>NW_026555313.1:17282500-22282500 GCF_021234165.1 Pteronotus mesoamericanus
TTGCAGGGGCAGCAGGAAGGCCAGCCACCGCAGAGAAGGCAGGACCAGCAAGGCCGCTGCTGCTGGAACATCCTGTGCCCATGGCTCCTGGGGCCTCAGTTCAGCCTCACAGGCAGCAAGTTAAGCACCGTGCAATGCAGATGCCTCCATGCAATGTGGATGGCTCCCCCAGTGGCCAGGCCATCTGCATTCACTGTACCTCCCACACCAGCTTCGGAAACTCAGTACATGTAGACCAACCCTTCTCTTCTCCAGATCCTGGGGGAGCCTTCGGATGGTGAAAGCTTGGGGAAAGCTTGGGGAAGCTTGGGGAAAGCTTGGGGAAGCTAAACTCCATTGAGAAGGCCCTCCATACACAAACAGGCACACACCACGACAACAAGGTCCTAGCCTCTCCTCTTGATCATCTTGACCTGGGCGCTTCTCATGGGCAAGGTCTAGGATTTCCATGTGACCTCACAGTGCCAAGTGGGGGAGGGGTCATAATCCAATTGGTCCAGGTGGTTCCAGAGGAGGAAATGATGCCCACAGGTAAAAGTTATAAGTAAGTGGTTTGCAACTCCATCAAAATAACTTTCAAACAAGCAGCTTTATCTAAAAATAATGGGCTATCTTGGGAGCTAATGAGATCACTGTCCCTAGAGGTATTCAAAAAGAGGCTCAAAAAGCCACCTACAAGAAATAGAACAGTCGGCCATCAAGCACGAGCAGATGGTTGGTGAGTTGACTTCTAATGGTTGTTTGAAGACATAGTACATACAAAAGCCTTCTGATTGGAAGGAAGAGTATTGATTGAGTATCATTACCCCACTTAGAATCACCACATCGGGTTGGGAGGGACGGAAAGGTAAATTAGCATTTATTGAAAATCCATTATGTACTGGACACATTATCTTTAATCTTCACAAGTATATGAGGTAGGGTTTATTATTCCTGGTTTACAGTGAGAAAAACAAATTTCAGAAATGCTCAGAACCTTGACCAAAGTCACATTGTGCCAGCAAGTAGCACGGCAGAATAGGGGAATCAAGGTGAGGGACACTATGCCCCCTTCTTCTGAAGAAACTAACATGGCCTCCTCCCTAGGCTGCCTTCCCTAGCCCCAGCTTCCTCTTTACTTCCATGGAGAGTGCACTTGTTCACCAGCCTGTCTGAACTGCTGGAATTTGTCCCAAAAGCCAGTTCATCAGGCAGGATTCATATGTAGTTGTGTGAGGCACCTACCTGCCAGGGCAGCTCCTGCCATAGCAGTTAAGGAAGCATCCTAGTCCCGGGGTGGCAGATGGGACCTGGGCAGGGCTGTCTAAGAGCCTGTGTACTTTTCACTATTTCTGCTACAGTGAGAGGCGTGATGTCAGATGTCAGGAAAGCTGCCACTTTGGCAGTTGACAGGAAAATTGCAGTATTGTTTACAGCAGCCCAAACATCCCGAGGGGCATCTGAGACCCAGCCATGCGACAGCTGCTCTAGCAGAAAATCACCAGTGTGGAAGGTGATGTGGGATTGTGGTTGGATCTGGGATGGGAGGACCAGCACAGCCTGAGTGAGAGAGGCCAGGGCAGGGGCAAGGAGCCAGCAGGTCATGCTACAGGTGTGATACTTTCCTGGCTTAGGCCACTGCGGGGGGAATCATGGCTTTGCGCAGGCAAAGTTCTCCTGTCTAGAGTAACCTAAATTCTGTCTTTCGTTGATGTTGCTCTCTCTCCACTCACTTTAACCTCATGGGGAAACTTAAGCAAGCTAGTGCTGAAAAGACTCAAGAGTTAGCTCTGAGCTAGGCTATGTAGGCATAAATCTGGTGGAAGCTAGTCCTTCTGGGTCTCTCCTTCTCTCCTTAATGAATTGAAAGGAAATCTGAGGGGGCAAAGAGACAGGCCTGCCATTCCCAGAAAGCCTGGAGAAGTAGCTAAATTTAGCAGTCAAGGAGAGCAACAGGGCTGAGATCAGGCTGTAGGCCCTCAGCCATCAGACCTGGGTTCTCTAGCCCTGCCTATATTTGTTAAGACCTGGGCCCTTGCTAAGACTTTCCCTTTCATGGGAGAAATTACCCAGAGACTGTAGTTCCTCCCTCAGCTCCTGCCTCCTCTTCAACCCCTTCCCTGCAGAGTCTGCAGGAGCTCCTGCCCTCCAGGTCACCTCTCCATGCACTTGCCTGACCTCAGGTCTCCTGGCCCAACCTCTCTGTGATCATGCTTCGGGGAAGGTGAAGCAAGAGATACTAAAGGAGTGAGCATTGAGCCTGAACAGGGACTTCACCCATTCTAGCAGCTGTTCAGAAGTCAAATGCTTTGGTATTTGTTGCTTATGAAATGGCTAAAACCCAGAGACTGAGTCAGTAGGACTGTGCCTGACCATGACTCAGAGCAATGACCTGGCAGGGAAAGGGTTAGGTTGCTGGGGAAAGGTGCTGACAGCAAGTAGCATTTCATTTGCACAACAGCTGTTCCTTCTGCTCTCTTGAAGTGTCCTGAAATGGGACCTAGACCTGATGCACTGGCCGAGGCTAGGGACTATTTCCAAGTGAAATTCTATCCTGTGGACAGGAAATGTGTTCATTCATTTGCTAAACTTGTCAGCCTGTAACTGAGCTTCCTATATGCATTTTCACCCAGCAGGGATAAGGCAGGGCGGTGAGCAAGCCAGTTAGTAGTAGGGACACGAATTCATAATCAGGCTTTACCAGATCCTCTTAGAAGGAGTCAGCCTTATGTGGCAATGCGATTATTTACAGAGCTATGAGCAACAGCAATAGCTGGGGAAAAATAGAGCCTTGAAAAGCAAGAGAAGGGAGTGGCAGTTGAGGGGGGAGGTGGCGGATGCTGGGGATGATGCCCAGGGACTTGTTGTTAGAGCCTTTGGACAAATGATTTTCAGACCACAGCAGACATCAGAATTAAGCTTATATATCCTTCAGGAGCTATTAGCATCATTTATTAACTCTGAATCTTAAAGCTTGAATTGAAATGATAATGGTTTCTACGTGAAAAGTAATAAGATTTATTTTTTGTTTGTAGCTGCAGATTTTTTTTTCTTTCTTCCCCTATGTAAAGATCAGGTGAATGGTCCAGAAATTTCAAGCCCTCCGGAAGAGGGGGAAGAAAGCAGACTCTGCAGGGGACTCTGGTCTGTCAGAGCAGCGGAAGTGGAAATCCAGAGGTTCTTTCAGAGTCTGAAGAGATGTGAAGCCCACATCACAAAGTGGTTCCTTCAGGTCTAGAGTGGGGGTCACAGACAGCTGGCCAACTCAGCACTCTAAAACCCCCTCTCCCCTTGTCCAGATGCCTCCCTGGCCTGGGCCCTAGGGTCATACTTGTTTTCAGGGTAAACCATCCATGGGTTCCAGACTGGCCAGGGCAGCAGGGTGGAGAGTGTGGGAAGAGAGTGCACTTCACTGTTTATCAGCTAAGCACTGATATCTGAAAGCCTCAAACTGAAGGCATCAATAATTCAGACATTCATATGCTGTAGAGTATTTCCCCTTTTGTCACATTTCTGGCCAATTGATTTCCCCTGGCCACAAACTTGCTGCTTTTAGAACACCATTAATAACAAATCGACTCTGGTAAAACCTGCCCTGGGAGGGGCTGTGGTCTGGGAGAGGTGCCTGACCTTGCTTCCCCTGAGAAAAGGGCTCTGACCAGTCTTAGCAGCAGAGCCAGTGTATGTGAACTGGGACCCCCTCCCCAACCTCGGTAGCAGAGGGACTGGGGAACAGAGACACAAGCGGTCTACCCGATGCCTCCTCAGTCTGTAGCCAGAACCCTCTGATAGGGCTACTGGGAGGGAGGGAGGGAACGAAGTGTGGTGGAGGTAACTCGGAGGGTCTCAGAACACGAATACAGGGTTCAAACCTTTCTCTAGGGCCTCGTCCTTCCCTACCATCCTCCCTGCTGGCCCCTCCCCGTGCCTCCCTCCCCTCCAACTCAAAGTCCTATCTCTGGAGGCTCTCATGTCTGAGCCACAAGTCCCCATGAGATGAGCACCAATCAGGGGTCTGGAATTAATCAAAGGGCTAGGAGCTCCCAGTGCCACCTGGAGCCTCTGCCTCAGACTCCTGCGCCTCATCAGGGACACAAGAAGGCCTCCCAGGTCAGGCCCACTCAGAGTGCGGAAACGGTGCCTGCCTGCCCTCTGCGGACACCTTATGTAGCAGCACTTTCCAACCCCGCAACACCGGGGATCCAGGTCATCTCTCCTCGCTCTCTTCTACAGTGATGCCCTGTGCAGCACCTGGCTCTTAGGGCATGAGTCGTAGTGGATGCTCACAAAAAATTTGCTGAATAAATAAATGAAAGAAAATGATCTGACAAATCAATCACAGTGATTAAAGGGTTGCCACAGCCCCAGGAATCTGGATTAACACAGAGCCCCAAAGCAATGAGTTTCTAGTGGCGGGTTTCAGGCCCCTGGGGTGAGTGGTGAAATAGGGGGTTTTGCCTGGTGGGTGGTCCATGAAATCAGACAAGATGGCTAGAGGCCACTATACCTATACAAGGCCGGTCCTGATTAAAACTCTCTTTCTACCCTTGTCCTTCTGGAGGGGTGTCAATAGAAGCCAGTAGAAAATCTTGTCCTGAGCACTGTCCCCTGTTGGAGGAGAGAGACCAGGCACCTACTTCACTCCTGGGCAGAGTCAGCCCCAAGGCCTGTGAGCCAGGAAGCCCCAGGCCGCTCCTCTACACCACTCAGACCCAAGAACTCCCTCCCCCACCCCCCCGGCCCCTGCCCTGGGCCTGGCAAGCAAGAGCTCTCATGAGAATCCCTGGTATGGGGAGGCTGTGATCAAACTACGGTTGAACAGTCTAACATCTCTGCTTTCATCCCTGGCGTGGTGACCAGGAACGTCGGCCAAGATCAGGGCCTCCCAGAGGGCTCTGCTCTGCTGATCACACAGCAAAGGCCTCCTGGCTCCCTCCCTGCCCCCTCTCAGCCCCCTCCCAGCCTGCACATTATATCCCTGGAAATCTCCTGGTTGGCCTGGTATTGATTTGGTTTTGAAAAGGAGTCAGTGAGAAATACACACACCACAGGACTGAAATAGAATCTCCCCATCACAGTTGCAGCAAATACTCCTCCACAGCTGCGTCCATTTTGAACATGGCTACCCTGGGTGGGGAGGCAGGGCCCAGGCCCCACAGCCGTCTGCTGCAGCCAGTTCTCTTCTACAAGGCCAGGGGCCCAGCTACAGGGGGCAGCTCATCACAGACAGTTTATAGGCAAGATAAATATGTGTGTTATATTTGCACACATAGCTTGGAGCCTGAGCCCACTTTATAGCTAGTGCTGGAGAGATTAGAGGGCTATGTTGCACAGGCTACAGGGGATGCACTCTCCTGGGGGCTTTATAAACAGTTTGGGTTTGAGGACTAAGGCAGTTACTGGTCCTAGATGGGCAGAAACTAAAGCCATAGATTTCTCCAGTCCAGCTTCCCCTCCCACATGAGCTGACCTCCTGCACCTAAGAATACATGGTATGGGCTGAAGATACGTGCTGTCCTGAGATTTGAGGCACAGAAAGGGCATTTCTGCTCTTTCTTCTGATGGGGAAAGGAAGCTCTGAGCAAAGCTCATCTCAGAGGCATTTTCTTTTAAAATCCTCTCTTGATTTCAAACAATTTGTCAATATGAGTCCCTCATTGTGGCTAAGGGATTTTGAGAGTTGTGTTACTGGATTTACAGATAATTATTTGGGAATTTCTGCAAGCATCCTAGTGTGTTTCAATCTATTTAACACTCTGTAACGCAGCAATAGACACTCAACCTAACTCAAGCTGTTTGAAGCAAAATGGAGGATTTATTGTAGGGACACTGCGATGTCTCATGAAACCCAAGAATGAACGCAACGGGGGTTTAAGGATTACTATAACCAGGGGCTCAGATTCCCTCAGGACTCTCTCTAAATTTTGAATTACTGAGCCTTCGTGGTGCCTCTGCTTTTCCTCTCCTTCTCTCTCTGCAAGCTGATTTTCTCCCCTAACTTCTCTGGTTTAGTCATGGGAAACATGGTTGCTGGCAGCTCTGAAAACACACATCTTATAGTCTAGTCACAAAAAGAAAGACGTTCCACTTTCTGAAGCCCAGGGCCAAGAATCCTGGGGAAAGAGGCACATGGGATCAGCTTGGTTCTGTAGCCCTCACGTCAACCCAGCCATCAGCTCTATTTGGAGGTGGGGACTCATTATAACTGACAGCTCCCCCTGCAGCTCTGGAAGGTGTGGGAAGTAGGTTATCTCAGAAGAAGGCTAAGGCAGCAGGTGCTGGGAGCCCCTCTGCACTTTTCCAGCTGTCCAGTCATCTGGATTTGCGCTAATATGCTTTATGGTTCAAACTTCCACTTTAGTAGAACTGAAAGGTGGTGATGGGGTCCCAGTTTGTGCATAAGCCACAGAAACCAGGCCACTTAAGGAAGTGATTTCTTCTTACCTATTCCGCCAACAAAAGCTTCCTCTCTAGCAGCCATAAAGCATGTATCTCATCCTGCCTTCCAAATGTGAAATAACTGCCATAGTCTTATTTTGTATGTAACATCACAAATACCTAAGGTCTGGGGCTATGTTTTTGTTATATTTATATACCTCAAGTCATCCTAAGTACCACCTTACATATAACATATATTAATTTATTATAATGAATGTTTGAACAAATGAATGAGTACTGGACTCACTGGAATTTTTCAAAACTTACCTGAGAATGACCAAGGAAAACACACTTAAGGATCTTAGGTAGAATTTATTACTTCCCTCCCAGAAATTTTGATTTCTTACACAATTGAGGTAGAAGTTTAAAACAGCATCTGGCAAAAAGTTTTGCATGTAGAAGATGCTCAGCAAATGTTTGCTGATTGGCTCAGAGACACTGAGCACCTGGTTCCTCCTCCATCTCTCCATGTCCTGGGCCTCATAGTCTTCTACTACCCCATCTGCCCAGTTGCCTTAGATGTGCTGTAATTATTCAGGTCCTGGGGTTTTCCCAGAGAGGTAGTAACAGGTCTGTGTGCCCAAAGGACTTCACACCTCCATTTGTTTTCAAAGGTGTTAGAATTCAGAAAGACTTTCCCAAAGAAAGAAAATAGGATGGTAGAACAAGAGAAGGATGGTAACTGTGAATTCACCCTGACTCCAGGTTTGCTTATCCTGATCATCTGCAGAGAAAAGGCAGGCTGGGCTTGAGTACTAGACATCTCTCTGGAAATATGGAGCAGAGAGAATTCTAAAGAAAAGTCAAAAGGAGGGGTCTGATGAGGCAGAAACTCCTTCTAAGTCAGGCATTAGAAGGAAGCCAAATATGGGAAAGTATATCATTATTTAAAAATATTAAGAGTCTGTGGGGGTGGGAGGTTTACTAGTTTCAGGAAGTGACTGAAGTAGTTGTAAGTACCCAAAATTAATTGATGGTTTTAAGGAATAGAGTATAGGTAATACTGTGTCATAAACCCATCATTGGAGAAGAGGAAGACTATTAATTCTCATGATTCCTCATACCACAGGACAGAAAGTAATGGTTCAAGTTGTATATGATGAAATCTAATGCCGTGGCATAATTTTTTCTCATCGATCGGTTCCCAGCCTATCTCCAGTGATTTATAGGAATAACAGGGAGGGAGTGCTCACTGCAGGATGGCCAGGGCTGGGCAGGTTTATGTGCAATACTGGTTTCCAGAGTTAATAGATTTTCAATTATGGTTCTAGAGGCAGCAAGCCTGAAGTGTAGACATTCCCAGCTCACCAGATCCCACCCACCACTCCAAGCTAGGCATCAGAGCAAGACGAAAGACACCTCCTACTTTGGCCAGGGTCTTGGGACATATCTGGCTGGCATGGGTCTAAGTCTCATCCTTCATCAGTAGAAACCTAATGATCCTGAGCTACTCATTCCCACATCCATGAAGCTGAAAAACTAGAAAAGATATGGCTCATAGAACAAGAATTATTTCTATTCTACTCAGTGTAGCACAGTAGCCTAGCTTAGAGATCTGATCTAAGAAGCAGAGTTCAGAGTGTGAGACAGGAGATCTTAGCAGAAGTTATGGCCAAGAGTCAACCTAATCAAAGAGGACATAGAGTCAGGAACCAAGAGAACAAGAAGGCATAAAAAGTTGATTATAAACTCCCTAGGCAGGAACCACAGCAACTTCTTTATCATTATATCCTTAGGACCCAGTACATTGTTTGATATAAGTGGGCACTCGAATATTTACTGAATAAATGAATAAAAGTATTCATGGAATCTGCCACAGGAATAGTAGAGACCTTTACTGCTCACTGAATATTTACTTGCTCCTCCACCTCTTCAGGCCCCTTGCAGGTAAGCGGGGCCATTGACTAGGATAGGCCAATGGGCTGTGAGTAGAAGTGATGTAGGATATTTAAGCACTAGTGCACAACTCTCTGGCCCTCTCTTTCATTGCCATGGTGGCTGTGAAGGTAGCATGTTCTTGATGATGCAGTTCAAGACGTAGGGACCTTTATCAACGTGGGTTCTTTAATGCCCACTTGTGTCGTGTTAAGCTATTGTGATTCTCTTAGCCAATCTTGAATAAATATAACAGACTAGATTTAGCAATCACTGAGTCAGCTAGGTGGCTTAAACAACAGACATTTATTTTTCACAGCTCTGGAGGCCCAGAAGTCCAAGATCAAGATGCCAGCATATTTTGCATCTGCTGAGAACCATCTTCCTGGGTTACAGATGGCCACCTTCTCACTGTGTACACAGATGGCCTTTCTTTGGAGCATGCATATGAAGACAGGTAGAGAGAGAGAGAGTTTTGGTCTCTCTCTTTTTTTATAAAAACACTAATATCATTATGGGGTCTCTACCTTCATGACCTTATCTAAACCTAATTACCTCCCAAAGGCCCCACCTCCCAATTCCATTACATTGGAGCTTAAGACTTCAACATATGAATTCGGGATTGATATAATCATTCAGCCCATAACACCAATTCAATCCGGTGACTTCCTTCCAACCCTCTTTTCACACCCCCTTGCAAAAGACTTCTTTCTTTGAATGTTACCTTATCTGTTTCACCATCCTTTAACTCTTTTATTTATCTTTGTCACCATCATTCTCTACCTTTTCACCCCCCTCATTCATTACAGATTTTATTAACTGGCTCAAAATTTTCTTTTGCTCCTTAGCTCCTGCCATCATCTGTTTCACGTACATACCAACTATTTACTCAAAGTCTTATCTTCAAAATTCCTTGACATCATCAACTCCAATAACATTCATCTATATTAGTGTCAGCCAACTTTCCTATGGTCACAATCTGAACCATATCATCACATAACTCTTCCACCTTTGGAAATGCAAATTCTAAACTGTTAGTGATCTTTCCCTTCCTTCTCTCCCTCTACCCTGTTAGACCTCATTTAGACCTCCCATCTGTGAAGTCTACCCTATGCATCTGCCTCCCCTACTAAACCCTAAGCTCCCTGAAGTCAGGACTGTGTCATATTTCTCTCTATATTTGCAGAATTTATCATAGTCCATGGCCCAGGGAGTCATGCCAAAGATACTCATGACAAATGGATCAGCAAATTGTCCATCACTGCCCACTTGGTAGACAGTTTCCCATAGTCTCCTAAATGTGTTGTTTGGTAAATGACATCATAGATTCCCCTCAAGATCATCTGGACAGAAAACAAAAGATCATAATACTAACTTTGTTGCCAATTACCTACATTGTCTTGGACAAATCCTTTGACTTCTACCTGAATCTCAGCTTCCTTTTGTCTTTTTTATTTTTGGCTTAATTGTTAATAAGAATCAAATGAAATCATGAAAGTGAATGTGATTTGAAAATGTAAGTTCTATAGAACAATAAGGATCATTACAATAATACCAATGGGTTTTCTATTGTTCAGCATGTACTGACCTGTCAGATTCACAGTCTTCTTTATGGAGGAAAAGCTGTGAAAACGTTGGGAACCAAGTGCCTAGAAAGCCAAAGATGAACCACAAGGCCCTCAGCCTATCACAACCTGCTTCTTTCAGCCTTGTTCATTCCTTCATTCACCAGACATTCATTGATTTCCCACTATTTTCAGCTACTCAGTACAACGCAGGCCTTGCCCTCATTGAGTTCAGACTTTTGGCGGAAACAGATGAGTAAACAAATAATTGCAACTAGGGTGAAAAAAAGCAAAAATAGAAGGAAGTGCTAAATGCTGAGGGAAGAGAAACCCCTAATTGTCTCTTGGGAGAGAGACACACAGAGTTTCACAGAAGAGAGGGTCCAGGCTCTCCTCAGCTATAAAGGACCAGCTTTCCTGGGGACACAGAAATTAGGCAGGACCTGGAGGAAACAGGTGCATAAGAAAGAACTAAACACAACCGGAAATCAAGCTCTCTTCTCCCAGGTAGGTTTTTGCCCTAGTACTACCTGGACATAAACATTCCAGATGTATGTGTGATCATTCCTCTCAACAATTTTATGAGGTACGGGCCCACCACTTGCCTCTGTGTGAATATATGCAGGCCTTCTGAGACCAAATTTCGCATTTCTCTCACCACTTGGCACTGTTTATCACACTTGGAAAAGACATCATGTCTGAGTCTGAGGAAGGAGGTCGAAGCTCTCCCACAGCATCTGGGGTTGGCCTCAGAGCTCTGGGGCATGGTTACTATCCAGGTGACCAGGCAGCCTCCAACCAGAGATCTTCCTATGCCAGCTGCTCCTTGCAGTGCAGGCCAAACAGACCTATACCTCCTATGCCAGACCCCAGCCTCATACAATGGGAATCACATGCTGTCTGCACAGGAGCAGCTCAGGGGTACTGCACTCCCAGCTGGCCAAGCAGGACAGGATGACAGGGAAAGCGGAGATTACTCCCAGAGATGACAACCTCACAAAACAAGTGTACCCTGAGGCTCAGGTGCATGATAGGCAGATAGGTTGCCCTCCCACTCTCAAGGAACTCAGGTCTCCCTCCACTGATCTTTGGGGACCCCAAGCAAGGCTCAGCAAGTTCTGACACATATATAGGGGGCACCATACTTCCTCCTAGACAGCAGATCTCAGGAGGGCACAGACAGAATAATTTTACTGCTACAGGTTCCTGAGCATAGTCTAAATAAACACTTGGGGCATTTTCAGTAACTTGTGGACAGGAGAGATTAGGGCCTCAAAAGTGACCTCTTTTTCTTTACTCTTATGCTAGCTTTCTAGGTAGGACTGTCTGCCTCTCTCCTAAGTGTGTATGGGAGTGGCGGGGGTGGGGGGGTGGGGAGGGGAGCAGCAGGGGGCCAAGGGAAGGAATATCCAGGCATAATTTTTTATATCAAAGTCAGCATTTTCAATTACTTTCCACTCATCCCTCCATCTTTTTCTACTTGTAACTATAGAAACTCATAATAAGTATTTATTTAAATACCCAGGGGACAGTTTGAGAAACAACAGATAACATATTTTTATCAGCCTGGTGCTCTGCTTCCTTTTATACATGTCCCTCACTATTGGCTTGCTGGGTGGCATTCATGGCTTAGCAGAGACGTGGCTACATCATCACATCTACCATGAACCCACCATCTTAGAGCCCTCTCAGTGTATATAATCCTGTCTGTATGAACTAAAGGAGGGATGTCTCTACCTGGGGGTGGGGCATCAGATGTTATGCCTCTGAAAGACCCGAGGGGATAGCTTTCTAGAATTCAGGGAGGTTTGAGATGTAGGAGAACTCCTGCTCCTTTCTCATCCCCAGTGACAGGATGACCCAGACAGGATGTAATTATGCTGCAGTAGTGAAGGTCATAAAGCTTAGAATCAAGAGGTCCATGCATCTGAATATTATCATGCTTCGCAAAATAACATACCCTAGCCGGTATGGCATGGAGTGTCCAAACTATAGCATCAACATGATGCGTTTCTTTTCCTACTCACTTTACTGGATAATCACTGAGTCACAACATTAATTTTGTATTAAAACAAACATACATTATGGGTGAAAATGCAAAATTCTCAAGAAGTTTTATAATACCCCAAGAGATTAAAAGGAATTTTGTGCCTGTAATAGTCAGCTTCAAAGTAAAAATACCTTTTCATTCTTTACCGGGACTCTTTCACTAAAAGGGTGAGAGGTTGTCCCCAGACATCCTCACCTTGTTGGGGCCCAAAACTGGTTCTCCTTTTCCAAGGATCTGTTGCATCCATTATTTGTCATCTTGGCAAATCTAATTTTGTTTCAGTTCTAAGACAACTTGTGTTCAAATCCTGCCACGCAGCTCCATCGCAGAAGGCTGGTCCAACACCTCTGAAATCTGAAGCTCCTTTCTCCTTGCCAGCAATGACCCCAGGATACCCTTACATTCGCCTCATTCACACTCACCTCACCAATCTTCCAATTCAAAGGCTGAGTTCTGAAAAGATGTGATTGCCCCTAAGTGCCTGAATGTCACCCACTAAATTGGGAAAACCCAATTATACTCATTTGAAGGGGCCCAGTATGGAGCCAAGAACAGAATCAATATTTATTTTCTGTCCTCTGGAAAGAAATGACAAAGGAAGTTGTCCAATGAGGCAGGCTTTCAACTTGAGCAACACTGATTTATCGAGTGCTTGGCAGGTGGCCCTGAATTCCCAGGCTGACTTTCTCCCCTGTGCCCTCCCTGTCCTTCTTATTCCTCACATTTCTTGCAAAGGAGACTGAACTCTCCGTGAAGATATTTCCAGTAGCACCTGGGCATTTTTGGAGGCTGAGTTGAGGTTTTTAACTCTCAGGACAGAGTAGGACTACCAGGTCCAAACTCTCTGGCTCAGGGAGGCAATTATTGCTGAGGCAAGGTTTCATGCCTGTCTCTTGCCCACTGTAGTGCAGCAAGAAGAAGAAAAGCCAGAAGAGCCACCTTACCCTCAAAAGAAACCTCAGGTAGGGAATGGATAGGTCAAGCCTCACCCGACTCTGGGCACATTTTCTTGTGATGCAAATCATGAAGAGGACCTTCAAAGCAAGGTCCTTTATCTCTTGTTTTTGACATGGCCCCTTTCCCTGTCACTTCTTTTGTACAGAGGCAGAACACTCTCCTTTTTGTCCCGAGATGAGATACATGAAGACGTTCAGAATGCCACCTCCAAATATGCCCTTTTGGCATATTGATTACTTTAAGCTAAAGATCCTTGAGAGACAGCAGATACAGGTAGGACTCTGACTTTTCTACCTAAAAGCAGAGCATACAATTTCCATGAGAAAAGTGCCCTCCCTGTGCCAGGTTGAGAGGGACACTTTTTTTGAAGATTTATTTATTTTTAGAGAGAGGGGATGGGATGGAGAAAGAGAGGGAGAGAAACATTGATGTGAGAGAGAAACAGCAATAGGTTGCCTCTTGCATGCCTCCAGCTGGGAACCTGGCCCAAATCCAGGCATGTGCCGTGACTGAGAACTGAACCAGCGACCTTCCAGTTTGCAAGCTGGCACTCAATCCACTGAGCCACACCAGCCAGGGTGAGAAGAACATTCTTATCACCAGAGAGTGGGAATCAACACCAGAATGGAGTTGTCCAAATAAGCCTACTAAAATAACCTATCTTTCATTAGCTTCCTTGATATATTTCCTGGTCATTGTCCCGCAACTTACCACCTCTACAAGCTTAACCCGCCTTTTATTTTATTTTGTTTTTTTTTTGTCTTGTCACATCTCTACAAATTTTTTATTCTTTGTAAAAAGGTACATAACTCTAAGTCCTAATCACTTTTTTGGGTCTTCATTTTTCCTATGATGGCTCTAGGTGCTCTTAGTTACATTAAATAAAAAATGAAGGCTTTTTTCCTGTTAATCTGTCTATGTCAACTTAATTTTCAGGCCCCACCATGGAACCTAAAAAGGTAGAGGAAAGAGTTTTTTCTCTTCTACACACACGTGGATCCTTCCAGAACCAGGCTTGGCCACTCGGATTCTCCCTGAACCTTTTTGCACCTGGGAGGCTGGGGCAGGCCTACAACCCTGACTTGTGGCTGGCCAGGTGAGTGCACTTGAGGCCAGGCTAGAGTTTCTCCTTCCTTCTCTCCCTGTGGGACACGGCAAGTATGGTTCGTGTCCTAAAATTCAGTTCTAGGATTTGGCCTGTGCCAGTCTCCAATCAGATTTTGCCAGAGTTTGGCACTGTCATGCTGTTTAATAAAGTGGTACTTCTGATTGTTCTTCATGCACACACCCGATCTGTCAGCTTCCTAGAGGGGAAAAGGGGAGTAAGCCCCTCGACCCTATCAATGATGGTCACTAACATGGCAAAACCACAAAGATTACACAAAACCTCCACACTCACATACTTTGTATGTGCTTCACAGCAACTGTGGTGAGGTCCATTTGGCTATTATTCCCACTTGTCAAATGAGGAATCTTCATGCTCAGAGATTCAAAGTCATCTGATGATGATGATGATGATGATGATGATGATGATGAAAACAGCTAGGCAGTGGCAACGCCAGACTTGGGCTCTGGGCTTTGGAGGCAGGATGTGGAGTGGAAAGGATACAGGCTTTGGAGCCAGGCGGACCTCTGAGTACCAGCTCCCTAGCTCCCTTGCCTTCTGATTTATAGGGGGAGGGGGTGCAGGGGGGAGTAGCTCTCCCTGACCTGTCCCTCCTCTCCCATGTGGCTCTTCATCCCCTCTGCTGCTGCTACTCACAGACCCTTCCTTTCCCACAATGCCAGTCTCATTTCTCCCAAGAACCTTGCTCTCTGATTCAGAGAAGAAATTTAGAATCAGCCCAAGGGAGAGGAGGTTTAAAACAAGAATACCCATCTGCTTTCCATAAAGAGTTGTAACCAGGTGGGGGAGGGGAACTGCAGGAAAGTCTCTTCCCTATCCCCAGTCTCCATTGTTAGGCAAACAAAGTCCTCCTACTCGGGTGGATTGGATGCAAATTGAATTAAGTCCCCATCTGTTAGTTTATTCATTGCTGAGTTTTGTTTTGTTGGGTTTTTTTTTCTTCTTTCCTTTTTGGACTCCCCATGTTTCATACTTGCTAATGAGTGGATCAAATATATTAGGGGCTGTGGGCAGGAGGAAGCTCTGCTCTGCTGGGGACTCCTGTGTGTTCTCTGACACCTCCAAGAGATACCCCTCCCCCTTCTCATTCTCCCTTTGGATTTCTGCTGCCTCAGCCCTTCTAAAAAAATGCCTAAGCTGTTGAATCAAGATAGATATTCATTTGCATGGAATTAGCATGTTGCTCATTTAATATTCAATTCTACCCCCAGTCTCACCATCCCAGCTCCCAGTCCAAGTCATATAGTAAGGACGTATGGGGGGCTGGCTCGGTGACTGGGCAAGAGGCATATACTTCAGGCGGTCCCTCAGGAAGACAGGCTCTTGAGAGCAAATTCTCAGCAGCAGGTTCTGAGCTGCATGCTCAGCAGCACTGAGGTCAGCCCTGTGACAGCAGAAGGGGACAGGGAGTTACAGTGTGAGGCAGGGGCCTCAGGCTTCCTTGCCCAGGTTTCGTCGCCCCAGCAGGACTTCAGTCTCTCTGGAAAGTTTGGTGGAAGAGAGGAGAGGGGGAGGTAAGGGCCCTAGAGCACATGTGAAAATACCAGCAACAATAGGAGCTATGAAAATAAGGCTGCTATTTATTGGTCTTTTGTTAGATCCAGACATTGTTTAGATTATAATTCTAACCCTTATCAAATTCCTTAAAGATAAGTTATGTATCTCTCAGGAATTTCAGGTGTAAGTATCTGAAAATCATAACTCTAATAGGATAAAAATAAGTGCATGTGTTGGGGGAAACGATGTGGATTTATATAACTAAAAAAGGGAGCCTAAATCCAGGGGTTTAAGGGGTCAGGCCCTCTGCGTGGAACAGCTCCAATGCTGCTGTCAGGATGCGGCCTCTCCTCTTAGCTCTACCTTCCCCTGCTTGGGGTCACTCTGAGACAACCTTCCTCAGGTTCCTCAATTTGTTAGCTCCCAGCAGCTCCAGACTTAAGTCTTCGAAGAAATTTAAAAAAAAACAACAAAAACTTCTCCTTACAAATGATTTAGCTTCAGGTCCTAGGCCTGATTTTTGTTGGCATACATCAGGTCACAGGTCACATTTGAATCAGTCACCATAGTGAGAGAGACAATGCTCATTACTGGCAGGGCAAGCTGGAGTCACATGCACAGCTCCAAGAGAAAGGACGTGGCCTCAGCGCATCCTGCTTTAGAAAATTGCCAGGCCTCTGGGACAGACGTGGGATGCTCGGGAGAAAATTGGGCTCTCATTACAAAGGAAAAAGGAATCGACGTGGCATGGCAAAAACCAATAAATAGCCGCTGCAGATATCCTGCCCTTTGCAGATTAGGAAAAACATACTCAGAAGGGTAAGTCATTTTCCTAGTGTTATATAGCTAGTAAACTACAAATTGGTATTCAAACCTAGAGTTTATCACCTCCAAAGTCACATACTGCATGTCACCCTTCCTCTTACATTGAGCATCAGGGGAAAAAGAAGTAGAAAAGGGGGATGTTAGAGGCAGAGAAATGTATACAAAAGAAAAAACTTTGCTGGCAATATAGATGAATTTCTCAAATGCTCTGATAACATGCAAATCAGTCATGGGGGAAGGAGAAACCCATTAATCCATTGGAACAAACTATCTCAAGGTGAAAATAATTTTATATTCTAGAATAAAAAGGGATCTTGAGAAATTTGAGATCATCTGGACTGACATGAATCACCTGGCACAACTTCTTTTCATCCCCTGCCTCACCTTTCCCTTCAACATGTACAGAAGGCCCTGTGTTACCTGGATGTGGCAGGGTCCCTCCTCTTCTGCCTTGAAGAGGGGTGTGTGTGTTTGTGTATGTGTGTGATTGAAGGGCAGATAAAGAGCTTCTCAGACACGAAAAAACCAGAGGACTTCATCATCACCAAACCATGAAAGGTCAAAGGGACTTATTTAAGGAGAGAAGATCAAAACTGTGAACAATAAAAATGGCAATAAATACATACCTGTCAACAATTGAATCTAAAAAACAAACTAAGTAAACTAGAAGAACGGAAACAGAATCATGGATACAGAGAGCATTTTGATAGTTGTCAGATGGGAGGGGGATTGGGGGAACTGGGTGAGGGGATTAAGAAGTACAGATAGGTAGTTACAGAAGAGCTGCTGAGCTGTAAAGTACAGCACAGGTAATGGAGTAGCCTAAGAATTTACTTTGATGACTCATGAATGCGATCAAAGGTGCAGGGATTGTCTGAGGAGGTGGAGGATGCTTGGTGGAGGGGGGCAAAAGGTGAAATACTGGGACAATGTAATAGCATAATCAATAAAATATAATTTAAAAAAAGAAAATAGGGAACTAACTTATACAATTTTCTGTACCCCTGATATTGTCTTGGTCACTGATATCCTGCAAATACTCCTAAGACTGCTGTTACCCAGTGATGCCTCCGCTGAGTAATTCACAATGAGTGCTGGTGCTCCTTCAACCCTATCTTTTTCCTATTACCCCCATGCACCCTGCAGGGTTCTTTGATAGCAAGCAACAGAAAACTCCTCTGGCTAACTTAAGTTAAAGGGTGTGGGTAGTAACTAGGCTTCAGGAAGGACAGAAAGCAGGACCACTCCAGGGATCTGAGAAGTTAAATGTAATTGGGGCACCCAGATGAGCAGCAAATTAGAGTGGATTTAACCTGTTCTCTGCTCACCAAGTCTTAGTTTTGTCTGGAGAAAGGGTGACTTTTTGTTTGTTCAAAGATGTCTCAATTCTCTTACCTGTGTGTCTTTTCTTAGTATCACAAAGGGCTAGCAGTGACCATGGAAGTAATAAACAATCTTCTCAGGTAGCTACCATCTAATGATTTCTGACCTTGTGTAATTCTACTCACAGCTCAGATTCTAAAGAGTGATTGGCTGGCTTGAGCCCCTGACACAGTCTCATGAAGACCTCATGGAGTCAGGATTCAGAGCAGTGGAGTGGAAAGAGGGAGAGACCCCAAAAGAAAAACAACATTCCTCACCTATAAGTGGAACCTAACCAACAATACAAAGATGCAAGGAAAATAAGACCAGCAACACTGAAAGGAAAAGAAATCAACAGAGACAAGAGGGAAGGGGGGGGGGGGCGAGGGACAAGGAAGGGAAGGGGAAAGCCAAGGAACATATAGCAAAGAATCATGGACAAAACCAAAGGGGAAGAGCTGAGGGAGGGAAGGAGAGAGGGGGCAAGGGAAAGTGGTGGGGGATTGGCAGAGACAAATGTATTTGAAAAAATAAATTAAAATAAAATTAAAAAAAAAAGAAAAAGAAGCATTGCTGGGCAGACAAAACCAACAGGTGTCTACCTCACCCCACAAGCTGGTCAGGAGCAAGTGTTCCTTACTCAATGCTGCACTGTTACCAAACCCTACAAAGAATCACGTGTATGGCACCTTCTGGAGTTGTGCAATGCAGAAGATTTGTCTGTTCCCTACATTCTTCCTGCCTTACTGATCTTCCCAGAAACAACTGGGCTATAGTTCTTTAGCTGGAGGATCATGTAGATCCCTCAGTCCTGCATGATGTAGAAGGACCACAGCTTATGACTCTTCCTATCTTTCTTATTCCTTTTTATTACCCAAGGAAAGAAGGTTTAGGTCTTCAGAAGAAGTCTGTCCCACTTGTATCCTCCTCTTTCAGGCCTTCCAATCCGTATTGCACCCCTTTCCCCCCCGGAAAACTCCCCCTGCCCTAAGATTCTGCTATTTGTGTCTTGTAAACCCTATTAGTTTAATAAAATGATAACCAAAATTTCTCTATGGTTGTACAAATGGAAATGGTGAGTACTCTAATTTCAGTTCCCTATTCTGGACTAGTTTCCTTACTAGTTATCTTAGAAGCAAAAACAAAAAAGTGAGTGCTTTTTCCCCCCAGTCTGACCTCGCCTAAGAAAAGCAGAGTCTTCCCTTTGATGTGTCTTTGACTTTGCTCCTAGAAGAGAAATTACCCTTGAATTACTGTACTAAGCAGCTTTTGACCTCTTCCTGAGCCTGGCTTACATTATAAAAGCCATCACATTAGCTGTGAGTGGCAGTGCCTGAGCCATCTGAGAAGGCAGATACCAGCTCCTATTAGATTTCTTCCAAATTTCAAATCTTTCTCCTGATAGAAGCAGGCAGGGTTGGTCTCAGTTCATCACCACACATTTTCTATTTAATTGTGGTCTACTATACTGTTGATTCTCCTAGCTATTAACTTTGCTATTTATTCCTCTGCCTCTGCCTTTAGCTTGACCTTTAGACTTAATTCATGGCACTGCTTTTGTACCAACTTCCTTGGCACCTCTCAACAATTTATTTGCTTTCTTCTCTTCCCTCTGGACCTCCTGCTGCTGGACCCAGACAAAATCATGAGAATTTTGTCATATTAGGAGCTATCTGGAAAGGGAGAAGTAATATAAGAAAATAAAACAAAGACAGGTAAATTTTGATGAAATATAATTTCATCAAAATGTAAGAGTCTTACTTAGGAAGAATTAAAATTGGGGGCCCTAGTCACCCTTGAACAGATTGATGGTATTAGGTGGAGCGGGAGAAAAGGGCTAGTGCTAGAAGCAGAAAAGAACCACCAAAGTCAATGTCAGTGCATTGGGCAGGTTGTACCTAACTCTCTCTAACTGTGCTCTTTAACCAGCAGGACTCCCTGTGCAATAGAAACCAATCCAGGACTCAACATCCACTGCAACATGGATCCAATGAGTGTAGAATTGGGTAGAATGAAAAAGAGCTGCAATAAATGAGACAGATAGGACAGTAAGCAGTCCACCTGTATCACTGCGAGATCCAGCAATTCCTTGTCATTTCCAAACCAACAGACACAGGGAAAGAATTATAGAGTTATACTGCTGCCAGGGGATCTTTTCAGTGCAGTCCCAAGAGGTCTAGACTTGTGGCATGAAAGAACTAGAAATATATGAGTCAGGAAGAATGAGAATGATGGGCCCAGGTATAGTACCCAGGGACTTAATTCCATCCTGAAGACAGAGTTGGATAAAGATGGTGAGAAGATGAAGGTGGTGGTGGTAGTGGTGGTGGTCATATGCTGTACACCAGCTCTTATCTCACCAAGATTTGTCTTGGGTGAACTCAAAAATACTGAAAATCTCAGTTGTTCTCAAGCTCAGGATGGCCCAAGTGGTTCTGCTGGGCTCTAGACTTCACATTTAGCTGTTTCTTAGATAACTCTGCCTGAGTATTCTACAGTCATACCACACTCAACATGATCCAAATTGAACCTTGCCTCATCCTTCAACGTTCTGTGTTCCCTGTTTCAGAGAATGGCATGTCATTATCCATACAGTTTTCCAAGACAGAAACTTCAGTGTTATCCCTGACTCCTCCCACTTCCTCAAGCTCCTTGAATTTAGTCTACCACTCTTGGCCTTGTTGGTCTCCTCTTCCATAACACTCCTGTGTTAAAAATCCTACAGTGGCCCTCAGGATAAAGTCCAAGCTCAGTTGCCTTGCCTGTCTGACTCTCTGGGATCTACCTTGAACCAGTGTTCTAGCTTCATTCCCTACTAAGACATGCTTCAAATTTCATGGGCTACAAACACAAACATGCTTGCAGTTTTCCCTTCACACACTTTGTTGTACCTCAACATGGAGATGTCATTGTTCCAAGTGACCCCTTGACCTGCTATGCCCTTCCCCAGCTATTTTTATCTAAATAACACAGGCTCCTACTTCGAGGCTTAGCTATAGTACCTCTTCCAGGAAGCCTTTCCTATCCGCTACAGATTACCCACAGATTAATTGTGTTTTATAAAAAATATTTAAAAAAATAATCAAAAGAAGCAACTAAGGCAAAAATTTTTTTAAAAAGAATGGGTAGCTCTGTTGATTAGAGCATTGTCCCAATACACCAAGGTTGCAGGTTCAATCCCCAGGCAGGGAACATACGAGAAATAAAGAAGCAACCAATGAATGCATAAGTAAGTGCATTCATAAAACAAATTTATGTTTTTCTCTCTTTCAAAATCAATTTAAAAATTATAAAAGGAACAATATCAAACTAAAAAACCTTCTGCACAGCAAAGGAAACAACAAAATAAAAAGGCAACCTATAGAATGGAACAAAGTATTTGCAAATCTGTTAAGGGATTAATATAAAAAATATATAAAGAACTCAATCATCTCATTACCAAAAACCCAAATAACCCAATTTGAAAATGAGCAAAGGATTTGAATAGACATTTTTCCAAAGAAGACATACAAATTTCCAATGAAAATGTACATGAGGTGTTGGACATCACTAATTATCAAGGAACTGCAAATCAAAACCACAGTGAAATATCACCTCACACATGATGGAATGATTATCATCAAAGAGACAAGAGATAACAAGTTCTGGTGAAGATGTGGAGAAAAGGGAACCCTTGTGCATTGTTGGTAGGAATGTAAACTTGCAGCCAACTGTGGAAAGCTGTATGGAGGGTTCTCAAGAAATTAAAAATAGAACTACTACATAATACAGAAATCCTACTCCTGGGTATATACACAAAGAAAATAAAAATAATATCTTGGAAAGATATCTGTACCCCCATATTCATTGCAGCATTTATTATTTACAATAACCAAGAAATAAAAGCATCCTAAGTGTCCATCAATGGATGACTGGATAAAGAAAGTGTAATATATATTTGTCCTGATATTATTCACCCATGAAAAAGAAGGATATCCTGCCATTTGTGACAACTTAGATGAATCTATAAATCTTGGAGGTATTTTGCTAAATGAAATGTCAGAAAAAAACAAATACTATGTGATAGCTCTTATATGTAGAACCTTTAAAAAGCTGGAATCATAGAAACAGAGTGGATTGGTAGTTACTAGGGTCTGGGGTTGAGAGAAATGGGAAAATACTGATCAAAGGCTACAAACTTTCAGTTATAAAATTAACAAGTTCTGAGGATATAATATACAGTATCTAGCTAATAATGCTGTATTGTATAGTTGAAAGTTCTGAAGACAGGTCTTAAATTGTTCTCACAACAAAAAAATGGTAATTCTGTGATGGGAAGGAGCTGTTAGTTAATGGTATGGTGGTAATTATTTTCCAATATATACATGTATCAAATCAGTATGTTGTATACCTTAAACTTACACAATGTTGGATATCAATTATATCTCAATAAAACTGGAAAAAAAAGATGAAAAAATTACTCCATTTTTTCCATGCCCCCACATATACATTTTGGTGTTCCTATTTGTGCTCTTGTAATGCACAAGATTGATTATACTACCTTTTATTACAGTCATCTGTTTCTATTGTCTTACCACTTACTGACAATCTCCATGGGAACAAGGATGATGCATTACATTCCTACAACCAGCTCATAGTAGACATTAAATAAACTGTAAATAAATAACTGTGTAACAAATGATGACCACCTCATTGGTTGATTCAGTTCTCCTCCCAGATTTTTGGAGAGGCAGAGTTGTTCAGTATAGCCCTTGCCATGCTCCCTTTCAAGGGAGTTCAGTATTTGGTCACAATCACAAGCTCTGGATTCAGGCATAACTCAGTCATTCTGCAGCTTCCATTTTTTAACTGTGGGAACTTGGGCAAGTTACTTAACCTCTCTGAGCCTCACTCTCCCTTAACTGTAAAATGAGAATCATAATATAATCTATTTCATGTGCTTATTGTTAAGCTCAAATAAGGTAATTTATGGCTCTGTGCTTGGTACAGAGTAAACACTCAAAACAAAAATCAAAACAAAAACCAAACCTTGGTTATAATCATGGCTCCTCCCTACTCCTTTCTTCTCTTCTAGCCTGTGTATTCCAAAGTTAGGAGCAGGGGCTGTGATTAAGGCTGGGAACGGGAAACAAATTAAACCTTTTTAGTGTATCTTTAAGCTAAAGTTTCTGCTTGTGTTTCCAGGAAATGTAGAAAAATAATAAGCTTCTTTGCAGATCTAGCTGTCTTTTTTATCCCCCAAGAAGAAAGTGTTGCAAAGACTCATAGCAGCAGCTTGAGCACTGAGCCAGTAAGCTTGGACCAGAGAAATGGTGCTGCCTGCTTACTGCAGACAGAATGGCCACAGAGACAGATCTCATTAATGCTAATGGCCTTTGGGCAGCTAATTAGCAGCATATCACACTCAATATTTACCCTTGTATGCCTACAAAGTTCCACTTTCTCCTTGAGAAGCAAGCTGTTTCTCTACCTGACTCATGGCAAGGAAAACCTCTGATGCCAGACAACAGCCTTGTCTCTGCCTAGATGAGCTGGCTGGAGGAGAGCTGAGGGGGCTGTAACCCACAAGTCTGGAAGGGAGATAGAGAGTGAGCTCAAGCTCATGATTCGCATTCCAGTTCTGGGTGGGGTATTGGGCAGTTAGGGTCCTCCCCCCCAAAAGGGTGCCATTTTCATGATTCAGCCGAACAGCTGTCAGACCCAAATGCCCTCTCCAGAATGACCACGTCTTCTTCCTTTGAAAGGAGCTGTTGGTTCTCTGAGTTCAGCGCAGGCCCCCTCCTTGCCACAGGACCTGGGGGAAGTGGTGAACCACCAAGAAAGGGCCTTTTAGAGGACTGTCTAGGCGGAGAGCTCCTGGTGACCTGCCTACTCTCCACTCAACAGTCTTTAATAGAGCTCCTAAGCTGAGCCATGCCCTGTGCCAAGGCTGGGGAACACAAGATGAATGAGACAGCATTGGTGCCCTAGGGAGCTCACAGGAAGTCTGGCCCGCAGCCATTATAGTAGACTATACTAATAATAAAGGGGCACAGAGCTGAGGGTGAGGAAAGGAACACTCAGGCCAGGCCAGGGGTGTCAAAAAGGGCTTTGGAGAGGATTCACTGAACTGTTCTGGCACCAGGAACTCTAAACAGCAGAATCATCCTCCTTGGAGAAGTCTGGCTCCCTTAGTCCACCTCCTCCTTCCCTGAAACAACAGACTAGGAATCTGAACACGTATCACAGCTTTGAGTTCAAATTGAACTGTCCTGGGACCACACAGAACACCAGGATAGAGGGAGCCTGAATCCATTGGCTGCCCACATGGGGCTCAGGAGGGTTGGCCAGTCCATGTTTTAAGACAGGACCTGAGATGAGAGGACAATCTCTTGCTTCAGGGGCGACCACAGAACCAGTGGTCTCTCATTAAACCCTGGGAGCTGCCCACCCACCTCTGACACACACAAACACACACACCACAACCTCTTCTTACAGCTTCTGCTTAGCAGAGCACCACTGAGAGCTATGTGGGTGGAGTTTCCCAGAAGGCCCCATGGATGGGCTCCCTGCCAGCCATTGTCTTTTGAGCTGAAAGATTGTAGAGCAAGCTGCAGCATCAAATAAGGGCCCAATGTTAGTAGTCTCTTATGTGCCAAAGTATAGCTGAATCTACATAAGACCGAGGCAGGTGGCTTATCCCAGTGGAGCATTCCCACTGAATCCTCAATGGCTAGGTTTGCACATGGGCTTGAGTTAGATTACAAAAGAATGACTGGGCCCATGTAACTGGCTTCTAAGCAGGCAAAGAGACTGCACAGTCAGCCACAGCTGGTATTTACTTCTGGACTTGTGTTTCTCAGAAGCAGTTTCCACATTGTCCAACAGCTTTCCCACTCTCCTTCTCTGCCCAGGTGAGACCCAGGACATTGTTTCAGGACCAAACTGAACAAAGAGCCAAAATGGAAATAGCCCTAGTGTCAGTGCAGATTCTGCCCTGATAAGCTACAGCCCATCCCCCTGGCTTTCCCTGGGATGTACCCAAACTCATGGCAGGCAAACACTAACTCCAAGTCAGTCTTGGGCTGAGGACAGTTCCTTATATATAACTGCCCCCCACACAGACACACACAGCCTCCCAGGAAACTGCCCCAGCTGCTCAGAGAAGGGAAATACACACATTTTTTCAAATGTCAGAGCCAGGAAGAAAGCTAGAAGTCATCGCTCTTAGTATCCTTTTGACAGATGGCTGGAACCAAGGCCTTAGAATTGCCTAAAATTGCATGGCATGTTAACACCCTGGTCTCCTGACTCTCAGGACAGTGATTTTCTCAGACTGTCAAGTCAAGTACTGGCCTGTACCCTCAGTGAACTAGGCACAAGTCAAAAGCTGACCCTCATGACTGATAAGAGGGCTTTCGGACCTTAGTCTCCATGTGAAGTAGCCAAGCTGTGTGGTGTGACGGTTAGGAACCCAGTTCTAGCAGCTGCCAACCAGGTATAAATCCCAATTTGATCACTTAGAAACTGTATGACCACAGCAGGTTATCGAACCTCCCTGGGCCTCAGTTTCTTCATCTGCTAGATGGAAAACAGTATAATCTCTCTCACAAATTGTTATGCAGATTCAATGTGTTAATGTAGATTAAAGAACCTGGTACAAAATAAGTGCTATAGGAACCTAGGCTATGATGATGAGGATGATTTTCATTATAAATGCACATTCCAGGCCCCACCCATAGAGAATCTGATTCAATGCAACCATATTGGTAACCAGCAATTAGCATTTCAGCAAACACCCCCAGTGATTTTAGTGGGGGCCTTGTGTGGGGGGGAATCGTTCAAAGGCCATATTTGGAGAAACCCTGAATTCAAAGTTGGAGAAGTGTGTGTTGACCCCACCCTGGTCTATAAAAGGGCTTCAATGACCCTGTTAGGATTCTTATCTGAATCCCTAGATTCATATTTCTCAATGTTTGCTCTTCTCCTCCCCAAACGGCTTGTTACAAGACTCAGCCTCAGGTCCCTCCCAAACCAACTGGCTGCTCCCAACCCTAAGCTTTCAGAAACAGCCTTTAAACACTGCCCTTCCCAAAGTCAACTCAAAATTCAGCAGAAGTTTGAGAGTCAACAAAGAGCAGGTTTCCCTGACCCAATCCCATTCAGAATGTTGGGAGGATGACAGTCGCTCACCCCGAGGACTGAGATTGCCAGGGAGACAGCAGGGCTGCCCTTTGCTCCCCTCTACCTCGCCCACTCAGGGCTGCCACTCTACAGATCTTGATCCCAGCCTGGGTGGCATTTCCATGTTGGCCCTTCATTGCCTGCCAATAACAGAGCTGACCTCCTGATCCACTGGCTCTCTGCCTGGCTGGGCCCTCTCTCCCCTAAGACTGAGAGGCTGTGCTGGGGAGATTGGGGAGGGGACCAAAGCATCATTAGGAGGCTGCTAAGACCAAACTTGGGGAGCAGCCAGGAAGACAGGCCCCAGCCCAGACAGCCCCTCCCACCCTGTCCAGACCTCAGTGTACTCTTGCAAAGATAATTCAGTTACCGGGAATGCAGGCTGAAGAGATAACCTGATTTAGAAGCTGAAACCGGCTGAGCCGGGGAGGGAGGCTAGGGAGCAGGAATAATTCTTATTAACCCGGGAAGGCAGAAGCAGTAAACAAGAGTGAGGGGTGTTGGGTGGAGAGGCATTAGATGGCTGTCTAGAAAGGGTGATGGCTATGGTTTAGGTGGCAGGACATAAAACACCCCCATCCTCAGTCTATCTAAAAGCTTACTCACCCCTTCTATTCTCTGTGAGCTCACCTTTTCCTGGAGTGTTAACATAGCCATCATCTTGCTTATACAGTCACCCAGGGAGGAGATAAACTTAGACACCTATAAAGCGTTAGAGAGAAAAAGAAGCTTTCCTGAGGTTAATTTGAGCCATTGATCACCAGCTACCCTCAGAACAAATTATTTCATTGTGAACTGCTATCTGTGAAAGTTAAGGGCATGGCTGCTGTGGGATCACTGGAGAGGTGGACTAAGGGGTGCTCAGGGTCGGGGTCAGAGGCTTGGGGACTATTGTCCCTACTCCCCTGTTCTCCTCCTTCATATCTGAGAGCCAGAACCCTCTGGGAAAAGTCCAGGGAGGCCTCATCCTCCCTCAATCCAGTTAGGGCTGGGCATCTTCTTCTATATCTTTCTCACATCCTTCTTTGCTTATAGGTTCCCCCTGCAGTCTCATTTTCATCCACCTGCATCTCAGAGGGAAGATGCTCTGGTGGAAAGCAGATTGGGCACCCCACCCCCCCAGAAAAGAAAGGAAGTTACTAAGGATCATGAAAAGCAGCTCCCTACATTTATCACTGTCTGCTTCTTCGGGCATAGGGAAATTTTTCTCTGCAAATAATTTGTCTTTTTTATAACCTGCTTATTCTTTGTCAGATGAATGTAAGACATTGAAGAAGCTGAGGCCTGTCCAAGAGCCACTTGGACCTTATAGGCTGGAGGACAGAGCACAGACTAGATTGCCAACTAGAGAGACCAGGCACAGATCCCCACAAGAAATGCCAAATCCTCTGCGGCGCTGCTGTAATCTTCCCTGGGAAACAGTGGTCTTGGAGCAGACCTGGAAACTCCGACATTAACCAGGCAGATGACAGGCCAGCAATGATGGAGTTAATGGATGGCCAGGCATCCCCCCGCCCTCCCTTCTCCCACTGGACCCAGATGAATAACTAGTCAGTAAGATGACCCCAAAGGAAGAAGCCCAGAGCTACCCACTCTGATCCTAGGCATATTTGTACTTTTCTCAGCACTAATCAGACCACTTGGAAGGAGGGTGAAGTTGGCAAGGGAGCCTGGGGAGAAGTTTTCCACTCCTTCACAGGCCTGGAAGACCCACTCACCCCTGGGCCCTGAATCCAAGGATTGTTACAGAAGAGTGAGCACTTTGACCCACCTGGCCCCAGTTGGTCTAGAATCTCTGAACTTTCTCCACCAGGGATTTAACTTTCCAGCAAAGTTGTAACTTGGCTTTCCCTAGCCTGGCGAGGTGATGAGGACCGCCATCACGAGTATCTCAGTCATCCTGGAAGAGATGAGTTAACTAAAAGGAAAGGAAGAAAATCAGACTTGAGAGAGCAACAGAAAAATCAGAGCCCCCCCCCCAGAGTCTGACAGGAACCAGAGAACACTCAGCTCTCCACTCCACAGAAGGACCCACTTAGCTGGCCTTGTTGGTCTCTTCCCCACAACCTCCCCAGCCTCTGGCTCCTGCTGAGTTGGGGAGCAGTGCCTCAGGCCTCACCAGCACCCTACAGGTTCAGCTGCTGAGGCTTTGTACTTGAAAGGCCTGCAGATTTATAGGCCTGAGCTGCAGATGTCATCCTCAACCTCTCCCTTGCCCTTCCTTCCCTTCCAGCCCCTGAACCACCCTCCTAAGTCCTCTCTTCCAGTCATGCCCAGAGGTGTCTGATGGGGTTGAGGGGGTGGGTAGGGAAGGGAAGCCCAGCCTCAAGGGGTCACTCCTTCTTCAGGCAGGAGCACCACTCTTCTGGGGACCTGCTTGTGATCTGCTGGTAGCTCAGAGGGTCCCGTCTATGAGAGAAACACAGGGGTGTCCATTTCATTACAGACTGCAGTTGAGGAGGGGGCCCTGTCTTTCTAGAATATTCTGTACTATAATAATCCTTAGGCTAAGATTGCACTCAGGAAGCCTCACATCCCCAGATCAATTCAGCAACTGTCCCTGATGCAGGGATGATGGGAGAGAAGTCTAATAATAAAGTAATAGAAATGTCAACAACTTGTTTCTGTGGACAGAGATGATACTGTAGGTAGAAACGTGGTGTCATGAGAAAGCTTCAGCCTTGGATTCAGAAGTCCTGGGTCCTGGCCCTTGGACCGTAAACTAGGCATGGACCCACAGGCCCAAGGCTGTGCTTCTCTTGAGCTCAGTGAAGTCTGGGTTTCACCACTTGCTACTGAGGTTTCTCCAAGGATGAGGCAGAGAGCTTCCTTGGAAGCTGGAAGTATTGTTAAAGTAATTAGTGAAGAATAATAGGTTTGCACCTCTCTGAACGGCAGCAGCATGAGAAGACACAATAGCCCCGCTCCCAGGAGGCTCTGCCCTGGCCCGGTGATGCTTAAGTCTGACTGCCTAGTACAGAGTAGCAGTCACAGATAGTAGATTTCTGGCTAAAGCAGGCACGGAGTGGTCTAGAGACACTTGAGGAGAGTCTGGAGAGAAAAACTTTGGGGAGAGAACTGAGAGAGTAGCTGGAGGGATCCTGGTGCTGACTCCTCCACCATATGGCAGCAGCCATCTTGCTCAGGCAGGCCACTCCCCTGAGTGTCAGCAGACCAAGAGAACACAATAACCCCATCCACAGGAGGGACTCTGCCCTGCCCTGTGATGCCTAAGCCTTACTGCTGAGTGCAGAGTGACGGAGACAGCCACAGACAATAGATTCCTGGAAGTCTCGAAAAGACTGTGTAGGGTCAGACAGGGTCAACAGCTGACATCATCAGAGGCAGATCCAGAAAGAAAAAACAGTGGTCTCCTACAACAGAAATTCACACCACAAACTCGGGACGTCAAGGCAGATCAATTTAAGAAGCAGAAGCAAAAGAGAAGTCTCACAAATAATGGGAGGACAAAGAAACATCCCCCAGTCAAAGGGAAAGGAGGAATCCCCAGAAAGAGAACTAAATGAAATAGAAGAAAGTAAACTATCAGGTAATGAGTTCGATACAGTGGTTTTAAGGAAGCTCGGTGAGCTCAGTGAGAATTACCAAAACTACAGGGAAACTACGAGGAACTTACTGCAAACTATATCAGCATGAAAAAGGACATAGAAACTATCAACAGGAGGTAAGAGGAAATGAAGAATACAATCTCTGAATTGAAGAACACAGTACAAGGAATCAAAAGCTGGCTAGATGAAGCTGAGGACCAAATCAGCAAGCTGGAGGACAAGGTAGAAAAAAGCTCCCGGAAAGAGCAAGAAAATGAAAAAAGACTCAAAAAGAATGAAGAGGCATTTAGGAAAATGCAGGACAACCTGAAACATAATAATATTTGTATAATCGGGATAGCAGAAGGAGAAGAGGAGAAAGGGATAGAGAACGTGTTTGAAAAAGTAATGATGGAAAACTTGTCTAATTGGAGTAGAGAAAAAGTCATACAATTCCAGGAAGCACAGAGGGTCCCATTCAAGAGGAAGCCAATGAAGCCCACTCCAAGACACATCATCATTAAAATGGCAAATATCAAAGACAAACAGAGAATCCTAAAGGCAGCAAGGGAGAAAAAGGTAGTAACATATAAGGGAACCCTGATACAGCTAGTAGCTGACTTCTCAACAGAAACGCTATAAGCCAAAAAGGAATGGCAAGAAATATTCCAAGTCATGAAAAGCAAAGGCCTGCAACCAAGACTGCTCTACCCAGCAAGGCTCTCAACTAAAATGGAAGGTGAAATAAGGAGTTTCCCAGACAAAAGGAGACTAAGAGAATATACCTCCACCAAACCAGCACTGCAAAATATGCTAAAGGGACTGCTTTAAGATGAAGAAAAAGTTTCTATGAATACCCAGTTCCTTTCAGAGTTGCCAATACTTGATATTACCAATATTTATAATACTCATTAATCTGATTGTGATAATGATGTTATTTTAATTGCTCCTTTACTATTTGTTGAAACTAAACCTGTTTTGTATATTTCTTGCCTATTTCTATTATTTTAAAAAAAAGCTTTAAATGACTTTTTGGTATTCTTTATCCGTTTATTGATTAAAGTTTTGTAGAACTTTTTTCCCTAAAAAAAACCAAACCTACTAACCATGTTTTAGATGTGTTGCAAATACTTTCCTATTCTATTACGTGTCCTTTAACTTTTTTATATGGATATTACTATATAGTCTTAAATGTTTAATATAGTCATATTGTCAATATTTACAGCTTCTGGGTTTGAATATTTTACTTCAGGTCATGAAAAATATTAGTTCTATTTTCTTCTAAAACTCCTTAGATTCTACATATTAATTTTTAACTCATCTGACTATTTCTTGTATAACATGTGAAATAGGGCTCTATATTTGTTTTATTTCAAGTAATAGTGGTCCATGTACCTTATTTGTTGAATAAGCCTTATTTTACCCATTGATTTGAAATATCAACATAATCATATATTATATTGTTAGATATATATGTTTGTCTGTAGAATACTCATTATATTTCATTGATCTACTTGATTATTTCTATGCTGGTGTCATGTTGGTTTAATTGCTGAGACTTTATAGTTGCTTTAATTTTTTTAATATTTTGTAATTAACTTTGACATTTAAAAAAATAAATAAAATCAGTCTGCATTTAAGAAAGAAAGAAAGGAAGGAAGGAAGGAAGGAAGGAAGGAAGAAAGGAAGAAAGAAAGAAAGGCAGAGAGAGAGATGGAACTCCTACTTTTTGCAACGACATGGATAGAACTGGAGGATATTAAGCTAAGTGAAATAAGCCAGTTGATAAAAGACAAATACCATATGATCTCACCTATAAGTGGACTCTATTCAACAAAATAAACTAACGAACAAAATAAACCACAGGCAAGGGAACATGGAGCAGACTGAAAGTGACCAGAGGGGATGAGGAAAGAGGACAATGGTGGAAAGAAGGGGAAGGGACTAGGCAAAGAACATGTATGAATGACCCATGGACATGGACAAGAGAGTGGGAATTGACTGTGGGAGTGGGGGGTGGGGGTGGGATGGGTGGAGGAGGTTAAAGGGGTAAAAATTGAGACAACTGTAATAGAATAAACATGATTTATAAATTAAAAAATAAAAATGTAAAAAAATAATAAAGTTTATGTACTAAAAAAAATGAAAGTAAAGGTGAAAAAAATTTTAATTAATAAATATAAATAAATAAATAAAATCTTTTTTTAAAAAAAAGAAGAAGAATAGGTTCAGGAAGCAAGCTGAGCATGGACTAAGCAATAAGGGACCCATGATACAATCTGGAAGCTGGGAGCTAGAACCAAGCCCAGGAAACAGTGGAGTGTTTCCCAGGCTTGGGAGTCCCAAGAGGCTCCAGGGTGTCCCCCAGTGGCCCTTACTGTAAGGCCAGCAAGACAGCAGGTCCTGGAAGAGAGCTTGGTGGGTGATGGGTCAGAGCAAATGCAGGGACCAAGGAGCCCATTATGTACTTTGGGTTCCTTCCCAAGAAGGTTGGGTCTTGTCCCCTAGGCATCCAGGGAAGTCTGGCTGTCATTCTGCCTGAGATGTACTACCCAAGTGTATTATTCAGTTTTAATCTCCACTGGAGGGCAGAGTAGTGGGGTGTCATTGAAAGAGCATGATGATCCCTAGATAATGGGGTGCTCCTGCCCAGGCTGTTGAAGCTCCACGAGCCCTGGTTGTCTTATCTGCAAATTGTCTCCAATGGTACATTGCAGGTTTGTTCTGAGTCCCTCAAATAGTCCTTAGCACCAAAGGGTAGTCTTGTTGAATTATCACAATAATGTAACTTATTTTATGTAAATAATACAATGAGAAGAATGCCCACTTCTCAGGGATATCATTGTTCAGATGCAGAGGAGACTTAGAGCAATACTCAATCCCAACCCCAAATGCCTCATCCCTAAGCCCTTGCACCTCTCTGCTAAGGGACCTCAGCCCTTCCTCCTTCAGTCAGAACTCAGGAAGCCTGAGTCTGCAGTTGAGCCCAGAAGTAGACGCAGCTGTGAGAATTTAGGGACGACAGAGAGAGGTGGGAGTCCTGAAGGGCCTTAGGACCCATCCTGTGAATATCTGCTCAGAGTGAGGGCCAAAAAGATGAATGTAAAAATCTCATCCTGAGAAGCTAGTACACCAGCAACACCTTAAAGATTGGATACTTATTGCAGGTTTGGGGAAAAGGAAGAAATGTGCAAATTCAGGAGTCACAGCTTTCAGAGAAAGAGACGAGACTCTCTCTCTCCTCATCACACAGTCAAGCCTAGTTACAGCTTACATTTCTGGCTGGAGCTCCGTGAGAGACATGGGGCACAGACAGTGGGAACAGCCTCAAGGAACAAAGAGGGAGAGGGAAACTGACCCTCCCATCTCTGCCTCCCAGAAGAGGCTGCTGTGAGAGCAGCCAGTGGATGCAGGCAGAGGGAGGCTTTTGCTGGGCAGCCAAGGTAGCTTAAAGTACTTCAATTGAAAGAAAAATGTCCTTAACCACATAACTATTCTTCAGGACCAGGCAGAGAAATTGACAATGTTGATTCATTTAGCTCAGCAGTATTCAGGTCAAAATCAATCTTGTCAAAAATCCATCACCCACACTCAATAAGTAAGAAAAGGGATACAGGCTCCTGGGAATCAATCACACCCCAGCATGGAATAGCTGAAAACAGATCTATCCTGGCCTCTGATGGGGTCTTCCATTACTCAACTAGCTGTTTCCTGAATGTGCCCTGGGGACCCCTCCCAAGGTCACGGGCACCAGCCTAGCCTTTAGCAGCAGCCAGAACTGAGACAGCCTAAGGGTGGGTATTCAATCTCCTGGTCATCTCTCCACAGCCAGGTTGGAGAAGTTGTGAGAGCCTCAGTGAAGATTTATAGATGCCTACTTTTCACAGGATCAGCACTTAGTTGACTGGCATGGCCTGGCAGAAGTCATTTCTTTCATTTGTCCACTTCAGAAATCACTGTCACTTAACTCTCCTGCTGTCCTCAAAACTGTGTGGCTGCCTCACAGAAATAATAGTAGGTTTGCAATTCACTGCTGTACAAAGCTCACGAAAAGCAGAGTAGCTTCTGTAGTATCCTCAACATCAGGGCCTCCCACAAGACATACAGAAGGCAAGTATCACCATTCTCTCTGTTCCTGGGTCAGACATTAGCATCCTCCAAGCTGGCATTATGGAAACCCTGATGCCCCCAGACTCAAAGATGGCATATGAGTGAGGCTGGACAAAATTCCTCAAGAGCCAGATGATGGAGAGAGCAGGGTCCCACCTACACAATTCACTAGCTCTGTGAGCTTGAGCCGATTCTTAAATTTCTGTACATCTCAGTTTTCTCATACATAAGTGGAAACCATGTGACATCTACCTCTTAGGACTGTGGAAGATTCAGTGAGACCTTACATGTGAAGAACTGGAATACAGACACTATTCAAGAGGTGGAAGTTCTTGTTAAACAAATTTCCCTTCAGTCACTGAGACTTTCCTTCTATTCTCATCTTCCTACCACAAACAGCTTCTAAAACATCTTTGCACCATTCATTCCTTCATTCATTTATTCAGTCAACAAATATTTATTGACTATTGATTACTATAAATGCTAGAGAGATAGCATATACATGGGGAGGGAACTCAAACTCTAATCAAATAAAATAATCATTAGATAATTATTATTACCTATTGTCCAAAGATAACAGAGGAATGAACTAAAGAGTGGCTGAGTTGGCATGGGGGCTATTGAAATTTGATTCAAGGAAGGCCTCTAGGAGTGGGAAATATTTGAGTTGGATCCCAAATATTATAAAGGAGTTAGCCATGTGGTGATCTGGAAGGAGGATGTTTCAGGTAGTGAGAATGCCAAAGACTGAGGGCACAGTGAGGTGGCAGGGTGGAGAGGCAGATTAGGCAGGAGAGAGGAGGCCACACTGAGCCACCAGTCTTTAGATGTAATAGGAAGCCACTGGAAGTGGCATTGTCTAATGATGCATTTTAGAAAGCTCTTTTCAAATGCTATTTGGATAATAAATTGAAGCAGGGCAAGAGCGGAGGGAAGACAAGCAAGAAGATCCTTATTACAATGTGCAGGGGAAGATGATGGTGGTTTTGTCTAGGGAGATAGCAGTGGGTATAAAAAACAGGTACTAGGATGCAGGAGGTATTTTGAGGGTAACAACAAGAGTACTTGCTGCTGAATTAAACGTGGAGGTTGAGAGAAAGAGAAGAATGAAAGATTTCTCTAAAGTTTCACTCTTGGGTAAATGGGATACTAATTAGTGTTGTGTGGAAGACCTGGAGGAACAGTTAGGGATGGAGAAGAATAATTAAGAGTCCTGTGAAGCTGAATAAAGATTTGTATTGGACATTCAAGTGAAGTCAAGTGTAAGTGGTTGGATTTGAGAGTCATTGGTGAGGGGATGTTATTTAGCATCATGGGACTAAAAAAGAGCAGCTAGGGGAAAAATAGCTATGGCTGGAGAAGGGACAGAGGTGGGGGTGTGATAAAACCCTGGGAGAGTCATCTGGAGAAATCCTGTTCTAAAAGCCCCAGCCCTTTTGGATTATATGGCTGCCAGGCAGTCAAGCAAGTAAGGGATGGGGATTTGAAGCAGAGAGGGCTTGGGAAAACACCCCCAGGAGAGAGGGGAAACAGTTGCCTTCTGAACACATGTGAGGGTGCAAGTTATGTTCATGCAGTCACATCTTAGAGAAAGCCAGTGTTCTATTGTATTCAGACTTCTCCTTTCAGGAATGGAGGAAAGGGAAAAATGGAAAGGAGAAGGTGAATCTCTGCTCTAAGTGAAATGTGACTCTGTTCCAGGGCAAACCTTATTTTCCCAAGTGTTGTAGACTGAAGGTTTGTGTCACAGGGAACCCCACATGGGGCACTTCTGGATCTAATGGTTACTGTCTGGAGCCAGCTGAGGAGGGAGGGGGGCTCTGAATCCTGCAGAGCCCATCCCAGGGTTGTCACGGATGGGGGAATAAACGCGAGTCCTTGCAAACACTTCTCTGTTTGCAAGGAGAGGGGACATGGCTCTTCCCTCTAGTGGAGAAGGTCCCCAGCCCCTGTGTCCAAAGGTTTTCATTGAGAAGGTGATATGCACAGGGGTATACAATAAAGCTCATCAATCAATATCCAAAGGCTATGTTTATAGAAAACAGATAGAGATCATGGATAACAACTAAAGGAACACAAGAGAGCTGCTTCAGGTCAGGGTCTATGAATAATGTAAACCTCCTTCCTAGTATGAGCTGGTTATCATAGTTTTTGAGGGAAGAACAAACATGCTTAGACGAACTTACTTTTAGGCCTGATTGTTCCCGGGAACTGTCCAATCCAGTTTAGGGCTGTACCTGCCTTTAGTACTGTTTCCAACCTGAGCCAGATGGTTGGGGCAAAGCCACCAAGAGATAAGGAGACTTCTTTCAGATAGAATGAGGACTCTGGCCATGTCCAAGCCAAGCCGAGGGGTGTGGGCCTTTTTGTCCTTTCTCTGTGTCCCCCAAGTCCTTCTCCCGCTGCCCATACCGGCCAACATCTGTTGTAGGTCATCTCTCCTTGAGAGAGAACTTACCCGTCATCAACAACCGACCATCACAGGGCCAAGCAGGGTGACAAGAGGGCCAAGCAGGGTCCAGGGGGACAGGTTTTGTCTCCTCAGTGGCCTATTTTCCCAAGGCCTCTTTGATTATTTCCAGGCTTGGGACTCTCTCGCCTGTCAGCAGGGCTACAATTCCTGAAACCAGGCAGGATGGTTCCCAACAGGTTTGCACCCCCTCAAAACTCATATGTTGGAGTCCTAACTCCTAAAGTGATATACTGAATGATGTAACTCTTTTTGTGATGTACTTAGGTTTAAATGAGGTTATGATGCTGGGATCCCCAGGATAGGATTAATGTCCTTATAAGATGAGGAAAGGAGACTGGAGCACTTGCAAGCTCTATTCTCTCTCCTCTCTCTCCGCCCCCCCCCCCCCCGCGCCCCCCCTCTCTCTGGCACACTGAGAAGATGGATATCTGCAAGCCAGGAAAAAAGTCCTCATCAAGAACTGAATCTGCCGGTACATTGATCATGGACCTCCCTGCCTCCAGAACTGAGAGAAATAAATGCCCATTGGTTAAGTCACCCAGTCTGTGGCATTTTGTTACAGCAGCTGGAGCAGACTAAGACACTCAGGCTTCCGTAGCCTACAGCACATGGGAGGACATTTTACCATGGATGCCTGAAGATGTATTGATTTCTGGGACTTTAAGATTGCAGCCCCTTTCACCCACAGCAACACCTTCCCTGGTTATTTTGGGGAGAACCTAGGGCATCTCAATGTGCTCACAGTCTCTTCACGTTCTGCCTCTCACAGCCACCGAACCACACAAGGGTGCAGCCCTGTCCTTTCAGGTCCTCCTGTGCCTCTTTGCCAGGACCCCATGCTCCCAAAGTTGCAGCACCAGGCGATCCACTCACACCCCCACACCAGGCTGGGTCCACAGGAATTGAGAGGGTGCCCCTTTTCCCTTCTCCATGTGCTGCTGCCACCAGGGGAGGGCTGACTGCTGACTCAGCAGCTCATCAGATACTGCCACCCTCTGAACCCCTTCCAGGGTCTGTCAGATGGCTGAATAATTCAAGGAGCCACATCTTGTTTACTGTCGTGTCTCCAGTAGAGAGGATGATGCCTGCCCCATCCCAGGCACATGACTCATAACAGGGAATTGAGAATGGACATGGACAAACAGTGAGAAGTGTTTGCAGAGGAGGGGGCCATTGGAGTTGGGTTGAGGGGTGTTGTGGAAGTCTTTTCCTAGAGAAGAAAAACTACAGGGAAGAGAACAGACTGCAAGAGACAGAGGACAACTCCAGAAGGGCTCCAGGCAGGATTTAGGGCTCAAGGGAAGTCCTCAGCCCACCCCACCAACCCCACCCCGCCATGCACCTGGTTCAAGTATGATGAGAATGCCAGTCAAGGGAGCTGTGAGGAAGCAGGTAATGATCTCAATTTCACAGCTGAGTGGGTTGGGACCACGTCAAGGGAGTTAGTTTCTGGGACAGCAAAGATACTTCACCTTCTCCTGTCTCTCCAGTTCATCCAGTCAGGTAATCAGGATGAGTCCATCCTGGAACCTAGGCTCCAGTGCCCACATACCAGACCTCCTCACTGCACAGCACCTACAACTCCTCAGGTGCACTCTGATTCCCAGTCCACACCCCAGTCCCGGCACACTGGCTCACCAAGATAGCCGCTTCCAAAGACACATATAATATTAATAACGACAACTGCCATTTTAGTGGTGCTTCTAGGGGGATAGACACAGGCTGTCTCATTTAGTCTTAATGCTGATCTTGGAAGGTAGGTACTATTATTCCCATTTCACAGGTGAAGAAACTGGGAGTCAGAAAGGTTAATTAGTCCAACGCTTCATGGCTAATGAGCAATAGAAACAGGATTCCAACCAGCTGTGTCTGACAGCAAATTTCATACTCGAAACTACTTTACTGTATTGATTCCAAGGATAAACAAATCATGTGCCACATAGAGTAGTTGGGAAGAGGCAGGGAATGTGACCCACAATCCATTAGGCAGAGGGCAAATGGATGGTATAACCTGCATGACTAAATGTGCCCCTGGTCCCACACAGAAATATTGTCATAAAAGCACTATCAGATACTGCCTCCCATGCCCTTAGGAGCTGGACTAATTCTCCTTCTCCCAAGGCAGAATCAGCCATGCATGAGCAAATAAATGGAGATTCTTCTACTGACACCCACAAAGACAGGCAAAACTATTAGAGTGCAGAACAGAACTGAAAATCCAGATGCATCTCCAAAGGTTGAAAAAGCTATCAGGTTCTAAAACTGGATCTGCAACCACCTCCTAAAGGGAAAGCAGTCCTCTTCATTGGGCCAGGCCAGGCCAGCCCATCCTGAGGGTGGGAGAGCAGGACCCCTCTTCCCCAGAGTCCCTCCTTTCAACCCTGGCTTCTCCCCTCAACCCCTGAATCCCAGTGAGACAAGTACATTCCATCACACTCCCCACAGACCTCCCAGACCAATTCCCACTGCCCTTGGTGTAGCCCACTCTGTTCAGCAAAAGGGAAGTCATTGCCTCCTAACCCTGCATCTTGACTGTGGTCCTGCCCAGAACTTTAGGCATGGGTGTTGCCTCATAGCTGTGGTCACTCTCCTTTCCCTGGGGCAGCCCTGCCTTATCACCATGCCAGTGCCAACTGTTATAATGGTCTTTCTCACCTGCCCATCCTGGAGCTCAGACCTCACATGAAGGCATGAGGGTAGGCATGCGCCTTCTAGAGTCTGGGAATCAGATGAGTGTTCTTAGAGCCCTAAAAAAACCTGAGCCTGGGGTATATTACCAGTCAGCACATTTTGGACTGTAAGTTTCAGAAAAATCTGACAAAGTTACACTGGCTCAAATCAGTGCTTTTCAAACTTTAACATGCATACAAGTCACATGGGACATTTTTGGAATGCAATTCCTGATGTAGGTCTGGAGCGAAACTTGAGACTCTGCATTTCTAGCAAGCTCCCAGGTGAGGTCAATGCTCCTGTTCCAGAATTCACACTTTCAGTAACTAGGATTTAAAGGTTTAAACCTCAAGGGCATGTGTTCCTTATTTATGAGAAGCCAAGAGATAGGTGGCTCCAGGGTTGACTGTGCTCATTGATACCTTCCCCAGGCTTTGTCCATTGCTAACTCTGCCACTCTCATCACCACAAGATGACTGCCAAAGCCCTCAGCATCACATCCTCACAAATCAGTATCACTCCTACTCCTGTGGAAGCAGAAATGATGCTCTCTGTGTCTAGCCCCCAGGAAGCACCCCCAAAATGGCAACTGTCATTATTAATTATATATATTCCATGAGCTCTCCTGTTATGAAGCAATACAATCTTTCTCAGAATCCGCCAGATGCTTACTTGTATCTCATTGGCCAGAACTGGATCCCCTGCTCATCCTTGGACCAAGTATCCTTAATAAGGATAAGATTTTCATGACTGGACTAAACAAGTTATGATTCATTCCCTGGGGCTGGGGACAATTCCACTTAAACAAAAACCAGAACTCAAAAAGAGAGAAAGAAGGGAATGGAATGGCTACAAAACAGGCAGCCAATAGCTCCATTACAGGTAGTACAAACCATTCCAAAACCCACTGCCAGGCCCCTAACCCCCTCTGCTCTTCTCTAGGAAAGAGAATGAAGGAGAAACTAGCAAAACAGAAGTAAAGATAAAGGGGTTTTAGAGGGCAGAAAGGAAATGAAGGGAAGATGCAACACCAATAACCACTAATGTGCTCATCAGAAAAAGAGAGGGATCAGGCTTGTACATCTTATTCACAGGTTATTGGGAAGACCACATATGCCAATGGATGTAAAAGCATTTTACAAACTGTGACCTGTCACAGAAATTCACACAGCTGTGGTGGTGGCAGCAATGAATACCACCCCTAGTCCTGTGGAATGTGGGGAGAAATGGAAGCAGAAAGAATGCTGTCCCCACACCCTGTCCCTCCATCCAGACCACCTCTGTGGCTTCAGTGGGAATTTTCCCTGTTCCTAATTCTCTCCTTCTTTGTTGATTGTAACTGCCCAGCGATCAGCTGCCACTGACAGCAGGGCTGGGTGGGCTTCTGCTGGAACAGAAAGAGGCATTTGTGTGACTGAGAAATTCCTTCTCCTCAGTGGTAAGAAGTCAAAGAGCCAGGGCCAAGGGTACACCATATCTCCTGCTGAAGGGCCAGGCCCCACTTTGGGCATCGCCTCTGCAGCCCAGTGTCTTCATGTATGCTGTTTCTTTCCCTGGAGCTGCTCTTCCCCACGCTGTTCACACTTGGCTCCTTCTCAACTTAAATGGCACCTCTGCAGAGAGGTCTTTCTTGGTCCTCAAATCTAAAGCAGCCACTCACCCTGCCTTCTCCCCTCCCCTAATTGTTGCTCTCTCTGACATAAGTTAACTGTCTTCCTCATGTCATTTCCTACAGTTCATAATTATTTACTGGTTTATCATCAATTAATCTGAAACTCTGTGAAGGCACGGGCCATTTTCATGCACTACCACCACTTACTTGGCATCGGACCAGGCACATAGTATTCCCACAGTAAAGAATGAATGTTGAATGAATGAATGAAGGCAGTTGAAGCAGCTGTTCTCTGTCCCCAGAATGAAGAACTAGAGTCAGCATTTAAATAAAGCAAAAGAACTTTAGTTTCGCTACAAGGGGTAAGTTTAATCAGGAGAAGATGAACAAACAGTGTGACAACGTGTACATTTGTCATCAGGGTGAGGGAGGAGGAGGTCTACCTCAGATTAAGGAGATGGTTAGACAGTCTCTGGCAGATTCCAGCTGCCCAAGGGGAGACAGGACTCTGGTGTCACCCCACCTCAGCACCCCATCTTGCACAGCAGTTAATAAACTGCCTCTTCACATAATTCCTCTGATTCCTCATGTTCTAGCTTTTGCTTTCACCCCATTCTTTTTGGGGGGGTGGGAGGGCTGGGGTCAGGGACTGGGATCCTGGGCTCTGAGTCATGGCCCACTGGGCCATATGTTGAGTGGGGAATAGACTGAAATGCTGAAACCATGACCCAGAACAACAAACTCACCCCTTAGAAAGACTGGAGCTTTATGGCAGGGTGGAGCCAAGGGAAACACCAATCACTCACAGCTGGTTTCAACTTCACAGAAGCTTTCCTAGTGGCCCCTTGAAAAGGTTTCCTGTGCATCCTGCCTGGTTCAGAGTGACAGGAAGACCCACCCAGGCCAGCAAGTGCAAAGGCAATCAATCAACCAGCAAGTCTTAGAGAAACACACTCAGATTGCCCCACCCCATCCAAGCTCATCCTGACAGGAGTGTGGGGAGACCCACCTGGCTATACCATGTGATCCTACCTGTAGCATTGTGATATTAGCCCATGCCAATAAGCACTCCAGAAAATAAGGGCTGAAGGAAGTGGAGAGGAGGAAGAAAGCACAATGACATTAGGTTTCAGCTAGGCCAGTGTGTGTGTTCGGGAGGAGTGGGTGGCCCACACTCAGGTAAGTTAAAGGAATAGTCAGAAACAAGGGTGAGAATCAGACAGTTAGAGGTGTGATTGTAAGAGCCTTGGGTTCACTCATTCATTCATTCACTTAATCAATGTATATATAAGCATCCACTCTTTGCACTGCACCAGCCAACAGATCTGAATAGTGAACAAAAGCCACACAGTACTGCCTCATGAAGCTTGTAGTTGACAGGGGGCATCAGATATAAATCAAATATTTACAAACTGAAACTATGTTAACTGTTATAATAAGAATAGGATAATGATGTGGGAGTTTTTAATAGATGCCGATCAGAACAAGCTTTCCTGAAGACTTGAGAATTGAGGAGGAGTTAGGTTAAAAGAAGAAGCACATGTACTTTATACAGCAGGAATAATATGTACAAGGACTGAGGTTGGAAGGACAAGAACTATGTGAGACATGAATGAAGGCCAACATGCCTGCGACAAAAAGAGGAAGAGGATGATGAGGCTGGCCTCATTCTTGACTTGGGAGAGTAAATGGGAGACAGAAGCAAGCAGAGTCCTCCCAGGGCCATCTGCCTACTGCATGCCCAGTTGAGGGTAGTGCAGCTCAGACAATGACTGGCAACAGGGAGGCCCTCACTAGTTTACTGGGTTCCTCAGGTGCACAGAGAATCCCAGACAAACATTTTCAGGAACTATGGAAGTTTCCATCAAAATGTGCTGTGCTGGTCTTGTTTCCCCATATTCTCCTGGGATTGCAGAAAGATGAGTGAGGCCACACCACTGGCTGGTTCATAATTTAAAGGGCCCAGCGAGCCTGTTAACTTCACCTTCCATCTCCACCACTCACCTCTTTGCTCAGGAGGGGCCTGAGCAAGATACTATGTGTCTCCTTGATGGCCTCTGGCCCAAGAACCAGGACAACAAAATGGCCTTGTTGAGCCAAGATGGCCAGGGTGCTTGTTCAAGGTCAGACTTCACAGGGCTTTATAAGCCATGCTATACATTTTCTTTATCTCTTTTTCTCTTATTCTCTCCTCCTCCCCCTACCTCTCACTTTTTTTTTTTTTGCAATGAACTGTTTAAATGAAGCATAATTCACAGGAAAGGACACAAATACTAAGTGTTCAATTATTTTCCACAAAGTTAGCATACCCTGGCGTATAAACACCCAAAGACTACAAGAATGTTCCTGGCAGCATTATTTGTAATAGCCCCAAACTGGGAGAAAAACTATTCATCAAGAATAGAATGAATACATAAAATGTAGTATATTTGCATGATGGAGTGCTATCAGTAATTAAAATGAATGAACCACAGCTTCATGTAACAATAGAAATGAGCCTTGTAAACATCCTTCTAAATGAAATAAGCCAGACAAATATTGCATAATTCCACTTATAGGAAGTATCTAAGCCAATCAGAGAAAGACAAATACCATATGATTTCACTTATATATGGAATCTAATGAACAAAAACTAACAAACAAAATAGAAACAGACTCATAGATATAGAGAACAGACTGACAGCTGTCAAGAGGGGAGGGGCATTGTGGGGCTGGGTGAAAAAGGTCAAGGGATTAAGTAAATAAGTAAGTAAATAAATAAACCTCATAGTCATGGACAACAATATGATGATTACCAGAGGGAAAGGGGGGGTGGGGATAGTTGAAAGGGGTAAAGGGGACATAAACTCTGACAGAATGAGACTTGACTTCGGGTGGTGAACACACAATACAATATACAGGTGATGTATTATAGAATTGTACACTTGAAACCTACAAAATTTTATTAACCAATGTCACCCCAATAAATTCAATAAAAACTTTAAAAAAGAAATACCTAGAACAGGCAAATTTATAGATACAGAAAGAACTCCCTGTACTTGACAGAAACCAAATCAGAAAGGCTACTAAAAGAGGGTAGGGGAGTTATTGCTTAATGAGTACAGAGTTTCTGCTTGGGATAATTTAAAAAAATGTTGGATTTTGGAAACAGGTGCTAGGAACAATCTTGTCTTCATTGTACATATGCACTTCATTTTATTTTATTATTTTATTTTATTTATTTTTCTGTTATACATCTAAAATTGAAGTTCCTGGGTCATAGGTTGACATCTATTTATCTACAGTAAATTCTGCCCAAAAGTTTTCCAATGTGGCTGTTCTAATTTATATTCTTACCAGCAGTACATGAGCTTACCATACACCTACGTCAAGACAACATGGTATTATTGACATTTTATTTTAACTAATCTTATATAGAGAGTGATATTTTATTGTGATTTTAATTTATCTATTCCTAGTGACTAATTGACTGAACACTTTTTCATATTGGCCATTTGAATATTCTCTTTTGTGAAACACACATTCAAGCTTTTGCCCATTGAGTAAGAAGGGTGTCTTTACCTTTTCTTTTCTTTTCTTTTCTTTTCTTTTCTCCTTTCTTTCTTCTCTTTTTGTCTTTCTTTCTCTTCCTTCCTTCCTTCCTTCCTTCCTTCCTTCCTTCCTTCCTTCCTTCCTTCCTTCCTTCCTTTCTTTCTTTCTTTCTTTCTTTCTTTCTTTCTTTCTTTCTTTCTTTCTTTCTTTCTTTCTTTCTTTCTTTCTTTCTTTCTTTCTTTCTTTCTTTCTCCCTTCTGTTTCTCCTTTTACTCTTTTCTCCTTTCTTGACATTCCTTAAGTATTCTGTAAAATAATTTTTTGTCATATGTGTAGAGGTACTTAATGTTAATAATATACTATTGATCTCTTCCTTTATAATAAGTTCTTTTTGTGAGTCTTAAGAAATTTTTTTCTACATAAAGATCATGAAGATAGTTTTCTATGTTATCTTTTAAAAACTTTATTGGTATACATTTTGTATTTAGATCTGTTGTCCCTTTTGTATTGGTTTCTGTCCTTACTGTGAGATAGAAGTCAAGATTCATGTTTCCAAACACATATCCAATTGATCTAACATTGTTCATTAAAAATACTACCTTTTATGCTCTGCACAGCTAAGCACTTTTGCCATGAATCAGGGAGCAATATCTGTGTAGGTCTGTTTTTAGATTCTACATTCTGTTTCATTGGTTTATTTGGTTATCCTTGCATCAACGACATAGGCCCTTAATGCTTTAATAATATGTTTTGATATCAAAACTTATTCTCCTTTAACTCTGATCTTCTTCAAGATTGTTTTAGATATTCTTGTCTTTGCATTTCCATGTAAATTTAAAAATCAGCCTGTCAATTTTCACATAAAAATATTACTGGCATTTTGTTTGGAATTGCATTAATCTTTTAGGTCAATTTAAGAAAAATTTAGAGTTATAACATTGAGTCTTTCAATACAAGAACATTTCTCTATTTAGTTTTCTTTTTCTATCAGTAATGTTTTGTAGTTTTTAAAAGATTTATTGAATTTGACTTATTTCTAGTTACTAGATAATTTAATATTATTGTAATAGCATCTTTCTTTAATTTTATTTCCTAATTGCTTTCTCCTAGTATATAGAAATGCTAAAATTACTTATCAATTCTAATAATTTATTTGCATGTACTTTTAGATAATCTACCTAGCAATCATCTTTTTTTTGCAAATAATGACTGTTTTTTTTTCTTTCCAATCTATGCACTTTTTATTTCCTTAATGGTATTATTGCACTAGTTAGTATATTCAATGCAATGCTAAGTAGAAACACTAAGAGTGGACATTCTCATGTCATTACTTTTCTCAGGGAGTAAGCTGTCAGTATTTCACCACTGAGTAGTATTTTAGAGGATAACTTTTATCAGGAAAGGAAGTTTTCTTCTGTTACTAATTTCCTGAGAGTATCTTTATCATGAACAGTTAAGAAATTTGCCGAGTACTTTATCTGCACGTACTGAGATGGTTATATGATTGTTTTCCTTTATTAAATAAATATGATGAATTACATTGATTGATTTTCTAATATTAAACAATGCTTCAATTCCTGGGAAAAATCCCACATGGTCATGATATTATTTTTTTATATATTGCTGTATTAAATTTGTTCATTACTTTCTTTATTATAGTTGCCTCCATTTTCATGAGGGAGATTAGTCTGTAATTTTCCTTTCCTAGAATGTCCTTGTCAAGATCTGGTATAAAAGGTATGCTGGCTTCATACAAATGTGTTGCTAAGTGACTCTTTTTATTCTATTTTCTGGAAGAGCTTAAGATTGGCATTCTTTCCCCCCAATTTTTTTAAGTTGCCAGGAAAGCTATTTGAGCCTAAAATTTTCTTTGTGGAAGGTTTAAAATAAGGATTTATTTCTTTAATAGTTGAAGCTGTTTAGACTTTCTATTTATTTTTATGTAGATTTTGGTTAATTTGTTTTTCCCTAGGAACTTGTCCATTTTATATAAATTTTCAAATATATTGGCTTAAAGTTATTCACAATGTCATATTATCTTTGTAATATCTGTAGGGTTTGTAGTAATGACTCCTTTTTTTTTATTCCTGATATACTAGATTGTCTTTTTCCCTCCTATTTTCCTGATCAGTCTTGCTAAAAGTTTATTAATTTTATTAGAATTTTCAAAGAACCAAAGTTTGGCTTTATTTATTTTATTTTTCTTCTATTTATTAATTTCTACTCTTTAGTTTTTTTGTTTCTTTAACTTTTGGGGGGATTAATTATTTTTCTTCTTTGAGCTCTCTGGAAGGGATATGTAAATAATTGATATTGAGCTGTCCTGGCTGGTGTGGCTCAGTGGATTGAGCCCAGCCTGCAAACCAAAGGGTCGCCGGTTAAATTCCCAGTCAGAACACATGCCTGGGTTGCGGGTCAGGTCCCTAGTAGGGAGTGTGTGAGAGGCAACCACACATTGATGTTTCTCTCACTCTCTTTTTCCTTCCCTTCTCCTCTCTCTAAAAGTGAATAAATAAAAAATCTTTAAAAAAATAAAATTGGGTAATGTGCCTTTAAAAAATAATTGCTATTAAGCCTTACTTTTCTAATAAATGCATTTAAAGCTATACATTTATTTTTGTAGGTTTTTAAAAATTTTTCACTCTCACTCGAGGCCATGCTTATTGATTTTAGAGAGAGAGGAAGTGAGGAAGACGGGGAGAGAAACATCAGTCGGTTGCCTCTTGTACGCACCCCAACAGGGGACCAAACCCACCACCTAGGTAAGTGTCCTGACCAGGAATGGAACTCACGACCCTTCAGTTTTTGAGAACAATGCTCCAACCAACTGAGTCATATAAGCCAGTGCTATTTAGAGTTTTAATCTTTTATGTTCCACCTACCTTGGATGCTCTCTTATATTTCTAAGTAAACATTTTGTAATTTTGCCTAGCTTTTACACTGCTTACTGGGAGTGCTAATCTAATACATAATACTCCATCATAACCAGAAGCATTAATATGTTATGGATTTTAAAAATTATCATCATAATGTGAAGACACTGAAATGTTTTAGGTCATTAGTACTAGTACATAATTTTAAAATTATTAGAATTATTTTTATGAAGTATGACCACTGGAGACTTTTTAAGAGGAAAATCAAAGCTGCATTTTAGAATGTTGACATTTACTGAGTAACTACTATTTTAGAAGGCAGAGTAGCAGAGTGGTTATGTGGAATCGAACTGTCTAGGTTTGAACATGAGCTTAGATACTTACTAGCTATGTGACCTTGGACAAATTATTTAGTTTTTCTGGGCTTTCTCATTTGTTAAAAAAAGGTAATAATAATATTTACTTCATAAGGTTATTGTGGGAGATTGAGTGAGATAATGTCTATTATATCCTGGACAATGTCTAGGAAATAGTAATAATATCTAACTCTTACAAATTTCTTAATTATTATTAATTGTATTTTAGAGATAAGAACATTGGAATTCAAAGAGGTAAAGTAACTTGTCCAAGGTCACATAGCTTATAAATGATAGTGCTAAGATTTGAATACAGTTCTACCTATCACCAAACCCAGTGTCTTAATATGAACGAATGTAAGATGAGTAGGTAGAAAGGAAAGCATAACAAAGTGGCAATACTCCAAGAACAAAGTGACAGGGGCCTAAATTTAAGTGGTGACTGTGCAAAAGGAAAAGAAAGAAGGAGATCTGAGAGACATGATGAAGGAAGCACAGGACTTGATGACTAATTGAAGATGGAATGGCAGTAGAGAGAGGAAGAGTGAGAAGTCAGAGCTGAGTCATGGTGTTAAGCCTGAGTGACTAGAAATGATACAATGACAGAAGTTAGAGAGCCAAGAGGGTGAGGCAGTTTTGGTGGGCAGGTTTTACTCAGTTTTAAACATAGAGAAGGAGCCATCAGTTGCAGATGTAGAACCGAAGCTTGGAAAGAAGGTAGAGTTGTAGAGATCGTCCCTGGGGAGGAGGCAGTTAAAGCTGTAACAGTGGCTGTGATCCTTAAGTAAGAGAATAAAGAGACAGAAACAGAGCCCCACGGATTGAACCTTGGGTCAAAGCCAATGTTTATTTATGGATGTTCTAGAAGTGAATAAATAGACATGTAGATAAGGAGACTCCTGGATATAATCTACTCAGACTTTCAATAAGCCTTTGGCAAGATTCCATTTCAAAGACTATAAGAAATCAGGGCAGGAGTGGTATGTAAGAAAAGGATTTTGTTAGAAGCAAGTAATGGGGTTAGAAACAGAAAATAAAGGATTAGGATAAACAAATGGTCACTTCTCCAGGGAGGTAAGCATAAAGGAAACAATGTGAGGTATTTACCAATGATCTTGATAAGGACATTTCCAGTAAACTCTCCATGTTTGCAATTAACATTAAATTACTTCCAGAAGAAAAGTCCCAAGCTGAAGAAGTTAGACTAGAGAGAGACCTGTGTGGATGGGCAAAAGACTACAGTTCTGTGGGCTTTCTCAGTCCCTTTAGTCTCCCTCTCCCTGGGGCCTGAACTGCAAGCTCAATCCCTGCCATTGGGGCTAATCCATCTGTCATCAGAGTGTCTTCAAAAAGTCTAGCCCAATCTCAGCATCGGGTCTGCCATCTTTCTGGGATGCAATGGCCACCCTGGGCCCCAGCTTTGGGAACTGAGTCAACATAATCTAGCAATTATTTATTAAGTACCTGCTGTGTTTTAGGTGCCATATGAATGCCAGCATGGTCTTAATCCCCAAGAAGCCTATTACTTATGTAGCTGGGAACCCACTTTATTCTTTCTAGTTGTGGAACTACTATATTTGGTTAGTGCTAACCAAATATAGATATGAATTCCTACTTACCAAGACACTCCTAAAGATAAGTTGGAGCCAAAATGATTAGCTTTAGCTAATAGACTGAACAGAAGTAAAAGTTTTTCACTTCTGAGTCAAGATGTGTAGACATATCTTCCATCTCTCAATTCCCTTAACACTTGGAAAAGTATTGTCCAACCTTCATTGGACTTCATGATAAAGAAATATAATCCAATGTGTTACTGAGTTTTGCTGGTTTCTCTGTTCCACAACCAAGTTTAGTCTATACCAACTAACACACTATTCCTTCCCAGGAGCTGGAGTTCTGTCTCTAAAGATCAGCTGCCTGTATGAACCACTGCTACCTATGGACATTGTCTTCAAACATCACATTCTCCAAGAGCTACTATCTTGCTTCTCTTCCCCTCAGGACTCATTCTGTACATGTGTTGGACATTTGGTACATTTAGTACAAAACTAGGTACATTTACAGCATTGCTTGGTATGATTTCAGATATCCAATTTTGTCAATCTTCTGAGCTATAATAAACAGACATTGAGCTCAGAAATAATCTTTGATGAATCCAAGTTTCTTTCCCTGAATTCGGCTCTAAATCCTTTGATTTATTTAAGTGTTCTAGAATTTTTATCACTAAACATTGCCCGTATTAAACAAACCTGTAACTTTTTTTAATACTCTTTCATGAGTTAGTTGAACTTGCTGAGATTATACACTAAAAATCCCAAAATACCAATTCAAAAGAACCTTTGCACCCCAATGTTCATAGGAGCACAATTTACAATACCCAAATGCTGGAAGCAACCTAAGTGCCCATCAATAAATGAGCGGATCAAAAAACTACGGTACATTTACACAATGGAATAGTACACAGCAGAAAGAAAGAAGGAACTCTTTCTCTTCACAACACCATGGATGGGACTAGAGAGCATTATGCTAAGCAAAATAAGCTATGGGGTGAAAGACAAATACTGTATGATCTCACCTATAAATGGAACCTAACCAACAAAACAAACAAGCAAGCAAAATATAACCAACAACAATGAAATAAAAAACCAAACTGATATTAACCAGAGGGGAGGAGGGAGAAGTATAAAAGGGGAAAAGAAGGGGAAAGGTCATCAAGGAACATCTATAAAGGACCCAGGGACAAAGCCAAAGTGGGGGAAGATTTGAGGGTGGGAAGTGGGGGTGGATGGGGCAGGGGAAAGTGGTGGCAGGGGGAAAAAAGAATCGAGAGTGATGAATTCCTCAAGGATAATTGGAAAACTACATTAAATACTTATTGTGTACCAGGCAATAGATTAAATAAATAAATAAATAAATAAATAAATAAATAAAATGTACTTCAGTGTTAAATACTTCTGCTTAGCTAGTCATATGTGAAATATACCTTTAACTTTGACAGGCTGGCTAAAATAATTAATAGCACTTTTAAAAAAATAAACTTTTAAATTTAGACTTTTCTTAAATGTAACTTCCCTTAAACCAAAAATTCTGTGAGAATTCAAATATTTTTCTCCTTTGGGTAAAAACATATGGAGGGGAAATCTACTGAAAGGAGGCCCAGAAGGAGGAAGAAGAAGCTTTCATTTGAGGAAAAACTTAAACAGTTCAAGATTCCTCATTTTATAGGTACAAAGAACACATGATCAAAATTCTTATAATAAAGAACAACCTAAACAAAGTTGCCATGATGTTCTTTTACCAAATCCTGAGATAGGAGACTAAAAGTAAAGTACAAAACCATAACGTGTGGTTTCTGAGTTGGAAAGCAACAATGTAGACTAAGAATCATTTAATTGCTGGAAACAAAGACCCATTCAAGCTAGTTTAAGGAAAGGGACTTCATATGTCAATTTCACTGACAGACAAAAATAGGAAACAATGCTTTGCCAGAACAAAGGGGACCCAAAACTGGAATCTCAGGTGTTGAAATTTATCTATCCCCGCAGGGCAGAATGACCTTTGTCCCGTCTTCCCTCCTCCCTGCTCTGTTCTCTGCTTTTACACTTACTCTCTCTATTATGAAAAGCTACTCCTTGAACAATGTGCACATTAGGGATGCTGACCTTCCCATACAGTTGAAAATGCATGTATAAAGTTTGATTTCCTGAAAACTTAACAGTAGTCATTCTTCAGTATCATAGAGGATTGGTTCCAGGACCCCTGCAGAAAACCCAACAAGCAAGGATGCTCAAGCTTCTTATAGAAAATGGTGTGGAACACAACAGACCATACTTCATCGTTTTCCTATAACACAGACTATATTCATGGCCTCAGCTTTCTACCTCCCATCCCAACTACGTGCCTTTCTCCTCATCTTTCCTCGTCATCTGAGTCAGTTTCTCAGTATACATATCTCAGATTCCTGGCAAAAGAATCCGATTGGCCCTGCTGGAATCAATCGTCCACCTCTACATTTCCATCCGCTGCGGTCAGGGTAAGTAGAGGCACATCACAAATGCTTGCTCCAGGTGTTGGGGTGTATAGTTCTCTGAGAAAATGATGATCACCTCCTTACTTTACAAAAGCCAAGGGAGTTTCAGTGATTTGTTTATGATCTTAGTTGCTGTGATTTTTCTCATACCACATCCTTTGATATTTGAGCAATAATAACAATAGTTACCATGGTCTATCATGTGCCAAGCACTGAGCTAAGTGGTTTGGGGTTTTTTTTAAACAAATATTTATCACATGTAATACTCTCATATATTTTAGGAGTTATATATTCTTATTCTCTCCTCTTTACTGATAAGGAAACTGATGCTCAGTGAAGTTCATTAGACCAAAGTCAAACATCTAGCATGTGAAAGAACCAAGTTGGAGCTCTAACATTTCCCATCTAAAGCTCTTAATGTCCATGCCAGTCTGTCCTTTATATCACATAATGGGTAATAATTGTGGAATATGTTATCTCAAAAGCTGATAGATAGAAAATATATGTGTATTAAGATGACTTTTGAATTACAGCATAGCCAGTAGGTTAGGATTGCCAGTGGGGCCCAGATATCTGCAAACACAACAAGATCAAAGACCCAGTTCATCATTCCATCATTGTTTTTTTATTTTCCAGCAAAGCACATAATAAGCATATAATAAATTATTTTGAGGGAAAAGAAAAGAAAGACAGGTATTAGGGAGGAAAATTATGCCTTCTAACAATATATCCCTTAAGGTATCTGTTACCAGTAAATAAGATTTCTAGGCTGGGCAAAATCAATCTGGGAATCTTAAGTTTCTATTTAATGGAAAACTCAGAGTTGGGGAACAGAAAAATAAGGGACAACCACCAAAGTCATCTAACACTATGGAAGCATAGTAATGGAAGTATACCCCAGGGATGAAGGACCCTGAGGGTACTTAACCAAGTAGGACTCATCCAGCCAATGATGGTGATGTAAGGCTTCACATTACAGAAGGAGGGACTGCATGAGCAAAGGCATGGACATAAGCAACAGCAGAGACTATGTGTAAGTTGGGGGAAGGGTGGGCACAAGCAGCCCAATGTTACTGATAATGAAGATTATAGGAGGCCGTGATGGGAGGTGAGTGTGGAGGAATTGGCAGGGGCAGATCATGAAGAACGCTTTACGCCATCTTAAGCAGCTTGGACTATAATTATCCAAGTGATTAAAGCGGGAGAATAACAGGGTCAGATTCATGTTTTAAAAATAGATCTTCATGCTCTGAGGAGAACTGATTTAAGAAGGAAAAGCCTAGGGGCATGGAGACCTACTGGGAATCCAGACAAGAAATGATGAGGGTCTGAACTGGGACAGAATTTCTGGGGAGAATGAAGGGAAACATTTAATAAATACTGAGTACGTTAAATTGTCAGGACTGGTAATTGATAGTAAATAGAGGCAAAGGAAAGGAGGTGACAACAGGATTCTGAACGTTCTAACTTGGAGCCTGCATAGGGAGAGGAGGAAGCCAGTCAGTAAGACAGAGAAGTGAGGAGAGGCATGTTTAGGGAAGAAAATGATGAGTCCATACTTTATATACTGAGAGGTTTATGAGACTGGTGGAAGGAAATGTTTAGAAGGGAGTTCAAGGTAGAGGATGGGCTTGAAGATACAGATCTGGGAGTTACCTGCTGGAACTCACAGGAGCAATCACCATGGTAGATGAATACGAATTGAGCAGGAAAAAGGGTCAAGAGGCAAACTCCAGAGAAGACCAGCCTTTCAAGAGGGGGTTAAAGGAAAGGAGCAAAAGGAAACAAAGGCAGAAGAACCTAAGAATAAATAGCAAAGGGGATGGAGCAGAGAGTTTTGCAAAGGCAGGAGAGACCAAGAGTCAAATATGAAGTAGAAAGATCCTGTGAAGTCAGGAGTAAAGTTTATTCTGTGAATCTGGCAATTAGAAAGTCCTTGGTGATCCTATGGAGACTAGTATCCATGAATCAGTAAAGGAGAAGCAGGTTTCAATGGATTAAGGAAGAGAGTGGAGAATTTTATAGTGAAGGGAGGAAAAGACCATGATCACCCATATTAACATTCATGTCCATGATGTCCAAGTATCAAAGGGGAAGCCAAGTGGAAAGTGGATAGTTAGAAGTGGCAGATACAAAAGCACTAGTGGCTTAGCAGAGGTTTTCTCTAGAAGAGTAGAAATAGAAATCAGATTGCAAGGAGGAAAATTTTTCTGGTGGTGAGAATATAGAGGCTTAGTGATCTGACTGGTAATTTGAGGTAGAAAAGCTTGAGAGAAAAATAGAATAAAAGACAAGAAGGGAAGTAGGGTTAAGCAGAGGTTTTTTCTTTGCTTACTTGAGTTTTGCTTTGTTTTCCAGGGGGCATAATCTGAACATCCTCGGCAGACACACAGGAAGGGGAAAGTGGGAAGTGTGGTGGGGAGGGCAGTAACTGATGAAATAAGAGCTCAAAGGAGATAGGAGGAAAATAAATTAAGGGCATTGCTCAAGAGGTTTAGCCTGAAAAGTTGGAAGAACAGTTTGTTGTTGTTTTTTGTTTTTTTTTTTTAGACAAAGTATAGAAATGGAAGGAAAGAACTTGGATGTGGTGGCCTCAGCATTCTTAGTAAAGGAAGTGAAATCACCTCTTTCTTAAGGTAGGTGTGTGAGCTTGGAGAGACTTGAAGTTGGCACTAATGCCAAGGGGGATACATTAGGGAGTCATGAAGAAATGAGCAAAAGTATTTACTAAGCCAGAAGGAACCTTGCTTAAAATTAGACTGACGTTAGAAATGGAATCAAAGGCCTCAGACAAGTCAACTGAAACAAGAAAGTAAGATTTAACGATTAAGAGTGATGGATCAAATTTCCTACCCAAGATTGGAGGCACAGACAAAAAGAAAAAGTGTCAAAGATGCCTGTAGAATAACATGAAGGATTTAAAACTTCCAGAGGCAATTGACCACCCCCTCCACACCCCAAAATGAGCTCTACAGATTGCAATTTTAGGCCATTTGGTGAACAGGTAATGGGGATAAAGGAAGTCAAGGCTTCTGCCCATTGAACAACAGTAGGTTTTGGCAGCCCCTTCTAGCCCCAAAGCTGAAAATGGATGAGTCAGCATCTTTAACTCCCACTGCCCTCAACTTGCCAGCTGAATTCATCAAACATTATTGAGTGCCTTGAACATGCGAGCCCTGGACTAAGTGTTTTAGGGATGGTGTGGAGTACAAAACCAAGAGATGTTCCCCTTTGCTTCACAGTCTGGCTCAAGGACTACTGCTCAGCCTCTTCCCAGAGGTGTTCCCCAGGTCCATTTTTAGTTATGCCCACAGCCAGCCAGGAAACACTAAACCTGCCCAGGACACTATCTGGAACCTGGGAGGGGCTTTTCATCGCTAAGGTCTGCCTTATAGGGCCAGCCAAAATAACACTGGTCTGTCATTATTACTGGCTGTTTAACATACCAAAGACATATTCTATGAAGTGGATAACTCAGCTAATAATATGGAAATACCCATGGCAGGTGAAGAGTCTGCCAAAAATAAATCAGTGAGTACAACCAACAGGGCTGAAGGCTGAAGCCCCGTGCCAGTCCTATCCGGAAGCTCTCTGTGCCCAGCTTCCAAATGCTCTTACCACACAAACTACTTCTGTCATTAGCTTTTCTTGTTACCCAGAAGTTTCCACAATTACCTGACACAAGAGCCAATCAGATCTAACAGGACATGCAAAAATACATGCAGATTTGTCAGAACTGAAATTTAATTACCATGATAGTTTAGAATCAGAATGCCTATTGAGGATTGAGTGTTTCCATGCTAATTCTGGAGGGTTGCCTGCATCTTAGCCCCAGCACTGCCTTCCCTGGCACCTCCAAATCATAGCTACAAGCTATTCCTTCCACCTTCCCTGTCTAAATCCTGTCTTTCTTTTAGAACCCACCTTCTCCATGAAGCCAATTCCTCAAGTCTAGCTCATATCAACTCTATCTGCCAACCTGCTATAACATGTCTATACTTAGTATCTAAATCTCTAAATCAATTTAAACTTCTGAAAGGAAAAAAAAAAAAAAAGAAATCCTTTTAATTCTCCTCCAAAGATTATGACTTAATATTTCTCTGTGTCACTTATTCATTCAATGTTTTTTCAGCACCAACTATTCTGGGTATTAGGAATGCAAGAGTCAGCCAGAAAGTTCTGCCCTTAGGGAACTTAATGTGAGGGACAGGCAAAGAAATAGACCTTTTTAAATAAACTGTATTAGGTATCAAGACAGGGAAGTACCAGGTACTCTGGGAGCATTGAGGAGTGGCTTCCAACCCAGACCTAGTTTGCTCCATAGCAGATAGTGAGGTATGTTGGGAGCACTTTATGTGGGTGTCCAGACTGAGTCCTTGAAGTGAAATGGAAATTGTGCAAGTCAATATTTGTGGTGGTGGTGGTGGTGGTAGGGGTCCTATGGGAAGAAGAATTTTTAATGTTCCAATCTCCTTATGTTGGTCCATCCTGGGAAGCACACGTAGTTCTGTACAAGTGAAAGGCAAGGAGGAGAATGATTAGGCAAGACATAAAGGAGCTTACAGTCTGGTCCAAGAGACAGACTAGAACATAGGCAGTATGATACAGGCAGCCTGGACAGATACCTAACCTAGTTTGGTGGGGTGAAGGGTTAGGGAAGGTTTCCCAGGAGGTAACATCTCCGCTGAAATGTCTGGGGTTGAGTAGGGCTCAGCCAGGAAAAGATAGGACAGCACATTGCAGGCAAAAGGCACTGCACATTCAACACTCTAGAGACTGTGAGCTGCAGGGGATGTAATAATTATCAATATTTTCCTTTTTCTTCTCATCTCTCCTGATATATTCAGATCTTTGGCCTTTTCCTAGCTCTGCTTCACAGCCAAGTCATGGTCAGTATCTAGTGGAAAGGAAGAGGAGCCAAGAAGGAGAATAAAAAGAGATTTTCTCTGGGAGGAGTGTTGGACACCCTGGGTGGGCAGGAGGAGGGATTCTGTGAGGGAAGACAATGTCTAGCAGCTACTGAATTTCATTCTTGGAGAAAGGCCCCCTATATCAGTAAGACCCTTTCTTGATAGGGAGACTATATCCTGGGTATTAACAGCAATTAACTCCCTTAAGCCCTGACCTCTATATGATGAACTTCTGCGGGGGATGGACAATGAGTTGTACTTCTGTATCCTCAGTACTCAACATCATAAGTACCTAATATTATATTATATAGGCACCTAATAAATAATATTGACTGACTGCCTTGAACTTCTGGTTCCTACAGTATTCTAGTAAAAAAAAACAAACAAACAAAAAAACCCAAAAAACAAAAAACAAACCCTCACTGCAGGAGGTCTCTTCCCCTATTAATGTTTGCTTCTGTCAGCGAGCCAGGCCCCTTGGCAAGTTACAGGTGGGTCCTGAACAGTAAATCTTTGTAACTCACTTTGCCCACTCAGAACACCTAGGGCAGCTAAGACACAAATAGCGATCATTTATATGGCCTCATGTTCTTTTTACTTTCACCAGTATTTGTTTATATTCCCTTTTTCTGGTAACTTGGGAGCTATTTGGAGCTGTATACTTTTTTCTTTTTTTAAATCCTCACCAGAGGACATGTTTATTGATTTTAGAGAGAGAGGAAGGGAGAAAGGGAGAGAGAGAGACATCAATGTGAGAGAGAAACATCAATCAATTGCCTCCTGCACATGCCCCAACCAGGGATCAAACCCGCAGCCTAATTGTGTGCCCTGACTGGGGATGGAACCCACAATCTTTTGGTGTATGGGGTGATGCTCAACCTACTGAGCCACTGGCCAGAATTTAATTGTTAGTGGTTACCCTTAATTTTTTTACACAGGCAACCTGTGTAATGTTTAATTATGCATGATATTTAAACATATCTAAGATATTAAATATGTATTTCTCTTCACTTCCTAAACATGTCAAGGATAGTAAAATGTCTAACTACCTGCTCAACAGTGCCCTTCTCTGCATCATGTTAATTGTTATCTAAAGCAAGGGCAGGAAAAGTACCCTTCCCAGGCCAAATCTGGCTGACCACTTGTTTCTGTAAATAAAGCTTTTTTTGAAACACAGCCACATCCACTCATTTATGCACTGTCTATGGGTACTTTCATTCTATGAAGGCAGAGGTGAGTATTTGCATCAGAAGCTGCGGAACCTGTAAAGCCCAGCATGTTTATCATCTGGCCCTTCACAGAAAATGTTTGCAGACCTCTTGCCTAGAGTTTTAATTTTGCCCCTTTTTAATAAAAAATAAAATGACCTGTTTTAAAACAGTTAATGGTTAATTAAAATTATTACTGTTTTATTCACTTTTGCGCTCACCATCATTTCTAGTATTCTAGATCTTCCCCTTGAGTTCTTCTACCTCTTTAGTAATTTCTGTATATGGTTGGTACATTATCCTATTGTTTGCTTAGAAAATGATAGTCTAGCTGGCTATTAAATTTGAGATTGATGGTTAATTTTCTTTGTGCTTGGAATATATCGTCCCATCGTTTTCCTTCCTCTGTTATTGCTGATGGGTTAACTGCTGTCAGTTTAATTGTTGTTCATGTAGGACAGGATGTTATCTCTCTAATAGCTTTAAAATTTCTCTTTATCTTTCATGTTCTGTAGCTTCACTACAAGTCTAAGTGTGCATTTATCTTTATTCTGCTGTGTACTTCAGATGCCTTTCCAACTGGAGGATTCATGTCTCTCTTCAATTCTAGAAAAAGCCTCAGCTATTTAATTCTTCAAATAGAGCTTCTCTCCCATTATCTCCATTCTTCATTTATGAGATTTTTAACTAGTTCTCTTTCACAGCCTTCTATTCTTTTCATTTCTTCCTATTTTATTTTATATTTTTTGTTCATTTTTAATAGATTTTACTTGTTTTTGTCTAAGGATTCTAAGCATTTTTTTAAAAACTTTGTTAGACAGATCTACATAATTAATTTCATTTGAAGTAAATTCATGGTCTGATTGCTTATTTTGTTGACTATTTTTCTTACTATCAGATTTCTTCATGTGTTTTAGAATTTTGGCTTTAAGAAATCACTATGAATAGGATTTGTTTTGTTTTGTATTATATGTTTCTTCTCTCCTTTTCTAGCTAGTAATTTAGTGGTTATCGCCACTTGATTCCATGGGGCCCAAGTACAGAACCAGAGTTGTGTAATAGTATTGCCTGTTTGGCTGTAATACTAAGGATCTTGCAGATCCAAACATAAAGTGAGTGGGTGGATTGACAGTACCTGCTTGCAAGGCTGTGTCCATTTTCTTCCCACTCCCTGAGCCCACAGCTCCCTGTTAAACAGCAGTTCTCAAAGTGTGATCAGCACCTGTGGAAACTAGTGAAAAATGCAAATTATGCAAATTATTACCTCAGAGCTACTGAATCAGAAACTCTGGTGATGGGGCTCAGGCTTGCTGCCTTTGAAGAAGTCCTCCTGGTGGTTCTGAGGAGCATTCACTTCAATCAGCCCCCAGGCAGTTAGCCATTGATTACTTTTTCAGCCTCCTTATAAAGGGGGATGTTCATCCAAGTCAGGGCCAAGCTTCACACAGTGAGCCTGGTACAGTTTCCCATCTCCTCACTGTTTTCTGCCCTGTAATCAGCAACCTGCTTGTGTTTCTTCTGGTTCTGGTTCACAGAAATGTTCTTCTTATTTTTGAGCCAGCTGATTTCTTGTTAGCTTCCTCTTTCCATATTTTATTTGTTATTTTTTGTTTTTAAGGCAAAGGAAATGTGCTGAAACTTAAACTTACAGAGACATCATTAAAGAAGTCCAAAAGCACAATCCATATTCACCTCTTGGGTTCTAAAGCCGTAACATTACCGTACTTATCATACACTATCTCATTGGATAATAAAAACAAGAGCCACACTCATATATCACATGCATTTCACTGTGCTTTGTGATCTTGGCAAACAGCTCAAATCCTTTAAACCCAGTTAATTCACCTATAAGAGAACAATGATAACTACCCCAAAATTTAATGTGAATGCTAAATCCAATCTCATATGTAAAATAACATTACATAGTGTCTGGCTCATAACTGTTTCTCGGTGGTTGTTAATCTCCCTTTTTGAATCTAGAACTTGTGATAAATTTAATTAAAACATTGTTATAATTGAGACTACCTGGTTCCCAATTCACTTACCGATTTGCTACTCATCCAAACTCCTTTTGTCTCAATCCCAATTCACCAGAACATAATAATATTCCAAGAAATATTTAGAGGTTCCTCCCGAGTTGTAAAGAACGGGCCCCTGTCCTTCCCACTCTAGTGACTGGAGGAATGTGGTTGTTGGCAGGAGAAAATTTTACAGAGTCTCAGAAGTGATGAACGCATGCAGTCCTGCTCTACGTGAAGCCCCCAGACTGGGAAAAGGATAGCAATAAGAAAAGGAGAACATAAGGATCGCAATAACAATAATAGCAGCGATAACACTGATGATAATAAGAAAACTAACATGTGCCAGACACTGTTCCAAGCACTTGACATGTGATATCTCATTTAAACCTTCACAAGAGCCCATGAGGCAGTTACTGTTATTATCCTTGTTCTACAGGTGAGGAAATCAGTATGGAAAACCTAAGTAACTTGTCCACATTCACCCCACTAATAAGTTGCAGGACCAGGATTTTAATGATGCAATGTGACCAAGCAGTCAACCTACAGGGAATGAAGAATGAGGAATAATCTCCCCAGTCAGTGATCTGGGTCTAACCCTCTTCACTTTGCAGCTCTGATAATTCACAGCCATTGGATCATATTTTCCTTGTTTCAACAATTGAATTCTACCCAGGCTCTATTTCCATCAAACAATTGCAGTATTTCTCCAGGAAACAGGGAAGAGCATCCCCTCAGGCAAAATCAGCAGATCCTTAGGACATTAAGGGGGTGGAAATGTGCACTGTCTTGATGAATGTCCTGCAGCCAATGGCTGCCTGTCCTTGAATATTTTCAGTCTCTTTGTTCCATTCTCTCTGTTGTGGGTCTGTCTCTGCCTAACCTTCTCTTTGACCAACTCTGTTCCGCCTTTCCTTTTTCTCTTCACCAAATTGCATTCTCAATGCAGTGACAACTTCCCACCTGCAGTGGATCCATCTATTTTGAAAGGGACGTGAGTTTAGATTTTTAAAAATCCCTTACATTCACCAATACTTGATTTCCTCCCCCTCAGCCAGTTCTGCCCCAGAGGAATTTTTGTCCGCATTACTGGTAAGGGTGGTGATCCAGCCACTCCAACCCATGGACAGCTGCCCTGCTTACAGGGGCAGAATTTGGTGCAGCAGCAGAACAGACAGGGCTGCACTGGGTATTGTGGTCACTTGTGTCTCTGGTCTCACAGCAGACATCAGCTTTTTCCAGCTGGGATGATTCCATCTTGCATTGCCTCAAAAATTGCTGTATAGAGATTTTGCTCTATAAACAGCTAGGAGAACGGATTAGTATAGAAAAAGCAAAGGCCTTTGATGCCAGCATTTAGAAAAATTTCAGGCACCCACACCTGGGAGGAGGAAGGAAAATGAAGGAAGAAGATGGCTCTCCACTCAGGCATAAATGAAGGCAGCTGATACGCACTCCCTAGATGTAACATCATCCCTTTCTTTTCCAAAGTGCTAATTCATTAAAACTAATGAGGCCCCTATGCTGCCTAAGCTGAATGCTGATCAGATTCCCAGCATGCACCTGCCACGCCGGCTCTCAGTCTCTGCAATGACAGTGTGGAAGGGCCCTTGTCAGCTGGAGACAGAGGCTTCAGGGCCTCTGTGGATCTGATCATGGATTGACATGAATTGATGCTTGATTTGCACACAATTATGTGCTGTCAGATTCATGTTGAACAGACTTCTCTTGTATTCATTGGGTAATGCACCTACTTCCTGCCAGGCCACGTTGTCCTTTCTGCTGAGGAACCCCTGCAAACACCTTTTTTCCTCAGGCATACTTGGATGTCCAAAAGTCACCTGCACTTCCTCTCTGATCACTGAGCACAGGGGAGTGATATTGCTAGGGAATGGCAATTCATATCCTTTCATCTTCAGAAGAGTATATATTCTACTTGTGGCCCTGTTCAGAAAGAGGACATGAAGACAGGCGCAAGGTGAGAAAAGGGAGGGGAAATTGGGTGCTCCCTCATGTGACAGTTTGTCTTCAATCAGTAAGTATTTATTCAGCGCCTACAATGGGCCAGGATGTCCTAATTACTGCAGAAATGTTGCAAATAAGACACCAATATTCCACTCTTATAGTTTATTCTTCTGGGTGAGACAGACAACTTAAAGAAGGAAGTTCTTGTCAAATTCAATAAATTAACGAACTATGTTCAGAGTATAAGAGGTTGAGTGAAGAACAGCATTAGTTTGGGTTGGTGGGACAGGCCTCTCTGAGAGATGGATTAGAAGCAAGGCCTGCAGAAAAGGGGAAGAGTGTCTTAGAGCAGGGGTAAGCCCTGGGGCGGGATACTCTTTCTGAGACTGAGAACAGAAAAGAGGCCACCATGGTGACTGGGGTTTAATAGCAAGCAGGAATGTGGGCAGTAACGCCGGAGAACGCAGAAGTCAGAGACCATGCAAAGGAGTTTTTATTCCTCATCTGTTCTGCCTGCTAGGATAGAGATTTTACAGCCTATCTGGGCATATGCATTCTAAATCCCTTTATGACGTTCTTCAGGATCTAATCCAATACCTCCCACTCTAGACAAAACCTTATCTTCCTATTCTCTCCACTTTTTATGCCAGTAGTTAGCACAGCTTCGATCTAATGCCTTTGCATAGACTCTAAAAATAAGGAGAGGACTGATTCCTTAGATCCTGGGAGCAACCTCCTCAGCCACTGGTTCCAGCATGGACAAAGGAAGTCCTACTTGGCGGCAGTTCTCGGACCAACTGCACTGCTTTGAAGTATTGAGCTCTGGTTCATTTCACCAGAATTTTGATACAGGTCTTGTAGAGAGTGGACCAAGGTATCACCACTCAAAAGTTAAATGAGAAACCTGGATTATCTAAAAATGGTGTCTTCCTGAATTTGTCTCCTGTCAGGTCAACTGACATCACACACAGAAACCATGAGATCCTGCCTCCTTGACTCTGCCCCGTGCCTGCCCCTTTTCCCTCTTCCACCCACGTATAGTGGTCCAGCTTCATCTGCTTCCATTCCAAATTCCATCACATTGGAGGTTATGGCCTCAACAGATACATTTTAGGAGACACAGACATTGAGTCCATAACAATAGAAAAGCCCATGTGACAATTCTTGCCAATGATAATGAAAGAGAGAGTTCTAGTGGGACTTCCGGGAGAGTTTCCTGTAAGAAGAGAGGACACACAGCTATTGCTTCTTTTTTCCCTTGCCTTTCTCCTTTTTCCTGCCTGGGTACAGATGGAATGCTGAAAGTCCATCATGTGTCCACTAGGCTTCTCCTATCCTGAATGAAAACAGAGAAGGAATATCGGTTCCTGAAGGCATCCTGGAGGCACCATACCAGCCCTGTGCTCATTCTTAATTCAGGAGAAAAACAAAACTCCTAGCTTGTCACTGAAGGCAGTTCCAAATACAAAGTTACATATGTATTAATTGGTTTGTCACTTGAGTAGGACCACCTCTAGAGCAGGCCAAACTGTGTTATAATTGTTTTTGCAGCCTTCACCTTGCCTAACATGATGCTTTGCCCATAGTATGTATTTAAGAAGTGCTTGCTGAATTTTTAACAACAGATACTTATGCTCAATTTTTCATAAAAATCTCATAAAGTTTGGACTTTTTTATTCCAATACCTTTCACTCACAGGGCTATTGCCTATTCTTCTAAACATAGGTCTTAGGGGTTACCATATTTTTTCTAGCTGAAAACCTGAGCAACATGTAGCTACCCCTATGCTTATGAGAACCTGAACCCCAGGTTTACTGTTTGCTCTTTTGTGGCATGACCCGAATGTCCTGACCTCTGTTATCGCTAGAGCCCTTGATGGAGTTAAGACCCAAACCAGGTCCTCTCCTCAATCTCTGGTCTCTGTCCTTCTCCACTCCTTGCCTTAGTCAGATGTATGCACTTGAACTCCATGGAGACCAAAGTGGTACAGAGGGACACCTGTCCACTTTGGCATGAAATAGCCTGGATTCCATTTCTGGCGCTGCCCCTTACTTATTTTTGACCTTGAGCAAGTTTACTTTACCTTTGTGCCTAAATGTTCCAGATTCTCAAACAAAAATTATGATTTGTATTTATGCCAGTTTGATGTGCAGATTAAATAATTTTGACTCATTTTGAAAGCCTAAAGTATATAATAAATCCTCAGTAGTAATATTCATGTTTAATATAATTTATATTGGGTTTAAAACCCAATTATCTCTTCCCAAATGTCTCAGCTTCTTTTCTGTAGCATACTTGCCACAACATCTGCCTAGCAAACTTTGTCTCTTATTGTCCTCATTCTCATCTTACCCATGAAAGAATTGGTTCTTGTATTGGTAAGAGTGTATTAGGTTACAAGTAACAAAAGCCCCAACTACTGCAGGCTTTTCAAAAAATCAGTGTTTACACAATGACATAACACTTGACAATTGTCAGAATGGCTATCATCAATAAATCATCAAACAACAAGTGTTGGTGAGGATGTGGAGAAAATGGAACCCCTCTGCATTGTTGGTGGGATTGTAAATTGATGCAGCCACTATGGAAAACAATATGGAGGTTCCTCAAAAAATTAAAAATGAAACTACCATATGACCCGCAAATTCCAGTTTTGGGTATATATATGAAGAAACACTAATCACTAATTTGAAAAGACATATGTTCCCCTAGGTTTATTGCAGTATTATTTATAATAGTCAAGATATGGAAGCAATCTAAGTGTCTATCAACAGACAAATGGATAAAGAAGATATGGTATATATATGCAGTGGAATACTACTCAGCCATAAAACAGAATGAAATCTTGCCACTTTAGAAAGCATGGATGGACATAGAAAGTATTACGTTAAGTGAAATTAAGTCAGATAAAGAAAGACAGCTACCATATGATTTCCCTTATTTTTGACTCTAAAAAACAAAAGAAACAAGCAAAATAGAAACCGACTCATAGATACAGGGAACATTTTGATATTTGCCAGAGAAGAGAGGGGTTGGAGGGATGAGTGACAATGGGGAATGGATTAAGATGTACAAATTGTCAGTTATAAAAACAGTCCCAGGGATAAAAATTATAGTGTAGGAAATAGTCAACAGTACTGTAATAATTATGTATGGTGTCAGATGGGTACTAGGCTTATCGAGGTGACCACTTTGTAAGTTATATAAATGCCTAATTACTATGTTGTGCACCTGAAACTAATATAATATGGTGTGTCAACTGTAATTGAAAAATAAAAAAATATTTTATAAATCAGTATTTGATTCACCTAATAAGAAGCCTGGGGCTTATTAAACCCTCACCAATGCCCCCAGGGCCCCTGGTGATCTTGGTCTTTCTGCTCTGGCACCCACACTGTGCAGAGTCTCAGCCTCACACTGGTTGCTTTGGTCACAACATGGTTATTGCACATCCAGGACACATGTCTCAACTAACTACAGGCAGGAAAAAGGAGAAGGACATCTTGGCACAGGGCTTTCTACTCACGAAGGGGTTCTCATTTTGTTCAAGAAGGTGAGATCTTCCCTGGAGATCTCTTCTACATCTCATTGACCAGAACTCTGCCAATGGCTACCACGTGCAGCAAAATAATGAGGAAAAAAAAATGAATATTTTTAGTTAGACATATTGCCTCCTAAACCAAAAAAAAAAAAAAAAAGGTGCTCTGTCCATAAAGAAGAAGAAAATAGAAATTAGGCAGGCAATTAGCAGTGTCTACCACAATCCTTTAGCCAAATATAGTTTTAAAATTACAAAATCACTCTACTCAGGCAATGAACCAGTCAAATGATTAGAAACACATGATTTGGGAGGGATTTTTTTTAATAAACTTTATTTTTTAGAGTAGTTTCAGATTTACATAAAAATTAAAAAGATAATACCAAGAGTTTCTTTTATTCCCAGCACCTAGTTTACCCTATTATTAATGTTTTCCATTAATATGATACATTTGTTAAAAATTAATGAACCAATAATGACACATTGTTATTAACTAAAGACCATAGTTTAATCAGATTTCCTTGGTTTTCACCTAATGTCCTTTTTCTGTTCCAAGATCCTATCCAAGATACCAAATTATATTTAGGTGTCATGTCTCCTTACATTTCTCATGTCTGCAACATTTTTTCAGACTTTCATTGTTTTTGACAACTTGGACAGTTTTGAGAGTACTGGTCAGGTATTTTGTAGACTGTCTCTCAAATGGAATTTGTCTGATGTTTTTCTCATGCTTAGACTGGGATTGTGAGTCTGGGGTGGGGAAACAACTATAGAGGTAAAGTGGAATTCTTATCACATCATATCAAGAATATGAGGGCCCCTCAAAAAACAGAATTATCTTCTGGAGGGCAGTCCCTTTGTATTACAGGTTTCCCCCACTAGGCGAGTGTTCTAGGAATCCATCTGTGTAATTGTACTAGCTGGTGTTGTTGTGAGAGGCTGCGCCAGGCTTCAGTGAATATTTTTTGAAGACTCTTTCAGCACATTTGCCCATTCCATGATGGGTGATTTACAATTGCACCTGCCCACACTGCACTGAGTGTTCAGCAGTTTTTGACCAAAAATGGCATGACCACTGTGCTCTACCCTCCCTATTCACCCAATCTCACCCCAGAAAATTTTTCCTGTTTCCCTGGAGAAAAAAAGTCCTCAAAGGAAAATGTTTTGCCAATGTAGAAGAGATTAAAAACAACAACAGCAACAACAACACTGAAACCCCAGCAGAAGTGCTAAAAGACATGGAAATCAACAAGTTCAAAAACTGTTTTGAGAGGTGGAAAAATGTCTTAGTAGGCATATTGCATCAATGTAGAGCACTTTGAAGATGACTGAAATTTAAACATGTAAGAATAAATACACAATCTTTTATAAATAAATTCTGGGTTTTTTTGGTTCCCTCCCCCACCATATACTATCTACTTGATTTATCACTATTGATCTTGACCTTGATCACCTGGCTAAGGTAGTGTCTATCAGGGTTCTCCACTCTAAAGTTAATTTCCCCCCTTCCTGTTATGCTCTATGTCCTTGAGAGTAGAATATCTACCTAAAAGTTTTGTCTCTTCTCCTTATTTGTTTGTTTAATCTATTCATTTAATCATCTATGTCTATCAATATGGACTCATGAATATTTATTTTATACCTTGGGAGTTCTTTTTGTTCGCTCATGTGTCCCCTTAACATATCTCTATCAGTGTGTGTATATGTGGCACTTCTGTACTTTTTGGCATTACATGGTACTCCAGGCTCATCTTGTTTATTTTCTGCCCCAGTCCCAGAATCAGTCATTTCTCCAAGGAATCCTGGTTCCTTCTATTGGAGAATGATATTAAAAACCCAGACCTGGGCACTAGATGTGCTCTTTGTGGGCAGTTGTCTTTGATTACAGACTTAAGACTTCTTCCCGCTCACATGAATAATTATTTTTCCCCCCTTGCCCATCTCCACTTTCTCATTACCTCTGCCCTCACAGAACTGAGATCAACAGAAATGCTAGGCTCACAAAAGTTAGGGCAAGGAGCAAATGAAAATTGAGAGGCATGCCTTTATAAATAATTCAGAAATAATTTGACTAAAATGATACTGAATGAATAGAATTCCTGAATGTTAGAGATGTTATATAGCCTAAACTCTCATGTTTCTTGGGCCCCAAGAAGTGAAGTGGTTGATCGACAATCATGCAGCCATGATTAGAGTCTACCTTTCCAGAAGTTTTCCTGTTGCCCTCTTCCTTAAAACGCTATGTTGCTAAGTCCATGGATTCCTTCATTCTCCCAGGCAAGTTCAGGACTGGACACTGCCTTGAGGTGACTCATCAGAGAGAAACCCCAGTTACTAAGGACAGAGCTGGATGCTGACATTTTGTAATAAATTTTCAGGGCTGCGGGACAGGAAAGAGCAGAGATGTTGACACCAACTAACGGGTGTAGAGAGCAGCTCAAGCCTTGCTGGGGCAAGGGGGCGGCATCAGTGGTGTCTATAATGAGGCGCCAACACAGGTGTTTTACCTCAGGGGTTCCCCTGGGTCCCAGCTGCCTCTGCCACTCCTACTAGAGAAAGAACACCGATTTCAGATGTGCCGCTGTTGGGATGATGTTGTTTTTCTGATGTAACCCCTGTCGGTTTCCCCACCTCCCTTTCTCTGCCTCCTTCCCTTCCCCTTGGGAGCAATTTATGTGTCTCTGGCTCCTAGTAGACGAGGAAAGAGTGCTAATTAGCTGTCTGATTCATCCCAGGCCACCTGTCCCAGGGCACTTGGCAGTAAGACCAGACTGGGCGTGGCCCCAAACTCCCCAGGCGCTAGGATCTTGCAGCATGATGGGTGGGAAGCGATACTATGCTCCAGCAAGGCTTGGCCCTTCCACCGCCCCCTTTCCTTTATACCAGCTGCACAAGCAATTGGAGAGAAAGTAGTCCCTACAGCCTCTGGGACCTTTCATTCATTTCTTCCCTCCAAATGAAATCTGTTTTCTGTGAAGACAGCATGTCAGTGACAAGCTTCCCAGGACGCCTCACCAGTTGATGGGTCTGAGGAGTGGTCCACCCTTCTTCCTTCTCCCCACACCATTTACCAACAGAACTCACGCCTACTCCAAGCCTCAGGGAGAAATCTCAGTAAACATCTTGAAAGAGTTGTCTGTGCTAATTACAATCCCCTCAACTCCATTTCTCTCCTCTAGTCTTCTAATGGGACTTCAGCGCTTGCTTCTCCCATAAAACTGCCCGTTTACATCCCACAACCTCACATTGCCACCACAGCATCCCTCCCTGGCCCCCGCAGCACCCAATAGAGCTGCCCTCTCCTCTCCTGAATTGTTCTCTCCTCAGTCTCCTTTCCTGGCTCCTACTCCTTCCTGAACCTGCTTGTCTCCATCTCCAATCTCTGAAATGATTTATCTGCCCAATGGTTTAATGCCACCTGGATGCCGAGACTCCTTGACTGCTTCTCTGTGTTCCAAATTCAAATGTCCAGCAACAGCAATGTGGTGTCTCTGGAGAGCACGCCCCTGGCCTGAGGTTTCCTAATATAGTCCAGGCCATTGTACTAATCACCATTAAACTAATTTAAACAATATGACCAGGCCCAAAGTAGCTTTCTGCTGCTCTTTATATTGCCTTTGCTTATTTCTCATTCCTTTGATTTCCTGCCTGATTATGTAATGATTAATGATGATAATAACAGCAACTAAGAGTTTCTGATTTCTTACTCTGTGCCAGGCACTGTGCCAAACACCTTGCATGCATCACTCTATTTGACATTCATAGCAACCTGGTGAGAAAGATATTTTTATCCCCATTTTGCAGCTCAGAACATTCAGGCTTAGAGAGATTAAAGTGTTTGCCTAGGTCACATGACTGGAAACAGCAGAGGCAGAGTTACAATCCTATTTTGCTTGACTCCGGAGCCCAAATTCTCAAACCGTCTCCTACCTGCCCCTTCTTATTAATCCACACTGCACCCACAAACAATTATGTGCCAAAGCTGCTTGTTGAGGTCATGGGTGGCTCCCGCCCGGCCTGCCATGCCTTAGTGCCTCAGAGTCTTGGGGGGCAAGTTCCTGTACATGTCTTTACATCATAGATATCAGAAAGCTTCATAAAATAAATTGTGTTCCCTGACCAACTGAGTGCAATTAATGCTGAAGAGAAGGGGTAGAGGGCAATTACCAGAAGGATTTAGAAGGAGAAAGCTCAGGTCCCAAGGGGACTGAGCCTTATTTCACCAGAAACAGTTTCTCCAGGTCTGTGGCATCAGAGCAACCAAATGTAATCAGATGTCTTTTAAGCTAAGTGAGGTGACAACCCCGAGGTGGAGGACTTGGGCTGAGAGGGAAATCTCATTTTCAGATCTCTTCCCTTTCTTGGGCATAATTTGAGAAATTTGCATTTAGGCCATATCTGAGAACTCTCGGTCCATAAAATATAGTCATGGCGCATCTCTGGGCCTGGTTACCATGGTTTTCAATCTGGGTTCTATGGAGCCCTGGGGTTCCATGGACTCTTGGGGCCCAGAAAGTCCAAGCCTTCAATAGAAGCACCCCCATTATCTCTTACATTGGGATTTCATACAAGATTTCATAACTAAAAATTAAGAAGATTAAAAAGAAAGAAATTAAAAGGACTTAAAGAATTAAAAAGAGTTTATTAATTATCATCTTTAAGACTTTCTCCTCAGTAAAATAGAGATGATAGTATCTAGATCTCTAGACTGTAGTGAGAAGTGAAATCGTGTGTGAATGTTGCTTGTGGAGTGCCTGTCATGAAATAAATGTTTACTAAACTCCACTCTTTTCCTTGTCTCTTCCTCCATGACATCCTGCCACCCAAACACAGCAAAAATGACTGAGGTTTTTAATGTATGGTGACTCCCTGTAAATAAACTATGTTTCCATTGTATCTCTCACTATCAGTCCAATAAGGTAGAAACATCTAATTTAATAATCTGTAAAACCCTTGACTGCCCAAAACAGCCATCACCAAGTTCTGCCTCTGCTCAGCCCAGTGCCTGACTCTTTGGGGTATGGCTGAGGGCCTTACTGACTCTTCTCCAATACTCAGCCCGCTGAGGAAGCAGGTCTGGTAGCTCCCCAAAAACCAACAGCAGCACACATAGAAATAGCCCAGCAGAAGAAAAACAGTGAGGCTATTAGTGACGAATATCCTGACTGTGAGAGGACTGAAAGCCGATCTTTGTCCCTGAAAGAGGAGTCAGAGCAACTAGAAAGCAGGTGCAGACATAGATTAGAGCTCCATGAAATTATGATCAGTAGCCTCTGTTTGAGGAGGAAGGAGAGTATGTAATGTGTTTTTGAAAAATCTCTACTAAAATGTTTAATATTTTTAAGAAATGACTTTGGCTCTTGAAAGGATAGATTTCAGTTATCTGGCTAGTTTGTGTAAATTCTAACAATGCTCAAATAAATGAGGCATTACTGTACTTAAACTCAGTTCCCAAACTTGTGGGTCTGTTTTAAGCAATGCGGTGAATGGGAGCGAGACTATTGATGGATCTCAGTCTGCAGGGAAGCTCTGTAGCAAAGCCTAGGAATTGGAACCACCCTCCAGCACCAAGTGAAGGGAGAAGAGGGGAGAAGAAACATCCAAGCTTCAAGTAGCAGATGGTTAGATACAGAGCAAAGAGAGATTCCTTAGTTTTGATTTATCGTCGGTGAACAGAGATGGAGAAAAGAAAGAAGTGTCAAGTTACCCATTTAATAATTTTAAAAACTCTATTCACATCGTTGCAGCTGAGCAGATCATTTGTCTACAGGTGTGTACTCCCCAATGAGCAAGAGCTTCAGGACAAGGATCCATTTAAGAGAAATGCTGATGGTGTCTGGGTCACAACGTGTCCTCAGACATACCAAGGAGCTAGAGGAGAGGAGATAAACACAGCACCTCCACGGAGCCTCCCAACTCAAGGTAGGAAATCCAACAGCTTTCTCCTCAACTTTGGAGGGAGTACATCTGGCCTCCAGGGGCTCCAGGAAAGCTGTCACATCACATAGACAAAACACTTGTCCTTTTCTGGGGACAGTTTAGAACAGTGATTTTTCTTTGTTTAGGATCCCTCCCTAGTGAAAACCTAATGAGGGCTGCTGGGATGGGAGACCCAAAAGTGTGAACATACAAGATTTGCATTCAGTTTCAGGAGAGTCCCACTCTTCTTGAAGCTCTGGTCAAGAAAATCAGTGTCAGAGCCTTTCCAAGTCTTCTTGGCTTTTATTCTTACCCAGCTCTTTTTTTTCCTCACCTGCCCACGTTAAACATCCCTCCAGCCGAGCCTCCTTCCTGGGAGGCCCTGGTCACTCTCCTGTTTTCCTGGACTCTGAACTGCTCAGTAGGAATCTTCCACAGTGACACCCTGAGGGACCTTTTCCTCACATTTCCTTGATTGGCTTCTGCAGACACTTGGCTCTCTTCTGACAAAGAATAAGCCATCCTTGCGGGACTGATCTAAGCCTCACACACTTCAGGGACACCAGCACCCCTGGGGGACCCTAACTTGCAGTGAGCTCTCCCATATTCTCTTTCTGATGGATGCTCCCCTCTCTTGCTTCAGCTCTTGCTGCTACTTGCAAATAAAGCCAGGTGCCTAAATCCATGTCAAACCTCTGGCATTCAGCCCTGCCTCTTTTCCCCTGCACTGGTAGACCTCAGCTTTACTAGTGAGGGACGTCACAAATAATCTGTTATCAGAAGTTAATACCAACATCTGCAAATTGCTTACTTTCTCATAAGTTTAGTTTAGGAAGAAGAATAGCAGTGTTGTTGCCAGCAGGCTCTTTGGAGTCCAAGAGATTCTGAATTCTGGCTCCACCACTGATTATTTTTGTGACTTCAGGCAATTTGCTTCATCACTTTAACCTCAATATAGCTGTGTGTGAAATGGAATAATAATAGTATCTACATGCTAAAGGTTGTTGTCCAGATTCAGTGAGACAAGACATGCCAAGTGCTTAGCATACAAAAAGCTAATAATAAATGTTGGTGAAAATTAATATTCATATTCATATGTGGAACTGTACACAGAAATAAATTCAAAAGGTTGCCTGTAACAACTGTACCCTCTCTCCCTTTCATTCTGGCAGAGGTTCTTGCAGCAGGGAGAAAAAAAGGTGGAATTGCAGGCTGTACAGAAAAAATTGAATGTAACAACATCTTATTTTATATTTTTGTCACATCTACAAGTGAGTTATAATCACTGATGTGTTAATAATATTTGTGGTGGTTACAAGTTATTATAATGCCTTGTTTCCCCACAAAATATATATAAATGTGTGTGTTTATGTGTCTTTCCCCCCACGTTTTGGCAACTCTACAGCGCGTGTCTTAAGCGCAAGCCTCATCTGTCAAGGATGTCAGGGCAGATGGAAGCTGACACCAGTAGCACCCATGTGGTCTGGGGGTCTCTGTGTAATACCTGAGCCATGTGGTCCTGAAGGCACGGGCAGGAGACTCAGGACTGGACAGGCAGCTCTGCCCGTCTCCTGGCAGAGCCTAACCCTGTATTGCTTCCCCCTGATGAATATGGAAGAGCCTCACTCAGCCTGATAGCAGTGGGGCTTTGTTTCTCTTCACCACTCTCCTGCTCTCTGATCGCATGTCACTCTTTTCATTATTATTATTCCCTCTGTGTTGACAAGTATTTAAACACTTCACAGGAGAAACGGAAAGAGGGGTGGGGTTGGAGGGGACTCTTTTCTTTGAATCCAGGGTGTTCGGTTTTTTTTCAGGTTAGCAAATAAATGACTACGAGTGTATAATTAAAACTAATAAGTTAATTAGAGAACATTTAGATCTTTCTGGAAAAAATAAAAGTCAATGACTATCTCCTTCTGAGACAAACTGGGTGGAGGAACAGTGGCCTTACAACTCACTCTGTCCCTTCCTTCCCTGCTCCACAGTTACTGCCAGTAGCTGGGGAACAGGGCCAGACATGGTCCCCAAGATGAAGACTGGCAGGAGGGCTCTGGGAAGCGCAGCCAGGGCTCTCTCTCGGAAGCTGAACAGCTGCTTCAGGCGGCATGGGGGTTGAGGGCAGCAGTGCTCCAGCTCTCTGACCCGCACCCTGTTTCTCAGAGCTCAGGCTCTCTCTCTGTTTGCTCTCTGTCTCTCTCTCTCTCTCTCTCTCTGCTATTTTCTGCTCAGCTGTAACTGTCACTCAGCCTGTGCCAATTTCTCTGTCATTCAGACAATGGGATTTCGGAGAGTGTCTATGTCATGACAATGTTTTCTGGAGTCAGGGGACAGGAAGTAGGGAGAGGCTGGAGGAGGTAAAGGGCAGCAGATAAGTCATGTCCACTTCAGCAGGCTGGTCCTCTCAGGCAGGAAGTGCTCTGGCTGACCTGGAGGGGTGGCCCCAGGTCAGAACTCTCACCCTATAGCTGATTCTGTCCATTGAACCACGTCCGTGTAAGATGCAGTGGGATGAGGATATGTGTGCTGTGCTTAATCAGCCTGGGCTGGAGCAGGGCCCAAAGCTAGGCAAGGTGGAGGGAAGCCCAGTCACCACACGGTCAACACTCTGTTCTTTCTGGTGCAGTGGAAGCAGAGCTTGGGGCATGCAGGTCTCTGGGGATGGACAATGGAAGTCTTGGTATGGATTGAACTATGTTCCCCCAAAAGATATGTTGGAGTCCCAACTCTCAGAACCTTGGAATATGACCTTATCAGGAAATAGGGATGCTGTAGATAAGATAGAATTAGTTCAGATGAGGTTATACTGGAGTAGGGTGGGCCCTAAATCCAATGTGACTGGTGTCCTCAGAAGAAAAGGAGAAGAGACAAAGAGAAGATGACCATGTAATGATGGAGACGGAAATTGGGTTGATGCTGCTGCAAGCGAAGGAATGCCTGGGGCTAGCAGATGCTGGAAGAAGCAAGGAAGGAGCCTCTTCTAGGGAAGTCCAAAGGAACATGATCCTTCCAACCCCTTAATTTTAAAATCTAGCCTCCAAACTCTGAGAGGGTAAATTTCTGCTGTTTTAAGCCACCTAGTGTGTGGTGCTTTGTTTGGCATCTCTAGGAACCAAATGCATGGCTCTCAGTAGCCATTTTGACTCTTTCACTAGTAAAATCTTAGGTTTGGTCTGATAATGAAATCTCAAATCAAATTCCTGGAAGAAAATAAGCAGGTCTCGGTGTGATGACACAAGGTATGGTGCCATGGAAAGTTCAAAAAGCCCGACCCCACCTGCCCACTTTGACAGTCAACAGCTATTCCTTTTGTCCTGAGATGGACAATGTGAATCATAAACGAGAAAGCCTATATCAGGGGCTTGAAGAATAAGAGACAAATTAAATCATTTTCTTTCATTGTCTCATTTTATTAATAATAATAGCAATACTTATCATTTATGGAAGCTTATTGTGTACCGGGTATTGTGCCAAACACTTTATAAAAATTTTATCATGTGTGGCTGCCCTTAAATAAGCCCTGCAGCTTTTGGGTGGGGGAGGGCCACACAAGAAGATGACTTCTTTTTGCACCAACCCAGCATGTCAAGATTGAGGAAAATGAGTGAGGTGTGGCTTTCCAAAGCCTGACTTATGACCCTGGAATTACAACTTATATCACCACTATTTCCCTTCACATCTATCCATTTACTCACCTTATTTCTTTTTTTTCTATAAAATAGTTTTTGATTATATTTTGTAAGTTGGTGTTACTTTCACAAGATCACAGCACACAAACAAAAAAACTACCTTGCATAAGAGAAGGTGCAGAAAGGACTAGAAAAGTATCTGGGACCTGAAGCACAGTTATGTGAGGTCAGCTGTTCAAATCCTATTTAAAAAAACAAATGATCTAAGATCAGAACTCTTTTCTAGGCATCCCTACTCAAATGGAGAGGGGAATGGGGCAGGAAGCACAGGAAAAGTCCCTGCTAATAAATGGCAAATGAATGACCCCACTTCCCTCTGCTTCTACAAGAGCAGCAAGCCAAAGAGAAGAGAGAATGTGGCAGGGAGATAGAGAAACACCCTCTCACCAGTCATTGCCCTTGCCTATCACACACTGAGGCTGTCACCCGCCGCAGCCTGTCCAATGCAGCGACAATTCAGGGAGAGAGCAGAGCTAACATTTCTTCGAAACCAGACCAAAACAAGAGGCTAGCTGTTGATTTTCTAGCCCATGGAATTAAACCTCATGGAATGCCCTTCCTTCTTCCACAAAAGCATCCCCCCTCCACAGTTGTGACATTTTCTCCTCCTCAAATGGGTCTGTGAGCCCAGCGCCTAGGGCTGTGATCAGGGCCAAGTCACAACCTCCCAGCCAAGGTTTTCCTTATCTTCAAAATGTGAAATGTGAAGCAGGTAAAATGTAAATTGCATCAGGATTTTCAGGACAAATATAATAATCCTATTCATGTAAGATGAAAACTGCATAAGGAATTATTCTGAGGTGCAAATTGTTAGCACTTACAATATGTAAACCTTAATTATTATTATATCTGTAGACTCCCAAATATTTCTGGGGCTGCTGGAACAGTAAGGAACATTCCTAAGCTGTGAGGGGTGAGAAAGACACTCTTTCTAACTGCCAGACCTTCCTGATTTGACAGCCCAGCCGGTAACCTACATTTTCAACTTGGAGAAAAAAGAAAATACAGGTCGAACCCCAGGAGGGAAAAGAAAGAAAAATAGAACGAAGGAAGTGACTAGATTCGCAGCTAGGTGGTTTGATTTTATGCATTCAGTTAAAGCTGTCAAGTCTAGAGAGCAGATATATCAATAGTTGTTTTGTTTGCCCAACAGAAAGAAATTGTGTTAGACCCTTACTGACCCGTAGCTAATCCCCTTCCTGGCAGGTCTAGAAAAGGGCTGTTTGCTCAGCCTGTGAGCAATTTCTGCACCTTAAGGGACTAGACCAGAGCAAGCTCAAGACAGCCAGCTCCCTCTCCCAACCAGAAAGATGGCAGGAAACGCCTAAAGATAAGGAATTCATTAGCTACGCTTGCTGCTTGGGGGGCCAATCACAGTAGCCCATTCAGAAAGACAGCCAATTACATCTCTCGGCAGAACAAGGACCAATCATCTTGCTTCCCCATATAGGCCCTTTCATTCCTAACCTCCTGCATCTGGGAGCTCGTTTACCTCCGCTGCGGAGGAGGGTTGCTGAGGTCCCCAAGCCAGATCAGCTTAAGAGCAGACTCTGCAGAAGCGCTGCGGCAGAAACTCATGCTAAACACAAAGGGAAGAGCCCTACTCCAATCCATCAATCCCACCAACATTTGTTTACTGGGAACCACCTCTGTGCTGGGCACTAGGAATAAGAGGAACATAATCCCTACCCTCCAAGACCTCAGAGTCTAGTGGGGGAGACAGAAGGAAACAAATACAGTCCTTGCATTTATGTGGTAAGAGCCAAGCCAGAAGCACAAGGTGCCGTGAGAGTAGGCAGCACCATGGAGTAGAGCACCATGGGGTAGGCAGCACCAAGAAGCTTCTCATAGCCCAAACGGGACCTGCACATAGATAGCTGGAGGCTCTCCCCACACCATACTCATATGTATTCTCTTGCAAGGGCTGCCATAACAAAATACCACAGACTGGGTGGCTTAAACAGAAATTTATTTTCTCATACTTCTGGAGGCTGGCAGTCTGAGATCACCATGTCAGCAGGGTTAGCCTCTCTCCTTAGCTTTCAGATGGCCACCTTCTCCCTTTGTCTTCACATGGTCTTTCCTCTGTACCCATATCTTTGTTCAACTTTCCTCTTCCTATAAAGACATCAATCCTATCAGATTAGGGCTCACCCTGAAACTGCATTTTACCTCTATAAAGACTCCATCTCCAAATACAGTCACATTCTGAGGTACTGGGAGTTAGAACTACAACATATGAATTTTAGGAGGGGCAATTCAGCTCATAACACCGTCATTTCCCACAACTATTGTGAAGCCCCTATTTAGCCACTCTCTCCCCCAAAGTATACAGTGACCAGGGGTTTTTCAGCCCTCTAAATCTCCTGTATTAAGTGCCTGTTTGACTCAGACTTGGACCTGCTCCTGTCACATGAGAGGAGATGAGAAAGCCTTCATCTGGCTCTTGAAGCAAATGCCTTATCCCTTCATCTTTTCCTCAAGAAGCTGCATGTTCATTAGAATTTTGGAACAATCTCTTTCTACTGTTCAGCAGCCCTGCTCACTGGCCTCATGCCCATGATATTTGGTTCAGTCACTTTATCTGCACTAAAAGCTGGAGTTTCCCTTAGGCCTGGCAAGGAGAGAGCAGTGAAGTGCCATCCATCACACGAGCAAGTCTGAATCTCCTGGAGCAGGGGTTGGGTGTCCTGAATTTACTGCCATGGGACCAGAGGGAGCATTCTGTGATCACTGAGACCATAAGGCAACACAGCAGGACTCTGCACACTGTGCTTAAAGGTAAGGGAGGCATCTGGCCTTCATTCCACTGCTCAATGTGGGAAAGCTTTATTGAGCATTCATTAGGTGTCAGGCACTGGCACTGTGCTAAGAGCCAAAGAGAGAGATGAGCAGGTCACCCTCTGGTCCTCAAGGGACTTACAGTCTTGTCAGGAAGACTGGACACATAATCCAACACAGGACTATGGTCTAGTTACAGCCATACGGCTTAGGTAACAGGATTGGGACACCTGGCCCAGCTTGGGAGTTTATAGGGGCTTCCAGTTGGAGCTGAAGTCTAAACAGTCTGGAGGGATTCAGAGGGTTAGGTTGTTGATAAAAGAGCCAGTGAGCAGAACAGGATAGTCCAATCAGAGGGTCTAATGGACAAGGGGTATGGGAGAAGCATCAGATATGTGGGATGAACCCCATGCAGGCTGGTGTTGCTAGACCTTAAAATGTGAGGAAAAGATTGGCAGAAATGGGATCAAAGGGATGGACAGAGACCAGACTAGAGAGGGATCCATAAGCCATGCTAAGTGGCTGTGACAGTTCCTGTGAGTTTTCAAACTGTGTCTGTGGGAGCAGTGGGGCTCCTCTGTGGTGTTGGGATAAGGGGCAAGGCTGAGCAAATGAGACACTCATCAGAGCACCTTTGCTTTTACCTCTCTTATATATTGGGGTTATTTGAAAAAAACTTAAGCTTAAAAAAATCAGCAACTACTATTGCTTTAACTAACAAAGAGCCCTTCTACAGTCCTAAGCAGGGAATGGTATGTTGGTAGTGTGGGGTCTAAAACTGAGGGGCACAGGCCTGGAGGCTGAAGCATAGGTTAGGAGACTAATGCAGTAATCTAAGAAAGAGAAACAGGAAGGAGTTAAGAGATTGGAGATGGGATTAGGATGTGAAACTGATGTGTCTTGCTGCTTGATTTAACATGAAGGGTGAGGGAAAGGGAAGTGTCTAGAATGAATTCTGGGTTTATGGCTGAAGTCGCTGGGAAAGGGAATGAAGGAGAAGGAGCTCATTTGAGCAGATGAGACCATCCGCATGCTGGCCATGTGGACTCCAATGTGCCAGCAGGACATCCAGGTGGTGCTGTCCAGGCAGCCACTGAATTGAGTCAATACTTCTATATCCCAGCCTGAATATAGTGCCTTGCATAGGGTGGATAGGTGCCAGTAAATGCATATTTTTTATTTTCAAATTTACAGATAAAGTCTTCAAGGTTCTCTATAATTTCTTCTAGATCTACTTTTTAATCCAATCTCCTTGTTCTTCTCAAAAGAAATGGGGTTGTAGTTTAAAAACATTTGTACTTTTTTTATGTTCCAGGGTTTTTGTTGTTTTGTTTTTTGTTTTTTGCAATAAGGAGGGAAGTGTGGAATAAATATTATTTTGAACAAAGTAGAAAAAAAATGTATGGACTCAGAACAGGCTGATCTATTCTGCCCACAAAGGCTCTGCTCAGCCAGATTGGTTTTTTCATTGTCCCCAAAAACACATCTCTTTAAAGATTCTGGGATAGATAGAGAAATGATGGTAATATAGAATTGCTGTCTTTCACATGGGTTTCATATAAAATGCAATGAAATGTGTGATATAGGACATACTGTCCCTCCATCTGTTAATGCCCTTCTCCCATCTTCCATCTATTTGATGTGACTTAACCATACCAGACCCCAGTTCTCATTCCACTTTTCTCCTCTACTCCCCCAACAAGGGCAAATTACAAGTTAGTTTTTTTTGGAGAAAGTGTCTATGAGTTTTGTGGTGAAACAATCATTCTTTAGAGCACCCCCTTCTCCAGGTTCCATTTGCCTAGGCTTACCATCTGGGCAGCCCAGTCTTTGTGGCATAGGGCACAGTTGCCCTTGTCTCAACAGAAGGGGAGCAGTGACCCAAGAAGCCCCACACCCCCATCACAGTGTTGAGTGTTCTCATGGTGCCAGGACACCTTGTTCTGGGTCAAAGACTTCTAGTTCACCAAAAAGTCCTGGATCCAGATAGCCCACTGTCTGTACCACTATGTTATGGTCTGTTTCTAACCTGTTTGTGTTTCTTTGTCACATCTCAGTATTATTGGGTTTTCATTGCACACATGTGCTCAGCTTGCTTTCCTCATGCCTTATTTTTAGTCTGTCCCTTCTCCCAGATGGATTCTAATTCTCTAGCCCTGGGCAAATGCTTAGCAACAGAGCCCAGGAGCCCAGGGCATCTTTCCAACTCTCCCAGCAGCACATTGTATTTCATGGAGTACTACCTCTTTGGTGAGTAGTGACGGCTCTGTTCCATGAGGACAGACATTGAGGGTTACTCTTAGTTCCACAACAGTGACTGGTGGCCCTTTCCCACTCCCACTCTCCCCTCTTAGTTCCTTCACTTTTCAGGGTGTTTGGGTAATCCCAAATGTCTCCAGCATAGATGGCTGCCTCTTCAGGGGCAATTAAGATGGCCAGCTCATTTTTTCTATATTCTGTCTTACATCAGATCAATAGATATTTTTCCCACCCCTCTCAAATATAAAAAGATTTATGTAGCCCACATGGTATACTTGTAAAATACACATGAGGCCTGATAAATTACACATTATTTATTATAGTACTAAAATGATACCCTTTGCTTAAAGTAGCCATATGCTGCTGTGCAAATCATTCTCATTCATTAAAATCCAAAACTCTGTGTGTGTGTGTGTGTGTGTATCAGCCAGCATCAAGATAAATATAATCAGTTTTTTAAAGTGACTTTTAGAGAGAGAGGAAAGGAGAGAGATAGAGAGAGGGGAAGAGTAAGTGAGACAGAGAGAGAAACATTGATTGGTTGCCTCCCATGTGTGCCTTGATTGAGAACTGAACCCACAACCTGTTTGGTGTATGGGATGATACTACAACCAAATGAACTACCTGGCCAGGGCTTGAGGATGTCACTGCACTAAAAATGGGCATATCACGTCTCACCCTGAAGAAGAGAAAACATATACATCCCTCCAGACATTCATTTGTTTAGCAAGTAAGTGTCAAGCTCTGATGCTGTCAGACACTTTCCAGGTGCTGGAGACAATACCTGGTCCCTGTCCCCTAGAAGCACAGAGGCCAGTATGAGAGGCAGAAGGGTAAAGAAGCAGACAGTGTAATTCTGTGATAAACCACATTAGATCTGGTCTAACCAAGACTCATTGGGCCAAGAAGGCTATCTGGGTTGCATCCTAAAGGATAAGTGGCTCTGGGAAGTATTTTAGGCTATTCCCTTTTCCATTACCTTGTATAATTTCTCCTTAATGATTAACAGATCAAAACTCTAGGATTATCTTTTTCACTCATTTTTTACATGAATATTTTCTGCCTCCCCATTTACCCCTAAAACTGGAAGGTAAGCTCCAATGTTTTTCTCCCAACACATACATACATAGTGATGAGTATATAAAGGAACTTAAACATATTTACTGAATGAATAAATGAATACTGACAAAACAAAGTTGAGAGAGAGCAGGGTATGTTGTGTAAAGGTTAAGGTCACTGTGGTACAATATCTGAAGTTTCCCAGCTCCCCTCCTCTCATCACTTCTCTACACTCCATGCTCCCACCCCAACCCTTTCCCACAGGAACTGGCATCGCCCACTGGCTAGAGTAAATAAGCACATTTGCGTCCTGGAACAACAGCAGCTGTGTTTCTCCATGACCTTGAGGTTAATGGCCAATGGCTCCCGGGTACCATCTGCAATGAACTGTGAAACACGAGCAAACTCAGCCATGACTATCTGACAGTCTCACTGTCACCCAGAGTGACCAGAGAGGCCTCTACACATAATTGCTGTTGGAGAACCCTGTCCATGGATGCCAGATTAAGAACAACCTGGGTTCAAGTCCAACCCATTCCATCTTGGATAATGTACTTAATCTCTCTAAACCCCTTTTCCATCTTTAAGATAGAGATAAAAACTTTTAGCGGTAAAATTAGTCAATGTGTGTGAATGCCTAGCATAAGCGTAATTACTATTATTGGATGATACCAAAGACTCTTACATTCCAGCAGTCTCCTTCCCCTTGCCACAAACACACATGACCAAGTTTATCTCTATTATTTCTTATAATCCTCACAACTACCTTACTATCTGTTACTGTTAACAAGTTGTGAAACAGATACTCTTACCATTATCTGTGCTTAACTGATGATGCACCTGACTGTTTAGTTGTTTGTTTTTTTAATCCTTATTTAAGGATATTTTTCATTGATTTTAGAGAGCAATAGAGGGAGGGAGAGACAGAGAGAGAAAGAGAGAAACATTGATTGATGTGACAGAGAAACATCGATCAGTTGCCTCCTGCATGCACCCTGACCAGGGATTGAACTTAGGTATGTGCCCTGATCAGGGATCAAATCTTCAACCTTCTTGTGCTCAGGATGACACTCCAACCAACTGAGACCCTGGCTAGGGCAATGCACCTGAGTCTTAGAGAATTGAGGAACTTTTCCAAAGCCACAGCACTGGCAGAGCTGGAATTCAATCCCAAGTCCATTGGACTCCAGGACCCTCACTCTTAATCATCATGTTGTACTAACTCCTCAGGGACCTCTGATGGCTGTCCCTGCCCTCATCTTCTGTGTATTCCCCATGGAGGTAGAGGCATGAACAAGAAGACAGATGTGCATGGCCAGGAGAATTTACTCCAGGGTCCAACATGTAATGCTGAGGGAAAGAGGACCGGTGTACAGGGGAGGTAGCCAGGCCCCTTGCCTTCTCTGTCATCTGCTGTGTTGGTCTCTAGCACTTTCCACAGGTGGGAAGGGACATGTCAAAGCTCTGTTCACCCTGGCCCAAGTGCCTAGCTAAATCTCAACCTTCCTATCAAGTTGGACAATTCCTAGGTTCTTGTCACGATGGAGGGGATGGAAAGGAGAGCAGTTTCTGCCTGTTTGTCCCAAACCTAATTTACATATGCAGAAGAAGCTCTTGAGATGTCTGTGAACTCTATTAAATGGATTGTGGCAGATTATATTTTCCCCAAATTGCCATGACAATGTTATCCATCCACATGTTCTTCAGAGCCTTGGCCTCACACTCACACAAGAAGTGGGGTGCATGCCTCCTCCCCTTAAACTTAGATGGGCCATTGGTTTATCCAGGTAGAATAATTCCAGAGCCCATGTTTTTATGAAACCCCTGTATATGGAACTACTTGTAAACCTTTTTGACCACGCTGAGAGCCCCTGCTGGGAGGAGGAAAACCTAAAGCTGGAAGGACAGGTTTGTTAAGAGGGCTAATCAGTCCCAAGCTGTTAGGAGGGCCTTGAATGCCATCCTTTAGTCATCTACCTGTTGCTTAGTGACACACAAACATCCAAGTACCACTTGTGCTACTGTTTACATAGTTACTTTTTAAATTAAATTTAAAGCTACTCTCCTTTTAAAACATTGAGCCTTGTTTTAAAAAATAATACTACAATAATCACAGGCTTTATGTCCTATTTATATTTATCTAATACACATAGAACAAGTACATAACTACCTTTTAAAATTTTTGTTCACAAATCCCTTACATAATCGCCTGTACCACCTGGGCATCTATACCCCATTACAAAACAAATGTACCCAGAAATGGAGAGCCACCATACATTCTGAAAAAAGAAAAGATCAAAGGGGCATCTTTAGAAAAACTGCCCTGTTTTCTTGGTAGATACCAGGAAATATATCCCCAGAACTTGGTGACAAGCTCTGTGGGAGGCAGGTCCCTGATATCTGTGGACCTAGAAGCACAGCATTGTGTGCTGGCCTCAGAGGCACAGGAAAAATAGGTGCACCTTCCTGAAGTGGAAATTTAATTCAGTGATGAGTAATTTAAAATGTTAAAGTTATATTATGGTTATATTACATTTATTTAGCAAAAATTGCAGGAATGTTTAATAAAAAAAAACAAACAGGCAAAGTCTGTGAAATTCCACCCTGGGCATGAGCAGCTTTGGCATAGGCCCAGAGCAGTGGGGCTCATGCTCCTCTTCCCTTAGCTCATGTTCTCAACCCTGGCCACACACGAGGACTGTTTGAGGAACTCTGAAAAATCACCATGATCAAGGCTGTACCTTAGGCCATTTAAATCCAAACCTCTGAGCATAGGGCCTAGAAATCAGTATGTTTAAACGTTGCCTACATGATTTTAATAGGAAGTCAGGATTGAGAACTACTATTTTAGGGATACTTTGGTGGGGAAGTGCAAGAAACCCTGACAGAGAACACCAAGGGGCTGGAGATAGGAAGACTGATCAGGAGGCTGTTCTATAGTCTTAGACTCCACACATTTTCAATGTATATGGCAAAATCTCTGTGAAGTTATGCTTAGCACACCTACGACAGACACATACACAAACAATAGCAAATGCCTATGAACAGTTAAGTGCACCCACACAAACAACACCCAAGCCAACACTTACTTGTCAAGCACACAGAACCTACCTACAAAATTGAGTCAATTCACAATGCCTCTATAAGACCAAGCCGTGAAACCAGGAAATGGAGTCTAATTTGATTTAAGCTTATTTAAGGTTAGGTCAATTTCTGACAAACCAGACCTACCACATTTGGAGTTCTAATCCTATTCATCTATAATCAAGCCACAGAGAAAGGAAATATACACATTCATAATGTCATCTGCATGCATACTCACAGACACAGGTACTCACACTCCAAGTTAGACTGAACAACCCTCAAAGTCAGACACCCTAAACTACCCTGATGGGCCTGCGAGGTTTCTGACCCCTAACTCTGGTCCCATTTCTCCAGAGCTTGAAGGCCAGGGCCTCTTCCAACTCCAAGCTGCGAGAAGGCCCTCTGTCTGAGATTGGAGGGGCACTTGGCAGGGAATGAAAAGAAGTTGTGGCCCAGCTTCCAAGGCAATTCTTGCCCTGCTTCACAGCCTGTTCTTCTTGCTCCCTGAGACCCCCAAACAAGAGGCCACTCAAATCACAGCTCCAGAACAAGGCAGCATTGTCCCCAAGCCTGGGCTTTCCTGAGACTAAAGTGAGAAAAAGAGAGATGAGAGGGCTCCCTGAACCACAAAGGTCTGGAGAGAAGCTGGCACCTGAGCAAGAACAATTTCCCACGCAGCTGGCCAAGCTAGAGTTTTCCAACTGATGTGGAGACTTATCCTGCTGCCCTCCATGCCCTGAGAGTGCCTTCTCTGGAGCTGTAGCTTCACAGAACCTACTTTCCATGTGGTGCTAACCTTAACCTACCCTTCCTTTCATAGTACCTTTAGCAAGCTGGACACTAATAACTGAAGAAGAAGGGAAGGAGCAAAGATAGGAGCTACTGGGCTCCCACCCTGAGTATCAGCTTCATGACTCCAGAGATCACTGTCTGGAAGGGCAGAGCCTAGCTTGCCTGGCTCTGGGGACCAAGAATTGGCCTGAAGTGTAGACAAGGACTTCTCACCCTCAGATCCAGCCTCCCACTCTCAGAATCTATAGCAGTGGGTTGTGAGGAATTGCTGTGAGGATCAGTAATTAAGAGGAGACTTCACCCTGCTCTTCTGTTTACATGTTCTACTGAACATCAATAAAAACCCAAGGCTCTTACCTCAAACTCAGGTCTGGCCATAGATGTCCCCCATGCAACACACTCATTATTTTTGTTTTAGTGGACAATTTTTGGCAGTTCAACATTCTTTATTTTTTCTAGAACCAATCCACACTCACCCCACAGCAGTTAGGAGGTTTTGGGCTACAAGTTACAAAAAACAAAACAAAACACAACACAACAAAACAAAGGAACAGGCTTAAATAATGAGGAAAGGTGTTGTTCACTCGAAGGTCCTAGAAAGGCAGGCTTCAGGGTTGGATGGATCAGAGCCTCCAGTTCTGTGTCTCTGCCATATCCTTGGGTGTGCCCTCCTCTGTGGTGGGCTGACTTCCACTGTGGTTACAGAATGGCTTGGGGGGCTTCATACCTCACAAGCATATGTCTAATACCCAGAAGAGAGTTTCTTCAGATGGCAACTTAGTTAAGAACAAGAATACTTCTCTTCCAGCAAACCACTTTTCGGATCTGCTAGAGGTAAACATGCAACCATACATCTCCAACTAATAATGAACTGAAGAATGGCATCCTGACCCAAAATGAGCTAATCATAAAACTTTATCTCACTGGCCACAATGATTTGTCTGTGCATGAGCATACGATCCAACCAGGCTGATTATAATTCTTCCTTAGGGATTTTCTGACTAAAGATTAGGTCAAAAGCCATCTCTCTATCTGGTTATCATATTGTGTGGATCTTAACTTGGGGCCTGCCAACCACTAGTCACTTCCTCAAGGAGAAGCCATCTGAGAGAATGATGTCAATAAATAAAGAAACTAGTCAAAAAGTAGAGAGACAGAGCCCTGCTGGAGTGTGAGTTCCAGTGGTGCTTAAGGCCACTTTCACCTCCTCTCTTGCAGTATTTTGCTTGTGTCAGACGATAATCCATGCCGAAGTCTTCCCCTTACCTCTCACTGCCCATTGGTTGTTGGGTGAGCAATATGGTATCCATTCTAGCAACCAGGTGATGCCCAGATTAGCACCTTATCTGTGTGCAGATATTTCTCTCTGAGCAATGAAAGAAAGGTTTCCAAGTTAACCTCTCTGTTGACTGATCCACTAGTTTCCAAGCACAGCAATGCCAGTTATGTCTTTGCAAAGTAAAAACTTGGGGGGTGGGGGTCACATACTACCCAGAGGCCCTTTAGGGTCCAGCACACCTGAATCAATGATGTGCTAGCAATCATGAAAAGGAAAGAATCAATGCAATACAGGAGGCTCAAGTGGCAGCCAAGCTGCCCAGAATACCCCTCGTCCCATCTTCTTGAATGGTAGGATTTGTCCCACAACTTGGGACCAACTCTGGAATGCAAACGAGATACCTATCAACAGAGGGTCAAAAAAAAGAAAGCATTTGCAGCAGCTCCATGTTTTCTCCTGGTTTGTTTTTATTCAGTCAACAAACATTTAAGACTATGTACCTTTAATAATATTTTACTTTCATTTTTATGTTTCTCTCTGCCATTCTTTCTCCCTCCTTCTTCTTTTTTTTCCACTTTCTCCTAGATCATAGTTAATCTATGGCTCTCTTTTTGCCTCTCAGTTCCTTACTTTTTCTCCCCTTGATAAATTTCCCCATGTACTTAATGTTGTGGCTCCCAATTTACTTTATAAAATACCCTGACAGAGAGCCCTAAAACTTACATTTGAACATGGAAGAAAATAAGCAAAACAGAAAAGACAAAGAAATATGATATTATTATTGGAAGCAGGCTTCCTGTGAGCAGGAAAACTGTGTAATCAGATCTGTGGACAGAAAGCTGCCTCTGATGACTGGAGTCAACCTGGAGTCCTCCCAGTCACCCCTTCTCTCATGCACCACACCTACTCAGGCATCGGGCTCTATCATTTCTAAGCTCTAAATGTGTCTCACACTTATGCCCTCTTTTCCAATCCAATATCATTGTTTTTATTCAGGTCCAAGCCATTGCTTCCTTTCTGTTAATTACAGCATTAGCTCCCTTACTGATTGTCCCTCTTCAGGTCTTGTCTCCACCCAGGCTGCCCTTTAAACAGGACAGGGTTAACTTGCTAAAACACAGATCTGATTATCATTGTTAAGATTCTTCAATTGTTTCCCCCCTCCTCTTTAGAATAAAGTTCAGATTCTTCAGCATTGAATTCTCATTCCCTTATGTGCTGTCCCCTGCCTATCACTCTCCTCTACGCACTTAGACTTCAGCAGTTTCTTGGATGCACCTTCTCTTCTCTATGCATACTTCTGTCCATGGTTTCCATTTTCCTGGCATTTTTTTCTTTCACCAACCATCACTCTCTTGTCCTAAAGCCCAGCCCACAACCTTGCTGAAGACTTATCTGCCTAGAACTTGGAAAAATTAATATTTGCTGAGTGGATGAATAAATGTTTTAAAATACTCCTTCTTTAAGATTTGGCTCTATCATCACTGTCCCTATAAAGGCTTCCCATATTACCTTGGTAGAGTTAGTGTCACCCCCAATTTGTTTCCATAGTAACTTCTATGTTCCTTCTTGTAGATTGTTTCAAACTCATTTTAATTTACTTTATTAACCTCTCTTTCTCTGCTATACACTGTGAGTTCCTTGAAGACTGAGATAATGACTTGGTTATCTGTGGAACCCAAAGGCAGACAAAGAATAGATCCTAAATAAATGTTTATTGAAATAAAATGCGATGAACCAAACTAGTGCATCCAAGCATTCTACTATGGAACGTTCCCTAGACTATTTCATTCAGCTGAAATGCATGGTTTTGGAGTGGAAGTATGTGTGAAATGGCAGGAAGGAGAGCATCTGACTTTAGAGGGGGAGGGTTGAGCTGGCCGTTCTCTCAGAGAGAGGAAAAAATAAAAGGTCTCCCAATTTGTTGTTCTTAATAATGTGCCAGCAGCAATCAGGGCTTAACAGCAATAGTTAGAGCAGACCTTCTTATGTTCTGTGTGCAAACTGGGGAAAATAAGCAAATACAGCAGTGGACACCAATGCAGTTCTGTTTCCTATTCAACAGAGCCAGCAAGCAACCCACTGATGTTAACTGCATGGGGGGCTGGGGGAGGGAGTCTTCCTAGTATCCAGACAAAGGAGAAATAATACTGTAACAACAGTCTGCACTATAAGCTTGCATGTCAATATTTATACCCTCTCCAGGACAAGCAACAGGCACATTGAAAATACAGCAAAAGCAGTTCTGTGCCAACCAATCCAGGTAAGCCAAGAAACACACAGCCTTTTAGCAGGAAAATTCTGTGCACCACTGATGCTAAAAAATATCTGACTTGCAAATGTTTATTTAATTAATGCTAGGGACCTAAATTTTACAGAACAGCCTGGTGATGGGAGACCCAACTCCTACTCAAGAAAAAGGAGTGTGTGCTGGCTGTCTCGTTTGCTCTTTATTCTCTCTTGGTTGAACTTCCAAGAACATATATACCAGCTTTGCTCAGGACAGTTCTGCTGCTGGCAAATCCACCAACCTTTACTTGACATCTCTCAGCAAATAATGTCAAGTAGATGAGCCAAATCCTGGAACCAGTGACATCCCCAGGGGAACTGGTGATGTCAGGGGCATGGGAGAAGGAGATTGGAATGAGATACTTTAGTGAACCTGGTGGTCTCAAGAAAATGGCAGCTGGGAAAGGGTTGAATTCTGAATGTGACACGATACATTCCCAAATTTTCTAGAATCATTTTGGAGTCATGTGCCAGAGAGATTTTCATCTAGCAGTACATCTTTTGAAGTCAGAGCATTTTAAACCCTAACTAAACAGCTCTCATTTCGTGCATATACTTCCTTTGGACCACTATCCCCGGAATGGGTAATATAGTAGTTATCCATGGGGACAATTATTAGTTCTTTTTTCTCTACAACACTTGGCCATAATATTCTTACTCAGTTTTAGAGTCCACTCATAAGATGAACAGATGGGCCATGTGAGGACTGAGAGAGCTCATGAAACTGCATGGAGATGCAAGTGTGGCTCGGTTAGGGAAGGCAGCGGAAAGTTAAAGGGCACATGGCAAAGGTCTCTGCTGCAATTTGCTAGATTAAGGTTTCTACCAGTAGGCCAATCAGTCCATATGTCAACAAATGAGAAGTCTCAAATAACCATTTTAATACAGAATTTACTAAAAAGGCATGAACCAATAAGTTAGAAGGCTAATATTGGGGATCACTGAGAAAAGCACATTTCAGAATATAATTAGTAATTCATCTTTATTTGCACATGTTTAATGTATACAGTTTGATGAATTTGGAATTATGCCTACACCTGTGAAATCATCACCACAATTGAGGTAATAAATATATTTATCACCTTCCTAAGTTTCCCTGTGACCCTTCAGTGTTTGGTTTAATTTTGGTTTTTGGTACACTTAATGAGATCTACGTTCTTAACACATTTTTTTCTTTTCTTTTTCTTTTTTTTAAATTGAATTTATTGGGTTGACACTGGTTAACAAGTTTACACAGGTTTCAGGTGCACAATTCTATAACACATCATATATACAATGTATTGTGTGTTCACCACCCCCAAGTTGAATCTCAGTCCATCACTATTTATCTCCCTTATACCCTCCTCCACCTCACCCCCGACCTTGGCGATCACCACACTATTGTCCACGTCCATGAGTTCTTTCTCCTATCTTTTCTTTTTAGCTCAATCTCTCCACCCCCACCAAACCCAGCCCTCCCCACAGCTGTAAGCCTACTCTCTATGAGACTGTCTCTATTTTGCTTGTTAGTTCATTTTGTTCATTAGATTCCACATGAGTGAAATCACATGGTATTTGTCTTTCTCTGACTGGCTTATTCACTTAGACTTATGTTCTCCAGGTCCATCCATGGCATTACAAAGGGTAAGATTTCCTTCTTTTTTACATTTGAGTAGTTAACACATTTTTTAAAGTGCATTACACAGTATTGTTACCTATAGACACTATGTTGTATGGTACAGCTTTAGAACTGATCTTGCATGACTGAAATTTATACCTAATGAACAAGTCCCCACTAACCCCACCCCCAGCTCCTGGCAAACACCATTTCAATCTCTGCTCCTATGAGTATGACTGTTTTAGATTTTGCATATAAGTGGAATCAGGCAGTATTTGTTCTTCTGTGACTGGCTTATTTCATTGTCTTCCAGGTCCATGTTGTCATATATGACAGGATTTCATTCATTTTAAAGACTGAATAGTATTCCATGTATGCATATACTACATTCTCTTTATCCATTCATCTGCTGATGGATATTTAAGTTGATTCCATATCTTGGCTATACTATTGTGAATAATCTGATAAGATGATAATATCCAAAATATATTTAAAATTTCCTATAACTCAACAGTAAAAATGATAATAATAACCTGATTTTAAAATGGCTCTTGAATAGACATTTCTCCAAAGAAGACCCAAAAAGTGCCTATAGGTACATGAAAAGATGCTTAGCATCACTAAGTATCAAAGAACTGCAAATCAAAACCACAAAGAGATATTACCTCACACCCAATAGAATGACTATTATTTTTTAAAAAGAGATAAGTGTTGGCAAGGATGTGGAGAAATTGAAATGCTTGTACACTGTTGGTGGGAATGTAAAATGGTGCAGATGCTAATGTAAAAGTTTTCTCAAAAAATTATATAGAATTACTATATGATGCAGCAATCCTATCTCAAAAGAATTGAAATAAGGATCACTACATCATTATTCATAAGAGCCTTTCTTGGATTTTTATAACTACAACTGAGGAAGATCTTTCTCCTAGTGAATAGTCAAGAAAATGTAAATTCCCAATGGGGTAGAGTTTGAAAATACAAAAGACTGAATCAGAAGATGCAAAGATGCTTTTCTTCACTTGAGAAAAGCTGGTTTTCATTTCTTGAGGTGAGAATGGGATTCATGAAGTACTCCAGTAGCTGGAGGTACATTTACATTAATATATGAGATCTTTGGGCCCAGGCTTTTATAAGTGGTGACCCAAGCTCATATCCCAGTACCCAGTACTGTGTCAAATGTTTGTTAAAGAAACATCAGCACACATGGCGCTCTCACTGGATGTGGCAACCTGCCAACCACTCTGTTCCAGTGAAGCTGTCTCTTGACCAGAGCATACCTATCAATATCAGTGATCAATATGATGATAATGGTCAGTAAAACTGACCAGTATTGTTTAATAGGCATTTGTCCTTATGACTCTTGGTTTGGCTGACTTACATTCTATGTGAGTTGGGAGACAAGACTCCCTACAAAGGAAGATGAAGAAAGTCCTCAGGGCCTGACATCTGGGTCACTTCTACAGGACTGGGTATGTGTATTCCTGATGAGGCCCATAGGACGAAAGAGACATGAGGTGTGACAAAATATATTAGGGAAACACGGGGTTTTCTGGTATGGTCAGAGTTGTTATCTGTGGTAGATTAATTGCAAAAATGGCTCTAATTATCCCCTTTCCTGAGTTTTTGCCCTTTGCAATATGACTTTGTAGCTCTTCCCATGAAAAAGTGGAGTCTATTTCCCACACTTGAATCTGGGCTTGCTGACTTGTTTTGGCCCATTTAGTGCAGCAGAAGTGACAGTGTGTCAGTTCTGAGCCTTAATATCAAGAAGCCCTTCATGCTTTTATTTGCTGTCTTGAAATTTTGACATCCATGTGAACAAATCTAGGGTAGCCTGTTGGAGGATGAGAGACCTTGTAAAGAAAAACCCACTAGTCTCAGCCAAGAATATTCCAAATCAACCAAGAGTCAGCCAACCCACAAACATGCAAGAGAGACCAGGTGAGATCATCAAAGCTGTCAACCTGACCCACAGATGACTCCCAGCATATCAGTGAGCCGAGCTGAGACCCAAAGAACCCCCAGCTGATACATACACTCATGAGCCAATAATTACTTACTAATTTAAGCAATTGAGTTTTGGGGTGGTTTGTTATGCAGCAGTAGCTGAGACACTCTTTTTAAAAATGCCAGAGTCAGACAAAAGATTCCGTGAAGGTGCCTGCTGCACTTTCTATAATCTCAGCATAGCACACTGTTAAAGGGAAGTACCTTGGATTCTACATCACATTGATCCAGTTAGATACTGTAACTGCTCTCATAAGAAAAATAAGGCTGTACCTTCATTGCCTGTGATCTTTATGTTTGCCTGTCTCTTGACATACATTATTTCATTTAGGAATGGGAGATGTCAGTTCTGCACTGTCTCACATATATACTCACATCAGGCCTCTTTAAATGAACCTAGTTAGTTCTCACTAATACACTAGGAGTATCTGCAAAGTTAAACAGGCCTCTATCCATATTACTTCCTCTAGGATGCCCTTCCTGAGTTGCGTCATTTTATATGTCCTAAAGTTTTTCCACTATCACAGTATCCACGCTGTTAGAATGGTGAGTTCACTTCTCCCACTTTCCCACTAGACTAGAGGTTTCAGGAGGACAGAGATCATGTATGCTTTGCTTATCACTGAATCTTCAATCTCTTGTGCTCAGCAAATACCTGTTGAGCGAATGAATGAACAAATAACTTTGGCCACTTCTCATTTTGCCTCCCATTGTGCCTTTCATCCTGCTCTTCTTTTCATAATACTTGCTATCACTTCATACCTTGAGTCCTGCTTTATATCTAGACCCTTAAATGTAAGAACCTAAGCAATATTCTGTCTTCTCTTTGTAGAAAAACAAAGAAATATACATTGTATTATAAAATAATTTCTGTCAAATTGGTTAACTTTAAATAGTAAAATTTTGCTACATAATAGAGTAAGCTCCAATCAGTGGATAAATGAGGTGGCACGGGACGTCCCTGTACAATGACTTGCACATGGCATGTTCTCAATTCACACTAATTAGCAGCAATCCAGAGTTAAGCATTTGAGCACTAACCCATCTACTACTCAGTGTTCAGTGCTGCACTAGGTGCTACAGAGCCAATATAAGATGTAACACAAAGAGGCAAGGTCAACATTAAGCCAGGAACCAGAGTGAAATCCCGGTCACATTCACTATTACTTAGTCACAGTGATAGGGCAAGCTATCGTGTGAAAAAATTTCTGTCCCAAACATAGTCTGTTGACTTCAAAGTCCTTCTCAACTGCATTGTGGAATATCTAGATGAATTCTCACAACATTCTCTGATTTCATTAGCCTTCATCCTGTGAAAGAGGGATGAGGTTTCTAGCTGCCTTAGGTATCTGGGAAGGCAAAATTCAAATTCCCGGACAGAACAAGAAATGGATTTTATTTTACACAAAAACACAAAGCTACCCCTGCACAGTCATGGTGTAGTATCCCTGAGGGGGTTCTCTAGGTGTGTTTATTCTATTTTATTTGCTTATCTGTGGTTCAATTTTCATGGGTTTTACTTACTTTTTGTCTGAGGTACACCTTAATGAAAAGCAGCAAACCACTTGGAAGGATTATAAGATGCTCAAGTAATGGGAATTAGAAGTCATTATCTCTTATGGAGGCAGCAAATAGTTGTCTGAATTGAATTGATTTTGGTGATACGTATTATAATGGAACACATTACTAATGAAGTGCTGAATTACTGGAAACACCCCACTTACTTATTAAACACTTTGGTTAATTAGGCTGGGGAAAATAGAGGGTTGAACCATATTTTAATACCTTTTCTGAGGCCAGGTCAGAAGCGAACAGTTGTGTGAAATAAAGCCTAGCACAAAGGGATCCTCTCAGAAACAGGCTTCCAACTGCCTGCAAGAAACAATCCCGGAGGAGCTACCGGCCTTCCAGGTTCTAAACAGAACTTGACTGCATTTTAGACAGATATCCTTCTCTGTTTAAAATAGGTGGTTACTGGCCAATAATCCAAACTCAGGACCAGTTTGTTTTTAATGAAAATGAAAAGTATAGCTAGAAATAAAAGAAAATGGAACTGAGGAAAATATGGAGACTAAGAGAGATGTTTAATATTGTCTATTTTGAAAACTCCTGCTTTTCAGAGTATAACATAGCTGAGAGTCAACGATGTTATAGCTCTCTCTATTCTCCCCATTTTCTCTGCTTTGTAACCTGATTTTGATAGCTGACTTCCATCCTGTTACCTGTGCCCTGGCCTGACTCTTGGTCATCAGCCTGTGCTTCTGGTTTCTAAGACCAGGATTCAGACTTCATTTGGTTGCTATCCTTTCTTCAGGGGTTAAATTTCAACCTCTCAAATCCCAGCTTATAATAGGAGTCTGCGATGGATAATTTTATGGGCCATGGGATGCCCAGATATCTGGTTCAATGTTATTTCTGGGTGTGTCTGTGAGGGCATTTCTGGAAGAGATTAGCATTTGAATTGGTGAACTGAGTAAAGCAGATGGCTCTCTCCAATGTGGGTGGGCATCATCCAATCCACCAAGGACCTACACACAACCAAAGGGCAGAGGAAGGTTGAATTCACTCTCTGAATGTTTGATCTGGACAACAGGCTTCTCCTGCCCTTGTTGCTCCTGGTTATCAGGCTTACAGACTAGGACTGGAATTTATATCATTTGGCTCTCCAAGTATCAGGACTCCTAAGTACACCGCTTGCTTTTCTGGAACTCCAACTTTCAGATGGCACATAGTGGGACTTCTCAGCTTCCATAATTGAGTGAGCCAATACCTGATAATAAACCTCTTATAGATATGGATATAGCGTGGATACAAATATAGATATACCATTGGTTCTTTTTTTCCTGGAGAACCCTGACTAATACAGAGCCCTATGCCTTCTGTTAAGTGTATCTGATGCCACCTTATTGAATCCTTATCCTCCTGAATTTATGAATGTTGTCTGCTCCTGGGTTCTCTGAAGTTGGTCTGTGCTTCCCCAGTCAAGGTCTTTCTGTCTCTTCCAGTGCCTGCCGGCAACACCGACAACCTAGAGTGTAGATTACACTTGTCAGTGCAGATCCCCTCCAAGTGCTGGGTTTTGTATGGTGATTTATATACATTTGATATCAGTGGTTGGGTCTGTCCACTGCTCTATACTCACTTAAACTCTCCCTGCCCTACCCCATCAGAGAGTCGAACTTCAGGCCTCATCCATTGTGTGGTCAATGGGACAATAGTCCAGAGTCAGGCAACCACAGTTCCAGCCCAGAAACTTACATTGACTAGTTGTGTGATTGGGGAAATCCACTTTTCCTTTCCAAACCTCAGCTTTCTCATTCATTTTCTAATTGTGTTTATATACTATGCATCAGAAATTCAAAAGATAAAAAGCAAGATCCTTGTTCTCAAGGAGCTCATTCTAGCTGGAGAAACAGTTTTATAAGTAAACAATTACAAAATTGTAGGATAAGTGCAAAGGCAGACATGGTCAAACTATTCTAAAATACTGAGAAGAGCAATTAACAGTGTCTGAGGAAGACCGGGGAAACGTGCACAGGGAAGGAGATGTTTGAACAGTCTTCAGGAATATGTTGGTACTTAAGAGAGTCAAGATCCTTCAAGGTAGGAGTGATAACATGCAAAGGTGATAATTGCATGAAAGATACCAGAAACTGAAAATGACTTGGAATGACCATAAGAATGTACAAGTGGCCAGCAATGAGGTCAGAAAGTAGAGAAGAGCTAAATAATGGTGGGCCTTTTAGGTAAGGCTAAGGAGGTTGCATGTTATCCTAGAGACGGGAAAGTTGCCAGGTCAGATCAGTGTATGTAGCATACCTCTGACCTGAAATGGAGAATGGGTTAAAGGTGTAGGAAGTAGAAGCAGAGAGGTTGATGTGCAGGTTGTTGCAATAGGGCAGGTACAAGGTCTAAGGGCAGATCTAAGATATAGAAGGCAGTGGCAGTGCAGAAGGAGGAGTCAAAGATTCATAGAATAATGAGGTGGAAGAACTTGGTGATGGGTCAGATATGGGGTAAGTGGGAGAAGCAGATGTCAGGTCACCCCCAAAGGTTCTGATTTGGATACACTGATAGAAATACAAGGACTCTGAGGGAAAGACTGATTTTTGTTTTGGACCAGTCATGTTTTAGGTGCCTAAGAGGCAGCCAGGTGAAGATGCTATGGCAATAAGACACACCACTCTGACGCTGGGAAGTCTGAGTTATTGACATACCCTTGAGAAGTATCCATAGAGATGATGGTGATGTCACAGGACTGATGAGATCAGAATGCATGGAGTGAAAAGGAAAGGTCAAGGGGAAAGCTGCTTTTAAAGACTTGGCGAACAAACCAGCAAGACACTGAGCAGGAGCTGTCAAGAAAGTGGGAGAACCAGAAAAACGGGGCACCAAAGCCAGCAGGAGAGAGTTTACCAAAGGAGCTGCGAGTAACATACAAGGGGAAAAATGCAAGTACTAAATAGGAAAGCATTCACTGTTTTGGCAATTGGAGGGTTATTTGCAACAAGCAATTTGCAGGAGTGATATAGAAAAGATGGATTACCAAAAGCTGAGGGACAAGAAAAGGGAATATAAGATGTGTTTCAATATATTTGGTAATGAAGGGGAAGTGAAAGCTGAGGAGGTGGCTGCAAAACAAAGTAGTAGGAGACTTTTCACTTCAAATGGAAGAGATTAAGCATAGGTACAATGAGGAAGTTGGACAAAAGGATCCTCAAGGTTCCTTCTAACTCTGTCCTTTGACTCTAAGGACTCTGCTTAAGAACAAAGGGAAACAGTCTTCTGTTACTGGAGGACTTCCAGTACAATGTGAAATATGAACTGGAAAAGTTACTTGATGTGGTTCCTGCCTACCTACTTCTCTCTCCCTTCCCCAACCCAGGGCATCCTGATGAGCCCTGAGCACAAGTGGCACTTCAGGAGTGCTCACCAGACACTGAGGTCATCCATTCAGGCCACACAGAATTTGCAACTTCTATTTCCATCCCATCAGCCTCTCTTCCAGCATTTACAAACCAAGGTTTCCCTCATCTCAGAGAGTCATCCAGATTGCTTGGTGTTTATTCCAAGGCCCTGAAAGCAAGAGAAATCATGACCGGAGTCAAACGAGAAGCAAAAAAGGAAAGGGGATGGGTGGGACAGGGAAGAAGAGATGGTTCATGCAGAACTCATTTCACTCTCTCAGGAGTTTCAGCAGATCTTAGTTATCTCTGTGTTTTTTTTTTTTCTTCCTGCTTGATTTAATATTCTCAAGGGAAAGCTGAGTTGAATATGAGGAACATAAGACTTAAGCACTCAATCTATTTTAATCCTTGAGCAACATATTTCTGAAATAATTTTTCAAAAGCATTTAGACTTTCAGGAGGGAGAATGTTATTGTCAGTGAATTACTATTTATTGAGGCTTTAATAAATGTTTGTTTTTTTGCTGGCAGGCTGCTTTTTGTAGTCCATTAATGTGAAGATTATCTTTGGAAGAAGAAAAGCACAAAGTCTGGTTTTCAGCCTGGGAAGAAACACAAGGAAAAACTTCCACATGATTGGTTTTAATCTCACCTGCAGAGTTGGTTTTTGGTACTTAATGATATATTTTGGAAATGGATGTGACACCAAAGGTCATCTGTAAATAAAGCTCAGAGCCAAGGGAATGAAAATCACAAATTAGATTCACTTGCTACACTGGGTAGCAGGAAATTTCCAATGTTCATTCAATTTGTGACACAAGGAAGCAAGCAGGGATTCTAGAACCTGCCTTCTGGGGAGGAGAGCTGGAGGAGGGCTCAGTCAATTTTGTGTTTACTCTGTTTAGTCATGTGATAAAAGTTGGCTGAGAGTTTTTTCTTTATTATTGTTGCTGATGACACAATCGCTACATTATACTGGAGCCTTTTGAAAAGCCTGTGTACAGCTCAGTTGCCGGATTCCCATTGTGCTTGGATAGAATGCTGCAGAGCTGTGGAGAACACGGGATTCTCTCCAGTGACATGGGTGGGAGACGGGTGGCTGTCTTCCGAATTTTCAGAGAAGATGCCAGCATCTGTATAGGAGGCACAGAATTCCCTGGGGCCTCATTGTACTATTTCATGCAAACAATTAACCTCTTGAAAACTTGGCTCCTGGTATCATATAATAATAATAGCTAGGAAATAGTGACCTGGAAAGTTTGTCTTCCTATATGTTTCTGAACCTGTAAAAAGGAAGGTGAGGATGTTAGGCCCACAACAGAGCTCCTATTAGTCTAAATCTTGATATTATGGACAGAGAGCATAGGCTTCCGAGTCAAAAAGATCTGAATTTAAATCTTGCCTATGACACTGACTAGCTGTGTTGCAATCTCCCTGGCCCAGTTTACTCACTATGAAATAGAGGATAGCAAGGCATATCTCACAGAGAAGCAAAAAAGATAACATGAAACAATTCAAATGAATTTTCATTAACAAATATTTGTTGAGCACCTAGCTGTGCACCAGGCACAGTTCCTGATGCATAGGCTATAGCAATGAGCAAAATTGGCACACAGAGACAGCGTGTGCAAAGTGCCCAGCACAGTGCCCAGTCACCTCCTGTCAGATTAATGCTTTGCTTCTAGAAAGCAACAAATAAATTCATTATACCCCCCAGTTATACTCAACCATCAAAATTTATTGAAAACAGTGCAGCTATAAAAATGTACTGAGATTGCAACATCTTACAGGGGTCTCTAATCTTTTCTCCTCATTTGGGACTGACAGTTGCCAGGATGCATTGCCCTGGGCTGAAGGATGGGCTGCATTGTTAGGGTCTATGGCCTGCAGGTGGTGCCACCCCTAGGGCATAATGAGTCACGGTGTTTAGGACTCCACCATTAAAGGGAACTAAGCATTGTTGATAACAATGGAGTGATTTACAATGGAAGTCATCCTCTAAAGGGAAAAAGTAGCCTCAACTTTTGCTCATGTGCATATAGCAATCAGGCTGTGACTTAATTTTCTCAGTACCACTGAGTCACAAACATGGGATTGCTCCCTCATATTACACACACACACACACACACACACACACACACACACACCCACAATACTCATTGTGTTTACATCCCAAGCACTGTGCCAGATCCCAGGGATACAACAATCCCATAAACATATAAATCTCTTGACAACTTTATGATCTAGAATGGGAGTTGACCAACTCTGTCTATAAAGGGACAGATAGGAAATATTTTAGGTTTTGTGAGCTATACAGTCTCTGTTGCAGTTACTCAACTCTACAATATAGTAAGAAAAGCAAAACAAAATAAAACACAACCATAGATAATATGCATATGGTTGCAAATGGCTGTCTTCTGATAAAACATTCTTTACAAAAACAGGTAGCAGGCCAGATCTGGCCACAGTTTGCGATCCCTGATCTAGAGGTGTTCACTGAGAGACAATTAGGTAATGTCCAAAAAATGTGAAAAAATGCTATGATAAGCAGGAGATAGGCACTTAACTTTGCCTGGGGGATTCATATTTTAGAGCTTGTATCTGCAGCCAAGCATAGACATTTCTAATCTCGTTGCCTTTTTGAAAGAGCAGACGGTCTAAGGACCACTGTTTTCCAGTACAGGAAGCTATTGCAGAAGCCCAGGGAGGAAATGATGAGGACCTGAACTTGAGCAATGATTTTAGCAGTGGAGTGGAGGTAGCAGGTAAAATGGATATGACATGGTAAGAGAATATGGGGAAGGAGGGAACTGAAGGGTAGTGAGAATGAACAAGATGTACCTGACTTGGATAGTTGGGCAATTATTCACCTAGATAGGAAATTCAGGAGGAACAGGATTTTGAAGTCAGAAGACAGGTTTTCTTTGCTTGTGGGAAGCTGAAGTGGTTTATCCAACAGGTATGTCCAACAAGTGGTTAAAAATACCTGAGCTTGGAGGCTCTCCCCTGAACTATTCATAGATATAAATACCTGACTAATCTACCTGTCCCCTGTCTTGCCCCTCTCAAGTTCATCCCTTATTCAGCTGCCACAATGTTCTACCTCAAACACCAATCTGGTAATTCCCCAGCTAAATACTTTTCAATGGTTTTCCATCTTCAAAATAAAGTTTCAATTCCTTAGCTTGACTAGAGAGGCTTACCAAACCTGGCACCTGCCAACCCCTCCAGCCTTATCTGTGACCCCTCCCTGCCTCCCCCGAGTTCCTCCTGGAGAAGGTAGTACCCTGCCCAGGCTGGGGAATTGATGATACAATGCATGTAAGGAATGTTAAGAGGAGTTGGGACTTGTGACAGGGGCAGAAGAATTAGAAATGCTTATCCTTCCTCGTGGCAGGAACAGGATCAGCAAGGCCATCAAACCTCAGCGGGGCAGTTCTCCCAACTGGTTCTCATAGTCAGGGCCTCTCAGCAACATGCCCTGAATCTTCATGCCACCAAACGGAGAGTACCTCCCAGATTGAGGCTTCAGGCCTGCTGGATTTCCTATGGACATAAAACCAGTTCCTCCTCCCACAAACTCTAGGGACGCCATTAAACACAAATGGCCTAGTATTCACATCACTACTCCTGAAAAAGGAATGAGATCGATTTTGCTTGTCTGAGGAGCAGAAGCTGACAGTTTAGTGCTGAAGTTTAGATATTTCAGACCTCTTTTCAGAATAAGATTGGCTGTCTGAATGGCTCCTAGAATTCACAACTGATTTTTAAGTTGTCAAATCTAGGTAGGGGAGAAGCATCTCCTCCAAAATTATGGGCCAGAAAACCAAAACAAAAGTTTTGGGAAAAACTCTTACAGAAAGGATATTCTCTGAGAACAGACTTGTTGACCAGGCACAGAGTTGGGGGAAAAAAACTTCCAGCCATCAGTGGGATAGTTCAGCCTTTATTGTGCAAGCCTGGAGAATTTGCCTTCTTACCTGGTGGGTTGAGTTACCAGCAGTATGTGAGAAAGTGTGATTTGAGACCATCTTTCACGGTTCAATAAACTGCAAATCTTTCCCTTCAGGTACAATGATTTTGAAAAACCTTGGCTTTTCCCATTTGTTCAATATTAAGTGACTTTTAGTAATGAGAGAGGCCACGTCCTCCTCAGAAAAGCAGCCAGCTTTTTTCCTCAGTCAGCTTTGAAAGGTGTCATTTGCCCCAAGGGAAACATGTCTGAATCAAAACATCCAGCCTGCCTTCACTCCCAGGCCTGATTTCCTCCATCTGTGACAGCTGAGACCCACTACCCCCAAACACCGCTGTCCCAAGCAGGGCATGACATTTGGTGAGCCTGATTTCTCTCTGAACAGGAAGATTTTAGAGTTCATGTCCCAGCACTTGTTTTCTTAAGGCACTTAATAAACACTTTTAAATGTCTCTAGTTGGTCAGAACAGATACACATCAAGGTGTGATAATAGCCTTGAATGCACGGTGGTAGCTAACAGTCTTAAAGCTGGTGAGGAAACAGTGGAATTGAACACATAGGCAATGGCCTTCACATCTAATCTAAATGGAGCTCTGCTCCCCAGATATCCCTTTGTTATTTCTTTAGCTGCCTGTCCCCATGCTCTTGTGAATGTGTAGAAAATTTCAGGCAGCAGTAGGACTTTTGCTGCGGTGTATTACTAGTGCCTTTGCCTGGATCATTAATTATCGTTGATAGTGAAAACATGGGCTTGGACAATTGGTAAAAAGTAATTATTTACCATCTGTTGTAGACTCTCATGTGTAATTACTTAACAGTGGAAGTAATTATAAAGTAAAGGTAATGAAAGCAGACAAGTGAACATGGACATTATTAGAAAGATTTCATCCTTAGAACCATTAGTGCTCTATTTCTTTGTTTCTTCCCCCCCCCCCCCCCCCCGCTTCCTTCCTTCCTTTCTTTCTCTCTTCCTTCCTCCCTCCCTCCCTCTTCTTTCTTTCTTTCTTTCTTTCTTTCTTTCTTTCTTTCTTTCTTTCTTTCTTTCTTTCTTTCTTTCTTTCTTTTTTTCTTTCTTCTTTCTCTCTTCCTTCCTTCCTCCCTTCCTCCCTTCCTTCTTTCTTTCTCTTCCTCCCTTCTTCTTTCCTTCTTCCTTCCTTTTTAAATAATAGAGCTAATATGCACTCACCATCCATTTGTTTGCTCAAGCCCCCTCTTGGGTGAACCTTTCTATAGTTCCATGGACTTCCTCTTCTAGGCTGATATAGCAATGCATCATGTTCATCTCTGTTCAGACATGTATCATATTACTTCATAATAATTTCTTTACATGACACAACTAGGTCTCCTGCATGTCCCATTTATAGGTCTATTTCCCAAATGAGCTGTAAGTTCCTGAAGCAAAGGGTGACCACTGTGCAATGGACACTCAATTTTTTTTAATGAGTCATGTACAGATGTCCTTCTCCAAGTCAAGCTAATTAAACTCTAAATTATTCACCAACATAAAACATATTTTTATAGTATTTTGATGGGAACTTATATAAGCATTTCCAGAAGGAAAGACCCTTGTCCTTGGCCCCTCATGAGCCAGAGCACCTGCATGCAATTCCCATCAGTATTTAGACCATTCCACTGTAGAGAGAAGACCAAGATTCAAGGTTCCAGGCACAAGACTAATTCTGAGGCTACTGTGAGTAGGCTTCCTTGCAAACTTCATTTTCCCCTCATTTGTGTTGTAAGGGGATGGATATATACAGAGAGAAAAGAGCCCTTCTCCAAAACATAACCATTTATTTATACATTTGATGATTGTCTATTATATGCCAAGTACTGTGAAAAGTGCTGATAAATACATACCTGAAAGACTCCATTTTCAGTGATTCAGTCTACTAAGGGAAACATCTTTCTAAAATATTTGTAAGTTATGATATAATAGTTTGAATTCTAATGCACGCATAAGGTACTAGGAGTACACAGAGCAGGAGCCTGGTTCTGACTAACTATATACTAAGCAAGCAGAGCTACAAAATGGATTGTGGGCTGCCAGAGCTGGACTTGAGGGCTGAAGCTGGAATCTATAGATTATCTGTTTATAAAATGAATAGGTCAGGGTTGTTAGAAATCACCATACATGAGACCAGGTTGGAGAGAGAGACAATTTCAGGGCAAGTTCTACGATGAAAAGTTCAGGTTACGATAGCATAGCTGAGTTGGGAGTACTTCTGGGAAATATATCTGTACCTCTTTCATTCAGAATGTCCAGTACTGCTCAGAGAGGTCTCTAAGCACTACCGAGAGAATATGCCAGAAGAGTATGGTTTGCAGAACATCCTGAGCCACTGTAGCTCTCCTTCCCACTTCTCCTTTACCCTTCCTTCCTTAAGGTACTACTGATGAGCGTTGGCATCCAAGAACATACCTTAACCTTATTATCAGTTTTGATGGAAAATTATATAAGTATTTCCTGAAGGAAAGACCCCCTGTCCTTGGCCCCTCATGAGCCTGAGCACCTGCATGCAATTCCCATCAGTATTTAGACCACTCCACTATAAACAGAAGGCCAAGATTCAAGGTTCCAGGCACCAGAGTGATTCTGAGGCTACTGTAAGTAGGCTTCCTTGCAAACTTAGTTACCCAACCTGTGTACCCAACCTCTGCAGTTTTCCTAACAATCCAAGTGAAGAAAGACTTGTCTGTGCGCAACTGAAAGAACAAACTGTGTTTTATATTTAAATGTTTTCTATTTAACCGAACCTCCAATCCAGGTAGATCTTCTGTAAAACTGGTCTACAATGAGAAATGTAAATAAAACGCTCCTCACATATTCATCACTACAGAAAACAACACAGTCTCTTTTACCTAACTGAAGATTGCCTCCTTTTAAAGAAAGTTTCTTGATTACACCTTTCTCTGTGTTTCTCTATGTTATACAGGGGTGGGCAAAAGTAAGTTTACAATTGTAATACAAATAAACAATATAATAATTAATAAGTAACACATGAATAAACTGTTTCTTGTACTCACAACTGTAAACCTACTTTGCCCACACCTGTATTTAAGACTTTATGGTTGATAGTTTGAGTTAGTATTGTCAAGAGAAAAACTACATTTTGTTCCCACCTTACTTTCGGACATAATTTCAGCAGATAAATAATTTGCAATGCAGTTTCTGTTACTAAGACAGTGTTTTACACATCCGTTTTATGTTTCATTAATGGTAAAACAAATGAAACCATCAACCATACTGCTTATCTATATTAACTCAATGTATAAGAAAAATGTGTACTGACTCTAGACAGTAAGGCCGATTACTGTGTCAGGGAATCTGCTGGTTAACTTATGGTTCTGCAAAGGCTGCCAATGCACAAATCACCATGCCGGCAAACAGTGAACCAATTTACTGTTTAAGTCGAGAACAAGCACCATTGCTTAATCCACAGCAGAGCAGTTCAGAAACCATCAAGTGCTAATTTAACTTAATCTCCAGTATCCAACTGATGACACATAAGTCAATTGAATGGGAAGCACCAGTGAGAGAAAGGTGATGAAGGTGGTCGATGGGACCTCTAAAAATTCTTTAAAAGGAGGCAATCTTGAGATGGACTAATGAGATTGTGTTGTTTTCTGTAGTGATTAATAGTAGAGGAGCATTTTATTTATATTTCTCTTACGAAACCAGTATTAGAAAAGACCTAGATGGATGGGAAGTTCAATTGGCTTATACTGTAAAAAAAAAAAGTCAGGATTGAATGAGCATTGAATTCTCAATTTAGTACAAACTTGACCCACTACGCTTCCTATCCCTCAGAGCAATGATGGCCCTGAGGGTGCTCTGCAGATAATTTCCTTTGCATCCATGTTCCAATAATAATAATAATAAAATAATAATGTGTTCGTATTAGGAAGACCCCATTCTTTAATTTGATTTCCCTTCTAACCAAAGTGTGCACTTGTGGAAGAGTTGGCTAAAGTTACAGAGTGATCTGGTTTGGGCTTAAAGTATATATTGGGTTGGCCAAAAAGTTCATTCAGGTGTTTTCCTGTAAGATGGCTCTAGTAGCATTTCATTTCCTTAAACTTCATTTGAAACAATTTTTGTTAGATTGTGTTGTGACAGCTGTCATGTCAGCATAAATTTAAAAAACATCAAAATTGGTGACTTTTTGCGTACCCATTTTAATATTCAAGATGGAAGAAAATATGCAACATTGTTGGCATATTGTGCTTTATTATTTCAAGAAAAGTAAAAACACACTGAAATGAAAACAAAAAACAAAACAAAAAAAACCCTCACATTTGTGCAGTGCATGGAGAAGGTGCTGTGACTCATCAATCATGTCAAAAGTGATTTGCTAAGTTTCGTGCTGGAGATTTCTCTCTGGACAATGCTCCACGGTCAGTAGACCAGTTGAAGTTGATATTAATCAAATCGAGACATTAATTGAGAACAATCGACATTATACCACACGGGAGATAGCCAACGTACTCAAAATATCCAAATCAAGCATTGAAAATCATTTGGACCAGCTTGGTTATGTTTATTGCTTTCATGTTTGAGTTCCACATAAGTTAAACAAAAAACACTTCCTTGACTGTATTTCTGCATGCAATTCTCTACTTAAATATAACGAAAACATTCTGTTTTTAAAACAAATTGTGAAAGGCAATGGAAATTAGATAATTTACAATAATGCACAATGGAAGAGATCATGGGGCAAGCAAAATCAACCACCACCAACCACACCAAAGACCAGTCTTCATCCAAAGAAGGTGATGTTGTGTATATGGTGGGGTTGGAAGGGAGTCCTCTATTAGGAGCTCCTTCTGAAGAACCAAACAATTAATTCCAACAAGTACTGCTCTCAATTAGACCAACTGAAAGCAGCACTTGATGAAAAGCATCTGAAATTAATCAATAGAAAATATAATCTTCCAAGTGTTGGAAGCAACCTAAATGCCTATCAGTAGATGATTGGACCAAAAAGTTATGGTACATATACACAATGGAATACTATGCAGCAGAAAGAAAAAAAGAACTACTAAACTTCGCGACAGCATGGATGGAACTGGAGAGCATTATGCTAAGCGAAATAAGCCAGGGGGCGAAAGACAAATACTATATGATCTCACCTATAAGTGGAACCTAACCAACAATACAAAGATGCAAGGAAAATAAGACCAGCAACACTGAAAGGAAAAGAAATCAACAGAGACAAGAGGGAAGGAGGGAGGGGGGGCAGGGAAAAGGAAGGGAAGGGGAAAGTCAAGGAACATATAGCAAGGACTCATGGACAAAACCAAAGGGGAAGAGCTGAGGGAGGGAAGGAGGGAGGAGACAAGGGAAAGTGGTAGGGGGGAGGCAGAGACAAATGTATTTGAAAAAATAAATTAAAATAAAATAAAATAAAATAAAATATAATCTTCCATAAGGTTAATGCAAGACCACATGCTTCTTTGATGACCAGGCAAAAACTGTTAGATCTTGGCCGGGAAGTTGTGATTCACCCACTATATTTACCAGACATTGTATCTTTGGATTTCTACTTATTTCAAAATTCTCTTAATGGAAAAAATTTCAATTTCCTGGAAGACTACAAAAGGCACCTGGAACAGTTCTTTGCTAAAAAGATACAAAGTTTTTGGAAGATGGAATTATGAAGTTGCCTGAAAGCGGAAGGCAGTAGAACAAAACAGTGAATACATAGTTCAATAAATTTATTGGTGAAAACAAAAAAAAAATCTTTTATTTTTACTTTAAAACCAAATGAACTTTTTGACCAACCCCATAGTTCTGCAGCAAATATCTCAAGCCCACCCACTCCATTGGTTCCTTTTCTTGCAGTTCCCTTGAATAGTGCCTTTCATGACTCTTACTAGTGATCTCTAGCATCCTGAATGTCTTTGTCTGTGGCATTTGCCACCCACTGATGTCCTGCACACTCTTTTATCTTAGAGGAACTTATAAGGTCCTTTTGTGATCAGGGTATAGAAAAAAAAAGGCAGAATTGGAATTTTTGCCTTTGCTATACTAGCCATGATGCATAGCATGTTAATGTTGGAGGTTGAGGGAGACATGGTAAGATATGAGCAGTAACTCTGGCAGCAAAATATCAGGAGAACATTGCTCTAAATGGGGTTTAAGTGTTGGCCTGCCATAGCTATGTGCCATAATATACTAAGAGGGGCATCTACTCTAAACTGCCCTGGGAGGTTGTGGTTGGGAAATGTTTCAGTGGAATTAAAGAAAAAAAAAATGATAGTTGAGCAAATAAGCATAAAGAATGGATGAGTATCCAGAGACAAAGATGATGGCATCAGAGAAGCATGGAAACAGCATGAGAGAAGCAGGGAGTACTGGAATCTAAAGTTCAGGCAAGAAATGGCAAGCATTGAGCCTGGACGAGTAGAAGGTTTCTGCAGGGCCTTGCGTGTCATGGTAAGGAGACTGCACCTTCTTTGGTAGGTGATGGGGAGTGGTGAGTGGCAAATGGCTTATGTATGGGAGTGACAGGAGCAAGACTGGTTTTACTATGTGGAGAATGGTCCTAGAGGGATGACAATCAGGAAGGCCTATTTGATAGTCTAGGTAGGGGATAATGAGAGCCCAAACCAAGCCTGTGGGACTGGGACAGAGAGAAAAGAAAATCATGCATCTGTAAGGAGGGCTGGGATTCCCAATGGGCCAGGAGGAGAGGTACTTGGGACAGGCAGAAGACATGGACACTCCCTTCTGTAACAGGTCGCTGAGAGAACAGAGCTGAGATTCCAGGGTCCGGGTCAGTCCAGAAACAAAGAAGGCCTGAAACACATACAGAAAACCCTTTGCACCCAGCCAGCACTGCCTCTGCCCACTGCTTCCCTGAGTTTGAGTTGGCCTGGGATTGAGAAGACCTAATGGTCTGTCAGACAGAGAGGTCAGCAGGTCTGGTTGTAGAAAGCAAGGGAGGTCAGTGGAAGGAGAGTCAGGCTAGAGCTACAAATCAGGAATGTAGCTACAGATGTTCTGTCACTTCTATGTACCCAGTGCTCTGGGACAGAAACCTACAAAATAGCCCCAATGCACTGCACCTTCTCAATCTCCTCCTCTAACCCGAGGACACAGGTCAGGATCTACACACCTTAACATCCTACCCATGTCCTGCGCGAAGGGGGATAGAGTTCACATTGTAGCACCAGCAGGTCATCCAAACTTGACTTTTCCAGAGACAAAGGGACTTTACCACTGATACCCCCAAATCCTGAGGGATTGTTCTTTTGTTTTTTCATTCACTAAACATTCACTGTAGCCTATGATATGTTCAGCACTGTGTCATTGGCATTATGGGGTGGGGAGCAGAGGCGCCACAAAGAAGACTTAGTTGTGCATCTTATTTTTATGGAAATTATGATCTAGTGGGAGAAATAAGGTATGCATGGAATTAGCAGAAAACAAGTGTTCAGATCCACTTGAGAGACAGTATTATAGACTTTCTGAGGTAGGAACATTGCCTGCTGCAGACATCGCACAGGCTGGGCGGGAAGTGACACTGGACTGGGCCTTGATGAGTAGGCAAATGGCCTTCCCAGGTACAATAAAAGGTCTAGGAAAATCTCAGGTACATGCAGGTTCAGGAAACATTGAACATATTGGCTTATTTACTATGCAGAGTATAAAAAGAACTGAGAAAAACAGCCTGAACGGTGGGCCCAGAGGACTGCCAATCTCAGGCCAAAAGTTTGCACCTGATTCTGTCAGCTGCCGAAAGCCATAGATCATTTTGAGAAAAAGAATATCAGAAGGTATCCTAAATAAACTTGTTTTTCCCCCCTCATGATGTAGCACTAAATCATAGGATATGTTCTACTTCTTAATTTTTTCCTGCCATTGTAAATGCCAATACTCCTTTTAAGCTTGCAAAAGACCATAGCCTTCCATGGCTGCATGCTTCCCTTTTCACAGGACTGAAATGGCATTGCTTATGCCCAAGTCACACAATTTTCTCTCAGCTTCTATCTCTCATGCCTTGTTTCAAAAAAATAGGATAGAGGATAGATGCCCTCATAGCCCACTGCCCGCATTGTTGCCTGTCTGCCACTTCCCCATCTTATATCTCAGCTTAGAAATCACTGAACATCAACACGTGAAAAGTTACAAATAATCCAGCCACACACACACGATCTTCCTCTCTCTACCAAAATACAAATACTCTCTTACCTATCAGCTCATGCAGATAACCTAGAACCATAAATCTTCTAGCCCCACAAACAGCCAACTTTAAATTTTATGTGAAGCTCATCTAGCCCTCCTCATTTCCCCTGCTACATGTTAAATAGATCCCCTCCCACCTTATCATATTGAAAATTTTACATAGTCATTTATAGCCTAAAACCAGTTTTCACAATTGGCACTCCTTTGGTGTCAACTGTTGAAATGTGTTTGCCAGAATACTGCCTTGTACAAGGCTCCAATTTGCTGTTGAATTGCTGCTCTTTGTCAGGAAAGGACAGTTTACCATTCTGGGCCAAAACTGGATTTATAATTGTTTATATAGGATATATAGCAATTTGTAAAATAGCATTTTAAGATGACTTTTACATATATGCTGTTAGAACAATATTTGCCTCCTGCAAAATGATGAATTTGAAAAAGGACAATTTTTGGTGTCAGAAGACATGGGTTTGAATCCCAGCTTTGCCTGAGTCTCACTTGTAAAATACAGCCAATAAAATATTGTCACAGGATTCAATTAGATGACATATGTAAGGCTTTTAGTTAGAGTACAGGGATTCAGTAGATGGTAGCTACCATTATTTATATTATTATTAAAATACATTGCATTACCTAAGTATGGAAAAGAAAAATATTTCTAAACACTTGAGGTAAACCAGGACTGGCATAGGCATGACACTCATGACGCCTTCCTACTTCCACATACAGAACAGACGTCATTAATCAGTAACCATGCTCTTTCCCAATGAGGCCAAACTTGGCCTCAGAATCCTTAACACAGAGTTAGAAGCAAACACTACTGCTCTTTGTTTAGTAAATAAAAATACAAGATGCTCATTTGAATGCCAGGAAAAAATAAATAATTTTTTATTATATATATGTCTCAAGTAATGTTCAGAACATACACTAACAAATACTGAAAATTATTATACTAAAATTGTTTATTATTTACTTGTAATTCACATGTAACTGGGAATTATGTATTTTATTGAGCAACTCCTCGTGGTTTGCATGCTTGAAATTGACTTGCCATCCCTGACCTCTATATTAATCATGACCTTGGTCTATCAAATGATTAAAACTCAATTCTAGCTAGTTTCAGAGATAAACGTAATTTATTAGCCTACATAGTTAGAAATTGCAGGGGTGGGTCTAGCTCAGGCACAGTTGGATTCAATAGTTCGATCAGCACGTGAGGTCTCTGTCCCCATCTCACTCTCAAGGGCTGCTTCCTTGTTGGCTTTCTTCTGCAGCCCAGCTTTCTCCACTGAAATAAATACTGGGCATAACAGTATTTATTCCCAGCTTAACAACCAGAGAATTTCTTTTCCCACCTTCTGTTTATAAATCCAGGCAATTCTGGCTGGCCTAACATAGGCCTTGCGCTCACTTCTATAACTGTTGCCACACAGATGGGCGTGATCATGGGTCATGGGTCACAGAATGGATCATGGGGTCCATGCTTGCAGGTGGGGGGTTAGATTATGGCCCCTTATTGGATAGTACCACCAGATCATCCAGCATGGGAGCAGTACTATTCCCGAAACAAACAGGATGCTGGGCAGAAAAAAAAAGAACTGGTGTCCATTTCCAGTCTGAATTTTCCATTTCAATAAAATTGGAGAAAGACTTCAATATATAAGAATGTCAGCATCTGCAATAGGTAGTCAAACATTAGCAAACCCAGGGTATGAGGGCACATTTGAAGGTAAAAATTGTAACCTGACACAAGCAAATGGTTTATTGCAGAAAGAAAGAGTGTTTTGGTGAATGACAGTCACAGTAAGAATTGCTGGTAAATAATCCTTAGGGGAGCATTTTTTACTTAGTATTGGTTTCCAAAGGGTTTTGAAGCATTGAAAAACCACATGTTTTTCTCATGCCTTTGAAGCACATGTCTGTCAGAACCCAAAGTGCTGACTACAAGAGGTGCCTAAAGAATTATTCCCTTCCCAATGTGTATAGCTGTATAGTGCAGAGAGTTAAAGCAAGAGCCATGCAATGAGACTGTCAGGGTTTGAATTCCAGCTTCACTACCTAATTGATAATGGACTTGGACAAATTACTTAATAAGCCAGGTCTAGAACTCCTGCTCTCAGCTGAGTTGCTCTTAAGACAAGGCTCCATCCCCAAGACAAGCAGGGATGTCTTGGGCAACAAGGTCCATACACAAAAGGAAAGTTTCCACACAAGAGGGCTTGGTCAGGGCCTTAGGTAATACAAACTAAAAAGACCAGCCATTTAGAAATCAAGCTCACCCTTTTCCCCATCTCCATTACCTTGTGGGATCTCAGGATTCGATGAAACACTATCTATATACACTGTCTATAACGAAATATCTCTAGGGGGGATTATCCAAAATGCTGTGGAAAACAGAGAAGAAATGGGGTGAAATGTAATTTTGAGGGGCCTGAAGACATGTTCACCAAAAAAAAAAAAAAAAAGGTGACATCTAAGTGCGACTCTGAAGAATGAGTCCACCAGACAGAATAGAGAAACAATAGCCCAAGCAGTCACAGAGACATGAATATGTACGGTAATGTCTCCCAACTTCTTTTGACTTTCAAATCTCACATGCTCATGGGCTACATACCCAAAGCCTCTCCTGTTCTGTTTTGAAAGGGAAACCCATGTAAATAATTTTTTGTGTTGATGTTTTTCTAAACCATTAGGAATTGTAATAGATGCCATCATCTCTTTCAATGACATAAATCTCCTGGAACCACTTCGGAGCTCTTAGAACCTGGTGTGTTTGGACATTGTGAGAAAGGTGAGTGGAGAACACAAGCAAGATCAGGGAGTGGCAAGAACAAACCTAGAAGGACAGAAGGGACCTGGTCTGTAATGCCTCCTGTGCTGTGGAAGGCATGTAAACTTTATATCATAAACAAAGAGAAATCAAGGAAGGTTTTTAACTAGAGGTTTGGTAAAAGGTGATACTGTTAAATGGTAAGTTACTTCAACAATAGTAATGACTACAGCTGTGGAAGGCAGCTTCTAAATGTTTCCTAAAGATCACTACCTCCTGATGTACACATCTTTGTGTGACCCCTTCCCCTTGAATGTGGCCTAGACCTAATGGCTTAATTCTAAAGAATAGAATATGACAAAAATGATGGGATGCCACTTCAGCAATTGGGTTAACAAAAAACTGTGTCCTCTCTGTGGCTGACTGGCCCTCTCTTGCCCTCTTGCTTGCTGCACCATTTGAGCTGCACCATGGAGAAACCTGCATGTCAAGGAACTAAAGGAGGCCTAACAGCCAGCAGCCAGGAATACTCTGAGGCCTTTAGTCCAGTAGGCCACAGGGATCAGACCCTCACCAACAACTGTGTGAGTGACCTTGGCAGCTTAGAAAGCTTGACTCCTCTCTCAGACAAGCCTTCAGGTGAGACTGCAGCCTGGCCAAGACCTTGATTATGGCCTTCTCAGAGACCTGAGGCAGAGGTACATAGCTTAGTTGTACTCAGATTAAGTTGGGGTAATTTGTCTCATAGCCATGGATAACTAACACAATAGCTCACATTTATTTAGCTGGTAACTCCTACCAGGCACATTGTTAGCCCTGTATCTGCATTAAGGATTTCATGTAATCTTCTGGGGGAACTTTTTGAGGTAGGATCTTGATCCCATTTTACAGATACACATCCTGAGGCTTAGCCAGGTTAAGAAACTCTTCCAAGGTCAAAAAGGTACTAAGTGGTTGAGGTAGGATTCTAATTTTAATCTCTCTTATCCCAGGATGTTAATTCTCAACCACTATACTATATAGTGTCTTGAACGCAGCCAAGTGCTGTAGACATAGGAGGGGTAAGAGGTGTCAATTGAGAGAGGGATGCATGGGCTTCTAGAAAAACTTCATTAAACCTACAGAAAATTGGAGGAGAGTAATTAGAAGCTGATAATTTTATTTCACCTTTAAAGACTATTAAGCACAACATACTGTAATGGAATTAGTGACCTTATTAAAACGTTTACTCACACAGTACTACTTGATGAAATTATAAATTAATAAATCTTTTTATACCTCCAAGTGATACAGGAAACCATTCATCTGAAAACAAATCATCTGGTTACACTGACTCTGGTTTGTTTCAGGAGGTACTGAGAGTCTTTTAAAAGCCAATCAGAGGCTTGGTGAAGGAAGAGATCTTCTTAGGACCCCTGGTTTCCTGTAATCCAGAAGAACACTGCAGATGCCCATCATGCCAGCCACACCTACCCACACATTCCCTGGCCCACCCCTCATCTATTCCTCTGACAGTGTTGGGAATACCCTCCTTGAGAGTTGCCTGGGGAGAATAGCAGTTTGGGTAAAAGTGCAGAAATGGAAGTGGACAGAAGCAAATGAAAATTGTCTACCTCCAGTTTTGATGGTGCACTGTGAAACCTTTCATGGAAAGATTGAAGGCTTGGAGGTGTCAGAAGGAGATGTCAAATCACATGAAGCAGGCACAGATGTTCAGGAGAATAGGGAAGGGACCGGGCATGTTCAATATGGCACCTTGAGCCCATTCAAAATCTCCTTTCTCCCATCAGCCATCCATCCTTTTTTATCCTTCAGTTTAAGACCTTTCTTTCCCCTTAACCATCTCCAACAAAATGGCTGATAGAAAATTTCCCAGATACATCCTAGAATTAACCATGCATTGTAAATAGAAGGTATAAGGAACTTCTGACTGACTAGGATAATTAGAGAAGGGGAGGTGTTTTTAAAATAAAACTAGTCAAAGTGTGGTACAAAATGTATGAGAATGTAAATTTTTTAGTTAAAATTATTTCCAACACATTTGTCATCCTACAGAAGTCATCTAAATGTGTAAACATAATGTAATGCTTTAGGAACACAGAATACGATATAAATTGCTTGAATAAACAGTGGCTAAAAGTTTAACATCTGTTAAAATAATTGCTTGTGGTTACCTTTTGCTTAGCTGAATTCTCCATTTTATGTCCCTATTATAAAAACTAATCCCAGGTTGGACAGACGTACGTACCTTCTCCATGGCCCCCCTTTCCATCTCTTCTTATTTAAAGCCTACACCCTCATGCCCCTAACACCTCACACAGAAATTCAACGACCTACTGCAGAGCTGGAATTGGCTGCACACCTGCTCCATGTCAGGCAGCATAATGAGATCATTACATACATTTTTTTTTTCATTTAGGTTTCACAATCACTCTAAGAAGATTGCTGCATTTGACAGAGGAGAAAACTGAGGCTGGGTAAGATTAGGTACTTTACTCAGCTAGGAAGTAATGAACAAGGAAGTGAATTCAGGCAACCTTACTCTGGCATCACGCTCAACCCTAGTGCAGCTGCCTGCTCTGGAGATTTGCTTAGCTTTCCTATCCAGGGTGAAACACTGTGTTTTCTGAGTTGTTATCAGAGTGACAGAACTACACACACTGACTGGGCTACAATGTCAGGGAGAGTTCATTCACTGCTCTCTGCACACAACCTAACTCTGCACCTGGTACTAGGTAAACTACAATAAATAGTCATTGCATTACATTTCAAACGATTGGATTTATCTAAATTGTTCATAAATACTTTGACAAATTTCTACTCTGTAAATCATAATCCGTAAATACATTAATCCCATCCTGAGCAGCACAAAAGTAAATGGCCAGGTAAGGGCACACCAGTCTCTGGCCCTCTTTTAGCCTGGGTGCTCCCACAGCAGGTAGTCCATTTTGATAAGTGATCCAAGGAAACAAGAGTGGGGAATGAAGAGAGAGAAACATCAGAGGAGGGAAAGCTCACTCAGGGATAAGTTTTCAAGTTGGATCACCACTGTGGGCCATGGGGGCTCTATTCCACCAGGATTCTGGGGAACCAGCTAAAATGTGCCTCAGAATTGTTCTTGTGAAATACAGGTAAAATGTGCTCATTGGTTCCATCACACATTGGTCAGGGGTTTCCCCTGGGATATTGATGACTTCCAGCCTGCACAGGTGTCCCAAGTCAGAGAATCCTGGGTAGAAAGTGAGAGGTATGTGTAGAACTAATGTGAGGCCCAGGAAGACCACACCTGAGGCTGTCACAGGAAGTGTCCATTACAGGCCCCACATAGGCATTATGTCTACAGAAAACAACATGTGTGCTGGGGCTGAAGATGAAGGCAGAGGTACTGGTTAAAATGCCAGTGGGCATAGAGGCCTAGCCTAGACCTATTCCAGAGAAGATTGGAAAGTGCATTTCCTTACTCTCAAATCAATAGATTAGAGGTCTATTCAGATTGCAAGCTTCCTTTTAAAATGCAAATAGCTAGAGGGCCAAGGTTAATTCTACTGGTCATTCCAACCTACTGTGAATGCTTGAATTGCCTAAAACCCCATACAGGAATGTCAAGAAGCAGCAGTTTGGATGGAAAATAATGGGAAGGAATAAATAAGGGTAATATAAAACTACCATACCTAGTAAGTGTGAAGTAGGGTGCTTGGTGGGTTGAAACGGTCATACCAGCTCAGGTGTATGTAAATGCATCAGCATGACCTGAAGCAGAGACACTGAATGTACAGCTCTACATTAGTATTAAGTCCGCTTTTCTTAAGTTCTCTTATAAAAATATACTCATAAAAGAAGTGGCAGATGACATGTTCCTTATAACTTTAGAAAAGTTTTAGCATTCTCAACCTTATTTACAGTGAGGACTTTTTGTTTCCATCGGAAGCACTGAGCTATGCCCAATTATCAAAAAAATTACCTCATGTTTTACTACTTAGCTGTTCGTAGTGTTGGTGGATTATGGGGTGAAGGGATTTTACCAGTGATGTAGACTCAGTTCTTGAGTTCGGCAAAAAAAGAATTCAGAGACAACTCTAGTGCAATGGGGAGTTTATTTAACATGTAAAGCAAAAGTACAGTCAAAGGAAAGATTCGAGCAGGCTGCTCAAAGAGCCGCCTTGGCCTTTTAGAAAGAAAGTCTCAGAGGCAGAAGTGAGCCAGCTGGGCTGTGAGGACTCTGGAAAAAAGTTAGAGGTGAAAGAAGGGTTCTTTGAGACAGGTTCAGGAGGTTAGCCTGGGACAAGCTGCCACTGCCCACTGCTTCCCAGTTTGCAGGTATTGTGGGAACCCTTAGAGGTTAGGAGAAAGAAAGCAAAGATACACGCCTGAAGAGAGAAGGCACAGGCATATTCTAGAGAGAGAGTGCGCACAGTGGGTTTTTTGTCTTAAGAGTTTTTATCTGTTTCCTGAAGGCAGGAATTTTCAGGGATGTCTTAGGGGAGGATCTCTATAGGATATTCATCAAGTTGCCAGGTGTGTCCTTTAATATGCTGATTCATCAGAATGAGCATATAGGGTCATGGTTGTGGTCTCTACTGATTGGTCAGTGCTATTGGTCTTGCATCTGGTCCTGAGGTCTGCCATGACATTGCTTTGTCTGGTTTTGCTGCTTTCCTGGGCCTGGAGATGAAACACAACTGAGGCCTCGATGTCATCTCTAGTTTCACTGAAAACTCTGTCTCCGTGGTGAACAGACCTCAGGCTTTTTTCCTAAGATTATTTGAGGCTGATCAGAATCTCATTGCTCTGCGGGCTTGATGCTTAAGGGAGCGGCCCTGCGAGAGAGAAGGAGGCAGGTGAGTCAGGGTGCTGGATGAGGCCAGTTTGAGTCAGCTGTCTCTCTCAGCTTCCCCATTCCACTTGGTAAGGAATTTTCCTAGCTTCTTACTATCTTGCCTCAGTGGTTATGCTTATCAGAAAGGATCCTGCTGGAAAAGCTGTAATCACTTGACATATTAGTATGGAAAACAATGGGCCCCCTCCACTAATAATACAATAATATTTTCAATAGAAGTCTAACAGAAAAGCAAACTGTACTAGAACTGGTGTTCTAAGTAGTTTGTATATATATTAACTAATTATGAGAGAGGTATTATCTTTACCTTTATTTTACAGTTGATGAAACTGAGGCACAGAGCTAGAAAGGAACTTTTCCAAGGTCACACAGCTAGTAAATGAATAGCAGGCCCAACAGGCTCCAGAGGCTGGCTCTTAAGGATCCTGAACATCGACATACTCAGAGAGACCTGTGTAACTCATTTATGGCTGGGAAAAGTCCAGGACTTGGAGGCAAACACCTGTGAGCATACCTGGGCTAGGGGCTGGGGCTAAGGTGAAGCCAACAACATCTTGGGAATTCATGTTTTTTCAATAGAAACCCAAAAGAAAAGAAACACTGTATCATGTTCACTTGGAAAAGTAGGAATGTGAGCCATGTGAAGACTTGACTATTATTTGCCTAGTGTGAGTGGGTTTGTGTGCAGGTGTGTCCAAACATTTCCCTCCATGTATGCAGGTACCCTGATCCAAATCATGGGCATCTCATATCTGATCTACTGTAGTGCCTCTTTAATGGTGTCTCTGGTTTTACTCTTACTCCCTCCTGCCCATACTTTCCACCACAGATAACATGATCTGTTAAAAAATGTCAATTAGGACATGTCACCCCTTTACTCAAAATATTTTAGTGACCTCCCGTTGCACTGTCAATAAAATCTGAACCTCTTACCATGACCTACTGAGACCTTGTATAACCCAATTCTTTCTCCAAGTTCATCCCGTGTCCTTTTCCCCATTGCTCCTGATGAGACATCACAGTGGCTACAGTTCAGACCAGCCCTTTGCCTACCTTGAGGCCTTTCTGCCAGATGCTTCCATGGCCTGGCACACTCCTTCCAGCACTCAACCTGGCTAGCTAACTCTCTTGTTTCGTTTGTTTGCTTCTTTGTTTTTTTAACCTTAGTTGCAGATTTGAGTCAATCACACTCCAAAGTTCTTAACACATCATCATAATTAGACCATTCAGGTACTTTCCTCATTCCATTAAAAATTATTTTCTTCTTCTTCCCTAATCCTTAATCTCATTTCCCTCTTTCCATAGAAGGGATTGAGATTGGCTCTAATTTATCCTTGTTAAGTATGTTGTCATGTTTTAGTATGCGTTTTCAGTGTGCATAGAAGATATTGTTCTTTGAATCTCATTCTATTTCCTACCTTTTTTACTCAACATTACCTTTAAAGCATTCCGTATTTCTGTTCATCCTGTCCAATTCCTATTGTTTGTTCTGCAGTAACCCAGAGCAATCAGTAATCATTCACCCTTGTGATGAACCCGTCTAATTGCCTCCTGTCACAAACGTTATCATAATAAACATCCTAAGACACATTTTATCATGGACCTGAGCAAGGCTATCTCTGGCATTTATATTTAGGAGTGACTGCTGGATCCCAGGTACACACATGTTCAATTTTGGTAAATTCTGCTGGTTTGCTTCCCAGAAGTCGATGCCATTTTATACTCCTTCTCTGGGCCTCAGAGAATCTTTCCCCAAACTTCACACATAATTCTACTTCCTCTTATTCAATACGTCAGCTCCTTGTTCCCTTCATAAAATGTGTCACACTTTGTATCTGCTTTATTTGTCTGTTTGCTGTATTTTGATTACCTCTCCCTCTAAAATGTGAGCTCCTTTGAGGCCAGGAACAGTGCCCATTTTATTCTCCACCATAATCTTAGAACCTAAACAGTACCTGGCACATAATAAATACTAATAAACATTTGATGAATGAATGAATAAACAAATATGGTTTGGCAAATAAATCATGGTTAAAATGAGCATGGAGAATCTCATTACTAAGAGTACCATAGCACTAGATTATTGTGCTGAGAGCTCCTTAAAGTCATGGGAGGCTTTTCAAGCCACGTGGAACAACATCTGGGAAAGACAAGAGCTTCCAGCACTCCGTATTTAGACAGAGGAGTTGGGGTTAAGTGTATTTAAGAGCTATGCAAAGGCCTGCAAATGGGAGCATAGTCCAAGCTTGTCCACAGGACTAAGAAAGTTTTTTCTCACATTTCTCTCTATGAAACTGTCCTTTCCTGTTCCCCATGACAACCTTAATACCCACCACGATATGTTCATTCCATTCCCCCTTTCCACTTCTTAGCCTTGAACTCACTCTCCATCCCTTAGAATCTTCAAGTTCACCTAAGGTGGATATTTTCCCCTTGGTTCCTGTCCATCTGCTGTAGGAGCAGTTTTTCTTAGGCAGGGAACTTGGATCTAGTAAGTGTTTAGCAGTCATTGTGCAAAAGAAGAGAATCTAATTGGGATATTCTTAAAGGCCATGCCCCGCCCCCGCCTTGTCCAAATCATTGCAGTTTCCAGAGCTATTTCTGAAACTCATTTTAACGGCATGATACTACTTAGGTCACAATCCTCTCTGCTGTGTTCTCCCCTGGAAAGAAATCAGCACTAACCCCTTCATTTCTTTGCGATCCTGTGTTTTATTTGTTTGTTATATTAGTTATCTGGGAGCCATGTCTGCTGCAGCTGTCCTGTGTAAAGTCCCCAAGTAGGGCCAGGATGCTCTGCCTACACCCTCAAGCTCATTTCTTTAGCAGAAGAGCAACTAAGCCTACATGAAACAAATATGCTTTTTCTGGTTTCTGGGACAGCTGTCTTACTTTGATGAATTATATTTAAATACCTCACATTTTAGGAGGATCAAATAAAGAATGTTTTCTGAATGGGTTCAAAATCAACTTGTGTTTGCTTGGAGATTTACGGGTGGTTCATCAGTCACCCAATAAGCTCTGGCCTAAATTTGAGTCTCCTTCCAAAATGATTTTCAAAGCCCAAGGCCCTCACTAGATTAGGGAGGGAAGTCAGTAGTCCATTAGTTCTTTATTGCCCTTGCTGCCACAATAGAGCTGGTTGTTAATGAATTTCAAATAGCAGTTACAAAAAGAAACACAAGTTTAGCCCAAGTTTTTCTGTTTCTGTCAATTTTTCCTTTTCCCAGGAGAAGCCTAAATGTATTTTCCAAACCCTAAGGTATCACATAGATTGCCCAAAGAAATGGTGCTCCTTACAAATGATTTCACTTCCGATCTTTTTCACATGTGTCTACAGAGGTGCCTGGGTCTGTGAGTGTGATTCCTGAAAACCTAACATCTGGTGCAAGGAAATGTTTTAACAATCTCATCAAAGCTATGCTCAGACCTTGCTATTTTCAAGAAAAATTATGTCACTGCTCTGTTCCAGTTTCAGAACGTCAGGGAATAAAAATAAAGGTGGAAATGATAAAATAACTCAAATGAATTGTGTGCCCAATATGTTCCAGGTTCTGTGCTAAGCTCATATTATCTCATTTAATAGTCTAAACTTCCCTAGGGTGACTCAGCTGAAACTGGGAGACCTTATGTAAGTTGTCCAAGTTCCCATGGCCAGTCAGTGCTGGCCTGAATGGAGATGGTCTGACTCCAGAGCCAGCTCTCTCAAGTACAACAGCTCTTGTCCCTAAAGAGCAATTAGAAAGTGGCATCCTTCATAAGCCCTTGCAAATTAGGACAAGTTTTCTTCATATGCGCTCTTGTCCTTAAGTTTTTAAGGGAATTTATCTAGAGACATGGGACTGTCAGCAACAGTTTTTGAAAAAAATCAACAAATAAATAAATAACCAAGTGAGGATTGTTCTTTGCTTTAAATGTGTTTTTAAAATTTCTTAAACTCTTAGAGAACACCACAGTGGCCACAAAACATATAAAGAGTTAAGAATATTGCCTCATACAGAAGTAATCATTGTTATATGATATGGCATCCAGGGATGAATTTAGTACATAAAATTATCCCCCATTTATAAAGGCAGGTTTAAGGAAATAATTGCCTACCATTTGGGAAACGAGGGGAAAATATAATGTCTATTCCCATTGCTGCTATGTTTCAACTATATGGCTAATTTGTCCTTGAAAGGAAGAAGCGTAAATTGGGGTATTTAAGGTTACGAAAACCTCATTCCATAATGGTTGGGTCATTTTCTTTCATCCACTCAAAACTATTGCTTGGCCATCTACTATGTACTACGCCCTGAATATAATTCGGTGAAAAACACAGAAATGGTCCCTGACTGAAAGATATTACGATTATACCTGGTATAATTTCACTATCATAAAGCTCAGGGGTGCAGATATGAAATTTTATTTCTCTATAACTTAGTTCTCAAGCTCTCATATATTTTTGGTGGCAAAAAACAATCTTGCCAATTCAAGGTAAAACTCACTTTTGTCTGAATTAAAACAATGTCTCTTTTGGATGAGGAATTGGTTTGAATTTCCCTCCCTCCCCTTGTCCCTGCCCTTTGGGAATAATTTAAGACCAGGGAACTTGGGGTAAAACAGCATCTCATTCACAATCACCTGTTGTCCATACTGGCCTTCACTGGGTTTATCTTCACCTTATTTCACCTTCATCCTCGAGTTCTAGACTTCACTCCTGATGCCCATGTTTTCACAATGGCCTTTGGACTCTGGGCATAACCACTTTGAGCCATCTCCATCCCAATTCCAGGTCCCTTTAGTTAGCATACTTTCTCTCAGTGTTTCTCTCCCCTATGGAGAACCTGAGAACTCTTTTGTTGCTTTTCCCATCTTCCTGAGAGTAACTGTACCTCCCAAGGCTTTCCCTAGGCGTATCCACCCGTATCCCTCACCCACCATTGCTTCCCTTCTGTAAGGGCTTTGTTTCCCTGAGTTATGCCTGGGAAAGCAAGATGTACGTCTCCTCTATAATGGGATCCCCACACACTGACTGAGGCACAGGTCACTTACACCAAAAAGGCACAGGATGGGCAAAGAACCCCCTGTTGTCTTGATTTCTTCTCCTATTCCCCAAGCTCCTTTTCTTCAGTCCAGGAAAGACTTCTAATCTCCTCTTAAACAGTAAGAAAAACTAGCTCTTAAGTCACCATAAATTCTTTCAAAAATATTGTTTGTGGCATAAACTCTATGTGTACTTTCTTTAGGAATCAACTTTTTGATTCTCAATATTTTTTCTTAAATTAATCATTGAACTTTGTCAAAACTAAAAATCTCTTCTCAAAAGACCTGTTAAAATAAAAGACAAACCACAAAGTAGTAGAAGGTAGTCACAATACATATCTCTGATCAAGGTCTTGACTTCAGAATATACGTAAAAAACTCCTACAACTCAATAATAGACAATTCTATTTTTAGCATGACCAAAAGACTTCAAGAGTAACTTTATAAAGGAAGTTATATGAATGAACAATAAGCACATTAAACAAAGAGAAAAACACCTCCCCCCTTTTTGTTTTCAATCAAAACTTAACTCTTGCAAATCAAAGTTTTGGATTTCAAAGTTTTTGGTTTTTGTTCTTATTTTTAAAATCAAATATTGACAAAATCAGTTGATTTTTTTTTGTTGTTGTTCAATACATGCCTTCTGCTGAAGGTGGTTGGTATGAAAAGCTACTCCTGGAGGAGGAATAGTCCAGCCGGTGTTAGACATACAAGGGAGCATGGAGGTGGCGGGTAGTGAACATGTCTTAATTACTGTAGCTTTATAATGAGGCTTGACATTAGAGAGTATAAACCCCCATCCTTTACTTTTACCATGTTTCTATCTTCATATTTAAAGTGGGTTTCTTGTAGAAAAAGTATGGTTGCTGCGTTTTCATTCAATCTGATAATTTCTGCCTTCTAACTGGAATATTTTGATCACTTGAAAACAAGGCATCTTTTAAAAAGCATGTTTGGGTTTAAATCTACCATTTTGATATTTGTTTTCCATTTGTTTCATGTGTTCTTTTCTCCCGTTTGTTTCTTTCCCTCCCTTTTAAGAAATTGAATATTCGTATGATTATATTTGATATCCTTTATTGGCTTATTAGGTATAACTTTTTGTGTATTATTGTAGTGGTTGCTTTAGAATTTAGAGTATACATCTTTAACTTAGTAACATGTACCCCCAAAGTGATATTATACCACTTCATGTACAGTGTAAAAATGTTATATCTGTATTCTTTTACTTTTCTTCTCCTTTCTTATGTGCATTTTTTGTCATGCATTTTATTTTATACGCTACAATCTTCATAATATATTTTTATTATTTTTGTTTTAAATGGTAAAATTACCTCTTAAGACATATAAAAATAAGAAAAATGTGGTTTTTATTTACCCAAGTTACCATTTCTGGCAGACTGTGTTCATTTGTGTAGATCCAGATTTCCTCTAGTATCATTTCCTTCTTTTTTTTAATACTAAAACAGGTTTAGTTTCAACAAATAATAAAGGAACAATTAAAATAACATCATTGTCACAATCAGATTAATGAGTATTAAAAATATTGGTAATATCAAGTATTGGCAACTCTGAAAGGAACTGGGTATTCGTAGACACTTTTTCTTCATCTGAAAGCAGTCCCTTTAGCATATTTTGCAGTGCTGGTTTGGTGGAGGTGTATTCTTTTAGCCTTCTTTTGTCTGAGAAACTCCTTATTTCGCCTTCCATTTTAATTGCAAGCCTTCCTAGGTAGAGCAATCTTGGTTGCAGGCCTTTGCTTTTCATGACTTGGAATATTTCTTGCCACTCCCTTCTGGCTTGCAGTGTTTCTGTTGAGAAGTCAGCTGCTAGCTGTACCGGGGCTCCCTTATATGTTACTACCTCTTTCTCCCTTGCTTCCTTTACAACTTTCTGTTTGTCTTTGATATTTGCCATTTTAATGATGATGTGTCTTGGAGTGGGCCTCATTGGGTTCCTCTTGAATGGGACCCTTTGTGCTTCCTGGACCTGTGTGACTTCTTCTCTTCTCCAATTAGGTAAGTTTTCCATCATTACTTTTTCAAACACGTTCTCTATCCCTTCCTCATCCTTTTCTCCTTCTGGTATCCCTATTATATGGATATTATTACGTTTCAGGTTGTACTGCATTTCCCTCAATGCCTCTTCATTCTTTTGGAGTCATTTTTCATCATCTTGCTCTTTCTGGGAGCTTTTTTCTACCTTGTCCTCCAGCTCGCTGATTCAGTCCTCAGCTTCATCTAGCCAGCTTTTGATTCCTTGTACTGTGTTCTTCTATTCAGAGATTGTATTCTTCATTTCCTCTTACCTCTTGTTGATAGTTTCTACGTCCTTTTTCATGCTGATATATTTTGCAGTTAGTTCCTCGTAGTTTCCCTGTAGTTTTTGGTAATTCTCTCTGAGCTCACTGAGCTCATTGAGCTTCCTTAGAACCGTTGCTTGGAACTCAATATCTGATAGTTTACTTGCCTCTATTTCATTTACATTCTGGGGATTCCTCCTTTCCCTTCTAGTGAGGCGTATTTCTTTGTCTTCCCATTATTCATGAGACTCTTCTCTTTTGCTTCTGCTTCTTAAATTGATTCGTCTGGATTTCCTGACTTTGTGGTATGAACTTCTATGGTTGGAGACTGATGTTTTTACTTTCTGGATCTGCCTCTGATGATGTCAAATGTTGACCCTGTCTGACCTTAGGCAGTCTGTTTGAGACTTCCAGGAATCTACTGTTTGTGGCTGTCTCCTTCAGCTGTTAATCTAGTCACTCTGCACTCAGCAGTCTGCCTTAGACAACTCAGGGTGGGGCGGAGTCCCTCCTGGGGTCAGTGTTTGGGCACTTTCATGCTGCTGCCGTATGGGGGAGGAGTCCACACTGGGATCATGCCGGCTCCTCTCTCTGTTCTCTCCCCAAAGCCTCTGTCCCCAGTCTCTCCTCAAGTGTCTCCAGACCTCTCTGTGCCCCACTTAGCCAGCGATCTACTGTCTGTGGCTGCCACTCTGCACTCAGCAGGCAGCTTAGACAGCACAGGGTGGGGTGGGATTCCATCTGGGGGCGGGGCTCCCGAGTCCTTTGATGTTGGTGCCTCTCAGGGCGCATGGTCTCTGCCTGAGCAAGATGGCTACTGCCACATGGGGGATGAGTCAGCACCAAGATCCCACCAGCTAGTCTCTCAGTTCTCTCCCCAAAGCCTCCTTCCCCAGTCTCTCCTCAGGCGTCTCTAGCCCACTCTGCCCCACCTTTGCCAGAGACCAGTATAAGTGGCTGAAGTAAAAACTTATACATTGGCTCTTTAAATGGATCTTCGTATCTCCAACCACCTGTCTCTGGCAGAGAGCAACCCTGCCACTTTTTGCAGCTGGCTGTTTTCTGGGTACTTTTTGGGCTCTGGTGCTATGGGCTAGAGATCCCTACTTTTGGTTTAGACCCTGCTCTTCTTGGTGGGGATCACACTGTCTGTTTCAATATCCTTCTGGTGCTGCCTCCCATGGATGCCCCATCTGCCTTCTGAGTTCTCTACCGCACTCCTTACCAGTTAGATTGCGCTAAAGCCGATTCTTCTGTCTCCGAGGTTACAAGGCTCCTCTCTCGCTATTGTTCAGTTTGTTTGTTGCAGGTGATTTCTCCCCAATTTAGTTGTAATTCCAGGATGGTCCTGGGAGGAGGTCAGTGTGACTTTTACTCACTCCTCTGCCATCTTGATTCTCCCTCATTTCCTTCTTTTTGAAGGACATTCTTTAACATGTTTTCGTAATGCATGTCTAGTGATCATATATTCTTTCAGAAAATAGCGAGATTTTGTCTTCATTTTGGAAAGACATTTTCACTGGGTATAGAATTCTGGACTGATAAATTTCTTTTTCTTTCGCTACTTCAAAGCTTTTACTCTACTATCTTTTCTCTTGCATTTCTCTTGACTAGAAATATGTTCTCATTCTTATCATTGCTGTTCTTATACAATATGTCTTTTAATTTGTGTACTTGTAACATATTCTCTTTATCACTGGTTTTGAGAAATTTCATTATGCTGTGACTTGGTGATGTTCCCCTCACACTTTTTGGGCTTAGAATTCATTGGGATTCAGTGTAGGTTTATAGGTTTCATCAAATTTGAAGAATATTTGCCATTATTTTAAAAATTATTTTTGGTGCCTCTTTGGTGCTTCAAATTACCTGTATATTAGGCTGTTTGAGGTTGTCCCACACAGCTCACTGCTGCTCTGCTAATTATTTTTAGTGTTTTTTCTCTCTTTGTTTAATTTTTGATAGTTTCTATTGCTGGGTATTTAGGTTCTCTGCTCTTTTCTTTAGCAATACCTAATCTGTTGTTAGTCTTCTCACCTCACACCAGTGGCTTTTTCATCTTAGACATTATGGTTTCCCCACTAGAAATCCATTTGGGCCTTTTCATATCTTTCATGTCTCTACTTAACTATTTAACCTTTCTTCTAGCTGCTTGAATGTGTAGAATATATGTAGTAACTTAATGTACTTAATTATGAATTATGCTATTGTGTTATTTCTGGGTCAGTTTAACTGACTTTTCTTCTCATTGTGAATTCATATTCCCTTAATTTTTTTGCATGCTTATTAATTTTTGATTGAATTATAGATGTAAATTTTATGTTGGTAGTGGTAATGGAAAAAATACAATAAAGTTAAATTTAAAAAACAGAAGTCATAAAAAAATTTTATTTTGTTGGGTGCTGGATATTTTTGTATTCCTATTGCTACTCTTAAGCTTTGTTCTGATATAGCAAAGTGACTTAGAAGTATTTTGATCCTTTTGTTTCTTGTTTTTAAGCTTTGTTAAGTGAGGCCAGAGTAGCAGTTTGTCCAGGACTAATTTTTCTCTACTTCTGAGGCAAAATGCTGAGTATACTATTCAATGCCTGCTTAATGCCCCATTAATTGTAAGGTTTTCCACTCTGGCTAGTATGGGGAAAATAACACTATTCCTGGTCTTATATGACCTCCAATAATGATTCCCTATACTCCTTTTGTGGTGTTTTTCCCAGCCTCAAACAATGGTCTTACATGCATGAACTCGTTAGTACTTGGCTGAAGACTAGATGAGACCCTCTACAGGTCACAAGAGATGTCTGCCATATGCTTTCTCCCATAATTTGTCCTAAGAATTCTTGCTCCCTTGGCCCCTCTGGACTTCTAGCTCTGTTTGCTCAGCTCAGGGAGCCCCTGCAACTTGTCACAGAAGGCAGTGAGCAGTAAGCCAGAGCATCGCAGGGCTCCTCTGTTTTGTTTCCTGTCTCTCAGAGATCACTATCCTTAGTTGCCCGACAGCCAACGTCTTAAAAATAATTGTTTCATATGTCATCCAGTTTTTAATTATTTCAGCTGGCAAGGTAAATCTAGTCACTGTTATTGCATCTTGAGTGAAAGCATTCCAATTTATGTTTTAAAGACTGTTTTGCTATATGGAGAATAAATCAGAGGCAAGTTATTTCTCTGAACATCAGGGTTTTGTTTTGTTTGTTTTTAAGATTTTATTTATTTTTGGAGAGAGGGAAAGGGAAGGAGAAAGAGAGAGAAAGAAACATCAATGTGCGGTTGCCTCTCACATATCCCCCACTGGGGACCCGGCTGCAACCCAGGCATGTGCCCTAACTGGGAATTGAACCAGGGACCCTTTGGTTCACAGGCCAACACTCAATCTGCCGAGCCACACCAGTCAGGGCATGAATATCACGTTTGTTTTTTAATCAGTACAATATAGGCAATATAGGTAAAGCCTACCTCAGAGTTATAGTGAAAATTAAATGAGATAATAAGTGGGAATATATAAAGATTAATTGCATATTTTTTCCATGGTATAAATAAGGTAATTTAAGAAATATCTGTTTTATATCTCCAAGCATAAATACTCAAAAAATGAGTGTTGTTGAAAATTCAATTTCTTGTAAGAGGGCAAAATAATCTACCCAATCATGATATCAAGATGCCAAGTCATATTGAATTGGTAAGAAAACAATAGCTAGCTAGCTAGCCAGCTAGATAGATAGATATACACACCTACCTATTACCTTGGTAAATTATTATAAGAGAAGCCTACCAGAGATGGGGAGTCACCAAAGACAGGGATAGGGATATCCCTGACAGGGATAAAACTGAGAGGAGCCCATTACAAAGGTTTACTTGTGAGCTTGAAAGGAATCTGTAGGACAGTCTGCCATCGTCAGCCCCCTATGGGGAAACATGAGCAGAAATGCTGCCTGTTTATTATTTCAGAGCACACAGAAGTTGCTAGAACAAAACTTCCCTAAAAGGAGCACATTTAAGGACACAGCTGTCTATTGTCAAAACAAAGGGAAGAAAAAAAAAGAGGGAAATTGTCTGAATTTTAAAATCAGAATGAATCTTAATTTTTATAGTTCTTGTATGTATGAGCACACATGAATCTTCTTCTTTTTTATACATAAGAAGTGATTCCCACTGGCCCTGTCCTTCCCAAAAAAATGATGGAAACAAGGTCCCCTTCGTGTCCAGCTACACTGCAGGGAAGGCATGCTCTGGTCTTAGGCTGTATCATTTCCAACATTGGCCATTTTAAGCCAACTCTAAGATAAGCAGTTATTATTTTAACAGTTTATCAAATGATTTCCAAGAGGCTTCCCTTTGCTGTTTATGTTGGAAAGTTGTTTCTGCCTAAGATTATATTTACTCTAAGCAGTGTTTGTGGTTAGAGGCCTTACTGAGCCAACGCCACTTGCTCTAAGTGTTCATGTATATGAAAGCTTATTTTGGGTACATTTTCATTTTTTAAACAAAAATGTATGATTAGCAAATCCCACAATGAGGTAAGTCCCCAGATCAGTCCCAGGTTTAGTCCCTTGAATGTTTACTAGCTACTTTTTTGGCTGCTGGAATATTTATCCTGATAAGCAAAACCTTAATCAAATCAGCAAAGGTTTTCAATTGCAGTGTTCAAGTTTCATCATTCTGAATTCGTGTTGCCTGTCTCCGGCAGAGCTGATATTTGGATGCAATGAACAAGAGAAGGGAATAAAACCCTTTTTTCAGGTAAAGAGAAAGTTACAATTAATGACAAGTTTTTGTAGCTTTAGAATTAAGCAGCTTAGCTGATAAAAAATGAACATATCATCTCTCTAACCAAAGTGATCTAATTCCCAGAAAATAGTCAATTGTATCCGCTGAACCGACCCCACTCCCTGCCATATTTTCTATTTCAATCCTCACTTTGTTCTTGAAACAGCAATAATGATTTAGAGTGACATGTTGTTGCTATGGAAGCTTATTTTTCTCTGCTTCAGTCTACTGAAGACTTGTGAGCTCTTAAATGTCTTTGCATGAGTTATTGCTCAAATGCACTGATGCACTGATGGCCTGGGCAGCTGTTCAAACCCAAACTGAAACAAGGGATGGTTACAGGGAGAGTCAAAGGTTGGGGTTAGTCTGCGCAGCACATAAAATAAAAACCAGGCAAATGATGCAGTCACAGCCTGTAACTTTATCTTGGAGAATTCTGATGATTTGAGCATTACTGCTGTGGTTAGGGACAGGTTTAGCCCCAGCATTTACAGTTGTTCATTATTTATTACATGTATAGCACTCTGAGTTACTTCTCTTGCCTGATTTTCATAGGGACGGGTGGGGAGTGGTATGCATTGATGAAGATCCATCCTCTCATGACCTGGCAATCCATAGCTCTGTACTGAAAGGAGAGATTCAGCTCAGTTGCCATGATTCCTCAGTGTTTGTCACCTGGAATGCAATCTCTATGAGGATAGGAACATTGTTGTATTTATTGCTGACTATCTAGCTCTTTAAATGGGGACTTAATACATAATAGGCAATCAATAAATATTTGCTTGAATGGCTTAATAGGATCACAGAAACTTGCTATTGGAAGGGAGCTAAACACTGCTAATTCTCCTTCCCACCCACTTCTCATGCTTCTCCTACCAAATGATGAGAGCTGATTTTTTATCCTTTGGAACCACTACAGCCATGAGAGCCATGCTACTTAGAAGGCCATCCGTTCCATTTATGGAGGTCTTTCATTGTTCAAACTTTCCTCTTACTCAGAGTCACAATGTCTCCTCGTGTCTTCCCTCCTTAATTCCTGTTCTTCCTTCTAGAGAGACACTCTCTTTTTCCTGATAATGTTTCAGATAGTGGGGGATGGTCTCACAATTCCCTGTGGAGCACAGATGACATGAAAAAGAGCATAAAGGGCTAAATGGGTATAACCCATAAAACCAGGAAGGAGTTCTTCTCTTGTAGAACAGCTGATTTTTAGGATGCTGTTCAGACCTACTAGTTTTAAACACTGAATGATACTAATGGAGTAATTAGAATTCATTATATTGTAAGAAGTTACTGGACCTCAGGTGATTAAAAAAAAAAAATCTCCATTTAAATCTAGCCTGACACAAAGTTTTAAGGAACCTACATTCTCAAGGAACTATAAGTTAATCTTTCATCAGGTAAAGACCTTGGAATTAAAATTTTAATTAATTAATCATACCACTCTTTTTAAATTGAGTACCTACTCTGTGTCATCACTTAATTTTCCTATATTGTATTAAGGATATATTATTACTAACCACTAAGGTTTATTAAGTGCTAATGCTCTGCAAATGTTATTGCATTGAATTCTCATAACAAACCCATGAGGAATGTCCATTATTATCTTCATTTTTTACAGGAGAAAACTTTGTTTCAGTAGGATGAGTAACTAATCCAAGGTCATCAGCAGTAATGTCACAGAGTCAGGCTTCAAAGTCAGGTCTAACGCCAAGGTGTTCTTAACCTCCAGGCCATGACTATCTAATGAGGGTTAAATTCTTGTATGTGGGGGTGGGGGATAGGTTCAATTTGTCTTTGTATACCTCACAGTGCCTTATCCACCTGTGCTCAATACGTGTCAAATAAATGAACACATTTAGTGATGGTGGACCATGGGTCAAAACACAATCCACAATGTGACATTTTGCACCTCAGATTTCATCTCTAAAAAGAGAGAATTGGGTTGCAGGATCTCTCAGCTTCCTCCCAGTCTTAAGCATAAATCCTACCATTCCAGGAATGTGACTGAATTAGAGTTTAATGACACAGACAATTGGGAAGAGCGTGGCATGAGGAGCAACATAAGCTAACACAACATTCCTTTGAACAGAATGTTCCCTCTGCCCAAAATACCCTTTCCCCACTTGCTCACTTGGCAAATGTCCAATGGTCAGCTCAACCAGCCTCCCTGCTGTGAATCTGTCTTTGACTCCTCCCTCAACACCCCATCCTTATACACGGGCACACAGTCACTCCTTCCTTTCTCATAGCCCCCAACTACACCGTGTGTGATTTGTGATTATTTGATTGTGGGTCTGTCTCCCTATCTTACCCCTTAGACTGTGAGCTCTTTAAAAACAGAAACTGCCTCCTGTTCACCACCAAGCCCCTTCATAGAACCTTCAATAAATATTGTTGAGAGGCTAAATGAATTAGCAGGCTATGCGTAGGGGGAGCAAAAGGGGAACAATTTGACCTTAATGAGAATTCATGCCAGAAAAAAAACCCAAAACAGTGAGAAATGAAGTTAGTAAGAGATGGGGAAGCCGGAATTCCAGAAAGGGGTGTAGAGGCTTGGTGCCCCAGGCAATGTCCCAGACCATTCTTCATAGGAAGTGACAGTGGAAAAAAGAATTCTATTAGGAAGATTAGTGTACACATGCTTTCCCATTAAAAAAATGAGTAAAGGTAATGAACTTTCTTTCTTAGCATGCTCTTAATAAATCCACATCTCGTTTATTATATCTGACATTTACATGCATAAAAACTCAGAATAATCTGATTTAAAGATGTCTTATTTTATTTTAAGTGAATACATTTTTATTAAATTATTAAAACAGGAAACAAATATCTTACGTAGGATAAACCAAGTCTGAATAAGTCTAAACAGTTGCTTATAGCGTAGGTAGTTCCTAGCTCAGTGCCTGGCACATATTGGGTGTTCAATTATTATTGGTTGAATGCCAAGTTGGCATTGCACCGTGGTCATGTTCACTTTGGCTATTTGCACGAATGGAGGGTAACAGCCAAATGGGCGTCCTCAGACCTCAACACAGTGATTATTTTAAAAAGTTAAAAGATTAAAACATTAATTAAATTTAATTAATTAAATTTGATTACACTTAATTAAGGAATTAATTAAAGATCAAAAGACCTTTAGTGTTTGTGTTCGGAATACAGACTATATGTATACTTATATCAATATATTTGTCTTTTTAATTCTCGGAGATGTAAAATAATATTAAAATAAGTGAATATCAGAACACATATCAAGTAACTACAGTAGATGGTAGCTCAGAAATGCATTTATCACCAGCGAAACAACATGTGCTCAGTATAAGCAACTGAATGGATGACACTCCTTTAAAAGCCAAATAAGCCCCTTTATTCTGGTGCATCTTAGAGAAGCTGGTACTGGAGAACAGTCAGTTCAAGTCCATTGATGGGAATGGCTTGGCCATGTTTACCAGGTGGGCCACATTACCAGGTAGTTGCATCATTTTGCAATCTTGGGATTTAAACTCACAAGCAATTTCAGAATGCAAAACTTTCTCCCTCGCTTGAAGAAGAGCAGAAAGATGTATGTGTGTGTACGTGCATGCATTTCAAAATGGGGATGGCCTAGGAGAGCTCTTCTGTGATATTTGGGATCTGATTTTATGCAACTAAGCTCCTCTGTGACTAAGCCTGATGCTAGTAGACAAATGTGATGCTGCCTGATGTCATGCATAATGATCTTATTTGGACCACCTGTGAGTCAACATGTATGCCTAGGAAAGGGGAAGATTTTATCTTGAGTCCTAGGTCCTTATAAGGATTTCCATAATTGTGCAGCTCTGCTGATGGCTTATGTATGCGTGCGTGCGTGCGTGCGTGCGTGCGTGTGTGTGTGTGTGTGTTGGGGGCGAGCATTATGCAGTATTCCAAAGCTTGGCTTTCATATGCATATTTATCATTTTCAAATTTACAGCTAATTGTTAGGATATTATTTCAGAAACAAATGCAAATCAACCCCAGTTCCCAGTGCTCTCATCTATAGGGAAAGTGCAAGGGAAAGAGCTAAAGAGAGGTGGCAGGCTCTTTCCTTATACTCAGAAACCTTGTCATGATGTAAGTTTGAGCTAGCAATTGGATATTATATTACAGGACTGTGAGCCAATTCCTAGTATTAAAATCCTAAAAGACTTCATGATAGCAGGGTCTCATTTCTTGTGTGTGTTCTGTAGGTGCTTATAAATTTGGTAGGTATATCTGAATTGTGTCAAAAGGATCACATTCCTTACTGATAGGCATGTATATTTCAAGGATAACTTATCTTTATTCCTGATTTTGATCTTCCATTGGTAATGGCTTCTAACTCTCTGGATTTACATTTCCCTGCCCCTAGCCTGTTTGAAGTAGTTAATCTTCTCACTAGTTTTGAATATAGTGCTGTGAAAGAGAATTTGGGCTTTGGAGACTATGGTAGTTATCAGGATGTTCATGAAGTGTTTCTAGTTCTCCTGCCCTAGAAACACTTGTTTTCACCTCTTTGCCCCCTTGAAGGTAGGGAAGGAAATGAAAGTGTAAGGGATGCGGCCGCTTCCAGGTAGCCTGCATGTCACTACATCACCACACCCCCCTGCTCTCTTAGGCTCCCATAGTCATGGAGACAGAGCCACAGTCAGATGCAGTTCCTAAGTGAGGACAACCTAGAAGAGAATCCTGAACTCACCTAACATAATCTTTGTTGTTTTTAAGCCACTAAGACTTGGTGGTTGGCTGTTATCCCTACAGAACCTAACTTATCCTGACTGATACAAGGCTCGACAGGCCTGGGCTCAGGTCCTTGAACAAATTATAGAACTGCTCCCACCACCTCAGAGAGTCATGGGAGGATTAAATAAAAGTATGTGAGCAAAGTGGTTAGCCCATAGAATGTATATAACAATGTTTTTCTTTTTCCTAGAGCTGGTATCTCATTTAGCACCTTTGTGCCTAGAATAAGCCCTGGAATATAGAAGGTATTTGAATAAATAAAAGAATAAAGAAATATTTAGGTGTACTTAGAGAGTGATTTATTTAAAAGATCCTTCAGCAATCTTTTTTTCTGCACATTTTCTTATATCAGGTTTTCCAAGGCACAGTCAGACAAAGAGACAGGGTGGATGAGAAGGAAGGCGTCCAATTCTGAGATTTAACTCTGGCTAAGCTAGTTGCTACCCAAAGTGACCCTAGATTGAAAGGGACAATTTATGGCATCCTGAGCAGAGGTGGCAATGGCCCTGCTGACCTCTGCTTCATCCAGACCTCTTTTGAAGTATTGAGCTCTGCTCTGAGAAACACCTTTGAGAGGGACATTGACAAACTGGAATGCACACAAATGACAGGTGACAGGGGCAAGAAAGGAAAGCAGGTCAAGATGCAGATAAGTTGAGAGGGCTATTGTTTTTATTGCTCCAGATTCCCTCATGCTGTTTGCTGTGAGGTTAACTGAACATAGAAACTATTTATGTTCTCAGTACTTTAGTGGACAAAGTGAGTAAAAATGTTGCCATTTGATAAACTAAAGTCTGTCATGTAACCCTGGGACATAGCACATGGTATTATTAATAACATCGTAACTTCCCCTTTCACTTGCTTAGAAATCATGGGGGGAAGAAACTTGAAATTGTTTAGCAAATAGAAAGATAGTGAATCGGGAATATGGAATTTTGTTACCCCATTTCATCATAAGCAGCATTAGCAAAGGCAAAAGGGGAAAGCTTTAGAAAGGCAGAAGAGAAGGCCACCAGGGAAAGACTGGTGGAAGCCAGGCACCAGGACAAACCTGGTCCTGCAGACACCTGGGGCTGCTATGCCAGAGCTTGGAGCAGGAATTGAGATACCAGAGGAAGCCACTGTGGAGGTGAGCTTGGCGCCACTGTCCTGAGCTTCATAGACAAAAATCAGGATGCAATTGATGAGAAAACAGAACCTTCTTGATTAATCAAGAACAGAAGGATCAGAACAATGAAAGACTGGTTTCAAAGGCTGGCCCTAGCTAGTAAGACCAAAGGTGTAAGACATCTTCAGATGAAATTTGACTTTATTACTTAAACCTGCAATTATCTCCACTATAGACTTTGTTCCCTGAGTAACTCTTACATGGTAGAAAGGTTGCTTTTCCCTCATTAAAGATAAGTAATCCAGGAAGAATTTATTCATGATATTTATTCATTAATTCTACCACAAGCATTAAGCACCTATTATGTGCCAAGCAACAAGCTAGGTACCAGTAATATAGGAATGAGAATTAAAGTCTCTGCCCTAAAAGATATCACAGGCTAGCGGGGGAGATGAATTCAGAAATAAGTAATTAGACTGCAATGTGAGTGCAGTGATAGATGCGAGCCCAGAGGACTCTGGAAGCACCGGGGAGGAACACCTAGCTCAGGGGAAGAGGGCATGAAGAGCAAGAGGTGGAAAGGTCAAAGATTAAATGACCTCATAAAATTAGCATAGAGGAAGAGCAAAAGTCAGCCAGGCAAAAAGCAGGAGCCCAGGCAGGATGGTGGGTGTGGTTGCTCAGGTCCGCAGGAGGCATAGAAGGAAGCGAGAGATGAGACTGGGAAGGGGCTTTGGTGGGGCTTGGACTTCATTCTAAGGGAAATGGGGAGCCATTAAAGGTTTTTCTGTGGGGAAATGACACTTTCAGCTTTTAACAAATATTCTTCGTAGGCAGTTGGCTTTGAAGGTTGGGGGAGGTATATCTGAAGCAGGGAGTAGAAGCAGGGATGTCAGTCAGGAGGTGGTGGCTGAAGTCCATGTGAGATAGGACAAGGCCTGAACTGCAGCCATGGGAGCTGGGAAGGGATCTTGAGCCAATGTCCCAGGATGAAGTCAGCCTAGGGGACTTGCTTGGTTTGTTTATTGATCCCATTCTCTCAACAAAGTGAAATTGTCACAGGTAGTTGGTGACAGTTATGGTGGGGCCGGGGTTGAGAGTAGGAGGCATGGGAGTAATGGGATGGATGGGGGAGGAGAGTGCTGCTCAGACCAGAGGTCTGGTGTTTGTCACTTTTCTCCCCTGCTCAGAGAGTCACTGAATTAATTCTTCATTTTGATTGTTCCTTTGCTGATGCCAGGATAGATGGCGGTTGGAGGGAGCCTCCTCTCCTGGAACATGCCTGGCTCACTCCATGACTCTGCTGATGCAATAGGGAGTTTCTCTTTCAGAGACAGTGGCTGGAATAAGTGTTGTGTCTCCTTGGAGCTTCCAGGAGTTCTCAGGCTTGGTGGACTCCTTGGCGCCCAAGGGGTTAGAGGATAGTCTTCAGAGGGTGTTCATGGGAAGTCATTGAGACCCATACTGACTTCAAATTCAGAGTTCTCTGGGGTTCTGTAACTAGTGTAGAGCTGGCAACACCCTCCTACTTGGTACAGTGTTTGTTCATGATGATCCCAGAGGATTCTCAAGGGAGATACAATGCAGTGGCTGTATCAAGGAGGGAAACAATTTAGTTCTTCTTGCAAAGGAGTAGTGGCAGTGGTGGTGAGATGAATGCCTTCAAGTTCCATAATGAATGCTTGTCTTCTTGCTTCAACTTTTTCCTAACTCTCCTCCCACTCCCCACGGTGCTTGTGCATGGGAGAAAAGGTGGCACAAGTGGGCACGGGCTCTGTGGATGGGTTTTTCTCTGGCTCCAAAGATAGGTTTTTCTCTGGCTCCAAAGATATAGATAAGACTGGGGGGGACCTAAATTTAGTGCTGGCTGCTCCTACTTGGCTCCATTCCTTGGTGCTGGAGTCGATGCCTGATGGTGTTTCAGTGTGTGACCAAGAAAAGCAATACAACCACAGAATAAACAGAAGAACGGGGGTGAGAAAGATGGCCCAGATTAAACTGGAGAAGTAATGACAGGAGGGAGAGAAAGGAAAATATTTTCCCCTTTTATCCTAAGTAGTGATGCAACCAAATCTCCTGGAGCATTAGTTATCTACTATTACTATGGCAACTATTCATGGAGAACAATAGTATCCTAGCATACACTTCATAGTAAGACCAACTTTTACCTGTAAATAACTAATCATTGATGCTGTAATTCTGTGCCCTGACCAGTCCCCAAATATCATTCTATTATCACAGAAACTCGAGGAAGGAATGAGTAGGGAGCCAATTATCGCTGCAGCTAATATTTATTAGGCACTCACCTTGAACTCAGAGAGTGTGAGTTTGCTCTTGTCAAGGTCACAAATGAGCTTCATATTCCTAAATCTGATGGACACTCTTCCCTGTCATATTTTACTTGGCCTCATAGCAGCATTCATTCCAATGACAGATCCTTCCTTTTTGCAAATCTCTCTTTTCCTGGTCCTGAGACTCTGCTCTCTTCTAGATGGTCTCCTGTCTCTCTAGAACCTCATCTCAGTATTTCTGCTTATCATACTTCTTCTACTTTGAACTTATAAAGTTCTTGTTCTACAGGGTATGGACCTGGGCCTTCCTTCCTCTCTTCTCTCTCCATATTTTTTTACTGGGTGATCTCATCCTTTCCCATGGCTTTAGGTATCAATCACACAGATGATTCTGAAATTAGTATCTCCTGTAAAGGTCTCTCTCTACTGACTTCCATACTCATATCTGACCAACTTGACATCTCCACTTGGATGTCTCACAGACAGATGTGTCTAATTCAAAGTTGAACTCTTAATTTCTCTTCTTCTCCAAACAAATACTGCCATCATATTCTGCATCTTGACTTCTCTCTCCTTCCCATGTCTATCAGCAAGTTTGGTCAATTTTATCTTGACTTCTCTCCATTTCCTCTTTCCCAGATTTTTGCAGTGGTTTCAAACTGGCATCCCTACACCTACTCTTGCCTCCCTATAAGCCATTCTCCACATAGCAGCTGGAGTGGTTATTAGAACATGGAAAACAACTCATGTCATTCTGCAGCTGAAAGTCCTTCAGGGACTTTCTTTGAACTTTGAATAAAATATAAGGTCTTTTTATTTTTGTTTGTTTCTTGATTTGAGAGAAAGAAACACAATGTGAGAGAGAAACATCAGAAAAATTGATCAATTGCCTCCCATATGTGTCCTGACCTGGTTTTGAACCCACAACCCAGGTATTTGCACATTCCTGGAATGCACCTTCACATGATCTTTCCATGGCTGGGTACTTCTCCTTCTTAGGTTGCAACTTACCTGCCACCTTCTCAGGGAAGCCTTTCTTGATGTAAACTAGATTTCTATTATAATTTTAACTAAAGATTCCTGTTTGTTTTTTCATGATTCTAATTACAGTGTATAATTGTTTTAGTGTCTTTGTTTAGTTATTTCTTCTTGGCAAGCTTGTAAACATATGTGTTCATTTATTTTTATTTTATTCTTCATGACTAGTACAGTGCCTTGCATGTGATAGGCATTCAATTTATACCCGTTGAGTGAAAGATTGTCAGGCCTGCACAAAACCCTCTATGCATGTTATTTTAATTGATGTTCACAAGAAGTCTGACAGATATATTTTGCTCTAATCACATTTTATGAATACAAAAAAAAAAACAAAACAAAACGGTTTACAGGTATGAAGTAATTCGCCCAAATCCACAGTCTGCAGATGGAGAAGCCAGGGTCTGAACTTGAAATGTCAAGCTCCAAGGCATGAGCTCTAGCCCACTTCACTTCATTGCTGCTGGGGTGTGTAGGAGGATGTGTAAGAGGGAGAAAGGAAGTTATCGTGTCTTTAATATTAGTTCAGTCTCACTTCGTGATTTTTAAGATCTTGACATGAAGATCTTGGCTCCTTTCTCCAGTCTGTTAAATCACTTGTTTCAGATAGGTTGTTCCTTTTTCCCAAACACAAAACAGGGAGTTAGGCAGCCTAAGGTTTAAGTTTACTTCAAAGCCAAGTAACCATTTAAACGCTTTTATTTTTTTTTACTAGCTCACCGTAACTTTCCAAAGCTGATTGCACATTTTATGGACTGATTTTTATGATTTGATTCTGCTTCATCTTTCCATATCTACACCAAAAATATAGATCACACAAATTGGCAATTTCTGATAGTTCCCTGTGACCGAGTTTCCCATAGATCTGACAAAGATGTCTAAAACATATTCATCTCCAAGATGTCAGCATGCCTCCAACACTAGCCCAAATAACAACTTTGGGAAGATTAGAAGAGAGCACCCTTCAATCTCTACCAAAATCACAATGACTTTTTTGATGTTGTTGTTGCAGAAATAGGAAATCCCATCCTAAAATTCATATAAGCTGTCAGAGAATCCCAAATAGCCAAAATAATCTTGAAAAAGAAGAAAGAAGTTGGAGGTCTCACACTTTTAGATTTTAAAACTTACTGCAAAGCTATGGTAATCAAAACAATGTGGTATTGGTATGAAGACAGACTAAGACCAATGTAGTACAATAGAAAGCCCAGAAATAAACACGTGTATGTATGGTCAAATGATTTTGGACAAGGATGCTAAGTCCATTCAGTGGGGAAAGTCCAGTCTTTTTAAGAAATCTTCTGGGAAAATTAGATATTCACATGCAAAAAAAACAAAAAAACAAAAAAACAAAAAAACAAAAGCAGGGGGGAAGAAAAGAAAAGAAAGGAAGGAAAGAAAAGAATTTGGACCATTACCCTACCCATATCAAAAATTAACTCAGAATAGATCAAAGACCTAAATGTATAAGTAAAAATTATACAACTCTTAGAAGAAAATATAGGGGAAAAGCTTAGGGCATTGGATTTGACAATGGTTTCATGGATATGACAACAAAAGCATGAGCAAAAGAAAAAATAGACTAGTTGGCATTCAGCAAAATTAAAATCTTGTGTATCAAAGTACACTATCAAGAGAGTGAAAAAGCAACCCATGGAATGGGAGAAAATATTTTTAAATCATATAGCTGATGAGAGATTGTTAACCAGAATACACAAAGAACTTGTACAACTTAAGAACAACAACAACAAACCGAAATAATCCAATTAAAAATAGACAAAGAACTTGAATAGGCACTTCTCCAAAGAAGATATATAAGTGGCCAATAAGGACGTGAAAAGATGCTCAACAACACTACAGTTAGAAAAATTGAAAATCAAAACCACAGTGATATACTACTTTATACACATTTGGATGGCTATTATCAAAAAGAGAGAGAGAGAGAGAGAGGAAAAGAAGTGTTGGCAAGAATGTGGAGAAACTTGAACCCATGTGCATTGCTGGTGGGAATGTGAAATGATGCAGCCACTGTGGAAAATGGTATGGCAATTCCACAAAAAATTAAATGTAAAATTACCATACCATCCAGCAATTCCACTTTGGGGTATATAACCAAAAGAAGTGAAAACAGAAGCTCAAAAAGATATTTGTACATCCATATTCATTGCAGTATTATTCATGATAGCGAAAAGGTCGAAGAAACTCAAATGTCCACTGATGAGTGAATGGATAAACAAAATAGTATATATGTGAAATGGAAAATTTGACACGTGCTACAACTTAAAAGAACCTTGAAAATATTATGTTAAGTGAAATAAGTCCATCACAAAAGGACAAATGTATATTCCTTCTTGTATGATATATTGAGTATACAAGTTCATAGAGAAGGAAAAGTAGAACAGTTGTTAACCAGGTGCTGTGGGAGATGAGGGAATGGGGAGTTATTGTCTAATGGGTACAGAGTTGGGGAACATGAAAAAGCTCTGGAGATAGATGGTATATAATTGTTTTAGTGTCTTTGCATAACAATATGAATGTGTTTAATGCCACAGAAGTTCACTTAAAAATGCTTAAAATGGTAAATTTTGTTATGTATATTTTACCACAATAAAAAAGAAAAAAATTAACTTTCTAAGAAATTATATTTTGATTTGCAGCTAAAATTGTGTAATGGATGCTGTGTTAAGCTACCCAGATGCCACACTCAGAACTGGGGTCATACTCTCCTAGATGCTGTGATGCTCTCAGCTGTTAGTCTCCAGAAACTGCCCTTGGCTGAAGAGAGCTGCCTTGAGGTCAGATTCCATATCCAGGGCAGCCTAAATCCAATGACTCTTCAATGTGAGGACATTATGACCAGTTTCACAGCTTCCCAGGGGAAGAGGGAGGTTTTGTTGTGCCTGCACTGCAGCCCAACCTCTCCTTCTTTCCAACCTTTATTTTTGAGGGAGTTTTTTTTATTAAGTGCTTTCAGTGGTTGAAAGCACTTCCTTAAAAAAATCCCTGAAAAATGAAAGAAAGAAGTGAGGAAAGCAAGAAGGGAGGGAGGGAGGGTAAGAAAACAGCATCTCTTTCTCAATTTTTTACTTCCACCTGCCAGAAAAACCATCATAACAATTATATAAATAAATGTTGAGTAGGAATGAAAGGCGCCCCTTCAAGTTGTGCAGTACACAGCCTGCACAAAGAAGCAGCAGTTCTATGTTGACCCTGTCTCATTCTTCTACTGTGGGGATCCCCAGCACCATTCAGTGGGTCAGTTGATGAGTGTCCACTTGTCTTTAAACCAGCAACTGAGCCAGCCTTGAACAGGAAGGGGAAGATTGTTTCCTCAGCTTCACCACACAGTAGAACTTAGCAGTCATTTCTTGTGTCAACCAGATCTGGGATATGAGAGGCTTGGAACGCGGTCTGAGGGCTCCCTAGAAACTCCCTTTCACTCTTTAGCTCCGTGGTCTTGACATTCCCTTCTTGTCCTAACACTTTTATGGATCATGCTCAGCTCTTTGGGCACGTGTCTCTATCCCTGTCTCTCCTAACCCTAGATCATTCTCTCTTGCTTTGATCTTAAGCGGCTGTGTTTTCCTGAATGCATTTTGTTTGTGTCAAATGTGACATAAGGTTCCTAGAATATCTATGAGTTCTGGAATCAGGCCTGATTTCTCCTTTTCAACACCAACAGGAAAAAAAACCCTAAATAGGGGGCAATATCAGTGACGGCACTTTAGACTAAGTTTATTTTTCAAGTAGTCTCAATTAGACCATAAAGTTATGGTGGTGAGAGGGGAGTTAGCTACTGATTCTATTTACTTTACAGCCTAACAATAAAATCCTCATATTAAAAGAGAAGACAAAAAGAAAATCTTGCAAGCCTCCGTCCGCCTCAAGCTTGCCTTTCTATACTTGTCATTATCACACTACTCTGCAATTATCTCACTGCCCCTCGAAAGGGTGGTCTAACCCTCCTTTTCTCCCCACTGGCCAAGTTACTCCTGTTCCTGGGACAGAGATGTCTTCCTTCCACCAGTCCATGGAAGGCTGCTCTCTTAGAGGCCACTAATGGCTTTCTAATACTCAATTCCAAGAAACTTGGAAATTATCAGCTTATTTGACCATTTCAAAATTTTCTTCTCCTTTAGATTTGGTCATTATAATGTTTCATTTCTCTTTCTATCTCCCTGACAGCATTTCCACTATGGCTCTGGCAGTTACTTTTGCCCAGAGCTTAAACAATGATGTCCTCTGGGGTCCCCTCTGACTGTCTTTTGCACATCTACACTTGGATGTCCCTCAACTATCTCCAAATCAGTATGTCTGGGGAGGGGGGAGAGGGGTGAAATTCAGTTGTGCTGAAGTGAGATAGGATTTCCACACCTACCAACATTGAAAAGCTAAAAATAGAGATATTTGGGGAGAAAATAGTGAGACATTTTTTAATTCTACTGATATGAGATATAAAAATGGAGGTTTGCAGAAAAAGGTGTGTTTCTCACTCTCGGCAAAAGGTAGAAATAGGTTAGGAAAAAGTTACAAATATTTTGGGTATTCCAACTCTCACTTTTTCCTTTCATCTCAATTTTGTTCTCTATGTTTTTCCCTGCTATGAAAACCTCTTCTTTAGAAACGGCTCTAAGACTTATCCACATAAGTTTATAAGGCTTAATATGATAATTTTATATGTCAGCAGAAGCTCATATCTGAAGCCAGTGATACTTAAATATAGCAACCATTTAAAAAAATCGGTATAATCCAATGTACCCGCTACATGGCTAAACGTAGTAGTATTCAATAAATTTTTATTGAAAGATATTTAAAAAGCATTAATTGTACTATCAAACTCTGGAAACAATCTAAATATTCAACAATGGAGGACCATAACCATTGACATAAAAAATATCACATAGTTATTAAAAAATTTTAAAACCTTTTTAATGGCCTGAGGAAATGCTTATAATAAAATGTCAGAGAAAATAAATAGGATTCAAATTGCTAATATACTGTCAATTACAAAAATCATATGCATGTATAGAAGACTGAGAAAATCTGTGGATATTTCTGGAATCTCTGGGATTTGGTATTTTAGTTTCTTCTTCCTATTTTTCTGTATTTATTATTTATAATTGATACAAAAGTAAGCATTGTGAAAGACTGATTTACTAGAAGACATATTTTTCAGGGGTTCCGGAAGTCTGAAGTCACAGTGCTGGTGTGGCCTGCTTGTCTAGGTCATGGAGAGGAGGTGTCAGCCTCTCTAGCAATGGAGGCTAGCTGGCGGGCCAGCCAAGGGTGGACATTTAGAGACAGGCACAGCAGTGGAGAGCCTGTTCTTTAAAGAAAAAATGAGCACATGGTAATGTTGATGCAATGGTGCTTGGAAGGTGGGCAGCCTTCCTCTAGGGGGGCTTCACTCTGCTAGGTTAACAGGCTGTTCCAGCCTGTAGAACACTTTGAAGTCCTGCTTCTCCCTCACCTGTTGTTCCTTAAACACCCAGGCCTTGCTCAGGTGCTGAAACATGTTTATATTTTCACCCTGCTTCTCCACTCATTCTCTTCTATTCAAAATACAGCTGTAAGATTCATTGAAACCCCTTGTGTTGGTACCTCAGTGATACTCTACATTAATATTATTAAGAACTGAGGTTGTGTGCCTTTGCAAGAAAATATTTAACATGGTGCCTATACCATAAAGCCTACACAAAAGCCTTGGTGATCTTCAGGGAGAGACCACAGATTTCAACATTTATAAACAAATATTTTCCTTCCATTCTCTCTGGAAATTCCTTCTAAATACCTGTGTTTTCTTCTAACTTAAGTTGCTTCCCACCTCTTTCCCCTGAGCTCTATTGCCTCTCTGTGGGAAAGCAAACTTCATAGCTAGTATAAACAAACAAACAAAACCAAAACAAAACCTTGCAAGAGCAATACCTATCCCTCTCTTAATTTCTAATTTTCTGTACTTACAAAAAGAAATTATGTCCTTTCCTTGTGTTTTAAGGATCTTCAGATATAACTGAGAAATTCGACAACTTTGAAAAACCGAACAAAACCCACGGTTTTGTTTTTATTATTTGCTCGTTATTAAAATATCCAGCCTCCTGATTAAGGAAGGCTGGACGGCAGGAAGGACTGCAGAGGCTTGGGGGAGAACTGTGGCAAAAAACAAAAAACAAACAAACAAAAAAAACCCCCAGCTCTGCCTGTAAGACTGAGTGTGAAAGAGCCCGCTTCCTCCCGCAGGGTGCTCCAGGCCACGTTTTCCAGGCCTCCGCATCTGCCTCCCCTGTCTCTCTTACCTCCTTGATGTTCGGCACTATTTGTGGCCGGCGTGGTGGAAGGACACAGTGAGGTTCTCACCCCCGCCCTCCGCCCCCCGCTACCATCCCCAGTTCCATCAAAGCGAACCCGGGCCAGCGCAAGGATCTCCGAGTTGCGAGTGTGCTGAGGCTGGGACTGTCACTCATTCTCCGTTCAGCGAGTGAACGCAGCTCCGCAGCCGCTGGCAGGAAACAATTCTGCAAAAATAATCATACTCAGCCTGGCAATTGTCTGCCCCTAGGTCTGTTGCTCTAACGCCGTCCACACTCGCTGCAAGGTGGGGCACAGAATTTACCGCGGCAAGAACATCCCTCCCAGCCAGCAGATTACAATGCTGCAAACTAAGGATCTCATCTGGACTTTGTTTTTCCTGGGAACTGCAGGTACATTTAAAAAATTCTTCTCAATTTGATTTGCTAATTGCCTTCTTCTCCCTACTCCTCCTCCTAGGAACACTGTTATTTCGGTGGTTTTACGGAGAATGCCAAGGGTGGTCATTTTCGTGGAACTGAGGAAAGAGCTCGTCGCCCTGGCGGTCCGGCCGAACCCCGCGCCCTCCCGGGCTGCCTCCCCGTGCAGCGAGCTCCCTGCGCCCCTCCAGCGCGCCCGCCCTTCCCACTTAGTGTGCCGGGGCGCTGAGATCGGCGCCGCCTGCTCCCAGAAACGCTGCGGCCGCGCAGTGATGGGGAGCGCTCGTTCCCCGAAGGCGGGCGGCGCGGATGCAGAGGCTCTGGGGTGCCGCCGCACAGGCTCAGATTCTGCTGGGTAGGGGTTTGTCACCTCGGGCTCCGGGAAGAGTGAACAATAAAGCCGGAGTAGCCATCCCGATCGTTATTTCCCCAGGTTTAATAAAGTGGGGTTTGCCGTCGTTGCCGCCCCCTGCCAGGGGTCGAATAACGGTTTGCAAAATGGGGCGACAGGGGCAGAATCTTAGGACTGTGTGGCCGTTGTTGCACCCCCGTCAATGTGACGTTAGTTTTTCATTTGCCAAAATGCTGGTTAGTTGCAAAGCCTGCTTTCGGTCGGGAGCTCGAAGGGATGGGAGGGTCCAGCGCCGCGTTTTGACAGGAGGAAGTGCGGAGGGGCGGAGGGGCGAGGAGGGCGTGATCCAGGCTGTCTAGTGTGTGCGTGCGTGTGTGCGCGCGTGTGCTTTCACACGCACCCAGAGCCCTATGTTGCACGGTGCAAGAGAAGAATGGCATGCAGCCCCCTGAAACGCTTCGTTCTAGTCCCTTTTCTTTGGGCGAGGTTCCTGATCCTCGCAAAGTGTGAACAATAGGGAGCTGGTAGGAAGACAGTAGTGATGCTGCCAGGGGTGGCGGGGGCTGCGCCGCCGCCTAGCGAACCTCCGCGGCCGGGAGAAATACTCATTTCATTTTGGGTGTTTCCATCCCGGCCTCCCAGGAAGATTCTTACGTGCGTACCCACCCTCCCTTCCAGCTGCTTCTCCCACCCCAGCCCAGGATTTGATGGACTGGAAGAGGGAAGAAAAGGAATGGGGACCGCAGAGAGCTGGGTGGGGTGGGCAGACGTTCACGGCGGGGGCGTGTGCTGGGAAGTGCCCTAGGAAAGCCGGGCGGAGAGAGCTGTGTGCCACGGTCGCCGCTGCCAGGTGTCGCTGAAACTGCCCTGAGTTGGCCGAGGGGGAGCGCGCGCGGCGGGCTTGGGAGCACCCAGCACGCCTCCTCCCCGGGCGGCGGGGAGCCGCGCTCGGCCACCACCTCCTGCCTACTCCGGTGCCTCCCAGGGCGACCAATCAGAGTGAGGCTGCCTGGGCGGGAAGCCGCGAGAGGCTTTTATTGCGGCGCGGGTGGTGGCCAGGAGCTGCCAGGACAGTCTCCCGGTCGGTGTTCCAGCCTAACGGTCTCGCTCATCTCCCGCCTGAGGAACCCCGCCCTGCGGCCGGTCCCCTGCCCACCCCGCAGTTTCCGAGGAAATAAAATGGAGTCTAGGTGGTCTCCGGGAGATGCTAGCTCACTCGCGCCTCTTTCACGCCAAATTGGAGCATCCCTCCCACCCCCATCACACAAATTTGCGCCCGCTCTTCCCCGAGCGCGTAGCCTGGGAGGGCGCGGTGGCCGGACACACCGACGCGCGTGCGCTGACCGGCCAGAAGCGGGCTGGGGCGAAGCTGGGGGCGGGGCGGGATGGGCCCGGGCAGGGGGGCCCCCAGCAGGAGGCCAACGCTAGTGCGCTTACCGCTGGGTCCTCGAGCCGCCTGACTGGGGCGCTGCTCAAAGCATGCCCTTTCCCTAGTGCCCATAGGTGGCCCCGGCGCGACCTATAGAAAGGGTGGAGGGGGGTGTTTCTGAGACCTCCTCCCTTATAGGTGGGGACGTGACAATGGAGCCCTTATCTTTGGGAGGCCCTTGGGGGATCGCGCGGCGGTTCTTTCCATCATGGCGATGGGTGTAACCCTCAGTATTTGGATCCACCGGGAGTTGCAGGGGTACACGCCCAGGGAATCCCAGATTAGTATCTTCTCTGCTGCTGAGGCAAGGGTGACATTTTGACCCATGGTCCCAGAAAGGAAAGTGTGTGTCCTCATTCCTGACCCTAGAACCAAGATGATAGGAAGAAGGCAGACCGTGAAACACATAAAAGGTTGCTTAACAAAAGAAAGAAGTTGAGTGCTTTTCCGAAGAGAAATACTTACTGTTTCTACCATAGTTACAAAAAAATTGAAGAATTCCAGTCAAAGGGCTAGTAGGAAAATAAAAGCAGTAACACACACACATTTGGCCTTAAATGTGTCATCTCCAGGGACAAGGCAGTTCAGTTCACCGTCTCTCCACTCGGTGCATTTGACAATTTAGATACGAGGTGGTCTAACTAAATACACCGAACGAATCGGGTCTGCTGCCCCTCTCTTGTTTTGGTGTCTTCTGTTCTTCAGGAATAAAGGGAAAGGCTGTGGAATTACAGCAGTTCTGGATGTTTTGTGGAAAAATTATTTGGTTGAATGATCTAGAATGGCCGTTAAGTCATATGTTTCTTTGATAAATTGGCAATCCGCTGCCAATGTAACTTGCAAGGGTCAAGGAATGCGTAAGACTGGTTTTCAAACAAAGAGCACCTGTGCTACTTTATAAAAATAGCCAGTTGCATGTATGTACGAGGAGGGACCCCCAAAAACCCTGAATTTATTTATAATAAATTCTGTATATATTCTTACATGTTTAAACTTCAGTCACCTTCAGAGGACTCTCCATTTGATACAATACACCTATAAAGACGCGTTTTCCATTGCTCAAAGCAGTTTTGAACTTACTGATTTTGATGCCTTTTAGTGCTTCTGATGTTTTTTGTTTCACCTTCTCCATGTTGGCAAAACGTTTCCCTTTGAGGACTTTTTTCATCCAGGGAAACAAAACAAAAAAAAAAGTTGCTCTGGGAGAGACTGGGAGAATAGGGAGTGTGAGGCACGGAGGTTATGCTATTTTTTGTCAAAAACTGCTGAACACTCAGCACAGTGTGGGTAGGTGTGCTGATAAATCACCCATCATGAAATGGACAAATAGGTTTAAAGAGTCTTCAAAAAAACTTTACTGAAGCCTAATGCAGCCTCTCACAACAGCGCCTGCTGGTGCACTGATACAGATGGATTCCTAGAACACTCACCTAGCCGGGGAAGCTTGTACTACTAGGGGCCTGTCCTCCAGAAAATAATTTCTGGGTTTTTGGGTCCCCTCTCATATATAGAGTATATATAATGCCCCTCACTAAACAAAGAGATGTTTCAGCAAAGTTTGCAGTGAGCACAATTATGGTTAGCTATATATTTTTTTATTTTCATTTTAAGATCAGAAATGTGTCTTTTTGAACAAAATTTAACTGAATATAGTAAAGCCATATTTAAGAATTTGGAAAGGCTTTTGCAACTCTATCCAAAAACCAAAAAGTTAATTTTCTTTCTGTAAATAATTAGGATATATTAAAATATTGAAAATAACTTACAATGTATTTAAAATTTAGAAGAGTTAAACAAAAAGAATATAATCCAGATATTGTAGACATGTGGCCTGTCATTTATTTGATCATTTCTGAGTTATTCTTTCTACTACTATTTTCAAAGATCTACCAATTGGGCTAAGTTTTCATTAGTCTAAAACTTACATAGTTTTTTAAGTCAATTTTTAAAGAAGCTCTCCCCTCCTTCACCCAGTAGATTGAACCTGTTTACTTCTTTCCAGATACCTTTACCCATGATCTCCCGTTTCAAAAAAATAATGCTAGAATAGCAGAAAATAGCAGGGCATTTCCTTCTTCAATAAAGGAGGTTCATCCAAGGCTCTATGCTAATTAACTGAACTAAAGATTTGTTGCCTTAACTGGTGACTGTTTCTTGAGCTTGGTAGTTCAAGAATTAACATAGTAATTGTTTCCAAAAAAAAACCCCAAAAAACGGTGTAGATGTGCTCTTTCCAAGGGCTCTCTTTGGATGCTAACCCAAAGCAGCAGCAAGAGAGAGAAATTAGTCACATGGAACGTCCCCCCTCCAACCAATTCTAAGAGTTTTGCATAGTGCTTCTCTTTGGAATACATTTATCATTAAACCTCAGATAAGTAACATGTAATTTAATGTAAGTAATCTATATCTATATATTTCTGTCACAGGAAACAACGTCTTAATTGCCTTTCAAAATAAATAGCACCATTTTGTCATTCAGAAAGTAATCGTTATACATGACAGATGTTTTTGTTTGCTGCAGAACTCAGTTTCTTAAATTATAGACAGCATCTTGTAAACGTGATGCTGCTTGAAATATGGATTTTGGAATTTTTGATCCAACCACTTAATTTTTTTAAGGTGACAAAGCTTCTATTTAATATTAGTTTGGTGAATCCCCCATATTTACATCTTTAGTGTTAAAGAATTGTGGCTGCTCTCTAGACTGAAAGAGACTTCAATGCCACTGACTGACCTTCAAAGATATTTTACCAACAGTCCTTCCTGTCTTAGTGTAAAATAAGTGATTGACTACCTGTTGCTGAGAACAGTTTGAACTTTCTCTGCCAATATTGGGTTTGTGGTGATGGAGAGCAGAAGCAATTACCAGGGAGGGAGAGAAAGGAACCAACCGCACCTGCCACAGTCAGTCTTCGGGAGCAGCCAGCCTGGGAGGAGAGAGACAAAGGCCTTTAAAAAAGGCTCTCCTGTACTATTTATGTATTGAGTTTTTGAGTACGCAAATATTTAATGGTGTCAAAATAAATATTTTAATGTAGATTCCATAATTGATAATTTTTTTAGTTTAGCAAACTAGCAAATATATACTAACAGGTGCCTGAAACTTTAAAAGAAATGGCAGCAAATTACAAATAGCATTTTACTAGTTTTAAAAGTGCATTACAAATTAGAATTAAAACATGAATCAACCGCCTATATAATAATAATAATAATGGCTATTTGAGCTTCGAATAAAAAAAGACAAAGGTTAAGATAACTTTAGTTAAAAAGGAAGATATAAGTAAAATTAACAAGAGAATTTTATATATCTCTTAAAGTACTCAGCCAGCCTCTGATATTATAAGAGATAGCTTCTTGGGAAGAGAGAAATGCCCAAAGATTCCTTTGACTCCTTATGGTTAGGTCTCTGTGAAGTCCAGAGTTTTTAATATGAGAAGACAAGGTAGTGAAACTACTACTGATAGTACAGGTAGATGTACTTATTTCTGTAGGGCAGTAAAATCCAGAAGTCAATCTGAAGGTCACAGGCATGTCACCTCCAGTCCTGTTTGTTATTAACTACTGGTGCCAAACCTTAAAACCATTTGCTGATGTAAAGGGATGTAAATTATTTGGTGTCGCCAGTGGTGCCATTATGCCCTTTCGTTTCACCAGGCTGAGTGCTGTCTCTCATCTGAAGACACTTATTAGGAGACTGCCTTTTGATCTTGGTCTGGATGCCAAATGGCTCTTTAAAGAGTACATGACTCTTTAGACACTCTTAACCATGTCTACACACAGACACTGAGTTAGGAGTTTCTGGTTATGATGACATACTTATCTCTTCCTGTAGTATTAGTTTAGCTTCCAAATAATCAGAGGCTCAAAGAGGACTACACTACAAATATAAGCAATTTGGTTTATTTCATGTTTGTGTGTTTTCAGAAAAAAGGTTTACTAAACCTATAATGCATTCTTTTTTCTCCCAGATATATGTGCATATGCTTTCCTTTGAATTCAAAGTTTGCATCACTCATGTGACTTGAAAGGCTTCTATATAACTTGTATTCTACTGTGTATTCTCACTAGCACTTTTTGATTTGTAGCTGCAAACACTGGCAACATTTGATTTATTTTCTGTTCTGTGTCACTCCTGAGAAAACATGAAAAAAGGTTTTTGGTATCTAATTACCTCACCATTTGGGAATATTCCTAGTAATGTCACACTGTTTGAGATTGTTATATTAGGTAACATAATTGACTCTTAAATAGGTGACCAAATACTTTTATTGAGTGCCCACTTTTTATCATCAGTTCTGTGATAAAGGACTGAGATGACATTATTTCTGCCGTCAAGGAACCCTAGATGTAGTAGAGCATAGAGATTAGGAGTGGCCGACAGCCCTAAGTTGAAAGTTCAGCCACAAATATCCTTTGTTAGCTATCTGATCTTAAGGAGGGCATTTAATCATTTAACTTCTCTGCTTCAGGTTCTTCTGTGAAATGGGAAAATTAATAGTACCTACTTGTTAGAGTTGTTGTGATTATCTTAGAGATCACAGGACTTCCGTGTGTTCAAGCTATGTTTATTAATGAGAAAGAGGGATGTATATGGATTTAGAAAAAAATAATTATTTAGACAGTGCTTTCTTTTTAGAAGGACTTAAAATGGATGTCATGGGATCATGACCTCTTCAATGATTAGAACTAGACTTAAAAAAATTTGTTGTTAAATATGCCCACACTATCATGTTGGTTATGAATACTTCAGACAGAAAAGTGGTCTCAGTATAAGGTTGAAAGCCATTAATTAGCACAGGGGTAGATGTAGGTTTCATGGGGGCTGAAGCGTATACATCTGCTATTTTCTTTCCCTCTCTTTCTCCCTCTCTTCCCCTTTCTTTAAAAATAAATAAATATCTTTTAAAAATTCAGTTGCATAAGATACAGGTCATGTACACCATAGATATATGTGACTAGTGATGATAATATTGGATAGTAAAAATATGAACATTCCCTCATCATGAATAATTCTACTTAACGTGTTAGTCTAGAACAAGATAAAAAAAAAGTGGTGGTTGTTCAATTGTGATTCCAGGTGTTTATTGGAATTTTTTTTCACACAATAACTAATAATTTTATTGTAATATAGAAGATAGAATATACTTTCAATATTTATCAAGAGGGAAGCTATCTTTAGTACAAACAGAAATAAAAATTAAGAGGTAAAATTCAGAATTTAGTTTGAATATCTATTGCCTATTTAGTAAAAATCAAAAATTCCACATAAATTTTGAAGTAGTAAATAAATTTTTTGTTTATTTATTTTTTAACAAATCATTTTTTATCTTTCAATTACATATGACATACAATATTATATTAGTTTAAGTGATTAACATTATATAACTTACTGATTATCCTGATAAATCTCATACCAACCTGAAACCACACATACTTACTAGAATATTATTGACTATATTCTTTATGCTGTACTTTATATCCCAATGACTATTCTGTAACAACCAAGTTGTACTTCTTAATACCTGTACCCTTTTCCCCCATCCTCCTAACCCCTGTCAAATCTGACAACCATCAAAATATTCTCTGTACCCATGATTCAATTTCAGTTCTGCTTGTTAGTTTACTTTGGTTTTTAGTGTAAATTATTAATAAATAATGTATTTATTACAATTTTATTGTTCATATTTTTATCTTTTTTCCTTCTTTTTCTTCTAAAGAAAACCCTTTAACATTTCATGTAATACTGGTTTGGTGGTGATGAACTGATTTAGCTTTTTCTTGTCAAGGAGCTCTTTATATGTCCTTCTTTCTAAATGATATATTTTCTGGGTAGAGAAATTTTGGTTGTGGGTCCTTGCTTTTCATCAACATGAATATTTCTTCTAATCCCTTCTTCCTTGCAAAGCTTCTGTAGGGAAATCATCTGGCAGTCTTATGGGAGATCTCTTGTAGATAACTGCTTTTCTCTTGCTGTTTTTAAGATTTTTCTCTTTGTCCTTAACCTATATCATTGTTAATTATGATGTCTTGGTGTGGAACTTTTGGGGTTCATCTTGTTTAGGACTCTGCAGTTTATGGATTTACATGTCTATTTCCTTCACCAGGTTAAAGAAGTTTTTTGTCATTATTTTCTCAAATATACTTTTAATTTCTTGCTCTCTCCTTTCGCCTTCTAGTACCCCCATGATGGAAATGTTGGTAGACTTTAATTTGTCCCAGAGACTTGTTACAGTCTCCTCACTTTTTTGTTTTAATTCTTTTTACCGATCTGATTGGGTGTTTGATCCTTCCTTAAATTCCAAATTGCTGCATTGGTTTCGTCTCCTCTACTTTTATTCTTTTCATTTCAGTTAATATAACCTTCACTTCTGACTCAGAAATGAAGGTTATAATTATATATTCTGATCAAAACTGAGGAAAGGAACAGGGTAGTATGAGAGATCACCAGGGGAAGTTCACTTGTAACTGGGTGGCTGGGGAAGTGAGGAGGTAACATTTGAAGAACTCTGTGAAATGAGAAGGACCGATGGTATTCTCACTGACTACTTAATTTCAACAAACACTGAATCACAGCAAACATTCTGAATTCTTCCTTCATTCAGCAAAGCATCCTGAAATCCTGAGGTCAGATAGTTTCAGGAATTGTGCTGGATTTCAGTATATAAAATTCAGTAAGATATGCCTGTCTCTAAAGCTTACCATCTAGTGTGGGAGGGAGACATACTATGCTTATAAATAGAGACATGAATACATGCCATTGGAGCACAAGAAAGGAAGCAACTTACTCTGCTTGGGACTCCCCCAAGCTGGATATGGGGCATGAGTTTGCCTTCACTAGATGGAGCAGGAAGAAAGGACAATTCAGACAGAGGTAACACCTTGAGTTATGAGTATATACATCCTTCTGGGGAACAGTGTTGGAGCCAGAGATTAGGGGAAAAAATTCTGCAAGGCTAGATTGTGAGAGATCTTGTCACAGAAATGGTGGGTGAGAAAGGTTAAGTGACGTACATTGGTGAAGCCGGGACCATAACTTATATTAGTTGGCTGCAATTCCTTCTTTTCTAGAGTTAGGATGATTTGAATACATAAAATATCAGAATACATAGTAAATAAATGAGAGTTTGCTTGGCTTTTGGACTGACTGAGCAGGGAGTGCTAGGGTGGAGGGGCAATATCAAGAGCTTTGGAGTCTGACAGGTCTGGGTTGAGCCCACTAACTGTAACTGATATTCTGCAAGTTACTGCACTTCTGAGCCTGCACCTCAGTCTGTAATATGGAGATAATGATACTTCCTTATGAGTTTTTTTTAGCTTAAATAAAGCCACATATGTAAAACAGATAATATATAATAGGTACTCAATATGTTCTTTTAAAAATTTCATCTTGAATAGAGATTAATTTTTGAAATGTTTATTAAACAGTTGTACTGTGAATATGATGTGCAGAGTTCTGTGCTGGAGGCTAATGGGGGAAAATAAAATTAGGACGACTATACTGGTCCTATGGACACACTCAGAGGCTTGGGAAGAAAACACTTGCTTAGTTAAGCAAGTTAGGACATCATGAGAGGTACTATATGAATAAGTGCCTAAAAGAAGGAAGCAGGTATTAATTGTGAAAATTGTTTAGAAAGGCAGAAATCATCTTGGTGGATTTAATGTCTGAGAAAAGGTATGGAATAGCTAGTGCTTGATCTAGACCTCAGGGATATGTGGTAGACAGGGAGAGTAAGGACCTATTTTTCTGCAGAAAGATGTGAGTCTAGCTGGGTAATTGGTATTGAAGAGCAGTGGAAGCAGACATGATATTGGGGTAGGCCTTATTAAAGTCTGAAATGCTAGGGGTATGGCTGTAAATGTTAGAGAAATCATTTTTTAAAAAACACTTACAAGTATGGTGAGTGACAGCAATTAAACATCTGCTATGCTAGGCTCTGTGTATGATGCCAGCCATGAATTAGCAGAGAGATAAGCAGGGGTAAATTGGTAGAGGTGACTGCAGTACTTAAAGGGAATTTTGGTTTTATGTAGCAGCTACAATAGTGGCTGGACAAAGTAGTAGGTTAGTTAAAGGATGTATATTACATTATCCAAGATGGACTAGATGATGGAGAGCCCAGGGACTGGGAGATAAGGAACAAGTTAAAACTGGCTTGTAAGCCAGGGAAGTCCAATGACAGTCTCTTGCTTAATGTTGCAGGAAGACTTGTATATAGGGAGAGGGTACTGTTGGGCCTAGATTAAAAAGATTTGAGTTCAAGATTTGACTCTGCTACTAACTACCCAAGTGAATTTATACAAGGCACTTAATCTTTTTGAATTGTAATTTCCTCATTTGAACATGAGAATCAAATAAAATAATATATACGAAATGGATTGCAAACCAAAACTTCACAACTACACCCTTTATTAATAGACTCATAGTTAAAAAGACTTATAAAGTCAAATTTTCTGTGTCAGAGGAGCTTGTTAAAGAGCTTTAACTGTGATATGTTTTATAAAGCAGATAATCTTGGAAAGAGACACTTGTAATGACTTTGGGTAAGGATATAAAAGGCACACAACTGAGATGTTAGAGATGACCAATCAACCAGCAGGGTTAGTTGCTAGGTCCAAAATGGACTGAGAGAGAAAAAAATATTAAGTTACCAACTCAAAGGAATGAAATAATCATGGTACTGTCAGTGTGACAGGGAAACTGAGAAAAGGGGTTACCTTGGATGAAAGATGATCCCAGGTATTTATTGATCCCCTTCAGTTTTACACACAGTAGGTTTTACAAAAAATTTGTGTATTCTAGTATGTTAACTTGAAGGTTAATGTTTTTCAGTTGTGGGTAATGAAATCTATTTGCTTGGCTTCAGCCAGCATTTAAAAAGGAGAAAGGAAAAATAATGGATGGAATGGAATAGAAAAGAGTATGTCTTACGTATTGTTTTGTGAAACTTTTCTTGACCAGGTTGTGATGGAAAACATGTACCATATTATGGCTCCAATCAAAAGAGTTTAAAAACTAATGTCCTAGGTGAAGGGATATAGGATTAGAGAGGAGGTAAAACAATCTGCAGTGCAGAGAAGGTACAGGATAGAGATTTAATGGGTTTTGTGGGAGAGGGAGCAGCAATGACAGCAAAAACACCTATTGAACATCAACACAATCTGTCGGCTGCAGGGTGTACTGGAAACCAAAAAACAAAGATTTGACCTCAGAGAGTCACTGTCCAGCAAAGGATGAAAAGATAACTGGGACACCGGGTAGCATCTAGAGCCAAACATGTGGCTAAGATTTCAGAGGCAGGATAAGGATTACCTGAGCACCAGGAGCAGTTGGAGAATTCTTCCTAATGTGAGAGTGGAGGAGGCTTGTAGAAGGATTGAGTTTTGCACAGAAGGGTGGATGAGGTAGTTTATGTGTTGCATGTTTGGGAGGAGGCAGGAGGGAGTTCGGCTAAAGAAATCAAAAAGACTGAGAGTCAGTAGTAGTCTTTATCTTTATCCTCTTTCCATTCAGAGAAAACACCATGAATTACAATCAGTACATCTTGGAGTCTTTATCACACCCAGAAGTATTTACAGTGTAGTATTTATATAGCAACTGGAATGGTATCTTGTCCATAATTCAGAAAGTGATAGTGAACAAAAGGAGGAAGCCAGAGCCTGGTCATGTGAACACGTAAATTAGAGAAGGATAATATGTTAAGTTAAAAAAAAAAGTTGGAAACAAATGTTATTTATAAGTATAATCCCGATTTTGTTTTAAAAAATCTCTTTCACTGTTAAAGACTGAAAGAAGATAATTTTCATACTGTCTGGCTTTTCAAATGAGCATATATAATACCTTTGTTCAGATTTTAAAACAAATAGTGCAATCAAAAAGAGGGTAGCAATGTTTAAGGTGGTTAGGAGTGTAAGGAAGATGAGACTCAAGTAAAAACTGGATTTATTTCAGAGGAGAGTGGTGATCTTAGAGCCATCTCAACTGGATAGTGAAATTCAAGTTGTTAGAGTCACAGACTGAGAAAGAACTGATATCCAGGAGATGTGACCAAAATGAAGGGTAGAACTGTAAGGCTGAGGGAAGGCTTCAGTGCATATGTAACGATACCAAAGGAGAAGGGCCAGCAGGAAGGGAAAGGCAAATTATAAACCCTGCAAAGGACAAAGGGATGGATTCATGTGAGGAAATGAACATTGAAGGCTCCCCACCGTGATTTGATTTATCATGTGAGAAAATAATTTTTGGACACAGTCATCTTCTTGCATCATTGCCCTTGATGTTCATACCTTGACTTCTCTACCTTTTAAAAATCTTTCTGACTATGGATAGCAAAATCTGAGGTCTGTCCTGCTTGTCACATGGTGGGTACATTGTTTTTATCAGATTGGCAAAGGAGTGGAGATGGTTGTGATTGACTGTTTTTCTAACGATCTTTTTAACTCATATTTTAACTGTGAATGTACATTCTGGCTATGGATGTGGCTATCAATCACCAGTTAAATTACAGTTACTGTATGGGCATTGGATTCAGGGTACAATATGGCAGCCTTAAAGATCTGCTGTCATGAGCATGAGAAGATGTAAATCCAATACGAACTCTTTGATTTGAGTTTTAATTACAAATTATCTTACGTTCTTTATTTAGTATCTCCTTTTCATGTTGCAGAGGCCTGGGGGACTATAGGAGGCGCCCTGTAGACCTTTACATCAAATTTGCATTTTGAAAGGCAGCTCTTCTGTTTTCAGTAAACTTGAACCAGTTAACTAATCTCACCAGCACTCAGTTTATTTATCTTTGAAACAAAGATAATAGTACCCACCTAATAGGATTATTAGTGAGGAGGAAATAAGGCAATTTATAGAACTGTTTGGCACGTAGTAGGGTCAGTAATATGTTGTCATTTCCCTTTTTTTCTTTTAAAGTTCACAGTGAAGAGATGTATAATTAGTGTTGCTTTTAAGTATCGATTATAATTAGAATAACATTTCTTCCATTTATTTTTTATTTCCTAAGACTTCAGGGTCACCAAGAGTTGTAACCGAGTTCGAAATGCAATGGCTGATGCTTAGCTGTTTCACCCCCTATGAAAGCAAACTCTAATAGATCTTAATTTTGAGAAAGGCAGAATTTAAAAAAACAAGTTGGTTTATATAGATTTTACTTTCTATTTATATAAGGTTAATATTAAACCTGTTAATTTACCACAAAGGTGGCACCATAAAATTTAATATATTTAAATAATGGTTGCTGCTAATGATCATATTGGTGATACTTCATTAATCTGAACATCATTTATCGGGCAACCTTTATTCTTTGGAACATGAAGAATGAAGAATTAAGGGAAAGAAGCCTCTGGATAGCCAAAATAGATATCCCAAAGTCCATGCACTAAATGTATGTCCTTGACTCATAGGTAAGCCCTTAACCCTTTATTCAGAAAGAGCCCATATATTTTTAATTAACTTTCTGGCTTCTACCACATTTATCAAGACTCCTAGATTTAGATTAGAATCAAGGAAACAGGACTGCTCAGTACAAGTATACTGATAGTATGAAGATGTAGTAACTTGAGTGGATTAAAAATTATGAAAAGCAGACTCAAGAACACAGAAAAACATGCCAGTCAGCCATTTAGTATATGGTTAAAAAGTATGCCAAAGGAATGATTGTAACATACTACAGACTAAATAATGGGTGTTCATAATTAAACCTTATTTGGAACAGCCAACTATGGCCCATTTCAGCAGCAAGCAACCATTATATGGATTCATTTATTGAACATGTGTCTTCTATGTTCAGCTCTGTGCTAGGCACTGAAGGAGGTATGACGTCAAGGAATCATTGGAGACATAAAACAAACATAAAAAACCATACCATTGGCTTCACCAATGGCAAGTATGAATGAAAGAGGTAATATAATTAGTATTACTCATATGGAAAATTCACTCAGGAGACATCCTAATCCCCAAGGAATAAGGACAAAAAAGACTTCATATTTTATTCTTATAGAGTGGTTTTGTTGCATATTGCTTCTCAGGTTGGTTTGAAGTCCATAGCTATTTATTTACCATTAAGAGAAGGTGGTCAGCCAATTTCTCTCTTGTCTGCTAAGCTATAGTAAGTATATTTTGAGATTAAAGATCCTAACTTTTCAAGCAATTGGAATTAATTGGTTGTCATTCCTCCCTTTTTTCTTGAATTTAATTTTTATTTTTAAGAAAATAAAACATCTACATTGTTAAAAAAGTTAGTATTATGACTTGTAACAAAACACCTTAGTCTCCTGCCCCATCCCTTTCCTACCCCTTCATACCCCTCCTTACCTGTCTTACTTTTGCTTTTGACTCCCACAAACAATACCTTCTACACATCTTAGCTGTTTCTATTTTAACAGTGTTTTTACTTTATTGTATATGTCTCCATTATTTATACTTCCTTAATTTTTTTAGGTTTAAATATTATTTATTGACTTCTTCCTCTGGAGGTTTCGTATTCTTATACCCTCTTCTTCTGTCTTTATCTTGGCCTCTTAATATTTAATGTTTACAGTTATGACCATGCAAATATTCATAACTAAGCCTTAAACAATTCTGTGATTTTATTCCCTTTCTTCTATAATTTTCTGGCTTTCCTAGAGTTCACAATGGCCTTTGTTTTCCCTTCTTAGCCTTTTACATTCCTATCACTAGTTAATTGTCAAGTTCTCAGACTGAAGTATAAAACCACTCGATATACTAAAACATGGTTATTTTCTTTCCCCCTGTGGGAACATATGTCCTAGATCTTATTCTCCTCCTTCAGTCTAGCTGTTGGTTTTCTAGGCTTGTGGCAGTTAATTTATATTAGCTTGGTATATAATTCTATAAATTGGAGATCATTTGACCTAAGAATTTTGAAGATGTTATTCTGTGTTTTTTAGCTTTTAGTGTTGTAGTTGTAAAATCTAGTACATTCTCATTGCTAATATTTTCTGTAAAACTTGTTTATTTTTCCTCTAGAAAATTTTAGGACATCCCCATTTGTCTACAGCGTTCTGAAATTTCACAATGATATGCCTTGATGTAGGTCTGTTTTAATTTATTGGGGTAGGTTCTCCGTGGACCATTTCAGCCTAGAAATTCATGTCTTTCGGTGCTGGGAAATGTTCCTATATTATTTATTTGATATTTTCATTTCTCTTGTTTTTTTCATGGAGCTCTTATTCAGAAGTTGGATTGTCTAATTTTCCTTATATTCTTTCCACTATAATTCATTTTTTTTCTCTCCCAGTTTCCCCACCCTTTACGGGACATTTTCTCAACTTTTTGCCAATTTTTCTATTGAATTTTCTATTTTGTTAATGTAATTTTAATATCTAAGAGCTCTTTTTTGTTGCTTGAATGCCTCTGATAACGTAATCTTATTTCTTGATGCAACATGTTTTATATCTCTTAGTATTTTAGAAAATTTTCCTTGCTTCCTTTATCATCTCTTTGTTCTCTTAATTTCTCTTTATTGTGTTACTATCTTCTTTGTGTTTCATAATGCTTCATTTCATTTCTCTAATTTTAATGACCTTTGGTTCTATTAGTAATTAGGAGCAAGGCACTGAAAAGCTGTGTGTGAGTGGGCTTCACTGCAGGGTGATTATATATAGAGACCTGGCCTTTGGGTAGGGGTGTGTCCACTCTATTCATTAGTGCCTACATTTTCTCTTGGACTGGTCAGTTGAAGAGAATTAAACATTTTTCAGCTTTTAGGGTCAAAGTCTGACTAGTTTGTTCTCTAAGCTGAGTTGGAGCAATGATTTGAGCAGTATTTTATTCAGTACTCGAGATTTCATTTAATCCTATTCTCAGTCAGCACTTCTGCCCTTGGGAATGCCTGGTATCCCCAAGTCTGCGATTTAGCCTCTCCAGTTAATAAAAGTGTGGGATGGGAGATGAGATAATGGCCTCTGACCTCTTGTTGCTTTCAGTGTGTGCCTGTGCGCATGTGTGTTGGGTTGAAGTTAGTGGTTTGAGGCAGTGATAGGGGGTTGATATGAGAGGGATTGTTAGCTTTCATTTTGGAGCAGACTGTGAGAACCCACTGATGACCAGTCTTTTCAGGGTTCATAATTGCTACAAGCCAAAGCCAATTTTTGGAATCTTGTCTCACATGTTTTAGTATGGAATTTTTGATATTGCAAGAAGCCTGCGGAGTCCCTAAAGGAAAAGTAGATGCTTCAGGGTTTCATCAGGCATCTTTCAAGGTAGTTGACAATTGAGGAAGTTAGGGCCAGTCTCAGTTTTGAAGAACATTTTCTGAACTAAGTAGTCCTTGGAAGATTCCAGGGTGGCCACCTTTTCTGGATATAAAGACTTGGGCTTTGCAGTGATGCTGTGACCAGGATAAAAGCAGTTTCATGAGCACGTTTGCAAATGGCTGTGTCCCAAACTTATTGGGTGGTAGGAACATTTACTAGGAGCATTCAATTAATTATTTATGGACTAACTCCTGTGTTCTATGTAGTTGGACTAGGAGTTGGAGATACAAGATGAATACATTCAGTAGCTTTGTAAAAACTTCTATCTAGTCCATTTTCTAAACTCTTTTCATTACATTTGTAATACTCCTGTGGAATAATACCAAACACAAACTTGAGATGTCACAAAAAGATAACTAAAAGTTATTTATTCCTTTCTCAAATTTTTCCCTTTTATGTATCTAACTTAAAATTCTTCATGGCATGTTTAAAATTTAAAGTTTTCATTAAAGAAAACCATCTGTCATAATATGAAGCAAAAAAGGGACATTGTGTGATATTTCAATAAGAGATTGAAAATGAGTCCGTTAACTGCCCCAAATTACTATTTGAGGTTATTTTGAGCTAAATTGTCTTTGGAATTAGAATTTAAATTACCGGTCAGACTCAATTAATATAACTGGTCATGTAGGCAGCCCATTCCCCTTCCTTCTCATAAAAAGAATATTTTTATTATTTATACGTTTTTACAGCCAAGTTAGATATAGGCATTATTTTTTAGAAGATAAAAATTTTACACATTAATTGATTTAAGTATTTAAGGGTTGTTTTGTATCTAAATAAGAAATTTGAATAATCATTTATTATTTGGTTTTCTAGAGATACAACAGATCCTTTTGAAGTCACTGGGAGGTAAATCAGTACATTGTTCTGAGTAACATTTTGGCTGCCTGGTGCAATATTAAGAAAATAGCTATCACCAACAGCTTTAGACAGTTAAATTATTTTCTTTAAATGCCATAACAATAAATGCATAGTGGAGGATGTTCTAAGAAGACATAAATTAGAAATATGTATAATTATTTTAATAATTTAAGCATTTCTAAATATTAAACTTTTGTGATATATGGGTTTAAAAATAAATATGAGAGATTAAAATGATGAGTACCATTGTTAATTTAGTCTTCATTTTCATCTTTTCATTTATTTATAGATTAGAACAAGTAAATTTATTCCTTTTCTTTTTCAATGATGAATTTATTAATTTAGAATTTAAAAGTACGAAAGAAGAAAATAATTTAAAACTAGATTTGGTGGTGTTAAATATGGAGTTGGTTGTGTATCTGATGCTATTTGGAGAATCCAGGTGTGGAAATGTCTTGCACTGGTTGGATACTAGAACATTACAAGGAAACAAAGGTATCTTGACTGATTTACGGATGTCCCTGAAATGATGCTAATATGTACAATATCTTAAAGCAAAGCTAATAGGATGTGGGTATCACAATCCACTTCTCATTGGCTGATAGAGTCACATATCCTGGGACTTGGGACTATTGGTGAAAAGAAGAGTTTGATTTAGGCCATGAACAATATTTATCTATAAATATAATAGGCCATAAAAAATATTTTAAATCTTTTGACTGAAATCGAACTTGAAGTAATAAGTCTCATCCATATCTAACATCTTATAACTACAGAGATTTTAAAAAATAAACATAAAAATCAAATTTACATTTTGATGTGTAATACATTAACTAAAAAATCCATATTGGGAGCAAAATATTTGAGTGGTTGATTTTTTTTATTTAAAACATTATGTGGAAATGTCAAGTAGTTGTATGACTGGAATCTCTTTGTGAAATTTCGTGGGTGTGAAGGTAGTAAAAAAAAAATGATGAGACAAGTGAAATTTTTGTTGTGAAGGAGCTACCATCATATCTGGTAGGTTGCCATTTTCTTAGCTACTTTGGTAAAAATCACCAAGGAAACATGATTAGAAATGCTCCCTAGCTTATTTTATTGAGATTAAATGTGCATATGTATGTAACCTGTGGTACAAAGATTCTGTTTTCTTTGTAGCATGTGTTTTATTGAACAAATTTTATTTGATTTTCCATCAAAACATAGCTTTACATTGAATTTAACAATAATTTTCAAAAGTCCCAAGTTTTATAAAGATACATATAAATTAGATGGATTACCATTAAAATGTAATTTCTTGGTCTTTTTTTGAATTTACAATATATTTTTAAAATCTTCAGTTTTCCAAAGGTATCTGCTAGACAGAGCACTTGCTATTTAAAAATGAAGTGTAATTTCTCAAAAAGAAAATAAGCTTCAATGTTTTTTCTTACGGCTGAGTTTCCAAAATTTTGGGAAAAATTAATATATTGAAATCAATAGTTGGCCATGCTTTAAATATGATACAAAGGGTTTTAAAGTCTAAATTGTCATTATTTACAAAATACTGGCAAATTAGAGCTAAAGCACTTGGTGTTATTGTGTAATCTTCTGTTTAAAAATAAACAGTGCAAATAATTGTAGAAACCTCTGGGTTTAGAAAAGCTTGTTGGTGGTTCTTCGCATCCTACTAAAAAAGCGGGCTGTCTTTGCATATTAATCACTCTGTGAAAGGAAGCTTGCCTTATTTGCATTGTGCATGCACTAAGAAGTCCAATAGTGCGCCTGAGAAAAAAATGGGGGGATTGTAATTGTTGTTCTCAAAAGGGTTTTTATTCCATTCAAGTGGAAAAGCTGAATGCTGGAGAATTAGTGCAGTGTTTTGTGGAAGAAGAGTCCCTTTGGGCCCCTGCATTTCATGTGGTGCGATCCCAGTACGTTAGGGTCCTGAATGTTGGGGCGTAGAGGAAAGGGCCTCGTCTTTCTAGGATGCAATCTATGTTCCTGCAGAGCTCTACAATTTTGTAAGCACCTCTCCTTGTTTTGTGTTGAAAAAGAGTTAAATTGAGATCCTGGCATTATATGCAATATTGGAAATCTCAGGAAAATTAAACATGAACCTCCCCAAAATCTGAATCTTAGTTTGTGTTTTGGGAGGCAAGATGGGGACACACAAATAAAATTAAGTGAATTATGTAGCAGTATTTTTTGAGAAAATTTGTGATTTAGTTAACACCTTACATATATAATTTGTCCACTAAATTGATTTTAAATGATATATTTGAAATTATCTTTTATGATGACATCTTTTTTGTTTCATTGTACTTTAAGACTTGTTGATTGAATATAAACACTGAGAATAAAACAGCAGAAATGTACTTAATGTTATTGAGGGCTTTTTAAGAGAAAGATTTTGTAAAATGAGCTATTTTTAACATGTTTCTCTCCTACCATGGTATATCTCCTTCATGAAGCCTTTTCCCTGTCTGGTTTTTGATAGTTCTAGCTGGCACCAGCCACATGAATCAGTAGTTTCCAAAACCTCAACACATACATTAGTTATTTTGAAGGTCTATTACTTTGGACTGGTCCGATATTCCTTACATGTTTTTAACATCTTTAAAAAATTCTGCACATTATGTAACATTCTTAATTAGACTTTGAATATTACAATAGAGGGAATGTTCCATTTTCTTTGTACACATATTTTGATAAAGTGATTAGGTGTAATCATGGAGACAAAACCCAGTGTTCCAAGTGATTTTGTTAAATGTTAGAAGGTACTTAACTGATTTAAAAGGTTGTACACAGGTTTTACTAAAAACCACTTGGCTTAGGTATATTCAACTATTGGTGTAACTACTTTTTATCATCCTCTTTACTATTGTATGGATTTGGTTATTTGACAGTTGAACACAGATCCTCTGGTAATATCATTTATATTTTATTTGAATTTCTTTCTGCAGTATTCATGTAGTGTATTGTGTTTTATTTGGGCTCATGCAGAGCATTCTATAGACTTTTATTGTACATGTGTGTTGTTGTTCTAAAGAAAAAAGTAGCCAAGATGTAGTTTTAAAAGGTAGGACCACAAAAATTAGACCGGTAGTGGAAAAAACACACACTATTGTTTCTACCATTCAAAAAAGACCCTAGATCGATTTTGTAGTAAATTTTCTTCCAAAATACATATATGACTAATATGCTTCTCTGTGATTTTGTTATAAAAGTAATATTAGCATTTATAGTTAATAATTTAAATTTGAATCTTTCAATAAACATACACAATGCATTATGCATTTTTAGGATTACATAGATTACATAAGTTTGAAAAATTGTTTACCAACATAAACAGCTGGTATCAAAAACCACATGATCATGTCAATAGAGAAAGAAAAAGCATTTGATAAAATGCAACATTCATTCTTGATAAAACACTCAATAAGCTAGGAATATAAAGGACTTCCTCTTCCTCAATATGATAAAGGGTATCTCTGAAAAACCCAGAGCTAACATGTACAAATGGCTAATAAGCACAGGAAAAGATGGTCCACATCATTTGCCCTCAGGGAAATGTAAATCAAAACCATGATGAAATACCACTTCACACCCACTAGAATGGCTATAATAAAAAAGACAGATAATAACAAGTGTTAACAATGATGTGAAGGAATTGGAAACTTCATACACTGCTCGTGGGAATGTGAAATGGTGCAGCTTCTTTGGAAAACAGCCTGGCAAATCTTAAATAGAGTTACCATATGAATCAGCAATTTCACTCCTCCAAGTGTGAAAACATATGTCTATCAAAAGCATACATCTGTACAAAAACTTGTACATGAATGTTCATAGCAACATTGTTCATAATAGTAAAAAATAGAAACAACCCAAATGTCTATTACCTGATGAATGGATAAATAAAATGTGGTATATCCATACAATGAAATATTATTCAGAAATAAAAAGGATGAAGTGTTGATATATACTACGACATGGATAAACCTTGAAAGTGTTATATTAAGTGATATAAGTCAGTCATAAATGACCATGTATTGTATGGTTCCATTTATATGAAAAATCCAGAATAGGAAAACCCGTAAAGACAGAAAATAGCTTAGTGGTTGCCTAGGGCAAGGAGGGTAGAGGCAAATGAGAACTGATTGTTAATGGGTCAGTTTTATTGCAGGGTGATGAAATGTTTTAAAATTAATTATGATGATGGTTGCACAACTCTGTGAGTGTACTACAATCATTGATTGTACACTTTAAATGGGTTAATTGTATGACATGTGAATTATATTTTAATAAAGCTGATACACACACACAACTGGCATCTGCTGTCATTTGGAGATAAATAAGCAAACCAAATTTTTTTCCAGTGAAATCTATGAAAGCCAAAGTGAAATTAGCAAAGACTTAAAGTATTGCATTTTATTAAAACTAATTGTAATTATTTTGGTAGATGAAACAGAAGATGTTATGTATAGATGTTATGTATAAAATATAGATCTGTGAAACTACACATCACCTAACACATTTGTTGATGACATACTATGTGATCCCATGGTATAAAAACTTGAACTTTGCTTTATTCTCTCATAATCTTTTAGTTGCCTTAACTAGCATGGAACTCTGTTTTTCAAAGCTATGGACCCTTTTAAAGATAATGTGCCTAAAATGAAAGGGTTATAATTTGGGAAGGTTATATGGAAGCTTTTGGGGGCTAACAGTATTCTAGTTCTTAAATTAGGTGGTGGTCAATTTTTTTTTATTATATTAATTCATAAAAACATCTATTTTGGTGTTATTCATTATCCTATATATGTTATATCTCATAATGAAATAAGATTTAAATTAGAAAGATGTAATAATCCTCGTCTTTGAGATATTTGTGGTCACATGAATGTTGAATATATATTCAGTAGTGTTTTACTGATCAACAGAATATACCTACCTACACTTGAATTTTATTACACTAAATAAATGAAACTTCCTTTGGGTAACCCACCATTGTCTGTTTCATTTTGAAATTTTATGCCAACAAAGTTTTGTTCTCAGACTTTCTTGAACTTTTATACAATGCAGGATTGGTTGATGCCAGGGTGTGTGAGCTGAGAGAAGCCAGAGTGGGTTTTATCCTTTTGAACAATTCAGAATGCTTAGTTTTTGCCATCTTTGTGACTAGAGGGTGCTTTGGGAGACCTAAGAGTGTCCAGAAAGGTTTGAACAGTTTCTTCCAGCAAGATAGGCAAAGGAAGAGAATTAAAGGGCAGAGGTGGTGTGCACTGAGGCACAGCCCTCTGGAAATCACATGGATTCACCATGGATAGAGCATAGGAGAGGAGGGAGGTGAGATGGGAAAGGAGATGAGGGGCCAGACCATGAACGACCTTGGTAGCTCGGTCAAGGTGTTTGCATGTTTCTTAGAGATGGGGGCATGGGGAAGCAACATATCAGGACCTTGATGTAGGTCTGAGATTTTTAAATTAATCAAAAGGGGCATAGGTGTCATTGAAAAGGCTAAATGTAGAACTACTGTATGACCCAGAAGTTTCACAGCTAAGCATATGCACAAGAGAATTGAAAAAAGGAAGTCAAACGGATACTTGTACATTGATGTTCATTACATCATTACTCACAATAGCTGAAAGGTGGAGACAACCCAAATGCCTGTCAACAGATGAATGGATAAATAAAATGTGGTATATATGTACAGTGGAATATTAACTATACAAAAGAATGAAGTTCTGATATATGCTACAACATGAACGAGCCTTGAAAAACATTATGCTAAGTGAAAGTCAGACACAAAAAGACAAATATTGTATGATCCCATTTTTATGGTATTTCTAGAATAGGCAAATTCATAAAGACAGACAATAATTCCTGTCCTTGACAGGAAGTAGATTAAAGAGGCTGGGCATGGAGGAAGCTGTTGCCTAATGGGTACTGAGTGTCCATTAGGAGTGATGAAATGTTTGGGACTAGATAGTGGTGATAGTTGCACAACATTGTGAATATTAAATAAGCAAATTTTATGTTATGTATTTTCTACAATTAAAGAAATGGAAAGGAAAAGCGTCAGGTTCTAACAAAAGCAGCCTTGAGAAGCCCCTGAAGGAGTGAAGCCAGGTGGCTGCGTGGAGGTTGGCCACGAGGCTGGGGGCTGGTGACTAGTGCGTGGTGCAGGTGGAAGCAATGAAAGCTGGAGGGAGGGCACTGGTGGAGGGGATGGAGGGGAGGAGGCAGGTTCAGTTTTTCAGAGTGTGTAGGCATTGGTGGCTTGGACTACGAAGTCCCTGTGCCCCATTTAGATGAGGAACATAAGGAAGGGAACAATCATTAGGGATAAACACAAATGCTACAGTAACATCTAAGAAGGGTACCCAACGCAATTGCAGGGGCAGTAAAGGCTTTCTGGAGGCATTAAGTTATGCTGAGTCTGGAAGCATGAAGATGACCTGGTGAGGCACAGGAGAGGTGGATGGAAGTGCCAGGTAGAGCAAATGGGATGGACAAGGTGGGGAGAGAAGGCTTGGGACACTGCGGGAGGAGAGCTGGAGCAGGAAGTTTCGTGTGACTGAGAGTATGTTTAGGGTGTTAAGATGGGTAAGCAGTATCATATTTTATTCCCAAGGTAAGAAGATATAATTTAAGTAAAGGAAAGGTAACATGATTCATTTTTTAAATACTTAGATATTCTTCAAAACTACTTTATGAAAAAAAAAAGCCCTCACCCCCATTTCACAAAATAAAGAATAACAGTCACCAATTAATGTAATAACTACAATATCCACATTGGAGAAACTATGCAGTCCACTTCTATTTTCACTCAACCTCATTCACGTGTTCATTTATTGAGTCATCATTCAACAAATCTGAGACTTGTTTTACTCAAAGTGTTCTCCTATAAGAGCAAAATAATTACAAGAGCTACCTTTAGTTTTGCACTTCCTTAAGTACCTGACTACACTCTTCACATATATTTTCTTACCAGCCATTCCAGGAAACATATGTGAAAGGAGTATTATCCTCTTTCACAGATAAAACAGTCTGCTCCCTGTCTCAGCACATGGATACTTTCTGCCCATCTTCTACACAAAATCTAGAAGAGATGAGAATTCTCTCGTCAAACCTACAAACACGCCAGTACCCACACCTGTCTTTGCCTGTTCGCGTTATGCCAGTGGCTGAGGTGAATCTGGTTTTGTCCAAGGCTAACCTCATGTACCAGATCCCTTCTATCTCCTAAGAGTTTATTCTGCCAATTATTCCCTCTGCTGGCTCCTTTTCACTATCATTTAAACATGACCAAGTCTTTCTTAACTTAAAGCTCTACCCCTTGGCCTCCTCCAGTGACCATCCCATTTCTTTCTCTCAATATACAGTCTGACTTTAAGCCATGTCACCCCACTAAGGCTGTTCTTGTTAAAGTCACTGATGACCTTTTCATTTCTAAATTCAAGAGAGATGCTTTTCAGTCCTCCTCTTACCTGACCTATCAATAGACTAGACCCTGTTAGTATCTGCCTTTGGCTTCCATAGCCCCATATTCTCCTGACTTTCCTTGTAGCACCTGAATGCTCCCTCTCAGCCTTATTTTTCTTTGATCTTCTTCCTCTGCCCACCTCTTAAACACTGTTCCTGAGAGCTCTCAGTGGCCCTCTTCTCATATCCCTTACACTTTCTCTGGGTAATTTCATCTACTCTCTAGTTTCAGTTGCCATCTATACTGTGCATCAGAATCACCTGGAAGGCTTGTTAAAACACAGGTTGTTGGGATCCACCCCCGCATCAGAGTGTCTCAATTCTGTAGGTTTGGAGAGGGGCCCAGAATTTACATTTCTAACCTGTTCCCAGGGGTTCCGAAGGCTGCTGATCTGGCACCATGATTTGAGAACCAGTGTTCTAAGGTAGTCATCGTGTTATAATTTGAATGATCTGATGAAGTGACCTCTCCTCTAAGTGACCACTTAGGCCTCAGAAACAAGAGCTGCATACTGCTGTTAACTTTAAAATAAAAAGTCCTTTCAAAGTGAGAGGCAATAAATATTTATTTGAGATAAAAATAATAGCTATCCGGAAGCACTGCTTTAGGCAGAAGCCCGAATAAAGTTCCTATTAGAGGACAAAGGCAAGGGGTGTTCATGAGAAAGGGGAGGGAGCAACGACATCACTGGAAGGAAGGCATTCTTATTGGTGCAGATAACATAACACAGTGACGTTAATTCTAAGTAATATTTTTAATTTTCAGTCCAGTAGTCATAATGACTGCTTTCCTGTTATCTTTGCAAATAGTTCTTTGGGGCACAGCATTGCTTTAGTCCCAGTCCAAAGGCTATTTTGCCCAGTTTTAACATTCCAAAGGTTTGAGGCATAAGACCTGCAAGGCAGTTCCTCAGGGATGGCCGGCAGCTCCCGCTCCATTTAGGAGAAGCCAAAGAACTTACACTCATGACCCATGGACATGAACAATGGTGGGCGGATTGCCTGAGGGAGCAGAGGTGCTGGGTGGAGGAGGGCAAAGGAGGAAAAATCAGCATAACTGTAATAAATCACTAAAATATAATTTAAAAAATTAAGTGGCTCCATTTAGCATATATTATTATTATTTTTGACACTGCTTTCAGGATAAAATCTTGACTCCCCATTGTAGCTTACAATATCCTTCATAATCAGACTTCTATGTATCAGTCCCCTCTTAACTCTCACCAGTCCTTACCCCTCACTTTTGACCCCAGCTGCCATAGCTGCATGCATATTTCTTTTTTTAGCCTTTTATTTCTTACCCCCATGCCTTGATTCTGGCTTATTATCTCAGCAGGCAGTCTTCACTTTCCTTTCCCTAAAAAATTCTTATTTAGTTCTTTGATTTTCTGTTTACAAGTCAGTCATTTCCTCTAGCAAAGTTCTCTGACCATCTGCTCTGAAATAGGTGCTGCCTCTTCCATGGGCTTCAACAGCTCCTCTGTGCAGGTGTCCCTGCTATGAAGGCTAAGTAGGGCATTCCTATAAAATCTATAAAGTGAAGAAGCAGTTACCTTAGGACACAACTTGTAGAGGATGCACAAGGTAACTTGAGAAAAAGCCAGGTGTTCACAGACACAGTTCAAAGCTATGGAGTCTTTACACCGAGTTGCTGAGTGTAGTTCCCAGAGAAAGAGCCCGGTGATGCCACTCTTGCCGCTCAGGGTGCGTGCTGTGCTGCATCTACAATGGCTCCCTGCAAAACAATGCCAAACACTATTTTAGCTTTTTGCCTTTTTTCTTAAAAGCAAAGATCCTTTTCAGAGTAAGGAAAACAGGTGCTAATGTAGGTCTTGAGTAAAAGTGGTGTATAGTGAATTTCAAACAGCGGGGTAGACCTGTACTCCTCCTAGCATATTTATTAGAGTATTTATTAACTGAGTGACAGTTGCATGTTTGCATGAGTGTTAGTCTCATCCATAAAACTGTTCTGTGAAGGCATGTCTTTGTTATCATAGCATTGCTCAGAGTAGCATCATACCCTACACATAGTACAGTAAGTGTTTGTTGGATGATGGAATGAAGAAAGATTGGTATTCAACTGTCTTAAAAGAGTAAATTGGATCAACTGCATGACCAAAGACATAAAAACCAGGTGATAGTCATTTAAAAGACCTCCTCAGTTTTAACACACAAAAAAAATGGATAGTAAACAATTTACTCATGTTTATATTAGCAAAACACTTCTAAAGTTTGTAAAGAAGTTTGAATTGGTTCATAAGAAGTTTTAAATTATCAACACACTATTATTAAATATTTATTAAATAACATATGCAATATTTTTAAGTTAAATGGTATTTCATAGATTTATCAACATTTTCTTCATACAGAAGAAAATTAGATCACTTGTTTATTCACCATGCTAGGAAATGGGCATCAAACATGAGCCTTAAAGAGCTCACAGTTTGATGGAAAAGAGTCACACATGTTCAATCTCTTTATTAATTTTAATTGGTCCATAAGGTATCAATTTAAAAATAAAGATGTCCATCATGGTTATTGATACTGCAGTGTGGGAATTCTGCTTTTTCAGTCATGTACGTTCCCTTGTAACCATGAAGGCTAACCTTAATCCTAGTAAATCCTAGTTCTTGTTAATATTTATCCTTCATTCTTGTTAACTTTGAGATTATGTGCATTACATCCTCATGAGAATAGTTAAAATAATATTATTTGAATATGTTTGAAAGAACTATTCAATCTGAACGTGCTAGGACTACCCCTGGCACAAAGAAAAACACCTTGCACCTGAAAACATCTGTGTCTATTTTGTAGAGCGGGAAATATTCATGTCTTCTCTTTATGGCTTCTTGGACTGTGGTAAACTTTGCTTTCTTTTTGTGAACTGTTATTCAGGACCCCTCCCACATACCTAGGAGCTTCAGGATGGTACCATCTTATGCTGCATTGAGTGTCAATCTCCTGCCCTGCCTGTCTCCACCATTTTGATAAAATTTATCATATATTCTTCATGTATAGAGAAAAATGGAATGATATGTTTTCCAGGATTTTATAATCTTCCATTCATGAATTGCAAAGGAAGGTGTTCATTTGTTTTTAGTCCCATTAATCATAAAACAGCCCAGGGTACGTAGTGTGGCATTTTAAAGCCAGGCTGAGATGGATTTAAGATGGGTTTCCTGGCATGTGATACTTCCTCAGTGATCTTGAATTAAATATTAATTAGAGAATGCTGTGGTGATTAATATGAAAATGGTTAAATAATTCTTAGATGACATTTATCGTGTTTGGCAAACACTGCATTGCTTTTCTAGAACACTTGTAGGGATCTCTGATAAGATAGCTCTCTAGCTAAAAGAAAAAGAAATCCTTACTACTGGGCTTGCGCTACCTGGAACCACTCTAAGTAGCCTGTGGATTTTCCCCCAGGATGCTTTGCGAGGAGGTGCGTTTGGCTTTGCCATTCTGTACTCATTTAGAGGACCCATTCGAGATAGTTAACCTTGAAGGAATTTTGGAATATGAAAGATCTCCAAAATTTCATCTAATTTAAATTGTTTCTTTCAGGCAAAATTCATAAACATCTCAGATAAGAATTTGTCTTTAAAAGTAAGACATCTCAGACATAAAGACGAAGGTTAAAGATCAAAGATTTTTTGACTTGTAATGAAATGAGTTGATTTCCATTAGACAGCTCTCATTTTTTAGAATAAGTTTAATGTTTACTAAAGAAAACAATCAAGTTTTGATGTACCTTTTCATATAGGCTTAATTTATGATATAAGCTGCACCCAACCTATAATAAGATTCTTTTGTCCAAGAGGTTTGTAACTTATTTTGATTAGAAATCGGAATGCATTTTTCTGTAAGATGTTTGAACATGATGCAGCTCTTCATATCCTCTGTAGTGCCTCGCAAAACATCTTGCAAATAGGGGCCCAATAAGCTTCTAATAGACTCAGTTTCATTCTAAGCCTGTTTTTGATAGACTCATTTCTTCCTGCATTCTGCATGTATATATATATATGCCTTCGGCGGAGGTAAAAATTGAAAGGATTTAAAGATTTAAATAGATGTTATTGAACTGAATTATAGAAAGCATTCCAGCTGGGAATGTGTGTTGCAATAGTTCGGTGGCACTGAGTAAACAAGAACGGATGGTCTTGAAGGTTTAACTGTGGATGGCCTTGTTCATCAGATGGGGATGTATGATGAGAGTGTGTTTTAGAGAGATGGGTCTGCTGCCCTTCTCTTGGAAGTTGGGAGAGATTACAGTGAAGAGGGTAGAGGCTGTAAGAGGTGATCAGAGGTTGAATTTGAGTTTTGACTGTGAGAATTAAAGGAAGAGATTATGCAAGAGATACCATAAAGGGAAGATTGATTAACTTTGTGCCAGATTTGGATACGGACGAGAGGGAAGAGGCCATGATTTAGACTCAGGGTGTGGTGACAGAAGAATGAATGGCACTAATAAAAACATACGGATGAGGAAGAGGGAGACTTTTAAATTTCTTAGAAGGTGATAGTTTAGCTTGGGGCAAGTGACCCTGAGGTTAAAGTGGACTGTTGAGGAAGAAAAGCTGAGTATACAGTTGGAAATGTAAGCCTAGTGTTCTTATGAGAGATCCAGTTAGGGACATAGATGTGCCATCATTTCTCTATGGGTCTCAGAAAGCTGAGTGCATTTAGAGAGAGAAGCAAAGAGGACAAAGGACAAAGCTGAGCCAAAAACCAACACTCTGGACAGGGCAGTTCTTTTCTTAAACTTTATTTTTCAATTACAGTTGACATTTAATATTATTTTTTATTAGTTTCAGGTGTAAGTATAGTGGTTATACAGTTACATAATTTACAAAGTGATCCCCCTGATAGTTCAAGTACTCCTCTGGCACCATACATAGCTATTACAATGTTATTGACTATATTCTCTATGCTGTGCTTTACATTCCTCGTGATTATTTTGTGACTACCAATTTGTACTTCCTAATCCCTTCACCTTTGTTCACCTACCTGCTCAGCCCCCAACCTTCTGGCAACCGCCAGTTTGTTCCCTGTATCTATGATTCTCTTTCAGTATTGTTTGACCACTTATTTTGTTCTTCTGATTTCACATAAAGTGAAATCATATGGTATTTGTCTTTCTCTGTTTGATTTATTTCACTTAACATGAAACCCTCTAAGTCTATCCATGCTGTCACAAATGGTAAGATTTCATTTTTTTGTGGCCAAATAATATGTCATTGTGTATATATACCACAGCTTATTTATCTACTCATCTATTGATGGACACTTAGATTGCTCCAGCATCTTGGCTATTGTAAATAATGCTGCAGTAAACGTAGGGCTACATGTATCTTTTTGGGTTAGTGTCTTGGGTTTTGTTTGATATATACCCAGAATTAGAATTGCTGGTTCATGAGGTAGTTCTATTTTTAATTTTTGAGGTAAATCCATACTGTTTTCCACAGTGGCTGCACCAGTCTGCTTTCCCACCAACAGTGCATGAGGGTTTCCTTTTTCCCACATCCTTGCCAACACTTGTTTGCTAATTTATTGATGATAGCCATTCTGGCAGGTGTGAGAAGATATCTCATCATGGTTTTAATTTTCATTTCTCTGACGATTAGTGACATTGAGCATCTTTTCATGTGTCTATTGGCCATCTGTATGTCCTCTTTGGAGAAGTGCCTATTCATGTCCTCTGAGGGGCATGAGCAGTTTTTATGTGTACTATTTAGTAAAAATGGTTACTGAGTCATTTAAGCAAATTGCTCTTTTGTATATTTCCAAAAAATTTTAAACCACAGAATTGCCATTTTTACATCATTCTCCTTCCTGCCTTGCTTGAATTCTTATTCCTTTTTTTATCCATTCACTTTGACTCCATTTAATGAAGAAAGTTTGTGTTTAGTCTATATCCATTTCTTACTGGGATTTTTACTTTTTATTGAGATGGCTCAATAAGTGAGAGATTATTTTGCTTTAATTGATTTCAAATCTCCTGGCATTAATGAAATTATATTCCAGGATACTTGGAGAACTTGTAAATAAGATTCTTGGAGAATTATAGAAATGACCTTTGGAAATTATGAAAATTAGCAAAAATTCAGTCTTTTTTTTCAAATGGAAAGAGGATGGATTCTATATACTACCTTAGACTGGTGAATTTAATGTCCACCTTAGACAAGTTTTAAGATTATCTTAAGAATTAAGAAAGTTTGAAGAATTAAGAAAGTTTGAAGAATCAAGCAGATTCTCTGTGAGCCCAGAGAGGGCCAGCATCTCATGCAGGTTTGCTGTGAATAAGCTATGTAAGACCTCAGTTCTTTCTTTGGCAGGATTGCTAGACTGAAACAAGAATTTATATTGGTTTATCTTGATAGTCAAATGGAGAAACACAAGCACAGTGCAAGTAACTCGTCAAAGGACTGTATCCATCATAAACTTGTAGGGAATGTCCAGATTGGAATGAATTTGTAGGACTTTCCTCTACTTTCTTATTCAAATTTTTAATCAATATTTTAGATGGAAAATGCTGTATTAGTGATACAGATTGTGGTTGAGAGTTGAATGATGGTTACTAGGATCAGGATCAAGTATCTGAAGAGTCTGGATCAAAGACCTAAATTTGACATGATTAAATTTAACAAGAATTAAAAAAAAAGCACATATGGGTCCTAAATTGTATTTCATAATTCTCTTCTCTCCTTCCCTATCCTCTTTTAGCCAAAATTTTAGAGAGTTCATTATTCTTTTTTCTGTCTCACAGAGCACTTGTTACAATGCACTGTTCTTGTTAGTCAGTCACTTGGTCCCTCTGCACTGTGAGCATTTTGAGGCTGTGGACTGTCCTGTAGCATTTCTGCAGTCTGCTACCTGCATTACACATCTAATGACTGGATAAACAAACTACAACTTAGTGGCAGCATTTTGAGAAAGTCTTACATCACTTGGATAGATAATGTGATGTGGTTGACAGAATATTACAAATGGTCCAACTCTTACCATGTCTGGATGTTAATGGTTATGAATTGGTTACATCCACTAATCGATTCTTTGCTTTTATATTTTCACTAGTAAATAGCTTGAAATGTAAAATTAAAAAAAATGATGAGCTGGCAAGGATCTTAGTGATGACTGGGTTTTATCTAACTTATTTTACAAGTGGAACAATAAGGTGCAGAAGAAAGAAAAGTGGCCTGGCCAGGTTAACACAGCTCATGGTGCTGGAGTAGGCTCTGGGACTCCCCACTCTTAATTTTGCCCCCAATATGAGAATTTTTAAAGTTTATATTTATACAAAAATATTTTTGCTAATAATTTTAGATATATTTTGAAGTATCAAGTAGTAATTTTTCATAATTATGATTCACAATACATAGTCTGTACATCTGTTCCATTTATAAAGTTTTAAAGAAGTATTCATTTTAGTTAACCTAAGCCTGTAACATGGTAAATGTATTTCTGTATTATTTTTAACGTTAGAGAGTCTTTTACTGGAAATTCTTTGTTGTTATGAAATCCTCTTGGGAGGAATAGAGTGGGAGCCATGGAGAAATGGGAGAGGGAGATTGCAGGAGAGGACACATTATTTACATTCTTATGTGATGACTTCTTTCTCCTAAAGGCATCTTAAGCCTTTTTCTCCATGAGAAGTTTTTGTTTATTTGTTTTTATGCATTCCATTTTTTAATGAAAATTGATATGCACAAATAGTTTAAAGTATTGTACAGGTGGGTATGTAATGAAAGGCACTGGTTTCCAGATTGCTAACCCCCATCTGTAGGAAGAACTACTTTCACATCCTTGAACTGTTTTTTTAATATGGTTGCCTTTATATGGCTAAACAATGTATTTTTTATGTTTTAAATGTTACTATATTTAATTTTTTGAAAAGGTATGTCATTTGACGTGGTTAAGAAGTGAAAAGTATAAAAATGTATGTACTGATAAATCTCACTTTTTTTCCTACGCTGTGGAACAGTGAATTTCAACCAATGTGCTGCAAAAATTTTTAGACATCCAATGCACTGACCTCTTTTCCCTTAGATTGTCAAATACAAAAATGACAACAGCCAACACAGAAACAGCCATTTGATGTGAATACATCAAAATTATATCTATTTTTTGTCAGATCATTAAAAATACATATTTTTTTGTCGTGCTGAAGAATTTTAGTAATTAGTTTATGTGTGCATGAAATGAAAAAGGTTGAAAATCACTCCTAAAATCTTCCCAGTGAGAAAAATCAGTTAATTCTTGTCTCTACTAGAAATTTTTTCATATAGGTATATTAGAAAATACAAATTTATACCTCTCTTTTTAATGTAAATTTATACTGTCATTACTTGATTAAACTTTAGTCATTTATTTACTTCCTGCTTTGGTAAGAAAGGGATCTGCCTGTCATCACCCCACCTTTCCCAACTCCATCTTCTGAAGTAGGTCCGTCACTATTTTTAACTCCAGATTAGTTAAGTTCTTCACTTTAAGCTGTCAACTGTCTTTGCTTTTTGTGCTTGTCAGCTAGAGATGGGGGTTAATAACACCCCCATACTTCCTTCAGCTCTTCTCATCTTCTTTCTTCTCCCAACCTTTCAATTTATGCCCTTTTCCCTTTATATTGTCCGTGAGGATAACATTTACCATTTTTCCTTTACTCATAGTTAAGTCTTCAATGATTTCTTTATAGCATCCATTTTAAAAGTTGAAAATCAATACAAAATTTTTACATTATGATGACCAAGTAAATACTGTTCACTGAGGAGCTAAGCGGACTATTATGATTACATTTCTTTTTCTATGAGGATTTCTTAAAGTTTCTTTTTTCTTTTTTTTTGGTCTGCTTTTGTTTTTATCACCTTGTTACATTTACCCAGAGTCTCCAGGTCTCAAGGCTGGTATCAAGTGCGTGGAACCTCTGTTGTGAACAGGAGTCCCTGACTCCGCTGGCTGCCTGCTGCTGCCCTCTGGGCTGATGATCTTGGCTGTGCAGCTGTGACACCAGGATGACCCTTTCATTGCTCTCGCTGGCTGAATCCAGTTGTTGGAATTTAATGACTTTTTTTCTTTCTCGTTTACCATCTAGTTTTGAGCAAAGTTTCAAATAATTCCCTAAGGAGGGGCGAATGAAAGGTAAATGTTTTGCATGATTAGTTCATGCATGCATTTCTGAGGTCTTTACTCTGCCCGCACAGTCTGAGGATGTCTCTATCGCTGTCCTGTTGATTACAAGATTGAATAGACATGGCTTGTGGCTGAAAATAACTTCCCCATTGGAACCAGAGGCATTTTTCATTGTCTTTTAACCATTGTGATTCTAATGAGAAGCCTAATACCAATCTGACTTTTCTTTTTCTATGGGTGCTTTCCTTTTTCTCTCTGGAAACTAAAAACATCTTCTCTTCCTCCTTGGTATGCTGAACATTATAACACAAATGTATTCAAGCATAGGCCTTCAAATTTTATTTTCCTTGTCACTTGGTGGGTCATTGCAATGAAGAGACTTATATCCTTCATTTTGGGGAAATTCTCTTCTTTTAGCCTGAGGGGAGAAGACAGTTGGTCTGCAACTCTTAATCAGTCCCTGTGGTGGTCAGCCCTGCATCTCTTGTCTTTCTCCCCAGTGCCTGGTGTCCTGCACCCTGGGCCTGTCTGGGTGTCTGCTCCTTCCTGGGCTGCAGGTATATCCTAGGCTACATTTGCTCTGCTTCTTTAGGCACCTGCTTTTGTAGGGATCTGTTTTAATCCTTGTTTGTTGAGGGCCCACTTCCTGTGCTCTGATCTTAAGCTTTCATGTGCTTTTATCCTTTTTCTATAAGGAATATTTTAATATCCCTTTATTATAGTGGAAACTCGAGTGGGAGGAGAAATGAACATATGTGTTCTGTCATCCAAAGGTAGATCTCAAGCTTGTTAGGGGTGTCTTGTAGCCCAGCCTCAGCCCCTGAAGTTAGGGACCTTGTCTTACTCATCTTTTTCTATGTCCTGGAGCTGGGCACATGGTCAACACAGAATAAAGGTCTGTTGAATTATAACAGACATGAAAGTTGAGTTGTTATATTTAGGAGTGATAAAGTAACCTCTTTATGTTCAACTTTGGCCAGACCTTTAATTGGATAAATACTAATGTGTGTCCTCACCCACCACCACTGGACTCCATAGCACTAAACAGATGTGTGAAAAATGAGGTTTTACAGCAAATCTGATACCTACCACCTACCTTTGGATTGTTGGCTTTAGTGATTTTATTTTCCATATCATAGCTGTCTGAGAAATATCTCCTCTAAGTATGTGTACTGCTTTTAATTACCTACTTTTCCTTTGCAATTAGAAAGCTGTTAGAACCTGACACTCCATTTTAATGTAAGCTAAGCTGAATTTTAAGTAATGTAAGGATCCTGTGGTGGCATAAACTAATGTTTACAACAGCAATTTATATCCTGTAAAGGGCTATACACATTTGAGTTTTTGTTGGTAATATAATGTGCAAACTGCCAGAATTGTTTTTTAAACTGCGCTCTTTTGAGCAGGGATTAAGGCACTAATTAGCATGCTACTGTCATCAAATTTTGTACTTTAAATGGAGAAGGAATGATTTTGTAACATGTAATTGTGAACCTTAAGTAGCAGTCATAGAGAAGGAAGAAGTCTGCAAAGTATATGATTATTTTCAGATTTATTTGACTGGTGTAGACATAGCTTCAGGGAAATGTAGAAGGCCGAAGCCTGCTGTGGAGATCTTTGGACATATCTCAAATATAAATGTAATATGACCACAGTGGTGAAAATCTACTGACCCCTATCTGGTTCTGTTTGGCTAGTTCTATTGAAATAATTAGTTAGCCCTGCCTGGCTGGGTGAGGACGTGGCCCAACCTGACCACCAGAAAGGCCCAGACATTGAGTTATCACTGAACATGAGAACCAGCCTTCCTTTTTGCAAGTCAAGGCTCCTGGTGCCATTTTTTCTTGAGAAATTATCTTCTTCTTCTTTGTCCATATTTTGATTTTTTAAAAAGTCATTATGTACAATCAACTTGGTGAGAAAAAAGGGATTGTAATTAATTGAAATCTCTTTCTAACTTTAAATATGCTTCCAATTTTTATCTATGTGCCTTTATATACTTTTCATAGTTGTAAGCAGTGTGCATATGATGGTCTACTTTTCCAAGTGAATGTTATTTAATATATACTTTATATAACTGTGTGATTACACATATGCTAGTTTTCTTTAATGTGGTAAGAACATTTAACAGAATAGTTATCTTAACAAAATTTCAAGTGTACAATATCATATTATTAACAACAGACACAATGCTGTACAGGAGCTATTTAGAATTTATTCATCTTGCTTAACTGAGAATTCATATATACTGATTTTAACAAAGGTAAAACCATAACATTGATGTGCCATTATATACTTAATCTTTCATTGTTATGAAATTAGTATGTTTCTAATTGCTCATTATTATAAACATATTGATATAGGCATCTTCATACAGAAGAGTTTTGTTTTCAGATTATTTTCTTAGATTAGTATGCTAAGTGAAATAGGCCAGTCAGTGAAAGACAAATACCATATGATCTTACTTATAAGTGGAATCCAACATACAAAATAAACTAATGAGCAAAATAGAATCAGATGCATAGAACCATGGAACATACTGACAGCTGTAAGAGAGGAGGCGTAGGCGGGGACTGGTTGAAAGAAGATGAAGGGATTAGTCAAAGAACATACATGTATGACCCATGGACATGGACAACGGTGTGGGGATTTCCTATGGGAGTAGGGGGCAGGCTGGGTGGAGGGGGCAAAGGGGGAAAAATTTAGGACAACTGTAATACCATAAACAATAAAATATTAAAAAAATCTTCAAAATGGGATTATCAAGTTTTGTTTTATACCTCTTATTTATGTGGGCATTTTGGTCTACAGAAAGACAGGGCTGTGCACGTGCGTCATTGTACATTTCTTTATTAGGGGGGCCGGCCATTTTCTGCTCTCATGATTTACTATTTGTGTTTACTTATGGGATGGAGAACGCATAATTCTGTACCTTTCACTGAATCTGTTCATTGTATGGCAAAAGCTTGAATGTGGGAGATTAGTTTCTTTATCTCTTTAAAAAATTGCTTATATTTATGGTGTACTGTATACCTTGATGATTTGACATGCATATATTGTGAATAATTACCATAATCTAATTAATATATCTATCATCTCATCAGGTAACTTTTTTTTTTTTTTTAATTTTTCACTGGTGAAAACACTTAGGATCTACCTTCTTAGCAACGTTTAATTATACAACATCTTTTAAGCCTTGCGCATCACACAGTGCTTTCTTAGATCAGAGATTCCTCCAACTAAATGGCAGACTCTGTTGATGAGAGTAACAGAGGTCAAGTTTTTAACCACAAATCCTGTGATAAGGTATTTTATTAGCATGATTTTCAATCACAACAGCCACCTGAGAGCTGTAGCTACCAAAAACAAGATACAGGACAGGGTCCTGCAGGGGAGAGGGCCCAGGAGGCTTGGATCTGTTATCAGAGAGGTGTAGTCAGCAAGGATGAGCTAAGCACTTTTCTCACTGTTTCCTAGGCCTCCTCCGGTTTATGCAAAAATTAATCAGACTGAAAGGGAAATTACTATGTTGGGCTGTGGGTGTTAGCACTGACTGGGCCACAGAATCTATTATTTTGAGGAAATAACTATTCATAATTAAAAGGCTACTTTATTTCAAATCAAAGTAAAATATAAATAGTGATAATTAAAATGAAGTTATCCTAACTAATTGCATAGTGTATTAGTTCATCATAAAATAGATTTATAGATATTGTCATGTCTTAGTTTTTAGGCAGTGGATTTTCAAAAGAGAGATTAATGAGGCCATGTAAAGTTGCCATATGAAGAAATGTTTTTGTGTTCTTTGATAAAACTGCTGTTGGATCATTGCTCATTATTTTCAGTTTCCTTCTATAAAGATCCAACTGATACAGTTATCAGTATTCAGGACTAGGAAAAAGTTATTTTTTTCCTGAAAATGTGATTTATTTTATTAGATACTAAGATATGTAAACATGTATAAGCTCCTTTATCTATATCTACCCCCCACCCTTTCCTCTCACTCACTTCATTTCTTTGTGACTGGAAAATAAATGGCAAGTACATGAATGAGTCAAAAAGTAGTTGAATCATAAAAGAATTATTTAGGGCTATTCATTCTCGAAATATCTCATAAAAATTATGATTAAATTAAGTAATAAAGAAGTTACTGCATCAAAGATTATTTTCAGGTCTAAAGCAGCATATTTTAGTTGTAGCTAATTGGTGATTCAAAAAAATTTTAAATAGTACAAATGTGGATATTTGGTTTTGTTCTTATGATGACTTAACAAAGGTTGTTTTCCTAGGAAGACTTTTTGCTTTTTCTGGATCCTTTTCAACATTTAACTAAGAAGTGGTTTGGCCTGCCCTAACCTTAGCCTGCATGTTACAGAAAAGAAAAGTGCCAGTCTGGGTGCTCAGCAAAGAGCAGAGCTGGGGTTAGATTTCATCAAGTCTTGGAGTCATTAAATGTTAGGGTTGGAAGGGCTCTGTGAGGAGCTTGAGGCTTAGAGAGTAGTATTCATGTCAATGTACAAAGCTTATTAGTGGCACATCTAGAACTTGTTCCATCTGATTGAACATCTAGGCTCTTTTCATGGTGCCGTGTGATGTTTTCATCATAAAAGAGGTTGAAATCGCAGGGTAATTTCTAATGAGCCTTGACTATTTGGCACATGCTTGTAGGACATAAAGTAGTGTGTCATTAAGAGTCCTGTAGGCATTTAGACTTCTCTGAGGAGGGATAGGAGAGAAATGGGATTTCTGCTCAGTTCATCTCATTTTTGTATTCTTTTATTATTGATTTAATAACATGAATATTTAACCTTTATATTATACCCATAAATTGTGATGAATCCTACTTAGGAGAAAAGCCGACCCAGATACAAATGTAGTACTCTACTTGATCTCTAATTCTCTAAATATTTGCTTCACTTCCCTCCTAACCCCAGTTCTGGACCCATCTGTCCTTCTCCTCTTCACTGCCATTTAGAATACAGGTATTTACCACTTTTCCAGCACCTCTCTACACTTGTATTTCCTCCCAGCCTAAGTTACTATGTTTTAGCCAAAAGCTCAAAATGAGGACCTATTCTTGCAGTCAGTTCTGAGTGCCTTTTAGCACACATAGCATGTGCCCCGTTCTCTACTTTCTCATCTAAGACTTCGTTTTTTGAGGAGTGATCCTGCATTGGTTAAAATGTTTTTGAATTTTTGAAGTCTGCCAAGTAAAATAACATGTTTGAAAAACTAAACTAAACAGGTTTGTCCACTTCAGCACCACATAACCTCATCATTTAATTCCTGATGGACAAAACCAGAAATAAAAACAAAAATAAACTCCCTCCATTTCAGTTCCAATTGAACTACACACTGGATCTTACACCTTCTAGTATCTCCTTCAAAGAGTATATTTGGGGTAGACTATCAGTCTGGGATGAAGCAGTTACTCAAAATTGGGGCGGGGTTTAAAACTATATATAGTGTGATTAACTGACCTCTTCCTGATATTTTATGGAATACATACTGATTATGTTATAATTGTATCAAAAAGATCTATTAAAAGGCTTTAAATCCTCTAACTGAAAAATGTACTGCTGCAATTAAACTTAGGGTTTCTTTATTTTGAAGCTGTGCCAGTGGCTCATATTGGTAACTTTTGTTCCATATTGTCCAAAAGAAAAAAAAAGTCACCAAAAATGTGTGAAGTTAAAAAAATGGATCATGTTTTGTAGAATATTTACAGTATATGTTATACTCTACTAGAAAATCTGGGGGGAAGCCATCTAAAATATTATTCTCTCTTATTTCCTTTTTCTCTTTAATTCTCTGAGTATTCTTTTTTTATTGTTGAGACTTTGAGTCTGCCTTCATTTTATGATTTGCAGGAGAGTTTTTAAAATGAAAAAATTAGGAGAAAGTGGATAATGCAGATAACCTCAATTAAGAGGAAACCAGGTCCCATATGGCTATTGTCTGATTCATTATAAATTACAGCTTTAGAATTTAGAAGATTGTGTTATAAATCATGATGTCATTTTCAGGTAATCACATTCGGGTTCTGTTTCCCCAGAGAGCACGTCCCCCGAATGAGCAGCTGTGTTCGCCATCAGACTATAGGAGAGGTTGGACGGTTCAGAATTGTAGTATGAAGTATGTGTTCACTATGTAGTGTTTGCCTTCGTCATTATTGTTCACTATAAGAAGTAAGGAAAATTTATTTGAATTAAAACACCAGAATCTGAGTTAAAAAGCTTATTTAAATTAAAACACCATTTGTCACTATGGCAGTGGTTACATTGGTACACTTTCTATTATAAACTAAATTCAAATTACCAAAGATCCAGATGAATAAGGAGCCTTCTGGCCTTGTTACAGAGTTTGTACACTGCAGGCTTACCTAGTATGATATTCTACTACTAAGTAAATAGCTGTGTGACCTAAGTTTTTACTTTTTAAACTCAGCATCACTATCTGTACATTAATTTATTTACTCATTCAGCAAATACTCAGTGAGTCTCTACTATGTGCCAGGTACTTTGCTAGGTGTTGAGATTAAAGTGGTGAGTAAAAAAGAAACAGTTCTTGAAATTAAAGTGGTGAGTAAAAAAGAAACAGTTCTTGATCTCTTGGAGCTTGTAGTATGGTGGAAGAGCCAGGCATTAAACAGGTAATCACACAAATGATTCAGCTGCCATTGTGGTCAGTGCTGGGAATGGAAAGAATACAGGGCTATATAGTGGGATTGGAGAATATTGTCTCCTTTTTCACATTCTGGCACATAAGAAGCACAGTAAATGGTGGTATTGGTGGAAGTATTAATATTATTATGATATCACCACAAATGAAAACATGATCAAGTAAGGACACACAGTGCAGATAACTAGTTGCAGGTTGTATGATGAATTATGGTGACTTCAGGTTGAGAAGTTTTAAGGCATGATTGGGTGAATTAAAATAAAGCCTTTCCAAGGTATAGTTGTCCTCTTCTAGGTGTTAGAGGTGGTGTTTCCTTGTTGGAATTTCGAGTATTGCAATGTTAATACTCTGTTCCCCAAAGGTTGATGGGGCAAAGCTGCTGCAGGAAGGTTGTGTTTTAATTGGTGCCTTTTAAAACTGCTTTTATTTTAAACTCTTATGTGTTGGGAGCCAGCCCTACAGAGTTCCATGTACCTACATATACATACGTATACACATACACACATGTATATATTTATATATATTTTACATATACATATACTCATACACACGTATGTATCTGTGTGTACCAAAAGGTCTGCAACCTAATGTTGGAAAGAAGGCTGCCCTAGATTCCAAAACAGAAATTCTCTAAAAGGCCATGTAGAAGTGAGAGAATTTGTGAGTTCTCTGGTTCCTTTTCACAACAGCTGTTGTGTGTGTGTCGGGGGGGTGTGTGCGCAGGCGAGCACGCACACACCTGCACACCTTTGGTCTGAAAGGATGACAGGGGCACAGTACTGTAGATGTTGTCCTCTGTCAGCAGTGATAACCCCATCATGGTAGTGTACACCCCACCGAACCCTGGACAGTGCACACAGAGACTCTTAGCTGGTGAGTAGCAGTGTTTCCTTGAGCATTGACATTATCCTGGGAATGTTTGCCCCAGTGCAAGGAAGAATGGGACTTAAAAGGACGGAGTTCTCTGCTCCAATGACTTGGAATGGTGAGTGTAGAATTCAGTTATGTTTCCCTTACTAGTAGTGGTCACATTAGTGGGAATTTTACTATCTGCTGGTAACTGAGCTGAGTGATAATACATGTAGAATCTCATGTAACTCCTGACACAGACCTGTGAGGTAGGTTTAGTTATGCCTATTTAATAGGTGGAGAGAATCCAAGGTCCCATATTCAGCAAATAACATAGCTAGGCCCTGGACTTGGACATGCCTGCTCTCTTAACTGGACATTCTGTTGTCCCTATTAGTTTTCCAGTTGTAGAAGCTGCACAGGTACCCACTCACTTTTCTCACTTGCTATCAGAGCCCCAAGGCTGGCATGGTGCCCAGCCCTGGGTTAGGTGTATTGGTACCTCTTCAGCAAGTGACAAAAACATAAACAGCTGTAAACATGAAGCAGACTTCATTGGCCTGTATAAGTAAGAATCCGGTGGTGTGGTGCAGTTTTTCGCGCATGGCCGATGTAGGTGGACAGATGACATCATCAAGACTCCCTCCCCTCCTTCAGCCATGCTTCCCTCCCTGTTGGCTTCATTCCCAGAAGCCTCTCTCTGTGGGGAGACAATTAGAGCAGCAGCCCCTCTGGACCACAGAGCCCAGAAATCAGAAGTTGTCTCCTTCTAACTGTCCTAACAAAGGCCCTGGGGTGGCTCTCATTAGCTTGGTTTGGGTCTAAGCCCATTTCTGAAACAATTACTAGGCTAGGAAGATGGCATCCTTCACCCTGCAGCTGGGAGTTGGAGGGGGGCAGCCATCCCTGAACCCCATGAACTGATAATGGGAGGCAGTCATTTCCTCAGGGATATTGGGCAGACAAAAACCTGTGCACATTTAAAAAGGTTATTCGATAAATATTTGAATAAATTAATGAAGGAAGGAAGGGATTTACCTGTTCTCTTCTAGGGAAATTTTAGAGAATTCAAAATAACTATCTGAATATAAGATACCATAATTTTGGGCACATACTAAGCCTGCAGTACATTTTTATTTAATAAATATAGAAACAAGTGAATAACTGTGTAAGGGAAGATATAATCTGCATATTACAGAGGAAAATAGTTAAATGCTTTTTTTTTTTTTTTTTTGAGTAATGAGTGTCTGAAAAGGCTGCCATCAAGTCATTTTTGTTTTACCTTCCTTTAAGCCCCACAGATATTGGGATATGTATTGGGAGAAAGGAGGAGGGAAGGTTAGTAATGAGGGAATTGTGTTTTCTAAGCTGTCTTCCCACTGAGTCTCCCGGGGCAGAGGGGGAGGAAATGCAGACAAGGACTCCTGAGAGGAGAGAGTCAAATGGAATTTCTCCAAAGTCTTGCCTTTTGTCTTAAAGGTTTATGCATATTTAGGATTATACTTTATGAAACTTGTGTGATTCTTTTAATAATAAATTGATATTCAAAGTTAATTACCATTGAGAAAAACAAAACTAAACAAAAGCCATGTTTCCTGCTGGGGCTAGTTAAACAGAAAGATGTTTAATTGAATCTACCAATTTTGAAAACTGGGTTGAACTGAGGAGAGCTGATGTCACCAGTTTCATGGTCCAGTCCTTTCCTTTGGTTTTGTTTCTTATGCCAAGATCCACCTAAATATAAGCTTTTTAATCACTTACAAGAAAAGAATAAAATATTGCTGAAGAGAGGTGGGTGGATACAGTGTTGAGGACTTATCTCTTCTTGTTAAAGGAGTAAGTCATTATTCAAAAAGTCCCTGTTCCACTGATAGTGTTTCTTCCTCCCTCCCTGCCTCCTGTCTTAGGGGATAGTCAAAGGACTCCCAGTATCAAGAGCTCATTGATAATTATACTTAAAATTTTATCATTAATGTTTTCATTTCCATCCTGTATAAGTGAACTAAATGTCCCAAATAGTTCTTAGTCCTCATGATGAGTGCTTTACATCCAACTTTCAAACTTTATTTTTATTGCAGCTACCTTGTCTTGTGTGACAAAAGCATTCAGCTTTGTTGTTGCTTTTTTTGTTGTTTGAATTGTTGCTTGAGTGTAAGTCTGTTAAAGTAGCCAAATCTGTGAACCACTGTATCATTAAGGTAACGAGTGAATTCATTCAGCTTGTCCAGATTTTTTAAATTAATATAAGACTTTTTTCCCTATGAGGAAAAATAGTAATTAAACCTTGCATTAAAAAACTCTGATTGGTGCCTCCTTGCTACACCAACATAAAAGCCATTTACCTGTGCATTACAGATTTACTATAGATAAGAAGTATTCAATTTACAATAGACATGTATTAAAAATAACTTTAGCTGTATCTTTGAACATGCTGAGTTGGGTGTCAGACTCATTGAGGAGTATCCCCAGTGAATTCTGCAGAGACTGGTATTTATAAAAAGTTTTTCTTTTCATAAATTTGTCCAGATTTGCTTACATATCGATGTGTCAGTGTCAACCTAACTGAAAACTCATACATCTTATTTAAGATTTCTTCACCAGATGGTTTTACCTCAAGAATTTTGAGGATAAATGTCTTCGGAGACATCTTCATTGTAAGTACACCAAAGAGGTAGTAAGACAAAAAAATCACTGTGCGCCTTCTTCTGATTATCAGAAAAACAATGAGATGAATTTTAATATCTAACCAGTTATTTTTAAATTCTATAATTTTATTTCTTTTGTTTTTGTTTATGTTCTTCCTGCCTTTTTTGTGTGTGTACTTACACACACACACACACACACACACATTTTTTGATTATTGGAGAATTGTAGATTGAAAATTTTTACCTGCAATTTTGAAAGCATTATTCTTTGTTCTTAGGCTTCTAGTATTGACGTTAAGTCCATTCTGGTTCCTGCTCTTTTGTGTGAGCTCAGTTTTCCATTTGAGAGGATTTTAATATCTTATTTCTATACCCAGTATTCTGAAATTCTATAATTCTGTGGCTTGCTATGGGGTCTTTGCATTTATTGTGTTAGACTCTTACTGGGGCCCTCTGTTGTCTGAAACTTAAGACACTCAATTCTGTGAAATTTTCTTATGCTAATTCTTGGATATTTCTCCCTGTCTCTCCTCTCTGTCTCTTTCTGTCTTCTGTATATATCTCTATTCCCCCCCAACCCCCCAAACTTTTTTCTCTGCCTAGTATTATTTTCTCCTGGGTTTAGCCTCACATCTTCTGTATGGATTGGGGAAGGAGTGGTTGCTTCATTGAAATGTTGGAATGGGAACCAGGGGCCTAAATGCTTATTTTATAGATTTTGATCTTGAATATGGAAGTATGACTTTCAAGTCCATTAAAACGTGACCTTTAACAGTGTCATTCAACAATGAAAACTTTATCCAGGTTGGTTATTTTTTCCCCCCAAAACTATTTTGACCATATCTCCAGTCTAGAGCTTCAACAAATTTTCTCTTCATATGTTATGTTTTTCTTCTAAAGAGATTCTGTAATTAATCTCGAAGGCAGCCTTAAGCAATCTTTTTATTTATTTGCTTGATTGAACTTTATATTAAATTGTTTCTGGTCACTACATGGTTTCAAGAAATTTAGGCAGTTTTCCTTCTGACTTTTCATGATTAGTTTATAATACTTCATTCAAAGATGAATGACTCCATACACTTCTTGCATGTGTTTTTACATGTAGGGGTTATCAATGTGAGCCTCATTTGCATCGTCTATAATAAAACCCCTATTTTAAAGAAAGAGCCCATGCACCATTTTACATTCCCACCAGCAATGCACAAGGGTTCCAATCTCTCTACGTACTTGACAATACTTGTTATTTTCAATATTTTTCATTATAGCCATCCTAGTAGTTATAATTATGTCCTGTGTGGTTTTGATATGTATTTCCATCATGACTAATGATGTTGAGCATCTTTTCTTGTGCATATTGGCCATTTGAATATCTTCTTTGGAGAAATGTCAAGTCCTTTTTTCATTTAAAAAGAAAGGAAGGAAGGGGAGAAGGAAGGGAGGAAAGGAGAGAGGAAGGGAGGGAGGGAGGGAGGGAGGGAGGAAGCCTATGCTTTTATGATTGCTGTTCATTATGGAGTCATGAATTGTGAACAGAGGAGAATCCTGTCACTATCAACTCATTGTGGGGACCCTCAGGGACAATGGATTCCATGTCTGTCTCACTTCTCTGTACTTTCAGGTGGTTATTAATTTTAATCATGTCTTGCACATTTGCATGGCCTTAAAACCTCTATTTATTATTTTCTGTTTTAAACACACAGTTGACATTCTTAATTACAACTCTAATATTAAATCATTGTATTTAAACAAGTAAATAAGTAATTATGACCAAAGAAGAAACATCACAATTTTTGTTACTTTAGTGCTGTGGTGAATTGGATTTGAAAGTAGTTGTATGTTTGTAAAGAGAACTTCTCATCAACTGCAAATATGGCAGAAAGTTGAGCCAGCGATTTTTTTATGCAATCAAAGGTGAAACAAACAAAAGTAGACAAAATACTTCATAAGGTGATAAAACAAACATAATTTTCAAATTGGCCTTATGGAGCCCCAGAAATTTTTGTGGTATGGCAGATCCTAGCCACGGAGCAGCACTGGCTTTGGTTTCTTACGTAATATCAACTTATTAAGTAATGATGTGCTATCTTCACGTTGTGGTGACTCTAGCTGTAACAGAGGGTGCTACACTTTGCAATCTGTTATGACTTTCATGAAAAACCAAAAAGACCCCAAACAAATGAGCTGCTATGAAAGAAGGGATCCTGCTTATCTTGCTGAGCATGACAAATATTTTTAAGAGTACATAAATTAAAAATCTGATCTGCACTCCTTTAGTTATTAAGTAGGAAGCATTGCATTCATTAATCAATGCAACTTTCCAAACAATTATAATACTTCAGGGTGGGGCCTGGGATTTAGGGAAGAAACCAGCAGAATTTATATCATCAAGGGGAACACTTACGGATTCTACTCTATGCCAGTTGTTATACCGAGTGTCTATTCCTTGAAGTAACCTGAGGCTTCACAAAGTCATCCCTCTTTACACAGGAGAACTTTGAAGGAGTCACAGAGATACTCTGTAATTGTCTGAACTCCAGAGCTGGAAAGTGATAGACTTGTGAGGGGAACCCAGGTCAGTTTGGTTATGAGGCACTTTCCCTCTTTATAAACAATTCATCGTGGACATATGTGCCTGACTCTTTCCCCCTCTAGGTGAAGTGCTTTCTTCAAAATTATTTAAGTAAATATCATTAAGCAAAAATCTGACCAGTTAGGCCTAGGTTTGGGTAAAGGTATCTGGAAGTAATCAATGGGTCTTATCAGGTAGTGGCAAATGAAGGGAGCAGGGGAGTATAAGACCTGTCTGTATTCTCAACTTATTGTTAAATCATTTGGAGACATAGTGTGATCGTTAGGAACATATCTGCCTAAACAAAACAGCAAATAAAGTCATAGACCTTTAAGGCTTAGAAGCCCTTCCTGCTAATCTGGGATACTTCTCTTGATTAGCAGATGAAATCCACGCTAAGGAACATGCACAAGGACACAAAACTACCACATTTTATTGATTCTAAGATGCACAAGTTTTCATTTTAACAATTCTGAAAGCAGAATTGGTTCTCATAGCTTTTGGTGTCTTCGCACTTTCAGCCATGGGTATTTATGATGTAGTTGTATTGCCTGTGCTGCATGAACATCTGAAGTACCAGCTGCACAACAGCAGCATGTCTACCAGCAGCATGGAAGGAAATCTCAGAGATGGCAGAGATGGCAGAATGCTGAACCCATAGTGCTCTTGATGGGTGGGTAAACCACCTGAGTGGTTTGTAATCAAAACATAATTCAAGTTGGATTTTGAATGTGAAGGAGTATCAGGGATACTTAACTAGTTCATTTTTCTGACATTTTTCTTCTTATTTAAGTATAAATGTATTATCTTGGTCTGTCTAGAAAGTATCCAGCCATGTAATATGAAAAATAGAGGCATTTATTGAAAAAGGTACAAGAATACAAGAGACATTGTGCACAGGACAGTGATACCTTCAAAGCAGGTACTTTGGGACCTTACACAATTCTCCCGATCATCATCAGCTGTCCTGTTCTTTTTCCCTGAATCTCAGTGACAGTCTGAAATCTTTTCCCTTTCAAAGGTGATTTTATTTTTTGGAAAAGCCAGAAGTTGCAGGGCACCAAATCTAGGCTGTTGGACGTTCTGAGTCACCTGGGTGATTTGATGTTTTGCCGAAAAACTGCACTAGATGAGGTGCATGAGTGAGTGCATTCGTGATTAGGTGGCCAATCACCAGTTGCCTGTAGCTACAGCCTTCTGAATCATCTGAATAGTTTCTGTGGAGGACTGTTCAAGCTTAATGCAAAATTTGATGAAGATTTGTTGCTCTACTTGCTCAGTCATTTTGAATGTGATGACCGCATAGTACACATGCTCACTCAGCAGTGTCTACCACCCCCACTGACTAGTACAGTGAAGTCATCATTGTTCATGCATGTGCATTCCAGTCCACTCTCTTTGGCTGCTAGGTTACATCAATGTCACACAAACTGTTCTTGTTATATTAACAATGGTTGGACTTTTCCTGAACCAACTTCGCATGGTAAAAAAAATCTGTATATTAAAGAACTCCTTTAATAGGTGCAAAATGAAACTTTGAAGTGATAAGGCATTGTGTCATAATTTGATAGCTTTTATTTCTTAGTTCATAAAATAATGGTGCGTCTCATAATACGTGGAGATTTAGAGTTCATGAATTACGGTACTTATGCATTGCTGAAAGTCCCTCTCCTTCATAGTTTAATTCCATTCTGCTTTCAGCACCATGGATTCTGAATGTAAATAATGACATTTTAAAAAGGTGAATCGGTACATTTATCCTTGAAGGTAGGCTGTCATAGCACAATGCTCTGATACTGGCTTTATATGTAATCACAGATAGGAGTAAATTTTATAGACATGACTGTTTCTTCTAGTTCCTCTTAGTGTAAACTGATAGGATTTCTCCAAAGCACACCTCAGGAAAAGCAGTTTTGTAGGCACCAAACTACATGGCTGTGATGGATTTAACCAGGACAGTTTCACAGCAGAATTAATGACTCACTTCAACCATTGAACATTTTTATCAGTTCACATGTCTAATTTTATTTCCCACAAAACCCTCCCCATAAATTAGTTGCAGAATGTAACCCTAAATGAGTTACTAGTTATAAACCATTTAACATTGGAGAACTACTTTCCAAAATTATTATTTTGATTTTAGAGCATTAAGACTGAAGTCATTCCTTTTGAAGTAGTTCCATTGAGACACCAGTTTTCTGTCCAATTAGTGAAATTTAAAACATATCAGCCCTGGTTGGTGTGGATCAGTTGGTGTGGTGTCCTGCAAAGCAAAAGGACATCAGTGCAATTCCCAATCAGGGCACATGCCTGGGTTGCAGGTTTAGTCTCCGGTTGAGGTACATGCAAAAGGCCACCCATCTATGTTTTTCTCTCACATTGATGTTTCTCTCCCACTCTTTCTCCCTCCCTTCTCCTCTCTCTAAAAATTAATAAATAAGATCTTTAAAAAAAGAAAAATAAACTAAAATATATCAGCTGGTGATTACTTATCTCTCTGTTTTCTATAGTGATTTTAAATCAATCAGTCAAAAGTTAGGAAGAAAGGGAATCACCTTAGTTTTACACACTGGAACGTTTTCTGATCCTTTGGGAAATGATTCTTACTGATTGTCCTTAAACTATGGTACTATGCTGCAGACTCTATAAACAGCAATATCTGGAGGTCAGTATGGACCCCCTGAGCCTGAAGCATGGTGGAGCACTGTGCACAAGCGGCAGACTCTTATGTTGTCCTAACAGATCAGTCATGGGGTGATTTAGGTGTGTCAGAGTGTAAGAGTACAGTACCCTGTTCTAAAGGCTTTACCTATTTATTCATGAAGAACCTGACTTATGCTGAGACACTGAGCCTCGAACTTTGTAAAAGAGAAAATGGGAAACATTATCTTTGGCATGTCAGTCAACTCAATGTTTTTTTACTTTTTAAAATTGGATAGGCTCATACTGGACTACACCCACAGAATTATTAACACATTGGCAAATATTTAACCTGCTCAGTTGGACTAGACCTTGAAGAAAGTGGTGCCAGGAAGTCTTCATTGGGCTTATTTAATTGGAAAGTTTAAACAATTGAATGTGAGAATAAGCATAATTAGGCATCTGATGAGGATAAGAATCTTAATAAATATGTAACTGAATGTGACTTAGTGTTCACTCTAGGATTCATCACCAAAATCCTTTCACAGATCGAAAAGAACTTTTTCATAGGCCATGTATTCAGGTTTTAAGTATCCAAGATCAGAGTCCTGGAGATGCGTTGAAATTGTGAAAGATGAGAAGATCAATACCAGGTTAAAAGATTCAGTTATTGGTGATCAGTGATGCTTATTTTTGTATATCTATGAAAATGGGGCCCACTGAGCTAGGAATAAAGTAAGCAAAAGCAGAAGGGAAACAAGATGACTTATCTTTAAGCACAGTAAGCTCTTATTTACACACAGAGTCTGTAATTCCCAGTATAAGCAGAGGCCAACGTTCAGGTTAGGAAGATGCCAAAACTTTCTTTGACTTGGAAAATCAAGCCCCATTTGGAGCCAAAATTGAACTATTAATTCAGCTTAGAAAGGAAAATCAAGACCACCTAATGAACCATTTTTATGTTTTCTGAAAATATGGAACTGGAATAAAACTAGGATGTCAAAGCACTCCCAGATTTGATCCTGAGCTAAATTAGTTTTCTATTTGATTCATGTCTCTGGTTGTAATATGCTAATTACAGACCCTTCTTATATATTTATTATAGCAGGTTCTACTCTGAGCAATTCATTATGAATTGGCTTTAAAAAATAACTCTTTATACTTGAAAGAATTAAACTGCAGTTTCTCAGAAATATTCTATAAATCAGACTTCTCTATTTTAGTCATATGGATTTTCAATAATGTAAGTATGAATTAGTGAGGCTTGATTCTAATTGTTTCATTCTCCTTATTGTGATGAATAACAGGATCATATAGCTTTTCAATGCAGTAGCTGATAATAAAACCACCTTGACTATTATTTATGAGTCATATTTTATTCTCTAGAGTCTATTCTCCCAATTGACAAACATCAGCTGTGTACCTGCAGAATAATTATTCTTATGGAAATAATTACTAGTTTGTAATTACTGACTTTTCTGAGATGGAAAGATCCTCCCTTTATGACTTCCTTCCTTGCACTATACCCAAGTCGGGCAGAAAAAGTCAGTTGGTGAGAGTGATAAGCTTAACTGTATAATAAATTACTGAAAATATTAATTAATTAAATTCAAGTAGTGTACATATTAAGTGCATAGTACTAGCTATAAGGGGATTTTGGTAAGATATGACTGGCGCATGCATATGAAAAGTTGAATGACAATAAAGTCAAGCTATTTTTAAGTGTCAAATGAACTCTTGAGCCAATAACTGTTAACACTTGAAGGATTCCAGAAGAGAAAGAAATAATTTGATCAAGAGTGGGTAAAGGATTCATAGTGGGGGTAAGCCTTAATTTGGGCTAGGATTTTTTAAATTAAGGATAGATTTTTTTAAGAGAGTGAGGAGGAGGATGAGTAAACAGAGAGGTTGATAGTAGTAGTACCATGCATAGCATGAGCAACAGTACAAGAAATATACTTTGTTTGACAGGTTCTTAAGCAACCTGCTTTGGTCTACCAAACTCTTGGTCTGTACTCTAAAACTATCAATGTGTTAAAAGACAATGAGAAGCTCATTCAGGTTGAAGGAGACTAAGCAAGCATGATGACAATGCGATTGAAATGTGAGACAGTGTATTATAGCCTGGTTTGGGGAAAAAATATCTATAAAGGACATTACTGAGAGTATTTATAAATGGGAATATTTATAAAACTTGAATATAGATTATATACCAGCACTGCATCAATGTTAAGTTTTCTGAATTTCTTAAATGGATTGTAGTTATGTATTAGTTCCAGAAGACCACTGTAATCAAAGTCTCATCATCTGGGTGGCTTCAGAACAATAGAAAATACTGTTTCACAGTTCTAGAGGCTAAAACATCTGAAATTCAGTTCTTAGCGGGGCCATACTCCCTCTAGCAAGAGTCTTTCCATGACCTCTCCTGGCTTCTGGTGCTTGCAGAGGATCCTTGCCAGTCCTTAGTCTGTAGTGGTATCGCTGCAGACTCTGCCTTCACATGGCCTTTCCCTGTGTGTCTGTGTCTTCACTGGTCAGTAGGTTTAGGCCCCACCCTAATCCAGTATAACCTTGTCTTAATTTAACTAATTGCATCTGCAGAGTTCCTATTTCCAAATAAGCTCATATTCTGAGGTTTCAGGTGGACGTGAATTTGGAGGGAAACCTATTCAACAATGCATACTACATATGCGAATTTCCCAGTTTTTAGGAGATAGGAGCTGAGGTATTTCAGGGGTAAAGGATCATGATGTCTACCACATATTCTCAAATAGTTCAGCCATAACAATACAATTATGTGTATATTTATAGAGAGCGAGACAAAGCAATGTGGAATAATTTTAAAAACTGATGAGTTTCAGTGAAAGAATATATTCTTCATTGAATATAATTTTATATATTAACATTTTAATATAATATATTTTGTATATTATTTGTATATTAATTCTGTATTTTGTATATTGTATATTAAGTTATATAATTTTGCAACTTTTCTATAGGTTAGAAAATTTTCAAAATAAAAGATTTCTTAAAAAGTAAAAGAAATATCCACGTGATGGTGGGGAGGCAGAGACAAATGTATTTGAAAAAATAAATTAAAATAAAATTTAAAAAAATACACAAAAAAATGATCACATATGTTTTCCTCTGGATATTGTCAAGTCTGAAATGTGTGTAACAGTAAAATCTATATTGCTGCAAATCTAAAGGCACGGCTAACATTGAGAATGGCAGAGCTGAGACATGGGTATGTTTTTATGTTAACGTTACAACCAATCTTGAAATCTGTACTACCTCTGTTATCTTTATGGGATATATTTTTAATGGCTTAAGCAAGTTTGAATCAGGATTTTATGTTTCTTGCAGCTGAAAACATTCTGGCTCAATCGATCCGCTATTGCAAAACTCTGTTATATTAGCCAGGTTAATGTCAATATACTTCATTTATTTGAAACAAATAAAAAACCCACTTTCATACCTTCATGCTTTATCTATATTTATAAAAGTAGCTTGAAATTTTATCAGAATTCCAAGGCACTGTTTCAAATTTAATGCTTGGCATTTTACCCAAGATTTTGGTATATAAGCGCTGACCTCATTGTCCATTTGAATGTCCCAGGTTAAACTATGTATCTTAGAGACAAATAAAAGTCTGGATTTTCCCTCGTGAATTTTGTTTCTGAAAAAAAAAAACACTCATCAAGAAATGTGCAAACTTGTGTATTTATACCATTACATATAAATGGTATACCATGCAGACCTGAGAAACATGGTTAAAATGTTTAGTTTTTTAGTTGATAATACTTTTAGACTATACAATACAGTGTACTTGGCATTTCCTGAAAGAAAGAAAACAGAGCTGTGTAAAGTAGATGATGCAGCCCTTTGGAGAAGAGACATCTAGCTCAGGGCAGGCTATTAAATAGAATAGCAAGCTTTCCAAGCAGGTGGCTCTGCTCCACCACGTCCTCCAAAAGTTTGGGGACTTGCTTGTGCGCAGAACCTCGGTCTGATGACAGAAGAGCCAGCTTGTAAAGTTATGCCCATGGGGCTCATTCCTGTCTGCCCAGTGCCACCCCTGACATGGGACAAAACAGGCACAAGGCTCCCGCGCTTATTGTAGATGAATGAATGCTGTCCTAAAGAGGGACTTTTATTGAGCAGTGTGACGTGGTGCAGAAAGAATGCCATAAAGAATCACAAAACTCCACATTGTAAAAGTAGGAAATAGAAGTTGTTTGGAGTACATTTCCTAATGTCTCCTTTACTATGAACTGTTTTGAGGAATAAGTTATAGCAGCGAAAGCCTGGGTCTCCGAAGCAGGGAATAGACCTGCTGGACTTTGAGACTCTTGATGGCAAGAACAGAAATGCATTCAGGTAATCACATTCATGAAGTGTTAAGTGACACATAAACACCTGAAAATCTGAGAGCAGGGACCAAGGGCTGAGTCTCCCAAAATTGGGAGCTTGAGGGATTATTCTCAATCCAGAGCTGCCAGTCTGGGGCCCATACAGTAGGGGTTGCTGGACCATCACTGGAAGGAGGTCACGGCAACTGCATGTGACCAAGCACCCGTCTGCCTAGGTGCATTGCCAGTTGACTTCCTGCTTTCTACTCCCAGTTTCACTACCTTTGTTATCCACCACCTCCTAATTTCTCGTTTCTCTTCACATTCTCCACACATCTCTGGTTCACTGTGGCCCCTCTAGCCCCCATCTCTCTCATCTTTACAATTTTTCTTCTTGCATCTCCCTCTCTCTGTCTAAGAGACAGTCTTATGGCCCCATGTCCCAGACCATGTCATTGCACTGCCTGTCCAGGCTCCAGGCTGCATCAGCTACAGGTAGTGTGGCCAGGTGGAACAGAATGTGCTCACCTAATGCTGCTTCCTCAGGAAGAGATGTGGGTGTCAAAGACATGATTGGAATATCTAGATATCGTAAACTATTTTCGTTGTGACCCTCTGGTGTCATGGACACTTTAAGATAGATGGCTTAGGTCACTCCTAATTTAATAGTTCTGGACAGGTTATCAGAATCAAGCATTACACTGAAACTCTTACTGTTGGAGTTGGTTCCTCTGTCTTAGGGCATTTGTCTGAAAAGGAGGGTATAGAGAAGAACATTTTTCTTTGGCAAAAGGCTGTAGTATGAGAGAACTGCGGTTCAGCAGCCTGAAGTTACCAGGTGTTGAGCAGACTTCCTGTGAGAACAGCCAAACCACTGTGATGGTATTGTACCAAGTTTTAAATATTTGACTTAAATTGATTAGAAACTGATAACAGTTTTAATTAGAGGGACTCAAGAACATATCTATAAATGGTTCAATTTATGAAGCCTATTAATAATCGATCTATTTAGGAGGTTGAGTTCATGCAAACAATAACAATAAGCATTGGGAACGGAGCCAGAGACTTTCACATGTCATCCTATCTAATTCTCAGGACAACTTTGGGGGAAAATTAGACTCATTACCTCTATTTTACAGAATGAAATTAGGCCTTAGAGAGGTAAAGCAACTTTCTTGGGGCCACAAAGGTAGAGACCCAGGTGCAAATGTGAACGGAAGGTCGGGGAGTCTCCGTTTTGGGACATTAGGATGTTCTCTTTCAGTGCCGTCCGCACTGCCACCTCCCCCAACCCAAACAGTTTTATTAAGTAGTGACAATTTGCCCTGTAGCCTTCAGGGTTCTATATAGTGTTTTAAAGCAGGAACCCATATCACAGTGCAGAACTTGTTGGAAAAATATCCAGTGGGAGAGAAGGAGACACTTGGGGGCAGACACCAGAACTTCTGAGGGTGTGCTAATTGCTGGTTGCGTGACTATCCCCTGAGAGCCTTTGCTGATGGCCCCTCAGGTAACAAACAATACCCAGCTAGGACTGGGAGATGATGAGCAGGATCATTATCTTTATTCTAACTGTTCTGGAGGTTGTGTGCTAGTGCACCCTGGGAGAAGGGACCAGGCAACCCTTCAACTTTCCGAATCACTTGGAGGAATACAAGGATGTGAAAGAGGTCAGAAAGAAGACAGAGGATGTGTGTGAGAGCAAGCATTTCCAAATTATAAATTCTTTTGGCATGTACCAGGCAAATAACCAGCACTCAGAGGAATCTGCTGCTTTGTTGCTTATTTTCCAGTGCTGAGTATTTGTCGGGAGAGGGTGCTTCCAATGAACTATGGTATTAAAGGGAATCAGTTAGGTCTAAGAACAGACCTATCACAGTTATATCACAGTTTGGAGCATTTGTCCTTCTTTAGTTCAAAGTTTTATCAGCCGGTTTTAATGACCACAGGTTTGAAGGACCATTTGTGACCTTTTTTGCAGCTTGAGCAGCTTTCATAGAGGCAGAAGAAATTGCTCTACCTTCTCTCAGAGGACTCGGGAGAGGTTCTTCTCTGAACTAGAGCTTGAGAGAGTTTGATGTTAGGTCCCTGACAGTTGGGGGTGGGTGGGGGGAGAAAGCGATGACAATGATACGTAATGAACTGGATAGAAATTTAACTGCGTTTAACTAGGTATAGAACGTCTTTAAAAGCAGACATAAAATTTTTGTTATGCTTTCCAAATCTTTACAATTTATTTCCCAAGGTCCCCATTCTCTTCAACCTTTCAATAAGAACAAGTAGAAATAGTATCTATTACCGTGACTCCTGGAAAAGGCAATGGTTTGTATTCCCCTGGTGTCCCAGCAAGTGAGTAATGTTTTAGCTAGTGAGTCATTCCCAGGGCTGTGGTGACTTCATCAATGGATCTCATGCACAAACAAAAACATCCTTCACTTGTGTCTATAAAAATAAATGATGATTATTGGACCTTTTGCTGATAGTAAAGTCAGCCATGAGGAATGTATGTGTGTGTCCAGAATTTGAGGACACCTTGATACACTAATGAAATCTAACCAGAAGCTTTGGACCCAAAGGGGAGAGGGAATATACCCAAAGTATATACAAGACTTCTATCCCCGCTTTTGTTTTATAATAATGAGGCATTCTGTGTTTCGTATCTGATTCAGATATTTTTATCATATTGTGCCAATATCCCTATTTGTCTCAATAAATAAAAATTTATCAATATCATAAAATTTGAAAAATCAGTGGTCTTGCCATTTCTAATGCAAGGATTCCTCTGATGATCTCTTCCATCAAGTAGATGTAATATATAGAAGTTAAAAAAAGAAATCAAACAAACCAAAAAATTCTCTATTTGCCCATGAGCTGCCATTTGTCCCAATCATATTTGGAATAAATTTCCATTGGACAAAGGGTATAAGCTGAGATATTCCTGACGTTTAGATCTTACATCACATATGCTATCCCATTGGCCTGTGATTTAGCTGAGCTTATGGATAAGGTAAAAGTCTATGGCTTTCTCTCCCTCCCTGTTTTTTTTTTTTATTTTGGCATTTCATTAAAAATTTTTTAATTGCAGTACAATCCCACATAACATAAAATTTACCACCTTAATATGTGTACAGCTCAGTAGAGTTCAGTATATTCACATTATTGTGTGGTAACTATGCCATTCTCTTATTTTACATTAATTTTTTTTCTTGGTCAGAAAAAAGTGATGAATGAAAGGGGATATTTTTTGGAAGGAACTTGTGTGTTCAGGAGAGCTTGTTCCTCAACAGTGTAACCAGTGAGGGCTTGTATGTAAGTCTATTCAGGCAGCTCTTTCCCATGGGACAGTGTTGTTTGTCATGCCTGACTGCCATGCTCAGGGTGGGTAACAGTGAGTCTCCTTCCAGTGATTTCCAAGTAGGAGTCTTGGATGTGATCACTTAGATTTGCTGGCTTGTTCACCTCACTCTAGCCATGTAGACTTCAGGTGTATCCATTTAATATTCCTACATCAGCCACTGCATAATAAACTTGAAATGCTTGGCTCTGTTACTCGGTGAGCATATAGATGGTGGGCCCAGATTCAATCAACCATTCAAGGTACTGCTTTAGTTGTGCTCAGTTTTTACCCTTTTTAAAAAAAGTTATTTAAAACAGCCATAGTCTTAAATGTTTTATCTTGAAAGACCTGTCTTAATAAAATCATTATAAGATTGCGAAGTGGTCTAGTTATATTGGAGTATTATTTTTGGTAGGGAGTTTTTGCTACAGAAATTACTATTGCTGTAATTTGTGTTTTTTTGTAAGGTTGGACTCTTTATAAGAAACAGAGAAAAGTGTTTCTACAGATTTATATAATGAACAAAGGTGGGAGAGTACATATCTGATTTCCCCTTCTATATTCTGGCCATAAGATGAGAGGGGAGCTCTTCTATTTGGAATTCCCAGAATGGAGCATGGAACTTTGTCCTGCTTAGGGAGAGGAAACACCTGCAGTGTCATTCACCTGACACTGTCAATCATCACTCCCTGGGACTGTTTGGTGAGTTGTGTTTCCTCTGCCTGTGATCAACCTATGGAGCATAAACCCTAGCCCAGTTATGTTAATAAATCACATGGATATTTAGGGGCTCCACTCTACCTTCAACGGTCATCTGAGGAGATCTTAGTTCTGATGTTTGCCTGATTTCAATAGCTGGTTATCAACCCTTGTGCAGATGCTGTCTCCATTTTGAAGTCTTACTTCCACTTTTTTCTTGTTAACTAGCCATGGTCTCTTGAATTGTTCCTATTTTTCTGTTACTTTTTTTTCTTTGCTAGCTCTTTTTCTCTATTCACCCCTTAAATGTTATTCTATCTTAGCCATCTTGTCTTCTGTTACACTCTACTTGGGCTAGCTCTGCCACTCCCATGTTGTTAAATACCACCAATAACTTCTAAAAATTATCTATCTATCAGTCTATCTATACTTGTATAGATAATCTACCTGAGTTCTAGGCCCCATGTATTCAGTTACCTCTTGGATGCAACAATTTGTAGTCCCATGGATTCTTTTTTTTTCTTTTTTTTGTATTTTTTCCAGTACCATTTATCCCCCTTATACCCTCTTCCACATCCACCTACTGCCCTCTCCCCTACAAGAACCACACTGTTATCCATATCCATGAGTACTTCTCCTTTTTTGCTCCATCCTTCCACCTGAACCCCTCTCCCAGAGCTATCAGCTTGCTCTCTATGAGTCTGTAAATTTTCATGTCTAATATAGAACCCATCTATTTACTTTTCTTTTCCTTTTCCTGAACACCAATGAATATACTGAGTTCTTGTCTGTCCTGATCTCTGTGAAGGCAGAATTGTAGAAGCAATCTTTATTATTCTCCTTATATTTGGTTGTTGTTATGGACTAAGGTATGTCCCCCCAAATTCATATGTTGAGGCCCTAACCCATAATGTAATTGTATTTGGCTGTTAGCAGTATAATTAATGTTAAATCAGGTTGTAAGGCTTGGACTCTAATCCAATAGTACTGGTGTCTTTATAAAAAGAGAAAGAGGCACCAGAGCACTGTGTGAGGATGCAGTGAGAAGGTCATCTGCAAGCCAGGAGAAACTAAAGCTGTACACACCTCAATCTTCGATGTCCAGCCTCTAGAACTGTGAGAATATAAATTTCTGTTGTTTAAGCCACTTAGTCTGTGGTATTTTGTTATGGCAGCATGAGCAGAGTAAGCCAGTCATCATCATTGATGTCCCTCCTAATGTTTCAGGAATTGTATAATAGCATGATATGACATCCTTTGCCTCACATTTTACTTTCCATTCCTGCCTGATTATAAAGAAGGTGGTTTCTGAAACAGTTTCCAAGGGCACCATCAGTTTCCCAAGGGCCCCCCTAATCCTGTGGGAGTGAGATCATTCTCTTTGGAAAGCAACCAGTCTGTCATCATCCTAGTCAATTTTAACCCCTTCAGTTGTTAGCTAGTCTCACACTTGTCAACAGTTTTGCTGTGATTCGAGCAGTTTCTCAGAAATATTTTCATTGCCTTTATGTAATACTGAATCTTTGTAAGATTTGTGATTATTTTCACTGAACTTACATTTTTAATCTACCCCATTTGACAATCAGGTAGAGACTGATTATGACACTGAGATGATGGTAGAGAGAAACAGGAGCATTAGGCAGAGTTGTTCCAGTTGGAGTATTCCTGTCAGAACTCAGTGCATCAGTCAATATGTACAAAAACAGCTTACACTTACCTACCTACCCTTTTAACTGTAGGGACTTGGGTGTTCTGATACACAAATAGCAAAGGACATGGAGACCTATGGATATAGTTACATAAAGTAGAGCGCAACTTAGTTTGCTCCCAGGAGAAGGTATAGAGACATATCTCTGCTATAAAACAGCCTTTATGTATGTATGTATGTATTTACTTATTTTTATTTATTTTAAATTATAGTTGACATGCAATATTATATTACTTTCAGCTGTACACCATAGTGATTAGGCATTTATATACCTTATTAAGTGATCATCCCAAAACAGCCCTTAGGATTTTAAATGCATTTTTATATCCATCATTTTATTGGATTTATTATTTCACATCAGGTAGTTGGTGATGAATTGTTGTTTATTATTTTCTTAGTTGATGGCTCCTACTAGTCAGTAACTACTAACTTACAGGAGAAGAAATTAGTAGTAAAAAAGCAACAATGCTTATATAATTCCATCCTTACCACATGCCAAATACTACGCTAAGTGACTTACTCATGTTTGAGTGTATGAATTGACTGTATGAGTCAGACTGTCACTCCAAAGGGTCATGAGTTAGTGTGCTATGGTCCTTGCTCTGTCCATCCAAATGCACAGAGCACTCTGTGGAGTGTGCAGTGAATGGCATCAGTTGTTAGGATGGCCTTGTGGAACTGTCTGGCCAGGAGTCTAGGAAGTTGATCATGAATAGAGAAGACATTATATAACTGTGTCTGGGGACATGATTAGAAGCCGTATTCTAATGAGAAACAGAACTAAGTTAGGATAACATCCTTTGGCTATTCCTTTGGGTTTAAGTCATATAATGGTTGCTACAGGAAAGTGGTCTTAAGAGATAAATTGGGGTATGTTTTCATCATTCCTAAATCTCCTAGAGACAATAAGCTCTAGGAATTTCTGTGAATTTATTCATGCTTAAGAATGTGAGAAAAATATTTTCTGTTTATTCAGTACATCAGTTAAATCCCTGAGGAATATCCCTTTTATACAAAATGCAACTAATAATGTCATGGTGATTTTCTACTGTCATGTCACTAAATATGTTGTCAGCTTATGCAGGTTCACAACTCACTTCGTGTCGTTATAGTATTACAAGAAATCTTTGTGGCTTTTCAAAACCTACTGTAGACCATTTGGCTCTGCTTGGCTAGCCTTCAGGATAATAATGCCATTTAAAATACTCTACTGAACCTCTGAAATAGCAAAGGTAGAGAATTAAACCAAGCAACAGATATAGCAATGGTTGTTTCTGTGTGGTCCTGATAATGTGTTGAAGCACAACCAGCTTATCGTTGAAGTGCTAAGAGTGGTCTGAAAAAATATTTGGTAACAGGAATGATATAGTCAGTGTAATGGAATTAACGGAAACTTATAACAAGTTTGGTATTAGTCTACAAGCCTAAAACTTGAGTTTTAAACATGCATTGATCCTAAGTATATTGGAAGGAGTTAGTCTAAGCCAACAGGCCTCTAGTTTAGATACTTAAGATAATGCTCTTAATGAGAACACATTGTCTAAGGAGAGTGAGTCTATCTAATTCCTTGGTTCACAGTGTAGAGAGCCAGACATGTGTAGTTCTCAGAGGCAAATATTTTGCTGGCTTTATGAGGCTGGTGACAAGGATAGAACATTTTGTAACACCCTCATCAGAGTCTCTACCTTTGTTGTTTCCATGCTGGGCAAGATGAATTCTTCTGGGATTGCTAGATGATCCCCAGCATTATTCTGAGGTAATGCTATGCTTGCCACTTAGACTTGTAGAATGAAGGAATTTAGCTAATGGCTTTATATAAATCTCCCTGATTGAATTTAGAAACCCTGTTTTTAGAACTGGGAATATAAATGGTTTTGAGAATAGAATTTGGTAGAGAGATTGCCAAATGAGCAGAAGTGGAATGTTGTATCAGTGAGGGTTAGGTTTGGTTACATGTGACCAAAAGCATAAAATAACAATAGATTCAAAGAGATACTTAATTTTTTTTTTTAGATGAAAGAAACCCAAAGTAGGTGGTCCAGGGTTGGTATGATGGCTTCACCATGTTATCAGGACTCAGGATTCTCTGATTACTAGACTTCTACCTTATGGCCCAAGATGGCTTCTAAAGCTTCAGTCATCATAGTACATTTGCAGTTGGAAAAAGAAAGTGACAAAAAAGACAATCTCCCTTCCTGTTGAGAAGGCTTCCTGAAAGTTGCATATCTCTGGCTGAAACTTGGTCACCTGAGCACACCCAGTGCAAGAGACTTGTTGCTGAATGGCAGTGTACCTCACTAAATGCTCAGTTCTTATTGCCATAGAAGAGACAGAAGAAGGCAGGGAGAAGAGTAGCAGACTTGGGCACAACTGCTAGATTCTCTACTGTTTATACCAGAACCAGAGCTGTAAGAACTTTAATAGAAGGTAGCACCATAGATGTGGGCTATCTTTCTCACTTTGGAGGAAAAAAGAAAATTTGTTGAAGAAACTCGTATTAGAAAAAAAATGTTTGGTAATAGATTGAAATTGAATGTGAAACATTGATTCCATTTTAGCAGCCTGATATTTCTTATGCAAGCAGAGAGGAGAGATGTGGCCCAGGAACAGAGAAGCGGAAATGATTAAATGCCAACTCCGTGACTTTTATAGCAGTTCATTCAGCTGCCTACCCACAAAGCACTTCCCAAGGAAGTTACAGCCAAGAATTCACTTGGCCGGGCTTGTCCATTTTTCATTCATTTCAATGACCATCTCTAGGAAAAAAACATCCTGAAAGAAGAAAACCTATTGAATGACTTGGAGCATATGAACAGAAGAATTTTTCTTTAAAAGAAAAGGAAAATGGAATAGCTTAAAATCACCTACATGTGATTAGGAATTTTAGGGCTCTATTTTCCATGGGTGTGTCTGTGTGTACATCTAAATCAATACAAGTATATACATATGCATTTAAGGTCAAGTTAATAATTTTACAGAATCTTTGTCTCTGCTCTTGTTTTAATGATTTTGAATGAAAATAGGAAAGAGGAGGAAATTCTTTAAAAATAGCCTTGCCAAAAACATGAACAGGCTTTTAGCATTCACTAAACTGAATATTTTCCCCAGCTGAGGGTCAGTCAACTCAATTTAATTCAGGGGGCAAAATTTTGGTGTGATTGTCTTAAAAACACATGTTATAAGTCTCAAACACAGTTGCTTTTTTTTTTTTTTTTTAACACTTCTTGGGGAGACCTTCTAGTCTCTAGTCACTTTTTTTTCTAGCTATTTAAATAATGTCCAGTCCAGTTTCTCCTCCCTGCAAGTACCTTTATCACCTCAGGGGGCTGCTTTGGGGCATCCATTACTCAGCTTCCCATTGGTGACTGGAAAAGGTCAGAGCACTCCCACTGGGTGCGAATTGCTCTGCCTTGTAGAATCTCCTCCCCTGTAGCCTCTAGTCTCTTGTAGAGGTGGGAGGGAGGTTATGGGTGTGGATAGTCCAAAGACAAGTTTAGGTTACTTCATAATAGGGCTTGAGGGAATGTGTCTTTAAGGCCAGAGTGACTTCTCATCTGCTGTTTTTAGCTAAAATTTAGAACCAACAGGCAAATTCCCATTCTCTATCCAGTTTACATGTAACAAGGGTCATATCTTTGATATTTTTGACTCTGTAGCTTAGTTTTACTCATTTTTGTGATCTCTTCTTAATTACCTATTTTAGTCTGTGATTGTTGGAGTGTTTATTTGTTTACCTTTATTCTAGAAATCTAGTGTAATCTAGAAAAAGAGATTAGTATCAGCCAATGTGTTGAAAGCTTTTATATCTAATAAGTATCTAGTAGATGGTTTTCTAGACCCAACCAAGTGCTAACAAATTATTTGCAAAAATGATATAAGAATAAGTGCTTAGCTCATTATTAAGTTTATGTTTTCATTAGTAAAATGGATTATGATACTTCAGACTTGGAATACAGTAAAAAAAATTAGCCAATTGAAGTCTGGGGTCATTTACCACTTGTTGTGCTTAATGCCTACTCGAAAGCATTTGGAATCACTCTACGCTGTATTTTTGCCTTAAAAATGCAGGCCATGATGACAGTTGTCTTAGATGTCTTCACCAGCTGCTTTCAAAACAAGCAAGTAAATTCCTGCAAGTGGTATGCACTCTCAAAAACCTTAAGTAATTACTTCCAATGCTGAACACTCCTGGACCATCTGTCCATTTGCCAGGTATGGACAATTAGGGAAAGCTGTCTGAACCAATGTTGATATAATTTAAAGTCTTATTGGAAGTCAATGACCAGCATCTTCCAGATTCTCTCATCAGTGGTTTCAGAAAATGCTGCAGTCAGCTAATAATGTTAATGCAGTCAGTTAATAAGGTTTTGTCATTAAAATATTTGACCATTTAGTATGTGGACCACTGGAACTAAATAATTTGCTTAACTAACAGAGTAGTTTAGATACTTACCAAGTCATTTTTATGAGAGTTTTTTTAAGTACCTAAAGCATGTATAGAACTGTGAAGACTTTAGGAGCTAGAAAATAAATGGAAACAAATATGTTGGGGTATAGTTAGGTTAAGTTATGAGACATAACTGGAGAGTAACTATAAAAACAGCTATATTTATTCATCCTGTTCATCCTTTATTCTCATGCTATTTGTTTAGATCCTACTTATGTGCCATGCACCCGTATAAATGCTGAGGTTCACTGGTAACCTGTAAGTTAAGACCCTGCTCTCATAGAACTATCACTCTGATAAGAGGAGACAGACCGTAAAAGGGAAAATAAATGAGTGAGTGAGTGAGTGGGTGAGTGAGTGAATGGGGAATGATTGAGATGTTTCACATAGTAAGAAGTCCTATGAAGAAAATAAAATGGAGCAATGCCAAAGAGAGCAAGTGGGTAGAAAGGGGGTAGTCAAAGAAAGTTTCCTCTGACTTTGGAAATGAGACATGAACAATATAAAGCAATGGCTGGGGGGGTGGGAGGCAGGAGAATTGCAAACACATAAGTAACAGTAAAAGAAACATAAGCAGGGGATGGCTGCTTTTGAGAAACTTTTTTTAGTTATTATGTGGCAGTGCCAACACTATGCATCTTGATATGGTTTGCATATAATTTTAAAGTGGGTTACTATCATCAGCTAATGCTTATTGGACTGTCAGCAAATATTTATGGAAAGCCCGCTGTGCTCAAGAACACTTATCAAGTGCAGAGCACTGAATTATGAGTTACAAGGATTTTCAAAAGATAGGATTCTATAGTTTAAGGGAAATATTTCAAAAGAATTACAAATTAATTTGAAAAACTCTAGGGCCATCTTAGAGAAGCATTGCACATTCCAGATATAGCATATAAAGCCAAAAGATTAAACCAGATGGACCATCATTTTCTTTCTCATTACCCAAGCAATAAGAATTGCAGAGATGGGCAGGGACTCATGTCTAGGACTTCACATGAAATCATAGTGGACCTAAAGACATTAACTTAGTAGGTAAGACTTTCTTTGGCTAATTTGCTTCCTCAATATTGCATGCTTTCTGAGGAAACTGACTGTCTTATATGTAGAGAGTCTCTTCAGTGCCTTCTGGAGATGCAGGAAGAGCTTTCGCAGAAAGGGATGTGTTGCAACAGACTTCCTCTTGCGGCCATTGTACTTTGAGAAGGCAGGTGCACAATAATCAATATGTTATTTTAGAAAAATTAGAAACCAGTAAACATTGTGTAAAGTTTAAACAGTAATAATGAAGTTGTTGGACACTGAATAATGTCCTTATGTGGTTAAATATTTTGTGTGGAGAAAGCACAGGCTCTGGAACCAGCCATACACGTGGTGAAATGAATGGCGTACCGTCTTGGTGCTTGAATTTACTCATCTTCAAAATCATCATAATAATGATGATAGCTATCATTAAGTACATGCTAGACACGACATTTAACATACATTATAGCCATGCTAAGTTGGAAGTTTTAAATCTGTTTTATAGCTGGAAAAACAGGCTCAGGCTGAGTAGGCACTTTTGACTACATAGCCAAGCTCAATTCCCCTGGGCTCCTGGGTCTTCTGCCCTCACTACAACTTACCTTGCAGCCTTGTTCTAAAGATTAGTAACAGTGTATGCAAAATGCTGCTAAGAAGGCTGGCAGAGGGCTATGCAGTAGCTGCCAAGAAACCCTAGTAGTAACAATGATGATGAGTTGTAGGGTGAGTTGAAAGTTTTGAGTAGGCATCCATAAAACACCAACAAAACTGTTGCAAAAAGCCAGAGATTTGTTGCCAGCAGACAAACTGGGAATGCTTTGATAAGCTTAAAGAAGCAGAATTACCATGGAGAAATTGTACTGGTCTAGAGTTTATATGAGATGCCAGAGGAGAGAGGTATAGAGCCATTGTCAATCTTTCACCAGGGCAGCATGTCAGCAGATATTTATTAACTAGTATTTGTTAAGTGTCAACGTATACCAACCCATGTGACAGGTGGTGGACACAGGATAATGTCTGGTCTCAGCATCAAACCTGCTCTTCCAGTGTGGTGGGATGGGTCCTGGAGTTAGGAGCAAAGGATGCTGACGGTGGCAGGAGGGGCATTTTTCCAGTCCCCAGTGGTTAGCGACAGCACCCCAGCGGAGACTCATTCCCCAGATCTCGCTCCGGATGCTTTTGACGGTTTTCAAACATTAAAACTACCTTTATGTTATTAATCTGTGCTATCATTGGACATATCAAAAGAATGTACTTCAATTAGATTTTAAGTTATTCAAGAGCAACAAGCTATGTCTACAAACTTTTGTTAGCAGAAAACTTTTTTTTTTTATTTAATTTTGGACTGTATTGTTCTCCCATATTTCTTTCAGTTGATGGTTCTAATGAGCTTGCTCCTTTCCAGTTTTATTCTAATTGAAAGGACTTTTTTAAAAAAATTAAAAACATTTTCTAGAAGGGACTTTCTTGAACTTGCTTTTTCCTGCAGTTAGTGTCCATGTGGGAAGTGAGACTCTGGGTGGAGATGGGGAGCAGGTATGTTGGGAGGTGTGTTCTGCGACTGCTTTCTTCTCATACAGCCAAAGACCTGGGATCGCTCTGAGATCTGTGTGGACAAAGAAACAACTCAATATGACAAAATTTAATTTTCCAAACAATTAAATTTAAAAGTTGACATCTTCCACTGTTGCCACACACACAAAAAATTACAAAATGTGTGTTTGTTTCCTGAATGAAGAAAATAAATTTGGAATGTTAAAGAGTACATAAAGCTAAGCTACAGCATAGAAAATATAGTCATTAATAGCCTTTTGGATACTGGAAATATCAGGGGAACACTTTGTAAAGTATATTATTGGCTAACCACTATGTTGTACCCCTGAAACTAATTAAAAAGTAATACTGAGTGTAATCTGTAATTTAAAATTTAAAAAATTTGAAAGAGTACATATCACTTACTGAGGCAACATGTAGGTGGAAAGGACTAAAGGTAACTAAATAGTAGCAGCATTATAGAAATTTAATATATTAGCATCTTGTCAGTGGACATCAATATCACACAACAGAGATGCTTTGCAAGTGAAGTTGCATTCCAGTCTTATGAGTTCCCTTACACGTTTGAAAACTGCTGCTCCGTATTAGATTAATTTTGGTCTTCATCTTGACCTTTAAATACTATCTCCTGGATTTTAGTTCTCAGAATTGTTATCCTCCCACACTTAGAACCTGCTGAATAAGTTGGTGTAAATAAGTTGTTGGCATGAAAATTGATCTCAAACAACCTTTTTTTAGCATTTAATAATGACTGTGGTGAATTTTTACCTGAATTTGTAAGAACACTTTTACCTCAAACTGCCAAATCCAGGAACTCATCACACTAGACATCTCCAAATAACCAAAGACCTGAATCGTATGACTTCAGTGAGCTAACTTTTCTAAAAATGACTTTAAAAAAAGAAGGTAATCAAAATACGGACAATAAAATGACAACAAACTCACAACTTTCAACAAGTGAATCTAAAAAACAAAAACAAAAACAAACTAAGAAAACAACTAGAACAGGAACAGAATCACAGAAATGGAGATCACATGGAGGGTTATCAGTGGGGGGGAGGAGCATGGGGAAAAAGGAACAAAGAATAAGAAGCATAGGTGACAGGTACAAAATAGGCAAGGGGAGGTTAAGGATAGTATACGAAATTGAGAAGCCAAAGAACTTATATGTAGGACCCAGGGACATGAACTAAAGGGAGAGAAATGCTGGTGGGAGGGGGCTTCTGGATGGAGTGGAATAAAGGGGAGAAAAAAATGGGACAACTGTAATAGTATAATCAATAAAATATATTTTAAAAAAGGATGATTTGAGTTTCTTTAATAAGATTTTATTTCAATTTAAGGTAAATTAAATCAGAATTTCTTCATTCCTGCTGTTGGTGCTAATGTAACTTAATAGAAACTGACTGCCTATCAGGTTTAGATTCATATAGAACAGAATAGGAAGCTCCTTCCTATAGGATCAGAGGACAAAAATCATAATGGGGTAAAGGCATTCTCTCATAGTGGGGGATGCACTGTTCATTTCGAAATTAACTGGAGATGTAGATTTGATTCATACCAAATCAAATTCATGAATTAACGATTCTGCGAAAGTGATTTCTGGAGGGAAAAGATATCTATAAAATAACTTGAATTTCTTTATCGAATCATGTTTACATTTCTCAGTCACTTTGCACTACAGCGTTATAAAGTTATCTAATAAATAAAATTATGTTTATGCATATCTTGAGCAAGTTAGTATCAAAACCTTTGGGCAATATGAGAGTAATCCTTCCTAAATTATTTGGGCAATTGTATCAACTGACCATATTTTTTTTCTGTATAAATGTCAGCAAAACAACTGCTCAGATTATTTACTTTATATCTGCCATTATACTTTCTTTTATTCTCAGCAAATATAATTAGTTCTTTTAGCTATAATCTAAAAATATCACTAGAGTTCAGAAAGTGATACATCTTAAGTATAACTTACATGCATATTTCTTCAATGTTAGGAGGTGATCTATTAGTCCTACAGGCTATTATCATGAGCAAAGCTGAAAATTAACTTGGCTAACACTGCTCCTTTTGCAAAGAAATTGTGAAAGTAATCTTTTCTGTGACTAACATAAATCACAAAAGTCAGTGTTTTTCAGGTACATGGAATCACACCTGAGTGGTAATGACTGAGGTGATGATACTTTCAGGGGCTAGCAACATCATCATAGGTAACCATAATTATAAGACTGGTTGAGAATTGATAACTTTACATGTCTTTTGAAAGTTATTTGGGGGGATGTGCTTTAGCAAAATAAGTATGGGAATCAAGAAGGATGAAGAATTCAGGAAAAATATATCTGTCTCTGGAGAATGGTGAAATGAAGTCTCAGGATAACAGCAGAGCTGGAGAAGAGCCAGTTGAGATCAGAACAAGAGGATGCAGAGCTCCTGGCAGGTGGGTTCTCGAGAAAGGAGTTCTCTCATTTACAGAATACCACATATGATTAAAAAGCTTGAAAAACAATTCAGCTATGATAAACATAAATAAAGCAAGGAAAAAGAAAAAGTGCAATTAGAGACTCCTGGAAGCTAAGTAAAAAAGACTACATAATAAAGGACATTAATTTTAGCCTAATAACTTCGCTTTACCCTGAGCAGTACAACTCTTATTATATACTCATACTAATATAAACTGTGTTCATTTTAACAAAGTTTAAACAAAACCAAGAATACAATTAGATTGAGGAGATGAGAGTGGCTTAAGAATACAAATCATCTATCATAGCAAGAAGTTAGAAGATATCTGAAATTGATAAACAAGAACTATTGGTATTAACAGAGTATATAGAGATGTGGAAATAATCTCAGAAGAAAGTTCATTAAAAACTCAAAGTTTGAATCTAGGGAATAGTAATGAAGTTTGGAAGGGGTGGGCCTGGGCAGCACTGCTTTCATTTTGATTTTTTAACATGTTTATTGATTTTAGAGAGAGAGAGGAAGGGGGAGAGAGAGAGAAACATAGACATGAGAGAGACGTATCAATTGGTTGCCTACCATATGTGCCCGGACAGGGGATCAAACCTGCAACTTAGGCATGTGCCCTGACTAGGAATTGAATACCCAATTTTTGGTCTATAGGACGATGCTTCAATCGACTGAGCCACACTGGCCAGGGTCACTGCTTTTTAATATATATGATCTTCTGATGAACTACTTGATTTTTAACCACATTGCATGTATTAATTTAATAGAATATTTCATTAAAAATTATGCTGCAATTCAAAAAATGTTAGGGAAACTGAGATTGTAAGGCTGGTAGGGGGAAACTTTGCTGGTGTTATAAAGGATGCTTGACTTCTGATATGGGTCCCATTGTTTTCAGAAGGACCAGAATATGGTGGGAAAAGTGTAGACTTGGGACCCAGAGGGACTGGTGTTGAATTCTCTCTGTGCCCCTTACTGGCTGTGTCTGTGGCTGATGGCAGTGCTCCCATTATGTACACACCTACTGTGTACCTAAGGGGGCTGGTGTTCTCATGTTTACCTGACATGTGGGGATATGGAGGCTCAGAAGATGTGTGGCCTTGGGCAAGTTATTCAAACTTTCTGCCTCTTAGTTTCTTACACTGTTGTGAGTAGAACCTGTCTGTGGGGCTGCCGTGACAATGAGAGAAATCCTCTTCGGATGGTCCTTAGCACAATGCCTGGATTATACACACTTAACAAGAGCTTGGCTATTGTTATTAAACTGTGTGGTTTCAGCCATGCTACTGACCATGCATTTGCGTTAGTTTCTGTCATCTCTGAAAGAAAACAATAATTCTAGACTTTTAAACTATACAGTATTAGGTAGGGTGTGCTTCAGGAGTGGGTGTACATTGGAAGTTCTCTCAAGTCTATGATAATAGGATTTAGCACTGCAACAATAAAGTATGGGAGACCATCATTCATGGATACCATCTCAAATATAGTCCTTCTAGAATTAGGATGCCGCCTTTGGTTGATGTTTAATACTGAATAATTGACAAATAACTATGACTCCATTTTATCCTTTTTAGTTTTGATGAGATTATCTCATTGGAAAGCAAGATGGGTCTGTAGATATTTGGTAAGGAGAGCATACATATCAGTTGTATATTAGACATATGACTTGGTTTCCAGATCATCTAATCAGAAAATCCCTTTATCCTTTGTTGTACAAAATAGTACTTGATTTCTTGCAATATATTGTCCAGTTTCTATTGCAAAAGAAAATATTTAGCTAATCCTTCTTTCTCTGGGAATTTGAGATATGATGGAGAGTAACTAAAACAATTTCATTGGCCCAATGTGCAGTGGAAAATTTCAAGGAAGTAATTTATGCCCCCTTGTGTATGAGGCATTTTAGCATACATTACATTATATAATCTTCACAACAACTCTTAAGAAAACTACAAGTATAGCACAGAGACATTGCAGGTTCGATTCCAGATCACTACGATAAAGCAAGTTGCAGTATTTCTGCCTATGGAAGGCCTTGCCTTCGATTTGTCAAAATGCAACATCTGTGACACACAAGAAAGTGAAGTAAGATAAAAACAAGTTATGCCTGTATTATAGTCAATTCTCCTTATTTGTGGTGGTTATGTTCTATAAAGTCTCTAGGGACCCAATAGCTTCTAGGAGGAAATACAGGCCTCTGATCACAATATTTTTGCTAAATGATCAATACGTAAGCTTGTTTTATATGTGTTTCTGTTTAACAACACCTTATTTAATACATAGTGTTGACTCATTGACATTGAACTCACGGCCAACAGCACGACTAATTCATGATGGAAGGAAGGTTATCTAACCCTCACATTTACTCTGCCAAGCACATCACAGCATCCTTGTGCTTAGGAACACTAGACAGCACTTCAGCACCACCTTGGGGGCCATTTGAAACAGCAAAATCAACAAAAAAACCCAAACACTTGGAAAACGTGGCTCTAAATAGACTGTGAAAAGGACACTTGTTTATAGTAGGAGACCTGAAAAAAGAAGGCTGAGTGTGGCCTTGTTCCCCCTCAGCTGGGGACACATGTTTCTGGTACATGCCCTTGACTGATCCCAAAAGTGCCACAAGTATTGTTTTGGGGGTTCAAGATAAATTTTGTTGAACAGGTGAATTGGCAAATATGAATCTGCAAGTAAAAAGGATCAACTCTGTTTTCCTTTTTTTAAATTAAAAATTGAAGCTTAAACTGAGTGAATTCCCTAACTTCCACATATGACATAGATGGTAGAACCAATTTCTGTGCTTTTTGCACTTGCTTATTTAGGATATGCCATCTACTGGGAGATCACAGGGACTTAACACAGCTCCACAGGGATGTGGGGTGGAACAAATTCTGCCCTCTCCAGTCACTTGGGGATTCAGGTTTCTCTGCCCTCTCATCCTTCCCAGAATTCCCTGCATCCAATCAACTTACCTACTGGACCGAGGGAGGGTGAAGAGGACCAGGTGGAAGGTTTTAAGGACAAGGCCTGGATGTGGTTGGCCTCACTTCTGTCCATATTCCACTGGCTCCACTTCACTGAAGAGGAAGCTGGGAAATACTCTTTTCTTATGTGCCCGTGCAGAAAAAAAAGTAGGGTTTGGTAAACATTTGGTGTTTTATTCCTGCCATGCAACATATAGGAGAACACAATCAAATTGTCATGCCATTCTTATATTCTATATGCCATTTTTATGTGTCTTTTTAAGAAGTGTTGGGGATTTACAGCCTCTATCTGTTGGAATTCAACTGACGAGTGAAAATTGAGTTTTGTTTTCTGTTTCCTTGTGTGCCAGGGAAAATGAACTATTATTTTCTTAAACTTAGCTGTGTCTTTCAACAGAGTCTTTTCCAAAAATTAAAAGAGATTTCTAAGTGAAATGACTTGATTTAAAATTAAAATAGATACAGAGACTCATTTTTCCCCCTCAGTAAATTTTCTGCACTCAGGTTCTTGCCTCCCATAATTGAAGGCAACCATAATAACGAATTTGATTGCAAGGCTTTTACTATTACTTTTGAGGTAATTGCCAGATTGGCACACACAGTAATTTGTATGTGAGAGGTGATCAGATGTGAACATTTCCATTCAATCATCTCCCTGGAATTCAGACACATCACTGCTTCTGACTTCAGAATTAGGACCAGTAATTGCAGCTCTGAGATGAACTGTGCATCTGAAATAGGCAATGTTTCATGTGTGATCAGTAACATTGCAAGACTTGCTTTGGGAGGCAGAGCTGGACAATTTTATACCTTCCTCTGTACCCTGAACCAGTAATAATAGTAGAAGTAGTAGCTGTACTGAAAGTGTGGTAGGAAATGTACAGATGAGGGTGGGATGGGAAGGGCCCAGGCTTCAGGATGTACGGGTATGGAGGCAGGGTACAGAGGGCTGAAGAATTAGGATGAAAATTTAGACGTTTGTCCATTTTGTTTTCAATCCTAAATTTGTTACTGGGTTAGTTTAATTTTCCCTTCAGGAGAGGGGGAATCAGACTTTTTCCTCTGCTCTGCAAAGAGACAGTGGTTACTCTCAGGAGAATGAAGATGCTCACGTGAATTAATAACAAACAGCCACACAACTGAGAATCTACCCTTTCTTTGTGAGCAGGAAGAAAAAAAACTGTGGCTTTTGTACATTAATCCTTGAAATTTATGTTTTAAATTCCTTAAATGTTAGCTATGTAAGATCTCATATACACCCAGATACACATCAGAATGTTAAAGTGTTGCTATAGATTTGATAGTTGTATTTCCCTATTTTCCATTATAAGTGTACATATTCTTTAACCTCTCCCATCTCACCTCATAATCCTACAATCTCTGAGTGATGGAGTTGGAGAAGTGGGACTGTGTTCAATTTGTCCCTAATACGTAATTAAGGACACCATGAATTTTTTTAAATGAATTTTGGGTTTCACCTGTACGAAAAGTACTTTCATTCCCCTGCTTGTTCTTAACTAGTTAATGAGCAGTTATTGCATATCCATTGTGTTCACAGCATTATAGCAAACACTCATGGTGGACACTGAAGAAATGACTCTAAGACATTTAGATCAATCCTATATATTTTGCAGGAATAGTTATAAAGTCTCTTGACTGGCAACATTTTCATGCCTTGGGCTGGATATTACCATTGTTTCAGACATATTTGGTTTGATATCACTGAGCACCCATTAGAGAGAAAAAAACTGCTGAGAGTTATAACCTGCTTTTGTTCAAGTTCTGACTTGAAATTTATTCTTTTATATTTGGCCTAATTTCTTAGAGACTTGAGCTTGAAGGCTATTCCAAATTTATATGATTGATGAGCTGTCTTTTATTTTGTGCTATTGACAGAAAAGGAAAATTAACTTCAAATCTAATGTTAAAAAGGCTCCAGCTTAACTCACCCACATGTCCTGGGGTCAGTTTCTTTGCTGCCTGTTTGTCCAGTTATACATCGGCCAGTGGCATATTAGCACCTGGGCAGAGAAATTCTTACTTATTAGTGGTTTGTCCTTGAGACAGACTATATACCTTTTTTGCACTTTCACCTATCCTTGAGAGGCTGAAATTTGGGACATTGATTTAAAAGAAAACCCTAAGGCTTTGTCGTAGCCTAGAGGGTTCAAGATATAGAACACACTGATGGATGTGTTGTGGGGAGTCTTGGTACTGACCGTGGCACTTTCCTGTATTAAGATAGGAAGCTGTTGTTTCTTATTGTATCATGATGTAAAGATCCAGACACATTCCAAAAGTCAGATTATTTATTTGCATGTTTGAATTGCTTATGAGGTTTTGTGGTTACTTCTTTTCTTCTTCTTGCTCTTCTTTTTATTGGCCCTGGTTTCTATAGGCCTAGAGGATGTATGATTGGGTGACAGTTCCAATCTGTTAACATCTCATGGTATAGGATGGGGCAGAAGATGAAGATGAAATATAGTTTCAATATCCCCTTTCCTTAGTTGCCAGCAGCTTTAGGGATTCACAAATAGCTTGTGGTTCATAAATATTAAATATGCCATTCATTGTTGGAAAGCATCAGTATGACTAGCCAAAGCCAGAACCCTAGTGATCATGATACCACTTATGAAGAGAAGTTGAGAGCTGAAAAACAGTTTCTATTCTCTGTAGACATTTAAGAACACAAGAGAAATGCTCCATTATTATAATAAAGTACTCTTGAGTCTGTGTTAAAGAAGACCTTGTTAATAACCTTGAATCAAGCTCTCCAGCATTCTTATGATGAAGAAGGTAATATAATAATACATATACCTGATGGTTAGACTTTTAACACTTTACTTACTTATTTACTTTTTTATTTTTGTAGCGGCAAGAGAATAAGACACAGGGAAATATCTAAGCACTGAGAAAAGTAATCATCACAAGACCACTTTGCTTTGTGGGAAGCATATGGAAACACCCTACAACTCTCTGCTAGAGCCCACATCATTATATTTCTATGAAAACAGTGGTTTATCCATTAATAAATTTGATTATATGTCTTTTTTCCTGGAACCCTTAGTTCTTTCAAGTTTATGTGGACAATACATTATAAGACATCTCGCCCTGAGACAAGACAATTGAGGGGACAGCACAATCACAAGGATGACATTGAGGTCTAAGATCTTTATTGAATATGCAAGTAACTCTGAATGTCTCAATACCCTGAAGGCATTATTATATTATAGAGTCCAGCATAGTGACATTTTATAACAATGACCCCAAGACACCAAGAAGATATTAAATTATGTTCAGCCTACTAGGGAAATGTATTGTTCTATTTTAAGAACATGGTGTTAAAAAATTTTTTTAGAAGGCCTTGGTGTTCTGGAAAGAAAGCTTAATTATTTGGTAAAGTTAAGTATGTGAACCCCATATCATCTAGCACAGCTGGGTGAGAGCAGCATGGTATATTTTTTAGAGTAAATTGAACACTGTTTCTTTCCCCTGTATTTGCATTTTTTAAGTATGTTTTGTCTAAATAATTAGTATCCTGCTGTTATTTTACAATTACTGTGATCTCTCTTTTAGTTTTATTTTTTTCTCTTAACATCTATATTTCCAAGACAGAGGAATAGCAGAAAGGGATGAAGACCACACCTGCCACCCCCCCCCCCCCGCCATCTCCCAGGATCAAGCTCGTACCCAGGAGAGACCAAATACAACATGTAGCATATAGCAGCCTAAACAGTGTGACTCCATTACCTGAAAAGTCCAGGTCTCTCTGAGAGCCTGCCTTGCTAGCAGCCACTTCTCAGGGTGACCCAGCCACCCCTGTCTGGGCAGAGTTTCCAATTTGAAGCAGAGTCCCTGTAGTCCTGTCTTCTTGGCTCCCTATCTCTGTCCCCACTGGAGCTTTTCCAAACCATTTCCACAATCCCCAAGGTCCCAGCCCTGAGCTGCAATCCTGCTCCTCTTAGAAAATAACCTCCCCTCCAGTTTGGAAGTTTTAGTCTGTCTGACATGAACTGCTTCCTGCTTTTTTATTTTCTTACCTGAACTTACTCATGTCCTTAACACCCTCCCCCTAGGCTCAACAGAAGAATGCCTCCCTCCTTTTTTAAGGCTAACTTCTGCAATGTGGGCTTCTCTCCCACTCCTCAGTGACTGATCCATCCACTTTCCCTTCTCTCTCTCTTTTCTGGTTCTACCTGTCTTTTTTTTAAACCTCTGCATCCCTCATTTCATAGCCTGAACCTCCTGTCCATTTTACCACTTCCCCTTGCCACCTTTCACCTCTTTCCTCAGAGGACCTCTGCTCTCCCCTCCCATTCTCCCATCTTCTTCTGCCATCTGCCTCTGTTCCCTATACTTTATGGATACCTTCCCTGCAAAGTCATTGATGACTTCCAAATTTCTCAATCATTTAACTGTTTTATGGTTCATCCTTCTTGCCTTCCCACCTCATGTGGTACTTCTAACCACCCTTTCCTTCGAAGCCTCTCTTTCCTTAGGGGTCTCCACATTTTATCATAATCCTTACTATTTTTGTTTTCATCTTACCTTGGTAAAATCTCTCTTCCCTACACCAGCCTCAAACTTTGTAGAAAGCTGGTACTATACAGACAGGCTAAGATTTCGGTACTTTTTGCATGTCTCTGATGTGTCAGGTGTACCTATATCTAAGTTCAAAATATATAGGCTTAAATAATTTAGCCAAAGCAAAGTAATAAGTAGGAGAGTATGGACCAATACCCATGTTTTCAAATGTCCACATTGGCACACTTTTCCTGTTTTATCGACTCTTTTCTCCCTCCAGTCCGTAGGTGTGGACATTTGTCAGTGTTTATTCCTTAGCTTTTCTCACCACACTTTTGTTGTTTAACCCTTTCATCTGTTCTCATGACTTTATCTAAAGTCTTAATTAATATGAATTCAAATCTTATCTTTAGCTGGATCCCTCTTCTGTCAGTCTGTGTATCTGTATTTTTATTGGGTACCTGGATGCCATGCAGTGCCTTAGAATTAGCAACCACATTAAACTACAAAGCACTTCAAGATTCACAGCATGTTCCCACATATATTAGTTTATGCACTCCTTTTCATAATTTAGGGAGGACAATATTATCAACCACCTTTTACAAATGAGACAATTGAAGCTCGGGTTATAGGAGTTGCTCAAAATGGCACATGGAATAAAACAAGAGACTAGGTTTGTGAATTCAGATCCCTTTGCCTTTTTACTGCTCTAGGCTGTCTGGAACCTAGTTCAAGGCTGAAATTGCTACTGTCTATCTCTGCTCCCACCACAGACAGTAACAATAACAAAAAATAAATGTAAGCCAACAGAAGCCTCACACTTCTGCTGCTGTGGGACCTCTTGGCCACAGGGACCCTGCCTTACTAATCTCTGAAACCGTTGTCCCACTCAGTGTCTGTTACAATAGAAAGAGTTTATTAATAAGTGCCTGTTCATTTCAGTTGAATTAAGGGTGCAGTACTCAGACCCTAAACCTTACAATTATCTTTGACTGCTCCCTGTCTCTTCTAATGCATTCTACTAATAAGTTCTATGGGACGTCCCTCTCTCAGTGCTTCAGGTACTTCTATGCTGCTCTCTTGCTCTACTTCAAACATATACACTCGGGTTCTCATTTGCACATGTCCCTTGTAGTGTTGCTGCATCCTTCTACGTGGTCCTCAGGCTCTAGTCTCGGGCTGCACTAATGACAGATTGTTTCCCTAAAACAGCTCTCATCCTGGAATCAGATGGTTTTTTCTTGGACCATCTGGGAATTTTAGATTGTCTGGCTTAGCCCATCCCCAAGGAAAGAAAAATCAGAACATGGTCTCAGAGAACCAAAGTCTCCCCTATGGATGGGAGTGGACCCCCGCCCCCCACAACTCCAGGCTTCCTGGTGCCTACTCCAGAGTTCTCCCCAGCCTGCCAAATGAAGTTCAGGTCTCTTTGTCCAGCGTTGAGACACTCTCCATGACCTAGTTCCAACATGCTGTTCGAATTATCTGTCACTAACCCCTAAATTGATGACCAGCCAAAATGTGCTGTTTACCATTCTTTCAACATGTCTGTTACTCTGTTTCCTCCTTTCCCTTTTGGGGGACTTCTCTCCACACAGAATCTTTTTATCACCCTTCATCTCAAGCCATCTTTTCCACAAAAGGTTCCCTGATTCTTCTCCAGTTGAAAAGGCAGGAACTTTGCCATCCATTATTGCTCCTAGCACTTTGCTTTTCTGCTCCGGATTTACCTTGGACTGCCTTGCATCTTTTTGCGCTCATCTTATCTCCCTACTATCTCTAAGCATCTTTAGAGCCAGAAAGAACTGTATTTTGTTCAGTGCTGCATCCATCTCCATCCAGTGGAGTGGATGGGCCTGGCTTGGGGTTTGCAGCAATTTGATGACAGAAAGATAGGGCTGGGGGAAGTTCTCATCAGTGTATTGGGCATATTGGACCTCAGTTCACCCCCAAAGAACTTGGGATTTGGCCTCCATTGAGTTGAAAATTGTTGAATTTTTTAAAAAAATGTGGAAATGCTTTGCTTCCCACTCTTTCTTGCTGTTCTTATCTAATTACCGAGTACTTGAGAAATGAGATTGCTTCCATGAGCGGTGAAAATCCCCTGTTTCCATCAGAGCCTCACCAAGGCTGGTTCTGTGCAGCCGTGAGAGAAGTGTGTGTTTACATCCTGGGGAGTTGTGTTATATTTCACAAATACTGTGTATGTGACATGGTGAATAGTCATCTCCAGGGCTACAAAATTATAATCACCTACGTAAATGTTCATCGATTTGTCTAATTATAATACAAAGGCTTAGAGGGAACTCACCAAAAGGGGAACTCCCACACTACATCTATTGACCTTTGGGTGTTAAGCAAGGTAAACATTGAGCAGAGTATGTGTGAAGTTACAATAATAATTAATGAATTATGTAAGATAAGTTGTAGCATTCAGATTTGCTTTTGCTTTTGGCAAATATGGGCTAACATGGCCTTGATTTTTTTCTGGAAGTTTTTTCTGCTCTTTCCTCTCATCTCCCCGACTTATTTATATGCTGTAGTGAACTTGCAAGAGGTGAGGGCTTGCATTGTTATCTATGTCATGGGGAAAGATGAAAGGATGTAATTGGCCTTCACCAAAATTTATTGCTCCCAGCCAGTTTGATCCTAGCAACTTGAACTGTTTCTGTATGTAGCCAGTAATTGAACATTTTCACTCATTTTCTCCAGCCATCTCAAGGACCAAATTATCCAAAGAAGTTGTACAATTCAGTTACTAAGCAAACCAAAAAGCAGACCAATTATCTACCATTTGCTGCTGGGTCCTAGGAGTGTAGCCTAGACACAGATGTAAGCTGAACTGTGTTATTTTAGTGACAGATCCTGGAAAGACCTCATTCTCAGAGCATTATTTGTTCAGGGCTTAGACGCGAGGCCACCACTGTCCAATAGAAATAATATGTGAGCTTCATATGCATTTAAAGGTTTTCTAGTAGTCACATTAAAAAATAGAAGTGGCTGAAACTAATTTTAATAATGTATCTTAACCCCATATATGAAAATATTATCATTTTAACATGCAGTCCATATTTTAAAAATTACGAGATTTTAACTTTTTGTTGCTATTACTAAATCTTTGAAATCTGGTTTGTACTTCACACATCCCAGATCTGAGTAGCCACATTTCATGTTTATGGCAGTCACACCGGGTCTGGGGGTTACCAGCACCTAGGCTGATTGGGATGGGATTGTCTGAGGAGGAAAAAGGTAAAGGGGTAATTTTATCATTACTCTTAAACAGGAGTCAGCACATTTTTTTCTACTACCAAATAGTAGATATTTAGGCTTTGAGGGTCATGTGGACTCTGTAGCAACTATGCAGCTCTGCCATTGTAGCACAGTAGTAGCCATATACAATACATAAACAATGGATATGTTCCAATAAAACTTTATTTATAAAAATAAGTGGTGAGCAGATTCAGCTTGTGGTCTGTAGTTTGCTTCACCAGTTAAGTTTAAAACAAATTGCTCTGTAGTGTAAATAAAATGATTTCTGTTCAGAATTGTTTCTAAGTCAAAAAAATTTATTGGTATTGAAAAACTAATAAATGTAGCAAATTATGGGTTCTGTAGTTTATTTCCTCTTTGATAAAACTATGTTCAATGCCTACTTTGTTATGATTTGTTGGTTTAGAAAATCAACAGTTTTTATATCAATATTGATCACAACTTTTTTTCTCTCCCCCTACCTTTTTTTTGGCTGGAATAAAATGCATTCCTACATGTATTATTATATTACAACAGGTAAGACCCTTTCCTTTCTTTTTGAATTCTGATTCTGCTTAATGTTATAAAATATCAATATGTAAGTTTTGTTTTTAAGTGTTCAAGGAAATAACATGAAATAGTTTTCATCAATTTGTTTTAAACTGTTTTCAGCTACAAGGAAATAATTGTTGGCACAGAATATATGGTGATGTAGACTTCAGTCAACTATAGAAAGTCCCCTTAAAGTATTTTATAAAACATGGTTTACACTTAGTACACAATTTTTAAAAAATAGGTAAGTGCAGGATTATATTGTTCTATTTTTTCATTTTCAAATTGGATATAAGACTATTATAAATCCATACATGTGTTTAATGTATGTTCTTATGATTATGTTAAGATGTTTTTATAAAATTTTCTCACACCAAGAATGCTGGAAGGAGATGTTCCTTTGTGCTAGGGCATTGGGGGGTGTGCTGTTACAGCCTGTGAAGCTGACTGTGCAATAAACTGGCCATTTGGTTATGTAACGGAGAAAGTTATGCTCAGATTTGTAGACCTGCTCATTAGAGCATAATAGGAGAATGTAAAGAGAGAAGGTACACTCATCTTTAAGCCTCTTCTTGTTAAGCCATTTTATTGTGTCTTTAGGAAAATGTTTGTAAAGATTTGTTCTCCCCCATTCAAAACAACATGACTCTGAACCCCTCCAGAGATGGGTCAGCCTGGCAGGGCCTGGTGATCTGGTGATGCAGTGACTGACAGTCAGTCAATTCGCTGATTCAGACCTTCCCATCTGCTCTAAGGTCTCTCCTCCCTTCTCTCCCTCTTACATGTCACAAAAAAAAGGGAAAACCATCTGAAATGAACTCTCTTTTTCCCTTTCCAGTCCCAGAATGGCCCCTTTATTTTTAATCTTCCCTCCTCTTTCTTATTTCAAGGAAGAAAGTTTTTTTCAGAAGCTGAATTTTTTACTTATTACTCGTTTCTACCTCCTCTAATTTCCTCCAGGACATTGTTCCATCAGGTAAGCCCTGTGGCATTTTAAATCCATTTCCTCCAGCAGATCTTGAACACCTGCCCTCAGACATTGTTAGGTCTTTTCAGGACTGAGCAAAACAGAGAAAACTACCCTCCGTTTTGCTTCTTTTCCTCTCTTTTTTCACGTGTCTCAGAGGCAACATCATCACCTCCTTTTTCTTGCACAACCTTTCCACTGATTTCACCCTGGAACTCCGTGGGCACATCCTCCCAGGAAGGAGCTTGGCAGCCCCTTTCCAGGCTTGGCCTGACCAGCCTGCACCCTTGGAAAGCCTGTAGTTGCAGTAGAGGGTCCACCTAGGTGGACACTGAGCCAGTCTCCAGCTCTGCTCCCTCTTCTATGCTCCAGTCCACACTGCAAATGCCACCCGCTACCACTCAAATCAAAAATGTCCCAGTAGCATCCGTCATCATCCTCTTGGTGTCTTCCGCATCTGTTCCTTCTGTAGGCCTCAGTTCTGCCTATGCCCTGACTTTTCCATTCCCTCTGCCTCAACCACTTGTGTTCTCTTTGAGATCATGACCACCCCTTCCCCAGGCTTGCCTCTTCTATCTGCTGCTGTCAGATTAATCTTTAGAAACATAACTCTGATCCCCCTACTCATTGTTAGGTCTTCTCAGGACTGAGCAAAACAGAAAACTGCCCTCCATTTTGCTTCTTTTCCTCCCTTTTTTCACGTGTCTCAGAGGCAACATCATCACCTCCTTTTTCTTGCACAACCTTTCCACTGTAATTTCACCCCATAACTCCATGGGCACATGCTGTTCCAAAATCTCCCTTGACTCCTCATCAATATTGGTAATAGGTGTAAAGCACTTAGAGCAGTGCCTGACACATACTAAGTCTTCAAAAGATGCCAGGCATTTTCCTTTTCCTCTTGTTCCTCCTCCTCATCTGTGTTCTCAATTTCTTATTTTGCCATTTTAAGCCTTCTGTGATGTGGGACAGCTTTTATTTCACTTTATTTTCCACCATCCCCTTATATATTTATTGCTCTTTTATCCCAAGCCTTCCACCCTCATGTATTGATTACATACAGTCTCTTATCTGTTCCAAGACCCCCACTGGATGCCTTAAACCTCAGATAGTGCTGAACCCTATGTATACTGTGTTTTTTTCCTATATGTACATACCTACCTTTTCACTTAAATGAAGCACTTTATGGCTTCTTTTTGGCATATCTGGATATCCAGAATCATTACTCTTGTGCTTTGGGGCCATTACTAAGTAAAATAAGATTGACTTGAATGTAAGCCCTGCTCTACCGACAGAGATCTGATAACTGCGATGGCTAGTAGGAGACTAATGGGAAGGGAGCATCTACAGCATGGAGAAGCTGGACAATAGGATGATTCACCTTCAGGGCAGGGCTCAAAATAGTACATAATGCTACTCAGAATGGCACTCAATTTAAAACTTATGAATTGTTCATTTCTGGAATTTTCAATTTAATATTTTTGGACCTTGGTTGACTAGGAGAAACAAACCATGGAAATAGAAACTTTAGATGAGGAGGAACCATTGTACCAAGGACCGAGGCTAAAACAATGACTGCTACACACAGTTCCTGCTCTCAGGGACCTCTCAGTCCAGTAGGGACCACAGCTACATGAGCAGGAAAGTGGGACACTCCTATAGATTTTACAGCAGAGTGAAATACTAGGCAAAGGACCTTTTATTTTTAATGCTTTACTAAAATTATGGCTACAGAGGAAAGGCAAAGACAGAACTAAAATTCTAAAGTGAGCTACCAACAGTTTGGACCAGACCTCCCTCCCATCTCTGCCAGGCTAACCAAGAAGTAGCAGAACTGGCCCTACTCTAATGGATCAGGAGAGCCTGGAGAGGGACATGGGGTCCTGGGTCCAGTTGGCCTTGGGGATGCTGACTTTCTGGTGCTGCTTCCCTCTCCTCCAGGCCAAGTGCAGTGTGGCAGAGGTTCTAGGAGAACTGGCCTTCTGCTTGCAAAAGGGGAGAGTGGCATCTGATGCCAGTTTGGATGCATGCTGAGCTTCTGGACATGCAGGCCTTCCCTGGGGTGGCCAGTGCAGAGTGGACCAAAGCAGACTGGCAGACCATGGGGGAGTTTTTGAAGAGTGTGACCTGTGTACTCAAACAGTGGGAACCCACTGAAGAGAGAGACCAGTGCCCACTCTGTTCTGGAGATTGGAGCTTCCTAGAGAACCCTGCAGTGTGGGAAGGACTGTACATGGAAAACGAATGAGGGTGCCCTCTTCTCCTTGGTCCCCTGCAGTTCTGGGCACATGCATAAGCAGTCTTCTGGGTGTAAAACTTGACTTGTAGAACCTACCAACGAAACGCTTTTTTGAGCTTTTTCCCCATTCTTATTTCTAGGGACAAGCAGAACAGGGTGGTAAATTTTTGAGCTAAAGTATCTCCAGTTTTAGTGCATTCTTTAACTATATATAAAATAAAGCACATGTTTACAGGAGACAAGATCACAATTTGCTTACTGTGTAAGTACTTTACTAGGAAAAAGTAGCAGGAAAGGAAGTTCCTTTTCCCCACCCAGGGGGCACACTGACCTTAGGCAACTCCTTCTGCTATACTAACTTTCCCAGGCAGAGAGAGAGAACGTGGCCATTTTTCAGGGAATGGGAGATGACTGGGCCATGAGATCCTCTCACAAAAGCATCACAGTGGGTCACAACCAGGCTTCAGCAACTCCACAGGTGAGACAGCACCTAGTGGGGAAGTAATAGTGGTGGGAGGAAGGAAGTGCCCTCAGACACCTCGGAGCCCTGGGAGAGGCAATTCCCTTCCCATTTTCCCCTCTGAAAAAGCCCCCCCACTTCGGGAGCCATATTCATAGTGCTCCCCAAAGGATTGTGGCATTGTGACTAGAGTGTAAGGTAATAGAACACACTGGAGCATTACTCTGAACTTCTGAAGTGCCATCATGCATTATTTATACTTCTTGATACAAAAATATATTGTAAATGAATTTAACTGAAAGAGAGTATATTTCTTCTTTCCCTTGATAATAGATTTAGACTGGATACATTCCTTTATTTTCTTCATCCTGTCTGCTAAAATAGGCCAGCATGTTATAGAAATCAGCCTTTTTCTTTGAGGCTAGTGAAGTGGCTCAACTCAAGGAAATTTTTCTTTGAATAAAAGTTGTGGTTTTTTTTTTTAAAAAACTGGCTTTTAAATAGTGTTATGCTATCTACTGATCAGCTTTGGGGATCTTAGAAGTTCTGTCACTTACAGCTCTACAGTAAAATAGACAGACTTACAAAGCTATAGGTGAATTGTAAAAAAAAGAAAAAAAAGAATTATGGCATGTTTCTGAAGACTTACTCCATTGCTTCTAATAGCATTAGGAAAAAATAATGGGATAGAGAGCACAGTTTGATGATTTATCAGAAGGGTGCTCATTGTCCATACTAATTTGGTGGCTATTAAAGAACTAGATATAAAGTGATCTGTAGACAGAGTAATCACGTTATTGAGTGCTCCTGCGGTGTCTGGTGCTGTTTAAGCACCTTATATATTGGATTTCCTTAAATCCAGTCCTGGGGAGTGGGGGTGTTGATATTACTATCACCTGTTTTACAGTGGAAGAAAGGGAAGAACATTCAGGTCAAGTAGCTTGCTTAGGAGGAAAGAGCTGGGAAGAGAGAAGGATAGGCTTTGAATGCAGGAAGACAAGGGCCAGAGTCCACACTGAATTGTTATGCTGTACCTGCCCCCAACTTGTGCTGGCATGACCAGAACACCATTGGCGCAAGACATACAGAACCTGTAACTCCCACTTCATGTTTGCATACGACTCTCAATCACCTTAAATTAGAAATTGGCTTTTACTGCTATAGGGTAACAGGAGCTGACTCTTTTCAACTGGAGGGCCAAAGATAACTGGCTGCAAAGTTATATATTCACAGTCTTAAATGTTTTATGTTAGCAAGATAGCAGTTGTTAGACAGACACAGACAAATGGCCAAAGAATAGTTCACAGACCTGGACAAATACTGTCTGGCAAAGTTCATTTTTTAAGCTTTGTATTTGTTAGGCTCTCATGTGACCAATGCAAATAGCAGCCGGGTACTCAGATCTGTGAGTTTATACTTCTGGTACTTTTACTGGACCACATGGGTTCCTGTAAGGCTCATAGTACAGGAGTTAACTTTTTCACTCTGCCATGTTTTTCTGAATAATAATAGACAAACAAAATGAATCCTATTTTCCTGCTAGATTCTATTGTTTACATAATTGAATATTTATTTTCTTGAGGACATTCTCATCAACATAAGAAAATCACTGTGAAGAGTCAAATCACACTTAAAATAAAATAACACTTAAACTCTTTTCAAGTAACAAGATTATAACCCCAGATAAAGCAATACAGAAAAGAAAATTTCTGCTATTAATGTGGTGGGTTTCACTGAGCAAGCACAGAGAAACATGATCCCTATGTCCCAGACTGGAGTTGGAAATTCAGCTGTAAGTATATTCGCACAACTATCTGTCTCATTCGCTCTGTGATGATGAAAATGATTCTGCATTGTTCCTGGCAGACATCCCTGCCAGTCAACTCCATGTCCTCTCTCCTGATTCCCATGTGTACCATCCTCATGGTTGCTGTCCTCAAAGTGCCATCTTGCTGCAGGGACAGCTCCTGCTGCCATGAACTTCTCTGGGCTTCAGGTTCCATATCAGAAAATGGGTGAAATGATGGTGTATACTTCAGAGGATTGTCATCAGACACTGCAACAACTCTGACCTCTTCTTTTCCCTGAGACAAAGAGAAAGAACTTTGCACTCTTAAATATAGGGTGGCACAGAAGTAGGTTTACAGTTGTTTTATGGAAAATAATACAATAATAAATAATAATACAAGAATAAACTATGTGTTTTTTGTATTCAAAACTGTAAACCTACTTTTGCCCCTCCCTGTGTTAAGGAGGGAAAAAGACCACTTGTTTGGATTAACATTGTTGTTTGCTCCAAAATATTTCTTTTAAACAGAAACATTGAAAACTTTTTAAAACAGTGGGCATTTAGGTGGTTAAAAAGTGATTTAAAATGTTCTACTTTACATTACCTAAGTAGTTTTTGTGCATCCCTTTATAGGTTAGATTTGCCTTCTAGTAATACGCTTAGGTTCACCACACGATCAGAAAAACCTTGAAGTGGTCACCAGAAAATGGACTGTGCCTGTGGTTGAATTGTTGAAAAGCAAGGACTCTCCCTTTCAAAAACTCATCCATCTAGTTGGCAGCTTTCCATCCATCCTGATTGACCTATCATGAGACCTGTGGTTTCTCTGATTCCCTGGTTTACTGCTGCTTTTGCAGAACTGGTGAAGGACTCTGCTCCAAGCCTTAGTTTTCTCACCTGTTGAATGACTATGGGATAGTGTTAAAACGCAATGGCTTTGGGCTGTACCGCCCAGGCCCCAGTTATAGCTCAGCCACTTACCAGGTGAATGACGTCACATAAGTTTCTTCCCTAAGCTTCAGGTGTCCCCGTGGGTAATTGAATGGGATAATGTAAACCTTCTGTCACTTAGGAAGTGCTTGCTAAACCTCATTCTCAAATCTGGTCCTCCTTAACTCTTACCTGCCCCATTCAGGTCCTTAGAGTCCAGAACTAATTACCTGGCCAGGCTCAGTGTTTAGAGAGTGGGCAGGAGAGTAGTTCACTGGCTTTATAGAAACCAAATTGTTTGCTACCCAATCTGATTCCCAATCATTCAGGATCCCTTCGGCAGATATTTACTGAGACTTTCCTGTGAGCTGAGGATACAGTGATGGATGAGACAAGTAGAGTTCGTGCCCTGGCATTACACTCAGCTTAGACCTTTTGTGAACAGATCTCACAGTGTCAGACCTGCTGTTGTGCTCAAGATCAGAGAAGAACTGCTTAATGGGTACAGGGTTTTCTTTGGGAGTGTCAACCGGTGGTTGCTGGCACCAATTCAATGCCAACAGGAATCCCCAATTTGGGGTGCAGTGAAGAAGGAAACTATTTAGTGATAACAGCTCCATTGCGATACAGCACAGCTGTGAGGATGGTGCAGCTGTGGAACAGCTAGTAGTGTTACAGCGCAACTATGAAACAGTGTGCTGTGGAATAGCACGGCTGTGAGGTGGCCCTTGGGCAAGATGCCTCTCCAGCTAGAAAACTCTGTTCCCCTCTGCTCTGGTCCACTCCACCTGCTCTGCTCCACTCTGGTCCAGCATTAAGTGCATTTTTCTGCTCTTTGGTGTTTTAGCTCCAGCTGGGGAAATGCAATTTTCAGTCTTTGATGGAAAGGGAAAGTGGGCTATTCAAGCCAGAGGGGAGCTGACTTATACAGAGAGAAGTTCCCACCCCTGTTCCTTGATTGACTAATTCTCATGCAAGTGAGGACTCCAAATCCTCACTGTTTGATTGCTGCAAAAAGCACTGTCCTGATTGGTTGGAGTGGCCCTTCTCTGATTGGTTGGTTAAGATGTTAATGAGTATATAGCTGCACAGTTCCAATTGGATGGAAAGGACTGAGTCCTGCTGGTAGAAATATTATCGTAGGAACTCCTTTATAAGCATTGGCTTGGATGGCAGAAACACAGTGAAGGCAGGTCTCTTCTGTGATAGGGCTCTCTTTACCAATGTCTGCCAGGCTGTTTATAAATTTGAGCCCAGGTAGCCACCAGGAGCCCTTCTCAACAGGTAAAATTATTCTTAGGGTCAACAGGGGTAATGCAAATGTTTTAGAACTTGATGTAGATGGTGACTGTACAATATTGTACTAAATGCCACTGAATTGTACACTTTAAATGGTTATTTTGTGTTGTGTGAATTTTGTCTCATTATGAAAAAGAGGGAGAGATCCCATGATCAGCAAGCTCCCTGGACCTGATTCTTACTGACCTTAGATAATTTCTTCTCTGAAAATTCCTTCCCTTTATTCGGAAATTCCTTTGAAACTCATGGGCCAGGGCTGGACAGTACCCTAATTAATGTGATTTCAGATATCTCATAGAGTGCTTATTTAAGTGTAACAAGTTAATAATGAACCAAATCTACTAGTAATGCCTCAAGTTCTAGAAATTCTACTCTTTCATGCAGGATGATGACCCTTTTTTCAAATGCTCTTTGGAGGACTCCTAGGGAAGGGAACCGAGGACCAAAAATGCTGTAGGTGAACTTGGCCTCAGCTTTAGTTTCCATGGGCTGTCCTGCCACAGAGAGGGCAAGCCTGCTCTTAAAGCTCTGAGAGACAGAATGGAAAAAAGCAGGGGATCTGATGGAGGGCCACCCATGTGGTACCAGTTTCCTCCTTTCCCTATACTGCCCTGAGCTAGAACTAAAGCAGTGATGATCACTTTCCATGAAACTAAAGAGCTGTGTCTGTGCTGCTGACAAGGAGAGCTGGAGGGCTATTCAGGGGCTCATGTCAGAGCTGGTGTTAGAGAAAGTCTGATCAAATTAATTACCTTAATGGGACACAAATCCACCATTCTGACGGAAGATCTATTGGATTCAGGCACTTGGCCTGAGTTAGGGACAGTCTGAAACAGACATTTGTCTCCTTGTGACTAACATGGATATCTGAGATTCAGTCAGTTCTGTGGAATTGTTCCATTTCTGTCCGTTGCTGGGTTCAGAGAGAGTGAATGGGAAATACAGAAAATGAATGAGAGAGAAAATAAGTTTGCATGGGCCTGAATAGGATTAACTTTCATAGAATCCAAATAGTAAATAGGTGAATGCTGTCTATACTTAATGGTAGTAAATAAATCATAATCAGATATAAAGCATTTAAGTGCTCATGAAATGTAGATCATAAAGAATCCTAAACTACTTGCTCAGGTCCTGACCCAGATTTTAACTCCTGTTGGGGTTTCCCCCCCGAAAACAGCACTAGATAATTTTTTGTGGGAGTTTTAAGAAATTGAACAATTTGAAAAAAGAAAAAAAAAGAAATTACACTCTTTCCCCTTATTTCCTCCAAAAAATAGAGTTAGATGGTTAAATCACCCTGATTTTAAAAAACAGCACCCTGATCCTGTTTCTTTGTTCTGTGCAGGGTCTTTTTTTAAACCTCAAGTAATGGGTTCTCGGATAATTCCTTTAACACTGTTTAACCTCAACCCATGGTGATAAATATATTTTATGTCTCAAACTCACAAAATAAGTTATATTATTAAATATTCTTTAGGCATATCCAGATATTAAAAATAATTTTGTGAGATACAGATTTCATAAAATATTACCCATCATGTAAGCATGATATATTTTGTTATTCTATTTTATTCTTATGCTGTAATTTTCTATCCCATGTCACATAATTTCACATGACAATGTACAGCATAAAACACACCAGCTTTAAGGAATCCATGAATCAGCTTTTGGGTCTCTCTGAATTCATGAACTAATATGTAAAATTCCTGTGTATTATGTGTATTTTTCTGGGCATTCATCAAATTTTTTAAAGGTGGTATTAGTGATCCAGAAAAGCTGAAGAACTGCTGTAGAGGGCCTCCAGTTTCATGACAGATCAGAGATTATTTTGATGTTTATAATCAATTGAATTACAACTGTAATTTAGAGGTAACATTAATGTGAATAGCAGCGTAAGGAGTTCATTTGTTACTGTGGCAGTTTCTTTTCCCTCATACAGCTTCCTAAGCTGCATCACCAGTACATGTTGATTGAAAGGGTGGGCTGGATTATTTTCCGTTCTCCTCTAATTTTAACTTTAATATTTTTATCTTTTATTATTTAAAAAAATAATATATGTTTGTTGTCAATATTTACAACCTCAAACAAAAGAGGAAAATTAAACTTACCCACAAAACAACTACCTTAAAAAGTTAACATTTTGGAGAGAATCAAGATGGCGGAGAAGCGAGTGGCAGTCACACTGACCTCCTCCCAGGACCAACCTGGAATTACAACTAAATTGTGGAGAAATCACCTGGAACAAACAACTGAACAATAGCGAGAGAGCAGACTTATAACCTCAGAGACAGAAGAATCGGCTTTAGCGCAATCTCACTGGAAAGGAGTGCGGTAGAGACCTGAGAAGGAGGGCGGGGAGCCCACCAGCAGCAGCACCAGAAGGATATTGAAATAGCCAGTTGGATCCCCCTGAGAAGAGCAGGGTCTAAACCAAACTGGGGATCTCTAGCCCACAACACCAGAGCCCAAATAGTACACAGAAAACAGACAGCTGAGAAAAGTGGCAGGGTTGTTCTTTGCCAGAGACAGGTGGCTGGAGATGCAAAGAACTGTTTAAAGGACCAACATATACATTTTTATTTTCAGCCACTTACCCTGGTCTCTGGCAAAAGCAGGGGCAGAGTGGGCCTGAATAGAGACTGGGAAGGGAGGCTTTGGGGATAGAACTGAGAGAGTAGCTGGTGGGATCTTGGTGCTGACTCATCCCCCATGTGGCAGCAGCCATCTTGCTCAGGCAGAGACCACGCCCCCTGAGAGGCACCAGCATCAAAGGACTCAGGAGCCCCGCCCCCAGGTGGAATCCCACCCCACCCTGTGCTGTCTAAGCTGCCTGCTGAGTGCAGAGTGGCAGCCACAGACAGTAGATCCCTGGCTAAGTGGGGCGCAGAGAGGTCTGGAGACACTTGAGGAGAGACTGGGGACAGAGGCTTTGGGGAGAGAACAGAGAGAGTAGCCGGCGCGATCCCAGTGTGGACTCCTCCCCCATACAGCAGCAGCATAAGAGGACCCAATAACCCCACCCCCATGAGAGACTCTCCCCCACCCTGAGCTGTCTAAGGCACCCTACTGAGTGCAGTGACTAGATTAACAGCTGAAGGAGACAGCGACAAACAGTAGATTCCTGGAAGTCTCAAACAGACTGCCTAAGGTCAGACAGGGATGACATCTGACATCATCAGAGGCAGATCCAGAAAGTAAAAACAGCGGTCTCCAACCATAGTTCACATGACAAAGTCAGGAGATCAAGACAGATAAACTTAAGAGTAAGAAGCAAAAGAAAAGAGTTTCACAAATAATGGGAAGACTAAGAAATATGCCCCACTCGAAGGGAAAAGAGGAATCCCCAGAAAGTGAACTAAATGAAATAGAGGCAAGTAAACTATCAGATATTGAGTTCCAAGCAACAGTTCTAAGGAAGCTCAATGAGTTCAGTGAGCTCAGAGAGAATTACCAAGAACTACAGGGAAACTACGAGGAACTAACTGCAAAATATATCAGCATGAAAAAGGACATAGAAACTATCAACAAGAGGTAAGAGGAAATGAAGAATATAATTTCTGAATTGTAGAACACAGTAGAAGGAATCAAAAGTTGACTAGATGAAGCTGAGGGCCAAATCAGCGAGCTGAAGGACAAGGTAGAAAAAAGCTCCCAGAAAGAGCAAGATGATGAAAAATGACTCCAAAAGAATGAAGAGGCATTGAGGGAAATGCAGGACAACCTGAAACGTAATAATATCCGTATAATAGGGATACCAGAAGGAGAAGAGGCTGAGAAAGGGATAGAGAACCTGTTTGAAAAAGTAATGATGGAAAACTTCCCTAATTGGAGGAGAGCAAAAGTCACACAAGTCCAGGAAACACAGAGGGTCCCATTCAAGAGGAACCCAATGAGGCCCACTCCAAGACACATCATCATTAAAATGGCAAATATCAAAGACAAATGGAAAGTTGTAAAGGAAGCAAGGGAGGAAGAGGTAGTAACATATAAGGGAGCCCCGGTACAGCTAGCAGCTGACTTCCCAACAGAAACACTGCAAGCCAGGAGGGAATAGCAAGAAATATTCCACACAACGAAAAGCAAAGGCCTACAACCATGACTGCTCTACCCAGAAAGGCTTGCAATTAAAATGGAAGGCGAAATAAGGAGTTTCCCAGACAAAAGAAGGCTGAAAGAATATACCTCCACCCAACCAGTGCTGCAAAATATGCTAAAAGGACTGCTTTAAGATGAAGAAAAAGTGTCTATGAATACCCAGTTCCTTTCAGAGTTGCCAATTCAATATTTTTAATACTCATTAATCTGATTGTGACAATGATGTTATTTTTCAATTGCTCCTTTACTATTTGTTGAAACTAAACCTGTTTTTGTGTATTTCTTGCCTATTTCTATTTTAAAAAAAAGCTTTAAATGACTTTTTGGTATTCTTTATCCATTTATTGACTAAAGGTTTGTAGAACTTTTTTTCCCTAAAAAAAGCAAAAAACAAACCTATTAACCATTTTTTAGATGTGTTGCAAATACTTCTCAATTCTATTCCTTGTCCTTTAACTTTTATATATATATATTACTGTATAGTTAAATGTTTAATATAGTCATATTGTCAATATTTACAGCTTCTCGGTTTGAATATTTTACTTCAGGTCATGAAAAATATTAGTTCTATTTTCTTCTAAAACTCCTTTGAGTCTACATATTGATTTTTAACTCATCTGAATATTTCTTATATAATGTGTGAAATAGGGCTCTATATTTGTTTTATTTCAAGTAATAGTGGTCCGTGTACCTTATTTGCTGAATAAGCCTTATTTAACCCATTGATTTGAAATATAAAATTAAACATATATTGTTAGACAGATATATACATTTGTCTCTAGAATGCTCATTATATTTCATTGGTCTACTTAATTTTTTCTGTGCAGGTGTCATGTTGGTTTAATTGCTGAGACTTTATAATGGTTTTAATTTTTTAAATATTTTATAATTAACTTTGATATTTAAAAAAATAAATAAAATCAATCTGCACTTAAGAAAGAAAGAGAGAGAGAGAGAGAGAGAGAGAGAGAGAGATGGAACTCCTACCTCTTGCGAGAGCATGCATGGAACTGGAGAACATTAAGCTGAGTGAAATAAGCCAGTTGATGAAAGACAAATACCATATGATCTCACCTATAAGTGGACTCTATTCAACAAAATAAACTAATGAACAAAATCAACCACAGGCACGGAAACATGGAGCAGGGTGAAAGTGACCAGAGGGGATGGGGAAAGAAGACAATGGTGGAAAGAAGGGGAAGGGACTAGACAAAGAACATGTATGGATGACCCATGGACAGGGACAACAGAGTGGGAATTGAGTGTGGGAGTGGGGGGTGGGGGTGGGATGGGTGGAGGAGGGCAAAGGGGTAAAAATAGAGACAACTGTAATAGAATAAACATGATCTATAAATTAAAAAAATAAAAATGAAAATGAAAAAAATTAAGATCAGGAACAAGAAGAAAATAAGTAAAGTAATGTGTGTATTAGATTAAAAAAATTAACATTTTGGTGTCTATCCTTTGAGTCTTTTTTCTGTGTATGACTATACCAGGTATATGTTTTACAGTAACATAGTTTTTATGTTACTGTAAAAAAATTTATAACTTGCTTTGCTCACCATAGCATCATTTCTCCATGTTATAGATTTTGTACTGTATTTTTTTAATGTTTGGAGGTAACCTGTAGAATACTTAATTGGCTAATTTATTTAACCAGTTTTTATCATTGGACATTAGTGTATTCAAATTTTTACCATCACAACATTAAAATGAACATCTTTGCAACTTCCTACACTCACTTTATATTCTTTGTACAAATTCTTACAAATGGAATAGCTAGGTGTGACAATATAAATATTTTTGCGACATATTACATAATAATACATATTACAGATTGCCCTGTTTGTTGGAAGGCCAGTTGCGATGTAGACTCAGGGCCAGGTTTGCCTGCTGCCTTACACATCCCTAGTTTTCCAGGTGCAATGTCCACGTGGCTCCGTAAGCCACATTGCTATGGAGCATCAAGGTGCGCCTTTTAGCCAGAAGGTCTTTTCAGTTTCCCTTCACAAGGGAGTGTCAATTCAATAACACGGGGATTTCTTTGGGGATGAAATCAGTGTGGGTAGCAAGTTGTTTATCTGGCAGTAATCGAATCGAATCCTTAGCTGAATTGGATCTGCTGGTGATACCTACCTAAGGGGGTTGCTGCAAGTCCAGTCAATAAAGCAATTTCAACTGGAAGAAAACCTGAACTCCCTGTTTAGAGAATAAATAGACAAAGGACTTTTTCCTTTGAAACATTGTTAATTAAAATGGTGTTTGAAGTACTCTTGAGCTGTGGGAAGCAGATTTGGTATTTCTCAGAAGTTATCTTCTATGAAATGTGACTTGAATTTCCATTTTGTGCCAGATCTGAATAGAAGCCTTGCAGCAGCCCCCCTTTTGTCCCCTAGAGTAGCTGTGTTTGCATGGGGTTCTGGGTAAATGAGGAAGCCTGTAGTAGATAAGCTGGGAAAAACCATAACATGTCACTGAGAGGAAATTTAATTAGCATAATTTAGCTTGTTCTGATGACAGAAGCAGTTTCTTGTCTCACGATTAAGTGAAGGAATAATTTTCTTCACTCCTGGTTTGGTTTAGGGAAAATTTTGTGACATCTGGATTTACAAAAAAATGTTTCCAAGCTTTTCCCAGTATGAATATTAATGCTAATGACCCAGACCTCCCTAGCCTGTCTTGTTTGTATGGTGGCAATGAGGGCCATCACAACAGTAATGCTATTAGTGACTCTCATCCCCACCTACACCATGTGGCCGCACCCAAGGCCAATTCTCCTCGAGTACCTGGGGGTCCCTGGGGGGATGTCGCCTCTCATTTTTTTTCCCTCTGGGCCCCTGTGCACTCCCTTTGAGTCCAACTCTGTACCTCTGCCTTGGCTTCTGGTGCCTTCTGCCCCAGGTGCCTTCTCTGTACTTCTCACCAAAATAAAGATCAGTGCTCAGCTAAGATTTGGTGAGTTGGGTTGATTGCATCCTTAAGGTACCAATATTCTGTGTTCCTTGGAGCCTACATTTCAATAAGGTCACGTTACGTGCAAAGGGGTGTTTGGTCCTTTCCCAAGTTCATTGTCATATTTTGCCTCAGGAATATCAGAGCAGAGTGTTTATGCCCCCGTGTCACCGAGAGAGTCCCTCACCAAAAAGTCTTCTTTGGTTTCTGTATGTCGGCCTTCTCTCCTCTGGGGATGGATCTGTGAGCCTCTGCCCTACTGTGTTCTGAATCATTGCACCCCTGCAACCCAGGGTCAAGTTGGTGAGCCTTGCTCCCTCCTGCCTACAGATAAATTCAGTTGCTGGAAGCTCCTCAACCCCTCCTGCACAGGTATCTGATGGACTCCCCCTCCTGTGAGTTCACCAGATATGCTCAGAGATATCTGAGCTTGGGCTCATGCTACCCAGTCTATGAAATAGGCAATTTACAGTGTGGGGAAGTAGAGGCCCAGAGAAGTGAAGCAACCCACACAGCTAGTAAGTGATGATTTGTTCTGGTCCTAGAACCCTTGTCCCATGCTCTGTGAAACAAATTCTGATACTTCACTGGAGCCCAGTGTCAGCCAGTTGAGTGCCAGGGCTGGTGGGTCTGTGGGTTTACTATGAAAGTGCCATCCTCAGCATTTCAGTCTCACCTGAGGTGGTAGACATCCCCTTTACAGCCTGGTCCTGCCCTTGACGAAGGGTTCTTTTCCAATTGAATCCTCAGGGTACTATTGAATTTCACTGGGTAAATCCTGAAAATCTAATTGTAGATAATGATTTCACCTCACAAATTACATAGAGGCTTAACAATTTGCTGGAAAATTCCTCCTTCTTCTCTTAGCATGCTACTAAAGAGAGACCTGAGAGGTTATTTTCATAGTGGAGAATTTGACCTCTTTTGCTTTTTGGGGACCAAGCTGGTCCCCAAGTCTTTTCAGATGATTGCTAATAGCCTTATGTTGTGGTGGAAAGTCAGAAGCTGGTTTTTTCTTCTCCCTCACTCACAATGCTGCTTGAATGGCATCTAGGGCCTTCTCCACGCTGTTGTGATTAACCCCCGTCAGAGGGAGCATGGAGCCGTTCACAGGGGAAACATAACATGTGCAAAAAAGGATCAAAGTCCTTTGAAAGGAGTACAGAGGAAGGCCTCCAGACAAAGTTCTATCTTGAAGTGAGTGCTGTGCCATTGGCCACATCCAGTGCTGATCTGTCTGCAGAAGGACAGGCTCAGGCATCATTTAGTCACAGGCTACTGTGTTTGTTATAGATATGGCATAGCCCACAGGCACACATTTAAAAGTTGCTGATGCGTTAAGCACATTCTTTACGTTTTGAAATGATTTAATATACTTCCCTGACTCGCCTTATTTTCATAAATTTCTCTTTCTCAGAGGAAAATTTGAACATTTCTCACTTTTCTAATTTCAGTTTTTATGAGGTTGACATTTTCCCTAGTGTATTGTTGGCTATAAATTACTGAAGTACATTAAGTGATTCTAGCTGATCTAAAGAGCCAGTTACAAAAATAATGATGTGAAAAGGAATGCAAAGTAGAAAATGGTCAATGTTTTAAATTTAGTATTTGCCCCCGAACCCTGAACTACGCTTTAAAGAAATTTTGTATTATTTGTAGAATTCTCTAGTAACTTACAGGTCATTTCCATAAAGAAAAAACATTATTTGAGATCATGCAGTGAGCTCCACAAATAAACAAACATACCCCCTTTTAACACCCTCAACATGCTCTTGTTCTCAGTTCTGTCCTTGCTGTTTTAGCCACACAGTCTTTCTTATGACTCCTCTCAAAACCAAATTTTTGAGTGGTGGACAGACTGTAAGATGATTCTCGTAATTCCCACCCCCTGGTTTTCATTCATACCCTTGTGTAATCCCTTCCCCTTGAGTGTGGGTGGACCATTGAGGAGCCAATATAATACAGTAAGGCCTTCTGTGATTATATTACATAAGATTGTAATATCTGTTCTTCTGAGAGACTTTCTCCCTTTCTGGCCATTGGAAAGGCCCATGTGGCATGACCTGAGAATAACCTCCAGCTGTCACCCCAGCGAGACCTGCAGTCCAGCTGTCTACAAGGAAGCAAATGCTCTCAACAGCCATGTGACCTTGAAAGAAGATCCTTGCCCAGTTCAGCCTCAGATGAGACCATGGCCCTGGCCAACATTTAAATGGCAGCTTTTTGAGACCCTAGGGCAGAAGACCCAGCCAAGCTGTGCTTGGATTGCTGGCCCACAGAATCTCTGAAACTTTAAGTGTATATCGCTTTAAGCCACTAAGTTTTTTTGTGATATTGTTGCACAGCAATGGATAACTGATACATTTTGGTACAAATTTATTTTCTGAGCTTTACATCTGTATCATCTTGAATCATTTATTACTGAAAGTTTCTTGAGCGTCTACTACAATGCCAGGCTTGGTATTAGGTGCTAGAGAAATAAATAACAAATAAAGCATAGTCTCTTTAAACTATATTAATAATCAGTATTATATAAGGTGCTAGAGATACAGTGATAAAAGTCATCCGAGTCTGTTACAGGAGCACTGAAGCAGGGAGCCTAACCTACAGTTGGTGAAAGATGATGGACAATGTCAGGAATGACTTCCTGGCAGCAGGGACACCTGCGCTGTATGTAACAGTGACTGAAGATAACCAGAGGGATTGTGGGAGAGGATTGAGAGGTGGTAAGCTCGCAGTTGGAGAGGGGACAACATTAGCAAAGGCATGGACGTAAGTAACAGCATGAGTTCTGGGAACTACAAGCAATAGAGTGAGAAAGTAAGGAGTGAAATACTCTATGAAAGGAGTGGGAAGGGATGGAATAATGAGGATCTAATACACAATGTTAAGGAACTTGGGTTTTATCCTCTAGGCAGAATAGGCCATTGAAGAATTGAAATGAGGACATGGTTGTATTTTAGAAGGAGAACTCAGCATGTTGAATTTGAGTACCTATGGGATAGCCAAGGTGAAGATAGGCAGTTGATCATGTTGTTCATTAAATTGTAAGACTTCCTGTACCACACCTGACCTTATGGCTCTTATAGTACAGAGCACGTGGGAGAATGTGTGGATTTACTTGGATGGAGCTGCAGGGGACTGAGGTCCTAGGAGAGGAGCCTGGTTGCCAGTAAGAGCTGGATGTGGAGAGAGTATTCTGTAAAATAGAGTGCTGAGGGCGATAGTTTCCAATGAGGACTTCCAGAGGACATGATACCAAGGGTTGGGAGAAAGGGGCTGGTATTAGAAGGGGCCCTGAGAGCACTAGGGAATGAGGGAGGCTTGACTGAGGTAGAACACATTCTTTGTGCAGAAACTACACCATGAAGCTCTGGCCTCTTCTTGTGTTTACATCCTTACAGCATCTTTGAGGAGACTGAGGAAGATCAGTCCAGCTCTGGAATGGGGCGATTTGAAACTTGCTACTTTTAAAATCAGAGCTTGAGTTGGCTTTCATTCATAGTTGTTTAGAGCAGAGGGTGCAGAATTGCTCCCTCTTGACCCTTAAAGGAACTAGTCAGAGTGGAGTGCCGTCATCAGACCATTTCTGTACCTTATGCCTCTCATACTGACCCCAGCTCACCTGCAACTTTTTTTGTAGCCAGCTCAGTCTGGAGATGATCCACGGCCCCTGCCCCTAGCACTGCTGGGAGCAAAGCAGACTCACCTGAAGAAGACATGGTAATTTGGGAAAAGTCATTCACTTCTAGAGGTTCAAATAAATTAGAAACATGGCTCTCATGAATTGAAATCTAAGTCTGTTTTTGGGTGTTTTTTTTTTCCTGGTCATGAAGCCTTAGTTTTCCACTTACTTCGTTGATATTGTACATTCATGCTCCGGTCACGCAGACTGGAACAGCAACCAGGAGTGGCCACTTCTTATGTGGCAGCTGGTTTCCCAGAGGCAGAAGGGGGAAACTGGCAGGGCCTCGCCTGTCCCTGGCACAGTGTCACTTGAGCTGTATTCTATTGGCTGAGGCACCACATGGCCCAGCTCTTGATGGCCAGGCCACGTTGTGCAAGAGCAGAGGGGATGGGAGATACTGTTGCTGCCATCTTTGTAAAGCATGTTTTGTCACAGCTAGGGACTCCTTACTATTAAATGAAGAAAAAGCTTTGTTTTATGGATAATGTATATACAGTGCTTTGCACAACAGCAAGTGCTTAAGGAATGGTACATTATTGCTAAACTAGTAGAAACAAAGGGCAGACAAAAATGATGAGCCAGGACCTCTTCCCTCACCAGAATCCCATAGGGAGTGAGGTATTTTACTTAGGACATAGAATAGATGTATAAAAACACGTTAGAGAAGGTTGAATAGTGAATGTGAGATTCTCAAAATGGTCTGATTGAAGTAGAAAACTAGTATTTTTGAGATTGTTTCCTGAATTTGAAGAATTTGTCTCTAGATTTTGTAGATCGTGGTTGCTTCGCTTAAAAAGACAACTCAGAAGCATTTTCAGACAAGATACTTAATATGATTGTGATGCATATACTTTCTGGTTGATGCATTATGTTTTATGATAATGTAGTGACTGATTCCAGGGAATATCTGAGAATCAGTGTCTCTTTTTTGGCATTATGAACTAAATTGGGTATTTATAGTTCTTTGTGTACAATATAGCCATCTTCACTTTAAAGACCTTATCCAAGTCCTTGAGAAAGTATGTGTGTGTTTCTCTTAAATAGTTTATGTCTTTGTACAGTTCAGCTTATCAAGAATTCTAGTTTTGGAAGTTGGTTTGGAAATATTCTCTCTTCCATGAGCCCATAAACATAGTTTAAATTATTCATAGTTGATATAAATGATTGATAAAGGCTGTGTGTTTTATGTGAGATACAAACTATGAGACTCGGGTTTCCTATTGTTCTCCATCCAAAAAGCGAGTCTTAAGTTTTGAGTTGAAAAATTTTATTTTTTTAATTCCTAAGTTTAAATTTCAGTATTGGGAAAGATCATCTTTATATATGTTTTGCATTTTGTTTACTTAATGTGCCCCAGTATTTTCCCTGGGCATGCAGTTCTAATTGTTGTCCCTAGTCACTCTGATTTTTTTCTAGAATTGTGAAAGATTCTAGGTATTGATGAAGATGTTGAAAATAAATGAAAAACTACATAAAAATGGTGGGTATGCAACTGATCAGGACTAGCTGAAAAGTTATGAAGAACTCCTTGTAAGTTTATGGTCTAGGTATATTTTACTTCCAATACTTTGCCCCTCACCCCTGGCCTGTGTTTTACCTGTAATCTCCAAAGTAAGTGAATTATGAAAGTACATATTCCCAATAAAAAGGAAGCTCTCAGATGATGGAGGCATGGCTCTTCGGTTACGAACCCGGCAATGGGACTGACATTCACGGAAGTGGGAACAGACCTGTTTTGAAGGTTCCCGTTTCCCATTCCCCTTCATGGAGTGCACAGCCTGTCCCTTTTGTGTGTAAAATAAACAGACCACAGCAAAGGTAATTCTTCTGCTTCTAAACAATTGGTGCAGCTTTTCTTGAACTTCAGTTTGGCAATGGCAGTTAGCATTGATTGTGACAATGACAGAAAGGAAGCGATTGGCTATGCTGTTGTCTGGTCTAACCACTAACATTAGGAAACTTAAACCGGAGTTTCGTGTTTGACAGTGTATATGTACAATCTAAATGGGGATTTGGTTTTCACTAGGTCAATTCACTTGATAAAAGCAGAGTCCACCTCGATGATTTGGTTTGTGAGCACCTGGCCTATTGCAGCCTCAAGCAGCAGGTATGCCCCGGCGCTTCAGCCCAAGGAGAAGGATCCTACCTCCTAGGCCTCATCAGCCAGGAAGTTGGGAGACAATGCAAACACAATGTGTGTGTTTGTTCATATCACTGACTTTTTTATTGTAATAAAGTATAAATAATATAACCTTTACCATTAGTGACATTGATTGCACTGCCAGTGTTGTACAACTATCACCTCTGTAAATCCGGAACATTTCCATGACCCCGAAATGACCTCATTCCCATTAAATAGTTACTCCCATTCTTTGCCCCTTCAGTCCCTGGCTGGGATCTGTCTTTATGGAGTGCCTATTTCTGACATTTCATATAAATGGAGTCATACGATATGTGGCCTTTTGCATCTGGCTTCTTTCACTGAGCATAATGTTTTTAACACAAGTGATTTTTACTGAATGCCTATGATGTTCTGGGCATTGGATATATAGCAACAGACAAAACCAACAGGTTCCCAGTCCTCGTGATTTTCATGCTAGATTGGTAGAATCATACCAAAAAATAAGTAAATAAACAATTGCGTCATGCCAAGTGCCATACAGAAAACAAACAAGTTCCTGAAAGAAAAAATGAAGGAGGGAAGGAGGGATTTGCTACTCCAAAAAAAAGAAAAAAAAAAGAAAAAAAAAAGTCAAGAAGACCTCTCCAAGGAGATGACGCCTAAGTAGAAAATTGAAAGTTGAGAAGGAAGAATGGGAGGAAGGACATTTCAGAGTGAAGGAATAGTATGTGTGAAGGTCCAGAAGTGGGAGAGAACCTTGCAGCATCTGCTAGAAGGCAAATATGACAGAGCAGCCTGAGGGACTGGAGAGGCAGGTAGGGCTTTGGATTTATTCTGAAATTAATGGGATGCCAGTGAAGCATTTTCAGCAGAGAGGGAACTTGAGCTGACTTACCTGGTGCTGCGTGGAGTTTGAGGGCAGGACTGAGCAGTCAGGGGCTGTTTCAGGGGTTTGCAAGGGCAAATAGCCCTTGAGATTCTTGGCCATGGCCATCATGGCCATGTTGTTATCATTGTGACAGCGTTCTGAATTCTCTAATTTACACTTGACTCTCTGCTTGTGACAGCTTTCCAAATTCTCTGATTTAGACTTGACTCTATGCCAGTAGACAATTTTTTTTTCTCACAAGTCTTCCTTTTCAGCATGAGGTCTGAACCTGACATTCAACCCACTTGTACAGGCCTTCTCTGGGCCTTGCTCTGCCTCCTCTGGAGACTACTCAGCATTACTAATCTAAATAATTATGCTAAGCTTTTCAGATAAACTGCATCATTACAAGATGCCCAGTTCACATGGTAGATACCTAGTGGACCTGTGTAATTAACATGCCTTGGATGGTGGGTCCACACATTCTGCTCAGTTTCCAGATACCACTCACATCTTATATATTATAAGATTGCTTTAGTAGAACTTCAATCCACTCATAAAACATGCTAAACAAGCATGATGCTTTAGTCCATTTTGACCCTATTAGTGTATAGAAAAAAAATCACAAAATCAGACTTAGTTTAAGTGAACATTTATTAAGCATCATCAGCATTAACTTGAAATCAGGTCTCAGAAATCATTTTGTATGTGTGACTAATATCTTATTTGGCCTTTCATGTAGAAATAATGCAGATGTGCAATGTAGTCATAGATCTTCTCGTAAAAGATGGAAGACATTTCTGATCATGTTATTCCAGATGTATATGGACAGGATTTCAGATATGCAAACAGTTCTAATCATCTGTAGGAACTGAAATTACTTTCCATGGGAACCCTGACCACATTCTATTAAATGGCATGCCTGCTCAACTTCCTGCTGGAGTGGGGAGATGCAGAAGTTGTAGTCTAGGACTCATGCTCTCTCCCTCACTGTGATGCTTGTTTTTAACTGTTAACACTCCTCGAAATGGGTTGTGATAGTGTACATTAGGAAATCAATTTCTTGGTCCCTTTGGGCAGAAGTAACATGACTAGCAATGTTATTCCTGGCTTAATCTTTCAAAATTGTGGTAAAACAATACATCTAAACTGATGCTAACTTTTAAGTCAGATGGTAAAAATGAATTACAACCAAACATAAAGAAGTCTAAAATTAAAACTATACAATTATATCATTGCTCTTGAACATATTTTCCCATATTATATTTTATCTATAATTTATTAAGTGATATATAGTGTGTTATATTCCCTTCTAAATAGTTGGATACATCATCTCATTTAATGCTCCAGTAATCCTTTGCAGTAGGTGTTGCTGCTACCCCATTGTATAGGTGAGGAGACTGAGGCTTACCCTTTACTACCAGATACATCCGAACCCATTCTTGAGCTTTGAATTTTAGATCAGCAGACGCTAATTGATCACTCAGTGCTAGGTACCTTGAGACATTTAAAATGACAGATGTCTTCTAAGACATTTTGGATAAATAGGAAACTTAAAGGTGTTGACTTTTTCTGGAGATCAAAAATACATAATGATTAATTTAATATATATGTAAAGATAGTTGCATACAGGAATACTTATAGGTATGTATATGTACATGGTTTGTAAACACACATATATTTCCTTGCTCTGTCAGCTAAGAGGGCTTAAAAGAAATGACATTTCAGCAGCAACAGCATGTTTAGTGCCGAGATCTTGGTTTCTAATGTGATTCTCCAGTGAAAGAAATCAGGGTTTCTTAGAGAATCAGCTGATTTTAGGACTGGGACGGTAAATACACATCGTATAGTGCCAGAAAATAAGGAATGACTCAAAAAGAAAGTGACAAAAAGCAACCACATTGATGTGGTTATGACAAAGGAAGACACATAGGAGACAAATGAAAGAGCTCCTAGTGGCCAAAACTGGAACAACTTGAGCAACAAAATAAAGTAGTATCAGATTATAACCCAGAGTACAAAATAAATATCAATGAGATCATAATGATACAAGTAAATGATTGAATAAGTTAATATGTGTGGAGAAGAGACACATTTTACATGAGGAATTCCAAATAAGTTATGTAAATACTCCTCTCTAAAGGACAGAGAGCATACCTCCCTTCTCCTGATGTGTGGGATGCACGTGGTGACTCCTTTCCTACAGTACGGAAAGGGGAGAAAAATGGGTAACTTGACAGTGGAAAAACCTGATGAACAGTCATCAATCCTGTTAATAGTATATAGCCTTGAGATGAATCACTGGTGAAAACAGCACTTTACTTCTGTGGTCTTCCCCCTAACCCATAACCCCAGTCCAATCATGAGAAGAGCATCAGGCAAATTCCAAAAGAGGGGGCAATCTGACCAGTACATCTCAAAACTGTCAAGGTCATTCAGAACAAAGAGAGTCTGAGAAATTACCAGAGCCTGGATGAACCTAAGGAGACATGCCATCTAAATGTAATGCGGTTTCCTAGATGGGATCCTGGAACAACAACAACAAAAAGGACATTAAGTAAAAAGAAATCTGAAGATAAGATAGATTTTATTTAATGATACTGTATTAGTATTTGTTCATTAATTATAACAATGTACCATACTAATATAAAATGTTAATAATTAGGAAACTTGGTGCAGGTTGATAGTATAAGAACTCTGTATCATTTTCTCAACCTAAAACTGTTTTTAAAAAATTAAGTCTGTAAATAATAAAATACATGAGGATTTTAGTGTGAGACATGAGAAGGGTGATTTGGTTGGTCTCATCCCTTCTCATAGTGCATCTGTGCTATTTATCCTGTGGATATAAGATACAGGTGTGAATTTATTTAACTAGGGATTATTGGACAAGTAACTTTAGTAAAAGGAAGTCATATAGAGACCCCCGTGAACCCATCTAGGTTTAGAAAATGAACAGTTCAGTAGGAAAAATATATGTAGGCAAGAAGTAATTCTGTAACTTAATTTTAATCTTGTAAAAGTCCATGTGTAGTTATTAAGGTTATTTCTATAGAGAAATATATTTGTTTTCTGTAATAGTTGTTTTTAATGGATCTTAAATTAGTTTTCTTGTCTTTTTATTTTGTTTCACTGATTTCATAACGCTTTCTCTATCACATTATATTAATTTGTCTCCGTTGCATCCATGTGGAAAATAGGAAAAGGAGGCAAAGGCCACATGTTTTGCTAGGGTAACTCAGGATCAAAACCAGACTGCAGACATTTCCATTCTTGGCTTCTGTGCTTTGCCCATCATTAACATACTGGCTGACTTTCAAATTGCCTGCTTCTTGATTGATTGATTGATTGATTTGCTTTTTTTTTTTTTTAATTTAGAGAGAGGGGAAGAGAGATAGAAAAAGAGGGAGAAGAACATCAATGTGTGAGAGAAACATCGATTGGTTCTCTTTTGTATGTGCCCTGACTGGGAACGCAACCTGCAACCCAGGCATGTGTTCCTACTGGGAATCAAATCAGTGATCCTTCAGTTCATGGGACGGTGCCCAACCATCTGAGCCACACCGGCAGGGGCAAATTGCTCACGTCTGTAATCAGCCTTTCTCTTACAGCTCTAACCTCCATTTTCCTCAAGGATTTTGGAAGGCCAGTACTTACATTGAGCATGGGGAACGTGAAGGTCTTTTTGATCCTGTTTCCTTCTAGGAAGAGTTAGACTGCAAGAGAACATGTAGTGTCCTGCATATGCTCTGTGACGGCACTTCATGGAGTCTGTTGCTTTATCTCCGTGTGCTGCTTTCCTCCCATGAGGCTATGAGCTCCTTGAGGGAGAAGGTTGTCTTTCCTTTTTAGTGTAAAATCTGACATAGTAGGTGGTCAATAAATGGAATTTGAATGAATAATAGAGTGAAATACAGTGTCATTGCCAAGTTAATTGTTTGTAACAAGGGCACTTGCTTTTAGCCCTATTACCATTAGGTCTTCCAAACTAATCTGTTTTATTGGAAGCCCTAGGTTTCTTGTTAGGATGTGAGTGTCCTAGAAAGGAAGTGTGGCAAGACTGGAAGATAACACAAGCAGGCACTTTTGTGACCTCAAAGTTTGAAAACCATGGCAGCAATCAAGCAGTCTTTACTTCCTCTGCCCTTCTGGCAAATGGCTTCTTGAATTGGTTTTGTAACTCATGGGACCGAATCAAGGGCATTAGTGTCTAATCCCATGAATGGAAAATACTTTTTATCTCACTCATGAATATTGTCATTGTCACTGTGTCAACTGGCATTTGAGATTGTGATACAATTGCCTCACTAGTTCTATCACTTGTAATGAACACAGTGATTTGCCTCTTTCTCCTTTCTGGCTTCAGTAAGTTCATATCCCTTTGCCAATCATGTAAAGCCAAGTTGTATTCTGTACAACATGTGCCCCCTGATATGTTACAAATGGCTCCTGGAGTCACATAAGCTCAGGGAATGTTAAGTTAAAAGGTCTTCTTTACTGGGAGATGTCTGAGAGCAGTTATAATGTTAATGCAGACTGTAGTCTCAGAAAAAGGCATTAGTTTACCAAGTTTCCTAAACTGCTTGAATGTGCGCTTAGAGCAGGGCAACAGCGGTTAACGACTCTGGCTTTGGAGTCATGTTCATCTGGGCCATCGAACTTTGGGAAAGTACTATATTTAAGCTTTAGTTTCCTTAAAGGTGGGTATACTAATAGTAGATGCCTACAGAGTTATGAAAATTAAATGAAATAATTATGTATAAAATACTTGGCACTGTGCCAGGCACATGGGATATCCTTAGTAAATGGTACCTAACAGTAATATTATTAATATTTTGGAGAACTCTAGAGTTCTGAAAAACACCATTTTGGAAATGCTGATCTATAATTGTGTTGTTCACTTATTTCATCCAGTTTTACAGATGAGTCCCAGAATAGATTTACTCCAATGTCCAATATTTCTATATGTCACAGTCTTTTATCCCTTCTACAAAGGCCAGTTCTTCAGTCTTACAGAAGAAAACCATTCACTTATTGTGAGTGATGTAAACATTCTACCAAAAAGGTCTCATTTTTATACCTGGCCATTGTGACTGCTTTAGGAACCTGACCACTGAAAGGTAGGAGGTTTGGACAATTTGAACCAAAAAGTAGTTTTTTCTTTATTCAGTTGTATTGTTGTGGCCATCAAATATTATCTAGTACCCTTTAAATTTGCAGAATACTTGCAGTTTTATTCTGTCAAGAAAGCATAGCATATGACTTATCGATGCAGACATAGAGGTATCTGGCTTCACTTAATGGTTGTATTGAATTTGTATGTGATTAATATTTGTACTATACTAGCAGATGTCCTGGCACACGGTACTTCTTCATTTGTATTCATTAATTAAGTCATTTATTGATTCTCAAATATTTAATAATTGCCTCCTGTGTTCTGGGTATGGGAATGGCAAAGATGAACAAGAAGTGACCCCCTGGGGAAGCCTTGTGGAGGCAGTTCTGAGTGTGAGTAAGCCTGAGTGCGGTGGAAGCAGGTGTCCTGAGGAAGGACAGTGAAGTCTTTAAGGAAAAGATAGCATTCAAAGTCAAACAGAAAAATCTTCAGGGAAGAGTCGAAATTTTACATGCAGCTAGTAAGGAAAAAGAGGTTTGGGACCTTAAAGTTGTTTGGTGTAACGCGAGTGGCAGTGGGCAGTGGAGAAGGGAAAGTTTGGAGTGGTGGAATGCGCAACTGGATATGTAAGGCAGGAGCAGAGGGTGATGAAGCCTCTGTGACAGGACAAGGAGTTTTGCAGAATTTTAGGCTATGCCTTTATGATTAGATTTCTTTTAAAGCAGATAACTGGAAGCAATGTGGAGAAGGACCCAGAAAGAACCAAAGTGGATTTGGGGAGACCACTTGAAGGAGATGAGTATTCAGACCTGGGCAGGATGCAGGATGAGGTCTATTTCTATTTGGAAAAAAGGGATATGTGTTAGTTTAAAAATGTCAAGGAACATTGTTCTAAGCAGATGAAGGGGGAAAGGCAAGGCCTTGGAGATGGAGAGATCAGAATTGACATAATGTGGTGACAGTTTGTTGGTGGGGTTGTTTTGGTGGGGAGGAGAGATAAGGAACATCACGGTGACTTTCAGGTTTCTGGCTGTGATGACTGGAGGGCCAGTGAAGCCACTGACCAAGACAGGGCATGCAGCAGCCAGAGAGAAAAGCAGTACTTTCTGCTGGGGGGGCCTGTTGTATTTGAAGGGCCTGAGGTATTCAGGAGGATTTGTGCAGCTGAAAAACTGCTAGGTGGATCTGGCACTCCCAACGGCCCTGGGTCAGAGATGTGGATACAGGGCTCATCAGCCTGTCTGGGGAGAGGGAAAAACCATGGGAGAAGGAAAGATGGCTCAGTCTGAATGTGAGTGAGTCCGTGAGAGGACCTCAGCCAGGTGAGCAAAGCCCCATTGTTACTGCCTCTCTTGGGAGTGTCCTGATTTACATGATAAATGGTATGATTATGCTGGATGGAAGGAAGGGAAGGCAACATCAGCATTAACAGGGAGAAATGGATACTGAGATTAACTAGGTAGAGAGGTAAAAGGAAAGGGAAAAAAGAGTAATGTCATAGCAAGAGGAGTACAGTTGTCCCCCCTATTCATGAGAGATACATTCCAAGACCCCCAGTGGATGTCTGAAACCTCGGATGGTACTGAACCCTTATGTATACACTGCTTTTTCCTATACATACCCACAATAAAGTTTAATTTATGAAGTAGGCACATAAGTGATTAACAATAATAACTAATGATAACAAATTCAACAATTATAACATATACTGTAGTATAACTTATGTGAATATGGTCTCTCTCAAAATATCTTATTGTATTATACTCATCCTTCTTCTTGTGATGATGAAATGATAAAATGCCAGACCTAGTCCTGAATCTGTGTCACTATCCCTTGCTTTCAGTAAATAGCCTGGTGTCACTGGTTTCAGGGGATCTCTTGCTGAAGACTTCGTGTAGGCTCAGTGCTGTCTGGTGCAATGCAGTGCCTTCAATCAGAATATGTTTTCTGTTTTTCTGTTTGTCTTCCACCCACAGATTGAATGCCTTTTCTATCTTAATCAAGCGCTTACCATGCACTATGGACATGACTTTTTGCAGTTGCAGGTGTGACAGCAACATTGGCACTAATTTCTCTTTCCTTCTTCACAATTTCATGCATAGATTTGTTCTTACCACAGACCTTAGCAACCTACGCATGCAATGTTTTTTTCTCTCCTTATTACGTCAAGAACTTTTACCTTTTTACTAAAAGGAAGTACTTTAGGACTCCTCCTTGGCATATCTGAATAACCAGTACCAGCATCACTACTCTTGCAGTTTGGAGCCATTATTTAGTAAAGTAAGGGTTATGTGACTGTAAAAACTGTTGTAACTATTGCAACAGTAAATCTGACAACAGAGACGGCTAAGTGACTAATAGGTGGAGGACATCTACATCTTGGAGATGCTGGACAAAGGAGTGACTCACATCCTGGGTGGGAGGGAGCAGGACTCTCAAGATTTCATCACTCCACTCGCAGAAGCATGAAATTTAACCTTTATGAATTGTTTATCGAATTGTGTATTTTCGTAATTTTTCCTTTAATATTTTCGGACTACAGCTGACCAAAGGTAACTGAAACTGTGGAAAGTAGAACTGTGAATGAGGGTGGACTACAATGGTAGAGAAAGAAGCTATTGTAGATTGCATCACATTAGGGATTAAATGAAAGATGAAGAAACTTCATTCCTTGAAAAGTTTGCCTAGAAGAGGAAAACTGCACAGGTAGCCAGAGAAGAGCATGGACTGAAGGAGAGCTGTTATTTCATTTTCCCCCCCATTTTTAAATCATTTTTATTTTTCAGTTACAGTCGACATACATTACTATATTAGTTTCGTGTGTTACACCCCCAGTGGTTAGACATTATATAACTAAGTGATCATCCTGATAAATCTCATGCCCATCTGAAACTACACATAGTTATTGGGATATTATTGACTATATTCTCTACCTATACTTTACATCCCCATGGTAGTTACATTCTGTAACTACTAATTTGTATTTAGTCTCTTTACCTTTTTTATCCATCCCCTCAAAGCCCATCTGGCCACTGTAAAAATGTTTTCTGTATCTGAGTCTGTTTTTGTTCTGCTCATTTATTTTGATTTTTATATTCTATTGTTCATAGATATGTATTTATTGCCATTTTATTGTTCATGTTTTTTGTCTTTTTTTTTCTTTCTCTTCTTACAGAAGACCCTTTAACATTTCTTGTATTACCAGTTTGGTGGTGATGGACTCCTTTAGCTTTTTCTTGTCTGGGAAGCTCTTTATCTGCCCTTCAATTCTAAATTATAACTTTGCTGAGTAATCTTGGTTGTAGGTCCTTGCTTTTCATCACTTTGCATATTTCTTGCAAATCCTTTCTGACCTGCCAAGTTTCTGTTGAGAAATCAGCTGATTGTCTTATGGGAGCCCCCCTGCAGGTAACTAATTACTTTTCTCTTGCTGCTTTTAAGATTCTCTCTTTGTCTTTAACCTTTTGCATTTTAACTATGATGTGTCTTGGTGTGGGCCTCTCTGGGTTCATCTTATTTGGGATTCTCTGCACTTTCTGGACTTTTATGTGTATTTCATTCACCAAGTTAGGGAAGTTTCTGCCATTATTTTTTCAAATAAATTTTCAATTTCTTGCTCTTTCATTTCTCCTCTTGGCACACCTATGTGTGAATGTTGGTATGCTTGAGGTTGTCCCAGAGACTCCTTACACTATCCGTATTTTGGGTGTTTTTTTTTTTCTTTTTTTTCTGCTTTGACTGGATGCTTTTTGCTTCCTTATATTCCAAATTGCTGATTTGATTGTCGGCTTCATCTGCTCTGTTGTTGATTTCCTGTAAATTATTCTTCATTCCTGTTAGTATATCCTTCATTTCTGGTTCTTTTTCATGCTGTTGAGGTTGTCACTAAGTTCACTGAGCATCCTTGGAACCAGTGTTTTGAACTCTACATCTAGTAAATTGCTTGCCTCCATTTTGTTTAGTTCAAGCAAACATTTTCTGGTGTTTTATTCTTTCTTTTGGGACATGTTTCTTTACCTGCTCATTTTGGCAGCCTCCCTGTGTTTGTTTCTATGTATTAGGTAGAGCTGCTACGTCTCTCAGGCTTGGTAGAGTGGCCTAATGTAACAGTAGGTGTTTTGAGGAGTCCTGTGGCACAGCCTCCCCAATCACCCAAACTGGGCACTAGAGCTGAGCAACCACCCCCCTTCGCAGGGGCTGTGTAAAATCTACTCTTGTAGTGGAGCCTTCATTGCTGTTGGCATGTCAATGGGAGGGATTTATCCAGGCCGATCCACTGCAAGGACTGGCTGTAACCACTGACCACTGACCTACAACCTCTGATCACTGTGGAGGATCAGTTGTGCAGGGGTTAACCCCAAAGAGCAGGAGTTACTTCAGTGGGGCTCTGGTGCCCTCTGAGTCCACCACTTGAGTGTTTCACTTGTGGAGGTGTTTTGGAGGTGGTACTTTGACGTGGTCTGAAGCTGTCCACTAGGCGTGCTGGCTCTGAGGCCTCCCAGGAGGTGCAGCCCAAGATCAGCCACTGCCTGTGTTGTGTCCAGGGCCATGAGGCATGAGGTACAAACTGATCTTCAGATGGCTGCTACTTGGTCTGGGCTTAGAGGTGCCCAGGAGAGGCCAAGCTGTGAACCAAAGCTGACTGCTGCTAGTTCCAGACCTGGGGCCACTTAGTGGGAGGCACGGGGCACATTGAACCAGGTGCTGCTTGTTTGAGAGAATTTAGGGAAATTTGAAGCACCAGTAAAGGTAGGACATTCTTATGGAAAAGCCACTGGAAAGGCTTGGGTGGGCCTGAAAGTTGTGTGTGGTGGCGTCTCAGGGAGTCAGTCACCAGGGTGGGGTAAACAGTGTGAGCTGTGTTGATGGAAACTCAGATATCTTGCCACCCTGTCTACTCTGTGCGGGAAGGACCCAATCAAAGAAACGATGGCTTCTGCCAGCACTTGTGTTTGAGAGAAGGCTGCCCTCCCAGCTCTCTCCCTGATGCCAGACAATTCAGTCCTTCCATGTGTCCCTGGTGCCTTTCAAGCTGCTTCCCCAGCTCAGGAGTTCTGAGGGAGAGTCCAATTAAGACTTCCGTGCATGGGTCCTTTAAAAGGAACCGCCTGCGACTCCAGAAGCCCTCTATTCTCCCTCAGCCACAATCCCCACTGTTTTTTACAGCCAGAAGTTATGGGGCCTTCTCTTCCTGACACTGGAACCTTGAGCTGGTGGGTCCTGGTGCCCTCGCTTCTCAGGGTGGACTTCTACAGCCAAGATAGTCCTCTTGATTTTTATCCATCACACGTGGGTGTGGGACCAGTCTGCTCCCCCATCTCTACCCCTCCAACCAGTGTTGACGTGACTTCTCTAATTCCTTAGTTGTAGGACTTTGATTCAGCAAGTTTTCAGGTGGTTCTGAATGATGATTGTTCTATAGTCTAGCTGTAAATTTGATGTGGGTGTGGGAGGAGGCGAGTACTGTGTTACCTTAGCTGCCATGTTGACGGGAAGTCCAAGAGCTGTTTTTTCTTTAAGTAGGCTGAGTGTTGTAGTGCACTGAGTGAATCAGACGATGGACAGGGAAAGATTGAGAAGAGGAAAGAGAGATATTGATGGCATAGGATTCCAGAGGAAGAAGGAGGAGTGCAAGAGTACAAGTAGGAGAAATAAGCCTAAAATAAAAGGTATGCTTTTTCTTTGTAACTAGAGAAATTGTCGAATGGATTGCTAGGAATACAAATAAACTTGGAGGTAGTTGGAAAGAGGACCTCAAAGCTGATAAAATCTATATCTCTGTCATCTCTTTTTAAAGAAAGATTATTAGCTGATGGAGAGGAGAGAAAAGGGAGGAGCTGGGTGTTTAGCACCTTGAGAAGGTGCTAAAAGTTTGGAAAAATGTGAGAGGGAACTGACTGAATACCTCCCTCATAAGAATATTTTTGGGTGTACTGAAACCCAAATTTATCACTGAAACTACAAAGTTATCACCAGTTCAGTCTGAATTGTTTATTTTTTTCCTGCAGCATCCGGCAAGACCTATGCTAGAGGGGCATTTGTAGAGGGCTGGATTGAATCTGTCCTGGGAATGTGCAGGCTGTACATGGTATAGGCTGAGGGCTGAGGAACTAAGGTTGAGGTGAGTGAGCCCAAAGTTGGGAAAAGTGAAGTCGGACAGGTTGATTCATTGGAGAAAAGGAACAGAGAGAGATGTGCTCTCAACAGACAGCAGGAATTGGTATGGCTAGAACAGGGGAAGGGAAAAGAGAAGGAATGATATGATTGCAGTTGGATATCGTAGTATATGAATTTAAGATTACAGAAGTGAAACAACTTCCAGGTGTAACAAAGCCCAGAATGTAGCCAGAGGAATTTCAGTGTTTGTTTAATGAATAACATGATATTCCCTGAGGTTTTTCACTTGAGCAACCTTCCTAAGTATTACATTGGGATTTGTTACTTCTGGTAAGAATTGTATGAGACATGGATCTTTATGAGTGGCCTAAATATAATACTTCGCTGGCAGTTAGAAAACTACAAGACTCAGCTTGCATCTGTAACTCTTACTAAGTTAAAAAAATTTGACAGTTGCCAGTTTTTCAGCAAATTTCAATTAATCATTGGTAATTATCATTAAAAATAATAACTGATAATTGGTCATTAATAACTTTTTCTAGAAGCTGTCACTAGCTTTGTTGGATTTTGTTGTTTTGACCAATGGTCACATTAATTTGCTTAAGTATATTAATAAAGACTTAAACGGAAGAATTAGTCATGGGTAATCATTTTGGGAAGGCAAAGGGCTTTGCCATATATAAATTTTTTTAAATAATCAATGAAATGTTAATCTCAGATAAACATAGTTGAATTTAATAAGTTTATTTTTCATCGCTTATTCATTCATGTTGCAAGGTCACCGTGCTGGACAGTGAGAACAGAGCAGCTCACAGAGACTTCGTAGCGGTGCTCAGGATGAATTGAGCTTTCAAAAGCCTAATGTGGACTGATTTCGTTAAATTATGTTTAATCATGTAGATTTCTCATGCAGTATCAAACCATAGGAAGATAGCATTTTGGGACCACCCTATTTGGTACCCATTTTTGTAGTACTTTAAATACAATTTGTGTCTTGATTTACACGTTTGCTGACTCAGCATGCATACTTCAGACAATTCCCAAATTAGTGGCTATGTTGCTGGATTCATATTTCTGGATTATCTTGCTAGAATAGACTTTCTTCCATAGGTTTCAGACCAATAATCATGATTTTTAGGTATTTCCCATTGCTTCTTGCCTTGTTTTTATACTATATTGTTTCCTCCAGCTGAATATAAATACATCTCTACAGAAAGAAAAAAGGGCCCCCTTTTTTTCAAAAACACAGCTCTCTTACACAGAGTCTAAGTAAAAAGATGCATTCACCAAACTAAAGGGGGTAAGAAAGAGGGAACTGTGTGTAGAAAAGTTATCTTTAAGAATACAGCTTCGAAAACACGCTCGTGCCTCACAGGAGCGCCTCTGTGGAGATGAGCCTTTCTTTACACCCCTCTGGCCATCCCCCCTCCCCCGGCGCTCCAAGGGCCTTTTTAACATGGCACTAGACTTACTGGATGGGGTTCCTCAAGTTTTTAATTGTAAGGTTATTTTATGTTAATTTTGTTATTTTACAAGTTTTGCTAACTTTTTAATGCCCCGGGGCCATATGGAAGCATCTTATTCCAATTTAAGCTAATGAGAAAAGAACCTTTTACAAAACATATAAATGTACACAGCACATTTTAGAATGCCTGAGTTGGGTGGTGGTGGTGGGAGGCTGTGTGTGTCAGAAGCAAGGAACACACCTGCCATTCTTTTCTGCTGATCAACTAATTTGCAACACTAGTGGAAAGAAAGTTACAGAAGGAAATCTGAAACACTCACCTGTAATTTGCATTTTGAAAATGTTCTTCTAAAACTTCTCCATCTGATATTTATGAGTCTTTCTGTGGCACTGCCCAGCTGTTTCCTGAGTGGGAGCTGAATTTTGCTACTGACTAAATAGTAGGTGTTAGAGGAGCGTTTGTAATGTGATTGGGAAGGCAAAACATGTGAGTGCAGAAGTAATAAGTATTTTACAAGGGAGTAAATATTCAGGTAAATATTTTACAAGTATTTTTTGATGTTGCTGCTGTGCTCTTTTCTCGAGGTTCCTTTTGAGCGTGGCCGTCTAAGGTCCTTACTCTTCCTGAATATGGAGGGCATGATGTGAAACACTTGAAGTCTAGGAATCATAAATTTGGAGTAATCAAGGTGGCCACGTGGTACGGCCCAGCTCTGCGGGACTCTAGGAGATGGGACTCACACCCGCTGTGATGGGAACAGATCCCTGGATTTGGATGGCATGCTGGCCCTGGGTGTGGTGAAGGGGTGCAGCTGGGAAACAACCATTTCTTCCAGTTACCCTCCACAGTGGCATGTACCTAAAGTAACTGACTTTTTTCTGAATTATGCCTACAGTAAAAAGTGTGGGTGCCACTCTGATAAGGAAAGCAGTCTAGGGCATGCTTGTCCAATGGAACTCTCTACAGCGAGGGAACTGTTTTATATTTGTGCTGTCTAGTACGGTAACTGGTTGTCCCAGGTGACTATCGAACACTGGGAATGTAGCTAATGCAACTGAGGAGCTAATTTTTTTACTTTACTTAATTTTAATTAATTCAAATTGAATTGATATTGCCATATGACATGGCTCCTGTCCTGGGTAGCACACATCTAGGAAGAGAGTGACTTCCCTACTCCCTCTGTGCTTTGGTTCCTGCTCTGTCTGTGACTAGAAAAACGCTTCTTGCTAAGATCATCGTCTCACACGTTTCTACAACTGATGGCATTCACCAGAAGGAAGTTTGCTTGTTTTCATGCAAGAATTTGTGACTCTGTACAGGATGGCTCAGTTGATTGTTGGCCACCCTCCTCTTCAGTCATACTCCTTAGCTGTCTTTGGAACTCAGCTGTTGGTTTCCTTGGTGAAGGGAGAAGGGGAGGTTGAGGTGAGTGGTTCTTGAGTCTCTAGTGAAGGGTCTTTAGAGTAAGGCTCTCAGCTTTCCTTGGCTACCTCTACAAATAAGAGATTGAATAGGGTCAAGTTGGGAGAACTTTATAATGTCTAAGGTGGATCTCTGTCAAGCTGACTTGGATTAAAGGAAATATTGTGGAGTACTGAGAGGGAGAACTTCACCTGGCATCAGATATGTGCACTAGCCAGATGATCTTAAGAAAATCATTTAATCTCTCAGAAACTTAATTTCTTCTACATAAAAGGGGAGGAATTATAACTGTTCTGCCTGCTTGTGTGATTGTTAGGAGTCACAGATGAAATAACGTAAATTGCAAAAATGCTATTTAAATGCTTCTCATTATTGTTGGACAATGTTCTATACTTAGAACCAGTTTCCTTAGACCCATACTCTCTGACTCTTCATTAAGCAAAAAAGAAGATAAAAATGTCTAAAAAGGATTTAACATACTAAAGGAAATGTCCAGAACAAATCAAAGTCTTACTGTTGACTTCAAGGAAAAACACTTGATGTACAAGAGGCGAAAGTACCTAGTCCTCTTTTTATCTGGCTTGTATCTAGCCAGGCTGGGGCTCTGGCACAGAGAGGACCCACACGGATCACCACACTCAGCGTTCTGGGGTCAGAAAGCTACTGCAGAGGGACTCGTTGAGGGAGAGGTCCTGGCTCAGGGGAGGGGCCATTTCTAAATTCATTGAGCCAGGGAGCTGTCAGCAGTCTGCAGTGTCAGCTCTCCTCCTGTCCACATGTAAAAACATTCACCCCTCCTTCCCTGAGTTCTAGTTTATGTTCTGCAAGTTGTGAAAACTGCTTGCTCATTTTCCCACTCGTTTCCTTCAGAGCACAGCCATGGCCCCTGTAGGCCTGTGGTGACATATCACTTAGTTGCTCTTAGAGGAAAAAAATGACACGGGAAGGTGCAGAGGAAATATTTTCTCCATTTCTACACAGGTTAAATGGGTGTTTACTAGATTTAGACATTAAAAATCAAATAGTTAAATGAACTTTTTTTCTTTGAATACTTAGTTCCAAACGATGTCTCCTAATACTAGCTTGCTTGGAGTGCTGTCTGATCTAAAATAGTTCCTCTATGTAAATGCAAAGTAAAGTGAAACATTTATATTACATTTTCTTCCTTACAAAAAAAAATAGCAGATTTGTTTCTAGTATTTCAAAGAATTCTCTTCAGCTGGATTAAAACTCATAAATTTCATTACCTTTTGCTGCATCATGTTCAGTTCAATGTATTCTTATTTAAATCAATACTCTGGATTATGTATGAAGGAGACTGAATGTTGGCATTGAATGACCATTGAGCAGAAAAGAGTAGAAATGTTTACTATAGTGCTACAAAATTATTCATTCTGACTGTGGCTATGACTACTCTTAAGTATCTGACCTCAAAGTATTATAACATTTCATTATTATGCATATTTCAACATAGGATCTTGACTCATGAATAAATAACTCCTACTCATTCATTCAAAAAGCACATTGGGCATCTCTTATGCCAGGTACTAGGGATCTATTAGACATAGTCCTTTCTTTCTAAGAGCTTGTAATTTAGTGAAAGAGGAAGGAGAGTTACAAGCAAACTATGACAAAGTAGTGTGATTAGCACTGTGATAAAGGTATGAAAAGACTCATGTGATGTATGGAGGAAGAAACTGCTAGTTTTCCTAGGGAGTCTGTCAGCAAAGGTTTCATCAGGGAGATTGTATTTGATCCGGATATAAAAACATTGATGGGCAAAGAAGGAAGGAAGATCAATCTAAAAGGTTCTTCTCTATGTAGGGCTTAGGTGAACACTTTGCTTCTCCTAGGCACACAATAGGTGTTTAACTCATCTGCGCACTTGTTCTCTGAGTGTGATGTGCCTGCCCCCAGATACTTGCCCATAGCCTAAGCTTACCATATTCACACACGTCTGTTATTGAGCCATTTTTTTTTCTTGTTTTCTGACCATACACTGACATGAAGATGGATGCCATGCTAGCCTATGCACAAAATTTGTTTGTTGAATCCACCTTTTCTTTCTTTCATCCAACATGTTTAGAGTGTCCAGCCTAGCTCAGGGCTTTGCACAAAGTAGGCGCTCAGGAAGTATTTGAATGGTTAAACATAGATGCTTATTACAGGAGTCTGCAATGGTTTTCTAGGACTATCATAATGTTCACCACAAACTTGAAGGCTTACAACAACAGAAATTTACTCCCTCATTGTCCTGGAAGCCATAAGTCTAAAATCAAGGTGTTGGCAGGGTTTCGATCCCCCTCACGGCTCTAGGTGAGAACCTTCCTTGCACCTCTCTGTTGTGACGGCTCCAGGGGTTATTTAGCTTGGGGCTGCATCACTCCACTCTCTGCCTTTTTATTCACATGGCTCCTGTTTGTCTGTGCCTCAAGTCTCCTTCTGCTTTTCTTATTAGGACATCTGTCATTAGATTTAGGGCCAACCCTAAATTCAGGATGAGCTCATCTCGAGATCATTAATTTCACCTGCAAAGACCCTTTTTCCACATAAAGTTTTATTCATAGGTTCTGGGGTTTAGAACGTGTACATACCTTTTAGGGGGTCTCTATTCTGTCCACACCAGGATCCTTTCCAGGGTCTAAGACTGAACAGTGCATTACAGCTATAGAAAGCTTCGATCAGATAACTGTTTTCATTGCAGTGTAGGAACAGGAGTGGAGGGAAGTGGTGAGAGATTTGTAAAGATGTCTCATTATATTTCATTGTTTCTTACTCATTGCATCTTGAGGAAGGGTCTTCTGGAAGAGCATTTCAGTGAGTCATGTAGACCGCACAGTGTGGTCTGCCTGCAGCTCCTTTGACCCAGGCAGCCATGCTCTAGACCACAGTAGCTCACTCCTGACCACAGCTGATGAGGTGGGCTGGAGACCTGTCCCAAAAGCAAGAAACTCAGAGGCTGTCCAGTACTGAGAAGTTGATGTGGTCCACTGATATTTCCCTTGTAGCAATACGAGTGTTGAAACTCAAGAGACTGAGCTGGCAGTGCACTCTGCAACTAAAAGACCCTAGAGAGTTCTGCTGAGCTGCTCTGGCCACGGGGCTGCGTGCCAGCTGGAGTTGCAAGGAAGCCAGTCAGCAGGGACACTGACCCAGCAACATGGAGTTTGAAGCAGAGGCACCGTGAGAGACCATGGCCCTGTGGCCTCTGAGAAAAACCAGCTTCTGATCCTAACCACATTCCAGGTTGTATGAGGCTGTGATTTTGAGCTGCTCATTCTTGAACTTCCATGAAAAATATGCCTCCATAATAAGCTCATTTTATGTATTCAGCATTTTACATGTAATATTTGATTATTCCTTGTACAATAGCTGTGGAGACTGAGGCATCAGAGGTTAAATGACTTGCCTAAAGTCAGTCATCTGGTAAATGGTAGAGAAAAACCTGAGACCGATCCCAGGGAGATGGTCCTCACTTCTCCACCGCTGTCTCCTTGGGTGCCTGTGTTTCTAGCCTGACTTCCATAAACCTCCTGATTTTTCTTCCCAAGGGAACTGAATGTCTGTTTCTTGTGTCCCACACACAGGTGCTGAACTGATTAGACAAATAAATAATAAATTTTAAGTACTCTGCCAAGTTTTTTGATTCACTGTTTATTTGATAAATTGGAAAATTAAGAAAAACCATGGAACTCTATAATTTTGTGATATATTTTTCAGAATGTGTTTATGTTTTACAGTAAAATCAGTTAAAAATTATTTAAAATTAAAGGAACTTGGGTTTGATGAATGTCATGCCATAACATTCTATTGCCTTCAACTAAATGAGCCAGTTCACCAGACTGTTCCACAGTGGCTAAGAACACCGGCTTCACTGTTCCTCTGGCCATCTTCCTGTGCAGGGAAGACATGGCCACTGTATTATAACAAAACTGTTCTAAGAGTGACATATTAGAAAAATGAACTCTTGCTTCAGATTAGTTTCTCTTCTATAGGAATAGTCTTCATACTTTAGAAGACTTTATGCACAAAGGTATCTTTTAAAGACTTAAAGCCTGATAAGATTGCATTATATTATAATTTAGGTACAGTGTTTTTAAGGATAATACTAGAGACTCAGATTCTGAAATTCTATAGAGAACAGTCTCAGATATCTGATTGTGTTTCTGGAATAGATTTGGGGTTGAATAGGCGTGTAGAATTATAGGTTATCATTTTCTTCTATCATCCATTTATGGAATAATGAAAAGGGAGGCTGGCAGAAGATGATATACCCTATTGAGTCAGTAATATGCGGTGTGATTTTCAAGTGCCCACTACAGAAATGTGCGTTACCTGATAATTTGAAACAGGTCTTTCAAGTAAGAATATATATTTTCCCAAAGCCTGGGATGTCCTTGAAGAAAAACTGTTTCCTGATAAAAATTTAGGTTTGCAAAGTAAAAATACAAAATACAAAAATAGTATTCCATAAGTCACATATGGGTTGTCAAATGAGATAGAACCCTGAAAATTACAAATTACTAAATGCTTGGAAAAGATTCCTTCTTTTAACCTAAAAAAAAAACCAGTTTTGTAAAAAAGAAGACCTGTCAGTCAAGTTTGATGTGGGTGGTATTCATATGGTGCACTGCTTTTGTATGTAAGAGCAAGCATCTGTCCAATTGAGCATCTAATTGGTAATCATGGATTATTAAGTTAATTGTTTGAATGGAGGCTATAACTGATATAATTTCTAAAGCTCTAGATCATGTTACAGTATTTTTATAGGGACAAGAGGAAAAGAGACATGGCTGTGACTGTAAATTGCCAAAACATTGGATCATATAGATAGAATCCTAAGTAGAGTTGTATTAATGCTGGCTTTGTTTTCTTAGAGCTTGAAGGGTCCCTACGTGCCAAGTCATTGTACGTTTAGTTGCCAAGGTAAATGTATGTCATTAAGGGAACAGAGTAGAGTGGCTTCTGCTGTGCTATTTTTTCACTTTGTTTTGCATATTGCTTGGGTCCAGAACAATATGATTAGCATTTGATTGAAGATAAGAACTATACATGTGGTTTTTTTCCCCCAAATCAGCTACTCTCTTGCAATTATAATTTCTTTTATTTATTTAGCTTTTACATTGTACAAATTACTTTGACATATTCTATTTCATTTAATTGTCCCAAAACTAAAAGGTAGTGAATTCTCTTCCAGAAGCCAATCAAGGGTTAGGAATATCCCTGGTAAAGATTGGGGGTGCCTGGAAGAAGAGAGAGAAGGTCACTCTGTTCCCAGTTGGATCACTGCTTAGCCAGCATGTTAACCAGCCTGTCTCCAGTGCTGCCAGTTCTAGATTTATAGAGAGATGGTGGGATGTGTGTGTGTGGGGGGGGGGGGGTAGGGGGAGAATGTGTCTGTGGGGAGAAGAAGTCCAAGATTGCCTCCCAAATTACATCACCCAGGTCTCAGTTCCCAGAAAGTACAAAGACTTGATGCCATCTCTGTTTGCAAGTCCAGGAGTGGGACTTAAACCAGAGATGGTGGGAGCTAATCTTGCTGGAACCTCTGCAGCATGGTGGGCAAAGAGGCACCACTTTTGAAGAATGCTGCTAGGGGTCTGCCAGAAGGTTCACCCCCATCTCACAAGGCATCAAAACCGTTGTTTTTTTTTTAACAAAAGAAAATATCATCTAAGTGTTTTTTGCTTGTTTTGTTTTTAATGAACTAAATAGGATAAACTCTAATAGAGGCTTTACTTTCCCTCTTGGTGTTATACTCAATTTGCACATGATTTGTATGTCATATACATATATACATTCTTACTGCATATGCACATGAATAGAACTCTGCTGTATTATCTTTTAATTTGTATGCTTAGTAGCCTATTGAGATTATAAGCACATCAAAAGTTGCCATTGTCTTTTCTTGTTTTCTATCACCCACCTGCTTGTTTCAGTTCTGGAATTTAGGTTTGGTACTTCAGCATGGCAAGGGCCAATCATAATTGATCATTGAGAAGGAGTAGTGAAAGAGAGGTCAGACCAAAATCATTCCCATATACCCTAAGGCTATTTAGTATTTAAATTGGAAAAGCTCTGGTTATACATTTTTTTTGTATAACCATAGACTTGAATGTGTATCTCCTGAGATGCAGATTTAATTTTGACAAAATATTTTAAACAATAATTTAATATAAATCTCTGGTAGTCTTATTGTAAAACCACAGGCTTAGTGGAAATTTTTGTTGTGTTACCATAGATACCAAAATCTAATTTGATTAATCTTGTGAATAGTTGCTAACTATAATCTGATATTGACTGTTACTTTTCATCAGCTGGAAGTAGTCTGCTAATTGAGCTGGAGCCAAGCCAAAGAAATCCTTCAAAGGAGTAGTTTCATATACAGCAGTTTTAATAAGCAATTCACTGAAACCTTTTATAAAAGTAACAAAGGCAAGAAGGGTCTGGACATGGTGAGCATGCCTGACACATCATACAAATGAACACGAGACAATGCTGGATCATGTTGGTCACTCAAAGCTAGTTTGGCAAGGTCAAGTAAGAATAGCTTAATTTATTCAGCAACCATGAGCATCCTTATTTGCTTAACAACTCTGTCAAAAGCAACACTCTACCTCCCTGGAGTTCAATAAATGAGCAAGGTGCCTTTTGTGCCATCAATTACGCCCATCTGTAGTCATGTAAGGAGGACATTTTTTGCTGCTTGATTTTTCAGTCACAATGTACATCAGATATCTTTACTCAGAAGAGAGGTTTTTCAAAGAGACAATGATATCTCTGCCTGTCATCACCAGGGAGCTGTGCAGATGGATGGATAATCCCAAAGCACAGTGAGTATATTTTTTCTTGAGGAAATGGAAGCATGGGGCAAATAATTAGGTCAATGACTTGAACTTGTACTTTACCAGCCTTTGCTACTGGCCATGTGGTATAGTCTGTTTATTTGTTGAGCTTTTCTTGCATGTCATATACTGCTAAGCACTTTATGTCCCTTATATAATTTCTTTTTTATAACATACTATATCATCAACTATTTATTGATAAAGAGACTGCATTTCAGAGAATTTCCTAACATGGTCAATATGAGGCTGTGCAAATTGAAAGTCTTGGACATTAGTCTTTACAGTTGAAGGGAATGAATGGGAAGTGAACATCACATTATTTGCAGAAGGAAGTTTATATAAGGTTGTCTCATTGGCCTGAAGTGATTGGTTTACCGTACTTCCAGAAGAACTTCCACTGGGTCATTGAATTTAAATGAATCATCATTTATTTGTCTGCAGTGTTGCTTGTAAGGGAAATACTGTATGGAAAGCACTTGACAAATATTAGGTGCTTAACATGTAGCAGTTATTATCACTGTAGTTGCTTTTCTGTGTATTTGGCTTGATTTTACCTAGCTCTGTGCTTCTCAAACTTATTGAGCTTATGAGTCTCCCAGGAATCTTGTTACAATGCAGATGCCCCAAGTCCAGAGTGGGGCATGACAGTCCGCGTTTCTAAGATGCTTCCAAGGCAGTGTGGTCAGGGTGGTCGGAGTAGCAAGGGCCTCGTCTATAGCCATTCCCTGAGGTCAGTGCAATGGATTTTAGTAGAAAGGAGAAAAAGTTAGAGATAGGGTAGAGATGCAAAGAAATGTTCCCAGGCAAAGAAATACGTCTATGCAAGGACAGTGAAAGTAATTGGGAAAAGTTGCTCCTAAGTGTGAACAGATCATTATAAAAAGATCTTGACCGGAAAACTCAAAAGACAAATTGCATGTATTCTATATTGCTTTTTTTCCTCAGGGCCCCGTGAAGGTGAGGCAAGCCAGGGATGCTAGGGTGCATGATTTAAGGAGGTGCTCACTTGCGGGTACCCACTCTGGACGTGCACCACCCTGAGAGTGAGTACCTCCTTAAACCTTGGGCCCTGGGCACCTCCTGCCAGCCCTGTCCTTCATGTATGTGGTACCTGGAATTGTCAAGTGGGAAGGGACCTTAATAATCATCAGCCTCCTATTTTACAGATGTAGATGCTGAGCCCCAGCTTAAATAATTTGTTCATTGAAGTTAATAATGTGACAATATTTTAAGAATTCTAAAATGCACATTTCAGATCTGTGAAATCAGAATTGTCTTATAATGGCTTTTGTCCACTGTGTCATAGTTTGATTGCCAGGTTTTTCCTTTCTTAGTGGCACAATAATACTAATAATATATCATAAAACTGATGGGTTCTTAAATGTAACACCATGAAATGCAGTAGTAGAGAACTGGGTCCCCTGCCTTCTTAGTGCTTCTTGGTTGGGCTGCGTACCTTGTGATGCACTTCTCTTGATGTCAGTGTTGTTTTCTTAACGCTGTTACAGGCAGCCTAGCCTAATGGTTAAGAGCTCGGGCTGTAGAACCAAACTACTCTACCACCTACCAGCCATGCAACTTCTGTCAGTTCACCTTACTGCTCTGTTATGTGAGGTGGCAAAAACATTAACTGCCTGATAGTGCCCTTGTGAGAGTGCAGTAAGTTAATCCATGCAAACCAATTGAAAGCGTTGCAGCACATAGTAATCACTCAATAAACATGCTGTTGCTATTGATGAGAGTCTCACTGACCAAGTCATCCTGGAACCTGATGGTACCTGCACAGATGTTTGTACCATGGACAGGATTCTGGGTATCAGCATGATTGAATACTTATGCCAGCTACCAAGGAAAACTATAGAATTTCCACCAATAAAGATTATTAAAAGTTAAAGTCGACCAGGATTTGTCTTGATTGATGCAGATGTCTTGAGCTATCTAAACAGGTAAAGTCTATGACAGTTCAGTGGTTTCCTATTAGCTGAAACCCATTATTTTGTTAGTAATCCTCCTCAAATGCCAGGGAATTCTGACTGAAATGCATTTGTTACCTTCCTTCACTTTGCCTCCAGTTCTGCAATTATCATTCCTACTTGTTCCTTCATGTGATTACCTGACACAACTGTCTTGAATGTAATGGATGTGGACATTATTGTTCTTCACACTTATTCTTAAGATCTCCCTCCATTTTTCCTTTCTCCTCTTATGAGGATCATTGTGTTGAACTAGTTGAATTGGGAATCTGGGGTGAGCCTTTTCTAAACCTTCTCTCTGCACTCAGCAGGAAAACTCCCAGAGTGTATTGTAGCTGTCCTGTAACATTTATCACAGGTTGCATTGCATTAGTTTATGTGTTTACTTGCTTGGTCTCCTGCTTGGTCATGAGAACCCTTGGAGAAGGGACCTTGGCTTACTCATTTGTGTTATCCTGTAGTGTCCGGCGTAATACTTTACAGTTCTCAGCAGAAATTATTGAATGGATACCTTTTGGGTTGTTGAATAGAACTGGGATAGATTTATTTTACCCCATTCACAAATATAGTATAGATACTAGGTCATCTGAGGTTATGCCAGTCCCTCCAATTATCTCCCTTCTAAAAGCTGGGGAAGCTATTCTCTTACAGTGTAACAAATTCTACCTAACTTCTCTGAGCCGCATTACATTTTAGTAATAGGAGTAATGGTAAGCCTTGTTAAATGGTAACAGATGGAATTAGGCCGAGTTGTTTCTAACACCAGGTTTCATATAAGAAACCTCTCATTGCACTGATACTCTTATCAGTGAGAAAATCTGTTCTGTCGACAGTGGGGTAATGGAAGACAGGTTAAGAGGCTGAGCCCTGGAAGCCCTGGAAGAGAAGTGGAGGGAGGGGCATGGCTGTTGCAGTCATCTGGAAGGGGCAGGAAGTGCCGGGCTCTTGGCCCTGGCACTCTAAGCTCACGGAATACTGGTCTTGTCAAACTGGACATTTTTGATGAATATTTTGTGATGAATGCTCTAAAAGTTCCCTCTGACTTCCTGCTAATCTCCGGTAACATTTACTGTGCTTATAATTGATCCTTATTCTTGAATATACATTTCATTGATCAGCTGACAAATTGGAAAGGACAAAGTAATCTGGTTCTTAAGCTTAAACAATTATTTCTATTTGAAATGAATCACAGTTCAGATTCTCAGGAATCTATCCTGCCTCTGATGTCTTCAAGAAAGACAGTGTTAACAGTTCATCGCTGGGGTACTTCTTACCTCTTTCCCATCAGAAAATGTGAGGCACCTTTTTGGTTTAGGCTGATACTTCGTATCAATTTAAGGTGAAAGGGCCTATTTCTAACTTGGAAAGTTGGGAAAAGGTGTGAACAGAGTAATAGAGTGAGGAAGCTAGACAAATTTCCAGCTTCTTTAGGTTGAGTCTTTATTCGGTAGCTTAAAAAATAAAGTTGGGGGGTGTCAAATTCTGAGACTGTAAATTGTAATCCCAATCCAATGTAAGAAAAATAGTGGTAAGGTTTTATGTTAAAGTATCTAAATTGTTTCCCTTCAGTTTTCATGGGTAAATATAAGTTCATCTTATTTAAGTCCACTTTGCAGTAATATAGGTATGTAAATAATTAAAACTTAGCAAACTTTCACATTAGCCGAGGCCCACATACATATTTTTTGACTGAGACCTTAGAATCTATTTTTCTAAGACTTAGACAAATACAAATTCTAACTACAAAGAAAGCATATGGCTGTGTTTCAGTCATCCTTTCCTGAGTTGGTTGGTTTTTTTTCCAAATGGCTAAACTAAGGGCATCACCAATGGTGCATATGAGAAGCAGAGAGAATCACTTGTGGGGATCCTTTTCAAATGGAGCTGGGCAAGTCATGAGTATAGCTCCTGCTTCCTGCTCTTTCTCTTTGGAGGCCACTGTGTTCTGAGCTAACAACAGAAAGCAGAAGAGCCTAAAGTACTCCACTGACAATGGGTGCAGACTTTGGTTTATAGCTTTTTTAGATTAAAGTGAACTTCAGCATCCGTAATTCGGTTTCCTCTGACTCATAGTCATTACAGACTTTAGCAGTTTGTTGTTCAGTCCCATTTTGCCTGTCCCTTTATGAAGTTATCCATATATTAATGACTCCAGCAATGCCCTGCCTGAGGTGGTGAAGCTAACTTGAGAGTTCAAAACTTCCTATTCCTATAGGAGGTGTTGACCTTGACAATCCGGAAGGGTGCGTCTGAGGCATAAATAACTCTCTTTGTTCTTCCTGATCACTTACAGGGCTTCATGGCATAGTTTGCTTTATTAACTTTTGTTAGCATCATAAGATAAATTTGTCTAAAAATGTCTGCATATGCTCCTTTGGCCTTTTAACACAAAGTAAATTTACTCCTGCTTAAGGAACTCAGTCTCTCCAGCTGCTGTTGGCTTGTGGCATGATGGAGGTCAAAGGACATGGCACACTATTAGCTGCTGTCAGTGCCATGTATCCTCACCATGACTGTAGCCAGCCGGTGTGGTGGTACTTCGCTCCGGTCTGTTTTTCAGGTGTCATAACATTTGCCATATACCGTGTTTGAAAAGGAAATTTAACTTTATACTAACAAGTGTTAACTTTGCTCTTATGTGGTGACCAATCATTTTAGCAAAACAGATTATTCAGGAGGGGTGGGTACTATATACTGAAGAGTCAGAGTTTAAGTCAGTCTTGTGTTTGTTTTTTTGAAGTTGCTCCATCAGAAACCAACAGGTAGGCCTAAGGAGAGAGTACCACAAGCTTTAAACATAAACACTCAGTATATTGAAATTCTATTTTTAACTTCACATTATAGTGAAATTAACAAATCTTAAGGAAATGATATTTATTCCTCAATCAATGGTAAGCAGATTAGGAGATGGGAATTAAGAGGGAGAATGAGAGCTAATCAATGGAATTTCATCATCTTTGGAGCAGTCGGAGGATATTATTTTTAGGGGGAGATAACGTAGCTATAATTGGGACCAGCATGTTATTAAAAATGTAAAATTAGCAAAGCACTTGAGAAAGCAGAATGTCCCCTATCTCTGCATTTCATTAAACCCCACATTTGCCTTAAAAATGCATAAAACTTTAGGTTCTTCCCTTAAAAATTGAAAAAAAAAGAGTTGATTTTGGTTCCTTTTTTTAATTAGTGCATAAAAGCTATTAATGAGGATTAAATTTAATAAATAAACAATTATGGTTCAAGATAGTGATATACTGAGAAATACTGAGCCAATTGCTTCTCTGTCCTGACTTTGGAGTGGCATAGAATTCAACATTCTGCAGAAACAGCCTGATGGAAAAGTTTGGGAAAGTCAAGATTACTGTGTTGGGGACAGAAAACAATGTTAAAAAAAAAAAGAAAGAAAGAAAAGCAATGGGGAAGGCGTATCAGAAAGTGGGGAGATAAGGTGCATAATAATGATAATCATAAAATGAAGAAAGCATAATTTTCCAAAGGAAGATTATACTGCTTCCTGTTTTAATTAGCTGAACAAAGTAAAAGCATAATCAAGGATTCTAATGTATTTTTTCCCCAAAAGTCTTGTCTTAGAGTTCTTGTCTGTAAGGCTCTATTATAGTACAGGAGAAAATAGTTGATTTTTCAGTCTATCCAACTTAATAATATAACAGAGTGAAAAAATATATACATTAGATTAATGCAAAGAACATCTTCCAAATTTGTGGGGGTTTGTGTGCATTATAAGTGGATGTTTTCTAGCTATCTGTGAGCTGTGGTATTTCCGATGTTTCATAATCTCAGCAAGTAGTTATGAGAAAATAACTCTTAACTGTTCTCGCTGACCTCAGTAATACTACATTATAAGTGAGTATTCAAAGGTTCTGATTGGAAAAAAACATTGTTGGTTATATGTTTTAGTTAGCATTCATGATGACTTTGCTTTGCATGGATTATTACTTAGAGTATTGCTGACCCATATCAGTGTGATCACAACTATACATCTATACATCTTCTATAAAGGAGAACTTTTGTATCACTGACCAATAAAACAAGACAGCATAGTTTGTGAAAAAAGATTTAGAACTACATATTATGTTATTTCACTTTCTGCAACATAATTTGTAGCAAAATGCAATGAATGAACTCTTGGAAATTTAAAAAATAGAGTTGATTTGGGTTTCTTTTTTTATATAAGTGTGTAAAAGCTATTAATTAGGGTTAAATTTACTAAATAAACAAATAAGGTTCAAGATGTTGATATGCTGAGAGATACTGAGCCACCTGCCTTTCTGTCCTGACTTTGGATATAAAGACCAAGGAAGTCATATTGGTGATGAATGTTGAGCTGTTTTCCTCCCTTTCTTCTTAAAACAAATGCAGTGCTCAGTTGCCACAATGTTGACTATGGGGGAGAGTCTGCATATTTTACTTGTGAATTATGTCCACAAAGCCTAAATAAACTCTATAGCTCTAATACACTAGAGGGAAAGTAGAAAAAGGAGGATTAAAATTGCTTTGAATTAAAATGGGAAGAAATAATGAGAACTTTTATAGAAACTTAAATTTTACCTAAAACATGACTCCCAAAGAGCTAGTACTTCTAGACTTATTTGTCTCATGTTTCTTCTTGACTGTGTTTCTTTCATTCATTCATTCAACAAATGCTTACTAAGCACCTCCTGTGAGTCAGGTATTTTGTTAGGCACTTGGGGTACATCAGCAAAACGAACAACAATTTTTTCTTTCAGGCTCACATTCTAGTGGAGATTGAAATGGACAATAGATAATAAACATAATAAATTAGGAAATTATATAAGAAGTTAGAAAAGGACAATAATTATGGGAAAAGAAAGAATAGAACAGAATAAGAGCGATATGGAGTATGTGTGCATAGTTGTCACAAGTCTGATTTCCTAGAAGATCCAATCCATATATTGGACCCTACCCCACATGCAAAAACTACGTAGAATTAGTCTCTTTTAAGATATAAACTAACTACTTCTCAAAAAGGTTAAGGAATTGCCCCAGATCGAACTGTTGGTAAAAGAAAGCTGTTTAACTTTGAACATTTTCATCTTACCCCATCACTTTGTGGGGCTCACTGCTCCCATTTCAGGGGTTTTGTTTGTTTGTTTTTGTCAGGCATATCTTTGGCCCAACAGGCTGATTTTGGGATGGTTTGCTGCAGATGTTTTATTGGATGCATGCTTTTCTAGGTCACACAAGGTTCTAGTACCAGAACATAGTTCATTGCTGTAGTTATATCCTCGGAAATAGCAGCATATAATAAACTGGAAATTAGACATGCACGAGAGAATAAGAAGGCTGGGATCAAAATGTTAAGATGAAGAGAGTGGGTTAGAGGGCAGAGCTGTCCCAGAGGTTATGAGAGATAATTACTTAACAAGAAAATTGTGTCTAGGGTTGGTAGAGAGGACAGTAAATAAGTCATGAATCATAAAGGAAGTAAAGTAACACGAATAGTTAGTGCTGCTGGTTCTTTAGAACTCACATGCAATATCTTATTCAAACATTGAATCCCATAAAGTAGGTTTTATCCTCCCCATTTAATGGTAAGCAAACTAAAATTTTAAAAGGTTAGGTGGTTTGCCTGACTAACAATTACAAAGATGGGATGAGAATTCACACCTAGATTCTCTGGCTGCAGATCCTCCTCCTTTGTAGCACACCATGGAGTATGAAGATTAGAAGGGAAGGAAACAAAAGCAGTACTCTGAAGCAGGCACTTTTATTATGATGATTTTAGTTTATAAGTGGGGAAACTAAGGCATGAGGAGGTTCACCTAATTTGCCCAATGGCACACTGCTACCAAGTAGTGGAATCAGAATTCATATCCAGGCAGAACTGAGTCAGTTCTCAAATAAAATTGCAGTTATATAAAAGTCTGCTTATGGTCTTTAAATCCTAAAGGTAATTTATTACCTGTTGGAGAATTTGGAGGGTCAGGAAAGTCTGACCATTTCCCTCCTAGCCTGCCTATTTATTAGTTTAGGAGTATGAAATCAAACTAGTATGGTCTAGGTAGAAAAATGCTTTAGTCTTATTTCCTTTTTAGTTTTTAATTTTTTTTATTATAGTATAGTTGACATACTGTATTATCTTAGTTTCAGGTGCACAACATAGTGATGTGACATTTATATTCCTTACAGTGTGATCACTACAATAAGTCTGGCAACCATCTGTCACCACGCATAGTTATTATGAGACCATTGACTATCTTTCATATGCTATACATTATGTCCTTGAGATTCTTTTTTAATAACTGGAGTTTTGTACCTTATTCCCCTTCACCCATTTCATCCATCTCCCACCTCCCTCCCCTCTGGCAACCGTCAGTTTGTTCTCTGTTTCCATGAGTATGTTTCTGTTTTGCTTTCTTTGTTCCTTTGTTTTGTTTTTTTAAATTCCACACATAAGTGAAATCATACCATTGACAAATAAGTAATTGTGCGTGCTACTGGAAGAAAGGAGTGAGGTTATATAACATCTCTTGTGACTGTCACTGAAGAATCCCCTCTTTGTTTAGCAGCAGGCGTTGGCAGAGTCCCACAGTTGCATTTTCCCAGCAGCGGTCCTCAAACTAGGTATTCAGCAAATACTAGTACTAAAATGTTCAATGCTAAAATACTAAAACTTCCAATACTAAAATATTAAATGCTAAAACCAAATCACAGCAATCTTAATTTGCAGAAAATGACTGTATGTATAAAACTTTCTTGATTAAACATTTTCTCATTTTAAACTTCTGAGCCTCTGAAGCCTGGCTTGTTACTGAGTGAAAATACAAATAAATAAAGAGCATGAAATACTTAGAAAGTACCTGGTTCACCACAGTTACCTTTTCGTAGACAGCTCTCGCACATCCCTAACATAGAACACTGTTGTTTGGTGCTCCCCAACGAGTGCCCTTACTCCCAGATGGGACAGGACATTTGATGGAAAACAGGTCCCACACTGCCCACATGGCTTCTCTTCCTGGCATCTAGTTTAGCACAGAGAAGGCCCACTTTGGGAACACTTGTTTCAGAGGAAACTGGAAAAATGGTCAAGCAGACTTCAGAGACCCTTAGCTATTTCATTGCACCAAGTGAAACTGAAGAAAATTTTTCTTATTTTATTCCCAGACGTAGTTTACACCCTGGTTTTCCTCCCTCCCCCAGCCCATAACTGTAATGCAGCTTTGTATTGAAGGGTCTGCAGATTTATGGTCTTATGGTGCACAGCTGGATAGAGATTCTTTATTCTTAAGCCTTTGGAAGGATTCCCTTTGAAAGTTTAAAAAGCCCAATCTCTTTTTCTCTAGGAAGGAACATTAGGAGCAGCCTTTTATGGAAGTGAGGCAGGCTCATGCAGTATCTACCAACACAATCAAGTACTCGGAAGTCATTCCATTCTTACTGAAGAGCTCGTTTCACATCCTTTTACTTAAAAGCAAATAAGCAGATGGATTGGAGAAAAAAGACAATTGTAAAGGGCCCTCTGCAAACCAGTGGAAACACTCAGGAGGGCCTCCCCACCCCAATGGGCCATGAAGTCATTACATTCTCCCAATGGTCCTCCATCCCTCTACAACCTCCCTGACTAAAGGGAAGCTTCTGTGGGCTGTGCTTCTCTGCAGGGGACCCCCAAGCCCCCGCCCCATGCACAAACACACCTGCAAGCTGCTCTACTTGCTGCTGCCTCTGTGAGGTTTAAGAATAGATAAGACAATCAATAGCAGATAGTTCTGTCATGCTGCTTCAAACACAGGGAGAAAAATAGAGTCCTTTCTGCAGTTAAAACAACAGCTACAAAAGCAAAGAGCGAGTATGGGGGAGTGTGGGGGAGAGACCAATCCTACAGCTGTGGACCATTTGGCCTACAGTTAGTGGTGGACCAATTGGGTAACCTGAATAAAGATAGCATTGAGGAAAAAATAATTTAAATAAGAAAAAGGAAAAAAATGGTTAAATGGCTTTGGATGTATGGTTAAGAAAAAAACTTCCATTGTTTGGCACCATTTTGATCAGAGATAGAAGTCAGACTGTATGTTTGTTAAAATCATTGTAGATATAATTGATACTGTGTCTTGGTATATCTATCTTTTGGGTGCTATATAATCTTCCACACACCAGTCTATTTAATCTTTAGCACCTGAACTAAATAGTTCCCTCAGTCTTCCTTGTTAGAGAGTGGAGAGGTTTTTCACTGGTTGTGTTTTCGGTTCCTAATGCACACAGAAGAGACCAGGGCTTTCAGACTGCTCTGCCACCCCCACGCCTCCTCTGGCAACAGGATCTCTGAGGAACTACGTTCGGGTGACATTCCCAAATCGTTTTACAAACAGTTAGGCCATGTGACTCCCTGGTGGCTCTTCTTAGTCCTGGTCAGTCTGCCATGCCCATGGCTGATAGGCTAGCAGCAGACAGGTCGGCAAGAGAATCTGGGCCATTTAAACTGCAGTGAAGGGAGAACAAAGTTTCGTTTCTCTCAGACAACTCTGTTAGCTGTGGCCTAGTCTTTTCTAAGTCACATTGACAAGAACATCTCTGGCACACTTTCTAAATAAAGAAATATGTAGTAGAAGGAAATCTTTAATAGTAAATTATATTTATTTCATATGTAGAAAGCCATAGGTATATTTTTATGTGACTATTTTTATAGAGAAATGAAAATGTCTGGTTTAGAATTACTAAATAATCTAAGCATTTTTAAAAAGTTTAAATACACTTTCTGTTTCTCTTCTTTGAGCTGCAAGTTCACTTAGAGTAAATGGGACCTTTGAGATTTTTCCATTCAGATTTCTCAATAACCTTGAGCACAGAAAGGGACTAAAGTTTGATGTTTAGCTGAGGTCATATCAAAAACCCAATAATTATGTAAAGAGAATGGGATCGAAGAGGAAGAGTATAGCTGATGCATCATATATTCATAGTTGCTAAGTGCTCATGTTGGGTTTGTGCATGTCAGTGATTCCCAACCCCCCCCCCCCAAACAGAGATAATCACTACATTCTCAGCATTTTTCCTCTTTGTATCATCCTATGATTTAGTAATATGATTATATTACCGTAATTGCTGTAATATAATTTTGTGTATGTGTGTCTATCTTATCCAGAGACTGACCATCAAAGATCAGGGGTCTTGCCTAGTTTAGCTAGTTCTCAGCACTAGAGGATGCTCAGCCAATGTTGACCAGTGAATGGCTGCACAGTTAAAAGTGATTATTTGGATATGTTTTCCTGTTAATGTGGGGAGCCCACCACATCCAGGCCAACTCAGCGAAAAGACAGGGCTTCTTTCCTGAAGCCCTAAAACAGATCAGGGAAACGGAATCTCACAGTGAAATGGGAATCTCCAAGTCCCTCTAAAAAAACTGGAAATAGTACAACTAATAGAAGTAGCTAACGTGTTTTGAGTTCTTACTTCACTGAATCCTGACGACAATCTTCTGAGGCAGCCTTTGTTAATCCCATTTTACAGATGAAGAAACTGAGTCTTAGAGAGGTTAACCCTAAGTAGAGGACCAGTTTGGTTAGTCTTGTGGAAGGATGCCCATGCTCTAGAGCTAGACTGTCTAGGTTTGCAATCCATGCTTTGCCATTTACGGACCATGTGACTCTGAGCAAAGTACTGTAATCTGTCTGTGCCTCAGGTTCCTTATCTGTAGGATGAATAATAATATCTGTTTTTTAAAAAAATATCTGTTGGAAGGGTTAAATAAAATAATTTAAATGAAGTATGTAAGAGCATGCCTAGGAACAGGTTAAATGTTCAATATTTTTATTATATTTAATTACTGCTTTTAGATTCATAGGAATTCAAATGTAGACATGTTGGGGTCTGAAGAAGCAGACAGTTTCAAGAGGCCTGTACGTAGCTTTGGCAAGGCCAGGTCTGACTTCAGGAAGTGCAGTGGGGTAGCAAAGTGGAGGGTGACCTGACTTGGGGATAGCTGTTGAGAAAAGTGGCCACTTACAGGATTCCAGGCCTGAGCAGAGTCTCGGGCAGCAGGATACTGGGATGGGGTGAGTCTGAGATACTTCTCTGAAATAGAGTCAATACAATGTGTCATCAGTTAGAAGTGGGGAATAAGGGGCAGGGAGGAACTGAAGACAGCAGAAATTCCTATTCTAGGGAAATGGTGGAGGCATCTATACCGCAAATGTGGAATAAGGAGGAGGAATCAGTTGGGGTAACTACTAGAGATGGGTGGTTGGTTGTTCCCTCTTAGTGAATAGGCACACAGGAGTGTGCACTGTGTTCAGGTGGAGATGTATAGCCAGCGATTAGAAATGCCAACTGCAGCTCAGCTGGGGCTGGGGCTAAGGTTGCATTTCCAGTTAGTCATTGAAGACATGGGTGCAGATGAGGAAAACCAGAGAGATGAAGGAGGATGAGAAAGGATGGGGGCCTAGGAGGGATCCCAAAGGTTAAGTGCAGTCAGCTCAACTAGAATGTCAATGAATAGAATGTGAATGCGGAACAGCTTTGAAGTGGAGAGTGTAATTAAGGGTTTTTTGTTTCTTGATGGGTGTTGTTTGGGGGAGAAATAAAACCTCACTTTTTATCAAGAAAAGTTAAAACATACTCAAAAGTAGAATAACACCATGAATGCCCATATACCCATTACCTAGATTTAACAATTAACAAACATTTACCCTGCCTGCTTCATCTGCCTTCATTAATTTGCCTGAAGTACTCTAAAGCAAACCTCAGAGATCTCATAATTTCACCCCTACATAGTAGGGATCACAGCTACCACGCCACTATCACATCATGTCACACACTAACAGTGTTCCTTGGTCTCATCTACTCTCTGGTCCTTATTTGTATTCCTTTGTCCCACAACTGTCTTTAACAGCTGTCTTTTGCTTTTTTTAAGTCAAGAGCCAAACAAAGATCACATGTGACATTTGGTTGTCAGGTCTCATGCTCTCTTTCACTCTATAGCAGAACCTCCTTTTTATTTTTCATGCCATTGATTTGTTGAGCTTTACACAAGTGTCCTATAGGAAGTACCATTTCCTGAATTTGTCTCTTTGTTTCTTTATAGTGCTATTTAACTTTGAGGAAGGATTCTAAAATTGATGGGGGATGGGGTGGGGGTGGGATTAGGTTTGAGAATTGAGTAAGGAAGCAGATAGAGGGAAAGATTGTGCCAGTTCTGGAGAGAGAGAGAAAGACTGGGGAAGCTCTTAGGGGCCACCTGCTTCTCTGCCCCAGAAAAATCATTCTCAGCACCACTATACACACACATACACACACACACAGAGAAATATATATATACACACATACATATATATATATGATATACATGTATACACATGCATATATATGCTGCTGGATATTTCTACATAAGCATGATGTTTATGTGTGTTTGTCATGCTTTATTTTGGTACATGCACACTATACTTTTGTGGCATTGGGGGAGAAGTGCTGGTTAACAGTAAGGAGACTTGAATTCCTGTCTGGACACCGGTACCAACTTTCCTGAAATCCAGAGTATGTTTCCTGTACATTTTGAGTACCCATTTCCCCATCTTTAAAAATTCGGCCATTGGACTAGATCAACCCTTAGGCTCCTCCCAGCTCTGTGCTTTTTCTGAATATTTAATCCCTCATGGCTTTTTAAATTCCTGAGCCTGAGGTTCAAAGCCCTAAGCCCATGCCAGTGTCTTATATTTTATTCTGCTGTCTCGTTTCTTCAGCCATTCTAATGTGACCAACAGAGTTATTGGCCACCTGCTTCATTGATACCCCCTGCACATTTCTCCTCCAGGCTCTGCTTACAGTACTCCCTATACTTGTACCTGCCTCTCCTATCACAAATTTCTTTCAGAGCATGTCCTACTCCCTGTCATGCTGCATCTTGTTTGGCATTCATTGAGCCCCCACTCTGTACTAAGTCTAGTGCTTTACAGATAGCATATTTAATACTTCAATGGCATGTCCTTCAAGGTGGAGGACTTTTTGTCTCCATTTTACGTGGGATCAAATTGAGCCTGATGGGTTAGGAAGTGTGCAGAAGATCACACCGCTAAAAAGCATCAGCATTGGATTCTAGGATGGCTCACTGTGAGTCCAAATCCCAGGTTCTTTCTACTCTCCCTAGCTTGCAAATGACAGAGCACATTGCGAATCCTTCTAATACTCTTATATAATGTTCTCTTCTACTTTAGTGGATTCAATATACTTTACTGAACACCTACAATACTTTACTGAACATCTACTCTATGCCAGGCACCTGCACAGATATTAACTGATCTGAGAGCAGGTTCTATTTCTTATTGTATTCTGTCCAGGACTTATGTTAGAGATGAAATACAACATAGAAATTCAGTAACTATTTGTTGAGTTCAATCAAAATGAATACAGTCAACTGATTAATATAAAAGGGGATCATCAAATTAGGAGTCAGCAAGTATGTTCTCTTGTTAGCTGAGTGAGCTGGTTACCTGTCAGGTGACTGCCAGCTTCATTGGAAGCTGTTAGCATATCAACTGTTCATTTGCTGAGCCTGGCTAAGGGATGAATTGGACTTGTTTTTGTTCTTTGTCCTTAGGCTAGCAGCTGTACTTTTTAGAACATTTTTAGATAGTTACTAGTGAAAACAATCTAGTATTTCCTTAAAGGACAGGAAGCATTTATGACAAAATAAATTTACTTGTGCCTGATGGTGGGGCAAAGGTATAAGGCCACTGTAACAAGAAGATATCTTCAGACTGAAAGACAAAGCAGGCAATTCCATAGAATATAACAGAGTTTATTACAGAGTAGTATACTGGAAGGTAGGGTCAGAGCAGAAGAGACAGTCTAGAAATTCTGCACAGGTTATTCTCTGCTACCAGACCCCAATTACAGTACATTTTTTTAATAGTATAACTCAGGTACTAATGATTGACAAGACAGAGGGACAAAGAATGCAGTAGTGCCAGGGGCCCCACCTCCTGGTAATCTTGTGATAGATGATTGCTTATAACTGATACTATTGTCAGTTTGATATTTATCTTGCGTGTCATGCCATGCCACCTGTTACTAACAAAAATATTCATGGCTACATTTTAAGGGACACAGATCATCAGCTAGAAAACTTTGATATGTTTGTAAGGACAGTGAAGTTGATCAAAGGTCACGACCTTAAAAAAAGGAGCTTAAATCCAGAGCACAGAGGTAGAGCTGGTTTGTTCACATGGACATTTAGGGACATTTATTTTGGCATAAATACCTAAAATCACAGTGGGATCACTATCAGACAGATGCAGTTAAGTTGAACTCATGTAAGCTTCTACATTAAGTGTACAAGTAAACTATAGAGAGACTTTATTTATCTTCTGTTTCACAGGAAATGGGTCTTTCCACACCAAAATATTTCAGATAGCTGAAGCTTATCCTACCATGTGTCAAGGCTTTTGATTTTGAACATAGCTGATTAAAACATTTCTTAAGAAAATATATGGGTATAGAATTTCCTGAAATCCATGCAATGTCAAAGGATTTATCATACATATTCCATTTAGTAAACACTGGGCCTGTACTAAGTGCCAGATATTGTTATAAGTTACAAGGATGCAGCAGTGAACCAAACAAGATGCCAGGTTTCGTGGAACTTTATTCTAGTGGAAGGGATATGTAATCAACCAGTAAACAAATAAATGGAAAAGATCCTTTCAGATATAGGGATGAGGGCTATGAAGAAACTACAACAGGACACTGAGGTAGGGAACAATTTGCAGCAGTGAGAGGATGAGAGGGAGGCCTCTATAATTAGGGTGGTCAGATGGGGCTTCCTTGAGGATCTGAGACCAGAATAATAATAGCCATTTGAAGAACTGGAATAAAGCAAAGGGCCTGAGATGAGAGGGAACTTACTGTGTTCCAATTTGAGTTAGTTTGTTGGAATTAAAGGGCTCATGGTAATTTCAGAGATATATATTTGGCAAGCAGTTGGCTTGGGACTCCCAAGCATGGGAGCATAATGATGACATAGGAGATGAAGGTTAGACAGTCAAGAGGTTTCTGAAGATAACGAAAATCATTGAACAGGACCATTGTTTGGAAAAAACATTAATGGAAGTTTCTTCCCTTCTCCAACACATACACCATGACACTAGCAAAAGCCTGTGGGCATATTATTTCCAAGTACATTACAGATATTAATTCATTTAATCCTCAAAATAACACTAGAAGGTAGGTACTATTTTCCCTCCCGTTTTTATACAATAAGAAAACTAAGACCCAGAGACATTAATTTTCCCCAAATCACATTTATTTAGTGGAACTTAGAGGAAAAACTAAATAATTAATTGTGGAGTCCATGATCTTCTCTCTCTCTCTCTCTCTTTTTTTATCCTCACCCAAGGACATTTTCTTCATTGAAAAAAATGAAAGAGAGAGAGGATAGGGGGGAGAGAGAGAGAGAGAGAGGGATTGATTGGCTGCCTTCTTGTACATACACCAACCAGAGATTGAACTCGCGACCTGCGTTTGTGCCCTGGCTGGGAGTCAAACCTGTGACATTTTGGTATATGGTACAATGCTCCAACCAACTGACCCACACTGGACAGGGCTAGAATTCATGATCTTCCCTACTATATTATCCTGCCTCATGGGGTGTCCAATAAAAGAGGATACATAAGACCTTGGAGAAGTCTGAAAAAAGAGGACTAGAAAGTATACTAAGAACATGGGAGGGTGTTGAGTAAAATAATAAATCCACTGTCTGCTATGAAGTGGGTAGGCAACTCAACTTAATTTGTTTCTCTTGAGTTCATCACTGCATGGTTGTAGATAACTATTGTCACATTTGCCATATGCTTACCTGTAACAGAAACTAGAGTAAATTAATGCTGTTTATAATAACCTCTTCAATGGACTAACAAAGCAATCTGAGTGAACAAACAAATAAACAAACCAGAAAGACCAAAAGGAGTTGAAAAAGATGAGTAGCAGAAGGAGCAAGTGGTCACCCAAACCTACATCAGCAAAGAGTGAAAGCCCTGGATTCTCTGGCTGGTTATAAAAGCTTGCTTCAAGTGATTTTTACAGTAGTCCTCCCTTATCCATGGGGGATAAGACCCTCAGTGGATGTCTGAAACCTCAGATAGTACTGAACCCTGTATGCAAGGTGTGCAAAAGTAGGTTTACAGTTGTTTGAATGGAAAATAATATAATGATTAATTAATAATAATACAAGAATAAACTTTGTGTTTCACATACTCACACTGTAGACTTACTTTTGCCCACCCTTGTATATACTGTTATTTTTATAAACACATATTATAAATTGGGCACAGTAAAAGATTAACAATAACTAATAATACAATAAAAACACTTTATGGCTTCTCTTTGGCATGTCCAAATTGCCAGCATCTACTTTTGTGCTTTGGCACCATTATTAAATAAGATAAAGGTTACCTTAACAGAGGCACTGTGATATCATGACAGTCAGTCTGATAACTGAGATGGCTACTAAGTGACTAACATGCAGGCAGCATATACAGTGTGGAGATGCTAGACAAAGGGAAGATTCCCATCCAGGCGGGATGGAGCGGGATGTTGTGAGATGTGATTACACTACTGAAAACAGTGCACAATTTAAAATTTATGACTTGTTTATTTCTGGAATTTTCCATTTACTGTTTTCAGACCACAGTTGACCATGGGTAACTAAAACTGTGGGAACAAAACCAAGGATAAGGGGGAATCACTATATTGTTAGAGAACTAAGATTTTGAAGTGTTGTCCGTGGGAAAAGCCTACCTTCTCTCAACCAGAGCCTGACACTCTAAATTTTGATACTAGTAGAAGTCATCTAGAAGTGCCCCTCTTCTGTCATTTCAATCTCTAAACTCATTCTGTGCTAGTTTTTCACATGGCTTACAGGTGATAAAAGGGCATGTGTCAAAAGTCACTTCTTCTTTTTCTGTCTTGTTCTTGTCCCAAGAAGGAACCTGATTATATTCAAATTGGTAGAATCCAGCTTAGGTTGTCCCTGGAAGAGTGAGCCCATACTTTCTTGGGAGATTTAGGAGAAAATTTACCAGGTTTGCCTTTGATCAGGAAATAGCCCAATGTAATTGCCATTGCTCCACCTTGGCACAGTTAACTACTTCTAGAGCATTCTTTGATGCCCATCCCAGAGTTTCTGTGGTCTCTATTGTCATGGCAGTGCCAGGAAGTTTTAATAATTATTAAAAAGCTTTAAAGTAAAATATAAAAGGGCCAGCTGATTCTTCTACAATGGCTTGAATTCTCATATTAGTTGTTGGCTTTGCTAAAGGTATGACCTTGTTTTCAGTGGCATTATTTTCCTTCATTAGTTTCATACTCTCCTTTTTTCCACATTTAACTTTGCTTCTCTATGATCTTCCCTAAATTACGGTTGCACTGTGTTGTTTCTTAATTATAAATTCTAATGTCAGACTTTCTCTCGTTTCCTCCTTTTCCCTTTCTTTCTGATTACCTATTTTCCCTACTTTGCCTGCATTTATGATCATTGAGTGAACCATTTATTTTTCTATTTATCAAAAACAGTAAAAGTCTTTGGAAAAAATATGATTGAAACTTTAGGAATAATTAAATAGTAATAGTTAACACCATTGAGTACTTAAAATGTCTCAGTCACTTTAATGTATTAACTTACTTAGTTCTCATAATCTACTCTTTGAGAGTATTATCCCCACTGGGAAACTGAGGCTCAGAGAGTTATAGAACATAAAAAAATTTTATTTGCTGTTTTCCAGGATATTCCTCCTAAATAATTTTTATTATTTTATAACATAAATAAATAAGCTGATTTTGAAACACTGGGAGTTTCACATTAGCTTGTTTTCATGGTATTTCAATTAGTCTTTCTACAAATTAAATTAAGAGCACTGGTGTGTTCATTTTTATTTTTACCTAAGTATAGATTAGTATATCATAAAAATGAAGGGAAATGTGGTTATTTTCTAATTCTGCAAATTCATCATTTGTTCAGAATTTTGTAATAAATTCTACTCTTGTATAATGTTGGAAAAAGTAATTATATTTTTTAGTCATGTGAAGAAGTTTCTTAAGCATATTATTTCTCTATTTAAATTTTCAAGATTTTTTCATGAAATATAGATTAGAAATGTGATAGGGATTGTATTAAAGAAAAGTTGGAAGTTATAATCCAATTACTGAGGCCATATCAGGGCACACCTGTTTCCACACCCAACACATATGTAGTATTAGAAGCATGGTTTACCTGCAACAACTACAAAGGAAGTGGGCCATTTCAGTCCATATGAAACTTGAAATCAAATCTGCTGCAGACAATGAGGTGTGATACCTGGATGTGTCTAGTCAGCATCTTTCTAGTCCACACACCAGTTTATGAGAACCTCAGCTGGCGTAGAGACTGCGGAAAAGATATTAATTCTAGCCACTGTATGATTGGAAGCCGCTAATGGAATGATTGGCTTGTGGGCATGTTGATATGCCATCAGGGTTTCCCATAGGTTCCCTACCCACCTGTGCCTCTCTGCAACTTGGTATTTACTTATTTACTTTGAATAATTAAAAAACTAAAAAGAACTGAAGGGTTTTTTTATTGTTATTCTATTACAGTTGTTCCAATTCCCCCTCTTTGCTCTCCTCCTTCCAGCCCACCCTCCTGATCTCACAGATAATCCCCACACCGTTGTCCATGTCCATGGGTCATTCGTACATGTTCTTTGACTGGTCCCTTCCCCTTCTTCCTATCATTATTCCCTTTCCCCTTTCCCTCTGGCTGCTGTCAGTCTGTTCCATGTGAAGAGTTTTGATGCAAACAAATTTATATTAAAAATTCTAAGAACATTATTCTACTATTGAATGTAAATGAGCCACTAAAAACAAACTACAGACTAGCAATTTCATGGGGAAGGTGAAGAGTACGGCAAAAATTTTTGGAGCAAGGTTTAAGAGAACAAAGTCTTTTAATTCCCATTCTAGAATTTGAAAGTATTTAAAATCTTGTATTTTGGTTATTTCCTTTATTCCTTCATAAGAACAGAAATATATCTGCTTGGTTATTATACATAAAATAAACTGCATAATGTATAGATTATGAAATTTGGTTACAGACATATTTTTACATGTTACTTTTGAATTAGGCAAAAGACACAGTGTCTTGCATTCTTTTTAAAGCACAATATAGAGTTAAGGAAATGTGAGTACATTGGGAGTGGTTGATTAACACATCCAATTAATGAAACTTTGACATTATAGCACTTTGGCTATTGTCAGTGAGCTTGCAGGCTTCTAATTTCTATTCATTAGTTATTCCATTTCCCTAGTTGCTTCTCTCCTCTGCCTTCATACAAAGGCAACATTATTAAAAGGTGGATTAAAAATGGCGTCCACATTGATAAGAAGTAGTTATCTAGTGTTCCTGTATGTGTTTTTTACTTGAAAAAACTTTCAGGCTAAATGGAGTGAAGAAGATTTGAAATGTAAATGGATTCTTTGTCCCTTTTGTAGATAATTGTACTAAATGCTAATCTGTGGGAAACTAATGTGTTCTTGTGTTCACTGATAAGCTGTGTTGCTTGAAACAAATTCATAAAAAGAGACAAGTCATTTGTTGGCAAAAACTCCCATCCCAGTAAACTTAGTATGCCTTGATATTTTTTGTGCTCCTGTGGAACAGAAATCCCATCTGAGTGTCCTCTCTCTGCAAATGCACCTCCTCCCCACCCACCCACCCAGTGACAATGGGTGGTTTAGAACCTGCTCAGCTACATTAAACAAGGGGTCTGCACACTTTTTTTTTTTAGGGGTTGACAGTAATTCATTTGAGCTTTGCATGCTATCTGGACTCTGCCACAACCACTCAACTCTGCCTTTGTAGCCTGAAAATAACCCTATGTAATATGTAAATGAGTGAGTAGGGATGTGTTCCAACAAAATTTTACTTATAGACACTGAAATTAGATTTTTATGTAGTTTTTATATGTCGTGAAATATTTTTTACTTTCTTCCAATAATTTAAATGTTTTTTAACAATAATTTAATTTTTATTGTAGCTTGAAAGCCTTATCAATGAAGGCAGCAGGCAGATGTGGCTCAGGAACCAAAGTTTGCCTTTCCCCGAGTTAGACCCTTCTTGCTTTGTCCTGTGTGCATCTCTTTCCCTTTCTGATCTCTTTGCTTTTCAGCTCTCTAAACTCAAACCCAGTGCTTTGCCCAATGTCTGCTGGTTGTGGGTTCTGTGACTGTGTGGAAGCACCACTAGGATTTTGTTTTTTGTTTTGTTTCCTAGTGGAGGATGGGAGGAGACCTGGGTGAACCTCTTTTGTTTGTGGGACTGGGGAGAAGACAACAGTGATTTATACTATCTTACTTAAAGGGTTAATAGTTTAGACACATAAAATCCAGCACTGATTCTGTGGCTTTTTTTTTTTTTTTTAATTACAAGAAGCTGTAATTTTGCTAAGGGAAATAACCACACTGATGTGTGTGTGAATGAGCATATTGCATTAGCGATTGGCTATGTGTGATTTTTGTATTGCTTAAAAAAATACAGATCCAATTGTAAAAAGACACAGGGGTTGACTGTGGTATTATTGGGCTGTGGCTGCCTCTCAGCTTGGCTGAAGTCCTTTCTAATGAGAACAAAGCTGAACTGGTGGGGATCACTCAGTTGTCTGCAGGCTCAAGTTAGCAAACCACCTCCAGAAATTTGGAGGGGGCAAAACATTCCTCTGTGCTACATAGCCTCATAATTAGTGATCTTTTGAACATCTGGTTTTGGAATTAATTAAGTCTTATGCACTTGTGTCCTGTAATATTATTTTACTTGAGAGTGAAGAAGTTAATGTATAACCTCTTTGGCTAGCACCTTAGACATTTAGAAAATGCTCTTGATTTTTAATCAACATAAAAACAAAATGTACATTTTAACTGTGTAAGTCCTTTTCTAGGAGTGATATTTTCATAAAATAGATTGAGTTATTTTATTAATTTACCTGTTTACTTGTATGAGCTCTTTTCATTTGAATGAGATGGTATGTCACAATGGAAAGGAATAGATAATAAAAACCTGATTTGCGTCCTGACCTGCTTCAGTCATTAGTTAGAATGCATTTCTGAGGTTATTTTAATCCTCATTAGCATCTGTTGCAGAAGAATGTCCTTAGGGTTTGGCTTCAAGCATCCCTCTCTACTTCACAATCTAGGAAATGAGGGTGGGTTTTGAGGGTTGTGGGTGGGGTGGGCAAGCGTTGCTCATGCTCTGCCTTGTGCAGTTGAGGTTGGAGGGCCTGTGATCTCGGATGCAATGTAAGGGACCCACAGAGAGATGTCCCTGCTGCTGGCTGCTCAGCAGCCAGGGGAGGGGTCCAGGTAGGGGATGGGCCTCTCTATGGCATTGCCACGCCTGGCTTACTCAGGCTGTACCTACCTATCCTGATCTCTCACAGTTCTTATAGATAAAACCTTTCCACTCACTGACATAAAATAACTTACATTTCTTTCTTTACCAAAGATTGAGATTTTCATTAAAAATGAGATGCTTGACATATATCCATGCAGACTTGTACATGGTGTTCACAGCAGCATTACTCACAATAGCCAAAAAGTGAAAACCAAATGTTCATCAACTAATGAATGGAATTAGACATCTACATTCATATGGAAAAATAATTATTTGGCCATTAAAAGGAATAAAGCATAGATATGCATGCTATAACAAGGATAAACCTTGAAAACATTATACTAAGTGAAGGAAGCCAGATACAAGACTACATATGGTATGATTCCATTTATATGAAATATCCATAATAGGCAAATCTATATAGGCAAGAAGTCAATTAGTGATTGTTAGGGGCTAGGGAGAGAGAATAGGGAGTGACTGCTAATGGGTATGTTCTGGAGGTGATGAAAATGTTCTACAATTAGTTACTCATAATGGTCGCGCAATTCTATGAATATACTAAAAACCACTGAACTTTAAAAGGCTGAATTATTTGGTATGTGGACTATATCCCAAGCTGTTATAAAAATAATGCACTTGAAAAATAGAAAGTTTGTGTTAATATAGCTTTGTCATCACTAAAAACTAACTAGTTTATTCAGAGTTATACAGTTAGTATAACTTTAATAAAAATCTGATAGTTTTATTAATTTATTTATATTTACTTGGCTGTTTGGCTTAGTCTTTGCCACTGGAGGAAAAAGGTTATCTGAAAAAAGAAATCTTGTCCCATGGATGACAAACTGACTATTATTTTGTATATTGTGACTTCAGTTATTTCTAAATATTATCCGTTCCCTTTTTATCAGGTGGATACTTTCTGGTTGCAAAGCATTCAAATGAAAAAGAAAATATTCAGTCAGAAATCTAGATTTCTTCCCCCCCTCACCCCCATAACAACCAACATCTTAGCTCTGTAAGCTCTGAAGACATGACATCATAGTCAAAATATAGACAACAAATTTTGTGGTTGGTAAAAATTTGGCTTTTCAGGAGGCAGTCTTAAGAGTTGGTGTCAAAAAGTAGGCAGCTCCCATGTGATATCCCACTGATGAAGGCTCCTGTACTCAATGAATAGGAGAAAAGAAGTTGAGTTGCCTCCCAACTTGGTTTCCTTTCCTTTCCTTTCTTTCTTTTTTTTTAATGACAGTTGAAGATAAAATGTCCTTTAACCCAAATATTATCATCTGGTATATCTGCCTTCAGAAAGACAAAACAAAGATCAGGTGATCTGTGTGTTTGAACCATTACCGACTGAAATACAAAAGGACATTGTGGTTTAAAATAAACTGAACTATGGCTCTTGGAATGGGAAGAATGCTCTGTAGGCCCACTGAGAGGATTATCATTGCAGAAGCAGCAGTTGTTTGTGGCAGGAGAAATTATTCAGAAGACTGCTACTTCTGCAATTCTGGGACACTCCAGCTGCACAGATTGGAACTGATAATACTCCAGTCACTAGCCCATCTGTTTCTAAAAAAGTCCAAAGAGAAATGTGAAAATGGCAGTCAAAGAAGAGGCAGTTGTGTGGTGTGGACTAAGACATACAATCAACAGTTGTTTGTGGTTTCTCCCTGAGTCTCTAAGTAATGGCATTAGAATCAGAATTCTGTTAGTTTGTTTCGCACAATGACTTCTTCATTAAAATATTTGCAACTTCCAGTTCAGTTTGATGAATTATTTAATGATGAAGATGATTTTATCCTGAAAACAAGCCAGATGAACTTGCCATTTTGAATTCAGTTGTATAGAATGCAGAAATGATTAGGGTCAGGGAAGTGTGGTTATATGATGTGGTTGAAAAAGCCTGGGTTTTAAAGTTAGGAACATCTGGGTTTTGGTTCCATCTCTACCTCCTACTAACCTTATTGCCAAGAAACTTAACTGTCTGTATGGACATCAATGATCCTCAAGGGGTTTAAAATAAAAATTTGATCAGGTAGCAAGAATTCAGTGGAATAATATGGGCAAAGCTCCAAGCTTTTTGAGTAAACACCTAATAAATGCTTTTGAGATTTAACTTTAAGAAGGAAAAGACCACTTTTAAGCATGTTATACCCCTCATGTTAACCAAATGGCATACATTTATGGAAGGGGTCCTCTGGAACAATCCAAGGAACATAACCCAACAAAAGTCTACAAGTGAGCTGAAACTTTTGTGTTATTAAATCTGTTATCCTTTTCTCGGAGAGTATTAATTACTAGGTAAAATTCAGAATTTTCTGGAAATTCTATGATCACTTGGAGGTAAGTTCTCCCAAACTCTTTGGCAGTTAGAAAATAGGTTTTGTTCATTTGAGTTGATTGAAAATGAATTGTCCTTCTTTCTTTTGCTGTGTAGTATTCCACTGTGTAAATGAACCACAATGTTTTGATCCACAGAAACATGGAACAGACTGACAAAAGCCAGAGCCAGAGGGGAAGGGGGCAGGGATAATGGTGGAAAGAAGGGGAAGGGACTAGTCAAAGATCATGTCTGAATGCCCCATGGACATGGACAATGGTGTGGGGACTGACTGTGGAAGCAGGGTGGTGGGCTCGGTGGAGGAGGGCAAAGGGGGAAAAATTGGGACAACTGTAACAGAATAACAATAAAAATTTTAAGAAACTTTAAAAAAAAGAAGAGAAAATGAATTGATTGACACTGTCCATAAGTCCTCAAACTTTAATATTGGACTTTAAAGATTAACTTATAGGAAGTAAGCTCTGACTTGAGGAATGTTTTCTGTTCAATGGACTCTAGTATATGCATAATTTGTAATATAAGTCTCAATACTGTCATCTGTAGAATGGGTTTATTGGGAATTTACCTTGTTATGAGGACTGGGTGAACAAAGGCCATCAAAGCCACACTTTTAGGTATTCAATGAATGTTACTGCAATACTTGTCTAGAAGCAGGGTGCTGAAGGATGCCACATGTGTGTTCCCCTAACTTTAAAATTTTTGACACTTGGAAAAATAAGAGAGATGCCAAATTGGGATGACTGTTGTTCAAGGCTCTCTGACTTGCTGGGTAATTTTCTATCAGAGTTTGAGAGGAAGTTATCCTTCCAGCATGGTACTTGATTTGGGAAAGGGGGTACATGCCTACTCTCTTTCTTGACTCATCTCTCATGCAGATCATTAAACTAATTGAAACTAAAAGCTACCTGTGATTGGTGTACTAGTATCTGGACAAAAAGTTCTTTTTAACCTGAAAGCATATGGAACACACAAAAATCATTTCTTGTTGCTCTCATAAATTTCAATCCAAGCACTCTGCAATTTTGAAATCAAATTTCCTCTTAAACCATCAACATTCAAATTCTCTTTCTTTTTCTGGAGTTGGTCCCAGAGATCCATGGACTATCCAATGTGTCCATTGAAATAGTAACAATATTTTAAGAAGAACCAGTATTGTCAGGAGTTGGAAATTAGACTATTACTAAGGCCATATTCCGAAGTTGTTTCTGGACTGTTCAGCTATTGGTCTCTTATGAGAACAAAAATTGATTATTATATTAAAATGGAATAAAATATTCATTCATTTCATTCTGAAAACATATATTGATCCCCTATTTTGTAGGAAGAACTATACTAGACACTGGACGAGGGGAACAAGTATTCATTTTCCATGGGCCTTACTCTCAAGGACCATTTTGTTTTATCATGGCAAGAGGACAAGTATATAAATAATGAATCCAAGGTCAAAAAGAGAAGGTTTTTTCTGGTCTAGGGAAACTGGGAAAATCTTAATAGAAAAGTGGCATTTGAGCTGCACCTTAAATGATAGGTAATATGTATAGGTGGTAAGAGTTTCTGGTCAGAGGAATCATCACCTCTTTTAAAACATCTGATAGAGTGGGCTTGGATCTTTCTTGGCCTGTGAGATTTCTCAATAATGTATGTTCTGTGAATATTTTATATATACACACACATATATATGTACACATACTTTTATGTATACACATAAATAAACATAGAGACACACATATGAAAGTATGTATGTGAACTTAACTATATTGTGGTCATAATTGTTTTTGGCCAAAATACATGAAGCCAATAGTCCTGCTTTTAAGATATATATATATATATTATATGTACACATTTGGCCAAAGACAGCAGACATATGTTTAATTCAATTGCCATTTGTTATGAAAAGCTTGGAACGGTTCATGAATTATGAATTTATCCTGAGGATGAGAATTAAATGAGGTGTTCTGTTTCAATCAAAACATTTTGGAGCTTCCCAGTAGAGACAAACTTTCTTACTTCCTGGAATGTCTTACAGGCTTAGGAAGATAAAGGTAGATCATATTGTTTTCTAGGAAGGCATTCTCACCCCAGAGTCACTGGCTACCAAAACCTTGGAGAGATGAACATCTGTAGTTGCTTGGTTTTGTTTTGCACTGACCTTAAATGTCACGTTCTTGATTAGAATGTTAGCTCTATAACTGGGTACCCTCATTTCCCCTGAATTGATGTCACAGAGTGGTGTGAAAGAAAGGTTAGGGGATTTTTGGGCCATTCGTATGGGTAGAGAGAGAATTAGACAAAGACAAATGAACATTTTCACTAATGGATCACTGGGTTCTAAATGGTAAGAAAATATGGGTTAAAGTTGTAAGGGTGGCTGGTCTTTACTATTAACACAGCATTTTCCAAGATGCCTTGACTAATGAGCCATCACTTTTAAAATTCTAAGACATGAAGACCAACGTGTTTGGATTTTCTCAGAAGTCATAACAAAATACTGAGAGCTTTGTTCTTGAAGAATAAGAAGTTTTAAATCTTCTAAAGTGAAATGTCTAGAATTTAGTTTTGGGATTTAAAGCATGAGCCTGTGCCCCAGCGAGCATCTCTCTTCCCCTTCTTGCTACTCCTGCCCTGTGGCTCTTGTCCTGAGCCTAAAATGTCCTTTCCCATCAGAACGCCACCCGAGGTCTTCAAACTGATAGTAATAGTGATAAGGCTAGTCACATAAATTATAAACATAAGTTTAGTGCTGAAGTTTCAGCAAGTGCCAGTAGCCTACATGCATAATCTCATCTAATCCCTATAACAACTTTATGAGACATTATTGGAATCTCCTTTTTAAAATGAAGACATTGAAACTAAAAGATGATAAATAACCTACCTGAAGCCACACAACTAGTAAGTAGCACAACTAGGCTTTTGGCTAGCCTTTGCTGATTCTCTGTTGCCTCTCAAAGTTAATTCTTTGGTGAAGCAAGTCCACAGTTTTAATATCTTACACAACATTTATTCTCACATGTGTTCTCATGGCTTTATCTACTTACCATAAGGCCAGTCACAATTAATTAGTTTTTACTTTCTTTTAGAAATTGGAAAAGCAATTATGCTTTTAATGAAAATTAGAAAATATAGGAAAGCAAGATAAGAATAAAGAAATTATCACCTATAATCCTATAGTCTAGAAAAAGCAATGTTAATCAAAAGGCTGCTTACTATATGGGTCCATTTGTATGCTATTCTGCAACAGGCAATATGATAAAGGAAAGAAAAGTGGTCACTGATGTCCAGCGGCTAGGATGGGGAGAGGGCTGGACACAACGGACACACAGAGGCTCTCAGGAGTGATGAGTGTGTCCTCTGTCTTGATTGGGGTGGTGGCTATATGATTGCATGCATTTGTCAAAACTCATAGAGCTCTATACAAAAAAATGTGAATTTTACTGTTTGTAAATTATTCACCAGTAAACATGACTGAAAATATAATCCATTATTAACACCTTATTTTATATCCTTCCACTCATTTTCCTATGCATGCTGATTATAAAAATCTATGTTTTGTAAATAAATTATACTCCATGTCTCATAACCTATTTTTATATAATTTTAAAAATATATCAAGAACATCCTATATAATCAATAATAATTTATCTGTCATTAAAAATGAGAATGATTATTTAAATAAACTCATTAATTATTTCAGTTAGCTTTTGTCTGTTTTCTTATAGAAGATCTTGTTTTTAAGCCTTACTCTGAATGTATGCTATGCAAAAAGGAAATTCTTTCTCCCAGAACACAGTTGCTCTGACTGAAAAATAGTGAAACTGGTAAATTAAGGAGATAACCTCTTTGAGGACATTTTGTCTATTGTTAGACTGCTAGTTATTAGGTAGCTGAAGACTCTTCAGTAAATTTTCCTTGACCTTGAATTGGAGGTAGAGCAAAGGCAGGGACCAGCCTGTGTGAATGGGCAAAGGTGATAAGCTGTTTTCACCTTAATGCTCCATTTGGGGTGGGGTTCAGGTTAATCTTTCATAACCTGAATTTGTGAGAACAAACATCTCTTTCTCATGTTTACCACTGGAAATATTTACTCTATTTGAACTTACTTTTTTGGGAGTATAATGAATGTTATTTCTTTTAAAAGGTACAATACATATTTTCCTTCTGACTGCAAAAAGTAGATGGCCAAAAATAAAATCAATTGCTTTCCTCATGAATTCAAATAGATATATTACCTCTGTTTCAAAAATGACATCAGCTAGATCACTTTGTGGGCTAATGATATTTTTCCTGTCAGACAGAACACTTGATTTACCATTGTCATGAAGTTGCCATGTCTTCTTTTTTTCCATTCAGGCAGCACACTTGAAGTGTTGTGACACTTAACATTTTCCATAATGAAAAATAAGAAATAGTTGACATGGCTCATTATTTACCATTATGTAGAGAAAGATCTTTCTGCAGACTTTAGGATAACTTCTTTCTGGGTCTTGCTGAATGTGACCAACCTTCTCTGCCCATATCCCACCCCCCACAAAGTTAACACACTTTGCGCCTCACCCTCCTTTTGTGGATTTTTTAAAGTGTGTGTTTGTTTCATGAAAGCCTTTCTTCCTAGAGGAGTAGCAGCCACCATCTTCATATGAAAGATTCCCCAAATTTTGCAAAGCATTTTAAACTTTCAATAGGTTTGATTAGCTGCTGAGTTATATGTCTTTCTGTATCTAAAATTGCTGTCCACTGATCCAGTAGTAACTTTGTAGAAAGGGTCTAGGTTTCTGGTTTTCTTCTTAATTTTTTTCAAATAGATAATTAGTTAGGTTCTGTTGACCACTTGGGATAGACTGAGTCAGGTGCCCTGGCAATGTAAGGAAATATGTTCATATCTTGACTTGTAGAAACTTATCATTGTTCATTTGAATTTGTTGGCTTTGTTTCTTTCTTGAATTACATATAATTTTATATTTGCTCTGATCATTGTCTTAAAGCAAACCAAAAACAGTATTATGTTCATTGCTTTGGATACTCTGTTTTGTGACTGCTTAGAAGACACATTTCATCAGTAGACTCCCTAAAACATCCTAAATTGGATATCTCTGGACTGGCGGGTTCCACCTGGGGTTTGATAGGGTGGAACTGTTTAGGAAGGGGAGAGTGGCTTTTGTTGTTACTCACTTGTTTCAGCATCCATGGAAGGGTGATATACTCTCCAAAGCTTCATTAGCTTAATGAAACAAGTCTTACTGCTTTGATGAGAGTCTTTTTTCCTTTTTCTTTTTTGTAATCATGATGCATCTGAGATCTTCTCTTGGATTATCTTTCTTTTTAGATGGTATAGGGCTTTGAAGTTGACCTCATGATCTCCATGATCTACGGATTGTGATCCATGAGGTGAACTGGTCACACACAGATGTCCTTCTGAGACCCCCTGCACATTGCTGTCCACTGCAGAGCCTTATCTCTGCTGAGAGACTTAGAAAGGATAAACAGTCTGCTTTTAAGCCAGCTATGTGCTTTGATGCCCAGTGCTTCAGACTGTTACCAGTTTTAGGTTTAAGTTTGTCTGGAGAGGAAAGTAGAGACCTTGAATATTAAACTTTGGTTGCCATTTATGTGATTTGATGGTGGTTTTGTGGCGAATTATTTGTTCTTAGGTGGAATCATAGCCTAGAGTTTGGAATGAAGTCATCGTAGCTACTTGTGCCAGGCCAAAAACAACCCCTATAACCAATCCTTTCCCTGGAGTCAGAGACACAAATAGAACTGTTTCAGGGCACCACAGTGGGGAATTTCAGAGCGGCTTGGCTGTGCTTATTCTCCTTCCTCCTTTTAAGATGAGCTTCACTGTGCCAAGGCTAAGTCCACATTAGTAACCAAGAGACAGATGTAGCTGGCAGGGCAGTCCCCCTAGCTAACAAGCCCCACACATTTAAGCAGCAAGGAAAAGAAGGTCGGTTTTAGTTTTATCTAGTCATTGCATATATTTACATGGACCTCAAAGTTTATTCTTCTTTACTTTGGTTTTTATTTTAATTCTTTGTCACTGTGTTTGGGGACTTTCTGAACTTCCTCTTTACTCCCATGGTTTTGCACCAAGTGTCCTCTGCACTGTGGTGGTGGTTTCCCTCCTCCCTCTGATAGAAGACCGGACCCACAATGCTCCCTCCGAGAGCACATCTCTTCTCAGAAGGGGAGACCTAAAAGTGACCCAGAAGATCTCAGCTCAGAAGTACTCTCAGGTTGCTGAACTTTCCATTTTAAATTCATAACCATTCAGTCAGTGAGCAACAGGTATTCTTGACTATTGAAAGCTGGCAAATCAACAAGGTGCTAAACAAAGCCCCTGCCTCATGGAACTCATATTTTAGTGGCGCACTGAAGTTTTCTATCTATAGTGCAAGAATCAAGAAACTTAAATTAAAATAACCGCCCCATCTTCATTAAGAAAGGAAAAAGGAAAGACAAGAAAATCTTACTCAATTTTGGGGGAATTGTACCCAATGCACTGTCTCCTTTTTGTATTAGGGAATTCAGAGAAGATAATGTCTTAGTCTGTTCAGGCTGTTAAAACAAAATATGATAGAATGGGAAGTTATATAATTCTCACAGTTCTGGAGGCTGAAAATTCCAAGATTATGGTACATGTCTGGTGAGGGCCCACTTCCTCTTTGACAGCTGTCTTCTCACTGTAACCTCACATGGGAAGGGGTGAGGGAGAGCTCGGGGGTCTCTTTCGTAAGCACTAATCATAGTCATGAGGGCTGCACACCCATCACCTTATCACCTACCAAAGGCCTGATTCCTAACATCACACTGGGGGTTAAGATTTCAACATGTGAATTTGAGGGGACACAAACATTCAGACCGTAGCAGATGGCTATAAAGCTTAGGTTATTTTTCAAAAGACATAAAAATAAATGAGTGCCTTGAGAGGAGGCCTCTGTGCAGCCAGCACCCTACAACCAGTGTCATCCTGGAAAAGAAGTGGTAGGGACAGAGCTGCCAAAGGTCCGCCTTATGTGTGTTCAGAGTTTCTGAGTTGCCATTATCGAGGTATTTTGTTTGTGCTCTCACCACCCAAATTAAGTATAGAGGAAGTGCCCATAAATTATTTTAATCTAGATGTCCAGTATAAAACATATGAAGCAGCTTGAAATATGTACTGCGTAAGTAAAACTTTTTTATTATAATATAATGGATAGAAAGCCAAAAATAGGGCCAATTTTGCCTCCATATTCCTGATAAAGGTTCAAAATATGCCATCAAATGATTGCCAAATATAAGCTGTCTTATCCCCACTCCTGTGTTAACAGAAGGCCTACCATCAGCTTTAGTTTTACAATTTCTGAGTTTTTGTAGTTTCAGAGGGTCAAAAGAGAAAATACCCCACCACGACTCCACTGCCAAGATGCCAGAATGTCAGACTCTGTAATGGACACAGTGACCAGAAAGTCGGAACTAGTGGAGTCTACCATGAGATAGCAAACAAAATTGTTCTAGAAACAAGACCAGAAGAACAGAGAAAGTGCAACAATGAGATTCCTGTTGTACACAGACTCTTGGGAATCTTTCTTCCATTTTGTGGGTTTTCTGAAGAAGGCTTTATTTGCATGTATTAGTTGAGAAACAGTTTTTGTTCAAAATAAATAACAATATGGTAGTTCTATTTTTAATTTTTTTCAGGAACCTCCCTACTGTTTTCCACAGTGCCTCCAATCAGCTTGCATTTCCACCACCACTGCGTGAGGGTCCTCCTTCTCTAGACCCTCATCAGCACTTGTGTTTTGTCTTAGTGATGATGGCCATCCTGACAGGTGTGAAGTGATATCACAGTGTGGTTTTGATTTACATTTTCCTAATAATTAGCAATGTTAATGTCTTTTCATGAACCTGTGGCCATTTGTGTACCTTCCTTGGAAAAATGTCTGTTCAGATCCTTTGCCCATTTTTTAATTGGGTTATTTGTTTTTGTACTTTAGAGTTGTATGAGTTCCTTGTATAATTTGGTTATTAACCCCTTATTATATTTGTGGTTTACAAATATGTTCTTCTTTTCCATAATTTACCTTTCATTTTGTTGATGGTTTCCTTTGCTATAAGCTCTTTAGTTTCATATAACTATGTGAGGCAATGGATGTATTAACTTGATTATAGTAATTATTTCACAGCATACACATATATTAAGTCACCACATTATATACTTCTTAAAATTCATGTTGTATAATCTAAATATATACAATTTTCCAACATCAATAAAGGTGGGGGAAAGTTTAAGTTTAAAAAAATAACAACAATAAAAACAAATCATGATAATAAAAAGCTGGCTAAGCTTAGACTTAGAGATTCTGCTCAGATACACAGTGGATGAAAAGCTGAGTGGAGAAAACCAATAAGTAAAAGAATAGCTTAAGGGCGTGTTACCCAAAGAAGAAGAACCAGTACGGCTCTCTCTCTCAATTCTGGTAAAAAAAAAAATCTATATATAACATAAAATATACCATCTTAACCATTTTTTAGTGTACAGTTCAGTATATAGGTCTTTTTTAAAGAGGATTTATACTGTTAAGAGAAAAAAATCTTCCTCCTTTCATAAGTTTAACTGACTTCTCTAATTCCCAGGTAGCCATGGGTCTGGTACAAATACAGAAATCTAGGTTTAAAGTCACAAACTGGAAAGAGACAGCTTGTGAAAAAATTCACGGGCATAATAAATACCTTCTTCTGTGTAGTTAGTGTCTGATCCTCTTCTTTCTCTTCTAGGCAGTGAGCTTTGACAGTAACTCACATTCTTTGTAGCATACTCAGCAGAGTGCCTTATTCTAAGGTACTTAAAAATTGTTTATTGCTTGGTGCAACATTTTTTGGTACATATTCTTCTGTTCATTCAGTGCCACTGCACTGAAATTTTAGTGCTTTGTGCCTTTATTATGGAAGAGGAGAAAACGGTGATAGATTGACAGCACCAGGGCCCTTCCTCCAAGGAACATCTCACAGCCGTGCAGAGCCACTAACTAGCAGAAGTGGCAGCACAGCAGGCATGGTGGACTTTAAACCAGAGCCAGGCCAGGTCATCTGGTGCATATTTTTAAGTGAGCCCAAAGCAGCACTCCCATCTGCATCAAACAATTGGAATCATGTTAAGCTTGGAGTTAAACTTAACTGACTCAGGGAGAGAAAAGCAGATTTCCCCTCTGCTTCAGCCTGTCAGACATTCATCTGCTCATTTCAGAGAGCAAGACCAATCAATAAAGATAGGATTCAAGAAGGTGCCAGGGACGCTGAGCCCAGACAAGCCTGGCGAAGAGTATTGCACTTCACACCACTTCTGCTCTCCATACATTTGGCAATGTGTGGTGACATTCTTCATCCAAAGTCCCATGTGCTTCCTGGCCTTTTGGAAAAGGTACCACTGTGTTTTGGGAAAGGGGCCAAAAAACAAATAAAAAATCTAGTATTATGACTGAAAACTTTTTAACAATGAAAGATTTCATGGAACAATGTTTATAAAATTATGCCTCTTTATGAATATAGAATATTACATATTTTGTGTTTAGTGAGTTCAAGGGGGCACTCCCTATAAAATAAATTTTTTATTTCCTGCTTCAAATCCTTTTGAGGATGAGTGGAGAATACATAAATTACATGTTTCTCTTTGCAAACTGACCTTCAATATTTCATATGCCAAGAAAATATTACAAAATTAGGGAGCATTAATATCATTTCCCTAATGCTCTCTAAACACAGTTGTCTTTTTAAAAAAAATTTAATCCTATCTGCATAAGCCATTTGGGGGCTAGCAAAAACTGAGGGAGTAAATTCATATGCTAGAGACAAGCCCAAGATGTATTTTCTGTTCAAGTCTAAATCATTCCCAATTTGGTGTCCTTTCCACTGCAAGGGATCTTCAGTGTTCTGGAAACCTAATTTATATATGTTGATCCCCTGCCCTCAGGTAAGTTACACTATTATTAAGAACAAAGCCTTTCACACCCTACATCATTATGCTCCAGGGACACAGGACACCTGTCCTTTCAACCTTTGCCTGCCCCTCTCCCTCAGTTCCCCCGACCCCGACCAACTATTTGTCCTATGAAAAGGTTGTATTGGTTTTGCTTTGAAACTGTTATGGAGCAGGCCATGGACCATTCACGTGCTGCTTTGGCATATGACCCAACAATTAATGCTAGTAGAAACGGGTCTTCATTTACAACATACCAATCTTGGGAGAGCTTAGAGCACCTCATCCTGGAGCCCTCCCTTCCCATGAGACCCAGCACTTCCCATGCTCTCCACCAGGCTACAAACCAAAAACATCCTCCAAGGTTCCCCATGCCCTTATCTGTGTAGGGTCTAGAATACATCATCAGCTTCTGTGTAATAGTCCAGAAAAGCACATGCTGTGTTACTCTGGATCATGGTGAAACTCAGGAAAAGCAGAGGTCTTAAAAGTCCAGGTAAAACCCAGGTGCAACAGGAAGTTCTTTGTAGCTCCTGAGTCAGCTAGAGCAGACACAATCACAGCAGCAGTATTTCCTTTCTTATTTGTCCAGGCCACATGACCTACTTCTTCACTATAAACTACATAGCTGCTTGCTTACTTCTCCCTTCTCACTGTTCTCTTTCAGACCGTATGGTCAACTCCCCTTCTCCTTTTCAAGCTCTGAGGCAGAGAGAGAGAGAGAGAGAGAGAGAGAGAGAGAGAGAGAGAGAAAGAGAAGAGAGCCTCATGGCTGCCGCGCCTAGTTTAAATCCTGGCCTGGAGCTTCTGGCTCGACCTCATCTCCAACTCCTCCTACAATGAGCTACACTTTGCCAGTTTTCCATGTCTTCTGGCTTTCTCTGGCTGCCATTACCAGTCAGAACAGGCATGGCCACGTGACAGAGGGCAAACCACCTTCAAGCTCTCACACAGGCACTGCAAGCCTCTGCTACACCACAGGTTAAAGTCACGTCCATCTCTTTGGCCCCAGTGACAGGCACAGCTATTTAACATAACTATGAAGTTAGCCAAGTTGCCATAGTAATGCAAAGTAACTCTGAATGGCTGTTCTCCCCTTCTCCATCCTCCAAGCCAGGTTAGTGTGGGTTTTTCATAGATTCTCGGGCACTCTGAGTTCTGAACACCATTACAGAATCAACCAAAAAGACTCCAAAAGTTTTGGTGACAATCCAGAAATTTTTCTCTGGAATTATAGACTTTCAGGGGTAATGAAACATTAATTTCCTCAGAAATTATGTCCAGCTGTATTGAGGGCAAACCAAATTGTGTATAACAATTTAAGTTGGCAAAAACAACCTAAATCTTGGTAAATTTTACACCAGTTATAAGTTTGTGAGACTTCTTAGCTTTTGTAATCAGAACAGAATGTGAACAAACTGGCCTTTGAAAGTCAAGTAATTGTGGATCTCCTATCATCACAGCAAACAACTATCTAATACTGTGTGAAATTTGGGGGTGGCAGAAAAAGAATGACAAATTTTTAAATACACAAAATATTGTAAGTAGGTATCTCAGGGGTCATTTTCTTAGATAAGTAATTAATTGCAATGATTATAAGAAAGTATACTTTTTAAGTGCATTATCATCTGTTATTTCCAATTTTGGTATCATGAGGTTACAATGATGCTTAGTATCATTCTTTAAATAACCCACTGCAAATAAGACTGTCATATTTTTTCCAATTGAGTCTTTCTTTCTTTGACTTTCCTTTTATCATATTATCTAGGTACTTAGAATCTAAAAATAAGTTGTTAAATCCTTTTACTCTCTTTGTGCTCTCCGAGGACATTAATCTCATTTCTTAAGCATTTGTTCTTCAGCTGTGTCTGTGCTGGAGCAGAGTAGTCCTGCTTTTGTTCAGCTGTTATTTTAGTGCTGATGGATAGATGAAAAACCTAAATGAGCTCAAATGATTCTCATGTAATTAACAATTATACCTATTAAATGTCTCAGAAAAGTCCAGTGCCTCTGCTGGGAAGGATTTTCTTGGGTGCAGGGAGAAGTTTCAGATCCCCCAGTGTCCTGACAGTGCCTTGTTTACAGCCCTCCCTGCTTTGGGGTAAAAACTGGGCCTGCTCCAGTCCTTGGCTTTTCTGAGGTTTCCCTGGGCTCTCGCTGGGCTCTGAGTCAAGGACTATGGCAAGGGCTGGGCTTGAAAGAGAAAAGACAGACAGGCAGACAGAAGTGGAGCAATAGCATAAAGAAACCCTGGCAGACAACATATGATATTACTGAAATGATTTGGAGGAGGGAGAGTGAGATTTCAATATCACATGAAAACTCCTTGTCTCCTAACTTGGAGAATTTAGTAACACAAAAGGAATCCAGTAAATTTAGCAACATAAAGGAGTTTGCAGAAAACAAATCCATATGACACGTTACAAGCCATGCTTTTTAACACATAAATGAACTTTTTTTTTTTTTTTGGTTTAAGAATCAAGTAGAAGATCATATATCCTGTGAGAAAGCAAATTTTGAAGTATGCTTAAAGACTGGGTCGTGAAATCAAGTTAGTGGGTCATGACCAGTATATTTTTCAAAATGCATTAAAAGGGAAATACCAGGAAAACTGTGTATATGAAGATTGAGTACTATTCTGTGATACTTGTTTCAGTTATAGCTATGTATATGTTTGGGAGCGGGGGAAGTGCCAGAAAAAGAGGTGGAAGACATCCCTATCAGGGGTGCCTCTGAATAGTCAGTTCTAAATAAATGTGTGATTGAATGGATCAGACAAAAGGCAAGGAGGGAAGATTTACATTACTGATTGGTTCCCCCCAAAATTAAATTTCTTTTTATTTCCTCCCTATTTATCATGTAAAATGCAGTAAATACACTGATCTTAAGTACACATTCTTCTCATTCTTCTTATAATGTGTTCCTTCATTTATTTTTTAAAATAACTACTTCATCATTTCAGTGAAATATTTCAGGAAACTTTCGTACACACTTTACTATTTTAAATTATTACTAGTTATTTCTAAGGAGACCATGGACCAAAAAAACCAAACATGTAGACACAGGAAACTGTTCTCCTCATTTTTAGAAATTAGGTGGATCTGTTATAAGTCATGCTGATTGTATGACTTCAAGCCTCTCTGAAGTAATAAAGGCACATGTGGTCCTATTTTCTTTTGAGTGGTGTCCATTTTGGGGGTAGGTTCAGCATGTCAGTGTGTTTTGCGGATGGAATCATGATGGAAATGTACTCTGGGTTTGGAGCCAGGAGTTCAAATTCTCCTAGAGCAACATGTAAAGAGAAATTTATTAAAAATCAAGTCATGCCATTACCGTGTGTAAAGCCTTTTAATGACTTCTTAGTAGCTTTAAGAATAAAACCCAAGTCCTTCAGAAGCATCTTTCCAGCCCTGGTCCCTGCGCTCTCTGCAACCTAGCCCTGTGTCTCTTTCTTTCCTTTTGCTGGGTCTGTCACACACACTCCTCCTGAATTCCTAGATCCCAGGCTCTTTCCTGCCTCAGGGCTTCTGTGCTTGATGTTCCCTCCCCTGAAATTCCAGGCTCTTTGCACACCTGGCTCCTTTAAAAACCATTTCCTTTGAGAGGACTTCTGTGGCCACCCTTGTCATGCAGGCCTCCTGCTTATTCTCTCACAGCGTACTCTTTGTAGCACACTCATCATCTCTGATTATTTCATGTATTTGTTCTTTACGTCCTTACCCTGTCTCTCCTTCTGGAATGTAAGTGGATTATCTGGGTGAGCAATGAACCCAAGTTCCAGGCCTCATTCCTGACCTATGTAGGTATCCAGTCAAAGGTTTAGGTAAATGAGAAGCTGAATTCAGGACTGAAGCACTGAACTTGTGAATCTATGGGAGCAAAAGGAATCTACAAAGAAAGAACCCAGAGACTTGACTAGAGTGTTCACTTGAAGCATATACAACAAAAATGAACCATTAAAACAGAAATGAAAACAAAAGAGAAAAAGAGAAGGGAAAACAGACTTTTATATTTAAAATAAGGATAATAAAAGTTTAAAATATCAAAATCTAATGATTAAAGCACACAAAGAAAAATCAATTTAACTTAGTTCTTTAAAAAGAACTTTTTTGAAGGAAATATAAAATGTTCAAATCACTTTAAAATTAAAATTAAGAGAAGGACATTTAAAAAATCAGCAAATGCTGAAACATCTCTTAATGTCCAGTTTTAAGAGAAAGAGAATGGGAAGGAGAGGAAAAGTTGGAAGGTAAATAGGAAAAGCGGGGCGGGAAGGAGGGAGGTAAAAGGAGATGAGGTGGCACCTAGGCAGGCAGGAAGGGAAAGATTCTCTGAAGACTCTGGTCACTTACGGGTTGAAGCGAATTCTGGCCCTGTGAAATCCTAATCTGTTGGTTGCCCAGGGTTCAGGGCTCTGGACCTGCCCCACGGGAGGGAATCTGCTTTCAGATCTGCAGAGTTTCTGTGCAGAACAGTAGTTAATGAGAGCCATGGACCAGGTGAAATCAAGCCAGCAGTGAGACTCGGCCAAGAGGACAGAGGTTCCAAACTGTGTTTTCTAAGCCACTAATACTTGTGACCTGGAGGCCCTCCCGTAGTCATCTGCAGGGTGAAATGGAAAATGGCACCATTTGCAGTGAGTTGTCTGGTTTTTGTTAGAATAGCTGGTAATTGGTCTAGGAGCCATACTATGATGTTGTTTCCACATGTGCAAAATTTGCTTTGTTAAGACTAATACAGGTTCTAACCTTGGTGGAGGAAGTGATATTTAATGTCACATAAAACCAAAATGAATTATTCTCTAGGGAGCTGTCTGGTTGACATTTCTTTCCTATTTTTCTTCCTTCCTAGGCTAGTGCAATACAACTAAAAATTCTGTTAGCTAAATGTCAATGGGTTCAGCATGTCTGCTCTCTGCACCACCTATTAAAAATTTTCCTATAAAATACTATTGTAATGTATTAGAGATAAACAGAATTTTATTAATGTCAGCCCCATAGATTTACATACAGCCCAGCGTCTGTCTGGAGTTACATTTACTGGGGTTGGTTTATTATTATTATCCTCAATTCACGATGACAATATACTTAGTTGGAACACAGAAAAAAATAGTAGATGTGCTGCTTAAACTAAGTCGCTGGAGGATGCAGATTTGCATGTAGCAAACTGGCTGCTGGGCTTAATTAGGCCACACAGTTTCCTAAAAAAATTCAATCTAGAATGTTCTCCTAGTTGTCTGAAAAGAATTAGCCAGCCTTGACGGTGCCAGGTTGGAAAACTTAGCAGTTTAGTAAGAAAAGGCATTTTACGGAAACCGCACTAAAGAATTTGAGCACTGCTGGCACTTTTGTTTCCCTGATGAAGACTCTGTGGTGTTCATTCCGTGTTTGCTCTGAGGAGCTGTGCTGAGCCATTGCACCCCACAGGCTGGCATTATCCGCAGGCAGTGCTGGGAGTGAACTCATTTTGGACAGTTGGAAGGTTTCAAGGTAGAAATATCCTTATCCTTTTTAGCACTCAGCCATTTAAACATAACTACCATCATCTATACCACTCTCCCTTGTAAACAGCCAAGCACTGAGGCCGTAGTGGACCCCCTTTAGCATTATTCAGGGTAATAATCTGCCATTAAATAAAACTATAACCCAGGCTCATCAGCAACACCAGAGCCTCTTGCGGCACTGTTGTGAGCATGCTTTGTACTGACTCACTAGTTAGGCCAATTTTATTATCCTGAGGAGATAAAGTTTGGCCCAGACACAGCTGCACCTTGGATGGAATCAGTGAAGGAAGTAAACACCAATTTCACTAGAAAAAAGACACTGTACTCCAGAAAGCGGCTTTTGAGGAAAACAGCAATAATACAATTCAGGGAGGAAAGTGGGGAACGGAACTTACTGTGGAATTGAGTCATGAATCCAAAGTCCCCAGAATTTCCTTGTCACTTTCAGGCTTCATGAGTCTAAAACTCTCCAGATCTCTCAAACACAACCTTGTGGTCATTTGTGGAGAACCGAATCCTTCCTGGGAAGGAAGAGTCAAATCAGAAACTAGGCAGGGAGAAAAAAGAAAGGGGAAGCGAAAGAGGACATTTTGGGTGCCTTTTCAGATTTTGAGTTATTTATAAATGTGGACCTATTTACTGTATAAATATGTCTTTCTAAAAGCAACTATGTAGAAAACAAGATAGTACTTGACTTGGTATAATTTAAAGCACATTTTAAATTCTTACCTGATCTTTCTAATATTTTTGCTGACCCTGAGTGCCCCCTGAGCCTTCTCTAAACTGACAGTTTCCTGCCGGGCATCACCAGCTCGACTTCAGACCCCACCCCGCAGCAGAGCCTTCACAGAACAACTGGGACCAAACACCATCTGCACTACAATCCCTCCTCAGCTTGTGAAATCCCTCAGTGATATCCCCTAAGAGTAATTTCTGACTTCTGTACACATATACATTGTTTTATTCATCATTTCTCCCCTCAGCCTTTTTTTTTCCTCCTCTTAGGTAACTCTTTAGTCTCTGGGCACTTTTGCAGAAAGTACTGTTTTACCTGAAAGCAAAACTTTCAAAAAGAGATTATTTACTCTTTGAAAGCTACTGAAGGTAGTTTATTGACTGGCCTGAACTTTGCAGAGTTTCAATGGTTTTATTTTTCTCTGCTCACTGTTGTTAACTGTGCTGTGCTAAACCTCCTTCTCCACTGGTAGCAGGAAGGCAGAGATCTTGTCTGTTTTGTGCATTGCTGTTACTGTCACTCAAGTGCCCAAAGTAGTGCCTGGCACATCGTAGAATCTCGGAAAAGACTTATGAAATTGAAAATCTTTTATGGAATCCCAGTTGCTTTCATTAATTAAAAGTAAATGCAGGATCATTTAGTGTAAAACGCCAGTCCCAGATCCCTTGTAAATCTCATCTTTTCCCCTTCCCTTCATCACTTACCCTTTTTGGGCTTAAGGGACTGAGAGTGGGGGAAGGGAGGGCCCACTCTTGCCACTTTCCTTTCTCTTTCACACCTCGGAGAAAGGCAGAGGAGTGTGCTCTAGCTCTAGGATACTCTTACCACTGCCCTTGTCTTATTCTCCATCTCTTGCCTTATTTCAGGGTGGGAAGGAGAGACAGGTGCCTCTCGCATCACTGGTCATGGCTGCATTCCTCTCTGTAGGCGTAGCTCTGGTTCCCCTGGCAGATGGTGGGTATTTGCCAGGTGACAGACATCCAGATACTGGCCTTCTTTTGGTAACCATGGGAACATTCTTCAGAACCCCTTTAGGGGACTTTGTATTACATGATTCCCAGGTATGGGACACCCAGTGTCAACTCTACTCCACTTTATAACATAACCCACAGCTTGTTCTTCTGGGGTCTCTTTACTTACGCCACCCTCTTGGACCGGGTCCTGGGAAGGGTACCTTGGGCACTTAACCCATGGGAAGCTCACACAGCCTGCCCTCAGTGGCCACCATTCCTCTTTGCCCAGCCATTTCTCTCCAATTCGCCTTTTATTTGCCCAGGTTAGGTGTCTGCTGTAGCATCATCTCACTGGGGACCAAGATGCCAAGTGCCCTTTCGCATGAGCCCCTCTTAAGTAATTCTCTTGGCTAGTCACCTGTCCTGCTTTTCAGAGGAAGAGAGGAGAATGACTCCAGGAGGCGGGATGGAAAAGCCACAGGTTCTCTCACTGGGCAGGCAAATGACCCAGAACTATGAGTCTTCCTGCTCACTTTCCCTGGGTCCTCCCCAGACCTGGGAGGGGCACTTGGGGAGTGAGGGTGGCAGTAAGGGATCTGTTCCTACCAATCTGTAGTCTTTTGAGTGGAGGGACTGGACCGTCTCTCTGACATTGGATTTTGCTTCCATGGCCCTCAGTATGGGCCGCCAACATGATTCGTACTCAGCATCCTGCCACCTCTCTTTCGAAGACCTCTGCTGGCCACAAGTGAGTACCTTCACAGCAAAGCAGCTGCTGCATTTCCTTCAGATCACAAATCGAGTCACAAGTATTTTTAAAGTATTCATTGATTTTTATTCTTCTTAGTCTTTTGAAACTCATTGCATATGAGAAACAACAATATATTCCATTCTGGAGTATAGCTTCTGACAATAATTTATTTTTGAAGACTTTTCCTTGGATAGTAACTTACCTGAAGATACAAAAGTGATAAGGTATATAATACTTTGAATTTTTTAAAAACATCTCTTTTATTGAAATTTTTTAAAAACCTCCATTATCCCTGCCTGTATTCATCTGGCTTTCACTGCAGAGGTAAAGTCCAGTACAAAACACGTCTACAGCTGGATAATTTGGGATCTGGCAAAAGAGCATGAGTCAGCACTTCTGTTAATTCTTCCTCACTGCTTTGTATGTGTGGGTCATAAAGGCACATGCAGATTGCTTGAGGCCTTCTGTCATTAAAGGCCTGGGTACCCAGTGTTCACCACCACACCTGTGTTGCTTCATGTATCATTGAACAAGGTTTCAGATGAGCACATGTAATGTTTTGTCACTTCTATTAGTGTTCTAATTAAATCAGTCTTTTAATCAGGCAATTTATAAAATCTTAAGTGATATGATTAGAGCAAAATAAAACGTAGCCCTCAGATGTCGGAAACACTGAGTTGCGTAGTAACTTTTTGGTAAAGTCTTGCTGAATGGATGACTTGGTTTGGTGAATGTGCAGCTCAACATGTGAATACAGAGCCTGATGAAACAGGCTTTCTCTAGGTGCTCTCAAGGCCCCAGGTAAGGATGATTTTCACTGTTATAGCTATTAACTGATAGATCACATTTCATCCGTAGTGATTATTGTAAAATCTTATAAATTCTAATCCCTGTCACCATTTCATGCGGAATATGACAGCATATTCCCTTTACGAAAAAGTAGAACAATTGTTGTAAACAAATCAAGATAAATCTCAGTTACCTTTATTAATACAAGGGATTAACTTGGATTAACTTTTCTGTTCTGTTAATTCATCAAAATTGCAGCAGAAACTTCTGCTTCTGGGTGATGACCGTGGCCCTTTGCCCTGAGTTGGGTTTAAGCAGGCAGAGAACTGTTGTGGGTTCCCCTGGTGGCGGTGGCTTGTACTGCCTTGGTCTAGTAACTGCTCTCTGAGTCAGACAGGCTTAGACTACCTCCTTGGACCCACCTGGGCAGACTGCAGGATACTGGGTCACCAAGCTCTGGGAGCAGTGCTTCAAATGGCTCATGCCATCCTTTAAAATTAAAATGTACATTGTGATCATTTGTGAAATCTGTGAAGCCAGGTTTGTCCTTCATTAGAGTCTGACCTTAGCTCTTGGAGTCTTTTCTTCTATTCTTACCAAGTAATAACAGTAAATAGTTGCTTTTTATTTAGTGCATACTGTGTGACAGGCCCATGCCCTGTGCTTTCCAAATTAGCTCTAATCTTTAGACCAGTCTTGCAAGAGAAGGCTCCATGAGCTCATGTGTATAGTCAACTCAAGATCAGACAGCTTGTCCAAGTGGTGAAACCATGATTTGAGCCCAGGTATGTCCTGACTCAAAGGCTCTTTCCACCCCAGGGTGGATCTGAAGATAGGGTAAGCATTGTCTCACGTGGTCATGATACTAATCCAGATGTGGAATATAACCATAATCTACAATTATAACCATTTTCTCCTTATGAGTATCACTCTACTCTTATATTGTTTAGTCTTTAAGTAACACAAAAAATCTACTATATCAATACAGTTCCTTTCTCCTAATTAGGATTGAATGGGATCGACAGATGACCAAGTTTCTTGTGTGCCCCTGCCATTCTTATGCAGTTTTGAAATTCATTTTAGATTAAAATTTCTCTCATAAAAGGCAACACTGCTTCTTTTCAATAAGAATCAGTTCAACTACCCAGCCCCTACTGCAAACACATATACAAATTTGCTCACAATACAGATAATGAATAGGCAAAATCCCAGTGGAAAACTTTATCTACAGTTCTTGCAGGGACACCTAGGCAGACCTGTTAGCTCTGTAAGTACCCCAGGACATCCGCCACACTTCTTGCAGGATGCAGCTTACTCTGGACCAACCAGTCAGATCTGGGTGCAAGGGACACTACCAGGTTGAACCTCCCCTGGAGGAGAAAGCCTTCCTCCTATGTGCTTCTGGGACTCCCTCCTGCCTCCCACAGCGATGTTCCTGTGCCTACTAGATGCCTGCTAAATATTCCTACCAGTCTTAAAGCAGACGGTGATTTTTGCACGTTGTGTGAAATATACATTGTCTCTATTCCACTACCTCTTGTATATCAGTTAGAGCTGTGATTTCCAAGCCTGATTCCCAAAAAGCCTCACCTGAGAGCTGGTTAAATGCACATTCCAGGGTTCCACCCCATCATCTCCAGGAAAGGGGTTTAGGAATCATTTTTACAAAAAGCTCTCTCTCAAGGTAATCCTATTGCTACCTGAGTATAATTCTAGTGCCTCAGAATAATAAATGGAATTTGCAATAAACAGTGGCTAACCAGGGCTGTGGCAAAACTGCTGTGTCCACCTGTGTTTGCCATTGGGAGCCACAAGGTATGTGCATAGAGAATCATTTTATCCATTTTCCTCGAGGCGCCATTTAAATTGGGGCATCCATGGCTACTGATCTAATTGCTTGTGTAAAAAGAAGGAACTAAAGATAATAATGGAAGTATATAAATGCAATTTCTTTTTAGTCAAGATTTGTCTTTTAGGGATAGTACTTTAAAATTTCCCTTGCCTTTAGCAAAATTGGTAATGGTTAAGTAGCGATGGGAAGATAGAAATAAAAAACATTGATATTAAGAGTGTAAGACATTGAAATGTTGTAATTCAATCTTTACTTAAAGGAAAAATGATTGTAACAATAAAAAGCTAAGTGATTAGTGCCTAGTTACAAAAACCAAACAGATGATCAGCAGCATCCCTTCATATGAGGAGAGAGATTCAGGTAGTTCTCAATTTAAAGATGGGTTGCATTTTAACAAATCAGTTGCTTGTTAATTGTTTAACTTATATCTTTGCCCTTAAATGAAAAGTAACTTCCCCTTTGTGCTGGGTACCTGTACCACAGAGCACTGGGCAGAGGTGACTTCGGTGGGGGAAGGGGTGCCTATCACATGGGGAGTGGCTTAGCGGCCATTTTGCCCACGTACTCCCTGTGGCATGCCCACACAAGTGCCTGGCACTGATGTGTTGTCTCTGTCTCTGGGATGGTCTTGTGTTTTTCCTCAGCTGGTATATGCTCCATTACTAATCCATGCACCACTTACCAGACTTTGGGCAACCACGCTTTCCTTTCAACAGTATCTACTACTCATGGCATTGCCCATATATTTCGTAACTCTTCATAGCACAGGTTCAGCATGCAGCAGCAGACGGGCGCAACAAAAAAGTTTGGGAACTGGGCAGACGTAGCTTTATGTTGCAGGTCCATCACTCATTAGCTCTGTGAATGGGAAAAGCAACTTCAAATTGCCACACCTCAATTTGATCTTCTGGGAAATGGGAATGAAAGCACCCCAGGAGTTATCAACCAGGGAGATGTGGTTTATGAAGGTCTTCTGGATGGAGATTCTTCTGTAGGTTTGGACACAAGAGTCAGCAATAAACAACCCCTGCCTGCAGAGTGTTCACAGTCTAGTGAAAGAGACATTTGTGTGAAAAGATTAAGTCCCAATACCAGGTGATATATCCTGTGATGAAAACAGTGACAAAGACCTCTGCTCTGTCACTTCCCACAGCAGTGCCCTTGATCCCGTGCCCTCTTCAGAGGGCGTGCCTTCCTCTTTGGCCTTCTTTATTTTTAGAGATGATTGCTCATCTTTCTGCTGCCTAGCCTCTCGGGCTGAAACACTAGCTTTGTGTTCCATGTTTTATTAGATCCTCCCTCTCACAGGGTTAGTGCGGCCTCCAAACAGGAAGGAAGGAGTGGCTGGAAAGACAGGTGGGAGCAGCTGCCATGTTGGTGCAGGTGTGGGGTTTGGAAATGTGGTGTTTGTACCTGGGGGTAGTCTGCAATTATTGATATCATGCGACCAGAGCTGGGAGAGTTAATGAAGTCATACATTCTCTGTGGGCACGCTCACAGCACATCCATACTCACAGAACTCCAGTACTCCCACACATACAAGTTATTCAGTACTAAACCATAGGGATGAGTGCGTGCAGCAAAATGTAGGGCAGAATCTTCACACCATTCTCTGTCTGGGAGCCGCATGAGGCACTTGGTACAATAGTTAGCAAACAGAGAAAATCCCTGCCTTCATGAGGTGTAGTAAACACATTAGAGTAAATGTTTATTAAATAATATGTTACAAAGTGATATATATCATCAGGAAATAAATCAAACAGGGGAACTGGAATTGGGACTTTCAGAAAGTGTTGGTGTTGATAAATTAAATGGGTTTAAAAAACAAATTGGACACCAATGATAGGCTGAATTCTGCCTGATGATTGTGCTATAGATATATTATAGGTGCTCCACACATATATTTAGTGAATTGATATATCCCCATTGGCAAGGGATGAGTGTGTCCATGAGAGTGGCTGTTTCAGCCCGTATCGAGTGTGTTAAAGTGTGTTGTGCACATATTTTCCTTAGAGGGGGATGGTGCTATCACTGCACCCCTGTGCTGAACAATTCCTAGTGATTGTCCCCTTGAAGCATAGCATGGACTATGAGAAAACTGTTAGAGAGTTTTTTCCCTCTACTCTGGAAAATGTTGCTTCCTTACTTGTAGCAACCCCGGTAGGGATGGTCAGTAAAGGCTTGAGCTAAACCAGCTGGGAGCAGTTGTCTCTCTCTTCATGTTTAGCTCTGAAGAGCCCTCAGAACTTGTGCCCCGGCCCCAGATCCTCCAATTGCTGGCAGGAAAATCTTTTTTATGTGCTTTCTAAATTAATTTAATCTTATTTTTCTTTTTCAAAGTAGGCTGTGGTAGAGACAAGTAGCCCAGTTGATGTTATCACTAGTGAGCCCTGCCAGGGTCTGTCAGGAGCCCTGCTTGGGATGCTGTTAGCTTTTGGGAGGACACAAAGCCACCTGCCCTGTCACCAGAGGGGGTCAGCTGTGCTGCTCACTGGGCTTCAGAGCATCTTCTTCAAGCCCATCTTTCACACAGAGATTCCCTAATTGTGAGGAAGAATATGTTCAGAATAGCTTCAGGGGGAGAAAAAGAGATTTGTTGTAAAAAGCATCTAATATAAGCTAAGATCTAGAATCTAGCCACTTACAGGGAACTGGCACTGGTATATTAGTTAAGGTCATGGGGGCCTCTGTGACAGGTAAACCCTGACCCCCAGTGGCTTAGCACACAGTGCAAGTTTATTTCTCATGTGCATACACTTCAGTAGTTGCGTGGACAGGCTGTGCTCCACCGTCGTTCAGGGTGACAGGGTGACAGGGTGACAGGGCTCTGCCATCTTCACCCTGAACATCACCATGGACAGGGGAAGGGAGAGTGGGGGCTGAGCAGGCAGTGCTGTGGGCCACTCGTGGAGATGGCAGGCATCACTTTCACCAATGGTCCACTGGCCAGAACCCAGCCACGTGCCCCGGCTTCTTTCATGAGAGTCCAGGAAATGCAGTCCGGCTGAATGTCCAAGAGGAAAGGGAAGGGGGTTTGGAGGACAGCTGGTGATCTCTGCCACCACCAGGAACTCCAGATCTATCCAGAACTATGTTCGCTTTCCTTGCCCTTACAGAGAACTGTGTGTCCTTCTATACTAGATACTGTTTGGATGAGAAAGGAACTAATAGTGTGTGTGTGTGTGTGTGTGTGTGTGTGTGTGTGTGTGTAGACTTACATCCTATCCATCCTCCTATGAGTCCCACAGTCCTGCTATGTGGACATGACTTCAGTTCACTGGGACATCCATCGGCCTGGTATCCAGCAAACCCATCACTGCCCCTTGCCCTTTGCAGGGGTGAAAGTCAACTGGATTGTGAGCATATTCTGTGCAGGGCTCACCTCATACAGCTAACAGTAGGCGTAGATATCATGCCTGTAGGATATGTAAGGAAAGGTAGTGTTCCCAGGAGACTCCGACCTAAATTTTGAGCCAGGCTTATGAGAATTTGTTTTTTTTTTTTTAACAAGAAAAAGATGAAGAAAAGGCAGGTTCCTCAATTACATCTGTTCAGTTGTCTCAGCATTAAGTAGTGTATGTTCCTAAATTTTACCCTGAGGGGATGGGAGCTTCACTTTCTCTCCTTTTATAGTTTCTACAATGTGATTTCTTCCCAATACAGAAGTTGGCACAACTGCCTGCTCCTGAGCTGAGCCACACAGCTTCAAGGAGAGTGCAGATGAGTCTAGGATGAGTCTAGGATTAGGCATGTTAGGGAGTGTGTGGGTGGGGGGCGGGGGAGCAGGGCTTTAGGAACTTCTGAGGAGTTACTCCCACTGTCCACTCTCCTTGCTCAGTGTTTGTTGTAGCATAGATGTTACAAGGATGAGAGAGACAGTCAGCCCGACCCACCCTGTAGACATGGCCCTGCGCCTACTGGGACCAAGGAACAATGGCCACTTCCCACATCTGAGGCCTCTTATACAGGTCACTTCTCAAAAATGTTGAGGAATATAGAAGTGTTGGTGCCAGTGTGTTGGATATAGGTTTGGGGAGTGGAGTTCTTTTCCTGGGCTCGGGAGAAGGTGTAGCAAGAAGAGAAATCTGCACCCAGGTATCCCTGCATGGTTGAATGAGCAATTATGTCCCATGTGTTTTTAGTCAGAGAATCAACAACAAGAAAAGAGAAACTCAGGGAAGATGTCCTTGGTTGACTCCCAAGAACCTTTTCTTTGTTCTTTGTCCCAGAAGCAACGGGTTTCTAATTATGATGGAAGGAGAAGTTGCTGTTTTGAAGCATGTTTCAAAAATCTCTGTATTATGTTACTGCTGTGCTCTTCACATGTCACTTAGCAGCTTTGTCCTTCTTTCCAAGGACATAAACTAACAGTTTTCTCTTTTTTCTTTATTGTTGTGCCTCCAACCTGGTGACGCTCTGCTGCTGTGTCCTGTTGCAATAAAATGCCTTCATCTACTTAACATCAAAACAAAAAGGTAAGGAACTGCAAATGATGTTAATTTGCTGAACCAGCACCAAGTTATGTGATGAGCAAAAAGAGTTGAATTTTGATCAGTGATACTTTTTTTTTTTTACTTTAAAAGAAAAAGTGATTGTGCAACCTTCGATTCTACTATCAATGTTTCGCTGATTAATTTCCTATCACCTGGGCCTGGTGCTGAATAGGGCACAGGTGTGTGTGGGGGGATTGTCATTGTGAGTTTTTGTCAGTGGTTCGCAAACATAGGAGCAATTCACAGACATTTCACAGTGTAGCTTTATAAAGACTGAAATATTATGTGAAAAGGAGGTGAGAAGAGTGTTAAAATTGCTCTATCTTCACACTCTGAAGGAAGATTAATCCAACCAAAAACGAGTCCAGTTTTGGGTTTTATTAAACTTATGGCATGACAGGGGAGAGACCATCTGGATTCTCTACCAAATAGGAAAACTTTGAGTTTTTAACTGCCAGATATACACCCACCATGTATTTTTTTTCTTGCATTATTTTATTATGGTAAAAACCACATAACATTTACCATCTTAATCATTTTTTCAATCCTCACCTGAGGATAAATTTATTAATTTTAGAAAGAGAGAAACATTGATGTAAGAGAGAAACATTCATTGGTTGCCTCCCGTATGTACCTCAACTGGGAATTGAACCTAAAACCCAGGTATGCGCCCTGACAGGGGATTGAACCTGCAACCTTTTGGTGCAGGGGATGGTGCTCCAACCAACTGAGCCATCTGGCCAGGGCCCATCTTAATCATTTTTAAGTATACAGTTCAGTTATGTTAAGTATGTTCACTTTGTTGTGCAGCTAAACTCCAGAACTTTTTCATCTTGCTAAAATGAAACTTCTATGACCATTAAACAGCAGCTTCTTTCCTCCTTCTGTACCCACTGGTAACTACCATTCTATTTCTGTTTCTATGAATTTGATTGCTTTAGATACTTCATATAAGTGGAACTATAGTATTTGTCTTTTTGATTTGCTGATTTCGCTTAACATAAATTCCTCAAGGTTTATCCATATAGAAACATCTGGCAGGACTTCTTCCTTTTTAAGGCTGAATAATGGTCATCATATGCATATACCACATTTTGTTTATCCATTCACCTGTCAATGGGCATGTGGGTTTTTTTCACCTCTTTGCTTTTGTGAATAGCTCTGCTATGAACACGGGTGTCCACATATCCCAACATGTCTTTTGATTGGGTGAATTCTACGAGTGTATATATTCATTCCCAGAGTGAATTAATTCTTACTGGGTCTTGTATTATTAAATTTTCAACATAGCCAAGCTTTCTAGCATTAGGGGCTCCTCAGACTGAACATTCATCCTGAGGCTTAGAGACTGGCAGGTATTTATCCCCTGCCCCATAATCCATCACTACCTGTCCTCGCCGACTGCCCTTTCCCACACATTCTGGGCAGAAGGCTGTGGAAGCACATGTTCCCCCATGCTCCCATCACCCTCACATTAGATTGATTGTCCTTTGTTACATACAATTTTGCAAGTATTTTCTGGGTAATGTATATCATCTCATTAAGTGATGGGAACTGGGGATTAGCTGTGAAATCAGACCTTGTCGCCTCGTGATGTGGAAGAAGCTCATCCTGTTGCACTAATCCATACAGAGAGAAAAGAGCTCTGCATGGCTCTTAGGGGGCAGATGGTTTCTGTCTTTTCCTCTGAGTTCCCTACATTGGATCAAGCAATGAGGATTTTATCTGAGCTTGTTTTCTGTAGGGCTGTGGGCACGAGCCTGAATTTCTGATGGCAAAAAGGGGCTGTTTTCTAAAAGTTCTCTTGAGTTATTCATAATTATGTGAGAACAGTGGAAAGGGTGGGTGCTAAGGAGCTGAATCGGTAGGGTATTTTCATGATGTTGTCAACCAATGTGGCTTAACTATAATCCCAGGTGTCCTGCTGGAGCAGCATGTACAGGTTGAGTTGACTCACCTTTAGATTGGTAAGTTGAGAAAAAAAAATAACCATTTTCTGATTTTTAAAAACCAGATATTATGTCTGTAAGAAAACATCAAGGATATGCTTCAAACGATATTATTTAATGTGATTTTCATGACTTGTGGTAGCCGTTTCATTATTTGAGAAGACAAGTGAATAGGTATAATTAAACAGTAGTATTAATGGTTTTGAGAGTATATCCTAGACCTGGTTCTTGAGACAGAGAACAAACTTGGGCATGGGGTGCAAAGAGCGGGTTTGGTGTGTTGAACTCACGTGAGGCTCTAGAGCAAGATGCGGAAACTCTGGCTCCATAAGTTGTGCGAACTGCTGATATGTGCCCCTTAGGCCTCCTAACCCAGGATGGTGAGTGTCATTGACACTTTGAATCTTTGAGAACAGTTTGGGAACTATTTTTCTTACTAAATATTTTGTGTAAATTCCTCTGTGCTCTGTGGGGAAGTCAGGGGCACACGTTGGGCTATGCCAAGGGCCTTGGAGCAAATCTGCTGGTCCATGAAAGCAAGACTGTCTAGTACTTTCAAATCAATTTAGTGTTCAGCATGTTTGATAGTAATCCCAGGCCAACTCTTCCTTGACAATCAGTACTGAGAAGATTTGAAAGGAGGTTTTCCTGCATGTTATATTAGTCTGTATGATACCTCTTTTGTTTTAGTTTTTGTTTTTTTGGTCAAAAATTAATAAAATCAATAGAATGAATTCAGTATTCCTTATGGTTTCATTTACTTATATATTAATTTGGAAGTAAGTAAGGTTTGATAGGGGATACTTCACTTATTCAGGATTTTTATTTTAGCTCAGTTTAAATTGAAATTTAAACAGTCATACATAGTGATAGGAAAGGGACTGATGAGAAAGGAGATAGTTTTAGACATTGGATTATTTTAGGCATCAAATCACTGCAAAAATATGCAGGTAGAAGTATACAGCAGTCTTATTGGGGAACTGAATTTTAGGTTTCAGCTAGAGACAAGATCTGAACATTATTTGTATTAGGAATCATACATGACCTATGAGAGGGGAAAAGGAACAGGCATGTGAGGTGGGGTAACATCCCTTAGAGAAAGTGCACAGGGCACAGCTAAAGAACAGGAAGCAGGAGAGCTGACCTGAACAAGGTGTCGGGGCAAGCAAAGAAAAGCACCATGATGCTTTCTAAAACCACCCCAAAGCAATTAAATCTGAATTTCTATAGGTGAGACACAGGCAGAACATTATATCTTTTTAAATCTTCAAAACAGTCCTTATGTTCGGGCAGTGTTGAGAACCACTGATCAAGAGGGAAGGAAAGAGAAGTGCTAATGAATTTGTCAAGAAGAAGGTGCTTGGTAAATTTTCAGTGTCATTTTCAACAGAATAATGAAACCAGGAGGAGGCCAGACTGGGGAGGGCTAAGAGAATGAACACACAGAGCCTGCCTACAGTGAGAAGCACAGAGTCCAGGAATTTGGCAAGAAGTGGGAGGTGAGAGATTGAGGAGAGGAATAATAGCAGGGTCAAATAAAGGGTTTTGTTTTTGTTTTAAAAGATAATAAGATATCAGAAAAGCTGCTCAGATATCTGAGGGTAAGTGCAGCAACAGATGACATTAAGCATGGGCTGGAGTATGACTAGAAGTCTGGGGCAAGGACCTGAGAGGGACTCTTTCTTTAGTGAAGAGTGTAGGGGAGATGGGGCAGGGGGTGACACACACACAGGCGTCTTGGCCTTCTCTGTGTTACAGGCAGCGAGGCTCTCCAGCGAGACCTGGGCTGGCAACTAAGGAGAAGTGGAGTTTAAGCAGAAGGGAAACAAGCTGAACTATTGCCTATGAGGTCTGGGTTAGGGAGACCATGAGACATGCATGAAGTGGTTGTTGAGCATCCTCGATGCCTCTCAAGTTGGCTGTGCTTGAACCTGACATTGGCCAAGTGTTTGCGAGGATTTGTCTGCTGTCTCCGTCATCTGTGACCCAGGCACTGGACTAGGCAGATGGGTGGTGGAGAGGGTCATGAGGCCAGGCTGCCAGTGAGAGTGGTTTATAAATAATTAACCCCAAGTCTTGGAAGGAATAAGGGAGGCCAATATAACAAAAGAAAGATAACAGAGCCTAGGGAGTTGAGTGGCTGAAGGACTCTGTGGGAGAAGTCAGGCTGGGGATGTGGACTCAAGCACGCAGAGACCTGCAGAGAGGATGCGCGGGGGGGGGGGGGCGGGGGGGGGGGGGGGCGGGCAAGGAATGCGGAGCTGATGCTGACCAGGCAGAAGACCCTCCCTGCCAACCTTGGGAGGGTGAGAAAGTGGGGTATGTACTCTGAGTTTCCAGTTTCAATTAAGTACATGAAGGGAAGGAAAGATTGAAACAGATATTGGACAAAAGGTACCATAGCTCTCTTACTGCAAAACATAACAGAAAGAGGTGGTTGATTCAAATAAACCCTTCATTTAAGAAAAAAATGTGTGTAAGGGGGTGGGGTTGAGGGGATAGCTGTGGTGAAGGTTTCTTTCCCCTCTAAGAACAGGAAATCAAAGAACATTAGTACAATGTGGAAACAGTTTAAATAACATGAATATTTTATGCTCACTCTGTTATCTAGAAACCCAGCTGTTTGCTGACCATTAAGGAAGACAGTTACAGACCTGGTAGTAAGTTATTTAAAAATGGAAGCTCTGAAAATGTGTTTGTTGAAAGATGTTCCTTGGCTTAAATTCTCCATTATGCTTTTGGTCTTTGCAGAAAGAAGGAAATAACATTATGTACATGTACAAACACCATTAATTACTCATTAGTCTGACATTTTGATGGCATTAAGCAACAAATTTGAGACTCAACATTGTGATTGTTTCTAAGAAGTATGACATCTCCAAAAATATGAAACTTACATTTCAAAATTACTCCCTTCGAAGACTGATTGTGGCAAAACTCATTTTTAGAGCTTTCTGTACCTTAAAAGCTTTAAATGAAACTGCAATTTACAGAATTCATTGCTGTGCACAACTAATTAGAACTTTAAAGGAAATCACAGTAGGGAATTAGACATTCGAAAGAGCATTTCCTTGAGCTGAAATGTTCTTCAGAATAAAGGTTGTTTTGCAGCAAATGAGGTACTTGAATTTTACATACATATATATATACACTCTGAGTAGCATGTTTGACCAGCCATGTTTGAAAATCATTGTCTCCCCATTTAGACAAAAGGAAAAGAAACAAAGGCAACAAGGGAGAGACAAGACAGAAATGCAAATTAGATGGCCATAGTGTCCTCAGAAGCCAAACAAAAACACAGACATATCTAATTAGTTTCCAAAGCCAGCTTTATCCTAGGGAAAAAAAAAATCTCGTCTAAGAAAACAGCAGTGAGAGCTGTGTGAGTCCCAGGTGTATGGGTGATTACAGCAGAGAGCAGAAAAAGCCACTGCTGTTCAGCTCAGCTGCCTCTGTGCAACACAAATGTGTTTACAGAAAAGAATATAAAATCGACCATGGATAGCTCCCTCCTTTTCCCCAAATTGATTAATTTCTCGACATGCTGGCAGATTTTTACATGGACTGGGAATGGGTTTGAGGGATGAATGTATAAATCAACAGCAGGTGGGAAGCTGAATCTGGCCCAGCTGCTGTTCCATGTTTCCTATTCTTTTGGTTATCTCAGGCCGGCATCTGTCACTGAGCAGGACTCATAGGCTTCTGTCATCCTGGCCTGGGGAGCCTACAGGGTTGCCTGTGTCCCCTGACAGCTCCACAGCCTAGAATAGCAAACAGCAGGAGTGACAGCCCCTTTGCTATTAGCAGGAACTGAGAGAGCTCTGAACTGGGTATTTTTTGTATTACATTTTGATACTTCTCTTGGTATCAAAATAGACACCCGCCTTCCACTCCACCTTGAATTTAGATACTGGGATTATCTGGGTTCTTTTTACAATACCTCCTTACTTGATACTAAAACTCTTATATTTGAAAGTTCTTTTTCTGTATTTTAATATTGATGATGATACATGGCAATAAAAAATGACCTGCTTACTTGCCCTTTAGGTTAAATCTTGAAGGAACATTATATTTTCCACACAGTTTGGAAGTCTCTTTGGAATTTAATCATCCAGCAGACCCACATTTTCAGCACTTCCTAACATTACAGAGTTTCAGAGTTGAGCATAACCCTTAGAGGTCATCTCGACTCTTTCAATGCAGGAATCCTTCCCACCCAGCTGCTCACGGGGTAGATGAGGTTTAGTCTGATATCCAGGCGAATGGCAGATGCCTCTCTCAGAGAGTGTCTCCCCACTTGGGGCATTGTTCCAGTATTGCTTAGCCTATCTTTCTTGGATAATAGTGAGGGCTGATGTTTTTCCAAGGCTTTCTTGAAAGAGCAGCCAGACTGTCATTTTCCTTAGGGGCTTGCTTGGACAGATTGTATCTTCAAAGTAAAATCACAATTACTTGTGTCATTTAAAAATGTTATACAGAAAATATTGACTGGCTATCACTGGCAGACATAAAATTAAATCTTTCTTTGATATGTATTTTAAAAGAGATGAGCAAAATTATTTCAATTTTAGCTACAGCATGAGATAGTATGTTCACTGCTACTTCAGAGTATTATTACTGAACTATTTAACTTATGTATGTTTTTTATATTCATAATCTGGGTAGTGATTTCCTCCACCATGTTTTCATTTGAAGGTTTTTTTAAGAATCTAATTTCTTATAAGCTGAAATTATTTAAGAAATTATTCTTTATTGTTCTGTCAAATTGCAGGAAACATCAAATATTGACCCTATGTTGTCACCAGTTTGACATGTGGCCAGGTTTACTACCATCTCTTCAGGCACACATATTTTCATGGCTATTAATTTCCTCAACAAATTAAAGTATCACTAGCACAGATCTCTAAGCCTCTTAGTTTTTCCTCCTTAAACCTTAGTTGAAAAGGAAGGGAAGGGGAAAGTCAAGGAACATATAGCAAAGACTCATGGACAAAACCAAAGGGGAAGAGCTGAGGGAGGGAAGGAGGGAGGGGGCAAGGGAAAGTGGTGGGGGGGGGAGGCAGAGACAAATGTATTTGAAAAAATAAATTAAAATTAAATTTAAAAAAAAACCTTAGTTGAAATATTTTGAGGTTTGTTATACCACATTCATTTTTATATTTATTTGCAAGTCGTTGGGGTAGACAGATAAGACAAAGTATTATTGTATACAAATTCCTGGCAGATTGGACTTCAGTAATGTCTATACATTTTCAGTAAAAAGAAAGTATCAGAAGAGAACAAAATTAAAAAGAAAATACCAAGCTATTTGGAAAAAAAATCGAAGTTAATCTGAATAGAGAATCACCCACAGAAATGATGAGTGTCCAATTAAAAACTTGTAAAGAGGCTCAGAGATCTGTGCTAGTGCTATCTTAATTTGTCGAGGAAATGTTGTATGCGAATATAAAATCATAGCATCTTACAGTTGGAAATTCCTTGGAATAAAACACATGCAGCCTCTTCATGCATATCTGAAGTAATGAGACATTCCATACCATGACAACAAATATTCACTGGACACAAATTAGATGCCAGGCACTGTCTTGGGTGTTGGAATGCCATATTGAACAGGACAGAGACAAGGAAACAGTTCCTACTGTCATGGAGTCACATTTGAGTGGACTTACTACCTCGTATGGTAAACTAGGCTGTTTAAATTCTGTTCCTCCTGTTATCCAGATCTTGCCTCTGTGCCTTCACAGACTCAGAATTCAGAGTTAGGACCCCCTTAGAGGTTTTCTAGCCCAGCCTCCTACCAATGCCTGAAGCCTCTCTGTGGAGGTTTATATGTTTCTGGTAAAATTGAACATGTTTCTGGTAAAATTGAACAGTCTTCCACTTGAGGGCCAACCAAATATACTGAGGCTATTGATTCTCTGTTTATAGACATGAGGGTTCCCCAAGGGAAGCTGCCTGAGATTTGGTTCTGTGTTTTGGTAGCCATGGTACACTGTTAACTGACATAAAGCTAATGGTCACCTGCAAACATTAGGAGGCCTTTTTTGAACAATAATTAGCTTTGGAGCTAAGTCTCCCACATCCTGTATTTGTATATTGGATTTTTTGACCCAAAATGTAGGACCTTTTTTTTTTTTTTGCATTCATCTTGTTTATATTTCTTTATGGTTAAAATTGGCCCATGTTCCAACTTATTTTGAAATTTATGAATCCTGATTATTTTTTCTAAACATTTTAATTATTTCTCCTGTAAACAATTTTTGAGTATTCACTTTCAACATGTATTTATTCATAAATTATATACCTGTGTCATTAGCTAATATCTCAAGCCATAATATACTAGGTTCAAATAGAGAATCAAATTCATATTTCAGATCATTTTAATGATTTCAAATTTTTATTGATTTCTGATCTGATCTCATTAGACCATTGTTGTTTTTATCTCATATGGCTGGAGTAGTGCCCACACTAGGAACTGTAGAACTGTCCACACCACCATTTTCTTGTTGTTCTCTTGTACTTTCTTTGTTAGTATTGTCGTCCATCCACATTTCCTTTTTTTAAAACCAGCTGACCATTTTGGTAAGATTGGTTTAGTTAAAGTTAGATAATGTAACCCATAAATTAACAGAGCTCAACTAAAGGCCTATGGATGATAATACAGTGAAAGAGAACAAACAAGCAAGAGAAGGACCTTCAATTGTCTATTATTGTAGAAGCACTCAGACTTCTTGAATATTTACATGACAAGCCATCCTCTCAGTGATAGACCAGGTGACAATATCACTGTCAGTCATTTAAAATAGTAATGAAGCTTAACTTTTTTTTTTTTAGTTTGTAATGGACAGAAATAGCTCTAATATTGTCTTCCCACATTTTTTTTAATCCTCACCCAAGGGTATGCTTTTTATTGATTTTTTTTTTTGAGAGAGAGAGAAAGGAAGAGAAAGAAACATTGATCAGCTACCTCCCATACATACCTGAACCATGGCTTGAACCTGCAACCTAGGTATGTGCCCTAACCAGGGAACAAACCCACAGCCTTTTGGTGTATGGGACAATGCTCCAACCAACTGAGCCACCTGGCCAAGGTATATATTCCTGAAGTACACTCACCCTACTTAAAGTGATCTTCTCTCCAATATATCAGTTATCTCTATAAAATTTTTGTCATCCATATTTTTGGTAGTTCATCTGTAGGTATTTATCTGAGTCCTATATAAAAATAGATTGAAAAAAGATAAATCATCCTTGGAAGACTCAAGGTCTCTCTTTAGGTTGACATTGTTTCATTCATCAACTCTCTTGAGGTACAGTTTTTAAACTAAATATGAATAAACCTAATTGTATTAACAACCTGCTCCTAATTGTTCTGTGTTGGCTAGAAAATAATCATAAGACTCACAGTAAAGTGCTTAAGCTTCTAGACCCATGTGGTACCAATTATTTGCATCCTACTCAGTGACAAGCTCATTGGTAGGCTCTTTACAAATGTTGATTCATTTGATTCTAATGTGCATTTTATTCACAGCTTACAAATTAGGAAACTGAGGCATAGAAGAGGTAATTTGGGGGCAGTACTAATCATGAAATGACCAGGCTTTTTGACATTAGTCTAAGTCATCAGGAAAATGTACTTGGGTGTGTCTACCACCTAAGTCTTTTTAGTGAACTACAGATGGCTTCAAAGGATGCAAAAGCTTGGGGCTTAAACTGCTGTGTTCTCTAAGCACATAGCACTTAACCTCCTTTTGAAAATTGGGACACTTGCACATCTGCAGTGTCCCTCTTTCCTTTGCCCCAATGTCTCAAGGCTGGATGTCCACACTTGCACACACATGCCCTTTAAACAGCCCAGGTGGAAGCTGCCAGGGCCTGGAGATGAGCTCTTGTAAAGTAGCTGGGTACCCTCTTACTGCATCCTCACCTGTCTGCTTCGGCCCCTTTTCACTGTGTTTATCTTTGCTGGTTAGGAGTCATTCTAAGAAACAGCGGTTTTCTCTGTCATCTTTTACTGTCCCACCACCTGCCCCAAACAGTAGTTCTCTGTTTTTTAGGACCCTGTGAGATATATAAACTAAGTAACTTTGAATGATTTTTCTGAAGTGGTATTGTAGTGATTTCTAATTTTTATTGTAGATATTTCAAAAGAACCAAAATAATTAATAAGTAATAGAATGGATATCTATACACCACTTAAATTCAAATTAACATTTTGCCATATTTGCTTCATCTCTATCTTTTTTTCTGAACTATTTATAAAGAATTACAGACACCATGGCATTTAACTCCCAAATACTTCATTATTGTATCTCCTAACAATAAGGATGTTATCCCTAAAATGAGGTCATTCGGTGACATAATGGCTGTGCCATTTTCATGCATAAGAAAATTAACATTAATTCTCTCCTATCAGTTAATACCCAGGGCAATTACCCCACTGAAATGCACTATATTTTTTTGTCCAGACTAGGATTCACTAAGTTTCATACATCGTATTTGGTATTTGTATCTCAAACAGTTTAGAGTTTAGACTTTTTGTTGCAAAGAATGGGGAAGTAAAAGATCTGGGTGATTTTCAAAAAAATATTTAAATCCCATTTTACATGAACAGTGGCTTTTTAGATTAAATAGATTATTGATCTAGACTGTTCCCATGGTTTTTAACTTAGTAATAAATGGTGCCAGATATGTTAAAGTTGTAAAATATAGAAATCTCTGAAGTGTTCACATGAACCATGTCTTAACAGAGGCAATTTGTCATCTGTAAATGGACATGGAACACTTAGTACTTTGATGCTACATGTGTGAAACCGTCTCGTAAGCAATTAGTGAATCAAGGGTTTCAGCTCAGCACTGATAATACATTATAATAGACTGAAATTAAATATGATTTAAGTGACAGGAAAATGGTGCCAACTAAGTAAATAATTGATTACAGTAATCACCACCTCCACCCCAGTTAAGCCTGGCAAGTTAAATTGCAAGACTCGAATTGAAAGCTTCGTAGAAGCTCCCCTCCACATTTCAGTCCTAGTAAAAATTTATTAAATAGGAGAGAAAATCAGTTCTGAGGAGAGAAACTGTTCAGAGAAAGTGCAAGTCCCCTGTTGCGTCTTATTGGCAGCATGATGGTGTGTGCGCGAGCTGCGCTATGGAAGTAAGAAAATGGAGGTGTCGGAAATAGCTATCAGAGAAAACATAAAAAGAGTACATCTGTGTTGCTTGGAAATCAACACATTTAGAGGGCAAGTGATAGCACATCTTTTCTTGTTCGTTTTGTTCTAAATTTTGATGAGATAAGTAGAGTCAGTATGACTGTAACAAATCAGCTTAGCAGAGCAAAACTGATCTCCATGTGTCCCGGTCACTGTGTGACTGCCACTGGGCTCCTGGACGACCATCCAAGCCTTTTATTTACAGATGAGGAATTGGAGACCTGAACAACTAGAGGGCTTAGACAGAGAATCTCTGAAGCGCCTTCCAGCTCCTCAACTCTAAGATTGTAACAGCTAGAAATCTCTATTGAGTAGTGCTATCCTGCCTCCTTTGTGAAATTATAGGAATCATTTTTGTCATGTTGACCCTACAGCATTACAGTCTCTTCAGTGGACGTGCTTAGATTATATTAAGTATATATGATTTTGTCCTACTTCTTAAAGATTAGTAGTCTTCCACTGACACTTTATTACCCAGAATGTTTTATTAATCAGCATAGCCTATTCTGGGCCCATGTAGAGTAAGATAAATTTTATTGTAACTAGAAAAAGATTTACATATTTTAAAAAAGTAGAACCACTAATACGCTTAAAAGCCCTTAATTCACAGCAATTCAGCAACCTAAGAGAAAAGAGTTGACCCCACTTGTTACCCAGGGCAATGTTGTGTTGAATTGTAATTATAAAAATTGGTTCAGTACTTGTATTTTCCAAGTTGGCAGATTATGTTCTGTGTAGCCTTTAACAAGTTTCTTAGAATTTTTAAACTATGTTTTCTCCATAAAATAGGAGTTGTAGCTATGTCAAAAAGTAGTGAGGAGGAAAAGAAATCACATATACAAATTGCTGACTGCGTAACAGGTGTTGACAAATGTTAATGATCATAGATGTTGTAGTATCACTGTAGAATCACTGAATCCTTGGCAGTTTCCTTTCAACCAATGCTGATGATTAAGAAACAAAACTTGTTACATAATATCATCACCTTTAATGTCTCACAACATTGGGTTGACTTGGTAGCACTTCATTGTCCAACCATAACCTAAGAAAGGTAGATACCGCCTCTTAGTTTATTTTCAAAATATGAATATTCTAATTCAAGCTATATAAATATTCTGTGCAGAAAAGACTGACACCTATTCATTAATTCCTTCAATTGTACTGGCCACAGGAATGCCAATATTAGCTGCACTATATTTAACATAACACAAAAAAAGCATCCCAAAACAGACTTTTGTTACAAATGTTATTATTTCTTTATACTTGAATCTTGGCTGGATCAAAGCATATTTCCCTGAATAACAAAAGCTACAAAGGGAAAAAAGCTGATAAATTCAGGAATTATGCTCAACACTAGCATTACCACACAATCACAAAATTTTATGAAGTTATAAGTGATTTAGCATTTGTTTCCACAGCAGTCGTGAGAATCTGAAATTTCAACTCAATTTTTCACATAGAAACTTGACAATATCCTTAACTATCTTAATGAAGACAACTCCAACAGTGATAAAAGTGAGAAATGTGAACATCTTTACTCTATCTTGCAGGTTCCCTCCCATTCTTTTTAAAGACCTATTGTCTTCTCTGTTGCTTTACAATTGGAAACGTTTAGCTGTTAATATTTTCCTGGTCTATATAAAGAAATGTCTCTATTTTTGCTTAATGTGTATGTTAATAGAAGTCAGAATGGCATTACCCTGTGTGACAAGAGGCATAGAGTCCAAACCCTGTGTCCCTCCCCCACCCTCCTCATTTACACTCCCTTAGAATCAGTGGTAAGAGTTTGTGATAATTTAAGTGCATCTAAAAGGAAATGGGGGCACCCACAACCCTATGCAGGTAGTTTCTCCCACACCAGTTTCCGGATTTGTCAGGACACAAGCACTAGCAAAGACAATAACTCTGGTGACACTACTTTTTTTGGCTGGAAAATATCAGTGTTCTGGTTTTAATCAAAATTGCTCATAATCTGGCTTAACAATAGCATAAAGGCTTTGGTTTACTCTGCCCCAGGTGAATGAAAATATTTGCTGTGAAAAATGGGTTATTAGTTTTATAGCCCTACCTATTTCAATGCCTCTATCAAGAATATGAGAAGAAATATTAAATCTCAATTTTTAATAAAATTATTGACATCATTGGGAAGCTTTATAACACTTGACATTTGCCTTCAGGGTTAGTGGGAAAAGGAGAAAGTAGGTTCATTTGGTATTTATTTATTTCTAGGTTGAAGTATTTATTTCTAGGTTGAAGTATGACAAGTTACTTTAAACATAAAATATGACAAGTTACTTTAAACATAAAATATGTACACTGCCTTTGAATGCAATGAGCACAGTGGTTGTTGGTTCTGAAAATGAACTTGAATTTTAGAGCAAAATGGGCAATGTGGTAATGATAATAACATAATTTGATTGTTAAATGATCCAGATTGCTACATAGATCCTCTTAAAATTGATATAAAGTGATGTTTGGACCCAAGAACATAGCTTGTTGGTGAAAATACAGATTATGTAATGAAAATTAACTTCTAATCAATAGTGTGCTCTTTGTATCACTTTTGCTGTTAGAGTTCAAAAAAACCCTCAGAAAAATGTCTTTGAATGTAGGTTTCCTTACAGAGAACATCTGTCAATTTCCTAATGGAGTGTGCTTCTAGTTGTTAATGATATTCAGATTTGGAGACAGAGCAGCGATGGAATTGATGGCAGTTTGGCTGGGCACTGGCAGATCTGGGACTGGAGAAGGTGAGGGCTTGGTGGGACAGAGGACAGACAGGGGTCCATCTGCGTCTCTGCTACTAACTTAGCAGCTCATGGCCTGGTTTAATCTTTAGATAATCAACACAGAAAAGTTGCTAATACAATGTGATGGGTCTGCGTCATTAGGTATAAACTGTGCTTATTAATTATCAGCTCTCCAAAATCATTTGTCACTGGCCTTTAAAGAGAACTCCTCTTTCAAAATATGGGGTCCTTTCTCCTGAGGAATTATCTCAATCAAAAAGTTCCCTGGTTGGGCCACCAGATTCCTACCAAATTCTGTTGAAAAATGCCAGTTTTTGTCACAACCCATTTGCATTTTCAGGAAAAGCCCTACAAAACTTGTACCAAGGCCAGCTGAAATATTAATTTTATCTACTGCTCCTAAAACGTGTGCAACACAGACTGCCTGAATTATTTTTTCTTGCCTTACTAAAGATGATGCCAGCTTATTTACTGCAGCAGTGTTCTTAATGTAGATGTTAAACTATGTGATAGATTTTTAAATGAATTTTTAATTACTTTCTGCTATTCTGAGCTCATTGCAATCAGCAGCCATCTTGCTTGAGGATTAAACAAAACCAAACCAACTAGCTCATGGAAGGAGCAAAGGCCTGCAAAAAAAAAAAAAAGAAAAAAAAGAAAAGAAAAGAAAGAAAGAAAGAAAGAAAGAGAAAACTTGCAGGAATGTGTACAGAAGCCTGTTGTCAGCGGCAGCTGCTGAACACCCTCCCCAAACACAGGCTCAACTGCCAGAGGGTTCCGCAGGCTTTGAGTTTTCCACTGATGCTTCCTCCTCTCTAATGAGGTCACCTCTCAGCACAGTAGGTGGGAAGAGTCTGCTAATGGGAGATTCAAAAATGAGACTGAAATTGCTGTCTTTGTTTCCAGAGAGCTTCCACAGTTTCTGAACAGCCCAAGGAGCTAGAAATGAGGACAACTCCTCTATAAATATGTAACAGAGCTAGAAAGGACAGGAGCAGAGATGGGATATATGGGAATGACAGTGGCTAGGAGTTCAGATGATGACATTTATGTATAACATTTAAAGCTATGTCATTTACAATTTCATGTAGTTAGGGTAAGCCACATTATCCACATTATGCCAATGAAAAACCCACAGTCCAGAGGGCTTAAGTTACCTGTTCTGTGGCCACCACTCTAGGTCATCTAATCCAGCAATTTTCAACTAGAGTGCAAGGCCAGAATTTTTAAAACATGCACTACCTGACTAGTAAGGAGTGCGGATCTCTTTTCCCTTAGATTGTGAAATAAAAAAATGACAACAGCCAACACAACAATAGTAGTCCAGTCTGAATGAATCAAAATTATACCTATTTTTTTGTCAGATCAACAAAATCTATAAGATATTTTTAGTGTGTCCCAGAATTTTAGTCATTAGTAATTAGTTAATATGTGCCATGAGATGAAAATCACTGATCTAATCTACAACATGAAAATAATACCATCATCACGCCTGTGCCACTGTTAGAATTTTGTTCACTAAAATGCTTTGAAAATGGATAAATCCTCTACAAATATAATGCCTCATAATGATTAGTCCTGAGATATGTATTTCTGTGAGTACCACACAGACAACGGAAGCAAACAAACATCTTCCCAATCCTTTTACTTCTCTTGCGGGAATCTGAGAAGAGAGCCCGAGTTAAGGACCACAGAGCCCTGGGCATGGTTCTGTCTGCAACCATGCTCCTTGCTCTTCACAGCCCTGGATCACTCTGCCCGCGTCACCATGGCAACACGCAGACACTCTGCTCCTGGCTGGCCAGATCCAGAGCCTGGGCCAGCACTGGCCTGGTTATTTTTTGTTGGTTTGTTTGGCTTTTGTTTGGCAGTTGTTTTGTTTTGTTTTTAATTAACCAGTGCATCACTCTGTGTCTCATTTGAATTTGCCATCATCTTAATTCCTGAATATTCCTTGGATCTGAATTGTAAACCAATAATTCTCCTTTCCCCAGATATTTCTCTTTAGTGAGTCAGAATGTAAAACACCAAGCAAGATTCTGCTTGAATTTCAGCCCAAAGCTGATGAAGTGGGCATTCATCCAAATGAAAACATTTGCCGGAGTTTGGTCAGGAGTCAGAGGCTCTGACCAAAAGCTTTTGTGCATCTCCCTATCTCAAATTTAATTAATGCATAACCCATCTCTATGTATGTATTTATCAAGCGCCATTATAGATCCTTTCAAGCATGTTCCCTCAATCCTTGCAGCAGCTGTGTGTAAAGGGCATCATTGTCTCCTTTGCAGAGGGGACAACGAAGACCTTGCAGAGTCTCAGAAAAGGAGTTCTGCCCCTTGCAAAGGCTCTTTCACTACTGTGCTATTTCACTAGATGGTCTGTTCACTGTGCTTAGAGGGATCAGGGGTAAACAGAAGCCAGTGGGTGACCACCTCACCCTCCCATCCTCCCATTTTTGACTGAGAGTTTCAGCATTCTAGATCCTCTCTAAAAGGAGCATGCAGTAACCAAATTGGGACGTCATTTTCTGGTCTTCTGGAATGGACTACTCAGGGACTTCTGAAGAGAAAGAGCCTGTGCTCTCTCCTGATTAAGAATGCTAGCTAGCCCTGGCTGGTGTGGCTCAGTGGACTGAGTGCTGGACTGTGAAGCAAAGCATTACCAGTTTGACTCCCAGTCAGGGCACATGCCTGGGTTGCAGGCCAAGTCCCCCTTAGTGGGGCTCACAAGTGGCAACCACACATTAATGTTTCTCTCGTTTTGTTTCTCCCTCTCTTCCCCTCTCTCTAAAAATAAATACATAAAATCTTTTTTTAAAATGCTAGAAGTCATTTTGGGTGCTTGGACCACTTTGGATGGGAGCCAGGATCTCTGCTGGTATGTGTATGTATGGACTATGAAAGTATAGGAGCTCTCCTTCAAGACCCGGGTGCACACATGCACAGAAAGTTTGGCCAGGGTTATGCCCTTATGACTTGATGGGGGTGGGTGGCACACCAGTGAGTAGAACAATGACACAGTAAAAGCTGCAGGGTTACCTCATTTTAGTGCACTGCACTGTATTGCACTTTACAGATACTGTGATTCATTATAAATCAAAGGTAAGACCCTCTACCAACAAAAAGATTTTAACTTGCTTTATTGAAAAGCTCAACTTTATTGCAGTGGTCTGGAACTGAACCCTCAATATCTCCAAGGTATGCCTATAGTTCAAAAGGATTAATCTGAATGTCATATGCAAAATAGATTTTACAGATGAGATTGGATGCAGAGAAACCAGCTAGGAAACCATTATAAGAATCTTGGTAAAGGAGGATAATGTCTGGTTGAGGACAGGGGCAGAGCGAATGGAACAGAATGGGGAAATGGAAGAGCTAGATGAAGGGAGAATCGGAAGGCCTGGTAACTGGGTTGAGGAGATAGGTCTAAAATCTTCAAGATTTCATAAGCAGGCGGCTGTAACTAACAGAGTACTCTAGATATCCCTAATCTCTATCACCCTGTCCTTCTCTAAGTAAAAGTGCTTTTCTTTAAGGATTAACAACAGAGAGAAACTCATTTTTTACATTAACTTTTCAGTACTTCATTTAATTACCCATATTGTTACCATATTGCTTTCTGCTACTTTTTGTTGCAGATGGATTAGCTAAACTTTGTTTCTCAGCCAGAGAACTAACCAAATTACTATTTATAATACAGTTTCTATGGAAAATAAATTATATATTTCTAACAGCCTTGCAAATAGAATTTTGAAATCCAGAGTTGCATACTTTTTATTGCATTTTATTTGAAAAAGATATTCTGGTAGTAGATGTGGAATTGACTATGAATAAAAGTAAAGTTCACAAGCATATATTTGGGAGTTGTTTGCATAAATGTAAGAATTTAAAAGGATAGGAATGAATGAAATTGGGCAATGGAAAAAAATTGAGACCACAGTGTGTACAATTTGTTCACCTAGTTTACTATTGAAAGAAAAAACAATACAAGAGCTGATGCTTCATTTAAAATAAAAAAAAAAATGTGAAGCTTGAGTCAACTTTACTATGATACAAATTAATTTTAAAAACATGAAAATAAATCACTATTTTAGAAAGAACCATTTTCTTTTCTTTTAAATTAAGTTAAATTTATTGAGAGGAGATTGGTTAATATATAAGTATCTAGTGTGCAATTCTATAACACATCATCTGTATATTGCACAGTATACTCACCACCTGAAGTCTAATCTCTTTCTGTCATCTTGTATTTGGTCCCCTTTACCCTCTTCATCCTCCTCCCCACCACCTTTTCCTCTAACCACTATATTGTTATCTGTATCTATGAGTTTGTTTGTTTTGTTTATTTATTTGTTGCTTTCTATTTAACATTTCACATATGATTGAAATCATATGGTTCTTGTTCTTGTCCATCTGACTTATTTCACTCATCATGATACTCTTAAGATCCATTCACATTGTCTCAAATGCAGTATTTCATCCTTTCATATGGCTGAGTGATATTCCATTGCATGCATATACCGCATCATCTTTATCCAATCACCTATCAAAGGACAGCTAGGTTGTTTCAATGTCCTGGATACTGTGAAAAATGCCACAATGAACCTAGGGGTACATACATCTTTATGAATAAATGTTTTCAGATTTTTCAGGTAGATACCCTAAAGAGGAGTTGCTGGGTTAGATGGAGGCTCCATTCTTAATTTTTGAGGAACCTCCATACTGTTTTCCATAATGGCTGTACCAGTTTACCTTTCCATCAGTGGTGTATGAGAATTTCTTTTTCTCCACATCTGATCCAACACTTGTTGCTTCTTGTCTTAGTTTTTTAAATTTTGTTTTCAATGATAGTTGACATTCAATATTATATTAGTTTCCATTGTACAGCATAGTGCTTAGACATTTGTGTAACTTAAAAGTAATCTCCCCATAAATCTAGTATCCATCTGGTTCTTGTTTTATTCATAATAGCCATTTGAACAAGTATAGCTGTTTGAGGTTGTAGCTCATTGTGGTTTTGATTTGCATTTCCCTTATAGTTGAGCACCTTTTCATATATCTGTTTACCATTTGTTTGTCTTCTTGGGAGAAATGTCTGTTCAGGTCCTCTACGCATTTTTTAAAAATTGGATTGTTTGGGGGTTTTTGTTGTTGAATTGTATGATTCCTTTATATACGACTATTTTGGATGTTAGCCTTTTATCAGAGTTATTGTTTGCAACTATATTCTCCCATTAAGTTGGTTGTCTTTTTGTTTTGTTGATAGTTTCTTTTGCTGTGCAAAGGCAGGTTCAATTCCCAGTAAGGGCACCTACCTAGGTTGTGGGTTTGATCCCCCGTCAGGGTGTGTATGCGGGATCGATGTTTTTCCCTTTCTCTCTCTCTAAAAAATCAATAAGCATATCTTTAAGTGGGGATTAAAAAAGAAAAAGACTAGCAATAGGGTGCACAAAACATCTAGCCCAGTGTCTGGTTCATAGTGTATAAAATTTTATACATGTGTCTTATTCCCAGGATGCAGTGCATGCACAGCTAAGTCTTGTGAGCCCAGCAGCCCAGAGCCTTAGTGGACTCAGCAGCTGACTTGGGAAGGATAGAAAAGAGATGTCAAAAACCAACTCTGGACCATGAGAATTCTCAGCAGGACTTCAGAGTCAGGGAGCGGGTGGTGGGAGGACAAAGGAGATGCACTGGGTATTTGATCACCCCTAACTCAGGCAAAACACTCCTGCAACATGCTGCCTTCTAGGGGAAGGTAAAGACTAGAACTGGGTCATCCAAGTGTAGATTTGGAGTGGATTCAAGAGAAGGGTAATAAGTGGTCAGAAGCAGCCAGACACTTAAGAATCTTTTTAATGAGCTAAGCATCCCTCTCTCGAGTCTGGAGACAGCAATATTGCTGTCTGAGCTTTAAGGTCAGAGTTCAGGTCTTACTCTCTGATGCACCCCATGCATGGTGTGACAGTCAGGCTCTGCTGTGGCCAAGAAAATCTAGGTGTAAAAGCTGCAGGAATCTCACTGTGCACTGACTGCTTTTCCATCACACTGGATTCATGCATTTCTGCTTCAGGCATTATGGTTTCCATTTCTTCTGTAACAAGTGGAAATGACAATTGCCACATATCCCTTTGGCTTCTTCTCTTCTCCAGCTAACATATGAAACAAATCAGTGTAATATGCTCCAAAATATTCATATATGCTCAAAAATGCCCATTTCCAACATGTTCTCCAGAGCACTTTGCCTCAGCAGGCAAGCATCACCTTTACCTGCTTTTGTTCTTTATGTACCAGGGCCATCTGTAACCACTTGGTTTTGCTTTCGCTCATGTTCTCTGTGATATTGTCTCCCTGTTATAGAAACATGGAGCATTTGTAATTGTTGTTTATTCATTCAACCAAAAAATATATTGAACACTCATTGCTACTAGGTACTAAACCTAAAAAGAGAAAATTTTGGTCCCTCCTTCAAGGAACTTACAATATAGCAAGGAAACAGGCAAGTGAACAAAGAATTGACATATCATGTCGTATAGTCTATATAGAAACCATGATGTTCAGTAGGAGCTGGAAAGAGGATTTTAAGGATCTGGGAAGAATTTGGTGTAGAGAATGGATTTTGTAGTATGTCTTAGAATTCATGGGGAAGACTTCAGTGAAGAAAGGCGTTCCTTCCAGGAAAGAAAGAAAGCATGTACAGAGGCAGTAGAGTTCCGAACCAGCGTGGTGGGCTGGAGGAAACTGCAAGCAACAAGTGTGCCTGAAGAGTGACTGGGGATACAGACAAAATAAGCCTGTCAAAGTCTTTATATCCCATATGAGGACCTTATACTTGGCTACCTCATTAACTGAGCTAGCTAGCCATTGCAGTGTTAAGAAAGGAAGTAACATTGTCATACATGCTCTTTACCATGATAACTCTGTTATAAATGAGGATGAATTATAGGGGGTTGAGCCAGAGCAAGGAAACTCAGATAGATTTAGATTCAATTGCCTGTAGTCTAGGTCAGCTCTATAAGAGCCTAAACTATAGCAGTGTAGTGACTGAAGGGAAAGGATAGATGGAAGAAGTGTTTCAGGACAAATCACAGAATATACTTACTGGGAATGTGTGTGTGTGTGTATGTGTAATGAGTGTGGTGGAGAAGATGTTTCCCAGGAATCTGGCTTGGACACCTGGGTAGATGATAATACCATGAAGAATATGAATAAAAGAGATGGTTTGGGAAAGATAATGAGTTGGCTCTGGTTAGAGGCAGACTTTCAGGTAAAAATGTAAAGTGGATGGTTGTCTGTATAAATCTGAAACAAAAAGAAAGGCCTGGGCTAGACATGTAAATTTGAGCACCCTCTGTGTACAGGTCACAGTGAGAGTAATGCAGCAGGGATGAGCAGCAGGGAGTGGAAAAAACATGACTTTATCACCACGTCTGAGTTTGAGTACTTCATCTAACACTGTGTTAGCCTTTGATGTTGGGCAAGTTGTTTCACTATGTTGAGCTTTACTTGTCTCATATATTAAAGGGAGATAAGAGGAAATACCTGAAGGCATTATGTAGTTATTTATTTTGTCATTGATCCAACAAATATATACTGAGAGCATGCTTGGACCTGGGAATATGAATGTGAAGAAAACAGCCATTCATAATCCAAGTTAACTTTCAGTCTTTCTTTAATTATGGGAATAAAGGAGGAAGTTCAAGTTCATGCCTGGTGGTCTCACTTTTCTTTGTAGAGAAGGAGGTAAAGCATATGCCAAGAGATGGGTCAGAATTATAGGTCATGAAGAAAATCATTTTGGTTTAAATTGTCCACTATAGGAATGAAAGAATGAAGAAAGTTGACGCAGAGAGGGATTGCTGAATGATGCTGAGAGTCCAATCAAGACTGGAGGTCATATGTTATAGACAATTGGGGAGGATTTCCACCAGCCATCCCCATTACCTCTGTACTGGATCATTTCAGCCCTTGGGAATGGCTCTGTAGCTGTGGTGTAACCAAAGGCAGATGTGAGAGCAAAGGATGCTGGGAAAACAGTGAGGGATTGGACTGCAGGATTTGACTAAATAGGAAGAAAAGTGGAGCCAAGTGGAAGCCAGAATGGGTGACACTAGGTGGCTCAGTCATATCGAAGAGCATACCGGTACTGAGGGTATAGAGAAACTAGAAGAATAGAAAATGGCCCTTAAAAAGTGGTGTATTAGAATTATGATTTTCTAAAGAAATGCAGTCTTGGAATGTGACCTAGATAAAGAGTTGTTGAAAGAGAATGGAAGTGATGGTCACAGGATGTCAAGAACTTAAAAGCTGTTCCTCCACCCACATTGATGAATGGGAATTCCTGCAAGGGCACTGTGATCTTTAATTGCTAAATTAAATGTCCTTTGCTTCATTCTCAAAATCCTTGACTTCTCCTAGCATTCTTTACTGTTGGCCACCTCCTTGCTCATACTGTCTCATCATTGGATGACTGGTACATGCACTCTGGCATCTCCTCTCAGCCTTATACTTGCTCCTCCTCTCAGCTATAAGCTTGCTAATGGAGACTCTCTGTTAATGGAGCTGTATCTACCATCGCCATCAGAGTCCCTAACAAAGGTGTACATGAACAATTGGTGGAGGGAAAGGTAGGAGGCAAGAAGACCTATTATAAAACTGGTTCTGAAGTTTGCGCAAGTGACGCATGGGCCTTAAATGGGAGAGTGGCTGTCGAAAAAGGGAGAAGAGATGAAGTGGAAGGTGTTTCAGAGCTATGATAAAAGTCAACAGGACTTGACAACTGGGATAAACATGTATACAAGATGAATAAAAGATATTCGAATTGTTGAGACTACTGAGAGTTATATATTAACGGAAAGAGGGAGCATGGTAGTGAGGCAGGATGGAGGTAATGAGTTTTGTGTGGAGCATATTTGTTTAGGATACCAACTCTCCATTCAAGTGAGATATATAAAGCTTAGATGGAAATGGAAAATGGTGCTTTAGAAAGAGAGAAAGATAAGCACTAGAAATACATATTTGAGAATTACTCACAGTTGTGCAGAGGACTTACTATAGGTAAGGAAGATCATGCCAATTGAGAGCAAGTAAAAAGAGAGGAAGACCAAGTCAAGAATCATGGGAACACCTGTGTTAAGGGGGTGGAGGGGGAAAACTATCCAGAACAGAAGCTCACCATGATGTGGACAGGAGAGAGCAAAGACAGTGAAAGCAAGAACGAAAGCATTATCTTGAAGTCTAGGAAAACTTTGGAAAGGAAAGGATAGAATGTGGCTCTATTGGAAGGTGAAAATAAGGAAGGAAGAAAGAATGCAAGCAAAGAGCTGCTTATTAGATTAAGAGGGGCTCAAAGAGCATAGTCTGGCATCTTCAGTCTTCTGAGAATAAGAGAAGATGGAAGAGAATGAGGAACATGGACAAAGAGGGAGATGCTGAGGTAAAGAAACATGCAGTCTGGTGTTCTTCAGGATTCTTGATAAGAGAAAAGCACTCCTCTCCAAGAGAGTAGGTGGAGTAAATGCTGGGAGAGTGGGAAACAGCATCAGCTAGATATGGAGGAGGTAGGATGACTGTATGTCCTTCTATATCTGTCCAAGATAGCTATGATTTGTGCCTGCTGTTCTCGCATGATTATTTGAATTGTACCCCCTTTTCACTTTTAATGGGTCCATTTGGGAAGATGTATTGCAAGGTACCCTAGAGAGAGAAGTAATGAAGACTTAAAGACAAAAGAGGATCCCCTAATCAGAAAAACAAACAAAATAAGACCCAGTTACTTATTCTGCTTAAAATACCTGAAACATGCAGCACTTTAATTTGCACTTTTGGGTCCTACAGAGCAATAGTTGGCTCAAAAGACTGGAGCACCTAAAGCTTTTAAAATTTAGTTAATTAAACTTGAATGCTAAGCAGATGCTCACACCCTGATTGCTAAGCAGATGCCCACACCCCAACTGAAAATGTTCCAAGCTTTAGTTTCACATCAAACAAACCAAATAAATGACAGTTTTATAATCATATTGGTTATATTTGAAGCCATTGCCAATGCAGCCTTCCACCCTGCTTTCTCCTGCTTTCTTGGTACATAATATTATTAGCAAGGCACTTGGTGGTACTGTGTTCTTTGGAAGTTGGCTTTTTTTTTAAACTACTGTCTAGATCAGTGATTTTCAACTGGTGTGCTGCAAGAATTTTTAAAACTTACAATACCTGGCCATTTAGTCAGGGGCACTGACCTCTCTTCCCTTAGATTGTCAAATAAATAAAAATGACAACAACCAAAACAGTCTGGCACTCAGTCCACTGAACCACACCAGCCAGGACTACAACAACCAAAACAATAGCTGTCCAGTGTGAATCAAAATTATACCTGTTTTTTGTCAGGTTGGCAAAAAATATATTTTTTGTTGTGCCACAGAATTTTAGTAATTAGTTTATGTGTGCCATAAGATGAAAAAAGTTGAAAATCACTAGTATAGATTATCATCCCTTAATCTTTGGTCTCAGGCTTTCTTACATTCCTAAAAATTATTATACTCCCTGAAGCTCTTGTATTTATAAAAGCTATATGAACCCATACTTATGGTAATAAAAAATAAAATTGAAAAAATTAAATATTTATTTAACTTATTTAAAATAGTTATAAATAATATGTTTTATGAAAATAACTACATTTTTTTAAAAAATGAGAAGAGCAGCATTGTTTTTCACTTTTCAAATCTCTCTGAAATGTACCTTAATAAAAGACAGCTGGACTCTCATATCTGCTTCTGCATTCAAATTATTACAATGTACTATTCTTGTTGAAGAGTTTGAAGAAAATTCAGCCTCACACAGATAAATGGGGGAGTATTTTAGTAGACTTTTAAAATAATTATGAATATTCTTTAACACTGTACCAAAACCTGACAGACAGCAGTTAGTTGCTATGCAGAATTTGAAATAATAAATATTAGATTTCTGTACTGTACTGTATTAAAATCCATTGCTTTGCCAAGTATTTTGAATGTATCACTTACTCATGCATGCTTTTGTCGTATCTAAACAAAATTAGATACATTTTTTGGGCATTTAGAATATATTGGTCCACTGAGTTATGCAGACCTTCCAAATATTGGCATATTTCATTATTAATGTTTAAAAATTGTATATGTTGATGTCACCAGGATTTCATCAGAAAAAGCCTTTAAGTATGGGAGAGCTGTTAAACTCTTGTTGGTGGATACAGCTTTTCCAAAAGGCTAATTTTAACTTGAAAGCTTGAATTTTATTGTTGGCCACAAATACTGCCAAGTATTTTCTTTAAAAATGACAGGTTCACTTAATTAATTCCTGAGAAAATGTCTTTTCAATACTCAAATCTGGTAGACCTTAGTTTGTCTGTCAATAGTTATTTTGAGTAAAAATGATGACCCATGAAAAATGGAGCTAGTGAGTCTACAGTTCAGTTGCTCAAATGTTTGTCCTTAAATACCCATCCTACTCAGTACACAGTGGAAGTGTTTTCTACACTCTTCCCATCTTGTCACACAGAATATTAAGATGTGGAGTGTTATTCCATCCTTTTCTCCCTTTTCCCTATATTTATCCTTACGGGGATGAGGCAATCTGTTCCTATAGTACATTATCTAGGTTGCTGTTTAAAATGATCTTTTTAAGTTACGGTTCCATTGGCCAAAATATGGAGTCCTCCAGGGGCCACAGTGAGACTTTTTATTCCTTCTCAATACTTAGTACATACTTTGTCAGTATGTAACAGATACACTGTACATAGTTGTTGAGTGAACATCGAATGGATGAAGTTGATGAAAGCCTCTCCTATTCTTTGGTTTAATTATGGTCATTCAGGGCATATTTTTGCTAAATTGACCTACTATGTCAAACAACATCACCCAAAATAATGAACATCTTAATGGGTTTATCTAAAATAACAAGCTTGTATTTGAAGTATGTTTCTTCAATAACAAATAACAATATACTAAACCTAATAATTATATGTAAAGACCTTACCCCACCAACTGAAAACTAAAACTCAACATCTCTTTTAATGTGAGATGAGATTTCTTAGGTAAAGCATAGACCTCTGTTGAATACAGTGATTTACTTAGTCTTTCTAAATTGTGTGTGTGTGTGTGTGTGTGTGTATGTGTGTGTGTGTATGCATGCACGCATGCCTGTGGGAGCCACATAAAATTATTTCTATTATAATCAATGGTTTATTTTTTGCAGCTTTTTTGCAAAATGTAACAAGATAACTTTTTTTATTTATTGCATTTATTGGGGCAGTATTGATTAATAAAATTATATAGGTTTCAGGTTTGCCATTCTATACTACATTCTATACTACATCATCTGTATATTGTATTGTCTGTTCACCACCCCAAGTCAAGTCACCTTCCATCACCATTTATTTATCCCATATACCCTCTTCTACCTGCCCCAACCCCTCTTTCCCTCTGGTAATCACCATGTGTTGTCTGTGTCTATGAGATTTTTTTTTTAATCCCTTTACCAAGGACCCCAAACCTCATCCATGCTGACAGCTGTCAGTCTGTTCTCTGTATCTGTGAGTCTGTTTTTTTCCTTTGTTAGTTTATTTTGTTCATTAAATTCCACATAAGAGTGAATAATATGGCACTTGTCTTTCTCTGACTAGTTTATTTCACTTAACATAATATTCTCCAGGTTCATGCTGTCACAAAGGGTAAGATTTCCTTCTTTTTTATGATTGAGCAGTATTCCATTATGTAATGTACCACGATTTTTAAAAGTCTCCTCATCCACCAACGGGCACTGAGCTGCTTCCAAATCATGGCTATTGTGAATTATGCTGCAGTTAACATAAAGGTATATGTATTCTTTTGAATTAGTGTTTTGGGCTTCTTAAGATATATTTCCAGGGTGGAATAACTGGGTCATAATGCAGTTCCATTTTTAATTATTTGAGTTAACTCCATACTACTTTGCACAGTGGCTGCACCATACTGTGTTCCCACCAACAATGCACGAGGGTTTCCTTTTCTCTCCATTCTCACCAACAATCTTTTGCTGATTTGTTGATGATAGCCATTCTGATAGGTGTGAGTTGATCTCATTGTGGTTTTAATTTGCACTACTCTGATGATTAGTGATGTTGAGCATCTTTTTATATGTCTACTGGCCATCTGTATGTCCTCTTTGGAGAAGTGTCTATTTGGGTCTTTTGCCCATTTTTTAATTGGATTGTTTGCTGGGGGTTTTTTTCTTGGTGGTGTTTATAAGTTCTTGATAAATTTTGGATATATCTTATCAGATACATTTTTGGATTATATGGTTTCCCATTTTGTATTTTCATTTTGTTAATGGTTTCCTTTGCTGTGCAAAAACTTCTTAGTTTGAAGTAGTGCCATTCATTTATTTTTTTTGTTTCCCTTGCCCAAGGAGATATATCAGAAAAAATTTTCCTACTAGAAATGTCTGAGATTTTGCCACGTATGTTTCCTTCCAGGATTTTTATGGTTCCGAGTATAACATTTAAGTCTTTAATCCATTTTGAGTTTATTCCTGTGTATAGTATAAGAAGGTGGTCTTGTTTAATTTTTTGCATGTATTTGTCCAATGTACCCAACAGCATTTATTGAATACACTATCTTTACTCCATTGTATGCTCTTGCCACCTTTGTCAAATATTAATAGAGTATAAAGGCATGGGTTTATTTCTAGGCTCTCTATTCTGTTCCATTGATCCATGTCTGTTTTTATTCTAGTTTCATGATGTTTTGATTACTATGGTCTTGTACTACAGTTTGATATCAAGCAGCATAACTCCTCCAGCTTTGTTCTTCTTTGTCAGGATTGATGTGGCTTTTTGAGAATATTTGTTCTAGTTCTGTGAAATATGCCATTGGTATCTTGATAGGAATTGCATTGAATGTATAGGTTGCTTTGGGTAATGTGGACAATTAAATGATGTTAATGTTTTCTATCAATGAACACAGTATATGCTTCCACTTATTTGTATCTTCTTCTATTTCTTTCTTCAGTGTCTTATAATTTTCTGAGTACAGGTCTTTTACGTCCCTGGTTAAATTTATTCCTGGGTACCTTATTTTGTTTCTATTGTTGTTGTTGTTACAACAGTAAATGGGACTATTTTTTCAGTTTCTCTTTCTGATAGTTTATTATTGGTGAATAAAAATTCCACTTATTTCTGAATATTAATTTTGTACCCTGCTACTTTACTAAATTCACTTATCAGTTCTAGTACTTTTTAGTGGAGCCTTTAGGGTTATCTACATACAGTATCATGTCATCTGTGAATAATGACAGTTTTACTTTCTTCTTTTCAATTTGGATTCCTTTTGTTTCTTCTTTTTGTCTGATTACTGTCACTAGAACTTCCAGTACTACTTTATTTAGTATGAGTGGTGAAAGCAGACATCCTTATTTTATTCCTTTTATTAAGAGAAATGATTTTATGTTTTTCCCATTGAATATGATGTTTGCTGTGGGTTTTTTATATACAGCCTTTGTTATTTTGAGGTATATTCTCTCTATTTCTACTTTGTTGAGAGTTTTTATCATAAATGGGCACTGAATTTTATCAAATGCTTTTTCTGCATCTATTGATATGATCATGTGGTTTTTACCCTTCATTTTGTTTAGGTGGTGTATCACATCTATTGATTTGCAGATATGGTACCAACTTTGCATCCCTAGAATAAATCCCATTTGGTCAAGGTGTATGATCATTTTAATGTATTGCTAGATCCAGTTTGCTAGTATTTTGTTTAGGATTTTAGCATCTATGTTCATTAGGGATGTTAGCCTATAATTTTCTTTATATGTAGTGTCTTTACCTGGTTTTGGAATTAGGATAACGTTAGCCTTGAAAAATGAACTTGGGAGTCTTCTCTCCTCTCGAATTTTTGTAATAGTGTGATAAGGAAAGGTGTTAGTTCTTCTTTGAATGTTAGGTAAAATTCACCTGTGAAGTCACCCAGTCCAGGATGTTTGTTTGTTGAGGTTTTGTTTTTCTTTTTACTAATCACTGCCTCAATTTCATTAGTTGTAATTGGTCTTTTGTGATTTTCTGATTCTTCTTGATACAGTTTTAGAAGATTTGTATGTTTCTAGTAATTTATCTATTTCATCCAGATTGTCCTATTTGTTGGCATATAGTATTTTGTAATATTTTTTTACAACCCTTTGTATTTTTTTGGCATCAGTGCTTACTTCTCCTCTTTCAGTTTTTATTTTATTTATTTGGGTTCTCCCTCTTTTTTTCTTGATTATTTTGGTTACAGTTTTGTCAATATTGTTTTTTTTTTTTAAGAACCAGTTCTTGGTTTCATTAATCTTCTGTATTATTTTTTAGCCTCAGTTTCTTTTATTTCTGCCCTAATCATTATTATTTCCTTCCTTATGCTCAGTTTGGGCTTTGTTTTTAGTTATTTTTCTAGTTCCATTAAATGTAGAGTTATATTATTTCTTTAAGTTTTTTTTCACTTCTTGAAATAGGCCTGTAATGCTCTAAACTTCCCTCTTACGACTGCTGTCCCTGTGTCCCATAGAGTTTGGATTGTTACATTTTTGTTTTGTTTCAAGGTATCCTTTAAAACTTTTTTCTTTATTTTTTATTGAAATCTAGTTAACATACAGTATTATATTAGTTCCAGGTGTAGACCATAGTTATTCAACATTTTTATATCTTATATAGTGATCACCATAAGTCTAGTACTCATCTGACACCATACTAGTTATTATTGACTATATTCCCAGTGCTGTACCTTACATCCATGTTGATTTCTTCCTTGACCTCATTATTAACCCATTCATTGTTTTGTTATTTAGTGTCCACGTTTTTGTGAGTTTTTCAGTTGTTTTTTTTCTTGTGGTTGATTTCTGGTTTCATACCATTATGGTCAGAGAAGATGCTTGATATAATGTCAGTCTTCTTAAATGTATTGAGTCTTATTTTGTGTCCTAACATGTTGTCTATCCTAGAAAATGTTCCGTGTGCACTTGAAAAGAATGTATATTTTGCTGCTTTGGGATGAAATGCTCTGAAGACATTAATTAAATCCATCTGATCTAGTGTGTCATTTAAGGCCTTTGTTTCCTTATTGATTTTCCATCTGGAAGATCTATCTCTTGATGTCAATGGGATATCAAAATCCCATACTATGACTGTATTACTGTTAATCTCTCCCTATAAGTCCATCAAGATTTACTTTACATGTCTAGATGCTCCTATTTTGGGTACATAAATGTTTACAGGGGTTATATTCTTGTGTTGGATTGCTCCCTTTATCATTATGTAGTGTCCTTCTTTGTCTCTTACTATAGCCTTTGTTTTAAAGTTTATTTTGTCAGGTATAAGTATTGCTATCCCACCTTTTTAAAAATTTTCATTTTCATGAAGTATCTTTCTCCATCCATTTACCGATAGTCTATTTCATTCTGAGGTGAGTCTTTTTTTAGACAGCATACATAGGGGTCTTGTTTTCTTATCCATTCAGCTAACCTACATCTTTTGATTGGAGCACATAAATCAGTTACACTAAGATTGATTATCAATAGGTATGTATTTTTGCCATTTTATTTTTGTAATTATATTCCTCTGGGTTTTTTTTCCTTCTTCTTGTTAAAGAAGGCCCTATAACATTTCCTGTAATACTGGCTTGGTGGTAACAAACTCATTTAGTAAAACTCGTTTAGCTTTTTCTTGTCTGGGAAGCTCTTTATTTCTTCTTTAATTTTAAATGATAGCCTTGCTGGGTAAAGAAGTCTTGATTGTAGGTCCTTGCTTTTCATCACTTTGCATATTCCATGCCAATCCCTTCTGGCCTTATATATATCTGTTGAAAAATCAGCTGACAGTCTTATGGGAGTTTCCTTTTAGATAGCTAACTGTCTTTCCTAGCTGCTTTTAAAATTCTCTTTGTCTGTAAGTTTTGCCACTTTAATTATGATGTGTCCTAGTGTGGCCTCTTTCAATTCATCCTGATAGGACTCCCTGTGCTTCCTGAACTGGTGTGTCTTTTTCCTTTGCCAGATTAGGAGATTTTTCAGTCATTACTTCTTCAAATAGGTTCTTAATCCCTTCCTCTCTTTCTTCTCCTTCTGGTGCCCCATGATGCCAATGTTGTTATGTTTCATGTCACAAATGTCCCTTAAACTATCATCAGTTTTTTTAATTCTTTTTTTCTTTTTATTGCTCATTCAGTTTTTTTCCTACCTTGTTTTCCAAATTACTGATTCTGTCCTCTGCTTCATCTTACCTACTGTTAATTCCTTCTAGAGTATTCTTCATTTAAAATATTCTTCATTTTTGACTGGTTCTTTTTATGGTTTCTATGTCCTTTTTCATACTGTTGAGTTCTCACTAAATTCCTTATAGTTCTCACTAAGTTCCTTGAGCATCTTTATAACCATTTTTTTTTAAACTCTGTATCAGATAACCCACTTACCTCTGTTTCATTTAACTCTTTTGTCTGGAAATTTCACCTGTTCTTTTATTTGGGACATGTTTCTTTGTCTCCCTATGTTGGCTGCCTCTTTGTGTTTGTTTCTTTGTATTAGGTAGCTCCACTATGACTCCCAGTCTTGGTTGGTGTGGTGGCCTTATGTAGCAGGTATTCTGTGGGCCCCAGTGGTGCAGTCTCTTTGATCTCCTGAGCTGGGTACTCTAGGAATGATCCTTGTGTGGGTTTTGTAAGTTCTCCTGTTTCAATTGAGTCTTTACATATTTACATACTCCTGTGTTAGGTGCACAAATGTTTACTAGGGTTATATCCATTTGTTGCATTGTTCCTTTCATCATTATGTAGCATCCTTCTGTGTCTCTTACTGTAGCCTTGGTTTTAGAGTCTAGGTTTTGGTTTGTTTTATTTTTTGGATATAAGTATTGCTACCATAGCTTTTGTTCCCTTTCCATTTGCATGTAATATCTTTTTCCATCCCTTTGCTTTTAGTCTGTGTTTATCTTTAGATCTGAGGTGGGTCTCTTGGAGACAGTATATATATATATGAGTCTTGTTATCTTATCCATTCAGCTACTTTATGTCTTTTCATAGGAGCATTTAAGCTATTTACATTTAAGATGATTATCGATAGATACATATTTATTGCCATTTTATTTTTAAACTATTTGCCACTGTTTTTCTTTTTGTTTTTCTTCTCCTTCTCCTTTCCTTCATGTGCTTTTCTTCTTCTTCTTTCTTCTTCTTCTTCTTCTTCTTCTTCTTCTTCTTGCAAGCCCTTTAACATTTGTTGCCGTACTGGTTTGGTATTAACAAACTCCTATAACTTTTTTTGTCTGGGAAGTTCTTTAGTTCTCCTTCAATTTAAAATATAGCCTTGCTGGGTTAAAAGCCTCAGTTATATGTCCTTGCTTTTCATTACCTTGAATATTTCATGCCAGTCCCTTCTGGTCTGAAACATTTCTTTTGAGAAATCAGGTGATAGTCTAATTTGTGCTCCCTCATAGGTAACTCCCTGATTTATCTCTTGCAGCTTTTAGGAATCTCTCCTTGTCTTTAAGCTTTGCCATTTTAATTATGATGTGTCTTGGTGTAGGCTTCTTTATGTCCCTCTTGTTTGGGACTTTCTGGCTTCCTGGACTTGTGTGTCTTTTTCTTTCACCAGACTAGGGAGGTTTTTGGTCATCATTTTTTCTAATAGGTTCTTGATTCCTCACTCACTCTCTTCTCCTTCCTGTATTCCCATGATGTGGATGTTGTTATGCTTCATGTTGTCCCAAATGTTTCTTAAGCTCTCCTCATTCTTTTTTATTCTTTTTTTCTTTTTGCTGCTCTGCTTGGGTGTTTTCTCAACATTGTCTTCCACATAGTTGATTCAATCCCCTGCCTCATCTAACCTACTATTTATTCCATCCAATGTATTATTTATTTCAGATATTGCATTCTTTATTTCTGACTGGTCCTTTTTTATTGTTTCTATGTCCTTTTTCATGCTGTTGACTATCCTTATAATTATTACACTAAACTGTATATCTGATCAATTGCTTGCCTCCTTTCCATTTAGTTCTTCTTCTGAGGATTCTCTTGTTCTTTCCTTTGGGATCTGTTTCTTTGTCTTCCAATTTTGACTGCCTCTTTGTTTTCATTTCTATGTATTAGGTAGATCTCAAAGATGCTGGTGTAGACCTATGTCAAGCACTGCCTGTGGCTGGCCCTGGGCAACCAGTTTGGAGCTATCAGTGATCAACAGTTTGTGGTTCCCTCTGCCAGGCCTGTTTGTGTGCAGAGAGAACCAGGCTGTGCACCAAGGCTGGCTTTTACCAGCTTGGGCCCAGGGGAGCATCAGCTAAAGTCTCAGAGTTTCTGGAGATCTGCTTTAGTTGTTAAACGTTATTATTATCACTGAGATAACATCCAGCTGTACTCCTCAGCAGCCCAACTTAAGCTCCACAGGATGGGGCACAGTAGTTCCTAAGGGCTTGGCTGTTGCTTCTACTCAGGTTGATGCCACTTGGAGGGGAATGCTTTGCTTGAGAAATGGCCTCTTCAGTATGGGGAATGACTTAGCACAGAGATCCTGGTGGCTATTCTGTTAGTTCTCTCCTGAGAGTCAGTGGCCCCAGACTCTCCTCACGTGTATCTAGTCCACTCTGTCTTTCCTCTGCCAGAGCCTAGAGTACGTGGCTGCGAACAGAATTTTGTGCATTGGTCCTTTAAGAAGTCTCTGTGTCTCCAACTGTCTCTCCCTAGTGGACAGAAACCCTGCTGCTCTTCATAGCTGGATGTTATCTGGGTTCCATTCCGGCTCTGGTTCTGTACTTTCGGAAGCCCAGCTTGGGGTTTAGACCCTACATTTCTCAGGGGAACTCCCCAGCCTCTGAAATATCCCTCTGGAACTTAAGCTGCCACCCTTGTGAGCCCAGCCAACCATCTCATGCCTCTGCATTCCCTACCAATCTCATTGTGGTGATGTGGTTTTGCCTGCCTGTCCTTGGTTATAAGGCTTCTTTCCAGCTAGTGTTCAGTTAGTTATTCAGGATGATTTCTCTACAATTTAGTTGTAAGTCCAGTGTGGTCCTGGAAGGAGGTTTGTGCAGCTTCCACTTATTCCTCCACCATCTTGGATCTCTTCAATTGATTGCTATTGGCCCATTCATGGGTGGGGATAGCTTTCAATCTAGCTGACTGTGAGGTCCGACCCCAACCACAGTGTATGAGCTGTTGTGGAGGTGCTAACACACAAAGCTGAATTTCCTCAACAGAGCCTGGTGCCAGCTGAGATCTACCTTTGTATATGCCACTGCGAACCTAATTGGATTCTGCTTTGATATTGTCTGAAGCTTGCCAGTGGGTGTGTTGGTTGCAGGGCTTCATGGGAGGGACTCTGGCATAGGACAATGTTAGATACTGCCTGTGACTGGCCCTGGGCAACCTGTTTGGAGCTATAGCATGATCCACAGTTGTGACTGCCTCTGCTGGGCCTGAGTATGTGGGGAAAGGACTCAGCTGCACATCATTGCTGGCCTTTAAAACACCAACCCCAGGGGCACGTCTGCAAAAGTTCCATGGCATCCTGAGATTGGCCTCTGCCTGCCTCTGCCTACCTGTCAGACTCAGTCACTGAAAGAGCCTCTGGCAGTACTTAAGTTACATGAGGTAGGTTCTCTGTGAGTTGCCAGGCAGGGGTGTATGGTGTTCACCAGACTGTTACAGGTTCAGTCTTGGTGCCAGTGCTGGGCCTGAGCCACTCAGCAAATGTCCCAGGATATATACGAAGCTGAGCTGCTACTTGCTGGGTGCTTGCACACCTTTGTGGTGGTGTGAAGTATCAGGGAGATGTCAGGGTGAGACCAGGAGAATTTATGAGGCCCAAAGAGACAAAAACTTGTCAGTATAAAAGGAAGGCTCTGCACTGGTCATGTGTACAAGGGAAAAATGTCCTTCTTCTTAGAGCCACACCATTCAGTCTGTTCTAGATTCTGCTGAGAGCCTGATCTCTGCAGGATGTGCTGCAGGGAGTCGGGAGGGTGGGACTAGTGAATCTCCCATGAGTAAGATGTGATGGTTAGGCATAAAGGACACTGAAGGGAATGGCCCCTGCCCCAGGGCACACCACTCAGTTTATCCAGGCTTCTGCCCAGGCTTTGGCAGGGTGGAGCCACCAGAAATCACGAGGGTAGGAATGCCATGGCCCAGGAAGTGGGGCTAGCAGATCTCTTGTGGGAGGGAGCCTCAGAACTCAGTCACTTATACCCTTTGAGTCTGCCTACACCTTTGTACCCCAACCCAGGCAGCTGAGTCCTCAGCGGAGCACAAGCTCTGCAAGGTGGGGTTGCAGGGAGTCCAGAAGGTGGGACTATTGCTCTATGGAGGGGAGTGTCCCACCCAAGAAAGATGGCACCTACAGTGCACGAGAAGAACTCAGCTCACAGGTCCTGGTGGCTGTCCCTTCAGCTCTCTCTCTAGAGCCACAAACACCAATCTTTCTTCATGCAACTTAAGTCTGCTCTGTCCTCCTTCTGCCACAGCCCAGGGTGAGTGGCTATGAATGAGATTTTGTGCATTACCCCTTTAAGAGGGTCCCTTTGTCTCTAACAGACTCCTGTCTCTCCCTGGCTGATGGAAACCCCATTGATTTTCACAGCCAGATGTTATGTGGGTGCCTCTTTCCTGCTCTGGTGCTCTGGTCTGGGGAGCCTGGCTTGGGGTTGAGACTCCCCGCTTCTCAGGGGAAAAACCTGCAGCTGAGATATCCCTGAGGTTGCCACTCATGGGAGAGAGTCTAGCCCTTTATGCATGTTCAACTAGCCTTCAGTTGGTTATTCAGGTTGATTGTTCAAGATAACTTTTTAAAACTTGCATTAGAATGTTTTCTCAAATTTGATGGCCAGGAATATTGCATTTTATAATTAGAAGTTACAATCTATATTTCATATATTTAAAATTGATATATTTGAATTAAATGTTTATATAATTTAATAGTTCATTTCTCATATGTGTAGGGATCAACGAGAAATAAAATAATACTTGATAATTAGAAAACATTCAATTCAGAAATGTTTACAGTAGCACATGTCTGTTTTCACCTCACCATCCACTGCCATTCCCCTGAATATCTACACACACCTGACACACCTGAGAGAAATGTCCTAGGTGCTATAAAGAAACGAGAAAAGTCTGCAGTGTGACCTTTACATATGAACTTAACTGTCCTCTCAGACTGTACATGTAAATCCATATGTTATAGAGAGTTATTTTTAAAGGAAGATCCAGTTCAATCTTTTAGCAACCTGATTTTTAAAATATTTTTCAGTGTCCCCTAACAGTAATCAGTTGTTCTTCATTACTGCTTGTAGCTCCCTCCTCCCCACTGTGCCTGAAACCTGCTCCACTTGGACCTGCTGGTACCATGCAGGCAGAGCCATGAGTTCCTGATGCCTGGAGAGGCTGGCCAGCAAGAAGGCTCTGGTTTGCAGCTGATGTTATTTCTATCAGCCCCTGAGGTCACACATGGGGGCAGACCCTGCTGAGTTCCCTCAGGCAGCCTTTGAACAGCAAATTTAGGAATGCAGCCTTGGACAATCTCTCACCACATTGGAGTTGACAGTATGAATGTGGTCATGGAGCTAAATGGTGTTTCAGAGAATGAGGTTGTACCTCCTCTTTAGTCCTGCTGACTCCAGGTTACCAACCGCCCCAGTTTCCTTGGGACTGTTCCAATTCCAAGACATGAAGTTCAAGGGCCCCTTTAATGTTGCCCAATTTTTCTGGCACTGATACAATATCCCAAATCTTGCACAGTGGGAGTGAACTTGGAAACTGTAGAGTTTTGCAGGAATTATGAAAGAATCAAACACAACTGGTCTTATTGATCTTCAATGAAGAGAAACTCCAGAGCATTTCTTTCCCTGAACTGAGTATATTTTCTGCCAAAAGCAGCCAATGCAAAGCCTCAACTGCACTTGGCATTTGACTTTTTTTTTATTGGAAACTGCCTGTGCAATTGTGCCCATGGTTGCCCTAGGTGTTCATCATGAGCACTTAAAATGATTGCTTTTGCAGTTGCAGATGGTTGTACCAGCTCCAAACAAAGAGGATCATGGAGGGTTCTGCTTATATAGTGCGGTTTCTGGAAGGAATTCACTGCAGATTGTACAATGAAGCACACCGGACTCTGCTGACCCAGGGAATTTTTACAAGGTTAAATCAGCCATAAATTCTGTCTGGGCCTTGTCTGCTTTTGTGATAGTTGCTCTAAGGGCTTTATTGAGACTTTAGATTAAACTGTATATTCTTATCCACTGAGACATGCAACTCCCCGTGTCCTATGTACGTATCTGGTAAACTCCATTGCCGAATAAATACATAGAGAGTCAGCAGGTATGCACTGCCTTCACTTTCATCTCACAGAGAAGAGAGTTGAGGGACAAGGTCATTGAATTATACTTGATTTTAGTGTACACAGACAGTCCACATTAGAAAATGAAAATCTATGCTACTATTGAGAAAAGAGATCAGGGAATCAAGATAGCCCTCAATAGATGATACTTTCATCTTAAAAAGTGAAAGTTATATACTACATGGGGTTTCTTTGTCAGTTTTTAAAAGATTAATTCAAAATATTTTATTTCTTGCTTTAGGATGTTTCATTCCTTCCCCATTATCTTTGAATGGCATTTTTAAGTTGGTAGACATCATGCTTTGGAGTCAGAATTCCTTGTTTTTGTTGCTGTTGTCTACAAATCCTGTCACCGAAAGAGATCCAGGTATCATAAGAGGCTGCTGAAATATGTTCTTACTGCCAAATGTGTGATTGCTGAGTTACCAAAAAATATCTGGGCTTCCTGATCTTGATTCTGGTATTGTCCCTGGACAGCTCACTTTTGAGACTGTTCTATCTTGCAATCAGGTTAAAAATCTTAAAAAAAAAAAAAAAAGAGTTAGTGCATTTATCATAGATAAACATACATAAAATCCTTCTCACTATTGAGTGTGATCAGTTTGTTAGACTAGTAAAGAAGGTCATCATATTTCCTGTTAAACATGAGAATACAGTTAAAGAAACTCTTAATATCTGATGTTTTTCCTCTCCTCTCTCGCACACCATTCAGCAGAAACTTGAGTCTTTGGTTTTAGGTGGATTGTGGCAGAATAGAAAGAAAGGAGAGTGGAGAAGTAGGCCCATGGTTGGGCTCCATACAGCAAACTGGGTTTCTGCAGTCTACTATGCCAGGAAGCAGCTGGTCCTATTTGTCCATCCCCCGAACTGATCTTTTCCCTGAAATCTTGGCTTGGATTGTTTCCTGCAAACAATATGAAATCTGCATGTGTGCCAGGTAAACTGCTGTTCAAGATATTTTTAGAATTCAGGGGTGTTATGCTAGGAAGTCAAGATCATTCAAGTAAAACAACAAGCAGTTGTGGGGTTGTATTTCAGTATGATCCATACTTTTGAGTTGTAGTTGCTCAAGTAGGAGAAGCAGCCTTAGATGGTTATGAAGCCAGTTGCTAAAAAAATGGTTCCAGATTCCTGCTGTAATTTAACCCTTGCAGGCAGAGCTAAAAATATCAAAACGAGATAGCAACCCCTTTGTCTGCTAGGTTTGCAGTCATTCGAAGCATATCCTTGGTCTTGTCATTTATTTGTTAAAAATAAAAATCCCTGCCAAGGCTTGATTCCCATGCACTGCAGCACAAGAGCAGCAGCATGTACGTAACAGGCCGCTGGCTGCCCCCTTGGGAGCAGGAGACCGGCGCTTGCTCTTACTGGCAGAGATTGTTTTTACAGTGCCCACCCTGGCCTAATAACTACTACTTATGCTGAAAATGGAAGAATCCATTTTCCTTTTTAAATTAAAAAAAAAACAACAAGTGAGCCCATGACATGGCTCTCCTTGAACAAATAACACTGAAAAAAATTTCTTCTAGTGGCTTTTCAAAATAAAGGTGAATTGCTGTGCAGGAATAGCCATAATGTGAGGGGGAAAGAAAAAATGAATGTGGGACTTTCCAAATGTTTGTCCCCACCAGAAATGATATTAGATTCTGCCCTGTTTGTTCTTCCTTTGTTGTTACAGTCACAGGACATATTCTCTGCAGACAGCGCGTAAGGCCGTGGCAACGGAGACACAATCTCATTAACGATTCAACACGCCACCCTAGTGGCCACTCGAGCACACAGTCCACATGTAGATTTGAAATGGATGCTCAATTCATTGTCTTGGCTCTCAGGAAAGCCGCTTCTAACCAGGTTGCACATAAAAATCACTTGGGAACATGAATAATTACTAACGCCCTCCCATCCCTGTACACTCGGACGCCTCTGACCAGAGGCAGGGCAAGGCATCAGTATTTTCCAAGCTGTGTGGTACTTATATGCAGCCAGGGTGGATAACCCCTGCTTTGGGAGAACTTTTCGTGTGCAGCCTCATCCTGTAACATCACACTCCTGCCCACCTTCTGCTTCTGGAGAGAGAAGGCTGCTTGCCTCCCAGAAGAAAAGCAGAAGATACCCCTGAGGATTGAGGGCACAGATGTAATTTTCTTAGTCTGCGGCATATCTTTTTTTTTCCTGCAAAATAAATACCACAAAAGTCCTGGAAGAGTCTGAGAAAAAAACCGCTCATGAGCCATTTCACATCAGTATTGGCTCAGCAGCCTGGCCAGCCATGCAGACTTAATGCTTTTGTTTCTGCTGGGACCTTTTTCTTTCCCCCGCAAGGATAGGATGTCACACTTTTGACTTCTGTGGGTTTCTCTATTGCACTGGTTCTCAAAACCAGGAAGTTCAGAGCTGGGTCTGAGGTTTTGCTCTTGGAAACTGTCAAGAGCATTATGAAAGTAACCTGTCAAAAACAAGGCATCTCTCCTGCAAGAGGCAGCATTCTGAAAGGGAGGAAGAATGTGTCCAGTCCTGGCCTAGGGAGGCCAGTAGGTAGTGCCCTTTGCTGGCTGGGACAGAAAGTCATTTATAAGCATTTCTCTTGTCATGGACCACAGGCTGCATCAGAGCAGAAATATAGAATAAAGCAAAAATTTTGCTTGGACTTGGCTAGATTTAAGGAAGAAAATGTCAAGGTTCAGTTGCCCTAAGGTCACAAGTTCCACTAATATACCAGGCACTGTCCCAAGTGTCAGGGATAGAAAACTGCAAATGAGAACAGGCCTTAACCTCCTAGAGAGTGGTCAAGCAGACAGTGAGAGAAAAATGTCTGAGAGATATTGTTTCCATAGGAACTTCTGGGTGCTATGGAAGAGACACCAGTAGGACCCTCCCACTGGCATGTTTGCAGATAGCCCTTAATAAGGTCGTAGAACATCCCACTGCATCCTGGGGCCATCATGGACCCGATATTGGCTATGGTGGACCTCATATTGAGGTAAGCAGAGTGGATGTGGTTATCCCCAAGGTTGAATGCAGCACTAGTTATTACTCAAGTGGAGATATTGTGGCATTAGACCAGATGCCTCTGGTGGGTCGGATTTGCACTGTGAACTAATGGTGGAGAAGGGGACCCACTGCTTACTCATTAGCAACAAGAGCTAAATGAGAATGTCTCTGAGGGGAAAGGGCTCCATCTGAGCACCACTAGGGACCTTCCTTCCACATGAAGGGTGACTTAGAAATAAGAGAATCTGATTGACAATGAGATATATAGAAATAACTGAATAAACAAAAACTTACTCATGGAAAAGCATAAAACATTTAGAGGTGGTGACTGAGTTTAGCAATCTAGGCGGCAAGGAGGGTTTATGTAGGAAAATCAAGTCAGAAAGATTAAATACAGTTAGATGGGAGAAGTTCTAGAATTTACAGAGTTTTAATGGTTTTGTTTTATTTTTACTTATTTGTTTCTTTCTTTGTTTACTTATTTTCTGAAGATACTGGGGGGATAACGGGTAGCTGTTGGGTGGAAGACCACACAGTTTCTCACAAAGATCAAGGCCACCGGCATGTATAACATAGAGTGTGTAAAAAGAAACCAGGCCCCCAGGAAGACCAGCTGGGAAGCTATTGAAATTGTCCACAACTAAGGTTATTAGGTCCTGAAATTGAACAATTGTTTCCTTATAATTTAGAATACTCTTCCATTTATCCATGGTCAGCAAAAAAGTGCAAATAGTAGTAATTTCTTGACTTTTGCTCACTGCATTTTTTTCTTACCATCCATAGAATTTATCCATTTGATCTTTCACAAAATAGCCACCGATGAGGTAAATTGACTGTGTTATTTCCTTTAAAGGTAAACAGAGAAGCTAGATTTTTAAATTTTACCATCATGTTGTAGTAGGGGGAGGAGAGCAGAAAGCAAGAGGAGAGAAAGCCTGAATCAACAGAAAATAAACAGAGTTAGATATTAAAGTAGAATGATAAACAGTAATCTATGCTTTTATCTTGTTTTTAAAAAGAAAGAAAGAAAGAAGAGGAAAGTGAAGCAAGCACAAGCACTCCTGTGCACTTAGGTGGATTCAGGTAAGGCCTATAGCTTTCAGACCTGCCAGTTCAGAAGCATGGTTTGTTTCTACGGGCCTTTTTAGAGCTAATATCCAGAATATCAGATGTGACCTCTGGGCTCCCAGCAGGCCCACTGAGTTCATTTTGATTTGGTCACAAACCTTCTTCCTGTCTTATAAGCAGTAAATACTGGGACATACTAAGAATCACCACTTTTCAGTCCTGTAGTTAATTTTAGAAACAGCTTTCCAGACAATGAAGTTTAAACTTTTGAGACATCTGGCCAGAGCTGGGATCTGTGTAGCCTTTGTCCCTCTCCTGATTGGACTGTTATCTGTTTGGAACATTTCCCCACATCCTCGCAAGCCTGTCACCCACCACTGAGTGAACAGGTGGTCTCCGGTTTCGCCCTGGTGGAGGGGTGTGCTGGTTGTCTGGATTCCTCCGTGGCAGCTCGGCTCCAGTGTGATGACCATCATCAGCTACTGGCTTCTTGCCTGATCCTCTGCTTCTGTTGCTCCTTAGTAGCAAAACTAACTGACTCATTTCCATGCCTCTTCAAATTACTCTCCTTCTCCCTGGAAGAAGTGATGATGATCAGAGAAATAGCAAGAAAGCAGAAGCAGAGGAAGGAGAGGAGCGCAGGGCCTGGACCACAACCTGGTCTGAGCCTTGCAGTTTGGTTGCTAGGGGCAAGATATGTGAAAGGAATTTGCAGGTGAAGGACCCTGGACGGCCTTACAAACACAGTAATAAAATAAAGAGCCCATCAGTGGGCACTGCGTATCTCTGCACCAGTGAGCCCGCTGAAGTGCTGCCTGTGCAACTGCAAATCCAAAGGAATAGCGGCATGACCTTGGCGGAATCACTTTAACTTTTCTTAACCTCTGTTTCAGGTGTGTTTTTCCTGAAGTGCAGATTGTTTTAAGGGTGGCATGATATATAATGCACATGATAGGTTATGACAAAATACTGGAACAATGTAAATATCAATAGAGGTTGTTATTATGCCTATACTTTGCTATATGGTGATAGCAAAATAAGACTTTATTAGGTAATGAGGGAGCCTTTCACATCCTCAGATTCAGGGCAGATAACATGTCATAGAAGGAAATCTGGAGCTCTGCCTCTAGCAAATACAGTGATCACCAGACAAAAAAGTTGACTCCATCCTGCTTACTGTATACAAACTTTACAACTCATATCTCCAGATAGGCACAGGGAAAAAAAGAAATGCAAATATAATCACTTAAAGTACCTAATAATACACAAACTCAACTGGGTTACATCAGATTGCAAATTTTTAAAAATGGCTTTTTATAAGATTTACTCGCTCACTGACTCCTTCATTCGGTCAACACAAATTTGATTTCTGGCTCTTTGGAATTTGCATTTAAAGAGAGCTGCAGTATTGACTTGAAGAACACATAGAACTTGCTAACCACAGTCCTGATCCTTCTGTAATCTGAGGGGCTGTCCAGTAATGCAGACTATCAGTATAAGGAAGCCAGAACCCTGAGCTTTTCCTGTTAATCATGTTAATCACTGGCCTAGATTTGCCTCACCTCTGGAAAATGCTCAAAGATGCTCCTTCACTTTCAATCTAGGGAAAATGTTGTGTCTCTAAATGGGTTTACAAGCAGCATTATGGAGCCCCGTGGTCAGGGCTGCCATGAGGGGTACCACCTTCTAAGGTCTGCTCCCCCAAAACCCACTGATATAGATAGGGTTGATGGCTCAGGCCACTTCCACACAGGCCTTCCTGAGAGAGTGGGTGCCACTTTTCCAGGGCAGCTATTGCCACTATTTCAGAGTGTTAAAATACTGTTTTAATTTTTAAAAAATTGTTTCACCAAGCCTTTACTTAATATTCAGCAGTTACTCAAAAGCCACAATTCCAAACTTCACAGCAGGAGCCAAGCCCCGAGGGGTATGAGAGCTGAGTTAGTGGAGTGCAAGAGTCTACAGGCAGCTCCCTGCAGAGGAGGCTGGGCCCATCTCTAGCATGGAACAGGCGGGTGGGCCATGTAAGCTGAGCACGTGAGGAACAGCTTCTGCCTAGAGTTCATACAACTATAGCTCAAAATGTGAGTGGAACTTAATCCTTGACATTCTGCCAGGTTTATAAGCAAACTTTTCTAGAACTGATCTAGTGTGACCAGTTTGTTGTGGTTTCATAATATAGCATGATAGTTGGGTGTGTGTGTGCTATCCAACAGCTTGGTTTTTTCTTCATTTTTTGAAATGTTGAACCAGATCCTGAGGCACCTGTTACATAACTCCTTTGAAACTTGTATAGATAAGTAGATTGAGACTGGACTGTGAAGCCAGAATTTCACAGGATGCATTTTCCCTGATCTAAAAAGAAATGAAATTGAATTCAGAATTGTTTAAAACTGAATTGTGCAATTAAAGCTTCTCCCAGGTTAGGCTGGCTGATCAAGTTCATTCGAATCCATTTGAAAAATTTTCTTTGGAAAATGTCGTCTTGCGTGAAGGTGCTATATACATAAGCCATCGGTCTGCATCTTGTGGTCTGGATTCTATTTGTATTTGGTCTTGTGTTCTTTTGCCCTGTTTGCTACTACCGCTTTTGTAAACACGGTTTTAAAATTCCAACTCACGACAGTTGTTCTGAGAGCGATACTGTATTCCCTATTGCAGCAGAGCTTCCCTGCCATGCCGCACCATAACTGGCTCGTCTCTGACACATAACAGCAGTTGCCCCCTTACCTATGGTTTCACTTGCGGTCTACCATGGAGCAAAAACTTGGAAAATTCCAGAAATAAACAATTCTAAAGTTTTAAATTGTGCATAATTCTGAGTAAAATGATGGGATCTTGAGCTGTCCCATTCTGTCCTGCCTAGAATGGGAATCATCCCTCTCTCCAGCATGTGTGGATATGCCACCCAGCCATTAGTCACTCAATAGCCATTGTAATTGTCAGATCAGTTGTCTCTGTGTCCATGATTATGTTCTACTAACCCTTATTAACAATGCTGTATTTGCCTAACTTTTATTACATTATATTGTTGTAATTGTTCTATTTTATTATTAGTTGTTGTTTATCTCTTACTGTGCCTAATTTATAAATTACTCTTTATCATAGGTATGTATGTATAGGAAAAAACATACTATGTATAGGGTTCAGTATTATCAGAGGTTGCAGGCATCCACCACTGGACTTAGTACGTAGCCCCTGAGGATAGGTGGGGGGAACATGCCTTACAAAAAAAGTAGGCAAGCGTGCATTCTCCAGGATTGGTTTACACCCTGTGTCTCTTAAGCATTTGTAATTATAGGTCATTGCAGTGTTGATATCCATTACCTAGTAATTAATGTACTCTCCCCCACTTCGGTTTGAGATGTGTTATTAACTTCTCAGATCTTCCCTCATGCTCCTGGTTTAGTCTTACACAGTGGGAAGAAATTCTGCTTCTTACCAAAAATTGCAGAGCAATTTGATCCAGTTTCTTTTGTTGAAATGCTGAGTTAATTATATTTAACCATGGATGATAGTAAATTTGCACTAACAGCATTTTTTCATCAATGGGAATGTTTAGATTCTGCGAGGTGGAACATCAGAATCCATATCGGGGGAGGCCAGGGAGCCCATTCCACATGAATGTGTTAGCTGTGTAGTTTGGCATAAGCTTTTTAATGGAGTTCTTATGGGATACTATAAAGGCCTTTATTGCATGAACCTGGAGGCAGAATGTAAATATGCTTATGTGCCTATTACAGAGGAAAGCAAAGGTTACCTCTCTTTTTTAAAGAAATTTGTTTTTGAACTAAGTGGGGGAAGGCTGGAAGGAGGGCATAGGGCAAAGGGGGAGAAAGGGGAGAAAGAAATGAGACAATTGTAATAGCATAATCAATAAAATATACTGAAAAATAAAATAAATTTTGTTTTAATTTTTAGCTCTTGACCATCTCCAGGTTGCTTTGTAGACATGACAACCAGCTTGGGAAACCCAGGACAAGACTGACCTAGTTGGTACCAACCATATAACAAAAACAGAAACTGGGGACAGTTGTTGATGTGGTTTATTGGGCAACTAGATGGACCCGATTATCCACATTACAATACTAGCAGATCATTTCAACTTACCCTTATTGGTGGAATAATTAGAGTTGAACTCTCCCCAGTGAAAAATCTGTAGTGCAGATTGGTTCCACATTAATAATGCAGAGAGAAAAGCTGTTTGTTTGGGAAAGGCTAGAATTTGCCTTTTCCTGTCCCATGGCAGCTCCTCAGAAAAGATTGTTTTGAGCTTTACCTCACACAGCAGAACAGACGATATGCATTTTCACTTGTCATAAGTTCCCTGATTCTTGTCTGGGCTCTTACGTATAAGGTGACTGCCATTTGCCTGAAATCACTTCATGACTATGAAGGGGTTGGTCCTGGTCATTTTACATTGCTGTTTCAGAGTAGGTTGGGAAATCTTTTTACCACTTTGTGTCATTAGTTTATTTGATTGATTCTTATCTTTTTTTTTTTATTCACCAAGTATTTATTGAGCTCTTCATTAAGAATTTATTGAGAATTCATTAAGGGCAGGTAAATTGAAAATAAGGCAAAAAGCTATTAATCTGTAATTGTATATGTCAAGACATCTTTAAATATTTTTATTTATAAGCTTAATATTTTATATTCTCAGTACTGTGTTCTGCTGTGGGGAAAGACCGTGTAGGCTGGTAAGACGGGAAGTGCAAGCTTTAGCCAAAAATTGCTTTCAAAGTAAGTGCTAGTACCCACTCCCTGTGTGTCCTAGAGCAAAAATCTTTGTTTCCTTGGTTCCCAGTTATGTCATCTATAAAATGGGGGAATAATGCCTGACTCATCTACTTGTTGTAAAGATTGAGCTTTAACCATTGGCTAGCACTAATTTGACTCTTAGTAAGCATGAGTTGAATCTGGCCCCCCCCTGCAGGCGCACCGCCTTTCGTGGCACTTATATCACACCACTGCTGTATCCTTAGAGTCTTTTGCTGAATGCTTACAACTAACACAGTTGTAGAAGCTCAAGAGGGCATTCTAGAGCTTTAGGTGGTACCTGCCAAAGCAAATTCTAAATCAAACTCAGTGCCTCTGCTGGGAGATTTGATGATAAAAGAATCTCATTCATTTCAGAAAAATGTATTAAATACCCACATTACGCTGGCCATTAGGGATACAAATGTGCCCTCATAGAGCCTATAGACAAGCATGCAATGCTATAAACAAGGTATGTGTGCTAGTATGGGGTGGGGAGGGAAATATGGTGCTCTGAAAGTCTATAACAGGGATTCCAAACTCATTTTTGTGTTAAGAAGTGAGATGATCAAGGAAATCTTGCTAAACTAGAATAATAAGAATAGTCACGACTACCATTTTATTGAGTGCTAGCAATGCTCACTCGGCTCTCAGAAGCATTTTACAAAACTAAGCTCTGCTATTCTACACAACATGTTGGTGAAGCGGGTTCCATTTTATCCCCATTTTACTGATGGAAGACCAGAGGAAGGAACATTAATTTTTTAAATGACACACTTAGTAAATGAGGCACTGATATCTGATATGTAAATAGAAACTTTATATAGTTGAAGGGGTAATTCTAGGAAGAAAGAAGGGGCAAAGTCTTCTGGGCAGAGGGAGTTCCAAGTACAAAGGCCTGGAGACAGAGAGCACAAAAAGAGGAACTAATTGTTTGTGGTGTGGCAGGAACTAAGAGTGGGACTGGGAAAAAGAAAAGCAGTAAACCCACAGAGGAGGCAAACCCCAGATACTCGAGAACTGCATAAACCAGGTAAAGACCTTCTCATGCTTTATCACAAGGGCCATATGAAACCAGTGAGGGATTTCAGTGCTTGCCAGAAGCTACTTGTGGTGCAGAAGAAACAGTCTGGCTGGAATGCAGGGAAAAGGTGATGGGAGGAATGGAGCCTGGGTTTAAAGAGAACAATTAGGATTTTATGGTGTCAGTTTTGGGAGAGATGATGTGCTGGGGAGAGATGATGTGCTGGGTTAGGGTAGCAGCAGAAAGGATGAGAGAAGTGGACAGGGTAGTAGACAACCATTTTAGGTACTTGAGTCACAGCCCATGGTGATTAATCGAATGGAGAAATTGAATGAGAGAGTAGTCAAAAATATCTCATAGATTTTTGTACTACGAAACCAGGTGGATAGAATTTTCATTTTTTTCAGAAAAGGGAATGCCAGAAGAAGGACAGATTAAATGGAAATATATTAGTTTAGTTATCTAATTGCACAATTATCTGTGCAACACCCAAAGCTGCTTTTAAGTTGGGGTTTCAAAGGTGAATTTATCTGAAGGGTTCAAATCTTCCATAAAAAGTCAGTATAAAAAATCTGATCATTAATCATTCTTTTCATAAGGGTAATCACAGTACTGTAGATGCTTTCTTCAGATTATCATGGCTGTATATTATGTAGGAATTCTGAGACTTCTTGAAGGAAAAGTGCAGGTTAAAAGCTGTATTTGGTGTCCTGGACCTGATTCTAATGTGAAAAAGAATAGATGCCCTGATGTCAATGGGAAAAATGGAAGCATATGACCAAGCAGTGTACTGCTCAGTAGCTGAACCCCTTTCATATCGAAATTAGTTTGCTAGGACTGCAATAACAAAGTACCACAGCTGGATGGCTTGAACAATCGTCATTTCTTTTCTCACAGTTCAAGAGGCTAGAAGTCCGAGATCAAGGTATTGGCAGAGTTGGTTCCTTCCAAGGGTCGTGAAAGAAGGCTCTGTTCTGGGATGTCTGCACCTGGCTTGTAAATGTCTTTTCCTTGTGTCTTCATGATGTCTTTCCCCTGTATGTGCCTCACAGTTCTGAAGGTCAGAAGTCTGGGTACACCATGGCTCAGCTGGTTCTCAGCCTAGTTTTCACAAGGCTAAAATCAGGATGCTGGCATGGATGTTTCCTTCAGGGAGCTCTAGGGAGGAATTTTTTTCCAAGCTAATTAAGATTGTTGACTGAGTCTGGGTTCTTGCACTCATAGGACTGAAGTTCCAGTTTTCTTGCTGATTGTCAGCTAGTGCTAGATCCTGAGGATTGACGGTACCCCTTTTCATGCCTTCCATGGGGACCCTCAGCCACGGTGGTTCCAGGTCTTCTGTGTGGTCTCACCCTGTCTTCCCCTTTCACTGAACCCCTCTTCTTCCCTGACTGATTGCTTTCCAAGAGGCAAGACATAACATGCCTACGGCTTTTCTCTGACTTCCAGGTGTCTTCATTTTTATGTCACCATTCCTTCACCTCTTTTGTAGATCAAAAGCTATTTTTTCTAGAAAATTATATTTATATCTTTTAGTGCTTTTCAAAGCATCTGAATATTTGCCATTTCGTTGGAAATTCTTCGCACCCTGCAACTGGGGAAGGCTGATGCTAGCATTGTGCATTCAGGAAGGAGGAGGCTGAGGTCAGAAAGATGCAGTCAATACTCCATGGCCAACTGAGGGAGAGAATACAAGACATCACAGCAGGTCCATGGCCTCTGAACCCCAACACTTCTCAGTGAGGCTCATAGCAGTTTACTCTTGAATTTGTATTTGTCAAAAGGACTTCTCCTTATTAAAATTCTGCCCAGTTTCAAGATAGGACTGCTGTTCTTTGCCAGGCTTATCCTCTCTGGTGTTCTGTGGCAGAAGTGTGCAGTAGATGGGTGACAATGAAACAGCAAAAAAAGCACAGGAATATTGGAAGGGAGAGAGGACCGATTATGTCATTCTTAGTTCACATCTAGAACACTTCTAAGCCCACTAATTATAATGCATGTTTGTTCCACAGAGATATTTCTGCAAGTGATAATTGAAATCGATGTCTAATACTTGTTTAACGTCAAAGGGTGAAATATAAGAAATGCACCAGCCAGATGTTAAGAGAATATAAAAATATACAACCTTATGTTCTAATTATTTGAAAAAATATCCAAGGATCAAAAAATAATGTGAAGCATTTTTAGGAACTAGCCTTGGTAGGGAGAGACGTGTTGTGGGATAGGGAAGGGATAGGGTGATTTTTACACTTACTTTAGTTTTGCTTTGTTTTACCTTTTCATCTTTGGTCTGCTTCTTTGAGATTTATTTTTATGTTTCGCTGGCCCATTTGCTTATGAAAGAAAGGGACTAAAAGCTAAGGGCAAATGAAGGCATTTTTCTTTCATAGCACATTGAATAGACATGGAAAGACATGAATCAGCGCTCTCTTGGGTTGAAAAAAATCATTAAGTTTGTCTTCCAACAATGCTAATAGCTAATTGCATTAAAATAATTATTTATGCTATAAGGGCCAAGTAATCTGAGCTGATGTTGGTACTGCATTGTGTTTGTGCTTAAAAAAACTGAGGTAGTATAATTAAAAGTAAAATACACTGACTTGATTTCCAGATGCCTTGCTTTCTCTTGGAAGTACAGGTTCAAGAGAGAAGCAGGGGAGGGACAACAAGGGTGAATTAAGGAGTACTGATTGTCCTCTTGTGCCATAAGATGCTTTTCTTGCTATATTTATGTTATCTCATGTAACTCCCACTACAAAGCTGTCCGGTAGGTGTTGCCAGCTCTGTTTCACAGAGGAGGAAACAGATATTCAGAGAGGTTAAACAATGTTCCCAAAGCACACAGTTGTTAAGCGGCTACGTCAGGATATGAACCCAGGCCTCTCTAGCTGCAAAGACCGTAGCCTGTCTCCCCCTCACATGCACAGTGTTTCCCAAAGGGCAGTTTGGGAAGGCATGTCGCTTGTAATGCATCATCAAAAAGGATAACTTACTACCCTCCTGGAGGTAATAGTGAATTGGGTTTATCAGTTTCTGTCCAACTAGTAATTTACCTTTCTTGTACATGTTGCGGGTTGAATTGCATACTCCCCAAAGTTTGTATGTTGGAGTCTCCCCAGTATCCCAGACCGTCTTCAGGAATAGGGTCAGAAATAGACTCTTGTGGATGTAATCGGTCCAGTTAAAATGAGACCACACTGGCATATGGTGGACCCCTAACTCAATATGACTGGTGTCCTTCTAAAAAGGAGAAATTTGGAGACAGACATGCATACAAAGAGAATGCCACACGCTGCCACAAGCCAAGGAACTACCAAAAACAAGCAGAGAGGCCTGGAATAGACTCTTCCCTAGCACCTTCCAAGGTATTCTGGCCCACTGACATCTAGACCTTGGACTGCTAGATGCCGGGGCTCTGAGACAAGGAATTTCTGTTGTTTAAACCACCCAGTTTGTTTTGGCAGCAGTAGCAAACTAACACAGCACATCTCATCTCTTATTTCTGTTAGGTCTTTAGTCCTGTCCCCACCAGCCAAGGCTGGGCTACTGGAACTCCTTCCTAGCTGTCTTCACAGACTTCTGGAAGATTCTAGCAGCTGTCATCAAAGCCATTTTATCTCATGTACTGCACAAAGCTCATCCCTTCTGCATTTCAAATAAATGTCCTCACCTGTGCACCCAGCAACTTCTCCTCCCCCAACAACCTTTTCTCATTCTGTTCTGGAATTACTGTTTTCTATGCTGCAAAGGGTTCTCTAAGTAAGTACTCTCTGGCAGGATGTCAGGATATTATAGCTTGAGGATTGATCTCAGTGTGTTCTTTTGTCTGGGTCTTTTATTTTGCCTTATATTGTTTATTCACAGATTTTAGAAGATTGCACATTTTGTTTAATTATGTTGCAGACAGACTGGGAGTTTAGCTGTTACAGTCTGTGGGAAAGGGGTTGATAGCAAAAATTATATGGAGTTTAAATTGTGTTCGGTGAAGGAAGTAGAAATGAATAAAGCTGTTTTACTATGAGAAGTAGGTATTTTGCCTTGGTTCTTGGAATGGATTATTTTTCCTTCTTAGCTGGAAATGTTCTAAGCGCTGTATTGTCTATTTTGTTTGCCTTTTACAAGTCTGACTGTTGTTATAAAAAAGGAAATTTGTATCTGTATTTGCAAATTTGAGCCTGGCAGCTGTGTTTTTGAAGGCTTAATCTGGGATCGAACTGAGATGCAAATGATGTCGAATAGTTTTCCCTTGATGTTGTCAAGTTTTACTTTTGAAAAATACTGCTCGTGGCAGCTCCAGCCTCCACATAAAGTCTATTGAGTTTTAGATTTTTAAGTAATCGGCAGTTTTAAAAAGATGTTAACTTGGGGAAGCAATGGCTTCTGAAGTTGCAACTTCCCTTCATTGCTCATGCATAAGGGCCATCAACAGGACAGACTTCCTGCCCTGCTCTTATTATTATGTTAGCCATGCTTTTGATTAGTTGGGGGAAGAAATCCCTCACAAAACCACAAAGCTTTTTGTCTCCAGTGTCTGTCAAAATGTGACTGATTTAATTTGAATGAAATTTTAATTAGAAAAATTCTGCCAAGATTCAGCCCTGATTTGAATATTTATAACTATGGTAAGAATCTCCTCAAACCCGGGGTCTGATGTGAATTCCTTCCCTAGACCTCAGCCCTAGTAGTACAGCAAGAAAAGACTACATGATAGCACAAACTGCCCACGCTCTGGTCTGGAATGGGAATCTGGATGGCAAGCAGCTATGTGCATGGCTCCCACTGTTCTAACGGTGGTAGTTTGTCCAGATACATTTTTCAGGCTTGGAGCACTTAATGATGGGGGTTGAAAATGTATACCTTATATTAGCCCCTTACTGGTAATATATATGTTTTAGGGACAGCATGATATGCTCAAAAAACTATGGGGAAAAGAAACAAAATCTCCACCTCCATGTTCACTCTTTCATTTAAGAAATGTGTTCTCCTATTTAAACCTCCAGAGCCTCAGCTCCTTTATCTCTAGAACGGGAGACAATAGGATGTGCAGGCCTGTGGAAGGAATCTGCAAGTCCTGGGTCAGCACTGCAGTACTGCTTTGGGGCAATGGATTCTGTGGGTTATGCGTAAAGATGTTGCCCTTGGAAAGGTAGAGAAGCATCAGTCTTGAACTTGGATGTGAGTTGCCCCTGGCCACCTTATTGCCAGAGGCCACTTTTCCCAGATCATCCTATAAGCCCTATGAATGTGCTTGATTTTTTCTTTTTTAATTCTCCCTGGCATGTTACCTTTGTCAGTGCGTGTTTAATGTGAATGCTATGTACCCTGTGCAGCAGAATAATGCCTTTAACAGACAGTGAGTTCTTATAATGGTCTGCTTTGATCTAGGAGGCCAAAAACTGACAATCCTAAATACATATATATGAATATAAATATATATCCCCTTCTAAAGATGTCCTAGTAATCCTACCCTTTTTAACATAGCCAGAACAACTGAGCAGACCCTACCAGGAGATTTCGTTCCCCTGCAAGGTTCTGCATACCGACAGACCCCTCAGCACTTCCTGACTGATTGCTGTGTCTCACACTGACTGAGGTTCCTCTTTCAGAGCTAAGCCTCCATTTCCTCGTCAAATACCAGGTATTTCTGAGCAACCTCGATTTCGTTTAGTAATTTTTATGCAAAGTACACAGTGGTGCAGAAAGGTTCTTCGCATCTAAAAATAAATGTGTAGGATTTTAGTGAAAATAAAAGAAAAGAAAGAAAAAAGACAACATATGTGGTAGTGATTTGTTCCAGCAAATGTTGTCAATGCACAGGGCTATTGCATGGGGGCGTCTCATGTACACGGGGGCCAGTCTCTGTGCACATTGGTCCCGCAGCTAATGCTGCAGCCAGTCTGGTCCTCCAGAGCCCAGAGGCACAAAAGAGTCTCCATTCTGCTCCTCTAACTATACCCTTGGCTGGCACAGATTTTAAAGATAATACAAATTGGGAAATGTGAAAATTTTCACATTCAGCCTAGTATTTTTATTCCACTTGCCATGTGGAAAGCCATAGAGAAACCAGATCCTATTCATGTTTTCACTAAGGTAAGTAATAGCCATTAGGGAAAGAAATGGTTGTGAAAAGGAAGCAACAAGAAAGACAGATTAGGGTGGGTAGGATCCCACCAAGAAATGGGACCTCTGTGGATCCCATTAAGAGTGGGAGCACAGTGTTATGTTCACATTTACTTTCACTCTAAGCCCACCTACAACTATGTCTCCATCCTCAGGGAACAGAACCTTTGCATCTACTGGAGAAGATTATGTGTACATGTGTATGTGTTTGTGTGTATATGTGTGTGGTGTTTGTACATTAGTCAGGGCACTAAAGTCCTCTCCTTACATCTCCTACAAAATAGAAGTATCCAGAGGTGTCTTGACAACTGAGATTGCTGGGTGATGTCATGCCTTTGGGGGAAATCTGTATTTCTTAGATTGACTGAAGCCCTTGAATACTAACTCTGATGTGCTATGTTAACCATCTGGAGACATTTTACAGTTGTTGTCAAAAGGTTGACTGAGGTCTCTAATGCAACACGAAGAATTGATGGAAGCTTAATAGAGTTTACCAGTTGCACTGATTTGTGAATGACAGCACCACAATAACCTTTAGCCCAAGAGATGGAGGCTGTGTGTACTGTTTGAATGAAGGTGGTAAGGAGTAGAACGTGAGTCATGCATTTTGTATCAATTTGGAAAGCACTGGAATTGTGTACGTCAACCGTAGTTGGGAAACTTTGCCCTGCTGGTTACATGTATGTCATTGATTTATTTACCATCTATTCACCTTGTTGAAACTCTTGATTTAGGAGTTTTGCACATCAGCCCCAATCCTCAATAAGAGATGTGATATATTTCAAAATACCACATGTGTAATTTGGTTTTAGATCCAGGCCAGGCATAAGCTTCTGGAGAGTTAGTCTAGACCCCAGGGTGTAGAGTTATGTTCTTGCTAGTGAGGCAGTTATTTCATTGACAGGGATGCATTCTTGACCTTTCCTGTTTGTCTTCATATGGAGAAATAATAAAATATCTTTGTTTCTATGTCTTTCATACCATTTGCTATTGTGAAAAATATCATTCTTACTCCTTACATACCTGTACACATATCTATGTCCTTGTATTTAAAACCCAACACACTTATACATGTATATAAGTACACATATATAAAAACACAAAAGAGAGAGAAAGAAGTAAAAGGCAAGAATAATGAAAATGAGAATGCTATGTAAGTAAATTGGGGGGCAATACAAAAGTGGATGAATGGGTAGAAGAGGAAATGATGAGTGAGGGGGATAAAGAAGGACGATAAGAATGTGGATGGTTGGTCAAACAACTACCAGATATTGTGTTTTTAACAAAATACATGTCTTAGTAGAACAGGATCTAATCATCAGAGACTCTAATGACAAGAACGCAGAGCTGGGAATCCAGAGATCACAGTGGGGCCATTCAAGTCACTTCATCAGCATGTGTTACTCCAGCTATGTGTCAAGAACAGTGCTGATCCTGGACCTGCAGAGATCAAAGACCAGGCTGCCCCTTGACAGCCTTGTAGGTTTAGGGGGGATGCTCAGTAGCCTTTTTAAAACAGTGGCATGTGGTGGACATTCCTTATGTTACTCTAAATTGGATTCTCCTTTCATTTTAATGAAGAGTTAGTATAAGGAAGTGGCCTAAGGTCAGAAGGGATGCTAGGTATCCTATATTTCACCAAAGCTTTTTCATCCAGTACGTTGAATTGTTATATTTTACAGGACATTAGGTGAAACCCTATCTGACCACCATTCAATACTCTGATATCTTGAAAAACTATCTGGTCTATTGCAAGGTCACACCCCCACACCCCACCTCCGAGAACACCCAGTGGTCCAGGAAGGATGAATACAAACACTCCATGTTTTCAAGGGAGGTGTTATGGGTTTTTGCAAGGATCAATTTTCTGAGTTATATCTTAATATTTGAGACATCTGTAAATCACCCCATTGTTTGTTTTTGTGTATTTAATTTATGTGGCTTTTCTCTGTGGTCACTGGGATAGGGCCAGATTTAGCTTAACAGATTCCTAAAGGCAGCTCAACAAATGCTTTCCAAATGTTTTCATTGTACCATTAGAAAACACACCATTTAGTTCCCAGATCTGTGGAGGAAAGCTTGTTTGTTCACCTCTATTGAGGATTGTGTCCTCAATGAAAAATTAGCAGGCAAAAAAAGGTCACCAGGAATAACGAATGTGGCTTTGAAATTTATAGTCCTGCCTCATCTTCTTCAGCTTCTTAAAAGATGTTCTTGTCTGACTATGTGGTAGGGGGCCACTGGCAACACAAAATGTTATCTCAGGCATATCGGGGATGTCTTTTCCCAGCTGCCACAGATTCATAGATTGCACATTTAAACATATCTCCAGTGGAATGTTTATAGAGACTGGTGTTTATCTCACTCATGGGTGGAGTAGGCCCAGGTCTTAGCTGCTGCCCATGTCAGAGGCCCAACTCTTCAGGCCTCTGTCTCCCCACAACTACCTTACATGGCCTGAAGCTCTACTAGGAAGTAAGACAGGATGCATTGTCTTCAAAAAGCCTCAGTGAAAAATCATCTGAGAGAAAAGCCCTCATGTTTTTGTAGTTCATAACCAAACTCAAGGCTAAAAGAAGGAGATAAGAGTACAGGTCAGCCCTGTGATGGGGATGAAGGAAGCCGGTGTCACTGGGTGGATTAGTTTATTAGTTTATTAGTTTATGCTGAGCCACCATGGGCAGCTTCAGTTTGAAAGGAGTCCGGGAGCACCCAAGGTAGGACTGCCCTGTGTCTCTTTCTGCTTTTTCTCTCTGACCCTCTGCTTGTTACCTTCGTACTCCTCCTGCCATGAGCCCACCCCTTACCCCCTCAAATGGGATGCTTGCAGCAACAGAGAAAGAAGAGTCGACTAGATGGGAGTGGGTGGGAGGAATTCTATTTTAGAAATGTAACTATATAAATATATAGTTGAGCTCTAAAAAGAAGTACCTTAAACACTGTGGGATTTCAAAGCCAAGAATCAAGTATGAGATAGACAGTACAGATGAAATAAATGCAAATACAGTCCTTGCCTTACGACTTTCCTTCTATCTTCTTCGTCTTATTTTTTTGTGTCTCCATCTTGGAAAAAAAAGAGGAAGGAGAAACAGAAAGAGAACCCGAGAGCAGAGTCTCAGAGACAGAAAAAAAGGACCTAAACGGAGAGAAGGGCATAGAAGAAAAATAAAATAAAATGGGACAGGAGACCCTTCTGTCATACCACATACCTAGTGAATTGACATATTGACTTAAGTAGGGCTACAGGGCTCATTCCCCAACACCAAGCCTAGATTTTCACCCCTAGAAACTATTTGGAGTTCCAGTATACAGTTAACCCTTTGACAACACAGGGTTGAACTGCACAGGTCCACTTATATGTGGATTTTTTTCTAACAAATGTACAGCTAGCCCTTCACATCTGTGGATTCAACCAAAACAGTGTTTTCAGCCCACAGCTGGGAATCTGTGGATGCAAAGGGCCAATAGTATGCACTGTTCTACACCATTTTATATAAGGGACTTGGGTGTCTGCAGATTTTGATATCCGCAGGAGACCTGGAATCAATCCTCTGCAAATACTAAGGGATGACTGTAGTTAAGTTTTGGGAAATCAGAAGTTATGCACAGCCCTGGCCAAGTTGTTCAGTCTGAGTGTTGTCCTGTACACCAAACGTTTGCAGGTTCAATCCCCAGTCGGGGTGTGTACTGGAGGCAACCCATCATTCTTTCTCTTTCTCTTTCTCTTTCTCTTTCTCTTTCTCTCTTTCTCTTTCTCTTTCTCTTTCTTCCTTCCTTCCTTCCTTCCTTCCTTCCTTCCTTCCTTCCTTCCTTCCTTCCTTCCTTCCTTTCGCCCTCTCTCTTTCTAAAATCAATGAATATTTCTCTCTCTAAAATCAAAGAATATATCCTTGATTTTAAAAAGATTATGTATGGACTTTCCACTTCATGTTTCATTATCAGGGTGATAAAACTTAGGGGAATAAGCCAACTGCCTGGGCCTAAAACCGGGTATCCAGCCTGGTTCTGCCTCATATCCATGGGACTCTGATGAAGTTCCTTCATCCTGGGGATCCAGCTAGCAAACTTCTGAATACCCTGCCTTTCTGCAAGCTCCTGAGGAACAGCCTGGTTTGGGGCAGATGCAGGATAACAAAGTAAGCTACCTCCTGAAATCAGGGGAAAGAGTTCAGTTAAAAAGAAAGAAGGCTACTTTCTTCCTAAGAAAAAGGCATGCCAATCTCTAGCTGACCTCAGGACAGAAAATGTTTTCTGGGTTTCGGAAAATTGAAGAACCTGCGGGTAGAGCGTAGAGAGTGATAACTGCACAGAGGATAACAGGGAGATCTCAGTGTTCCAGGATGTTCAACCTCTGAAGTGCTGCAGTGTGTTTAGTCTGATTTGCATCAGCTCACTTATCTGCTAATGCTGGGCTGGAAGAAGCATGCTCTTCATGACCCACTCTTGTAGCCCGGGATCAGGGCTTGAATTTCAGGCAAGGCAGCAGTAGGCTGAGGCTATTCCACTGGCTTCTTGATTGTATGTATCTCTTCCAAACTCACATTCAGAAACATCATGTTGGTAGCTTGAAATTTTATGGTGGGAGTATTTACAGCACAGAAATTGGCAAGTGCTACAAATTCAGGCTCCCATACCACCAAGAGCCATTTACTTACCAACATGCCACCAGACAAGAGGTAAATGTAATGAAAGTGCATCATATTTTTAAAGTATATGTTATTACCCACTTTAATGGTTTTAAAGCCTACTGTTGTTTTCTGAGAGTGTATGTTTATATGTGTACCCACTAACTCAAATTCTAAGTAACAAATTCACCATCTTTTAGCTGTGAAGTAAAGGGAGAACACATTTTCATTTTCAAGGTTTGTTTAAGAATTTTGCAACAAGTTGAAGGAAATCACGTCTGCTCAGCTAAGCAATTTGGTGTCTGTTGATAGCCAAACAGCCTGGAAAATTATCTTTGCCTCAGCTCACCCACTGTGCAAGGGAATGATGCTGACAAGCTGGCTGCTTCCAAAGCCCTGTTGTGGGGGTCTTGGTGGCACAGTGGCAAAGGAGAGGCAGGTGTATGATTTAGCCATCTTTTGCTCTGTCTGCTTTGCTTAATAAGAATACTGCCAGACAGTCTTTATGTGGCTTTTCTGTCAACACTTGGGTCATTTCTTCTCTCCAATCCCTTAGGGTATATGACAGAGTATAGACAATCACCAGTAAGAGCCACATGGAAATTGCTAGAAATATGGGGATGTCTGAAATCTCCTGAGCATGAAATGCTGAGATTTCCTTTGCTTTTAAATCGTGTCTTTTAAAATATAGAGACACGTGGCTTTTGTGACAGTGTGTCTTTAAGCAGCATCTTGGAAATCAGGAGAAAGTAGATAGGGAGGAATCCAACTTATTAATATTCTGGAGTCAAAGAATGTTTACACTCGATCTCTGTCATCTGATAAACAAATAAACTGGGGACCTCAAGGTTATGAGACTTCCCTGATGTCAGCACAAAAACAAGACCCCAAATTCCTGGGTTGCACAGAGCAGCAGCAACGTGAGCTACCAGGGCCACTCCTGTCCTCTCACTCCCGCCACATGTGGGCACTAACTATGGCAGGGCTATGCTGTACATTCTCCATGCTTCTCACTTTGCCTGATGTCCATGAAATATCTGCTAGGTTCAGGTACAGCTGAGCACCTGGAGGATGGAGAGACAAGGAAGATACTGCCCTGTCCTGAAGAGGTTGACAGTCTCACCTTGCAGATAAGAAATACCCTAATAAAAAGAGTACATTAAGTGCTTTGGAGTTGAAAAGCAGGAGAAAGCATATTTGATTGAGGCATATCCCCAAGATTCTGTGGCCATCCCCAAGATTCCTTCTTTGGGAAGCATTAGCTAGAGGAAGAAAATAAACCTCTAGATGTAGGAGCTATAGGGTAGAGTTTTCCTTAGCATAAGATTTTTCTTGGAATAAAGGAATTACAAGGCATTTTCTGGAATGAACTTTCAAAAGGCCTAATGTCTAGGCACTACAGGACACGCTTAAGGAAAACACCAGATCTGTGGGAAGTGTGGGCATGACATAAATGCGCATTGCCAGGGATCGACTTCCTGCATCATTTAAGTTTGCTTTCTTCTCTCTACTCATAATAATAAACAGCAAAGACCTGTACTTAGAGTAGAAAAAGTAGAAGAGATCAGTCTCCCATTTGAAGCCCCAATGCATTATTTCAGGCATTATGGTGTAAGAGCAAGGAAATGGACTTTGGAGCAGAACAACCCAGATTTCTCAAATACCAGCCCCTCATCTACTAGCTGTGTAATGTTGGGCACTCATTTAAACTTTCTGAGACTCAGTCACATCATCTATAAAATAGGGAAATGGTAGCCTCCTGTGGAGGGTGGATATGAAGTTCAATCACACAATCAGTGAGTGTGTAGGGACAGTAGTAGGTCCCAGAAATGACATTTGTAAATCATGTGGCTGAGAGTTAAATACTTGCTGATGTGAGTGTTGTATCTAGCCAGTCATAGTGCACTTTTCTCTTTACTTCTTGGTTCAGTTTCAAACAAGAATACAAATATCCAAGATCTGGAATAGCAATGTGATTTTTCTGTGGGGTCTTGCCATTTTCTCAGTTTTTCTAATGCTGTAAAGATGAGTTCCTACAGCCTAGCCTGGGGGAACCCTTTTAGAGATTATGAGAGCTTGGTGAGCATGTGTAGCCTGGTAGAGCCTGGGCAGGCTCTTGGGCACAGCCAGCCTCCTGGCCAAGCTGCCCACTCTTCCGCTGCCCATGTCAGCGTGGTTTCCTGAGCTCTGTCTCTTGGGATTAAGACTGTCTGACCTTGGTAGGCACAATCTCTGGGGCCCAAGAACCTGCTTTGAATGTGAGTATTCTTACCATAATATGGCCAGATTTTTCTTAGGAAAGGGTTTACCAGGTAGTTTTAATGTAGATGGCCTTCCTTCTTACCAGAAACCAGAACTGAACCTTAGAAGCAACATGGGTCCTTTTAAGGTCCTTAGCTGGTCCAGCCTCTGTTTCTCTCATGATTTCATTACAGTGACAAATAACCACCTGGAGTTAGATTGAGGGGCTCCACTCCATTTTTGACATTCTAGCCTCCAGAGCTTAAAGTGATTTGAAGAAGACCACTTAACCACATTAGCTTCAAAAAGTGTTTCTTGAAATAGGTGCCAGGGGTACATCCAGAATACATATATTTAAGAAGCTTACTACTGCATAAACCCAAGAAGAAGAAGAAAAAAAGACAAATGGAGACAGCAATTTCTCACTAGCTCTTCAGTTTCCTTATGGCCTTTCTTGTAATGACAGTATTTGGCAAAATATGACTTACTGTCCTGAGAGTTATTCATATCTCTTCCCTTAAGTTAATAGGGATTGCTCAACACTTGAAGAAACATCAGGCTCTTGGTACCCCAAAGGGAGTAAAAGCCTTGATTGAAGACTAGTCTGTCTTGCCGTCTGTTTCTCCAACTCTGTCTTCTACCAGATGATATGTCCTGGGATGACACAGGAAATGTATAAGAAGAATACACCGGGCTTAGCTTATAGAGCTCTCAGTGTTGGCTAGGCCAAAGGTGCGGGAAGTGGGCCTGCTCTTTCTGTTCCCCTGTCAGTCACCTATTGGGCTAGCCCTGATGCTTTTTTTCCTTGTCTCTCATGTGGTATAACATCTATCTGGCACTTGCTATTATGGCTATTAATGGTAATGATGATTACCATGTGTAGAATGCCTGCTATGTATTAGGCACGTCATGTGTCCTTCACTTGATCTTCACCACCACCCTATGGTGCAGATAATGTTGCTCTCTCTGTTTACAGAGAAGGAACCAGAAATGACTGATGTGGGAGCAGTAGCAGCAGGAGCTTGGTGTAGGAGCATATTCCAGGCCCTGTGGGTGGCAGCACTGTGTGCTGCCTAGCCTGTCTGGTGTGAACTGGAATTTAAGCCAGGAGCAAAGTTCAGGGACCAAGGCCCCCTTTGGGAGGGGTTGGCAAGGGATCAGTACCTCCTAGGCATTCCAGGACTCCAGGTGACAACACTGGCTTTAGATGTCCTGTCTGGGTGGAACTGAACTCCTGATGAGCTACCGGGAGCAGTGAGGTTTGTCTCAGGAGCTAGGTGGGCTTGTGCCTGCAGGTCAAAGCCTCCCCACCCTACCTGACGAGACTGGGACAAGCCAGCCTTGGCAAGAAGATGGGAAGAGTGGAACCGCCTTGATAGAGTGCCAACTTGGCCCCAGTCATATGACTAAGAAGCAGAATGGACCTTAAAACTCAATTAGTCCAATGCCTTCTTTTCCAAATGAATAAATAAACATGACATGACCTGCTCGTATTTTAGGAGAAAGGCCCAAACAAAAACCCTCTTTCTTTTCAACTACTATTCCCACTTTGCCTCCCTCTGCCTCTACTTTTTTAAAAAATATTTTATTTATTTATTTTAGAGAGAAGGGAAGGGATGGAGAAGGAGAGGGAGAGGAATATCAATGTGTGGTTACCTCTCATGAACTCCCAACTGGGGACCTGTGCTGCAACCAAGGCATGTGCCCTGATTAGGAATCGAACAGGTGACCCTCTGGTTTTCAGGCCAGCACCCAGTCTACTGAGCCACACCAGCCAGTGCTATTTTTCTTTTTTTAAAGCTTACCCATGGACATTTTTTAATTGCTTTTAGAGAGAGAGGAAGGAGAAGAGGAAGGGAGAGAGACAAACATTGAAGTGAGAGAGAAACATTGATTGGTTGCCTCCTGTATTCACTCAGTCTGGGGATTGAGCCCACAGCCCCTGTGTGTGTGTCCTAGTGGGGAATCGAACCTGCAGCCTTTCAGTTATAGGACAATACTCCAACCAGCTGAGCCACACCTTCCAGGGCTCTACTTTTATCCAAATTTTACAGCTGGGGGACCAGTGCCACAGCATAAAGGAGGCGATTAGAACCAGAATCTGGATCTCCGGCACATGGGCACAACCTTCCTCTTTCCACTGGACCTCATGGCCTCACTCTTAGGGACTGACCCAGGCATTTCTGTTGAAAACAGCTTTAAAATGCATTTTTAACCAAGTAGCTTACAAAACAATATTCACCTCAGGAGACAAAACATAAATGAAAACATAAATGAAATGAAAGGTCAGGAAATGGAGAGCATTTATTGGATCCTGTTGGGTACAAAACCAAGTATGAAGTGCTTGGAAATTACAGCGAAGAACTGACCTTGCTCTAGGTAACTTACAGTCTAGCTGTTTGGTGTGATTCTCTAATTCTCTCTTTTCCTCAATTACTTGAGTCATTTATTAAACAGTGTTATCAATTTCTAATTTGAAGAACAAGAAACTTTCAGCTACAAATTATTTAACCAGCCAGCAGTTGGTGTTAGGGGCACTCCTGTGCTCAGTTGCATAGCAAATTTGAATAGCAAATGAGGACCCCATGTGGTACATAGGATGTCCTTTTGGGGCCTGTAATCAGTGTCCTCAGGAGAGAGATCTGTGGTGACAGACTTCTGGGTAATTATGTGTATTCATTGGATATTTAAGATAGAGGAAAGAAAAGAGTTTATAGGGAGATGTATTTATACACTTTCTTCTGTATTTCTTATGTGTAGGCCATTTGTAGGGAGTATGTAAGACCACAATGAGTGGTCAGAAAGATCTATAACTTCGGTGGAAAAGACGTCTGCGTTTGTGCAGTGGTTATATATTCCCACATTCAGGGGAAAGCTAACGAATTGCCAAAAGGCTTTTTCTTGTAAAGTGAGGCATATGTTGCGGGGGATGGGGGGTCAATGAGCTAGCATGAAGATATTAAGGATGAATAATAATCTTTTACATATAAGAGGAACCTTTGTCCTTGGGACTCTGCAGCTTTGAAAGCAAGATGAATTTAGCTAGAAATTGTTGGAAACAATTGGAAGTTTTCTTTTACCAGGTTTAGCAGGAGATTAGGAGGTCTGGTTAATGTTCCTGTAGAGGTTTGAAATTCATCAATATCACACAATAAAGGTAAGAGGTAGGTAGTTCCTTATACCATTAATCAGAAAGCTTTCTAGGCTCAAAGACTGCCATTTAGTTCTGGGTATCCTTTTTAACTGCCATCTTGAAGAACGATAACAGTAATTCATCTTCTTTTATGATTTATAGCTTATTAAGAATTTCCAAAGACTTTTTATTTCAGAATACCAAGGTCACATCCAAGAAAGACAGTGTCTGGTGCCTCATGCATCCTCTTACTTTTCTTTACTCTTCCGGTTAGCAAGGATGTTCAACAGCCAGAATAGTTTTCTCATACTAAGTGACCAGCACATTCATCTGTGGGGCTTTAAACGTAGGTTATAGGGGGAACATTTCAGGCTGACCTGCTTAGTAAAGCAAGAGAAAGTTTGCTAAACTGATCAACTGAGACCTTCAATCTGCATGTGGGTTGTGAGTTGTCATCCTGGGTCAGATGGACCAAGGATGTCAAGCTGTGTGTTAAGGGCATAGCACCTAGTTGTAACTTCCTGTTTTTTATTATTATATCCATTCTGATTACAGGACATATAGCTTTTAGGAAAACAACAATGTTTACAAGTGTGAGGATTTGGAGTGTAAGGTTTTACTTCTTAAAGTGCTAGTGTGACAAACTTGAAAACAAATGCATAAAATAGGGGTTTCTGCAGAACTGCATTACATTGCTTAATGTGATAAATGGCAAAGCAGCAGGCAACATAAGAATGGTTGTAAAAGGCAAAAACTTTAGGCAGGGACTTGAAGAGGTTAGATGAGTTTCATATTGTCTGCAATTTATCATTTATATCAGGTTGGCCAGTGATCCATCACTTGGCTGCATATCAAAATCATCTGAGGAGCATTTCTAAATTAGAATCACAGGGCCCTGCTGCAGAGGTACTCAGTTAGAATCTTCAGGGGTGCAGCAAGGATATCAGTATTTCATAATCTCTCCAGGTAATTCTTAAGCAGGTAGCCTGATACTATTTCAGGGCCTGAGCATGTGCACCCATGAATTTGGGGACCATTAGACTGATGTGAACCTTAGAAAAGAATCATCTAAAAAGGATCTTCAGATTAATTCAACATGCTTTATGCAAAGTGCTGTGCTGAGCATTGCGGATGCAAAGGCACAGTTCTTAGGGAGTTCAGTTGTTTAAACAGATATATTCTAGCACGATGGTGCTGTGATGGAAGGCCAAGCTCAGGGCTAGGTAGGCACAGAGAAGGGAGTGACCTCCATACTTCTTTACCTCCAAATCCCTTCCTGTTATAGCTTTCGTGACCTTAGAAGATCCTGGGACAGATTTTGACAGCTAAGACCAGGCAACAGCCCCAGGTCAACCCTCCAGTGATCCTGGTTGATTTTCCATGAAAGAAAGAACCCAGGAGTGTCACTTTCTAAAGGCTATGTAGGGACACCCTGTACTCTGTTCAGTCTAATCTGTGCCAGTCCTCTGCAGAGATGACCTAGGTCTTGTGGAATTTCCCAGGAATAGCCTCTGAATCTAGAACACACATCAGGAGGGATGAGGCTGCCCGCACATGGCATGGGTGTGAGGCTGATGTCACAGTGGTAATTTCTAGAAGACTGTGAGGAAGCAACAGAATTAGCATATAAGGTAGGTTCTTTCTGAAGCTCTTTTGAGGCCATCAGTCACACCACATTAATATGTCATCCAGTTATTTCATCTCTTCTTTACCCTAATGGCACTTGCCCTCTAGACTATAGTTCTTGATGCTCTTTCTTGACCTATTCCCAACTTTGCAGGTTTGCCTTTTACAAATGGTATCTAAGAGAGTTCCACACAAACAGGAGGCCTTGTCTCTGAGCTGTACAGAGGCCTTTCACTTAGAGGCAAGAGTAAGTCAAACTCTGTTTTGACTCCAAACCTCCTGACTTCAGGTTTTAGTCTTTCAGTCATTCTCTCTTATGATGTTACAAAATGATCTTGGTCCAAGACAAGGGCCAACCCGAGATTTGAGCCCATTTACTAGCCTTGCCCCAAAGACAAAAGGACAAGACATAGCAAATAAAAAGTCTTTGATATGGTAGTTGTTTGTTTTGTTTTTCAGCTTTATAACCTACCTTGAAGTTTGGGAAAAGCTTGGGTTTTATCATCATCTCTCCTTACTAGGAAGCAGCTACATGACAGCCCAGTGACATTTGGTGCTGACATTGTGCAGATTGGGGATCTTAGTGTGTGTGTATGTGTGCGTGCATGTGTGTGTGTGTGTGTGTGTGTGAGTGAGTTTGGATAATATCTATGTCTGCTATTCAGAATGTGTCATCTTGCCTGAATGGACTCAGTGAGAACCCCTGTGTGAATTGTAAATCTATGTATAGATCTCATGAAGAAAAAGGAAAAGAGAGTAATGGCTTACAGCTCCACAGAGCAGGATAAAATGTAGAAACAGAGCTGTTGACCCGAGGGAGGATATGGACCACTGCTGGGTTTACGTCCTCATTTTTCTCTAGCCATTTACTCTGGCAATTCTGGACATTTAGTAGGCTTGGTTGTCAGGTTGTCACTGTTTAATAACTTCCTATAAGATACTGGCATTTTTAAAGCCCACATAGTGATGCTGACATCTATGACTTATTTATAGGAATAACAAAAGCTTGCCTTGTGACAAAATAGGGTATAATGCATGAATCGTGGAAGAGATATTTATACATATCAGTCTTTTTTTTTTTATTTTGGCCGAAGTTTGTTGGTGTTGTTTTTGGATGTTGTTGTTCTGTCTGTCTGTCTTATGAAAGTATTCAGAAGGCCAGCCCAGAGAATTGCAGCAAAGTGGGATGGGGAAAGAGGGGACTGAAGGGAAATAAAGGCAGGACTCCATTGGACAAAAGACAGGCCTGTTGGAGAGATTCTAGCTCATGTGAAATGAGTGGCTCATCCTGTCACCATCCACGCTTCCAAGAGGCCTGCTGAGTTACCCCAAGGATGACATGGGCATGCTGATGGCAGACATATGCATCGCTGCTTCTAAGGCAACAGAAACTGTGGTACTGGGGGTCTGCATCGTTAAAGTCGTGCAGCACACAGTTTGTTTATGGAGTTTCTTCTGCAGAGAGAAGAGAACTGAAAGTTAAAGGCAACAAAAAACAGCATTATCAGTATATGTGAATGCCACTCATTTAAATATGTTCAGATGGAGTGAACTTCTCGTCAAGATGGAGGTGTAGATAAACATGGCTCACCTCCTCATATAACCACAGCAAGGTTACAACTAAAATATAGAACAACTATCAGTCAGAACTGTCAAAATCAAGCTGTATGGAAGTTCGACAGCTAAGGCGTTAAAGAAACCAAATTCATCCAGATGGATAGGAGGGACGGATGAGTGGAGACACGGAGACACAGAACCAGCTGGCCCCAAACCAATGTGTGGAAGATATAAAACAGAGGGATATCTCAGGAGCAAGGGATCCCACTCCCACACCAGACCACCCAGCCCAGGTTTCCAGTACTAGGAAGATAAGTCCCCATAACTCCTGGCTATAAAGACCATCAGGGGTTGGGTCAGCGGAAAAAACTGAGATTCTCAGGCCTCTCCTCCTAAAGGGCCTTGCACCAAACATGGACTTACTCAAACTCACTCCCTCTGGGACCCAGCACCAGAGCAGCAGCTTGAAGGGCACCAGTGACATGCAGGGTAGAACTGAAGTGTCTGGCATCAGGACAAGTGCTGGGGGACAGTTTCCTCCCAGACAGAACCACAAAGCAGCAGCCATTGTACCTTGTCTGAGTCCTGCCCCACACAGAGCCACTATGCAGTGGCACCACATCTGAATCTCCATCAACCTGGCTCATATAGTAAGTCCCACCCTGACAATTACCTAAGGGTCCACCCTATCCAACTTGGGGCCCACCTAAGCTGATAACAGTGGCTTTTCCATATGAAGGGCTGGGCTAGGTGCAGGCTTCAGACCTTCCTAAATCTGCTCAAACAAGCAACAGCTGAGCCCAGCCCCTGTCCCTCTTGCTGAGTGGCCTCAGGCCTAACATTAGCAGCAACCATCTGCAGATCACTTTGTAGCTTATGCCAAGGGTCCCCAGACAGAACACACATGGAGACTGACCTTGGCCTGTACTACCCAGGAAATCCCAGAGCCTGCACACCCAGTGGACAGTTACAGACAACATCAGAGCACCACCACCCAACCATCTCCACAAGCCACGGAGGGAGGTGGTTGCTGGCCAGGGGTCACAGCCCACCCTGCCAGCTGTCTGGACTGGGTAAATCCCTCCCATTGGCCCGCTGACAGCAATCAAGACTCATCTACAAGAGAAGGGAGTACTCATCCTACATGGAGGGCACACCTGGAGTACCCAGTTTGGTAGATAGTCCCAAACAAGATGGATATAAAGAGGACCATGCCAAGACACATCATAATTAAAATGCCAAAGGTGAAAAATAGAGAATCTTAAAAGAAGCAAGAGAAAAGCAGATAATTAGCTGCAAAAGAGTTCCTGTAAGACTCTCAGCTGATTTCTCAAAAGAAACTTTGCAGGGTAGAAGGGATTGGCAAGAAATATTCAAAGTCATGAAAAGCAGCACCTACAGCCAAGATTGCTCTATCCAGCAAAGGTATCATTTAGAATCGAAGGGCAGATAAAGTGCTTCTCAGACAAGAAAAAACTAAAGGAGTTCATCATCACTAAATCATTATTATATGAAATGTAAAAGGGACTTATTTAAGAAAAAGAAGATCAAAACTATGAACATTAAAATGGCAATAAATATATAACTATCAACAACTGAATCTAAAAAATAAACTAAGCAAACAAGCAGAACAGTAACACAATCATAGGTATGGAGATCATTGGGACGGTGGCCTGTGGGGAGGGAGTCTGGGGGAAAAGGTGGAGGGTTTAGGAAGTACAAATTGGTAGTTACAGAATAGACAGAGTGATGATAAGAGCAAGTATAGGAAATGGAGTTGCCAAAGAACTTATATGTATGACCTATGAACATGAACAAAGGGGGGGGATCACGGGAGGGGGGATCACCAGAGGGAGTGGGGTTGCTGGATGGAAGGGGGCAAAGAGGGGAAATCTGGGACAACTGTAATAGAATAACCTAATTAATTAATTAATCCAGGTGGCCACTAGTTTTAGGGCTCCTCAGTTTTGCAGCCGTCAGTCCAGTTTATAATAGAAACTAGTTATTGTACTCCCAAGATTAGCTACTGTTGAAGCTGATGCTATATTTAAAGAAAGAAAATCCAGTGACCAGAGACCTGAGTTCTTTTTAAGGAATTCAGTTTTTCCCGGTGAGTGCAACTTGGTAAGATTTTGAAAGTTCAAAAGTTAGTTCCCAGAGTGGAATTCACCATCCAGGGAGACTGGGTGAGGAAGTGGAGGGAGGGAGAGAGAGATCGAGAGACAGAGAGGGGCCCAGCCAAGTCCCTTATTTAGACTAGTACTAGAACTGCCAGACAGGATCCAGTGGACAATGGAAACTCACATTGCCAGGAAAAGAGTTTGGTCTCCTGAAGTTGAGAGGAGGTTTTCCACAAGCCTCACATAAAGAAAGAATTTGTCTCTTTCTAGATTTTTACTTCTCATTGAGATAAGGATCCAGGAATAAGAAAGTTTAATTACTTGATTATAAAATTGCTTATAACTCGAGTTTGTCACCTTGAGGGAGAAGTTAAGAAACATTGCGTCTGTTTGTGAAATCCTTCCTAAAAGAAGATTCCACCACCATCAGATAAGTTTGATTTGTGCCTGTTTCTCATGGCTGAACCTCATACCTTCCCCTGATCTTTGAATTGGTTCCTTGGGATCCTACTCATTTTAGTCCTTGAACATCAAAGCTCATTATGACATGGTGCCATTGGGGATTCTCTTTAATGTTTCTGTCTTTGATTTCACAGACAAGGGTTCCAAGACTCTCCTGCCTATTGGATAAAGCAAAGTGAGTTTGTAAGGACAGTTGGGTTTGGATTTGGGGAGGGAAGGGGTCTACATGAATAATGAAAGAGCTTAGTAATGATTGCTTAAATAAAAAACCCTACTACGAAAACAAAACCCTACTACAAAAACAAAACCCAAGCAAAAAACTATAAAGGCTATCATAAAGATCTCATTTTATATTTAACTTTTATGACATTATTAGCAGCTCTCTAGGGCTGTAGCATTACTCTAGGCAGGAAAGGAGCATAATTGGCACACAGAGGAGGTCCCAGCTATCAAGATGAGTGGGAACGTTGTGCATTGGCTTGTTCTCTCCCAGCCTCCCTACTCCTACCCTGTGGACCATTTTCCCCGGTCCTCCTAATAAACTCTACCCAAACCTTTAATTCATTATAAACCAGAAAGACTGATAGCAGTAAGAGGTCCTTGCTGTTGTTAGGCATATAAAGCATAAGGTAAAAGTGCCAAGAATGAAGATGGAATGTCAATAACCAGCCTGGGGCTAGGAAAATGCCTGTGGGGCTCTTCTGGGTCCCTGAAATCACACTGAGAGAAGACAGAAGGAGGCCATAAGTATAGCCAGAGGACTCTTAACTAAAAATCAGAACATAATATTATGGGTAATTCTATGGATGAATGGATCATAAGATTGACAGATGTAATAGCACAGACTCAGAGTGAGGATGTACTTCGGATGTGCCAGGACCACCACACAGCCACCATCTGCCACCGTCCTTTTCTCTCTTCACTAGCCTATCTGGGCTGTGGCTGCTGTGTTCTAAGTTCCTGAGAAGCCATAGTGATAGATGTGGCATTTCCGCTCTTACCCTAATTAGTGGTACAGAGACAGCTTTCTTATTTGTTCTGTAATGCAAGAAAGAAATACACTTATTTCCCAGATAAGGGGTATGCTGTTTGTAAAATTATCACTGTTTAAATGTCCGGGTTTTCTTCAGTTCTGTCCCCTTTAATATTTTATATAATGTGGTACTATGTATTATCCATCAGGCCAGGCACCATCTGGTTAGTGGTGACAGTGGCTGAGGGAGTAGGAATGGACTGTCTACCTAGTAGAATAAGTATGACCTCCAATAGGAATCTGTTTACCATGGACACTCTATAGATGGCCTGGTAAGGAGAATGACTGCTTTGAGAGAGCACCAATTGAGTAGTACATGAATAATCCATTTCAAATGCACACCCCACAGAGAAGTGAAGAGCCAGTCACAACTTAGTTCTCTCCAAAGAATAATTTTAATATTAACATTTAAGAAGGAATGATACAGCTTAGCCAAAATCCAAATTGGGGAGAGCATAACCCATAGATGGGAAAATCCAACTCAAGCCTCTGGCCTGATCCCTCTTGGGGGCCACCACTGATGCTGAGCACTCATGGTAGCAGAGAAGGGCTGCAGGTAGGCATGGAGGCCAGGGCCGTGGGTGGTGAGGGGAAATGGTAGAGAGGATTCATTGCAGAGATGAAGGCAGGGCTATGCAAGGAGAAGAGTGTGGCCTGCAACCTGCATGCAGCCCCTGGTCTGAATCAGTATATAGTGTCTCTTGTCTAATTGTGTGCTTGTCTCTTAGTTCATCCAGAACAAAATCAACCCCTTTTTCATGCAAATTGACTGTAATTGGGACCAACTTTAAGTAATACATACTTAAGATCAAGGGCTATGGGGCCAGATTTGCCTGGGTTCAAAATTTTGTTCTACCATTTACAGCTTTATGACCTTAGTTTATTTGTCAAATAGGATAATAGTAGTATATATCTTATAGGGTATGGATATGGGGATAGATAGATTGATTGATAGATAGATAGATAGATAGATATCTTTATGTCTTTGTTTGAGAATGTGAAATTTTCACTTGACAGAAACCAAATTTGACAATTCTTCGCACTAGTTTTTTGAGAGATTATAAGCCTTTCCATCTTTAATAGCCCAGATGTGCTTAAGTTATGAACACATTAGGACATTTTTGAAAGACACGGGCAGGATCTAAAATTCTCAGGATGAAGTTGCATGCTAGCATTCTCTACATTCCTATTTTATGGTTGTAAAGAATACAACATCTGCAAACAACAGCTGGACAAATATTGAAAGATATAATTCCAGCTTCTTGCCATGTTGGCAAAAGCTGTTGGGAGGGAGGAGAGTGATTCGCCTTGTATATCAGTACCTTTTTATGGCTGTAAGGAAAGAAGTTCAATGAGTCATTTTGTCAAGGCAAGGTTTCAGGAGCGCAGACCTAAGAAAACATTGTCAGGAACATCCTGAAAGCAATCAGACAATATGCAGCAATTTACTAAGAAGAGCTGGGTTAGCAAGGCAAATTGATAGCTTTTACATTTATCTAGAAAGCCTTAGACAAGTTCCAAACATCCACTTGCATACCTGCCCTGCATTTCAGTAATTTAGCTTCATGCAAAGTGCTGGCCTGCTGTCAGGGTCTGCTCGGAAAGGGTCTGCTCAGAAAGGAAACAGGAAGAGCAATCTGAGAAGGAAGCAGGGAACCTAAGCTGCTTGTGAAAAAGTGGCCCTGGTGTTGACAGTACCAGACATTTTAACTGGCTTGGTCATGACGAGTAGAGCACCTGCCATTTGTCCAGCTTTCCTTGCTGCACTTAATAGAGCAAATCTCCCCATCTGATTACTCTTGCTTTTTTGGGACAAAGGTAAGACTAGGGCAAACCAGGTGGGAGGAAACAGATGGTGAAAGAGCTACTAAGGACACACAAAGAAAATGAGACATAGAGCAAGAAGAGGCCTCGGGTCGAGAGGCAGTGTGTAGAGCCAACCCCGTGGCTCCTGAACTTTGCAGTGGACCGTAGCTTCTGCCCCTGGTGTGTTTCATCTTCACGGCGAAGGGGTTGGAGACTACACATCAGGTCCTTTTGAGTTCCAAACTTCTTTGTTAGTAATGGCTCTACAATCCTGGACAGGAGTTGCATTAGAAGGCTCAGGAGTCATGGTGTAAGTAGACCACATTTGCCACCTCTTGGCACACAAGCATACATCAGCTCTGTGCTCTCTAGGGGGAAGGGCCGTGGAACATTTCTGCTTTCATCCCTTGGGGACTGTCTGAGACTGCGCTAATTCCCACTCAAAAAGGATTTCACACCTGGCCTGGAAACCACCCTTTTTGAGGCTTTATTGGGATACTTCTTTTTACTGCTTGAGGAAAAAAAATGTACAAGATATTCATCAATCCATCTCTTTCTTTTATGATTGTCCATTAAAACAAGCAAACAAATAAGCTCCTTTCATCAGTGTCCAGCTGGCTCCTCCCCTGTGTCTGATCTGCGGACATGGTATAGAATTGTTTGGGTCATGACCCTGCTCACTATCCCTTGGAATCATTTCTTCTGACTGCCCATTAAAGGTGCACCATTCTTGGGCATGAAGATGGGCAAAGGGAGTGAGGACCTGGGGAGCAGCATGAACCTATTACTTCTGAGCAGACTAAAACAACATGTAGGTCTTGTTGCCCTACAACCAGGAGCACAGGACACTCTATGATGTGCAATTAGTCAAGTCTTCTAGCTTCTAGGTAATTTGTGGAGATAACAATGATGGTTTGAAACCACTGACTTCTTCTATAAAACTGAACCATCTATCTGATCAGACCTAATGAAATGCTAATCTGACCTAGAGAACTCAGAAGGCCAAGAGAGCTGAAGCGATTATGTGCCTTGGCTCTGGGTTCTGACTTGAAGCCAGCACCATGGAACAGAGCCAGTACCCAATTATCCTGATTCCCAGCAGTTCATGTAATTTATTATGCTAAGAAATAGAGCCTCCTGCTTCTGGCAAGTTGGTTTCTGCTGTTTGGCTACCAGGATTCTGTAGTATAGAATATTTGGGATAATGGCCTCAGTTGTGCAGTGATGCTCAATACTTTTTCTTCCTTGCTGTACCATTATAATGTCATATGGCATAAAAAGCTGAAGAATTCTGAAGCAATATTCAATGTCTCCACCTCCCCCCATCACTCTGTTTGGAAGAGTCATGTTTTGAGGAGGTTAGAGAAAATTTTCACCAGGACTCCATATTACATCACTTTTGTAGTGAAACATTGCCCACTTTTGGTGGCTTTATTAAGATGAAAGACTGCTTGGTCTATTAGCCAAGCATCTCTTTCAAGTGAATTTGGGTTAAAAATGTTTCTATTCTATCTGCAGTTCGTCTGTATGGTTTGTCTTCATACCGGAAGCTCTTATTTCTCCTTTCTAACAGCATAAAAAATGAATCCACCATCACCATCAAGCATCTTCTTTCCTTCTTCCTCCAGTCTTGAATTCTCCATTCACATATCTGCTGTGTGCTGATGTTCTCAACCAGGGACGACCAGAGATTTCTTTTGAGGGCTCTCTTCACTCTCCAGGCTGGCTGGCATATTGGGAAAGCCAGGGGTCAAGGGTCCTGTGGGGACTTCACACAGAGAGTTTCCCCAGGCTTTTGTTACAAGCTTATCTTACTTGACTTGGAAGCCCTAGCTAGATTACCTCTGGATATTTAGGTTTAGGTGGAAATTAGATAGAATTCTCAGCATTTATATAGATGGGGCCCTAACTAGGCTTGGCATCCCTGAGTATGACTTCTAGATGATTTTAGTTGCTGCTATGAGCCAGCTTTAAGCAATGAGAATGCTTCCATTGGCCATTAGATATGTTCTGCCGTTCTGATGCCATTATATAGAACTTGAAGCCAAAATCTGTAAGAACACATATTTTATATTTCCTTTAAAATGACATTGAACTTTTGGGTTAATATTTGAAAGTGAAACAGTCTACTTCATTTTCTTTTTCTACCCAGCTGCTGTCAACAGTAGCTCAAGCTAGAATTGTAGGACTCACATGTCCAGCATAGGTGGATTCCTTTGTCATCCCGGATAGTTTATTTGTTTTTCTCTCCCAAAATAAGATAAATTTACTTATGTCCAGCCGCTTCTTGAAATAATAGCTATCTGACAAGTTGTGTTACTCTGTTCATACACACACACACACACACACACACACACACACACTTATCTAGGCTCTCAATGGTCGTGTCCATTTATACACATAAATATAAATAGGCATACATTTCATAGATTTGGACAAGAGGTTTCCACTATCTCAATCTCTTTACAGGTATTATTGGGGATTTTGTATGGGCGATGTGTGTGTGTTTGTAAGTTCAAAGTACTCTTATACCTGTACTGTCATTTAAAAAACAACCAACACAGCCTGATAGTGTATTTGGCACTTTGTGTACATTACCTTACTAAATCATCTCCACATCCCTGTGAGGTCAGTAGGGTTGTGTTCATTTACAGATGTGGAAAACAGGCTCCAAGAATCTCCTGAGAACCCAGAGTTACTAAGTGTCAGAGCTGGAAATTGGACCCAGGTTTCTCTGACTCCAGGTCCTGACTTCTTAACCTGACTCACCCAACTGTTTAATTCTCGTGACAATCCAAACACGAGAATTCAGTTTTATTATAATCTTCATGAATTCACTCATCTTTCATACAAATAAAGTTCTGACTGGCAGGTAAAATAAGTGAACCAGGAGTGGAATCAGGACACCTGACCACCAATTGGACCATTAGGGTAGGTTACCTTATTTTAAACCATAAAGAGAAACATTGCTTTCCTCAAAAATAGTGACCATATGATTTCTTTGGTAAAGGTGGTTGATATAGGTTTATTAAGAAGAATAATACACAACAGTAAAAAATGTTTATTATGTGCCAGACACTGTTATAAGTGTTTAACATATGTTAATTCATTTAATCTTTCCAATGGCCTTATGAAGAGGGTTCTGGTTTTCCCCATTTTACAGATGAGGAAACAGGAGCACCAAAGGTTAAATAACTTGGCTGGCCAAGATAACACAGCTAGTAGTGGCAGAGCTCAGATTCTAGCTCAGCAGTCTGGCCGGAGTCCTTGGCCGTAGTCACCCTGCAGTGCTGCGGAGAGTTTTTGGATTTACTTTCATTGGTTGTTTTAGCAGTGAAGTTGCCCTTTATTTTCCCTTGAGTACTTTGCTAATAATGAGAACAAACTGTTGCAGGCAAGTGGGAGTGCTTAAGTTATTACCGTGCTCGTTCAAACGTCGGCATTTCCCACAGGTGTGTCAAATGAAAGCGACTTTAGCATTCAGTTTTACTCATATTTGAGGCTCATTTTTAGAACAATAAAATAAAGGTATAGCAACACTTTGCTGCCTTCTTCAAAAATCCTCAACCACTATTGAATAGGTTCTAGAATATTCTCTCATCTGATGCATAGTCACTGATCAGATTAACCCCCTGCAGTTCACCCATCTCTCAAACCGGTGACCAGGGCCCCTCCTCAGGCCTGCCTGCATTGGCTCTGGGCCTGCTGCACATCTGCCCTGTCTTCCTCAGCAGCCAGTGTCGTTATAACCGTTTAACAAGAAAGTGTTTTCAATTAGCCAAAAGAGAACCCTGGGTTCATGTTCCACTCTCAGTTCCCACCTGCACAAGCACGTTAGAATCTAAAAAGAACACCAGTAAAATTAAACTGCTGCAAGAAGTTGCTGGCTCAAGTGAAATCTATGAACTCCTTTTTGAAATCAGGATAATTTTTCTCTTTTGCTTTGCCTTGGTAAGATTCTCTCCCATTCTGTTAAGTGCCTTAGCATCTTTTACAAACTGAAATGTTAACTATCTTTTCTTTAGCAACTAAGACTCTATATAGTTTGCTTCTGCTAGAGAGTTTCTGCTAGGGAGTTACAAAACTTCTATCAACAGCTGAACCTGTTTGCTAATAAACCAATTGGCTATCTTTCAGAACATAGTATCAATTTTTTTAAGACCTTTAAACAAGAAACATATTTTAAAACATATAAATTTCCCACAGGGTTATTTTACTTTCTAAACAAGACAAGGAAAGGAGGGGTCATTCTATTCTCAAGAACTTTCTTTTGCCTGTTCACAGGGATAAAATAGTGTGGGGGAAGTGACTGCGCCTTTGCTCTCCGTTCAACCCAGGTTTGAATCTTGACTCCACCATTACAATTAATTTTGGCTCTGAGCCTCCACTTCCCCACCTGTAAAAGGGATGTTATAATGCTCTGACTATCTGTGAGCAAAGAGGCCAGTTATAGTTAACCAGGGTAGAAATGATGGCAACAACTTGATTGTAAGGTTTCTGTACACTCTGCTCTTTCTAGTCCCTAATCTGGAAAGAGCAAATGGTAACTAATAGATAATAATGAGCCTATTGGGAGGCAACAGAAGGTTAGTGGTTATGGAGTGTAGGGGAAGAACTAATGCATTAGAATTAAATGACTTTTAATCTCACTTTAGTACACATTAGCTGAGTTACCCTGGGCAAGTTATTTCATTTCTCTGAGCTTTAATTTCCTCTTTGGTAGAGTGGAAACAATATCGGCCTTATTATATTTCAGAATTGCTATAGGCATGAGATTAAATAAGAAAGTGGCTTTTGTAAACCAGAAAGTGTGAAGAGGCTGCAGGAGGCCTTGGGGGATGAGTCCTTATTAGAAGGACAGTGAAAACACTGAATGGAGGGGCTCTTGGCCCTGCTTCTAGGTCCCACCCAGGTCTGAACACCTAGATTTGTAAGATGTGTCTTTGAATGCATCTAAGATGAGGTAGATAACATTGAGTGTTGATGCAAAGTAGGAGATGAAATACTTTTCTGGGAGAAAAGTTTTCATAAGTTTCTTCAACATGTGAGTTATGCCTGGTTAGGAAATTTCACTTATACATGCAACTGAAGAAAGGTGCAAGTTAAGAATTTTATTGGAAACAATGAAAGAAGTAATGCAGTAAGAAAGGAAGTAGAGGGAAGGAGTTTGCAGTTTGGAGCAGAAGTTCCACTTACCATTATTAAACCTAATAATTCAAGGTTTCACATTAGGGGAAGAATAACCAGCCATTGTACTATGGTGGAAAACATCCAAGCATTGATTTTCAGAAAGCCTGGGGCTCATCAGGCCCAGCTTTGATTCTGCTGTTTTGAAGGAGGAGTCTCACTATCTTTTCCATGTGTGCAAAAGGTCAGGAGTCTAAATGGATCTCTCTTCTTTAAAGAAGGCCAGTGATGATAAATGTGTGCATGGGATCTGGTTAAGTGGGAATCCCTTCGAAATTCTCGTTTCGCATTTCTCTCCACAGCCCAGAGATAAAGTTACTGGCCACAGTTGGGTAAGAAAACTCTTCAGCCTTGCCATGTTCTCCTGCCCCTGGAGAGCCATGTTCTGTTTGAAAAGAGCTGAGTAAATGAAGGCTGTTTTTTCACTTGGAATAAGAATATCCTTCTAAAGCAGTAAGCGTTCTGTGAGAGTAACAGGATCCGTCTGTGAGCTGGCTGCCAATGCTCAGCACATGGGCCTATGAACTTTGCTGGCAGAAACATGCCTCTAATTCCCCCAGTGAACCCCAGAAAGAACCATCACTTAGATGACTGATGGCCTAGGCACAGCTTCCGGGCTTCATAGGCCTCTCTGTACCTTGAAATGTGAGCCACAGAAAGGGATGGAAAAGGTCCTGGTTGGCCTTAAGATGGATTGCACTCTGCTGTAGCTCACTCTGTAAGACCCTGTGCTCCCCAAAATACTGTGGGCCCTATGAGTTCTGGGCTCACTCTGGCCTGTTAGGAGGTGGTAGGCTTGAGGGCCAGGTTGCTCCTCTGGTTTGTTAACCCAAATAGAAACATTTTATGCTGTATTCACAGAAGTGGCATTGTGTGTGGGAAGAGCACTCACTTGGAAGCCAGGTGGCCTGGGCTCCGGGGCCACCCTGGCCCTAATTAGAAGTGACTTGAGGGAAATCACTTTACCTTAGTTTTCTCATCTGGAAAATGAAGAGGTGGAACAAAGCAGTGGTTGAGACGCCTTTCGGCTCCATCAATGCAGAACAGAGTGGCACCTCACTCCAGCAGGACACAAGTGATGGGAGAAGCAGCTCCGGCCCATGACACTTGTGCCATGGATGCAGTGGCCCTCGTCTGACATTGTCTTTCATTGCTCTCAGGAATAATTCAGTCCTGAGCCCCAAATGAGTAATCAGCAGCTAACCAAGTGAGGGAAGAGACCAGCTGCCCCTTGGTTACTATAATGTTTCTTCCAAACCATCGTTTGGAGGTCTCTGAGTTTCCACCTCTTATTCTAACTGTGGCGTGTTCAGCATCCACGCCCCACCTGGACCCTGTGCATGATTCCTCCCCCTTACCCCGTCTCCTTCCCTCTTGGATTCCTGTCTCCTCCAAGCCATCTCTTTCCCTCTGCCGCCTCTGCTTGGGTTTTTCCATGTTCTGCTTTGTCTGTTGGTAGATTGGTTAGGAAGGCTATGTCCCCAATAGTTGAGGTGTCCCATGCTCCCCCCTTCATAGTCCCCACTCAGGCCCTTCGATCTGTCTGTTCGGCTGAGCACAACTGCTGTCCCTTCCTCAAAGGAACACAGACTGAGACCTGCAGCAGCTCTGCCTACAAGTCAGTCACCATGGCAACTGGCATTCCCTCTGTTCTTCTGTGAAGAGAAAATGGCTGTTCTAAGGCAAGGCTCACTGAGTCTCTATTACCCTGCCTGTTTCATCCAGGCCCCTCTTTCCTATCGGCTATACGAAGCTACTTGCATTGAACCAAACGTTTGTTAGCCTTTAGCTCTCAGATTTACTTTACCTAAGAGGAAAAGAGGCCAAATGAAGTTGAATCCAAATGAATAAAAGCATCTCTTTTCTACTCTAAAACTACATTTTCCTGAGGAACATTCACCTGTTCTGAGCAGGTAAACAAGGAACTGAATTAATACAGGAATCTGGAATCCTGTGCAATATATTTTGTCTTATCAGCAGAGTGGAATGACAGAGCATGTGAATGTTCAAATACAAATTCAGTGCAGGTAGCCAAGCAACAGGGAATTTCCACAGGGCACGGACCACAGCATTCCAGAGGGTATCTGACTAATTGGAGCGATGATGTTCAATGCTGGCTCCTGCTATGGAAAGAGGTGTGTTGCTCCTCTAGTCATGAGGGAAGGTGAGCATGTGGCATCCCCTGTGTCCCAATCCATGGATAGTCACATGGAACCCTCCTCCATAGTATTAAGCCTGGTGACAAGCCTGGGTGGCAGATGACCCTGTGCAGTGTTCTGGAGTATCAGGTTTCCCTCTTTACACAGCCGGTGGGACACTTCGGAGTGATTTCCAAAAACGACTGGTAGGGCTGCTAGTTCTGTGAATCTCAGAAGTGCTGCTGATTGGAGTAGGACCTCAGCCTTCTCGAGGGGTCAGAAACATTTAGTGCAGAGGTCTTCCCAGATGTCCCAGGGGACCTTGCACTATGTGGTAGAGGACAGCAGCTCCATAGGGAGTGGTCTGACCATGTGCACTCCTGGATTCGACATGAGGACCTTGGATTCTTTGGTGGTGACCAGTTCTTAAAACCCAAACAACCTTCTATGCCCCTTTGCTCTTTCTTAAAGTGAGCGGGGATACCTCACTTTTTAATTAAAGCTCTTGTTTTCATTCTCAAGAATTTGACTGTGTGTTTAAACTGCACTTTATCTTTTCCAGTTTCTCTGCAGGTGGATATTGTACCTAGCCAAGGGGAAATCAGCGTTGGAGAGTCCAAATTCTTCTTATGCCAAGGCAAGTGCCCCAGGCCCCACTGCATTTCAGTCCCCACAACCCAGCCAAGGAGGAGCCAAAGGTGTTACTTTCTGCAGGGTCAATAACGCGACTCAAGAGCCAAGGAAGCTCTCAGACCCTCTTCTCACCTCTCTCAAAGAGAAATGTGTCATCTGGACTTCTTGGTGTTGGAGGAGCTCTAAGCGTGTTCCTAGGAATGTTCCTAGGAAAGTAGCACAACTCCCAGAATAGTGAGTCAGCTCCGACCCCCTGCCCTGTGCACATCCAGAGTTTTGTAAATGACAACGAAGAACAGAAATGATGCTTCCTCCCAGAACAGAAAAACCCATGCTCAAAAACTTGCCTGAAAGAAAAATCAAGTACTGGTATTTCTTTTCTGTGAGGGCATGTGTTTTGGGTTTCCAGATCTATTGTGAATTCTAATATTCTGTCCCATTGCCCCCACCAGAGCTCTAGGGTTTGTCAGACCTGGTGTCCTTGTTTTTTTCTTTAGAAATTATGCCCCATTTCCACAGCTTAGATGATTACTGAGAAATATCCTGTGGTGGGTAAGACTTCAAATCAGGCTTTGAATTCTATGTAAGTGACACAGCTGGGGTTTGGAACATGGGGGAGCCAGGAAAGAGCTAAACTAGGTGTAAACTGCGACATTTAGCGAGCAGTTTTTAGCAAGGAGGGGCCTTGAAATGCTATCATGATTTGCGCGAGCTAAGGTGTGTTTGTGGCCGACGGGTGTGTTCACTCCAGCTTTGCCTTCATTACAGCAAGTTAAGTGATCTGTAGATGCAGCCATGGAGCCCATAGCACATCTTACAAAGGGTGATATTTATTGAAAACATGATGGGCCCTAAAAGAAAGACTGCTTCATTTCCCTACTAAGTATCTGCACAGGGCTGGATGATGTGGGCTGGGGAAGGCATTGTGCAGAAAGGCAGGGTGAAGCCACATGACCAGGTCCAAGAGCCCTTGTTCCAGCTCAGTGTCTGCTAAGCAACAGCACCTGCCCCTCCAAGGTGCCTGTGGAAAAGACACATGGGTGATTCTGGTTACCTTCTTCACAGTATTTAAGGAGATGAATTTCTCTGTCTGTGGCAGAGGGTGCTAGAATGACAGTCATGCCAATTTGTGTGAACAGATGCAGAAATAAAAGTAGTTGGAGTCTGCACTCCTAAACTAGCCAGTGTCTCATCTTCCACTTAGGAGCCCATAATCGAAGACTTTGAACACAAGGGAATCAGTTGGCTCAAACCAGCTAAGCCCTTGAGCTCCAATCCTAAATATACTAACTCCTTTTGCCTCCCCTATCCCCATCTGTAAGGCAGTAAGCTTCTAGCTAAATGCTTGGCACATAGTAGGTCCTCAACAAATATCTCTTCTTTCCCCTCAATAAGGATAGGACCACTATGAGAAATACTAACATAAGTGGTTGTTGAGTTCTTTCCATACACTGTGTGTGGTATGATGTATATAACAAACACAGAAACTACAGTGACACTGTAAGGTAAATGGTCAACCCTCCCTGATTATCCAACCCAATGATCTCTTGCTCAGTAGCTTTTACTGAGTACCCACTATTATCCTGGAGGGGACTTTGTCATTTTAACTTCTGTGGTTTGAAAATAATCTCTTCCTCTTTAGTGGCAGGGGATGCCAAAGATAAAGACATCTCCTGGTTCTCCCCCAATGGAGAAAAGCTCACCCCGAACCAGCAGCGGATCTCAGTGGTATGGAATGACGACTCTTCTTCCACCCTCACCATCTACAATGCCAACATTGACGATGCCGGCATTTACAAGTGTGTGGTCACTGGTGAGGATGGCAGTGAGTCAGAGGCCACGGTCAACGTGAAGATCTTCCGTAAGAGCCTCCTCCTTCTCCTTCTATATCCCTGTCCTCTCCTTTGGCAAGGAAGACACATGGGCATCAGACAGAGTAGAATGGCAACAGAGGAGAAGCTGAGGGCCTGACAGGGCTTCTTTCCTTCTTTCTTGACCCTAAGTCTTTTCTGAATTGAGCTAAGAGCTCCAGTGTGCTCTTAAATGATCCTTGGCCAACTCAACTCACAACCTGGGTTGTGCAGGCCAAAGCAACTTCCCACTGGCCCCCATTCTCCAAATTCAAACTACAGTTTCCAGAAAGCTTTTATGGGTGCCCCATCCCTTCTGCAAGTGTTGACTTACTGTTGTACAATTCATGGTCCCCCTTTATTCCACTCTCCCCTGCTGGTAATGGAGTCCAAAGGCTCGGTAGGGAGTATAGGGGGGTATTATTTGAATACTCTGTGCCACTCAGAATAGGCAGCTCTAACTGCCACTGATACCTGGTCTGACAGTGGTGTCTCATTACCTTGTTATCATGCATCTGTCTCATTGGCCAGTGTAATGGTGGGTGACAAGAAATGGAACAGCATTGATTGCCACATTATTTATTGCCATTACTGGGTTTTTCTTTTCCTGTTCTGTTCTTCAGCATTCTCTCTGCTGTAGGAAAGTTTGGATTTGGGTACCAAACAAAGTGGGAAACAGAGAAAGGATTGATGACTCCTACTGTTCATTGTAGAATGGACAGTCTGCCAACTCATTCTACCTATGCATTGTGCCTCAGTGGCACCATCCCACATGGCAAGGGATGCTTAGTAAAGACATTCCTTTCCCTCCATAGGTGTTTTATACACAAGTGTGATAAATTTAGCACTCAGTGAACAGACATTGATTACCAAATTTTGGCAACATATTCCCCTACTTGTGCCCGCTGCTCCACCTGGCATCCTTGACCAAGTACTGGGTCAAGGATTGACCACTATATGTATGTACCACTATATGTATGGATTAAGAGTTGCCTGCAACTCAAACCCAGGCAGTATGGCTCCAGTGAAAAGGGATCTTTGTGGGAGAACCAACTGTTTTGCTTCACTCTTCTCTTGCTCATTTTCTAGAGAAGCTCATGTTCAAGAATGCACCAACCCCACAAGAGTTCAGGGAGGGGGAAGATGCAGTGATCGTGTGTGATGTGGTCAGCTCCCTACCCCCAACCATCATGTGGAAACACAAAGGTCGAGATGTCATCCTGAAAAAAGATGGTGAGAACCTGAATTCTCTGGAAGCTGCCTTTTCCCCTGGGCCACCAAGTCCCCTAGGGTTTCCACCTCTGCAAGCCTCTGAGACATTTTGATCCAAACTCAGATTCCAATGTCCCAGAACCACATGCAATTCCAGGCTCCTGACTAGGTGTATGTCTATAGCTTGTATATTCAGGCACTTGACTCTCTCTCCAAAGAAAAAGACAGATTTACAGTAGACTTTTACTCTTGGCTCTATGTCACAGCCAGGGACACATTTTCTTATATCAGCTTAAAGCTCCACCCCATAAGACGGAAGCTAGGAAAAAGGAAAGGCTCAGCAACCTACCTGCAGATACAAGTTCTCTAACTGATCCTTGGATAAACCTACCTTTTGTCTCTTCTAGTCCGATTCATAGTCCTGTCCAACAACTACCTGCAGATTCGGAACATCAAGAAAACAGATGAGGGCACTTACCGCTGTGAGGGCAGGATCCTGGCACGGGGGGAGATCAACTTCAAGGACATTCAGGTCATTGTGAATGGTGAGGAGATCTGTTCTTTCTACCCTCTTCATCCCTACAACCTTGGTCCCAAAAAACATTCTCTTTAACCTCCTCTCTGTTCTATAAAATATAGAATCATCAGTCTCAGTGGAATGCCCCCTACCTCCTATTGCCTCTAGCTTGGTTTTTTGTTTTTGTTTTTGTTTTGTCTTGTTTTTTTGTAAATATACTTGCCTTTTGGGTCTCCCTCAACTATGGGGACTTTTTGTGTAGGTCTTGAATGTCCTTCATTGTCTTGAAGCACTAGAAACTTTCTCTGTGCTTACTAATGAATTCTTATTCATCCTTCATTGTCCTTGATGTTACCATAATTCTGAAGTTAGTCCCCCAGTTCAATGTTAAAAGAAAATACTATAATCAATTCAGGCCTTGGAATGGTCAGAGTCATGGTCCATGGGTTTATTAATCTTAATTTGCAGTGTCAAATAAACACACCCGTTATATTGATCTGACATTTACAAGATGTTTACAGGAAATTATTATGTCAGTACTAAGAAAATAAGTAAATCATGGTCATATTGTTTGGCTGTTGGTATGTACTTTTGCCAAACTCCCCCCCTCTCATTCCTTTAGTAAAACACTTTGTGCACAGAGTTGTTTTTGACATCCCCAGAGAAATGTCACTCTTTGGTGAGCTGGTGCATTTCAAATTGGTGTTAACTATTTAACCACCAGGATCAGAAGTTTCAACTTTTTCCAGTATGAAGGGTCTCCTTTTGAACATTAAGTTCAACCAGCCATTGTAGTTGTAAGTTGAGTATGCATTGATTGAGAAAATATATACTGATAAATAGTTACTCTAAATTGACTACCATTTTAAAATGGTTAAAATGCATTAATATAGCTTCTAAAGCTATATTACTGAAAAACAATATTATACAGGGGTGTGCAAAAGTAGGTTAATAATAATGATAATAAATGCAATAATTAATAGCTAATATTACAAGAATAAACTGTGTTTCACGTTCTCACACCACCTATAAACCTACTTCTGCCCAACTCTGTCTATTGTTATAAAACACTAATGCATGTATGGAGTGGATTATTTATTCAGTTTACAATAATTATTTAGTACCTACCTGAATTTAGATCCCTTACACTAATTCCGCAGCTGCCTGGGATTCTGGACCCCTAGTCTATGACCCTTGATCTAGGGCTCCCTAGAAGTGCTTCTTCGCCAGGCCGCTGGGTTTTCACAGCACCCCTGACAGCCTTTCTTTCCTTCAGTACCACCCACTGTCAAGGCCAGGCAAAGCATAGTGAATGCCACCGCCAACCTTGGCCAGTCCGTCACCCTGGTGTGCGATGCTGAAGGCTTCCCGGAGCCCACCATGAGCTGGACAAAGTAAGACACTGGCTTCTGCCTTTTACCAGGGACTAGTGGAGAAGGGGACAGCACAGGGCCTGCGCCATGCTGACATTGCGATGGGACAGGAATAGACTGCCTGGAAGTGTTATCAACTCCAGGTGTAGAATGGACAGTTCTGTCCTGTGCATCAGATTCCTTCATCTTCAGTTTGTGGGGCAGAGGGGCATGACCTTAGAGGCCCTCTTTGGTATGTCTATGGGTGCAGTTTACAGCCCTGGGACAGAACCAGAGATTTGGATGAAGGAATCAAAGGTAAATGTGGAAGTAAAATTTGGCGTCCTAACTTTCTGTGAAGACTGAGCCTTTCCCATGGGGTCAGACCGCATTTTATAGAGACTAATTAAAAATAAACATCTCTGTGGTCAAAATCATGGTACTTTGCATTTCTGTACCCTGTAGGGATGGGGAGCAGATAGAGAATGAGGAAGATGAGAAGTACTTCTTTAGTGACGACAGTTCAGAGTTAACCATCAGGAAGGTGGATAAGAACGACGAGGCTGAGTATGTTTGCATCGCCGAGAACAAGGCTGGAGAACAGGATGCGTCCATCCACCTCAAAGTCTTTGGTAAGGACAGTGGGGGTCAAGGTTACTAAATTTTCTCACCCTACACACTCAATCCATCAGCAAGAGCCAGTCCACTCTGCCTCAGAATCTATCCCAAATGCAGCCACTTCTTGGCAGTTCTGCCAACTATGCCCCAGTTCAAGCCACCATCCTGCCCCCGTGCTCAATGAGACAGCCTCTCAGCTGGTCTCCCTGCCTCCCATTGGTTCCTTCAACCTCTCCTACTCAGAGTAATCAGAATGACCTTAAGCATCACTCTTATGTTTAAAGTTCTCCCATGGCCTCAGCCAGGTGACTTGGTTTGTTGGAGTGTTGTCCCATATACCAAAAGGTCACAGGCTCCATTCCTGATCAGGGCACATATCTAGGCTGTGAGCACAATCCCCACGCAAGGTACATGCAGGAGGTAATTGATCAATGTTTCTCTCTCACATAGATGTTTCTCTCTCTCCCTTTCTCTCTAAAAGTCAATAAACATATCCTCAGGTGAGGATGATAGATAGATAGATAGATAGATAGATAGATAGATAGATAGATAGATAGATAGATCCTCCCATGACTTCCTATTGCAACCAGAAAAAAATCTACACTCCCTTCCATGTACCACATCGCTAAACCTGAGCTAGCTCACATTCCTTCCTGACCTCATCTTTCTTCCACTTTGTTCCACATTGAAAACTCTACGACCCTCAGGGCTTCTTTCTGTCCCTCAGACACACCAGGCTTGTTCCCTGCCTCAAGAACATTGCACTTAATGTTTCTTCCGCTTGGATTATTATTCCCCCAGATCTGCTACCAGCTGCCTTCTCTCAGATCTCAACTCTACCACCTTCTTGATGAATCCTCCCTGCACTGCCCTGCATAAGGCAGCACCATCAGTACCACCAGCCCTCCTACCTCCACTAATCTCTTCCATTAATCTTACTGTATCTTTTTCAGTGCACTTATCAATATCTGAACTGTCCTCATTTACATATTTGTTGAGGGGATTATTTGTCTCTCATCTCCACTAAGTGTGTAGACTCCAAGATGGCAGTGTTCTGTCACATAAATTGCTTTATCTCTGGCCCTCTGTTTCCCTTTGCTTCCTTCCCTGACCTATGTGAAACAGTGCCATACAAGTTATGAAAATAGCCCCCCACCTCTCCACTCACTTTGATGTTATAAACTCAGTTAACTTCTATTCATTTAGAACTGAAAAGCATTTTGACCTGACCTTGGAAAAAGAATTTGTGGTGGAGAAATGTTTAACCTAGTGGCTCTCACTCTCCCTGCTCATCTTTTTAAAAGCCATAGATAAGCTGGTCCACTGTAGACGGTGCTACTTAAACAGATGTCAGAGAGGCAGCTCTGGTGTATGAGACTTCCAGGTGGTTTCAGTGTGCACCTGGGGACCTGCTTGGGACCTGCCTGTCTAGCCTGATCAGGAGAACTGGTCTGTGTTTACACTGATCTGTGTTTGTAAACACAGACCTTTGAAAATCAAGCATTTATATGCAGTTGGACTTGCTAATCACAGGTAAATCCTATTTACTCACTAATAACAACTGGGTTTATAAACAGTGTGTCAGTTTTGTTCAGATTAACTCAGTATATAACTGAGTATATACTTGAAAGTGAAAACTAAACTTCTTGGAAAAAAATTCTTGATAGCCTTTTCTCTAATTTTGACTGGTCTTTCTCAGTCACACTGATTGTCAATTTTTTCATATTATAGAGAAAGACACATACATTTATTAATTTATTTCTTCATTTAACAAATATTTTTTGATCACCATCATTGCTAAACAAAGAGGCTACAGAGATAAGTAAGATATGACCCTTTGACCCTGAGATGCACAACAGAGAGATGAACACATAATCATATAAATTATTGATAATATTTAGATAGTGTCAGTGTAAAAACTGAGTGGCTGGTATGGGCCCAGCCATTGCCAAGGTTACAAGGATGAATAACATGAACTCTGTTCTTATCAGTGGGTTCACAGGCTAATGTAGATGGTCAACACCAAGGTTTTAATCCTTTATAATGACTTCATTATAGTCACATGCATAGTGTTCTGTAGGAAAGGAGCTCTAGCCTTGCATGATGGAAGTTAGAGAAGCCCTTGCCAACGATCTTCTAGTAAACAAACAGGAATTTCCCAGAAGAGGAAGGATGGGTGAGCATTTCAGGCCACACATGCACAGGCTTCTTGTGGACAGGGACCTGTGTCCATTCTACCCACAGATGTACACCCAGCACCTAGAGCAGTGCCTGCCATGTAATTGGTAGCAGTATTTGAATAAATGAGAGAGTAGCAATTAGTTTTGTGTGAATTAAGCATAATGCACATGGAAAAGAGATGATCCTAGAAATGAATACTCAAAATTTGTTTTTAGGAAATTCTTTTAGATATTAGCCCTATAAAATAATAACAGTAATATCGAGCGGAGCAGAGAGCACTTATAATGTGACGAGCACTTATAATGTGACAAACACTATGTGAAGTACTATTCATAAATTAGTTCTTTTAATCCTCAACGCAACCCTATGAGGTAGATTTAATTATTATCCCCATTTTACAAATGAGAAAACTAAGCACAGAGAGATTCAAACCCAAGCTTCATCCAAGGTTCAAAACCAAGTTTTTAAGTCCAGTCCCTCAGCTATCAGTGGCAGTTGCTACTCCACGAAACCCAATTTAACACATATTATAAATACATTACATATGGGCCCTGACTGGTGTGGCTCGAGTAGCAGGTTGGACATTGTCCTGAAAACTGAAAGGTTGCCAGTTTGACTTCCATCAGGGCACATGCCTGGGTTGCAAGTTCGGTCCCCTATCGGGGTAGATATGAGAAGCAACCAATCGATGTTTCCCTCTCACATCGGTGGTTCTCTCCAACTCTTCCTTCCTCCCTTCCCCTTCTCTAAAAATAAAAACAAATAAAAAATTTTCAATTACATATGGTATGACTGGTCATAGTGAAATTAGTAGGCTCTTCCTTTACCACATGGATAACTTGGTTTCTCTACAGAAGTACATTCAGCTCTAACCTGACTGTCAAGAATAGGACTTGGCTTCTCTCCCAGCCTCCCCAGTGGACATAGCTACACTAGGAAGGAGCTGTGTGGGGCCATGCTGGAGTGAAGGGAGTGAGTGAGGTCAGGGAGGTAGGCGATGAAGTAAGAAAAGTGAGACATAAGAACAATGTCAGGGCAGGGTTTGTCTTTCCTCCCACCCCCCTCACCATGCATCCCACCTTGCACCTCTATCTCTCACTACCACCCCCACCCCAGCTCTACTACCACAGTTTCTTTCCCAAGATTGCAGACAGGGGAATGTACACTAGGCAGCTCAGTAGAGCAAACACAAGTGACGTGGCCAGACTCCTGCAGAGAAAGGTAAGGAAACCATAGACTCTTAGAGACCATGTCTAATCCAACCCCCTCCAGAATGAGAATCCTCCTCTGTGATGTCTGTAACCTGTTACCCATTTAGACTCTCCTTTCTGTCTCCATTCATGTTCTTGACCTCCTTTGTCGCCTCTTCCACTGCCCCTCCCCCAACCCGGTTTAGGAGATTGGCACTTGGGCCAGGGAACAAGGTGGGAAGGGGCTGGCTAGTTAGGACTTCATCTTCCACACTTTCTCTCCCTCTCCTACCCCTCTGGTTTGCCAACTGGGAATAGCACTTGGGGGAGAAATAGGGCAGGTTCACCAGTGACAGCAGAGTCAGCAGCAATGAGGTGGGGGAGCAAAGAAACGTGTAGCTTAGATAATAAAGTGCTCAGAACTCCTATGGCTTCAAGAAGGGATGGCAATTAGTGTGTTAGGGGCATGTCTAAATTAGGGCCTGCCATAATTGCACCTAACTGACATCATTCTTTCCTAAGAGAGGGAAACATTTTAGCATGCATTGCCCTAGTTATCAGCCAAACGTTCTTTTTACTACGTAGTCACATCCTCCTTCCTTTAAATTTGGTGGTGAATTTCCATTGCTCCTCTCCCTATGGGCCTTTCTGAAGAAATATTTTTGTCTCCACAGATTCTTATTTTGCTCATACGAATGCTCTTAATGTCTCAGGCTGCAGAGGGCTTAGGCAAGTTTACCGATGGGAAGAAGCTTTGCTTAGCTGACCCGTAAGGACCAAAGCAGCCCTTGTGAGTGACAGCAAAAGACAAATGGGGCTGAAGGAAGGCATATCTGGTCATGTCCAACCTCTCAGTTCACAGAAGCCAGACTCTATAGCCCTTCTTGGTCTAGGCTTGCAGAAACCTGGATTGAAATGAAAGTAGATAAGGCTGGCTCTCACTGGCAAGACACAGAGCTGTGGACATGTTGGAAGACGAGAGCAGGTGGGCTCACAGGAGGATCCTTGGGGAGAAGGGCAATGGAAAAATCTGAGGCATTAGATGCTATGCAGCAGGTGGAGACTAGAACAGGGATCCAGTCAAGGCCTCACAATAGAGGCTAAATAAGATGGTGCACTACCAGCCATAGATAAAACCTGGACAGATTCCTCTAGCTGCTGGTATGCAAAGAGAAGTAACTGCGTCTGTCCCTGTTTGACCATTGCCCCAGTGTAATTATTCAGAGCACTCCTTTTCACTCTCAACTGTGCCGCCATTTGGACAGTAACTTGCATTGCTATTCTGTTTCCAAGGCAGTATTCTAAGCCTTCAGTTAGTTCTGATAATAGTCTCATTTCCAGAGTACAGAGAGGTTATCAGTGAGAACCTCTCTTGCTTTCCTTCCAACAGCCCTCTGTAGACCATACAAAATTAGTCATTGTTAACAATCTTTTTAATAAGAATATAGTTTTCCTTTTTCCAGAGACTTGTACGATGCACCCTTTATAACTATCTACAAAATGGAGCCTCCAAGACCAAATACTATTAATAGACATTAACTTGTCCTCTGTCTTCTGTTAACCTTTTGCTGCCGGGACAAAGTGCTGTGGGTCAGATCACAACATCTGACTAGGTTTCCAGGGCCCAGGATCCCTATAAATGCCTCCAACACCACCCCCCTCCGAAAAAAAACACAGTTTTATTTTAGTGAATTCAGTTATTAGATGATTTCTCTAACTTCTCAATCTGTGATTTTAGCAGGATAGAAATTCAGCTTTTCTTTTACCTGTCTAAAACCTCCTTTTCCACAGCACTTAACCCTTACTTCATCCAATGTGGGTTGTATCCTTTTTCAAAGTCCTATTTATCAATGCCTTCCTAAAGGAAAACCTTACTCGTGTGGACTCCATCAATTCCGATTTGTGATCATTTGGCCACATTGGATTGAAAAGTGCCTATGTACTAGCCAGCTGATAGTGCAGATTGACTTTAGGAGAATATTTGAACTATGTGGTAGTTTTATATAGAAGCAGATATTTTCTACAGAAAATGCATGGCTCTATCATTATTTTCTGTTTATTAAAGCAGAGTCAAGGGCCTCAACTGGGAAGATGTATATAGGCAATAGTTTATTAGCTTATTTGAGGTTACTGTATGAATTTGAATATAAAGGAAATGCAGTTCTTTCAAAAATTATCCATAATTCTCATTTATTTATTTATTTTTGTTTATCTAGGCTGGCCTTTTCCTCTATTAGTGAAATAACTTACATTTGTGCAGTGTTATCTTTTCTCTTCTATGGAAGGTTTAGCAATTTCAGAGTATAATTGTTTTAAATTGGGAAAATTCAATTTTCTCTAATGTTTTAACATTTAACTCAGCTTTGAATGCTTGTGCTTTCTTGCATTACCCAAAACATTTGGAAAATGAACTCATCTCCTTCCCATCCCAGCCCCATTCACAGCCCCAACTTACTCGCCACATTTCCTTACTTGAGTTAACGCTAACACAGCTTTTCTAGTCATTACAAATCTCAGAGTCATTTGGCTCCTTCTCAGGCCTTCTTTTGTTTCTTACCCTCTACCTCCTTGCCACTGCCCATTAATCCTTCTCTCGCATCTCCCTCAAAGCTGTCCTTTCTGTTCCCTCCGAGATGGCCTCGATTGGGACTGCATTACAGCACATCCAGGGGCACTGCCAGAGCTTCCAAACTGGTTTTCCTACATCAAGGTTTTCTCCTTGCAAAATTGCCTTGAATTTTTTCTAGATTAACCTTCTTGTAAGACAAATGATCATTTCATCCTTCTAATCAAATGTTGTCAATGGGTCTCCACCTGACACAGGATAAAATTCAGGCAAGAGCTTTAACCGTGATCAAGACTCTCTATGCCAGGATCTAACCTTGTCTCTCTCTGCTTTGACACACACATATGGCTCTCTTCCCAACCTTTCTTCACATAGTCCTGTTTTTTTGCTTTTATTCAAGCAGTTTCCTACCCTTGGAATGACTCCATCTCCACCCCAAAGTTTCACTTACTAAAATCCGCATGGCCCAGCCCAAAAACAGGGTCCTCCCTTAGACCACAACTGGAGGAGTGCTCTTCCTCTGCTCCATGCCTTCTGCCCCCATTGCCCTTACTTAGCTCTCTTGCTATACAGAATGTTGTTTCTATTACTGTCATTTGGTGTTGTCATGTGACTACTTTGTGGTAAGCTCCTGGGGGCTTCACCACCTAGAATACAGCCTTATACTTAGGAAGTAGATAACCTTTGTTGTATGGGTGCATGTTACCATTTAAACTTAGAAAGCTAAAAATATTAGATAAACATTACAGGAATGTTTTTTGCCTTTTCAGCAAAACCCAAAATCACGTATGTAGAAAACCAGACTGCTATGGAACTGGAGGAACAGGTCACTCTTACCTGTGAAGCCTCAGGCGACCCCATTCCCTCTATCACCTGGAGAACTTCCACCCGAAACATCAGCAGTGAAGAAAAGGTATAATGTCGCCCAAGAGTTTCAGGGCCATGGAACGCAGACTTGAAGCAGATCGAGTCCGCCCCATGCCCAGTTCTCTTCGGTGAGCCAGAAGGTGGGACGAGGTCACTGGAGGCTGAAAGCAGGTTCTGTGGCCTTCTTCTCCAGCCTGCCTGGATACAGCCTGCTCAGCATCCTCTGGCAATGGAAGGGGTACAATTCTTGCAGATTTGTAGGGGTGTGATGTTAGTGGGTATGGTCAAGGCAGACCCCAGTTCTGGGGAGGAAGGGGACAGTGAGTTTCCAACATAGGGTTATGAGGCTGTGAGGAACAAGGCAAAATGAATGTCCTAGTGCTCCAGGTGATTTCATCCTCATCTCAGGGGCAGCCAAGGGAGTGTCTTCTGGAAATCAGAGAGTCAGAATAAGCCTATCAGTGCCTTTCCTCATGCTTTGTATGCTCATGCTATATGTGCACTATATGCACAAAAGCTTGGTTGCCTTTGTGTCTGCCTGTATTCTCAATCACAATTGTATATCATTTTGATCTAAAGGCAAAAATAATTAGCAGTTTCCACATGATGATGATAGTACTGGGCTCTACAATACATTCACTGAGAGGCTAAGAACAATGTAACAAACTTCCTGACAATTTTAAATGACAGGGAAGATTTAATTTTAAAACATGTGGACTTACAGACCACCAGAAAGCTGTCTTTATTATTGACAGTATATAATAATTGAGATGACCCCACATTATGCAACCCTTGCTATTGAATGGGCCAAAAGCAAGAGGAGGAAGAAGCTTGGTTTTAGAGCAACTTAAACTATCTTATGGCACTTCTCCAATCTCATCTCATATATCCTGTAGTAATGAGCTTCATTTAGTTGGCCAAAGCTTTGTCACCTATTCAGAAGTAATGGCCTTAGATTAAAAGGACATTTATAATGGATTTCTTATTGACCAGAATGTCAGAAATGATAGATCTTCACTCTTCTGCCTACCTAAAGGAGATCCCTGAAAGGGTAAACTCAAGTAAAGCCAAAAAGGAATAGTGTGACATACTAGAGCCAGATTTGGGATCTGCATCTGAGGAACTGATTTCTGTCCCACTAATAGAAAGAAAAAGAAATCAAAAGGGACAGAAATTACTGTTCCAAAACAAATTATTTTTTGCAAGTTTTACTTCCAGAGTTGAGTCCTACTCAACAAAAACTCAACTGAGGAACTGCTAAGTATTTTTGAAACTCACATATGCTGCTCGATATTGTACTGGATTAAGAAATATGGTTTTTACTTGGATACTTTCTTTATCAATATTGAAATTAAGCCCTCAGCTCAGATTTCAGCTCCCATGATGTGTGCTACGTGGATTGAATGTACATTTCAGGGCTTAAACCAGAGGGCCACAGTTTGACAGATTTTTCTTTATCAGACTTGAGAGCAGATTTATCCAGAATGACCCAGTGTATATCTTTGACCTCAGTGAAGGACAGAAATAATATCTATCCCAGATAAGTGATGCTTTAAATTCTGTATCTTTTCTAGGAATAGCTCAACAGCCAAGCTAGACCAGAAGGGATATTAAAATTTGTGCCTACTTCAGGTCCTTTAATAGGCTGACACTTTTGGATTGTATCTGTGAATTTGTTTTTATAGAATGAGAACCAGGCACTCATACACATTCATACTTACTAAATAGTGACCCAAAGGTGTTCAGCAGAGAGTGTTTCAAGCCAAGTAGGCTTCGTATAATTTACTTATCACTGTAGATCATTTGTCTCAATCTGAGATAATTATTTAAGCCCAACCACATAGGTTATATTGTGGTTTCTTTCACTATAGACTGCCTTCAGGTTTACCTGAAGTGACATTACTGGAACATGAGTGAATCAATGTTAGAATAAGTCCTCCAAGCTAGCTAGTGATGTGATACCAGATTAACATATCTGCCTAAATAAAGCCCTGTTATAGAAAAGTTGCCATTTCTATTAATTATATATTGACATCAAAGAGGCATGATATCTATCTTATACATCGATAACTAATAATTAAGAAAACAACGGTGGCCTCTTCATGGGCAATTAGACTCCAGATAATAAATTTCACTTTTGCTTTGGTAGCTGTTCCTCATGTGCAACTCCATCTGAAGTTGCATGATACATAATTAGGTATCAGGTGAATTGATACCTAGAGTCACTGAATGATAGAAATAGAAGAAAACAATTTTCTTTTTTAAATCAGGATGATATGCTAAACAGTTAGGAATAGACCATTGTATCAAACTGCCAAGGTAAAGAAGGCTCCTGAGAATTAGATCACATAAAATGCCAGAATCATAGAAGGTTGGAAGGAAGTCACCCTTTGAGGTTATTTAGTCTTACCTGGCTCCTGCCTGAAAGTGATGGTGTCAGTCCTCTGCAAGGCAGTTGGCCAATGCTGATAATCAGGAAGGTCTGCTTCCTTGCCCCTTCTGCTTCTCAGTATTCCTACCTCTGCCACTCAGCCTTTGTATGAAAGCCTGTAAAGTAGCTGTTCGATTTTTTTTTTTAGTCAGTCTGTTCTTCTGCACCTTACCAGTTATCCTCTAATAGATGGTTTTGCTTCACTTGTGGTGCCCAGTGCCACTGATACAGACTTCCATGGGGTCATTGCTCTCTTGATCTGGACACCATAATGCAGTTAAAGTTGCATTAGCCGTTTAGCAATTCCTTCATCTTGTTGCCTCATGTCGAGCTTGTGGTCAACTAATATGTTTTTTATATGAACTGCATTTAAGCCACGTGTCACCTATTCCATTCTTATGCAATTGATTGTTTACCCAATCATGCAGAATTTTATATTTATTTCTGTTAAAAAATTTATTTGTTTGGTTGCAAATCAGTGTTTCTCAGTGGGGTCACTATGTAAATTTGGGAAGACTGTTCCTTTACTGGCACTGTCTCTTGTGCTTTGCAAGATATTTAGCACCCTAATCCCCTCCCTGCCTAAATATAAGTAGGTTATTGTGATTACCAAAATTCCACATGCACAAACACTGTCTGGCTTGAGAACAACCATTTGAGTCCACTTTCTGACCAGTAAAGAGTGCTTTTCATTATAACTGTTCTTTAAAGGTCTGCGGGACCATAGAATTGCAATCCACATGGCCCCTCTATTTTACTTATATATATTGAAGGTAATGAGGTCTAGCAGTCAGTGGTGACCCCGGCCTGAGCACAAGGCCCAACAGCAACAATGCAGTGGTCTTCCCCATGCAACTGTCATCTAGCATGGTTTTAGTTATTGCTCCAACCTTATGTGAACACTTATTCTAAATACCTTTGTCTAGGTCACTGGTAAAAGTGTTGACTGGGACAGGGGCAAGTACAGAGCCCTTAGAATGCCACCGGGGCTTCCTCTGTGTCAGTGGCTAAGAAGGTAGAGCACCAAATGCCAGAGTGTGCTCTCATGATTTTAATGATTTCTGTGGAGGGCTCAATGATTCCTTTAATAAAGTTAGTCCCAATATAAGCTAATTACAGCAGCCTAGTCTTTTGCTTCACTGAGAAGAGAATAGAAAAGGCTTTCAACCATAGACACATAGTGACTTTCTAATGAAATACCTATGTTTTTCTTCATTAAAAAAAGGAAGATAAAAAACAAAAACCAGAACAGTGAGCCTGCATGTCACTCCCTGTCTTTGATCGTGTCTCGTTAAGTCTAATCACATGTTAGATTTATTATTATCGATCTACTAAGTTTCAGCTAGTCAAGTTGGTTTCACTCCACAACTGATAATAGCTAGGCTAAGTTTGGGTCATTAAGACTATTCGAGTAGATCATTTGTCTGAAAGTTCATTCATTTTTTAGTGATCACTATTATGTTGACAAAAAACAAAACATATTTGAAATGGGTCAGTGTGACCGATGCATATGGAGGTCATTGTGACAATGCAGATACAAAGAAAGTTTGTGTTTCCACACCATTTCATTACTCTTTCTGGCCAAACTCATTTTAACTATTGCCAGGCACTCGAGTGAGTAGCACTAATTCCCAAATACCCTTTACATATTGAATGAGACTTCTAAATGATAATTTGTGTCATCTATCTCTGGCAGAAGAGATTCATTGTGTGCTTGTTTGAACATGCCTTTGAAATGACTGGTAACAGAAAGCACCTGAATCCTTAATGTTTAAGGAAAAGGAGAGGGATAAAGAGTTGAAATCAGAAGAGAGAAACAGAAGAAATGAGAAACATCATGAACCTTGAATTTTTAGCTGACCAAGTAGCCCACAAATGCAAGACCTTTTAATATTCTGGATTCTCTGCAAACTGGAGATTTTTATCACCAGGAAGAATTCCTCATTCAATATAAACAAGTTGCTCACTTTCAAAACTGGAAAAGGTGCCTGCATCAAGCAGTCAGAGGCTTGCTTATCCAGGGTGTGGGCAAATGTCTAACAGGGAATACTTTAGAATAAGTGGTGGGATGTTTCACTTTAATTTATATACATATTCCTGCAGGCTTGTAAGATAATAAAACATGAATATGAAAAAAAATACAATTTTTGGAATAATACTAATCATATTCTAATTTTTTGTGTGTGTGTATTTGCATATCAGGTTGTCTTAAAGTAGGCCACACACCTTCACCAAATTGTCAGGGACAAGGCATATCGTATCATTCCACCAGGCACAGTTGCTAGTTCAAGCAATTAGAAACATTGTGTTACTAGCAACTACTTATTCTAAAAACTACAAGACCATAAGCATTTGGGAGAAGATGCAAGTAGGATCAGATCTGGAAAACAAACAACTCCATATGCTATCGCCCTTAAAAAAATTATATCTTGATTCATGCAGCCCTGGCATGTGACAGACAAGCTTCTAAATGATGTGGAATTGGCAACCACATTTGACATGTTGGCCCACTGTTACTTTGCATGTTCCTCTGTTCCCCTTTCTTCTTCATTCCAACATCATGTGACAAAATCCAACATTTCCACCTTCATGTCTCTCACAAGAGCTCCTTGCATTTGGTGGGCTCTCACTAAATGTTTGCTAACTCATTTGCATTTCCTGGATTGCCTTGCTGTGCCTCTGGCATCTTTTCTATTCTTTTTCCATCTGAACATCAGGGACAATCCGGCAGCCGTGCTGTCTAATAGAAAGAACAATGCAGGGTATGATATTTTTGACTTACCGTAACAAAACAGAAAAACTGTAAGCAGAGTAGATCCCCAAGTTCCAGATAAATAAAAACAGTCTAGGTGCAGGTAAGAAAAGACCCATCCTCTCTGTCCCTGAGTTGGCCCACTTTGTTGTGAACGCTGTGCTTGATGAAGATGGCGCATGCTCAAGCTTGCATGCCACACGGCCATTCCTCTACCTCGAAGGGCTGACTGGGGCCCTACCACAGCGTTCAGAGTTTGGTGTCCTCAAAGCTTCCTGACCTATAGTCTCAAGGACTTAATTCTTCTCCTTCCTAATGTGCCTCTATGCTGTTTTTCTTCCTGTTGTTCCTTTTTTATAAAAATAAAAATTTTAGTTTTGATAGTATGCATGCAGAGTTATAAAATGCATGAGCACAAGATGACATTAGTGTATTTGTGATAAGCTATCGGATAAAATCCAAAGGAGGAAACTTACTCTATAAGTATCTCCAGATTATGTGGTTAGAACTAGTAATGTCACCAAATACTACGAGGAATATTCAAGACATTTTGGAATAGGAGCAGTCTCTAGTATGTCTGCTGTTATCCATATGTATGTCTACCAAAGATTAGGCAAGACTTTACCTTTGAATTATACATCATAATGTGGGGTGGGGGAAGCTGAACCTAAGTTAAGTCCTAAATTAAATTGGGTAATAAACACACCATTGAAAGTGGGCCTTGGAAAAATTCTGAATTAAAAAGAAGCTGCATGTACACGGAATGCCGTGTGATACATCAACTCTCTAAAGCAACATGTTGTAAAATTTTACTACTTTCTTGTTGTGTTTTATATCTTGTTCTCTCCAGGCTTCGTGGACTCGACCAGAGAAGCAAGAGGTATAGCTTACCTGACCACTAGCCAGTCTTTAGTTCTGAAAGCATTACAGTTTAACTCATCATTATAGTTAATAACCAGACGCACTAATTAGTAATTTAGTTAAAGAACAGGTCAATAATGGTAGATGTTACTTGGCAATAGTGTCATTTTAGGATGAGCAAACAAGCTGTGTTGGGAGTGGATAAACAAATCCTTATTATTTTCTAAAACTGGATCTTATTCTCTTGATGGTGCTGATAAAATCACATCTGGGTAATTATAGAAATAAATCTCCCCAACTCCCAGGCCAGTCGTTTCTGAGACAGTGAAATTTTTTGACTGTCACCTGGTTGATATGGCTTTGGATCATTAAGTCACAGAGTTAGTGATCTAAAATCCCACTCAGTCCTTTCTTATCCAGCTCAACTCAACTTGTTGCTCATTTATTTTATAATGATTGGTCTTATTGGTCTTGGTAAATTATCATATCCCACCTCATCTGGAAGCAATGCAAATGATGTCTCATTGGTTTCCCGCAAGTTGTTAAACACTATCTATACTACTTTCATAGAGCATTGAATTTATGAGATTAGAATGATTTGACACAAATAGTTTTATGTTTTTAAAAAGTCAGTAGCCTTTGGTCTTTGAAATTTCTCTGACTCCTTGCTTCATTTTGGGTAATGTGGGACATAGTTTGAAAATTGAAGCTAAATAGTAATCTTTAGATTTTAATTGTTACACCCCCAAGATCCTACTCATGATCATGCGTATCATTTTTTACCTGATTTGTGTGATTAAGTGACAGATAGTGAAATAAAAACCAGTATACTTTAGATGAGGTTCAACAATCTAATGTACAAATAATTTTTTTTAAAAAATAGCTTTTGTCTCTTCTCCAGATGAAACTTTGACATTGTAATGCTATAAATGTAGACTCCAGCAAACAATCCTGTAGGTTGTATTATAATGAGATAAATCTATCCTCTTAGTCTTTTTAGAAATGGTAATTATTCAGAAAACATACCTCATGTGTTCAGGTCATGGCTATAAATATTTAATGCTGTTTAATATTTAAAAGTTGACTGCCTGTCCCCAGGCACTGATATTAATTTTTGCACATGAACACACCACCATCATCAAATCTAGTTCATTATAAGCCGTCTTCGCATCAGACCGTCCTCCATGTCATAGGGACTGTAGTTCAGTGCACATCCTCACTGAAATGCTTCCTTTGATGGCGCAGGAACCACTTAGTGCTGTCACAGGCTGGGTGTTTTATTGTTTCAAAGGCATGGACCCACTGGGATTGGGGAAGAGAGAGGAGGGTTAGTTAGTTAGAGAGCTCCTGAGCAGCTGCAGAGCTCCTTCTGCTTGGTCTTACACATCTTCCCCCTGTTATTCTACTTTAGACCTGGCAGAAGGAGGAGCTGAGATTTACCAGGGAGCACTAACACAATGTTAAGAGAACTATTATCATAAGTGGAAATAATGGGCTTACTCCCAGGAAAGCAGACACCACACTCCATTTTCCAGAAGTGCCCTTATCTTCACATCTCACTCTGGACGTAATTGACTTCCAAATGAGTGCCGCCCTTGGGGCCCAGAAGATTCATTCCCTCCTAGTTGTCTCATTCAGAGAGGAAGACCAGAAGTCCAGATGAGCTCAGAAGAGCTCAGAAGGTGGCTTGGGTTATGGCCAATTGCATTCTGTAAGCTCTGAAAAGCCTTAGCCTTTTTACCTGGAAGAAGAAAGACAAAAATGTTTTGATGAGAAGAATAATTTTAATTGTCCTTCATACTCTTGCATAACAGGGTCTTCTTGCCATCATGATCTTTTCTTTCTTGCCCAGAGTTCATCTGCTTTCTCCTCCAGAGCCTGAATTATCAGCATGACTTTTGGTCTGGATGGCTTGCAGGTGGCATTCCCTGACTTTGTCCTAGTGCCAGAGTAAAAATTTCAGAAGGAGGTAGTCCAGTCGCCCTGAAGTACATCTGTGCCCCTAAGAGGGAGAGCTGGGCATCTGGCAAATATTCCCACCATAAATCCTATTGTGAGCCTCTGCAAAATAAGAATTCTTTATAGTAGGCCACCTGCTGGTCTGTTGACATCATGAAATGAGAAAAATTTCCAGAGAAAGAAATTTAGGAAAGAGACCATAGAGAAAGGGAGAGAAAGGTATAGCTGTTGGTACAACCATGTCCTGAAATGGCTGTGAAATGTGATGGGGCTTAAATGGCTGAAATGGATTAGATCTATCAATGACAGTGCAGGGAACTTGTTTGATAGATCTACTGAGACTGCTGACAAGGCCAAAGGTGCCTTGCTTTTGGGGTTCCCAAACTAGCTGCTGTATGACATTGCAGTTCTGGGTTTTGGGCTTTCAAACCAGCATACAAAAAGAATCTGAAGTCAGGTGTTCTTTCATTCTTTAAAGACCCAAGCCCATTGGGTAGCAGATGCCATACATAGGCAGACCACTCACCTGCCCATCTCTACAGAATATTACATACGCTGTAGCTAAGAGTGTGGCCCAACCTACGAAGAGTAAGACTCCTTTAGATTACCAACTCTCTGGAGGATCTGAACTTGGGCCACATGCTCAGCCTTTTCCTAGACCAGCAACCATTTTATCTACAGTGTCAAGGGGAGAAACCCCTTGGAAATATTCTAGTACCCATTGCCTAGGGATCATATGCTTATATCCTTTTTGACCAATCAGTGTAATTCCAGAGACTCAGAAAGCCAATTATAGTATCAAGGGCTAGTAAATGGTGATGACTGTGGTGTCAAGGATCTCAGATCTACCTGGGACTCTCTGTACCTCCATCCCTGGAGAGGGGACCCAGTTACCCACCCTTACTTCCAGCTCAGCAGCTCCTGACTTCTGTCTGAATTGTTGGGCTTTTTAAAAACCATAAAATCATTTTACTTTTAAGCATTCAGGAAAGTGAAGCATCTGTATAAATATAGGTTTCCTATATAATTTTTTACATTTTGACACATTTGGATTTCCCATGATGTGTGCATGCACTGTGGGACTGGAAGACAGGCAGACTGCTGGAAGGGAAGGAGGGGAGTACAGATTTCCTGAATCTCACAAGGTAGTGCTGCTTCTGCGTGGAATACCTGCTGGTCAGGGCTCTGCTTCCATTTTAGACATGCCAAACGAAGTCTTCTTGAGGGACCTTAATTGTCCTTGATCCAAACCATCTTGTCACACAGCTAGACTGCTTGACATAAACTGAGTCCCAGTTTCTGTTTTGGATACACCCTGGTTCCCATGGTGCTCTCTGCAGCCTCCCCCACTATTTGGTACCTCAAGTGAAACTTAGATATTGGCAGAGAGAGGAGAGAGCTTGTGAGGTTGGTCACGCACAAGCGATGGCCTGGTTTCCTAGCCCCCGGCCTGCCTTGGGCTCTGATGCTCTTTGTTCCCTCCTAGCAGACTCTGGATGGGCACATGGTGGTGCGCAGCCACGCCCGCGTGTCATCCCTGACGCTGAAGAGCATCCAGTATACAGACGCGGGAGAATACATCTGCACTGCCAGCAACACTATCGGCCAGGACTCCCAGTCCATGTACCTCGAAGTACAGTGTGAGGAATAACTTCAGGAAGACCTGGGTGGGGAGGAGCCCTGGAGGGTCTGCATGAAAGGGGAAAATAGCTGCTAGAAACCAAGCTGCACCCAGTGAGCTCCACTCATCTTCCTTGTGGCAGTTGGCCCTAAGACCATTTCAGAGTTGTGTCCCAAGGTCACCTCCTGACACCATCCCCAGGCTCCTTATAAGCCTGCATGCCCTCTGTGTTCCCATGTAGCTCACAGGACTGCTGTAACAGCCCCAACTTCTACTGTACCCTGGCACTGGCTCTGCTTCAGGGCACACCCACCTCCCCGTGCCAGGAGGCAGGATATGTAGGGCTCCGTCATAGTGGCAGTCTTCCCGACAGTCATTGCTATTCATTGCAGATACCCCCAAGCTGCAGGGCCCTGTGGCTGTGTACACTTGGGAGGGGAACCAGGTAAACATCACCTGCGAGGTATCTGCCTACCCCAGTGCCACAATCTCATGGTTCCGAGATGGTCAGCTGCTGCCCAGTTCCAACTACAGCAATATCAAGATCTATAGCACATCCTCTGCCAGCTACCTGGAGGTGAGTGGGGGTGGTGGCAGTGGGCAGGGTGGAAAAGGCACAGATTGACTATGGACCGGCTCCTGTATGCAGCTACAATCCCTCTTGCCTATCTGGCGTGTCCTGAGCTGGGAGCCACTAACCAGAGAAGAAACTGAGCTTTGGCCAGCCCCTTTCCTCTCCCTGGGCAACCTCCGGCCTGGATGGCAGAGCGTGACTCTTCCCTGAGCCCCTTCTCTGTTCTCTCTGGCTTAAGTGTGGGCTGGAACTAATGATTCCTGCTTTACTGGTTCTATTCTTTACTAATTTAACCTAATAAACAAGGCTCTGAGACTATGACCATCCCAAAGTACATATAACCCAAGAGCTCCTTCTTTCTAAAGGTGACCCCAGACTCTGAAAATGATTTTGGAAACTACAACTGCACTGCAGTGAACCGCATTGGACAGGAGTCTTTGGAATTTATCCTTGTCCAAGCAGGTGAGCACCCCATACGGCTGCACTACCCTTCAAACCCTTGCCAGCCCATTTTATGTCCTTTCTTGATGGCAGGAGAGTGAGAAGAAGCAAGGGCCAAGGTCAGCCAAGCCAGAGGTCAAAAATCAAGACCAATAGGGGCCTGAGGGTCTGGGCACAGGGCATGTGGGGAGAAAATCACATGGTGAGGTGGACTGGGAAGATAGGATACAGGCAACAGGATTTCAAGACTGAGCAGGAATGAGAGAGAGATGCTTTGTGATTGTGCGTTGTGTCCTGCCTGGGGCTTACCTGGGTCTCCATATGTGTTCTCCGCATAGACACCCCATCTTCACCATCCATCGACCAGGTGGAGCCATACTCTAGTACAGCACAGGTGCAGTTTGATGAGCCAGAGGCCACAGGTGGGGTGCCCATCCTCAAATACAAGGCTGAGTGGAAAGCGGCGGATGAGGAAATGTGGCACTTCAAGTGGTATGATGCCAAAGAAGGTGAGTCAGGAAACGTCTTTGTTTCCTCTAGAGTGATGAGTCACTCAGCGTTGGGCACACATTCACCCTATGTTTATTGGATCCTGGCACCCTGACTGCCCATTTGGGTAGGGTTAGCACACCCCTCTCACATACTGGGGTTGGCCAGACGCCATCATCTGCCATCCTGTTTGTGCTCCAACACCATCGCCATCCCCTCAGAATCAGGGCACGGTCACATCTCATGTGGACTTGTTGCCCATCTGCCCCCTGGTACTTCAGAGCCTGGTTCCCATGACTCTGCCAGGACGGAGGAGGCCATCTCAACCACATGCCCATCAGAGGCCCTACTTAGCTGCGGAGCACAGCCAGGCGAGTCCAGTCCACCTGACTCCGAATATGTGGGTTACATATGCTGCAGGGTCCCTGCTGTCACCCGGCAGTCCTGCTTGGGTACATTCAGAGACTGTCATGTAATTATAATATTATAGTATTAACCAAATAAGCAGAACCAGCAAGACAAGTCTGCTCTTAAATCAATCCCGTGATACATTTCCAATGAAAGATTTTTAAAATGTCCTTTGGATGACTGCAATTTGAAGATTCTGAACCCAAACCATTTTTCCTAAGGGACTGAGTATATTTATGTCCAAATCCCCTTGTGGGGTTAAATTGAAATAACTTAGTGAAGTGCGTTTTGTTTCTGTAGAAGTTTTTAATCCTGGCTCTGGTTGAGGTAACAAGGGTGGAATTGGGATTGGGCTAGGACACAGGGTCAGAGCCATTCAGAGGCATCTTCCAACCCAGTTTTACTGAGAATTCATTCCTCCAGAAAGCTCTCACCACTCCTTGGGCTTTGGTGAGGGGTGAGAAGTTTCTGGAAGGAATATCTATGCCACCAGGACTAGAACGTTCCTAACTTTCCTCTGAAACCTCATACCAGCCTTGTGGCAGGTTAATCCCATGAAATATATATATATATATAACATATAATGTACCATTTTAACCATTTTTAAGTATATAGTTCAATGGCATCAAGTACATTCACATAGTTGTGCAACCCTCACCACAGTCCATCTGCAGAACTGTTTATTATCCCAAACTCTGTACCCGTTAAACACTAAATCCCCTTCCCTACTCCCCCAGCACCTGGCAGCCCCCATTCTACTTTCTGTCTCTATATAGCCGACTATTCTAGGTACTTCGTGTAAGTGGAATCATACAGTATTTATCCTTTTGTGTCTGGCTCATTTCACTTAGCATAATGTCTTCAAGGTTCATCCATGTCATAGCATGTTTCAGAATTTCCTTCCTTTTTAAAGCTGAATAATATTCCATTGTAAGTAAACACCACATTTTGTTTTTCCATTCATCTCTCCATGGACACTTGGGTTGTGTCCACCTTTTGGCTCTTGTGAACAATGCTGCTGTGAACATGAGTGTGCAAATATCTGTTCCAGGTCTCTGCTTTTAATTCTTTTATGTATATATCTAGAGGTGGAATTGCTGGATCAAATGATAATTCTGTGTTTAGTTTTTTGATGACTTGCCATACTGTTTTCCACAGCAGCTACACCATTTTACCAATAGGCTTTTTATGCTTTGTGATCCTTTCCATATTCTCACAACAGCCAGCATGGAGGGCATAGTCACCATCGTGGGCCTGAAGCCTGAGACGACGTACGCAGTACGACTGGCAGCCCTCAATGGCAAGGGTCTGGGAGAGATCAGCGCAGCCTCCGAGTTCAAGACACAGCCAGTCCGTAAGTGAAGCCAGCTCCCCTGCCTCCCCACCACACCCTCTTCTCCTGGGGGCAGTGGGGGTCCCTGAGCTGGCCTGCCATTGTTCAGATGACAGCTTTTTGTCTTTCAGATCCCTGTGCTCAAGGTGGTCCCACCTCCTAGTTCTGTGGCCCTCAGTACTGACTGACTGATACTTAATCCCTTTATCCTCTCTTTCTTGAGGGCTTGGCGACACTGTCACAGTAACTGGTTCAGTTCCTTAGAATAGCAGCCTGGGGGGAAACCGCTGACACATTATTAAAGGGAATGGGGAGAAACACGGCAATGTGTTGTGGAGGGATTTGGGGGGTTTGCTTTTTGACACAGGTCACAAAGGCCCGAAGCACCTTATGGCTTGAAGGAAGAGGGTAAAAGCAGTGACAGTTCACATAATTAGTTGTGGGACTTTGATGCAACAAAGATATTAAATGACAGAAGAGCGGAGAGTGCTGTAGGATGCAGGAGCAGAAGCAAAGTCCCAACAAGCAAAAGGGAAAAGGATGCTAAGACCTGTGACTTTTCTGCTCCTCCACCCTTCCCACACCAGGGGCACACCCTGGGGTGCTCCCTCCCTCACATCCTCTTTCAAGAGTTACTTCTTCCTGATTCCACTCACGGATGCAGTTCTGGTTTCCTCCATCATTCCTCCTCTCCTTTAAGTGTGCCTGCCATCCTTCCCCTCCTTCCGCACAAATAGCCGGACTCTGGGCACACTCTCCTGTGGAACATCCCTCCCCAGAACTGAGTTACTTCCCCTGCAGGATCCTGAGTCCACCCAGCTGAAGAAGATGCTGTAGAGCTCGACTCCTTGCATGCTCACAGAGCTCTCCGAGCCTCTCTGATTCCTGGTATTAAAAAGCAGACCAGGGAATCCTTTGCTTCCTTCTCTCTGAGGCCAGAAAGATCCCCTTAACTCTTCCCAGAAGTAGAAAGCCTATCTTATCTTCCTTCTACAGGAATTGCTTCTTTCTGGATTGGAAGTAATTTGATAATTTGAGTTTCCAATGCCATGTGTTCTGCGGATGCTAGTCATTTCTTTTACATCTTATTTTTTTTTCTTGGGTCTGTCTCTTGTCTTTTCTTTTCGTCTGTGTTCCATCCATGGGAAATGCAGATATCCCTCTTCCACGTAAGTGCCTCTTCATACCTCATTACCTGTTTCTGTAGTGTTAACGTCTGCTAGTCCTAGTTCTTCATTTTAGTTCCAGTCCCTTTTTGTCCCCTAGAGGCTGAAGTAGATGCTACTGTCCAGGCCTAACCACACTGACCGTAGTCTAGTTGTGCTCCTGTTAAAGAGGCTAACCCTTGTCCTATTTTTAGAGCATGCAACTTTTGTGTCTTTTGAAATTGTGTTTACTTATTAATTTCTGTGACATTTATCCTGAAGCAACAATGATGTCTGCCAAGTCAAGCATGGTGGCATCTGTAGATGGTCCCTTAATAACACGTTATAGCACCACCTCACCTGTAGCCAGGATGCCAGAAAAGTGACCACGTTGTCACCAGGCCTCTATTCACAATCCCATCACAGGAAAAAGAATTTAGAAGGATTTGCACATTTGCTCTTAGGAGGTAAAAGAATGGAGTCCTTGTGCTTTCTGTCTATCAAGGTGGTGGTAGCTGGAGGGCAATAGGAGGACTGGTGGGTGAGACAGCAGCTGCAATTGTAAAGAGTTTAATGAGACTTGGTTCCAGGCCACGGGGACATCCTGCAAGCAGCTGCTGGGGAGTCAAACTCCCAGTTCCAGTCAACTCTGTTCTCTAGCATGAAGTACTCGCAACCTGCCATTTCCATGTATGGGAAAACTAACCAGCTACTTAGTAAATAGAGACAAAGAGTAGGGTGATTCTCCCTGGGAAGGACCCCCTAACTGTGTAAGCTGTAACCAGCAAACATAGGGAGCAAGAGTGACAGGAAGCTGGCCTGCTGTTCTGGGAGCAGTGCTGTGGTCTGATGTCCCCAGCCTGCACAGGTGCCGCCAAGCTTCACCTCCATTGAGCCATGGCTCCTTCTTCCTAGGTGGGGCTTAGAACAGTGGAAGGAAATGTTACTCAGAAAGACTTGGAAGAAAGGCTATTCAGAAAACTACTCTTTTTATAAAAAGTTCCTAGTTCCTGAAAGACACTCAATGAAGCTTATCTTTTAAAAATTTATTCAGAAATATTGCAGCAACAGCAGAAACTAAGTAGATCAGTGTAGGTGGTCTGAGATTTTGAGAAACTATTATATTAACTATCTCAGCAGAGTTGGTTCCTGGATGAACCAGTTCTGGAAGGAGACAGAATGGGGGAGGGGGCGGGGGTGGAGTTGATGGGTTGGATTGACTGACAGCTGTCTGCTTTGGGCTGACAGCTCTTCCCTGGCTGAATGCAGGAATGGAGCAGCTCTGGGTTTGAGAGCACCTTCCTCCTGGGTCCTGAAGTTGGTTCTTAGCCTGAGTCTTCATGCCTGCTCTCCTAAATGGTATCAGCACATGGAATGCAGGCTCACTGTGGTGAGGCCTCCTTTGAGTTTCTAACCAGTAACTGTGGTTTGAGAACTAAATCAGGCTAACTGGGTCTTGAACTTCATTCATTGCCAGCTCAGCCCTCGTAAAAAGGTGAGAATTTCTATAGCAGGTGCTGTTTTAAAACTCAGTATTTAGTTTTGTTTTTTTTAAAGGAGATCTTTAGACCTTGTTGTTTGTTGTCTGATAGTATGAAAATAGGCAATTAAGCAAGATTCCAAGAAGCCCTTTGCAAAATGGTGGGGTCAGCTCTCCATTCCAAGTAGATCATGAGTAATACAGTAGCAGGCATTAGTAGTGGCATGAAAAGTCAATTTTCTCAATCATTTAATAAAATTATGCTTTAAAGAGTTTAAAAAAGCAAACTTCTTTTAGATAGGGAGAACTGTAGCATTGCCTTTGAGACGACTATGCCTTTTTCAAGACCTTAAGCAGGATAAGAGGTGGCACACATGTGGAAATAAACAGGAACATCATACTCTCACTAAAGCTGGTTATTATGGCCTGTCCCTGCTCTCTCATAGCCTTCCCAGGGTTGCCGAAGTGGGCATCTATCCCAACGGGTATCTTGTTGGCCTGGACCTGTCCTGAAAGGGATATAGGTGGAAGAGAGACACCAGCATTTACTTCTGCCATGGCAATACACACTTAACTGCTACCAGAAAGTGAGGGCAGGTTTTAGGAAGGACCTTCTCTGAGTTCTCACTGCAATTACGTGGAAGGCACAAAGGTTGTCTGAACTTTAGTAAACAAAATCAGCCCTCAGCAGTTACAAAAGTTTAACTATGTGCTTATGCCACGCCCCTATCCAGTGATGTGGGTCTCTATCACTGGCTCATCTCACCCACTGACAATGTAGCCCCTCCTGTAATTTTGGGGTGCAGATGCACAGAGCACCCATGACACTGGCATTAGCCTCTGGGTGCACCCACACCCCAAGGGAGAGCAGGTACAGAATCAATGGGAGCTAGCATACTGGACAGGGAGCCGTCACTGCCGGACCCCTGGGTGTTGGATGAGAACCAGTGCATTTCTCATTAGCTCAGCACTTGAAGTTCACTGAGATGACTCAATAAGGGGGTTGCTGTGTCAGTTGCATAAGAGACTTCTCCACATTGACTTCTCCAGGAGGCATGAATATGTCAAAGCAGGGATGAACAGGTGAAACTAGCCAAAGCCACAAGTACCTTCAGGACTCCTGCTTCTGAGTTGCCAGATTAGAAAGCATGGCTCCTCTCTTTTAGGTTCTTGTATGCAGTTTGTAAATGTGTATATAAAGGAAAAGAAAGAAGCTATGAATTTAAACAAACAAATAGAACTCAACCTGGGAAAAAATGTCGCTGTCACATGTGTTTTTAAGACAAACATCTTCATGCTGTTAAGACACTCTTATGTGAAAAGCAGATCTCTGATTGTGTCAGGCGGGGCTGCCTCCCTGTAAGAGCAGCGAGGTCCTGAAGAGATGATGTCACAATTTGACATGAACCTATTCCTCATGATTGAGCCACACACCTTCAGAATTTCATTGTCTGAATATTACCTCTTAATTGCTTCTGTACCATGAATCAAGGCAAACGATTCCTTTCAGGGCATAAAGATTATATATAAATGAGTCTCTACTTTTTAAGAGGCATCTTGAGATTTTTGTTTTCACATTTTGCCACCTAGATGGCACATTGCAAGTGTAAGTTAAATGCATTGTAATTTATTGTGGTTAAAACACATAAAACTCTATCCCTTTTCCAAAATAATATGGATAATTATGCAAACAACTCAAGCCAAATAAAAGAAAAAGAGATTCACCTTTACCTGAATTAACTAGACCATCAACTCCTGATGAGTTAGTAACTATCTTGCTCTGATTCCAGCGACATTGTGCTTGCATGGTTTAATGAGGGGCCCTTGTCCAGAAGGTAAAATGAAGACCAAACCCAGAGTTTTGAGGCAATGACAAAGATGCAGTGATGTTTTTCCAAATTTCCATCTAGATCTCAAAGGGACTTTGTTTTGTGATTGTAGGTAGGGATATTTGCCAATGGAAAGCTGAAGAGCTGTCCAGAATTTCCTGGATGCACCATTTCTACCCATCTTCCTTGCATAAAGTTGATTAGACTTACTTGTTTAGTGAGAATAACACAACTTATTTGCATTGCTCTTCACACACAAAGCAGCATCCACAGAATCATGTTCTGTAGGGTTTGGGGACAGGGCAGCAGTGATTTTCTCTCTTCTGGATGCCAAACAATCATGAACCTCACCCATAATAAACATTAATAAGTAGAACCATCGTTTTCGCTTTATGTAGATGTTGAAATTAGGCAGTGAGACATGTGTTTTGCTACGAATATGTACCATTAGCGTAAATATATGCCAGTATACAAACACGTATAGAGATATCTCATGTGAAAAACCAAAGCCTTCTTCTCCTTTACTTGTTCACCTTAAGCAGAGGTCTAGGTTCCCTTTCCTCCTGTACCTCTTGTCCTCTGGAGACAGCTGTTCCTGCTGAATTGACTATTTGTTTTCAAACAGGGTCAAAGACCCCTGCAGCTGTTCCTGGCCCAATCCCTTACCTGAACCACGGGCTTGGCAGGCACACAGATTTATGGCTTGAAGTCAGAGCGCCCTACTCTCTGCTGGTCCTCCAGCCACCTGTTCTCATGCACACTGTTCTTGCCCATTTTAACTCACTTCAGCTTATTGTACTGACATCCCGGGGTTGACTCTTCTGTTCTTTCATGCAGTATCTGTATACCTGGATGATCCTCTACCTCTTTTTTTCTCACCTTCATTTTTCTTTCCTCAGCAGCTCCTGCTAGCTCTTCCACCTTTGTTCCATTGTCTCATCCAGATAGTGAGTATCATTTTCTCCATCCATCTCTCTGCAGGTTGCTTTCTACCAGCCACAGTGGGTATGCCTAATGTTATCTCCTTTACCAGGTGATAATTCAACTCTGTTGGCAGAAAGCAGCACTGGGTTGTAGAGAAGCAAATGAGAAGAGAAATAGGCAGAGAGCCTCTCAGATTCCTGGGAGGCAGCGCTCCCCTGAAGGGGATGCAAGTAAAGAGCATGGTTCTGGACAGAAATTTTTGCAGGCAGGCTCCTGAGGCTGTCGCTGCCTGTGCTGAGATTCTTAGTGAGCCAGACTGAAGATGGTATTTGGAGAAGCCAAAGGAATTTGCCCAGAAAAATCTCTATTCTGCAGGGTCATAAGGACTGCTTCGGGGTGTTGTGTTTTCACTCTCATTTTAATTGGCACAGTTGGATTCAGACATTGAAATTAGAAAGTGAGGACTATGGCTTTTGCTTTTTTCATAAATGCGTACATTTCCCATAAATATTTGTGGAAAAATAGACAGTGCTTGCAGATGTGCCTGGCAATAGGAGCCTAGGCAAATTATTTAACCCTTCACAACCCTCCTTTTTTCTCCTCTATAAAACAGGATGAGTACTTGCCTTCCCCCTGACTACCCTCTCACAAAAGCCCAGCAAATATAGTGTTCGTCAAGCTGTGTTTGCCCACCCAAGAGGTGTCTACTAAGCCTGACAATGATGCCACCTGGTCAGGCCCAGCCTTTGCCACCCTGACTGAATCTCGCTCATTCACAATCTTATTTCATTTGACTGCCCTGTCCTCTTGTTCCCGTGCGTCCTCTGGAGTACAGAGAGCTCCAGGCCATCCACTGTTTGGAGTTCTGAACCTGTCTTTCTGGCGGGAAAGAACAGAGTGAGACAGCAGCTGAGTGAGTCTCAGGGTGTCATGCCAACTTGTGGCCAAAGTAGCAGGCAGGGGGCAGGCAGGGCTGTGCTGCCTGGCTGGCTGTGTTCTCCTTAGTATATCCGAAGTCCCAGCATTTTGGGCACAGCCACAAGAGGTGACTTAAGACACAAGCACAGAAACCTCCTGTTACACCTGTTTTACTCAGAAACAGGCCCACTACCCCAGGTGGTACTTTCCAAGCTGCCTACTGTAGCAACAGGAGCTTAGGCTTGGGAACCAGAAACAACTCTGGATTCAAGTCCCAGCTCTGCTACCTCTGTGTACAGCTCCATGATCTTGAATGAGTCACTCAACCTCAAATGAAGGATAGATTCTACCTACCTTGTAGGTACTTGTGAAAATTAAAGACCAGGTATGAAAAACACAAAACACAGTGGCTAGCATGTAATAGCTGGAATTCATGGTAAGAATAAATGAGGGTTATGTTACTTCTAAATGTGATAGTAATTTGTCTGTAAAATCTCTGATAACCTCTTTAAAATATTTAATATTCATATTGATAAATCAGGGAAGAAGTGAGAGAATATTCTCTTCACCATCTCTGTCTTTCCTTAAAAATAATGCCATAAATATATATACACGCACATTTATGAATTTATCTCCATTCTCCCCTTCACCCTTCTGTGCCCTTTCTGTTCTTCATGTTTCCATAGCAACCTGGCCTCTTCTTGCCCTTGCAACCACAGAACCATCTAGTGAGTACAGAGCTAAGCTGCCTTTGGCCAGATTGCTGCTTGTTGCAGATCCGACTTCTGCGTCACAGCACCGCTCGTGGTCTTCCTTGTGTTAAAGCAACAGTTGTGAATGCATGGTGGCTCCTCACCTGGTGTGGTTTTCTAAGCATGCTGTCTGCTTGGCCAAGAGAGAACAGCTGGCGTCACCCAAAGAGCTGGGGTGATTATTTAAAGAATACTCTGTGCATGAGCATACTTTTTCAAATTTACCCTCAAGTTAAAATTAGAAAATGATTAGAGAAATGCTGACAAGACCAAAGAACAGCATCTCTTCCCAGTTTTTGTTGTCCCTTCCCCCTGAAACGCGTGCACACACATCCACACACAGTCATACAGAAGTAGCTAAAAGACACACAATGAGGGAAGAAATAGGAGAAAAATGGCTGTTTGTGGAAAGGCAGAGGCTAAAGCAAAGAAGGAAGGAATGGCTGCGTCCTGACAGCCTGCCATCCTTTGTCTTGCGCAGTCGAGGAGCTGTGTTCACAGAGCACAGGTGGGAAGAAGGCACTTCCATCCCCTTGCAGATCTCCTTGGTGAGAGAAAAATCGTGACCCGAAAGCATAACCAGGCTTGCTCAAGTGTGTGTACTGAGAATCCAGATGAAATTTCTGGAATTCATCTCCTGATGATAGAGTCAGGGCCAGACTGTATCATCTTTTCCGTTGTGGAAAACATTACACTTCATCACAGCCTTAACATGTTCCAAGCTAGTCTTTACAATGCTCTAATGAAGTGAGCTAGTGGGTTAGGCTTTAAATCCCCTGATAAATCAGCTGGAGGGCTGTGTGTGTGTGTGTGTGTGTGTGTGTGTGTGTGTGTGTGTGTGTCCTCAGCTATGTGAGAGTTTTAGATTTTATGATATTTCTGAGCACACTGAAAAAATGGCATGCATCCCACTGAGCAGGAGGGGTCAGAGTGAGGAGGCGGACAGCAGGTATGCACAGTACAGCTCCCGCTCCCTGGGCAAGGGTTTCTGATACAAAATTGAAAGAGAAGGAAAGAGCGTCCTGGTTCTGCGTATTGCATGAAATGATTCTCTTTTCTACTGCAGAACATAGCTAAGGGTCTGCTTTCTTGGTGTTCTCTCCGTGTGTGCTGCAATGAATTTTAATTCCTGATGCTTTTGAGGTTTCATTTTGCTAGCAGAGCAGAGCGGGTGACGATGAACTGTGCTCACATGGGTTTAATTCAGATGATGGGTTTTTTGCGTTTGGAAAAGAAATGCAACTAACAGCACCCTTTCTTCTTCTAACAACAATGCCCCTGCCCTTTCCAGCCTGGGCTCAGCATGTGAGCCTGGCACAGCAGGAGAAGGCTGCGTCACGCACTTGCACAACTCATGTTGCATCTAAGGCATCTGGCTGTAGTGGCCTTCTCTGGAAGTAAAATACAATCTTGGATCCAGGTTTTTCTTTAAGGAAGAATTAGATGTTTCTCCTCTGACATAGGTTTAATTTGTAAACATCAGGCATTTCCTGCCACAGATAAAATGCTTAGTCATGACATCCAAAGAGAAGAAAATCTGAGTCTTTTATTTTGAACCACTTAACTACTGACCCAAATTGTAGGTCCCAGTGGATAGTGAGATAAAGGAAATACAATCATAATTGAGTAGCAGCCTGTAGTTAGCATGAATGTATTCCTCACCAGTGAGGCAAAATGTAGCACAGGTGAATTGCAGTGAAACTAATAGCACAGCATCAAGAAGCATATAAAAATCCCTCAATTAGCAATCAGTCAGTACAGGTGAAAATAAATGCCTCCTATTTTTATTAGTGTGTAAGTGTGTGTTGACCTATTTATAATTACAAATGAACGAAGGTATTCTAAATAAAATCTAAGGATGAACTTCTCAGTGGTATACAATTCCTGCAGGGCACTGATGGCTAGAATGTGCCAGAACCTGTGCAATGTCAGACAGTAAAAAGCACACGTGATATCAGCTCACAGTGGCAAGGGAATATGTAGCTTGGTTAAAGCATTTCTCTTGAATTACTTTTAAACAGTGGCAGAGGGATGTCTCTACCTCCCTTCTTGGCCCTTCTTCTCTCCTGGCTTCAATTGGCAATAGCCAGATCTTCCCTTGGCCTATGAAAGTTGAGGTAGGAAACCCAAAATGCCTCTGACGAAGCAAGGTCATTTGTGTCATGTTTAAGCGACAAACTGGAATATAAACACAACATAGGACAAAAAGGAATGTTGATAAATCCCAACAAGAAAACTACTTTTTTATTATAAACATCAAAATGTGTCTTATCAATGCAGCCACAAATCTAAGGAGATAACTGTACCCACAAATGTCCAAGCATTTGTTTAATGTCAAACTCTCAGTTCTTTTGGTCAGAGGTTTACTTTCTGTTGTTCACCATTGACAGAGCCATTATCTCAACAACCAGAAGGAAACCTATTCCCTTTCTTCACCAACCTCTTCCTTTACGCGTCCTGACTCAGCACCCCCTCCCGGCCTCTGGGATAATGTGGGCAGATGAGTAGGGAAGTGAGAACAGGTCCTCAGGGCCACCTTCTCTGGCTTGTATTCACCAAATCTCATTCAGCCCATGCCCCCTCTCCTCACTGCACCAAAGGAAACACAAAATGACTTTTCTTAATGTGATGTCGTAACCTGTTCTTACAGAGCACACAGTCTATGCCTTAGAGATCATGGGACTTCTCCTTCATGACCCATGTTGTTTCATTGCCCTTGTTTCCCAAGGATACTGAGACATTTCTAGAACCTGTGAATAATAACTTGCTTTTTTCTTTTCCTTCAACAGTCTCCTGGATGGACTTGACTTCTGGGTCCTGACAAAAACACCTCCCTATTTTAAAACAAGTTCACATGCTCCCTGATGTGTTATTAATATGCAGTGTTTTAGCTGTATCTAATGCTTCTTGGTGTTAACCAAATGCTCTTTATGATTTATTATCCTCCTGTTTCTGGGCAGTTTTACTGTCCTCCCAATGTTTCCTATATATGCTGCTAAGTTAATTTGATTTCTCCTTTTATTTAGTCTGTGATTTTGTTGTTGATTTTTCTCCCTGCCCATTGTTTACATCAGTTTTTAATTTTTTTGTATTTTCCATGTGACCTTCTCCACTTTCCTTTCAACCAATCATGTGCGTGCGTATCATGTGACTTTGTCATGTGGCTTGCATGGTGCTGATGATGTCGTCCACGCTGGTGAACAGAAGGTAAAACTCTTTGTTCTGATAAGTGAAATAAATCTGGGACCACAGCCTGGCACCTAGGGCCTACTCATTTCTTTCCATCTCGGATTGACTAAGACAAGCCATTTAGGAGAGTTCCTCTTGTTCTCAAGTCATATGCAGAATTCATCATTCTTTGCAACCTTAACATGACAATTTGATACCATGACAGCCTTTGGTTTAATATTTTGCTTTAAGAAATGTGGCCTTGCAAACTGCTATCTGCAGTAAAACCGCTTAGCCACAGCACAGTTTGCAAACTTGAATTTTTACTGGATAGTTTATAAAAACTATTTCCCAGAAAAGTTTTGTAAATTAGCTTTATAACATTGTTGTTTAACTTTATCCAGCAGTTCTAAAAACCACAGTTACTCTAAAATGTGTCATATTTCCATGAAAATGTGAAAATATATTTGTTCACAGCATCGAAACATGACAGTGAGAAATGTATCAACTGCAAAGGTTGTATTTGCTCAAAACCAGTGAGAGTGCTTCATTAAACTTATGCCGACTGAGGACTTTCTGAAACTAGGGACATAAGAGTTTTGAATTAGAGCAGTTTGGCTGTGATTTCTTAGGTGTCACTTTTCAAGAGTGACCCTCTCCCGGGCAGGGGGGCAAATCAAATGTCGCCTGGCAATTACCATGACAGGAGATCTCCCTGTCATCCAGAAGCACGTGATTGACCCTTGCAGCAGTGGGGATAAAATCATAGCCTCATTAAGTGCATAGCAGTGACAAAAATAATTAGTTAATATTGTGACTGTCACAACCTTGTGAAAATATTTCACGCTTACCCTGAAGAGGAAAGGAAGCCTCTGCTCACAGCGTTGCCCAGTAAAAACAAACACCTATTCAAAACCTGCCCTGGGAGGCATCTGCATTCTGCTCTCTTCTAACTGAAAATTTTTACTTCAAATCACAACCTGAGACACATACAGGCTGCACTGATCACAAAAGCAAAACTAACACCAATAACCGCCCAGTGTGCCCCTGCATGCAAGGGGTCCCCCATTTGACCTCACTTCACTGAAAACTGATTGGGCGACATCCACAGGAACAAAACCACCAACAGCTCGTCTCGCATGTTCTTTTTTCCTGGTCTGTCCTTCCGTTGTGTGCACCCCACGTGTGTGAGCCTGTGTGTGTTCCCCCCTGTGCACCCTCCACACTGACCACCTCTGAGGACTCCGGCTCTCTAGGTACGGCCACTGTGTCCCAATTCAGTCCCATTTACATCCAGACTCCTAGAAAGAGGTCTTGATTGGAGCTATCCTTATTTCCAAAAAGGAGACGTTTGATATTTACATTGTATGAAATTAAGTAGGACTGTCCCCAAAACAGGAAAACATCTGATCATATCTTTGACCTACTTTAAAAAGTATCTTAATCTGTGAACCTTAGGGCAGGGGATGTTGGGAGCCGAAGATTTTCTTGACTCCGATACCACCCTGAATATTGTGGTAGCTGCTCAGAGGCTGATGTACAGGGGCAAAGCCTGGACCTTCCCCCTGAAATCTTAAGTGTAAGCAGATGTTGGGTTGAAAGCCATTAATTTCTCTTTTAAAAACAAGTTTGGTCATTTCTGTGCAATGCTATAATTCAGAATGAAACAAAGCACAGTGTTAACAAGGTAGAAACAATTTCATAGCTCTAAGGAGAGACCTCTTCCAGGCATGTTAAGGAAGGGGAGAAATGTTTAAAGATGTTTCCTGCAGTTGCCCTAGAAACACACCTTAGCAGAGGTCTTAGCAGTAAGTAAAAAATGTTGCCAGTATTAAAAATTCGCTGAGAACCTGCAGCATTCCAAAGCCTGATCACCCCTTCATCAAACCACATCCCCGTCTGTGACAGACCCTCTCTTGAGAGTTGCAAAGGAACAGGTAGAACACTGTTCTTCAGATGAGCAGCAAACAGCAGGAAATAGTTTTTAATAATAAAAGTTAAGGGAATGGAGAACTCAGAGCAAATAAAATTTACAGGGGAAATAAATAAAGCTTAGATAAAGGCAATTATTGCCTTCCTTCTCTGGGCATTAGTAAGGGTGTAAGGTGAGTGAGGCCTAAATGAGGACGGTTTAAGTGAGCAGGGGGTCTTTCTCCTGGTGGTGGGTTGTACACCCAACAACTGATGAAATCCAATGTTTCCTGTTCACCACACCCCCCAAAAATTACATGGGATGCACTTAATATGTGCTGGATGGTCTGTGCCCCTCAGTTCCCACCCACAGTGTTTACTGAGCCCAGCAGCAGCACGGAGTTAGAAGGGAGGTGAAAACAGGCGCTGGCACCATGCCTCAGAGTCACTTGGCCCCCAAGCCTCCAGAGCTTTGCATGTAGGGGTTCATGACACGGAAACTTCAGCCCCTATCCAGAGAGCCCAGGACTGGGTTTGCTGTGGCAAGCTAAAATGTCCCTGATATGCAGAAGTTTCTTTCTACTATGGCATGTGCAACTGCAGCGCCTGCTTCCCCCACTGACTCCATCAGATGCTGAGGAATCTGTAAGTGGGACCCCCTCCCCGACCAGCATGTGTGTGATGAGGAGCCCCCGCACCCCTCTGTCAGTGTGCTGCATGTTGGAGCATGGACCCCTCCCCATCCGTTCATAATGACCTTTTTTTTATTTAGCTACTGACACTGACTTGTACTAGGACATGCTGATTCTGATGAACTAAACTCTTAACACCCACTCTTCCTTCTTAGATTGAAAACATCACTAACCACCCCTTCCACGCCCTCCTTTATTTTTTACAGCTGTGTGTCTGGATGGCCCCGGTCTCTGGCAGGTCGACATAGACTTTTCTCCTGGGGCCTGCCCTCCTTGCTTTTATTCCTAATGATTGCCTTGCTCGGGTCGTTACCAGGGTAGAGCACTGGCATGAGTGGCCTGAACAGCAACGCAGCGATGGGTATCAGCTCAAATCCTGCGGGCAGAGTCCAGGCTATGGAAAGTGCCCATGTCGCCAGGGTTTACTAGTGTGAGGCTTCTCCTGGGAGTCTCATCCTTAATGAGTAATCTAATGTCCATGAGATAGTGTTGAACATGTTCACATAGCCCCACCCCTTGTGGCCTCAGAGGCGGGAGCCGAGTTAATTGTTGATGATAACAGTTATTTCTGACAGAACTTCCTCAGCCTGGATCTCCCCCATAACCACAGGCCATACTCATCATTAGATTTTCTTTTTTGGATGATGAAATAAAGATAATTGATCAATTAATCTGTTGGTGTTTTTATGACACCCGTGAGAAGGGAATTGGTATTTTTGTGGTCTGGTCTGTCAGAGTTCATTTGTTATTGGGTAATTTGTGTTTGGTGCCGCCATTCTCCTCCCCACCCCTCCCCCGGCACACACACTCACATCCATAATTCTTGAGAAAACTTAGAGCTGGAAGGGATTGGTGAACTACATGCCTCTGTGAGCTTGGCCACAGAGAGCTAAGCATCCTTTCTCTGAAAGAGCTGGGCACTGGCCATGCCCACAGCCATTCATTCTGTACCCCAGCATTCCCTGGAGCCAGACACTGGGACGGCAAACAGTCAGGTCACTCTAGCACAGGCAGACCCTTAACAATTAAGAGAGAAAAGCTCAGCAAAGTTACAGGTCAAATGTACTTGACTCTGAAGACTTAATTTGGGGGAACAATGCTTAAGAAAATTGATTTCTATGTGTGCACTGTCCAGCTTCTCTTTAGGACTGTAAGGAAGCCCCCCCTAGAATAGCTAGGTGGATGTGAAAGGGGGCATCAGGAAAGTTGGAGGGTCCAAGGATGTATGGAGCATAGATCGCATTAGGTTCATTTGTTTGACATCTAGGGCAAAGCGCTGGGTCTCGGAAGGAGAGTTTGTGGTCTAATAACTCTAAATCCTGATTCCCTTATGTAATTTGCTGATTTGCTAAGGACAAGTCAAACTTCTAACCTCTTGATGTAATTGTAAATGTTCCTGAGTTGGGAAAATACGCTTCAAATTTGAACAGTTAAATCATACGTTTTGGACTTTTTAAAACAATAAAAAGGTATACACAAGTTCCAAATTGCTTGTAAGAAATAATGAACAAAAGGGAATAGGAGTTAAAGTAAACAAAAGGAACAATAATTTTAATGCCAGACAATCCTATTTGATAGAAAGAGAGAAAGATTACAAGGCAGCCCCTACATCCATCATTGGTTTATTCTCAAATGATCCAAACGGGGAGGGAGAGCAAAGTGGATGAAGGAAGATCCAGGTTGACCCATCCTTTCTGAGGGGTGCCTGCTGGCACCTTAGCATTTCATTCAGAAGATACAACTTCTGGTACTTTGGGCTTCTATTTTCCTTCTAAAATTCACAAATGTCCTGGGATTGCTCTAATTTCTCTTGTGGAATTCAGATACCCAGCAGTAGTTTTCTGACCCCAGAGCTTCTGCTGATGAGGGGAAGGACGTGAAGCTGACTCCAATTTTAGGGCATAGTAACACAATAATGACCTATACTCTATATGGCCAGAAATATACATTTCAATTATAGTTTCTTGGGGGAATTCATAGGACCTGCCTGTAATATTTCTGACTATATGTGGTCTCTATGGTACATTCTTTTTTTTTTCTTGCACACATGATTCACATCCTTCTAGAAAATACCAGAACTGCTTAATATGTCATATTTGTCATTGGCAAGGTTTATTTTTAAAGTACTGCTGTTGTAGTCTTTACATAAAATATTTGGGGAAAAATATGACTGATGGCTGAAGCTGAACTCAGAGGGTGTAATTAACCCCAGTGGTTTTCCTGGAGCAACCTGCCGATTGCTGCTGAATTGTAAACCAGCATTTACAAATAATTACAATATTAGTTTTGCTGAGATTATCCATAATGATTTCAATCACAGCAGCCATCTCAGAACAGAATGCACATTGGGACCCTCTGAATAATCCCTTCTGCTGACATGGTCTGTAAAGCATTGTACCTCCTGAATGCCTGGGCCCCATTACTTCAGCCTCAGTCCCCACCCCACCCCCAAAACCCTCCCTGCCATGCCCTCATCACGCATGGCTGGAGACTTCTTTTTGCAGAGAGCTCAGGAAATAGTTTCTTTACTCCTTATCTAATCTTTAAAAAAATGGCTGGCAGTAGACATTTGAAGATGCTTAAGACAATTGATTAAAGAAATATTGCCTTTATGTGCTTTCAATAAGTTACATAGCCACAGAGTTGGTCAGAATCCCCGTGAGGTTAGTTGAATATGTGCTTCCTTTTTGAAATATTGTCATAGGAAGTGTTGTAGTTCTTTCTATATAAGAGCCCCTGACCAGCATTTTTTTAAAGATTGATTATAACCTAGTTTTGTTTTGTTTTTTCATTTGGCAAACAAAATCTTGTCTTATTCACCTTTGAAACTCCAAAACCTAATAGCCTCCCTGGTACCTAGTAAGTACACAGTATGCATTTGTTGAATATTTAAATCACTCTAAATGACATACCTGAATCATAAATGATATAAAATGCTCTAAATTCTATGAGACAGAATTACTTATCAGAGTAATGTGGTTGTCACTCAGATAAAATGATAGCAAGCTGGAGTGTTCTAACTTTGGTAAATGTTACAGCTACATTCTAACTATGGTACTGTTTCTAGTGGTTTCTCTGTGATTTCAACTATGTTTTTTCTGAAATAAATTCAAAGATAGGAGAGTACCTTCATCAGGGCAGTTGGTTCCTACAGGGATCCTTTGGCAAGATTTCTATTTATGTCTTTGAAGAGACTTGGAGGTCTCTTCTCTAAGATGAGATTTTTGAGCTAAGATTCTTAAAACAATTTTTTTAAAGGACAACTCTGTGCTTTAGAAACAGAATTGTTGGTTTTGCAATGCTTTTCCCTAAAAGGGGATGGATATTATATATTTTGTGTTCTGTCTTTTCAGTGTTATAAAAATAGCCACGGTGATCTTGATAGGCCATCCTAGGGCAGTGACCTGTCCAAGACAACAGATTCCCTAGGCTCTACTGTGGCTTCCTTAGCATTCTGCTTAAAGCGATCTTCGCAAACGTCAGAAAAAGCACCTCTTCTAAATATATACTCCTCTGAAGCAGGGTTCCATGTTTGGCAGTGTTCACTCAACCAGGAGCCCACACTGCTCAAACCTGAGAGGAAATAATGAGGAAGGTGCCAGCACAGCAGCCCCATTGGATTAATCTCTATTTCCCTTCCAAGGAGGCCTTGGGGAAGGGCCAGGCCCTTGGCTGGTGACTGTGTTGAAAGGATCACTGATGCCACCTCCTTCCCTCCTTCCCTCCTTCTGAAGGCAAATAGATCATTCATCATAGGGTCAGTGCAGCGATTCTGAATACAGAAAATTATAACGGTGAGTGTTCATCCCCATTCAGTCTCAGGTCCCCAACCACCCTGGTCTGCCTGGGACTAGGATGTGGTGTGCTCACACCTGGAAAATCCCAGACTAACCAAGGTGATTTGGTTGCCCAAATTTAGTCAGAGAATAGAATCTGTAAAGTTCTACTGCGTCTCCTACCTCCATTTGTTCAGCATTGGTGAGTTACATAGACCTGTCCTACTCTAAAATGCACTCCATTCCAAGTTTCTCCTTAGCTCTGGACATTTATGATAATATAAGACCTAACTTAGTTATTGTCTGAGACTTAGAATGGTCCAAAAGAATTTGAAAAGTGTACATGCCTTGGCACTATCTAAACCAAGTTTCTAAATATTTCCCACGGAATAGCTGGGGCCAGTGGCTACATAGGGCATAAAAATGGGACAAGTCTTTGCCTGAAGTCCTTTTATCTTTTTTTCTTCTTTTTCTTTTCCCTTAATTACTGGTTGAAGAAAACAAACAAATAACAACATTAAGGTAATGCATATTCACTGTTGTAGCATTTATGTGTGCCCATTACTACTACTCCTCAAGCCTAAATGTGCACACTGATTACCATGGGATCTTGTTAAGGTAAGAGTCTGCGTTTCTAACAAGCTCCCGGGTGATGCGCACACTGCCAGCCCAGGCTGAGTGGCAGGGTTCTCCATTAGCTTTCTCTGTTTTTTTCTTTATTTTAAGGGAAGAGCAGGACATGGGGCCATTTTGAGATTCTCAGAGTAGCTGAATGAGGAGAGTAGGCTGGACTGGTCCTGACAACAGCCTTCTCATAAGTGGCCAAAGGTACACTTTTGTCCAAAATGTAGTGACAAGCCTTTCCTGGCTCTTGTCACATGTCTGTGATTCTGTCTTCCAGAGCACAAGCCAGGACAGCCCACCCAGCAGGTGACTGTTAATAGGCTCTCCCAAACGTTCTATCTGAAGCCACAAAATCGATTCAGAGAGAGCTCCCACAGGAAGTACAGGATTCCCAAGTGTGTTAAATCTTCATTTTAACTCTTTATATTGGATGTTTTCTCACCTCATTGCTTCCAGCATATACTAATGAAATAGTTTCTCTAAAAGTAAATCAGCATCTTACTCTGAAGAGCCACCCTAGCCCTGGTAGTCTGTCACGTACAAGTTCATCTTCCCTCTCAACCTTGGACTCAGAGTGCCGCAAGCTGAGCACAAGCTGCCAATAAAGGGAAACAGTGACCTTTTTCTGCTGAGAAATGCTGAAAACATTTTTTTCTCTCCCTCTCCTCACTAAGAAAAAGACTTTAATGATTGTTACCTTAATACAAGTCATCAAGGATTTTCTCAGTCCGTTGAGCCCAAAGTGCAGGATAGTTACAAGAAGCTTGCCCGTGGCAAATTGTGCTTTATTTAATTACAGCCAAAAACTAAAATTATTTTTTAATGAATCTAAGTTTTACCACTTAGATATCCAGGGGAGAAATCGGGCTCCTTTGAAAGACTATTGTATTCATGTAAGTTTACTTCTTAACTGCTTCCATTTTCTCATATTTCAGGCTATTTCTCAAAATATCAGGTTTATAAAAACTTAAATCTTCGGTTGTAAGAGCAGAACAGCTCGAAGAAAATGCAAGTACCAGTGAGAGGCAGGAAAAAAAAAATCCTATTTCTAGAATGGTGGAAGGACTGCCTTACAGGGAGGGTGTTTCCCAAAACATTCCCAAAAGGTGTTAAGTTTGAGCTAAGTCTGAGGCATCTAACCAGAATCCAAAGTTTTATATTTACTGCCTTTTAGCCATTTGAATTTCTAAGAAAGCAAAAGAGTCCAGCCCCACCCCACCACTATATCCCGTTCTGATGGACTGGGTTTTCATTTTGTGGAAGAAAATGTCACATGAATGAACTGGCTGTTTCAGGGGAACCCAGCGCTCCTAAGCTCGAAGGGCAGATGGGAGAGGATGGCAACTCCATTAAAGTGAACCTCATCAAGCAGGACGACGGTGGCTCCCCTATCAGGCACTACCTGGTCAAGTACCGAACGGTGAGTGCCTCCTTCCTGTCCCCGCACTGCTGACACTTACCTTGCTGGGACAGCAAGGGGCAAATCCCAGGCTGGGGGGGCCTGGGCAGAATCACTCTGTGCCTTGGGCCTTAGTCAGGGTTTTAAATCTTCAGATGAACCTACAGCTGTTAGTTCTTGTCCACACTGGGACCATTTTAAAACCTCCAGAATGACTGTGGTGCTGACAAACTCATTCCATGACTGATTTTTCTGCTTTTTTAACCCTTGTACAAAGTTATTTTGCCATTACCCAGTACTTTTTGCAAATAACATACTAATATCTAATAATAATCGCTACCTTATAGGCAAGGTATTATGATTACAAGCATTTTCTCTCCACAAGACCCCTATGAAGTAGGTCTTATGATCATTGCCACTTTACAAAGGAAGGAAGGGCTTATGGCAGCCAGTAGGTGCCTAATGTCACACAGCTGGGCTAGCCAGGGGTGGAATCGGGTCTGTCTGATTGAAGAGGCTAGGCTAGTTCCCTCACCTGCTCTTTACCCCTACCTGTGCTGTTATAAATTTGCTAACAATAAACTTGGCCCTAAGCCTTTTCTTCCTGGTTGGCTCACTACCCACCTAAGATTTCTATCAGTACACCTTTCATCCCCAACCCCGAGCTGAGAATCTTTCTCTCCCTTTTTGGTTTTAGAATGACACTTGACCATTGCCAATCACAACCAATTGCTGAGAGATTTAGAGGCAGTGTCTGAGCACTGGGAATAGTTTATGGCTAGGGTTTCTTACCAGTAGGAAATAATAAACCACAGCAGTTGCCTTTTTTCAAATAGCCCCCAAGAAAAGCATTTTCCAGGAAGTTGACTTATTCCCCTCTGCTTTTGATCAGCCCCTGGTGAAGTGAAATATGAGCTCTTACCTGGTTAGGCTTACAGAGTCACTACAGCACAGATCCCTATACACCATGCTTCTCAGCTGGTGGACAGACCTGCTCAGCCCTTTCCAGCTTCATTGCAGAGCCAGGAGTGAGCTGACATGGGAGGAAGAGCCTCAGTTGACCCCCCTTAGGTCCAGCCCAGAGGCAGCAGCATCTGAGAGGCTTCCTCACTAGGGAATAGAAGCCAAGACTGGAAGTGGAGGCCGTGGTAGGGTGGGATGCCTCTGCCTGATGTCACACTGATGTGGCTGGGACAAAGATGGGATCCAATTCCACTTTCAACACTTACCAGCGTGTGACCCGAATACCTCATCCAATCTTCTAAAACTTCCATTTCTCCTTTTGTAAAATGGGAACAAAATAGCTTATCAGGTTGTTATAAAGATTAGTTATACTACATGCAAAGACTCTGAACTGTGGCTGACACTTGGAAACCTCTCTACATGGTAAATATAGTAATTGCTACTAAGACACTGGCTAGGGCTGAAAATACCTCCCGCAAGAGGCCACCTCAGGTGTCAGTTTCCAGAGGAGTCACTGTGGCTATGCCAGGCAGGTCTGAGTTAGAAAGATAAGTGAGGCAAACACTGAGATATGTTATATTTCAACCACCTTGAACTGCCTCTCTCTTCCACTTCAAAAACTCAATGTTTGCTATATTATTATTACTATATATTCATATGTATCATATAACAATAATGATTGCTTTATTAAAAACTTGCTTTATATTCTGGTTGTCTCTTTTGTAATGACGTTTGCCAAGGAAAAAGTTTTTCAGAGAAATTGGGGGAAAAGCAGCTGATTTTCTTCATTTTAAATTAAAAGGGACCACATGCACATGGTTAGGCATATGCACAACTAACTCACAGCAGAGTCTGCTTCCCAGTTAGACACTAAAGAAGCTAGCATTCCCCTCTAACGTCTCCCCACAGTGGGCATGGCGATGCCACCTTCCTAAAGGCAGGCCTTTGGCTGATACAAATCATTTTGCCTGTAAAGATGGCTTTGCTCTAAGCTAACTCTTCCTCCAGCCTCAGCCATGGACTGCACCACCTTCCAGGTAACACTGATGGCATGTTCTGCTCTTCCGAGGAGAAGCCTGTCATTTAGTAAACATTTATCAAAACTTTCCATGTGCCCAGCCTACGCCTCTCCAAAGACTGTTGTGTTAGGAGGTGACCACCTGCGGATGGCTTGGTGAACTCCCGCTCAGAATGCACTCATTGGTGAATGTGTCGGGTATAACGGTAAACAGTATTTGATTAGAAAAAGGAGCACCTATAATTCCAGCTGCAAATTGCCCTGTGCAGTTCTCTGCTAAGCTGAATGCCTCTTCCTTGTGGGCACTCTGAGTGCCCCAATGTTGGGCCTGACAGAAAAATATACACCTGAGATGCCTCCAGCTGCAGTTGTAGAGACTGAATTACACTGCATGGAATAGAAAAATCTAATTCAGTTCAACAGATGTTTGTTGAGCTCCCTGCTATGGGAAGGAGAGATCACTGCTCTGGAGCCACATGCACATGGCCCTGAACAAGACTGCCTCCCACTTTCCTGTCATCAGGTTTAGAAGGGGCCTGACAAAACCCTTGCAGGCTTGTTGCTGGGATATAATGAGAAAATGTGTGGAAAGCCTTTAGTACAGTGCCTGACACATAGAGATGCTTGATGAATGGTAGTTTTTATTTTTAATAAAACTGGAATCTATGCAGTGTTTCTGTGTCCAGGAGGTGAGGCACACACCTGAGTGTGAGCAACATTCTGAAATCAAGCAAACAACACATTTGCTTTATTACTTTTCTAGGATGTACTTATGCATATGTGCTCAGCATTGCAGGTGTAGCTTGGGGGATGGGCAGGGCTGCTGCTTGAGTCCTGAACACCCTGAAGGAGATGGGGTATTGAAGGGTTGACCCCATGTCACACTGGGATCTGCCACTGTTTGTATTTGCAAACATGTAAGGTTGACCCCCTGACCGGCATCATCCTTAGGGTTTTTCAGTCTGGTAAAGAATAAATACCATGTCCTATCATTGGTGTTTATTTTTATTATTTTGCACCAATAGTTACTGACTCCCCAAAGTTCTTCCTGTTGGCTAGTCTTACCAGCATTTTCATCTAAAGCTTCCCTGTGTCTTGTGTCCTTCCTGCCGGTTTCTCCTAGCTCTCCTCCGAATGGAAACCAGAGATCAGGCTCCCATCCGGCAGTGACCACATCATGCTCAAGTCCCTGGACTGGAATGCTGAGTATGAGGTCTATGTGGTGGCTGAGAACCAGCAGGGGAAGTCCAAGGCTGCTCATTTTGTGTTCAGGACCTCGGCCCAGCCTACAGCCATCCCAGGTATGAGTGCCTCCGCTTTCTGTGAGTTTCCCGCTTTGAATTAATGCACAAGTGCTGCACCTCCTAATGTGCCTGAACAACCCCTGAAAACTTGCTTGCTTACAGCCATCCTCATGATTGGTTGCCCATGCAAAGCTTAGTTTTGCTTTGTACTTATCTGTGTAGTGGGTTGAGATGTACTGGACTTGCAGGAAGGCTTGGCCAAGCATCCTGGGCAAAGGTCCTGTGTCATTCAGCCTTGAAAGACTGATGCTAAGCCAGTTTGGGATCCCTCAGATGGGAGAAATCCCAGCCCCAGCCAAGCCTTGGAAGCTGGTTTTGTAAGCTTCCTTTTTGAGATCTTATCTGTCATCTAACATTTCATACAAGGACCACATAACTGTTTTTGAGCGCTTTCTATCTGATGCTTGCTTACCTGCACAACCATGGTCCAAATCTCTTCTCTTTGGGGATCCCAAGAGAAGGAAGACATGGTGCCTAGTTAATTAAAAATCTTACTTGCCTAGGGTCTCTCAATTGAAACAAAGGTTAAATTGAACCACTTGAAACAGGACAAATGGCGAAAGTAGATACTGGAAAACCCCATCTAGGAAAGATAATCCAATCTGCTAGAGAGCATGATGGGAGCAGTTCTCCTAGGACAAGCAGGTCTGTCACCAGAGATGCAGGACCAATTCAAATGCGGGAATAAAGTGAGAGTTCTGCTTACTGGTCCAGCTACCTTGCTGCTGATGGCCAGTCTCCTCCTTGACCAAATCCCTCCCAGCAAACAGAGCTCTCTAACATCACTCTCTGCTTTTCCAGACCAGCCAAATGCCCTCCACAGGCAGGAGAGGTGGACATAGAGCATATAGCTGCAGCCTGTTGGAGGGGCGTCATAACCCCTGCGATGTTCAAGTATGGTAGGAAGGGGTTCTGATCTCCCAGTGGTGTAGGTTTGGCCCCCGTCTGCCTGTCCTATTACAGTGTTTCCCTGGCTTCAGCTCGGCTGTCACTATTGTTCCTCCCAATGGAAGAGAGGCCAGAAAGGATATGGGTTACAACAGAGCTGTAGCCTACAGTAGAGCTATCTGTGTAAAAGTGGGTTATTAAAGCAGCAAAAAAAAGAGATCAGTGTGTGAATCCCAATGGTTGGTCGTGCATGAATGTGTGTGTCAGATGGACATGGAGGGTCTCCAGAAATTGGCAGGTGGGTCTGAAGCCACAGATCAGAGTGTCAATTGGTCCTGCTCTCTGCAGTGCCGGGCAGACCCCTTAGCGCATGCAGGGTGAGCATGTCTCCACTGTCACGGCTCAGATGGTCAATGTCAAAGGCAAGACAGTGGGTAGGGCTACAGAAATGTTCTCATGACTACATAATGGGATGCCCAAATGGAGGTGGGACCACCAGCATCTTCCCTTTCTTTCTTGGCCTTCTTTGGTCAGTTTTTTTCTTGAAATCCACAGTCTGGTGTGAGTGTCCAGATCGGCTCGGCCTTTATGGGACATTGAGGAGCTGGGGGAGTGAGAGGCCTGAGTAACCCCTTTGCAGCAAGACAGATTCCCGATGGCATTTGTTTCCAGAGGTGAGACCCCATGGGCAGGTGGCCTGTACCTGCTGTGTTCACATGCTGGGGTTGGAGAAGTCGGGGCAGTGTGTGTCTGATACAGAAATTCTGGGAAGGCCTTGTCCTCCAGATCCTGCCTGCTGGAAATGTCAGAGTCCTTCTTGTTAATTTTCCAGGAGCCCCATTAGCTTAGAGAGGGTTGGAGGGGACGCTTACCTCACTAGGGGACCCTCCTGCACAGGTCTTAAAGGAGGTGGCCCTACGCTGGGTTGGACTTACCCAGCCCTTGCATTTGGACCTGAGACTAAAGCCTCTGAATTTTACAAGACATACGTTCATGGTAGAATTCTGTGGTCAGCAGGGCGATAGAAGTTGAGGAGAGCAGAACTAGATTCTCTCTAATAGCACTGTGGTGGGGAACCATGCAGCAGGAAGAAGAGTTCAATTTATGGTTGAAAACATGGCCCCTCTCCTTATGCACAGTTTGCTACACATGCTGCAGTGATCAAATGCATCTCTGCCACTATGTGTAAAAAGCTCTAGTGACTAGAAAGCTGTGGATAGGTTCATTGACTATATCTAAGAGACCTCACCTTAGTCAAAGTGTAACACTATCCTAATCAAACTCTTGTATTTTACTATGGAGGCATCTGTTCTCTCACTTTAATTTCATTTGCTCGCTGACCCCTAACCCCTAAATTCACCCTGCTGTGCTGCTTCTGGCCTTGCTGAGCTTCAAACTGGCCTGATGGGAATAATACCGCACTGAACTCTTCTCTAATCTTTGTCAGTTTAATTTACTAAGTTGAATTAACCTTTGATTCTTGCATTTTCTATATTTGACCTAATTTTTTTCTTTTTATCTATTTTTTTCTCTGTTTCTGTCTCTACCTTCTCTTTTCTCCTCCCCCTCCCCTTCCTGTGTCTGTTGTCACACATATCACCTTGGACGTCACTGGGACATCCCCACTGCCACCTTTGTTTTTAAACAACCATATTCTCTTTGGGGACCCATTGCTTGACACCTGCAGCGACTTTGGGAGGCTCCTCTGCGTCCTACACCTTTGTCTCATTGCTTTTCTCTGCAGTGACTCTTCTTTTGCTCTGTTAGGAACTTAAAAACACACAAAAAATTAAATTTGCTTAAAAGCCCAGTTCCTATGAGAATGATCAGTGCCCGCTTTGGAAGAACGGCCATAGCAGCACACACTCTGTGTCGAAGAGGCAGGTTTGGCAGTTGGAGAAAGCCAGACCTCCAGCCGTTCTACCATTTGCATATCCTTGTGTGCCACTTCATAAAGAATACATGCGCGCACGCGCGTGCGTTTACACACAAACACACACACTTTTAGTGGCAGTAAAAAATATTTGGGAGCTCTTTTCTTTAAATGGCATTTTAAAAGCATTATGGTAGGTTTACAGAGACATTTTTGAACATTTGCTACTTACTGCATTTTTTTTGTTCTTACCTGAAAATGACGTAGCAGAGGAAGATTTCTGAGTACCCCTAAAGCTTGCATAAGTTTGTTAAAATCCCCACATGCCCCGCCATTCTAACCCCATGCTCCTCTGCCTCTCAAAACATAGTTGGCTTTGCTTGCATTTCAGTGCCCATGGTAAGGGAGCCAGACCACTCTGAGCATTTTGATGACATGATGGCAAATTAAGCCGCCCAGTTGCCCATGCAACAGAAGAAATTAGATTTGTTGAGTGTTTACTGGGACTGATCAAACATTCTGGGAGGCACTCTGCTCCTGGTATTATAACCAGCACCCAACCTGTCTCTGTGAAAAGGGTCACCCTTTAATGTGCCCAACACCTGTCAGTTTTGCCAGGCATGTGTCTCCCAGAAGGGGTGGTAGCTGCTGCACAGCTGCAGATGAGCACAGAGCCTCATGTCTTGGGGACTGTGGTTCAACAGTGACCCGCGCTATCTCATAAGTCAGTCCTGCAGGTTGGAAGCATCCACTGGGACCCAGACACGAACCGTGCCCCCTCCCCATACATGCTCACAGGGCGGAAGGGAAGGGGCTGGCCACTCCCAGACTGCGCAGCCTGGACTGTTAATAAACTGGGACTCAGTCATCCTGTCATGCCTCCCAAATGCACCAAACACCCTGTTTGTCAGTGGCTTTAGTGACATTTTTAAAACTGGTGAAAGCCAGCTGCTCCTCTGCTGGTGGGGAGTATGCCTCCCCACCTACCCCAGAGAGCAAGCGGGGGCTGTTTACAGAGGTCCCACACAGAGACTCAGGGTGAGTCTGCCTAGTAACATCAGTGTGTTCTTGGGGATTGAACTTCTATTGAATAAAAACCCCATCCCTCCATTGTGGTCGCATATCATTCTGCGTATCTCATCTCTGAGCATCTCCACAGAAGTCTGATTTTTGTTCTTTTTGGTCTCTTTAATTTTTTAGTTCTGTTGCTATTTCTTAATGTTCAGAGACGAGACTTTCCCTTTGGAAATCTAAGTGATCCCATGGTTTTCAGGGCAGTGCTTGCCCCTGTCCCTCGCGCTCACAGCTTAGAGACTCAAGTGCAGACAAGAGGGGCTGAAAGGTGCCCAGCAGCGCAGGCAGGGCAGTGCCTCAGCCCAGCCTCCTCTGCCTCCAGCCCCAGCTTGGTCCTCTCACTCCGGGGTTTCTGCTTCCTCACACCAGGCTGCAGAAGCAGCAAGGTTCTTAGGCCAGAGGCAGAGCACTGAGCAGAGGCAGGCAGTGCCTCCAGGCCTGCGGTGGGGATCCCAGGTCTGTTCCCAAGACCCAGAGAGAGAGTAAGGGAGGGAGAGATCAGTCCTCTTGCAGGTGACCTGTCACTGTTCTCCTGGCTCCCAGCATGCTCTTGCTATCATCTTGGGCAGGAGTCATCCAGGAGCAACCACCTCAGGGGTTTGCCCCCCTACCAGGTCCCAGTCCCACCCACAGGTGTGGGACAGCGTCAGAGTTTTTGAAGGGACCCTTTGGAGATCTTGCCCAAAGTGAGGGGAGCCTACATAGCCCTGTCCCCTCAGTACATCCCAGGCCAGGCAGACCTCAGCTGAAGCAACTTTGGGGTCATTGCAGCAACTGCATTCTGACAGGCCCACTGTTTGTACTGAGATGCCCTTCCAGACATAGTGCGAGGACACATGCACTCCCAGTGGACACTGAGTTCTCAGCCATGACTGCAGCCCCAGCCTTGCCAGGAATCCCTAAAGTAGCGACCCTGAGAGAGCCACGCAGGAGTGCGCACTCGCTGCCTGTCCACCCTGCCGCTGCCCCTGTATCCTGCGCTGCCAGCCCCCATGCGCCACAGGGTGTCTCTGCTCATTTTGGGAATATTTATGTGGCGGGTTTGAATCATGTTTTTCTACTAATAAGAATGCTAACATTGTTGTGTAGATAATCAGCGAGGCCTTTATGAAGTTTACACCTTTGCATTATTAAAGGAAATAACAGTTCATATGCACTCTCCAGTGTGTTTTGATTTTATTTGACAGTTGTGTGTCCTACCAAATGTCAAAAGTCTTTTCCCTACACCTCACATTTACCTGGATAACTTTGATTACCCAAGAGGGCCATTTAAATTGTACCGCAAACTTGAAACCTGCTGAATGGAGTTCTGGCAAAGGAAATGCTTTCCTTTCCTAATGAGGAGCAAAGCGTTTTTCTCAGCAATCCTAGGAGCTGATGTGGGTCACTGCCTCTTTGGACTTTCCTAGTCCCCTGCAGGCAGGAAAAGGGGAAAATGCCTTTGTAGAACAAGGAGGTGGTCACTTTGGGGTCAGGGGTATGCTCTAGGCCACCAGATATACAACAACTCTGTAGCAAGGCTTCCCAATGAACAGGTCTCTTTAAAACTCCATAACAGAGGCTGCACACAGTGACCTTGTGATCGAGAGAATCTGAGAGGAAGTTCTCATTCTCAAGCCATGCTCTGTTTATAATCACACTTGGTTGGACACTTCCCAAAAGCTCCCAAGACCAGCTTTCTGGTTAGCAGATTCCTGGCTGGAGCAAGCAGACGTGCCAGAGGTTTGTGAGTGAACCAGAACCCCAGCTGAATGGTTCTGAGCGTCATGGGCTGTAGGGGGCACTTCTGCTGAGCCAAGATCCCATGGCACAGTGACTCAGGACCACTGGCTATCTGTAAATGTGAGACCCATATTCTCATTTTGAGGCACTGAAGGAAGTAGGCATATGTAAGTCTCAGTCTTGGGGCAATTCAGTGCCAAGTTCTCCCACACCAGAAACCACAGGAGATGGGCAGTCCTGGCTTCAGACCCTCACTGTTCCGGTCAGCTCTAACCTCTAACCCCAGAGGTTAGGGAGGAAGTGCTGTTAAGTAGCACTGTTTGTATGCAGGTGTGCAGGCAAGTCTGTCAAGGGAGGTCAGGGGGAGGGGCATGCAGATAGACCCCAGAAGGTTTTGTCTTCTTCCTTTTGTAAAATGTTACTTACAATGCAGAAGATGACCTTTGTCCTTCTAGTTTACCTTCACTGAAAAAATCTGTAATATCCACCAAGAGATAGCGAATGTGGGTTTGACTTGAATACCTTTTCATCTATATCCTGGTGTTCTCCCTATTTACGCTTCCTTTCACAAAGGCTACACACACTCTTTCTCCATCTCGAGGAACACCCAACTCCCTCTAGAAGTCTTGGCTCTGAGTGGTGAACCAGGTTGTTCCTTTTCCTTTGGGGATAGTCTTCGTTTTCTCTTCATCCATTCAGTACATCAGTAGGTCAAGGCTACCAGGTGGGACTCCACAGCTCATCCTTGGGTGGTGAGTTATAGGAACAGCTGCTACTCATTGTAATGCAGGGACAGAAGAGCTGGAAACAGTGGTTCTCCAACTCTAGGATGCGTAAGGGTCACCTGGGTGCTCCATCAAATCCTGATTTGTGAGCCTTGTGCCCAGATATCCTGATTTATGGAACTGGGGAACCCCCGGAGCCTAAATTTTTAAGAAAGCACTCCAGGAATTCTGCTGTATGTGGAAAAACATTACACTGAGGTTTATTTTTCATATAAAAAGAAAATCACAAGAATCAATGAATAAAGATACAACCTACTGAATATTTTAGTTCTCCAGGAAGAAGTCCTTCTCAGTCTATACTCTGGAGGAGACTGGCACAGGGGACTCTGTAGCATGTACTGGGTGCTGCAGGACATCAGTGTGCAATGACAGGCTCTTATGGTTGAAGACGACTTGAAGACATTCACTGTTCTGGGCCCTGCCTGGTGCAGGAACCTCGTCTAGAGCATTGCAATCTGCCTACCAAGGGGTGTTCAGCCTCTGCGTGAACACCTCCAGCAGCAGGGAGCTCACCTACCTAGGCAGGTCACACTGTGTTTGAATACCTCTGTTTGTTCCTTCTTTCTCATATGGAGCTGAAATCTTCCCCCCACCCCACAGTTTTAATCCACTGGTGAAACTAAGTAAGGCTACTCTTCCTTCTCACAACACATCCATAAATATCTGGAGACAGCAGTCTCCTCTCCTGGCTAAACACCCTTTTATTTGCAAATCTCCTTTGAACATTTCCTATATGTTGGGTGTTCCTAGAAGCTGAGGAGACATCAGACAGACAGGGTACTTACCAGGACATTCTATAGGGCACAAGTAAATGAATAGAAAATGGGAAATAGGGGTAAGAAGAGAATAAAATAGGTAATGTGGCAGATTTAGGGTAGAAATGCCTGAGTAGATAAGAGATAGGGGTGAGGTGACTTTTGAGCTGAGGCTTGTAGTACAAAGAGCTACCCAGGAGGTGATAGGGATGGAGTGTTCCAGGTTAGGGATCAGAGGCTCTGAGGCAGGAGCAGCGGGGTATGTTCAGCAGGTAAAGCAAAGGCTCAGCCTTTTGGACCACAGAGATGGGGTGGGTCAGTGCCAGGAATTACAAGGGTGGTAAGAGGGGGAGAGTCCGCAGTACATGTTGGGCCTTTAGGCCAGAAGAACAGATTTTACATCAAATGAAATGAGAGACTGCTGCCCTACTTTTTGCTTCATGCCCCAGTCAAGTCAACCTCTTGGCCCTCCCCTCCCCTCCACCAGCATGTAGCTGGTTTTGGCCGTCCAAGGCAGTGCAGGCCTCCCGCTGGGTCTGCTGAGTCCAGAGACCAAGCTGAACACTCTGCTGAGTCTTTCTCACCCAGAGAGCAGCTTTCCAGTAGTTTTATTTTCCTTTTAGACATACAATAAGTCCCCTAAGCCATACATATATATAAACCTCAGAATGTAGAGTGCCATTGAGTCCAAAAATACATCCCCCCACCAAATATACACAAGCAGGAGTACTGTGATTCCTTCTTCAATGCAGGTGCTCAATACTTGTTGGGTACTGATGTCAGGAGATTGCAGCAGCTTATAGCCCAGTGTCTGGGGATGGAGAGAAAGCCCAAGGCTGATAACGTCTTCCCTATTCAGGGATTCTGCAGATCAGGAAGGCTTGCATTTCTTTGCTTTTTGGGGCAGAATGTGTGAGGACATGAGGAAATAGAGTGAATGGCTTTGTTCTGGTTTAGTAAGCTGCTAGGGAAAAGACCCACTGTTGCTCACAGCAGGGACCACTGGCCAGTTTCCTTCTGCCAGAGCCCAGAGACAGGGTAGCCAGAGCTGGGTCCTCAGAGCATAGAGCCCTTTGCCAGCCTCAGAGCCTTCCTGGGGGACAGGCTGAAATCTTCAGTGCAGGTTAGGAAGGGACGAGAGACAGCCCTGAGGAGGAGAGGCCAGGAAGCAAGACCAAGGCCCCAAAGCGTCCGAACATGTTTGAGAGCCCGGGGGTCTTCTCCAGCTGAGTCCCAGCTGGGCCCTGGGTGGAGTGAGTGCTCATCTCGGTCACACTATGCTGGCCGCCCATACCACGAAGTGGAACTTGAAACAAGGAGCAGTGGGGTGGGACTGCTGCCGGCTGCAGGGCTGAGCAGAGACCCCTAGAGCAGAGGAGTTCCCGCCCCAGGGACACACACTGCATGATAAAAAGAACAATGTGTGGCCCATCTGTGACACCTATTGCCTTGGGTTACACGTTCCATTATCTGGTGTGTATATGCTGGCAGTCCACAGACCTGGCCTGGTGCTCAGCAAAGGCATAGTGAGGCCCAGGTATGGCCACAGGGCCTGTCTCCTGTCAAGAAACCTGGGTGATCCCAGTGGGTCCTGTGGACACCGGAAGCTTCAGACAAGGTGTGGTGGTAGTGTGAAGCTGCCATTTCTGGAACTTTCTTTTTCCAGAAGAAAAGCAAAGCAGAAGTACCCCCATTCCAGTGTGGGATTGTTGTTTCCACATGGACTTAGAGGCAGAGCTCTGTGTGCGTTCTCCTGCCTGCAGCATACGCGCTTGTCTCCCACACTCTGGTGGGAGTCACCTACCAGTCGGTGGGTCCACCTCAAGCAAATAGCATCAGTCACTGGGGGGCAGCTGAAGGGAGCTGAGCCTGGGGCCCTTCTGTAATACCATCAATAGCCCAGGGTCCCAGGGGATTTTAGGTGGACACCAAGGGAGTAAGACATAGAGATTTAGTCATCCACAGTGAGCCCAGCCAGACTGGGGATGCGGGGAGCTGCTCGAATGGGAGAATGTGTGTCCGTCTATGGTGCGCATTTGTCCTGAGTGTGAGCACACCTGTCCATGGGGGTGAGTATCACTGGGTGAGTCTGATGGTTTTGCTAAAGTCTGATCCAAACATGCCTGAGCTCCTAGATGGTGAGTATTCCCAGACCTTTCACCTGACCCACAAGAACTGGGGAGACCTCCGAATCTCCAAAGCAAATGGCTACATTTGTCTTCCTGGGTGCAGTGGAGAGAGATAAACCATGAAGCCATTGTTACCCCATGTTGGGTCCTCTGGAGCTGTTCCTAAAGAGGGGAGAGTATGTGGGATAGTGTATTGGGCCTCCTGTTGCACCTAACATCATCACAAGCCCAAAGGAAGCCCAGGGAACCCTCTGCCACCCCATTTGGGACCCTGTCCCTGACTGCTCCCAGTCTGAAACCAGTGAGCACTGCCTACCTACCTGCTCCCAAGGCTTGTGGGAATACAGCTGAGGGTAGGCCTCGAGGAGGCTCACAAGTTCAGAGCAGAGATAGAGACCCGCCTCCCAGTCCCCACTCTGCTCCTGACTTGTGTCCCCTGGTCTATGAGATGAGGTAGCCATACCTCTCTCTTGAAGACATAAAGAGACTCTGTTGTCTCAACATATATAACACCAGAGAAGGTGTAAGTCTGAACACAAACACCATAGCTTTGTCCTGTGGGCCCTACCCCACCCTCACGGGCTGTTGCTACAGGGTCCGGGGCCAGCGTGTCAGCCCAGTGTGTTAACCACCAGCCATCCCTCTTTCTCCCTCCCACTCAAGCCAATGGCAGTCCCACCGCAGGCCTGAGCACCGGGGCCATCGTAGGCATCCTCATTGTCATCTTTGTCCTGCTCCTGGTGGTTGTCGACATCACCTGCTACTTTCTGAACAAGTGTGGCCTGCTCATGTGCATCGCCGTCAACCTGTGTGGAAAGGCCGGGCCTGGAGCCAAGGGCAAGGACATGGAGGAGGGCAAAGCCGCCTTCTCGTGAGTGCAGATCTGCCCCAGCCAGGGCCCAGCAGCTGAGCTACCTCAGTAGTTCCCCTGCTTGGGAACCCCGAGGGAAAATAAGCATTAGAGAAATGTTTCTCAACGCTTGGCCTTTGGGGGAATACCTGTTTGAAAAGCAGACTTTTGGGCTCAGCCCCAGCTACTATACTAGAATTTCATGGAAGTTTGAAAGCCGCTGCCTAGGTCAAAATAAGGGCATTTTCAGAGCTAAGCCTGGAGAGGTAGGGGTTGAATGGAGGGGCCAGCATTTGAGAAGCACACTTGCTTGCTGTCATTTATTCAATCACTCAACAAGTATTTATTGAATGAAAGCTACTAGGGGCAAGGCACTGTTCCCAGACACTAGAGTACAGCAGTGAACAACACATAAAAATTCCTGTCCTCCTGAGCTGACAATCCAGATGCTGTCCCCTCCAGAATCTCTGGAGAAACGGATCCTGAGCCAGTTAGCAGGAGCATTTGTAGACCGTCACTGGGCTGAGCTGGCTCAGGTTGATAAGGGACAGACCAGGAGAATAGCTTGTTTAGCACCAACATGTACCAGGCATCGTACATGCATATACATACACATACAGGAACATACTCAGGCATATGCTTACATGTACATAAATACAAATTATGCTAGCATTTATCTGTGCCAGGCACTGTGCTAAGCACTTTACATTCAATCTCAGTTAATGTTCATAACAGCTAGGTGAGGTAGGTAGTTATTTGACCCATTTTACAGATAAGAAAATGGAGACAAGGGAGAGCAAATCAGAGGCTCAAGGTCACACAACTAGCAAGAGTAGGGACTCAGGGTGAGGCACCTGGGCCTGGCTCTGGGGGCCACCTGCCCACCATGGGCCAGGCCTAGGTGCCTAAGCTATAGCTGGCTTTCCTGGGAGCCCTCCCTCCCCCAGCTCCACAAGACTGAACCAGCTGAACTCTCTTTGCAGGAAAGACGAGTCCAAGGAACCCATCGTGGAGGTGCGAACTGAGGAGGAGCGGACCCCAAATCATGACGGAGGGAAACACACAGAGCCCAACGAGACCACACCACTAACAGAGCCCGAGTACGTGGTGGGAAGGGGCTAGTGCCTCTGCAGCCACCTATCACCTGCCCACACTCCCGTACTTCTCACCCATGGCTCCTGGCCAAACACTGAAGGCCCGGATTCTAGGACCCTTGGCTGGAAGTGCCAGACCCCAGTCTTTCCCTAGAGAAAAAGAATTCTTGGTTGTATTAGGGAAGGTGTGAGTGCTTCTAGCATAAGTGGGGTCCTTAGACCCTGTTCCCACATGCATATCCTGGAGGTGGCTTAAGAGGGCAAAACTTCCCTGAGGGAGACTGGGCTTTGAGAAGCTTAGAAAATCCTGTTTAGGACTTTGGAGACTCTAGGGTTTTCTGCATTCTTCCCAAAAGGGTGAGGGATCCTGGAGACCTGGTAAAGCTCTCTGGCCCTCCTGTGCTCCAAAGCCTCAGGGACCCTCAGTCAGAAACAGTGTCTGGCTATGGTTGTAATGACTGCCTGCCTATCGTGGGTACATACTATGGGTTTGAAGTAGATAGACTTTAACAGAAGCACCAAATCTGTGGCTGGAGAACCCATGGTTCTTAGGGGCCATTTGGCATACTCGCCGTCTGCCTTACTCCCAACTTTCCCCATCACTGCCCACAGAGCGCAGCAGGACAGCTGGGCCTGGTTCCTTGGGGACTTAAGACACCTGCAGTGGTGCACACTGAACTTAAGGCTGCCTCTCCTCAAGTCGAGATGCAGGCAGGGATCAGAGCGGCCCTGACAGGGAGTCCTGTGCAGAGAAGTAGAGGGAGTCATCAGGGAAGAAGGGCCAGCAGGTCCCTTTTAGACGACTGCTGCGTTCTCTGTCGTCTCCTGTGTCCTCTTCTGCCCGCCTGGGCGTGTGCTTCCTCTCACGTCCTCGTTTCTCTGTGGGCCTGTGTCCGTGCCTGTGCGTAACTGCATGCCTTGCCCACAGCCCCTCCTTGGCTTCAGCCCTTCCCCCCAACTTCTCTGTCTTGTCTCAGCTTCATTGTCTATTCTCTTCTACTTCCTGTCCTTCCCACAGGCTGCCTGCTGACACCACAGCCACTGTCGAGGACATGCTGCCTTCTGTCACCACCGTCACTGCTAACTCTGACACTATCACCGAAACCTTTGCCACTGCTCAGAACAGCCCCACCAGTGAAACCACCACCCTGACCTCCAGCATTGCCCCTCCAGCCACGGCCACACCTGACTCAAATTCTGTGCCCACCAGCCAGGCCACCCCTTCCAAGGGGCCCGGGGTTGCCACCTCCTCCCCATCCCCAGCTTCAGCTCCCAAGGTGGCCCCCCTCGTTGACCTGAGCGACACCCCAACCTCAGCCCCTGCAGCCAGCAATTTGTCTTCTAGTGTCCTGGCTAACCAGGGGGCTGTGCTCAGTCCAAGTGCCCCTGCCAGTGTGGGTGAGGCCTCCAAGGCCCCCCCAGTGAGCAAGCCAGCCCCTGCTCCAGCCCCCACTCCAGCCCCCACCTCATCCGGGGCAGCCAGTCCCCTAGCAGCAGCAGCTGTCCCTGCCACAGAAGCCCCCCAGGTCAAGCAGGAGGCTCCCAGCACCAAAGGCCCGGACCCTGAGCCCACCCAGCCTGGCGCAGTGAAGAGCCCAAGTGAGGCAGCCACGGTCCCCACTAGCCCGAAGAGCGAGGGTGCCTCCATCAGCACCACAAATCCTGCCCAGGGCGAGGACTTTAAAATGGACGAAGGGAACTTCAAGACCCCAGATATTGACCTTGCAAAGGATGTTTTTGCAGCCCTGGGCTCTCCTGCTCCTGCCGCTGGGGCCAGTGGACAAGCCCCTGAGCTTGCTCCTTCCACGGCAGACAGCTCTGTTCCGCCTGCACCAGCAAAGACCGAGTACGGCCTCTCTTTGTCTGCTGTCGTCGGGTTGTGTCCGTGGTGGTGTGCGTTTGTGCTGTGCTGTGTCCTCCTTGTTAGATGTGTCCCCAGCCTAACCCAGGGCTTCTCTGAGGCAACTGTCAACCAAAGGGCTGGGATAAGGCAGAGAAAGCAGGCACGCGCAGCAGGCCCCTGCAAGCAGCCTCCTGCACACTAATTAGGCCATGCTAATTACGTTTCATCCTCATCGTCCTAGCGGTGGCATCTGTTTTCCCTGGGGAACCCTTACAGTCAAGCCACAGATGAGCATAATTTGGGAAGTGAGCTAAGAAGACCAAGGTGCCCTTATTGGCCACCCTGGGGCCCATAGGCAGTCAACGTGTTATCCAGTGCTAGGCTGGGTCCCCACAAGAATACCACCATTATGCAGGAAGCAGAGAGGCAGGTCTGTGTCGGGAGAGGATGTGGTCCAGAAGGCCCTGCACACTCCCACCCAGATGCACACACACCACCCTATCTACTCTTGTTTCTCCTGCCCTTGAATGGCTGGGAGAACTCAGAGCTCCCAAGTATCAAATGACTGTTAGGTCTTCAAGTTCAAGGGAAGGTCCTTAAGTTTACAGTTTTTTTAAATGTGATGCCAACGTGCAATAACACTACCTATGGCTTGGGTCTGAGCCTGCCCCACTGTGTCCTTAGACAAGACTCTGGATCCCAGAACTGACTGAGGCAGAGTCAGACCTAGGTTTATATCAATGCTCCTGAGGCTGATGCCAGGTGAGCTGTGGTGCTGCCCCCAAGAGCTGCGAGGGGACCCTTACCAGGAGCCTTGATCTCAGTCAGGAAGGAAAAGGACTCCAATAGCCCTGCCCACTCAACCCGTGACCCCATTCACTTCCCCTATAGCATGGCAGCCCTCTCTAGTCTCTCTCCAGACTCCCAGGAACAGAGAGCATTTTCTCACCCTGTCCAGGCAAGACACAGAGGAATCACCACGAAATGTGGACTACAGGGTAGGGTGGGTGGAGTAGGTTGGGGTGCAGACATGCAAGAGCAGGTGGTTTGCAGAAGTGTCCCCTGGAAACAGTGCTAGGGAGCCCAGCCCAGCCCACCTCATTTATACCAGGCTGAGCTAGCTACTGCTACTGCAGCCCATCAGGGCAAGGAAGGCTGCTTCTGCTACCCCCTTCTACCACCTCAGGTAATGATCTAGGCCCTGGCATCAGATTTGGGCTGGAACAGGAACGATCCCATTCCCCTGACTTAGTGGCTCTCAACTTTGGATGCACGTTAGAGTCACTTAGGTGCTTTTAAAAGTCACTGTGCCCAGACCAATTCTGGGGAAAGGCCCAGCATCAGTGGTTTTTAGAGCTCCCAGGTGATTTTGACGAGCAGCCAAGGCTAGAGGCCACTGCTCTAACTGGAGCCCCTCCAGAGGAGCTGGCTGAAGGATGAGTTCCTCCAGACCACGGTCTCAGCGCTCTTTTCCCAATTCTTTGCAGGAAGGGCCCTGTAGAAGCAAAGTCGGAGTGCCAGGAGACAGAAACGAAGCCAGCGCCAGCCGAAGTCAAGACGGTCCCCAATGACGCCACACAGACAAAGGAGAACGAGAGCAAAGCATGATGGGTGACGAGAGATGAGCAAAGATCAAAATAAAAAGTGACACAACAGCTTCACCAGAGCATTTCCAATATCACACACGCGTGCACACACACATATCTCATCCCTCTAGTGTCTTTTGCCTTTAAAAAAAAAAACTAAACAGATAAACATGGGATCTCCTTTTTGTATATTTATAGAAAGGGTTCCTTTGTTGTGCGCTCACTTGTAAGAAAAAGAGACAAAAAGATTAAACCCACAGCCAAACTAGGACACTCCGTTCCCTGAAACCATTTTAAAATCAAACAAAAGGACCCCAAATTAAGAATCTAGGAAGCTCAGAAAAAAAAAAAAAATCTAGGTTTAGGAAGACTGCACTTGGTGTTGCCCAATTGGCACAGACCAGTTTCAGAGAGATTCCAGGCACTAAGACTAACCGAATGAACAAAGTCCAAGTTTATTTTTATACTTTCAGTCGAGTTTGAACTCTGTAAAACCTCACAAATAAGTTATAATTTCTGTTCACTTTGTATTTGTTCAGTATGCAAAGTGTGTCACCCTTTCTAGCTGAATTCAGTTCCCACGTAGACTCCTGTTGTATAGGCCAAATGCCAAATTGCAGCTTCTGGGGGTAGATCTCAATTTGCAGTATTCAGATTTCTTTTTTCTTTCCTTTCCTTTTGTTCTTTCTTTTCCCTTTCTGCCAACTTTGCTTTCCAGTGTTTACAAGTTGACAAATGTTTAACTTCAATTGTGTTTAAATGTCCATGTAAAATAGCAGCTTTTTTTTTTTTTTTAAGTTACAAGTACTGCCTATAGGAGGGTAGGATCATCACAGGCTTGCTTTAGCACAGGACAACTTTCTATAGTATGATTGTTTACAGTGGCGCACCCCCCTATTATGATTTGAAATTTTTGCCTGCATCCAACTCAGGTGAAAATCCATCTCATTCTACAATGGTTTTGCTTTTTGGACCTTGGGGGTTTTTTGCGTTTCTTTGGGGTTAGACCACTTTCTGATTAGCCACCACCTGCCTGTACCTGTGAAAAAGGATCTGCTCCCGGGCTTCCTGTCCTTCCTTTTGAAGGATTCTTTAGGCTTTGTTGAATGAAGCAGAGAAGATTGTATAGTTGGGGCTGGTCTTGGTGAACACACGTTTTTACCCCAAACATCCCCTTGTCGTAGAAAGCCAAATAAAATATATACCTACAATTTTCTTTTGAGCCCAGAATCTAGATTTGAGCGGAAGAGCATGTGTGCTTCAGGGAATTAGTGTCTTTTTTTGGAAATCTGTTGAAGTAAAGTAACATCGGCCTTCTGTTCACTTAGGCAGCAATTGTAGAAACAAAAGAGAAAAAAAGCCAACCTGCTGTCTGGAGTCATAACACAACTTTCCTGGATTGGAAACAAAGTGGGGAAAAAAATACAGAAACTTTAAGGGGGATGGGAGGGGGGAGAAGGGAAAAGCCAGCCCTTTGTATAGAAATTTTGCTTTTTTTTCTCATTCTACTTTAGAACTGCAAGCTTGTGCACTGTGGATGCGTGAATATATTAGTGTGAAACGTGTTTTTGTCATAGTATTGAAATAAAACTTCAACATAGTTTGGTTGTGGAAGGTATAGCAGATAGTTCAGAGAAAAATATTCAGGACACAAAAATTACTCAAAAGGAATTGAAGCCTTTAAACAAAACAAAAATGAATTAAAATGATTATAATAATGAACATGATGCTAAGTAAACAGAAATCAGGACTCAGCGTGTGCTCCTTTCTGAAGGTACAAACAGCAAGAGGTGAGGGTGGCAAGACTTCCCCTGAGTCCAATCTGCAGGCCACACTCCCCAAGGTTCTGACACTTCTGCAATCTGATCAGTGGCGATATGCTATCTTATAATTTCAAACTGTGAAAAATTATGGTCTTGTCACTTGCTAAATGTGGGGTTATTTTGCATTTTCTCATCTCCTGGGGATGGAAATGGAGGATCCCAGTCCACACTGCTCTAGCCCCTTTGACTCTAGGGCTTACACAAATCTGTGATTCAAATGCATCGGCCCTCAGGAGCAAGTACCTTGAAGACAGTTCTTAGAGCACACAGCAGAATGGGAACTCCTGGGTGTCAGACGGGAGATCCAGCAGGGAGTGGTGGGCTCTTCCTGTCACCAGGTTGTCAGTGGTATCAGTCCTTCATCTTGTGATGTTAATGGCTTTGAGCATCTAGGCCAAACCCACACTATACCTCATGGAGACTGTGCATTTCATTTAGAGCAGTTGTGTTTAGGCAAACAAACTGATTTTTGTTCTAAAAATTAGGAAGAAAAAGAGGTATAGTCAACCCTCAGATAACCTGGCCCAGGACAGCAGATCACCCCCCTCCACCCAGAACCCTGGCTCCACCATTAGCTGGAACCCAAGACTTCCCACCTTTTGGTCAGCCTCTCTCCCATTATACATAGATCTGTCTCTACATGCATGAGTTTTCCTTTCCTTAAACAAATTTTTAAAAAAAACCACAAAACAGAGCAATGCTTCCTCTAAAATCAAAGAGGGAGTCACTTTATTTTCAAGATATTCTATCTTTTATGTTAAGAGATAAAAGCTTATAGTTTTTCTCTTTTAATTTTTTTGAAGGGGGGATCAATTCTGCCAGTTTCCAATGTCTATGTGTCTATATGTGTATGTGCCATACATATGTATTCACATAAATGCCAGCATGGCCACGTTCTGCTGGAGGGGCACTCAGGTGCCACGCACGGGTCTCCGCATACTGACGGGCGTAGTGTACATAGCGCAGCTTTTGAAGTGGAACTCTATTTTCACACTTTTTTATGGAGCCTTCCAAGTCCCAGGTTTTCACTCTAGGCTGTCTGTCTGGATGGTGGTTTTCAGACCTCCATTAACATCCCTACCCAGCATTCCCAACTTCGGGGGCCTTCTCTCTTGTTATAAACTTTTTACCAAGTGAAACATCGAGACCACCTTTGTTTCCATTCTCACTGGTGTAAATACTGAGTACTAACTGAGAATTTTGACTTTGCATTCTGTCAGAATACTTGTGTTCAATAAAAATTGAAAGAAAAAACAGCTGTTATGGTCAAACTGGAATTTATTTCAATTCAGTGAGGATCTGTCATGTGAATTTAATGTGGAAATGCCTGCGTTATTTTTTTTTCTTGACCTGTGAACAAGATCAGCTAAACCTAGGGCCTTGGGTTCATGTTGCCTGAATGATGGCTTCTAATTTTCCTCTCAAGTTGACAGAGTCCTTGTTTAGAAGGACCAGATATCGCATTCAAAATGATTTCATGAAAATCCTGGTTCTGTCATGGCCTTGACTGTCTTGGGGAGCCCCACACGGGGCACTTCTGGATCTGAGGGTCACTGTCTGGAGCCAGCTGAGGAGGGAGCAGGGCTCTGAATCCCGCAGAGCCCATCCCGGGGTTGTCACAGATGGGGGAATAAACACGAGTCGTCACAAACACTCCTCTTTTTGCTAGGAGAAGGGACATGGCTCTTCCCTCTAGTGGAGAAGGCCCTGAGTCCCCATGTCCAAAGGCTTTTATTGAGAACCCTATGCACAGGGGTATACAACAAAGCTCATCAATCAATGTCAAAAGGCTGTGTTTACAAAAACAGATAGAGATCATAGGTAACAACTGAAGGAACACAAGAGATCTGCGTCAGGTCAGGGACTATGAATAATGTAAATTTCCTTCCCAGTATGAGCCGGTTATCAGAGCTTTTGAGGAAAGAACAAAGCATGCTTCCAGGAACTTACTTCTAGGCCTGATTTACTCCCAGGAGCTGCCCGATCCAGTTTAGGGCTGTATCTGACTTTAGCATTGTTTCAAGCCTGAACCAGCAGGTGGGGCAGAGCCACCAAGAGATAAGGAAACTTCTTTCAGATAGAATGAGGACTCCAGCCATATCAAGCCAGGGTGAGAGTCTTTTGCCCTTTCTCCATGTCTCCCATGTTCTTCCCTGATGCCCATTTGCAGCTGTGCCTGACTTAGGTTGTCCCTCCTCTTGAGAGATCTTACCCTTCATTAACTACCAACCATCACAGGACCAAGCAGGATGATGTGAGGGAGGCAGTGGCTACACTCCTGCCAGGGGGACAGGTTTCATCTCCTCAGTGGCCTGTTTTCCCAAGGCCTCCTTGATAATTTCCAGCCTTGGGACCCTCTCGCCTGTCAGTGGGCCTGCAGTTCCTGAAACCAGATGGGGCGTTTCCCAACACTTGACCTTTGAAGAGTTGCTTAATCTACCCAAGACTCAGTTTCCTATTTTAACAAACTGGAACTATCAAGCTAATAGAGTTGAGGCATTTGTTAGTGAATGAAGCAATGTATATGAAAGCCACTATAGCACTTTCTTGGCATATAGCAGGTACTGAATAAATTAGATTTAGTGCTATTGGCATCCCAGTTGTGTGACAGCAGCCAACCCAATTGTAATAACGATCTGCACCTGAGCTCCAAGATCCAACATGGGAGGCAGACACCATGAGGCTTATTCTAGGATATGCAATGCCTCTCCTTATCACGTACCCCACAGTGAGGGGTGTGAACAGATGACCTTCCGGCACTTAGAGCCTTCACTGAGCCCCCCTGGAGCTGAAAGTCTCTGAGCTACTCAGAGTGAAGAAAACTTGGCTTCAGCTCAGAATTCTCTCTTGTATGCGTCTGCCCAGCTGTGTTTTGGGAAGAAGCAACTGGTAGAGTTGTAATTGTCTACTAAACTATGAATCAGGGGTTCCTGGAAAAGACCTGGCCACAAGGCCAAGGCTAGGGTGAAGCGAGTGAGACTCCTTGGGCCAAAATGTAAGGAGGGCCCCTTCCCAGGGCCGACCCTGCACCTGCAAGAATCCAAGTGACACCTCCTTTTGTGTCCCATGTGGCTCATCCTACTCGTGGCCTGGGCATTGGAGCCTTCCCCTGCAGTGGTGTCTGCATTCATTCCAGGACTGGTTCTTTCACTGGCCCAGGGCCCTTTCTAATTAATACACCAAGCCATATTCATGCGTGTGATTTCTTGTGCCGCATATTTCCAGTTGCATGGTGGGGCTGGAGGAGGCGATAAAAACACATTGCTTATCAAGATTTGGAGAAATCAGTCAATTTCATTAATGCATGAGAGCTTGCTTCCAGGGCCTTCCTCTTTCAAGTGAGTCTCCTCTCAGATTCACTCAGGAAGTACCTATTGAGCATCTCTGAGGTGCTCGGGATATCACAGCAAACAACACAACTCTCTTTCATGGAACATTCATTCAAATGTGGGGGTGGGGCAGACAATAAGCACCTCAGTGCTCTGTTGTGACAGTCACTAAGCTTGCTCACCAATATCCCAGTTTTACTTTTTTCTCCTTCCAAGGACATGATAAGATTACACTTCTTTGATCATTTAAAGTAGATGTACATGGCCACATGATCTTCTTTGATCCTGGAATAGGAGCAGCATAGTGCATGTCACTTCTAGGAAGCCTTTGACAACCTGTGTGTCTTACTGTGACCCTCTTTCCTGACACAGCAGTGAGCAATGCGGCAGGTGGTAGGAGTGCCATCACCTGGGCCCACAGTGAGGGGTGTGAGCAGGCAACTTGTGAAGGACATGGAAGTGCATGTGGGATAAACCCAGCGGTGGTCTGATAAATGTTTAACAGCCAGCTCTCCGAGGGGGGTGTACATGTATATGGGGTGAGTGTATGTGCATGTATTTATCATAAACCTCATTGATATAAAGAATGTAATTTATAAATAATATATAGTACTCTATATTGAAATTCTATATATTTAATTGAAAGTTACAGAATGCTTTGATTCACATATGCTAAAGTCTTTTATCCATAATTAGCCTGTGGTGGCAGTTGATAAATGAGTGCAGCTCCAACACAGATGTTGGTTAATATATTCATTTACGTTAACTAGTAAGATGGAAGTGAAACATGAAGATGCATGTGCCAGAATGTCACTCACTCATCAATGGTGTGAGCAACCTCTGCTGAGTCATATATAAGTTTTGAATACTAGAACACTGCCTCAGTTTTTTGTGCTATTCATAGTGTAACGGCTAAAGTCATGGTACATTTTTAAATTTAATCTGCATCATAAATATTTTCCCTATGCTTTCTTAAGTCTAGATAAACGCACACCAAAAAAATCAAACCCTGATTTTTAGCATTTACTGATTTCAATGGTATGTAAATATTCTCAGTATGGCTGATTTCAATGTGTCACTGGACGAGAAGTTAGGCGGAGAAACACAGTAGCACATCATTGTATAGTGTTTCCACCATCCAGATAAAAGAGACATAAGTAGCTTCAAGCACAGAGATAATAAAAACATGTAGTAATAATAAACATATACATAAATAGTAAAATTCAGTAAATAACAAGTGATGCACTTTGAGTACTTATTGCCTTCATTATGAATAAAATTTTAATGGTAAATTTATGTAATTTAACTTTTAATAATGACTAACAAGTGTCTCAAAAATTTCCTGGAAATTTAAAAATTGGCTCTCTCGAGCCAGTAAAGCTGACTCCAGCTCACCATTGGACAGCCCTTTATGTTATAAGCCCCTTCACCTTAGGATCTGTTGCCACAGCATTATTTAACTTATCATGGCTAAATCAGGGAAAGAGAAGTGCTCTGGATAGCAATAAATCCAGGTGAGTAGGAGGCCAGATTATTCCTCTCTGAAAAGGTGATGTTTAAGCGGTGACCCTAAAGCAGTAAGGGACTGAACCATGCAAATATCTGAATGAAGATATTGCAGGTTGCCCTGGCTGGGGTGACTCAGTGGACTGAGTCTCAGCCTGGAAACCAAAGGGCTTCTGGTTTCATTCCTAGTCAGGGCACACGCCTGGGTTGCAGGCCAGGTCCCCAGTAGGTGGGGCACAAGAGGCTACCACACATTGATGTTGTCTCCTTCTCTCCCTCCCTTTCCCCCTCTTTAAAGGTAAATAAATAAAATAAAATAAAATAAAATAAAATAAAGGATATCTCAGGGAGAAAGAATAGCAAGTGCAAAGGTCCTGAAGACTTGCTTGGTATGTTTAAGGAAGAGTAAGCAGGCCAGTGTGGCTGGAGCAGAAAGTGAGGGTTGGGGTTGGATAGAGGCATAAGAGGCAGGAGATAATCAGGGGTATCCATGAGTTCAATCACATGGGGTCTAAAACCTACCATTAGAATTTTGGCCTTTTCTTCAAATAAGGTGGAAAGCCAAGGGAAAATTTCGAACAGAAGCCTGACATGACTTGATTTTTTAAATGACCACTCTGGCCTTCTTTCTCTTCACTGAGGCTGCCGAGCAGGCTCCCCGGTAGATGCAAAGATGCAGATTTTTGTGAGATCCTAACTGGCAAGGCCATCACCCTTGAGGTCAAGCCCAGGGACACCCCTGAGGCTGTCAAAGCTAAAATCCAAGACAAGGAGGGCATTCCACCTGTCCAGCAGCATCTAATTTTTTGCAGGCATACAGCTGGAGGAAGTCTGCACTCCCTTAACAACAATGTCCAAGAAGGATCCACGCTACATTGGGTGTTTCATCTGTGGGGTGGGGTCTTCGAGCCCTCCACCAGCTTACCCAGAAGTACAACTGTGACAAGATGATCTGCCACAAATGTTCTGCCCTGCTGGCCATCCCGCACTGTTGACTGTTTTAAGAAGTGCGGTCACATCAACAATCTGTGCCCCAAGAAGGTTAAAAAAGGCCCCTCTACCACCTCCCCTTCCCAAAGGGCAGCCTCCTGCTTGAACTCCGTGGCCCTGGGGTCTCAATAAAGTTTCCCTTTTGTTGACAGGAGAACTTAAAAAAAAAAAAGTCACCCTGGCTACTGATTGGAGAACAGACCACAGAGGGCAAGAGAGGAAGTAAGCAGCCCAGTTAGGCGGCAGTGGAGTAAAAGGGAGAAGATGATATGCTTGGAGCAAGCTGGTTTCAGAGGAGGGAGGACAATGGCCAGATTCTGGCTCTCTAATGATGGTAAAGCCAGCAAGATTGGACAATGGGTTGGATGTGGTTTGAGAGAGGCATCAAATTGACATCTATATTTGGGACCTGAGCAATTGAAAGGGTGGAGTGGCCATTTCTTTCTAAGAGGAGTGGAGGGGGAGCAGATTTGGTAGCTGCAGACTTTCATTCTGGTGAGTTTAAGTCTGAGATACCTATAAACACCATAGTGGAGATTTTGAACAGGCTGAAGATCAAGAGCTCCAGTCTAGAGACACATATAGGAGCTGTCAGCATAGAGCTTGTATTTAAACCCCTGGCACTTGGTGAGATGACTAAGGAAATGAATATGGATTAAGAAGAGGAGAGAATAAGCAAGGGTTCCAGAAAAAAAATTCTCAGGCAGCTCTATGTCAAAGGAAAAGCTGAATGACCCTTTCCCTGGCATTTAGAAGAATGGCATTTAGACAGTGGAGGGACAGGCCTGTACCCACAAGGTGAGAGACCCTCTGATTCCATCGGACCCCAGGCTGTCTGTCACTCACAGTCATATGCAGAGCCCTGGCTATGCCTCTCACTTGTGAAGTCCTTGGCTTTTGGTTCATGGTCCTCCTCTCTCCTAAGGTCTACCATAGTCCTAGGTGACTTCAGTGCTTTGTGTAGAAAACCCCTCCAAAGCACAGGCTCCTCAGATTGATACCCTTGTCTACAGTGACCTTCTCCTTCAATCTAGTAAAGCCACCTCATGCCTTGACTAACCCTCAGACCTGATCATCCCCCCAGCCATTCTGCCTGAACCAGATTTTCAGGTTCCCCACTCTCCAACACTCTCTTTGACCTATCCAGTCCTCTCACTAAGCTATCTCTGATATATCAGTTCTTTGTTCTTACTGAGTCCTTTCCTTATTGGCTCCCTGATTTTTCCTATTTGCCATAAATTCCCTTCACCTCCCCACAAATCCAGCTTTGATTCTCTGGTCCAGCATGCCAATGACTCACTCATCAATATTAAAACCTTCCTAGCCTTGGTGTTCTCACTTTGCATCTTTCTGGTAAAATGTTAGCCCTGGAAAGTCATCTGTCTGTCATCTCTTTGTTCATACTTGGACAGCTAAAGTACTGTTCTACAAAAACCATGTAATGAAACACATTAGTACCAAGAGATAATTAAAATCACTCTCAACTAGCTCTGACACTAGCACTGCCTGACAATCCTACTAATATTTCTCACCAACTCCTTCATATTCTCCCCCACAAAGATATCTTCCCTTTCCCCTAAATTAACCCCTCCTTCAGCCATCACTTCCAGCTCAGCTAGTAACCAGTTTTGCTTCCTTCTTGTAAAGGAAGGAACATTCTCAACTACCCATCCCAAGCCGCCCTGCAGCCATATCATCCCTTCCTCCTTTGCTACTGCTCATGGGAAGCAGCATCTCCCCTTTCCCGGGGCACTGACCTTTCTCTCCTAATTTCAGTGGGTCTTTCTTCATCCATTCAATATCCATTTGACAAGCATTCACTGAGCACTTGTCAATGCTAGCAGCTTTTCCAGGTGGTGGGGAAACAAAGACCCCACTTCCATGGCGCTTGCACCCTAAATTCAGATACATAATAAGTCCATGATGATAAATACTGTAAGAAACACACATTGAGCCAGGGAAGCTAGCAGGTCATGAAAGAGGAACTTCTATTTTACATGGAATAATTGGGGTTGTCCTCTCTGAAGAGGTAGTATTTAAGCGGGGACCTACAAACATGAGGGACCACTTGTTCCAAGTAATCAGAGCCTTTCTATACTGGCGAGCTTGTGTGGTAAGACAATAGAGCAAATATGAAATGAAAATTTTGTTTTAATATTAAATGTAAATTTTTCCTTCTGGCTGTCATTTCATGGGATGGTAGAAATGTAATCTCCATCAAATTAGGGCCCTCCCAGCCCTCTCAATGTTGCTGATGAGACCTTTAAGTGCCTCTCTTAGCCCATCACACATTATTCTGCTTTCACAGTCTGTGCCATAAAGAGTGAAAATCTGTATTTAAAAATGTCATGCTCTTTCTCACCTCTGGGCCCCCACATAACCAAGTATGTCTTGCTTTGTCTGGAACACTCTTCAGCACCCCCAATGGCCATACCAACCTTTGACTCTTCACCCTCAAGTCTCAGCTTAAATATTACCTTTCCTGACACCCGATCCAGGTTGCATATTCCCTGTTCTATGGTCTATCCAGGACCAGTATACAGCTGGCACTCGCGGGCAGAGTTGTATCAGGTTATTAAAATATTGAAACGTTTCTTCACTTTTGTAAGTAGTGGTTTTCACCCCAGCCCCCCTCACACAAGCTCCTTCGAATGGCCCCAAGAGCTTGTAACTCAAGGCGTAGCATCTAACCCAGAAGAGGGTCTCCAAGGTTCTTTTCTGATGCTATAACTGATGTCCATGGTATATAGCCTGTAACATATTTTTAACACTCTTTCTAGTTATATCCTAAGACCCCACTCTTCATTTGACTTCTAACTTGATTTTTCTCTTTCTCACTGAACTCTAAACTCCTCCAGTGAAGGTTCTATGTCTGCCTTATTCACTACTCTATCCCCACACCTTGTACAGCACCTGCCACAAGGTAGGAACCTGATATTTGCTAGCTGTATGCATGACTGAGTGAATGAACACATGAATGAAGTGATAATGTATATGCACACCAGCCATGGTTACCTGCCATGTTCATCTTCCTCTTTGCAGTCAATGCATGTAAGAGCAAATAGAGTATATACCTGACCAAGGAAGATGCCTTTGAACTTGAATCACACAGCACTGCTCACTGCCCAGAATCCTGAGCAAGTCCAAACCAGGAACTGGGGCGGGGTCCAGTCCTAGGGCTGGAGAAGATGTGCTCTGCCTGCCCCAGCCCCTGATCATGTGCTCTGCCTACCTCCTTTCTCTAGCTGGTGACAATGCCCAGTCAGTGATCACCTCTTCTGTGATGAAACAGGTTGAGAAATCTTAGGTTAGGAAACCCAGAATGGCAGGAACATTGCTACTGGACTTATCTCATGCCTGTTACTCAAAGCCATGGTTTCTGGGGGACAAGGCAGACCAAAGAAAACCAGAAACCAGGGACCCTCCTTCCTTAGGGTTCTCTCCAAGGGGGAAAACCAGTGTGTGGGAGTCTGCAGAGAGCAAATGTGAGGCAGAAGAAGAGAGTGGTATGATCTGTGAAGGGTCTGTCAGTCCCCAAGGGTTTGCCGAGTATAGGTGTCCTGGTCTGGCTTTCCAGACAAAAGCACTGGGCTGCTTCCTCTTCCTGAAGAGGTGAGTCCAGGAACTTGGCTGTCAACCCCAGCTCAGAGAAAGTGACCCACAAGGGCCTTTCTGTCTGGAGTGCTTCCTGCCATAATGGCCATCAACAGCCCATTGGAAATGCAGCAGTGAACAGGAAGAACAAAGTTGCAAAGATATCTCTGGCTAATAGGGGATGATTTTTTCCAAGGAAGCCACAGTTTGTAACCTAAGGGTCCAGCCCACAAGCCTTCCCATACCCTCTGCCCAGGAGGAAAGACAGTGGATCTTTTGAGACAAGGAGGAAGTCTCTCACAGGCAACCATAACCGTGCCACGAGGCCCAGGCTGGGAAGCCAATGGCAGCACCGGTCCTCAGCCACACTTGGCCAAGCTCTCCATCATCCCCTACACCAGGCTTCTGAGTCTCCTGAGACACGTGTTTAAACTGCACATTCTTGGATTCCAGCCACACAGATACTGAGGCTGCAAATCTGGTGTAACAAATTCCACTGTAGGTGGTCCCTAGACCACACGCACAGAACACTGGCAGCGGGTGGCTGGGGGTATCTTGCCCAGCCCTGTCCAGCTAAGGGCTGGGGAAACACTCCTTCAAGAGGCTCTTCAGTGCCACAGGGACAGGCAGGAAGTTCTGCAGATGTGACTTAGTGTCTGGATGTCAGCAAGACACTTCCCCAGGCTCAGCACAGTTCATCACACACGCTGGAAAGCAGAGTTAGCATCCCAAATTAGTCCAGCCATTTGTGGCCAGGAGCAACTGAGATGATGTAATGTCAAAAGGACAGATGTAAGCTCCTGTACACAATTTAAAAATCCGACAACCAGAGTGCATGCTGTTGGCAATGGGTCTGAGCAACAGATCATATTTTAAAAAAGAAAAGAAAAGGGGAAAAAAAGAAAACAACAGTATGGCCTTTTAATTGGCTATAAACTCAGTATGAGAGGTGATGCAGTGTAGACATTCAAAAATCCTTGTGTGCTGACATTGATGGTTCTTCTTTATATTCACATTCTTTTTGCATTAACCCCATTTTATAGATGAGGAAACTGAGGCCCAGGGAGGTGTCATAACTCAACCCAAAGTCACAGCTGGTAAGAAGCAGAGCCAGACTTTGAACCTAGCCATAAGGTACTCACAGCAAGCCGCCACTCTGCCCCGCCTTGGGCAAACTCCATTCTGGCACTGTGTCACACCCAAGGAGAAGACATGTCCAGGGCAAAACCACTGGGAGGTGAAGGAACTGAAGGTCAGGTCTGAGGAGGAGTATGGGGAGGAGCTGTTCATGTTCCACTTGGGGAAGAAACCCTGCAAGCAGAGTGGGAGGGCAGGGAGGCAGAATCCAGGAGACTTCAAATAGCTGCCTCACACTCCTGAGGGCTCACCTAGACCAACATTATAGGAAAACCAGCTTTACACACACGAAGGAACACTACTGTCTCAGAGCAGCCCTAAGAGCGAGCAGTCAAATCTCTAAGTAGAGGCTGAGCGGCCACTCCCCTGGCACGGGGAGAGGAGGCTGACCCATCGGGTGTATGGGTGCTTCCATTCAGATTCTAGTTGCCTTTGATAGTGATGGCTCCACACTCCCACAGAGGGCAGAGGCACTGAATGTGGAGGAAGCACATTGTCAGTCAAATAGCAGCCATCATTCAAATTTACCTTCCAGGCACAGCAGAGGGGCTGGGCCAGATGGCAAGTACAGCCTGGGTGGCTGAGGAGAAGGGGCTCTAGGGCAGAGGTGAGACTTGCCAAAGACAACGTCACCTGCCATTTTACCAGGACTTGGCCCACCCTGGAGGTGCTCCAAGTCGAACCACACCCCAAGCAAAAGACTATGGCATTTTCCACATTGACCTTCCAACTGTTACTACATACTCACTTATTCAGTATGTATTAAGGTAAAATATTTACTTAGCACCTACTATGTACACATCAGGTACTATGTTGGATGATGGAGGTACAGCAACAAATGTGACAGATAATGTCCCTGTCCTGATGCATAGAGCCTGGCACATTGGAAGGATTACAGAGTCCAAAGAGAGAGAGCTCCATGTCTTGCATTGGACACTGGCATGTCCAAGCTCTGTGACCATGGGCAAAGTATGTTTGTCTCATCTCTGAGTATGTTTGTCTCATCTATAAAATGAGAATTCCTACTTCACAGAATGGTTTGAAACTTAAAAGAAACCTAGTACAAGGCATGCTATAAATTGGCATTAGTACTGATATCAGTCAGTGTTCTTAGCATGCAACTGAAGCTAATTCCAGTTGATTAAACCAAAACAAGATTTTACTAACTGGATTTCACACAGTGATGAGAGGTCTGGAGAGCAAGGCTTAAGGTCAAGCTTCCAAAAGCAATGCCTATAACAGTACTGCAGAACTGGTCCGATGAGAAAGCCACCTCTGCCCACTTTGCCCTCAGCAATGCCACATGTGGGTCAGGCACTTGACTTTCCAGCTGCTACTACATACTCACCCCACCCCGCTTCCAAAAGAAAGCCAATGCCTCTGTCACTATCTTTCCCAGAAAAATGGGTTCTGGACAGAACCCCTCTCCTAGTCAGAGGAGCTTGGGTTTCAGTTCTGCCTGGTAGTAGCTGCAAAGAAGCCTGGGGAATGGAGTTCTCAGGCTTCCACTTTGGGGAAGTAGGATTCAGAAGCTGGAACTTCCTCCAATGTTCAACAAATGCTGGGCAGGCAAAACATGACAAATGTCCACTGGGGTCCCTTGCCCAGGCTGTTCACCAAATACTCATCCAGCCTCTTGCCAGTCATGCAAACTCCTGGGCAAGATGCCCCAGACTTGCCAAAGTCTCCCTGCCGCCACCCTACAACTCTGACACATCACTGAAATTCTTCGAATACATCTATCCACATGTGGGTCCCTATCCCCAGCATAAGGGCAAGTCTCAGGCAGGAGGTTTGAGGAGGGGTGGGGGCCCTGAGGCTCCCGGGAGAGCTTAGGTGAGCGACTTCCCAGGCTAGGACCTGCCTGAAAAGGGTGCAGAGTGGGCTAAGCCTGCCACCGAGTGGCTGTTCTGGAGAACCACAAGGGGACCAGGTCTCTCCAACCCAGCTGTCCAGACAGCCCCTGCTTCCCCCAGGGCCTAGGAAATGAGCATTTCTTTTTTCTGCTTATGAATTACGTTGTGTGCATCTGCCAAACTCCAAAGAAGATAATGATATCTAACATTGGTTTGGTACCCTACAGTATACAAAGTGCTTTCATGCAGTAATAATAATTATGTGGCAATATTAATTATTGTTGTGGTAACCATCTTAATTAAGTCCTTACTATGTGCCAGAAACTTAAAATAGCATCTCTTAATCTTCACATCAAAGCCACAGTGGCATCCATTTTCCTTTCTTCTCCCAGTAGTGCCTGAATTTGGAGTGTGGTGGGTTGGGGGAGATTTCTCCTTCTATCACCAGGACTTTTATTGAAACTACTGGGGAAAAAAAACAACCACTGGACCCATGAGAAAAGTGCCATTCTGAAGAGAAAGAGTGCCTGAGATTGAAACTAATGAACAAAATCAGAACAAACTCAGTGGCACTGGAGTCCCCTGGATCCATCCATGCCTGAAAGAGTCTTTTCAATTTGATGAACCTATGTATTTCCCTTTATTTAAGCCTATTTTGATGAATTTTTTTACTTGAAACCAAAAGGATTCTGCTAATTTATATTTAATAAAAGAAATTAGTATGTGAAAGCAGGATGTTGTAAGCAACAAATCAAAAAATAAGGAATTGTTAAAGTCAAGGTGGTGGGGAACATTTATTCAACACCTGTACCCCTCCCTGTTCTAGACACTGGATATAAAGTGGACACCAGGACAGACACGACTCCTGCTCTCCTGTGCTAAGTTTATAGGGGGAATGCCACAGTAAGCAAATTCAACAATAGCCACTAGAATTAAGTGTCACAAAGAGAATTAAAACCAGGTGATGTGATAGAGTACAACCAGGTAGCTACTTTAGGTTGGATGTCAGGGAATGGCATAATGGAAATGCACTCCATCAACTTGGTTTTCCTGGGAACTAAACTTCCCAGAATCCCCTTCCAGTTAGAGTTAGCCAAAAGAACTTGTATGAGATTTGAAGGCAGAAACGATGCAGTACTAGTTCATTACTTTCTTAAGGGTGTTTAGTAGTCACACGCAGGGATGCACAAAGGTAGAGGGACTCAGTGAGTTTGGATATGTCTTTTGCTGTCCTACACTCAAGTCCAGCTGACCATCAGTAACCCTCTGATCAACTACGGCCTCAGGCCCACTGCCACACCATTGGCTGTGGAATATACAGAAGTAGTAGCAGCCCCCATGGACCTCACCTCCAGCATCTCCTTCACAACCCCACAGAAATGGTGGCTTGTGTTAGGGAAAGAATGGCAGCAATAGAAAGTGACCAGGTATGACATTTGTTTTGGAAGTGGTCTTAGTAGGACTTGCCAATGGTTGTTTTGGAGGGTTTAAAGAAAGAGGTGAATCAGGATGACTCTTAGGCTTTTTTGCCTTAAGCAAGAGGGTAGATATTTGGGGCAATTTTCTGAGCTGGAAAGAGGCATATTTAGGCTTGAAAACATGAGTCCTATTTTAGACATTGTGATAGACCGAAAAAAAAAACAAAACCATATTTGCATATTGAAAAAAGGGCTTCCAATCAAAATGACTGCATAGGTAAATGCAGTATTTGCATCCTCCCCCAACTACATAAAATTACAACTACAGAACAACCATCATTGAAAACCACCTGAAATCTAGTTGAATAGACATCTTATTCCTAAGAATATAAAAAAAGCTATATTGAGACTGGTAGGAGGGATGGAACCAGCTGATCCCATACCCACATATAAAAATTGGGAGCAGTATCTCAGCAGTGGAGGTCTTCCCTGAGGAGCGAGGGGTCCCAGCCCCACATCAGACCCCCCAGTTCAGAGTTCCAGTGCTGGAAAGAAAAGTCCCTGTAACTTCTACCTATGAAAATCTGTAGGAATTCCATCCCATTGAGACAAAGAGCTGTTAAAGTGCTCTGTGTTCCAGTCCTGGGCCAGCAGCACAAAAGGCTCCAGGGACATATAGGGAGGAACTGAGTTGTCTAGCATCAGGGAGAGGGCTGGAGGGGCAGTTGGCAGGGGCCATTGCTCTTTTGCTGAGCCCTCCCCCCAACAAGAGCAAGCATGTGGGTGCCACACCTGAGTCTCTATCGACATGGCTAACACTGTTCTCCTGGCACTGGAGATTCCCTGAGACCCCACCCCATCCAATTTTAAGACCCACCCAAGCCCTTTACAGTGACATTTCCATATGAATGGCCTGTCTTGGTTCATGCTTTGGACTTCTCTAAAACCACTCAAACAAGCAGCATTTCGCATCAGCATGCCTCTGGACTCTTGCTAAGTGGCCCCATGTCCAGCACTAGTTGTACTCAGCCTTGATTCGCAGCTTGGCCTCTCCTGGACACTTGTAAGCCCAGCACAACTAGCAGCTATCTGCAGATCTCTCTTTAATTCATGCTGGGTGGCCCTGGGAAAGACACAGGTGGTGGCTGATCTTGGTCTGCTCCTCCTGGGAAGCCCCAGAACCAGGGCCACCAGGTAGACAGCTTCAGACCATGTTAAAGCACTTCCATGAGTGACATACTCAAGGGACAGACTCAGGGGGCATCATAACCCTGCTGAAGCAAGTCCTGCTCTGTAGGGTTGTCAAGGCTGCACCACTGGGCCCTACAGGAAACCTACTGTGTAATGCCACTTGACCAAGACTGGAAGACATAGTAGCTCTACTCAATACATAGAAACAAACACAGGGAGACAGCCAAAATTAGGAGACAAATAAACATGTCCCACATGAAAGAAAAAAACTCCAGAAAAAGAACTAAGCAAAATGGAGACAAGCAATCTACCAGATGCAGAGTTCAAAACACTGGCTCTAAGGATATTTGATAAACTCGGGCAAAGAGTAGATGAACTTAATGAGAACTTCAACAAACAGAGAGGAAACATAAAAATGTAAATAGAAAACAAAAAAGAAGCAGTCAGAAATGAAGACTGCACTAACTGAAATGAAGAATACATTAGAGGGAATCTATAGTAGAGCAGATAAAGCAGAGGATAAAATTGGTAATTTGGAAGATAAAGAAGCAGAAAACAACCAATCACAAGAGCAAAAAAGAGAGAGAGAGAGAATATTTGAAAACTGAGAATAATTTAAGGAGCCCCTGGGACAACTTAAAGAATATCAACATCCACATCATGGGGATGTCAGAAGGAAAAGAGAGAGAGAGCAAGGAATTGAAAACCTATTTGAAAAAAATAATGATGACACACCTCCTTAACCTGGTGAAGGAAAAAGACACACAAGTCCAGGAAGTGCACAGAGTCCCAAAAGGGTCTACACCAAGATAATTAAAATGCCAAAGGTTAAAGGTAAAGAGGAAATTTTTAAAGCAGCAAGAAAAAAGCAGTTAATTACCTATAAGGGAACTTCCATAAGACTATCAGCTGATTTCTCAACAGAAACTTTGCAGGCCAGAAGGAATTAGCATGAAATAATTCAAAGTGATGAAAAGCAAATCAAGGACCTACAACCAAAATTACTCTACCCAGCAAAGTTACCATTTAGAATTAAAGAATAGCTAAAGAGCTTCTCAGACAAGAAAAAGCTAAAGTTCATCACCACTAAATCAGTATTACAATAAATGTTAAAGGGTCTTCTTTAAGAAGAAGAAAACAAGATTAAAAATATTAATAATAAAATGGGCCCTGGCTGCTATAGCTCAGTGGATTGAGTGCTGCTTGTGAACTGAAAGATGGCTGGTTTGATTCCTGGTCAGAGCACATGCCTGGGTTATGGACCAGGTCCCTAGCTAGGTGCGTGTGAGAGACAACCAGTCGGTGCTTCTCTTGCACATCAATGTTTCTCTCCCTCTTTCCCTCCCTTCCATATAATCTTTCTAAAAATAAATAACATCTTTAAAGATACTAGTAATAATACAATGTAAATAAATACATACCTGTCAACAATTGCTTCAATGCAAATGAATTAAATGCTTCAATCAAAAGACATACAGTGGCTGAATGAGTAACAGGCAAGGTCCAGGTGCTGTCTACAAGAGACCCACTTCAGATAAAAAGACGTACAAGGAATAAAAGTAAATGGGCATAAAAAGATATTTCATGAAAATGGAAACAAACAAATAAGGCTGGAGTAGCAATGCTTATACCAGACAAGCTAGACTATAATAAAACAAAGGCTATAACAACTGACAAAAAAGGAACCAGCTATTCCATTACTAAGTATTTATCCAAAGAAACCCAAAATACTAAATCAAAAAGACATACACATCCACATGTTCATTGTAGCATTATTTACAATAGCCAAAATATGAAAGCAACCTAAGTGTCCATTGATAGATGAGTGGATAAAAATGCCATTCATATATACAATGGAATATGATTCAGCCATAAAAAGAAGAATGAAATCTTAGCATCTGCAACAAGAATGTACCTAGAGATATTATGCTGAGTGAAAAACAAGTCAGAGAAAGACAAATGCTATATGATTATGCTTATGTGTAGAATCTAAAAAACAAAGTAAATGGATAAGCATAACAGAAATAAACTCATTGATACAGAGAACATTTTGATAGTTGCCAGATAGGAGGGGGTAGGGATCTGGGTGAAAAATGTGAAGGGATTAAGTACAAATTGGTAGTTACAGAATAGTCATATGGGTATAAAATACAGCAAAGGGAATACGAGGTCTGTCCGGAAAAAAACCCAGCCATCATTAATATAATGAGAATGATTTCTGCAACAATAATGTAACCTGGCAGCCAAGGAGAATGGACTGGAATGCACATGCATGAAGAATGATGACTTCACTGTATTAGTCAGTGGGGGCAGTAGATGCCCATGAGTGAGCATGTATATTGTGTGGCCGTCACATTCAAAATGACTGAATGAGTAGAGCAACGAATCTGCATCAAATTTTGCATTAAGCTTGACCATTCCTCTGTGGAAACTATTTGGGTGATTCAGTTGGCCACAGCTATGAGCAACGGGTGATTGACAGCTTCATCATGACAATGAGCCTGCTCACACATCATGTCTCTTGCAGAGTTTTTTGGTGAAACATAAAATCACCTAGGTGACTCAACCCCCTACAACACAGATTTGGCACCCTGAGACTTTTGGCTTTTCCCAAAACTGAAATCACCTTTGAAAGGGAAGAGATTTCAGACCCTCAGTGAGATTCAGGAAAACATGATAGGGCAGCTGATGGCGATTGGGAGAGCTGTGTGATGCCCCAACGTGCCTACTTTGAAGGGCACTGAAGTATCATCATCCTATGTACAATGTTTTTTGTATCTTCTTCAATAAATGTCTCTATTTTTCATATAACATGGCTGGATACCTTCTGGATAGACCTCATATATTCAATAATATTCTAGTAACTATATAAGGTGCCAGGTGACTGCAAGATTTATTGGGGTGATCATTTTGTAAGTTACATAAATGTCTAATTGCTGGGTTGTACACCTGAAACTAATATAATATTGTATGTCAACTGTGATCATTACCATAAAATTACATGAAAGTTGTAAATACAGTACAAAGAACTTTCTTTTTATTGAACCATTTGAAGATAAGTTTCTGACCTTGTGCCCTGCAAATAGTTTACTATTTCCTACAATCAAAGACATTCCCCCCCCTACCTAGCTGCAATAAAAACAAGACATTAATATTGATACAATACTATTATTTGATTTCAAGTCCATACTCAAATTTCTTTAGTTGTTTCACTAATGATCTTTAAAGAAAAATAAGTTGTGTGTGTCCGCTGTTCATTTTGTTTCACAACTCTGGTCTTCAATCTGGATGATCCATCCTTTAGTGTTTATCATGATCCTGACACTTTTGAAGAAGGTTATTTTGTAGAACATCTCTTGATTTACTTTAGCCTGAAATTTTCTCACTATATTTAGGCAATGCCTCTGATGGCAATATCAGAGAGGTAGTATTGGATTTTTCTCATGGAATCCTATAAGGTGGCTCACGATTTTCATTCTCCTGTATCTGATGATGTTCACTCTGACATTTGATTCAGGTGGTGCCTGCCAAGCTTCTCCACGGTAAGGTTCCTCTTTTCCCCCTTTGTAGCTAACAAGCATATGTTCATTATTGTGGTACCTCTGAACTTTAAACATTTGTAAATGCCCCATGCCTCATCAAACTTTCAATTGGTTCATTTCTTTGTATTAGTGGAGACAATTGTTTGTTTGTTTTTCAGTGGATTGTTATTGTCATTATTTACTTGATGCTCAGATTGTTCCTTGACTGGCCACTCAATGAGAACTCATTCAAGCTGTATCTTTTTTACATGATCCCATTGTTTTTTGAGCACTTCATTGCTTTCTAGCACAACAACACATTCCAGGCTCACTTTGCATTTTCTTCACCTCAGTATCAGAAGCAACCATTTCTACAAGGAGCCCCCAGTTCCAAGATGTTGAGGCAAGAGATGCTGCTAATCTCAGGCCTTCTCAGTGAGGACACACCCATCCACATATACACCTTCCTCTCCCTTCTTCAATGCCAACTCATTGTTTCAGGACACCTGCTCACATGAACACCCTCCTCATCCTGCTTGGCATTTAACACCCCACACTAAGCAGGCCACTATCCTATGGAGACACCCTTCTCCTCATACCAGGCTGCTCCCCACCGTACCCTCTTCCCTCTGCACAAGCTCTGATACGCTGCACTGGCCCCTCCCTCTGCCAGAACGCCCTTTTGCCTCCCCCAGGGCACAAGCTCTGCCACTCCACACCTAGCTTACTCAGTGCTGATTCACCACTTCTGACTGTCTCTTCCACAGGATGCATTTTCCTTACCCTGCTGGGGCTCAGAAACCATTTTGGGCCACAGCAGATGGCCTACCTCTAATGGCTTTAGCACTGAATTGTTCAGAAAGAGTAAAAGCCCTGTTAAAGTTTTAAGGGAGTTGTTTTGCTAGAGAAATTTCAAGACTAGAAAAAATAAAGTCTTGTAATTGCTGAAGCCCTTGGCTAATTCTAGAGCCCCCACCCCATACCCACCCTCCCGGCACTGTACTGTTAGCAAATGAGCTGAGAATGTAGTACACAGACCCCAGGAAGGAAATGTCATCCGATGCTCTTCTTAAATGAGATCAAGGAGTGGAGTAGAAGAGACATCTTTCAGAGAGTGCGGCTGGGAACAGCTGGATTGGCTGGTCAAGGATCACACTTCATTCTCCAGGCAGGGACAAAGTCACATTCCCAAACTACAGAATGGTATATATTGTGTGAACCAGTGACCACAGAGGGTTCACATTTTATCACTAAGAATTTTCCATTGCAGTTATCCAACATCCCCACCGTTGTAACATGCTGGCCATACAGGCCTGATTATATTTATCCTTTGGCTATCAGTTGCAGGACCATGAGAACCCACATGAGGACCTTAGCCTTGGAATCACATACCACTCAGAGATCCCAGACCTGCAGCTTTTACATCCAAGTGTAGATGGCTTTGGGCTGTCTCCCTTTGGGAAGAGTCAGTGAGTTGTCAATGACATAGAGGGAGGCATTTTTTAAATTATTACTTGGCAAAATAGTGTATAGAGTGTCAGGCAGCCAAGCAATAAACTCTAGTGGAGTTGTTTTTTCTTGGTCAGCCTGTCTTTCCCTTTCTTATGATAATAGCACCCTGTTTTTCCTTTGGGAGAATCTACCCTTCTTCACTTTCAGTCCATATGGGTTGGGTAGGGCTGACCCCAGCTAGGGCAGTAGTCATGAAACCCTGTTTGGCCAGTCAACACACCCTTTTCCTGACCATGAATATTTATATATGGGAAGGTTACCCAATTAAGCCAATGAGAATCAATTCTGAGATTTTTCTGGAATGCATAGAAAAGAGAGGCTCCATTTCCATTCAGGTTGCAAGGCTGAGAAGATGCTAAGTATCTGGAACTTGTATGATGTGGGAAGAACATGACTGAAAATAAGCTAGCAGAGAAAAACAGGGACAAAATGGGAATATAACCTGAGCTCTGATTACGTCATTTGAGGCCAAGAATATAATTATGTCCTAAGCTCAAAGGGATCCCACAAGACTTGCAACCAGGAGAGCAACGGAGAGCAGCAGCTCATCCCAGGCTAACCCTCTGAACCTGCCTCCAAGGCCCCTTTCCTCTGACTCTCTCATGAGCCGATGGCAGCCCCACCTTGGCTCACTTCTTTCCTATAATATTTCTAGGGAGCCAAAGCAGTCCCACCCGGTCTCTTTCCTGTTGCTTCTCCTGTCCTAAGCCTTTCCTTGTTTCACTGTCTCCAGCTTTAATAAATGTACTCTCAAAGTCTTATGGGGGGAAAATGGATTTCTGATTTTTTCCTTAAAAGAGTACTAATACAAATTTCCTTGGAAAGTACTTTTCACCATATTTTACAGATGGGGAAACTGAGATTCACAGAAGTTAAGTAACTTGACTAAGGTCACATACACGGTATGATTGTTAGTCTTATGTGTCAACTTAGCTAGGCCCTAGTATTGGTACTTAACCTATTTTTTTCTTTTTCTTCTTCAAGAAGACCCGTTAACCTTTCTTTTAGTACTGGTTTGGTGGTGATGAACTTCTTCAGCTCTTTCTTGTCTGAGAAACTGTTTATCTGTCCTTGCATTCTAAATAATAGCCTTGCTGGATAGAGTAACCTTGGTCATAGGTTCTTGCTTTTCATCACTTTGAATATTTCATATAAATCCCTTCTGATAGACATCTACAATCAGTTGACTTTAAGTTAACGTTAGTATCCTCATCCAATTAAATGGAGGTCTTCAAGCAAAAACTGAGATTTTGAGATGAAGAACAAATTCTGCCTCAAGACGGCAGCATCAACTTCTACCTGAATTTCCAGCCTTCTCATCTGCCTTGCTGATGACAGACTTGCACACCTCTCACACAACTGTGTGAGCCAGTTCCCTAAAACAAATCTCTTTTTCTTCTCTCTCCATATCTATAATCTCATCTACATCTATGTTATATATCAATCTCTTATTTGTTCTTTTTTTGATGCAGATTGATTTTATTTTCTTAAATGTAAAGAGCCATTATAAAATATTAAGAAAATTACATCAATTATAAGGTCTCAGCCATTTAAACATGATATCAGCATACAAATAATCATGTAGATCAATGAAATAAAACGAGCATTCTAGAAACAAACATAGATATCTGTCTAACAATGTTATATATGATTAAATTGATATTTCAAGTCAATGGGGAAAATAAGGCTTATTCAACAAATAAGGTGCATGGACCACTATTACTTGAAATAAAACAAATATAGAGCCTTATTTCACACATTATACAAAAATATTCAGATGAGTTAAAAATCAATATGTAAAATCTAAGGAGTTTTAGGAGAAAATACAAAATAATATTTTTCTTACCCTGAAGTAAAATATTCAAACCCAGAAACTACAAAGTAAAATATTGATAATATGACTATATTAAACATTTAAGACTATATAGTAATTTACATATAAAAAAGTTCAAGGACAAGTAATAGAATAGGAAAGTATTTGCAACACATCTAAAAAAGAGTTAATAGTTTTGTTTTGTTTTTTTAGGGAAAAAATTCTACAAACATTTAGTCAAAAATGGATAAAGAATACTAAAAAGTCATTTAAAGTTTCTTAAAAATAATAGAAATAGGCAAGACATATACAAAAACAGGTTTAGTTTCAAAAAATAATAAAGTAACAGTTAAAATAACACATCATTGTCACAATCAGATTAGTATTAAAAATCTTGGTAATATCAAGTATTGGTGACTGTGAAATGAACTGGGTATTCATAGACTCTTTTTCTTCATCTTCTTAAAGCAGTCCCTTTAGTATATTTTGCAACGCTGGTTTGACAGAGGTGCACTCTTTTAACCTTCTTTTGTCTGAGAAACTCCTTATTTGCCTTCCATTTTAATTGAGAGTCTTGCTGAGTAGAGCAAGCTAGGTTGCAGGCCTTTGCTTTTAATTGCTTGGAATATTTCTTGCTGTTCCCTCCTGGCTTGTAGTGTTTCTGTTGAGAATTCAGCTGCTAGCCATATTGGGGCTCCCTTATATGTTACTACTTGTTTCTCCCTTGCTGCCTTTAGAATTCTCTGTTTTTGATATTTGCCATTTTAATTATGATATGTCTTGGAATGAACCTCATTGGGTTCCTCTCTAATGAGACCCTCTGTGCTCCCTGGACTTGTGTGACTTTTTCTCTCCTCAAATTGTGGAAGTTCTCCATCATTACTTTTTTAAACAGGTTCTCTATCTCTTGCTCCTCTTCTTCTTCTTCTGGTATCCCTATTATATGGATATTATTATGTTTCAGGTTGTCCTGTATTTCCCTAAACTCTTCTTCATTCTTTTTGAGTCTTTTTTCACTTTCTTGCTTTTTCTGGGAGTTTTTTCTACCTTATCCTCTAGCTTGCATCTTCCATCCTCTGCTTCATCTAGCCTGTTTTTGATTCCTTCTACTGTGTTCTTCAATTCAGAAATTGTATTCTTCATTTCCTCTTGCCTCTTAATGATAATTTCTATGTCCTCTTTCATGCTGATATAGTTTGCAGTAAGTTCCTCATAGTTTCCCTGTAGTTTTTGGTAATTCTCTCTGAGCTCACTGAGCTCATTGAGCTTCCTTAGAACTGTTGTTTTGAACCCAATATCTGATACTTTACTTGCCTCTTTTTCATTTAGTTCTCTCACTGGGGATTCCTCCTTTCCTTTCAATTGGGGGTTGTTTCTTTGTGTTCCCATTATTTATGAGACTCATCTTTTTTGCTTCTGCTTCTTAAACTGATCTGTCTTGATTTCCTGACTGTGTGGTGTGAACTTCTATTTTAGGAGACCTCTGTTTTTTCTTTCTGGATCTGCCTCTGATGCTGTCAGATGTTGACCTTGTCTGACCTTAGGTAATGTGTTCGAGACTTCCAGGAATCTACTGTCTGTGGCTGTCTCCTTCAGCTGTTAATCTAGTCAGTCTGCACTCAGCAGGCTGGCTTAGAGACACCACAGAGCAGGGCAGTGTCCTTCCTGGGGGTGGGGTTATTGGGTCCTCTCATGCTGCTGCCACTCAGGGGAGCAGTCTGCCTGAGCCAGATGGCTGCTGCCTTATGGGAGATGGAACAGCACTGGGATCCCGCCAGCTACTCTCTTCGTTCTCTCCCCAAAGCCTCTGCCTCCAGTCTCTCAAGTATCTCTAGACCACTCTGCAGCCCTTTTAGACAAGGATCTATTATCTGTGGCTGCCACTCTGTACTCAGCCGTCAGGCTTTAGCACCACCTGGCCAGGGCAGAGTCTCTCCTGGGGTGGGGCTATCGTATCCTCTCACGCTGTTCCCACCCAGGGGAGTGGTCTGTCTGAGCCAGGTGACTGCTGTCATATTGGGGAAGAGTCAGCACCAGGATCCCACCAGCTACTCTCTCAGTTCTCACCCCAAAACCTCCTTCCCCAGTCTCTCCTCAGGCATCTCTAGCCCACTCTGCCCCCACCTTTGCTGCATCCCAGGGTAAGTGGCTGCAAATAAACATTTATGCATTGACCCTTTAAACGGCTCTTTGTGTCTCTAGCTGCCCATCTCTGCCAGAGAGCAACCCTGCTGGTTTTTGCAGCTGGCTATTATCTGTGTACTTTTGGGGTTCTGGTGCTGTAGGCTGGAAATCCCCACTTAGGGTTTAGACCCTGCTCTTCTCAGGGGGATCCAACAGGCCTTTTCAATATCCTTCTGGTGCTGCTGCCTGTGGGTGCTCCATCCGCCTTCTCGAATCTCTACCGCACTCTTTACCAGTTAGGTTGTGCTAAAGCTGATTTTTCTGTCTGTCGGAGGCTATAAGGCTCCTCTCTCACTATTGTTCAGTTTTTTTATTCCAGGTGATTTCTCCACAATTTAGTTGTACTTCCAGGTTGGTCCTGGGAAGGTGTGAGCATGACTTCCACTCACTCCTCCACCATCTTGATTCTCCCAATCTCTTATGTGTTCTATTTTTCTGGAGAACCCTGAACAAGTGTTAAATGGCAGAACTGGTATTTGAATAAGTGTCTATCTGACTCTAAGTTCACTAGTCTCTACTTCTCACAATTAAAATTGGCTTAAGAGAAACAGTCATGCATATGTGCATGGATGCCTATATATATTCTATTGCTACAGGATGCTAGAAATGTGCTGATAATCTCACATCTTTATCTCCACCCCCAATTTTTCTTCCAAAGCCCACATGTGGACATGCAACTCTTTTCCCACCATTGCTACATCATTGCCAAAAAAAAAAAAAAAAAATTCAGGAAGAAAAAAACAGAAAGAGAATACATCAAAGTGTTAATAATGATGGTCTCAAGATAAACAAATCATAAATGATTTTTTGTTTTTCTCTATTTTCTAAGTTTCTATGATATGTTTTTAATCTGTTATTAAACTGTTAATCCTAAAAGAAGCAAAGGCATTTGCAGGAAACACATATATCCCCATTCTTTCATAACAATTGAGATGGAGTCCATATCAGGAGAGTAAGTAGCTCTGGAATTGTATATTTCCCTGTGCATCCTTTTGTCTCCAAAACCTTGGAAGCAAAAAAAAAAAAAAAAAAAAAAAAAAGCAGCCCCTCACTACACAAAGCTGATCCATCATTATAATTTCTGAGTAGTACGAATAACCCCTAGGTGAAAGTGCCCTGAATAAATGATGTATAAATATTGAACACTCAAAAGAGCGTGAATCCCTGACATCATTTAGCTCACTAAGAAGGAATAACAGAAACAGCAGCAGCAGGAGTCTAGGCAGGTACGTGACAACAGTAGGCACAAAACAAGCATTAAATAAATGCCTGAAAAATGGGCTGACTGCTCTGCCATCACAGTTGTCTAAGTGTAACTGACTTGCCCACATGGTGGCAGTATTACTCCACACCAGGTAGTGTTGGGAGGCGGGCACAGTTTCTACCTGGCACTAAATGCCCAACTCCCCTTTCTTCCTCTGACAGAGAAGCACTGTGATCCACAGAAAGGTTCCAAAGGAAGACATTATTGGCATCATCCTATCTTTCTTAACCGAGTGAGGGGCACGGCCCTCTGGCTATAGGAAAGAGGCATCCATCACCTTCGGAGGTTTGGACCAGACTGTGAAGCAGATGGAAACTCCCTGTATAGGGGTTTATGCATTGATGAGTCCAAGATAAACCAGAGGCCCCTGGGATGGTCACTGATAGCAGGAATTGAAAACAGCTCTCAGGGAAGGGTAACACATGGGAGGCAGGGTGATGAGATGGGATAACATGAGCTAGGAGGCTGTCAGACCAGGGTTTACATCTTGGCTCAGCCTCAGGCAAGTTACATAACCACCCTGGTTGCATTTCTTCCTTTTTTCTTATTTTGTTTGTTTATTGCTGAAATGGGAATAGGACTTTGTAGGGCTGTTGAGAGACTTCATTTTGATAATGCTTATAAAGGATTCAGTGTGATGCCTGGTACATAGCAGCTCAGAGAGTGTTACTATCACTCTTGTTATTGTTGCTGTTGTTAATTATTATGGTGTTATTAACTGTACAGAAATTCTGAGGAAGTCTCCTGGCACCCTATAGATACACAGACTAAATCTGTAACTATTTCCTAAAATTATTTCTTTATTCATAATAATGTGAGAACTAAAAGATCAAAATGTGGGTCCAAGAAGCAAGAATATGTTTAAGGGGGAAAATCAAATGCAACTTTTGATTTCTCTTTAGGAAGGGAAGAAACAGCACCAAATTCCTTCAACTTCCTCCTCTTTAAATCTTGAAGCCAAGGTTATCCAATGAATTGCAGTCCCAGCAGCCAGGGTGAGGGGTTTTGTCCAGCAAGCCATCTGCACAGTCTATGTGACTCCTGGCTCCAGGCAGACTTTGTCTGCACCCTTTACTTCCATCAAGCAAAGGTAGGATCCCTTTATTCCTCACGCAGTTGCCCTCAGGAAAAAATACATATATTTTTTCTCCTTCATTGCTTCTAAGCTTCTAAAGTATGGTTGATGACAAAAAGCAAAGTGCTAGGATGGTTTACACAAAAAGGGGACAGAACAAAGAAAATACACACACACACACACACACACACAGAAAAACAAATCAACCAGAAAAAGGGGAAAAAAGAGCAGAATAAAAGAGAGAAGAGATGGCTTATAATGATCTCCAAGTCTTGGATTTACTATATGGTGGAAGGTGACCAAGTGTTCTCCAATATTTATTGAGGACATAATAAAAAAGTAAAACTTAAGTACCACACAGGGATTTGGGTTGGTGGAAGCAGCAGTTGTAAAAGTATGATTCATAAACTTTCTCTAGGAGAAATATGTTTGAAATGCAAGTCCCACATTTTAATAGTCTGTTTTTCTCTATGTGTTTGCATATGAAAATGCAGATACTGACACTTAAACTGTAAATCACATGATCATAATCTATGTACACTTGTGCACAAGGTCCCTAAGTTTTGTCACTGTAGTGAGCACAGAACAAAGGTCTGAAAGGCTGTATTAGACACGAAAGACTATGTTATGCTGTGTAACAAACAAGTCCAAAACTTGTTGTGAATTATAGCAAGAAAGGTCTATTGCTCACTCATGCTGCATATCCATCAACGGTAGACAGGCACCTCTGGTTATTAGTTATTTTGTTCATGTCCCCTCACCTGGGGACTCAGGCTTACACAGCCTCCATAATCCGGTTGCTAGCTTTTACAGTAAGTCACACACTGGTTCTTATGGACTGCCCACTTCACTTCTTCCCACACGGCATTGAACATAGCAAGTCATCTGGCCACAGGAAAATGAGATTATACCTTGTACTTGAGAGGAAGAAAATTGAAATGTCTGCAGACAGCTCAGTGACTACCCAGGGCTTACTAGGAATTCTGACATTTTTTAGTTTTTTAATTTAAATATTTTGTTATTTATACTATGGTTTGGGACCAAAGGAGAGAGCCTCCTGTTTTCCTGTGTAGTGCCAGCTGGTTTCACAAGGAGACTTAACTCTGTGCCTTGGGATTCCTTAATATTAGGCCCTAAGACTGAGGCATGACAGCAAACTAAGAATATCTGCCAACTTAATTCTAGCCACATTTGGGCAAGACTTCATATTCAGACTTTAACTCAGAGTTCCAAACTGCAGTCCAGGTACCAAATATGGCTTGCAGACGTTTTGATGTCTCACATATGATGTTCCAATTTCTTCCCCTTTGCCCCCCCCCCCCGCCTGCCCCACCCCGCTCCCACAGTCAATCCCCATACTGTTGTCCATTTCCATGGGCCATGCATATACGCTCTTTGACTAATCCCTTCATCTTCTTTCAACCAGTCCCCACCTCCCCCCTCACAGCTGTCAGTCTGTTTCATGTTTCAATGCCTCTGGTTCTATTTTGCTCATTAGTTTATTTTGTTCATTAGATTCCACTTATAAGTGATATAATATGGTACTTGTCTTTCACTGACTGGCTTATTTCACTTAGCCTAATAGTCTCTAGTTCCATCCATGCTGTCAAAAGATATAAGAATTCCTTCTTTCATCACTGTCGTGCATAAGTAGTCCATTGTGTAAATGTACCACAGGGGATTTTTTTGTTTGCTTTTTTTTTTTTAATCAACTCACCTACTTGAGAAATTGATCACTTTAAAATGTCAAAAGTCCAAATATCCAAGCAGGACTGCATGTGTACCAACGCCTTGTGCAGATTTCAGTCGACATGTATCTTACACGGCCTACGCCACATGACAGAGTCTACAGGCTATGCTCAAAATCAGTGTTGGTTCTAGCTGGACCCCCTAGTCCAGCGAGATCGATCTAGAGGGGTCCCATGCCTGGCCCCTCTTCTCTCATGGTAAGTTCTATCCCCAGGAACTCCTTCCTCAGTCTCTACAAAACAGGTTTCTATAAATCACTCACAAATATGCCAAGAAATCCCGATTTTCTTAACATCAGCTAAGCTCAAACTGAGACTTTCCTGTGAATCTTTTTTCCTCTCTTTTTAATCCAGCGCACAATACTGAACTTCTGTGTTAAAAAAAAAAAAAAAAGACTGGACTCTCTTTGATGGGTGCATGTATTCAAAGTGTGAATGTGTTTAACATCTCATTCTGCTTTAAATCCTATGATTCCATGGGCAACGATGGGAAAACTGAAGACCAGAGAGGTTACCTAACTCTCTGAAGGTCTCACATTTACTGATAAGCAAAACCGGATTCAAACCCAAACTTGTCTTTCCCAAGGACACTGGCGATTTGGGGTTGGCCAGGGATATATTAAGCTAATGGGAGGGAGACTCCCCACCCACATCTTCACTCATAAGAAAAGGAGGCGAAAACCTGACGCTGACTTAGGGTCTTAGGGCGGGTCACTCAAAGCCTCTTTTCCTTCCTCTCTTTTCCCCGGTCCCTATCGCGGATTCCGCCCCAAGCGTGCCTTGAACTTAACAGCACCCTCAGGAACTACGGCGCGCGGGTAGAGGGGCTGAGCGCTGGGCCCGCCCTCCCCAGCCTCTGGCCCCTGGCCACGCCCGCCTCAGACCCCGCGAGCCCGGCCACGCCCAGCCCCAGCGGAGGTCAGACGCCGACTGCGCTCCGCCGCCATTTCCTGTCCAACTCTGAGCGCTTCAGGTCAGTGGAGCGGGGTGGCCCGGTGTCTGCCCTGGGACCTGATCTTGATCTGACTGTCAGCCTAACAGAAAACGCTGGTTTGGGCCCCCGCAGATGGGACTGTATCGGCTGCGGCCTGGGATCTCCAGGGCAGGCACGGTACTCGTGGACGCTACGGAGAGGTTGCCGAGCAACGGTGCCGTCGGCCCCGCCCCTTCGCGCCGGGTGGGAGGGGTGTCTGGGGCCAACGGATCCCAGGGCTCCCCCTGCACAGCTACCCGTGGCCGCTGCTTCTGTAAAACTTGGAGCGCCAGACGCATCACCTTTCCCTGACCTCGTGCTGTAGTGCGTTCATGGTCCAGGCAGTGCGCGCCCTTTGACCCCTGCCCTGGGAGCAGATGGGCTGGCATCTGCCTGTACCTGTTCTGAGCCTTCTTTTTGCCCATCTTTACCTTGGGCAAGTTAACTCACTTCACTAGGCCTCATTTCCTTGGGGTCCAACACGTCAGAGCTGGAAAGAAGCCTAGTGATCTTTTATTTAAACCACGCATACCCACTCTTGTTTTATAGGTAGGGTGCTTCGTTCGCATTTTCCCCTCAGAGTGTTTATGCTTGGAGCTTTAATTAATCTCCAGGATAACCCTCACAGTTTGTATTGCATTTGCATAGAATGAATGAGGACTGGGGCTCAGAGAGGTTGCGACTTTAGCTGAGGTGTTACAGCTTGTAACTGGTAGAATGTCAGAGATGAAGTAACTCACGTCTTGTTTGTGGCAGATTTCAAATTCCCAGTTACCGGGTCACTATGACTACCAAACCTACTTGTAAGTCAGAATCACCTGGAGAATGTTTACAATGATACATTTCTGAGTACTATTTCAGGTTCACTGACCAACGAGCTCTGGAGTTAAGGCTGAGGAATCTATATTTAACAAGTTTTTGGATGAGTTTTATGGTCTGTGGGTGAACCTTTGGGAACCACTGGGTATGTCATGCACCTTTTCACTGAAACTACTTGGGAGGTCATAAATCTCAAGTAACTGGAGAAGATACACTGTTGCATGGGACCATCAAGTTCTAATCTTTTCAGCCAATTTGTAGCTTCTCTCTACTCCTCAGAAACAAGCCAGATTATATTTCACACAGTTTTGGACATTTGGATGCAAACTGCCCTGTCTCCAGTTGCCTGTTACCCAGCTCGGCCCAAACTTCTGGTAGAGCCAGTCTGTCATGATCAAGTCAAGCGTTAGCATCTTCCTGTATGTCTGGAGGCCTGTCACCTGCTCCCCTCCTGGTCTTCCCACCAGGTGTCTGAAACACAGCAGTTGATGTTGGCTTTGGAGGACCATTTTGCAGAGTGGTTTCCCCAGTGGAGGGAGGACTGGCAGCTTTCTGGAGGTATCACCACAAAAAATGAGTGTTCCTTGGCCTTAACAGCAGTAAAATAGATCACCCTGCTGTTATTCATGACGTCTATAAGCACAAGTCCGTCTTAAAAATAATCACTTGGCTTTTAGTCTTAGAAGGCTAATGAGCCTGACAAATTCTGTTTAGTGTTTCATTATTATTAATTTTCATCATTTATGCTACCTCCCTCAGGGATTCTGTTTCATAATGGCTGATGATCAAGAGAAAGACTTGCAGAAATTTCTTAAAAATGTGGATGAAATCAGTAAGTATCAGTGAATCATAAACAAAGTAAATTCTACTTTAGATTAAGTTATTTCCAGGTTTGCCTGACAGGTTTATGACTCTTAAGGTAAAGAAAGTAATTGAAATTAAACAGAAGGGGTATTGAAAAACAAGTAATATTAGGGCCTGGGGATAATATTTTCTGGCTGTTAATCAGTATCAGAAAAGTTGTTAACCTTCTATTGGAATTCAGGCTGACAGCCATATTTTGCCCTTGGCATATTTTGTCACCTTCCTTGTAGAATGAGATTAAAAGGAGCTTCTGTTTCCCCATAGCTGATGAGCCTAGCTGTTCACTTCGAGATCACTCAGGTGCCCCGTTGATCAGTGTGGGATCCGTCTTGTTTTAGAGTAGAACCATTTCTGTTTTTGAGCTGCAGAGTCAAAATCAAACATCTTTCCTTATGGATTGATGGAATTACATTGGTGGCTCATTGTTAACATACCCCTGTGTCTCTCAAGGCAAGAAGACCCCCTTCCTCAGCTAAGACAGTGGGATCTCAGAGGACATACTCTGATCCCACAGACCACAGTCAAGAGATTCCGAAGCAATCAATTCCTATTTAAACTTCAGGGAGCTTGTTTGAGAATAAAAACAAGCAAACCAACCAACCTTACAAATCTAGTAGACATGTTGAAATTGCTGCTTCTGACAGGTTCTATGGGTCCAAAGACTAAAATAGTTTTAAAAAATAGTTTGGGTAACTTGATAAATAATACATTCATAATTGTTCTTTGTTTTCATCATGGCCCTCTTCTCTCCCTGTCCCTAAATGTTGTTCTGTGGAGTTCTGGCCTTGGCCCACTGCTTATCTTTCTTTTCAGGTGATCTTGTCCAAGCATATGGTTTAACTACCACCTGTTTGTTGATGACTCTCACATCTCAGTTGCCACCTAGCCCTCTTTTCTGAGCTGACTGCCATATCCACTGTGTACTGTACAAACACTGTAAACTTAATGCTTCCGAAATTAAATATCCTCTATCCCCTCCATCCTCCTCTCAAATAAAGCCTCCTCTTACCTTCACCTTCATCCTAGTGTCAGGAGGGGGCTCCACCATCCAGAAATCTGCAAGTCATATCAGACTCCTCCCATCTCTCAGTCCTACAGTCATTCAGCCATCAAATTTGGCCTCTTTCTCCAGCTCCATCCTCCTCCCCAGCCCTCCCTTTGTTCTGGTTCTCTTACTCAGACTATTTCAACAACCCTCTGATTGTTTTTCCTGTCTCCAGGTTTACACTCCCCACAGAGTAATGTATCTGAAATGCAAATCTGACCCAGACACTTCTCTGCTTGGATTCTCTCCGCAGTCACAATACATTTCAAGCTCTCATCAGGACTTAAGTCCTCCCATGACCTCTCCTTACCTCTCACTGCTCTCTCACACTCGTGCAGAAACAAAGTGCTTTTAGTTCTCTAAACATATCCCAATGGCTCATACTATGCAAGATGTGTTTGTTATTCCCTCTGCCTCCCCATCTTCCTTTGCCTGGCTACCTTTCGTTTGTACTCAGAGTTCCTTCAGATACTGCCCAATAGATCTTTCTGTGGTGACAGAACTGTTGTATAATCTGCACTGTCCACCATGGTGACCAGTAGCCACAAGTGGCTACTGAGCATTTGAAATGTGGCTAGTGCTACTCAGGAACTGAATTTCTACTTTTATTTCATTTATAATTCAATTTTTGTAGTTACATTCATTTCTTGGGTTTTTGCTGTGCATTGAATATTCCTAAGCACTGGAGAGCACAGTAACTATAACCAGGAATTACCTTCCTTCATGGTATCTACATTCCAGTCAAGAAAACAGACCCCAAACAAGTAATCTCAAATGTGATGTATGATACAAAGAGAGGCTTGCAAAGTGCAAGAAACTTCAACTCAATTTAGAAAGGCATATTAGTCTGTTTGGGCTGCTGTACAACATATTTTCTCACAGTTCTGGAAGCTAGATATCCAAGAGCAAAGTTTTCTTCAAATTATTCTTTACTAAATATTTACTAAATATTCAGTAAAATTTAGATCAAAATCCTAGAAGTGTCTTGTTTAGAATTTAACAAGCTGATTCCAGAATTCACACAGAAGAGCAAAGAGCTAAGAATAATCAGGTTATAAATTTAAAAAAATAAGACAATTTTGCAGAAAAAGAAGAAGATGGGAGAGCTCTTTCTACAAGATAGTCAAGGTTTATTATAAGGTGATAGTAATTATGCATGGAAATTTGGTCCTGGAAAAGTCAAGTAATGCAGTAGAGTGGAAGGAAGAGACTAGAGCAGATTCATGCAAGTAGCTTCATGCCTGTAACAGGGATAGCACAGCACATCAGTGGGGAAAGCAAGGGCTCTTCAACGAGTGGTGCTGCTGCCCCACACCAAGGCCACCTCCAGGTACATTAAATTTAATGAGAAAAACAAAACTTTAAAACTTTTAGAAGACAGCACAGTATCACATTTGTAACCATTAAGTATGCAAAAGTCAGAAAGGATAATATTGGTGCACTTAACACATTAAAATTAAAAAGAAATTCTCTTCAACAATTCTTTTAAAATAAAAGATGAAAAGACAAAGCCTATCCAAGGACAAGATGTTTGCAAATGCATGTAATTAGTTCAGAATATATAGAGGAATCATAAGAGAAAGACAACCCGATAGAAAATTGGCCAAGAATGGGGCAGGCAGTTCACAGAAAAGGAAATCCAAATGGCCTACAAACTAATAAAGATGCTGAATATCAATTATAGTTCAGAAAATGCAAATGAAAACATTAATGAGACATTTCCATCCGTGAGAGTGGCAACAGTGGGAAAGTTGGACAGCAGCAAGTGTGAGAAGGGCTGTGGAGCAGCGGAAGCTCTGCTAGGCTGCTTGTAGGAGCACAAATTGATGCAGCCATATCCTAAGAGGGCGTCGCATATGTGCAAAAGGAGATGTGTATATATATCATCAATGTAGTATTTATTTCCTGCAGCAAAAAATTAAATTACAGAATAACTGGGTATCAGTAAGCATGGATTAACTGTGGTATATACAATGATTTAAATGAACCAACTGGAACTATCTGTGGCTTGCAAAAGAATGCACATTTTATAAAACCATTTATTTAAGCTGATTAAATGGACACACATCTGTAACAGTGAAATGCTCAGTCTCTGCCTTAATTCTAGCCTGCCTTGTACCGGTGGCCTTCAGGCAAATAGCTCTTGCTATAGAGGTGCAAGTCCTTAGAGGAATTCTGCCTGTGGCTTGAGTTTTTGGAAGAACTGCCCCTTGCCAGAAAGTACCTCGCCTGAAGAGGTGGGGAAATATGTACAAAATAATGTCGGTTTATCAAAGATTTATAGGAACCTCAAGACTGGACTCAGATCATAAGGGAAGCAAAGAGATTTAGGGATTTCATGCCCTTTCTTAGATCCCTGTGGGTGCCCAGATGTCTAGGATCATCAATCATTTTTTCTCTCCCATTTTTCCTTTCCTTGATTTAGAAGAAGCCAGAACTTTGGGCTAGGGGAAGATGGATTTGAGGAACGTGTAAGGCCCCTGTATTCTCAACTGGGCATCGTCTCGATCAATAAACCTTTTCTTACTCCAAACTGATGTTTTGAATATTGGCCTTTTAAAGTGTCAGGTACATGAACTTTTGGACCAGTAATGTTACCAAACCAAAGTGGGGTTTGGTTGCCTGCCACCCCCAAAAGACAAACTCTAGAGGCAGAGGCTGGTGAAAAACGGAAAAGGGTTTTACTCTAATGCTGAATGACCTGGGAGAATGGGGAACTCCCCCCTTAAAGCTGGTCTCCTCGACAAAACCCAGCTGTCTTCAGCAAGGCCAGAACCAAAGACAGTGCCCAGAATTCCTGCTCCATCTTTAAAGTACTGTCCTTTGGAACCCAAGGCAGGTGCTAAGTGGTCATCCAGGTAGCTTAGCTTGTTCCCAGCTTCTGCCTGGCTTCAGGCTTCCCTCTGGAGGCTTCATGCGGAGCCTGCACCGCCATTGGCCATGCAGCTTCTAGGGCCAGAAGGTCCCATGCTCCCTAGCCAGAGTGTGCACGAGGGCGCCAGCAAGAGCTTCACCAAGTCCGCAAGAGAGAGAGCCTCCCACCTGGAGGCCATGAATCACCCAATTGCCAAGGTCACGTGGTCCATGGAGAGGCTAGGCCAACACATGGTCTGAGTGCAGGTCCTGAGCAGTGAGCCATGAGCAAGAGACAGATTTCTTTGTTCTCCTGGGTTTATATTGGTTTTGGGTGTGGGACAGACCAGGTGCTTTCTCAGAATGGCCCATTAACTTCCTGAACTTTCACATGTTTCAGGTAGGTCCACCTCCCTACCAATACCTGCTTTTCCCTGACTAGACTCACAGGCCTGTTTGTTCCAGAACTTCCCCTTGCTGCCATTTAACCCCTGTTGCACATGTGCCTGCCTTCCCCGGGTCCTACCCCAAGTCTGGTACTTGAAGGGAGCAGGAGGGCTCTTCCCCCTCTTACTCAATTATCTTGCTTGTCTTTAATGTGCTAAGTGTAAGAACTTCCTCCTGCCACCATCTTGCCTGAGGGTCGGGGAGCATGTGCTCAGTTCAGTGTGGAAGTACTGCAAAACTCAACGTGCTTGCCATGGCTCTGGGTGGATTATGGAGGTATTGTCTGGCTGCACACCATGCCCTCAGTGTCTCAAGGAGTCCAGATTTTATCCCCATTGCCTAGCTCCGTCTCCCTTGCAGGTCCTTCCTATTTCCTGCCCTCAACCCACTCCCATCTCTTCAGACAGACTGTCTATTGGTATCAGTTACACATGCACAAATACTCTAGTAGACTGCAAAAGTGGTCACAAATTTCTTTCTTCGCATCAAGAGCAGAATTTGTTTCTCCATCTTTTGAATCTGGGTTGCTTTGGCCAAAGGGATGTTTGAAAACATGACACTGGTTGAAAGTATGTGCAATAAAGCTTGCTTTCTTGACACTCTTGGGCGCCCCTGCCAGAAGATGAAACACACTTACCTCACTGCTTCCATTGCTGGAGCCAGCAGCCAGCCAACTTTTAGGAGAGAGCCACTCAGAGAACTGAGGGCTGGCCATGAGCAGGTCTGAGCCCAGCTGAAGCCAGAACTGGCCAGCTAAGCCCAGCCCAAATTGCTGGCTTCGAGAATTGGGAACTAAATAAAGTTAAATAAATGGTAGTTGTTTTAAGCACTAAGTTTTGGGGTGGTGTGTTATGTAGCAAAAGCTAAATGATACAAAATATACTAAGCATTCCAACATGCTGAAAAAAATGCTGGAGAAGGATACTTACTAACCTACAGATCCTTCGGAAACAAAAATGTCTATCATATTACTTTCTGTTTGAGATATTTGACAACTAAAAGATGTGAAAAATTACCTTGAAGAGCCAGAGAAAAATGAAGAAATAAGAACGGGAAAATGCCTTTAAATAGTTTAGTTGTGAAGGGGAAGAGATAAGGCCTTTGGAGACATTGAAAGTGTGTAAATACCAATGGGAAGAAGTTGGTAGAATGAGAGAGGTTGAAAATATTGTGGGAAGGACATAATTAATTGGTGATGCAAGGTTCCTGGTCATGTAAAACATGGTAATGGTATGGTGAACACAGGCTGAGAGATTAACTTCATTGGCAGGAGAGAGATTTTTTCCTTGTAGCAGGAAGGAGAATGGATGTAGGTGTAGGCAATTTGTAGTTTTGCTGGCAGGAAGTTGGAGCTCCTTTCTGATGGCGTCTCTTTCCTCCCTGCATTAATGAGAAAGAGCATCCGATTGAAATGGTGAGGTTTAGTTTGGAGACAATTTTTAAAGTCCTTGGGAGAACAATAGGATGACTTGCCTAAGTGTATATTGTGATTTGTGATAAGAAATACATATTTGTTCTTCATCCCTCTTCCTGGCACAGAGCTCCTGAAACCCTTGGAATTTCCTAAGTGATAGGACAGATAAAGGTATCTTGATATTCATAACAAACCCCCGCATGCACACCTGAATTTATGTTAATAAGTGGCTTTTGGATCCTAAGGGTGGGGCTGGTTGCCAGGGGAAACAACCCTGTGATTGGAGAGTTGGAACTTTTAGTCCCACCTGGTGAAGAGGGGCGAGGGACTGGAGGTTGAATTGATTCCTAATGGCCAATCATTTGATCAATCATGTCTATTTAGTAATACTTCCATAAATACCAAACGGTGGGGTTTGGAGACCTTTAAAGGTGGTGAACACCTGGAGACTGGGGAAGGGTGGATCACTCAAAGGGCTTGGAAGGTCTGCACCCTCTTCCCACAGGAATCTCTTGCTCTATGAATATCTTCCATCTGGCTGTTCCTGGTAATCTAGTAAGTGAAATGTTTCTCTGAGTTCTGTAAGCTGCTCTAGCAAATTAATCAAACCAAAAGAGGAGGTGTGGGATCTTTCAATCTATAGCTATTTGGTCAGAAGCACAGGCGACAACCTGGGCCTTTGACTGGCCTCTGCAGTACAGGGGTGGGGGACATGGCAGTCCTGTAATCAGGCAGTGTGGGGTCAGGCTATTTGTCACCATTTATAACAGGAAGATTTGTGGGGAAGGAAATAGGTTTTTAGTAACAGTGATCCTAATTTAAGGGGACTGGGTGCATTCCTGCTCTGAGCCCACTGAGCCAGCCTCTCCTGCAAAGCACAGTAAATCAGCCACTGCCCAGGGAGATTAAAGTCCAAATCGATGTCCAGAAATTCCTCTTTGTTGCTTATTTATAGCCCCAGGTTGATACTCAAATGGGTTCTTACTCTCCAACTCCCAGCTCTCTGTCCGTGTGCCAGAGTTGCCATTGTCTGGCAGCAGCTCTCTCTCTCTCACGCTCTGGGGCACACTGCCAGACCACTCCAGATGGTCCTGCAGGGGAAGTGCCATCCGCAAGGAACTTCCCAGCTCATGCCTCCGTGTGCTGCTCTCAGGGCAAGAGAGTAGAAGCAGTCCAGGACCCGTGTGCCATGCTGCACTGGGTCATAGCTTCCCAAAGGCTAGAGCCCAGAAAGGCACGCATCCCAGGGTAGGACCCTGCCTCGGGGAGCTGGTGTCCAACCATGTGGGGCCTAAGCCCTGAGCGGTCCCTGTATATGCCACTCCTGCCCTTGAAGGGCAAAGCAAGAGACAGGCTTCTGTCAACCTTCTGTTTAAAAATCCTCTCCCAGAATCCCATGTGCTCCATAAGCCAGTGGGAGTGTCCAGCTTTCCACTGAGGGCCAGTGTTGGCCATATTTGCCTTCGCCCCTCTTCTGGCTGCCATGTTGCATCAGGGGGCAGAGTCTCCAGTCACGTATGCTCTATACAAGCTCCCTTCTGCCGAACCACGGGAGCTGCCCTGCTGCCTGAGCATCTCCCTCCTTCCTCCTCCCTCACAGGGAGGGCAAGCCACCTTTAATCTTCAGTTGCACCTTGGGCTTTTCTCCTTGCCCCCTGTCTTCTCCAGAGATCTGTCCTGACCCCTCCATGACAGTCCTGTAGGCCTGAGCCTTAATCTGTGGAACCTGCTGCTGTTTCCAGGTAGATAGTGTTAGAATTGAGTTGAATTGCAGGATATCCAGCTGGTGTCAGAGAATCACTTCATGGTATGGGAAACACACACATAGGAATTGGTGTCAGAATTCTGTTTGGATAACATAGGATTGCTGAGCATCATTAGCAGTCCAGTTAGGACGACTTCCCCTACACAGCTGTCTTTTTTTCTCTATCACTACTCAGCATCCCTAATAAAGGTCTAGAGAAGTGGAGAGTTGAATTTATTTAGAGTTGGAGTTTTGTTGGGCAGGTAGGGTGGTAACCAGGTGATGCACCATGGGATCTAAGCTGGGTGGGCAATAAAGTGAAGACAGATAGGGATAGAACAAAGGGCTGTTTTGTGGAGTCAGAGCTGCCTTTATTTACCTGTTGTCTCCCCCACAAGACTGTAAGCTCTTTAAGAAGAACCTTTTTTATTCATCATTGTTATCAATAGCATCCTGCATAATACCTAACTCACAATAAGTTCTCCATAAATTGTTGATGAATTAAATAAGTGGCTTAAAATTCTGTTCCTTGAAGGCCAGGTTAATTTCTCCTGCAGCTTTTTCCAAGCAAAACAAATCCCGTGTTCTTAACTATTTCTCATTGGTTCTAATTGATCTAATTTTTGTTTTCTATTCAGAACCTTCTTTAAGAAATGGGGAGATGTTGGTTAAAGGGTATAAATTTCCAGCTATAAGATGAATATGTTCTGGGGGTCTAATGTACAGCAGTTAACAATACTGTATTATAGAGTTGAAAGTTACTAAGAGAGTAGATCTCAAATGTTCTCACCACACACTCACGCACACAAAGTAATTATTTGAAAAGATGGATGTATTAACTAACCTTGTTGTGGGAATCACTTCACAGTATGTGTCAAATCATTGTGTTGTACAATGTTTACTTTAAACTTACTCAATGTTATATGTCAATTATACCTCAATAAAACTGGAAAAATAAAAGTTCTTTCCTGTGCATGCTCTACACTGTTCTTTCTGGTGAATAGTCTTCCCTATTGAATACCTTGTTTGAATGATCATGTCTGATTTGTTCTCTAGCCAGTTTAATCCAGGAGATGAATTCTGATGACCCAGTTGTACAAGAGAAAGCTATCCTCAAGACAGAAAAGAGACTACTGTTCACAGAGGAAGACCAAGAGGAGGACAGATGCAGGACCACCTTGAACAAGACCATGATCAGTCCTCCACAAGCTCCCACAAAGGTTTCCTTTTCCTAATATGAACTTATATAAATAGATGCAGTGAGGTGGTCTACACTGAAGCAGAGGAAGTAGTAGTTTAATTGCATACTATGTGGTGATGCTGAAATAATTTTGATATTTTTAGATTAACTAAATTTATTTTCCACAAGGAAGTATAAACACTGATTTTATTTTCTTTTTTTTCCTCCTCTGGGTCATCTTTAAACAACTCTTTGGGTTTGTTTTAATGAAAATTTGGCCTCTCCACACCCTAAGCATGTGACTATATTTAAGCTGTACTGTTAGTGTATATTCTACTAACTTATTATTTCCAACTCATACAGCTACAGCCAGGTCCCTTGATCTGGTCACACTTGTTTGTGCAGAGTTAGTCCCATGACAATTGTGCCTATAATCAGATCTCTGGATTTAAAGCAGTTCCCCTGATTTTTGGACCCTTCAGTAGTGATGGTTAAAGGAAATGATTCTACTCCCCACATGTAATTGATGCCTTCTTGATTTGTATATTTATAAATCAGAGTTGTTTCTGAAATTTGTTTCTTTGTTTTTATGATAACCTGTGCCCCCTACAGAATGCAGATGAAATAAACTCAGGTAAGGATAGCGTCTCTCTTCCCAATGGGCATTATTTTTTAGGATCAGTGTTTGTTTGTTTGTTTGTTTGTTTTAATTTATTGATTTTAGAGAGAGAAGGAGAGAGACAGAGAGAGAGAGACATTGATTTGCTCCACTTATTCATGCATTCATTGGTTGCTTCTTGTATGTGCCCTGACCGAGGATCAAACCCGCAACCTTGGTATATTGGGACAATGCTCTGACCAACTGAGCTATGCAGCCTGGGCAGGATCAGTGTTTAGCCCAGACCCTCAGATTATAGCGTCTGGGTGTACAAACAATCCATGAAAAAAAACCCTACTGATGACCAAGTTCTGTTACTGGTGGCCAGAGGAAACAGCGGGCCCTTTGAGGTTTCTCTCTTTTCTCCTGGCCAATCTTGTGCAAACTAAATTCAATCATTCTGTATCTTCCAGTTTACTCTTTGTTGCTCAAGGGATCCAGATAGTTTCTGTGTTGCTCAGCTCAGAAGCTCATTGTGCTAAATGGAACAAAAAAAATAGTCTTCAGGGAAAAAAACTTCTTAAAAGTATAATTCAAATTTAAAGCATAGACATAGCCATCATGTATAATAATATATCACACAGATTACCATGTCAAATTAAGATGTCATTTTAATCGTGTGTGTGTGTGTGTGTATGTGTACGTGTGCCTGCATGTGTGCATGAGAAATATGGCTCTAAAGCTTTAAAGTAGCTTTCTTCTGAATACGAAAAGAACTGACTACAGTATTGGGTTTTTCTTTTTAATATTTGAAATTACTCTGCTGTCAGAGGCCTTCTTGGCATCCGTGGAGAAGGATGCAAAGGAGCGTGCCAAGAGAAGAAGGGAAAACAGAGTCTTAGCAGATGGTAATTGTCAGTCTTCACTTTTCAATAGGCGGGATGGTTGGTGTTAGAATGAGCACATGAGTCTCTCTGCTGATATTTGAGGACATCAATATTCCCACTGCTGGGTTCCTGGTGGGCCCAGGCAGTGGGACCTGGCCAGGTGAAAACTTCCTGTCCCTGATGCAACAAATGGTGCAGGACAGAGCTGTCGGTCAGCCTCTACAGTCCAGCCTCTTTCTAAAGCATATGGGTGGACTTAGCAGGTCAGATTGAGAGTACCAAACAATACTTGGAATGTAGGGAGGGATGGGAATGAGGTACCACTGGCTAGCCTGAGGCATGGATGAAGAAGTAAAGAAGGAAAAGGAAACAAGGAAACAAAGATGTGAGAAGGGAAAGGAAAAATGAAAAGAAAGACAGTGTGTGTGGCAGGCAACATACATGACAGGGAAGGCTTTCAGCATTGATTTTATACCATCCATGGGGCATGTAAGCTGCAGATCTGAATGATACCATATTTGCTAGAAAATTAGTTATTTGACCCTTTTTATGAAATATTGACTGTGTAGACTTGGTCTCTGTGATAGGCTTGGAGTGGGTCTCAGCCTTGAGGCAGATACATTTACTTTTTCTGAGAAGCAACTTAGAAGACTTGGAGTGAATTTGGAGGAAAAACCCCTAAAAGTAGCCAATCTTGAAATATCTGCCGAGAGAAACAAGTGACAGGTCCCCTTTGGGTTGATGCAAGCTATGGCCTTCAAAGTAGAGTTGGAAAATCAAGAGAATAAAGTCTGAGAGAATTTTCCAGTGTGTGGGGAGAGCTCACCTGTATAACTCTTATTCTCATAGCCCTAAAAGAAAAGGGAAATGAAGCCTTTGTCAGAGGCGATTATGAGACGGCCATCCTCTGCTACAGTGAGGGCTTGAAGAAGCTGAAGGACATGAAAGTGCTGTACACCAACCGAGCCCAGGTAGGTGAGCCAAGAATGTGTCCACAGGGTTTTCTCAGGGAACAGAGCCACTAAACTTGTGAAATCAGAGAGAGATCAGACTAGGTGGTACCAGTGGTATGACAATGACTGGCTCTAATTGGAGCGGAAGCTGATTTGTATGGAGCATTTGCCAATTGCCATGGTGTAAATACTCTCACAATGGTCCAATTTCAAGCTACTAACTTGAAATCTTTGAAGGAGGACTTGGGAAGAGTTACACATAATATCTCCTTAGTGTAAGTCAGCTCCAGTGCATTGCTGATGGTAACAAAGCACTTTTCCATGTGTATAAAGGAGGAAACTAGTGGAATGAAATGGCCTATGAGACTTTGGGATTCTGCCACCACTGGATTAGTCCAGCCTCCTTTCTCATGGTAACCTAAACTTCTGAGAGCTTCTCTCCGGTTAATTTCTTACTTATTGTCTCAATCCCTCTTTGATTAAGATTCTGTGACTGGAGTAGACTGGAAAGCTGATGGGCTTAGAGCCAATTTTGAGTTTCTAAAATCCCTGATGCCTTATTTTATATCACAGATGAGCTCAGTTTCCTGAAATGCCAAGTAAAAACTATCACCCAGATTTTTATTATCTACTCCTTGATTGAAGGGACATGGTTGATAGTTCTCAGCTGAAACAAAAATGTCACCTGTGGCCTTATCTTTGAGGAGTGCTTGAGTTTGTGTGGTAGAACTCTGCTGATCGGGCCTGGAAAACTGACAGACTTGTGGGCGTGATTATCCGATGGTCAGTGTATGTCAGCAGGACTGATGTGAGAGGATCATTTATGTGAGAAGGAGCCCTCATCAGCCCCAGTTTCTGTAACTCAAGGTTGAGGATGTCCTGCTGAGGAATGTTGACATCTTAGGAGGCCAAAAAGTTTGGGAGTGACTGTGATTTAATGACAGATAAACCCAAGCACAGTATAACCTCATTAGTTCAGCAGCTGAAGTCTAGTACACTAGAGTTGAGGTATCACTTACCTCATCCCATCTGTGGAGAAAAATTATTATAAAGAAGAAATTAGTAAACAGAATGGCCAAAGGTTGATTTAGCAGTGTACATTTTATCATCCTAAGAAGATCATAAACTTTTTTGAAGGCAAAAACTGCCATATACTTTTCCCCTAATGCTTTTTGTATAGCAGATGTTCAATAAATCCTTGTTAAGTTACATAACACTGGAGGCACAAGAAGTGTATTTGTGAATTAAGTTTCTGTTGACACTCCAAAAGAAACACTTAAGCACAAACAATTAATATAATAATTATAGTTCCTTTTTATTTATTACCAAATTTGGACTCTGAAACATTTACCTACTGATTCTTGTTTAGTCTTGTTACTCTAAAGTTATTTGAAAGCAGTAAAATAGAATTGCTTTTAAAATCTTATATATCTCCATATCTAATTCAGATAGTCTATACCCTGATTTATCTAAATTAGTTACATTTTTACTGTACTCAAGTTTAAACCACATTTTGATTAGTTCTGCAGAATCACATCAAGAATGACTATAGATGAAAATAAATAAAAGCAATGCAAGCTTTTTGGAAACCATTCCTTCCAACTTCCCCAGAGAAAGCTTATTTGGAGCAAATGCAAAATGTGCTGCCTGGTTTTACAAATCATTTAAATCACTGACTATTTCTAAAATGCCTCCTCTGTTTGCATGTAGTGTTAGGAAACACTTAATAAGGACCTTGTGGATAGGGTGCTGCTTCTTGCTAGAGAGAAAACCTACACGTTCATCACTTTGTTTTTCTTCTGGAGCTAATGTTGTGATCAATAGATTGCTGATGTAATTTAGATAAATCATTTGGAAAAAGTAGTTCTTAAAATGTGGAAAAGCAAAAGAGAACGGGGAAGTTTTAGGGTGTTGAATTCAGGCTTAAAAAAATACAAAAGAAAAAGTAAAAGGCAGTACAGAAATTGTTTAAGCCCGTTTAGACCTTTTCAGAGTCTGTATGTATCCCAAATAGCAATGTCATGAAATCATGGCTACAGTTGTCTAGAAGGATGCTAGCTTACTTTTCACATCCTGACTTTCAAATGCAACCCCCAACCCTGGAGGAAAGGATGGTTCTTTATAGAACAGAAAGCTTGAAGTCGTCGACTTCAATAAGTACAGAATCCAAGTTAATGAAAGCACTGCAGAGCAACTTCTTTTCTAGGGATGCAAGGAGGTACCCTACAGGAATTCATTAGCTGGCTATTGCCTGCTCTCTCCTCACTTTGGTTCAGTGCCGGCATTCCCTATGAATTATAACACTGACCCTATAATTGGCTTAACCATGTAAATATCTCATCAGATTTATTGATAAGAGGGTGACAGTGCCCGAGCACAGTTTTGATTATGGGCAAACCTACCTGGAGTATTGGCTCTACTAGTGGTGACTGATAGGACTCTGGAAAATCACTTATTGTCCTGGTGCCTTGTTTTCCTTTCTTGTAACAGGGTGACCACTTATGCTTTTTAGGGAACTTTCCAAAAGAAGAGCACATAAAGTCTATTTAGTGAAACTTAATAAGAATTTATTGACCACCTACTGTGTCTAGTAATTAATACACAGAGCACAATAGCCATTGTGCTTGCTGTTAGACAGCGCTTCGTTTGTTTCCATGCTACTAGTTCTTTGCAACTATAGGTGACCTAAATCAGGTTTAGTTCGAATGGACCACAGAATTCTGAGTCAGTTCTTGATTTTCCAGATTTTCCCCAATTCTAGGGGATCCCAAAAGAGTACCAAGGGCTCATGGTGATGGTCTAACTCTTAAATTTCAGCTCATTTCCTATACCTTTTTTTTCCTGCTGGGCTCATGAGGGAAGATGAACTTTACCTTTTTTTGGTAACATCCTTATTGAAATATAATTGCCATACAATTCATTTAAAATATACAATTCATTGGTTTTTAGTATATTCATAGAATTGTGTGACCATTATCACAATCAATTTTAGAACATTTTTGTCATCCTAATAAGAAACCCTTTAAGCAGCTCACCCCCTAGCCCAACTCCTAGCCCTAAGCAGCTACTAATCTACAGTAAGTCAAGTTTCTGTAACTGTAAGCACAATGATGTAAAATGAAACCAAATTACCATAAGGTAATTGATATAAACAACTGAAGTTCCTATGGCATCTCATCAATATAATAACAAAATTGTATTGAACAAAACTATTTGAGAACTTGCTATACCTTCTATCCCTATATACCTGCTAATTCTGGGCATTTTATATAAGTGAAATCACATAATATTTTACCTATTGTGCCTGGTTCTTTTATTTAACATAATCTTTTCAAGGTTCATCCATGTTGTAATATGTATCAGTACTTCATTTTTATTTCTGAATAATATACTAGTGTATGGATATACCATATTTTATTTATCTATTCATCAGTTGATGGGCATTTGGATTGTTTCTACTTCCTGACTATTGTGAATAATGCTGCTATGATCATTTGTGTACAAGTTTTTTGTGAACATATGTTTACGGTCTTCTTGGGTATATACCCAGGAGGAGCATTGCTAGATCACATGGTAACTGTATGTTTAATCTTTTGAGGAACTGCTGTCTTCTAAAGTGGTTGCATCATCTGACATTCCCACCAGCTGTGTCTGAGAGGTCCAGTTTTCTTACATTCTCACCAACACTTGTTATTATCCTTTTATTCCCTTTATCATTTGGTTTCCTCCTGGAATATTCACAGGGGTGTAGACTCTAGAAGCTAGCTCTTCCTTTGTAGATAGATGTGTTTAGTGTGCTCAGTATTATCTTTTACCCCTCCAGATCCTTCTCTCCCTGTTCTGTGCCCTGAAGATTGAAGTCTGTGGACTGGCCCACCAGCCCCTTAACTCCTCTGCTTTGTAGCTTCCATTTGGGTTCAGCCTGTGACATCGGAAGGGAGGAGGACAGTGACATTGGGATATTTTTTCTCCCAACTTTGGCTGTAACAAAGGCCACAGCTCCCATTAGGCAGCACTTTTCACAAAGCTGCCTTCTCCTATTTTGTTCATTGCTCCTCCTCTAGCCCCTGCAATTCTAGCAATGGTGATGGCTGTCCACTGTTGCTAGCCCTGGGGTTCTAGAACATTCCTGCTGGTTTTCCTAACCTTGTAAATAGTCCCTTTATTAAACTCTCCTCATTATCTGAGCATGAGTGTGCTATCTGTGTCCAGCTGGGACCCTGACTGATATTGCTAGGGACCAGTTACTTCTCATCACCACTGCACTGCTTTTTCTGTGTTAAAGACTGTTCGCTACAGGATTGTATGTGAATATCAGTTATTTGTGTCATTACAGGCTTATATAAAACTTGGGGACTACCAGAAGGCAGTAGTGGATTGTGACTGGGCTCTGAAGGTAAGAAAGTATTTCCTTTTCCACATGACGGAGTTGGGCTTGGTCAGGCCAGATGCTTCAGTCCTGAAGTGAATAGAGAGGAACTGCTAGTATATCTCAGTGGGAAAGAGTACAGGTGCTGAGAGCAGGGCCTCAGTTCTTCATCTATAAAAATGGATAGAATGGAATCATTTTGAGGGTTATGATAATATATATAAAATATCTGCTTCTTAGTCAATGCTCCAGAGAAGCTGCTGTTAATACTGGTTTTTCATATTGCGACAGCCTATCCTTTGCTATTGCATTATCAGAGCTTTGTTTCACAGGGTAGTGGTAATGCCTCCTTCTCTCTCTAGAGCCAATGGGAGCCTGTTTCTGCAAGGTCCTTCTTCATCATCAGTGCGTGCTTTTCCTCTCCAGCTCTAATAACTTGGAGATGTATATAGCATCCCCTATTTGTAGAGGATTAATCAGAAGGAAGAGTTCCTATTGGTCAACCTGGATACTAGTCAGACCTCAGGAAGATAGCATAATACTGTGCTCAGTATTTCCTCTTAAATTTACCAAAATAGACAATTTAAGGTGAGGGCAAATGAGAACTGTTAGCGGAAATATTAGAAGAGTTTTTTTTAAAAGAAATGTCATGATCACTTCTTAGGGACATTATTTCAGATGCCTAAATATTTAAATAGCCCTTAATCCACATTCCCTAAATTACTCTGTCATAGGGGGCTTTAACTGAAAAGAAAAAAAAGAAAAAAAGAAGAAAAAAGCTGTGCTTCTCATACTTCCTCACCAAAGAGTGTTAGCAGCATGCATGCGAGCCCCTGGAGGGTATAGAAGCAGAGAGCATGCACTTTCTTTTTAGACATGTGTTTTATCTTAAAATCCTTGTGATTTTGCATTGCACTACAAAAAATATATCTTAATATATTCATATTATTTTAAATAACAAAATCAATCAAAATTGAAGTGCTAGGAGAATGTATCAGATTTGTTTTATGACTTGATTCCCCAGTATGACAACACCTACTACCCCAGCCAAGTGCGCACATGGCTTAAGAAAAGAGCACATTTTGCCCTGGCTGGTGTGGCTCGGTGGATGGAGTGCCAGCCTGCAAACCAAAGAGTGGCCAGTTCAATTCTCAGCCTGGGCACATGCCTGGGTTATGGGCCAGGTCCCAATAACAGGCGTGCGAGAGGCATCCACACGTTGATGTTTCTCTCCCTTTCTTTCTCCCTACCTTCCCCTCTGTCTAAAAATAAATAAATAAAATCTTTAAAAAAAATTTTTTTTAAAAAGACAAGAGCACATTTTGACAGCAGCATATTGGCCACACCTACTTCCTTATTTTTTATTAAGAGGGTATGCCAGGGAAACAGGAGTGAATTGGAAATGAACCTTTGCTAATAATGGTTTATAAAACACTGGGATCCTCCAAAGCTGCCATCTGGCATGCTTGATTTCTTTATCCCTTAAAACATATGGCAGCAAATCTTGTCCCATTGTATCATTGCAGTCTTTAAGCGGCAGGAGCTGCCCAAAGCTGAAAACATTGGGGTTTTCACAGTTCCAGCATAGATCCACTAATCTGCTTTGTCACTTTAGTGGGTCATGATTTCTTTTTCTACCATAATTCTGTAAGAGAAAAGAAAGACAATGACAATTTTCCTAAGTGGTCCTAATAATAACAGCAGAGACCACCATTTGCTGCTTGCTGGCCATGGGCTATCTCATTTGAGCCTCACATTATTCTGTTCTATTATGTTCAATATTGCTGTTATCTTTATCTTTCTGACATGGAAACCTAGCTTCGGAGGTTAATTAAGTAACCTGTGCAGGATCACACAGCTATTGCTGGTCTAACAGTAAGGTGATGCTCTGACCCATCTACTAAAACAACCTCTTCATTGAAACCTTAAACCCCATAGTCCCTGACAGGGGGTCTCATTCCCTTCTGCAGGAGAACCGAAATCTCCCATTGGGGTTTCCAGGAATATCTTTTCCAGTCTGTAAAGGACTAAAGAGGAAGTCACACCATTGTGCTGATTCAGGATAGCACACTGGTCTGTTGCCAGATGTTAATGGAAATACAATGTAATTAACAATGGAAACCCAGGCAAAGCAGGCCCAACAGAGCTGACATTAAAAAACACTGACACTCAGCAGCCAATCTTGTTAAATGCCCAGCGAGACTCCCTGTTGAAGATGTTTGGGTAAACATTTGGAAGTGTGGAAGAAAATGTGTGGGGAGTTCTAAAAGCTCACAATAGTTGGCTCTACATCAGAGCTGTAAATTAAAAAGTTTGCTGTCTTTGAAAGTAATATATCAATAGTGAATGTCAGTGGTACTCCATTATTAATAGTATTAATACTTTCATGCCAATTTAATATTCTTGACACTTGGGAATTGGCAGAGACAAGCCCATGTGATGATATTTCAAGACTGATGTTCCTTGTCAAGGAAGATGAGGCAACAAAGCTGGTTTTTGGTTATGGTTAATTGCTTTCTCAGCACAACACTTCCTGCACAATAAAATATGTCATCTTCTGAAGGCAGGATTCCCTTTAAGAGGGAATGGGATTCACCTAAGATAATCCTGGTGCAGGTCGACACATGAGAGAAGGAAAGGGGAAAAATCCATTAGCAGCCCTTGCCTCAAGTGCCTGAGGAAGGTGGTCACAAGGACACTCCATTGCAGACACCCACAGTAGGCAGAACCAGGCCCTGGGGCTCGGGTTGCTTTTCCCCTGCTGTAACCTGGTTCTGCGAACACTGGCCTTCAAAACTCCTGTTTCCTCTAATGGGTTCAACTCTCGTCTCTGCAAATGGCTCTCGGACCTACTTCCCCAGGGCCACAGGTTTTCTATCTGCGTGTCTGAGCATCATCTGAAACAAACCCTTCATCTTCCCACTCAACCTGCCCTAACCTACCTCTTTCTGCTAATGGCACATGATGTCTTCCAGGCATCTGAACTATAAACTTTTGATTTGACATCCTCCTTCCCCCGTATTATGTATGGTGAGTTGATGCTGCTCAATCCTTTCTTTGACATAGCTTCGGTATCTGCCCTTTCCTTTCTCTCCCACTGTCACTAGGACATCACTTGTTAGCTCCTCATTTGAAGTGATTGTTTTGTTCCCCCTGACCTCTTTGCCTTTCCCTCCTCTAGTCAGTTCTGCACGCTGCCTCCAGGCCAACTTTCCTATTCATGGCCACTGATCACTCGTCCTCCTCTAGCCTGGTTTTCAAGGCCTCCATGTGGACTCACTGTCTAGCTCACCCCTTCCATCCTGTTGTCCCTCCGCCTCACACCTGTTCCTTGTTCTGAACTGTCCACTGAAGCTCCTCGTACTCTTTGGCCTCTGGACCTTGTTCAACCCATTCTCCCTTCATCCTTCACTCTTCACCTCTCCATATCATCCAAGATCCAGCTCTGATCCCTCCTCTTTGTATGCCCTTTGTTAGGCTATATTTCTTCAGAGTACACTTCCTTCTATAGAACTGCTATAGACTTTTCTGAAGGAGATGTAGTGTCATTTTTAAGCCTTTTCGGCCTGGAATCAAATGGCCAGATTTTAAATCCCAGCTCTTTCACTTAGTATCTATGTGACCTTGCACCTCTCCAACCCTTAGTCTCCTTATCTGTACAGTGGGGATAACTGTACTTTGTAGAGTTGTTATAAGGTTTGTATGAAGTAATTTATATGAACCCTATGGGAAGAGCTAAACACTAACACACTATCATTACTATTATTACTGCCATTCACTTAGCAACAAATCAGGAAATGATATTTATGAGAATTCATGCATTTATAAAGGGCTCCCCAATAACAGTCATTGTCACTTCTATTGTTATTTAACTTTTTTTACATTTACATTTTTTTGTTCTGAAATGGATTGCTATTGTAACTGCAGCAACAGCCACAGATACCATATTACCAGCACTGCACTAGTGTTTTATAAGTGTTCCTTCCTCACAACAACCTAAAAGGGAGAGAGACACTATAATTATCGTCACTTCCCACATGAAGAAAATGAGCATCAGAAAACTCAGGCGGCCTGGCCAGCATCCCAGTTCTGGTGAGAGCCAGAGCAGGGCGTTGCCCAGGACTTTTTAGACTCCTGAGCTTCACTCTTAACCTCTTTAAATCTAAACCTCTGAAGAGCATCCAAGCCTGACCAGGCATAATGGCTTGCACATAAAAGAGATACAATTACTTAATTGGATGTGTTAAATTATAGTTTATGTTTCTGCGCAAGTTGTTCTCTCTGGAGTTATAATAGTTAGGAGCAGGCAGGTGCAGAGTCCCTGTGCACATGGCTTAGCCTCAGCCCTAAGTTTCAGTCCTGCCCTTAGAAGGGGACACCCCTCCTGGCCTTAAATGATAAGAGTATAAGCTTCCAGTATGTATGTTGTGGTTTATTTCAGGGAAGGGTCTTCCCAGCCCTACTGAGATGTAATAGTAACCCAGAATAGATTGTACTCTCTTCTAATAAAGCAGTGGTTCTCAAACTTGGCTGCTTATTTACATCACCTAGAGAGTTCAGAAAAATACTGATGCCTGAGCCTTACCCCAAAGTACAATTTAACTGGTATAGAGTTCAGCCTGGCTGTCAGAAATTATATAAGCATCCCAGGTAATTCTTATGTCCTGCCAAGGCCAAGAGGTCTTCTAAACTCAGGGTTTCTGGTTTCCTGACTATCATTAAATGGAAATGAAAACTGAGAAGTATCATTAATCAGTTTGATAGAGAGTTTTCTTGTGTGTCCAGGCTCCTTGCAGACATCATTTAGTTTGGTCACAGGCACGTGGAAAAGTTTTAGTTGGCAACTCTAGGAGCTGTCCTGAGAACAAAGCATGTCCTTTACTCTGCTAGCTAGGTGGTTAGAGAAGTGCTGGTGACTCCAAATCACCTGAAACATCTGATTAGTTGTTCTCTTTTATGCAGTGTGATGAAAAATGCACAAAAGCTTATTTCCACATGGGAAAAGCCCACCTGGCTCTAAAGAACTACAGTGTGGTAAGTTCTTAAAGGAATGTAAGTGGCATATTTGATCACAGAGCGATGCTTCAGATTGTCTCTCCTCCAAGTTGATTAGATATTAATCCACCTTGTAGTATTTTCCAGGGTAAATCTTTAGATCTTAGAGTTGGGGGGAGGGGGGATGTTGAAAATCATCTAGTACAGCCCTACCTCTGTAGAAACCACTCTGCAATATCTCTCATCAGTGGTCACTGAGCCCTGGAAGAAGCACTTCTTAAGAGGAAAGACAAAAAAAAAAAAGATGAAAACAAAACTTACTTTTAATCTCATCACCCAAAAGTAATTGTGTATGTATATATTCATACCAAGGTATTATCTATTGTTAACAGCAGCTTTGTTGAAATACAATTCACATACCAAACAATTTGTCTATGGAAAATATATAATTCACTGTTTTTTTGTATATTCGCAGAGTTGTGAAACCTGTCAATTTTAGAACATTTTTGTCACTCCCTACAAAAGCCTTGTACCCATTAGCAGTCACTCCCTATCCCTCCACCCTAACCACAACCCTAGACAACCACTAAAATACTTTTTGTCTCTATACATTTGCCTATTTTAGACTTTTCACCTAAATATAATTATACACTATCTGGTCTTTTGTGACTGGTTTCTTTCACATAGCATAATGTTTGCAAGGTTCATCCATGTTGTGGTATCAGTACTTCATTCCTTTTATTGCTGAATACTGTTTCATTGTATGGAGAGACCACATATTTATCTGTCAGTTGATGAGCACTTGGGTTGTTTCCATTGTGGGCTATTATGAACATCCATGTACAAGATTTTTTATGGACATTTGTTTACAATCTTCCTGTTGTAAACAATACCTAGGAATGGAACTGCTGAGTCATATAACTTTATGTTTAGCCTTTGGAGGAACTGCCTGAGTGTTTTCCAAAGTGGCTGCACCATTTTCACATTCCCACCAGCAGTGTGTGGTTCCAATTTCACCTCATCCTGGAGAATAACAATACTTGTTATTGTCTGTCTTTTTGATTATAGCCATCCTAGTGTGTGTGAAGTGGTATCTCATTGTTGTTTTGATTTACATTTCCCTAATCGCTGATGATGTTGAGCATGTTTTTGTGTGCTTATTGGCCATTTGTTTATCTTCTTTAAAGAACTGTCTTTTCAGATCCTTTGCCATATTTGTATTATGGATACCAGTCCCTTATTGGATAAATGATTTGCAAATATTTTTACCAATCTTTGTGCTGTCCTTTCACTTTCTTGATGATGTCATTGTAGTAGTGCAAAATTATTAATTTTCATGAATTCCACATTACCTATATTTTTCCTTTGGTTGCTTATACTTTTGGTGTTGTTGCTAATATAAGATTTACTTCTATGTTTTCTTCTAAAAGTTTTATGGCTTTAGCTCTTAAATGTAGATCTCTGGTCCCCTTCGGGTTAATTTTTGTACATGGTGTAAGGAAGGAATCCAGTTTCATGCCACACTTTTATATGTGGGTATCCAGTCATCCCATCACCTTTTCTTCAAAGAACTGTTCTCCCTCCCACTGAATGATTTTGGCACCCTTGTCAAAAATCAATTGATCATAAATTCATGAGTTTATTTCTGGACTGTCAGTTTTGTTCCATTGATCTATATGTCTGTTCTTACATCTGTACCACATTGTTTTGATTCCTAGAGCTTTGTAGTAAATATTGAATTGGGAAACAGTTTTCTAACTTTGCTCTGCCTTTTCAAGGTTGTTTAAGTTATTCTGGGTTTCTTGGTTACCATACAAATTTCATGATCAGCTTGTCAATTTCCACAAAGAAGTCAGATGGCATTTTGATGGAGATTGCATTGAATCTGTAGATCAGTTTGGGAAGTATTGCTATCTTAACAATATTAAGTCTTTCAACCCATGAACATGGACTGTCTTTCAGTTTACATGATATTAGATTTTTTAAAAGAAATTGTCTTTGCCTTGGCTGGGTAGCTCATTTGGTTAGAGCATTGCTCTGCTATGCCAAAGTTGCAAGTTCAATCCCTGGTCAGGACACATACAAGAATCAACCAATGAGCACATAAATAAGTGGAACAACAAACTGATGCTCTCTTTCTCTCTTACTCGGTCTCTCCCCTCCCCCTGGGCCTTCCCTCCCTCCCTCTCTCCTCTTCCTCTTTCTCTCAACAATCAATACATTTTAAAAAAGAAATTGCCTCCTATTGTACATTTTTAAAAAATTATTTTCTTTGTTGGGTTTTAATTCCAAAAGTAATTCAGTCTTAGTATAATAAGGTCAATAATAGAGAAGTAAAAAAATGTTAATCTTCCCCTCTCTACCAAATTCTATTCACTCAATTATTTTACTCAGCAAATATGTATTGCATACTTTCTATGTTCCAGGCACTCTTCCCTAGGCCACAGGAATACAGTAATGAACAAAACAAAAATTCTTGACTTAATTGAATTCCTATTCTTGTGGTAGGGGTGACTAGGAGTCAGAAACCAAATTAAATAGATGTGCAGTAGTCTGTTGGGTAGTAATAGTGTTATTGAAAAAAATCAGGAGGCAGCGAAGGTATAGAGTGCTCAGGGAGGATCTTTTTAAAGAAAAGGAGGTAATGAAATAAAGAAGATATGTGGATATGTAATGGCAGAATGGTCCAGGTGAAGAGATAGCTAGAATGGAGCAAGCAAGAGAGTGATAAGAGATGAGGTCAGACAGGTGATGGGGTACAGGGGGGACTGAACCCCTAGGATGTTACAGGCTTTGGGAGGACCTTGGATTTTATTTTGAGTGAGCTGAGAGCTATTCAAAGGTTTTGAGTAAAGGAGTGAAATGATCTGACTCATGTTTTAATGGCTCACTCTGCTATATTGAGAATATATTTTGACATGGTAGTAAAAGAACAGAGAACTAGTTATAAGGCTTCTGCAGCAAATTATCCATGTGAGGCGATGATGGTTTGGACAAGCTTGGTGATGACAGAGGTGATGAGAAGGGATGGGGTTCTAGATATATGCCAACAGTGAAGCCAACGGGAATTGCTGGTAGATTAGATCTAGGGGTAAAAAGAAGTTTGATACAAGGTCACTGTCTTAGTCCTTTTGGGCTGCTATACCATAAACCACTATAAACCAAGTGGCTTAAAGCACAATCATTTATTTCTCACAGTTCTGGAGTGTGGAATGTCCAAGATCAAGACACCACAGATTCGGTGTCTGGTAGGGACCTGCTTCCCAGTTCATAAACAGCCAGAAGAGTGAGCGAGCACTGTGGGGTACCAATCTTTCATAAGGGCACCAATCTCATTCACGAGAGCTCCATCCTTATGACCTAATCGCCTCCCAAAGGCCCCACTTCCTAATACGTGGCCTTCAGGTTTAGGTTTCAACGTATGCATTTGGAAGGAACACAAACATTTAGTCTATAGCAGTTACCATGTTTGATGTATATCTTCTATCCTGTGACACTGTTCTCTGATTAATAAAATGTTTTTCTTCAGTTTATTTCTTAATCCTTATCTTCTAGACAAGCCTGATGCAATACCTCAGAACTGTTTCATTTTTTTGTTTCTTGTTTTTTGTTTTCCTGGCTTTTTCTCTTGGTGCTTGGTTGTATTACACTCTGGGCAGTTCTTGATACCCCTGAGGACAGTACTGCCCTAAACCCAGCATCATAGGCCATGAACTAAACTCTTTCTTTTTCCAGAAACTTACTGTCTTAACAGTTTCCTCAGTGAGAGCCCCTCACTCTCATGTTTTCTAGCTGACTTTTATATGTCCAGCTCTCTTTGCAGTCCTGCACCTTTAAATGGGCATTCCTCATTTCCTGTTCCCAAGTCTCTGTCAACAATGTCTCGAGCTTTGTTTATTTCTTTACTCCTTATGGGCACATCTGACAGGTAGCGTCCTGTTCCCTCTCAGTGCAAATATCATATCTAGATTTTGTATTTACCTTGTGATTACTCCTATCCCAGCCAGACATGATTCCCAAGGATTTAGGACTGGATATTTTCCCCCACAGGCTATATGACAACACTATTTTTAAAAATAAATCTTGAAATAATACCTGTTGCCTCACAGAACCAGAGAAACCTAAACAAACTGTCAAATGCATGCTCTGTTTCCATGCCTACCTCCTATGCTGGGAGGAGGAGGAGACTGGGAGGAAATAATGAAGAAGCCAAGCCCTGTGATACCCAATGTCTTTCTTATAATTACTTTTGCCCCCTAACCACTTGTCAAGGTCTTGTGTTTTTTTTTTCCCCTAGTCTAGAGAGTGTTTTCAGAAGATCTTAGAAATAAACCCTCAGCTGCAAACACAGGTGAAAGGTAAGAATGTTCCATGTCCTTCACTTGAATTCAACTTTCCCTTTGTGCTCTGGCCTTAGGCCACCTTCGGACCTTCTCTGCTCCTGGTTTTGCACTACCTGCCAGCCAGTTCTCTATGTTAAAAGGCTGCCCGGCGACTCTTTCCTCTGTTCTCTAATTCAAATCTTTGCCTTCCTCCTTTCCACACCATCCTCCTTTAGAGCCTTCTAGGCGGGAAATAATGTTGTTCTTGCATCCCCAAGATGTTTTAAGGTTCTGGGTACAGGTTGTACACTATTTCTAAAATTTTCCTTGCTGAAGATGAGTTTGAATTATTTTAATGCACTATGCCTCTCAACATCCCATCCTCAAAACGGTTACTCCTTGTATGCTAATGTTGATGTTAGGGTTTGGTTTGGTTTTCTCTTCTTCCTTGTTTTGCTAGGTTACCTGAATCAAGTAGATCTTCGGGAGAAAGCAGACCTTCAAGAGAAGGAAGCCCGTGAATTGCTGGATTCAGGAAAAACCACAGCCGTTACGACCAAGAATCTCTTGGAGACTCTTTCCAAGCCTGATCAGAACCCCTTGTTCTATGCAGGAGGCATTGAAATCCTGACTGAAATGATGAAGGACTGTAAGCCAGAGCTTACGTGTGTGAGCTTACACCTGTTGTTGGTGTAAAGGGGCAGAGTGTAGAGGTCTGCCCTCATGACAAAGACTCCTTTCCTTCCACAAATTTTGATTGAAAACCTACTATAATGTAGGTGGTAAAGGGGATGCATAAGAAAAATACCCCCACCCCAGCTACATCCTCTCCTCGGGGAATGCATGCACTCAACATATATGCAACAAACACCGCTCATGTACAATGTCACACAGAACACATACATAGTATGCACTCATTCCATGTGTACTTACATCACATACACACAAAATGTACACTCACATCATATCTACTTATTTACATATACACGCACACATCATGTACACATAACACATATCACACCATATCATATACTACACATATGCACCCCTCAACAGACTCCACACATCCTGAACATACCTACGCACCCTTTGCATATCCCACATATTCCCCATATATACCCCAAACACCCTGTACTACCCTTACAAATCTTCCCCAGCCGTAGGGGAGTGGAAGATGGAATTTTTGTAGGATAAACTTTTAAGGTTCGCCCCTGTTTCATTTAATGGTTGCTTAGGAAGTGTAAATAGTTTCAGAGAAAACATCAGCCCCTCCTGATAATGAGAGCCATACTGTCCTGTTACCAGTTCTTATAGGTATGGATAGCAGGGCTTAAACCATTTTGTGACTTAGCGACAGGATGTTATTTGTACAAATGGAGTCTCTGACTTCCCTTTATTGTACAATGGAGGGTGCTCACAACATTCCCTTCAATAGTTTCTTGGGAATTTTAGGCCTCTCTCTAGAGCCTGGAAACAGCTTCAAAATAAATATTTAAGAACAGATGGGTATGCCAGTCCTACCTGGAGGTTGAGCAGCTCCTGGAAATTTCAAAATGATGCATCATCAGATAACGCGTGGGGCCACCAGTCTCAGCTCTCGTTCTCGGAACAGGATGTCCCTCTCACTGGGGCACTGGGTGGCAGATGACAGCTGTAGGTTTCAGAATGTATAAAGGTATTTGTTTTTGCCCAAACTGTAATTTGGTGAATTGACATTTCATATCGGGCTCCTTGTTATCAGCTAGCTCTGTCACAGCTAGACGTCGGCTGGACAGTTCAGGAGTCTGATGTGGTTTTCTCTGAATTTGTTTCAGGCACAGAACGAACTTTATTCAGGACACAAAATGGATTCAATATCATCAGTGGGAATGAGGTCATAAGAAGGTAGGGCTGTTTGTAAAGATAGCCAGCATCAAAGCAAGGAAATAAAATGGTTTATCACGAAATCATACACTAATCACACAGACAGAGACTTCACTGGATGATACCACTGTCAGTCAACATTGGTGGCTCCTTGAAGAGTGCAGAGATGCTATTGAACTTTAAGCCTCAGGAAGTTTGAATTATGCCACAATTAACAACCACAGTGAGAAAAGGTCAGCAAAACTTCCCAGGGTTTCTTGCAAAGCACTTTGAAGTCAGAGAAATGGCAATTTTTGCTGGTTTCACATCAGTTGCTCTTTGTTCTCCTCTTTTGGAATTAGCTGATCATTTCAAGAAATGAAATCAGCTGGGTCTTGGCTGATCCCGTTTAAAATTTCATCTGAAGAAAAACCATATGACAGGAGGGTGTTTGCTGAATTTATTTTATTATTATTTTATTTTGTATTTCAGTTATTCTGGTGTAGTTCAGGACACTGCTGTGGGTTTGAGTCACCAGCACATGTTTGCATGCATGAAGAAGCCCATGAACCCAAGCGGGGTGCTGGCCAACCATTCACCAGCCCTGGTGCGGACCAATGCCCATGGTCCCAGGCTCACCACCCACCCCAGCACACAGCCTGGACTTCCTCAGCCTGCAGCCTTGTCCTGCAGCTCTCAGCTCAGTGCTTAGCAGTCCTTTGGTTCTGGTGACCTGTGGCTCTGGATTATAAAACTACTTTCTCAACCCTGCATTTTAGGATTCTGCCGGTAAAATAAAACCAACTGAAAAGATCAAGACTGATTTCTAGTTTTAATATTGTTCTCCCTTCTCCATTCTAGGTGCTTCTCCACAGCAGGAAAAGATGCCATGGAAGAGACCGTGTGTGTGTCTGTTCTCAGGCTCTGGCAAGCAGTGTGCAGCGGGAACGGTAAGCATAGATCGTCACCTTTCACCATCACTAATGTAATCTCGTGGGACTTCCATGACAGCCATGGTGGTTTCCCCGGAGGCTGGGCCCTGGAGAGGTGATATCTAGACCTTCCCTCAGAAAAAGCATAAGAATCAGAAACAAGACCTGCACTACACTTATGTCTCTGGCACCCTATAGCCGCCTTCCCCATGGCCAAGGTCACTGTCAACATAATGACATAATGAGTGGTCTCATCACCTGGGCATTTGCCTTGCTCTCTGCAGACTCATGACATCTGCTCATGTGTTGACAGTGGGGTGGCAGAGTTTTTCCTTTCCTGTCTGCCCAAAAATACTGGTTTTTTAATTATGATTATTATTATTATTTATTTTTTGCTGACTGCAGTACCCATTTTAGCATCATGACTTTACAATCATCTCTGCCAGCATCTTATGGCATTGATTAGTGTGTAATATTGGAATAGTGAAATGTTATAGGGATTTCATTTACCTTGTTAACTCTCAGCTTTTTACATATTAGCATCTTCTCGGGTTTACTAAGTTTTTGTTGTTTTTATCTTCACCTGAGGACATGCCCACTTATTCCACAGAGAGGGGAAGGAAGGGAAACAGAGAGGAAGGGAAACATCAGTGCAAGAAACAATAATCAGTTGCCTCTCATATGCACCCTGACCAGGGACCAAACCCTCAACACAGGCATCCGCCCTGACCAGAAATTGAACCCACAGTCCTTTAGTTCATGGGACAGTGCTCCAAACAACTGAGCCACACTGGCCAGGGCTGGGGTTTACTAAGTTTTTATAGAATCTAATCACTTCTATGACCTCAATGTAAATAAAAAACTGAACTATTTCCCTTATTTTTTTTTAAAAGTATATTTATAGGGAAATATCTGACATGGCACACAAAACACTGAAAATGAGAATAATGATTGCTGTGTCTCCTTTTCACAGGGCTCCTATGGGGAGCCAGAAATAGAGCTGGTGAGTGTAGTTTGTAAACTAGAAAATGCTAAATATGAGATAATATAATTTTTATATAGATATATATTTTATTGATTATGCTATTACAGTTGTCCCATTTTTTTCCTCCCCTTTATTCCCCTCTGCCTTGCACCCTCCCACCAGCATTCCCCCCAACCCTTAGTTCATGTCCATGGGTCATACATATAAGCTCTTTGGCTTCTCCATTTCCTATACTATTCTTAACTTCCCCCTGCCTATTTTGTACCTGCTATTTATGCTACTTATTCCCTGTACCTTTTCCCCTATTCTTCCCCCTCCTCCTCCCCTCTGATCTCCATTTCTATGATTCTGTTCCTGTTCTAATTGTTTTGCTTAGTTTCTTTCTGTTTTTGTTTTCTTAGGTTCAGTTATTCATAATTGTGCATTTAATGTCATTTTACTATTCATAGTTTTTGATCTTCTTTTTCTTAGATAAGTCCCTTTAACATTTCATATTATAAGGACTCAGTGATGAAGAACTCTTAATTTTACCTTATCTGGGAAGCACTTTATCTGAGCTTCCATTCTAAATGACAGCTTTGCTGGATAGAGTAATCCTGGATGTTGGTCCTTGCCTTTCATGACTTTGAATATGTTTTTTCAGCCCCTTTTTGCCTGCAAGGTTTCTTTTGAGAAATCAGTTGATAGTCTTATGGGAACTCCCTTGTAGGTAACTGTCTCCCTTTCTCCTTTGCAACTTTTATGATTCTCTCCTTATCTTTAATCTTGGGTGATGTAATTATGACGTGTCTTGGTGTGTTTCTCCTTGTATCCACCTTCTTTGGGACTCTGAGCTTTGTGGATCTCCTGGAAGTCTATTTCCTTCACCAGATTGGGGAAGTTCTCCTTCATTATTTTTTCAAGTAAGTTTTCGATTTCTTGCCCTTCCCTTTTTGGCACCCCTAGCATACATATGTTGGAACCTTTAAAGTTGTCCCAGAGGTTCCTAAGCCTCTCCTTATTTTCTTGAATTCTTTTTTCTTCATTCTGTTCTGGTTGAATGTTTATCTCTTCCTTCTGCTCCCAATCATTGATTTGAGTCCTAGTTTCCTTCCCTTCACTGTTAGTTCCCTGCATATTTTTCTTTATTTCACTTTGCATAGCCTTCACTTTTTCCTCTATTTTACGATCATACTCAACCAATTCAGTGAGAATCCAGATTACCAGTGTTTTGAACTGTGCATCTGACAGGTTGGCTGCCTGTTCATCTCTTAGTTCTATTTTTGGAGCTTTGATCTCTTCTTTCATTTGGGCCATATTTCTTTGTCTCAGTGCACCTGTTACACTGAGAGGAGCAGAGCCTTAGGCATTCATCAGGGTGGGGCAACCCAGGTCACTGCATTGTGATGCTATATATGGGGGAGGGGTCTGAGAGGGAACAATGCCTCCTGATTGGTTCTCAGATGGCTTTCAGTCACTTCCCCTGCTACCCACAAGCAAATTGGGCCCTTCTGGTGCTGATTCCCCTGGTGGGTGGGTTTGTGTACATTTTAGGACCCTGTGGGTCCTCCAGGAAACTTTCCTGTGAAGCTGAGAGCTTCCCCTACTTCCGCAACCCCTACAGGTTTTGATAGCCCAAGGTTTTGAGCTTTCTTTTCCCGCACTGGAACCCTGGATTGTGCGGTCTGTCTTGCTCCCCAGCTATTCTTCCCGGTTTATCCGTACACAAATGTGGAACCACCTGGTCTGCCAGCCACCGCCTCACCCCCTGGTACTCCAGCCCCTGCCTTGCTGTGCATCCTTTCCGCCCCTGCTACCCATCTCCGCCCCTCCTACCGGTCTGGAAGAATGTTTCTTCTTTAACTTATTGATTGTCGGACTCCATACATATGGAATTTCTGGAAGTTCTGGTTATTTTTAGTTTTCAGATTTGTTGTTGTCCTTCTTTTGGTTGCATGAGGAGACAAAGTGTATCTACCTATGCCTCCCTCTTGGCCAGAAGTCTGAGATAATATAATTGTTTTTCTTGATTAAGTAGAGTGGAGGAATCATCTTGAGTTCTAGAAAACTAGAAAATCAGAGGCTTCTTCCCTGAAGGGAATTATGCTCAAACTAGTATTATCAAGGTTCCCTGTTACTCTATAGAATTCTGCAGTATCCCAGGGTGGTGATTTTACAAATCCTCCCACAGAAGAGGGAGGGAGGCAGGGCTTGGTGATGGTGTGAATGGGATATACTATCCTTCTGTGCAGCCCTGACTTCCTCAGCTAGCATCCCACTTTGCTTTCTGTGAACTTTGGGGGTCACATTTTTCTTTAATATCTGAAAATATATTGTCAGACACAGCCTATGATGTAAATGCTCTATCTGAGATCAATGACATTTCTTACAACCAACTCAGTAAATACAAAGCATTTTTTAAAAAGGACAAGGGACTGCTGAAAAGTAAGGACATGGAAATATGTCCATGATATGTTGTTGAGTGGGAGAGACAAGCCAGGCACAGTGAAGGATGTATCATATTTTTTTTCAGCAATATATTCCTTTTTTTTTATTGTTTATACTATTACAGTTGTCCTCACTTTTTCTCCCTTTGCCCACCTCCACCCAGTCCCACCCTCTCCTCTTCCTCAGTCAATCCCCATATCATTGTCTGTGTCCATGGGTCATGCATAAATGTTCTTTGGTTAATCCTTTCACCATTTTTTATCCAGTACCCCTGCCTTCCATCTGGCAACTGTCATATTTTTAATGTTATTCATACAAGGGATGAATTATAGTTCCTGTCAGGATGAGCTTACTTAGAGGTGGTACAGGAGGCAGGGACTTTTATTTTCAGCTTTATTCTCCTTCTGTTACTTCAATTGTTTACGATGAGCTGCTTTTTTAGTATAAGAAAAAAATATGTAAACTCTGCTCTGTTTCATGGCTTAGCCTCACATTCAAGCTGTACCCCTGCCTGCTGTCAAACAGTTCACACACCTGCACCCAGGTGAGGGGATATATCCAATGCTACTCCCCTGGAAACAGCTTATAGTCTAGGAGGGGGCATGCTTTAGTAATGAATGTTCTCGGGGGACAGTCTAATTTTCCAGAAATATCTCGAATGTTTGCTCTGGCCATTATAGGAAATTTGATGGTCTAAAGATAATCCACAGTTCAGCTGATATCTCTCCCTTTCCTCGCATTTCCAGATACATAGAATAATAATAGCTAATGTATGCGTGTCAGTCCCTGCTGTAAGCACCATCCTGTAGTCACTCATTTAATCCTCATGACAACTCTGTTAGGTATGTCATTTTCCTCATTTTACTGATAGAGAAACAGAAGTGCACAGGAGTTAATAGAATGTCTACAGTCATCCACCTGGTCATTCAGACCTAGCAGTCTGGTTCTAGAGAGTCTACGCTCTTACACTTCATTATCCCACCTCTGAAACGAGTGGAGAAGAATTGGGCTGGTTTAATTGCTGTCATGATGTGCACAAGGTGAGCGATCCTCGTGTTTTCACAGAGGAGAACCAGCGCCTGCTTGTGACACGCCCTGACGCAGGCAGGCTGCTGCCCTCCCTCTTGGCCTCAGGGGTCCTGACCATCCAGCAGCAGAGTCTGGCCCTGCTGCTGCAGCTTGCCCAGATGGAGACCGGCCGGGGCCTGATCATCGGCCACCTCGACCTGACCCGGTAAGCCTCTGCAGGCAGGATCTCCCCGGCAGCATCTCAGAACATCACCTGCCAAGTTAAGACTGGCCTGTCTCCTTTCTCACATCTTTGGCACGAGAGGGTGGCATTAGACTTAATTAAGGATCAATAACAGACAGAGCCTTTAAAAGGAAAACTACCTCATGAGGACCTGCTGGACAGACTCCTGTCTGAACGTAGCACCACAGACAGTTTCATTTCTCCTGAGCGTGCTTCCATCTCACAGATACTACGGACAGTGTAAACACCAGCACTGCCAAAACCAGATCGGGAACCCAGCTTTCACATCGGTCATTTAATTCTGCCCTTTTCACCTCAGTCCAGGCTTGACCCTCTTCCTGTCCTTACTTTTCTTCTTTGTACTTGTTTGAGGTAATACTGTCTCATTTTGCGTATCCTTAAACCCTTTCTGGAACACTGTAGAATATAAATAAATAACACACATCTCAAACACTGTTACATGTAGATCTTCCCAAGGCTTAAGGCAATAAGAATAGAATGTGCTTCTCACCTAAGTAGCCTATTTTAATTCACCTAATTAATCACCTAATTTTAATTTTTTTAAATTACTGAACCAGAGTGATTTCTGCCTAGTGCTCTTAAGCCTAAAGATAATTAGTTTGAACATGCAAAATTGCCATTTTTTATACCAAAAAAGGTGCATGCCTGCAATTTCATGTAGTTTATTCAACCTAATAGAAACAGTAGCAATAATTATAGCTTACTTTGTAAGTGCTTCATACATAAGCTAAAAACAGGATTTGGCCTCTGATTCTTTGCATTATTATCTCATTTAATCTCTTCTCAGCCTGGTATGTAGGCAAGATAAGTGTTATTTCTCCATTTCACACAGGGGCAGGAGAGACTGCAGCAGGTAACAGAGGGCATTTCACCAGCTGCTCCAGGCCCCGAAGCCCAGCCCCCAGGCTCTGTTCCCAGTAAGACAAACAGCCAAATCTGACACCCTGTCAGTGGGACCTCCATCATCTGTCCAGTGTAGGCGGGGAGGTCCACTGTGTGCTAAGGACAGAGTGCTTGTTATGCCTTGGCCGTGGCTCTCCCCTGGCTCATGGTCCAGCCATAGCCCCAGCGGCTCATACAAAAGGCCGTGGCAACCCTCTGAAGCTCAGCCCATGCAGGCAGGTGGATCATTCATAGAGTTAAACCCTCAAAAGCACATTTCACCCTCAAATGGCTCTGCAATCATTTCCTCAGTACCTTCATCATGTGTTTTTTATTGGTTTTAGTCTCTAAGACTTTCATCATGTGTTTTTTATTGGTTTTGGTCTCTGAGTAAATGTAGCTATAGTTATCATAAGCTTTTTCCCCCTAAGCTATCTTTGAATTGCTTGAGTTTCAATTTAAATCTTTCCAGTGTCTTGGAGAGTGGCATTTATGATCATCCCATGAAGTCCTATCTACTCTCTTTAGACAGTCAAAAAAAAAAAACAACCCTCTTATCTTATTACTGTAATGCTTGCTATTCTTATTAACTTCTCTCCAGTTAAACTGGAAAGAAATGGAATGTGTTCTCTGAAATGAAATGAGATGATTTTAAGCAGGACAGGGCTGCACACAGGTCCCATGACCTCACAGAGAGGCGCATGCGTCACAGTTCTCCAAAAATCCTTTTCGCTGTATGATATGTTGAAGAAACAAGTGCAAACAAGGGCCAGTATCACCATGTGGAAAAAGCTAGGTTTTTAGATGCAGCAATCTTGAGCCCAAATCCTCTGCCTATCTCTGTCTAACAGACTTATGAGGAAGCTTAGAGGGGAAATACATGCATGCCAGTTAAACATCTTCCTTTTGCAGTCTACAGAACACTCAGCCCAAAGAAGCTGGGCTTGTTTTTCTCACATAACAGAGGAGACAAAAGATGACAACAGCTGGTTGAGTGGCTTGAAGATGTCAGAATCAAGGTTTCTGTCCCTCTTTGACCCTTCTCCCATGGTCACATGTACACGCATACCACTACCAAGCAAGTCCTCTACCAACCACACTGGGGACACACAGTCCTGCAGGGTAAAGTACACACTCTTCAGTAGGCCATAGAAGGCCCCTCATGACCCAGCCGGCTCTGTCCAGCTCTCTGGCCTTGCTGTTCCCTATCCTCTTCTCACCCGCTAAGCACTAGCTATAAGGAACTGCTAGTAGTCCCTAAGTATGCCCTGCTCTTTTATGCCCCATCATCTTTGTGACTCTGTGCGCTGTGCCTGAAATGTTCTGCCCTTGTCTCCATGTGCCTGACACTGGCCTGCCAGCTCCTTGGAGCTGGAAAGTTGTCTTTTTTCAACGTTGTAGCCCGAGAACCTACTACATTGCCTAGCGCATAGTCAGTGCTCAGTAAGTATTGCTGACTGACTGAATAAAGGAACCAAAAGCCAACAGTACACTCGAGTGACGGCTGAAATGTCTGCTCTTTGAAGCCTTCGTCCCCTCCATCCTCCCACACCTCCCACCAGGTGGACTCTGTGCCCTGTTTATACAAGTCAATTTCTAACATATCACCTCACACACATGTCGCTGTGGGAGACTAGGCACTTAGTGCTGTGTCCCACTACTGAGCACAGCACTATGCACACTGTAAGTGCTGAGAATGGGTCTGCTGGGTGGACAGGCGACTCTGACTTCATCCTGGTGCCAGTCTGCTGGGGCATCCTGAGATTGCATTAACTTGCTTTTTTCTTTTTTTTTTTTTATTTGGCAGCTCCACCAAACTATTTGCTCATAATGAGCTTCCAATTGCCTAATAACCCTTCAATCTTTTTCATATGAACCAGTTATAAAACAGGTCTTTCAATTCTGTAACTTAAAGAGAGTTTTCAGCTCTGAATGGAGGAGTTTGAGTATAACTATATTAAATTTCATCTGATATATTCAGCAGCCTATCAAAATCTTGTGAAATCTTTATTCTGTACCCCTCCCCCTCATCAGGGGTCCCTTCTACTTCAGTCATCAGCAGATGAGTAAGCATGCCATTTGGATGTCATTTATGTGATTGAACTTGGCCAAGCCAGAGTCACATGGTAGAAGCACCAGAGATTCCTTCCAAGTTGTCATCTGATAATCAGTGAACTTTGATTAAAACTGTTCAACCCCTGGGACTTCCAATTAGGTGGTAGAGCCATTCGTATAGGAGAGTGTCTGTCCCATTGGGATGGGCAAGGAGCTGGGCTTCCTTGGAGGGCATGGCAAGTCCACTCCTTCAGCTTATTTCACCCAACTCCTTCTTGGCCTCCTTGCAAGGTCTTGTTGGAAATGCTGTGAGTTGGAGGACAACCCACTTTAAGGTTGTTAATGTGTTTTTTGCAGATTGTTGGAAGCCCTGGTGTCATTTCTTGAATTCTCTGATAAGAAGGCCAACTCAGCCATGGGACTGCTCACAGACTTGGCTCTGGAAGAAGGGTAATTTTTATTTACAGAAATTGACATTTCTCCTTTAACCTTTGTTGAAGCATCACAAGATTCACTGAGTAGGAGAATTTGATGCCTTCCAGGGGGCTGTGGTTGGCCACCCCTGTTCCAGTCTTTCTGGGTTCAGGGGGATCCAATCCACAATGGGATTGGAGGCAGTAACGTAATTAAAACTGTACCTCTCACAGTACGCAAGCCTAAAATGTAGCTGCTTCCTGGGTTATCAGTGGCATGGGTGACCATCCTCCCCCTTTTGTGTGTGTGTGTGTGTGTGTGTGTGTGTGTGTGTGTGCGCGCGCGCGCACGCACACACGCTTAGCTGCTGGGGAACACAGTAAAGGTCTTACATTTTTCAAACTCTTAAGTGTCTTTTTTTATCAGTGCATTTTATTTATTTGTTAACTTCTTCACCAGCTTCAGGACATCTTGCTTAGAAATGATCATAAAGAAAGAGAGCTGCTTGTGCTCCTTAGCAGCCCTTTGCACCGGCTGGGAACGGACTAGCTGCTCTAGCGTGTAGAGGCGTGTATGTGTCCAGGTCCTCCTCCTGGCTGTGCTTGCACTGTGTTTCTTGTTGCACAGCACACAACATAGACTCAGAGTACGGGGAGGGCAAGGATGGTGGCAGATCAGTGTGGCGGAAACCTGCAGATTCCAGTTTTTCCCATAAAGGCAGCCATCTGAAGTCTGAGGTCTGCAGTTTAACGCCAAAGGCAATTCTTCAGGCTTAGAGAAATCAAGGCCACATTATCTACCTAAGGACATTCTCTTTTGTTTCAGAATGAGTCATCCAGGCATACTGCAAATCACAGGGGCCCAGAGCTTGTGAATGTTCACCCCATTACCTAAGACACTGGATTTATCTTATAGTTTGTACAATGTAGAAACAAGTCGTGGCTGATGTTTTCTCAACAGATTCCAAATCTGGTTCCAGGCCAACCTTCCAGGTGTTCTCCCAGCACTCACAGGCGTCCTGGTGAGCAAGTCCTCATTTTTTATCGTCTATGACAGACACTCTCAGAAGCACTAGCAGAGCCGTTTAGACACAATTTACACTCCAGAGCTCCTGTTGTCTCTCAGGTTCACTGTTTATTCACAGCTGCAATTTACAGAATTCTTAGTTATTAAAACAACCATAGTTGGGACAGGTGGAGATGACAGATGGACAGGGCTTATTACAGGACAGAAAAAACTGGAAGTGGATGCTGCATCTTAGGTGAAGGAGGAAAGAGTTTGTCAGTGTTCGTCAGTCCCCTTCTGACCCTAAGTCTTATCTAAATGCCATGTGCAGCCCTGTCCCCTGAATAAAAGTCATCAGGTCAGGAGGGCAAATATGGGGATTGAGCTGTTGAAGCAGAAAATAGCAAGGGGATGGGGGACCTCTCCTAGGAGAGCTGCTGCGACGACTCTCCCTCTCCCTAGTGAGCCACAGACATTTCAGGGACCTTAGCGTATCCACAGCCCAGTATTTCAGATGTGGAAATGGGAGCTCTGAGAATGGATGGGACTGCCCATGTTCTCCAAGCTGGTTGGTGGTAACCCTGGGACTGAGCCCTCAGTCTCTCTCTTCCAGGCCATGGTGCTTTGGGGTCTGCCCCTGTGTGCCTTCACCCTTTTGCCAGCACAGCCCTATTGATGCCCCGGTGTGACATTGTGCTCTCTGGTTTCCACGCATTTTGGTGAACAAGGGATGCCCCTGCAGATTATGCTGGCATCTTGTCCCTGTTCTCTGCACATTTGTTTTCTCTTGATTCACTTTTAGAAGAGAGACCCCAAGGTAACCAACACCTCAGCTCTCAGCCAGTGTATTGCCATCATGGGGAATCTCAGTGCTGAGGCTGCCACCCGAAGACAGATGTCTGCTTCTGAAGAATTTGGGGATGCCTGCTTGGCCCTCATGGTATTTTAGCATTTCTGCTTAAAGCTGTTTTTTATCTGCTTTGGAGCGTTGGCTTCATAATCATCTGGCTTTTCCAAAAACTCTGAGGGTACTGGACCCCGTGGCTTATCCCTTCTGTAACCACAGGTTTTATGGGTAGCTGGCCTTAACATGCCCTCCACGTCAGGGCTCATTCACACTGGAGAGGTGCAAGGGTTTTCCGTGGAGTTGGCCTGACCACCCGTCTGAGCAGCTCACTCTTCTGTTTAAACACAGAACCGGGTTGAACCACGGTCACATGACAGAGGCACAAGAAACTCCTTGAGAATCTCCTATACTAATGCTACCTTATGGACTGGCCTCCAATCTTCCAACAAGCACTTAGGCTCATGGCATGGACAGTTAGGGAGTTTGAGTAATGCTGAGACCATCGCCAGGGGTATGAGATGGCTTAAAAGCTACAAGGAAGAAGGGTCATGGGTTACCTTGTCTTGTTTCCAAAGGCCAGGTGTGAGGAGGATGTGGACCTGTTCAGAGATGTCATATATACACTCCTGGGACTCCTGATGAATTTGTGCCTTCAGTTCCCCTTTGTCTCGGAGGTATAGTATTCTTTTCTCCCTATCTGGAATCCTGGGGCAACCTAAACATATTCTGTAGCATAGAACTCTTCTCATTTTCACAAAGAGATGGAAGCCCATGGACTCCAACACTGGCAGTGGGAACGGGGAAAGCTGGGTGGATGCATTGTCACTTCGCTTCACTGAGGGACAGATGAGTCACTCGGTCAGGTATTCATTCAGAAAACTGAGTACTGAGTGTCCAGGAGGTGCTGAGCACCGTGCTAGGTCCTGCATTTACAAAGTCAAATAAAATGTGGTCCCGTCCTCAAGGTATTGCCCTGTAGTTAGGGGGAGCATACACCACAAGAGATAAGAGTGTTGGGGAATTGGAGGGAGTGGCCAGTTCTATTCGAGGTCTCAGTGGGAGCTCCGCAGAAGATCTAGAGTACCCAAACATTCAGGTCTCCTTCTCCCTGTGCCCACGGTTGCAGGTTTGGGCCATGGAGGTGAGCAGGAGGTGCATGTCTCTACTGAACAGCCAGGATGGAGGAATCCTCACAGTAAGTTTCTCCCAGGGAAATCCAGAAGCAATTTCCCTTGCTGCGCTCCTTTTGTTTTGTGTTAATATCAATTCATCTTACCCTTTTGAAATCATCATACCTTTGAGATTCTGCTGACTCTCTGAGATATAGGGAGGACATTACTCCACAGAATGAGGCCCATAATCACATAAACATCAAATTTGCCTACCGTTTCATGGGACTCAGTAACCCCCAACCATTCCTATCTGTAGAGCCCCCTGGAGTCCAGAAGCCCTTTTCTGTCTTGTCTGGAACTTGACAGCTTATACAGTGTGTCCTATCAGAGTTTTCCTGTTTCAGGATATCCTTGTGCAACTGGAACAGGCCACGTGACTTTATGTAGAATCCCTTTTTCCATAATCTACAAAACCAAACTCATACTTTAAGCCAGCGATCCCAGAGGTTGTTTATGCGTAATGGTTTTCGCCCTCTTGGAGACATATGCTGGAATGGCTGTTATAACTTCTATTTCTGACATTTGGATAGGAAGACTGAGAAGGCCGATGATTAGCAGAGTGCATCAGGAGAATATTAATATGGTTCAAGAAGCTATTTGCCATCATCCTAGGATGTGTTACAAACTCACATCAGGAATCGCCCCAACTTTTTCATTTACTAGGTCAGGACCCTAAAGCCTAGAAAAACAATTAGGGTCACATCCGGGGCAATTCTGGGAAGCCAGCCCTTCAAAGATCATAGGATTATAGTAAAGATTCTGATTCAATATATCCTGTTTGAAGTTAGCATGCCCAACTTCCCTGAAGTCAATTCAGACACTGTAGGGTGAGGGTTTTAACCTGAAACCTGGGCTCCAAGAATGTGTGGTAGGTTTTCAGTTCCTTGGAACGCCCTGCAGTTGTAGAAAATTCTTAGTGTATGTGTATTTTCATGGGTGAGGGGCAATATAGCTTTCATCAGATCCTCAAAAAAGATCTGTGATCCCACCAGTGATGAGCACCATTGTTCTTGGGTAGTTGGGGCTTTTCTGGATGGTCTAAACCTAAAGCTAGGCCAATACTAATTATATGCTAACCCTTCAAGGGCTTACTTGGCCAGAGTTTCCCAGGACTCTGCATGTGCGCAGCTGGGTGCTGGCTAGTGTGTCAAACAGTGCAGCAGGTGCCAAGGGGAATTAGGTCCTTCCTTAGGTGCTCTCTCTACTGTCTTGGGCCTGGAAGGGAGCTGTACTGTCAACTGTAGCAATGTTCTAGCACCCTTGGTAAGCAGATTAGGGAAACAAGATTGATAATATGTCAATACACAAGTTTATGCCTTCTCCCCCTGGAGACCTGATTAAAATGAGGCTAAAGGCATTGCAGAGGGATAGTAGGGCCCCACATTGACAAAGTGAACAAGCAAAAGGACAGCAATGGGTCAGTAGTTTCTGGAGGATGGAACACTGCTGCCAGAGAGGTAATTAATTAGAGCTGGAGGAACCGTAGCATAGAGCACAGATTAAGGGGAACACAGCTGGGAAGGTAGTAGGTTTGTCTTGTAGTACCCCAGAGAAGATCAAAACTTCAAAATACCAGGTGTGACAGAGGACAGAAGTACAAGATGAGGGGATTGCACTCAGCAGCCAGGCATCCATCCCACGGGCATGAGATCTGAGCACTTTTCTTCTAAGGAACTGAAAGACCAGAGAGAAAATTTTTGCTGTCTAGTATTTGGGAGTGCTACCTTTCCACCTGCTCAATGACAGACTCCCTATAAACACAGCATGCTGAGACATATTTTTATTGCTTTTTTCATAAATGTGACTGGACAGCTAAGGGTCACTAGACATTTCAGGAAAGCTGTACACATAAACAGAAAAACCAAGATAAACAGAAAAAAATTACTCTAAAATAATAGAGATGATTTAGGAAATAGGAAAAAATTAATAACTATTATATATAATATATAATAACTATTATGTGTATATATACATAATAATATAATAACTATTATGTGTGTGTATATATGTGTGTGTGTATGTATGTGTATATATATATATATATCTCCTTAGAAAAATTCAAAGTAGTATTACGGCCAAACTGTATTAACAGCTTGCTGTTTAAAAAAATTAGAACTGGAAGTCTCCCAGAAAATAGACAAAGATTCAGAACAGATAAAGGAAAAGCTAGAAGACCCAGAGGATCAATCAAGGAAGTCTGCCCTCTAATTAGAGTCCCGATGCCATCAGTGCAGAGTTTCTAGGGCAGTACTTTCTTGCCCAGAGGTGAACGGGTTGGCCCTGGGTAAAGCTGAAGTGAGCTGGGCATCTGTGTGCTGAGGGCTGTCTATTATTGGCCATTATGTATTTTTAAAATCAGGGTGCATATTTTGCTTCCAATATTAATGATTGTCTTTACCTTGCCCCTCTTAACTTTTAAAGGTCTTCAGCATATCTGAAAAGACCTAACTCACCCTTTACTTTCTGCTTCTCTCAGAGGGCTGCGGGTGTTCTCAGCCGCACCCTTTCTTCCTCTCTGAAAATTGTCAAGGAGGCCCTAAGAGCAGGCGTGGTGAAGAAGATGATTAAATTCCTGAAGGTAAAATAACGCCATTGGTTACATACAACCTCTGGAATTTCCAGAAACATTTTATTTGGGGAACAGAATTGAGGTGTTGCTATTTCACCCCTGCTAGATTTTAGACTTGAATGGGAATTCTCTTCTGCCTGTCTTCCCAGACTGTGCTCTGAACATCAACAAAAGATTGTTGAATAAATAAGTAAACTATTCATTAGATACATCCATAAAAACTGCTCACCGTTTAAGCCTAACTTAAAAATGTATGGACTGTGCCCTGAAAATGATGGTCTGAGTAACTTCCAACCAGGTTTCTCAGGCCTCTTATTTTGCTCATTTTCCCACTTGTGATGCTTTATCCAGTTATCTAGAGAGTGTTGGCTGTAACTCCACTTACGGGATATGTAGGGTGCAGTGACCATGTGACAAAAGGGTGTTCAGATTTTCCTTCCGATATGAGTGCAGTGAATCTAATCAAGTAGGTACAACAGTTAACTAGACTCACAAGAAAGGGCACGGTGACTTATTCAGCTGCCCATGGTATAGATGCCCAGTGAGTTGATTCACCCATATTAGGCTTGTGAGCCCATGGAAGACTTATTCATAAAACTCCAGGCTTTGTGGGACCAGGAAGCATGTTCTATTGTGGGGCTGGGGCCGGGGCTGCTGCTGAGTCACGGGCAATACGGAGAGGGCAGGATAGTGAGCGTGAGTTTAGGCTGCTACTTGGATGATGACCGTCACTCACCCTGTACAACTCTCACAAACCTGACAGAGGCAGCTGATTGTGTACACACACACGTGCACTTGAAAGACCTGGCATTGGGTGATTTTAAGGGTTATGATTTGATAGTTGTCACCTCTTAAAGTCATCTAGGTTCACGAAGGTCTCCGCGCAGGCCTGACAGCCTGACAGCCTTGGCAAGTCAGCCCTCCTTCTCTAATGGTGAAATGAGCTGAGGGCCTACCCTTACTTTTTGGTAGATCTGTCAGTCGACAGCATCTTGCTCTTCTCAGCCACTCTCCTAAAGCCTCCCACAGGTGATTAATTACTCAGGTGTACATGACAGGCCTCCATTCATACTGGCTGTGGGTCGTGTTAGAGAGGATGTGAGTGACACTCCCCCCAGCAGAGACCTGGCCTGCTCCTCGGGAGGCACACACCGTTCTCAGTGGGACTCTGGTTTAGAAGTTTAGGAAGCCACAAGCATAATCCCAGCTGCTCACTGCAGTTTCCGGCCAAGAACAATCATAGGATTGATTGTATTTTTCTTATTTCATTCACTCTCTAGGCAGGAGGCCAGACTGCATCACACTATGCCGTGAAGACTCTAGCTGTCTGCACTAATAGTTTTCATGAAGCACGAGAGGAAGTGATAAGACTGGATAAAAGTAAGTGACACTTTCATTAAGCAGAGCCCACATCGCAGAGGTTAAGCCATCCTTGAAGCTGCAAAGGGAACTGCTGGTGAGCAGTGAGGGGAGATTTAGCAAAATGTCACGAACCTTGCCTAGACTTCAGCAGTGTTTACAATGTAAGATGTCATTTCACCTCCATCTCTGAAAGCATTCGGTTAGCCTTCGGCTGTGCGCAAGTAGCGGGCCCAGGCTGGAGACCGAGCTGCAGAGCAGTTCCCGGGTAACAGGGTGGAAGCTGGGAGCTACCTTCTCTCACCAAGTTAAATTAAAATTGTTGCTGAAGCATTCTGCTTTGACTGACCTAACATGGGTTCTCTTCTTTCATCCAGGAAAGGGGCAAAACCAGCTTCAACTTTTGGTGAACAAGGAGAATAATCAGAGCCTGAGCTAGCTTTAGCCTAGTAACTGAAATCGGCTGCAGTCATTGGTGGCAGGGTCCCCAGCCGAGGCAGCCTGCTGATGTTCTCCGTAACACCCCCTCTGGAATGCACGGGAAGGGAACTGAGTGGGGCCTCCGTGCAGGCAGGAGTCTTTCTTCTGGGCCCTGTTGCTTGCCCTGCAGTCCAGGCTTCCCACTCAGGGGCTGTCAGGTGGAGAGTAGAGGTTAAGACCAAGGACTTTAGAGAAGACAGACCTGCTTCCACGCAGCATTCATCCACACACCATCTGTGTTATCCCGGGCACTGCCCTAGACTCCGCGGTAAATCAGAGACACAGCAGGGGACTGGTAGCACTCAGTAAGTTTTTGCTGAATGAGGGAGTGTCATGCCCTTTCTCAGAGCTCCTGGGGCAGCTCAGCATCCACTGACACCTCCTTGCATTTCTCATGTCCCTTTGCCAACCTCCTGTTTGGAGTTTGGAAGGACCGATGCATATTCTCCCTCCCTCCCTGCAGAGTTCAGTGTTCTGATGACACTGCTTAGCTCGGAGGATGAGATTCTGGTGGGCAACGCCGCCCTCTGCCTGGGGAACTGCATGGAGGTGCCGCAGGCCGCGTCCTCCCTGCTGAAGACAGACATTGTGCCGGTCTTGTTGAAGCTCGCAGGTAGTGATGCGCAGAAGACAGCCGTGCAGCTGAATGCAGGGATCGCTCTGGGGAAGCTGTGCACAGCCGAGCCGAGGTACGCTGGAGTGGCCTTCTTGGTCACATTTCAGAATGAGCAAGCCAGGGCCAGCCAGCATGTTGTGATGTGGCTGGGACTGTGCCCCACAGAACCCCGTGGGGAGCCCTGGGAGCCCTGGCGCCTTCCACGCAGACAGGTGTTGGGCCCCAGTAGCTGCCTCTTGGGAGGAAGACTTCCCTGAGGGAACCAGGGAGCCCTCAGGCGCCACCCAAGAGGGAAGACTTTTACCTGACAAGGATTTGCTCCATGGGCGCACTGCCATTGTCTTCTCTCCATTCCACTTCCTCATTCTCCATCCTTCTTTCCTCCTCTTTCGCTTCCTCCCTCCCTTTCCTCTCACACCATCTCTCCTCTACTTTTCCAGAAAAAGTTAGACCTCTCACTTCATTTTTGTTTTGCCCAGGGCCTAAGCCTATGAAAAAATGCCCAGGGAAAGTAACATTCTCATGCTGGAGAAAACTAAAATGAGAGGTAGACAAGCCAGGACAAGATACCTCTGCTTTAACTGTGTACATTGCTTCTCTTTGGCTCATACTTCTGTTCTGCTCAGGTCCTGTTCTGATGCACTTAAGTACCTAGTCATTTGTGTTCCTGGAAGGTGCCCACCTAGGGCTGTGTGATGGAGGCCCGGCATAGATGGGGTGGCTTCCTGGGCAGGGAGCATCCCTGGCCGGCCTGGTTCCTTCCTTCACAACCTTGTGCCTCGGACTCCTTCTCTGTAGAATGAGAGGCTTGGCCTGGATAACATCTACAGTGCTTTCAAGTTCTGTGTGATTGTTCAAATGAAAGGAATGGATAAAGTCTGTCTTCTACAGAAAGTAGGGCACTTTGCTTGCATGAACTCAAATTGGCAGCCTGCTGGGAAGTTTTCGTGCGTAAGGAGCCATCAGGTCAGCCTGTCACAACTGCCGCTCATAGCATAGTGTTAACGGTGTCTTCTGGGCCTCCCTGAGGGCCCCCAGGGCCACAGCCAGGTCTACCTGAGGGTGGACGGCTGTGGCCACCAGGCCTGCACACATATGTCCTGAAACTTGTATTCTGATTATGACAGGTTTGCTGCTCAACTGAGAGAGCTTCATGGGCTAGAAATTCTCAACTCAACCGTGAAGTACATCAAGGATTCTTGAGAGACGTGGTGTCTGTGCAAACACATGACTGTGTGCTTTGGGCGGTTCCTGTGCTAATAAAGACTTTTTAAAACATCCACTCCTAACTGCATATTGATTTTCAGAGTACTGGCCTATTGTTGCTTTTCATTGATAACAAGAGTGGTCATCAGACTGGCTCCCATGGTGGGGAACTGCGTTGGCCTGCTCAGCGTTCATCACACCCTCCTTGTAATGTCCCTTCTGATCTGCAGTGGCTGGACTCCAGTGAACATAAGGCCACGTGTCCCAGACCCCCTTGGAAGCAACACTTCTGGAAGGGAACTATGTTCTGGCAACCTAATTCCCTTCCTTCCCCTTTTGCTGCTTTCTGCTGGCAACATGATAGAAACACCAGGCTTTCAACGACAACATTTCAGCACCTGTTTTCCAGCTCTGGAGAGTAAGAGAGAGCTGCAGAGGCGTCCGTGGTGGCAGCCTCCTGAGGCCTGGCCTGGCCCTGTGGCACATGCTCTTGAATTCAGTGCGTCCAACAGTGGGCAGTGGCTCCCTGCCCCTCACCCCGCCCCCGCAGGGAGGCCTGTGCAGTCTGAGGAATCACTCCTGGAAGAGCCGCCTGGTGCTCTCCTCCCGCCCATGTAATGTGATCACCGCGTTCTGTGTGTGAGGGGGATCTGTTTCTGCACTGAACTCTTACAAATCCATTTATTTCCCTAACCCACCTTGCATTCTCGCTTGTGCCCAAAAGGCTCTGCTCCCTTGCACTTGCCCCAGGTCCATTCTCAGACTGTCAGGGCCACATCTGGATCCCAAGTCCCTAAGTGAAAAGTCCAGTAAGTGACATGACTCTTCCACTTCACAGTACACTGGTACCTGACCATTTTAGGGGAGGAGGCAGGACCTGTATGGTACAGTGAATGCCAAGAGTCTCAGACCAAAGTTCCAAAGACTGACATTCCTACCCTGCTACCTGCCAGCTCTGTGACTTTGGACAACTCACTTAACCTCTGAGTTTTGGTAGCTACTCGTGGATAAGCTAGAATAATACTCGTCCAACCTGTCTCCTGCATTGCTATGAAGATTAAATGACATTTTAGAGGTAAAGGTGCTTTGGGAATTACAAAGTGCTACACAAATATATCTTGGTATATTTGAAGTTGAAGGAGGTGACCGGTATCAGGTGGGTTAAATTTGGGGGGCCTGGGAAGGGATAAAACATGATCTTTAAGGAATCAGAGCTGGACAATTTCTGGACCACGTAAGAAAAGAAATCCTCCTTCTAGGAGATTTTGTTCGTCGCACGCAAAGAAATGGTTTTTCACAAGTGAGGTAGCTATTAGCTTATATTAAGAACTTTCGCTCCTGAAACCAAGATAGATAACTGGCGCTCTGGGGAGCTGGAATCCAGAGCCCTGAGACCCTCACTGTGGGATCCGCGCACCATGTGGGGCTGCAGTAAGCTCACTGGGGTACTTTGTGATGTGCCATCGCACTGTCCCTGGGTGGCAGGCAAAGGGCAGGCCACAGTAAAGAGGCCAGGGCCTGCCCGCTTAATCCCATCCTGCAAACATAGACACCTCAAGAGGTTATTTAATTGCAAAGGGAGATGGCTGGATGCTAAACAGAGCACAGAGAAGAAAATTAGAGGCTACAAAACTGGCTGTTTTCAGAGAGAATTCAGTGGAGCTTTAAAAATGGGAAAGGCTGCCTGTGTACATAACCGGCAGGCGTGTCTCCTCTGATTTGAAGTTCAGGCCCCTTCTCCTCCCGTCTTCAGCTGCACTCCTCCTCCCTGACTCTTGAAAATGGCTATTAGATGTGGGATCTCTTCCCCAAAGAGGAGGGAATGTCAAATTGCACCATTATCTTTGTTTCTGAGTGCCTGCCGAAAGGAGTAATCTCTGCTTCAGAGGAGGGCCTGGCTGCACCCAAGGAGCTCCCTCCTCTCACAGGTGGATAGACGTTGTATATCCCGGTGTTCTCAACTCCTCCAGTGCAGGGCCAGCCCTCCTACATCTTGTCACCTCTAACACGTGCTACCACACAGGGCTCCCAGGCAGCACGGCAGACACCCATTTACAGAGTGAAGACTGGGCTCACCTCTTCGCACAGGGAGCTACTAGCACTCTCCTTCCCACCCTCAGGGTCACAGCTTATTGCAGCAAAGCTGTCTGTGGTTCCACAAGCAAAGAAGTTGAGATTGCCTGTCCTGAGGAGAATGTGACCACATGGCACTTAATAACCAACTTGCAGAGTTGTTAGATAACGATCATAACCAGCTGTTCTAGACAATGTGATGATGGCAGTTCTAGACGGTAGCAAGGCAGGACTGAGGGTAACTGTTGGGAGGAAATACCAGGAAGGGGCAAGACATGCTACACTAGGTCAGGATGCGACTGTAAGCACTTTTCCAAGGCTCTGTGAGGACAAGAACTTGGCTGGGTGAACTGAGCGAAGATCCAGAGGCCAGATGATAATCCTCCACACCTTTTTTTTTTTTTTTTTAGCAAAAGATCCCATTTTCTGAATGCCATGAGAATACAGACTCTCCAGAGGGCTCAGCAATTTACTTCCTGATCTGATTCACTTCCTTCCCCTTGGGCCTGCCACTCGAGGGCCTTTAGAGAGAGTAGTCCTGCCCACTCTTCACAAAGACCCTGGGAAGTGTCATCTCCACTTTATAAGCAAGGAACTAGGATACAAAGACACAAAGATAATACATACTTCTTACCCAGGGTTGCATAGCCTATAAGTAGGGAATGCAGAATTTGATCCCAGCCTGTGTTTGTAAATTCTGCATGTAAAACCTTCTTCCACTTACTAAATATGTCATAAGGAAAAGTTTATTTCCCTGAGCCTCAGTTCCCTTTCTTAGAAAGTGGAAGCCAATACTCCCTACCTATGGAGTTCCGTGGGTTGGATATAATGTATATAAAGCTCCTGGAATAGGTGACTGAAAAACTAGAAGGCATTTACTTAGTAGTGGCTATTATTTTTAGGCAAGAAATTACCATAACTCATTACCTCTGCCCTCCCACCCTCACGGGTCTGCCTATCTTACGTATTTCATCTTTACAAAGACAAGCAGTTATTTGCCTGTTCTGTTTACCTTTTCATCTCTCCTGTGCCTGGTGGCAATCATGAAGGTGCCTCAAGACCCAGATGCCTGCCTGCCAGCGGCCTTTCTTCTCATATTCCCTCCAAGGTGCCAGGCTTGAGCAAGTTGGGGTTCTGAGCACCCCCAGGGCTTACCAATGCGGTGGCCATGCTCCTGGCCAGGAGCCTCGGGACTTGAGTGCTGCATTTACATCAGCAAAACCTAGTGTGCAGTGGACTGGGAGTCCCGATGCAGGAAGAGCTAAGTAGTTACTAAGATCAATGCCCCAAAGCCCCCTCCCCAAATAGAGATTCTCCCATCATTTGCTATTTGTCCTCAATTTAAAATCAGGAAGACCTGTTGATTCCACGGACAGCATTTCCAAGTACACATACATCAAGATATCTTTAGTTCTTTCCTCATCAGACCGCAGAGGCAGGAGGTCCTCCTCCCACCAGCGGCCTGGAAAGGAGGCATGGGTAACAGCAAGACTGATAGCCGACCCGCACTTCATCACCCCAGGCAGCCCCGAGTCCTGCTGCTGTGTGCCAGGAGAGCACTGGGCTTCTGTGTTTTGAAGCCTGCCAGATGACTTTTTTTTTTTTTTTAAAGAAGCCTTTTTATTTCATCTCAATTTCAAAACAGCAAAACAAAGAATGTGTTCTCCCTGGGTCTGATAGTACCATGGGGCCAAGATCAGATTCTCCTGGGAGCTCTCAGGCTCAGCCCTGATGGAGAGTAGAGAGGGGCCCTTGGCTGTCAGCTCAGCAGTGAGAGCAGGCTGCTGATTTGCCATGACAGCCACCCCCAGTCCCAGATCTTCCCAGGTCTGGATAGGGCTCCTATCACCCTGGGTTAAAAGGAGGCCCTCCATGTGATTGTGGCTGTCTGCCAGATGCACCGATTCAGCTCGGCCTGAGCATCTCTCTCCTTGTCACGTGTCTGTCTCCAGCTTCACATTTGTGCTTTTAATCTTCAGCAGCTCCCTCTGCCGATTTAGATCCTCATTTGATCAACGAGTCCACACAGACACACGCATGCACTTACAAGCTTCATCCCTCTGCAGCCAAGAAACAAATTTCCACACAAAAATGGGTGAGTTCATGTGCAATGGGGATTTAGGCTACATCAAAGCACAGAAAGATAATGAGAAATATTGGAATGGGTTGGTAAGGAAAAAGGCTTCTAAAATGTCCAAAATGAAAATAATTTAGGGACCATCTAATTCAGCATCTATTTTATTGGAATCCACCTGATTTTACTTGCTAAATATAGTGCAATGCTCAAAAATACAAATAAGGAAATCAAGACTCTGAAAGGCCAGGTGAGCTGTCCTCCATGTGGCAAAACCCTCTGGATCAAGGGGGCAGAGAAGAATGGGACTCAAGGCAGCCACTGGGAAGCAGAAACTGCAGTGGCAGACTCAGGCAGATGTCCTGACACCTGGGCTCACAGCCCAGCTCCACCTCTTCTATCACTGAGCCCCGCAATTGTCTTGTCTATATAAGGTGGGGGTGGGAAGGATAATACCTACTTCATGAGTTTGTCATAAAGATCAAATGAAATGATTTCTGTAAAGCTCTCAGCATCCTTCTGGGCACACACTAGGCCTCAGGAAATGTAGCTTACAATGTTGTTGTCATTACACTGGAGTCCATTTCTTCCACTGGTGCCCCATGGTGGGACATTCATGTGTGTTCTTTTCCCAAGTTCTTTAAAATGAGGATTTTTAAATCAGAATTAGAAAGGTCTGACTTTGCCAGAGGGTGGGGGATAGAGAAGTGGGCTTCCAAGTTCGGTACGCTCCGGATGCGGACTGGCCAGCAGAAACAGAGGGCTGGCCTGGGGAGTATGGCTGGGAGCCCAGGTGTGGTGGGGCCATGCACAGGAAGGCATGAAGGACTGAGACCCACACTTAGTGGGATTAGACTCTGCTGAATGTAGCCCTATATTATCAATATCGGGGGAAGTAAGAAACAGACAGGCACCGGATTAGGTTAACTTGCATTACTGTAATGGCCTCTGGGCAGGTCTCCCTGTCTCACTCGGGATCCTAAGCCATCCTGCACACTGAAACCAGAATAATCCCCTTAAACACCACTTCCATTAGGTTGTGTCCCTTCTCAGGCACCTTCTCACAGCTGCCAACAGGCTAAAAGGCAAACTCTTCAGCTGGTGTGTATGCATGTGAATGTATTGTGTGTGCATGTATGTATGGGTGTGTGTGGTGTAGATGGGTAAAGTTGTAGTGAGAGCCAAGCACTTCTTAATTTTCTGAAATTTTGCTGATGAGGTATACATTATCTTATACTACTGTAAGAATTAGATACATTCCTTGCACTGAGTAGGAGTAAGAGCTATGATTCATAAGTTTTAGGTACAATTTAAAATGAGAATATCTATTATTATGTCTCAAATATTAGTAAAACCACACAAGCCCTTGCACATTACCACCCAGTGGGATGTCCCGAGCCCGCCCTTAAAGTTGGCTTGGTTTTAGGGCTGTATTCTGACCCCACTGAAGCTATCCACTGCAGCACCTAGGGAAGCCTGAGGCCCATGTGGGGAGGGCGGCCCCCACCGAGCACCCTTTCCTGAGGCCAGCTCCCCCCCCCCCCCCCCCCCCGCCGTCTGCATCCTTTCTGCTCACTCCCTTCCTGGTGCTCCAACTCCTGCTGTCCTGCTTCTCTCCTCATTGTAAATCCTACACATCTTTAAAGCCCAACACAAAAAATGGGGCTGGTACCTTTGATTAAATACTTACTAGGTTTCAGATCCTGCCGAATGAAGTAGGAACTATTGTTATTCTCCCTTTACAGGTGAGGAAAGTGAGGCAAGGAGAAGTGAAGTAACTGTTGAAGGTCTGCACTGAGTCCCTCTTGACAGTCATGCACTCAGCACAAAGCCCTCTTCTGCCCACACTATTTGTTGGTTCTCAGACATCCTACTGTGGCGCCCTATGCTTTCAAATACTTCATTTCTGTGTCTTTTTTTTTTCTCTCAACTAGAATTTAAATTCTAGTTGGGGGGCCTGAAAGACTTTTTCTGTGAGAACTTTCACAGATGAGAAAAAGAGCATGAGGTGTATACAGAAGGTGTTTTCTGACCTTACTCCAAGGACAGGCCATCAGGGAGGGCACATCCTTGAGTCTGTGCTTGGCCGTGTCCTCACGAGCCTGTGGGTGAGCCACCATTAATGACCACAGCATCCCTCTCGATCATGGAATTATCTGTCACCCAAGACACTGGGTCCCCATCCTCAGAAAAGTATGTGGCTGCTACCACAATTGTTCCTGATCACAACCACAGGACGTGGAATAGGATGGTCCCCTTCAGGTTTCTTCTGAGCAAATGTAGGCCAAAGGGTCTCACCTGAAGGCCCCACTCACACAATCCTAGTGTTTCAGGCACAGCCCTCAGCCTGGCAGCCTATCTCCTGTGCAAGATAATAATAGCCTCACAGGAAACTTCTTTTAACTTCTTCAAAGGGCTTTAATGTCATTACTTCCTGTTCCTGTGCACAACACCCTGTCAGGTAGGTATTATTATTTCCCATCAGAGATTCCATGTATTGTCCAAAATTTCCCAAGGAAATCGTGGCTAAGCCAGGGCCAGAATCAAGGCTTTCCCCAACCCCCACTGCCCACTGCCCAGCCCTGTCTCTCCTGCCATTAATATTCTGGCCCAGTCGATTCACAGTGATGTAGCCAGTTCTTCTCACTTGCTCCCTGATCCTGAAGGGGAAAATGAAACTCTAACCTCTTTAAGATTTTATCTGAAAGCCTTGCTAATCCATCAACAGTCTGTTAGATAACAGCTAAATCTCCCTGCTGCAAAGGATTACCTTCCCACACTAGACCCTGAATGGAAGCTTGGAACAGAGGAACGTGTGTGGAGGCCTGGTCACTTTCTCTGTGAAAATAGAGGTGATCAGACTTCCAGCCACTGCTGTCCTCCCTCACATGGGGGGAAAGGCTAGCCCAGGGTCTCTTATATCAAACAGCTCCTCAGTGAGTCATTTAAATGACAGTTTGACCCTTAAAAAATTCCATATTCATTCAATAAATATTTATCAAGCATGTGCCAAGCACTGTGTTAGAATATATAAAATGATCTTGAGTAAATGGACAATACTCTCTCCCCCACTTCTATTATAACAGTAGTGAGCATTATCAGGGTGAAAAACAAATCAGACACCAGAAAAACTTCGGCTTGCAGGTAACATGGTCTTGGCCCCTGACCTATACACCCCACATCAGGGATTCAAGGAACATCCACTAAGACCAGAGGTCCTCCGGCCCTTGGATAATGGGGGCTATCACTTTAAAGTTCAGGTATGCAGGTTGCCTGGTGACGTGCAAGCAAAGGGAAGCATTTAGAAGTCTTCGCAGTGTGTGGTCAGTATTACAACAGTGTATAAGCGAGGATCGTGTCTCATGAAACAGAGCCTCTCCTATGTACTCTTTATTTCTACTGAATTCAGCTATGACTTTTTTTCCAAGGTCATTTTGGTGTGTACATCTCCAAAATGGTGATTTGGAAGTATATCAGTTGAGATCTGGTCTGCCCTTTGTGTCCAGTCAGCAGAAGCAGTAACTCCTGAGAGCACCAGTACCTAATTTCTGACAACCAAAGTTAGACCTGGTCTCACCTTTCCCTCAGTTGTTTGCTGGGGACACCTTCCTTCATTAAAGTCCTATCAGAGTAGGGTCCGTAGGCCTGGGTGGACCACACATCTGAGGCTCTGGGTCATTACAAAAAGCAATAAAGAGAAAAAATGTGATAACAATAAGAAATAAAAAATGAAATGCAATATTGATATATGCTACAACATGGTAGACCTTGAAAACAGGCTTAGTGAAATAAGACAGACACAGAAGGACAAATACAGTGTGATTGCACTTATCTGAGGCACCTAGAATACGCACATTCATAGGGACAGAAAACAGAATTGAGGTTATGAGGAGCTTGTAGGTGAGGGGAAAGAGATGTTATTGTTTAATGGTTACAGAGTTTGTTGGGAATGATGAAAAAGTTGTGGGTGTAGATAATGGTGATGGGAACACAGCACTGTGAATGACTTAAGCCACTGAACTGTACACTGACAAATAATTAAAATGATGAGTATTGTGTAAAAAAAGTAATAAAGAAATACATGGCTTTATTTATTTATTTGGCCTCTCAAAACTAGTAATGTCATAAGAAGTTCAGATCAGGAACTGCAGCAGGAATGGTGTTTTTGAAACAAGGACTTTTCAGGTAGCTGGGCTGTTTACTGCTGTAACCAGAGTCACAAAGAAAAGAAATCACTATCTGCATGGCTGATGGGAAATGTCATTTGTTCATCAACAGGAGGGTATATGAGGTGGTTCCAGTGGTGGTTCAACCAGCCTGGACCAAGAGCTGGAGCTCCAGCTCTGCCCTAGCCAGGCAACAACCTCAGACTGATCTGCTTACTTCTCCTGGTGTGGTCCTTTGACTTCTATTTTCTTGTCAACTTGGGTGCCAGCACCCATTCCCCCTGTTCTGGTAATGACACTTCACCTTTTCTTGGGGAAGCAGTCATCCCCCACGATTAAACCACACGATTCAGGTACAGCTGGTGCCACTCCTGGTTCCAGAAAGGAGCGTGGAATCCAAGACCTGCCAATCACAACATGCACAACCCCTTCACCATGCTGATTGGCTTAGAGGTGGTCATGTGACCTGAAGCGGGCCAATCAGAGCTCAGCCCAGCATTGTGCCAGAGGGAAGGGGAGGAATTTTTTTTTAAAACTGAGGTTGCTCAGAGAATAGGACACCAATTTGGAGTCATGCTGATGATTTTATTATCTTTGAAGAGGGCTTCTCTGAGAATAGAGTCAAAATAGAGAAAAGCAGAAGGAACAGATGGAATTAAGAGCCCGGAAATCATTGAGCCACCAGATGCAGCTGTGACTTCAGCTATCACTGGGCTTCCAGTTATGTGAGATGTCACTAGTACCAAAAGAGCCCTTGTCAATACTCCCCACCTATTCCTCTTGTCCCCTTTATGTTGCTTAAGTTCTACTTGCCCTGAAAGTACCCGTGTAAATGTTAAGTGCTTCTGCCCTATTTCCCCCCGTTTCGTTCCACAACATAATATCATTCTAACATAAAATTATATTATGTAATAGATATCAGGATATATTGTTTATTGTTTGCACTCCACCCCTCTTTCCACCAAAATGTGAACTCTATGATTTTTATTGATTCTGATCACTGACGTGACCAAGCACCTAGAACAGTGTCAACATGTAATAGGTGCTCAATAAAAACTTGTTGTTTGAATATTTAAAATTTAGTAGAGAAAGGCATTGGGGGACTTTTCAACAGCTCCAGCCTGGAATGAAGCCTGTTTACTCTCATCCATTTTAAACAATCCATGCCCTGCCTGCAATCAGTAATGGTAATGGTAAAAAATACAGCTTCCATTTATTAAGTGCCTACTGTATGCAAGGCACTGGGATAAGTGCCAGGCATATGGAGAAGACAATCTCTTTTTTCAAAGCATACCTGGTCAAGATAGAGGGGCAGACAACACAGAAAATCTCATATCATTGGGCCCAGTGCAATGTTTGCAATACAGAGATAGGGCCTCCAGCCCAGCAAGGGCCACAGGTCAGAGATGCCTTCCTGGAAGGGTTGATATCTGAGCCATCCCTTTCCCAAGTTGGAAAGAAGTCATGGTGAGATGAGCATGGGTGGTGGGTAGGGAGAGACGATGAGGAGATGTGATTGTAACTCAGTCTTCACCAAAAGCTGGGGCCAGAGAAGGTTCTCCGGTTCCCTCCTCCACTTTTTTTGCCTGGACTGACCTGAAGACAGGTCCATTCTCTGTGACCAGGCCAGATTCTCTCCTGCACAAGGCCAGTGCATGTGTGTTCTCTCTCTCTCTCTCATTTCAAGGTAATAAAAGATCCACAGCCTCTTTTGTTTCCCTATTTCCACATCATTCAATGCCATTATCTGGAAATACCCATAGATTTTAGGCTGATTGTCTAAAGCAGTCTTGTTTCTAGGAAAAGCCAGCCCTTGCACTCCATGCCCACCAGTAATGTGTCCCTGGAAAGGGGACAGTGTTTCAGGCCTTGTCCTCAGTAACTCACTTCCTCCACTCCAAATTGCTCCTGATTCAGTTCCCAGGACCAGCCACCACTGCTTCCTCTTCAAGGTCATCCCTGAGGAGCTCCTGGAGAGAATTGATAACTCAGAGCTGGATGAAATCTAAAGGGATCTTTTTTCCTGGCCTGAAGTCCCATCTACTCAACACCCTATGTGTCAGATCCCCACACTTGGATGCAAGGTTACCAGCACATATATAGTTTCCCTCTTACTTGTGAAAAGGGCTTTCAACAGTACAGAGACACATTGATTTCTTCCAGGCAAAAAAAGCAAAGACAAAGAGTCATGACCACTGTGACTAAGTAATCCTGGAGTTTCTCCAGAAGTCAAATTTGACTGAGCTAATACAGACTTCTCCACAGGCACAGCTTCCAAAGATACTTTTCAGACTCAGACAAAGTCCTGAGGAGTTTAATACTAGTCAAAGCTGCCCTTTTGGTCCCAGCCCATCTGCATTCACACTCACCTGTGGGGGTGATGGAGGATGGGGAGCGTCAGTGACCACCTACAGCTGGTGAGCCTTTTTCTTCCTCCTAGTTTTGAGGCCCATGACCCTACCACCACACCTGGATGAATCTTACGGTCCAAGGATCCATGTTTTATTTTATCAAGGTTCTTCTGGCTTTATAACAGTGTTAAGGGTATGTGCCTTCACAAAAGGCAAGCCAGGTTCAAATCCGGGAGCATTTAGTCACCAGCTAAGTTACTTAGCTCTGTTAAGTCTGTAAAAATGTGAATAATCATAGTACCTACTTCAGAGTTTTGGATTAAATGAGATAAGGCAGGTTGATTACTATAGATAGAGTGGCACAAAGCAAAGACTCAGTAAATAATATGTTTTATTATTGCTTTCATTCCAAAAGCCTCACCATCAATATCTTCTTATTCATCAGAAAAGTCCTTGGCTTAGAAAGCCATATTTATAGAAAATTCACAGAGCATTGTGAATGATCACAAGGAATCTGACTGGAGGAGGTCAGTGGTGATGGGCATCTCTCCCAGGGAACAGGAGTCCTTGGAAGTCTCAGAAGCTAAACTTATAGGAAGCTTAACTGCCTACAGGTCTTTGAAGACTGGCCCTGAGGTGTGAGCAGAAGTGGAAACTGTAAGGGAAGAGAGAAACCCATTGAGACTAAAGAAGACCCTGCAGAAAGGTGGGAGGGACTTCCAAAACTCAGACGCTACCCCCTGAGTTTCACCTTCTCATTCATTCATTCATTCATTCATTATCAAATATGGCATGAGCTCCCTCCTACCTGCCAAGTGCCAAGGATACGGCAATGAACACCACAGACTATGATTTCTATCCAGGAGCTCACATTTTACTAGTCTATTCGAGGGTTTTTTTGTTTTTGTTTTTGTTTTTTTGCTTTTAAAAGCTTTAGGCTGATGTTTGGGCCGCATTCGCAGGAACTTAATTGGTCCAGGGTGAAGAATCAACATTGATTTGGGAAAAAAAAAAAAAGTGTGTTCTTCACAACCACCAGATGGTGAAAAAACAAAGAAACAGACAAAATCGTTTCTTGTTTTTTTTACTGTACCCAAAGTAGTCTAATTCCCACCCCTAAAAAAAAATAAAAATAAGAAAGAAGGAAGAAAGAACTTTACTAACAAAATACAAGAAGCATAAAATCAGTCACATCTTAAAAGTTCCTTTCTTTTTTCACACAGCTAGCAAGCTTCCAACACTTCCTGTTGCACAACCTGAGAGAACTGCCTTTTAGTTTTTAGGTCCTTCCCTAGTCCCAGCTCTTCCTGGCTCATGCCCATCCTGGAAGGGCCTGGAGGAAGTGGGAGGTTGGCTCGCCCCAGATACACAGTTCTAACCATTCTCAAGGTTGACATATCGGGGGGTCTTTTCCTGCCAGAGTCCCCATTAAAGGGAGTCACAGGATATCTGTTCACATCTCTCTACCTAATTTGTTATTAAATTCAAAGGATAATATTTAAATTTGCAGTTCCTTTGTAATCTCTAGAGAAGGTATTGACCATGAACTTTTGGATTCATTGATGGGCTCTAAGCCTGATGAGACCCAGTGTAAGTTTGAGGTTCTCTAAAGCCCTAGCCACAGCCAAACATTTTTTCTAAGCTGCTTGAAATGAGAGGATTTGGGGGCACTTCGTTCTTATTTTGCTATGGACCCAATTCAGGATCCCAAGAGTCAAAGTCTACAAAGAACTTCTGTGGCCATAATTTTGACATTGAAGACTGTCTTTCCTGAAACACAGGGTTTCCATTTCTGGTTTCTTGACACTTAAGATAGTTTTTTATCAAAAGTCCTTCAAAGGGGAGCCAGCATTCCATATCGGAAGGAAACAATCAACCTGTCAAATTCAGAGATACTCTTACTCCATTTTTGATATACTCCATTTTCACCCCACTTGACCCTGAAAGGGATTATTTTTCTGGAGTGTTCAGTCCATCTGCCTGGGTGGAAACAAAAGACTGTGCCAGGCACTTACCCCCTGGGTGCATCAGATTAGCCGCAGGCTCCTCGGGGACATCCTCTTGCGGAGTGGAGTCGCGCCTGGTGCCCCAAGCATTGCAGCACAGCCCACACCAGCCTGTCTGCACATCTCCGCTGCCAGAACACAGTCCTGTGAGCCTCGGTGAGGCTCCCTGAAAGAGCCCTGAAATGATTCTAACAGTGGCAAGTTGATCTTTTTTTCTGGCTTCTGTGAATGACTATTTCAAATTTGGTTAATTAGATACAATTCTGGTTTTATCAGTAGGTACTAGCTAATCTGACCAAACCACCTAGGTTGGGTCCTGGAGGGAACTACGTAGAGTCCCCCCAGCCCCGGCGCCATCCTCTCCTGCCTCAGCCATGTGAAGGCAGTGGCCCTTTCTCTCCTCCTTAGGGTTTCTCCTTGTCCACAGGGCCAGGCGTTCTCCTCAAGGCTTTTTGTGTGGCAGGTTAGATTACTCCCTTTCTCCTGTTACAGGGAGATTTTGCTTCTAAGAAAGTATATTTCCCGGAAATAACAAAAACAAAGAGAAGGAGGAAGAAGGAGCGGGGCCGGGGGAAAAGAAGAAGGAGAATGAGGAGGCAGGGGAGGAAGAAGAAGAGAAAGACAATGAAGGTGAGAAGAAAAGTAAAGGAGGAGAAAGAGAGCTTCAAATGCATTTAAAAAAACATTTTTGTTTTGAGGTAATTATAATGAACATGCAATTGTTAAGAAATAATACAGAGATCCCTACACTCCTCACCCAGTTTCCCCCAATGGTACTATTTTATATAAGTATATCACACTATCACAGCCAGGAAATTAACAGTGATACAGTCTATGGACTTTATTCATATTTCTCCAATTTACATGCACTCATTTGCGTATGCTTAATTCTATGAAATTTTATCACATGTATATTCATGTGGCCACTACCACCATCAAGATACAGAACAGTTTCATCACAAGGATGCCTTTTATAACCACAGCCACCTCCACCACCTCTGATAAACACTAATGTATTCTTTATCTTTGTAAACGTGTCATGTCAAGAATGTAATAGAAATTAAGTCACATAGTACATAGACTTTTGAGATTGGCTTTTTTTTCACACTCAATATAATTTCCTGGAGATTCATCCAAGTTATTACACATACCTATAGCTCAATCCTGTTTATTGCTGAGCAGTGTTCCATAACATACATACACCACAGTTTGTTTAACCATTCATCTGTTAAACACATCTAAACTGTTTCCAGATTTTAATTATTACAGATAAAGTTGTTATGAACATTGGAGTTAAGGTTTTTGTGGGAACATAGGTATTCATTTCTATAGGATAGATGCCCAAGTGTGCAATCACTGGGTTGTATGGTAATTGATTTTAGTTTTATAAGAAACTGCCAAACTGTTTTCTAAAGTGGCTGTGCCATTTTACATTCCCACTAGCAATACACGAATAACCCAGTTTCTCTGCATCCTCACCAGCATTTGGCACGGTCACTAATTTTTTTCCCCTAGCCGATCTGGACGGTGTATAGTGGTATCTCATTGTGGTTTCAGTTTACATTGCCTTAATAGCTAATGCTATTTAACATCTTTTCTTGCATTTATTTACCAGTCGTATATCCTCTTCAGTGAAATGTCTGTTCTTGTCTTTTTTAACTAAATATTTCTTTTTTTACCATTGTCTTGAAGATTCTTTTTTTATATTCTAGAAAATTAACATTGTCAAATACATGGTTTTCTCTATGTCTGCGGCTTACTTTTCATCCTCTTCACAGAATCTTTCACAGAATGAATGAGTCAAATTTATCTATTTTTTCCTTCTATAAATTGTGCTTTTGGTGTTAACCTTAAGAACTTTTTCCTAACACTAGGTCCAGAAGATTTTCTTCTATTTTTTTTCCTAAAAGTTTTATAGTCTTACATTTTACATTTAGGCCCATGATGTGAGTTAATTTTTGGATAATGTGTGAGGTTTAGGTTGGTTCATTTTTGTAGTTGTTGTTTATAAGTGTTCATGTAAGTGTATTTTTAAAGGTTTACCCTTTCAGAATGGTTGTCATCCCATTTTACAGACAAAGAAATTCAGAGATTTGGTGATGTGACCAGGCTCAACAGTTAATATGTGGTAGGAAGAAGAGAGGTCTGCCTGACTCACATGCTTTGCATTTAAGCCCTGCCCCTACTGTCTCCTGCCATCCCTTTCTCTCTGCCAGAATCTTGCTCCCTGGGCAGATGTTCCAGTTTTCTGCACACATTCCTTCACTATGACTAACCTTGCCCTCACTGTAATATATGGAACAGAGGTTGGAACCTGCCAGAACTTGTCCAGGTGTCCCGTGACATTTTCGCAGAGTGGAGAATGGGACAAATTGGGAAATTTCCCTGTATGCAAAGAGTCTGTCATTCAGGTTTTGTGAAAGGCTCACATGAGGTTTCAGAATCTTCCAGAGAACTGCAGAACTGCTTTACCAGCACACTGGTTTGGCGGTAGCAGGTTGAAAATTGTAGGCTCCCCCCCAGTCTCTCTCTCTCTCTCTCTCTCCCCGCCCTCTCTCTCTGTCTCTCTCTGTCTCTCTCTCTCTCTCTCTCTCTCACACACACACACACACACACACACACACTTCATTTATTAAGTCCAAGTCCGGAAAATTTCCATCACTGACTGCCAAAATGCATCGATAAAGGTCAACAGGAAAGACTCAGAGCAACTTGGGACAAAATTCCTATGGCTAGAATATGTTTCTTGCCATTTTTGGTGAGTTTGGGTCATGGTCAGACTAGACCCACCTCATTTATTCCCATTCACCCATACCAATTCCCCATTCATTCATATCCATTCCCACTCTTGGGTAGGAGTGGCAGTTGAAGGTAAAGCTTGCCTCTCTAACTTTCTCTCTACTCACTGGCTGCAGACTTCCAAGCCAGGCAAGATCTAGAAACTTCTGCACTCAGACCACTGGAAAGAAATTAGCAGCCTCTAGGTTAATCTTGTTCTTTCCCAAATCCCTAAGCATCACCCTACTTCTTAATGAGGGATATAGGAGTTCATTGCCTCTATGAACTTACACTTGAAAAAGTCCCCTATCCCTACAACTTCTCCCAGAGCTTGTCCAAAGATGACCAGACTTTTGTCCTAGCCCACTTAAGACAGATAGAGGAAAAACAACGGGCCCAGCCTAATGACTCCAGTTGCTAGGTATATGTATATATCTATTTTACCAGATTCTTCAGAAGCCTCTGGGTTGTTTGAACCCATTCCTTGCCTGTTTTAACAGGTGAGCCAACAGTAGCATACCTGGGTGCTGTCTGTCCCTCCACCTCTACCCGTGTAGAGTTCCCCACCTTCCCAATCTCCATGCTCACCGAGCTAGCAGATCTCCTGATCTCCCTGACAGTAATGTCCTCTGTCATCTTCCAAGCTTTCGAGGGGAGGGGCAAAGGGTGAGATTGTCAGGGCAGGCAGAGTTGCTGGAGGAACAGTAGGTTGTCCTGCCCTGACTTGCTGCAGCCAAAGCAAGCTGGGGCTTCCCTCTGATATGGTCTTTGGAGTATGTCTCCTGCTCCAGATTCAGGTTCCATTACCTGCACCCTCTTTCAGGGAGCATGACTTTATTCACCCCGGCCCCATATTCTTAAAAGGCTACCCTGTGCTCCTCCTATACCCAGCCCTTTCTACAGAACCAAACCAACCTGGGTTTGAATCTCAATTACCACTTACTAGCTATGTGGCCATTCACTGCTTACTGTTTTCAAGCCCAGTTCCCACATCTGTAGATAGAGAGATGTTGGTCTCATAACACCACTCTGCATTTAAACAAGATCATATCTGTAAACTGTGTACCATAGGCAAAGTAGCTACTGATTCTGGGAAAAGTTCATGTTCTACAGTGGCTATCATTGGTCCCTTTGACAAGAGCCTCAGGCCAATCTTTGGCCCTTACTCTGCTTGCCAGAATGCATCTTGGAGGCGCCACGTAAGTTGTTATGGGAAGAGCAAGATCTCCAGCCTCCACCTGGAGTCTCTGCTATCACACCCACTCTGTTCCTTGGGAGCCTGGTAGGAATCATGCTCCAGCTGTTTCCTGAGCCTCACCCCTGGTCCCTGGCAACAAGCCACCCCCACCCACTGGGCCAAAGAGTCCACCTCTACCACTGTCAACCCCAGACCAGGCACCCATCTCTCTGCCAGCAGGGCTGAGAGCAGGGCCAGGTCCGGCAGCTCCCTGCAGACAGGCTTCTCACCACTGTTCTTGGTGACCTTTAGCACACCAACACTGTGTGCTAAACAAACAAATAAAACCCAACAACAACAAAGGGAGAATTAAGCCAGTCCGGCCAACAGATTTGGACCAGAAAATCCCCATTTTTTAGTTCATATTTGCTGGGGCGGGGGGTGGGGGGTGGGGGAGTATCCCAGGCCTCCACACTCAACAATGGAGATCCCTAGCACTGTCCTGAACCCTTCATAAGCCCTCAGTACATGAGTTGCATGAATTAATAAATCAACCTCGCCTTAAAACTGAGTCTAAAACGGGGCCAACTCCTCTGCCAGACTCCTGCTTCCAACTTCAGGACAACTTCCCCTCCCAGCACCATCCTTAGCTCAAGGGATGAGAAGGAGAAAAAAAATCACAGGCTGACACTGAGGGAGGATGAGGAGTGGGGGTGGCGGGGTGAGGGGGGTTAGAGGGTGGGGGGGTTGGGAGCTGGAGAAAGGTCTCTTGGGACGGGCCCAGTTCCGGCCTGGGTCGGGTCCCGTACTGCAGCCTGGGGCCTCGGGGCTCAGGTTTGGGTTTTCCCCGCCCTTGCAGGCCAGGCTCGGCTCCTCCTCGTGCGGCTGAAGGAGGGAGGGCCGGCTCTCCTCCCCAACCCCAGCCTCCCGAGACCCGAGCAGCAGGAAGCCCCGGCCACCGCGGGAGTGCACGGGGCTTGGAGGGGCCGTCGGCAGCGTGTCCCCATGGCCGTGGGCGTGGAGCAGCGTCTGGGCAGCCTCGCCCTTTTCACCCGTGACGACTTCGAGGGCGACTGGCGCCGAGTGGCCAGCGGCGGCTTCAGCCAGGTGTTTCAGGCACGGCACAGGCGTTGGCGGACCGAGTACGCCATCAAATGCTCCCCCTGCCTCCTGCCAGACGCCACCAGGTCTGTCCACCCCGCCCGCCCGTCCCTCTCCTTTCACGGAGGAGGAGCTGATCGCTGGGCGCTCCCGAGGGAGGGGTCGGCAGGGTTGAGGCTGAGGATTGCCCCTCGGCGTTTCTAAACTGCCAGTGCCATGAGTTCCCCTGGCTCAGCATGTCTTTGTTTCTGTAACTGAAACGCAGTTGGCACACCACACCTATTTGTGGAATCCACAGAGGTCACAGGTGAGCAGGAACTGCCCTCCTAGATGCCTTTGTCTCATCTGACTTCCCAAATTGGTCCTGCCTCCTTGTTTTAGCACCTTCCTCCTTCCGGGTGTCGGGGTGGTGAGGGCTGCTCTTGGTGGCCCTCAGCCACCCTCCTGCCCACCCTCAAAATCTCAGAGCAGGCAGGGCTGGACCGGCTGAGAGGCCGTGGCACTTGGCTCAGTGATGCCACGACCTGTGGGGAACCTCGTCTCCCTTCTCATGGCCATCTGAGGTGGCCCTGCCCAGGCAGTTCAGGGTGGAGGGGACTCGGGGGGAAGGAGATCCTGTCCAGGCCACCTGTCGCTCTCACATAAGTCCTGCTGGGAGGTCAGGCCTGGAGTGTCGCAATCTCTGTCTTTCCTTTGTCTCTGACTCCTCCCCTACTGTTATCATGTGCACCTCCTGCCCACTGTCTCCACCTATCTCTGTCTTTTCCTGGAGATGGACTCCCTTCTCCTTCCCACCAGATTTGTTGGTCCTGGCCGGCCATGCACTTACCCCTTTGATGGACATGATGTGAAGTTTGAGCACAAAAACCATGTCTTTTTCCCAAGGCTGTTAGGCCTACAACTAGAGGGCCTGGGCGGGAGCACCTCCTACTGGCATCTTATTTTGGATGTTCTTTGTCATGTTCTCTGAGCCTACCATGCAAGTTCCCAGGACACAACTTCAGGTCCCACACATTCAATCAAGCCTGTTCTTTCTCTAATTCCCAGACCCCACCTGCTTTAAGAATAAGGGAAAAATGAGATAGTCCCAGACTCACCCACCTTCCTCCCTTAACACCTTCCTGTTGTTTTGGTGGAGAGCTAGATTATTCTAAGATTTGTGCATATCATCTATAGCCTTGGAGATAAAGAACAAAAGGAAACAGATGACATTGACAAGACTACACTGTGAGACACTGCAGGGAGCTTTTGCCACTTTTCTTTCTAAGTCCTGGGAACTCCCTAAGTGGCATGGGCTCAGGGACTTAACGGTAATTAATACCTGCTATGTGTGGAGTACTGTACTAGGAATTGTATGTGTATTATTTCACCGGACCCTTCTTCCGTCTCCTCATTCACTCATCCACTTGACAAATGCCTACTGCTCTCCTACTATATGTCAGGTGCTGTGCTAGACCCTGAGGTATAATGATGGATGCAACAGATAGGGCCCTGTTTTCCTGGAGCTTACAGCCTGGGGGGAGAAAAGCATTAATTGGCTACCCCGCATGTGAATGTAAGTGTGCTTTTGTGAGAAGTATTACAAGAAAGGAGAGATATGCAGTTCTGTGACAGCTTATTAAAAGGGCTGGACTGAGATCAGAAGAAGGCTTTCCTGAGGAAGTTACACTTGAGCTGATATGTGAAGGATGAGTATGAGTTAAGTAGGTGCAGAGGAGAACACTTTCCACGAAGAGGCAATAGAATGTGCAAAGGGCCTGTGGCAGGAGGGGAATACTAAGTAAAGGTGAAAATGGCTATTGTGACTGGAGTCGAGAGAAGGGGAGCAGTTGAAAGCTCTGAAGGATTTGCAATCAGGTACAGGTTGGTGGTGACAGGGAGGAATTGATCAGAATTGCAGTATGGAGAATGGATTGGAAGGGTAGATGGATGCTGCTCCAGTTAGGAGACTGTTGTCATCATTCAGACTATCAGAGTCTAGACTGATGTGTTTGTGACAGAATGAAAGAGATAGATCATGTAATATTTAGGAGGTCAAAATCCACTCAAATTGGTGCTGGACTGGCTATGGAGGCCACAGTGAGGAAGGGTGTGTCAAAGCTAACTTGATGTCTGGCTTGCCCAAAGGAACAAGAGTCCTCTAGAATGTCTATTCTGTGAGAGCAGAGTCTCAGTTTGTTTTGTTCACTGCCGTACCTCCAGTGCTGGGCACATACTTGGTGTTCCATAAATATTTGTTGAATTATATTGTTGACAGTTAACAAGTGAAACATTAAAAAGGGGCCCAGGTTTGAAGAGGAAGATCATGAGTTCAGTTTTGTACATGTCAAGAAGAATTGTCAAGTAGCCTTCAGAGTAAAGGTCTGAGCTAACAATATTAAAATTTGTGAGTCATTCGTTATATGTAATTGAAGCTAGGACATTGATAACATTCATTTATTTTAAGCACCAAATGAAGAAACACAAATCTCTCTCTTCATGGAGTTTCTCATCTAATGGAGGAAGATAATAAATAAGTAAACAAACATAAAAATAAATAATTTTATCTATAGCACTTATGACCACATGTTATTTTCTTGATTAAAATATCTAAGGAGAGTTGAGTCATCTGATCTTTTAAGAACATATTTGATCTAGAAGTATAAACTTGTCAGCCATCTGTGTATGGGGGGATAAGGATTGCCAGAGTTGGGGTAGAATTGCTATTTTATATAGACTAGGTACCTTACTAATTAGGTACTATCCGAGGAGAGATTTGAAGCAAGGAAGGAGCAAGCCATGTGGTTCTTAGGGAGAGGGAAAAGCAAGTGCAAAGATCCTAAGGTGGGAACATGCTTGACATGGTGGAGGAGCAGCAAGAGTCCGATTTGGCAAGAACAGGGTCAGGGAGGGAATGATTAGCAGTAGATGAGATCAGGTGGCTGTGTCTGGGAGCAGATCATGAAGGATTTTGTAGGCCATTGTAAGAACGTGGGCTTTTACTCTGGTTGGGAAGAGAGCCCCTGGAAGGTTTTGAGCAGAGTAGTGACATATTCTGACTGGCATATGAAAAGTATCATGCAGGCTGCTGGGTTGAGAATAGACAGTGGAGGGGAAGGGAGAGAAGCAGAGAGGCCAATTAAGAGGCTTGGGCCAAGAAGCCAATGGATATAGTTGGTGAGAAATTCTTGCTACACTTGAAAGATAGAGCTGACAGGATGTGCTGAGGGCTGGTGTATGGGAAGGAGAAGAAGAGAGGATTCAGGGTGACACCAAGATCTTTGAGGACTGGGAGGTGGCGACCCTGTTCACTGAAATAAGGGAGGCTGAGGGAGGAGCAGATTTTAGGGGAGAATCAAGAACTCAGCTCTAGACACATTAATTGGAGATACTGAGATTACCTAGAAACAGAGCACAGAGTAAGAAGATGAAGGGAGAGGGCCTGGGACTGGGCCCAGTGGTCAAGTAGCAGGATAGGAGCCTGCAAAGGAAACACAAAGAAAGTGGCCAGAATGAGAGGGAGAAATCCTGGAGAATGTGGACACATAACTGAAGTAAGTGAGTGTTTTGAGTAAAAAAAAAAAAAAAAGGAGTGAGAGATCTGTCCCATAGAACTGAAGATTATTCATAGGCTAGAATAACATGGCACAGAAACCAGATGAAAGGGTAGTGGGAGATGAAGAAAAGAGTGAGACAACAGGTATGGCATGCACATTCAAGGGGTCTGGGTGTCGAGGGGAATTGTGCCATTACTGTTGTTCCAGTTCACAGTTAAGAAACTGAGGTGCAGAGAGATTACCTGCTCAAGGTCATGCAGAGGGTTAAGTGGTGAAGCTGGGGTTTGAAATCAGGGTGAAGTGCCCTCAGATCCCTTCATTTTTTTTCCACTTCATGACAGATGTGAACTCAAAAGAACACAAGGAGATAAATTTTTAAAAAATATATCACGGAGGTGGAGGGGAGCTCTCTGGAACAGCAGAGAAGCAGAGACAAGAACAGGAGAACCTGGACTAGCCGGCCTGCCCAGATCCGAGGAAGAGCAGGTGGCTTTTACTGGATTCGGGAGTGTCTGGCTGGCCTCCCAAGGAGGCTCTGTGAGCACATTCCCAGCAGCCTGTGGCTGCAGTGCCAACACAGCTTTACAAATACTGTGCTTTTATTTTATTTTACTTTTCTCTCTAGCCATTTTATTTTGTTTTAATGTCCTTTCTCCCTAATCCTCATCCCGCTATCCCCAAACAATCTGTAATGATTTGCATGTTCACTGCTCTGTGGATACATTCAGTGAAAAGAGCCAGAAGGTTTGCAAATGCTTATTTTCTAAGGCCTGCCCTTAAGTCTTGACTTCTGTTAGTGTCAACAAAGATGTATTATGCTGTGCATGGTAATGTGTTATGGGGAGTAGCTAAATGAATAATTATACCTTATCCATAAAATGGGATACCATGTGGCCATTACAGTTCTTGCTTTAGAAGAATAACAATGTAGGAAAGTGCTCAGGCTACACAACAGGGAAAAGCAGATTGCAAACCAGCCCATACTATGTGATGGAAAGGGAGAGAGAGGAGGAAGTCGAGAAAAGGAGGGAGAAAGGGAGACAGAGACCTTGGAAATGTATAGCAAAACGATGTACTGAAATATTAACAGAGGCCAACACTGGGAGGTTAGATCACTGACAGTTTAATTTTTTTCTTTATAACTCCCTGTATTCCTTCAGTTTTCTATGAGGTATGTGTATTGCTTTTATAATCAAAATGGCAATAAATAATGTTCTAAAACAGAAGCACAAGGCACAATATTGGTCTTCCAGGTCTTGCAATCTACTGGGGGAGATATAGGAAAGCAGCCAGAATAAATGACAGCCTTTTTGTGGCCACTACTATTAGAATGAACTTGTTCCTAAACTTGCAAACTCTTTACTTCCTGTATTTTCCCTGCTAGCCATCTGGATCCTAATCCATGCATCCTACTGGGCATCGTTTCTTGTCTGTCCTTCCTCCCCTTCAAACTCACAAGCTCCCAAGGCTTCCCTGGGTTTGCACAGCCTGGCGTCAAGCCTTGTGTGTGTGTGTGTTCGGCTAGTTGCTCCTGTATTAATGGGTCACCTCCTTCCATCTCTCACTCCCTCCCCCTCCATAGCTCTGATGTGAATTGCCTCATTGAAGAAGCAACCAAAATGGAGAAGATCAAGTTTCAGCACATTGTGTCCATCTACGGGGTGTGCAAGCAGCCCCTGGGCATTGTGATGGAGTTCATGGCCAATGGCTCCCTAGAGAAGATGCTGCCCACCCACAGCCTCTGCTGGCAGCTCAAATTCCGCATCATCCATGAGACCAGCCTGGCCATGAACTTCCTCCACAGCATTAAGCCGCCTCTGCTCCACCTTGACCTCAAGCCAGGCAATATCCTCCTGGACAGCCACATGCATGTCAAGGTAAGGGCCCCGCTCAACCTCTGCCCCCTTTTTACTTTGGAGTCTCCTCCAGGTGAGCAGGATTATCCACCTGTCTGACTGGCCTGATTTGAGCAGCTTCCTTCATGAACAAATATTGAAGGCAGAAATTACGCCAAAAATAGAGGTAGATGAGCAGTGAAATTTGGTGCGTGAAGCAGGGTATCAGGATGCCTCCGATAACCCTCTTTGGGCCTCAGTCTTCCATTTCTGATGTGGGTAGAACCTCTATCCTTCTCATTCTGTGCTTCAGGAGAGGATGTGTATAAATGAGTTGACCCTATAGAAAGCCACAATGACCATTTTTTTCAGTTTATAAAACATACCACACTTTTTCTGTCCCAAGACTTCTGTATATTTTGTTCCTGCTGTCAGGAACAGTTCTCCCCGACTCCTCTCTTTACCTAGCAAAGGAATACTCATCTTTCAGCTCTCAGCTTAAAAATCACCTCCTTAGGATGGATTTCCCTGATCCACCCCTCAGGCACCTGCTGTATACCCTTACTGTGCCTCTGTCTCTTCATATTATTAGCCCCAATTATAAGTCTATAATCACAAATGAAACTATTCCATTAGGGACTGTACTCCATTTCTGAATAACCATTTAGGACAGTAATGGGTATGAGGGTTCTCATCTTTTCTATCTGCTGTCTGGTCCCAGCAGATATCTGCCAATCGGTGAATGGTCCATTGGTGTATGAATGAATCAATGAGTGGAAGCAAAGAGGAATAAATATCCACAATGTAAATGCTTCAGGGCCTGTGGAGGTGTGATGAACAGAAGCTCACCAAAGACAGCAGCTTTATCCATAGTCCCTCTGGACGAGGGCAATATCTACCAAGTGCTTACTATGTGTCAGGCATTTTTCTAAGTGCTTTTTGCATATTTATTCATTTAATGTCCATAATAGCACTGTGAGTTAAGTACTCATTATTTCAGTTTTACAGATGAGGAAACTGAGGCTCTGAAGAGATAAGTAACTTGTCCAAGATCATCCATGTATTATATGGTAGAGCTGGGAGAGAACCCATGCTCCTAACCACTACACTGTACTGGAAAAGGGTGAGGAATCAAGGCAGTTTCTGGAAGCAACAATGTTGCCCCTTGACCTCACCTCTGGCTTCGTCCCAGGTTTCAGACTTTGGCTTATCCAAGTGGATGGAACAGTCAACGCGGATGCAATACATTGAGAGGTCGGCTCTGCGGGGCACCCTCAGCTACATCCCCCCTGAGATGTTTCTGGAGAGTAACAAGGCCCCAGGGCCCAAATATGATGTGTACAGGTGAGAAGGAAGCTGGGCTCCAGCTCCACACCCAGGCAGTAGCTTGCTGTCCACCACCCTGCCTGGAACCCATGGCCCAAAGGGCCGGCAGGACAGGGTTGAGGTCTGGCTCCTCCCTGCACATGTGGGAGGGGGAAGAGTGAGAGGCACTGGCTGGAAAGAATTTGCCTGGCACAGTGTGCTCCTTGGGGCTCCCCGGTCCGGGTCACTCAGGGAGTACATTCCCTCGTCTGCAGCTTCGGGATTGTCATCTGGGAGATCATCACTCAGAAGAAACCATATTCAGGTAGCAGATGGTGGTGGTCCCTTCAGATGGGGTCCTGGAAGGGGTTGTGGAGGGCTGAGGGTTCGTGGGGGCAAGGCCAGTGGCAGGTTTGTGTTGGGGGAAACCATCTTCAGAAGTTCCCATCTGCACCCTCCTTCCTTCTTCCCCCCACTTTCTCACTGTCTCATCTTCTCATCTTACGGTAAAGGGCACGGCAAGCATCAGCCTAGGCCATCTTTCTGGCTCTAGTTCCTCTGCTTTCAATGTGCCCTTTCCTGCTTCTGCCACTCCCACCTCTGCTGCCTAGAATGCCAGGTAAATAAACAGTCAGGAAACTGGGAACACAACAAGGTTGAAAGTCAAGTTCATAGTTAGGCCTGTTGGTCAGCCCTGCTGTCTTTGGACAGCAAAGGGCCTATAGGGTGGGGTCATGTCTCGTCTTGGCTTGGGAGGTGGCTGGAGCTGGACCAGAGATTAGAACCTAAAGTGGGCCCACAATCTACTTACGCCCCATGTATTTATGGAGGCCCTGCTGGGTGCACCACCCTGTGGGGACCCTCAGAGCCCCAGCCCCGCCACCCCCCGCCCCCGCCTCCCAGCACTCGCACAGCTGGGCCTCCTCTTGCAGGTCTCAACATGATGAACATCATCGTCCGAGTGGCTGCAGGCATGAGGCCCTCTCTACAGTCTGTCTCTGATGAGTGGCCAGGTGAGGCCCAGCCGATGGTGGACCTGATGAGGTGCTGTTGGGACCAGGACCCCAAGAAGAGGCCCTGCTTTCCAGGTTGTCATCCAGCCTGACCTGCCTGGGGACTGGGGAGTGGGGTGAGGCTGGCGTGTGAGGGCGCCAGGAGAGGAGATCATGGAAGGCCCAGGCCACTCTTGAGGGCTCAGCAGAGAGAGGCCTGCACGGCACTGGGACAGACCCTGGGCTGCAGAGCTGGGAGAGTGGCAGTGGGGGCTGGCTGTTGGGTGTTGATATGAGCCTCTGCAGGAGGTGAGGAGAAGCCCTTGCTGCCGGAAGGAGGGAGGCGGCTGGGCCTGGGTCTGCTGCTGCTGCTGAGTCCTCATTTGTAAAATGTTCCCAGACCATTTGATCATGAGTACGAGTAGACCTTGAAGTTATGCAGTCCTTTCAGGACTATGAAAACATGCACATCGGTGGGCAAGTGAGCATCTTAGAGATCACCTGGTCCTTCTCTACATTTTATGGGAAAGGACTGACCCTGAGAGTGTCGGTGACTTGCCAGATGTGGCCCCACGGAACCAAGGCTGGGACCCATCTTTTCTGCCTCCTGGTGCACATGCATGGATGTGTGTGAGCCCAGGAATGGGGGGACACAGGAAATGTAGGGGATCCCAAATGGGCAACGGACTGCTAGTCAGTGTGCTGCTTCTCTTCCTCTCTCTCTCCTTTGTGGAACAGACATCACAGTCGAGACAGACATGCTGCTTTCCCTGCTCCAGAGTCCTGTGTCAGACCCCGAGAGTGAGGCCCCGGCCAGGAAGGTGTCCTGCAAACCATCTCTCCGCTTGCCCTGGGAGGTGAGCACGGCGGACTGGGCATGGTCTGGCAGGCAGTGGCACTGAGGTGCATGAACTGGTGCAGCCTTCACAAGGCCACCCAGCTGAGGGGGAAGTAGGGACCCAGACCACACTCTGCAGGCCAAGCTGAGCAGCCCACCTGGGGACACCTTTTCCTAAGCTGTACAAAGGCTCTCTAAGGGCTGGTGATGGCCGTGTCTCAGCCCCTGAGAAAGACACAGCTTCTCTCAAATGTGTGAAATGAAGCAGAGCCCAGTTCTTCGGAGGGAGCCCTCAGTTCTCCCAGGCCTTCCCACTGTGGGCATCAACTCCATCACCCTGTTTTCCTGTCCATTCCCTAACATGGGAACCGGCATGATGAGCGTGGGGCTCCCGACTGAGCCCTCACAGCCACCCTGCTTCCCATGTGGCCCAAGCGGAAGTCATGGCCCTGGCCACGTCTTTCAGGCAGGGTCTCCCCTGCTCAGGGTTTTCATCTAGATGTAGCTGGTAGTAGGAATGGCAGAGGAGGGCGTCTCCTAAGACAGGGTGGGTGTGAGCCCTGACAGTGGTGGCGAGTGCTGGCCAGAGGGAAGGAGTAGAGGACGCATGGACCCGAACAGCCCTGCTCACCCACCCCCTGACTTCTAATTCTCCCTCCACAGGTCAGTGAGGAGCTCAGCCAGGAGCTAACCGACAGTGGTGAGTCCAAAGTGCCACTGTGCGAACCAGAGAATTCATGGTGGAGGAAAAAGTGGAATCAAAGCGTAGCCTTTCTCCAGCTTCCCTGGCCCTACCCTCCTCCCCAGGAACTAGAAAATGAAAAAAACATACCAATGTCTTGGCCACCCTAAACTAATTAAATCAGAATCTCTGGGAGGCTTAGTCTGGCAGTAATTTTTTTAAAAGAAATTGTTGCTTTTAATTCTGACATACCCCTGGGCCGAGCAAGAGGAAGGTAAATCTTAGTGGCCTCAGGAGTTCAGATCATCAAGCTCCACAAATTTATTTTCAACTTGCATTTATTTGTGCCAAACACTCCTCTGAAAGTTCTTACCTACATAATTTGTCCTCACAATGGAAGTGTGAAGTGGGCATTGTTTGTGTCCCCTTTAAGGATCAGGACATGTGGACTCCAAGAGTCAGAGGGTTGGCTAAGGTCCTGTGATGCTGAGGGGTGGGGTCAGGATTTGCACTAAGGTCTCTTTCTGTCTCATTCTTAAGGGAAGAGCTGCCGGAGTCAGTTCTCTAGGACAGTGGCTCCTGCCTAGAGAGCTATAATAATCAGGAAGGACGCTTGTATGGTTTCTGTTCCTGGATGGTACTTCCAGGAGGCAGGGGGATGGCCAAGGTGACTTCTGGACAGGCCAGAGGTCCTTTTTCAACACCCCCCCACCCCCGCCCTTCTTTCAGCAGACTCAGGAGACCACATGAAACGGGTTCTGCAGCTCTCGGACAGTGAAAGCCTGGTCCCCAGCAATGAGGAGCTGTGCATCTATGAGAACAAGGTCATGCCCCTCCATTTCCTGGTGGCACAGGGCAGCATGGAGCAGGTGAGGCTGCTGCTGGCCCATGAGGTCGACGTGGACTGCAAAACAGCCTGTGGCTACACGCCCCTCCTCATCGCTGCCCAGGACCAGCAGCCTGACCTCTGTGCCCTGCTGCTGGAGCACGGTGCCGATGCCAACCTGGCAGATGAGGACGGCTGGGCCCCATTGCACTTTGCAGCTCAGAATGGGGATGACCGAACTGCCCGCCTGCTCCTGGATCATGGGGCCTATGTGGATGCCCAGGAGCATGAGGGGTGGACCCCATTCCACTTGGCTGCGCAGAACAACTTCGAGAATGTGGCACGACTTCTGGTCTCCCGTCAAGCTGACCTCAACCTATGTGAGGCTGAGGGAAAGACCCCTCTCCACCTGGCTGCCTACTTTGGCCACATCAGTCTCGTCAAGCTGCTGATAGGGCAGGGGGCCAAGTTAGATGCTCAGCAGAGAAACCTGAGGACACCACTGCACCTGGCAGTGGAGCGAGGCAAAGTGAGGGCCATCCAACACCTGTTGAAGAGTGGGGCGACCCCTGATGCCCTTGACCAGAATGGCTATAGTCCACTGCACACCGCGGCTGCTAGGGGCCGATACCTCATCTGCAAGATGCTACTCAGGTATGGGGCCAGCCTCGAACTACCAACCCAGCAGGGCTGGACACCCCTGCATCTAGCAGCCTACAAAGGCCACCTGGAGATCATCCATCTGCTGGCTGAGAGCCACGCAGACTTAGGGGTTCCTGGTGGCATGAACTGGACCCCCCTGCACTTGGCTGCCCGCCATGGGGAGGAAGTGGTAGTGGCAGCGCTGCTGCAATGTGGAGCTGACCCCAATGCTGCCGAGCAGTCAGGCTGGACACCCCTCCACCTGGCGGTCCAGAGGGGCGCCTTCCTGAGCGTCATCAACCTCCTGGAGCACCGTGCAGATGTCCATGCCTGCAGCAAGGGGGGCTGGACACCTGCCCACCTGGCTGCCCTGAAGGGCAACATGGCCATCCTCAAAGCACTGGTTAGAGCCGGTGCCCGGCTAGACATCCAGAATGTGGAGGGCTGCACACCCCTGCAGCTGGCCCTTCGGAGCCAAAAGCAGAACATTGTTGCCTTCCTAGAGGGCAAGGAGCCCTCGCTGGCTGTTCTGGGCAGTGCTGAGCCTGGAGATCAGACTGAAGTGTAGACAACCTGGGATCTCCTTACCATAAGGATGACAGGCTGGTGGAAGTGAAGCTGGGCTTCGGGCAGGGCCTTTCCTGTACTTGCCACCTGCCCCTTTGACCTCAAGAGGAAAGAAGAACCTGGTCCCCTGGGTGATGGAGGGACAAGGAGAAGTACCCTGAGGTTCTAGCTGGAGAAGAGCCCTGGCTTGGCGAGGTCCTTCCAACAGCCCCTCCCAGTGCGTCTCCGGGGGACCCCTGACCACCTCCTCCTCCTGTACCTGGATGCAAGTCCCGAAACTGAATTCCTTTTTCATTCTCAAGACTTCTGCCACCTTTTTCCAGTTGCCTCTGTGCTCATTAGGCCCTTTGCATCCTTGGATCCCTCTCTGAAAACAGACAGAGGCACAGAAGAGACAGAAGTGCTTCCTCCAGCTCAGGTCCGTGTGAGCCAACCCCTTACGGGGTGGGGCCAGGAGAGCCAGACACCTGTGCTTTGCGCAAGGGGCAGGATCTAAAAGTTCACAGGAAATTCTGCCTATCATTTCAAATCCCAGCCAGTCCCCTGTTGCTGCAGTGACTGCACCTTCCTGGTGACCCTGGTCCCAGTGCCTGGGTCTCCCACACCATCTCTTGGAGGGGAAGGACGGTGGTCCTCCAACTGCTCACAAGTAATCCTGTGTGGGACACTCAGTTCCTCGTCTCCCTGACCCACCCTTTGCTGTGTCCAGGTATACATCTAAGTCCAAACCGCAAAGATAATAAAACTGGATTTGAGTCTCTCCTTTAGAGACGGACTGGCCTGTGGAGCTAAGCTGTATATAGGGGCCAGTAGTGCTACTATGAGGTGTTGGTGTGTGCATGTGTGTGGTGTGTGTGTGAGATGTGTGCGTACAAGCTCACGCGGGAATGCGGCAGGGGGCAGATGCGGGCAGTAGGACAGGGTGGTGATGGTGAGGAAGAGGTTATTTGGGCTACATGTGGAACTCCCAGGGCAGTGACTTTCCTTCTGGCGTCAGCTTGGAGCTCAGTCCTGTGACCACACCCTGACCACCCGTCAGCTGGTCTGTCCTGTCCTGCTGGTTATGGGGCAGGCCGGGACAGGGCTGGCTGGGGCTGCTCACACAAACCTCGTGGGACCGAGCCCTGGCTCAGTGGCCAGCTGGCATCTGCTCCCTCGCTGGCGCTGCTATGGGGAGAGGGTGCAGTGGGGCTGCGGGTGGGCCCAGGCCAGGTTGCCTAGAGTCCTCCCTACTCCTCTCGACCTTTCCACACTGCAGGCGCAGCCCTTCCCACTCAAGGATGTTTTGTAATTATCAGAGAAAAGGAATCTTCTGCCCAGTTAATGGCCAGGCCCAACCCCCAGCCATTGGCAGGCCCCCTGTTGTGTGCCACCCTCCTGGGCTGGGTGCAGGGCCACTAGTCGGCAGCCTTATATCAGTGTGGGATAAGAGAGACAAAGCAGAGGAAACCTGTTGCCCCATGTACATGCCAAGTTCAGGAGTCATTTTTAGCAGCACAGACATCGTGTCTCCCATCCTGTGGTCTCTGGATTGCAGTGCCAGCCTCATGGGCCCTGGACACCTCACCTCACCATACCACAGCCTATGGCTACCACAGAGACCCTTGGGAACAGCACTGAGCAGAGTTGTTCTTACAAGTCAAGCCTGTACATTAGAATCTTCTGGGTAAGAGGTGTGTGTGTGTGTGTGTGTGTGTGTGTGTGTGTGTGTGTGTGTGTGTGTGTTTGGTGGTGGTGGGTAGAGGGGCTTATTAGATACCTGGCATTACCCTTGATCAGTTAAACTGCAATCTCCAGGAGAGCATCCTGGAGTTAGCAGGGGAGCAGCCAGGGCTGAGAACACCCACCAGGGGGCGTCCCTGTGGTTTTTCTCTGCCATTCCTTAGTGTATGCAGGAGGACAGTCACTGGCCAGCAGCCCAGGGTGGTGGCCTTTTTCTCTCCTGGTTTGATGAGTGGGAGGTCCTGAGGATGGGGGGAGCACCAAGCACTCAGCAGACTGTCTACCCTGCTCCTCCTTTTGAGCCAGCTGGCCCATTTCTCTTGTCTCCCTGACACTAAGCCTTAGGCAAGACAGAGTTAAAAATATTCCTGGGAGTTCTGTCTTTCCTAGAACATGTTGGATTGGAAGAGGGAAGGGGAGCGGCATAGTGCTGTTTGCTTCTCGCATACTGAGGTCTGTGTCTGGCTCCACGTCTAGGATTAGGAATGAACCAGAGAAAGGATGTGAGCTCCATATTCACAGCCAGGTGAGCCCAGATCAATCCCTGGGAATGGACAGGAGTGAATCACAGAGGAAAGAACTTAACAGAAAGGAGTTAGAGAAGTGAGGTGATCCTTTGACACCTATTGTCCTATGAATGGCAGGGATCTCCCATGGAGGTTTGGACAAGACTAGTTTTAGGAATCATTTCAGCTCTGAAGATCCCAGGGTCCAGGTTGAGATCCTAAGACCCCAGCTTCCTCTACTTCTTTCCTCCAAGGTAAACTGAGGCAGGGTTTTAGGCTAGCTCTGGCCAACACAGTCCCTTCACTGCCTACTAGCACCTTCTCGTCCCTTTGAAGCACCCTTTCCAGACACACACAGCACTTACCTTGAATTCCATTTAAACAGCTGTCTTCTAGCAGTCTCTAAGGATGTTTATAATTGGATTTTAGTGAGGCCCTTCCAAAAAAAAAAAAAGTGTGTCTAGTTCAATTTCAAACCCCGTTTAGGGAACACTGGGGTCGAGGAGGATAAGAACTACTCAGTTTCCTGTTGTGCATTTCCATTTAGAGGTCCTATTGACCTTTAAAACTCGATATGTCCCAAATGAGCATTCACCTGCCCCTCACCCTTTCTCCCTCATGTTAGTTAAAGGCACCCAAACTCTTAACCCAGGAGTTATTCTAGACCAGCCTTCTTTATCTGCACCCATTCCAGAGGATAGCCACTAGGCCCATGCACTATTGAGCACCTGAAATGTGGCACATGCAACCAAAGACAAATTTTTAATTTCAGTAAGTTAAATGTAAGCAGCCACAGTGCAGTCTATACTCTTCAAGATCCAACATGCCTATCCCTACACATGAAGTCTTCTCTGACTGCCCAGCTAGAGATGGTCACTCTGTATCACACCCCCTGCAGCAGGGCTCAGAGAGCACCTGCCCTGCTCAGGATGAGCCTCGGCAGGCCTTTGCTTATTTCTGCATTCCTTGCAGTCCTCTCTCAGTATGCCGTCCTGGCTTACTGAATCAGAGTATTGCAGCAGGGTTGCTGCTGTAAAGTAAGGGGCGGAGGGTAGTTGCCAGGCTGGGCTGAGGCAGGGGAGGGAAGCTCTGGAGTGCTGGGAAGTAGAAAGGTACGGGCTTTGAAGACAGACCAGATAGACCGGGCAGGCCAACCTGGATGCAAATCCCTCTGTGCCGTCCAATAGTGTGTGACCTCAGGTGCTGAAATTTTTTTAGCCTCAAGTGCATCATCTGACAGACGTAATGCTTATCTCATTGGCTCACGGTAATGACTGAACCGGATGCCGTGCAGGTCAGAAAGAAAAGCAGTTAGTAAGCACTCAACACATTAGTTTCTTGCAGTTTCTCCAAAGTCAGGGGGAATTTTCTCTTGGAAGGGGCACAGACAAGCCTTTGGGATCCTTTTGGCAGGACACTCATAAAAGCCACTGCCAGTTTTCCTTTGCTGGTCCATCCAGGGGAAGAAGGGGCAACCCTCCGGCAGTGCCCTGCTGTGTGTGACACTGATGCCTCTCGGGACACGCTAAAGTAGTGTCAGGTCAGCTGTAGGACAGAGCAAAGGCCTACTGTGGGTCATGCCCACTGACGCATAGCTTCGATGACCACCCATAGACTGGATTACCCTGAGCCTGAAGAGCCAGATAGTGGGGCTAGTGTAGCAAAGCAAGGTGGCCACATCAGCATCTCCCAGGGAGGAGAGCATCCAGGGCTGATGTTGGACCTTACTCTGCCTTCAGACAGGCAAAGGCAGTGTGAGGGCTCAGCCTGCACAGAGAAGGGCAGGGGGATGAATACAGGGGTTGGCCAAAATAGGTTCACAGATGTTCATATGGAAAATAATACAATAATAAATAATAACACCAGACTAAACTCCATTTTTGCATACTTATAACTGTAAACCCACTTTTGCCCACCCCTGTACAGCTGTGGGAGGGGCAGAGGGGGTACAGGGAGGAGGGTCGGAACCTGAGTTTGGAATAGGAGCAGGGCTGGGGTCAGTAGGCTTTTCGGGATTACAGAACAGCACTAGACTGTGGAACTTGTCTCTTTCAGGCAATTTCCTCCCTCTCTTGTCCACACCAGACTTTCCCCACCCTGAGCAAAGCATGAGGCCTGGCCTCTGTAGACTATGCTCTCATGGGCCAACAGGATGGAGTTGGGCCTGGTGAGGAAAACCCAGGTGTGCATGCCAGAGCTTTGATTCTGCAAAGTCTCCATCCCCTCCCCAGGTCCTAAGTGGTGCCACCTCCCTCTTCTTACCAGACCCCTCTCTTTCACTTCAACAGCATCTGCCCCTTCATTGGAAAGGTACCAGGGAGGTTGCCTTCCTCACTCCAGGTCTCACACACTTCTCCAGGTCTCAGGACAGAAGCCAGGAATGAAGGTGGGAGAAAGCCCCAAGCAAGTGCAGTCATTCCTGCCATGTTTCCAATGGACTTGGAGCTGCCCTGGCTCTGCCCAGCAGTGAATGGCCTGTCCAGACGCCCTCCAGGCTGAGCATTTGGTCCAGCAGCTCCCACTCAGCTTTACTTGCCAAGGAGCAGAGATGGGATGGGAGAGGGAGTGGGAAGATGTCCTTATCAGACACTCCCTTCTCCTTGACCCCCAGAACCCCAAAACACCAGGGTGGGTCTTTCCCTCTAAAGATGGTCTGTTCTCTCCCTACCAGCTTTCGGCTTCAGGGGCATCTGGTTGGCAGGAGAAGTTCTTTAGGCACAGGATGCCCAGACTCTGGCGTTCTGCTACTAAAGCCTTGCTAAGAACTGTGCCCAATGCCCTGCTCCCCTCCACCTGCACCTCCACAAACTCATTTGCTCTAGTAGCCAAAAGGGTTCTCAAGCTATTCACAAGCACCCCAAGAATGTTTTTTTCCCTCTATCTCCACTTTCAAAAATCTTCTGACCACACTAGTCTTCTCCAACTTTGCTCAAGGCTGGTTAGGAAAGGGATGGAATGAATAATCTAAGACAACAGAGTCAGAAGACTTGGATTCAAAGTCCAGCTCTGCCACCCAGGCAACCACCCTCTGTGTGAGTGAGGATTCTCTTCTGTAACAGCAGATCATACGGCTGACCCCGGGGGGCTTATGAGAAGAGCAGATCTCATGGGCGAGGCTCACCATGGCCCTGCCTAGATAGGTGCTAACACCATGAGCACAGCCTGGGTCCTGGGGCCAGAAGGGCAGAGAGGCAGTGGGGCTCAGGGCTGGGCCTTGTGCATCCCTGGTGCAGGGATGGAGTGGAAAGGGATTCCAAATAGGTGGGCACACTGGAAATGCCCCCAAAGCAGACAGTCCTCGACGCCTTTGGTTGTTGCCACCTGGCTGCCCCTGTCCTGAGACCACCAAAGAAGCATGATCAGTAGTGGTTTCTTTTTGGGGACCTCTTGATCTGCCATTCAGGAAGTCCTCTGAGCACACTTCTTGCCCTCACCAATTCCCAACCTACTTGTTCCAAGCCAAAGCACACCAGGGCTGCTGCATCTTATGTCACTGTCATCATCTAGGTAAGCAGTGCCCTGGAGCCAGGTAGCCCATGCCCATGACAGTGGTTTTCACACCCAGCCAGGGCTCTGCCATGGGCTGTGGAGCTGGTACAGTTCCTGCGTGATTAATGCCCATTGCCCATAGTGCTGTGAACTATGTGAAGGCAGGGATCATGTCCACCCTTTTCACCATTGTGTTCTCACAATGTTCGGGTCCTGGAGCACAATCACTGCTCAATAAATATTCATTAAAACAACAGCTGGGTGGATGGATGGATGAAGTGACAATTTCTCCTGCACTACTTGCCTTCCCAATTCCCAGGACATCTCCAAGCCCACGACCATGGGGGACTCCTCCGGAACCCACTAGGGGAAAAATAAGGGCCTGAAACTTTGAAGACTTGCAGTCACATGAGGACATCTGAAAGGATGTATGCAAAGCGCCCAGCAGTGCCTGACTAGAAAGGCTCACTCCTTACGGTATGCTTCCTTGCTGTGCTCTTGGGCGTTGGAGGCTCCACCTGCTATAAAGGCAGATGAATGATCCTTTGATTAAAAGACATTCTATGAGAAAGGCACAGGGGAAAGCAGAGAGAAGAGGTCAGAGGGCTGCAGCCTGCCCAGCCTCCAGCTCCCTCTTCCCACCCTTGCTGTCAAGGCAAAGGGGCCACGGTCAGGGCCTGGTGGGAAAGAGCCAGATCCTGGGCCACCCCCTTCCACCTTGGTGTTCTTGGGTCCCACACTCATTCCTTTGCCCTTGAAGTACTGAGGGGGGAGGGGGTGGAGCCCAGCCCTCCCCCTGCCCACTCTAGTTGTCAATCTGCTCTCTGGGAGAAAGACTTGAAATTTCATGACAGCTGTAGGCAACTTTCCCCGATCCCGCCTCCCGCCCATGCCTGCCCTATTCCCCTCTTCTCCCTGCCACAGCCCTCCCCAAACTGCTCTGAGATTTCCTTCCTCTCCTCTCCTTCTCTCACCCTTTCCTCCTTCTCTTCCCAGCCTTTGTCCTTCCTTCCTTCCTTCCTTGCTGTTTTTCTCTCTCCCTCCCTTTGTCATCTCTTCCAATTCCTACATCTGATAAACTTGTGATCTCAAGATTTCTAATGATGAGATGAGCTTTTAAGTTCCCGGCTGGTCAAGATCTTTTATAGACTAAGTGTGTGCTGTGTCGGGGCACTGTGTGGATGTGTGGAAGTTGGCCATGGGGCGGGTATCCGCAGCTGAGAGTCCCTGGGATTTCTAGCCCCCTTGGGGGTCTGGTGCTTTCCTCAGAAGGCATCCACTGGGCTATTGACTCCTGATCTACCTTCTTTGCCTACCTTCTGGACCTGCTTTGCCTACCTTCTGGAATCTGGGTACTCCTGGGGATAGGAGCCTCTCCCAGAACTCAGGGCTACATGCAGGTTCAAGGGGAAGATCGAAGTCCATAATTAAGTGTTCAGGGCAAGTTAAGTGCTCCAAACTTTGGTACTAAAAATATGGTATTTAGCATGCAAATTATGCCCTGACAGCTCCCCAGAGCCTGAGCCCGTGGGTGCCAGCACCTTGTTTGTCATCACTGCTGTTATTCTCAAGCTGGTAAAAATATTCCTCCTTCATTGGGTTGACTTACATTTCACTTTTAAAAAGCCAAATGTCTGTTGTCGGGCCAGTGCTGAGTCGTGGCCCCAGAAAGGCTTGGAGCTGTGACTGGCCTGGAGGCTGAGAGGAGGGAGGACCAGGCCGCCTCACTCAGGACCACCCTGCCTCCACAACTGGCCCCCAAAAGGGTCCTGAGGTGGTACAGAAGACGGGGCAATGGGCAGACACAGGTGCAGCACAGCCGGCCTCCTGAAGGCCACCTTCTCCATGGAGCATTCTCTGCCCTGGTGGGCAAGGGGGCTAAGAATTAGTCCTGCAGAGGTCCTGGGACCTGGAGAGGAGGAGGTGGCACATAGGGACAGCCTGACTTCCCTCTGGCCGGCCCCTGGTGCTCTGGTGATTAGGGGCAATCTGGGTATGTTTAGGGTTCCCACTGGAAATTCTCCCCCTTCCATCTTGGGTGAGAGTTGGGGGTCATGGCCACCAAACAGCAGGACTGATAGAACTCATGGCAACTTGAGAGGAGAAGGTGGGGATGAGTGAGGAACACTCAGGCACATGCATCTTCTCCTTGGTTTTCCTGGAGCAGCTTCTTTTTTCATTTCCCCCAAAGTCCTGCTCATCTTGATGGCCATGGCCAGGCCACCCTTTTCCTGAGGGTCTGCAGAATATCTCTCCAACTTTATCCCCAGCACAGACACAAGGGCTTTGCTATACCTGGTGTGGAGGACAGTTAGTGTTGTGCCCTTCCCCACGAGGGGCCGCGCATGTGACTCTTGTCAATGTTTTATTAGTTTGGAGGATGTGTAGTGATGTTACAGAGTCTGGGACCTGGGGGTTCCCCCAAGCTGCAGCTTCCCCTCCTCCCTCGGGGCAGGTACAGGCCAGGCCAGGCCAAATGGTAGCCACGGGCTTCTGTAAGGCCGAGGCAGTGGGAAGGATAGGGAATAGGAAAGAGGAGAGTCAAAAGGAAAAGGAAAGTGGTTTTGTGGTATAGTATGGCAGGAGGCAGCCCTCCAAAGAACCTCAGACACCCAGCCCAGGCCCAGACAGAGCCACAAGCTGTCTGCCCCACCTTCCCCAGGCTGGCCTGACTTTTGCTACAAGAAGGGATGCACCCACATCCATCAGGAGGCAGCAGTGGGCTTATTAGGGGTAGGGTTCCTCTCCCACAGATCCTCTTGAGGCTCTCCCCTCAGGAAGTGTGGAGAGGGTGGGCCATGTCAGGACCCACTGCTGAAGGAAGTAGAGGCTCCTATTGGGCAGGAAAGGGAGTAAAGATTTTTGGCTTGGGCTTTCTTGGGGTTCATTCTCTGGTCTGGTATGTACATGGGTCTCCCCAGACTGAAGTGACCCGCGGCCTTGGCAAGAGCTCTGGCTTTCCTGGCGTGGACCTTGGGTGCTGTGAACTGTCCACCCCTCCCTACCACCCACTCTGGCACAAACCTGTGGAGGCCAGGCTGAGCTTGCCCAACAGAGGGCACAGCCTCTGGGCCCTGACTCTGGCCCCAGCAACACCAGAGCTCCAGAGGAAGGTCAGAGAAGGTGGCTTGTGTCTTTGGTGCCAAGGACAAGGTGTCTGGAAGTGAGAAAGGGGCTTTGTGAGCTGCCCTTGAGCCACAGGGTCCAGCCCAAGGGCTGGCACCATGCCTGGCTCTCTACACCACCCTGGCAGAGCGAGGGTGTTTGGGTAGTGAGGGGCGTGGTGCTAAGCTAACACTGCAGGGCCAGCCAGGCAAAGAGAGGTCCACCACACACCCTCCTGCCCATGGCTCCCAGGGACTGAGGCCAGGCCAGCCCGGGCAGGGAGGTGGGCGGCGGGCTGCTGTTCAGATGGGCAGCAGGGTCAGCAGTGGAGAATCTTCATGAAGGCCTTGCGGAACTCAATGTTGAAGGTCGTGTAGATGATGGGGTTCACGGCACTGTTGACATAGCCCAGCCACGTGAAGGCGCTGTACAGGACAGGTGGGATGTTGCAATCACAGTGAATGTTCAGGATGTGTGTGATGAAGAAGGGCAGCCAGCAGATGATGAACACGCCTGGGGGAGAGGGCAGTGGTCAGGCTGGCCCCAGGGCCAGGGAGGAGTTGGGCTGGGAGGGCCCACACTCGGTGGGCAGCTGGATTGTGTGCTGCAGGCCCCAGCCCAGGCCTTGGAAACTCCACCTTCACCGGGACTTATGTCCATTCCACCCACTCACTGTGCCAAACTCAGTATCACCTGCTTGGGTGGGACCCCTGGTGTCAAGGTATCACGTGCATAGAATGCTCCACAGGCAGCTGGGAGTCCCTGCGGATGGAGAGGCACCTGGGAAGGGCAGAGCTGCAGAGCAGAGACCCTGTGGACTGCAGGAGAGGGTCTGGTTTGAACCCTGCTCTGTCACTCCCAGTGTTATGATCAACAGTTGGTCCCTTAACCTGCTGTGACCGTGTGCTCTCATTTGTAAAATGAGGATAATTACACCTGCCCCACTCATATCATAGGGCTGTCGGGAGATCAAAGGAGATGGTGGATGTGGAGGGTGTCACACACCACCCTGGGTACTACAAGGAAGACAGGCTCACATCAGACCTTCCTGTTCCCAAACACCCCTATCAGTCCAGCCCTTGATTTTGACCTTCATTATCTGGTTTTCTAGGGGACTTTATTTGAAATCCTTGCCTCACTGACAGGACTCTGCTGACAGGGCCATGCCCTCATTTAGATCAGGCTCTCTCACAGCCCTTTGAAAAACTTGTTTGCAGTTCTGGCTGTACAGGGGCTTGGTTAAGCTCAGGGAAGCTGATTTTCCCAATTCCTTAGCAATAACAATATTAACAAAGCCCATAATGACAACACCTATGTGCACTGTTTAGCAGTTCATAAAATGCTTCCACCACCGTCTATTATTTGATGACCACAACAACCTCGAGACATAATCTACTCTACTAATGGGACTAGAGAGAGAAAGTGACTCACCCGGGGTCATGAGGTTCTGGGGGTCACTATGGTAGACTGGTCAAGTGCACATATTCTCAAGGCAGACTACCTAAGTTAAATTATGGGTCTTCCTTGGTCAAGCTATAGGACAACCCAAACCTCAGTTGGCCCAACTGTAAACTGAACATAATTATAGAATCTACCTCAGAGGGTGCATCAATAGACTTGGCGTAGGCCTGAGAAAGTGCCAATCCCATGGCCCACCAACCATTGTTAGGAAGAGGGTGGCAGGTAGTGGAACTGGCAGTGAGGCGCCCTTCCCTTGGCCAGAGTTGGGCAGAGCTGGGCCGTGGCCAGAGCCAGGGCTGACTCACCAAGGACGATGGCGAGCATCTGGGTGGCTTTCTTCTCCTTCTGCTGCGAGAGCTTCCTGCGGCTCAGGGTCTTAAGCGAAGTCCGCGTTTTGCCATTGGGCATGGACTGGATCTCAAAGATCTTGGCAATCTTGGGGTGGTCTTTGGCATGCCCATTCTTCTCGGGTTTGGCAGGGCTGTCAGGAGTGCTATGGAGGCCGTGGTGGGACGGGTCAGGGAGGGTCAGCTGGTGGTGGCTGGGCGGGATGGGGCTGTACCGGGTCCTCTCAGGTGGGCTGGTGCTGGAAAGCATCTCCATTTCCAGCTCCTGGGCTCGGCGGGCAGCCTCCTGTACGAGGCAGAGAGCTCTGGGTCAAAGCAGGCAAGTTTTCGGGCAGTAGCCACCCAGACTCACCTGACTGCACCTAGCCTATCTGGCCACATCTGGCCTCCCAGGGACCCACCTGGCTCTTTCCTATCTCCCTCTTCAGACTCCTGCAAATGCCACAGCTCACTCTGTCAGAGAGGCAAGGAGGATGAGCACTCGGAGGCAGGGACTGTGTGGGTACAAGACCCGAGACTCATGGCGGGCCCTTCCTGCAGGGTCACCGGGCTCCCTTCCCAGAGCAATCCTTATGCATCCTCAGTAAGCCCACACCATTTTTGTGGGAGCTTAATACTCATGCACTTCTCTTTTATTAACTGAGCAACCCTTACTAAGTGCCAGTTAAGTGCCAGATGCCAAGCTGGCTGCCAGGGATAAATTACTGATTGATGTTCAGTGCCCGCCTTTAGGAGCCTGCTCAAGCTGCACAGAGGGCACTCTTGTTCTCCTGCCAGGCTGGCCCAGGGCACCCGCAGTAGCACTCACATACGGGATCCATTTCTCCCACTAGACGGATCCAGCTGCCAAAGGGCAAGGCTCCTGGGTCCCCACCCTCCCTGCTGGGCTGGCCTGGAGGGCTCTGCCATGGATTCACCCATGGCCTCCCAGGTTCTCCCTCAGGTTCCCTTGTTCCAGGCCTCAGGGTCTCTGTCTGAGCTGCTGAAATCCACCCTCACCATATGCCCGGGTGGTAGAACTGGAATGCTACCTTGGCCCCATTCTGAATCCCTGTTTTGGGATCTGTCTCCTAACTGGCTCCTTTGGGTCCTGCTCTTGCTATGCAGGTGAATGGCAGGGGCCCTGCTTCCTGAGGACACCTGACCTGGACTTCATGTGTGGCCCACAGTGGGTTCCCGGCCAACCCGCAGAACGGGACAGCTGCTGCTTGGACCCTGCTGCTATTCCCACTGGGCTAAGCCTGGGGTCTGCTGTGCTGATGCCCTTCTGGGCTCTACTTAGAGGCTGCCCTACTCCCATCTCCCCAGCGCCCAGCCTGCAGCCCCAGAACCTGCCTGCAGTAAGCTGGTACATGCAAGTAGAGAAAACAGCAGGGGCATGGGTTTCAGAGACGCCTAAGTCTGGGCTCAAAGATGTGTTCTCTCACTAACTATTCAGCCTTGGGTGAGTTACCTTACTTCTCTAAGCTTCTGTGTCCTCCTCTGTAAAATGAAGATGGATATTAAAAATAAGACTTACCTCCCAGAGTTGCTGTGAGGATTTGATGAGATAATAGGAACATGGCAGGTGTTCAGTTAATGGTATAGCTATTCTTATTATTTCTATCATGTTACTAAGGCAAAGTCCTTTCCCTCAACCATTTTCTTGTGGTAGGGGTACCTCACTGTGCCTTGCAGAACTGAGCTCTTGCTCCACATCTATAGTGAGGCATGCATGGTAAGTTGGGTCTCAGCAGAGGCAAAAGTGGAGGGTCCAAGAAGTGCCTCACCCTTTGGCCAGTTGGTGAGGCTTCTGAGAATCATGGCAGGTGGGTTTACCTAGGGGCAATAAGACATGGCTGTGGGTCCCTGACCTAAACACTTACCATTCTCCGCCTGTTCACAGGGAAACTGCCATTAGACTTCATGATAACGGTGCAGAGTTTCATGTCCTCAGGGTGAGTGCAGCTGCCCTGTGGAGTGAGCCAGCATGCTGGTCATGACGGGGAGGAGGAAGGGGGCAGAAACCCAATGCTGAGTAGTCAGACTGGATATAGGGGCTCTGAGGAGGGCAGGGAACAGCAGGGTAGGGGCCCGAGGAGGAATTGAGGTAAGGGGGAAGGTCAGTGCTGTGATAACGAGAGGTGGGCAGGATGGGGGACAAATGAGCTCTGACTTATGGAGTGCCAGCTGAAGGTCTGGCACCATGCTAGGCAGGCTCACACTCCCCTCATGTTGAATCTTGAAGACCAACGTGTGGTCAGTATTATGATTCCTATTAACAGATGAGGAAACTGAGGCTCAGAAAAGTTAAGCAAGTTCCCCAAGGTCACTCAGCAAAAAAGTGGCAGTGCTAGGATTTGAACCTGATGTATCTAACCCCAAAGCTCTCGTTCCTTCCAGGCCCACATACTGTATTCCTGAGGGAGGGTTAAGCAGAAGGGAGAATTCACAAGACCTAAGGGGGGTGAACAAAAGAGGGATGGAATAAAGAAGTACGAAAGAGCAGGAGAGGAGGGAGGAGGTGTGCACAGAGGAGAGGATGGAGAGTGTGAAGGTAAAGGAGATGGGACAGAGGCCTCAGCAGGAGGGAAAGGGAGGTGGAGGGATCAGAGACAGGAAAGGAGAAGTGAAGAAAAGAGAAGGAGAGGACCCCAGGAGGGTGCCAAGGGCTGCTGCATGCAGAAAGAAATCTAGCAAAGGCTTTTCTTCCCATGTTGCCCCCACCACCCTCCCCACCTCCCACTCCTGGAGATACAAATTCCTCCACTGTGGCTCACACCTTCGAATGACACCTGCCCTGCCCAGCTGCTTGGAGCTCCCCTAGCATGCACCCGCTCCTGCTGCAGTGTCCTAGGCCCCCACTGACCACTGGATGACCCAATTCAACTCAGTGATGGTTGGTTAAGTAGGGATGCTGGAGGGGAGGGGCATCGTGGGACCTTGAGTGGGGCCTTCAGGTTGGCCCTGAAAGCCCGGCTGCTGCGCTTCGTGTTGACACGCTTTCGGCGCCTCCGGAGGACAATGTAGATCTTGATGTAGACCAGCAGGGTGACGATAAAGGGCACATAGAAGGAGACGACAGAGGAGTAAACCACGAAGGCGGGGTTGGCAATGATGCACTCACTCTGTTCTGGAGGAGGGAGAGTGTCAGGTGGGTGGGTCTGCTGGCCCAGGGCCCACAGCATGCAGAGAGGCCTTATCTCCTCCACCGTACAAGTAAGGACAAGGTTACAGGGACTATTAGATGCCTAAGGTTGCTTGAAAGGGTTAGATGCAAATAAATGCACAGAGTAAATCAGAGCATTAAAAACGCAACCATGAACAAAAAGCTGTGATCGACTGCTCTCAAATTTTTCCATTAATATGTTCTCATTAACCATCATTAGTTCTATCATCTATGAGCACACAAGCAGAGCCAGGGTGTTCAAACAACATGCCTTAAGAAAATTATTTTAAGAGCATAAGCATTATTTTAGTCTTTCCTATATACTGGGGGGAGGTCTGCCACTTTTTAATTTTAGGGACAAGATAACCGGGTCCTGTTTGCTGAACTCACCTCTGTTCTATTGTGTTTCCAAGCTCCCTTCCAGGTCTAGTAGATGTCTGGGCTCTATTTCAGGGCTTCCCCAGGCTAATCTGAGCATATTTAGGCCTATTTCAACTTTTTTGCAATTCCCACAACAGTTAGATTTGGTACCACACACTTTCATGGCTTCCCTGTGTACTATAGTCCTGGAATAGGCTCCAGAAGCATACCTGCATTGCTCTTGCCTCCCTCTAGAGTAAGCTTGATGCCACACCAGCAGGTGGATGTGATGCCTCTTCTGTCTGAGACACTCCAACTGCCTCGCAAAGGGTAGGGCATGGTGCACTAGCCTCCTACTTGTTTCTAGCTTTTGTGTTCCAGGTGGTTGAGGCCTGGTCTGAGCCCAGCTGGCCCTGGGGCTGCAGTCTCATTACACAAATGCCATTGCCAGAGGTGATGGAGGCCCAGTAGCCTCCCCCATGTGTGTATGCACACACACAACAGGCACACACATGCTGTGTGTGAGGTTATTTGGCCTGCTTCTGTTTAATAAACAAGGTTGAAAATGGCCAGACTTCCTGAATCATAATCCCCACCCTTCACCCAACTCCACTGTGCCCCAGGTCATTGTTCCTTTCTGGCCCAACCAGGTACAACACAGAGCTGGGCTTGGCCCAGTAGAACCCCCTGGCCTCAGTCCAGGTGGCGATCAGGACCGCGATGGGTCTGCAACGTGTTCACACCAAGGCTCAGCTCCCCCTAGACCCTGCACAGAGGCCGGCTGAGCCTTCAGCAGACAGGGGCAAGGCTCACCTGTGTTGTTGAGTCCAAAGAGCATCGGGCAGGAAATGGTGAAGGACAGGACCCAGACAATGGCGATCATGACGGTGACCCGACGCTTGGAGCTGTAGCGTGTGTTGTAGAGCATGGGCATGGCCACAGCCGTGTACCTGCAAGGACATGGGGCGGGGGACTCCTCACTCCACAACACGCATAACCGGAGACACCCCACTCTTTGGAGGTGGACAGTTGGTCCATCTCCATGAAGCTCACCTGTCTACTCTAAATCAACCCTTCTTCCTGTCCCCGACTCAGATAATAAGGACAGTTAGTACTGCCCAATTAACTGCTTAAGGACTAACTGACTACCATTAATCCTGGACCATATCCTGTACTCCAGTCTCCCCGCTTGGATATAAGGCTTTGTGAGGTCCCTGTGCCTTGGAAACTATTCCTACAACACCTGAGCTGAGTCACTGAACATGGAAGTGTTTGTCGATGGATTGGTAGCTGGGGCCCTCAGAGCAAGGGTTAAGCCCCATTCAGCAGGAAAAAAATAACAATGATAGTTGTGTGTAAACCCTCCCATTCTTCTACCCGCCACTCCTCATACATTCGCTCATTTTGTCTTCCAAGAACCCTACAAGGAGAGTATGGCCAGGGCCTCTGGGAGCCCATGTGATCTGTATATACAAATTAGCGAAAGGCTCTAAGGATATATCTTAGCAAGGTGAGCACAGCCAGGCTCCCTCAGCCATGTGTCCTGTGCTGGATACAAACTATATAACCAGGCACTGTAACTCCAAATGGGCAGTGGCCATCATCTTTGGTTTCTAGACAATGAAACTAGGGTTCTGAGAACTTCCATAATCTGCCCAAGGTCACCTAAGTAGAAAGCGATACAACCAAGGCACCAGTCAGAATCAAGTGCTTTTTCTCTATACCAGTCTGGGTACGCTTGATAGCATCACCGCCAGTAGGATGGTACTTTCCCAGCTAGACACTCATGTACCTACACACATGTGCATGTGCACACATACATATACACACATAATGCACATAAACACATGGACTTATAGGCACAAAGCCAGCCACATAGTATAGACAGAGCTTGGCCTGAAGGAGAGGTGGGGCAGCCTGAAAGGTAAATAGCCAGGGTCGCCACTCCCACCCTGGCTGGGCTCACCTGTCAATGCTGATGGCACACAGGTTTAGGATGCTTGCTGTGCACATCATGACGTCCAGAGTGACAAAGATGTCACAGTGAATCCTGCTGAATTTCCACTCGCCCACCACCTGGGGACAAAGCAACATAATACATGGAATGTAAAAGGGAGATTAGCTACGGCCTGATAGCGGGGCTCTCCTGGGGGAGATCAGACCACGGGCTCAGAAGGCACCGGTGAGGGTCTTGTGGGTCTCTTCCTGGGGTCTGGGGGAGAAGAGGGGCAGCAATGGGGGGTCATAACCGTGATGCCTGAGGCCCTTGTCCCAGCCTCTCACCTCCTAGGCACATAGGCCACCTTGTGCCAAGAACTGTGCTAGAAGAAAGATGACCAACTTATACTGAGTACTTCAACTTTTTTTATCTGGAAAATATTTGTGTGATCACCTTAAGATCCCCATTTTACCAATGAGGAAACGAAGCCTCAGAAAAATGCAGTGCCTCGCCCAGCCATTCAGCTCAGTGTCTGGTCCTGGCTGGCCCAGGTTTCTGGGGGAACCAGGCAGCTTCATCAGTGCCCAGCATGGTGCATGGCGCAGGACAGAGGCCCCGTAAGTGTCTGTTAAGAACAAGGGTGAAGACAATGACCCTATAACACAGGGAAGACATTTCTGCTCCTTGTTATTCCTGGAGAATGAAAGAAGGAAAGTCTGGCCTAGGGCTGTAGGAACACCAGAATGGGCTGGGGAGGGGGCTGTAACAACACAGCCATGGTACGATGGGGTACGAGACGTCCAACTCCTGGTACAAGCATTTTACATCCCTTCCCCACTCTCACCACACACACTCCTACCTGCTCACACATGCACGCACACCGCTGTACCCACCGCACACCTCCATTTACACATAGGTACTCACACTCACACAGCAGGCTGGCCCTGGCGACTTTGGAAGTCTGGGGCAGCCCCACCCTTGCTCAGAGTCAGGACAGGGAGATGCACCTCGGGCCTCTGCCAACAGGAGAAAAGAGGAGCTGAACAGAGCAGGGCAGGACCCGTGCTGCTGTTGCAGCACAGCAGCAGGCCTGCGTACAACCCTGCTCATTCTCAGCACTGCCTTCTTTTCTGCTCTGAGGCATGAAACCAAATATTGGCATTTAAGCTCAGTGACAGGCATTGCTGCTCTGACTGTGGAGCGTGGAGGAAACAGCAGCTCCTCCTGGGAGACAGCGAGCCTCTCTCAGCGCTGCCTTCTCCGGGCCCCTCCCAAGTCGCAACACAAGGGTCCCTGTGCCTCAGTACAGGGCTGACCATGTGGGCAGCAGCTGAATGTCCTAGGGGGTGGGGGGGGGATGGAGGGGCTTTCCTGGCATAAACAAAGTCTACCTTTTGGCACCACTGGGAGAGTTCTGGGCCCACCTGGTCCACTCTCCACTTGAGGCCTCTCCTAGACTAGAATTTCAGAGCTGCTTTCCTGTCCCTGGGAACCTAGGTCTGAGATCTTCCCTATTCTCCCTGCTTTCCTTCTTTCCTGTAGACACTTCTTATGTGCCAGGCTCTGTCTAGACTCCGGAGTACAGGGATGAGCAGGACCGACAAGCTCCTGCCTCTGGAAGCTCTCAGTCTCCTTTCCCAGAGGTTTTTCTGGAGTGAGAACGAGGGCAGCTTTCCTCTGCGGTTTCAGGACCAGCTCTTGTAGCACACAGTTGGGGAGCTGACTGAACAACTCAAGAGAATGTGCTGGTAGCCAGTTTCTAGAACACCTACTGTATGCAGGTACTTATCTCACTTGTTCTTCTTAAAGCTTATACAAAGGGGACTGTTTATGTCTGGTCATGTAGCAGGGACTGAGCTCAGAGAGTGCACCCAGCTAGGGTGTGGCAGGGCTGGAATCAGAAGCAAGTTCTGGGCAGCACAACTTATACTCTCTTCTAAACTGTCTTGGGAAGGTCTACCAGGCTTGTTAAAAAGGAAATAATTATGTAAAAGGTACTAAATAAATGAAATGTGAAAGGAAAGATTATAATTGCTAGGGTGGACAAACTTGGGGTCAAATTGGAAAATGGACTTGTCCAAGATCACCTGATGATTTAGTAGCAGAGAAAGAGCCAGACCCCAGGTTTTTCTCTGCACCTTTTGACACCATACTTTGACATATTTTTTCTTTTTCTTTTTTTCCATCCTTACCCAAGGACATGCTTATTGATTTTAGAGAGAGGAGAAAGGAGGGGAAAAAGAACGGGAAAGAAACACTGATGTGAGAAAGAAACAACAACCAGTTGCCTCTCATTTGTACCCTGACTGGGAACAAAACCCACAACCTAAGTATGTGCCCCAACCTGAATTGAACCCTCAACCTTTTGGTTTACAGGACAATGCTCCAACCAACTGAGCCACACCTATCAGGGCACATTCACATTCTTGCTCACATGAAGCTGAGAACTGCAGGATGGGCCTTGAGTTAGCTGGTTAAATCTTAATAGTAACTAGCACATATTAAGCACTTATTATATGTTAGGCACTGTTCTAAACACTCACCCTCATCTCTATGGAATGTGACAGCAAACTTCTGAAGCTAATAACATGGATGCCTCACCTCAAAACCTCAAGCTTTACCCTCCCTGCTCCGCAGCTTCGCACACTTTGTTTCTCTGCCTGGGGTGCAGGTGCCTTGGCTCCCTCCCCTGGATAATTCTTCTGAAAATATCACTTCTTCCTGCACGACCTCCTTGTCCCCACATGCCAAGTTCCATGCCCCCTGTGTTCCCACATCTTCTGCGGGGACTGATCCACTGTCACTTTCATCAGTAGTCTCATTGAAGCAGGCCATAGAATTGCTTAATACATGTCAAATGAGCGAATACTTACAACCCTGAGACTTTAGTTTGTTCACATTTCAATTTCATCTGCTCACGTGGAAAATGCACACAGTAAACCCATCCCTCAAAGGCCTGTGAGGCTGAAGTGGCGTGGTACCTGCAAACAAGTGGCTCACGGCTCTCTTCTTGGGGAGCTTCTCCAGATGGAAAGTGGTAGAGTTGGGAATTGAACCCCAGCCTCCCACTTCAAAAGCAGTGTGTTGTCCAGATACTGAGTGGAATAAATACAAGTAATGCACATCCAGTTCCACATTATACATGCACTGATATAGCAGGCTATTGGAGGCATTTAGTATCACTGGAAATGGAACAAAACGGAAGATTCTAGACACAGCACATGGTTGCAAGAACACTTTGACAGGACGTTGAGATAGAGTGAGACTCCACTTGGGACTTTCTCTAGGGACCATAAATAGCCAAAACTATGTCCTGGGAGTAGGGCACAGTGTCCAGCTCTTGTTCGGTTGGGACACTATGGGGAAGTTTGAGCATCGGCCTCTGAGATGCCATTCTCCACCCTGCCCTTGGAACACTGAGCTTTTCCTCTAAAATAATGGTGAACAGGTATGTTTAAAATGTCTGTTCAAAGGACTTAGAGATTGGTAAAAGGCCCAGCATAGCCCATGAACAGATTTGGCCCTACCCTAGAGAGCCTGGGTAAAGGCAGTAGGTCTGAAAGCCCCAGAGCCCATGCCCATAGGCCTGAGCAGAGCACACCTCACTCTGGGAAGAGGGTGCTTCTTTGCCTGGGTATGGGGGAGTTCTCTATGTGGACAGGTGCAGCATATCTGTGGTCATTTCATCTTGAATACTGTTGTCATGGCTGACGTTTACATACTTCTTATTATGTGCCTGGTTCCATTCCATGCATGTTTATGTAGTCATTCATTCAATTTTCAAACCATGCTATGAGATAGATAAGAAAACGGACACACAGAGAGGTCTTTTTCACTGATGGTCTCAGGCCTGGGTATCTCCTTGGAAAGCAAGTAGGAGGAGGCCACAAATTAGGAAGGGCTCCTCAGGGAGAGGCCTCAGACAGCAGAGTCTAGGGGCCTTGTAGATATTGGCTTCACTGGGGACTTGAACCCCTGGCTGTGGCCTTGAACTCCTGTTTGTTTCCTTTTGGTTCTTCCTTAACATTCAGTCAGGTCATTTTGGAAGTTCCAGCCTGTTTAGGCTGTGCTAAAGGAAACCACAGAGTGATGGTCCAGAGCTTCTGTGGGCCAGTGTGGTGGTAGCAACAGGAAGCACAGTGGTGCCCATGGAGAGAGGAGAGAGGGAGAAGGCCCACTTCCGACCAGCCTCCCTCCACACCTCAGATTCTCCTTGCGGACTTCTCTGCATCAACCTACAAAGGCTTCTTATTTCCTTTTAAAGAAGGGCTTGCCACCATGGCACTGGTAAACTCCTCTCTAGCCCAGGGTGGGAAGGAAACAGCCTAGTGCTCTTGATGACCTTAACACTTCTGGCTCTTCCCTGAACACCCGGTCAGATTCCTGTGCAACCAGACACCAGCCTAGAATCCTGGGCAGAGAAAGGAGCAGGATCCAGCCTGTGCTCACTCACATCCCCTGGGCCTTTCCAAATCTGCCTTGCAACTTTGAAAAGTGTCCACCTGGAGGTGGGTCCACTTAAGGACTTCTATCAGCAGCTTCTCCCTTTGCTATGTGACCTGGGTAGAAACAGGCAACGTCTCAAATCTTCGGTTTCCTCTTCTGTAAAGTGAGAAGAGTGGTATTAACTCTTAGGATTAGCATAAGCAATTGCTGAGTCTGTGTCTGAAAAATGTCTGGCACCACGCCAGGGCCATAGAAGGGGTTGCCTATTCACTATTCTGAGGCACAGAGTTGGGTTCTTTCCTGGGCCAGGCAACAGTGACACTCTGGTCCTTCCTAAGGAAGGGGCTGCAACACAACTCACAGAGGCCTCTAACTGGAGGTCCCAAACACAGGCGCTAGAACAAACTGGGGAAGAGGATAGGGAGAAGGAGAGCACAGAGCAGCAGCCTGCATTTTGAAGTGGGGAAGGAGGAATGAAGAACTGAGGCCTAGAAGCAGGAACATCTCCCATCCTTGGGGGTCCTCATCAATTACTCCCATTTCCAGCAAGATATAATGAACTGACTCAGGGGCTAGACATAGCACCAGCTTACACCTAGCAGCTATGTGCTGCTGGAGGGGTCACGTAACTTTCGTGAAATGGTAATAACAGCATCAGTTTCTCAGGGCTGCTATGAGGACTCGTTGGGAAAAATGCTGCATATAAAGGACTCAACACAAGCCATGGCACCTAGTGAGGACTCTATCACTGGGAGTTGGGATTGTTAAGGAGACAACCTACCCATTCTATAAGGAGAAAAACTGAGCCCACAGTGGAGGAAGAGGCCATCTGAGAAAGCACCAGGCAACTTGTGGGTGGAAAGAAGTGAGTAGCCTGGACTCGAGGCTCCAGCACTGTGTCCTCCAGAGAAGGTGCTGAGTAAGGCAGGGCCTGGACCTACCTCCAAGTAGACAACCCAGGGCATGACAAGCGTGGCTACAAGGAGGTCAGCGACAGCGAGGCTGACGATCAGGTAGTTGGTGGTGGTCTGCAGTGCCTTCTCGCGGGACACAGCCATGCACACCAGCACGTTGCCGAAGACGATGATGAAGATGAGCAGGGTGAGCAGCATGGCATAGTAGTTGTAGTGGGGCTTGTCAGCCTTCCCTTCAGACCCATTGAAGGGCCGGCTCCAGTTCTGGCTCTCCAGATCATCATCGTACCAGGACAGGTTCAGTGGATCCATTGGGGTAGCGGGGCCACTGGGTGGCCAGGCTCTGGCCAGGAGAAAAGGACACAGGGAGTGAGCAGGAGGACCTCCCAAAGCATGCCTCCCGTGGAGGATTCTGGAGCTAACCAGCCACTAGAAATTAAAAGAGAGCATTCTTCAGTCTCAGAATGTGAACTTTTGCATCCAAAAATTTTCTTAAAACATTGAGGCCTGCTGCCACTATTTTATTAGGAAGTCCTTGCAGATGGTAGAACAAATGAACAAATATAATTTTTTAAAAAGTTTAATAAAGTAAATGAGCTTGAGAAGAGATGACCATTCATTCATTCATTCATTTATTCAATAAACACATAATAAGCACATCACATTCACCACACACAAGTTCATGAGGAGGCCCAGCCTCTAAAGGTAGGAATAGAAATATGCATTCACTTATTCTTGCTTCCATAAATATTTATTGAGCATTGTTCTTGTAGTGCTAGAAACACAGGCAGGAACAAAATATACATGATTCTCCAACTCACAATCTAAAATCAACAATAGTCAATTAAGCAATTAAATCTGTGGGTCGTAGGCACTAGGAAATGGAATGGGGAGAGAGACACATAACCTAGACATTTAAAGAAGGCTTTCCAGAGAAAGTGATGTTCAGCAGACACCTTAAGGATGTGTTGGAATTAGCCAGGTAAAGAGCTGGGAGCCAAGGGAGGGTCTAGACATGGGAATCAGCACACGCAAAGTCAGAACCAGAGAGCAGGCGCTATGGTGGAGGCAGAAAGAGGTTCGGGCCAGCTGAAGCATGGAGGGACTTCGAACGACTTAAACTGGGGAGGATGCAATAGCTGTGATCATAGATGATCACAGGGGGGCCTTACAAGGCATACCAGCAGTTTAGACTTGAGCCTAATGACAGTGGAAACACCGCAATTGGATTTGCCTCTCAGAGAGAAAATTATGACTGTTATGTAGAGAACGGAAGGATGGGGCCAAGCAAGGTCACAGCACACCAACTGGGAGGCTACTGCAAGAACCCCAGAGAGGAATGATCAGGTCTGCACATGTGCACTGAGAGGCCTGAGGAATGGGCACCCCATCCCATGGGTAAAAAACGTCCCAAAAGAGGTGTTATTTGAGATGAAGTAGGAGGAGGAGTTAGCCAGGCAACCGAGGGATAAGGGGAGATGTTCCAACCAGAGAGAACACAACACAATCCCAAAGAGAAAATACTTCTGTTAGGCAAAAATTGTAGGGCATGATGGTGACACAGGGGAAAATTAAACTGGAGGGCCATTCATGGGCCAGATAGGACTTGGAAGTTTGGGAGCTCCTGAAAGTTTGGGTGCACAGGACTGACTCCATTAGATTGGTGTTTTAGAGAGGTCACTGGCTGCTACAGTGTAGAGGGGACTTTGGAAGGAAGTGAGGGGTAGCTGTAACTCAGGTAACAGATGGTGGTTGCTGTTAGGAAATGCCATGTCTGGCTTCAGGAACTAAAGCCCCACCAACAGGCGAGAGGGCTCCAAGGGTGGAACTAATCAAGGAGGCCTTGGGAAAACAGGCCACTGAGGAGATGAAACTTGTCTCCCTGACAGCCCCTGTGTCCCTCACATCACCCTGCTTGGCCCTGAGATGGCTGGTAGTCAATGACGGGTAAGAGCCCTTGATGGAAGGGACAACCTAAGCCAGGCACAGCCAAATTGGGCATCAGAGACAAAAACTTGGGGGACACAGAGAAAGGGCAAAAATACCCGCACCCCTCGGCTCGCCTTGAACATGGCCGGGATCCTCATTCTATCCGAAAGAAGTCTCCTTGTCTCTTGGTGGTTCCCTCCCCCGGCCTGGCTCAAAACAATACTGGAGACAGGCCTAAACTGGATCTGGCGGTTCCCAGGGGAAATCAGGCCTAAAAATAAATTCTTTCAAAGCATGCTTTGTTTCTCCCTCAAAAGCTATGATAGCCAGCTCACACTGGGAAGGAAATTTGCGTTATTTGCAGACCCTAACCCTAAACTCTTTGGCACCCTTATGTTTACTACGCTCTCATGTTTACTCGTCTCCTCACAGACCCATGTAAATCAGTGTGTTCCTGTGATTTGTTTTCTTCAAAGCATCATCTATTCTCTGTAAACATTAACATACTGCTGTAATGAGATCATCTGTACATTCCTATTACCTAGCCACATTGATAACCCTTTCAATTAAAGGCCTTTGGAAGAAGGGGCTAGGATGCTTTCACCACTAAAGGGAAGAGTCATGCCCCATCTCCTGGTAAACAGAGACGTGTTTGTGATGACTCATATTATTTCCCCCCATTCATGACAACCCTGGGATGGGCTCTGTGGGAATCAGAGCCCCTCTCCCTCCTCAGCTGGCCCTTGGACAGTGACCCTCAGATCCAGGAGCCATGCACATTGCTCCCAACAAGTTGCCAGATGGAAGTAGTGGGGATGAGAATTCAGAGAAGTGTTCAGAGTCAGTAGCAAACCTGGAAGTCAATTTCATGGAATCTGGTCATTGGATAGATGGGAGGTGGGAAGAGCATTGAGGGCAAACAGGGAGAGAAGTTGTAGAGGACAATTCTGCATTTCTGCACTGGGTTCTGGGAGGCTAGTAGTGCTGCTCACTGAGAAAAGGGAGCAGGGTGCTCAGAGGCAGGCTCGAAAGGCATTGATGAGCTTGACAGCCTGTATTTTGGTTGTGATTGAAACATAATGCATATATAATAGAGTTGGCTTTCCTGCTAACAAAAGTGTTCCTATTTCACACACTGGAATTAAATTTATTAGTTTTCAAGGCATTCTGCACAAAAGCACCATTATTTCCAGGTGCTACGGTACCCAAGTGGATTTGAAACACACCGATTTATGCCATTCTGGATGAACGTGCATCCAAATCAGCGCAGAGGGCACATCAGCCACAACAGGTCAGAGAGGACCCCCATCTGTGACCTGGGAGAAGGGTCTGCCCACCTCATCCCTCTCTGACATATTTGCTCTGCCAGCTCTCAGCAGAGAAGTGTGAATGATATCGTACCCAGCACCACCACTTTGGATTCTCTGGGGAAAGCAAAATGCCTAATTCCATGTGGGACGACAGGGAATGCCAGCCCCGCAACAAGTCTTCCAACTCAAGGTAGGGAAGCACTGTGTCCTATGATGCTGTCTTCTGCAAGCCAAGTGGGCCCTCTTCCCACTTGGAGCACACAGCAGGAGACCTGTATGTATGTATTGACCAGGCAACAGGGGCTACTGCTGCCATTCATTCACTCAGGCAGCATCCATTGATCCTGCTGGGAAGAAAGCAAGGAGCCAAGGAGTGTTGGCGGCTTGGAGACCTGGAAGCACAAGCACTTACCTGGCACCCTGACGGTCCCTCTCTGCCCTTCCTCCCACTCTCTCAGTCCCTCTTTGGGGAGGGCCAGTGGCATCTGATGGGGCCTCTCAGGTCTCTGTCTTCCCCACCCCACCCATTCTCTACACCCAACCAGGCTTACATTCCTGCAGTGCCATCCTGAGCCTGCCCATGAGGATGGCTCCATCTACTTGCAGAAGATCTGACAGTTTGCCAAGTTCTTTTCTATTTTTAATATACTATCTCATTTATCCTCAAAACAATCTCTGAAGCTTCTAATTATTATCCCACTATACAAATAAGAAAAGTGTCTGGAAAACTTCATTTCCTTTTTCTCTATTCACCCAGTCTCTACATATCCTTCACAGCAAGCTTGCTCAGAATCCTCCTGCCCTAGGATCTGTCCCAAGCCTACCTCACTGGATCTCCTTCCTCCCTCCTTGAGACTTCTACAGCATTGCTTCATGGTTTTGTTCTGGAACATACCCCCTTTGTGAGTCTGTTGCTTTCACTGAGGTGTAAACATCTCAAGATTACACTGTGTGTTACTTATGCCTCATCTTCTTCGTGGAATAATCAAAAGAGCTTACGAGCTCATTCTTCCATCCAACTCCTAACGCTGTGATTTGCAGGCAGTAATGATCCACAGAGATTTGCTGAACTGAATCAAAGTCTCTGTGAGTGCACCTGGGAAGAACCTCACACACATGCTTGAAAGTAGCTATTAACATAGTCCACCTGATGAACAAGCAACAAAAAGTAATGCAGCCCGAGTATCATGGGTGTTGCATGTCAAATCTCCAGGAAGCAGGCTGAGGAGGAAATGAGCATGCAGAAAATTTTTCAGGGATGCCTGCAGGCTCAAGACTTGCAGGGAAGTGAAGGAAGTAGGACTGCGCATAGGAGAAGTTAAGTTGCTTTGTAGTTGTCACACCACAGACCTCAGGTGTCGCGCCCTCAAGGAGCCTTGCAGAGTTGCCTGGTTGCCTGAATTAGGGCACCAGGGTCAGGCCTTTGTTCCCTCTCATAGATCATGGGCTGTCCCAGAGAAAGGGTGTGACCTTGAGAGAGTCATCTCTCTTCAGCAGTGGGCAATCACCAAGAAGGAGGACCCAGCTGTAAATTGTCAGTTGTCGACACCCCCAGTAGCTGAGGAAGGAGGGCATTAGTTGTACAGGGGATCTGGGTGACACATTATAGCACGCACTACAATGGATGTTCAGAAATCAGAGAGGATATGCCTGCACATGGGTATGGCTGAAGTGTTCATGGAAGGCTTCCTGGAGGGGGTGCACTTAAACTGGGACTTGAAATTGTGGATACAATTTAGGTGGTAAATATGAACATTGCAGATCAAGGAGTGGCTATGGGTGAACACTCATTCCTCAGGGAAACAGTGAGTCCCTTCACCCAAGGCTGGAAAAGAATTCATTCTTGCACTCAATTTTCTAATTAGTATTTATTCTCAATCATTCTTGTTGCTTTTTGCTGAAACAAATGTAATGTGTTCACATTATAGAAACAATGGGAAATCATGGAAAATGCCTAAATGCCCATAGTCCCTATTAACATCTTGGTACAGGGTTGTCTTCTGTGCCCTCAGCACCCTTCCTACTCAAGGCTGACATTTCTTATCAGCAGGGGCTGCCTGGCTAGTTCTCATGCTGTACCAAGCTGAGCAAATCTGCCCCTACAGGTAAGACGCAGTAGCATGAAAGGCACTGGTATAATATAGGGGCTGAAGAACCAAACAACTTGGGTTCAAATCCCAACACTCCCTTACTAGCTCTGGGATCTCAGTTATTTGGCTTTCCTGAGCCCTAGTTTTCTCATCTACAAAATGGAGATAGCAATTATGTTGTGAGGATTAAGTAAGATGATGCATATGTGACCAGCACAAGTAAACCCTGAAGGAGTGTTAACTTTAAAAACCAAACCAAGCAAAATACTGGGGGGGGGGGGGGGGGGGAGAGAAAAAAAACAATGTCTGTTCCTGAGCCATGGTTGCTGGATACACATGAGCGACCCCTGGGCTGGGAGTGCCCCTGGCCTGGCAGATCCAGCTCTCCCAACCCACCTGCTGTATAGTCAGTGACCGTTAGAACAGTTGTTATATTTCCGAGGCTCTGAGACAGCATTCAGTGTGAGATGCCCCACTGTGTCATGTACCACTAGGAAAAAAATGCCATCAAACCCCAATAAGCTCTAAGACGGGGTTAATTGTAAAATGAATTCTGATTTCAGAGACGTTAAAATGTTGGTGGGGTGTGTGTCAACTTAGGATGAATACAACACAGTGCCCTCCTGACATTTCCCTGCTGTGTTTTCTCAGGAGGCCGGCCAGTCCCCAGGTGGCCCCTGATCCTGCAGCAGCACTACCCCTTCCTCTTTCCCTTCTACCCCTCCAAGGGGCGTTCATGAGAAGACAGAGCAGGGAGAGGCCAGGCTGTGGTCTGTCTCACTCGGGGGGCACCTGGAAGACCCCTTGGGTCCCTACCCCCCAAGCTTCTCCATCCAGGTGAACTTTGCCTGTGAGGAGGGGAGAGCACCAGGTCACCTGGCCTGGGCCTGGCTCCAGAAAAGCCATATGAAGTCAATGCCCTCTCTGGGGTGAGTGGAGGACGCCAAGCCCACACAGCAGCCAGCACCCTGGATTTGCCAGGATGGCCTAAGCTTCTTGTGTTTTTTTGTTTTTTTTTTTCATTCTTAAATGGAGATTAACAAATGTATAACCCAAGGTGAGTTATTCATAACAGTTATAAGACTTTTCAGATGTATAAGATCACATTATTTTACATTTTTTTCCTGTTGCCAGAGTAAGCATTTTGATTTGGAGTTATGAAAATACAATCAACTTCCTTACCAACCTTTATATGTGACTCACCTTCATCTTCCTCTCACGTGGCTCCTGCTTCAGATGTAAAAGCTCCAAATCACAGTCCCCAGTCATTGAGCTCTTAGTGAGCACCAAATACATACATGGTCACGGCCATTTCTTCGCATTTATTGGTTTAGCTACATAGTCCTATCTCCTGGGAGAGAAATGGATGATCTAACCTTGCAGCCGAGATGCCTTCAAAATTCATATTTTGAAGTTCTGCCCTCCTCCCTTCCAACATGATGTTATTTGGAGGTGGCTAGGTCTAGATGAGGTGATGGGGGTGGGACCCTCGTGATAAGATGAGTGTCCCTGTAAGAAGTGACACCAGGGAGCTCGCTCTCGCCCTCTCACCCTCTCCCCTGCCCTGCGAGCTCACAGCGAGAGGCAGCCGAAGGCCTCACCAGGACCTGACCGGCTGGCACCCCGCCCTCAGATCCCAGTCTCTTAACTGTTAGAACACAAACTTCTGTCGTTTAAGCCACCGAGCCTATGATGTTTTGTTACAGCAGCCTGAGCTGACAAAGATGCCGCCAGATGCCAGGCCTCACTCAAGCAGGGGGCTGTCTCTCCCCCAAAGTACCATCTTCATCTTCCCTGTGCAGCAAAGTGGTGCATTGCTGCTCCCCACCCTGCCTTCCTCAGACGGGCTTCAGGCTTTTCTTTCTCAGCTTCCCTGGTATGTGGGAAAGAGGAGGGAGCCAGCCAGGACTAGGGGAAATTCCATCTGCAGGTGGCCTGCAAGCCTCAACTGTCACATGCCAGAAATCACCTGGCCCTCATCTGCCTCCAGCACTCTTTGTCCTGCCCCAGCTCGGACAGCCAAAGGTCTACTGAAAGATCTTCCAGAATCATCCATCAAGTTTTCCCAGCATCCAGGCCACCACAGTCTGCTGCAATTATTGCCTTCAGAGCTATATACAGTGGCTTTCCAAGAAGACATATGGTATGAATTGAGGTGTGCGGGTTACCTGGGCCAGGGGAATGGGGAGCTCCTCTTTCCGGCCTCAAGCTCCTCTGCCATTCATACTTTGTGCCTTACACATGGTACAATTCTCTGTGTGCGCCCTAATTTGAAAACTTGCTAGTTCTGGGGTAGGGAGAGGGAGAGGGGACAACAGGGGAGTAGGCATTGTGGTGAGGAGGTAGGCTCACATCCAGCCTGCAAACGGAAACGGCTTCTCACAAGTATGGGGGGGCGGCGGGGGAGGGGGACCTTTAAAGTTCCACAGCTTGAGCCTGTCCCCTAACACTGACGGTTTCTCTCAGGAAAAACTTGGAGGCAATTGTCATCCTTGGTCACCAGCTTGCTGGGGTGGGGCCAAAAGGGCCAATCCGTTCGGGCAGCCTGGAGCACTGGAGAAAAGCTGGCTGCTCCCAGAGGAGAGAGGAGAAAACTCCTTTTCTCTGATTCTGATTTGATTCCAGCCTCCAGCAAAACTCTGAGGCACAGGGCCCAGGGGTGGGGCTGCGAAACCCTTGGCTCAGTCTGAACTCAAGCAACCCAGTTGGTTCCCATATACCGCCTCCTCTGAAAGTTTGGCATTTGAAGGAATCAAATTGTCTAATTAAAATTTAACAATCCCTTATCAGGCTCATGGCGGGTGAGACAGTAGCTCTCCTCAACATATCATTTTTTTCCTCTTTTCTAAGACTTGAAGCCTTACACTGAAAAAGGAGGGGGAGCACTTCATATTTGCATTTCAAAAGCAGCTTGTTGGAGGGACTTCAGCTGGATGGGAATTGGGAGTGAGTGGGTAAGGGTCCCTCCTCAGACCCCACAATTCAAGCCACCCCTCCTCCTCCAATCGAAGATCCAGGCTGTGACTTGGGTGTGGGCCCTTCCTCAGCTCCCTCTGCAGCTTCAAAAAGAAAGAGTAGAAGGGGAAAAGGAAGGGAAGGAAGCATCTGCATTCCTTCCTGCTCCAGAGGGGAAAGGAGAAGAGTCACTGAATAACACCTTACTTACTGCACAGGGGGGCTGCTTCAGCATGGGAGAGAGGAACCAGGAGCCCAGGAGCCAGGGCCCTCCCACAGCCCTAGGCCAGGCAGTCACAGAGAGCACCTTCTGGGCCCAGAACTTGGGAAGGCGCTTGAGTGGATGGAAGGCGTAGTTCCATCTTATCTCTGTGGAAAGGCCTCCGAGTCCTGGGGCTGGGGATGGGAAGGATGGTGGGAAAGGGTCTGAGGGTGGGGGTGGAGGAGCAGGAATGTTGGAGTGGAGAATAGGGAAGTCTGAGTGTAACAGTGGAAAATTGTAACACTGGGATATTGTAACCTACCTCACCATTCTTTTGGCATTGTTTCTGTAAGTGCTGACTCTAATTTGTAGCTTATAGGTGAACAGCATATTTGTATGAGAATCCTAGGAACTAACTTCAAAAGATACAGACTCCAACTTCCAGGCATCCTAGGTCAGGAAGATTTGCTGACCTTCAACTGTGCAGCCAGGATGACTAAATCAGGATGACACACACGGGACTGTCACTTGCCTTATCAAAATGGACCGTGCTCATCTGCATGTAGAGAACTTTTCACCCCTAGATCTCTTTGTTCTGTTCCCCTCTCCCTCCTTATAAAAACCTCTGCCTGCACTGAGAGGTGGAGATGGGCTTTATGACATAAGTCCCCCATCTTCCAGGAGATGGGCTTTGAGACCTGAGTCTCCCATTTTTCAGGTGTCTGACACCTGCAAATAAACCACTTTCCTTTACATCCGCACCTGCCCCTTGAATAGAGGTTTCCGTAGCGCAGGCAGCAGACCCGCAGTTTGGTTACAAGAGTGAGGGTGGGGCGATGGATGCTGCCACTTCCAGGATGCCCCCTCCTACTCCTCGCCCTGAACGTCTTTCCCAGAGTCCCAAGCCAGACATGTAGGGGAGTAACGTGGTGAGGCTGGGGGTCTGGCTCAGGCACCAATATTCACACTAGAGGTCCCTACTTAAGGAGAGGAGACACCCTCCTCTCCCTGGCACAGGCAAGGTCCACTCCCAGAAATTCCTTGGCTCCAAGAGATCAGGGGAATGGTGGGGGCAACTCATTCTCTTGCTGCTGGTTGGGGACAGGTGTGAACTAGACCTAGGCTAGTGGGGAAACCTGTTCTCCAGTGGCCTGGGCAGGGGAGTAGGAGGGCTGGGAAGGAATGCCACCCACTGACACCATCCCCTCTTTGTGCCCCCTCCAGGCATGGTGAGCCTCTGTGGTCCAACCTGGAGTTCTGCAGGGCAGCCAAGCAGCAGCAGAGCTGTTATTTGTAGAGAAATTGTCTCGATTTCCTCAGAAAATGTGGACCAGCTTGGAAGAATCTCCCATTCTTGCTCTCTGGCTGTGTCTGACCCCACCCAGCTGGAGCCAGGAGGGTGGGCATAGTCTTGAGGGCTCTCAGTGGCCCAGCCTGAGGTTCATAACCCAGTCACCTGCTCAAAGCCCCCCACACACATTCGCTGAAGTTGAACGTAGTCAGGCAGTCCCAGCCTTGCCTCCCACCTCAGGGCCAAGAGAAGCTCGCCTTGCATGCTCTTTCAACTTCCTGTCACAAAGGCCACAAACCTACCACCACGAGGACTCCTGCTCCCTCCCCTTGGGTCCCAGTGTCCCAGCTCCAGACCAGGCCCTGTCACTCCACCAGGGCTCAGGATTCAGTCCCAGCTGGTGCCTTCCTCCTCCTTACCCTTCAGGTCAGCCCTTTCTTCAGAGAAGCCTTCCTGATACTCTGGCTCAGAGCTGCCCTCTCTCTCGATGCTTGCACAGCACATGTGCTCCTTGGTGGCATTCATCACGAGTGTGACTAGGTCATTATTTGTTTAATTATTTCTATAGGGTCTGTTCTTTTGCCAAACTGCAAACTACACCAGCATAAGAATCATACCCGCAGACTGAGTGGTGTGGCTCTACGATAGGGGCTATTTTTCTCTCACAAGCCCGACCAGTGGAGTGCCCTCCCTTCACATGCCCAAATCTGGGTCTGTTTGGGCCTGATAAACAATGCTGGCCTTACACTGATGACTCCCCAAGACCCTGCCTTACCACAAAGTCTGTGGACACCCTGCAGGGGGCAGCTTGGCTTGGTATATACTCTGGGACTATTGCTGAGTGGCTCAGACCCAGCACTGGCACTGAGTTTGAACCTGTATCAGTCTGGTGAGCACCACATGTCCTTACCTGGTGACTCACTGAGAACCTACTTCATGCAACTTGAGTACAGCCAGAGGCTCTTTCAGCGACTGAGCCTAACAAGCAGCTGGCAGGTAGAGGGAAGTGGAGGTGGATCCCAGGTGCCTTGAGACTTTTGGAGACTTGCCCTTGGGCTCAGTATTAATGAAAGCTGGCCTTGGTGTACAGCTTGATCCTTGTACATCTAGGCTCAGCAGAGACAGTCACAAATTGTGAATTGCCTTGTAGTTCCAAATAGGTTGTCCAGGGCTAGTCACAAGCAGCATCTGACATTGACATGAACCAGAGTCCCTCACAAGAGGCCCCAAAAACCAGCACACCCAGTGGCCCACTTTAGACAACATCAGAGCAGGATCCAATTGCCTTCACAAGTGGCATATCTAAAGGGAGATCTTGGCAGGCACCCAACCCTGTTGAGGCAAATTCTACTTCGTGTGGTCAGCACCTGCACAGCAGCTCATATACAGTCGTCAGGGTTGACTTTCCCAGTCAGCCAGCCTAAGGGCCAACCCCACGTATGAACAGACTAATAGCAATCATGACTCAATTACAACAGAAGGGCTTACATAACCAACACAAGGGTTGTTACTAGAGTATACAGCTCAGGTGATCAAGGACACTACACCACTGGGTCCCACCTACTACACAAGGCCACCCTACCAAGACTGGGAAAAAATAGCAGCTCTACCTAATACATAGAACCAAACTCAAAAAGGCAGACAAAATAGGGGAGCAAAGAAACATGCCCCAAATATAAGAACATGAAATATCTCCAAAAAAAGAGCTAAATGAAATGGAAGCAAGTAATTTACTAGATATAGAGTTCAAAAAAATGATTATAAGGATGTTCGAAGAACTTACTGAGAAACTCAAGAAACTTAGTGAGAATTTTAACAGCATGAAAAAGGACATAGAAACCATGAAAAAGAACCATTCAGAAAGAACGGACACAATATCTGAAACGAAGAATACACTAGAAGGCATAAACAGTAGGTTGGATGAACAAGAGCATTGTATCAGCAATTTGGAAGGCAAGGTAGAAGAAAACACCCAATCAGAGCAGCAAAAATAAATAAATAAATAAATAAACAAACAAATAAATAAATAAATAAGGCTAGTTTAAGGGACCTTTGGGACAACATGAAGCACAACAACATCAGCATCATGGCCGTACCAGAAGTAGAAAAGAGAGAGGAAGGGATTAAGAACTTGGGAACATATTTGAAGAAATAATGGAGGAAAGCTTCCCTAACCTGGTGAAGAAAAAGGACACACAAGTCCAGGAAGCAGAGAGAGTCCCAAACAACATGGATTCAAAGTGGCCTACACCGAGACACATTAAAATTAAAATGGCAAAGGTTAAAAACAAAGGGAATCTTAAAAACATCATGAGAAAGACAGTTAGTTATCTACAAGGGAATTCCCATAAGACTGTCAGCTGATTTCTTAACAGGAACATTTCAGGCCAGAAGGGATTGGCATGAAATATTCAAAATGATGAGAAGCAAGGACCTAGAACTAAGACTATTTCACCCAGAAAGGCTATCATTTAAAATTGAAGGAGAAATAAAGGGCTTCCCAGAAAAGAAAAAGTTAATGAACACCAAACCAGTATTACAAGAAATTTTAAAAGGTCTTCTTTAAGAAGAAGAAGGGAGAAAAAACAGAGAAACATAGCTATAAAGAGTAAAATGGCAATAAGTACATACCTATTAATAATCACTTTAAATGTAAATAGCTTAAATGCTCCTATCAAAAGACATGGGGTAGCTGAATGGATAGGAAATCAAGACCTATACATATGCTTCCTCTAAGAGACCCGCCTTGGAACAAAAGATACACACAGACTAAAAATAAAGGGATGGAGAAATTTCATGCAAATGGAAATCTAAAATAACTGGGGTATCAATACTTATATCTGACAAAATAGACCTTAAAACTAAGGCTATATTAAGAGATAAGTAGTGTAACTGAAGCAGTAATCCAAAAACTCCCAACAAACAAAATTCTTGGACTGGATGGCTTCACAGGTTAATTTTACCAAACATTCAAAGAACTAGCAAACTACTCCAAAAAAATTCAACAGGAGGGAGGACTCCCAAACTCATTTTATGATAGCAGCATTATCTAAATTCCAAAACCAGATAAAGACTCTATGAAGAAAGGAAATTTTAGGTCAATATCCCTGATGAACATAGATGCTAAAATCTTCAACAAAATACTAGCAAGCCAGATGAAGCAATACATGAAAAAGATCATGCACTATGATCAAGTGGGATTTATTCCAGGGATGCAAGATTGGTACAACATCCATAATCAATAAATATGATACACTACATAAACAAAATGAAGGATAAAAATCACATGATCATATCAATAGATACAGAAAAAGCATTTAATAAAATCCAGTTCTCATTTATGATAAAAATGCTCAGCAAAGTGGGAATTGAGGGAACGCACATCAACATAATAAAAGACATTTATGACAAACCCACAGCCCACACAGTACTCAATGGGCAAAAACTAAAAGTGTTTTCCTTAAGACTGGGAACAAGACAATGATGTCCACTTTTACCACTCTTACTCATCACAGTACTGGAAGCCCAAGTCACAACAATCAGGCAAAAAGAAGAAATAAAAGGAGTCCACATTGGAAAGAAAGAAGTAAAACTGTCATTATTTGCAGATGACATGACACTGTATATAGAGAACCCTAAAGACTTCACCAAGAAAGTACAAGAACTGATAAATGAAGTCAGTAAAGTAGCAGGATAAAATATAAATATCAAAAAAATCAGTTGCATTTATATATACCAATAATGAACTATCACAAAGAGAAACTAAGAAAACAATCCATTTTTCAATTGCATCAAATAATAAAATAAAGTACCTAGAAATAAATTTAACCAAGGATGTAAAAGACCTTGGAGAATTATAAGACACTGAAAAAAAATTAAAGATACAAATAACTGGATGCATATATCATGTACCTGGATAAGAAGAATTTACATTATTAAAATGTCCATACCTCCCTACAGATTCAAGGCAATTCCTATCAAGATACCAACTACATAATTCACAGAACTAGAACAAATATTTCAAAAATTTATTTGGAATCAGAAAGACTTCAAATAGTCATAGCAATCTTGAGAAAGAAGAACAAAGTTGGAGAAATCACGCTATCAGATAGCAAATGATACTACAAGGCCATAGTAATCAAAACAGCATGGTACTGGCATAAAAACAGTCAAATAGATCAATGGAACCAAATAGAGAGCCCAGAAATAAATCCATGCTTTTATGGTCAATTAAAATTTGACAAAGAAGTCAAGAACATATGATGGGATAAAGACAGTCTACTCAATAAATGGTGTTGGGAAAATTGGACAGATACATGTAAAAAATGAAACTACACCACCTTCTAACACCATACACAAGAAAAAACTCAAAATGGATTAAAGACTTAAATGTAAGATTTAAAACCATAAATATCCTAGAAGAAAACATAGGGCCCTGACAGGTGTGGCTCAGGAAGTTGGACATCACCACACAAACTGAAAGATCCACAGTTCGATTTCTGGTCAGTGCACATGCCTGGGTTTTGGTCCAGGTGCCTGGCTGGAGGGGTGTGAGAGGTAACCTATCGATGTTTCTCTCTCATGTTGATGTTTCTCTCCTCCTCTGTTTCCCTCCTTTCCCCCTCTCTAAAAATAAATAAATAAAATAAAAATTAAAAATAAAAGAAAACATAGGTAATCAATCTCAGACATTTCTCATAGCAATATTTTTCCTGGTATATCTCCTTAGACAAGAGAAGAAAAAGAAAAATAAATAAATGGGACTACATTAAACTAAGAAGTTTTTGCATACCAAAGGAAACCATCAACAAAATGAAAAGATAATTTACTGAATGAGAGAAAATATTTACCAATGATATATCTGATAAGGAGTTAATGCCCAAAATTTATAAAGAACTTATGAAACTCAACACTAGAAAAACAAACAATACAATTTTAAAAATGGTCAGAAGACCTGAATAGACACTTATCCAAAGAGGACAGACAAATGGTCTACAGACATATGAAAATATGCTCTACGTCATTAATTGTCAGAGAAATGCAAATTAAAACTACAGTGAGATACCATCTCACACATGTCAGAATGGCTATCATCAATAAATCAACGAACAACAAGTGCTGGTGAGGGTGTGGAAAATAGGTAACCCTTGTGTACCAATGGTGGGAATGCCAATTGGTACAGCCACAGTGGAAAGCAATATGGAGTTACCTCAAAAAATTAAACATGAAACTCCCTTATGAAGCAGTGATTCCACTTCTGGGACTATATCCAAAGAAAACTAAAATACTAATTCAAAAGAATATATGCACCCTTATGTTCATTGCATTCACAATCACCAAGACTTGGAAGCAGCCCATGTGCTCATCATTATATGAATGGATAAAAACGCCGTGGTACATTTACACAATGGAATACACTTGGCCATAAAAAAGAAGGAAATCTTACCTTTTGTGACAACATGGATGGACCTGGAGAACATTATGCTAAGTGAATTAAGCCAGTAAGAGAAAGACAAATGCCATATGATTTCACCCATACATGAAACTTAATGAAAACATAAACTAACAAACAAAATAGAAACAGACTCATAGATAGAGAACAGACTGACAATTGTTAGAAGGGAGGGGTTTGGGGCAGGATGGGTGAAAAAGGTGAAGGAATTGAGCAAAAAAACCCCAACAAACTCATAGATATAGACAACAGGATGGTGATTACCAGAGGGAAAGGCAGGGGTGGGGGAAAGAGAAGAGGGTAAACAGAGGATAAATGGTGACAGAAGGAGACTTGACTTTGACTGCTAAACACACAATACAGTATGTAGAGGATGTATTATAGAACTGTATACTTGAAACCTATATAATTTTAAAACCAATGTCAGCCCAGTTTTTAAGAAAAGAATCATAATTATCTTGCCTTATTATGATCTTCTCACTTCTCAGCACTGCTCCTGGAAGTGGTAGGTGCTCAATCAATGAGAGGCATTCCTGGGCGCTAACATCTTCCCCGAAGTGTCAAGGAGCCATTCCCAGGGTCTCTTTCCACTCTGGTTGTTGTTTCTCCCCCTGGATCCTTCTCAAGGGGCACCAGTAGCCTCCTCCAAGGTCTGCATGTGGACCGTGAGGTCCCAGTCATGGTGATAGCTGGGGTTGAATGCCCCGCTGGTCGGGGTCAATCCTGGTGGGCCCTCACTGGGGCACACAAGATTACAGGCATCGGAGGAGAAAGAAAATGCTCGTGTGTGAAGGGGTGTATAGGTGTGTGTGGAGGTGGGCAGATAACCAGAGTTCTGTGGGAAGGGAAGCATGGGTCTGATGGGGATAGTTCTGAGCTCCTGGGAAGCCTGGGGGAACGCGTTGCACAGCATCTAGATTAGCAGCATCCACTGTGGGTGTAAAGGTGCACGCAGGCCACAGTAGCCTGGAGCCCCCTTCTCACACAGCTCTAATCTATAGCTATAAAGCATGCACGGTGAGCACACTGAGTGCTGCTGAGACTCACAACTCATCGAATGGGCTGCAGGGTAAGGTGGGGGTCTCCCAGGGACAGGCAGGAACACACACAATTCCTCATCCAGTTGTGGAAAGGGGGCGGGGGAGAGACCAGAGGTGAGAGTGACGGGGACCTCCTCATCTCTGATGCTCTCATCCCACATGCCTGCTGTTTCTGCTTCTCCCAAATGTCACCAGGTGTCCCTGGAAATGTGGACTGTCAAGGACTTCAGAACTTTATGTTCTCATTTCTGGGCCAGGGTCTACCGTGGGGTGAGGTAGGGTCTGGGGACACAGTGAATGCAAGAAGGGGTATCTGCCTGACAGTCCCATCTCTGTGGATTTTGGTGGCTCCGTAAAAATGTCTCCTTGCAAACTGTCAAAATGTCACAAATTAATTAACTGTTAGCTAGAGTGACTCAGTGGGGAGAGGGTGGGGGAGAACCACTGGGTGGTAGCGGTACTGTTCTCTGCGTGCTCTGCCTTTTGATTAAAAATCCTTGCTTCTCAACACTGTGTGAGGGAAGGATCAGATCACTGGGGCAGCTCACGTGCATGCAGAGCAGAAACTTGGCTACTGGGATGCAGCACGGAGGGGGTGGGGCCTAGGGCCCCCTCCCAGAGGAATGGAACACAGTGGGGAGAAGGAAGCATCTAGAAATTGCTCAGGGGATCTAAATTCAGATTGGAGCCAACAGGCTGGCACTGTTTTCTTTTATCCTTTTTCTCTTTTACCTTCCCTCCTCAATTTCCCCCCAGGAATTAAAGAACTGGGGTGTTGAGCTGGTTTTGCCCTAGGGCCAGGCCCCATCACAGGAGCCTGGGAGGCTGGCTCACTGAGCTGCCCGACTAGACTACACTGCCAGCAGGAGCCAGGAGAGGAGGGAGGGCTGGGTCTCAGACCAGCCTCCTTGACCTTTACTTTAATTTCAGGAAAGAACTGAGAAAACATGCTCTTGAAAGTCAAGAGGGAGATAAATCCTGAACCTTATTGCTCTAGAAGAAGGAAAAACAATCCTCACTATTTGGCAGAAAATTGCCCAGCTTTATGAAAACACAGTCCTGTTCATAAAAAGCAGGTCCAGTCCAAATAATAACCAACATGCTGCTACTGGGAGCCCTCTCCCCACCAAGCTGGCACCGGGGATGTAGTTTTCCACAAAGGTGAAAGGTAGGGACAACATTTACCTGGATGCACACTAATAACTGTTTGGTGCAGTGCCTCAAAGACAAAGTGAAGGTAAAAAGTCACAGGAATGCAATCAGCAAAATCCAGATTATGGAAAAGGCTTCAAGACAAATGACCTGGTTTCTTCCAAAAATAAATTGCACGGAAACAAAAAAAGAAATGGAGGGGGAGGATTTTATAATAAAAGCAACTTAAAAGCCTTATCAGTCAATTGCAACATGTGGACCTTACTTGAATCCTGATTCAAAGAAACCAGGTTTTAAAGATCCTTAACATTCATGAGACCATTGAAAATTGGAAGAGTAGATTTTTAATATTAAGGAATTATTGATTATGTTTGAATGTGGCAGTGACATTCAGGTTAATTTTTTAAGAATCATTTTTAAGACATACATAGGAAATATTTATGGATACAGTTACATGATTTCTGTGATTTATTTTGAAAGACTACCTAGGAACATATAAATGAAACAAAATTGGCCATAAGTTGATTGTGGTTGAAGCTGGGTGATGACACACTGAGGTTCACTGTATCATTCTTTTTAATGTATATACTTGAAATTTTCTATAACAAATAGTTAAAAAAAAAAACGTCTGATCTGCTATTTAACGTTCACAGCCTCCCTCCCCAAATACGGGTGCAAACTAGACTTTGGGCTGTCTTCCGGACCCTGTTGCCTTATTATAAATGTTGGCTTCCTCTCTTGCCCATCGGGCCTGACAGACTCTCCCTCTGTCCCCACCACCACTTTGCTTCTCTATACAGGAGCTGCAGTTCCAGGACCCTTTCTCGAATACATGACAGCTTTGGTCTAATGGACCATCTCCCCTCTTTCCCAAAGGATGGTGGCTCAGCTGGTAGAGACAGAAGATGGGGGGTAGACACCTACTCTAATGACAAAAATAACAGCTACTGAGTTTCTGTTCTATCCCAGTCATTGTGTGAAGCACTGTGCAATATTACTTCATTTAATCTGCACAATAGCATTATGAGATATTATTTCCATGTTAAAGATGAAGAAATAGGAACAGAGAGGGTGAGTAACTTGCCCAAGTTTGCCCAAGTTCACCCAAGTGCAGTGGGTTATGAACACAAGTCCATCTGCCTCCAGAATCTAGACTCTGTTCCTTACACCAGCAGTTGAGTATGGGTCTAGCAAGGATCTGGGAGTAGGAAGCAATAAGATCTTCAGATTCCGGGTATGCAGTGCATCTGCTGAACAGTTGTCTTTATCTTAACTACAAACATGGTGCCTTCAAAGGTCTCAGCCTACCAGGCTGTTAGGTCTCAGACTGATGTACACAACAGAACCCTTCACAGACTTACAAAGAGGGAAATTGGAGTCCAGGGCACACCCAAATTTCCTCAGAGTCCTGAGTACCATTGAGCAACAGGATGTTTTGTAAAAAATGACATTCTTGGAGTCTCCAGGGCATCAAGCTGCTCGGGTGACGTGAGCTCTGAGGACAGAACATGCTGCATTTGGGGCAGAGTGGAGGAGTGTGAGCAAGAACTGGGGTCCCACCTCACCCTGTCTGAGCCCAGGAGCTGCCTGTGGGCTCATCCCTTCAGACCAGTTCAGTCTAACTTCTTCCTGCTGCTCCGTTATTTCCTTGGAGTGTGGACCCACCAGCAGGGGTGGCACTATGGGCCTGGGCATCTTGCCTGCCTGAGCTCTGGTACCTCACTCAGAAGAGGAGCAACATGGGCATAGCAACAGCAAGGAGAGGGAGGCCACTTCCCTGCCCCAGGACAGGCTGGGGGTAGGGACAGAGCCCCTGACTTCCTCTCCTACATGTCAGTAGGTCAGAAGGGCAACCACAGCGATGGGCAGAGTCCCAATAGCTGTGTGCCCACTGGGATGGCACTCTTGCCCCTCTATAGCCCTGTCCACAACATTTGGGGTTTTTCTAAGCAGCAATTCCCAGAATATAAAGAGAAGCACCTTCCTTCTATCATGGGAACTGAACAAGAGAAGTCAATATGGCCTAGTCTGTTTTTTGGTGGTTGGTTTTTTTTCTTTTCAATCAGACAGCCAGCCCTGGATTTCAGTCACTTCCATCGCTTGCGAGCAGTGTGGCCTTGGCAGTATGATCACCATGGGCCTTGGTCTTCTCATCTATAAAATGGAGACAGCAACTCCCTCTTCACTGAGTTAAGTTAACTTAACTCAGTGAACTAAGTTATAGAGTTAACTTAGAAAATGCAAATGAAAGAGCCAGGACACGGTAGATGCTCAGTAAATGTCAGCTAATGTCATCAAGCGGGATGCCACCACTCCCAGAGAGATGGAGCTGAGCTGTGTGAGGGGCCCTGAGAGAAAGAGGCCCATTATTTTCTGGTGGCCCCCATCCTCTGCACACTCCAGAGAGCCTGAGCCATGCCGAACAGTTAGGTAGTTCCCACCAACCAGCCCTGAGCTCAAGCCCTGAGATGTTGGGGGCACCCGGCAGGTGACCTTTGGTTAAAGTCTCCATGCAGATTTGTAGCAGCCTTGACTTTCCTCTCTAAATCTTCACGAAAAAGAAGCCCTGCTTGGCCTGTAGCCTTCCTGGTAAATTCTAATGATACAACAGCTATGAGAGTCTCTACTTTCGAAGGCAGAGGTAGGCTGGGCACACATTAGACCTGGAGGCCTCTCTGAAGGGTAGAGTGAGTGTCAGTGCTGGATTGTTTCACCTAATAATCCAGTGCTTGCCAGTGGATGTCTGACATGCAGGAGGATAATCCAGTTCCCTACGATGAGCCACTTTCTCTAATTATCAATTTGATAATGAATAATTAGTAACAAGTTAATAATGAAAGCAGTCATACCAAATTTCAGAGAGTGGAGGGAGAATCACATAAAATGATATATTTCAAAGTACTTGTGAACTCTGAAGTCTGATAAAAATGTTAGAACTTTAGATCTTCCTTTGGGCATCTCTAAATTGATTATACCTACAGGAGCCATTAGCCAGCCAAGGTGGTTGGTACTGTTCGACTGCTGTGAACAGTAGCAGTCGAACACATTTGGACGTGTTCTCTTTTACTTACTGTTCCTGTGTCTGGCCCACCTCTCTGATATCTTATGGGCAGAGGTTGTCTAAAACCTGTTGTATATCCTTAGCATCTACTGGGAAGGTTACTAGTTTGACAAATGTTACTGAGTGTTGGTGGTGTCGGTGGACACTGATTGCAATAGTGCCACTTTGCATAGCTCTGAAGCAGGTGAGACTGCCTTCCTCATGGAGTTACTTTGAAGGTTAACAAAATATATCAAGCCCTTAGCTTAAACGCTGGCCCAGAGGATGCACTCAGTTGTTCATAGTCTCCTGAATCCTAACCTGGAAAAATGGAGACTATTCCATTTTATTCTGGGAAGAAAGCTTAGGGAAGGTTTCATCTAACTTCTTTACTTTACAATTAAATACTAAGTAAGACCCAGAAAAGTAAAAAGACTTACCCAAGTTCACAGAGCCTATTGCTACCAGAATTGCAGTTAAGGTCTCTGGATGGGTCCCCTGCTTTATCTTATATGTCTCTCTTCTGGCTCATAGAAAGGACTCAGTAAATGGCAGGTATTAGCACCCAGTATGGTCACTATCATTATTATCATCATCTGCATTTTCAAACATATTATGTCGGCTGAAGGAGAATGATTCTGGAGGCTCCATGGGTATCCCTCCTGAGTCTAACCTAAATTCATCCAACTTCTTGCATACACTCATCTCCCTAGTTCCTGTCCATCCAGAGATGGGCAACAGCTGGCATTCAGAACCTGCTGGTACACAATCCCCATCCAGCCTGTTCTCTTCCTGCCTATAACCCTTTGTTGTTAACCCCCTCTTCTTAAGAGCTGCTTCACAAGCAGCTCTTCTCTCGCTCAGTGGGATCAGAGTCTCCCCTGACTCTTCTCCCACCTCCCTCCAGATACTGGTGAAGCCATGCACACCACAAGTTGTGTGCTCCTGGACGCAGGCCAGTCGTTCAGGGAGTAGCCCAGGGCCACAGGTCTGGTGAATTTCTTTATGGAATTTTGCTTCTTGAGATCATTTCTTCAGGAGCTTTTCTGTCCCATTCTTCCCCAGGAGACTAATGGAAGGGCTGAACCCCCAGATGTGCCATTCAGCAGCCTGGCATAGTCAGTCACGAAGACAGCAGCAGAGGCAAATAATCCAAATCTGGGAGGGCTTCATCACATGCAAAGGTGGCAGGGAATTTCCAGGCAGGAGAGCTGCTCAGCCACAGAGGATGGGGGATGGGACCAGGGAGCCTGCGCACCCCAGGCCCCTTTTGATAACTGCAACCTCTGCCTCACCCACCTGTGGAGTGCAGGGAGAGGGCCAGGAAGGGAAGGAGGGAAACAGGCGTCCTTCGGAACATCACTAGGGAAGCCTCTCTGGCCGGAGCTGCCACACTGGCTTCCAATCCTGAGAGGCAGAACATAAACACTTCGGTCGTATCTTGGGACTCCTGGGACACAGATGAGCTAAGTTTTCTGAGCCCGTCATTGCAAACAACATAATGTCGCTAATCAAACTTCCTCTGCGCCCACCCAGTTTGATAAATCAGCCTTTGATGCACTAAGTGAAGATGAATTAGCAGTAATGAGGCTGTGACAGCTGCCTGAGGCACAGGCTGACGGAGAGCTTTGACGGCTGTGGCAGGAGGGAGGGGAAGCTCTTCCCCGGGATCGGGTGGAGCTGCCAAGCCTGTGCAAAGAACCCTCCGATGCGATGCCAACGCTCCTTGGCTTTCACCTGCAGTGCATGCCCTCCCACACACAGTCACCATCCAAGAAGCTTAAACCAATGTGTCCCTGACAAACAGCTTGCTATTTTCCTGTAACTAGGCACATGCCTTAGGCCCCAAGGCAGTAGCAACTTTGGGCAGGCCAGAACATAGAATCGATCCATTTTACTGCATGGGAAAATGGAAGCTGGCAGTGGCAGGCTGGTAAAATTCTTGTTATTTGCAAGGCTGCCCGCTGCTTTGGCACAGTCCTCACCACCCCAGCCATGGAGACTCAGCGCTGGGTAGCTAATCCCTTCCATACAGAGGTTGCAAACTGGGAGCCTATGGGCCATAGTTATCTTGCAGTTACATTTTGTTGGGTTCACATAGCATTACCGAAAAGTTATAATTTATTGTCAGTATCTAAAATTTGAAGATTTTACATTAAAATGCAGATCTCTATCTTCTCTTATGAAAAAAACCACAAGGTTTTGGAAACACTGGGTCAATATTCTTGTAAGGCCACAACAAGCTGGGGTCAAGTCAAGGCAGCCCTCTTTACGTGGGAACAAAGTGCTTAAAGAAGGCAGAGGCCCTCCCTGACCCGAGGAGGGCCCAGCTTATGAGGAAGAGGCTGTGTCCGTACTCCAAGGAGGGAGAAGAGGAAGATGGAGTTACAGCTCTACCCCGTATTCCCCAACATTTATGTTCTCCCCAGAAGCCTCAGTTTGAAAAGAGTAAAGCTCCAAGGCCTTGGCAAAGTCCTTGTCCTCCTGTCACCCACCCAGCCTCAGCTAGTTGGGGCGCAGTGCCCCCAGGTTTACCACAGTTACCACTAATCCTTATAGTCTTACACCCAGCAGGTTTCACTCAAATTACATTTACTGCCAGACCTCAGAATATTTCTAAGCTTGAGTCCCCTGTTTTATAACAGGGCCAGGGGTAACAGAGTTGCTAATATGTTCCTGAACTGCCGAGGCTGTGCCTGAATGAGGCCCCAGAACCCTCCTACCTAATCTCCCATCAAGGCTGGTGGTGGCAGGAAGATGGCACCCTCAGGCAGAGGAGGCTTTAGGAAGCACACATGTCTTTGGGGCAGAGAAGAGGTTTTTCTACCACTCCCCTGCCCTGCCTGGAGACCTCGGTCCCCTCTCTGGAGGCCCCTGTCCTACAGTTTCTGAAGCTGAGGCTCCCTTGCAGCCTTTCATGCCCAGCTGATAGTCAAAGTGACACAGTAAAAACAAATCTCTCCCCCCAAAAGTTGCCTTTGCTTTACATTTCCTATGACTGATCATCTAATTACATTGGTGGCTCAGGAAGTAGTAATCTCTTCAGCAGCTGGGGTGTGTACCGCAGGTTGAGGCAAAACATTCCATCTTCGTGGCAGGAGACGAACACCGGTCTGGAGGTCACTGCACGCACTGGCCTGAGAGGCGGGGCTGCTCTGGTCTGGGAGCGGTGCTCCACTGATCATCTTCACGGCCTCCATCCTCTGCGCAGTGCCTGGGGTCCCTGCGGGAGGCTGGGCCTCCTGTCCCCTCCCATCTTCCTTATCTGTAATTGTCTGTAATTCTGATAAATACACCAGGGTGTTCTTGCTGGAGAAGAAGCCCAAGAATCCTGTCCCCAGTGGGATGGACGGCGATGACAGTAAACAGGTGGACCCAGCTGCTGCTGGTACCTCCTGTTTCTATTTCAGATAAAACCAACATCTTGACTTTTTTTGAGAGGATGATACTCAGTGGCCTCTGGCTCTTACAAATTCCTTTCTCACCTATGGTTGCTATTGTCACCTCTTCCCAGAAGCCTTCTGTGATCTCCTCCAGGGAGAAGCACTTGCTTCTTCTCTTCAGTCTCACAGCACACTATTTGTCCTCGGTGCTCGTGGTATCAAGACCTGTAAGTGTGTCTCTTCCCATCTCCTGTGCTGTTTTCTGGCAAGGTCGGCATCTTGTTCGTCTTTTGCTCTTCCAGCATCTGGTACCTGCTAGGCAGAAAGTGGCTCAGCAAATGACAACTAAACTGAGATGAAAGATCACATACTTTAAAAGCACTTCAGTGCCCTCAGGTTTGTTGGCACGTTGGTTTAGTCACTGCTCTCCGATCATTCTCTCAGGAAGGGGTGGTGACTGATGCCCAGGGCACACGGCAGGCTCGCCCTGGGACGCTGTGCCCTGCCCGCTCCCCAGGACTCCTGGAGAGATGTGTGCTCACCAGTCAGCGAGATCCTCCCCCAAACCTATTCGCAATGGCCCTTGTCATTGTCGTGAATCTAGTTCATGATTTCGTGAACAACAAAAATATGAATACCAAATTGGAATATGAGCTTCATAAAAACTAAGTTGAATACTTTGAGGAAATTTTTTGATTAAAAAAATCACCAGAAACAAAAATCCTGACTAGTTGTATATGAGGGAGATAACTCTAAAGATTCTGATAATCTAGGAACCTACATTTGTACTATTTAATAAGTTCAAATCTTTGCTCTGCTTTAAAAACCAAAAGTAAAAATGCTTGAAATTGTATACACATTCTGGAAACAAATGCAAACAAGATGAGGCAAAACTCCAAGGTTTTCTTTTCATACTCAAAGAAAAGGCTCAAGATATACAAAGAGAAAGAAAAAAATTTGTTAAATGAAAGTCCTAAAAGAAAATGAAATGTGTGAAGTATCATTTTTTAATTAATCCTCTCTGTAGTAAACTTTTTCTACTCACCTGTCAACCATACTGGCCAAGAGGGCTTCCATCCTATTGTCTGGCTAGTATGTTAGCCTTTTTGGTATGTTTTTGATCTCCCCAGGGCTCTATGTCCCTTGAGAAAAATAACATGCCTCACGCTTCTATAACCTGCATACCTGCCCTTTGCACTCCGTGGGCCATCTGTAAAGGATACTCGATGGTAATGACGAGTGCTCATTTATTCAGCATGTTTGCTGAGCACGTGTTATATCAAGCACTGACTATGAACTAGGGATACAGCACTGAACAAGAGGCGGGCCCCTGTTCTCCTGGCATCTACAGTTTAGACAGAGTGACCGGCTCCCCAGCTAGAGCTCAGAAGTGAGCACAGCTGGACAGTGTGAGTCAGAGAGAATACACCTTTACGGCGGCAAGATGGCAGGCTAATGTGGCACCCTAAACAGGCTAACTTTTCACCACTTAGTATCTGAATGGGATCTTTCACTCTACTGGGCAGATTTTTGGCAGAAGCAAAGGCCCTGGGAATCTAGAGAAGTACAAGTAAAAAGTACGAGAGCAAGGCTACAGCAACCCCGTGCTGCCTGCTTCATCACAGACGTTTAAAGAGTTGTCCCACAATCTGCAAATACCTTGCCAGTACTCTTCAAAAGTCTTGCCCTGGCCGGTATAGCTCAGTTGGTTGGAGTGTTGTTCCATACATCAAAAACTTGCAGGTTTGATCCCTGGTCAGGACATGCATGAGAGGCAACTGATCAATGTTTCTCTCTCTCTCCCCCCCACCCCCCTTCTCCCTTCCTCTCTAAAATCAATAAATATATATCCTCAGGTGAGGATTAAAAAATTAGTTTAAAAGTCTCAAGGTCGTGAAAGACAGGGAAAGAGTAAGGAACTGCCACATATTGGAGGAGACTAAGGAAACATGACAACTAAACACAATGTGGAAACCTGGATTAGCTCCTGAACCAGAAAAGGACATTAATGGAAGAACTGGGGAACTCCAAGTAAAACCTATCATTTAGTTAACAGTACTGAACACACTTTGCTTTCTTAGTTTTGATAATTGCACCATAGGTAAGACTGAACATTAGGGGAAGCTAGGTGAAGGGTATATGGGAACTCTTTGTACTACTTTTGCAATTCTTCTGTAAGTCTAAAATTATCTCAAACAGAAAATAGGCATCCCACTGTGGTGCACTGAATAGTCAGGTGGGAGGCACCTCCGACACCCAGGTGTCTGTGTGAAGGGGCTGGGCCCCAGCTCCCACCTTCAGGCAAGGAAGCTAAAACTCCTCCTAGAACAAGAAGACGTTTTCCTGCCCACTCATCCATAGGTAGATAGAGTGTCAGTTGTGAGTCAAGCTTCTGGTGCAAGGGGCAGAAGGCAGAGGAGAAAGGGGGAAATTAATATTTATCAATTGATCAATTTTTAAAACTGGCCATTTTAATCACCTACTATACTCCGGGCACAATGGCATTCCTTACAAAGGTATTCTCTTTTAATTCACACAATGCCCCCAGTTTTCAGGTGACTGAGACCAGAGAGGTTCAGTTATGTATCTACAGTTCCAGGGGGTAGGTGGCAGAAACAGGGTTCTAACCAAGGGCAGCCTATCCCCAAAGCCAGTGCTGGATACAGAGATGCTGGGAGTGGCCTGGGCTGGGAAGCTCTTCCCAGCCATGGTTGTGGTGCATTTCCAGGCAGAATTTGAGGGTTCCAGTAAGCTGTTCACTATCCCTGTCCAGAAAATTTCTCTCTCTCTGACCCATGTATGCTCCTCCTCCTGTGGTTTCCTGTCAGACCGTGGGGGCCTGCATCACTCCTGCTGGGAACATGGACCATAATTCATGCATGTGAAGCAGATGGAGGTTCTGGGCTCCACCTGCTGACCCACCCCTTTCCAGGGGTGCTCCCTGGAGCATGAAAGCAGAGCTGCTTCCTGAGCCCGGGGTCCACGGGTCTCACTCCTAATTACCCAGGCATCCAATTTTTCTTTACAGTCATTTACAGCTTTACAGCTGAGAAGACCAGTTTCTATCCCCCACCATCAAGTCAGACACAGGGCCACTGCCAGCGCTAGAGAAAACTGACTCTTAGCCGCACAACAGTATTAGTAATAGTAGCTACTGTTTATTGGCCGTTTGCTCTGTATGGGACACTGTTGTATACTGTAAATACTTTTCTTCTAATTCTTAAAATAAGCCTTCAATAAAGGTTTAAAAATCGAAGCCTTACAAAAGGTAAATATTATTAATCTTTTTACTACAGATGAAGCGGGTGAGGCTAAGGCAGTTTATAACCCAGTCCAGCTGTAAGTGCAGGGGAGGACTGAGGCCTGGATGTGTCCAGTTGCAGAACCCTCTTTCCACTGGGCTGGGAGGTCCCTGCTAATGTGCCAAGAATGTAAGACACTGTCTTGGATATTTTATCCCATCACTGCTAAGCCTCACACAGTCTACTCAGTCTACTGTCAGCACAATGACCCTATTTTACAATATAGGTTGATGCAAGTAATTGTGAAAACAAGAAAAAGAAACTTGTAGTGTTTATCATGCCAGTATGAAGATATATGCTGTCTTTTGTGGAATAAGGTGCTTGTTCCCACCTGCATTTCCACTGAGAAATTTTGTGCCCACACAGCTAGTCAGTGGCAGATCTGGAGAGCTAACCCAGACCCCTCTGGCTCTCCAAAACCCAAGTTCTTGCTGCCATCATCAAAACCAGGTTCACTGGCCTCAGCCTCCTGGTAATGTACAATGGAACAGAAAGAAGTCCTATCCAGACATGAAGTTGTACTGGCACCATTTAGGAACCAGGTGTCTGTGATAAGTGAAGATAATGTTTCACCTACAGTAAGTCATATTCTCCGTTCTCAAAGTGGGAGGAGTTTGCACAGAACCAGCCACACTTTCCCATCTGCCTGCCCACCTGCCACAAGTGCTGACAGGCTGGTGCAACAGACTCTGATGTGCCACCTCTGATCTCGTCCGCAGCCTTGACTCAAGCAGGGCTAGAAACGGGCTGAGGAGGGTGCTGCACAAATACCGAGCAGGTACAGATCTGTGTCGAAGTCCCCAGAGCACTTGGGGACAGATCCAGGAGCATATCACAGCCCTTGAAAGTCCAAACTTGCCCCAATTTTGCTCTAAGCCCCAAAGATAGCAGCCTCCACCTGCCCTGGGTCTGGACTGAAGGAGGCTCAGGGTGAGGTCAGGAGACCACTGCCTTGTCAGCCACATTGCATTTCACCGCACCCATGGCTGTCCCCAGGGTCGCTGCATGGGCAGCTGCACAGCCTCCGTGATGTTTTTTAAAATCATAAAATCTTCTCCCACTCCTGCACCTTTCCTGGCCTGCTCACTCAGGTTTCCTATTGAATTTGAGATTTCTGGCACATCCCTGTTACACAGAATGCATGGCATGGGTGGATGGAAGCAGCTGAGAGAAGAAGAAAAAGAAAATTTTACCAATTTTTAATGCTTTCATATCACCCTCTGAAGAAAAAAATAATAAAGAAGAGAGAAAGAAAAGAAGGTTCTACTTATTCTGGCACTCACATAGCTCTCGAGTCAGCCAGTGTAGCCACTGTCCACCTTGTGAACAAGCAAGAACAAGCAGGGAACAGAGCAGCAGAGAACGAAGGCAGAGCTCTGGGGCTGTGTGCACAGGAGAAAGGAAGGACAGACACAAGGTGCATAGGGAAAGAGCTCTGGACCAGTGGTCAGCTCCCAAGGGCTATCTCAGCTCTTTCCAACACTTCCAGCTCTTTGCCGTCAGCAAGTTGCTTCCTCCTCTGAGCCTCCTTTTCTAACAAATATGTGTGGCTACTAGAGGACCTCAAGCCTTTATCCTCCCACATCCTCCCACCCTGCCATGCTGTGACCCCTCAGGACAGGCAGGAAGGAAGGTGCTCAGAGTGCCCAGGGCATTCTCTGTCTCCGCCTGGGAACAGTCATTTGCCACGGTTACTGCCCAGGTGTGCAGATAGCTGTGGTTGTGGTGAGGATAAGCCACCACAAACGGACCCCGAGGGGTTTCTGAAGATGGGGCCTAGCAGCAGAAAACATGCTCAGAGAACCTTCAGGCTGAGAAGTGAGTCTTCATGGCTCTCTGAGACGGAACCAGAAGACAGGGAGTTGGTGGGTGAGCCACCAGGGATAAGGAGCTTCAAGAAAGGAGGACTCAAACATTTTCTGACACCCTTGTCACATCCTGCTGAGATCTCTGGTCCTGAGGCCCGTGAAGCACACAAACCTGAAGGGTAACCCAGAGCAATGGGTAGGGGTCCGGCTTCAACCTGGACCCAGAGCAATGGGTAGGGGTCCAGCTTCAACCTGGATGGCCCAGGCTTGGGGGCCACCACCTAGTAACTGTGTTTCCAGCACCTCCCCCCAGGCCTGGTGAGCTGTGGCTGGGAACCACACTCCTGCTCTGGGGAACTTCCTGGCTATTCCTAGAAACACAGGGACTCCTCTCAGAGCTGGTCCCCACTCTGATTAGCCCAGGAGTCCCTGCCGCAATATTTTCCCTCTGAAGGAGCTGGGTCTCAATAGTTACAGCAGCAGGAATCACCTCCCCCAGTCCTGGCACGGCCACGAGAGAAGGGAGTGTGGAAGGCAGAAGCAGAGAGACCTGGTGATGTCGACCGTGCTCACCTGACAGCAAGGGCAAAGCAGTGTGCCCTGTTCCTTCTTTAAGCTGGTCTCACTTCCCAGAGACACCTGGGCTCAGAATTCATTCAGGTTCTCCTGAGGTAAGGAGGGTTGACAAGGAGCAGGGTAGCTCCTCCTTGGTTTCCATGGTAAGACCAGGCCTGCAGGCCAGAAGCCTGGACGGCACAGATGTAAGGAGCCAGGGGGACTGGGACCCGCAGCCTCTCCTCCCCTTCTACCCATACCCTCACTTCCTAACCATCCCCACATGAGCCACCAAGTCCACCTCCCAAAGCCACAGCTCTAGGCACACATCATCGCCTTGCTCAAAATAACTTCAACAACTTCCCTGAAGGGCAAAGTCTAAGCTTTCTGCTCTCACTTTGACCTTCCAAAATTATGCCTGTTGCTCTCCTGTGGCAAGGCCATACTCTAGTTGGAGCTGATCTAGTCTGTGGCTTTTCCTATCTCCTTACTTTGCCTCCTCCTCCCCACTCTCTCTACTGTGAACATCGTCACTTCTCCACCTACCTCCATTCCCAACTGTCCAAATCCTACTCACCTTGGAGGATTCACCTTTAGGGATTCTCCTAGAAGAGACCTTCCCCAACTGCCCGAGCTCATCGGCCCCTCTTCCCTCTGACATGCATAACTCATTCTCATTATAAAGCTGAGGAGCATCCCAGATCCCTGGGGACAAAGAGCACCTGAGATTACCTGGGAAGGTGGGCAGATGAGAGAGAATAGGCTTAGCACTCAGTTAGGTGTAGGCATGGCGAGCACCTGAGCTATGCAAATGAGCCGTGCGCTGCAGGTGTCCTTCCAACAGGCACAGATCACAGTGGGCCAAGGGCGGGTCTTGGAAAGCACCATGCTTCTGCCACTGAGCACACACCCACAAAATCTGCTGAGTGAGTGACAGCTGTTCCCACCAAAATGGTGTCTGCCCAGAGCAACTGCTGGGAGGCTAGGTCCAGATTTTAAGAACAAATATGCTTAACTCATAGACACAGACAACTGGGTGGTGACAGCCAGAGGGAAGGAGGGTGGGGCTGGGTGCAGGTGGGTAAAGGGGCGGTGATAGGGGCATCTGCAATTGTGTCAATGAAAAAAATAAGATTTGAAGCTGGAGTAATAGTTGAGGAAAGAGCAGAGCTAGCCTTCACATCTGGCAAGTGAATGCACTCAAACAGACCAGATGGGTCATCCAAGAACGGGAGCCAGAGAGACCACAAGAGAAGTAAAAAGTCACCCCAAAGTCAGAGTGAGATGGCCGAAGGCCTAGGGAGGAGTCTGGGGGCCGAGGCGCATCCCAGTCGGGGAGACCGACTGCTCCCTGAGCTACTGCTTACACTGGTGCCAGCCCTGTTTGCTGCACTTGCCGGCTGCAAGGTTAATGGTTCGCATTTTATATGCATTTATCCCCAGCACCTGGCACCTGCAGGCACCCTCAATAAACACAAATTCACGAGTGAGGTGGTGGGTGAGCTGGTAAACGGGGGAACATAGCACATTTAAAGAGGCCCTTCAGTCTACTGTTGCCATATGAGAATGGGCCAGCTTCCAGGGTTTCAGAAGACCGAAATCTGGACGTTTGTTTGAAATACACTTATTTTAAAATGCTGGCAACTACTTCTCACACTGTTTGAGCCAACACACTTGTGTGAGGCAGACCCAGCTTGCATCTAAAACACCAAAGCTAAACAAAAGCCACAGTTAAAGATATTGTGTTCTTCAAAGGCTTCACAACAGCCCTCTGACCAAGCAGGGCAGGGTTATTACTCACTCTCTAAGAGGTGAGAAAGGTGGCCCAAGAGGCTTATTGATTTGCCCAGGGTCACTCAGCTAATTAGTAGCAAAGGCGGGATCCGAACTCACATCTCAACACTCCTGCTCACAGGCTCCTTCCCAAACCCACATCGTCTCCAGGCCCTAACGAGCAGCTGAGTCAAAGCGGAAGTCTGAGTAGTCTGACCCGGAGACCTATGGCACCAGCTCATTGATCTTACTTGATATGCAAAGTAGAAGAGTTTTAGGTGAAGTAAACAGAGGTCTGACTTGATTCACCGAAAGAGAGAGTCATACCCGTGAATAAAGTCCCAGACTTGAGCCAATTTACAGAGCCAGAATCCCTTGAATAAAGGGGAGCCCAGGTCCCCCTAGGGAAGAACTTACTACCCTGCCAAAAATGTATACTGCTAATATTTCTCCCAGACTTCCCCAAAGGGATCTACAGCCTTTTACCAGGGTGACTGTGCACTGGAGAAAAAGAAAGAAACTGATTTTTCAGGAATAACTGTATGCTGCCTCTGAACTGGCACTAATTCCAGGGGACCCGAAATATTACTGTACTCCAACGGTCCTGGGAGTGGCTCACAGAGGTAGGTACCAGTGGGGTTTTGAGCTCGGTCTTTCTCATAATGGGTCCACTGGGTCCCTGAACCCATCCTGTGGTTATTTCCTCAGTTCTCGAATGCATAATTAGACTAGACATATCAGCAACTGGCAGAATCTCCCAGAGCACAGGACTAGCTAGATTCCTTTGAGCTGTTAAGAAAATGTACCCAAAATCTAAAAGTGAGGAAAGGCCAACTAAGGCCCACCTGACTCTCCAGGGGAGGACACTTGGTTTATTTACTGTCTACTGTCCGAAAGGGGACCACCCGTAAGAGAGATGGTAACAGGGAGAGAATTCATACTATGCTGTGAATGACTTCTGTCCAGTAGAGAAGATAATCCCAGACTTTATGACTTTATTGCCCTGTAAGAGATTAATAAATTTTGTATCTAGTTTAGCAATCTTATTCTAGCTTTCTTCCTGTCTTCCACTGGTACATACAGTATCCTCTTTTGAACCTAGCTTTGTCATCTCGCTGGTTCTCTCATGAACAAATTAAATAAATCTTTGACATGTAATTGTTTAAGAAATACATTTTTAACCTTTTAAAAATTATTACCTTTCCAGTTTATATGAGTCAAAAAATAACTACTCCCAGGAGAATTCAGCAGCCGGGATAGGTCGAGAACCCAAATGAACTCCACTGCCCCATTTCTCCCCTCTCTGGCTCCCAGTCAGCCCAGCGCACTCAGCTTACGCGAGCCTGCCTGCGGGACAAGCTACACACTTCATCTAATGGTAATTCATGGCTTCAGGCTTAGCCATTGTTGTTACACCACAGCCCTCAAAGTATGAGGTGGCTGACTCCAGGTTATCTGTGGGAGGCAGGTGCTTTCCAAGTAATTGGAAACATGACAACCTCTCCAGGAGTCCAAGATGAAGACCATGAGAAAGGCCAATGCCACCTGGGCAACCTAGAGGCCAGTGGACCCTTTAAGTAAATAACAAATAAACACACAGGAGGAGAAGTAACAGCTGCCAAGCACTTCTCCTTGGTCACCATGAGGTGGGGTGAGCTTGTCCAAAAGTTATCCCTCACTCTGGGAATCAGGAGGCAGGATCACTGGTGTGTGTGTGTGTGTGTGTGTGTGTGTGTGTGTGTGTGTGTGTGTGTGTTGAGAACACAGGGATGACATCTGCTAATCCAGGTCTACCCCAGCTCCCCAGGAGACAACTCAAACCCTACATTTTCTAAAAGACTTCCATGACCATGCAACACCCAGTGGTGCTGTCGTTCTCTGAAAGGGACTTTGTTGTATATAGCACCTTATGTTATACTTTATTAGGCCGTTAGAAGACCTAGGTCTCAATCTTGGTTCTGTATTCTGTTACCTGTGTGATTTTGAGCAAGTCACTTAATCTCTTTCTCCCTCTTGAAGCCAGTGTTCTCACCTATAAAATGAGAATAGCAACACCTTTCTCTACTTTTTGGGGCAGTAAGAATCAAGTCTAAGGTTCACATCGTGGCTGTATACATAACCATATCAACAATAAAAATTTGGGAAATCTACTGAACTGCTGTTTCTCATTTTATTCATATATGAAATGGGGATGATGATAATTACAGTACTTCCTCCACTGGGTTGTTGCAGAAATTAAATAAGATAATGTGTTGAGTGATTATATTGATGGCTGGCATTCAAAAGTATTAAGTATTTCAACTGAAAATGCTTGAAGCTATAGGATTCTTATCAAATGAGAAGTTTTGTATGATTGACCATTATCTTGTATTGTTCCCTAAATGTTTCAGTTGTGTTAGCTGTGCTTCCTCAGGCAGATTTCAAGATTATGAAAACTTTCTTTTAATTATTTTTTTCTTTTTTAAGTATATTTTATTGATTATGCTATTACAGTGGTCCCAATTTCTCCCAATCTGCCCCCCCCCCCGCCCAGTATCCCACTTTCCTCCAACAATCTCCTCCTTAGTTCATGTCCATGGGTCATGCATATAAGTTCTTTGGCTTCTCCATTTCCTACACTGTTCTTAACCCCCCCACCCCGCATCTATTTTGTACCTACCAATTATGCTTCTTAATCCCTGTAACTCTTCCTGCTTTCTTTCCCTTCCCCCTCCCAGCTGATATCCCTCCAAATGATCTCCATATCTATGATTCTGTTCCTGTTCTAGTTTTTGCTTAGTTTCTGTTTGTTCTTGTTTTTTTTAGATTCAGTTGTTGATAGCTGTGAGTTCGTTGTCATTTTAACGTTCATAGTTTTGATCTTCCTTTTCTTAAATAAGTCCCTTTACCATTTCATGTAATAATGGCTTGGTGATGATGAAATCCTTTAGCTTTACCTTGTCTGGGAAGCACTTTATCTGCCCTTCCATTTTAAATGATAGCTGTGTGGGATAGAGAAATCTTGGTTGTAGGTCCTTGCTTTTCATCACTTTGAATACTTCTTTCCAGCCCCTTCTTGCCTGTAAGGTTTCTTTTGAGAAATCAGCTGACAGTCTTATAGGAACACCTTTGATGGTAACTGTCTGCTTTTCCCTTGCTCCTTTTAAGGTTCTCTCTTTATTTTTAACCCTTGACATTTTAATTATAATGTATTTTGGTGTGGTCCTCTTTAGGTCCAGCTTGTTTGGGACTCTGTGCTTCCTGGACTTATATGTCTATTTCCTTCACCAAAATAAGGAAGTTTTCTTTCATTATTTTTTCAAATAAGTTTTCAATATCTTGCTCTTCCTCTTCTCCTTCTGGCATCCTTATGATTTGTATATTGGCACTTTTGGAGATGTCCAGAGTTGTCTTATACTTTCCTTGTCTTTTTTTTGAATTCTTATTTCTTCACTCTGTTTATGTTGAATGTTTATTTCTTCCTTGTGTTCCAAATCATTGATTTGAATCCCAGCTTCCTTTCCTTCACTGTTAGTTCCCTGTGGATTTTTCTTTATTTCACTTAGCATAGCCTTCATTTCTTCCCTTATGTTTTTGCCATCAATGAGTTCTCCGTGCATCCTGATCACCAATGTTTTGAACTCTGCATCTGATAGGTTTGCTATCTCCATTTCATTTCGTCCTTTTTGGGGGGTTTTGTTCTATTCTTTTATTTGAGCCATACTTCTTTGTCTCCTCAATTTGACAGCCTCCCTGTGTTTGTTTCTGTGTATTAGTTAGAGCTGCTTTGACTCCCTGTCTCAGCGCACCTGTTAAGCTTTATGAGGCAGAGCTTTAGGTAATTGCCAGGGTGGGGCTACCCACTTCACCACTTTGTGGCACTGTGTGGGGAGGACAGGTCAGAGAAGGGACAATGCTGCTGCCTGGCTTCTAGAGGCTTGCCCAGCACTCAGCCAGTTTCCAGTCACTTCACCCCCTTCCTATATGAGACTGGTACCCCTCTAGCTGTTGCCCTGGTGGTGATTCCCAGAGTGGGTGGGTTTGTGTACTTCTAAGTTCACGCAGACCCTTTCAGTAGATTTTCCTGAAGAACTAGCAGCTTCTTCCACCACCCCAACCACCGCTGTGTTTTACAGCTGGAAGTTGTGAGGCTTTATCTTCCCGGCACTGGAACCCTAGGCTGCACTGTCTGGCCTGGGACTGGGATCACTCACTCCCAAGGCCTCCCTCCCAATTTTTATCCACCATGAGAGAATGTGGACCTACCCTTGCCACTGCCACTGCCATCGCCACTGCCGCCCCTGCTGCCTCTCCGTGCCACACTGTGACCTCTCTGCCCTGGCTCCCTGTCTCCACTCCCCTACCCATCTAGATGAATATGGCTTCTTTAAATCCGTGGTTGTTGGACTACCTAGTTCACTTTTCTAGCAGTTCTGGGTGTGTTTTGTTTTTAGGTTCTTCTTATGGTTGCTCAGGGAGGTGAAATGTGTCTACCTATGCCTCCACCTGGACCAGAAGCCAAAACCTTTTAACAAATATTTATTGAATATTTTCAAAGTGCTAGGCAATGTGGCTACCAAAATAAGTAAGACACAGTCATTGTCTTCAAGATCACAGCTCAGTGAAAAAGACAAGTGCAAAAGTGATTAAAATGTGACATGATAGAGATGGCTGCATGTGGGAGGGTCACCTAACCAAGCTGAAATCTCTGAAGGCAATGTTATAGGTCACAGGTTTAAAAAAAAACACTCCTTGGTCTTCATGCCCTGTACTCCGCTCCTAAGACAGGGTCTTGGACCTAACAGAAGCTCAATATATATTTGTTGAATAAACACTAAGAATTAAGGAACCTTTCTTATTACCTAGGTCACCCAGAGTCCCTTTGGTGGGGGAGGGAGAGAAAGGGAATAAAAATTAATGGAGAACCTGGCACATCCCAAATACTAGGAAAGGCATTTTACAGTGATGTGCTTGGAGCTAGTTGTGTAGATCTTCCCAGTTCTGCACTCAGCAACATCATAACCACATCAAGTTGGCAGCTTCCTATCCGCCCCAGTTGGAGTATTTACACAATGAAATTGGCAAATGCTACAAATTGGTAATTTATTATCCAAGTGAGAAAACTAAGGTTCAGACAGGTTAAGTAATTTTCTCCAAGTCACACAATCATAGAAAGCAGATTTAGGATTAGAACTTGTCTCCCTCACTCTAAGGCCCTGGTCTTTTCCACTGTAACTTACGACCCTTCTTCCTCAGAGGCCAGTGGGCTTGATCAGCAACAGATTAGTGCATTCTCTGGGTCTTACTCTGGCTGAAGGGGAAAGCAGAAAATCTTCATCTTCTATTGTACTTAGTCTCTTTAGGCATAAGGGCTCCCTAGGCCCAGTCCAAAATCTGTAGGAATCCCATAATATCTACCCACTGTATTATCCTCATTGAGAATCCTTGTTCAGTTCTATCAACAATGAATGAACCTATGGAAAGAGATTCAACATCACTAGTCATGAAGAAAAAATGCAAATCAAAACTACAATGAGATATCAGTTTACACCATTAGGACGGCCGCTAGTTATTATTTATTTATTTAAAAAATTTCTTTGGAGGAATATCTGGTCAAATCTTTTGCCCATTTTATAATTTGGCTATTCCTCTTATTACTGAGTTGTAAAAGTTCTTTACATATTCTGGATACTAGTCCCTTATCAATCTCTTCACTTTCTGCGGGTGTCCTTTAAAGCACAAGCATTTTAAATTTTGATGAAATCTAATTTATCTATTTTTCCTTTTGTTGCTTGTGTGTTCGGTGTCATATCTAAGAAACCATTACTTAACCCAAAGTCACCAAGATTAACCCCTGTGTCTTCTTGTAAGAATTTTACAGTTTTAGCTCTTACACTTAGGTCTATGATCGATTTTGACTTAATTTTTGTGTAAGGCATGAGGTAAGAATATAAATTTATATGATGGTCACCTTTAAAAGACAGAAAATAACAAGTGCTGGTAGCATTTGGAGAAACTGGAACTTTTGTGCGCCGTTGGTGGGAATGTAAAATGGTGGACCCCCTATAGAAAACAGTATGGAGTTGCCTCAAAAAAATTAAAAATACATTTACCATCTGATCCAGCAATCCTACTGCTGGTTATACATCCAAAGGAACTGAGAGCAGATCTCAAAGAGATATTTACACATTCAGTATTCATTATTACCAAAAGGTAAAAGCAACCCAAGTTTCCATCGATGGATGAATGGATAAACAAAATGCAGTATGTGTGTGTATATATATATAACAGAATATTATTCGACCTTAAGAAGGCAGAAAATTCTCACATGCTACAACATGGATGAACCTTAAAAACATTATATTAAGTGAAATAAGCCAGTGACAAAAAGACAAATATGAGATGATGAACTTACCGAGGTATCTCAAGTATTCAAACTCAGAGAAACAGGAAGTGGAGTGGTGGTTGCTAGGGACTGGGGGATGGGGAGAAAATAGGCCATTAGTATTTGATGGGTACGGAGTTTCAGTGCTACAAAATGAGAGGGTTCTGGAGAGCTGCCACGCAACAATGTGAATACAATTAGCACTATTGAACTGCATGCTCCGAAAGGGTTAATTTAGATGGTGAGTAAAAAAAGAAAGAAAAAGACATGAATGGTGGTTCCAAATGGAATTCACCTTCTTGCTTCTCATTCTCCCCGGAAAGAACAACTGAACCACAGAGGTCACTGTGCACCTGTGTGAGGCAGCCATCTCCACTGAAGCCGCTGGGCCAGGAGACTAACCTCAAAGGACTCGCCCAGCCCCAGAGATGACTGCCATCTAAGATTCTCCCATGAAGAAAACTGAGACACACAAAATATCAGTCACTTGCCCAAGCCTCCATGGCTAATTAGGAGAGGGCCAAGTAATTTTATAAGAATTCTTAAAATGAATGCATTTATTTAACAAATATGCATCTGTACCCACTGTGTGCACATTGCTCATTGCTAGGCCTCATGGAGTGGTATAAAGATAACACACATTCCTTATCAAAGCTCATACATGAATGGCAGTGCGGGAAGGCAGATGAGTACACAGGAGCTGCTGGAAAGGTCAGATGGAGCTGCCTTTGAATCCCAGCTGTGCCCCTTCCTTGAACCCATCACTCCTCTTCTGTCAGGCTCAGTGACCACATCCATAAAATAAAGTTGGTATCTCTTTCCTCAGTGAGTAAAGAATATATGCCTAGTAAGGTGAGTGACTTTATTAAATGAACATTCATATATTCATTCAATCATAGAAAGCTACAGGTCAACAGAAAGAAAGGGAATTCTCAGCAATAAAAACAATGACCCTGCTCTCTTGTACAGCACTTCTTGGACTGGATGTTTCTAACTATTTCTAGGTTGGGAACTTGAGGTTTAATCTGCAGGGTTGATAGTTCTTCTGGTTTCACCGAGCTGAAAAAATACAATAGAAATATCTGAGATTTTGCTCTGATCGGTGTGGCTCAGCTGGTTGGGCACTGTCCCTCAGAGCAAAAGGTTGCTGGTTTGATTCCCAGTCAGGGCACATGCCTGGGTTGTAGGTGCGGTGCACTACAAGAAGCAACCAAATGATGTTTCTCTCTCACATCGATGTTTCTCTCTCGCATCAATGTTTCTCTCTCTCTCTTTCTCCCTCCCTTCCCCTCTATCTAAAATATAAATACATAAATTCTTTTTTTTTTAAAAAAAGAAATGTTTGAGATTTTACTGCCTATGTTATCTTCTATTTTATGGTTTTGAGTCTAACATGTAAGTCTTTAATCCATCTTGAGTTTTTTCTTGTGTATAGTGTTAGAAGGTGGTCTAATTCCATTTCTTTGCACAGATCTCTCCAATGTTACCAACAGTATTTACTGCATAGACTACCTTTACTCCACTGGGTGTTTTTGCCTCCTTTGTCAAATATCAATTGACTATAAATGTATGGGTTTATTTCTAGGCTCTCAATTCCAGTCTATTAATCTATAATGTTAGTTTTTGTGCCAGTACTATGCTGTTTTGATTATTATGATTTTTTCCTATAGTTTCATGGTCAGGTAGCATGATTTTATTTTTCTGATATACCTCCTCAGGCAAGGGAAACAAAAGAAAAAATAAACAAATGAGACTACATCAAACTAAAAAGTTTTTGCACAGCAAAGCACACCATCAACAAAATGAAAAGACAACCCACTAAATGGAAGAACATATTCAATGATACACTTGATAGAGGTTAATATCCAAAATTTATAAAGAACTTGTAAACTCAACACCAAAAAAAGCCCCCAAACAATCCAATTTAAAAAATGGGCAAAAATGCCTTCTCCAAAGAGGACATACAGATGACTAATAGACATGTGAAAAGATGCTCACTGTCACTAATCATCTGAGAAATCCAAATTAAAACCACAATGAGATATCACCTCACGCCTGTCAGAATGGGCATCATAAATAAACTGACAAACAACAAGTGTGGGTGAAGATGTGGAGAAATGGGAACCCTCGTGTGCCATTGGTGGGAAAGCAGACTGGTGCAGCCTATGTGGAAAGCAGTATGAAGTTCCCTCAAAATATTAAAAAAGAAACTCCTTTATGACCCAGAAATTCAACTTCTGGGAATTTATCTGAAGGAAATCAAAACACTAATTCAAAAGAATATAAGCACCCCTATATTCACTGCAGCATTATCTACAATAGCCAAGATTTGGAAGCAGCCCAAGTGCCCATCAGTAGATGAGTGGATGAAAAAGTCATGGCCCATTTACACAATGGAATACGACTCGGCCATTAAAAAAAAAAAAAAAAAAAGGAAATCTTACCCTTTGCTACAGCGTGAACAAACCTAAAGAGCATCATGCTAAGTAAAATAAGCCAATCAGGGAAAGACAAATACCATATGATTTCATTCATATGTGGAATCTAATAAACAAAATGGACTAACAAGTAAAATAGTGGCAGGCTCCTAGATGGACAGCAGACTGACAGCTGTCTGAGGGGTGGGGACTGACTGGGGGTGGTGGAGGGCCTGAGCAAAAAAGAAAAAAAGAGGAGAAAACTCATGAACACGGGACAACAGTGTGGTGATTGCAGGGGGGGGGGCTGAGGTGGGGGGGTGGGGGGCATGAGGGGTGAAAGGAGGTAGAAGAGGGTATGGGGGGGGTAAATGGTGATGGACCGGCGACTTGAGTTGGGGTGGTGAGCACACAATAGAGTGTACAGATGACGTGTTGCAGAATCGTGCACCTGAAATCTGTATAACTTTGTTAATCAATGTCACCCCATAAATTCAATAAAAAGAAAAAGAAAGCATAGCTGAACTGGCTCTTAGCACTTCTAGCTTCATTGGCTCAAACACTTCCTGCCCCTCCCCCAGGCTCTGCTACAACAGACTCCCCCAAGGCAGGAGCAGCTGGAACCCCCCATCATCGGCACCTCCCCCAGATCCAGGTCCACAGCAGTGGGACTTCCCTGGAACAAAATCTGTATCTGCATCTAAATGAAAAGGGGGAGGGGGAAGCCCAGGAGCCAATTGACTGTGAATGAAATCTGGTTCCCTGTAAGATTTCCATTTGTCTGCTTTCTGCATCTTCTGCAAGAGCTGCCTCTGACCTCTGTCTGCACTGCAAAATCCAGGCCTCAGAAATATCTAATTTGGAAATTACATGCTGTCCAAGGGGCAGCTCTCCAGGCTACTGGTTTGATGCTGGTCCTGGTTCCTCCGCAGGTAGCTGTTCCAAGTGCCTAATGGGCTTTGTCACCTTGGCCCTGCTCATTAAAGCCAAGGCCAATTACCGCGCCAGCCCTGGTTCCCAACAGCAGCCTCTGGCTCCCAGAGTGGGGCAGGCTAGGACCAGCCCGGGCTGGGGAGGAACACCAAAGACCTGTGCCATCCTGGGCCCTGGTGAGTGGCTGGTGGAGATGCAAGACCATATAAAGGGGATTAAAAGAGCAAAGCAAAAGGCAGAATTTTCTTGGCAACCTTTGGGGGTCCCAGCTAGCTGGTGACACAGCCAAGATCTGCAATTAGAAAAACAACAGCCTGAGGCCATAACTTAGCAGGTTAAATGGTGTCTAACCTGGATATTTAGCAATTTTTATACATAAACACACATATGTCTGTAATATACTCATTGTATTATTTATTTAATTAGAGAATGATTTTCCAGGCCCTGTATTTTGATAAATTCTTCTCTCCCTAATTTCCTATTTCCATGGCTAGGCTCTCCTTCCTGCATTTGTAATCTCTGGTCCACAACAGCAACACAGAATGCCACCTGTAGGCCCACCCATATCACCAGGAGAAAATAGGAAAAAATGTTGTGTCAACATTTCTAATGTGGAAACACAGCCTTTTATGGTTTCTGATGAAGAGGCCACAGGAATCACCCCTGCACCGGCCTCCTGCTTCCTCCAAGTACATCAGCCAAGATTGACACACTAATGTATTTGAAAGGACACGTATCCTTATGATCTGGAAAAAAAGAACTGCTCCATGACAACATGTATTGTGTGCAACACCACCATAAACAAGCACTGGTTACTTATTTGTGTGTGTGTGCATGCAAAAGCACGCATGCGTGAATTCGCATTTATTGAGTGCCCAATATTGTGCATAGCCCTGTGGACAATGTTTAGTGTTTAAAAGCAGTCTCCAACTTATCCAAGTTCTAAATCTTTGCGATATATACATTCCTTAATTTACATGTTCACTCCACAAAGTACAGGATCTGCTATGCACTAAACACCAGGAACAGGAAGATGCCCTATCTTTTATGGCAGACACAAGAATTAAAGATGATACACATTATCTATAATATAGTATAGTCAGTATTTTAAAATATAAATATTTGCTTGGGTACACTGAATATTACTCTAAGAAAGGAAGCATCTGACTATAAACCCCAAATTAACCCCTTCATAGAGATGTCTTAAAGCAACATTTGTGACTTTCAAATGCAGTGCCAGGTGGAGGCAGGTAGAACAAAAGCAGATGCAGATGGTCATAGTTTGTTCCCACCAGAAGGGACCTCATGTCATCCAAACTCATTGTCTTAGAAATAGGAATCAGAGGACAGGAGGGGTTAGATGTCCCTAGACGACCTGATCAGGGTGGAACAAACTTTCGTCAGGCTCACCTGAGCGCTCTTTTCAACGAGGCCCCACCTTTAGGTCTTGTCTTGGACCTGCCCGGCCCTGTTTTAGCAAGAATCCCACACAGTGAGGTTAGAGAGAACCCCCACTTGGTACCTGATCCCACTGGCCTGCCTTCAGCAAGAATCCTTTGAAGTCCATTTAGCAAGAATCACCTTACCCCTGATGCCTCTTCTCAGTCACTTTCCATTCACTGCCCCCTTCATTCTGCTCGCGGGTTATAAATCCCCAGTTGTCTCTGTACATTCCAAGTTGAGGCAATCCCTCTCCCCTATGGCAATAGTCTTAACACCTATCTCAATAGTCCTAAATAAGTTTTCCTTAGTGTTTGTTTTAACAAATGAAAGAATTTTTTTTCTTTAACAGAGTGATGGTACTGATGATTAAAAAAAAATGCCCAGTAAAATAGCAGAGTGCCCCATCTCCCAGAAAACAGCAGTGGGCTCCCAGGAGCAGTGCTATGGTCTGGGAAAACTATCCTGATTCTGGCTCTCTGTTTTATTTCTTCACTCCTTGTATCCGTTCTCTTACATTTCCCTGGGTCTCTGTGTCTGGGGGACTAAAACTCAGAGGCTGTGCTTAGAGGCACCGTCAAATTGACTGTCTTCAGACCGGCTGCCCATTTTGATTATCACTGCAGTTCACCCAGCCAGGCACTCCCAGGGCTGAGGCAGCCGGCACCGTTTGCTGAGGGCCCTGCACCCACTCAAGTGGCACTGGTGCTCCCTGCCCCCTCCAGGCCTTGCTCGGCCCCACAGGGCACGCGATTGTCACAGGCAGACACTTGAATGGAAGAAGAGAGGTGCACTGTCTGGTAAAACAGGGATGGGACGGGACATGGAGGGGGCCGTGGGAATACCCAGGTGCATGGGTCTCCCTGGGCCACAGACAACCTGAGTTCTGCCCGAGGCCCGACTGTCCGTGATTCCCACCTGAGGTCCCTGAGCTGCAGCCTCCAAAAGCCCCCAAGGACAGAGACTCCACCTGCTGCTCAAGAGCTCCTCGTTCCTTTTCTGAACCAGAGGATGTCCAGGGGCCTTCAGCAATGCCCTCCAACCCTGTCCCCACTGCCAGCCTTTGGTGGGGGCATCCTTCCTGGCCTGTTGAGCTTCACCGCTCAGAACATGCACGTGGACACTGCTGGTCACATGTGCTTCTGTCTTTGCCCTTTTCCTCCTTTCCCCTCTAACAGGACCATGGACTCCTGAGGCTCTGCCATTACCATGGAGACAGAGTGGGAAGATGCTGTGAAAGGCAGGTAACTGCCCAGGGATAGAGATAGGAGGCTGGGAGGCCTGCCATTCTGGGTGCTCAGGGAGCAGGTACAGGCCTCAAGCCAGGCCCCAGACCAAGCCTCAAAGGCCTCACATTCCAAAGCTGGGCTAAAAGAGCAGATCCTGGAAATCCTCTGCATCCCCTTCCCTGACACCCCAACCTGTTACAGTGAGGGGATACACTTTTCTCTCTGGGCTCACTCAAGTCATTTAACATGTGATTCCTGAGCACCCACTAAGGACCAGGTCATCACAGACCAACCTCCACGCTGGAAAGCCCAGGAGGGCAGGCTCTGACAGCCCAACCCCACTGGGAGATGCTGTAGGCAGCTCCAAGTATTGCCATGTTGGCTGCTGAACCACAGGAAGGTGGCTCTGCAAGGCTGTGGGTTCTTCATTTGCAAGCACGTGATCCATGTCAAGGGCCCAGCAGGCTCCCAGCACCATCAGCATCTTCTGTGCCCTCAAGGACTGGCCAACTGCGCAAACGTGTGATGGGGCTCCCTTGGGGTTTGTGACAGAGCTAGTGCCTGCTAGCTTCTGTCTGTGAGGTCCCAGCTCTTCCCCTTCTTTACAAGGAGACCCCCCACACCTCCCTTCCTCCACCCCCAGCAAAGCTGCACCCAGGGGCTGGAGTCCTGAAGCCCTCCTCATTCTGCCTCCACTCCTCCACATCGGGGAGCAGGAGTAAATGACTTCTGGGGATACACCCTGTGCAAAGTCAAGTCCTGTCCAGATGCAGGAGTTGTTATTATTATTGCTATTCTGTGGTGGGACCATAAGTCCTTATGGCAGGCTGAAGAATACCAGAGAGAAGAACATCGCCGTGTGGGGATACATTGGAAGTCAGAAGATTTGGATTCTGGTCCTGACTCTGCCCCCCACCACGCGAGACCTTGAATAGTTCTCTTGGCCTGCTAGAGCCTCAGTGTTCTCATTTGTGAAACAAGAGCGTTAGACTGAGGATGTGACACGTAGGAGGCATTTAATAAATGTTGGCAGATTGAATGTTGAGTGAAAAACTCCAAATCCCTGAGTCCCTGACGACTATATAAGGCACTCTGTATTAGCACCCAGCCTCCTTGGGCCTGAGCCCAAGTACTGCAGAAACCCAGGTTCCCCGCCCCCCCCCCCCACCGGCCCCTTTCTGGAGCACTCAAGGGATGCCCTTCCATCCCCTCCCTTGCTCCAGATTCCCCTCTCCTTCCCTCTTCCTAACCATGGTACCAGCAGGTCAGTGAATCCCCTTTAGTTCTGAGCTCCCAGTCATACTAATTGCTTTCTTTCTTGTCCTTATTTGTCTTCTACCTCAGGAGATGAGGCTTCAATTAGATAAGCAGGCAGCTGTTCCCAGAACAGCTGACTGGGAGGAAAATGGTTCCATCCCAGAAGTGGCCAAGGATGTCTACTGGGACCAGCAAGGCAGGAAGACTCCCACAGCGGATTGCGCACTGCCCCACTTGCCAAGTTCCTGTCGACCCCGGAGGTCAAAATGCAGCATTATTTGGAAATAGAGTGTTTGCAGATTATATAATTAAGGATAGTTATTAAATAGTTAACGATCAAGAAGGAATCACATTGGATTAGGGTGGGACCTAAATCCAATACCTGGCATCCTTATAAGAAGAGGAGAGGAGACAGAGACACAGGGAGACGGAGTCGATGTGAGGACGCAAGTGGAGATTGGCATTATGCTGCCATGCAAGGAGGTCTAGGAGCCATGAGAAGCTGAGAGAGGCAAGAGAGAGTCTAAAGCCTTTGGAGAGAGCACAGCCCTGCTGGCACCTGATTTCAGACCTCTAGCCTCCGGAACAGAGAGACAAGTTTCTGTTATGTTAAGCTACCCAGTTTGTGCTACTTTGTTACAGCTGCCCTAGGAAACTAACACATTCCTCATGCTTACCTATTCCCACAATGTTTAAGGCTCACAGTTGTGAGCTTTGCAGAGAGGTCTTCCTCCCTTCCCCTCTCCCTCCCTCCGGAGACTCCTGATGCCCTGAGGTTCAGGGAATCTGCACCGTTTTATAGCCATTCTGCTCCACGCACTTGTACTATCACATTTAGGAGCCAAACAAAAATGCTTAGAAAAGAAGGCAATGGACATTTGCTTCTCCAGGATGATTGCCTGCCATCCAGTCCCTTCAGGGTGGTGGAACCCAGATCCATTAAGATGTGGGCTTTTGAGCAAATTTCAGCCTGCTCTGCAGGGGGACAGTAGTCATTCACTGATGCAGCAAGTATTTATTGACAGCCTACCATCTGCCTAGCATGTGCTCGGTGTAGGGCAGGAGAACTACCCCTTCTCCAATCCCCTCCTTGCTGCCCTATGCTCAGACCTGACCGAGGAGTTACCAGTACACCTTATTATGTTATTATTAGTGATAATAATACAGCATCCAAAGGGCCTTTGCATGTCATTACTATACTGAGCGCTAGCTTTCCTACAATCTGCTTCTTTGTGAGAAATGAGAATGTTGATGGCTTTACTCAAAGCTGTGAGACCCTCAAAACATATAAGAACCAACTTGGTCCTACTTTACACTTCGCTTTATCTGTATTTATCTGTGTTTCCCAGGCAATAGAGTATAGCTGAGTAATAAATGGAAAGAAAGAGCCTGAGGATAATTTTGGGATCTGGTTAAATAGGGATAATTTTGGTAAAGCTATCTGAGGCCAAGCAGTGTGGCAAACACCAGACGAGTGTAGACAAAATTTGAGAAGGCTCTGTAGACATTTCTATGCCTCCCAATAATTACAATAAAAAATGATAGTGAATGTTAATTTAGAGCTTACCATGTATCAGTTACTAGACTCAACTCTTTATATGCAAAATCCTATGAAGTAAGTACCATGGTTATCTCCATTTTATGAAGGAAAAGACCTGAAATCAAAGGGGTTATTGGAACTTGATTGAGGTCACACAGCTGGTTACTGGCAGAGCACAGGCCCGAGCCTCCATCTGTCTGGCTTTCAAGTCCATCCCCAGAATGCCTTTGTTATGCTGAACAGCTATCTGGGCAGAGGCTGGGCATCACATTTTTTAGAAGTGATTTTGGGAAAGACAGGTTCAAATTGTTACTGCTTTTGAAGGGTCTTAGATAAGTAATGCTCATCTGCACCTCTTAAATTAAGGATCAGCCCAGTTCTCCAAGCTTTAATCCCAGACTTAAAACAAACCAATCAGGGCTCCAAAGGCAACCTTCAACAATTGTTCCATCCTAATTGTCTTCAGGTCCCCCGGCTGACCTGGACCAACACATCTCTTTGTGTTTCCGTGACAGTGCTCCCAACACTTTCTTCTTTATGAGAGTGTCTGATTGAGGCAGGCTCTGACTATTCAATATCCCCCGGACATCCATGCCCTCTGACAACTGTGAAGAATTTCCAGCCAAACAACAATGTAGATAAGCAGAGAGTGCTAACTGAAGATGAAAGAGAAGGCCTGGAGCATCTTGCTGACCCATTCGACCTGTGGAGGGTGCCCCAGCCATGTCCAGACACTGTTGTTGGGCTTCAAGGGCACGCAGCTGTGGAGAATTAAGCCATCACTCACCCCCTCACTCACCCTCCTGCTCACTCAGCCATCTTCTCAACAATCTAAGTGCCTACCAAGTGCTTATCATCCTTTTAAGTTATAACAGGTTCTGGAGAAGTAAGAAACAGACTATATCAAGGGGCTGTATGTCTACTGAAAAAGACACGCACAATTGAAAGAGTCACTTTAAGCATTAAGATGGTCAGACAGGAAAGGAGCACAGAGTTGTTAGAAGACAGTAACTGCAGTACTTCCTAGCTCTGTGAGCCTGAGCAAGTTTCACTTAAACTCTCTGAGCCTCCGTGGCCACACCTGCAGCATAGGGGTTGTCGTAGGGGTTGTGATGACCAACAGGGGCAGTGTATGTGAAAGGGACTTGCAAATCAAAGAGATCGCTAGTGCCTCATGAGTTCAGAAAATTAAAAGGGAGTTCCAAATGCAGAATACTATTATTGTTCTGTACGGAATAAGAAAATTGTTAAACCGCTTAAAAATGCATGCAGGCTAATGGTGCCCCCTCCCTTGAGGGCTCTTCCCTCTCGTATCTCTGTATAGCTCACTCTCAGACATCCTCTAAGTCTTTTCTCAAATGTCACTTTCTCAGTGCGGTCCATCCTGCCCACCCTATTTCATAATGCGCACTTCTTTCTCATTTCACCCCTCAGCATGCCACATCATCCAACTCTGATAGATTTTTTTTCTTTTCCCAAATACTTACTGCCTACTGATACACTCAGTAATTTACTTTTAATATTTATTTTTATCATTTTTCTCCTCCCACTAGAACATAAGTTCGAAGAGAACAAGGATCTTTGTTTTGTTGACCGATGTATTCGCAACCAAGATGAATGCCTAGTATTTAGCAGATGCACAATAAGATTTATTCAATGAAATAATTAAAAGCAAAATGCGTATTGAATGGTTACCATAAAACATCCAGAGAAGAGTGAGTCTAGGAAGGAAGAATACAGGAATCAGTGACCTGGTCTGGTAAGATGATGGCTGAGAGGCCCATGACCAGAGTGTGTGAAACAGGAGCATTTTCAACTCTCACAATGACTACCATCGAGGGCACCCTTTGAGGCTCACAGAGGCAGTTTTAGTCCAGTAAGAGGAATCTGTCTTTCTATAGGGACAGGGGACAGGTTCTATGTCACTGTGGAAGACAAGTTTGAATAACTTCATGAAGAATGATTTCAGAGTGTATAATAGTTATCTACTATTACATAATAAATTACTCCAAAACCTAGCAACTTAAAACAACAAAAAATGTATTATCTCACAGTTTCTATGGGTTAATGATTCAAGTGGCTCAGTTTGGTGATTCTAGCTCAGGGTGTCTCACAAGACCGTAGTTAAAACCTTAGCAGTGACCACAGTCATTTGAAGGCTTGTCCAGGGAGGAAAGATATACTTCTGAGATAGCCCATTCACATGGCTGTTAGCAGGAGGCCTCAGTTATTACTGTGCTGACCTTTCTATAAAGCTGCTTGAGTGTCCTCTGACATGGCAGCTGGCTTCCCCCAGAATGAGTGACCCAAGAAAGAATATGGTGGAAGTCATGATATCATCTATGACCTGTCTTCAGAAGTCAAAATCTGTCATTTAGGCATGATGGTATTAGACCTCTATTGGTATACAGGTCTTCCCCATTTAATGTAGGAGGAGATTACATAAAAACATGAATACTAGGAGGCAGGGAGTTATTGACGGCCATCTTGGAGGCTGGCTATCACAGAATGTAACTAAGGAAGGATTCAGAATGTGTAGAGAGCAACAAGGATCTATAGAAAGTAGTCATCACCTCCCACCAATTCCTTCTATTTCACCAGAAAAGACGCTCTTCCATTAGTCACCCACAGTGACTGGGCCTTCCATTATACACATTACCCAAGGAAAGGGGTTATCTCTGTTCCTTTAGTGGCCTGACATCCTTTTCTTGGGACACTGGATGCTAGTTTCTGCTTGTCAATACACTTCTCTTATTGACTCTGCTATATATGAATGCAAGAGTTGAGGAAGCTCAGAGTCCAAGAAAGGAATGACTGCATGACCTGAGGAAGAGGAGCAGTAAATGGAACACCTGCCATGCCCTCAGAAATCTTCTTTCTTCAGTGAACAGTAAGCCTTTTTAAATGGTCAGTAGTAGCTGCCTCAATTAGGAAAGAGTCCTCCCTGAGGAAGGATTCACAGAAAAAGGAAAAAGCTGAAGTCAGGGAAGAGCTTTCAGGGCAGGAGAGTCCTCGAAACTACTGTGTTAGATCCTTTTCTCAGGCAGGACCATACTTTATCCAAAAAAATGGGTACATTTATTCCTGCTTTAATGACCCCACAAGATGTATTTCTGACAGCTTTGAAGATCTCAGTGTGAGGTTCTTTAGCCCTCTTAACAGGGGGAAAGGAAAGAAGTCCCGGTATCTTTGTGCACAGGTATGTTCTCCTTGTTTTTCATTTTAAATAAACAGTGGCCTGGGCCAGAGTGCATCGCCCCATGTGACCAGCCAAGAAGGCTCCGACCGTGAGGAAGCAGATGAAGGGCCTGGAAAGCCAGGAAGAAACATGAGGCTGTGCAAAGCCATCAATGTGGAGACTGATGCTTTCTCCTGGCTTGCATGTGGTACGTTGGGAGTTCAGCTGAACCTCATCCAAAGAGATGACAAGCAACCCAAACCCTTCTCACCCAAGATGAGAAAGATCTTCTGAAAGGTGAGTGTCAGAGAACTGTGGTACAGATAAGGGGAGACTGTGAGAAAGAAAGGTAACCTTGCATTTTGTAAAAGTTTTAGAAATGTGCTTAACTTCAGAGATGTGAAGTCAGGTGCTAAACTAGTGCAAAAGAAAACAGCTAAAATGTTTCCTCTTGGGTTTCTTAACAGTAATGATCATTATACATAGTTAACATTTATGGGGTGCTTTGTCAAGGACTCTTTCAAATCTCTTATATCTACTGGCTTAAACACTATAACATAATGAGGTCAGTATTACCATCCCCACTTACACAAGGTCTATCCAGAAGGTATCCAGTCATGTAATATGAAAAATGGGAACATTTATTGAAGAAGATACCAGATACAAGAAACACTGTACATAGAACAATGGCACCTCAGTCTCCTTCAAAGTTGGCACCTTGGGACCTCACACAGTTTTCCCAATTGCCATCAGCTGCCCTGTTGTATTTTCCTGAATCTCATCAAGGTTCTGAAATCTCTTCCCTTTCAAACATGATTTTAGTTTGGGGAAAAGCCAGAAGTCGCAGGGCGCCAAATCTGGGTGGTGGGGGGCTGAGTTACATGGGTGATTTGATGTTTCACAAAAAAACTGCACAAGATGTGATGCATGAGCAGGTGCATTGTCATGATGAAGCAGCCAGTCACCAGTTGCCCACAGCTGCAGCCTTCTGAGTCATCCAAATGGTTTCTGGGGATGAATGTTCAAGCTTAATGCAAAATTTGATGCAGATTCATTGCTCTACTCGCTCAGCCATTATAAATGCAAGGGCCACACAGTGCACATGCTCACTCAACGGCATCTACTGCCCCCACTGACTAATGCAGTGAAGTCATCATTGTTCACACATGCACAGTCCAGTCCACTCTCCTTGGCTGCCAGGCTACATGGATGTCACACAAACCATCCTCGCTATATTAACAATGGCTGGACTTTTTCCACACAGACCTCATAATGAGAAGTCCAAGATGATAGAGGTTAACCAATTTGTTTAAGGTAATACAACTAGTAAATATTAAAGTTGGGGTTCAAATTCTGGTCTTCTAACTCCAGAGTCCACAGGCTTAACAATCATTCTGTGCTGTTTTTAAACAGTTTAAATAAGGGAACAAATGCTGGTAAATGTCATTTGTAAAACTCATAGTGAGGTTAGAAGTCCTTGATGTTGGCTGACCCTGCCTACCTTCCGTTCCTGCCCTCCTCCCTGGGCCCATTGCTCGCTGTGGTTCATTTCCAGTACATTTCACCCAAAGGGACCCAGATCCAGGTACAGAACAGCACTTCTCTGCTGGTCCTCAACTTTAAGAATCCCAAGAAGAATCCCCCTCTGCTGTCTCCTCCTTTCCTGGTGTCATGTGCAAAGTTCACTGTCACTTCAGTGTATCAAAGAAAGTCCCTTCTTATCCCTATTCTCCTCCCTTTCTTATTCTGTGTGCCACTTACATGGGTCAGAGAGAGCTATTGCTTTAGCATGTCTGACTTTAAATCTCACCCTGCATATTAGTCCTGTGACCTAGTGCAAGCCCCTTACCTCTCTAAGCTTCTTCCTGTGCAAAATGGAGATAATAACTGTGCCTACATCATAGAGTCATTGCAGGTTGGGAGTTGAAATAAAAAACACATGCCGAGTACTCAGCAAAGTACCTTGCACACAGTAAAGGCATGACAAATGTTGGCTGTGGAGAGGATGAGACTAGTGATGGAGGGAATGATGAGCAGGACCGCTTGTCAAAAGCAGACCTTCTAAGGAAGTCTGTGAGTGAGCCACTCTCCGAGACCAAGGGTTCCTGGGGAATTACTAAGTGAGGTTGTTGCCTGGGCCAACAAGAAGAAGAGGAGATAATTATACAGCATATAACAAAAATAATTTGATTTCTAATGCCTTTCCCCTGCTGGGCCACTTGGAATCCAAACAATAAGAATGGGGTGAGAAGGAGACAGGAAGGGCAGACACATTCTAAAGGAGCCCAAAGACAAACGGACAAGCCCCAGGACTCACTCTGATTCCCAGACATACACAGAGGAGTGTCCTTGCAGATGTGGTTGCCGTTCTGCACCTTTGAGCTGCGCTGAGTTGCACTGAGTTGCAGTGCCCTAGAGGAAGCATCTGCCAGGCTGGCGTGGGCCTATTGACAGGGCCCTGGGGGCTGACACTGCCTGACTTCACTCAGCACCCTGTGTCTGGGAACAGGCTGACATCACTCAGAGGGCCCCAGGGAAAGCCAGGATCCTCCCTCCATCCCCTCCCCATCACAGCAGACAGCAAAGAATTCCCCATCTCCTTCTGGAAAAAGTAAAGTTCCCTCCAGATGCCATAAGATGATGACAAAGTTGCCCAAACTATATTAAGCCAATGCCTTATACATGCATCCCTAACATCAGCCTTTTCTGAGGGCCCTCCTGAGGCCACTTCTCTTCAGCTCCTGCCTCCACACACTGCTCCATACTTTCCCAGATGCCCCAGTGGACTCCAAGTCTCAGACTTTGAGACATTGCCCCAGCACAGCCTCTTCCATCCAGGGGCTGGGGGAACCCCCAGTGCGTCACCTCCAGTTGTTTCCTGTACGCTGGAGCCAGCAGGGGCCTCTGCTCCTCTGCAGAGAAACATTCCCTGGTCTCCCAGGGAAAGAGGAGGCTGGGCCCTCCCAGGAGACATCCCAGCTGCCAAAGGTGTGGATTTAACCCATTTATCAAATTGAGGTGAAAGGGGAAAGAAGAGGGAGTATGTGCAGACCAGAAGGATAAGTTTTATCTCCTTTTTCCAGACCAAAAGAGTAACAAACCAAAAAACTAAATTTTGTAGTTCTACTCCTCCACCCACATTACTGACACTATAATCAAACTACTTTCCGAGCCTGTGCATTTAGATAGCATGAGTCTATTGTTTAAATTTTTTTAAACCTTCAGTTACATTGGTGATGGTGACAGGTGAGAGGCAAGATGTATTAATACTGTATTCCGACACAATCAGAGTAATTTAAAAGGCTGGCCATTTCCATCCACCACCGAGTATTGGTACATAAGCAACTTGGACACTTTTAGTGGTTCCAGCTAATATCCTGGAGAGCTGGAGGGCTTATACATAATCCCATAGCCAAATCGTTGAGTCCTCCCAGGGCCATTAAATGCCCTATTGAGGTTAGGGGGAGGGAAATATCACCCTGGGGTTCAGGTAAATGAGCAGCCACATCCAGGGGATGCTGTGTGCTGAGAAGCTGAACCAAACTGTGCCCTTCCTGCTGTTGTGCTTTCCAAACACTTCCTAGGTGCAGAATGCTCTCTTGCTGAACAAATATGATATTCTCCGGATAGGACAGAGAAGCTTTGTTTGCTGAGCGCAATCCTGGTGCTAGAACCAGAAAGCTTACACTATTCCTTTTTGGGAAAACTATAATAATGGGAGAGAGACCACCATGTTTCTGGACTAAAAGAAAAGCTTTCCTGCTTGGGGTCTGGGGTATCTAGAGTGACCTCTGGGGAACCTAAATAATCTAAGGTAACTAAGATGTCCCAGAGGAGATGTGACTCACTGGACAGCCATTCTATTATTTTCAAGACTTCAAATCTTAAGTTACTATGATCTGTGATATGCAATCTGGTACTTGGGGTCCTGGCATTATAAAACCTCAACTTTGATTCTTGTTTCCTTCCTAGGTGCTGAAACACTTTCACTGCTGGCGATTCATAGATAGTAAGCACCAAGGGAGACAGAAATGGAGGGTGGCAGTTCAGAAAATGCGAGTTCCTGGGAGGGGTGGCTCAAGGAAGTCTCATCATTCCCCTTGCCTGTGCTGTCTTCACAGTTATGCTTCTTAAACACCAAAATGAGACTTTCACTTGTGGGGGAGATGGAGACAGCTGTTTCCAGGCCTAGTCCGCATGCCTTTCCCCTTCTGTGTGTTTATCCATAGAACAGTGACCTCAGACCAGTCTAACTTCAGCAGATCAATCCCAGGTATATATGAGGCCATATATTTTTCATAAGTCCCTGAGCTCCCTGTTTCCCTGGTATAGAAGGAGAAACAGAAGGGTTTCTCTCAAGTTCAGATTTGCCTGCATCATTGCATGTTCTAAACAAAAATAATTTAACCTTGCATATGAAGATAGGAGACTGACTAGCCCACAAGCATCACTGCTAGACTTACTCATCCCCACAAGCTTCCTAGCTTACAGAGTACAAAAACCAAATCAATATAGTCAATATGTCACTGCCAGCAAGGCACAAGTGGCCACCAGCTTTGGGGAACATGACATGCTACTAAGCTGAACTAATCATTCCTTGGTATTTCAGGAGCAGTTGGGTTAGCAGACCACAGCACATAGATAATGAAAGGCAATAATTCCCTCCGAAGGGGAAGGTAAGAGGAATATACTGGTTGACCCTCAAGAGGGGGAGAGTTAGTATTTACACAGGTCAACCTGAAACCATACTGGAGATTCTTAAAGAAGTTAAAAATCTGTTTTAGAAAGAAGAAATGTCCAGGATGATCCTGGGGGAGAGGAGAGAGAGCTGCACCCTTTATTGCTGCAAAGGAATTTAATCAGGGGAATGGTCCCATCATCAACAACAGCCCCACACCTCAATAATCTAATATGTATAACTGCAGGAGGCAAGGAGGGAGTGGGTGAAAGGCCTTAGTCTTGTTTCTTCTAGGCAAAGGAGTCAGAACTTTTATAAGAGGGGATTTCTTAACCCAGTGGACATATGAATCACACAGAAATATAATTAACATATACAGTGCATCCTTGGGCCCCAGCTTGCGACCCTCATTCAGCAATCCTTCTGGGAAGAACCAAAAATATGTCTCTTAACCAGATGCCCAGGTGATTCAGATGCAGGGAGTTCATTAAAACAAAGCATGACCTTGGAGAAATGCCCTAGACCTCTACAATAAGTCAGAATCCCCCATTTTACAGGCACCTGCCATCCCCAGGCTGTGCAGGGAAGGTCGAAGGAACTCATAATGTTCTTTAAGAGAATGAGGCTGGCCTTTAGCGGTGTGGCTCAATCGGTTGGGCATTGTCCCACAAAGCAAAAGGTCCCTGGTTTGACTTCCCATCAACGCACATGCCTGGGTTGTGGGTTCTGTCCCTGGTTGAAGCATGTACAGGGGGCATATGCTTCTCTCTCACAGCGATGTTTCTCCTCCTCTCTTTCTCCCTCCCCTCCCTTCTCCTTAAAAAGAAATAAATAAAATCTTTTAAAAAGAGAGAGAACATGGCTGGGGTTATCGCTGCCCTCACTTGGCTCGAGGTCTATCCCTCTCAAACCTCTTCCTTGTCAGATGTTTTATTTCAGAGGCAACACAACCCCCCTACCCCCCATCACATATGCCAGGAATTTTGAACACTAAGCAAAGAAGTCAATGGCAGAAGGCTAGGACCCAGCAAGCCACTAGCTGATTCTCTTGCAACGAGTCACATTTCTCCTGGTTCTCTCTGCCCACTCTCATCAAACAGCAGAAACAGGGGGGAAAAAATAAGAAGAATGATTCCTTTTCAAGTGGTCCTAACTCTGCAGGTTGAATCAAGGATACGCAGAGTATTTGTGTCCCAATCAGGGAGAATCACCGAAAACCTAGTCCCTGGGGAAAATTAGCCTGAAAGGTTTGTAGCCTGGTCAAAAATCCAGAAGTAACTGGATCCAGAGGAAATTGGAAAGAGATCCACAAAGCCTCTTGTACCTCATCGATCTCAGGAGCCCCCCCCCCCCCCCGCGCCCCGCACAAAAAAATGTAGTGAGGTCCCAGATGGGGCAACGGTGACTCGGTCAGACAGCTTCCCTATGGCTGAGAGCACAGACCGTCCCCGCAGGGCTTCCGCACTGTGGCTTGTATCCATGGCGAAGCCTGTTGCGTACACGCGCACACACAGCCTCTCACCTCTGCTCTTCAAGAGGAACCGCACACAGGCTGCCCGGCTCAGACAGGGAGGGGGACGCGCTGTGTCTGGCGCTTAGAGCTGCCTCTTGCCTCCGCACCGCGCCCTACTGGGGCCCTTGGCCCATTCCAGAGTCGGGAGTCACTCTCCGCTGCTGCCTCCACCATCGTAAACCCCAGCCTCCCTCTTGGGCTGGATCTCAGAGAGGTGGAGGAGAACGGAGATTCAGTACCAAGGACAGCAGCACATCAGACAGTAGGCTTAAAGCCAGAACTGGCCTCTCCCCGATCCTTGGCTTCTGTCCTTAGAAACTGAAAAGTCACAGGTCGCACAAATGCAGAGTTGTCAAGCACAACCTTTCTTCCTCCAGGGCGGTCGAGACCTCTGACCGCGCGCTCTGGGGTCCCGGGCTCGGCTGCCAGGCAGAAAGCTCCCTCCTGAGATCGCCGAAAGGCGGCTGCCCTCTGAAGCTGCGGCTCGGCGGGGCTCGCTCTCTGTGCTCCGGGGAGAGGCTGCCCCAGCCCCGCCCGCTCGTGCCCGTAGCGAGGATCCCCGCCCAAGCCGCGCGAAGGACACCGAGGGAGGGAGAGGGGATGGTAGCCGCTGCATTCCGGTCGCCCCACCCCCAGCCCCGGGCAAGCGGCCCGACGGAAAGTCCGTGGAGATCTAGACCGCAGGCAAAGAGGTCCGAGGCAGACGGCGCCAGAGTGGCCAAACTTCTGGTCCGGCGGCACCAGCCTCCCAGTTCCCTCCTCCTCTCCCTGCGACCTTACTCGGCCCTGGACCGCCTGTCGCTCCATCCTGCTGGCGCTTACCTTCAAGCCATAGGGTACCCTGGGGCAGAGACGGCGCGGGCTGCTCGAGGCTTCCGGCACCCGCCGCATCCACGCGCGGCCGCCCCTCCGGCAGCCGTCTGGGCCGCCGCTTTCCTCGGCGGGCCCCTGGCTCCCGGCCCCGCCGCGCCGTTCAGAGCCCCGGCGGGCAGCCGCTCGGCCGGCTTTGGCCCGCGGGGAGCAGTGGACCGGCTGCGGCGGGGCGGGGCGGGGCGGTCCTGCCGCGGGATGGGCGTGGGTCGCTGGGACGAGGCGTGGAGGCGGCGCGGTGCGCGCGGAGGGCGGCCAGCTCCGGCTCTGAGCCTGGACAGCTCCGTGGCGCCGGTGCACCCAGAGCGTTCGAGGGAGGGGGGCGGGGCCGCCCTGGCCACGGGGCGCCGCGGTCCCGCCCCTGGGACAAGCCCCGCCTTGTCCCACTGTGCGCGGGTGTGAGGGCTCCGAGCGTCTGTGCTTGGAGGGAGCTGCGTGGAGGTGGGGGTATACCGCCTTCCCAGGCTTTGAGCCAGGTCGGAGCCAAGGCAGGAGTTGAGCGGTCGACGACGCATTGCGCTCTACCACCCCAGACTCTCAAAGTAACACCTTGCTTTATGCAGGGATGCCAAGACAAGTGTCTTCATCACCTGCTTGTCTGTTCCCTCCTTTGAGAAGTCAGAGAACAAGGATTGAGTGGGGGGAGGCACTGCCATCCACAGAGTCTCATAACAGGGAGAGAGAAGTTCAAGGCCCGTTTTCCAACCTCTGCTCTTGGAAACCCTGTGATCAACCCCCTTCTGTTGCTTGACTCTTTTCAGGGGAAAGTCTGCTTAGACTTGACCTGAAATAAAACTTCAAAAAGGAGGTTCTGGGGTTCCAGCTCACCTTTGGCTCCAGACTGAGATGGGGGGAAGGAAAGGAGGCAGTGGTGAGGGTTGCTGTGCTGGGGTCCTTTGCTGGGGTCCCAGGGTCCTTTGGGCTGCAGAGAAATCTTTCTCTCCCCTTACCACCCTCTCTCCTTCCCTTTTTTTTCTTCTTTAAGAGTTAGTGACTGACTTTCTTCCCTTTGCTGGGCTCTGTCAGATGCTGGGGTCACAGAGAAGAACAAAACCAGGTCCTTGCTCTTGACCTGACAATCCAGAGTGGAGACCTCCAGGAAATAGTGTAAAGTACCACAGCACCTGTGGCTTTAGCAGGTGCTTTGAAGCACAGACAAGAGACCTCACAGAGGCTGGTCATGAAAAAGCCCAGTTCCACAAGGAGAAGGCAGCACAGCATCCCAGGCAGAGGGAACACATGGTCAAAGGACTGGCCTTCACTAGCAGGGAGTTTGTCCATCATGGCTGGAGTCAAGCCACTCTGGACCACAAAGATAAAGTTTGTATTTCCTCCAATAATCCACAATTATAGAAAATTAAAGTCAGAAAGGACCTTAGCATTCATCTAATCCCCACTTTCATTGCTCTAGAATGGGAAACCAAGGCCCAGAGAAATGGAGCGACCTTCCAAATTCCACAGAGATCCAGCACTGGACAGATCTGCCCATGCACAGGCCATCACTTCTCTCAAACACAGCCATCTTTTGGAGGCAATTGGAGAAGGGGTACGTACCCATGGCACACCTCTTCCTCTACTCCTTGCCTTTGGTATTATTGTGTGGATCTGAACTGTTCCCCATCCCCCTGCAAGCTTCATAGAGAGATATTCGGGAATCCTAACATTTTGATATATTTACTTTTAAAGCAATAAAACATTACAGATACAGTTGAAACCCCAGTGTTCCTCTTCGTCCACCCTTCAGCCATTCTTTCCAAGGTTTGATCTACTTAAGGAAGGACTTGGTGCCTTTAGCGCAGCATCCCTACATGGGTCCAGGGGAAGAGCCCTCCAGTAGACAAGCCACCCCTCTCTTAAACTAGTCAGAGCCCTTGTATTGGTGTCCTGCCGCTGCTATCTAACAGTTGTGTAACTTTGGCTAAATTGTATAATCTCTCTGAGCCTTAGATTCCCCATCTTCAAATTGGGTCCAAAAATACCTTCCTCTCTGCAGCATTGAGGATCATAGATGAGAAAGTGTTAAGACAAATTGTAACCTGGCTGTTTCCAGGTGGGGAAGGTAGCTTGCTTATTCAAGGAGCAGAAGAGAGAGCAAGACATGACCTCCATGGGGTATACCAGCTGTACCGCTGCACCACTGCAGCTCTGTGCTGCCTTTTTTACCCTGATCTTGCATAGCTGAGAGGATTTCGTGCGCCTGTGAGTGAGATGAAGAGATCTTTTAGTTTTTCAATTAGCAAACTCCTTGCTCTTTAAACAAGCAGCACAGCAAACAGATGCACTGACTGACTGATGACAGGGAACATCTGTGGCCAATGGGTGACTGCAGAGGAGGTGCCCTGCTTCCAGGGCTGGCAGGGCCCTCTAGAGGTCATTTGGTGCCTCCCCCAGCCTGCAGGCAGAGCTGTACTGGATCCAGGCAGGCTGGTGGGGGGGCGGGGGGGCGGGGTGAGACTTCTCCTTGTAGCTTTCCTGGAAAGGAGTACACAGAGCCTTTTTGAGCTTCTCATCTCTATGTTCCAGAGTATCAGAGCCAGGAAGTTCTTCCTGGTGCTCAACCTAAATTTTCAGTACTATCCTTTTTATTGTTGAAGGTGGTTAAGCAGTTGGTTAGTAATAGGTATTGGGGTAAAAGATGGGTTGAGGCAGGCAGGGTTTCTGTTGGCCCATGGAAATGAGGGGGAAAAAAGAACTGAGCCAACAGAAAATAAGAAATATCTTACAGGGGTGTCCAGCCTTTTGGGGTTTCTGGGTGGGCTACACTGGAAGAAGAAGAGTTGTCTTGGGCCACACTTTAAATACATTGTGACACGTCATCGCAAAAAATAATCTCATAAAGTTTTAAGTAAATTTGTGATTTTGTGTTGGGTCACATTCATAGCCACCCAGAGCCACATGTGGCCCATGGGCTGCAGGTTGGACAACACCGATTTCTGGAACTTCCTTTTGTGCCCCAAGAACTGCCTCCAAGCTGGAGGACGAGGCATGGCTGGGGCTTGGAAAGGAGGGTTCCTCTCACATCTCTGTCAAAATCTAATGCGCCCATAAAGGGAGAGGCACAGACTGTCACAACCTTCCTTCTGAAAGTCATTCCACGGAATATAAGGGACATGCCCTCACTGGAGGGGTCAGGAGCAGGGCAGGGTGAGGGAAGCAGCACTGCTAGAGTCACTCGGGGCTCTGCTCACGTCCAAACTCCACAACCCGCAGAAAGTTCTAAACATCTCTGAGCCTCAGTGTCCTCCATTGTAAAATGGGGATAGGGACCCAGATAGCAGGGCAATCAGAAAGTTTAAGCATGAATGACAACCAACACATATTGGTGCCCAAGACATTTTATGCATTTTTCCCCTCTTACAGAAAACATCACTGGAAGTGCTGAAGGAAATGCGGACACCCTCTATGTGGTGTTCCAATTCCAAATTTCCAAACCTGCTTTGCAGATGGAAATGGAGCCCCTATTTTCAAGCTCCAGGAATTTTTTCTTTTCTCACCCTCCTGTGTCTTTTGGCATTTTGTTCTTATCCCATTTGCAAACAACCCTGAGAATGCCTGAGGTGGCAATCCTGAGCCAGAGGAGGTGTGGGGCAAAAGCAAATAAACATGTCCTTCTATACTTTATTATTTCTCCCAAAGTGTAGAAAGACTTAGAGAGCTGCAGAGTTCCTGGTCACTGATGTTGCTGAGAGAGCCACAGCCCCATGTCAGAATAACCTAGTGAAGGGGCTGAAGGTAGGTTAGGCCAGCCCTCCTGAAGGAGGGGTTGGGAAGGAGGGGGTCCTTTCAATAGAAGGACAGAGCGTCAGGCACTCTCTCTGACCAAGACAGGAGACAGTCACCTGAGAGTTTTGACATCTGCACTTACAATTCACCATTAAAGAATTATTTCCTCACTGGTAGACTATAGTGTGCTTTTCTACATCAGTGTGAAATTGACACCTATAGATGTTCTTTATTGTTCTCCTAGCTTGGAACAATAAAGAATGCAGGTGTGTCCCACTTTATGAAATTCTTTATACAATTCCTCAGAGTTACAAAACAGATAGAGCACAGTTTTACGAATTTATTTAATTGCTTTATCAGAAGAGATAATAAAAAATATATACCTTTCCTTTTTCTGTACACCCGTGTTCACAGCAGCATTATTCACAATAGCCGAAAGGTAGGAGCACCCAAAGTGTCCATCGATGGATAAATGGATAAACAAACGTGGTGTATACATACAATGGAATATTATTCATCTTTAAAAAGGAATGAAATCTGTCATATGCTGCAAGATGGATGAACTTGAAGACATTATGCCAAGTGAAATAATTCAGTCACAAAAGGACAAACACTGTATGTCTCCACATATATGAAGTACCCAGAGCAGCAAGAGAGTGGGGTGGAGTGGGGTTGCCAGGGGCCAGAAGGAAGGAAGAATAGGGAGTTAGTGTTTAGAAGTTACAGAGTTTTAGTTTGGGAAAATGAAAAGGCCCTGAAGATGAATGGTGGTGATGGTTGTACAACAAATGTGAATGTACTTAATGCCACTTAACTGTACACTTAAAAAAGGTTACGGTGGTAAATTATGTGTATTTTACTACAACCAAAAATATATAAACTTTGGTTTCAGTGGCCACTGCAGTTGCTATATATGTGAAAACAAAACATCTTGGAAATTTTTAGGTAAGTAGGTGGAAAAGTGATTGAATTTAGAAAACAATAGATTTATATATAACTTCTGGAGTTGTATTTAGGACAGTACAGGGGGGACCCCCAAAAAATCAAAATTATCTTCTAGACGGCGGGCCACTTGTAATACAGGCTTCCCCCTCCAAGTAAGTGTTCTAGGAACCCACCTGTATCTGTGGACCGGCTGGCATTGTTGTGAGAGGCTGTGTTTGGCTTTGGTTAATTTTTTTTGAAGACTCTTTCAAAGCATTTGCCCATTTCATGATGGATCATTTATGAGTGCACCTGCCCACACCATGCTGAGTATTCAGCACTTTTTGACCAAAAAGTTTTTGACCCACCCTTCCTCTTCACCCAATCTTACCCAGAGTAACTTTTCTTTTTCCCCTGGATGAAAAAAAGTCCCCAAAGGAAAAAAAGTCCCCAAAAGTCCCCTTCCTCTTCACCCAATCTTACCCAGAGTAACTTTTCTTTTTCCCCTGGATGAAAAAAAGTCCCCAAAGGAAAAAATCCCCAATGTGGAAAAGGTGAAACAAACAAACAAACAAAAAACGGCAGAAGCACTAAAAGGTATCAACATCAATGAGTTCAAAAACTGTTTTGAGCAGTGGAAAAAAAAAAGTCTCAATAGGTGTACTGCATTAAATGGAGACAACTTTGAAGGTGACTAAAGTTTAAACATGTAAGAATAAATACACAATTTTTTATAAATAAATTCTGGCGCATTTTTTGGGTCCCCCTTTGTACAATCAGTATGTACTACCTAGGATTTTTTCAGCCCTTTCTATAAATAATAAAGGCCTTTCTCCTCTGTGGTCTCATTTACTTCCAATAGCCTGGGGATGCGAAGAACAGCATTAATTTGGGAGAGCACTGGGAAGACTATTAGAGGGCTTCCTCTTCCAGAAGATAGAAACAAGCAATGGAACTAAGAGGTTTCTGATAGTCTGCCAATGCAGGGACCATTCAACCACTCAGGTTTGAACGGACTTGTGCAGTTCAGAAAAAGCTCTCAACAGTGAGAAAATGCTCAATCCAAGCCTTTTTGGGGGGGTGGAGGGGGGTAGCAAACAAATCAGGAGCTGAGCTCATAGGCCAACTGGCAGCATCTGGGGGTCTTTTCCTCACAACCTGTGCATCTGCATGTGTTCACCGTAGGTGAAGGCTGTTGCTCACACCTCACAGTCTTGTTGCCTCCAATGCAGAGTATGAGTCAGGGATCACAGACATAAGAAACAATCCGGACAGCGTAAGCAAAGAAGCAATTTATTGAGAGTAGTTCAGTAGCTTACAGAATCACAGGGGAAATTAAAGAAGCAGGCTTGTAAAACAGGCAGGAACAAAAGAGCTAGATGCTGTTAGGACATCAACCAAATCAAGCCCATGCTGCAGTCCAGTGAAAACTTCCTTACTGCGGACAAACGCAGAGCCCCGGGTGGCAAGGCCACCACTGCTGGCACCAGACTCTGGAATCCTCCCGGACCTCTGTTATGCTGCTTCTGGAAACTGAAAGTTGTGGCTTGTTGTGCTGCCACTAAAATGGACACTCTGCTGCCCCTGCTTCTCTGACTCTCCAGCACATGAATAAAAATCTGGGCATCTGCCTCTCACCGAACCAACCAAGAAAGAACGACACAGTGAGGGGAAACAACAACAATAATCCACTACAACTAGATCTGAAAGAAAAAAAAATCATCCGGCCCTGTCCATTCTACTTTCTGAACGCCACCAACCTGCCCACTCTCCTCCCTCACCGACACTGCTCCAGTCCAGGTCACCGTCACCGTCTCAGGCAGATTAGCGACCCTCTTCCCTCGTCTCCCAACTCCAGCCTGGCTTCCACACTGTAAAAGAACGTTTCTAGTACAAAATCTGATCCCATCTCTGCTGCTTAAAACCCTCTAAAGTCTTTCTGTTGCTTTTGAGATAAATTCCAATCTTGTTAAAATGGATTAAATGTCTGCCACATCTGTCCCTTTCCTCTCTCTAGCCTCATCTCTGCTGCTGTCCCTTCTGCAGTGGATGAATCAATGAATGAATAAGTGGGTTTGGGGAAGGGTCCCAGAGATGATCTACTCCGGAGTCTCCCAAATGCCAATCCTTGCCTTGGATGCAATAGAAACACCCTGGAAACTAAGGAAAAAATGCAGACTTGGGAGCCCAAAGCCAGATCTGCAAGAGCAGAGTTTCAGGGGCAGGAGTCAGGGGTTTTTACTTCTAAAAACCAAGCAGTGGTTCTGAGCACCAGCCAGGTGGGGAAGCACTAATCTAATCCATACCCTTCATTTTACATATGTGGAGCTGAGGCCAAAGAGGTTAAAGACTCAATGTAAATAAATCAAGTTTGGTGTTGTAATGAGCAAAATGAATCTGACACATTTAGTGCTATTCATATCATTATTGTGCCATGTGGTAATTAAGCATAAATAGTGGGCAAGTTATCCAGAGGGAGAACTATTATTATGGTTATAGAAACCAAGTATTTAGGGGTCAACTTGAGAGGAAGGAGAGGAGCCATTGGAAAAGACTGGGGTGCTGCTCCAAGGCCCCACAGAGAGCCTCCATATCTGTCAGCTGGGCTCCAACAGGTCTGAGGACAGGTGGCTCTGCCCCACTGGTTTGGAGAGTCAGGTGGGAGCTGGGTGGCTGGGAGCCCTTAGACACGACTGGAGAAGGACAAAACAGCACCTGGCCCCTTCTCCCAGTGAGGGAGTGACTGGATTGGGTGCGGAATCATGGGAAGCGGGAGGAAAAGAAATTGGAGAAGGACTCGGGCCCTTCCACTGCAGGGACAAACTGAGGGCTGGGATTTAAAGAAACTGCCTTCTCTCCTTAATTTCACAGAAGCATTTTTCTCACACATTAGAATGGCCCATTGTGCTCTGGATACATGTTCCAGACCTACCTCCAGGACTATGCCCACATTGTTCCCTTTTTCTGAAATGCCTGAGCACTGCCCCCGACATCTCTGTATGTCTGATTCCCACTGATCTTTTGAGGCCCAGCTCAAATAATTGTCTTCCATAGGCCTTTCCTGATCTCCCACACCAACCCAGACATAATGCTCCTCTCCAGTCTTAATGAAGTCATGCACCTCTTTGTGACATTCATGGCCTCATTATTTATATTCTTGTCTTACTTTTTGACTAAAGAGTGATATCCTCTGGCTCACATTCCCCCTCCCCAAACCCCACTATAAACTCCATCACAGGGTAGACTCTCAACACATGTTTACTAAAAGAAATCTCCCCAATTACTAGCCTGTTTGGTCTGTACCCACCTTAGTATGAGGTGGTTTATTTTCATTGATTTCTGGTTTCCTAGCTGAGAGGCTCTGAGAGTGTAGAAGTTTTGATGGGGGAGGGAGGGAGAGAGTTGTGGGCAGGAGAAGAGAGAGGTCCTGGCGTCCAGAACCTGGAGAGAGTGTGTCTAGATGAGTGGGCCCAACTGTCTCAGGGCTTTTGAGAGAACAGCTGGGTGTTGTTAGATATCTTGACACTAAGACACCAGCATATAGGAAGAAGCAGAAGCAGAAGAAAGAGAGGGAGAAGAAGGAGGAGGAGGAGGGTGATGAGACCAGACATAACTGGTTCCTCTGTACTTTTACATACTCTTGCTTTAAGGAAAGCCCCTTCTCCTCAATGAGACAGTGCAGAAAGGAGCTACCCCACCAGTCACCCAGCCCTGACTGAGTTCCTGGTCGGCTTTAGCTAGAGAAGAGCACACAAGTCCAGGGGCAGAAATGTCCTTGTGCACGTTCCTGACCTCCCCACAAAGTCAGGAGACTGGCTTTCCTATCTGACTCCCCCTCCCCCAGTTCAATCACGTAGCTGGGACAGGGGTCTGCGCTAGGATGGCCAAAACCATGAAGGCCTCCAAAAGCCATATGTTATTGCCTGACTTTGTGGCCTTAAACAAGGTGCTTGACTAAGTCTTAGTTCTCTTATCTGAAAGATGGATATAACAATTTATTTTTCAAATTTCTTGTGAGGATTAAATCTGATCCTGTTTATAGGAATGCTTTGAAAAAGAATGCCTGGCCATAGGAAGTGCTACATAACTGGCACTGACTCTTGTTAGTGATGTGCTTGACCTTTGAGGCTGGTAGACTTATCTCCCACACAGTCATCAGGAGCATCTATGATAGGTACAGGAGGGCGTAACAGAGTGTCCGTGTCCAGACCTTGCCCTTTGGGGGCTTCCAATCTGAACAGAGAGAGGACGCAGAGCAGGGACAGAGTTGCATAGTCATGGGCTGCCTTCAATGGGAAACTTATGCTCTCATAGTTGGCTAACCCAGGGCAGCCAATCTATGAGGTCATCTGACATCAGTCCTTTCTCAACTGACACAATTATTATAAGCTGGACTAATTAGATTTTCTCTATTAGGAATTTGAACTATGAGATTCTTTTTTAAAAAAATTATATTTATTTATTTTTAGAGAGAGAAGGGAAGGAGAAAGAGAGGGAGAGAAATATCAGTGTGTGGTTACCTCTTGTGCACCCCTACTGGGGACCTGGCCCACAACCCAGACATGTGCACTGACTGGGAATTGAACTGGCAACCCTTTGGTTCACAGGCCAGCACTCAATCCATTGAGCTACACCAGCCAGAGCTGAAACATGAGACTCTTTAGAGAGAATGTTCCAGTTGGCATTAGGAGCAGACACTGATGTAAGGAGAGACCAGGGGGAGGCAAGGACCATGAGCAACCATGAGTAAGTGACATTTATGAGTAAACTAAGTAAGCCAAAGGTATGAGTAGAGTGAGGGGGTTGGTCCACAGCCTGAGAAGTAAATAAACACAAAGAAGCAGAAGTGTGGAGAAGAAAACACTTCAGTGAAATGAGAACTGGTGAGGGTGACAATCTGTCTTGATCACGAGAGCTATTTGGGTTTCGTCCAGTCTTCCATATCTGATGCCTGCAAAATCCAGTGAAACTTCAATTCCTGCTCTTCTTCAAGGCCTGGTTGTTAAACCTTGCTTGGTACCCATGAGGCCTGACTATATGGTTGAGATTTCTAACTACCTCACTTCCATGTTCTTCCTTACAATACTTCTTCCCTCACCAAAAACACATGCGTATACTGACTTGAGGTGATCCAGGAAAGCCTCCAGTCCTTCCCATCAGAAGAGCCTAATACACCCACCCTGAACGCAGACTTATTTCTGAACAATGGTGTCCTTCCTTCTCCCTAAAACCCAGGCCCTACTCTGCTTCCCAGATACAGTGCTCTAGGCTGAGATCCCTGCCTTGCTAACCTCTATTACTAGAGTTCTTCCTAAACCTCACCCACCTCCATCTACTCAAAGTCAAGACCTGGAAAAGGTAAATAAGATAACAGGGCACTAGGACTCAAGAGGAGCATCCAGTGATCTACTTAAATCTAACAAGAGACTGAAATCAAAGGCAGGAGAAGATCTTGCAGTTGCTGCTGATTACATCCCTAGTCACCTTTCCTCCACACCCGTGAACTGTCCCTTCTCTGGCTTCTCCAGCTCCACGGCTCTTCTCCATTCTCCCCAAGACTGTCATTGCCCTCAAGGCTCTTGGCATCTAGGCCACTCTGAACCCCCACATTCCTTTTTGGTATGGGCAGCCCCTCTCCTGTCAGATCAATACAGAATAAGTAGGCATTTTTCAACTTTAGAACACTAGAAGAAAGCCAAAACCCAATACAACCTAAATGAAAAATAATGAAATGGGCAAGAAAGATACATTCTGTTTGTCTACTATATGTTCTTCATCCCCAGGCTACTGAAACCTCACCTCAGGTTGCTTTGGCTGGATAACCTTGGCTGGTATAGGTTTGGATTTTATCCAGGTTGGGCCTGATCCGAGGATTCTTGGTTGCTGCCAGAATTGGCTTCCTGGCCTCTCTTCCATGGGCATCCCTCCAAACCTGGCTAGTCTGCTTTTTAACACCAGTCACTCCCATCACTGTAGGTCCTGGCCCCTGGACCTTGAAACTCTTCATGCATTGCCTGGGATCTGGGCTCTTTTGTCATTGCTTTTCTCTGCCATGACAGTTTCTAAGATGTTGAGAAACCTGCTCTTGCCCCTGACCCAAGTCCAAACATGTTGATCACTTTATGAAAGAAGGGCACAAACAATTCCCTGGGACTTACTGTACTATAGGCACTGTGATTTGCCTTGACATTTAATTTAATTCTCACAACCCTGCAGATTTCATTGCAGGTGAAATGGGCTTAGGAACTGCTTGAAGAGGGAGAATGAGGATTCAAAGCTGGGTCCTCAAACTCCAAGCCCAGTTCTTTGTCATCCATGTGTTCGTGCAATATCTACACCAGGATGGCAAAGACAGTTCATCTCACATGTCATTTCTGATTGACTTTAGAGATTGACTCAGTGCTGTGGTGAGGAGTATGAAGGTACACCTGTGCTCAACTGGAGAAAGTATCATGGCAAATTAGAGATGTCTGGCATGGAGACAGGGAGTGACCAGCAGTATGTATGCCACATATTTGCCACCCTTGGTCCAAGCCATTTTGGTGGCAGCCATACAGACTTAGCAGGAGGCACCATTATAGCCAGAACCTCTCTATCTTACTGCCACATGGAGGAACATGCCTCTTCTCAACCAGGATTCAAGTCTCACTTTGCTACTTAGTAGCCATATGACCTTAGGCAAGTAACTGTACCTCTTTGGGCTTCAAATTCTTTGTCAGTAGGATATAGCTGAGTATAATACTTAACCTCATAAGGTTTCAGTCAATACAAATTAGCATAATGCTTGTAGAGTTCCTGGTATGATGCTTTATACACAGAAATTATGGCAACAGTAGTAGCGGTGAATATTGTTGTTGCTGGCCATCATTCTATCAAGGCCTATTGCCCGCACTATTGCCCACACTAACTTCCTGTTTCTATGACCTGCCAAGGATAAAGTGCCCAGTCTCCCCAGTAGCTCATACCCTCTTTAAGTGCCATGAGATCTGTGACAGTCAGTACTGGTTCTTATTTACCATGAAGTCCCATTACTCTCCTCTGTTACACATCTCAAATCTTCCCCTTTGTTAATGTGTTTGCACTTCTGGATTTTTTTCATTAATCTCTTTTGCATAGAGGTGCTAATAAATACTTGGTAGAACATGGAAACTAATTACCACCTTAATTGGAGAAGATGACCTGGTAAATAATATGTGTAATTTAATTATCAAGGTAAGTCCCATAAAGGTCAATGAGAAATCAAAATTCATAACCAAAGGTTTTGAGATTTCTGGATGGGTAATTCTCAAGCTTTGGAAGCAACCGGGGTCAGATTATTGTGGTATAGCAGGCTACCGACTCTTTCCCTGACCTGGACCAGAAAACAAGAGCTGCAGGCCTTTGCACCAGAGGAGAAGGTGGCTCATGGACCCAGGATTTTCTTTGGACATAGTTCTTTTTATTAAGCATTTCTTAAGGGCCTTGCACCTTTCCGGTGAGTTAGGACTGCCTTGTCCTCCAAGGACATCTATTGTTTTCCACACATGGTGAGAGTCCTAGCAACTAACTCTCCTGGCTGCGTATTCCCTCTTTCCAGAAACAACTGGCACCTGCTTTCCCCAAGTGTTCAGCATCTCTCACATCCATGCAGACTTTCCTCTGGCATATTTCTCCTCTCCCCCTGCCTGGGCTCCCTCCACCGTAACGCGAGATGCCATGGTTTCCTATTGAACCAGCTCTTCAGTAAACAAACTTTCCTTTCCCTCAGACTCTTCAACTGAATAGCTCTTCTCTGTCTAGCTAACTGAAACTTGGTTGGTTCTTCCCTGAAAATAGTGCTTCCCCTGCAGACTTCTCAACTAGGAATTGCTCTTTCTTCTACAACCCAGAAATGTCTCTTAGAAGTGAGAGGTGGCTTTTTCCATGCTCCCTGATACTGCTTTCAGAAAGTTTGCCTCTAATTCCATGCAAGGCCCTGCCTCCCTGAGGCTCATGTCCTTCCCCCTCCTTGTCCCTATCTGCTCCAGGTACCCCAAGCCATCCACCCTCACTCCGCTGCTCCATGCTGCTGTAACTCTGGGTGATTTTCTTGCCTGCATGAACCACCTCTCCAAGTCCTGGGTCTCCCAGGGCTTCCATCAGCTTAGCTTTAGTCACCATCACCTCCTCTCAACTTCAGCTACTCACAGCCACGGCCTGAGTCTGGCCAACAGCTTGAACTGCTCCTCTGCAAAGATTTTAATTTCAGAGGACTGACTTTGATCTCTTCTCTTACCATCTCTTACTGAACTACTTGTGCCCCATTTCATCTCCAGCCTCACCAGCACCTCTTGTTCCCGGCACTCCCTTACCTATCAGTGTCCACTTTCTTTTTATTCTTCTCTGTCTAGCCTGGACTCCATGATTTATCATTTGCAATATTCCATTGCCAATATTTTATTCTCTTGGCATCTTCAGTTCTCAAGTTACCCACCTCATCGGTTATTTCCATATTCTGTGTGTGTGCGCACCCGTGCACATGCATATGTGCATACCTCTCTATTGCTAGCTCACAATTCTTTCTCGCTCTACATCTTTGCCATGGGTCACTGTGGGCAGAGTATTTTTTTCCCTAACCTACTAATGTTGAAATTGGGATTGCCATGTGACTTGTTTTGGATAATGGAATGTGGGTAGAAGTGACAATGTGCCTGTACTGAGCCAAGGCCTTAAGAGTTCTTACATATTTCTGACCCTCCCTCTTCAGCCTGTGCCAGCACTATGAGACGACAATGCTCTGCTAGCTCACTGGCCCAAGGAGGATGAAAGGCACACAGAGCAGACCTAGATTTGCAGATCTGCAACATGTTGCACAGCCAACCTCCACACACATACTGAGTCAAATAAATGTCTGTTCTTACCGTAAGCCAGTGAAATTGGGGGTGGCTCCTTATGCAATATTATTGCAACCACATTTGACTAATGCAGGCTCCTTTACCTTAATCCCCTGTCTCTTAGATATTTCTCTTCAGTATTTAAATATGTTTAAGTCCCTCCCATCTTACAAAATGAACACTCAGTTTCCCTTGTGTCCTCTTCTAGCTATTGCCCTTCTCAGCCATACTCTTCTCAAGTAAGATTGTTCAAGAAGTATCTCTTCTCACAGTCTCCAGGACTCGCCTCTCATTCCTGCTTCATCTTCCTGTGGCCTGGCTCTCTTCCCTCTCCTTTCCTGAAACTACTCTTGCCAAAGTCACCATTTTTCAGCAAATGCTTACAGAGCACCAGCTCTGTCTCTGGCTGGACATTGGTGTACAAATATGAAAAGATGGGCAAGGAGTTCATGGTCTGGGGGCACACAGACCAGTGTCAAGGCAACTACAGCCCAGTATGGTTAGAGCTGCACTGGATATGAGGAGTGCACATGGGAGGGCACAAAACCCAGACCTGGAGGTCAGGAAAGTATCTCTAGAGGAGGTGACATCAAATTTGAGAGATAAAGAATGGGAAGACTTAGCCAGGCAAAGAAGGGAAGAAAGTTTCAACTAATTGGGGGAAAAAAGATATTTTTAAAGACAAAAATGCCATCAAATCACTGTCTTGCTTAAGCCTTCAAAAGTTCCCCTTTGTGTCAATGCAACCGCGAGAGGGCAGGTTATCATTCATCATTTTATTCCCACTATGCTAATGGTAGGAATTTGATAAATAGTTGGTAATACAAAAGAATGAACAAGACACTCACAGGCAAAACATAAGAAACACAAAAGTTTGCTAAATTCCCTAGAGCTACTATTGAGTATTTGAATGCTATAACAAAACTACCATTAGTATAATATCTAGCTTAATCTTGATTGCATCATTGGTGCTTAATGAACGCTTGTTGAATACACATATGTTTGGTAATTTAAATGACTTAAATTATATTATCTTCTAGTCCTCACAACATCTAAGTAAAAAAACAAAAGAATTTCTTAAAGGCTAAGGAAATTCCCCAAGATCACTCAACTAGTGAGTCATAAAGTAACAACTGGAAGTCTGGGCTTCCAGCAGCAAAGTCCATCCATGCTCTCCCCATGAAACACATGCAGGCCAGATACATGTAAACTATAGCACTGGGGAGGCCTTTACACAGACGAGACTCCAGCTGTGCAGGGGCAGGTCAATAGACCAAAAGTGGTTCAGAGAAGGAATTCTTGGTGAGAGGACCCACATGAACACAGGAATGGAAAAGGGGACAACATGCTTCTTTAAAATGACAAAGAAGAGATTGATGTGCTTTAGACAAAGGGGCTGCTGAAGTGCCATATCCAAGGATCAAATTGAACTCAAAGTGTTGACTCTGAATAACTCTGCTTCAACCCTACTATCTGAGCATCAAATGGTTTCTGATGACACACATCCAGGACAAAAAGAAACCATGATTACTAACCCAAAGATTGCCATCAAAGAGGAGAAAGTACATCACAGCTACTCTACCCTCAACTGTACAAGCCTCCACAAGACATGGGTATATATTTATAATGCCAAATGTAGGTGCACAAGCCCCAAAGTGGGCCACCCTAAGTAGGACCAGCAAAAGCTGACTGTTTTCTAGACAAAGTTGTATGAGCCACTGGAATTCACATGGTCTTGAATTAACTTTAGTGTGAAGTTATAAGCTTATTTGCTTACAAGTCCTTCGATGGGTATGAAGTCTCAGTTATGCAGAATGGTTAAGTTCTAGAGATCTGCTATAAAACATAGTGCCTATAATACTATATTGTGCACTTAAAATTTCATTAAGAGAGTAGATTTCCTGTTAAGTGTTATTAACACACACACGCATGCACGCACGCATGCACGCACAAATAAACCACAAAGAGGCACAAGAACACTTCTGGAGCTGATGACTATGTCCATTACTTTGACAGTTTCATTGATATATGCATAGGAGGGGAGATCCAAAAAAACCTGGAATTTATTTATAAAGAATTGTGTATTTATTCTTACACATTTAAATTTCAGTCACCTTCAAAGTACTCTCCATTTGATGCAATACACCTATCAAGATGCTTTTTCCACTGCACAAAACAGTTTTTGAACTCAACAATTTTGATGCCTTTTAGTGCTTCTGCCATTTTTTGTTTCATCTCCTCCACATTGGCAAGACGTTTCCCTTTCAGGATCTTGCTCAGGGCACGATCTGGTGAATAGGGAGGGTAGTGCACAGGGGTCAAAAACCTTTTTTGGTCAAAACTGCTCTATACTCAGCATGGTGTGGGCAGCTGTGCTCAGAAATCACCCATTGTGAAATGGGCAAACGCATTCAAAGAGTCTTCAGAAATAATTCACTGAGGCCAAACATAGCCTCTCATAACAATGCCAACTGGTACACTGATACAGCCAGGTTCCTAGAACACTCATCTAGCGAGGGAAGCTTGTACTACAAGTAGCCTGCCCTCCAGAAGATAATTCTGATTTTTTTTGAGTCCCTCATATGTCCAAACTCATCAAATTATATGTAATATAATATGCAAATTAAATATAATATCTGCAGTGTTTTTGTATATGAATTATACTTCAGTAAAGTTGTTAAAAAATAAAAAGAAATATCTGAGATGAAACTAGGGAATATAGCTTTATTATAAAAACACCAGAACTGGAGACACCCATGAGAAGCTGGTGCTGCCTGGGGCGCAGCCACTCTTGCCTGTGGCCGGGACTGGCAGCCTGCATGTGATGGACAGCCTGAATGAGCACGCGGAGATTGTTGAAGCCCAGGCATGTTAAGATTGATATTCCATGTCAGTTGCATTTACAATGACTTCCCCTTCTCAATTTTGAATAATTCCTTCCTGTTTAACCAAGATTTTCCTGGCACTAAATTTTTTAAGCTTACGTTTCAGAGATTTTATGTTTTATAATTTTCACTTCTTTATTATCCAGCACATAGATAAACAACAGTAGAAACTACAGCTGAGCAAAAAGCAAAGGATAAAATTTACCTGCAGCCCTAGCACCCAGAGAAAAGTATTGTTAATTTATTGGTATATATTTTCCCAGGATCTTTGTATAAATTTTTAAATAAAAATAATATCATACTATACATATTACTTTATACCCTGATTTTATATTTAATAACATAACAATGAACATCTCTTTCTATCAATAAATATTCTTCAACAGCATCATTCATAGCTGTGCAGTGTTCTATTATATTGGTGTCACTGGGAACCTACTGTTTGATATCTAAGTGGTCTTCAGACTTCAGATACCATATGTATCAATGATGCTTTGATGAGTCTCTGTATCCTGAATTATTTCCTTAGGGACCCTTGTCTCCCCTTCCAGCCTCCTTTCAGCCTCCTCCCTTACCATCTTCTCAATCGTGCCTCTCTTTCTGGCCAAACTGCACTTCTTTGTGTTCCTTAAGCGCACCATGCTCTCTCTACCCCTGTGTTTTTGTACACACTCTTCCTGCTGCCTGGAACATTCTTCCTCAACCTGCTCTCATACCTAGCTAATCCCTACTCATCTTTCAGACATCACTGCCTCAGCTGAGCCTCTGCTGGCACCCCACCATCACCATTATCGCCATAGACAGGCTCAGCTGTCTGCCTCAGGGTGGCCACTGCAGTCTGCTCTTCATCCTGCACGAGCAGGAGTCAGGCTGCAGTGTAATATTCTGTTTCCCTGTGTCCATCCTTAACCAAGTAATAATGTCCACAAGGATTAGAATCATGTCTGTCTTAGCCAATGTACCTGGAACAGTGCCCAGCCCATAATTGGTGCTCCATAAAAATCTATCAAACAATAAGTAAATATACTCCTAAGAAAAAAAAACTAATGGGTCAATGGCATGGGTTTTTAAGGTTTTGTATATATCGTCAAATTGCTCCCTCCAAAGGCCTTCCCAGTTTATCTCTACTCCCATAGTGTGTGAGCATGTTCATTTCCTCACATCCTGGATAGACTTGCAAAAACTTCTGAGAGTTCCATCTGCAGGGCTTTATTTAGGGAGCACTGACTGGAATGATGTGCAGTGGGTTACTGAAGAGTCTCAGCTCAGTGGGGTATAAACATGAAAGTTAATTTTTTCCAGTCACTCATTTCTGCTGTGTTCTGTTGAAGCCCTTTTCCCCATCACTTAATGACATTTTGGGCAGAAAGGGAATGTTCCTGTCACTTTCAGTTATCAAAAATCTCAGCCCAGTCAATTTAAAACTCTATATTTGTATCTAATTCAGAATTCTTCCTTCCCCGAAGCCTCAGAAGGATTATGGCTCTAGCGACCAGAGGTGGGAGGAGCAGTGTGTTCTCTTCTTTCAATTCTGCTCCTCCTCCTCCTCCTCCTCCTCCTTCTCCTCCTCCTCCTCCTCCCTCTTCTGAGTCTAGCTTTCCAGACTTCGAGGCAGAATGGAGGGATGGGGAAGCAGGAGGTCTCTCAACATGACTGACGGCCTGTGGTCTTGAGGAGGAATCCCAGTCTTGACCTGGTTCGATCTGGTCCCACGTGAGACCAGTGGACCCTGCTGAAGCAGCAGTTTCCATGTGGAAGGTGGAGATGTGTTTTGGAGCAATGCTCAACTCAGCCTGGTCTCCTCTCACATAAGGACCCACTCAGAGAGGAAGTGGCAAAGTCCCCCTTCAATCTGGGCTATGGTCCCCAACCTTCCACGGGTGGAGGCTCTCCTCACTGGTTATGGCAGCAATCAGAGCAGCCCACAACTCCCGACCCTCCTCACCACTTGTTCCTTTAGGTGGAACTACAGGAAAGGCTGTAGACTTCTGTGTTCTCCAACGGGATCACATGTGTCTTCCCATGGGGAGAAAAGGGAACTGCCGCGCACCTCGGACACTGTAAGGTAGGCAGCTCTGGTGCTATCACTCCACATCTCCCAGTCCTCTCCTTCTATAAAAAAGAGTGGGGGAACAAGGGTCAGGATGGGGTGTGGGTTGAAGGTGTCAGGCTGGTTCTGCAACCTGTGGTTTTGAAACCACATGGTCATGTTGCCAGGGTGCAATGCAGGGCTTCTTAGTGCCTCTTGCCCACTGCTTTGGTTTTGACCTTGGCCACAATCGTGTGATACCAGATTAATCCCTGCCATCACATTTGCAGATGTATCCAGATATAGTCCTCAAAACATTTTTTAATAATTGTGGAACCAGATTGCATATGGCTATTTTTTATAGCAGCACTGGATAAACGTGGAGGGCAATACCAGGCAATTTGAAATTAAAGGGAAAATAGCCACATAAAACAGGAGAGCCAGAGTCCAGAGCCCTGTGATTTGGGAGTGGAGGAGGGCGAAGGGTGACAATGAGGAGAGTAGGCATTCTTGTGCCCCCAGGCGTCTTTTGAGTCAAGAGACCTCTCTGTCCAGTCTTGTCCATTGTCAGGGCAATTCAGACATGTCATGAAAAGCAGAGAGTTGGGGAGAAAGTGACTCCAGCAAAACCCTCTCAACCTCCCTCAATCCTCCAAATGCTAATGTCACGTCTAATTGAGCTGATACTCTGGCTGAAGCCCCTCCCTCCCCACTGACACTGGCTGGAATAACCCACATGGTTACTTCCCAGAGCCTGAGCAGTTACAGGCTGATCAGGACAGTGCAGAGATGCCCGTGCAGTGGAGGGGCAGGACAGAGATGGTTTCCAGCTCCTACAATCCATGAGAGAAGGAAGTTTGGACAGGATCTCAGTGAATTAGTCACAGTGAGAAGGGCCCTCTCCCTCCAAGCTCTTCTCACATGGTCTGTGAAAATAAGATCCTCAATATTGCAATTACAACCAGCGTTGAGAGCCTTGGGATTCATTAGTCTCAACTTCAGCAGCATTGATTTCGTGTTTAGCAATTAGCTTACCAGAGTCCCTGATGGCATAATCGCTCTATTTACTTAATTAAGACATAAATCTTGGGCCTGGATAGTAGCCAGGACACTAAGGACACTGGACACTAAGGGCAGGAGGTGCTTGAAAGCTTGTAGCCACAGTTCCACACTCTCACCAGCTGGTCCCATTTGCCTCAGTGACTGCAGTGGGCTGAGAACTTTTCCTTAAAAACATTTTTAAGGGTACGTGCCAAGAAGATCAATCCCCTTAAACTTGGCCTCTAATGGTTTTTAAATGCCCTCACAATTTCTTACTTTTAAAGAATAAAATGTGGCAGAAGAGATGGTGTGTGAGTTCCAGAGCTAGTTCATAATGCTTATGCACCTCTCTCTCTCCCTCTCTCTCTCTCATTGCTTGCTGTGGGGAACCCGGCCACCATGTTGTGCCCAAACATAAGCAGCCTGTGCAGAGTCCACACTGAAGGAGAAACTAGCCTTCTATCAAGGACAGTGCCACTTGCCAGCCATAGGAGTGTGTCATCCTGGAAGTGGCTCCTCCGCCCTCAGACAAACCCTCAGATGATGTAGCCAGGCTGATGTCTTGGGGACCGTCTCATGAGAAATTCCAAGTCAGAATCACCCAACTAAGTCCCACCCAACTTTCTGACTTAAAGAATCTATGAGGATCATAGTATTTATAATGGTTTAAGCCTTCGGGTTCTTGGGTAATTTGTTACCCACCATAAATAATGACTACAGAGAGCACTTCTCTCTCCAATGGGGCTTCTTCAGGAAACGAATGGTCTGCTGTCAAGACGAAGACAGCTAAAAATGTTTATATTTTGTGATCCAGCAATTTTTCTTGTAAGAATTTATATTATAAAAATATTTTTAAGTGTAGAGTCACAAATTTGCCAAATATTTGTATAAATGTGTTCATTGCAGCATCCTTAGTAATAGTGAAACTGAAAGACATTTAACATTTCCATCAGTAGGATCCAATTAAATAAATTATGGAGAAAAGCTGAATAATTTCTTGTAAGCATTAAAGAAATTGAATTAGTAGAAACAACAACAAAAAAAAAACCCCTATGTTTCTGCATGTAAAACTTCAAATCCAGAGGGTCTCACCAATGAGTCTACCAGCAATTTATGGAAGAAGTACTTACATCTTTATACAAATTATCATGAGGAATAAAGAAGTAAGAGAACACTTCCCAACTTAAGTATAACCTTGATGTCAAAACCTGACAGAAATATTAAAATATAGGAAAATTATAAGCAAATCTCACTCCTGAATGTAGATACAAACATTTTTCAAAAATTGTTAGAACCCAAATCTAAATTTATAGAGAGATACATAACATAATTAAATTGGGTTTAATGCAGAAATGCAAGGCTGAGTCAACATTAGAAAAATCAGTCAGGGTAATTTATTAATGGGATAAGGTGATAAATCATGACAATCACAATAGATGTGTAAAAATATTTTGATAAAATACATTCACTTATAATTTTTAAGGAAGAATCACTTAGCTGAGTCAAAAATAAAGGTATTTTATTATTATTTAAGAACTTTATTAATAGGTATTTGCAAATTATTGGCTTTTTAAAAAAAATCATGTTGTAAATTTTACTACTTATTGAAAATAAAGTTCTCAAAAATCTCAACTTTCCCTGACCGGTGTGGCTCAGATGCTTGGGCATTGTCCCTTAAAGGAAAAGGTTGTAGGTCCATTGCTGGTCAGGGCAAGTGCCTGGTTTGTGGGCTTCGTTGCCAGTCAGGGGGTGTATAGGAAGCAGCTGACCAATGGTTCTCCCTCATGTTGATGTTTCTCTCCCTGTCTTTCTCCCTTCCTTCCCCTCTCTCTAAATATAAATAAATAAAAATCTGGAAAAAAGTCTCAACTTGACCATATATTTTGGATTGGCCAAAAAGGTCATTTAATTTTTTCCCTAAAATAAAAGACACATTTTTCATTTTCACCAATAACTTTATTAATGTTGATATTTTGAGTATGTAAGATATCTCCCACTATTAGCTTCTAGTGGGTAGAGGCCAGGGGTGCTGCTAAACATCTTCCAGTCCATAAGCCATCCCCACAGAAAAGACTTATTTGGCCAAAATGTCAGTTGTACTAAGAAACTTCTCAGACCACTTTTGACATGTTTGATCAGTCACGGCATCTTCTCTATATGCTGCACAAATCTTTTTTTGTGTATCAGTTGTGTTTATACTTTTCTTGAAATAATAAAACATAATATACCAAAAATGTTGTATATTTTCTTCCATCTTCAATATTAAAATGGCTGCTCAAAAATTCACCAATTTTGGTAAGTTTAATGCATGCTGATATGACAGTTGTCACAATGCAATCTAACAAAATTATTTTGAATGAAGTTAAAGACAAGCACTACTAGAGCAATCTTACAGGAAAAACTGAATGAACATTTGGCTAACCCAATCAATTATTTTAAAACTTTTAAGGATATACTGAGAAAAAGTGGGCAAAAAAAATTTTTTTTCATTAGCAAAAAGAGATGTCTTTAGATAAAAATAATATAAATCCCAAGCTGCATAGATGTTGCAGTTAATCATTCACTGCAGTTCTAGTTATCTGGTTAATAAGCAAAAATCAAGCACTTAAGGTCTTCCACTTTAATCTTTTGTTTGTTTCATATTGCTGGAGTTTTATATTCATTTCTTCTTGTTGGATGACTAAATTGGATGATAGTAGAGATGGTAAACCAGCATTTACAAAGTCCCACCCTGCTTAGCCTTGGGAGAAGATCAATTCTCAGGTGGTGGATGTGTTGTTTTGTCTTTGCCATCTTGTGGTTTAGGGATTTCTGAGTATCTGCAATGGTGCTGACACTGAGGTGGCTGTTGGCCTTAGGTCTCCTCTCCTTGATTTTCATTATCTTTTGTAGTGCCTCTTGTCTAGGTTGTCTTCAGCAAGGTGGGCCTCTACAGGATGATAGTCTATAACTCTGAAACATATTCTATCTCAATGATCTACTTTGCTTTCCTGCACCCTGGTTGCCAGCACTGTCCATCCCTTCTTGCACAAGAGGACTGGAATATTGTAGTGATGCTCACAGGCTCTCCACATTTAGTAAAACTGACACTGTGGCTTACAGTAAGGCCAGAGCTATTGGATCTGCCTTTGGGAGTACTCTCCTATTCCTCATTCTTGCCCTCATTCTCACTGTTCTGTTCATTCTCCTGGTAATTGCGTGGAGGACCCCTACCACATGTGTAGCATCTATAATGGTTACCTTCTGATGCTTACTGAATACCTTGCAGTAGAACTCTACCATGGACTGCAATATTCACTGTCTCCATATGCTTTCCTACTTCAACAACATCCAACTCCACAGTCTCTCCTGTTTCTACACTGAGAAGGTGCTTTCTAGGGTTATTTCTGGCAGTCTGGTCTTTAGTAGGTTTGCTGGATACAAAGCTAATGTTTCTTAAATGATATTTTTTATGTCAGCCACTAACAAAATAAAATTTATGAAAGATATTTTATAATAGTATCAAAAAATATCAAATACCTAGGAATTCAGATTTCTTGCATTAAGTGAGTCATTAAAGAGTTTTGTAAAAATGTAAATGTACAGCAATCCCTGTGCATTGAATCTCCAAATAAAATTTGGGAGAGTTAACATCTTTACAATATTGAGTCTTCTAATCTATGAATTCAGCATATTTTTCATCTATTTGTCTTATTCAATGTTCTTTTCAATATTCAGTAAAATTACAGAGTTTTTCTTGTAGAAATCTTGCTCATCTTAGATATTTCCTAGTTACTTGATTTTTTTTATGTTAAACAAAATATTAAAAAGATATGTACTCAAAGATCATGGCTTCATACAATTAATAATTTTTCCTGATTAATGAAGGATGTTGTTAAATGGAACTGGCATTTTTTAAACTGTGGTACATTGTGGTAAATACCATAATGATTACTAATACAGTCTAGTTCCACTGGATTCACATTATGACACTAGTAGTTTTACCACCATTGCTTTTGCACTATCAGAGCAAATGTAAACTCAATGGAAAAAAGCAAATACTGTCTTATAAAAAGTTCTGACTTCATGAAATCCTAAAAATGCCTTAGAGACTCCTGGGAGTAGCAGACTATCCTGATGTTGAAAAAGCATGCCCACATGCATCAGCAAATGACTATAGAAATATTTATAGAATATTGCTTTTAGTAGTCCCAAATTAGAAATAACCCAAGGGTCCTTCAACAGTGAAATGAATAATAAATTATATTTATAATGGAATACTATATAGCATTGAAAATGAAACACCTATAGCTACACGAAACAGTATGCAATAATACCACAACCAAGGCACCCAAACTGGTGGCAGGTGGAGGGTATATGTAAGAGTTCAGGGACTGCAAGGAGAGAGAATGGGCTTTATTCACACTAGACCCATGCAAGAGCCAAGGTTCCAGCAACAGAGGACCAAATTTTCATTTCCTTGGGCCTGGGGCAAAGTTGGAGACTTTTCTGGTTTTCAGAGTGGTGGACAGAGCTTAGCCAGCAGGCCATGAACCCTCCTGGAGAGAGGCTCTAACTGCCTGCTTTGTGTAGTTTTAAAAGGGATACACCTGATCTTCAAACTTCTAGAAGTCCAGAAGTTCTGAGATCTGCGCTGGTAGAATTTCCCCAAGTATCTTCTCTGGGTAGACCTAGAAACAGGGAAATATCCTCCTCAAACCTTAACAGAGGGATAATAATTGCCAATTCAATCACCTCTCTTCAAAAAAGCAGAAATTATTGTGTGTGCCACCAGCTGTTGATTTGACACCACTAGTAAAAACTCTAACAGCCTGCCTTATCCAGAGATCTACTTAATGATATGATCACTGGGTATCCAGGGGGATATGAGCTAATACCTGAAATTTACTTCAGAATGTAAGGCTGAAGGATTGAATTGCATCCCACCAAAATCCCTATGTTAAAGTCCTGCCCACCCGCACCACCAAAGTGACCTTATTTGGAGATAGTGTCACTGGAGAAGTCATACGGTTAAAATCAGGTTATCAGGGTAGGCATAATCCAATATGGCCAGTGCCCTTATAAAAAGGGGAAATTTGGACAAAGACACATAGAGGGATGACAATTTGAACAGGCACAGGGAGAAGACAGTCATCCACAAGCCATAGAGGGAGGCCTGGAACAGTTTCTTCCCCACAGCTTTCTGAAGGAGCAAACCCTGCTCACACCTTGATCTCAGACTTCTGGCCTCCAGAACTGTGAGGAAATACATTCTTGTTGTTTAAGCTACCTGGCCTGTGATACTTGGCTAAAGCAGCCCTGGGAAAACTAATGCAGTTGGATTGATGGGTGGTTAGAAGTTCAGATAGATTCACAGATACATGATGAAACAAGTATAGTAAAATGTTAATGATAGGTACAATCGAGGCCCTGAGTTTATACATCTTCACTGTAAAATTCTTTCAACTTTTTTGTATGTTCGAAATTTTGAAAAATGTTTGCAGGGAAAGAGAACATTACAAAATGTTCTCTTAGAACAAAGAAAAGTTAACTTCATTACAAATAGTAGCTCCATTCCTAGAAGTCCAATGACCACATAGTCCCAAAAATAAGATCAGTTGAGCAATCTCCACAGTAACAAGGGCATTTCATACACACACACACACACACACACACACACACACTCTCTCTCTCTCTCTCTCTCTCTCTCTCTCTCTCACACTCACACTGCAACCTAATCCTGGACCAGATACTGAAACTTGGTCTCTAAATCCTAACATCTCCATTGGAACAGTGTACACATGAGACATAAGCCTAAGTGAATCAAGACCAGTTATTTTCAGGATGCTGTTGTGATGGGTTCTTCCCTCGGCTTCCTGCCATTTGAGCTGTCTAAGGGCTACATTCCTCAGTGCAGGCAGAAACAAACAAAAGGGAACAGAAGGGGTTCCAGGGTTGTGGAGCAGCAAGCAAGGAGAGCAGAAGCAAGCTTCTCCCTCTCTTTTAATCTCCAGGGAAGGCTGGGAAAACACAGCAATTATGATGATGGTGGTCACCATTGTTGAGCACCTGCTCTGAATGGGCATATGTACACGTATCATTCATCAAACCAAGAGATAAATATCATTATTCTCATTTCACAAAAGACATGATAGAATGAGGCATCTGCCCAACCTCACAGGTAGTGAAACAGCCAGAATTTCCAAGCCCAGGTTTTTCTGACACTGAAATCTTCATACTCCCAAACCCACATCCTTGTTGGCCCTCTAAGATCAGGGTTTTTAATGAACGAATACCAGTTTCTTCATCAGACCCAAACCCCAGCTCTGTTCTCATTTTCACCATTGGTCAGCTGTCAAGAGAAACTAATGAGCACATCTCATCCCTTTGGCTTGCCTTACTGAATGACTCTAGGCTCCTTCCTTGTTTCTTTCTTTTTTTTTTTTTTTTTTACTTTAAATTATTATTATTTTTATTTTTGACTATAGTTGACATGCAAGATTATATTAGTTTCAGGTGTACAACCCAGTGATTAGACATTATATAACTTACCAAGTAGTCATCCCAGTAAATCTCATACCCCTCAGACACCATATATAGTTATCACAATATTATTGACTATATTCCCTATGCTGTATTTTACATCCCCATGACTATTCTGTAACTACCAACTTGTACCCCTTAATCCCTTCACTTTTTTCACCCATCCCCTCAACACTCCTCCCATCTGGCAACTATCAAGATGTTCTGTTATCTCTGAGTTTGTTTCTGTTCTACTTGTTCATTTATTCTGTTTTTCTTTAAAATTCAGTTGTTGAAAAATATGTATTCATTGTCATTTTGTTATTCATATTTTTATCTTCTCTTCTTCCCCTTCTCCTCCTCCTCTTCCTCCTCCTCCTCCTCCTCCTCCTCCTCCTTCTTCTTCTCCTTCTCCTTCTTCTAGAAGATCCTTTAACATTTCATGCAATAACAGTTTGGTGGTGATGAACTCTTTAAGCTTTTTCTTGTCTAGGAAGCTCTTTATCTGTCCTTTGACTCTAAATAATAGCTTTTCTGAGTAGAATAATCTTGGTTGTAAGTCCTTACTTTTCATCACTTTGAGTATTTCTTGCTAGTCTCTTCAGGCCTGCCAAGTTTCTGTTGAAAAATCATCTGACAGTCTTGTGGGCACTCCCTGGTAAGCAACTAACAGCTTTTCTCTTTCTGCTTTTAAGGTTCTCTCTTTGTTTTTAATGTTTGGCATTTTAATTATGATGTGCCTTGGTGTGGTCCTCTTTGGGTTCATCTTGTTTGGGACTCTCTGTGCTTCCTGGACTTGTATGTTTATTTCCTTCACTAAGTTAAGGACTATTAAGGAAGTTTTCTGTCTTTTTTTTTTTTTTTTTTTTTTTTTTACAAAGGTTTTAAATTCCTTGCTGTCTCTCTTCTCCTCCTGGCACCTCTATGATGTGAATGTTGGTATGCTTGAAGTTCTCTCAGAGGCTACTTATATTATCTTCATTTTTTTAATTCACTTTTCTTTTTGTTGTTCTGATTGGGTATTTTCTGCTTCGTTAGCTTCCAAATTGCTGATTTGTGGGAATCCCCGTCCTGCAGAGTCCTGATAGCCATCATGGATGAAAAAATGAGTCATTCCAGACACACTTGGTCTGCCAGGAGAGAGGGGTGGCAATTCCCTCTAGTGCAGAATATGCTGAACCCTTCCCTGAAGTGGCTTTTATTGGAATCCATAAGTGCAGGTGTATTCAGCGTGCATGCAAAGCCTATCAATCTGTGCCTAAAAACTATATTTACAGAAAACAGATAGGGATCATAGATAACAACTGAAGGAACACAGAGATTTGCCTCAGGTTAGGATCTGTTAAGACATGCTGAAGTCAGATGGTCATTAAGGTATGGCTCCTGAATTCAGGAATTCACTCCCCTGCCTTGAGGTTAGATACCTGGTTTTTCATTATCAGGGCAGTGCAAAGCAGAGCAAGCTTCAGTGGATACAAGGCATTCTTTAGGCCAGATTTCCCACAGAAACCCTTGGTGCTAGCATCAGATCATGTCTGCCTCCCAGCATTCCCAGTTTTCTGGTCGAGATTTACAGGCCCCTTTCAAGGCCTGGCTCACATGGGCTACAATTCCTGATACCACAGAAAGTGGTCCCCAACACTGATTTTATCCTCTGCTTTATCTATTCCACTGTTTACTTCTTATATATTCTTCATTTTGGTTAAAGTATTTGTCATTTCTGACTGGTTCTTTTTAATATTTCCTAGTTTTGTTTTTATGTTTCCTATCTCTTTGTTAAAGTTCTCATTAAGTTCATCTACTCTTCCTCTAAGTTCACTGAACATTCTTAGAGCCAGTGTTTTGAACTCTGCATCTGGTCAATTGCTTATCTCAATTTTGTTTAGTTCTTTTTCTGGAGTTTTGTTCTATTCTTTCATTTGGGACATGTTTGTCTCCTCATTTTGGCAGCCTCCCTGTTTCTATGCATTAAGTAGAGCTGCAGACTCCCCTATAGCCTACTGTGTGGACAGTGTATACCTTTCTCTTGTAGTTAAGCCTTCATTGTTGTTACCCCCAGCTTATCAGCTGCAAGTACTGGCTGAGTACTAGAGGATCACCTATGTAGGGGCCCACCTCACCTAGCATGACTTACTTCATGGGGCTCTGGTGCATGTGTATCACTCATGAAGTGTGTCATTCATGAAAGTGGTTGAATAGTGCTCCAGCATGGTCTGAAGCTGTCCACTCGGTGCACTGCCTCCAGGGCGTCCTAGGAAGTTTGGGCCAAGGTCAGCCACCACATGTGTTCTGCCTGGGAGCCACCCAGCATGAGCTACAATGTGTTCTACAGATGGCTGCTACTTGCGCTGGGCTTGGGAGTGACAAGGAGAGTCCGAGTTATGAACGAAGGCTGGCTGCCACTTATGCTTGGGCCTGGGGCCACTTTACAAAGAGATACAAAGTTCGCCAATACCAGATGCAGCTTTTCTGAAAGGTTTTAAGAAAGTTTGAAGCATGAGCCAAGAAAGGCAATTGGTATGGAAAAGCCACTGAAAAAGGCTTGGGTGGGTCCACAGGTTGGATGGGTGGGATCTCGGGAAATCACTAGGCCAGGGCAAACAGTGATAGCCAGGTTGATGGAGACTCAGATATGGTGCCCACCAGCCAGCTCTGTGGGGGAGGGCTCAGCAAAGGAACAATGGCCTCTGACAGCACTTCTGTCAGGGAGAAAGCTGCTTTCCCCCAGCTCTCACTCTGATGTCAAACAACACTGTTCCTCTCACTATGTCTCTGGTGCCTTTTGAGTAGCTGCCCCAGCTCTGGAGCTCAGAGTGAGTCCAAGTAAGCTCATGTGTGGGCCCTTTAAAGGGAACTAGCTGGGATTCCAAAAGCCCTCTGTCTCCCTTGGCCACAATCCCTGCTGTTTTTTACAGTCAGAGGTTATGAGTACTTCTCTTCCTGACACTGGAACCCTGGGCTGGGGAGCCTGGTGTGGGGATGGAACCCCTTACTCCTCAGTGGGGACCTCAGCAGCTGATATATCCTCCCAGCTTTTATCTGCCACACATGGGTGTGGGACCAGTTATTCCATGCCTGCAACCTCTCTACCCATCTTTATGTTGCTTCTACTTTACATCCCTAGTTGTAGGATTTCAGTTCAGCTAGATTTCAGGCAGTTCTGAATGGTGGTGTTATGTAGTTTAGTTATAATTTTAATGTGGTTGTGGGAGGATAAGAGTACCACATTTACCTATACTACCATCTTGACCAGAAGCCTGCTCCTTTCTTGTTTCAACCACCTTATCTCAGAGCAAGAAGCCTCAGCCAGCTCTGGGGTCTAGCCCTCCTTTTCCTAAATTACTAGGGGTGTAGCAATGTGACTGGTGGGTGAGGCAACCTGTCCATAGTAAGAGTCTCTGCAGAGGGATGTCCTGTTCCTTTCACTTTTTAAAACTATATCTTTATTAATCCTTTGTTATAAAAGTAAAAATACTATTTATAATACAGGTTTTATTGAGACACAGTATGGGAAAGAGAGTAGGGATAGGAGAAAACAATACAGATTTACATCTTTCAAATAAGAGCAACAGAATAGTCCACAGAGGAATTATCATTTAGTCAACCATTCCCTTACTAATGGACAGTCCAGTGTGTTCCATTTTGTTTCTCTCTGTCATTATAACCAATAGTGAAATAAGCAAATATGTATTTATACACTGGTCTTATTTTTCTCCTAGGAAAGTATCTCCAAAGAGGAATTTCCAAGTCAGTATGGAGGAATGCAGTGTGTGTGTGTGTGTAACTCTGTGTGTGTGTGTGTGTGTGTGTGTGTGTGTGTGTGTGTGTGTGTATGAAATGCCCTTGTTACTGTGGAGATTGCTCAACTGATCTTATTTTTGGGACTATGTGGTCATTGGACTTCTAGGAATGGAGCTACTATTTGTAATGAAGTTAACTTTTCTTTGTTCTAAGAGAACATTTTGTAATGTTCTCTTTCCCTGAAAACATTTTTCAAAATTTCGAACATACAAAAAAGTTGAAAGAATTTTACAGTGAAGATGTATAAACTCAGGGCCTCGATTGTACCTATCATTAACATTTTACTATACTTGTTTCATCATGTATCTGTGAATCTATCTGAACTTCTAACCACCCATCAATCCAACTGCATTAGTTTTCCCAGGGCTGCTTTAGCCAAGTATCACAGGCCAGGTGGTTTAAACAACAGAAATGTATTGTCTCTATATTTGTTTATAGATTTTTAAATGTAAAATTTGCACATAATAAAATACTCAGAGAAAGATATAAGAGGGAGAAAAGACTGGCTTGTTTCACACATGAACAGAGTGAAGAAGGAGGCAATGTCAAGATATTCAAAATGTTAGTCATGAAAATCATAGTGGTATTCTTGATGTACATGTAGCGCCACCCTGGAGCCATTTAGATAGGATATGATCTGCTCTGAAAGGTTGTATGGCTGATAAGTCAACCACGTGTATCTCAGAGGCCGATCTGGTTGGATGACTGAGGCAGGAGGGGATGCAAAGGAGACTGTAGAACCCGTGAATCAGCGCAGTTATTTCTGTATCTCCTATCTTACAGTACAGGCCATCCCTAGACATTCCAGACAAGAAAGCCTCTTATATATTAAAGACCCTTGAGATCCCTCCTATACTGCTTGTCATCCTGCCTCTTTCAAAAGAATAGAAATCCCCCAACTTCTTTGCTCACATGCTCACAGTCTTTATGGACAGAAAACTCTTCCCTGAATTTCACTGGCCATTTTACTGCTCCGTTAAACTTGCCTCCCTTCATAGGAGCAGAAAAAAGGAAGCCACCCTTCTCTGAGTAAGGCAGTCCTCACAGGTCTGCAGGACCCTTCTTCTGTCTTCCATGTAGAAGTTCCAACCTTACAGGGCACTTAACAGCTCTGCCCTGATCACGAGCAAGCCACTCAGTCCTGTCCACCAGCTGTACTCCACCCCTCAACCCACTAACACCACAAAGATAAGAGAAGGGGAGAACAGACAGCTTCTGCTGCAGCATTCGAGTTTGGGGGCATACCTCTGTTCACTGGTGCTGTGAGCTGTGATTCTCGTGGTGGTCTTTCATCAGCTTTGGTCTTTAAAATTTACTGATTCTTTAATCTCAACTGGTTTCCTGAACACCTTATTGCCAGTCTGTCACCTGCCTTTTTGTTATGGCCAGGTATTGTCATCACTTATCACCTTTAAGTCTGTGTCACTAGCCATAGTGGCCCTGGAGAGTGGTCATTGAAAACATCCCCTCTCCTTGAACGTTGGCCAGCCCTTTAGGCTTAGCCACTTGCCTCCCATTACCCAAAGCTGGAAGCTGAAGTTGGTTTGGTTTTCTCTCCTTTGGAGAAACTGTCACTCCACAGCTCTACAATTCAAAGCTGCTGCCCTGGGTTGGTCCTCTCGATTATGTCTATTGCATAACAAGCTCCTTTGTTCCTGGCTGAGTGTCAACATTACTCAAATGTGGCAATGCTCCCTTTGTTCTCCTCCTCCCAACACATCAGTGTCAGCTTTTCCACACCACACCGCCGTGAAAACCAAATCAGCAGGAGCCCACTGGAAACTGATGCATGATGCCTTGCTCCAGATGCAAAAGAAATGCCCGTTATTGGCACCTTCTCTTGATTGTTCCAGCATTATTAAGGGCCTGTCGCTTTGGCATCTGTGCAAGTAATGAGCAATTAAGCCTTACCTACCTCTGCCAGTTGCATAGTCATTTCTGGACTCACATAAGTTTCCCTAGAGTTTTAGATTACCAAGCCAGGCAGTAACTTGAAGAGATCATTGGGTCTATCCTTTTCCAACTTTCAGGCTAACCAAACCATCTATCCATCAACTGTCCAAGAAAGGGGGACATCTATCATCTCTTCAATTCTCATAAGATCCCCTAATGAACAAGATGTTCCATTTCCATTTCACAGATTTTAAAAATGAGTCTTAAAAGGAACAGAAGTGTAGTAAGTGGTACACTGGCTAGGAATCTAGACTTAGGACTAACTTCATTCCCCCAGACTGGCCCTGCAGACTTAGAGAAAACAGTTCAAGGTCCTTCCCTTCCTCTGCTTTTCAGCTACTTCTGAAAAATAAGAATAGAACTTGAAAGGGGGTTTCTGATCCCAGAAGCCACCAGAGTCCCGAGTCTTACTTCTGTGGAGCAGGGTTCCTTGTAGAATTGGGGAAGCAGGGGGTGAGTAAAAGGTAAGCATGATTGATTTGAGCTATTGAGAAATCCTCAAGACTTTGTTGAGAACACAGTCCCTATAAGCCAGGACTGTTCTCTCACTACCCTGTGTGGGGAAGGAGAATAGAGGCACATGTGAAGTGCAAGCTCACTGGGCTCCAGCCCAAGTGGCAGCTGCCCCGTTGAGGTCTTCCAGACAGAGAGGCAGCCAGGCTCAGGAGCCTTAGTCACAGGTGGAAAACTGCAGGGCTTCCTTGGAGAAGTTGCTGGATGCCCCTGGGACTGTCCCCATCCTTTGCCTGCCTCTCTCTGTGAGATGAATCTCTCCGATTTGGGGGAGCAGCTCCACCTAGCTGGAGCTGGAGAACAGGGGACGACCTCCCGTATTTTGATTCCCAACTCCCAAACATCACTTCTTCTTCTTATTTTTTTCCCCCAAACATCACCTCTGATGCCTATGGGACATTTGAGTTTGGGGGTGGTTTTGGCTGTGCCTTAGTTCAGGCTGCTATAACAAAATACCATAGACTAGGCAGCTTATCAACAACAGAAATTTATTCCTTACAGCTCCAGAGGCTATGTGTTCAAGATCATATGCCAGTAAGTTTGAGTTCTAGTGAGAGCTTACTTCCAGATTTTAGGCAGACAACTCCTTCTATCCTAATGTAGAAAAGCAAGTTCTCTCCTGATTCTTACAAGGGCACTAATCCCATTCAGGAGGGCTCTACCCTCATTACTTAATCTAATCCTAATTACTTCCCCAAATCCCCACCTTCTAATATCAACACATTGAATGGTGGGGTTTTAATGCTGAATTTGGGGAAGGCACAAGCATTCAGTCTACAGCAGGATGGAAGATTTATTACTTTCCTGCCCACCTCCCCCCCCCCCACTCCTGCCCCATTAGCAACAGGAGTGGCTCCCATAGCCAGGCTCTCTCTCATTGTGTTTGGATAGGTAAGCTCATCTGAAAAGCACTAGAAGTTGTGTCCCAGCTCTTCCAGCCACCCTCTTGCTCCTCCCACCCACCAAAATGTGGTTTAGTTCTGTAACTTGGGAGAGAGCATAAAACCAGGTCAGCCAGGGCTCCCAGGACTTAAGAGAAGGCAGGAGTATAAGGGGAGGCAGAGACCTGAGGGTGAGGGATGGAAGAGAGGAAAGGGGGGAGAAAAGGGAAGCTAGAAGAAAGACTGGGGAGGATAGAGAGGAAATGGAAAGAGAGAAGAGGGAGAAGAACAATACAAGCAAGGAAGGAATAGAGGGAGAGAGAAAGGCAGAGATGATAACAAGCACTCTCTGTGTGAACCCCCTTTACGGTTTCGGGGCCAGATTGTGTGAGTTTCAGGGCCACTGCTTGCTCATGCCTGGCTGAAGTTGACAATGTTTTTCCTGGGGCTGATCCAGACTGAGCAGCAGCAGAAAATAGAAGCCATTCTAATAGTACTAATAGTATTAATAAATGAAACAGCTAATGTTGACAGTAGTTGGAGTTGAAATAAAAGCTCGCTGCAGTGAGAGAGAAACCATTCCACCGCCTATTTAACTTCGATTTTTATCTAGCAAGGAAATTTTAAATCCTTAGAAACCATATTTCATGCTAGCAGGAACCTTGGGCATCTCAAAGGCTGCCAATCTTCTCATTTTACAGAGAAGGCTCAGGGAAAGTAAGTGATTTTTCTCGACACCACTCAGTAAGTTAATAACAGGGTCTAATCCAGGGAAGTCTACATCCCAATTTGAGAGACAACTGCATATTGCTGAGGGTCTGGGCACTCTGGAGCAGGACATTTCTGAGCTCTTTTCTCAGCTCTCCCCTCAGCCCAGCAGGAGAGGCTTGTGTTTTAAAATCTCTTCTGTAGGAAGGGCTATGAGAGCTGTTGCAACAGAACAAAGTCATTGCTCCCTTGAGGTAACAGGATTCACTGAGAGCCTTCCTCCCATCTGTGGGCGGTGTCATGAGAACAAGAACTCTCTGCATGAGCTCAAGATGCCAAGAAGCCCTAGTTCAGAGAGCCTGGCTCTCACTACAAGGGAAATGTTTCATAGAATATTAAAATATTCCACCCACACAACAGGGACTTGAAATTTTTGCCTGTTATGTGAAGCCATGCAGTGTTTTCCTTTTCTTACTCACCCAAGGTTCATGCTCCTTCCTCCTCCATTCACTCCACTGTTCAGACTTGCTCTATCCCATGTGGTAGCTACGATCATGGCTATTTTAATTTAAATTCATTGACATGAAAAAAAATTGAAAGTCAGTTCCCTCTACTAGTCACACTCCAAGTGTGACCTATAAGCCAGTGGCTGCCATCTTGGACAGCACAGTAGAGAACATTTTCATTCTTACAAAAAATATCATCAGATGTTGATAGTAAAAGGCCCACTTTTGTAGTTTTGTTGTTCTTTATATGTTTGCCTTACTGTTTCTACTGAAAATTTCTGTCAGCCCAGCTTTGGGCAGTTTGCAGATCCCTGGGCATGGTGATAGCATCACATCCTGTCCCTGCCTGAAAACCCTGCACGTGGAGGAAAGGGTAGGTGTCCCTGGAGAACTGTCACTCTGCTTCCTTCCAGAGCAGAAGGTGAGCAGAAAGAAGAGACACCACATTGCTTGCAGCAGCTGACTTGCTGGTCTCTTTACTCACCATCATCTCTGACTTTCTCTGTTACTCCACAGTGTCCCTGGTGACTGAAGGTTAAATGGCTTGAACAGCTCCTCAGACTCCAAGGTCTTGCTGAGTTGAGCTGAGCATGGGGATTAATCACCAAATTCCTAATTGACTCATCCCTCTTTCCCTTTCATGGTTTATTCCTCTATACCATCACTTTAGTTTCCAATCCAATATATATACTAACAGTAAGGCAGCAATCACAGCAACCTGCAAATTGAAATCCTAAAAGAAAAGGCCAGAATCATGTTTCCAGGCAATTACTGGCTTCCCTTAGAAGGAAGGAGGAAAGGGCTACTTCTTGCTTCCCCACCAAGTGTTGTTTATTTTGCCAATCAAGTGAAAGGAAACAAGGCCAGTGGGAGATCAAACCCACCAATTTTCTAAACTATATAGAATGCTCATCTGTTCTTGCTTCTGAAATTTCTTAGTCCCAACTAAAACCCCTCCGATGAGCTCAGATATCTCAATCATTCATTCATTCACTCTCTCATTTTTCTTAACAAAACCTGAACATCTGAATCACCTGGAGGGTTTTTTAGAGGCACATAAACCCATATAGGCAGACAAATGGAATCTGAGTTAGTGGAGAATGGGGAGGGGAGTGGAGGGGCATGGAGAGTGGAAGGGGCATTGGGCCCAGACTTATATGTCTCTCAAATATTCCCAGGTTATGCTGTTGCTCACTTCTGGGAAGGAAGCCCTGCATTCACTCATTCTTTCATCATTCATTCATCCATTCAACAAACATTCCTTGAATGCAAGGACTGTGTTAGGTGATGGGGAGGCGATGGACTTATGCAGAGGTTCTCGGACTTGGACATACATTAAAAACCTGGAGAACTTTTGAAAATCCTGATGCCCAGGCAGTGCTCCAGAGCAACGAAATAAGAATCTCTTGGGGGTGGGATCCAGGTATCAGCACCTTTAAAGTGCTACACATGATTTCAATATTTTGGCTTGGGAGTGAAAGAATCCTATGAAAGCATGGGTTGGAAGGATGGGGGTTCTCGCTTAACCTTGTTGGGGAGATCAGCAGAACTTCCCTATAGATGCAGTCACAGCACATATGCTAGCCAGCTAAGTATCTTCAGCCTCCTTCATCGGGCAGGGATTAGTGAAGAGAAGGTGGAGAGGACTGACCCAGGGTGGAGTTCAAAGGACATAGTTCTCAGTGTTGTCCCAAAGAGGGAGGAAGCAACCCCGGCTCTGTTCAAGCTGGTTAGACCACAAACTGGAACTTGAAATGGCCTTGCCCCAATAAAGACACGATATCTGCTTCGAAGCAAAGTGCTCTTGAGCTCAAGGAGACACCATCATTTCTAGTGGGATGGCTGTGTGACAAGGCCGGAAGCAGACACCTCTCATTCCATTCAATTATTTTTACTCATTTGTCAACATTTTTGTCCATGTTTCCTTTTTAACATTTTTTGAGCACCTACAATGACTCAAGCACCCTGCCAGGCACTGGGAGCTTAGACATGAAAACCTGGTCCCAACCCTCAGTGAGCATATATTCTTGGGTAGTGCACACACTGGGCCTCAGGGTCTTTTTAATCTATAAATTAAGGGCATAATGAAGGGAACTCTTTGAGGTTCTGAAAGACTCTAATGTCTTTCATGCTTCTATGACACTGATGAGGGTTAAAGTGGAAAGATGTTCTTGGCCTCCTGAGCTAACTTTTCTAGTGGCTGGTAAATAATGCACACCATTTTTGGTGTTCCAAGGCCGGCCCACCTATCTAATTTTAGAAATCAAAGTAAACCCCAATTGCATGTATGCAACCAGAAAATTGTCTCTGATGAAAGGTATGCACCCTGCTGAGCTTGGGGTGAGCATGTGGCAAGGCCCCAGCCCATTCCCTTTCACTCATCAAGGGGCTCTGTCTCCAGTCTGCCTCAGCTCAGGAACAATGCTAGGGGAGAGCCTCTATTTACTTGGGCTCTGCTGATGCATTTCTACGTAGAGAGTTGTTTATTCGTCTATGTTATGGTTGTTCGAAGCCCAAAGTCCAGCCCACGTGCTTCTGACCAGCAGCCCTTAGAGGTGGCCCCTGTTCAGTAAAGTCTCACCAGGCCAATGCTTCTTGGAGCGGGAAAGGGGCCTTCCAAAGTTGAAGGAGAAGGTTAGCACCAATTCCCTTCTATTTTATCATATGGTTTCAAAAAACGGCAAAAGGAAGGCTATGCTATGGGGGGAAGGCAGGAATTTTGTAATTAAGGAAGAACTAGGTTCAAACACTGGCTATTTTATTTATAATTAGGCTGAGCTGTATGAAACGGATGATATCTTCCCATTTTCTACGAAGAGATGCAGAAATTTGATATATTTCAACCTATAGATAAATTTAATCTCTTTATGTCTTAGTTTATTCATCTGTGAAATGGGGGTAAAGTTATTTATCTGGCAGGATTGTTGTGAAAGTAAATGAGATATATGGTAATGTGCCCAGACAGTATCTGAACATACTCTTTTCATGTAAAAACTGTATACTCAGCATCTATTAAACGCCAGGCCACAGGCTCAGAAATAGCAGCTGTCTTTATTGTGATAAGCTGTTTTACAGTGACCGTTCATCCTTGTCCTCAGGCCCAGTCCCCTGCAGAGCCTGTGTCACATTAACAGTGGAGTGGGAGCTGGAGTGGTGAAGCCCCCGGGGCCACACAGGCCCATCTGGGGGTAGGTCACAACTTCCAAGACCCTCACTGCCCCCTCTGATGAGGAGAGGGTCACCCTTCCTCCACAGCTTGCTTTGAGAATTAAATGGTTACCTGTGCAAAGTACCTGTCATAGAATAGGTTCTTAATAAATAGCCTAAGACCACAAGGGACTTGGATGGGGACTCTGAGGGAGCAAGGGAGGGGCTCAGAACAGGCATAGGGACATGGGGGGAGCTGGAAGGTAAGCTGAACTCAGATGTTTTCTTGCTCACACTCCAGGACATCACCTGGGGAGAAGTTTCTGGCTGTCAGGATCCTGAGGGAAGGATCCCCTCACACTGCAAATTGTACTGGAAAGTGAGAGAGAGAGAGACGGTGAGAAACACAATTACTGTAGCCATCGGCAACCAGATGCCGGATGCAGCTAAGGCCTAGCACCTTAATTGGGGATTAGAGGCTGAACTTGACCAACGCACTGCCTCGGTGACTTCATTAAAAGCTGGAAAATTCTCCATGCAGATGCAGTGACCTTTTGTGAAGTGACCTGGAGGCTGGCCGGGCCCCAAGGAGCATCCTGCCCTGGCCAGTGATCTCCCCACATGCCCTTTCTCTGCCCAGCATGACAGCCTTCACCCTGCCCTTCGCCATCACCCTGCAGAGCCTTCCCTGAGTGACAGGGAAGGGAGACAGACTGACCACAGACTTGTCTCTACTTGTATGGTGTCACTTGATGGAACCAGGGCAAACCTGGTGTCCTCATATTTCTTTCCATCCCATGGGCTGCTTGTTCTGAACCTCCATCCATCCTTGGTTTAGGAAAACCATTTTAAAACTCAAACCTAAAGGTTTCTCTTTAAAATGCAGGTAAAAATGACCCCTCAGCTTTGTTTCAGATGAGCCAGGTGATAAAGACCATTAACACCTGTCTTATTTGACTCTCTTAATGACCTTGCAAGTGAGGAGGACAGGAGGTACTCTCCATAGTACAGAGGCACAACTGGGTCTGGGAGGTGGGGCAGTTCCAGAACTGAGACTGACCCAGTCTCTGCTTTCCCACCAACTCACTGTGCATGGGTCTCTCACCAGGTGGAACTTGGGGTGGCTGGAAGTTGCGGCACGGGGGGGGGGGGGGGTGGCGGTGATGCTGCTGACTGGAAAGGATGTGAAAGGCATTGCTCTTTTTTCAGCTTGGCCTTCCTCTCGGGCCACAAACCATTGTAATTAGGGAAGTTTGGGAGACATGATCTGGGAGAAGAGAATGATTTCAAGAGAAGAATTTTCAGAGAACAAAAGTCAAGAGGAGTTCAGGACCTCCTGGGAAAAGCAGATGCTCCTATACTGAAGCCCTTCAGGAAGGACAGCTGCTCCTCACCTTTTGGGTTTGGCTGATGGTCGAAGCTCGGAGAGGGGAGCTCTGTAAGGCTCTGTTGGCTGGGTGTCCAATGCTGTTCACTTCTGACCAGGCAGCCCTTTTGTCCCCTTGGTTCTGGAAGGAGATTAACCAATTAGCAAATCATGGATTGAGACATACTTCACTGAGAGCACCATGGAGGTCACAAAGAAGGATGATTCCTGTCCTGACTCACAGAGTTCACAGCCTAAATGGGGAGTCAAGACAGACAGCATCTAAAGATGAGTCTACTAATAAGATCATCTTTAATTGCCCTAAGACTCCATCTAATTTCAAAGTACCTTAATGCTTGGTATCGTAATCTCCTTTACATTTGCCTGCATATAAAGCACTTAGCCCAATGTGCTCTGGGAAGCATAAATGTGAAGCTGACCAAGGTACTTGAGAGTAAAGCTGTATTTTTATTCATCTTCTTGTTCTCTACACCTAGTTCTATGTGTTTTGAACTAAGTGCAGAATAAATGTTTATAAATGTTCAATAAATGAAGGTCATTTAAATTTCATGAAAAGTCTGTGAAGGGATTTCCTTTCCTTTAAATACAAGGAATCTGAGACACAGGTAAGGAAAGTGACCTATTGTGACAGAGCTAAGGCTAGAAGAAATTCTATGCTGAGTGTGAAAGCAGGACATGGGGATTCCGTACCAGGGTTGGCCAAGGAAGGCTTCATGGAGGAGGTGCCACTTTCATGGGCTTTGTCACAATGACTAAGCTTCAGAAAGAGGCCCATAAGGAAGAGGAATCAACAAAGGGGAAATGCATGAATAAAACTACTGGGGAAAGGAAGGAACACACTGCAGGGAGGGATGTAGAGAACAAAAGATCCAATGGAGCAAGTTGAGACCAAGCCTGAGAGGTTCCTACATGTCATGCTGAAAGTTGAGGTTTTATCCTGAAGCCCATTAGGGATGGGGCACCAACTGGACCACCTTCCACTGAGAGACACTGAACCTGGGCCTATGTCCGTCCAATGTGGAGGCTCTGTGTTGGATACTAGTACCAGATCTTGAAAGGATTGAGTGCCTTTACCTCAAGACAGTACAGGGTCACCTGCTGGGCAACGTGACTCATTTATTAGTGCTAGGAAAATGGAGAAAAGCAATCTTCCTGGGCCTTTAATGAGAAAGATTGGAGCCCACAGGGTGCATGTTTATTACTGAGGATGCCACATTAATTATGGACTCTGAAAGTGGAAGGAAAGCTGTGTGCTCAAGCTGGGGAACATCTGGAAGAGGTAGCCAGAATAAGGTGCATATTACTCTGGGCCCAGCCTCCAGGGCTAACACTCAGCTCCCTGAGAAATGTTCACACAACTCTGTTCATTCATTCAGTCAGCAAATATTTCTTAAATACCAACTATGTGCAAGGCACTTGTCCCAAGGCTGGAGGTCTGTGTTCTGGAGACCCCAGAATCTGGTAACTGTTGAAAACAGATGCACAATCTAATGTTTAGAATAGAATTTGCTAGGATGGGCAGGGGTTATCTGGAGCTCCTTGTAAGCCACCTAGGGAGCTGATTCTTTAATTTTCCAGCAAAGGGAGCAGTGCCAGACCAAGAGCCATCATAGGACCTAAAATCAGAGTGCTGGGACTGGAGTGTTCTAAAGAGCACCCTATGAGGGAAAGTGGAAGAGCTCTGAGCAGGACTCTGAAAGATCTAAGCTCCACACGAACAAGAGCCTGTGTGCATGCCTAATGTCAAGCGCAGTGCTGGGAGGAATTGTGAATAAACAAATGAATGAACAAACAAAACTTTGGGTCTCAGTTCAGTCACCTTCTAGTTCTGTGACTTTGAAAGGATCTCCTCACCACCGGAGTCCTTCAATATCTCTGAAACATTGATAACAAACGGTTTTGTAAAAAATTGCTGAGATGATCAAATGTGGTGACTATGAGTCTAATACAATGCCTGACTCTCAGAAAATGTCAGGGAGTTCTTGAGAAAGTATGGCCCTAAATATGTAAGTTCTTATAGAAGGGTTGTATCTAAAGTAGGAAATTAGACCACCTTGAGGGGGAATGATCTTTTTTCACAGTAATGATCTCCCAGGATGGTCATTTAAAGACACTAGTTTTTGCTGAAATTGGGATTTAAGGAAGACTAATGATTAGGCAAAAGTCACACCGCTGGGTCTCAAATCTAGGTCTTCTTTCGTTCCATCATTCAGTGGCGTAAAGCAAGTATTCACTAGGCCCCCATCAGGTGCCAGACATACCCAGCATACTCTCCACTATACTCCAGCTAGTACATGAAGGAGGCTACCCAAAGGCCCATCCTTGGGGACCATCTTATTGCCTTCCTCCTCTCACAGGCTGGGAAAATGGCATTGCTTGGTGACAGGCACTAGGTCACTGGAGTGGGAAGTGGTGAAGTGAGCCTCAGGGACCTGTTTTCTGACTTCTGCTCCAGGCTCCCCTTATTACAGCTCCCTCCTCTTACTGAGACAAGGGATCTGTTTCCTAAGGATTTGAGAACAACAGTGATTACATGGCCCAGGTTTATGGGGAGTGGAAACAAGAAGGGAGGGGGAAGGGAGGCAGATTGGAGAAAAGGACCAGCTAGAGGAACCAGAGCTTGTTAAGGCCCAATTGTTCCCAGGCAGGAGACGTCTTTCTGCAGTGCACTCTGGGAACATCCATGAGGTCTGCATAAGGCTGAAGAAACTCCAGGTATGGAGTAGGGGCCAAGTTTCTCCAGATGGGTTTCCCAGAGCCAGCTCCAGAGATGCTCTTGGGATGTTGGATGTAGAGTTCTTACCTCTATCCCTATTCATCCTTTGGACTTGTGAATAGATGTGAAGCAGAGGAATGAAATCGGGGGTTGGAGGGAAGCAGAGAGTTATGCTGCCAGATCCCATTCTGCACTACGGCCTTAGTGGCAAACTCTGTGTGTGTGTGTATTTGTGTGTGCGCGCACGCATGTGTGTTTGCATATATTAGAGTTGTCCAGAGAAAGGAAACTGATAGAATATAAAAAGATTTATTAGAAGGAATTGACTCATATGATTATGGAGACTGGCAAGTTCAAACTCTTCAAGGTGAACCTGCAGAGTAAAGGCCCCGGTGAGCCAGTACTACAGTTCAAACCCAAAAGCTGTCTGCTTTAGGACAATGAAGAGTCGATGCTGTAGATGAAGTCTTCAGTCTGCTGAAGAATTCTCTCTTGCTCAATGAAGGCTGGTCTTTTTGTTCTATTAAGGCCTGTAACTGATTGGATGAGGCCACCCACATCCACACCGGTGGAGAGCAATCTGCTTTACTCAAAGACCACTGATTTAGATGATAATCTCATCCAAAAATACTGTCACAGAAATACCCAGAAGGTTTGACTAAATATCTTTGGCACCCTGTGGCACAGCCAAGTTGACACAATCAACCATATCGCAGAATGTGTGTATGCGTGAGTGCACGCACAAGCGCACATGCGTGGTATTTGGGGAGGGGCTGAAGGCATTGTGTCTCCCACGCCCAAGCAAGCTCCCAGAACCAGGAAAGGTATCTGCCATGGAGTTCAGTGTGAAAAACCAAATGTCCTCTCAGCAAGTCTGTATTTCTCTTATTGGGGTTCACTGTCAGTAAGAGTTGTATGCCACTCTGCATCTCAGTCCAGAGTCAGAGAGTAGATGTGGCCCGACACTGGTGACAGGAAGCATGTGACTGTCTCAGCACTGACCAGGGCCCACACTTCCTGAAACTCTTCCAGAGCTAAGAGCACATCACTGTCCAGAAATGTTGCCATTACCCTATTTGTGAGACCACAGAAACGCCAAGCGGGAAGTACTATGTCAAAATACTTCGCTCTGGGTTGATCCCTCAGTCAGGGTCTGTCCCACCTGCCCCACAAGTGGTACATTTTCATCAGACCAGGAACCATTACACAGAACGCAGAGAGCTGGACATGCCTGGATGTTCTCAAAACAGGGCCTCTGAGTTATCCAGTGAGAAATGCCCATTTGCCTCAGTCGCTGATCTTGCACGGGACCCTCTAGCTTTTTCCTAAACTGCCCCCTTCAGCTGGAGGTCAAGCCCATTTCCTTTGGTGGGTCTCTGCAGAAATGGAGAAGAACCTGTGGGCCCTCTGTCGCCACGGCCTTGCCCTTCGCCCTGAAGGCGATGCCACCTCTCCTCACTCCACATTCCTGGATCCAGCAGCCTCCGTCCGTGGTCTCTTCACCACTCTGTGCAGTGCTGTGCTGGTCTTATTCCTACACCTATGAATTTGTGTTGATGTATGGCCAAGTAAGGTTCCCTTTTTTGTTCTCTCTCAGGATTGGTTTAGATGTTTGTGCTCTTGATTCCACCACGTGACTTTTGAAATCATTTTGTCAAATTTCTGAAATGTCCTGCAGAGAGCATGATTATAATCACACCAAACATAAAGATGAATTGGGGAGAAAGGATCCTTTTACATGTGGAGGCGTCACATCAATGAATATGTTACATCTCTGCACTTGTTTGTTCTAATACAATTTTCTCCAATTTTTTTTTTTTTTGTATCTTTGTGGTTAGGTTTCCTTAGTCCAGGTTCTGCCAGAAGCAACCTCTGAACCAAGGGTTCAAGAGCCAAGTTTATTGAAAGGTACAGGAATTCAGGGAAAAGTGATACAGGGGAGGAAGCCAATAAGGTAGTCAATAAAGGGTGTGTTAGTAAACCAGCTTCTCAGTAGGTGACTGCAGCTGAATCCTGCAGAAAAATTGGAAATGGTGCGATATGCATTCCTCAGAATTATCCCTGCTGAGGAACGAGGGACCCCTGCATGTATCAGTCATTGGTTACAGCTGCCTTTGGGGAGACATGAACCCCCAGACACTTCTGTCCGGATGTGCAGACATGGTTTTCCACAGCTGCCACAGAGAAACAAGAGCTGCTCTTACACAGATGTGGTGGTGGCAACGGAGCACAGCCACTGCTCTAGGCAGCTGGTAGGACAGCGCCTCTCTCTTTAGGAGGGAAAATGAAGGTGACAGCTCGAAACCACAGACAGGTCAATAGCCATAAGAGCTTTCTGCCGAATCAAGCTGTCGTTCAAGACTGTGAAGGTCACCACACTGGCAGTTTTCAAGCAGGGGCCAGATGGATGTGTCAAGGACGTGTAGATGGCATCTGCCACCAAGGAGTTCAAACTGCAGAGATCCTTGTGGCAATGCTATTAACCTGAGACACTCATACAACACAACTCCCAGGGCCTTCAGGTCCAGCGACCTCTGAGGCCCTGTCCCATGTCACCAGCTCCAGCACATGGACAGGCCAGGGTGGTGTGTATGGGACCTGGTTCCCCAGCCCTGAGGGCCCCTCTCCCTTCTTTGGCAAATTGCATGGCATGTTGAGCAATTTCATATTCTTGCATTTTAAAGTAAACATTACAATTAATTATCTGAGCCTGAACGATCAGGGTTTTGAGCACAGTGGTCTCCCAGAGGAATCGTAGCTGGATTGCGAGTGATAGATCCTCTGTGCAGAAATGTTCTCAGAAAAAACATGGTTTCAAAGTGGGAGCTGAGACAGAGTCAAGGGGCCCAGAGAGGAACCAAACAATTTCCTATAAGGGACTCCTGACCCTAGTGAGTCCATTCCCTCAGTTGTCTCCATTTGTCAATGGACTCCCAGAGCTCTCATGATTACTGGACATTTCTCTTTCTCAGCTCCTCTGGTAAATGCCTGTGTGTATTGGGTGAGCAAGAAGTAATCAGTCAGAGGACAAGCTGATGGGTGGAGCCAACCCCACCCATCTCCACCCACTTATAGCAGAGGGGTAAGGGCAGGCCTTAGCTGGCCCTCCTAGAAACATTTCTGGTCTCTATCAAATGAAATCTATTGCTTATTTTAAAAATTCTCCATACCACAACTGCTTCTTTTGCAAATAAAGAATGCCTATGGGTAGCAGGGGCATAGGGAGTGCCAGAACAGATTTTCCCTATTCCCCATGGTTTCTAAACATAAACTTCTTCATGCTGAGATTCGTTTGGAAGCTGAGATGCTGTGTTTGATTCAATTCAAAAAAACATATGTTGAGCCTCTAGTATGCAAAGCAGCCTTTGTCTCTGGTAACAAAAGCATGGCAGTGTAAAGGGAGAAATAGACAATGAAAATATAAATGCTAGTTCAGTGTGATGTGTGAAGACAGTGATCCTTCCTCCCTTCCTTCCTCTCTTCCTTCCTTCCATTCATCCCTCCTCCTTTGTTTCTTTTCTTTTTTCTCTCCTTCCTTCCTCCCTCCCTCCCTTCCTTCCTTCTGCAAAATATGTTTATTATATAGCATCATTTTTCTAACTGCTGAGTACACAGTGCCATATATAACAAATAAAATCCTTGCTTTCATGAAACTTGCATTCTAGTGGTTGCAGGTAGATCATTAACCAACAAAAACTTCTGTGAATAACTTTTTATAAATGAAAGTAAATTGGTCACGTAGTGTCCAACCTTTTGGTGTCTCTGCACCACACTACAAGAAGAGCTGTCTTGTGCCACACATTGAATACACAAACACTAATACAAACTGATCAGCAAAAAAAAGGTTTTAAGTAAATTTACAATTTTGTGTTGGGCCATGTTCATAGCCATCCTGGGCCGCAGGTTGGACATCCTTGGTAGATGGTAATTGGGGGTGTTATTTTATTGGGGCTGGCCAGGGGCAGCCACAAGCAGATGACTTTTGAGCAGAAACCTAAGTAGAATGAGGGAATAAACAATGAAAAATGAAGGGAAAGAGAGATCCTGCATACGAAAGAGTACAGGCAAAGAAACAAGCACAGTATTTCAATATAATGGAGTAAGATATACAAAGGAAGCTCAAGGCCAGGTACCTAATTAGATCAGTGCAAGAGAGAATGGGGAAGGGTCAAAGAGGGCTGACTGCTGAGGAATATGCAAGGGGAATGTGCCTGGGAGAGGATGGGAATGCAGCTGGTGAAAGGAGAAGTCCACATGCAGAGAACTGAACCCAGGGCTGAGCATGCAGACAGCCTTCAGGTCACTCCAGGTGATCTCTTCCTAGGAGCTCATGCTTAAGACCAAAAGCTCCTAAGATGGTTTGTGAGGCAGAACTTTCAAAAGAGGGAGTTCACAGCTGGAAGTCAAGAGGCTCACCTGCTGGGACACCCATTTCCCCTCTAACCCTTGATTGCCCCATTTGGAAATGCAAGATGAATGCCCTTGCTCCTGTGTGCACTGAGCCTGTTAAAGGTCATGGAGCCCCACCATGCCCAGAGCCGATTCTGTGTCCTCAGGAGGCGGAGCCGCATCTGTGCCCTTAGCTCCTGCCCCTGTGGGTGGCTGTCAGGAGCTGATGACCCACTGAAGAGGGAGGTCATTCTCATCTTCACCTGGTCCCCTGTCTCCATAAGCCTGAAGACTTGGACCCTCTTGAAACCTGGCAGGGCTTCCTAGGAGCCATTCCCCTGTCTCCATACATGGCCACTCCATACTGTGACCCACTGCCTGGCAGCAGAGTTGCAGTGATAATAATATCAACTAGGAAAGTCAACTTCCAGTGAGACTAGAACAGCATCAAGCTGGCATTTCTTCTTTCTCCTCTCAGAAATCACCTCTGAGCAACAAGGCAAATGAGAGGCAGGAACACAAACTCCATCTTTGTAAAGTAGGAGAAACCTGAAACTTGGAACCACAAGACTGACAGAAATGATGACGTTTCAGCTGGAAGAAGTGAAGAAAGGAAGTCCCAGCAGCAGAGCTCAGAAAAAACTTGCAAAATACATATCTGAAAGGTGAGACACCCTCCTTGAAATGTAAAACCTAAAGCCCATGATTTCAAAAGCAGCGATGAAGTAAATGGGGTGGTGCTAGGAGAGTCTCTGGACCTAGTTCCAGGAAGCAGAGAAGGTGGAGCAAGCCCAGGTGTCACACAGATGGCCCACCTTTGCAACAGCAAGGTGGAGAGTCTGAGCCAGTGAGTCACTGCAGAGCTGCCTGTCCTCTCTGGCTGGAGAGAAATAAAGCCTAAGCTGTGTATACAGAACCCCGAGTCCTGACGAGAAGCTCTGGTAACATGGAATGCAGCCCAGCTCACACACAAACCAACTGCAAATAGCTGGTTCAGGAAAAACCCCCCTCCTTCAAAAGTGAGGAACCAGCAGAGGTCCATACAAAGAAAACAAGAGGAAATGAGTAAAAAATTAGGAAAAACACAAAATAGATGAAGACGAATCAACAGGAAAATGTTTCCACAGAGCTGAATAAATTGTGACTAAATATTTCGCCATGACTTTAAAAAGAAAGTAATGAGGCAATTATCTTGGCTAAGCAAAAACATTGAACAAAGGTGTGAAAGAAATTACTACCTATTATCTAAAGAAATAAAAGGTTGAATGTATTATACAGGAAATTAACAGATACTTTCTTTAAAAATAGGGAATTAAGCATATTATATAAAGTTATAGTTATGGAAGTAAGTGCCAGAAAAATACAAACCTTCTAAATTATACTCAGTGCAAAGAGCAGGGGGAGTCCACATAGGGAATGTTTTGTAAATTTAAAAAATCAGAAGCATAACATAAAAACAATGCCAGAACTACCAAACTTATATGTCATATAAATCCATGCTAATTAGCTAAATTTACTCATTCAAAGAAAAAGACTTTAGACTTTATCACCAAGCAAAACCAATCCTGCTGCATATAAAATCCACCTAAAACAAATGTGTTTAAAAGATTGAAAATAAAAGAATGGACAATGGGACCACATACATACACAGAAAAATAGACAGTTCAGGATCTACTATCATATAGGAAGAATTGGGATGAAAAGCACTAACTGAGACAAAGAAAAACACTTGATATGCTAAATGAAACAATTCACCATTAAATAAAGAGTTCTGACTACCTCTGCATAAATGGATAGCATCAATATTTACTCATACAAAGCAAATATAAAAGAAGATTCAAAAGAGGCAAAAACACATCAATAGTTAAAGGATTTCATTCAACTCTCTATTATCAAGTATCAAGCGGATAAAAATTAAATCTACAGGAGACCAAAATAATATAGCTTAATAAGTATATTTAATTTGCATATTTAAAACTCTGTATTCTTAAAACAGAGGAAACATCTTGATTTGAAATGCACTCACAGGAAAAATTCATTCCTGGCTATATTGCACTAAAACTAGAAATAAATACTAAAATCTAAAAAATTCTTGCAACTGGAAAAAATGTTTAAAACCTTTTTAAAACAACTCTTATGTCAAAAAAAGAAATGCAAATAGACATGGCAGAATAGTTAGAACATGATAATTAAGACAATATATATAAATTCTGTAAGATACACTAAAGTAATATCAAGAGGGAAATTTATTTTATTAAATACTAATCATAATCAAAAGTATATAAAATAAATGAGTTAAACATTCAATTTTAGATGCTATAAAATAAAAAAACAATGCTTAGGGAAACAGAAGGAAGGATTTATTAGCTAAGATCAGAAATAAATATAGTAATTTAAAAAGGAAAATGTTAGAATAAATCTAAGAGCTGACTTTTAGGAAAATATATAAGGAAGTGATCTAATTAATAAAAGAGAAAGCAAAACTCTACCAAATAAGACATCTAGAGGAGGGAACCAAGGTATAAAGGAAAGTAAAATGCTACTTTCCTCAACTCTATGAAATTCATTTGAAATTTTCCGGGGAATAAAGTTGAGTAAGTCATATAATTTTCTAAACTGACTCTACGAATGACAGAAAATCTAAACTGACTGATTATGTAAGAATAAACAGAAATGGATGGCAACTTGCTTTCTATAATACTACATGCCAGGCATTTTTACAAAGTAATTTTCTAAGCCTATTTTTTTTTTAAATTTATTAGGGGGACATTGGTCAACAGGATCATATAGGTTTTGAGCATACCTTACCATGATACATGATCTCTATGTTGCATTTTGTGCTCACCACCCAGAGTCAAAGCATCTTCTGTCACTACATAGTTTGTCTTCTAAGCTTATTTTTAAAAGAAGAAAAAGAAAAACAGTGATTTCTAAAAGCCCTTAAATTTTTTTAGAGCATAGAAAAAGAATGGATTCTTCCAAATTCTTCTAAATGAAGCAAGCATAACACTGATTTCAAATCCAACCTACCATCCAGGTCCACATATAGAATATTTCCAGCCCTCCATAAGATTCACTCATGTACCTTCCCAGTCAATAATTTTGCCACTAAAATAACCACTGTCCTCACTTTTGTTATCATAGATTAGTTTTTGTCTGTTCATGAATTTTCATATAAATGGAATCATACAGTTTGTATCTTTAGCCACATTCATTTATTAAAACCTTGTAGTTAAGAATGTGTGATACTCTCTCAATGAGATAAAATAAATCTCTCTGAATCCAAAGTTAAATAAGAAAACATCAGAAACATTTCCATCAATGTTAAGAATGTAGAAAAGATGTCTGCTATCTTCAGTATTAACACTGTTCTAGAAATACCAATGGAATTAGACATTGAAAGAAGTTAGTGTTATAAACATTGGGGAAAAAAAGAGGGAAAATTATCACTATTTTCATTTGTGAAACCCCAAAATCCAACAAGAAGAAAAACACCATCAAATAAACTATCATAAGTAGCAAGAGAATTCACTAAGTTGGCTGACTATAACATTAGTATACAGAACTTAGGAGCCTTTATGCTGCAAACAGCCAATTTGAAGGCATATTTAAAAGAAAAGACCTCATTTACAACAACAAAAAATACACATACAAATAAAGACAAAATACCAAACAATAAAAATTAATGATATATGTACAAAATTGATATTAAAAAACTTTAAAATGTAAGACTTTAACAAAAGAAAAGGCATAACTAAACATTGTAAAGATGTAAATTCTCCTCAATCTATAAATTAATGTAAAATTAATGTAAAAAGCACTAACCAGCTGTTTGGAAGTTCATATGGAAAAATGAACAAACAAAATAGCCAGAATATTATTAAAAAAATAGTAATGAGGAGGCACTAGTCTTTCTATATATTTAAATTTATTATAAAGCTACAAAATTGGCCCTGGCTGGGTAACTCAATTGATTGGAGCACTGTCCCATGCACCAAAATGTTGCAGGTTCAATTCCAAGTCAGGGCACATACATAGGTTGTGGGTTCAACCCCCAGTCAGGGAGTGTACAGGAAGCAACCAATCAATGTTTCTCTCACATCAGTGCTTCTCTCTCTCTCTCCTCCCCATCCACATAATTCCTGTCTTCCTCTCTCTCTAAAAGCAATAAAAACATATCTTCAGGTGAGGATTTTTTAAAAAGCTACAAAATTATGATAAGATGTAGGAATCCACCTGCAGATCCCTGGAACAGAGGAAGGAGACCAGAGTAAGGAGGCACAAAGAGTTTAGGTAATTTGTCTAAAATCACAGAGCTAGGAAACACTCAGCAACCAAGGCAGGATTGAATTCCAGTGGTTCTGCCTGGGGTACATGGGAGCCCCAGCAGTTCACCATTCAGATACACTGCTTGAACCATGTCTATTTGCAGAGTGCCTACAAGGGGGATGGTGTAATAGTACGGATCAGCCCTGCCCCCTCCAAGAGGCCCTTCCTTTCAGAGGCACACCTCCACCAGGCACCCAGACTGACAAGCACTTTCCATGGTTGGCACTGGACTTTCTGAGACCCCTGGAGACTGGTGCATGGATGGGGAAGCAGCCAGCAGGAGACAGCATTATCTTTATCTTCTCTTCAGCCCTCATATTCCCTCTGCTCCAAATCTTACATGTGTAACCTCCTAACAGGCTCTTCTATGCCTCCATTTTTTGTCATGCCAGCTGCCTTTGACTCAGAGCAGACTGCTATCAAATCATAACTACGTTTTCGCATAAGCCTTCTCATTCAGTGGGTGATAGCCAGAACAATGTTTTCCCATTTATATTATGTTCTACACAAGTAAATATGCTTATTATAGGAAATAATTTACATGCCAGTATGTAAAAAGTACACACCTTTCTAATGCTCTCCCTTGGTTTCAAAGGATTGGGTCATGACAAAGTACAAAAACCTTCATGCTCCAGCCTTTTTTGGCTGATCTTCCACACAATCTCTTCCTTCTAGACATGTTTGGCAACAGGAACTACATCCAATTTGTTGGTGGTTTCAAGACATTTCTCATTCCTGGGCCTTCACACATACTATCTCCTGTGTTCGAAATGTCCATCTGCAAATCCACCCGGCCAACTCTCATTATTGTTCCAAAGCTCAGCTCAAGTATTCCTTCCCTAGGGCAGCTCCCTCTGACCCTCAGACTGATTTAAATCCCCTTCCTCTTTGACTGGATATGACTGAAGGCAAAAATCCCAGTACAGACACCCATGCTATAGTATAGTCTACTTGTCTGTCTGTAACCAATGACCTGGTAGCTCCTCCAGAGGAGCTTATTCATCTTGCTATGCCCAGTGTCTGGTACAGTGCCTGGTACTAATTTGAGTGACTTACTGAACAACTTATTGACTGGAATATGTTAAAGCCATGTACACCTCCAGGGGTGTTTTTTATCTTCTAGCCTTGCCTCATCAAGCCCTATATTACTTTGCTGAGCAGTAATTGGTAGCTGCACTTCCAAAGGCCATGTGCTAGACTGTCAGATTGGTGGTCTCCACTGTACCACATTTTCTGATAGTTGTGCTCCTGCGTCGTCCCCTCCCAAGTAATTCTGGGCTTGACCATGTGACTTGCTTTGGCCAATGAGACATTAGCAGGCATTGTGCAAACAGAGGCTGGATAAGTGCTTGAATACTGGGACTTACACTCTTGGAAGCCATCAGTCGCATTGTAGAGAAACTTGGAGTAGACTATTGAATGATGACAGACCATGTGGATGAAGAATGACAGGTCATCTGGAATGTTCCAGCCCTTATCCAGCTCCCAGGTATCCCAGGTAAATGCAGCCTCATGAGTGATTTCAGCTATACCTTGTAGAATAGAGAAGAATATCTCAGCTGAGCCCAGTCAACCCATAGAGCTGCAAGAAATAATAAGCCACTATTCACTTAAGCCACTATATGTTATTGTAGTTTTGGGGTGATTTGTTACATAGTCACAAACAACTGGAACAGGCCATTGTGGAAACTCCCAAGTCCCTGACACCTGACACAGCAATGCAGCCTCCCTGGCAACCCTGGCTGGTCACTGCAGCTGCTCTGCGTTCCAAGGTCATTTGCTGCCACCAGGACTGCCAGAAACAACAAACACAAGTGAGGGAATTGGAGCCTCTGGATCAAAGTACAGCCATAAAATAGAAACACCTGAGGAAGAGCTACAGCTGTGTCTGAGTGTGAGCAGTCTTTGTCAGGGAGAAGAGAGGAAGGCCAGGCCACACTTTGGTGCAACCTTTCTCTTCAACTTCCTTGAAAGCACACTCATGGCAGTGGAATCACAGGTAACTCCAGTCTCCCAGGTCTTTTGATGTTAGAAAAAATAAACTCGTGTTTAGCACCACCCCCTCCATGTGGAGACCCAAGGGAAATTCAGTGTTCTGGCTCCTTCCTCCAGCAGGGTCAAGCCCACGATCCAGCTCCCTCTCTCTAGCATCCCTGTGTGTCCGGCATGTGCACAAATCCATGACTTCAGCTTCTGGGCAAAAGGAGATGAACTGCCCACCCAGAGAAAAGAGCAGCCCTGGGAGCCCTAAGAGTTCGAGGGGCCCTAAAGGAAGGGGTGTATTTCTTTTGATTTATATACAGTACTATCTCTTACGAGACTAAGCTAGTTTCCTTTTTTTACACCTTGTGCCTCTTATTTCAATGATAATTAAATCATACTTAGTGAATCTTTCTTCCCTAGTAGAAAGAAAGATCTGCAAGAGCAGATACTATGTCTGTCTTACTCCACATTGCAACTACCTTGCCCTGAGCATGGCACATAGTAGTTACTCACTAAGGAGCTATGAAGTGAAGGAAGAAACAAATGAACGAATACCCAGCCCAGCACAATGCTGACAGGGTTTCTTAACAATGATGCCAATGATGCTGTCTCCCGTCATTATGGGAGTCATCACAATGACCCTATATGAGCTGTATCTTGTTCAGAATTTCCTCTCTCTTCTTGTCTATCTGGCACACAGCCTTCTCACTAGCTGTGGAATGGTGAGCTAGTTTCAAACCTCTTCAGTCCTCAATTTGCTCTTCCTTATAGGGAGATAACACCCTGCCTTGAAGAGAGGGTGTGTAGGATTAATCTAATCCTTTGAGTTAACCTTACCAGGAAGTATCTAGCAAGTGATGGGAGCTCACAGAAGAGCTAGACACATTTCTCAGACTTATGTGCATACAAATCACCTGGGGATTTGTTAATATGCAGATTCTAATTCAATAGTTCTGGAGAAGGGGGAGGAAAGAGATTTTGCATTTCAAACAAGCACTCCTTGAGTGACTGGATGCTGCTGACCTAGGGAGCACTCCTTGAGGAGCCAGAGGCTACAGCATCAGCTGTGGGATGAGTGCAGAGAGCGCCTTGGGCAGCCATGGGAGTGGTCACTGGAAGTAGGAAGGAGCAGTGGGTGTGGCCATGGCTCAGGCTGCTTTGGTGACTGGGTACCCCTGGCTAGTGGGTGGTGCTGCCTGACCCCAGCAGCTCCAGGGCCCCTCCCTAGAGGCCAAACAGTGAAACAGCAAAAACCATCTGAGGCATTTCATTTCATGGCGGTAGAGGTAGGAAGGAGGGTAGTTTTCTCCTGGGGGAGTTGCTGAAGGGATTACTGCCCAAAGGGCATGATTTTCCAGCTCCCAGCCTCTCCTGCTCACCCCAGTACTACAGGGCAGTGGAGAAGAATACTAACCATAGGAGGGCAAGTGACATGTGTTTTTCTGATGAACCAGAAGTCCTCCCTGAGTAATTTTCCTAATTTGGAGCTGTATTGTAGGAAAGGAAGAGGAAAACCAACACCAGACTTTCAAGGTGTTCCGTCAAGCCTGCCAGGGCCTGTCAGTGCGCGTGCAGTACACTTCTTTGTGACCCAGCAGCCTCGGAGGAGAGAAATCAGAGCCCTGCCCAGGTCAGAAGGGCCATCCTTCTCCTCTCAGCTGGGCGTGGAAGGTGTTGGGTGGGAGAGAGCTGGGGTGGGGATTAAGCTCTTTACATGCATTATCTCTATGGTCCCCAACCTTCCTGGGGGCTTCTGAGGACTCTCATCTCATGGCAAACACATCCACAGCCCACACATGAGAGTACAGTGCTTAGTGCCTGTTGTTTGAAAGAAACATCATCACAAAGTCTACCAGGAATTCTGGATGCTTTTCCTTGAATTCACATTTAATTTATTATAACAGCACCAATGTATTGAATACATAGGGGAAAATGGCTGAACGTGTATGAGTGGGATGCATAAGTTCAGTGTATGGCCAAGGGTTCAATGTGCCAGTGGAGACGCAGATTGTTTGCAGTAATTCTTTGCCCCTCTCCAACCTTACTCTGTGTTATCTCATTTAGCCTTCATTTTAGCCTTCATAAAAACCCTTCAAGACAGGTATTGCTACCCAGTTTTACAAATCAGGAAGTAGAAGCTCTAGTGAGTTGTCCACATGTCAAATAAGGAACAGAATCAGGTTTTTAACCTAAGTTTGTGACTCCAAAGCCTTACCTCTTCCCACGGTTTGCACTGACTTGTTTAGCAGCTACTTAACATTGAGTCACTCTTGCGCCCTCTGGAGGTCACTCCTCCATCTCGCCCCCTTACAAAGGTCAGTTAATTTCAATATTTACTGGTTTCTTTTCCTTTTTTGTAAGATCTGGACCCTGAGGAGACTCCTAGGTAAAGTCTAGCTAGGTAGTATAAAAATCTGTCCAAGCATGGAAAGGGGCGTGGAGGGCTTCTCTGCCCACACCCTCAGCATAAGAAGCGGAGGAGGTGACAGCCCCCTCCGCCCCCGCCCCCACACAGGTCCCACAGCTGTCTGTCTGTGTCAAATGTTCTGAGCAGAGGTTGGGGGCTTCAGCTCCCCACACAAAAAGAGTTCAGAGCTGTCAGCACCTTTCCCACAATATATTAGGTGCTGAGGAGCAGGTGATAATTACAACCCTGTCACCCTTGTCACCTCTGAGCTGGCTGGGTATTTTTTTTCTAAAAACAAATGTCGTGCTCACTGGAAATCAAAGCTGGAGTTTCAGTTGAGGAAATACAACCTGCAGGCTGCTGCTCTTTCCCACGAAGCACAGATAGGGAAACACCTGGGAGATCTTCAGCTTGGCCAGGTGCTGGGAAGAGAATGGCTGCCCAGCCACACCGACCTTTCTCTCCTTGATTGAAAACTGCCTTCACCTTCACCTATTACTGATCTTCGTTCAGCCCCTTGAAGAAAGCACACGAGAAACCGCCCTTCACATCTCTGAATGGCTCCGTCCGGTTCTGCCCCCTGCACTCCTGAGGCCAGCTCTCTTCTCCAGCTGAAATGCTCCCCTGATCTGAGACTTGATCTAGAAGGATTCCAGTCTCCTACCTCTTAAGGCTTCCCTGTCCTCAGGACACACCAGAGTGTGTCTTATAAGACTAAAACATTCCAGCAGCACGTACTCAGATTTTCACATTCGGATCCACACATACTGGTACAAACCGAAACAATTTCCCACAGGAACAGAAGTTGTTACTTGTAATAATATCTAACGTTAACTGAGTATTTTACTTTGTGCCAAGCATTTCCAAGCATTATCTTATTTAGTCTTCACACATCCTTATGACATTGATGTAGGTATCATATCACCATTAGTTCACAGATAAGAAAACTAAATCTTAAAGAAGTTAGACATCTACCCATGTCTCAGAGCTAATGAAGTGTTGAAAAAGCACTGAAATCTATGTCCTTCTCTGAAAATAAATGCTCTTAACCACTCCTCTATATTGTCTACCTCATAGAAAGTTACTTTATGCTGTTTCACACAAAACTGCACATACAAGCCAATATAGCTCTTCTTAGAGTAACACATATTAATATTGCATAAGTGCATACAGATAGAGATTCAAATAAGTCCCTGAAAGCTGTCATATAGACAAATCAAAATTCCTATTTAAACCCACAGAGCTCTGGCCATTGTGGCTAGGCTGGTTGGAGCATCATCCCACAAACCAAAAGGTTACAGGTTTGATCCTGGTCAGGGTATATGCCTAGGTTGTGAGTTTGGTCCTCACTTGGGGAACATGCAAGAGGCAACTGATCCATGTTTCTCTCTCTCATCCATAGTTCTCTCCCCTTTTTTCTCCCTCCCTTCCCCTCTCTCTAAAATCAATAAGTGTGTCCAAGGGTAAAGATTTAAAAAAACACACACAGAAATTTTTTTCCAGTCTAAGTTACTTAACCAATTTTATTTACAAATACCTTTCATTGCAGGAACTATCACTTCAGGTAAAAGCAGTGAACATTCAAAACATTCGTGATTCACCTCAGCAATTTACCTTCAGAAAGCAGAGTTTGGGGAAAGGGCGAGTTATCTATTTTAAACCTAATTCTGCTCCAACAAAACATACTGCTTGGAGAAGGAATGGGGAGAAAAATCCTGACAAATAATAGCCAGGTCATCTCAAAGTTTATGCTCTTTATGGAGGGGAAAGCTGGGCATGGTCTGACATGTACCTTAGTCTTTATAAAGCCAGATTGAAAAACCTTCAGAGAAAAGATAGGCAAACCCCACGACCTTATACTCTCAAGAAAGACAGCTCTGGAGGGATGACTTTCAAAATTGAACTTCCAACAATACAACTGCAAATGACTCTGATATAGAAGCGTGGTTGCACAGGCTGAATACACAGGAATGACACAGGCCTTTATGCATAATGTCAGGAAGGCTGAAGCCAGAATGAGCCAAAGATGGTGACACAAAAGGCCTTCCTGGATCCAGTCAGAGCAAAAGAACAGAGAAGGGCTGGATCCACTCAAGTACTGCCTATATGACCTATATGCAATTTTCCTAACCACTCTGAACCTGTTTCCTGTCCTTAAAACCAGAATATTTCTTACACTGTGGGTTTGTTGAGAGGATTACATGGGATGATGCATTAAAAACAAACAAACAAACAAAAATCCTAGCACTCAAAAACTGTTAGCTGTTGCTTCCCTCCTGTGGTCCTAATGGTTTAAAATTAACAAAAAGCAGCACTCTTCAGCTCTTTTATTGCTTCCATCTTCCTCTCAAGGACAATGCTCCTCAGACTACAATATCTAGAATGAACATTGATAAGGAGAACTGATGACTCCAGGTAGCACACAGATTGTTAAAATGAGGTCAAGCCTCTTGAGCAGAAGAATTATATTCCATAGTTTGAGGATACCACGCAGAGTGTGGACTTGCTGATGGAAGAAGCCCATGGAATGAGTCGAGGGGCAAAATACATGCTGGTATAATACACAGCAAGGCTCCAGAGAAAAAATTTTGACTGCTGTTGGAAAGAACAAGAAACAACCAAATGCCTTCCTTTTCCCAAAGGGCTAAAAGGTGTTCCTGAGGTCCACCCCAGGTAAAACTCCAGAGCTACTTAGTATACAGGTGGCTTTCAAGCCCTCAGGAAGAGATGCTGTGATACCAGAGCAAAGAGGTGCCTGACGTACCTCATTGCCTTTTCTGATAGAGTTGCTAGATGAATAGCCAAAACATGTGATATCTTTGGGTTCATGGTCCCAGATGGACAAGTGTGACCTGGATGATGATGCAGTCAGGGGCTTCATGTCTGACGCAATGACTATATCCAAAGAGAGCAGATCAGCTGGACTAACCTGGGAGGGGGCCCTGAAGTCCTCAGACAGGGCTCTCCTCTTGGCCTATGCTGGTCAACACTGTTCGTACTGACCAAAGGAGAGCTTAGATGGGTTGCCAATCAGCAATGAATGAAACAAGGTGGGGCAGTTCATGTGTTGGTGAGCAGAGTCAGGGTCTAGCTACATTGCACCAGCTGAATCTGGGGAGAAAAACAAACAAACAAACAAGCAAACAAAATATATATTGTTTCCATAAAACCTTTTCTTCAGACTCCAGAGTCACCTAGGCGAGAGGCTTCTCCCTCTCACTTATTCCTTAAGTCCATTCACTCACCAAATTAACTGCTTTTACCTCCGAAGTGTATCTCAGACTTTTCCTTTACTTTCAATCCTATTAGCCCTGCCCAAATGCAGGCCCTTATCATACTATATAATAATGGCCAAGGGTTTGGAATCTGGTCAGAAAGAGCTGAATTCAAATCTTAATTTATGCTGATAGCTGTGCGATCTTGGGCAAGTTATTTAACCTTTCAAAATTTCAGCTTCCTTATAGGTAATATGGGGATAATAATAATACCCACCTCAGTGGTTGTTGCAAGATTTCTGAGAGAATGCTTGTCAAGTGCTCAATATTGTGCCTGGCATGGGATAAATGTCCAATAAACATTAGTTAGCATGACTGGACAGTTGTGATAACCTCCCAGCTGGTCTGTCTGCCACCAGCCCCACCTCCTCTTGCATCATCTGCCTCTTATCAGAGGGGCAATCAAATCCAGAACCCATCAATGATTCTGCCCAGAGTAAGTCCCACTGTACACACATGCACACACACACACTTGGTACCACCCCAGGATGAAGTCTTAGCTCCTTAACCTGGTATGGAAGGGCCCTCCTGACTATTCTAAACTGCAACTAAAACTACATGTTAATTCCATAGCACCGGATCTGTTTCCCACTTCTAAGCTTTTGAGCAATCTTTCCCCTCTACCTGAAATACCCATACCTCTTGTGCCTCCAGTGACCTTCAACTCATCCATGAACATCTGGGCAGGTGTCATGTCTTCTGTGAAGCCTTCCAGGTCCTCTGGAGGTACACTACCTCATCCTCACTCTTGCACAGGCTCCACCCCCATCAGAGACATCTTGGAGCCTCCTTGCATAACGATGCCTCAAATGCCAGCTCCAGAAGGTGTCATTATGAGGACTAAGTGAGATAAAATGCACAGCATGTCTAGGAGATTGGAAGGCAAGTCACATGCTGAGAGGGCTCAGAGCCTTTCATATGAAGGATGGTAGGGAGAAATGGGATTTACACTAAGAGGAGACTTAATCAAATGGGGACTTAAACATGAGTCGTAAGGGGCAGAAGCCATGTTCTATTCATTTTTGCATTACCAAGTATAAAAGGCAATACATACATACATACATACATACATACATACATAGTAACAAAGTCAGTGAATCTCTCAGGTCCCTTCCCCATGCAACTAATGTGGGCATCATTTGGCCAGGAGTTATACAAATTGTCACACATCTTTTCCCTGAGCTAGGAACTTACCTTCTTGATTGCCCTGACTGCCCCGCATTCAGGCAAGGCAAGGATGATCACAACACCCTTATCTACAGCTCACAGAAGGAGGAAGGGAGTGGGGCTCAAAGGGTAGGTGCCCCAGCCTGTCACCAGCAACACCGGCTTTAACTGATATTTAACCCTCTTGCTAACATTCTGCTCCCTGAAGACCAGGACAGCTGTGTGAACCAGCCAAAGAGGGTACTCATTGCTCGTGATAGCCGAGGGGCAGGAGAGCCTGGACCACCCCCAGCAGACCAGCCAGGCCTTTCTCCCTCACGTCTATGGGACGTTCCATAGCTGTCTCTGCATCACGGCTGCTGAGGCTGCTGCTTTTTTCATAACCAAAGTAAAGAATCCCTCCCACGTTCTCAGGAGCTTTGAAAACCAGTGTGGATAATGCCAGTGTCATTAGGGATTTAGTCTCAGAGAGTTCTTAAAGTTGTTTCCATAGGTGGAGTAAACCCTCTATCTGCTCACTGCTGAAACCACCTTTGGGTCGATGCGTGCATCGCTCTCACTCACTAAGCAAGGCCGGACATCTCCTTTCTTACTCCTTGAAAGCAGCTCTCTAGATTCCTGTAGTTTTCAGAAAACACAGACTGCAAAATACAGCACAGCAGAACTGAAAAGGGAAACACTTGATCACACAGGGGAATACTTGGCTAAGGTCACCCAGAGCCAGGCTCAAACCTAGGTCCTGACTCCCAGTCGAATGTCCTTCCTTCATACCATGCTGCCTGCCTAGGATGGAACCTGGTAGTGCCTTCCCCCTAAGGATGGACAGAAACACACCTTTTATTATGAGAGTCCAGAAACCCCTACCAGCCAGGTCAGGAGCAGAAGGGAATGGGGGTTTCAAAACAATAACCATATCTACCTTTTTCCCACTTTTTGCCAGGTTCTATACAGTATCTCTTTGGACCTCATAAAACTTTACTGGGGCAGGTGTTATCATGTCCATTTTACAGAGGAGTAACGTGAAACTCAGAAAATATTCCAAGATTCCACATAGGAATTGGACATCTTTCATTTCAGGGCCATGAGGCCTCAGCACACCCAGGCTAGGTGCTGGCTTAGACCAGGTAGGGAAAGAAGTCAGCCTTCATCCAAAGGAAAAGAGGAAATAAGCATCCATAAGCTCAGCTAGTGGACATGCTCCAGACATGCAGGGAGAACAGAGGGACCAGAGCAGGGGACTCCTCCAGAATAAGCAGTGGACATATCTGCTGTTCTGCACAGGACTTGTTTCTGTAAAGCTACTGTACACGCAGCAAAAGCCTGGGTCCACTCTAGAGGTCAGGGCTCCTGCAAAGAGATACATGTGGCCACCCAGAGCCAGGAAGCATGTCCTGGATCCTCACCTACAGAGGAGGCTGGGCAACAGGCTCAGACACAGCCTGTAAGTCCCTCCGAATCTGGCAGGATGAGGGGCAGTTGGTCTAACACCTACCAGCAGAATGAAGCAGGATCAGTGTCAGTGAAGGTGCCCATGAGGTTTTAGGTTACTTTAGGGTACACATTTAATTAACTAGTCAGCTTTTGAAAATATCGAGTTTTCTCTTTGCTTCATAATTTTTGTTTCCAACCATGTTCACATGTATGGGCCAAGCTCAAGTTAAAATGTGTGTCCCTCCGGGTGAGCAGAGCACCCCTAGAGGCCAGGTGAGGTAATGAAAGCCCACTTACCAATTGGTTCAGCCAATACTTCCTGAGCACCTACTGCTTGCCAGGCCCCATTCCACATGGGAGGGAGAAACCACTGTAAGCAAAGCAGAAAGGGCCTCTGCTCTCAATGAGCTAAGATTCAGGGGGAGGCAAACAAATAAGACAGTGCTAAACAAATACTATAAATACAATTCAGAGTAATAAGGCCCTCCAAAGGTGGTTGCAGGTGTCTCTTTAAGGAGGTAATGAGACACCTTTGAACTGCATAAAGAGAAGCCAGCCTTGTGAAGCCCTAAGGAGAAGGAACAGCAAACGCAAAAGCCCTGATATAGGCCCAAGCTTGGTGTCCTGGAGGAACAGTCAGAAGGCGAGTGTGTTGGCACCTAGTAAACGTGGGGGCAGGGTACAGATATGAAATGAGGGAGAAGAAATAGGCGGCTTCAGTTGGTAAGGTGAACCCTAGGAGAGCACATCTCTTCCCCAGTGCCTAGCTGAGTTCTTGGCACAGTAAGCAGGCTTAATAAACATTTGCTGAATAAGCAAATAAACGAGAGAATGCCTGCATTAATGAGTGGGAAAAGGACCAAGGAAGATGAAAGTGACAGCTGGTGGCTTTCCCACACAGAACCTCCTCCAACTCTTCAGGTCACTCATGTGGTCCTCCTGGCAAGGATCAATCACTAAAGCAAAAAGGGATAGACCAAAATGAGCAACTCTGAGTGGGGGTCCATAAAGCTGATTTCAGTCCCTCTTAGCAGGATAAAAGTGCCTCTGGCATGCTGCCAACAACTCCAGTATGGGAAAATGGGAAGTTTCAACTTAAACCACCAGCAAGACCCTCTTCCCCAAAATGATACCTTTGGCACCCAGGCACTTCAAGGCCTGCAGCTTCTCCTGCAATAAAGCAAAGAGCTCGTCTACCTGGCACTACTTGTAGTCAATTACACTGACTCAGGGTGCAGTAAAAGTGGCATTTATTGTATGGTCCTACTCAATGGAGAATGGATGGCTTGTGCTAGGAAAATCTGAACTCCCCCATCCAGGGTTGGTGGAGACGGGTTTAAGAGTTTAGGGGGAACAGGTACACAGAAGTGCTGGTGGGAAAGTCTTAACTGGAGGACTTTCGAGTTTGGCCATTTACCGTAAAGGACCATCAGCACTGGATCTTCCTAGACAATGGGCCCTGCCCCTTTGAAAGGCTTCCGTTGTTCAACGTCAGTTTATGCCTCTGGCCTTTCGTTTACCGGGGAGGGACAGGTGAGACTTTTGTTCCTGGTGTACCTGGAGGTCAAAGTTTTCTGTGCACACTTTGGCTGATGTGACTGAATGACTTGAGGTTTTTGCCTGTCTCTGAAAAGTAGTTCAGTATCTTGTCTGAGTTTACTCCCGAAGAATCAGACTGGGCATAGAGCCTTCTGGACTACTGATGCTAGTGACAATTGGCTCTATTGTGCAGTGGATTTTGTTTTTTAAAAAGAGGACTTTTTCCACTTTGTTCCCACTTGTATGGTGCCAAGACTGAACTGGAGGGTTCAATTGGGATCGACAAATGTGTGTGGTCCCAACCTGCAAGTTCCCAGGTACTGGGCTGGCCCTGGAATCTGAGGAAGAATGAGGAGCAGTCTAGAGCAGAAGACAGAACCCAAGAACTCCATCGACACTGTCCAGCTGATCAATAAATGTGTCAGGGGCGCCTCCCTTAGAGCCTTGGAGCAGGACATCAGTGCGGATTTCCCTCCCACTTTCCACCCTTGTTCCTTGTTCTTTTTGTTTTTTACATGGGCCAGAACACATAGACACTGAAGTGCGGAATTCTGGAACCTTGTGGTTGCCAAAAAGAGGATGAATTATAGAAGTGTTATGCTTGCTAATAGTATACTTTAAATCTCTGGGGTTTACGAGTCATTCAATTCCAGGTTAGTCCCAGGTTAGTTCAGGGACTAACCTGGAATCCATTAAAATGTTCTAATGGAAAGAATAGAAATGTCTCATTTCTCCCAAATACTTAACCAAGGGCAAGGGGAGAATGAAATTAGTTCAGCCTGTTTTCAAAGCATCAAAGCAACATGGAGCCCCGGGCAAGCCTCCTGCAGCCTCCAGCCTACTCAAGCAAACTCAAAGGGACACCCTAGTCTTACAGGCTCTTAAACACCAAACAGGATCCACAGTCATTTATTCATCTCTCTCATGGTCCCTTTCAGCTCAGAATCCTTTATAGTGTCTCAAGTTTCTTACTGTGGTCTCAGATTCCAGAATCATACCATCCAGCCAAACCTGCAGAACCTGCACTCACTATACGGAAGACTCAGGCAGAAGTACCCAGACTCTTCCTCCTGGGATTAACATGGCAGACAGCACCCACAGTTCCCCCTGGAAACTCTCTCCTCCCTCCCCTTTCTGGGTGCCATATATTTCACCCATATATTTCTGGATGAATGTATCTATAGCTCCACTCCCCAAAGTTAACTGAAGATTCCTGATTTCAAAGTATCATGTACAATTCATTCAATAATTCAACAATCAACATCATTTATTCTGTGTCTACCAAGGGCATTATGCCAGGAACTTGGAATACTGATTTAAACAAATTGAGCACATGGAATTTATAGGAACCTATAAATAAGAAAAAAAATAAAGTATTACTCATTAGGCAATCATGTAGGAGCAAGGGGGTTAACATTGTAGTGTATTCCTTGCCAAATTTTTTCTATATATTTTTAATATGGTTGAGAGCTTGTTGTAAACATAATTTTGAATCATGATTGTCTTAGTCTATTTGGACTGATATCCCTCAAACAACAAACATTTACCTCTCATAGTTCTGGTGGCTGGTAAGTCCATGATCAAGATGCTGGCAGACTTGGTGTCTAATAAGAGCTTCTTTCCTGGTCTTCTTGCTGTGTCTTCACATGGCAGAAAGGGCAGGGCTGCTCTCTGGGGTCTCTTCTATAAGGTCACTAATCTCATTCATGACCTAATCATCTCTGAAAGGCCCCACCTCCTAATACTATCACATTTGGGGTTAGAATTTTAACATGAATCTGGAGAGGGGCACCATAAACTTTCAGTTCATAACACTGATTTTTAATTTACTATTATGTCATAACAAATCTTCCTCAGACAGGAAGCAAAAATTCAGGACATCTCCTTAAAATTGAATTTCAGAGACACAACAAATAAACTCTTAGTATAAGTACTTCCCAAATACTGTGTGGGACATATTTATACTAAAATATTATTCATTGTGTCTTTGAAAATTAAAATATAACTGCTGTCCTGTATTTTATCTGGCAACCCTCTAGTTAAAATTCACCAAAGGCCTTTCCTGACTTCACTTTTGCCCTCATTCTGCTCTGAATATAACTAGGCTTGAACAGGTCACCTGCACCTGCCATAGAGCCTCAGCACTCATTTCTCCCTCTACCTGCACACTCATCCTGTTAACTGAGTGACTCCTTATTCACATAGCAAGAGGCCTCCTCAGCCACCCTACCTAAAATAACACTCTCCATCTTTTTCATGCCTCTTATCCCTACGACCCTACTGGTTTTCCTCGTAGGGCTTATCCCCAACATACCATTATGTATTTGTTTCTTGTTTGGCTCCATCTATAAAGTAAGGTACAAGATCCCTGAGAAACAAGGACTTTATCTGCTTTCTTTGGCTTTTTCATTTGTTTGTTTGTTTGTTTTACTGATATATCCCCAGCATTTATAACAGCACCCACTCAATAAATATTTGTTCAATGAATGGATACATGTGTATATCTGGTTATCGGTTCTTTCTATTGAACAATAGTCAAGTCTTAATCTATTACCTTATTGATTTAATTGCTGTAGTTTTATAAGTTTTTTTAAAATATCTGATAGAGTTAGGCTCTTATTAATCTTTCACACTTTTTATTCTTAGTCATGTTCAACTAATTATCCTCCATGTAAATTTAGAGGCATAAAAATGGCAAACCATTAAAGAACACTTACTGTGTGCCAGGCATATTCTAAGCACTTTTCATGCATTAACTCATATAGTCCTTACAACTAACCTATGAGGCACTACACGTATCTCCACTTTCCAAATGAGGGAACTAAAAAATAAGCAGTTTCCTCCAAGTCACACATCCAATAAGTGGCAGAGCTGATATTTGCACCCAGTCTGGCTCCAGAGGCCCCAAAGCCATCCTCTGACCCACCATTGTAGGCTGCCATACAGATCACCACGGACTCGGCAGCGGCAGGACAACACACATTTATTACCTCACAGTTCCAGGGAGTAGGAGTCAGAGGTGCAGCTTAGCTGGATCCTCTGCTCAGGTCTCAGAGGCTAAAATCATGGCATTGATGGAGCTGCAACCCTCACCGAAAGCTGGGGTCCTCTTTCAAGCTCACTGGGTCCATGGTGTGTGCCCCTGTCAAAGCTTACAGCTGTCTGTATGACGTCTAATAATTTTACAATCTACTTTCCATTCTTTTTGGGCTTCACTGAGAAAATTTAGGAGCCTCAATACTTCAACAACATTCTAGCTATGAGCTACACCAAAGGCATAGATCTTATCAGTATAAGTATTGGCTATTTGATCTCTGGCCAATTGACTGAGTTAGAAAAAAACTAATTAGGCTACTTGGGCAGATCTTATTCAGATAAGTAAGAACTTTCAGTTATGTCCACCATGCAATAGAACCCAGACACTGTTACATGGGTTGTGGGTTGGCTCCCCAGTGGGGGTGCGCAAGAGGCAACCAATTAATATTTTTCTCCCTCCCTTCCCCTCTCTCTAAAAATAAATAAATAAAGTCTTTAAAAAAAATGTATACATATATATATATATGTATGTGTGTGTGTGTGTGTGTGTGTGTGTGTGTGTGTGTGTATATAGGTTCCTCTTGGCAAACACATTCTCACTTTAAAAAATACACTTCCAACAAAGCCCAAGACAATCATCAACAACTCCAAATTTACTCTATAGCCTTTCTGCAACAAAAGCCAAAAGCAAGAAAACTCAAGACTTGCCTAGCAATCAATGTTTCAGTGTTTCACATTATTTCAAAATATCTAGATAGTCAATAACTTTTATCAGGTATACCAATTTGCTCAGATATGGCTGTTTTCCAAACCTTTTGATAACATCTTGTCTTTCAAAAAATTTGCATTTTAGAAGATAGCTCAGATAAGAGTTCTTAGAGATGAGATATTTGCATTTCAAAGATGGACTTTAGCTTCAAAAGCTCTTTAGTTCAGAGACAGTCTCTAAAATTTTTTATTTTCTTATTTTTGAAAGAACTTTCTGTGCCTCTTTCAGAAGCTTCTAATTTCCTAATCAAGATATACTTCCCAGTCATTCAGTTTGAGAGTCCGCGTTTTTCTAATTTTGCAAAAAAATTAATTTAGGTGCCAAAAGAAAATTGTATTTTGGCCATTTTAACTTGATATCATTTTTAATTAAATCTTCCCATTTCTGTAAAGCACTTGCAAGTATAGGCTTCCTACCAGGAGTATTAACGAGGGCTGTGGTCTGGGAGTTTCCAGCCTTGGACGCACATTTTCCCATTTTAATTTTAGTCCTTTGGATATCTGCAGTCCAAAAAAAACTTTCTAGAGATTTTGTGTAGTGGGTCAAAGTGTGGTGCTTATGGGTTGAGCTCCACAAAGCTTTCCTCGAGTTGCACGAACCCTCTTATGTGCCTCGGGTTCTCTCCCAGGCTGTTTAATGCATCCATTACATGACCAACTTTTATAAGCACATCCTGGATGAGTCAACTGTTTAATTACAGTTGAGCTGAAATTCCCATGGGCTCCTGCAGGTCATGGGGGATGCCCCCTGACACCTCCACAAAGATTCTTAGTCCCGTAAGAACACCCAAGGTTTGGGCTGGAGGAAGAAGTGCACCTTATCTTCAGAGCTGAACAAGTTTAAGCTCTCATTTCAGCAAAGACTTTGTTCAGACTTGCAGTTAAATAATTTCAGTTGAAAAGCCAAAATTAAAACCAACCAACCGTTTTTTTCTCCAGCCTCACCTTAGCCTGGGTTCTGTCAACCCTTAGCCTTAGTTCCACCTCAAGGATTTTCTAAAGACAGCTCAAATAAAGTCAGACCCTCTACCACAAGCAAGGGAAGGTCCTAGATCCAAGAGACAACTCACCAAAGTTCCCCCCATGTGTCAGGGAGCCGGCGGGGCTCCATAGGCCCCTTACTGGACCCTTGCGCCAGGTCCAGGTCTGCACGTGGTCCTGAGGGAGCTTCTCTGGAACCCTGCCAACTGTACCGACTAAATGTCTACATAAGAAACATTCAGACCTGTAGAGAATTTTTGTGAGTTTGAGCCAAACTAAGAACAATTGCTGCAAAGCAAAATCTCAGTGGATTGAAAAATCCTCTGGGAAAAAAAAATGGTAGTTTTGTGTCTGTCTTTATGCATTATAATCAAAGGAGAAGGTATAAGGGAGTTACATGAAATCTACTGGCAATTAGGGAGGAGGGAGAAAGCAAAGCAGGGTAACCTCTGGGATTGGATAAAAAGTAAAATGATACATACTTGTTACAGAGGTGGGTACCAGATAGTTAACAGTCAACAAGTAACACAATCCTAATAATTATGAGGGTATTTGTGATCTCTGCTCTGGAGAGGTGGCTGTGCTCCGAGGGGGTCTGGAAAAAAAGGAAATTACTTTGTTATTGCAAAGGCATGTTTTTCAGGTATGTCATCCTAGATACAGAAAAGACAACAGACAGGCTTAGAGTTAAGGTGAAGATTGACCTTTGTTAGGGAAAAATACCACCTTAGGACAGGACTACGTTCCATGACTCCCTTTTAGTTAAAAAGTTTTAATTTCAGACCATCCCATGTGGCTACTTTCAGTCTCTGAGGTTGTAAGCCTTCCAAACAGGCCTCCCCTGAACTTGTCAGGTTAATGTGTGGCCCCTTTTCTTCCACACAGTGTCGCAGAGACTGCTTCTTCCTCAAAGCCAGCAGGAGCATGTCTCTCTCTGACTTCCTCTCCTGGTACTAGCCAGAGAAAACTCTTCTCTTTTAAAGGGCTCCCCTGATTGGGTCAGGCCACTCAATAAATCTCTGTCTTAAGATCAACTAACTTGGGACTTATTAACATCTGCAAAGTCCCTTCACAGCAGAAGGTAGGTTAGTGTTTGAATGAATAACCAGGGGCAAGTATCTGTACTGGGAGCTGCTGTTAGAATTCTGCCAACCGTAGTCTTTTAATTCACATTTTGTTATTTAAGCATGGATAAGCCCAACAGATAAGGAAACAACTGTCATGGAAAGATACTTTATTATATTCAGAGATCCCAAGGACTCTAGGTCAGGCCATACCACGGAGGACCACATAGGGAAGCACTGGGGTCAGTCAAGAGGCAGAAGGAGAAAAGTAGAGCTACAGGCAAGAGCCTTCACTGTGATTTCCATGGGAAGGATTGGGCAAGGCAGGGTAAGCAGGCTTAGTATTGGCTAGTTTAAATAATTTCACCAGGCTCTAGGACATAGGGGCCGTCCCTAGGTATCCAGTACTGGCCCCTGGGGTGGTCAGGACTAGGAATAGTGGTGAGATTGGTGAATCAAATGAGAGTCCAAATAAAGGAGGTGATGGAAGGTGTAAGTACTGGATTGGTTGGTTTGCCTTTGGAAGATATACTAATATGCAACCTCCAGGAATTGGCTAACCCTGGGAGAAGCAGTCCTTCCAGAGTGAGCAAAAACCCAGATGTAGAAACATCAGAATACAGAAAACAAAAGACATGACAAATGCACACAGTTGCCTCATTTGGACATTCCTCACTCGTTCTCACAACCCTTAGGAAGAAAATAAGTCTTCGTCCTTTTGATTTACATTATTTAAATTTGCATGGCAATTTAGGAAGGATGAGACCTTTAAGACAATCTTGCCATTGTTGAATGAAGAACATTGAATGAAGAACAGCTCTTCATTCTTTTTGAGTCTTTTTTCATTTTCTTGCTCTTTCTGGGAGCTTTTTTCTACCTTATCCTCTAGCTCACATCTTCCATCCTCTGCTTCATCTAGCCTGCTTTGGATTCCTTCTACTGTGTTCTTCAATTCAGAAATTGTATTTTTCATTTCCTTTTGTACCTTATTGATAGTTTCTATGTCCTTTTTCATGCTGGTATAGTTTGCAGTAAGTTCCTCATAGTTTCCTTGTAGTTTTGGGTAATTCTCTTTGAGCTCTCTGAGCTCATTGAGCTTTCTTAGAACCATTGTTTTGAACTCAATATCTGATAGTTTATTTGCCTCTATTTCATTTCTTTCTCCTTCTGGGGATTCCTCCTTTCCCTTCAATTGGAGAGTGTTTCTTTGTCTTCCCATTATTTGTGAGACTCTTCTTTTGCTTCTGCTTCTTAAATTGATCTGTCTTGACTTCCTGACTGTGGTGTAAACTTCTATGGTAGGAGAGCGCTGTTTTTTTCTTTCTGGATCTGCCACTGATGATGTCAGATGTTGACCCTGTCTGACCTTAGGCAGTCTGTTTGAGACTTCCAGGAATCTAATGTCTGTGTCTGTCTCCTTCAGCTGTTAATTTAGTCACTCTTCACTCAGCAGTCAGGCTTAGCACAGAGTGGAGCAGAGTCCCTCCAGGGGGTGGGGCTATTGTGTTCTCTTATGCTGTTGCTTCTCAGGGGAGTGGTCTGCCTTAGCCAGATGGCTGCAGCCATATGGAGGAGTCAGCACTGTGATCCTGCTGGCTACTCTCTCAGTTCTCTCCCCAAAGCCTCCTTCTCCAGTCTCTCCTCAGGTGTCTCTAGCCCACTCTGCCCCAACTTTTGCTGGATCCCAGGGTAAGTGGCTGCAAATAAAAATGTAAAGGGCACTGGCCCTTTAAAAGACTCTTTGCATCTCTAGCCGCCTGTCTTTGGCAGAGAACAACCCTGCCACTTTTCACAGCTGGCTGTTTTCTGCGTACTTTTTGGGCTCTGGTGCTGTAGGCTGGAGATTCTCATCTTTGATTTAGACCCTGCTCTTCTCAGGGGGATCCAACTCACCATTTAAATATCCTTCTGGTGCTGCCACCAATGTGTGTCCCACCTGCCTTCTCAAGTCTGTAGCGTACTCCTTACCAGTTAGGTTGTGCTAAAGCTGATTCTTCTGTCTGTCCGAGGTTATAAGGCTCCTCTCTTGCTATTGTTCAGTTGTTTGTTGCAGGTGATTTCTCCACAATTTTGTTGTAATTCCAGATTGGTCCTGGGAGGAGGTCAGTGTGTCTTCCATTCACTCCTCCACCATCTTGATTTTCAGCTGTGACAAATATTCTTATATACACATTTTTAATATCTTTTGTGTACCCATCCTTTAGAATAGCCTTAAAATAAATTCCACCTTGAATGGCTAGATCAAGAGGTAGACTTGTGTGAAAGGCCTCAGACACATATTGTCTAATAGCCCTCAGGGAAGGGTGTAGCAATTTGCACTCCAATAGGTGTGTCCTGGACTTTATGTTTTTAATAAGCTCCCAAGAGATTATTATCCAGTCAGCCTCTCTTGGACTGTTGGTCAGTTTGGAAAATCATTGTTTATAAGTAACAAAGACAGCCTGGAGCAAAGCCCCCTTATATTTTAAAAATCTATTCCACTACTACCTTTTTCAGCGGTTTTACCTCTGAGAGGGCAATTGCTTTGCCTAAAGCATTTTAGGTCACCCTGGTCAGTCTCAGACAAGAGCAGGGATCCAGATGCTGTTTCCATCTTACCATTTGACCTCTCTGTATCTCCACTCCACTCTTGGCAGAAATGAACGTCTCAGGATGTTGGGGAAATCTCGGTCACCCCAGCCCCCGTATGGGTAACAGTGAGCAGCAGGGACAACCAAGGAAGCATGCTGAGAATACTTACTTTTGGAGGGATATAATGCCCATAAACCAAACCAAATTTTTCAGTAAAATGCTTGAATCTGAGTTTTGAAATAATTCAAACTCTCTCTTGAGAAAGTTATAAACAAGCACAAAGCCAGACAGCAGGCAAGAATTCTCCAGACCACCTCTGTCAGATGCATTATTTATAAGGTGGGAAATACATTTTTGCATTTTTTCTTCATAGACATTCAATAAAAATCGCAAGCCTAACAACGCAGTTTCTCACATTCAGTTTCCTGGCACCAGCCGGCTCACATCACGTACTGACTCACTTCCCTGCATGCTCCCCTGGGTGGAAGTCTCCAAGACCTGACCCCCCAACCCCAGGGAATGTTCCTGAGTGCTACTAGGAGGCAAAGGCTCTCCGGACAAGTAAGGAAGTTGTGGACCATCTGGTAAGGCAGAGCTGGGGTAGGAAAAGTGATTTGTAGGCAGCCACCCACAAGACAGGAAAAGCCGAGGTAAGGATAGTCTTGGGTTCTAAGCAGTGCTCTTGCCACCGTGAAGCTTGCGTGCTAAATCTTGTGCACTTTATTCCTGCAGAAGAGGTATTTGGGTTTCATTGGATTTGCAAATGGATCCATGACCCTCAGGTTGTTAAGAGTCACTTTCCAGAAATGTCTAATCCACCACCATCCCAGACCCCCTCTCCTCTCTCACTGCCTCTGTCTAGACTCCATCACCTATTACCTACATTCTTACAACAGCTATCCGTCCGTATTTCATGCTGGCTCTCCATGCTGCTGCCAGAGTGCTCTTTCTAAAATGCAAACCCACCTGAATCCCTTCCCTGCCTGTGAGACCTCAAGTGTTTCCCAAGAGCCATCAAGATAAAACCTAAACTGAGTTTATCACACAAGGTTCTCCATAATCTGGCCTTTTTATGTCTTTCTAGTTTCAAAAGTTCCTGTTTGGCTGCTTTTCCCACACAGAATGAGGACTGAGGCCTCAGCAGAGGGATTTGAACCCACATCTGTTTGACATCAAACACATGGTCTTTAGATAACAAAACTGTGTCCCATACCAGTGAGAAAGGCCCCCTCATCTCTGTCTTGACCCTCAATATATATTCCTTGGGCTCTTTCTTAAACCCAATGAAGACCCGCCCATTCCATGTATACACAAGCTCCCTCTAGCAACAGAAATCTGGTGTGATTAATTCTAGTACTTAGTAGCCAATTATCATGTATTAAGCACTAATTTTGCCCCAGGCAATGTGCCAAATGCTCAGATATAAGCATGAATAAAACATAGCCCTTCTTATTAGCCATCAATGCAATGCAAATCAAAACTCAGTAAAATACCACTTCACATACACTAGGATGGTTATACAAAAAAAAGACAGATAATAGCAAATGTTGGTGAAAATGTGGAAAAATCAGAGCCCTCATACACTGCTGTGAGGATGTAAAATGATGCTTATGCTTTGAAGAACAGTCTGGAAGTTCCCCAAATGATTAAACAGAGTTACCACATGACTCAGCAATCCTCCTCCTAGATACCTACCCAAGAAAATTGAAAATACAAGTCCCCACAAACACTTGACATGAATGTTTATAGCAGCATTATTCCTGATAAAAAAGTAAAAACAATACAAATGTCCAAAAACTGATGAATAAATGTGGTATATCCATACAACAGAACATTATTCAGCTCTAAAAATGGAATGGAGCATTGATATGTATTACAACATAAATGGCCCTTGAAATCGTTCTGTTAAGTGAAAGAAGCCAGACACGAAAGGCCACATACTGTATGGTTCCATTTATATATATACAGAAGAGAAAAATATATAGACAGAAAATAGATTAATGCTGCCCCAAGGCTGGGGCAGGGGGTGGAGTGGGGCAGAAATGGGGAGTGATTGTAAATGGATATGGGTTTCTTTTAGGAATGATGAAAATGTTCTAAAATTGATTGTAATGATGGTTGTACAACTGTGGATGAAAGCCACTGAACTGGAAATGGTCCATTGCCCTTTATACCTCAATGAAGTGATTATAAAAACAACCACAGGATGCAACCTCCCACTCTCAATAAGCCCTTAGTCTAGGCAGCCCTCTAAAGTGACCGACTTGTCCTGGTTTGCCTGAGACTTTCCCAGTTTTTGCACGGAAATTCTCACATTCAGGAAAATCCCCCAGTTCCAGACAAACCAGAAATTTCAGTCACCCTATTAGAATTCCTCCCCAGCCACCACAGCAAGAACTGCATGGACAGAAGGCACAGCAAACTCCCACCTGTAGGTTCTAGTGCTCTGAGGTCAGATGTAGAAATGACGCCTGCCAGGAGGAGGGAGGCTGAGCAAGCAGGCATTCTCTCTGGGCAGAGGTAGGGCATTGGCTCCCCCTGGACCTCGGCTGACAGAGCTGAACCCATAGGGGAGTGAGTTTGTGGCCAGAGTCATCACCACCCCAGCCCCTATAACTGAGGGCCCAGGCCTGTTTGTCCCTGGGTTTTGATTTTTTTAAGCTCACAAAATGATTTTAGTCTCACACACTACTCTGTCATCCCCTCAGCTTTCCCAGCAAGAAACTGCCCCCTGCCCAAAGTGCTGCCAATGCTGCTATATGCCTCCAAGTGGCTCCAAGAAGGCTTTCTGGAGAGCAGATCTGAGAGGCTAATGATGGATGGTCTTTCTAAAGCACTTGTAATCATCTCCCATTTTATGATCCATTTTCAAACATGGTGAATAGCCCAGCCTGGTCTGAATGCTTCTGATTGCCTCTGAGGCTGACAAGGAGGACAACTGGATAGTTTCATCAGCCAGGAGATAAAGTGCAGGCCAGTAGTGAGAGTAGCCATCTCCCACTTCCTAGCCCTGAGCCTGCTGAGATGGGAATCACTTTCTCAAAAGAGGATTGCTGTCCTCTGCCACCCTTCACTTCAGCAATCAGACCTCTCTCCCAAATGACCTCACACTCTCTTTCTACAGCTGTAAGTAATTCCCTCTAGACAGGTTGTGCCATAGCATGTATACAACATTTATTGTACATCCTTTATGTGCCAAATAATAACAGGCACTTGTAAAATAGTTCACAGTTTACTCTCCGTGCAACCGCCACAGTTATTTTAACACATCAGTCAGATCATGTCACAGTACTGCTCAAAACCCTCCTGTGGCTTCCCACTATCTTTAGATTACAATCCTTTCTGGGACCTGCAAGACCCTGAATGATCCAAGTCCTGGCTGCTCCTCCAGCCTCCCGTCTTACGCCTTCCCTCCTTCGCCTGTCCCTCTGTCCCGCCACCCTGGCCTGTGTGCTCTTCTCTGAACACCAGGCCTTTGCACATGTCACCTCTTTGGCCCAAAATGTCATTCCTCCAGGTATTTCTGAGTCTCCTTCCCTTCCTTCAGGTCTCTATAATCAAATGTCACCTCCTGGAAGAGGGCTTCCATGACTGTCCTATTAAACAAAACAGCACCCTTTCATTACTCTCCATCCCTTTACCTTGCTTTATTTTTCTTCATTGTGTTGATCATTATACTGAATATTTGTTTATTTGTCTCCCTCCCTCCAATAGGACCTAAGAGCCACAAGAGCACAGGCACTGTCTGTTTTGCTTACTGTTGCCTGATATATGGCAGGTACTCAAATAACATTTCTTAAATGACCACTGTTTTTCACTCTCCTTTAAGAGATTGTAATCAGTCTCCTTCTACCTCACAGATGAAGAAATCGGGGTATGGAAGGTTTACATTACTAGTACAAAATCACGTAAATGGCAAGTGGCAAATACAGAACATGAACCAAAATCTCACTGAAGCCCAATCCTGTGTTATTCCCATTATTCCACATTGTCTTAATTCTGAAACAAAGTCCTTTGTGGAACCGCGTGGGCAGGGAACTTAAAAAAGGAAGAGTCTCCACAGAGAAATAAGGAACCTACCACCCTCCTTCTCCACCTTCACCTCTCAGCTGATATTTTGTGCATTGAAGCTGGGGCAATACCAACTGGAAACACTTCTCGATTCCAAGGCCAAACACGCCTGAAGCACAGTAGTAAGGCTATCCCATCTTAGCATTGAAGTCGGTAATGATAACAAAAAGTTACAGCAAATCTCAAGGTAATAGCCCTTATAGCATTCAGGGCTAAAATCTGTTTGGGGATAATACTAGAGTGTAATGGAGAAATGAACAAATTATTACTATAAACTCCACAACCAAAGTCAATTCACAACCTAATATGAAACTTCAAAGAAGCTCCAGAAACGAAATCAGCTATTTATAATTACACGGAGCAGTGAACATTGCGTAGGTGTTTCAGGAAAGATAGAGAGCATCAGGGATAGAAAGATCTTCACAGGGTTCAACTAGACCAGAAATTAGCAAACTTTTTCTTTAAAGGGCCAGATAGTAACTATTTCAGGCTTGCAAGCTATACTGTCTCTTTAACTACCCTGCTCTGCTATTGGAGCATGAAGACAATCACAGACAATATGTAAACAAATGAAGAGTCCTTGTTGCCATAAAACTTTATGCACAAGAACAGGTGGTGGGCCAGGTTTGGCACACAGGCTGCCATTGCCAACTGCTGATCTAGATCAATGTGCTTCTGTGACAAATGAAGAAACTAAGATGGAGAGTTGATGTGACTATCACAGCCAGTTACAAAAGAGGGAAATGAGTTAGAAAGTTATTCAGCAATCATTCAACAAATGTTTATTGAGCATATATTGCATAGCAAACTACTTTAAACACCAGAGAGGCAAAGATGAAAACAGAAGAGATTCCTGTTCTCTCAGAACATACATTCTAATACAGGTAGCACACAGCAAAACAAATAAATTCAGACAGCAATAAATGCTATGAAGGCAATGAAGCAGGATAATGTATTGGGGGCAGCTTTGGGCATGGGGGTGGGGGAGAAGCAATTAAACTGATTGTCAAGGAAGGCAGTTGAACCAAAACCTACGTGACAATAAGTTGCCGCCCATGGAAAGATCACATCAATGAAGCATCGACTTTACATAACACTCAATTAATCTTCATAGCCCTGTTGTTCCAGATGAGAAAACTGAGGCTGAGACATTTGCTTATGGAGCAACCCAAAAGGATATCCAAGCTAGAGTTGTCTATCTCCCATGACTTCCCCTGCAGAAGTGTTTCCTCTGCCATTTCACAGTGAGATGACTCAGGAGTCCGCTCTGGAATTTAAAACATCATCTTAGTCTAATGTGTTTGGTTTGGGACCTGACTGTGTATTGAAATGCTGATTAAATTTTAACTGGGTATTGCAGCATGAAAAACTGTTTTGATGACCAGATGGTTGAAATTACTACATTTTACACTTTAAAAACTAAACTGGCTTGTTTCAAATGTTGATTTCCTGTTGCTACTTCCAAGCATATCTCTGCAAACAAAAACTTCATGAATAATATTAATTCCCAACAAATGAAAAGCCAAAATGAAATGCATTTTTTTCTTTTTCATATTGGTTTTTGAAGTACGAGAGAGGCTTCAAGGTCAGAATTTTGATTAGCTTACTACATGCAGCTTACTGATTTGATCAAGATGACCGTAGGGCAAATAATTCTCATTGTCTTTTTTAGTTCAGACACAAGTATTCCTTATGTTTCTGGCCTTCAACCAGCAGTTCATTAGGAGTAAAAAATTAAACAAAATATGACTAATTGTAGGAATGGTGTCATCTGTGTGGAGTATTCACAACAACCAGAGCAGTGAGCAGTGTTCAGCTGAAGAGACAGACCATTGCATATGCTCACTCTGTATGCTCCCTCTGCTCCAACTGTTTCTTCTAGAGGAAAAAAGAGGTTTAAATAATCATTCTGTTTGTTAACTGTTGTGAGACAGAAGTGGAGACAGAGACCTTTAATAAGAATGTCAAACCCCATCCCACGTGCCCAGGTGCAAGGTGAGGCTTGTGAAGCTTCTAGGGGACAAATTGGAAGCAGGTCTCCACTCTCAGGGCTGACAGACCCTTGCATAATCCTGAGTGTCAGCATGCTTCTGTTTCACATCCTACCTACCTCACTCCTCTCACCCGACACCTGGTGCACACACACCCAGACAGCAGCTCCACCCTCCCAGAAATCAGCAGTTGGAAAATGCTGCACCTCACCTACTAGCTCCTCAAATCTCCCCGTCCAGGCCTGGGATGGACTTATGAGCTCACTGGGCCTGCGGTAGTAGTTGGTGCCAATGGGCAGCGGTGCTGCCCCACTGGGGTTTGCTCATGTCTGTCACCTCTGTCTGTGTCTCTCTGAGGTTGCATCAGAGTGTATGTTTTTTTGATACCTAGGGCCATAACAAAAACATGTTCTTTTTTTTATTTCATGATACTTTCTTTCTTTTTAGCTCTTTTAGAAAGAAAAGGGCTTCTTTTCCTATGAAACGCCAAATGGCAGATGACGCCCATGCTGCAGGAGGGCCTGGAGGCCACGGGGGCCCTGGAATGGGAGGCTGTGGTGCCTTCTGGGGAGGATGTGGCAGTGGCATCCAGGGCTGAAGCCACAGCCAGGGTCAGAGTCAGGGGGACCACGGAGCTCATGGAGGCAAGGCCAAGGACAAGGAGTGGATCCCCATCACCAAGCTGGGCTGCCTGGTCAAGGATATGAAGATTAAGTCCCTGGAAGAGATCTCTCTCTTTTCTCTACCCATCCAGGAAGCAGAAACTATTGACGTTTTCTGGGGGCATCCCTCAAGGACGAGGTTTTGAAACTTATGCCCATGCAAAACCAGACACGTGCAAGCCAGAGGACCAATTTCAAGGCATTTGTCACCATTGGGGACTACAATGGACATGTTGGTCTGGGTGTTAAGTGACCAACAGATGTAGCCATTGCCATCTATAGGGCCATTATCCTGGCCAAGCACTCTGTTGTGCCTGTGCAGCAAGGCTCCTGGGGGAATAAGATCGCCAAACCCCACACCATCCCTTGCAAGGTGACAAGGCACAGTGGTTCTGTGTTGGTACCTTTCATCCCTGCCTCCAGGGCACTGGTAGCATCTAGGCCACTGTGCCCAAGAAGCCGCTGATAAAGGCTGGTCGCAATGACTGCTACACCTCAGCCAGGGGCTGCACTGCCACCCTGAACAACTTCACCAACGCTACCTTCAATGCCATCTCTAAGACCTGCAGCTATCTCACCCCCAAGTTCTGGAAAGAGCTATGTTCACCAAGTCTCCCTCTCACGAATTCACTGACCATCTTCTAAAGACCTACGTTAGAATTTCTGTGCAGAAGACAAAGGCTACAACTTCCGACCAAGATGGAGGCATAGGTAGATACACTTTGCCTCCTCATACAACCAAAATAAGGAAAACAACAAATTTAAAAGCAAAAAACGACCAAAACTGCCAGAAAAATAAAACTGTATGGCAGTCCGACAACCAAGGAGCTAAAGAAGAAACATTCACCCAGACCAGTAGGAGGGGCGGAGATGGGAAGCCAGAGTGGAGAGGATGTGCTACAAGATGGAGGCTTGAGGACTGGGCAGTCCCACATTTGCATGTGGATAAACCAGGAGGAACAACAGGAGAGTGAGACAGACCATGAAACCCAGGGTTACAGTGCGGGAAAAGAAAGCTTCAAAACCTCTGGCTGTAAAAATCTGTGGGAGTTGCGGCAGCAGAATAAACTCCCAGCCTCACAGAAGAGTTTGCTGGAGAGACCCACAGAGTCCCAGAATGTACACAAACCCACCCACCTGGGAATCAACACCAGAAGGGCCCAATTTGCTTGTGGGTAGTGGGGAAAGTGACTGAAAGTGGGGCAAGAGCAGAGCAAAGGGTGTTGTTCCCTCTTATGACCCCTCCCCCACATACACACCACAACACAGCAACTTGAGTTGCCCTGCCCTGGAGAATACCTGAGGCTCTGCCCCTTCCAATGTAACAGGAGTGCTGATACAAAGAAATATGGCCCAAATGAAAGAATAGATCAAAGCTCTAAAAGTAGAACTAAACAATGAACTAAAAGATAGCCTACCTAGCAGATGCACTGTTCAAAACACTGGTAATCAGGATGCTCATGGAAATGATAGAGTATGGTCACAAAGTAGAGGAAAAAGTGAAGGCTATACAAAGTGAAATAAAGAAAAATTTACAAGGAACTAACAGTGAAGGGAAGGAAACCAGGACTCAAATCAATAATTTGGAACAGAAGGAAGAGATAAACATTCAACCTGAACAGAATGAAGAAACAAAAATTCAAAAATATAAGGAGAGGCTTAGAAACCTCTGGGACAACTTTAAATGTTCCAACATCTGAACCATAAGGGTGCCAGGAGGAGAAGAGGAAGAGCAAGAAATTGAAAACTTATTTGAAAAAATAATGAATAACTTCCCCAATCTGACAAAGGAAATAGACTCCCAGGAGATCCAGGAGACTCAGGGTCCAAAAAAATTTGGACCCAAGGAAGCATACACATATGTACGACCCATGGACAGGAACTAAGGGGCAGAGGGTGAATCATGGTGGGGGAGGGAGTGCAGGGTAGATTGGAATAAAGGGGAGGAAAAAAATGGGACAACTCTAATAGCATAATCAATATTTACTTTTAAAAAATCTAAAAATTAAAAAAAGGAACATCTTTTATGTTTTTTTTGCTTTGAATTCAATTTTGTTTGATATAAAATATTTCCTCTAGTTTTATTTGGTACCAAATTGTCTCATACTTTTTCCATTCTTTTATTTATCTTTTTAATATTTTGGTCACCTTTTGTATTTGGAATATCCTTTTAACAAAACATATTGCTGAATATTACATTTTAAAAAAAAAAGCCAATCTGTGAGTCTCTGCCTTTTGATTGATTTAATTTACTACAAACCAAATTTATTTCCTAAGGCTACCATAACAAAATACCACAAATTGGGTGGCTTAAAACAGTGGAAATGTCTTATCACAGAGTTCCAGAGTGTCATGGCCTAATATTGAGCTCTCAATCCTAAGAGAATTCTTCCTTCTCTTCCCAGCTTCTGATAGTTTGCTGGTACTCTTTGGTATTGCTTGGCTTGCAGGTGGAGGTTCCAGGATCTGCCTTTGTTGTCATATGGCCTTCTCCCTGTGTCTCTGTCTTCATGTGGCAATCTTCTTATAAGGATGTTTGTTATATTGGATTAGGGTCCACTCTACTCCGGTATGACCTCATCTTAATTTAGCTAATTAAATCTGCAACAAATGCTTCTAAATATAGTTACATTCTAAGGTATGGAAATTTAAAGCTTCATTATATCTTTTTTTGGAAGACACAATTCAATCCATAACACAAATTATATAATCAATTTTATATCAGTATTTATTTTTAGCCATTTTATTTCTAATTTATACTTACTCTATTTTACTTTTCTCTATATTCTTTATTTCTTTCTTCTTTCATTGAATAAAATTTTCTTCTGCTCATTTGAAAATCCTGAATTCTATTTTGTATGTTCCTAGTAGTTATATTTAACTTACTAAGAATCATATTTATGTTTATTTTTTCTCATCAATTCCCCATCAATATTTATTCTCTATAACAAAATAATTATACTCTCACCTTCCACCAGCCTTTCTCTGAAACAATTATTTTTTATCCACTGCTCACTAGCCATGTTGGTGTTACCCAAAGTTTATTTCCAGATGGTTATGAATGTTTTGAAATTTTTCTTTATTTCTTTATCTCTTTACTTTTCTATCTCTCCCTCTCTTTCTCTACTTTTTTATACCAGAATTAATTGTCTTAAGTTATTTATCCACTCTCATTTTATTTTTATCTCATAGTAGTCTTGTAGAAATATTTTCCTTCTAATTGGAGTACATTCTCCAAGAGTGTTTTCAAACATAGTTTGTGTTTGTGTGTGTTCACGTTAATTTCTTTGGGCCTTTTATGCCTGAAATTATTTTTAAAGCATATTTAAATCTTTGTTTTTGTTGAATATAAATTCTTGGTTTGAAGTTCATTAACATTTTGAAAATATTATGTGTCTGTCTTTTTGCCTGTATTGTAACTGTAGAAAAGACGTTAGTTATCTATCAGATTCTTATTTCTTCATGAGTGACCATCTCATTTTCTTTAACAGCTTTTAGAGTTTTGTCTTTGTCTTCATGTTTTTAAGTTTCTTTATAATGTGTCTAGATACGGGGTTTAGCATGTCTATCTTATTAAGCACACAATGAGCCCATTCAGTCCAAGGTCTGCCTTTTTTTTTAATCCTTAAAAGTCCTTGGTTATTTTTTCAAATGTTTTTTCTTGAAGACTTCCTATTATACAATGATGACACCTGTATTTTTATCTTCCATAGTTTCTAATTCTGTTATATTTTCCAAGCCCTCTTTATTTCTTCCCAATGCCTTCTGGGAGAATCCATTGACCTGATCGTCCAGTTCACTTATCTTGGTGCCAATGGAAACTATTTTTATTATTTATGTCATTTATTGAATTCTTTATCTCAATGATTAAAATTTTTATATCCAATATTTTTTATTTGATTCTTTTTATAATTGCATTTTCTTGCTTCGTTTTACCTTTATCCTTCTTTTTCTTTCTTTATTATGCTTGTTTTAAATTATTAATCTGTTTCATTAGTTCTAATTTACGTTGTATCAGTTGTACACTCTGCTGCCTTTGTTTTACAGTGGTGGTGCTTCTCAGGTTTTGTGTAGTTTTTGCCTGTGAGTTTATTTTCCCTTGGGAGTATTAGCTAGCTTGACTTGAATTGTTACTGGGGAAGAGGCTAAGATCTAGGCCTCAGTGTGAGCTGCTTCTGTTGAGTTAAGAGAGGGGATGGGGGGCGGGGGCGGTGGGAGGCACACACTACTTGGGCTTGCCTTTTCCCCTTTCGAACCTCTCACCAGCAACCCTGCTTGTTGTGAGTAGGGTGAATTCCTGAGCACTCCTGTTTTTGATTTAAGGACTGTGTCTCCTGATTTGTGGCTAGCAAGCTCCAAAAGTATGGGGCTTGTGGGGAAGAGAGAACTCTCAGGGCACCTGCTGTTTCCTGCTCTTCACCTCAGTCAGGCTCAGGTGCATCCTTGACATTTCTCCCACTTGTGCTGTGGTGTCCTCTAGAGCTGCTTTTTTTTCTATCCTTAGGGGCTGAGAGGGACCACAGTGCACCCAGGGCAGGCGGCTGAAAGCACAGAGCACTGCTGTGAGGCCCTCTGCCAGCTGCAGCACCTGACCCTTTCTTGCTCTGAGCTGCTCTTCCCTCTCCTCATTGGGTTGTAGTCACCCTCTGTCTCCTGAGGTTTCCTCACAGTATTTCCTTTGGTTCTCCATATCAGTACTTTGCCATTTACTGCTCAGGTATCTCCAGAGTTGGCACAGAGGAGGAAACCCACAGCCCCTTTTCAGCTCTGCACCTCCACTGCCTGTGCTCTCGTTTACTTCTAAGATTTTGTAATGGGGCACAGCCAGACCCCCCCCCCAACAAAGGGTATTTGTAATGGAGCCCAGAGATTGGGGTGTCTAAGAAAAACATATTCTCCCCATCCCAGAGCAGGCCGCCACGGGGGATGGAAGCCTTGAGCAGGGCCATTGAGAGTCATTTTGCTTCATTCCTCATATGCAAAGAGGGTTATTTTCATATCACCAAAGCTAATCAGGAAGGTTTAAAAGACTTAATACAGAATGTAACTGAGAGAGGAGGAGGAGAGACAGGGGCCTGCAGGAAAAAACAAGGGACACAGACTCTGGGGAACAGTGTGAAGACCACGTGGGAAGAAAGAGGGGAGAAAGGACTCTTGCTAGTGGGCCTTGAGAAGGTGCTTACATGGTTATGGATAAAGAGCTGGAGATCACGGCGACGCAGTAGATGGTGCTAAGATCCGCGAGAGGCCTGCCTAGCCGAGCCCCGGACTTGTGTTCTTTTTCTTCTGAAGGACGGTGCCCCTGACTGGCCTGACTGGCCTAACTGGGCAAAGGGGGGAAGGCAGGACGGTGTGTGTGCTGGTGATTATTTTAAAGGGATTTTGACGTTTAAGGGTGACATTTAGCCATTAATCAAACCTGTATTGCTTTTGAATAAATAGTGCCTTTCCTTTTCACCAAACTCTGCCATTCAGAGCCATAATTCCAAGGGTGGCGGGCAAAGGACCTACAACCAAGGGACCCCAGGGAAGGGGGTTGTCATTGCCGGTAATAGCATCTGGGCACCCCCGACCCCCACCATGGGTCCATTTGTTTGGTAACAGTTTCAGCACCCCAACCCCACCACCTGCGGGAACTGTTCACATCTTACAGTTGCCCCTTCAGGCAGCAAGGCTGTATCATTGCATTTTCCTTTGCTTGGCTAAATTAGTTAATGCTTCTTCATCTACTTTCCATTTACAGTAATGTTTTAAATCTTCCAGTCTGCTATTCACTCTTCTCCAGTTCACATTATCCAGATGTGTTTATAGTACTTTTCTTCTGCTCTACTGTCCTATTTGTAGGATTTCAGGAAGTCATGTTTAAATAGAAGTCCTCTCACAGAAAATATTTAGAGAACTAAAAAAATTGATTCTTTAATTCACCTGGAAAAAAAATATGGAAGAATAGTCAAGAAAATTTTGAAGAGAAAGGACTTGATATGTTACCACATACTATAGAGCTATAGGAAATAAAACACTACAGTACTGGCACAAGAATAGAAAAAATAGCTTATTATAGTAGAATACAGATATGAGAAGGAGATGTATATATGTATTTAGTTCATGAATAAGAATAAGCATTTCTGATTAGTAGGGAAAGTGTAATAGGGCACAGCCAACCCCCCGCAGCCAAAGTGGATTTGTAATGGGGTCCAGAATTTGGGATGTCCAAGAAAAATATAAGATATTCTCCACACCATCCCCCCCTCATCCCATGAGAGACCTGGAGCAGGGCCATTGAGAGTTACTTTGTGTATCAATAACAGGCCACCTTCATACCTGAAGTGGAGCAGGGCAGTTGAGAGTCATTTTGTATGTCAATAACAGGATAGATTCAGACCTCATATGCAAAGACAGTTATTTTGCATCTCAATAAGGCTAACCAGGAAGGTTTGAACAACTTTAACACCAGATTAACTGCGAGAGGGTAGACAGGGCCTGTGGGAGAGACAAAGGGTCACAGACTTGGGAACAATATGAAGACCTCTCGGGAAGGAAAGGGGAAAAAGGACTCTCACTAGTGTGCAATGAGAAGGTTCCTCGTGGTTTTGGATTAAGGGCTGGAGATCACAGCAACACAGCAGATGGTACAGGGAACCGCGAGAGGCCTGCCTAGCCGAGCCCCGGACTTCTGTTCTTTTTCTTCTGAAGGACGGTGCCCCTGACTGGCCTAACTGGGCAAAGGGAGGGGAAAAGCAGGACTGTGTGTGTTGGTGGGTGTTTTTTAAAAGGTATTTTGAGATTCTAACAGCAGCATTTAACCTTTATTCAAAACCTGTATAACTTTTGAATAAGTAGTTCCTTTTCACCAAACTCTGCCATCGAGAGCCATAATATCAAGGGCAGCAGGCAAAGGACCTACAACCAAGGGACCCCAAGGAGCGGGTAATAGCATCCGGGGCTCCCCCACAACAGGTCCATTATTCAGTAACAAAAGGATGAACTATTCAATATCTTTTGCTGGAACAATTCCTGCTATGGGTTGAATTGTGTCTCCTCAAAGGATATATTGAAGACTCATCCCTGTTACCTGTGAATGTGACTGTGTGGTTAATTTTATGTGTAAACTTGGCTAGAATATGATGTCCAATTTGTTGTTCACACAGTCATCTAGATGTTGCTCTGATTGTATTTTGTAGATGTGATTAACATTCACAGTAAGTTAAATTTATGTGAAGCAGATGTGAATGGGTCTCACTCAATTGGTTGAAGGCCAAAAGTGCAAAAACAGGTTTTGTGGAGAAGGAATTCTCCCTCAAGACTGTAACATAGAAATCTGTCTCACTCTCCAGCCCGCTGGCCTGCCCTACGGATTTTGGACTTCAGACTGCAACATCAACTCTTACTTGAATTTCCAAACTTCTATCCCCTTGCTCTACAGATCTTAGACTTGCTAATCCTGTGCTTTCCAAATAAAGTTGAGGCAGGAGATAGTCAGGAAGGAGGAAGTTCCAGTAATGCTCCAGGGCTAAGATAAAGAACATGGATAAAGAGCGGAGACCCTGTTCTAAGACTGATAGTTTCTGCATCTGGAAAAGCATTGAATCTTAGCAAATCAGGAATACACCTGTGCTACCTGAAGATGCTACCTGACCCCTGCTTCATTATAATATCATTATAATAAATTAGCATTGTGGGACCCCCGTCCCAGTAACCAGTCAAGGAAATCATGGGAGACCCACCCTAGAGGAATAAAAGTCCTAGCCCCTGAATTGAGGGCTGCTGCTGTTAGGCTCTTCTGCTCTGCTCCGAGTTGGTCTGCTCCCATGTTCTGTGTGGCTTAATAAGTCTGCTTTTTCTCACTTTCTGCTATAAACTCTGTGTTTGGTTCAATTTCTTGTCTGATCACCAAGAACCTGGTTACCTGCGCCTACCTATGACAAAGTTACATTCTGTAACCTGTAAACCTTCAAGTATCCCTTGAGCCAATTCCTTAAAATAAGTCTCTATTATATAATATATAACATAGTATATACTATGTAATATGCATATTATATAATATATCATATATAATATAAATACAAACACGTGTATATATAATTCAAACATATACATATGATTGATACAGTGATGTTATTTGGAAATAGGGATTTTGTAGGTGTAAACAAATTAAGATGAGATCATTAAGGTGGGCCCTAATCCAACATGTATGCCTGGTGTTCTTATAAACAGGAAAACTGCCACATGAAGACAGATGCATAGGGAGACACCATGCGATGATGGAGACAAAGATTCGAGTGTAGCAGTGCAAGATTTTTAATTTGGCAGAGTCACTTTTTACTTTTTAATTTGGCAAAGAGTAAAATGATCGAGAATGCTCAGTTTCACTGAAGGGCCACTCTCTACAGTATTGGTAGGTTATAACTTGGTAGAGGCTTTAGGTACAGAATTTCAGTGAGTATAATAATAAAAAATGCACATTTCTTCAATCTAGCAATTTCCATTCCCCCTCCCCATCACATACACTATGTTTATATATCATCAGGGCTTATGATTGCAAAACTAGAAATGGATTCAGGGTAACTTAAGAAAATTAACTTAATGGGAAAATATCTAGTAGTTTGTAAGTTGATAGGAAAGCTCGGTACCCAAGTTCTATAATATGTCAGGAGCCAGTGGAGGCTGGAGAGCTGAAGACCCAGTGATGCTCGTGTTTCAGGAGCAGTCTGGTTGCATGCAGACATTGCTCACTGGGACTTGTGGCCATGACAGCTCCATCTCATCACGTAACAGGTGTGGAACGAGGTTCAGGATGGAGTATAGGCTGAAAGGCCCCTGGAAATATAGGAAAAAAATTCCACAGCCATGGTTGGGGGATGAAGAAGGGGGGTGAGGGCCAGTTAAGAGGTGCTCTGCATATCAATAACAGCTGGCTAGCTTCATAGTCATGCTAAGTAATTTGCCTGCCCACTTGGGACAAGGGAGGTTGGCTTGACTTAAACCTCTGATGTAGCCGAGGCGGTTCTCCAGTTGCTGAGCCTGTGGGAGAGCAGGAAGGCTTGTTCCCTCCCGTCAAGGGACCATGCAGGCCTAGACTAACAATGGCAGGTGAACAAAGTCAGAATAGACCAGAGAAAGGGCAGATGTAGTCATTTGTGGGAGGAGTAAGAAACAGGGTTATGGAGGAAGGGCTGGGATTTAAACTGGGCCCAGGAGTCATTTCTCACCCTTGACCACATGGCTTGGAAGGGAATAGGAAAGCTATGAGAGGTTCTCTCTCTCTGTCTTTGGCGCTTGGCCATGCAGGGAGTAATAGTGAGAGGAGATGTGCTGTCTGTAGTAAGGGATTTTTGCCATGTGGTTTGAAAGAGAGCTGTGAGAAGGGAAAACCTGGATTTTACCTGGACTTTTAAGACCTGTGCCTTTCCTGAATTTCACCCTGATCCAGAATAACAAGGCACAGGCTTTTTCGGACTATCACACGGAGGCTGATGGCAACATATTCCAGATCCTTCACAGATAAGAGCATGGGAAACTTTTGGGGATGATTTTGGCTAGTAGCCTGGCAGAGAGGATGGGTAGTGCTGGGTCCTGTGGGAAAGGAGGGCTCTGAGCTGAGGTGCTCTGAGCTGAGGTTCTCTGAGCCCACCAAGGTTGGAATGTTGTAAATAAAGATCTGGTCCTTCCAGCATTAATAGTTGAGTCATTCACCAAGGCACCACGAGGACAGGCCCCAGTCTGCTCAGTAACAATCACTGCTCTTGCCACCCACAATCTGTCTTTGAGCCTTTGTATTACTCTCTGATGAGTCACAAACCCAGGTGAGTGCTATTGACCAACTGAGGTCACATTCTGACCATGGTACCAGGGGCAGAACTAGGGCATGGGTGGCTTCTTTCAGCTTTTAAAGTGGAGATGGGGGCTGCCACCATTTAGACTTACACTTCGAATGGTCAGAATATTTATGTTAAGAGCAGCCAAAGTCAGCAAATACCTATAAATGGATCTACCTGCATCAGTCTGGGTTCCCCAGACAAACAAAATAACATTGACTATTGAACACAGAGGTTAGGGGCACTGACCACCTCCTATACTCAGAAATCTATGTATAACTCTTGCTCCTCAAAACCTAATTGCTAATAGCCTACTATTGACCAGAAGCCTTACCAATAAAATGAAGAGTCAATTAACACATTTTGTATGTTATATGTATTATATATTCTTAACAATAAAGTAAGCTAGAGAAATGAAAATGTTATTAAGAAAATTATAAGGTAGAGAAAATATATTTACAGTGTTTATTGAAAAAAAAATCCATGTATAAGTAGACCTACACATTTCAAATCTATGTTGTTCAAGGCTCAACTATACACACACATGCACAGAGGGAGAGATAGAGACAGATTGAGACAGATGGAGAAGGGGGGGAATTTATTATAGGGAATTGGCTCAAGTGATTGGGGAATCTACGAAGACCCAACGTCTGTAGTTGGCAAGCTCGAGACCCAGGAGACCCTGTGGTATAATTTCCAGTTGGAGTCCAAAGGTGTGAGAACCAGGAGATGTGATAGTATAAGTTCCAGTCTGAAAGCTGGCAGATTGGAGACCAAACAAGAGCCAGTTTTTCCATTTGAGTCTGAATGCAGGAAAAGACCAGTGTTACAGTTCAAACAGTCAGGAAGGAGTTCCCTCTTACTCAGTCTTCTGTTTCATTCAGGTCTTCAGCTGATTAGATAAGGCTCACCTATTTGAGGAAGGGCAACCTGCTTACACAATCTACTGATTCAAGTATTAATCTCACTCAGCTACACCCTCACAGGCACACCCAGAATGTCTGGGCACCCTGTAGCCCAGTTGTTGACCCAGTAAATTATTCATCATACCAACATTGTGGCTACACAAGATTTACATACACTGTCTTCTTATTATATTTTCATTAAACTTTTCCCTGCCAAAAAATATTTTGCTACCATCATGTGACTATACCATGCATAAATCAAAAACACCAGACTTTTCCCTAGAGGGAAATAGTCCAGAGTCTCATCAGTTACCAGAACAGATCTTGGTCCAGGATTTCTGGGTCCTTGCATTCTATCTCTAATTTTCACAATCCCATCTCTATATTCTATGAATTATAGTGATATACTGGTGTTACGGAAAGCCAGACTCAAGACACGATTCAGGGAACGGAGTAAGCCTTTATTCACACACACGGGCTCAGAGGAGGCAGTCTCCAAATTCTGAGCCCCGAATCGGGGTTAGATAGGGGTTTATAAGCCCTAGCATTCCGGCGGGAAACGGATGGGCTTCCCAGGTGGGGGAAGGGATTAGCATTCAGGTGGGAGATTGATGAGATTGATGTGCTACCCAGGCGGGGGAAGGGATGTGAAAACGGGCTACAGGAACAGATAAGCAATGATTAACAGTTAACCTGGGAGGGGTCTCTGGCTAGGCTGCTCCTCTTAAGTCATCTTGCCCTTATCACTGGCACCAGCTTGTACTAGGACTTTTGGAATCTGGTTATTAAAAACAGCCATTATTAAGAATGAAACTACATACACTTACAACAAAATTAATTATATTGAAAATAAAAGCAGTAAATACCCAAAACTAATTACACTATAATCTATGCTCTTGAGGTCATTTACCACTGTATTGTACCTGTGTGGTAGAAATCCTGTAACATGTTCTACTGAGCACCTCTTCTCAACTCTGTTCAATAATATCATGTTAGAAGAATAAAATAGGACACAGTGCAAGTATTTATACAACAAAAATGAGCAAGAAATATTAATCAAGGCTTTTCTTTTGGGGGGTGATTTAATAAAAAGTGATTAAAAATGCTAATAATAGTGGCTAAACTTCAATATGCATCATGTCTACACCTGTTTACTGTGATTAATACAAAAACTGAGTAAACATTCTTCCAGTATTTGAAAACTATTATCTGATTCAGTGGTGGAGTTTTCATGCCTTAACCAATGAGCGGAGTCTGACATAGATCTTCATTGCTTTACTTCCACCTTATTTGTTAACATAAATGAAAATATCAAACAACATTTATGTCAGAACTACTTCAACTCCATCATCTTTAATCAGAGATTAGCAACAGATACAAGAATTTGGCAAATCTCAAAAGCATTCTTTGGTGAATCAATGACTATACTGAATTTACATCAAATACATTGTATATTTATTATTATTTGTAAATTGTGTGAGATAATTTTTTACTCAGTAAAATTAACAATAAACTTATGTAAGCTGTGATACTGTGATTTATAAGAAAGATATAATATTTGGTCTTAGTCCTATTTCTGGCATGCTACTCCTAAAACCCTTAGAATTTCCTACAGGATGAGAGCAACAAAGGTGTCTTTTCTTATGTTAATAAGATGAGTTTTGGCTTCACCTAAGGTTAGTGGCTGGTTACAAGGAGAACCAACCTGTGATTTTTCAGGGTTGGAACTTTCAGTCCCATAGGCCACCCACCTGGCCTCAGGGAAGGGAAGACAGTCTGGAGGTTGAATCAATCACCATTCACCAATGATTTAATCAAGTAACAAAACCTCCATAAAACCCCAAAGGACAGAGTTCAGAAAGCTTCCAGGTTGTTGAGCACCTGGAGATTCAGAGAGAGTGGTGCACTCGGAAAGGCCCCCCGCTCCCCACCACCACATACCCTGCCCTTTGTCTCCCAACTGACTGTGCCTGAGATATTCTTTTCTAGTTAACCAGTAATCTGTTAAGTAAAATATTTCTCTGAATTCTGTGAAATTCACTAATAAATTAATTGAACACAAGAAGGGGATCATGAGAACCTCTGATTAGCTATTCAGTCAGAAACAGGTGATAAGCTAGACTTCAAGTGGCATCTGAGGTGGAAGATGGAAGATTTGTAGGACTGAGCCCAACACAGGGTCGTTGGACCTTCCAGTCTATAGCTGGTTGGTTAGAAGCATAGGTGAGAACCTGGGCTTTCAATCAGTATCTGAAGCAGAGGGCAGTCTTCTGGGACTGAGCCCTTAACCTACACAATCTGGTGCTAACTGTGAGTCAAAAGTGTCAGAATTGAGTTGAACGGTAGGACAGCAGCTGGTGTCGGAGAGTTGCTTGGTGAGCAGGGAAACTCCCCTGCATCTGAATTGGTGACCAGAACCTATTTAATGCATATATTTTGTTTTCTGGAAACCTGGTTGTTAAAAATTTGCCAGGACACCAATGTATGTGGATTAAATTATGTTAACTACCATAAATATTTCAGTATGAATGGATCTTTCTCAATATATGAGTAAGTGAAAAACTTAAACCCCAAAAGATTAGGTGCAAGATGACAGTCATTTTATAAAGTTAAAAGTACTTTTAAAACATTTTTGAAAGAAAACATATACTAATGTCTATTTACATCCTTTAGTCATTTAAAAAATATTTTTTCATTGTTGAGTTATAAGAGTTCTTTATATATTCAGGATACTAGATCTTTACTAGATTTGCAAATATTTTCTTCCATCCTGGGTCCCCTTTTTACTTCTGTGATTCCTTGACATTTGCTTCATCCTCTTTGAAACTTGACTAGGAGTCTCCTTGAAAGGAGAGCTGCTCTTGAGTGCAAGTTTCAGAGCTCAGGGAAGCCCAGAGTCTCAGAAGGGAGGAAACAGTTAACCAATTTTTCTAAGGGAAGCAGCAGTTTTCAGGTGGATGATAATTAATTAAACAAAAGTTCTGAATTCAATCAGGTGCCAATTTCAGGATGTGCAGAGATTCAATTAGCCCGTGATTATAGCCGCAGACTGCAAATGTGGTGCCCTCAGGCCCTTCTCCCTCCTCCCCCACATCAGTGCCAGGCAGCATCTGGAGTGCCTGGTGTGGACAGGTGCCTGTCCAGCAGCTTAGGCTAAGTGGTGGGGTGCAGCAGGAACAGCAGAAGCCCCAGTGTGCAGCGACCACGCTGTGGGCTGTATTTTTACCCTGGAGAGGGAGCCAGCTTGCTCTGCCCAAGCCTAGATAAGCTTCTGAAAGAACTGTGGCCACAGCTTTTTCTGTAGTTTGCCTAAGGAGCTCTGCTAAGTGGAATCAATCTTCTTCCCTTAGGCAGGTTATGTTTTAAGGATCTTTTCCTAAGAGATATCTTGAAAACACCCAGAAATAGCTGCCAGGAGGGTGGCATTTTTCAGACAGCTCTGATGAGGTGCTAGAACACCTTTTCTCTGGCAATGCTTCTGTTATTTCAAACATGCATTAAGCACCATGTGCCCTGGCACCTCACAGACACACATTTACTAAACAAATGAATGATCACTGTTGTACTCTCCCTTTTATGAATGAGCAAACTGAGGCTCAGAAAGGTTAAAAGCAAACTGAGGCTCAGAAAGGTTAAAATGGCATGAGTGCTAGGATAGGAGAAGCTAGGACTGTCTAAAGTTCTTTTCCATAAAATAAGCCATATTTTGAAGTAAGATTAATAAACTTGTGAGGCTCATGTAGGAATCATGAAGAATGAAACTGCTCACTAAAAATTAGTTTCCTTCCTTCTTCCTTGATCTCTCCGATAGTCCAATACATACGCAAGCTTCTATAAGTAAAGCCTGATCCTTCTCTGTTGGCTTGGAATACCTTCTGCTTATCTCTTACGACCTACCCTACCGCCTCACTCAGCCCCTCTTCTCCTCATATCAAAACAAGGCTTTTAAGAGCAGCTCAAAAGTTGTCTCCTCCAGGTAGTCCTCCAAGATTAAGCCCACCAAACTCCTCTGTCCCCCAGCTGCCTGTCAGTCTAGCTATGCTTGTTGCTGACCTGTAATATAGGCATTACGGTCTCTGTTATATGCACTCCCTCCCATGCACACCAAAGCTTGAATATTCATAGCAGCACTGTTCATAATAAGCAAACTATAGAAACAACCCAAATATCCACTACCTGGTGGACAGATTAAAAAAATCAGCATATCAATGTAATGGAATATTATTCAGCCACAAAAAGGAATGAAGTACTGATTCATGTGCAGGAGTCTTATATTTTGTCCCTGCTGTGGGTACCCCAAGAGCAGGGCCTAAGACTTTTTCTGTGTTTCCCTTCTCTTCCCAGATCCCCTGACCATGGACTCTGGGGAACAAGAGCCAACCACCAGAGAGGCATCTCCAGACTTGGCCACCTGCAAGGTCCACTGAAATATGGTAGCTATAGGAAGAAAGGAATTTCTCCTAAAACAGAACTCTGATCTTCAAAGGTTTTAGTCCACAAAATAACACAGGAAGGGAAAGTCCTGGGCCGGCTTGAGTAGGATACCTTCCCCGCCATTCTCTCCTCACAGATAAATGTTGAACCAAGGGTCAAGGCAATTTCCATACATGTTCTTGATCCTCTTGCCTCTTCTCCCTTCTTTTGCCTTCTGGTGAACATTCAATTCAAATGGGTTTCCTGAGAACCAATGACTCACAAGAAGCACCATGTACATAGAGGGAACATTGGACAAGGAGCCTCACCACCTGAGCTCTGCTTCCCACTCCGACACCTTTCAGTTGTGTGTCCTTGGGTAAGGAACTTGAATTTCCTCACCTACAAAGTACTGGAGTATAAGATCCTAAGGCCTGTCTTAAATACTTTCTGAACCCCACAGCACTTAACACAGTGCCTGAACACAGCAGGTGATCAGCATGTTCTCACTCATTTAAATGATGCCTAAAACCTACCTCACCTATCTTACAGGGTTGTTTGGAATGTCTAATGAGGTCAGGCAAGTGAAAGACCTTGAAAGGCTTTACAGTTGTCATGGATGGAAGAGACCTGCCCTGACCTGGGCAGCAGTACTCAAAGAATGACCTGCTTTTACACACTCTGTCAGATGTTCATAGCAGGTTTATATATCTTTAATACATCAGTTTTTGCAGTTTCCAAAAACTGGAAGCAACCCAAATGGCCATTAAAAGGTGAATGAATAAACAAATTGTGGTGTGTCCATATAATGGAATGCTGTACAGTAAGAACAAGAACAAACTACTGATGCAGAGTACAAACTGTATTATTTCATTCATTTGAAATTCTAGAAAAAGCAAACTAATCAATAGTGACAGAAAGCACATCAGTATTTACCAAAAGATGGGGGTAGAGGGAAGGATGGATTACAAAGGGCCACAAGGAAACTTGAGTATGACAGAAATGTTTGCTGTCTTGATTATGGTTATGGTTCACTGTATGCATATGTCAAAATTCATCATGTTGTGCACTTTAATTTTGTGCAGTATCTTACGCTTTAATTAGACCTCAATAAAGCTGTTTAAAAAAAAGAGTAATCAGGGATGATTTTCCTCTTGAGGCTGTCTTTTCTTCTCCCTTTCTCCCCTTAATGAGAAAAAGTTCTGAGAGATAAGCATGTGGTTATCCTTTTGGGGGGGTTAAAAGGGTGGGGAAAGCTCTTGTAGAGTTTCAATCTGTTTCTTCCTAAAGTTTTTTCCTAGATGACTGCAAGGAAACACACTTATTTCTAATTCACTGTTCTTTCTGTGCCTTCTCCCTTCTGAAGGTTTTGGTTTATAGCCTTGGTAGATTTTTGGATGGATCGTATGGTGGCTGCATCCCAAGCTAGTCTTGGATCGAACCGTTAAGACCATAAATCATCCATCACCCAGTCCTCCAATTCTCCCACACACCAGCCCTACGCCATCACCTGCATCTCATCCAAGGTGGCCATCCCTAAGTATATTGCATCTTAATGATAATTTTCCCTGAAAACATCAAACCATAATGATAATTTTTATCAGAGACTAGTCCAAATAAATCTTCTAGCTTCTCCAAAAACTTCAGGTTCTTTGGGGATGGGAACTAGAGAAGAGTAGATGGTTATAAAATCTCTTGGTGCTAGAGACCCCTCTGCTCACCCAGAGGCAGTCCCTGAGCCCTAACAACCAATTTCAACTACATTTAATGCCTGCGGAGTTTCTGTAGCCCACGAGTCCCTGAATTTTTTCTCAGCCTGCTGCTTGGTTTTGCTAGTGTTCTGACTTACCAACCATGCATTCCTGCAGAGGGTAATATCACAACAGTCTCAACAATCTTCAACACTTGCAGAAATAACATCATACTTACTCTCACACCAAGCTAAGAAGGCAGGAATGAGTACCTCATATAGTAGATGAGGGCAGATGGTCAAGGGACTCGATCCATATTATGAAGAAAGACCAGATGAGTATTCATATCATTTATCTCCCAGGTTGGGGCTTTTCTCCTCTAGTCTGCCCCCTTTTGCTGTGCATGGGGTCCTGGGAGAGGACAGAGAGCTAGTAGTAATGAGGTCTCCACTCATCAGTCTGAGCACCATAAAAGAGGTTGGAGGCCATGTTTCCTTAATCAGCCTAGTCCAATGCCTGAAGCCTCAGGATGAACAACGTGCTGCAAATACCACTTCAGATTCCAGGAGCTGATCTGCAATTCCTTTAAACAGGAATGCTGATCTTCTGTATTCTATTTTTCATAGGGACCCCTCCACCCCCCGTACAGCTCCCCGAGGAGCCCTAGAGATTTCTGGATAAAGAACAGAGCAAGATAAATAAAGGGGAGGGAGGAGGGGGCCACTCATAGCAACATCTGCATCAGGACTGTCAATTTGTAGGTCCCAGCTGGTCTCTCAGCCATACCAGATCTTTAGCAACTTACTCTCTTCAGAAAGGCACTATACTTGTCTGCTGGGACTGCCATAACAAAAAGCAGGGACTGGGGGTTTAAACAACAAAGATTTTTTTCTCAGTCCCAAAGCCTGAAAGCCCAAGATCAAGGTATTGACAGGATTGGTTTCTCCACGGGCCTCCCTCCTTGCCTACAGTCTTCCTGCTGTGTCCTTGTGTGATCATCTCCCTGTGCGTGCACATGTCTTGTGTCTCTGTCTGTGTCTTAATTTCTTCTTATAAGAATACCAGCCATATTGGATTATGACCTACCCTAAAAACCCCCATTTTAACTTAGCTCTTTAAAGGCCGTATCCCAAATATAGTCATATTCTGAGGTACCAAGAGTTAAGGCTTCAACAGATAACTTTTGGAGGAACACAATTCAGCACACAATAGGCACAAAGTCCCAGCTGGGTGGATGGAGGTCTAGCTTCCTACTCTGGATACCTTGCTGCCCTCAGTGAGATCACATTTCCCAGACCTTGGCCCTATACTCAGAGTGATGGTTGAGATCAGCCAGTGAGTGTGAGCCTCCTATTTGTAGGAGGCACCCTGCCCAGGCTTCCCAGAGGCTTGCCTTCGGCAGATTCTGGCCTAGTGTTGCACATAGGCTCTGCCTCTAGCCATTTATCCACTTTTTCCTCTCTTTTTACAAAATCTTCCCTCAGAGAATATTTAAATAATAATATAATGGCTAACATTTATTAAAGCTTACTCTGTGTTACACATTATGCTTATATAAATATTGAGCTATATTATTATAGCCACTATACAGATGAAGAAACTGACACTTGCAGAGTCATTTGTCCAAAGCCACACAACTAGTTTAAAGGACCTTGGAAGTTATATTCTTCACTACACAGATGAGGAAATTTGGGGCTCAAAGGGCCTATCAGAGAGAGTCTGCCCCATCTTGAACAAAGGAATTTTGGATGTGAAAGGGGCTACTCCAGAAGAGAATGGGAGACGTGAAGATTCCTGAATGTCCCATAGAGATTGCCTCTGCACATCTCACTGTGGTGAGTGAGTTTAACCAAGGAATGACTAATTCTAAGGCTCAGGGTTCCAAGGGCAGAGAGAACGATTGAGATTAACAGCAAGTTCTCTTCCAGACAGGGAGACTCATCAAAATTCAGAGAACCACACCCTAGAAGGACATCCCAAAGGTAGAAAAGAGGTGGGAAAAGACCTTGAAGATGACACAGAGATGAGGAGGGTCTTGTGTCGGAACAGAGCCTGAGATGGTAGAGATTTGATATGGGGCCTGGAAGGCATTCTTTTCAGTTCAATGGAGGGACAGCAGAGGAAATGCTATTTTATACAGTGATTCAAAGCACATGGAACTTGCTTCATCACTGACTTTGTGAAATCTGAAAATATAGTCAAAGCCTCAGAATTTTAAACTTATATAGGCCCTTGGGATGGGATTTAGTAAGTCAGATGAATTATCCATGGGAGATGCATTTGAAGGGAAAATGTCTGAATGGGATGGCAGGGGAAGGACCCAATTTATTCAACAAAAATGACTAGATCTAGGTCCTAGAATCTGCTCTGACCTTAACTGGTTGTGTGTTCTCTGACAAGTAGCCTAAACCACTCTAGGCCTCAGTTTGCTCTGTGCAAACTGAGGATGTTAACTACATAATGTTTAAGGGCGCTCCCAACTCCAGTACTCTAAGATTCTGTGGTCCGCGGCCAGGGAGAGAGGATCAGAGTGGCCAGGATGGCTGATAAAGGAGGTGGGTGGTGCTAGAAGCAGCTTCCATGGGTTTTGATTAGAGAATATCTTCCATGAGAGCACCTTCTCCAAAGAATAACCATTGGGTGTTGATCAGAGCCCTGAAGCCACCTGGGAAGGACTATGGTATGACCCAGTATGTCATCCTTTATAGACCTATTTAGTGGTATAAATTGGAAGGCAAAATGGAAGTCCACCTGGTGGAATAAACAAACTTTAGAACATGGCAAACCTGGGTTTGAATCCCAGCTTTGTCATTTACTCATGTTGTGTCTTTAAGCAAATTACATAACTTTTCTGTGCTCAGATCTCTCACCAATAAAATTGAGATAATAATAATGGGAGAAATAAATTAGATAATGTATATAAACACACAGCACAATTCCTGGTAAGTTATAAATTCTCATTACATGGTTATTTCATATTTTTATTATTAGTTTACAGCAGGTGCAGTGTGGAAAGATGAGACAGTCCAATTCAGCCAGGATGGGCTGTGTAACACTCCCTCTCCGGGCTAGGCCTGTCTCCTTGGACGATGTTGCAGGTTTCCATGAAAAATAGAACCTGAGGCTTGTCAAGAAACGTGTTAAGTAGCAAGATGGTTATTTAGTTAATTAATGGTCTAAGAAAGAGCTGAGAAGCTGAGATAGGCATTCCAGAATAGGAGAACTTCCTGACAAATGCAAATAAATCCACGGGGCAACTGAAGTGTACATTTTTTAGTGCAATATTTATGGAAATCTTTTATTCTTCAGTAGACTTACATTTAAGCTCAAATGACTTTAAAGGAACAGTTGGGAATATATTAAATGTTCTAACTAATTAAATAATGCAACTAATTCTAATTATGCTATTGACACCCACTGAGCTACAGAAGAATTACAGGAAAAAAATACCCTAATAACTGATGTGATAAGTGCTGATGTCATTTCTGATTTCGTTTATGAGACAGACTATTTGTAAAAAGTAAATATCAATAACAATAAATGATCTTGCCTGAGTGAAAAATAGCTCAGAAAAATGTTGAAAGCTGTTGCCATTGTGCATCCTGGCGGTTTTATTTGTGTCTCTGGAAAGAGGAGTTTTATTGCTAAAACAGTGCATAAAGAATTTAAAAGTTGGCCTTGTTCTCTGTTGAATAACTTAATAGTCCCTTGTATGTCTCTGACATTGGTTTGAAAAGTGATGTTGGCTGTGTTGCTGGAGAACAGGCCCACTGGCCTGGAGCTCATGAGAAACGTAGCACAGGAGCTCCAACTCCAAACCAGAGAGGTGCTTAAGTGTTCATGATATTTTTTTTAAAAAACCAGTCAGTGTACTAGGCAAAGTGGACATGCCGTTTATTACTCACTTTATAGGGGAGTGCACCGATGGCAGCGGGTCAGTGTAAGAGTGACCACACCTTCTCCAATCTGAGGCTCGTTATAGGAGGTCCCAGACAAAGGAGACACGTATCCTACATGTAACTCTAAAGTGCATTACCTTAGAGTGTAAAAGGGTCAAGAAGCAGTCACACAGGACAAGAAGGCTCTTCCAAAAGGATATAAAGAGGGAGTTACAATCCATTCCCGAAACAATACACATTCCTTCTCTCCAGGAATGTGGCTGTCTGATCAGCCCCCAGTAATGGGAGAAGGGCCATGCCCACTGATCCCACAAATATTTGAACAGAGCATGAAAGACACTGATGACAGCAGAGACAGGCTGGGGTCCCTGATTCCAGCATAGAACTTGGTAATGGATTAAAAGGGGGGAAAAGACAATCAGCTGCATTCTACTGCTTAAAGTATAAAAAACAAGTTACTAAAAGACAAGCACCAATTCTCAAGGCAAAAGAGCAACACTGCCTCAAGACAGGAACAATAAACTGGGGTAAAGTGAGGTAAACTGGGACCACTAAAGGTCTGAGGCTCATCTGTCCCACTAGCCTATAACCCCTTCCAGTTCTCCTAGCTCCTGGCTGTACCTCTGCTTCAGGTGTCCTTTTGCTATCTTGCAAACTTTTTGAGCTGACCTTGTAAAACCTTTAGCCTTGGGAAGGAAATGACAAAGGATCAGGTTCTTCCCACCTTCCCACACAGACTTTCCTTCCTACACAGAGGATGCATCCTGTGTGAGGCTGAGCACTCCTGGGCTCCAGAAGCCAGATACGCAGGAAGCCCCTTACTCCCAGGGGGCCTGGCGCTGGCTACCACGAGATGGGCAGGAGAAGGTCTGAGGAAGGCTGCAGTCATTAGTGGGCTGCCAATCAGGTTTTTGAAGGCCATGACCTGCAGTTTATATGCTGGGAGGTGATATATCTTATGGATAAGGGCACAGGTTTTAATTCAAACTCTACCTTAAATTCTGCTGGTCATATTACTTAAAATCTCTGAGGCTCAGTTTCTTCATTTGTAACATGAAAATAGCAACACCTTCTTCTGTGACCATGGGAGAAGATAATGAGATCATCTTTATACAGTTCCTGGCTCATCATAAGTGCTCTACAAAGGGTGCTGATGGCTGTGATTATTTCTCTAATCTACCTGGTACCTTGCATAGTACCTGGCACGCAATATTTGTCAAATATATTTGTTTGATTGTCCCTGCGATCCAGGAAGATCATGGGGAGAAGGCTGGTGGGACATGGGCATCAAGGTAACGGGGAAGAACCAGGCTCCCTGCACAGCTGGGAGGTCTGGCTGAAGCTGCCGTCTGGATGCAGCTAGCGGTATTAATGGATCCAGATGTAACCTTCACTGAGAAAACAGTGCGTTATAGCTGGAAGGGAGTTTATCAGCATCCTGCTTAGTTTACAACTGAGAAAATGAAGGCTCTGAGAGGACCGTTAGCAGTTCACCGTCACATAACAAGGATGTGGTGGTTTCAGATCCAGGTTCCTGCTCAGCCCATTGTCCATGGTGCTCAAAGCTCATTAAGGTGTGTGGCAGCCCTTGATTGCGACTGAAGTCTGACTTCTCCAACTGTTCATCTAACCTAATCTGGACAGAGCCACTTGCCTGTGAAGCAGACTGCCTCAGTCCCGAAGACCTCCCGAAAAGTCTAGCAACTCTCCTCCGCATATCTGAGAGCCTCTGAGGCATGCAGTCTTGTTTAGCTGTGACAGAACCTTCAGTGCTGTGGACCTGGAGGAGGGCAAGGCCTTGGGTGCAGCTTCCTTGGATGAACCTCCCTTGCCCTTCCAGTCTCCCGATTTGGGCTGTCTGTCCCACCACGTCTCATTGAAGGTGTGAGGTGCTGGTAAGGTTGTGATGTGAGTTCTTTAAAGTTCACTTTTGAGACAAGGACATGAAGTTACATGGAACATTGGGCCTCCAGCTTGCTGAGCTCTGCAGCTCTCTGTAAGACTGGCTGCTGCTTTCAGTAAGAATAGAGCCGTCATTCTGCAGGAAGGTTTAATAAACCTTTAGATGATAATTGGGTTTTTGCCTCCCAGGAATTGGAAAGGTGCTAATCTAGTGACTCATGAGCTGCATATACGAAAAAAACCCACCCTGGAAATTAAACTGCAATGTGTTTTCTGAGTGCCTCATCTCCTTATTTCTTTAGAGAGGGCAGGCTGGGGCTTAGCTGTGCAGGCTAGAGCCCGGTTGTTCTGGCAACCCTGCTGGAGTGACCATGTACCCTTGCCTCCCCTCTAAGTAATGCAGTGTGTGGCAACAAGGAGGGATGAACACCAGCCACATGTCTGAAGCAGCAAACCCAGCCCAGGGTACTAGGAAGGGAAGCTGGCCTGTGAACGGGTTTGCAAAGGAGACAGTTATTTCAAAATCAGTGGTAGAATTTCCTGAGGTTGGATGAGTATGCAAGTGTGAGTGCGCATGTGTGCATACGAGTTTGAGTGCATATGCTCATGTGGGCTGGTTGACCAGTGTGGGCCAAAGTGAGCATGTGAGCGAACATGTATGCGTGCACTCGCATGCTCCCTGATGTGCCCAGACCTGCAGCTTTTCTTTTGGCTTGGGCTGTGATTATTTCCGCTTTCTCCATCCATGGCATATTTTTTGAACTTCTAGGGACTCGAGCTGACTCCTGAGATCTGGCCTTTGTGTCTCGGTGCCTGGGATAGAGGTCTGAGCCGGGTCTTTCTAATGGGGAGGAGTTGGAGTGTCAGTTGGGCCCCCTTTGGAGAAATGCAACTCCTTCAGTTACCCCTAAAGGGCACATAGCTGAACTCTGACCCCACCGGGAGGGTTAGGGCCTGGGACTGCCCAACACCCGGATGCCCTCAGAAAGGCCCCTCTGTAACCCCCCCTTGCAGCCCCTCTGTTACTCTGCTGCCCTCCCTTTGCTTGGGCACATCTCCCTCCTGCTACTGACTCCTGTCCTCCTCATGGGGTCTTGCCTCTTATAGAGCCCCCAGTTTTGGTGCAACCCCAGGACCTCTGGAGCGAAAAAGGGCAGAGATTCCTTTCAGCCACGATTCTTCCAGTCCTCCTCCTCCCTCACCGCTCCCAGCCTGAGTCACAGTCCCCCAGAGGCTCTCCTCTCCTTCCCCTCCCACTCCTTTCATTAACTTCATTGAAGCTAATAATCCTGCTGGCAATTCCATTGTCTCCTCTTAATTCCAATTTCCTTTTGTCTCAAGAGGCAAATCAGCAGAGTGAAATGGTGACACAGCCTCCCATGTATTAATTAGGGGAACATTACGAGGTAATATAAACACGCCTTCAGCATCAGGGTGCTGCTCCTGCCTCCCCTCTCCTTTACCCCTTCCCCTCCTAAACGCCCGCCAGGCATGAAGGGTGTCCCAGGGTTAGAACCTGTTAGTTGTCCACCTCTCCTCACTCCTTCACCCCCTCATCAAACCAGTCACAGAGTCACACACATACCTCCTAACTATGCCTCAAATCCTTCCACAGTTCTCCCCTCCCCAAGTCCACTTCTCAGTCCACACCGCCCCCTGTGTACACTGGGTCATGGCGACAGCTTCCTAACTGGCCTGACTGCCTCCAGGCTTGCCCTTGTCAAGTCCTGTCTTCATCATACAACCAGATGCAGGACATGCTGCTCCTTCTGGGTGCTAGTCCTCAGTGGGCACCACACAGCTATCTCTGGCACATTCTCCTTGTCACCTGCTGAGCTTCTACTTCCCTTCCAGTTTCTTGGGCATCCTTTCCTCCAAGAAGCCCTTTCTGACCTGCATGATTGGGCTGGGAAGCCTTCCTTGTTCCCATAGCAGTGTGGGCTGATCCCTAACATCCATTGACTATGCTACATTATAGCTGCCCTGGCTGCTTTGGCTTTCCCACCAGCCTGCATTCCAGGTGAATGAGGATTTTAGAGTTGGGGGCGGAGGGAGGGGGGGAGCAGGTGGGGGCAGGGGCAGGTAGTGGTTTAGGGAATGGCGGCAAGGGGATGACAACTGCAAATTGGGAAATGAGCACAAGAGTTGACTAGGTTGCTTTATTATTATTATTATTAGATTTTTATTTATTATTACAGGCTTTTTATTGTTAATGAAGCTGGATGGAAGAGAATGACTTGGCTCCAAAACCTAATAAACTCTCTACCCCTTCCCTCTGGGGTTGAATTTGCCCTCCAGGCACAGCAGCAGGGCAGGACACCTACAGGCCTCCTGTGTGGGAAAGAGGGGCATGCCTCAATTGCCCCAGGAAACTCCAGATGGAGACAGACATGCCAGACTATTTTCCCAGTCCCAACAATCAGATAGTCTCAGCTTCTGAGGACAAAATAAGTGAGAAGAGGTGGGGAGCAAGTTTCTGTTCAGTGTTAAAAGATAAACTGAGGAATATTAAAAAATTTGAGTTTATGTGAGCAAAAGTTGATTGGAACTGGGTAGTATCCAGCCAGAAGTGGTTAGGAGTGCTCCACCAATGAGAGCTTTGGGCAAAATGTTTTATAGAAAAGAGGTGGAAGCAAAGCAAGGAAATAATTTGATTGGCTATAGCTTAAGCAGTTGCATTATAGTTGGCTCTTCTTGATTGACGGTCCTTAGGTTCGATTTCTTAAACTTGAGGCATTACAAACTTATATTTTGGTTGGCTTAGAAGTTTTAAGGGACAAAAATTCAATTGAATAAATTTGGATAAAAATTCAATTGAATAAATTTGAATAAAAATTCGATTGAATAATTGTCTTTTCTTGAGCAATTCATGAATTGGACAGCATCCCATCTAGCAAGTAGAGAGGAACCTCAAGATACTGTACAGTATTTCTATAGGCAGAAACTGAGTGGGACAAGAAAGTTTAACAAAAGAAAGGAAATGATTATTTCAGGCAAAGATACCTGCCCTTAGAGGAAGGCAAGGGTCTTATAAGGCAGGTGGATTGTCTCAGTTTCCTCTGGGGCATGGAGAGGGCCCATGTGACCGATTACCTCATTGATACTGACCACATAATTCCAGATTGACCTATTAAGATTACCTTCCTGGAGAAGGTTGAAACCACAGTTAGGTCAGATATTAACTCTAGGTTCAATATCATGGGCTTTAGCACAAGTGACTCCATTTTGGGCCTCTGATTTTTCTTATTAACAATGGGCTACTAAGGCATTAAAGCCACCTCACTCTAATGGCCCCTTGTTTAATTAATTCAACACTGGTACTTATAAGTACATAAAGGTTCCTCTTTTAGGGGTTGGCAGAAGTGTGGCCTGGGAGAGGTAAAGAATGTTTCTCCCTGCATGAACCATCTCTGCTTTGCATCAAAGCTCAGCACCCAGCCCAGAGTCAGGCACATTGCATATGATTGATAAAAGTGTGTCAAGTGGAGGAAAAGTCTTACATTTACTGGCTTCATCAAACCTTAGAGCTAGAAAGGATCTTCATGATGAAGAAACCGAATCCTGAGAGCCAAGGTGACTGACCAAGGTCACAGAAATAATCAGTACACCCTTCAGCCTTCTTACTACGAGATTCCACTTCCTGGTCCAGCTCCAGTTGAGGGCTGAGGTCAGTAGGTGGGTTGGCCATGAGAGTGCCACACATAGATGGAGCTTGGGCTGCAGTAAGACACAATATCCCAAGTGCACTGTGTAGAAACCCATGTGTGGGATGATGTGGGGTTTGAGATGGAGGTGGGTTAGGAGGAAAGAGGACTTGGAGCCAGAGTTGCAGGAAGAGGTGTGGGTTAGCCTGAAGAGCGTGCATTTTTGGAAGGGCTGCTGGATGAAAGAAGAACCAAGTGTGTGCTGAATATTCTCAGAGGGTAGAGCTTAGACAAATAAGGAACATATTTTGGTTAGTGTACTGAATCCCGTAGACACTCTAGGCACTGGCCTGTGTGCGCAATGGTGAACTGGTTACTATTGTTGCAGAGTTTTTTGTCTAGCTGAGTCACAAACAATACTGTGTCAGAAAGACCCAGTGCTGGTATTCACTGTGGGGTAGGAAAGCACAGAAGAGGGCTCTCTGACTCTGCCTTGGGCCAGATGAAGGGTGCAGTGGTCAGAGAAGGTTCAAGGGGGAGTTTTGGTTCAATAGAGAATTTCTTAATAAGTAGTGCTAACCAAAAGGGAAAGGGGAACCTGAAAGGATAGTGGCTAACAAAGTGTCAGATCCCTTCCAACTCTGCCGGCCATGGTTCTCAGCAGGGAAGCAGGGATGAGTAGTAGTGATATTTAGATCTGACTAGCCTGGACCCCACCCACTAACCAAATAAAATGCTTCCAGAAGCTCAACTGCATCTGCTACTTCCTTTGGTCCAATAGAGCAGAGCAATTCAATCTCTTCCTTTCTAAATTCTCCAGTGGTCCATTTTTATCCTCATCCCTGTCCTGCTCTAATCCTATTCTCTCATAAGAGATTGCCATTTAAGACCAGTTCTTCTCCTGGGAACAGGACCCATGATTTGTCCCCAGAAGCTAACATATTCACCTTTAAGATGCTGGAATTCAAAGAGGAAAGTAATGTTTTTGCCTTCTAGATATCAAAGCCCGGGAGCCTTAATGACAGGTCAGGCCCACTTGTTACCAGATTTGCCTGCCTCCCCGTTCCTGCCAGATCTGCCCTGGCCCTTCCCTACTGAATATGCCCACCCAGATTGAATGCCCTATGGGATTCCTTTGGCTAAAATGTTGTTGACATCAAATTCTTCTTTGCACACAATAATAGCCACCTATCTTGTGGTGATTTCAAATGTATTTTTTCCAGTTATTTTAACAACTTCTAGGTAGGAAGAGAATGTTCTGCTATTCCCTTTTACAGAGGAGTAAACTGAGGCCTCCTGAGCTCATAAACTAAGAAGCTATGCAGAGGCTTGGATCCAGATATGACTGCTTCAAGGAGAGGTTTAGGCTGATTCAACCTTTTGACATCTTTAGATTATATTTTAGTTCCCTGCCTTATTTCCCTAGAGGCTCAAATAATTTATATAGCTGTTCCAGAAGGTCCCATTTTATTGGATCCCATATTTTGTGGTTAAAAGAAATGACTACACAAAATTCTGTATATGCATGTCTATAGCAGCTTTATTCATAATTGCCAAAACTTTGAGATTTCCAAAATGTCTTTCAGTAGGTGAATGGATAAACAAATTGTGGTACATTCAGACAACATAATATTATTCAGTGCTAAAAAAAAAAAAATCAGCTATCAAACCATGAAAAGACATGAAGGAACCTTAACTGCAAATTAATAAGTGAAAGAAACCAATCTGAAAAGGCTACGTACTGTATGAGTCCAACTATATAGCATTCTGGAAAAGGCAAAACTATGGAGACAGTAAGATTAGGAGGTGTGGATGAACAGGTGGAGTACAGAGGATTTTTAGGGCCATGAAACTACTCTGTATGATACTGTAATGGTAAATGCTTATCACTATACATTTGTCCAAAGTCAGAATGTACAACATCAAAGTGAATCCTAATATAAACTATGACTTTGGGTGATTACGATATGTCAACATAAGTTTACCATTGGTAACTTACGTACTACTCTGGTGAAGGATGTTGGTTAAGGGAGGGGCTATGCATATGTGGGGTAGGGGCCACATAGGAAATCTCTGTACATGCCCATCAGTTCTGCCGTGAACCTAAATTATTCTAAAAAACAAAAAAAGTCTAACAAAAAAATGGCCTCAAGTTCTTAGCTACTCTCTTCCTTTGAGAGGTGGAATCCATGTTCCCTCCCCTTTCACCTGTGTGTGATTGTGACTGCTTTGACCCATAGAACCACAGAGGTTGTGATGCTATGGAGCTTCTGCGGCCATAAAAGAGCACACAACTTCTGCTCAGTTCTCTTGGAACAGTTACTGTCTGGACATTTCCCCTGGGGGTACTCTTTCTTGGAGGCCAGTTAATTGGCTGTGGGAAGCCCAAGCCAGAAGGAGAAGCCCCATGTAGGCACCTGGTTGGAAGTCCCAGCTGAGCCCAGCCTTCAAGCCATCCCAGCCCAGGTACCAGACACAGAGTGAAGAAGCCTCCCAATGATTCAGCCCAGACCTGTTCACATCAACCCCAGCTGTCTGAGTTTCTCAGATAGGGCCCCAGATTTCATTGAATAGAGATAATCCATTCTTGCTGTTCCCTGTCCAAACTCCTGATGCATAGAATCTCTGAGCAAAATAACATAATTTTTGTTTTATGCCACCTTGTTTGGAGTGGTTTGTTACACAGCAATAGATGACCCAGACATCACGGCAGACCAAAATAGTATGGGAACTTGCTTTCTCAGACTCCCAGTAAAGTTTCTCCTCACTTGCAGGCAAGGTGTGGGCTGCTGGGGAGCAGGCACAAATGGGGTCCGTGGCACTGATTGCTAGGCCTGGGTGTGGTGGCCTGGGCACTTTACCTTCCTTTCCTGCCAATCACTTAGCTAAAGCAGGAAGTAAATTGTGCCATTATTCCCCCTTTACCCTCCTTCCTCCCTCCATTTGTCTGAAGGGGGCTGTTCACTGGTCTCAGAGTTCTGCCTTGTGCGGAATGGCCTAATCAATACCTGCCCCTGAGCCAGCTCTTAGGGGCTGTTAGTGTGTCATTTATTGTACAAAATGACTGTATTGAAGATAATTGCAAGTGACACGTGTTCACTTTAACATGCAGCTTTCTCCAGGGCAGGCAGGGTACTGCAGCACCTCTTGTGAGGGTGCGGAGGTCGTGTGAATGGGTGTGGGGAGGGGTCAGGACACAGCCTGGGATTGAATGCAGAGGATGCCAGGAGTGTGTGTGTGATAGAGAGATGGGGGGAGGGGGAGAGAGAAGAGTTTGGGGAGGGCGCTGACCTATCCGGTCATCCCACTTCTAATTCCTGTGTGGCATCAGACAAGACTTTGAAATATGAAAAGGTAAGGGCTACTTTGGGGTGATGCTTCTCCCCCCGCCATTTATTTTTTTCATCGGGCCTATGGACAATGGGACTACTTCCTTTCCAGTTCCTTTCCTTAACCACTGCCCCCAGGAAGTGGGTAAGAAGAAAATAAATGGTCAGTGCTGATCACGCTCACCAGGGAATGAGAAGAAGGAAAAACACTGACCTAACTGAGGCGAGAGTAGAATCTGGGTGAGCAATTAGGTTACCAGTTAGGATATTGGCTGCATTACACATTTTGAAAATAATATTTTTCTCCCATACCAATGTAGCATATCACTATGCTCTTCTGCTCCATGGTTTATTTGTTTGTTTGTTTTTCACTTTACAGTGTATCTTATAGACTGTTCTATATTGGTACATAGAGATCCTTTTTTTTAAAAAAAGATTTTATTTATTTTTAGAAGGGAAGGGAGGGAGAAAGAGAGGGGGAAAAACATCACTGTGATTGCTTCTCACGTGTCCCCTTCTGGGGACCTGACCTGCAACCCAGGCATGTGCCCTGACTGGGAATCGAACCAGTGACCCTTTGCTTCTCAGACCAGCACTCAATCCACTGAGTCACACATGCCAAAGCAGGAGAGATCCATTTTTAATGAATGTACGTAAAATTTCATTTCATGGATATGTTATCATTTATTCATTCAATCAGTTTCTTATTAGTGGATATTTAGACACACATTCCTCGAACTTTACAGTGTGTATGCATCTCTGGTGATGTTGAAATGTGGGTTCTGATTCAGGTCCAAGGTGGGGCCTGAGATTCTGTATTTTGACAAGCTCTTCGGTGATCCTTCTGGCCCACTGAGCACTGTTTGAGTAGAGAGTACACAGACCGTTTTCCATATTTTGCCATTATAAACAATGCTGCAATAAATATTTTTGTAGGCCCCTTTTATAATGTGTAATACTTTCTGTAGGATAAATGCATAGAAATAGAATATCCAGGCCAAAAAAAGTATGTGCCTTGGTAATTTGAAGGATTTTGCAAACTGCCCTTCCTAAAACGTCCTCTCTGCCAGTACTATATAAGAGAGCCTGTCCCCGACACCCTTGCCAATGGGGGGTGTTATTAAACAAATGTGTTTTTATTTCTCCTTAATATTTTTATTTGTTATTTTATTAATTTAGAAGAAGGCATGGTGGGGAGAGAGAGACATCAATTTGTTGCTCCACTAATTTATGTATTCATTGGTTGCTCCTTGTACATGCCTTGACTGGGGACCAAACCTTGCAACCTTGGCATATCAGGATGACAGGTTAACCAGCTGAGCTACCTGGCTAAGGCTAGATGTTATATTATTGGTGCACAGATATCTGGGGCTGTCAGACCTTCATGGTGAGTTGTACCCTTTATGTAAGGTGTGGGGTTTTTTTTTTTCTGTTTAACACTTCTGCCTGTATGCTGACTTTAAATCTGCATTTGCCAGGTGTGCCTTTGCCCATGTTTTCCTATATGGTCCTATATATTTTTATTTAGGATTTTTCAAACTTAAAGTTAATTTATCAAGTAGTTCACTTGCTTACGCATATGTAAAGTCACATATTATATAAAATCTTAATTTAGACCTGCAGTTTCTTCCACCCTCATTATTTCATGAAATCATTTTGTTCAAATTCTTCACATGCATTTTCAAGATTATGGTTCTCCTCTTCATTATTAGATAGTGTTCTGAGTCATTTACCCCAATTTTTCCAAGCACATCATCTTCACCTCCTTCTAAAAGTTGCAGTACCACAAGTTTTGTTTCCATATGTGCTATCTCTACAAAAGTTCTGCCAAGATATGAATCTTTGTTCTGTAACATTCAGTTGTTTCATTATTTGTCCTGTACGTTTTTATGAGCTCCTTACTGGAGCTACTTACAGTGCTGCTTTTTCCCTTTCATTAAATTTATATCTTTTTGAGTAGCACATTGGAATAAATTCAAGTGGCAAGTGTTCTATGAGGCTTGTATTTTTAAATATTGAAAGAAAAATTTCTCTCTCCTTTCTATCCACAGCTTTGGCACTCAAACAAGCCAATGATTTTGAATTCTTTTTAGCTTTTCAGACATTTTTTCTATATTTCGAAATAATACAGTCATTACTATTTTTTAATGTTTTAAAGTTTTAGGTACTATCTATTGACTTCCTTCAATAGAAAATGTGAATTTAGCTCTTTCACTCTGCTCTTTCCTATTTTCTTCTAGTATAGTTACATTACAATTTTTGGATGAAATAAATATTCAATGTTTATATTATTGTGATTCTAGAAATATTATTTAGAGTCAAGCCATGTGGTAAATAATAGCTAAGTTTTCTTTCTGCACAAATTTCTGTTTTTTCTACAGTTACTGACTTTTTTTATTGCTTCCCTTTTTCTGTCTTTATCATTAATTTACCCCCAACTTTCTGACAGAAGAATCATTCTTGCCTCAAAGTATGTTCAAAACTTCAGTAAGAGATCACCCTAGAAACTCCTGGCCTCTTGCTGCCATCCAAATGGGTCACCGCCTTAGCCCGCTGCCCAGAAAGTCATCTGGGCACTTCCTTCACCATCCCTGAGGAAGAGGATGGCTCTCTGCTGTGTTGTATCCCCTGTCTTCTGGCTCTTTCTTTGTTTACTCTCATTTTGGTGGAGCCATCTTCCATTGGCTCTCAGAGAGAAAAGTTTTGAGGAGGATCAAACTTTGGAGGATTTTTACCTCAGAACATGTTCTTATTATATTTGCATGGATAATTTGGCTAGATATAGAATCCTGGGTTTGGTATAATTTCGCCTTAGAATTTGAAGACTAACTGTCTCCCAGCTTCAAGCATTGTCTAAAAATTGTTTTGATACTGGATCCTTTGGATGCGACCCCAACTTCCCTGACATCCTTTCTGCCAGTGCATTACTTGTCTAGATGCTTCTAGATCACCTCTTTACACCTCGTATTTTGAGGTTTTGTCTGAAAAAAGTCCAGACATTTTGAGGTCTATCTGGAAAAAGTTCAGCCATTGTTAATATAACAAGAATAGTTTGTATGACATCAATGTAACCTGGCAGCCAAGGAGAGTGGACTGGAATGCACATGTGTGAACAATGACAACTTCACTGTGTTAGTTAGTGGGGGTGGTAGACTCCACTGAGGGAGCATGTGTACTGTGTAGTCCTTACATTTAAAATGGCTCAGTAAGTAGAGCAATGAATCTGCCTCAGATGTCACATGAAGCTTGAATATTTGTCCACAGAAACTATTTGGATGTTTCAGAACGCTGTAGCTATGGGCAACTGGTGATTGGCAGCTTCATTATGACAATGCACGTCATGTCTCATGCAGACTTTTTTGACAAAACATCAAATCACCCAGATGATTCAGCCCCCAACAGCCCATATTTGGTGCCCTGTAACTTCTGGCTTTTTCCAAAACCAAAATCCCCTTTGAAAGGGAAGAGATTTCATACTGTCAATGAGTTCAGGAAAATACAACAGAGCAGCTGATGGAGACTGGGAGAACTGTGTGAAGTCCCAAGGTGTCTACTTCAAAGCCAACTGAGGCATCATTGTCCTATGCACAATGTTTGTTGTATGTCGTATCTTCAGTACATGTCTCTGTGTTTCGTATTACATGGCTGGATACCTTCTGGGCAGACCTCGTAGAATAATGCTTGCCTATCCATTTTCTTGCATTGTCCTGAGATCTCAGTGATCTTTTTAATAGCAAGCCTGATCTTACCTCTCTTTGGCTTAAACTCAAGTTTTCTGAAGTTTTTTAGGATGAAAACCCATTGTCTTCAATACAGCTTGAAGGCCTGTGTGACCTGCTTCCTCCCTTACCTCCCCCAAGACAATGCTCCCGGCACCTATTCTTTTCCAGCCTGGTTGGATTGTGAATATGTTGTTCTTGCCTCTGCTTGAGTATTCTTCCCTCAACTGCCATTCACCTAGTTAATTTGTCGTCTTTCTCGCCTCATCTCTAATCTTCTGCTTCTGGACCAGGTCAGATTTCCCATAACACTTTCCAGAGCTCTTTGCACATAAATTTAATGTCCTTCACTAGTGTGTAAGTTCCTAGCTTTAGCAGCAAGTTTAGCTTGGAAGTAGAGGGGTAGTAGAGGTAGGGACTGTGAGGCCAGGGAGTGCACCTGTCTTCTTTAGTGTTGTGTCTCCACAGCCTAGCACAATGCTTGCACATAAAGACTACTCAAAATATAGCTGTCAGGTGAATGAACAAATGAATGAATAAATGAGTATGCCCCTAGACTATAGAGATTGCCTGGTTCAATATTTACTTGTTATGGATAAATACACTGAGACTCATCAACATAAGGGAAAGTGCCCCCAAACATGCACAGTAAAAAATGTAATACTAATAACAGCCCTCTGAGGTGGTTTCCTTAGCTCTCATTTTACAGAGAAAGAAACTGAGATTCAGAGAGTTAAAATAACTTGCTTAACATCACACAGCTAAGCAACAGAACTGGGATCAGCACTCAGGTCTCTCTGCCTCCAGAGATCATCAATTTCTACACTTCGTGATGCCCTTATTAGTAACATTCACATCACATTCAGACCTGCCAGGAATCAGGAAAGTGAGTGTATGTATCAGCATCGTCTATTCCTAAACCTCATGGCTTACAATTTTAACTTTTCATTCTCACTTATAGGTTTGCAGTTGGCTCTGGCTCTACTGGCACTGGCTGCGCTTAACTGAGGGTCAAGTTCAGGTCTCCTCTGTGTGTGCTCTCATTCCAGAACTAAGCTGAAGGAGCCTCCATGTTCTGGGGCATTTTATTCTCATGGTAGAAAACAGAAGCTCTAAGAGGGCTGCCCTAAATGTCTGCCCCTTTTAGAAGCTTTGGACCTGGATACCACATCCACTCACATCTGTTGAGACAAAACAAGTCACAAGGCCAAGTCCAATATCCAAGATGTGTCAGGGAACTCCTCCCATGGGCATGGGAGTTCTAGAAAATAAACAGTAACAGTCTAGCTGAACAATAATACAATCTAGCACAGTGAGAGACACAATGACCTCCATGAACTATGACATTGGAACCCATATTGTAGGGGCTTTGCAGCCTGACAGTGATGCCTTCTAGGAAAATCCTTCATTGCAGCCCACATATTAAGGACCCACTATGATTTTTTTAAAAGATTTTATTTATTTATTTTTAGAGAGAGAGGAAGGGAGGGAGAAAGAGAGGGAGAGAAACCAATGTGTGGTTGTCTCTCATGTGCTTCCTACTAGAGACTTGGCCCGAACCCAGGCACGTGCCCTGACTGGGAATCAAACCCCCAACCCTTTGGTGTGCAGGTGGCACTCAATCCACTGAGCCACACCAGGCAGGGCAGGACCTACCATAATTAAATGCACACTTGTTAGAAGCACCAAAACATCACTATGGAAGAGGCACTGAATGTTAGAGTAGAATGTCAAACACCCAAATCTGTTTGAATTGGGTTGGTGCCCATGCAGTTGTGAAGTATTTTAAGTACCACCGCTGAGTATATGTAAATAAATACAAGTTACACATTTAACCTCTTCTCTAACCGGACATCTCACCCTCTTTTACAGGACTGAATATTTGGTAACCAGGATCTGTCATATCCACCAGGGACCCCAAAGGCAGAATTTGTTGAAATAAAAGCAGGAGACCTTAGTTAAACTCAAAGAATATCCTTTCTGCTCAGGTTACCAATTAAAAAGGGAAGCTCCTTTACTTATTAATGTAACAAACATTTTTTTAGATCCCTTTTATGGCTGGGCACTCTGTAGCTACCTGGAGTAGGGGAGGGGAGTCTCACATTGCATACCCAACGGCAGGATTTGAAAGAGCCTGCTTTCTATGTGATGAAATGTCACAGCTGGGTTGGGCCTTAGAGGCGTGAGAACCAACACTTTCAGACAGAGCAAATGTCATTTCACCCGGTTAGTGCAGTGGCAGAGCTGGGACTACATTCTTGGTCAAGTGTTCTTTACTGTCTTCAGCAAACACAGAAAGCCCATTATGAGAGACAGTCCCTGGGCAGTAAGAGGGCAGACGTTTGATGGCTGCTCTGGAGGGTAGCGTTATCTGTCCCCGGTCAACTATGTACGAGATGGCTTCTCTGGGGCTCAGAGGTGGCTTGGGCTCCAACCCCTTGGGCAGAGACTGAAACCCACCTCCATGCCCCCTGAAGGCCTTGGAGCCTAAGAGCCGGGGGCTGGGGAGGGGAGGCTGCCTTTGCAGCTGATTTAATCATACCAGGGTGTGTGAATGGGAACGCACATTCCATCCATCTGCTTAATCCAAACCATATGAAAAATAAGACTCTCTCGGGGCCTCTGTTAATAATAAGTGGTTTATGCTGTGGTCTTGAGGGGGCGATTTGTTCACCTTACAGTCATTCCTCTTCTTTACTCATCTTCCCTTTCTCCAGTGCCTGTGGATGGCAGGAGGAGAAAGTAGAAAGATGGTTAACATGCGCTGAAACGGATGGTTAAAATAAGGAGTAGTTTAATTGCTTATTGCCTGGATTTTGTTATAACCCTCGTCGTCATGGAGTCTAAGCATCCGGGGCCCAACCCCACCTGCCTGGGTGCCGCAGGGAAGAGGAGGGGTTGGTGGCCTGGTGAGCGATTCTTGGTGGGAAGATGAGAGCACCTGGGCAGAGAGAATCCAGTGTGCCAGGGTCCCGAGCTCTGGGGCGCAAATTCCCCCACCACAGGGCTCTGCTCCGGAGGCTTGGGATGAGAGAGAGCACTGGAGAGGGAGTCCCCGCAGGGCCAGATTTTGCCATTTAAACTTAAGTAAATCATGTCATCTCTGGGCCTCAATTTTCTTAGCTGCACAACACAAATATGGATCTGTTTTCACAGGGCAGTATGAGGATTAGAAAAGATGAAGGCTGGGGAAAGCACTTTGAAGCCACTAAGATGGGAACTGGTGTTCAGGATGGGGATTATCATTATTACTATCAGCCCTGATCTTTTGACATGAAGGTGGGGGCAGTGGGCAGGAAGGGGACCCCTCCTCTTTTTCATATGGGCTAATGTGGGTTCCTGAGCTGGAGGTAGACCAGGACCACAGAACCCCAGGCCCTGCAGGTGAGGCTGTCAGTGACTCCTACGTCTGAGGCCCTAGGCTTCTGGCGGTGCCAGGCCCTGAGCCACCACCTGCAGGCCTCTCCAGCTAGAGCCCATTAGTAAAATCTCTGCATTGAATTAGCTCTCTCTGCAGGTCCCTTGATTCAGCTTTCTCTTAGGGATAGGAATACAAATTGGTAGTGCAAAGAGCCGGCTCTAGGCTCCCAGGGCAGGTGAGACCAGCCTCTCCCCATGCGTAATGCCAGGGACAGACCTGTCACCTGCCTCAGCCATGCTGGTCTGGCCTTCGGAGTCATCTGCTTCCAGATACCCTCCTTTGGGTGGAATTGAAGACATGTCCCCTTCCATCCCAAGCCAAGGAGTAGATTTTTCCTCCCTGACCATTCTATGCTGTGCTCTGGACATGAAGAAAAAGACCTTGTGGCTTTCCCCAGCTTTACAGACCCTATCACTCCCCTCCACATCACCAAAGTTTTTAAGGAAGACCAGAGAGCTGGACCAGGTGAGTCGCCGGCCGCGGCCCTCAGCCTACCACCGGGCTCCTGCCAGAAGCTTTGAAACCAGGCTGAGTGTTTCAGAGCCTAGGTTTAGAGAGGAGAAACTCGTGACTCCAGAATAGAAACACTACATTGAAGTGGGTTAAACTCCAGCCCTGACTTTTAATTAGCCTTTTTTTCAGCTCCCACACTTGAAGCGTACCTGCTATTTTTTTTTCTTTCACTCACAATACACTGTACGCTTGGAGCATTTTTCTGAGCTCCCAAACCTCTCATCAGAAGTCAATCACTCTGGAAGCATGATAAATACTTCTACAAGCCTGCCGGGGTTAAGGCTTAGGAAGTGAAGAGCTCCCCTTGAGGTGATGGGGAAACAATGGTGAGGGTAGGGGCCCCACAGAAACTCCCAGCTTTTAGTCAGCCTATCCCCCGCCCCATCACCCTGAACACAGTCACCTCCCCGAGTGAGTGCAGCACCTAACGAATCCCTAGACCATCGCCTCTGAAAACAGCAAAGAGAACCTAGTGACACCCTGCCTGCCCTGCCGGGGCCATGATGGTGGCTGCCTGGAGCAGAGTGGGGACGTGGGCAGTGCGGGCGAGGCTGGAGGGGTTCCCCTACTCACATAAATAGCAAATGTGGTGGCAACAGGTACCAGGAAGGAAGGTGTAAAGCGGGGACTTGTAACCTTGGGAGCTCAGGGAAGGCTGAGACCCTGTGGGTAGGTAGGATGAGGCAGGGTGAGGTATGAGGGAAGGTTCCGGGCAGAGAAAACTGTCCGTGCTAATACCCTGAGGCAGGAGAGAGCTGGGGAGCCTCCAAGGAAAGGAACAAGGGGTTTTTAACATCTGTCCTTTCCTCTTTGTCCTGCCTCAGGTCTGGCTACAGCATTGGCCTCTTACTGACTTACTTGACTCCTTCCCTCATTCCTTCCAGTCCACCTTATTGATTGTCACCAGGTTAATCTCTGGAAAATAAAGCTTTGATCATCATACCCATTTATCTGGAAGCAGCTGGTGTGTCCCAGGGGCCCACTGAGATAAAGCCTTGTGCACTCCGGTCCCTATTGTTCCCATTTCCCATCATTTTTCTGCTTGCAACCTCCATTTACTGATCTGCCTCCTCGACCCCTAGTGTTGCTCTTGCTTCTCTGAGCTGAGTGCCTGGAGGGCCTTAGTGCAGCTGCTGCTACATTCACCTCTGTTACCCTGAATGGCTGGCTCCTTTGTCTTGAGGCTTTTATCTCTCTGGTAGTGGGGAATCTCATTCCAGGTCTCACGGGAGGGTTTCAGCAGAATATTCATCAGTTTTCCAGGTGTGCTCTTTCAAGGTCTTGGTCTCCATGGATTGGGCAGTGCTGGGTCAGGGGGTCTTTATTCATTGCAGTTGGTCCTGGGGTTGCCCGCCTGGTTTTGAGGTTCTTCTGGACCTGGAGCTGAAATACAACCAAGGCCTAGATGCCATCTCTAGGGAGGAAAGGTTACCCTGGGGGTGAGGTCCTTGTTTTCCCAGTTTGGCCCCCTGTCAGGCACTGGGGGCTTCCACTCTGGACAGTCTCCACCTGGCTGTAAACTGCTCAGCCATTGTGTTCAGCTCTCTGTCTCAGTTTCCCTGTTCCACTTGCCAAGGGATTTCCCTAGCTTCTCACTCTCCTGTCTCAATATGTGCAATGTGAAATTATGGGAAGAACATGGACTTGGGGTTCAGAGAGACCTGGGTTCAAATCCAATCTGTTTTCTGTAGATGTCTTCTTATTCACATTATTTATCCTTCCTGAGCCTCTACTTCCAGAGAGACATAAAACCTTCCTTTTAGGTATGTTGTAAAGTTAAACGAGATAAATGAGACCACGTAATGGGCTAAAAGCATAGTAGTTACTTGTTCTAGGACCTGCCAAGCTAGAGGTGATGTTGCTCTCTGGAATAAGCCTTAATTTGATTCTTTTAATGATACTGGGGTGGAAGTGTGGTCCTCTAAGGGATAGAGTCCTGAAATTCAAAGTCTTCTCCCCTACTCTTTTATTCTCCATCCAAGGTAAGTAAGCAGTAGTTAAGCATTACTCACACTTTTCTTCTGCTAATGGTAGGGTTGTATCATGCTTGATCCATTCCTGGATCCTGAGTTGGTGTGTAGCTCACCTGTTGAATGGGCAGACTCAGAGGGCTGTGTCTACCACCCACATCTGGCCTCTGTGATCCACCTTGGAGAGAAGAAACACTTTGCTCCTTTAATGATGCACCTATGGCAGAACTGTGGGGACCTGGGATCATCCCTCACTAAGGTATATGAAATTTCTGAGACAAGTCTCTTTTTGTTTCAGAAATTATGCTTGCTATTTGACGTTCTGGAGTCAGACAGGCCTGCAAACAAATTCTAACCATATGATTTATTAACTGTGAAAACTTGGACAAGTTACTTAATCTCTAAGTCTTTGTTTTCTTTTCAATAAAATAGGGATAGAGTTATTATATACAAAAATGTACTTAAGACAGTTAGGATATTGCCTGGCCCACTGAAATACCCATTTATTCACACAGCGTATATGTTATGGGTACCCACTGCATATCAAGAGCTGTTCTAAGTGTGGGGACTCATGGACAATACACTTTCTGCTTTGTGGAGCTGACATTCCAACAGAAGTGGGAGATGGACTATAGACAACAGCAGGGTGAGGGGAATTGGGGTTCTGGCAGAGGCAAGCTGCAACTTAAATGGAGTGGTCTATCTATCTATCTATATATCATCCATCCATCCATCCACCCCATCTCTGAATCTTGTTTCAGCTGTGTTCTTCACTTTGTATCTTGAGACTATGCCTTTTTTTAAAAAATGTAAACTTAACCTCTTTTCAAATATATATTTTGCCTCATTCACTATCACACCAGGCATATCAAATATACATGCACAATCTTTTGGAGTTTGTTTACTTGGAGCAAAAGATCCGACTTCCCTATTGAGCCCAAAATACTTCCTGAAAACATGTTGGGAGCTGGTCCTCGTGGATGGAGAAGAACTCAGGTAATCGAGGCCTTAGGAACTGAGGCTTAGTCCTCGGCTTCAAGCCGGTGGTCACTCTCGCTCATTCCTTTCTGCATACAGATCTTGAGTAAATGATTAAAAAAAAAAAAAAACAAGCAAGCACACAAGAACAAAGGAAACATTTAAAATTCTGAGTCTGGGGTCTTATTTCCCTAAGACTTAGTGAGGGCAGACAGGAGGAGGGCCAGTCTCTGCTCCCTTCACCTTTGTGCCTCTCTCTGCATCTCCCTGGGTCAGCCAAGAACAAAGACCCTCAAACCCCTCTATTTAGGTAAAATGTGTTTTTAGAAAGCTATGTTCTGGGAAAAGGGACATGCTCTTCTGAAAGGACTGCAGTCTCTATCAGAGGTGCTATGGATTTCAGAGGTTAATGAGTAAATTTAAATGTTGGATACAAATTACGCATAATATTAACTCTAGCTTCAAAGAGCACAGAGCAAAGGAGATAGTTTAACAGCAGTGAGGCTTTCTGCTGACCAGAGAAGCCTATTGCCAGCCCCTAGACATAATAATGTGGTAGTTTTTTGGTGGCTTCTACTAAGCCCCGTGGAAGTAAAAGCACATGGTGTAGAGACAGGAGCTCCTCTCATGCAGACCTGAGGCAGATCACCAGACTCTGTCTATCCAAGAGCTCACCTGCTCTCTGAGTGCCCCATGTTCTCAGGCTGGGCTAGAGAGTGAGCGGTCTCAGGCAGCTGGCAGGCAACGTGAATTCTTGATAAGCTGCTCAGCTCCCACCTGCCTGCAATAATCCTACTCCTTAGTAGAACTGGTGCCGAACTCTACTAGCAGGAGAGAGTAATATTTCCATACCTGCCCCTGTAATCAACATCCCCCTGCCAGCAGATTAATCAAAGTGCACATGCGAATACATTTGTTACAAACACAGCATTCCTCTTCCCATGCAAATGCAATCAATAGATACCAAAATGATTTGCATAATGGCAAAAGATAAAGGAATTCTTTATCATGTGGCTTTTGGGGTGAAAACTTAACCTCATGAGTGTCATATGTAATCGAGGCCTGTCTAGGGGTCTGGGACAGCATGTTCTCAGTTATGCTCCTTTGCACACAGTTGTTCTGAGACCTAGGCCAGGACCTTTCCCCCATGAAGCCCTCCTTGTTCAATAGCACCCCTTAGTCTCTGTTCCCTTATTCTCACTCATCACTACACACGCTCTATGTGTCAGGGCTATGTGAGGGCTACATTTGTCCACACTGTGCTTTGAGAGTGCTTTCCATCCTGGAGGATGGAAAATCTCCCTGTCCCCCTCATGCCCACCCATGCTCAGCTGATTAGAAGCTCAACACTGGAAGGGACCTCTGGGACCATCTAATGACACACCCTCACCGTTTGGCTGGGGAGACTGAGACCCTGAGGGGAGGGATGAATTGTCCAAGGTGACACCAATATTAGTTAGTGGTAGAGTTGGACCCTGCCCCCAAGGAAGCATCCAAAAAAGTTGCAAGGTGGTCAGTGAGGTGTGTTTCTTTCCCTCAGGTCATTATTGTTACACTGTTCACTTGGCCTCAAAGTTCTGTGAGTCTCTTGAGAGATCCTTGGTATTAAAATTTGCTACTTGCTAGGGCTGGAGAATTCCAGAACCCAAAGAAGACTCCTGCCCTAAGGGATTCTGTACTGGAGATTGCTAACATTTTCTGTTTATGAGAACTCTTCGACATCAGAAAAAAATTGGGGGTCTTCTCTTCACACAATTGAAATTGTGTGGAAGTACAAATTAATCAAGAAGATAGGAAATAACAGAGTACTGTGAATCCAGTAGCAGCACATGCATTTTAAAATGGCTTGTATATGTAATAACATATTTTTCAGCCCACAGGCAATGCTTGGAGTGCCTTTGGATTATGAATTCTTCAATGACTCTGTTGTCCCCAGGACTGTATGGTTTAGAACTGCTAGAGTAGAGAGATCTTTTGTCTCGGAGTCTACAGTCCCTGGACTAGAACCTGTTGTCTGGTTTCTTCAGACAGCTGAGACAGGTGGTAACCAGCCAATACTCTCTTTATTCCAATCATCCTGAAATAAACTTCCTGTAGGTGAGTCTTGAGAGAGATGGGATCTGGAGAGATGTGGGAGGGGAGATTTCCAAAACATCAAGTCATTTCTCAGAAGGATATGGATCCTGGCTCCAGAGTATTAGGCAAGTGGCTAATAATAATTACAAGCTACCATTTATTAAGTAGCTACTAAGTGGTAGAAACTGAGCAAAAGGAGATCACATAAGTATAGGTAGGGATAAGAATATGCATATGGACATCATTTAGATATAGATAGATACAGATATATCTCTTCCATATAAATCCCAGGGCCTCATGTTCACCAGTCCCTGCATTGGGTCATGTTTTAAGAAGCAAATTCTAGCAGTCAACAGTAAGTAAACAGGAATTTTAATCTTTATTGACCTCTCTCAAAAAGCATTAAAATGATAGAATTTAGATGAGTAAAATCTCGCAGAATTCCCTTTCCTGTTCCCTTCTCCCACACTCTCAGCCCACTTCAGAAGCTCTTACATGGCAGATATTCCAGCATGTTCTCTGGTCCTCAGCTCCAGTATTTCTGCAGCTGTTTTCTCCTCCCTTTCTGAGGGCTGCCCCACCAGGAAGAATCTGTCTCCCTGCCTTCCACCTCAGTAGAGCGGTCTTTCTCCCCCTTTAGTCTTCCTGACTGTACCACAAAAACCCAAACAATGGTGGGCATCAAGAGAACTCCCCTGAGGGATCAGGTAAAGGAAAAGCTGAGCAAAGTTCCTCAGAGCAGGATGGGGTGGGATGGGGTGGGGATGAGGAAGTGGAGAACAAAGGATGGAGACTGGGAATAGTGACACACTTACACAATGATAAATCTGCTTCTAGTCACATACGTCTTATGATTTAATCTTCACTATATCCCATGAGGGAGGTGGAGTGAGCCTCACATTACAAAGGAGGAAGTGAGGTGCACAGAGGTGAACTAGGTTGCCAAGAGATTAAGAAGACGAAGCGCCCAGCTGCTCCTGCAAGGACCCTCAGGGAAGTTCTCTACTCTCATCTCCAAGCCTCCACAGCACTGTGATCTCAGGACTACTGTTCCAAACAATTCTGGGGTTCCCTGATATGGTCTTGAGTTTTTTATGATCATCCCTTGACCATTTTTCCAGTCCAGATCCAATTTTATTCCAGACACATGGTTTTTCCCAGGACATGGATTTTCATACTATGGACTCACGCTCTAGTGGGTTGTTCTGGAGAGAAAATACCGTTTTACTTCAGGTATTCTATATATACTCTGGCCACACCAGCTTGTTCTCCATTTTGAAATGTGACCTTGTGGTACTTGCCCTGTCTTGAAGGCATTTCACAGCCCTGAATCTGCATCCCATTCCAGATCCGCTGGGTGGGATGGCAGCCAGCTAATGATGGTCATGGTACTGGACCCACAGGAGGGAGGAGAAAAGTGGGTGCCTAGTATAGGCTGAATTGCATCCACCTGAAATTCATGTGTTGAAATCCTAACCCCCAAAATGTGATTGTATTTGAAGAGAGGGTCTTTAAAGAGGTAATTAAGTTAAAATGAGGCCATTAATATAGGGCTGAATACAATTTGACTAGTGCCCTTTTGAGGAGAGAAGAATATGGTGCAGCTATGTACCAGGGAAGACCATGTATGGAAAGAGCAGGAAAGTGGCCATCTGCAAGCTGAGGCTCAGAGGAAATCAATGGTGCTAACACTTTGATGTCGGACTTCCAGTCTTCAGAACTGTGAGGAAATGAATTTCTGTTCCTGAGGCAAACCAGGATGCTACTTTGTTATGGTGGCCTAGCAAACAAATACAATGCCATTCCTTGAATTTGGCAGAAGCCCCTGTCCTAGAATTGATTCCATGGGAGTATGAACTGGCCAAGATCAGCCCTAGGGCCTGCAGGAGCCTTAGGTCACTGAGCAGCACACCTGAAGCTCACTACCTGAAGGGCACTCTTTTATAGGCCACAACAATACCTGTGAGAAAGTTCAGCTTTGAGGGGGCTGCCAGTCTTGTGAAGAGTCCAAGGAGGATCTCATAGACTAAATAAATTGTAGTCCACAGACAGCAGCATAGGTACCTGGGAGTGTGGTAGAAATGGATAATCTCCCTACCCTAGATCTCCTGAATCAGAATCTTCATCTTAAAAGGACCCTCAGGGGGTTGGTATGCATATTCAAATTTGAGCAGCACTGTCTCTGGGTCCACAGACCCTTGGAACTCAAGATAGCTCAAGTCATGCCAACCCATGTTCCCCCTGTGTATCCTTCAAGGGAAAGTGGTGGCGGGAAAATGAAGACAAATGTACTTGAATAATAAAAAAAAAGGAAAAAAAAGAATAAAAGAGAAATAACCCAAATAAATAGAATCAGATGAAAGAAGAGAAATAACAATTGACACCAAAGGAATACAAAAGATTGTAAGAAAATATTATGAGCAATTATATGCCAACAAACTGGACAAAATGGATAAATTCCTAGAAACATACAACTTCCTAAACTAAATCAGGAAGAGTCAGAGAATCTGAATAGACAAATTAAATGTAGTGAAATTGAAGCAGTAATAAAAAGCTCCCAACAAACAACAGCCCTGGCTTCATGAGTGAATTTTACCAAACATTCAAAGAACTAAACCTCTCCTTTTCAAACTATTTCAAAAAATTCAAGAGAAGGAAGGCTCCAAAACACATTTTATGAAACCAGCATTATCCTAATTTTAAAACCTGATATAGACACACCAAAAAAAAAAAAAAAAATTATAGGCCAATATCCCTGATGAACATAGAAACTAAAATCCTTAACAAAACACTAGCAAACATAATACAGCAATGCAGCAAAAAGATGATACACCATGATCAAATGAGATTTATTCTGGGGATGCCAGGTTAGTACAATATTCACAAGTCAATAAATGTGATTCACCATATAAACAAAATGAAGGATAAAAACCACATGATCATATCAATAGATACAGAAAAAGCATTTGATAAAATCCAACACCCATTTATGATACAAACTCTCAGTAAAGTGGGAATAGAAGAAACATACCTAAAAATGATGAAGGCCATATATGACAAACCCACTGCCAGCACTGTACTCAATGAACAAAAACTACAAGCATTCCTTTTAAGATTGGTATCAAGACAGGGATGTCTACTTTTACCTCTCTTATTCAGCATTGTACTGGAAATCTTAGCTATAGCAATCAGACAAGAAGAAATAAAAGGCATCAAAATTGGACAGGAAGAAGTAACACTATCTTTATTTGCAGATGACATGAAACCGTACAGAGAGAACCCCAAAGATTCCATAAGAAACTACTAGAACTGATAAATGAATCCAGCAAAGTAGCAGGATACAAAATTAATATCCAGAAATCATTTGCATTTTTATATGCCAATAACAAGCTAACAGAAAGGGAAATTAAGAAAACAATCCCATTCACAATTACTTCAAAAAGAATAAAATACCTAGGAATAAAGCTAACCAAAGATGTAAAAGACCTGTACATGGAAAATCATCAGACATTGGAGAAAGAAATTGAAGAAGATACAAATAAATGGAAGTACATGCTATGTTCATGGATAAGAAGCATTAACATCATTAAAATGTCCACATTACCTAAAGTAACCTATAGATTCCATGCAATTCCTATCAAGATTCCAATGACATATTTCACAGAACTAAAACAAATATTTCAATATTTATGCATATGGAAAGAAGCCTCTAGACTCCTGGCCAAGAAGGAGGCATAGGTATATACACTTTGCCTCCTCATACAACCAAAAGAAGGACAACAATACATTTAAAAACAAAAAACCAGAACTGCCAGAAAATCCAACTGTGTGGAAGTCCAGCAACCAAGGAGTTAAAGAAGAAAAGTTCATCCAGACTGGTAGGAGGGGCGAGACAGGCAGCAGGGGTGGAGGGGACACGTGGCAAGGCAGCAGGTGGAGGACCAGGTGAGTGAGGCAGCGGCTGGCAGACTGGGCGGTCGCACATCTGTGCGCGGATAAACCAGGAGGAATATCTGGGGAGTGAGACGGACCACGCAATCCAGGGTTCCCGTGTAGGGGGAAAAAAATCCTCAAAACCTCTGGAGGTAAAAATCTGTGGTGGTTGCAGCCGCAGGAGAAACTCCCAGCCTCACAGCAGAGTCTGTTCAAGAGTCTCACAGGGTCCTAGAATCTACACAAAGCCACCCACTTGGGAATCAGCACCAGAAGGACCCAATTTACTTATGGGTAGCAGGGAAAGTGACTGAAAGATGGCTGAGAGCTGAGCAAGCAGCATTATTCCCTCTTGGGCCCCTCCCCCACATACAGCGTCACAACACAACAACCTTGGTTTGCTCTGCCCTGGAGAATACCTGAGGTTCTGCCCCTTCCAACGTAACAGACACGCTGAAACAAAGAAATATGGCTCATATGAAAGAAGAGATCAAAACTCCAAAAACAGAACTAAGAGATGAAGAGAGCCAACCTATCAGATGCACAGTTCAAAACACTGGTAATCTGGATGCTCACTGAATTGGTTGAGTATGGTCACAATTGGAGGAAAAAGCAAAGGCTATGGAAGGTGAAATGAAAAATTTACAGGGAATCAACAGTGAAGGGAAGGAAACTGGGACTCTAATCAATGATTGGGAGCAGAAGGAAGAGATAAACATTCAACCAGAACAGAATGAAGAAAAAAGAATTCAAAAAAATGAGGAGAGGCTTACGAACCTCTGGTACAACTTTAAATGTACCAAAATCCGAATCATGCAAATGCCAGAAGGAGAAGAGGAAGAACAAGAAACTGAAAACTTATTTGAACAAATAATGAAGGAGAATTTCCCCAACCTGGCCAAGAAAATAGACTTCCAAGAAGTCCAGGAAGCGCAGAGAGTCCCAAAGAAGTGGACCCAAGGAAGTACACACCAAGGCACAGCATAATTAAATTACCCACGATTAAAGATAAAGAGAGAATCCTAAAAAAAATCCTCTGCTTTCTGTCGCCTGCTGAGAAAAGGAGACAGTTACCTACAAGGAAGTTCCCATGAGACTCTCAGGTGATTTCTCCAAAGAAACCTTGCAGGCAAGAAGGGGCTGGAAAGAAGTATTCAAAGTCATGAATAGCAAGGAGCTGCCTCAAAGATTACTCTATCCAGCAAAGCTATCATTTAGAATGGAAGGGCAGATAAAGTGCTTCCCAGATAAGGTCAAGTTAAAAGAGTTCGTCATCACCAAGCCTTTATTATATGAAATATTAAAGGGTCTTATCTATGAAAAAGAAGAAGATCAAAACTATGAACAGTAAAATGACAACAAACTCACAACTATCAACGACTGAACCTAACAAAACAAAAACAAAAACAAACTAAGCAAACAACTGGAACAGGAACAGATTCATAGAAATGGAGATCAGAGGGGAGGGGAAGGGAGAAGAATGAGTGAAAAGGTAGAGGGACTAAAAAGCATAAATGGTAGGTACAAAATAGGCAGGGAGAAGTTAGGAAATGGAGAAGCCAAAGAACTTATAGGTATGACCTATGGACATGAACTAAGCGGAGGGGTATATTGGGAGAGGAGCAGCGCACTGTGGAGGGGAATAAAGGGAAGAAAAAAATGGGACAACTGTAATAGCATAACCAATAAAATATGTATTTAAAAAATGTTTACATATTTTACATATGGAACCACAAAACACCCCACATAGCAACAGCAACCCTGAGAAAGAAGAACAAAATTGCAGGAAGCATGCTAACAGTTTTCACCTCCTCAGTGGCCTGTTTTCCCAAGGCCTCCTTGATTATTTCCAGCCTTGGGGCCCTCTCACCTATCAGCAGGGTTACTGTTCCTGAAACCAGACAGAGCAACAGAATCCAATTAAAAAACGGGCAAAGGACCTGAAAACACTTTACAAAGAGGATATACAGATAGCTAATAGACATATGAAAAGATACTCAAAGTCACTAATCATCAGAGAACTACAAATTAAAACCACAATGAGATACCATCTCACACCTGTCAGAATGGCCATTATCAATAAATCAATAAACAGCAAGTGCTGGTGAGGATGTGGAGAAAGGGGAACCCTTTTGCACTGTTGATGAGAATGCAAACTGCTGCAACCACTGTGGAAAATAATATGAAGCTACCTCAAAAAATTAAAAATGGATCTGCCTTTTGACCCACTGATCTCACTTCTGGAACTATATCCAAAAGAACCCAAAACACTAATTCAGAAGAATATAAGCACTGCTATGTTCACTGCAGCACTTTTTACAATAGCCAAGATAAGGAAGCAGCCCAAGTGTCCACTAGTAGGTGATAGATGAAACAACTATAGCATATTTCCTCAATGGAATACTACTCAGCCATAAAAAGAAGAAAATTTTACCCTTTGTGACAGTATGGATGGACCAAGAATTATGCTAAGTGAATTAAGCCAGTCAGAGAAAGACAAATACTATACGATTTCATGCATATGTGGAATCTCACTAACAAAGAGCCAAAATAGAGACAGACTCAGAGAGAACAGGATGACAGCTAAGGGTTAGGGAATGGGAGGATTAAGCAAAAGGAAAAAGGACTCATGAACATGGACAAGTATGGAGATCACGGAGTGGAGAGTGGGATGTAAGGGGACTGACTAAGTGGTAATGGAAAAAATACAACAAATTTTTTTAAAGAGTAAATGATTCTGTATTTGTTAATTACACTTGACATACAGTATTATATTAGTTTCAGTTGTACATCCCAATGATTAGACACTATATAACTTACTAAGTCTTCTGCTGCTAGCATTATCACAAACAATCCAGTCCTGGGTCCCAAGCCTAAACACTTATTTAGGGACCTGTGGCCCCTGAAACGTCCAGGGGTGCACAAACACACCAGGTAGGCAGGCCAAACACTCCACTACATCAGGCTCCCTCTGCCTGCTGAGCCTCATGCCTGAGCGCGCAGTTATACAGACTGCTACCTGGATATCTCCTCTGCCCATTCACGTGATCTATATCCCACCATATTTCAATGCAGAGCAGAAGTTCAAAGATAAAATTAATGTACAAATGCACAGTTTGCATGCCCACATAGTTGGCCCCTCCCACCTGCCCCACAGGCTTTCTTCTGAAGCTCTAGGAGAAAGACCTGATGTCACGCCCGCGGGGCTGCACATTAATGAAGAGGTGTTGCCACACACTCTTCTGGAACCACTCAGGACTCGGTCTAAGTGGATGAGGAGCAGGTGAAAACCTCACCCATCACTGCCCTCCACAATGTACAGCACCTGATTCTTGGTCCCTACTGTTCTGTGTATTAAGTTCAGAGATTTCATGCTGAGCAAGCGAAAACATATGTCCACAACAAGGAGGCAGTAACACACAACAGGTTTTATTTGGGGAGCACTTTGACAGGTTTGCATGCAGGGGGTGTCCCGCCCAGCATGAGTCCTTCCAGAGACAACAGGATGGGGTACCAATCCAGAAGGGGAAAGGGCAGGCAGCTCCCGAGGCAGAATGGACTCAGCTGGGGACCTGAGGTGTCTAGTGATTTTGCTCAGCAGCATGGTGAGGGGATCTGGGTCACAGAGCCCAGAAGGGTTACAATGGGTTGAGTTTGTTCATACGCCCAGGGCCTGTCTTACCCAACGGCCAGAAGATGGTGGTGCAGGTTTCACACTGTGCAAGGCAGGCAGGCTTTACATGGCTAAATTTCGCTCACTTCAGCTATAATCTAAACAACTACATGTGTGAGAATTGGAGTTGGGACAGGTAGTTTTTGAACAAGTGGTTCAGCCGGCTGTGCAGTAAAAATCACAGGGCCAATAAATAATCTGGGCATCTTTGGTTCATGTATATGAAACCATGCTCACATATACTCTCATGAGTTTATCTCTCTCCCCAGAAGAGCCAGTAATCTGTTGTCCTTGTCACTGGTTTAGCCTTCCCTGAGGCAATCAAGGCCATCGGCCTAATATTCGGAAAAGAAATGCAGGCAAAGGGAGTCAGGAAAAGATTCTAAAAGCTGACCAGCGTCCTGCTCATTTTCCTCCAGCCAATGCCTCTCTGAGGTCCTTCAGGAAAAACAAGCACTCAGGCACCTCCGCTCCCACTCCCCCTTCCTGGCTTCCTCACACACACATTCAGGGTTGGATCTTTTGCCCTGAGCCCTTGTCACGATCTGTGATCAACTGTCTGCTTGGCTCTCAAGCTGTCTCAGAACACAAAACATTCCAGACTAACTGTCACCGGACAGCTCTGCCAAGAATCAGCAGTTACTTAATTTCAACTGACCAGCCCTGGAAGAGCAGTTAATGCAACAAAGTGGGAAAGCGGCAGGCTGGGCAGGAGCTTTGCTGGGCTGACGTTTTAAGTCTGTAGGCCCTGATGTCAGCCACTGTCTGTTCAGCCTTGATGGAGACCCACTGAGCCTGGCAATGGCTGCACGTGCACTTGACTTTTTTTTTTTTTTTTTTGAAGATTCATTTATTTTTAGAGAGAGGAGAGAAGGGAGGGAAATAAAGAGGGAGGGAAACATTGATCAGTTGCTTCTCATACATTCTCCAACCAAACAGAACCCACAACCCAGGCAGGTGCCCTGACCAGGAATCTAACCAGAGAACTTATCTTTGCGGGATGACACACAACCAACTGAGCCACACCTGTCAGGGCACTTACACTTGACTTTTAAATGAATCTTTCAATCTGTGGTGGTAGTAATACTGATTGATGAAGCAACATGATTTTCCACATGCAAATGAAAAGAATGTGGCTTTGCCTTTTCGGTTTTCTGTTATGTATGAAACACTAAATAGATACAACTGTTAATTCTGAATCAATTGAAAGACGTAATTTCCACAGTACCTTCATCTGAGTAATTTGTAGGGTGCACCCTGTATTTGGCAGGATGTAGTTTTTTCAAAACCACTGCCAGTATGTTTGACTGCTGTCACCTGGAGTACTTCTACCCAGCAGGACAGATTTCATCATTGTCAACACTCTCTAAGATCTCCATAAAGAGAGACAGCAAGAATAACATTATCTTTCACCTATAAGTGGAACCTAATCAACAAAACAAACAAGTGAGCAAAATATAACCAGATACATTGAAATAAGGAACACACTGACGGTAACCAGAGGGGCGGGGCAAGGGGGATAGCATGGGAAAGGAGTCATCGTCAAGGAACATGTATAAAGGAAACATAGACAAAACCAAAGGGTGGTAGGGTGGCGGGTGGGAGGTGGGGATGGGTGGGCTTGGGGGAAGTCATGGGGGGAAAATGGAGAAAACTGTACTTGAACAACAATAAAAATCAAAATTAAATAGAGAATGTAAAGAAGAAAAAGGAGACATTAGACATCCATTATGACAGGTTAGGTAAGAGATTATAATGGTTTAAAATAAAAAGTAAGACTTAATGATTATTGTGTTGTATATAAAGAAAAGAGAAAAATCAAAGATGAGCCCCAGATTTTTTGAACTGTGAAAATGGGGAAAAAAAGAATAACAGTATTAGGGAGAAGGGTTCACCCCTTTTCCAGACACCAATGAAGCTGTGCTGGCTGACACCAGACCACCTTGCTCTTTTATATGGATTCAAAGGACTTCCCTAGAGACTATTGGCCATAGAAATAAACATGGGAGACAATTACCTCTCCCCACACGCACATTCTCATTTCAGGACCCAGAATTAGGGTAGCTATAGAGAGAAAAGCCAACGCATATCTTTATTAAGCCAGTAAGTGGTTCCAGAATACATACAAATATTCCTGATGCTTGAGGCATCTGCAATCATAGGAAACATTGTGATGGTGAGATTGAACTGTGCAAATTTACAAAAGTCTTTTTTTTTTTTTTATAATTTATGAGTTAAAAAGAGTGGGTATAGGTGTTGACTAAAAGGTCAAAGACCCAAACCAGTTGAAAGGTCAGAGCTTTTCCTAGAGCATGTATCTCTGAAGTGCATTGGGCTGTCAATTATAAAACACTTAAACCAAGGAGAGAAATTGGTCCTGAGGAAAAAAGAACTCATCATCCAGTTTGTAATGGATGATCTCATTTCAAGGTGGTCTCTTCTATTAGCTACCAACTGGTAAAGACCCACAGTAAATACCAAGCCACCACATTATGGTTGTCATATATACCAAACACTGTCAGATTCTCATGTCAGAATTGAATTGAAAAGTTTAAGTAAAGAAAAAAATATATATATATCATAAATAGAGGAGTCCATACTTGAGCAGCAGATGTTTTGATTTCAGAAGCTGCCCATAGCAGGTTCTCAGGTGGAACCAGGGGAACACAGAACAACTGTCAGTCCCTTTGTCACAGGTGGGCATGGGTAACCAGGTTCTTGGTGATCACAGACAAAAAAATGAACCAAACATACAGAGTTTATAGCATAAAGCAAGGAAAAGCAGATTTATTAAGCCACACAGAACATGGGAACAGGCCAGCTCTGAGCAGAGTGGAGCAGAGAAGAAAGGAGAAGAGCCTAACAGCAACAGCAGCAGCAGCAGCAGCAGGGGCAGCTGGAGCAGCTGGAGCAGGGCAAAAAAAAAAAAAAAAAAAAAAAAAAAAGGTGGAACTCAGGGGCTAGAGGACTTTTATTCCTTAGGGTGGGCCTTCCTTTCCTTGACTGGCTACTGGGAAAAGGGTCCCACAATGCTAATTCATTATAATGAAGTAGAGGTCAGGTAGCATCTTCTGCGCATGGGCAGTCCTGATTCACTAGGATTCAATGCTTCTCCAGAAGCAGAAACTACCAGACTTAGGACAGGGTCTCCGCCCTTTATCCATGTTTTTTATCTCCTGGGGCACCTCTGGAGTTTCCTCCTTCCTGACTATCTCCTGCCTCAACTTCCCCCTTGAGAGACATGGTTCTCAAAAATCTTTTTGGGGTTGTTGAAGGGCGAAGGTCATCCTTCTGTAACTTCTTCTGGCTTATATGGGGCAGTAGTCCCTGCCTATCGAGAACCATGAAACTCTCACCCTATTCTATCTAGAGGTTGAAGAGGGACTCCTGAGGCCATCGCAGACACTGTATGTTGGTCAGCTTTAATGTCATTCTCAGGGAGGGTTGGAAACCCTGGACCATCATCAATTTGAAGTAGAACTGCTTAAGTCTAGAAGATACAAATTTAACAAGTAAATTAAACAAACAAGGTCCTAAAAGTAATAAGATCAACAATATTATTAAGGGACTTAGGAGAGGTAGTAGCCATGTTAAACTAGGGAGACAGGAGGTCAGGATATCCCTAGTTCCTTGGCCCTGTTGATTATATCTGTGTAGCCACTCTGCCTGCTCATAAATTTTCCTTATGTTAGTCTCAACCATTCCAGAATTATTTATATAGGTGCAGCAGGTTTTATTGATAACAGCACACACTCCACCTTGTTCTGCTAGAAGATAGTCAAGGGTGAGGCGATTATCCATGACTACATTTGCCAGTGAATCTACTGATCTTGATAGTCCAGCTAGAGCATCAGCAGTACCTTGGGAAACTTCTTCTATAATCTTAGTGAGTTCCCTTAGGGTGCCCTCATGGTAGGCGAAGCCTCCCCAGGGGGCTGCAGCAGCTGCAGTGGCAACAGCTCCAGGCACTACTAAGCCAAAAGCTCGTTTTTCTCTCCCTAGAGACAGATTTCTAGGACCCTGGGTTATGTTTATAGCAGTAAGGTCTTGGGGTGCCAGGGTCCCTAAGATACAGTCACCTCCATGTTTAGAGTTGCTGAGATGTGTGTAAGCAATAGCTTCTTGGGGTTCTGAATGATCGGTTAGCCAGTTACTAGGAGTCCCACACAGCCAGACAAGGCCTGGGGATGCTGCAATGACTGTGGCTCCTTCTTGTAGCTCTCTAAGATCCTCCTCTAATACCCTAGCAAACAGGTGAGGACTGTCCCTGAATCCTTGTGGCAATACAGTTCAAGTGTATTGCTGATGCACCATTGTCTTTGGATCAGTCCATTCAAAAGCAAACAAATACTGAGAGTCAGGATGCAAAGGGACACAGAAGAAGGCATCTTTCAAATCTAACACTGAATACCACTGAGCATTGTCAGGTACCTGTGAGAGCAAGGTATAAGGGTTAGCTACTATGGGATGTAAAGGAACTACTGCTTCATTGACTAACCTTAGTTCTTGCACTAGCCTATACTCTCTGGTGGGTTTTATCACTGGTAAGATGGGTGTGTTGCAAGGAGATTCACAAGGAACTATGAGCCCATGCTGTATAAATTTAGTTATGATAGGCTGTAACCCCTCCAAAGCCTCTCGTTTAATAGGATATTGCCTCCTGTGAGGATAAGCTGACCTGGGCTTTAATTGGATTCTACCCGGTAACGCAGTCTTTGCTCTTCCTGGAATCCCTGACTCCCAAACTAGTGGGTTTACTGCATCCAGAACTGAACTTGGAATTTCTTCTTGGTTTTGGCTACTACTGCTTATCATGACCTTGCTTAATTCAAGTGGCTCTTCAGGGAACAACAAAATAAGTTCCCATTCGAGCTAAAAGGTCCTGGCCTAACAGAGGGATAGGGCACTGAGGAACAATCAAAAAGGAGTGTTTGAATATTTGACTCTCAAATTGGCAAGTAACAGGGAGTGTATAGAAATAGGCCTTAAGATTTCCTTTGACTCCCATTATCTTAGCTGATTTGGAGGAAAGAGGTCCAGAGTAAGAGTTAAGGACAGAGTAAGCGGCCCCAGTGTCAACAAGAAAGTTGATTTTCTTACCTGCTACATCTAGAGTTACCCGGGGCTCCTCAGTAGAGATGGGAATATGAGCATTCCCTGGGGCCAACCTGTTCCCCAGGCACCCTCAGTCCTCAAAAGTAGCCATGGCCTTGGGTGATGGCCCCTTTCGACTCTGGGAATGGGGGCAGTCTCCCTTCCAGTGCCAGGGGTCAGGACTGGTATCCTTGCATAGAGGACAGGGTCCCGGAGGTGCTCGAGTGCAGTTCTTTGCCCAGTGTCCAGGGTGCTTGCACTTATAACAGGTCTGATCCTTTTGCCCCTGATTCTTTTGAGGCCTCCCCGAGCTCCCCTGATGGGGCTGGTTTCCGCAAATAGCACTACTAAAGGCTAGTGCAAGGAGCTCAGCTTGCTTCTCCCTTTCCTTCTTTCCCTGTTTTCTTTCCTCCAAATCGCTATTGTTGAAGACTGAAAAGGCTGTATCCATGAGCTGGTCTAAGGGGGTCTGTGGGCCCATTTGTAACTTCTGAAGCTTCCTGAGAATATCAGGAGCAGACTGACTTATAAAATGCTGTCCTATTAAGATTCAACCCTCCATGGAGGACGGATCCACGTTCGTATATTTCTGGAAGGCTTCTACTAGTCTGTTTCTGAAGAGAGCTGGGTTCTCCTTGCCCTGTGTGATTTCCCTAATCTTTTCATAATTTACGGGTTTCTTGATGCAGTTTCTCATTCCTGACAGTAGGCAATCTATCATTGCATCCCTCCTTCAGATACCTGCCTGAGTATTGTATCCCCAGGCAGGATCCTGGTCTGGGACGGCTTGGGCAGCAGGCTGGTTAGTGCCAGGGTTCTTTCTGATCTGCATGTCTACGGGCCTCCTCCCAGATCCACTGTTTCTCATCTGGGGAGCAGCAGGTGCTCAGAATTATGTACAAATCTCTCCATGTCATACTAAAGGCTAAAGTAAGAGTCTGGAAATTACTAGTGAAACGCGAAGGGTCCTCCGAGAAACTCCCTAGCCTGTCTTTACATTGTTGTAAGTCAGTTATAGAGAAGGGCACTTGTACTCTTACAGCACCCTCAGGGCCTGCTACCTTCCTCACGGGTAAGAGTGTGGGCGTGGTAGGGAGATAAAAAGCTCCACTCCTAGTTTGTCCTGCTGGGATGAGTATTTCCTCAGCCCGCGGCTTTAGGTTGTTTACAGCACACGGTGGTGGAGAGATCGATTCCTCTAAGGCAGGGGCAGAGGTTCCTGAATTCTGGGGTTCCCCCAATCTCCTGTGAGGGACAGGTGGGGAACTGAGGAGGGTATCTTCTAACTGATCAACACTTGGGCCCTTAGGTTCTGTCGGGGCAGTGCTGGGGCAAAAGGAGGGATCTCAGTACAGAGCCATAAATGCCTGCACGTAAGGAATTTCTGACCATTTGTCTCCCCTCCGGCAGAATAGATCTAGTTATAAGATAGTGTTATAATTCCTGCTCCCATTTGCAGGCCATCTCTCTCCATCTCCTAGTTTATACTGGGGCCAAACAGTGTTACCAAAGAAAACTAATCTCTTCCTTTTTAGATTTTCAGGGTCAAATTTATTCCAGTTGCTAAGAATGCAACCCAGTGGTGATTTGGAAGGGATGGAAGGTGTGGTTCCCACCTCGACTGCCCTGATCCTAAAGAGAAAGAAAAACAGAGTCTCCGTTGCAATCTAGAGGTGTCCCTCTTTGCTTGCCTCGGGAGCTTTCCTAGTGGGCCATAGGGCGTCCCCTGGGGATCCCACCGAACTACCAGACGTCTCTGGAGAAAGAAATCCTAGCGAGTGTCGGCCGACAGAAATCAAAGACTTGAGAGGATAACCAGTCTAGTTTTGTAGAACTATTGGGAGGAACCACCCCAGCATTCTTGAGCAATTGCCTATAATCCTGATGATCCCAGACCCACTGCTCTACCGAAGGCATCAGAACACGTTCTGACTCCTGTATTTTCCATCTATAGCCTTCAGGTCTGGGGCAAAGGAGGTGTCTTACTAGCAAAATGGTTTCTGGCCCCATAAACTGCCAAGAGAGACATCAAGATGACCTTATTACAAAATTATTCTTTTTTAAATCACAAAGATGACACTCGGGTATTCTACCTAATTTTATAAAGCTTTAAGAGATTGTACCGAAGTCCTAAATTTCCCAGTAGGGACTTCAAGAAGGTGTCTGAAGCAGCCCCCCCCCCCCGAAAGGGGATTTACAACAGGGTTCAGAACTTGGGGTATTCGAGCAAAACAGGACATTTCTTCCCCCTTCACAAGGCAGATCACCATAGGGGATGGGAGACAAGAAGCAGGACCCAGTGAATCACTTTGCTTATCACTAACAGAACAAGGGCTGCCATGGGGGATGGGAGACAAGAAACAGGACCCCTGAATCACTTTCCTTAACACTAACAGGACAAGGGCTGCCATGGGGGATGGGGAAGCAGAGACAATGCAAAGACCAAGCAGGAAGCAAGGGGAGGAAAAATTCCCAGCCAGTTGGCCATGAGAATGGGCCACATGGCTCCAGACTAAGTAATGGAGATCATCGCAACACAGCCGATGGTGCTAGGAGCCGCGAGAGGCCTGTCTAGCTGGGCTCTGGACACACACTCCCCTTACTCTGAAGGAAGGCACCCCAGACCGGCCCGACTGGCCTAACGGGGCAAAGTGGGGGAAGGTAGGACCGTGCGTTGGTCAATGTCCCAAAGGGACTCCGACACCCAACAGCAACATTCACTACCCAAAACCTACACAACCCTTGAACAACTAGTCCCTTTCTCAAATAGGTCTAATATTTGGTAACATTCTGGGTACAAAGACAGCAGGAACCCTACCTAAACAGAAGCAAGTGGAATATGGGTGCAGGTATAAAGGCCAAAACTAATTCAGGAGGACAAGCGTAGAAGATCCTCTGTGGACTTGCTGAGGAGACTGAAAAAGGGAATCATAGCACAGGCAAGGTGGTGACTGATATCCCATGTGGAAGGTCAAACTATGCCTATGAGGGAGCGGCCGCAGGGTGGGGCAGTGTGTTATGGTTTTCACAGTGTGCCTGACCGGTGTGCGGACATTTTCTTGCACCTGGCAGGGACTAAGACTAACCCCGTTCCGCACCCAGGTTATCCTATCACGGGTGTCTTCAAGCGGCGGGCGCCCTTGTGGCTTTTAACTGCCTGACCCGTGCCCGCAATTTAGCAGCCGACCTTCCATCAGGGAACATCAGACTCACCAAAACAGAATAAATGGCAATAGAAAGGAGCATCCTTGAGTGGCAGAGAAGCAAAGGGGCTTACTGCTCCAGTGTCTACTCCTGTCTGGCTCGCCAAAAACTGTCACAGGTGGGCACAGGTAAACAGGTTCTTGGTGATCGCAGACAAAAAATTGAGACAAACACACAGAGTTTATAGCAGAAAGTGAGGAAAAGCAGATTTATTAAGCCACACAGAACATGGGAACAGGCCAACTCTGAGCAGAGTGGATCAGAGAAGAAAGGAGAAGAGCCTAACAGCAGCAGCAGCAGCAGCAGGGGCAACAGGAGCAGCTGGAGCAAGGCAAAAAAAAAAAAAAAAAAAAAAAAAAAAAAAGGTGGAACTCAGGGGCTAGAGGACTTTTATTCCTTAGGGTGGGCCTTCCTTTCCTTGATTGGCTACTAGGAAGAGGGTCCCACAGTGCTAATTCATTATAATGAAGTGGGGGTCAGGTAGCATCTTCTGCTCAGGGGCAGTCCTGATTCACTAGGATTCAATGCTTCTCCAGAAGCAGAAACTACCAGACTTAGGACAGGGTCTCTGCCCTTTATCCATATTCTCTATCTCCTGGGGCACCTCTGGAGTTTCCTCCTTCCTGACTATCTCTTGCCTCACCTTGGTGGTTGCTAATCATGAACGACTCATGGGGCTTCGATTGGTGCGGACAAGGGGCCAGAGGGTATGGTGGTGGTTAGTTAACAAGTATGGACTGAGCTCCTGCTGGGCCAGCTCCTGAGTGGAAGACAGAGGGCAAAGGGGAGAAGCAAAAAGAAAGAATACAAAGGGTCTTTGTACAGTTTTCTCTTACATATTGGATATTGAGTAACCTACAGTTATTCAAATTAATAATTCAATTATTCAAATTAATAGTTGAATTTTGAAAGTGACTTCAATTCAACCATAGGTTGGGTGCACTGTGTTGAGTGGTAGAACATAACTTTAATAAACCCACTGCTGGTGTATTCCGACTGCTCTCGGGGAAACCTCCCAAACTGGTCCTACCTGGAATGCTGATAGCCAGCGGAACAGGTTTCATCATCCCTACCCCGCTCCAAACTCGACTCGTTCGAAACACAGACACCAGGGAGAAAGTCATGGGGGAGAGGGGCTTCCTCCTCCATCCAGAGACCAGTGGGCCGTGCTGGCTGACACCAGGTCACCCTGCTCTTTCTTCTGCTTTCATTGCACAGCTGACTTTTTTTTTTTACATCCAGCCAGTCAGTTATTCCAGAATTCATACAAACATCCTTCATGCTTGAGGCATCTGCATTTATTTTTTTTTTAGAAAAAACAACACTGTGAGGGTCAGGTCAAGCTATGCAATTTTACAGACTCTTGATGAGTAAAACTCTTTTTTACTCTTTACTCTTTACTCTTGGCTGGAGGAAAATGAGCGGGACACTGGTCAGCTTCTAGAATCTTTTCCTGACTCCCTTTGCCTGCATTTCTTTTCCAAATATTAGGCCTATGACCTTGATTGCCTCAGGGAAGGCTAAACCAGTGACAAGGACAACAGATTATTGGCTCTTCTGGGGAGACAGAGTTTTAACTCTTGGTGAAGTAAAAAAAAAAAAAAAGAGGATTTAAAATAAGTTTTGAATCAAAGGTCAAAGACCCCAAAGCAAGTATAAATGACCCCTGTTGAAAGGCAGGGGCTTTTTCCCGAGCATGTACCTATCAAGGTCATTGGGAAGCCAATTACAAAATGCTTAATCCCAGGTGTAATATTGTAAGGGAAAGACTCCACCATCCAGTTTATAATGGATGCTGTCATTTCAAAGTGTTCTCTTCAATCAGATAGCAAATGGTAAAAGACACAGGGTCAACATTAACCTAAAACATCAAGGACATTGTGTATGTCTTGCAAATTGTACATTATTAGATTTTTATATCTGAATTTAATTAAAAGGGAAGGAAACTGTTAAAGCAACATTTCTATATAACATCAATAAATGGGGACCTCACTTGAGCCGCAAATGTTTTGACTTCAGAAGCGGTATTTAACAGGGTCTCAAATAAATGAGGGGGACACAGAACTGTCAGTACTTTGGTGGCTGCTAACTGTGAAATACTCAGGGAAGCTGCTCTTGTTTGGGACAAAGGGCTAGAGTGTATAAAGGTGGTTAACAAGTATGGGCTGAGCTGCTGGGCCATCTTACTGGGTGGAAGACAGATGGAGGAGAGGAGCAGGAAAGAAATAGTTTGTATAGTTTTCTCTTACATATGAGGAATTTAAAATCGCAGAGGCCTCTACGGCCAAGGTTATGCACATACTAACTAAAAGGGTTTCTATCTTTAAATCTAATCTTCAATTCATCTGGAATTTCCCTTCAAAATAACAAAAATCCTAGTTCAAATAAAAACAGAAAAATTAATCAGTCCCTCCTTGAAATATGTAAGCAGCCAGAAAAAGGCAAATAACTGTTGTAAGATTCCATTTATAGGAAACATCCAGAATAGGTAAAGGAACACAGACAGAAAGCAGATTAGAGGTCACCAGGGGCTGGGGACAGGAGCAACGGAGAATGACTGCTTTTTGTAAAGAGTTTCCATTTGGAGAGAGAAAATATTCTGTGAATAGATTATGGAGCACAGCCTCGTGAATGTACATAATCCTCATGACTTGCACAATATACAACAAAAACATTTCATGATATGTAATTTACAACTTGAAATAAATTAAAATATATAATACTTAAAACAAAAATATAAAATACAAATAACACCAAAACAAAAGCACAGACATGGAGGATAAAGGAAGTTCCGGTGGGAGAGCAGGTGAAACAAGAGGCTCTACAGCTGGCACTGAAGAATTTTATAAAACCAGCTCTTCTTTCAGGGGTGGTGCATAATGTTCCAGTTCCTGGTCTCCTGCAAAATCCATTGTAGGGGCAAGTGATGGTTCTACCTGCAAGAGGGGCTGGGTAATTTGCCAGCTCTTGGGTACAGGTGCAGACGATGGTTCTCCAAGAACGGGTGCTGAGTAATGTGCCAGCTCCTGGTCTTTTGCAGAAGCCATTGCTGGTGCAGAAGATGGTTCTCGCAGAGCGCGTGCTGGACCCTGTGCCATCTCCTGGTCTCGTACAGGATCCAGAGCAGTTGCAGGTGATGGTTCATCTGGCAAAGGTGGTGGTTACCATGAGATGTCAGGGTACCCATGCAGGAGCCTGTGTGGGTGCGAGTGATGATCTAGTTTCTCTGCAGGAATGCTGGGTCCTGGACCCCTGCAAAAGTCAGTTACTCCACATGCTGCCTCTTGCTCCAGGCCTGCTGATGGAATGGATGCTGGTGTTGCCTGCAGCTCTGGAGCAGCTGCTGGAGGTGGACAGTCATCTGGTTTCGGGGCAGCCTTTACTTCTGCACTGGTGTCGGCACCTGTAGCTGGCTCCTGAGGGTGTGCAGGCACCGAAGCTGGAGACAGCTCTGCTTCCTAGCCTTGTGCTAGAACTGGAAGAGGAGAAAAGATTACCCATATGGCTGTCTTTCCACGTGCCCTCCAGAGACAGAGCACAGCCAGAGCCTTCCAGAAAAGCCACAGTTCAGAATGCACCACGGGACATCTTCCCTGCTTGCAGTCTACCAGGTGGGTGCTCTGAAGGCAGACTTTGTTCCTGGCCCAATGCCAGCCTCCAGGTTTCCATTCTGTGTGTCCAGCCCTGGCTCCTCCTTATATGCTCTCCATGTAACGCCCCTCCCCAACCCCTCCCCACTGCCTTCTCATGGTTGGCCTTTACCTCGAGGGCTCCAGATTCTCAAGCCAAGTCCAAGGAGGCTGACATAGTGCCCCAGGTCAAGACTGCACAGGATGAAGTGCATATCGGCCAGGGACGGGACCCTCCCTGGGAGGCTGCCTGGGCAACATCTGGGCCATCCCCACCTATACACGGGCCCTGTTTCTGGGGACCCCTCAGTAGCCACCACAGTCAGCCCAGGCCTTCACCAGCCCTTGAGGGTTGCATGGCGCATGTGCAGTTCAGTCGGAGGATGGAGTGATGTCCACACTGACCATCTCCTGGAGGAAGTGAGTGCAGCTCTGCAATGAGAATGACCATTAGCCCACCTGCAGGCATCAGAGCCCTGCAGGGTTATCTGCACTGCTTCTTTTACTCTGCTCATTTGACCTGCTGCTCTCAGATAAGTCCCAGTGCTGTGCCTGCACAGGCCTCTACCTGGGGTACATGGGATTCCCCTCCAGGGCTCAGGGTAAACCTCAGGCAGAGGGCACCACCCCACACTTCACATCCACCCAGCCAGCCTTGACCTGTGGTGTGAACATATCCAGCCCACCAGGCTTCTGACTCCTCCTCAGCGTTCTCTTTTTCAGGACAGACACTCCCTATGTGAAAGCCTCCCATTCCGCACGTACTGGGATGGACATAGAGATGCCCAGGTGGGATCAGAGTGGTGGCCTGGCCTGGACTGCATCACCTGGGCCTTCATGTGTTTATTACCCTTGGGTCTCTCCAGGAAATGGCCAGAGGCTTTTGGTGTGAGATCTGACCCAAAGTCTGCAACATCTAAAGAGCCCGTCACTGTGGGCTCTCTTCAGACCACAGCCTTGAGATGTGTGGATGCAACAACTTAACATCCTGCTCTCTTGACCTTCTCCAGCTAAACGAGCTAAATAAAGGCCTCTCTAGAATGTGGCTGCCTGGTTACCAGGGTTTAAAGTTCTATTGAGCTCTCTCACCAGGAATGGAATCACTGCCTGGGGGCTCCCACCTCTGCTTCCTCCTCAGACAAGGGCTTCCAAGAGCCCCTCCGGGCTGCTGACCACTCTCCGTGCACCCCACACCATACACAGTTACACCATAGCTGTCCACGCACAGAGTCTGATGACGTGAGGGGCTCAGCCTACTTGTTTGCTTTCTGTGTGTCCTTTACCTCCTGCCGGTAAGGAACCACTGGGGCTCCTCTGTGACACTCTTCTCAGGATAGCAATGTTGAGGGACACGCATTTGTCCTGACTCCAACATCACCCTTCAGGCTTCAGCGTGAGAAGCTCAACATGAAAAACCATAAATGAATCTTTATGTGGTTATGAAGGTGGTTGCAGAGCCTCGTTCTTCTCAGCCATTTCTCTCAGACTTTTGCAGGCGCCTCGAACCCATTCACTAGTTACCTGGAGCCTTGGAAAACCTCCCTCCTTGAGGTATTTCAGTAATTTGTAACCAATTACCTCTCTGTTCTTGCAACAGAGAGGCTCTTACTTCATGAGGTTGGCTCCCCACTAAGGCTGAGCTGACAGGTGATGGGTCATACTTTTGTTCTTGGTGGCCTGGCCCCTCAGTGGTTCAGATGGCTGTCCTCCTAGACCATCTCCTCTCCGATGTCCTGGGTAGAGATCTGCAATGACAGTGACTGGCAGCCAGACTAGATGAAAAGTAGGGACCTACAATCAAGATTATTCTACCCATCTAAGCTATCATTTAGAGTCAAAGGATAAATCAAATCTTCCTAGACAAGAAATAGCTGAAGGAGTTCATCACCACCCAAACAATTTTACAAGAAATGTTAAAAGGACTTCTTTAAGAAGAAAAAAAATTAAAATATGAATAAGAAAATACCACAAAGAAAGAAATCTCACTGACAAAAGCAAACACATAATAAAAACGGGATCAACTAAGACTAAAACTAGTACTTAAGTGACCATCATCTTAAAATAGATTGCTATAACTATGCTTGGTTTATATGAAGCACATGGTTAACACGAACCAGAAATCTACAAGAGATATACAAGAAATAAAGAGAAAGAAATCCAAACATAACATTGCTAGGCTTATCAGAAAGGCACATAGGGACCTCTTTCCAGATGTCTAGATGCCAGAGGATCCATTCTTAAACCTGGCGGGAGCCAAAGTCCCCAGAAATTTTGGTAATAGAATTTCAGAGCAAGAGAAGCCCTGTGCTGGGAGGAATCACACTGTGCTGAATGATTGCCCTCAGCCCAAGCAAAATTAGGAAGATGAGAAAGCTCAACTTGGCTATCTCCCAGCACCCTTTCTCCTTCTTGCTCTTCTTGGTATTTCTCTTCTTTGTTCTTTCCACAGTCATTCTCTTATTCAACAGACTCATTGAGCTCTTTCTATGGGCCAGGCTCTGTGCCAGGCATCCAGGGCTCTAAGAAAAGCAAGGATTTAGGCATCAACCGAAAGGACTGGAAGTGTAACATGCTTCTTCTCTCAATTCTTAGGACAATCAATGTTTTAAGAAATCTCAGAAGGTAATGCTTAACTCAAAGATAATCACTTTGCTAAAGAGAATTTTTCAGATACTGCTAATTATTTGGAAAGAGGAACTACTTTGATCAACAAAGACTTTTCCATTATTCCTCAAATCAACAATGGTTAGCATTGCAGCTCAAAATATATCTCCAAAGACCATTTTCTCATTTCTCTAAATAGGGCAGTGATTTCTGCAGTGGGATATGCCAGAAGATCTATGCGCTACAAGAAAACAAAAATATGAGAACTTCTAATCCTTTAGAACTCTCTCAGCCTACAAATATCCTATTTTCTGTATAAGCTTAACATATATATCAGTAAAACTTACATGTATAGAATTTATGAATAAATAAATAAAAACTGAGATATGTGTTGGAACATGTTTTACTGACAGGAAAGTATAATGAAATATTTTGGAGACTCCTGATGCAACAAGCAGTCCAGTGTGTTATGCCTAAAACCAGTCTTGGTAGCCACAGTCTTGGCAAGAATCTGGAACACCAGGATCTGTGTCCCCAAACCAAGGTCCAGCTCTGTTAGCTTTGGGTCATTTCATCCTAGTCAGAGGGAAATTCATTTCCTAGATAGAAATTCTGGTAGGACAATGAAGGGAAACAAGAGAGTTAGAAACAGAAACTGGAGGGAGAATTGCCTCTTCCAGGTCACTGGCTCATTCATGGGCAACATCCAGGATCTAAAAATAGAAGAACCATCTGCAGTTTGCCTCCTGAAGCAGGGGCTTGGATAATTCCCAGAACAAGCCCCCACAGACTGGTGGCCATGGTGACCTCAGCAGATAATGGCCAGGAGCCAAAGTAGATATGCTTCCAAAGCCAAGGTCCTCATGGTAAAACAAGAGAACCAGGAATAAGCCAGGGTCTTGGCTCTTTAACCAGAGGGCTAGCTCTTCTTCTTAGTTCAGAGAAGGGTAGCTGTATGAGGAAAGGAACAGTGAAGGATGGAAAAGGAGCTTGGAACTCAAGGATTTCATTTCTTATCTGTGAATTTTTCTTCAGGCTCTCTGAGCCTGGAACATATTAGCTATTCAAAAATACTACAAAAATGAGGGTGGGGGAGAGAGTTTATCTGTGCAAGCCCTTTTACTGGTCTCTGAGGAGAATTTTATTCCTGATCAGTTTTCCACCCTGGAGATTGTTAATCAGGAACAAGGGGACAGGCATAGCTGAGTCTTGGAAGCATGTCTTGGTGTCTTCTTTGTGAAAATCCAAGATGAAAGTAGGGAAAAGGAATTACAAACCTTCATCTCCCTTTCTTAGATGAAAAGAAGTGGGTGAAAAAATAGAAAGAACAGAACGCATGGGAAAAGAGCTGTTCCTTCCCACAGTGAAGAAAAAGGGCAGAATTCAAGATGCCCAAAGAGAAGCAGGTGCTCATGTTCCTCACCTGTTTCTTCATCTTCCAAACATCCAAGTCCTCAATTACTTCTGCATCTGCCTTTCACTTTTATCTTGCCCACTTATCTAATGGATTTTTAGAATAGATGTTTACATAAATTGGTGTTAATTGGTAACAATTGAGATGAACAGTGTATCTTTTCTCATCCTTTCTTCCCCTTTATTCTCCATGAAAAAGAATGAAATATCTCTGCTCAAGATGGGCAGTGATTTCACACTTGATAACTTCCACTATATCAAACACATAGCAATGAAGTAAAGGGTGAAAACAAAAAATTACATAACCAAGCTTAAATATTAGATATGCCTCTCTATTGATCAGACACAGGACACAAACATAAAAAATAAGCCTGAATGGAGCTATGGGCTTGCTGGGTTTAGGCCCAGGAACAGAGAATAGAGGCTGGGTGTTGAGTTCCTGAGGATAAAAGAGCTTTAAATAATTTACACAAATCCAGGAACTGGAGCCCAGAGTTTTTACCACCCTACTCCCATCCCAGGTGGGAAAAAAGAAGCTACAAACTACTACTGAAAAATGTTGTCCAAGGGTACATCTCTTTGTAAACTGCAGGCCAGATACACGGGAGGCTAGAGACAATCTCAAATCAGATCCTGGGATCTGTGAAAACCTACCATCACCTTCAGGAGAACTCTGAGTAGCTATTTACAAGACCTAGTTCTTGAACAGGGACTAAGTAAGCTGGGAGGAAGTAAATGCAAACACTAGGCAAGAAGGGGTGAGGATAGAAGAGGAAAAGGGAAAGAAAAGTAAGAGATTAAACTTTCCACTCACAATAGTTTGTTTACAGGAAACTTGATAAATTTATGCATAAACATCTTAAAGCTTCTTTGGTATTTGTGAATGAGATTTTTTTCTAATTTTGTTGTTTCTGATTGACTAATATTTTATGTAGGAATGTTATTTTATTTTGTATGTTGATTTGGTATTCAGCAAACCTGCTCATGTTTTTATTAGCTCTAATCACTTGTATATTCTCTTAGGTTTTTGATGTAGACAATCATATCATCTAGAAATAGAGATTTATATATTTCTAGCCAATCCTTTACCTTTTATTTCTTTTTCTTGGTTTATTGCATTGGCTATAGAATCAATGATAATTGTCCTTGTCTTATTTCAATTTTTAATGGGAATAGTTTTACAATCTCTCCATTAACTATAACGTTTGCTGTGGACCTTTTAGAAGTATCTTTGATCAGATCAAAAAATTCCTGTCCCCTAATAATTATCTACTAAGAAGGGTTTTTATTTTTTTTAATCTCAAAAGAATATTGAATATTATCAAATGTATTGCTGTACCTATGTGAGGGCCTTGTAGAACCACAAAACAGAAGAGACCTGGCTGAATCCCTGAGTTACCACTTAGAAGTGAGCTGCCCAATAGCATAATCAATCCCCAAGAACATAAAGTTTCATGGTGATACGCCATTGAGATGTGAGGATTGTAACAGTGACTGGTGTTAGAGTGGCTAGATAGCTCTAACATACAGTCCAAGCTGGAACCCAGCCCAAAAAGCCAAGAAGGTAAGATTTTGTGAGCATTTGAGACAAGAATAGGTGAAAATAATTGTTTGTATAATCCTCAGGGTCACTCCAACACACAGAATGGCCACTTACCACAAAATAATGTTTAAAGTCATGTTGGTTTTTGCACTATGTATATAAGCTAGTTTTACCACTGATGAATTAGAGTTCTACATTAAAATAGAGATAAAAATCATATCTATGATTTTTCACATATGAAATTAGAGAATTGTCACTGAATCCAACAAAGGTTGGGTACGGGGTAGTGATATGTTTAGTGCTCAGACACTTTCTGAAACATCCAAAGATTCTTTTTTATATGATTGCTGATTATAGCTTTGTTGTTAGAATTAATGGTCCTATTTTATATACTTATGGGATATAATTGAGCTAGGTTAGAAATCTTATCTCAAGCAGAATATAAAGCAAAAAAGCAACTATTTCTTTCTTTTTAATCTTCACCTAAGGATATGTTTATTGATTTTAGAGAGAAAGGAAGGGAGAAAGAGAGAGAGCAAAACATCAATGTGAGAGAAACATTAATCAGTTGCCTTCCGTATGCTCCCCAACTGGGGATGGAACTCCCAACCTTTTGGTGCACAGGATGACATTCCAACCAACTGAACCATTTGGCCAGGGCAAGCAACTGTTTCTTGAAGCAACAAAGAGTGTACATAAGAGATACTTTTGAGTGCAGGATATTGAACAAGAATCTAATTACATAGAAATTATTTGATCTATAAGAAAGGAAACTGAATAAATATTAGATGTGTTTGTGTTATATGAAACTAGAGCAAATGTTTAGGTCCAAATTCACTTTAATTTTTTATCAAAACTGACATTATGTTGAAGTCAATTTTTTAATGTTTCAATAAGATTCCAAATAGCAAGTGGAATGTCCAAATTGCTTAGGTCTTTGTACAGTAATTTTTTAATAAAAATGGGTTTATTATCATTTTTTTATTTTTAATGAACCTGTAGGCTCAGTTGAGCCCCTTTTGGGAGAGCCTTGAATGAATAGTTTGAGCGTGATAGTGTTTTAGAACCAGGAGTGACAGCAAAAGCATTTTGGGAGAATAAAGCTTTCATTGAGTGTAGGGTAGATATATTGGGAAAATATTAGTTCTTTCCTCCTAGGTAGAAAGAAACAGTTCTACTCTGCTCTCCTTTACTCTCACATTTCTACCACACTCACAATACTTCTGACACCAGACATGGGGTTTTTTCCCCCACCAAACAATTGTCTGTGCCACCAGGTGGATGTCATACAATTTAACTCAACTCTGACACTATCTACCTCAAGAGAGCATCAGATTCCAAAGGTTAAGCGTTCAGTCTTATAAAAATTGACTTCATCTCTTGTTTCATGTGCCAACTGCAAGTCCAAGTTGTTGTCTGTGTTCCTAATGGATCAGCTATAAATTAGAGGTTCACAGGATCCCCTCCTTGGGTTTAATTAATGTGCTGGTGTGGCTCACAGAACTCAGGGGAACATTTGCTTATGTTTGCTAACTTATTAAAAGATATGATAGAGGACAAGGAAGAACAATCAGATGAAGAGATACATAGGACAGACCTGGAAAGGTCTGAAGAACAGGATTCTCTGTCCCCAGGGAGTTGCAGATGATAACCCTTCTAGGATGTGAAAGTTTTCACCAACCTGGAAGGTCTCCAAACCCCATACTATTGGGATTTTTATGGAGGTTTCCTCATGTAGGCATGATCAATTAATTCCATCTTCCAGCTCTTTTCCCTTATCTAGCAAAGTGGGGGAGAGGGAGAGCTGAAAGTTCCAAACTTTCTATTGTAATTCTGCTTTGGTCTTTCTGGTGACCAGTCCCTATCCAGGAGCCATCCCAGAGCCCACCTAGAGTTACCTCATTAGAACCAAAGATGCTTCTAGTGCTCTCATCATTTAGGCATTTACAAGGGTTTTAGAAGCCCTGTATCAGGAACCAGGGAGAGAGACCAATACATATATACACATGTATACATATATACATATATGTGCATATATACATATACACACACACATACATATATACATTTTTTTCTCTTATCTCCCAGGACATGACATGGGGAAGAAAATAGAGGTGTCGATAAGGCCAGTTTCAGAGATTTATGAGGGTTCAAGAGCATGAAGACCTTGAAAAATAGTAGTGGAATTAAGGAAAGACAGAGGAAAGAAATGCACTGGAAATAGACTTCTGGTCAAGATGGAGCCACAGGTAGACATGCTTCACCTCTTGCACAACCATAAGAAGGATCACAGCTGATCTCAAAACACTGCCAGAAAATCAAACTGTATGGAAGTCCAACAACCAAGAATTCAAAGAAGCCATATTCATCCAGATGGACAGGAGGGGCAGAGATGGGGAGCTGGGGCAGAGGGGACACAGTGTGATAGAGGTGAGGCAGAATTATTGGTGGCAGCTGGCAGAATGGGTGGTCCCACATTCACATATGTAGATAAGCATTAGAAGGGATACCTGGGAAGTGAGTGGTCCCAGCCCCAGGCCAGACTGACTGCACAGCCCAGGATTCCAGTGCTGGGAAAATAAAGTCTCACAACTTCTCACTGTAAAAACCAGTGGGGGTTGGAGCAGTGGAAGAAACTGTAGGTCTCTCAGGACAGTCCATTTAAAGGGCCCACATGGTTCTAGAATGTATGCAAACACACCCACTCTGAGAACCACCACCAGGACAATATCTAGAGGGCTGTAACTCGCATACAGGAAGGGTGTGAAGTGATTGGAAACAGGGAGAGTGCTGAGCAAGCCTCCAGCAGCCATGCAGTAGTATTGTCCCCTCTCTGACCCCTACCTCACATACAGAGCAACAAAGCAGTGAAGTGGGTTGCCCCGTCCTGGTGATTACCTAACACCCCCGCCCCCCCGCTCCCCGTATAACATAACAGGTACACCAAGACAGGGAGTCAAAGCAGCTCTACCTAACACAGGGAGGCTGCCAAATTGAGGAGACAAAGAAATAATGGTTCAAATGAAAGAACAGAACAAAATCCCAGAGAAAGAATTAAATGAAACAGAGAAGCCAACCTATGAGATACAGAGTTCAAAACACTTGAAATAAGGATGTTCAGAGCTCATTGAGTACAGCAAAAGCATAAGGGAAGAAATGAAAGCTACACCGAAGGAAATAAAGAAAAATCCACAGGGAACCAACAACAAAAGGAAGGAAGTGAGGTTCAAATCAATGATTTGGAACAGAAGGAAGAAATAAACATTCAACCAGAATGGAATGAAGAAAAACAAGAATTCAAAAAATGAAGAAAGTATAAGACCCTAGGACATCTCCAAAACTGCCAACATCCAAATCATAGGTATGCCAGACAGAGAAGAGGAAGAGCAAGAAATCGAAAACTTATTTCAAAAAATTATGAAAGAAAACTTCTTAATTTGGTGAAGGAAATAGACATACAAGCCCAGGACGCACAGAGTCCCAAGCAAGTTGGACCTAAAGGGTACCGCACCAGGATACATCATAATTAAAATGCCAGAGTTTTAAAAATAAAGAATTTTTTTGTTTTTTTATTTGTATTGTTCAAATACATTTGTCTCCATTTTCCTGCCACCGCTTTCCCCTGCCCTACCAACCCCAACCCTCCACCCTCAAACCTTCTCCACTTTGGCTTTCTCCATGAGTCCATTATACATTATACATGTTCCTTGATTTGACCCTTCCCCTTCTTTTTCCCGTTACCCTACTCCCTCCTTCCCTCTCGTTACTGTTGGTTTCTTTTTTCTTTCAGTGTTGCTGGTTGTATTTCCCTTGTTTGTTTGTTTTATTGATTAGGTTCCACTTATAAGTGAGATCATATGGTATTTGTCTTTCACCTTCTGGCTTCTTTCACTTAGCATAATGCTTTCCAGTTCCACCCATGCTGTCATAAAGGGTAGTAGCTCTTTCTTTCTTTCTACTGTGTAGTATTCCATTGTGTAAATGTACCATGGTTTTTTGATAGTCTCATTTATTGATGGGCACTTGGCTATTGTAAATTGTGCTGCTATGAACATTGGGGTGCATAGGTTCTTTTGAATTGGTGTTTCAGGATTCTTAGGGTATAACCCCAGCAATGGAATCACTGGGTTGAAAGAAAGCTCCATTTTTAGCTTCTTGAGGAAATTCCACACTGTTTTCCACAGTGGCTGCACCAGTCTGCATTCCCACCAACAGTGTACTAGGGTTCCCTTTTCTCCACAACCTCACCAGCACTTGTTGTTTGTTGATTTGTTTATGGTGGCCATTCTGACCAGTGTGAAGTGGTATCTCATTGTAGTTTTTAATCTGCATTTCTCTGATGGCTAGTGATGCTGAGTATCCTTTCATATGTCTCTAGACCCTGTTTATGCCCTCCTTGGAAAAGTGTCTATTCAGGTCCTTTGCCCATTTTTTAATTGGATTGATTGTCTTCCTGGAGTGGAGTCAAGTGAGTTCTTTATATACTTTGGAGATCAAATCTTTGTCTGACGTATCATTGGCAAATATATTTTCCCATATGGTTGGTTCCCTTTTCATTTTGCTGGTATTTCCTTTAGCCATGCAGAAGCTTCTTCTTTTGATGAAGTCTCATTTGTTTGTTCTTTCCTTTATGTTCCTTACTCTAAGGGACATATCAGTGAAAATATTGCTGCATGGGATATCTGAGAGTTTCCTACCTATGTTCTCCTCTAGGACTTTTATGGTGTTGAGACTTATATTTAAGTATTTTATCCATCTTGAGTTTGTTTTTGTGTATGGTGTCAGTTGCTGGTTGAATTTCAATTTTTTGCATGTAGCTGTCCAGGTCTCCCAACACCGTTTGTTGAAGGGGCTATTTTTATTCCATTTCATGATTCTGCCACCTTTGTTAAATATTAATTGACCACAGAGACATGGGCTCACTTCTGGGCTCACTATTCTGTTCCATTAATCTATGTGTCTGTTCTTATGCCAGTACCAGACTGTTTTGATTACAGTGGCCTTGTAATATAGTTTCTTGTCCGGTATTGCAATCCCTCCTGCTTTGTTCCTCTTTCTCAAAATTGCTGCAGCTGTTCACAGTCATTTATGTTTCCATATAAATTTTTTTTATTATTTACTGAACTTTTTATTATTGAAATATTCTTTTTTTATTAAATATTTATTTATTTTAAATTTATAAATCATGTTTATTCTATTACAGTTGTCTCAGTTTTTACCTTTACCCTCCTCCACCCATACTACCCCCACACCCCACTCCCACAGTCAGTTACCACTCTGTTGTCCATGTCCATTGGTCATTCATACATGTTCTTTGTTGAGTCCCTTCCCCTTCTTTCCACCATTGTCTTCTTTCCCCATCCCTTCTGGTCACTTTCAGACTGCTCCATGTCTCCATATCTGTGGTTTATTTTGTTCATTAGTTTATTTTGTTGAATAGAGTCCACTTATAGGTCAGATCATATGCTATTTATCTTTCATCAGCTGGATTATTTCACGTAGCTTAATATCTCCAGTTCCGTCCATGTTGTTGCAAAAGGTAGGAGTTCCATCTCTCTCTCTTTCTTTCTTTCTTAAATGCAGATTGATTTTGTTTATTTTTTAATCAAAGTTAATTATAAAATATTTAAAAAATTTAAAATCATTATAAAGTCTCAGCAATTAAACCAACATGACATCTGCACAGACATAATCAAATAGATCAATGAAATATAATGAGCATTCTAGAGACAAATGTATATATTTGTCTAACAATGTAATATATGATTAAGTTGATATTTCAGATCAATGGGGAAAATAAGGCTTATTCAACAAATAAGGTGCATGGACCACTATTACTTGAAATAAAACAAATATAGAGCCCTATTTCACACATTAAATAATAAATATTCAGGTAAGTTAAAAATCAATATGTAGAATCTAAGGAGTTTTAGAAGAAAATAGAACTAATATTTTTCATGACCTGAAGTAAAAATATTCAAACCCAGAAGCTATAAAGTAAATATTGACAGTATGACTACATTAAATATTTAACTATATAGTAATATATATATATAAAAGTTGAAAGACAAAGACTAGAATAGAAAAGTATTTGCAACACATCTAAAACGTATGGTTAATAGGTTGTTTGTTTTGTTTTTTTGTGTTATTTTAGGGAAAAAATTTCTACAAACCTTTAATCAATAAATGGATAAAGAATACCAAAAAGTCATTTAAAGTTTTTTTTAAAAAAATAGAAACAGGCAAGAAGTATACAAAAAACAGGTTTAGTTTCAACAAATAGTAAAGGAACAATTAAAATAACATCATTGTCACAATCAGATTATTGAGTATTAAAAATATTGGTAATATCAAGTATTGGCAACTCTGAAAGGAACCAGGTATTCATAGAAACTTTTTTCTGCATCTTAAAGCAGTCCCTTTAGCATATTTTGTAGTGCTGGTTTGATGGAGATGTATTCTTTTAGCCTTCTTTTGACTGGGAAACTTCTTATTTCGCCTTCCATTTTCATTGAGAGCCTTGCTGGGTACAGCAGTCTTGGTTGCAGGCCTTTGCTTTTCATTGCTTGGAATATTTCTTGCCATTCCCTTCTGGCTTTTAGTGTTTTTGTTGAGAAGTCAGCTGCTAGCCATATCAGGGTCCCCTTGTATGTCACTACCTGTTTCTCCCTTGCTGCCTTGTAGGATTCTCTGTTTGTCTTTGATATTTGCCATTTTAATGATGATGTGTCTTGGAGTGGGCCTCATTTGGGTTCCTCTTGAATGGGACCCTCTGTGCTTCCTGGACTTGTGTGACTTTTTCTCTCTTCAAATGAGTAAAGTTTTCCATCATTACTTTTTCAAACACATTCTCTATCCCTTCCTCATTCTCTTCTTCTGGTATCCCTATTATATGAATATTATTACGTTTCAGGTTGTCTTGCATTTCCCTAAACAGCTCTTCATTCTTTTTGAGTCTTTTTTCATTTTCTTGCTCTCTCTGGGAACTTTTTTCTACCTTATCCTCTAGCTCACATCTCCCATCCTCTGCTTCATCTAGCTTGCTTTTTATTCCTTCTACTGTGTTCTTCAATTCAGAAATTGTATCCCTCATTTCTTTTTGTCTCTTATAGATAGTTTCTATGTCCTTTTTCATGCTGATATAGTTTGCAGTAAGTTCCTCATAGTTTCCTTGTAGTTTTGGGTAATTCTCTTTGAGCTCACTGAGCTCATTGAGCTTTCTTAGAATTGTTGTTTTGAACTCAATATCTGATAGTTTACTCGCCTCTATTTCATTTAGTTCTCTTTCTGCAGATTCTTCTTTTCACTTTGATTGGAGAGTGTTTCTTTGTCCTCCCATTATTTGTGAGACTCTTCCTTTTTGCTTCTGCTTCTTAAATTGATCTGTCTTGACTTCTGACTTTGTGGTGTGAACTTCTATGGTAGGAGAGTGCTGTTTTTTTCTTTCTGGATCTCCCTCTGTTGATGTCTGAGGGATGATTCCCTGTCTGACCTTAGGCAGTTTGTTTGAGACTTCCAGTAATCTGCTATTTGTAGATTTCTCCTTCAGCTGTTAATCTATTCACTCTGCACTCAGCAGGGCACCTTAGACAGCTCAGGGTGGTGTGGAGTCCCTCCTGGGGGCGGGGTTATTGGGTCCTCTCATGCTGCTGCCATATGGGGGAGGAGTCTGCACTGGGATCCCGCTGGCTGCTCTCTCCCTTCGCTCCCCAAAGCCTCTGTCCCCAGTCTCTCCTCAGGCATCTCTAGCCCACTCTGCCCCACCTTTGCCAAAGATCAGGGTAAGTGGCTGCAAATAAAAATTTATGCGTTGGCCCTTTAAACAGTTCTCTGCGTCTCCAGCCGCCTGTCTCTGGCAGAGAGCAACCCTGCCGCTTTTTGCCGCTGGCTGTTCTCTGTGTACTTCCTGGGCTCTGGTGCTGTAGCCTAGAGATCCCCACTTTTGGTTTAGAACCCACTCTTCTCAGGGGGATCCAACTGGCCATTTCAGTATCCTTCTGGTCCTGCCACCCGTGGGCACCCGCCCGCCTTCTCAAATCTCTACCACACTCCTTACCAGTTAGATTGCGCTAAAGCCGATTCTTCTATCTCTGAAGTTACAAGGCTCTTCTCTCGTTGTTGTTCAGTTGTTTGTTCCAGGTGATTTCTTCACAATTTAGTTGTAATTCCAGGTTGTTCCTGGGAGGAGGTCAGTGTGACTTCCACTCACTCCTCTGTTATCTTTATTTTTTTCCCCATATAAATTTTTGAAACATCTGTTCTATGCCTGTGAAATATGTCATTGGTATTTTATTAGGGATTGTGTTGAATCTATAAATTGCTTTGGGTAGTATGGACATTTTGATGATGTTAATTCTTCCAATACATGTACACAGTATATGTTTCCATTTATTTGTGTTTTCCTTAATTTCTTTCTTCAGTGTTGTATAGTTTTCTGCATATGCATCTTTTACCTCCTTGGTTAAGTTTATTCCTAGGTACTTTATTTTTCTTGTTGCTATAGCAAATGGGATTGTTTCCCTGATTTCTGATTCTGATATTTCATTGTTGGAGTACAAAAATGTCTTTGATTTCTGAATATTGACTTTGTGTCTGGCTGTTTTGCCAAATTCACTAATTAGGTCAAGTAGTTTTTTTTCGTGGAGTCTCTGGTGTTTTCTATATTCACTGTCATGCCATCTGCAAACAAGGGCATTTTTACTTACTCCTTTACAATTTGGATGCTTTTTATTTCCTTTTCTTGTCTGATTGCTGTGGCTAGGACTTCCAGTACTATGTTGAATAGAAGTGATGAAAGCGGACATCCTTGTCTTGTTCCGAATCTTAGTGGGAATGTTTTTAGTTTTTGCCCATTGAGTATGATGATGTCTGTAGATATTTCATATATGGCCTTTATTATGTTGAGGTAATCTGCCTTTATTCCCACTTAGCTGAGTGTTTTTACAATGGATACTGTATCTTATCAAATGCTTTTTCCACATCTATTGAAATGATCATGTGGTTTTTGTCTTTCCTTTTGTTTATGTGATGTATTATATTTATTGATTTGTGAATGAATATTGAACCACTCTTGTATCCCTGGGATGAATCCACTTGATCATGGTGGATGATCTTTTTTAATGTATTGCAGGATGTGGTCTGGCAATATTTTGTTGAGGATTTTAGCGTCTATGTTCATCAGCAATATCAGCCTATAGTTTTCCTTCCTGGTGGTGTCTTTATCTGGTTTTGAGATTAGGATGATGCTGGCCTCATCAAAAGAGTTTGGGAGCCCCCTTTTCTCGGATTTTTTGGAATAGTCTGAGAAGGACAAGGGTTAGCTCTTCCTTAAATGTTTTAGAAAATTCTTCTGTAAAACCGTCTGGTCCAGGGCTTTTGTGTGCCAGGAATTTTTTGATTACTGCTTCAATTTCACCAGCTGTTATTGGTCTGTTCAGGCTCTCTGTTTCTTCTTCATTAAGTGTTGGAAAGTTATATTTTTCTAGAAATTTGTCCATTTCATCAAATTTTTCAAATTTCTTGGCATATAAATGTTCATAGTAATTTCTTATAATCCTTTGTGTTTCTGTGGTATCAGTTGTAATTTCTCCTCTTTCATTTCTGATATTATTTACTTGGGTTCTTTCCTTTTTTTATTGAGTTTGCTTAAAGGCTTGTTGATTTTGTTATCTTTTCAAAGAACCTACTCCTGGATTTAGTGATCCTTTGAATTGTTCTTTTAGTCTCTATGTCATTCAATTCTGCTCTGATCTTGATTTTTTCCTTCCTTCTACTCGCTCTAGGCTTTATCTGTTGTTTCTCCAGTTCTTGAAGCTGTAGGGTTAGGTCAGTTATTTGAAATGCTTCTGTCTTTTTTTAGGTTGGCCTGTATTGCTATGAACTTCCCTCTCAGGACTGCCTTCGCTGTGTCCCATAGGTTTTGGATTGTTGTGTGCTCATTTTCATTTATTTCCAGAAACTTTTTGATTTCTTCTTTGATCTCATTATTGACCCATTCATTGTTTAATGACATGCCATTCAGTCTCCATGAGATTGAATGTTTTTGAGTTTTTCCCTTGAGGTTGGTTTCTAGTTTCAAGCACTTGTGATCTGAGAAAATGCTTGTTATGATTTCAATTTTCTTGAATCTGTTGAGACTTGTCTTGTGTCCTATCATGTGGTCTATCTTTGAAAATGTTCCATGCACATTTGAAAAGAATGTGTATTTTGCTTCTTTGGGATGAAAACTATATATATCGTTAAGTCCATTTGATCTAATGTATTGTTCAGTTCCACAATATCCTTTTTGTTATTTTGTTTAGAAGGTCTATCTGTTGTTGACAGTAAGGTGTTAAAATCCCCTACTATCAGTGTGTTGCTTTCTATGTCTTTCTTAAAGTCCTCCAATACTTTCTTTATATATTTGGATGCTCCTACATTGGGTACATATAGCTTTACAATGATTATGTCTTCTTGATGGATTCTTCCTTTAAGTATTATGAAGTGCCCCTTTTTATGGCCTTTGGTTTAAAATCTATTTTGTCTGATATAAGTATTGCTTCCCTGGCTTTTTTTTTTTCCTGTCTTTTTTGCTTGGAATATTTTTTCCATCCTTTTACTTTCAGTCTGTGTATGTCCTTTGTTCTGAGGTGGGTGTCTTGTAGGCAGCATATGTGCAGGTCATGTTTTCTAATCCATTCAGCTACCCTATGTCTTTTTACTGGAGCACTCAATCCATTTACATTTAAAGTTATTATTGATAGGTACTCATTCATTTTTTTCTGTTTGTACCTGTGTTCCTCTCTTTCTCACCTTTTTTCTTCATCTTCTTAAAGCAGCCCCTTTAGCATATCTAGCAGTGCTGGTTTGGTGGAGGTGTATTCTCGTAGCCTTCCTGTTTTTGTTTTTTTGTTTCAGAAAGTCAAAATAGGACCCATAATTTATAATTGCAGTTTGTAGTAATGGCAACTGCATTGGTCAACCATTTGCAGCAATGTTTTTCATAACAAAATTACCCATGATGTGAAAGCTTGGAATCCCCACATTTATCTTGTGCTTATTCATCCAAGGCTTGTCTGCTATTGGCTGTGCTAGGTAGGACTCCATACTTTGAGCACCAAGATTCAGGTTGGACTCAGGACTCACCATGTGTCCTCATTCTTTTTGTATCAGCCCCTTCCCAAGGGATATTCTTTGTAGAGTGGGTCACATGAGTGAAGAAGGCTAATGGAACACATGGTGCCTCTTCAGGCCTTGGATTGGAACAGGCACAAACATTTTGTGAGGTGAGCCAATCAATGGGCAAGCCTACGGACAGTCTGGCTCACAGGAGTATGCCGGGCAATAACCCAAGCATTCATAGTCATATAACAGGACTATGGGTTTGCATGCAATCCAGATGATGAGAGCTCCTCAGCTGCTATTCTTCAGTAAGTCACTCCTAAGAATGGTATCCATTCACCTTACAGGCTTCCTTTGAAAGAAGGGATACAGAGTGCTCTGTAAAAGCCAAAACATCTGAAATTTACTCATCATAATGCTACAATGGTGATGATGAAATTAAATTTGTCTGAGTCCTCAACCTGAGCTTCCTACTTTGACATTAATTTTCTGCAGGGTGGCTTCAAAAGAGCCTACTGCTGCCCCTGCCGGTATAGACAGAGCAGGTCACACTGTTGATGCTGACTCAGAAGTTCTAGGAGGGCAGGAAGAAGGTGATGGGAGTGGGGTACTTGCTCTAAAAATACAAGCTGGGTCCTTTCAACATTTAATATTTGTCTAAGTCTGGGTTTTAACCTGCCCTCCATTACCATGGTGAAAGCCTGGAACTTTATAGTTTTTCCTAGGAAGCCCATTTGGTAGTCCAGAATGAGTTAGTATAGACCAAATATCCTTCTGTTGCCTCAGATCCTGCAGACAGTGCCCAGCACCATTGTACGGTACAGATGGGTGTCCTGTGATGTTAAGTCCATGTCACCAGCACAGGGAGTAGATGTGAAGTACCTGCATATATCTAAGGTGAACCTGGGGTTGGAAATCAGGATGCCTGGCTTCCAAGGCTGGCACTACCACTTTTCCTCCTATTTCCTCATCTGTAAAGCAGAGGTAATTATAACTGCCCTACTTTCTCACGTGGTGACTGTAAAGACAAAATGAGAAAAAGCATGTTTCAGAATAAGAAACACTATTCAAATGTAAGACAATTTTAGATTCTCTTATTCCTTTCTAAATTAATAACAACCCCTTACATGTGTACAATGCTTTTCATTTTTCCAAGCATTTCCACTGCTCTACCTCATTGCCTTTGCACCACAGTCCCCCTCAGTTTACCAGGGGTGGGAAACCAAAATGGGAGCTTTCTCCTGGGGCTTGCCAAGGGCCATCCAGTAAGTGGCAGGGCTGGGAGAGCAGCCAGTCTTCCCTGTGCTAGTCCTGACCTTTGTCGATTGGAACCCATTGCTTCAGCTTCTGAGTCAGAGCCCTTGGAAACCCACGTAGAAAAGTATTTGTGAGGCCAATGCTGTCAGTGGCCTCAGGGCAGTCAGGGTGTGAAAAAACATCCACCTGGGAGTATGAGCTTAGGGCTCTGAGAGTAACTTCAGAGTCTATACAGTCCTGGAGACACTAATGGGCCTTGTGTTCCAAGTCCTGGGTCACTGGCAGGCTCCAGACCAATATCATCACTGCAGCTTCTTAGAGTGGTGGACAGATGGCCACCAGGCTGGATACCCAACAGGGATTTTCAGAATGTCCCTGCAGGAATGGAGCACAATCCCCTAGGACATAGAACTATCTACCCACTTAAATGGAAAAAAACGCAGATCTCTCCAGTCTAAACTATTCATTCTATAGATAGAAAATGGATGGTTCCAGAGGAGTAGCAACTTTATCATGGTTAAAGAATGGGTTTTAGGTTCTCACAGATCTGGAGATACACTCTCAGCTCTGCCATTGACAGATTGAGGAACGAGGACTGTACAGGAGGGCTAAATGTATTCAAAGTACTGAGCAAGTCAGAGGTATGGCAACCACAGTAGAGTTTGGATCAGACAGTGTGCTTGGTGGCAAACAACTGAACTAACTCACTTTAAAGAGCAGGGATCTTTTTGATAGAATGTCAGGTAGTTTCTCATGTTATCTTCCAGAGACCTGAGCCAAGCTTAGAGACTATACCACCAGCACCAAGTTCATCCATGTTAAGTGACAGCACCTGTTCTTCAATGCATCCCTAGAAATTCTCATCAGAAAATACTACATTTTGCCACGTATAATGTGCATCCACATTTTTGGTCCAAATTTCAGGAAAGAAGTTTTTTGTTTTAAATTTTTTTTAATTATATTTTGTTGATTATGCTATTACAGTTGTCCTGACTTTTTCCCTCTGTGCCACTCTCTACTCAACAACCTCTGTTCTCTCAGGCAATCCCCACACCATTGTTCATGTCCTCTTCTTTTGTCTGGGAAACTCCTTATTTTGCCTTCCATTTTAATTAAGAGCCTTGCTGGGTAGAGCAGTCTTAGTTGCAGGCCTTTGCTTTTCATGACTTGGAATATTTCTTGCCATTCCCTTCTGGCTTGTAGTGTTTCTGTGGAGAATTCAGCTGCTAGCCATATTGGTGCTGCCTTGTATGTTACTACCTGTTTCTCTATTGCTGCCTTTAAGATTCTCTCTTTGTCTTTGGAATATTTTTAAATACAGATTCCTGAGCCCTCATTTAAGAACTTCTGATTAAGTACTTGTGGGCTAGGATCCATCAGGATCCTTTTATTTGAGGACCACTAATTCATATCAAAAACTGCAGAGGAAGTTGAACAAAACAGTGGTTACAAATTTACATGGCCCTGTTCCTGGCACATAATGTTTGCTCAATAAGTGGTGCTGTTTGGGTAGGGATGGTGATGCGGATAAGTAATGGAGCGGGGTGAGGTGGCAATGAAGGATGGTGATGGAGGGTGAACTGTGCCCATGGCGGTGGTGAGTAATAATTGTGGATGGTGGGTTGTGGAAGTGTTGTACTATATGAAATTAACAGAAATGGAACACTGATGGAAGCCAGGTCCTTGGAGGTCCCTAATTCAGCAAGGACACTTAGACTTTCTCTGGTAAAGCATGAGGAGGCAGTGAATGGGAGGCTTCCAATGGAAATAAGCATTCAATCTTGCTTGCATTAGGGCCTTCTTCCTGGACCAAAGGAGAGGCTGCTCTCTGGAAATCAGATTCCCCTGTCCTCACAGGTAAGAAGTAAAAATGAAAACACAAACTGAAAAGCTATACTATGAGTTGCAAAGTCAATCAATTGCATGAAGCCATGTCTTGCAACACAAACTAAGATCAAAATATTTCAACAACTCATCCAGACTCATAGTCTCAATAATAAGATCACGGGGAAAATGATTTAACAGTAATTCTATATCAACTCGAGTACCAGACACAAATCCAATGACTATTCCAGTAATTCACTTGGTTTACAAATTCTAGGCCAATATTTACCCTGACCTCATTTACTAACTTCTACCCTAAAACCACCCTATCACAAAAGCCCACTAAATCCCCCTTTTTGAGCCACCACTGAGACTGTCAAGATAATGCTCCCCATTTCTCAGCCTGTTTAATAAGAAAATTTTTGCATAATCATTAGGTCTCCCAGCGAAGGACTTCAACAAGGAAGGTAGGTCCCCATGGCCATTTTCTTTAGAATGTCAGCTTGTCTTATTGAAATAGCTCAGGAATCGCTGAATATGGAATATGGAGACTGAGCACTTCAAAGAGGTCTAAATTTAGAGATTCTAAATTTATAAATGTCTTCAATACTTATCAACTTGTTATGAAGTTTGGAACAATTATTCTTCCCATTTTATATATGAGAAAATCAAGGCACAGGAATAAATAACTTGCCCAAGATTACAAAAACTGACTTCAGAACCTGTACTCTTAACCATTATCCATTGCGTCTACCTGAGATGCTACAGCTTTACTCCCAAAAATCTAGATGGTCAGAGATGGTCCAATTTAGACCTGATGGTGCTGAAGACCACAGATAACAGAGAGAACTTAAGTCCTCAGAAGAAATAGAGAAATTAAAACTGCCATAAGAAATCTTCTGCCATAAATTTCTCAGACAGAAATTTATTCTTTCACAGTGCTGTGAGCTGCAGAGCCAGCTCTGAGTGGTCCTATCAGCGCACCCCTCCCTGCTCAGAAGCTCTACCAGCAGGGTAATCTTAGGGATGTTACAGGGTCACTCTCCCCCAAGAGCTTGCAGCAGCACTCAAAAGATTTCATTAACTAGTAGGAAGCAGAAAAACATAAAATGGGGGGTGGAGGGGAGGAATAAAGTGAGTTATTTTTATAAGCCTACCCTGGGGAGACTCTGCAAGCCATTATTCTGAGCCTAGAAGCAGTCCCTTCCCCAGGGGTGCCTTGCTTTCACAAATACTGTAAGGCCAAACAAAAGCACTCAGTCTTAGTTTCCAAAAACCCCTGGAGAGGCTAAAGTTTCCTCCTGTGGCACAAAAGCTCTGTGTATGAGGAGACAATGTGGCCTGATGGCAGAGGAAAAGGGTGTGAAACCTAAGAACAGCCCACTGGGAAGTAGAGATGTTAGTAATCACCATCTTTTGGGTCTCTCAAAAGCTCAGGTAGCTCCAGGCTGAACAAGTTTCCAATCATTCATTCATTCATTCAACAGTCACAGACTCAGTAGTCTTTGTCCTATTAGAACTGTTCTAATGGGAAAATAAAGCAAGTTGGTCATCATAAAACATCTGATAAGTTTTCTCAGAAACACACAAGTTGAAGTATTGAGTCTGCACAGAGAAGGAGGCAGACCTAAATCCAGGAGGGAGTCCAGGAGGAAGTCATGTCTAAACTGAGAATAAAGGAAGAAAAGGGACTGGTCAGAAGAGAGATAAATGGGTGTTTCAGACAGCTTCCAAGCTCACCTCAAGGTCTTAGAGTGACAGAGTTTCCATATTCTATGACACTGAAAGTTCAGTTTAGCTGGAACCGAAAGGTGGAAGGGGTGGGTACTGAGAGATGAGACGAGAAGGAGGCAGCATCTAGATGGTTGTTTATAGGTGCTTTAAGGAGCCTGGATAGTCTTACCTGGGAGAAGAGGAACACAATGGAGATGGAGAACAAATGACATTGTCAGATCTGCAATTTAGAATCATTGCTCTTACATGTAGCACCTTGACCTTGGGCTCTTTGTTATTTTTGACATACTCAGTGCTGCTGTTATGGCAATTGGTAAAAAAATAAAATTTAAAAAGCAGAAGGTAGGAAACTGAAGATGGGACGAACTCCTTACTATGCAAGTGTCACTATGCAAATCCAGGTTAAAGCCTGCAGGGCCCAAGGCTCCCAAGAATCTAACAGCTGAAGGGAATACACTCCCCTCCTCCAATGCCAGAGAACAGCCAGAAGAGAAGGGGTGATGCTGTACAGGACCAGGCTCCCTGTTCATTGCCCCAGGCTGAGCCTATGTTAAACTTTCCATTGTTTTCCAGCCAACTGAACCCTATCAGGTAAGACCTAATTTGTGCGCATAAAAGATGAGAATAGTCACACTGCTCCACATCAATACCCCAATCCCGCAGGACCATCTTGCCCCTCCTGCCCTCAGTCAGCACACAGGCCAGAGTGATGCTACTGGGTTTCTCTAGGGTATCTCTGGGGAGCAAGTTTCCTGAAGACTGCACTGCTGTCTACACAGTTAACACCTTTTCTGCAAGGCCTGCCTGAGGCTCTCCCAGAAAGGCAATGTATAGCCTCTGAGCCTAGAGGGGCTTCTACCCTGGGGCTGAGGGAGTGAGAGGACATTGGGAAACCAGCCTCAGGTTGCAACCTCCAGCAGGTCGCAGCACCTGTAGGGTTTCCTACTAATGGCAAGACTATGGAATTCAGAGTTCAGAATCATCTATCCTGAAGGAAAGACAGAAGAGTTTGGAGGTACATACAGTGGTGAGAGAAGAATAAAGAGGGGACTAAAACTCTTCAAATAAAGTCAAATGATCTACTTAATTAGAAACAATCTGTGCCTGAAGTGCCAAGAGGAATCAGGAAGCAGCCAAAGACCTTTGAGCCCATCAAGGCAACAGCATTTTCTTGTACAATTCTGAACCCCTAGGTGACCTTAAGAGGTGCCTTATTTTAGGCAAAAATAGATGTTAAATATGGCTCCTTACACACATATATAGGTATAATGACAAGTCACATTTGCATAGATCTTTATAGTTTGCAAAAATTTTATCAACATCATTTTGGATCTTCTTCACAAATTAAATGAAGTAGAAAAGGAAAGGTATTATTATCATTACTACCTGACAGGCAAGGAAGCTGGGAGGAGGTTAAGTGAAACAGGTGTGACATAGCAGAAAGCACATAAGATCTGGGGATGAAAGCTCTGGATTCAAGCCCTGCCTCTCCTGCAACCTAAATGTGCAAATATAATTGTGTGTATATATTACTATTTAATTCTTAGAAAAAAATGCTATTTCTAAGTTGTTGGGGAGGGAAAGGGCACCCACTGTTGCCCCCGTGTACATAGGTCACATTCTCTCCCTGGCTCCCAACAAATTATTGCTCTTTAAGTTAATATATATATAAAATGCATTGAGTAGTGCCTGGTCCATAATAATCATTATAAGAATGTTAGTTTTTTTTTATCTGTCTGTCCCCAGCACCTAGCATAGTGTCTGGCACATGCTGAGCATTCAATCAATAAATGTTGGTGGGAGAGAAAGACCTTTAGCATCCAGCACAGGAGACAGACAGGTAAACAAATAATGACAGAGCAGTGCAGTGTCTGCCATGAAGGTATGTGGTGATGGGGAGCAAGATGAAGCTGCTCACTGTGGGAGGAAGGCTGAGGGAAGGTGCACAGAGGTGCTGACCCATGCCAGAGGGCTTAAGGAATCAGGGAGAGTGTGTGGGTTTAAAAGTGTGGAGTAGAGGCATCTTAGGCAGGGAGTTAAATGTGTAGAAAAGTGCCTCGTTATAGTATAGCAACATGTCCCCAGAGAAGAGCAATAATTCAGCATGCCTGAAAGACAGTGTGGGGGGTATTAACAGGAGAAGAAGAGGTTGGCGGAGGTGGCCAGGGCAGATGTGAAGAGCTTTGAGTATCAGGCTTGGATAGTTGCATCTTATTCTCTAGCAGTAATGGAGAGCTAATGAAGGGATTTTAAACAAGAAATGAATATTTGTATTTTTAAAAAGTTGGTCTAAAAGCTTTTAGATTTTAAAAGTTTAATCAGCAGGATGGATTTAAGAGGAGTGGGATGGGAAGTGGAGGGACCTGTCACGAAACTATCAATACCTTCATAGTCCAGGTGAAATAGAAGATTGGGCTAAAATTATGACCATCGAGGTAATATAGATGGCAAAGATTAAAAACTATCTAGGAAATGTCATCAGAGCATTCGGTAATCCATCGGGTGTGTCAGAGGAAAGAAAAACAAAGAGACAAAGATGGTGCTGAGGTTTCAAGCTTGAGTTAACTCCATTATCTAACCATTAACTGAGTTAGAGAACACTGGCCAAAGAGAAGGTGAGGAGGTTTCCACCTGGTCACTTTGTGTTTGAGGTGCTTGTCTGGTGTGCACAGGGAGCTGTGTAGCAGGTTGTTGAAACTGGAAGACTGAGACTAGTCTGTGGAAGAGTCTGTGATTTTGAGGTCATCAATGGATAGGTGATGGCTTAAGCCAAAGGAGAGGATGAGATCAGTCAAAGAGAGAACATGACCTATGTTGGCCACACATGGGAGTCACAGAGAGGTACTCATTCTCCCTAAGAACTTGGAAATAGTGAAATACTGTCACTCTTCTGAGAATTAAATAGTAATATACAGACAATGATAGTGAGGAGCTAACTGTGGGAGTAAACTAGGATGTCTACAGTCAAGTGCCCAAAGAATTTAAGAAGGCCCAAAACATCAATCAGAATGGCTTGGTGTAACCTCTTTCCTTGTCTTTGGCTGTGAGACCTGGGACTACTGTGAGATACCCGCCTGAAGAAGACACAGTATGGCAAGAGCATCTCCAAAAGAGCAGGCAAGAAGAGCCATATTTGAACCAAGTACCACCCCTACCCTCTTTCAGTTACATAATCAAAAAATCCCTGTTATGGTTTTCAGTTTATTTCGGTTGGGCTTTCTGATCCTTTCAGTTGAAAGCATCTTTAGTTAGTACTTCTCAGTGAGCTTAGAAGCATAGTAAGAGATGGTATTGTTACCAGAGAAACCCTGGTCCTTCTCACCAATGCAATAAAGAATTACAGATCAGCAAGCGTACTAACATGCAAACAATGTTTACTGTTAACAATGTACTGCTAAGTTCTAATGGGAGAGCAAAAGCAAGAGCAGTAAGAGCAGGAGTGGCAAAAGCAGCATGACCAGAGGCCAGGTGTCAGGGGCCCCCTGGCCAGAGGCCTAGTGGCCAGGGGCACCCTCGTGTGGCAAAAAGAGCCAAGAGAAGAGAGCTAGTCCTTTGTTCTGAGGGCTTATATAGTTGGTGAGATGGGGGTGAGGGAATTACATATTGATTAATGGGTAAAGGTGGTGCCAGCTTTCCTCTGGGGAGATGTGACTACCCAAATGTAGGTATGTATGGGGGTCTCTTAGTTCAAATCCTTATCTTGCTACAAACTCTATTTGTTCATTTGTATACATGATGGGAGGCAGGCAGTTAACCAAAGTTGTTTCATGGGCTTTTCTTTGGGCTCTGTAGTCCCCCTCCCCTCCCCCTTCCAGGCCTTGGAGTGAATGCGCAGTCTCAATGAGTTGTTTTGTTTTGTTTTTTTCCCAACTAATGGAGATGATACACACAGACTTCCAAGGGCTTCCCCCTCTGCACTATCATGTTATTCGGAATGCCTGGCAGCCTTATTGGACCAGACTCAGGATTACTGGGTCAATGGGTGAAACTTTGCTTTTATTATTTTGCTTTGCTCCTGTATTAAGGTCTTTGTTAGATTGTAACAGTAAGGGTCCTGCCTTCATTTCCCCAGCCTCTCATCCTTAGCTGCTACTTAAGTGTTAAAAGGCTGGCTGCTGGCCAGCAACAGCAGCAGCAGCACATTGACAGAGCTCTTCCTATGCTCTCTCCTGCAACAGTAGTGAATGAGTCCTAATAGAGACAGAGCTGCCCGGGGACCAGGGCACTCAGACTCAAGAGGCAGACCATGCTGCCGTGCTCATTCCTTGGACATGATCTGTATGTTTGGCTTCCTGCTTTCAGAACTCTGGGTCCATCAGTGACAAAGTTTCTGTGGCTTTCTCTTAAGAGTGAAGAAGTATCTTTCCAAGCAATGCAGAAAACTTGCCCTGTGTCATAATCCTTCCTGAACTAATCCTAAAGCTAGGATTCACACTGGCCTGGATTCCTGCAGCAAGGGAGTGAAGTTATGCCTAGACCCATTAGGCCCAACCTTGAAGCTGAGGGCGGCGTGAGCTTCTCCTCAAGCACGAGGTTGTGTGGAAAAGGTTTGGGGACCTGAACATAACCGGGATAATTACCAAATGAAAGGGAAATGGATGTCAGGGAGGCAACTGAGACATCCACTACACTGACCAATTTTATCAACTACTGAAGGTAAGTTCAATTCCTGTTTAGAGCTGCCAGAAGAGAGAAGGAAAATTCTGCCAATACAAATATTAAGGTTCAGGTTGTATTTCATATTAGTAAGGCTGTTTTTCTTTACAAGTAGGTGCTCTAACAGATAAACCTAGAAATTTCAATGACTTAATGCAATTAAACTTTTTCCTGCTCAAAATCTAAATCATAGCAAGAGAAGAGTGATATGAGTGCTCTGCTCTAGAGATGGGGGCATCCTTGCCTTCTTCAAAGTGACTTTGAACGTAATCCTGGATATTAACATTCAGAGATGCTGGAAGAGAAAGTGGAGGATTGAGAGGAAGTTTATGGTCCAAGCCTGGAAGTAGGATTCCTCAGTTTCATGCCACCCATAGCAGCAGGGAAGTCTGGGAAAGACACACTCTGTGCCACAGAGGAAGAGAAATGGGTGTGTATAGAATGGCCAGGCTCTGCCACTGTGGCTTTTGAGCACCATCTGGCTGCCTTCCCTGCTACCACCCAACCTCACCCTACCTGCTTTTTCCAATCCAACTGAATTGCCAAAGAGAGGAAAAAAAGAACAAGAGACAGGATGGAACTCTGAAGAACAATAAATCTGAACAACAATTAATCTGAGCCAATTAGAAAAAAAGCAATGAAGAAGACTGAAAAGGGAAATAGGGGAACTAAAGACAAAACCCAGAGTGTGAAGACACAGATCAAAGGAAGGAGTTCCAAAAGGGATGCAAGAACACTTACCTGTCTTCCTGCCTCATCAGATGATGTGAAAATTGAATGAGTTGGGAAAAGTGAAATGCTTTCAAAATGACAAACTGCTGTAGCCATGTAAGAGATGACCTTCCATAATCTGTTTCTTGCCAATCAGAAGCCCAGCCTCCTGAAACATTTCCAGCCACTGGAACTGCTTCTCTTATGCACTTCAGCAGATGGAGTACCAAAGAAGATTGGACAATACTACTCAGGGCCAAAAAAATCCCCCATGATTCCACAACCTCAGGTAGAGCTTCCAAAGTCAAGAGATGTTCCTAAACCTCAAGAGGTCATAAGGACTTGCATCCCCAAGATACAATGTCCTCAGATCCTCCAGGGGAATATCCACCCCCATTCACACTGGACTGGACTGGGTTTCACTTGTACTTGAAATAGAGGAGAGACAATAAATACAAGAAATCTTTTGTACAGGAGGGCAGGGTAGGAGGGTAGAGGGAATGTTTTGAAAGCTTTTCTAAATTTAATTATATGTCAATTTCATAATTGTATAATTATCCCCAAGTATTTATCTTTAAGTAATGGAACTCATAATTACACAGTAATTGAAATGTGTAATCTCATCATTAGGATATATATATAAAATAGTGTGAAGATATGGTAATTAAAATTCCAGGGATGACTCTGCCATGAAAACCTGTGAAATGTTCCTGCTTCTGTTCTAGGATGCTCTGCTCCAACAGGCTTTGAAATGCTACCTGGACCAGGAAGTAAGCCCCATGAAACATGACACAAGGCAGTGCATTCACCAGCAAACACTGGTCATCAGGCAGTGGGACTGCCTGCCTCTGTCTCCATAAGCCAACCCAAAATATCTCCTTTGGCTTTCCAACTTCCACACACTTTGGGAATGTCTCTAGAGTTTCAGAATGACTAGATATGGGCTGTCTGATAACTTTCCCCAGCCTGCCTGAATTCAGAGCTCAGAGAGGGTAGATTGGCCATGAGATCAGATTCAAGTGGTGCACAGAAGGGGTAATTATATATTACACCCTCCACCATATTAGTCAGGGTTCTCCACAGAGTAAGAACATGAACATATATGAAGAGATTTGTTAGGGGAAATGGATCATGCACTATGGAGGCTGAGAAGTCCCAGGATCTGCTGTCTGCAAGCTGAAAAATCAGAATAAGTGGTGGTGTAATTCAGTCTCAGTCTGAAGGCCAGAGAATCACAGCCAATGGTGTATATTCTGGTCTTAATCCAAAAGCCTGGGAACCCAGAGCACTGACGCCAGAGAGCAGGAGAAGATGGATGTCTCAGTTCTAGCAGAGAGAGCAAATTCACCCTTCCTCTGCATTTTTGTCCTATTCAGAGGTAGGAGGGATAGTATGTGCCATAGCTGGGAGACAAGAGTATGACCAGTTCAGTGGGGGATAGACTGTAATGTAGAGAGTCAAGAGAGACAAGGTCTGAAATAGAGACAAAGCTGGAAGGGAGACAGGGTCTGGGCTTCATCAAAGTCTGGACTCTTGAAGATGAAATTTTTGACTCATTTGGAAAAAGTATAAGGTCAGACAGATAGAAAGATGAACAGATTGGTAGGCTGCTGGAGTGATCATGCATGAAAGGTCTTGGATATCACAGCAGAGCCTGAAGCAAAATGACAACCTAGGCTTGATCAAGACTGTGTTTAGTTGAACTTCTGAAACAGCCAGGGCTGGCAAAGCAGAGGCTAAAACCTGAAACCCAGTGCCCTCTCTACTCTGTGTGCTCATCCTGGGGACACAGAAAGGTTCCCCTTGTCCATCCCACACTTCTTACTGGCTCTAGTCACTTTAGTCAACATACACACTCCAAATGCCCTACCTAACAACACTGAAGGTCCTAGACCTCCAAGTCCCAGGGGAACGACCTCTTCCAGCTGACTGTCTCAAAGAGAGAACTTCTTAACATTGGATACTCATTAATTTTCTTTCCCATCATCATTTTAAAAACTGAGGATTTCAAGCAAGTTGCTTTGAAATTCAGTTTGTGACCCTTAGAAATCTCAGAGGTACATGCAGCTACAACCTGGATGTGACAGGGCAGACACTCTCCTGGGAAGCGGGTCACACACTCGCTTCCAGAGTGCAGGGCCTGATCCCTGCCTCTGGAGCAGGAGTTTTGAAGCATGGCTTGAGTGACAGAGAAGAGGAAGGAGGACGGCTCCCCGCGGGGAACCCAGTGGCACCCCTCAGTGACAGCTTTGGTGTGGGAGGGAAGAGGAGGGGAGATTAACATCAGAAATTGGAAGGAAGGTAAGTGGAGCCCCTATCTGAGTGTATTTTAAGCATCTGCTCTGTATACTAGTCAGAAGAGGATTGAATTGAGATTTGACTCAATATCCTCAGATGCTGGCAATCTTTTATAAGACCCTCCCCTCTAATCACTTAGACTAAAGAATATTACAAGCCCTCTTTTTCTTTCTTTTGAGATGTCTTTGTGTTAACGTGAAGAATTTAGCCCATGTGCACACAGAATGCCCTTGGAAATGCGGGCAGCCTTGTTCCAGCAATGCTGGCTGTGTGGTGGGTGGGGGCGGCTGTGGGGGGGAGGTTAATGGGAGCAAAGGGATCCTCAGCACAGGTCTTTGTGCCCCTCCTGAAGGGATCATCGGAATCTCCCCCCTCCATTTTCTTGGAAGCCTAGAATCTCAACTACCGCCACAGAGCCACCAATGCCAGCCCCTGGTCAGGTGGCTTATACCCCATTCCATTTATTTGGAAAGTAGCAGCTGCCTTGGCTTAGACATTTTCTTTATGAAAATTCCTATGGTCAACTGCCTCAGAGACACACAAGGGGGCTTACATTAGTAACAATACAGCAGAGCATTAAGTTAAATTACATTTTGAAAGCCGTTGTGTACCTCAGAAGTCTCTCCCACTAGGTTTGGAAGATTGGACTAGACAGCTCCAAGCTTAATCATTGCCTGGGGCCTCTTTGGAGAAATCAGCAGGTGAGCGGGAGCAGAGGGGACAGAGAGAAATCACCTGCAATATAGAAAGTGGAGCTGCAATCCTTGGGCATAACTTGGATCCTGAGCAAGATAGCTGTCCTGCAGTATCTCTCTGCCACAGGTTCATCATCTCAGCATTCTTATATCACAGGATGGGGCCATCACACCCATGTGAGTTCAAGTCCTGGCTTTGCAGCCACAAGTTGAGAGACCTATACGGTTTTATTTAACCTTACTGAACTTAGTTTATTTCAGTAAAATAAAAATAGACATACAAATTTACATGATTTTGCTGTGGAGATTAAATTAGGCAGTGTCATTAAGTGCCTGGCACAGAATAGATATGCAATAATGATCTTTCCTGGCCTCCAGTTGACATAAGATAAACCCTACCCACAGGGCTATTTCTCCCCCCACCCCTAGGAATTATCTGTCTGTTTAACTGACTCATCTTCCTCCTGCTCACCTAAATAAAAAAAAATTAGCTAGTGTTTATTAGCTAATTACTAACAAGGAACCCATAAATAATGAATGATAAACCCAGAGAGATAGGGAGAGTAGTCAGAGAATGATGACCATCTAGCAGAAGAGGGTTAGTGAGGGGAAAATGAGATTGTTGAGTCCAAGAGACCAAAGATTCTAGAAGCCACGCACTAACCACTATTCCATAGTCCCTACTTTAAAACATTTAGAGAACAATGGAAAGAGAAGACAAGTATCTACAAACTAGGCATAGCCACAGGATTATGAAGTTATGATTAACTAGAGAATCAGAGTGCTGTGTAGAGCAGATGCTACTTAAAATAGGCATTAAAGTATAAATGGGCAATACTTGTCAATGAAAAGATTAGAAGAAACAAGTTTGAGAAAAAGAACATGATGCTTCAATTATTACAAAGGTCTTCTAACATGGTTTTGGTTCTCCCAAGAAGCTAAATATAAGAAATGTGGATTTTTAAATGTATCCATTACAATTGACATTCAATATTATTTTATATTAGTTTCAGGTGCACAGAAGTTAGACATTTATATAATTTACAAAGTGATTCTCCCAATAAGTTGAGTAACCGCCTGGCATCATACATAGTTATTACAATATTATTGACTATGTTCCCGATGCTGTACTTTGCATTCCATGACTATTTTGTAACTACTAATTTGTACTTCTTAATCCCTTTACTTTTTAACCCACCGTCAAAACCCTTCCCATCTGACAACATTCAATTTTTTCTTTGTATCTATGAAAGTGCTTCTATTTTCTTAAATAATGTTTTCTTGTTTATGCTGGTACCGTTGACCTAATGTTTCCCCCTTTGTCCTCCTCTGCCCAGCCCACCCCCCAATTCCATAGTCAATCCTCACACCATTGGCCATGGGTCGTGCATATATCTTTGGCTAATCCCTTCACCTTCTTTCAAGCAGGCTCCACCTCCCCTTTCCCCCTCACAACTGTCAGTCTGTTCCATGTTTCCATGCCCCTGGTTCTATTTTTCTTATTAGTTTATTTTGCTCATTAGATTCCACTTATAAGTAAGATCATGTGGTATTTGTCTTTAACCAACTGGCTTATTTCCCTTAGCACAATAGTCTCCAGTTCCATCCATGCTGTTACAAAAGGTAAGAGTTCCTTCTTTTTTACTGCTGTGTAGTATTCTATGGTGCACATGTTTCTCAGTTTTTTAATCCACTCATCTACCGATGGGCACTTAAGCTGTTTCCAACTCCTGGCTATTGTAAATAGTGCTACTATGAACATAGGAGTGCATAAATTCTTTTGAACTGGTGTTTCAGGTTTCTTAGGGTATATTTCCAGCAGTTGAATTGCTGGATCAAAAGGTAGTTCCATTTTTAATTTTTTTGAGGAAATTGCATACTGTTTTCCACAGTGGCTGCCTCAGTCTGCATTCTCAACAACAGTGGACTAGGGTTCCATTTTCTCCTCATCATCTCCAGTACTTGTTGTTTGTTCATTTATTAATGATAGCTATTTTGGCAGGTGTGAAGTGATATCTCATTGTGGTGTTTTTAAATTTAATAATTTCTTTATTGTATTTTTTATTACCATTTAGTCCCCTCATACTCCCTTCCCCCTGCAATCATGACACTGTTTCCATGCCCATGGTTGTTTTAATTTGCATTACTCTGATGATTAGTGATGTTGAGCATCTTTTTGTATGTCTATGGGAAGGACATCTGTATGTCCTCCTTGGAGAAGTGTCTATTCAGGTCCTTTGACCATGTTGAGTCATATGAGATCTTTTTATATTTTGGAGATAAAACCCTTGTTTGATGTATCATTAACAAACATGTTTTCCCTTGCAGTCAGTTCCCTTTTCATTTTGATGGTGGTTTCTTAAGCCATGCAGAAGCTTTTTAATTTGATGTAGTCCCATTTGTTTATTTTTGCTTTGTTTCCCTTGCCCTAAGAGATATATTAGCAAAAAAGTTGCTATGTGAGATACCTGAAATTGTACTATGTTTTCCTCTAGTACTTTTATGATATCACAACTTATATTTAAATCTTTTATTGATTTTCAGTTTATTCTGGTGCATGGTGTAAGCTGATGGTCTAGTTTCATTTTTTGGATGTACCAGTCCAGTTTTCCCAACACCATTTATTGAAAAGGTTATTTTTACTCCATTGTATGCTTGTGTCCCCTTTGTCAAATATTAATTGACCATAGAGACATGGGTTTATTTCTGGACTCTCTATTCTGCTCCATTGATCTATGTGTCTGTTCTTATGCCAATACCTGAGTGTTTTAATTACAGTGGTCTTGCAATATAGTGTGATATCAAGTATTGTGACCTTTTCAACATTGTTCTTCCTTCTCCAGATTGCTGTGGCTATTTGGGGTCTTATTTGACTCTATATAAATTTTTGGAATATTCATTTTAGATCTGTGGAATGTGCCATTGGTATTTTTATAGGAATTGCATTGAATCTACAGATTGCTTTGGGTAGTATGGACATTTTAATTATGTCAGTTCTTCCAATCCCTGAACATGGTATATGCTTCCATTTATTTGTATCTTCCTCAATTTTGTTCTTCAGTATCCTGTAGTATTCTAAGTACGTCTGTTACCTCCTTGGTTAAATTTATTCCTAGGTACTTTTTTTTTTGCTGCTATAGTATATGGGATTTTTTTTTCTTGGATTCTCTTTCTGATAGTTCATTGTTGGTGTACAAAAGTGATATCAATTTCTGAATATTGACTTTGTATCCCACTGCTTTGCCAAATTCACTTACTAGGTTGAGTAGTATTTTGGTGGAGCCTATAGGGTTTTCTGTGTACATTATCATTCATCTGCAAATAATGACAGTTTTACTTCTTCCTTTCCAATTTGAATGCTTTTTATTTCTCCTTCTTGTCTGATCACTGTGGCTAGAATTTGCAGTACTTTGTTGAATAAGAGTGGTGAAAGCAGGCACGCTTGTCTTGTTCTGGATCTTAAGGGAAACGCTTCTAGATTTTGCCCATTGAGTATCATATTAGCAGTAGGGTTTTCATAAATGGCCTTTATTATATTGATGTATGCTCCCTCTATTCCCACTTTGCTGAGTGTTTTATCATGAAAATGGGTGATGGATTTTATCAAATGCTTTTTCAGCATCAATTGATATGATCATGTGATTTTTGTCTTTCATTTTGTTTATGTGATGTAGTACACTTACTGTTTTGCAAATATTGCACCATCCTTGCATCCCTGGGATGAATCCCACTTGATCATGGTACATGATCCTTCTAATGTATTGATAGATCTGGTTTGCTAATACTTTGTTGGGGATTTTAACATCTATATTCATCAGAGATATTAGTCTGTACTTTTTTTCTCTGTTGTGTCTTTAACTTGTTTCGGAACTAGGATAATAATTAGAGGGAAGACTCCCAAACTAATAAAAAGAGTTTGTTATTGATCTATTCAGGTTTTCTGCTTCTTCCTGACTCAGTTTTGGAAGATTGTACATTTCTAGAAATTTATCCATTTCTCCCAGGTTGTCCAGTTTCTTGGTATAAAGTTATTCCTAGTAATTTTTTACAATCTTTTGTATTTCTGTGGTATTGGTTGTTACTTCTCCCCTTTCATTCTTGTTTTATTTGTTTGGGTCCTCCCTCCTTTTACTTGATAAATCCGATTAAAAGTTTGTCAATTTTGTCTATCTTTTCAAAGAACCAGCTCCTGGATTCATTGATCTTTTGAATTGCTTTTTAGTCTCTATGTCATTTCATTATGTTCTGACCTTAATTATTTCTTTCCTTTTATTCACTCTGGGCTTTGTTTGTTGTGGTTCCTGTAGTTCTTTTAGATGTATGATTTGGTAGTTCATTTGGGATTTTTCTATCTTCATTAGGTAGGGCTGCATTGCTATGAACTTCTCATTCAGGACTGCCTTTGCTGTGTCCCATAGGTTTTGGGTTATTTTGTGTTCATTTTCATTTGTTTCCAGACTTTTTGATTTCTTTGTTGATCTCATTGTTAATCCATTCATTATTTAATAAGATGTTATTCAGTCTCCATGTATTTGAATGTTTTTGAGAGGTTTTTTCTTGAGATTGGTTTCTAGTTTCAAGCCATCGTGATCTGAAAAGATGTTTGATATGATTTCAATTTTCTTGAATTTTTTTAGGTTTGTTTGTGTCCTACATGTATTCTATCTTTGAAAATGACCCAAATGCATTTGAGAAGATAGTGTATTTTGCTTCTATGGTGAAATGTTCTGTAAATATCAATTAAGTTAATTTGATCTAGAGTGCCATTTAATGTCTCAATATCCTTGTTAATTTTTTTTGAATATATATCCATTGTTAAGAGTGGGATGTTAAAACCCCCTATAATGACTGTATTGCTACTGATCTCTTTTTTTTTTAAGTCCTCCAATATTTTCTTTACATGTTTATGTGATCCTCTATTGGGTGCATATATGTTTACAAGGGTTATATCCTCTTGTTGGACTACTCCCTTAATTATTGCATAGTTGCCTTCTTTGTCTCTTGTCATGGCCTTTGTTTTGAAGTCTATTTGTCTGTTATAAGTATTGCTACCCAGCTTTCTTTTCATGTCTATTTACATGGAATATTTTTTTCCATTCCTTCATTTGAGCCTCTGTAAATATTTTGTCTTGAGGTGCATTTCTTGCAGATGGCATGTATGCGGGCCATGTTTCTTATTGAATCAGCTAACCTATGTCTTTTGATTGGAGCATTAAAGTTTAAAGTTATTATTGAAAGGCACTTATTCATGGCCATTTTTTCCCTTTATACCTGTGCTCCTCTCTCTATTTCTTCTTCTTCCTTAAAGCAGTCCCTTTAGCACCTCTTGCAATACTGGTTTGGTGGAGATGTATTCTTTAAACTCCCCCCCTTTTTTTTTTGTCTGAGAGTATTTTATTTCGCCTTCCATTTTAAATGATAGCCTTGCTGGATAGTGTAGTCTTGGTTGCAGGTCCTTGCTTTTCATTACTTGGAATATTTTGTGCTAGTCCCTCTGGTTTGTAGTGCGTCTGTTGAGAAATCAGCTGTTAACCTTATTGGAGCTCCTTTGGATATTACTAGCTGTTTCTCCTTTGCTGCCCTTAAGATTCTCTCTTTGCCTTTAAATTTTGCCATTTTAATTGTGGTGTGTTTTGGAGTGGGCCTCTTTGAGTTTATTTTAATTGGGACTCTGAGCTTTTAGAACTTGCATGACTTTTTTCTTCACCAAGTTAAGGAAGTTTTCTGTCACTATTTTTTCAAACAGGTTTTCTATCCCTTACTCCCTTTCTTCTTCTTCTGGTGTCCCTATGTTAAGTTTTGTGTTGTCCCAAAGCTCCCTTAAACTATCCTTATTCTTTCTGAGTCTTTTTTCATTTTGTTGCTATGATTGGGTATTTTTTTTTCTACCTTGTAATCCAGCTCACTGATTCAATCCTCTGCTTCATCTAACCTGCTTTTAATTCCTCCTGGTGTATCCTTCATTTCAAATATTTGTATTCTTCATTTCCACCTGGTTCTTATTCATAGTTTCTATGGCTTTTTTCATGCTGATGTAGTTCCCACTAAGTTCCTTGTAGTTCTCACTAAGTTCCTCAATTTCATTTAGCTCTTTTTCTGGGGATTCCTCCTTTCCTTTTGATTGGGGGCTGTTTCTTTGTCTTTAAATTTTAGGTAACTCTTTTTGTTTGTTTTTATGTATTAGATTATCTGCTTTGATGTCCTATGTTCGTTGGGTGGACTTCTGTGGTAGAAGTCCTGTGGGACTCAGTGGTGAAGTCTCCTTGATCTCCTGAACTGAATACTCTAGGGATGCCCTTTATGCAGGTTATGTGGGCTCTCCTGTTGTATTTTGGTTTTGACTGTTGTTGGCTTGCTTGTTGGTAGGTTCTCCCTTCTGGCTGGCTAACTGAATGTCTACCCCCACCACATCTTTTATGTGGTTGTACAAGTGCTGCCAAAACAACACAGAAAACAAAACTCACACCTGTAAATATTCCCCCAACTACAACAGCAATATCAATGACAAATAAACAAAGGTTAATAAAGGTGGAAAGAATAAGAATATTATAAGAAAGAAAACAGAATAAGACTAAAAGAAAGGAAAATGGTTTTGAGAGGATAGAGGGAGGAGAAATAATGAGTAGGGATAGAAACAAGGTGAAAGAAGGGAAAAAATAAAATTTTAAATGAAAATAAGAAAGAGAAGAAAGAAGGCAAAATGGAGTAAGAGAGAGAAGAGTAAAATATGAGATTTTAAATGAAAAAATAGTGAAATATAGGAACAAAGTTGGAGAAAATGAAAAATTGTTAAAAAACTATGTGTGAGAAAAAATAATACAAATAATGAGAAAGATTGAGGTGGAATTTGTCTAAGCAGAGTTTAGTGCTTGTCTGCTGGCTTCTCCTTCTGGGTACGCCTCTGATGTTCTGAAGCTGGTGTAAGCCAATGTTGGATATTGTCTTCATCTAGGTCTAAGCAGCCTGTTCAAAGCTACAAGCAATCCACAGTTTGTGGCTGTCTCCTTCAGCCTTGGATGTGTCCAGGGTCGTTCTTGCTCCTCTGCACTGCTGGCTTTTGGGTCAACCAATGACTGAAAGCACTGCACTTACCACCTTCACCTGCCTCTGCTTGTGGTCCTGCCATCAGTCTTAGTCTAGATGCTGTCCTATTTGTTTCTCAGAGGGCTTCTGGTAGAATTGGGAAGATGGGAGCACTGGATCTTCAGTGGGAGGTGTTTTCCAGACTTCATGGAAGATGGTGTGTGTGTTCACACATCAGAGTCTGTCTCAGATTAATTCCCTGAACACAGCAGAGCACAGCCCCTAGTACAGTAGCAGGTGGGGTCTCCTCTGTGCAGAGTTTGGGCCTGGCAGCATCCTAGGCTCTCCTGTGAGGGGGAAGCACCAGCCTGGTTCCTGAGAAAGTCTACAGAATGGCTGTGCCCTAAAGCCAGTCTCTAATACCCCTGAATCCACCTATGTTGCTGTCTTCTCAACAGGGTATAAGATACAGGTTGGGGAACAGTAAGAAAGATGCTGGGAGGGGAACAAGCAGGATTTTAAAGGATGTGGCAAACAGGATTCCAGAGGATGTGGCTAAGAGGCTTTCATAGGCTAGAGCGAGTAGTTCCCCCTCAGGTGGGGTTATTGTTTTTCCCCCAGGAGGGGCTTACTTTTCTCAAGAGAAATGGTGTTTCACCACAGTATGGTGTTACACCACAGCACCAGAAACCCAGCAGCCACTCCCCCATGCCTCTCCCCCAAGCTTCCCACTTCAGACCCTCCTCATGACCACTGCCCATGCTGCCCTCCCTTTGCCCTAGCTAAAGATGGGTCGCTAAGAACACGAAACTGGTCCATTGGCCCCTGAAAACAAAAGAGGGGGGAAATAGGTGGTTTTTTTTCTCTAGCAGGCTCCATCTTTCTCCAGCAGGCAAAAAAAATAAAATAAAAAACCCATAGCCTTTCACTGCTGGATGCTGCATGGATGGGTGATCCCTACACTGATGCTCTGAGTTGGGAGCCTGGTCTGAGGTCCAGGCCTCACTTCTCTCTGGGGGAAGCTCCCTCAGCCGCTGCCCGTGAAAGTGCTGCTGGCCCCTTTCATGTCCTTGCCCTTTCTACGAGTCACAAGGTGGTTTCTACTCAACCTTGGTTAAGAAGCTCCTCCTCAGGTAGTACTCAGTTGTTTATTTTGGGTGGATGTTCTCCTTTATTTTCAGCTTGGTTCAGGAGACAGTGTGAGATAAACTTTCCTGCTCCATGGCCATCTTCCTGCCCAAATGTTAAGTAAATATTTAAATAAAACTAGCAGCCCTGGAATCCTGCTTCTATTTATTCCACTTATACCTTGATGGCCTCACCTAATTGTCATGGAGATTCACCTGAAATCTAATTACTTTGCTTATTTTCACTGTGTCCCAGCAACCAGGGACCTAGACTGTCCTGCATCTTCTCATGCATTTAACTATGAAAAGGAGAAGGTAAGAGGGAAGTGGAGACCATCTTTTCATCATCCATGCTTGGGAACATGAGCTGGTAGTGCCTTCCTTGACATGAAGGAGCTTTTTGTCCATAGACATGCCATTCTCACAGTCAAGCACCACATAATCCACATCCAGGGATGGAATCTTCTTTATTTTCCTTTCGTCATTTCCAGGTACATAGCGCTCTGCCCTCTGGGGAGTGTGCTTGTGATTAGATGAGGAACTATATCCAAGTGTTCACACATCAGCTGCCAGAGATGCTTTCCTCTACGTCTGAGGCCTGTTCCTGGTCTCCAGTGAACCCAAAAGACTGAAGAAACAGAACTCCAGAGATGTTTCTGCCCTAAAAGGGAATGGAGTGCATGCACCCTAAGAGTCCTCAGCTGAGTCACCAGCCAGGCTGATGCTGTGCCAGGCTGCTGAGGTGAGCATGTGTCTGTTTCTGTTTTGTTTGTTCATTTATTTTGTTCTTTAGGTTTTACATATAGGTGAAATCATGTAGTATTTGTCTTTCACTGTCTGACTTATTTCACTTAGCGTACTACCCTCTAGGTCCATCCATGTTGTCACACTGGTAAGATGTCATTCTTCTTTATGGCTAAATAATATTCTATTGAAAATATGTACCACTTCTTCTTAATCCAACTGTCTACTGATAGGCACTTTGGTTCCATATTTTGGCTATTGTAAATAATGCTGCAATGAACATAGAAGTGAATATATTTTTTTCAAATTAGTGTTTGGGATTTTTTTGGATAAATACCCAGAAGTGGAATGGCTGGGTCATAGGCAGTTCTATCTTTAATATTTTGAGGAAACTCCATACTGTTTTCCATAGTGACTGTATTGATTAGCAATCCCACCAACAATGCATGAGGGTTTCCTTTTTCCACATCCGCACCAACTCTGTTGCTTGTTGATTTTTTGATGATAGCCATTCTGACAGGTGCAAGGTGATATCTCATTGTGGTTTTAATTTGTAGTTCTCAGATAATTAATGACATTGAACATCTTTGCATATATCTATTGCCCATCTGTATTTTCCCTTTGGAGAAATGTCTATTTAGATACTCAGCCCATTTTTAAATTGGATTGGGGAGTTCTGTTAAGTTGTATGAGTTCTTTATAAATTTTGGATATTAACCCCTCATCAGATATATCATTGGTGAATATCGTCTTCCAAATAGTAGGTTGCCTTTGCATTTTGTTGATTTTGGTTGCTATGCAAAATTTTTTAGTTTGATATAGTTAATTTGTTTATTTTTTCTTTTGTTTTGCTTGCCCAAGAAGATATATAGAAAAAAATGTATTACTAAGAGCAATGTCAGATAGTTTATTGTCTATGTTTTTTTCTAGGAGTTTTATGTGTTCAGGTCTTATATTTAAGGCTTTAATCTATTTTGAGTCTTTCTTGCATATGGTATAAGAAGGTGGCCTAGTTATTTTTTGCATGTCTCATTCCAGTTTCCTCAACACCATTTATTGAATAGGTTGTCTTTATCTTATTGTATATTCTTCCCTCCTTTGTCATAAATTAATTGACCATATAGGCATGTGTTAATTTCTAGACTCTTTATTCTGTACCATTGATCTATATGCCTGTTTTTATGCAAATACCGTATCGTTTTGATTACTATAGACTTGCAGTATAGTTTGATATCAGGTAGCATGACATCTCCAATGTTGTTCTTTCCTCAAGATTGATGTGGCTATTTGGGGTCTTTTGTTGTTCCATATAAATTTTAACATAATTTGTTCTAATTCTGTAAAAAATGCTGTTCGTATTTTGATAGAAATGACATTAAATCTATAGGTTGTTTTGGATAGCATGGACATTTTAACTATGCTAATTCTTTGTATCCATTAGCATGGCATATACTTCCATTTATGTGTATCTTCAACTTTGTTCTTCAGTGTCATTCCAGCTACAAGTCATTTACCTCCTTGGTTAAAGTTATTCCTGTGAAATTTTTAAAGCAATACCAAATGCGATTGTTTTCTTAATTTCTCTCTGATAGTTTGTTATTAGTGTTTAAAAATGCAACCAATTTCTACATATTAATTTTGTGTCCTGCTACTTTGCTGAATTCATTTATCAGTTCTCATAGTTTTGTGGTAGAAACTTTGGGGTTCTCTCCATATATCATGTCATCTGAAAATAATAATAATTTTACTTCTTCCTTTTCAATTCGAATGTGTTTATTTCTTTATCCTGTCTGATTGCTGTGGCTAGGACTTCCAATACTTTGTTGAATAAAAGCGGTGAAAGTAGACATCCTTGTCTTGTTTCTGATCTTAATGAAATGGCTTTTATTTATCCCCACTGAGTATGATGTTAGCTATGAGTAGGTCATATATGGCCTCTATCATGTTGAGATATGTTACCTCTATTCCCACTTTGCTGAAAATTTTCATCATGAATGATACTGTATTTTGTCAAATGTTTTTCTGCATCTATTGATATGATCATGTAATTTTTATCCTTCATTTTGCTTATGTGGAGTATCACCTTAATTGGATTATGGATATTAGAACAACCTTGCATCCCAGGAATAAATCCCACTTGAATGTGCTGTATGATCTTTTTAATGTATTATTAAATTTGATATATTAGTACTTTATTGAGGATTTTTGCATTTATGTCCATCAGAGATATTGCCCTATAATTTTTGGTTTTCTAATAATGTCTTTGGTTTTGGAATCAAGGTAATACTGTCTACATAGAATGATCCTGGGAGACTCCCCTCCCCTTGAATTTTCTGAAACAGGTGTTAATTTTTCTTTGACTGTTTAGTAAAATTCACCTGTGAGACCATCTGGTCCAGTATTTTTCTTTGTGGGGAGTTATTTGATTACTGATTCAATTTTGTTGGTAGTAATTAGTCTGTTCAGATTTTGTTTCTTCTTAGATTCTGTCTTGGAAGATTATAGATATTTTTTAATTCTTCCAGATTGTCCAATTTGTTGGCATAAAATTTTTCATAGCATTTTCTTATAATTCTTTATATTTTATGTATCAGTTGTCACTTCTTTTCCATTTCTGATTATATTTATTTGAGCACTCTCCCTTTTTTCTTGATGAGTCTAATTACAGTTTTATCAATTTCATCTATCTTTTCAAAGAATCAGCTCCTGTTTTCATTGATCTTTTATATTCTGTAGACTCTTTTTAAAATTTTCACTCTGATTTTATTATTCCTTCCTTCTACTCATTTGGGTCTTCATTCTCTTTTGATTTCGTTTAGATGAAAGGTTAGATTATTTATTTGAGTTTTTGTTTGTTTGTTTCTTTCTTGAGGCAGGGCTGTATTGCTATAAATTTCTTAGGACTGCTTTCTCTGTGTCCCATAGATTTTAGGACATTATGTTTTCATTTTCATTTGTCTCAGGTAGCCTTTCCTTTATTTATTGGTCTTATTGTTTTCCAATTTATTTCATTTTTTATTAGCATGTTATTTAGCCTCCATATCTTTGCATGTGTGTTTTTTAGTATTTGTCATTGATTACTAGTTTCATACCTTTGGGGTTGGAGAAGATGGTTGATATGATTTCAATCTTCATAAATGTATTGAGATATGTTTTATGGCCTACCATGCGGTCTATCCTGGGACATGTTCCATGTGCACTTGAAAAGAATACATATTCTGTTGCTTTGGGGTGAAATACTCTTAAAATATTAAATATATCTAGTCTAAAGGCCATAGTTTCCTTTGTTTTCTTGTTTGGAAGATCTATCCTAAGATGATAATGAGGTATTAAGGTCCTCTACTATGACTATTACTGTCTATCTCTCTCTTTATGTCCATCAATATTTACATTATATAATTAGATGTTCTTATGTTGGGCACATAAATGCTTACAAGGGTTATATTCTCCTGTTGGATTTATCCCTTTATTATTTGTCTCTTCTTATAGCCTTTGTTTCAAAGTCTATTTTGTCTGATATGAGTATAGCTACCCCAGCTTTTTTTTTTTCCATTTTCAGGAAATATCTTTTTCTATCCATTTACTTTCAGTCTGTGTGCATCTTTCAATCTGAAGTGAGCCTCTTGTAGACAGCGTATATATGGGTGCTTACTGTACCATTCCACTCTATGTCTTTTGATTGAAACATTTAATTCATTTACATTTAAACTGATTATTGATAGGTACATAGTTACTGCTATTTTATTATTTATATTTATGCTCTTTTCTTGCCTTCTTTAACATTTTCTGTAATACTTGTTTTATGGTAGTGAACTCCTTCAGATTTTTCTTGTCTGGGAAGTTTATCTGTCTTTCAATTTTAAATGATAGCCTTGCTCAGTAGAGTAATCTTGGTTCTAGGTTCTGTTTTTAATCACTTTGAGTATTTTGTGCCAATCCTTTCTGGCCTGTAAAGTTTCTGTTGAGAAATAAACTGACATTCTTATGGGCGCTCCCTTGTAGGTGACTAACTGCTTTTCTTTTGCTGCTCCTAAGGGTCTCTTTTTATCCTTAACCTTTGTGATTTTAATTATGATGTGCCTTGGTGTGGTTCTCTTTGGGTTCATCTTATTTCAGATTCTCTGTACTTCCTGGACTTGTGTCCATTTCCTTGACTAGATTAGGGAAGTTTTTATCATTATTTCTTCAAATAGATTCTCAATCCCTTATTCACTCTCTTCTTTTTCTGGCACCCTTATGATGCAAATGTTATATTTGTTGTTGTCTCAGAGGTCCCTTAAAATATCCTCCTTTATTTTTTTTTCTTTTTGCTGTTCTGATTAGGTATTTTCTGCTACTTTGTCTTCCAAATTACTGATTCAGTATTCTGCTCCATCTAATCTGCTATTGATTCCTTCTAGTTTTTTTCTTTATTTCAGGTATTGTATTATACATTTCTGACTGGCTCTTTTTTTTCTATTTCCTTTTTTATGTTTCCTCTCACTTTGCTGAGGTTCTCACTAAGTTCTTCTATTCTTCCCCTAATTTATTGAGCATTGTTATAACCAGTGCTTTGAACACTATCTAGTCAATTGCTTGCCTCCATTTAATAGTTGTTGTTGTTTTTCTGGAGTTTTCTCCTGTTCTTTTTATTTGGGGCGTGTTTCTTTGTCTCCACATTTTGGTTTCTATGTATTAGCTAGATCTGCTTCATAGAGTTGGTGACCTGTGGTGCCCAGGGGTGCTGTCTCCATGAGCACCTGCCCTGGGAGCTCCAGGACTATTCTTCATGTCGGTTATGTGTGTCCTCCTGTTGTAGTTGAGCCTTGATTGCTGTTGCACATCAGTGGGGTGGGTTGATCCTCAGACTGGCTCACTGTGAGGATTGGTCACAAACACAGTGTAAGAGCTACTTTTGGGGGGTTGACCCCATGGATTGGGATTGGTACCCAGTGGACTCTGAAACTTGTTGAAACTATCCTTTGGTTGTGATGCTTATAGAACTAAGAGGATGATGCCCTGTTGTTGTCTGAAGCTGGCCACTTAGTTTGTATGTTCTGGAACCTCTGGGAAGACTCTAGTGCAAGCCAAGGTCAGCCGCTGCCTGTGACTGGCCCAGACCTACCTGGTAGGCATTACAAAGCAATCTGTGGTTTGTAGCTGCCTGTGCTGGGCCTAAAGGTACATGGGAGAGTCCACAATGCAAACTGAGGCTGGCAGCCACCATTACTGGGTTTGGGGCCATAAACAGAAGGCACAGGGTACCCCAAGGCCTGCTACCACCTGCTGGCTGCCTGTAAGCTTTAGCCACTTAACTCAGGCAGTTCATGAGTTAAGTGGAGTGGGCTCATAGGGAGTCACTAGGGTGGTGCAAGTGTTGTTCACTAAGTTAATGCAGATTCAGACTTGGCACCAGTACCAACCCTGGGGCCTCTCATCAAAAGTCACAGGACGTACCAGGGCTAGTCACCACCTACTTGGGGCCTGTGGACCTTTGAGACTTTTTAAAAAAGACTGCAGTATGGGCTGTGGTTGACTGATTGCTACTAAAAGAGCCTCTGGTAGTGCATGAGTTAGGTGGGGTGATATCTCAAGGAGTTGTCAGGGTGGAGTGAGTGGTGCTCACCTGGATACTGAAAATTTAGATTTGGCTGGGTGGGACAAAGGCTCAACACAAGAGCAATGGCAGTTGTCCTTCCAGACCTTGCCTTGAAGCCACATGATTAAGTTTCTCTCTGTATGTCTCTAGAGCCCCCAAGCTGCTACCTCTTCTCTGTAGCCCAGAGTGAGTTCCCATGAGCAAGTGAATCTGTGTATGGCCTCTTAAGAGGATGCTTGTGTTCCCAGAAACTTTCTCTCTCACCCCGGACAGGCAAAATCCCTGCTTATTTTCACAGCCAGATGTCATGGCTGGGGTAGGGATGGGGGTTCCTCTTTCTAGCATTGGCACTCCATGCTGGGGGCGTGTTGTGGGGCTGGCACTCCTTGCTCCTTATGGGAACCTATGCAGCTGAGATATCCCTCCTGATTTTTATCTGTCAAACATGGGTGTGGGACGAGCCCATTCAGCATCTCCACCCCTCCTATCACTCTTGACATGGCTGCTTCTTTACATCCTTAGTTATAGGACTTCTGTTCAGCTGGCCTTCAGATATTACTTAGATGGATTGTTCTATAATTTAGCAGTAATTTTGATGTGGTCATGGGAGAAGATGAGAACAACACTTACCTCCTCTGCCATTTTGACCAAAACCCATAAATATGGCTTTTAATTCCATTTATTTTGTTAAAAAGTTGGTGACATTGGACACATCACAACTCTTTTGAGTTGTAGTTTTTTCAACTGTAAAATATAGATAAGAATATTGTTTAATTCAAAGATTAAATGAGATAATGATTTTTAACAGTATATATCAATGATTGCCAGGTCTACCTGAATATTGGAATTACCTAGATTGAATGTCAAAGATATAGATTCCTGGAAGGAAATATACATACAAGTTCAGGGAGTGCAGAGAGTCCCAAACAAGATGAACCCAAAAAGGCCCATATCAAGACACATCATAACTAAAATGATAATGGTTAAAGACAAAAACAGAATCTTCAGAGCAACAAGAGAAAAACAGTTATTTACCGACAAGAGAGCTCCCATAAAATTGTCAGCTGATTTCTCAACAGAAACTCCACAGGCCAGAACAGGTTGGCACAGAATATTCAAAGTGATGAAAAGTAAGGACCTACAACCAAGATTATTCCATCCAGCAAGGCTATCATTTAAAATTAAAAGAGAGATAAAGAGCTTCCCAGACAAGAAAAAGTTAAAGGAGTTCATGACCACCAAGCCAATATTATAAGTAATGCTCAAGGGACTTCTTTAAGAAGGCAAAAAGAACATAAATATAAATAATAAAATCGCAATAAATACATACCTATCAATAATCACTTTAAATGTAAATGAATTAAATGTTCCAGTCAAAAGATGTAGGATGCTGAATGGATAAGAAAACAACACCCATACATATGCTGCCTACAAGAGACCCACTCCAGATTGAAAGATGCACACAGACTAGAAGTAAAGGGATAGAAAGAGATAGCAAGTAGAGGACACCCCCCCACCCAAAAGAGGCTGGAGTAGCAATATTTATTTCAGACAAAATAAACTTAAGATTTCATTTATTTATTTATTTTTAGACAGAGAAGGGAAGGGAGGGAGAAAGAGAAAGGGAGAAACATTGATGCTAGAGAAAAACATCAGTTGGTTGCCTCTTGCATGCACCCTGACCAGAGATGGACCCTGCAACCTAGGCATGTGTCCTGACTGGGAATCAAACTGGTCAGGACCTGACAAAATAGACTTTTAAACAAAGGCTATTACAAGAGAAAAAGGACCCAGCAATTTCACTTCTGGGTGTTTATTCAAAGAAACTCAAAACACTAATTCAAAAAGACATATGCATTCCTATGTTCATTGCAGCATTATTTAAAATAGCCAAGGTATGAAATTGTCCATCAACCAACAAATAGATAGAGGAGATAGTGTGTGTGTGTGTGTGTGTGTGTGTGTGTAAGGGATTAAATGTGCCAACTGCCAATTATAAAAAGAGAGGGAGGTAAAATACAGTATGTGGAATATAGTCAATAATATTGTACTAACTATGTATGGTGTCAGATGGGTACTAGACTTATCAGGATGATAACTTTGGATGTTATATACATATCTAATAACTATGTTGTACACCTAAAACTAATATAATTATATATGTCATATATAATTGAAAAATAAAAAACTATTAAATAATGAACACTCCCTCCCTTCAAAAACTTCCAGTGGTTCTCTCTACTGCTTACTAAATAAAGCTTAATCTCCCTAGATGATCATTGAAGTCCCGTCCAGACTCACCCTCCCTCACTGCTCACATACTTTTAAGCCTGAAATGACACCACTTGTTTAGTAGCCCACTGTCTCTTCTTATGCCATTTCACCCATTGCAGTGTTCCCCAGCCCCATCTCTGTTTTAAGAGATACCAGGACTATCTTAATCTCTGTCTCTTCCATGATTGCATCTCTGATCACCACCAGCAAGAGGAACCTATTCTTCCGTCACTACAAATTTCATTTGTGCCACTTGTGTGATTCATCACATACCATTTCATACCATCCCCACCATTCCTTGTAGTGAAGTTATTTATACCCATGTATTACTTCCCCCATTAGAATAAAAGCTCCCAAAGGTAGAAGTCATGTCTTATATGTCTTTGCATGCCCCAGTTCCCAGGGTTGACCAGCTCAAGATGCTTCTCCTGCCTTTCCCTAGTTTATAGACCCCTATGCCTCCTTTAAGATCCAGATCAAATGCCAACTCCTTTATCTCCTCCAGGCAGAGCCAATTCATCTCTTTCTCTTTCCGTAGGACTGTGCAGTACACATTTGCCTCCACATCCCACCCAGGAGGCAGTGTTATGGTTGAGAGCACAAAAAAGCTGTGTAACATTGAGAAATTTATTTAACCTCTATATGCCTGTTTCTTCATGGTACCTATGCTAGCAAATGAGTAATATGTAAATCATTTAGCTCAGTGATGAGCAGATATATTATTAACTGCTAAATAAATGTTAGCTATTAATATTGTTACTTGATTCTAAGCTCCTTGAAGGCAGGATCTGTGTCTTGATCTTTGTATATATTTGTGGATTGCATGAATAAATAAGATTTATTATTCAATAAATATTGGTTGGTTGGTTGATTGGAGAGATGAATAGATAGATGACTGGCCAAATAGGTACTTTGTTGTCTATTGATTGCATGAATAAGTGAATCAGTAGGTATTCAATATATGTTGGCTAGTTAATTCATTGCTTAAAATAAATGAGTGAATGAGGAAACAAATGAATAAAAGGCACTTAATAAGAAAGTTAGTTATTTGCATGGTTGAATTAATAAGCAGATTTTCCACAAACAACAGATGTTTCATAACTGTTGACTGGTTGAGTGAATGAACAAATATCCCTAATATATAACAATTGCCTGGAGCAAAGCCAGAGAGGACACAGCTAAGAGCATTAGTAGGGATGGGTGATAGAGGCTGCCCCACAATAACTACCTCAGAGACAGTTTTCTTGTCCCCACCATTTCTGAAGCTCTCCCCCCATACCCAGCAGCTGCTTCTGCATGTTACCTGGGGCTTCAATGCAGGGGATATGGAAACCTGGGGGTAGAGAATGGGCTGGAGATGAACTAGACCCCTCTACTCCCACTCAGCTTTGAACCTGTGCATCCTGGCCCCTTGGCCTCAGTGTTGGCCTCCCTGCCCCACCCCCAGTAAGCAGGGGCCTGTACCTCAGAGCACATACAGCAGATGATCTGTCCCTAGGGTCAGTCATGTACTGATTGGTTCCCACATCCTCGGCCCCATTCCCTGGCCCTGCTTTTCCTTTCAGGCAACTCCAGCAACATACATTTCTAATTAATGAATTACTTTGCAATACGCTTGGAAATGCATGAACCAGAAATCTTACTCATGTTGGAGAATTTTGCTATTTACATTAAATATACCATTCATTTGGTGGGTAATTAAACATGCAATAATGGGCTCTAATTTCCATCTTAGATGACTTACTAAGAGCAGCAGAAAGGGAGATGCAGGGAGTAATTTTCTGGGAGAGCCTTTTTCCCTCCTAAAGCATTTTAGCACATAGAAGAAGGCAGAATTAAGAAAAATAAAGTTGGTTTCACTACTGCTCTACATATGAGTGTGTCTGCAATTATCCCCCTTGGGGAAAGAGACTAGATGCTGTAACCCAACAGCAAGCCCCACCCCAAGGCCCTGGGGCAGCCTGGAGACTGCTCTCTGGCAGTCTGGGTGTGGAGTGCACAGTTTGGGCAGCAACAGGAGCTGCTGGTGTGGTGGGAGGCAGGCATCTCTGCAGACCCTACAGACCCATTTGAAAGTGAGAAACCTTCCCTCTCCTCTCTGTCCTTCCCAAACCATGCGTACATGTGTGCTGTATGTGAACATGAACACACACACACAAGCAAGGAATTCACCTTCTTACAGTTATTGGTCGGACATACCCCATAAGGTGAAAAAATCGTCCTCAACATGACTATCCAACATGTATCAGTTGTCCCTTGATCTACCTACCTCCGTGAAACCAGCAACCCGCCCAATACGTATCCCTCTTCTTGTCCCAGGCCCATACCACTTGGGGGTTTCTAGAAATGGGTAGTAAACGGCATCTGGTTCTTGCCTCAGGGCCATTACACCAGTCTGAGCCAGCTACAGGGAGGCAGCCAGGAAACAAGAGGGACATGAAGGGGGCCATGCCACACAAGGAATGAAAAGCACCAGGTGTGAAATACCCACTCCTGAGGAAGCCACATGGGCTTAGAAGTAGGATATGCCTGGGTTTAAATTCAACCTCCACCATTTGCTGTGAGAATATGGTTCAGTTACTTAGCCTCTCTGTGCCTCAGTTTCCTCATCTGTAAGATGGGAGTAGTCCAGCCCAACTCAGAAGATAATAGTTACAGTCAAAGGCTAGATAGTGTACAAAAGCCCCAATACAGCCCAGCACACAGTAGCAACCTCTCAACAGGTCAGATTCCCTCTTACCTTCTCTTCCTTGCTTGGCATTGAGAACGAGCCTTGCCTGGGTCAACGTGCAATTCCAGGGCCCCAGGAGGCATCACTCATTGAGAGGTGTGCCCTGATTCCTCCCCACTCAACAGCATCATCCCTTGGACCATCTCACACTTTGTTTTACTCCTGTATTCGTCCCATCTCCAGGACGCCTCTGCGTTTCAGTGAGAATGAGTCTTTCAGCCTTTCTCCAGGCAGGGCTGAGACTGCAGGAGGTGCAGAGTTCAGGAAGTACTGGGCTCCTGATACAAAGGTAGCACGAATGAGGGAGGACAAAAAAGTACAAGGCCAGCCCTTACTTTTGCTGCCTGCCTGTGATGAGTTACTGGACCTCTTGGTCAGCCCTTAGAGGCATTTGTCCCTTAGTAGAATTTTCAGGGGCTGGTGCCAGGGGGCACCAGGCAGGGCTCTCCACTCCCACTGCCTTGAATATGGAGGGCCCAATGGAAGGGCTGTCACTGCAGGTGCCTCCAAGATCCTGGGTCTCTTCTCAGATTGATAGAGCCTCTGAGAGTGGATGAGGGTGCTAAGTAAGAGGGACTTGAGGGCCGTAAGTCAGGCTGTCTCCCTGCTCCTCTGGCTGGTCTCCACTCAGGACATCTGGAAAGAAGATAAGGGAATAATTTCGAGGACTATCCCAGGGTACCTTGGGGTCTGAGACCAGGAAATGGACTGCATAATAGCTTAACTGGAAGTAGGCCTGGGGCAGAGGTGGGAGTGAAGAAAAAATGAAAAGAAATTACCTGGTTGACTCAAAGCAGAGGCTCCATCCAAATTAAAAACTAGATATGTGTAGATATGGGCGGGGAGTGGGGGTCGTATCCTTTATGAGGCAAGAGCAGACTAGAATGACAAGGTTCCCAAAGGACAGACCCAGCTATAGGGCCCCATTCAGTGAAGCAAAAAGGGCAGCCTGCAACTCCCTGAAGCCACTCAGAGTCTACTCTCAAGTCCTTTCACTTATTTATTCTTTTAAGCACTCACTCAATTACTCAACCAGTATTTCTGGATTGTCAGCTTTGTACAAAGCAGACTATTCACATGTTTTAGAGGCAGACAGACCTGGTTTGAGTCTCTAGTCTGTTATTGCTGATTGAATGGCTTGACAAATTACTTGAGGTCTCTGGACCTGTTTCCACATTGCTAGAAAAGGACTGTTGTGAAAACTTTTAGAGAAAATACCTACAAAGTGCTTAGAATGATGACTGGCACATAGTTTTGCGTTAACTAAAAAATCAGTCATTGTTGTTTTTATGAAGGCAATGTGCTTAAGATGCTCAAACATACAGTTGTCCCCTTGGGCAATCAATGCATAAAATACATTTCATATAAAATTATGTCCCCAAGGAAAAAAATGTTCTGTTTTTGTTTTTGTTGCTTACAGTATCCATGGTAGTGTTTTACCCAGATAAGAGTTCAGTAGCTGTTTGATAAATGGAGCTAAATTCCTTAACGACCAAGGATAACCCATTTTAGCGATAACTGATAATGGACACTATTACCTTAAATAGAGACATTGGGCTAGAGAGGCAGCAGTTTAAGCATGGGCATTAAACACAGCCCCAAACTTAGGCTCACCATGAAATCTGGGACTGGATAGTCCCCAAAGGTTGCCCGCATGGTATTTAAAGAAATAGGATGTAAAGCATTACATGTAGGCTCTTAGGAGTTAGTAGTACAGCATTCATCTCTTGTCTTTTGTGCAATAGTGAATCCCTTATAGGGGAATGTGGACACGCAAAGCAACTCCAGGTTGTGAAAAGGAAAGGGAGTGGTGCCGAGGAGGAGCCAGGCAGAACTCACAAAATCATAGGGTCTCAAACAAGCCTGGAGGCTCCTCCTATAATCCAAGTCTGTGAAGGCAGGAAGGAACTTTAGAGACCACCATCATCCTCCCCATTATCTGACAGGTAAGAACACAGGATCCAAGGAGACTCGTGATTTGGTCAAAGCCACTAGCTAACTAATGACAGGGCTGGAGCAACATGCATTCTCCTGACTCCACTCTGAGATCTTTCCGTGCACCTGGCTGTTGTCTTTTCTGAACATGAATTCATCAGAGGCAGGTAGATAACTGCTTTCCTCCCCATCCTGTCCAGAGGGACCCCAAGAGCATCACTTAGCAAGAGAGAACCAAACACAACTCCCTTTTTTAAAATTATTGTTCAGTTATAGTTTACATTCATTATTTTGTATTAGTTTCAGGTGTATAAACACAGCCTCTCATTAGAAGCCCCACTGAGGTATATCCACCTTCAAATGGATCCCTGCCAAAGCAGCTCTTCTTTGCCCCCCTCCAACCTCTTCCACAGTGGCTTATGAAGTAATGTTGTTATTAAGCCTGTTTTCATCTGCAGTTAGGCCAGCGGTACAGAAGAATCTGTCCTCGAGATCATTAGCGCTTCAACTGCTTTTAATAATGAAGACAATCTGAGGAATATTTAAGTGAGTCACAGTTCAGCAGCTGCATTTAAAAATGAAAAAGGAGGGTGGGGACTGAGGGATTGCCCCAGGGTGAGGCTGTCCAAGGGGCCTCTTCCACAGGAAACCAAAGTCAGAAGAATCCACAGGGACCCCCCCACCCCGGCCTGCCACTGCCCTCTGTTCCTGGAGCCAGCCCACCCAGAAGACACTGGTCAGCAATGTGCTGCCGCAAAAGTGAGGACTGTGCTGGGGTCCTTCAGGGCACAAAGAAATGGAAGTTGAAGGATGTATGGACGTACCTGTGGACTGGCCCCATCTGGATCTAGTCTCTGCCCTGTCCACCTCCTCAGAGTCCAACTCACTCCTCCTGCCCTCACACAGAGCCTCCGCCCCCTTCTTCAAGAGGGCTATCTACTCTGCCTCGTTCTTTCTGACAACCCTGCAAAGTGTCAGGTGATAATTAAAGGACTTCTTTCACCATCTTATATCCAGGGATCAGATCCCAATGTGTATTAAGTAAGCATTTAATAAATAAGTGTTCAATAACTGATATCTCTTAAGCATTACCATTCATTTCCTTGATAACTTTATAGCTTAATTCTGTCATATCTATTCTTTGCTTAGATACATATGATGCCTTAGAAAACTACAGTTCAAATCAGTGAGGAGGCCTTGCCCAGGATTTCCCTGCTGGGAGCTGGAGAAGCTGGAAATCCGGCACGGCAGGTGCCTGCCCTCAGTTGTGAAGGCTCACAAGTACTAGCACTTAAAAGGGAACTCTCTCCTATGCTCCAGGACCTACTGTCAGGCCATGCACATAGTAGGCACTCATTAGGCAAGACACCAACTTAGATGCTTTTGACCTTCAAAGCTTTCTCTCACGGTGGCCCTGGGCAGAAGGTGTGGTGATTTAAGCCTACTGGTGGAGGTAAGGGGTGCAACACTGGTTACAGTGAGAGGAAGTGGCACGAAAATAATAATAAGGCAATTTCACATAGTAATAACAGCTGCAAAGATTGTTACAAATGGAAACGGTTAGGGGAAAAATACAGGACAAATGCCTCAGTGGAATCAAGGGTAAGACTGTAGGAGCCAATGCTCAGAGATTCAGGGAAGGGAAAAACTAGGGAAGATGAAGAAGTCTGAGGTGTTGCATGAAAGTGGAACCCTTCCTTAGGCCATGAAGAAAGGTTAGAATTTGGTAGGATGAAGGGCATGGGGTCCGGGTCTTTCAAAGGTGAAATCCAGAACATGGGAAATGGAAGCAAGGACACGCTGATTGGGCAACTATTATGTGTCAGGCACCACGCCAGATGCTGTCACAGCCGTAACAGCTCATTCCACAGAAGAGAGAATGAGCACAATGTGGCGGTACAGACCAGACCAACAGAGGGCCCAAGTAGGAGAGAAATGAGTAAGGGATGAGAGAAAGGGTCAGAGGCACTCAGGTTAAGCAGACCTTAAACACCAGAGTAGGAAACCACCTTGACCTCTCCCACATGTTTGCTACAGCACTGTTCTGTGATGGCTTAGTCATTTATGCTAGGCCATGAGCACCCTGAGAGCAGGGACTATTTCATACATCACCGCAATTGTTCCCAGACTTTGTGCATCAGAATCACCGGAAGGGCTCTATAAAACACCAGCTGTAGGGCACCCCACCCAGAGTATCCAATTCAGTAGGTCTTGGGTTAGATCTGAGACTTTGTATTTCTGAAAAGTGCCCAATCCCACAAATGGTCCCTGTGACTTTTGTTTCCTGCTAAACTCTTTGTGGGGTTTCCTCCCACATGGAACAGAGTTACATTGTGTGACCAATAGGGTATTGTGGAAGTGATGGCGTGTGACCTCCAAGACTAGGCTATGAAAGAAATCGTAGCTTGCCACTTAGGCCGTTGGACTGTTCGCTCGGGATGCCAGCACTGCGTTCTGGGAACATCCAAGCAGCCTCAAGGCGAGGTGCACACGGGTTAGAGCTGAACTTCCCACCGGTGCACCAGCACCAGCTTGCTGGCCGTGGGACTAGGCTACCTTGGAAACAGATCTTCCAGTTCTAATCAAGACTTCAGATGACTGCAGCTTTGGCCAAATATTTTGACTTCTACTTTATGATAGGCCTTAGTCCAGAACCTACAGACACTATGAGGAATCATAAATGGTTATTGTTGTTTTAGGCCACTAAATTTTGGGGATATTTGTCAGGCAGTCATAGATAATCATTATGCCAGATGATGCTGATACAGCTGGTCTGGGGACCACACTTGGAGGATGGCTGCACTATTTTAGTCCTTGTACCTAGTATGTGCCTGGCATATTGAATACACTCAATACATGCTTTTTTAACTAATTAATGAGTGCATGAATGGGTGACTGAATGAAGGTGAAACTTAAAGCTACAAATATTGGGGAGCCATAGAGTTAAGACTGATGTGACATCAGAGATACTTGGGGCTATTTTCTAAGAAAGGTCTGTGGAACCATGGTTTGCTGACTGGCCTTGCCAGCAAAATTGCCAGTTTACAGTGCAGTCCCCTCTCTAATCTCCGATGCCTCCATCCAAGGACCTGGCAGGCAAAGGAGCCTAAGTGTGGACTGCTATGTCTGGTTTTCCTTGCAGCTTCCAGAACTTCCCCCTGCTCCCTGCATTTTCCTGTCCATCAGAGACCATTTATCCCTCTCTCTGCTCCCCTTTGTCAGCTGTTATCCCCCCATTTGGTCCAGTCCTTCTCTCTCATATCTGCTTCTGCATGATATCTGTTGTATGTGTTGTTTGGGTTGATACATATGCAGAAAACCCATCCTCACACAATGCTGTGGTTGGAAAAGATGGGAGTATATTAATAACCTTTCAGATCATGGTGGATACTCTTTTTTGATACTTCACCAAAACTAAACAAGACATAGTTTCTTAAAGGTTAGTTGCAATACAGAGTCTGAAACCATATCAGTGAACTTTCCATACTCTACTACTTAAAATCTCCTGGTCTATCAGTACTTTAACTGAATCATTTATCCATGCATGAATATGTAACATCTTGTCTCACTCATTTGGAAAATATTGGTTTACTGAATAATGTAGACTTTTCAAATGGCATATTTTATTATACAATATTTTAAAAGCCATAGACTCAGATCACCACCAGTCAGAAAAGTCTTTAACTATTGGGTCAGTGAGGTCAAAAGTCAAAACATCAGAAAATAAAAAGGTGTGATTAAAACAAGTGCCGACTCATTTACCTGCTGCCTCCTTCCTGGAGCAAAGTGCCTGGCACATAGCAGCTGTGCAGCGGGTACTCATAGAACAGATGAAGAGAAGAGCATAGGAAAAGCAGTTAGGTCTCTGAGGTACCCAAGGGAGGACGGTGTTGATCAGATCATTTTCTTTCCTTGACAGGCAGTGGAGGACAGGCCTAGGGGGCAGGTAATAGCAAGGGGTGTGCTGAAGAGCGGGGAAGGCTCATCAGAGCAAGTAGTGTTTTAAGAGGGGTAATTCACTGTAACATCCCCCTCCCCACCCCATGAGGAGAGAAACAGGACAGCTGGGGGACCGGTAGGGCTCCTAAGCCAGCCATCCTCCTTAGCTGCAGTGCTAAACCTCACAGTACACCTTCCCAGAGGTCTAAACAGACCCATCATTTCCTCCAGCATCTGCCAACACTGTCTTCCTTCCCACCCAATTCTGAAATGACTTGAAATATCTGGGATTCTAATGGGGCAGTCCCTATCCCAGGTGACTGACTCACACCTGGCTTCCCTGGAGCTTTGCTGGTGGCCCAGGCCTTGAATCAAAAAATTTCTTTCTTTCTTTCTTGTGCTGGCACCAAAAAAAAAAAAAAAAAAAGTTTCTCCTCTTTGATAGACTTTTCCCCCATTCTTCTCCACAACCACCAGACTGTGAAAGGAATCGTAAATGATTTTCCTCTCGACTTAATAGTGAGATCTTCATCAGTCCAAGCCCAGAATGTTTGGGAGTCAACATTCTCCCAGAGATCCCAGTGGTGCATAATGGGGAGGAAGAGAGTGAATTCACTGGGCAGGTCAATGCCGATTGTTCTACTACCAGAGGCATCCTTGGAGGTGACAAAGTGCTTCTGCACATTGGCTTTCATCTCCTATTCACAATCCTGCAAGGGGAAAGAGAGCGTACTGTTCCCACTCTACCCATAGTGGAAACTAATGCTCAGATAGGTCAAATAACTTGCCCAAAGTCAGGGAAGGGTCTCTAGTGGGGAACATTTTGACCTGGGGCCCACTGGGCAATACTGTGACACTTGCTCCTTGGTTTAGGGAAAGAGCAGAGTTTCTTTTCTACTCAGGATTCAGGGGTAGAGTGAAGAGTACAGATTTTGGAACCTGAAAAAACGTGTACTTGAACCCTGTCTCTCTTCCTCACTAGTTGTATGAACTTGGGCACATTACTTAACCTCTCTGAACTTCAGTTTCTCCATTTACACAAAGAACAATAGACTACTCCCTCACAGGGTTTTTGTAAAGATTCAGGCAACCAGTGTAGCTAACACATGTGGCTCAGCGTCTGATACAAAGGAAGTGTCCCCAAACCACTGGTTCCCTTCCTGCTTCTCTGACTAGGGGCAATACTTTCACTACATGGAAAGGAGTCAAAAACCCATTTTAAGAGCCCTGGCTAGGTTGGTACAACTCCTTGCCTGTGAACTGAGTTGGTGGTTTGAGGTGTCTAAGGTATAAGTAAGGGGTTCAAGGTTTCTGGGGATGATGCATAATGTATGATGCATGGGTACAGCACGCTGGAACCTGAGCAGAAGCCCTGGGGGGTCACTTGGCAATATGACTTGTGCTCACTTGGGTGTGCAATGACACCAGGGGTCAGGGAGGCTGCTGAGCTTCACAGTGGTGATCCCATGGGGTTAAGCAGCGTTCCTGTACTTCCTCAACTCCCCTTAATAGTCCTTTTGCTCTTTGCTCTTCAAGAACTCATTAAATCCTTCCTTAGTGATATTTTCATTCTCTGCTATGAACACCAGAGATAACAAGCTCCATAAAATTGCTCCAAGCAGGAGATTCCTTCTGTTGATCCTGAAATAAACTCTTTCTAACTTCAAGCTTGGCCTCTTGAGACCTTCTTTTAATGCACTGGCTTGCAGCAGCTGCCCCCGCACTGCTATTTCCTATCAATTTAGCAGTTTTGCCAACTCACTTTCATCCCAGTCTTTTGCATTTCAACTTCCTGCCCTCAGTGGATGCTTAATAGGCTGCTTCCCCTTACTTGGAAAGACCACTGCTAGAAAGCAGTGGGTCTGAGGAGGCATCAGGCCAGGCTAACACTTCGCCCCCGGCCTCAGCATCCCACCACCCTTTCTGTGCTGGTCTGCCCCACCCTCTTTGTGTTTCCTGGTTCACAGACCCAACGGACAATTTACTGACTTCATGATTCCTGATAGCACCATGAATCCAGACCATGGATGGCTCAAGCTCAGCTCCAAAGAATATATATATCTCTTCTGTCCCCCTCCAGACCTGCACAGCATATTGCACACTAATTACTGAAACCCCATTCTTAGCATCTCCAGACAACCCACATTCTATGACTAACACTAAGGGCATTATTTTAAAGGGACAAATGGAACATTTATTCTCAATTAAAAGATATTTGATCTCAGTGGTCTAATGTAATTAGACTGAGGAATTCTTACCTTGAAGAGAACAAAAGTGCATAGCAATTAGGCATGCAAGTCCTAAAGCCAGACTGTAGACTTAAATCCCAGCTCTGCAACTTATCAGCTGTGTGATTTTGATTTTGAGCAAGATGCTTAAAGTCTTGACCAAATTTCTGATCAAGACAGTAGCATAGGCAGACATGGCTCACCTCTTTGCACAACCACATCAAAATTACAACTAAAATATAGAACAACCATTCCTCAGAACTGTCAGAAATCAGGTTGAATGGAACTGTGACAACTATGGAATTAAAGAAACCATATCCATCCAGACTGGTAGAAAGGATGCAGATGTGAAATAGACTGGTCCTTCACTGACATGTGTTCAATAAAAATTCAGGAGAAATATCTAGGGAGCATGGAGTACCAGCTCCATACCAGGCCCTCCAGCCCAAGGTTCCAGTGCCAGGAAGATAAGTCCCCATAACTTCTGGCTATGAAACCCAGCAGGGATTGAGTCAGTGGAAGAACCTGCTGGAGCTTCAAGCAGTTCCTCTTAAGAGAGTCCTCTTAAGAAGAATCCACACACAAGCTCACTTACTCAGACTCACTCCCTCTGAGCTCTAGCACTGCGATAGCACCTTGAAAGTCACCAGTAGTATACTGAGAGGAACGGAAGTGTCTGGAATCATGGTAAGCAGATGACATTGTCCCTTTTCTAAACCCTCCCCCTACAGAGCCAGCAAGCTAGTGCCATATCTGAGACTCCATCAACCTGGCTAACACTATTTGACCTGCCTTGGAAGTCCCCAGAGACTCTGCCCCAGCCAATTTATGGGTCCACCCAAGCTGCTTTTCCATATGAATTGCTGGGCTTGGCTCATGCTTCACAACTTCCTAAATCCTCCCAAACATGCAACAGCTGGCCTCAGTGAACTCCCCCCCTCCCCCGCTCCATCTCAGCACTAGCAGCAGCCAGCTTAGATTCACACCTTGGCTTTGCCTAGGAATCTCCAAGCCCAGCACAAGTAGCAGCCATCTCAGATTGCTTTATAGCTCAGGCAGGGTGGCCCCAGGCAAAATAGAGGTATGGGCTGGCCTGCTCCACCTGGGAAACCCCAGGGCCAGCACACCCAGCAGACAGTTACAGACCACATTAGAGCACCACCACCGTGCCCATACACAGCTGATCTTTCACAGAGGTGGAGGTTAGTGGTAAGTGGTCACGAACAGTCCTTGCAACTGCTTGGCCTGGGTAAATCCCTCCCATTGATCTGCCAACAGCAACCAAGGCTCAACTACAAGAGGAGGGTGCATTCAGCCCACATGAAGGGCATACCTCAGGTACCCAGCTTGGGTGATAGGGGAGGCTGTGCCACTGGACCCTACAGGACACCTACTACATTATGCCACACCACCAAGACACAGAATCAAAGCAGCTCTATCTAATATATAGAAACAATCACAGGGAGACTGCCAAAATGAGGAGACAAAGAAACATGGCCCAAATGAAAGAACATATCAAATCTCCAGAGCTAAACAAAATGGAGATAAGCAATCTATCAGATGCAGAGTTCAAAACACTGGTTATAAGGATGCTCTAGGAACTTAGTGAGGACCTCAGTAACATAAAAAAGATCCAGTCAGAAACAAAGGATACACTAACTGAAATAAAGGGCACTTACAGGGAAACAACAGTAGAGTGGATGAAACCAAGAATCAAATCAATGATATGGAACATAAAGAACCAAAAAACAACCAATCAGAACAACAAGAGAAAAAAGAATCCAAAAAATGAGGACAGTAAAAGCAGCCTCTAGGACAACTTCAAGAAGTTAAACATTCACATCATAGGGATGCCAGAAGAAGAAGAGAAAGAGCAAGAAACTGGAAATCTATTTGAAAAAATAATGAAAGAAAACTTCCCTAATGAGGTAAAGGAAGTAGACATGCAAGTCCAGGAAGCAAGAGAGTCCCAAACAAGAAGTATGCAAAGAGGCCCACTCCAAACAAATCATAATTAAAATGCCAAAGGTTAAAGACAAAGTGAGAATCTTAAAAGTAGTAAGAGAAAAACAGTTAGTTACTTACAGGGGAGTAACCAAAAGACTGTCAGCTGATTGCTCAAAAGAAACTTTGCAGGCTATAAAGGATTGCCAAGAAATATTCAAAGTTATGAAAAGTAGGGACCTCCACCCAGTAAAAATATCACTTAGAATCAAAGGGCAGATAAAGAGCTTCCCAGACAAGAAAAAAACTAAAGAAGTTCATCACCACCAAACCAGTATTATGTGAAATGTTAAAAGGACCTATTTAAGAAAAAGAATGTGATCAAACTATGAAAAATAAAATGGCAAAAAATACAAATTTATCCACAATTGAATCTAAAAATCAAACTAAGCAAACAAGAAGAACAGAGACAAAACCATGGTTACAGAGAGCGTTTTGATGGTTGCCAGATGCGAAGGGGGGAGTGGGAGAATGAAGAGGTGAGGGGATTAAGAAGTACAAATAGATAGTTAAAGAATAGTCATGGGGATATAAAGCACAGTTTAGGAAATGGGGTAGTCAAAGAAGTTATATGCATGACCCATGGACATGAACAATGGTGGGGGGATTGCCTGAGGGAGCAGAGAGTGCTGGGTGGATGGGGGTGTAAAGGGAGAAAATCAGGATGACTGTGATAGCACAGTCAATAAAAAAATATAATTTTTTTAAAAAGATGGTTAACCTCTTTGTGCCTCAATTTCCTCATCTTTAAAAGGGATATAATAATAGCGATCATATCATAGGGTTGTTGCAATGATTAAAAGGTGTTGGCACAGCCCTGACCAGTGTGGCTCAGTTGGTTGGGCATCATCCCACAAAGTGAAAGATTGCCAATTGGATTCCCAGTCAGGGCACATGCCTGGGTTGCAGGTTCAGTTCCCAGTCAGGGTGCATACAAGAGGCAAGCAATTGATGTTTTTCTACATGTTGGTGTTTCTCTCCCTCTCTTTCTCCTTCCCTTCTCTCTAAAAATAAGCAAGCAAAATCTCTTTTAAAAAGTACTCTTTTAAAAAATAAGCAAGCAAAATCTCTTTTAAAAAGTACTCTTTTAAAAAATCTCTTTTAAAGGTACTGGTACCTTTAAAGTATATAAAACAATGTCCAGCACATAGTAGGTGCTCAGTAAAAGGAGCTGTTACCAGTCTTTTTGGCGGGCTTTTGTACTTTGTGGAAGCTCCATGAGCATATGCAAGGAGATCCCAGATGGATGTGAGGTCTCTCAATATCCTGGCATTTTCTTGGGTTCTCCCTCAAATCATAGATAAGACAGGTAATAAGATTATACAAATGCCACATGCTGTCTATAGGAAAGGTAAGTCCAATGCAGCCACCCCAGGCCTTACTCCTGTCGGTTTTGAAGGAAGTACCTCTCAAGACTCACACTGAGGGAATGAGTACTAATGCAAGCCCAACTGTCTGACTTCAGCCATAAGGATAGCCAACTTCTGTCCCCCAGTGAACAACCAACACAAATAACCTTCACTTTCAGGTTAGCATTAATCTCATATATCTTCAGTTTTCTCTTGTGGCTTGGTGCTTCTTAAATATTTTATTGAAATTTTGTTTAAAATATATTTTAATCTTCTAAACCATAATGAGAGTGTGTTATATATTTAATATGGGTCCATGGAGACCACCACCCATCCACTTTGGATGCCAAAATAACATTTTATAAAGGCCCCTGAATCTAGTTTTTCCCTGTTAATTAGAGAGTATCCTGATATTAAAGTCAGGCTATGAAAATTGTATTGCTATTTTCAACTACTTAACTTTAGAAATAAGGGTTGCTTCATGCTATGCAACTGTTATAGGCTGAATGTTTGTGTCCCCCAAAATTCATATGTTGAAACCCTATTTGGAAAAGAAGCCTTTGGAAGTTAATTAGGTTTACATGAGAGTGGTCCTTATAAGAAAAGGAAGAGACCAGAGCTCTCTCTCCTCAACATGTGAGGACACAGTGAGAAGGCAGCCATTTGCCAGTCAGGATGAGAGAGCTTACCAAAAACCAAACCCTGCTGGTCCTTGATCTTGGGGACTTTCCAGCCTCCAGAACTGTGAGAAAGTAAGGTCCTGTTGTTTAAGCCACTTCTACAATATTTTGTTATGATAGTTCAAGCTAAGACATATTTTAACCAGCTAAATCTTAATGAAAGTATCCAGCTGTGAATTATGAAAAATAGAGACATTTATTGAAGAAGATACAATATACAAAAAACTTTGTCATAAGACAGTGATGCCTCAGTCCCCTTCAAAGTATGCATCTTGGGACCTCCGTCAGTTCTCCCAGTGTCTTTTCCACTGTTCAAAACACTCTGCAAAATCCTCTGTTGGAATCTCCATCAGCTGCCTTATTGCATTTTCCTGAATCTCATCAATGTTTTGAAATCTCTTCCCTTTCAAAGATGATTTTAGTTTTGGGAAAACCCAGAAGTCACAGAGTGCCAAATCTGAGCTGTAGGGGGGCTAAGTCACCTGGGTAATTTTATGTTTCACCAAAAACTCTGTATAAGACATGACACATGAATGGGTTCATTGCCATGATGAAGCTGCCAATCACTGGTTGCCCATAGCTGCAGCCATTTTCACCGTATTGCATCTCTCAGCATATGAAGAACACTAAGATAGTACAGCTTATTAATTATTTGGCCTGGAGGAGCGTACTTGTGATGGACAACACTTTCTCAATAAAAAAAAAAAGTTAACATGGTCTTGATCTTGCTGCGACTTTGCTGTGTCTTCTTCAGGTATGGAGAACCAGGTAACTTCTGTTGGGATGACTAGGTATTCATTTCCAGATCATAGCCATAGACCCACAATTCATCTCCAGTTATAGCTGAGGGAATCTGGTTCTTTGGTAGGAGTTTGAATCAAGTCATTTGCAACAGCACTACCATATTCTTTCTGCTCTGGTATCAGAAGCTGTGGAACAAATTTTGCCATGATATATTTCATGCCAAGATCCTGTGTCAAAATCTTGGACACAATGTTTTTCGAATCCCCACATCAGCTTCTAGTTCTTACACTGTAAGTCACCAATCTTTGTTGATTGCAGCCCGTACATGTTTAACATTCTCAGGTGTTCTGCTTGTTGCAGGCCTTTCAGAACATGGATCACTTTCAACAGATTCTTGACCATCTTTGAAGCACTTGTACCACACTTTTATTTGTGCTGTACTAGTTGCATTGTCCTCAAAAACCTCCTGAATCATCCAAATATTTTCTGTGGAGGAATATTCAAGCTTACTACAAAATTTGATGCAGACTTGTTGCTTTACTTACTCATTTTGAATGCAAGGGCACACAGTACACATACTCACTCAACATCATTTATCACCCCCACTGACTACGACAGTGAAGTCGTCACTAGTTCACACATGCACATTCCAGTCCACTCTCCTTGGCTTCTTGGTTATATCGATGTCATGTAAACCATTTCATTATATTAACAATGGCTGGGCTTTTCCCAGACAGACCTCATTGTATACCCAGTGATGGTATATAGAGACCAGCAGCCCATAAACTTAGAATGGCAAATTAATTCATCTTTATGCAGGCCTCCGAATGAAGTTTTCCATTTTTTTAAATTATTTTTTTATCCTCCCCTGATGGTATGTTTTCATTGTTTTTAGAGAGAGAGGAAGTAGGAGGGGGAGACAGAGAGAGAGAGAAACATTGATATGAGAGAGAAACATTGACCAGCTGCCTCCATATGCACCCTGACTGGGGAATGAAACCACATCCTTCCTGTTTACAGAGCAGTGCTCCAACTAACTGAGCCACACCACCAGGGTGAAGTTTTCCATTTTTAATTAAAGAGTATCCTGAGACTAACAGTCAAGCTGTGGAAAACCAATTGCTATTAGCTACTCCTTAACTATGTATGTTAGGGTTTCTTAGTGTTATGCAACCAAAAACAAAATCTGGAAATAGCTGCATTCTGAAGCTGATATAACTCTGTAATTTGATGCATAACCCCTGACTTCAACTTCCTTTGTTCATCAAATGACATCATTGTTCATATTGATTTTATACCAAGTAAGAGTCACCAATTTGAAATTATAAAATAAATCCATACTAATAAAACATTGCTTTTATCTCATATATTTAAGGGTTCCAAATAAAATTTTATCTTTAAAAGGAGTTTGAAACATTACTTTCAGGTTATGGTGGTACGCCAGTCCCCGACAGAGCCCACCTGCATACCTCTCCCAGAATAATCTCTCAATTATACTCATATATGTTCATTAAATATGCCTGTGACTCTCTCCTGCTGTAATTCAGTGGCTCCTCCCTATTTTCCGTAAGACAAAGTGAGGACCTTGGCTTGGCTCCCACATACTCACTGGCATCAGACCCTGTTCCACATCCACAACCATGGAACTATGTACCTGCATAAAACTATTTGCTATTTCCCAGGAAATGTCAGTTATTTCATGCTATTCCCTTGGCCCAAAATGCCATTGTTCTTTGTTCCCCTCCCAGGCTCTCTCCTGCCCCAACTCAGTTCCAACATTTATGTCAATTGACTGGCCCCACTCACACAGAGTCTCCTTAACCAGTCCCATGCCTTATTCCTGCGCCTGTACTGAAATGTTTGGTGTACATCTCTTGTGATAGCAAGAGATCTATCTTTATATCAGGCATACAACAGGTGTTCAATTATGTAGAAGGAAAGGAAGGTAGGGAGGAGAGAGGGAAGAAGGAAAAGGAAGAGGTAGTAGAGGAGAGGAGGGAGGGAAGAAGGGATGGTCAGAGGTCAGCAGGACAGATCCAAGAGCACTGGGTCCTCCATGGTGGCTGGTCTGACAAGGCGGGCACAAAACTAAATGCAGCCTCTCTTGCCATGCCTGCCCACCTCCTGGGAGCATGGGAAAAGCCCTTCCACATTAAGCTATGTTCTGGACTGCCTGTGTGACTACTCTGTTCCTTGCTCTTTTGAGATAACTATACTTTTGTTCTCATTCCAGTTACCTGACAATAAAATGTATGAGGCAATATTACTTCTACTATGCAGATGAAGAAATTGAGGCCCAGAGACATAAAGTGACAGGCAAGGTTAGAACCCAGGATTCCATAGAGAGCCTCACCTGACCCCTCTAAGGGCTCCAGTTGACTTGCCTTTTCATGTCTGCGTGTGTGGGGGTATTGGAGCTCACACTCTTTGGCAGAGCACTATGGGGAGTGAGGCCTTAGTCTTTTCTATTAAATCACCGTTCAACTCAACCAAAGCTAGCCTTATTGTGAATTAGAGGCAGCGTTTGTCTCAGGCTTTTTATTCTGCACAAATATGTTGATATGGAAACCATACTTCTGAGGTTATGATCAAAACATCATCTGCCTCCCCTGGCTTTCTTTTAAAAAAAAAAAAAAGATAGTAGGTGGGAAATGTCTACATTTACCGCCTCAATTCCTTCTTGGCAACAAGCATCCATCCGTAATGGTTGTAAATTAATTATAGAAAACTCTTTCAAAATCTTCCCTATTTTTGCTCTTTGGTCAAATACAGCTGGTTTTTAGTGTCTATCTCCAACTAGATCACAAGCAACTTGAAGGCGGCGCTATTTTACTCAGTCCCCAGTGCTCCAGGCTTAGATGGGGCATGACACCAAGGAGACACTGAGTGAACAGAGTTTGGCTGGAGAAACATGACAACTGGCCGATTCACCAATACAGGTTAGAAGCAACAACCTTTTACATTTGCCTAGCTCTACACAATCTCCAAAGGCTTCTCATTATTTGATCTTTATCTTCCCATCTACTCTGTGAGTTAAGCAGGATGTAAATTATGAGTTCTATTACATGGGAGAGAAAATATAAACTCAGTGAACTCCAGCAGCAGCTGGGCTCATTGCCTAGTGATGGGGACCAAGCTGGAAGACAGGCTTCAGGCTCCTGGCCCAGGGTTTTTCTCTCCTCCCCACCCAGCCTCTCCTAAATGCCTCCCACAAATACCTGAGTGACAGGCTCTAACAGAACACCCTGTGCTTGCTCTTGTATTTATTCTACTGTTTTATGAGCACTCCATGGTAATTTAGTTTTATATTAGTCTGCTAGGGCTGTCATAACAGAATACCAGAGACAGGGTGGCTTAAACAACGAAATCTATTTTTTACAGTTCTGGAGACTTGTAGTCCACGATCAAGGTGCTACCTGCATTGTTTGGTTTCCTGTGTGGATTCTCCTCCTGGCTTGCAGATGGCTATCTTCTCGCTGTGTCCTCACATGGCCCCTCCTCTGTGTGCATGAGGAGAGAGCTCTGACGTCTCTTCCTCTCCTTATAAGGACACCAGTTCTATGGGATCGGGGCTCCACTGTTATGACCTCATTTAACCTTAATTACCTTCCTAAAAGCCCTGTCTCCACAAACAGTCACACTGGGAATTAGGGCTTCAATACATGCTTGGGGTGGGGGTGGGGGGCGGGGCACACGATTCAGCCCATAACAAGTTTAATCCAGACCTTTCCAAAACGTGTATGGATTTGTATTCCAGCTCCTCTCTCCCAGCCTTTCCTTGACCCAATGCATCCATGTTTCCAATTAGCTTTGACTCACCTTAGTTTTTATTGAACTCTGTTCTGTGAGATTGCTCTGATCTATTGGCACATTAGAGTCTTTCCTCTGTGTTTATTTCAGTTAATTTCTGAGAGCCCACATGAGTGGGAATCATAATGAATCATTCTGGGTATTTTTCCACTGAATATGAGTGCAGGGAGCTCCACAGGGGCTGAGCTGATGTGGACGTGGAGCTCCCTGAAATGCAGCTGAGGGTGCTTCGCAGGACTTTGGAGGAGTAGGGTGCACAGAAGAGAGGGTCTACTTCTGTCATCTCACCTCTGGCTGACTGGATGGGCAGGAGTAGATTTCAACTCCTGTGAAGTCCAGACAAGAGGACTCTGCCTGTCTTCTTTAGAGGACCCTGGCCTGCAGGGTCAAGATCAGGATGCGGCAGGAGCTGGCCTGTCCTTGTGTGATCCTGACAGTGACACTCGCTTGCCTCTCCCCTGCCCCTCACTGATGTTCTGGCCCTTTATGACCAGGCCCTCCGTAAGGGGAGAAGCTCACAGGGCTGAGGTACTGGGCCCACCCACAGCCCATGTGCTCCCTCCTAGACCCTGGAATTCAAGTGGCCCTGAGGCTGCACAGCATCTTTCCCTGCAGGCAGACCCCACCCCACTACTCTGCACATGCCTAAGGAAGACCAGTGTCCACAGGGCTGCCCCCAGGCTCTGTGTAGGAGGGGACGGAGCCACAGCTGGCTCTCTCATCCTGCCATGCTCTGGGGCAGATGCCAAGGATTCAAGTCTAAATTTGAGCCCAGACTCCCACATCCTTAAGAGGGAGTATTTGTCATGGCAAGAGGAGATGTTTTTAACAGTTTGCTAGTTGGATGTGCTCCTTTTACACATTTAGACTTATGGTATGTGGCTTTCCACCCATACTCCTGCCCCAAGACCCACAATGTTACAGAGGGCCTGGGGGAAACACTACTTCAGGTCTGTATTTCTTATATATGACTATCATGATTAATTATTTCTAGTAATTTATGATCATGCCTGCCAGGGTAGAGTATGGAGCCAGTGCATGAGCATGTGAGTGTGTATGTGGAGTGTGGCAACTGCTAAAGATGAGGACATTTTTGATGACAAAGAAGTACAGTACCCAGTGAGAGTTTCCCTCACATTGCTCCTAAAGGGGCAGCTAAAGCAGCAGGGTGGCGGGGGCCTGTACGGGGTAACTGGACAGAATCTCAACCAAATCTGCCACTTCAGGGTTAGGGAATAAATTCTATAGAGCCTTACCCTGGACCCCTTTCATTTCTCCTCTTCCCTCATGCCCTTCAAGTTCCCCACAGAATACATACATGTGTACACACAAACACACAGACGTGCACACAAAACACATACAGACCCACACACACAAATACAGGTACACATATGCAGACACAGAGACACAGGCCAGATACACATAGGCACACAGGCCCAGACACAGACACCCACACACATGGGTCATATTGCCTCCTGGGACCAACCCAGCCCCTCTTCAGGGTTAGGGCTTCCTGCCCTTCTGCTACTTCCCACCACCATTTGGATTTACTGTACAAAGAGTGGCCTTTTCATGGCCCTAGGAACAGTACAACATCAGCACAAAATGGCTTGTATAGCCTTGGACATGCATGCAAAGTTAGCACTGGACCCTATCCAAGGTCACTTTCAGCTGAAAGGTTCCAAGTCCTAGCCCCAGCCCAGGCTAGGCCACGATAAGTCATTTCTCGACTGTTCTCATTACCAGGACCATGAGTGACCAATGAGCTCAGCCCAAGGCCCTCTCTTTTCAGAGACTCATTGGCAGCATACCCTGCCAGGCCTATCACATCCCTCTGGGTATAGAGATTCTTGGTCCCAAGCTGCCTGCTAATAACGGCTTATGCAGGGGGAAGGTAGGAGAATGGAGGGGACACACTGGTCCCTGGTGGTTGGAGAGCTGGCCGAAATATACCTTCCCAGGCTAACTCCGGGGTCCTTGCAGAAAGCTTGTCCAGGCTCTGCCTTTCTCTGTGAGTCCCAGCATTGCCTCCACCTGCTCTCCCCCTCCTCTCCCGATCTGCTGTACAAACACAAGGTTGCTGCAAGTGGTGGAAACAGTAAATCTTCCTCATGCCTTTATTCACACCTTCTCCTCTGCAGAGAGTGCTGAGGAAAAACAAGCCCCACAAAATCCTTGTGGGCTCTAGCAGTCTGGCTGTCTCTTTTGTGATCCTCTCTGATCCCCTCCAAGGCAGAGGCCTGGAGAAGAGACCCACCCAGCTCCATGGGGACAGCAGCCCCTTCTCCTTGTCCTGAGTGGGTTCAGGCTCTGGGGACCAGAAATCAGTGAGACCTGGGGAACTGGGAAATCAATATTCAGGGAGGAGCACTACATCTGCCTCACCCACCTAGTAGCCTTCCCCCAGTTTCAGGAGAGCTTCTGGTCCTGGGAGGGCTAAAGCAGCTTGCTCAAAACATTAGGCAAGGTCAGGTGCGCCAGCCCTGGCTGCCATGTAAAGAGCCACCATGGGAAAGGAGGGATTCTCGCTCTGTTGGCCTCAGGGCCAAGGCAGCTCTGCTAAGGTAGCAGCATCTGCAGAACCATTCCAACCTTGGAATTCCCAGGAACCTCCTCCTCCTCCAACTGGCCACCAGGAAGGCTTCCCATAAGCCAAATCAGACTGAAGGAGGGCTGGGGAAGGCCAATGGCCACTGGGTTTTGCAGAGCTCCTTTTATACAGAAGAAAGACAATGGACGTAGCATGACGCACTGTCCCAGGACACAGGGTCTTCTGTGTTAAAACCTCGACAGTTCTGGGCAAACAGAGAAGGCAGCGTCACCTAAGGGGCCATGGGAGAGGATCTTCCCTCCCTGAGCATGGCACATGGCCCGGGACGAGCTGCCTGTTAATGGTTCTGCTAGCCGACACTTCGCTCACAATTCTGCCTCATGCGTGGGGAAACGCTGGCAAGCAGAGGGGTCACGGGGCCAGCTTATGAGCTGTGCAGGGAACATAGTCAAAAGGAGAGTGTCATGGCCTTCACAGAGGAAGTAGGGAGGAAATTCCCGCACTGGTTTTAGGAGGCTAAGGCCCACAAAGCCCCACACAGAGCCTGGGGTGTCGGGAAGAAGCTCTGGAGCACCTGAGCACAGTGTCAGGTCAAGGGTTTGACTTGTCCCCGAACCCTTCTCCAGGGCACAAACATTGGGCAGAGGAACACAGGGGAAATGGTTTTAAAATCTTTTGCCTGGAGCTCCTCCTCCCACCCTCCCTGGGGGTCCCAGCTGGATGTGGTGGGCGGATAGGTATCTCCAGAGGCAACGGAGGTTTGGGTTAAACTGTTCTGACAAGGCAGACTCCTGGCCCCAGACTCCTTATTAGACAGATGGGAAACCAAATTCCAGGGAGGCTCAGTCAGTAGTTCAGGGCAGCACATTCACAAGTCGTTTGAGCCCCAGATGAGACTCTACCATCAGATGCTACAGACAGAGGATCCTTGGAAGGGAGGGAGCTCAGGAGCCCAGCCCGGCCTGTGAAAGCCCTGCCCTTCTGGAGGCCACCTCCCACCCTCTGGGGCCAGGACTCCTCTCTCTATCCTGTGTGAGTGTCAGCTTGGTCCCTCCAGCACCAGCTCTAGGTGAAACCTTCCAGCAGATCCCCCTGGACTACTCTGCCCTGGGGCCTCTGGGCGCTGGAAATGTGGGAACTGGTGCCTTCCCGCTCCGCCTCTCCCTTTCCCAGCCTTGGAATGTGTAAGAAAGCCCAGCCTCACCCTCAGGAGTAGGAGGCTATTTCCCACCTATGCACCAGAAACCTTCCTAGAGTTAAGATGCAGTTTACAGAGTCCCGATGGGCTCCAACAGCTTAACAGGAAGCAGAGGCCCAAGGGTGAGGCAAATGCAGACACATCCTGGTGTGTCTGAGTAGTGAGGTGGGGGGCGGGGGGGGGGGGGGGATCCAGTCCCAGGATGCAGAGGGAGGCTGCAGGGTGGAGAGGGTACAGGTGCTTCCTCGGTGAGTGGTCAGGAGGGCCCCCAGTGTAGGGCCAGGAGAGGGCAGAGGAGAAGGAGAGAAAAAATAATGGAGGGACTCGGGAAAACTACCTACCAATAGCTATTATACCAGCTTTTAGCATTCATAGCATTTCTAGTTGTGTCCTACTGTGGGTGAGCCCAGCACTTTCAAAAATAAAATGCAGAAAAGACAGTGAGAAACATTCTGGAGGAATGACAGGGCTGCCCCCTTGTTTGAAGCGGCCCCTCTAGGAAAAGCAGGACGACATGAAGGTCTGACAGAGAGAGGCTGCACCGCACCGCCTCCTCCAGCCCCCACAGGCACGAAGGAGAGAAGGCTGCACCCCGGGCAGGGCAGCCAGGAGCCAGCTTCCTGGACAGTCCCAGGAAGCTCGCAGGCTCTGCCCAAGCAGGGGAGATGCTGAATCCTCTGGGAGGGGAGCAGTTTTCCTGCACACAGGAATGCCCAGGCTTACTCAACAACGGGCCCTTGGGGCTCCCGTAGCAATTACTGCCTCACCTCACAGCTTCCCGCCTGGCTGGCCACTAATAATTTATTGCAAGTAAGTCTCTTTGCTCCAATAAGATGGTTGGTTTCTCTACCTCTGAATTCCCCACAGACCTTAACACAGCTGGACACCCAACTGGTCCTCATTAAAAACCTGAACCTGAATATTTCCACCTTTTTTTGCCCTCAACTCCATCCCTGCATGTGAGCAGCCAGCCCAGGAATGCGCTGCCTTCTCACTTTCCTGGAGGCTGGATAGGCAGATGCCAACAAAGGAAGAGCAGCTCAGACCTCTGAGTCTGTAGATCTGACTGCCCTCTAGGCCGAGGTTCCTATAGGTAAACAAGGAATTGCTATTAGCAAATTCCCTAATTAGGGTGCTCTTTATCATCCTCCTTTGAAAGATGCTCATTTGTAACATTTAAGTCAGACCATGAATCTCATGGAAAACTGGAACTCTGTAAGAACATTACCTAAGGGTCTCTGATAGAAGCCACTAATTTCCCAGATTTTGGTTACCTCACCTTTAAAAAGTATTCTACTAGGCAGGTGACTAAGCCAGGTGATAAAGTTCCTTCCAATTCTATACTTTGGTGCAATATTGGACCATCTCATTAATCCATGCGCAAAACAGTGATGTAAAAAGACCTAGCTAGGGTTCACATTCAGGTTCTGGTACTTACTAGCTGGCTGTTCTTGGAAAATCACTTAATCTTTCTGAACTAATTTTACTGCCTATAAAACAAGCACAATAATAATACATTCACCATGTAGATGTTGTGAGAGTTAAGTGAGATACCACATATGAGCAGGGTTGATAGACTATAAAGCAGTATTCAAATATTACTAATATTAACATGTCATAATGATTGCAATAAATAAAAACCTCCCCTTAAATAAGCAAATGCTTATGGGCGACATCAGAAACAGTAAAACGATCATAGCTGATGGATCTGCTGGTGACTCGTCCCTGCCCAGGGGTATCAGCTGCCCCGAACAGCCTTCTGATGTGGGCACTTCCAAGGCGGAGAGGAAATGCTGACCTCAGCGTGAGGCTGGAGGCCTGGCTTCATGAACACAGGCTGAGGCTGTTTGTCGGTGGCCAGGGCCCCTCCTATGCTGCTTCTGAAAAGTGACAGCAGACTCCTGGCAGCCTCTTTCCCAGGTAACAAAGCAACAGTAAATAGAGGCCCTTAGTTTTTAGTGCACGGAGCAAAGGAAGCAGACCTTCCAGGAATGAATATCCATTTCCACTAACCCTTTACAAAAATGCTGATAAACTCATCAAAAGTTGTGTTATTGCTAAATGCTAATTGCATTTCCTTGGGTAGCACCAAAAAAATTCATCGCAGTTTTTAGAAAAAAGATGCCAGTTGTATTTCAATTGCTAGAGAGGAGAGAGTTGGAGAAGCTTAACCGGGAAAATGCTGAGTATAACCTCAGAGAGAAATCTCCTCAAGCCTGAAGGCTCAGTTCTGAAACAAGAGCTAAGACCTAAGAAGGACAGATGGGTCTTGTGGGGAAGCCAGATCTCTCTAAGAGAGCATTGACTTGTGTTTCCCTGCCTGGCAGCATCTTAGCACCTAGGCAGCTGGGGCTTTTTGTTGCAGATCATGACATGCAGATTTAATAAATGTAACGAATTAAACAAATAAGCACATGCCAGGAGTCAGTTCCACAGCTTTAAGAAACATGCACAACATGAAAGGAAAATTGTAATTCTACCCCTTATTGTGAATGTGTATGTGTGTGAAATAGAGAGAGAGAGAAACTGGACCATGACCATACATCGCTTTGCTTTAATAAAAGAACTCCTTGGACCAGTTCACAGAACTGTCATTTAAAACTAACACCCTATTCCAGCACCAACCACAGTGCTCTTACATTGGCCCGACTCCCACCCCTATGCCGGCAGGGCCAGCCAGAGCCAGCTAAGAACATGAAGTAGGTGAGACCATCCATGGTGGGGGGGCGCTAACTCCATGGGCTTCATCCAGGCTGGCCCAACGTTGACCCCATCTTCCCAGGAGCCTCCAGAGCCAGGGGCTCCTCTAGGGAGGCACTCCCCCCACCCCCACCCTCCCTGAGAGCACAGAAAGGAAGCAGGCCCAGAGTATCCCTGAGCATCCTCCCAGAAAATGGGCTCAGGGGCTGGGAAGTGGAGAGGGCAGAGGCAGCCTCCAGCTGCTTCCAACAGCCTCTTTCTCTCCAGCTCCTCCCCCACATCCCTAGGCTCCCCCAGGGTCCTAACCCTGCCCAACCCCCTTCTTATCATCAGAGCTCTCTGGTGAGATAGAGACTCCAGAAATCAGGGACCAAGGGGGAGGCTGTAGAGCCCAGACGGACGCTGGCCGGTGGGTGGTAACTGTCTCCAGTGCAGTGTTGGGAAATCCATGCCTTCTGTGTCGGGGTCTGCTGCTCCTCCTCCATCTAAGGGACCTGCCAGAGACCCCAGGAAACATGAAGCTGCTATGCAGTGAGAAGGAGGCATCAGCAGGACTAGCAGAGGGAGTTCTGGAGCTAACAGAGAAAGTAGCTGGTCCTCAGTGTGACTCCACCATGCACTAAACAAGTAACCTTCATCTTCGTAAATTATTTAACCATTCACAATGTTCATTTCTACTTCTATCAAATGGGACTAAAAATACTCATTTCTCTTGGTCTTTTGTAAGGTGTGAATGGGAAGGTGGATGCCTATGTCCCCTGGAATCCCATCCCCCTCTCCCATGCCCAGCCTCGCAGAAAGATGCTTTCCCTTTTCACACCCTGCATTTATTTGTAAAGTACTGGATACAAATAATGTGGTTTGTATATATTATCTCACTTGGCCCTACCACTGGACAGAGGAAGTGGAGTGACTTTCCCAGTGTCATACAAGAATTAATAAGTTGCCAAACCCAAATTCCTAAATGCTGAGCTCTCTCTGCAGGGTCGGGAATGCAGGCACTAGTGACTGCCTTAGAAACCAGGGGCTAGTGATGGTCATAAATACATCCATAAATAACACAAGGATCACTCACTCTAACCTGGCACTGCACAGGCCTTGTTCAGGTCTTATCTCATTTAGCTGCCACGATAGCATGGAAGGCAGCCATGATGGTTATTACTGGGCAACTGAGATTTATCAAGTTAGGAACTTGCCAAAGGTCACACAGTAAATGGCAGATCTGGACTACAATACAAACTGAGGTCCAATCTTCCCCAGTCAATGCTTAAATGGATAGAAATCCAAGGGATTCAACATTATATGCATCATTTCTGTTTCCTCTTACTCTGGAGAGCATTCCCTAGCCCCTCCCCAGCCCCCAGCCAGGCCCGGGCCTCAGGCGTAAGGGTCACAGTTTCTGAGGGAAAGGTCCTTTACAAACCTCCCCTCCCCACTCTAGCCCCCACACTCACCCGTGCCGTGTCGTGGATCCAGTCCAAAAACTCAGCAACGTTGGCGTAGACGCCGGGGTGCTTGGGCTCTGCGCAGCCTCGGCCCCAGCTGACCACCCCCACAAGGCGCCACATGCCTCCGTCTGGGCACACGAGGGGGCCCCCACTATCCCCCTGAGGGGTGCAGGCACAGAGACGAGAGAAACACTCAATTAGTCCTTTCAGAAGGAGGGGCACCGGACCTTCCCGAGGAGCAGGTTCCCCATTCTGGCTGCTCCTGCTCCCAGCATGGATCCTGTCTTATCTGAGCCCTCCTAGAGAGGCTGCTCAGACCAAGGGCCAAGCCAGAGCAGGACGCCTGCCCCCACCCTCCACCTTGGCCCCCTTGCTGCCACACCTGGCAGGCATCAGCCCTCCCGTCCAGGTAGCCGGCACATAGCATGCGGGGGGTGAGAGCCCCACTGTACATGCAAGAGCTGTTGCAGAGCTGGGTGCTAAGCAGTGGCACCACCGTGTCCTGCAGCGTGTCCGAGCTGTGGGCTGCGAGAGGCAGACGTGGAGATGAAGGGACACAGAACAATGCCACAGAGCACAAAGCAAGGCCCAGGAAGACAGAACAGCAAGAGAAGAGGTGGTTAGAAGCCTCAGAGCAGAGTCCCAAAGAGGGGAGGCCAGGGTAGGAGCTGTGGACCCTGGGAAAGGAGGCAAGGGTCTGTCAGACTTGGGGGCTGGGAGTGAAGAGGAGGAGTCGAACTCACTCACACAGACACCCCAGATACTGAGGCCCTGGCACTCCTGGGACACGGGGAGCAAAAGTAAAGGGCCTGAGTTCAGGGGGAGTTCAGGGAAAATTCAGGGGTTGTTCTCTCAGAAAGACCCAGACAGGGGCAGGGGGGTCCTTGGCCTGGCCAAGGGAGGCACCAGAAGAAGAGTGGGCTGGCACGGCCCTGTGGCCAGGGTAGGTGGAGGTGCCTCACCTGGGAAAGGATGTCCCCCCACCTGCACACCCCCTTTGCACCCAGGGCCCTGGGAGCTGACTCACTGTGGCTGGGGTCGGTGTGGCCCCAGCCAGACACCCAGCACTGCGAGCCCCTCGGAAAATCTTGCTCCTCAGCCGGCAGGCACACAGCACCCACAGTGTCTGTGGAGAGGCACGGTCCTGGGCCCCACTCAGGCTCGGCTCCTGCCCCCGAGCCTGGGCAAAGGCCAGGTCTGGCAGATCCTCTTTGCTCCCTTCTCAAACAGTCCTGGTTCTCGGTCTCCACCAGCCAGTCCTCCTGACAGCTGTGCAGCTGTAGCCTGTACCACCTTGAGGGTCACCACTCATACAGAGGACAACGTGTAAAGTGCAGTGTGCAAGGCGCCCTCTAGGTTGGGCTGTGTACACACCGCACACCCCCACCTGGGCAATGAAAAAGAACGGAAATTCTACTGGGCGTTTGTACCCAACTTGTCCTAATGTGGACCCCTTTTGGATTTTCCCCAGGGAGTTTTGTCCTTCTCGGGGCATTGTTTCCAAAAGTGCATGATGTCCTACAGGCGGAGCCCACACATATTCGTAGAGTACACTGACATGCTATTCATGAATGTGAGGTCACTTTGGGAGAGAGTAGTTCCCATTCTGGTGTCTCTGAGTCCCCTGACCGCATCAAGGAGAGCATGTGTGGTGGGAGCATGTGTGCATGTGCTGCTCCTCTGAACCTCTCTTAGTGCCTGTCCGCCTCCACTGAAACACACAGAGGGAGGCCCGGGCCCAGCAGTTCCGCAGAGGACAGCGCCCAGCTAGAACCGGAACATTGGTTTTCACTCTGTGTGCTTTGTGGTTATCTATTTACAGTAAGTAATATTAGTTCTCCAATTAGGTAGTAACTTAAAGGTACCCTCTCAAATGTATTTAAGTCAATTTGGAAATGCAAGCTGTTGAACAACAGTTCAGAGAGTACCTACATTTGTGAAAAGCATATAGCAACGACTGTTGTTTGGGAAACCCAAGGATACAGGTAGTAACGGTAGGGAGGAATGCTGAGTATTTGTCAGTGTGTGCACACGAATGTGTGTAGTATGAGTATGTGTGCATGGGAGTGAGTGCGTGTTTGGAGTGAGTGTATATATATATGGGAATGAGTATATATGAGTGTGAGTATGTGCATGGGAGTGAGTGCGCATGAGTGTGCATGGTGTGAGCATGCATGCATGGGAGTGAGTGGGTATAACTGTGTTTGGTGTGAGTGTGCATGAGTGCATATGGTGTGAGCGTGTGTGCCTGGGGGTAAGTGTGTGTGTGTACTTGTGTGAGCACTGCACATGAATGTGTGTGTGTTTCTGTGAGTGTATGTGTTTCTAGGTGAGTGTGCACATGCACATACATGTGGAGGAATTGCCCTTCTAGGACAGGTGCTTTGGAGAAGCCCTGGGCCTGGAATCAGGATACCAGACTCAGGAACCATGTGCTGCCTTAGGAACATTTGCCACGTGGACTTGAAGAGTCACTTCCCTCACTAATTGTGTAAAAGGTGAAAGATTTATATGCTCTGAAGAGAAACCAGAGTATCCCCTTATTAAATTCGGTGTGCTCATCTGTATATACCTGCCTCATCTCCCGGTTAGGGTTGTTATGAGGATCGAGTGCAAGAATATTTAGAAAAACAAAAGAAATCTCATTAACTGTGACATGCCACAAGGTGGTTGGGACCTGGGACCAGCCTGGGAGCAGGGGTGGAGAGGCTGTTGGTAGAGGGAGCAACTATAAAGCTCTGCTTGGGACCTCCCAGCAAATCCTGCCTGCAGCATGGCTGCGAAAAGGGCCTGAACCATTTCCCCCAAAAGAGCATGTGGAAGGTCGGTGCAACTTCAGGTCCCGTTAATGTCGAAGTTCACCACGGTCACCAAATGAACAGAATACTTTAAGGTTTACCTCACTGGGAGGAAACCTTAGAAGCGAGCTCCCCTCTCAGCCCCTCCAGGGTCCGCTCCTCTCTCACCACAGCCCGGACCTGCTCCCCCAGGGCCAGTGCCTCACCTGAGAAAGTGAGCGGAGTCCGGAGCCGCAGGAGGGCCACATCGTAGTCATGACTCTGGGCGCTGTAGAGAGGGTGGGGGATGATCTTCTCCACCACAGCCCCCTGGTGTGGCCTGACCACGCTGTGGCTGACCAGCCCTGTGTGGACCCGCCAGCTGGACAGGCGGGATAGCCTGAAACTGCACACAGGAGCCATACTGAGCCCAGGGAAGGAGGGGGCAGAGGGGGGTGACATGCGTGAGGTGGTGGTGGAGGAAGCTGGCCACAGAGGCTCTTACTGGGGGTCCCCAATCACCAGGCCACAAGCTCCCAGAACTCATGCTTCTTAGTCTCCTCTCACAGCTGGCAAGACACCAGGCATGCAGAAGGTGCTTCATAAATGCTCAAGTACTGACAGATAGACAAGTGAGACACTGTAGGTCATCTGCAATTATTACTGCTGACTCCTGCATAGCCCCCTTTTACAACAAACATCAAAGGACTTTGTGTCATATCATAACGTTAAGCCGAGTCAGAAAAACTTCCATCAGTCCTGTGTCTCCACCTACTACAGGAGATCATGGGGAGCCGCTTCCCCTCTCCCAGTGGCCTTTTCCTCATTGTAGCATGAGAATAACGCTGTCTGTCCTGCTTACCACCAAGAGAAGAGGGCCAAAGAGCTCATTCACTCATCCTTCATCCTTGACTGCTCCAACCTGTATTTATTAAGCACCTACTATATTCCAGGACTGTTCTAGGCCATGGGGACAAGGCAGGTGAAAGATCGAGAAAGGGGTTCAAGACCCATAGACCAGTGGAACAGAATAGAAAGCCCAGAAATAAGCCCAGGTCTCTAGGGGCATCTAATATTTGACAAAGGGGGCAGAAGCATAAAATGGAGCAATAATAGCCTCTTCAACAAATGGTGTTGGAAGAGCTGGACGGCTACATGCAAAAAATTGAAATTGGATCATCAGCTGACACCATACACAAAAATAAACTCAAGAGGGATAAAAGACTTAAATATAAGTTGCAACACCATCAAAGTCCTAGAGCAGAACATTGGCAGGAAACTCTCAAATATCCCACGCAGCAATTTTTTCACTGATATGTCTCCTAAAGCAAGGGACATAAAGGAAAGAATAAACAAGTGGGACCTCATCAAAATAAGAAGCTTCTGCACGGCTAAAGAAAACATCAGCAGAATGAAAAGGGAGCCAACCATATGGGAAAATATATTCACTAATGATACATCAGATAGAGGTTTGATCTCCAAGATATATAAAGAACTCACTCGACTCCACTCCAAGAAGACAAACGATCCAATCCAAAAATGGGCAAAGGACCTGGGCAGATGCTTTTCCAAGGAGGAGATACAGAGGGCCCAGAGGCATTTGAAAGGATGCTCAGCATCACTAGCCATCAGAGAAATGCAGATCAAAACCACCATGAGGTACCACCTTACACCGGTCAAAATGGCCATCAGAAACAGATCAACAAACAACAGGTGCTGATGAGGCTTGGAGAAAAGGGAACCCTAGTACACTGTTGGTGGGAATGCAGACTGGTGCAGTCACTGTGGAAGGCGGTGTGGAGTTTCCTCAAAAAGCTGAAAATGGAACTGCCTTTTGATCCAGTGATTCCCCTGCTGGGACTATACCCTAAGGACACCAAAACGCCAATTCAAAAGAACCTATGCACCCCAATGTTCATAGCAGCACAATTTACAATAGCCAAGTGTTGGAAGCAACCTAAGTGTCCACCAGTAGATGATTGGATCAAAAAATGATGGTACATATACACAATGGAATACTACACAGCAGAAAGTAAAAAAGAACTACTAAACTTCGCGACAGCATGGATGGAACTGGAGAGCATTATGCTAAGCGAAATAAGCCAGGGGGCGAAAGACAAATACCATATGATCTCACCTATAAGCGGAACCTAACCAACAATACAAAGATGCAAGGAAAATATGACCAGCAACACTGAAAGGAAAAGAAATCAACAGAGACAAGAGGGAAGGAGGGAGGGGCGGGCAGGGAAAGGGAAGGGAAGGGGAAAGTCAAGGAACATATAGCAAGGACTCATGGACAAAACCAAAGGGGAAGAGCTGGGGGAGGGAAGGAAGGAGGGGGCAAGGGAAAGTGGTGGGGGGGAGGCAGAGACAAATGTATTTAAAAATAAATAAAGAAAGAAAGAAATGCTTGGAAAAAAAATTAAAAAAAATAAAAAGCACAGTCCTCAAAAAAAAAAAAAAGAGAGAGAGAAAGGGGTTCAGTGGTAAACAAGACTGAGAGTCCCTGCTCCTGTGGAGCTTCCAGTCTAAAGGGAAAGAAAATCATTGAACAAATAATTACATGGAAAGTGGTTTAATTTCAGTGGTGAGAAACATTAAGAAGCAGACTGCCATGAGTGTGACAGCATTTTAAAAACTTAAAAGCTGAACAAATATAAAGAACTGGTGTTTGTGTCATTACTGCTATTTGTGCAGAGCTGTGCTTGGCACTGAAGAGAGAAAATATCACAAATGTCATTGTGCCCATTCAGAGTGGACATGGGGAGGCAGAGAGTTGGACATGGACATTTTATACACGATGTATCACGGGGCAAACAGAAAGGTAACCGAGGAACTGCCCTCCCCGGAAGCCCCCGAGACTTGCCTGTGCATGCAGTGCGCAGCGGTCACCACCCAGTGCGGTGCCAGCACCGAGCCCCCGCACGTGTGCCGGGAGCCCAGGGCCACACTGGCCTGCCAGGGCCAGCGCCCAGGAGCCACGGCCTGCCCACCAACTATCCGGGAAGCCAGAGGCCTTGCCCCACACTCTGCAAACAGAGAAGCACCAGTGAGGTGGAAAGAAAGACAGCTGATGTCAACATGGTCCTAACTCTCAGGGAGTGTGGCCCAGTGTGGATAGCTTTCATTTACTATTTCTGGTCCTGAGTATGGGGAACTGGAAAGTAGAAATGTTAATAATACATCTGCCGGCCCCCTCAGGCCATGAGCCTGCTGCGAGCAGGGACTCTGGCTGTGTTATCTATGGAGCCCCAATACCTAACAAAACACCTGTCAAAATGTGGATGTATGGATGGGTACGTGGAAGGACCAATGAAGAGATGGACAGGTGCATGGAAGACAGATGCAATAAAATGCACAGATGTCTCCCTTTTGGCCCCTAGGGTCCACTACCCTCCTTTGTCTCCTGAAGCTGCTAACTGGTTAACAGTCAATAATAATCCTAGCTTTTGGGCTCTCCAGAAGAAAGGGGAGTGAGTATCAGAGGCCAAAGCAGGTGAAGCAAGGAGATCATGGCAGGGACTTAGGGCTCTTTTTGGGCTGAACTTTGTCTTCAAGAAAGTGTCCAGCAGGCAGATGGGCAGGTGGATAAGGAACCCTACCCCAGACCCAGCTGAGCTTTTCTATGGGGCTCTGCCATATGCAGGGCAGGGTGGGGTGGAGAGAGACTCCTTCTCCCATCATGACCTTCCTAGATCCAAGACGTGACTCACCAGAGCACTTGAGTGAAATGATTTGGCCAGAAGTACAGTTGTCCCTGCAAAACAGAGGCACCAGCAAGAAACCAGGCAGGGGCCCACTCGAGGCTCAGCATCCACCCGAGGGGGTAGAGGAAGGGTGGGGTCAGAGGGGGCCTCTCATGTAGCCATAGCCATCTGCTGCCCACCCTTACCCAAGCCCCCAGCCCCTTCTCCTAACAGGTCTCCAGAACAGCAGTGTGCACAGTGCTTGACTGCCCCAGAGCATCAACAGAACTTTGTGGTCCTCGAGGACTGATGTGGGCAGGGCCTAAGGTTACAGTCAAGTATTCATAAGTGAGAATGCCCAGCTGTTCCCTCTAAGGAACTCTGAGTATGCGTACACGGTGGATGAATAGGTGCATAGTGACCGAACGGGTCTCCTCACCCGTGCTCGTTCGTTCCTAGACTTACCCTAGCCTCCACCCCAGGCCCTTTCCCCGGCCTTGCATATCCACATCCTTGCTCTCTTCTTTCCCCTCCTTTCCTTAGCATAAACCTCATTTCCTTTTAGACTTAAATTCTCTCCTATTTCTTCACTCATCTTTTACCACCAGCAGCCCAATGCCTGGATCCTTAGTTTCTTCTAGTTTCCCCAACCCACAGCCCTCCTTCACCCCTAGCCGAGTCAGTCCCACCCTACTTCCCTTTGCCTGTTCAGGTGTCTAAAATAAGGAAGCATTAGGAAAAGGAGGTACACGGGTAGGAGGCTTTAAAGTGGTGAGCGATGCTCAGCCAGCCAGCCCAGGAAGCTGCTGGGCAGCTAGAGGAAGCCCAAGCCAAGTGAAGACCCTTTCAGCATGGGCCCACCCCCAGGATTTGGGGCAGGGCCTGCTCCATCCCACAGCTCTCTTCTCTGGAGGGTCTCCAGGCTCCAAGCAGTTCTTAGCTACAGCAAGTCAACTATCTCTTTCCTGAGACACCAGAGATATCCGAATAAAATGTGGCGGGGATGTGAGAGCACTCAGGTTGGAGACAGGAGCCTGGTTTCAAGACTTGGTCTGGCTGTTTACTAGTTCTATGACCTTGTACAAGGCCCTTTACCTTATGATGCCTCATTTCCCCACCTGTAAAGTGGGAATAAGAGTGCCATGTGAAATCCGGTAACACTAACAACCCATCGTGCAGTTCTTGTGAGGGGCAAGTAAGATAACATATGTGAAACTTGGATGGGCAGGCTCATGGAACTAAACCTGTAATTTCTGACTGGGAAATGTTTCCCTTTGTCCTATCTTACACGGTCAATGTCCTCGCCCCCAGGCTCCCATGACAGGAAGGTTTTTGCTAGACTGCTCACCAGGAAGCAAGGGGCCCCACTCACCCTCCTCAGGAGCCCTACCTGGGCTGCCACCTCTCCTCCAGGAGGCCTCCCAGTCTAGGAGAAAGCTGAGCAAACTCCTGGGAGCTGTTGAGCTTGATATCAGATAGGTTCACTCCTTTGTGGTGAGTGAGTCTTGGCAGAAGAAGAGAACAGAACAGGAGGAAATCAGCCTCAAAGTGCAGCATGAGGGGTGGGGGTAATAGCTGGAATGTGCACAAGATACTGCACCAGGGTGGTGACGGAGCAAGGCTGTGACAATGAACTCTTCTGGGATTTATGTTTGTTAAAAAGCAGAGATGCTCAAGGGAGAGATACAAGGTGGGCTACCATCCTGCCCAGAGGCCCGGAGATGACCAAAATGACCTCCTGCCATTTCCTGAGCACTTTGAACACCGCATACAGAGAGAGGTGTCCAACTGCCAGCCAGCTCCCCGCCTTCCCCAGGCCCCAGGCCCGGCCCCAGTTACCTGAGATGCCCAAGGCTCCGGCAGATCCGCACCCCCAGGGCAGAGCTCCAGCCCTCGTGGCAGGCCAGGAGCCAGCCTGGCCGGGCCCTCACTTGTACTTCCAGCAAGAAGTCCTCAGTGTTTATTCTGAAAGAGACTGAAACATGGCATAAAATCCACATCCCACCTGCTATGGGGAGAGGCGTGGGGTGGGCAGGGGCAGCTGGGCTTGGCCACTGTTGATCTGAAGAGGACTTAGTGATAGTGTCTGGGCCACCCAGTGCAGGCTCCCTGCTCCCCATATCAGGTCAGTTCTGAGAACAAAATAACCCTATTTTTGCAGCATTTCAACTTTCTTTTTAAATGTGTTCCATCACTCAGTGTCATGGCAGTCCTGCGGGATGAGTATCACCATCCTCCCATATTGCAGAAGGAAAACTAAGGCACAGAGGCTAAGTGACCAGCCCAAGGTTACAGAATCTGCGACTACTAGATCCAGGACCAAGTCCCTGTCATCTGATTTCAAGCCTTGTGATAATACTAGTGATGGTTACCATTTACTGAGCATCTGTTTTTTCCAGGCTTTGTGCTAAGCTCTTATTTATTAGGTCATATGATCTTTACAGCTTCATGTAGTAAATATTTTTGTCTCCATTTCATAAAGAAGGAACTGGAAGCTCAAAGAAGTAATGTGCCCAAAGTCACACAACTACCAAAAGGTAGGCTCCAAGCTAATTCTAACTTCCATAACTGATTCTGACCCCATACTGATCCTCAGCTTGCACCAAGAGAGGACATGCTAGGGGAAAGCGGGAGGCAATGTGCAGTGATGGTGCCAGCCCTCCAGGGGGCCACTGGGCGAAGACCCCTGCCGGTCACAAGCCATCTCCTCACACAGCTGGCTCCTCTTTCCTTCCACTTCTGGTGCACTCTGCCCTGAATGTCAAGTTGCTGTCTCTCTAGCCAGCCTTGGTTCCTGGCCATGACCCAGCTAGAGATCAAGGCGGTCCCTGGGGAGTGCTGAAAGCCCCAATCAGAGATCAGCTCCTCCAGTGTGAGGGGGGACCGGGTCACCGCCCTCACACTGGAGGAGACTCAGATGGGTGGCAGTGAAGTCACAGCCCTTCGTTTTGGTCCTCTTGCCCCTAGCCTGGAGTGGGGTCCCAGAGCTGTGACGGGCCCAAGGCTGGGGTGGGAGTCTTGTAGCCTTGGGGGTCTGGCCCACCTGTTCTGGGAAGCGAGGGGAGCAGGGCTTCCTCTCCAGGGGCCTCTGAACAGCTCAAAGTCATCTCCTCCTCCTGCAAGGTCCCGGGAGTGGGCTGAGAGGCAGCTGGCCACAGATAGAGCCCTTCAGAGGACAAGGACAAGGAAAAGGACAAGGAGAGGGTCACAGAGAACGGAAGGATCCCCATAGGAGGAGGCAGGGGCATAACAAGACACTTGTGGCTGAGGAGGCAAGCAGCTGCCCAGGGATTCCTTGTCAACCGCCCTGCCTTAGGCAGGTCCCCACCTAACATGCTGCTGAGAGGCACAGCACCCTCTGTCTCTGCCTGGGAAAGATTTCTAGAAAGAGTTTGAGCAGGGCCTCCCTGGACTACCCATTCCAATACCTTGCACCCAGAGCACATGAGAAAGATGCTTGTCTATCTGCCTTAACACATGCTCACATCTGTTCTTCTCTCCCAGCACCCCCAGACCCTGCACTCTGTCCCTCCCAGACCTCAGAAGGGCCCAGCACTGACCTAGAAGCCATGAGCCGACACTCACACCAGCCAACAGCCCCAGCGCTCCCAGCACCACACAGCCACACCGCGTGGAACACCAGCGTCCTGTCCAAGAGACTGGGGGAGGGCAGAGCAGTGTCTGGTGCCCAGCTCCTGCCCGCCAGCCTCACCTCACCCTGAGGTACCACCACGAGGTTACACAGTCACTGAGCTGCAGCAGGAGTGGGACTTTGTTCCACGGCACCTGCCCACCTCCCCCTACCCCATCAGTCCTGAATCCCACAGAGCCCACTCAATCCCCAAAATGGGAAACAGTGATCAAAATCAGGTCTGGGATAAATGCCCACTCCAAATAGCAAGATGGCCTCTTGCTATCCATCCTTTAGGGCTGATTCAAGGAATATCTAAGGAAGAAGAGAATCTGGGGGTGTGGGGTGTAGGAAAATTATCCCTTCACTGTCCCCACCCTGTCATTCCCCTACTGCCCAGTCTGGCCTACAGGGTCGTTGCTGGGCATCAGGCCTCTGCGGTGAGTCTCCCAGCTCTGCTCTGAAGGTCCTGGGTCCTGGGCCATCCTCCACATACCCAGCCTCCATGGGGGCTTGGCCACCCTGCATCAGGCTGTGGGGAAACAGTTAACAGTCACTCAAGGTCCCCACACCACAGAGAGCCACCCTCTGACATCAGCTGCACCCTCACTCCCCCTGGCAAGCCTTCTTCCACCTCGGGGACTTCCCATGTGTTCCTACGGATGCCCCTCCAGGCCCTCCCTCCTCTCCTAGAGCCCCAACCCTACCCACCTTACTCACACAGCCAGGGAGTGCCACAGCAGAGCCTTGATCCAGACTGAGTTGATGCCAAAGCTTATGCTCTTCACCACCCACACAGAGCATGGAGGGCATCTGCTGATTCCCTCAGCATCCCTCCTTAGGCATCAAGACCCCACTCATCTTCTTTCCCTCCTGTCTCATAGGAAGAAAGGCCCCTCCCCAGTGCACTGGCCATCCATTCATTCAGTGAGGAGTATTTAGCCCCAGTGAACAGGCCATGTGGTGAATACAGTAAGGAGTACAGGAAAAAGTAACATGGACCTCCAGCACAACTACCTAAAAGAATTTGCATTTCATTCCTTAAGATGAGTCATGTAAACAAAGCGGTCCACCTTAAGTGACAGAAGTAAAGTTTAGGTAAACTCCCATTGGCATTCAGAAGAAAGAGAGTTTGCCTTTCTTTGAGCACACCGGAAAAGGCCTCCTAGAAGAGGCAGCCTCTGACACAGGCCCTTATAGATGACTAGGGTTTTACCTGACACATATGGGCATTGGGTATTTCAGGAAAAGAGAGTATAAAAGTCAACTGCTGTAAATAACAAAACCAATAGGTTGGCCACACAGGACCCCGTCTAGAACGTAGCCCCTGGACCAGAGCTGCCAGAGGAGGCTCTTTCTGCCAGCCATGAATCCCAAGGGGGGTGGGGGTGGGGTAGAAGGAGCAAGATGCCAGATCAGGGATGGTGCAGAGGTATAGCCTTACCATATGGGTGAGTGGTAGAGATGAAAAGCCTCAAGGTCTGCTAGGGAAAGTTCTGGTCCTGTTCTTGGAACAGCATTTATTAAATAGCTCAGCCAGCTTGGCTGGAGGGTGAGGTCTCCCTAGTTCACACAATGGCCCCTCCTTTTATCCCCCTCCACACACACACACACAGACACAAGCCAGAGAGACAATGAACTCTGCTCAGAAACCATGAATAGACCCCTTGTTGCAGGAAAGGGGGCCAAGGGCTGGCCTGGGCTGGGCAGGCTCAGTCCCTCCCATCTGCTAACTTGGAAGCTTAGAAACAGAAAAAGGTTAGAGGGAGGAGGGGAGGCCAGCTACTGTTGCTTAGCAATCAGGTGCCTTGTGCCAAAAAGTGTACCTCATGCAAGCTAGCAAAATTCCCTGTTCCTGCTGACAGGGTTGTATTGGAGAGGCTAATATTAGCATTTGTTGAAATGTTTCTGAGCCCTCTGGATAACATCTCGTTTCTGTGTGCACTGGCTTTCCCAGCGGTCTGGGGTTGTCACCATGCTGGAATTGGGATGATAATAAAGATTTTTGTCACCTGGGCTGCAACTGCCACCCCAATGCCAAGGAAATAGAGCCTCTCAGCCCAGCTGCCCTAAGGGCCAGTGACTATAGAAGCACTTAGTGCTATGTTGCTTCAAAGCACAAGGTGGCTCAGCTGAGCCCAGGATGAGCTGAACACACCTGGGAGCCATGTCCTTTAGTCAAAGAGGCAGAACAGGTCCCAGGGAAGGGAAAGGCTTGTGTGGCTCCTCCTTCTCTAATTACCTCTCATAGAACCTCGGGTGGGACTGTTAAGAATATGGGCTTCAGAGTCAGGCCTTCATCCAATCCCAATTCCGCCACATCCCTTACTTAGCCCCACCTGTAAAGATAGGATAATAGTATCTACCTCTAGGGTTGATGTTGGAATTAAATGAGATATTGAATATGAAACCCTTAGTCTTAGGGTGATTGAATGTTATATAAATGTAAGTTATATAAATGTCTAATCACTATGTTGTACACCTGAAACTAATATTATATGTCAACTGTATTTAAAAATAAATTAATTTTTTTAAAATAGTACAAGATACTTAAAAATAAAAATAAAAAAGGCCCCAAATAGCCAAAGCAATCTTGAGAAAAAAGCAAAGCTGGAGGCTTCACACTCCCTGACTTCAAACTATACTATATTACAAAACTATAGTAATCAAAATGGTATTATATTGTCATAAAAGCATACACTTGGATCAATTAAACAGAATTGAGAGCCCAGAAATAAATCCATGGTAAATTGATTTATGACAGAGGAGCCAAGTATATACAATGGGGAAAGGACAGCCTATTTAATAAATGGTGTTGGAAAAGCTGGACAGCTATATGCAAAAGAATAAAATTGGACCCCTACTTTATACCATACACAAAAATCACCTCAAAATAGATTAAAGACATACATTTAAGATGTGAAACTAAAAATCTCTAGAAGAAAACACAGGGGCTATGCACCTTCATATCAATCTTGGCATCAATAGCAAAGGCAACAAAAGCAAAAATAAACAAATAAAAAGCTACTGCACAGCAAAGAAAACCATCAACAAGATAAAAAGGCAATGTATGGAATGGTATGCAAGTAATATATCTGATAAGGAGTTAATATATAAAAATATATAAAGAATTCATAACTCAATAGCAAAAAATAATAATAATCCAGTTTAAAATTGACAGAGTATCCAAATAGGCATTTTTCCAAAGAAGATGTAGAAATGGCCAACATGTATATGAAAAGGTGCTCAACACTATTAATTATCAGGGAAATGCAAAATGAAACTACATTGAGACATAGCCTTACAATTGTTAGAATGACAATCATCATAAAGACAATAGGCAAGTGTTGGGGAGAATGATACGGAGTAAAAAGCAGCTTTGTGCACTGTTAGTGGGAATGTAAAAAGCAGTATGGAGGTTCCTCAAAAAAATTAAAAATAGAACTACCATATGACCTAGCAATCCTACTTTTAAATACATATTTTAAAAAAATGAGAACAGAATATTGAAGAGATATCTATACTCCCATGTTCACTGCAGCATTATTCACAAGAGCCAAGTTACGGAAGCAACTTAAGTGTCTATCAATGGATAAAGGGATAATGAAAATGTGGAATATATACATATATATGTATATATGTGTGTATGTATGTGTGTGTGTGTGTGTGTGTGTGTGTGTATATATATATAATATTCAGACATATCACACTGTTTTTATCCTCCACCAAAACATAAATATATACATATATATCTATATATGGATATATACGTACATCTATTTGTAGATATATGTAAATCTTCATAGATGTGTGTGCATGTGTATATCTATATATAGATATATGAAAAAGTAAGAAATCTTTCCATTTGCGACAACATGAATGGGTCTTGAGGACATTATGCTAAGTGACATAAGCAAAGAGAGAGAAACAAATACTGTATGATATCACTTATATGTGGGACCTAAATAAAAAGTCAAACTCACAGAAACAGAGTGAAAAGTTATTGCCAGGGGTTGGGGTGTGTGGAAAATAGGGAGAGGTTGGTAAAAGGGCACAAGTTTTCTATTACAAGATGAATAGTGTCTGAGAATATTATTCATCTTATAATTCATATAAGTCATCACATGGTGACTATAGTTTATAACACTATAATGTATAATGTATAATTGAAATTTGCTGAGAATAGAACTTAAATGTTCTCACTCTCCCCAAAAAATAAATATGTGAGGTGATGGGTGTGTCAATGAACAAAGTGGGAAGAATCCTTTCACAATGTATACAGATATCAAATCATGATACACACATGAAATTTTTTACAATCTTTTTTGTCAATTATGACTTAATAAGGCTGATTTTTGAAGAGTATATTCTAGGTAAACTAATGCTGGCCTCTTTGTGGCCATCCTTCTCTGCCTGGCTATCCAAGAAGTCTATTCTCTTTCTGCTATTCCTTCCATCCCAAATGAACAATTCTGGGTTTCCCTGGTCATTTGCCTGGTTTGAACAAAATACTTACCTCTAGGCTGAGACAGCAGGAGCCTAGTATGCAAAATTTAAGGAGGCATTCACTAGTGGAAGGTTGACTCATGAATAACCTCAGAGTGATGCCTTCTTAAATTTTGTACCCTTCTGTTCCCATCTGCCAGTGTTCTGTCTCAAACCAACTGAAGCATATATCCTCTGAATGGGGGCCCTGGGGTCTGCATTTTTACCCTGGTGATTCAGATGGAGGGCCGCCCTCCTGCCCCAGTCCTGGCCCTGCTCCCTGTCTCCTCCCCGACTCTCCAGGACCATATCTACAGATGAGCCTTCGCTCATGAGCCTTGAAATTCTTGCTTTCTCTCCTTCTTCAGTCACTACTTTGAAAACAAGGGCCTTTCATCTGCCTGGGTAGCTCAGCTGGTTAGAGTCATCCCAATATGCCAAAGTTCAATGTCTTGTCAGGGCACAAACAGGAATCAACCAATGAATGCATAAATACGTGGAACGACAACTTGATGTTTCTCTTTCTCTCTCTCTCTCTCCCTCCCCTCCCCACCCCCAACCAAAATCAATAAATAAAAAAATTTTTTTAAGTGAAAACAAGGGCCTTTCTCAACTGTCCATCAGAGGGTCTTGGCACCTTCATACAGATCACACTGCTGTCTTTCCTCTGCCCAAATGCAAATACCCCAAGCTCAATTATACAAAATTCTCAGACTTACAAAGTTTGTTGAAAGAAACCATTCAATCTATCACCTCTCCTATGAGAGGAGAAAACTAAAACTCTAAAAGGTGAATGTGTCACAGGACATGGGAGGCCAGCCAAGCCTAGGTCTCCTGACATTTGGTCCAAGGTCTCCCCCCACTCCCGCCATACTCACATGCCTCGCAAGTCCTGTATTCACTGAACCAGCAGGCTTGGAGGGCAGAAGTGCCATCCATGGACCATAGACAACTCTGGCAGTGCCTACAGAGGTCCAGCCTACTCATGAGCCAGGGGACGACAGCTTCCACCTTGCGCACGGATGTCCGCCTGCCCGTGATCTTCTCTTCCTGACTGCCCACCCTATGGACTTCACACTTGCTTAGATAGTCCCTGCAATCACTCTCTCTCCATCCCCAGTGGATGAGGAAGGTTGGTGCTCCAGGTGGAGGTGATGAAAGCATGCATGGAGCGAGATGCAGGAGCAAGGTTCTGGACAACTCTATACTCCTCCCCCATCCCATTGCCCTCTGTGGCTTCATGTATATCAGAAATGTTTCCCTCATTTTCATCTAGTTTCTACCTGTAGCACTATCCACCTTCATCTACAAAATCCCAAGTTCCCCTCAAACAACCCTCACTCCCTCCAACTTTGAATTGTCCCTCCGGGGTTAATTCAAGCCACCAGACCAACTACTTCATTCACCGGCTAAGGAGGCCCAACCACACACTTTTCCATCCAGCCTTTGGGAGAGTGGTTTTCTCAATAAAAAAAGGAAATTGCTTGCAACTTTAACTATTAGAAACTCTTCCCAAATAAAACTTGTGTTCAAAAAAAAAAAAAGAAGAAAGAAAAGAAATGAATGATTCCTAAGTTTAAAATGAGAGAAGCTTTAAGGAGTGAAAAGAAGGAAATGCTAGATCCAGTTAACTTATTTGAGATGATTACTGTGTATCAATGGACAGTGGAGAAAACTTGAGTGTCTGTTGCCATTTTGCTTGCTTTAAATACAAAGGAATGAATACAAGTGTATTTAGAAGAAAAATAAAAGCGTGTGGTCTCATACAGTAATCAGCTGCTTATTCATTAGCATATTGTCTTCTCAGCACTCTCCTGTGTTGCTAGTTGACCAAAGTCTAGAATAGGAGACACCTGAGAAAGTGCGAAGGGCAGCCTCCTCAGAAGGTTCCAAAAGGGCTGCAGGTGGCTCCCACAGTCTTCTCCCCTCACTCCCACTTCTCCTCAGCAAGACCCCACAGCAAGAAGTTTGACCTTTCCTGGGTAAATAGAAGTCTTGTATATTTTGGAGACACCATGCCTGCTCCCAACTCCTCATCTTCTATCCAGTCATTCAAATTGGACCTCTCAAATCTACCCTCTTCCAGCCCCACTGCTAGCACTCTAACCATCCACCAGCATCTTCCCCAGGATTACTATCCATTCTGTTCTAATCCGTCTGTACCTTCACTCCTTTGAAGTAAATCCAGACACTCAACTATCAGTATGGAAGAATAAAATAAATGAAAATGGACCTTTCTCTTTTCCACTCTGCAGCCACAGTAACATTTCCTACAGCAAATCTAAATATATTAAGAAACCTTCCATGGCTCCTCGTAATTCCCATGATAAAAGCATTTTTCATTTGCTCAATTGTTTGCTGGTTCCTACCAAGTGCCAGGCACTGTTCTAGATTCTGGAATTACATTAATGAACAAGTCAGGCAGAGACTCTGGCCTCAAGGAGCTTACAGTCTAGATCCATCAAGCCAACAATCAGAACACAGTTTTTGATGGGGGAAGAACAGGGTGTGATGGGAGCTCTCAACTTGCACTCAGGGTGTCCTGCATGGCACAGAAGTTTCTTCCCAAGTTTACTCAACATATTTTTCTAGCCTCATCTTTTTCTATCCCCTTTAACACCCCTCCCATGAGCCAACCACTGGCTGTTCCTAGAATATCCTAGAAGAAACCTTTATGTATTTTTCTTTGTTCATGCTCTTCATATTCCTGAAATGCCTTTCCCACTTAACTATCAATTATTTGAGTCCATCGGTCAACCAATATTTATTGAGAATGTGCTACATGCCAGGCACTGTACAGACACTGAAGATACACTGCTGAGCAAAACCAGACACTATCCCTACCCTAAAGAGCTTCCCACTTAGTGGGAGGAGACACACAGGAATCAAAGGACCACATAATGTGCACATCTTTAGCTCTGAAAAAGTGCTATGAGAGAGAGGTACACAGTGCTAATGAAAGCATGGAACAGAGATACGACTGAGTCTGAAAACTCAGGGGAAACTTTGCCAAGGAGGGGACACTGGGATCTGGGAGGCGCAGAGCTTTCCAGGAAAGGCAACAGGCAAATTTTCTGTGGCAGAAGAGAGAGTGGGGCCTCAAAGGGATGAAATAAACCAGAACAAGAGAGTTAAGAGAAGATCATGTGAGCAGAGGCTGGAGTGAAGAGTGGGCCAGATGAGGCAGAGCCTTTAGAGCCAAGGTAAAGATCAGTCCCTGTCCCCAGAGCAATGACAACCATTTTAAAAAGCAGCCCAGGGACAAAATCAGCTTAAGGCCACCTTTTAAGACCCAAGTTTAAATGTCTCTCTACCTTTCCCAACATCCCTGGCAGCTCCCTCACACGGTACCCAGTAAGAGCTAATCAGTTGTGCGTCCTCAACAGCAGGGACCTATCCTCTTCATCTCTTCACTTTCAGCTGCACACGGGGTTTGGCATGTGATTAAGAGCTCAGTGAAGTTTGTTCAATCAGTCAGCATGTGCAGCTGCCAGTCTTTTATTTCCTGCCTCCACCATCCTGCTCAGACAGAAGAGTCCCACCCCACTGCCTTAGTTTATACACCTATCACCACTTCCCTTCTAAAAATCCCCCTGCCTCCCTTCTTTCACCCATACAATGCATCCTCCATGTGCATACCAGGGTTGCTTCCTAAACAGGTCAGAGCGAGCCTCTCTACTCCTTACATAAATCTTCACTGACTCCCATTGCCCACAGGATCAAATTCAAGCTCTTTCATCTAATTATTCAATGTACTTCATGAGCCAATCTCAAACCAATCTTTTTGACCTCTTGTTTCATTGCATTCTCTTCTTCTCTGTACCCGATATGCCAACTACAATCAAAGTCCTAGACTATCCTTCAGGTTCACCACCACTCCCCCCGCCACCCCCCCACCCCTCCCCGTGCCTTTGCTTAGCTGTGCTCTCAGCCTAGGATGACCTTCCTTCGTGTTTTCCTAATTACAAAACTACTGGTGCTTCAAGAGACAACTCAACTACCAACCCATCACAAAACTTCTCTAATTCCTCAAATACAGAATCAGGAGCTTATTTTTGTATATAGTTATTATTAGCACCTTGTCCAGTGACCAGCACATTGTAATACTCAAAACAAACGAACAAAAATCTGTCCACTACACTCTCCCTGCATCAGCCATAGAGTGGGAGGGATGAGAACAGCGGCTCCCACCCCACCCAGCATGCATTCCCAGTAGGAAAGAGAAACAAGGCCTCCCTTGTTCAACTAGTCCGACGAAAAATGACCCCAGTTGTACTCTAGGAAATGGTTTCTAAGCCTACAAATAACCACCCCTTGTTTATAAATGATCTCTCAAGCTCAGAGATAAAATATGAAGTTTATAATTTATATACTACGATTAAAAGTGACCTCCCCAAAATTGCTCATTTTGTTAAACCACTTATTTCCTTGTTTAAAAACCGTTTGTTTGGGGAGTCATTCAAATTTAAATCTAACAACATAAACATGAAATACTGAAATGAATATGGTCTGGGAGAATTCCCCACATGGTGAGTTGGTGATGTCACTATTTGACACAAAGCACGTTTTTCATCTGCTTTCATTAAGATGCAAAGGAGCAGCAAAAAATATCAGTCATGTGACTAATTACAAATAACTTCCTAAACATCTGCTCTAGGTCAGCAATACCTTTCTAACACTTTAAAATCAATGTTTAATGACTGACATGACCAAGTCTTTGTGACTCAGAGAAAATAAGTCACTCTCTCCATGTGCAACCTTCTTTGATACCCACTTTGTCACCCACTGGCCTATTCTTTCTTCTCCAAGGCTGGTTTTCATCAATCATCCAAAATCCATAAATGCCTAATTGCATACAGTGCAGGGTGGGGCACTGTACAATGTTCTCTGCTCTCTTGGAATTCAGTCTAACTAAGACATACATGCAGAAATAGACAGAAAAATGACCCCTGTGATATGTTATATGGTAAATACAAGATAAACAGAATTTTCTTTGTTTTCACAACAGCTTGTGTGAAGACAGCTCCTTTGAAGTTTTCTTCTGTCTTCACGACCATGCTGGGAGGTCAGCAAGGCGCAAATTTTTATTTATTGATTAGTCACTTATATTCATCATTGACCACACTGAGAGCAGAGGGGCTAAATGGTTTGCCCAAGTTCACACTGGTGGGCCAAGTGACGGGGCAAAAGGAAAGGCCAGGTTCTCTGACTTGAAATCCCGAGATCTCTCCCTCTCTCCAGGGCTGCATCACAAAGACCAGAGAGAGATGTGCATGGTCAGTGCCACTTGGATTAGGAGGCGGGTCTAGGCCTGGAGTTCAGATGGGGTAGACAGACAGAGGTTTGAGGAACCATGCCAGCTTGGATAGGTAGGTGGAAGCAGCTGGAAGACAAATCTAGTATCAGGCCATGAAGGTTTTGTAGTAAAGGAGATTTTCAGAAACTTTTTAAATTGTGGGAGAAATTTAATAAGACTGGCTCAATAAGTGGCAAGATGAGGAAGGAGTGGAATGAAAGTGCAGGGTCTTGACTTTTATTCTGGTTCCCATTCAATTTTATTTTTTTCCACTTTATTATTATTTTAGTTATTTAAATTTATAAGTCATGTTTATTCTATTACAGTTGTCTCTATTTTTCCCCCTTTATCCTCCTCTATCCATCCCACCCCTACCCCCAGCTCCCACAGTCAGTTCCCACTCTGTTGTCCATTTCCGTGGATCATTCATACATGTTCTTTGTCTAGTCCCTCCCCCTTCTTTCCACCATTCTCCTCTCTCCCCATCCGCTCTGGTCACTTTCAGTCTGCTCCATGATTCCATGCCTGTGGTTTATTTTGTTCGTTAGTTTATTTTGTTGAATAGAGTCCACTTATAGGTGAGACCATATGGTTTTTATCTTTCATCAACTGGTTTATTTCACTTAGCTTAATATTCTCCAGTTCCATCCAGGTTTTCACAAAAGATAAGAGTTCCATCTCTCTTTCTTTCTCTTTCTTTCTTTCTTTCTTTCTTTCTTTCTTTCTTTCTTTCTTTCTTCTTTCCTTCCTTTCTTTCTTTCTTTCTTAAATGCAGATTGATTTTATTTTTTTAAATGTCAAAGTTCATTATTATTTAACTGTTAAACAAAGCTAATATTTTTAATAAAATATTCAAAAATTTAAAACCATTATAAAGTCTCAGCACTTAAACCAACATGACACCAGCACAGAAATAATCAAGTAGATCAATGAAATATAATGAGCATTCTAGAGACAAACGTATATATCTAACAATGTAATATATGATTAAGTTGATATTTCAAATCAATGGGGAAAATAAGGCTTATTCAACAAATAAGGTGCATGGACTACTACTTGAAGTAAAACAAATAGAGAGCCCTATTTCACACATTATACAAGAAATATTCAGGTGAGTTGAAAATCAATATATAGAGTAAAAGGAGTTTTAGGAGAAAATATAAAATAATATTTTCCTTACCCTGAAGTAACATATTCAAACCCAGAAGCTATAAAGTAAAATATTGACAATATGACTATATTAAACATTTAAGACTGTACAGTAATATATGTATAAAAAAAGTTAAAGGACAAGTAATAGAATAGGAAAGTATTTGCAACACATCTAAAACAAGGTTAATGGTTTGTTTTTGTTTGGGGGGGGGAAATTCTACAAACATTTAATCAAAAAAATGGATAAAGACTACCAAAAAGTCATTTAAAGCTTTTTAAAAATAATGAAATAGGCAAGAAATATACAAAAACAGGTTTAGTTTCAACAAATAATAAAGGAATAATTAAAATAACACATCATTGTCACAATCAGATTAATACATATTAAAAAATATTGGTAATATCAAGTATTGGCAACTGTGAAAGGAACTGGGTATTCATAGACTCTTTTTCTTCATCTTCTTAAAGCAGTCCCTTTAGCATATTTTGCAGTGCTGGTTTGGTGGAGATGTATTCTTTACCTTCTTTTGTCTGGGGAACTCCTTATTTCGTCTTCCATTTTAATTGAGAGCCTTGCTGGGTACAGCAGTCTTGGTTGCAGGCCTTTGCTTTTCATGACTTGGAATATTTCTTGACACTCCCTTCTGGCTAGTAGTGTTTCCATTGAGAAGTCAGCTGCTAGGTGTATTAGGGCTCCCTTATATATTACTACCTGTTCACCCTTGCTTCCTTTAGGATTCTTTGTTTGTCTTTGATAGTTGCCATTTTAATGATGATGTGTCTTGGAGTGGGCCTCATTGGGTTCCTCTTGAATGAGACCCTCGGTGATTCTTGGACTTGTGTGACTTTTCCTCTCCTCCAATTAGGGAAGTTTTCCATCATTACTTTTTCAAACAGGTTCTCTATCCCTTCCTCATCCTCTTCTCTTTCTGGTATCCCTATTATATGGATATTATTATGTTTCAGGTTGTCCTGCATTTCCCTCAATGCCTCTTCATTCTTTTTGAGTCTTTTTTCCATTTCTTGTTCTTTCTGGGAGCTTTTTTCTACCTTGCCCTCCAGCTCCCTGATTCAATTCTCAGCGTCATCTAGCCTGCTTTTGATCCCTTCTACTGTGTTCTTCAAATCAGAAATTGTATTCTTCATTCCCTCTTGCCTCTTATTGATAGTCTCTATGTCCTTTTTCATGCTGATATAGTTTGCAGTAAGTTCCTTGTAGTTTCCCTCTAGTTTTTTGTAATTCTCTCTGAGCTCACTGAGCTCATTGAACTTCCTTAGAACCATTGTTTGGAACTCAGTATCTGATAATTTACCTGCCTCTATTTCATTTAGTTCTCTTTCTGGGGATTCCTCCTTTCCCTTCAACTGAGGGATATTTCTTTGTCTTCCCATTATTTTTGAGACTCTTTATTTTTTGCTTCTGATTTAAGTTGATTTGTCTTGATTTCCTGACTTTGTGGTGCAAACCTCTATGGTAGGAGAGCACTGTTTTTACTTTCTGGATCTGCATCTGATGATGTCACATGTCATCCCTGCCTGACCTTAGGTAGTTTTTTCAAGACTTCCAGGAATCTACTGTTTGTGGCTGTCTCCTTTAGCGGTTAACCTAGTCATTCTGCACTCAGCAGGCACCTTAGACAGCTCAGAGCGGGGCAGAGTCCCTCCTGGGGGCAGGGTTATTGGGTCCTCCCTTGCTGCAGTCATATGGGGGAGGAGTCCGCACTGGGATACTGCCGGCTACTCTCTCCTTTCTCTCCCCAAAGCCTCCGTCCCCAGTCTTTCCTCAAGTGTCTCCAGACCCTCTCTGCACCCACTTTAGCCAGGGATCTACTGTCTGTGGCTGCCACTCTGCACTCAGCAGGAGGCTTAGATAGCACAGGGTGGGGTGGAATCCCACCTGGGGGTGGGGCTTGGGCCCTCTGACATTGATGCTCCTAAGGGGGAGTGGTCTCTTCCTGAGCAAGATGGTTGCTGCCGCATGGGGGATGAGTCAGCACTGAGATCCCACCAGCTACTCTCTCAGTTCTCTCCCCAAAGCCTCCATCCCCAGTCTCTCCTCAGGTGTTTCTAGCCCACTCTGCCCCCGCCTTTGCCGGAGACCAGGGTAAGTGGCTGCAAATAAAAATTTTGTGTTGGCACTTTAAAAGGCTCTTTACACCTCTAGCCGTCTGTCTCTGGCAGAGAGCAAACCCTGCCGCTTTTCGCAGCTGGCTGTTTTCTGTGTACTTTTTGGTCTCTGGTGCTATAGGCTAGAGATCCTCGCTTTTGGTTTAGACCCCACTCTTCGCAGGGGGATCCAACTGGCCATTTCAGTATCCTTCTGGTGCTGCTGCATGTGGGCACCCTACCTGCCTTCTCAAGTCTATACCGCACTCCTTACCAGTTAGACTGCGCTAAAGCCAATTCTTCTGTCTCCGAGGTTACAAGGCTCCTCTCTCGCTATTGTTCAGTTGTTTGTTCCAGGTGATTTCTTCACAATTTAGTTGTAATTCCAGGTTGTTCCTGTGAGGAGGTTGGTGTGACTTCCACTCACTCCTCCTCCATCTTGATTTCCTCTCCTATTCAATTTTAAATGACACATCCAGGGTATAAAATCCCAAATGCCCTTTTTCTTCCCTCAGTTTTCCTGCAAGAACAGAAGCAAAGTTCCCGGGGCTTGGGGCTACATCAGGGATGTCCAGAATCCACAATGAGCTCTGCTAGTCTGTGAACCATTTACAGAGCAGCTGTCACAGTAACTTGGCTAATTAACTTAGAGCCCACTGAATGCTTTATTGACCTGAAGCTCACTCCAGTAAGCAGCCCCTCCTGGAAAGTGACCATGTTCATGGCTGTTAGTTGATAGATTAAATACAATGGTCAAAGACAGTAAGAGGCAATAGAAAAAGTCCTGTCACTATAAACAAAGTGTCTAAAGCACAGCTGCTAGTGTGCGACCTGTAGATTTATCTGATGTTATAGGTTGAATTATGTCCCCCCTCCCCAATTTATATGTTCAAGTCCTAACTCCAGAACCTCAGAATGTTACCTTAGTTGGAGACAGGGTCATTACAGAAGTAATAACGTGAAAAGAAGCTCATTAGGATGGGCCCTAATTCAAGATGACTGGTGTCCTTTAAAAGGGGGGAACTTGGACACAGAAACACACACGGAGGGAAGATGACATAAAGAGAGAGAGAAAATGGCGATCTGTAAGCCAAGGAGAAAGGCCTGAAACAGTTTCTTCCCTCACAGCCCTCGGTAGGTACCAATCCTGCCAACACCTTGATTTTGGATGTCTAGCCTCCAGCCTGTGAGATGATATATTTGTTCTATAGGCCATCCAGTTTCTAGTGCTTTGTTTTGGTAGCCATGGCTAACTAATACATCTGGAGACATATGAGAGGCAGAAAGACCCCAAAATCAAACAAACCTGGGTAGGGACCCTGACTTTATATTACCCACTGTGTGTCCTTGGGCAAAACACTTAACCTCTCTGTGCTTTGATTCCTCATCTGTAAAATAGGAACAATATTTTCCTCCAAGGAGTGTTCTTAGGATTAAATGTGAAAACATACAGCTTTGGTTTCTTCAGATCCAGGGTGCATATGGCCCCTCAGCCAACTAGGCATAGTTGCCAATGTAAGTTCTGACTGCCTACCACCAAATACTGATGATGATGAGTCATTTTGTAAATTAACTACAAAGTGCATATTAGCCTAATACTACCACACCCTCTACGGGATTCTGTGAACATTGTGATAAATGCTTCCCTTCTGAGTTCTGCCCCTTGAATTTCTCACATAGTTGCTTGTTCTCTATCTCACTGACAACTTCAGCTTTATGCTCAGAAGTCCCTCTTGTTTCTCTTGCCATACTCAAGCCAGGAGAGGAAAATTCATTCAGCAGCCCCCAGGCCTGCCTCTTACCACTTCACTCTAATGCTCACTCCTGGAGACAGCCATATAGACTCCGAGTAAAAACTGCACCTTTGTCTTTTTTGGTGCCTGGTTAAAAAAAAAAAAAAATTGATTGTTACTTAAAACTCTCCCACCTCTGCCCCAAAATAATAATCATCACAATGAAATCAAATGGAAATCCACTTCCAATAACAAAAATAAGGTCATGTAAAAACCTATTTGTCCAGAATTATTTAAAAATTGGCTGTTTTGGTTAACTGCCAATTCTATTTAAAAGTTACCCTATCAAAGTTGAACACTGACTTTCAAAGAATCAGAACATAAATCAAATATTCTAAACTCCAAGAGCACTGAGATGGTTTGAACTTCACTGGTTCAGAAGCCTTGCAGATTTGCTTGTGTTTCAAGGACACTATCAGGGCTTCAGTTAGTCCTAAACAATCCTGGTAACAAGAACTGAAGGTAATTTGTGCCTCCAGGTGGTATAAATTCTCAACAAACAGGCTTTTATACACATACATAAACACAAATATCCACACACAGTGAAGGAAAGAAGCTCTCCTGTGTTAGAGGTTTCACGGGTTGCCTATAAGGACACTCCAGCTCGTGTCACAAAAGTGCCCCATTCTATTTGGGCCACATTGCCACACATTGTGTGGGGTTTACCTCAAGTCAACCCATTATTTATTAAGCTTACCCTGTCCAGCTACATAACAAGAAAAGCGTTAGACACCATCCCTGCCCTCAAAGAAGTTCAGTTTAGTTGGAGTACTACCTACATAATTAAACTCTAAATCATGAGCACTGAGTGCAAAGTGCTGAACACTAGAGTTAACGTGTCTCTATGTCTCTGAAACAAAATGGCATTTGGGATTTTCTACCCTGGATGTGTCATTTAAAATTGAATGGGAACCAGAATAAAAGTCAAGACTCTGTGCTGTGTGTTTCTCATAGATTATCTATTTCATCTCAGCAGCCCCCGGAGATCAGTCACATTATCCCCATTTACAAATGAAGATTCTGAGTCTGAGAGAGAATGAATAACTTGTCCAAGGACATAAAGCTAGATAAATGTAGACTTGAATATGCAACCCAAGTAAATGTGACTCCACAGCCCACGCTGGCACTACCCCGCCTCAACCTGGCCTCCTCCCCCTTCCACTTACCCAAGCTCAGCTAGACCAGACTAAGCAGTGTCCAACAATTTGACATTTCTTGCGCTACACTGGAAGAAGAGTTGTCTTGGACAACATATTAAATACATTGCAACATGAAATCACAAAAAGTCTCATAGTACTTTAAGTAAATGCACGATTGTGTTCAGACTTGGACTGCCATCCTGGACTGCATGCAGCCCTTGGGCTGCAGGTTGGACACCCCTGTAAGGATCAGGATTAAGTCCCTTTCACTCTTTCTTCCCTTCTCATTTCATCTCCATGTACACACTCACAGCACCTACTACTCTTTCCCAAGATGAGACAAAACAAACAAACAGCACCGAGATTATGGGCTTCATAGGGGTCCCTTTCTTCCCAGGGAAAATATACTTCAGTGCAAATTAAAAAAAGGTGTTTACTATCTTTGCTTCATGGAAGAATACTATTGCTTTCTTAATGAGATGTGACCTTGTCTTTATAAAAAAAGAAAAGTTGTCATATAGGTCTGCTTCCCCTCTGACTGACCTACTCTTCTTTTTTAATGATTTGCTGGCAGAAAGTCATAAAAGACAAACAAAAACCATAAAGTTAAGATTCTACAGAGTTCTCAGGGACCACAAGGGAATATTTCACAGGTTGATAAAGTAGACATTAAACTACCAGGCATTTGGGGTAAAGAGGAACAGAAAAATAATTAGAAATACCGCCACAGGCATGTACTGCAGCATCACCCAGCCAGGTAGAAGAGGTGGCTGCTCTTTTTCTAAATGAACAAGAAATTGACACAGTGAGATAGGTGACTTCAGATCTCCGTAAGTCTGCTATTATTCCCACTCTGCTAAAAACCAGAATGTCCGGCATGCCTTTTAATTGCCTTGATAACCATTGCTTTTCAGAAACTCAAAGCAGCAAAGGGGTGACCTCGTTATCCAAAACATCAGCAAAGAACAACTGCAAATTTTGTAAGAGGCCAAGAAAAAATGGTTTGGCCCAGGCACAGGCCCTGGCTTTCAAAGAGCATACCAGAAATTATCTCGCAGCCTCAGACTTCAAAAGAAAGACATCAGGGAACACAACTTAAGTTGCTACCTGAATCTGTGTTTCCCAGGCTACAGGTCTTTTTGCCCAAATAAGTGCCTTTTAAAAGAAGACATCATCATTCTATGAGTGAAAATGGAAGTGGAGGGACAGTTCAAAACTAAAAATCTGACCATATAATAACATAGGATGATACAATAAAAAACAGGAGTGTGACAGCAAATGGAAACCAGCAATGAGTTCCACAAAACAACAAAAACAAAGAGGTCCTTCATAACCAAAAATATAAGAATGGCCTGGACATGAAAAAATAGTGTCAAGAAGAGCAAAGTCCAGAACATGCTGACATTTATGAAAAAGATTTCAAGGGATTTGGGGGGCAGGAATAGAGTATGGTTAGTGGAAAAAAAAGAAATAAGAAATAGTTAGGCTATACTTGGAGTTGATAATACAGTGTTAAAAATGTGAGAAAGAAAGCTGAACTCACAGTATTTTGCTTCCACATACCCTTATCAAGGAGAATTATCTTCAACCTAAAAAGGAGTGAACAAACACATCTGAGAGGAAAATGAAGCCTAAGATAGGTGAAAAGATAGAAAAAGAAAACCTGGGTTTGAAAAGAGTTCACAGTTCTAGACAAAGATGCATGATATCCCTGGGACTTAAAAGAAACTGCAGATGTAATCACAAACCATGTCTCATAGTCCTTGAGATAAGTGAGCATCCCAATTTTCAAAAAGGGGTAAAAGATCTCCTGCTACTTCAGGCCAGTACAATTGAAGTTAATTTTACTAGAAGAGATTACTAAATAGATGATTGGTGATCACGAATTCCTAAATGTTTTAGGTCTAAGTAATAATAATGTAGATACAGATATTGCAAACTATTAAGACTGTGAACTTAGGAACAGAACTTAGTACTGAAATTTAACAGAATTTATAACAAAGTTAATCTGACATTTAATGTTATGCATAATTATTATCATACCCCATGGTAATCAAGCATAAATGGAGCTGTTCACGCAAATGAAAACAATATTTTTTTAAAGCAGCATTTCAAAAGTCAGAGAATGTGGGAAACAGAAGCCACCCCTCCAGGCAGACAGTCCTTAGGGGAGGGGGTTGTCTGTCTTAAACCAACCCAGTCCAGGCTCCAGCCAACAGCCAGTATTAGGACCCAATAGCTAGAACTAAGTTACCACATTTACTGGGATTTTCTGTGAAAGGAACCTGGTTCTAAAAGGGCACAGATGTCCACTCTACTGAAACAATTAACAAAAGGAAAAATCTTGCCCTGACTAGTGTGGCTCAGTTGGTTGGGTGCTGTACTGCAAAGCAAAAGGTTGCTGGTTCAATTCCTGGTCAGGGCATATGCTGGAAGTTTGGCCCCTGTGCAAGAAGCAACCAATCAAAGTTTCTCACACATCGTTGGTGTTTCTCTCCCTCTCTTTCTCCCTTCCTTCCCCTCTCTCTAAAAATAAGTAAAATTTTGAAAAGAAAAAAAGAGGAAAAGTCTTTTCTGGGCACCTTCTAAACACCCAGAAACTATGGGATTGGGGTAGCTGAGGCAAATGGCAAGGGCTAAGGGAAGGAGAACTCAAAGGGGACATGGTGGCATGAGTACACTGTCAACTCAAATGCACCGAATACCCAGTTTTCAGGGAGTGGGAGCAGAGTGGTTATAGGGTGAGCCTGAGTGGAGAATTGAATTTCAGGAAAGGGAGGAAGGCTAGCAGCTGGGGGACTCTTGCTGTCAGAGGAGAAGGGGAATGACAAGGGCTGTAAGAAGGATGAAAAGAGAGAAAGCTTTCAAAACAAACAAAATTGATTTTTTCAGAGTTGTTCAGACTGGGCCATGAGTTTGAAATGATATGCTGTCTGGAATTGGCTTTAATATTCCAGTGTGTGTTTGCAGTAGCAAGGAGGGGAGGAGGAAGGTGCAGGTGAAACAAAATGGGCTGTGTAACTAATGAACATGTGTGATGAGTACCCAGGGGTTCACCATCCTAATTTCTCTACCATCTATATGTTTCCACTTTTTAAAGTTGTTGTTTTTTTTTTGAAGCTACTAAAGTTTCCCATTAGACTCAGAATTAAAAAGAAAAAAAAGGAAAACCTTTAGTAGCTTCAAAAAACAAAAAAAAAAAAACCTTTAAAAAATGGAAACATACAAAAGTAGAGAAAATAGTACAGTAAACCCCTAGTTAGGTGTTTACTACCTTTAGGTGCCTCTGGGCCACACTGGAAGAAGCATTGTCATGGGCCACAGATTAAATACACAAACACTAGTGAAAACTGATGAGCAAAAAAAAGGTTTTAAGTAATTTATGATTTTGTGTTGGGCTGCATTCATAGCCATCCTGGGCTGCATGTGGCCCGCAGTTGGACACCCCCGCGAGACACACATCACCCATCTTCATCCATATGAGGGCCCTATACAATCTTGCCCCTCCTCTGCTGTTACTGCTCTAGTCTCCTTTCTCCTATTCCCCGCTATTCCTTGAGTTCACCAGGCACACTTCTCGCACTTTAGGGCTTTGCAAGGGCTTGGTTGTGGGTTGATCCCTGGTCAGAGTTGTCGGTACCCAGATACCCACAAAGCTTAGTTACCTTCTCAAGGAAGTGTACTCTGGCCATTCTATTCAGAACAGCAACTCACTTCTCTTTCCCCCATTTCTGGAATTCCAGTAGAGTTCGCATTTATCACTCTATAAATTTTTTCCCATAGCACTTAAAATCTTCAAACACAGTACCTAATTTACTTAGCTTATTACTGTCTTTGTCACTAGAATATAAACCAAAATAGGGAAAGGGGATTTTTGCCTGGGTGAAGGGGGTTGGTTGTTCACTGACCGGATCCATGCCTGGCACCCAGTAAATATACATAGAATGAATGTAGGAGGTTTTAAAACTACTTAGAAGGCTGCCCTGGCTGGTGTGGCTAAGTTGGTTGGAGCATCATCCCATAACCAAAAGGTTTCAGGTTCAATTCCCGGTCAGGGCACATACCTAGGTTGTGGGTTGATCCCTGGTCCAATCCGGCCCGGCCAGTGTGACCCCAGGTCCAGACCCATACAATCCCAGGTCTGGGTGCTAATCCCTGGTCTGGTTGTGTACCAAAGGCAACCAACTGATCCTTTTCTCTTGCTACAATGTTTCTCTATTTCCCTTCCCTTCTAAAAGCAATGGAAAAAAAAAGTCCTGGGGCGAGGATTAAAAAAACAAAACAAAACAAAAACACCAGAAAAACTACTTATAAGACTGAGACAAGGGAGGTCACAGGTGTCTTTGGCCTTGATAATAGTATCTTTAATAACTGGAGGAGCTGAGACCCACCTACTGCCACCTCACTCTCGCACTACACAAGAAATCTCAGGCACATGATTTCTAAGTGAAGACCTTCTACATAGCTCATCAGAATTATTGCCCTCCTCCCTGATGTAAGCAGAGGTTTAATAACTTGGTTTTGAAACATAAGGGTATCTCCAGTTATATCATGTGACATCACAAAATTCTTAACCGAACTCCTTATGACAAAGAAATTCCTGTCTAAACTATATAATTGAAAAACTTCTCAAAATTGGAGCTTTCAGGAAATTTCAAGCTTCAACAAAATGTGCATTTTTAAGAGGAAGTTATCACAAAACAAATGTTCAAAATCAGGTCTATGGTTAGGAAGAATGTGAGCATCAAAACCCAATTTGAAAAGACTACTTCTTGCCAAGACTTTTTGTATATGAGGCAATTTCCAATAGCCTTATCCCTGCCTGCATTTATAGCTGCCTCCCTCTGCTAAGAAGTTACTCCTATACACTTTATTTATCCAAGACACAAACTAGCAGTAGGGCTTGGACACACTACTTTTGGCCAGTTTTCTTATGACAAAAACACCATAGGTGTGTGTGTGCATATGTACACCATTCAGAACTTTCAGAATATAAACACAATCTTGGGAAATCTGATAAATAGAATAAAACCCCACAAAAAGCTGGGAATCATTGCCTTAAGTGATAGCCTAGGTATTTGCAAGCATGGAAAGGGGATTATCCATATCTCCTTTAACAATGTTATTAATCAAATACCTTTTGACCTGTTCACTAGTGATTGCTCAGCAACATGCTGTAGTTTACAGAATGGATGCTGTTCACAGGCTAGATGACCTCCCTGGGCTGACCAAGGCCAGAATAGAAGCCCCAGGTTACACAGACAAGCTCCTGGCTTCCATTTCCACAGACCAGGCATAGACGCCTGGAGATGCTCCCAGGCCTGAGGAAAGAGTGCCATCTGGAGGATCTCCGTTTTAGAGAGAAACCTCTGTGCATCATGACCATGGAACATGTCACCAACAATTCAGGATTCACATAGTAATAGTAGGAGCCATTATCAAGTCACTTTATGAATTTAAGTTGTTTGCAGTCTTGCCTTTTAACCAAAACTTCCCGTTTTACTAAAATCTTGGGAAACCTTTTCTTGAATTTCATTTCTCAGTCATTTTTACAGTTCTGTTATTTGGAAAGAGGTTTCTTCTAGTTGACCCACAGATTCACTAAATGAGTCAGCCTCTCCCATAATTATGGGAGATTCCTCCCATAATCTATATGTTCTTCCTAGAGATACAAGGTTTTACTCCCATGTCAACTAAAGGTCCCCGTAAGAGCTGCCAAACCCAACTTCCACATGTTCAATCAGATGGTCCCTAACCACAATAAGCATCCACGTACTCATTAAGTATCAACTGCCTTCGCCAGAGAAGATGGAGTGTGCCCATCTGCGTGCCATGGTACTCACACTGTTCATTAGAAGAGGTAGTCCCAAGGGACATTCTACTAGCCTCAAAAGAACTAATGCAGTTTTCCGTGCCACTGGGGTGGGGGAAGGAGCAAGGAGTATGCTTTTCAATTTTAAGAAATCCCACCCCCAAAGTGCTATACCTGTCAAGCAACAGAAATAGTTTCTATTAACAAAAGAAATTTGCTATTTTATTTAAAAGTCTTGTGATACATTTACTTCAGTTCTGTCCTTAGTTGCCCATTCTCTCAATTACGGAGAAAAAAAATACTACCTAAAATTGTGTCAATTTTCAAAAAGAGGTATTTCCTTTACCTGTGAAAATGGCCCATTCCTCCTCTCTCAAGAAAGACATCTTTCTTGTTCTCAAAAAACTAAAGTTGCTTCAGGCAATTTTTTTTTTCTGTGCCTTCTCATAGTAGGACATGCTGAGTATAGACAAATATCTTCACATGTTATAACCACACCAAGTTCTGTTATAAAAAGAACACCAGTCTTCCTCTTTCTTATTTGTTCTTCAATGATTCCTAAATAGATAAAAAGAAAAACTAAGCAACCAGAACGACTAGGGGCTGAGCCACAAGTAAGAATGAAAGGGCAAAAGCAGAACACTTGCAGGAGGAAAAACAATTTGTTCTGTGTGTGCCAGGGATCAGGGGTTGAGGCCTAAGGAAACATGCCCGCTATATTGAAAACTTCCGCCAGAAGGCATCTTCTTCAAAAGCACAGAAAGATCTCACTCTTGGCTTCTTTCACAAGAGGAAATCGTATTTCAGGAGGAAGAGACACAATCTGGAGTTCTACAGATTTCCAGGATAACCTTAAAATAATATATACCTCCAACGGCTGCAAAGAGTTAAAAACACAGTAAGACGAGCTGATGGATTACCTACTCCACCAAGAATTAGGCTACAGGGCCCAGACTTAGTGTCTCATGGCACATACATGCCAAAGGAATGTTGCCAATTTAAAACCTTTGCCATTGGATAAGATACAGAAACAGTGGAGCTAGAGAAAACCAAAACAAACAAAAAAAAACCCCCAAAAAACCCCCGAAAACCCAAAACATAGCTTTTCAGAAAGAGAAGGATCTCAGCTGCAGAGCTCCCCTCTAAGGAAAAGCCCCACACCAGGCTCCCCAACCAAGGACTCCAATGCCAAGAAGTCCCCATAACTTCTGGCTGTGAGAACCAGCTTCTGGAGTCCCAGGTGTTTCCCTTAAAGGGCCTGAGCACAGACTTAGTTGCTCATGGACTTACTTGCTCTGAGCTCCAGCACTAGGGCAGCAGCATGAACAGTGTCAGGGATATACAGGGGCCAGGAAGAGGAAGACTGAATTGACTAGCTTTAGGGCGAGGGCTAGAGGGACAGGAGTCAGGGCAGCTCACTCCAGGAACAGAAGAGCCGGCGGGCACCACTGTTCCTTTGTTGAGCCCCTCTCCCAAATCAACTGGCAGGTGCACTGGCAGGTGCAAATAGGCACCAAATCTCAGTCTCCCTCGGGCTGGTGTGGCTCAGTGGATTGAATGTCAGTCTGCAAGCCAAAAAAGGCCGCTGGTTCAATTCCAGGTCAGGGTACATGCCTCGGTTGCAGCCAGGTTCCCTGCTGCAAGTATGTGAGAAGCAACTGATCGATGTTTCTCTCGCTCATTGGGGTTTCCCACTCTTTCTCCCTCCTTTCCCCTCTCTCTGAAAATAAATAAAATCTTTAAAAAAAAAAAAATCTGAGTCCCCATCAACCTGGCAAACATTATTCATTCTATCCTGGTGATTTCCTGAGACCCCCCACATCACCTAAGTTGAGCACCTAACCCAAACTTTTTCCAGCAAAATTTCCACACAAATGGCCTGTCTCTTGTCATGCAGAAGAACTTCCTAAAATTTCTCAAAGGTGGACAAACTCCAAACAAGCAATGTATGACCTCAACAGGCCCTGTAACTCTGGATAGGTGGCCCCAAGCCCAGCAACAGTGGCACCTGGCCTAGGATTTCAGCTTAGCCTCTCCCAGACTCCTCCAAGCCCAAGAGAGGTGGCAACCATCTGCAGACCACGTTGTAGCTTCTACCAGGTGGCTCTTGGCCAGGCACAGGCAGCAGCTCACCTTTGCCTGCACAGTAGCTGACCCAAAGAGGCCCCAGAACCAACACACCCTGTGGCCAGCTTAAGACTATACAAGAAAACCACCCAACAACCTCCAAAAATGAAACATGCAAATAGCAAACTGAGCAAGCACCAGAGCCCAGCTGAAGGAAGTCCTCACACACCTCCTCCCTGAGGGTCTGCCCCTGCACAACTTATCTGCTAGAGTCACCGACCTATCCCTCAGAGCCAGTCAGCCTGAGGGTCAATCCCTCCCACTGATATGTCAACAGCAATCAAGGCTAAATACAACAGGAGGTCACATGTAGCCTACATAGGGACACTTCTGGAGTACCAAGATCAGGTGACAAGGGGAGACCATGCCATTGGACCCCACAGGACACCAACTAAATAAGGCAAGTCTATCAAGACAAGGACATCTACCTATGCATAAAACAAACACAAGGAAGCTGCCAAAATAAGAAAACAAAGAAACATGTACCAAATGAAAGAAGAGGACAAAACTCAAGAAAAAGAGCTAAATGAAATAGAGACAGGCAATCTACCAGATACAAAATTCAAAAAGCACTGGATATAAAGTGTTGAACAAACTCAGAACAGAGGAACTCAGTGAAAACTTTAAGAAAGACATGGGAAACATAAAAATGAAGATAGAAAGCATTAAAAAATATCAGAAATGAATACAATAATTGAAATGAAGAATACATTAAAGAGAATCAACAGATTAGGTGAAGCAGAGGATTGAATCAGTGATATAGAAAACAAAGTAGCAAAAAACACCCAGTCAAAAAAGCAAAAAGGAAAAAGAATTTCAAAAATGAGGAGAGATTAAGCATCCTCTGGGACCACATGAGCATACCAACATGCACAGAATAAGAAAGCAAGAGATTGAAAACCTATTTAAAGAAATAATGATGGGAAACTTCGTTAACTTAGAAAAATAGACATGTAAGTCCAGGAAGCACACAAGTCCCCAAAAAGAGGAACGCAAAGACACATTATAATTAAAACGCCAAGGTTAACAACAGAGGATCTTAAAAGCAGCAAGACAAACGTAGTTATCTACAACAAAGCTCCCATAAGACAGTCAGCTGATTTCTCAAGAGAAACCCTGCAGCCAGCCAGAAGGAATTGGCACAAAATATTGAAAGTGATGAAAAAGAAGGATATACTGCCAAGATTACTCTACCAAACAAGGCTGTTATTTCAAAGAGATAAAGAGCTCCTCAGACAAGAAAAAGCGATAGGAGTTCATCATTACCAAAGCAGTATTACAATAAATGTTAAAGGGACTTTAAGGGGAAAAAATAACAAATATAAATAATAAAATGACAGTAACAATGTACCTATCAATAATCACTTTAAACATAAATGAAATATATGCTTCAATTCAAAGACATAGAGTAGCTGAACAGATGATAAAAGAAGACCCATACATATATTACCTAAAAGACACACATCAGGTTGAAAGAAACAGACAAACTAAAAGTGAAAGGATAAAAAATGATATCCGATGAAAATGGAAACAACATAACAAAGCTGAAGTAGCAATATATATACCTGACAAAATAAACTTTAAAACAAAGGCTATAAGAAGAAGGAAAAAATACATTTCATAATGATAAAGGGAGCAATCAAACAATTAGATATAACCCTTGTAAACATTTATGCACCCAACACAGGAGCACCTAAATATGTAAAGCAAATCTTTGTGGACACTAAGGGAGAGCTTCACAGCAACATAGTCATAGTAGAGGATTTTAACAATCCATTGATATCACTGGATAAATCCTCCAGAAAAAAAATCAACAAGGAAACAGCAGCCTTTAATGGCACACTAGATCAGATGGATTTAATTAATATTTTCAGAGAATTTTACTCTAGAGCAGCAGAATATACATTCTCATCAAGTACACATAGAACATTCTTTAGGATAGACCATGTTAGAACACAAAACAACAAGAAACAAACTGAAAAACACACAAACAAATGGAGGCTAAATAACGTGTTACTGAAGAATGAATGGGTTAACAAGGAGATCAAGGAAGAAATCAAAAGATACTTTGAGACAAATGAAAATGACAACACAACACCAAATCTATGGAATATAGCAGCAGAAGTGATCCTAGGAGGGAAATTCACAGCAATACAGGTCTACCTCAAAAAACAAGAAAAAAATCTCAAATAAACAGCCCCCCCCCACACACCGGCCCCCACCCCCATCCCCCCTCCCCCGCCAGCAAAAGAATAACAAAGCTCAAAGTGAGCCTAAACACACACACACCCCCGCCCCCACACCTCCCCCAGCCCCCGCCAGCAAAAGAATAACAAAGATCAAAGTGAGTAGAAGGAAGGAAATAATAAAGATCAGAGCAAAAATAAATGAAAGAGTCTTTAAAAAAAATACAAAAGATTAATGAAAGCAAGAGCTGGTTCTTTCAAAAGATAAACAAAACTGATAAATCTTTAAGGAGACTCATCAAGGAAAAAAAGAGAGGACCCAAATAAACAAAATCAGAAATGAAAGAGAAGTGACAACTGACACATAGAAATACAAAAGCTTAACAGAAAATACTACAAACTATTATATGCCAACAAACTGAAAATCTGGAAGAAACAAATAAATTCCTATAAACACATGCTCTTCCAAGACCGAATCAAGAAGAAACAGAAAATCTGAACAGACCAATTACTACTAACAAAATCAAAGCAAGTAATCAAAAAATTCCCAACAAATAAAAGTCCTGGACCAGATAGCGTCACAAGTAAATTTTACCAAACATTCAAAAAACAATTAACACCGCTCCTTTTCAAACTATTCCAAAAAATTCAAGAGGAGGGAAGGCTCCAAAGCTCATTTTACAAAGCCAACATTACCCTGATTCCAAAATCAAAGACATTACAAAAAATGAAAATTATATGCCAATATCCCTGATAAACATATGTGAAAAATCCCCAAAAAGTTATTAGCAAACTGAATTCAGCAATACATTAAAAAGATTACACACCATCACCAAGTGAGATTTATTCCTGGATACAAGGTTGGTTCAGTATCTGCACATCAAACATAAACAAAATGAAAAATAAGAATGTGTGATAATATTGATACAGAAAAACATCTGACAAAATCCAGCATCCATTTATGATAAAAAAAAGAACTCAGCAAAAAGGGAATAGAGGAAACATACCTCAACATAATATTATAGGCCATATATGACCAACCCACAGACATCATCAATAGGGATAAGCTAAAAGTGTTTTCCTTAAGTTCAGGAACAAAATAAGGATGTCCGTTTTCACCACTTTTATTCAACATAGTATTGGAAGTCCTAACCACAAGAATCAGACAAGAAAAAGAGAAATTAAGAATACTGTGATTATTTGCAAATAACATACTTTGTACAGAAAACCCAAAAGACTCCACCAAAAAGAATTAGAGCTGATAAATGAATTCAGTAAAGGAGCAGGATACAAAATTAATATTCAGAAATTGATTGCATTTTATACATCAATAATAAACTACCACAAAGAGAAAATAAAACAACTCCACTCGTAACTGCATCAAAAAAAATAAAATGCCTAGGAACAAATTTAGCCAAAAGACCTGGTAAAAGACCTGTATTTGGGAAACTGTAAGATATTGAAGAAGGAAAATGAAGAATATACAAATAAACAGAAAGGCATACCATGCTCATGGAAAAATTAACACCATTAAAGTGTCAATACTATCCAAAGCGATTTATAAATTTAAAGCTCTATCAAAATACTGACTGCATTTTCCACAGAAATAGAAGTAGTAATCCAAAAACTTAGATAGGCCACAAAAGACTCCAAATAGCCACAGCAATCTTGAGAAGGAACAACAAAGTAGGAGGCATCACACTATATGATACCAAATTATACTACAAGGCTAAAATAATCAAAATGGCATTGGCATAAAAACACACACAGATCAATGGAACAGAATAAAGAATGCCAAAACAAAACCATGCCTATATGGTCAACAAATCTATGATAAAGGAGGCAAGAATATACAATTGGGTAAAGAGAGTCTATTCAATAAACAATGTTGATGAAATGGAACAGACACATGCAAAACAATGAAATTAGATCACTTTCTCACACCATATATAAGAATAACTCAAAATGGATTAATAAAGACTGAAATGTAAGATCTGAAATGTAAGACTGAAACCATAAAATTCCTAGAGGAAAACACGGGCAATAAGTTCTTTGTCATCGCTCAGTAATATTTCCATATATGCCTCCTTGCTTAAAGTAAATAAAAAAAGTAAACAAATGGACTTCTGGTCAAGATGGTGGCATAGGCAGACATGGCTCACCTCTTTGCACAACCACATCAAAATTACAACTAAAATATAGAACCATCATCACTCAGGAACATCAGAAATTGAGCTGAAAGTCTGACAACTATGAAGTCAAGGTGAATGGAAGTCTGAAAACTATGGAATTAAAGAAACCACATCCATCCAGCCTGGTAGGAACGGTGCAGACCCAGAATAGACTGGTCCAACACCTATGTGGATAAAAACTCCAGAGTGGTATCTTGATAGTGAGTAGTCCCAGACCCACACCATGCCCCCCCAACCAGGATTCCAGTGCCAGGAAGATAAGTCCCCACAACTACTAGCTGCAAAAACCAGTAGGGACTGAGTTGGTGGAAGAAACTTCTGGAGCTCCAAGCAGTTACTTTTTAAAGAACCTACACACAGACTCACCTACTCAGATTCACTCCCTCTGAGCTCCAGCACCACTGTAGCACCTTGAAAGGCATCAGTGGTATACAGGGAGAAACTGAAACGCCTGGCATCTGGGCGAGAGGAGGCCAATGTCCCTTTGCTAAACCCTCCCCCCTACATAACCTGCAAGCTGGTGCCATATCTAAGACTCCAATCAACCTGGCTAATACTGTTTGATGTGCCTTTGAGATCCAGAGACTCTTTCCACCCAACTTAAAAGCCCACCCAAGCTGCTTTCCCATCTGAATGGCTAGTCTTGGCTCCTGAATCTTATCAAACAAGCAACAGTTGGCTTCAGTGAGCACAGCAGCCAGAGCAGATTCACAGCTTGGCTTCCCACCAGAATATCCAAGTCCAGCACACAAGTAGCAGCCTTCTCAGATTGCCTTACAGCTTATGCAGGGTAGCCTTGGGAAAAACACAGGTGGAAGTTAACCTTGGCCTGTACCATCTGAGAAACCCCAGGACCAGTGCACCCAGTGGACAGATACATACCACATCGGAGCACCACCACCCAGCCCCTGCACAGCTGATCCTCCATGGAAAGTGGTGGTTGGTGGTCAGTAGTCACAACCAGCCTTTACAGCTGACTGGCCTAGGTAAACGCCTTCCATTGATCTGCCAAAAACCACCAAGGCTCAACTACAAAAGGAGGGTGTACTCAGCCCACACAAAGGGCGCATCTCTAGTACCCAGCCTGGGTGATAGGGGAAGCTGTGCCACCGGACCCTACAGCACACCTACTACAGTAGACCACACCACCAAGACATGGAGTCAAAGCAGCTCTAGGTAATAAACAGAAACGATCACAGGGAGGCTGCCAAAATGAGGAGACAAAGAAACATGGCTCGAATGAAAGAACACATCAAAACTCCAGAAAGAAGAGCTAAACAAAATGGAGATAAGCAATCTATCAGATGCAGAGTTCAAAATACTGGTTATAAGGATGCTTAAGGAACTTAGCAAGGACCTCAGAGGCAAAAAAAAGACCCAGCCAGAAACAAAGGATACACTAACTGAAATAAAGAAAAATTTAAAGGGAATCAACAGTAGAGTGGAGGAAGCCAAGAATCAAATCAATGATTTGGAACATAAGGAAGCAAAAACGACGACGCAAAACAAGAGGGAAAAAGAATCCGAAAAAAAATGAGGATAGCATAACAGCCTCTGGGACAACTTCAAGAGGTCCAACACTCGGATCACAGGGGTGCCAGAAAAGGAGCAAGAAGTTGGAAATCTATCTGAAAAAAATAGTAAAAGAAAACTTCCCTAATTTGGTGAAGGAAATAGACATGTAAGCCCAGGAAGCAGAGTCCCAATCATGAAAGATGCAAAGAGGTCCACTCCAAGACACACTATAATTAACAGGACAAAGGTTAAAGATAAAGAGAGACTCTTAAAAGCAGCAAAAGAAGTTAGTTACCACATGGATGCCAGATGGGAAGGAGCTGGGGGAGAATGGGTGAAGAGGTGAGGGGATTAAAAAGTACACACAAGTAGTTACAGAATAGCCATGGGGGTGTAGAGAATAAGAAATAGAGTAGCCAAAGAAGTTATAAGCATGACCCATGGACATGAACAATGGTGGAGGGACTGCCTGAGAGAGTACGGGGTGCTGGGTGGAGGGGAGCTAAGGGGAAAAAAATCAGGGCAACTGTAATAGCATAATCAATAAAATTTTTTAAAAAAAGAAATGACATCAAACTAAAACATTTTTGCATAGCAAACCATTAACAAAATGAAAAGATAACCTACTGAATTGGAAAAGATATCGGCTAATGATACATCTGATAAGGGTTAATATCCAAAATATATAAGGAATTCATACAACACAAAAAAAAAACCCCAGAGGAAACAATACAATTTCAAAAATGGACTGTAGCTCTGGATAGACATTTCTCCAAAGAGGACATACAGATGTCCAATAGGCATGTGAAAAGTTGTTCAACACACCTATCATCAGGGAAATACAAATTAAAGCCACAATGAGATATCATTTCATACCTGTCAGAATGGCTATCTTCAGTAAAACCACACACAAGTGTTGACCAAAATGAGGAGAAAAGGAAACCCTTGTGCACTGGTGGTGGCACTGTTATATTGGTGGCCACTGCGAAACAGTACAGATTCCTCAAAAAATTTAAAAACAGAATGACCACATAACCCAGAAATTCTACTTCTCGGTATTTATGCAAAAAAGCCTAAAACACGAATTCACTGGAAAAGATGTATGTACCCCTATGTTCACTGCAACATTATTTGCAATAGCCAAGATATGGAAGCTCCTTAAGTATCCATCCATAAAAGAATAAGGAAGATGTGAGATATATATATCTCAGACCTAAAGGGTATTATGCTAATGACATAAGTCAGACAGAGAAAGACAAGCATCCCATAATATGTGTGGAATCTAAAACACACAATAAATGAACAAACAAAACAGAACAAATTCATAGATACAGAGAACTAATCAATGATTGCCAGATGGGAGGGGGGGTTGGAGAGATGGGTTAAGAAAGTGAAGGGGTAAGGAGTAAGAAAGTGCTAGTTATAAAATTAGTCAAGGGGATCTAAAGTACATCACATAGAACATAATCAATAATATTGTAATAACTATATATGGTGTCAGGTGGGTACAAAACTTATGGGGAAGAGCACTTTGTAAAATATATAAATGTCTAATCACTATGCTGTACACCTAAAACTAATAATATTGTATGTCAGCTGTGGTTATAAAATTTAAAAAAATATTTTAAAAGAATTTAGTTCAAATTGTGAAAATGTCAAAAATTATACTAAAAGTCCTAGGAGTCCTGGGAATTCTGAGAAATTATCAGATAGCATTATGAAGGAAGAAAATAAAGTCAGTGAGCCCTTTGTGAGGGTCCTGTCAACAAGAGTGACATCGAACGTGAGAAAAATTGGTCTCTTTTGTCAAAGCCCGCATGTTATTAAAGACACTCACCCTTCAAAGTATTATTTATTGGAAAAAAATTTTAAAGGAATTCTTATTAATTCCTACAAGGCCAAATACGGTTCCCCTACCTCCCAAAATATATCTCCCATTTGCTCACAAATCTCCTGGACTCCTGGATTGAAGTCCAGGGCCTACATTTACAATTAATACAATTCCCAGAGGACATGGAAACAACACGAAACAATGCAGCCCCGCAATTCCTTATCAGGGTACTTATCAGGGTAGTTAGAAAGTCAACAAACTAAGGTGCTTCAACTTGAGGTCTTAACACCCACAGGCCATAAGGTAAGGCGTTCTTAGGTGAAATTGAACTTCCATTATATAAGGGTTCACCAAAACCAATGAGTAATTCCAAGAAGTCTTTAAAGAAGTAATTATGTCATGAGAGGAATCCACATAGTCAAGACACGGCTTTCTTAGGAATATAAAGCTATTTAATCTTAGCAAGGGCAGCTGCTCTTCTTTCTGTATTCTGGAACAAGGCACGAATTAAAGCTTTTACTTCACTGGAAGAGAACGCAGCTGCCAAAGGTCCTTTTCCATCTGCCCACCTGCAAAATAAAAGATAAAAGTCTATTTCCCATTATGTCTCTGAAGTATAAGCAAGATTTAAAAATTGCTTATTTAATCCCAAATACTTGTTTAAATAGCAATAAAACAAATCCTGGCATCCTTCCCCTTCTTTACGGATCTATCACTCAATCTCTTTGACCTCGTCTGCTTCTTGGCTACAGTCTGGTATCAGCACAGACAGATGAAGAGAGCAAGTTATAAAGATAAGACTATTTTCCCCAATTTTATACTCACTAAGCCCTATGTGAAATCTGTAATTATGACCATATCTTCATATGTTACATAGAGTACTGGGATCTGTAACTACTTTATAAAGTGAACCACAGACAACAAATTTCAACTGACAAAGAATTGGTATAAAAAATAGAGAACTCCCACAAATAATGAAATCACAAACAACCCATTGGAATAAAGGTCTTTTGATAGGAACACGTATTTTACAATAGAAGAAAAATGATCAGTAAAAAGATGCCCAACATCATTAGAATGTAAGGAAATGTAAATTACAATGACAATGAGCAAAAGTCACACCAATTATCAAAAATTTAAAGTCTGATAATACCAAGTACTGGTATAAATGTGAAGCAAATAGGATGAATCAATTATGAAATATCTATAATGCAATAAGATACAGCAGTGAAAATTAACTGCAGCTACATACACCATTGTGAATAAATTTCAAAAGCATAATACTGAACAAAAGAAGCAAGTTGTAGGAGAGTCCACTTATAGCAAGCTCAAAAACAGGCAAGTCTAAACTTTATATTGTTCAGGAATATGTGCAAATGTGGTAAAACTATAAAAAAAGGCAAGGAAATGACACAAAATTCAAGACAGTAGTTATCGCTGATGGGGAGAATTTGGAGAGTTATACAAGAGTCTTCAAAGCTACCAGCAATATTTTTCTTAAGTTGGATAATAGGTTTATGAACATTTATTTTACTTTTTTTTTTAAACTGTGAGTATATGTTACACATACTATACTCTTTGATATACACATTTTAAACTACACAATGTTTAAACTACACAAGTGGAGGTAGTTTCTTTGGTAAAAAAATTTTCTCAATTAGTTATTATCCTTATATTTATCGAAAGCTCTGGAAGAAAAAAAAAATCCTAGACAGGAAAAAGAAGCTAAGATATACCAGTATTATAATTTTTCTCATGACAAGAAATTAATGATCAATCTTAGGCTGTAAGACACCCCTTTAACAGCAAAAGAAAAATTACCTGCTGCCCTCTGGTGTCTTAAAGGCATTTCTTATTACCAAGAACTTGTAAATAGCAAATAAATAAAACAAATTTTGTACTAAATATGTTCGAGGTATTTTGTTACGATTTTTTTCAAGTAGAAATCTCATTTACATTGTTTTAGAAAAGACAAGATTTGCTGAGAAAAATTCAGACCGATGTAGGTCTAATATAATTGAGGACTGTTAATAAACCAAACTAAAGCAGATAAACAAGTAGTTATAGAGATGGAAATGGACCTTAAAACCTATTCAGGGAACCCCGTATACAAGGTATACGTACTGGTTAATAATCTACCAAGACAATAAAGGCACCTGTGGACGTGTAACTAACCCACATCTATTCTGCTTTGTGTAGTATAAATGACCTCCACAACTCAGTGTGGTATGATACAGACAGCATACAATTACCAGAGAGCAATGTTAACTGACAGTGGTGAGATAAAACATCATCTACTACTTGTATGGTGCTTAATCTTTAAACCTACTGTACTCCCTGCAGAAAAACTGCTGTTCAGTCAAATGGTTTGAGGTTGAATAATACAAATAAAAGTCACTTCTCTATTAACATGTCAAAGCCAATGTTAAAAATGCATTCACTGTTGATTAAAATGGGCAACAATTTCCATCTAGGTGTCAGAAGGTGTACTTCACAAATCCAAGACTGCAAAGCAACACGTTCAAGGCCACAATCATGTGAAACAAAAATCTTATTTCACATGATTATCTATGCACATTATGATAGACAATGCAAAGGCCCCAACTACTGCTACTGAATATGAAACTCTTTCCTCTTAACATTAAGAAATAGGGATATTAATTATAGTAACTACACATAGTATCAGGTGGGTAGTATACTTAATCGGGAAGATCACTTTGTAAATTATACAAATGTCTAATCACTGCGTTGTACACCTGAAACTACTATAATGTTGTATGTCAGCTGTAACTGAAAAATTTTTAAAAAATCTTAAATAAATAAAAATAATCTTCCCATGGAAGGAAGGAAGGAGAGAGAAAGAGGGGCAAAGCATTGTTGTTAATGGCACTAAGACTCTTGGTTTCTATGAAAAGACATACGCCTCTACCCACCGATCCCCAATTTCTTGCAGGCTGGCCTGTAACATCATCATCAGTTCTTTGAATGGCATCCATTTTGGCACATAGACTGGAACTTCTTCTTGATACTTCCTGTTCTTGCTTTCTTCAGACAGAGGTGCAAATACTTGGGGTCCATCATCCATAACTGTTTTGCATAAGGAATATAATCTATCACCATCTTCAGTAGAGATGTCCTGGTTTTGCACAAATGGAACACAAGAGAATAGAATTGGGCCAATTTAGCAGAAAGGCAAGGGTAGATCTTTGGTGCACATCGTCCAGGCAGTCAGCTACAGCAAGGTATTTTCCAAACAATTGAGCACATCTTAATAGACACTAGATTCATCAACTCTCTGATAACATTCCTTAAGCTAGAATGACACAAAATATGTTTCAACAGATTGTTAGTAATTCAGTTTGCCTACATGAAAGAGCCCATTTCTCCATAGAATGCAGCACAGCTTGCTGGAAAGCAAGGGATGTTATTACAAATAAGGGTTTAGCCAATCTATCCTTTAGAGGCATGAGATGGATCACACATATAATCCCACCTGCAGGAGTGTGTTAGAAAAGTGGTACCTGCACGAGCCTGTGTTTCATTTTACTAAATTAAATTATTTAACTCACTTGCAAATTAAATAAATATATGAATTCATACTTTACAATCCATCTCAGGACTACTCAGTTTCCAGCCTCCTCATTCATAATACTGGATGCAGAAGTAGTATAATCGTACTTCCTTATATAGGTATGAAAGATAGAGATTACCTAGTCTCTAGAGCAGAACAGAATTAAGACAAAACTGAAAAGAAAAATGACTGTATAATGAGTTAGACATAAAACATGAAGAATTTCTTTTACCATCTGTGTTGACTGAAAAATGAGACTTAACAACACTTTCTTAGTAATCTAGGACAAGAACTGCATATCAAGTCTGGTGAGGCATCTAATGACTCTTACCTCTAGGGCAGTGATTCTGCCGATAATCTCAGAAATTGCTGTATTGAGTAAAGTCCCCATAGCCTTACAATATATATTCACTGGTAGGACATCCTGCCACACAAGTCCAAGTCTCTTCAGTTGATGCAGTACCTGTCAGAAGAACACAGCTATTTACATAGAAGAGAAATTGTTGCAACTTCTTTTCAGATTTACATTCATCACCTGTGTGTTTATGAGAGAAGAGTCATTATATAAAGGTGACATAAAATAAAAAATAATCAAGAATATGTGCTTCTTGAATATTAAACCTTAGTGATAGCCTGCTACATGAAAAACAGATATACTCAGAACAGGAAAAACTGCACTAAAAAGAATAAATCATGTAGGAAAGAGAAGCATTAAGATGAAAGCTAGTATTTCAAATTTCCCAAACCCAAGTTCATGGGTTAAATATTTGCTATGACAGACTCAATGACTTGTCACATTAGTGAGGTGATGGAAAAGTAGCTTCCTATTGGCTTGGTTGGGAAAGATGGTAAATATGACTGTAACATGTATCCAGATTTTCCAGTGGGGGTTGTGTGGAATCAACTGTTACATATTCTTTGCTGTTTAAAAAACAAGGGGGGAATATCTAAAGATAAAGTACAAATTCCAGAGTTAACAAAAGACTCCCACCTGACGGACTGCTTTGCTTGCTGCAGAATAGTTCTCTTCATCATCCATGTTTGAAAAGTTCCTAGCACTTGATAATCTTTCTAGAAGTTCGCCTTTCTGTGCCCGCATTTGGGCCAAAAAACACTCTGTCCCTATGAGGAGAAATGAGAATAAATAATTCTAAAAGTTGTTCAACAACACACTGCAAACTACATGAGAGAATCATGTACCACATATTTGTTCTGCTTAAAGCTACCCTAAGATTACTAAAAACCATCACTTCTATCACATTACCCGACTCCTCCAAACCCACCCTCAGGATAATAAGTCTTTCCAAATAGTTTGTTCAGAGTCAGACATGAAAAAGTTACTTATATAGAAGCAGTAGCCATTTATTTTTCTGATACATCTATACTACCTAAGGGAAAAGTCAGGTGAAAAGCTAAATGAGTTATATGGAGTCTCTGCTTTTTTTAGGCTATCATTATAGTAAACATACTGATTTACTCCACATTTCATTTCTTCTGTTTTTCAATAATCCCAATAAAGCTAAAGGAGGTAGAAGAGGATGGAGCTGTCTTAGGTTTTGCAAAATAATAAGCACTGACATTAATGAGTTCTCACCAACAATGCAAATAGAACTGTCACAATATAAATCTTATCATTAGTCATTCTACTGACCTAACTCTGATTTGGTGAATTCCCTGCACACCAGCAATGCAGTTTGGAACTCTAATGTACCATGAGAGCATGTCATGAAAAGTAATGCTTCCACAAAGACTGTATTCACTTTATAAAATTAAATAACTAGGAACACATGCAAATTAAATGCCCTCCTACGTTCCAATATAGCTCAGGACCACCATCTAATTTCTAACTGCCTCATTCATAAATTACAAAGATACTAGGCTGAGAAGCCGCATAATCAATATGCTTTACTAAATTCAAGGTATGAGTTACCAAGTCTCCTGAAGCCAGGCACAAGATCCACAAAAGTAGTAGTGCCATCACAAAGAATGGGTGCAAGACGTAATCTGAACTGATGCCCGAGGGTCAGCAAGTGATGAGCAATATACATACAGTTGTTGTGGTGAATGGCAGCCAACTGGGGTAGTTTTTGAAGATTCTCCCTATTATAGGAAGAGAGATAGAAGAAAGAAATCACCTGTAACTGAGGTTAGAGTTGATGAAGTTACTACTCTTGTAATTATTTCTAGGCATTAATCACTGTCTACTGTATAAATGCTGGACATAACAAGATATAATCTCAATCACTCCCACTCACATTCAGTCAGAAAGAAGTTGTTCTGCCTGAATGTGACCTTATCCTATAAAACTATCCCAGTGATTAACAAGAAGTAAGGAAATTAAGATGTTTACCTGTATCGACTCTGTATTGGAAACCTAGCATAGCTATACATAATAAATCCCTTGAAATTTATTTGATCGGTCTGTAGAAAAACAGATTTACTTCTCCTTTCTCCAAATTCCTATTTCATTATATAATGAAGCACTTAACTATATTCTAATTCACTAGTCTTCAAAGCTGGCTACAGATTAAACTGGGAAATTTAAAACAGATACAGGTTTAACCTTCACCCCACACAAATTAAATCACAACCTCTGAGTGAAGCCAGGGCATTTATGTTTTAAATCTTCCCATGTAATTTTATTTTCCATACAAAATCAGAAATCACTGTTCTAAATCTTCCACATATATTAGTCCCCTTACCCAACTCGGGAAGAGCTCTTATGTTTCTGCTCCACATCCTCCGAGCAGTCCTTCAACTAATATTTTCTAGTTTGCTGATTTAATTAATGTTAGGCTAAGTATACAATGTCAGAAACTAACAATCTTAGACAGTTGTCCACATTTTGAGCAACACATCAGAATAATTTATATGGCTTTAAAAAACCATAGATGTGTGGGTCTTAAACCAGACCTATAAATCAAAATCTCTAAGGGGAGGACCTAGGCAGATATATATCTTCGTAAATTTTCATAAGTGATTCTAAAATATTGCCAAAGCTGAGAACTCTAGTCTAAAACAATGGTTCTCACAGTGTGGTCGCCTGACAAGCAACATCAGCATCACCTGAAAATTTGCTTAAAATTCCAGGCTTTATCCCAGTCCTACTACATCAAGAAATTTTGGACATGAAATCTAGCAATCTGTATTCTAACGAGGCTTCCTGGTAATTATGATGCACATTCTAGTTTGAAAGCATTGGTCCAGCACAAGGTTCCAAGATCATATAAAAGTAAATCTAACTTCATACTAGTGTGAAAAATGTTTCTAAGCATGGAACTCCCAAGCCAACATGTCTCCAAAGACATGGCTATTAGCTGACCCAGAGGTGTTTTCCTTTTTCCTTTACTTGACTAAGTAGAAAGTGAAATAAAAATTTTAAACCACAGTAAAGGAAATGTAAATAAAAATAAGGTTCACAATATATAAATTTTATAACAAAAACAACAGATGGACCTACTTAAAAACATCTCAAATGTTCAAAAATCTGAACTAAAAATACTAACCAATTTTTTAGTTGAATTAGTATTCAACTAAATTGAATTAGAAAAAGTAATCAACTAATTTTTTTCTTTGAAACCAGAATCCTCAACTAGGGAATAGCTTTGCTGATATAATATTTAAAATATTCATAAAAGAAATTCAAAAACACTTAATGTGTGTAACAGAGAGAGTTCCTGGAGGCTTAAAGCTGTAACTTTTCAGATTAGTATTAAAAGAAACTTTTAAAAATCCAAAACATTAAGTAAATACAGCCAAAGATAGCTAGGAAGAATGGCTGACCATATTTAACAGTTTAATGGCAGTCCCTTGTGGTAGAAGGTCTGCAAAGCCAAGAGAAAATGTAACTTGCTTAATAGATAGCCATATGGAGTGATGGCCTTTTTGTTTTATAGCCAAGTAAAGTGAGGCATATCTAAAAACATCTACCATCAAAAACAGACAAGTTCTTTTGAGTTTTAAAATTTCCATCACCCATTACACTGCAACATTATAGTACCCTTATTAACTTATTAATAAATGGCCTGTGTCCTTCCTATAAACATGTATTTTAAATGGTTTATTGCATTTCATTGTAAAAATTTTAGTAACAAAAATATCTTTGGTGGTAACATAAGATTACTGCTTTTAACATGACTTACAAACATTTTAGACATACAACATTATACAGAAATAAGATATAGTACTTATCTTACTTATGATATGTTGGTACGACATCATGGAACAAATGGAAGATATTTCTCACTGAGTAGAAAAGTTGAACAGCACTAAGAAGAAAACAGTTTCAACAGAAATGCATAAGGATATACTGGAAATGAGAAAAAAATTCAAAACTAAGTGTACCTTAGGTGAGAGTCATCAGCCAAAATTATAATTTGAGAGAACACCTGCCTTGGTCACTGCTGAAAACATCATTAATGTAGATAGAAATACAGGGTCTGGCACAAATAACTCCCCTTTTTTGTTACAAAATCTCTTATTACAAAATTATAAACATGTAATTCTGTAACACAACAATATCACACTCAAGCACACCGTATCACATTTTAGGAGAAATGTTCAAATTAAATGTATAAATTATTACACCCATATTAATACCCTACTAACCACACTCAAGCAAGCATTACTCCTGCCAGACCCTGTATATTCTCAGCCAGTATTTACTAAGTATATTGCAATCCTAAAAACCTGGATCCCTTAATAATTTTAAGAATAGCAGCATTCAACCCAAAGCCTTTTTTCCATTTATCAATTTGTTTTCTGCCAGTACGCAGAGTATCCCTTCAGTAACAAATGGAGCTAAGCCTCAAGCAAATGTTACCTACTCACTGACGCACTCTGCAAAGGGCAAGATATCAATAAAGGCATTTACTTGGTTCTTTTAGAATCAGTCTGACTTTCAGCTTTCACCTTTTCTCCTTCTTACCTCAATGCAAAGAGAGGAATCAACATTTCTAGAATAGAATTTAACCTCAAGTGTTTTTGCCCTTTATATCTGGCCTTAGAATACCTAAAGATTATTATTAAAATGCACTTAGAAAGAGTAAATATAAGTAAGGTTTGTGTACTTAGTTCTACAAGAGTATCTTAAACTATGTACCTTGAATACCTCACAGGAATTTCACAAACATTTAAGAAAGTAAGTTATGATCACTATACCCCAAAACATTGTTACTACTTGATTACTATAATACTTGATTATTTCATTGTATTTTTGATGCATGTTGTTCTTTGATGTTTAATAATAGAGAAGTGTGTTACTGCAGTGTAGTTGTGTTTTTATATGTCCTGTTAAAAACTATTTCTTTTAGTGAAAGAATGCTCATAGATATTCAGTATACAAAAATATTACTGGGTGTTCTCTATTCTCAAATAATTTAGGAAATATTGTCTTGCATCCCCAATTTCTTATCTGATATATTTCAGGTGAATGCCATGTGAAGAAATAGTCACTCCTATATATACTTTGCCAAAGGAGTCTGTACTTTTCACATGTATTTTTCTTCCTATTTATATTTAAAAATGGGTACACTCCTGAATGTAATGATTCATTAAAGTCACGGAAGTATCTTGAGAAACATGTTCTTTCTGGAGCAGAATAAAATAAAGGGGTTTGTTTACACGTGGAGGTAAAAAATGAAACTCTGGGAGCCTATCTGAAGGTGCAATTTGATTAAGTCCACCCCTAAGTGAAACTGTTTTATACTATCACAATGAGAAGTAAAAAACTGCTACATATAAATACAAACTAGAGAGGCTTTTGTGAATCTGTTCTGCAATCAACTTGGGCTACAGCCTGCCATTTTCTCTTCAATTTAGTCTAGGAGTAGGGAAGTGTATAAGAAGAGATTCTGTGGAATAGAATTTAGGGTGATCTCTGGTACATTCCATTCTTTTCTTTCTAATTTTGGCTGCCCAACAAACTATTATTACTTTAGAAAATAAACACTTAAAATGTAAATTAATTAAGGCCCTGGCTATGTAGCCCAGCTGGTTAAAGCATCTCCCAGATACATCAAGGTTGAGGGTCCAGTTAGGACACATGTAAGAATCAACCAATGAATGCATAAATAAGTGGATCACCAAATCGATCTTTCTCTCTCTCTCTCCCCTGCTTCCTCTAAAATCAATTTTTAAAAATGTAAATTAATTAGGGCCTAGATATCAAAAGGTAAAAAAAAAAAAAAAGTTAAGCTAAAGGGCTAGAGCAAGCTGGAGTAGATGATACAACTATTACCGCTACCATCAACAATAAAAAATATGTATCAATAATTTTCCAAGTAGCATTCTAAGTCCCTTAAATGTGCTTTCCCATGTAATATCGTTCAAAACAAATAAAAAATAAACAAATATTAAAGCTTTTTGTTAAAAATAATTAACAATTTTTAACATCAAAAAAACCCCTTAGTCCATCCATATACATGCTTCTTTTTCTTATGCCTTGCTGTAAGATGTATGTTACTGTAAAGAAGAGTTAATTACCAATATATATCTATGTGCTGTGCTGTTGTTTTAGAGAATAAATATTAACTAATGGGATAAGAAAACCCAAAAGATTCTAACTAGTTTTTTTAATAAATGTCAGTTTAGATATCCATTTAGCCAAGTCATTGCCACTTTCACATGACTCAGAACTCTTACCATTGATCACTGCTGGTTGTTGCCTCTAGTAAAGTCTGATAGGCAAGTTCCATTAATTTCTTCACAGATTCACTGATACGGCATGTAGGCAAAGAAAAGGAATGTTGGTCCAAAGTATTTTCAGGCTGTAAATTCACCACTTCATTCTGCTGAGTTGTGGACATTTTCTGTACCTGTAGCTTGTCATCCTCATCAGGGGTGGGTAAGTCAGGCACACTAATCTTAGAACCAGGAGTAATCTAAGATTCAAACACAGAAACATAGAAAACGCACTATCCTCAGAATAATTCAAATGCAGGCATACAGCAAGGAATAAGGTAGTGGTTGCTTCCATAATGATAAAGCTGTGGCTCTACAGGGTATTTAAGAGATTCGAGTATATACAGCAGTATTTTAATGATTGCTCAATCTTGGGTTGAGAGCATGTCACAAGAAATAAGCAACCCCCTTTACTATTTACTACAATTCTTCCAATTCTTCTGTGTACTCCTAATCTTGATGAAAAGAGCAAAGCTGTGAAATGGGCCCAAAATTTCAGGTAAATCAAAGAACCTTCAAAATCATCCTTCTCAGACTAAACTATTAGATTTTTGCAAACCAGTATGATTTTGCATTCTTGAAATTAAACAAATCATCTCCCACCAGAAACATGGGTTGGCTTAGTCAAAGAAATAACTCATTCAGGATAGCATATTCTTCCCTTAAAAATCCCAACTGAAAGCAAAACAAGCCTCCCTAACATTTATACAGAATGAAAATTACCAGACTTTGTCAAAACTAAAGGAAAGAACACTTGGCTGCCTGTCTTTTTACCCTAACTTTTGACAAAGTCATTTAACCCCTCTGGACCTCAATTTTCTCCCTGTACAAGGAAGAGAAATTGTACTGCAATAATGGTTTTCAAACCTTGCTCCTTAAAGGTGCCTCAGGGGCCAAAACAAGAAGATATTAAGCAGGCAGAGGTAGCAAGTTCCCTAACCCCACTGCAAGAAGTGTGGCTCTGCTCTGCACATACTGGACCTCTATAGAAAATTTATGATAGAAAAAGTTCGCTCTAATAGAAATGTTCAAGTCATCAGACTTGCTTTCCTAATCTGTAAAATCACATATTATCTAATTCATAGAAATGTTATCAAGTTTAAATAAGAACAAAAATGTCAGGGACCTAGCAGTCAAAATTATGGCTAAGATTAGAAAGCAGAAGAAAAAATATAATTACAGAGATGATTAAAATAATAATAGTGTTTGTCTGAAAACTAGTGTACCCAGAATACACATGACTCAAAACAATGACTTCAAGAGAGGGTGAGAGAAGCTCAAGATGGAAGAATGTAAGATATAATATAATATGTCAGGTTAAAATATAAAAACAAAACAAACAACAAAACACAAATTTAGATCTTTTGCAAAAATAGTGGGTACACATAGGCAATTGGTTGAGAAAATTTAGATGAAGACTATGACAGACAAATTAAATTTAAATGATTTATGAAAAAAGGAAGATGAGCTTTTCAAAGTTGGCAGTTTAAAAGATCGAATTCTGGGGTCTAAATGCTAAGAAAGAAAACGTTAGAATCTAGAGCAAAGGTTCTCTACTAAGAACAATTTTTGCCCTCCAGGAAATACTTGACAATGTCTGGAGATATTTTTGGTTATCACAACTGGGAGAGTTGCCACTGGCATCTGTGAGAAGAGGTTAGGGATGCTACTACAATTCCTACAGACCAATCCCCCCGCAACAAAGAATTATCTGGCCCAAAATATCAATAGTGCCAATGTTGGGAAACCCTGATCTAGAAGAAGCTAACTATTAGAATTTGGGTACTCAGGAAAAAAATGTATTTTTGTAGAAAGTCAGAATTAGTTGAATAGAGAGCTCAAAAATTATCTAGTTCAATTCTGTCATGTTACTGAAAGAAAAATGAGGTCCAACAAGGTTAACGGATTTAGCCCAGAGGCACAGAGCAATACAGTAACAATCCTATTTACATCAAGGAGTTAGGCTAGAGACAAGAGTGGTATATGTTAATTAATTTACTAAATACTGACTGACCACTAAGCACATAGTAGTATGCAACAGGTATTTTCTTGGTGCTAGAGATAAACAGTAAAGAAAAAACCCAAACCCAGCCCTTATGGAGCTTGTTTTCTAGAGAGGGAGAAACAATAAATAATTCATAGAGAAAGTTCATTGATAAGTGATATGAAGGAAAATAAAGCAAGGAAAGAGTAGAGGAAATAGGAGAGGTCACAATTTTTAAAAGAGTGGTCAGGAAAGGGAATGAATGTTGTATGACTTGTGGTAAAAATGTTCCAAGCACAGAGAACAACAGGTTCAAAGGTTCTGAACCAAGTGGTTCAAGCGAATTCAGGGAACAGCAATGACCGAAGAATTTAACAAGACAGAGAGTTAGAGAGGCAAGGGGGGAAAGATCATGGAAGGTCTTACAGGCCTATAAGGCTACTGCGTCTTTCTCTAAGATGGGAAGCCACTGGATTTTGTACAGAAGAGTGACATAATCAAGTGATATTTATGTTTAAAAGAAAACAAAACCCACAGCACAATTCCTGGCAGTAAGATTTCAGCTCCCTTAATCCAAAATTACCTCAAAATGTGTTAATATATATGACCTCCAATGGCTAATTAAATATTGTGCTCTGAAGTAGACACAGTACCATGACACCACAAGAAAAATGAGAGGAAGGCAGAAAAGGGATAGAGGGACAAAGAGCTTAATACCTGCAGTGATAGAAGAAAAATGGCTGAAAAATTTTCTAGTAAGAGATTACCTTAGTCTTTATGTTGCTTTAATCTAATAATACCTTACATTTACCAAATATTATATTACATATGTAAGAAAAGTAAAAAGGACAGAAGAAAATACACAGAATTATCTAAGGTCAAAGGAGTAAACTACCCTCAGTGCAAATTAATTAGCCCATTAACTTTGCAGATAATTTGATTACACTTTACACAAATCACACATTTTTTGTTTTATTATTTTAACTTCAAAACTAGTGCTTCTATTAGCCTAAAAGATGAAATCAACATTTTCACAATAGGATATAACCTCTGAACATACAGAATACCTAATTATACCTGTCAAAAATTGTGTACTAAAAATTCAAATTAAAAAGTCGAGAAAAACCTATAGGTTGACATATTATCTAATTTCAACAACAGTGATCCATTACATTTATGTAGTCTTCTTCAACTTATACAATGCTTTCATGTGCATTATCTTATCTGAATCTCATAATACCTTATGAAAGAGGTAAATATTAGGACCACTCTAAAGAAGAGAAAATTAATATTCAGAAGATTAGTAACTTCCTCAGTGAGCTCAGCAATTGTCATGCTCTTCCAGTCTACTACATTCTTCTGAAAAATGAGTTGCTTCTTGAACATAATATAACTCCAATACCTTCACAGTGTTGTGAATTTCAGAGGTCATTAGGTTTCTAGCTGCCACAATCACATCCTGACACTTCTTGTTAGCAAAATGAGAATTGATATTACGAGCATATTTCAGCAAATCAGTAGTATCTCCTTTTAAAAACCTCATCTCCTTTAAGGCATTTTCAAACTCTTCAGTAGATTGTATGATCTGAGAAAAAGAAAAAAAAATTATATACACGTCATCCATTTTAATATTAAAATGTCAAACGGAGTATAGAAAAGAACAAGGACCAGTAGGTCATTTAAGTTTTAGAACAACTCAGCAATTATGAGGTATAAAACTATTATACATTTTTCCTGCAGGAAATAGGGAGAGGTCACAATTTTAAAAAGGGTGGTCAGGGAAGGGAACAAATGTTCTATGCCTTGTGGTAAAAATGTTCCAAGCAGAGGGAACAACAGGTTAGAAGGTTCTGAACCAAGTGGTCCCAGCAAATTCAAGGAACAGCATGACAGAAGACTGTAACAGGACAGAGGGACAATCGGAGGACAGATCATGTAAGGCATTTTAGGCTATTATGAGGCTACTGCATCTTTCTCTAAGATGGGAAGCCACTGAATTTTGTGCAGAAGAGTGAAATAAATTCATCAGAAAGAATATCTTCAATAGAAATTTCTGACTATACTTGAATAAGGTACAAAGTCCTTTAAAAATAAATATACTTATTTAAGTGTTCAAGGAAACACTAAGAAGAAACAAAAAAGTAAAGTGTCACATAGTAACTACTATCACTGACACAAGTGCAAAAAAGGACAGCCCTGGCTGGTGTGCCTCAATGGATTGGACGTTGGTCTGCAAACCAAAGGTTTTCTGGTTTAAGTCCTACTGAGGGCACGTGCCTGGGTTGTGGACCAGGTCCCCAGTAGGGGCCACACAAGAGGCAACCACACACTGATGTTTCTCTCCCTCTCTTTCTCCCTCCCTTCCCCTCTCTCTATAAATAAATAAATAAAATCTTTTTAAAAGTAAATAAAGGATGTTTTTCAAAACTTTATTACTAAAGAAAATACACTTAGTAAAAATAAGATACTTCTCAATCAAATGGTAGGAAGCCAGGAGGAAAGAAAGCTATGGGGAATTTGCTTCTATTCGTTATTAATAATTTCCTTAAAAATGTCACTAAAGAACAAAAAGGTCTCAAAAAAAGGATACCAATAAGAACCTAGTCTCTTAAAACCTTTTGATATCTTTTCTCTTACCTCCTCATATTGCTGTAACTTGCTGCTATTTGTTGGGATAGAATAAACCAAACAGTTTTTAATGAGGCATTCAGACAAGTCCTCCCAGATCATGTCTCCAAGCATCTCAGCCAAAATGATCTTAGGTGTTTTTTCATTTTCTAGATCAGTATCAAGAGGCAAATCTGAATTCAAAAGAAAAAGTTTTAAATAAGAAACTATTCACAGTCTGGATTATTCTCAAGTTCCCAAATTTTCTAGAATCCTTTAATTGTAAGATGATGAGGAAGAAAACATCACAGATAATTCTACAGCTATCTGAACTGACTGCATGGGGAACAAAACATGACATACAATTATGACTTTATTTTCACTGCTCAAATGAATAGTATGCACTGTATTATTGCCTGTACTCTATTATAACAATAAGGTATTAAGCCATCTACGTTATAGTCACCTACTGCTACTCTACTGGTCTGATTATATGACAAGCACTCCGAAGTTCTACACAAGAAGTTGAAATTACTTTAGAATAAAATCCAAGTTCTTTAATAATAAAGAAACACACTTTTTTATCTCTGCATAGGACTTGAGTGTTTATCCTATGTAAAATACCAATAAACACCTTACATTATAGCATATCTAGTCTAGCAAACAGAGTATTTCAATACCTCTTCTATAGTATACCTTACATGGTAGGCTTTTTCCAACACACTTTGAGGGAATTATATTTAGAATATTCTATTATATTAAGAAATGTAATACTTATCTTCAAGATTTTCTTGGAACAAAAGTCACAGATATAATAAGAGTTGATATTGAAATTAAACCTTTACATTACACAAATCAATAACATCATTTTTCTAACAAAACTCAAAATACGTAAGGTTTTAATTGTAAAAATAACAAAAGAATTTAAGTTTTACTTGATTAAAAAATGAATTTAAAGATCCTTTGTTGATATTGATAATTTAGGTGTGTGTTTTTTTTTTAAAGATTTTATTTATTTATTTTTAGAGAGGGGAGGGGAGGGAGAAAGAGAGAGAAACATCAGAGTGTAGTTGCCTCTCAAGCTCCCCCTACTGGGGACCAGGCCCGGAACCCAAGCATGTTCCCTAACTGCGAATGAAACCGGCAACCCTTTGGTTCGCAGGCCAGCACTCAATCCACTGAACCACACCAGCCAGGGATGGTTTTTAAAAATTTATGCAAAAGCATTTTGAATTCCATATTAACAGCAGTAATTTGATATATGGGTTAGTGAACTTGCTACACTCAGTTTTGAAACTGATAGGTTTTTGCTTCAAAGTAAATTAATTCATTTAAAAGGGATGTAGGTGAGAATATAAAAGGGAAAAAAAATTTTTGGTACACAATACAGGTACTGGAAATTTTTCAATATGTTTGGAACAACTTAGATATAGAACCTACTTTGCCAACTGTAAATTTTATAACATCTAAATACAGATCAAGTATTTATAGGGAGAATTTGCATCTGAACTGAGATATACTTAGAAGTATAAAATATCAAATTTGGAAAAATTTTTTAAAAAATGTAAAATAGCTCATTAATAATTTTCATATTGATTATATGTTGAAATGATATTTTGGATATATTGGGCTAAATAAAATATTAAGTCATAGCTTGTTTAACATTTTTTTAATGTGGTCACTAGAAATTTTACATTAAATTATGTACCTTGCATTTTAGTTCTATTAGACAATGCAGATCTAGATCATAGACCCTAAATGCAGCTAGCACCTTAATCAAGTGGTATAAGCAGCTGGTACATTGCCTTGTTCTATAAAGATTTGTTGAATGAATATATGCATACATACCAAAGAAGAAACAGTTTGTATACTATGTGTGATCACACTATATAAACCATTTTGCACCTTTCCCCCTTAAGATCACATCGTAAACATTTCACCAAACTATTAAAATGTATTACATTCCTATTTTGCTTATTTTTTTATTAGTGAAGGACACTACATTTTGGCATAATTTTCCATAGCTAATGACATAACATAATGAACTGTTTGACAGCTTTCTTATGCTGAACCATCTATGCACTCCTAAAATAAACCCTTGGTCGGTCACAATGTGTCCTTTTTAAAGGTACTTTTTAATTTAACTTACGTTTTTTATGTTTGCATTTATAAGTCACAAGTAAAGTCATTCTATACTGTTTTATCTGTGAGTAAGCTACCATTATTATATTTTGTATTAAATTTATTCTGGTTTTTAAAAATTTTATTACGGTAGTTCTCACCTTTTTCTAGTGACCAAAGGGCCAGATTAAAAAAGGTATTATCTGGAATTTGAAGAACACATAGAATTTAGTGATAAATCTTTGGTGCCTGATGGTGGCCTTTTTAGTGCCAAGTCTTTAATAACCTTTTAAATTTCTTATTTAATTATTTGTATGTTCAGAGTTTCTGATTCTTGATAAGTTTTAGTAATTTATACCTTCTAGAAAATCATGGCAAAAGCAAAACATGCTTGCTGTGACAAGACCAACCAACACCACTAAGGTTTATAATGAAAAACACCCAAATTTACCCTCTCCTCTCCTTGCCCAAGTGGCCGACTGCAAATTTGGTTGGTATTCTTCCTCTGATTCATACCAAAAATAAACAAACTTGCAAAATACACACACACTCCTGCAAGCACACATACACATTTGATATAGCCTGAATTGTGTCCCACCCCCACTTATTGAAGCCCTAACCCCCAGTTTGACTGCATTTGGAGATATGGGCTAACCTTTAAATAAATAATTAAGGTTAAATAAGATCATAAGGGTGGGGCCCTAATCCAATATGACTAGTGTCCTTACAAGAAAAGGAAAAGACACAGCAATATGCAGCAGAGAGGAAAGACCATGTGGAGACACAGCGAGAAGACGCTCCAGGCAATGGGAGAGGGACCAGGAGAAACCAAACTTGCCTACACTTTAATCTTGAACTTCCAGCCTCCAGAACTGTGAGAAAATAAATTTCTATTATTTAACCCACCCAGCCTGCAGCATTTTGTTATGGCAGCTCTAACAAACTAATACAATACTCATGAAAGGGGCTGCTTTCTTTTTAATAACAATGGCCTCATGTCACAGATTTTACACTTAATTTTTGTCACTTAAAAACAGATTATGAACCTCTGTTAGGGTAATATATCTAGCTCTATTTCATTTCTTTTTAATAGTTGCGTAATATTCCACAGTATGGCTCAACCATACATTACACACCCATTCCTCAATGGACAGTCCAGCATGCAAGTATATACACTACTCACACATACAAACATATACACTATGGATACCACTTCTGTAAGGAATGAAAAAGTGGAATACCTGGGTCAAAGGAATGTATATTTTAAACTGTATTATACAACTTCAGAGATTGCTTTCTAAAAAACTCACCAAAAGCAGACTATCTTTCTACACATTTATTAGAACAGATCTTTTAATTCTGTCAACTCTAAGGGTAAAAAGTTCTACTTTGATAGTGTGATTTCCACTGCCCTACTAACAAGGCTAAACAACACATTTTTATTAACAAATTTTCTTCCATGAATTGCCTATTTATATTTTTTTGCCCATTTTTCTATTATGGTTTTCTATTTTTAAAAAATCCATATATTAACTCCTTGTCTATCCAATGTATTGCAAATATTTTCTCCCAGTAAGTACTTTCATTTAACTTTGTTTATGGTACTCTTTGCCAAACAGAATTTAACATTTACATACAGGTAAATGTGTCAATTCTTTCCTTTATGCACTCTGAGCTTCCTAAGACTATTCAAGACTTATGAATTTTCTTGTAATATTTTTATTGTTTTACTTTTTTGCATATAAGGCTTTAATTCATCTGGAATTTATTTCTGTATGAAGTATGAAGCAGGAATCCATCTTTAGCCAATTTTGCTAGTACCATTATTAAAATGTCTGCCTCCTAAACTGAATGTGACTTTGATCAAACGTGAAATTCTCATTTATTCTTGGCTCTCCTTTGGACTCTTTTTCATTCCACTGATCTTGTACCAAAACATAGTTTTAATTATAAAATCCACCCATTACTGTTTTTTAAATATATTAGCAATACTCACAAATATATTTTTGATGTAAGCTTCAGACTAAGTTTTTTCAGTTTGAAAAATATATAACAGAATCTGATTGGAAATTTATTAAATTTATGTAATTTTGGAATGAATTGACAATTTTATGAAACTGCTTTCTACTCCAAGACAGCCTCCCTTTTTTTCGGGTCTTACTTTATGACCTCAAGTAAGTTTTATGGTTATATATGGTTTCATATATACTCTCTTTTCTTATTAACCTTTAAGAATTTTATATATTTTGTTGCCATTATAAATATCTTTATATTTTAATTTATAGCTGATTATTACTAGTTTAGAGAAAAGTTATCAAATTTTATATATTTATAATGAATCTAGACAACTGAGTAAATTTCTTAATTATAAAAGTTTTAGTAGAGTCTTTTGGTTTTCTAGGTGTGTATCATTTACAGGTAAAATAATCTCTTCTCTTTATTCTAATATTCATACTCATTTTACTTTCTCTTCTTTGCATCAGCCATAACACCTAAAACAAAGTCAAAGCATATTTATGATAGTGTACATTCCTGACATAACTGATTTTAATGGAAATAGTTTTTAATCCTTGTTGCTGGCTTTTTAAAAGCAATTGATTTTAAAACCTTTACCTTTAAAAAAAGCAATAAAGTATAATAATTATGTAAAGTGGCCTATTGTATAACTAAATAATTTACTTAATCATTTCCCTATTATTCAAGATTTCATTTCTTTCCAGTATTTCAGTATTATAAGTAACATTGTAATGAACATCCTTATACATAAAGGGTTTTATGTATTTCAGATTATTTCATTAGGGCCAAATCCTAGAAACTGAAATCCTGGTTTAAAAGATATAAACATTTTAAGGTTTTTTATACATTTGCCAAATTCTTTCCAAAAGATTTTTCATTCTCCTCTTTTCAAAGCTCCTTTGTTGTTGATGTAATGATGTTTAATAAGAAAATCGGAAACAAAAAAAGTACATCTTCAAATGTAAAAGGATAGGTAAAAGTCTTTATGAAGTTTAAGAACAGCTAAAATCCAAAGACAGTAGAGTATTCCAAAAAGAACTAAGGAGTCTAAATATGACTTCAGGTTACATTTAGAGCAATAAGATGAAGGAAGGGAATGATGCTTGATGGATATCAAAGAGAACTTAAGATTCCTAAACTCCTGCTTTGCCACCATTTTGTTTGCCAAAGACAATAATCTCTGAGCCAGAAGGGAAAACTAAAGCCTAAAATGCATAGATGTATTAGAAGAGCACCTAGCAACACTGCTCTCCCTTCTGCTCTGAATATCGTAGGTACTAAGAAAACTTACAAATAAAATAAAAGGTTGAGTACTCATTAATTTAATGAACTAGTGTCAAACTGTAAAGTGGTTTCTACTAGAATTCCCTAAAACACCCACCTCCTCAGGCCCTATTCTAGGCAATAGTATCATCACTAACTTCAAATGAACTATAGGAAAACATGGTTATTGCCCTGGCTTGTGTGGCTCATGGACTGAGTGCCAGCCTGCAAAATAAAAGGCAGCCAGTTCAATTCCCAGTCAGGGTACATGCCTGGGTTGTGGGCCAGGTCCCCAGTTGGGGGTGTGCAAGAGGCAACCAATGGATGTTTCCCTCTCACACTGATGCTTCTCTCTCTCTCCCCTCCACCTCTCTAAAAATAAGTAAAATCTTAAAAAGAAAACATGGTTATCAATTATGCACTCAAATGAAGGAGAAAGAATAGTAAACACATTGCAAAAACTGTATGAAGTAAAATTTAGCAAAGATTAATGTTAATTCCAAAAACATCAAGTACAAATGTTAGATGAAAAAGCAGCAATTTGCACTGTGTATGGCATAGGATTTACATTTATGTTAAGCTCACTGAGTTAACTGTGTAATAGACTTTGGCTATGTGACAAGAACCATGGGACTAAGAATTAGAGTATAAATGCTTCCACAGTATTATGATTTGGCTCAGACTATATGTAGAATGCTTGTTCTGTTTTGAACACTACACTTTAGTAGGATTACAAAAAAAAAAAAAAAAGGAATATATTCAGAGAACATCAATGAAGATAAGAACTTAAAACTCTATCATTAAAAAAAAGGATGTTTATATTGTTAAGATATAGGGGAAATAACAGCTACTATAAAGAATTTTCAAGTCTATCATGTGTAATAGGAATTAGACTTGCTCTATATAGCTTCATACAGAAGAAATAGCTTCAATAAAGCACACATGACAGGACAATATATTTCAATAAAATTTTTTAATAACCACCCTAAAGATTTAATTTTGTAAAATGAGGATTTTGGTAATAGTATTTAATATAGACAGAGACATGATTTAAAAACAAACAAACAAAAACTTCACAGCATTCAGAGTTGCCCAGAGGTAGGACAAAATGCCTTCAGAGGAAGTGACCCTCTCACTAAGGTGCTCAGCTTGGTTATATGGCCAGCTGAGGGGAGTGTTACAGAGGACATTTAAGCATAGAGGTATTTGGATTAAATCACTTCTCTGGTTCCTTCTAATCCTTAGATATTTGGTTTATAGCTTTGCTTATATCTAATAAAAATAAAAGTGTATTATCTCCTTAAGTGAAGCAACAAAAAAACTACCTTGGATTTTGGTAATTTATACTAGCCTTAAGACTTTTTTCTTCTCTGCTACTATCAAAATTAGAAAGTATTCCTTGCATATTTATTCCCCAAATAAACTACATGACTGCCAGGAAAGCATATGAAAAATAGCAAAATTTCTTTTTTATTTTCTCCACAGCAATAATGCTTGATTTGACTATTAAATATACAACTGAGAAAACCTAAAAGACAGCAAATCAAACAAACTATAAAAACAAACCCCCCCCAAAAAACAGTATTGAAATAAAACACCAGAATAAACTTTACTTTTAATAGTATGACAACCAAAAAGTGATTTAAACAACAAAGAAACTGGCTATTTCAAGTGTGAATACATAAAGATCTAAACAATGGTTTAAGTTGGATGTCATTCATTTCCAATGTTAAATCTAATTTATGTCAGATTAAGGTATTTTCCCACTGAAATAGTAAAACAGCACTTAGTTAATTTCTCCTATAATAAAAGCAAGAGTCCCAAAATGTGATGTTTACTAGAAATCAAGTGAGAGAAGGAATCCTGGAATTCAACTCAACATTATAAATATAGAAGCTGGGGTATCCTGATAACCCTGCTTGTCAAGATAGGGCAGAGGAGGAATGCCAAAGAGAGCAAGAAATAAGAAATTAACTACTTTGTTCCCATGACATAATCTACTCACCTCTGATCCTCTGCACATTCAGACTGTGTGCGTTTTTATCTACTTTGAAATAATATTTACTTTCAAAAACCAAATGACTTTTCCAAAATATAAAAGCACTACCTTGGAGATACATACCTAGAAGATGCTTCTGGAGCACTTCCAGTACCAGCCTGACCTTTGCAAAAACTTCAGATGGCGACGGATGTTCCAAGTCAGTCGTCATAGATTCAAAACGAATGATAATGATATTAGGCTGGCTTTCTACCACAGCAAAAAGGGAGGGGCAAGATGCCAGAGGCCTAAGGATATACTTCAGCAACATCTGTCCTGAAAAATTACATGAACTCTCATCAAAAATAACTAGAACTTTTATATAAAAGCATATATAAAAAAAAGATGATGGAATCTAACAACAAAAAATACATATATCATGTCCTAGCCAGGTAGCTAAGTTGGTTGGAGTGTCATCCTCATACACCAAGGTTTGTGGGTTCAATCCCTGGTCAAGGCACACACAAGAATCAACCAAAGAATGCACAAATAAGTGGAACGACATATCAATGTTTCTTTCTCTCCCCTTTCCTCTTTCTCTAAAATTAATTTTAAAAATACATATTATAATGACATTACAAACCACACACTATGTACTGCAGGTTTTCCCACTGAAGTTTCCTATCTACAAATTTTTTAATTATTCCAAAAGTCAGATAAACATCAGCAGCTGGTTTAAAAAGAAAAATATCTAAGCCCATAATAAAAAGACTAATATTTATGACAATTCCATTTGATGAATCATGAGGCCAAACCCTATGATCCATCATCACTGTTATCCAAAGAATATTATTTTTTACTGTCATTCCTTTAACACTGGATCTTCTGAGATTTCATGTAACTGAAACAAAGTAGTGTGCCTTACCAAATAATTTAAGTCTGGTATGTAGCTCTCCAAGAATGGAAAATGCCAAGAGAACAGAGCAGGTTTGTGGCACAGAGGTCTTCTCTTCATTGTGAGATTGTCCAGTGCATAAATGGAGTTCTGTTTGCAAGCAAGATTCCAAGTTGCTGGTATCTATGAAAATATATATATATTTATATAAGCTGTCTCAGCAAAGTAAGATGTTCCCACTTGTACTCCTCAGAGCCCTTCTCTTCTGAGAGTCCTAAATATGTTTCATTACAGTACACTTCCAATGCAATTAAATATTAACTATGACATAAGTGTCCCTGGCATCACTTTAAAACAATTACTTTAGCATGTTCAAATAATCGAACTAAGTGCAAAAGCAAGATGATGTGCCTAAAATTAGCGCTTATTTAGTATGTTTTGAAACAGTGAATGAAGGGAAGAAATCAAAGTTAAGACCCTAGTTTCACTTAAGACCTCCTCTTTTTTGTTCTTTCTTATAAAGAGAACAGCCTGCCAAACAAGTTTAACAGGAAGGGTGTGTTATAACAAAGAATATATCTGCCATCTTCTCGTAATTTTAGTAAGCTTGGAAGTGGAATCTAAAATTTTCCATATTATTTCAAGTATCTAAAATACATACGTGTGTTTATGTGTGTGTACACACATACATGTATAATGTATTTGGAGACCAAAGTGGATATTAAAAAGGCAACAAGGAGAGACTGTGAGGTTCCCCCCAAAAAAGACTAAATTTTAAGATTCAGGGTTGGCAAACATATATAACAGGTTTAATGGCACGTCCTTTACATAAATTCTCAGGGGTTTCACTTTGTATACACAAGATATCAAAGAGGGCTCATGCACAGGTGGCAGGCAGACTGAGAGCTAAGTAGTACAAATAAGTGCCAAGGCCAGAGTTATCCTGTTTGTTCATCTTGCAAAGCACCCCCATCTCATGATTCTGTCACCATTTTACCCCAAGGGCTGAGAAAAATTGACCCAAACCCATCTCAATGATCTCCTGTCTTCTTTCCTCAGCAAGAGAGAGAATAGTTGAACAGATTATTTAAGATTTCTATCCAAGACAAACTGTTGGGATTAGGACTGCTGGGAATGGGATAATCCTACTATGCAATGGAAACTTTGTATGGTCTTAAATCGCTACCATCTCCTCTATCATACCCTTCACTCCATGGATCCCCACCTACCCAATAATCTTCCCTCTTCTCTGCTCCTTCCTTCTGAAAGGAACAGAGGGAGAGATGTAAGGGAAGTAAAGTGAGGACACTTTAGATAGCCAGAGTTGGTTCTAACAAGCATTTTGCCTAATATGAGAACTCAATATCAACTTGCAAGATTAATAACTGAAACCTTCTCAATACAAAATATTTAGAACATATTCAGAAGCCAAATTAGTTCAGGCAGATTAAGCAAAGCAGTCCACCTGAGGTCAGCAGCACCTTTTGATGGTGGGAAGTTCCATACAATCAGCTTCTGCCACTCTTCACCAAGGTGATAAAGTATGTTCTGTTTCTGTATCGTGAGCTCCATGCTGAGAGATTTCAAGATTTTTAAATCAAAGCATTTTCTGGCTTTTAATAACTTCAAGCATTTCTGTGCCTGGTAGTGAAATGGAGTCATCGTTAAACATTCCATCCTGACTCAGGACAATCAGAATACAAGTGTATACTGTTAATATACAGAACACAAAATTTACTAAAAACAAGAATAGTACTAATTGTTCATGCTTTGGAGAAAGCAATTCATACCTCTTCTATATGCTGAGCAGCAGTGACATACTTCTTCTCTGCTAATGCACAATTATATTCTTCAATAGCTGTAGAAAACTGAACAGATAAATATAGTTATTAGGTATTTAATTTTATACATCTTATTATTTCAAGTCTGTCTGCTTGTTTTTAAATTATGAAAAATACCATCATAGTCAGGGGATACAGATTTAATGAGACCAATGCAGGGGGCAAAACCTTTCTCACCACGAAAACACTGAATTTGATTTGAAGTTACTAACCTCTTGTAGCTGTTTAAGCAAACTTAGGACTACTGAGTCTCTTTCCAATTGTTGCTTCAGGTCTGTAAATTCAGCAGTTGATACATGAAGATCCCGGCGGACCTAATTCACACATCAAAGACAAGTATACTTTTAAGCTATACTATATCTAAGAAATAAAACATTCATAGCTAATCAATAAGCTTTATTACATGAATATAACTTCTGTTGAAATTTAAATGCTGGTTAAGACTGGGATGTAGTAGGAAGAAACTTGCGGTCCACTTAGTCCAAACCCTTATCCTATGCAGGAATGCCCATCCCCATCAACGTAATATCCTTATGTCACCATGTATTCTTAGTTTACATTGTTATCTATCATCAGAGAGTTCATCTGCCTAGATTACTAGACAGGTATCCCCAGTGCCAATTCATTCTACAGTAGGATAGCTCTATTAGGAAGACTTTCTCATGAGTCAGAATCCACTTTCCATTCTGTCTCACCTTTTCAGGGACTTTGCAGTATCGATTATTTCCTTTCCTCTCTATATCTTTACCTTTCCCTATTTCATCCTTCCTTTATGAAATATATATATATATATATTGATTAAATACCTACAAAGGCATGGCTCCTCCCATCAGATTTAAGCATGTTAAAATTTCCCCCACCTTTAAGAAAAAATTTCCTCCATCTCAGCAACCATCCTATTGCTTAGTAGCTACCTTATTTTATTCCTCCTTGTCACAAACAAGTTTCTTGCAAGATTGATCCATACTCACTGTCTTGACTTTCTCATAACCTCTCGTTCACTCTATAACTCACAGTGATCTGGTTTCTATCCCCACCTTTACACCAAAACTATTTCAAAACAGTTGATGCCGATCCAACTTGTTGTTAAATCCAAAACATGTATCATCAATTTTAACTATTTATCAGTACACTGTTACTTTCCTTTCCTTAGCTCTATGACACCATTCTCTACTGATTTTCCTCCTTTTCTTTAGCCATTCCTTCTCATTTTCTCTTGTGAGCTTCATTTTTCCTCTGGCCACTTCATACCTACTGATAATCCTTTCTCCCTGGCCTTCTTACTCTGAACCAGTGGTTCTCAAAAAATAAAACTTTTTTTTGCTCTACCTCCATCCAAGGATATTTGACAATATCTGGAGACATTCTGGCTTGTCAAAACTGAAAGAGCTCTGGCATTTAATGAGTAGAGATCAGGGATACTGCTAAACATCTTACAATGTACAGGATAGGTCCCACAACAAAGATTGTCCAGCTCCAAGTATCAACAGTGCCTAGGTTGAGAAACAATGCTCCATACACTCTCTCTGGGCAACCTCATCCATTCCCATGGCTTCAATTTCTATTCACAGCTACTGCTGTGAATAATAAATTGTCCTTCATCACACATCCAAGGAGTCTCATGGCTTCAAACAGCATCCATGAAACAGTGGCAGGCTATCTCAAGTCCACATCATTTTCCTACCTTCCACACATGTATATGGATGGGGTGATGTGCAAGCTGTTTCACTCCCACTCTTCCACAGTTACAGCACATTGCAACCCAACTAGACTAAATGTTCCAGCATCCTTCACAATTAGCTGTGACCATGTGTCTAAGAGATTACCAGTGGAATATAAGCAGAAGTGATGTGCACCATTTCCAAGTCTGGATCTTAAGAAAATGGATGTGCCTCCTCTGTGCATTCTCTTTGCCCTTAATCTCTAGTTATAACCTGCACCTAGGGAAAAGGCCAACTTCAACCATGCAAATAACAACAAAATCCTAGAGTAGTGCTTCTCAAACTGGAAAGTACATACATAACACTTGGTGAATCATATTAAACATTAATTCTGATTCAGTAGATCTGGGATGGGCCTCAGAGCCTCCATTTCGAACAACCCGCCAGAAGCTGCCAATTCTGCTGCTCTACTGTTGAAGACAATTCTGTAGGGGTCTCTGACATTACTACCCTTGCAAGTGAAACAATAACTACCTTTAGTTCTAGACTATCTTTTAAGAATGTTTATGTAGTAAGCAACTTGGAAAATAGAGATGATGTTTCCCTCCAAAGCAAAAAGCAGACATGCTTACTACCCGTAACAGGAGATTTAGGTTCCCTAAACTCAGTTCTCTTCTATAGTGTAATCCACTGCACAATGACCTTTAGGAACTGGGGCTCAGGACCCTGCAAAAATGCTCATATTCTGGCTACTGCTATGAAAACAAAACTGTCCTTCACCTGACACCCAAGGAGTGTCATGGCTTCTAACAGTATCCATGAAACAGTGGCAGGGTAACTTGCTCACTTGCAAATAGGTTAAAACCTCAGATCCCTTTCACAGTTCTTGTCACAGATGTCTAGAGTAGCGAGGTCCTAGGTTTCAGAATCAGCCTGCTAACCTAAACTACTAATATTAAAATAAATTTATCTGCCCTCACTGATGTGGCTCAGTGGTTTGAGCACCCTACCACAAACCAAAATCACCAGTTTGATTCCCTGTCAAGGCACATGCCTGGGTTGTGGACCAGGTCCCGCAATGAGGGCATGCAAGAGATGGATGTTTCTCTCTTTCCCCCTCCCTTCCTCTCTCTCTAAAAATAAAATCTTTTTTTAAAAAAGATTTATTTATTTTAAGAGAGGGGGAAGGGAGGAAGAAAGAGAGGGAGAGTAACGTCAATGTGTGGTTGCCTCTCATACACCCCCAACCAGGGACCTAACCCACAACCCAGGCATGTGCCCTACACTGGAAATCAAACCAGCGACCCTTTGGTTCACAGGCCGGCACTCAATCCACTAAGCCACACCAGCCAGGGCAAATAAATAAATAAATAAATAAATCTTAAAAAAAATTTTTTTTTCTTGTTTGGGCCATAGCATCTCAAGTTTGTTTACTCCCACTCTCTCACACACTCTATCTCCCCTGCACTGTCTCTCTTTACAAGTCTATTCTTCATCTTAATACAATCCAACTGTGAGCTTTATTTGCATATTCCTTAGATAACCCATACTTACACTCACTTCCCCTACAAAAACCTACTCCTTCTCTAGATTCTCTATTTCAATGAATGGCACATCAGTGACCAAGTTCCCCATTTATTCGTGATTTCTCCATCTTTCTCTCCCCATTATCAACAAATCCCAAAGATTCTATCTCTTAAATGTCACTAGGATTTGTCTACTTTTCTCCATCTCCATTGCCATTGACTTTAGAGCAGGTCACCATCCAGTCCTGCCTGGTTACTTTAACTGTCTTCTCATTTCCCACTCTCACTTCCTTCATGCCCTTTCTTCAAACTGCAAGCAAAATGGGATTCCTAAAATTCAAATCTGATGTCACTCCTTCCTTAAAATCCTCCATTGCTTCCACAGTCCATCAAGACAACATCCATACTACTTAAACTGAAACACAAGGTACTTGTTTATCTTTATAATCTCATCACATGTTCCTTCCCACCATACTCTCTAAATTCCGTCAGACAGAATACTTGCAGCTCTCCAAAAGTGACAGCTCTCCATTAAATCCATGCCTCTGCAATGCTGTCCCCTCTGCCTAACTAAAACACTCTTCTGTCCTGTTTTGCCTAATTACCTGTAACTTCAGGTTTTGGTTCGAACACAATTTCCTGAAGAAAATCATCCTTAGCTACATCTCTCTCTAACTGGATTATTCCTATTTAGTATGTATCGCACTGTTTTACTCATCTATAGCAGGTGTAAGTTCACATCTTAAAATAAAAAAACTCTAGTTCTGCAACTATCACAGTGTCCGGCACCTTGTAGATGTTCAATAAATACACCAAATGTCTGAATAAACCCCAGTATCCACCTACTGAATCTAATTCGTCTTCTCTAGCCATAAATTTGAATCCCTCTTCCATGCAATAGGGCTTCAAATCTTTAAAGTGTTTCTTTCTAAGGCTTTAACCCCTAAGTGTTTAACCCTTAGCTTCTTTTCACTGTTCTTCAGATGGTATGGTGTTCAGCCCTAGATCTTCTCATCTAGATGAGCCGTCTTTCAAAATACAACAAACAGAACTGAATAGATTTCACCAGCTATAATCTGGCCAGCAAAACATACAGAGCCCGTTAATGTCTTGCTGCAGACACTTCATTTCTAAATGTGTAGTCTTAAGACTGCAGTATTGATTTGTTGATCAAACACAGACTGAAAATACTACTTGAACTGCACCAAAGTTGCAGAGCAACAGACTTATTTTTATTAAAACCTCTAATCAGAAAGAGTGGTTAACTGGCTATTAAATGTCTTTTTCTAGATAAACTAGTGGTTTCCCCACTCGTGACTCAAGTTTCACAGAGAACTTTTGCAAACACATCTGTTCACTTTCGTTCTTTGGTAACTACCAAAAAGAAAAGAGAGTTGGTGTCTTTTCTTAAGGACCTTTAGATTACCTCAACATCCTAATTTTGGAGGTCAACAGGCCGAGTGATAACTTAGAAATAGATGTAGAAGATACCTAAGATCAGACTGTGTTTAAATCTCTAGTATTGGTTTGACTTCTTTCAACTGCCTATTTTTCTTAAAAGGAAACTGAAAGGGAAAAATCTTGGTGAGGTAATGGTAGTGAAAAATGTTAAAATTATAAAGCAGACATTTGTTTCCAGACTGGCTTACTTCTTATTGTGATGACAGAACTCTGGCAAACACAGTACACATTCTTAAAACCTGCCAGACTTTCAGAAGACCTTTTTAGCAAGCACTAGTTCCAAAATGACCCAGTACAAAATAGGCAATAATTCTCTGTGTGTCTAGGGAAAGTGGCTTTATACAGGAAGTAAAGTGTCTGTGATTGGCAAATCAAGCCAATTTTCCAGAATAAGGCCAAAAGACAAAGATTACACTAAAGTGTGAATGTGTTAAGGCCAGCTGCAGATAAGAGACTGCTGGCCATTAAGAGATTCAAATATTTAAACTAAGAAGTGACACAACAAGAGGCCAAATGATCCAGTTCCAAGCTTCATCTGATTTTATCTTATTATGAAGACAATAAAATCCTGAGATTTTTTTTTTTAATTTATAAAGTCCTAGTCAAGTGCAAGACATTATTATTATAGCCAAAAACAAAATGCTACCATAAAAAGAATTTTTTAAATTATATTTTTGGAAAAGATTCCTATTTTAAAGTTGAAAGTCACCCTAAAATCATCTAATTCAACTTCCATTTACCAATAAAAAAAGTGAAGCCTTGAAAAGTTGTACAGAAATGAATTGTCTTAGGAATCAGGGAACTGAACTGCTTCCCTACAAACCTACTCAATGTAACAAACTATTCTTACCTCACTCTCTATCCTGGATTTCAGCAGATCAATATCATCAGACAGCTTATCCACTTGGGCAACCAGGTCCTGTGCACTTTGCATGCTAGGCAGGAATTCACTATACTTCTTGCTGATCATACTGCACACCTCACCCTGTAAGGCAGAAAAACATCAAAGAGATGAGTAGGGAACTCTGTTAAAAATATACATCTTCTATGTTGGAACCTTCTTGCCAGTTACCACACCCATTCACTTTCCCTCCAAGACAATGAGTTTCTTTGAAAAACACATTTCTCCTACTGTTAAAGGTCCCATAACATTATTAGGGTACAAAAAAATAATGATCAACAAATCCCAACAGTGCCCAAGAGTTATACAAATGCTGAAAAAGAGAAAGGCAGCACCAGATGTTCTCACGTTGAACTACTATAAACTCAGATTATAGCCACCAAATTAAAGCATGTATCTAATTGAAAACAAGTGGGTAAATTAAATCTATAATCCATTTGCTTCACTCAACTTATGAATTTCTATCTTCTTGCTTATAAAACTTAAGGCCTAATTTTATAACCCTAAATTGATGAGCTCCATCTCTTTTAATCTAAAATAATTTAATAAACAAGTTACTGAATGCTTTTCACTGAATTAGTCGATGCTTTGGAAGATACAAGAATAAATTATGCTTGCCCAGAAATAAGTGCCTTTTATGCAGGGAAGATAGTATACACTTAAGAAACCAGAATACAGAAATGTAATAGAACAACAGAATTAATGTCCTCCAGGAGAACTGAGAAAGACATCACCTCGGCCTGAGGGAAAATGGGGATATTTCTCATTCAGGAAACATGTGAGATGGAACACTTGAAAAATAGGTAAAAATACTACAGGTAAAGTATGGAGAAATGGCAACACAAGCAAAATCTGAGAACCAGGAAAATACAACTGGGCCTGCTTGGAGTACAGAAAGTAATTATCAATTGACTGAAGATTCAAGTTGGGAAAAGAAACCCATGAGAAAGGGTAAGTCAGGTCCCGAACACACAGAAAGGAGCCGCGCTACAGCAGATTAGTATCGACTCCTCGTTCCATCATATAAAAGTGATGTAAAATTCTAAAGCCATGTTAAAGAAAAAATGCCAATGACTTTAATACCTAAACTTTCAGAAACTATTTTTGTAAAATAAAACCATTTTTGTGCCTTTATGACACAATGTCAAACTTGCTCTCTTAAATCCAGATGTATGCGGTACACCATTTTGTAAATGGAAGCAACAAAGAAGTGGGCAAATACTGGCAAGGTAATAACAGCAGTACAAAGTGGAACTGTGTGTGGCTATGTGACTTTTGTTTCTGTATCAATCTCAAAACAGGGTCCACAGAAGTGCCATTTGCATGCTTTCAACACTCAGCACAGCCTCAAGGGCCTAGGGAATACAGAAAAGAGTTCAACAGATCTACTGATAGGTTTCAACAAGAGAAGTTTCGCGGAGAATGGTTTCAAAGCTATTATACTCATCCACAAATTGTACAAGAGGAGTGGGCGGAGGAAATAAACCTTCACGGATGGGGAGGAGTCCTGTCCTCATTTCAGTCCCTCTAAAGTCCTCCCTCCCTGGGCACCTTCCCACCCCAGCTCCCAGCTCCGCAGGTCTCCTCAGTCTCTCTCCTCTTCCCCCAGCCACCACCTCTTCCTTTCCCCCGTCCCAGGCCTTCTAGGTCCCCAAACCTTGTCTGGGCTCCCCTCCGAGCTCCCTCTCCCTCCTCAGCCTACAGACTTCCAGCCTCCCTAAGCCTTATTCTCACACAGACCACACCTGACTGCTCGGACCCACTCGGTCGGTTCTTAGCGTCCTCTCCGCCCCCTCCCGTCACACAAGGATCCCGGGTCCCATTTTAGTCAGCCAAGGGCTGCCCCGCCTACACCTTGATCTCCTCCACCCGCCGGGTCAGGTGGCTAATCCGAGTTCCCAGATCCTCCTTCTCCAGGGTCCCCGAGTGTGCCAGAATTTCCGTCACGAATGAAGCCATCGCCACGACAGCAACCAAGGCTCAGAGGTTTACTCTCCCGGAGCCAGCGCGGCCGCTCCAATCCCGCCAGAGGCCTCGGCGCGCAGCCTGCCGGGAAACGAAGTCTCGCGGGATCCCGACTGCCACACGGATTAAGGACAGCTGCACTACAACTCCCAGCAGGCCCCGCCACTCTTCTAGCCTGCAATTTCCACGGCGTCTCGTAGTTGGCAAACTTGGTAAGCGCGTTTCTTCAGTCGCTGTTGACGATGTTTCTTCCCGACCAGTCCTAACTGAACTTTTCTCAATTCCAAAACGCTTACCTATGAAATTTATCTATCCAGAAGACCCAACAAGCCCATCTTGAACTTTTCTCGTTAAATATTCACTCTCATGGGCCGCAGTGACCATGAGAGTCTAAATGAATAATGTCCTCTAGAGTTGTGCAAAGAAGTGGCGTCACTTCCTTATAAATAAAAGTCTGCCTATACTTGCTGCTTTATATTGCATAGTTTATATTACATCTATATACATATATACATGTATACTACATCCTTGTACACATAACTATACACATATTACACATACATAACACACCACATGTTTATATTACCTAGGTACCAGTAACAGCATTGTATGGACTAGAACAAGATATTCAGCAATTTTTATCAGAATACAAACCAATTTTATAATAAGCTTTTAAAAAATTGTTTCATTATTTAAATGTTACATACCGAAAGATGTTCACAATGTACGTACAGTATAATTCCTTTTTTAAAAAATAGATATAAATACACATATAGAAGTAAAGGATGTATACCAAATTATTCTCTCTAATTTTCTGTTTTTCTGCAAAAAAAAGTACTGCTTTAATTAAAATGTTATTTTTAATTTTTTAAAATTTGTCTTTGATAGTTGACCCCAAGTATATGCTGATCCTAAGATCCTTGTCAATTTTAAGTGTCTGTGGGACAATCTGCTTATTCTAGTGAGGCAAGGGCAGCTTCCTGTGACACGAGCAAAGGAAACGAAGTGGAGGTTGAGGCGGGAGGTACAAAGAACAGCCATAACATTCTAAAAAGCTCCTCTCTATAGAAAACCAAATCAACTTCTATTTGGTAGACATGGCAGTCTCACTTTGAATTCCAAATACTATTAATAATAAATGCCCAGTTGAAACCATAGGGCAACAGAGTCTGGGGCTCAGGCTGCCTGTCACCACTCAGCAAAAAAACAGAGACAGGGATTGCTTTATAATTGTACTTTTATTAATATCAGGGGCCAGCAATCTGAGAAGGTGGTGGGTAAAAACCCTAACATCCACCTTCCCATTGAGCTTTCAGAAGCAAGTTTAAGTAGGGGAAATGTGTGAATTTGGAAAGGGAAATTCCTATGGGGAGCTCAGACATATCCTTACTCTTGGGAATAAGGGTAGGAGGAGCTGGAAGGGGAGTTCTGAAGCTTCTTCCCAAGCTAGATGGATCCCTTTTTTGCGCTGTTATTTCTCCATTTGCAGTAACATTCCTCTCTTCCCTGGAACCTGTGGTTTATGGCTTCTGAAGCTTTGTACACTCTGGTTAGGGAGAAGTATGAACCATTTGCTTTCAAGTGTCCTTGGTTAGGGGAAATAAGGTCTTACAATTCACCAGCTAGCTATAAATTGCTCAAACTGTTTGGCCTTGTTTAATTTTCTTGTCTGAGTTTCCTCATTCCACTTGCCCAGGAACTTTTGTAGCTTCTTACTTTCCTGTCTCACAGTGAGAAAGAAGGACCTGAAGACAAAGTTCCTGAAAACTTGCCTTACATATTTATTGAGCAACTGCTATATGGCAGACATTGTGCTAGGCTGGGAATCCAAATATGTGAATAAATAATCTCAGGAAAATATGATCATTACTACTTTGGAGGTAGATGAGAGATGGATCCATATTTTGTGGGATCTAAATCTTACAAAGTTGCTGGAAGGAGGAGGGCTGTTTAAGGAAGGGAATATAAAATAACAAATATTGTATAAAATAAGGGGCAGGCCTTGAAAGGGGCCTGTGCAACTAACAGGCCCTGAGGCTTAATCCACCTCTGAGAAAGGCACAAAGAGCAGGGGAGGAGCATCTGGTCTCTGATTAAATCAAGGAGGTTTCACAGCAGGAAGGAATCTGAACTGAGAATGGAAGAAGGTGTCACCATGAGGTTGAGGTTCTGGGAACTTCCCCTAGGAAACACATCCATGTGTACCCACAAACACAACTACAGAAGCTCCTCCTCTCTCTGGGCCACTGTGTAAACTGAGGGCCATTCCTCAGGGTTCCAGAAAAAGATAGGGAAGAGCCAGAGTTAGGCTAAGGCAAGAAAAGAAAGGACATCAGGGAGGGAATGAAAGTGCTACACAGACAGTCAATACATGCAAGTATGAATGAATAAGTGAATAAATTAAAAATTAATAGATGAATAGATTCTGTCTTCCCTCACTAACCTGACCTTCTTCATAATTCATACTTATCATGGTTTATATGTTTCCCAACTCATGGATTCTCACAAATCATCAAGAAAGGGCTCTTGAAGAAAAGTCAAGGAAATAAGGAGAAATGTCTGAATGGGTTTCCCCTGACTTATCATGGCTCACACACATGAGGCCTGCCTGTTTTCAGGGAGAAAGTATCAAACACAAACCTGGATGGGTATATAGCACCAGCAGGCAGTGTTTCCAAGGATGTGCATTTTGCCATTGTGTTGATTAGAACCTGTCATTGTTATAAGAGCAGCAGAAGGATCCTACAGTTTGACAGAGTTTCCCATTTGCTTCAAAAGAGTATTAAGGGAGGGACAGGGAGTGGGCGCAGGCATGGATGAAGCCAGATTGGTATGAGTGGATAATTCCTGAAGTAGGTGATGGGACATGATATTTCTTCATGTGTTCTACTTTTGTATATGTTGAAATTTTCCTATGATAAAACATAAAAGAAAAAAGAGCATTCCAGGTAATTTTGCTTGCCTCCTTCCACCTTCCCATCGCTAATAATCTAATCAGACTGCTTAAGTGTTGAGGCATCGTGCAGATAAATCAGGATGCTGCTTTCTCCTTGCTAACAGTCCCACCCCTTTGCCTTCACTTCCTAGTGTACCACGCGGTAATCAGTAGATTAAATATGACTAGGGGAATACATTGGTCAACATTTATGTCTTTAATATAATAAATCCCAATTTTCTTCTGTGTTTTTCCATAAAGATTAACCTCACCTGGTGTCACCTGGTGACACAGCATGCTGCAGGTGCAGTGCAGGAAGAATCACTGCTGCAGCCTGGGGACAACATGAAATGTCACGGTCCCAGCCACCTGGCTCAGGAGTTGGGTCTGTTGCTTACTTGTTGGGGAACCTTGTCAAATTACCTAACATGGATCTCTCAGTAATGATGTGAAAATTAAATAAAGGTAAAATATCTAACCAAAGTCTGGGATTTAGCCACACTCAGTAAATGCAAATTATTTCTTTTCCTGTCAAACCTGCCTCTTGGCAGCAGCAACAAGTAGGGGTGGAAGCTGGTATGACTGCTGCCTATTTGCAGGTGCTGTCCTAGCAGCAACAGGAGGCTGGGGAGGGAGCACTTCCCTTCTGGTACATTCTGGGTCTGGATGGGTGTCTTGGCTTGGAGAATTTTTTTATTTTTTCTGCTTATAAAAATACTAAGTGGTAAATTTATAAAGTAGACAAGCACAAATAAGGAAATAAAAACTACATATAATTCTTTCACTAAAATAAGCATGGTTAACATTTTGTAATATGTGATATAGAGAGATATAAATACAGATATTCACATGTGTGGTATATTATATATAGAAATATAGATATCCATGTAAATATGCATATATATGCACTACTTACGAAAGTGAAATTGTATTCTATATACTGTTTGGTCACCTGCTATTCTCCATTAACAACATATTAAAAATATTCTTCATGTCATTAAACTTTCTTATATCACGTTAAAATTGCTGCCTAGAATTAAACAAAATGTACATTTATTAACAATATTTCAGTGGACATTTTCATAAATATTTGTATATTTTCACAGTACATTAGGGTAAGTTCCTGGAGGTAGCATACTGGGTCAAAGTATGCACGTATTTGAGAGTATGAACCATGAAGTTACTCTCCAAAGTGAGTACATTAATGGATAGTCCCAGAACTTCATACTTGTCATCTTAAAACCTGAGATTTATGAATTTTCTCGTTAAATATTTATCGATGTCTCATTGTCTGGCTTTTGCCTCTCATGGGACCCTCCCCCAGAATCCACACCCACATCTAATCTTGAGCACTGCCCCTAAATTCAAACATTGCAGAGCTCCTGGCACCTGCTTCAGCTGCTGCCTAAGGAACTGAAACAAAAACCCTCTCCAAATGTGAAAGACCTTCTGCTCAGGCCTCCCAAAAGTCCTCCCCACTAACCAGTCACTGAGACACCTCTTTTTCTTTCTGCCTCCGTGGTGGGAGCAGCCACGCCTGTGCTGTCTGTGGGAAAGCCCAGCCCGGGGGACGGCTCCTCTCTCTCCTCAGCTGGATCTACTCCTGTGTCACCACCACTCTGCCTCAGCGGAAGACTCTCAGCCTGGATCTGAATGAAACTGAGACCTGGATCATGGGCCTTTGGGAGGTCTGCATGAATCAGGAGGAAGTTGCCACTGTGTGCCAGGCTTTTGAGTCCTTCTTATCTCTGCCGCAGGAGCTCCAGGCATCCCGCATCCTCATGGTGGTCTCCCATGGGCTGGGATTATTGGGGCTTCTGCTCTCGGGCTTTGGATCCGAATGCTACCAGTTTCACAGGATCAAATGGGAATTTAAGAGGCAGCTTTGCATCCTCGGAGGAACTTTGGAGGCATCAGCTTCAGCCAAGACCCTCTTTTCAGTCTCCTGGGTGGCCTATGCCACAATTCAAGACTTCTAGGATGACAGCATCTCTGAGATTGTGCCTCGGTGGGAGTTTGGAGATGCCCTCTGCTTGGGCTGGGCCACCGGTATTTTCCTGGCTCTTGCTGGGTTACTCCTCATCTGCTTGACCTGCAGGGGAAAAGAAGTGCCCTTTTCCCCAGGTGGCTGGTCCTACAGCGCACCACACTGTGCTCCAATTGAGGAGTCTGATGGGTCCTTCCATCTAATACCAAGATCTAGGAACCTGTTCATGTAGGACTAGTACTGTCTGCCAAGGAATCTCGAATAAAAGAATGTCAGTAGAATCCTTTCCCTTCCTTACCCTTCCTCACTCTGGATTTGCATGCCTCATTTTGGGGGTGGTGGTAACTGCCTTGTTTGTCAACAGTTTGACTATCTTTGTGATACAATGTTCCTAATTTCAGAATGAAAAATCAAGTCACAGTTTCTAACAAACACGTTTCTCTGATTTAGACCTTATTTATATAAAATGCTTTTAAACTCATAACATTAATGATATACTTGATTCTTTGTTACTAAGAAAAACACATGATAAAATTGTACCCCTCATAGAAAAATCAAGTGTGAATAGTCAGAGTATATATAGCTAGAAAAGCTGAAGAATATGCCTTGGCAAATGAAAATGAACTATTGACCTAACATAGTACATTAGGCTAGGAAGCCTCCTTGTGTCTATTTTCAGCATTAGGAGAACAATTTAATGGGGAGTTTCACAATATATATTTGGTGTTTTGTAGATACTTATTATCCCAAAGACATACTCTTATTTCTGCTTTGTTATGAGACCATGAGCGGTCTTCTCTGCCTTTCCAGCATGCAGGTAAGAAAAAGAGTGTGTGAGTGTGGTAGGGTGACCGGCCATCCTGGTTTGCCCAGAACAGGGCTCTTTTAGTGGGAAAACTGGGAAAGTCCCAGGTAAACCAAGACCAGCTGGTTACCCCACAGTGGCTATGCCCAAAAACTGCCTTCAGAAATATGTTTTACCATAAATAAAATCATGTTATAAATCCTTAACTTTCAACCTAAATAAATGTTAGCAGGCCTAACCAGGCTGTGGCTATAAATTAAGTTCCTCTCACAGCAATGACCAGAGTTCTTTGCTTGTGCCACCTGCACAGTCCGGCCCTGTGCCCTGACTTCCCCCACAGGTTTTCCTCAAGGAGAAGCGTCATGCTTGTGCACAAACCCGTCTGTCAGCAGAGAACACCCTGTGCCATCCCCACTGCTCCTCTGACTCCACTAACTGGATGAAAAAGAGTCACCATCGACCCTGTCGGCAATCCCACAACTAATAGGGGAGGAAAACTAAGGGTGATGACTCCCAATGTCCCCGAATAGGTGACTTTTCCCAGTTTGGATGCCTGCTGGATTGCTTGCAAAACTGAGACTCCTCCCTCCCTCCCTGGATGCTGCCCCTTGCCAGTTCAGCTCGGAATCCCCCACTGCCTGTGCTCAGACATGTCCAGCTTCTCTATAAAACAGCTCTGACATAGCCCTGGCAAGATGGCCGCTGCTGAAGCAAACACACACACACACACATACACACACACACACCCCCTCCCCCCAACACAAGAATAAACACTTTTGCCAGCATAGTCCAGGCCAAGTCCTCCTTAAAAAATTAACCTTTCTACTTGCTCTGAGAAAACAAGTTTGCGAGATGCAACTCCATCTTCAGCAACTTTTACCTTTTTGCCCAGAGTAGGAGTCACGGTTTTTCCAGAGAGCTCCTTTCCCTTTTAAGTATGACCTTTTGTGTATGTCCACTTGCCATACACAAATCCACATGACTTTTAGGTAAATAAATTTCTGAGTATAAAGGGCAGTTAGCATCAAAGTTGTATTCTGGCCTTCTCTGTTTCCAATGCTTATTTTATCATCTACCTCTACTCAATAAAGTTTCAAAGCTCTTTGGGCCAAGTCTGAATCTGGGGTAAGGTTCATATACCCAAGTTATCCTTGGATCCAAGAAGGACCAAGTTCATCATTCATCCATCTGATCATTTATTCACACATTTAGCAAAATTTTTTTAGCACCTAACATGCCAGGCATTATGCTAGAAACGAGGAATAGACAGTGAGACAAAATTTATTCCTGCCCCTCAGATAGGCAAATAGAGGAGACCAATAGTGATGCGAAATCACTTAAATAAATGGAAATTGTAACCGTGACACATGTTACAAATTTGGAAAGGTACATGGTTCTATAAAATCATACAATAGGAAAATTTTAACCTTGTCAAGGAGTCATGAATGGGTACCCTAAGGAGGTGATAATTGGCTAAAATATAAGGGATGGATAACAATTTTAGATAGAAAAAAATGTATAAGACCAAGCTGCTGAGCTAGGAAGGACCCAGATGTTGCAGGGCCTGTAGGTCAGATTGAAGAGGTGGTTTCTATTGTCAGAACCACAGGAAGCCAAGCATGTGGCCAGGTAGTAGGAGCTCAGCTCCTAGCTGACAGCAGCAGTAACCCGCTCCCCTTCACTAACACCTTGTCCTTGTGCAGTTTCCCTGTCACACATGTGGGTAGGGTTTAATAGTTTGCAAAGAACTTTTACATATTTTTATTCACATAGATTTATTTAACACATCTTGAGGTTTATTTGTTTTTTGAGGTTGGGAGAACAGATTTTTCTTCTAACAAGAAAAATGATATTCAAAGAATTTAGGCAACATGCCTGTGGCAGGTAATTAGCCGGTATAACCTTGAACCCCATGTTTTGAGGCCATGGCAGTCTCTCGTCACCCCATCCTGTTGCTTCATGGGGATGAAGCATCGTCAAGACAATCCACTAAACCATGGGAAAAACTAGCACCAAGCAGAAAGAAAAGCAGAAAGAAAAACCAAAGATCTACAAAGAAAAATGCTGTCCTTTGTGCCTTTGTCGAGGTTTAAACAGGGTCTTTGTTGCTAGGTGGTTCACCTGGGCCTGCTGGTGGCTTGCAGCCCTCACCCTAATCCCATATTTGCAAGTGCTGATATTTTTCATCAGCATGTGATTATGCCTTCCCCTGGGGAAAAAACCCACAAACTTAAGATTTAAGAAAATAGTCTGTCTGCCTAACTCTCCTTATAAAAGAGACAAAGGCATTTTTTAAAAAATAGGGGTGGAGCAGGAACTGTTAATTGATTCCCAAGTGGCCAACAGTATGTCATTCTCCAGAAAGGAATATGATTTGCATTCTGGCCAGAAGCCACTTTTAGAGAGAGTCTAAAGAAAAAAATGCTTTTCATCTAAAATGACCACTGTTTTTATCTACCGACTTCGTAGGGGAAATAATGAGGCATAAAAATAGAAATAATTAAGTTTTATCTCCAACTCAGCCTTTTCTCATCTATTTGTGGCAAATTATTTTAACAGTGAAAACATTTCTTTATTGTGGTTACACATGGAGAAGCCTGTTGCCATATGTATTAGAAACAGAGAAGAACATCAATCAAAATTTCAAGACAAAAGTTTTTCTTGTGTGCAAGGCATTGGAAGAAAATAACTCAAGGGCTCATCAGTTTTGATGCAGTTAGAATTTGTAATGTTTGGTGCTATCTCTTCTAACAGTCTACCTCTTGAGTCTGAAAATGTCACCATTGGCAGATAAGGCATTCCAGGAAGTCCTTAATAAAATACTCATCATTTACCCTTCTGAGCCTCTGACACTAGCTCTCAGGGAAAAAGTCCCCAGTGTGGTCTAGACACATTTTGGGATGGGAGGGAAGTCAGAGATGGTTTAATGGCCTTCCGGACAGCAGAAGTGTCTTAGCAGCCAGGGTGAGGACAATAGGAAATGAGGAGCTGGGAGAATGTTTGCAGTCACTGGCCTCTGATACGGAACTGGAAGCAACTGAGTTCACTTTCCACTCTACTAGATGATGGATCATTTTTTTAAGCCAGTCATTCTTTTTACCACCTCATCCACATTTATACGATGTGGAATAGACTATTTTACTGCCAAGAATTTTGAATACAGCCTCTAAGCCAAGTCCCATGGGTGATATATGCCCCAGGAGCTGCTAAGAAGTAGGCAAACAGGTCGACCTTCACACCAATAGCATCCAGGAGAGAAACACAGAGATTGATTAGGGAGGATTCCAAAAAGGGAACTCATAACAGTTGGAAGTAGCATGATGTTCCCTACCCTTCCCTGTGAGGAAAGGAGGGGGAGATGGACCTCAAGAGAACGGCTCAGAAATGGGAGTTATTCCCAGAAGAGAAGACCACCATCTGAAACACACGCACCTCACCTCTGCTGAGCTGCAGAAACTCCTGGTCTAGTCCTGCTGCCATCAAGACAATATCCAAGAAGGTTCTTGAAAAAAATCAGAGGTGAGTGCCTGACCATGCCTGGAGGAACCTGTAGCAGGGGGAGGGCTGGAGCAGGGCACGGCAGCAACATCTGCACTTCTATCTTTTACTGGGCACGGGTGGTGAACTTGCCCAAATGGATGCTGAGGAAAGCAGCTTAGGTGACATTGCCCCAGGACACTGCCCCGAGATGTGAATGACTAGGGCAGGAGCTGAGAAGGACTCTAGGAGGTCAACCAGGAAGTCCAAAAGCCACATCAGGGACAATGTAGAGGTTTTCTATAAGGTTCTCTGAAGAACCCATAAAATGCCCCACAAAAGGCCTAGCAATTGGATTCTTGCCATAACAAAAGATGTTTGAGAACTGAGAGAGTATATTAAGTCCTCACTTAAGTCGTCTATAGGTTCTTGGACCTGCAGAGAAGCAATGTATAATGAAACCAATTTTTACCATAGGTAAACTGATATAAACAAGAGTTGAGTTCCTACTGCATCTCATCAACATTACAACAAAATGACTTTATTCAAGGGTCTACTGTATTACAAACAAAACTGTTTCTTTAAAAAATTAAGGAAGTCGTTTGCCTTCTTTTCCAGTAAACCCTCCTCCCCCAGGCTTTAGGGCAGCCAGAAGGGGTGGGAGATCAAGGGAATGAAGCAAGGAGAGTGCAAGAATATCCAACGGCTCCTTCCTTATGCTGGTCCCTGAACCTCAGGCAGAGGCCTGACCAAGGTGAGGGGAGAAATGCTGAAACAAATGAATGAGAGTTAAATTTGTTTTAGTTTATTTATTTATTCACTTACAGTTGACATTCAATATTATTTCAATTTCAGGTATACAGCATAGTGGTTAGACATTTATTAAATATATAATTTACCAAGTGATCCCCCTGATAAGTCTAGTGCCTACCTGGCACCATACATAGGTATTACAATATTATTGACTATGTTCCCTATGCGGTACTTTACACCCCAATGACTATTTTGGGAACTAACAATTTACACTAATTCATCCCTTTACATTTTTCAGCCAGCCTTCCAACCCCCACCCCATGCCCCATATAACAACCATCAGTCTTTTCTCTATAAGTCTGTTTGTGTTCTTTTTGTTCATTTATTTTGTTCTTTAGATTCCACATATAAGTAAATTCATATGGTATTTTTTGGTCTGACTTATTTCACTTAGCATAATACCTTCAAGGTCCATCCATACCATCACAAATGGTAAGATTTCATTCTTGAGTAATATTTTCCATTGTATATATGTACCACTTCTTCTTCATCCAATTGTCTATCGATTAGATTGCTTCCAAATCTTGGCTGTTATATATAATGCTGCAACGAACATAGGAGTGCCTATATTTTTTTCAAATTAGTGTTTTGAATTTCTTTGGATAAATACCCAGAAGCAGAATCTCTGGGTTATAAAGCAGTTTCATTTTTAATTTTTTGAGGAATCTCCATTCTGTTTTCCATAGTGGCTGCACCAATTAGTAGTCCCACCAACAATGCACGAGGGTTCCCTTTTCTCCACATCCTTGCCAACGCTTGTTTGTTGATTTATTGATAATAGCCATTCTGATGGATATGAGATAATATCTCTGTGATTTTAATTAACATTTCTCTGATAATTAGTAACATTGAGCATCTTTTCATTTATCTATTGGCCATCTGTATGTCCTCTTTGGAGAAATATTTATTCAGGTTCTCTGCCTATTTTTAATTGGGTTGTTCATTTTTGGAGTGTGTGTTAAATTGTATGGGTTCTTAGTAGATTTTGGATATTTACTCCTTATCAGATGTATTATTAGCAAATATCTTCTTCTAATTGGTAGGTTGTCTTTTTATTTTGTTGATGGTTTTAGTTTGATGTAGTTCAATTTGTTTATTCTTTTGTTTCTCTTGCCTGAGTAGGCCTATAAAAAAAAAATACCAAGGGCAATGTCAGAGAGCTTACTGCCCATGGTTTTTTCTTTCTTTTTTTTTTTTTTTTAGATTTTATTTAATATTTTTAGAGCAAAGGGAAGGGAGGGAGAAAGAGAGGGAGAGAAACAGCCATGTGTGGTTTCCTCTCTCATGCCCCCTTCTGGGGACCTGGCCCACAACCCAGGCCTGTACCCTGACTAGAAATCGAACCAGCGACCCTTTGGTTCACAGGCCGGTGCTCAGTTCACTGAGCTACATCAGCCAGGGCTGCCCATGTTTTTTTTTTCTAGGAGTTTTATGGTTTCAAGTCTACAGACACCTTGGTTGACACTAAGAGTTAACATTTAACTCTCTAATCTATTTTGAGTTTATTCTTGCATATGGTGTAAGAAGGTGGTAATCATTTTTTTGCATGTATCTACCCAATATTCCTAACATCATTTATTGAAGAGACTGTCTTTATGCCATTGTATATTCTTGCCTCTTTTGTCATAGATTAATTGACCATATAAGCATGGGTTTATTTCTGGGCTCTCTGTGCAGTTCCATTGATCTTTGTGTCTGTTTTTATGCCAGTACCATGTCATTTTGGTTACAATAGACTTATAGTGTATAGTTTGATATCAAGTACCATTATACCTTCAACTTTGTTCTTCTTTCTCAAGATTTCTATGGCTATTCTAGGACTTTCATGGTTCCATACAAATTTTAGAATTGTTTCCCCCACTTCTGTGAAAAATGTCATTGGTATTTTGATAGAGATTGCATTAAATCTATAGACTGTTTTGGGTAGTATGACATTTTAATAATGTTAATTCTTCCTATTCATGAGCATGGTATATGCTTCCATTTATTGTATATTCTTCAATGTCTTATAATTTTCTAAGTACAAGACTTATTACCTCTTTAGTTAAATTTATTCCTAGATATTTTATGTTTTGATGCACTTGTAAATGGGATTGTTTTTTAATTTCTCTTGCTAATAGTTCATTATTGCTGCAAAAAATGAAACCAATTTCTGAATATTAATTTTGTATCCTGCTACTTTACTCAATTCATTTATCAGTTCAGGTTTTTTGGTGGAATCTTTATAGTTCTCTGTATATACTATCATGTCATTTGCAAATGATGACAGTTTTACTTCTTCCTTTCCAATTTGAATGCTTTTATTTCTCTTTATTGTCTGATTGATGTGGCTAGGACTTCCAGTACTATGTTGAAAGAAAATGGTGAAAGTGGACATTCTTATCTTGTTTCTATTCTTAAGGAAAAAGTTTTTAGCTTATCCTTATTGAGTATGATGCTAGCTATGAGTTGGTCATTTATGGCCTTTATTATGTTGTGGTATGTTCCATCTATTCCCACTTTGCTGAAAGTTTTTATCAAAAATGGATGCTGGATTTTGTCAAATGCTTTTCTGCATCTATGGATGTGATCATTATTTTTATTCTTCATTTTTATGTGGTATATCATGTTAATTGATTTGTGGATATTGAACCAAACTTGCATCCCAGGAATTACTCCACTTTGTCAAGGTATGTGATCTCTTGAATGTATTGCCAAAGTGGGTTTGCTAATATTTTCTGAGGATTTATATATATATATATATATGTTCATCAGGATTAGTAGCCTATAATTTTATTTTTGGTAATGTCTCTTTCTGGTTTTGAAATCAGGGTAACACTGGCCTCATAAAATGAGCTTAGAAGACTTCCTTCCTCTTAATTTTTTGGAATAGTTTGAGAAGGGTAGGTGTTTATTCTTTGAATGTTTACTAAAATTCACCTTAGACGCCATCTGGTCCAGGACTTTTATTTTGGGGGAGTTTTTCTTAAATACTGCATCTATTTTGTTAGTAGTAATCAGTCTGTTCAGATTTTCTGTTTTTTTTTCTTGATTCCTTCTTGGAATATTGTACAATATGTTTCTAGGAATTACTCTATTGCAGATTGTCCAATTTGTTAGTATATAAGTGTTCATAGTATTTTCTTACAATCCTTTATATTTCTGTGTCAGTTGTCACTTCTCTTTCACTTCTGACTTCATTCATCTGGGTTCTTTCTTTCTTTCTTTATTTCTTTCTTTATTTATTTATTTTTGGTGAGTCTGGTTAAAGGTTCATCAGTCTTGTTTATCTTTTATTATCATTGATCTTTTGTATTTTTTTAGACTGTTTTATCAGAGTCAAGGGGTAACTAATATATGCTTCTGGTCTGAGCTCTCCAATCTGAATTTCATGATAGCAACCACTTGCAGAAATAAACTTGATTTTATATAATAGCAATAACCTGTCCAATTTAAAAAAAATAACAACACCATTTGTAACAATATCAATATTAAATACTTAAGGATAAATCTAAGAAAAAATACAGTCTTGTACAATAAAAAGTACAAAACATTGCAAGAATATTGAAGTTGAATAGATATCCTAGTTTGTGGTTAAAAATACCCAATTTTTAAATACCCAAAGATAATAGTTTTTCCCAAATTGAATAAAAAACTAACTGTAAGTTCTTCAGATAAAATGTACCTTCAATGAAGGATGAGACAGGAAATTTTAGCAAAGAAATGGAAACTGTAAGAAAAGACATACCCATATTTCACCATGTATAGGGGACACCCACATTTTTGTGCACATTATACACAGAATTATTACACCCATTATTATACCCATGGCATGTAATCATTATACCTATGTATTATGCACATCCTTATTTTCCTGTCAAAAATTTGGGAAAAAAAGTGTGCATTATACACAGCAAAATACAGTAGATGAAACAGTGTTCTGGAATAATTCTATGAGATCTATGAGATCTGCTGCATCTGAGAAAGGAGAGGTGAAGGGAGTAGATGTGAAGTTACAGGAACCACGTCAAGATGAGGCAGGGAAAGGAGGATGGAGGGACAGAGTGTGGGTGCAGGGGGCTTGAGCTGGATGCCACTGGGTGCTGAGCCTGTGGTGTCACCTGCAGAGTGCACCTGGGGTGACATGTTTGTAATCCTCACTTTACCCTAAACAGGACTATGTTATCTGCCACCTGCTGAGTGAGAATTCTGACCCAGAGGCTCCAAACAGAAGGGGATACATGTAATTCCAGGGTTCCTGATTTTATCTCTCTAGCAAGGGAGTGATCTTAAGAAATTGTTTCACATGATTGGAGACGCTGGCAAATCCAAAATCCACAGTGTGGGCTGGCAGGTTAGAGACCCAGGAAAGGCAGAGTAGATGATGTAGTTTGATTCTGAAGGCAGCCTGCTGACAGAATTCCTTTTTCCTGGGGAAGGCCACTATTTGCTTTACTGAATGGATGAGGCCCTCCCACCTTACGGATATAATCTGCTTTCATCAGTCTAATGATTTAAATATTAACACACTTGAAACATATTCACAGAAACTACTGGAATAAAGTTTGACCCAAAATCTGAGGTCATGGTCTATATAAACTGACAGAAAATTAACCGCCACAGGCCCCTCCTTTCCTCTGGCAGTGGAGTGGGATAACGGGTGTGGGGCTGCTCTGCCTTAGCCGCAGGCCTAGGGAGCAGGGTTTCAGGTTGTCTCTTCCACGTCCTGCATTCCCCTTGTCTTGACATTACATGCCACACAGGTAAAGGCTCCGTGAGGCTCATGTTCATGCAGGCATCCCTCCCCACTCAGCCCCACTCCCTTGCACTATAGACCCTGTCCCGTGCACACAGGCCCTTGCATCTCTCCCTGCTCACCCAGCCTCCTTCAGGGACTGGGACCCCAGGAGAGAAAGCCAAGCCTCCTTCACTTGCCACACTTCCCATCCTTTTTGGAAATCCCAAAATTTGTGCTACGATTCCTCAAATGAATTAAGCTGTGGACAAAGTGAGCAGGGATCCCCGAAAGCTCAGCTCTCTCCATTTTTCTATCTTTTAGATTCCTGCTTCCAGGCTATGCCAACACACCTGTCCACAATGTGGGAACAAAGTCATCTATAGCAGAAGGAGCAGCACCACAGAAATGGACAGTATAGCTTGGAAACAAAAGCATCCAGCAGCAGCCCTAGAGTGGTAGACCAGGGAGTTCTGTCTCAGCCATCCAAGGTAGAATCTCTGGCTTCGGGTCTGGCAAGGAATGCTTCCCATGGGTCTGTGAGACCTTGTCCCAAGAAAAGGCTGATAATTAGAATCATACATAGGGTGATCTCAACAATGTACTTCAGATCTGTTAAGAATGAAGGTACAACCTCTCCCCCTTCCTCTGCGGTCCTACCACTCTGTGGTCACTTCCTACATCTAACTTCACATCAGGGGTGACACTCCTGTTAAATCTGTTACCACCCCCTGAGGATCTGAAGACTTTCCAAGGGACCATGGCTTTAAAGACGGCTAAAATGTTTTCTAATTGCATATTATCAGCCTTTATAGGCAGAGACTTTATCTTGAGGACACAGTTTCCTTAAGGGTAATCGATGGAAGGATTACTGGGAGGTTGATGCCACTGTATTCAGCTCAGAAATTAAGAACCTACCAGAATCTGACCAAGTGAGACCCATATAATCTGATCTCTGGTCTTTGTCAAGAGCCCAAAGCAATGAGTACTTTTCCCTGCCTGTACCCAGCCCCTGCATGATGGCCCTCTGTGCTCCTGAGGCATGTGCCGTAAGCTTCCCTCCTGGTCCCCTGATTATGGCCTTCTGCTCTGGGCAAACATTCTCTCTATAAGCTCCCTCAGACACCAGGCTCTGTTGTAAAGACTGACCTTCCTGCAAAACAGGAAACCGGTACCAGTACTGAGTGTGTCCTTGTCCTCTGATCCTCTCTCTTCCTCTGTGTATCTCTCCTGACCTTCAGGGTCCTGGGCCCAGTTGTGCTGGCCCAGTAGTGTGCAGAGATTGAGAATGTGGGGTAGATGGGCACCACCTACTGCACTGGAAGCAGCATCAACATTGGGCTCAGGATGAGTCCTGTTATCAGCAGCAACAAGAAGTGCAACAAATGCCTCACCCGTGGTGCAGTGGTAGGCCCTCGGGTGTCAGGTGTCCCCCCTAGATTCTCAGGCTCTGGACAGATTCTCTCACTCCACAGACCTGACTTCTTAGTAAGTGGAATTGTCATCAACCTAATCTGGACTAAATTCTTCCTTCCTGCCTAAAATTCATCCTGGACCAAGGGAAGTGGTTTTCCAGACATGGCTTTATTTAACTGCAGGCTTCAGGACCCTGGAGGGCCTTACAAAGGACAAACCCTAAGGATGAGTTTGCATGGAGAACCACCCTCAGGGGACAGAGAGGATAGAGAAGGCACAGCAGGTCACTGGTTCTCGTGCTTGGATTCTGAGGGATAGGCTTCTTGAGGTTACATGTGTGGCAGAGTCTCTCTCTCCCCGACTTCCTCCTCTCTTTGAGAGAAAGGTATTTAAAAGAAAGTTATTAAATATATAAATACATATAAATTTATAAAAATATATATTTACATACACACAGCTCACTCTTCTCTCTGAGTACAAGTTGGTCTGGACAATGAGTTTTCAGGCTTCTCTCTCCCTCCTCAATGTCAGAGCCTTTAGGACTCAGAATCTCTCTCAGCTGGAAACACGAGGGGCTTGAGTGTAATTGAGGTCCTGTTACCAAGTCATCCAGGAAATGCTTTGAACACCTGAACACAAGATCACTCTGGGATCTTGAGCAAACTCATCCCTGCTCCCTGCTGGCAGTTTGGCCCTCCCAATCTTCTCCAGGCTCCAGTCAGCACAGGAGGCTGATCACGACATTTACTGCGGAACGGCAGCCTCAGGGCAGCTCCCACAGTGCTCACAGTACATGGCAACATGAAACACAGCCGCCCTGTTCTCTCTGGGCTGGGTCCTCACTCAGTCAGTCACCACTGTGACACCACCAGCCAGGCTGAACCTCTGCTGGAAAGTTTTATGTCCCAATCCAGGGCCACAGAGCCAGTGATATAAAGGACACAGTCCCCTCTTGTCCCTCAACCTTTTCATGACGCAGACATGGATCATAGACAGGAACTTCTGGGATCAATTGGCCTTGGGTGGTTGTCACTGGGTGTCCGAGTGGACAATTTCTCTATCTTAAAAATGCTGGACACAAGTGGCAGGGTCTATAGCTGTACCTGCCCCACAGACAAGTCTAAAACCAACACCACTCTGTCCTGGAACCTCTGTCTATGGTTGGTGTTTCCATTATTATGATGGCTCTGAAGTTCATAGAAAAAAAAACCTTCATGGGGTTTTATTGGGCACCAACTCAGGCTTTCAAATCTATAAGACCAGACCATAATACACCACTCACAAACTCATGACTAAAAAATAAAGTGACTTTAGAAAAACATTTATATACACCTATTCAATCAAGAACAGAAGGTATTTTCCCTGGCTGAGTGGTTGGTTAGAGCACCATCCCATACACCAAAAGGTTGCAGGTTCGATTCCCAGTCAGAGCACATACCAAGGTTGCAAGTTCGATCCCTGTTTGAGGTGCATACAAGAAACAACCAATCGATGTTTCTCTTTCACAATGATCTCTCTCTCTCTCTCTCTCTCTCTCTCTCTCTCTTTTCCCCTCTCTCTGTAATCCATGGACATATCCTCAGGTAAGAATCAAAAAAAAAAAAAAAGACAGAAGGCATTTCCAATGCTTTTCTATTGACATTTTAAAGCAAAATTTCCATCAATATTCATCATCATTGAAGTTTTAAATCAACTTTATTGAGGTGACTTTTATATACAACAACACATGCATTTTAAGTTGGGTAAGTGTTGACTAACACATTAACCCTTTTTAATAAAACCCTACCACAGCAATTTAAAAGTTTAACTCATTTTTTTCCTAGAACTTTCTGCATGTTTGCCCTTTTTACTCTCAGACAAATGCCACAACAATATCATTTAGCAAGGCCTCCAACCAACTTTTGACTGTGGGCTTGAGAATAGACTCCTAGGACGGAATCACTGTTCACAGTATGCGCAGATCTTTGGTTTCTTCCAGGTGGAAATATTGACAGAAAATAAAGATTTACACATCATCATTACCCACTAGGAATACTCATGAGGGTTTTCTCCCCTCAACCTCCCCTTCCCTAGACAAAAGGGCCCCCTGGCTCCTCAGTTCTGCTGGGGACCTACAGGGAAGATCTCTAACCACCAGGGATAAATCCATACAAGGAAAGAACCCATGTCCTGCACAGAAGGGGACATGCCTCCATGGGGCCAGGCACTGTTCTGGATTTAATATTGGTGTAAGAATTTGTATAAGAAACACCACCTCAGTCCTCACCACTGATCAGTCAAGGGAGCTGTGGACAGACTCACCTTAAAGACCCTGAATAGGGCATAAAATACCCTGAAGTGATGGGGAAGCCACAAGATGGAACACCTGGCCTGCCCCTAAGGCAAGGGGCAGTGTACAGAGCAGGGGGAAGGCAGAGGTTGCCCCCATGGGTTCTGGTTACACAGTGTTGTGTCTAAGCTTGGACACTAGAGGGCGCTTGGGGCTTGTTCTTGAGGGATCTGGGGTGCCCAGAGCAGAGACCAGCCATCTGGCAATGCCTAGTACCATCTGCTCAGGGCTCATAGTTGTGACTACCCAAAACCTATGCCCTACACAGCCCCACCCTTGCCAATACCAGTGGCCATCCTCGGGCAGAGGGAGCTAACCCAGGGCCCAGGGAGAGATCAAATAGATGGGGGGGGGAGGGCACTCATTTGCATGAATTGACCCTCCTTCTCTTAGAATATGAAGCGGGGAAGGGAGAGATTTGGGGATAACTCTGCTTCAACTGTGGAGCCACTGAAGGCAGAACACAGTGATGACCTCCACCTTGGCCTGGTCCCCTGTCCTCACCATCATTGCTCACTGCACAGGTGACTGGATATGGAGAATACAAAAGGGACCCTGGAAAGATGGGTGGGACCCAGCTTCTTCTTGTCTCTAGACCCAGAATCACCATCTCTGTGTCTCTCCCTCCTCCAGAGTCCTGGGCCCAGTCTGTGGTGACCTAGCGACCCTCAGTGTTTGGGGCTCCAGATCAGAGAGCCACCGTCTCCTGCGCTGGAAGCAGTGACAGCATCGGGGGAAGTTATGTGCACTGGTAACCAACTCCCAGGAGCAGCCCCCAAACTACTCATCTGTAGAAATAGCAATCAACCCTCAGGGATCCCTGATCAATTCTCTGGCTCCAAGTCCGGCAATTCGGGTTCTCTGACTATCAATAGGCTCCAGACTGAGGACGAGGCCAATTATTACTGCCAGACCTATGACAACCTCAGAGCTCACACAGTGGTCCAGGCCAGTGGGAAAGTGAGACAGAACCCCTCTCTCATCTGGGAGATGGGTGAACACTCTAGCAGCTACCTGCTCATGCCCAGCTTGTGACCTGTGACTTCTTCTTATTCTCTTGCAGATGTTTTGGGTCGAGGTTCATCCAGTAACACTGCCTGGGAGTGAAGGATCCCCCTCTCCCTTCTGTCTTCAAAGTCACTCACAGCGGCACTTTCCAAGACTAAAGGTCCTAAATAAAACTGAAAGTCCCTCTGCCTACCAGCTGGGGACAGTTTACAGACTGGTTTGTATTCATTTTTTCCCTTGTGATGTTAAAATAAATAAAACATTGTCTTGGGCCCCTGAGCCTATCATGGGGCTTCAGCACTGCTTGTGCTGTGCGTGAAGGGCAAGTCGGTCCTGTTTGCATCTCCTATAATGATTTACTTCACTTTAACCAGTGTTGACTAACTTTGGTTTGTTTTCTGAATTTTAGTACAAAATATGGCAATTTATGAGTATAAAATTATAACAGATTGGTGGTTACTAGAGGTGGGGGATGCAGGGGGTGGTCTAGACAGGCAAAGGGAGTCAAAGGGTACAAACTTCCAGTTGTGAAATAAATGGTTCTGGGGATCAACAGGATGGTGCCTACGGCAGAGAATGCTGAGATACTGTATATTTGCATGCTGCTAAAACAGTAGACTTTAAAAATTCTCAGCACAAGAAATAATAAAATTGTAACTATGTATAGTGACAAATGTCCATTAGACTTACTCTGGTGATGACTTTGCAATATATTGATTCTATATTGAATCATTATATTGTACTCCTGAAACTAATATAATGTATATCAGTTACACTCTAATAAAAAAATAAAAAAATAAAGTTATAAAAATAAATCCAAATCTTCTGTCCACAGAAAAGCTTGCACGTGAAAGTCTATAGTGACTTCATTAATAATCTCTAAACTGAAAGCAACTGCAAGTCTGCGCATTCCTGTCTGTTACAGCTGTACAGGTCATCACCCCGCACTGGAAGCCCCTATGATGTCCTCCAATAAGGAGCCCGTTTTTAAAAGGCAGTATTATTTAGAGTATGATTTTAATTATCTCACATTTTGGAAGAGGAAACACTCTAGATAGAGGATGAACATCCGATGAACAAAGTTTTTTAGTAAAAAAAGAATAGTTGACTATGTAAATACAAAGTATTTCTTTAGGAGTAATGGAATTTTTCTCTATATATTAGAATGGCACTTAAATGACACTATGACTTTGTCAAATTCATTGAAAATTTTACAGCACAATGACAGAACCTTAAGGTATGCATATTAAAGGTAATTTGGGAAGTTGAGGATCCCATGATGGAATGCAAAACATGACGAGAACCCATCTCTTTGCAGTATGAAAGTATGAGCCCAGTCTGGGCTCATTGGTGGTGTCAGGGAAAAAGGCACTGACCTAAGTACCTTTGACAGAGCCTGTAAAACTGAAAGCAACAGAAACTGTACATAAGCCCTGGGCTCCAGTTGACAAAGTGGCTTCCTTGGGGGTACAGGTTAATAACATTGGTGTGGCTGTGCTGTGTACTAGAATTTCACAATTAAATGAGTGGATGGGCACATCTGGGAGCCAGATTCCTCACTTGAGGAGTGAAAATTGACATTTATGACCAAGAGGAGGAAGCGTGACTGATCCCTATAGTGATACGTTACAGTTGGAGATAGCAGTATGAACCCATGTTTAGTTTCAGAGAGACAGAAAATTGCATATAGAAATACTTACAAATGTGCATATTCCTGCATTAGTTTATGCACATATATATTTTACCATTCTGTCTGTTTTGTGGAACTGTAAGTAATGATGCGCCATAGTGATGAGTCTGCTTTTTGCCAGATAGTGGCTTCTACACCATCCTCAAATAAAATACTGCAAGCTTCTTTGAAGAAATGTGCAATTCTAACATTGGGTATTATACAAGATAAGCATGGAGCATCTGGCAGCCCCAGAAATCAAAGAATCATTTAAAACAAACGCAAACGTATCTGTGCACATGCACGCGTGCGCACACACATACACAATGAAAGTGTGTCTAAGATCACTGGGATGATTTGAACAACCAAATAAACATAATAGTAGTGGGTTATAACTCAAATTATAAAATAAATGTTCATGATCCACACTATTAAACAACTAAATAAATCAATAAATCAAGAAGAGACACCCTTCCCATGCAGAAGAATTTGAAGTCATATGTGTAAATAGGTGGCCCTGAAGAATGTGAGGCATAATTCCCACATATTAAGTGTGGACAAAGATGCCTGAAACAAGGAAAATCTGAGAAATGGTCACAGTAAAAGAAGCCTAAGGGGACATGACTAATAAATGCAGTTAAGTATCCTGAGTGAGATCGTAGAACAGAAAAAAAGAACATTATGTAAAAACTCAGGATATCTAAATAAACCATGGACATAAATATTTATGGGCTTAATTGTGTCCCCTGTCATTCATGTAATGATATCCTGAGCATTCAATACCTCAGGGCATGACCTTATTTGGATTTAGGGCAGTCTGTGCCAGATTTAATTACTTAAGATGAGCCCAGCAAGCTATAGTCCCAGGTATTATAATTCTTTTCTCTTCTTGGTTTCCTTCTGATGCTTCGGTTAAGATGTGTTGATATATCTCAGTACTTTAGAGAACAGAGCCAATAAACCCAATGCTCATTATCATAGAGAACCCAATAATATAGAAAAAAATCTAGAAAGTTCCGTTGTCTTCTTACTGTCAAACCAAGCGGCATATGCCAAACAAACATGATCACAGACCAATATCGGTGGGACACCAGATCCTGGAGCGCCTTTATTTTAGGAATAGAAGAAGAAATTCTAAGAAGAGGGAATTCCCTTTTATAGCAATGGTTTATTTATGACAATCTTCATACTGAAAACTATAATAAAACTAGACTAATCACAGAAAAGTTAATCATAAATATATATACCATGAAGACACAAGAAAAAAAATCATGAATTTCTGGGCTAAATATGAAGGACAAATGAAAACACTGAGTGGAAAACATAAACAGAACATTTTATTCTCATGACAAATACAGGCACCAAATTGCAGAGCCTGTATGATGGGGATGATGGAACATAAAAGGAGACCCTTGCAACAACAAAATTTGTCAAAATCTAAGGATATTGACATAGACTTTTCATCGGGGATGAATGAACCAGCAGTCTTCCTGGAACACTGTGGGCCTTTACTTGTTTTAGGTTGCAAACTGATCATGACACCAGGCGCCTGGTATAAGCAGATTCAAATATCAGGTAGCCCTGAAATATCAGGAAATATAAACTGTTGGGAAACACCTGGCCTGGTTTCAGGAGCTGTAACCCTGCCAACAGGCTGGAGCGCCCTAAGGCTGGAAATAATCAGGAGGCCTTGGAGAAACAGGCTTCTGAGGAGACTTGGCCTGTCCTCACCCACCACTCCCCCCACAACCCCCCCCCCCCCCCCCCCGCAGGGGCATAGCCCCTGCCTCTCTGTTTCGCCTTGAAGAGTCCCCGATTGATTAGCCAATGACAAGTAAGTGACCTTGCACTGAGGTTTACCACCTAAGATAGGCGTCGGCCAATTTTGGCAGCAGATAAGAAATTGGGGGACACGGAGAAGGGGAGAAAAGGCCCCCTGCACCCCTCTGCTTAGCTGGGACATGGCTGGAGTCCTCATTGCAGCCAAGAAGCAGTCTCCTTAACCCTTGGTGGCTCCCTCCCTCGGCCTGGCTCAGGCTTGAAACAGTGCAGGAAAAACAGCCCTAAATCAGATCTGGAGGGTCCTAGGGTAATCAGGCCTAAAAGTAAATTCTTTAGAGTGTGCTCTGTTCCTCCCTCAGATCTCTGGTCAGCTCATGCTGCGAAGGACCTTTATTTAGACCCCTTACCTTGTTAAGACATTTGCTTTATTTACACCCCTTACCTGGTATCATTAAGACATTTACTTTATTTACACCTTTTACCCTTTATCTTTAAAGCACCTTTAAGTCTGCTTTCCCCTTATCTATAGTCTCTATTGTTGATTCTAGTCTCCTCTCGGACCTGTGTAAATCAATGTACTCCTGTCACTTGTCTTGTTAAAAGCATCATATATTCACTGTGAAACTTACCATACTGATGTGATAAAATAATGTATGCATTCCTGTTACATGCCCCACTGATAAGATTTTCAATAAAAGCCTTGGAACAAAGGACAACGGGGCATTCCCCACTAGAGGCCTTCTCCAGTAGGAGGGAAGTGCCCCTTCTGCTCTCCCGGCAAACAGAGCAGTGTTTGAGACGTTTTGTGTTTATTCCCGCTCATCCGCGACAACCCCAGGATGGGCTCTGCAGGTTTCAGAGCCCTGCTCCCCCCTCAGCTGGCCCCAGCCAGTTTCCCTCAGGTTTCAGGGAGCGCTGCGCTCTCTGCAGTGCTCCCCCGTGGCGGTGCGCCCCTATTGCCCCCGTGCAGTGCAACAATAAACTCTAAAATATAGACCCTGTATTTAGCGCCTGAATGTCATTGTATTCCTCATCTCCTGGGGGGTTTTCTAGGGGGAAGGGGTCCTCTTTTAAATTAAAGTTCTCATTTTTTCATGCTTTGTTCTCCTGTTATTGTTTACTTATCTATGTTCTTTTGTATCATTTGGTCTTCTTTAAGACGGTTATTTTGAATTCTTTGTCAGAACATCCACAGATCGCCATTTCTTTGGGGCCACTTAATGAATCTTTATTAGATTCCTTTGCTGCTGTCATATTTGTTTATTCTTCATGATCCTTGTGGTCTTGCACGGGTGTCTATACATTTGAAGGAGCAGTCAAGTCACCTTTGCAGTCTTTATGAACTGGATTCAGCAGGTCATTCTTCTACCCGCTCCCATAGGCTAATGGTATTGCCTCTGTGATCATGGTCAGGCAGGGTCTGTGCCCAATCATGTGACTGCACCTGGGTCTTTTTTGTTGGGTGCATGGCTGGCAGGCCTGTAACCAGGAGCTCAGGTGGGTGTTGCTCATGTCTTCTCACTGAGAGGACATGGCTGCCTCCTGAAGCTGCATCAGTAGGGCTGGTTCTGGAAGAAGAGCCTGTTTCAGAGCCCACAGTTTGGCCTGCTGTTGGCCTGTTCCCACATGTGGGGAGAGGTATGGTTCCCGGGGGTTCACAGTTCAGTACTTTCAGCGGACAGGATTTGCCCCTGGCCACATAGAAGAGGAGCTGTACTGAGTCAAATGGCTGCTTTAAATTCCACAGCTCATATAGAGTTCTGAAGATTCTGATGGGTGTGTCTCTCATCCGGTCTCTGGACAGGCAGTACTTGGTCCTGGACTGTGGCTAAGAGGGACTGGAATTGGGTCACAGGCTGCTTCAGGGTCCATAGCCAGAGCTGCTTCATCAAGCCTGCTACCTGGGTACCTTGGCAGATGATGCAGGTGTCACAAAGAAATCCAAAAAATCTGTAGTCATGTTCACAGGGACAGGGTTGGTCATGGGTTTGTAGCCAGACCATGGTTGGTAACCTGCCCCCTGAGCACAATCCTGCCTCCTCAAATCATCCCTCTTTAGTCTTAGGCTCTCCAGGACTTTTCCAGTCTCCTATCTGGACCCCAAAGCTCCCACAGAAGCACTTTTGCCTGAGAATTGCTGCCATGTTGATGTTGCTGACAGGAGTGGAGGGCCTACTATTCCAATAACTTGCTGATACATTTTTCCTGTTAAGCAAGTTTTAAAATTTTGATGTAGTCTAAATATTTTATGTCATATTTAGAATTTTTTATGTCCTGTCTGAGAAGACTTTGTATTTTTCAGGGACAAGATGCTGTGCTAGGGTCCAGGCTGTGTCCAGTGGCACATTTTACCCTCTGTGCTGTGCACCTGGCCAGGCCCAGCCAAAAGATACAGGCCGCCCCCGCTCCCCCTGCTGTTGCTGTGGCTGCTGCTGCTGGCCGGTTCCCCAGCCACCTCCTCACTGCCTTCCACCCTCCACCTCTGGCAGGCAGCTATTGGCCTACATGCCCTAGGGCTCCTACAAGTTGCTGCCTCATGTCCCAGAGGTGAGAGGCAGGCTGCAACACCTATGCTTCTACAGCCCTGTGAGGCTTCAGGTGTCAGTCACTCAGCTGTGCAGTGCTTGTCTGCAGGTGCCCCGGTGTACTATGTGTGATCCTTGGTGTACAGCTGCTCACACATATTTCCCATGCTGTTCAGTGCCTCCTGCCACTACTACCTGCTGCAAGACGTGCAAGGTAGAATGTGCCACTGTCTGTGCCTGTAGCTGCTGCTGCTGTGCAAGGATCTCATGCCACTGACCCAGTGTCCTCCTCCAGCCCACCAAGTGCTTGGCACTCCCCGCAGAGCTGGCTGGCACGCAGGAGATTGTGGTGGCCATGATGGCATGGGCCGCTCCATCTGTGCCATGCTTGTGGTCTAATGCCTGCTCATGACCTACATCACCAAGAGACTCATGCACTAGGCATCAGGTGCCCTGGCCTTCTGAAGCAGTGCTGAAGCTGAATGGCAGCCTGCATCCTGGGTCTCTGCCAACTAGTATGCAGGAGACCCTAAGCCTAGTCTCCCCTCTTCTTCCTCCTCTCTCCTTAGGACCTCTACACAGTGCCTGAGGGAGATGGATATGGCACCAGCTGGCCTATGCTAGGGCTTTGGTGTCATCATAGGACCTTCCCAGCCTAGGATCACCCTCTAGGCTGGCCCTTGGGCCTGGGCAGGGGTTCCAGCTGCATCCAGAGGTCTCCCCATCTCCAGAAGCCTTTATAGGGGACTTCAGGACATAGAGACCCTTCTAGCAAGAGCCATTGGCACCCCTGAGTCATCACCCTGCATATCCAGCCTGTGTCAAGTTGGAAAAACAAGGCTGTTGTCATTGCTTGGTCACTGTGTACTTTGCTGGGCTCGAGGCCCTTTTGGAGCCTGTCCTCTACCAACTCCACCCAGTGGGCTCAGGTTAGGTGGTTGAGAAGAGGGGGTTCTGGTGTGAAAGAGCAGTGATAGATCCAGAGGGCAGAATAGGTGCTAGCCTGGCCCAGCTGGACCTTCCACTGCGGTCTGGATCCCAAATCTCAGCCAAAGCATGACAGACAGCAGCACCCCGCCCCCTACTTGTGCTGAGGGCCAGGATCCCAGGATCTGTCAGTGATGCTGCTACACACACACCCACTGCAGACTGCAGACTGCAGGCTGGCCTTGCCCTTCTCCAGGCAGACCTAAGCACCCTGACCGAGGTTGTTCCCTGTACCTACCACCTGACAATGTCAGGGGCTGGGAAGGTTGAGGCATGCTGGCTCCTCCCGAGCTCCTCATTGTGACCACACTGGCACCTCTGGAATGACTGTAGCTAACCCCTCTCACATTTACGTCTGGGGCCAAGAGCAACCCCAGGCCCTGACCAGCACCCTGCCATCGCCCACTCTGTCTTTGCTCTGCCAGCCCTGGTGTGATGCTGGTCAGGTATGAGCCTGGTGCCAGTGTCTAAATGTCCACAGTTCTTAGACTAAAAGAAATGTTATTTTATAATTTTTCTAAAATCATTATATTTTTAGATTTTATATTTATGACTATGATTCAAGTCAAATTAAGTTCATTATTTCTATTCTTTCATTCTGTGATCTATTAAGTGAAAAAAAGTATTTCAATAGAAAAAAATTTTGATAAAAAAATGCAGGATTTGTTTGTGATTTTCAAGCAATCTCTCAGTAAACAGGAATCAAAGGGAATTCCAATACCCACATTTAAGTCATTAAAAATTAGTAATAATAATGATAAAATTTTTAAAAATCATTCTCAATGGTTTTATACTGGAAGTTTTCCATTTTAAACAGGGATAAAACATACCTCATGTGTCAAAGGAAGAAATCTCTTGGAGGTTTTTAAAAAGATTTTATTTATTTATTTGAGAGAGAGGGAAAGGGAGGGAGAAAGAGAGGGAGAGAAACATCAATGTGTAAGAGATACATCAATTGGTTGCCTATCACAGGCCCCCAAGAGGGGACCTGGCCCACAACCCACAGCAAGTGCTCTGGCTGGGAATTGAAGCAGAGACCCTTTGGTTTGCAAGCTGGTGCTCAATCCACTTGCCAGGGCGTCTTGGAGGTTTTTGAGAGTGTGGTGTCTTTGTGTCCTGAAAGGGACATGCTATATTAGAAGAATCACTCCACATGGAGGAAAGCCCATGTCTGTCTCAGTTTTCCAATTAAATGATCATAAAGAATAGTCTCCCATACCTTCCTGTGAGTCACATTTTCACATAATGTCATAATTAAGGAAATTCTTAAATTAAAATGCTGCAGAATCTCTATCTCCATTTATTCTGGATGTCTTCCCCAATCTAACAATGATTCTTTTCTCGAATCAACTTGTTAAGATGGATTGTTTAAAGAAAAAGTAATAATGCAATATATCATCTCTACTTTAGGGAGTGTAAATAGTTACAACTAATCAGAAAAAATAAAATGAAATGGAGGATAAAAATCATACTCTTGTTCTTTGTTCAGTATTTTCATCTTTAAATTTAATTAAGGAGATACACACATGGGTGGTTAAAGTTTTAAGTCTGGAGGTTTTCTTGTAAATTATCAAAATAAAAATAAATACTCACTCACCACAGAGTGCTCAGGATTTTTCCAGCAGGTGATGTGTGAGTATGGCTCTGAAGGGAAAGGGACAAGGGTGAGGCAGGAGGACCAGATGGGCTCAAAGAGAAGGGTGTACTGTGATCCAGGGCCAACCTGCTTGTGATTTAGTACAGATTACATGGGGGAGGGATGAGGCAGGAGGCTGGGGCAGAAATGATGGCCACACACAGAGAGACCATTAATGTCACACACAATATTTTCACTTAATCTCAATGGGGGAGAGAAACTACGGGTGACTTTGAAGAGAAAGGTGCTTATCAGATACATGTATTTAAAATACCCATCTGAATACAGTGTAAAGAACCAAATAACATTGGCAAAATGGTGGACAAGAACAAACTGAGAAACCGTATGACCCAGGAGAGCAAGAATGGGCACTTGCACTCAGGCACCTGGAAGGAGACAAGGACATGCACAGTCTGAGAGAGTGGTTTGGATGGAGCAGGTAGAAGTTTAATGTCCATATGCTGTGGAAGGTGAGGGGCTCTCAGCAGTCAGGAGTGGCTCCATATTCCCAAGGTGGTTCCTTTGTTGGGATGATACAGAATAAATATTACTTGATTTCGACCTAGACTTTATTAACCCAACTCCCATTAAATCCACAGAATTCTTTTTTTTAATTCCACTTTATTTTTTTATTTCATTTCTTAAGATTTTTAAATCATGTTTATTCTATCACAGTTGTCTCAATTTTTTCCCTTTACCCCCCTCCACCCATCCCTCCCAGCCCCAGCTCCCACAGTCAGTTCCCACTCTGTTGTCCATGCCCATGGGTCATTTATACATATTCTTTGGCTAGTCCCTTCCCCTTCTTTCCACCATTGTCCTCTTTCCCCATCCCCTCTGATCATTCTCAGTCTGCTCCATGTTTCCATGCTCGTTAATTTATTTTGCTGAACAGATTCCACTTATAGGTGAGATCACATGGTATTTGGCTTTCACCAACTGGCTTATTTCCCTTAGCATAGTATTCTCCATTTCCGTCCATGTTGTCGCAAGAGGTAGGATTCCATATTTTTGTTTGTTTGTTTCTTTCTTTCTTTCGTTCTTTCTTTCATGCAGACTGATTTTATTCATTTATTTAAATATCAAAGTTAATTATAAAATATTAAAAAATTTAAAACCATTATAAAGTCTCAGTAATTAAAACAACATGACACAAGCACAGAAATAATCAAGTAGATCAATGAAATATAATGAGCATTCTAGAAACTAACATATATACCTGTCTAACAATGTAATATATGATTAAATATATATTTCAGATCCATGGGTAAAATAAGGTTTATTCAGCACCTAAGGTTGCATGGACCACTATTGCTTGAAATAAAACAAATATAGAGCCCTATATCACAGGTTACACAAGAAATATTCAGGTGAGTTAAAAATCAATATGTAAAATCTAGGGAGTTTTAGGAGAAAATACAAAGTAATACTTTTCTACCGTGAAGCCAAAATTCAAACCCAAAAGCTTATAAAGTAAAATATTGACAATATACTATATTAAACATTTAAGACTATACAGTAATATACATATAAAAAATTAAAGGACAAATAATAGAATGGGAAAGTATTTGCCACACATCTAAAAAAGGGTTAATAGTTTTCTGGGGCTTTTTAGGGGAAAAAATTCTACAAACCTTTAATCGATAAATCGATAAAGAATACCAATAATTCATTTAAAGCTTTTTAAAAATAATAAAAATAGGAAGGAAATATATAAAAACAGGTTTAGTTTCAACAAATAATAAAGGAACAATTGAAATAACACATCATTGTCACAATCAGATTAATAAGTATTAAAAATATTGGTTATATAAAGTATTGGTGACTGTGAAAGGAACTGGGTATTCATAGACTCTTTTTCTGCCTCTTCTTAAAGCAGTCCTTTTAGCATATTTTGCAGTGCTGGTTTGATGGAGGTGTATTCTTTTAGCCTTCTTTTGTCTGGGAAACTCTTTATTTCGCCTTCCATTTCAACTGAGAGCCTTGCTGGGTAGAGCAGTCTTGGTTGCAGGCATTTACTTTTCATTACTTGGAATATTTCCTGCCACTCCCTTCTGGCTTGTAATGTTTCTGTTGAGAAGTCAGCTGCCAGCTTTACTGGGGCTCCCTTATATGTTACTCCCTCTTTCTCCCTTGCTGCCTTTAGGATTCTCTGTTTGTCTTTGATATTTCCCATTTTAATGATGATGTGTCTTGGAGTGGGCCTCATTGGGTTCCTCTTGAATGGGACCCTCTGTGCTTCCTGGACTTGTGTGACTTTTTCTCTCTTCAAATGAAGGAAGTTTTCCATCATGACTTTTTCAAACAGGTTCTCTATCCCTTCTTCCTCCTCTTCTCCTTCTGGTATCCCTATTATACGGATATTAGTATGTTTCTGGTTGTCCTGCATTTCCCTCAATGCTGCTTTGTGCTTTTTTAGTCTTTTTTCATTTTCTTGCTCTTTCTGGGAGATTTTTTCTACCTTGTCCTCCAGCTCGCTGATTTGGTCCTCAGCTTCATCTAGCCTGCTTTTTATTTCCTTCTACTGTGTTCTTCAATTCAGAAATTGTATCCTTCATTTCCTCTTGTCTCTTATTGATCATCTCTATGTCCTTTTTCATGCTGATATAGTTTGCAGTAAGTTACTCATAGTTTCCCTGTAGTCTTTTGTAATTCTCTCCAAGCTCACTGAGCTCATTGAGCTTCCTTGTAACAGTTGTTTGGAACTCAGTATCTAATAGTTTACTTGCCTCTATTTCATTTCATTCTCTTTCTGGGGATTCTTCTCTTCCCTTCGAGTGGAGCATATTTCTTTGTTTTCCCATTATTTGTGAGACTTCTTTTTGGCTTCTGCTTCTTAACTTGATCTCTCTTGATTTCCTGAACTTCTATGGTAAGAGACTGCTGTTTTTACTTTCCAGATTTGCCTCTGATAATGTCAAATGTTGACCCTGTCTGACCTTAGGCAGTCTGTTTGAGACTTCCAGGAATCTACTGTCTGTGGCTGTCTCCTTCACCTGTTAATCTAATCACTCTGCACTCAGCAGAAGGCTTAGACAGCACAGGGCAGGGCGGAATACCACCAGGGGGTGGGGCTATTGGATCCTCTGATGCTGCTGCCATGCAGAGGGAGTGGTCTCTGCCTGACCAAGATGGATGTTGCCGCAGGGTGGATGAGTCAGCACAGAGATCCTGCCGGCTACTCTCTCAGTTCTCTCCCCAAAGCCTTCTTTCCCTGTCTCTCCTCACCAGTCTCTAGCCCCCTTGTCCCCACCTTTTCTAGAGACAGGGTAAGTGGCTGCAAATAAAAATGTATGCATTGGCCCTTTAAATAGCTCTTTGCATCTCCAGCCACCCATCTCTGGCAGAGAGCAACTCTGCCATTTTTCGTAGCTGGCTGTTTTCTCTGTACTTTCTGGGCTCTGGTGCTATAGGCTGGAGATTCCCACTTTTGGTTTAGACCCCACTCTTCTCAGGGGGATCCAACTGGCCCTTTCAGCATCCTTCTGGTGCTGCCACCTGTGGGTGCCCTGCCCGCCTTCTTAAGTTTCTACCATACTCCTTACCAGTTAGATTGCACTAAAACTGATTCTTCTGTCTCCAAGGTTGTAACGCTCCTCTCTCGCTATTGTTCAGTTGTTTGTTCCAGGTGATTTCTGCACAATTTAGTTGTAATTCCAGGTTGGTGTTGGGAGGAGGTCAGTGTGACTTCCACTCATTCCTCCACCATCTTGATTCTCCTAAATTCACAGAATTCTTAACAGATTAACTTGATCAGGGATAGCAAAGATTGAAGTACAGAAAATGAGGCTTTCTAAATCCCATAATCGAAGAAGAACATCTAAATAGGGGTTAAGTTCAATTCATAATAATATTTTAATATCAATTCTTGTACTGAGAAAAATTACAAATATCAACAAACAATGTCTTTAATACCCCAAGAAACAAAAGAGAGTATTGCCAATATGACATTCAAGGGTATATAAGATCCTACAGAAGTAATCAAGAACACAAGACATTTGTTTCCTGACAGCATTATGCAGGTGCGGGCAAAGTAGGTTTACAGTTGTTCATATGGAAAAACACAAATAATACAGATAAATAATACAATAATGAATAAATATTTGTATCATTTGCATTTTTTTCCATACGAATATCCCTGTATTCTCAAGGCGGAACTGACATCAAAAGCCAAGACATGTACCTTGGGGGCTGGGAACCTAACAGGAGACCTTCTCAACAACAACAAGCAAGAACGACAATCAAATATTTCAAACTGAAGGATTGCCAAAGTAGAATTATTACCAGGTGTGAACAAAATGGGTGCTCTGCGGAACGTTAAGCCTAAAACTTGATTCATTGTGGTCATGTGCCAGTAATGAGCACAGGGGCCAGGCAGAAGCAAACTTCACCATCATGTGATCTTTTAACATTTAGTAATAGCATTTTATTTAGCTGTCTGGAAGTCAGTAGTGACCTGGAAAAATTAACGGCTCAACCCCAACATCACAGAGGGGAACTGTTAATTCTACTGCCCTGTTTAGTGACATTATGAAGATCCAACTGCAAAAATCAGAAAGCCCTTGCTTCTAGTAGAGCTGGGTGGTGTGAAATGGCCTGGAGGACGTGAGTTCTGAGCCCAGCAGGGGGCGCTAGTAGACTGACCCTGAGAGCTTAGGGGTCTGAGAAGGGCATAGGAAAATACTCTATGGTTTTTGTGCACTTGGACAGGCAACGTCCTCACTGAGATGTGACTTGTGTGCACCTGGTACCCCAAAGCCATATGAGAATTCAGCTATGACTCACATATTTACCTCATATTTCATCCTTTCCTTTTATGGAGCCATTGCCCACGCCTGATTCACAGGCAAAAATAGAGACAGTCACACAACAAAAATAAATCTGCTTGAAGAAACATGACCCTAACAGTGCTATCCAGTCATAGGACAGGAGACACCTGAGGAGGGGGTTTCCCAATTCTAACAATTAGGCCTCAACAAGAGGGGCTTTGGGGTTCCTCCTTTGGGGCTTTTCTTTCATGGCCCGAATTCCTCTCATTGCACAAGGAGTTTCCTTTAGTGGAAAGTGAAAAGATACGGCAGGTGGCACTTTAACTGCCCTTTTTTCATACTATGTATGCACAGCTGGTAGGTTGTTCCATTAATTGTGCCACCTGCTAAGCCTGCTTCCGGGGTTCTGGGCCAGATGGTGCTGTCTGCCATCTATGGCACCTAGAAATACACACATATATATAAAATTATATAAAATAACTACAGTGTTTGTGAAGTATACTAAAATGTATTACATTGTTGGTTTATGTATTCAACAAACAAATCTAAATACTACATGCATGAACACACACATACACACATATATAACACATGACATTTTATGGGCAGGAGAATCTCAGGGTACAGAGAAGCAAAGATTCTGCCTCCATGATCAACTATGCATGTATTATTATTATTATTACTACTACTACTACTATCTAGTTAAATTTGAGAAAGTCAAGAATACTCTCTTTTTAAATGCTTTTTGTTAATTCAATTCAGTTTTTGTAAGTTGCTAGTCATATAATTTAGAAATAAAAATTTATACATAATAAGGAAAAGTTCAAAAATATACAAACATTAGAGAGTAAAGCAAGTGATCCCCTGTATCCATTAATGAATTTTCAGAATTATCAATTTATGACCAATCTTAATTTTCTATCCCCACTCTTATGAAAATGTGGTAGGTTATAATTTTCTAAAAAATTGTGGTTTTTTAACCAATCCACCATGCAAAGGAGACCAAAATAATTTTTTACCTTTATTGAGGTGTGGTTTTAATTAAAGTATAACTGACATATAACATTATGTGGATTTAAGATGCACAGAATAATGATTCAGTATTTATATGATCACAATAATGATAGCTAACATCTGTCATCTCACACAGTTAAAATTTTTTTTTCTTATAATAACTTTTAAGGTCTTCTCTTTTAGCAAATTTCAAATGTGCAATATGGTATATTATTAATTATAGTCACCATCCTGTCATTATATTACTATGACTTGCATACTTTATAACTGGGATTTTGTACCTTCACCCATTTCTCCCACCTTCCACATCCAGCCTCTGATAAACACCAGTATATTCTCTGTAACTATAAGCTTGTTTTGGTTTTGGTTTTATTTTTGTTTTCTTGGTTATGTTTTATTCCACTTATAAGTGACATTATATGGTATTTGTCATCCTCTGAGTTATTTCACTTAGCTATTGTCTCAAAGATACATCTGTTTTTTGGAACTAAATGACATTCATGAAAATATATGAAAGAATTCATCCAGTGATAAACACTTATGTTGCTTCTATATTTTGGCAGTTGCATATAATGCTGTCAAGAACATGGGGGTGCATATATCTTTCTGCATTAGTGTTCCTTTGCTTCAGATTAAATACTCAGAAGTGGAATAGCTGAATCAAATGGTAGGTACATTTTTAGAAATCACACCATGGATATGTGAATAGAGACTGTGTCCTGGTGAGTTGCAGTAACCAGTTGGGCTCCCAGGGCTTTGAGCCAAGAGGAGGTGTGTGCCCTGCGACCAGCAAGGAGGGAGGGGGCTGTGGTCCCTACTCAGCTGCTCAGTGAGGACACAGCTGCGTCAGAGAAGCCTGGCCCTGGGGCTGAGCCCTGTGTTCCCTGATGGAGACTCAGCTGCTATTCCCACTCTGACCTTGTAGAGTCCTCTGAGTCCACCTTTGTGTGGTCTCAGCAGGTGCTTCCTTCCAGGGCTCTCCCAAGGGGTAAAGCTAACCTCCATCCTCCTCAGTCTGAGGTGTGAGCTGAGCTCCAGCACCAGGGCTCAGAGAAGGGCTGGGCAGTCCCTGAAGGGACACATATTTGCATGGACAGCCCCTTCTCTGGTAGAGTTTGGAAAAGAAATGGCGGCCTGGAGCAGCCCAGCCCCACTGTGGAGCTCAGGGCCTGTGTGCCCCATGGTCTCGACTCCCCTCCTCCCCATGATCCTCTCCCACTGCACAGGTAGAAACAGGTCTCAGGGACCCTGTGCAGTCCCCAGTAGTACTTATTCCCCTCTTGCTCAGATTCCTTGGAATTGCCCCAATTCTTAAACAAGTACCCATTAGTGTCAGTATTTGCAGGTTCCCTGCTCTAGCCTGTGTTGACTCAGCTGCTAACCCTTGTAGTTTCCATTCCCCCGGGATGCATATCTAGGGAGCGTAAGTAACAGAAATTAGACCAGAATAAAATTCCTTCATAATCTTATTCGCACTGTCATCTCCAAATTGTATTGTCCACTCCCCATAACCCATAGTCAATCTCTTTAATATGAAAATACAATTATTGATATTACTAAAAGTGAGTGTTCATCCAGCCTTTGAGTATTTGCACATTGGAGCTATTGATGCATTTATTAATTCCTTCAGAATTACTCAGAAAGGTTTGCATGGAAAAGAAGAGGTTACAAGAGGGACGGGAGGCCACTTGTCCTCATACTTGGACTCTGAGGGAATGGCTTTTTAAGGCTGCATGGGCAGAGTCTCTCTCTCGCTCTCTCTCTCTCTCACACACACACAAATAGACACATATGGGACACACAGACAGGCACACACACAAACACTTCTCTAATTGTATATTGTCCAGGACTTTTCAGCAGTTTGAGGGCTGCTCTGTCCCTCCAGAAGGCAGAGCCCAACTTCTGCTGACCCAGCCATCCCCAGTGTCAGAACCTCCAGGACTCAGAATCTCTCTCAGCTGGAAACACCAGGGGCATGAGTGTAACTGGGGTCCTGTTACCAGGTCATCCAGAAAACGGCCTGAACACCTGCTCCCCTGGGATGAGTTTGATGCTTAGGATCCAAGAGTGAGTCTTTCCTCCCTGTCGGTAGCTCAGTTCCCTTCCTTGACCACCTCTTGGCTCCAGTTATCACATAAAGCTTTTATTCTTTATTCTGCATTTATTCTTTAACAACAGCCTCAGTCCTACACACATGGTTCTCATGGTCCCTGGGGATGTGAGACACAAACTCCCCTGGTTTTCAGAGTTGGGCTGCCACTCACTTGGTCATCACCTGTGACACCTCTATCCAGACTGGACCTCTGTTGAAAAGTCTTCTGTCCCAATTCAGGGCCACAGAACCTGTGATTTCAGGGATTTAGTTTCTTCTTGTTTCCACTTCTCCATGACTCAGATGAGGGACTTTGGCAGAAACTTCTGGGTGTGCTTGGCTTTGAGTAATAGAAATTCATTCCTCTGGTCATTGGGTGACTGAGTAAACAATTTCTCTATCCTGAAAATTCTGGCACAGGGGGCAAAATTGTAACTGTGTCCACCACAGAGACAAGTCTGACCCCAACGTCACTGCATCCTGGAAGCTTACTGCCTATACTTGGGAATTGCATCACTACGATGGTTCTAAAGTTTATAAGAAAAGACCACTCACGAGATTTCACTGGGTACCAAGTTGTGCTTTCCTCTCTGTATCCAGACCTACGATGCAAAACTATGACTAACAATAACAAGTGAGTTTAGGAATGTTTATATTCCTTTGTACAACCAAGAACAGAAGGCATCGCTTCTCCATTGTCTTTCCATCCACGTTTTTAGCCACAATGTCCATCATCACTGAGTTTTTAAATCAAAATTATTGAGGGGAATTTTATGTAAAATATATATCTATTTTAAATGCACAGTTGAGCAGTTGGTGACTAATACAGAAACTATTTTTTAAAGATCCCCATTAAATCAGTTTGAAATTTTAATTCATTTCATTCTAAAATTTTGTGCATGTTTGCCAATTTATACCTTAGGTAAATGCAACAAGAAAGGTGATTTGGCAAAGTGCCCATCCACCTGTCTTTTTGAGATTGAGAACAGACTCCTAAGAGTATTTCACTGCTCACAGTATGTGGAGAACTTTGGGTTCAAGCAGATGAAAATATTGATAATAACGATTTATATACATCACCCACTAGAAATGCACATGGGGGCTTCCTTCTGGAAACCTCTCATCCCAGATAGAAGAGGACCCCTTCCTCCTCAGCACTGTAGGGAATCCTCAAGGTAGAAGAGCTCTAGCCACTAGGAAGGAATCACACATGAGAAAAGAACCCCTGTCTTAAACAAAGGGAAACATTCCTCCATCGGGCCAGTCACTGCTCTGGGCTTTATCCTGATCTAAGAACAGATTGCATAAGAGAAATCACCACAGTACCAACTACCAAACAGCCAAGTTAGCCATGTACTGACTTGTCCTGAGGAATCTAAGTAGAGCACAAAGACAGTTTGAGGTAAGGAGGAGACTGCGTGAAGGGAGGCCTGGCCTGGCTTAAGGCAGTGGGTCAGTGGGCAGAGTGAGGTGTCAGGAGCTGTCTCTGATGGGCTCTGTTCCCCATGTCACGGAATGGTGTGTCTGGGACTGGGCCACAGGGGGCACTCAGGGATAATTTCTGAGAGATCTGGGGTGATCAGAGCTGGGACTGGCCAGCTGGCACTGCCTGGTGCAGTCAGCTCAGGGCTCACACTGTGAACTCCCCACCCCCTGGGGCACACACAGCCCCACCCTGGTGCAGCCCCAAGCCCCACCCCTCCCCAGACATCCTCAGGCAGAAGGGTCTAAGCCAGGGCCCAGGAGGGATCAGAAAGCTGGGGGGCAGGGTTATTTGCATGAATGGACCTTTCTTTTCTCAGGGTATGAAAAAGGGAAGGGAGAGATTTGGGGGTACCTCTGCTTCAGCTGTGAGGTTGCCAAGGGCAGTACCGGGTGATAATCTCCAACCTGGCCTGGTCCCGTCTTCTCTCATCACTCACTGCACAGGTGACTAGACACGAGGACAGGTTATAGGGCCCTGGGAAGACAAATACATTCTTGCTTCCTTCTCTTATCTCTAGGTCCAGAATCCCCATCTCTGGGTCTGTCCATCTTCCAGGGTCCTGGGCACACTCTGCGCTGAATCAACCACCCCTTAGTATCTGAGGCCTTGGGAAGGAGGGTCACCATTTCCTGTACTGGAATCAGCTCTCCTGCTGCAAGTGAGTATGTATAGCATGTGTCCTGGTACCAACAGTGCCCAGGAATGGACTCCAAATGCCTTATCTGTGGTAATAGCAAGTGACCCCTGAGGGTGCAGCAGCACCTGAGACCCCCTATAAACCAAGCAGGAAACTGGTAGATGATGTTGGCACCCACATGTCTGCTTTGACCCAAGTGTAATTGCCATGGTGTCAGAACAAAGTCAGGTCTTCTTTATGTAAATAAATATTATTTTGGGGGTGGAGAGTGCATCTTGTCTACTGGGAAATCACTTTCAAGTGTGGGCTTTAGAAACCTTATCCAACTTGCGTAAATATTTGAGAGTAAACTAGATTATTTGGGGAATGTGCAAGGAACTTATTTTGATAGCAGCTGGATATTTGGGGGTAAAAAAAGCGAAGTCAGGATTTGCTTATATAATACAGGATGCTGAAAGACACAGAACAACCCACCCCACAAGTTCAGTTTTTACATTTTGTTTCTTGTGATTCCTTTAGTCAACCAAGAACCAAAAAGGTTTCTAAATGCTCACACACTTAGGATGTGACCTGTTATAGAAATCGGTTTTAAAATCTGATAACTAGAAACCTCAGCTAAATGAGGAATAAAAGATAAGAGGAGATTTTTGACAAAGTGCAATTTTAAATTTACTTTTATGTGAACAAACAAAAAGTGAAATAATGCTGTTTTGATCCATATTTTGGTCCATACCCGAGAAGGGGTCACCATGGTCAAGCAGTATGGATTGTCTTCTGTCACCTCTCTGACAGGTGACTCACCCAGAGTTCCTGAACACTCCTGCTGACTGAGACAGGACCGCCTGGTAAGAGGGCAGCTCTGCAGAGGCCCCGGAGGTTGGTGGCTGCCCACCCTCTCCCCTGCGGAGTCCGCACCAGGGCAGCAGGCCGTCGGGCGGGCTAGGGCTCAGCCACGCTCTCGCCCCCTAGCCTCACAGCCAGGGCCACAGACACAGCCACTTTTGCAGTCTCTTCACTGCCTTCTCCAGGGGCTCCCAGACCTTGTGCTCCCACTGCATGTCGTCCCACAGCCACTTGTGCTGCAGCTTCATCTGCCGGTCCTCTATCTGCATGAGTACTTGGCATGCAGGTGGCCAGCCTCACAGCCCTTGTCGCACACACAGACCTGCCACACCTGCTCCAGGTCCTGTTTAAGGCCCAGTGGAGCCCCTGAGCCTCTTTCATCTTCTTCTAGTTTTCAGCTAGGAGGCGCTAGATCTCCTTCTGCAAATTGCTCTTTGCCAGGATGATTTCCTACAGTTTCTCCCTCTTGGTCAGGAGCAGAAACTCCAGTTCCTGGTGGAGGCTGTGCTTGGACTGCAGCGCACTGCTCAGTGTCTCCTTCAAGGGCTTCTTCATGACTTCCAGCAGGAATTTCCCTTTGATTTCCTTAGTGTCCAGGCCAACATCCAGGCCTGAAGAAGGTGTTCCAGTTCCACCTGCAGCCCTACACTGGGGGTGTAGAAGGGGGCCTGCATGGTCCAGGGCCGCAGGCAGAACAGATAAGGTGTGCACACCTGGGGAGTTCAAGTCCTTGGAAGAGGTGGATGAAGTCAAGGAAAGAGAGGAGAGGAGCAAAGGGAGGAGGTGAATTCCTTCCTGTTCTCCACTTGCACCCTGGCCTCTGAGTCCTCCTGGTGACTGAGGGTGCTGTGGCCCCAGGTGTGTCCACTGTCAATCTTTGCTTCTGCAGCTGTATGCAGGTGGGGAGGGGCTGAAGGGGCCGGAAGGGCCGGAGGCGTGGGAGACGATGATGGCACGTATCGGGCTGCCCACCACTTTATGCTGGGCTGGTGTAGCCAGGGTCACTTTGGGGGCAACACCCATCTCAAAGTTCTTGTAGGAGTAAAAGGTGTCTTGGATCAGGGGAGGGAGGTGCCAGGAGAGCTTTTTGTCACTTGCAGAAACTGCAGGAGATCCGAGTCAGGAGGCTGAGAGGCGCTACTGAGGGTTAACACAGCTGAGGCTTTTGCTGGAGGAGCCGGACAGGGTCCGCAACCAACTGGATTGTTTGTCCTCTAAAAAGACATGGGGTGCTGGCAGGGAGCATCGTCTTTTTTTCTTATGGAGACTGGGGGCTTGGAGTAGACCTGGGGCTCCCACCACTTGCACTTGTTGCCACAGTGGAAATTCTCCCGCACATGGCCCAGGCAGCCTCGGAGGCACACCTGCCCCTCCTTGCCCATGTACTCCTGGCTCACCAGAATGCAGGCCATACAGTTGGCTGAGTCTGAGCCCCAGTGGTAGGTCTGGTTTTCAAGGGCCATGTGCGAGTGCACTGCGAACTTGTATAGTGGATACATGAGGCGGCAGTAGAGGCACTGGATACAGTTGCCACTAGGGCTGCTGTAGAAGTTGGACACCAGCAGCCCCTTGAACTTGCAGCACTCATGGTACGGTGCACACTGCTCTGGCTGAGCTCCAGGCCCAGCGCCAGGCTGGTGGCTAGCTCCTTCTCACGGGGCAGCGTGTTGCACAGGTGCTCCATGTGCGTCTCAGTGATGAGCCTGCCTGAGGGCGCTGAGAGAGCAGGATGCCCATGACTTTGAAATCTCCAGTTGGTCTGCCAGCAGCAAGAGCAGTAGATTTGAAGCTCCTGGCACAGTGACTTGAGGATCTGCAACCGGCACAGGCACTTCTCACCGCCCACCACAAAGCATGAGATGGTCTTTTCCTGCAAGAAGGTCTTGCAGCACTTGGGGGTGGCTGGACTGCATGAAGAAGGACTCTGCCCCAGCCACAAGGGCAGTGGCAGATGGCTGGTGCGCATGTGCAGCGTGTGCTCTGGCTCTACAGCCGCCAGCACCTTGGTAGTTGGACATACCTTTTTTCTCCGAAAAATCCTTTTAAACCACCAGAGTCATAATTCTCATTCCCACCAGGAACTGGAATCATGCAGCAAGAACGCCCACCTGTCTTATCATATAAGTGTCTCCCTCAGCCAGTGAGATTATCCAGAATCTGTAGCATTTCTTCTTGCTCTTAAGAACATCTGCAGATCACAGATGAGAACACTTATTTTGAACTAGATTAAATGAACATACAATTTATATGGGATGCAGTGAAAGTAGTGAGCAGAGGGAAATTTACATGGATGGCCATAGCAGCTTGATTCAAAAACTGTAAATAGTCTGTCCTTGAAAAGGTGATAGATAAACAAACCAAAGAATCTGGCTCCTGGTAAAACAAACAAACAAACAAAAAACCTGTATGTGATTTCTCAGGCCTGACTATGGACAAGTTCAAACCCTTTACCTGGAGGACACATGAGGACTCTGCCCCCTACACCAGACCTGGGGCAAGGCCAGCGCAGTGCAGCCTCTGAAGGGAATTGCAGTCAAGGGCTCAGTCCCTCTGATAGGTGGTGCTGTTCGTGTATCTGTGTTCCTAGCCTAGCACCTTCATTCCTGGGTATCTATATTTGAGGCCTTGGGCTCAGGTTCCTTGTCAGGGAAGAGAGGGAAACTTGCAGACACTTTTCTCCACTCTGACTCAGTAACACGATACATTTCCATTCCTAGTTCCTTCCTCTGGTCCTCCCCTGAGACTTTTACTAGGGGTCTCCTCTATGGCGAGACAACCCCAGTCTGCATTCATCCACCTGACCCTTGAATGGTGAGATGTTCGATGAAAGGAAAGGCAACAGGCGCACCCTCTCCAGGTTTACCCTCTTCCTAATGCCATCTGAGTGATTAAATGGTTAACTCTTTCATCTTTTTGTCCTGTCATTTGAATTTGCTACTATGACACCTGACAGCTCAGCTCTCTTTCGTAGCTCAGCTGAACTCCTGACACAAACTTTGTTGTATCCATATTATGGAAAATTTTTAAGCCATAAAAATAACTTAGTTATCAAGCTTTGAATATATGAAGGAATTTTAAATGTATATTGTCAAGTGAAAGCAGTCTGTATACACTTTATGGTTCCAACAACATAACATTCTTTTTTACAATGGCAAAACCAGAGACAATAAAAATGTCAGTGGTTTCCAGGGGTTCTATAGAAAAGTGAGAGAAAACAATGGGTGAAGATTGGGATTTTTAGAGCAGTGAAATAATCAAGTATGATACTGTAATGGCGATACATGATGTTACACATTATCAAAAGCCATAGAACTATACTAAAAAGTAAACTTTCTGTAAACTTGGGCTTCAGTTAATAACATCTCAATATAGGTTTATTAATTGTAATGAACATGCCTCTCTAATGTAAGACGGTAATACTAGGGGCACTGTATGTGAGGGCAGGTAGGGAACTTACTGTATTTCCTGGTTATTTTTTATGTTAATCTAAGCCTGTTGTAAATAATAAAGTCTATTAATTAAAAAATAACCTGGAAACTGTTTCATATTTCTCTCCATCTCTGTTTCATGGAAAGAACAATATCAGCTAAAGTTCAAAAATCAGTTTGATTTAAAAATTAGCTTGAGACATTGTTTACTTTTAAATGTGAACCAGACTTGAATTGTGAATACGTTTTTACTGATCCTTGTGTAGCACTGCTGATGAACATAGTAAACTGAATGCGTGCACATGAAATTAGAAAGAATATTTTTTTCAATTTTAGAGTTTTGTCTTCACTATAGGATACTGAATAAACTCAAATCATTATTCTGGAATGAACTTGATTGAATTTCAACAAATGTGAATATTTTGCTTGGGACAGGCAGTTATTTCCTTGAAAATACATGAACTTTTTTTTTTTATATCCATAGGTGAGATCCTAGGAGACGCATCCTATATCGAGACTATTAGCGAGAACAAGTGACATATTGCTGTCAGAAAGAGAGTAAACTGTGATACCTGGTTCACAGTGTATACTTTGACCCCCTCACTTACCACTGCCCAGCAGAGCCTCCTGAATTAAATTTGGGCTTTAGTCAGACCTTGCTTCGGGTAGCACTCCAGATATCTTACAGACAACCACATAGGCAAATGCCTTTACTTAGATGAAATGATAGAGAGAGGCCAGAGTACGGTGGCTGAGGGCACGAGTGCTGGTGCCTGCAGACTGGGTTTTAAGCCCCAGAAGAGGGCACGTGGCCCTGGGAGGTGATGTAACTACTCTGCCTCAGGTCTCCACACTGTCGCGTTAAAACTTTAAAAGATCCTGCTTATTAGTATTATGTCTAAGGATGAACATGATTGAATACAGACAGTTCTTTAAGAAGGAGGACTGGTACTTCATTAAGCACTGTGTAACTCTTCAGACATTACATTTGTGAGAAAATAAACTAGAAATGTGTCCATGGTGCCTGGAGAAAGGTGTTTGGATAACTCCAGGACAGGTGTTTGGATAACTACTCTTCATTCTTCACATGAAAAGGAAGTTGCTTACTGCTCATGGACAATATCCATCACCATTGCCTGTGGTCCCTGTGTTGACCCTGTAGGGTGGGCAGAGCTGGGGCTGTGCCCTGTCTTTCACAGTTGAGGGCACAGGCAGGAATTTAAGTTGGTTGTTAAGTGACTTGCTCAGAGTCACAACACTGATAAGTGATCAACCTCGGACAGGAATTTAGTTGGTTAACCTGGGGTCAGAAATCCCTGGACACTACAGACTGTCCCAGGGCACCTTAGATCATGTCCAGACCCATGAAACAAGAGCTCCCCTCATTCTCTTACTCCAGACATCCCAAACAGAGGTGTCTGCGGGAAGATCACTGATGCCCAGAAAGGGTGCCTGAGCCCAGAGAAGGGACCAAGCCTAACCCATCGCCTGCCTCTAGGTTTCAACCTCTGACCAAAAATATCACAGTTTCCCACTAACCAAGCCCCTCTGAAGCTGTGGCAAAGTACAAGCAGGTGTCCATTCTCCTCCTGCTCCTTCACACGTCATCAGCCTGTCTGCGATCAATCCTGTGATTTGGTGACCACTCTGAATGGCCAGATGATTCAGAAACCAGAGCATTCTGAACCAGTTGTCACATGATAGCCATGAATTAGCTTCTCATTAACTGACCAACCCTGGATGAGCAGGTAAGGTGAATGAACTGGAATTATCCACCTGAGCTGGTACTTTGGTGGTTTAATGAATAAAGTCTGCAATACCAATGTCCTGCTAACTAATGATTTGAGCTACTAACTGTGTAGCTGGACTGAGGCCTGGCTGAATACAGGTAGTGGTGCACCTTACTGAGTGTGCACCTTCCCTGCTCATGCCTCAGTCTCTGCTCTGAAAGATCCTGGTCCATCTCCAGACCCTGCAGGGCCTTGGTAGAACCCTTCATGACCACATCCTTGAAGCCACCATTCCAGGGCTATCCTTGTGGGTCACTCAGACCCCCCACTCTGTTTGCAGATGTTGGTCCCACAGACCTTGTGGCATTATCCATTCCCATGACTGTCCTAGGCAGCACTTGAACTTCAGGGATTCTTTTCTCATCAATTCCATGAGCTCTTACCAGGAAATCATAGATTTCTGCCTTTGTAAAAATCTTCAGGCCCAAGTTGCTACTGATTGATTTTGGATTGACATTTCCCCTCAGAAGAGTCTCTCCTGGAATTGTCCCTTCCTGAAATGTCTGTTCTTGAGGTTACATTAAGATTCCCTGATCTAATGAAAGCAGCCTGGATGTAGTCTCTGTGTCTGTACTTTAGATGGGTTTGTACATAATTGGCACTAGGAAATAGTGTAATTTATTAAATGGTGAGTTCATTAAAAGCAACAGCATGTAGAAAAAAATCACATATAAATTGAGAAAAAAACAAAACAATAAAACATGTTTATAATTTTGTATGACAAATTGGAAAGCAGAAAATGGAAAAGAGACAATCAATATGCTCTGAGAATAAATTAATTACCCATATGTAGTGACACCATTCAGAAGATTGATATGAATATATCTCTAGAGCAGTCATTCATATCCATATATTGTAGGACTCCAGGTATGAAGCTGAGGACTTTCACCATCTATCAAATCTGAACCCATCAGCTCACAGGGTAAGAGTTGTAACAAAGCATCAGATGTCCATCACCACATAAGACCTGTGACTGGTCATCATGGAATATTCAGAGTGACCTGGTGGGATCCACTGCTGTTATCTAGATAATGGTGTTTTCACATGTAAACGTTGCTCATTTATGAGGTATTTTGTTCCAAAATGGAATACCACTTTGTTATTATTCTGTCTTTTCAAAAACAAGTTATGTGAGAGAAAATGACCTGTCCCCTTCTAAGTATCATTAATAATGACAAGTTCACAGTGAGGAGAACCAAACTGATTATGTTGAGAATGAATAGAAGTATCACTCCTTATGTGAAATATCATTCCCACACATTTCTACCATTCTTGAATCACTAGACATTTATAGAATAATCTAAATTTTGCTTCAGAAAAATTGAAAGCAACATTATTAGAAATTCAATTTTGAAAAATCACATTTCTCTCTAAAACAATGTTCTAATTATGTAAAGCCTTGTCTTATCATCTACACATGTGATTTATTTTGTCTCCATATGTAATTTAATTACCTCTCAAGCTGTATGAGTTTGCTGTGTGATTTCTCAGTGTGTCATTGTGTGGGTGAAAGGCTGACTCTCCAATGAGTAATTGGTATAAAATTCAATATCTTTGTAACAGTGCATTTCTGTGATTAGTAAAAGTGAATGAAGTTACAATTAGCAATGAGTTTTTAGAGATGACATCCAAAGCACAATTAATAAGATTTTAAAAGTTCATAATTTAAAATTAAACAATATTTAAATTTGTGACTTTGCAAAAGACCCTATCAATAGACAGAAAAGATACACAAATAATAAAGCTAAATGACCAGTAGCCAAAATGCATGAAAACCCTTTAAACTCAACAATAACATGACAATCTATAAAAAATGGTCAAAAGCTCTAAACAGATATTCCCCAAAGGAAGGAGCTGGAGGATAAATACCTCACTAGTTCTCTTCCTTCTCTTCTAGCCACCGCCCTCCCAACCCCAATCCAGGAGTGTTTTCTCACTCAGCTCTTTTCCCAAGTCCTTCCAGTCTTTGTACAAAATGTCACCTTCACAGGAAATAAAGCTTGTTCCACCTGACCCTTCTTTTTTCAACTCCTGATTTCCTTTCTTAATTTATGTTCCTCCTTATAAAGTGTGTGTCATTTGATGATTAAATTGTCTTCTGTCATGAGAGTTGGGGCTCCACAAGATGAAGATTTCTGTTAGCTCTTTGCCAGCTGTTTCTCTAGCACCTAAAATGTTACCTGGGTGTCAAAACTCGATCATTGTATTTTACATGGAAAAGCCAGTCATGGAGCCTCACACAAAGCAAGACTGCATGATGGTAAACAAAGTCTCCCAGTCAATGATCAATATAGAGATGTTTATATATTCACTAATATATACATACATATATACATAGTGAAGCGTCTTCTTTAAACAGTTAACAGTTATTTCTTTAGGAAGTTAGTGCTACTGGATGAGAGAGGTGGGTTTTTAGTCGTTGGTATATTTAATACTATATAGAACAAAGCATTCATTTAAGTTTGTTTTTATTTCAAAATTCCCTATTGGGATTATAATTTATTTTTGCTACAATGAAAAATTTCTATCAGCAGGAAAAGAAAAAAAATCAAGATGATGGAGGAGTGAATGGAAGTCACACTGACCTCCTTCCAGGACTAATCTGGAATTACAAATAAGTTTGGAGAAATCACCCAGAACAAACAACTGAACAATAGTGAGAGAGGAGCCGTATAACCTTGGACAGACAGAAGAATCAGCTTCAGCACAACCTGACTGGTAAGGAGTGCAGTGGAGACTCAAGAAGATGGGGGCGGGGAGCTCACACAGGTGGCAGCACAAAAGGATATGAAAATGGCCATTTGGATCCCCCTGAGAAAAGCAGGGTCTAAACTGTAGGTGGGGATCTCCAGCCTATAGCACCAGAGCTCAAAAAAGTACACAGATAACCACCAGCTGTGAAAAGCAGCAGGGTTGCTCTCTGCTAGAGACAGGAGGATACAGACACAAAGAGCCTTTTCAAGGGCCAACACAAATTTTTATTTGCAGCCACTTACCCTGGTCTCTGTCAAAGGCAGTGGAGAGTGGGATAGAGATGCTTGAGGAGAGACTGCATAAGGAGGCATTGGGGACAGTCAGAGAGTAGCCAGCGGGATCCCAATACTGACTCCTCCCCCATAAGCTGCAGCCATCTTGCTTAGTCAGACCACTCCCCTGAGTGTCAACAGAGTGAGAAGACACAATAGCCCTGACCCCAAAAGGGACTCAGCCCAACCCCAATGGTGCACAAGCCTGACTGCTGAATATAGAGTGGCAGCCACAGATAATAGATCCCTGGATAAAGGGGGTGCAGAGTGGTCTAGCAACACTTGAGGAGAGACTGGAGATGGAGGCTTTGGGGAGAGAATGAAGAGAGTACGTGGCAGGATCCTGGTGCTGACTCCTCCCACACATGGCAGCAGCCATCTGGCTCAGGCGGACCACTCTCCTGAGCAGCAACAGCATGAGAGGACCAAATAACCCCACTTTCAGGAGGACTCTGCCCCACCCTGTGGTGTCTAAGCCTGACTGTTGAGTGCAGAGTTACTAGATTAACAACCGAAGGAGACAACCACAGACAGTAGATTACTGGAAGTCTCAAACAGACTGCCTAAGGTCAGGCATGGTCAACATATGACATCATCAGAGGCAGATCCAGAAAGGAAAAAAAAGTCTCCTACCATAGAAGTTCACACCACAAAGTCAGGAAATCAAGACAGATCACTTTAAGAAGCAGAAGCTAAAAAGAAAAGTCTCACAGATAATGAGAAGACAAAGAAACACCCCCCCCCCAAAGGAAAAGGAGGAATCCCCACAAAGAGAACTAAATGAAAGAGAGGCAAGTAAACTACCATATATTGAGTTCCAAACAACTGTTATAAGGAAGCTCAATGAGCTCAGTGAGCTTGGAGAGAATTACAAAAGACTACAGGGAAACTATGAGGAACTTACTGCAAACTATATCAGCATGAGAAAGGACATAGAGATGATCAATAAGAGACAAGAGGAAATGAAGGATACAATTTCTGAATTGAAGAACACAGTAGAAGGAAATAAAAAGCAGGCTAGATGAAGCTGAGGACCAAATCAGCAGGCTGGAGGACAAGGTAGAAAAAATCTCCCAGAAAGAGCAAGAAAATGAAAAAAGACTAAAAAAGCACAAAGAAGCACTGAGAGAAATGCAGGACAACCTGAAACATTCTAATATCCCTATAATAGGGATACCAGAAGGAGAAAAGGAGGAGGAAGTGATAGAGAACCTGTTTGAAAAAGTCATGATGGAAAACTTCCTTCATTTGAAGAGAGAAAAAGTCACACAAGTCCAGGAAGCACAGAGGGTCCCATTCAAGAGGAACCCAATGAGGCCCACTCCAAGACACATCATCATTAAAATGGCAAATATCAAAGACAAACAGAGAATCCTAAAGGCAGCAAGGGAGAAAGAGGGAGTAACATATAATGGAGCCCCGATATGACTAGAAGCTGACTTCTCAACAGAAACACTGCGAGCCAGAAGGGAGTGGCAAGAAATATTCCAAGTAATGAAAAGTAAAGGCCTGCAACCAAGATTGTTCTACTCAGCAAGGCTCTCCATTAAAATGGAAGGTGAAATAAGGAGTTTCCCAGAAAAAAGAAGACGAAAAGAATACATCTCCACCAAACCAGCACTACAAGATATGCTAAAGGGACTGGTTGAAGAAGATAAAAAAAAATGAGAAAAAGAAGAACACAGGTACAAAGGGAAATAATGAATAAGTACCTATCAATAATAACTCTAAATGTAAATGGACTAAATGCCCCAGTCAAAAGACACAGTATAGCTGAGTGGATAAAAAAAAATGACCCACACATACACTGCCTACAAGACACCCATCTCAGAACAAAGGAACTACACAGATTGAAAGTAAAGGGGTGGAAAAAAATATTACAAGCAAATGGACAAAAAAAAAAAAACAAAACAGGGGTAACAATACTTACATCAGACAAAATAGATTTCAAAACAAAGGCCATAAAAAGAGGCCCAGAGGGACACTTCATAATACTCAGAGGAAGAACCCATCAAGAAGACATAACCATTTTAAACTTATATGCACTTAACATAGGAGCACCCAAATATATAAGGAAAATCTTGGAGGACTCAAGAAAGATATAGACAGCAACACACTGATAGTAGGGGATTTTAACACCCCACTGTCAAAAATGGATAGATCTTCCAAACAAAACATAAGCAAGGATACTGTGGAACTGAATGATGCATTAGATCAAATGGACTTAACTGACATACATAGAACCTTACATCCCAAAGAAGCAAAATACACATTCTTTTCAAATGTGCATGGAACTGTTTCAAAGATATGACCACATGATAGGACACAAAAGAAGCCTTAACAAATTTAGGAAAATTGAAATAATAACAAGCATTTTCTTGGACCACAAGGGCTTCAAACTGGAAACCAACCTCAAGGAAAAACCACAAAAACTTTCAAATTCATGGAGACTGAATAGCACACTATTAAACAATGAACGGGTCAATAATGAGATCAAAGAAGAAATCAAAGTTTCTGGAAATGAATGAAAATGAACAGACAACAGTCCAAAACCTATGGGACACAGAGAAGGCAGTCCTGAGAGGGAAGTTCATAGCAATACAGGACTACCTAAAAAAGATAGAAATATTTCAAATAAATAACCTGACCCTACAACTTCAAGAACTGGAGAAACAATAACAAATCCCAGAGCAAGTAGAAGGAAGGAAATAATCAAGATCAGAGCAGAACTGAATGACATAGAGACCAAAAGAACAATTCAAAGGATCAACCAATCCAGGAGCTGGTTCTTTGAAAAGATAAACAAAATCGACAAGCCTTTAAGCAGGCTCATCAAGAAAAAAAAGGGAGAGGACCAAAATAAATAATATCAAATGAAAGAGGAGAAATTACAACTGATACCACACAGATACAAAGGATAGTAAGAAATTACTATGAGCAATTATATGCCAAGAAATTTGGAAAACTCAATGAAATGGACAAATTTCTGGAAAAGTATAATCTTTCAAGATGGAATGAAGAAGCAGCGGAAAGCTTGAACAAACCGATAACAGCTGAGGAAATTGAAGCAGTAATCAAGAAACTCCCAAAACACAGAAGCCCTGGACCAGATGTTTTCACAGGAAAATTTTACAAAACATTTAAGGAAGAGCTAACCCTTGTCTTCCTCAGACTATTCCAAAAAAATCCAAGATGAGGGACGATTCCCAGACTCTTTTCACGAGTCCAGCATCATCCTAATCCCAAAATCAGATTAAGACACTACGAACAAAGAAAACTACAGGCCAATATTGCTGATGAACATAGACACTAAAATCCTCAACAAAATATTGGCAAACCACATCCAGCAATACATTAAAAAGATCATCCCTCATCAGCAAGTGGGATTCATCCCAGGGATGCAGGATGGTTCAATATACGCAAATCAATAGATGTAATACATCACATAAACAAATGGAAAGACAAAAACCACATGATCATCTCGATAGATGCAGAAAAAGCATTCAATAAGGTACAGCACCCATTTATAATCAAAACACTTAGCAAAATGGGAATAAATGGGGCATTCCTCAATGTAATAAAGGCCATATATGAAAAATCTACAACCAACATCATACTCAACGGGCAAAAACTAAAAGCTTTCCCACTAAGATCGGGAACATGACAAGGATGTCCACTTTCACCACTTCTATTCAACATAGTATTGGAAGTCCTAGGCACAGCGGTCAGAGAAGAAAAAGAAATAAAAGGCATCCAAATAGGAAAGGAGGAAGTAAAACTATCATTGTGTGCAGATGACATGATAGTGTACATAGAAAACCCTGTAGACTCCATCAAAAAACTACTCAACTTAAAAAGTGAATTTGGCAAAAGAGCAGGATACAAAGTCAATATTCAGAAATCAAAGGCATTTTTGTATGCCAGCAATGAAATAGAAGAAGAAATCAGGAAAAAAGTACCATTCGATATAGCACAAAGAAAAATAAAGTACCTAGGAATAAATTTAACCAAAGAGGTAAAAGACCTGTATGCAGAAAACTTCACAACACTGAAGAAAGAAATTAAGGAAGACACAGATAAATGGAACCATATACCGTGTTCATGGATTGGAAGAATTAACATCATCAAAATGTCCATACCACCCAAAGCAATTTATAGATTCAATGCAATCCCTATTAAAATACCAATGACGTATTTCACAGAAATAGAACAGACATTTCAAAAATTTATATGGAATCATAAACAACCCCGAATAGCTGCAGCAATTTTGAGAAAGAAAAACAAAGTAAGAAGGATCACAATACTGGACATCAAACTGTATTACAGAGCCACTATACTCAAAATAATCTGGGACTGGTACAAGAATAGACCCATAGACCAGTGGAACAGAGTAGAAAGCCCAGAAATAAGCCCTTGTCTATATGGGCAACTAATATTTGACAAAGGGAGCAGAAGCATAAAGTGGAGTAAAAATAGCCTCTTCAACAATTGGTGTTGGCAGAGCTAGACAGCTAAATGCAAAACATTGAAATTTGATCATCAGCTGACACCATACACAAAAATAAACTCAAGATGGATAAAAGACTTAAATATAAGTCGTAACACCATAAAAGTCCTAGAGGAGAACATTGGCAGGAACCTCTCAGATATCCCACGCAGCAGTATTTTCACCGATATGTCTCCTAAAGCAAGGGACATAAAGGAAAGAATAAACAAGTGGGATCTCATCAAAATAAGAAGCTTCTGCACAGCTAAAGAAAACATCAGCAAAATGAAAAGGGAACCAACCATATGGGAAAATATATTTGCCAATGATACCTCAGACAATAGTTTGATCTCCAAAATATACAAAGAACTCACATGACTCCACTCCAGGAAGACAAACAATCCAATTAAAAAATGGGCAAAGGACCTGAACAGACACTTTACCAAGGAGGACATACAGAGGGCCCAGAGACATATGAAGGGATGCTCAGCATCTCTAGCCATCAGAGAAATGCAGATTAAAACCACAATGAGATACCACTTCACACTGGACAGAATAGCCATTATAAACAAACCAACAAACAAGTGCTGGTGAAGTTGTGGAGAAAAAGGAACCCTAGCACACTGTTGGTGGGAATGCAGACTGGTGCAGCCACTGTGGAAAACAGTTTGAAACTTCTTCAAAAAGCTAAAAATGGAACTGCCTTTTGGCCCAGCGAATCCACTGCTGGGAATATACTTTAAGAATCCCAAACACCAATTCAAAAGAACCTATGCACCCCAATGTTCATAGCAGTGAAAGTTACAATAGCCAAGTGCTGAATAAGTGCTCATCAATAAATAAGTGGGTTAAAAAACTATGGTGCATTTACACAATGGAATATATGCTACAGAAAGAAAGAAAGAGCTACTACCCTTCGTGACAATATGGTTGGAACTAGAGAGCATTATGCTAAGAGGAATAAGCCAGGGGGTGAAAGACAAATACCATATGATCTTACCTATAAGTGGAACCTAATCAACAAAACAAACAAGCAAAAACAATATAACCAGCAACATTGAAAAAAAATAAACCAACAGGAACAAGAGAGGAGGAGAGAAGTGGGTAATGGGGGGAAAGAAGGGGAAAGGTCAAGTCAAGGAACATATGTAAGATACCCATGAACAAAGTCAAAGTGGGGAAGGGTTCAGAGTGGGAGGTGAGGGTAGGGGGAGCCAGGGAAAGCGGTGGTGGGAAAATGGAGACAAATGTATCTGAACAATAAAAAAGTTAAAAATAAATAGAACAAACAAAGCCCAAAGTGAGTCGAAAGGAAAAAATGATACAAAAGATCAATGAATCTAAGAACTGGTTCTATAAAAAGATAATTACAACTGACAAACCTTTAAACAGACTCATACAGAAAATAAAGAGAAAGGACTAAATATATAAAATCAGAAATAAAAGAGGAGAAATAAAAACTGACACCAAATAAACACAATGGATTAGAAGAAAATATGAACAACTGTATGCTAACAAACTGAACAACCTGGATGAAATGGATAAATTCCTGGAAACACACAATCTTCCAAAACTAAATCAGGAAAAATCAGAGAATCTGAACAGATAGATTACGCCCAGTGAAATTGAAGAAGTAATTTAAAAGAACTCCCAACAAACAAAGGTCCTGGTTTGGATGGCTTCATAGGTAAATTTTACAAACCATTCCAAGAAGGACTAACACCTCTTCTTTTCAAACTATTTCAAAAGATCCAAGAGGGGGGAAGACTCCCAAACTCATTTTATGAGGCCAGCATTATCCGAAGTCCAAAGTGAGATAAAGACACTACCAAAAAAAATGAAAATTATAGGCCAATATCCCTGATGAACATAGATGCTAAAATCCTCAACAAAATATTAGCAAACTGAATACAACAATGTGTCAAAAGGATTACACACCATCATCATGTGGGATTTATTCCTGGAATGCAAGGTCGGCACAACATTTGCAAGTCAAAAAACATGATTCACCACATAAACAAAATGGATGATAAAAACCAGATGATCATATCAATAGATACACAAAAAGCATTTGATAAAATCCAGCACCCTTTTATGATAAAAACTCTCAGCAAATTGGGAATAGAAGAAACATACCTAAACATAACAAAGACCATATATGACAAACCCACTACCAGCATCATACTCAATGAACAAAAACTAAGCATTCCTTTTAAGATCGGCATCAAGACAGGAATGTCTGTTTTTACCTCTCTAATTCAGCATAGTACTGGAAGTCTTAGCCACCAAAATCAGACAAGAAGAAATAAAAGGCATCAAATTGGAAAGGAAGAAGTAAAACTGTCTTTATTTGCAGATGACATGATACTGTACATAGAAAACCACAAAGATTCCACCAAGAAACTACTGATCTGATAAATGAATTCAGCAAAGTAGCAGGATACAAAATTAATATCCAGGAACCAGTTACATTTTTATATGCCAATAAAGAACTAACAGAAAGGGAAATTAAGAAAACAATGCCATTCACAATTACTTCAAAGAAAAATAAAATACTTAGGCATAAACTTAACCAAAGATGTAAAACACCTGTACTTGGAAAATTACAAGACATTGAAGAAAGAAATTAAAGAAGATACAAATAAATAGAAGCACATACAATGTTACTAGACAGGAAGAATTAACACCATTGAAATGTCCACACTACCCAAAACAATCTATAGATTCCACACAAGTCCTATCAAGATTCCAATGTCGTATTTCACAGAACTAAAACAAATATTTCAAAAATTTATACATATGGAATCACAGAAAGAGTCTGGGAGTCTTCCCTCCTCTTGGATTTTTTTGGAATAGTCTGAGAAGGACAGGGGTTAGCTCTTCCTTAAATGTTTTGTAAAATTCTCCTGTGAAACCATCCAGCTCTCGGCTTTTGTGTGCTGAGAGTTTCTTGATTACTGCTTCAATTGCCCCAGCTGTTACGGGTCTGTTCAAGCTTTTTGTTTCTTCCTCCTCCAGTGTTGGAAGATTATACTTTTCTAAAAATTTGTCCATTTCATCAAGATTTTCAAATTTCTTGGCATATAATTGTTCATAATAGTTTCTGATGATCATTTGTATTTCTGTGATATCAGTTATTTCTCCTCTTTCATTTCTGATATTATTAATTTGGGTCCTCTCCCTTTTTTTCTTGATGAGTCTGCTTAAAGGCTTGTCAATTTTATTTGTCTTTTCAAAGAACCAGCTTCTCACAAAATGCCTGGCATAGCAATAGCAATCCTGAGAAAGAAAAACAAAGTTGAAGGAAGCACTCTACTTAATATCAAACTATAGTTTATAAGGCTATAGTAATCAGAACAGTCTGCTACTGGCATAAAAATAGACATATAGATCAGTGGAACAGAATAGAGACCTAGAAATAAACACACACCTTTATAGTCGATTAATATTTGACAGAGGAAGCAAGCACATACAATGGGCTAAAGATAGTTTATTCAATAAACGGTGTTGAAAAAATTGGACAGATAAATGCAGAAAAGTGAACTAGACCACCTTCTTACACTACACACAAGAATAAATTCAAAATGGATCAAAGGCTTAAATGTTAGACTCAAAACCATAAAAAGTCGTAGAATAAAACATCGGTAGCAAAATCTTGGATATTGCTCATAGCAATGTTTTATTGGGTATATCTCCCCAGGCAAGGGAGGCAAAAGAAAAGCAAATGGGACTACACCAAACTAAAGTGTTTTTGCACATCAAAGGAAAACATCAACAAAATAAAAAGACAACCAACAGAATGGGAGAACATATTCACTAATAATTCTGATAAGGGGTTAATATCCGAAATTTATAAAGAACTTATGAAACTCAACACCCCAAAAATTTGAAAATCCAATTAAAAAATGGGCAAAGAACCCGAATAGACAATTCTCCAAAGAAGACATGCAGATGGCCAATAGACATACAAAAATATTCATCAATAATCATCAGAGAAATGTAAATAAAAACCACAATGAGATACCATCTCATACCTGTCAGAATTGCTATCATCAATAAATCAACAAGTGCTGGCAAGGACGTGGAGAAAAGGGAACCCTTTTACACTGTTGGTGGGAAAGCAGATGGTGCAGCCATTGTTGAAAGCAGTATGGAGATACCTTGAAAAATAAAAAAAATGGATGTGCCTTTTGACCCAGTGATCCCATTTCTGGAAATACATCTGAAGAAACCCAAAACACTAATTCAAAAGAACATAAGCACCCCTATGTTCATTGCAATATTATTTACAGTCTCCAAATATGGAAGCAGCCCAAGTATCCATCAGTACATGAGTGGATAAAACAACTGTGGGACATTTACACAGTGGAATACTACTTTGCTGGAAAAAGGTAGAAAATTTTTCCCTTTGTGATGGTATGGATGGACCTGAAGAACATTATGCTGAGTGAAATAATCCAGTCAGAGAAAAACAAATACCATATGATTTCACTCATATATGGAATTCTAATGAACAAACTGCACTACCAGGCAAAACAGAGACGGACTCATAGATACAGAGCAGGATCTTCAGGAGTGCAGGGATTAAGCATAAGGAAAAAGGACTCATGTCCATGGACAGCAGTGTGGTGATTATGAGGTGGAGAGTGGGGTGTAAGGGGACTAAGTGGTAATGGAAAAAAATATGAGTTTTTTTAAAGAGTAAATGATTCTATATTTTTCAATTACAATTGACATACATTATTATATTAGTTTCAGTTGTATGTCCCAGTGATTAGACACTATATAACTTACTAAGTCTTCTGCTCCTAGCATTTTCACAAACAATCTGGTCCTGGGTCCCAAGCCTAAACACTTGCTAAGGACTTGTGGTCTCTGATGTCCAGGGGTGTTTTTGTGTACCTGGTTATCTCCTCTGCCCATTCATGTGATCTATATCCCACCATATTTCAATGCAGAGCAGAAGTTCAAAGATAAAATTAATGTACAAATGCACAGTTTGCATGCCCACATAGTTGGCCCCTCCCACCTGCCCCAAAGGCCTTCTTCTGAAGCTCTAGGAGAAAGACCTGATGTCATGCCCGCGGGGCTGCATGTTAATGAAGAGGTGTTGCCACACACTCTTCTGGAACCACTCAGGACTCGGTCTAAGTGGATGAGGAGCAGGTGAAAACCTCACCCATCACTGCCCTCCACAATGTACAGCACCTGATTCTTGGTCCCTACTGTTCTGTGTATTAAGTTCAGAGATTTCATGCTGAGCAAGCGAAAACATATGTCCACAACAAGGAGGCAGTAACACACAACAGGTTTTATTTGGGGAGCACTTTGACAGGTTTGCATGCAGGGGGTGTCCCGCCCAGCATGAGTCCTTCCAGAGACAACAGGATGGGGTACCAATCCAGAAGGGGAAAGGGCAGGCAGCTCCCGCGGCAGAATGGACTCAGCTGGGGACCTGAGGTGTCTAGTGATTTTGCTCAGCAGCATGGTGAGGGGATCTGGGTCACAGAGCCCAGAAGGGTTACAATGGGTTGAGTTTGTTCATACGCCCAGGGCCTGTCTTACCCAACGGCCAGAAGATGGTGGTGCAGGTTTCACACTGTGCAAGGCAGGCAGGCTTTACATGGCTAAATTTCGCTCACTTCAGCTATAATCTAAACAACTACATGTGTGAGAATTGGAGTTGGGACAGGTAGTTTTTGAACAAGTGGTTCAGCCGGCTGTGCAGTAAAAATCACAGGGCCAATAAATAATCTGGGCATCTTTGGTTCGTGTACATGAAACCATGCTCACATATACTCTCATGGAGTTTATCTCTCTTCCCAGAAGAGCCAATAATCTGTTGTCCTTGTCACTGGTTTAGCCTTCCCTGAGGCAATCAAGGCCATCGGCCTAATATTCGGAAAAGAAATGCAGGCAAAGGGAGTCAGGAAAAGATTCTAAAAGCTGACCAGCGTCCTGCTCATTTTCCTCCAGCCAATGCCTCTCTGAGGTCCTTCAGGAAAAACAAGCACTCAGGCACCTCCGCTCCCACTCCCCCTTCCTGGCTTCCTCACACACACATTCAGGGTTGGATCTTTTGCCCTGAGCCCTTGTCACGATCAGTGATCAACTGTCTGCTTGGCTCTCAAGCTGTCTCAGAACACAGAACATTCCAGACTAACTGTCACAGGACAGCTCTGCCAAGAATCAGCAGTTACTTAATTTCAACTGACCAGCCCTGGAAGAGCAGTTAATGCAACAAAGTGGGAAAGCGGCTGGCTGGGCAGGAGCTTTGCTGGGCTGACGTTTTAAGTCTGTAGGCCCTGATGTCAGCCACTGACTGTTCAGCCTTGATGGAGATCCACTGAGCCTGGCAATGGCTGCACGTGCACTTGACATTTTTTTTTTTTTTTTGAAGATTCATTTATTTTTAGAGAGAGGAGAGAAGGGAGGGAAATAAAGAGGGAGGGAAACGCCGATCACTTGCTTCTCCTATGTGCCTGTACCAAATGGAACCTACAACCCAGCTTGTGCTCTACCAGGAATCTAACCAGAGACCTTTTGTTTTGTGGGACAACACACAACCAACTGAGCCACACCTGTCAAGGCACTTGCACTTGGCTTTTATACAAATCTTTCAAACTATCATTGTAGCAATACTCATTGATGAAGCAACGTGATTTTCTACACATAAATGAAAAGAATATGGCTTTGCCTTTTCACAGTTTTCTGTATATATGAAGCATTAAATAGGTACAACTATTCTGGATCAACTGAAAGGTGTAATTTTCACAGTACCTTCATTTGAATAATTTGTAGGGTACACCGTGTATTTGGCAGGATGTAGTTTTTTCAAAACCACTGCTGGTATATTTGTTCCCACCTGGAGTACTTCTACTTCATCATTGCTCACGCTCTCCAAAATCTCCATAAAGAGAGACAGCAAGAAAATCATTATTAGGGAAAAGGGCTCACCCCTTTTCCAGACACCAATGAAGCTGTGCTGGCTGACACCAGATCACCCTGCTCTTTTATCTGGATTCAAAGGACTTCCCTAGAGACTCACTGGCCATAGAAATAAACATGGGAGATAATTACCTCTCCCCGCACCCACATTCTCATTTCAGGACCCAGAATTGGGTGGCTATAAGGGCAAAAGCCAACACATATTTTTATCCAGCCAGTGAGTGGTTCCAGAATACATACAAATATTCCTGATGCTTGAGGCATCTACAGTTATAGAAAACATTGTGATGGTGAGATTGAACTGTGCAAATTTACAAAAGTCTTCTTCTTTTTTTTTTTTTTTTTTTTTTTTACCATTTGTGAGTTAAAAAGAGTGGGTATAGGTATTGACTAAAAGGTCAAAGACCCCAAACCAGCTGAAAGGCCAGAGCTTTTCCTAGAGCATGTACCTCTGAAGTGCATTGGGCTGCCAATTATAAAATACTTAAACCAAGGAAAGAAATTGATCCTGAGAAAAAAAGAACTCATCATCCAGTTTGTAATGGATGATCTCATTTCAAGGTGGTCTCTTCTATTAGCTACCAACTGGTAAAGACCCACAGTAAATACCAAGCCACCACATTATGGTTTTCAAATATACCAAACACTGTCAGATTCTCATATCAGAATTGAATTGAAAAGTTTAAACAAAGAGAGGAAATATATACATGTATATATATGTGTATATATATGAGATATATATATAGATATATAGATATATAATAAATAGAGGAGTCCGAACTTGAGCAGCAGATGTTTTGACTTCAGAAGCTGCCCATAACAGGTTCTCAGGTAGAGCTAGGGGAACACAGAACAACTGTCAGTCCCTTGGTGGTTGCTAATCATGAATGATTCATGGGGCTTCGATAGGTGCAGACAAGGGGCCAGAAGGTATGGTGGTGGTTAGTTAACAAGTATGGACTGAGCCTTTGCTGGGCCAGCCTCCTGGGTGGAAGACAGAGAGCAAAGGGGAGAAGCAAAAAGAAAGAATACAAAGAGTCTTTGTACAGTTTTCTCTTACATATTGGATATTGAGTAACCTACAGTTATTCAAATTAATAATTCAATTATTCAAATTAATAGTTGAATTTTGAAAGTGCCTTCAATTCAACCATAGGTTGGGTGCACTGTGTTGAGTGGCAGAATGTAAGTTTAATAAACCCGCTGCTGGTGTATTCTGACTGCTCCTGGGAAACCTCCCAAACTGGTCCTACTTGGAATGCTGATAGCCAGCGGAACAGGTTTCATCATCCCTAACCCCCTCCAAACTCGACTCGTTCGAAACACAGACACCAGGGAGAAAGTCATGTGGGAGAGGGGCTTCCTCCTCCATCCAGAGACCAGTGGGCCGTGCTGGCTGATACCAGGTCACCCTGCTCTTTCTTCTGCTTTCATTGCACAGCTGACTTTTTTTTTTTTTTTTTACATCCAGCCAGTCAGTTATTCCAGAATTCATACAAACATCCCTCATGCTTGAGGCATCTGCATTTATTTTTTTTTTTAGAAAAAACAAACACTGTGAGGGTCAAGTGAAGCTATGCAATTTTACAGATGTCTGTTTTAACTCTTGGTGAAGTAAAACAAAAAAAAAAAGATTTAAAACAAGTTTTTAATCAAAGGTCAAAGACCCCAAAGCAAGTATAAATGACCCCTGTTGAAAGGCAGGGGCTTTTTCCCGAGCATGTACCTATCAAGGTCATTGGGAAGCCAATTACAAAATGCTTAATCCCAGGTGTAATATTGTAAGGGAAAGACCCCACCATCCAGTTTATAATGGATGCTGTCATTTCAAAGTGTTCTCTTCAATCAGATAGCAAATGGTAAAAGACACAGGGTCAACATTAACCTAAAACATCAAAGGCATTGTGTATGTCTTGCAAATTGTACATTATTAGATTTTTATATCTGAATTAAATTAAAAGGGAAGGAAACTGTTATAGCAACATTTCTATATAACATCAATAAATGGGGACCTCACTTGAGCCACAAATGTTTTGACTTCAGAAGCTGCATTTAACAGGGTCTCAGGTAAACGAAGGGGACACAAAAGAACTGCCAGTACCTTGGTGGCTGCTAACTGTGAAATACTCAGGGAAGCTGCTCTTGTTTGGGACAAAGGGCTAGAGTGTATAAAGGTGGTTAACAAGTATGGGCTGAGCTGCTGGTCCATCTTACTGGGTGGAAGACAGATGGAGGAGAGGAGCAAGAAAAAAGTGTTTTTATAGTTTTCTCTTATATATGAGGGATTTAAGAAAATTATTCGAGTAAAATTAATATTGGAATTTAAACATAAGTTTGGTGGGCCATGCTGCTTGGTGGGACATAAATTTTTTAAGCACACTGCCAGTATATTCTCACTATTGATGAAAATCCTATCCCATTGGTTTTACCTTGAATATTGGTACTGAAAAGAACAAATTTCATCATCACTAACATCTTCGAAATTTACTCTGTAGAGATCCACAAACAACAGGTGCTGGCGAGGCTGTGGAGAAAAGGGAACCCTAGTCCACTGTTGGTGGGAATGCAGACTGGTGCAGCCACTATGGAAAGCAGTGTGGAATTTCCTCAGAAAGCTGAAAATGGAACTGCCTTTTGATCCAGCGATTCCCCTGCTGGGACTATACCCTGAGAACACCAAAACGCCAATACAAAAGAACCTATGCACCCCAATGTTCATAGCAGCACAATTTACAATAGCCAAGTGTTGGAAGCAACCTAAATGCCCATCAATAGATGATTGGATCAAAAAACTATGGTACATATACACAATGGAATACTACGCAGCAGAAAGAAAAAAAGAACTACTAAACTTCGCGACAGCATGGATGGAACTGGAGAGCATCATGCTAAGCGAAATAAGCCAGGGGGTGAAAGACAAATACCATATGATCTCACCTATAAGCAGAACCTAACCAACAATGCAAAGATGCAAGGCAAATATGACCAGCAACACTGAAAGGAAAAGAAATCAACAGAGACAAGAGGGAAGGGGGGGCAGGGAAAGGGAAGGGAAGGGAAGGGGGGAAAGTCAAGGAACATATAGCAAGGACTCATGGACAAAACCAAAGGGGAAGAGCTGAGGGAGGGAAGGAGGAAGGGGGCAAGGGAAAGAGGTGGGGGGGAGGCAGAGACAAATGTATTTAAAAAGTAAATAAATTTTAAAAAAATTTTTAAAAAGACAATAACAAAAAAAAAATTTACTCTGTAGAAAGTTGTATCATGACTAAAGTTATTAGCGACAGGGGCTCACTCCTTCCTCTGGACAACAGTGAGACTGTGCTGGCTGATAACAGATCACCCTGCTCTTTTCTCTAGATTCATAGAAGTTCTCTGGAGACTCACTCATTGTAAACCCACATGTGAGAGTATTTTCTCTAATGATATCCACATATACATTTTGGGACCCAGAATTAAGATGGCCATATAGATAAAAGCTAACTTGTTTTTGAGCCAGTGAGTGATTCTAGAACATATACCACTATTCTTGATACCTGAGGCACCTATAATTGTAGCAAACACTATGAGGGTTAGATCAAGCTGTGCAATTTTACATGGGTCTTTTTTTTTTACTTGTAAGGAATTCAAAAAAACATATGCAGAACAGGGGTTGAGTATAAGGTCAAAGATCACAAAAGAAAGTGTAAGGGATACCCGTTAAACAGAAGGAGCATTTCATGGAACATGTACCTCTCAGGTAATGTGAATTACAAATTCTTAATGCATTGTGGAAAGTTGGTCTTGAGAAAAGAGCCCTGCCATCCAGTTTATAATAGATACTGTCATTTCAAAACATTGTCTTCTATCAGATGTCAACTGGTAAAAGACTCACAGTCTATAGTGACCCATCACGTTAAGGGCACTTTTGCATCATGTATACTGTATATTGTCAGATATTCATATATGAATTTGATTAAAAAGGAAAGAAACAAAGAAAGCAACATTTCTGTATAACGTAAAGGGGACATTTCCTAAACAGCAGATGTTTAGGCCTCAGAAGTTGCCTTTAACAGGTTCTCAGATGGACGTAGAGGAACACAGAACAACTGTCGGTACCTTCATGGTTGCTAATCATGAATTACTCAAGGAACCATGACAGGTGTGAACAAGGCACCAGAGGGTATGGAGGTGGTTAACATGTATAGACTAAACCTTTGCTTGGCCATTGTACTGGGTGGAAGACAGATGAGGAGGAGCAGAAAGGAACTGATACTAAGGGTCTTTGTAGTTTTTTCTTACATATGGGAAATTGAAAAACTGACAATTATTCATCGTGAATCAAAATAAGTTTTAAACTTTCACAGTACCTTCAATCTTCATCTCTTGGCAGGCCATAAATTTTTCAAAGCCACTGATGGTTTATTCTGAATGTTCCTGGGAAGTCTCCCCCATTATTGGTCCTACCTAAAATCCTGTTACCCAATAGGATAGATTTCTTCATAACCAACACTCTCCAAAATATGCTCTGTCAAACATAGATACAAGGAAGAAAGTTATTAGGGAGAGGGACAGCCCCTTTTTCCAGACAGCAGTGAGGCCATGCCAGCTGACACCAGATCACCTCACTCTTGACTCCGGATTCATAGCGCATTTCTAGAGACCCGCTGGCCATGGTGTTACACATGTGAACCACATTTTTTTTTCACCACATCCTCATGCCCATTTCAGAACCCAAAATAAACTATATAAACAAAACACAACTCTTTTTTAAAAAAAATCCAGCAAGTCAATGATTCCAGAACACATATAAGTATCCCTAATGCTTGATTGCATTTGCAATTGCAGAAAACAAAACACTAAAATGATCAGCTCAAGCCATGTGATTTTACATGGTCACATATTTGACCATGCACAAGCAGCCACACATGCATGCTTGTGCCCAGGAACAGGGGCGCATGCAGTGCTCACCCAGGAAGGGACTGGAGCACTGCACACCACTTTGAAGGGGCTCCTCCTGAGGGAAAGGATGTTGTTGTTCTTTTTTTTTTTTAAACAAGCTTCTAATACAGCTCAGGTATGTAAAATACTGTACACTATAAAGGATCTGGAAAACTAGAGACTCAAATCTTATTTTTAAAAAGCCATTAAGCTTAAGTGAAAATCTAAGTATAGAGTACAAAACTGTAACAAGGGCCATGGTGGTTCCCCGGCACCTACATCCCAAGTCCTTCCAGCAGAGCAGCAACTTCCTCAGTGGACATGTTGATTGCTGTTTAAACACAGTCATGTCCAGCCTAGGGGTGGGGTGGGGAACTGCATCTGAGTCCTGTTGTCACTTGGTTATTCTTGAACTGGAACAGGACACGTAAGACCAAGAACTGGCTGGCAGGAAGAATTAAGTTGGAACATGCCCACCCCTGCCTCAGCTCTATGTAGCTCCAACCTTCAACTTCTGCGTTTTGGTTCTTCCTGAGAGTTGTACTGGGTTCTTACAAATTGACTGGTCAACACTGTCCATAGTAGGGCCTTACCGCTTGGTCTAATGATGGTAACTTCTGCAGCACTCTCAAGTACTGTGGTCTCTCATTTTACTGTGTGCTGCACTTCAGCCATTTAGCTGACCTTCTCTCACCATCCCCACTGATCTACCACCCCTCGTGGAGACCTCACCAGTCAGTCACTTGAAATATTCTGGAAGATCAGCATATTCATCTCCATAAGGGATAATAAATATACCTTCATCCCCCATGTGTATTCAAAGCTTCTTGAATTCATCCATATCTCCTCCGTGAACAAGCATGAAATAGTCTAAATCAGATTTATGCTTGACAGCCTCCAGAAAAAGGGCTTGAAAAGTGGTGTCATCCATAATCCAGTCACAGCCCAGGAGCAGTGACTTGTTTCGGAGTTTTCGGATCCCTCTCATTACCTGAGTGTTCCCGAGCACATTCTGATACCCAGCTGGATGAAGGACATGCCACTAGGGTTGATGCAGACGCCATGGATGTGTAGCATGCTCAGTTTCTGCTTCTCTTGAGCCCACTCTAGGACCTTTTTTTCATCAGTAAGGTAAAGTGATTCAAGCTGTTTTCCCTGATCTGCTGCATACAGTTCCAGGAGACTGTTGAAATTTGTAGACTCTACCAGGGCTCCATTTTCCATAGGTGGAGAACTGACTGGAGTAGCTATTTTCCATAGTCTTCCATCTTTGACTACAAGTCACAGAATACTGCATAAAAATGGTCCTTGAAAAACATGGATTGAACATTACTAGTTCAAGGAGAGAATTTCTGAATAAGACCATAGGCACCATAAACAAAATTCTCATCTTTATGGAGACATTTCTGAAAGTTCTTGCTCTTCTCATCTTCTAGAAGAGCAAAATCATGCCAACACCCAGTAAGGCCTGGATTAACCCCTTCCAGGATCTCAGGGCTGGAACCTGAGGTGCAACCACAGCACTAATGCCTAATCCAATCACCAGCACAAGTTCCAGGCCTTCTGACTTTTTAGGCTTGGAAGCAGCATCCTGGGCTTTTGGGTGGGGGGTGCGCATCACTGAAGAATCCAAAAATCTTGCCTAAATCGGAGGCCTGGCTCCTTGCAGAAGACATCCAGATTCTGTCAGAAGCACCTAACACAATTCCATTCCTATCTCCACTGGATACTATGTTTTCTTGGCTTCCTGCCCACCACTCTAGTGAAGGCTCTTCTTCCTCTGTCCATTCCCTATCTGCTCCAACTACTGCCACTCTAACCCTATTCTTAATTCCTTTAGAACTCACTATTTTACTAAAATAAACCCTACTGTCCTTGTGATAATCACCTTTAAAACAAAAAACTAAATAATTGTCTTTCCTTCATAAATTAATGATGAATGATAACATTAACATGATTTTAATGTTTTTAGAATTATAAAAGTAATGTACCTTATACAAAATTTAACCACCACCTAAGGGAGAATGGATTTCAAAGTCTCGCCTTCAGAGGCGGCCATCAAGAGTGGTGTGGTGGGTCTGCCTCAGGCTCTGCTTCTCACTCTGTCTTTTTCTGTCTCTGTCACATGCATTTGTACATATGCATGTCTGCATGTTGAAATCACATGTATGTGGTCTAACAGGTGGCATTCTGAATGCAGACAGTTGGTCCACATGTCTCATCTAAGAAAACCACTGAGGTCTTTATCCATGGCACATAGAGACCCCTGCCCCCACTTTAGCAGCTGCTCATCTTCACAGCTCCCTGTGAACCAGGTCGGATAAAATCCCAACCTCTTTACACGGACATTATTGTTTTTTCCAATTCTTGGCTATCTCATCAGTGCCCTGATGGGTAGTCTTGAAAATACAACTTTAAAAAATTGTGCAAGTATTTCTGTGGGGGAACCGCCTTGGATGAGCACTGCCAGGTGAAGGTAGGTGAGCACCTGTGGAAGTGTGAAGGGTTCTGCATACAGTCCTCCCAGACTTACGGCCTTGCCCACTAATCTCTGGGGGATCTGCTGGGGCCTCTGCTTTCTCATTCTGTCCGCAAGGCTGGGCGCCTCCTGACTAGAAGCCTGTCACTCTGATTATGACAGTGGTCTCTCAACAGTGTTTATAGTTTGTATGTTCCCACCGAAGAGGTAGGGCCTCTCTGACATGTACTGATGTATGCATTGCTTCTCATTGGAAGTGCACATGTTTGCTCTTTGTCCATTTTTAAAACACTGACTTTCAAGAGTTTTCTACATCACAGGAATGTTAAAGATTTTTGGCCTTGGGTTGTAAGGAATGCTTTCCAGGTTATGGTTTTTCTTTCCAGCTTTCTGCATTTGCTTGTTTTTGCTTTGAGCACAGGAAGAACCAGCCATTTCCTGACTGGCTCCTGGCTCTGGGGTCACACTAATCACACAGGCCTCTACTGCCAAGATTACAAACATACTAACTGAAAGGGCTTCTATCTTTAATCTTCAATTCATCTGGAATTTGCCTTCAAAATAACAAAAATCCTAGTTCAAATAAAAACAGAAAAATTAATCAGTCCCTTCTTGAAATATGTAAGCAGCCAGAAAAAGACAAATAACTGTTGTAAGATTCCATTTATAGGAAACATCCAGAATAGGTAAAGGAACACCAAGAAAGCAGATTAGAGGTCACCAGGGGCTGGGGACAGGAGCAACGGAGAATGACTGCTTTTCGTAAAGGGTTTCCATTTGGAGAGATAAAATATTCTGCAAATAGATTATGGGGATGTTTGCACAGTCTTGTGAATGTACGTAATCCTCATGACTTGCACAATATAAAACAAAAACATTTCATGATATGTAATTTACAACTTGAAATAAATTAAAATATATAATACTTAAAACAAAAATACAAAATATAAATAACACCAAAATAAAAGCACAGACATGGAGGATGAAGGAAGTTCCGGTGGGAGAGCAGGTGAAACAAGAGGCTCTACAGCTGGCACTGAAGAATTTTATAAAACCAGCTCTTCTTTCAGGGGTGGTGGGTAATGTGCCAGTTTCTGGTCTCCTGCAAAATCCATTGTAGGGGCAAGTGATGGTTCTACCTGCAAGAGGGGCTGGGTAATTTGCCAGCTCTTGGGCGCAGGTGCAGACGACTGTTCTCCAAGAACGGGTGCTGAGTAATGTGCCAGCTCCTGGTCTTTTGCAGAAGCCATTGCTGGTGCAGAAGATGGTTCTCGCAGAGCGCGTGCTGGACCCTGTGCCATCTCCTGGTCTCGTACAGGATCCAGAGCAGTTGCAGGTGATGGTTCATCTGGCAAAGGTGGTGGTTACCATGAGATGTCAGGGTACCCATGCAGGAGCCTGTGTGGGTGCGACTGATGATCTAGTTTCTCTGCAGGAATGCTGGGTCCTGGACCCCTGCAAAAGTCAGTTACTCCACATGCTGCCTCTTGCTCCAGGCCTGCTGATGGAATGGATGCTGGTGTTGCCTGCAGCTCTGGAGCAGCTGCTGGAGGTGGACAGTCATCTGGTTTCGGGGCAGCCTTTACTTCTGCACTGGTGTTGGCACCTGTAGCTGGCTCCTGAGGGTGTGCAGGCACCGAAGCTGGAGACAGCTCTGCTTCCTAGCCTTGTGCTAGAACTGGAAGAGGAGAAAAGATTACCCATATGGCTGTCTTTCCACGTGCCCTCCAGAGACAGAGCACAGCCAGAGCCTTCCAGAAAAGCCACAGTCCAGAATGCACCACGGGACATCTTCCCTGCTTGCAGTCTACCAGGTGGGTGCTCTGAAGGCAGACTTTGTTCCTGGCCCAATGCCAGCCTCCAGGTTTACATTCTGTGTCCAGCCCTGGCTCCTCCTTATATGCTCTCCATGTAACGCCCCTCCCCAACCCCTCCCCACTGCCTTCTCATGGTTGGCCTTTACCTCGAGGGCTCCAGGTTCTCAAGCCAAGTCCAAGGAGGCTGACATAGTGCCCCAGGTCAAGACTGCACAGGATGAAGTGCATATCGGCCAGGGACGGGACCCTCCCTGGGAGGCTGCCTGGGCAACATCTGGGCCATCCCCACCTATACACGGGCCCTGTTTCTGGGGACCCCTCAGTAGCCACCACAGTCAGCCCAGGCCTTCACCAGCCCTTGAGGGTTGCATGGCGCATGTGCAGTTCAGTCGGAGGATGGAGTGATGTCCACACTGACCATGTCCTGGAGGAACTGAGTGCAGCTCTGCAATGAGAATGACCATTAGCCCACCTGCAGGCATCAGAGCCCTGCAGGGTTATCTGCACTGCTTCTTTTGCTCTGCTCATTTGACCTGCTGCTCCCAGATCAGTCCCAGTGCTGTGCCTGCACAGGCCTCTACCTGGGGTACATGGGATTCCCCTCCAGGGCTAGGGGTGAACCTCAGGCAGAGGGCATCACCTCGCACTTCACATCCACCCAGCCAGCCTTGACCTGTGGTGTGAACATATCCAGCCCACCAGGCTTCTGACACCTCCTCAGCGTTCTCTTTTTCAGGACAGACACTCCCTATGTGAAAGCCTCCCATTCCGCATGCACTGGGAGCAACATAGAGATGCCCAGGTGGGATCCGAATGGTGGCCTGACCTAAAATGGATCACCCTGGGCTTCATTACATTTCTTTTGAGTCTCTCTGGGGGGAAAAATAAAAGGATTTGGGGGTGAGATTTTACCCAGCACCAGTGATGTCTAAAGAGGCTGTCTTTGAGGGCTTTCCTGGGGCCACAGCCTGTGACATGGGGATTCAACAAATTAGGGTGTTGTTCTATCAAGCTTTTCCAGCCAAGTGAGCGGTTAGGGGCTTGTTTAGAATGTGGTTACCAGGGTTCCAAGCTCTGTTGAGATCTATCATTTGAAAAGAGGTCATTACCTGTGGTTCCCTGCCTGGGCTCCCTCCCCAGACAAAAGCTCCCCAAGAGCCCCTCTGGGCTGCTGACTGCTCCCCCTGCACCCCACACCATACATAGTTACCCCATAACTGACTGTACACAGAGTCTGACAAAGTGAGGGGCTCAGACTATTTGTTTGCTCTCTTTGCTGTCTTTTATCCCCTGCCAGTAGGGAACCACTGGCACTCCTCTGTGACATTCTTTTTTGGATGGCAACGTTGAGGGACACACATTTGTTCTGACTCCAACACCACCTTTCATGCTTCAGGTAGAAGTGAGAAGCTGACCATGAAAAAGCCACAAGTGAATCTTTGAAGGTGGTTGCAGCACCTGCACTGGCCTGTTGGTGGCCAGGCGCCCCTGGCCCTCCGTGTTGCAGATGGCTGTCCCACAGACCGTGTCCTCCCTGATATCCTCGTTACATCTCTGCAATGACAGTGACTGGCAGCCAGGCTGGAGGCATCAGAGCCCTGTCAGTTCACCATTGCTGCTTCCTTTTGATCGCTGCTCCCAGATCAGACCCAGACCTGTGTCTGCACAGACCTTCACCTGGGAAAATGAAATTCACCTTCAGGGATCAGGATAAACCTCAGACAGAGGCATCCACCCCACATTCCAGGTATGCCCAGCCAGCCTCAACCTGGATGTGAACATGAACACGACCAGATCGCCAGGCTTCGGAGGGCTCCCTGCCTGCTCCTGCTCGGGACAGGTTCTCCCTACCTAAACCTCTTTTCCTATACACACACACACACACACACACACACACACACACGCATGCACACACACACACACAAGATATAGAGATGCCCGGGTGGGATCAGAGTGGTGGCCTGGCCTGGACTGCATCACCTGGGCCTTCATGTGTTTATTACCCTTGGGTCTCTCCAGGGAAATGGCCAGAGGCTTTTGGTGTGAGATCTGACCCAAAGTCTGCAACATCTAAAGAGCCCGTCACTGTGGGCTCTCTTCAGACCACAGCCTTGAGATGTGTGGATGCAACAACTTAACATCCTGCTCTCTTGACCTTCTCCAGCTAAACGAGCTAAATAAAGGCCTCTCTAGAATGTGGCTGCCTGGTTACCAGGGTTTAAAGTTCTATTGAGCTCTCTCACCAGGAATGGAATCACTGCCTGGGGGCTCCCACCTGAGCTTCCTCCTCAGACAAGGGCTTCCAAGAGCCCCTCCAGGCTGCTGACCACTCTCCGTGCACCCCACACCATACACAGTTACACCATAGCTGTCCACGCACAGAGTCTGATGACGTGAGGGGCTCAGCCTACTTGTTTGCTTTCTGTGTGTCCTTTACCTCCTGCCGGTAAGGAACCACTGGGGCTCCTCTGTGACACTCTTCTCAGGATAGCAATGTTGAGGGACACGCATTTGTCCTGACTCCAATGCCACCCTTCATGCTTCAGAGTAAGAAGCTCACCATGCAAAAGCCATAAGTGGATTCATAAAATTATTCTGCTCTGGCTTCTTTGAGTTAAATTATGTTCGCACTATTGCAGCAGTAATATGAAACTTTCATTGCTATATAGGATTATATTTTATGAATATACCTCAATTTATCTATCCATTTTACTGTTGAACTTTTGTTTTCTAGGTGAGTGTTTTATAAATAATACTGCCATTGAAATTTGTTAAAATTTTGTAAACATATATACATATTCCTATTGGAAATATATCGCTTAGTAGAATTGCAGGGCCATTGGGTAACTAATTAGTTGTTAAATAATTTTAGATATTTTTTAGCTTTATTTCTTGATATATCAATGTAAAAATAGAGCATTTTCCACTGTGATTAAGTTCACAAGAAGAATAAATTACCTTAAGTTATCTGATGGACCCAAATTAGTAATCACAGGGTCCTTATTAAGAGAGGAAGGTTGGCCCTGGCTGGTGTGGCTTAGTTGGTTGGGCATCATTCTGCAAACGGAAAGGTCACTGGTTCAATTCCTGGTCAGGGTACATGCCTGAGTTGCAGGTTAAGTCCCAGGTCAGGGCACATAGAGAAGGCAAGTGATCTTGGTTTCTCATGTCAATGTTTCCCTCCCTGTCTCCCTCCCTCCCTTCCCCCGTCTCTCTCTGAAAAATAAAATTTAAATAAAAGCTGAAGATGGGCAGGGGTGTGGTGGTGTGTATGATAATGGAAGCAGAGGTCAGGATGATGCCGTCACTGGCTTTGAAGATGGAATAGGGCCACAAGCCAAAGAATGGCAAGAAGCTCCTGAAAGCTCTAAGAGGCAAGGAACAGATTCACTCTTCGAGACTCCAGAAGGAATGCAGCCATGCTGGCACCTTGATTTGGACTTCAGTCCTGCAGACTGTATGGTCATAAACTTATCTTTACACCACTGAGTTTGTGATAATTTGTTGCAGCAGCACTATTAAACCAAAGCATAGCTCTCTCTTTATAGTATAATTTTTAAGTTTCTAAATACTAATTTATTCTATAAATGAAAAAAGAAGTCCCATGGAACTTAGTGACCACCCTAAGTAACTGAAACCTGTGTTAGTGCTGTACAACCTGAATAGATTTAGAGCCTATTAGTGCAAAATTTATTTGAATATGACAAGAAAATCTATATAGGTAAAACATGCAATTCATCTTCATATTAGAGGGCACAAGATATTGGGAGAAATTGAACAACTTAATCAGGTTCACAACAGAGCCCGGTCTTAGATTGTAACTTACTGCATCAAATTTTCTAATTGTTTATCTTCTCATTGCCTTCTACATATTAAATCAAAATCTTATATATTTGAACAACTAATGTACCCATAAGCATACAAATTATTTTAAAATGTCAGATTTTTATATTTATTCAGATATGTTAAATAATCCAATATTTTAGACAACTTTTTAGAATATTTTTACATTAAATTATCCAAGATGACAGAAACCAGTGAGAAAAATATTTTTCCTTTTGTGAAAAGCTGGTTTTCTGCACTTATCTTTAGATAAGCAGCATGTATCATGCTGTGTAATAGGGGATTTAGATTTCTTTTTCATTTTAGTAAATGAGGGAAGATGTATGCTTTTAAATTTATTTTTATGACAGTTGTATCATTATGAGGATTTGCATAAACTTGTTTTACTCTCTCCTATAATACATTTCTTGATAGATTTGAAAATAAACTTTTGACTTATTTAATTTATTTAATTATAATTTAATATCTATGTTTATGATTATTTATTAAGCATCTCCTTTGGAAACAAAGCTTTGTGACATCAATGCTAGGAACTCACTAATTTATCCCCAGCACTATGATTCATTGCATGCTCTGCAAGAGGCCCTCCATAAATTGCTGTTAAATTAATGAATTAGGTAGTGACAAAATGTTAATGCATCAGAACACATTCTTTTTCAAAACCAAAATTGTGTTCTTGAAACAGTGTTCTCAGAAATCATAAAAATGTAAAGAAATTCCAATTGTTAAGCAAATTAAGTCTATGTAGACACTCTTGTTCAGAAAGAGGTATTTTTTTTTACCATACTATTAAACTCAAAAGTTAAAGGTGGATCTTAATTACACCTAAATACCTTTCAGGATATAACCATATAGTTTTAAAACTTATTTTTCAGGTAAAGCTAAGTGACCACAGTACCTTTTCTCTGATTTACAATGGAAATCACAGCCCAGACATGACCAATAAATTGTTTAAATTAATACAGCTGGTAGGCATTAAATTGAAGATATAAACTTTTAATTCAAATGTTTTTTTCTCACTATGATTTTTTTCCTTAAAAAAATGATTTTTCAGTGAGGGAAGAATGCATATCTAATCCATCTTTGTTTCACCACAATGTCCATATACATTTCTTAACAAATATTTGGAATAGGTAAGAACATTTTACACACATGATAGGTTTAAGTAACTGAGGATGTCAGAACTGTATTATGATGATAATAAAGTCACTGAATTAAAGGCCATAAATGTAATGGAAACTAAGGTCTGTGCTTGCTGACATCTTTATAGCAAATACTGTTACTGGTAGACAGTCTGCCTGGAGCACTGTGAAGACTCTGCCCATTTGGCAAGATGGCAGCAGCAGGAGGTTCTTACAGTGAGTGCATGAAATTTTGGCAAGTTGGTCATTTTGAGAACGCATCTGGTCTGTCACACACCCAAGCTAATATAATTCCAGGAGAACAAAGATACTCACTCTCTCTTGCTATGGCTGGCTTGCTCATGACTGGACTTGCACTGCAGGTTCACCTATTCTTTCCTTGGGCCACATGGCCTTAGCAGCCTTAGCAGCCACGTGGCCCATGGCCTACACCTGGTGGTGCACTCACTGGTGCATTCACAGGCTCTCTCCCATGTGGGAGTACGTGACCTTGTGGCCCTAGTAGCCGCATGGCCCATGGCCATGCAGGCTCAACACACAACCTTCAAGGCAGAGCAGGAAATGAACCTCAGCTGGGAACAAGCTATGCTACCTGGAAAAGCAGTTGCCTCCGGGCTCCAAAGGAATGTACTTCAAATTGGAGCAGGAACTCTGGACAAGTGGTCTTTGAGATGGGAGGCCACCATTCTCCCACATTGTGCAGCACCTGAATAAACTTCTTTCCTTGCCTCACAAGTTAAGCTTTTGTGGCGGAAGGCAGCCTACCCTCCATTTTTTTTTGTTTGTTTTGTTTGGTAACAATATCAGTGGTTAACAAAGACATCGCACTACTGGGAAAACAATAAGATTAGTGTAAAAATATATGAGGGAAAAGTCTAGAATCTTGCAATATAAATTTCTTTTAGATAATATTTTTTTAAAAGTTAAAAATTTAGAAAAAGTAACCAATAAAGTGAATTGAAATGTATTGTTTGCTAACTAGAGTCCTTATTTTAGGTCATCACAAAAATCAACATTTCCTCTTACCCTAAATGTGGTTGGTACTTAAATTGCATGTAAGCTCAGATTAAAGGACAACCATTTCACCATAAAAAATTCACAACATTTTCTCTAGTTTTCACATTTCACTGTTATGGGGTCAATATTTTGTTAAGGACCAGGACTAGTTTATGGAAATCATTCTAGTAGATTTTTTCACATGACAGGATGGTACAGCATGTTGGTTGTTTTTTCCTTACCATTTAATAGTTTCTCATTTGTAACCCCTATTCTCCCTTCACCCTGTTCCACGTACAACCCCAATCACATCTGATCATTTTGTTTTTCGCTAAGTGAAAAACTCATCAGAGGCTGTTTTATGTTTTAAAAATCATGAACTTAGAGTGAGCCTATCACTTCTCATGGGCCCTTTTAGGTGAAAACATTAAGTATTTCCTCTTACAAAAGTTCAGAAACATTAATGATATTTCATACTATAACAAGTAACTGGTTATAGACAGAATTAAATTATTAACAAATTTATATCAATGGCTAAATGAAAAGCACTAAAACAATTATTTGGGAATTAATAGAAATTATACGAAAGTCACAATGTATATGCATATGCTCTTTAAGTAATAAGTTGTTCATTTAAAGATTTTTTAAAAAATAATGGCAATTAATGTATAATTTTACAGCTTAATGTAATGGAAACACTTAAACCATCAAAGTACATGGATAAGAAAGATACCTTTCTCATTTTGTAAACATGTTTGTCAACTTTTACCAGTGAGGTATTATTATTGATGGGAGCCTTGAAGATCAAGAATGATTGGAGCTATACTATCTCAAGCAATGTAATCAAAGGGCTGTTTAATATATATATATATATATATATATATATATATGCATTCATATACATACACATATATACATATATGCCTGTAACCTGATTACAATATTTTAACTTTAAAATAATGTAAAAGCTATAGTTTTAAATTAAAAGGCTATTAGCATATTACTGCTTACAATGATATTCAGGGGAAAAGACATGAAGAGTGGTAAAAGATAGAGGAGAAAGAGAGGACTTTATTTACAAACAAAAGTGGAAACATTACCAAAATCTCAAGATTTTATGATTGTTAAATAAGAGAATTTATGAGGAATGGCTTGGTGTATTTTCTAGAAACTAATATAGAGCCATTAAAGATAGTGTCATTAGTGCTATAAATCAAAACCCACTGCCCTTCTCTCTGTACTCTGTGGCACACTATGGTGGAGATAAATTGTGTTGTATTATAACGCCAGTCCTCTCACTGTGATTTCTCATTACTTAACAGTGAGATTTTGGGATATGAATTATCTTACACTTTTACTTTGGTTATACAGTTCTTAAAAATGACCCAAATGATATACAGAGAATTATCTGTTGAAACAAGCTATTAATCTATTTAATTTCAAAATGAATAGAAAAAACACAGAGGAACAAGTAGGTATTTAAATCAATGCCTGCTCTGTGAGAATAAATCATGCATATCCTATTGATATCAGGGTTTATGAATTGCAAATAATTCATGGTCATTTCGAGATGGCAGTAATTGTACTATTAAAAGAGAAGGAAGATGGGTGTGCCAATGTTTGAGTAATTGTACCATTTGCTGAGAGTAAATGAGCTTCCATCAGATATAAAATTCCCAAAGAAAGCATCATGTGTGAGAAAGACAGTTTCACAACGCTAGAACCATGTGCTTGGTATAGATCTAGACATGGAAATGCAATAGATGCTGATATGCATATAGGTTTAGGGTAGATATGGATATAACTATGAACATAGATAAAAAGGTAGATAACCATCATTTGTTTCCACTCTTTTTTATTATTTACATTGTATTGAAGTTGGCAGAATACTTTGCTTTACCAGTAGTATTCTGTTAGATTTTTCCAAAGAAGGCCTTCCATAAGATTTGGAATGTAAATGAAAAGTGTCAGCCATTGTTATGTCTTGGCGGGTAAGTGCCTGGACTGCAGCGAGTGTTAGAGGTGAGGTTTCTCTACCAGCTTACCAGAATTCTCCTTTAAAATAATTGTTTTAGTGCTGCAAACAATTCAGTTTATCATCCCTGTTTTCCTAAAATTATTGTAAAAAAGGTTTTGAGATTCTATGTTTCAACTTATTGTATTTAGAGTCACTCCATATACATAAAACTCATTCATTCCACTGAGTTTTGGAGTTTCATCTTCAAAATCATTTTATCCAGGAACCATGCAATATAGCACTAGAAATTTTCTTCAAAATTCAACCTTTTCGATTTCTTTTCTATCCGCTGCAAATACTACCAATGTCTATATGTCCCTGCTTTTCTGATCTTCTTTTTTTGATTCATTGAATCACTTATTATTAAAGCTATAAATGAGCATAATTCCAAAGACAGTTTAGTTGAACCACTGAGAAATCTTGAAGCACAGAAAAGTTATGTTGAGCAATTAATCAATGGCAGACATTTAAATATATTTTACAGTGTTCCCACTTTGCATAAACAACTGTAATTTTTTTAAAAACCCAAAGTTTGGGGTTTTTAAGAAGGAATTATTGTTAATGATTATGAGCTTGGATTACAGAGTAAAAATTGGAAAACATATTCTTCTGCTTATCAAAAAGTTGGCCTTAGGTAAGTTACTTTATCCAAATATAATAAGATGAGGTTAATACTAGAAATTATATAATAGTTATATTATGATAATTAAGTTGAGTGATTCTTGTAAAAATGTAACAGTGCCTAGCATATGCTGAATATTATTTTTATCATAATTATTGTTATGATAAACATACCCAGAGTTCATCTAGTTAGCATAAACACATTGCATGGAAACTCTTGAGTGAATTAAATGAAGTAAATCTCAATGTTGCCATTGCGTGGCCTTGACAGATTACTTCTTCCCTTCCATACTGTTTCTTAACTGGCAAAATGTAGATGATGTAGATGAAATCTTTTTTTTTTTTTAACTGTTGTTCAAGTGCAGTTGTTTCCATTTTCCTGCCACCACTTTCCCCTGCCCCACCCCACCCCACCTCCTACCCTCAATCCTAAAAACCTACATGTTAAGCACTTGCCAGTTTTAAATAAGTTAATACAATCAAATCACTTGGAACAATGTTTGGCTCTTAGCAAACAATACAAAAGTGTTTGCTACTCTTGCTTTCCACTCCATGACAGATGTGAGAATTAGAAAGCATTTTAACAAACCATCAGATTTTCCTTCCTGTAGCAGCAATTATTGACACTTATAATAAAATCTAATTTGTGCAAGTGTAATTCTTCAAGCGTATTCTATTATGCTCTTCTAAGTTGTTTTTTTTTTCCCTTTTCCTCCAAGTTTAACATTCTAGTGCTTTTAATTATTTTGGATTTAAATCGGTAAAGAGAGAGTGCATGTTGTTTGCTTTAGGTAAATTTAAGGCAATACTATTATCAAGAAAGGGATGAGTATTATTACAGCCCCAATCATTGGTAAAGCTTTTCAGTTAGAAAGAGGAAGAGGAGCAGGAGGGAGGGAGCAAGGGAAGAAAAGAAGAAGAGATTAAAAGACCTGAGAGGACCATGGATCTTTAATAACTTACCATATTTTCCATGTATAATGCATACTTTTTGCCCAAATTTTTGAGGGAAAAATAAGGATATGCGATATACACAGGTAGTACTAATTCTATATATAAATGTTTTTTATTCTTTTATTTATGCTTATGAGTTAAAAGTGTAATTCTAGGAAGCAATAACAATATCCATGTGAAAATAATACCCTAAAATACAATAATCGGTTTTGTTTCTAAATATAAATAAATTTAAAAATTGAATTAAAAAATTAAAATGATAGTTTTTCTGAAATTTTTGGGCAGAAATATGGGTACACATTATACACAGCAAAATACAGTATAATTCCTGAGATTTGGTCAAGTGATTTCCCACCCCAACCTCATAAACCCTGTTATCTTTTTTTGGTACATTTCAAAGACATCTAACAGACAGCACTATATATGCATTATCATATACTTTTTATTATGTTCCTTTATGGTCCTCTACACTCGATAAGAAAAAAGTACATGACTTTACAAATTTTTTTTGCATTCTTCCATATTAACAATTGTTCATTTGAGCCATTTATTCAATACACATCAATAAAATTTTAACTCAAAATTAATGGCTCTATTTCCCAGAAAGACATTATAATTGATCTATGATTTAACAAAACATAAAATTTATATGACTGCCATTATATATGTACTTAAATCATGTATATATTAGAAATATGGAATTTTATTTGTCTATTTCTCCCAGGTATTAAAAGATTTGCTCTAAAAAGAAAAATGACTGAACATTCAATCATTGTCCCCACATAGATACATAATATGTATGTATTCTTTCTATATTCTTTATGACATGTTCTTGTGAATAATACGAAGTATAATTTTAATTAGCCTAAAATTATTGTAGAAAATGTTTTGAGATTCTATGCCATTCAACTACTTTGATGGATTTAGATATGTAAAAAATGTATTAATAACTAGTAGTATATGGTACATAAAAAAAAATAGAGCACTGAAATAGTAGAGTTTTAAATACAGCTTTATGCTGCTAATGATTCAAGTGGTCTGTCTATTAAAGATACTATACAATTTAGCCTAGATAGTCTAAAATTTAGAAAAGTGGAGACTTTTAAGAATAGTTTTGGTTCTGTTTTTAAATCATTATTTTCAAAGCTTTTGGATAGAAGCAATTGGAAATGTAACTACTCTTACAAGATGTATAGAACCATTAATTATACTCATTGTGCCCAACACCACTTTTATAAATACCCTTTGAGATTCTGTATCTCTCCACATGTGTATATATAAATATATAGGTATATATATATATATACACATATACACCCATATATGGGTGTGCATATATACACACACACCGACGTACACATATAATACATACACACAACTGGTGAATGTGTTGCATCTTGAAAATTTTCTCTAATCATTTTAGGTTAAATTATAGTCTTTCTGCATTGGGATACATCATTAAAAAAATTAATATGAGAATGCAATGACATAGAACATAAGTGCAGTGATTTCTCTACCTAATTAGTAAATTTTCATGATTTATGAACTAATTAGTGTTATCAAATACAAAATAATTCTGTCCATTAACCTAGTATTTGAAAATAATCATAATTCTGATCCAAATATTTTAAATTGGACAACTGGTTAAAACGAATTACTTCTTATACTGTTATGAACTGTTTTACTGTATATAAAGCTTTTTTTAACTTCACCCTTTTTGAGAATCAAGATGGCAGAAGACTGAATGGAAGTCATACTGACCTCCTCCCAGGGCTAATCTGGAATTATAACTAAATTGTGGAAAAATCACCCAGACCAAACTGATAATAGTGAGAGAGGAGCCTTATAACTTCAGACAGACAGAAGACTCAGCTTTAGCACAACCTGACTGATAAGGAGTGCAGTGGAGACTCGAGAAGGAGAGCGGGGCGCCCATTGGGGGCAGCACCAAAAGCATATTGAAACAGCCAGTTGGATCCCCATGAGAAGAGCAGGGTTTAAACCATACATGGGGATCTCCAGCCTAGAGCACTGGAACCCAGAAAAGCGCACAGGTAACAGCCAGCTGAGAAAAGCAGCAGAGTTGCTCTCTGCCAGAGACTGGTGGCCGGAGAGGCAAAGAGCTATTTAAAGGGCCAATGTATAAATTTTTATTTGCAGCCACTTACCATGGTCTCCAGCGAAAGCAAGGGCAGAGTGGGTTAGAGACACCTGAGGAGAGACTGGTGAGGGAGGCTTTGGGGAGACAATGGAGAGAGTAGCTGGTGAGACCCCCATGCTGACTCATCCCCCATGTGGCAGCAGCCATCTGGCTGAGGAAGACCACCTCCCTGAGCAGCAGCAGGGTAAAAGGACCCAATAACCCCATCCCCAGGAGCGACTCTGCCCCACCCTGTGGTGTCTAAGATGGCCTGCTGAGTGCAGAGTGACTAGATTAACAACTGAAGGAGACAGCCAAAAACAGTAGATTCTGAACATCTTGAACAGACTGCCTAAGGGCAGACGGGGTCAACATCTGACATCATCAGAGCAAATCCAGAGAGAAAAAACAGTAGTCTCCTACCATAGAAGTTCACACCACAAAGTCAGGAAATCAAGACAGATCAATTTAAGAAGCAGCAGCAAAAAAGAAGAGTATCACAAATAGTGGGAAGACAAAGAAACATCTCCCAGTCAAAGAGAAAGAAGGAACTCTCAGAAAGAGAACTAAATGAAACAGGCAACTGAACTATCAGATATTGAGTTCCAAACAATGGTTCTAAGGAAGCTCAATGAGCTCAGTGAGCTCAGAGAGAATTACAGTAAACTACAGGGAAACTATGAGGAACTTACTGCAAACTATATCAGCATGAAAAAGGACATAGAAACTATCAATAAGAGGCAAAAGGAAATGAAGACTACAATTTATGAATTGAAGAACACAGTAGAAGGTATCAAAAGCAAGCTAGATGAAGCAGAGGATCAAATCAGCAAGCTGGAGGATAAGGTAGAAAAGCTCCCAGAAAGAGGAAGAAAATGAAAAAAGACTAAAAAAGCATAAAGAAGCATTGAGGGAAATGCAGGACAACATGAAACATACTCATATCCGTATAATAGAGATACCAGAACGAGAAGAAAAGGAGCACAGGGATAGAGAACATGTTTGAAAAAGTAATGAAGGAAAACTTCCTTCATTTGAAGAGAGAAAAAGTCACACAAGTCCAGGAAGCACAGAGGTTCCCATTCAAGAGGAACCCAATGAGGCCCACTCCAAGACACATCATAATCAAAATGGCAAATATCAGAGACAAACAGTATCCTAAAGGCAGCAAGGGAGAAACAGGTAGTAACATACAAGAGGACCCTGATATGGCTAGCAGCTGACTTCTCAACAGAAACACTACAAGCCAGAAGGGAATGGCAGGAAATATTCCAAGTCATGAAAAGCAAAGGTCTGCAACCAAGACTGTTCTACTCAGCAAGGCTCTCAACTAAAATGGAAGGTGAAATAAGGAGTTTCCGAGACAAAAGACGACCGAAAGAATACACCTCCACCAAACCAGCACTGCAAAATATGCTAAAGGGACTGCTTTAAGAAGAGGAATAAAAAGAGTCTATGAATATCCAGTTTCTTTCACAGTCACCAGAACTTGATATTACCAATATTTTTAATACCTATTAATGTGATTGTGACAATGATGTACTATTTTAATTGTTACTTTATTATTTGTTGAAACTAAACCTGTTTTTGTATATTTCTTGCCTATTTGTATTCTTTTTAAAAAGCTTTAAATGACTTTTAAAATGGTATTCCGTATCCATTTTTTTTATTAAATGTTTGGAGAGTTTTTTCCCTAAAAAAAAAAAAGAAAAAGAAACTATTAACCTTTTTTTAGATGTGTTGCAAATACTTTCCTATTCTATTACTTGTCCTTTAACTTTTTTATATGTATACTACTATATAGTCTTAATTATTTAATATAGTCATATTGTCAATATTTTACTTTGTAGCTTCTGGGTTTGAATATTTTACTTCAGGGTAAGAAAAATATTATTTTGTATTTTCTCCTTAGATTTTACATATTGATTTTTAACTCACCTGAATATTTTTTGTATAATGTGTGAAAAAGGGCTCTATATTTGTGTTATTTCAGGTAATAGTAGTCCATGCACCTTATTTGTTGAATAAGACTTATTTTCACCATTGATTTGAAATATCAATTTAATCATATATTACATTGTTAGATACGTAAGTTTGTTTCTAGAATGCTCATTTTATTTCATTGATTTACTCTATTATTTCTGTGCTGGTGTCATGTTTTAATTACTGAGACTTTATATTAGATTTAAATTTGTTAATACATAATGATTTTTTGACATTTAAAAATAAATAAATAAAATCTGCATTTTAAAAAAAAGGAAAGAAAGAACTGTTACCTCTTGCGACAACATGGGTGGAACTGCAGAATATTATGCTAAGTGAAATAAGCCAGTCAGTGAAAGACAAATACCAAATGATCTCACCTATCAGTGGAATCTATTCAACAAATAAACTAACGAACAAAATAAACCACAGGCATGGAAACATGGAGCAGACTGAAAGTGACCAAAAGGGATGGGGAAGGAGGACAATGGTGGAAAGAAGGGAAAGGGGCTAGACAAAGAATATGTATGAATGACCCATGGACATGGACAACAGAGTGGGAATGGACTGTGGGAGAGGGGGGCGGGGTGGGATGGGTGGAGGAGGGCAAAGGGGAAAAACTGAAACAACTGTAATAGAATAAACATGATTTAAAATGTATTTAAATGTTCAAAAAAATTAAAAAAATAAAAAAGTTTACCCTTTTACATTATCAAGATAAAGCATTTGTAAATTTTCCACTTTATAACACTGAAGATTACTAAGTTCAATATGTATTAGCAAACATAATAGTATAAATATTCCATTTTTACTTTAGAAATAATATCTTTGTATATTTAGAATATCTTTCAAAGATATCTTTCAAAGAATATCTTTGATAGAATATCTATCATAGATATGATAGAATATCTTTGATGCTTTATTTTCAATTTCCTAGAGATTCTTTAGTAATATTTACTAACATGGAAAATATCAATGATCTTTCAAGAAGCTAACAAATGTACATAATAAAATCCTAAAATATTACTTGAAGTTGTAATAGATACTTGTTTTAAAATTCCAGCACCAGCCCCAGCCAGTGTGACTCAGTTTGTTGCAGCATTGCCTCATAAACCAAAGGGTCACAGATTCAATTCTGGTCAGCACACATACCTGTGTTGCAGATTCACCTCTCTCTGGGATCAATGGATATATCCCTGGGGAAGATTAAAAAGACAAAAACAAAAAACATAAAATTCTACTGTATTGTGTGTGTGTTTTATTATCAATAAGTTAATACTATGACATTAAAATTAGAGTGATTAGAATAAAACGACTTATCGGCATATTTCAGTCATTTAACATTTCTTTGGTAACTATTGTAGGAACTCATTGGAGCAGTTAAGTACATTTTAGATTTAACACTACATTTAAAGAGACCATTAAATATGTTTCAAGTTTAATAAAGTTCTGTGTGGGAAGGTAAGCAAAAGCAACCATGACTTCTACATGGAATAAATAAAAAATATTGAGTTCTTTCTATAAGACTAGTATATAGACATATACCTACATGTCTTTTCTAACTTGAGACTCCTTTGAAAGCAACTTGTTAACAATTACACTGGGAAAAGAGGCAAAAAAATTACCCAATATTGTCCCGGAACCCAAGATGTTTGTTCCCCTACAAACAGCCACCAATGTACCAGATCTGAAAAAAAAAAGTTATTGTTTATATACAAATTGGTATATGATCATGTATAACAGCAATTTTCAATAAATGTGCCACAAGAATTTTTGAAACATGTACTACCACCCTGGCTGGAGTGACTCAGTTGGCTGGAGCATGGTCCCGTCAACTGAAAGGTCACAGGTTCGATTCCCAGTCAGGGCACATGCCTAGGTTGTGAGTTTGGTCCTTCTCTCACTCCCTCTCTTCCCCTTTCTCTAAAATCAATAAGCATGTCCTCGGGTGAGGATTTTAAAAAACCAAACATTAAAACATGCAATACCTGACTATTTAGTCAGGGACACTGACTTCTTTTCCCTTATATTGTCAAAAAAAATGACAACAGCCAACACAACAATAGCCATCCAGTGTGAATGAATCAAAACTATACTTTTTTTGTCCAATTGCCAAAAAACATATGAGTTCTGTCCAGAAGGTATTCAGCCATGTTATATGAAAAAGAGACACTTTTGAAGAAGATACAAGATACAAGAAACATTGTACATAGGACAATGACACCTCAGTCCCCTTCAAAGTAGGCACCGTGGGACCTCACCCAGTTCTTTCAATTGCCACCAGCTGACCTATCATATTTTCCTGAATCTCACCAATGGTCTGAAATCTCATCCCTTTCAACAGTGATTATAGTTTTGGGAAAAGCCAGAAGTCACAAGGTGCCAAATATGGGCTGTAGGGTGGCTGAGTCACCTGAATGATTTGATGTTTCCCCAGAAACCTCTGCATGAGATGTTATGCATGAGCAGGCATGTTGTTGTGATGAAGCTGCCAATCACTAGTTACCCATAGCTGCAGCCTTCTGAATCATCCAAATAGTTTTCACAGAGGAATGTTCAAGCTTAATACAACTTGATGCAGATTCATTACTCTGCTCGCTCAGGCATTTTGAATGTGACGGCCACATAGTACACATGCTCACTTGATGGTGTCTACCACCCCCAGTGTCATTGTTCACGCATGCACATTCCAGTCCACTCTCTTTGGCTTCCAGGTTACACTGATGGATGTCACATAAACCATTATTGTATTAACAATGGCTGACATTTTCTGGACACACCTTGTATATTTTTGGTGTACCGTAGAATTTTAATAATTAGTTTATATGTTCCATGAGATGAAAACAATTGAAAATTGCATCAAGGGAGTACATTTTATTTGAAATAATTATGTACTCTAATATGAAAAATCTAAAGAAATTAAAATAAATAAATTTCCCTTTGAAGACTTTTTTTCATCCAGGGAAACAAAAAATTTTACTTGGGGCAAGATGAGGCAAATAGAAAGGATGTGGCACAGGGGTAATATCGTTTTTGGTCAAAAACTGCTCAACACTCAGTGCTGTGTGGGCAAGGTGCACTTGTAAATCACCCATCATGAAATGGGCAAACGTGTTGAAAGAGTCTTCATAAAACTTCACTGAAGCTAAACGCAGCCTCTCACAACAGTGCCAGCTGGTGCACTGATACAGGTGCGTTCCTAGAACACTCACCTAGCAGGGGAAGCCTGCCTAGGGGCGCCCCTCTAGATGATAATTCAAGGGTTTTTTTTCAGGGGGTCCACGGTCACCACCATCTGTTACCTTGATTATTTCATTAGTACCCTTAGTCTCCTTAGTTTCTGTTGTCCTCTTGCAAACCTCTCTTTCCCAGAATACCCACCACTTCATTTCCAGACTGATCCTTTCAAAATATGTATTGATTCATGTGTTTTCTCCAATTCTACCCACTGCCACCAGTGACTTCTAAAGTACTTCTCACTATCTGCCTAATCAATTTCCCTGTTTGCTGTCCATCAGTTGTCACTAGAATATAAGCACAACCAGGATGGAGAAATTGTCCATGTCCACAATGCCCAGACCCTGGAATGATGGTCTGGCAATAAGAGGGTCTCAAGTGTTCTTGGAAGAATAGATTTATTATTATTTTTTATTTAAAGTGAATTTTAGGACCATTAGTGTTAACATACATATTATTGATAATTTTTTAACCAGATAGAGAAGAAATAACTTATTTTAAGATTTTATTTATTTATTTTTAGAGAAGAGAGGGAGAAAGAGAAGGAAAAAAACATCAATGTGTGGTTGCATTTCACACACCCCCTGCTGGGGACCTGGCCTGCAACCCAGACGTGTGCCCTACACTGGAAATCAAACTGGTGACCCTTTGGTTTACAGGCTGGTGCTCAGTCCACTGAGCCACACAAGCTAGGGCAAAGATAAACAATTTTAAAACAACATTGCTCTAGAATGACTATAGTGTTCACTGCATAGAAATAGAGGGGAGAGAGAGAAATGTCCATTGTAATTGACTGTTATATATTAAAATAGAGTACAAATTATATAAAATGGATTTCAAATCTAGATACTGATCTTCAAACCCATTAATTCTACTTAAACTTGGAACCTTATGTTCTTTTATTTAAAATCTTTTGATAGACTCTTACTATGAAGTCCTTTTGTTTCTGGTCTTACTTACCTGTAATCTTAATGTTTCCTTCACAAGCCTAAAATGACAATTTATAAATATTTGATCATGGAACTATCTTATTTTGCAACCTAAAAGCCTTTAATAACTCTTAATCATATTAGGATAAAGTCCCTGTATATGATTAAAAGTCATTCCTGTTTGTACCCTGTCTAGGTTTCAACTGTGTTTATTCTAATTTAATATACAGGTACAATACATTCCATCAATATTGACCATTTTGCAAGTAACCCTCACAAAATTAAAAAGCTAAAATGAATAAAGAAGAAAGCAAAAATAACTGGACTGGGTCAGTTATTTATGGGCTGTCCATCATTCCCATAGCCATCTCTCCATACCGTGCTCAGACTGCTGTGCCAGCTGCCTTCCTGATGGGGTTTGCATATTAGGAGACACTATCTTCTTTTGTTTCTGTCATCAAGTATGGCAGTGGCTGCATTGCTTTGATGATCAAGTTAGCTTTCATCCCAGCATCAGTCCTTCTTTGGTAGCTCTAGTAGTGGCCATGTATTGAATAATTCCCCCTTTGTGGGGCAGTATCTGCTGGGTGACCCATCCCTTTTGCTCCAGTGTTTGCTAAGCCACACCTTCTTCTATGGCAACAGCTTCTTGCAAGATGGAGCAGTCAGTGTGTTCCGCATTCTAGAAATCCCAGCCTTCCCCACAATTTTTTTCCTGTTGCTGTACTTCCTTCCTATATTAAATATTTTAAGGGTTACTTCTTCCCCTTTCTCTGAATTCTCTCTTCAAGTATTTTAAAAATGTTTCCTGTATTAAATTCATGTGGTTGTTTTCTAGTTGTATCTTGTGACACAAAATATTTACAGAAGAAGGCAATTTATATGTAGAAAATGATTTTCTCATTTTCTCACAAAAGATATAAGAAGGAAGTATGAGAAATGACATTAATAAACAAATACATTATTTTAAGTTAGACTTAAAGCACTACTTCGTTGATCATAAAAATAGATCACTGTTTTAATATTGTCTTTCTTTAGTAAAACATATTTGCATAAATGATGTGCTATCTTCATTGAAATAAAATGTATTTTGATAACCCGAAATCAGTTTTGAATAATGTTTTACTCATTGTACTCTCTGAACCATTCACTACATCTGGTTGCTATATTGTATTAAATTAAATGCAATAATACTACATGCACATGCATGGCTTAATTTAATTTTAGTTAACTAGAACAATCGTATTATGTTGAAACAAAATTACATATACCTTCAAAATGTAAACAAAATGTTTTATTGGGCTACTTTTATACCAAATCATTAGAGCTATCTTATATAATGAAATAATATTAAATGCTACCAGCTATTAAGTTTTCAACGTGAGTCAAGTGTCCAACATATACTATCTTATTATCTCACAAATCTTATATGGCTTTACTTGTACTATTCAATTTTGCAAATAAAGAAACCAAAGGTCTGCAATGAAAATTGAGTTGTTAAAAGTCATTTCATTAGTAAATGGCAAAGCCAGAAATAAGGCATTTATTTATTTATTTATTTTTCTAGTCTATGGCAACTCTCAAATGGTTTTGCTAAAATGTTAATGAGTTAATCAGTTTTTATAATTGTTCTGATACTGAAAGTTAATGTGATTACTTAATATTAATCCATGGATCTGGCAATTAGAAGATCATCTTGTCCTAAGTAGCTTCAATAAAGTGACAAATCAAATTCAGTGTTTACTACTAGAAATGCAAAAAGGAAATATAGAAAGCCCATATTAACTATCATCTTAAGAACTTTAGTTGTGAAAGCAATATAAGTTTGATTGACACTCACTTTGACAAAGGACAAACCTTATTATAGACTTGTGGAAGGAGAAAGTGAAGTACTAGATAATAAGTATTAAGAGCGAGTCACAGACATCAAGATTTTTAAATTATCATCACTAATTTTTATAGAGAATTTTTTTTGTGCCAGGTACTGAGTTAATGTTTTAAACATTTAATCCACAAAATAATGTAAAGATGGCCTTTTTATATTCTTGTTTCCTGTAAAGTTTGGAGAAGTTAAAATGGCTTGCTCTACTATTTATTAGGTGGAAGAATGGGAGTTCAACAGAGGTCTGTCTGACTCCAAAGTACATATCCTTTCTACTAATTTAACAGTATTACCAACACCATTTAAATATAATAAATATAATATGAACATGTATAACCAAAAGCAGATCCGCTGCCCGCTGCTACGAAAACCAATACTCAAGAGACAGGTGCTGCTGTAAAGAAAAGTTGTTTATTTGCAGATGCTGGTCATCTGGAAGATGGGGGACTCACCTCAAAGCCTATCTTCCAGGAAGATGGGGAACTCATGTCACAAAGTCCATCTCCACTTCTCAGCAGAGGTGGAGGTTTTTATAAAGAGGGAGAAGGAAACAGAACAAAGAGATCAAGGAGGGTGGGGATTTCACAACTAGCACAGTGCATTCCAATAAAGCAAGTGATGATCCAGTGTGCCTCATCCTGGTTTAGTCATCCTGGCTTCATGTCATCTTGAATTTATGTTATGCTGGCTTCATGGCTGAAGGTTAGCAAATCTCCAGGAGCTGAGTTGTCTGAAGGTCAAAGTCTGTACCTTTTGAAACTAGTTCCTAGGATTCTTCTACAAACATGCTGTTCATCTATAAGCAACATATTAATCAGGGTCAGCATTCACAGAAACAACGTCCAAAAAATGGTGGGGTAGGTTACAATTTCCCACTGTTAAAATTTTCTACTGTTATGGATGAAGAAAAGAGAGATTCCAAATTTAATATTAGAAGCAGAAAATACATTCTTATCATAGGACATTAACACAAAAACAACACTGTTCAAAAGAGTATAAAGTGAGATTGAAATGAATTATATAAAATATAATTTAATAGAACATTAAAATAGAACAATCAATTTAAGAATATACATGAGTAAATATAGAACAGTAGAAAACTAATAAAACTTCCGCCAACTTCCAAATGAAATATTTTCAGTGATAATATGACAGTATATTTTGACAGTAAGCATGTTAACTAGTTTCTAGAAGGAATTTTCATGGGAAGGACAAGGAATTGAACACCAATTGAGGGCAATTTGTGTCTCATGAATCTGGCTCTCAGATACAGACAACACTAAAAAGCTGCTAGAGAGAAATTCTCTCTCCTCATTTGTTTTACAAGATTTGTGCAAATCAAAAAAATGGTCACTATTGCAGAGGCAATATAGATGTATCTTCAAAAGTTATCCAATCAAAGTAACCCTCATTCTGCATTCTTTAAAAGATAAAATACTAGAAAACAATGAAAAGTGAAACTGAGTGGCTTTTTAGTGAACACTGTTCAAGAAATAAAGCATTTTGCGGAAGGAGAATGATAAGATGAAACACAGTAATGTTGCTTTCAAATAAAATTAAACAGAGTTACTTATATTTACTCTTAATTCTATACTCTAATAAAAGCATATCAGTGCTTGATAAAAAATGAACAAAATATATGTTAAAATATGAATTATACTATTTACATATTTCAATTAAATTGTTTTATTAATATATTAAAGATAATTGCCATGTATCTATTGCTGATTTTAACAAATTAATTACTACAGAGCTAGATATAATACCCTGTAATATGTCATGGCCTATTATTATAAAACAATAGTATTTAAGTTAATGTGGTATTAGTTCAGGGTTAACAAATATACTAGTGAGGTAGAATTCAGAGTACAGACCCAGAAACACACATAAATAGTTACTTGAATTGTGATAAACTGAGGTGCAGTAGAGAAAGATTTATTTTCTATATATGGTATTGAGTTAAGTATATACTTATACAGAAAAAAAGGAAAAGGAAAAATGTAAGCCTTATTCTCTACTACATGCACAAAAATCAATTCCATATAGATTGTGTATCTAAATGTTAAAAAATAATAATAAATTAAAATATTAGGAAATTTTTTGTGAATTAGAATAAGGAAATATTTTAAAGTAAATCAGAAAAGGAACAATAATAAATTAAAGAAAGTATTTCATAGATTACACTACATCAAAATGAAAACCATCTACTTATTGAAAAATACAATTAAGTTAAAGACAAAGCACAAAGTGATGGAACTCTTATCATTACATAAAGAATCCCTACAGATTGTTTGGGGGGGGGGGAAGCAGAGTCCTTGCTGAGTACCTCAGTTGGTTAGAGTATCATCCCTATACACCAAGGCTATGGGTTCAATCCCCAGTCTGGACCTATACAAGAATCAACCAATGAATGCATAAATAAGTAGGACAACAAATGGATCTCGATCTCTCTCTCTCTCGCCCTCTCTCAAATCAATTTTTTGAATAGGAAAAAGCCCCATAGAAAGATGAACCAAGACTTATGAAGTATATCATACAACAGGACATCCAAATGGACAATAAGCACATAAAAAATGTTCAGCTTGCTCTGGTCAGTGTGGCTTAGTTGGTTGGAGCATGATCTTGTACATCAAAAGGTTGGGGTTCTCATTCCCAATCAGGGCACATACCTAAGTTATGTGTTCAATCCCCAGCTGGGGTGCATATATGAGGAAACCAATCAATGTTTCTATCTCGCATTGATGTTCCTCTCAATCTCTCTCTCTCCTTCCTCTCTCTAAAATCAACAAATACATATTTTTAAATTTTTTAAAGTGTTCACTTTTTTTAGTCATAAGGAAAATACAAATGAAAACCAGAGTGTTATGTCACTAAAAAACAAAAGATGGGGTGAAAGTAAAAAGCAGATAATACTAAGTGTTCACAACAGTACAAATTACAATAGTATAACTAATTTGAAAATGTTTTGAGGAGAAAAAAGATGGCAGAGGAGTGAATGGCAGTCACGCTGACCTCCTCCCAAGACCAAACTAGAATAGTGACTAAATAGTGGAGAAATCACCAGGAAAACAACGGAATGATAGAGGGAGAGGAGCCTTGGTGCCACGGACAGTGGATTCGACTCTCACACATCCAAAGGGGTGAGAAGTGTGGTGGAGGCTCGAGAGTGTGGGCTGGGTGCCCACGGGCACCAGCACCACAGGGACATTGAAACGGCCAGTTGGATTCTCCTGAGAAGAACAGGGTCTGAATCATAAACAGGGACCCCTAGACTACAGCAGCTGAAACCAGGAAAACACACAGACAAAACGCAACCCCGAAAAGCTTAGGGACGCTCTCTGCCAGAGACAGGTGGCTGGAGATGCAAAAAGAGACATTTAAAGGGCCAACACAAAAATTTGCAGTGGCAGACACCTTCCTTGATCTCTGGGTAGAGGCGGCAGCAGGGTGGGCTGGTGCCTGAGGAAAGATTGGTGAGGAAAACTTTGTGAAGAGAACTGAGACAGTGGCCAGCGGAGCCCCGGTGATAACTCACCTCCCACTCTGCAGCTACCATCTCGCTCAGGCATAAGGGAATCAATAAACCTGCCTTTTGTGCCATGAGAAATGGGAAAAAAACTCAGAATGAATGAAGAGGCATTTAGGGAAATGCAGGACAACCTGAAACGCAAATGATATCCACATAATAGGGATACCAGAAGGAGAAGAAGAAGAGCAAGGGATAGAGAACTTGTTTGAAAAAGTAAGGATGGAAAACTTCCCCAATTTGAGGAGAGAAAAGGTCTCATGGGTCCAGGAAGCACTGAGGGCCCCATTGAAGGGGAACCCAATGAGGCTCATTCCAAGACACATCATTAAAATGGCAAATATCAAAGACAAAGAGAGAATCCTCAAGGCAGCAAGGGAGAAACAGGGAGTAACATACAAGGGAGCCCCGATACAGCTAGCAGCTGACTTCTCAACAGAAATGCTACAAGCCAAAGGGAATGGCAAGAAATATTCCAAGTCATGAAAAGCAAAGGCCTACAACCAAGGCTGCTCTACCCAGCAAGGCTCTCAATTAAAATAGAATGGGAAATAAGGAGTTTCCCTGACAAAAGAAGGCTAAAAGAATACGTCTCCACCAAACCAGCACTACATGATATGCTAAAGGGACTGGTTTAAGAAGATGAAGGAAAAGAGTGAGAAAGAGAAAAACACAGGTACAAAGGGAAAAATGAATAAGTTTCTATCAATAATAACTCTCAATGTAAATGGACTAAATGCCCCAATCAAAAGACACAGGATAGCTGAATGGATAAGAAAAAATGATGCACACATATGCTCCCTGCAAGAGACCCACCTCAGAACAAAGGAACTACACAGATTGAAAGTAAAGGTATAGAAAAAAATATTCCAAGCAAATGGGGGAAAAAAGAAAGCAGGGGTAGCAATACTTACATCAGACAAAATAGATTTCAAAACAAAGGCCATAAAAAGAGACCCAGAGGGACACTTCACGATATTTAAAGGAAGAATCCATCAAGAAGACATAAACATTGTAAACTTACATGCACCCAACATAGGAGCACCCAAATATATAAGGAAAATCTTGGACGACTTCAAAAATGATATGGACAGCAACAAACTGATAGTAGGGGATTTTAACACCCCACTGTCAAAAATGGACAGATCCTCCAAACAAAACATTAAAAAGGATATTGTGAAGCTGGATGACACATTAAATCAAATGGACTTAACTGACATATATAGAAGCTTTCATCCCAAAGAAGCAAAATACACAAAACTTTTCAAGTTTTCAAGGAACTTTTTCAAAGATAGACCACATGATAGAACACAAAGCAAGTTTCAGCAAATTCAGGAAAATTGAAATAATACCAAGCATTTTCTCAGACCACAAGGCCTTGAAACTGGAAATCAATCTCAAAGAGAAACCTCAAAAATGTGCAAACTCATGGAGACTGAACAGTACACTATTAAACAATGAATGGGTCAATAATGAGATAAGAGAAGAAATCAAAATGTTTCTGGAAACAATTGAAAATGACATACAACAGTCCAAAACCTATGGGACACAGCAAAGGCGGTCCTGAGAGGGAAGTTCATAGCAATACAGGCTTACCTAAAAAAGAGAGAAACATTTCAAATAAAAGACCTAACACTACAACTTCAAGACCTGGAGAAACAACAACAAATAAATCCCAGAGCATGTAGAAGGAAGGAAATAATCAAGATCAGAGCAGAACTGAATGACATAGAGACCAAAAGAACAATTCAAAGGATCAACCAATCCAGGAGCTGGTTCTTTGAAAAACAAATAAAATTGACAAGACTTTAAGCAGACGCATCAAGAAAAAGAGAGAGGACCCAAATTAATAATATCAGAAATAAAAGAGGAGAAATAACAATTCATACCACAGAAATACAAAGGATTTTAAGAAACTACTATGAGAAATTATATGCCAAGAAATTTGAAAACCTCAATGAAAACAGACAAATTTCTAGAAAAGTATAATCTTCCAACACTGAAGGAGGAAGAAGCAGGAAGCTTGAACAAACCAATAAGAGCTGGGGAAATTGAAGCAGTAATCAAGAAACGCCTGGCACACAAAAGCCATGGGCCGGACAGTTTCACAGGAGAATTTTACAAAACATTTAAGGAAGAGCTAATACATGTCCTTCCCAGACTATTCCAAAAAAACTGAGGAGGAGGGAAGACTCCCAGACTCTTTTTCTGAGGCCAGCATCACCCTAATCCCAAAACCAGATAAAGACCCTAAAAAGAAAGAAAACTACAGGCCAATTTCGCTGATGAACATAGATGCTAAAATCCTCAGCAAAATATTGGCAAACCACATCCAGCAATACATTAAAAAGATTATCCACCATGATCAAGTGGGATTCATCCCAGGGAGGCAGGGATGGTTTAATATACACAAATCAATAAACGTAATAAATCACATAAACAAAAGGAAAGACAAAAACCACATGATCATATCTATAGATGCAGAAAAAGCATTCGATACGGTACAGCACCCATTTATGATCAAAACACTCAGCAAAATGGGAATAAGTGGGGCATTCCTCAACGTAATAAAGGCCGTATATGAAAAACTTATAGCCAACATCATACTCAACAGGCAAAATCTAAAAGCTTTCCCACTAAGATCAGGAACATGACAAGGATGTCCACTTTCACCACTTCTATTCAATATAGTATTGAAAGTCTTAGCCACAACGGTCAGAAAGAAAAAGAAATAAAAGAATCCAAATAGGAAAGGAGGAAGTAAAACTGTCATTGTTTGCAGATGACATGATAGTGAACATAGAAAACCCTGTAGACTCCATCAAAAAACTACTCAACTTAATAAGTGAGTTTGGCAAAACAGTGTGATACAAAGTCAATATTCAGAAATCAAAGGCATTTTTGTACACCAACAATGAAATAGAAGAAGAAATCAGGAAAAAAGTACCATTCGATATAGCACAAAGAAAAATAAAGTACCTAGGAATAAATTTAACCAAAGAGGTAAAAGACCTATATGTAGAAAACTATACAACACTGAAGAAAGAAATCAAGGAAGACACAAATAAATGGAAGTATATACCATGTTCATGGATTGGAAGAATTAATATCATCAAAATGTCCATACCACCCAAAGCAATTTATAGATTTAACGCAATCCCTATTAAAATACCAATGACGTATTTCACAGAAATAGAACAGACATTTCAAAAATCTATAGGGAACCATAAACGACCCTGTATAGCCGCAGCAATTTTGAGAAAGAAAAACAAAGTAGCAGGTATCACAATACTGGACATCAAACTGTATTACAAAGCCACTATACTCAAAGCAATCTGGCACTGGCACAAGAACAGACCCATAGACCAGTGGAACAGAATAGAAAGCCCAGAAATAAGCCCAGGTCTATATGGGCAACTAATATTTGACAAAGGGGGCAGAAGCATAAAGTGGAGTAATAATAGCCTCTTCAACAAATGGTATTGGGAGAGCTAGACAGCTACATGCAAAAAATTGAAATTTGATTACCGACTGACATCATACACAAAAATAAACTCAAGATGGATAAAAGACTTAAATATAAGTCGCAACACCATAAAAGTCCTAGAGGAGAACATTAGCAGGAAACTCTCAGATATCCCATGCAGCAGTATTTTCACCGATATGTCTCCTAAAGCAAGGGACATAAAGGAAAGAATAAACAAGTGGGATCTCATCAAAATAAGAAGCTTCTGCACAGCTAAAGAAAACATCAGCAAAATGAAAAGGGAGCCAACTGTATGGGAAAATATATTTGCCAATGATACCTCAGACAATAGTTTGATCTCCAAAATATACAAAGAATTCACATGACTCCACTCCAAGAGGACAAATGATCCAATCAAAAAATGGGCAAAGGACCTGGGCAAACGCTTTTCCAAGAGATACAGAGGGCCCAGAGACAGTTGAAAGGATGCTCAGCATCTCTAGCCATCAGAGAAATGCAGATCAAAACCACAGTGAGATACCACATCACACTGGTCAGAATGGCCATCATAAACAGATCAACACAGGACAGGTGCTGGCTGTGGAGCCAGCCACCTGTTGGAGCGAGGCTGTGGAGAAAAGGGAACACTAGTACACTGTTGGTGGGAATACAGACTGGTGCAGCCACTGTGAAAAACAGTGTGGAATTTCCTCAAAAACCTGACAATGGAACTGCCTTTTGATCCAGTGATTCCCCTGCTGGGACTATACCCTAAGAATCCCAAAACGCCAATTCAAAAGAACCTATGCACCCCAATGTTCATAGCAGTGCAATTTACAATAACCAAGTGTTGGAAGCAACCTAAATGCCCATCAGTAGATGATTGGATCAAAAAATTATGGTACATTTACACAATGGAATACTACGCAGCAGAAAGAAAAAAAAAAAGAACTACTACACTTTGCAACAGCATGGATGGAACTCGAGAGCATTATGCTAAGCGAAATAAGCCAGGAGGTGAAAGACAAATACCATATGATTTCACCTATAAGCAGAACTTAACCAGCAAAACAAAGATGTAAGGAAAACAAGACCAGCAACACTGAAAGAAAAAAGAAACCAACAGAGACAAGAGGGAAGGAAGGAGGGGTGGGTGGGGAAAAAGGAAGGGAAGGGGAAAGTCAAGGAACATATAGCAAGGACTCATGGACAAAGCCAAAGTGGGGTAGGATTGAGGAAGGGAGCTGGGGAAAGGGGGCAGGGGAAAGTGGTGAGGGGAAGGCGGAGACAAATGTATTTGAAAAAATAAATTAATTAATTAAAACCCTCCAAAAAATAAAAGCATAAAAAATAAAAACCAGAAAAAAAATTATGCACCAATTTGAGAAAAAAATGTTTTGATAATATCTATGTAAAGGATATTATGCATCTAACTGTATATCCAACAGAAATATTTAAACGTACTCATGAGAGATCATGTGTAAGGATAATAACAGCACTATTTATAATAGCCCCTTAACTGGAAACAACCCTAATATCTATCAATAAGTAGAGCAGATAAACTAATATATACTTACACAACTCAAAACTATATAGCAATGAGAAGGAGTAACTACAACCATACACAATACTATGTTTGAATTTCACTAACATAATGATGAATACAAGAAGCCATAGGAAAAGATCACCTACTGTTTCAATTCATTTACAGTTAAAAACAAGCATAATAAATATCCCCTCTTACATTGTAGGTGAATAGTCACCCTGAAGGAAGGGGAAGTGTATTGTGTTTGGAAGGGAAAATGTAACATTCTTTTCTTGCTCATGGTAGTAATTTCACGGTTGTATTCATTTCACATAATTAAGCAAACTCAGAATATGTATTCTGGGCTCTTATATCAATTGTATGTTAATAAAATGTCTTAAAATATACATCATGAAGATGAAAATAACTGGCAGAGGAAAAAAAGTGAAGTCATAAGGATGTGAGCATTTGGTAGTTATTTCCCTAGTAGAACAGGAATGTTTAATTGAATGTGAAGGGCAAGAAATAGCTTTTATTAACATTTACAATATAAGAACACATCACTTAAATAGATATTAGTTAATCTTGATTATTCTGCTATGAAAAAAAGAGTTTATAAAAAAAATTTAAATGTCAAATAATTTAAAATTTTTTCTTATGAGAAAGATATCAGCTTTATTGGGCTGAATCTGATTATATTAGGCTTTTTTAAAATTTCTCACATACAAAGTAAAATTTAATAATAAGATGAAATATATTTAGGTATTTAGCTAAATTAGAAATTACATGTGAAATACACACAAATTTGAATATCAAAGACATGGTTGGATACATATAAGTATAAGATAGATGCTGGTCATTGACTACAAAAATGATACTACTGATCAATTTATTACTAATACCAATTATAGAGTTGCTTTGCAGTAACAGTTTGTCCCAACAATTTATTTTTAAAATTAGTAACCAATAATTTACTACATTGTCCTTATTTTCATCACACACACTTATATGCTAACACACTGGAATCACACATTAGAAATAATTCATAAAACATATCAAATTTAACTGAAATGTGAGAAAGTTACCTAATTGAATTTCATTCAATTGTAAGTCGTATGGGAAAAATGTAGCAATCTAATAAATAATCCCAACAAAATACTGTGTTTAATATGTACAATTTAATAAAATTAAAATATTATTTTATCTAAACTATGAATACAGATTTGGTCATCTCTGATCTACTTATTAGGCAAATATTATTGACTTTTTATTAACATTATATTAAATATCAGAGATACAAAGACAGAAAAAGTCTCTCTTAACCAAAAATAACCCATGCTTTTTCAAGACCAAAAACAGATTATGTTGTTTTTATATCCTGTTCTGTATAGTGTTGTTAATAATGATTTTATTTTTTTTAAACTATAGAATTTTTATGATAAAGTTTATGTTATTGGTTTTTGTAACATGCAATGAATTGACCTATAAATTTTTAGGTTTTCCTAAATTTTGTAGAGAAATGTCAAAAGTATTGGCTTTCATTATAACAATTTAAATGTAACAGTAAGTAGAAGAGGCAACATGTAACAAAATAAAGTTGGTTGATATGTACAAAGTTGATTTTTATCCAACAGACATTGATCCAATGCCCAGTAATATATTAGCTGCATGAACTAATAGAGGATACATTAGAGGTTATGAAAATAAGATTGATGTGGCCCTGGTTGGGTAGCTTAGTTGGTTAGATCATCATCCTGATACACCAAGATTGTAGATTTGATCCCCAGTCAGGGCATATATGAGAATCAGCCAATGAATACATAAATAAGTGAGACAACAAATTGATGTTTCTCTCTCCTTTCCTCTCTCTCTGAAGTGAATAAATAAAAATTTAAAAAGATAACATTGATGCTATAATAAAATATAGTTATATGAGGTGAGAAAAGACATGATGAGAACAGCATAGTTAGGTAAGCACACAAAAATGAGATTTTTGACAATTATTAGCTCTGAAATAAACATTTATTGGACAAAATTATTAGCAAGCAGCACAAAAACAGTTCATACAATGTTTGGTATACTCAAGGAAATCCCATTTCTGTATTTTTTGAGATGTTCCAAACTTGGAAAAGATTTTCTTCAGAAAGATGCAACAGTACCCTGAAGGTACTGTTATCCTTATGGTCCACACATAAAATCCCCCAAAATCAGCCCCAGATTTCACTGTAACTCTAACTGCAATTCTAAAAGGTAAGGACATAAAGTTTACCACCTCCATGTCCCAATTCAAAAGGGAGTATCCCCAAAATACAAAGTCTATTCTCATATATCAAATGTCATCCATTTTGACGAGATTGTTTCTAATATTTTATATAATGGAATATTTGTTCTCAGCGCATATAATAACTACTCTGAGATTGTGACCTTTCTAATTAAATATTGGTGCAAATTCTTGTTAACATACTTAGATTTTTTTTTTAAATAAAGCAAGGTGGTAAGCTCCATGAAGGCAAGGGCTTTTGTTTGTTTTGTTTTGGGCCCTACAGGCCTATACTAAGAACTCAAAGATTTGTTGAATGAGTAAATATGCTGACTTTGCTAAAGTAGTTAAGTTACAGAAATTATAAAAATAAACATGTTTTGGCCACAAGCATTTTTAATGCAACCCCAAGAATAAAAATGTAAGTTTGAAATACACCGTCCTATTTTAGAGAGTTCAAGAGCTTTAAAAGAAGAGGTTGATGTGGGAAGACAGGAACTTTAGCTTTCCAACATTGGATACTATACATTTTCTCTAAGGTCACATCAATCTGGCAGCCATAACAGAGGCCCACTTACAGCCAATACTTTATAAACCTGCATTTTCTGCATGGCTTTTAACTCCTCTTCTTAAACTCCTTCCCTTGTTTTTGAGTAATTTATTTTTAGATACTTCACCTTATTAATTTAGGATTGGATTATAATTGCACTTTTATTAATACCGGAGGCCAACAATCTGAGGTGGTAGGTAAATACCCTAATATCCACCTTCTTCTTGAGCTTTGAGAAGCAAGTTTATATAGGGGAAACGGAATTCGGGAGGGGAAAATTCCTAGGGGAAGCACAGACATGCTCCTTCTCTTGGGAGTAAGGGGAGGGGGAGCTGGAAGGGGAGCCCTGCAGCATCTTCCTAAACTCTCTCTCTTTGTTCCGGTGGTATCTCTCCATTCACATTAGCATTCCTGTCTTCCCAGGACAGCTGTGATTTATGGCCAGCGCACCTCAAAACTGCAAAAGTATCCACTTGCTCAGCTCTCGGCTGGCTTTCAGTCACTTCTCCTGCGACCCACAAGCAAATTGGGCCTTTCTGGTGCTGATTCCCAGGGGGGTGGGTTTGTGTATGTTCTAGGACCCTGTGGGTCTCTCCAACGGACTCTTCTGTGAAGACGGGAGTTTCTCCCACTGCTGCAACCCCCACAGATTTTTATAGCCAGAGGTTTTGAGGCTTTATTTCCCCACGCTGGAAGTCCAGGTTGTGCAGTCTGTCTCGCTCCCCAGTTGTTCCTCCTGGTTTATCTGCACACAAATGTGGGACCACCAGGTCTGCAAGCTGCTGCCTTGCCACTCGTTCTCTCCGCCCTGGCTGCCTGTCTTCACCCCTCCTACCAGTCTGGATGAATGTTTCTTCTTTAACTCCTTGGTTTTCAGACTTCCATACAGTTCGATTTCTGGCAGTTCTGGTTGTTTTTATTTTTAAAGTGGTTGTTATCCTTCTTTTGGCTGTGCAAGGAGGCAAAGCATATCTACCTATACCTCTACTTTGTCCGGAAGCCAAATGTACTGCAGAACTACCTTCTCAAAAGAAGTATTTAAATACTGGTACTAATTCACCACTTTGTATGTCAATTATATTTCCCACATATTTCTTATATTTTATTCACTCTCCTTGAAAATATTTTATGTATATGTAACTTTTTTTTAATCCTCACCCAAGGACATGTTTTTCCTATTGCTATTTAGAGATAGAGAAAGGGAGAGAGAAAGGGAGAGAGAGAAACATTGATGCAATAGAAAAGTACCAATTGGTTGCCACCAAGACCAGGGATCATCTATACCCACATCTGGGACCAAACCCACAACCTAGGCATGTGCCCCAACTGGGAATCAAAACCACAACACTTTGGTTTACAGGATGATGCTGGCTTGGGCAGTGCTTCACAAATTTTATGTTGCAAAGTTATGGCCCTGGCTGGTGTGGTTCCTTTGGTTGGAACATCATCCTGTAACAGAAAGGTTACCAGTTTGATTCCCTGTCAGGGCACATGTCTAGGCTGTGGGTCTGGTGTCATATTGGGGCACATATGAGAGGCAACCAATTCCTGTTTCTCTTGCATCAATGTTTCTCTCCTTCCCCCTCCCTCCAAGGTCAATAAGCATGTTCTTGGGTGAGGACAAAAAAAAAAATGAAACATTATATTGTAATGAACACCGATCACCCTATCACTTAACAAGGAGTATGCCAATATTTGTTTTCTCTACATCCCTGGCCTTACTCTGACTTCTTACCAGTAACAGACACTCCTACATTATGGCCATCATTTTCTTGATTATATCTCCAAGCAACATAAAATTTAATTTTACTTATTTATTTGTAAATTTTATAAAATTTATATTATACTGTTATAGTTTTATGGGACTTGGTTTATTGACTCAACATAATGTTTCTAAGAGCCATCCATGTTGTAGCACATTGCTGTAATTCATTTCATTCATTTTTATTCAATCTATGCATATATTATACTTAAATTATAAATACAATACAACACACATTATTTGTCTATTTTCTAAAGGATATTTATTACAGTTTTTTTAGTTTGGTTTTTAGAAGTGATATGGCTGTGAATAAACTTGTATATATTTTCTGGTAGAGTACAAGAGAATCTATTGAATTTAAGAGTAGAATGGCTGGTTCAGTGTACTCAGAAAATGCAATTGTTTGAATTTATTTCAATTTATGTAAAACTAATTGTTTTCCCAATGGTCACACCACTTTACAACACCATTAACAACTTACAACGAATGATATATAACATATAATATCTCTATATTGGACATATTCAACACGATATATCCAGGGATGTTAATTTTTGACATCTGTTGGGTATAAAATGGCCTCATGGTTTGAATTTGTATTTTTCTGATAGTAGTGAAGTTGAGCTTCTTTCATCAGGCTTATGTGCCACTCCTGAGTGTTTGGATTTAAGGTAGGAAAGATGACATGAATAAAAGAAAATTGTAGATATTTTCCAAGAAAAGCTGAAAAAACAAAAACCTAGTTGTAGTCTCCTGGATGAAGACAAGAATGACCAATTATGGAAATAAGAAGTTTGATTTAGTTATGTGAATTTTTAAAAACCTATTAGGTGCCCAAGTAATATGTACAGTCAGCATTTAGATACACAAATCTGGAGCTGATGGGTGAGAAATAAGCAAGGTTAAAACCATTGCTTAAGTTGAGAACACACTGAGAAAGAAAAGACATATGAGGACTGAGGTATGGGCATTCCAGGTATAGGGGCCAAGGAGGTCAGTAAGCAACAGCAGAAAGGAATGTAAAAGGCAGAGGCCAGGGAAGTAAGAGGACACTAAGTGAGGAAAGTATCTTAGGATCAAATCAAAGAAAGCAGAGGAGGTGCAATGAGCACCTATGACAAGTGCTGAGGTCAAAGGCTTCTCAAGTGCAATGAAAGTTGAGAATTGCCTTTTGGATTTAGCAACATAGAAGTCATTTGAAATTTTGATAAAAGTTATTTTTCCAACAGTGTTGGGCATAAAATTCCAATTGAAGTGGATGGATTCAAGTGAGTGTGGAAGGAAACAAAAAGGAAGAGTATGATCATAGACCATTGTCTAGTTATTTTAGATATATGTATATATTTTTGTACATATTTGTTTAATGAGAGATAATCATGTTTTGGGCTAATAAGAATAATTCAGTAAAAAAGAAATTTTAATAATGTAGAAGAAATAGCTGTAACTAGAATGCATCCATAAGTGAGAAGAGATGAGGTCCAGCACACATGTAAGGCAAAGAGATGTTCATTCATAAGGACATATTTTATTATCCTACATGAGCACTTCTGAAGTGTATGGTCAGATGAGTGGCTATTGGTTGCTGTTGACTTCTGGCCAAGATGGAGGCATAGGCAGGTAAACTTTGCCTCCTTGCACAGCCAAAAGAAGGATAACAACCACTTTAAAAATAAAAACAACCAGAACTGCCAGAAATCGAACTGTATGGAAGTCTGAAAACCAAGGAGTTAAAGAAGAAACATTCATCCAGACTGGTAGGAGGGGTGAAGACAGGCAGCCAGGGCGGAGAGAACGAGTGGCAAGGCAGCAGCTTGCAGACCTGGTGGTCCCACATTTGTGTGCAGATAAACCAGGAGGAACAACTGGGGAGCGAGACAGACTGCACAACCTGGACTTCCAGCGTGGGGAAATAAAGCCTCAAAACCTCTGGCTATAAAAATCTGTGGGGGTTGCAGCAGTGGGAGAAACTCCCGTCTTCACAGAAGAGTCCGTTGGAGAGACCCACAGGGTCCTAGAACATACACAAACCCACCCCCCTGGGAATCAGCACCAGAAAGGCCCAATTTGCTTGTGGGTCGCAGGAGAAGTGACTGAAAGCCAGCCGAGAGCTGAGCAAGTGGCATTGCTCCCTCTCAGACCCCTCCCCCATATACAGAGACACAATGCAGCCAAGTGGGTTGTCCTGCCCTGGTGAATAACTAAGGCTCCACCCCTTGCAACATCACAGGGGTGCCAAGACAAAGAAATATGGCCCAAATGAAAGAACAGATTAAAACTCCAGAAAAAAAATACAACTAAGCAATAAAAAGATGGCCAACCTATCAGATGTGGAGTTCAAAACACTGGTAATCAGGATGCTCATGCTCACAGAAATGGTTGAGTATGGTCGCGAAATAAGGCTATGCAAAACAAAATAAAAAATATATATACGGGGAACCAACAGTGAAGGGGAAAAAACCAGGACTCAAATCAACAGTTTGGAACAGAAAGAAGAAATAAACATCTGACCAGGACAGAATGAAGAAACAAGAATTCAAAAAAAAAATGAGTAGAGGCTTAGGAGCTCCTGGGACAACTTTGAACGTTCCAATATCCGAATCATACGGGTGCCAGAAGGAGAATAGGAAGAACAAGAAATTGAAAACTGATTTGAACAAATAATGAAAGAGAACTTCCCTAATCAGGCAAGGAAATAGACTTCCAGGAAGTCCAGGAAGCTCAGAGAATCCCAAAGAGGCTGGACCCAAGGAAGCACACACCAAGGCACATCATAATTACATTACCCAAGATTAAAGCTAAGGAGTGAATCTTAAAAGCAGCAAGAGAAAAGGAGACAGTTACCTACAAAGGAGATCCCATATGACTATTAGCTGATTTCTCAAAAGAAACCTTGCAAGCAAGAAGGGACTGGCAAGAAGTATTCAAAGTCATGAAAGGCAAGGACCTACATCCAAGATTACTCCATCCAGCAAAGCTATCATTTAGAATGGAAGGACAGATAAAGTGCTTCTCAGATAAGGTCAAGTTCAAGGAGTTCATCATCACCAAGCCCTTGTTATATGAAATATTAAGGGGACTTATCTAGGAAGAAGAAGAAGATCAAAACTATGAACAGTAAAATGACAACAAACTCACAACCATCAACAACTGAACCTAAAAACAAACTAAGCAAACAACTAGAACAGGAACAGAATCACAGAAATGGGGATCATATGAAGGGTCATCAGTGGGGAGGAGGAGGGGGAAGAATGGGGGGAAAAGATACATAATTGGTAGACACAAAATAGACTGGGGGAGGTTAAGGATAATATAGGAAATGGAGAAACCAAAGAACTTGTATGTACAACCCATGGACATGAACTAATGGGGGGATGCTTGTGGGGGGTGGTGCAGGGCAGAGGGGAATAAAGGAGAGAAATAAATGGGACAACTGTAATAGCATGATCAATAAAATACACTTTAAAAAAGAAGATAGTTATGTTAATACTATTTTTCCATTTAGTTGAGTATTTTCTAACAATATTGGCTCATCCAGAAGTAATTTGACTTTTGTAATTAGAAGACACTTTTTAAAAAAATGAACAAGTTTCCTGTAATTTATTCATGCATGTTCTAATTTCCATAAATATATTCGTAGCTGCTGCTGCAAGTTTATATATTCTATTCATTTTTGTTAGTCCTTCTGTCCATCAAGTAGTGTGTCATGTATACACCAGGATTCTAAAATTGTTTCATGATTTTCATATACCCCTAAAAAGCAATTTTTAAAGAAACATAATATAAATATAATACATTGAATTTAATATAGTTTCAAGATATAAATATTTTATGTTTAGGGTTTGTCACTGATTTTGTAAAGTCCTTATGCTTGGTTGTATGTATGTGTACAAATTTATGATAAACTTTTATTTCCCAAGATTCACATTTTTAAATCTGCATTTAGTGAGGAAGATTATTTAGAAAATCGTTATATGTTTCTTGAATACTTAAATTTATTTTTGTCTTTTCAAACTTTAGCTCTATTAGTATTGTAATTATTTATAAAAATCAATGTAAATTAGGAATTTAAATGCCATTTTTGAATTTATAGATAGTTGTGATTTTTTTCTAAAAAAATACCATTGAAATATGTTCAATATTTCTAAAAAGACCTGTATGATTTGGTTACTAAACCAAAGTGGGCATTGGCTGCTCACCATCAGCAATAGGCAAATTCTAGAGGCCTGGTGAGAAAGAGGTTTTTATTCATATTCTGCATGACCTGGGAGCATGGCAGATTTGTCTCAAAGCCCATCTCCTCCAGGAAATCCAGAGGAAGGCCCAGCTGTTCTCAGTTAGCCAAAACCAAAGGCAGTACCCAGAGTTTCTTCTCCCATTTAAAGTACCATCCTTTGGGAAACACAGGCAGCTGCTGAGCAGCCACCCAGGCAGCTCAGCTTGCTCCCAGTCACTGTCCGGTTTCAGGCTCCATCCTGGAACTTCCTTATGCGGAGTTGGCAAAATTGTATAAATGCTATTGCTGAATGTACAAGTCACTGATTATGCCAATACAACAAAGATAACCACATGTTTTGAGGATTGCAATGTGCCAGACATTCACTGAAAAAAAAAACACACAACTAAACAAAACTCACACAACAAACATCTGAGATTCTGGACACTTCATATCAGTGTTTTGAAGTGTTTCATTAATATCTTAAGACAAGTGTATCAAAACCTTGGCATGATTTAATTTTTTATGCCAATTTATGTTAACAATTATTTTTATGACACAAATATGCTTTTGTATGTATGTCATGTAATAGCAAATAGGTTATTTTTCTGTAAAGTGGATTCATATAAATAAGTGTCCTTTAATATACTTGACATTTAATTTAGTATTGGTAAAATGACTTTATAAGATAATCAATAAAAATTATCTGATTCTATTTAAAGTACCTATCACTCCCAAAATGGAATACTCTAAAGATGTACATAAATATAACTAATTAGCTGTGCTCTAAAATATTTTGGTTTAAATTTATTCTCTTAAAAACCTGATTTCGTGACCTTGGAGAAGTTATGAATATTTCTGAAAAATTAATTTTTTAATCTGGGTAATAAGAATATTGAGAATAACATCTGAAATGATGTTATCAGAATTGTATATAAATGACACAGAGTGTGCTTTCAGAAAATGTTAGTTTTTAACTGATACAGAGTACCTGTAGCTTCCCTTGGAATACCTTATACTATCAAATCTAAAAGAATTCACAGAGTTAATTCTGGGATGTCTAATCTAAATTTTCTATTTTGAGTTTGAGATTGCTATATGAAATTTTTTGTTGCTAAAAACATTTATATTTGTGAAACAAATTGCCCTTTGTAAGATAAATAGGTATTTTGATTATGTCATTTTACCGATGGAGAAAATTAATATTTATGGAGAGTAAGTGACTTGCACAAAAATACCTCTAGTGATTTATTAATACCACTGTAGTTTCCTCTTCGAATGTTAGTGCTATTTGATTGAAAGCAAAGTAACAATAAATGTTTCACAAATTTGCAATAAAATATTAAATAATTATTATTCATGGAACAAAGTGTTTGAACTTGCTTATTCACATCTTTTGTTTTATGTTTTAAACTGTTTTAACACTTTAATTTAGTCTGCTTCACTAAAAGCCATCTCAATTTTTTGGGGGGGCAACATGCCTAGTAAAAACAACAAATGATTGTGTATAATCTTGAATCTTTGCCTTACTCAGATTTGAACTGCCTCAACATCCCTATAAATGATGATGTATTACTCTCTAGATGGAATTTCATGTTACACTGATGTGTGTGTACCTTTTAAAGAGAAATTGTAGAAGCACAGCAGAGTTATAACAGATTTGTATGTTATCCAGGACCAAGAAAATTTTTAGAAATTGAGAATTTTTTATTTCACAAGAATTTCAATATTTTACTCCAAAAATTATTTATACAAATAACTTGTTACGAAATTATTTAACTATATGGTTCCACAAGTTTTTTTTGTGTCCTCCACTCCCTTTAAGTATAAAGAATTCACATTTTCATATAAAACAACTTTTTCTTTTTCTTTTTCTTTTGTTTTAAAGATTTTATTTACTTTTAGAGAGGGGAAGGGAGGGAGAAAGAGGGAGAGAAACACCAACGTGTGGTTGCATTCCGCATGCCCCCTGTTGGGGACATGGCCTGCAACCCAGGCATGTGCCCTACACTGGAAATCGGACCATAGACCCTTTGGTTCGCAGGCCAGCGCTAAATCCACTGAGCCACACCAGCTAGGGCATCTTTTTCTTAAAAATGTAATAAAATTTTATATACTAATGTTGCATGTTATATAACTCTTTGTATTGATCCTATATGAGGGAGGACCCTCCAAAAACCAGAATTATCTTCTGGAGGGCGGTTTCCTTGTAATTACAGGCTTCCCCTGCTAGGTGAGTGTTCTAGGAACCCATCTGTATCAGTGTACCAGCTGGTGTTGTTTTGAGGGGCTGCGTTTGAGTTCAATGAAGTTTTTTGAAGACTCGTTCAACAAATTTGCACATTTTATGATGGATGATTTATAAGCACACCTACCTACATGACACTGAGCGTTCAGCAGCTTTTGACCAAAAATAGCATGACTCCCATGCCCCACCCTCCCTATTCACCCAGTCTTGCCCTAAGTAATGTTTTTTGTTTTCCCGGATGAAAAAAGTCCTCAAAGGGAAACATTTTATTGATGTGGAAGAGATAAAACAAAAAAGGCAGAAGCACTGAAAGGCCTCAGAATCGATGAGGTAAAAAATTATTTTGCACAGTGGAAAAAAGTGTATTGCATCAACAGGAGAGTACTTTGAAGGTGACTGAAGCTTAAATATGTAAGAATAAATATACAAATTCTGTTTTGGGGAGGTCTCCCCTCATACAGTTCATTGTTTCCTGCATTTACAGGGCTGTGCAGCCGTCACCACAATCTATTTTAGGACATTTGTATCACCTCTCAGCATAGATTCTCCTTTCATGTAACTGCAACCAGGAAACACATGGTCCTTTGTTACTATTTCACTGTTTCACTGTATTCTTAGTTGTTTTTGAGATCCATCCATGTTGTGACATGGATCAGTAATTCATTTTTTTATTAGTAAGTCACACTCCATTGTATAGACATACCAGACTCTGTTGTTCCATTCATCCCACAGTGGACATTTGGGTTATTTTTTCATCTTGTGTGTATTATGCATAACTGTGTTAGGAACATTTGTGCAAACATCTTTATTTTACTTTTTATTTTTTGTAGATTCATGTTTTAATTTTAGGGAGACATCTAGGAGGGCAGTTGTTGAGTTATATGGAAACTTTATGTTGTGTTATTTGAGGAACTGTCAGATGTTTTTCGATATGACTGCACTGGTTTACATTTCTACAACAATATATGAGTCCCAACTTCTTCTCATCTTCACAAACGAATGTTATTCTCTCTCTTATTTTTATCACAGCCCTTCTAGTCTGGGTGAAACTATACCTCATTGCAATTTTGAGTTGTATTTCTCTAAAGATCAATGATTTTGAACATCTTTTCGTTGCTGTATTGCTTTTCCAAGTTGTAAGCAGCTAAGGCTCTAGGTACTCTCACCACTGACTTCAAGAAATTGTAGACTTAGCTATTGCTGAGGTAACACACTCAACGTGCTCACCTCAAAACAGCACAATATCCTTGTTCAGGAACAGAAGTCATCTTAGAGACAATGAAATGGACGGCATGAAGCCAACTGAACCATGTGAGGACCAAAATACAGGAAAGTCCTGTGGATTCATCCTGTGACAGGGACTGCAGCCTCAAGGCTCACACGTTATTTTCCAGGGTAGTTCCAGAGGCTCCTTGTGAGCATGTCTCTACCTCAGTCACCGATGTATACAATACCAGGCTCAGCCTGTGTCTTTTGATGCCTCAGCCAAGGCCACTTCCCTGGGAACCAGGACTTGATGGATCCTGACTGTAGCAACCCGCCTCGCCCCCCCATTAAACTCACAGCCCACACAGCCTCCTGTCGACCACATGACAAAGAATGCAAGTGAACATTTTAGGACAGAATAAAAATCCCTGCCAAGGGGAAAAAGCAGACCCGAAATAAAAGTACTAATTCAGAAAGCTGATTAATATCCAAAAAAGTCTGAAAACACAAACTAGTCAGAAGTTTTGGGAAATATGACCTTTTTTTCCCTAACATTTAAGTTGAAAATTGTAAGTCTAGGAATACCGGTTACAAATATATTTTACATATGAACAAAAAGGAAGTCAAAATATATAATAACATATTGAGATATATTTTAAAACAAAAACAAATTAAAGGTGTTGACGCTGTTGCAGAAACCAAACAGAACAACCAACCAAAAAATTCAACGTACACTGAATGAGAATCACAGTATCAAGGAGTAAGACAATGGGTATGTGAGTAGAGACAGCAGTTGGGATCCCCGGCGCTGTGTGCTCTGTGCCCCCTAGGGGGCACTGTGGGGATAGCCTTCGGTTGCTACACAGGTGCTCAGTGAGGATTTTTCATTCAAAGGAGCCTAGGCCTGGGCGCTGAACCAAGTGCCCACAAATGAGGACTGAGTAGATATGTATTTTCTAGCCTAGTAGAGTGCCCTGAGACGGTTCTTCTTCCCACAACTCTCCCAAGACATAAAGTTAACGTCCATCCTCCTCAGTCTGCGGTGTGAGCTGAGCGCCAGCACCAGGGCTTAGGGAAGGACTGGGCAGCCCCTGGAGGGATGCACGTTTGCATGAACAGCCCCTCCTCTGGCAGAGTTTGGAAAAGAAATGGCGGCCTGGAGCAGCCCAGCCCCACTGCGGAGCTCAGGGGCTGTGCGCCCCATGGTCTGGACTCTGCTCCACCTTATGCTTCTCTCTCACTGCACAGGTAGAGACAGGCCTCAGGGTCAAGATCTTAATTCCCAATTGTATTCCTTACATGGTTAGTTTCCTAAGAAACTTTACTGTGGTTCCTGCTCCATCTCTGACTAGTGTCTTTGTTGGCAGGTTTCCTCTTTCAGTCTGTGCTGACTCAGCCAACCTTCCTCTCTGCATTTACAGTAGCAACAGCCAGATTCACATGCACCATGAACGCCAGTGTCAGTGTTGGTAATTTTGCTGTAAGGTGATTTAAGCAGAAGCCTGGGAGTCCTTCTCAGTATCTTCTGTCATTTAAATCAGACTCAGATAAGCACTAGGTCTCCAGGGTCCCGAGCCCATTCTCTGGATCCAACGATGCCTCAACTAACTCAGGTGTTCTTCACATCACTGGGCTGCAGGCTGAGGATGAGGCTGACTATTATTATGATATATGGATTGGCAACTCTAACACTCAAACAGTGTTCTGAATCTACAAAAAAGTGAGACAAAACCTTCTCTCTGCTCTCCATTTCTTTTGCAGTCACCCTTGCTTGTGGCTCTGACCAAGTCAAACTCAGCAGTGACTTGTGTTAGGATTTTCATTCAGCATCTGCTTTTCCTTGGACAAGCAGTTAGGACAATGTGACATACTTTAGTTTAGTCCAACTTTTAGGTTGATTTATTGCTCATGTACTGTCACCTTGTTCATGTTGGCACAGGCAAAATTTTCTTGCTCAGAGAAAACAAATTTCCATTGGAGAGATTGTATTTGAAGGGGTCAAATCAGGTTGATTCAGGCCATGCTTACTCTGATTTTTATGACTTCTTTCCTCCTACTCACTTTGGGCTTTGTTTGTTCTTTTTCTAGATCCATTAGGTATAAGGTTAGATTGTTGATTTGAGATTTTTCTTGTTTCTGAGGTATGCCTGTATTATGAATTTCCCTCTTAGGCCTGCGCTCGCAGTGTCTCATTGATTTTTGGGTCATCGTGTTTTCGTTTTCATTTTCTCAAGGTATTTTTTGATTTGTTCCTTGTTTCCCATTCATTGTTTAGTAGTTTGTCATTTAGTCTCCATGTGTTTGTGTGTCTGTCAGTGTTCTTCTTAAAATTGATTTCTAGTTTCATGCCATTGTGGTCAGAGAAGATGCTTGATATAATTATAGTCTTCTTAAATTTATTGTGCCTTGTTTTATGGCCTAATGTGTGGTCTATCCTGGAAAATGTTCCATGTGCACTTGAAAAGAATTTATATTGTGCTGCTTTGTGAGGAATTGCTCTAAAAACATCAATTAAATCTGTCTGGGCTAATGTGTCATTTAGGGCCACTGTTTCCTTCTTTATTTTATGTCTCTAAGACCTATCCTTTGATATCAATGGGGTATTAAAGTTCCCTACTATGACTGCATTACTGCTAGTCTCTCCCTTTATACCAACCAATATTTGCTTTACATATTTAGGTGCTCCAATGTTGGGTACATACATGTTTACAAGAGTTATATCCTCTTTTGGACTGACCCCTTTATCATTATGTAATGTCCTTCTTTATCTATTATTATAGTCTTTGTCTTAAAGTCTATTTTGTCTAAGTATTGCTACTGAAGTTTTTTTGTTGTTGTTGTTTCCAGTTGCATCAAGTATCTTTTTTATTGAATTTATCGGGGTGACATTCATACCACCATACAGGTTTCAAGTGTAGAACTCAATAAAACATCATCTGCACACTGCATTGTGCACCCATAGCCCAAGCAGTCTCTTTCTCTCCCCATTTGTCCCCCCTTTGCCCACCTCCACTTTTCCCCACCCCCTTTCTCTCTGGCTATTACTATACTGTTGTCTTTGTCTATGTGGTATATATATGTAGGGTTTTTTGTGTGTAATCTCTTCACCTTCTTTCATCCAGCCCCTTAACCTCCTCCCCTCTGATAGCTGCCAGTCTGTCCCATGAATACATTCTCTGTTTCTATTTTGTTTGTTGGTTTGGTTTGTTCATGAGATCATATGGTATTTACCTTTCTCTACATGGCTTCCTTTTGAATGACTAATCCTACTTCTGGGAATATATCTGAAGAAACTCAAATCATTACTTCAGAATATATGCATTAAATATCTTTTTGCATCCCTTTCAGTCTGCGTGTCTTTCTATCTCAAGTGAGTCTCTTGTAGTCAGCATATTTGTGGGTTGTTTTCTTATCCATTTAGCTACCTTATGTCTTTTGACTGGAGCATAATGCATTTACATTTAAAGCGATTATTGATAGGTACATAGTTATCAACATCTTATTATTTGTATTTCCTTTTTTTCCTTCTTAAAGAAGTCCCTTTAACATTTGTTATAATACTGCTTTGGTGGTGATGAACTCCCACAGCTGCTTCTTGTCTGGGAAACTGTTTATCCTTTGATTCTAAATGATAGATTTGCTGGGTAATCTTGGCTGTGGGTTCTTGCTTTGCACCATTTTGAATATTTTGTGTCAATTCCTTCAGGCTTAAAAAAGCTTCTGTTGAGAAATCAGCCAACAGTCTTATGGGAGCTCCCTTGTAGATAACTTTCTCTTGCTGCTCTTAAGATTCTTTCTCTTTAAACTTTGCCACTTTAATCATGATGTCTTGGCATGGGCCTCTTTGGGTTCATCTTGTTTGGGACTCTGTGGTTCCTGGAATTTTATTGTATGTCTATTTCCTTTGCCAGGTTGGAAGTTTTCTTCAAATAGGTTCTCAATCTCTTGCTCTTTCTTTTTCTGGTTACCCTATGATGTGAATGCTGTTAAGCTTGATGTTGTCCCGGAGGTCCCTAAACTATCCTTATTAGTGACATTGACTGTCTTTTCATGTCTATTGGCCATCTGTATGACCTCTTTGGAAAAGTGTCTATTTAAGTACCCTGAACAGTATTGTTTGTTCAGTGTTGAACTGTATGAGTTTTTGAAAAAATTAATTTTGGATATTAACCCCTTAACGAGTGTATCATTGTCAAATATCTTCTCCCAATCAGTAGGTTGTCTTTGCATTTTGTTGATAGTTCAGGGAAAAGCATTGTTAATAACTGAATAGATGAGAAGTTTAGCTGTAAGCAAACGTTAGGAAACTGTTGTGTTTATGGAAATTAAAGGAAAGGTTAATTATGCAAAAATATTTTTCTATACTTTATCAAAGTTGATTTTAACATGAGGAATGTATCAAAGATAAAACATTAATTCAGAGAGCATGGGAGCCTATAAACTATTATTGAAGAAGGTTCTACAGTCTTTTAATAAAACCACAGAATTCAGTGTATTGATGACAATGTAAAAGCCACTCTCTTAGTAGGCATAAAAGTTCTATGAAGTAGTTCTCAGTCATTCATGACTGTATCAGAATGATCTGTGATGCTTCCTAAGCATGAAAACACCAGGGTCCTAGCCCAAACCTAACAATGCCTTGGCAGCTGTTTTTAAAAGTGATATAGCTGATTCTGGATTGGTGGTCCAGGTTAAGAATCACTGAAGTACTTTGAATTAAAACAGCTGGTGAGAAAAAAACCTTGGAAAAGAGAATAACAAACTAGTTCTTTGAAAACACTAATTGAAACCATTCCCACAAAACAAACATACAATTCTAGGCTCAGATGGCTTCAGTGCTAATTCTTCCAGACATTAAGGAAGAAATAGTTCTATCTTATCTAAACTCTTTCACAGAACAGGAAATGGGAAAACAGTTCCCACATCATTCAATAAGGCCAGAATGATCTTGATGCCAACCTTGACAAGGACAATATAAGAAAAAAAAACTAAGGGCCAGTCTTTCATCAGTATACATGCAAAAATTATAAATATATGAAAAATAAATACCATATACATATAAATTATACCATGATCAAATTGTTTATTCTGGCAACACATGGTTTGTCAGAATAAATAAATGTAATTCACACATGAACAGAAGAAAAAGGCCCACATAATTATTTTAAGATATAAAAAACATCTGATAAGTTTAAGCATTCATTCATAATTTTAAAACCCTTTGAAAACTAGGAATAAAAGGAATTAACCTTTATCTAATAAATGGAATTTACAAAAAACTTATACTTAATAGCACAATATTGAAAACATTTACCCTGACATTAGGGGACAAGGAAGCTCACTATCACTTTTATTCAGTATTTTATTAGAATCCTAGTAAGTGTGACCAGGTAAGAAAAATGAATGTTATAAAGAAATAAAATAAAGAAATAAAGAAATAAAAGTCATTCACAGAAAATATAATTGGATACACAGGAAATCTAAAAAAAAAAAAAAAAATACTGGGAGGAGGCAAGATGGCAGAGAATTGAATGGAAGTTGCACTGACCTCCTACAAGGACCAATCTGGAATTACAACTAAATTGTGGAGAAATCACCTGGAACAAACAACTGAAAAACAGTGAGAGAAGAGCCTTATAACCTTGGACAGACAGAAGAATCAGCTTTAACACAACCTGACTGGTAAGGAGTGAGGTGTAGACTCGAGAAGATAGCTGGGCGCCCACCCACAGCAGTGCCAGAGGGATATTTAAATGGCCATTTGGCACCCCCTGAGAAGTGGGGTCTAAACCATAAGGGGAGATCTCCAGACTACAACACCAAGGCCCAAAAAGTGTACAGATAACAGTCAGGTGTGAAAAGCAGCAGGGTTGCTCTCTGCCAAAGATGGGCAGCTGGCGAAGCAAAGAGCTGTTTAAAGGGCCAACACATAAATTTGTATTTACAGCCACTTACCCTGGTCTCCTGCAAAGGCGGAGTCACAGTGGGCTAGAGACACCTGAGGAGAGACTGGAGAAGGTTTTCAGGAGAGAACTGAGAGTAGCTAGGGGGATCCCGGTGCTGACTCCTCCCTCATATGGCAGCAGCCATCTTGCTCAGGTGGACCACTCCCCGGAGCAGCAACAGCAGGAGGACACACTAGCCCCACCTCCTGGAGGGACTCTGCCCTGGCCCTTGGTGCCTAAGCCTAACTGCTGAGTGCAGAGTGACTAGACTAACAACTGAACAAGACAACTACAGACTGTAGATTTCTGAAAGTCTAGAACAGACTGCCTAAGATCAGGCAGGGTCAACATCTGAAAACATCAGAGGCAAATCCAGAAATAACAAACAGCAGTAAATACTACAGGCTACAGAGATGAAATCCACTGTGGTCTCTTCCATTATTTGCATTATTTTCCTTACTACATACCTTTTTAACGTTCATTTTAGGTCCATCAAGTTTGTGCATAGCAAGTCATTAGATTTAATACTAATAGTTTATTTCTCTCCTTTCTTACACTAGTCTTAATCTCTTTACAACCTTATTAATACTAGTTCATTTGCTGTTGATAGTGGGATCATAGGGGAGAGTTTTTTTGTGGATGTGGCTTTGTTTCCTGGACTTTGTGGTTTCGTTCTGGCAGCACCTGCACAAATACACAAAAGACATGATGGACAGAGTGACCTTCAGTCAAACAGCTGGAGAGTAAGACCCAAAAAAGAATGAACAAACAACAATCAAAACGAATTATTTCCAGAGAACCAACATAAACGACATAAAAGGCACCCAAAGTATAGCAAGTTCAGATCAAGGAGACTACACCACTGACTCTCACAGGTCTCCTACCATAGAAGTTCACGCCACAAAGTCAGGAAGTCAGATCAATTTAAGAAGCAGAAGCAAACAAGAAGTCTCACAAATAATGGAAAGACAAAAACAAAAAACAACAACAAAAAAAAAACAATTGAAGGGAAAGGTGGGATCCCCAGAGAATTAAATGAAGTAGAGGCGAGTAAACTATCAGATACTGAGTTCCAAAAAATTGTCCTAAGGAAGCTCAATGAGCTCAGTGAGCTCAGAGAGAATTACAAAAAACTTCATGGAAACTACAAGGAACTTATTGCAAACTATATCAGCATGAAAAAGGACGTAGAAACTATCAGTAAGAGGCAAGAGAAAATGAAGGATACAATTTCTGAAATGAAGAACACAGTAGAAGGAATAAAAAGAAGGCTAGATGAAACAGAGGATTGAATCAGCAAACTAGAGGACAAGGTAAAAGAAGCTCCCAGAAAGAGCAAGAAAATGAAGAGACTAAAAAAAGAATGAAGAGGCATTTAGGGAAGTGCAGGACAACATGAAACATAATAATATCCATATAATGGGGATACCAGAAGGAGAAGAAGAGGAGGAAGGGAACCTGTTTGAAAAAGTCATGATGGAAAACTTCCCTAATTGGAGGAGAGAAAAAGTCACACAAGTCCAGGAAGCACTGAGGGTCCCATTCAAGGAGAATCCAATGAGGCCCACTCCAAGACACATCATCATTAAAATGGCAAATATCAAAGACAGAATCCTAAAGGCAGCAAAGGAGAATCAAGTAATAACATACAAGGGAGCCCCAAAACAGCTGTCCACTGACTTCTCAACAGAAACACTACAAGCCGGAAGGGAATGGCAAGAAATATTCCAAGTAATGAAAAGTAAAGACCTGCAACCAAGACTGCTCTACCCAGCAAGGCTCTCAATTAAAACGGAAGGCAAAATGAGTTTCCTAGACAAAAGAAGGCTAAAGGAATACATCTCCACCAAACCAGCACTGCAATATATGCTAATGGGACTGCTTTGAGAAGATGAAGAAAAAGAGTGAGAAAGAGAGGAACACAGGTACAAAGGGAAAAAATGAGTAAGTATCTATTAATAATAACTTTAAATGTAAGTGGATTAAATGCCCCAAAGACATAGGATAGCTGAATGGATAACAATACATGACCCACACATATGGTGCCTACAGGAGACCCACCTCAGAACAAAGGACATAAACAGACTGAAAGTAAAGGGATGGAAAAAAAATACTCCAAGCAAATGGACAGGGGAAAAAAAGCCAGGGTAGCAATATTTATAGCAGACAAAATAGATTTCAAAACAAAGGTGATAAAAAGAGACACGCATGGACACTTCATAATACTCAAAGGAAGAATTCATCAAGAAGACATAAACATTGTAAACCTATATGTACCCAACACAGGAGCACCCCAATATATAAGGAAAATATTGAAGGACTTCAAGAAAGGTATAGGCAGTAACACACTGATAGTAGGGGATTTTAACATCCCATTGTCAACACTGGATAGATCTTCCAAACAAAGTATCAACTAGGATATTGCGGAACGAAACAACGCATTAGAACAAATGGACTTAACTGACATATATAGAAGCTTTCATCCCAAAGAAGCAAAAAACACATTCTTTTCAAATGCACATGGAACACTTTCAAAGATAGGCCACATGATAGGACACAAAACAAGCCTCAACAAATTAAAGAAAATTGAATTTATAACAGCATTCTTGGACCACAAATGCTTGAAACTAGAAACCAACCTCAAGGAAAAAACTCAGAAACATTCAAACTCAGAGAGACTGAATTGCATGCTATTAAACAATGAATGGATCAAAATGAAATCAAAGGGGAAATCAAAAAGTTTCTGGAAACAAATTAAAATGAACACACAAGTCCAAAACCTATGGGACAGAGCAAAGGCAGTTCTGAGAGGGAAGCTCATAGCAATGCAGGCCTACCTAAAAAAGATAGAAACATTTCAAATAAACAACCTAACCCTACAGCTTCAAGACCTGGAGAAACAACACAAATAAAGCCCAGAGCGAGTAGAAGAAAGGAAATAATCAAGATCAGAGCACACTTGAATGACATAGAGACTATAAGAACAATTCAACAGATCAACAAATACAGGAGATGGTTCTTTGAAAAGATAAACAAAATCAACAAGCCTTTTAAGCAGACTCATCAAGAAAAAAAGGGAGAGGGCCCAAATAAATAATATCAGAAAAGAGGAGAAATTACAACTGATACTACAGGAATACAAATGATTGTAAGAAAGTATTATGAACATTTATATACCAAGAAATTTGAAAACCTTGATGAAATGGACAAATTTCTAGAAAAATATAACCTTCCAACACTGAATGAAGAAGAAGCAAAAAGCCTGAACAGACCGGTAACAGCTGGTGAAATTGAAGCAGTAATCAAAAAACTCCCAACACACAAAAGCCCTGAACTGAATGGTTTCAAATGAGAATTTTACAAAACATTTACAGAAGAGTTAACCCCTGTCCTTCTCAGACTGCTCCAAAAATCCAAGAAGAGGGAAGATTCCCAATCTCTTTTTATAAGGCCAGTATCATCCTAATCTCAAAACCAGATAAAGACACGACTAAGAAAAAAAACTACAGGCCAATACTGCTGGTGAATACAGATGCTAAAATCCTCAGCAAAATGTTGGCAAACTGCATCCAGCAATACAAAAGATCATCCATCACCAGCAAGTGAGAGTCGTCCCAGGGATGCAAGGATGGTTCAATATTCACAAATCAATAAACGTAATATATCACATAAACAAAAGGAAAGACAAAAACCACATGATCACATCAATAGATGTGGAGAAAGCATCCATTTGATAAGGTAGAGCATCCATTTATGATAAAGACACTCAGCAAAGTGGGAATAAAGGGGACATATCTCAATATAACAAAGGACATATATGAAAAACCTACAGCCAACATCATACTCAATGGGCAAAAACTAAAAGCTTTCCCACTAAGATCCAGAACTAGACAAGGTTGTTTGCTTTAACCACTTCTAGTCAACATAATATTTGAAGTCCTAGCCACAGCAATCAAGACAAGAAAAAGAAAAGATATCCAAATTGGAAAGGAGGAAGTAAAACTCATTGTCTGCAGATGAAATGATAGTGTACACAGAAAACCCTATAGACTCCACTAAAAAACTACTTGATCTAACAAGTGAATTTGGCAAAACAGCAGGATACAAAGTCAATATTCAGATATTGAAGGTATTTTTGTACGCCAACAATGAAATATCAGAATCACAAATCAGGAAAAAAATCCCATTTGCTATAGCAACATGAAAAATACAGTACCAAGGAATAAACTTAACCAAGGAGGTAAAAGGCCTGTACTCAGAAAACTACACAACACTGAAAAAAGAAATTAAGGAAGACACTAATAAATGGAAGGATATACTGTGTTCATGGATTGGAAGAATTAACATCATCATAATGTCCATATTACCCAAAGCAATTCATAGATTCGATGCAATCACTATTAAAACATCAATGAGGTATTTCACAGATCTAGAACAAACATTTCAAAAATTTATATGGAACCATAAATGACCTGAATAGCTGCAGCAATGCTGAGAAAGAAGAACAAAGTAGGAGGGATTACAATACTTGAAATCAAACCATATTACAAGGCCACTGTAATCAAAACAGTCTGGTACTGGCATAAGAGCAGACACATAGATCAACGGAACAGAATAGAGAGTCCAGAAATAAACCCATGTCTCTACTGTTAATTAATATTTGACAAAGAGGACAGAAACTTAAAATGGAGTAAAAAATAGCCTCTTCAACAAATGATGTTGGGAGAGCTAGACAGCTACATGCAAAAATATTAAATTCGACTACGAACTTACACCATACACAAAAATAAACTCAAGATGGATAAAAGACTTAAATATAAGTCATGACACCATAAAAGTCCTAGAGGAGAACATAGGCAGGAAACTCTCAGATATTCCCCCCAGCAATGTTTTCACCAATATGTCCCCTAGAGGAAGGGACATAAAGGAAGGAACAAAGGGACTTCATCAAAATAAGCTTCTGCATGGCTAAAGAAAACATCAGTAAATGAAAAGGGAATCACCATATGGGAAAATATATTTGCCAGTGATGCCTAGTACAAGGATTTGAGCTACAAAATATATAAAGAACTCAAACAACTCCACTCCAGAAGGACAAACAATCCAGTTAAAAACTGGGCAAGGGACCTGAACAGACACTTCTCCAAGGAGAACATACACAGGGACCAGAGACATATGAAAGGATGCTCAGCATCACTAGTCATCAGAGAAATGCAAATTAAAACCACAATGAGATATTTCACACTGGTCAGAAGGGTCATCATAAACAAATCAACAAACAAGTGCTGACAAGGTTGTGGGGGTGCAGCTGCTGTAGAAAAGTTTGGAATTTCCTCAAAAAGCTAAAAATGGAACTGCCTTTTGACCCAGTGATTCCACTGCTGGGATTATACCCCAAAAATCCCAAACACCAATTCAAAAGAACCTATGCACCCCAGTGTTTATAGCAGCACAATTTACAATTGCCAAGTGCTGGAAGCAACCTAAGTGCCCATCAATGAATGAGTGGATCAAAACACTATGGTACATTTACAAAATGGTACACTACGCAGCAGAAAGAAAGAGCTACTACCCTTCATGACAGCATGGATGGAACTAGAGAGTATTATGCTAAGCAAAATAAGCCAGGGGGTGAAAGACAAATATCATATGATCTCACCTATAAGTGGAACCTAATCAACAAAACAAACAAGCGAGAACAATATAACCAGCAACAGTGAAAGAAAAAACAAACCGACAATAATGAGAGGAAGGAGGGAGGTGGGTAATGGGGAAAATAGGGGGAAGGGTCAAATCAAGGAATATGTTGTATAAAAGACTCATGGACGAAGCCAAAGTGGGGAAGGATTGAGGGTGGGAAGTGGGGGTGGGTAAGGCAGGAGAAAGTGGTGGTGGGAAAATGGAGACAACTGTATTTGAACAATAGAAAAAAAAGAAAAAGAAAACTGATAAACTATGAATATTAATAAGTGAACTTATCAGTCATTGGATATCAAGTTGACATAAAAACACCACTTTTAGATACCAGCAACAAAAAAATAAAATGGAATTTTAAAAATGACATTTACAATAGTTTGAAAACATCCAGATATAAATTTCATGAAAGGTGTGCAAGACTTTTACCCAGAGGTTTAAGAAAACCTAAATAAATAGAATATACCATGTTCATAAATCAGACAATGTTGATTCTCTCCAAATTATCTATAGTCACTGTAAATCTAGTAAGAATTCCTGGAAATTTGTATGAGCATGTATGAAATTGACAAACTGATTCTAAAATTTATATGGAAATATGAAAGACTAGCCAAGATGATCTAGATGTTCAAAACTGGTTTAATTTATTGTACTAGAAATCAAGACTTAGAAAGCTACTCATTAAGGCACTGTGATAGTGGTATAAGCAGACAAAAAGGCCAATGGAACAGACACATGGAACAGCACAACAGCCCAGAAACAGATCCCTCCATAGACACTAGACTGATGACAAAGGGATAGCACTGGGAACTGGACAATGTTTCCAATAAATAGTGCAGGTCAATTATCTAATTGTGAAATGTAAAATAGTGAAACTTCTGGAAGATAACACAGATATGTTCATGACCTTGGTAATTTCCTCAACAGGGCATAATAGGCACTAACTATGAAGGAAAATACTGATAATTGGACTACATTAACATAAAAAAACTTGTTTTCACTGAAAGATTTCAAAAGTAAAAAACCAGAGTGGGAGAAGATATATGCAATGCATATAACCAAAAGTTTCCATAACTGGAATATTATTTTCTTCTCCTATAAATCAGTAAGACAGTAAATGCAACGGGAGTGGCCAAGAGACTTAGACAATAGCCAAAAGCCACTTAGTATACAGACACTCAACATCATTAACACCTGGGAAGTACAAATTAAAATAATACCATCATACATCTACCAGAAAGGTAAATTTAAAAATACTGATTAAAGACTTTGGTCAAGATGGAGGCATAGGTAAACATGCCTCTCATCTCCTCGTACAACTACAACAAAAATTACAACTAGACTATAAAGCAAGTATCACCCAGAATTGTCAGAAAAGTGAGCTGTGTGGAAGTCTGACAACCAAGGATTTAAAGAAGCCACAATGAGATGGGTAGGAGGCAGAGAGGTGGGGAGATGCAGAATGGGCAGTCCCACATGCACGTGTGGTAGATAAAAATAGGGAAGGATACCTTGGGAACGAGGGATCCCTGCCCCAGTCCAGACCACCTAGCTCAGGCTTTCAGCGCCAGTAAGGTAAGTCCCCATAACTTCTGGCTGTTCAAAACCAGCAGGGATTGGAGTGGCAGATGAAACTACAGTATTCTCAAAATATTCCTCTTAGAGAGCCCACAATGGACTTAGGACTCATGCACACCCACCGGCTCTGGATTTAGCACCAAGGCAACAGTTGGAAGGGCACTAGTGGCATGTGGGGAGAAACTGAAGTGACTGACAAAAGGGACAACTTTTGGGAGACAACTTCCTCCCAGGCAAAATTCTAGAGGCCAGGCAGCAGCACTGTCCCGAGCCCTCCCGCACACAAAGCCACAGAGCTGTGACACAGGGTGCGCGACCCTTGCGATTACCCAAGGCTCCACCCCATACAACTTACAGGTGCACTTTTCTACAATATGCCATGCTACTAAGACAGAGAGTCAGAACAGATCCACCTAATACTACCTAATACACAGAAACAAACTCAGGGAGGCTGCCAAAATGAGGAGACAAAAAATAGGGCCCAAATAAAAGAACAGAACTCCAGAAAAACAAAACAAAATGGAGATAAACAACCTATCAGATGCAGAGTACAAAACACTGGTTATCAAGATGCTCCAGAAACTCATTGGGTACTTAACAGCATAAAAAAGACCCAGGAAGAAATGAAGGTTACACTAAGTGAAATGAAAAATCTATAGGGAACCAACAGTGGAGGAGATGAAGCCGAGAATCAAATCAATGATTTGGAACATAAGGAAGAAAAAAACATTCAATCAGAACAGCAAGAAGAAAAAAATCCAAAAAAACAAGGATAAGCTAAGGAGCCTCTGAGACATCTCTAAACGTATCAACACCTGAATCACAGGGGTGCCACAAGGAGAAGAGGAAGAGCAAGAAATTGAAAACTTTTTTGAAAAAATAATGAAAGAAAACTTCCCTAATTTGGTGAAGGAAATAGACATACAAGTCCAGAAAATACAGAGTTCCAAACAAGATGGACCCAAAGAGGACCACACCAAGACACATCATAATTAAAATGCCCAAAGTTAAAGATAAAAAGAGAATCTTAAAAGCAGCAAGAGAAAAGCAGGGAGTGACCTTCAGAGTTACCACAAAAATGTCAGCTGATTTCTTAAAAGAAACTTTGCAGGCTGGGAGGAGCTGCAAGAAGTAGTCAAAGTGATGAAAAGCAATGACCTACAATCTAGATGACTCTATCCAGCAAAACTATCATTTAGAATTGAAGGGCAGATAAAATGCTTCCCAGACAAGGTTAAACTAAAGGAGTTCATCATCACTGAGCGATTACATGAAATGCTTAAGGGAATTATGTAAGAAAAAGATCAAAATGAAAAACAGTAAAATGGCAATAAATTCACAACTATCAACAATTGAGTCTAAATAACTAAGCAAACAACCAGAACAGGAACAGAATTAGATACAGAGATCATGTGAAGGGTTATCAGCTGGGGGTGGGGAAGGGGGAGAATGGAAGCCAAGGTGCAGGGATTAAGAGCACAAATTTCCAGGTACAAAACAGACAGGGGGATGTTAAGAACAGTATAGGAAATGGAGAAACCAAAGAACTTATGCATGACCCATGGACATAAACGAAAGCGGGGGGGGGGGGGAAGGAGGGGGAACTGCTGGAGGGAGTGGGCGACCAGGTGGAGGGGGCGGGGTAGGAATTGGGACAACTGTAATAGCATAATTAATAAAATGTATTTTAAAAAATAAAAATATTGACAAATATAAATCTTGACAAGGATATGTGCAATTGGAACTCTTATAAACCATTGGTGGCAGTTTAAATTGGTGTGCGTGCTTTGGAAAACTGTTTGGCAGTACCCAATGAAGATATATATTTCCACAACCCAGTAATTTCACTCGTAGTTACACACCAGCAGAAATGCATTCGTGTGTGCATCAAAAGACATAAATAAATGTTCCTGGTAGTAGTGTGGGTAGAAGCCAAAAACTGGAAACAAATGACAATTAGCAAATAAATTCTAAGATTATTCATACAATAAAATACAACTAAGCAGTGAAAATTAATAAACTACAGCTACAATTAATTCCCCCTTATGTTCTATCCCTGCTACCTCTCAGGCCTTCATTCAATACTACTAGTCTCTAGTGTATTTGTTAAATTGCTCTGTTCTATGTATCCACTTCAGACCTCTTCCTTGAAGTGGGCAGGGTAAAAATGAGCTTATATGCCTCATAGTTCTTTAAAGAGCTAACAAACCCAAACAGAAGAGGAATTCCAGTTAACCTAACCAGTCTCAAGAGAATTTATGCTAAGGTCAAGTACCCTGCCCAAACTCTTTAATCATTTTAGGTAATGATCACATAGGTTTCTTCCTCCTCCTCCTCATCCTCCCCTACCCCCTCATTCTTTTTACACAACCCTTTAAACAGGTAAAAACCTTAGTGTGAGGCAATTTGTGAACTCTGTAAGAAACCAGACTGTACCTAAGACAGTCAGTGAATGTGAGGAAAAAGGAATTACTTCTCAGCACTCCCCCCGCTGGTTTCAGTGAATCTCAATCTTACAAACTACTCTACACCACACACTAGATGTTCGCTTTTTGGCCAACTGCAGATTCCCAGGGGGTGACCAGGAAATAACTAATGTGGAAAGGCACAAAGCAAAAGACTTTACAAGACTACCAAGTACAGTTGAACAGTTGTTAAAAGCACAGGCTATGAAGCGAGACCACCAAGGGTTAGTGTCCTGGCTCCACTATTTAAGACATCTATGACCTTGGACAAACCATAGTCCCCATCATCCTTGGGGTGTTGCATTAAGTGAAATAATATAACTGTGTGCAGTATTCAATAATGACAGGGATTCAAAAGAGATAGACAAACACAAATAGTCTATAATTTTAAACAATAAAAGGTAATCAATGAGTAAGAAAATTGATTAATTTCCCATGAAACAAATCTCTCCAGTGAACTTTAAAACACAAAAGATACCTCTGAGTACCTAGAATAGATGACCAAACCATTAATTTAACCCAAACATAAAAAATTTAATTAAAAATTGTTTTGCCTTCTAAGTTTGACAAATTACAAAGCGGTTGCATGCTATACAACTAGTAAATGAGATAAAAAAGTATCATCCACCTTCAGGTATGACTCAAGAACGACTGTTGCCTGCTCTTATTTCATTCCTCGCCATTAAGTCTCTGAACCTTTTAATCTACTTTTTTCTTTTAAAAAGAAAAACTGAAACATGACAAACGCTTACTGAGTTCATTCATTTCCAAAACAGAAAACATGTATTTAAATAAAGGCCATAGTGCACACCAAAGGTAAAACAAATACTTTTATTGCACATTTATAAAATCTGCATAGTTGTATCAAGTGTTCTTCCCTCCCACGCTCCCCTCATTCACCTTAAAATTTGGTTAAAACAACACCTATGCTGGAGCCTTTTAAAAATGGTCAACAGGGGTTATCTCTCTCTCTACATATACATATAGAGAGATTTTTTTTCTCTTTTTACAAACTCTTACCCCTTATTTTTTCAAAACAAAAAAGGAAAGGACAACAAAGTGTTCTTTTGGGCCAGCAGCAGCTTTAGACCTGTTTCTGGCAATTTTCATACCCTAGGAAATTTTACCTAAATGGTTAACAACTATCAAAATGCTTTATCTTTTAGCAGATTTTGGTTTCTGTTTCTATGAGCCTGTCTTTGTTTTGTTTTGTTGGGTGGTAGTGGGAGGGATGGGTGAAAAGGGAAAAGGGAAATATATGAGGAAATAATATTGGTAAAACTTTGCATGGTGACAGATGGTTACTAGGCTTAGTATGGTGTTCACTTTGTAAGGTATATAAATGTTGAATCACTATATTGTACACCTGAAACTAATATAGTATTACACACCAACTAAACTTAAATTAAAAAAAATAAATAAATAAAGGCTCCTCCACCAAAAAAAAAAAAATAAAGGGTCAGCTGTAGTAGTATGAACACTAGAGAGTTTACATCCCCTTTCTCACTCACACACACACACTCTCTCACTCACTACCTTTAGTCAACTTTCGCAATGTTATTCTGTAGAAAGTCCTTAATGCTTTCCTCTCTTTCACTCAGGATTGACCATGAGGTTTTCTGGTTTATTTTAAAATATAAAAGAGAGAAGAAAGAAAGGAGAGGCAGCTTTCATGTGACTTTTCAGCATCTTATTGCCACATGACTTTACAGTCTCCCCAATGTAAAAGGGCAGTGGTCTATCGGCAACCCAATTTGTCATTTACTGTCAAGTGCCAGGCAAGGTTTATATTTCTCATCTCTTGCAGTTAAGAATTTTCCAATGTTATTTGTATTAACTAGTAGTTGTTCATCTGGTTCAGATTCTGATGAATAGCCCTTCTACTCCGCTGTCAAAAATATTTATGCCTGAAGGATAATTTAAGAAGTAGTAAGAGGCTTAGAAAAGCCCAAGCATTCTTGTAGGTACAAGAGGACATTTCAGGTCTTCTGCATAACTCAACACTTTCATACACTGGCTCCTGCCTTTTTCAATAAAACTGCTTTAGTGATTCTGTTCCTAAAAAGTGCAATTTTATTTTCAATCCTTTGTTACACACACAGCATGGCTGGGGTCTAGATCTGAATCTTACTTTTTCACCTAATTCCTTTCCCAAGGTAAACACCATGATAACAGACTTCTGTCCAACAGGGAAGCAACCAAAGCCCAGAATGTGCCTTGAACATGTGATGGCTTATTTCACTGTCACCGTTGAAACCCCCTGAATTGACTCCATGACAGCGGCAAATCGACTGCAAAGGTCATAGGGGGAATTGGGTCGAATAGTTGGAGGCTCCTTCAAGACAATGATTTCTGCAGAAGGATCTAGAAGCCTTGGAAGAAATTCCCCTAAGCACAGCTGCAGATTTTCTGTGAAAAGAAAATGGACAGTTACATATATAGCTCAATAGATCTCTGAATAAAAACTAAGTCTGCAACTGTATGAGAAAGCCTTCCATATAGGTTATTACCCAACCTCAAAGCATTATTCTGGCCAGCTAACAACAAGTGGTGATTCCTTCAGACCAAACTGGTAGCAAAGGCCTACTTGCCAAATATACCAAAGCTTTATGTCACTGCTTTAAGCCATTTGACATGTGGCAGAATAACACTCTATACTGACTTCATTATGGACAGGTCTTCCAACCAATTATCCTTTTAAACTTTGAGAAAGTAGATATCATACTCTGTATAATAAATATAATGTTATTTTTTAAATGATTAAAATATACAATGTGTACACAGAGCATAAAGTAAAGTTATACATCATAGTCTAAACAAAATCTGAAGACATTAAAAGGAAATTCATACCCACTAATTATAACAGAGTTTTAAAATAAGTATTACAAACTTGAGCACTTTAATAAGTCAATGGAATATCTTTACATCAGTGAGAAACTAACAAAGTTCATTATAAACCAATTTTCTAAGTCTATCAAACTCACCTAAACATAACTAGTTTTAGGCTCCCTCCCTAAAAATACATTGGAAAAGCAAGAATATTTCATTTACTAACTTATTTATCTCAAAGGCATCACAGTTGATACGATTATGTCTTGCTGCTACATGCCTGAGGAAAATTTAGTGATGGCACCATACTCCACCTACACAAATAGATTTTGATTTCTTTTTTTATCCTCACCTGAAGACATGCTTATTGATTTTTAGAGAGTGAGGAAGGGAAAGACAGAGAGAGAAACGGAGAAAAAGATCAATCCGTTGCCTCCTGTATGCACTCCAATTGGGGATGAATCTACAACCCAGGCATGCGCCATGACTGGGAATCGAACCCACAACCTTTCAGTTTATGGGACAATGCCACACTGGCCAGGGCTAGATTTTGATTTTTAAACTATAAAATTAGATTTCAGATTTTGGCAAATGAAATTCCTGGAGGACAGTGATGTTTTCAAACAGGGTTTCTTGGTCTTCTGTGAAGAAGCTTTAGCAGCCACCAAAGGGGAAAGGGGTTGTGGTGGGGGGCAAAGAGGAACGGAGGCCCAGGCTCCCATCCCTTGTTTTAATAGATCAGATCCACTTTTAACTCACTTATCTTCTAGCGTGCTCCAATAATCTCTTTAAAAGATTTGGCAACCAGTGCTGTAATTTTCAGGAGCCTTAGAAATTATTGAGAGTGCTAAAAACAATATACCTGCAATATCCTGCCCAAGGTAAGAGCACCAATGCTTTCTCATGATCTCAATGGCATCCAGGTCATCTTTGGAAATGTCATTATTGATGATAAGGTGAATACAGGGAATGATCAACTCATTCATCACATTAATGCCCTCTGTTACAGAGTGGTCATCATTTGTTTCAAAGAGAGAAGCCGCTTTGGCATTCAGCTCCTACAGATAAAAGAAAAAGTGAAAGAAAAAAAAAGGCTGAGAAAAGTGTCTATTTTAGGAGATCCCAACAAGTATTGCCAAACTTTACAGCACATTGGAGTTGCCTGGGGAATCTCTAAAAACCACTTTGTCCCTTACCCCACCCCATAAGGTGATGTAACTGGTATGCAGGGGACCTGGGCACTGGGATTTTTTTCAAAGCTCCCAGGGTGATTCTCATGCAGCTAAGCATCTGACCCACGGGCCTAAACTTACAAAATCGTGCCTAACCACCAGCTTCTACTAAAAGGCCTATTCAATGGCTCTCAATCTCCACTGAGCATCAGAATCACCTGTAGAAGACATGCAGCTACCCAGGCCCCAGTTTACCTGCTGGGGGAGGGCCTGTGCCTCATCATCATGTGGACGTTCCCTGGGTGATTCTGACGCACACTGAGGGTAGAGAGCCAGCGAGGGAAGTAATCTAAATCACTACTGCTGCCTACCTGTGGAAACTGAGCAGGACATTCCACAAGTAATCTGCATTTGGTCATTTAAAAAATAAAAGGACAACTCTAATAAAATTCAGATCCATCAAATCTACAAGCCCCTTTTCTTCAGCTTCAAAATGCCCTGCCACACCTATAGCTAATACAGAAATTAAAGTAGAAATCAGAAAATGAAGGTCAATATATGTCATGACTTAATCTCCTCCATTTGGTATTAACAATAAGGCAGTGGGGGAAACGCTGGCCTGACTGCCCTTGTGAGGGGCAATTCTGGTGTCAGGGAAAACAAACGCAAGGACACTCTGAGGACAAGCCCCCTCTTCATAGTTTTGAGAAGGACAAGCACCTCTTTAAACCCTTGGGTTGGCAGAGGGAATATGGGTCTGCCTTCCCATGTGGCTGTCAAATGCAAAACAGGCCAGAAGACCTCCAGTCATGTATGACAAGGACAACAGCAGAATGGCCAGGCCAATTCTTATGGTTCATACCTTAAAAAAAAAACTGGAGTCTCTTCAGAAGTCACTAAAACTCTCATCTACTAGCAAGAACACAGAAAAAATACTGCATTCTTTCTACATACATTTATTACGTGTTATGTTCCAGACACAGAGAGAACAGCTGAGAAAACTTGTGCTCAAGGAACTCAGAGTCTAGTAGGAAAGCAATGTGACAAAATGCAGGTATATGCGAAGGGCACAGAAAAGGGGATAACATTCTCATCCTAACTTCTATCAGGGATTGAAGAAGAATGGTATTTACTTAAGTAATTTAAAATCATGTGTTTCAATGTTAAACCCCTTTTGAGAGTTTGGAAAAATCTAAAACCTGTTGGAGATTATTTTGTTTTTTCAAGTTATATTTCTTCATGGCTTCAAGGAGCAGAGGTAAAGGCAAAACAATAAAGATAGTAAGGCTTTACAAACAGTACAAACCAGAAGGCATTTTCTCCGGTACAAAGCAATCACAGATTCCTTCACCCCTCGGTGGGGCCCCTTCATCAGCAGAGTGGCGTTGCTCTGGTAGGCGTATACCAGGTAGGATAGGGCCTCTTGGTACCTTAGAAAATGGCAGATAAAGGACAGCTGAGTGCTCCTTTTCCAGAATCCAAGCTCAGACTTCACTGTTCTCTCAGACGAGAATCCACGTGGGGGCAGTTACTGTAAAGTCCTATAGGTGGAAGCAGCACTGGCTATGGGGAAGAGCTTGGGGGCTGCAGACCACAGGCAGTCTCAGTTCTTTTACAAGTTAAGCCAAAAACCCAAGACAAATCATGAAATCTCCTTGGGCTTCAGTTCTTAACTCGAAAACAAAGAAGTGGACTAGATGCTCACTAACTCTAAAATTCATTCTCTGAGTTAATCTTCATTTATCACAAAGAAAACCTGGCCATTACTTCTCTCTACTAATAAATCTATCCTTACGTAAAGGATGAAAAAACAAATGTGACGTTCATAGCAAAACTAAGTGCAACACTGGGAGAAGTAGAGGCACACTACCATACGTAATAAGGGAGGTGATGCATGCCTGTGGTTCTTAGTATCCTGGGTGGGTATCAATAAATAACAGTGTCCCAACCAATAACCTTACTGACATAAAAGGCCAACATACTTTCCTTTCTGATAGAGCTCCAGGCCTGTTAGGAGATACACAGACACCTTTCGAAACAAACTATAATCTTCATGCCACTTCTGAAAAGGAATGACTACTATTAGTGATTATGACCACAATAAACTATTTCTAAACTTTCCACCACAGTACATTTTAAACTCCATACAAATATTCATTGAGTACATATGGCAAGGCACAAAAGCAATAAACACAAAAACTTCCAGGTAAAAGCATATTCAACATTTAGAGTAAGTCTACTGCTGACCTTAACTTTCAATGTCCTGTTCCTTCCACTGAGGAATAGAAATGTGAGGAGAGACCCAAAACTACCCAGAATTTATTTATAAAGAATTGTGTATTTATTCTTACGTTTCAACTTCAGTCACCTTCAAAGAACTCTCCATTTGATGCAATACACCTATCAAGATGTTTTTTCCTATGCTCAAAATAGTTTTAAAATGTGTTTGATTTTGATGCTTTTTAGTGCTTCTGCTGTTTTTTGTTTTACCTCTTCCATACTGGCAAGACGTTTCCCTTTGAGAACTCTTTTCATCCGTGGAAACCAAAAAAAGTCACTCGGGGCAAGACTTGGTGAATAGGGAGAGTGGGGCATAGGGGTCATGCTGTTTTTGGTCAAAAACTGCTGAACACTCAGTGCAGTGCGGGCAGGGGTGCTCATATATCAACCCTCATGAAATGGGCAAATGCGCTGAAAGAGTCTTCAAAAAAACGTCATTGAAGCTGAACACAGCCTCTCACAACAATGCCAGGGGGTCCACTGATACAGATGGAAGTCTGTACTACAAGGGGCCCACCCTCCAGAAGATAATTCCAGTTTTGGCGGGGGGGGGTTCATATGAGCTCATATATATTTCATATGAGCTTTAAAATTTATCATCTGAATTTCCAACATGCATGTCAACGTCATTCAGCTCTGTTGTAAATGAATGACCTGTCAAGTTCTGAGGAAACCCTCCAGGTGTCAGCAAGATAAAAGGACAAGGCCGTCCCAATCACACAGGACCACAGTCAAGCTTAGTAAGTGTGGTGGGCACACCTTAGGTGGTAGGTAACATTGTTTTATGTACAACACAATGCTTTAAAATGAAAACTTCTGTTATATATGCATTTTAATGCACAGAAATTTAATTTCCAATACAGATATATCAGAAAACTGTATTATTTAAAACAAACCCAAACCATGAATTTAAGAATTTTATTGCCTAGAGTCAGGCTAAAGTACATATTTAAGAAAATTAAGTTTTGATACACTCTCATATGGAATGAAGAAACCTGCTACTCTGAGGGTAAGAAAAGATCATTTATCCATTCTTACCCAGATTTTTTAGGGGGGCAGTGGGGAGAAGTTGGAGAATGAGTCACAAAATTGTTAGTTTTGCCTTAGAAATTAATGTTCGTGGCTTTATAGATTTAAAGGAAAGACTTCACCTTGTACTCCTCCATATTCATGTCATCTGGACCAATCTCCTTCAGTTTAGCTTGGGCCACCTTCATAATACTGATTGATCTGGGGACAAAGTTCAGAAAGCAATGAAAGGACACAGTGTACAGCTCCCCCACCAGGGACGTTAATCAAGCCAGACCCACGAGTGGGGATTCATCTGGGTACTGCCTTCTCACCTTTCATCATAGCTGAGATTTTTATCTGCAAACTGTTCCAAAAGGGTCCGTTCTACTACCCTTTTGGGTGCTTCATTTTGAAAAAAATAGACCAGCACATGCTGCAGTCGAGGATCACTGTGTGAGGTGGGGATCTCTTTGGCAAGCTGATAGAGCCTGGAGTATTCCTCATGGAATGCCTATCAGAGACAACTGATGGTTAGAAAAGGGTGCACTGTGGGCTTTTGTACACAGAAATTGACCACTAAGGGCCACAGAGGTTTTCATGACTCTAAGAAGACTTCTAAGACATTCTTATTGAGAGGTTATAGAGGCAACTATGCAACCTGTAAGGTGTTTGCACTTCATGAGGGATGAAACTTCTCCAGCATTCTGGCACCAAAGAAATACTATATTCATAAGAAATATTTTTCCATAAATTTTGCAGAAAAAATAAACACTGAGTTTTCATTATTTCAGGCAATCCTTGAGTCACAAGGATCGAAATTTTTTAAATCCATATAAATACAATTTATTCATGTACCTTGAAGTTTATTCAAGTATCTTAAAAAGCAAGGCCTACTTTCTTGTATTATGGCCCCAAATTACAAATGCAGTATATCAGTCAGGGCTTTATTAAGGGATGTGTCCTAAGAACATCAAAAAGACGTCCAGTCCAGGTGCGACACAGGATGGCACTGATCATCAAGCTGCGCTGGCACCAAGAGGGGAGGAGGTGCAGTCACTGTGATGGGAAAGCTTATCATTGGTTGGACAGGAAAGGGAGTGTTATGCTTTACTTCAATTTAAGGCATTTTTAATCCTATTGTTTACCATAATTATAGCCCCATTATTATGAATGCCTGTGGTATAAGGATGAGAAATTAAAAAACAGCCCTGGCTGGTGTGGCCCAGTAAATAGAGTGGCAGCCAGTAAACCAAAGCATCACCAGCTGATTCCCAGGCAGGGCACATGCCTGGGTGGCCAGGCCAGGTCCCCAGTAGGAGCGCATGAGAGGCAACTACACATTGATGTTTCTGTCCCTCTCTTTCTGCCCTCCTTCCCCTCTCTCTAAAAATAAATAAATAAAACCTTTAAAAAAATAAAAACAAACACACACACACACACACACACACACACAAAACAGAAATACCTTAATAAGCCCTGCTTCAGACCCATCTCGGTCAAAGGTCTGACGGGCTTTAGCTATGGCCAGGATGACCCCCTGCATGGCAGGGCTCAGCATCACCTACCACAAGAGGGTACAAAACACAGAGAAAAGGAGAAAAGAGGTTCAAGAGAAAAGTGTATGACAGATGAGTGAGCAGATTGTTAAAGGGCAGTGTGGCTACAAGGTTTCACACGCCCACTCCGACACACATGTGCAGCCCTGCCCTCAGCACAGTGCCCAAGACAAGCTATTTATATATAGTACCCGTAATTTAGCAGATGAGTAACTACATATATCTAAAAATACCTATTATGGCACTGCAAAAGAATCAAGTAAATTAGAGCTCTCAGTAGGGAGGTGCCTGAGGTGAGAATTCCAATTTAGTTAGGTAGTTTGGAAGTATATCCTAAACACACAATTATTTTAGACTTTTATTGGGACAAACAGTACATTTAACATAGTCTGGAACTAGGGAATGCACAAATGTAACTTCATAAAGTGAAAACCTTTCAATGATTTAAAAATATATCTCATAGCAAGTTAAAAATCTGAGGTACAGGATTCATAATTGTGTGTGGTGACAAGTGTAAAGAGGACACACAACAACTTGGGGTTCTACAGCTTCTTCCTAAGCTTTAGAATTAAAACAACTGCAAGTTACATTTGTTTTGCTCACTAGACAGCTGAAAATCTTACACTCGGAGGAAAAGCATTAATACTAACAAAGACAAAGACTCCTAACTCAAAAGGCAATTTTTTGTTCCCAACATCAGAAAAGGAACTAAAGTCTATCTTTCTGAGCCATCTAAACTCTGCAGTGGCCCCCATAAATATAGGCCTGGGTAGATGTACACTGCGAGCAGTGTATAGTGGGAGCAAGGTTATCTTTCTAAAAACAGTAACTAAGGTCAAACCAGATAGGCCCCCTTGTCCATTATTTGTTTCAATAAGGAAGTACTAACCATTGCCAAACTCCTTAAAGCATATTCAGTGATGTGGGAAGGGGATGTAAGACTGACAACAAACAGCTAAGCCCTGCACTCAGCTCTGTACCTCCTCATCATATCCATCTGCATCAGATCTAACCAGAATCCTTCCCACACTGGGAATCTCGACTTCAGAGACCTCAGAATTAAGCTGGGCTGCAGACTCTGCATCAGTAGGCTTTTGGGGCTGTTCTGACTGCTCTGCAAGGTTTGTTTCCGGGGGCATGGGCTTCTTGGGTTCAGGTTCCTTAAGCTGTGGCAGCAGAATGGAGAAAACGAGTAAGAAAAAAACAGGAGAAATAAAGAGGGATTGGTTAAATGCAACAGAGACAGAGAATAATAGAAATGTGAGAAAACTGAAAATTACTGCTAAAAGCCTGTGCCTCTTGACTCTGGGCTCCTTCAGTCATTCTCACCTCGCTCAAGGCTGCTTCCACACCACTCTTCTCATAGGCACGTGCTGTGTTTGCAATGGCCTGGGCAGTCTGCTCCTTGACAATCACAGCATGCTCAGACGACAAGCAGCGCACCCTGTGAGAAGAGGCTACCGAAGGCTCTGATAAAGAATTGTACACAGGGGTTAGCATTTGATGGTAAGTGACTCTGTAAAAGGCAAGCACGATGGGTACAAAGTTTAATATACAACACTTCCAATGTACCTTTAAAAAATCATCTATGGATATTTCCCCTAGAAACTGTGACTGGAATAAATGGTAAAGCAAAACCCCACTGATGATCCTAAAAAAATTTAATGTACTCCCAACTTTGTTATACCCCTTTATGCCAAGAAGGCTTCCTACAAACAACCATCTGTTAGGAAGATAACCTTTTTGGGGAAAAAATTCATATATATAAATATTTTAAAGTTCTTAAGCTTTTACACATTTACATTTACAGATTTATAGCATTACAATTCATACTGTTATAAATTCTTTTTAAATTAAATTTATTGGGGTAACATCAGTTAATAACATTATCAAATTTTCAGGTATACAAGGTTATAATTTGACCTCTGTGTACTCTGTCACGTGCTCCCCCCTCAAAGTCTAGTTTCCTCCCGTTACCATGTATCTGACCTGGTGAAAGGTCATCTTTGGAGAATCATTTTCATAAAGTGTACCTATTAATCCTATCATAATTCCACTCACAACCTGGGAAATACGCAAAAGATAAACAGAGTAAAAGTACAGGTGGCTAGTCTTTCTGCTATCATTTCTACTCATCAGAAATCATAAGCTATTCCCTCAGGTTGTGCAATACCAGCTACTTGTGAACTCTATTGCAGCTGCAGCTGCGGCAGCACTTCCCCTCTGCAGCGCGCAGTGCTGGCTGAAGGAGTGCAGCAGGACTACTGCTGGGTCACTGGCATACTGCCCTTCTCGAATACCTGGTGATGCTGAGAAATCCTGTGATGTTGAGTTGGTGGAGGATTCCATTTGAGGAATTTTACAAGACTGTTCTTCTTCCCACTCCTCTACCTCCTGTTCAAATCTCCAGTTATCTTCTTGAATGTAATGCTTAAGTTCAACAGATAAGGCTTCTAATTCTCCTATCATCTGGTCCGATTCACTTGGGGTTGCCTCTGAGAAAGAACAAAGATGGAAAAATCAAAAGGTCCTGCCTAATGAAAGATACAATCCATCAGAAGTATTGATAACATAAGGCCAACAGAGCACATCAATAACAGTGCCTAGCATATTAGTTAGTAGGCACACACTGAATACCTGTTAAATGAATAAATGAATGTAAAAATTTGGAATAGATGTCAACCCCTGGCAAAGTAATAACAGACCAAATATTTCTTGGAAATTCAGAAAAATCATTACATCCACTGAAAGTCAAGGGAAATAGTTTTGTCAATTTAACCACTGTTTCTATTATTGATAAGAATATCTACCTCAAGATGGTTAGCACTGAATTCCAAGACACTTACACTGTTTCAACTTTCATGCAATTAAGTGCTATCAGAAAGCAGTCTGAGACAACAGTTAGATGGTCAATACTACCTGGTTCATTAAAAGCTGTGATGAAAAACAGCAGGATATCAAGCACATATTAACTTTCATTCCTAGCCTTTTTTGTTTTGACCAAAACAAAACAAAAAATCTATAGGAGAACAACCATCTACTTACTGGCTGCCATTAACTAGTGTTTTTGCTAAGCAAATGGCAGTTTCCACTTGTGTGTTTCTATAATGTAAAAATGATGCAAAGAAGAACGAAAACCTATCCTTTTCAAACTAGTCCAAAAAATTCAAGAGCAGAGAAGACTCCCAAGCTCATTTTATGAGCAATAATTATCATAATTCAAAAACCAGATAAAGATACTACAAAGAAAGGAAATTATAGGCTAATATCCCTGATGAATATAGATGGTAAAATCCTCAACAAAATATTAGTAGACCAGAACCAGCAATACATCAAAGAGATCATACACCATGACCAAGTGGAGTTTATCCCAGGGATGCAAAGTGGTACAATATTCACAAATCAATTAATATGATACATCACATAAAACAAAATAAAGGATAAAAACTACATGATCATATCAGGAAAGAGAGAAAAAGCACTTGATAAAATCCAGCAAAATTGTAGCAGTAACATTATCTCAATGGAATAAAGGCCATACATGACAAACACACAGCCAACATCATACTCAATGGACAAATACTAATACAAGTGTTTCCCTTAAGATCAGGAACAAGAAAGGGATTTCTGCTTTCAGCACTCTTATTCAACATAGTACTGTAAGTCCCAGCCACAGCAATCAGATGAGAAAAGAAATAGGAGGCATCCAAATAGGAGAAAAGAAGAAGTAAAACTGTCATTATTTGCAAATAACATAATACCCTATACAGAGAACCCTAGAGCTTACACATAAAAACTGGTAGGCTGCTAAATGAATTCAGTAAAGTAGCAGGATACAAAGTAAATATTCAAAAATCACCAATAATGAACTATTAGAAAGGGAAAATAAGAAAACAATCCCATTCATAATTGTTTTAAAAAAAATACCTAGGAATAAATTCAAACTAGGATGTAAAAGATCTGTACTCAGGAAATTATAAGACACTGAATACAGAAACTGAAAAAGGTACAAATAAGTGGAAGCATTTGTGTACATGAATTGGAAGAATTAACATCATTAAAATGTCGATACTACCCAAAGCAATTCATAGATTCAACACCATTTCTATCAAGATACCAACAGCATATATCACAGAATTAGAATATTTCAAAAACTTATATGGATCCACAAAAGACCCCAAATAGCTATAGCAATCTTGAGAAAGAAAAACAAAGTTGGAGGAATCATGCTAAATGATATCAAACTATACTGTAAAGCCACAGTAATCAAAACAGCATGCTAGTAGTATAAAAACAGACATACAAAACAATGGAACAGAACAGAGAGCCCAGAAATAAACTTACACCTTTACAGTCAATTAATATTTGGTAAAGGATGTGAAAACATACAATGGCGTAAAGATAGTCTAGTCAATAAATGGTGTTTGGAAAATTGGACAGATAAGTGAAAAATGGTGAAACTAGGTTACCTTCTTACACCATAAACAATAAATTCAACATGGATTAAAGACTTAGATGTTAGGCTCAAAACCATAAAAGTGTCATAAAAGAAAACATATGCAACAAAATCTCAGACATTGCTTGTAACAGTATTTTTTTCTGATGCATCTCCTTGGGCAAGGGAAACAAAAGAAAAAATAAACAAATGGGACCACATCAAATTAAAAAGTTTTTGCACAGCAAAGGAAATCATCAACCAAATGAAAAGAAACCCACTAAATGGGAGAACATATTTGCCAATGACATATCCAAGATTTATAATGAACTTAAAAAACAACGAAAAAAAAAAAATCCACTTAAAAGAACCTTAATAGACACTTCTCCAAAGAGGACATACAGATAGATGGCCAATAGACATATGAAAAGATGCTCAGAGTCACTAATTATCAGAAAAATGCAAATTAAAACCTTACACCTGTTAGAATGGCTATCATAAATAAATCAACAACCAAGTGCTGGAGAGGATGTGGAGAAAACGGAACCCTCGTGCACTGTTGGTGGGAATGCAGATTGGTGCAGCCACTGTGGAAAACGATATGGAATTACCTCAGAAAATTAAAACGCAACTGCCTTATGATCCAGTGATTCCATTTCTGGGAATATATCTAAGACATCCAAAATACTAATGCAGAAGAATGTATACACCTATATGTTCATTGCAGCTTTATCTTTAATAGCTAAAATTTGGAAGCAGCCCAAGTGCCCATCAGTAGATGACTGGATAAAAAGCTGTATATATATTTACACAGTGGAATACTACTCAGCCATAAAAGAGTAAATTCGACCCTTTGAAACAGCATGGATGGACCTGGAGAGCATTATGCTAAGTGAAATAAGCCAGTCAAAGAAAGACAAGTACCATATGGTTTCACTTATATGTGGAATCTAATAAACAAAATAAACTATCAAACAAAATAGAAAGAGACCATAGAGAACAGACTGACAGCTGTCAGAGGGCAACTAGATTCCAAAACTGGGTAGAAAAGGTGAAGGAATTAAGAAAAAAAAACAAAAAACAAAAAAAACCAACAACAAAACAAAAAAACTCCTAGACATAGACAACCATATGGTGATTAAAAAATAAAAAATACCCCTGGTTGGTGTGGCTCAGTGGATTGAGCATTGGTCTATGAACCAAAAGGTCACTGGTTCGATTCCTGATCAGGGCATATGCCTGGGTTGCAGGCCAGGTCCCCAGTTGGGGTGTGCGAGAGGCAACCAGTCGATGTTTCTCTCACACATCAATGTTTCTCTCCCTTTCATTCTCCCTCCCCATCTCTAAAAATAAATAAAATCTTTAAAAATAAATAAATAAAAATAAAAAATAAATAAAAATAATACATAGAGCCCTGCATGTAATATCAAGGCTCCCATATACTACCAACAGCCAGAACCATTATTTGTACAATAACTCCCACAAGCAACTGTTCCTGCTTTCATATACGCAATTATGAAGATCAATTATTGTTAGGTGATCATTCCTTCACCTCCCCGCCACACTCCCCCAAACTCTCATTACAAAATCAGAAAGACAACGTGCTGCCTGGACAAAATGCATTACATGTTTTCTTACCTATTCAACACAGAAAAGTTTGAATACTGAAAGAAAAAGCCTTCTATGATCTTAGATGTGAAATGCTGGCCATAAGACCTCTCAGAGAAGATGTGAAAGGAAGAGAGCATAATGTAAATGGAAAAGAGTACAGATTTTGGAATCAGAATTGGACTTTAATCATTTGCCTGCCATTTATTTACTGGGCAGCTAAAGAATCTCATGTGGAAAATGTGGATAATAAGAATTTCTACCCTACCTGCCTCCCTTTTAGAGTTATAAGTTATTAGAGAAATAAAAATTGAAAGCATGCAGTAAGGAGTAAAGTACCAATATAAATAAGTATGACTGCTCTTAGCATTAGTAATAGTATTTTGAGAATTATTAAATTATTCAGGCAAATCCACTTGTAAAATTTAGCTACTTTCCAAAGAGTACAAAACTATGTATATAATCACTAAAAAAAACTAGAGAAAACTTAAAATTTTATTAATGGAAGGTTCATTTAATAAACTATATACAGTGTCCATGCAATGGAATTATTATGGAGCTGTTAAAAAGAATGAGTCGATTTTATTTATGAAAGTACAGGTCATTAAGACACACACATAATGAAAAGGATGCAGAGAAGAATTGAAAAATATCCCATTTGGGAAAAAAATAGGAAGGGGGAGAGATGTCAATAAATGAATGTAGCATCTGCATAGAGCACATTTTGAACACTGCATAAGACACCTAACAGTGGATACCTGTTGAGCTCAAGGATGGAAGCTAGAGAGCAAACTTACTTTTCCTCTTTATTCTCTTTTGTTTGTATTTTTTAAAATGTTTATTACTTTATAATAAATTCTAGGTTAAAAAAGTTTTTTAAACTGTTAAAACTGTTTCCCCTTCCCTGAATAGTACAGATTTCCCTTATCTTTGGCATTTGCTAAGATATTTTTACCTGCATTAAAGTGGGGGAGCTTGTCGTTAATGTACATCAGACAGTAAGCACTAACATTTCTCAGGCCTCCATAGGAGTCTCTTTCAAGTTCTTCCCAGGAAGATTCGGTAACAGAGATGTCATTGTACTTGAGCCAGACTTGTCGGGGTTGATTATAGATATAGGCCCAGTAGTGTCCAGCATTCGCTTGTCCTTCATGAACAAGAACTGCGTGCAAGCGATAAGGTACCTATAAATCAGAAAGCATATTTCTGAGTTCGATTAAGCAAAGTAATGACATTTTAGTTTACTAAAATTAAAAATTATTCCCAATTATCAGACATAAGAAAAATAACCGTACCTGTCTTTGTTACAGGGCTCACATCAAAACATCTTGGTGATTCACAGCCTTGGAATCTACCAATTATGTCTCAGTTCCCAAATCTTTAAAACCAGACAGCTGAACAAGGTAACCTCCTCTGAGACCTCACTCAACTGTAAACTCTTGTGACTACAGATCTAAAACCAAAGATAACCTAGACTTACTAATTCCCCAACTCCAAACTCAGCTTATGTAAAAGTAGAATCACCTTGACCACTTATGTTGAGAAAATGCTTTACTACATTGGAACCTACAACAGGTTTAGTGGCTATCTTGTTCTGCGTCTATTTTATTTGGCACCAAAATTTAAGTTACCATATTTCATTATCAATCAGTCACACAGTCCCTATATTTCTTCTTGTAACTGTACACCTATCCTGAGGTGAAGACCTTTTAACTACATACTTGTTTGTTTCAACATCTGAAAAGCATTTCTTGTCACAATAAACAGAAAATAAAGCAATACTTAAGTGCCAAGTATCTACTAATGGAAAAAAGGAAATTCAGCCAGAGAATCAAGTTAAACTTACATTTAGTCAGTACCTTGACATGTTTTTGCTAGTGGAGAAAGTTTTGACTTAATCAAAAGAGAAAATGGGGAAAAGCTAAGATTTACATGCTGCACTCCTGCCACGCAACCCTGGAAGCAGCGCTCTTCTCCCCCACCATTTACAGAGAGCCATGCCCTTGACTGGAACCTCTCTTCTCCTCCATGCCCAGAATGTTATTCTAAACAAAAATGTATGGGGATAATTAAAATTTATGCCCTACCTACTTCACTCTTAGAGTCATTAAATAAATAAACCTTGAAAACATGCTGGTAAACAAAAGATCACGGTATTTTGGAAATGATAGGTAACTGGTCCCTAGTTCACATTTCCCCACTGTACTACTTAAATTACCTTGTATGAGAAATTTGTATCAATATTTGAGAGCAAATCTTTCTAATATATCAAAAAATAACACATGGCAGAATCAAAACTAATGTATATTCGGTTCTACTGATGGCAGAAGATGTATTACTCTTTTAGCCTAAAATAAACAAAACAGAACACTATTCATCTTCTCCCTAGGTTTGTATCTTATATCTCAGGGAGGTTCCCATTCACTTTAAAAGAAAAGCATCCAACTTTCTTTTTGTATCTACCATTAGCACCATCAGAACATGCCTTTCTTGACTGCTTTCCCATCAATTTCGTTCTACCTGACACAGGAGAGGATCACAGTACATCTGCTCAATAGTCTGGGTAGTGCTTGCAATACAATTCTTTAAATCTGTTAAAAAAAGAATACTTAGTTAAAATGATTTCATTCCAGGTTGCTGCTTCAACTAAACAAAGAGTATTGCTTATCTGTCCCCACGTTTCTGATGATTTTAATTTCATTCTATGAACCACGCAGGACTATACAGTTTTAAAGCAGTTAGTGCTTTAGGTTATGAAGGATTTTAATTTAATATAATTCCATTAAGATTTTAAAACATTATCTCTTATAATTGGCACCAAAGTTTCTTAAAGAAACAACCTACTTAGAAAAAGACCTTAATGGGTCACTTCGGTATAAAATAAACGTCCCAGAGACAAGACCTGAAAGAAGGTGGCAGAGCAAGGCAGGGCAAATTTCTGTGATTAAGAACTTGGCAGAAACCTGAATTATTTTATTTTTTGCTCCCCAGATAAAAGGAGAAAGTAAAGGGAGGAAAAAGAAAAGTCTGAGCAGCATGACCATGACCGTACAGAAAACTCCTAGCCAAAGGTGAGCATGAGTGTCTAAGCCACCCAGGAATCCCCTCAAATGTGGAGGAAGGAATCTAGAAGGGATCTTCCCATAGCTGTATAACGGGTATAGGTGATCCAATAGGGAACTTGGAGGGAACTAAAGAAAATCATACCCGTACGCCAAAATTCCACAGTATATATGGCAATGCAGCAAGTGTACCCAAGGTGCCTAACTTCCAAATAGTCAAACAAAGAGAAGAGGCAAAAAGTAGCTGTTTGACAAGCTTTAAAAGAGCCAACCTTGTATATCTTGTTCAATCTCACTCCTCCACCTCTGAAGACAGGTCTTAACAAAGTTTATCTCTTCATCTGTGACTGTTCGAGGAGCTGGGTGTGCAGGCATTTCCACAGAAGACCGGGGAGATGTAAGGGGCTTATTCACTGTCATAGACTTCTGTAGACAATCTTCAGAAAAGGTATTTTCAACATCCTGACAAGGGCTTTCTTTAGTTGTGCTGAAGGAAGACAAATCATGCTCATTTGATAATTTCCAAAATATACCTTTGCCTAAATTAATGTACTTTGTAAAGCTACTATGAGAAAAAGTACAACTGTAAGTTGGTATTTACTTTGTGCATGTACAAAGCCAAATATTTCCTTTTTATGCAAAATCTCATTTAATACAACTTGCCTATATTACAGATGCTATTACTAGAGAGAGTCTATCTCTATTAACCAATTACAAACCTAAGGTCAGGAAAATTAAGAAACCTGGACCCAAATTTACCCAGCTAGTAAAGGATGGAGAAGGATTAAACCCAGATGTGCCTGTGTCTATGGCTCATGCTCTCTAACCACTTGTTACAAGGTCTTCTTGTGAAGAAGGGAAGAGAGAGGACCTGGAGAAGGGAAGAACTGAGATATCAACTGCAGAGTTTCGAAGATGCAGCCTACTGAAGTGGATGGACAGGTGAATAGAGGAACAAGAGAAATGAAGGCCCAGCCAAACATCTGATTCACAGGAATACAAACTAGGTGGTACCCCAGGGGAATAATAAGAGGCTGGACTTAAAGGCAAACAATCCCAGATCTACCACTCTAGCTAAATACCCAAGGAAAAGTTAGTAGCCTCAGGTAAGCATTTCGATATTAAGCTCTAAATCTAAATGTTAAACCTCTGTATTGCACCATTGCCCTAAACTAACTGAGAACAAAGTATGTAAAGTAAAAGTTTATCTACTATTATTGTCAAACAACATGCACATAGATAAACCAGCAGGAATAGAAACTAAGTTTCTAATTGTACTTAGGTTCCTGTTTCACATTAAAACCTTAAAACCAAAGAACATAAACTTCCTTTAGCTTTGACTTCAAAGAAACCCAAGAGATATGTTGGGTACATTCTTTCCAGATGTGTACTTTTACACATACACAGATGAATAATTATTAATTATTAATTATTAATTGGGAAATGGTAGGTTTTTAAACATAAAAACCTAACCCTTTTTAGTCAGTAACCCACTCCCTTAGCAGGTGTCATGGACTCTCCTCAGGAGCTGCTGTGTGAGTGGAAATGCTCTCGGTGCAGAACGGAATGGGTCCCCAGGCGGCCACCTTGGTCAGTCATCAAGCAGCAGCAGGATCCATGGCGGTGCTGCAGGAGCAAGCAGTACATGTCCTTGGACACAGTGATCACTACCGAAGACTAAGATGCCACGCCGTGTGCAGCCCCCAGGAGGCTGTGTTTATCCAGGGCCTGAATGCCAAGCACATTCAAGCGGAGGCCAGGGGGAGGGGGTAGACGTGTCCACCAGAAATCTCTGCCTCAGGCTGTCTTCTGGCCCCCTTTTAAAAGCTGAAACGCATCACCGTGGAATTGGAGCACCTGGTCTTTGTCAGCAGGAAAAATGGCCCAATACTACCGAAGCTGCTCTTCCAGAAGCAGGCCCACCTGTGTGAGTACTATCAGCACACCTCCCTGCTTCAGACACAGAGGAGGGAGAGCTCCTCAGCTTCCTGAAGGGACTAGCATCCTTATTCTGCAACCTCTCCTATAAGTCTGCCCTCTTACACACGCAGATGTTTGCCCAACTGGCCCTCTCTGGGCTGTGGCCACTCTCCGAGCTCAACCCTGTCATTATCTCTGGTACAGAACTACAGCGGACAGAGTACCTGGATTCCATTTCCTGTTCCTCAGGCTCAGGGGACATCAAAGTCCAGCACTCGTGCCATAAGATCTGATGGAACAGGAAGTCCACACCTCCTCCCTCAGCCTGGACACGGCTAGTTCATCCCAGCTGCCCTGCAGTCTAAACTCTGAGAGCTGCCTACTCCAAGAGAATGGCTCCAACAGTCCAGATCATTCTGAGGACCCTACGTCATATGACTCAGAACTGGGGACAGCAAATGCTCATGATTCAGACCCATCTCTCTGCAGGAGGTATTGTTAGAGTTCAGCAAAGCCCAGGTTAACTCTGTGCGAACGAATGGACTGAGCCAAGAAACAAACATTTCCACATAGCAGGCCTCACTCTCCCTCCACGGTCCCTGCCTCCACACCAGGACACACCTACACTTTGATGAGCCTGCAGAGCCCCTGCCCAGCAGCCTCTGGGGCTTGAGATGGTGGCTACAAGCAGGAGCCATTTTCCAAGGCACCTGGCACTATGGGCTTGCCAGCATCTGGGCACTGCCTAAGCTGTCACTTTGGGGAGCACTTCAGACCAGCACTCTAGTACTATGAGAGTAGCTGGCAGAGGGAGTGGCCACAGAAGCCTCTGCTGGATGATGGAGCTGGACTGAGCCTCGTGGCTTCTCAACCATCAGTCCGAAAAGCAAGAGATGGATCTCAGAGGATGACTTCTACTGGCCTCCCCAGGAAGAGCCCTGCCCCAGAGGGTCCTTCAGATCACCCCGTTAACTTCTTCCAGAGAGGCTCCATAGTCCAGGCCTGGTCTCCTCAGGCATTTTTCTCAAGGACCAAGAAAAAGCTGCTCCACAGGGGCCTTCAACAAAGCTTGTGTGTCTTCTCCAGGAAGCAGGAAAAGCAAGGCAACCATGGCGCAGGAGCATAAGAACTTCAGAGTGGTGTGTCACAGGCAGATGGGCAGGTGACCGGAGAGTTCCAGGCGGTCTCACTGCCAGGGTGCTGCCTTTCAGAGAGCAGTTCTGGGGTCCTCTTTTCCATTATTAATTGGGTGATGTCTTCTCACAAGAAAAACCCTCATCCCAGTAATAAGGAGTACCCTTGCTGAGTAACTGAAGAAGGCACTGCAGTAAAAGCACTGTATTTCCTCATACAATCTTAATAAAGCACTGCCCAAAATTGCTTATACAGAGTACAAAAATACTAACTTATGTATTGAAATGGAAAATATTTTCCTTCAAACTACCCTATACATCTTGTTAAACAAAACTCTTGATTCTGTCTGTAGCCCAGAGCAAACCCTGCCTCTGGAAGGCCCAGGAGTGTCCAGTGCCACTTCCCAAGGCCTCTGTCTCAGGTGGTTTATTTACCAGCTGCTTGTTTAATGTCCTACACGTGCTGTTTACAATGAGGCCAGCTTGGCCCCTCCCCACTGCCGTGTGAAATCCAGAATAGGTCAAATAATTACCACTGAATTTTTGTGTAATTCTCATACATGGGCTTCCTCTTTCAAAGAAAAATGTGTGCCCTAGAGTCAGTCTCTTTCTCTCATTTTCTGTTTGCAGTGACCCAGCAGAGAATTCTGGCCAGGTTCCTTGACCCTGGTTGGGCAGTGTGGGTTTTTCTGTCAGTCCATGTGGTGGTTGTAATCATGGTAGAAAAGGTGTCCTCTGTGCCTGAGTTCAGGCTGGTCCCTGGGAGAGAGAACCGTGTGCCCTTTGGATCTCCTAGTTAGTAGCAGTCCCCTGGGGAGCAGGAAGTATTGAGCAGTATGCAGTACATCATGTACTCACTCATTCACTCAGCAAATGTTTACTGAGCACCTGTGATGTGCTAGGGACACAGCAGGAAACAAAGCCAAGTCCCTACCTTCATGGAATTTACATTCTAGCAAGAGAGATGGGAAATAAAATTAACAAGTAACATGATTATGGGCAGGTGATCATAACTGCTATGGATAACAATCACGGAGTGCTAAGGCTGGGGGGATACTGTTTCATACAGGGTGGCCAAGGGAGCCCCACAGATCAGGTGACATTTGAGGAGATGTGAAGGAAGGGAGGGAGGAAGGCATAAGGCAAGGTCTGTAGTTCAAGCAGGAAGACTAAAGGCAAAGACCCTGCTATGGGAACATCCTTGACGCATCCGGGAAATAGCAGAGACCAGAGGGGCTGGAAGACAGGAGTGGAGAGGAAGCAGCTGGCAATGAGGTCACAGTGATGGAGGCCTGTAGGCCACAGAAGGGGCACTGAATTTTGCTTTGAGGGAAATAGTAGCCATTGCAGGGTTTCGGGCAGAGGAACATGATCTGACATATTTTAAATGGGTGAGTCATCCTGGCTCATATGTTGAAGGACTAGAGGGGGCTACTGCCATAACCAAGCCAGGGATGTCGGCAGACTGAACCCATGAGGTGGTTTAGGTGGGCAGAGGTAGATTATGGATATGTCAACAGGATACGCTGACAGATTTGATGTGTAGTATGAAAGAAAGAAAATCAAGGATAACTCCTTAACCCCATCCTACCCCCCAACATCAGCATTAATGCTCCACCACACACACAGCCTGATCGGAGCCCAAATTACCCAAGATCCCTGAGGGGGCAGGAGCCCAGCCTGGGGTGGGCAGCGCAGCCTGAGCCTGGCCCTGTTTTCCTCAGGCCTGTGAGTATATTCCATATTCCAGAAGTGTCCTAGGAGGCTGCAGGAGTGAGGCCCTGCAGACACTCACTTCAGTCCACCTACCCCCACCCTCCCAGAGATTAGCAGCATTAGAGCTGACCCTCTACTCATCACCAAAAGCTGCTGATGCTTTCGGATGAGCAGACTTTTACCCCCTCATCTCTGATGGAAAGCTGATGTAAACTCAGTAAACCTCAGTACTGGCCACAATATTTTTTAAATATTTTATGCAAGAAAGTGTTTGCAGTGTGGGGCTCTGGCCCTGAGAAGTGCTTTGCAATGTACTGAAGAAAGTGCTGCTGTGTGACTTTTTTAAATGATTTTGCAGTAAAGACTTGATTTTCCCTTCTTTTTTCTTTTTAATTCCCACCTAAGAATATCTTTATTGATTTGAGAGAGAGATGAAAGGACAGAAAGGGGACAGAGGGAGAGAGAAAGGGGAGGGAGAGAGAAACATCGATGTGAGAGAGAAACATCGATCAACTGCCTCCTGTACGTACCTCTACGAAGAGACAAACTTGCAACCTAGGTCTATGTGCCCGACCAGGCATCAAACCTGTGCCTTATTGGTGTACAGGACAACACTGCAACCAACTGAGCCACGTGGCCAGGGCAAGATGATCTTTATTCAGAAAAGAAAAAACAAAACTAACCTTTTAAATGGGTTCTAGTGTTTTTTGTTTGATTTTTAAATTAGGACACACACATCAAATTTAATCTGAGCTGAACCTAGTGGTTCCTCCAAGCTACAGAGGTTGCTGCTGCCTGTGCCTCAGCCAGAACACAAACAGAGGGCTCATGTGACTTGGCTTCCCTGCTTCTTCACTGCATAAGCCTCTCTAGGCTGTCCTCATCCATTGCTAGCCAATTCTTTTCATGTTTTAATATTCTATTTGTGAGGAAGTCTCTCTTTCCTTGATGCTCACTTAGTCGTGCATACTTTCAGTAGGGAGAGTAAGATGTTTAGAAGAACAAGAGCTGAGTTTCCTCTTAGAAAGACCTTTGGTGGCAGCTAGCTTCTAGAGAGCTCAAAACAAAGCGGCCCTGGTGCAGCAGGAACACTATTCCAGACCGTTCAGGAAGTGTCTGAAATAGCCCAACCATCCTGTGGGCAAGATGAGTGCCCTGGTGGGAATTATGAACATTCTCCCAAGCCGACAGTTGGCAAACCCCTCCCCTTTAACACAAAAAGCTCACAGACCTTGAGTTTATATGGGGTGAGTGTTAATCAGCTGTTAAGATGGTGCACAGTTCAAATTAAACAAACAAAAAAAAAAAACAACACGCACACATACAATTAAAAAAAACTCCTTACCTTTCCGTGGAGGTCAGGTCAGAGACTGGGCAGTGCACTGAAGACAGTGGTAATGTCATGCTTGTGTCACTTTGAGATGTAGAGCTTTCTGAGGCCGGTTTTGTACTAGCAAATTCAATAACATATTTCAACATGTCTGGGAGTGGGAACCGAGCTGGGCCTGAGCCATACTTCACATACCTAAGAGGCAAAAGCAATGGTACTGTACTGGCTGTGTCTGTCTTACATTTTGAGGCTTGCTAACAAAATATCCATTATTGTGTGAAGACTCAATGGAAAGGCTACTGCTAAAGACTACACAATATTTAATGCGTTACTCAAGAAATCTATAGGACAAAAAAATCTCTAACAAAAAGTAAAGTAAATTTTTACAAAAGTAAAAATTCTTAACAATCAAAATTTTTATACCTGGCAGAAATCATTTCAAATGGGCTCCTAACCAAAGTCACATCAGTTTTTCTTTCTCTCGCTATCATATCACATTTAGGCTCTGGTCCTAAAAGTAAACGCTGTTTCTTAAAGGAAAATAGAAATATTACCAGTACTCAAATCTAAAATAATGCTGGTGAAATAGTACCCAAGGGTTTTTCTTTGCTGCCCTTTACATCAACCACTTTGCAATTATTAGAGAAAAAATGAAATAAAGCTCCAAGTGAGAAGTGAGTATTGATAAAGGTCAATGTTTAAGAAAACTGGCAAATCTTTCTTTTGCAGAGTCCTAAGTTCCCTATTATTCATACACTCAACAGCATAGACCAGGCATGAGTTACTAAAGATTTCTTTAGGATTAGTAAGTAATAAATATCTGAAGTATATAACCAAAGTAACTAACAAATTTTAATAATACCCAATATTCTGCCATTATTAGCACATGTAACAGTAAAGAAATTTACTTTAATGAATTCTATAGTTCACTGTAGTAGACAGAGTTTAAGTGGTACAATAATTAAGCTGACTGATTGGTACAAGTAAACTCTGTAATTCTGAGATTTTATTCACAAAGGATAGGGTCGCCCTGCATTTTTCTTCTCTGAATAAAGTGAAAAAAAGAAACAGGTATAGAACTAGAAAGAAAGAAAATTGCCTGTGTCTGTACCAAAAAGGACACTATGAAATAAAAACACTAGTGGAATATAAGTACAGTGCAACTCAAAGTCAACCACCTGTTAGAGGGTATGTAGCAAATACACTTCATCTTCACTAATTTAAAGGAGAAATAGAATGACTGCTCCTGTCGATCTGGTTGCTGCAGAGAGTTACAGCTTCCATTAAAAAAGGATGCCGAATATGTGAAGCTTAGGAACCTTAAATAACAGTTTTATTCCTTAGATATATTTCATTGCCTTAATTTCAGCTATTATCAGCTTATCTAAACACTTCTTTCAAGACCTACTTTCTCCATGAAATCTTCACTAACATGTCATCCTCCCAATGCTCGACAGGGTATCTTTTCTCTCTGAACTCCTACAGCACACGAACTAAACTTCTCATCTATCCCATAATGTATCATCTTAAGCCCTCAGTGTTTGCTGAATTAATTAATGCACGACTGTCCTGGGCCAAAGGAAACACTTTCTTACTAGCAACGTGACATCAATAATCTGTCATAGGATTTTAAGCCATCATTTTGTTTCTATAACTCTTTGCAGGTTTGCTGTATTTTAATATGATATGCATATAAAATTTCAGGAAAAATTTTCGTCTAAGAAACTTATCCTCAATTTTATGACATTATTTTCCTGTTCTTCTAGTGATTTCCTTTAGACCAACTACTTCATACTATGCAGCACCTGTATTTAGTAAAACTGGAGCAAAAGTGGTTTCAAAAAAGATGTCTACACTGTACATAAAAAAATTTTATTTTTAATTGTCTATCAAGGTATCTTAGAGAAGAAATGGTGAACTTTTTTTTAATGACAAAAGTAATACAACCACCAAGTAAGAAAATTCAAATACAAAATAGTGTAGAACAAACCATAAAAGTCACCTGCCCCATCTCAGTTACACTCTCTGATGGTATTCATTAACAATTTCTTGTATATTTTCCCAGGACAAATACTTTTTTAAAAAGTTTACCCATTAAACTATCTGAAATTTAAAAAGTCATTATATTTAAAAAAGAGCAATGTTATACTACAGGAAACATTCTGATACATTATTTTAAAATCTAAATAAGCCAGAATGCCTTGTTGGTTACTGGTAAATTGAGTATTCTGAGCTATAACACATCAGGTATATTTGGTTCTATAAAAACAATTAAAACTTCCCAGTCTTACACAGTATGATGAAAACCTTAAACATGAAATATTGTTGCAAGGAGAGTCCTGTAAATCACTCCCAGGAGAGAATTTGAGGAATCAATCCTCAGCTTAAGCATCAAGACAAGTAGATGATCTATCACAATATGTTTCGTGTAACTTATTCCTAAGCAATTGAGAGGGAGCTGGGAGAGGAGGAATTTTAGGCCCTACGTCTATGCTGGACTAGTATGCAAAGTATTGCCTTCCAGAAAAATTAATGGCCTAGCAATGAACTGGGTGGTGGTAACAGCAATATTGTTAAGCAGATAAAGAAGGAACTGACATTGTAGGGGATTCCTTCTTAAATGCTAAATCAATGGGCTCTATCTTGACTAGAAAAGTACACTGACTTCTCTCTTAGGAAGTCATAGGGGTGATTCCACAGAAATAGTGTACAAGAAACAAACAAAAGGGACTGATTCCTCTGTAAGACAAATAACTTTGTATGTATTGGAAATATTAGCCTTCTCAGAGAAGAGGATGAGGAAGGGATAGAGAACCTGTTTGAAAAAGTAATGATAGAAAACTTCCCTAATTGGAGGAGAAAAAAAGACACACAAGTCCAGGAAGCACAGAGGGTCCCATTCAAGAGGCCCACTCCAAGACACATCATAATCAAAATGGCAAATATCAAAGACAAACAGAATCCTAAAGGCAGCAAGGGAGAAACATGTAGTGACATATAAGGCAGCCCTGGTACGGCTAGCAGCTGTCTTCTCAACAGAAACACTGCAAGCCACAAGGGAATGGCAAGAAATATTCCACGCAATGAAAAGCAAAGGCCTACAACCAACACTGCCCTACCCAGCAAAGGCTCTCAATTAAAATGGAAGGTGAAATAACAAGTTTCCCAGGCAAAAGAAGGCTAAAAGAATACACCTCCACCAAACCAGCAGTGCAAGATATGCTTAAAGGGACTGCTTTGAGAAGAGGAAAAGAGTCTATGAATACCCAGTTCCTTTCCCAGTCACCAATACTTGATACTACCAAGATTTTTAATACTTATTAACTTGATTGTGACAATGATGTGTTCTTTTAATTGTTACTTTATTATGCGTTGAAACTAAATATGATTTTGTATATTTCTTGCCTATTTCTATTATCTTTAAAAAGCTTTAAATGACTTTTTGGTATTCTTTATCCATTTTTTGACCTAATGTTTGGAGAATTTTTTCCCTAAAAAAAATCCCAAAAAACTATTAACCCTTTTCTAGATATGTGGCAAATACTTTCCTATTACTTACTCTTTAAGTTTTTTTAATGTTTATTACTGTACAGTCTTAAATGTTTAATATAGTCATATTGTCAATATTTTACTTTATAGCTTCTGGGTTTGAATATTTTACTTCAGGGTAAGAAAAATATTATTTTGTATTTTCTCCCAACACTTCTTAGATTTTACATATTGATTTTTAACTCTCCTGAATATTTTTTGTGTAATGTGTGAAATACAGCTCTATATTTGTTTTATTTCAAGTAATAGTGGTCCATGCACTTTATTTGTTGAATAAGCCTTATATTCCCCATTGATATGAAATGTCAACTTAATCTTATATTACATTGTTAGATATATATGTTTGTTTCTAGAATGCTCATTTTATTTCATTGATCTACTTGATTATGTCTGTGCTGGTGTCATGTTTCAATTGCTGAGACTTTATAATGGATTTCAATTTGTTAATATTTTATAATGGATCATGACATTTAAAAAATAAGTAAATAAAATCAATCTGCATTTAAAAAGAAAAAGAAAGAAGGAACTCCTACCTTTTGCAACGACATGGATAGAACTGGATAATATTATGCTAAGTGAAATAAGTCAGTGGGTGAATGACAAATACCATTATGATCTCACCTATAAGTGGAATCTATTCAACAAAATAGACTAATGAACAAAATAAATCACAGGCAAGGAAACATGGAGCAGACAGACAGTGACCAGAGGGTACGGGTCAGAAGGAAGGCAATGGTGGAAAGAAGGAGAAGGGACTAGACAAAGAACATGTATGAATGACCCATGGACATGGACAACAGTGTGGGAATTGACTGTGGGAGCGGGCGACAGGGTGGGATGGGTGGAGGAGGGCAAAGGGGGAAAAATTGAGGCAACTGTAATAGAATAAACATGATTTTAAAATTTTGAAAAAAAAGGAGAAAGGAAGAAAAAAATATTAGCCCTTTTAATCAGTTAGCACTGCTCTAGGTAGAACAGCACTGGTTTTTTGTTTTTTTACCTCTCCAAGACACTTCAGAAACTGTTTTCCCAAGACAAAGGGAGAGCTGTACTGTGAACAATTACCTCCCTCATGCTTGTGAAAAGATGGCAAGGAGAGTAGAAAAAGTAAAGGACTATAAAATCAGAACTTGCTTTCTCTGCAATACATTGCCAATAACTAACTGCATGGCTCAGGGTCACTTAAATCCCTGGGATTACCTGAAGACTGCTACACACTTACAAAATATTTTTTCTTACTTTATAAAAATATGCTAGTTAAGACTAAAACTCTGAATTAATTTTATACACAAATTATCTGAATTCAATGTTCTACTCTTACACCTCTAAGCACAGTTGTCCACAACTTACCTTTCCAGTTTTTGTTGTAGGACATTTACTTCCTTCTTCAACTTCCGAATACACTCTCTCTTACTTCGAACAAGCTCTTTGTTTCTGTAGATGTACCTAAAAAAATATGTCCAAAAACACAATTTATACCTAAAAACATTAATGACACTAAGTCTCGGCAAACTAGGATATAAGGAAACTCCTCAATCAGACAGAGTGCATCTATGAAAACATTTAATGGTAAAGACTGAAAGCTTTCCCCTAGACGCAATAAGGTTAAAAAAAAGTCAATTACAATAAAATTAAACATGAATTTAGGGATAAACAATTAGATATGTGCAAGACCTGTATACTAAAAATTACAAAACAGTGTTGAGAAAAATTCACAAAGAATTAAATAAATGGAGCTACCCTACTGCATTCATGGACTGAAGGACTAAAACTTGTTAAATCAATTTCCCCAAATTGGTCTACAGATTCAATACAATCCAATCAAAATCCCAATCACTATTAAGTAGAAACTAACAAGCTAATGCTAACATTTATACAGAAATGTAAATGACCAGGATAACCAAAGCAATTTTGAAAAAAGGAAAACAAAGTTGGAGAACTTACACTGAGGTCAGGATTTATAATAAAACCACAGTAATCAACACAATGAGGCACTGACGTAAGATTAGACCATAGACAGAAGAGAGGCTCCAGAAATAGACCGACAAATATAAGTTGAATTAATTTTGACGAAAGTCCCAAGGCAATTCAACAAAGGAAAGGAGAGTCTTTTCAACAAATGGTGAGAGAATAACTGGACAGCCACATGCCGTCTTTCCCCTTCTTGTGAAAAAAAGAAAACCCCTTATCTCACGCTATATATAATATAAGCTCTGAAAGTGTCACAGACATGAATCTAAGAATTAAAATTACACAATTTATTGAGAAAATAGAAGAAAATCTTTGTGACTTTGTTGTGGCAAAGATTTCTTTATTAGAACATAAAGAGCACAAACTATAAAAGAAAAACTGATGCATTACACTTCATCAAAACTAAAACTCCTGCTCTTCTAAAAATACTGGCAAAAAGAAGAAGAGACAAGCAGAGACAGGATATATTTGAATTTGAATCTAAAATATATTTTTAAAAATTCCAAAAACTCAGTAGGAATACAACAAGCCCAGATAAAAAAAAAAGTGGACAATTTGAACAGACACTTCACCAAAGAAAATATACAAATGACCATTAATTAAGTACATAAAAAGATGCTCAACATCATTAATTATCAGGGAAATATAAATAAAAAATTAGACAGTCCTACAAACCCACTATAATGGCTGACATTAAAAAGACTGATAATTCCACATATTGGCAAGAATTTGGAGCAAATGGAGCTCTCAAACACTGCTGGTAGAAATGTGGAATTGTATGGCCACTTTAGAAAACAGTTTGGAAATTCCTTATAAGCATACATTTTTCATAATACCCAGCAATCTCCATACCAAGACTTTTATGTGAATGTTTATTGCAACTTTACTCATAATAGCCTAAAAACGGATACATCTGAAATATCCATTCACTGGTGAATGGAAAAAATAACTGTGGAACATCCATACAATGGAATACTACTCAGTAATACGAAGGAACAAATCACTGATACATGCAACAACATGGATAAATCTCAAAATCATAATCATAAATGAAAGAAGACAGCCACAACAAGGTCTATACTAAATATTAATGGTCTTAATTATAACATTCTAGAAATGCATAACTAAAGGGCCATAAAACAAGTGGCGGAGGAAAGGGATTGACTGCAAAGGGGCACAAGTAACCCTTGGGTGATGGAAACGTTCTGTATCTTGACAGTGATGGTGGTTACTTGGCTACATACATTTGTCAAAACTCATTGGCTGTACACCTAAAAATGATAACTTCTTTCATGTGGAAACTATATATCAATAAACCAGACAAGAAAGACATACACTGTGGTTACTCCACATACTGTTCTTCACCCTCAAATTAATAGGGCTTTACCTAAAGCCTAGCTCCTCAAATTCTGGTCCAGAGATCAGAAGTATCATTAGCATCATCCTGAGAGCTTCTTAGAAATGCAAACTCATGCTCTAGCCTAGTCGCTCAGTTGGTTGGAGCACTGTCCCATATACCAAAAAGGCCTTGGGTTCGATTCCCAGTCAGGGCACATATCTAGCTTGCAGGTTCCATACACTCTCAGGGTATGTATGGGAAGCAACCGATCAATGTTTCTCTCTCCCTCATCAATGTTTCTCTTTCTCCCTTCCTCTACCTCTAAAATCAATGAAAAAAAACTTATCCTCAAATGAGGATTTAAAAAAAAAAAAAGAAAGCAAACTCTTGAGTCCCAACCTAGATCCACTAAAACCAAATATGCAGGTGAACTGTATGCACAATATACTTAGTATGGGCTCACTTCTGCTGCAATAATATAGTAAGACAACCACAGCACTCACCTGTCCATGTAAATGATCTGAGGAAATTCCAGCTTATTGTGAATTTTCTCTGGCTGACCAAGGGATTGGTTGAACTCAAATCTTGAGAGTTCAAAGGTCAACACTGGAGGTAGTTTTGTAAACCAACACTAGGTCAGGAGTAGAAATGTGGGAGAAAGAAGTTATTTTTAGGAAATGGCAATAGCCAGACTTAAAATATCTCTCATCAAATTTGTTCTTTTGGTATAGGATTTATATTCAAAGCAAACTCATACTAGAGCTTTTGTTTAATCTCAAGTCCTAAAGGAAATGACCACTTAGAATCATGCCCTCACTGGGAGCATGGCTGAACATTCCTCAGTACTCAACTCAACTATCGTCCTCAGAAATGACCACCCTTAAATATGTGAACAGCACCAAGCACCTATGACTCATTCATTAAGCCCTCAGTACTCAAAAGAGATCCAAAACCTGAAGAAAATGCCTAGTGTAACCAAAGAATTAGAAATTATGATCTAAGCAGCATGTAAGTAAGAAGACAACTGTCTCCATGAATCAGCTAAAAAGATATGCGTATATATATTACGTACTATTTTTTTAGTCTATTAACCATAATTTGAATCCTCTTTATGTCTAAAAAGGACATTTATAATAGCCTCATGATTATGAGTTCTCAAGTTCCTGAGAAAATTTCTCAATTCCAACAATTTACAGACTTCTTCTATAGGACTCTGACAAATGAACCTACAATGATACCTTAAATTTTAAGTAAAGAAACCCATGACTTACAAAAAGATCTCAACTGTCACTGATCATAGATTAGGAAAAGCTAAACCAGCAAAGGCATTTCTGTTCAATTTACCTGTATGCCAAAGGTCTTTATGAACAGCTTTAAAATGTCCCCTTTACCAAAGGTACAAACAGCTATGTTCCCTTCACATACCCTTGTCGGCAGGGTGAGGTAAACCCAGATGGCCTGTCTGACTACCTCAGGGCTAAATCTAAACAAGCATAGTGATTTTATATATATTTATACACTTAAAGAGTTTCCATCCTTGAATAAAGGTCTCTAGAGGGCTAAGTAGCTAATCAATTTTCCCCCTGTTTTATAAGCAGTCATCAGCTCTGCACAGCTCCTGCCAATCACGAATTAGTACATGTTTTGCTCCGTATTTTAATTCAAGAATGCTTTCATTTCCCCTATAGTAATGACTGAGCTGACCTCATCATGTAAGCCACAATTTTGTCTCAAAATGTATGATGAAAAGAGAATAATCCAAGCTATGTGGTGTTGACAATAGCGCTGCAAATGCAACCCACTAATTTTTGACCCAGCTGGAACTTTGATATATTAATTACCTTTGTTCTCCCTTTAATGTCCCTCTTTCTTTCCAACCCACAAAAATAAATAAATGAATACAAAATTTAAAAAGAAATTTTAAAGTAAAGGCAGGAGCTACAATTGAAAACAGTAAAAACTATAATAGGGAAAATATTCTAAATGGCATACCATAGGAGTTAATCACTGTACTTTTACCCTCCGAAAATATGGGGGCAGTGGGTTCTCCCTACTCAGGTACGGGTAGGCTTCAACAAAAAGAGAGAAACTTGATCATACTTGAAACATCAAAAGCAGAATACAACCTTTATATGATTAACTCAAATTCCAAATTCATACTTTTAGTAAAGAATTTATTTGTCCGATAGTAAGACTCACTAACTCATATCCACTCATGAGAGACTTCAAGCTAGTTGAAGTTTTTTAAGTGCAAAGTTATTTGATATGTGATAGGAAAACAGCTGGCCAAAAAGTTCAGTCCTACTTAACTGGCTGTGTCACTGGCAAACCAAATAAAAATATCCAACTCACCTCTTGTCCATACTTCACTGAATGATCGGAAGGAAGCAGCTCAATGTCACCCTCCACCATGGCCCCTTCCAAACATTCGTCTAAGTTGCGATAACCATTTACCTGAAGGGGATACTGGCCGAAGGTCTCATTGTTACAAAAGGGCTTTCCTAGACAAAGAAACAGATTGCTTTTTAAAAGACATTACTACCATAGCACTATCTAAAGCGTTTTTTTCTGGTACCACAGAGACATTATCTTCTTAATTCAGCAACATCCTGAGAACCGATGTGAAGTGCATTTAAGCCTCTATGGCAAATCTATGAACCAGCTAATCCAGGCACTGATCATTAAGAACTGCTAACATTGCAAAAAGAAAGACAACCAGACATCAAATGCCTCCTGATCAAGGTTATCCCACCACCTGTAAATGTGTCTTGCCTAAAAATGCCTTACCTGAATCCAGTCTCTAGATCCAACTACTAATTTTGAAAAGAGGAATAGAGAGGAACATGTTAAACTATATCTCAGGTATGCAAGCAGCAAAATTTCAGAATGTGGGGAATACAAATACTAGAGAACAAATAACCCAGTTTCTTTTTAAAAAAATTCAATGAAAAAAGATTGACAGAGGAGGGAGAGCCTACAGATTTTGAAAAGATACTCAAAAAACATATCAACCAATCATAAACGAACCACATTTGGATCCTAATTAAAAGAAACTGTACCCTGGCCGGTGTGGCTCAGTTGGTTGGAGCGTCGTTCCATACACCAAAAGGTTAAGGGTTCGATACCCGGTCAAGGCACATACCTAGGTTGCAGGTTTGATCCCTGGTCGGAGCACATATGGCAGGCAACTGATCAGTGTTTCTCTCTCACATCAATGTTTCTCTCTTTCTCTCTCTCTAAAAGCAATAAAAAAATGTCCTCAGGTGGGGATTTAAAAAAAAAAGAAACTGTAAAAATAAACCCTCACACTCTCCCTCCATATATGGTTATACAACAAATTAACAATTTAAATACTGACTAGATATTTGATATAAGAAATGCTATTTTCTTTGTAGTGATAGTGACTGTTTTAAAAAGTATGTCAGAAGGGTAAGAGTCAACAGGGGTTACACAGAAAATGATTGGCCATGGGCTGGCAATTGCTAAATTAATGGAGGTTTTTATACTAGTCTATTTGTATGTACTCAAAATTCTCTTCAGTTGGAAAACAAAAACACCTCATGTGTCCAATATGTAGCTTCTTTAGTAAACATTTTTGGCAGTCTAATACAATAAAAGCTTTTGAGATTATTCATTACACTGGAAAAAAACAACAAAAAATTGAGTTACATCACTATGTGTCTAAAATTAATACTAGAGTGGGAATCAAGATGGCAGAGGAGTAAATAGAAGTGACATTGACCACCTCCCAGGACCAAACTGGAATTACAACTAAATTGTGGGGAAATCAGCAAGCAACTGAACAGTGGCGAGAGAGGAGCCTTGTAGCCTCAGACAGACAGAGGAATCAGAATTAGTACAACATGACTGGTAAGTAGTGCAGCAGAGACTCGAGAAGGTGGGCAGAACACCCACGGGTGGCAGCATCAAAAGAATAATGAAACAGCCAGTAGGATCCCCCTGAGACGAGTGGGGTCTAAAACCCTAAATGGGGATCTCCAGCCTACAGCACCAGAGACCAAAAAGTATACAGATAACAACCAGCTGCAAAAAGCAGCAGGGTTGTTCTTGCCAGAGATGGGCAGCTAAAGATGCAAAGAGCCTTTTTAAGGGCCAATGCATAAATTTTTATTTGCAGCCACTTACCTTGGGCTCTGACAAAGGCGCAGGCAGAGTGGGCTAGAGACACCTGAGGAGAGACTGGGGAAGGAGGCTTTGGGGAGAGAGCTAAAAGAGTAGCTGGTCAGATCCCAGTGTTGACTCCTCCCCCATACAGCAGCATTCATCTTGGTCAGGCAAACCACTCCCCTGAGCGGCAACCCTGTGAGAGGACCCAATAAACCCACCCCCAGGAGGGACTTGATCCTGGCCCAATGGTGCTAAAGCCTGGCTGCTGAGTACAGAGTGGCAACCACAGATGGTAGATCCCTGGCTAAAGGACGCACAGAGTGGTCTAGAGACACTTGAGGAGAGGCGACAGGGGCTTTGGGGAGAGAGCAGAGAGAGTAGCCAGCGGGATCCAGCCTGACTGCTAAGTACAGAATGACTATATTAACAACTGAAGGAGACAGCCACAGACAGTGGATTCCTGGCAGTCTTGAACAGACTGCCTAAGGTCAGAAAGGGTCAACATCTGACATCATCAGAGGCAGATCCACAAAGAAAAAACAGCAGTCTCCTACCATAGAAGTTGGCCCCACAAAGGCAGGAAATAAGACAGATCAATTTAAGAAGCAGAAGCAAAAAAAAAAAAAAAGTCTCACAAATAATGGAAAGACAAAGAAACACCCCTCAACTGAACGGAAAGTGGGAAATCTCCACAAAGAGAACTAAATGAAATAGAGGCAAGTAACTATCAGATATTGAGTACAAAACAACGGTTCTAAGGAAGCTCAATGAGGTCAGTGAGCTCAGAGAAAATTATAGAAAACTACAAGGACACCACGAGGAACTTACTGCAAACTGTATCAGCGTGAAAAAGGACATAGAAACTATCAATAAGAGGCAAAAGGAAATGAAGAATACAATTTCTGAATTGAAGAACACAGTAGAAGGAATCAAAAGCAAGCTAGATGAAGCAGAGGATCAAATCAATGAGCTGGAGGATAAGGTAAAAAAAAGCTCCCAGAAAGAGCAAGAAAATGAAAAAAGACTCCAAAAGAATGAAGAGGCGTTTAGAGAAATGCAGGACAATCTGAAATGGAATAATATCTGTATTATAGGGATACCAGAGGGAGAAAAGAGGAGCAAGGGATAGAGAACCTGCTTGAAAAAGTCAGGATGGAAAACTTCCCTAATTGGAGGAGAGAAGAAGTCACACAAGTCCAGGAAGCACAGAGGGTCCCATTCAAGAGGAATCCAATGAGGCCCACTCCAAGACACATCATAATCAAAATGGCAAATATCAAAGACAAACAAAATCCTAAAGGCAGCAAGGGAGAAACATGTAGTGACATATAAGGCAGCCCTGGTACGGCTAGCAGCTGTCTTCTCAACAGAAACATTGCAAGCCACAAGGGAATGGCAAGAAATATTCCACGCAATGAAAAGCAAAGGCCTACAACCAACACTGCCCTACCCAGCAAAGGCTCTCAATTAAAATGGAAGGTGAAATAACAAGTTTCCCAGGCAAAAGAAGGCTAAAAGAATACACCTCCACCAAACCAGCAGTGCAAGATATGCTAAAGGGACTGCTTTGAGAAGAGGAAAAGAGTCTATGAATACCCAGTTCCTTTCCCAGTCACCAATACTTGATACTACCAAGATTTTTAATACTTATTAACTTGATTGTGACAATGATGTGTTCTTTTAATTGTTACTTTATTATGCGTTGAAACTAAATATGATTTTGTATATTTCTTGCCTATTTCTATTATCTTTAAAAAGCTTTAAATGACTTTTTGGTATTCTTTATCCATTTTTTGACCTAATGTTTGGAGAATTTTTTCCCTAAAAATAAAAAAACTATTAACCCTTTTTTAGATTTGTGCCAAATACTTTCCTATTCTATTATTTGCCCTTTAACTTTTTTTAAATGTTTATTACTGTATAGTCTTAAATGTTTAATATAGTCATATTGTCAATATTTTACTTTATAGCTTCTGGGTTTGAATATTTTACTTCAGGGTAAGAAAAATATTATTTTGTATTTTTCCCAACACTCCTTAGATTTTACATATTGATTTTTAACTCTCCTGAATATTTTTTTGGTATAATGTGTGAAACTGGGCTCTATATTTGTTTTATTTCAAGTAATAGTGGTCCATGCACTTTATTTGCTGAATAAGCCTTATTTTTCCCATTGATTTGAAACATCAATTTAACCATAAATTACATTGTTAGACAGATATATATATTTGTTTCTAGAATGCTCCTTTTATTTCACTGATCTACTTGATTATGTCTATGCTGGTGTCATGTTGTTTCAGTTGCTGAGATTTTATAATGGATTTCAATTTGTTAATATTTTATAATGGATCATGACATTTAAAAAAATAAGTAAATAAAATCAATCTACATTAAAAAAAACGAAAGAAGGAAATCCTACCTTTTGCGACAACATGGATAGAACTGGAGAATATTATGCTAAGTGAAATAAGCCAATGGGTGAAAGACAAATACCATATGATCTCACCTATAAGTGGAATCTATTCAAAAAAATAAACTAATGAACAAAATAAACCACAGGCATGGAAACATGGAGCAGACTGAAAGCAACCAGAGCAGGAGGGGAAGAAAAATGGTGGAAGGAAGGGAAGGGGACTAGACAAAAAACATGCATGAATGACTCATGGACATGGATTAGAGAGTGGGAATTGACTGTGGGAGCGGCTGGAGGGTGTGGGGGGTGGGATGGGTGGAGGAGGGCAAAGGGGGAAAATTGAGACAACTGTAACAGAATAAACATGATTTAAAAATAAAAAAATACAATAAAATAATTTCCCTCAAAAAAGTAAATAAAATTAATACTAGATTTGGGCAATGCAAATATTATACTATTTAATATAACAACTCTGAGATAATGATCAGCTCTATCTTATAGATGAAGAGATCAAGGATCCCGGAGCTCACATAATTTGTCCACAATTACACAGATACTAAGAGGGAGAACCAACACTCCCACCTGCATTTGTCAGATTCTCAACCCTTTTCATTACACTGCTTTCCCAAAAGGACAGAGTACTACAGATTTGGTCACAGGACTAACATTAACATTTAGAGCAGGGAATTTACCTTCACGGACCCCTTCAGTGAGGAAAGTACCGTAGAATAGCTGCACCATTGGATTTTCAGATTTGTTCCTGGGATTGCCGCTTTTAAAAAAAGGACACAACTCAGTATCATTTGAATTAGATAAGCACTACAACTAAACCCAAACATCATTCAACAACAAGAACAGTACGTGTTCATTAAACACCAAAGAGCCATGTATGGCCTAAAATAAGTAGTGAATTATTTCAGTCCAAACATTCACTAAACAAGTATATGCTAAAATCCGAAAACACAAAGACAATAAGGCATGATCCCTGGCCTTAAAGGACTGAAAGTCTAATACATGTATTTGTATACATTCCATATATATCTCTCTGTCCAAGATATGTATAGAAATAGTACATAGATAAGAATGAGCCCTCTTGTATAGTTCAGCAAAAACATATGAAAATGTTTTCTCAGTGGCACAACAGTAAGGGAATGAAAATACAGCTGACCCTTGAACAATAAGGACGTTAGCGGCAAAGGTGAAAATCCATGTATACAGCCCTGACAGGTGTGGCTCAGTGGACTGGGTATCATTCTGCAAACCACAAGGTCATCAGTTCAATGCCCAATCAGGGCACATGCCTGTGCTGTGTACCAGGTCCCCAGCTGGGGGCATGCGAGAAGCAAGTGATCGATGTTTCTCTTGCAAATTAATGTTTCTCTCCTTCTCTTTCTCTCTCCTTCCCTCTCTCTCTAAAAATAAATAAAATCTTTAAAAAAATATATCCCTGTATAACTTTGATTCCCCCAAAACTTAACTACTAATAACCTACTGCTGACCTGAAGCCTTACTGATAACATACACAGTTACCTAGCACATATTTTGGATGTTATGTATTATATACTGTATTCTTACAAAAAAGTAAGCTAGAGAAAACATTATTTAAAAAATCATAAAATACATACATATATTTTCTGCATTCATGACATATCTAAGTTTTCCTTAAATTTTTAAAATATATCTAGGCTGTATGGTTGGTCTGAAAGTGTTTTCAAACTGTCATAAATCTCCAAAAAAAATTTCTAATATATTAATTGAAAAAAATTAATGTAAATATGGACCTACACAGTTCAAACCCATGTTGTTCTAGGGTCAACTGTAGTTTATATCTACAAGCCCATCTTAATTGTTATTAACTATGTATGTTTCTATTTGCAAAGCTGTTTTACAATATATATTTCTTCTACAGAGTTATAACAATTTAGAAAACAAATTTCTCAGCACCTGTACTAAGTAAAGGATACTTTCAGAGACTGATATGACTAAAAGCTATTCTCTAACAGTCTACACAGATTTCAAAAGTTGTCTTAGATTAAATTTTACATATCTATATTAGACCACCGTGTTCACATCCACATATTTTACAGCACAGGCTACGGCTTTAACAAAGTTAATAGTTATGGGCTTTTTAGCAAAAAAAAATTGTGGGTTAGCACAATTACCTATATCCTCAAAGGAAAAAACCAAAGGCAATGGGATGGATACACAATGACAACTGTAAGAGTGGTTACCCCATGAAGTTTCGTAAAAACCAGCAATTTCTACTTGAGAAAAATAATCTTTCCCCTTCTAATTCTCACTGGACTACTCTGAGTAGGAAGGATGTACAAACAAATCCTTGACACTCACTTAGCATTAACAGCTAGCTGGAACGCGTCCTCTAGCCAATCCAGGAGCTTGTGTGTGAATTCACTCACATCTTGCTATAAGAGAGGTAACAAATTGCATCAGAGTTAGACTCAACACTATACTTAGAGAAACAAACATTTGCTCTTTTCTCACCAATGACTAAGATTCTATTACCATGAAAGGATTTCTATTTTAGGGCCAGATATCATAAAGATACAAGAAATACTAAAACCTGGCTACTACAGATAAAACAGAAGGCTACAAGGAAATGGAATTCTGCCACTTCCAACTGTATCTTCTTGTAACAAACTAACGAAATCTTCCAATTTAAGCTTTTTAAAAAAAAGGTCCAAAGAACACACCATAGTCCTCTGGAATTTATGTGAGATCTGAATAGACAGGAAACTTGTGAAATATTTTGAAATTCTGTAGAACTGTAGGACCTTTAGAGAAAAAGAAATTAATTTTATGAGGAAGAAGCTGCTTTAATAGTGAGAGCTTTGTTTTTTAGTAGGAGGCAGTGCAAAGAAAGTACTAACATTTAGAAGAGCCCTAAGCAAAGCTGCTGAACTCAGGTTTAGATAGTTTGGTAGGTAAGATTTCTATTTGCACCATCCCCACACATAAGTGCAAAGGACTTAACTTTTCTTTGTGACCTGCTAGGATTCACTGAGCTGTTTTCCAGTCTCTTACTTCAACAGCCTCTGTATAATTCTATTCTTTCTACTACTACTTCTTCCCTTTAGATATCTTTAAAAATACCAGGCTACCCCCAACCCACCCCAACACACACTCTTCCTCTCTCCCCCCACCCCACCACCAGGTGTTCCTTAGACATTATAAAGGGCAAAGGCATGCACCCATAGGCCTATCAGTCATGTACACAGCTTATTACACAGTTAAAATAAAGCAACATGACAGTAATAGTAGGTATGATTTCGAATGCCACAAAGCTTGAGGGAAAACATGCAAAAAACACGCTTTTGTACCTGCTGTTCCTCAGGTGATCGGAATGCTCCCTTTAAGAGATCCAGGGCTGCAGAAGGGTCTACAAATTTGCGATTTGATCCCATCATCAGAGCAAACAAATATTGAAGCTCTTGCATAAACATGATATTTCTCTTTTCCTGTAGAAAACACAGAGACGTGTACTCTTACAATCTCTTACTTATAAAGAGAGCACATATAAAGAGAAAAGTTGTCAGCCATCACTCTAATTTATATTTACCTAGATCTAGACCAGGGCAGGTCTCAAGCGGTATTATAGGTACTCTGATATGGTCTCTGTTGGAGATTACCCTAAACTGAAAGGAATCTATGTAGAAGCAAGAGAGATGATAGTGTCAGAGAAGTGAAAATGTTTTTTTCTGAAGCTGTTGCTCTCCTTCCTATTAGGAAAATCTGCCACCCAAGTGAAATACTAGGAAGGGTTAAATTGCTGACAAGAGGCTTCATCCTTTGGCAAGAAACTACTAAAGCCTCTTCTCGAAAGGTCCTGACCTCCAGCATCAGGTCATCTCTTCTGCATCACTGGATTTGAGTGACTATGGAGCAGTGAAGGGAGCCAGAGAGAACAGGGATGTCAGCGTCTCCCAAATGCTGAGGCTAGCATTGTGACACCTTACTTTCTTGGGACTGTTTTTCTAACTTTATTCCTACTTAACTTTACATTTGTGCAAACCCTATTTCTTGTCACAAAGAAGGAAAAAAGAACATTTGAAGTGAAAACAATATTAGCACAAGCCAAAGAGCATCACAGTTATCAGCTTTAGCCAAAAAATTAAAAGCTTTTGGGATAAAAGGGACTAAACAACAGTGAAGATTCCTCAACAGCAACTTACTGTGTGACTTGGACAATTTTCAAGTACATTCTGTGGCAGACTGTAGCTGAGAACAAGTCTTCGAAATTCAGGTAACTGAAAGAGAGACTGAAGTAAAAATATAAGTGAATCCATAGCCTTTCTTCAAAATAACTGCAGAAAAAAATACTTTTACCTTAAAAGTATATATAACTGTTGACATAGTAATTCCACTTCTGCTATGTCAAAGGAAATAATAATGGCTGTGCATAAAAACTGAGCTGAAAGAATGTTAGCCCCTTTAGGAAAAACCTAAAAACAACCTACTGGCTAATAAGAGGAATAGGTTAAATAAACTACAGCACATTTGTACAATAGACTACTATGTAGTCATTAAAATAATTTTGTACAAAAAAAAATGTTTTCATAAAGTGGACTGCTACACAACAGTAAAAATGAATGATCAAGAGCTACCTGAATCAACATGGATAAATCTCTGACATATATTTTGTGTGAAGTTTAGGATTCATATATATATATATATGTTTACATCTGAGGGAAAGGGAGGATAGGACTGGGGATGGGAACAACAGGGATTCAATAGTACAGAGATTTGTAACATTTATTTCTGAAGCTGGGTAGTAAGTATAGAGAGAGAAGCATTCTTTTAGTTGTTCTGTAAATCCTACAATTTTCCTACTATGAGTATCTTTTGAAAGATAATGTTTTTCAAATTCCTTACATGACTATAATTCCTTATCGCAAAATACCCCTTAAATGAAAGCCCCTGTGCCTGCATACTGAAACTTTTTTTTGCAATATGTTTCACTTTTTAAATGTAGACACAGATCTTATGTTGAGCTTTACACACATACACAAAAAAAGCATGTCTTTCAACATGCTTTGAAACAGTGTTCAATATAATGTGGTATAAGAGAGACATTTAACATAATTCAACTGCTTTGACCTAAACACTTACTGCTTAAGCATCCTACAACAGAACTTGAGAAAAGCTAAAAACTTTTTAACAGTTATGGTTTATTTAACTTAGTTGTTCCATCCTGGATGAATATTTGTGTTCAAAAATACTGAACCTTAAAGTCTTTAAAACAATCCTGAGTTCCACTTAAAGCACAAATCACAAGCTGGTTTGCAAAGCTGTTAAACTTCAGTTTGTTTGTGTTGTTTTTTTTTTAAATAATGTGGACCAAGAGTCAGTAGTGATAAGGATCTGTTACATTCCCCATCCACCACTTGTACTGCACAGGCCAGACATCCCTCCCATTCCATTCACTCCCACAGATGCACGGCCGCCACTACTGTGGTAGCTTCTGTTCGCTGCTCCTCGGCTGCCTAAGCAGCATCCTGGGTAGTCAACAGGCCTCCAACTTCCCTCACTTGATCACAAGGTCTAATGGGATTCAACCACTCAGGTGAGTGTATAACTGGACTGGGAATATCAGTTCACTGTCTTCCCCTTCCACCTGAACTGTCTACCTAACCCATCTCCACTCCTCCCAGTTTCACTCCCACTCTGCTGACCACCTTGTAACATTTTCCGGGACTTCAGTTCTACCATGAGAAAAATGGCTTCAAATTTTCAGTCATGTCACTCCACCTCCTCGCCTTCACCAACATCAAGCTTTCCCCCAAAGATACCATTGTTCTTAAAAACCATTAAAGGTACTACCATTTCCCAATCCAATATCTATATGATCCTCCAATATCTGCTTCTTCTCCTGTATTCCCTGTATCACTTAATTACCTCCTCTTTTTCCAGTTATCAAAGTTTAGAAATTCAGAGTTATCTTTGAATCCTTTCCCTTTCATAACCCTCCACATCTAATAAGGAAGAAGGCCCTTGGACTTACCCTCTGGGGTGCTGTATATAACCACCTCCTCCCTATCAATTGCTCTAATCAAACTCCCATCACTGCTCACCTGGACCACTGCACATGGTCGCCCTGCCTCCAGAAACGCCACTGTACCATTTACTTGCCACACAGGTTCTTCTCTTTCTAAAATGACCAAATAATGCTCCTGACTCACTGAAGACCATTACCTAGTAATAGTTCTTACAGCCCCCATCCTTCTAGGAGGCTTCAGTCAACACTCAATCCATGGGGCATCCTGTCAACTCTACATCCAGAATAAATCAAGAATCCAGCCTCTTCTCCACTTCCACAGCTACCAGCCTGGTTGAGGCCACCATCAACTCCCATGTGGATGAATGCAGTAGCCTCCTTAATAGGTCTCTCCATTTGTACCTTTGCCCATAGTAGCCAGCGTGAGCCTTTTAAAACTCGGGTCAGAGTTCATCACTCCTCTGTTCGGAACCCTCAGTAACTCTCCATCTCACTTAGAATAAAAGACATTACTTTTCCAATTTCATCTCCAATGACTCTCCCCTCTGCTCTTAGCATTCCTGCCACGTAGGACTCCCGGACATCCTGCGCACATTCCTGTGCACTGGGGCTCCTCGACACACCAACCCCATGGACGCACTCCCGTTTAAAGGTACTGCTCTGTGGTTTTTCCTACTTGAAATGTTCCTCCTTCACAGCCACCTGGCTCACTCCCTGGCCTCCCGCACAGCTGGCATTTGTTCCTGTCTCATCTCCTCAGCCTAACATCACGGTTTACATTGCAACCTGCTCCCATCTCTCCTGCAGCAACTTGCAATCTCTCTTACCCTGATGTTTTTTCTATCACACTGATCACAGTCTAACATATCATATAAATTTATTAAATTTTAATTCCATAAGGGGAAGGCTGTCATGGTTTTGTTCTCTCCTGGATCTCAAGGGCCTAGAACAGTTTTAGACATAACAGTAGGTGTTCAACTAGTATTTGTTGAAAGAACACATGTTCATCCCTTCAGCCTAGGGACTCTCTGTCTTCCTGAGCCTCCTCTCTCTTGTGATATATTCTTTCTTTAAACCCATTCCTTCTTTAAACCCACACCGAAGGCCACACCCAGGATATGTCAATACATGAAAAACTGTTCAATTCTCAAGTCACAAATTCAGAAAATTCCATTCTTGTAACATACCCTGTCTTCTGGCTCATTTGTTCAACTACCCACAGGATTATCTGTCCTTTGATTTCATCAGGAACCCAAGCAAACTGATCTTTCTTTTTTCCTTATTAGTTCTTTCCTGTTTTCATTTTTCCCTTCCTAGCTTTGATTCCATGGTCTGTAACCACCTTTCATTAAATTCTCTAACTGCCCTTTGTTTTTCATCATACCCAGCAAGTCCTCCAACCTAAATGAATTTAATTTTCCACTCAAGACTTCAGAGCACGCTAAAAAGAAGTCCCAACAAAAACAGGACACACTGATATTACCATGTGTTCAAGGTCAACAACCTGAAGTAGGCCTTTGAATTTTTAGAAATCTACTATTGTACTCTGATGCCAACTGGTTCCCTACTGTCTGCAATAACCTCTTTTAAACCTTCACTCCATTTAAAATCTGCCTCTATCATTTCTCCACCCTAAAAAAAAAATGGCTGCTTATTTCACAGAGGAACAAATGATTATTAGAAACTATATCAACTTTAATTTGCAATCATCATTTCTTCCTTCTTCTTTCCCTGGCTACTCTCTCTTGCCCTTTTTCTATTCCCTCCCTATGTGTCCTCTCATGCTTTCTCAGAAACCTCACTCACTTAACCTTCTATCTGCTAGTTCTTTCCAACATCTCTCACAGGTGTGAAGGCTGAAGGGGTGTTGTCGATATAGGGAGAATTCTCAATCTCTCTCCCTAAGAATTAACTGATGTCCTTAATTCTACATTACCTTCCAAATTCTATTCTCAGCCAGATTCCAGTGATCCTCTTAAAATGGAAGTAGGGCCATATCACTTCTCTGCTCCTAAATTTCCAATACTTTCCCACGTCATATATAATTTTAAGTCCTCATCATGACCCTAAGCTCCCCACCTCAACTCCACCTTTCTGACTTAATTGCTATCTACTCCCCCCGCTTCACTCTGTTCTAGCCTTTTTCCTTATTTCTCAACTCATTAAGCAAGCTCCTGCACCTGGGTCTTTTACTTGCTGTTCCCTCTGTCTACAGTGTTTTTATGTAATTATATGAAATGTTCTTTATGTAATTACATGATTCATTCTCTCGCCTAATGCAGGCCTCTGCTCACAGGTCCACCATATCAAAAAGGCCACACCTAACCACCCTATATACACAGCAGCCCTGCCCTCTGTAGCAGAACCCTTTCTGGGCCCCTCTTATCCTCATTCATCTGTCTTTATGGCACTTACCACCACCTGATACATACTTTCCCACTCTATTCAAAGTAAACTCCACGGAAGTAAGGGTTGTTTAACTCACTGCTGTTTCCCCAGTGCTAAAACAGTGTCAGGCAATGAATGCATGGATTTTATGTGTGGGAAGGGAGGATTCCATTTCTGGCTGAGTCAAGTACAGTGAAGGAGAAGACCGCAGGGGTAGGATCAAGTGCTGCCTTGTGGCCATGTTAGGAGTAAGACGCCTCGAGACACTTCTAGAGAGGCGACTCTTTCTCTATGGGTCTTCCTCTCCAGGGGTCCGCAGGCCACATGCAGCCCAGGATGGCTGTGAATGCGGCCCAACACAAAATCATAAATTTACTTAAAACACTGAGGGGTTTTTTTCTGATTATATGTCACAATGTATTTAATGTGTGGTCCAAGACGACTCTTCTTCTTCCAGTGTAGCCCGGAGAAGCCCAAAGTTTGGACACCCCTGAGGACCCCTTGGCTTTTATTACAACCCATGCCACTAGTTCCCAGAACTGTATCTGCAACGCAGATCTTTTTACTGAGCTACGGATTTGTAAATACGTGCGCGCACACACAGACACATTTAAATCACCACAAGATATCGTCATGCGGCACCTCAAACTCAGCATGTACACAACTGAACTCATCCCTGAGACCTGCCTCACAAGAATCAGTGTTTTGATGTGCTGGATTGCCAGGACCGTCCCAATATCGGAGTGTCCTTGTCAGAGCAGGAGTTGGGCCATGTGACTGGATTTGGGACTGGAGGCCATGACCACCTTGCAAACCCTCATGGCTCTACTCTCTTGGGAAGCAGGTGGTTCCAGGACTGCGATGGCAGCAGACCCCAGGGTGATGGGCACATTGGAGCACACACCAGCAGCTGCTGGGTGAATGTGTTGTTGGCTAGTGTTTCAAATGGAACTGGAAGGGCCAAGGGGGCTGCTCTGTGCCTTCTTGCTGGGTTTAGTTAAAGCTGGAAGCCCACTGATAAGTTAATTCTGAAAGTCACTTTGCAAAGTACTCCTCGATGGTCACACAGAAGCATGACGGTGGCAGAGGAGTCCCTGCCTTTTTTGCAGACTCCTAGGGGGAAAATCTGCGCATGCGTTATCAGGGAAGACAGGAAACCCAGTTATATTATGATGGGAAAAACTCAGCTGTTTATCAGGGAAGCTCAGTGAAAATGGGGGCAGGCAAGGCCATCCACCTGCACAGAGAGCAGCCCAGGTGATATGTGTTCACATCACTGCAATAAGAAGAGGACGGGGCAAGGTCCACCCCACTTCTCACATGAGGGACTCCAAGTTCACGACAGGGCAACAAGTAAAACCAGCCCTGGAGGGTCACCTGGCTTCCCAAGTCTTCCTCAACAACCAGGCCTTGTTCTCTTAATCCCTCTGTATCACACAGTATGTGACACATTTTCTTTCACCCACTCAATTCACTCACTCACTCACTCGTTCATTCATCTATTCAAGAACCGCTGAGAGGTAAATCACACACTGGTTCTGCCTTCAGGGAACCCACTGTCTAGAATATGACTTTTTTTTCTTTTTTTTTTTAATATTTAGAAGTGTTTTTCTTGAAAAGAGCATTATACATGGATTCTGAAAAGATAAAAAGTTAAAATGAGGACTCTGGACTGGCGTACCATAAAGGTTCCTCCCTCATCCACAGTCCATGATTGTTTAAGTGACAACCTATCTTATTTTTGTCATATATCTTGGCTCTGCCACCTAATAAATATTAGGAAAAAAACTGAACTGAAATCCCATTCTTAACACACATCCAAATTAGCCCTCTGGAAGCGTCACGTGGCATTATCGCCCACCTGGTTATTCAAGCTAGAAACCTTGGGAGTCTTTCTCAGCAATCGCCTGCACAGATCCTTAATCTAATCACTTCACAAATCCTGCAAATCTGGTCTCCTCGATGCCTCTGGAATGCTTTTACTTCTCCTCCATGGCTTATGCCACTTCTCTATTCCAGACTAGCTGCACAATAACCAATTTCTCCTCATTAACTCTTGCTCTGGTATAACACAATATTCACTAAATTGCTGATCCAAAACACCTATTCAACATATTTACAACCACAAAAGATTTTGTTTTTAGTATTGCCCAATTTAGACACCAGAGCATATGAATCCCAAAACACAAGAAAGCAACCAAACACAATAATGCCATGAGGAAAACTCCCTATTTTATACATGTGTTTCCATTTTTTTAAAGCTACGTTTCTCACATTTCAGTTTAATAAATTACAATATTGTTTCCAGAAGACACAGTTGTCTCTTTAAAAAAATCATACCTGAATAACAGCACTAAACCAACATGTATTGCCAACATTTTTCAGCCCAACTGGCCAACCATCAACTCTCCTCCAGTCATTGGGATTGGGATTTTCTCCCCAGACTTCACAGCGTTTTCTCTTTGAGCGTTTAGTTTCTGCAGAGGTTGCCTCGTGCATCCTATATTGTGCCAACATACCACATCAAAAAAGGAAAAAGTTAAAGAACAGTATACTATACGGAGAATGTTGATAACCTTTCATAGGTAGTTCAAAATGCCAGATAAACTATTTATTGGGTAATCATTGGCTATATATAGTAATTATAAGATTATAACGTAAGTGAAAAGTAAGGTTTAAACAGAGATGTTAATCCTTCCATAACAGAGGTTATTACTAATAAGGTCTCTGATGGAACTGAGTTAAGACTCAGGACTATTTATGGCTATGATATTAAAAGTTTTAGATTTCAACAACAATGCCCTATCTCAGACCACTGTCACTGAAAGAGGCAAGAGAGACACTATACTAAAGATATGAGCCTCTATGCTGTCTAGTACGCAAACCATGACCCTGTGTTTCCCTGAAAGAAACAACTCAACACTATGAGGGAATAAACACATCTGGAAACTGACAGGCCACCACTGGAACTGGGTATGTGTGGACAATTCCAAACAATCACCAAATTGGCACGAATTCATATAATATACTCCTTGTTAATTTCTGAGACAAGGTAGTTGAGACATAATTTCATTTTCAAATAGTCAACGTAACTCTCAAAGTTTACAAAGTTTATAAAGGGCATATATATTTATTGGATACCTGTACTAGGATGGGTTTCCCCCCCATCAATTAGCAATTATGAACTACAAAACCTGAAGGCTTCTACTCAAAGACCATAGGCTGCAATAAGATACTTACCATATTTGGCTTTTTCAGAAGTGAACCACAGTAAGTAAGCTAATGTAAAATTTAAATTTTCTCCTGAAAAATTTTAATTTGGGTACAATTAAAGGAGCCTGGTAGAAATGTTCTTGAGCGACACTCACAGAGCTATCGCCTTTCACCTACACACTAATGTGGCGAGCAAAGATTATAAATTAAATCAACTACCTGTTAATATCTCTTCCATCAGCTTTAACTTTGGGTGACTCCAATAGACTCAAAGCAATGGCAGCCTGAAGATCATCTTTGTTCTCATGAGTAAGGTCTATTACTTCTGTAAGATGCATTGAAATTTAATTAGTCTACATGCAGAAAACATGTCCTTTTGTCTGTATTGCAGGAAAAAAAGTAAGAGTATTCATAAAACTAAATAAACTCACATAATTACAAATGCAAAAAACCTAAACAAAACATTAGCAAAAAGAATGCTGCTAATGTACAAAAAAATATTATATATTACAACCAAGCTAAGTTCACTGTAGGAAACATTGCATTAACATTAGAAAATAGACCAATAAAATTTACTATCTTAACATTTAAAGAAAAAAATGATAATCTCAATAGATAAAAGTAGTTGGTAACATTCAACTTCTATTCAAGAATAAAAACCCCAAGCTAACTAGAAAGAGAAGAGAATGTTTTGAGGCTGAGAAAGAGTTATCCACGAAAAGTCCACAGCAAACTTTATACTTAATGGTGAAATGTTAAACACGTTTTCTTTAAAACCAAGACTAAGACAAAGAAGTCTACTATCAAGGCTTTTATTCACTCTGGTTCTGAAAGTTCTGATCAGGTAATAAGAAAATAAAATAAAAAATAAAATTTTTAAAAATGTAAGAAATAGAATATAAGAAACAAAGCTGTCATAATTCACAGATAATGATCACCTACAAGGGAAACCCAAAACAACTTAAAGAAAATAGTTATAATTAATAGAATGTGGTTAGATAAAAGATCAATGCACAAAAGTTAAGTGAATTTCTATACATCAGCAATGAAGAACACAATTTGAAACGAAAAAGAAAACACAGAACTGTAGTAGTCAAGACTGCGGGCTACTGGCGTAAGGACACACACACAGATCAATGAAACAGAATCAATAGAACAGAAATAAACCCTCATATTTACGGTCAACTGGTTTTCATCACAGGTTCCAAGACAATTCAAAACAGAAAATATCTTTCCAACAAATGGTGCTGGGATACCTGGATATTCACATGCAAAAGAATGACTTTTATACTCCTACCTCACACTATTTATGAAATCAACTTACAGCAGACTGTGTCCTCATGATAACAGCTAAAATTATAAAATTCTTAGAACACTGTAAATCTTTGTGACCTTGGATTAAGCAATAGTATCTTGGAGATAGAATCCAAAGCACGAACAACCAAAGGGAAAAAATAGATAAATTTGACATCAAAATTAAAAACCACCACCACCAAAAAACTTTTGGGCTTCACCATCAAGAAAGTGAAAAGACAACCCAAAGAATGGGAAAAAATTTTGTAAATCATGTATCCAGTAAGGGGCCTGTATACAGGCTATCTAAAGAATTCCTGCAACTAAAAAATGAAAAAAAACAAATGACCAGATTTTTAAAATGGGCAAAGAATTTGGACAGATATTTTTCCAAAGAAGATATACAAATGGCCAATAAGTACATGAAAAGATGTTCGACATCATTAGCCATGCAAAGTAACGTAAATCAAAATAGCTCACAGCAGCCTTGTTTATAATGGCAGAAAAATGTGAAACCACCCCAAAGTCAATAAATACATAAACTATGGTACATTCAGACAATGAAATACTACACACCAATGAAAATAAATGAACTACAGTTATAATCTTCAACCTGGGTAAGTCTCCCAAAATACTAACTGAAAAAAGTCACTACATGCACCATAGACATATACAAGAATATTTATTCCAGCATTATTCAGAATAGCTCAAAATTGCAGAGAGACCAAATATCCCTTAACACCACTGAACCTAGCTGATGACTCCTTTCTCCTGGAAGCCTCCTCGGCTTCCAAAGTACCCCTCTCTCAGTTCTCTTGCTCTTCCTCCAACTTCCCTGGACACTCCTTATCTCCCCAGGCCTCCCTACACTAGGAATGCGCAATGCTTGGTCACTGAACCTTTTCTGTTTTTTATACATTCTCCCTTGGCAAGTTCATCAGTCTCATAACTTTATATACCACTTATAGGTTTATGACCCCAAGATTTATCTTTCTCCAGCCCAGATCTCTCCCCTGAACTGCACACTTGAATCTCCGCTGCCTTTTTGACAACTCCAACTGAATGTCTCGCAGACATCCCAAATTTAATATTGTCAAAACCAATCACTTCATCTTCCACCCCAAATTTGCTCCATCTGCAGTCATTCCCCTGTCAGTTAGTGCAACTCCATCCTTTCAGCTGCTTAGGGGACAAAAGAAAAAAAAGGACCTGGAGTCATTTTAACTCCTCTCTTTCACAACCCTTATCTCCTGGGCAAACAAATACTATAGAACAAGCACTTCTCACTCCCCCACCACTACATCCTGGACCACCCAATATCATCTGTAATAGCCTCCCAACTGGTTCTTGGCTCCCTGCTCCAAACCATGCTCACTAGCTACTCCTTCACATTCTGTTTTCAGCATAGCAGTCAGAATGACCTCAGAAAACAGAAATGGTTTATATCATTCCTCTGCTCCAAATTCGCCATTGGCTAGCCCTCTAACTCAGAATAAAACCAAGGACTTATGAAGGGTTTGAATGACCTCTGCCTCCTGTTCCCTCTATGGCCTCATTTCTTACTGCCCTCCTCACTCACTAAGCCTCAGCTCTTGCCTTCTTGCTGGTCCTCAAGCAAACCAATGTACATTCCCATCTTAAGGCCTCACATGACTCACACACTCACTCCTCCTCAAAAGGCCCATTCTATTTCAAATGTAATCTTCAGAACTCCATTTTTCATTCCATCCCTTACTTTTTCTCTATGGTACTTATCATGTTCTAATATGCTATATAATTTGTTCATCTCCCCTCAAAAAAATAAGTGACATGAAGGTAGGGATTCCTGTTTACTTTGTTCATCTCCAGTCCCTAAGAGTGCTTGGCACATAGTAGGTGCTCATTAAATAGGTGTTGAATGAAGAATGCATGTAAGTGCTTAGAATTGTGACTGGCACATAATAATGGTTTAACAATTAGCTATCATTACCATCATTTCCAAAGGGTTGATGTGATTAATAGGGAACACACACTCAGCTCTTATTTTTTGCTAGTTTAGAGCAGGACTAAGACAGGGTATACTTACTTGCTAATACTTCTTTGCTGGCAGCAGTCCCCTCTCCTTTAGGTGATTCTGTAGTAACTGTGTCTTGATTGGGCTCTTTACCTCTTTCATCAGTGAGAAGACTGACTGCCAGAGTGATGTCACCATTACTGGCCTAAAAAGAGGAAAAAATAAAAACTTCAAAAGTAAAGCATCAGCCCCAACCTGTGACCTATGTAGCTCAGCTGGTTGGGCATTGTCCCACAAAGCAAAAGGTCACTGATTCGATTCCCAGTCAGGGCACATGCCAGGGTTGCCTGCCAGGTAGTCCCCAGTCTGGAACATGTGAGAGGCAACCAATTGGTTTCTCTCCCTCTCTTTTTCCCTACGTTCCTCTTTCTCTAAGAATGAATCAATAAAATCACTTTTTAAAAAAAGTAAAGCATCACAGCTTCTAAAATAAGTAGTGAGTTAGTTTTTTGTTTATAACTCCTTACTAGCCTGGTGACATCCAGAGTAAGTCTAGGCATACATCTAGGGTAGAAAGTAGATAAAAAGAGGACAGTGGAGAATAGTAAGACACTGTGCTTAAAACATGTTATCAAATTCCCAGTTAAAGGAAAGGAGTTGCTATGTTTGGATTTAACACGACATGCGAAAAAGAAAGAAATCTTGCTGGATATTTGTTCTCCCCACTTTGAATGCTATACTACTACTCCTGATTTCATAGAATAGCTAAAGCATGATCTATCAAAAAGGGGGCTGGCAATTAACAGAGATTCTAAATGAGGTCAGCCTCTACAATAAAAATGCTAAGCACTTAGCATATTCTCTGGTGCTGACCATACTAGTATTTGTTTTTAAATTTTTATTAGGAAAACTCTCTAACATTCACAGTAGTGGAAGGAATGTATAATTGAACCTCATGTACCCATCACTCAGTGTCAACAACTATCAAGGTGGTCAGTCTTGTTTTACCCATTCTGCCCTCTCCCAGGTATTAATCTATCCTCTCCCAGATATTCTGAAACAAATCCTAAGCATCTTGTCAGTTAACAGTCAACATTTCAGAATACATCTTTTAAAAATATAACCCACAATGCTATCGTCCCACCTTAAGAGTAAATAGCAAGTTTTTAAATAACAAATAACCATTTCAAACTTCCTTGATACAAATATTTTTTAGTTTGTTTGTTTTGAGTCCAGATCAATATAAAGTCTACACAATGTAACTGGTTGATATGTTTCATAAATTCCTTTTACCCAGCAGGGTGCTCCTCACCCCCAGTGCCAGTCTCCCCCATCCAAAATTCCCCCACCCTTATAATTTACATGTTGAAGATACTGGGTTATTTGACCTGTAGAGCTTCTGTCCCTATATACACTTTCATTTTGGCATTAAAATAGCTTGAATTGACATAACTATGCTATGGACAGCTGTTTTAAAGCCTGCTGACTAACAGAAGCCTTGAAACTAACCTTTAGCGCTTCATGGAGGAAGGAAGGGTCCTGAATGCCTGTGATTTCTCTCAGCTGATTTAACAGCATTTGGCAGCTCTATATTTGAGAAACAAACAAAAACCATGGACATATGTCAGTCAGAACTTACACTTGAACACATATAAAGAGTACAAGCAACTTGAATAAACAGGCCCGAGCCTTGCATTTTTTTTTTTTTTTTTTTTACTGTTGTAGGGGTCGGATCTCCCGGAATGCGCCACCTGCCACGCAGATTATTTTGAGCTGAAAACAAAGTGCTAACAAAATAGGAACTTACCTCCCCCCTTTCCCACTGAAAGAGATTCAAACAGAAAAACCTGCTTCAGGAAGGGGACCTTAGCATAATCACCTTAGCCTATTCACTTTAGCACATGTGAATGAAGTGTGTCCCACTGTTTCTGAGTCACCTAGCAAGAATTTACTTGCCACTCTGTCCTCTACCTGTACATTGCCTATTTCCCCTTGGGAACCACAGACTCTTCTCCTCTCTTGTCCAAACTGACATATCTACCTTATATTGCCTCAGTCTTTGGAATGTTCATGCTTATGTGAATTCTCTGTGGCACGCATTGAAATCTGACTTTCTCCTGTTAACCTGCCGCACGTCATCTGAATTATTCCGTCAGCCGGAAGAACTGAAGCAGTGAGGGAAAAGCGTCCCCAGCCCCAACGCTGTCACGACACATCATCAAATGCCGATCTATTACAGCAAATGCTTTCACACTTGTGGAAGAAACATGAGTAAACAGGAAAAATATAAGTATATAAAACATTTAGATGTAATGTTCTAGCCTTGAGCAATGCTAGAGGTGCCTCAGGTTCTTCTTTCTGTGAGTAGTACACAGGTAAGTAGGTTCTGTACGGAGGCCAGGGAATTTGCATGGATGTGAAGATGTGCTATTTTGAGCTTCACTGCATATGCCATTAGTATGTGTCATTTTTCACTGACAGTAAGTTTCCAGTCACGTAATTAACAAATGACTATTACCAACATTGTATTTAAAACTTTAGGTTTAATTGCTTAAAAATGAGGTATAGATAAAGCTAGAATTTTCTGAATTATAAATAAAATTCCAGGGGGAATAAACTATGGAATGTTTTCTCTTTGTTGATCTGAATCACAGAAAAGCCTATCTTCTGGTAACTTCTGGGTACCACAAGATCAGTTTACAACCCTTTTCAGGCCATAACATCTTCACTGGGACATTTTATCATGTTTTGTACAAAGACAAAAGTGAACACAAAACAACTATTTACAAGTAAGCTCAATTTAAACAATTGGCTGTCCAAGTGAAGACAATAAGCATTTAGATGAACACTGTAAATGAAATAGTTCAAATTTAATTCAGTGAGAAGAAATCTAATTTATACCATTCCTAAGGTTATCCAAGAATTAAGCTTAGATTCAATGCTTAATGGTTCACCATTAACTATCCTCTTTCAGTTAGTAATATGTCCTCAAGAGGCAGTGCACATTCACTGTCAGCTATAATAGAAACAGTATCCTATGTTCTTCAACAGCTGATGGTCTGGTGCAACATTTAAGTATCACACAACTAGAAATAACTAAATGAAACATCCCTGTAGTCAGTCTTTCTGTTCTAATCACAGGACACAGTCGTAGGCTAGAAATGGAACCTGACCCTGCTGAGACCAGCAATCTTTGAGGCTATGAGTCTTGTCAAAGGAAGTCACTGCCTGTGTCCTGGGAGAGTGACCATCAAACAAGTGGGTGTCCAGATTTAGCCTTTGCAAATGCTGAAACCCCAAAGCATGTGACTTTTACAAAAATAAAATATTAAGATGTTTTCTCTAAACTAATTCTAATTCCATTTGATTTTATTGGGTATGTGAATCTATACATCTCAATCATACACAATTTCCTAAGAAATCAAAACCAATATACCCCCAAAAGAGGTGAACTAACTGGAAGACAGAAATGAGTAGCATATTAAACCTAAACAGGAGCCAAGAAGGTAACAATGGAGTAGATAATTATGTCTTCACCTCAAATTACTCTGTATGTGAACTAATACTTAAGATCCACAGAAAATAATCCCGGTAAAAAAATAAGTAACACATACTGCTTACTTTTAGCCAGGTGTTCTTCTAAACACTTCACATGTATTAACTAATTTAACCCTCACCACAAACCTGAGATAGATATGATGCCCATCTGAAAAAACAACTGGGACACAGAGAGGTGAAATAACTTATACAAGGTTATTGTTAGTAAGGGATAGAGCTGAGATTTGAGCCCCAAGCTGCCTGATTGAGTCTAACTCTAACCACTATTCCAAGCAGTATCTGAGAAAACAAAACAGGCAACAATACCTATTTGATGGAAAAAAACCACAAATATTTTATACGTGTATTTTGACTTTGACCTTTGCATCTTAACAAGGCTCCTATTTCTTTTGTCTGCTTTTAAATAACCACAACTTTGATTACGTAGTAGTAAAGTCTGTTCTAAACAAGCAGTCACCAGGAAAATACTACATTTGAGGTAAATATCTTGTTTGACTGAATCTAAGCTGCCATCAATTATAAAAAGTATTTTATGCACCACCAAGGAGAAAAATTGTTGCCACTTAATCTATGACACAATGCCTTCAGGACAGTTCTAAGAGACACATGGATCAGTTACACCAGCTTCTTGTAGCTCTAAAATTTTATTTTTGTTGAAAAATACAGCAATTTCCCATTCTTTCAGGTGCATAGCCTGCCCCGTGTTTGGCTATTCTTTTACATTTTTCAGTAACAAAACTTAATATACCTATGGCATCTTCCTTCTTTAAATCTCATTAAGCGCTTAATTGTAGTTTTGCAAGAATATTTGAAACTGTAGTCATTTTTTTTCACATAAAATCAAATTTATATCCTGTGGTTCTGTTTCTAAGCCTTTCTTTTTTTCTTTTTAGGAGAAAGAGAGAATCATCGGTTTGTTGTTCCACTTGTTTATGCATTCATTGGTTGAGTCCTCTGTGCCCTGACCAAGAATGGAAACTGCAACCTTGGCCTATTGGATGACATTCTAACCAACAGAGCTACCTGACCAGGGCTCTATGCCTTTCTTTATACATTTTTTTCCCTCATTTAAATGCTGAATCATGTTATCTTTTTATACATATTTTAAGTGGAAAGTAAATTAACTGTGTAGAACCCACAGTATATATGGCTCAACTCATATGACACTGACGGTAAAGACAACATGGCCAAGCCCACATATGTGCAGACGATGATGACCATATCACACCTGGAGGACAGTGAAAGTAAGGATCGTCTCAATTTCAGAGATCTCAAAATGCCGAATAAACACAAATCAATGAAATGCGGTATGCAAATATTAAATAATTTGCTAATCACTACTTCTGGCCATGGATTAAAGCCCTGTTCCCCTTTCTCTGTTTCGTAATAGGTAGCAGTGAACATCAATACATTTAGAATACTATACTCAGGAAAGGGAAAATACTCTTAGTTTCCCTTTTTTAAAGCTATTGGGAAGAGATGACGTCTTTGTAAAATCATTTTGTTCAGCTCTAAGAACAATGTTCTACATGTTCATTCAAACCCAAATTCCTCGTCTTGTTGTTATTCAAAGACCATTACCGACTCTACTCTTACCCTGCTCAACCTTTACTCCTGCATAATTCCTTACCTCACAAACTCACCTACCATCTCATGCCTTGAAGTGTTACTTCTATTATTTCCAGTAGATTAACCATGAAATGCCAGCCTATAGTCAAGGGTTATATTCATCTTACTTCTCCCTTAAAATCATTCCCAGGAACTTTGGTCCTTACTATTCTCTCCCCTTTCTGACTTCTGTTGAGGGAACAGATGAGCCTGTGAATGAATGAGACTGTGTTTACTGGGTATGTCTCATCATTTGGTTGTCTAATTGTTTTAAACAATAAAGTCTTCCCTCCATAAAGGCAAGAATTATACAACATACTACCTAATTTGAATTCTCCATAAAATAGAGCTCATAACAATTGTAACTAACATTACTGAACACCTTTTCTGTGTCAGCAACCTTAGGTGCTTCACAAACACATAATCCTTATAATAACTCTAAAAGGTAAGAATCATTGTCTTCATTGTGGGAATTAGAACCTAAAGTTTACAATACTTGTTCTGTCATCAAATGTCTTAAATTAAAAGGTAAATCAAAGATAACTATTAAGAGTTTGAATGACAAAGGATTAAGCTATGCTGTTGACACAACAGCTGCAATTACATGATTCAATCTTAATAAATATTCAGCTAAACCTAAGTTCTCAAATAGTACCCACAACTAAAATCCTAGTAACAGATATTAAATGTTAATTTTACAGTAATAGACAAACTAAGATAACTAGGATCCTACTGTATTACTAGTTCATAGTTTCTTCTGGAACATCATAGGAAGCTCATTTAAATATTAACCTCACCACTACAATGCTGCCATAATAAATAAATATATGTACATATAGCACACCCAACATGCGACAGGACAAAGCCTGTGCTCCAGTCATATGCACATCAAATAACTGGCAAGAGCCAACAGGTTTGCTTTTCCTTAGCTGAATTCACATTGTTTTCATTAAACAAAAAGTACTCTCTTTTCTTGGCTAGAGGCAGTGAAAAAAGACAGGTAGGCACTAGAAACAAGGAACTCAAACTTTCTGGCCTCAGCTACTAGCTGGTTTTGTTGTAACCCAGCTCACTTCTCAGGACCAAGGTTCACTTACAGCAAAGACTCATAATAAGCAGTAAACAGGATTGTTCAGACAATAAAAGCATTAAGGTATCAAGTTTTTGTAATAAACAGCAACTGACCTAATCCTACTGCAATTAATTAAAACTCTCTTTCATCAGGTGAGGCAAGCTTGTGAGATTACTAATTAAAAGTTTAATCTTTAAAATGCCCAGTTTAGTATTGGGACAAGGAGCTATCTAGGTTATTTCGTTTTTTCAAACAAGGATGCTATTTTCATCACTCTGATGCACATGTTCCCTGATCTCAGTAGTCTATTCTTACAAAGACATTTCTATGCTTAAAACTAAGTAAATATTGGTAAATGTTCCTTTACTCCAAAGAACTTCCAAGGTGTGCCCAACAAAATTCCCTCAAAAATTAAAGATCTGGTGTTCCAATTGTATAATAAAACTTAAGTATCCAAGAAAGGCAAAACAATAACTTTTGAGTCTGAGAAAATATATAGCAGCCGCAGAAACCCAGCCTGGACAACAGGGTCTTAATGCATTCTGAGACTGCGGCCACCACTTCCAACTTCCACAAGACAAGGAACAGTCCACGAGAGCCCTGGTGCTTTTTCAGTTTTTCTTCCAGCAACAACTCTGTGTTGGTCCAATTTAGTCACACAGCAAAAACCTAACATACTGACAAGGAAAAAATTCTGAGATAATTTAAATGAAAATCACAGCGGCAAGAAAGTGAGAGACAGAAACAGAACACAGAGCCTAGTAAAATGGCTGTGGACCAGCTCTGACAAAAGACTGCTCACATTCTGGTATACCTGTTGGAATTTAGGATTAATTTCCAGGTGGCTATTTCCAAAAGAGAGAATAGCCAGGTACCACAGAATTCTAGGAACCTTGGCTTCTTACTTACCCATGAAATTCCAATCTGCTGCCCACAGCTAATCCACAGGAATGGACACTTCTTCCTTACAGACTCTGTTGCACCTATCCCAGAATTAGTCCCGTTTTACCTTCTCCCATCCCCTTTGTCTATTGCTAACTGAGATCCTTTCAGAAGGCCTGACATCTTTCTCTCCCCTTCACCACTTGATATATAAAAAGGCTTGCAAAGATCTAGGATGATGGACATACTGTCTTTCTTATCTAGCCATACTGCTGTGGTTGGTTTAGACTTCATGCCCCAAGACCTGTCTTCTTTCTTTTCTTTCCTGTGTGTGTGTGTGTGTGCGCGTGCTAGCAATTGCCTGGTAAACTCTCGTTTATAAAGATTTTCATCAGTGGAAGTTACAGTTTTTTGTTTAACAGTGTCGATTTGTTGTTCCACTTACTTATGCATTCATTGCCTGCTTCTGGTACTTGCCCTAACTGGAAAGAGAAATCACAACTCTGATATATTAGGAGGATAACTTCAACTAACTGAGCTACCATGCCAAGGCCAAGAAAATGCTATTTTTAGCAATATACATATTACTAAGGTTAATTGAAAAACTAGGAAACTATGGGGAGATTTCAGAAATCAAGTTTACATGTTTATATAGTTTTAGAAATCTAACAGCAGTAAAATTTTCAGTTATTATTAGGTGAGCCTCAGTGTGCAGTTTCTATTTTTGATGTGGGATTAGATTAGAAAGGGTTCTAAATGTCAGAATGAGTTTAGACTTGACCTGATGAACAATGGAAAACCAATCCAGGTTCCTCAGCAGGGAAGAAATATGAGAGGGGGAAAGGCACTTTAAGGGAATTCACTTAGTACATGTGAACAACTAGTTGAAAGTGGAATGAGACCAGGGAAAGAAAGCTTAACTTGAGTTACAGGGCTACTGAATATGCCAGGTGTGAGGAGGCTGGTGGAATGCTGGTAGGGGAAATGGGAAGGTGGTATATACTCTAAACATTTCAAATATTAATCAAATATTTGAAAATGAATGTCTAAGAGAATGCTATTGCCAATGACATATAAGAAAAGCAATAGAAAACCAACCAATGAAGGGGAAGGGTCAAGTCAAGGAACATGTATAAAGGACCCATGGACACGGACAATGCAGGGGGAGGATGGAATGGGGAGGGGTCAGCAGGGCAGGTGAGAGTAATGGGGAAAAAATGGGAACTATAATTGAACAATAAAATAAACTTTTTTAAAGATTAACTTTCCAGTCCAATTCAACTGTATGCATTTTTTGTTCAACTAGAAATGCACAAAGAAAAAAATATAATTGCAATAGATAAATGTCAATTAATTTGGACAATAAAAATGCTGGCTCTGAGAAAAAAAAGGAAAAGGAAATCAACCAATGTAATACCACACTAATAGAAAGAAAGCGGGGGGTGGGGGGGACACATGATCATCTTGACTGATGTAGAAAAAGCATCTAACAAAACCCAACACCTTTTCATGACAAAAACAATCAGAAAACCATAAATAGAAAGGAATTTCATCAACATGATAATGGGTCGTTAGTTTTTTTAAAAAAAGTCACAGCTGACATACTTAGTGGTGAAAGACTAAAGCTTTCCCACTAAAATCAGGAACAAGACAGGGATGCCCCCTTTCAACTATCCTACTGAACACTGTACTTGATGTACTAGCCTCAGAGCAATTAGGCAAGAAAAATAAAAAGGCATAAAATGGAAACCATAAAACTATCTCTATTCACAAATGATATGACATAATAAAACCCCAAAGAATCCACACAAAAAAAGTACTATAGCTAGTAAACAAATTCTGCAAATCTGCAGGAAACAAAATCAACACATGAAAACCAGTTGTGTTTCTATGAGGCAGTAATAAACAATCTGAAAAGAAAATTAAGAAAACAATCCCATTTACAACAGTATCCAAAAGAATAAAATAGCTAGGAATAAATTTAACCAAAGAGGTGAAAGACCTGTACACTGAAAAGCACAAAACATTGAGAAAGCAGTTAAAGGGAACCTAAATAAATGGAAAGATATCCAGGTTCATGGACTTTAAGACTGGATTAGTCAAGTTTCTCCACAGAAACGGAACCAGCAGGGGATGGTGGTGGTGTGTGTATAAAGAAACCCTGTTTTCCCAGTTTCCTGTCGGGCTGGTGGGGGTGTAAATTAATTTATTATAAGGAATTGGCTTTTGCAATTATTGAGACTGAGAAGTTCCAGGATCTGCAGTTAGCAAGCGGGAGACCTAGGAGAGCCAGCGATGTAGTTCCAGTCTGAGTTAAAAGCCTGAGAACCAGGAAAGCTGATGGTGTAAGTTCCAGCCGGAGGGCAGAAGAAAAGTGATGTTCTAGCTCAGAGGTCAAGTAAGATTTCCTCTTAATCAACTTTTTTGTTATTTGGGTCTCCAGTTGATTAGTGAGGCCCACAGACATTAGGGAGGGCAACCTGCTCTATTCAGTTTACAGACACCCATGTTAATCTCATCCAGAAGGACCCTCACACAGAGAATAAAGTTTGACCAACTGCCTGGGCACCTCATGGCCCATTCAAGCTAACACATGAAATTAAACATCACAAAGACATAACATTGTTAAGACAGCAGCACTTCCCAAAGTGATCTATAAATTCAATGCAATCCTCATCAAAATTCCAAAGGCCTTTTTTTTTTTGCAGAAATGGCAAAGCTGATCCACAAATGCATATGGAATTTCAATGGACCCTGAACAGTCAAACAAGATTGAAAAAAGAACAATGCTGAAGAACTCACACTTCTTGATTTCAAATATTACTACAATAAAGCTACAATAATCATTACAGTGTAGTACTGGCATAGGGAAAGACACATAATCACTAAGTTAGAATTAAGAGTTCAGAGAAACCCATACATCTATGGTTAACTGATTTGTGACAGGGGTGCCAAGGCCATTTGATGGGGGGCAAAACAGTCCCTTCAAAAACTCATGCTAGGACAACAAGATATCCATATGCAAAAGAATTAAGTTGGACACCCTCCCCCACCTCACACAAAAACTAACTCAAAATGGATCAACAACCTAAATATAAAAGCTAATACTATAAAACTCTTCAAAGAAAACAGAGGTAAATCTTCATGATCTTGGATCTGGCAATGGATTCTTAGATATGCTACCAAAAGAATGAGCTACAAAAGCAAAAACTAAGCAGGATTTCATCAAAATCAAAAAATTGTGCATCAAAGGACATTACTAAGAAAGTGAAATGACAACCTATAGGATAGACAAAAATATTTTCAAATGATAAATCTGATAAGGATCTAGTATCCAGATTATATTAAAACTCATGTAATTCAAACAACCAAAGACAGACAAAGCCAATTCAAAAATGGGCAAAGGACCACCTGTCTACAGCAGCAGCCACTCAGGAGCAGCAACCATGGCTCTGTGCTATCCCAAGGCTGTTGACCTCAACAAGGGCCACAAGGTGACGAAGAACATGAGCAAGCCAAGCCACCGATACCACCCCAGGTGCCTCTCCAAGCACACCAAGTTCATGTGGAACATGATCCGAGAAGTACATGGCTTTGCCCCCAATGAACAATGTGCAGTGGAGGAACAAGTGGGCACTGAAGTTCATTAGGGAAAGGGTACAGGTGGCTCAGCGGGTTGTAGCATCACGTCCACCAAAAGGTTATGGGTTCAAGTCCCTGCCAGGGCACATACATAGGTTGTAGGTTTTAGCTCTGGTCGAGGAGCATACGGGAGGCAACCGATTTATGTTTCTCTCTCCTCCTTCTCTTCTCTCTAAAATCAGTAAAAACATATACTTAGGTGAGAATAAAAAAAAAAAGAAAAGGGTGCAAACATAATTCATGCCAAGAAGAGAAAGGATGTGAACAATGTCCTTGCAGCTATGAGGAATGCTGCAGCCAAGAAGGTCTGAGTTCCAGACGCTCTGTGTGTAATAAAACTTGTTCAGAAAGTTGGACTTCCTGTGGTGGCGCTGGGAGGGGAGGTCACATCAGGTCCATCATCTGCTTGAGACTCCCTCCTGAAGCACGGTGATGTGGGGCATGGTGGTGGGCACAGATAGAAGCAACAAACAGGCAGTACTGGAAATTGTTTTTAATCATAATTAACTAATTCATATGTACCAGAAAAAAATATGGGCAAAGGATTTGAACAGACATTTTTCCAAGAAAGATATACAAATGACCAATAAGCATATTTAACAACATTGTTAGCCATTAGGAAAATGCAAATCAAAACTACAATGAGATACCACTTCTCTCTCTCTCTCTCTCTCTCTCACACACACACACACACACACACACACACACACACACACTCGCACGTGGGGATGGCTATTATAAAACAGAAAAACAAAAATGGAAAATAACAAATGTGGATGTGGAAAATAACAAGAAATTAGAACCCTTGTGCATTGCTGGTGGGAATATAAAGTGGTTCAGCTGCTGTAGGAAATAATTTGGCAGTTCCTGCTACAAAATGTTAAACATAGAGTTACTGTATGACCCAACAAACAATTCTACGTCTAGGTATTTACCCAAAAGAATTGGAAATAGGTAATCAAACATTGTACATGAGCCCTGACTGTTGTGGCTGAGTTGGCTGGGAGTTGTCCAGCAAAGCAAAAGGTCACTGGTTTGATTCCCAGTCGCGGCACATGCCTGGGTTGCGGGTTCGGTCCAAGCTCAGGGCACATGCGAGAAGCAACTGATCAATGTTTCTCGCCCTTCTTTCTCCCTCCCTTCCCCTCTCTCTAAAAATAAATAAATAAAATCTTTAAAAAGGAAAAAGTTGCACATGAATGTTCACAGCAGCATTATTCGTAGCAGCCAAAAGGTTAAAAAGAACTCAAATGTCCACCAATGGAAGACTGGATAAAATAGAGTAGATACACAGAGTGGAATATTAGTCAGAATTAAAAGGAACAAAGTACTGATACATACTATAACTTGGATGAATCTCAAAAACATTATACTAAGTAAAAAGAGCCAGACACAAAAGGTCATATAGTGTATGATTCCATTTATATGAAAAATCCAGAACAGGTAAATGCAGAAAGAGAAAACAGATCAGCACTGCCAAGGGCTGGGGGAATGGGGACTGACTGCCTAGGGTTTTCTTTTGCAGGTGATGATATGCTGGAACTAAACAGGAGATGGTGGTTGCACAACACTGTGAATACATTAAGTGTCCCTGAGTCATACACTTGAGTTAATTTTATATGAATTTCACCTCAAATGAATAAATATCAAGAGAAATTTGCTAACGGGTGTGTGCATGCACATGCACATGCGTGCATGCATACACTTACACCAAAAAAGAGAAAGAACACTACGGAAGTAGTAACTTGACCAGTAATACTGACAAAAGGAAACATCTGTTTACCTCATCTCAAGTTTAAACTGACTACCAGACATCATGTAGCATGCTGCTAGCACCTACGCAGGCAGATCTTTAATATGGCTTTGTGTGTCTAGTATTTTTGACCTCCTCTTTTATTTAAAAAGCCTAAATACTGGAAATAGTACACATTAGCCTCTAAGCCACTCCTAACTTTTCTAAGAATTTCCACATCTGTAAAATAAAGTACAGCATCAGCTTTGACCGTGCTGGTGTTACTATAAATGAAATAATGCATACAAGAATTGTTAATAAAATTTAAAATGCTATATAAATGTAAAATATTGTGACCTGTCCATCCAACGAAACTCATCTACAGGGTATAGGAAAACTACTGATATCCTAGGAGATAATTACCTGTGATATGGTGTTGGTTTTATCACTTACTAGCTGTGCCACTTTGCAAATTCTATTCCTAGTCGTACTAAATTTTACTTTATGGGGTTGCTATATTGGTTCAATGACAACATATGTTAAAGTGCTTCATAAATTGTCAAGTGGCAGTCAAAAAACTTGGTTTTACAAAGGTATGTATGGCATTGGGGGAAAGTTGGATGGCTTTAAGTCCCAGCTCTGCTACTTAGAATTTAATCTTGAGTAAGAGAAAACCACATTTCTCATCTGCAATATGGAGGCAAACAGACTTGGATTTAAAATCTCGTATTAGGTCCTTACAAGCTATATTAAATCTGAGTCTGAGGTTCCTAATCAGTAATAATACATAATTATTCATACCTTGCAGGGGTTTTGTAAATATTAGAAATGTACAGAAAAATTTTTAGAGCAGTAACTGGAATATGACCAAGGCTATTACTACAAGCATATATCTCCGTGCCTATTATAAGTGTGAGAAAAGCAGCTCCGCAGCAAATGCTTAAAGCCAAGAAGGCTGATATGCAAGTAGAAATGTCCAACAAGCATCTGCTAATAGAGGGGTAGATTACCAATGCAGACAGGGAAGCAGTTAATAAAAGGGCAGTTAAGAACCAAGAAAGCAAACAGTTTAGCCCATAGCAGAGAAGATGCAAGAACTAGAATACAGGACCCAGAGGTCCAAAGAAGGAGGGCTCAGGAAACAAGGTAGCTGAAGCATTGAGAATACTAATTGGACCCTAAACTGAAGCCTGAGGCCAGGGTTCTGCCCTAATCTGTATGACCAAGAGTAAATCAGCCGCCTAAACCCACTACTCCATTATTGAGATGAAGGCTGTATTGGATAAATTCGAACATCTTTTGCGGGGCCAATTTTCCTAAGAAAAGGGTAAAATTATGTAGCCAATTCAGAAATGAGAGCTAACACAGTACTTTTGTCTGTGATGAAACTATGGCAAATGATGAAAAAATATCCACAGAAAATTTTAAGAAAAAAGCAGAACAGTTGATAATAAGTAGCAGTAAAAATCAAATGCCAAAATAAATATCAAGAAAAAAAGAGTCAATAAGGAATCATGACAAATAAAAGCACGAGAAAGGGACTTGCGGGGTACCTGAATTACTAAGGGAAAACAGTAAAAAGAATTACTACTGAAAGGCCACTGATTTGATTAGAAGCTGGTCAGTCGCTGATCACTTCCAAAAGCTGTTTCATTTGGTAGTGACAAACACTATAAAGCCTACTTTGGCAAGGCTCTCGCTGGGCAGCCTGGTGGATCTCATAAAACCATTCATTGCCCTACAATCTCACCTTCTGCTGCCTGGTCAGCCTCTCTGGGCAATCAGAGCCTCTTCTTGCTGGAGTGTCTGCGAAGCCTGTTGCTGCCTCAGCCTCCGGGCTATGCCTCCTATCAGCCAAGATCTAATCTTGTCAGGTCTTTGTTTTCCAAGTTTTCTACAGTGAACTGGAATTACAATGTAATTGGAAAACACTCTAAAAAAGAAACAAGGAGATTTAGAAACTGTTCAAAAAGTAAATAAAAGAAAAGAAAGGCGGTAGACAAGGCAACAGCTAGAATAGGGCATCAGAGGATTTTGAGCTCGTAGTTTAATGGAAAGTGGGAATTACGTGGAGTAGGGCAGAGCTTCTCAAAGTTTATCACCCAGGGATCTTGTCCAAATGCAGATAGATTCTAATTCAACAGGTCTAAGGCAGAAGCCCAAAGAGTGGTATAATGATTTGTAGAGCTTGCTTATTTCCTGTGGCAATTTCAAGCTACCAACAGGAGTTCACTAAACAGAGTTGGGAAGACAGGTGCACAGTCAGCTGGAGAGGCTGTAATAGTTGGTTCCAGCACATCCAAGGTTCCACATTTCTAACAAACTCCTAAGTGATGCAGATGCTGCTGGTTCATGAACCACCAGATTTTGAGTCGCAAGGGGAAAGACAACAGTAAAGGTGTCTAGACGTTAGACTAGGACAAAGAAGATGTGAGATAATTTAGGAGAACATGGAAAGAAATCTAGATCAGGCTTTCTCAAGCTCAGCATTACTGACATTTTGGGCCAGCCAACTATTTGTTTTAGGGGGCTCTCCTGTGCATTGCATCCCTGGCTTTTACCCACTAGATGCCAGCACCATCTGCCTCCAAGAGTCACAATTAAAAAGGTCTCTAAACACCAGTGATCTAGATTCATCCCTAAGAAATGAGCAAAGAAGGGATGGGTACCTTTCCTGCTGAGAAAAGAGATGTTGAAGGGGGAAAGACAAACAAACATGAGACAAAGAGCTCTCTTCACGCGTCCAAAAGCTAAGTTACACAGAGAAAAAGGTTATTTAGAAAGAGTGCAAGGAGGATTGAAAGTTTAAAATATCAGGAGAGTTCTAGAGAGTAATGGAAAGGTTCTAACCAAAGATAATGGGTGGGTCTACTGACTAAGAAGGAGGATCAGGGACATCTTTGGCTCTTGGGAGTCAGAATTGCCTGGGTTCGATTCTGGCTGTACTGCATACTAGCTGGGTGACCTTAGGCAAATTATTTAACAAATATAATCCATGTCATAAGAAAACTTCACAGAGTGTTCATAAGTACTGAGATAATACTCATATATGTTAAGCTCTGAACACAGAGTCTGGAACACAGTCCATGCTAAATGTTAGCTACTTTTATTATCAACATCATTATGGTCCTTGAAATATATCTGCCTCACTTGGCTATTGCTTTAAATTTCTTTGATGAAACAAAACACGTGGAGAGATCGTGCCTGCTGAGGTATTATTTGTCAACATGTTTTATAAATATTGTACTGTGTAGCTGAGGAGGCGGGAGAGTTGTGGAAGGCAACCACGCACTCATTTGCTGATGCTCCAACAATCACAATTCATGAGACAAGGTAAATGAGAATGAAAAGCCAATAAATCCAGGGAAAACAAAAAGGACATTAAATTTTCACTGAAACTGGCAGGTTTTCATACGGTTTCAGAGAGCAGAAAGAATGTGTGATGAACCCTGGTACCACTGCCAAGCACAACAGGTTTCTAAGAATCAACCTGACTTCAAGTTGTTTATCCTACAGTAACAGTAATGTTGCTACTGGTTAAAACACAGGACCTCTCTGTAAGTAATTCTTTAGATATTCAATTATCATTCTGCAGTCTGGGGGGATTCAGGATTAACACAAAGTATCCTCCTTTAGGTTTGAGTAGGTACTGAAAACCTATTTCAAGAGTACTACATTTCTGCCTCACTAAAAATCTTGGGAGGTTATAGAGGGTTCTGTCTCTCCCATGTACAACTGACCAATGAGGAAAGGGAAGCATTCTAGGTTTTAAATAGCTTCTCAGTGTCTGGGGAGGAGAGCTCTCCTCAACTAGACCAGCTAAAGATCCTCTAAGAGAAATGTAGAGTGCTACAGAGAATTCAAAACAGTCCATTCTAACATGAGAGTTACCAAGATGAGGGAGAAGTTGATAAAATCTTTCCTCTGAGATGTGAAAGTTACTTTCCGCATTCAAGATTCTTTCAACCTGGCCTGCCAACTTCAAATTAGCAAAAACAAAAAGGGCAAACTTTATCAAACATACCAAACTTATCATCTGTCTGTATGGAGTGAATCACTGGAAAGAACAGTTAATGTCATCACTCCGCAGGAAGCCAGGAATGAGGGCACTCCTGCCAACCCCTGCCACTGGACTTCCAAGCTTTCCAAAAATAGCAATGACTTATATACAGTGCTCATCAAACAACTCACATACAAAAGTCTCAAATAGATAGTGATGAGACAGGGGTCACTACTCAAACTGTGGCAAAAGGAAATGAAGATGCAGCTGATTAAAAAGCACATGGCCTCAACAGACAGTTCTGACAAATTTAAAATGACTTGCTCTCCCTTAAAACAGTCTCTTCTCTAAATCAACACAACTGTCTCAAAACTAAGATTCTCCCACCTGTTTTTAGTTATGTCTTAAAAATTAATAGAACTGATCTTTGAAACCAGACATAATCCTGAGATTCCAGCAGGCATTGGTGAACACCTAACAATGCTACTTCTCTTAGAAATCAGCACGTACTTTCATTTCCAGGCTCAGGATCTGGAAGTTTCTTTTGCTACAGGAGTTTGCAAAGGAAGGGTGCTCACTTTATACACTATTGGTCTCCTGAATGCATGAAAAGAGTAAAAAGGTATAAAAGGTTTCTCATGTGGAGGCATCTGACGGCTTTATATTTTGAGTATTTTATGACATTTCTCACTTCCAAACTCGAATTTGAATACCCGGCACAAGTTTCCCATTTTGTATTGAGAAAGCACAGTGTTTGAGGGATGATGAGGTAGTGTGAGGTTATAACATTCCAAAGTAACATTAGAAGACATACTTCAATTGCCCACTTCCCAAGTTTCTTCACACAAACGTTAGCCTTTAGATTTTCTCCCAAAACAGTGTTCTTTTACTCTCACCATCTTAGCTCTGAAATCCTCATACTGATTTCGATCTTAGATAACATAATAGGAAAACATTATCCGCACACGTTCTGTTCATCACTCTGTTCCTTCCCCCTTCTTAAAAACTCTAGAGTGATGAATGCTACTATTACGATCACTACTGGGGAGGCTGCTCTCTGTTTACAAATAAAAAAGCCGGGGTGGGAGGTAGGGGAAGATAGGAAGTCGTAGCTAGGGCCCGTGGTCTTTCATAAGGTGTTGAAAAATCCTCACTTTGTTAAATAACTTCTCTTTGCGTGAGGCCCTTTAAAGCAGCACTGCCACAAAATGGATTTAAAAACAAAAACCACCGAAGTTAACCTTTGGAAGTTTCTCAACCCCGATCGCGGCCGAAGAGCGCGCTCCTTAGAGATCTCTGATGCAGACAACCCCAAGACCAGCCCTTTTATTTCTTTCTTCCAAAACATCGAACCACCTCTAACTTCAAAACTCAATCCCTGCAACCCAAGCCTTACAAAGACTTCGACCTCCTCCCGAGGAGCCCCCTTCCTTACCCTCGCAGACCCACCGCCCGGATGTCCTCTGCAGCCCCACCCCCCAACGCCCAGCCTCGCATGGCCCACCCGCTCTCCGACGACCCTCGACCCTCGCTGCTCCGCTATAGCCCCGCACCCCTCCTCTCTCCGGAGCAGGGCCGAAGCCCGCCCACCCCCGCCCCATCGCCTCCAAGGGGCCCACCGAGCCGTGGCGATCTGCTGTTCCGGCCGCGTCGTCCTGCTGAAGCTCCGCAGTCATGGCCGAGACACCCCTCCACAGTTCACCCTCCTCCCGCCACCAGCCCAGCGTTGCTGGAGGAGGAGGAGGAGGTGGAGGTGGAGGAGGAGGTGGAGGAGGAGGTGGAGGAGGAGATCCCGCCTCCCGCTCCGCCTCCACCCCCACCTCCCCCACCCCGACGCCAGAGGTCCAACCCACACGCCCCGCCCCCGGCCTGCGTGCACGCACCCAAAGCGCGCAGCCGAGGGCTGAGCCACTCGGGCGTGCTCCCGCGAACACCGGGCTCTGACCCGACGTTGCCCACGTGACCCCAGCTCCGCCCGCCAGCAGCTAATGGTCAGCTTCGCTATCTATGGCGGCTAACTTTCTGTCGTGCGGGGACTGCTTTGCTGGACTGCGGTCTCTGACCCGGAAGCTTGTTCTCCGTGTTCTGCTTTCCAAATCTTCTTATTTCTAGGACTCATCACTGGCTCAATCTTCACCCTCAGAGGAGTTAAAGCTGCTCCCCATTTTGGGACCCTGTCTAGGGACACCGTAGACAGTTTCCCACCTGTTCATGTTGCTATTTCGAAGTCCAGTGACACGAAAAATTGTTAATCGTTCTTAAAAAAGGAGAGGCAGAGGTTGAATGGAGGAGTGTGGTCTTTCTAAACTTAACAAACCTCAGTTCACTGGTACCCAACATGGTGCCCCAACCTCGACCTGAGCATAGGGAGTGTAGACAGTGTAGACAGTTTCCACTAGTTTTGTCACCAAAAAGATTAGGGGGTGATCGGAGAAAGAACGGGTTGCAACTCATTGCATACAGGCACCGCGAGCCACGTGCACACATTGCACTGCTGCCAAAATGGAGAGGTATTTTCATAGAAGGGGAAAAGGAATTTAAGGAGAGGGGCATTTACAACCAGAGAGCTTTATTGTAAGCGTAAAGCTCTGCCTGTGGGGTTCTCTTGAGGACAGAGTTCGAGAGTTCGAGAACTTCTCCCATAAACGCTAGTTTCTCCCGCAGACCCTGCTACTTACCTTGTTAAAATCTATGTCAAGAGCAAGAAGGCAGTTGGAGTCATGTCCACAAAAACCCTACTGAGACCAAGGTCCATAAGTTTAGTGCCTATGTGGGTTTTTCCCCCCTGTATTAAGTCTTGCATTTAAGTCTTTAATGCATTTTGAGTTAATTTTTGAATATGGTTTCAGCAGTCTAGTTGCATTCTTCTGCATGTGGCTTTCCAGTTTCCCCAACACCATTTATTAAAGACGCTTTCTCTATTGCATGCTTTTGGCTCCTATGTCAAAAATTAGTTGCTGACCTATGTGTGGGTTTATTTCTGGGCTCTCAATTCTGTTCCATTGGTCTGTGTGTCTTTTTCTTCCAATGCTTTACAGTTTTGATTATTGTGGTTTTGTAGTATAGTTTCAAGTCAGGGAATGTAGTACCTCCAGTTTTGTACTTTTCTCTCAGGGTTGCTTTGGCTATTTGGAGTTTTCTGTGGTTCCACATAAATTTTAGGATTATCTGTTCTAGTTAGGTGAAGATTACCACTGGGATTTTGATGGGGATTTCATTAAATATGTATATTGCTTTAGGTAATATGGCCATTTTAACAATGTTAATTCTTCAATCCATGAACACAGAATATCTTGAAAGTATTATGTTAAGTGAAATAAATCAGACAAAGAAGTACAAGAACTGTATGGTTACACTTATATGTGGGATATTAAAAAAAGCCACAAATGAGCAAGTAAACAAGTTTTTTAAAAACCTATGTACAATAGAATGGTGGTTACCAGAAGGGAAGGCAGATGCGGGAAGGACAAAAAAGAGTAAAGGAGGTCAAATACATGGTGTCAGAAGGAGATTCAGCTTCAGTTGGTAAGTACATGATAGAGTATACAGATGAGACTATACACCTGAAATGTATTTAATGTTACTAACCAGTTACCCTAATAAATTAAAAAATAATAAAAATATTGTTACATTTTCCCATCTTAGATTTTCTTGAGTTCCAACTAAATTTTGTAGTATTTTGTTAAGTTTGAGCCAGGTACCTATAGCATATTAAGGCTAAGGTGCCCCCAACTGAGTTGCATTTTCAAAAATTTGGTGAAAATTATAACTATTCACATTCATGTGAATCACACCAGCAAGCCACTTGGCACACTTTTGGCTGTCCCAAATCTATGTGGTTGCTGGGTATGAAAGGGCCTTTTACAGGGGTTACTGCTTTTACCATTGTCCTAGTCTAGCCCTCAGCAGCACCTTTGGTGTGAATTTTATACAGATGGTGGCCTTCCCTGTGGCATTGTTGTCCATGCCATTGTGATGTTTCACCCGCAGGTCTTTCTAGTTTGCATGTGACCACAGCTTGTGGCATAAGGTGATAGATACATATCAGCTGCATCTCTCATGGGAAACCAGATTGCTGTCAGGAGCCTGAACCATGACTGAGGATAGATACTTCCTTCACCTGGTGATACAGGGGTCTCCTTTCCCTGGCAGGTAACTTTCGAAGAATCTTCCACATTCAGCAACCTGACTGTGTTTATATCTAATGGTTGTAGACAATTTTTTGTGCCTTTGCCTTTTTATTTTTTTCATGAGTACTCAAAACCTGTGTTCATGGCCTCATCCTAGAGTGTCATTGCAAAAGAAGTTGATTTCCTAGCTTAGTTTATTTGCAGCATTGCATACTTGTATGTTGCTAGAAATCTCTATTTCTGTGTCTTTACCATGTCTCTGGAGCAACTCTTGTTTCATCTTTGCAAATTCACTTAAGGAAATTGCTTATTTAATGTGTGTAAGTGGGAGGAAATCTATCACCCTCATTTATGAAAATTTCTTTAAAAGACCACAGACAGTCTATATCCATGTCTCTGAAAACCATTTGATAAATACAGGCCCCTGAGTTTTGATTAAGTGGCTTTCTACTACATGGTTCTAAATAGGGCTCCAAATTAATAAATTCAACCTAATCAATTTGAAGGCTATAGCCCCATTGGGTTTAAATGCCACCTGTTTTTGGACATGGTAATCAGCTAGAGATACCCTGTCCAACCAGCATACTTAATGAACACTCTATGTCAGTGCTTGGCCATCAGTTGGCAAGCTTCATGGTGATTAAATAACAGAAGTGGGTATCATGGAACATACGCTGTCACCACACAAAATCCCCTCTCATTCCTCTTTATAACCTACACATGAAGGCTCCAGAATAATTACATTATCAACTGATAATCATTTCAAGAGTATTCAGGAAAAATAATAATATGGAGCAATAAATAGTTAACCTGTTAAAAAAAAAGGGGGGGGGCAGATAGTTTCCAGAGTATTTTCTCAAAGAAGAAATTGAATTATTTTCCTTTCATAGAAAACTTTTTGTCCCAATGCTAGGTTATTTTTCTGAGTCAATGGATTTATACCTCTGCTTCTGATTTACTTCAAACTGCAAAAATAGTTTAATCCATTTCAATATTATTGAATATATCTATAGAGCTTGTGTGGGATAAATATGAAGGAAGGGAAGGTGTTAGGAAAAGAGAAAATGTATACTTGTATTTCATCTGGGCTTCACTCTATAAATAGCTTTTGCCACTGGCTTTGGAGCAACTGTATTTGAAAGGTGACGGCTGAGGTTGATTGACAAGTGTAGCTGTTGTTGGAGCCTAGGATCCTTTCCAAAAATGATCTAGTCAGAAGTATCCTTAAGGCCCAGCTTCTCAACAGTTAGGAAAATGACCTTTCTTAATATAGAGGAAAAAATATGAACATTTCTGTTTTAACCCCTAAATTAAAGATTTGGATGATATATAAGGTTAAACTACAGGTGTTGAGAAAATGTTTCAGAAAAGGCTTTCTTTTTTGCTAGTTGAAAAATAAATGGGGCCTTGGCCAGGTATCTCAGTTGGTAGAGTATCATTCTGATATGCAGAGATTGCAGGTTTGATCTCTGGTCAGGTCACACACAAGAAACAACCAATGAATGCATAAATAAGTGGAACAGCAAGTCCATGTTCCTCTCTCTTTCTCTGTCTCTCAAATCAATTAACACACACAAAAAAAAACAAAGGGTTTCCAACCTTCCTAAAATTTGTACAGTACACAAATGTGGTTTGTGGATAACTGAAACAACTTTCAGTGAAGTTAATCATCACTTTCCTTTTAGAAGTATTTGGCCTTGGTATTCAAAATAACAAATGTGTCCTTTTCCTTTTGTTTCTCTAGAAAATATAGAAACAGTGAAAGAAAAAACTATTAAAATCATGCGTTCTGAAGAATTCATGAAAAACCTAAACACTTAAGATCCAATTTTCCTTTTACAGGAAAGTGAGATAGCTTTAGCCTCCAGATAAAAAGGTAATAATAACAGTTGGCCTGGGGGTTAATCCCTCCCATTGACAAGCCAACAGCAATCAAGGTTCAACTATAACAGAAAGGTACACATGGCCTACATGTGGGGGCGGATGCACCCAGAGTGCCCATCTTGGGTGACCAGAGAGGTTGCACCACTGGGCCCTATAGGATGCCTCCTGTAGGAAACTACTTCACCAAGACTGGGAGAGATAGCATACCTACCTAATACATAGAAACAAACACAGGGAGGCAGCCAGAATGAGGAGACAAGGAAACATGTCCAAAATGAAAGAACAGGAGACATCTCCAGGAAAAGAACTAAACAAATAGAGTCAAGGAAACTACCAAATACTGAGTTCAAAATAATGGTTAAAAGGTTGCGCAGAGAACTTAGTGAGAACATCAACAGAATGAAAAAGGACATAGAAACAATTTAAAAAGAACCACCCATAAATGAAGACTGCAGTAACTGAAATGAAGAATACAGTGGAAGGAATCAACTGCAGATTAGATGAAGCAGAGGATCAAATCAATGATTTGAAAAGCAAGGTAGCAGAAAACACCCAATCAGAACAAAAGAGAAAAGAATCCAAAAGCATGGGGATAGTTTAAGGGACTTCTGGGACAATATCAAGTGTAACATCTGCAGAAAGAGAAGAGAGGGAGAGAGCAAGGAATTGAGAACCTATTTGAAGAAATAATGACTGAAAACTTCCCAAACCTTGTGAAGAAAAAAGACACACAAGTCCAGGAAATGCAGAGCCCCAAACAATATAAACCCAATGGGGTTCACACCAGGACACACAATTAAAATGCTGTCAACTGATGGTCTTTGGTGCTGAATCAATGCCAACAGGAATCCCCAACTTGGGATGCAATGAGGGAGAAAACTTTATTCAGTGTAAAACAGCTCAATTGTGATACAATAGCATGGCTGTGAGGTGATCCTGCAGCCAGGCCACTCTCTAATCAGACTGCTGTGCTCTGCTCCTTTCCAGTCTACCTTGCACTGTGTTGGTTTGCTCCTCTCTGCTCTGGTGAAACATCTTCAATGTTTCAATTCAGCCAGGGAGACACAGTCTTCAGTCTTCAGTGGAAAATGCACTCTCTGAGCCAGAAGGGAGCTAGCTGGCCTCTATGGACAGAAGTCTCCAGCCCTGGTCCCGGGTTCTGTCCACATGCAAATGAAGACTCCAAATCCTCACAGTTTGGTTCAAAAGGCACTGTTCTGATTATTTAGAGTAGAGCCACTCTGATTGGTTGGAGTTATGCAGCTTTGATTGAGTGTGGAAAGCCTCAATCCTATTGGTTGAAATAGGATTCCAGGAACTCCTTTATAAGGACTGGCTTAGATGGCAGAAACACAGTACAGGCAAGCAGTTGACTGCAAGAGGCAGGCAGTCCAGCACCACCTTTTCCATGAAGTGCAGTTTATGTGGGAGGTCTCTGGGCAAAAATGGCTGGTAGGCTCTGTTTTTTAAAAATTTGAGCTATTTAGCCACCAAGGGCCCTTCTTAGTAGGTGTATTTTTTCCTCAGGGTTCACAAAGGTTAAAGACAATGGAATCTTAAAAGTAACAAGAGAAAAGCGGTTAGCTATCTATAAGGGAGCTCCTACAAGATTGTCAGCTGATTTCTCAACAGAAATTTTGCAGGCCAGAGGGGATTGGCATGAAATATTCCAAGTTATGAGAAGCAAGAACTTATAACCAAGAATACACTACCCAGCAAAGTTATCATTTAGGATTGAAGGACAGATAAAGAGCTTCCCAGACAAGAAAAAAATTAAGGAAATTTATCACCACCAAACCTGTATTACAAGAAATGTTAAGGGTCTCCTTTAAGAAGAAGAAGAAAAAAAAGATAAAAAATATGAATGGCAAAATGGCAATATATAAATATCTATCAACAATTACTTTAAATGCAAATGGATTAAATGCTCCAATCAAAAGACATAGGGTGGCTGAATGGATAAAACAGCAAGACCTTTATATATGCTGCCCACAAGAGACTCCATTCAAATGGAGAGACACACACAGACTGAAAGGGATAGAAAAATATAATTCATGAAAATGGAAACAAAAAAAATGCCAGGGTAGCAATACTTATACCAGATAACACAGACTTTAAAACAAAGGCTATAACAAGAAACAAAGAAGGACCCTGCAATTCCACTTCTTGGTATTTATCCAAAGAATCCCAAAACACTAAATTGAAAAGACCATATGTTTATCCATATGTTTACTGCAGCATTATTTACAATAGTCAAGATATGGAAGCAACCTAAGTGTCCATCAGTAGATGAATGGATAAAGAAGTAGTGCATATATGCAATGGACTATGACTCGGCCATAAAAAAAGAATGAAAATCTTGCCATCTGCAACAACATAGATTGAACTAGAGGGTATTGTGCTGAATGAAATAAGTCAGAAAGGGAAAGATAAATACCATATGGTATTTCACTTATATGTGGAATCTTAAAAACAAAATAAATGAACAAACAATAGAAACAGACTCATAGATACAGAGAACATTTTGATGGGTGCCAAATGGAAAGGGAATTGGGGTGATGGGTGAAAAAGGTAAAAGAATTAAGAAGCTCAGATTGCTAGTTACAGAATAGTCACAGAAATATAAAGTATAACATAGGGAATATAGCCAATAATGTTGTAATAATTATGTATGGTGACAGATGGGTGCTGATTTTATCAGGGTGATCTCTTTGTAGATTATATAAATGTCTAGTCACTGGGTTGGACACCTGAAACTAATATTCTACATCAACTATAATTGAAAAATAAAAAGGTATTTTTAAAAAGGTAATAATAGAGAACTAGAAATAAAACCATTTTTGCAACCTTGGTTTTTAACAGACCAGCATTGAAGACGAGTGGGGATAGGATGGACTTGTAATAAACAGTGCTCAGAGTGGTAGTTATCTGTATAAAAATTAATTTTGGATTCTTACCTTACATCATAAACAGAAATCACTTTTATGTATATTAAAGACTTAAATGTAAATAAAGCTATGTAAAAAACTTGTGAAACACTTTAGAGAATCCAACACTTTGGGATAGGGGATCTTTCTTAAATCAGACACAAAAAGCACAATCCATAAAAGAATAGATTGATAACCTCAATTATGTTAAAATTAGGAATTTCTGTTCATTAAAAGATACCATGAGAAAAATAAAAATACCCAGACACTGGGAGAAAATATTTTTAACACATATAACTGAAAAGAGTAGTATCTAGAATAGTTTCTCAACTTTGGCATTATCAACATATAGGATCAGACAATTTTCTGTTCTGGTGGCTCTCCTGTGCATTGTGGGAAGTTTTAGCACCACCTCTGGCCTTTACCTTTCAGATGCCAGTAGCTCTTCCCTATCTAGTTGTGACCACCAAAAATGTCTCCAGACATTGCCAAATATTTTATGCATTGCCAAATATTTTCTAAGAGGCAAAGTTTCCACCTGTTGAGAACCACTGATTTAAAGTAGGTGAAAAACTCTTAAAAATGGAAAGAAAAAGATAATGCAATAAAAAAATGGCCAAAGGCTTAATTAGGCACGTCACAGAAAAGAATCCCAAGTGTATGAAAAGATGCTAAACACACTGGTAATTAGAAACACATTAATCAAAACCATAATGATAGCATTTTACGCATACAACTTGCAAACTTTTTTAAATACCACAATAACATGTTGGTGAGAATGTGGAGCAACAGGAGGACACATACACTGTTTGGTAGTATCAATTAGCACAACAACTTTGGAGAACAATTAACATTGACTACTAAAATTTGAAGTTGTGCATACTTCATGGCCAACAATTCCTCCCTGAAATAGTATCCTAGAATTTTTTTTTAACCAGGATATATGTATAAAAATGTTCATAACACTTTTAACAGCAGACAAAACTGGAAACAAACTAAATCTATCAAAAGTAAAACTGATCAATTTTTTGTGTAGTTATTTAATAAAACATTATATGGCAGTGAAAATGAATGAATTACAGCTGTACAATATCATGGACAATTCTCAGGAACATCGTGTTGTGGGGTGAAAAGCAAATCACAGAAGATAAAATATAACATGATTCCTTTTATACAAATTACAAAAACAATATTAAATAACGTATTGTTTAGGGAGGTAAACTTATGGTTAAACTACAAATAAAGGCAAGAACACTATAAACACAAAATTTTGAGGGAAGTGAAGGACTGGGGAAAAGGCATATAGAGGAATTCGCAGAAACTGGTAATATCCTATTTTCATAAATCAGGTGGTAGATATTTGAGGGTACATTATATCCTCTTACGTAGATATTATAACTACTTAATAAAACAAAAGATCAAAAGGACACTATTCTAATAATACAGATTAAAAACATAATAATACTTTTGTACCCTCAAAGAATACTGAGAAGCATAGTTTTATCAGTTCACAAAAGATAACTTTTTTATGCCAGATGATGCATGAAGTAAAGATTTAACATTCTTTCCTAATCAGTAGAAATGATGAGTTTACAGTCTTCAAGATAAAGCAAATAAAAAATATTGGCGTTCCATTTTATACAGAGTGTGACAAAAATCCAGATTTTAAATGATGTGCAAGGAGTTTTTGAAATCTATTTTGCAAAATATTTCTCTTTTAGCTCTCAGCATTTAAAGAAAGACTTCTATAGAAGCCTCCTACAGAAACCAAAAACATGACTTTGGGTGAAAACCAGAAAGCTACCCAGAAAAAGCAAATAGAAACTTATATAATGATGCAAGTACTGGGACATAAATTGGGACACCGGGTGACTTAATTTTTTCACTCAGGACACCATTGAAATAAAAAATCTTCCTCCTCAAAATTTGAAGGAACAGATGAAGCAAAAATATAAAATTAAAATAAAAAGCTAATACAAACTTGCCTTTAGAAATGCAAATGTTTTTTACTGAGGTTTTATAGATTCTGATATTTGAATCTAGAAAAAAACAGGACATTTTTAGAGAACATAATAGCTAACTTTACTGAGCACTTAGACCTAAGTAGTGTTCTGGGTGCTTTCCATGTATGAACTAATTTTACCCTCACAATAAACGAAGTGATAAAATATAGGGCTGAGACCTTAATCCGATCATAATCAATTGGAGGGACTGTAAAAGGAGCTCATGTGCCCTATGTCTGGAAAAGCCCTACAGCAAAGAGCCTATGTTTACAACACAACTCTATGGTTATGGCAGCCCCTCCCCTCAACCTCCTCTTCCCCTCTGTAAAGTACCTCTTCCTTTCTTATCCCACAGTGGCTCACCAGGGCTGCGGACACTGGATTGCAATCTTTCCTAGTTCCGAAATAAATTCTTTTTGGTAATGCAATACGTAGTCAATTCTGTTTTATGGTCAACAAAAGTAAGTGCTGTTATTATAAATACCTGCTTTACAAATGAGTAAACGACCACAGACAGGTTAAGTAATTTGTCCGAGATCTTTCTACTAATAAAGGAGAGCCAGGTTTCTAAGCCAAGCAACAGTCTAGCTCTATCTGTAGCTCTCTCTGGGGTGAAAAATAGGAAGATTCTGGCTTAGAGAAACTCTCACTGGGAAAGATGGACAGTCAGAGAAGGAGCCTGTAATGACTATTCTGAGGTGCCACTTGCACTGTGTGGAGAAAGAGAGAGAAAGCTGAGAGGAAGACAACAGGAGTCTTGGCACTCAGCAAGAGGACTAGTTGTACTCAGGATAATCACAGGTTCTAATTTTCCTGGGACAATTCTTGTTTATCCCTGTTTTTCCAGCATGATTATTAGTAGCTCCTCCTTTCTCAAATTTCCAGGTTTGGATAATAAATTATATGGTCACCCTCCTTACAGAGAAATTCATCTTGAATTTAAGAAAAGGTTTTAACTTCCCAAAGTCTTTCAGATACAGCTAAAATGCAGATCCTTAGCCAAATCTGATAAGCATGCATTATTAACATAATTGGCTAATCTGTTTCTAAAAAACAAAGAGAAATAGAAGGAACCCCATTAAAACTGAGTGGAATTACTGCCTTGAGTACCATGCCTTTAAGAACTACAGCTTTTTCAATTTTGTAAACCATCTTCTATTGTCATTTAAGGCCCAGGTGCCTCAGAGCAGTCCTTGAAGAAATGGAGACCCTGTGGCGTTAGAAGGAGAGAGAATAGCCGAAGGCCTCTGCCAGAGGGTTAAAAACTACAGTGGGATATGAATGGAGCTTACTGTCCCCATAGGAGAAGAGAGTTTAGAATTTCAGTTTTGGAATGGTAATGGTATGAACTCTGAAGTTGTGAGACAATGATTTTTTGTAATATTTATTGTCTCTTATACTTCTCTAAATTATCCATAGCAAGAAACTTAAAATCAAAGGAACAGGTGCTAATAGACTAGTCACATTTGTGAAGACCTGTAACCCTGTCACGTGGAGGTCAGTTTCTTTAAGAAGTACAGGTGAAAAACTGCACTCCTGGAGCCAGAAAATCAGAGAGTTGGTCTATGTGAATCAAAGAGCTCTAGTACCAAGGAGAAAAAGCTTCAGGTAAGTATTTCAGCTTAAAATTGTTAGTCTTGTTAATTCTGTTACCAAACAAAAAATGGCTCAGCTGCCTGCTGCCACCCATAGGCAAATTCTGGAGGCAGAAGTTTGGTGAAAAAAAAAGGAAAGAGGTCTTTTATTCAAAAGCTGCACAATCTGGGAGGGTGGCTGGCTCCTGCCTCAAAGCCCATCCCTCCAAAAAACACAGAGGAAAACTGGAAAACCCCACCACCGTCTTCCAGACCAGTCCAAGGCTTCACCCAGATCTCCTTCTCTCATTCAAAATACTGTCCTTCAGGAATTGCAGGTGGCCACTGAATTGTCTTCCCAGCAGCTCAGCTTCTCTCCCCACCACTGGTGGGTCCCAGGCTCCCTTCTTTTCAGAGCCAACATTGGCTACGCGGCTTCCAGGGCCAGCCTCTGGCAAGCCCCAGCATGCACATCTGTGAAGTGGCTCCAAAAAGAGTACTGCATTTCTCCCTTGCCTCTGTTTAAATCTCCTAGCCCAAACATCCATGTACTCTAGAAGAGTCCGGCTTCCCCCAGTCAATCCCAGCCTTTTACCAGGCTAAATTGACAGGACAAGCACCTCCCCCTGCCACCGTCTTGACTTTCTACAGTACAGTACATGTGGCTGTGTCCTCTGTTCTCACCCTCACCCAGAGACGGGAAGGGAGTACATGGGCTTTTCCCTTAGCCAAACACCTCACTAGCTTTTTGTGTGCTCAGTGCAATGACTTCTTCCAGCACTGCATCTCTGCCTGCGGGTAGGGGTGAGGAATCTGTCATCATGGGCCACCACTAGCTTGGTTACTGGGCAACGCGGGGCAGGTCCCTGCCTAGGGTGCAGTGATTCCCTCTCTAAGCCCCTCCTCTGCTCTGCTGGCACTCCCTGCCCGGCCAGTTCTATCTATATCAATTTGAATCAGAGGATTCTCAACTTCCATTTCCTCAGCTTTATGAAAAGATGAGCAGTGATCTGAACAACTACTGCTTTATGTTAAATCTCATTGTTTCATTGGCAAGACAAAGAGAATGGGATGAAGGCAAAACCAATGCTGTGACTTGATTATGGTGAATAGGTCTTTCAGTGTCTGATCTGGTTATAGGATTATCTGAAGAACATGATGAAAATATTTTGAACATTTTGCATAAGTTTTGATTTTTATGAAACTAAACATGCATTGCTTAAATTGGATAAAATAGTTAAAGAGCCCCTTTTCCATCACTTTGTGTACATTATCAAATAAGCCTACACATTCAGAGCAGATTCTAGAGATTGCTTGAGGGAGGTTGCCTGAAAAAAGGTTGTAAAACAAAAGTGTTTACTTGCTTTCATTCTCAGTATTTAACCATACTAGAAAAGCTAAGATATATCTTGCTTTTTCCACTTGTTCCAAGTTACCTGGTGTTGGCAAAAGCATATGCCAGTGGTTCTCCATTCAGAGAAAAATTTTGTCCCCTAGGAGACAATTGGCAATGTGTGGAGACATTTTTAGTTGTTACATTTAGGGGATGAGTACTACAGATATTGAATGAGTAGATGTCAAGGATGCTACTAAGTGTCATACAATGCTCAAGAAAGCTCCCCACAACAAAGAATTATTCAGCCCAATAGTGGTAAGCAAAGTTTGTAAACCTTATGATAGGCAAACATATCAGTGCAGCAAAATAGAGAGCCCACAAATAAATTCACAGAGTCAACTGATTTTCAGAAAAGATACTGAAACTGTTCAGCGGGGAAAGAAAAGTATTTTCAATAAATAGTGATAAGCAATGAGATATTTGCATAGAAAAAAGTGAAACTAGACTTCAATCCTACATCATATATAACAACTAATTCAAAATATATATATATATATATTTTCAGAGGAGAATCAAGATGGCGGAGGAGTGAGTGGAAGTAACACTGCCCTTCTCCCAGAACCAATCTGGAATTACAACTAAACTGTGGAGAAATCACCTGGAACAAACAACTGAACAATAGCGAGAGAGGAACCTTGTAAACTCAGAGACAGACGAATTGGCTTTAGCACAATCTAACTGGTAAGGAGTGTGGTAGAGACTTGAGGAGGTGGGCGGGGCACCTGAAGGATATTGAAACAGCCAGTTGGATCCCCCTGCGAAGAGTGGGGTCTAAACCATAAGGAGGGATCTCTAGCCCATAGCACCAGAGCCCAAAAAGTACACAGAAAACAACCAGCTGCAAAAAGCAGCAGGGTTGCTCTCTGACAGAGACAGGCGGCTGGAGAGGCAAAGAACTGTTTAAAGGGCCAATTCATAAATTTAGTTGCAGCCACTTACCCTGGTCTCCAGTAAAGGCAGGGAACAGTGGGCTAGAGACACTTGAGGAGAGACTGGGGAAGGAGGCTTTGGTGAGAGAACTGAGGGAGTAGCTGATGGAGGATCTCAGTGCTGACTCATCCCCCATGTGGCAGCAGCCATCTTGCTCAGGCAGAGACCACGCCCCTGGGAGGCACCAGCGTCAAAGGACCCAATAGCCCCGCCCCCAGGCGGGATTCCACTCCCCCTGTGCTGTCTAAGCTGCCTACAGAGTGCAAAGTGGCAGCCACAGACAGTAGATCCCTGGCTAAAGGGGGTGCAGAGAGGTCTGGTGATACTTGAGGAGAGACTGGGAACAGAGGCTGTGGGGAGAGAAAGGAGAGAGTAGCCAGTGGGGTCCAAATGCGGACTCCTCCTCCATACAGCAGCAGCATGAGAGGACCCAATAACCCTGCCCCCAGGAGGGACTCTGCCCCGCCCTGAGCTGTCTAAGGCAACCTGCTGAGTGTAGAGTGAATAGATTAACAGCTAAAGGAGACAGCCACAAACAGTAGATTCCTGGAAGTCTCGAACAGACTGCCTAAGATCAGGCAGGGTCAACATCTGATATCTTCAGAGGCAGATCCAGAAAGTAAAAACAGCGGTCTCCAACCATAGAAGTTCACACCACAAAGTCAGGAAATCAAGACAGATCAACTTAAGAATAAGGAGCAAAAGAGAAGAGTCCCACATATAATGGAAAAACAAAGAAATACACCCCACTCGAAAGGAAAGGAGGAATCCCCAGAAAGAGTACTAAATGAAATAGAGGCAAGTAAACTATCAGATATTGAATTCCAAACAATGATTCTAAGGAAGCTCAATGAGCTCAGTGAGCTTGGAGAAAATTACAAAAAACTACAGGGAAACTATGAGGAACTTACTGCAAATTATATCAGCATGAAAAAGGACAAAGAAACTATCAGTAAGAGACAAGAGGAAATGAAGAATACAATTTCTGAATTGAAGAACACAGTAGAAGGAATAAAAAGCAGGCTAGATGAGGCTGAGGACCAAATCAGTGAGCTGGAGGATAAGGTAGAAAAAAGTTCCTAGAAACAGCAAGAAAATGAAAAAAGACTCCAAAAGAATGAAGAGGCATTGAGGGATATGCAGGACAACCTGAAACATAATAATATCCTTATAATAGGGATACCAGAAGGAGAAGAGGAGGAAGGGATAGAGAACCTGTTTGAAAAAGTAATGATGGAAAACTTCCCTAATTGGAGGAGAGAAAAAGTCACACAAGTCCAGGAAGCACAGAGGGTCCCATTCAAGAGAAACACAATGAGGCCCACTCCAAGACGCATCATCATTAAAATGGCAAATATCAAAGACAAACAGAGAATCCTAAAGGCACCAAGGGAGAAAACGGTAGTAACATATAAGGGAGCCCTGATATGCCTAGCAGCTGACTTCTCATGCAAGCCAGAAGGGAATGGCAGGAAATATTCCAAGTAACGAAAAGCAAATGCCTGCAACCAAGACTGCTCTACCCAGAAAGGCTCTCAATTAAAATAGAAGGTGAAATAAGGAGTTTCCCAGGCAAAAGAAGGCTAAAAGAATACACCTCCACCAAACCAGCACTGCAAAATATCTAAAGAGACTGCTCTACTGAAGAAAAAGTTTCTATGAATACCCAGTTCCTTTCAGAGTTACCAATACTTGATATTGCCAATAGTTTTAATACTTATTAATCTGATTGTGACAATGATGTTATTTTAGTTATTCCTTCATTATTGTTGAAACTAAACCTGTTTTAGTATATTTCTTGCCTATTTCTATTTGTCTTTTAAAAAAAACTTTAAATGACTTTTTGGTATTCTTTATCCATTTATTGATTAAAAGTTTGTAGAACTCCCCCCCCCCAAAAAAAAACCTCTTAACCATATTTTAGATGTGTTGTTAATACTTTTTTATTCTATTCCTTGTCCTTTAACTTTTTTTATATGTATATTACTATATAGTCAAATGCTTAATATAGTCATATTGTCAATATTTACTTTACAGCTTCTGGAATTGAATATTTTACTTCAGGTCATGAAAAATATTAGTTTTATCTTCTTCTAAAACTCCTTAGATTCTAAATATTGATTTTTAACTCACCTAAATATTTCTTGTATAATGTGTGAAACAGGGCTCTGTATTCATTTTATTTCAAGTAATAGTGGTCCATGCACCTTATTTGTTGAATAAGCCTTATTGTACCCATTGATTTGAAATATCAACTTAATCATATATTGTTAGACAGATATATATGTTTGTCTCCAGAATGCTCATTATATTTCATTGATCTATTTGATTATTTCTATGCTGGTGTCATGTTGGTTTAATTGCTGAGACTTTATAATGGTTTTAAATTTTTTAAATATTTTATAATTAACTTTGACATTTAAATAAACAAATAAAATCAATCTGCATTTAAGAAAGAAAGAGAGAGAGATGGAACTCCAACCCTTTGCGACAACATGGATGGAACTGGAGAATACTAAGCTAAGTGAAATAAACCAGTTGATGAAAGACAAATACCATATGATCTCACCTATAAGTGGACTCTATTCAAAAAAATAAACTAACGAACAAAATAAACCACAGGCACAGAAACTTGGAGCAGACTGAAAGTGACCAGAGGGGATGGGGAAAGAGGACAATGCTGGAAAGAAGGGAATGGGACTAGACAAAGAACATCTATGCATGACCCATGGACATGGACAACAGAGTGGGAACTGACTATGGGAGGGTGTTGGTGGGGGTGGGATGGGTGGAGGAGGGTAAAGGAGTAAAAATTGAGACAAATGTAATAGAATAAACATGATTTATAAATTAAAAAATAAAAAAATGATCAGTAATCTAGGAATAGAGGAGAACTCCTTCAACTTGATAAGGAATATCAGCAAAAGCCTATAGTTAGCAGTATACTTAATAGTGAGAAATTCTAAGCTTTCCCACTAAGATCAGGTGGAAGGCAAGGATGTTCCCTCTCACCATTCTTTTTCAACTCCATACTGGAAATTCTAGCTAATGCATTAAGACAAGAAAAGGAAACAAAAGACATAGAGATCGAGAAGGTTGAAATAAAACTGTCTTTATTCACAGATGACATGACCATCTATCTTAACAAAATGGAAAGATAATCCACAGACTTGGAGAAAATATCTATAATATGTAATCTGAGGAAATTATCTATGTAGAAAAGCCAAAATAATTGACCAAAACAAACAAACCAACCAACAAACAAACCCAATCTAGAACTAATAAGTGTTTATGGCAAGGGTGTAGGCCACAAGGTTGATATACAAAGTCAATTACTTTCCTATATACCAGAATGAACAAGAGAAGTTTAAAATCATAAACACAAAACTGTTTATATTACCCCCTCCATGAAATACTTAGGTATAAATCTAACAAAATGCATACAAAATCTATATGAGGAAAACTATAAAACTGTAATGAATAAAATCAAAGAAGTAAATAAATGGAGAGAAACTAAGAGAAAAAAATATTGAATGTAAACTGTAACTGAAAAATCAGTTTAAAAATAAATAAATAAATGGAGAGATATCCCATGTTTGTGGATAAGAAGCTTAATATTTTCAAGATGTCAATTATTCTCAATTTGATCTATGGGTTCAATGCAATTCCAACCAAAATCTCAGCAAGTTACTTTGCGGATATTGACAAATTGATTCTAAAATTTATATGGAGAGTCAAAAGACCCAGAACAGCCAACACAATATTGAAGAACAAGCGGGAGGACTGACACTACTCAACTTTCGGCTTTCTAAAAGCTACAGGAATCAACACAGTGTGGCACTGGCAAAAGAATAGACAAATAGAAAAATGCAGAAGCAGACCCACATATATAACGAGGTGATCTTTGACAAACAAGCAAAGGTAATACAATGGAGCAAAGACAGTCCTTTCAATAAATGGTGCTGGAATAATTGGACATCCACATGCAGAAAAAAATTAATCCTAATATATACCTTACACCCTTCACAAAAATTAACTCAAAATGTAATACAGATATACAAGTAAAACACAATACTATAAAATTCCAGATGACTTGGGGTATGTTGATTTTTTTAGATACAACACCAAAGTCACAATCCATGAAAGAAAGAAGTGATAAGCTAGATTTCATTAAAGGTAAAGCTTCTGTTTTGTGGAGGACAATGTCAAGGGAATGAGAAAACGGGCCATAGATTTGAAGAATATATTTATAAAAAACACATCTGATAAAGGACTGTTATCCAAAATAGATTTAAAAAATTCTTACATCTCAACAATAAGAAAACAATTTGATTAAAAAATGATCCAAAGACCTCAACAGACCCCTCACCAAAAAAGATAAACTGATGGCAAATAAGCATATGAAAAGATGTTCCACATCATTTGTCATCAGAGAAATGCAAATTAAAACAATAATCAGGTACCAGTACACACCTACAAGAATGACCAAAATCAGGAATACTGACAGCACTAACTCTGGTGAGGATGTGGAGCAACAGGAACTCTCATTTATTGCTGGTGGGAATGAAAAATGGTACAGCAGTTTGGAACACAGCTTGGCAGTTTCTTACAAAACTAAACATCCTCTTACTATATGATCCCTAAATCATGCTCCTTGGTATTTGACCAAAGAGGCTGAAAACTTATATCCATGCTAAAACTTGTACATAGATGTTTATAGCAGCTTTATTCATAATTGCCAAAACTTGGAAGTAACTAAGATGTATTTCAATAGGTGAATGGATAAATAAACTGTGATACATCCAAACAATAGAATATTATTCAGCACTAAAAAGAAATAAGATATAAAGTCATGAAAAGACATGGAGGAAACTTAAAGTGAAAAAAATTAAATTAAGTGAAAAAAAGCCAATTTAAAAATCTCTCATTCTAACTGTACAACATTCTGGAAAAGGTAAAACTATGGAAACAGCAAATAGATCTGTGGTTGCTAAGAATTATGAGGAGAGGATTGATAGAGCAGAAGATTTTTAGGACAGTGAAAATACTCTGTTCGATACCATAATGATAGATACATGTTATTATACATTTCTCTAAAACCATAGGATGAAATGTAATGTAAACTATGGATTTGAGTAATTATCAAATTACTCAATATAGGCTTATCAATTGTAACAAATGTACCACTCTGGTGGGGGATGTTGATACTAGGGGAGGCTCTGCATGTGTAGAAGCAGGTTGTATGTGAGAAATTTTTGTACCTTTCCCTTAATTTTGCTGTGAGCTCAAAACTGCTCTAAAACATAAAGTCAATTTAAAAAAATGGAAATATCAAAATTTAAAAAACTGTACCCATTCTAGTTTTGATAGTAAAATGTGTAGTTGGGACTTACCTATTTTTCTAAAGTTTGTAGCCTTAGATTTCTTTGAATGTGTTAATCATTGTAATTGGGAGTAATTCAATCTATAAGATTCTTTCAAAGTTATAAACTAAGAATACGAAGGAAGTGGCACATTTAGCAATGATGGAACACCCAATAGTCTTTAGTTTGGAGGACAGCACTAGGTCTGTTTCATTGCAATCAGTGAAAGTGTGTGAAATAGCCCTGGCTGCTGTGGCTCACTTGGTTGGAGCATTGTCCTATAAACTGAAAGATCATGGGTTCCATTCCTGTTCTGGGTGCATGCCTGGGTTCCAGGTTTGATTCCCCTTCAGGGCTCATAGGAGAAGCAACCAGTCAATGTTTCTCTCTCAGAGTGATATTTCTCTCCCTCTCTCTCTTCCTCCCTTCCTCTCCCTCTAAAATCAATGACCATGTCCTCAGGTAAGGATAAAAAAATAAAACTGTGTGGGATAAATAAATGAATGAACATGCATTTTTATGGGCTTAATTGTGGCTGCTTCAAATTCTTATGTTGAAGTCCCAACCCCCAGTACATTGGAATGTGACTGTATTTGCAGAGAAAACCTTTAAAGAGGTAATTAAGTTAAAATGGAGTTATTAAAGGAGGTCCTTAGTTGAAGATAACTGGGGGACCTTACAAGAAGAGATTAGGACTCAGAAATGCACAAACCAAAGGGCAACCACATGAAGACACAGAAAGCCCACGGCCATTGGCAGGCCAAGATGTAAGGCCTCAGAAGAAACCAACCCTGCAGACCCCTTTGAGAAAATAAATTTCTCATTGAAGTTTAAGCTACCCAGGGTGTGGTACTTTGTTATGGCAGCCCTAACAAACCAATACATACATTTTTCTATTTGGCAAGCCTAGTGATTGAATTCAACATACATTTATTTATTTGTTTGTTTATTTGTTTCCTCACCCAAAGACTTTTTTTCCATTGCTTGCAGAGAGAGAGGAAGTGAGAGAGAGAAACAGCAATGTAAGAGAGAAACATCAACTGGTTGCCTCCTCTATGCACCTATATAGACCAGGGATGATGTGTGCTTGGACCTGGGATCAAATCCACAACCTAGGTGTGTGCCCTGACTGGGAATTGAACTCGCGGCCTTTTGGTTATGGGACGATGTTCTAACCAATTGAACCACACCAGCCAGTGCATCAATTATTTATTGAACATCGACTATACTACTGTACTGTGCCAGACGATGGCTAGGCAATTAAGTGACCTCTAGTGAGGCAGACAAACATGGTGCTGAGGAGTGATTTCTGCATAGGCTCAGAAATGTATGTGCACTATTGCTTACATGCCTCTACATATCTAACCTAACAGAAGATACTTTTTGCACAAACTTAGTACCTGGCCAAGGTATCATTGTTTTTAACAAAGGCTTTTTAGTTGCAAGCAAAAGAAATTAGCACAAAGTAGCTCTAAGTAAAAAGTGGAAAGAGGGTGATTATTTTTTTTAAGAGATCACAAAGCAATCTCACGGCAATGGAGTTGAGCCACACAAGCTCTGAGACCAGCTCTTGAAGAATCATCAGGAATCAAAATTACTCCTCTCTTTGACTGCCACCCCATGCTGTTTTTCATCTTTGATCTTTACAGGGTTGTTTTCTTCTCATTTTCTGCAGTCCAGCATTCTGTGCTCCTCTGTGGACATGGTGGGAATTGACATCACTCCAGCCTTGGGTCCCCAGTACTTCCCCAGCCCAGCACCACTAATCCACTGGCTAGTGACTTATTGTCCTGGGTTCAAGTTCTAGGAAGGAGTCTAGTGGTCCACTTGGACTGAATTCCATGTCCACCCCTTGTCCTACTGGCTTTGGTCAGAGATGGTGAGATAACAATAAACACACAGCTACTGGAACTGGAGAAAAGACAATTATCTGATGTGCAGATATTCCAAGTTTCCTTTTCTAATCATCAAAGTAGAATTTAGTAATAATTGAAAGAAGGGAAATTTATTCCATTCCTGTATAAGAAAGTCTATTTGCATTGGTTTAAAGTTGTGGTTTTCAGACCTGGCTGCACATCAGAGTCACTCGTGGAGTTTCAGAAATACGCCAGTGTCTGGTGCCCACCTTAAACTCTATTAGAATCTGTGGAGGTGGAGCCCAGGTAATTTTTTAAAATGTTTTTGAATGCTCCAGATGATCCTAACATTCTGCCAGGATTGCAAACTACTTGTTTAGACCTCATATCAGTATAACTTGAAACTTTAGACTTTATGATTTCATATCTTGTTCTTTTTTAAAATATATAATCTTTATTATTATTTTTCCATTACCATTCAGTCCCCTTATACCCCCTACCCGTATCAATCACCACCCTGTTGTCCATGTTGTATCTTATTCTTTAAAAATGTGATCAAGTTAGGAATCATGTGCTTTTGCAAAAATTTATGGCAAACTCTTCATCATTGAGTATTTTGAGGACAGAAGAGCTTCCTTCAGGAGGAATAGTATTCATTTGAAAATAGCCATATATAGTCATGTTTCTTATAATAGGTTCTGAAAAAATTGGTCATCAGGTTCCTTAGAAAGTAACTGTTCTAGAGAAATAAGAAACTTGGCGCTTCTTGTAAATCTTTGTTGTCTCTGTGGTGGAAACCTTCAGTGGTCTTCCCAGATCTTCTCAGATCCCCTTTTACTGTTTCTGTGCTCCAACCCTAGGCTTCTATGTGCTATGGCTTCCAAACGGCCACACCTACAATTATTTTCCTGAGCTACTAAACATTTTGCCTGCCCAGGAAAAAAGCAGAGAATGCCTGGGAGGTCACTACCTGCCGCTCTGCCTCTTGACAGGTATGAGTGACAGTATGACAGCCAGGCTCCCATACTAATGACAAACTCTTGTTTCCACTGTCAGGTTTCATTCAGAGTTCGGCTAAAACCACCCTTTTGCCTTAGCTGTTGTTTTTTTTTTAAGTTCTATATTAAAAAAACAACAACAACACTCATATACAAATCCTTATCTCAGGTATGCTTCAGGAAAACCCAGTCTAAGACAGTCAACGTTCTGGAATTTTATTTCTGTCTAATATTAAAAAGTCTACATGGCTTTTAATAATACTGTTTATAACTTTTCAGAAGTGGAGAGTCAATGTTTTATTTATTCTCACCGTTAGGAAAAGAGTAGAGAAGGTAGCCCTTGAGAAGGTGCTCGGTCACTCCTGGGGAGATCCTGGGGACAAAAAAGTTTGGAAGAACGATAGTGAGGAAGGAAGCAGAGAGGCATTCATTGACAGTTGTAAGCGGAGTAGAAATAAATTAGGCTGGTTGGTGTGAGTTGGTGATGGGGAACCTGAGAATATTTAGAGCAAAGAAAAAGGAGTGATGACATGAATAGAGGCGTGACATGACTTTCAAGTCATGTAAAAGCGCACAGGATAATACAGCAATTTTCAATATTTTTCATCTCATGGCATACATAATCTGACCAAAAAAATAAGTATAATTTTGATTTCTTCATGCCAGACGGCTATTGTTGTGTTGGCTGTTGTCATTTTTTTATTTGGCAGTCTAAGGGGAAAGAGGTCAGTGCCCTGACGAAGTAGTCAGGTGTTATATGTTTTAAACTTTCTGAAAATCGCCACTATAATAAAATGTAAAATAGGTTGGAGTTTTCTGGAGTTGCAGGCATGACAGTTGTCACAAGGCGGCGCTCTGACTACATTCACTTTTGTTTCCACTGAGTTTTCATTTTCCCCACTCTTCGCCTGCAGTCTTTAAGGGCTCCAACTAGAGGTCTGTCACACTCCAGCCAGAGTCAGCCAACCTGTTATTAGTGCCACGCCTTCCTCCTGGAGCAGTGACAGTGTAAATCTCAGCAATGGCAGAAAGGGGACAAATACAGCTGTTGTGCATTTTAGAATAATTGCCGCAGGCCATTTGGAGACTGCTTTACAATCACAGCACTTATGCAAACTTATATAGCATTTCACTTTTCCATTTTATTTTCCTCAACACCTTGTAACATGAATTTGTTAATCCACTCAACCCCTGTTAATCTGGAGTCATCTGCACCTCCCCCCTCTTTTACAAAGTGAGGCTTGCCAGCCTCCTGGAAGGTGCTATGCTCTCTCATCGCACCTTGCTGCCTTTTCACATGCTATTCCTTCTGCTGGGAGCTCCATTCTCCTTCTCCTCACCTAGTCTACTGTCTTTTCCAGGCACAAATGCTGTTTGTGAAAACTTCTCACCCCACCCCAAGCCTGGGCTCATTTTCTTTTACCTTCATCTTCCCCAGTTTACTCACCTGCTGGCATTTATCCCATAGTATTAAAAGTGTTTCCTATCTGTCACCTCTGCCCCAAGTTTCTTGAGCTTTGTTATCTTTTTATATCCCCAGTGTCTCCCATGATTCTCCACATAGTGAGCAAATGAATGAATAAATACATAAAACAAGCTTGAAAAGATCTAAGACCTTGCCCCATCTTGAGTCCACAATATAGATGGAAATATCCAGAACTTTAGACCTGAACCAGAATATCTTATTGGCCACTATGATTGATAGTACGCAGGCCTCCCCATAGAAAACTCCTAAATGGGCCTAATGGAAAAGTCCTGGGCCCTGCAATGAGTCACATATAAGAGACGATTCCCTCGTGCTGGCACAGAAAGATTTCAAGGCCCATAAGCTAGGCAAAAGGCCTGGGCAGCATGGTTTACTGTGTAAGACTACCTACCTTAGGTTGCAGCCTAAGCACTTTGCTGGAACTGATGTAACTGGGGCATAAACAGAAGCAGCAAGCCCATGGTTCTGTGTTCATCAGCCTTTTAGGGGGAACACCTCACTCCAGGTAACTGGAATTGTAGGCACTTTCAAAGAGATATTAGGCAAAATCAAAGAGAGGCATGAACTATCTGTATCTGAGCCCCATGTTTACCCGTTGCATTGTTTGCTAGCTGGTTTTGCAACAAACCGTAAAAATATAAAGCAATCTTGCTCTGAACCCTGGTTGTCATTCTCTGATGGTTTGTTGTGTTTTCTAATTTCCATGTGACACATACTCCCATCCTGGCTGATTCCAGGCTACTTGTCTGATGTCACTCCAACAGTCAGGAAGGGACGCACACAACTGACCCTGGTGCATCAGTAAGAGCAGGCGCCAGATCACCACGATGGTTTCTGCCTTGGGAGGCCCTGTGCAGAGAATCCACCTGTGCTGTTCCAGGGCTTCTGGCCTACAGAAGTCTCAGTTCATACTTGAGTTTTGTTTCAAGCTTCTAAGTGTGTGGTAATTTGTTATGCAGTCATAGAAAACTAAGAAGAGCTTATGGTACTTTTTACAGATGTGAAAACTAAGGCTTTGAACCAGTAAGCAATTTGTCCAAGGCCATGAGCATCTAACAATGAGCTCAGAGGCAAAATAGGATGTGTCTGACTTTAAAGTCTGTAACCTTATCTCCTGTGTTCTGTGACTTCCCATAGAAAACATGTCATGTAAACCATGAGGGCCAGAGTCATGGGCGCTCTATTTCTTTGTTTACTTTTATTTTTTTAGGGACCAGAAAAATGTGCATTATTATTATAAATGAAATTCTGAGCCAGAATAAAATCAAATATTGAGTGTGGCTTTGGACTTGAAGTGGTGCCCCACCAGTTACCTTGGTATTTATTTTAAAGGACAATGCTTTAGAGTAAAAGAAATCTCACATGGGACTCTCCTCATTAAATATCTGAGTTTGGCCAGAGTGTCCATTTCTGCTTTTCTCCTCTAGCGTGACCAGATGTGCTCAGAAAATTTGGTTCCCTCTGAATATGTACATCTGTCAAAATTCCTGTCATTTTTAGCAGGACTGCCAAGGGAGCAAACAAAGAGAGTTGGCGATTAACTTCAAAGAACTTTGTTGGAGAGGAATAACGATATTTAAAGGCCTATTTTGTGAACTAATTGCATTTGCATATTTATGGGGTTTACTGATATAGCAGTAATTAAAAACTATTTAGTAGTCTTAAAGGACACATAACTCAGTTGCTGTTTGCATAATAAACACTTCCTTATTATATTTGCATAATAAACCCTCTTCCCCCTGCTTCCTCCAAAAGATACTGGTCCATCTAAGGGGTGTTATATCTTATTTGGAAATAATGGAGAAACAAGTGTTCGGACTCATGGGAACGTGGAGCGGAGAGTTCAAAAAGGAGCGTATTTCTACGTTCTCTCTTAATGATAGGCCTGTCCTGAACTGCTGTCTGAGAATGGCAGATTCAAACCTCAAATTAATGTCTTTCTTTCTCCCAGGTGATATTTAAGAAACTTGAATGCTTATCCCCTGATAATTCTGATTTTTTATTTAAACACTAATCTGCCTGAAGGGCCTGAAGGGAACTCCCCCACCCCCAATATTCATCCTTTTTAAGGAGATATGTAAGTGGGGTGAAATCCTTAACTAATGGATTATAAGAAACAATGTGAGTAAAAAGTGCTGTATTTAAGAAGTGAGGAGCAGCCTTTTTTTTTTTTTTTTTGAAAAATTACTTGAGCAAAATTATTTGAGCAAAGGTGAGGTAGCAAATTGAAAGATAGCAAGTAAACAAACTAAATGCAGACAGGACAGTAAAGTTGGAAAAAGGAAGGTCTAAGCTGCCTGGGTGTGCAGAGCAGGGTGGTCAAGGAACAACTGCTTTGAAGAGAAGTCACTCACACAAAACATTTCCCATCTTGGCAGAATTCATCAGCCAATAAAGAGCCATAATGGACAGGATCACCAGACTGTTGTTAAATTAGCTAATGAAGGTCATAATGTACCTGTATTACACATCATTAGCAAAGACCTTCCAGTAACAGATGCGTATACCGGAAAATGAGAAGAAAAGGGAGGGGCAGCTGGCCCCGGAAGGTGTACTTGGAGTCATCGCTTACTACTGTAAAGTGTGTGGCAAAATAAATGTTGATCATCATCTCAATTAGACCTTTGCATAAAAGGCAAACTTCTGTGTTCCTTTCCTATAAAAAGTGCTACCTGCATTGATATGCTGCCTGCGGCTTGCCTTCCTCTTGTCCAAATTCATCTCATAGGTAGAAGATGACAATTCGGAGAACTGATGGGAAGTGCTGGGACTCTGATGGCCAGCGCAATCCGTGGTGATCTTACCCTCAATGAAGCCTCATTTTTCTGGTCACCAGATAAATAAATCTGTAGATAAATACCTCTGAAGAATATCTTTTCAATAACCTTTTTATAACTTTGTATCAAAATTCCTCTACCAGTAACATTTCATTTTTTTTCCTTCAAAAGTATTTTCAAATGTACAGCAAAATTGGAAGAATAGAAGAGCTCCTCCCTCCACCCTCCACCAACCATTTAAAAGATGGCAACATGATGTCTTTTTACCTGCGAGTACTTAGTGTTTTATTCTTACAAACAAAAATATTCCTTTATATAATCTCAATATAATCAAATCAGAACATCAACAACACTACATTACCTCTATCTCATCCACAGACTCCACTTGAGTTTCACCGATTCTCCCCAAAATGTTCTTTATAATGAATCACACATTTCATTGACTTGTCATGTATCTTTAATCTGCTTTTGTTTGAAGCAGTTTCTTTTTCTTTCTTTCTTTCTTTTTTTAATCCTCACCCAACGACATTTCTTTATTAATTTTTAGAAAGAGAGGAAGGAAGAGAGAGAAACATTGATGCAAGAGAGAAGCACTGCTCGGTTAGTTACCTTTTGTAAGCTACCCACAACCCAGGCATGCCCCCTGACCAGGAATTGAACTCACAACCTTTTGGTCACGGGACAATACCCCAACCAACTGAACCACACAAGCCAGGGCTGATGTAGTTTCTTAATCTTTCCTTGAATTTCATAACTTTGACTCTTTTGAAGATTACATACCTGCTATTTTATAGAATGTCCTACAATATGGGGTTGTCTGGTGTTTCCTTTTGGGTAGATTCAAGTAGTACATTTCTGGCAGGATAACAGAAGTAATGCTGTGTCTTCTCCTATCTCAGGGCACACAGTTCCCACAATTGGTGATGTTAATTTTCATCACTTGATTAAGGTACCGTCTGCCAGATTTCTACATTGAAAGTTTTTTTCAATCTTTGTAATTAAATTACTATCTTGTGTAAATGTTCTGTTCCTTATCAAACTTTCACCGACTAGCTTTTATCGCCTGTTGATGTGTCTTGAGTGAATTATTACTATGAAGATTCCATCAGTCGTTCTACACTTATTAGTTGGCATTCCACCACCATTATTGATTTTGTTGCTCCAATTGTTGCAGATTTGGCAATTGGGAACCCCTTCATTCTGGCTCCTATATCCTTTTATCATGTCCCCATCATTCCTTTAGCATTTCTTTATAATACGACAAGACGTTCTAGGCTCTTATACCATCTTCGTCTCCTCCCTGGCATCTGTCATTTCCTCATTTCTTCCTTTTAGGTGATGCAGTATTTAGAAACTAAGACCTGGGTACTAGATATACTCATTGCTATTTGGGTGTCCCTGCTCCCAGGCCCTCTAGTAAACAAAGCTAGGGATATGGCTGTGTATGATCATATGTACACACACATTTACATTTGTATTTATTTCTATATTGAGGTACATATGTTGAAAACCCTGAGTTCACACTGATATCCCCCAAACCAACTCAATACCACAGGGGTCATCTTCATTTTCTTTTTTTCTACCTTTGTAACTCTCTTCACCAAGAGTAGGAAACCAATCCCGCTACATCTTGTTGGTAGATAAAAATTAGGAAAAGAACTTCATGGATTCTAAACAAAGGGACTGAATAATTAGGAGAACAGGAATTGGGTATATAGTTTCCTCCTCTCAGTTTACTTTGTGAAAACTTATCTCACAATTGTGCCTCCACAATCCCATTTATAGTAAAAAGAAGGCAGCTATTGGAAATGGTATGAAATGTAGTTTTTGTTTCTAGAGCATCTAGGAGTCTACCAATGGAAGATAGAGTTATTATATAAAATCATGCATTTTTTTAAAATAATGAAGAGTGAATGGGCACTGAATCAAAAAGTGAAAAAAATTATTGAATGCTGTTAAACATTAGCAGTTCTCATGTTCAATAATTGTGGAGAATCCTCTCCTACGTAGTTACTGTCTGAACTGTAGGCAATAAAAATTTAAAAAGCACTCCTGTTTATCAAAAATCAATGTTTCTTTTCATTAAAGGGGCTTATAAAAAACAAAAAGCACTTTTACCACTGTGTTCTTAGCAGTTGTTCTTTGTCAGGCAATACCAGGTTTCCATTTGCTTTGTGTAATTCAAGTCCAATAACCATTGTGAAATGCTACTGCATGTGAAGATGTTACTGCATATTTAGAACAGCTATTTGGATCTCAATTATTAATGAAATTAGTGTCCTGAATGTTAGCAAGAGCATTGCCTTAGGTAAAGGCTGTAAAGGAAATCATATTAGTATGGAATTTCCTCTCCTTAAGGGCGCCTCTTAGATTACATTATTTACTTAGATATCCCCTATCAGGAAAATTGAAATGTTGGCCATGATCTGACCCTGGGGCAGAACCAAATGCAGAAATCAAGGGACCAAGATACTACCAATTCCAAACCATTTCTGTAGTGTTGGTATTGCCTTAGGTTTCCATTTAGTGCTCATAAAATAGCACCAACAAGGACAGCATAAACTGGCAAACACAGAAGAACCAAGTGAAGACGAGCCCTTTTAGGAAAAAATTGAGTGGCATTCCATCTAAAAAGCAAGTTTGCATCTCTCCTCTTTGTCCAGAAACGTTGGCAAGTGTGATGGCTCCTCTGTGGCCCTTCATCCTGGTGGCGGCCTCAGGTGAGTTCTCTGAATGATTAGAAACTATACGCAATGTTTCTCTACATTGTGCTTTATAACTTCTCACGAGTGTTCATGTTTATTTTTCTGTAAAATGCCAGTCCTGTGAAGCTACAAGGAGACCACTGATTTGTTATGACTTCGCTCTTACAATTACAGATACATATATATACAGGGTTACACAGTGAGGCTTTTTACACATAGCTGAAAATAGCCTCTGAATTATTCTCATTGTTTGATAAATCTCTGCATCTCTAGGAATCACTCTCTTTGCTGTGATTTACGTTGAGAGCATGAGCAATGACCATTCCTTTTCAGGTTTGCTTTTGTGTCTGAATTGTATATTTTTATTATCAAAAAAATAGTCTTGGCTTCATCATGAACTTTTAGTAATCCAGAGAAAAAGTCCCTTGGATGCATCACGGCTAGAGATACCTGAATACTATTTTGGTATTAGGGGCTTTACATCAAGCCACAAAGTCTGTTTAGGTAAATATGTCTCTAAGGGTGAGTACTGTCAACCTGCATGTTTTGAGTGTACAATTCCTCTTTAAAATATTTTAGAAGCTAATATATTTTTCCTAAATTTTTAAACTTCCATGTTGCCAGTGCTAACTCTACTAAATTGAACCATTTGAGTTAAGATACAATTGATTCTTATAAAACATGCACAGATCAAGAATTTATCTTTATGCTGGTATTTCCCAACATCCCCTTTCTTGAGGGTTCTCCTTAGGTTCTCTAGGGAGCCCATATCTGAATGCCCATGTTTTAAAATATAACTGGAAGTGGCATGAGTCAATTATGGAGATGAGGAAGGAATTCAATAGTCAAGAAACTTAAAATGATTTTTTTACTGAGTGGAGAAAAGAATAGTTACTTATTATTAAAATATAAAAATCTTGAGTATTGAATGTAAAAGGTAAAAGCTTATCTTAATTATAAAAATGAAAACAGAGGAAATTTCATTAAATGGCAAATGGTTTTCTTAGCCAAAAATAATTATGAACATTAAACTAAAATAAAATAGATAAATGAAGGTAAGAAAACAGAAGAAATTCTTCTTAGCAATGTCTCTTTCTAATGTTTTGTATTATGCTTGATGTTTATTCTTAATATGGCAGAAAAAGGTGTTTTAACAGTGTCTAGTAATCTGTGCTTGACCATAAATCATACTGAGTACATTTGTTGAAGAAAAATTGACCCTTTGGAATTTTACCTGGGTTAATATCAAAATGATATTAAGATCACAGAACTGATGACCAATTCACGGCTACTCTCGGGAGACAGTGTGCTGAGGTAGAAGGCCTGGATTAAAGGGACTATTTAGTTCCTGCTCCACTACTTCCAGCCAGGTGACCCTGGGCAAGTCAAGTAATCTCTTAGAGATTCAGTTTCCCTGTAAGTTAACTATTTATTCTGTACATTCATGAAGATCAAATAAGATAGCATGGTGAAATTGAAAGATGCAATGCAAACATAATACACATGTATTATTGACCTGAAAACACACATACACAGAAAATAACAATGGGCTACTTCTGACCAGTAATGTACAGCATGCAATGTGTCTATCTTTCTTTGGAAAGGTTACTCGTTGCTGTTCCTAATATTTTCAGGGAGCCAGGTCACAGATCAGTCATATTTAAATTCCAGCTGCTTTACTTACAAGCTGTATGCCTTAGGTGGTACTAACTTCATTTAGTCTATAGTCCTTCACCTGTAATAGTAGTGACTCATAGGACTGTAGAGTATCTCACAGGCCGTTGTAAAAGTTAAATGAGTTAATTCACGTAAAGGGCTTTTAGTCTGTTGCCTGACATAACAGCAGGCAAGTTTTCAATCAGTAGTACCACATGTGTAAACCTCTATTTCCTTGTAACTTCTTAGATGTATGTATAACTCTCATAATCCTAAAAATAGTCTACTCACTAAAGCCAGAAAAGCTCTTTTAATCAAAATGTTCAGAACATTTTAAGATGGGTATGCAAAGAGAAACTCAGTCAAATAAGAAAAACAAAGGAATAATTCTATTGCATTCTTACCTTTAAAAAAAAATCTCTCATCACCTAAAAGTGATTAATATCCCAGTTCCTAACACATTTTATTTTCCAGAAATCTTACAAGTGAATTATTTGAAGCTGATTATTAGGAGGCAGTGCTAGTGAGGAATTTTCCCTGGATCTGTCGATAGCTTCCATCAGTGTCTGTAGAAACATCATTTAACTGTGAGTCATTTAGTGCTTGTGTGAATGTCACATTAGCTTTCAAGGGGCATAATTTACTGCTAATTAATGGTCACTTAAATCCTTAATCTCTCTCCTGTAATAGATCTTTCTCCTCAGGCAAATTTGCATTCATAGAAGAAATGTAATTTATTATTTCTTCCCATTTTAAACAAAGAACTCTTTCCCCTTATAGTTTACTTAAGCCCACTTCCTTTTGCTTCTTATTTTTCTCTTACCATTGCTTGCTTCTCTTTTAGTTCTACCTTCCAGAACTTTCTCTTTTTACCCAAAGACCTTGACATGTTCTAGGAAATATGTGTTTATCCATAGGGGACCTATTGATTGTTTCCTAGAAAAGATAGTAGAGAGGAATCTGAACCTTTATGAGCAGAGGGTGTAGGGAACACACGTTCATTTCTCAGAATTATGTTTTAACTCTGTCTGAGGCAGTTTCCGGTATTGAAAAATGCAATTTCAGTATTTCCCCAACTGGGACTTGAATTGGGAGCTTCCACACGAAGCAAAAGTGAAGTTGCCCAAAGCAAAGTTGCAGAAAAAGCATCAGATAAGCTTTGCTTTGTGCTCCTGACTTCCCACCCCTGGGGTATGACAGCAAGAAGTGATTTCAGGTAGAGAGATTCACAGCACATTTTCTGACAATCACAGTTCACAAAACACCCTAAAAATGAAGCCTGATGCAAGCCACCCACCTTAGTCTCACACGCCTGAATAGCTGAAGTCACTTTAGGCATCTTCTCGGGTGAACAGTTAGGAAGTTAATATTCTCATTAAGCTCCCAGTTCCGATGGTAATGAAAGTGAATATTCCACTGCCCACAATGCGTCTAGAATTGCACCTCCAGCATTGTTGTTAGCATTTTGGTCACAATGACATTGATAAATCATAGAAATTACTGCCTGTGGCACAAGTGACATGACATCATTCATAAAGAAATGGGTATAAACAGGATTGTCGCACAGGGAGAAGATATCTCATTTACAGTTTCCTGCTGGATCCTGCATACCTTCAGCAGCTCATCAAAATAACCATCAAAACCACTGAGAGCCCAGACGAATTCACACGCAGGACACCACAGATAGATTTCACTCACGCACTGTGGCAGGAGGTGTGCAATTTGCTTCAGTCCAATGACTTAGCAAAGCTTTGAATTCCCAAAGGGCTGGCAAAGCTGGTGAACAAAATATCTTTTTGCAATTCAGAATAAACCCTCACAAATTTGTCACTTCCAATTGTTGATGCTCAATTCTCTTGCTTCTTGTTCCCTGGCCACCCTGCCCCCACCCTCCAACACCAATCATTGCTCCTCTACAAATCAAGATTCTTGGATCATAGAAAATAGTTGTTTCCTGGAACCAAAGAGGGTTTTCCCAAAATGAAGATCTCATTTTCTGACAAGTGCTTTTTTTTTAAGACAGACCGAGTGAGAAAATTGATTTCTTTTTCTTTTGAGGAGAAAAGTAAGAATCGGAATCTCATTAATCCCATTATTTAGAAATCCACACAAAACTTCGCTTTCATTGGTTTGCCCATGTTTTTGCCTGGGTTTTCTATTTAACTGTTGAATTACAAATGGCAAATCAAAAGAAAAATGCGAGGGGAAAGTTAAGTTTTGGCTAAGTGGATGGGAAGTTTTCTCCATGTACCATAAGAAGGTGATACAAAAACAAAGAAAGGATTCTGTCTTCAAGATGCATGGTTGCTGCAAAAAATGAAATTGTAGGTGTATTTTGGCATCTTTGGAGATGGAGTTGATTTATTTATCTTTGCAATGAGATTGCTCTCTTGGGCACTTGGGCCATCGGCTTACTTACATCAGTTATTTAAAACTATCAAACAACCTACCAGCTAGCTGTGAACTGAACCAGATAGGAGTGAACCACTGAGTTTGGAATAGTCTGAAATCTCCTAAAGATGCTAAATTCCTCTTATTTTCATCTTCACAATGATAGTTTCCTCTTCCAGAAATCGTAGCCCTAGATACACCTTATCCCAGGAATTCTGCTCTGTATCATCTCACCAAGCAGCTATTACAGAAATATCATAAGGAAGTGAGACCAGTTCACGACTGGACAGAGGCCACCACTGTTCACCTGGACGTATCTCTCCGTGCTGTACTGGATGTGGTAAGAATCATCTTACCCTTTTGTAACATTATCTGCTGTTACACAGGAGCTTAGGAGTCGTTTTCTTCTTGAGACTCTAGTTGAGATGGTAGAGGAGTTGTGTTAGGCTCATTTTAGCAGTGAGCTGGGGGTAGAATGTTTATTAGGCAAATCATGCTTTCTATATTGTGAGGAGCAGATAGTGTAGTAATATGAATTTCACAGAATTAAAATGTTTCAAGAATTCTGGTCATAGATTTTCTGCATATTTTGTGAGTATTGCTAAAACAAAAAAAAATGGTAATAGTCCCTATGGTATCACATTTCTTAGTGATAGTAGATTTAAGAAAACATCTGCCACTTATTGCCTTATTGAAAATGTAAAAAGAGAAAAAAGTGCCATGATATTGAGTTTATAAAGGGCCTTATACCTAAGGTGTTTGCTAAAGATGGTAAAGGGGAACATTTATTTACCAAAACATGTTTTTCCTACTATACCTGAAAAATAGGTTGTTGTGGAAATTAAAAGAGAAAATTTCATGTGAAGCAGTTAGCAGAGGTCTTAGTAAGCCCTCAGTAAGTAATGACCCTGATGACTGTCCCTGCTTCCTCATTCTCCTTTTTCTTAATTATGAGGTCTTCAGTACCAATAGGTCCCAGATTTATTTTGATTTCTCTTATTTTAATTTATTTTTCAATACAGTTGACACACAATATTCTACCAGTTTCAAGTGTAAAATATAGTGATTAGACATTTGTGTACCTTATGAAGTGTACCCCCGTCATAAGTCTAGTATCCATCTGGCACCATACATTGATTTCTCTTACAAGCAGACTTGACTGAGCTTGTTTTGTTAGAGTAGTTTAATAATTATTTTTCAATTTACTTCTCAAAACTATCTTTTCTAATTGATGTCGAAGATACCTATACCAAAATGATAGATAAGGTTTAGTAAGTGTGTACACACACATAATCCATCCCTGTCAATATAGCAAACATTTTCATCATCCCAGAAGGGTTCTTCATTTCATTCCCAGTCAATCCCTGTCCCCTCCATCCATAGATAAAACCACCATTCTGATTCCTTTCATTGTAGATTATTTTTGCCATTTCTAGAACATTATATGAATGAAATTTTATTGTATGTCCTCTATGGTGCCTGGATTTTTCATTCAGTGTATTGTTTCTGAGGTTCACTCATGTTGTTGAGTGTGTCTGTAGTTTTTCTTTTTTTTTTTTTTTTTTGATAAGTAGTATTTGGCTATGGCTATACCGTGATTTGTTTATCCATTCTCCTGTTGATTACCATTTGGGTTGTTTCCAGTTTTAGGATATTATTAACAAAGCTGGTATGAATATTCCTGTCCAAGTCTTTTGTGTGCATATGCTTTCATTTCTCTTACGTAAAAAGTAGAAGTGGAATAACTGAGAAACTGCCAGACTGATTTACCCAGTGGTTGTAATTTTACACTCCCACCACTCAGCTATGTGAGTTCCCACTGCTCCACATCCTCATCAGTATTTGATATTATCAGACTTGTAACTTTTAGCCATCCTGGTAAGAGTGGAATAGCATATTATTGTGGTTTTACTTTACATTTCCTTGATGGTTAATGATTTGGAACTCTTTTTCACGTGCTTATTGACTACTTACACAGCTTCTTTGTGAAGTAGCGGTTTAAATATTTTCCTTTTTTAAAGATTTGGCTGTTGGTATTTTTATTATTTATAGGACTTGCTCATACACAAGTCTTTTGTTAGATATGTATTGTGAGTCTTTATTCTCAGTCTGTAGCTTGATTACTCATCTCTTAATGGGTCTTATGATGATCAGAAAGTTTTAAATTTAGTGAAATCCATTTTTATCAATTCCTCATTTGTGGTTAGTGCTTTCTGGGTACTAAGAAACCTTTGGTATTCTAAGTTCACAAAAATATTTTCCACTATTTTCTGTCAGAAGATTTACAGTTTTTAGTTCCTTAGATTTAGTTCTATGATCTACTCAGAATTAATTTTTGTGATGATGTGAAGTATGTGTCAAAGTTTTTGTTTTTGTTTTTGTTGGGGGATTGTTTTTTTTGTTTGTTCATTTTTTTGAAAAGCCTTTTCTCTCCCCATTAAATTGCTTTGGTGCCTTGACTGAAAATTAAATTAACTGATAAGGTTGGTTTATTCCTCTTGAAATCAGGCAGTATAAGTTCTTGGATTTTGTTCTTTTAAAAAAAAATAAAAAGATTTTATTTATTTGTTTGTTTATTTATTTATTTATTTTTAGAGGGAGGGGGAGGGAGGAAGAAAGAGAGGGAGAGAAACATCAATATGTGATTGCCTCTCACATGCTCCTCACTGGGGACCTGGCCCACAACCCAGACATGTGTCCTGACTGGAAATTGAACTGGTGACCCTTTGGTTTGCAGGTCAGCACTCAATCCACTGAGCCACTCCAGCCAGGGCTTGTTCTTCATTTTTTAAGATAGTTGGGTTTTTTATGACCTTAGTATTTCTTAATAAGTTTTTAATCATCTTGTCCATTTCTACTTTTATCTCATTTGTTGTTATTTGTTTATTTTTTTATAAGAGAAAGTTTATTTAGAAAGCCACAGAGAGGTGACCTAGTTGGGCTGCATGGGCTTAAGAAATGAGTTACAGAGGCAAAAAAAAAGGGCTCTTGGAGATTACAAGAAAAAAAGGCAGAGAGAATGACCCTGAGGAAGGAAAAGGGGAAATGTGCAAGCATGAGAGAGAGAGAGAGGAGAGAGCTGCTGCAGCTCCATTTCTATTTGTAAAAAGATCTGCTTGGAGATTGTTTTGAATGGTGTGGGATCTACAGAGATATTTTGGGGGAAATTGACATCTTAACAATATTGAGTTTTCTAATTTTTGAGCATGGTGTGCCTCTCCATTTATTTGGGTCTTCAGTAGTGTTTTGTAATCTAAATGTAGAAGTTTTACACATATTCCCATTAAATTTATCTCAAAGTATTTTAGATGTCACTATAGACATTACTTTAAAATGTTTACTTAAACTTTTTATTTTCTAGTTATTTGTTATAGAGAAATATAATTAATTTTGTATACTGATGTTTTGATCCTGCAGCCTTAGTAAATTCACTTATTCATTCTAGTAGTTTTTGTAGATTAATATTGTCTACATACACAATCATGTCATCTGCAAATAGTTTTATGTCTTTCTTTCCAATCTCTATGCTCTTTATTTTTTCTTTCTTGACTTATTGTATTGCTTAAGATCTGTCCTACAGTGTTAATAGAAATAGTGAGAGCTACTGTCCTTGTTTGTTCTCATTCTTAGGGGAAAATATTTCACCATCAAGTATGATGCTAGCTACAGTGCTTTTTTGTTTTGTTTTTAAGATGGTCTTTATCAGGTTGAGGAAGTTTTCTCTTATTTTTTGCATATTGAGAGTTTATTTTAAATTATGAATGCATATTGAATTACATCAAATTTTTAAAAATCTATTTGGATGATCATATGATTTTTTCTGTTTATGCAGTTGATAGATTAAATTATTTTGATTCATTTTCAAATGATAAACTACCTGTGAATTCTTAGGATAAACTTCACTTGATCTTGATATATTATCCTTTTTATATACTTCTGGGTTTGAATTCCTACTTAATATAGATTACATCTATGTTAATGAGGGGTTTGGGGCTATAGTTTTCATTTCTTGTAACATATGTCTGGTTTTGGTATCAGAGTTATGTTGGCCATATAAAACTAGTTGAATGCACTCCTCTATTTTCTGAAGGAGTTGTGTAATGTGAATACTTTCCTTCCTTAATTTCTGATAGAATTCACCAGTAAAGCCATCTGAGACTGGAGTTTCCTTTTTTGGAAGTTTTTCAAATATAAACTCAATTTAATTAACATATAGGGATGTTCAAATTTTCTATTTCTTCTTGTTTCAGCTTTGATATTTTGTATCTTTCAAGGGATTTGTATATTTCATCCAAGTGATCAAATTTATTTGTTTATAGTATTGCTTTTTAAATATTTTTAGTGTCCATAGGATCTCTAATGATATTGTCTTTTACATTTCTAATATTAATAGTCTGTGTATTCTCTTATTTTTCCCTTGGCCAATATTGCCAAGGTTTATCAATTTTTCTTTAGTTTTTTTCAGAATATCGAATACTGGTTTTTGAATTTTCTTTGTTGTTTGTTCTTTTATTTCATTGATATCTGCTCATATTTTATTTTTTCTTTTCTTACTTTGCATTTAATTTTTCTTATTTTTTAGAGTAGAAACTTACATTATTGATTTTAATCTTTTTCTTTTCTAATTATAGCATATAAAGTTGTAAATTTCTCTTTAAGCACTGCTTTTGCTGCATCTTACAAAAATTTAAGATATTTTTTAAATTACACAGAATGAAATTCTTTCTTTCTTAAGCAAATTTCTTCCTTCTATCCTCAGTGTCTGGAAGCCACTGAGCTCATTTTTCTTACTATAATTTTGACTTACAAGAATGCTGCATAAAGGAAATCATATAGTATTTTCCCCCTTAGTCTTTGGCCTCTTTCACTTAGCATAATGCTGTTGAAATTCATCCATACCGTGTTGTTGCACATGTCAATGGTGGTGTTCCACTATACCAATGTACTGCAATTTGTTTATCTATTTAACAGTTGCTAGATATGGAGGTTGTTTCACTTTGTGTCTGTTATGAATATAGCCACTATAAACATTTGCATATGTTTTCACTTCTCTAGGATAAATACATAGGAGTGGGATTGCTGAGTTGCATGTTTAACTTTATAAAGGACTACAAACGGCTTTCCAAAGTGACTTTACCAAAGTGACCTCAAAGTGAAGTTTGAATTCCACATGCAATGTATTCAAGTTTCAGTTCCTCCACATGATCACCAGCATTTGATATGGTCAATCTTTTAAAATTATAACCATTCTAGGAGATTTGTAGTGATGGCTCACTGTGGTTTTTAACTTCTATTTTACTACAGACTGATGATACTGAACATCTTTTTGTGAGCTAATTTACTAATCGTGTATCTTTTGGAGTAAAGTATTTGTTGAAATCTTTTACCCATTTTAAAAATAGGGCTATTTATTATCTTATGGAGTTGCAGGAGTTCTTTATATATACAGTGGGTGTATTCTTGACTGTAATCTGTCCAACTGTTCGATTTGTTTCTCCTTACACCAGTACACTGTCTCAATTACTATAGCATTATGGAAGTCTCAAAATTAGATAGTGTGTCTTCCAACCTCATTCTTCTATTTCAAAATTCTTTTGACTCTTCTAGATCCTCTGTATTTATATATAAACTTTGGAATCAATTTATCAAATTCTAGTAGGAAAAGTCTGATGGAATTTCTATTGGGATTACAACAAATCTATAGATCAGCTGGAGAATTGACATCTGAATAGTCTTCCAATCCATGAATGCGGTGCATCTGTCCATTTATTTAGTTCTTTAATATCTAGCAATTTTATGTAGTTTTCATTGATTTACAAATATCTGGTTAAGTTTATCACTAAGCATTTCACATTTTTGTTGCTACTATAACCAATATTTTAAACGGAATCTCTGTTTGTGGCTAGCACACAAAAATGCAATTGATCTATACATATTGGCCTTGTGTCCTGTGAAATCTATCATCTCTTATTCGTTTCAGAGGTTTTTGTATATTCTTTCAGATTTTCTATGTAGAAGATCGTGTTGTCTGTGAATAAAGATAGTTTTACCTCTTTATTTCCATTCTTTTTCTTTATTTCCTTTTATTGTCTATTGTGCTGGTCTGAACCTCCAGTACAATGCTGAATAAAAGTATACACTGTTCTATAAATTTCAATTTGATAAATGCATTTGATAGTATTGTTAAAATTTTCTTTAACTTTTTATATTTTTTGTTGTTTCTTTAATTTTATAGTGAAGAATATTAAAATCCCCAACTGTAATTGTGGTTTGTCTATTTCTCATCTCTGTTCTTAGGTGCACACCCATATAGAATTTCATGTATCTTGATGAACAGATTCTGTCATCATTATGAAATGCTCCTCTTCATCTCTGGTAATATTCCTTTTTCTTGAAGTTCTTCTTATGCCACCTTTTTGCATGGCATAAATATTGCCATTCTTTTATTTTCAATCTTTCTGTGATGTATTTGAAGTCATTTCTTGAAGACAGCATGTAGTTGGGTCTTGTTTTTTTCCAACTTTTTATTTCCAAGTAATTATAAATTTACAGGAAATTATAAATAAATTTACAGGGAGATTCTGTGCACCTTTCACCCAATGCCTCCCAATATTAACATCTTATATTAATATAATAAAATATTAATACTAGAAAAATAACATTGGTGCAATCCACAGAGCTCATTCAGGTTTCTGCAGTTTTATACATATTCAAATTTCGGTGTGAGCTTCTATTTCATTTTATCATATATATATAGCTTTGTGTCAGTACCATCACCACCACATTAAGCTATACAGTCATTACCACAGGGATTTCTGGTGTTTCTCCTCCCCAGCTACAACCCTTTTTCCTCCTAATCCTTAACTACTGGAAACCAGTCCACTTTATAATTGCATTTGGAAGACTATTTTTTAATTGTATTTTAATGATTATGCTATTACTATAGTCCCCCTTGATTTGTCCCCCTTCCACCCAGCAGCCCCCACTCCCTCAGGCAGTCCCCCCAACATTGCTCATGTCCATGGGCCATGCGTGTAAGTTCTTTGGCTACTCCACTTCCTATACTATACCTTACATCCCCATGGTTATTCTGTAACTCCCTATTTGTACTTCTTGATCCTCTCACCTCTTTCCCTATTCCCCTAGACCCCCTTCCCATCTGGCAACCATCAAAATGCTCTCTGTATTCATGACTTTGTCCCTTTCTTCTTGTTTCCTTGGTTTGTTTTTTAAATTCATTTGTTGATAGATATGTATTTTTGCCATTTTATTGTTCATAGTTTTGATCTTCTTTTTCTTAAATAAGTCTCTTTAACATTTCATTTAATAATAGTTTGTGATGGCAGAGGGGTAAGGGGAAGCTACACTAATCTCCTCCCAGGACCAATCTGGAATTACAACTAAATTGTAGAGAAATAATCCAGAATAACCAACTCAAGTCTAACTAGGGAGAAGGCTTATTACTAAGGACAGACAGAAGAAACCACTTCACCACAACATGGCTGGTAGGCAGTATGGAGGTGATGCAAGAGGACTGGCTGGGCTCCCACAGGTGGCAGCTAAAGCTTTGGAGAGATATTTCAGCAGCCAGGGGTGGGGGGTTCCCCTGAGAAGTGTGGGGTCTAAAACCCAAGCTGTGCTCCCCAGCCTACAGCACCAGAGCCAGAGGGAATGTAGATAACATCTAGCTGTAAGAAGCAACAGGGTTTCTGTCTTCCAGGGAGAGATGGCTGGAGAATCAGAGAGCCTCTTCAAGGGCCAACACACAAAATTTTGTTTTTAGCCACTTATCCTGGGCTCTGTCAGAGAGAGGGCAGAGTAGACTAGAGACACTTGAGGAGAATCTCAGGGAGTGGCTCTGGGGAGAAATCTGAAGGAACAGCTACCAGGATCCCTGTGCTGAGTCATTTCCCATACAGCAGAAGCCATCTTTCTCAGGAAAAGCACAACCCTCCAATTGGCATCAACCTGAGGGGAATTGCTCTGCTTGAGCCAGACTGCCGATTACAACTTGATTAGTTTGAAAATGATTAATTTGACATCTGAGGCAGAAAATACAAAGTGGCCAAACTGGAAAGAAAAAGAAACATACTCCAAATTAAAAAACAAGAATTCTCCAGAAGAACTAGATGAAATGGAGGCAAACAATTCATCAGATAGGGAATTTAGAGTAATGATTATAAGGACACTCAACAGCATGAAAAAAAGACATAGAAAACAGAGAAAAGAACCAATCAGAAATAGAGAATACAATATCTGAGATAAATAATACATTGTAAGGAATAAATAGTAGGTTAGATGAAGCAGAAGACAGAATCAGTGTTTTGGAAGACAAGGTAGAAAAAACACCCAGGCAGAGCAGCAAAAAGAAAAAAGAATTTTTTAAAAAAGAGGAGAACTTAAGAAACATTTCTGACAACCTGAAGCATTAACAACATCTGCATCATGGCAGTACCAGAAGGAGAAGAGAGTGAGCAAGAGATTGAGAACATACTTGAAAAAATAATGACCAAAAACTTCCCTAATCTGGTGAAGGAAAAATTCATACATGTCCAGGAAACTCAAAGAGTCTCAAACAAGTTGGACCCAAAGAGGCTGATACCGAAACACATCATAATAAAAATGACAAGGCTTAAAGACAAGGAGAGAATCCTAAGAGCTGCAAGAGAAAAGCAGGTAGTTACCTACAAGAGAGCACCAATTAGATTGGCATCTGATTATGCAACAGAAACATTTCAGGCCAGAAGGGAGTGACATGAAATATTTAAGGTGATGAAAAGCAAAGACATACAACCAAGGTAACTTTACCCAGCAAAGCTATCATTTCAAATCACAGGAGAAATAAGGAGCTTCCCAGACAAGAAAAAGCAAAAAGAGTTTGTGAACACCAAACCAGTACTGCAACAAATGTTTAAGGGCTTGCTTTAAGAAGAAGAGAGAGAGAGAGAAAGAAAAACAAAGAAAACACCCTAACAATAAAATGCCACTACATATGCATCTATCAATAATCACCTTAAATGTAAATGGCCTAAATGCTCCAACCAAAAACAGAGGGTAGCTGAATGGATAAGAAAACAGGACCCATATAAATGCTGACTCCAAGAGACCATTCTCAGATAAAAAGATACAGACTAAAAGTAATGGGTTGGAAAAAAGGCATTACCTGCAAATGGAAAGAAAAAACAACTGGAGTAACAGTACCCCATCTGACAAAATAGATTTTAAAACAAGGCTATATTAAGAGACAAAGAACAATACATAATGATAAAGGGAACAATCCAACAAGAATCTTTAACCCTAGTAAACATTTATGCACCCAACATAGGAACACCTAAATATGTAAAACAAATCTTGAAAGGCATAAAAGGAGAGATGAACAGAAATACAGTCATAGTCAATGATTTTAGCACCCCATTGACTTCAATGGATAGATCTTCCAGGCAGAAAATCAACAAGGAGCCAGTAGCCTTAAATGGCACACTAGATCAAATGGATTTAATTCATATCTTCAGAGTGTTTTACCCCAAAGTAGCAGAATATACATACTTTTCAAGTGCACGTGGAACATTTTCTAGGATAGACCACATGCTGGACACAAAACAAGTCTCAATATATTTGAAAAGATTGAAATCATATCCAGCATCTTCTCTGACCACAATGAGATGAAACTAGAAATCAATCACAAGAAGAACACTGAAAAACATGCAAAGACATGGAAACTAAATAACATGTTATTAAACAATGAATGAGTGAACAACAAGATCAAGGAAGAAATCAAAAGATAACTCTAAACAAATGAAAATGAGGACATAACAGGGAGAAAAAGATGGCGGAGGAGTGAAAGGGAGTCACGCTGACCTCCTCCCAAAACCAAACTGGAATTGCAACTAAATAATGGAGTAATCACCTGGAAAGCAGTGGAGCGATAGTGGGAGAGGAGCCTTGGTGCCGCGGACAGTGGATTCGACTCTCACACATCCCAACGGGTGAGAATTGCGGTGGAGGCTCGAGAGGGTGGGCTGGGTGAGCACGGGCACTGGCACCAGAGGGACATTGAAACGGCCAGTTAGCTTCCCCCGAGAAGAACGAGGTCTGAATCATAAACAGGAACCCCTAAACTACAGCAGCTAAAGCCGAGAAAATACAGACAAAACGCAACCCCAAAAAGCTTAGGGGCGCTCTCTGCCAGAGACAGGTGGCTGGGGATGCAAAAAGACATTTAAAAGGGCAAACGCAAAAGTTGCAGCGGCAGCCACCCTCCTTGATCTCTGGGTACAGGCGGCAGCAGGGTGGGCTGGTGCCTGGGAAAAGACTGGTGAGGAAAACTTTGTGAAGAGAACTGACACTGCGGCCGGCGGAGCCCGGGTGATAATGCACTTCCCACCCTGCAGCTACGATCTCGCTCAGGCATAAGGGAATCAATTAACCTGCCTTTTGTGCGCTCAGCACACAGCTTGTACGCCTGTGAGCTACGGGGCTGAGTGCAGACTGGCTGGGAGAGCCTTGAGGAGAGACTGGAGACGGAGGCATTGGGGAAAGAACGGGAGGAGGAACCGGGGAGTCCCGAACTCCCTCCACGTTCGGTAGTCTCCATTGTGGGCTGGAAAGGCGCGACCCCAAAGAGGCAGAAGCGGGGCGCGCATGAACCAGACTGCCTGCGATTGAAACGCAGTCCGCACAGGGGTTGGATCCTCGGCCGAAGGGGTCACAGAACTGCCCAGAGGCCCCTGAGGGGAGACTAGAAACAGAGGCATTGGGGGAAGAACGGGAGGAGGAACGGGGAGTCCCGACTCCTTCTCCTTGCCGAAGTCTCCATTGCGCGGGAAGAGGCCACACCCCCAAAGAGCCAAAAGCCGAAAAGCAAACATAGATACCCCCAAAACACCCAGAGCAGGCGCGCACACTTGCCCCGAGTGACTGGCGAGGGTTGGCGAGCGTGTGTGTGACCCACGCGGGTTGGCGAACGCTTGCACCTGCCGGCAAGGCCTCACACAGACTGGCACCCATACGGCCTGCGAGGGATTGCACAGAGGGGCAAGGGCAGGCGTAAATTGACCTACCCGCCGCGATTGCGGAGCGGCCCACAAAATAAGTAGAGCTGCCCAGAGTCCCTGGAGGAGAGACCAGAAACAGGATTAACCGGAGAGTCCTAGAGCTGATTTCCTCCCATTTCCGTAGTCCCCATTTGGCGAGGGCAAGCAACGCACGCAAAGAGCCAAAAGCGGGGAAAACACACAATAGAAGACCCTAAACTGACCAGTGCCATGAAGCTCCCATGCCAGGGAGGCCAGATGAGCACGGGAGGTCGCAAATAAGCCCCCTGGTCTGGGGCAAACACATGCGAGCCCAGGCAGGTGGGGGACCCTGCCGCGCTGGGAACGCACTCAAGGAGCTCTCGTGAGAGCGCAGAGAGATCCCAAAAAATAGCCCAGCCCTGACCGAAGGGGTCACAGAGCTGCTCCAAGCAGGAGTCAGACACAGCCATTAGACTCCTGAAAGGCTCAAACAAACAACCCAAGGCCCTATAGGGTCAACAACTGACATCATCAGAGGCAGGCCCAGAAAGAAAAGTAAAGGACAAAAATACTTAACAGACTCTCACAAAAATGGGAAGAAAAAGAAGTTCCCCCCAAATGAGTGGAAAAGGGGACTCCCCACAGAGAGAGCTAAATGAAATAGAGGCAAGGGAACTATCAGATATGGAATTTAAAACAATGGTTCTAAGGAAGCTCAATGAGCTCAGCCAGCTCAAAGATAACTATGAGAAACTGCAGAGAAACTATCAGGATCTTACAGCAAACTATATCAGCCTGGAAAAGGACATAGAAACTATCAAGAAGACACAAGAGGATATGAAGAATACCATTTCTGAATTGAAGAACACAGTAGAAGGAATCCAAAGCAGGCTGGATGAAGCTGAGGATCGAATCAGTGAGATGGAGGACAAGGTAGAAAAAAGCTCCCAGAAAGAACAAGAAATGGAAAAACGGCTCAAAAAGAATGAAGAAGCATTTAGGGAAATGCAGGACAACCTGAAACGCAATAATATCCGTATAATAGGGATACCAGAAGGAGAAGAAGAGGAGCAAGGAATAGAGAACCTCCTCGAAAAAGTAATGATGGAAAATTTCCCTAATTTGAGGAGAGAAAGGCTCTCATGGATCCAGGAGGCACAGAGGACCCCACTCAAGAAGGACCCAAGGAGGTCCACTCCAAGACACATCATCATTAAAATGGCAAATGTCAAAGACAAAGAGAGAATCCTCAAGGCAGCAAGGGAGAAGGAGAAAGTAACATACAAGGGGGCCCCGATACGCCTAGGAGCTGACTTCTCAACAGAAACACTACAAGCCAGAAGGGAATGGCAACAAATATTCCAAGCCATGAAAAGCAAGGGCCTACAGCCAAGGCTGCTCTACTCAGCTAGGCTCTCCATTAAAATAGAAAGAGAAATACGGAGTTTCCCAGACAAAAGAAAGCTTAAAGAATACATCTCTACCAAACCAGCACTCCAAGATATGCTAAGGGGACTGGTTTAAGCAGATGAAGGAAAAGAATGAGACAGAGAGGAACACAAATACAAAGAGAAAAGATGAGTAAGTTTCTATCAGTAATATCTCTCAATGTGAATGGACTCAATGCCCCAATCAAAAGACACAGGGTAGCTGAATGGATAAGAAAACATGACCCACACATATGCTGCCTGCAAGAGACCCACCTCACAGCAAAAGACCTACACAGATTGAAGAAAAGGGATGGAAAATAATATTCCAAGCAAATGGACATGAGAAAAAGGCTGGCATTGCCATACTTGTGTCAGACAAAGTAGATTTCAAAGCAAAGGCCATAAAGAGAGACCCAGAGGGGCACTTTATCATACTTAAAGGAAGAATCTATCAAGAAGACATCAACATTGTAAACTTATATGCTCCCAATATAGGAGCCCCCAAGTATATAAGGAAATTGTTGGATGACTTCAAAAAAGATATAGACAGCAACACACTGATAGTAGAGGATTTCAACACCCCACTGTCAAAAATGGACAGATCTTCCAAACAAAACATTAATAAACATATCGTGGCGCTGAATGAAACACTGAATCAAAGAGACTTAACTGACATATATAGAACCTTACATCCCAAAGAAGAAAAATACACATTCTTTTCAAATGCTCATGGCAGTTTTTCAAAGATAGACCACATGATAGGACACAAAGCAAGCCTCAGTAAATTCAGGAAAATTGAAATAATACCAAACTTTTTCTCAGACCACAAGGCCTTGAAACTCGAAATCAAACTCAAAGAGAAACTTCAAAAACTTGGAAACTCATGGAGACTGAACAGTACACTATTAAACAATGAATGGGTCAATAATGAGATAAGAGAAGAAATCAAAAAATTTCTGGAAACAAATGAAAATGAACAGACAACTGTCCAAAACCTATGGGACACAGCAAAGGCGGTCCTGAGAGGGAAGTTCATAGCAATACAGGCTTACCTTAAAAAGATAGAAACATTTCAAATAAAAGACCTAACACTACAACTTGAAGAACTGGAGAAACAACAACAAGTAAATCCCAGAGCAAGTAGAAGGAAGGAAATAGTCAAGATTAGAGCAGAACTGAATGACATAGAGACAAAAAGAACAATTCAGAGGATCAACCAATCCAGAAGCTGGTTCTTTGAAAAGATTCATAAAGTGGACAAACCTTTGAGCAGACTCATCAAGAAAAAAAGGGAGAGGACCCAAATTAATAATATCAGAAATGAAAGAGGAGAAATAACAACTGATAACACAGAAATACAAAGGATTGTCAGAAACTATTAGGAACAATTATATGCCAAGAAATTTGAAAATCTGGATGAAATGGACAAATTTTTAGAAAAGTATAATCTTCCAACACCGAAGGAGGAAGAAACAGAAAGCTTGAACAGACCGATAACAGTTGGGGAAATTGAAGCAGTCATCAAGAAACTCCCAGCACACAAAAGCCCAGGGCCAGACGGTTTCCCAGGAGAATTTTACAAAACATTTAAGGAAGAGCTAACCCCTGTCCTTCTCAGACTATTCCAAAAAATCCAAGAGGAGGGAAGACTGCCAGACTCCTTCTATGAGGCCAGCATCACCCTGATCCCAAAACCAGATAAAGACCCTACAAAGAAAGAAAACTACAGGCCAATTTCGCTGATGAACATAGATGCTAAAATCCTCAACAAAATATTGGCAAACCGCATCCAGCAATACATTCAAAAGATTATCCATCACGATCAAGTGGGATTCATCCCAGGGATGCAGGGATGGTTCAATATACGCAAATCAGTAAACGTGATACACCACATAAATCAAAGAAAAGACAAAAACCACATGATCATCTCGATAGATGCAGAAAAAGCATTTGACAAGGTACAGCACCCATTTATGATCAAAACACTCAGCAAAATGGGAATCAATGGGGCATTCCTCAACGTAATAAAGGCCATATATGAAAAACCTACAGCCAATATCATACTCAACGGGCAAAAACTGAATGCTTTCCCACTAAGATCGGGAACACGACAAGGATGTCCGCTCTCACCGCTTCTTTTCAACATTGTATTGGAAGTCCTAGCCACAGCGGTCAGACAAGAGAAAGAGATAAAAGGCATCCAAATAGGAAAGGAGGAAGTAAAACTATCATTGTTTGCAGATGACATGATAGTGTACATAGAGAACCCTGTAGACTCTACTAAAAAACTCCTCAACCTAATAAGTGAATTTGGCAAAACAGCAGGATACAAAGTCAACATTCAGAAATCAAAGGCGTTTCTGTACACCAGCAATGCAATAGAAGAAGAAGAAATCAGGAAAAATATACCATTCGATATAGCACGAAAAAAGATGAAGTACCTAGGGATAAATTTAACCAAAGACACAAAAGACCTGTATGCAGAAAACTATACAACATTGAAAAAAGAAATTAAGGAAGACACAAATAAATGGAAGCATATACCGTGCACATGGATTGGAAGAATTAATATCCTTAAAATGTCCATACTACCAAAAGCAATTTATAGATTCAACGCAATCCCTATTAAGATACCAATGACGTATTTCACAGAAATAGAACAGACATTTCAAAAATTTATATGGAACCATAAACGACCCCAAATAGCCTCAGTAATTTTGAGAAAGAAACACAAAGTAGGAGGGATCACAATACCGGACATCAAACTCTACTACAAAGCCACTATACTCAAAACAATCTGGTACTGGCACAAGAACAGACCCATAGACCAGTGGAACAGAATAGAAAGCCCAGAAATAAGCCCAGGTCTCTATGGACATCTAATATTCGACAAAGGGGGCAGAAGCATAAAATGGAGCAATAACAGCCTCTTCAACAAATGGTGTTGGGAGAGCTGGATGGCTACATGCAAAAAATTGAAATTGGATCATCAGCTGACACCATACACAAAAATAAACTCAAGATGGATAAAAGACTTAAATAGAAGTCGCAACGCCATCAAAGTCCTCGAGGAGAACATTGGCAGGAAACTCTCAGATATCCCATGCAGCAATTTTTTCACTGATATGTCTCCTAAAGCAAGGGACATAAAGGAAAGAATAAACAAGTGGGACCTCATCAAAATAAGAAGCTTCTGCACGGCCAAAGAAAACATCAGCAAAATGAAAAGGGAGCCAACCATTTGGGAAAATATATTTGCTAATGATACATCAGATAGAGGTTTGATCTCCAAGATATACAAAGAACTCACTCGACTCTACTCCAAGAAGACAAACGATCCAATCAAAAAATGGGCAAAGGACCTGGGCAGATGCTTTTCTAAGGAGGAGATACAGGGGGCCCAGAGGCATTTGAAAGGATGCTCTGCATCACTAGCCATCAGAGAAATGCAGATCAAAACCACCATGAGGTACCACCTCACACCGGTCAGAATGGCCATCATAAACAGATCCACAAACAACAGGTGCTGGCGAGGCTGTGGAGAAAAGGGAACCCTGGTCCACTGTTGGTGGGAATGCAGACTGGTGCCGCCACTATGGAAAGCAGTGCGGAATTTCCTCAAAAAGCTGAAAATGGAACTGCCTTTTGATCCAGCGATTCCCCTGCTGGGACTATACCCTGAGAACCCAAAACGCCAATACAAAAGAACCTATGCACCCCAATGTTCATAGCAGCACAATTTACAATAGCCAAGTGTTGGAAGCAACCTAAATGCCCATCAGTAGATGATTGGATCAAAAAATTATGGTACATATACACAATGGAATACTACGCAGCAGAAAGAAAAAAGAAGTACTAAACTTTGCGACAGCATGGATGGAACTGGAGAGCATCATGCTAAGCGAAATAAGCCACGGGGCGAAAGACAAATACCATATGATCTCACCTATAAGCGGAACCTAACCAACAATGCAAAGAAACAAGGAAAATATGACCAGCAACACTGAAAGGAAAAGAAATCAACAGAGACAAGAGGGAAGAGGGGGGCAGGGAAAGGGAAGGGAAGGGGAAAGTCAAGGAACATATAGCAAGGACTCATGGACAAAACCAAAGGGGAAGAGCTGAGGGAGGGAAGGTGGGAGGGGGCAAGGGAAAGAGGTGGGGGGAAGGCAGAGACAAATGTATTTAAAAAGTAAATAAATTAATTAAAATAAATAAATAAATAAATAAATAAATAAATAAAAATAAAAAACAAATAAAAAGAAAATGAGGACATAACAATCCAAAACATGTGGGATACTGGGGAAGGAATCCTAAGAAGGAAATCCATAGCATTATAGGCCTATCTCAAAAAAAAAAAAAAAAACAAACAAGAAAAAGCTCAAATAAGCAATCTAATTTACACTCAAAAGAATTCAAAAAAGAACAACAAACAAAGCCCAAAGTGAGTAAGAAAAAGGAAATAATAAAGATCAGAGAAGAAATAAATGAAATTGAGTCTTAAAAAGATACTAAAGATCAATGAATCCAAGAGCTTGTTCTTTGAAAAAAAATTAAACAAGATTGACAAAACTTTAACCAGACCCATCAAGGAAAAAAAGAAGGTCTGAATAAATAAAGTAAAATCAGAAATGAAAGAGGAGAAATAACAACTGACACCAAAAATACAAAGAATTGTAACAAAGTATTATAAAAATTATACGCCAACAAACTGGACAACCTGGATGAAATGGATGAATTCCTAGAAACATGCAGTCTTTCAAAACTAAATCAGGTACAATCAGAGAATCTGAATAGACAGATTGCATCTAATGAAATTGAAGCAGTACTTAAAAAACTCCCAACAAAAAAATGTCTTGAACCAGATGGCTTCACAGGTGAATTTTACCAAACATTCCCACATGAACTATCACCTCACCTTCTCAAACTGTTTCATAAAATTCAAGTGGAGGGAAGGCTTCAAAACTCATTTTTGCAAGGTCAGCATTATCCTAATTTCAAAACCAGATAAAGACACTTAAAAAGAAAGAAAATTATAGACCAATATCCCTGGTGAACACAGATGCTAAAATCCTCAACAAAATATTAGCAAACCAAATACAACACTGCATCAAAAACATCACACGCCATGTTCAAGTGGGATTTATTCTGGGAATGCAAAGTTGTTATAACATTTGCAAATCAGTAAATCTGATTCATCACAAAAACAAAATGAAGGATAAAAACCACATGATCATATCAATAGATGCTGAAAAGCTTTTGATAAAATCCAGCAGCGATTTCTGATCAAAGTCCCAGTAAAGTGGGAATAGAGGAAACATATCTAAATATAATAAAGGTCATATATTAAAAACCTACTGCCAGCATCATATTCAATGGGCAAAAACTATAAGTGTTCCCTTTAAGATCAGGAACAAGACAGGAATGTTCGCTTTCACTTCTTTTATTCAACATGGTACTGGAAGTTCTAGCCACAGCAATCAGAAAAGAAGAAGAAATAAAAGGCATCCAAACTGGAGAGGAAGAAGTAAAACTGTTTTAATTTGTAGGTGACATGATGCTGTACATAGAGAATGTCAAAGATTCCACCAAGAAACAACTAGAATTGATAAATGAGTTCAGAAACATAGGGGAATACAAAATTAGTATCCAGAAAGCAGTTACATTTTATGTGCCAATAACAAACTAACAAACTAACAGAAATTAGGAAAACAATCCCATTCACAATTGCCTCAAAAAGAATAAAATACCTAGGAATAAACCTAACCAAGGATGTAAAAGACCTGTACACATAAAATTCTAGGACACTAAAGAAATAAATTGAAGAGGATACAAATAAATGGAAGCACATATCATGTTCATGGATAAAAAGTTTGATATAATTAAAATATCCATACTACCCAGAGAAATTTATACCTTCAACACAATTCCTATCAAGATTCCAATGATGTATTTTACAGAACTAGAACAAATACTTCGAAAAATGTATATGGAACCACAAAAAGCCCCACACAGCAACGGTGATCCTGAGAATGAAGAACAAAATTGGAGGAATCAAGCTACCTAATAAACTATACTACAAGGCCATAGTAAACAAAACAGCCTGGTAAGGGCCTAAAAACTGACACATAGATCAATGGAACAGAATAGAGAGCCCAGAAATAAACCCACACTTTTACAGTCAATTAATATTTGACAAAGGAAGCAAGCACATACAATGAACTAAAGATAGTTTATTCAATAAATGGTGGTAGGGAAATTGGACAGATACATGCAAAAAAATGAACATACCACACAAGAATAAATTCAGTGTGGATCAAAGACTTAAATATTAGATCCAAAACCATAAAAATTCTAGAAGAAAACAAAAGCAGCAAAATCTCCAATATTGTTCGTAGAAATTTTTTATTGGATATATCTCCTCAGGCAAGGGAAACAAAAGAAAAAATAAACGAATTTAACTATGTCAAACTGAAATGTTTTTGCACAGCAAAGGAAATCATCAGCAAAATAAAAAGACAACCCACAGAATAGGAGAATCTATTTGCTGATACATGTAATAAGGGGTTAGTTTCCAAATTTTATAAAAGTACTCACAAAACTTAACACCAAAAAACAAACAACCCAATTAAAAAGTGGGCAAAGGACCTGAATTGACACTTCTCCAAAAATAGGCATATGTAAAGATATTCAACATCGTTAATCATCAGAGAAATGCAAATTAAAACCACAATGAGATACCATGTCACACCTGTCAGAATGGCTATCATCAATAAATCAACACACAGTAAGTTTGGGTGAGGATATAGAGAAAGGGGAACCCTCTTGCACTGTTGGTGGGAATGTATACTGGTGCAGCCACTGTGGAAAGCAGTGTGGAGATACCTCAAAAAAATTAAAAATGGATCTGCCTTTTGTCCCAGCGATCCCACTTCTGGAATGTATCTGAAGGAACCTAAAACACTAATTCAAAAGAATGTAAGCGCCCTTATGTTCATTGCAGCATTATTTACAATTGTCAAGATATGGAAGTAGCCCAAGTGTCCACTAGTAGATGAGTCAATAAAATAACTATGGGACATTTACACAATGGGATTCTGCTTGGCTGTAAAAAAAGAAGAAAATTTTACCCTTTGGAACAATATGGATGGACCTGGAGAATATTACGCTAAGTGAAATAAGCCAGTCAGAGAAAGACAAATAACACATGATTTCACTCATATGTGGACTCTAATGAACAAACTGAACTAACAAGCAAAACAGAGACAGACTCATAGATGAAGAGCAGATGACAGCTAATATGGGAGAGGGGTTAGAGGGTGGATAGATTGAGCAAAAAAGAAAAAGGACCCATGGGCATGGACAACAGTGTGGTGATTTCTGGAGGGATTGTGCTATAAGGTGATTAAATGGTAATGGAAAAAATACAATAAAGTGGAGGGAAGGCAGAGCCAAATGTATTTTAAAAAAATAAATTAATTTTAAAAAATACAATAAAGATTAAATATAAATAAATAATGATTTGGAAATGATGAATTCCTTTAGTTTTTCTTCATCTGGTAAGCTCTTTATCTGCCTTTCAATTCTAAATGACAACTTTGCTGGACAGAGCAATCTTGGCTGTATGTCCCTACTTTTAATGACTTCGAATATTTCTTGCCAACCTCTTCTTGCCTGCAAATTTTCTTTTCAGAAATTGGCTGACAGTCTTATGGGAACTCCATTGTAGGTAATTAGCATCTTTTCCTTGCTGCTTTTAAAATTCTCTCTTTATCTTTAACCTTTGACATTTTAATTCTGATGTGCCTTGGAGTGGGCCTCTTTGCACCATCTTGTTTAGGTGCAAAGCCCACTCTCTGCACCTCCTGGACTTGCATGTCTATTTCCTTCACCAAATTAGAGAAGTTTTCTTTCATTATTTTTTCAAATAGATTTTCAATTTCTTGCTCTTTCCCTTCTCCTTTTGGCACCCCTATGATGCAAATGTTGGACTTCTCGAAGTTGTCCCAGAGATTGCTATACTATCCTCATTTTTTAATATTCTTTTTTCCTCTTTTTGCTCTGGTTGGTTGTTTTTTGCATCCTGATGTTCTAAGTCATTTATTTGATTCTCTGCATCATCCACTCTACTGTCATTTCCCTGTAAATTGTTCTTTATTTCAATTGGTGTATCCTCCATTTCTCCTCCATTTTTTTATCTGCTGAGGTGCTCACTAAGTTCCTTGAGCATCCTTATAACCCATATTCTGAACTCTGCATCTGATAGATTGTTCATCTCCATTTCATTTAGCTCTGGAGTTTCAATGTGTTCTTTCCTTTAGGTCATGTTTCTTTGTCTCCTCATTTTAGCAGCCTCCTTGTGTTTGTTTTTATGTATTACATAGAGCTGCTTTGACTCTGTATCTTGGTAGTGAGGTCAAATTCAGTAGGTGGTCTGTAGGGTCCAATTGCACAGCCTCCCCTATCACCCAAGCTGGATACTTGAGATGTGCCCTTTGTGTACACCCTCCTCTTGTAGTTGACCCTTTGTTGCTGCTGGTAGATCAATGGGAAGGATTTACCCAGGCCAGTCAGCTTCAAGGATTGGCTGTGGCCACCAACCACCAACCTCTGCCTTCTGTGGAGGATCAGCTATGCAGAGGCAAGGTGGTGGTGTTCTGGATATGGTCTGTAGCTGTCCACTTGGTGCACTGGCCCTGGGGTTTCACAGGTGATACAGGCCAAGGTCAGCTCCCACCTGTGTTTTGCCTGGAGCCAGTCTTCCTAAGCTATAAAGCAACCTGAGATGGCTGCTACGTGTGCTGGGCTTGGAGATTCCCAGGGGAAGCCAAACTGTAAATCTAGGTTGGCTGCTGCTAGTGACGGGCCTGGGGCTCACTGAGGTCAGCTGTTGCTTATTTGATAAGATTTAGGAAGTTGTGATGTATGAGCCAAAACCAGCCATTCATAAAAAAAAACCAAAAAACAAAAACAAAAAAAACCCCAGTTTAGATGGGCCTATAAGTTGGGTGGGGCAGAGTCTCTGGGGATCTCCAAGGTGGGTCAAATGTATTAGCCAGGTTGATGCAGTCTCAAATATGGCACCAGCTTGTCAGATCTGTGCAGGAAGGGTTTAGCAAAGGGACAATGGCCTCTGCTCGCCTTGATGCCAGACACTTGCGTTCCTTTCAGTGTGCCGCTGGTGCCTTTCAAGCTGCTACTCCAGTGGTGAGGCTAAGAGGGAGTGAGTCTGTGTAGGTGAGTCCATATGTGGGTTCTTCAAGAGGAACTGCTTGGGACTCTAGAGGTTTCTTCCACTAACTCAAGCAATCCCTGCTGATTTCTGCATCCAGTAGTTGTGGGAACTTATCTTCCTGGCTCTGGAACCCCAGGCTGGGGGTCTGGTATGGGGCTGGGACTTCACACTCCTGAGATATCGCTCTCAAATTTTTATCCACTACACATGGGTGTGGGACTAACCTATTCCTGTCTGCGCACCTCCTGTCAGTCTGGATGGATGTGGTTTCTTTAATTCCGTAGTTGTCAGACTTTCAATCAACCTGATTTCTGAGGGTTCTGAGTGATGGCTGTTATATATTTTTAGTTGTGATTTTTATGTCATTGTGCAAAGAGGAGAACCATGTCAACCTACACCATCATCTTGACCAGAAGTCCTCAAGACTATTTTATAAATGGAACCATTCGGTATGTAACTTTTGCGATTGAGTTTTTTTCATTCAGTAAAATTCCCTTCATGTTCCTCAAAACTGTTGTGTGCATCCATAGTTCATTCCTTTTTGTTGCTGAGCAGTAGTCCAGGGTATTGCTTTTTAAACCAGACAATCTATGCATTTTAATTGAAGTGTTTTGTCCATTTACCAATACCATCTGGTTGTTTATTTTCTAGGTGACCCATTTGTTTTGTGTGCTTTTCCTCTTATCTTACATAAATTAAATTTTTTAACATTTGATTTTAGTTCTTCTAATGGCTTTTTAACATCTTTCTTTATATCTTTTTCGATGTTGTTTTAGGGATTTCCATATCCATTATTCAATTAATATAATGTACTTACAATTAATGTTATTACGCTTCATATAAAATGTATGAATCTTACAGCAGTAAAATTCCATTTACCTGCTCCTCATCCTTTTTACTACTTTTGTCCTCAATTTTATGTTTACATGTATAATATACCCCACAAAACAATGTTATTATTTTAATGTACTTAAATTGAATTAAGTTATAATAACAATAATTCCTCCCTAATTTATCTTAATGTGTTTTTGTTTCTTTTTTAAATTTATTTTTCAATTACAGTTTACATTTAATATTGTTTTGTATTAGTTTCAAGTGTAATAACACAGTGGTTAGACAATCACATACTCTACAAAGCTTCCCCCAATATTTCCAGCACCTACCTGGCACCATACATAGTTATTACAATAATAATAACTATATTCCCTGTGCAGTACTTTACATTCCCATGACTATTGCATATCCACCAATATGTACTTCTTAATCCATTCACCTTTTTCATCCACTTCCCCAACAACCTCTCTTCCCTTAGGCAACCATCAGTCTGTTCTTTGTATCTGTGAGTCTATTTTTCTTTTGTTTATTCATTTATTTTGCTCTTTAGATTCCACATCTAAGTGAAATCATGTGGTATTTGTCTTTGTCTGGCTCATTTCACTTATCATAATACCCTCTAGATCCATCCATTTGTCTATTGACATTCACTCAGGCCTCTTCCATATCTTGGCTATTGTAAATAATACTGCAATGAACATGGTGTTTCATATATTCTTTCAAATTAGTGTTCTGGGTTTCTTCATATATATTCCAAGAAGCGGGATTGCTGAGTCATAAAGCAGTTCCCTTTTTAATATTTTGAGGAACCAATGGAGGTGTTTTTCTATATTAGTATCTTACAACTATGCTATGAATCAGACTCTGATTTTCTGATTAAGGATTAGAAATTGAGTACTTTTGGCCAAGATGGAGGTGTAGATAGACACACTTAGCCTCCTTGCACAACCATAAGAAGGTTCACAACTAACCTCAAAACAAAATACAATGAGAACTGCCAAAAAATCAAACTGTATGGAAGTCCAACAACCAAGAATTTAAAGAAGAAATATTCATCCAGGTGGGTAGGAGGGGCAGAGATGGAGAACTGGGGCAGAGAGGACATGGTGTGGTCATGAAACAGGAAATTTCACATTCACAGGTAGCAGGTAAAATCCAGGAGGGACACCTGAGAAGCAAGCCATCCCAGCCCCAGGTCAGACCTCTTGCAGCCTTGGGTTCCAGCACTAGGAAAATAAAGCCTCATAACTTCTGGCTGTAAAAACCAGTGGGGGTTGGGACAGTGGAAGAAACTGCTGGTCTCTCAGAAAAGTCCATTTAAATGACCTGTATTGCCCTCAAATGTACACAAACCCACCCACTCTGGGATTCAATACCAGGGCAGCATCTAGAAAGGTGCCAATCGCATACCAGAAATGGGGTAAGTGGAAATGGGGCAAGAGCCTAGCAAGCATTGTTCTCTCTCCAAAGCATCCCCCACATATGGTGCCACAAAGAAGCAAAGTGGGTTGCCCCACTCTGTCAAATACCTAAGGCTTCACTCCTTACAATGTAACGTGTGTACCAAAGTGAAATCACAGAAGCTATACCTAATACACAGAAACAAACACAAGGAGGCTGCCAAATTGAGGAGACAAAGAAATATGGCCCAAATGAAAGAACAGATCAGAACTGTAGAAAAAGAGTAAAGCAATGAGGAGATAGTCAACCTATCAGATGCAGAGTTCAAAACACTAGTATTAAGGATGCTTAGAGATCTCATTGAGCATAGAAAATGCATAATGGAAGAAATGAAGGCTACACTTTGTGAAATAAAGAAAAACCCACAGGGAACCAACAGTGCAAGGAAGGAAGCCAGGGTTAAAATTAATGATATAAAACATGAGGTAGAAATAAACAGTCAACTAGTACAGAATAAAGAAACAAAAATTCAAAAAAATGAAGAGAGAATAAGAAGACTCTGGCTGTCTCCAAACATACCAACATCTGAATTACAGGGATGCCAGAAAGTGAAGAAGGGCAAGAAATTGAAAGCTTATTTGAAAAAATAATGAAAGAAAACGTCCTCAATTTAGTGAAGGAAATAGATATACAAGTTCCAGACGCTCAGAGAGTCCCAAACAAGTTGGACCCAAAGAGGGCCACACCAAGACACATCATAATTGAAATGTCAAAAGTTAAAAATAAAGAGAATCTTAAAAGCAGCAAGGGAAAGAGAGTTACCTCAAAGGAATTCCTATAAGACTATCAGCTGATTTCTCAAAAGAAATCTTGCACGCATGAAGGGACTGGCAAGAAGTATTCAAAGTGATAAAAAGCAAGGACTACAACCACGATTACTCTATCCAGAAAAGCTATCATTTAGAATGGAAGGGCAGATAAAGTGCTTCTCAGACAAGGTAAAGCTAAAGGAGTTCATCATCATCAAACCCTTATTATATGAAATGTTAAAGGGACTTATTTAAGAAAAAGAAGATCAAAATCATGAACAGTAAAGTGACAACAAACTCACAACTATCAACAACTAAAAAGAACAAAAACAAAAATAAACTAAGGAAATGATGAAGAAGAACAGAATCACAGAAATGGAGATCACATGGAGGGTTATCAGCAGGGAGGGGGAGGGAGGAGAATGGGGGGAAAAGTACAGGGAATAAGATGCATAATTGATAGGTACAAAATAGACAGGGAGATTTTTAAAATAGTATAGGAAATGGAGAAGCCAAAGAACTTATATGCACAACCCATGGATATGAACTAAAGGGGTGGATTACTGGAAGGATGGGGGAGTACCAGGTGGAAGGGGGCAAAGGGGGAAAAATTGAAAAAAGTATAATAGCATAATGAATAAAATGTGCTTCAAAAAATTGACATTGAAATTGATAAAAATAATTAAAAACTAAAAGTATAATTGATATGTTATAACAGGTTTAAATTATTATTTTTTTGTCTGAGGCAAGTTATTTTAGAATAATTTCCTTCATCTTAAATAAATCCCTAATCATTATATCTTTGTCAACAGGAGAACTTAAATAATTATTTAAAATCCCCCTTTTAGTAACTCTACTCTTTCTAGCTTTGTTTTCTCACTCACACCAGTAAAATACTAGATCTAAGATCCTAGAAAATATTATTTCATTAAATTCCAGGAAAAATCCACCTTTAACTCCAAAACGCCTACACTTACACAAAGCTCCAATACAAAACTCATTTAAGTCTCCTTTCTAGTGGGATATTAAACTAGGATTTTTGAGACAATTTCCTGGGACTGTATCTTCACCTACTTAAGAGGTACTAGTCCTTGCTACATAGTTGTCAGTGGGTTATTATAAGTCATGAGTGGAAAAAGCATGATTTGAATAAAGACACATAGTATGAACCATGTCATGTGAAACCTCAGGGCAGAGGAATAATCAGCCTTGAGAAAGGAATTAAGACTCACTGTTAGGTCTCTCCTCATCCTTCCACTGTTTAACTTCAAATTGATTAATATGAACTAAAATTGTTTAGACTTTCCATTAGAGGCCTTTTGGAGATAAATATAGAAAAGGAATAAGGTCTTTATATTAATATTTTCCCTTAGAACGACTATATCAAGTTGAAAATTTTTACCTAACTCTTTCTTCCTACCTTAGTAAAAAATAAATAAAATTAGATTCCTTATGGTAATTTAAGGAGAACACAATTTTTTTCAAAGATGTGTTTTTTTCACTGTGTGGAATATACTAATTTTTACTAGAATGTGTGAGACATATAATATTATTGGGTATGTCAAGATTTCCTTGAGAAATCTGCAGATATCTTATATTCCACTCCTCTATTTTAATCTCTGTCTGCTGTCCTAACCTTATTGTCTATGTGTGCTCAATACTACATGGCAACTGAACCCCTGTTGTTTCCTTCTTGTATGCCATTCATTCTGCTATTTCTTCCACTGAATATCTTCCTTTTCATTCTCTATCTGCAAAATATTATAGTCCTTTAAATCTCAGCTCCTAGTATAATTTCCCCTGAATTCTCCAAGATGACAACAATGTCTCCTTTCTTTAAATCCACTGAAGGCCATATATTTCTCAATGCACATAGTTTTTTGTTGAAATGTCACATACCCTAATTTATTAGTAAACTACCTGAGGAAAGGCTTTTCTTAGTCATATTTCTTCCTGTATGCAACACAGTGAATCTTACTTCAAAGACATTTGTCTAACAACCTAATTAGTTAATTAAAATATGTAACTACAAATTCTAGGATTGTCTTTATGAGTGACTTAGTCAAATATGCTTTGCAAAAGTATTACATTCAGATGAGCAAAACCTAAAGTACATTCCAGAGGCAAGGCCAGTGTTGAAGGACTTGATCAAATCACTCACAGATTCTGCTCAGACAAGGGCACTCCAAATGTGAATAAATAATTTGTTGGATACATCTGCCAGCAGCTTGTGTTGGTGATTTTTGTTTAGAGTGAAGAGCTTCCAGTCCAGCTTTCATCACTGCACCTTACTTCCATTAATGTTTTGCCTCTTGTTTTGTTCTATATGAAAGACTACAGTCTTGTCTTAGAATTTCTGGGTATTATGAGTACCTTAGGGAAATCTGATCATAGAGATAATCTACTCAACAGTGAAAAGTTTCAATTTGTGTCTATTGAGTTTTGTCAATTTGGAATCCTGAATACCTTTGTATTCCAGTACATTGACTAGAGCCTTCCAGACAGACGTTGAGGCATCTGTTTCTATAGACTTCAGAACTGGGAAAGATAAACAAGAATGTGTGGGAATTATCTGTATATTTGCTAACCACCAATTTAGATCTAAATAGGCTCTCTCTGTTAGGAAGACTAATGAATTTCAATTCTCTGAAATATCCTTTGCTTTTAACAAGCAAGATGGAATGTATCTAAAGAAAAAACAGAGAGAGATACGCAGAGAGAAAAGCTGTGAATAATGCCACTAGAGAACCAATTATGTTCACCAGCTGGCATTGAGAAACTTGTTTCCTTTGACAAGAAAAGAAAGATTTCCGTCTTAGCCTCAAACTCCTTTTTGACATTGTGTTCTTTAGGGCTGAATAACGAATCCTCCCAGACACTCTGTAAAATATTAGAAAAGAAATTCTTAATGTTATTAATACATATAATATAACAAAGCAATAGGTAAGAAGAGAAAAACAAGCTAGAGCTTCAGTGTGGCACTTAATAAGAATCAACTGAATAAAAATGAAGTGAAAATAAAGCATCATAACATAGAGACCTTCTCCCAGCCACATAACTGAGTCAATGAGATACATTCACAACTTGGCATGGCAGTGATAAAGAAACTGGTCAAGGCCTTTTGTAGATATAGAAGTCTATTTTTTGTGAATGAGTAGTTAACAGCTATATTTCCTGGTAACATAAACTGCATTTGGACTTGTTTTTTTTCCTTGCTTGTGGAGAACTCTCATTGATTGCACCTAAACCTGGAACTGAGGCTTTTCTGCTTTCATGGGTGAGACATGATTTATTTCAGGATCTCGCAGCAGCTAACTTGGAAGGAAGTAGTGTCACCTAGCCTGGAGCTCTTAGTAGAGGTCTTTTTTCTCCTGATAAACCACCTGCATTGCTGATCTTGATTGAGTGTCCCCTCTGATCCTCCTCCAAGCTGTTTCTTGTACAAATACTTGTGAATTCAGTCTTTTCACTTTGTATACTACTTTAAAACTTGCCTTTCACAAGCATTCATTTGAAGTCCACAAAAAATCTGTAAAGCAAGTTCACTTAGACTAGCCCCTGTTGAGCCACTGACATTCCATATCTGCTCACAATACCTTCTTCTTCCTTTTTAAAAAAAGTTTATTTTATTGATTATGTTATTACAGTTGTCTCATTTTTCCCCTTTGGTCATCCTCCACCTGGTACCCCATCCCTCCAGCAATCCCCTCTTAGTTCATGTCCATGGGTTGTACATGTAAATTCTTTGGCTTCTTCACTTCCTATACTATTCTTAAGCTCCCCCTCTGTATTTTGTACCTGTCAGTTATGCTACTTATTCCCTATATTTTCCCCCATTATCCCTCTTTCCAGTGATCTCCATTTCTATGATTGTGTTCCTGTTCTAGTTGTTTGCTTAATTTTATTTGGGTGGTTTTTTTTTAGGTTCAGTTGTTGATAGTTGTGAGTTTGTTGTCATTTTACTGTTCATAGTTTCTGATCTTCATCTTTTTCTTAGATAAGTCCTTTTAACATTTCATATAATAAGGGTTTGGTGATGATGAACTTCTTTAGTTTTACCTTGTCTGGGAAGCACTTTATCTGCCCTTCAGTTCTAAATGGACCCTCTTTGGGTCCAACTTGCTTGGACCTCTCTGAGCTTCCTGGACTTATATGCCTATATCCTTTGTCAAACTGTTGAGAAGGAGGAGAGTTCTTTCATAATTTTTGAACATAAGTTTTCAATGTCTTCCTCTTCCTCTTCCCCTTCTCCTGGCAACCCCATGATTTGGATGTTGGTATATTTAAAGTTGTCCCAGAGGTTCCTAAGCCTCTCCTTTTTTTTTCTTTTTCTTTTTTTTTTTTTTTTGAATTCTTGTTTCTTCTCTCTGTTCTGAGTGAATGTTTATTTCTTCCTTTTGTTCCAAATCATTGATTTGAGTCCCAACTTCCTGCCCTTCAGCGTTGGTTCCCTATATATTTTTCTTTACTTCACTTTGTATAGTCTTCACTTCTTCCTTTATTTTATGGCCATACTCAATAATTTCTGTGAGCATCCTGATTATCAGTGTTTTGAACTCTGCATCTAATAGGTTGGCTATCTCCTCATTATTTAGTTCTTTTTTTTTTCTGAAGTTTTTATCTATTCCTTCTTTTGGGCCATATTTCTTTGTGTCCTCAATTTGTCAGTGCACCTGTTATGTTGTAAGGGGCAGAGCTTTAGGTATTTGCCAGGGCATGGCAACCTGCTTCGTGGATTGTGTCACTGTATGTAGGGGAAGGGTCAGAGAGGGAACAGTGCTGCTTGCTCAGCTCTCACCCCACTTTCAGTCACTTCCCCCACTTTCCAAAAGCAACTGACACCCTTCCAGCTGCTGCCTTGGTGCTGATTCCCTGAGTGAGTGAGCTGGTTTATGTTCTAGAACTCTGTGGGCCCCTCAGACAGACTCTCCTGAGAGATCAGCAGTTTCTTCCACCGCAGCAACCCCCACAGGTTTTTACAAAGATTATAAGGCTTTTTTAACCCCAGCACTGGAACTCTGAGTTGTGTGGTCTGTTCTGGGGCTGGAATTGCTCACTCCCCAGCTGTCCCTCCCAATTTCTACGTGCATGCAAATGTGGGACCACCCATTCCATTGGCCACCTTGCTGCACGTCTTCTCCACCCCAGCTGCCCATCTCCACCCTTCCTACCCTTCTGGATGAATGTTTCTTCTTTAGCTCCTTTGTTATAAGACTTCCATACAGTTCGATCTTCTGGCAGTTCTTACCGGTGTTTTGTTTTGTTTTTAGATTGGTTGTTATCTTTCTTACAGTTGTGCGAGGAGGTGAAGAGTTCTATATATGCCTCCAGTTTGGCCAGAATTTCCCTTATTCTTTCTCAAGATACCTAGAATTGCTTATTCATTAACAACTTGCTTTCTTTATTACAAAAAGGGGGAACTTTTTGTTTCTTGATTACAAAAAGGGGGAAATTTATTGCTACTCTTTCAAGTGATGTCATCAGGTATATGTCTGTATAATCTGTGTATTGCACAATACCAGGTGAACCATCCAAATGAACTAAATATCAATGGTATCTCCTTATCCAACACCCAGCCTCGCTTGAAGAGAGGGATTGTCTTGACCTTATGTACAAAAATGGTACATTTTTGATGTGGTGGGATAATTGACTAGATAATTAATATAATATACCCTGTTCTGGAAGGAAAATGGAGTTGTGGTTTGTTTTCATACCAAACTCTATTATTTTGTTAAAATTTGATATTGTACTAAATATTAGAGAAATACAAAGGTTATCTAAATGACTCTTTAGCTCTGAACAGAAATCATCAGGGGATATGTTTTACACATTTTATTTCACATGTCTTCATCTAGAATTTTCCATTTCTCCTTTTCTTCTTCCAAGGTTGCAATTTCTACACATGGAAAGGAATGGAAAAGATGAGTGCAAGGCAATTTCATTAACAGTTTGTATCAGACTTCTTACTTAAAATTCCCTGGAAATGTTTTAAAAAGGGTTTCCTTTGTCTTTATTAACACAATTTTATTAGTATAATTTAAAACTAGCAGCTTCACAATTTAGTGGTTTTTAGTATATTTAGAGTTGCATAACCATCACCACTAATTTCAGAATATTTTATCACTTCAGAAAGAACGGACATACCATTAGCAGTCACACTCCATGCCCCACCCCTACCAACCATAGGCAAACACTATTCTACTTTCTGTCTATATAGCTTTGCTTATCTTAAACATTTGATATAGATTTGCCTATCTTAGACATTCATATAAATGGAATCATACATACAAAAGTCTTTTGTGACTGACTTTTTTCACTTAGCATGTCTTTTTTATTTTTATTTTTTTTCTTTATTTCTTTTTATTTTTTACTTTAAATTTTTTTTCAATTACAGTTGACATACTATACTCTATTAGTTTCAGGTGTACAACCCAGTGATTAGACATTATATTACTTACTAAGTTATCACCCTGATAAGTCTAGTGCCCATCTGGCATCATGTATAGTTATTATAGTATTATTGATTATATTCCCTATGCTGTACTTTACATCCCCATAACTATTCTGTAAATAGTAATTTTATTTTTAAAACATTTTTAAAAATCCTCACCCAAGAATATGTTTATTGATTTTAGAGAGAGAGGAAGAAGTAGACAGGGAGAGAGAGAGAGAGAATGACGTTGATGTGAGAGAGAAACATTGATTGGTTGCCTCCTGTCCTCCTATACACACCCAAACCTGCAACCTAGATATGCACCCTGTCTAGAAATCAAACTCACAGCCTTTTGGTGTATGGACTGATGCTCCAACCAGCTAAGCATGAGGGCATGTAACTACCAATTTGTACTTCTTAATCCTTTCATATTTTCCACCCATCCTCCAACCCCCTTCCATCTTAAAGAAGATTCTTTAACATTTCTTGTAATACTGGTTTAGTAGCGATGAACTCTTTTAGCTTTTCTTCTCTGGGAAACTCTTTATCTGTCCTTTCATTCTAAATGATAGTTTCGCTTGGTAGAGTAATCTTGGTCATAGGTCCTTGCTTTCCATCACTTTGAATATTTCTTGCCAACCCCTTCTGTGCTGCAGTGTTTCTGTTGAGGAATCAGCTGACACTCTAATGAGGGCTCCCTTGTAGATAACTAACTGCTTTTCTCTTGCTGCTTTTAAGATTCCTCTTTGTCTTTAATGTTTGACATTTTAATTATGATGTGTTCTTGGTATGAGTCTCTTTGGGTTCATCTTGTTTGAGACTCTTTGTTCTTCCTGAAGTTTCATGTCTGTTTGCCTTACTAGATTAAGGAAATTTTTTGTCACTATTTTTTCAGAGAGGTTTTCAATTCTTTCCTTCCTCTCCTCCTTCTGTCACCCCTATAATGCAAATGTTGGTGTGCTTGAAGTTGTCCCAGAGGCTCCTAATGCTATCCTCATTTTTTAAAATTATTTTTTGTTTTTTCTGTTCTGACTGGGTGTTTTTTACTTTTTCATCTTCCAAATCTCTCATTTGATCCTCTGCTTGATCTACTCCACTTTTGATTCTCTGTGATATAGTCTTACTTTCAGTTAAACTATTCTTCATTTCTGATTGGTTTGGGGTTTTTTCTTATGTTTTCTAGTTCTGTTTTTATGTTTCCTGTTATTGTTAATGTTCTCACTAAGTTCATCTACTCTTCCTCTAAATTCAATGAGCATCCTTATAAAAGCATTTTAAACTCTGCATCTAGTAGATTGCTTGTCTCCATGCTGTTTAGTTTTTTTTGGGGGGGGGGGGGGGGAATTTTGTTCTGTTATTTCATTTGGAATATATTTCTTTTCTCCCCATTTTGCCAGCATCCCTGTATTGGTGTCTACATATTAGGTAGAACTGCTATGTCTCCCAGGCTTGGTAGAGTGGCCTTATGTAGTAGGTGTTCTGTAGGGTCCTGTAACAGAGCCTCCCTAGTCCCATAAACTGGGCACTCTAGGTGCACCTCCTGTATAGCCTGTACACCCTTCTGCTGTAGTTGAGCCTTGACTGCTGTTGGGAGGGATTTACCCCAAGCCAATCAGCTATAAGGACTGGCTGCAACCACTTTGGGGTTTCAGCTATGCAAGGGCTCACCCCACGGAGCAGGACTTACTTCAGCAGTGCTCTGGTGCCCACTGAATTCACCCCTTGAGTGTGTCATTTGTGGAGGTGGCTCTGGAGCCTCCCAGGCAGTGCAGGTCAAGGTCAGCCACCACCTGTGTCCTACCCAGGGCCACCTGGACTCCTGAGCTACATAGCAATCTGCATATGGCTGTTACTTGTGCTGGGCTTGGAGCTGCCTTGGCAAGACCAAGCTATGAACCAAGACCGTTGGACCTGGTGCCAGTTAGCAAGAAATACACAGTTTGGTTCATAATAGTGATGTCAAACATCTTCTCATGTGCTTATTAGCTACTTGTATAGTCACATGCTCCATAGCAGTGTTTTGGTCAATGACAAAATGCCTATGTGGTAGTGGTCCCATAAGTTTATAATGGGAGCTGAAAATTTTCTATTGCCTAGTAACATCATAGCACAACCCATTACTGGTTTGTGGTGATGCTGGTGTAAATAAACCTACTGTGCTGAACCCTATAAAATTATAGCACATGGAACTATATATAATACATAATACTTAATGATAACAAATGACTATGCTGTTGGTTTATATATTTACAGTATATACTTTTTATCGTTATTTTAGAGTGTATTCTTTCTACTTATAAAAGAAGTTTGCTGTTAAGCAGCATTTTATGATGCACTGGCAGCAGCCTTAAACATCTCATGTTTACTGCATTTCTTAAATATGCAATATTATTTTCTCTCGTGCTTGATTTAATCTCCTATTTTGTTGTATAGTAACATGTTGTACAGTCTTGTAGCCTAGGAGCAATAGGCTGTACCATAAGCTTAGGTGTGTAATCGTCTATACCATCTATATTTGTGTCAGTGCGTTCTGTGTTTGCACAATGATAAAATCACCTAATGACGAATTTCTCGGAGACCGTATGAAGCTGTTAAGTGGTGAGTGACTATACCTCCTTAGAAGAAATGTCTATTCAATCTTTTGTCCATTTTTTTTCTGCATGGAATTTTCTCATAGAGAAATTGAATTTTCTCCTTATGTTTAAAAAGAAATCAACTGGAATTGTGTGGAGCCAATAAATATTACATAAAGCATTAAACCTCAAAGCCTTTGTAGATGATCTTTTGAGCATTTTATTTTGAATATTATGATTTTCTTATGAAATGCAAAATTTCAGATTATTTTTACTACAATTCTTTCTGTTCAAATTTAATTATCATTTGGAAAACTAATTTTGTACAGTAAGTGGCTGCTTACAATCAATAAGACTTACAGTGCTTTCCAAAACTTTTAACCTTCATTATTATTGAAAATCAAGTTGTTCTTTTGTTTTCTTTTTTAAATGTTTTAAAATTTAATTTAATTTAAACAAAAAATAATTCACTCATTTCCCACACTCCCCATCTCTTGCAACCACCAATCTGTTCTATCTATGAGGCTGGACATTTTTTAATCCTCACCTGAGGACATGCTTATTGATTTTAATGAGAAGGGGAGGGGGAGAGAGAGGGAGAGAAACCAATGTGAGAGGGAAACATCAATCTTTTTTAAAAAAATAACACTATGTATGTAAGTATTTATACACTTATGTATGTATATATTTATGTGTCACGCATCAGTCTTTCCTTGCCTGCATGCCCTGACCAGGAATGAAACCCACAACCTAGGTATGTGCCCTGACTGGGAATAAAAACCATGACCTTTTAGTTTACATGATGATGCTTCAGCTGAGCCATACCAGCCAGGACTGAGCTTGGATATTTTTGTTATTGTTGTTTTAAAGACTTTATTTCTTTATTTTTAGAAAGAAGGGAAAGAAGGGAGAAAGAGAAGGTGATAAACATTGATGTGAGAGAGAAACATTGATCGGTTGCTTTTCATACATATCCCAAATGGGGACCAAACCCTCAACCTGTGCCCTGATCAGGATCTGAACTGGTGACCTTTCGCTTTGCGGGATGGTGCCCAACCAACTGAACTGAACCACACTGGTCAGGGCATGATTTCATTCCTTTTATAGCTGAGTGATATTCCCTGGTATATATGTATCACAATTCTTTGATCCATTCATCCATCGATGAACACTTAGGTTGTTTCCATACTTTGACTCTTGTAAATAATGCTGCAATGGACATGAGAGTGCATATATTTTTTTCAATTAGTGTTTTCATTTTCTTTTAATAATTACCCAGATGTGGAATTACTGGATCATATGGCACTTCGATTTTTAATTTTTTGAGGAACTTCCATATGTTTTGCTTAGAGGTTGCATCCACTTACATTCCCACCATCAGTGCACAAGCGTTCCCTTTTCTCTACATCCTTGTCCACACTTGTTATTTCTTGTCTGTTGGTAACAGCATTTCAAATGGGGGTGAAGTGATATTTAATTGTGGCTTTGATTTGCATTTCCCTGACAATTTATGATGTTGAGCATCTTTTCACGTACCTATCTATTTCTTCTTTGGAAAAATGTCTATTCAGACCTTCTGCCCATTTTTAATTATATTTTTTTGTTATTGAGTTTTATGAGTTCTCTATATATTTTGGATATTTGCCCCTTATCAGATATATGATTTGCAATTATATTCTCCCATTCAGTAGGTTGCCTTTTCATTTTGTTAATGGTTTCCTTTGCTGTGCAGAAACTTTTTAGTTTCATGTAATCCCACTTGTTTATTCTTGTTTTTGTTGCCTTTGCTTTTGGTGTCAGATTTAAAAAATCATCATCGAGAACTATGTCAAGGGACTTACAAACTTGTTTTCTTACAGGAGTTTTATGGTTTCAAGTTTTACATTCTTTAACCCATTTTGAGTTATTTTTATAACTGGTGTAAGATAGTGGTCCAGTTTAATTCTTTTGTGTGTGGCAGTCCAATTTTCCCAACATTACTTATTAAAGAGACTATTCTTCCCCCACTGTATATTTTTGGCTCCTTCATTGTAAATTAATTGATCATATATGTATAGGTTTATTTCTGGGTTCTGTATTCTGTTTCATTGATATATGTTTCTGTTTTTATGCCAATACCATATTGCTTTAATTACCATAGCTTTGTAATATAGTTTGAAATCAGGGAGCATGATGTCTCCAGCTTTATTTTTCTTTCTCAAGATTGCTTTGGCACTTTACCCATTTTTAATTTGAGCTGTCTGATTTTTTGCTGTTGCGTTATGAATTATTTATATATTCTAGATACAAGTCCCATACCAGATAAATGATTTGCAGATATGTTCTCTCATTCTTTGATCTGTCTTTTTACTTCTTGATGATATACTTTAGAGCACAAAAGTTTTTAATTTTTATTAAGTCCCATTTATTGTTTTCTTTTTTTGCTTGTTCTAGCATCATATCTAAGAAGCCATTGCCTAAATCAGAGTCATGTAGATACACCCCTGTATCTCCTCTAAAGATTTTCTAGTTTTAGCTCTTATACTTAGATTTATGGTCCTTTTATAGTTAGTTTTTTATATGATATAAGATTTATCTTAATTCCTAAGAACATCATAGTTTTAGAATGTTCTTTACTAGATTACAGATGAAAAAATTAGTAAGGAGGTTTTTTAGGTTGTTTTGGGGAGTCTTTTAAAAAATCACTGACTCATTGAAAACATGAGAAATCACATCTATTTATATCATCCAAAATATACCTCTTTACATAAGCTCATTTAGTCTATTTTGTAAGAAGAGAAATACAAACATAAGGTAACTTAGGAATGGCTGCCAATAGCAGCTGAAATAACACTTCATTGAAAGAGTATGAATAATATCTTGATTACAAATAAAAGCCTGGTCTCATCATTTAGCCTAAAATTGGCTATGGCTACATATCATTTTTTTAGTTTGATTAATGGCAGAGTAACTAATTAGAGTAGGAAAAAGATTAGCAAATCATTCAAGATGTCAAGTGCAGTCATTTTGTCATAGATAATATATTAAAGCTCATAGTGACAGGTGTTTGTAATAAATAGGAACTGAAAATACTCAAATCTTGTAAAGTCAAGATAATGTTTTTTAAATCAGTGTTATTTATTTATATTTGACTTTCTTCCTCTGAATTGACATATTGTTGAATTGGGCTTTGATTTGCTGACATGCTGATATTTGGTGTATATTTTCTCTTTGTTTTGCAGGATGTACAGAACCAAAAATTAAAGACAAGTGTATGGTACCGTGAGGTAAATGATTGTTTCCTTCCATACATGCTGCACTCCTGATCTTGATGTGTTTAAACATATTATTATTATAGGGAATACATATTATCTTTATGTTTATAGTTCCTTAGATCTGCAGTCAACTCAATTTATTTGAATTCATATAAGTGTATGGCCGCAGTTCCTGATTGGGATTACTATCCTAAAGACTTTTATGGGAAGTCCTCTATCCTCATAGATAGTACCAACAAGCTGATCAATTGTATATTTATCCAAGTCTCTCTTCAATTCTTTGTTGAGGTTGATATTGCCTCTTTTTGATAAGTTGCCTTTTTGGCTACCCCTAACAGGTTTGGGATGATGAGTTTTTATCGTGGAACTCCAGCATGTTTGATGATATTAGAGAGATCTCCCTACCTCTAAGTGCCATCTGGGCCCCTGATATCATCATTAATGAATTGTAAGTGTGTTGGGTATATTTTTGTGGGGTTTAGACTGCTTAGAATATTCAGGCCAGTTTCTGCTTACTTTCATTCCTTGTTGCTATTTTTTTTGTTTTGTTTTGTTTTGTTTCTCAACTTGAAGAGGAACATATTGCTGGGAATATTCAGGTTAAAAGTACCATAAGTTGATTACTGCTTGAGGTGACTCATGGATTTTGTTTGTGTTGTAACAGTAGCAACACAGTAGTAAGTGAGTTAATTTATGAGGTTGTCATTACTGAACCAATCTTTGCTAGGGTGAATTATCTCAGGGAAAAGTGATTCTGTCTGTACTTCTGTTTGTATGTCATGGTTACAACCATCTCATAATCCACTCTGTGTTTTGGAACAGCTAAAGCTCTCCCTGTAACAACAAAGTCTCTTTTGTTTCTTACAGTGTGGACATAGAAAGATTACCTGATCTTCCTTATGTTTATGTGAACTCATCTGGAACCATTAAGAATGCTAAGTCCATCCAGGTGGTCTCTGCATGCAGTTTAGAGACATACACTTTTCCATTTGATATCCAGAATTGCAGCCTAACCTTCAATAGCATTCTGCACACAGGTAAACCATGAGAGGTACTGTCTTCTAGGGGGAACATAGCTGTGCTGAGTTGTTGGCACACATACATGTAATTATATTATGCCACTCCTCAGGTCTATTTTATTATTGCATATAATTGACTTTTTCCAAATCTGAATGTCTTCCTGCAGTTATTTGGCTCATGCTGTAATTCAAACCAAGAGAAGTTTATGCCCAGATTATAGTGCAATTGCTGCTGTTGCTTTGGGAATACAATATTAGGCTTCCAATGCCATTGAGAATGTTATAGAAGTCATGGGAGCAGCTACATCAGTCTATGAATAGTGGAATCCAAATCCTAAATTCATAGTTTTTTCATGGTTAGAAAGATTTTATGCCACACCTCTACCCCTAATTCAAAATGGTTATATTGAACCCACTCCCCCATCTCAATAAGACTATACATGTGGGGGCAGGAGTAAAATGAAGAATTTGGTCTTAGTGTCTCTCTCTCTAAGGAGAGAGTCAATTGTTTCTGTTGTTTTTAGTGGAAGATGTAGACCTGGCCTTCCTGAGGAGCAGAGAAGACATTAAGCATGACAAAAAAGGATTTTTGAATGACAGTGAGTGGGAACTTCTTTCTGTGTCCTCAACATACAACATCTTGCAGAGCAGCGCTGGAGATTTTGCACAGATTCAGTTTCACGTATGTCCTTCCATTTCATGTCTCTGTTCTCCACTTTTCTGCAACCTTTGGCCTTCTGTACTGAGTGAAGGAATCTCTGCTCTGTTGCATATTCCCATTCATTATCATTCAAGAACAGCTGATTCAGATGACTCTGGACATCACTTACATTCAGGCATTTCAGAGGCCAGAGGTTCACAGATCCCAGACTCCTGCTGTAGACACTCCACACATGAATATAAAGAGAATGGTTTTCAGACACACTAGAGACATGAAACATCCACCACAGCAGGAACCCTCAGCCTTTTAGTATATACTAACACCCTTACTTCCAATTACTATGGAGAGAAAACACACATACACACACACACACACAAACACAGCAACAGTAAACAATTGGGAAAGGAGTGGTTCTTCAACATTACTATCCTGTTTTTGAGTAAATTGTTAATTAATTCTAGGTGTAGATGCATAAAATTACCATATTATGAAATGGACTATCTTGAGGGATTAGCTAATAAATCACCTGCAGGATCCTCAGAGACCACAGGTGGTTTCTGGATTAGTGAGAACAACTGCCCTAAATGCATGTGATGGAAACCCGGAGTGCTCAGACATGCCACCCAGAATGCAACATGTCTGCATTGGTCACAGAAAAATTTGTCCAGCAGTGCTCTGGGGGGCCATGGGGTGCAGGACCGTGAAACCTACTGCTTTGCACGCTATATAGACAGCCATTCTCCCTTCCCTGGCCCTCCTGGCAAACCATACTGACATGTGGGCTACAGCAAGTTCATACAACCAATAGACTCACATCATTAACATTCAGCTCTGCTTTTTTGCACAAAGTCAGCTAATGGTAGTAGTTTGAAAGGATGGTAGGAGGGGGAATCCTTTATGTCAGGTAATAGATTCGATTGAAAAATAGACTACAGACAGATCAGGATTGTATACAAGATGAATTACCCTGGAAATAAACCTTTTGAATAACAAAGAAAATTTAGACTAGACTAAGGTACTATGGTTACAATGGATAATTATATGCTAAGGAATAGTGGTGATGAAATTAGCTGTTATTGAGGATATAGATGCCCTTCCAGTGGTTAAAAGGTATTGTATATAACTTTCAAGGAAAGCTCGTGTTAAATTGGAGCCTCTTAAAAAGCTCTGTGGTTTGAACCTGGCTAATGTATAGCAATGGGTACTAGCTAATCACAGCTCTTATGTTCCTAGTGGTGCAGTTTGGGTTCTTGCCTGTTCTGCTTGGTTTTTAGCAAAGCTTGCATTGTGGCTTGTTTGTCCACTTTTTTTAGCAAGGGAAAGGGAGGGGAAGAAGGAAGCTTTTTTAATTTCAATGAGTTTCTTGGCTAAGAGTAAACACCTCATTAATTTTAAAGATATCAGCCCGCAAACATTATTAATGCAGCCCAAATAATGGAGAGCATTAAAGGAAAATGTGAGGGAGTAGCACGTGCAAGGTGGAACACAGTCACCTACCAAGCACTCCGGAGAACGCTGCACACACCATTACCTACACTGCGCAGAAAGAGATGATGAGCAAAAGCAAGAGATGGGACAGATAAACACACACACACACTCTCTCCACAGGGCAGCCATTATTTGTAGATACATGTGACCCTTTACCCTAAATATTAATTTTTCTTCTCAACAGTGGCAAAAAGTTTTCTATGTGCTATGATGAACAGAGGTGTAAAAGATTTCTTAAGGAAGGAGGGGCCTCCCTGGACGTCAGGAACCCTGGTCTTGATACTCTGTTCTCTTCACCACCATACTGCTTCTCCATTCACAGTGTTTACATTGAGGCATGCTGGAGGTGGGCAGACAAACATTTGCATGTTCTCAGAGCCCTTCCCTGGGTCCCTTTGCCCTTGGGGGCTAAGGTGGGCTATCTAGCAGGGCTGGCTTCTACCCTGGCCCTATAACAGAGAGTAGGGAGTGAGTAGAGTCACAGATCATATTTGGTAAGTCAGGGAGCCAGACTCAGGAGCTTAAAGGAGATTTGGTGACTATCCCAATTTTCTGTCTCCGTCGACCTCTCTCAGCCTCCCTGCCTCCCAGTTCCTGCTATGTGCACTGTCGCTGGGCTCATGTTCTCCTCCTCCATACCAGAAATCCTGCTCTGAATTAAGCAACCAAGACACCTGTGTCCTTCAGCAGCCCTTGGCCAATGATGTGAAATTTAGAGCCCAGTTCCATTCAAACATTGGGTCTGCCAGGGTCCTGACAGCAAAGAGTCATCTCCCTCTTAATATAATTACCTGCTGTGTCCCAGTCCAGGCTGTCCAGCAGGGCGTTGGGAGCCAGTGGGACAGGCAGGAGGTACAATGATCTGTTCTAAGTACATCATCACCCTGAGCCTAACATTCACTGCTGCCATTGAAATGAAATCCAATGTTCCAGATGCCCCACTAGTTCCAGCCAATGTACAATCACACCTGCCAGCTCCAGGACATGTCTTGTTTCTCAGAGGGTACTGCTGAAGCTTTGGAGTGGGACTGCATTCCACAGGGGGCCCAGAGGACAGGCACTTCTGCCTGCAAGGATGTCTGTGTGCAGCTGGGCACTGGATCCAGCAGTCACAGGAGAGGAGTTTTCCTCCAACACACGGTTGGAGGTACTAGTTCTCAGAAATATCAGGGTGAGCATTCAATTTCTGTATGGCGGCTTTTTTTTTTTTTAATGAATGAGGTTAGAAATGGGAGTAGGTAGGAATAAAATTTAAAAAGGTAGACAGCAGTGAGAACTAACGTTAGTGTCCAGGCAGGAACTGGGGAGTCCACTGGGGACTTTTGGGAAAATGTAGAGGGGCATTTGGGAAAGGTAGGTGCCTCATTTATCTCCTTTTTCTGACAGTTTTGTTTAAGTTTAGGGTTGAGTTGTCTTGTTGAGATATCTGTTGAATTCTGCTCATAAACTTGATAGAAGATCCTTCTGAGCACCAAGAGGTTAAGAAAGAGGAGGGAGGTATAGAGAGAGAAAGGTGGGGGGAAAGAGAGAATGATTTTAGAGGCCTGGAAATCTTTCCAGGATCACTCAAGTAATCCTGGAATCATGGACTCTGCTAATCCAGCTGAGCCATAGTGCAGATTTGAGAAACTCTTACTCCAGTGGAAGGATCTTACTTAAATGCCAGCAACTTTCCTATTCTTTCTGAATTAGTAATGTTGGGAGGGGCTTGGGAGAAGAGGAAAATGGGCTTCTGTATGAAGCGTGAGCCTGGGCGTCAAAATTCCAACTATGTCATAAAGACGGTCATGCAAAATTGAGTACTGGTGGGGTCTACCATCAAGGAGGCAATTAGAGGCTAACCTTGGGGCCTATTCCATCTCCAAGGAGCTCTCCACACACACATTCTGAATTAGATTGATCTCTTTCATTAACAACAATAGGCTCCAAATACCTTTGTGTACTTATTATTACCTGGCTTTAATGGATAATGAAATTGTGGCATAATATTGCTAACACCTGAAGGGTGTCTAATGGCAAACACAGACTGAAACTAAAGTGCTTTTTCTTCCCTTTCTGTGAAATTTAAAGGCACCAGCTCCTTTAGTCCATTAGAAATGCTGGGCTTTAGGTAGGGGCAGTTCTGCAGAGAGCAAGCAATGTGTCACTGAGCTAGTGACATACCTTCCCCCCCAAGAATAAGCAGGGGTTGCTGCTTCTGGTGTCACCTGCAGAGAGGTAGCCTTCAGAGGGGGGCATGACCTCAGTGGGGGAACCCCCAATTGGGCTAACTCCATGATCCCACTCCACTGAACTCAAAATAGCATTATTAGTAGAGTACAATGCAACTCAGCAAATACCATTTGAGCTTTTATCTGTGCCAGGCTCAATGGTAAGACCTGAGGACACAAACATCAATAAAAGAAGGCTCCTGATACCTATCATAGACTTCAAAATCTTCCCAAGGAGAAATAATAACAATAACCGCAGAACTGAGCATTTACTCTATGCCAGGCACCATTTTAAGAGTTTGTACATGTAACCCTCACATTTCTAGGAGTTGAGTGCTCTAAGTATCTGCAGTTTTATGAATGGATGAATTGGAATGCAGAGAAATTAAGTAACGTACCCAAGGTTATAGGGTGACAAGAGGAGCCGGGACTTGAACCCAGGCAATCTAACTCGAGAAACTGTGTGCCTAATTCTATATGATGATGACACAAATAAACATAATGTTGTATATTCCAGTCCATTCTTTGGCATCTGTCCATGGTGTGTAACTGGGCAAGTCACCTGTATTAGTTTCCTAGAGCTGCCATAACAAAGTACCACAAACTGTATGACTTTAAACAACAGAAATTAATTCTCTCACAGTTCTGGAAACTAGAAACCTGAAATCAAGGTGTTAACAGGGTTGCTTCCTTCTGAGCACTCCAAGGGACAATCTGTTCCATGCCTCTCGCCCAGCTTTTGGTGGTTGCCAGCAAGCTTTGGCTCGTAGGTGTGTCACTCCCATCTCTGCCTGCATCTAGACATGGCCTTCTTCTCTGTGTGTCTCTTCTTCTTAAAAGAACACTACTCATAGGGAATGAAGGGTACGTCTTCTCCAGTAAGACCCCATCTTAACTAATTATTTCCAAATAAGGTCACATTCTGAACTTCCAGGAAGGACATGAATTCATTATTCAACTACCACTCTCTGGCTCCTGAAAATTCATGTTTCTCCCACATGCAAAATACATTCACCCCGTCCCAACATCCCCAAATATTTTAACCCATCCCTGCTCCAACTCTAAGATCAAAGTATCATCTAAATAAAAATTCAAGAGGACCCCAATCTCATCATCTAAATCAGGCATAGACTCTGGGTATGGTCCATTCTGGGGTAAACTTCCTCTTCATCTGCAGACTTATGAAACAGCTAACCACCAGTGTCTGGTTCCTGATCCCATGAGATTTCTGCTTTATGTTTCAGGAGAAGCTACTGTAATTGCCTATTTCTGTTCCTACTGTTTTCCCTCTTCTTTCAGCTACTGTTGATCCAGTGAGGAATAGCCTCATGATAGGACCAGCTACATAATTTGTGGGGCCTGGTGGAAAGTGAAAATGCAGCGCCTCTTGGAAAAAAATTATTAAAAATTTCAAAATGGCACCAGCAGAGCATTAAACAAAGAACAGAGCCCTTATAAATGTGGAGTTTTGTGCAACTGAGCAGTGCCCATGCCTTGGAGCCAGCCTGAGTCCCAACCTCCTAGCTCTTGCCCTGAGCCCTAGCCTTAGCAACTGCACTTTCTTGGATATCAAGGGCCCTGAGAAGCCACACTTCCCATCCTTGGTTCTGGCCCAGACTTACGTCCATTCTTTGCATCAGCCTTTGAGGGGAGAGGAGTCATCTCAGCACATGCTATTTACATAGGAACTTTATTTAAAGAGTACAACAGCTAATCTCAATTGTACCCAAGATGTTTGGCAAGGCAAAAGTAAATTGCTCTTTTAAAAGGGGAAAATCAGGCATGGAGAGGTTAAATAACTCATTTGAGATCACTGAAACTAGCACACATAGGCACTTAGAACCAAGAGGCTCTGGAACCCTGTTCCCTTGACTATGCCTAACTCTACCTGCTTAACCAATGTGCCTACCTGTACTTTTCTTTAGGGTACATCCCCTTCCAGTAGTAACCACCATGAAGTCTTTAGGGAGCTTTTTGCTTCTACCCACCACAGACAGTATTCTTCGTTCCCCATCCCCGAACCCCACCAACCACCATCCCACGTGTCTGGATCACCCATAGGTTAGCCTGGACCCACAATCCAGGACCCCTGTGGACTCTGACCACTTGACTCCCTGGTTACTGACCCCACCTAACCACAGCCAGCTCAATCACAGCATCACGAAGGGATCTAGAGAGGTGCAGGTTGATGGCAGCTCATTTTGCCTTTGTTTTCCTTGTTGATTGCACCTTGGTAGAAATGTGTTTTAACCAAATTGTTGCAAAGCAGTGAGTGTTGCTCTGGTTTAGATATCTGTGGCAGATTATGTTTAATGTGAAAGACAACAGCCAGATTACAATCTGCCAAATGTCTCTGGCCTGTCAAAACTCCACTGAGAGGGAATATGCTCTCAGACCCAACTGCTTGAGGGTGGGGGGGGGCGGTCCCCGCTCTCATGAGCAAGATGATGTCTGGTCTCACCAAGGCAAGTTCTTTCCCTGCCACCCTCTGCACCATCCCTGGCCTCTGTCTTGGCTGATTTCTCTGTGATTCTCTTCCATAGCAGGAGACAGGGATGAGGGAAAAGAACCCTGAGCTGAACTCAGAGGTCTGGTCAGATCAAGAGTTGTAGCTCTGCTGTATAAAAAAAAACAAAACACTGAGCTTGAAATCAGAAGATGTGGGGGCACATCCCAGTTCTGCCACTTACTTTACTTAAGGGGGCTGAGCTTTATTTGTTAAAATCTACTAAATGGGGATATTATATATTACCTGCGGACAAGCTTACAGTGAGGAATAACTAAATCACATCACATGCATGGAAGCATTGAGTGCACTCTCTGACATATAGAAAACCTAAAATTGCTTTGTGAATCAGAGAAATGGAAAACACCAGACATTATTTTTTTTTCCAAATCCAACAGTGAAGGCCCAGACCATTCATTTGTTCAGTAAATATTTATTGAATACACACTATAAAATAGATATTATTTCTGGCTCTGTGAGAGATTTTTTAAAGTTGCTGCATTCACTCTCAAAGGGTCTACCATCTGGTGAGCAAAGGAGCCCTGACATTCCCTGGTTTCTCTCCAGGAAGGATGAAAATAGCTTGTGTTTATTAAAGACACTTCTGGTCACCATCCCAGAGAAACTAAGAAAATGGCAGCAAAAATCATGATACCTTTTTTAAAATTAAAATTTTTATTGTTCTATTACAGTTGTCCCAATATTCCCCCATTGCTCTCCTTCACCCCACCCCACCCCTCATTCTCCCAGTCAATCTCCATCCTGTTGTCCATGTCCATGGGTCATTCCTACATGTTCTTTGACTAGTCCCTTCCCCTTTTTTCCACCCTTACCTCTCCACTTCCTCCCCTGTGGTTGCTGTCATCTGCTCCAGGTTTCCATGCCTCTGGTTCTATTTTGTCCATTTGTTTGTTTATAAGGCTCAAATTCCCAGCTACAAAACCCACTCAGCAGCTCAGTACACCAGCCACACTGCAGACCATGATGGGTATCTTCAGTTGGTCCCAGCATGGATCCACGTTCCCCTTCTCCCCATGTTCTGCACTCTAGGAGGCTGAACTGTGGTCTGCAGAGATCGGACCCCTGGTCATGATTGGCCAATAGGGCACAGTGGCAGAAGATTGGAGTGAATGCAGTGCTTATCTCTCCATTTTCCTCTCTGTGGAGTCACCGCCAGACTGGATTTGTCCCTAAGAGGAAGCCACAACTATCCACCATCTTCTTCACACAGCTTTCTCCTCAGGTCCCATCAAGTCTAAGGGTAGGAACAGCTCACCCAGTCCCCCAAATCCCTGGGGCACTGCCCTCTTCCTTGTGCTTTCCCTGTGCCCTGCCCACACCTTGTCAACAGTCTCTCTATTAAGCCCTCCTCAGATTTTATGCTTTGTTCCTTCCCAGCCTCCTGACAGATATACTCACAGGTCCTAAGAAGCTCTCATTCCAAGTAAGAAGATACACTAAACCCAAGACAATGCAATATGTTGCATCACAAGGGGTTGAAGAAGAAAGATTTTGGTGTAAGACCTGGTTTTAAAACAGTTTTTCAGTCACCAGATATGTGAGTTTAGACCAGCAGTTTCATTGCTATGAACCTTGGTTTCCTTGTTTGTAAAATGCAGATAATAATTTCCAGCCCTTAGAGTCATCGTGAGGAGGATTAACTAAGACAAAACATACAAAACACTTAGTCTGGTGCCTGACAAACATAAAGTGGTAAATAAATGGTAGCTTCTTATTATTATAATTATTAATAATATTAATATTAGCTGTATGTAAAAACTTAAAAGATTTTTCCTACTTTCTAAACCAAAAAGTTGTCTCCTATTTCTAAACTGAATAGACTTTTCACATTATGCAAACATGTTTGGACTTCAGGGCACATTCTTGGTTATGGGTTTGGACAAATACTAGTCTACCAACTTAGACCGTCTTTTCAACAAATTTCTTGTCCCTGTCCAGGTGCTGATTCGCAGGCGCCCTCTTGTCTATGTAGTGAGCCTGCTGATTCCCAGCATCTTCCTCATGCTTGTGGACCTGGGGAGCTTCTACATACCACCCACCTGCCGTGCCAGGGTTGTGTTCAAGACCAGTGTGCTGGTGGGCTACACTGTCTTCAGGGTCAACATGTCTGACGAGATTCCACAGAACGCAATGAGCACTCCTCTGATCGGTACACAACCTTGGGGAAACCAGACACCCAACTTGCATGACTCCTGGCAGAGACCTGCATTTCAGATATGAGAAAGGAGAGGTCCCTGAAACTCCAGCTAACTCCACCTCCCCTGGTTCCTTCTTTCAGGGGTCTTCTTCACAGTCTGCATGGCCTTCTTGGTTCTCAGCTTATCTAAGTCCATCTTGTTGGTCAAATTCCTTCACGATGAGCAGCGCAGTGGGCAGAAGCGGCCCCTCTTCTGCCTTCGAGGGGACACCGATGATGATGGACTTAGAATGGATCCCAGGCCTCAGCTTGTTGGGGCGTCAGGTTTGTGAAAATCCTTGAGGTCCCTTCCCTGTCTTGCTTTCTCACTGTCAGCACCAGTTGCCATTGGTGGAGCACCAGGTTGTGTGAAAAAATGTGAAACATCTGCTTCTTAGCCTCTGTGCTGCATTTTACATTACTTCTCTGGGGACTGAAGGCTACCTCTTGCTGGCTTCCCACAGAGTCTCATTCTAACTTGGGGGTCAGGTCCTCAATTCCCTTAGCTTGTTCTATTTTTAGACACATGCACACACAGTGTATGTGTAACTTTGAATTGTAGTTGCTTAACGTGAAAATGTTTAAGTATCATCTTAGCTACTAAAGCCCCAAGTGAGTCAACAGGAGTTGGCCCCTACCTCAGAAAATCCTGAAAGGATCTAGCCTAGACACCCTAGTTACAACACAACCCAATTCTGCTATGTTCTCCTGAGTTTCCTTCAGCAGTCTTGCCTCCCCTCAGCAGGCAGGAAGAGAGTCCCAAACTCCAAGTCAACTCACTTCCCAGTTTTGCCCACAACCTTCCCTGAAGAATGAGATCATCAGCCTCAGTGGGAAGTCTGGGGGTGGTGGGGCCTTGGTAGTCCTTTGTTGACCTAGGGTGTTTTCCTCTCTCACGCAGAGTCCCCTGTCTGCCGAGAGCACCAGGTCCAGTCAGGGACCCTGAATGAAGTCTTGTCCCAGCTTCACTCCATCAACAACTACTTCCAAACCCAGGACCAGGTGGACCAACAGGAGATTGGGTGGCTGGCCCTTCTGGAACGCTTTGACAGACTGCTCTTTCAAGGCTACCTTGTGGTGTTGGGACTCTACACCATCACACTGTGCTCCCTCTGGGCACTGTGGAGCCGCTTGTGAAGACTGAAGCTGGCTGGTCTCAATCAACGTGTTCTCACAGCACTTTGGAAAGGCTGAATGTTTCCTGTGGGGAAATTAGAGGAAAAGAATGTTGGGTTAAAAAGCTGTCCAGCCCCTGTTGCCTCTTTTCATTCAGCCCACCTAATGAGCTATTAAATGACCCAGGAGTAATGTAGTCATGATGAACATGCATAAACAGTACAGGGCATACAGGGAAAAGTAAGCTTGCTTTTATACCAGTTCACTCCCCCAAAATGACTACTAATGGTAATCTCTTTTAGAAAATTTCTAGGTACATACAAACATATCATGTATTTTTAGCAGGGTTTTTCTTTTAAGGGTAAGATCCCTTCATCTCCCAGCCCTCTTTGGTCATTTATTCAGTCAGTAATTCAATTAAGTTCTAGGCATTGTGTTAAGCACACCAGAAAATACAAAACAAGTTAGTCAAGATCATTCTTTGCTTGGCTTGATGCCTGAAGTCAACCTCGTATCAATCAGAATGCAAAATTTCTACCATATCTGTTTCCTGAAGCTCTTGTTCCACTATCACAGTTAGGTCCATCTTCCCTTGTGCCACCTCAGCAGCCAGTGCATTACTACTGGAGGGAATCCATATGTCAAGGCTTCTGGGTATAACCTACTACAACATTTAATGAGTATATACCACATGTAAGGCACTGAGCTGGGGGATAGGCTTGATGCATGGCCTTGGCTTCAAGGAATTTATGATCTGCTATGCTGTATTAGTCAGCTTGGGCTGCCATAACAAAATATCACTGACTGGGTGGCTTAAACAAAGATTTATTTTTCTCACAGCTCTGGAGGCCAGAAGTCCAAAACTGAGGTGGTGGCAGGGTTGGTTTCTTCTGAGGCCTCTCTCCTTGCCTTATAGTTGGCTGCTTCTTCCATGTGTCCTCATATGGTCTTTTCTCTGTGTGTGTCTGTCCAAATTTCCTCTTCTTATAAGGAAACTGGTCATATTGGACTAGGACCCACACTAATAACCTCATTTAACCTTAATTGCTTTTTTAGAGACCCTATATCCAAATACAATCATATTGTGAGATATTGGGGGTTAGGATTTTAACATAAATTTTGGGGAGACACAATTCAGCCTACAACATTGTTGTGATTGTGGAGGCTGGCAAATCCAAAATCTGCAGGCTAGGTCAGAGGGTTAAGACAGCAGGCAAGAGTTACAGTTCAGGTCTAAAGGCACTCTACTGGCAGGATTTCCTCTTCTGGGTAAGTCAATCTTTTCCTATTAAGGCTTTCAAATGATTGAATGAGGCCCCACTCACTTTCTGGAGAAGACTGTTTTATTCAAAAGCTACTGATTTTTTTGTTGTTGTTCAAACACATTTGTCTCCCTTTTCCCACCCCTACTTTCCTCTCTCACCTCCACCTCCCACCCTCAATCCTTCCCCACTTTGTCTTTGTCCATGAGCTCTTTTTACATATTCCTTGATTTGATCCTTCCCCTTCTTTTCCCCATTACCCCCGTCTCTTCTTCCCTCTCATTACTGTCGGTTTCTTTTTTCTTTCAATGTTACTGGTTATATTTTCCTTGCTTGTTTGTTTTATTGATTAGGTTCCACTTAATGGTGAGGTCATATTATATTTGTCTTCTGATTTAAATATTAATCCATCTAAAAAAATACCTTCACAGAAACAACTAGAATGTTTAACCAAATATCTTGGTATTGTGGCCTAGTCGAGTTGACACATAAAATTAACCATCACTGTCCCAACAGCCCCTTAGCTTCCCCACAGTTACTTGTTTTGAACAAAAAGAGCCCAGATCACCTGGCACTTGGGTAACTAATCAATTTCTGGATCATACTCTTTCATAGCCAAATCTGCATTGATTAGCCTACCATATGGCAGTTCCTGTGGCTTCATATCCTGAATCCTAAGATTAGAATTCAAACCTTCCACAAAATTTCCTCCTCTTATACTTGACTTTCTTCATTTTTCATTGCTTCCTGTTACAGAATCTTTAATCCAGCAAAGCCAGCCTGCTTGCCATCCTCCTCAAGAAAGGCTTTATTTCCATGTAGGCCTCTACTTTTACTTGACATACGTTTTTGTTTCACCAACATGTATGTCCCAGCCTTCTTCCCCCAACCTTTTTCACTTTATCACCTCATGACTCTGTCCTCTTCTCTATCTTTAGTCTTCCATGACCTTTTTATTCTTCTCCTTTTGAATGTTTTGTAGCTGTGTCTGTGTATTTACATCACTTATCAAATAGATCACACACTCCTGGGATAGTAACCCTGTTTTCTATTTCTAGTTATCTCTCACATCTGCCCTGATCCATATGGAGTTTTGCTTATGGTGATTCCACAATAACTATAACAGAGTCATTCATTCTAGCTCAGTGATAGTGGATATATTTCTAGTGTGTCTTCCCAAGTCTGAGGGACAAAATTTACCTAAGATCAGACACATAGTCTCTCAGCATCCCTCACTCAGGGCAGCCACGGAGAGTTGGTGGGTAGATGAACACGGTGGGCTGAATGACAGTCATCACTCCTAACACTACCACAGAGGACATAAAAGTCCAAAGTTATTTGCTAGAAACTTTTCCAGCACTAAAATTGCCTTTAAAAAAATCTGTAGCCCTCCATCCTCCCCCCGCCCCCGGAAGAAAAAGAATTTAAATTCAAACAGCCTTTACCTGCATCCCTTCTCTCTCATTACCTCCCAGTTAGTGCTCAATGCCAATTGTCCATGAAATTCCACTGCTGCTGTTAATGAAATGAGGAACATAAGAAGTTTCTGAACAGGAAGTGTCCGTGCAAACCTCCACCTGTTTCCCTCCTCACTTCCTACTTTCTACTACTGGCTTCCTCTGCCTCGACCTGCTCAGTTAGCCTCTAAATTGATCCCTAAATATCTCTTCACTTCCTCAGCAATTAGAGGCAGAAAAAGTCTGCAGTGAACTCCCCATTATGGAGTCTCCTTCTTTTCCAACTATGTCTTGGAGAAAGCACCTGATTTTGGTCCTGGCTCCACCACTGTCTAGCTAGGGGGCCTTGAGCTTAACTTCATAGAGCTTCAGCTTACCCTGTTTGACATTGGGGCTGCTTCAACTTACTCTATCCATATTACAGAATTTTGAAGATCAGAATGAAGCAATGTATTTAACAGACATTTAAAAAGTAAATAATATATTGCAAAATAAAAATAAGACCTGCCTGCTTTAACAGATGGATTCCAGTTCTGGGTCTTTGGTGTGTGTGAGGTCCCATTTCCAGCTACCTCCATCAGAATTCAGTTATAGGCCCTGATACTACCCAGAAGAGCATTTATCCCAGGATCCCAAGGCCAAGGGCTGAAGCCATCACTTGCCTCCTTGTAGGGGACTTGTGTGGTGGGGGCTGCCAAAGGGACTCTCTATTCCACTTCCATTACTGCTCCTTCCTTTGCTCCCTTCCCAGATAATGTGTCTCAAGTTTTTTATGTCAGCCGGTAAGAAGCAGCCGTTTAGGCGTGGAGACTAGCCGATAAGGAGGGCCCTCCTCTGTTCTTGTGTCAAGTATCCCAGGTCTCAGCGTGGCAACCAGGAACTCATTCTAAGCCCTAGGGTCAGGTCTAATGTACATCCCAAAGCAATGCCATTTTTAACAAATGGCACTAGTAACCTGGTCCTGGGATAGTGTTCCTCTGCAGTGGGAGGAAGATAGGGTGCCAACAGCCCTTATTTACAGAGCAGCTTCAGCTCAGCCCCTCCAAATGTTTATTAATTTCATGACTCCTGTTTCATAAGGGAAGGAAACTGAAGAACAGAGCAAAAATGGGATTTTCCCAGCTGTGAATGCTTCTACCATCTGCTCTTCTCCAGAATCTAAGGTAGTTTCAGCACTAACCAAGAATTCACAGAAACTCCCCACAGCAGTTTCAATGCTGAGGACTTCAGTGACGTCTAGAATTGAGTTTGTTGAGCACAGCCCCAGGCTAGATCGGCAGCCCTCTGTCTTTACATCTCAGAATAACTTCCCAAGTGCGGCTGTTATGTTTTCTCATACCATTTGCAGCCTTTTGCATGGCCATTAATTAGGTGGCAGTGGGACTCAGTCTCCTCCTGAGACATCCCCGTCTCCTTCTTGGAATGTGCTGCAGGGAAGGAGCTGTTGTGGTTAAGGAAGCTGAGCCCTCGCCTTTTACATATCTAGGACCCAGTTCTCTCAGGTGGTCTGGCTTTGAGCCTGGACAGGTCAGATCAGGAAGCAAACCAAAGAGGTGCCAGTGTGAGACTGCCCCTGACAGAATTAGCCCTCCTCTCAGCACAGCCTCTGGGAGTCCCAGATCCTCTCCCTGCTCAAGGAGCTAATGATACATCTAAAGGCAAAGTTAGTAGCAGGGGGTGGAATTTACATTTTTACCCTACCCTGTGGCTCTGAGGGGTCTAGAAAACTTCAGATTTAGGTTTGCAGGTAAGGCATTCCTCCATCAATTCTTGGATGGTGGATGGTCACCTCAGGGCAGGGACCTCTGTTCCCATGTTCCCTCCAGGAACTGCAACTCCAGCTGTGCCCTGAGGCCCATCACAGGCATCTCCTTGTCCTGGTCCTGGGCTCACACTCCATCTCAGCAGCCAGAACCTCTCAGTTCTGAGTTATCTACCTGCCGAGACAGTAAGAGCTTCATAATTAGCTGAGCAACAGCATGGAGGCTTTTACGAGCAGCCACGCCCCCCACCACACTCCGGTGTCTGTAATTGAAATGACCCCCGCCAGCGATTAGATTGGGGGACTGAGCAGTGCCCTCCCCTGTCCTGTCAGGGGGGCGATGTAGTTAAGTTTGTGCTTCATTTGGCAGAGTCCGTAAAGCAGGAACTGCAGGGAGGGTTTCTGCAAAGATGGGAAGGGGCTGCTGGGCAGTGGGCAAGCTCTGTGACAGACAACAGGCTCCAGGTCTGGAGGTGAGGGAAACAAGGGACTCCCCTGCTCCCCTTCACCTTGGGCTTACTACCGCTCCCCTAGCCTAGTCCCAGGCTCCAAAGACCTGGAGCCCTCTCAGGCCTAGTGGGGTTATCAGCCCTACTAGTATCACTAGGGGCCGAGCTGCATGTGGACAACCAGACCCTGATCAAACCCCACTCCCAGTCACCCTGAGAATCCTCTCAGGAGAGCCAGATGGAGAGTGAGGAAATCGAGGGGTAGTTGATGCTTCTTTTTCTCTTCACCTCTCTGCCCAATCTTGGTTTCTCAGCTCTTCCCCATACAAGCCTCCTCCTCTACCCCAATTCCACCCTCCTCTTGCCTCTTCTCACCTCCTGGCCCCTTGAGCACCAAGACTGAATTTGGCCATTTTGCAATAGCTGAAGTTTGCCTAAATTTCCATCTGTTCCCTCCTCTTCCCTCTGTGCATTTACCTACGGACCTATGTCACCACACTAACTGAAAAAGCCTCTCACTGCTGTGCTCTTCCTCAGTCTACCTTCCCCCAAATTACGCACAAAACCAATCAAAATCCCTCCACTTACATCCATTCCTAGACAGTCATTTAAAACTCAGCTAACCCCAGCCCTGGTTGGTGTGGCTCAGTGGATCGAAATCAGCCTGCGAAGCAAAGGGTTGCCAGTTCAATTCCCAGTGTAGGGCACATGCTTCGGTTGCAGGCCAGGTCCCAAGCAGTGGGTATGTGAGATGCAACCACACACTGATGATTCTCTCCCTCTTTTTCCCTCCCTTCTCCTGTCTAAAAAAATAAATTAATAAAAAAATCTTTAAAAAAGTTCACCAATTAAAAGGAAAAAAATCTCAGCTATCCCCAAATACTAATTGGTGAGAGAAATCATGCCAAATTCTCAACAGGGGCACGTGTATTCCCAGAGAGGCACAGCAGTATGCTGGGTGTACTCAAAGGCTCAGAATGACCAAGGGTCATCTTCTAGGTTATTAGTTTCATTCAATATGGTGGTGTTAGGATTACTTTCCGATAAAAACAAATACTGATATATTTTGGTGAAGAAGCAAAAAATTAGAGTTAAGATAAAACTTAGGACTTCATGGGAGTGGGGTGGGGACTCCTTTGGCTATGCTCCAGCTTTAAAATATAGTGTATTAATAGAAAATTTGACGCATACTAAAGACAAAGGGTCAGGAGACAATTGCCACTAAAAAACGTTTATTATAGCACCTAGGAAGAAGGAGGAGGAATGCCATGGGAAAGGCAGGGCAGGGGGACCCACACAAGAAAACACCAAACAGGCAGAGAGAGGGAAGCAGGGAATTTGGACCAGAGCTTTTATTGTAGTTTCTCTAGAAGAAACAGGCAAGGCAGGGTAAGCAGGTTTACAAATGGAGATTTTGAATAATTTCAGTAGGCTCTGGGGCATAGGACTGTCCTTAGAGGTCTAGTACCTGACCCCTAGCTTGGTCAGGACAGGTGGATAGTGTGGCCTAGAGTAGGAGAACCCCATAAAAGAATTGGTTGGAGAATGAGCTCTGGATTTGTTGGTTTGCATGTGAGAAATGAACAGATGGGTGAAGTGTTTGCTACCCCTACCTGTCTAAGGTCAGCAAGGCCCCTGATGTCATAGCATGAGAATATGGAAAATAACAGGTATGGTAACACAGGTATGGTCTATCTGAGAATCCCAGGAGTATGTAATCAATTTTTTTTTTTCTGTGTACTTCAGTGGAAACAGGCAATACAAGTCAGTGGGCTGGCTCTAAAGGTAAGACGATTGGATCTGGTGTTAGAAGATATGAATTTGAATTCCAACTCCACTGCTCATTCAGTTTGTGACCTTGAGCGAGTTACTGAGTTGTCCTTGAACCTGTTTTTTTTTCACCTGTCACTTCTGGGAAAGAGCTGTGAAGACTGAATGAGATACAGTTTGTGAAGTGCCCAGCACAGTGCCTTGCACTGGAAACACTGAGATCTCAACAATTAATATTAATACTCGACACCTTGCCACAAGGCTATTCCAAGAGCCCAGAGAGATTACATATGTGAAAAAGCTATGTCAGTGCTAAAGATTCCCTAATCCAAATCTGGTCCCTGGACTAGCAGCATCAGCACCTCTTGGGAACTGGTTAGAAATGCAGAATCTTGGGCCTTCCTGGACCTACTGAATGGAAATCAGAGCTCTAACCATGTTCTGGGGGTTCACATTTGCATATTACATTTAGAGAAGCACAAATCTAAAGAATGATGAAGAGAGAGCAGAGAGCAGGAGCTCTGGAAGGGGGCCCCACGGCAGGCCCGGGAGCTAGGTATTCAGGGCCCGTACAGGGTCATGGGAACCTGCCTCTGCTCCCAGGGCAGCTGGGCCAGCCAGGCTCCTGCCAAGTCACTGCAGTCCACTCGGTAATCTGCCCTCCCCACAATCAGAGCAGTCAAACCACTCAGTGCAGCTGGGCAGCTGAATTATATGTTGTGGGCAGGTGACTGTGACGGCTCTGTGTGTGCCGTTCAAACAGAGAGGGAGTGAAGACAAAAGAAGGCTCCTTCCACTGCCTTCCTTCCTCTGACAGCAGACACCCTCTTTTCTGGCGAACCAAGCTGCCAGCACCAGCCATCAGGCATCCCCTTTCCCCCAGAGCCCTCCTGCCTGCCATGTCATGGTCTCAGAATCTCCAGGGACCTCAGTTGTGTGACTCCCTCGCTTTGTGTGATATACAGACATAGTCCCTTACTTCACCCAAACCCACTCCTCTTCACAGAGCTTCACACTGAGAACATCAGATGGAGGTATACCTGAGACTGTAGGGCGCACAGCACAATGACCCTTCCAGTATCTTTGGCACCTAGTACCAGCCTGGCCCAGAGAACAGGCACAGGGGGTTCTAGATGAAGGAACACGCACTCCAATTTCCCTGAAAGGAGGCCAACCAAGCTGCAGCAAGGGAAGTGCCTTGCTGCCATCATATCAAAGCACTGGGTATTGAGGGTGAGGAGGGGCAAAACCCCAGGTGACTAGATAGGCCATGCTTCTGTCACCACACTTATTTCCCTGCCTCCAGCAGTACCAGTGCTGGCAGGAGGTGCCACTCAAGTACAGCCGACATCCTGTCTCTCCATCAGGTCCCCAAGGCTGCCCAATGGCCTGCTTTCCCCGCCACCTTGTCTCAGCCCCAGTCCCTGGGAGGGATAAAAACTGTCTCCATGTCAAACTTGCCCCTGCTGATGAGATTTCAAACACCCATTAGGTTTTATGGACACTGCTTTCAGGGCCACAGGAGGAGAGAGCTCTAAGGCTGCAGTTCCAGCCATCAGGTCTCCCTACTGTCTGCCAACCCTTCTGGCCACTAAGACCATCTCCTGCTCAGCCCCTGCTCTCTTGCCTTTCAACTACCATGATACTCTCCCTGACACCTGAACTTGACACTGAGAGTACCTGTGCAGGGCCCAGGCTTGTCACTGCGGCTTTATAGGCTTGGGTTCCCCTGCACTGCCTCTGTGGGCAGCAGGGTGCGTGTGTGGGCATATGTATGCACATGTGTTTGAATCGGTAACTCACAGTTGGAAAGGAACTACACCAGCTCGTTCAAAGCTCTCATTTTGTAGATGAGGCTGAAAAAGCATAACAATAAACCCAAGGTAATGATAAAAACGATGGTAATGATGCTGATTACTGATGGCTAACACCTATGGGACACTTACTGTGTGCAGCACATTGCATGAGGACTTCTCATATTGGATCTAACTTAGTCCTATGGTAGGGTAAATTTATATATACAGACACCAAGGCCCAGAGAGGGTACGTCACTTGCCCATCACACAATGAGTAAGCAAAAGAGTAGAATTTGCACTCAGGATTATCTGATGTAATATCTAGTAGCTTTGTCAGTATCTAGATGCATCTAGTACCTCTAGTGTTTAGTGAGGTGATGATAATAACAAGTGCCCCCTCTCACGGGAAGCTGTGGCAGTCAAATGAGCCTCTGTGTTGGGTGGAAGCCACAAAGGTAAGGAATTAGTACTCTCAGCTGCAGAGCCTGCAGGAGAACTGGGGTCTTCTTCATCCCCATGCGCTGTGCTTCCCTTGAGGTTTATCCTACTGTAAAAGAGGCCTGTTTCCCAGTGTCCTCAAGTAAAAGATGTACACATTGTCCTGGACCAGAATCTGAGGACCCCATCTGCTCCCTGCCCAGGCTAAAGAGAAGCAACCTCAGTTTCGTGGAATGATACCTCGAGCTGCAGAATTCAGAAGGTTCCCATGAGATGAAAGAACATGCCTTGCAAAGTGCTGCTGCTCTTTGTGCTCATGAAAACACCTCCAGGGGAGCCAGAGGAGAAGGAAAGTTTCCCGGGTGGCAATCAGTGGCAACAGCAAATGTGCAAATGTGATTATGTCAGCAAATGGGCAAAATGCTGTACACTTCAGGAGGACTCTTCATTTAGGACTAATTAAATACCTGGAAGCAGGAAGATTGAAACAGTCCTCCAGGCCAGCAAGACACTTCAGGGCCTCTTTACAGTGTTTGGAAACTCCAGAGGAGGAGGAAGTGGGTGGCTCAGCTCGGAACTGCACTCCAGAGGAGGAGCACAAGGTTATCAGGGTGAAATCACTCTGGAGCAGGGTCCCCCCACCCCAACCTTGGTCTCTGAGGGTCTGAGATTTTGTATAATGTGAGAAAACAGGCCTGGGTTTGTGCTGGTGATTGTGAAAAGGAAGCCAAGGAATGGCGTGTATTAGTTTCCTATGGCTGCTCTAACAAATTACCACAAACTTAGTGGCTTAAAGCCACACAAATATACAGCATTCTCTTGGAACTCTGGAGGTCAGAAGTCCAAAGTCAGCTTCACCACATTAAAGTCAAGGTGTTGGCAGGACTGGTTCCTTCTGAGTTCTCTGAGGGGAGAATTCATTTTCTAGCTCTTTTCAGTTTCTGGTGATCACTTGCATTTCTTGGTTTGTGGCCCCTTCTTCTATCTTCAAGGCTTGCCACTCCTGTTTCTGCTTCTGTCATCACATGGCCTGCTCTCTGTCATCAAATTTCCTTCTGCCTTCTTCTTATTAGGACACAGTGCTGCAGAGCAATGAAGACATGTCATGTAACCAATCCATCTACCTATTAACAAGTGTACATTCAGCACCTACTGTGTCCTGTTGGAGGTGATTCAGAATGGGAGCCCGGCTGGGTTCTTTGAGCAGAAGATTCATTCAACAAATATTTGCTGAACCCCTTCTAGCTATCAGTCAACTCTTCTAGGTACTTGAAATACATCAGTAGACAAAGTCCCCAAATCTCTGCTCTCACAGGGCTAACATCCCATTGATGAAAACAGTAAACGAAGAATCAATGTAAATCCATCATGTGGATGTTAGGAGGTGATGAGGTCATGGAAAAAAGGAAAGGGTAGGGCAGGGTAAGAGGGATCGGGTGGGCTGGGGTGGGATCGGGCAGGTGAGGGGGTTTCTGGAATAGTCAGAGTAACCCTCACTGAGCAGGAAAGATTTAGGCAAAGATTTGAAAGAAGTGAGGGGGAATTAGCTAAATGGCCATCTGCAAGGAGAGAACTCCGGGCAGAGGGAAGAGTTAGAACAAAGGCTGTAAGGCAGAATATGTCTGGTGGGTGTTAAGAGCAGGAAGAAGACTCATGGGCGAGGAGGGCTTCTCTGGAGCCAACCAGGCCTAACCTGAAAAGGAAAAGAGAAGACAAAGCAACGCCAAGTCTCTAAACACTCTGGTATGGAATTCTGAAAAATCCTCTGAACTAGGAGCTAGTTCTGGGGTTAGGAATTGTGTGACCTTGCTGATGTTACTGATCTTCACTGAGATTCACTTTCTTCACTTATAAATTGCACTATGTTCTTCCCCTCATCCATTCATTCAACGGACTCTGTCAAGCACCAGTGAGGTCCCAGACACACAGCACAATGCTGCAGGCTCCAAGGTGGGTCATGCACAGTGTCTGGCCTCCCTGTCCAGGGTCTTTCCTGCTCTAATTCTCTGTGCTGAAAGAATTGAGAGGTTTGGGTCTGTGGACAAGAAGGCATGATGGTGGAAGGACTTTGCATTGACAAGGAATTATACTTCTTCTTAAAAGTCCCAAAAGATAGCACTGGGTGGGTAGAAGTTTTAGAGAAATAAATCTGGGGAACGACATAAGAAATATACCTGCAAAAATAAAATGGGCTCTCATGAGAGGTCCCCTCACCATTAAAGGTCTGCAAGCAAAGACTGGAAGATGATTCTCTGGGGACGTCAAAGAGATTTGGGTGTAGGGTAGAGGCTTGACTAGATGGTTTTGAGGACCAAGGGAGATTTCTGTGATCTCTCTAACTCTAGAGGACATTAATACAAAAGTAAGTTGTGTCTGCCGGGATGTGTTGAGTGCCTTGCTCACGGACAAATTGCTTTTCCATAAATGCTGAGGTGAATAAACCTTAAAGCAGGAGAGCCATGTGACCTCCTCAGATGGTCCTGTCTTTCCTCTGGTTGCTGTAGGAAGAATGTTTCTTAGCTGAGCCCTGCTGGGAGCCCTGCTGTCTGCCTCTTGTCCTAAATGAGGCTGGGATTTCTCTCATGCCTGCCCTGTCCATGTTGTCCCATCTCTAGCCACTTACTCAAGACTAGTGCCTTGAGTATAGCTCTGTGTCCTAGAGTATATCCTCTCTCCAGGTAATGACAGCTCAGGGGATCCAAATGAAATGTTCCCCATTCTAAGGAAAGCATATTGCACAGGCCTCCTAGTGGCCAACTGAGCAGCAGACCAGAGTCATGGCAACAGTGGGACTAGGACAGTCTGCTCAGTACATCCCCAGAATGAGAAGAGGCAGGCAAGGATCCAGCTCCAGGGCTGGAGGCATACTTTCTACCTCAGTCCATGAGGCCCCTGAGAAGGCAGGGGAGCTCCAGAGCAAAGGTGGATTTTGCTAAATACCTCCACTTTTCTTCCCTTAAATTAGTGCCATTCATTCATTCACCCAACAAATATTTATTGAGCATCTACCATGTCACAGACAATGTTGTACGTTCTGCGAATTCAACAACTAACAGAGAGAAATCTCTCCTCCTATAGGAGAGTCTCTTCAATAAACGGTGTTGGGAAAACTGGATATCCACATGCAAAAGAATAAAACTGGGCTCCTATCTTACACTATTTACAAAAATTAACTCAAAATGGATGAAGGGCTTAAATGTAAGACCCGAAACCATAAAACTCCTAAAAGAAAACATAGAAGAAAAGCTCCTTGACATTGTGGACATGTCACGTACCCCACAGCTGTTAGTTTCCTTCCCATCACAAATGGAAGAGATCAATAGAATTAATAAACTAATGAGGCAAGTAGCACAGTGCCCAGGACAAGCAACAAAAACAAAAATAAACAAGTGGGACAGCATCTAACTAAAAAGTTTCTGCCCAGCAAAGGAAAGCACCAACAAAACAAAAAGGCAAACTATGAAATGGGAGAAAATATTTGCGAACAATACATCGGATAAGGGTTTAATATATAAATTATATAGTGAACACATACAACTTAATAGCAAAACATAATAATCTAACTTAAAAATAGGTAAGCTTTGGACTTCCAGCCAAGATGGAGGTGTAGATAGGTACACTTTGCCTCCTCGCACATCCAAAAAAAAGACAACAACAAATTTAAAAGCAAAAAATAACCAGAACTGTCAGAAAATAGAACTGTATCAAAGTCTGACAACCAAGGAGCTAAAGAAGAAATATTCATCCAGACCAGTAGTGGGGCAGAGACAGACAGCCAGGGCAAAGAGGACATGCAGCAAGGCAGCAGCTGGGGGACCAGGTGGGAGAAGCAGCAGCTGGCAGATCTGGCGGTTCCACATTTGCATGCGGATAAACCGGGAGGGACAGCAGGGGAGTGAGACAAACTGCACGATACAGGGTTCCAGTGTGGGAAAACAAAGCCTCAAAACTTCTGGAGGTAAAAACCTGTGGGGGTTGCAGCAGTGGGAGAAACTCCCAGACCCACAGGAGAGTCCGCTGGAGAGACCCATGGGGTCCAAGGACTTACACAAACCTGCCTACCTGGGAATCAGCACTAGAAGGGCCCAATTTGCTTGTGGGTAGTGGGGGAAGTGACTGAAAGCCAGCAAAGAGCCAAGAAGTGGCATTGTTCCCTCTTGGACTCTTCCCCAACACACAGCGTCAAAACGCAGTGACCTGGGTTGTTCTGCCCTGGTGAATACATAAGGCTCCACCCTTCCCAACACAACGGGCATGGTGAGACAAAGAATTATGGCCCAAACGAAAGAACAGATCAAAACTCCAAAAATAGAACTAAATGATGAAGAGATAGTCAACCTATCAGATGCACAGGTCAAAACGCTGGTAATCTGGATGCTCACTGAATTGGTTGAGTATGGTCACAAAATGGAGGAAAAAGTGAAGGCTATGCAAAGTGAAATAAAGAAAAACATACAGGGAACCAACAGTAATGGGAAGGAAACCGGGACTCCAATCAACGATTGGGAGCAGAAAGTAGAGATAAACATTCAACCAGAACAGAATGAAGAAAGAAGAATTCAAAAAAACGAAGAGAGATTTAGGAACTTCTGGGACAACTTCAAATGTACCAACATCTGAATCATACAAGTCCAGAAGGAGAAGAGGAAGAGCAAGAAATTGAAGACTGATTTGAAAAAATAACGAAGGAGAACTTCCCCAATCTGGCCAAGGAAATAGACTTCCAGGAGATCCAGGAAGCTCAGAGAGCCCGAAAGAAGTTGGACCCAAGGAAGCACACACCAAGGCACATCATAATTACATTACCCAAGATTAAAGATAAGGAGAGAATCTTAAAAGCAGCAAAAGTAAAAGAAACAGTTACCTACAAAGGGGTTCCCATAAGACTGTCAGCTGATTTCTTCAAAGAAACCTTACAGGCAGGCAGGGAGTGGCAAGAAGTATTCAAAGTCATGAAAGGCAAGGACCTACATCCAAGATTACTCTATCCAGCAAGGTGTTATTTAGAATGGAAGGACAGATAAAGTGCTTCCCAAATAAGGTCAAATTAAAGGAGTTCATCATCACCAAACCCTTATTATATGAAATGTTAAAAGGACTTATCTTAAGAAGAAGAAGAAGATCAAAAACTATGAACAGTAAAATGACAACAAACTCACAACTATCAATAACTGAACCTAAAAAAAACAAAAACAAAAAGCAAACAACTAGCACAGGAACAGATCATAGAAATGGAGATCAGAGGGCAGGGGGAGGGGGAAGAATGGGGGAAAATGTACAGGGAATAAGTAGCATAAATAGTCAGTACCAAATAGGCAGGGAGAGGTTAAGAGTAGCATAGGAAATGGAGAAACCAAAGAACTTATATGTACGACCCATGGACATGAACTAAGGCGGGTGGTGAGGAAGGAATGCTGGGGGGAGGGGCAGTGCAAGGTGGAGGAGAATAAAGTGGAGAAAAAGAATGGAACAACTATAATAACATAATCAACAAAATACATATTAAAAAATAAAACCCAACCTATCAGAAAAACAAATTTTAAAAAAAATGCGCAAGCCCTGACGGGTATGGCTCTGTTGATTGAGTGTCATCCTGCAAAGCGAAAGATCACCCGTTCTTTTCCAGGTGAGGGCACATGCCTGGGTTGCGGGTTCAGTCCCCAGCTGCAGATTGTAGGAGAGGCAACCAATCAGTGTTTCTCTCTCACATCAATGTTTCTCTCCCTCCCTCCCCTTTCTCTAAAAATAAATCTCTTAAAAATAAAAATAAAATAAATAAAATAAGGTAAAGGACCTGAATAGACATTTTCCCAAAGAAGATATGCAAATGACCAATAGACATATGAATATGTGTTCAACATCACTAATCATCAGAGAAATGCAAGCCTAAGCCACAATGAGATATCACCTCGGAGGCCTATTAGGGTGCCTATTATAAATAAGATAAGAAATAAATATTGGAGAGAATGTGGAGAAAGGAGAACCCTTGTGCACTCTTAGAGGCAATGTAAATTGGTAGAGTCATTATGGAAAACAGTATGGAGGTTCCTCAAAAAGTAAAAATAAGGCTACCTTATGACCCAGCAATCCAAATTTAGGGTATACATCCAAAGGAAACAAAATTGGGATCTGGAAGAGATATCTGCGCTTCCATTTCTTGCAACATTATTCACAATAGCCAAGATATGGACACAGCCTAAGTGTCTGTCCATGGATGAATGGATAAAGAAAACGTGATATATCTATAGATATAGGTATGAGTATTTATTATTCAGCTATAAAAAGAGGAAGTTCTGACATTTGCAACATTATGAACCTGGAGGGATTATGCTAAGTGAAACAAGCCAGAAAAGAACAAACACTGTATGCAATGACTTATATGTGGGTATTTCTTTTACAAAGTGAAACTCATAGAAGCAGAGAGTAGAATGAATGGTGGTTGCCAGGGGCTGGAGGAAATGGGGAAATGTTGGTCAAAGGGTACACACTTTCAGTTATAAGTTCTGAGTTTCCAAGATATGGCATGGTGATTATAGTTAGTAATACTGTATTATATACCTGAAGTTTGCGAAGAGAATCAATCTTAAGTATTCTCACTCACACACACACACACACACACATACACGCACACAAAAGGTGGGAGTGTGACAGATATGTTAATTAATTTGATTGTGGTAATTTTTCACACTGTATACACATATCAGATAATCACCTTGTATGCTTTAAATATATACTATTTCATTTGTCAGTTTTACCTCAATAAAACTGAAAGGGGAAATACTTTCTGCCTCTGTGGAGCTTACATTCTAGTGGGGAGAAACAGATAATAACAAGATAAATAAAGTACATAGTATGTTAGATGGTGGAGGAAGAAATTGGGAGTATTAGGGGTGCAATTTTAGATGTGGTCTGAGGAGGTAACATCTGAGAAAGGTCATGCCACTAGGGTAACAGGTAAGTTGCTGCTTTCCAGTCTCCCCTACCCTCTTTCCAGGCTCCACCGTGGGCCTCTGTGACAGGCTGCTCCTAACAACCCCTTCAAGGTTTTGCTGCTGTATAGAACTGTCTGAGAGTGACATCCCATTGCCTTATTAATTTATTAATTCTATTGAACCCTTCTATTTGTGATACGAAGGAAACTAATAGCTGTGGAGTATGTACCATGTCTTAGGCGCTGTGCTACTTGCCTCATTAATTTATTAGTTCTATTGAAGCCTTCCATTTGTGATGGGAAGGGAACTAATAGCTGTGGGATATGTGCCATGTCCTGGGCATTGTGCTATGTGCTTTACACCTATCACTTCATTTCATCCTCACAATGACCTATGGGAATAAGTCTGGTTGTACCCAATTTAGACATGAGAAAACTGAAGTTATTAATAGTTTAAGCATCTTGACCAGGATCATATAACTAGTAAATTGAGCAACTGAGATTTGGGTTCAAGTCAAGTCTGACTCCAGAGTCTGTGTTTTTTCTGTAACATCATGAATTGTCTGCATTATGAGGGAGTGGGTATCAGAATATCTGGGAGAGGGGACACATATAAATTGAACTCCGTGGTGCTGATATTGCCTTCCCCATATCAGATTAATAATTTTTGAACTGTATTATTCTAAAAAACAACAACAAAAAAGCCCTTGGATTTGGTAGACAGGTAAATATAGTAGGCAGGGCAATTATTCCTTTATTCCCATTTGTTGGTGATGAAACCAAGGCATAGGCAGTTTCATTGGTTTACCCAAGGTTACACAATAGTTTTTGATGGAAACAGGACTAGAACTGTCTTGTATTTACCATTCTTCCCATTGCTTCTTTTTAAAAACCAATTTAATTTTTTGCATAGGTAATAGATTTACATGCTACAAAATTTAAAGGAATAACTGTATAAAGAAAATAAATCTCTCTCCTCACTGTGTCCCCCATATCCATACTCCAATACCCCTCAGAGGCAATGACCATTAAGTTTGTTGTTCTTTCCTCTTTGCATCTTACCACAGTGGAAAAAGTAGGACGCAGAATCAGGTCTTCACGGTGCTGCCCTTGCTTGGCTTAGGGTTCTAACCAGGCTTGATCACCTATTAACTGAGTGACCTTGGACAAGTCAATAAACATTTCAGCATCATAGTTCTCCATCTCTAAGATGAGGATAATATCACCTACCTTAGAGTTTCAAAGTGAAAAAGAGAACATTCATGGATGTCCATTGTAAACCATGTAGGAATGTACAAAGGTTGGTAAATATTACTGTTCTCTGATTCTGCTTTCTTTCCTCTGGAAGAGCCCAGAAATGACCATTATGTTCCCGTCACCTCTCAGAGGCAGTGGAGAGGATAGATGGGAGATGGGAGTCATTTCTACAGGATAAAAGGAAATGATTCAAATTTTACCAAGTGCAATTAAAGTTAGATATTAGAAGAAACTTTGTTTTGGAATCCCAAAGGGGTTTGTGAGGATTTTTTCCTTTAAAAATTTCTCAGAAAATTCTAATAACAGAATATTAAGACACTAATAGTCCCGGAAAGCGGGGGCAGGAATGGACGGGAAGACCTTTCCCGTCCCTTTGTCTCTGGAAATTAGAATTTAAGTGAGAGAGAAATTTAAGCCAATCTATCTTCTGCCCTCAGGTCAAGTTCTGGGGTGACCAGATGGACTAATAGCCACTTACCAGGAATAAGATGGTCTCTCTGGTCCCTTCCTTCCTGAACTTAGTAATTCTCTTGAGTTAGAGAGAAATTTAATCCAGATGCCCTCCCGCACCCTGCTCGAGTTTTGGATTAACCAGATGGGCTAATGACTCAGCACCAGCACCATGAAGGCCTGGCCTTTGCCACCAGCTTGCTAATATTAGAAGCACTTTCCAGGGTGACCCACTCTAGAGACCACCCTGGAGTTGGCTTTGTTGTTTAGGGCACAGAAAAGAAGTTTCCACCCTCAAAGAGATGAAAAGGCTAGAATTTGATAGAGCTTTCAGGAAAGGGGTAGGGGAAAGTGTCACCTTATAGGAAGGAGACATACTCGCGAGGCTTGAGTATGTGCGAAGACCAGTGTGAAACTGTCATCTCTCTATGCCAGAAAGGAGGGGAAGAGGGAGAACGAAGCACGGACCCTGTCTGCTCTGCTGCTTCTCATGCCGTGATTCCCGCATGGCTTATGTGAAGGATCACCACCTCCTGTATGAAAACAAGGCCCCAGATCTCCAAAGTTTACAGCAGGAAGTTCTCCAGGCAGGAGGGGCAGTGGGACCAAGCAGCTCATTGTGGTCCTTTGGGTTTCACTTTGCTTGGGTGCCTCTCTCTCAGACCAGCACCACTGCCACCGCACTGGTCTATACAGGAACCAAGTCCCCCTCCTATCTCCCCTTAATGTGGGAGATGAAGGTTACAAGACAGGGGATGTAAGCAAAGCCATGTGCAAAGACTGAAACAGTCTGTCTCATATGGCACAGAGTGCTCAGTTCCTCTAGACCTCTCACACCCTTCCCAGAGTTCCCAGACAGTTTCACGGAGTCCCGAAAGATCAGCACAACTTCACGGGCGCTTGCTTGGTTTTCTACCTTGCTTCGCCTTGGCTGTCTGCATGTGGAACATGGCAACATATGCACCTGCCTCCCAAAAACAAACTCTCAGTCATCTTGATCTTTTGGGGTCAGTACGGAGGGAGAAGCCCCACTATGCTGCTTGCTTCCTGACCTTAGCCTGTCTGGTCAGGAGGCTAAAAAAGGCCTCTTCCCCAGGTTACAGGAGACAAGAAAAAAAACCTAAGGAAGCCCCAGTCCATGCACCTGGATTCAGCAGAACTATGGCATCACTGCAATTCCACGAGGAGGGGCTGCAGAAGTCACCAGTCCCACATTAACCACAACACCCCGTAGATGACATTTGTAGAAAGTGGTTTTTCTGGGACCAGGATGGTAGAGTGCAGCATTGCTGAATCCTCTTTGTACTGAGGAAAACAGTAAACTTAATGGTCCATTAAGTTGTGTATTCTTATTTATGACACTATTCAATAAAAATATCTTTAATTAGCAGGCTCTTGTAGGGCCAGCTAAATGAGCCTGTCCTTACAACAAGAGCTATCAAGGCAAGAGTAAGGACCCCATCTGTTCCCAGGACTGGAGCCAGGGTCCAATCAGCCTGGGCCTAATCCAAGATAATCCTCTGGGACTCAGTGTAACCAAGTGGTTGAGATCCCAGGCTTTCAAGTCACAAGACCTAATACCACACCCTTCACATATTAGCTATGCAATTCTCCACAGGTTGCTTCACTTCCTTGTGCCTCAATTTTCTCATGTGCAATATGGGAATAATAATATCTTCTTCACAGGGAATAAAGATTAAATATGATAAAGAGCTTAGCCGTGTCCAACACATGCTCAATAAATGGTACTAATAAAGAGCACTTTTGGGGGAGTGGTGCAGAACCAGGCCATTCTGAGGACTAAGGCCTTAATAGAGAAAAGGCCACAATGCAGCATGATGGGATATGAAGGAAAGAAATACAGGAGGCAAGAGACCCCCTTATATCTTTTGAGGACATTGCTGTGTCTCTTTTCTTTCTCTAAAAGCCATTGCTGTCTCTCTGGCAGGGGAGCTAGGAAGACTGAATCAAGCATCTTTTCATCCTGCTGGATTCCACCGTCGCCATGGCTAGACAACCACTAAATCTTTTAACCTCTATGACGAGATGTGTAATGGCCAAGGAACTGGGTGGGGGAAAGGCTACGCCTGTCTGTTCTCCCTCTGCCATCCCCAGACCACAGAGAGGTCATTTTCTTGGGGTCTCTGAGCAAGTGCCAACCCTGGGTGTCCAAACAGCAGGGCTTCAGGGAGCCCTCTCCTCAAGGTGATGGGGAGGATAAAGGCTAATCTTTCATTTAGCCCCATTGAGATAAACCTTAAACCTCCCCAGCTCTTCCCTAGCAGGTGGGCCCCTGGTGGGGCCCAATGTTACTACACTTGCGGTTTTTGTAAGTTTATAGGTTTTAAAAGGTCAGGATATTTGGTGGTAAAACTTTTACAGACCAGTAAAAATTTACTGCAGAAGATGGGAAACACAGCTGTAATGGAAAAGGCTGGAGCCAGGAGCCCAGAGGATCTCAGCTCAGCACATAACTACCTGTGGGAACTGAGGCACGTCAGGAAGGTTCCCTGGGCTCTGTGTTTTAATCTGGTAAAAAGCAGCAAGAAAGTGATATGGATGGATGAGTGGAAGGCTCTTGGCACATGTGTGAGAACAGTCTTCCTTTCCGGGGTGCTGGGCGCAGTCAGACACAAAGGAAGGACCAGGCCTCTGGGTCCATGCAGTCTTGAGCTTTTCATTACCCACGCTGGATCACTGCCATCTGCGTGTCTGCCTCCACTCCCTGGGAGGAGCCTGGCCGTCTGCAGCCAGAGCACGGGAATCAAATTAGCCCTGCCTCTGCTTTTCCCTGATTCCCACCGGCCAAGGGGAGTTCATCGAGGCCTTGAACTAATTCTTATCTTGTTTAAAAGGGGCAAAAGTGACTCCAAAGTTTCACTGGAGGCAATTTACACCCAGCCACTGGCCACAGCTCCAACTCCGCCCGTCTGTTTTGCCATTAAATCCATTAATAGGAAATTTCTTCAGGGGAAACTTGATTGCTGCTCCATCAGAGAGGCTCACAGGCAATACATCTCCATCTGAGGCCACGGCCTGCCCTGGCTCACTCTAGTCCTGTTACCTAAGAAGCTAATTCTCTAATGCACACACAGCGCCGAAGACATCCTCATCCTTCTCTAACACAATTGGGCAGTCCCAGAGGGTTCTGGGAGCTCAGTGCAGAAGAGGAGGCTTGGGGCCCATGGGACAAGGTGTCCAGGCTTCCTCACTGACCCCAGATGGGTCTTAGCACATGCAAACAGCCGGCACTCCACCTCACGGTGTGGAGAGTGCACTTTCCAGAGTCCCATGGTGGGGAGGAGTGAGCCACATTCAGCCCCTCCAGCTGCTTTTGCCTCCTCCTTTCTTCTCTTCTTCCTCTTCTTTTCCTCCTAGTATTTTCCTCTTCTTTTGTCCCCTTCCTCCTTGCTTTTTTTACTCCTATCTTCCTCTTCCTCTTCCAGTTTCCAACAATTTTCCTTCTTTTCTCGTTTTCCCTTTCTTTTTCCTTTTATTTTTTTACTTCTCCGCCTTCTCTTCTTTAGATCCCCTATTTTCCACAGTTTTACTTTCTTTTTCTTTTTCTCCTCTTCTTGCTCCTTTCTCTCCTGCTTTCACATTGTCCCCTTCAGAACAGGTGCAGTGCCTTGATGCCTTGTGCTGCCTTCTGTCTCCACATGGCTCGGCTCTCTGGAAGGACTGGGCCACAGGCCACACTGGCCTTGGCTTAGAGCAAGAGATGGGGAACCTTTAGGGGCAGTGGTTAGTGTATGGGTGGGGGGGAGTGGTTAATTATCGGTTTGTTCTTTGATGATGAAACAACTATAATAAATCCCCAAATGGGTTTGTTACTGCCATATGAAGGGACCCCATCAATGAATGACATAATGTTATATGCAGATTTCATCATGCAAACAAACAAGATGAGAAAGCCTTCTAGAAATCTGCAGCAGATTTCTAAGCAGCAATGGAGGTGAGCATGAGCCTGGGAATTGTGTTCATCACTCCAGATGCCCTGCTCGAGGCTGCACTGAGGAATCCAAAGAAGCCTTTCTGAGTTTGACCCCCTTTAAGAACTCAATCTGCCTGGAGGTGCACGGCAGCCTGCTTCTTCCTGCCTTGTCTTGTCCTCCTGTCAAGCCTGGAGTCTGCACCTTCTGTTAGGGCAGGAGGATTCTAGAAGTTTAGGGTCCCTTATTTTCTCCTATTCTACCACTTCTCCTCATCTCCATTCCCCCAAAAGGAACTTTTGGAACTGATTTTCCTTGTTTTCCTAGATCATGCAGTGACAGGACTCATGACTGCAGAGGAGAGCAGCCCAGGCTTGAGCGTGACTAAACATCCCAAGGCCAAACGCCAGCTAAGGGCCAAATGAAGGGGCCCATCAACAACAGGGACCCTGCTATATGCGGGTCTCGTCATGAGCATGAATAAGAGGAAAAATCCAGACAGAGCCAAGAAGGACTTACCTCTGACCAAGGTGGGTATTTTTAACAACTAAAATTCAGAAAATTCTTTCCTCTTGCAGTGTTTTCAGCCTATTGTACACTGGAAAAGGGATTAAAAGGAATGAAAGAGTTTTGTGGTTGAAGTTTGCCATGATTGCACTTTGGTACAGGAGCATCTCAGCTTGAAAACACTTGAGACAGAAAAGTCCACCTCTATTCAAATGCTGAAGCAGGGGTGGGATGCCTCCAAATATAAATCTACAGCAATTCTGTTCTCAGTCAGTTTGGGGGGACACGGTTGGGTATATAAGGGGTAGATACTTGCCTATTTAACTTAATTTTTAAAAAAGAAAGAAAGAAACACTTCTTTCAAGAAAACCACATTTAAAAGAAAAGTGTGTGACTGCACCTGAAATGATATTAAGCAAAAAAAGGGACCAGATACAAATTTATATGTATGGTATATCTACTTCATTGTATTACAGAAGTAAATTATAGAAGAATGTCCACCAAAATATGAGCAGCGGCTGTTTCCAGGCCGTAAGCAAGCCTACAGATGATTTCAATTTTTCTTCACTTTTTCTACAATGATCATGTATTGCTATCATATTTTAACTATACATATCAACTTTGCATAACAAAATATGTATAATATAGTATACAAAATGTGTGTGTGTGTGTATAACTTCTTGAATATTTAAACTTGGATATTTAGACAAGGACAAAAAGGCAGACATGTGGTGACTCCAGGTCCCCTTTTTCCGTCTGCAGGGCTGCCCAGCCCCCTGCTTAGCTAAGGGCACCGTGTCACCCTGCAGCACAGGAGAATGGCCCTCCTGATCCTCCTACTTCATTCCACCAGCCCCAGCCCCAGCCCAATGCTAGGAAACATATGCCACGGGATATAAAGGAAGACAGCTGTCTGGACCTCCTCCCAGCATACAAGCTGTACCCTTGCTCCAGTGGCTCCTGCAACCCACTGACCCCCCACTTGGCAGAATGGATGGACTGAGCTTTAGGAGAATGACGTCAGCGTCATCGGGGCAGGCTCCTCTCTCAGTGGTTCCATCCCCTTCCCTCCCATCCTGAAACCTGATTCAGCTGAAGGATTGATTGCAGGAAAACTTGGCAGCTTCCCAACCCTGGTGGCCCAGGCAGCGTGAGGCTGCAGCCTCAGAAGGTGCTGGGAGCAGCCTAGAAAGGCAGGCTGGCTGGGACATGAGGCTGGCCGAGTGCAGACAGGCTGGCCCTCAGCGGGGCTCATTCTGAACACCAGTCCACTCCGAGTCCCCCACACCGTGGGAGCCCACCATGCTGCTATGGGTGCTGCAGGCGCTGCTGGTCTTGCTTCTGCCCATGCTCCTGACACGGGGAGAAGGTAAGGCGGTGGAGGAAAACAAGTAGGACTGGCTGGTTATCTATAGAGGGGCAGTAGGGGGTGCTTGATTCCTCCCAGGCTTGAGGGAAGTTGGGTTTTGGAGTGGGGACAGCTGAAGGAAAGTCGAGAATCTTACCACATATGAGCATGAGAGCATTTTGAGGCACTATGGTCCAGCTAGAAAGTTGAGGAGGTTGAGCCCCGGGTGAGGGCAGGGCTTTCTGAGAAGGGTGTGGAGCAGCCTGCTGTATCAGGAATGCATAGACAGGTGCAGGAGAGGGGTTCCTCTCTTCTGTGCCCTAAACTCACTGAAAGGCACTCATTTGGTCCACTCCTTCTTACCACAAATAAGAATGCTGCAGTCCAGAGACAGGGGAATCAATTGCTGAAGTTCACACAGCTTGTTAGCAGCAGAATAGAGACCAGAACTAATGTAGTCATCTTTCCTCAACTTCACTTTGTTGTGTGGGTTCTCTGGGTCTTTGTTTCCCAAAGTTTCCTTCCAGGGCTCAACTCCAATACCTCCAAACTTCTCTCTGCATTCCTGTCTCTCCTGTTCTGCCTCTCATGTGGATACTGGGTGTTTTAGTAACCAAAATACATGTTTCCTTCGCTGCAGACAGTATTTATTCCCCATTTGGGAAGGTTTTCTTCTCATCCAGTGCTGGATTGAAGCTGGGGCTGGGGTACAATTAGGCTGGACATGGGGCTGGGCAGATATGAAGGGGTCATGGGCACGATGCTTTTTCTCCCGGTGAGTTGTCATTAGGTAAGCTCAGCAGAACAAGGAGACCTGGGCTTCAAGTTATGACTGTCTTGGGGCCTCTCTGGCTAAGGAGAAACTCTGTCCCTCCCAGAAATGACCCTTTCTTCTGAGGCCTTCTCCAAGTAGTCCAAATCCCAGACAACAGGATCTGGGCTGTAGCTTCTACAGTGAGGACACGCGGGCTCTGGGTTTGGATCTCAATTACTCCACTTGCGGGGTATAATACTCACCTTTCTGAGCCTTCAGAATTCTTATCTGTGAAGCGGGCTATAATGACAGCCACTGCAGTGAGCTGTTCTAAGATTGAAATGAATAATGCTAACTGACATTATTCCAAAGGAAACACTCAATGAATGCTCTCTTGTCTTTTCTCTCTCTGCTCTTCTCTGTCCTGAGGGAAGCTGGAAGTTTATCAGGAATAGGTGAGTGAGGGGCAGGACTCTGTAGGACCAATTTGCTATACAGGTTGCCTCCATGATAGACAAGATGGGAGAAGAGGCAGTGCTCTTTAGAGAGAGCCAGGCCTCCTGTGATCTGGTCTCACCCTGCCAGTCCCCTCAAGGTTTGTAGCCCGTACCCTGGTCCTCTAGGGTGCTCCCCCCCCCACAAATGCCTTTCACCTTCATATTTCTTGGCACCTTTCAGGAAGTACTTCTACTGTTTCCCAGAAGGACATCTGAGGTGTACCTGAAATCTCCAGAGAATGAGGTTAGGGCCTAGGAGGTGGGTTTTCTCACCACTGCTTTGTCCTTGCAGGCCTCCTGCTCTGGGAACAATTTGGTTTTTCCTCGCTTCTACCACACCTCACCCCAACCCTCTTTCTAACCCCATCAAATTCCCCACACAACAACCCTGTGAAGGAGACCTGGCAAACCCTCTCCCAGGAGTGTGTGTGCACATCGATGTGGAGGAGGGGGGCTTCTTGGAGTGGATTTTGCAGGCAGGAGAGGAGATGCCCACCCTTCTTTCTTTGTCAGCTGAAGGCTTGTTAGCCTGCACTAACAAGTTCATTTTTCACTAGATGCCCACCCTTCTTTCTCTGTCAGCTGAAGGCTGAGGTCAAGAAGATAACGAGCTGCACGGACATTGAGATCGACCTGGACTGAGGCAAACCCTCATGCAGAGCTCTGGGCTTAGAAATTGTGCCCTTGGGGCCACTTTTTTTGTACCCCTCTCACCTTCCAGTATCACACACCCAGGGCCAGCTCTTCTTTATTTCCCCAGAGCTCCTCAACCAGGGCCCCACAGGATGACCTCCTCTGGGCAGGTAACTTCTCTCAACCTTTCTTGGCTCTTGACCTACCACAGACCTCACCTACCTTGTGTCACCATCTCTTACAGTCCAGCTCTTTCTCTCATGTAAATGAATGTGTAGGTTACCCCTTTAAGACAATACCTTTGAATTTGTCAGGAATCTCTTAGGGGTATCTGGAAATCTTGTGAGGTCACAGACTCTGATGTCCACTGTGAACTGTTCTTCCCAGCCAGGCTCAGGGGGGGCCTCCAGACCTATAACACCTCCAAGCCCGCTCTGTGGAGGCTGTCGGATCACCTCTTGACGAACTACAGGAAGGGTGTGCGACCCGTGCGGAACTGGAGGGAGCCAACCACCGTATCCATTGATGTCATTGTCTATGCCATCCTCAGCGTGGTAAGTGTTCAGCCCCAATATGCCCCCAACTCAAAGGTGCCAGATTGGGGCAGGAGACCACATGAAACCAAGTCACCTTGGGCAGCATAGTGAACATTCATGTACCCATAGTACCTGTGGCTTGACACCATGGCTCAGGACGGACTGCAGCACCCACCTCCTACAGAGCTTCCCAAACCAGGAAACTGAGATTCCCTATGTGGCTGCCTCTCCCACACTCCTACAGCCAGTGGGTCACTCAGCACATATGGTTCTTCACACATTGCATCATGGTAACCGTCTCCCTATTAAGCTGTGTGAGGGTTCAGACTGCCCTACTCACCTCTATGCCCTGCATTACACAGGCCCCTGGTACATGGAAGGTGTTACTCAATCATTGTTGAAGAGTGAGTTAATCATAAATCAGTTAATTAATTGATTCCTTCATCAATTACAGTAGTAAGGTGGGGTGTGCTGCTCAGTACAGGAGGTTGGACATTGGGCAGAGATGAATATGAAGGCAATTGCAGAGGTGCAGAGATTCAAACTATTGTGTTGGGTTAAGGTGGGTGGGAGCTGACTTCATAGTCTCCTAGTCTCCACTGCAGTCCATGTGGCTGTTTTGGAAAGGGAAACTGCTAACAGGATGGGAGAGACGGAGACTGGTGAATTTTTTCCTCTATGTGGTTTAGTATCTCTTGACTTCATACTAGAGCAAGAGATAAATATAAATGCATAGAGAGGTATATATAATATTGATATTGTTATATGCGCTTTGTATTATTATCTTCTATTGCTTTATATATATATGTAAAATATATATAACATAATAGACATTAATATGCATGACATAGAAGATAATAGAAGATATATATAATTACATGTATATGTGGTTGAAGAAGAAATCACTGTATTTCTTTCTAGATGTATCCTAGTAAAAGACCAACTTTTCCTTGCTGGCCCTTCTCCTGCCTCTTTTCTTCACTCTCACTTCCCAAGGAAATAAGGGCAAAAAGTAGCAGCTTTTTCTGGGGTTCATGTGTGCAGGGTGGACCACAGCCCATGAGGTCACCTATGCCAAGCTCCCTTTCCTTTTCCAGGATGAGAAGAATCAGGTACTGACCACCTACATCTGGTACCGGCAGGTGAGCAGGTCAGCCCTCCACCCCCCCACCTCATTTCCTGAGATAGGACTTACCTTTCCCGGAAGAATTTCTCCACCTCAGAGGCCTTGGTTAGGGAAAGCGGGGTGAGGTTCGTGGCATATTCAGCATAAGATCCAGTCTGGGCTCCCCTAACCCAGGGCTGGGAATGGACGGGAACTGAAAGATCAGTGGGTGAGAAATCCTTTGAACCCCCTATGTGTCCAGAGGTTCTTCACACCATCCCAAACTACTGCGTGTCCAACCTCTGCTGACTGAGCACCTTCAGTGACTGGGAACCCAGAGGCAGCTACTTCACTTTCAAATAGCTCTAATTGCTAGATAGTCTTCTTTCTATTAAGCCAAACTGGACAACAACCAAACTGGGTGATTGAAACAGGATGAATCCATCCACTCAGTTTTCATGTGCTTGGCCATTTCCCAGTCGTCCAGCTGCTGATGGGCATTGGTTAGGCAGTGGTGTGTGAAATTTCTGAGGCCTTGGCAGCATTTCTAGCTTGGAACTGGTGGGAGAGAGCAGGCAAACAGTGGAGGCTGCTGTCCACAGGTGTGTCCTGCTCTGGTAGTTCCTGGGCATGTGGAGAAGAACAAAGGGGAAGCCAAAGCAGCTTGAGGCAGGGGTAGAAGGCAGTAGGCTGGGAGCTGAGGGCAGTTCATAGGGGTCAAGCCTGGGAGAGGCTCTGGGCACATACCTGGCATACATGGGTCTCTGTTAAATCTCTCCCTACCCTTTATGGACACACTCCACCACAACCAGCTCATGGGACAGAAAGTGGGGTAAAGGAAGAAGCCAGTTGTCAATTCCTAACACACTGCTCCTTTTCTGTCTCAGAGAGATTCCTAAATACAGAGCACACTCTGCCTCAAGGTAAGGGACCCAAGCAAGAATAGGCATCTTGGAACTTTTTTCCTGGTACACAATGCCTAGGTACCACCTCTGGACCTCTAGAGTCACTTGTCTCCCTCAACAGTAAGGGGATGCCAGTCTACTATATGCTAAAGGACTTATTTAGTCCTGGAATTAGACATGCAAACTACATTCACGATGAACTCACAGACTAGTGTAGAGGAAAGACATGTGAACAAACAATTACATGCAGCCACCCCAAGACAGCAAGGCAAGATGTCAACTATGAAAGCACAGAGGAGGAACATAAAACCTGCCTGGGAAGTGAACAGAATATGCCTTAAGTCTAGAAGGGTGAGTGAGACTCACCTTGATAAAGAAGACAGCGATTGCAATATGGGAGAGGGAGCGGAGTATTTGGAGATGTGGAAGTTTCCACAGCATTTAATTCCATGTGGCTGGAGTGTAGACTCCACAGAGAGGTATGGTGCAAAAAAAAAAAAAAAAGTAGAGACAGATTATGCAGGCCTTTGTTGACCACAAGTTTTAACTTCATCGTATTGCCAATGAGGTGCCACTGAAGAATTTTAAACAAGAGAGTGACATGATAGAATTTACAGTTTATGTTTCTGTAATGGGATTATCCATTATATTGTTTTATAATTTTTTCAATGTGTATTCTCTTTGCTTTTTCCCCTAGTGATTTGAAAGGCATATTCTTATTTTAATCTAGTCATGCCTATATTTAGTTCATATTATTTTGTTTAGTTATCAGTGATAATAAATAAATATAGTCTATTAACTTCGGAAGCATAGCACCCAATATTTAGTAGAACAGTCTTCCTAGACCACTTCCACTGACCTGCCTTCTTTTTCCCATGTTTTCAAATAGAATGTTAAAATACAGATATATTTTAGGTCAGCCATCCTGGCACAATAGTGGAGAATGCATTGATCAGACTTAGCATTAACCGTCTCTACCCTGTGAGGTGCCTGCTACTATCCCCATTTACATATGTGCAGACCAAGACCCGAGAAGCTATTTGTTTAAGATCCCTTAATCGGCAGTCAGGGGATTGAAAACATTAGAAATGTCTGAATGTTTTCACTAGGAGAGGCTGCAGCTGTGTTGTGTTTGCGTGTAGGGAGTGCATGAGTGCAGAGGTGGAAGACACCCACACTGGGTGCCACTGACACCCACATTTCCTCAAGAAGATGCCCACCTGTCTCCTGGCACTGAATGGTGAAGTTGGCCTGAGCTGGGGACAACTCCTGCCTAAGGCAGAGGGGGCAGCTCATGACCATTCCTGTTCCTTCCCTAGTACTGGACTGATGAGTTTCTCCAGTGGAACCCCGAGGACTTCGACAATATCACCAAGTTGTCCATCCCCACAGGCAGCATTTGGGTCCCAGACATTCTCATCAACGAGTTGTGAGTACTGCCCTCAGATGCTGGGCAGCCAGGTAGCTCCAAGCTGGGGAAGGCTGGGGCAGGGAGACCAGGTCACTGCTGCTGCATGTGGGATGTCCCACCCAGACTTGTAGAGTGGTAAGTCAGTTAGCTTGGGTCCAAATTCCCTGTTGTCTTTCTCTTTTCTTCTCTTTTTTAAAAACTCCTCTTTTTCTATGCTTAATGTTGAAACTCTGCACTTCTTGATCCATGGGCCCCTTCCTAGGGAAAAAGAAGCCAGTGAATGAATTCACAGTGTTATAATAGCCAGATGAGAGGCAGCTGCATTTTTAAAGGGACAGGAATGTTACTGAAAGGAAGGAAGCGCTGGTCGTAGCCACTATTCCTGGTCACAGGGCAGATGTGGGGCTAGGAGATGATCACATCTCTCAAGTTACATATGTGACTGACCAGCCACAAATTGCACCTTCAGTTTGAAGTGGGTCCCACTAGCCTTTATTCTCAGCAGCCAGACACTGTCTCTTTGGTCCCAGCCAACATTCCTTTTCCTCATCCTTCAGGTTCCTTCAGGCTTTAGTGCCTGGGCTTCTGGGGCTAGTAGCAGAGAACATGGCTGGGGGAGATGGATGGAAGAAGAAGGTGGCAGGGGCCCAGTCACCTTCCACCCAGGACCCACCGCATTGCCCAGGTCCGGGGGGTGCCACTCACACTGTTTTTCATGAGAGGCAGTTGACCTAGAGCCTGTGCCCTGCCTTGCCCAGGCTGGAGGGATTTGGGGAAATTCCAGTTTCTGGCCACAGTGAAGCAGCTTTAGTCTTGAGTTCTCATCTCTCACCCTAATTCCACAGAAGGCTGCAGGCTCAGGGTGCTCAGCTCAGACTACTGCATGCCATAGTTGTCACTTGGGAGACCCTGGGGGTCAGGAATCTGCTGAGAAAAGCAGGACAAAGTCTCTGCCTTGCCCCAATCTTTCTCAATGATTTTTCTAGTTCCTTTTCCTCCAGAGGTGATTAGTCTCATTTCACAAGACTTCTAGCAATGGGAGGTCAAGACAAGTCCTAGTTAGGGTGGAACCCACCAACCTGCCCACTGCCACTGGGCTGGTAGTCCTGGGAGTCTGCCCAGGATAGTGGGTGGCAGCATCGCAGCTGGATGTGCTCCTTAGTGCCTGCGGCTTTTGGGGTCCATGGATCATGCCTGCCTTTTGTGGCTAGGTTGCCAGAGGAATAAAAGAGAAATGCCTTTATTCAGGAATATATGGCAAGTAGCCTTGACAATGACATGTAAGGAAGCCTAAGATAGATAAGAAGGTTAGAAAAATAGAGTCCAGGCAAATCTGACCTGCTGCCTTGACCCTCCCTGAATTTCTTTTCCTGCTGGGTTGCATGGAGACATTCAGACTCTCAGGGCTTGATCTGCTTTTAAGCCCCAAACTGACCCGTCTTCCCTGGCCAGCGTGGACGTGGGGAAGTCTCCAGATATCCCATATGTGTATGTCCAGCATCACGGTGAGGTCCAGAACTACAAGCCCCTCCAGGTGGTGACTGCCTGCAGCCTTGACATCTACAACTTCCCCTTCGACGTACAGAACTGCTCTTTGACATTCACCAGCTGGCTGCACACAAGTGAGTAGAGGGCTTTGGAGGCAGGCGCAGCGGGGGCCAGGGACACCTAAGCAAGGAGCACATCCTGGATGCAGTCTCCGTTATCCCACTTACCACTTTTTTTCTTCCTTTTTTTTTTTCTCCTGTTTCAGTGATTCCTAGAAATGGGACACATTGCACACTGTGTAAGAATATATTCAAACAGTTACTAAATTCTATACATGGGACATAAGGACAATACCCAAAATTTCCCTGATAAACTGCAACTGTTCCCTGTACTTTCTTCACATTTTGTTTCTCTTTGCTGTTGTTTTGTAACATTTTAAAGAAAAACAGCAAGCCCTGGCTGGTGTGGTTCAGTGGACTGAGTGCTGGTCTGAGAACCAAAGGGTTGCCTGTTCAATTCGCAGTCAGGGCACATGCCTGAGTTACAGGCCAGGTCCCCCGTAAGAGGTATGCAAGAGGCAACCATTATTGTTTCTCTCCTTCTCTTTCTCCTTCCCCTCTCTCTAAAAATAAATAAATAAAATATTTTAAAAGTTGTTTTAAATAAATAAAGAAAAGCAGCAAGATAACGGATAAAAAAGCAGCCACAGCTTCCACTCTGGGATTTGGGAGATGTGGGTTCTGGTCCTGGCTCCACCCTGCACCTACTCAGGGTGTGATTTCAGTAAGACCTTCTCTGAGTGTCACTACCCTCATCTGTAAAATAAGGAGTTTGAAGCCAGCCATGCAGTTTTTAACGGTACTCAGTGGACTACAGAGGTGCTTTACCGGTTTTACAAATACCTGATATTAATTTCGCAGGTTCTGGGGCTCCTGTAAGACTTAAATATCCATCTATATGCCCAATCAAAATTTCCTTTTTGGCTTACCCAAATATTTCCATTGTCCTCAGTGACTGATACTATAATCTTCTCTCTCTTTTAAAATGTTCTGCAGTTTCATACTTAATATATCAAGATGTGGATTTCTTTCTTTCTTTCTTAAACTGGCTTGAAATTTACTGGGTTTCTTGGATCTGAGGATTGGGGTTTTTCAATAATTCTGGAAAGTTCTCAGCCTTTATGTCTTCAAATATTTTTTCTTATTCTATCATGTCCTTCTAAAATTTCAAATAGATACACATTAGACTGTCTTCTTCTGTCCTCCATGTCTCTCATTCCCTTCTACATATTTTCCATCTATATATGTTTCTGGGTTGTATTCCAAACAAAACCTTCAGATATATTGTCTAGCTCACTGACTCTTCGTCTATGGGTAATCTGCTATTTAATCAACCCATGGAGCTTTAATTTTAATATTATATTTTTCATTTCTAGGTAGTCTATTTGAATCTTTTTAAAATCTATTTGTTCTTTGTTCATCTTTTCAACCTTTTTAGAACTCTAACCAAACATATTAAAATCAGTTAATTTTTTAAATAATTTATTTGTTTTTATTGAGGCAAAATATACCTAACATAAAATTTACCATTATAATTATTTTAAGGGCACAGTTCAGTGGTATTCAGTACATTCACCTTGCTGTGCAACCATCAGCACCATCCAGCTCCAGAACTTCTATTTTTTTTATTTTATAAAGTATATAATCTTTATTATATTTTTTCCATTACCATTTAGTCCCCTTATACCCCCGTCTCCCCAGCAATCACCACCCTGTTGTCCATGAGCACTTTTTCCTTTTTGCTCAATCCCTCTTCCTTCTCACCTCCCCCTCAACTAGCTGTCATCCGACCTCCATCTGTTAGTTTTTTTTGTTTTGCATGTTAATTCAGTTTGTTCATTAGATTACAAATATGGGTGAAATCATACAGTATTTGTCTTTCTCTGACTGTCTTATTTCACTTAATATGATGTTCTCCAGGTCCATCCATACTGTTGCAGAGAGTAAAATTTCATTCTTTTTTATGGTCAAGTAGAATTCCACTGTGTAAATGTCTCATAGTTGTTTTATCCACTTATCTATCGGTAGACACTTGGGCTGTTTCCATATCTTGGCAATTGTAAATAATGCTGCAATGAACACAGGGGTGCTTATATTCTTTTAAATTAGTGTTTTAGGTTCCTTCAGATATATTCCCACCACTCATTTTCTTAATGCACTGAGCCTCTGCTTCCTTAGCCTCCAAGTGAGATTAATATGGTTGCCCTGTGCCTCCCTCAGTCATCATGCTGGTTGAATGAGACAGTGAAAACTGACTGACGGCACTCAGTAAAGGCCAATTCTTTCCCAAAATCATTAGCAGGAGCTGGCACTCAGTGTGTCTCAAAGCCACCCACTTCTCCTCTCCACTGATGAACCCTCCACTTATTCAAGTCACCCCAACCTCATGCCCAGGTTTCTTCAGTAGCCTCCTAGCTGGTCCCCTCCTTCATTCTTGTCCCTTCCAATTCATGCTCCTCACAACAAATGGAGATCTTATTAAAATGCAAATCTGATCCTATCTCTCTCTGCTTAAAATCCTCAATAGCTTCCCAGACTCCTGAGATAAAAGTCAAATCCTTCACTTGGCCAACCCTGCAAAGTCTGGCCAGGCCCACAGCCCATTCCTCCAGCCTCATCTCACTCTCCTGAGATCTGCTCCAGACCAGCTGCTCCTTCCCAGTGCCTGTCCGTTCCGTCATCACATGCTGCTTCCTCTCCAAGGCCACCTTGCCCCTACTCTTCTCTCTCCTGCTTCCTTCTTGTTCCACTCCTGCCCCCAGCCACACTGGGGTCGGCCAACTCCTTTACTCACCCTCAAATCACAGCCTCAGTGTCAGTTCCTTGGAGAAGTTCTTCTCAGCCTTCAGACTAGAGAGACCAATGCCCAAATGTATAGCCTCCTGTTTGTCTTCCCACTTCTATTGCATTTGTAAGTACTTGTTCAATGTCTACTTCTCTACCAGATAAAAACTGAGAAGGGGCAGGGACATGATTTCTTTCCCACCATTAGATGCCCAGCACAGTGTCTGGCACAAAGAAAGTTTCTAAGAGATTTATACTGAGTGGATGAACACTAGGTGGTTACTAAGGTCTAGTGAAGTGAGCGTTACATTGCTGCAAAAAGACATCCTCCACTTCTATTCTGATTTAATTGCATGCACTGTGAATTGCAAAAGTATTACATAACTTCCTTGAAAATCCAAAATTAAAAATAATCTTTGACCTTTGACCTCTACCTTCATTCCCAAACTCTTCGCAATTCTCCACACCAAGACTTAATTTTCAGCAGTATAAACTTCAGATCCTTCTCTATCCTTTGTATATATACACATACATACATATCTATGGAAAGTACATGGAAATTATTCTATAGGGTATTTTTTACATAAACATATCATTTATGCTACTGCTTTTTGTTTCTTTTTACTCAATAACAGGTCTGGGACATTTTTCCAAGTTAGTGCCTATTTAGATCTCCCTCATAAATTCTGTCTGCTGTAGAGTATCCCATGGTTTAGATGCGTCAGAGTTTATTAGGCATTTTCCTGATCAATGGACATTTAGGTCTTTCCCACTATTTTGCTGAAATGGATAGTCCAATCCTTCTGGTGCATGTGTATATCTATCTCTTTAGCACAGATACAGAGGTCCTAAACTATTATTCTGTAAGTGAGGATTTTGCTTGTTTCTGTATTCAGGCAGCTCTGTGAAGGCAAAGGGGAACAGTATTGACTTTTGTTCATTTTCTAAGTGAGTTACTCTAACAGGAAAACCTAGAAAGGTGTGTGAAAAGTGTGTGTGTGGGTGGGGAGGGCTTTTTAATAAGTGGTCTGTTTAGTTCCTTGCATTTTGCTGTGTATTTCACTAGAGACTTCATTTCCCTCACCACAGCCCCACTGTACAGATGGGTACAGTATGCATGACTACTACTTCAGTTTATAGCTGAGGAAACAGGCTGCAGGTTAAGAGCTGAAACATACTAAGTAATATGGGTGCTCCTGCCACCAGACCCCAGAGCTGATTCATTTCTTCCCTCCCAGTCCAGGACATCAACATCTCCCTGTGGCGCTCACCAGAAAAGGTGAAGTTTGACAAGAGCGTCTTCATGAACCAGGGAGAGTGGGAGCTTCTGGGAGTGCTGACCCAATTTCGGGAGTTCAGTATTGAAAGCAGTGACTGCTATGCAGAAATGAAGTTCTATGTGAGTGGAACAGGGAGTGGATGTGGGGAAAATAATGACTGGAACTACTACACGGTCATAGCCAGGTAGCCTTAAGGAGGCATATGGGGAGGAACCATTATGGCCCTTTGCCCAAGTCCAGGGTCACACTCATCTCCTGGAATTCCAGTGAGGTAGATGGGACAACAACTGAATTGTTCCTCATTTATCCCAAACAGCCACAAGCCTGGATCCAGAGGCAGGATGTAAGGTCTGTCCACATCCTTGTCTGAGCAATCCAGGTTGAAGACTCCATCAAACAAAGGGGTCAGGGATGGGGTGGTAATTCTTGGGCATAGGACCTGTCTGCCCCAGACTTGCCGCAGAGCTCTTTTCCTGGTCCCAGGTGGTCATCCGCCGGCGGCCCCTATTCTATGTGGTCAGCCTGCTGCTGCCCAGTATCTTCCTCATGGTCATGGATATTGTGGGCTTCTACCTGCCCCCGGAGAGTGGTGAGAGGGTTTCCTTCAAGATCACACTCCTTCTGGGCTACTCCGTCTTCCTGATCATTGTGTCTGACACTCTGCCAGCCACCGCCATCGGCACTCCCCTCATTGGTAAGGCCTGCTTCTGAGGAAGAGCTCGGTGTGGCTGAGGGACTGAGGAATGGACCACTCCCACCTCCTGTATGTATCTCCCCCTCTCTCCCCACCTGCCCGGGGTGCACAGGTGTCTACTTTGTCGTATGCATGGCTCTGCTGGTGATAAGCTTGGCTGAGACCATCCTCATCGTACGGCTGGTACACAAGCAAGACCTCCAGCAGCCTGTGCCTGCCTGGCTGCGGCGCCTGGTTCTCGAGAAAGTCGCCCTGCTGCTTTGCCTAGGGGAGCAGCCAACTTCCCACAGGTGCCCAGCCACCTCCCAAGCCACCAAGATTGATGACTGCTCAGGTGAGAGGGAAAAGGGGAGTCCCGTGGAAAGGGGTCCCTTCTGGCCTGGATGCAGGGACATGGTGGAGAGTCTCTGGAAGGTATGCCATGCCTGAGAGCCTTGGCAAGGCCGGGGAATCAGGCGGTGTCCTGCACATGGCACCCCACATACAACCTCACCAGGAGGGGACAGCCCAAAGTGTCAATGTTTCTGCACCTTCGCATGCTTTCATCAGCCTGGGTGTGTGGACATGGTGGAGGTAGGAGTCCCAGAGGCCAAGCTGAGGCCCCTGGGCTGAGAGTGGCTTCTCTCTGAGATGGACCCCAAACTGGGTCAAATAGATGCCTCTCAGGTAGTTACCTGACTCTTTGCTACATGTAGTTAAATGTTTCAGCCAGGATTTCTAAAACTCTCTAATTCTCATAAGCTCAAAGATCCTTAGAATTTTAAATCCCTATGGAGCAGAGAGAGAGGGACACTAAGTGTGGGGCTCATACCCCCTGAGGAATTCTCATAGCTGCCATTTGCCAGTGGTCATGGTGGTTGGTTTGTTGGTTTATTTCTGAGCACTTTGGGGCAGGCATGTACAAAGCATTTTCTGTGCGTTATCGCAGTGGTCGTCCACTAGGACTCTCATTCTCATTTTTCAAATGCAGAAACGGGTACAGAGAAGTCAAATAGCTTGCCCTAAGTCACAGAGCCAAGAACTGGTAAAGTGTTATTTGAAATCAAGCCCATCTGATTCTAAGTTAGTGTTTTAAACCACTTCACCCCTAGTCCACTCCTTTTTGCCCTCTCTCCTGGCTAGGGCCAGGCCTTTTACAAAAGATGTTTCATTAACCTAAGACCATCTCATCATGACCTAATGAGCCACAGCAGCAATTTTGATCTCATGGCACATATAAACTAATTACTAAAATTCTGTGGCACACCTAAAAATACAGTATATTTTTTAGCTAACCTGACAAAAAAATAGGTATAATTTTGATTCATTCATTCTTGATGGCTATTATTGTGTTGGCTGTTGTCATTTTTTTTGTATTTGACAATCTAGGGAAAAAGAGATCAGTGCTCCTGACCAAATAGTCAGGTATTGTATGTTTTAAAAATTTGTGCAGTGCACCAGTGTGCCATGGCACACCTGTTAAAAATTGCCAACCTAGAGCACCAGCCCTTAATACCCAGCTTCACTGGGTGAAAGTTGCCATATCTGAAGGTGTGTTTTCTGGTGCAGCAGGACTCCAGGTCATGGATATAAAGGCATTGAGGCAATACAACACCACAGTGGAGAGTACAGTGGATTCAGGTTCTAGGTATCTAGGCCTTGGTGGCCTCACTGTCAAATGATGTCTCAGCTGTGTGACCACGTGATAGTCACTTAACCTCTCTGAGCTTTAGCACATTCATACAAAAAGTGTGGATAATTAACAACCCTATTCTGCTCTCTCACGGGACTGTCGTAAAGCTCAAATGAAATAATGGGTTATTAAATTGCTGGGGAAAGCCCATGAGTTTAAAAAAAATATAAGTGCATGAGAAGCATAAACACCAAATTCATGATGTCGGTGACTTGGGGAGGAGATGGAAGATGTCACTAAGGAGGGGTATACAGGAGTCTTCTATCGTATTGGCTTTCTTAATTTGCTTAAGTTGGATGATATTCTCGATACTCTTTATGTATGAAATTTTTCATAATAAGAATTTCGGCAGGCTGAAGAAATATAAGGGACAGTGTACAGGCCCTCTGGCTGGGGCTCCCCCCCCTTACCAATACTCTTCTCCTTCTTCTAGACGTGGGAAACCACTGCAGCCATTTGGGAGGACCCAGGGACTTGGACAAGACCCTGAGGGGAAGAGGCAGCCCTCCCCCTCCACCGCGGGAGGCCTCCCTGTCGCTGCGCGGGCTGCTCCAGGAGCTGGCCTCCATCAGGCACTTCCTGGAGAAGCGCGAGGAGAGCCGAGAGGTGGCCCGGGACTGGCTGCGCGTGGGCTCCGTACTGGACAGGCTGCTCTTCCGCATATATCTGCTGGCGGTGCTGGCCTACAGTGTCACCCTGGTCACTCTCTGGTCCATATGGCAGTATTCCTGATAAGTACAGCCCAGAACAGGGAAGGTACTGCTTAGGATGGGGATGTGGGGTTTCAGGGCCCAGGGAAGGCCAGGGATATTCTCAAAACACATATACAGTTCCACCCCTGTTTCCAATGCCTATTTATCCCAGCAATCCAGAACCAGGGCCTTAACTCTTCCCCAAAAAACTTGGTGTCCAAGACCCCTCCCCCGCCCCCACCTACCATTACGGCTTTAAAACAAGTTGTCTTAGATCAGAAGACACCCATGCATCCCTTAACTTTACTCTATATATCTATGCATTAAGCCTCAGTTTCCCCATTGGCACCTCCCTAAATAAGGCACTTTGGAATTCTGCTCATCTCCCTCAACCTTGTTTTTAGATGGAGGGCAAACCAACTCCCTCCTACTCAAGCCTGATGACTGTATTAGGTTCATCCAACACTAACTTCTCCTTCTTAACCTCACCTGTAACCACTTCCCTGAACACTCATGTTTCATCAGATGGTGGGGGAGGCAGTAATAAAGAGCGATAAGTCTCTAAACTCTCTTCTTGACCATTTGTCAGGAGCTGGGTGTGTGGATGAAGAGGTTTAGAGTTACTGGTGAAGATAAGGTTGGATTCCCACTGTTTGGGGCTTCCTGCCCCTGAGGCGTTGGGAGGCGACCACACGATGGCTGCTGGGAAGAAGCAGCAGCCCTGACTGGCGTGGCTCCGTGGGTTAGGCATCGTCCGGAAAAGTTCTTTTTTTCCTGAGTAGTAAGTTACAACGTGAGAAATGATTCCAAATCCAGGTAAAATTAAGATGTAAACTTCTGGGTGCAAGCCAAAAGATCACTGGTTTGATTCCTGGTCAGGGCACATGCCTAGATTGTGGGCCAGCTTCCCAGTTGGAGGCAACCAACTGATGTTTCCGACCCCCTCCTTCCCCTTCCCTTCCCTTCTCTCTAAAAATAAATTTTAAAAATGTTTTAAAAAGAAGAAGAAGAAACAATAGGAGGTGGGACTTAAGGTGGGAGGGTCAGAACCATCAACACTTAGCAATGGAGAGGTGGGGAGGGGGCAACTGCGTTCTGTGATCTCTGAAAAGATCCTGGAAGGACTCTCACAGTCCTCCTGCAAGAGATTCCTGCAGAGGCGATAAGAACATCAGCACCATGGCCAGCACCAGCTGGTTTGGCATTTGAAAGATGGAGACAGCTAAAGTTTGATTTTTTTTTTTAAATCCCTTTTGGGAACTCTCAGCAGCCAGCCCCTGGCACATCAGCCAGCAAGCAGGACCATGCGCGAGGCAGGTGGCAGAGTCGGGGTCATGGTCTTTCATCTCATTTCTTCCTTCTGGCTCCCTCTCCCAGACACCAGCGTTCAAGACAGGCTGAGCAGCATCCCAACTCTATTACTGCATCCACCCAACAAGCATGCAGAGGAAAGGAATGCCAGAATCCACCAGGAGTAGCCATCTCAGTTTCTTTCATATTTGCCTGAGGCTTGCTCTAATTTTCCCTTTCTCTTGCCGGCCATGTCCCTCCCCCATCTTGGGCTGCTTGTCACTCAGAGAAAGTCACACATGGGGACTGAACACACCAGGCTTAAGGGAAAGGGCCCCAAAATAATATCTGGAACAATTTGTTCCAGGTTGTCCAATTTTAAGGGATTCAGTATGAAGCACCTGAAGCTATACCTTCCTTTGATCACAAACTCTGCAGTTCTAGTTAGTAGATGATCCTAGGCAGAATTTTGGACCCTTGGGAGTTTCATGTCTAAAGAAGCCTAGAGGCTGAGGAAGGGGTCTTGTCTGGTTCAGCTCCTGTCAGCTTCCTGTCACCCAGTTTCCTGAGCATGCAGCAAAAGCTCATTATACATTGTCTAACTGGCTGTTGGTTCCTAAGGTGAATGGCCATGAGGTATCATTTGCTACTTTCACCCCAGACATATGTGCTTGTGGTATTAGTCAAGGATTTTATATTTATTTTTGTTTTGTTGGTAGGTCGGTATCAGGGTTTCCCAGCAAAAAGCAGTAGCTTGGGGGGCTATACAGTGGCACCCATTCACAATTGTTTCTTCATACTGAGTAGAGATTGTTCATCTGATGCTCTCAGGATGGTCCCTGAGGCACATACTTTGGAGCCTGGTCTTGGAACCAGGACCTGCCCCACTGCACTTGAACTTGTTGGGCCAGTCATGCTGCACAATGAGCCTAGAGTCTCAGGCCAGAGAGAGAGCGAGTCAGACACTCTGGCGCTGTCGATGCACCGCTGGTCAGGTCAGTAAGTGGTTAGCTATTGACAAAGCGTCCAACCAGAGAGCTAGTAAGACACTAATCAACCTATTGATTCCTCATCTCTCCCTCCCCATCCTTCGCCCACAATCATTGGGGCAACAGAGCCGAGCACTGAGGCAGCCAATTAACCACTTCAAGAATGAGCTGCCACGTGTAACATCTTCAGCTCCACTAACCACAGCCAATCAGCTCATTGATCCACAACCAGGCTGCACTGCCCAGGGATGGGAACCTTAGGCTACGGCCAGGGAATCCCCATTACAATAAATCCTGTCATCAGTACTGACTTTGGACTTCTCCCAAGGAGACCTTTACCCTGCCTGGGACATGAGAAGACCCAGAATCTCCCTCTCAACTGTTATATTTCCCAGAATCTGCTTCCTTCCCTCCTCCTGCCACTTTAGTTCATTCCTTCTCCTCTGTCCTAATCACAGAGAAAATCAGGCACCACCCATGTCTTTCTCAATGCTCCTGAGAAGCTTGTCACTTCTCTATCTCATCTTTACCCCTTTCTATTCACCTACAAAAATTCCCAGTTCTCGCCTCCCTTTCCCATCTACTCACTCTCCAAAACCTGTCACTTCTACTCAAAAGAATCCATCAGAGGTCTTGAAAGTGCCCAGTCCTCTGTAGGGCTCCACTCTGTGGAGCCTGCTGTGGACATCTCAGGAGGCTGCCTTTCCTGCCGGAAGATGGCATCCTCGCTCATGACCTCAGGACATTCTGCAGTTTTGGGGATAGGCCAGGGAGAGTAGCTGAGCTCAGAGTCAGGAGAAGGGCTTAAGGGAAATTTCCCTGAGAGACTAAGAGGAGGACATGTTGCCTGCGGGGGCGTGGGGGGCGGGGAAGGAGGGGGCGGGAGAGCATGTGGAAGGTGTTTCAGCATTCCCCAGCCAGATTCTCCTCCCTCCCCCAACTCCCTCCAGCCTCTGAATCAATACATTTGGAATCTAATCTAATAACAGAGATTTAACGAGGGGATAATGCGTGTGCAGCGGCCAGGCGCTTTGTCTCTTCTTTCAAGCGGCAGCTGGGGCCCATTATCTGGGGACAATGCCCCATGCTAATCACTCCTCTCTCCTCCCAAGTGTTAGGGAGGGATGGTGGGCAAGAAAGGGCAGCTCCTCCCCTGATTGAAGGGGAGTGGAGGGAGGGATGGGGGGAGGGAGAAGTCGAGAAGGGTCTGGACAGGGCCTCACAATTTTGTTGACCCGACACCAGCTCATTGGCCTTCTCTCCCAGCCCACACTGTCCGCCCTGACAGGCAGAGTAGATAGCCCCACAGGGCACACAAACAGCAGATAATTACCTATCAGCTGCAGCACCAGTGGCTGGGAGTTGGGTGGATTTTGTTGCTTTTTTTTCTTTCCTCTAACTCAGTCCTCTATAATTTAAGCTCTCCCATTAAGGACTGTGATTGGCCAGCTCTGACTGCCATGGCTAGAGAATCAAACCCTGGCTTTAGAGACCATGAATATCCCTCTCTGAAACAGAAGCCTGCTTCCATATCCTCTATCTCTTCTATCTGGGAACTGATCAAAAACAAAAATCTGAGATGTTCTAAATTAAAATTACAGCCACCAGAGAGTGGGAGAAAGGGACAGAACAGTTAGCCTGTTAATCGCTTTGGGCCACCTCTGAAAAGAGACTGCTCACACTCTTTAGTGTATGTTGAAACTTCAGATTAATTTCCAGGTGGCTGTTTCCATAATTATTCTAAAGAGAGAATAGCCAGGCACCTTTTAACAGCAGGAGCCTCTGCTTCTGATTTACAGATGAACTTTCCAGAAATTCCTACAACCTACCCAAGAGATCAAACTGTTCTTTCTTGGATTCAGCACCTACCCGAGAAATGCCCTCTTGCCGTTTCTGCCACCCATCCCTTTTTTCTACAGCTAATGTAAATCCTTTCAGAAAGACTTCCATCTCTCTTCCTTCTACTTGATGTATAAATATGCAAAACTTCTGGCAATGCGCTGTTGTCTTTCCTACTTAGCCACACTGCTAATGAAACAGACTCCAAGCCCCAAGACCCAGAGCCCGTGTAGTTACCGCCTCCTCCTCCTTCTGATTTTCTTCTTCTGCTAGCAATGGCCTAATAAACCTTTTCTTTTAAAAAGACCTTCAGCCCTGGCTGGTGTGGCTCAGTGGCTTGAGCGCCAGCCTGCAAACCGAAGGGTTGCTGGTTTGATTCCCAGTCAGGGTACGTGCCTGGGTTGCAGTAAGGGGGCACTTGAGAGGCAACCACACATGGATGTTTCCCTCTCTTCCACCCTCCCTTCCCTTGTCTAAAAATAAAAAAGTAAAATCTCTAAAAAGATTATTTTAAAAAATAGATTTTCAGCCATGAAAGTTCAACATTTTTGTTTAACAGACTTTATAAATGGACTTAACCTGCAGGACGAGGTGTGGAGGTTAGACTATAGGAAGAACTTCCTGATAATCATATTCCTCACATGAATCAGGTTGGGACTCTAAAAGGAAAGAGTGGAATCTCCTTCCCTAGAAGTCTTTAATGAGAGATTTTTATTTAGGTTGGGGAGGGGCAGACCAGGGAGAGAAGACTTGTCTCAATTGCCACTATCAGGCTGGAATTGGGAGGCCCCAGAGCTAGGACCCGTGCAGTTTGACCACTGTCATTCCTTTTTGCAACACATTTATTGGGGACAACATAAGAGTGGTCCATCCAAAATTTGAGCTTTTGTCCCATCACATGCTGGCTGTGAAACCTTGGGTGAGTACTAACTCCTCTCACCTGTCAAATGGCTAACATGTTAGGACCTGGCTCATGGGTGTTGCAGGGCATCACACTCCCAATGGGGGCAGCAGCCCAAGGGAGTCAGGAGGCTGGGGCATGTCAGCCCTTCCTCGGTGTGATCGCTCACATTCCAAATGGGTGAAAACTCTGCCCAGGGGAGAGTGGAGGAAAGGCCTTTATCCTTCTGGTCCCCATTTCGGATATGGACAAGGCAAAGTGAGCTGGTCACTCACTGTAGGCCAGTGGGAGGTAAAGTTCTTGGCCCCACCTGGCTAGATTCAGACCTCTGCACCCCATACCTTTGTGTCCCTTTTTGTCCCATTAGCACCTCCACCCCTTGCCCCTGCATATGTTCATCTCCTCTGCAAAGAGTTCTTCCCTAAAACCACGGCTTTGAGTTCCTGCTCTAGGAAAGTGTATACGTACTGGCAAGATGTGGGTGGCCTATCCTTATGTCTTCTGGGTCTCTCCTATTCAGTGTTACCGCCTGCCTCCCCTTCTGCAAAGAGAACTAAACAATTCATGTCCATCTTTGGCCAAGGGCAGCCACAACCCTGTTCTTCTAAGCTATGTCCACAGGGTGGCAGCAAAGCCCAGAAGTTCTATGGAGAGGACCGATGAAATACTTTATTGCCCCCTGCCCCCCCACATGCTCCCAAGTCTCTCCAGGGGGGTTCCGAAGCCCCCTTCTTTCTAAGACAGCCCTTTTCTTCTGCCTAGCGTTAAGGACCATGTTCCAGAGTGCTTGGTGCCCTGTCCCCATGCTCGGCAGGGGCTCGCCTGCTGGCCCCTCTCCGCATCACACTGCTGTGCCCACACTGATGCCTGAGCAACTGCCCCTCTTGCTTAGGTGCTCAGGCATGGACCCCACCCCTAGGCACACACTTAATTGCTTTTCCACTTTCTGTTGGTGCTGGGAAGATTCCGATGCCTTAGGGTGAAGGAGCTGTTTTACCTAAAACCCATACAATGTATACAGGCCCATGAGGACTCTCAGTGTTTAATTCTGTCTGCACCTCTAGGGCCCAACTACAGCTAATCCCACACTAACTCTGAGATGGACATCGATGGTCCTTAGAAAAGAAGGGTGAGAGTAAGGTACTGCCCAAACCAGGAGGTGGGGAGGCGGGCAGGGGCAGTAGTTAGATAGGGAGGGTGGGTCACGGGGAGATACCCAGTGGCTCCAGAGTAAGGACTGAAGAGATCAAGTTGCTTTCAAGTAGGCTGAAATGATACAATTTTTTACCCATTCCAGGGCAATGCCCACAACTTTGTTGATACCACATGCTCGATGTGTGTGTTTTTGGCTGTTGCTGTAACAAATTACCAACTTAAAACACAAATTTTTTAATGTTATAGTCTGGAAGTCAAAAGTCTAAAATGAATTGGCAGGGCTACATTCCTTCCGGAAGCTCCTTACTTTTCCAGGGTTCTAGAAGCTGCCTATATTCCTTGGCTCAGGACCCCTTCCCCTATCTTCAAAGCCAGGAGTGTAGTATCTTCAGATTTTCCTGCTTTGTCACATCTCCTTCCCTGACTCTGCTGCTTCCCTCTTTCTCTTATAAAGACCTATGTGATTATAATGCACCCACCCAGATAATCAGAATATCATCTCAAGATCTTTAAATTAGTCACTTTTACAAAGTTCCTTTTGTTGTAATGAAACATAGTCACAAATTCCAGGATTAGCAAGTGGGTAACATTGAGAGGGCCATCATTCTCTCTACCACTCTGAGATCTGGGGCAAGCTGCTTAATTTCTCTTTGCCTCTGTTTCCTTATCTGTAAAATGGATACAACAACAGTTCCTATTTTCATTCACAGAGCATGGAAACAGGGCATCAAACACTTGGGAATGTTGGGAGACGCAACTCAAGTAAAGGGTCTAGCACAAAGTTAATACTTGATAAATTTCAACTATGGTTTGTCAGTCACTGGCACAAATTCAGCACCATCAGGAATCCCCAACTGGGGCGGAGGGTGGGGGGCGCAGTGAAGAAGGAAACTTTATTCAATGCAAAGCAACTCAGTTGTGATACAACACAGGGCCAGGCCCCTCTCTAGCTAGACAGCTCTGCTCTGCTCTGCTCCAGGCTGGTCTGGTCTTCTGTTGTCAAGACTCTTTGGTATCTCAGCTCCAGCTGGAAAACCACAGTCTTGGGTGGAAAGGGAAAGTGGACTTCAGAGCCAAAGGGAAGCTGACTGTTATAGACAGAAGTCCCTGCCCCTGGTCCCCGATTGGTCTGTCCTCGTGCAAATGAGGACTCCAAATCCTCAGTTTGTTTGGTCCAAAAGGCACTGTCCTGATTGGTCAGAATGGAGCTGCTCTGCCTGATCAATAAAGAAGCTGATGGAGATAGAACTGCACAGTTCTGACTGGATGGGAGAAGCCTCAGTCCTGTTAGTTGAAATGAGACTCCAGGTACTCCTTTATAAGGCCTAACTCAGAAAGCAGAAACACAATGCAAGCAGGTCAGGGTAGAGGCAGGAAATTCAAAGCAGGCTTCTTCCTGAAGTGCAGTTTGCATGAGAGACCCCTGTTTAGAAATGACTTCTAGGCTCTGGGGTTTTTTTGTTTGTTTGTTTTTTAATTGGAGCCCCATTAAGTACCAGGAGTTGTTTTTAGTAGGTATCTTCTTCCTCAGGGTCTACAGGTTTTATTATTGCTCTCATGCATAAATCTAGAAACTTCCTGCTCAGGCCCTTGCACGGCAAAATTGAGATGTGGTCCATCTCAGAGCAATTTAATTAATACTATATAAAACAATACTTTCTATTAGGCAACATTAATTTGTGCAGTAGCGTCAAGGTGATGAGTCCTGAGCTACCATATAACCAAAAGAGATATGGGAGTAGAACCCTGGAGGCAATGAGTCCAAGACTCCAGCCAGGCAGGAGATAGAGAGCATCAGGCTGGAGGCAGCCTGTCTCTTTCCTCTCCCTCTCTCACACTGAGGGGCTGCTCATTCTCCTTAGGAAAGAGACGCTTGGTGGTGGTAAGGGCTCCTTGAGGCGAGAGGCGTTAACACAGAAGGGGTGCAGAATCACTTCCCTCAGAAGCCTTAAACAGAGACACCGCGCCTTCTCCCGATTTACCTTCTTTGTCTGAGAAAAGTGGTACAGGCAGGAGAGTAGACAGGATAAACCCTCGAGGACCTTCCCAGCTTAAGGTCCAGGAAATCCTACCATTCCATCTAGAGGACACTCAATCATGGAGCAAGGCGTTGGCACTGGGCTCTGTCCTTTTCTCTGTGTTGACATATTCACCCCCTTGCCCTTCTCACCCAAGAATTCATTTTTCTGGTTCTCACTAATGAGACTTGAATCTATCTGCCATATGGGTTTGTCATTGGGCTTAAAATTCCCATCAAAAGGTTCATTCCTCAAACGTCTTATGAAAGTGAGCAGTGTTTCTCCTACTACTTTAGCCTCACACAGTATGTGCTCATTCAACACCTTCCCCAATTTCTTCCTCTCACAGCAATATTTAATTCATTTATTTACTGTCAGATGATTTGTTTAGCATTTGTTCTGGCTCCCAGCCTGTAAGTTCCCAAAGACAGGTATTTCTCGTCCTAGTCACCATTCTAACAGTGCCTGACACTTAGTTCATGCTTTGCATTTGATGAGCAAATCAAGAGACATCTACTGCACAGAAGGAAGACCTTATCTGAGATCCTTTCTCTATCCTATTCTTCAGCTCTCACTGACGCTGCCCATCTGGGTGGGGAACAGGGAGTAAGGCGTAAGAGAGAGACCTGGGCAGCCAAGGGCACTGGGGAGTGGGGGGAAGCGGGGAGGCCAGGCTAGAGAAGGGCTTTAGGAGGCTGGGTGGTCACTGAAGCCCTTGATGTCACTTCCTCAGTTAACCTTCTCTGTAATCCTTTACGAGGACAAATAATCCCCGCCCTCCCCCCCCCCTGCCCCGCCAAGAACTTCCACATCATGCCATAACTGTTTTGGGGCTGAATATACCAAAATCGTGAGCTCTACAGCAGGGACTAGCTTCTTCTTACTCAGCTGTGTCTCCAGGGCCAGAGGAGTACCTGGTGTACAGGTGAGACTTATTTGCTGAAAGCAAGGGGTGGTGGTGTAGATTCTATGTGAACACCTTTTGCTGAGATGACCATATAATTTATCATCCAGACCACAGCATTTCTGTCCTGGGAATGGAGACACGAAATGTCTCACGAAAAGCCATGGAACAGCTATACCATGGCAGGGTCCCAGACAAGCAGGTGTGGCCACCGTAACTCTTTAGGTCCTCTCCCTGGCCCCTTCCATGGCTGATTCCCTACCCTAGTCAATAAAGCTAAGAGTGCTTCTGCCCCACAGATTCTAGAGTCAAGAGATCTCAAGCTGGGGGAGGGGAGGGGAGGCCTCAGTGCTGCCCTTTGTCCACTCTGGGGTCATGGTTTTCCTCCTGAGCTTCGCCTCAGAGGTTGGAAGAATTTCCTGTAAGGTCACAGGTCAAACACCGCATGTCCTCAGCAGAGCTACAGGGAGTCGCAGCTGGGCCCCTGCCCTCTGGCCCCCAGGAAGAAGGATGAGCTGATTCTGGAGCAGGAAGCACGCTGGGCAGGCCAAGGCAGGCAGGCAGGGCTCCCAGGGTCCCCACTCCCATCACAGGAAGGGCATGGCTCTGGCGACCCCCTCCAGTGGAAGATGGGTGGGGGATGGGATGGGGTGGAGTGCAGTGTAGAGGGGTCTCCAGGTAGAAAGGATATGTCCCATGGAGTTGAAAGCTGTCTAACCTGGGGTAGGGTGACAAGGAATCCCTATATAAACCACTGCCTAAAAAGTGTATTTTTCATGAGCAATTCCTTTTGTGGAGGAGGAAATCCCTATGTTCCCCTGCAGAGTAAGAAGAAAGTGCAATTGTGTTGCTAAAGAATGAAATGGATTTGGGTCTCTCTCTAGCTTCCTGACTATTCCCTGGGAGTTCCCCACAGTTTGGGAGTAGAAGAGAAAACCACGCCCCACCCCCCACCCAACTGCCCCCCCCACCCCGGGTCAGGTCATAGCTAAGCAGTAACCCCCTCGAGGTGGGAAGTGGGGGTGGGGTGAGAGGGCCACCGTGAACTGTGGTTGTGTGCTGGGTTTGGGATCCGCCTCACCTTCCCCGCGAATGCACAGCTGGGCCCCGGTTCTCAGGGCTGCTGTGTCAGGCCACACAAGCTGTGCCCTGTACAACCCCAGGGGTTCCACTGACAGGGACCCCAGCATAAGTGGAGCCCCTGGACTGTGCCCCTCCAGAGGTTCTGGTTGTGAGCCTTTACAAGTTAGTCTGTGCGCCCACAGTGTCGTTCTGGCAAGTTCCTATCCAACCTACAAGACCCAGTTTAGATTTCACCTCTCCTGAGAGTCCTTAGTGCTTCCTTCTCTGGGCACCCATCACACCTTCAGATACCTCTGCTCCACAACGTACTACACAGAGCTGCAATCATCTGTTTAAGTGTCTGTCTTCTCTACTGTTCTCAAAGTCTTAATCTTCCTCCCTGCCATCCCCCAGTAACTGGAATGCGGAGTCACTGAATACTGTTGACTGAGTATTGGGGCTGGAAGGACCTAGAGGTCATTGTACACTCTTTCGTTGTAAAAAGAAGATACTGTGGCCCAGGCAGGTGAAAAGACTTGTCCACAGTCACCCCAGGCGTTTGCAGCAGTGAATGGGAGTACGCTCAATAGGCTTGGGCAGTGATCGGCCCCTCAGAACTGGGGCCAGGGCAGGCTTGTAGGAGTAACAGTGGTCCCTATTCTGAGAACTCTTGGGAACAGGGGCCCAAAGCCTCCTTCTTGTAGGTCACTCCATTCTGTCCTCTACTTCTCTCTCTCCTCTCATTTTCCAGCCAAAGGTATTTTTAAGCCTATTTTGACTCTCTCTGCTATAATAAGAAACCAGCAACTAACTATTATGAGACTGTTTTACACGCATGTGGAAACTCCTCTTATCTACTTTGCTTAAATGGTTATATATTTTATCCCTAGTTTCCAGGAATATAAAACTTTACAGCGTTTGCTACAAACCTTCGTACTTTGCAGTTGATTGTTCCCTTTGCAGATATATTTTTCACATAAATAAGACCTTCTTCTGTACAGTACTGGGCTTGGGCCACACAGTGGCTCTCCACATTTTCCTTGATAGGACTCGGCCTTGGACAGGAGCTGACACACAGAGCCCATGGACTGGTTGGCCACTTTCAGTCGCTTGTCCTCTGATCAAGGCTGAACCAGCAGCCCTGTCACAAAGGAGGGCATGGACCCCAGAGACAGGGAGATAAAAGGAGGAATCTGAGAGGATGGTTCCCACTCACCTTGTGCCTGAACTGAGTTTTGGGCCCCTGCACACTCTGGCCAAGGGTGCCCTGGCTTCTCCCATCCTTGAGTAGAGAAGTCCTCTTTTAAAGTAGCTGGGAAGCAGCAGCAACAAGCTTAGCCAGAGCTCCCCTAGGTGTGCCTGGAGCAGAGCACAAGCCAAGTTCATAATCAGCCATCACCCTGGCTTCCTGAGGCACTAGCCTCAGGGCCTCTCTGAGTAGAGGCTCTGCCTAAAACAGCCATGGTGTAACAAGGAGGATCGCAAAGGCAATTCTGTCCCTTGGTGATATCCCCAAGTTTGAGCTGATTTCTTGGGTGGGGGGGTGGGGGGGTCATTTGTTTGTTTTTAATCTGGAGAGTTTGGTTCAAATGCAAAGAATGGATAGCACCTCATTTGGTGGCCATGAGAAGGCACCACCCCTGAGTGTAATTGATAGAGGGTGCCAACCGCTGCCCTGGAAACCATGGCATCCCACGCCAGCATTTGTGCTGAGGCCACGCCTTCTGTGGGCTGTTAGTAGCCAATGACTGAGTGTGGCAGGGATGCTGACAGAGGCCCACTCCAGGGAGACAGGGACACTTCTGATGGCTGACTGGCTGGAGGACCCCTCTTGCCAGCAGCCTTGCCAAACCTTTCTTACACTGCGTGGCAATCTAGGAAGATTCCGCCCAACCTTTCCTCCCTCCCTTCTTCACTGGAATCACACTTATAGAAGAGTCTGATAGCTCTCCCAGTCTGTGCTTGCTCCCTCTCCAACTCTCTCTCAAAGACATTTCCCCTAATAAAATCCTTGCATTTAATCCCATACTGGCACCTGATTCTCAGAGGACTGGGAATAGCACACTTCTCATTTATGTAAGGAGAAAGAATTGTATACATCAGTGTTGTGGATAGAAATTCTGTGCCTACATGTTATTTATGTAGGTAGCTGTAAAAAGACACTAGACAGGTAGAATAGATGTGTATGTATTTACATGCAAATGCTAGGAGCAAACCTATGTGTATCTATAGATATAGCATATGTAGGTGGGTATAAATTGATAGCTATAAATATACTTTTTTAAAAGAAACTTTACTATTTTAGAGCACTTTCAGATTCATAGAAAAATTAAGTGGAAGGTAAAGAGATTTCCCATATATTCCCTATCCCCCCCACACACGTAGCCTCCCCCATTATCAACATCCTCCACCAGAGTGTACATTTGTTACAATCAATGGACCTACATTGGCACATCATAATTACCCAGGGTTCCTAGTTTGAATTAGGATTCACTCTTCGTGTTGCACATTCAATGGGTTTGGACAAATGTATGATGACATGTAGCCACCACTATCATGTCCTCCAGAATAGTTTCACTGCCCTAAAAATTCTCTGTGTTCCACCTATTTATCTGTCCCCTCCACCCCAAACAACCCCTGGCAACCACTGACTTTTTACCATCTCCATAGTTGTACCTTTCCCAGAATATCATATAGTTGGAATCATACAGGATAAATATACTTTCAAAATTGTACTCCTCTGACACAGTTGGGAATCAATTGCTAGTTAGCTGATGATGTTATGAGTAGAGAGAGTAATGCATGTGTCATCATAATAACAATTATCTGGAAAATATATTTGCCAATGATACCTCGGACAAGGGTTTGATCTCCAAAATATATAAAGAACTCACATGACTCGACTCCAGGAAGACAAACAATCCAATTAAAAAATAGGCAAGGGACCTGAACAGACACTTCTCCAAGGAGGACATACACAGGGCCCAGAGACATATGAAAGGATGCTCAGCATCACTAGCCATCAGAGAAATGCCAATTAAAACCACAATGAGATACCACTTCACACCAGTCAGAATGGCCATCATAAACAGATCAGCAAACAACATGTGCTGGCGAGGTTGTGGAGAAAAGGGAACCCTAGTGCACTGTTGGTGGGAATGCAGACTGGTGCAGCCACTGTGCAAAACAGTTTGGAATTTCCTCAAAAAGATAAAAATGGAACTGCCTTTTAACCCAGCATTTCCGCTGCTGGGATTATACCCTAAGAATCCCGAAACACCAATTAAAAGAACCTATGCACCCCAATGTTCATAGCAGCACAATTTACAATAGCCTAGTGCTGGAAACAGCCTAAGTGCCCATCGATAAATGAGCGGATCAAAAAACTATGGTACATTTACACAGTGGAATACTATGCACCAGAAGGAAGGAACTCTTTCCCTTCGCAACACCATAGATGGAACTGGAGAGCATTATGCTAAGCAAAATAAGCCACGGGGTGAAAGACAAAAACTGTATGATCTCACTTATAAGTGGAACCTAATCAACAAAAGAAACAAGCAAGAAAAATATAACCAGCAACACTGAAAGAAAAAACAAACTGACAGTAACAAGAGGTGAGGACGGAGTGGGGTAATGGGGAAAAGAAGGGGGAGGGTCAAATCAAGAAACATGTATAAAGGATGCATGGACAAAGCCGAAATTGGGAAAGATTGAGGGTGGCAGGTGGGGATGGGTGGGGCAGAGGAGGGTGGTGGCGGGAAAATGGAGACAACAGTACTTGAACAATTAAAACAATAAATTAAAAAAATAAAATTTAAAAAATAACTATCTTACATACATACACACTTTCATTTATGGACATGATCTCTGAATTCTCACAAGCATTCTATGAAAAGCACAATTTTACCTTTGTTTCACAGGTGTGAAATGGAGGCCAAGAGAAGTATTTCAGTAGCAAGTGGCAGAACCTGGACCTAACTATGTAGACGAGTGAAACTAGACAGTAAGTGTGCATAGGTAGACAAAAGTAGGTGGGAATTGATTGGTAAGCAGACATCTGAACATATGTGGAGACATATGTGGATCAGCAAATAGATGAGAATGTGCAAGTCTTTCCCCTACAGCCACAACCTTAGGACTCAGGATGTGGCTATGTCTGAACTTGAACTTAGAAAACCAAGTTCTGCCTCAGTAAATTTATTTCACTGCTTAGCAGTAAATCAAGACCTATGTTTCCTGTTATCACTCACCTAAGTATCTGGATTCCAGGAAAACCAGGAATTAGCTCTAGCATTTGGCATCAGTAGCAGACAATGATATATGTATAACTTTGTATTTTGTATAACTGTTTCCATATCTTGTTTTCAAAATAAAACTTCTCTTGCTTAGACCAATGAAGACCTCCTAGTTGTCCAGCCCAGTGGTCACATTTCAGTGCTCACATTCCTGGCTCTCTCAGTGACATTAACAGTGTTGACCACCCTCTCCCTGAATCTCTTCTCCATGACTCCCTTGACATCACTCAATTCTGATTTTCTTCTTTCCTGTCTGGATGCACTCCTTCTCAGTCTCCTCCAGGCTGTTCTTTGGACACTCTGGAGCAGACCCAACAGTTTTCTTCCCTTGCTCCTTTCTCATAAGAACCAGATTATGTTTAGGTATCTATCCTCCCTCCTCTGTGTGGCAATGCATTTCCCTGGAGTTGAGTCCAGTCCTCTGAGATCAGTCTAAACCACACTTCTCAAAACATGATCCCAGGACCACAGCATCACCCTCACCTGGGAACTCATCAAAGTCTCAGACATCACTCCAGGCCTCCGGAACTGAAAGCTCCAGGCGTGGAACCCGGGAACCTGTGCTTTAACAAGCCCTCCAGCTGATCCTAATGCATGTGCAAATTTGAGAACCACTGGTCCAAGCCAATTTTGACGAGTGGTCTTTTCCCCTTCTCAGTGATTGAATTAGGCATGCATATGTGATGAAATGTTTATTAATGAGAAACGAGAGGAAGTCAGCTGGCCAAGGGGGTCTTGGGAGAGATGATCCCTCTTCATCTGACAGACACTGTTGTGCTGTACGTGATGCCTGGGACTGTTGTAGCCAACCTGACCGTGGAGAGAGCAGCACGAAGGCAAGACAGCAGGCTGGGAAGGGCAGAGCCAAAAAAGGTGGAAAGGGTCTGTATGGGCTGAACTGTGTCCCCTAAAAAGATATATTGAAGTTCTTACCCCAAGTACCTCAGAATGTGTCATTGCAGATGTAATTAGTTAACATAAGGTCATAAGGGAGTAGGATGAGCCCTAAATGTAATATCACTGTTGTTCTTATAAGAAGAAGCACACAGAAAGAAGATGACCATGTGGTGATGGAGACAGGCATTGGAGTCTCTCTTACAGGTTTTAGAGGGAGCACGGCCCTGCTGACAACTTTATTTTGGACTTCTACCCTTCAGAACTCTAAGGCAATACATTTCTATTGTTTTAAGCCATCTAGTGAGTGTGACATTATTATAGCAGCCCTGGAAAAATAATACAGGATTATTCTGACCTATCCACCAAGGCTGCAGCTACCCTACCCTGAGGTTACTTGATATATGGAATAAAATTTTTTCTCTATCATTTAATATAGTTGGATAGTGGGGGTTATTCTGTCTTTGTTTTTAGATTGCAGTAGATTCATGACGGATAACCATTAGGTGTTACATTCCTCAGGGTCTCTCCTCGGCCCTCTTGTCTTCTGACTTCACCCTCCTTCCTGGGGAAAGCTCATGTACTCTCATAGTTTCAACTATTACTCAGTGGGCTCCTAATTGCTAAACTTGTACCCCCCAACCCACACTGTACTCCAGGAATACATGTCCAGTATATATTTAATATCCCACCTTGGAGATCAATACTCATGTCAAATTTCAGTTCCCTATCAACCATTTCCTCTGAGCTATCAGACCTTCCCTGTTTTCAGTTTTAAGGAATGTCACAATTATTGACTCAGATGTCCAGCCATTGACCAGAGTGTCATTCTGTCATCTTTCTCTCATGTTTAGAACATCCACAACTCTTTTGATTCTGCCTTTTCTCTGTATTATCTCTTCTATCTATCTTTTCTTTACCACCCCCACTTTCACTGAAGCAATGGAAGTTCTCATCATTTTTGCCTGGAATATTGTAACTCTAGCCTTGAATATTTCTCCATATTACTGAGGATTTAAAATGAATCTCGAGAAGATCCGCGCTGCTCTGGAGGAGGTATCTCGGAGTTGACGAGCATGGTGGGGACAGTGGTACTGGACAATATGGAGCTGCGGGAGATGCAGAGAGATTACCTGGACTTCTTGGACGACGAGGAAGACCAGGGAATTTATCAGAGCAAAGTTCGGGAGCTAATCAGTGACAACCAATACCGGCTGATTGTTAACGTGAATGACTTGCGCAGGAAAAATGAGAAGAGGGCTAATCGCCTCCTGAACAATGCCTTTGAGGAGCTAGTTGCTTTCCAAAGGGCCTTAAAGGATTTTGTGGCCTCCATTGATGCCACCTATGCCAAGCAGTAGGAGTTCTACATAGGACTGGAGGGCAGCTTTGGCTCCAAGCACATCTCTCCCCGGACTCTGACCTCCTGCTTCCTCAGCTGTGTAGTCTGTGTGGAGGGCATTGTCACTAAGTGCTCTCTAGTTCGTCCCAAAGTTGTCCGCAGTGTCCACTACTGTCCTGCTACTAAGACCATAGAGCGACGTTATTCTGATCTCACCACCCTGGTGGCCTTTCCCTCCACCTCCGTCTATCCCACTGAGGATGAGGAAAACAATCCCCTTGAGACAGAATATGGCCTTTCTGTCTACAAGGACCACCAGACCATCACCATCCAGGAAATGCCAGAGAAGGCCCCAGCTACCAGCTTCCACGTTCAGTGGATGTCATTCTGGATGATGACTTGGTAGATAAAGTGAAGCCTGGTGACCGAGTCCAGGTGCTGGGGACCTACCGTTGCCTTCCTGGAAAGAAGGGAGGCTACACCTCTGGGACCTTCAGGACGATTCTGATCGCCTGTAATGTGAAACAGATGAGCAAGGACATTCAGCCTTCATTCTCTGCTGAGGATATAGCCAAGATCAAGAAGTTCAGTAAAACCCATTCCAAGGATATCTTTGACCACTTGGCCAGGTCGTTGGCCCCCCGTATCTATGGGCATGACTATGTCAAAAAGGCAATCCTCTGCTTGCTCTTGGGAGGGGTGGAATGAGACCTAGAAAATGGCAGCCACATCCGTGGGGACATCAATATTCTTCTAATAGGAGACCCTTCAGTTCCCAAATCTCAGCTTCTGTGGTATGTGCTCTGCACCACCCCCCGACTATCCCTACCACTGGCTGGGGCTCCTCTGGAGTGGGTCTGACGGCTGCTGTCACCACAGACCAGGAAACAGGGGAACGCCGTCTGGAAGCGGGGGCCATGGTCCTAGCTGATCGAGGCATGGTTTGCATCAATGAGTTTGACAAGATGTCTGACATGGATCGTACCGCCATCCATGAAGTGATAGAGCAGGGTCGAGTGACCACCACCAAGGCTGGCATCTATGCGCAACTGAATGCCCGCTGTAGTGTGCTGGCAGCAGCCAACCCCATCTATGGCAGGTATGATTAGTACAAGACCCCTATGGAGAACATTGGGCTGCAGGACTCTCTGCTATCCCGATTTGACTTACTCTTCATCATGCTGGATCAGATGGACCCTAAGCAGGATCGGGAGGTCTCGAACCATGTCCTTAGGATGCACCGTTACAGGGCACCGGGGGAGCAGGATGGCGATGCTATGCCTTTGGGTAGTGCCATGGATATCCTGACAACAGATGATCCCAACATTAACTAGGAAGACCAGCAGGACACCCAGATTTATGAGAAGCATGACAATCTTCTGCATGGGAACAGAAAGAAAAAGGAGATGGTGAATGCAGCTTTCATGAAGAAGTACATCCACATGGCCAAAATCATCAAGCCCATCCTAACACAGGAGTCGGCTGCCTACATTGCAGAGGAGTACTCCCGCCTGCGCAGCCAGGACAGCATGTGCTCTGACACAGCCAGGACATCTCCAGTTACAGCCCGGACACTGGAAACCCTGATTCGATTGGCCATAACCCACGCCAAGGCTCGCATGAGCAAGACTGTGGACCTGCAGGATGCAGAGGACGCTGTGGAGTTGGTCCAGTACGCTTACTTCAAAAAGGTTCTGGAGAAGGAGAAGAAACGTAAGAAGCAAAATGAGGATGAATCAGAGACAGAAGATGAAGAAGACAAAAGCCAAGAAGACCCAGAACAGAAGAGGAAGAGAAGGAAGACTCGTCATCACTCAGATGCCAGGAATGGGGACTCATATGACCCCTATGACTTCAGTGACACAGAGAAGGAAATGCTTCAAGTGCAAACTCCAAAGTCAGCGGACTCACAGGAGACCAAGGAATTCCAGCAGGTGGAGTTGAGTGAATCCAGGTTGAAGGTATTCAAGGTGGCCCTCTTGGAAGTGTTCTGGGAAGCTCATGCCCAGTTGGTGGGCATGAATCGTCTCACAGAATCCATCAACCGGGACAAAGAAGAGCCATTCTCTTCAGAGGAGATCCAGGCAGCACTGAGCAAGATGCAGGATGACAACCAGGTCATGGTGTCTGAGGGCATCATCTTCCTCATCTGAGGAGGCCTCATGTCTCAACTTTGGGGATCTGCCAAGAAAACCCCCACCCTAACCCCCATCTTGGTCTTTGTCTTTACTCCTATGAATAACAGTGTTTAATTGAATTGAAGTTGAGGGGCACGTGCTGAAGCTGAATCAGGACTTGGTGGAAGCTTTGGGAGTGAAAGGTACCATGTGGTAAAGCAAGAGTAAAGTGGGAAAGGACTAAGACTATTGCCTCTCATTGGAAAAGGCTGGATCATATTGCCCACTTCCATCCCCAAATAAACCAAACCATTGTTCGTTGTAAATAGCATATGACTTCCGAGTATTTTGGGGGCACAGCTGGTTTTTGTTCATCCTCTCTGTGTTGGTTGGCTTTTATTTTCTCCCAAGCACTTTGGTCTAGAGCAGGTTTTGGGTTGTTTTATGCTGATGAAGAGAAGTTATGGAAGCAATTCACAAAGGGCAAGAAAGCTTTCTTTGCAGGAGCACCAGTTAAGACTGATACAACGAACCTGTGACCTAAATACTCAACACTTTGAATAAACTTATCCATTTTTATACTAATAAATAAATAAATAAATAAAATGAATCTCTTACAGTTTGATAAATTTCAGTGATGAAGTCATCTGGGTCTGTAGTTTTTTCATGGATAATTTTTTTATAAGTACAGATCTGATTTATTTAATAGACAGGATTTTTCCAAAAAATTTTAAAATTATATTTTATTGATTATGCTATTACAGTTGTCCTGATTTTTCCCCCTTTGTCTCCTCCACCTAGGCACTCCCTCAGGCAGTCCCCCCACCATTGTTCATGTCCATGGGTCATGCATATAAGTTCTTTGGCCTACACTGTACTTTATGTCCCCATGGCTATTTTGTAACTACCTATTTGTACTTCTTAATCTCCTCACCTCTTCACCCATTCCCCCAAACCCTACTCCTGTCTGGTAACCATCAAAACTTTCACTGTCTCTGTTCTTCTTGTCTGCTTAATTTCTTTTTTAGACTAAATTGTTGATAGATATTATTTTTTTGCCAGTTTATTGTGCATAGTTTTGATTTTCTTTTTCCTAAATAAGTCTCTTTAACATTTTAAATAATAATGGTTTGATGATGATGAACTTCTTTAGTTTTTTCTTGTCTGGGAAGCTCTTTATCTGCCCTTCAATTCTAAATGATAACTTTGCTGGGTAGGACAATCTTGGCTGTAGGTCCCTGCTTTTCATGACTTTGAATGTTTCTTGCCAATCCCTTCTAGCCTGAAAAGTTTCTTTTGAGAAATCAGCTGACAGTCTTATGGGAACGTCCCTGTAGGTAACTAACTGCTTTTCTCTTACTGCTTTTACGATTCTCTCTTTATCTTTAACCTTTGACATTTTAATTATGATGTGTCTTGGAGGGGGCCTCTTTGAATCCATCTTGCTTGGGACTCTCTGTGCTTCCTGGGCTTGCATGTCTATTTCCTTCACCAAATTAAGGAAGTTTTCTGTCATGTTTTTTTCAAATAGATTTCCAATTTCTTGCTCTTTCTCTTCTCCTTCTGGCACCCCTCTGATGTGAATGTTCAACTTCTTGAATGAGCTTCTTGAAGTTTTCCCAGAGGCTGTTATACTGTCCTCATTTTTTCTTTTTCTTTTTTGTGCTGTTTGATTGCTTGTTTTTTGTTTCCTTATGTTCCAAGTCATTGATTTGATTCTTGGCTTCATTCATTCTACTGCTGTTGCCCTGTAAATTTTTCTTTATTTCAATTAGTGTATCCTTCATTTCTGACTGGATCTTTTTCATGCTGTTGAGGTCCTTGCTAAGTTCTTGAGCATCCTTATAACCAGTGTTTTGAACTCTGCATCTGATAGATTGCTTATGTCCATTTCATTTAGCTCTTTTTCTGGAGTTTTGATGTGTTCTTTCATTTGAGCCATGTTTCTTTGTCTCCTCATTTTGGCAGCCTCCCTATGTTTGTTCCTATGTATTAGGTAGAGCTGCTTTGACTCTGTATCTTGCTAGCGAAGCCTAATGCAGTAGGTGTCCTGTAGGGTCCAATGGTACAGCCTCCCCTATCACCCATGCTGGGTACTCAAGATGTGTCCTTTGTATGGGCTGAGTACACCCTCCTCTTGTAGTTGAGCCTTGGTTGCTGTTGGCAGGTCAATGGGAGGGATTTATCCAGGCCAGTCAGCTGCAAGGATTTGGCTGTGACCACTGACCACCAATCACCACCCTTTGTGGACAATCAGCTGTGCAGGGGCAGCGTGGTAGTGCTCTGATTTGGTCTGTATCTGTCCACTGGGTGCACTGGCCCTGAGGTTTCCTGGGTGTGCAGGCCAAGCTCAGTCCCTACCTGTGTTTTGTGTGGGGCCACCTTGCCTGAGCTATAAAGCAATTTGAGATAGCCGCTACTTGTGCTGGGCTCGGAGAGTCCCAGGGGAAGCCAAGCTATAAATGTAGGTTGGCTGCTGCTAGAGCCAGGCCTCAGGTTCACTGAGGCAGCTGCCACTTGTTTGATAGGATTTAGGAAGTTGTGCAGCATAAGCCAAGACCAGCCATTCATAAGGAAAAGCAGCTTGGGTGGGCTAGTGTGTTGGGTGGGGTGGATTCTCTGGGGATCTCCAAGGCGGGTCAAACAGTGTTAGCCAGGCTAATGGAGTCCCAGATACTGTACCAGCTTGCTGGCTCTGTGGGGTGAGGGTTTAGCAAAGGGACAATGGCCTCTGCTCACCTTGATGACAGATACTTTAGTTCCTCCCTTTATGCCACTGATGCCATTCAAGCTGCTCACGTTCAAACTGCGTGCTGGAGCTCAGAGGTAGTATGAGTAAGTCAGTCCACATGTGGGTTCTTTAAGAGGAACTGCTTGGGGCTCCAGAATTTTCTTCCACCAACTCAGTCCCCACTAGTTTTTGCAGCCAGAAGTTGTAGGGACTTCTTTCCTGGCACTGGGACCCTGGGACAGGGACCCTGGTGTGGAGCTGGGACTCCTCACTCCTGAGATAACCCCCCTAAATTTTTATCCACCACACGTGGGTGAGAGGCTAGTCTGTACCTTTCTGTGTCTGCACCTTTCATACCAGTCTGGATGGATGTGGTTTCTTTAATTCTGTAGCTGTCAGACTTCCATTCTACTGAATTTCTGATGGTTCTGAATGATGGTTGTTCTATAGTTTAGCTGTAACTTTGATGTGGTTGTGCGAAGAGGCCAGCCATGTCTGCCTATGCTGCCATCTTGGCCAGGAGTCCCCAAATGTTTCTGTGTTAATTTTGTAAATTGTATTGTGCTGGGAATTTGTCTATTTCATGTAAGAGTTCAAATTTATTGGATAAAGTGTTTTTTTTTGTCATAGCACCTTTATATTAGTTTCCTAGGGCTACTGTAACAAAATCCCACAAAATGGGTGGTTTAAAACAACAGAAATTTGTTGTCTCACAGTTCTGGGGAACAGATGTTGGAAATTAAGGTGTCAGCAGGGTCGTGCTCCTTCTGGAACCTATAGCAAAGAATCCTTTCTTGCCTCTTCATTGCTTCTCGTCATCAGTGTTTGGAGTTCCTTGGCTTGGAGTTACATCACTCCTATCTCTGCCTCTGTTGTCACATGGTCTTCTCTCTGTTTCTGTGACTTTCCCTCTTCTTACAAGGACACCAAGTCATATTGGGAGTAAAATCCACCCTACCCCAGTATGGTCTTATCTTAACTTGACCTCATCTGTACAAACATTGTTTCCAAATGAGGTTACATAATAAGACACTGGGAGTTAAATTTTCAATATAACTTTTTTAAAGGGGGACACAATTCAATCAATAACAATATTATTTTTTGTCTTATTTTATTTTAATGCATTTGTGTAAAAATGGTAAAAGCCAAGAAAACTTTGTAAGAAGAATAAGAAAACTGGAAGATTTACATTACTGGTTATTAAACTTTTCCCATAAATACAGTAATGAAGATGGATTGGAATATGACAAATATACCAATGGAACAAAATAGAAGCTCAAGAAATAAGCTCAAATATATATATATGGTTACTTGGTTTATGACAAAGATGGCATTGTACAGCAATGGTAAATGATGGTCTTTTGAAAATATTGGATGTTAACATAGGAAAAAATTGAATCTTGACTCCAACTTCATATCAATCACAAACATTTAGATCTACCATATTCTATATGGATGGTAGATATAAATGTGAATGATAAATCAATGAAGCTTTTAAAAGAAAACATGGAATATCTTCATGTTCTTACATCAGTCAATAATTTCTTCCCTAGTTTTTCTCTTCCAATAAATGGAACCACCACTCACACAACTGGTCAAGTCAACTTTGATTTACATATTTTTCTCTTAACCTACATGTGATCATTCACCATGCCATGTCTTCTACTTCTAAAATGCCTATCAAACACACTGACTAGGTATAAGCCACAATCATCTTCCCTCTGTAACAGCCTCCTAACTGTTCTCTTTGTTTCTACTTATTATATTATTTTCCTGATCAAGATCACTCATGGACTTCCCATGATGTGCCAAAACTTCACCTGCCACAGGACCTTTGAACATGCCATCCTTCTGCCTGAAGTGCTCTTCCCTCAGCTCTCCTTACAGATGGTACCTTCTCTACTTTCCTCTCTTAGCTCATGTCACCTCCTCAAAGAAGTCTTCTCTGCATGCCTATATATATTCTGCCCTCATCTCAGTTATTCTCTAACACAACATGCTGTCTTTTTCTTCATTGCACTTGCCACAATCCATAATTATCTTTGTATTTTAATTTTACTTGTTAATTAATTCAATAAATATTTCTTGTGTCTCCTCTGTGCCAGGAACTGTGTTAGGTGCTAGGGATAAAATCATAATCAACAAGGCCTCTAATCAAATAATCATACAAATGACAATAAACCACAAACTCATGAAAAGTGCTTGAATGAAAAGCTACTAAAAAATTAAATACCTAACATTTACCACTCTCTTTGCTCACTCCCTAAATTCTGGTGCTTCTTTGGTTTATGTTCTCAGCCTTCTCTTCCCCAGCTGTGCCAGGTGGGCTGGAGCTGAAATTTATACAGCACTCACGAAGAATAAGGTAAATTTTGAAGAGCATTTTGGCACTACTTACTTAAATAACAATCCAATAATTCTGCTTCTGAGATTCCAAAGCAGTACTCACCGCATGCTGCTCTTGAGGCTCCTGATGAAAGGAGGCCAGTGATCTAGCTACTGATCTAGGTATAGACTACATGGCAGATGGTTTGGAGGAACCCACAGAACCTAGTGAATGGCAGGCATGCACCCTGGAAACCAGGGCTCTGAAGTGGAAGTAACTCTCACTGTAAACAGCTGTATGGTCAATGATAGCCTCACAACCAGAGCAGTGGGAGTGCTCCCTTCCTAACCCCCTAGCAGGCAGCCATGCACAGTGTTTCTTTAGCTTCCTGAATGGTCTCCTCACCTTCCTAAACCACACTGATCTTTCACGCACTGCTTTCAGAGTGGTTTTCCCAGAACATAACATGAGTATTGCTTTCATATATTTGATAACAGCCTTCCTCGATGAGTTTCCATTGCCTTCCATAAAACTAGGAAGGAAGGAAGGAAGGAAGGAAGGAAGGAAGGAAGGAAGGAAGGAAGGAAGGACCACCAAATTAGTCCCCTCTGCTCCTACAAAAAAACAAAAATACATCCTTTCTGGTTGGTTCTGGTGGAATCCTGAGTTCCACTGAAACAAGCTTCTACTCCTTTGATTCCTGGGTTGCTCCTCTCACAGGATCCCATGTCACTCACTCCTGATTCCTTCAGACAAAGGTGGTTCCATTTTCTATTCTCTTGTTTTGCCTAATCCATTCTCGTTTCTGCCTTTGTATGCCACCCACTGTGGTAAAAGTCTTTACTTCCTCTCTATCCTTTCTCATTTATTTTCCTTAGGTAGCTGTGTTAGTCTTCCAGGGCTGCCCCAATAAAGCACCACAGGCCAGGTGGCCTTAGCAACAGAAATTTATTTTCTCACCATTCTGGAGGCTCGAGGTCCACAACTCGGATGTCAGCACGGTTGGCTTCTTCCAAAGCCTCTCTCCTTGGCTTGCAGGTAGCCACCTTCTCATCCTCATGCTCTTCCCTCTGCGCATGTCTGTGTCCTAATCCCCTCTTTTACAAGGACACCAGATGACTTGGATTAGGGCCTACTCATATGAATTTGTTTTACTGTAATTACCTCTTTAAATTACCTATCTTAAAATACAGTCACATTCTGAGGTACTGGGGGTTATCCCTTTAACATGTGAATTTGGGGAGACACAATTCAGCCCATAACAGAGTTATCCTCATTTTATATATCAGGAAACTGATACTCAAAGATGTTAAATAACTTGCTAAGTCCATTTGGGACTGGTATAACAAATCTACCACTGACTAGATGGTTTAAACAACAAACATTGATTTCTCACTGTTCTGGAGGCTGGGAAATCTGAAATCAAGGTGCCAGCAGATCCAGTGTCTGGTAAGGGCCCATTTACTGACTTGTAGATAGCTGCCTTCTCCCTGTGTCCTCACATGGCCAAGAAAGAGATAAAGTCTCTTAGATTTTTTTCTTATAATGGCACTAATCCCATTCCTGAGGAATCCACTCCCATGACCTAATCACCTCCCAAAGGCTCTACCTCCAAATATTGTCATGTTAGGAATTTTGCTTCAACATCTAAATTTGGGGAGGACACTAGCATTCAGGCTAAAGCTCTTGCCCATATATCACTCATGCAGCAGACTGAGGAGGTACAGCTTCTAAATCCAAGTCCTGGTGCTTTCTGCTACATTCCATTATCTCCAGGGTCACAGCCCCTAGCCCCTGGTCTTATGTAAGAGCTCTCTGTCCCCACTGTTATCGCCCTGACATTTCATTTTCTGCAGAGTGACATCTCTCTCCATGCCATGTGAACACTGGCAACCATGGCCACACAACTGGAAGGCATGGGGCTGGGAGTTCCTAAGCCAGCCCAGGCAGCTGCGGTGGGCCACGGGTGGGGCAGGGCTGCAGTATAGAGGAGAGGTCAAGGGTACATAATTTGGAGCCATACCACCCAAGCTCAAATGCACGTTCACTCATTCCCTAGCTCTGTGGTCTTGGCTAAGTTATGTAGCCCTTCAGTGCCTCAGTCTTCTCATCTGCAAAATGGAGATAATAACAGCAGTACCCAAACTTGTTACTGAGATGATGAAATGAATCAATAGGTAAACAGTGGACAGCCCTTAGTGTACCCTGAATGAGTTAGAGCAATAATTATTATTGCTCCCATTTTGTAGAGGTAGGGTGTCCTCAGTCCCACATTCACACTGCTCAGTTGGATTAAATTGCTCTGAGGCAATCATAGGGCTGAGGGTCCCTAGGAAGGAAAGAATGGGCAAGGGAGGATGCGTGATTAGAACACACCCCAATCTCAGGAACAATGTTGTAGACTGGCCTCCCCTCTGCCTCCAGAAAGCCCTTTTGTATATCCTCTGCCAATATGAGACCTGAAGAGCTGGTGACAGCATGTGGCTGCCAAGAAGCTTTATGGTGTTTCATGCCAGCGCTGGCTTCTATTTCAGGACCCACAAAGGTCAAAATCAGTCCCTGCCCTCAGAAATGGTGAGATGCGTGCTGGGAGCAGCTGGGTCCTACAGCCTCCTGGGCCCCACTAACCAGGAGGCACGACCTCAAACCTGTCAAGCACAGGGTTGACATAAACCTGCGCCCCAAGGGGCTGCTATATACAGAATCCCAATGAGCCCAAATGGAGAGAAATACAACTCCCAGCTCATTCTGCAGCTTGCCTGTTTCCTCCTTCTCCCAGTCTCTCAACCAATGAAGTAGTTAGGTTAAAAATGAAATACAGTAGCAATTTAAAACTGCCCTGCAGTGGGGGACCCACGGGCTGGACCTCCTGCCTGCTCAGGCTGCTGTGGACTCTGGCAGGGCTGAGCTCCTCACTCCTCCTACCCCCGAGGCTGCACTGACAACTGGCCCATAAAACACCCTGTAAATGAAGCTCTAGGGGCCAGTGAGCCAAGTTGGTGACTGGGGCTTCCGTCCTGGACTTTCTCCCTTTGTGCTGGAGCCCAGAGAACTTGGTGCTTGCTTTTGATTTAGCCCATTTCCCCGGGGCCTTATAGATTTAAGGTGACTTTGGCCTGTCTACAGAACTTCCAGGTGGAGAGATTTCAGAGTGTTGATAAAGGTCCTACTCAGGTACTCTGCAGAGGGGAGCCAGTTGAGGTGGATGGGGAAGGACTCTAGATTTGGGATAGAAGGCTTGGGTTTCAATCCCTGGCCTGCCACTTAGTAGCCACGGCCCCAGAAGTCAGTGGTCCTCACTTAGGAACTTGTAGAAATGCCAGTTATCAGGCCCCACCCCAGACCTGCAGGATCAGAAACTCAAGCAGACGTCCAGCAATCTGTGTTCTAACAAGCCTTGTAGGTGATTCTGGTGCATGCTAAAAGCTTCAACTCACTGCCTAAAGTCACTTCCCTTGTCTGAGACCCACTCACTGTCTTCATCTGAAAAATGGGAAGAAAAAAATGGGGAGTTTAACATTCATTTTGTAAAGTTGTTGCATTAAATGAGATTACAGTACCTGCAAGTGCCTGGCACCACACCTTGTCACACAGAAGGTGCCCCAGAAGTGCCGATGTGGTGGCAAGCTGAGGGTTCTTGTAGACCTGGCGTCTGAGCCCTCACTCTCAATTTCTGGCGGAGGTTGCCTCTCACTTGGCTCTGGCTGCCAGGGGTTCTGAAGCCAGACTGCATCTCACCAAGCATCAGAGAGGTGTAGAATGCAAGTACTTCCCACAGGCAATGGGCATACAGATCCTGGAATCCTGAGGTGTGCTTGGGCCCTCAGTCTTCACCTGTCCTCCTCCTGCCTCAGGGAGGGCCTTCTGCAAATAATCCTAGGAGATAAATGTCTGTTCTATTCTCTAACATGATCCAGCACCTTCCCACCTACCATGAGCAATCACAAATTACATACTATGTATTGTCTACCACATGTCAGGCACTGCCATGTAGCATGCACATGATCTATTTACCTTTCATCCCAGCACTGAAGAATGGAAGCTACTCATCTTTGTTTTTATCAGTAAGAAAATCTGATGCTAAGAGAGGTCAAGTAACTTGCCCAAGGACACAGGGGAAGGAGCAGGGCCAGAGTGTGAATCCAGATCTAATTCCAATGCTCTTTCTACAGTATTACCCAGCTGTTAAGGTTTCCCCTGTATCTACTACTCCTTCATTGATTCAGTTAACATATATTTTTTTCAAACACAGTTAACATTGTATATCATTCCACACTAGTTTCAGGTGTACAGCAAAGTGGCTGGAAAACCATGCACTCTAAAGAATGGTTCTCCTGCTGCCCCAAGCACCCACCTGACCCCATAGCCCATTATCTTGACATTATTGACTATATTCTACATGCTACAATCTGCATCTCTGTGGCTATTCTGCAGCTACCAATTTGTAATACTTAATCTCATCATCTTTTTCTCCCAGCCCCTCAACCTCCATCCCCTCTGACAATTATCAATCTGTTCTCTGTATCTATTGGTCTGTTTCTGATTTTCTTGTTTATTTTGTTCATTAGACTCGACATAGAAATGAAATCATATGGTATTTGTCTTTATCTGACTGACTTACTTCACTTAGCCTAATGCCCCCTAAGTCCATCCAGAATTGCCTTCTTTTTTACTGCCAAGTACTATTCCCTTGTTAAATGTACTCCAGCTTTTGTGTCCACTCATCTACTATGGGCGCTTGGGTTGTTCCCAAATCTTGGCTACTGTAAATAACACTGCAATGAACATAGGTGTAGCATATATCCTTTAGAACTTGTGTTTCAGATTTCTTCAAATAGATCCTCTGAAGTGAAATTGCTGGGTCAAGAGGCAATTCCATTTTCAATTTTTGAGGACTAAACAGTTTCCCATAGTAGCTGCACCAATCTTCATTCCCATCAACAGTGCATGAGAGTGCTCTTCTCTATATCCTTGCTAGCACTTATTGTTTGTTGACTTATTGATGACAGGTGTGAGGTGGTATCTCATCATGGTTTTAATTTGCATTTCTCTGATGATTAGTGATGTAAAGCAACTTTTCATAGTTCTGTTGTCCATGTGTATGTCTTCCTTGGAGAAGTGTCCATTCAGGTCTTCTGCCCACTTTTTAATTAGGTTGTTTGTTTTTCTGGTGTCGTCTGAGTTCTTTATAAATTTGGGATATTAATGACTTATCAGATGTACCATTGGTGAATACCTTCTTCCATTCAGTAGATTGTCTTTTTGTTTTGCTAAAGTTTTCTTTGCTGTGCAAAAACTTCTTAGTTTGATGTAGTCTCACATATTTATTTTTCTTTTGTTTCCCTTGCCTGAGGAGATATACCAGAAAAAACATGGCTACAAGAAAGGTCTAAGATTTTACTACCCATGTTTTCTTCTAGTTTTATGCTTTCAAGCCCAACATTTAAGTCTTTAATCCATTTTGAGTTCACTCTTATATATAGTGTAAGAAGGTGATCTAGTTTCATTTTTTGCATGTTTTGTCAAATTTCCCCAACACCATTTATTGAATAAACTGTCTTTACCCCATTCTAGGGGTAAAAGTGTGTTCTAGTGTGTTCTAGCCTCCTTTGTCAAATAGAGATTGACCATATAAGCATGGGTTTATTTCTGGGACCTTTATTGTCCCACTGATCTATATGTCTGCTTTTATACCAGTACCATTCTGTTTTGATTACTGTGGCCTTGTAGCATAGTTTGATATCAGATAATGTGATACCTCCAACATTGTTCTTCTTTCTCAAGATTGCTATTTAGAGGCTATTTGGGGTCTTTTGTGATTCCATATGAATTTTTGGTTTATTTCTTCTAGTTCTGTGATACATGTCATTTGTATTTTGGTAGGAATTTCACTGACTCTATAGATTGCTTTGGGTAGTATGGAAATTTTAATGATGTCAATTCTTCCTATCCATGAATGTGGTACGTGTCTCCACTTATTTGTACCTACTTTGATTTCTTTCTTTACTATCTTATAATTTTTCTCAGTACAGGTAAAAATTTATTCCTTGGATAAATTTATTCCTAGGTGCCTTATTTTTTATGCAATTATTAATATCATTGTTTTCTTAGTTTCTCTTTTTGATAGTTCATCATTGGTATATAAAAATGCCACTGATTCCTAAATATTAATTGTGTATCCTGTTATTTTATTGAATTCATTTATCAGTTTTAGTAGCTTCTTTGGTGATGTCTTCAGGGCTCTCTATATACAGTATCATGTCCTCTACAAATAATAGTTTTACTTCTTTTCCAATTTGTATGTTTTTTATTTCTTTTTCTTGTCTGATTGCTGTGGCTGGGACTTCCAGAATTATGTTGAATAAAAGTGGTAAAAGCAGATATGCCTGTTATGTTCCTGATCTTATGGGAAACGCTTTTAGTTTTTGTCTGTTGAGTATGATGTTGGCTGCGTGTTTGTCATATATGGCCTTTATGATGTTGAAGTATGATCCCTCTATCCCCACTTTGCTCAGAATTTTTATCATAAACAGGTGCTGGATTTAGTCAAATGCTTCGTCTGCATCTGTTGCTAGGTCATATAATTTTTATCCCTCCACTTGTTTATGTGGCATATTATGTTAATTGATTTGAGGATATTGTACTAACTTTGCATCCTAGGAATAAATCCCACTTGATCATGCCATATGATCTTTTTGATGTATTGCTAATATTTTGTTAAAGATTTTTTGCATCTATATTCATCAGGAAAATTGGCCTATAATTTTTTTTTGTAGTGTCTATTTGGTTTTGGAATTAGGATAGTGCTGGCCTTGTAAAATGAGCTTGGGAGTCTTCCCTCCTCTTAAATTTTTTGCAATAGTTTGAGAAGGGTAGGTGTTAACTCTCTCTGAATGTTTGATAAAATCACCTGTAAAGCCATCTGGTTCAGATTTTTGTTTGCTAGGAGACTTTTGATTACTGCCTCAATTTCATTAGTTGTAATCAGTTCAGATTTTCTGTTTCTTCTTGATTCAGTTTTAGGAGATTGTATGTTTCTAGGAATTTATTCATTTTGTTCCGATTGTCCAATTTTTTGGCATATAGTTGTTCATTGTAATTTCTTATAAGCCTTCTTATTTCTTTAGTGTGAGTTGTTACTCCTCCTCTTTCATTTCTGATTTTATTTATCTGGGCCCTCTCTCTTTTTATCTTGATGAGTCTGTTTAAATGTTTATCAATCTTGCTTATCTTTTTAAAGAACCAGCTCTTGATTTCATTGATCTTTTGTATTGGTTTTCTAGACTCTATTAATTTATTTTCAATCTAATCTTTATTATTACTTTTCTTCTACTCACTTTGGGTTTTGTTTGTTGTTCTTTACCTAGTTTCTTTATGTGTAAAATTAATGTGTTTATTTATGATTTTTCTTACCTCTTGAGGTAGGCCTCTATTGCTATGAATTTCTCTCTTAGTACTGTTTTTGCTGTCCCATAGGTTTTGGGTCGTTGTGTTTTCATTTTCATTTTTTTCTTGATCTTGTTGTTAAGCCATTCATTGTTTAGTAACATGTTATTTAGCTTCCATGTGTCTGTGTGTTTTTCAGTTTTTTTCTTCTAATTGATCTCTGGTATCATTCCACTGTGGTCAGAGAAGATGCTTGATAGGATTTTAATCTTGAATTTATTAAGACTTGTTTTGTGTTCTAACATGTGGTCTATCTTAAAGAACGTTCCATGTGCACTTGATAAGAATGTATGTTCTGCTGCTGTGGGGTAAAATTCTCTGAAAATATCAATTAAATCCATCTGATCTAGTTATTTAAAGCTACTGTTTCCTTGTTGATTTTCTTCTATGATTGTATTGCTGTCAACCTCTCCCTTAATGCCCACAAATTTTTTTTTACATATTTAGGTTATTCTTTGTTGGGTGGATATATGTTTACAAGGGTGACATCCTCTTGTTGGATTAATCCCTTTAGTATTACGTAGTGACTTCCTTTGTCTCTTGTTATGGCCTTTATTTTGAAGTCTATTGTGTCAGATATAAATATTGTTACCCCAGGGTTGTTTTGTTTGTTTGTTTGTTTGTTTGTTTCAATTTGCATAAAATATCTTTTCCATACCTTTCCTTTGTCTGCGTTTATCTTTTGTTCTGAAGTAGGTCTCTTTTAGACAGCATACCTATGGGTCTTGTTTTGTTAATCCATTTAGCTACCTTACAGTTAACATATTTTTGAGCACCTATTATATGCCAAGCACTGTGTTGAGTGCTATAGCTAAGCTAAACTGAATTATATCTGTGTCTGTATAAGTTAGCTCTTTCTTTTTATTTTTTTATTGTTCAAATACATTTATCTCCATTTTCTCGCCACCACTTTCCTCTGCCCCAACCCCCCACCTCCCACCCTCAATCCTTTCCAATTTCGGCTTTGTCCATGCATCCTTTATACATGTTCCTTGATTTTACTCTTTCCCTTCTTTTCCCCATTACCCCACTCCCTCCATCCCTCTCATTTCTGTTGGTTTGGTTTTTTCTCTCAGTGTCGCTGGTTATATTTCTCTTGCTTGTTTCTTTTGTTGATTAGGTTCCACTTATAAGTGAGATCATACAGTTTTTGTCTTTCACCCCGTGGCTTATTTTGCTTAGCATAATGCTCTCCAGTTCCATCTATGGTGTTGCGAAGGGAAAGAGTTCCTTCCTTCTGGTGCATAGTATTCCACTGTGTAAATGTACCATAGTTTTTTGATCCGCTCATTTATCGATGGGCACTTAGGCTGTTTCCAGCACTAGGCTATTGTAAATTGTGCTGCTATGAACATTGGGGTGCATAGGTTCTTTTAATTGGTGTTTCGGGATTCTTAGGATATAATCCCAGCAGCGGAAATGCTGGGTTAAAAGGCAGTTCCATTTTTATCTTTTTGAGGAAATTCCAAACTGTTTTGCACAGTGGCTGCACCAGTCTGCATTCCCACCAACAGTGCACTAGGGTTCCCTTTTCTCCACAACCTCGCCAGCACATGTTGTTTGCTGATCTGTTTATGATGGCCATTCTGACTGGTGTGAAGTGGTATCTCATTGTGGTTTTAATTGGCATTTCTCTGATGGCTAGTGATGCTGAGCATCCTTTCATATGTCTCTGGGCCCTGTGTATGTCCTCCTTGGAGAAGTGTCTGTTCAGGTCCCTTGCCTATTTTTTAATTGGATTGTTTGTCTTCCTGGAGTCGAGTCATGTGAGTTCTTTATATATTTTGGAGATCAAACCCTTGTCCAAGGTATCATTGGCAAATATATTTTCCCATATGGCTGGTTCTCTTCATTTTGCTGATGTTTCTTTAGCCATGTAGGAGCTTCTTATTTTGATGAAGTCCCCTTTGTTTATTCTTTCTTTTATGTTCCTTGCTCTAGGGGACATATTGGTGAAAATATTGCTATATGGGATATCTGAGAGTTTCCTGTCTACGTTCTCCTCTAGGACTTTTATGGTGTCACGACTTATATTTAAGTCTTTTATCCATCTTGAGTTTATTTTTGTGTATGGTATGAGTTGGTGGTCAAAATTCAATGTTTTGCATGTAGCTGCCCAGCTCCTCCAACACCATTTGTTGAAGAGGCTATTTTCACTCCATTTTAAGCTTCTGCCCCTTTTGTCCGATATTAATTGACCATAGAGACATGGGTTTATTTCTGGGCTCTCCGTTCTGTTCCATTGATCTCTGTGTCTGTTCTTATGCCAGTACCAGACTGTTTTGATTATAGTGGCCTTGTAATATATAGTTTGAAGCCAGCTTTTTCTTAATGGTGTATTAAGTGAAAAGATGCACGTTGATCAAAGTATGATTATTTGGGGACTTGAGTCATATAGAGAAATGTAGATAGTCTGAAAAACATTGTTTCAGGTCCTTAATTCCCTCTTTTTTGTTATTTTTACACATTTCTCCACAAGGCTGGAAGATAGATCAGAATTATCTATGAACATACAGGGAGCCATGCAAAGGCCCTCAAGTGCTAGGATGAGAGAGCACATTCCTAGTGTCAGGAGGTGTGTGATATGTAATTTTATTTAGGTTTATCTATATATCTCTAAACTAGCCTTGGCCAGTGTGACTTGGTTGGTTGGAGTATTGTCCCATACACCAAAGAGGTGCGGATTCAATTCCTGATCAGGGCACATTCTAGGTTTCAGGTTTGGCCCCCAGTTGGGACATGTATGGGAGACTACAGATTGATGTTTCCATTTCTCTCTTTTTCTCCCTTCCTTTCTCTCTAAAAGCAATGAAAAATTTCCTCAGATTAGGATAGACTATATATCCAACTAATGGGTGTTCTTAGTCCCTTTTCTTCCCTGATCCTGAAAGGAGAGAGGGAGAGAGAAGAAAGAAAGAAAGAAAGAAAGAAAGAAAGAAAGAAAGAAAGAAAGAAAGAAAGAAAGAAAGAAAGAAAGAAAGAAAGAAAGAAAGAAAGAAGGAAAGGAAGAAAGGAAGGAAGAGAGGAAGGAAGAAAAGGGGAGAGGAGAGAAGGGGAGGGGAGGGAAGGGAAGGGAAGGGAAGAAAAGAGAAGAGAAAAAGAAAAAAAAGGAAGTCTATTCTGAAATGGACTAGGAGGTACAACAATGACGATCTATGTTGGCCTGGAATCATTGTTCCTTTGGTGCTGGGGACATGCGCCAGCTTTGCCCTGCTGTTTGCTGCTGATCCAAGTTTTACATTCCTTGTCTTCTGGCACCACCCCCTAAAGGCTGCTGTTAGCTTTCAAGAGACTCTAAGATCTTTCCCAGTCACAAGGGGTAAAAATAAGGAGTCAAGAAGGGACAAAATGGCAGATATGTCTGTTGTAATGTACAAAGAGCCACAGAAATGGGTCTTGTTAAAAAGAAGACTTGAAAATATCATTGTTATGGAAGCTGGCTTGCTTTTCCACGGGGCTGTTTTATGGGCTTTTGGAGTTGGCCTGAAAAGGGGACTTTGTGAGCCCCAGATGGGTTGCTATTTTACACACCTGCTCTCTGCTGGGCTGGATTCCCTCCAGGTTTGATGGGGAGTGGGAAGGAGCTAATGAACTTTCCAGTGATTGACAATCCACCCATCCCTAGGCTGCCTGGCTCCCAAATTAAGAGGACAAGGGTGCTGAGGACTCCAGTGATGGGTAAAAAGGCTCCTTTCTACCTGCATGACAGCAATAAACTTCCTCTAAGCCCCTAAATTATAAATTCAAAAGGAGCCAGATTGAGATCCTCACTGCCATGACTGTGCCCAAGGGAGACATTTAAGGAAAAAGGCTAGGTGAAGGGCATTAATAGAGGAAACTTTCTATGGAAGATGGATCTAAAAACCTTAGAAGAGGCAGTTTGCTATAAGCCCCTTGAAAATATCTGCTGACTTAAGCTACAGATCCTAGGTACTGTGGAAGCTTAGAACAGACGTGGATGGTTGTATGTGACACTCATTGTAATGACTTTGGTTCTGTGCCTGGAGCAGTTAGATACATTCATTTATTCAAAAGCCACTTATGAGGCACCTACTCTATGGCACTTAATATATGTCCCTAAAATAGTCCATGCCCTCAGGCTCTGATGGGGGAGACTCCCTAAACTCTCTCTGGGAAGGGTGGCTTGGGCACTTCTGTGTAACCCCATTCTCCCTCTCTGGTTCTATGAGTTTATGCTTCTCCCTCTCCAGATCTCCCTAGGAAACTGGTGAGATTTAAATAAAGTCTGTAGTGTAGTTACTAGTATTGTACCAGTGATAATGTTCTAGTTTTGATAATTTGGCTGTAGTTATATAAAATGTTAATGTTCGGGAAGCTGGAGGAGTGGTATGTGGGAATTTTATGTACTATTTTTTCCAACTTTTCTGTAAGTCTGAAATTAGTTCAACATAATAAGATTTTTAAAAAAAGAAGACGGAGGAAGTCTCACTAGGAGTTTCGTTGATGCCTGACTGCTTCTTTTCCATCTTTTGGACTCTATCATTCTGTATGTCTTCCTATAGTCCTGCTAATATCTTCTTGCTCTTTTCCTCTGTCCATTTTCTTTCCTCAGTCTCTATCTCTGTCATTCATTCTCTTCTTTCTCAAGATTGCTGAAGCTATTCAGGGTCTTTTGTGGTTCCATATAAATTTGTGGATTATTTTTTCTAGTTCTGTGATATGTCATTGGTATATTGACAGGAATTGTGCTAAATCTATAGATTGCTTTGGGTAGTATGGGCATTTTAATGATGTTAATTTTTCCTATCCATGAACACGGTATGTACTTCCACTTATTTGTATCTTCTTCAATTTCTTTCTTCAGTGTCTTACAATTTTCAGAGTACAGGCTTTTTATACTATTGGTTAGATTTATTCCTAGGTATTTTATACGGTTTGAAGTAATTGTGAATGGGATTGCTTTCCTGATTTCCCTTTCTGCTGGTTCATTATTGGCATATAAAAACACAACTGATTTCTGGATATTAATTTTGTACCTTGCTATTTTGCTGAATTAATTTATCAGTTCTAGTAGTTTCTTGGTGGAATCTTTGGGGTTCTCTATGTACAGTATCATGTCATGTGCAAATAAAGACAGTTTTACTGCCTCCTTTCCAATTTGGATGCCTTTTATTTCTTCTTACCTGATTGTTGTGGCTAGGACTTCCAGTACTATGTAGAATAAGAGAGGTAAAGGTGGACATCTCTGCCATTCATTCTCTTTCCCACAAAAATCTGCTCTCCTCCCCACAGTGCTTATGTGTTTATAATCAGTCACCAAATTCTGTTCATTAAGCTTCCTGAATATCCATCAGCCCCCTGCCTCCAGCCCCAGTGCTACTTCCAGGGCTCCTGAGTGACACCGTCATCACCACACCTGTCACCCAGGTACTCCAGAGCCCTCCTTGTCGGACTTCCTACCTTCAGCCGATTCATTGTCCATACGCAACTCCCACCAGGTAGGTGTAGCTCCTGGTTGACAGCATCACTATTTGCATTGCCTCCTGAAAAAGTCCCACCCAGCTTCATCATATCTGGTCTCTATTTCCAGTGCTCAACTCCCCACCAGGGGCATAATGAGTGTTAACTGAGTCCCAGCACAGTCTAAGGGGGACCTCTTCACATAACAGAGAGTACTTCTCTCTCCTGAAGGCATGAAATTGGGTTTTTCTACATAAAGCTGAGGTTCCAGGGCTGAGTGTGGGGGAGAGAGGAGGGAAGCAGAGGGCGAAGAGAGAGGTTTCCATTTCCGTGTGGGCAGAGGAGCCTACGGGAGAAGAGACGGGAAGGGCCGCTGCTGTGCTGAGACTGCAAGAGATGCCAGAGCAGCCTGTCTTCCTGGCAGGTAGGAAAATGGACTGCGGTCCATGCAGAGACCGTGGCCCCATCCCGCCATACCTGCACCTTGCCTTGTTTCAGGCTCCAGCTTCCAGCAATGTCCCCTTTCACCTGCCATTGGGATGATTTCCATCAACCTTCTATTTATTTATTTTTTTAAAGAGTTTATTTATTTACTTATTTCTAGAGAAAGGGGAAAGAAGGGAGAAAGAGGAAGAGAAACATCAATGTGTGAGCGCCCCCTACTGGGGACCTGGCCCACAACCCAGGTATGTGCCCTGACTGAGAATTGAGCCAGTGACCCTTTGGTTCTCAGGCCGGCACTCAGTCCACTGAGCCACACCAGCCAGGGCCCATCAACCTTTGAAAAGCCCACAGACCCTGTGCAATACAACAGTTGCATGGTCCTGTTTTAAAACTGCTTACCCCCTCCTCAGTATTTTATGCTTCAACAATACCAAACACATCACAATGTTGGAGCTATTGGGGGCAAAGGCAGTGGAATATTTATAGGTTTGTATCAATCGATCATTGGTAAAGGGTTACCTGCAGTGCAGTAGGAGTCAGGTTATATGATCCCAGGCCCTTGCAGCAAAGCAGGTTCCAGCAGCCTGAAGATAGCCCTAAACAGAGACACAAGTGCTGGCTGTTTGGAGTGAACACACACCAGGACGCTGTGCACACAAAAGTGGCAAAGGGATCTGAGAGAATTCTGGCAGAACAGGAGAGCATCTGCTACAGAAAGGATTTGTTGCAATTTTAGGTGGGGGGTTGGCAGGGAAGTCCTCATTAAGAAGATGACCTTTGAATAACAGCCTGTAGGAGGTGCCAGCAAGCTCTGCAGTTATCCCTAATGTCTATCATGTGCCTGGTCCATAGCAGGTACTCCATGTTGTTTGAGCACTAGCTGAAAGAATGGATGAATGAATGAATGAACGAACAAACGAACGAACGAACAAACAAAAGAATAAATGATGCCCTGTGTTCCTTTTCACCTGCATGGGAAGGATTTTGGACTCCAGTCTCCACCCAAGGTCCAGGCCTGAGGGTGTAGTGGGTGGCTTATGCAACTAGCAGGTCCAGGTACAGGCCTCTTCCAGTTTCTCTCCTGCTGACCACCCAGAGCCAGAAAAAAATTATCACTCTAAAGCCCACAGCACCTTGTGAAGTAAACACTCCAAGTATTGGAGAGTTGCAAACTCTCTGGGTGTGTGTGGGCTGCCTCGGGAGCAACAAATGAGCCTGGGCAGATGGTGCGGAAATAAACGGCACCATCTTTTTACTGTAGCGGTACAGTCGTAATTTTGCAAAGACATTTATTAGGCAGCGTCTCCCTTCTGCGGGATCGTGCTGCGGCTGGCGCACAGAGTCGCTGCCAGCAAGGTGGAATGCAAACCCCAGAGCTGATGGTGTGATGGGCACCCTTGTCTCTCTCGTTCTTTCCTCCCATTCTCACTTCTGACAATTTATAGGTTAGGCTGATGCTTGAATAGCTGTGTCTCTCCAATAATACGTATTCTTTGTAAGTATTGCCTGTTGTGGCATATCCTAAGAGAACTCCATCAAATAATTATCTTCCCTTTTATTTAGTCTCCTCCATTTAACTTGTTCTGCATCACTATAAAATATTAGATGGTCTCCTCCGAGTAGCAAGCCTTCTCTGTGATTGTAAAGTACACGTATGTACAGTATTAAATCCACATGCAATACCTCTTTATCTCCACACTTGCTGCATCTGACAGAGCTCACAGCCTGCAATGGGTTCCCACCTCCTTCTGATGGGACAGGAAGAGCTGGGGTCATTGAGGCCATTGTCTCAGCCCACAGGCCCCAAAGGCATGGAGAGGCCAGCTCAGGAACCTACATCATGCTGCACCTCAAGATGCCCTGACTTTAACCTCTTTACGCAGTGAGCCCCTTTTGCCACGAGGAGTCTTATCCAACTTAGTCAAGCTTTCCCCACTTCTCAGGATCTAGAGGCAGTGAAAGCTCACTAGGAGGCCGCAGCACCTTAGTGTCTGGGTCCCACAGCTAGCACTCAGCTGCTTGCTTGCCTTGGAAGCTCCAGGCTTTTCTTGTGCATGTTTCTTCTCTAACTTGACTGGAAGCTCCCTGTGGACAGGCACAATGACTTTTACCTTCTTTGGTTTTCCCAAAGCCCTTAGCAAAGAGCTGGGGATCAACTCAGAACTCCTAGTAAGTCCTTATGGCTTTGAGTCCCTTTCCAAGAAGCATGCTCTGTCTGATAAGGCCCTTCCTTCCACGACCCCACGCCACATTAACTTGCACATTTAATAAATGGCTTTACTGTTTTATAAGAATCTCTCCAACTAGATGACAAGTGCCTGTAGCATCTTACTCTCAGTTTAGAAACCTCCTCAGAGGTCCCTCTGTTTCCCTTCATAGCCAATGTATGAACAAGAATCCTGGATTTTTCTCTTGTTCTTGTTTTATTTTCTCAGTGTCCAGACTGCACAACTTGAAGGAATAAGCCAAGTGTTCTAGAAAGAACACATACTTAGAGTCAAGGCACCTGGGGTCTAGTCAGTTCCAACACTGCCCTTCTGAGACTCAGAGACATTTCTGGCCTTCATTTTCCTCACCTAAAGAATATGGGAATGCTTATAACATTATATAATGTTACAAAAACCAAAGATCTAATGACCATTTGGTTCATCCTCTGCTTGCAGGTGTGTCTATCTATTCTGGAAAAGTTTCCAGGGGTGGGAATTCAACAACCTTACCTGTGCCCTTGACCTGGGGCTTAACCACCCTGGCATTCAGAATACCTTCCTTTGGCCTCTATAGCTTACTTGTAATTCAAGCAGAACCTCTGTGTTCTCTCAAGTGCTTGCCAGGGAGAGTGCCCCTATTTCTTCTTCCACAGTCTGAAGCTAAGTGGGAAGGTTAGTGTGAGCGTGAGGGCAGGGTGGGGTGTGGAACTCCCCAGGGAAGTACTTCTCCATCCAATCCTGCATCAGGATCGCCTTGGATCTGATGGATCAGTCTCTGGGGTTTGAGTACCTGAATCTGTGGTTTTTTAAAGCTCCCCAGTTAATTCTGAAGTTCCATCAAGTTAGAGAGGGCCTGGGGGGGTCCTGTGGTTCTTCCTCCTACCCTGAACCCCCATAGGTAGGGCTGGAAAAAAACCTCTGGAGTCTCAGCTTCTCCTATCACCTGGCTGTGGAGCCGGACTTACAGCCAAGGCAGCTGACAGCGCCCCCTTTAGGACTGTGGCCATGGCTGAGCACCACAGCCTTGAGACAGGTGCAGGGCAGCAGAGACCAGCCTGCACCACAACTGGAACTGAATGTGAGGATGGCAGCCTGCCTCTCTAGCAGACCATGGCGATCTTATACCCTGCCAGCTCCACCTGGAGGAACTGCCACCCACACTAACCACCAGGCCAGTTGGACTGACACAGGGGCTGACAGGATTCCTGTCCTGGTCACTGTGGAATTTACTCTTCTGATATCCACCTCATTCAAGTTCCTGAGTGTATGCAGGTTGGCTGCTGAGATCAGACAGTTTTCCTGACTCCAAGAAGCTTAACACCTACAGTGAGGTCTCCTCTTCCATCCCGCCTCTGGCCTTGGACTCCACTGTGTCCACAGAACTTCCCAGTGCCAGGGCTCATGAGGCCTGTCTCCCATGCACCTTCCTGCTGGGGCCAGAGTCTTCCCGAGATCCCAGGTGAGCTGAACGGACCCTAATCCACAGCAGGAAATGTACTTTGTCCTGAGCTCTTGGAAAGGAGCCATGTGGCCACCTGTGGTCACCCCTTATAGGATCTCACATCTTGGTCCAGACCCTGATTCTGTACCTCCCTCTGCTTCCTACCGGTTTCAACGAACTTCCAGATTCTTCTGTCCATTTTCGGCTTTGCCAGTTCTTAGGCCTGAGCTTCTTCCATTGTCTTCTTGACTTACAGGAAGATTCCTTATTTCTCCCATCTCTCAACCTGCCTCACTCTTCCCTCTCTAAATAAATGCAAGAGGGTTTAGCACAGGGAGCAACTAATGAGGTTTCCCATCTCTTTCTGAAAAGGATGTTTCTGAGCTCCCCAAGCCACAGCCTGGGGCATGGCTGTGCGGCATGGCTGTTGGATGAGTCGCACTCCAGGATGCGCATGGCCTTGGGACGGCCACATCCTCCAGGTGTCCTCTCCTCCCACACCAGGTGGGACCTGCTCCAGAAGGCTCTTCTACACCTGACCTTCTCCTCCACCATGGCCAAGGCTGGAGGTGAGTGAAGGCTGTTGCAGGCTCCAAAAAAGAGGCAAAGGGAAGAAATGGCTTTCCCTCTGCCCCTCTCTGCCTTGCTCTGGTGTACTCTTCTCACCCAAGGAACCTTCCACACACCACGGAAAGTTCAGCGGCAGCTGTTCGACATTTACATTTTACACAGTGCAAGGTTATTTGACTGCCATGATTTGATCTTCTCTAGTTAATAACCTTGACTTATGGAATAATAGCAGCAATGGCTCCGTTCCTTTTGCTGCCAGAAATTCCTGTTGCTGGGAGTGGCAGGTGAGCAGATTCTTGTCTCCAAGACCCTCTGTCTTCTTGCCCCACAGGGAAGGGGACCTTGCAGAACTAGGGAAGCCCAACAGGCTCTGCCAATGCCCAGGTCTTCCCATCAGCATCTCCCCTATTTCCTCTTTGCAGAACAACAACCCTGGTTCTGGTCCCTTTCTTCAGACACCGTCCCTTACCTGCCTCTCATTGTCTTCCTCATCCAGAGCCACAGGCAGAGCAGCTGAAATCTTGATCCCTCTCCTCCCCTCTTCTCTCTTGTTCTCTCCTGTCCTCTCCTCTCCTCTCCAGGAGTCCTTCCTAGCAAGGGTTAACTGCGTGTATAAAATTGATTGCGATTTTAGTAATTCGGTATAATCACAGTCTACCAGCAGGTTGCTTTTCCAGCAGGAGGGTTTGGAATTATTTTCTGGAGTTTGCAATATAGAACTTAAATTAAGCCTCAGAAGTCAGGGGAGCTCCGCAGCATCCCTAATGTGGTGCTAAATTCTCAGCAGCACAGTCTCTGTATTAAAGCCTTTGCTGGCAATTAGGTTCATTAACTATCACAATACCTTATTTATTACTCGTCGTACCATATGGTTTCCCAGCTAAAGTATGGCGCCCGTTCTCCTACAGACCATTTGGCATCATAAAAATGTTAACAAATAATATTATGGCTCTCGGGGGCACAAGGCCTCACTGGGTTCTGGGTCTGAGCGGCGGGAGAGAATATGAAAACATTTTTCTTCTATGAGAAATAAAAAATTCCTCAAGACAGAAGTGTTCAAAGAATATAGCACTTGCATAACACAAATGGGAGTTTTATTTACTCTCATAATCGTTATGTCAATATTTGCATCAGCTAGGACTTCACTCATCTTCATCTCCACTCTCTTTTGGGGTTCTTTTCACTTTTATCTCTCCCTATCTCACTCCTCTACTTCTACGGCCTGAGGCCAACCACAGCCAGCACCACCCCAAGGCCTGGGGGCACGCTGCTGGCGGGGTGAGGACTGCCCCGTGGGATTCCCCCACGATTCACCTGCTCTCAGGGTCTCCAGAGCTCCCACCTGGGTGTGCTGCCTGCTCTGCTCAAATCCTGCCTCAGGGCTTCAACTCCCAGTTCCGTCTTCAGCTAGCGTTTTCAGCATAAGTTGGGAAGTCAGGCATGTGCTAGTGTTGTTCTGTGGTGAGGGGACCTTCTGCTGCCCAAACACTGCCAGTCTCCCACTGTGGAGGGTGGGCATGGGGTGGCTGGAGCAGGAAGTGAAGACCTCAGGAGGATGGGAGAGATGCCCCTCACGGGCCAGTCTGAGAAAGCAATCTTGAAAGGCCAAAACATCACTCTGTTCCTTACCCCCGGACATGGAAGTACAGGGCATATGTCTAGGGGCTACAAGCAAAGGTTGAACGCAGGAGGTGCCAATTCTTCAGTGTGCAGTGAGCAGGTCCTCCAGCTGTGAGGGGCTCCCCTCACTTCCACACCATGGCCTTCCTCTGAATGGAGGGTTGGCCTAGGCAGTTTCCAACGCAGGTTCCAGGGAGACTTTGTGATTTACCTTCTCCCAAATGACTTCTTAGACCTGACAGAGATACTTCTTGGGAAGCAATGTAATGTCATTTTTAAATACTGGAACTAGACTTCCTAGTTTTGAATAGATAAGTTGCCATAACAGCTGTGTAACTTTTTAAGGTTCACTTTCATCATCTATAAAATGAGAATCATAATATTACCAACCCTGTAGGGTTGTTCCAAGGACTAAATAAGTTGGCCTCTCAAAGGGCACAGGAGAGTAGCTGGCACAAAGCAAGTACTACGCAGGGGACAGCTGTGATTAGAAACAATTCTGTTAGGCTATCCCTTTTCTTTGCTCTGATATTTCTTTTGATGCTTTGAGGCATTTGGGAGGGTGGACCACTCCCAACTCTGTAACCGCACAGCCTCAGCCCCAATCCTGACTCTAGCCCTGAGATCAAGCCACGTGGGCAGAGGCAGTGCCACTATGAAATCTGCTCCCCACTCACATACCATTTCCCCTGCTAAGATGACACATTGTCGACTGGGGATAACAAATGCAATGACACCCCTGCACACACTACCCCGACCCCCTGCCCAACCATGGTGAGTTGGGCTGACAATGGCCTGTTTAGAATCACAGACGAAGACGGTCAGACTGGACGAGACCTGAGGCATGACCAGAGGAGGAGGTGATGTGGCCACAATCATACAGCCAGGAAAGGGCGGAAGCAAGACCCTAGTCTAAATTCCCATCCCCCAGCCCCACTCAGCAGATCAGTGAGGAAGGGAACTAGTGCATCAGAGGAGAACTGGAAATTAAACAAATTCCATTAAGTGTCAATTACATGCAAAGCACAGAGAGCATCAGGCCCGTTGCTGGAATCGGCGGATGAGCCTTTGGGATGAGCTGACTGCAGCAGGGCAGCGCGGGGGAGAGCTGCTCTTCAAGCTCTGACTGCTGGGCCCCTGGGTCCCTAAAAAGAAACAGCCTAATCCAAGAGAGGCGTGTCAAATCAAAGGAAGCCTTCCCATTACCACAAGTCTGCTTCACACCTCGAGGTGTGGGTGACTTCCTGCCTTACTCTGTATACCCAGCAGGTTCCTCAATGTCTTTATCTGTAAAATGGGGATCATGATTGTACCCACCCTGTAGGGTTGCTCCTGTCTGCTGATTTACTCCTACTGGTTGCAGAGCCTTAGTCTTGCCTTTGCTTCTCAAGAGGTGGCCCTCTTGGGGAAACTCTTTTAGGAGGAGTATAGGACCTAGGGCTCTGTAACGACAATACGCAAAAGCACATGCCCACGTTTTCCCACATGCACAGATACAGGCAAATACTATGCCTAAGTATGTGCACAGCCAAGTGATAAATTCTCCCAGGACATGTCATCAGATTTCCAGAGCTCACTTTTCACTTTTCAGGTTCCCTGCTTTGGGCCAGCGCCTTTGGACACATTTTCCAATACTTCTCTATCTCATTTTCCCCATTTGTAAGTGGAGAAAAAGAAAAGGATTTACTTCAGGGTATTGCTGTGGTGATTAAACAACACATGTAAAAAGCTTAAGCCATCATACTGATATGGGAACTCACTAAATACTAGCTGTCACTATAATCATTACTATTATGGATGATCATCTACCATGAGTCAGGTTCTATCTATCTATCTATCTATCTATCTACATGTTATACATGTTTTTCCTATGTCTTATCTCATATAGTCATCACAACAACCTGTAAGAAGTCCCTTCTCCATTTTACAGAAGGCAAGACTAAGGCTCACAGAGTAGACAGAAAAGTAATGAAAGTAGAGGCCTGTATCCTTGACCCTAAGTCTGGTGTTCTTTCTAAAATAGGGCACTGCCTTTGCTCTGCTCCTTGAAAGGACAGGCATAGGGTGCACAAGGCTCCACTTCCCCCAGGGAACTCCCTAAGGGCTGAAGGCACCATCCAAGCCTGCCGCACTCCTGAGGGGCATGCTGCCCCTAGCTGTCGCCCCTGCCCAACTCCCTGGGCAAGTCTGGGAAGGGGAGGGTCAAGCAGGTCGAGGTCGGGTAGGTCTCTCCAAGACTGTGCCCTCCAGCCAAGCCTATGGGGAGGAAGAGCAGAGCAATCATGAGTAAATTTACCAAAAGCTGTGACCAAGAGAAGAGAAAGGAAGAGAGGATCAGGAGATCGTTTTCAGGAACAGTAGACAGAGACGGCGGGGCGGGGGGGGGGCAGAGAGAGGCAGAGGGACAGAGAGACAGAGAGAGATGGGTGATTTGAGTCCTGTGCAGCTGCTGGAAATTAACTTAATTGTGCTGGTGCTGGCTCTTCTCTGCAGCCCTTTTCATTGAGGGCCTGATGGAGTGCGGAGCCTGAACAGACCGCCCAACCCCTCCAGGCAGCCTTGGGTACTGCAGCCCCAGGGGGACTTTACCCAGGCTGATGAGTAAACTGGTATTTTTTTTTTCAATCTAGACTTGTTTTTCTTGAGAGGGGCTGGGGTGAGACAACAGGGAGAACTTCCAAGGAGCACAGTGTGAACTATGCGAATGGGGGAAGAGGCTGTAACCATTTCATCCTACGCTTAAAGACAGAGAGGCAGTTGACAGGACCCTTTGCTGTCAGTGCAAGGATGAGTTCCACTGCAGCTCTCTACCCCGAGACAGCCACACACTCGGGCACAGGACCCCCACCACAGTCAGACACCCATATCAGGGACAGGCTGTGGGCGGAGTGGGAGAACAAAAGCTCAAACTGGTGCTCAGAGTTTGGGCTTGGGCACACTTGAGGACAGACACACTCAACCATATTCAGACATCACCGCCACCTACCCGCACATTAGAAGCAGCAAATGCCAGAAAATTTTGACCAAGGGCTCTCGATTCTGGCTGCACTTTTGAATTACCTGGAGAGCCTAAAAAAATACCTAAGCCGAGGTCCCACCTTCGGAGGTTTTGACTTGACTGTGGTGGGACCTGGACAGGGGTATTTTCAAAGCTCCCTGGTGATTCTAATATGGAAAGCACGGGTGGAAACCGCGGAGGTTTGAGACGAACCCTAGCTTCCCACGCTGGCGCAGCGGCCTGTTCAGTTTTTCCTTGGGACCGCTAGAGGTCAGCAGGGCATGGAGGAAGTGGCAGGGGGTGGCCCTGGCAGAGCCCCGCCCTGAGCTCGAGCGAGCCAGGGGCCTTCGGCCCCTGTTGCTCGGCCTCCAGCGGACACCGCGAGGGGGCGAAGGCGGCCTGCTGGCAGGGTCGAGGCCTGGGAGCCGCAGAAAGTCAACTTCATTTACACAATTTTTTAAAAAGTCTCCCCCATTAAAATCTCACAATCCTGGCCTGTGGCAGTGAGAGCCTCTCAGCACCAGGATTTCCCACGTGGTCACTGCCAGGCTCTGTGCACAGGTGGGTCTGCGCTGAGTGTGCGCAGCAAGGCGGGGGTGGGGGGGAGGGGGGCGCGACATCAACAAAAAAGTTAAATATCTTGCCTTTTCCGGAAGGAGGAGCCAGCGTTTGGATTCCAAGGGCTGTTTATTTTGACTCACTGCTATTTTGGCTGGAGAAGAGTAAAGCAGAGTTTCTTTACTTTGGCTAAGACGAAGCCAAATTTCAGATGTGCATATAGAAGTGAACCAGTGGTTCAATCTTTCATCATCTCCAAGAAGAATAACGTCAGGGGTAGAGAAAAAGGAGGGCTTCTCTATATTTTCAGCTTAGGAAATATGAAAGCAACATCTACCTTCTGTTGACGATACTTGACCTCAAAAATGAAAACTGCAAAGGCCTCCTTGCTCTACTCTGGGTTCCCAGTTCTGGCCATGGAAGCTTCTTGGGACATCGCACATGCGTGCTCCCAGCGCTGCCCATAACACAGTGTCAGGATTGCCCTTTACAAAGTCCAGCTTTCCCTCTAAACTGCCAGGCTGCTTGATGGAAGAATAAGTTCTTGGCACATAGAAGGTGTGCAATAAATATCTGTCAAACCAAAATGTTTGTTGCCAATATTATCTTGAATCAAATTTGTATAGTACTTAAAATCAACCCAGAGAAATTTTTCTAAGTCCTTCTCTGTTCTGCCCCAAAGAGCCCCCCTCCCAATTTTTTTTTTTTTTAACTGATAGGCACTGAAGGAAATGAGCAGACAAGTCAGTTACTTTTTTAAATCCTCACCCAATGATATGTTTATTGATATTAGAGAGAGAGGGAGAACGAAACATCATTGCCTCCTGTACACACTCCAACCAGGGATCAAACCCATAACCTAGGTATGTGCTCTGATGGAGAATTGAACACTCAGCCTTTTGGTGTAAGAGACCACACTCCAACTGAGCCACCTAGCCAGCCCCCCGCCCCCCGCCCCCCGCCCTGGCCCCAATTCCTAACCCAAAAATATTCTGGGGAAATTTGTTAAAAATGCAGGTTACTAATGGATTTTAGTAATTTACTAATTACTAATTTAGTAATTTACTAATGGATTAGTAAATGCAGGCTCCTGATGGAGTGCGGTCTCTTCAGGCTCCGCACTCCATCAGGCCCTCAATGAAAAATGCAGGAACCCCATGTCCCTAGAGGCAGAGATTGGGTGGAGTTTAGGAATGTGCATTTTTGACAAGTGCTTCAGGTGATTCTTAGATGTCAGGGGGATGAGACTCCCCTCCCCTGCACTTACAACCCCCACCTCTTGGCTGGGCTCTTTACCCAGCCTTGAGTTCACCATGTGTATGAAGTCCAGGGAGATAGGCCAGCGTGGCTCTTGATGCACCTACAGGGGTTTCTGTACTTTTGTTTCCCTAGTAAGACATGATGGGAATTGTTCTCATTGCCTTCAACAGAGAAGAATTGGGGCTTTCTTCTCTTGCTTCACCTGGTCTGGTTCTCTCCATAGCACAGCTTTCTTTTCTCGTCCTACTTACATTACTCCCTTCCTTGGTTTTCTTACCAATTTCAGCAGCTGGGGCAGGTCAGACGTGCCTGGTCCCTATCCCAGTGAGGGACTGTTGTGGTGGATCCTCAAACTTGACTTGTGGGCTGAACTTGGGGCTCCTGTGGATATGGTTCCAGGCCTTAGTGGAATGAAGGAATTTAGAGCAGCCAGAGGAGAGGGGTCTGAGGGCCTAAAGTTTTACCAGCAGCCTGTTGCTCACCTGGCCGCTGTCCTCTTCATGTGATAATGGGAAGTTCTACAGCCCATTCTCCCTTCTCACAAAGACACTCAGAAAAGCCGCCTTTCAGGGAGGCATCTCCATGATCCAACTAGGCACTTACTATATTGCAGACATTGGACTAGGCACCTTAATATCCAGTATATTAAAACTAATACCGACTTTTAAAAGTAGCCACACATATATCACTCTCTCCATTTTACAGATGAGACAATATTTAAACAGTTTTCCCACTACACAGTGCTATAGTGACAGAGATAGGATTTGAATTCAGATCTGTCTGGCCAAAGCTCCAAAGCTCAACCTCATAACTAAAGAAAAGGTAAAGCCTCTTATTACTCTGCCCAGGGATGTTTTGTGGCATTTAGGGCAACAAAGTTCTAAGAAACCGCTTGACACTTGAAAAGCTGCATTGGCCCGAAAATATAGAGAAAATCACAAAATTAAAATGTTTAAAACTGCTTATTTAAATGACAACAAAACACGGTATGACAAGTAGTTAACCACAGCTCACATCTTAGAGTTTGATACAAGTGAAGTCTAATGAAGGGCATACATTCTGATAAACTAGGGGTGGCTCCTTATCCTCCATCCCACCTGGCCTTACCCATCTATAAACATTGTCACTTGCCCAGGTCCCCACGACATAAACATGAAGGAATGCGAAAGGACCAGGGTACACGTCAGGAGACCCTGCGCTGAGCAATCTCCTTATAGTCACTTCTTGTTTCAGTTTTCCTGCCTGCAGAATGGGGACAATATATATTTGTCCTACCTAACTTCCAAACAGTCATAGACTCAAATAAAACCATCTTTGAGGAGCATAAAGTCCTAGAGACAAAAAAATCCTAGATTGTAAAAAAAATGGTCATCTCTCAAGATGGAAAATAAAAGCTCAAAAAAAAAATGAGAAAACATATAAAAAAATTTTCATACATGAAAAAAAAAAAAGTCCAGTGTCTTATGTAATTCTCTCCCATCCTAGATTTCACGGGGGTTTCAGGTTTAATAAGAATAACTACTAACATTGTTGCACATCACATTCTTTATCCCGTGCAGCCATCCCAACTGGTGAAGAAAGCACAATTATCCCTTCTTATTTCTGCCACAGGTGCAGAAAGAAGTGACTAGTTGAAGGATTTCCAAATAGAGCTAAAATCTGTAAATCCAACCCGGACCCCAGCCTTCCTTAGGTTAATTATGAACTTCTCTGGGCCTAAACCTTCTCATTTGGAAGTGGGTATAACAAGAACCATCTTTAAAATGGGTATATAGCAGTCGCTACTCATCTTTTAGGACTGTTGGTAGGCTTGATAAGAAAAAGCATAAAAAACAACTCATCACATAATGTAGATGTTGTTATTTATTACTATAGTTATTATCACAGCATACATGCGTATTCTTTCTTCACTAATGTGTCTTCCAAACCAACACACGTATAAACTTTTTTCCAGGAATAAAGATCTCAAGTCTGAGCTCTTTGGGAAGGCTGGGCCAGAATGTCAGCCAGACTTTGGCTTGATTCTCAAGATCATGCAAAGGAGACAAGTAAGACACAGAAGAGGAAGGAAAACACTTATTAGAGTTACAAACCAGTTACACATCCCTGACCCTGGCGACTTTGGGAAACCTGATGCTGAAGGGCGAAGTCTACAAGAAGGTCCTGGGTGGATGGGGAGGTCCCAGGAATCGGGAAGCTGGTTTCATTTCATTACCAACATGGACCCACATTGTCACAGGAAAATATAAACAAGTTAGTTCAAAGGCTGGAGTCACACTTAGCCCGGCTATAAAGTTAGCACTGCCCAGGCTGAGCTCTGAAGGTGATCCCTCATCCCTTTAGCGCATAGTGTGGGGAAGGAACCCCAGGAGGCCTTGGCTGGCTTGTTAGGTCTCAGCCCTCAGACTAGCACTACGCTTCTAGCTCACACTGCCCATCTGGCCACCAGTGGTGAGTTACGTTGACATCTGCTTGCTCCAATTCTTGAGCCATCTTGAGCACGGGTGACTTTAGAATTATTACTTTGACGGGTAAAATGGCTTTGCCCCAGACAGGCGGGAAAGGGCAAAACACACAGCCTGTCCAAAGCTGTGGAAGCATGGCAATGTTTAGGATGCAGAATGGTGCCAACCTGTAAAGGTCTTAAAGGCCACATCAAGTAGTTTAGGCCTTTTTTTTTTTTTAAATATGTAGGCCATGTGAAGAGCCATTGAAGGTGTTTTTATTTGGGCAGTTACACAGATTTGTCCTTTAGAAAAATAATTCCAGTGGCCATTTGGAGAGGTTGCCAAAAGGTGACCAGAAGCAAGTAGGCAAAGTGAGCCAGATCCTCCCCCAGATCAATCTACCCCCTAGTCATTTTGCTGATATTTCTAGACAAGTATCATATGACACAAGAGAAAATGTGCACAAGCTCCAATGAGCAGGACCAGGACTAGACTAGATGAGGCCAGCATGGTGCCTAGAGTGCAAAATGTAACAAGGCACCATTCTTAGAATCAGGCAAATGCCCAAAAGGCGATGGCTTCTTAATCTTTGTACCCCAGTGTCTCTCCTGCATCACTCTAGTCCCGGCCCCCGAGAAGAGTTAGGCCCCCGGGAAGTTAGGCCCCCGGGAAGGGTTAGAGGACAGCCCCAAGGACAGCCAACAAGCCTGTGTCCATTTGTGGAATGCAAAGGCAAGAACACTAGCTGCGAACATGTTACTGAATAATGGACCTATCGTGGGGGGAGCCCCAGATGCTATTACCGAAACAACGCCCCCACTTCCCTGGGATCCCTCGGTTGTAGGTCCTTTGCCCGCCGCCCTTGTAATTATGGCTCTCAATGGCAGAGTTTGGTGAAAAGGAAAGCAACTATTTATTCAAAAGTTATACAGGTTTTGAATAAAGGTTAAATGTTGCTGTTAAAATCTCAAAATCCCTTTAAAAACATCCACCAACACACACAGTCCTGCCTTTCCCTTCCCTTTGCCCAGTTAGGTCAGTCAGGGGTACCGTCCTTCAGAAGAAAAAGAACAGAAGTCCGGGGCTCGGCTAGGCAGGCCTCTCGCGGTTCCCAGAATCATCAGCTGCGTCGCCGCGATCTCCAGCTCCTTATCCAAACCCACAGGGCACCTTCTCATGGCCCAATAGCAAGAGTCCTTTCTCCTCTTTTCTTCCCTCATGGTTTCACATTGTTCTCCAGAGCCTGTGTCCCTTTGTCTCTCCCGCAGGCCCTGCCTCCCCTCTACCAGATACATCCTGCATTAAAGTTTTTCAAACCTTCCTGGTTAGCTTTGTTGAGATGCAAAATAACCATCCTTGCATATAAGGTCTGAGGCTATCTTGTTATTGACATGCAAAATGACTCTCAAGGGCCCTGCTCCACTTCAGGTATGAAGCTGGCCTGTTATTGATACACAAAATAACTCTCAATGGCCCTGCTCCCAGCCTCCCATCCCCCATGGCGGCCCGCCCTGGTGGGGAGAATATCTTATATTTTTCTTGGACACCCCAAGTTCTGGACCCCGTTACAAATCCCCTTCGGGGAGGGCTCTGGCTGTGCCGACCTGGATCTAAGTCCTAACTCTGTGAGCTTGGGTGCCCTCATCTGTAAAACAGTAAAAATGATGTGAAGGTACTGGGTACAGTGCTGTACAAACTCCAGGCCTTGTCCCTCGTCGCGCCTTCACCTTGGCTGGTACACCCTTAGCAGGATGTTGTGTTGTATGAAGGTGTTTCTTTTTGAAGAAATAGCAGTAAAATTAGCTGCCACGCAATGAGCATACTACTTGGGAGGTAGTGAAAGGACATACTCCTTTGACTTCCCAGCCTGGTCATTTCTTGGCCTAGAATCCCTCATCCTCAAGGACATGCTGCCAGTTTGTTTAAACAACGAGGGAGGGAGGGGGCGGGGACGGGGGAGAGAGAGACAGAGAGAGAGGGAAAAAGCAGCACTTTTCTCATTTTGTTCTTTCATTTTTTTTAAACAAATTTTTATTAGGAGCCTACCATATGCAAGCATTGTCCTTTCCAGTGCTTTGGATACAAAGGAAAGAAAGAGTCCAGCTCTCTGCCCTCAGGAAGCTTATATTAAGTACAAGGGAGCTCCAAGGAGGCTCCAGGGAGGAGGCCATGAAATAAACAAATAGTTACTTAAACAAAGGAAACAATTTCCCCCAGAAAGGGCCTGAGGGGGCAGGAGGCAACTCTAGATAAGCAGTGGCAGGATTTCTCTGAGGAAATGCCGTTTGAATTGAGATCTTAATATGGAAGCAAGTGCATTGAGTGATGGAAGGAGAGGTTGTAGGGGAGGGAGGAATCTAGTGCAAAGGCCCTGAGGTGGGAACTTGTAACCTTTCGTTATATTATCTGCTTTGAGTCAGGTGTACAATGTTTGGACATGATTTCTGATCAAGAGAGGAACAAATGTGTTTCTAGACCTGATTTATAGTAGCATATCTATATCTACATCTGTATCTAATTCTCCATCCCCCTCTCTGTAGCAAGGACACCTTATTTGGGTCACAGCTGAACATTCCCCTAACTACAGTTGCCATGCCCCATCCCCCACTCCTTCCTCTATGACCTGGCCAAGGCTTCACTACTATTTCATTTCCTTTCTAGAACCACAGAGAGCCATCGCTGACAGAGGCACCTCACCATTTCCTGCCCAGCTGAAGCCCACATCACTCCCTCTCCCCTCCATTTTGCATGATCCTGTGTGGAGGTAAGAGGTTCCCCAACACTTGGGTTCCCTCATGACAGAAATCAAAGCTATAATAGAGACCACTTACTTTAAACATACCCACATCATACCTGCTCTCAACCAGAAGGTGCTAACACCTAATTTCAGTGTATCTGACAGAATTCACCGAGCACTGTATAAGTTCATAAACTACACTGGGTTTGGCCATAAAATTGTCCAGTATTTTCACAGAAAGTACCGGAGACCCCAAGGAGGGATAGTAACTTGCTCAAGTCCAGACAGTACACTGGAGACAGGTCTTAGGGCTCTTCTCAAAGAACTTGACAAGCATTTTAAAATGGTTAGAAACTTTTTCCATATACTAACTCCATTTATACAGAGAAGAACACTGGAGCACAGAGATTAGTGACTTGCCCAGGGTCACTCAGGAAGTTTTGTCAGAGCCGGCCTTAAATCCAGATCTTCTGTCTAAAAATACAGTGTTTTTATAATTTCACCAGAAGGCCAATGGGTAAACAGAGGTCAATAGGTAAACATTCCAGAACAGTACACAGATATGTTGGGGGCGGGGATTACCATCCTCCCGATGTTACTGAAGATATTCAATAGGCAGTAAACTCAGTAGAAGGAAAATGTTCTTTCTGGGAAGATAGGATATTAAGTCTTTGGAATAAGCTTCTAAATAGTCAAATATTTGTACAGTTTATTTTATTTGAGTGCTTTCCCTTGGAAAACAATCCCCTGCAATGCCGGGGAGCTCCTGTAGAACGGGGCTTTAATAAACCAGAGAAATCCAGTCCTGCAGTAGACTCTGCAGGAGGTTTATTGCCTCTCCTACTTTCCACCAAATTTCTCTTCCTGGTAATATTTTTGGCATTTCAACTTTAAACATGGGCTGAGTGGAAGAGGACTCTTTTTATCTTTTAAACTGAAGTCTAACATATCACTAGAGTCATATGTGATCTTAGCGTATTTGCTCCTTTCACACAGGGTACAAGGGATGGCTTTAGGAAGCAAAGCTTGGGAAGTATGGACCTCCTTTACAATCCTAATGGCCACCTTCCTCATAGGGAGTTGCCTTCTGCTTCCCTAAACATGGGGTGCGTGTAAAGGGGTACCCAGGAAAGAGAATCTGATAGATTTAGGTTTATATCCCAGCTTTGTCCCTTAGGAACTGTGGGACCATGGCCAAGTCTCTTAACTTCTTTGTGGTTACAGAGACCTTAGGTATCCTCATTATATAGGTGAGGAAGTCAAGGCTTAAGTTAAGAAATCTGCCAAATTTTACATTGCTATTAAGTGACAGATTTGGATTTGAGACCCACATTTGTCTGATTCCAGGGGCTTAACACTTTCTAACAGCCCTGCAGCCCTGTGTGACTCTAGGTTCCCCTGTGTCATTATTCTAAGTACACATGGTCCTGGTGAATTAGCAGCAACTCAGAGGTGGCCACTGTCCCTGCAAGTTTCTGCTGGATAATTTAAGGTCTGGCTAATAAATATACGGAAAAGAGAAAAAAATATGGCTGGCAAATGACTTCTGAGTACCGACACACCTGGCTTCTTAGAATTTTTGCAGCTTTCCCATAACTCTCCTTCCTATCTCCAGCCAAATGGAACACAGGACACCCAACATTCCACCATTCCCCCAGCACAAGGGATCACTTACCCCAGGCTGGTGGGCTTGAACCTCTTTGCAAGGCCAAAGTGTATCCACACCTGTCGCCTGGACAGAGGTAGGTGGTGCTTCTGCGTTCCACGCCTGCATCATCCTGGGCTTCTCCATAGACCCTTGGTCTTGTAAGCATAACCCAAAAGGTTAATAATAATCACAACAGGCAGCCCATCATTGCCTCCCTGTCTGGCTGAGAGGTTTACAACTTAAAGTCATGGCAGAGGAAGAAATTGGCTCAATCACTCAGAGTAATGGTACATGGAGAGCCAGTTGGGCATGACTGCTATTTAACACAAGGAAACCAGGCTGCTGCGCTTAACATACGCACACACTAATAAACACGTCATGCTACGAAGTGAAAATCACCACCACCCCCTGCCCTCCCTGCCTTGCTCTGCATTTGCCTGCTTACCTCACCCCAACCCAATGAAGGGGACAAGAGTAGGACAATAAGGCCACAAATAGGTGCTCACGGCTACAATTATGTCAATACTCACAGGTCACCTTTCACTTTTTTAAAAAGATTTAAAATTTATCACAAGACCTTACCCCCAATATTCGTAAGTTATTTTGTAGGAAGAGAGTGGAAAGAAAGATTACCTGACGTCATCCCTAAGAATAGTTAACATTTTCAGATCTTTTATTGTGGGCCAGGCCCCCCTTGTGCATCTTCCTAGAAAGTCTAGTGAGATGGGTACCATTATTGCCCCTAGACTACAGATGAAGACACTGCAACTCAGGGAATTCAAATAATTGACTCATGACCTAAGAGGTGGTAATATTTGAACACAGACCGTTGTGAGTAAATCGGAGTCCAAGCTCCCAGCCTTTATGCTACATTGGGTATTTAGGCACAACGGAGGAAGAGGAAGGTGAGAAGATCATTAACTCAACAGTGCTCTCAACAATTCTAATTTTATTCCCTAAGGTCTTGAATAAGTCCACATTACGATGCCTTCCTACCTTCATTGCCACACCTCAAACATGAACTCTCAAATGTTACCATGTGCCATCTACAGCAGACACAGATAAATCCCACAATCACCCTTTTCCCCATAGAGCTCATAGTCTAGTAGAAGAGGCAGCTGGAGGAAAAGAGGTTCACAGAAACTGTTCAGATATCTCATTTTCCCCTTGGCCCTGTCCACACAGCAGGCTTCAGTCTCCAGATAGACCTGCCTTATGGATAACTAGGTTGTCAAGAGAACTTGAGAGAAGTCCCTTGTCCTAGGCCACAATCCAAGCTCAGACACTGTGGTCCTGCTGCTTCTGTCAAATGAAACAAAGTGTATTAATAATTCAGGTATCCCTAGCTCCTGTAAGAAACAAACCCCAAACTATATAATAGCTAAAGACTAGGGTAGCCAGATTTTTAAAAATGTCAATTTAAATTTTAATTTCAGATACTTTTTTTGTTTGTTTTTTAGTGTAACCTCTCTGTGCAATATTTGGGACATACTTATACCAAAAAATTATTCGTCACTTATCTGAAATTCAAATTTAACTGGGTGTTCCATGTTTTATTTGGCAACCCTGCTCAATACATCAAAGATTTATTTCTTGTTTATATAAAGTCCACAATGGGTGTTCTTAGTAGGTAGGCAGCTCCCCTCCAATTCCATCTTGGCTCTACCATCTTCCTCACTCAGTTTCCAACATAACTGTCTTATATGCTCATGGGGTCCACTCACAGAAGGGAAGGGGCATGGAGGATTCCACACGGGAATTTTGGTGAGCCAGGCCTGGAAGTGGCATTATGGACTTCTGCTCACCATCCATGCATTGGCCAGGATCAAAGTAAATTGAAAAATGTAATCTACTGTGTGCTCAAGAAGGCATCTGCTGAAAGCCTAGCCAGTCTCTGCCCCACCTGGTCATAGCAGAGCTACTCTCAGCACTTGTGTCTTCTGCATGTCTCAGGCTGCTGCTGGGTTCAATGGGCAGTCCTACACCCATTAGTGTCCTTAGCAGGGGATCAGAAGCTCTCTTCTCAGCCCTGGCCTCATTAACGAACAGCTACTTGGGGTTGGGAGTACGAGGCCATGATGGGAATAATGAGCAGTGTGATTCAAATCAATTCATTTTAATTCAATGCAATTGAGCATTTATCAATGTTCCTAGAATATTGAGAAAAGCTTGGTTCTAGGCCCCTGAAGGGTAGAGAAATTGAAACAGAAACTCAGTTATAAGTTCAAGGAGCTGCATACAATTAAATTCAATCACTAGCCCTAACCCTAATTTATATCCCATCGATATTTCAAGGGTCAGTGACAAACCCATAGGTACACAAAAAGTTCTGCCCTAAATAGTGGGATACAGAGTGGTCCCTCCTCTCCTGAATTTCTAAAACACTTGGTGCATATGTTTGTTTGTTCATTCATTCACTTATGTAGGCATTCATTCAATTAGTTCACTCACTAATATTTAAGAAGCAGAGATATATTGTATTCTGAGATGTGGGAATGGGAATGTAAATTGAAAAAGATTGAGACACTGTCTTCCAGAAACCCAGAACTCAGTCAGATACAAGACAGATGGTGGTTAATACTGTGATAAACATTCAAACAGTGCTAAAGGACCTCTGGGGAGGGGGATATTAATTCTGACGGGAGGGTGGGGTGAAGATTCCATCAAAGATCCAACAATGACTTCCGAAAGAGACAACTGAACTTGCCCTGACCAGGATGGCGGAGTCAAAGGCCTGGCTCAGAGTCCCCAACAGCCTTCACCTTGTCTCCCACCTATTCCTCCCTAATAGGAGAAAGGCAGTGAGTTTATCTCAGGGGATAACTCCAAAGCAGTCTTTCATTTTATCTTAAAAAATTATTCAAATTTTGAATCCCACTTCACAGAATACCACTGTTTCTTTTGCTATAAAAATTTTAATATAACTGGCTAAATTACCTGTCACTGAGTAAAATTATTTCATCTTGTGCACCCCTTCTTTTGAAGAGTAACTTCTCCAGAAATTCAGCTTCAGAGAGTATATGACTAGAAGTTCAGTTTTCACTTACCTTTTGTCTTTTTTCCTTGTCAGGAAAATGAAATATTCTGCTTTAAAGACTCTGAGACTGATCATAAGCTTGGTGAACAGAAAGCACAATAATCACAGATGAGTCCTGTACGACATGAACACAGTAGTTTTCATGCACTTTTCTCACATCAGCGGGGAGATATACAGAATAGTGCAACTTAGACATGAGTGGTATTTCTGGGCCACGGTGCTTCTGGTGGGACCTCCAGTGAGTGTGACTCTGGTTGTAAAAGAGCTACCAGGACTGAAATCTATAGGGATTGAAGTCTGGAATTTGACACACCTCACAAGTTAAATAGCCTAAGAAAATGTTACATACTTCCCTCTTCCTGGTCTCTCCACAATGAAACACCGAAGTGTTAGGAAAGCCCCTGTTTCTGATCAGGATTTAGGGCTTAGATTTCAGCACAGAGCCTGGGGATTTAGCTGTGGGACTCTGGGAGTCACGCTGCTTCAATTCACACTCACTATATGGAAACTGCACCTCTCGACAGCTACAAGGCTTTGAAAATGAGACTGACTTTCTCAGAATAAAGTAGATTTCCAGGGTTGCCAAAAACTGCTCAGTGTTGGCCGGGGACCTGTGTGTTTGTGCTTATGTGTATCCAAAGGGAGAACACGCCTTTCTCTTATGCGCAGATCCCTTTCAAAGACAGCATTAAGAAATTATGCCCAATAGCTGACAGCAACGGTGGCTATGTCTTACCCCAAAGCTTTGTCAGAAACCCCATAAAACCTGGCTCAGGGTTTGTGACACCCACTGAAATGCTGTGCTTCTTCCATAATAACCTGAGCTCTGCTGCTCGTCATTAAGGGACCTCTCTTATTAAGCATCTCTTTTTTAAATGGCTGCCATCATCTGGTCCCAGTGTACATTAAATCCCATTATAATTATAAACACACTTTCCCATAACATCCGTTGCAGATTTCATCCACACTGCCTACCCCTTCAGGGCATCTTTGCACTAATAACAACTCAGATTTGCTATTTGAGTTGACAACATTAGGTCCCAACACCATTTGCAATATGCTGGGGAGAGAGAATAGAAAAAGCTTTCTGTTCCTCAATCATAAAGATCTTGGGGTCATAGCAACTCAAGGCCTCAAGGGCTAAAAGAAATAACCCCTCTTTGTCTCTTTTTGAAAGTCATTCTCTGCCCTAAAGATGAACAGCACTAACCAGGACTGGTGGAGGGGGGTGAGGGTGAGGAGAGGGAGAGGACGGAAATTACTAATTAAAGAAATAATCTTATTTGGTTTTCTGGGTTTCAACTAACCAGAATCCACCTACATATCACTTGATTATTTCCCCCTCTGTTTTTTGGAGGGGGCATCTAAGGAAGTGACATAAAAGAATTAAACATTTTAAAAAAGGCGAAACACAGAAAACTATCGACATACAGGGTGAGACAAAAGTAGGTTGACAGTTGTGAGTATGTGAAACAGTTTATTTATTTATTTATTTATTTATTTATTAAAAATATGGAACGCTTCACGAATTTGCGTCTCATCCTCGTGCAGGGGCCATGCTAATCTTCTCTGTATCGTTCCAATTTTAGTATATGTGCTGCTGAAGCGAGCACTATTTATTTATTTTTAAGATTTTATTTATTGTTTTTAGAGAGAGGAGAAAGGAGGGAAAAAGAGAAGGGGAGAAACATCAACGTGCGGTTGCCTCTCCCATGCCCCCAACTGGGGATGTGACCTGCAACTCAAGCATGTGCCCTGACTGGGAACTGAACTGGCGATCCTTTGGTTCACAGGCTGGCACTCAATCCACTGAGCCACACCAGCCAGGGCTATTCTTGTATTATTTATTAATTACTGTATTATTTTCCATATGAACACCTGTAAACCTACTTTGCCCCACCTTGTATGTACTGAGGGCAAATTTGACTCTGCTTAACTTTTTTTAAAATGCTCACTTTAACCTTACCCAAGGATATATTTTTTTTATTGATTTTAGAGAAGGATGAAGAGGGGGAGAGAGAAGAAGAGAGAGAGAGAAAGAGAAACATCGATGTGAGAGAGATACATCAATTGGCTGACCAGGGATCAAACCTACAACCTAGGTATGTGCCCTGACTGAAGACTTAACCCACAACCTTTTGGTGCATGGGTTGATGCTCAACCAACTGAGCCACCCGGCCGGGGTGACTCAGCCTAATTTTTGACATCATGTGCATTTAGCTAGTAGATAGTTATAATAATGACCTTAAAGCACTGTAAGAGCCTTTGCCACAAGAAAAGTACACAACAGGTTTGCTGCGTCTTCCCCCAAGGGTCCCTAGTGAGGTAAAGATCTGAGAGTGCATGTGACAGCCTGGTGCATCCTCCAGTGGCAACTTGGAGTTCTCAGTGGTAGAGGGGACTACTTGTTTCCATTGATTTACTCTTGCCTCTTTCTCTGAAAATGCTTCATCCCCCACTCATCACAAGGTTTTGGGGAAATGCACAGTAGCTTCTCCCCAAAGGTTGGAGGTCTTGACTTATTTATCATGGTAGGAAAGTTTACTTTTAAAATTTAAAACTATTTTCCAAATGAGGAGTTGGAACAAAATGAGTTGCAATATTCCATTAACACTCAATCAGAATACTTAAAACGCCACTACAACCTTCTTCCTGGGCAGCTGTTTAGTTCAAGTTTTATTGTAATTCAAAACACCCTCCTCCATTTCTGCCTGAGATTTTGAGGAAGGATGGAAAGTGCAGCAATCCTTGAAGATCTAAGTCTATTTACCTGGGAGCCTGATTCAGAGGAGAACTGTCTGGTCCTAGGCTTGGCTGGTTGCTGCACAGAACTTGGCCTCAGAGGAGTAAGAGGAGATGAAACATGAAAAGCCCCCGTCTCCCACTAGACCAGTAGGATTTTCTATCCCACTAGAGACTGTATAATCTGAAGTTTAAGATCATCAGGAGCTTTGCAGTCAGAATCCTCTGATTTTAAGCTTCAGCTTTGGTGTTTCATAGTTGTGTAGTCTTGGGTAACACACTTCATCTCTCTGAACCTGTTTTCTCATCTGCAGAAATGGGGGAGTAAAAGCACTTGCATTAATAGGTTGTTATAAGGATTAAATAAACAACATAGGTAATGCATTAAGATTCAGAGTCAGTGCTCAAAATGAGTTATTATTCCCACTGTCTCCTTCCTGTAAGATCTCTTAGACCTGATATACCCTCCTCTTCCACAAACTGAGCTCTGACTAGCTGCTGCCAGTGGGAAGTATATGAATAAAAAAGGAGATGAGGGAATAGGGAGATTTAGCAATGGAATTCCATCCAAAGGTCAATTCATCTATTCCCCTGTCTCCAACATGACCTCTCCCCAGAGCGAGGGCTCTTCTATTTTTAGGACCTGTCAAGAACTGGTGTCCCAGTGTCTCTTACCATATACCCTTCAAGAAAAAAAGGAAAAAGAAATCCCTACAAATATATGAACATTAAAGTTGTGTGTGTGAGGGGCCTGGGGGGAGAGTGTGTTTTCTCTTGTAATTTTCCATCCTGCTTGTTTTTAGGTGCTGCCATATGAAATCTCTGAACTGGGGATTCTCATCAGCCTTCCGGGGCCCCAAGGACATAGCTCTGGCTGTAAATGGTGCCAGTTTTGGTGGCAGAGCTGCTGCCGCTTTATCTGGGCCCAATAAACCTTATCAAACTGCTGTGCAGCCAGCCTTCAGCGCTAAGTGGAAATGCTGGGAGCCCAATGCTGGCACTCAGCCCGCAGCCTCGCCTGCCTTCCTCCTTTTTGTTACCTTCTCCACCTCTTAAATTCAGACATTAATCTCTCTTTAACACTTACTAACAAGGGTTGGGCTTTTTAATGGGCAGAGTTTATGAAGCAAGGGAGATTTTCACATAGAGTGAATATGGTATGGAGGTGGGGGAGTCCAGTGCTATGGAGGAATTGTTTTTTCTTTCCCATTGTCTCCAGAGATACTCTCTTTCTCTGATTTGAGGATTAATAGAAGATTAGGACCAAGGGCTAATTGTGTGTTTCTTATGCTACTGCACTTGGGAGGGGCTCCTAGTGGATGTGGACAGTGAGGCAGGAACCTTTAGTAGGCACCATTTAGGCAGAAATGCAGTTAAGTTTAATGATTCTCCATTTCCCTGGTGAGGCATTAGGAGGGTCTTTTCTCCTCCCCTTGCAGGCCAGTTCTCTTAACTTTCTTTAAATCCCTTTGCACTTACAGACTGCGTAGACCTTAGCTAGAAAAATTGTCTTTATTGTTAATTAAAAGGAATACCCAGGACCTGGGCTTTCCCATGCATCAGGTAGGTGTTGCAGTTCCAAGAGGACTGCCCTCTGCCGTCCTCTCCTTTTCCCTGACTCCCGCAGGTCCCAGCACTTTCCTGGGAGCAGGAGACAAGACCGATGCTTGCTGGGATGGAGTTGCCTGTCCTTGGGACTACCCTATTAGCAGCTCTTGGGAACCCAGATCAGTTCTGATTTGTAAACTTTGCCGCCTGGCTTTTCGCAGCCGGAAGCAGATTTTTTTCTTGTCTCTAGTTGGCTTCTGCCAACTTCCATGACCCTACAGTTCCTGGGGCATGATTTTCCGTCTGGGGCAGCGCCAGAGACACACATGGGGATGTGATTATACGTGAGTCTTGCGGAAAACCTTTGACCCACCCGCGTGTCAGGGACAGAATATAGAGACTCAGGACTCCGTGATTGAAACCCGGCATCCCTGGCTGCGTGACGTCAGGGGCTGACTGTCCAGAGACACCACCACTACGCTTCTGAAGCTTAGTTGGCCACCGCGGCCTGCACCCAGAAGAGCGCTTCCCACCTCTTGCCCACTACTGTCGTCAAACTCCAGGGAAAGAGGGGAGAAAGGGACTCTCCAAGGGGGCTCTCCGCCGCTGGGGAAGGGCAGATTATTTCTGGTGCTCTACTCCGAGGTTAGTGAGCTCCACTCTAAAGTGGAGCAGCCAGCAGCTGAGAGGGTGAGGCACTCGGGGGTCTGGAGCTTCTCCAAGTTTTCATCTCCCCCTGAAGACTGCGCTGAAGAGGGCACAGGTCTGGGGAACTGCTTCCAACCAGGTTCCTTGGGGGTTAAAGCCGAGGGCGCGCTTAAGACTGAGAGGGATAAAAGATTCTCTTAGGCTTCGTCCTCAGGTCTCAGGGGTCACGACAGCTAAAATCGGGCGTCCACTTCCAGCGCTGGATTCCCGCGGACGCTCTCTACTTGGTTCACCAGGGCCCGCGAATCCTGCGCCTGGAAACTTCTCGCAATTCGTTTGCTCATCGCCCAGAGGCACATCGCAGCCGGGAGGCACAGAAGGCCTGAGCTAGGGCTGGGAAAGAGACCCTCTAAAACCGACCTTCAGCGTGCAGAGGATGCAGCCCTGAGCCCGGAGCAAAAGTGAAAAGCGAGATGACATCCCCTGAATTGGGGCAAACATTGGAGCCAGGGACAAAACTCTGCTCCTGGAGAAGAGTAGGGGAAACAAAACCCGTGTCCAGTGGGAATTAAAAACCCGGGAGTTGAAGGTGGGGGCTGCTTCCCGCACCTCAACGCCAGTGCCCCCAACTAAGGATTCCGAGCCCGTGGCACTCTTCTCCTTGAGCTCCTCCTTTCCTCTCCGCTTGGCCGGTGAGCGGCGGCCGACGGCGCCCCAGCAGCAGCTAGATGTCAGGCGAAGCCTGGAGCGCTGCGCGCCGGGAAGGGAGGGGATGGGAGGAGAGGGAAATGAAGGGGTGGGGCGGGGAGCGCGCGTCGGCTTGGCTAGTGCCGGGGGGTGGGGGGAGCAGGGGGACGGTGAGGGAAAGGGGGGTGTGTGGGCGGGCTAAGCCGGAGGACAGGGTGGGAGGTGGGGGGGGGGGCAGCTGTGGGCAAAGCGCCCGGCTCCGCCGCCAGCACTAAAGATGGAGAGGCGCCGGGGCCTCGCAGGGGAGGGGGCTCAGCGTTGACGTGGGACGCGGCGGAGGCGCCGAAGCCGGTGGTGATTTGCTAACCTCGCAGCAGAGAGGAGTTGAGGGCGATGAGAGCGGGTACTGCGAACTGCCGGGCGATGCCGCCGCTGCCGCCGTGATACCGAGAGCAACAGTTCTCCAGCAACACCCCTCCCCGACACTGGCACACCCCCTCTGCCCCCAAAGGCACGCACACCCACCCCACAGCGCCCGGCTAGGCAGCGGTGAGTGAGGGGCCGGGGAGGTGCTCACCGCCCAACGAAAGCCGTGCGCCGAGGCGCCCCTAGGTTGGAGAGGTCTGGGGGGCGCGTTCGCTTCGGCCACTCGGCCACTCGGCTTGTGCCTGGTTTTATTCGGCTTGTTCCTTTTCTGCTGCTGCAGCCGTTGCCACTACCGGTTGGGGGTCGGCTAGAACGAGGAGCCCCGGCTGTCAGCTTGGGCGCAGCTGCCACCCCAACCCTTCCACTCCAGGGCACGGTCAGGGCGAGAGGTGGGGGCAGCGCGGTCTGCGGGGGCTGAGGGCGGGAGCGGCGGGTTGGGGATCGGGAGGCTTTGTACCGCCGGCGGTCGGTGGAGGAGCCGGGAGCCGGTGGGTGCTCATATGTATGCGGACCGGTGCGCGGGCGCGAGATACGGTGGTGGTTTGTGTGTTTATTTGCTGGCCGGCTGGGAAGCTAGAATTGGAGGATCAGAAGAGTGGATCTGGGGGGAAGGGGAGCAGGACTGGGACTCGCCTGGGTCTGTTTTTCTTTGAAAAACGCGATGGGCCCCCTTTCTTTCCCTTCTTGATTGGACTTGATCCTTTCTTTTTAAGAGGGAGGGGCGGCCGTGGCGGAGCTCCGGAGGGTCTTCAGGGTTCCGGGCCCTCTTCGGCTCTCGGCGGGACTGGCCGTGACGCCGGAGCTCGCCGTGCGCTCCCGGTCGCAGTCGGTGGGTGCCTGGCTCTGCACCTGATGCTTTCGGGATGCCGTTCCCACCCCGGTGCGCCGGGAACTCTCTTGCACAGCCCCTGGAACATTCCCGCGGGCGCTCGAAATGCGTGCGGTCTCGCTGGCCCACGGACCCGCTGGAACACACAGACGCACTCTGTACCGACTCACTCGCCGGTTCCCCGGTACTCGCGCACTGTGCCTGGGCCGGGCACGCTGGCTGCTTGGCGGCGCCGGACCGAGGCCGGAGATCCTGCCCGTCGCTCCCGGGGGTCACGGCCCTGGGTCGGAGAGGGAGGGCCGGCGGATTTCGTCTCGCCTTTTCTCCCACAACTCTCGGTGGGGCTTTTGTGCTTCCCCTTCGCGGCGGGGCGGGTCCGCCTCCTCGCCGCTCGCCTAGGCGCCCAGCCTGCCCGACTTTAGCTTTCCGTCCCGGTCTCTTTCGCTTTTCCTCTTCCCTAGTCCGGCTCCTTTTCCTTCTACCGTCTGGCTCCCCGGGAAAAGTTGTTTCTCTAAGTTTGCCGAAGTCGTCTCCAAGTCTCCGGGGGGCGGGGGGGTGGTGGTGGCTGGCAAGTTGGGGTGTGTGAGAGCGCGATCGATCCTCTGAGCTCGAGCGAGTTAGCGCCGGCTTTCTCCCGCGCCGCCGGGCTGGGCGCTGCAGCCAGCGATGTCCGAATCGCCGGCGCTGAGCCGCACGGGTCGGGGTGACGGTTGACTGAGAGCAGCCTGATTTCCCTGAGGACCCAGAGTTTGTTTTTGGGAAGGAATTCAGGTAGCCCAGCCTCCATTCTTTCCATTGCTCCCTCCTTATTCTCAGAAACCCGAAGTCTGCGGGAAAGCGTATAGTGGCAAGGCGGGCATGAGTGGCCGTCCCGAACCCTTGGTGGCCTGAGTCTAGATACCAGGGTGGGCAGCAAATGTGTCTTAATTAGCCATGTCCCTACCCCTTCCCGCGAGAGATTTATGGCTCTAGAATCCATGTGGCCCCTTCTGAGGGCAGAAGCAAGGAGGGTTGGTAGAGTGAGTAAGAACCCTTGCTTTGCTTTGCTCCTAGTTCATTTCACTGCAATATTGACCACGGCAAGGCAGAGGCTGGGAGGGAACTGGGCCTGTGAGGTCTATCTAACACTCTTTTTAAGGCTCAGGAGTTCCAGAGCCCTGTTATTGATCCTGAACAGCGCTCTGGGAGAGGCCTTTGTCTCCCAGTCCTGTCTTCCTTCATACTGGTTGTAACTCACACCATAAATGCTGGTGCCAATATCACTTACAGCACCCTGGGGCAACGTCCAGCATCAGTTGCTGCTCCTGGACTTGCCCACTCCTGGGAGCTTGTGGAACACACTTGGAATTCATGTTCTTGGCATGTACACTCCTGGGTGCAAGAGTGCATATTTCTTATAATCTCTCTTCTTAGGTTCTCCATGACCTGTCCTTCTACATTTTATAGATCCTTCTGTCCACTGGGCACTTGTGGGCAGGAGGTAAGTGCAACATGTTATGTAAGTGTACACCCACGTGTTAACTCTCCCTCTCTGGTTGGTGTATACACACATGAATGCATGGAGTTCAGATTTTGGATCACACATACAATAATTTTGAGGCACCTATGGGTGGAAGTGACCCAAGCTAATGTGTGGGTGATGTGTGTGTGTTCCTGTTAGTGTCTAAAAAGGGGATCAGGGTCTGTGGGTCCTTTTCAGTGCTAAGAAGAGTGGAAAGACAGAGGCCCGTGATGACACTGGCTGGTGGTCAGAGGATGGGCCTGGAGGAGGCCAGCCCTTGCCCATAGACTTCTGTGGGCCAGGACTGCAGGCTGCTTGGCCAGCTAGGCTTGACTTTACTCCTGGGGCTACCACTGTGAAGCAGGGTTTAGAAAAACTTTGCTTTGAAGATGAAGGTTGCTGCATAGGGGGCTGAGAGGGAAATTGAGTGCTTAATTTGAAGGGGTTCAGTTTACTAATTTTCAGTAAGTGCTGGGTGCTTCCTCCTAACATGCTGGCCTTACACAGGATCCTCTCTGCCCCCACTTTTAGACTTATAGAAAGACCAGGGCTTAGAAGACTCCTCTGTCATTTTCAGTTTACTTCACCTAACAGTGAATTAGGCATAGGTAATGGCAGAAGTTTCTCTTTGTTCTCATTTGTGGGTTTGTGAAGGCAGACTCCCAGATTTCCAGGAAGCCCCCTCCCTCTCCATGAAAATCTCTGGGGTTCTCTTGCTGGGTGACTGAGGGCAGGGTGCTGTGTTGTATTACTTGAATTCTTACTTTTAGGGGCACAGACTAATCTGCCTTTTGTTCTGTCATCTCCTTTTTCTCTTTCCCCTTTTTCCTCTCTAGCTGTCTCCATTGGCCTGGGAAACCTACCCTGCCCCACCACGCAGAGCCAGGAAGGAAAGAGAGCCTCATGCCTAAGCTGTGGGGAGCACCATGGATCTGACAAAGATGGGCATGATCCAGCTGCAGAACCCCAGCCACCCCACGGGGCTCCTGTGCAAGGCCAACCAGATGCGGCTGGCCGGGACGCTGTGTGATGTGGTCATCATGGTGGACAGCCAGGAGTTCCACGCCCACCGGACTGTGCTGGCCTGCACCAGCAAGATGTTTGAGATCCTCTTCCACCGCAACAGCCAGCACTATACTCTGGACTTCCTCTCCCCAAAGACTTTCCAGCAGATTCTGGAGTATGCGTACACGGCCACACTGCAAGCCAAGGCGGAGGACCTGGATGACCTGCTGTACGCGGCCGAGATCTTGGAGATCGAGTACCTGGAGGAACAGTGCCTGAAGATCCTGGAGACCATCCAGGCCACAGATGACAATGACACAGAGGCCACCATGGCAGACGGTGGGGCAGAGGAAGAGGAGGACCGCAAAGCTCGGTACCTCAAGAACATCTTCATCTCAAAGCATTCCAGTGAGGAGAGTGGGTATGCCAGCGTGGCTGCACACAGCCTCCCTGGGCCCGTGACAGACCAGAGCCCGTCAGTCTCCACCTCATTTGGCCTTTCAGCCATGAGTCCCACCAAGGCTGCAGTGGACAGTTTGATGACCATAGGACAGTCTCTCCTGCAGGGAACTCTTCAGCCGCCTGTAGGGCCCGAGGAGCCAACTCTGGCTGGGGGTGGGCGGCACCCTGGGGTGGCTGAGGTGAAGACGGAGATGATGCAGGTCGATGAGGTGCCCGGCCAGGACAGCCCTGGGACAGCTGAGTCCAGCATTTCGGGTGGGATGGGGGACAGGGTTGAGGAAAGGGGCAAAGAGGGGCCCGGGACCCCAACGCGGAGCAGCGTCATCACCAGTGCTAGGGAGCTGCATTATGGGCGTGAGGAGAGTGCTGAGCAGCTGCCACCCCCAGCTGAGGCTGGCCAGGGTCCCCCAGGCCGACCGGAACACCCGGTACCCACAGTAGAGAAACATCTGGGCATCTACTCTGTGTTGCCCAACCATAAGGCTGACTCCGTGTTGAGTATGCCGTCTTCAGTGTCCTCTGGCCTCCACGTGCAGCCCACTCTGGCCGTCTCCATGGACTTCAGCACCTATGGGGGTCTGCTGCCACAGGGCTTCATCCAGAGGGAGCTGTTCAACAAGCTGGGTGAGCTGGCTGTGGGCATGAAGTCGGAGAGCCGGACCATCGGGGAGCAGTGCAGTGTGTGTGGGGTGGAGCTTCCTGACAACGAGGCTGTGGAGCAACACAGGTAGGTCCCTCGCCGGCCCCACCTGACATCCAGGCCCAACTGCTGGCCCTGGCACACTGTCTTCGTACATGGCTGCTCCTGAGGCTTGGGGCCTGGCTCCCCACCCTCCCTATTTGTTTAAAAAAACACTTCTTTCTAAGTCTTGGGGCTGGGGGTGTGCTTTCTAAGTGTGGTGAGGGTCCTAGGATCTGTCCTAAGCACTGGGGAACTCATGGGCCTAGCTTCTTACTGGGCCCTTCCTTCTTTCTGCTTTTGGGCTCCCATTTTCTTGTTCTGCTGTTGAGGTGGTTCTCCTTTGTCTGGAGTGACTAATAAAGTAGAGGGAGGGAGAAGAAAAAGTGGAATTGAGGACTAAGGTTTCCCATAGCGTGGATATGGCCATGTTGCCAGGTTTAAGGTACCCAGGTTCCCATCAGTGGTTCCTGCCAAGGCAGGCCTGCTGCAGCTTAGCAGGGAAGGAGGGGCTGGTGCTGCTTAGACCACAAGAGCAGCTGCAGGTTCTGAACAAACGTCATTCCTGGTGAACATTCATCACCAGGAACATGGCTTCCCCTGTCCCTCCTCTCTTTTCCTGCAAACACATTCAGAAGGAGTTGATTTAAATTCAGGGGGAAGGATGGGCATGAGAGTGGGTTTTGCCGCCTGCAGAGCCGTATTCTTCTCGCATCTCAGCTCACGTTGAATTAAATGCCACTTCAGGCCAGCATTGGCGTCCCTCTGGCCTCTGACTCCTTCTCTGTGAAATAACCATCCGGTGAGCTCTTATGACATGTCTGGTTCAATACATGCTTTACGTGGAGTCACATTTTTGTTAAAACAACCGTCTGAGATAGGCAGTGTCCTCCTTTTACGTGGGGAGATACGGAGACCATTAGCAGGATTACAGAGAATGTAGGAGGCAGAGCTGGAGGAGGAGCCAGGTCCTAACCCCTTGTACTTTGCTGCCTCTTGGAGTAGTCGTTCAGTTGAAGAGGACCGTGCCTGTAGAACAGAGGGTTTTGGAAATTGCTCATCAGAAGTGGAGTAAATATGGAGGGAATCAGTAGTGGGTTTGGTGTTCACCTGCATCGGCCATAAGGACATGCCCGTCATTTTACCCTCCAGTCCCTGGGTCTGATGAATAGTGTCGAGAAACCCAGTTTCTGTCATCATTGTGAGAAAATTTCCCAGTGTATCGTCTTGGCTGGTCTTGGGGGATTCTCTACTTCGGCACCCCTCTTTGTCCACCCTTTCCTCCATTTCTCATTCATGTGGGGGGGGGTGTAACTGAGAGGGTATTGGGGAAGACGGAAGGCATCTGGAGATTTGTCTGAGTGCCCCAAGCTGAGCCGGAACCTGCTCCGACAGTGCTTAATTGGTGGCTCTGAGACTGACTTACCCTGTGGAAAGTGCTGCTGAGCTAAATGTAGCCGATTTTTTTTCTGGCGGGTGCGAAAAACAACCGCCACTAAGGTGTGTCTTCATGCCTGTACAGCTCAGAAATAGACTGAGGTTGTGTTTGTTTTTGCTCAAACTTTCCTAAAGAGGAAACCCCCTCCCCAAAGTCAAGCAGGTAGGTTTATCATCATCTCCGGATGTGAATTATTTCAGTTACGAACTATGGGAAATGGGCTGTAGTGGAAAGTAAATTGTTTCTGGCTCTCCTTGGGTTCTGATCGCTTCTCTTTACCTGAGAGGGCTACAAAAGCTATCATCCTCCCACGAGTTCTAAGGTCCCCTTCTGTGGGACCCTCGGTCCTTCGGGGCGAGGCTGAGGGCCGGCTGTGGGGTCCTCCACTGAGCAAGAGTGGTGAAACTGGAGCTTGGGGTAGTCACGCAACATTTCTGGGCCTTGTTTTACACTTTTTAAAATGGAGGTGGTCGGCAAGGTGCAGTGCTGAATTAACGAAATCATATCTTAGAAATCCTTGGAGCAGTCACTGGCTGGCACATAGTGAAGGTGAAGAACTAACCGTTCTATCCCCCATCTTGTTTGGGTCTCATCTCAGCATAACCTCCATTGGCTCTGAGTTCTACTGTGTAGAGTCCACTGAGCTGCCTTCCACCGCGGTTGTGTTGGCCATGGGGCATTGCGGAGAATGTCTTTGTCCTTGTGGTCCTGGAATCCTTGGTGTCACGCTGCGGGCTGCTGACTTGGAGAATGTGCTTTTGACTGAGAGTGGAAAGTAAGCTGCTGCAACCCAAGAAACTAGAGCCTGGGGCAGTGCCTTGGGTGGAAAGTTCTGAGGGTCTAAAGAAATCGAGGAGGGGACAAAATGTTCCTGGGCGTACTCGGCCCTCACTCAGACTGGCGGCCCCTTGGCCCCTGATCAGAAGCACTTTGTGGGAGGCCTTTCCCTTTTCCCTCTCCCTCTTGCTTTCCCTCTCCCTCACAGCTCCCGGATTAAAGTGCTACTTCCCTATTTCCTGCTGTTCTCTGTTCCTCCCTCCACATCCCAACTACCCGTAAAAACAAAAAGCCAAGACAAAATAATCAGAGTTGGAGATTTTGACGTCAGGAGACTGTGGAGCTGGTTCTAACTTAACGGTGATGAACATGATGAAGTAACAGGCTACAGATTTTGTTTTTAAGCCCGTAGGCTAGAGTGGTGGTAAAGGCTAAGTGCCTTGCAGTGACTGCGGCTTTCTTCTTGGGGAGCAGAGGGTCACAGAGAGGATGGAAGCGGAGAGCGCTGGGAAGCGATGCAGGAAGAAGAGCTGGTTATGGAATCCCCTCAATAGGTTTCCTCATCACTTGGCCCCAGGCTGGTGAGCGAGGAGCCTGTACGCATAACAGGTAGTGGGAGTGAAATTTAGTGAAGTCGTGGTCCCTGCAGTGCACCTCGAGATGTAAAAGCAATGTCAAAGGTATCATGGATGGATGGAAAAAACCAGTCAAAGGCACTACTGGAGTAAATCAAATGGCACTTAACTCACCTGAAGGATCGAGAGGAAATCATAACAGTCAGAACACCTGAGCAGCAGCATTCTCCAGGTAGATGCAGGAGCAAGTTCTGGACCCCAAAACCTACCCGAGTAGGCCCATGTTATAGAAGATAATGACTGAGGGAGGGAGGGTGATGTTGGGAGGGTCATGTTTAGCTTCTGGAAGACTGGACTCTCTAGGTTCAGTCTCTTCTTTCTCTTTCTCTCTCTGAAAGGCTGGAGCAGTTCTGCACATAAGCTTGTCTGGATCCACTACTCTAGGGGCCTGCTCAAGTGGGCCAGGTGCACCTTTTCATTCTCAGAGTTACATACACATGTGAGAAGATTCCAGGGAACAGTATGGTTGAATTAAGTGTGAACACAGCCCTCATTTCTAGCCCTCTGTCTCCCTCCCTAGGCTCATATAGCCTGGTCATAATATGTTTCTGAATTCAGTGCTGCAGGATCAGAGTGGGATCTGGTTTCCTAGGAGCTCTGGGTCTTCTACAGACAATCCCGTGCAACAGCTGCAGCGGGTGTCCTGCACACCCAGAGGTGGAACTCCTGCCTGGTTCTTGCAGGGGTGCTCAGGAACCACAAAGAGTGGTCCCAGCCCGCAAGCTCCCTGGACCCAGCTTTTGGGCGTCTGAGCCCCGTAGTCGAGATGTCAGAGTTCCGCCTGGCCCTGTGCCCTGGTCTCTCTCAGGTGGCCAGCTGCCCTGTTTTCAGTGGTTGACCATGTAGAGGGCCAGTAGCCACTGACCTTGGTTTTGGCCATTTTTGAGAATTTAGAAGTTGCCCTGAGCTCTTGGTCCCTTTTTCTCGTTCTACCAGCTTTAAGGCATCTGTGAGATCAAACCAAGTTCTGTTTGGAAATGAGTATGCTGTGGAATAATATTAGCAACAGCAATAATATTAATTATGACCTTTATCAGCTGTAGCACTTTCTCCTTTGCAGAGCATCTTTAATGACTTTATCTTTCTTAATCTCACATCCTCCCCAAAGGGGATACAGGCCCATCATTCCACATTTGTGACTCTGAAGTCTGAAAAGTGCTGAAAGCTGCTAGGTTCTGTGTAAGTTTGCAGCAAACTCATTTAGTGACAAAACCTGAGCTGAACTGATGTGAGGCTATATTTATCCTGCCTATTTTGAATATTCATATGTTTTGCCGCAAAAATATTAATGTGTTTGATTACAGAGTGCTTCCTTTGACTCCTCGGGAACTGGGCAAACACTATCAGTCCCATGGTTCCTTTCTAACTTCTGAACAATTTGCATTTCTGCAGTGCCCCAGGGTTTTGGATAAGGGATTGTGGGCCATTATCGGCCCCAATTTACAGATGAGGAAAATGAGCTTTGAAGACATTAAGTGACTTGTTCAAGGTCACATAGCTATAAATGGATAGGACCAGGAACTCCACTTGCCTTCTAATTCACAGGCCTGGGTGCTCCACGTCAGGCCATATAAGAACATGTGCATTGCCATTTTGGGTCAGATCCATCTGACCTAGTCTTTGGTTGCCAACTCCGGCCCTGCGATGCCACCATAGGAGGCTACAGCTATCTTCCTTGACGTCAATCCTAAAGGTCAGGTGGCGCCCAGCTTCTCTTAGTAGCTATTTATGGCTGTTCTGTCATTCACAGATTTGCCCAAATCCTCTCCGAATCCATTTCTATTTCTAGGAAGTATCCTTTTGGGGGTGATGAATGACTTAAGTCCGTAACCTGTTGGGCTCCTGGAAATCTAGCCTTTTGGGGAGGACATTGGTTGTAGAGATAAGAAGATGGCACAAAGCTTTGTGGTGGTGTACCCGCTGCAGTGACAGCCATGCCTCGAGACCCAGCTCTTCTTTCTTGCTTTCTCTCTCTGTCTCTCTCTCTCTGTTGCGCGTGCGCTCTCGCTCTCGCTCTCTCTCTCTCTCCCCCCCCTCTCTCTTTTTTTCTTTAGCTCTGGTCAGCACTGTCTCTTTTTCATCCTGAGCTTTAATTTCTCCATTTGTAAACTTAGAGACTTGGACAAACTGTTCCTGGATTTCTGAGTTCTTTAAAAAGTTCTTCATTTACTGCTTGTGCAGCCACCTCCATCTTCATGAAGACCTTTTGGTTCACTGGATTTTGCTCTGTTTTGGAATCGGGATTCCAGACAAAACAGGGGTCACTTAGACTGGAGTCTGCCTGTAACCTGCTTAGGGTTACTGAGTCATCTGTGATTTAGGCTGAACTCTTGGAAATTTTGTAGATGATTGATTTTATTTCCAGTGAAGGAAGATTGCAAGCTCTCCCATCTCAGAGAGAAGTTCCATTTTGTCTTGCTGTCACCGTTGGATGGTGCTGCTACTTGTGGGAGGGACTGGGGAAGAAAGATTTAGTTCAGCAACACTTGAACCTCCTGCTTGTTCTAGGAACACTATGAATCTTTAAGATAGTGATTATCCTAAACTATTAAAATCAAACTCCATTTACACTCTTGTTTCTAATTCAGAAGAAAAACATTTCCAATCACTTTAATTTTTTTAAATTAATGACTTTAAAGCAAGTCCCACTGAAAGCCTGAGTGGGAAGAGTCTTGTTAAATAAATATAGGCGTGTCTCAATTTGTTTAATGAAGGGTTCCTGAATTTTCCATGATAGCTAAAGGTTTTCTTAGTCAAGTTCAGTATTGGGGGTGTTAGGTGAGAGCTGACTCAATGGTAATAATTCTGGTAGAAAGGAAATTTACCACAGCATCCCCACGGCCCCACCTCTGACCCCATGTTTTATACATAATAAATGTATATTTTGAGCAAATGAGACTATTTGGTTTGAAATCCCAGTGTCACCACTTGCCAGCTGTGTGACTGTGGTTATGTTACTTAACCTCTCTGTGCTGCTTGCTCATTTGTAAAATGGAAATAACAACTACTTACTTGGTTTGTTACAAGGATTAATTAGTAAATATTTGTCAAGTGTGAGGAATGGTGGTAGCACAAGGTAGGCGCTCCATGTGTGTTTGCTACTGTATTTTTATTGCCATTGTTCTTGTGAAGCGGGACACACTGTGTTTGTGTTGGTCCAGGTCCTGCTTTTCCCCAGAGGCATTGGTTCTTACAGCACCATCAAAACTGTTGCCTTGGACTCCTGTGTGTTTGGGGCTGATACATAGTGAGCACTGGCATTTGCCTGGACAAGCTGATCCCTTGCACCTTCGTGGCCAAGGTACTCTTTGTCCCATTGACCCGGCCTGATGAGTCATTCCAGTTCTCATTTAAATTTAGCTGGGCCACTCTCCACCGGCACCAGTTCCAAACGCCCAGGCGGCTCACCGATGCAGTGTCCTGTTGCCCATGCATGAGGCCAGAAGAGCAGGTCACTGTGGTTGAAGCAGGGAGGAGGAGTACCGACACTACCTACTGAGGGAAGTCTGGGCTTGTGGAAGTCCGGGCATTCCAAGGCTCCTTCCCTTTTCTGGCCCCAGTGCAGTAGTCTTCTAAGAGTGGCTTCAGCAAACGTTTGGAGTGCTCAATACGTACCAGGTTCTGGGCTCAGTGCATCCTTAGTCAGAATCTTTCCAAACCCTCTAGCCACCCTGTCAGGTGGATATTAATTTTACATTCCCAGATGGGCAAAGGGAAGCACGAGAGACTAATGAAGTTCTCCCTGGTGAGAGCGTAAAGGGTGGCACCAGGGTTTGTGCCAAGATCTCCTGGTTCCCTGTTCACACTTCTTTCCATAACGTCCTGCTTGGACCTTTAGCCTCTGGTGGAATCAGAAGGGAAGGCGGAAAGCAGGAAGAACCAGCGTGTGTTCCCTGCAGCCAGTGACCAGGAGGGTCGTTGCTTGGCCTGCTCTGGCCCAGTTTCCTCTGGTGGCTGCAGAGGAGGCGAGTGGTGAGAGTGCTGCTTCCTGGGAAGGTTAGGTAGTCAGGGCCCAGGGGGGGAGGAGGGTTCAAGGAGAGCTGCATCTGCTGTACTGTCCCCGACCAACACAGGGAGATGGTCTTCTAGTGATAGAGACCTTTTGTGCTGACTGAAAAAAAAACAAAAAGGGAGAAAGAAAGAAACTTTCACTTACAAAAATAAAAATTCCATGCTGCTAATTTCATGCCAGCCTAATCAGAAATTCCCCTTTCTACCATTTCCCCTTAAAAGCCCCGGTGTGCTTATTATGCCGGCTCATTCTGGGAAAACTATGGTTGGGTTTTGCCTACGTGGGCCTTATGTCTGCAGCTGCAAGGAGGGGTCTGGTATACTTTATTGTCAGCATGGAAACTTCGGCTGAAAATTTGCGAAGACCTGCTTAATTCTAAATTCCTAGCTCACTTTCGACTCTGTCCTCAAGGCATGATTTTCTTCAGCTGGAACAGACTGTGTTCAGCTTTGCAATAGGAAGACTCTAAGTTAGATATGAGAAAGAACTTCCTGAAACAGTGGGATGTTACTGGTAATTAATTAGACTTGGTCAAGACATTTTGATGAAGAGGAGAATTGTGGCCAGTTAGAAGTAGTTTTTAAGAGTTTTCCCTGCTTCAGGGCCATTTCGATCCCCCTGAAATAAGAAGTAAGGCCTTATACACACAGCAAACCAGCAGCACCAGGCATGCCAAGGACAAGACGGATGTACCACCAGACCATTGTCTCTGTGGGGGACAAGGTCAGTAGTGCAAGTAAGACTGCTGTTAGGTCCACTTTGAACGAGAGAGCCACCTTGTGAGTTGGGCAGATGTTTTCACCTGTCTGAATGTCAGGCTCCTCTCCTGTGAAGTGAGGTTAGCCCCTTACCTCTCAACGTGGCTTTAAACATATTAAATGCGGTACTGTGTAACATAAAGCGCACAGCAGGGACTCACATGTGAGGCCGCCTCCCTGCTTCCCTCCTGCTTCTCTTGTGACCCCAGCCTGACAAGGGAGTTGCTCTCTGAGCCCTGTCACCCTCGCCTTGCGTTGGTCTCTAAGAGGATTAGCAGAGCGTTGTGATCTTAATGTCATTAGGCCCGTTGGCACAACCCTCCTTGCCATAGTGAGAAGCAGATGTGGCTGACCATAATGGCCCTCGGTGATCCATCAGGCCTGGAGTGCTGGGGGAAACATTATTAGTGTTAATTTTGGGGAGTCTCTTATGGTAGCTGGGGGAAATGCAGAGGGAGTGTTTGAAATGTATTGATTTAAGCCCTTCAGCAGGTTAGATGCTGCAGGGTCTACTGTGGCTAACCTGCCCACACTCTCCACCCCTCTCTTTAGGTTAGGCCCTTCCCCAACCCCGAAGACTTGGCCTGATTACTTCCAGAGTTGGAGAGACAACTTAGCAGGCTCTTGTTTCTTGCCGATGTACCTTATTAGTAGCACCTGGCATCATAATCCACTAATGGGAACCAGCGCTCTCCTCCTGCGTGGCCAGTGACAAGTAGCCCTGTCAGCCGGAGCTCGCCGTGCGAGGAAGTTCCTATTAGCTTTATGGTCAGGAGAACTTGTCCTGTTCAGGAAATGAATGTTGCCGCTAAAGGTCCGCGGCCCTGACCCTGACGGCGTAACCTGTGCAGGCCGGGGAGACCCAGCTCAGGATGCTTGGGATTTCAGCCCCTCTCTGGTTCTTGTCATATGTAAAGAGGGAATCACTGTGGTATGTTGCAGCCTTGAACTTTTGATTTATTCACTGAGGGCGACTTAACCATTTCCATGCCTGGATGGCTGTGTGGTGACAGAGCTGATTGTGTCAGTGCCCAGATAAGTGCGTGGAGTCTGGGAGCGCAGAGAGACCTCCACATATTAACAGGGCTCGTTTCTAGGAGGGGGGCATTTGAAGGGGTGATTATTTGCTTGCTTTTGCATTCCTGCAGCTTCAAAGTTTCTGGGGCTGTTCGGTTGCAGAATGGTGGGAAGCTGGAAGGCATCGCGTCCACAGCTGAACCTGGGTTTGAATTCATCCTCTGCGTCTTGGAAGCTCTGTGTCTGTGGCAGGATTCCCAAGCACCTGCTTCCTCATCCGTGAGAGGAAGTTAATGACCTCCACTTCATAGTGTTGCTGTGATACTGTCCATAGGACGATGCATATGGAACATATAGCCCAGGGTCAAGCATGCTCTATGGGATCATGTTGTAGTGTTTGAAAGGATGTGCACATTTCTCTTATTCTCACTGTAAACTTGTTTTAAAAATTGGAAAGTATGGCATAGCACTTTTTTCTGTTTAACTTATCGAGACCATTTTTTTCCCCATCATAGCCTGGAATCATTCAAGAAAAGCTGCTTAAGTTGTTTCTTCTTCGTCTTGGCCTGCGAGTGATGTTTCTAAATGTGAATTTTGCAGAGAACAGCAGTGTTTGACCTTATTCTTGAGGGAAACTTTTGCCTCACTCTTTTTGAGGAGACATGTTTCTGAGTTGTCTGGCAAATGGACGCGTTACTTTTGCAGCTCTTGCTGCCGCTGCTGTTTTAAAAGGCCCTGGTGACAAAGGAGCGCATCCCCTCCTCAAAGGAGCGAACTGCACTGCAGGCGAAGCTTGCAGAGTGTGTCCCCGAAAAATGGGCCTGTGGGGGAGCGGGTGGGAGATGACACCTCCTTCGGGGTCTTTAAAACAAATCTGTCCGCCTGTCTCCAGTATTTATGGCATCCTTGACAGTAGTTCAAAGGGAAAAAAATGTTCTTATCTGATTGTGGGGTTGGGTGCAGAGAGAAAGGACAGAGAGAGTGGAGGCAGCTGGACCTGGAGTTTTGGAGACTGGGACACTGACCCGTTTAAGGTGTACACATGAGGGAGGCAAGTCCTCACCTCCTCTCAGCCCTTTCTTCGTACTCCATGTGAAAAACTGTGCACATCTCGATTAAATAGCAAGTGAAAGCTGCTTTGAAGGCATTGGTAGAGTGGGGATGGGAAATGTTCAATGCAAAAGCCAAATCGTGACAGTTGTCCCCTAAATGCTCTGCCAAATTAAGGATCCTCTAACATTTGTGAGTCTACCTCCCTATATACCCCCACCCCCGTCCTTTTGGCAGAAGGGATAAAGATGGTACCTAAAAACAATGTGAAGCGGCTGCTAAATCACATGACTCTAAAAACATGTTTCTTTCCTTGAAGTTAAATGTGGAAAACCAGGGCTGGACTTCTGGGCGCTGCAGACTCATTTAGGGCCCATGGGCCTGACCCCTTTCCTCAGTTTTTAGCACAGTGCTTTTCATGGTCATGTCTACCCCTCTTTCCCCGCTTCATAATTATCCACTATTTTACTTTTCGTGTCCTGACAGCCACAAGAGTGGTTTTTGTTTTTTGAACTGAGTAGCTGCAAGATATTCCCCAGCAGTTGATTCAGTGGAGCAGGGAGGTTGGTTGGAGGGGAGAGGCCAAGCCTTGGCATCCCCTGTTGCAAAAGTGAAAAATATTTCTGTTTGTAGTTAATTTTAGTGGTGAGCAGATCATGTTAACTGGATGTAATTGCTTCCAGATATGGCCGAGGGTTTTGTGTGTTGAGATGAAGGGTCTGGTAAGTGCTTACTTCCTGTGTAAATTAGCCTATTCCATTCAGTCTTTCATTCTCATCAGCCCTGGATTCTGTCATTCTCCCATTTCCCCCTCCCCAGCCTGCAGCCTGGTGTGAGGAGCAGCTTGCTCTGTCCCTCTGGGTGCAATTCTTTTGTCACTTGGAGCCCCTCACCTCTTGCTTCTTGATGTAAATTTGCGCTTAACATAGTGAGAAGAGTTTGAAAAGATGCCACCTGGACCTAATTCTTTCTGAGCAGGGCAGACCTGCAGAGCCCCGGAGCAGGCGGCGTCTCCTGATCACGTGCATTGTGTCTCAGAACCCAGAACTCCTGGTTCCCATGGCTTTTTTCGCTACTGCCCTCTGACCCCTACTCCCAATTTGGAGACTACCTTTTTCCTCCCTTTCCGAGCAAAACACATTCCACTGGTCCTGAAATCCCAGAAAAATGAAATGGCTGTTGCAAGGAGGAGAAGTTTGTAGTCACAGAAAAGAATTGTATCTGTCAGACATACGGCTACTACTCTCCTTTGCAAAGCAGGTCTGACCTACGCACACACCTGCCGCTCTCTGTAAGAAAGAGGAAAATCCACCCAGAGAATCTTCTCCGGGTTCTTCCTGCAGGTTTCCAGGGTTGAAACCGAGGAGAAGTGTTAAGATTAATATTCTTTCCTAAATTCCAATTTTGTGCTGTGGCCAGTCCCACATTCTTAGTGCTATTTGCGTAAGAGGTTGCTGTTTATCTTTCTGTATCAACTCCACTGATAACCCCTGTGGTCTGTTTAACAATCTATGAGGAGTAGATTACTTGATAAATGCCAGTTTTTCAATATGCTAAGATAAACTGTTGGGGTCAGGGTGAGGGGTGGTATGTTGGGAAGGAGAGACCAGGTGGGGAGACAGGACCCTCTTTCAGATGGGTGTGGAGATGTGTGAAAGCACCTTAGGGTAGAAAACAGGTATCTTGTAAAACACAGCAGCTGCATTTATCGCACAGTTTATCAGCTTCCTGCCCTCACCTACTTTTCTCCTCCTTCATGTGGACATGCAAAGTCTCTGAGAACGTTTCACTGAGCGGGCTGTGGATGCTTGTGTTAATACAAGAGGGGAAAGGCTGTAGGTAATCTTAGTTCCTTTAGTTCTGACCTTTTTCTCTGTTAACCCTCTCTCACTCTCACAAGGTGTTGGCTGGCAAGTAACTGGTGCTTACTAAAAATACGTGAATCTAAAATCTTAAATGGGTGGACTTTGCCTATCTGCCCTGAATGTGCTTCTTGAAGCAGAGTGCCCGACTCTGGAAGAGGCGAGGTGAAAAGAAAACTTCTGACCCCATCACCTGGTCAATAAGCTGTCTGAGGATTAAACAAAAGAGTTTGGACTGGCTGCTCAAGCGAGGAACATAACTGATAGCTTTGTTTTGATGTCCTTGTAATGTTTGCAGATCATAGAGGGTGCTATTTAGAGCAGGAGTATCTACTGAAGCAGACTTACTGGGAAGTTGAAGCAGCTAGCCCAAAGTCCATGAGATGCTGCAGATAGTGAAATACAGCCCAGGAATTGCTTGGGAGGGGGTGCCCTCTCTCAAAGAGGAGGCTATCTGGGAGGTGGTGTTTTCTAGGGACAGTGTATGTGAAGCGATAAGAGCACAGGCTTTAGAGTCAGGCACCCTGGATGGAACCCCGGCTCCAGAATTTATTGTGTGCCTTGAACGAGTTACTTAGCCTTTCTGAGCCTCTGTTTCCTTGTTCTGTAAAAAATGAGGCCAACGCCTTTAAGGTGGTTATGTGAATAAAGTATGTATAAGGTGCGTAGCACAATGAAGGTTCTTTGTAAACGGGCACTGTTGAGCTATAGAACCAAGCCCTTAGAAGTCTGTTATTGTGGCCCAGGGGAGAAGCTGTGAAAGGGAGAAAGTGAAATCTTCCGTTTTGGGTACTGTTAAACTGCTAATAGGAGTTACTAACCTTGCGCTAGCAGCCAGCAGATGAAATAAGAAGATGAATAATGTAAGCGCATCGTGAATATAAAGGTCTTAATTTCTGAAGCATCAGTCCTGTTCTAAAGAAGCCCACATATTGCCCTGTTTGATTCCCGGTCAGGGCACGTGCATGGGAAAGCAGCTAACCCCAATGTTTTCTCTCTTTGTCCCTCCCCTCCCCTCTCTCTAAAAATAAATATATAAAAAAATTTAAAATAAGAATTACAACTTTGAAAAAAAATACAGAAACCTATGTATCTAAAAAGTGATCACTGAATCCTGTGATACGGCCACAGCCCCACACATTTGGAAGTCTTCTTTCGGAACCCTTTCCGAAGTCTGTGCCACAATCTCTTGCCTTGCCCTTTGGGAGGGTAGATTTGGCTATTCATAATGGTCAAAATAATTCAGTGACAAATCTGGTGAATATAGTGAGTGATGACATAGGGTGACTGTGGCCGACTGTGAAGGTAGATTCTGGAAAGAATGTGTAAAGGAATTGTCAGCTTAGTGTGCATGTTGACTTCTCTTCTTAGGTGGGAGGTGGACAAGGCCAAGGGACTGGTAATTTTCAACTACTCTGGTTGGACGGAGTTGCTGCGACTAATGGTCTGGTCCTGGGGCGGACTCCACTTACTGCTGAAATGTTTTTTGCATTTGTGGTTTGGCCTCCTGTGAGTTTGGGGTCCTGTGGCACAGTTCTGTTTTTTAAAAAAACCTAACAGACCACCACCAATAGATGTAGCCTGGGATCAGAAAGAATGGATTGAGTTTTGACAGCTAGCCTCTAAGGGAGTAGGCTTGGGAGGCACAGTGGCCTGGGTTTGAATCCCTCCTCTGTCTCTTGGGAAGGTTCTGGAAGGTTAAAAGAGCTCCTGTATTAAAACCTTAGCCAGGCGCCTTTCACATCCTCAGTGTGCGTTAGTCTCCTTTTTCTAACTTGCCCTGAACACCTGGAGAGTGAAGAGAGTGATGTTTGCCTTTCCTCTCGATCGTAACCAACACCGGGTGCCGGTGGAGCTCATACTCACCTTGGGATTGCCTGTCAGACTTGGATGTTTTGTGACCTGGCTGTGGAGAGGCCCAGTCACTCAGAATTTCTGTCTGTCTCTCTCTCTCTCTCCCCCCCCTCCCCCTCCCTCCCTCCCCTTCTCTATTTTCCTCTCTCCTCTTCTCCCCCTCTTTCCTCCTCTCTCTGCATTATTTATAGTAAACCATATTAGAACAGAGTGTTAATGAGGAAGGATGAGTCATTCCCATTGAAACCATTGATGACATAAATAAAAGCAAAATGCTTACTATGTGTTTTGCACAGTATTTAAGACCAGGTTGTGCTAATTTGAATGCTCCCAGACTGGATCTGTGAAAGTAGACGTATGTGGGAAAAATTCAGGTTTAACCAGAGGGAGTTTATTTATTGAAAATCCATTTTAGTATCTGCTTTCTCCCTTTTATTTCTTTCAGATCCATATTCAAATCAAGGTTGCCATCCTTCCTAATGAGGGGGACCCACTGGCTTATTCACTAGCAGAGGTTTAAGGGTTGAGGAACAGCGTAAAGGGAAAGGGGGAATCGTAAGTGCCCTTTATCCCTCTTCTTGCCACTTGTTGAGGAAGGCACTCATAGTTTGCCATCTGCTTTGCAGATGTGTGGGTTCTCAAGGTGACCAAGAACCATAGAATGTTAAAGCTGGAAGGGCCCAGAGAAAGGTTTATTTCAACATGCTCATTTAGAGAGGCGTACGCGAAGGCCTGGAGAGGCTCTGTGATTTGCCAAAGGTCACAAAGCAAGCCAGTGGCAAAACGAGGACTAACATCCATGTCTCTTGTTCTCTGCTACTTTAATTCCTCCTTCACAAACATGCCTGTGACTACCCAGGTCTGCTTCCCACTTTCACCAAGGAGGAGGTAAGGATAAAATCCAACTTCAGAGCAATTTCAGATCTTTGGATAAGGGGTGCTGGGTGGACTTTGGCCTGGTGACTTGCCCCTTGGGGGACTCATTAGCCTGTCTGCTGCTCTCCTGGAGTAGGCTATTGTACCCTGAGTCCTTAGATTTCTAGGTGATAGATACACTGTCATAGGGGGTTTAAGATACAAAGACTAGTAAGACATGGGACTTGCCCTTGTGGAGCTTGTGATTTGAACAAAGTTAAAATACTTGAAATGTGTATGCGTACGTTGATAACTGATAGGAAGTAGAAAATGGGAAGATTATGGTAGTTATACAGAAAAAGCACAAGGAAACTCAGAGATGAAATGCTCTCCACCTGGAGGGGTTCCTGTTTAATTAAAAAATTCTGTTTAGCCCTAACTGGGTGGCTTAGTTGGTTGGAGCGTTCCATGCACCACAAGGTTGTGGGTTCAATTCCTGGTCAGGGCACACACTTAGGTTGTGGGTTCGATCCCCTGTCAGGACACCAAAGGGAGACAACCATTGATCAGTGTTTCTCACATCCATGTCTGACTCTCTCCCTCTCCCTCTCCCCCTCCCCCTCTCTCTCTCTCTCTCTCTAAAATCAATGGAAACATGTCCTCAGGTGAAGATTAAAAAAATTTTTTTGTTTAATAGTTACTGTGTGCTGAGCCCTGGAAATTTGGTGACGATCAAGACAAGCAGAGCCTCTGCCCTTTGGGCTCATCCAGTAGGGGAGAGAGATATAGCTGGCAATGCTAAGAAAAACTGTGATATTGCAGTTATGAAAAGGCTGGGATACCTTTGACTGGAATGAGGATGACTGATACTGGAAGGGCAAGATGGGGTCAGAGGGAGGTGCCACAGATGCCAGGCCAGGGAGGAGGAATGGCAGCATGGAGAAGTGGGGAAATCATGGGCGAATTCTCATGCTGTCACTGGCAAATGTCATGATCTCGGCCTTGTGCCTAAAGCACCGAACCATGGTGTCCGCATGCCCAAAGTGGGTCATTGTGTGGGATGCTGTGTGGGATAGCCTGAGGATTTCAGATAGTGCATTCAGTCCATATCCTGCCCAGTGCCTGGAACAACGTAGTTGCTCAGGAGATGTAACTGTTATTAGGTTTTGGACTTTGTTCTGGGGCAGTTGGGAGGCTTTGAACGCGTTTGAGGAGGGACACCAGAGCTCTCCACAATGATGTTGTTGCCTGAGCCAGTCCTGCTTGCCTCTGCTTCTTGTCTGCCTTCCAGAGTCTGTCTGAGACTGCGTTTTGAGAGTGATCACCAGTCCTCCTTCCTGTGTCTTGTACCTGGCACTCCACCAAGATTTGATGAAATGACATGAAGTGGACCCTTGCCATTTCTTCTCATTGGTTGCAGGGCCTGGGAGAGGGAGGTGGACTGGGGAGGAGCTTCAGCCATCAGATTCAAAGGAAGTGACACCATGAAGCTGACCAGGCGGACTGTTACCCGTCTCTCTGACTCTCTTTTAATAGAAAGGCGAGTGTCTGAATTGAGGCTAACCGTCCCGGACGCCCTCTTGCCTCCCTGATAGCAAGCAGAGAGCCGGCTATCTCCCTCAGGCCAGTCTCGGCTGTGGTTGTAGCGCTACGCAATGCCTGCAAACCGACAGTGGCACAGTGAGATAAGGCTGGCGTTGTGTAACGGGGAGCTGGGTCTGTTTGCCCGAGTGGCTCCTGGCCCCTGGGTAACTGCTAACCTCAACGGAGTGGCAGGCTCTGGCTTGGAAAGGCCGTTCCAGGGCCCCTCGCTGGTTCCACTGATGCCTTTTTGTGGTTGGATAAAGGAAACTCATGTCGGCCGCCCACAGTGCCGACACGGGCTGGGGCTGTGAGTGTTTGGTTGTTTTGTTTTTCTCTTTTCTTTGTCTTTCTTAAAAAAGAGAAGCTGAAAGGGGGACAGTCTTGACTGGCACCCACTACCACCCATAACCCAAAACAACATAAAACGAACAATTCCTAAATGTCAGTTAAAATTCAAAGGCAGTAGAGCCATCTTCCCTCTCTGCCTGACACCCACTGGTCCCCAGAGGCCAGCTTTCAGAAATTGGTTTTGGGGACTCTGGGTCTGACTAGAAGCCGCTGTCCTGGGATGTCAACACCACGTGAACTTTAATATTACCAGTGACTGGGTCCAAAGAGTGGCTGTAGAAAACATATTGTATTTTGTTTCCCCTCTTCCTTCCATCTTTCCCACTCTCTACCCTTTCAGAATGAATAGGTGAGCCACAGCGCTGTGCCCCCTGCCCTTTGAGGGGTGATGGACCAGTACCCTGGCTTTTGGTGCTTCTCTGTTGCGATGGATGATGGGCTGGAAGGGCCTTTTGTGGCCAGTACCTATTGTGAAGCTCTCGTGTGTTCTGTGCCACCTAGCCTCTGCTTAGCACCCCCATCCTCCTCCCCAGGACAGGGATGTTACTATTCACTGAGCAGCTAATTCCGTTTCCTGAGAGTTCTTAATGTCTCCCATCAATTCTCCTCTCTATAGGCACAGAGACTCTAGGCCGTAGCCCTTGAGATATTTGTAGGGAGGCTACGTGCATTCCCTATTGAGGCAGTGGTTTCTCCTGTCCCATGATTTCAGTCCCTCTCATCATTCTCAAAGCCCTCTTTTAGATACTTCTAGATGTGTAAATTTTATATTACTGTTGGATCTGGTCACATCAGGGTGATTACGTGTACTGACATAAACGGGTAGGTTTGACCAATCTGGAGAATAACTAGACTCTTGCCTCCATCGTTTAAGATGTTATACTTCTATTAATAATGTCTTCTGAGTATCTCCTTTCTATTGTCTGCTGAGGCTCTGTGATTACTGCCAGAGATTACAGTGATTTTTAATTTTTTAAATTTTTTTAATTTTTATTTTTGCATGGGAAAGGAACTGTGGGGTGATATGAATCAGAATATGATCACTCTTCAGATTTACTTGAATGGATGTCATATGCAGGCTTCAGGGTTGCTCCATGCCCACTGCAGGGGTCCGGCTAGGGATGGTCAGAAGAGGGGAAAGGCGGTGATTTGAAAGATTCGGAGGCGATGGCTTATATTGATTTTAGCTTATCTGACCCTTTAGCTAGAGGCTGCTCTTCCTTCAAGGTGTCTAACTAGCTGTGACTTAAAGCGACAGAGAAGTGTATATCATCCATTCTTTGCATTAATTAGGGCTGGGAAATTCATTATTTAGAAGGATAAGAGATTCTGAGGAAGGAGTCGTTTGGACCAATTGAGAGGTCTGTGGCCAGACTATGTGATTCCTGGGTAGCAGGTTGCAGGGGAAAGGAGTTGATGAAAGGCGAGTGGAGGAAAGAATGGAGTGATGCCAGGCTGAGGAAGGTGAGGCAGGGGGGCATCGTCCCAGAGCCCTGTGCAGTCAAGTCCAGACCAGATTTCTTTCTTGAAGGGGGGCCCCAAGTTAGCAAGCAGTTTCCCTTGCCCTGGATCTACCAGCAGTGTTGCTTTCTGGGTTTAAAATACAATGTTTAGATTAACTCAGGCATGTGGTCTGGTTAACCAAGGGAAAACTCCTACATCCCCATTAGTCATAAAGCTAGTGACAACTTCCACGAGCCCTGTGCCTTTCTTCCTCCATCTGCTGGGTCTAGAGGACATACTGGAATGATCGGTGAGTGAGGACTCTGATCTGAATTCCAAAATTCTACCATGATGGTTCTGTTCTGAAGCTGTGAGTTGTCGGCAAATGAACGGAGGAATTCTTTACAAGTTATCTTTTGGACGAAACCTGTGATAACTTCCTTTTTACTTGCTGGTTTATCCTAAAGTGGAGGCTGTGGCCCATAGTGAACAGTATATTTTCATCCTAACCCAGGGCACGCACAGGGCACCCTCAAAGCAAAGGTTCAGTGAAACTCTCTTCGTCAGTAATATGTGCTATGGACTCTGATAGTTTGTCTTCTGTTCTGTCTCCTATTTTATTTAAAAATGTTAATCAAGACTCACTGATGATTGCCACCTATAGTTTGAAGAACACCCAGATAAAGTGAGGACTTAGCCATGGGTATTCAGTTCAGAAAACACTTGATAGTACCTACTACATGCTAGGTGGTTGCTAAGTGCTGTGAGGCAGTGCAGAGGTATTTACAAACCCCCTATATGTGGCTGTGCGTGTATCAGACTGTATGCTCAATTACATAAATGAGGTACTGGGGCAGCATAGGGAGGAACTGAATGATTCGGAACGAAGCCTTACGAGGGCTTCAGGGAGAAGGTGGCATTTGACCAGCACTTGGAGGATGGCAAGGCCTTAGGGGAGGCCTTAGAAAGGAGCTGTCATTTCTAGCTAGGAGGTGAGCAAAGGTGTAACAAGCAGTATATGAATGGGGGTGGGAGACCCATAGACAGTGTGGTTGAGTGGGGGGATGGGCATGGGATGGGATGGAGGGACAGGCAGGAAAAATGAATTGGGGCCAGATCATGGAACACTTTGAATGCTATGCTAGCAATTCTGGGCATTTGGAAGGCATAGTTTGTTGGGGATTGGATAACTGAGGTTTTAGAGGAAGACAAGGGTGGGGGGCAGGGTGAGGCGGTAAGGCCATGTGGTAGTTTAGAATGCTACACTTCTCTGTTGTTCTCCAGCCTTGTCTGAGTTTTGGTGGTGAGGGTTGCTAAAGAGATTTGCAGGCTGCCTGGATTGATTGTGTGCTTGCCCTTTTCCTGAAGTTCTTCCCATCCTAACGCCCACTTATCATGCTCCACTTTGGGGGAGGCCAGCAATATTGAATGGGGACACATTAGACTTGGCACACACCTGTCCTTTTTCACATTCACGCTCTGCCTTTGCTCACATGATGCAGTGGTGCAAACTCAACCCTGGGCCTCTGAGAAGTCAGGCCAGTTCCAGGAGATTAGGGTTTGGAATTACTTCACTTTCATTTTTGGCATTTATCACCTCACCTCTACCCGCCTGGATTGTCCTTTGCCTTGTCCTTGGTCTTCTGGTCCCAGCCAGCCTTCAAGACCTACCCAAGTCAGGCTCTTTTGGGAAGCCTGGTTCCCGTGCCTTGGCACTCTGGCTTCCTTGTTCATATCCTGCAGTGTTTGTAGCGTGCATCATTTGATTATAAGCTCCGCTGTCTTGTTACTGAACTGTCAGAGCTCATGTTTTGTCTCCCTAACTAAAACACAGGTTCTGTGAGCATAGTGACCGTGTTTTATCTCTCCTCCCCTCCTGCGCTACCTGGTGGTGTGCCGAACACAGGGTGGTACTCAGGAAATAATAGCGAGTTGAGCATTCACTATGTGCTAAGCACTTCCTTTGCATGAACACATTTCATCTTCACAGCCACCCATGAGGCATATCCGGTGCTCACAAATTTACTCTCCCCAACCATGAACGTTAGGTTCATTTGCCCCGAAGGAGCTCCTCAGTCCATTGCAATCTGGTTTTCGTCTGTGACTACGTTGACACTGTTCTTTCAAAGGTCGCTTGTGGCCTCCTAGTTCTAGAAAGCAGTATGCCCTCCTGGACTTCAGCATTGATTGCCCCTGCCCTGCTCCCTCATATTTCCTGAAACTCCCTCACTAGAGGCCATGTGATCTGGCACATGGAGCTCTGTGGGATCTGGTTTGGAATCCCGATGTTGCCTCTTACGGTGTGGCAAGCACTTTGGCCCCAGTCTGTTTCCTCATCTGCAGAAGGCTGGTAGTTTCTCTTCTTCACAGGGAAGGCGACGGGTTATCAGTGTGCCAGTTGCCACTGAGTGTGACCCTGTCATCCCACAGTGCGGATGTTTCCCAGGAAGACGTCCTTGCCATTTCTGCTTTCTTTTCGTGCAGTCTCACGGTTTCCGTGCTGACCTCTCTGTGGGTGATGTCCAGATCTTTATCTCTAGTTTTTTCTTTTCTTTCTTTCTTGTGTTGCACACATTCCTTTCTAACTGCCTGCTGGGTGCACCAGTCCTGCCGGCAACTGGAACGTGGTAGGTGTCAAGTGAGTTCAACACTGTTCTCGAGTCTTCTCCGTGTCTTCATGTTCTGCCGGAGGCTCTGCCCTCCTCCCCAGACCCTGACATCACCTGTGGCACGACCTTACTTTGCCTTCCCCATCACCATTTGCCTCTCCAGACCCGTTCGCTCACTCTCACCTAACCAGATGGTCACCCTGGACTCCTAACCAGCCTTCTTGCAGTGTCCCCAGTGGTGGCTCTTACCACATCCTTCCGAAACAGAGCTCGGGTCTTGTTGTTGTTGCCTGGCTCAAAAACCTGCCATGGCTTTCTATTACCTATTCTAGAGAATCAAGTAGAAAATTCTCAGCTTGGTGCTCAGAGTCACTGAGAAACCTAGACTCCAGCTATGTTTCTACTCCTGCTCCCTTTCGTAGCATGCACCTTAGGACGTATACCCCTCAAGGGCAGGAACATCCTTTTCATGTCTGTCTTACACCCTTTCAGTCCGTATCCAGCATGTGGCAGCTCAGTATGTGTTACCCCGTTGCATTGAACTCTCATTCTTCTCTTCACTTGCCATGTCCTTTTCCAATCATTGCAACAAGGCCAGATCTTTAAAGCTCTGACATAAAAGCTCTCTCCTTCTCAAAGTCTGTCTTAATGCATTCCTCCCTTTTGCTTCCCCTTGGAAATAACATGTCCATCCTTTGAATTCCCATGACAAGAGAGGAATAGAGAAAACTTTCATTATCGTTACTTCTGTTCATTTCTTTTCTACATCACACTACTTTTTTGTGGGAAGGATCTGGATTCTGCTTGGTTACGTAGCCATCCCTCCTCTTCTCCTTCCTCCCCAGATCCAGCTCAGTGCCCTGAACAATGTAGGTGTTCCATCAGGCTTGTTGGCCTAGTGAATTGGAAGCTGTCTGAGGGATAGCGGTGTTACTATGAAGCAGGGTTGGGCTGGGCTTTCTGAGTACCGGCAGTGTGGTAACCGCCAGGGCAAAGGTGATAGTAGGTGCGACCCAGAAGCAGGCCCAGACTCTGGCATTGTCAAAGCAAAGCCATCTTTGTGTTGGAGCTTTTTCTTTCATCTTCTTCCTCTTCTTTTTTTTTTAATTTTGGATCAGTGGAAAATTTGTTTCAATTGACAACTTGATTATGGCAGGAATAATTTAGGCAGGAGGTGGCCAGGCAGCCATTCACACAGTGCCTTAATGTGCAGGTGCAGGTATTAATATACCTCAGCCTGTTCACCCAGCAGGTGACAGCAGGCTCCCTGGGCCAAGGACTGAGAGCCCTGCAGCTGGATCCTCCTTCCCCTTTCCGTACCTCCAGCACCCTATCCCAGGATTCACTTTTTACTGGGCCACATCCCAGTGAGAAGCAGTCCTTGAGGGAGAGCCGTCAGGGAGAACTTTGCTGGGAGGGGAGGCTTACCTGGCTCAAGGGGCAAACATGTGCCAGCTGGTTCTACCATCAAGTTTTCCTGTGGGTGAAAGGAACCTGCAAGGAGCGGATCTTGAGGGAAAGGACTCAGACAAGGACTTCTGCTTAGTGCAGTTATTCTACCACTGTATTTATGTCCATGCCATTCTTCAGTAAGACTGAGAGCTCTTTGAGGCCAGGAACTGTGGCCTTTTCTTTATCCCAGTGCCTCACCTGGCAGGTCACATAGGGTAGTAATGATCCATGGTGTGTTCATTGGGTTGAATTGTAGAGGTGCCACCGATCTTCAAGACCCAGGGAGGGAATCTGCCCTCTCTAGACCCCTAGCAACCTTCCCCTTCCCAACTTGGGCTTGGACAGAGCGAGACGGAGTCTGCTGTATAAGCAGGTGGGGAGGCTGAGGGGATGATGATGTAGCTGCAGTTAGTCCTAAAGTACCATTGGGAAGCCATCCTTTTGCATCCGCGCTTGCCGAAGTGCTATGGGGTTCTCCGTAGGATTTGTGAACCTGGTGCAGGTATGAGCTGGATCTGGCGACCAGAGGGGCAGGGAGGCCTGCTGCTCCCGCTTTCCTCCTTTAGACTTTGCAGGTAGACCCAGTGTGTTTGCAGTGTGCAGGTTTTAGGTCCAGGGCTTTCATAGGCATCCAGATAGCAGGTGTGGGTCTGTAACTCTGCTTGGGGCCTCCCTGGGGCAGCCAGCCAGAGTCAGGGCAGGAAGTGGCTGATTCTGGGTCACTTGGCTGCTCTTGTTTGCTGCTGAGATTGTTCGTAAAATCAAGATCTTAGATTCAGAAGGCACATGAGGAGGTCATCTAGTTCAGCTTGCAGCTTTCAGGCAAGAAAAGTGGCATCATTATTATCATGCCCATTTCATGGACAAGTAACAGAGGCCCAGAGAGACAGAGTGGCTCTTCAGATCATTAAATGTGACTCCTTATGAACTTCTCTGTTTCCTGCCAGGATATGCTGTGGATGGTTGGGGCGTGGTGTCACCTCACCATGAGGTGCGTTTTCTTGGGGGTGAAGCCATTCTTATCACTCAGGTATCTGAGGCCTGAGAGGGTCACCTCGTAGGTGCCTAATGCAGGGAGGGTGGTGGGAAACCGGAGTGGCCTCTTGAACTTTGGGGCTTCTTTGAGTTGAGACCTTGTCTGGCCAGTCCAGGGAGGGCAAAGTGAGGATGAAAAAGTGGAGTGAGGATGCCTGGCTTAGCCAGAGAGCTCACGGGCTCCTCTTTCCAACCCCACAGTACAGAAGTGCCTGGAATTTTGGGGGGAGAAAAGATAGTTTTGGAGTCTGTGCTGCTGAGAGAGACCCAGCCATTTTGTCCCTCGGTCCTGGGAAACTCATTTTAAAGCTACAAAAGAACTTTATTCTCTTGGACGCTGTGTGGGTCCACCCTGGGCTGCATGGAGAGAGGCCCCAGACGACTTCTGCTCTCCCAGCAGGAGAGGGGTATGTGCCCTGTGCTGCCTGCCTGGGACGTTCCTCATGAGAGACTGATACCTATCTCCACCAAACTCTCAGATAGTTCCTGCTTTTTTCTGTAGCATTTTACCTTTGTAAGAAATTTAAGAAAAATGTGTATGGCCTTGTTGTTTCCGCTTATTTGTTTTCTCCTGCAAATTTCAGATTTCATCCTTCCCCTAAGGTGTGTTAATGAGAATTGCACTGGGTGTAAGGGGGCAAATAAAGGTCCGTACAGCTTCCTTCCTGGCTACGGAGAGGCCGGGCAATGCACATTTTTAGAGGACCTTTCACTGTAGTCTCATGTTTTTCCTTGCCAGCCCCTCAGCCCCATGGGGTAGCTGATAGATACGAACGCCTGTGCACACCAACTTCTGTAAATGCCGCTGTTGAGTGGGTGGAAGGTGGATGAGTGGACCCGGGGGTTTGGCCTACGTTTTCTATATGTATATGAGCTGAGTTGCTACTTGTGCATTTCTGTGTCCCTTTTTTCTTTCCTCCAATCGTGTTTTCTTCTTTCTTTTCTTTCCTTTATTATTATTTTTTTAAAGAAACAAATACGTGGCTACACCGGTGTGACGTAGTTGCTATATCTGCTTCTCCAGCTTGCTGGGACAGTGTCCTATGGCTGCACATGAGGGTGGACTTCAATTTCTCAGCCCACTCCCCTTCCCCTTGTTTTTGCCCGGTTGGCTGAAGAGAACAAAACCAAATGACCTCCCCTCACCCCTCTCCTAAACCAGTCAAACGGTGGTGTTCTCAGATGATTTTCCTGGAACCATTTATAAAAGTGTTTAAATGCTTAAAAGTCACTGGGACTGACCAGGCCCAAACACTCTCCACTGTCACCTTAAGTGAGCCAGGGCCTTATCTTTTTGTCTTCTTGCCCCGTGGTGCCCAGTGGGTGCAGGGTCGAGGGCCTGAGCATAGCCTCTGGGGCTGTGTTGACCAGCAGCTCTGTTACAGTAGAGTAAGAGGAGGTCTGGGGGGCCGGAGGGGCAGGTCAAACAGGCCTCCTTTATTTACAGTACTCTCTTTCACGGCCCTAGTGAAACAGGAGCCCCCAGAGGCTGCCGTGAAAGGGCACTGTGTTTGTGCATTCAGGCCTTCCAGGGCTTGCTACAAAAGGTGGGGGCACCCGGAGCACTGAAGGGGCTTTTTGTCATTGGCAGTTTGGCTCGGGGTGGAAGAAAGGGCAAGAGTGCAGGGGCCGCTGCTAGTTGAGCATGTGCGTGTGTGGACAGCCCTAAGCTTCTCCTTAAAACTAATTTTGTGGTCTGGGGTTGGGGGCACTCTGTCTTGATCCTCTTATTTTGTTGAAGCAAATGACTCCTATCTGCCTGTTGGTCTCCTGATGGTCCAATTGTCCTCACGTGAGCTGTGGTTGGGGGTAAATAGTAAAGGGGTCCCCAGTCTCCTCCCTTGTTCTTCTTTCTGCAAAGAGTAGTTTCATGGACAGTGATGAACTTCTGAGTTTTTTGATCCTTGTAGCTGCCATTTCCTTGTTCTTCCTCTTCACAGCCTTAGCTTGCCCATCTCTAAAATGGGAGCGGCAGCACCTACCTCTAACATACAGAGTTGGTGTAAGGATTTGGTCAGACAGCACATGGGCCTGGCTTGCACAGGGTTCCTTCCTTTCCAACTGACCAGGCCGTGGCCGCTTGGAGCCTGAGGAGCCAAAATGGAGACGCTACTTTGTGGTGCCCCTAATCTTCCTTCCAGCCTCCCCCGACTCTTAGGGTTCTTTGGACTTGACACCCTCTGATCTGCATTATGTGGTAACGGGAAGAGAAGTTTTTTAGAAGATCATTCAAAGGATTAACATTTGAGGTGCAGAATACATGAAAACACTTCTGTACCACACCACACTCCAAAATTGTCCTTTAAAAGACAGGTAAACCCACCAGCCCCTGCCGGGCTTGGGTAAATCCTGAAGAGCCTGACAGTGCATTCTCCGCTGACTCACTCTGACTTCCAGTAACTGAGTCCTGCTGGGTGTTTTGATGCCTCAAGCATTTTGTCTTTGCCCCTTAATTATATCTGTGAGACCATATTTTCAGAACCAAAGACCAGGGCCACAGATTAGCGGTGGCCCAGAATGGTTAGGTTCCGGCCTACCCTGTTAGAGAACCGCGGGCCATTTCGAAGTCCTGGGTGGTTGCTGTGGGAAGGCGAACAACTCATGAGTGGGAGTTGCTGTTGCCCAGCTACGGAGGGACTAGTCTTCCTTTTCCACTTTTCGTTCTTCAGTTCCCCTCTCCCTCCCCTACCATTACCTATGGGCAGCCCCCTCCCTTGTCCTTGCCCTTCTTCCCGAGAGGCCGTGAGTAAACAATGGGACAAGTAGAAGGAGAAGGCCCCTGAAAGGACATGAGTGAAAGGCCCGAATAAGGATAGTGGCACATGGGCTTGAAGTACAGAATTAGAAAGAGTCACAGAAAAATCTATCATGTACTCACCTTGGGCCATTTCTGTGTCCCGTTTCAGCAGCTTAAAGCATCCAGAGCCTATAAAAAGACTGGGAAGACAAGTAAAGGAGGTTTTGCCTTTTAGCCAGCACTGGTTTCTCTGCTGCCAGGTTTCTCAGAGGGAGTAGGAGAATCTGATTCCTACCACTTAACCGTGTCCATTTTCTAGGTGGTTCATAGAAGGGACATCACAGTAGCTCTTTGGGACAGTATGCCATATGCAAGGACTGGTTCTGGATGATTCTCGCATTGTCAGATGCACGTTTTCTTTCTGTATTTGTGTGTTTGGAATAGTGATGACATCATCGATTCTGACTTTGAGTCTCTCTGAGTCAAGTTTCAATATAGGCCCTTATAATTTTTCTATTTCTTTTAGACTCTGGTAAAACAAAAGCAACTGAGTCCATGGATAGCCTGAGAGCTTGGTTCACTTACACGTTGGATATTGTAGCAACCCACTTGGAAAGATTTACTCTACTTGTTGGTGAGGGCTTGGGCCACCCAGTGGATTGCAATGCTCTGGATTTTGGGGCACCCAGCTTCTGGGGTCATTAGGAAGCTTGGACATGTGGACAGCGGGAGGGAGGTGGTGGCCTCTAGAGAGAGCCATTGCTGCTCAGGAAGTTTCTCTGTGGGCTCAGGCATGGTTGTTGGTGTTCCACATGGTGCCTTTGTGTCATTTAGAAAAGGGGCTCCTTCTTGTGGGAGGATGCAGCTCCGCCCAGGGCCCGTGATGTGGTTGATGAGCTGGATGGGGCTGGATTTCAGACCTGCTTGCCCCTCAGTCAGGTGCCCAGTGGTGAGCGAGGTCTTTAAACAAAAGCTGTTGTGGTGAGAAGTTTTGAGTCATCAGGTCATTGAGTGTGTATGGGTGGGAAGAACAGTTTCCAAAGGCCAAGGCCTCCTGGCATCTGATTCACAGATCCCTCAACCAGCCTGTGTGCCCCCGTGAGCCTGGAGCCCCCCAGGGCACTTGCACCAGGCTGCAGGCCACTCCACAGAAGCAGGGCCTCTCCATGCAGTCCACCCTCGCTAACGCTGCCAGAAACATCAGATGAGGTTTATGGCGTCCTTTTAGCATAACTGTTTCTTGTGACCAAGGCCAAGAAAAACAGCAGGAAAGGGGTTCGGGGTGGTAAGAAGGATGGCACACAGGCACACACACTGCCCAGACACTGTCATTGCCGTCTTCAGGGCTTCATTTGGAAAAAGCACCGCATCTTACGCAACCAGCTGCTTCTACATAGATGTGGAACAGTGGGAAAGAGACCAGTTAACAAGGCAGAATGCAGCCCTTTGCAAGAAGATTCGATTCTCTCAGCCCTTTTTTCATAGTTTTGCTCACCAGAGCTGGGTCTTTTTAAAGCAACTGCTAGGCCTAGGCCTGGGAGATGAGGGTAAACTCTAGGTCCCTTTGGCCTGAGCACATTTGGACACTGTGTTGACAAGACTTGGAAGTGCCCGTGGTAAGCAGACCAGGGCCTGAGAATAATTTCAATTTAACTGATTATTATTCTTACTCCAATAGATTTGAAATCTATTTAACTTTTCAGAGTCCCAAAGCCTTTTAAATGTTCCAAGTGTATTCTCTCTGATAGGTTACCTTTTCTCTCCCTGTAGGCTATAATTAGTGTCCTTTACACAAAATTGGCTTAGAATTGGATTTAGAGAAGATAAGAATCAAATTACCAGTATTTATCTTGTAAATTCCAAAAGATCTACTTAAGTCACTATATTAAAAAAAAAAAGGAGTTTAAAAGAAAAGTTTATTCTATGAAAAAGTAAATTCCTCATGGTCTAAGCATCCCAGGGACATTTTAATACTGAAGCTGCAGACTTCCCTTGGAGGAGCCTAAAATTGCCTTTTCTCTTGTTTCAGTTTTTATCTTCAATTGAACTTCCAAATATATGGATATTCATTTATTTGGATGGTGGAAAGCTGATTTGGTCTTGGTTTTCATTAAAATTTGGAGGGTGTGGATTATCTGTTATGTCTGATTTGTGGTAAGATATGCCTATCTTAAAGGGCATACATTCAGTTTTTATGCTGGCATTTTAAGTTACTAAGCTGTTGTGAGATGGGAAAACAGACCCCCATGGTCTCCTGTGTGTTTGCATGTCCTAAAATGTCAGCATGCTAGTTTTCGCCTGCTGCCTAGCACAGTGAGACCGGACAGGTTTAAAGAAGGTCGTGTCAAAAACACGCCTAGGTTTTTAACACTGTTGGCTCATAAAGATGCTAGGTAGTAATGGCCTGTTGAGGTCGTCATTAAGCTGTTCAGCTGCACTCTGTGTACTCTACAGATCCTTCCTCTATCCAGGCACACACTTCTGATACTGAACTCAAAATTCTCACCTCCCATCAAGCGAGGAAGTGAGGGGTTTTGGCTGCAGCCCCCAGTGTGGGGCAGGGGTCGTTCTTGTCAGGCTGCATCCCTGTGCCCTACTGTGTTGTGACCCATATGCACTCTGTGTGGCTCTCTGCTTCAGCAACATTGTAGACATTAGTTTTCTAACCTAATTCTGTCTTTTTTTTTCTTCTTTGGATCTGATGAAGGGGTTGGATGCCAAAGCACAAACAGTGGATTCCTTTTAAAGGAACAAAAATATATTTTGTGAGCAATGCCACTTCTGGGTATGTACCCCAAAGAATTGAAAGTAGAGATTTAAACAGATAACTTACTTGTACACCCATGTTCATAGCAGAATTACTCACAATAATAAAAAGGTGGAAACAACCCAAATGTCCATTGATAAATGAATGGATAGATAAAAATGTGGTAAATACATAGAATGGAATATTATTCAGCCTTAAAAAGAAATGAAATTCTGACACAGACACTGCTACAGCATAGTTGAAACTTGAAGGCATTATGCTATGAAACAAGTAAAATAAGCCAGACATAAAAGGGTAAGTATTGTATGGTTCCATTTATGAGATACCTGTGCTTATATGAAGTAAATTCACAGAGATAGAAAGTAGATTAGAAGTCACCAGGGGAATTGGTGTTTCATGGGTACAGAGGTTCACTTTAGGATGATGACAACGTTCTGCGGATGGATGGTGGTGATGATTGCACAACAGAGTGAGTGTACTTAATGCTGCTGAATTGCACACTTAAAAATGGTTGAAACAGTAAGTACATTTTATGTTATGTCTATTTTATCACAAAGAGCATTGTATGTTAATTGGGTTACTATTTCAGACAGATTTCTTAGAAAATACTTAAAAAACATCCTGTTAAAAAAAAGACCTCTCTCTCTCTCTCTCTCTCTCTCTCTCTCTCTCTCTCTCTCTCTCTCTCTCTCGTCACTGGTTTGATTCCCAGTCAAGGCACATGCGTCGGTTGTGGGGTCATGTCCCCAGTTGGGGGTGTATGAGAGGCAACTGATGTATCGCTTGTACATTGACATTTTTCTCCCTCTCTTTCTCCCTCACTTCCCTTCTCTCTAAAAAGAAATAAATAAAATCTTAAAAAAACAAACAAACCAATTAGTACCTTTATATAGCCTTGAGTATCAGTCACCAACCCAGCATTACCATTTAACCATCATTATTGTTATCACCAGGTAAAGTTATTTTCATTAGATGCTGCTTCTCAAGAGATCTGGTTACTTGTTGAGGCCCTGTGTTTTTACTACTCAGAGGACTTTAGGAAAGTCTCCTCCTTTAATGGGTCTTGAGATTTTGTCTAGTTGACTTCTTTCTTCCCAGGGGCAAGATCTGAGGAAAATCTTCCTCTCTGATCTTGTTCTACTTAAATAATTTTAAAAATGAGTGTGGCTTTACAGCATAGGGAGGTTTCAGAGAGGAAGGAAATTCATTGTCGGTTTGCAAAATTTCTGAAAATTATTGAAGAGGTGTTTATGTTTTCAAACTTGATACCTATGTGGTCAAGTGTTGGAGGCTTTATGTTCACCGTCTGCTGTATGCCTTGTCCCTCGCAGCTGGTTGCCAAGGATTCTGTGAGCTTCAGAGCAGAAACGTTTTCAGCTCTTCTTCCCTTCCTCTCAGTTTGGTTTTTATTTAAATGAAAATGTAAACCCTCCAAAGGAAATTCAAAGCAGAAATCTCTGCCCAAATAAGTTAGAATGTCAAGATGAAAATAGACGTCCTGGAGCTGGACGTTTCCTGTGCCTGGTGGTGGCAGCGCAGCCGGCAGCCTGGGTCTGCGCTGCCGACGGCTCACCGGGCAGCCTCTGAAGGTGTGGGGCTCACATATATACAGTAGCAGCGTGTGGGCGCCTTGGCACTGATCTGGAAAAGCTTAATTTGGGCATCTCTAGGTTTATTTTAAACCTACAACCTTTAACGCCAGACACAGAGCTTCTTGCCCACTTAATGTAACTATACATTGATCGCTTTTAATTAGTGTTGGCTCTCTTGTGGTGTTTTTGCAGCTTGGGATATATAAAAAGTCTGACTTAAATTTTTAAAAAAAGGAGTAAAAGCAAACTCAACATTCTCACAAATCCTGCAGAAACTAGCACGGGGGCTTTTGAAATTCTAACTTCCCTGTCCTCTTTATTTTTATCTTGAGTCAGGTGGGCTGAGAAGTAAGTGAAGAGTCTGATTTTTAAGCCACGAAACAGATGGAGGTAATATCATTGTACTGCTTTGGCAGAAATTAAACATCTGTATTTAAATAATGGCAGTGGCGAGCTGGATTTTTCACAGCGTAAACCCAACTGAAGATCAATATTGCCAGAGTAATGGGTTCTTGGCTGGGGGGAGAGAGATGGGTCCGGCCTTTTCGTTGGGCAGTTTGGAAATGCTAATGATCATTTGTGGTTTCCAACCCAGAATTCTTCCTGTTTGCTTGCACATCGCTACCCCTTGTGGGAAGCCTCCAGAATTCTCCAGTAAATATTTCAGACGTCCTGGGCCCTGCTCTCCTTTCCTTGCAGTAAATTACATATTAAAGTAGCCTGGTAACTGAGCACTGGTTGCTGTGAGATAAGGGCTGGGAAATCAATATGTTTGCCATGTGGCTGCTTGTTTATGACACCTGCCTCTGGAACAGTTGAGCAATGTTCTGTTTGTTAAGGCTGCATTTCAGAAGCTTGTATCCTCCTTAAACAACCATGATCTTACAGGGGGAGAGAGAGAGGTGCTACAAGAGATATTGATTTTAGTTTTTCCAAGTGTGGAATTGCACTTCTCAACAGTGGTCTCACAGCCTGGGATTTTTTTTTCCCCTTGGGGAGGGGAGGTTGACTCCGAGACTCTGAACATATGTATCATAAATCTCTTTTCGGATGTTTATGATGTGGTCAGTTAAAAGAAGACATGCAGCTTATAATAAGGAGGTGTAGGTGTTGTTTGGGTTTACGTCTTCTCTGGGTACCTGGCTCCCCCCAGTTCCATTCTCTCCAAACTGCCAGTCTTCCCTGATAAGTGCTTTTCCAACACCAGTAAAAAGCAACAAGAAACATAGTTATCGCTCCTGGTTAATAAGCATTTTTACCCTAAGTCTCCAGTGGGGTTTTATTTTAACCGATGGGTGATACTACTGTCTTGTGACCCAGCCCCTGGTGAGTCAGTGGTTCTCAGAGCTGTGCAGTGTCAACTCTAGTGAGAGCGTGTGTTGGAAGGTGAGGGGACATGAAGCCGTTGGCTTTGCAGTGGCAGGAGAGTGGCCTGGGTCCTCTTCACTTGGCTTTTTGGAAAAGAGCAGCAGTGAGGCAACTTCTTTCCTTGCCTCAGAGCAGCGATTTTTAGGCGGAGTGCACCAGAAGAATTTTTGAAACATGCAGTGCCTGGCTGTTTATTGAGGGGCACCGACCTCTTTTGCTTTAGATTGTGAAATAAAAGAATGACAACAGCTGACACAACAATAGCTGTCTGGTGTGAATGGATCAGAATCAAACCTATTTTTTTGGGGGCCAGGTTGGCAAAAAAAAAAAAAAAAGTAGTTTTTGGTGTACTGTAGAGTTTTAGTAATTAGTTTCTGTGTGCCTTGAGATGAAAAAGGTTGAAAATCACTGCCTTAGAGATTCAGTAGTGTAAAATAAATTTTCAGACCCGTTTGGGTGTTAGGGTGCTGGTGTACTCGAGGGTGCCTGCGGCACACACCCTCCTTGTGTTTCTGTACCTACGAGGTATTCAGCTGTCTCCCCGCCAGTGAGTGTTCCGTGGCTTCAAATGGACTTAACACGTAAACAGTCAGTTCTGCTTTGTTTTGCCAAAAAGTGAGTTAAAGTTTTAAAAAGAAACATGAGCTTGCTTACTGAGGTGAGCTGATGCCTTGTGCTGGGATTCCCATGAACTGGGGAGGTGTTCTTTTAATGACATTGATATGTCCTGAGACCTGATTTTTGTTTGTGTGTTTTTAAACCCAGATTGCTGGGTTCTCCTTAATCACTAGTGGCAAAGTGTTGCTTTCCTTTCCATTTTCCACGTGATGGTAGGAGGCTTATCTAGTCATTGCTCTCTGCAGCCCAAGGTGACACTTAAAAATCAGATGGAGGTGGCTCGGAGGAGTGCTTGGTGAGTTGAGCCACACCAGTCCACACCCTAGGGAGTAGAAGCTATGTCTGCGCAGCGGATTGACAGTCTCCTGATCCAGGAATTCAAGTGGAAACATTGTTTCATCACCCTGGCCCTTATTCCCCACTAATATAGTAGGTGTGATAGTTCACTTATTTTGAGGAGGTTAGTGCATATTTGGTATTTATTTAATGTTTGTGGTTCTGGCCTGGCGGAATGATGAAAGTGTTTAAACCAAGGCTGAGTCAAGCAGGTATTCCATTTCATCCTGCTTGTCAGGGGAGTATGGTCATAGAGCAGCAGTGTGCTAATTTGGGGGTGTTGGCAAGCTGGCCGCTTTCGTCTTGAGTTTACTCAACCACAGACAGAAACAGATGAAACTCAAGGAGGACCCTTAAAATAAAATAGCCCCTAGTTATTTTAGTTTTCTGGGAGAATTTTCTCATCAAGCAGTGCTGAGAACTGAAGTGACTCTAGTCTTTCTGATAGACCCTTTTGTGAGGTACGGCACATCCGGCTTTATGAAATTACTAACCTTTTGTAAGGCTGGGATAATTAGGAACTTAGAGTGAGGCCAGATGACAGCTATTGGATTCCTCACCTCAAAAGATTGGCTATTTACTGCATTCACAAAACTTAACGCTGACTTGGGACTCTGGAAAGACCCCTGGGATACTGAGAAGCCCTGGCATAGATTTTACTGAGATAGTCACATCAGCAGCATCTCGGGGGATTCAGACAGACCCTTGCTGCCAGCGCATTGCGAACTGGGTTTTTTGTTTTTGTTTATTTTGGACAGTTACCTCCTATAAAGGGACTTAGAATATTCACTCAGTTATGATCCAGTAACATTCTCCAGTTTGCATTGACGGTCTTTGGAGCCAGAGAGGCACGTTTTCTTTGACTGATTGATTTGTCTATTTAACCAGATTTATTTGAGAGATTCATTGGGAACTTCAGTGACTGAAGAGAGGAACGTGATGTGGTGTGGTAGAAAGAACCTGAACTTTGGAATCAAGAGAGACCTAGAATGAGAGCTTGGCCACTTTTTTAAACTGTGCTCCTGTAAAATGGGGCTGATAGAAGGTAGCTTGCAAGGTGATTGAGAAGATGAATGAAAAACATATAGATCTTCTTGCTCGTGCCACAGTGTCTAATAAATATTAGGTTCCTCACCTTCATTTCTCTTTTTGAGAGAAGAGGACCTGCTTTTATTTCTTTGTGTTTTTCATGTCACTGCACACAATGGAGACACATTCAGTGTCTGTGGCTCAGTTTAATACACATCATGGTAGTGAGACAGGAGCTGGTGGCATTCTGGTAGGGATGGGGCAGGCAAGATTTTACCAGGGGCTTTTAAATTTCTCTTTCTAAGGAAATTGGAGGCTGTTTCCTGCACTAGAAGTCCCTGGGAAGGTCTTGTCTTCCCTTGCCTTTGGCCTCAGCACCAGGGACCTCTTCCTTCGGTTTGGTGGTGTGTCCATCTCTGTTGTGGGTCTTGGGAGCATGTTGGGGTTGGCATGGACCACGTCGATGGTGGCTGGATGTGCTCACTCTCAGGCCTCGGAGGCACGGGTCGCAGCTGTTTCACCCTGCAGACTTGCTCAGTTGCGATCTCTCTTTCCAGGAAAAAAAAAAGTCCTCTAAAAAGGCTTTGGGAGGGCTTTTTTACTGCGGCTGTGAGGTGCTGGTGCATGGTGGGCGGCCAAGTTTGGATTTGACTCTCCCTGGGATTCGAGGCTGCTCAACTACTCATCCTGACATGCTCTTGCCTTCTATGTGTGGCCTGTCCTTGGGATCCTTGGTGAATTTTTCACTCTGGGGTTTTCCGGAGAAAGGTTTGTCATTCGTCATCACTCTCCTCATCCATCACAGCTGCAGTAAGAGTAGTTAGAGGGAACAGGTGGAATCAGTTCACATTTTCCCTTCTTCTGGGCACTTTCTGGAAGTGAAGCAGTTGAGAAATGCTCGGGCCATCGTTCTGGGGTGCTGTTGGCATATGTAGGAAGAGGGATACTTCTTGGTATAGCCCTGGGGTTTGTCCCGAATCCCTCCCTGAGGTGTGCTTGAGTAAGAGGTAAACAGTCATTTAATTGCTTACTGGGTACCTGGAGAATTTTACAGGCAGAAGAGTCTAGGGCAGCTCTAGAAAAAGAGCTAATCCTGGAGCTTTTCTTGTGACTCCCTTCTTGGGCTCGAAGCCTTTTATGATCCCTGACATTTATCACAGCCCCCCTCACCAGCGCTTGTCAGGCGGGGACAGTAGTCAGCCAAAGCTCTTTTAATTCATGCACCCCTATTAACAGATCCAATCTAATGCAGGCACCCTTCAAACCCTTGTGTCTTGCTCCTCTCAGGTGCTGGGAACATTAAAAGACCTAGCTCAGTCAAACCTTACTGTACCAATGACGCTGATACTGGAGCTCTGTAAAATGGCACTTCGTTGCATTGGTAATTATTCCTACTTGGAGCCATGACACTGTATTTTTGAGGCCAAAACTAGGCACTGAGAGAGCCTTGAGGTCCTCAAGAGCATTTTACTGGCTTTAGGCAGGCCCTGTGTTGAAGGAAGCAGGGGGACAGTAGGTTGTGTGGGGAGAAAAATTAGATGAAGACTGGAATTCAGAAGGTAGACTCCCCATCGCCTTACTCCCCTTACCCTCCGACCCTGAGAGCAAAGCACAGTTAAGCTCGCTGATGCGCATAGTGGCCAGGGGCTGCACCAGCACTGCAGGCTGGCTGCGCATTCTCCTTAAACACTTTTTTTCTTTTTCCGTTTCTTTTTTAGTGTGTACCATCTGCTAGGACTGAAGAGGTTTTGGTTGTTGTTGTTGTTCTAACTTTGGGACATAGAAGGCTCTACTTGCTTTGGGTTTTGGTAACCACATGTAATAGCCGGTGGAATCTTTCTTCTCTTTGCTTTCTCTGAACTTTCCAGAGTGGGCCCCTGTCTCTTGGGGGATTAACTCCTCAAGGCCCCTCTGTCGTTGGTGCTCCCCCACCCTGTGTCAGCATCTCAACCTCTGTACACAGGATGTTTTCTCTAGCGCTTATCAGATGGTTTAGGAGATGCTGGGTGGAGATAGAGGTAACGTTTAACCCATCCTGAATTCCTTTCAAGAGTAGGGGCCCAAGATGAACTCAACCACCCATCAGAGGGAGGGTTTGGCTGGAGCAAACGAGGCTGGGCTTTCTACCTCAAAGGGAGGTGTGGGCGCCTGCGGTGGGGTGGCACAAAGGAGCTTCATTTCGGTGGCTTATTTAACACCCCTCCCTGACACCAGTGTGTGGGTTTGGAGCCTGGGGAATCAAAGAGAAATTTAACAAATTATTCTTTCTTGTGTGTGGGCTGAATAATTGAATTTGTGGGATAGCCACACCAGTTTCTTCTCTTTTCTCATCCTCTTTCTTTCCTTTCAGACTAGCATTTTGGTCAAGGTACTCTGTGTGAGCTGCTTTGTCAAGGGTGAGTAGGGACAGGAGCTAAAACCAAATTGGGTGCCTCTGAAACCATGTGAACTCTTCTACACTGATGCACTTGGATTAATAGAGATGTAGATTTTCTGGCTTATCCCAGGTTGAACATGCATAGAAAACTGGCAACTAACCATGTTCTGCTTTTCAGCCCCACAAGAGTCCCTACTTGGAAGGCAGAAATGATGGAACCAAAATAGAGAGTGGTTTAGAATGGCTTTGCAAGTAAATAGCAGGCATGCCTGGCCTGTGGACAGGGCCTAATAGCTGGGAAGGACACAGCTGGTGAAAGACATCAGCCCTCACCTCTGGTACACAGGATACAAGCTTTTCTCATTCTTTCTGGGCCTGGCCAACTCCTCTTTGCTTTTTTTCTTCCTACCTTTCCCCTTCCCAAAGTAGCACGAGAAAGAAAAGGCCCTTGGAACAGCCAGCAATCGGCACTGTTACCAGAACAGAGGGTGAGTGGGGATGGGAGATTGGATTGGTGCTGTTCTGTTGTGGTTTGCTGTGCATTCTCAAAAATCTCTCTGAACATGACTGTCAGAGTCACAGAAGGGATAGACCCCCCTGGAAGCCAAGAGGTAGGAGACCTTGAGGCCTGGGAATGAGGAGGCCCTGGGCCCTGGGAGCAACTCACTGTGCAATTTAGGCCATTTGGCCTCCAAGATAGAGAACATCACTCTAGCTTCTGCATCATGTTTCCATTGAAAAACCATTCTGTTGAATGAACATGGACTAATTCATGCTTTCCTTCTTGCTGATGCCAATGAGCAAGGTGGTGCCTCTTATCATTGGGACATTCTTGTCGGGGCACCAGAATAATCTCAGCCTCTTTGAGTAACAGGATTAAGTCTTTTTGGGCATCAGAGAGGAGTTTTCCCTTCCTGTTTCCCCTGAGATCAGGTTGGTTCTCACCCTGGCAGCCATACTTACTTGACTCTTCTTGACCTGTTTTGCCAGGTGAGCTAGCAGCTTTACCTGTAGCCACCCACCCATCTAGGGAAGGCACATTGGTAAAAAATCAGACCAGTTAGTGTTTTGGCACCTGCTAAGTGGTCATAACAGTACATGTAGTAAGTTCTTCCTGATAACTAATCTTAGTTTCTCTTGTTGTAATTGGAATGTGTGTCTCTGATTTTTACAAGCCTGTGACCTGAGGCTGGCTGGACAGCCCAAAACTCTGAATTACATCTCTAGGGCGAAACCCTGGGTGTGGCTGTTTTTGGTGCAGGTGACAAAAAAAAGGTGTGGTACGTATTTCGGTTTCATTCAGGCAGAGATCTGGCCTCTCTCTGGCTTCCCTTGTTTGTTTATAAACTGTGCTTAAAGGACGTTTTTTCCCCCTCTTCTCACTGCCCTCTCCGTCTCCTCTTTTCCTGACGGTCTCATAGGTAAACTTAGAAGACACATACTTCTCAAACTGTCACCCAGGGTGCCATAAAAGAGACATTTGGACAGCGGTGCCGGGAGATCCTTGTCTTTGCTCTGTGTTAATACAGAGGGATTGGGGTAGCCCAGATCACCGGGGGAAAGGCAGTTTTTCTTCATTTAGCTTTTAATTGCTTTCTTTCACTTTTATGTATAAAAGATTGTCCATTTAATTAACTCAAGAATGCAATTTCAAAAACACTAATGCTTTACACATGATGGCTTTTAAAATAAAAGTAGCATTCTAATATTGCATAATGTTCTCCTTTCCTCTCCCTCTTTCCCTCCTACCCCGCCGGCCCCCAAACTCGGTTTTCACCTTTACCAGCTGGGGGCTGTTGGAGGAAAATCCTGGTCTGGGTGGGACGTCTGCCTCATTTTCCCCTGAGTGAACCCTCCATAGTGATGGGGCAGCCACTCCTTTTGAAGCGCCCTGTCTCATCGTCCCTTTGCCTTGGCTTGTTTCACGGTTGGATTTCCCTTCTTCTGAGGTCATGGGGCCCCTACTGCTGTTGTTGCCTTTAGAAAAAAATCATTGTGATGGATTATATAGGAAAATGAAAAAGAAAATAAAACCCTAACCCTTAGCCCTGATTTCCTTTGGCCAATGCATTGGAAGAAGCCTGTATAAATGGGCCTGAGGGTTGATGATTTCACCACCTCCTCTTTTTGAACTGAAAAGAAATCTAGTTTTTTTTTTTTCTCATTCTTTCTTATTCCCTTACCACCACCAAGAATGTTGTGAATTCCTCATGTCTTTGGTCTGTCTGCTTTTCGGTTGGAGGTTCCGGAGAGCCCAGAATTTTACCCTTCATACCAGCCCTCATAGTCAAGTCCCCAGTAGAGAAGGGTTTTTGAAAGCACAATTGTTTTGACAAGTTTTATGCTCCCCAATGGGGGTTGGAGAGGGACAGGAGTACACATTAGAGGTATGTCCACATGCATTTTGATGGAAGGGATTCTGGCAACCACTTTGACTTTATAGATGAGATCAGGGAAGGGAGCCCCAGAGGGGTCAGTGATTTGCTGGAGGTCTCACTGCCCACAAGGGCCATAGCCTGAATGAGCTCCGTTTGCTGGGCTAATTGTTAGCCTGTGTGCCTAATACCTTCTGGGGTTTCTCTGGTGGATTATGATCCAGGTCCTGGAAGGGACCTTGAGAATCATGTGACTCACTCACCTGCCGGGAAGCCTGCTTGTGTGCCTGTCATATTTTGTTTATGATCATATCCAGGGAAGAGCTCTATAGACCTTGCAGGATGCACTATAATACACACTGTGTTTAGATTCAATTCTTTCGATCAACTCTGCTGTCTCAGGCTCTAGCCTCCCTGGTGACGAAATATTCCGTTGTTTAGAGTGAACAAACCTAGTGAGTCTGCCAAGAGATTGTCTGTATTGGGGTGCCAGTCAGTTTTCAAAGGGATCCCCACTCTCACAGTGTCTCTTCTCCAAAGAACACCATTTCTGAGCCTACTAAAATGACTGCAGTGCTAAAAATTCCCACTCTCGAAAACAGTTGTATAGAAGTGACTAAATGATTTTAGAAGTGATTAAAAGAGAGTGTCTTTCCTGCAGCTGGGTGTGTCACACTGACTTGTTCTCAACTGTGTGATGTGGATGTATACACGTGCATCTTGGGTGAATATGCTCTTGGTTTTGTGCTACGTTGGTAAAAATGACCTGGGAGGTAGATGTTTCCTGAGGAACAGAGCTAGAGTGATAGGGCTGGAGACAGTGTGCGCTACAACACTTTTTGGTTTTCTGTTTCATTTGGGGAGAGAGATTTTCAAATTAACCCAGAATGAGTAGAGAATATAATGAGAGACATAAGGTCACATTTTTAAAAAATCTGCCTGCCTTGTAAATGGGACCTCGTTTCTACGTCTCACCTTTACTATCATTGTCCTTGCTTTGCACTTAGGAAACATTTGTTGTAGAAGGTACAGCCAGGGGTTTGAATGCTGCTTGTGAGAGGACAGGCTGACAGGGACCATACAGCTTTATCATTCATTAATTCCTGGGTTCATTCATTGAGCTATTTAAACTTCAGTACATAAGACAGCAGTCCCAGATGGTCTTTTGGTGTCGGCTTGAGCTCTGAGACCCCAGGCCTTGACAAAGAGAGCACAGAGAGCAGCTGAGTGCACTGAATATTTGCAGCCACTAGCAAGTGGTCCTGGAGTCTTACATGCAGGAACTAGAACACCTATATCATCTCCAGCATCTTAGGAATATTTTTCCATGTCTTTTCCCTTTTTAAAAAAAGCCTAGTGTGAATCAGTAAGCCAGCTTCTATTATTGCACAAGGGGTCACAGTATCTGACTTTCAGAGTGGAATTGATGTCCATGTGCTTATTCTCGGTTCTCCTCAGCCATGGCTCTCTGCCGTCTCTTCTGGAAGAAGTTCTCTTTCGCATCATGGTGAAACGTTGAGCTCTTCTTGCCCTTCTTCCCTTCTCGCTTCCCCTTCGCTGCGGAACTCTTTAAGACACCTAAGCTGTTAGGAAATTGCCAGTAGGAGTTGATGAGGAGAGATGGCATGGGGGAGGTGGCTCCTGTGGGTGGACCACCTGTGGTGTGGCAGGCTCTGAGCTCAACATTGGTGCGCATTACCTTATTCAATCCTCAGGACAGGCCTTTGGCATCCTGGTGTTAGAGATGAGCAGCCTCATTTGGACGCATAAGTTCAAAGAGGTTAGATGTTTAGTCCGTGCTTTTATGTTGGGTAGCTGGAAATCAAACCCAGGACTGTCTAATTGCTTAGCTTGTGCTCTTAATGCTTTCTTGGATTTTCTTTTGATACCGGGATAGGCTGGCCTCAGGGTTGATGGATAGACAGGGATACCCAAACAGGACTGGCTTCACCAAACTGTGGTTATGCCTAGCTACTGTATTTGCTTCTTCGGCGGGCCAGTCCCATTTTGGGGGCTGGAGATGGGGCATGTGGGGTCCTAACCCATGATAGACTTAATTGAGCTGAGATCTGGAACTGTGGGAGGGGAGGCTTTGGGAGGAGCCAGGCAGAGGAAGGGAAACGTATGGGGCACCTCCCCATCTTTGAGGTGTCTGTTTCTTCTAGTGGGACTCCTGTTCGCCTTTCAGTGGCGCTCCATTTGAATGTGGCAGTTGTCTAAGACAATTTGTTCCACTGCTGACTAGTCTGGAATATACCAGTTCCCCAGAAGTAATAGCTGGCCTGTAGTGAATGAGGTTGGGTGTTTGTGCCTTGAGGTGTGACACCTTTGGCTTAGTGGGATCTTTGGAATGGGCAGGGATGGGCAGAAAATGCCTGTAGCTTTCCCTGGCATCCTAGACCCTTGAGGCAGGCCCTGTCCCCCATGCCCTGGTGCTGCTCACCCTTGGAGAGATCTAGGGGTTAATGGAATTCCCTAAGGCTGGAGTTGGGAGCCCAGAGAGGCCCAGATGTTTTGCATAGGTTTTTCCATTGCCTCCTCCCACCCCCCATCAGGAATGTGTTCCCTTAGGACAGGTTATGGCCTGGAAGTGAGCCTAATGTAAACATCCTTGCTGAGGCCAACCCCCTTAATCGAATAGAAATGGTTTGGGGATAAGTGGGCTTGGAGGTGGGGGGAGGGAGGAAAAAAGGAGTGCAGGGGAGGAGAGAGATTTAGCGATTGAATTCAAGAACTGGGGGTCAGGGAGACTTCTTCCAGTGAGTTCTGAGGCAGTGCAGGGCAGGAACTGGCTTCTGGGGTTAGTGTAGTGCAGACCCAGCTGGCTCTCTAAGGGGACTTGTTTCTCTTAGACAGTATGGTGGGTATATTGAGGGAAGGCATGGAAGTCATGGTTCAGTTTGAACAGGGGGCCAGGGCAGAGCAGTGAGGGAAACTGAGGCGTTCAGGAAGAGCCAGGACTTGGGGAAAGAGCAGGTGTGGGCTACATAAAGACTTCCGGAAGGTGTCAACTAATTTAATTACTTCAGGGGCCTTCAACATCACATTCAGTGTTGTACTACTTTGAAACACTGTTTTGAGAGAACTAGACGCCAGAGAAGGAGTTGAAAGAATATTGGAGAATTATGTGTGTATGTGTGTGATGGGGGTGCTTAGGACTCTTGGTGTCACAGAGAGGCTGGCCCTCTTCACTGTATCCATGTCCCCTTTTCTTCTCCTTTGAGGGACTCTGGCTTTCTGGGAGATTCTGGGTACTTCGCCTAGACCCTAAGGTGGAAGATTGAGCGTAAAGTGGTCTTCTGCAGCATCCTGTGTGCCCACCGAAGCAATAATCTGGGGTCACCCAAGGAAAGTTACACGTTGCTAATCTGACCTGGAGAGCTTTCTCTGTTGTAGGGGAGTTTAGGCACACTTGAGGCAAAGTCACTTGTGCCCACCTAGTAAACTTTTGGGGCTTTTGTGTGAAGCTGGCTTAAAAGTGTTGGCACAGATGCCAAGACTTGTGTGTTGCTTTCACTGGTGCAGATTCTAGGACAGAGGGCTGGGCGTCAGGGAAGACCACAGGATCAGGGAGGCAGCACGAACCTTTCTAACCTGACATCCTGGAAACATGGTGCTTGAGTGTGCCAAGGAGAGGGAAGATGTAAACAATTTAGTTTGCCTTCAGGATGCAGGATCTAATCTAGACATGATTAAGCTGATCTGATTTTATAGAATGGAATTTCTAAGTGATAGAAACTGATGAGGTTAATGTGAAATATTTACTTAATAAAAAGCCTCATTACCTGATGCTGAAGGGTGGAAGAAAAGAAGATTTCTTGGTAACGTGTCACATCTTTTGGAAATGAAGTTGGGTTCAAGTTTTCTTGGTAAAAACTGAATTCTGTGATCTTGTTTTTACACATGCTGTGCTTAAATATTAACACCAATTGAGCAAATTGCCTTTTAACTGCCTTTATTTGCTTTCATTAACAGTATAATTTAAAAGCTTAAGAATTTGCATGGAACCTGTTGTGCATGTTGTGGGAGGCGGGGTGTGGGGGGGGCTATTCATAAAGTAATCAATTGTGAGAACATTATCTTTAAGGATGGTCATGAAAACACAGGCATGGCTTCTGAAAAGTGATGACATGCTTTTGCTGTTTCTTGTGGACTTGATGTACTTTTGGCTTAGAGATGTGGGTTTGTGTGCTTGCATGCGTGTGCGCACGTGTGTGTGTAATAACTTGGCTGGATCAAGAAAAATTTTAATGACTGGACATGTTTTAAGTTAAGTTGAGTGAACCTAATTACACTGTAGTTTCCAGAGAGCTAAAGGCAATACCATTGGTATTTAAGCACTAGTTTCAAAATTAAAACCAACCTATATAATTGTCTGTGCTCCTTAAATTGTTTATCTCCTCCCTCTCCATCTCTGACCCACTTCACCTCCCTTCTCTCTCTGTCTCTCTCTCTGTCTCTCTCTCTCTCTCTCTCATTTCCACACCGACAGGGAGTAGAAAGAGAGAGAGAAACTGGCTGGTGCTGCTAACCACAAGACTGTTCTTCCAGTGTGTAACATTAACTGCATTGTCCTTTCACAAAATGACTCTAAATATGTGAAAAGTTTCCAGAATGAGTTCACCGAAATCAGTTGCTTCCTTCTGTACAGATGTTTTTGTGGTTTGGAACCTCAGCCAAGGCAAACATTATGAATGAGATCCAGAGACCACCGTGTCCTCTGAAGGACTGGAAGTTCCTCTGGGAGTTATTTTACACACGCTATTCTGACACCTCTGTTTTGACAGCACTTCAGCCCTTCATTCTCCTTCCGTCTCCGGTGCAATTGTTTTGTTGTGGGTGGTTTTCCTAATTAATTTAATCTGCGGTCTAGTTTTTCAGGGCGCACAGATGCCAGATGCTGAATTTATTTATCTCTAGTGTTTTTGTTGGCTACTGTTGAGACACATTTTTCCTCTTCCCTTTTTACCCTCTCTGTTCTTTTCTGAGGCTTCCAGACCCACTTCAGTAAAGGAAGGGTCTCTTTCTTGTGAGCACTGTCCAGGTGTGTTTTCTTGGATGTGTCTAGGGAGAAATATATTATTTTAAATGATACAATACATATTTTTAAAAGTCATATAAAAAACCAAAGTAGAGGAAAAGATGAATAAACTTATTTACGTAAAAATTTAAAACATTTTGCTTGTTTTTCTGTTGGGATTTTGTGTTTTCCTTACACATTTTTTGGGTTCTCTTTCTATATATCATAAGTATTAGCCCTTTACTGATTGAATGTGTAGTAAATATTTTCCCAGGCTATCACTTGCCCTACAATTTTGATTATGGTTCTTTTTATCATATGGTATTTTTATAATTTATTTTATTAAAAAATGTCACAATGATATCTGTAGAATAGATTGTATAAAGCCTTTAATGATCATACTTTACAGTTTGAATTTGGGAAGAATATTCAGAAAACTGAGAGAGAGGGGGGAGAGAGACAGAGAGAAGAGGAAAGAATGAATGATGTTTTAGAAAGATTGATTTCCCTGCCTCCCCCCGAAAAGAAGTTCACTGTCTTCTGAGAACCCTGATTCTTTTCTCTAAGAGGATTATTGTTCTGGTGCTTTTAGCATGTATTTGCACAGAGATTCAGTACAGAGATTTCCCTGTACTGAAGAAACTTATCCTAAGGGTTAGCTGTCCACAGAAGACAGCCTCATCTTATTCTTTCTCTAGTTCTTCCCAGACCTAGTTGAAATGAAAACTCGATAAAGCCATCCCTATTTCCATATACTTCATTTTTACCCCTTGAAGCTTTCTAGCTCACGGCAGAAACACTTCTGCATGTCTAACCTTCCTCCTTTGAGTTACTCTTGAGAGCAAAGACCATGTCGTTCATTCTTACTCTTCTTTGCAATCTGCACTGTCTTTAGCAGTCAGTGTACAGTGATCATTTATGAATAGGTAATACACCAAATGATCAACTCCCATACATGCCTTTTTTCTACATGCTCTTCTGGGACCACTACATCCTTCAAAAGAGGTGTTTGGGGCCTTGATGTTCAACATTGCATGTACTTTGCATAAATAAGATTGACTTAGAAGTATTATCTTAGAAACTAGTTTGAAGAGCAAAGGGGAGAGAACCAGGGAAGAAGAATTCCAGAGCTGTTAGTGTGGATCTTAGGATATTCCCAATCTGAAACACATTTAATCGTGACTTTTTCTCAGAGGTGAATTGGTGGCAGCTTATTCAACAGATATTTATTGAATCCTGACACGTGTTTTCCTTTGAGTGAGATGATGTAGCACAAATACAAATAAGCCATGATCTTTGCTCTTGTGAAGTATTCCATAGTTTGGGATTTGTTCAGGAAGAGGGGTTTAAAAAATGCAGACATTCTGTAAATGACCCTTCCATGTTCTTCCTCGTTCTCTTTGGATTATCCATCCTCTCATTTCCTCTTCCTAAATGAAGCTGGTTGGGGCTGTCCTTTTTAAGACCAGCTCCACTGAAGTTATTGGGGGCAGCCGTAAGTTAGCTATGTGGCCATCCAATTAGTTTTTAGGTGAAACCTGGCGTTTCTTTTTTTATTTGTGTATTCATTTATTCATTCAGTTAGTCATTCAACACAAAGTTGCTTAAATCAATTTTTGCTTGTTTAGTCAATTTTTAAATATATTAGCTCCCACTCTTTCTCTATTACAATGCTGATTTATTAGTGGAAATATTGGATGACAGGGATGAAATTGTTACTGAAAACCTCACCCCATGAGCTGTCTTATAATCTCCAGATGACTCAGTAGAAATAGTACTATATCTGTCTCCATGACATATTTTTAGGAAATAAGTAGAAACTCTTGGGCTTTTCTCTTAGGGGTCTAGAATAACTTGATAATCTAATCAGAGACGATTTCTGGAGAGTGTGGTCCTGATTCTCATCTCGGTATCTCCCACAAAGTAGAGGACCAAGAAATGTTTGCTGGAACAGAGTAGTGGATGTAGATTGGAGGTAGGAAGTTGATGAGAGAAGTTATTCCAGGGTGAGGGAATGGCAGGGAAATGTGATTGGGAAGGGACACACAGGGGGCTTTAGCGTATATGGGTGGTTCGTGGTAATATTTTTAGACACTTTGCGTTGCTGAAATATTTTTAAAATTTCATACTCTTTTCCCACCTGATTGATCAGTGTCTTTGCTGCTGAGTTCCTGTGTTAGCACTATAGAGGGAACATATTTAAGCTGCAGTGTTTGTAAAAAAAAAGTTTGCTTCAGTTCTTAACAGAGTTCTTTTTAGGAACAAAACATATGTTACTTTTCAGTACATGGGACGGAAGTCAGGGTGGAAGTTAAGGTGGTCCCTGGAATGTTCCAGTCCTGTGCTACAGGGACACAGAAATAAAGACCTTGGGAACTCAGGTCCCTCCCTCTCTTCTTTTCCTTTATTTGTTCAGGGGGAGGTAGGAGAGGGTTGTGTAAGAATGAATGAAACATTGCTGTAAACCCGTAGACCCATTTAATTTCACCTGAGGAGCTGAAGTGTTTCCCACTTGGGAAAGACCCTCTGGAAAAAGGAACCATTGCTTCTATACAGAGATGTGACCAGAACAGAGACGGAGTGCGTCCTCAGCACAATTTAAAGTGTTTGGGGTCTGTCACCTCTCCAGAGGTCAAAGGTGAGATAGCCTTTTTTGTTGGTGTTGTTTTCCTCCTCACTCTTTTTTTTTTTTTTTAACTCCCTTTTCTTGTTATCTCAACTTCCAAACATCAGCTTTGATGTCTTTTGTTGGGACTTCAAGAGGACTTTTAGCACATGGGCAGGTGTTGGTTTTAGTGAGCAGGCGAGAGTCCCACATTCTTCTAGGGAGAGGAGTGGGACCCGCACATTCCTCCCGTGCCTCTGCCTGTCTGCCCCTGGAGCAGCCCCAGGCTGCACTCATTTAGTGGGAGTGAGTCCCTGACACCAAGAGGCTTCCTTCCAGGTCCTGGGCCTGAGGAGGGCAGGCCAACTCCCGATAGGATCGTGGGGTGTGCACCAAGACTTTCTCCTGGTGTTTTTAAAGCTTGTTTGGAGGGATCTGTCTTCCCTCAGAGCGGCTGAAGAGAGGTTGTCTAACAGCCGCGTATTAAGGTTTCATTACTCAAAGACACTTCCACTGCCCCTTTACAGAAACACAACTGCTTTAGCCGTCCTCGGCTGACAGCCTGCTCATTCATCTTTCCTGGAGGAAGTGGGGAGAAGGAGCGAGGCAGGCGGTGTCCGCCTGCTCTGCAGAAGGTCTCCACGCAGGCTCCCAGCATCATACATGCACTCGCATGACGCCTGTTACATTTTAGTTAAGTGCAGTGGGCTGCTACAGGCCATGTCCACTCAGCCAGGGATTAAAACTACTGAAAGTAGACACTGGAGATAGGCTTATATGGTCTCCTTTTTTTATTTGCCAAGAATATTTTCACTTCCAACTCCCAGCCCCAAGGTTTCCTGAAATTGGGGGCAGAAAGTGCTCGAAGAAAGAAGTATGTATGGATACATGTGTTTAAGTGTGTTTAATAGACATTCTAGGTGAAGTGAAGGGTGATGGGGACATGAATACTTAGGAGCCAGGGACCTGAAATGGTACAGTTTTTCTTTTCAGATTTGCTCAACTTCTCCCCATTCTTAGGTCGGAATCTGACTTTCTGTAGCCTTCAGCTCAGGAGATATTTTTGGGCATTTGGAAGCCTCTCAGGGCCTCCCTCGTAGGTGACTGAGCAGAGGGGGGGGGGGGGGGAGAGAGAGAGAGAGAGAGAGAGAGAGTGTGTGTGTGTGTGTGTGTGTGTAGTAACTTTGAACTCACTTTATTCAATTCATCAAATATTTACTGACTACCTACTAGATGTGTTTGGCTCAGCTGGAGAAGTAGTCATGAGGCATAGCTCTTAATTGTGGAGTTACACAAATGGCTGTAATAAAAGATAGACTACAACATGTTCCCTAAGACTATTAGAAAATACATTGGAAGCTGCATGAGGGGTGTGATCATGTCTGACTGATTCATTCAACAAGTATTTATTGAGTCTTACTATATACCAGACAGTGGGGATACAGGAAGCCAAAAATGTGGTCCTTGCCCCCAAGAATCTTACAAGCTAATGGGGGAGGCAAATACACAGATACAACAATATATTATAGTTTAATAAAAGTGGTAATAAAGTGAAGAGCATGTAGAGTGAGAGGAGGTGAAGAAGCAGTGATTGGCCGTGCTTTGCGAGGGGCTGCTGGCAGGACTTAGCTGAGAAGGTGACATCTGAGCAGGGTTCTGAAAGACGAGTGATCACTGGTTAGTCACGAGGGCGAGGCGTTCCAGGTAGACGGGAGAGCTTGGGCAAAGGCCCAGGGGAGGTGGAGCAGAGAATGGCAGGCCATTTTATTTCACTGGAGCTTGAGATGTGTGAAGAAGTAGGTAGAGGTGATAGTTGGAGGCGATGTTGAGCCTATTGTGAAGGTTTTGCTTGCTCAGGAAAGAGACATAAGTTTTATTTTGTGCATTTGGGGCGAGATGTTGAAAGAGTTTCATCAGGCAGGTCAAATAATAGGAAGTGTGTTTCAGGAAGAGCACTCCAAGTGTGGCATTGAGGATGGCTATGTGGGCGTCCGCCTGGAGTCGGGCGGCGCGTAGGAGCCTGTCGGTGGTTTGGGTGAGAGATGATGCAGGCTGTATTATATCAGTAGCAAAGGAGGTGGAGAGGGAGGGGTAGATTGTGGGGGTGAAATGGTTAGGTCTTGTCGCTTGGGTTGTGGGGATTGTGAGGAAGCATTTGAGAGAGACGGCAAAGTTTTGGCTTGGATAACTGGTGGATGGAATACACAAAGAAGTCCTGGGAAGAAAAATCATTAAGTTTATGTTTTGGACATGCTGTTTGAGGAGATCTTGGAAAAACTATGGAGAGGTAGTCTGTGTATTTGCAATGGGTCAAAGCTATTTTGACAAGCAGAAGTTGTCTGTGTACTAAATCCATTATGTTCATTGACTTTTGATGACATTTTAGAGTGTACAAGAATCATGAGTATCTTAATTCCATAGCAGAAAGAAGTATTTTTGGAGTCCCTGAATAGTGAAAAGTGTTTTCATCAAAGACCTTTATTTGTGTGTGTGCTGACATCTGGGGAGCAGAGATAGATATTTTCCCTAGGTCTGGGTTTCTGAGCCAGAGCTCTTCCCTCGCTCCTGATTAATCCTTTGTAGTTAGTGACTGATGAAATCATGACTCTATGAAATTTTAATCCTGGGCTGTATAGACAAAACTGAATTTATCGCAGGACCCCAGGTGTGTTCCTGAAATTAGCATGTTGAATCTGTTGCATATTTGATTACTTATAAAATTGACAGGATCTGGAGAAAACAGGCTTAGACTTCTGGAGAAATTTTTTTAGTCTTGACTAATTCTCAAATGTATAGCATGGAATCTTAGAACTTGGAGATCACACGGTTAGTTTACCTGAGCAGATTTAGGTCCTGAGAAATGAAGTGACTGGAACCTTGGCCTCCTGCTTCATAGTCCATTTCTTCTTTCTTCCCCTAGAAGAATAGGTTACAGAGAATCAGTCTCCAGTGAGGAGGAGTTAGGAAGAGAATGTTTCCAGTCAAAGGAGTGTGTGGTGTGTGTCTGTGATGAGACAAAGTGTTCTGGCTCTCACGGTTCTACTTATCTGAAAGCAACAAAGTCTCTGATGAGAGCAGCAAAGAATAGGGGATGCACAGGACGCTCAGACATTCAGGTTGACCTTTGTGGTGTATGTAAGTGAATGAGTGACTGTGTGTGTGCGCATGCCAAATATATGAGAGTGTATATGTGTGAGAAAGTGTGTATGAGTGTGAATATATGTGAGTGTGTGACTGTGTGTGTGTGTGTGTGTGTGTGTGTACAGGTTCACTCTGCACCACAGCCTTCCCCTTTGTGAACCGTGGATTTCCTATGAAGGATTCCTATTAGGACCCTTTAGTTCAATAACTACCGCTCTTCTGAATGATGCGTAATTTCCTTTCCCTGTGAGGCGAGGACCGGGCAGGGGGGGGTGGTGGAGAGAGAACATTAACAGGTGCTGAGTGGGTGTGGGTGTGGGAGCCAGCAGTTGAGAGCCGGGCAGCACGGTGGAGGACTCTGTCCGGCCTCCCCTGGGTGGTTCGGGTCTCTGCAGTGATGGGGAGTGTGGGTTTTACAGCAGCAACTCTCCTCTTCTTAGCACTCCTGCTATGTCATCCTTATGTGAGGTGCTTTAAAAGCCAGAATTTATGTAATCTTCACAACAGGTTTGTGGTAAGTTTCATTAAATCAGAGCACAGGTAATAAATTGAAGCTCAGAGTGCTTAGGTGCCTTGCCCAGAGTCACACAGCGGGGAAGTGGTGGAGCCGGGATCTTGACTCTGACACCCAGCCTTTCCCATTGCCTTGGATGCTGCTAGCGAGGAATGCTTTCATCTCTGGGGTTGTTCACTCTGGTGTGAGAAGCACCTCTCTTTGGAGGAGGGCTTTCTCTGAAAACAGCTTACAGAGTTTTCTCTAATGGTTACAGGAAGGGCAGTGTCCTGTGGACGCAGATAGTTGGAGGATCTTGGAGGCCGAGGAATGAGCAAGGCAGCGTTTTGGGGCCTTTCCAGGAGGGATAGTGTGAAAGGAAAGGTGGGGCTTTACATCTAATCATTTAGAGGCACCTGAGGCCAGCGAGTCTTTCCCAGGGACCAGGGAGCCTGTTGCCCCACCCCCATCCCTCAGGCTTCTGTTTCTGAGGTTCTCTCGGGACTCTGTGTGCAGGGCCAGTGCCTCTAATGAAGGGGGACAAAGTGCAGGGCCGCAGGCGGGGAGTAGGGGGTGAAGAGGCAGGCTCTCTGCTTCCACCACACTTTGTTCAGGCTCCCATGGCTTCATGCCCTCGAACTTCCTTCTCCCCCACTGTTTCGTTCCATCTTATTTTCTTCAGTCCATTCTGTGCCTCATCCTTTAAAACTCAGTTCTTTTTGTATCTAAAAGTTGCTGTCTTCTGAAATGAGAGAAAGTTCTTTTCTCAATTGTCCCATTTTCTGCCCCTGCTCTCCTACTTGACACAAGCTTGGTGTTCACCCCAGGGAACCACTGAGTTTGAATTCCTTCCAGTGCTTTCTCTGCATCTCTTTGGGTGCTTATTTATTCAACTTGATCACAAGCTATGAAGAGTGGCAGTGTCCTGTTAAAAGCCTAGTCAGGGCCTTCCCGGGGACCTGGAGGCCTTGTCTGAGTCTGTAGATTATAATATTGGCAGTTGGGGTGCAGTGTTGAGAGCTGAACAAAAATGGTGAAGAGGGGAAGGGCCAGCACAGACCCTAGGGTGCCTGTCTCCTCATGAGCCTTCCTCTCTAAATTTTCTGCCGTTCTTCTGGACTCTTCCCTCCTCTGGGAATTCACATAGCCTTAGCCTCGCCAAGATGGCTCCTCCTCCAACAGGGCCTTGTCTCCATAGTTTAATGGTTGGGAAAAATAAGAGGGCCAGTCCAGGGTGGCCAGTTGCAGTTCTTGGGTCCTGTGAAATCCTCCCTGACCCACGTTCAGAGAAACCTGAGGATTGTCAGGAGTCTTACATACAAAAGGCTGTTCAGATCCCACTTCCACTGATGTTCTAGGAAATATTTAACACTAATTCTCTGGGATAAAACCTATATGATTTGTAGCACTGACTAATTTCCATGATATAAAGCCTCCCACCATAGCTGATTTCCAGCTGCCAGTGCGATATCGCTGAAGGCAGAGTTGGGAAGAGTTACCCACCATGCTGTGGCTGGATCCTGAGCACCACGGCCTCTACGCAGGCATTGGAATGTGGGCAACCCCAGTCAGGCTCCAGAGTGGGGGTCTCATCCTTGGCTGGGCTGCAGTAACATGCGGAGGTTATTTCCTCACCAAACCCAAGCATGAACTCCGTGGGGTCTGTCCTTTGTTTTTGCTGTTCCCGTGTGTGGTTCTTGATTCTTGCTAGCACTGTGGATATGAAGTAAAAATACTATGTATGTTGCTGTCCTTAGTTGAAAACTTATTTATCTCATTGAATCTTTGTGATGATCCCATGAAATAGGGGCTGTGATTATTTCCATTTTACAGATGAGAAAACAGACACAGAATGGTAAAAAACTAGCTCGAGGTTATGTAGCCTCAAAGTATAGAGCCAGAATTTGAAGCCAGGATTGTCTGATCCCAGATCCCAAATCTTTACCCACTATATTATACTGCCAGTTTTATAGCATTTCACAGATGTCTCCAAATTTGACTTTATTCCCAAGAGAGGGTCCTCTAACAAAATCTTAGCTCCTGATGGCAATGCTTCATTATGGATTGTCAAGATAGATTCTCTGAGATGTGAGGAGTCATGACCCTCTCTTTGATCAGTTTGGTTGCAAGGAACTGGCTGTCCTCTAAGACACTTTCTGAGCTCTCCAAGCTTACAGACTTCACCGAGGACTGAGATGGCTGCTTTCTTCATAGACTCTGGGTTTTCCCGTTCCAAAAATGGTGATTTCTATAGCAACCATTTATTCTAGCAGATGTGTGCCTGGTATGGTTGGCAGAGGGTGGGATCAGAAATGGAAATGGCCTTTTATTCTTCACGTGCTGCATGCACAGCCTGTATGTGAGGCACAGAGGAGGGAAAAACATGGCCTCCTTAGAGTCTGTATAAATCTGTGGCCCAGCAAAGAGGTGATTGTTTAAGGCTGATTTTTGTCTGGAGCTTGAATTGGGCTGTGTTTGGTTTCTGGTTCTTTAAGGAAATTTTTGGCAGATGTACCTGTTGGGTTCAGCTCAGTGGTTTCTGTAGAATGTGGACATTTGCCGTGGAGAGGGCAGTTAAATAAACAAGGAAAAGACAGTCTTGGCTCTTAAAGATCTCAAAGTCTACATTCATGTATATTACTTAGAGCGCTTTGGTTGTAAATTTAAAAAAAAAAATTGTGCCCAGCTTTAGCTACACAAGAGGATTTGCTGTCTTAATATGGGAGTGTTTCATGGAGTCCAAGGGCAGGCACACAGCACACCTTCAAAAGGTGAGTGAAGGGAAGAACTAAGAACAGCTGTTAGAAATGCAGGTCGTCTGCTCTTTCTTTTTCTCATCCTTGCTCTAGTCCGCGCATCTACTTTTATTTTCATCTCTGCAGTACACAGTCTAAAAATGATGTCTCCCAGGTTTACATGTGACAAGAACGGATTGAACTTTCCCTGTATATGCCCCAAGTTCTAGAAGAGAAGGAACCCATCTGATGAAGCTTGCATAGGTGTCTGCCCTTGGCAGTCACTCACTGAGGGCTCTTTGGTGAGGGCCCTGTCTTAGTCAGCTTGGGCTGCCAGAACAAATACCACAGGCTGGATGGCTTGGGCAACAGAATTTATTTCTCATGATTCTGGAGATTGGAAAGTCCAAGACCAATATCCAGCATGGTCCGGGTGTAGTGAAAGCTCTCTTCCTGGCTTGCAGATGGCTGCCTTCCCGCTGTGTCCTCATGGCGGTAGGGGGTGAGGAAGGGGTGGGAGAGTGCATGTACACAAGTTCTCTGGTGTCTCTTCTTATAAGGACACTCATCTTTTTGGGACAGGACATCACCCTTATGACCTCATTTAACCATAATTACCTCCTAAATACAGTCACTCTAGGCATTAGGTCTTCAATATATAAATTCTGGGGGGGATGGGGACGGGACACAGTATAGTTCATAGGAGTGCTGTAGTGTAAAATACCTGCTAGGACTCATCCTTGAGTCCTGTGCATTAAAAGCGGTCCCCAGAAGATGAGAAGGCTGAACACAATTCCAGGATGATGCTGCATGTGAGTTCAGAATCTGAACCGCATTGTTGATGCACTGCATTTGGGGTGAATGGCTCTGTTACAGAGAGAGAGAGGGAGAGAGAGAGAGAGAGAGAGGGAGGGAGGAAGGGAGGGAGGGAGGGAGGGAGAGAGAGATGATGAATGCATTTTTTGATGAATGTATTTTTAAACTTGGAACTCATGAACCACGTGTTATTTCTGAGTTAGGAATCAAAACGTGAATAATGTCAACAGGGTTTCAGCTGATGGATTCTGCTTTTAAGGTCACTAATCTTTGGGGAGATGGTCAGGGGTGCTGGGGAGCAAAGTCCAGCTTGATTCTCTCTTTGGCTCTGAAGACATCCATGTCACATGTGCTCAGTTCACCAGTCACTGTAAGTATTATGTGAGGCACATTGCCACGGGGTTAGGGTAACTCATGGAAGCTAACAGCCTTCTTTATTTTTTAATGCATCAGTGTCACCAGCGCTTGCAGCAGAGACTGCGAGAGGAAGCTGGTCTCTGGGAGGACGTGTTCATGGCTGTGCTGACTGAAAAGGCAGCAGTCTGCAGCAGAGTTCTCAGGGTTACCCTGAATGCCTCTCCCACCTTCTCGTGTCTCAGCATCACTCTCGTCGTCTCTTCCCCCAGCCTTCCTACCAAACAAGGTCCGGAACTGAGGTGTTCTGGAATTCCACCCTCGCTAAGCCCTGGGATTAGGGCCAGTCATTTGGAAATGGGATGGTGGGAGAGGCAAACATACTCAAACATTAACCCCTTGGACTCAGAGCATGGAGAAGCCTCACCATTTCAGCCACTGGTAAATCAGCGTCTCTTGGCCATATCCCTGAAACCTGAGCGTCATGCGCCAGAAGGAGACAGTTAAGCCAAGCCGCACTGATCAAAATCTCTGTCCTTAATGACTCTGCTGGGCACACCTGTTCCAGCCTCTCACTCATCTTCATTGTCAGTGGGACGCAGGAATTGAATGACCACTGAGTGAAGACTGAGGGGGCTGTGGAGGGGCAAGGGTCATGAGCAAGTGAGAGGCGCAGTCTCTTGTCCTCAGGGAGCTTGCCTGTGACTGGGGGCGCGGTCCTCGAGCTGTCCACCCGGCACTAAAGGAACAGGCCAAACCTGTAGGGGCAGGAGGGCACTTAGCGTTACTGCCTCTCTTCTCTGTGCCAGACACAGATCCTAGACCATTTAACTGGTTTCCTTTAAACTTTTGTTGAAGTTAAAAAAGGACAACGATAACACACAGTTTAAGAAATGAAGCAATACAAAGGCATGTAAAGAGCTAACACTATTCGTCCGGCATATCAACCCTACTCCAAGGAAACTAGTATGTATTTTATTTTTTTGAAAGAATTTCAAACTTCCAGAAACATTTCAAGAAAAATACAGAACTCTGATTTCACCTTTACCAGTTTGGGGTTTACCAGTTTTTAACATCGGCCCCCTGGGTTTCTTTGTGATCTACCCTAACCATACAGCAGCCTTTTGTGGTATGAGGTAGGCGGTATTCTCCTTTTCCATTTAAGCACGAGGACGCCGTGGCCCAGAGCTGTTGAGCAATGCGCTGAAGGTCACAGAACTATCAAATGGCACGGGCAGGGTTCCAGCGCACTTCCCTGTGATGTCACGTGTTTTCGTTTTCGTCTTTCCCCTTAGGACTGAGAGTGGAGCTCACAGAAAGAGTGGAGAAGTGTGGTTGCCAAGAACTGGGAAATACAGAGAGGCTGGAAAGAGGGTACAAACTTTCAGCTGTAATATGAATAAGGTCTGAGAAGCTAAAGTATAACATGGTGACTACAGTTTATAACATGCAATTGACATTTGCTAAGAGAACAGAACTTAAATGGTCTCATGGAAGGAAAAAAAATGCATGAGGTGATGCACATGTTATCTAAATGGGAGGAATCCTTTTACAGTATGTACAGATATCAAATTGTCACAATGTACACTTTAAATATCTTACAATTGTACTTGTACAATTTTATTTTTATACCTTTTTAAAGCTGAAAAGAATAAAATTAAAAAGAAAATGAGAGGAACTAAGCCACCTGCATAGGTGGACAGTAGGATCTGTGAAATACTGGGATACTATGAATACATAATTGATATATTATAAATATTAGTTGGTTAGAAAAAGGACTACAGAAAGTACATTCATTGCCTTCACAGGGAGGGGATGTTACAGGAAAGAGGAAGGTGAACGTCCTCTCCCCCTGTCCTCCCCAGGTGAGTGGCTCCCCCTCATCCACTGTTTTGGTTTTTCCTCCGAGGAACAGACTGGCTGGTGGGAGGGGGTTCAGGGTGCTGTTTGTTGCAGAAAGAGCACCTTGCCTTCCACCCTTTTTGCTTTGGACACCTAGATGAGGTCTTTCAGGATCAAACTTAAGCTGCATCCGCAGGTGCATCTGTTTTCCATGAAGAGGCAACAGAGAACAAAACAAGCAAAGTGGCCCTTCCCGTGGAGAGTCGAAATTACCATTGCCTTTTGACAGCCTGGGTTTGTGCACTCAAACTCTTGGGACTGATGTGTCCTCAAAAGCAGAGGACTGAAGTCCTCCGTTATACCCAAGGCTACCGGGCGCTGCTAAATGTGAACTCCTGGACGGAAAGGTTGGAACAAGCTGTGCCCAAAGGTTCTGCCGTTTGAAGGCCCTTTGTGGCTCTGAACTTTTTGCTTTTATGATCTCTCATTGGAATCTGTCCCTTTGCCCAGGCATGGATAGTGCTTTTATCTAATGCCAGCTCTGCCCCAACTGATCTCAAAACGAGGCGAATCTGCTGCTTTGCATCGAAATATCTAGAAGGGAGCCACTAAACAGGAGCTTTTCTATCCCCTTCTCCCTGTTTCGTTACTCATGCAGAGTTTTTCTGGCAGCTGCACCTTCTTGGCTTCGTTTCTCTCTAAGGGGATGTGTCAGGTTATTGGGCTGGTAGTGGCCCTGGGTGTCCCTACTCAGCTGGGTTCTGTGGGGATGGTCCCAGGAAATCTGGCCATGAAGGAGCCGGACAGTGTGGTCTAGAACAGGCAAGGGAGCGAGGCCCCTCACTTCTCATCTGAGGGAACTGAGTATTGTAGAGAGGGACCCTGGCCTCGTCTTCATAAGGGGTGGGATTGGGGACCTGGGCTGCATGACCGCAGAGAGCCGAGAGCTGAGGCAGTACTCAGGCACTGCTGCCTCTTGAGGGATGTTCTGAAAGGTATTCCCTGGGGACTTTTACAAACTGGAGGGAGGCCCTGTGTGTGTGGCCTCAGCGGAAGCCAGAGGCACAGGTGATATGACCGTGGCAGAGGTCCACTTCTGGCCTTACGACCCCATGAGCTCTTGTCCTTATGAGGTGCTACTCCAATCTCTCCCTTCCCAATCCACAGTAGAATATCTGTCCCACAAAATTACACTTACTCTGAGACCAGCCATGGTGTTCTCCTATTGTTCTGGTGTAATAGCCCCATCTCGCCTAGCGGGGCATAAGCTTCCTGAAGACCAGGACCTGTTCTTTCTCCTTCCAGTTGAGCAGAGGCAGGGAGTTCTGGCTCCTGAATCCCACCTCCAACCCTGGGCTAGTGCCCCCTGGCATCTGACTCAGGGTTTTCTTACCTGCTCCCCTCTCTGCACACCCCCTCCCCCAGGAATTCAGCCTACTCCCTTGGGTCACAGCCTGACTCCCCAGCGTTAGGTCCTGTCTGAGGATAATGGTGAGAGTGGGGGTTTAGAGGGGTGGGTTGGGATGTGTGTGTGATTGTATGCATATTTTAAAAGCCCTTTGTGTGTAATGTGTCCTCTTGGTGCAGCTCCTCTCATGAGTACCCCTACTCTGGATGGCTCTTCTCTTCCACTGCAGCCCATAGGTCAAGGGGTTCCCAGAGTGACCTGCTGACCCACAGGGCTCAAGGTGAAATACCTTGGCCCACAGCCTTGGGCTGCAGTCAGAATCCTTGGAGTGGGAGCAGGAATCTGTATTAAATAAGCTCTTCAGATCATTCTAGTGTTGCACTGAAGTTAGAGAACCACTGTGAAGTAATGATCTAAAGCTCCCCACTCTCCTATCTCCCACCCCCATGTACACACACACACACACACCCCTCCCCCTCCCCCGCCATGTTCAGTGGCTGCTTCTGCTGCAAAGAATACCCTGCCTTACAGGTGTTTGTGGATGGATGGGAGGAATGCTGGAGTTTGGAGTCAGATGCGCTCTCAACTAGGACTTATGCTAGGGGTTAGAGGAGGAAAAGATTGGAATAGGGTTCTTGTCGGCCTGCTGGGAGGCAGAAGTGCTTAGGCAGTGGCCTGCTCCATTGCTGGGAAGCCTGAAGTTGCCATCCACATGGCCAGTCTGTGGCTATGCCGATCTCTTGACTCTTTCTTTTCTAAAGGTTTTATTTATTTATTTTTAGAGCAAGGGGAAGTGAGGAGAGGGCACGAGAGAGAAACATCAATTGATTGCCTCCCACAGGCCCCCAACCAGGGACCTGCCTGCAACCCAGGCATGTGCCGTGACTGGGAATCAAATGACGTCCAACCCACTAAGCCTCCCCAGTCAGGGCAGATGCCACCTGTGCTCCCTTAGCAGTCCTGAAGTGGAGCTTTGGGAGGGGTTATGCGATTAATCTTGGGCCTTAGAGAATGCAGCTCAGCACGTGTCTTAGGATGGAGCTCTCTCCTCGGAAGGCCAGAGACTGAGTGCTTACAGTAGCGACGTCTTCCTTCCATCCCCAGCATCCCAGCTGCAGCACTGGCGATGCGAGCCCGTTGATGAAGATCTGATGGGCAAGGGACAGGGCTGGAAGTTGGGCCTGCCAGGACCTAAGTTTTTATTGCTTAATTTTGATAGGCCTTTGGAAAATTTCTTCCTCTTTTTGGGAGCTCAGTCTCTCCTTACTTGCATCCCACATGGCCCCCTGTGCCTTTAGTGCAGTGTCCTTGGCTACAGCAAGCAGCGAGAGGCCACTCGAGCTGTGTGGCTCCCTTAGGCCTGGGGGATCCCAAGCTGTTGGTGATTTGGAGGGTGATGTCCCTGAATGAGGCACTGTCAACTCACCCGCGTGCTCATGCTGTGCCAGCATGAACACCTGGAAGCACCTCTTCACAGGCCCCTCCCAGGCTGAGAAAGGGCACTAAGCAACCTAGTCTGCCCTTGCTTTATCAGCGGGCAGCCTGGATGACTGCTGGGCCATAGTTCTGAAGGAGAGGGATGCCATCCACGTGGGGACAGTGGGGCCGGCTGAAAAGCTCAGCCTCTGGGACTGGCCTGGGTTTGAATCCCGACTACCGCTTTCTGACTGTAGAGTCTTGGTCAGATTACTTCACCGTCTGACCTTTAGTTTTCTCACTTGCAAATTGGGGAATAAAATAGCAGCTAGAGTCCGTTTATGTTTTGTATGCTGTGCACCTGAAACTAATATAATATTGAATGTTAACTGAGATTGGGGGTGGGGGGAAGCCCAGCAGCTGGCTGGCAAGGTGTGTGAAGAGGTTTGGGTGACGGGAAGTCACAGTAAGCACTGAATGAGCATCAGCAGTGGTTGTGATCCTGGGTGTGTTTGGAAGACAGTTGTGGTCTTCTGAAGGGAAGCTTGGGCCCCCAAAGACACATGGTGCCTGGTTTGGGTTCTGGCCAGTGCAGCCCTAGGCTGGCATAGGAAGGCTCTAAGCTGGCGGTCAGTTTACCTTCCCTAGAAGCGGGCACATGCCTGTCATCTGCCCCCTAATAGGTCATTTGTCCTACGCAGGCTCCATTCATTGGGGCATTGGATCAGCCAAGGGGGCGCTGATACACGACACTAGGGGTAAATAGAGTCTGCAGGCACCTGGAGTGCTGGAGCAGGAGGGTGAGGGGTTGGGGCCGGCCCCAGTGTGAGGGTGGAGGAGAGAACCGGAGTCCTGTGCGCCAAGGGTCTGTTCCGCAGTCTTGACTTTGAGCCTTGGTTGGGTCTAGATGGGAGGTGTTGGGCTGCTGCTCGGGGCCTGTCCTGACCAGGCACACACAGTTCACCCGTCAGCTACAGGGGCTACTCCGCTCTCCCTTCTAAACTTTGAAAAGAGTCAGCAAAATCCTTATTTCCATAAGCATTTTTCTGGCTGTAAAAGCTGGATCCCAAACCTGTTATTATAGCCGTTCATGCTATTTTAATCTGCTCTGTTTAGAGGTAAGAGGGTAGCAATGACTCTGCAATTACTGAGTACATTTGATCCATGGCGCAGCTACCGGAGCCAGTGGAGAGCCCTCCGAGTGGGATGGGGCTGTGTGTGGCAAATCACTTTTAAATTTACTAAAAATATGCCCCTTTGCAGGCATGCAGATATCGTAATTTTCCTCCCTGAGGCTTGTTGAAATTCCTGGTTGCCTCCTGCCATCCGCTCGCTCCCAGCACGTGTCCCTCGGCCCTCCTGCCGGATACCTTTCATTTTTTGTCTTGGCCTTCTTGGCCAGATTCTGTCTGGCCTCTCTTGCTCTCCGTTCCACCCTACCCCTGTTTTCTTTCTGTCTTTTCATTTCCGGCTAAAAATACTGCCCAGCACACTGGTGAAACCATTTTTTGTTTTCCATGGTCAGAAGAAAAATACTTAGGATTCTGAATCCACCAACAATTTCACATTTAAATAAGCTGGCAAGCTGGACTGACAACGCAGCTCCTACATACAGTAATTGTTGCATCCCCAGGCTCCCTGTTCTATCTCTATTCCTATTTCATTCACTTTTCTATTTGCAGCCAGTGCAGAACATGGGCTTCTCTCCCTCCCTCCTGCCTGTAGCCCGCTTTCCAACCAGTGACCTTGGCTTCCCTGAGTGCTGCACTGTAAATGAAATGTGGCATTACCACATGTATCTTGATCAAATATATCAGTGGATGAATTGATTTTCATATTGATTTCCTTGGACGAGCAAGGTGTGTGTGGAAGTCAAGTGTTTCTTAATGATAGTCCTAGAGAGAGTCAGGACGCCTAGGGAGGGGCAGGCTTTGTTTTTCTTTCACTTCAGACAAGTTTCTGCTGTTAGCTTGAGAGGGAGCCCTCTGCTTTGTAGGCTTCTCCCTCTTCCTGGGAGGAAAAAGCAAATGTCACCAGGGTGTGACCCAACCTGAAAGAGGGCTTTGCTATCCCGGTGACTGCCTGGACATCCCCAGCTACTTTGTTATTGGAGAGGGCTGAGACACTCTCAAGCCATATTGGAGGCCATGTGCACCCAGCAGTGTGGAGGGTCTTGGATGGGGAGATGAATTTGCATGTGATTTTCATACCCTGGCCACTTTCTACTTTCATTTGTCAGGTTAGTTATGATGTGCCATTTGCGAATCCAGTACTGACATCGTGGCCCAAGGGAGCCGGCGAGATGTGCTTGGCCAGGTATATAATTCTTATGTGTCAACCTCAGAGGATGGGTGTTTATCGGTATGTGTCTCTGTGTGTGTGTGTGTGTGTGTGTGTGTGTGTGTGCGCGCGCGCTTGGAAGTACACACGTATAAAGATCAGTACGAACCATGTATGTGGGTTGAGTGTGGATGCAGGTAGACATCAGTCCCCAGGTTTGCAGTGGCTTTTATTAGGGCACTCTGGACGACCAGAAGGATGGTATCCAGTGAGGTGATCAGAGCTTCATTTTCTCTCCTCTGCAATTGCTTTCTCAATTCCCTCTCCCTACTGCTCTTAAATAAAATAGATGCTTTCAGCCCTCTAGTCGATCCAAGAAGTGAGCTGATAGTTGAATCTTTTTATGGGGCTAAATAAGCATAGCTTAAGGTGATGCCAAGCGTGTATGTGTATCTCATGTAATAAAACACAGTTAACTGGAATATTTGAGGATGATGCTATGGTAATTCATTACATTTTCTGGCCAACTGAAGCTTAGCTGGAAAATGTTTTTGGGTATGAGCTCTGCTGAAATGCTTTGCAAAACAAAATAGTTTGTGTTCCTGCTTTTACCAGCACCAGGTAGGGAAATAATTGAATCCTTTGACATTTCATGAGCTTGCAGCACACAAGGGCTAGTATTTTGATTATCACTTACAGTTGCACCTACCATATGGAAGGTGTTGAACTGGCTTGAATTAATGTTCACCCTAAGAAAGTAGTTCTCAAGCAGGGATAGTTTTGTCCCCCAGAACACATATCTGGAGGCATTTTTGTTGTCACAACTGAGGGTGGTTGTTACTGGTATGTAGTGGGTGGAGGCCACAGATGCTTCTGAACGCCCTAAAATGATCAGGACAGTCCCCCTCCCCAGCTTCACCCCATTACAGATAATTATTGGCCTAAAATGTCAGCAGTGCTGAGATTTAAAAACCCCAATTTCTGTCCAAAACTTTTTAGTAAATTCTTGCACACAAAATATTTTGCTTTCACTGGTCTGGTTTTTCATAAGAGTCAGGTGCTGGAAATGTTCTGAACAAGTGAAGCCTCTAATTCATTGACATTTATTGTTGCACAGAACAAATAGGGAAGCCTGCCAGTTTGCAGATCGGCAGGCCTGTCCCCAGATGGCCTGCCAGTGAATGCCCAGATTCATCGAATCATTTAGGACCATTAAAAACCATTAGGGCCACTGTAACTTTAAATTGAACTAAGCAGAATAAGTAATCCCAGAGGGGGCTGAAGTTTACTCTTTTCTCTTTGTCTTTGTAACCCAAACTATATTCTTAGTCTCCCAGCAGAGCTTTGTGGTGATAGAAGTTTTTTTCTGCTTATGGCAGGTCAGAGACAACCTGGCACAGACACACTTAAAAGTGCTCCCAGAATTTGTAGACATGTTCATTGGTTTTGAACGAATGGCCCTAAGCGAGCTTTTGGCGTAATCCTTCTGGTTTTGGTGTGATGAGTGTACCCGAGGCCAGTTGGGGAGATTTTGCACCCTCTGCATCTTTGACCCTCTTTTTTTGAAGACATCACTGCAAGTCAGAGAATTCACATACTAAAGCACTCCTTTATGCAGAATCTAACTGGTTTGGGGCAGACAGGGAGACTGGAGGGCCTCTTTTATTAGAGTAAAAGAAAAACTTTTACTGTGAACTTAATTGGAAATGGACCTTCAGTGTCAAATGCTCTGGAACCATTAGGCATCATTTTATTAATCTATGCCCTTTCTGTCTAGAACTCTGTGAAGGAGTCTAGTTAAATGAAGTCTCTGTGTCTCTGTGTCAGGTGAATGCATGTGAGCAGCTAGAAAACATTCAGTGCTTGGTTTAATGTCCAAATTACCAAGCCAAGGTAACCTCTGGCTGGGGTTTGTTATTTCATATAAACTAAAAAGGAAAAAACTACCCTCGTAAGGCTGACCGATTTTACAAATCAGTCACAGAGGGTGAAGTTGTAAAGCAAAGCATGCTTCATCTTTCAGGTTTTATTTTAGAGGTTTGTCTTACAGTGTGTATCAGCAGAGGTGACTGCTCAGAAGGAGGACTGGAGGGGTGGGGTCAGATGGCCTAGCTTTCAGCCTGGCTCTACTGCCTTCTAGCTGTGTGACCTCAGACACTGCTAAGCTCTCAGAGTCCCCAAGGGACAACTGCACCCACCACCCCGCACCCCCCAGCCCCCACCCCCTGCAGGCTTATTTTCAGGATCAAGGGATGGGAAGGCACTCTGTAAACTGCAAAGAGCTGAGTAAATACCAGCACTCTGGACGGACGTGTTCCGTTGTTAAGCAAGAGCAGTACCATTTGTAAACCAGGTTTTGGTAACATCCCAAGCGTTGTTTGTGAGAGGAGCCAGAGCTGCTCTGCATGCATTCCTTTAAAAACTGGTATCACGATCACTCCATCTGCTGTTTCCTAGCTGAAATGCTAAATGGAGCTGTGGGTATACCTGGGGTCTTTCTCCTTCATTCAGTATAGACTCTGAGGGGGGCTACATACGTCTCCTCTTTTTTTTCTCTTAGGTGGAAGTATATTTACAGCCTGGTATAAATACAATCAGAAGGTTCATATAAAACTCTGTTATTACTGCAGTACAGAGTTAGAAATGCTTGAGGTTTCGGCTTCTTGGCTCTTCCATGCAGCAATGAATATTTTATGGGAAAGGAAATACTTAGTGTCTGACTCTTTTTATAGTGCAGCTACTCATAGGCTGGTAACCTTCCAGATATCTCCCAAATCAAAATCGTTGCCTGTCCATTTCTCCTTTCTTCACAAAAATCCATTGGTGGCCTGCTTTGCTGAATTGTCCGTGTTCTCATGGTGAATGGGTCCATTTACAGAATGCGTGGGCTACAGTTTCCAAAGCTAATTAATGCCCCAAACAAGAGGAGTTGGCTGCTCACCAGGTCCACCCCATCCCTTCTGGCACCTTGTGGTGCCGGTCAGCCCAGGAGAGGTGTCCTGGCAGAATGCCCCCTGGGGTTCTCCATTTGAAGGTCTCTACCTGCATTTTCCTCCAGGCCTTCTTTGCTGGGTGCCCAGTAGCCACTGGAGGACATGGCCTAACCTTTCCAAAGTCCACCCTGATCTTGGGATTGAAAAAGCAGTAGGTGAGTCGGAGGTCCAGCAGAGCCCATTGGGCTTCTCCCTTTCAAGGCCTGAGCTTCAGGCTGGCCTTAGCCAGAGCAGCCCTAAGAGTCGATGAGATTGCTCGGTCAGGCCCTGTTACTGAGGTCCTTTCAGCAACCACATGGGTACAGCAGGAGAAGGGGGCCTCCACAGTGTGGGCTCTGGCTTGCCAGGTCCCGGACTCTTAAGTAGAGGAAATGGGTGTCCTGGCAGGTCAGCACCCATGGAGATTACTCCTCTGGCAGCATGAGGCCATCCTGGCACGGGTGTTCTGCTGGATTGGCCTGGTGGCACTCAGAAACCTGTTGTGACTGTAGCAGTGCCACAGACCAGGCTTAGGGCCGAATTACGGTGTCAGAGAACACCCTTCCTCAGGTACCTCGCTCACGTGGCTCTCCTCAGAGGCCCCCACAGGCTGGCAAAACACTGAGGCGCCCCGTGGATGTGGGCCCAGTGGCCTCGTGCCAAGGAGCCCCAGTGTGGAGAGGATGGTGGCTGTGAAGTGTGGCTTCTGAGACATAGAGGAGCAGAGCTGGCTCTGCCTCAGCACTGGCTCAGGACAGTATTTTTTCTTAGCAAGGGTAGTCTGTGAAAAATGCGTAACCTAATCTGAATATGGAGTCCACACTCCATTCAGTGGGACTCCAGGAGCGCGGCAGTTTCACCGCGCTTGCCTTCTGCTCTGTTTCAGGTGTTTGTCTTGTGTCAGAGTAGGCACAGGGGAAAAGGGATTTGCAAGCCTCCAGTGGCTCTATTTTATTTTTTTTTAATTTTAAATTTATTGATATGAGAGAGAGAGAGAAGGAAGGGAAACATAGATTTGTTGTTTCATTTATGTATGCAATCATTGGTTGGTGCTTGTATGTGCCTTGATGGGGCATCGGACTTACAACCTTGGCGTATCAGAATGATGCTCTAACCAACAGAGCTACCCAGGTAGAACCAGTGTCTTTTTTTTTTTTTTTTTTTTAATTTCCCAACTTTGGTTGTGCCTACTGCCAGATAGAGATGTATTTCCTCACTGCAGCTCTGTAGTGGGTCTTAGGCTACAGTGGGCGCTCCACCCCCCCGCCCCCCCCCCCCCCCCCCGCTCCCATCTCTCCCCACTCCCTTCCTACCTTTTGGTCTTCAAGCTCAGTGATAGGTAGTAAAAGGCAAGTCTTTGGTTTTGTAGGCTTACTGGCTCAGTTGTTACACTGAGGAAAGGGCTATTTATTATTTTTAAGAAATGGGAATGGGATTAGCTGAAGCTGACTGGAGAAATCAAGCATAGCGTTTTATGCTTGGGATTGACTACATGGTTAGGGTGTTTCACAAGGCTGACGTTGGGGTTATTCTGACCACCCAGTTGATTGGTGTGATTAGGCAAAGCCTGAGGAATTGAAAATCTTCCAGTGTTGTCAAAACTTCATTATTGGTCCTTATTCATATATTAACTCGTTCTCCCCATCTGAGAAGTAAACAATGAAAATGGATAAAAGAAATGAAACCAGAGAGAGAAGAGAGAAAACTTTTTATTAAGTGCCTGCTGTAAAATAGAGACCGCTGTGTATTTTTAAGTGAGTACCTTGCAGGTTAATTGCAAAGCTAAGATTTGGGAACTCCCTGTTTCTGGGACCTGCATAATACATAGGTGGGATTATTGATCCTAGGATTGGATAAGCCACCAGTATTAAGTGTCTCATTTGGTGTTTAGAGTTGTGCCAGATCCTTTAAGAAGATTCAAGGACACATATGCTATAATTCCTTCTCTCTGGGGTTGAGACCACACACCTGTGGAGGGTTATATACCTGTGCTCATATACGCATGTCTGCACACACAGAGGTAGACGTAGCTTGTGGATTATGCCAGTGCAAGCTGTACATTCCAGTGCTCCACAGAGTCACTGGGCATGGGACTGGGGTGTCAGGAAAGTGGTGTGACACATTCTACCTCCTTAGCAAAGCCTTGTGAGCTGCCTTGGTGGAAGGCTGGGGGCAGCCTCAGGGCATCAGGCGGATCAGAACTGAAAAACCTCTCCTAAAGGTGTATGGTTAGTGAGGGTGGTAGGCAGACTCACGTTCCCCAGAGATGCCCACATCCTAATCCCTGGAACCCGAGACTGCATTAGGTTACTGGCAGAGGGAAATTAAAGTTGGTAATCAGCTGACTTTAAGGTAGAGAGATTATCTGGGTTGTCCAGGTGGTCCAGTGCAATTGATGTAATCACAAAGGTGTTTAAAGATGGAGGCAAAAGAGTCAGTGTCAGAGTCAGAGAAGAAGATGTGAGGATAGAAGCAGTGAAGCCGAGAGATGGCTGCCTGGGAGAAACCCAACCAAGTCCAGTCTTGCTGGCTGAAGATGGGGAAGGGGCCACGAGCCAAGGAATGAGAGCAGCCTTTAGAAGCTGAAAAAGGTCACGGAACAGAATCACCTCTGGACTAGCCAGAAGGAACTCAGGACTGCCCACACCTTTATTTTAGCCCAGTGAGACCCGCTTTGAAATTTTTTTGTCTATAGAACTGTGAGATAATAGCATTTGCATTGTTTTAAGATGCTAAATTTGTGGTACTTTGTTACAGCAGCAAGAGGAAACTAATACAGCAAGGTGGAAGAAACCTGAAAGGCTGTTCCTCAGGGGAAATGGGAGCCAGTGCTCTTCCTTTTACTGTTCTCAGGGGCTCCTGCAACAGAAATGACCTGCATTTACCCCTCTTTGGGCAGCATGGCAGGACTTGCCCTTATCCCGCCCAGCTTCTTGTGCAGCTCAAAGCAAAGACATCTGCTCTTCCCTGCACCTCAGTTCCTTCTTATGGGATGGCTTCCCTCTTCTCTGCAGTGATGTGAATTCACTTTGTGAGGGCAGAATCCTATGGCAGGGCTCTGGCTAAAATAAGGGAAGAGGGTTGCATGGAGTTCAGTTGAAATTCTTCTGTCTTGGGAGACCGCTGCAGGATTGGACCAGGTGAGAGAGAAGTCTCGGGTTCTGAAGTCGTTCCCCAGCTACGCTTGCTCAGGTCCTTCTTTTAACTTGTCTTCTTTGTTGTGAGCAACCTGGGTGAAGTTTGAAAAATAAGTGGATTCTCTCAGGAAGCTCTAAAAATAGCAATTAGCCTTCAAGTACCATCTTGACATTTTGCAAAGGTTATTTATCACTGTTTGGAGGATCAGGGTGCTCTGTGTTGAGGGCCCCCAAAGAGCAGTGTGGAAATAGGGTCTTGCCCCCATAAGGGCGAAAGAGGCTCGTGAGCTAATAGATCACAGATGTGTCCCTAGACTGACAAAGTTGGAAAGAACATCAGCATTTTACAGGTGGGAAAACTGAGGCCTTGAGAGCTCAGATGGTCTTAAAATTTTCAGACTACCTGAGAGCTTTTCCCCCTAATGGCTTTGGAATGTTCTAAGTTCTTAGTGTTAGCATCGCCAGTTTGGGGGCTGGGGTGAATTGTGGTGATGGTTATCGAGATAAGCTTTTCAGAGTTCTCTGGAAGAGACAAATGACACTAATCATCAGGCAGAATATTGCCTCCCAGAGGGCTTGGTTTGGGAGGTTTTACCCCCATCATGGAACCTGAGGATAATGTCTACCAAGGATGACTTTGTCTGGACCATTCCAGTTTTATTAAGATTCAAGGTAGATTTAACTGAAGGGCATCAGCCCCTTTGAAGGGCATGTCGTGCTGTCTCTGGGGTTTGTGACTTAGCTCTTTTTGCTAGGTAACATGCCCTATATGCTCTCTTATTGTTCTATTCTCCTACCCCCTAGATCTCCACAACTTCCCTTTGTTCTATGTGGCATATCTTTTCGGGGGGGGGGGTCCTCCTAGAATATTCATTCTAGGTGCTCTATCTGTAATGCTTGAGTACACTTATTCCTGGAAGCATAGAAGGCCCCAGGACCTCCCAGGCCCCCTCAGCTTCTGAGTCTTAGGAGGTTAGACTACTTTGGAAACAGATACGGCATCTGTGTCTTCTCTTATTTCTTGCATGCTGGGTGACCTTTGGGGTACATTGTTCAAGAGACCATCCATTATCTACCATCGACGTCTGTTGCTCTCATCTCTCTACCAAAAGAGAAACTAAACCTCATTGTCATGGTTAAGGTCACAGCCAATAGCCAGTTACAGAAGCCATTGCCCCTATGCTCACACTTATTGCTCCCCCTCTCCAAGCTCTCCCGGCCTTTCCAAGATGCAAGTGCCTTGGGAAGAAAAGGGAGTGGGGAGGAAATGACAGAGATAAAAAGGCTGCCTGTGGTACTTTCTGTCTCTTAGCCTCATTGGAGAAAGGAACTTGACCACATACTCGTTGGGTACACCGAAGTGACACAACGTGGATGTTCAGATGGCAACTTCTATGACTAGAGCGGAGGATTTCTGGACCATGACACTTCCTAATCCAGTCCGTTTGTAGAGAGAGGCCTGGAGGCTTCCATCAAGACAATTAGTGCATGGATTAGATTGTGTCTTCTGGAAGGGAGGTGAAGTTCCCTGCCTACTCTGTTTCGGTTTATTTCATTAAGGTTGACCATGTCCCTATCTTTGGGCAGAGAGAGTAAGGATGGATTCTATAGAGACACCCACACAGCAGCAGCAGTGAAGAACTACTCCACTGTCTTCCTGTCCCCTAGCGAGTGGTATAGAGTTGTGGAAAGGTCTTGCCTGGCTGCTCTGAGCATATTATCCTATTCTGGTGATGAGGGCAGTGAGCCCCATGTTCTGCATTGGCCAGAGTGGGCACGCAGGTGAGCACTGTTCTCAGGAAGAAAGCGGCAAGTGAGAAGCGGCCTGTCAGAGAGCAGGATTCGAGGGTGCCTGGGAGCTATTGACAAATCCACCTATCAGCCCTCAGTTTCCAAGCTGGAAAGAAATGCAGGTGGCATAGGAGGATAGGAGGTGACTCTTAGGGCCTATATGGGGTTTAACCTTGAGGGCTGCCATTTGAAAAAAAAAAAATAGGCCATATGACTGAAGGAGTGGCTAGGATGAGTATTTCCAGCTTGATAGATTTAGGATTTTGCAGCAGAGCCAGGAGAGATGGAAGAGCCTCAGAAGGACGCCTGGGGTTTGGAGATGGGTGTGGTGTTCCCAGACAGCAGTAAACCTTAGATGGGAAGGGGCTATTTTCTGCTCTGTTGCTTGGAGTCTAAATTCAAAACTCTCAGCACTGTTCATCTTGGGTTTAGCCCGCTTATCCTTTGTTCTTGTCACGTGTTACTAGCTTGCACTGGTTTTTAATCTTTTACATGCATATGTCTTGTGTTTCCTACTAAATTTAAAGGTCCTTGAGAGTATAGCCTGTGTATTACAGCTCTTTGAACCATTTCACATTGGCTAACATTATGCTTTCCATGGAGTAGGTAATAATTATTTGTCAACTTTGAATGAATGGAATGGCTGCTCCCTGTTCCCTCCCTCATAGGGGAGCTGCTCCTCACCTATCCCCCTGCCAGTTTTCTATTTTAAAAAGAGGTTGACGCCAGCCTCTTCTCCTCCAGAGGTGATTTTGTTAATATTTATAAGATGAAGCTCATGGGATGCCAGTGGACACATAGGAACGAGGGGTCGCTGGAATGTGGAGATCACACTCCTGAGGCTGAGGGAGACCTTCTCCAGGCTGTCACTTTGATTTGTGGATTTCCCGTTGCTCGCTGGTCAAGCTGATCCTGTCCTGAAGGGAAAGGGACTGCCTGTAATACCCTGGCAGCTCACAACTTCCCCTTTGCCTCCAGTTGTTATTTTTATCGTACTTCCTTCCTTCTTGCTTCTCTCCAGAGCACCTTCATTTGCCAGCTCTGCCAGTGTATTCAGTGGATTGCTTCAGCTTTATTTGGAAACTGGAAGCCTCATTTTACTATAATAGTCCCTCAATGATTTTCTAAATTAAACTCGTATGCTTCATCTCCTCCCCCACTTTTTAAATATTAAATATCTCTAAGACACTTTCTTTTTTCCCCCTTGTTTCTCAGAGTCCAGCAGTTTGCTCAGCCAGATGGTGACAGATGGGGCGTGTTGTGGGTACATGTCCGTTCATCCGCGTGTGTGGAAGAAGGAGATTCTTAGGTAGCGTGCTAGTATCTGTCCAGCACTTCATTGCCTTGTTGGCATCCAGCAATGAGGAATGACAGAGCACCTGGCAAGTGACCCGACACAGAGTGGGTGGCAGGAAGGCTCATCACCCTGATACTCCTGTGAGGAATCCACTTGTCTGTGAATGGGAGGCTGTGGAGGAGGTCGGAGTGCAAGTGTCTGGCCCATCTCCAGGGCGAGCTGTGCTGTAGTGTGCCACATGTCACGTAGGAAAGGTTGGCATCGAGGGCTTCTAGAGCATGTCAGACCCCTGCCCTTGAACCACCACAATCCTTAGGTCCCTTCTCTCTGTCCCAAATCTGTGGTGGCCCCTCTGCGCCTGCTTTTCTCCCCCACTAGTGTTCTGGTCTGAAGTCACTTCATGTGACTCCTCGATCCTCGCCTCAGCCCCAGCTCCCTTGTCTCTGGGCAGGCTGCCGTCGCTCAGGAATGACGCTGTTCTTGCGCCTCTTTTGTGGTCCTCTGAAGTGTCTTGTCTTCTCTCCCTGTGATATCCTTGGTATCTTCTGAGCACAGCCTTGAGTTTGCCTCCTCAGGGAGGCTTCTGAGGTTTAGTTCCCACTAACTCTGGGTGTGCTGGCGAGAGTCAAGCTGGCATTTTGAGCACATGAGTAAGAGCTGGTTTATATGATTTTGTGTATTGCCCTCTTCAACTAGATGGTAAGTTTTAGGCGACAGGCTGTTGTCCTCTGCTTTTGTTGTATATTTTGCTTTGTCACGTCAATACATAATTGATTCTCAATTTGTCTAAGCTTGTGAGAGAGAAAGGGGACCTGGCTATCCCTGCTCTCCAGCTGTCCCAGCTGTAGATGACCAAGGGTGAGGAGTAACGCGGGGTAGCACCTCCCCTGTGTGTTCTTGTCCTCTGCATTCTCATCAGTGGATGGTGGCCTGTTTAATTGGATGGATGTTGCTGTCAGGTAGCATGCAGAAACACAGCACTTCTGAGTTCCCTGCCACAGCGGCTGTATTCCGTGGAGCCAGGCGCCTGTGCTAGGCAACAGATCAGATAGGTGGTTTGTTTCGATCTCTTTCTTCTTGTACCTTCTTTGGGGAACACAAGTATCTTAGAGGTGCATGGCAAGGATATTGTGATGGCATTTTGTCCTGGAAGACTGACCTAACTACTGTCTTTGGAAATGTCCTCATTCTCAATGCAGAATTTGGACACTTCTCTCCACCCTTCTCCTTCCACGGTCCCTGCCCATGTTGAGCCTTGCACTCCCAGACAGCCCCGTTGTTCCAAGGAGGATTTGGGTGCTGTTCAGTGACACCAGTGCTGAGATCAGAGTCAGCCTCTGTTTTAGGACTCTGCAAGCTTACCCCACCCAGATCTCCATCTGACCATTCTGGAGAAACCAGGCCAATTTCCCAGTCTCCCAAAGGCTTGTCCAGGATGACTTGCTCTGTTCCCAACAGCAAGTCTTGGCTCCTGTGATCCTCCCATCACCTGGAGCTCTTTTCCTTATCCAAGGCATTAACTGTTTATATTATCTCCTAATAAGGGTAGAATAGATACAGCTCTTCAGAGTTTACAAAGCCCTCGAAAGCTCAGTCTCACTATGTCCCCAGGCCATCTGTAGCGACCTCATCCACTGTTTATCTGCTCTTCCTCTGCTCCTCCTCTGAGTGCCCGTGCATTGGTTCTTTGTTGACAGTTGCCACACCACCACATCCTCCTTTCAGGATTCTTTCTCTGTCTGTTTCTCACCAGTTAGGTTATAAAATGACAAGGGGACAAGGGTCTGTCTTTCTTTTTCTGCAGCCTTGTTTTTAGCTCATGTTTATTTAACACGTTATGTCCTCAACACTACTGCCTTTTTATGTGCATAATGTCATTTTTCTACCCTCTGAGATAACAGTATTATTATCCCACTTGACAGATGAGAAAACTGAGGTTTTAGATAACCCCTGCATCTCAAGGCTAGTAAATTGTAACCTGGAATTTGCAGTCAGGGCTGGCATCAGAGTTTGAGCTCTTAAACTTTTTCCTCTACTCAATTTTTGTTATCAGGCTCTGCCACCTACAAGCTTTGTGACCTTGGGCAAGTTGTTTACTTCTCTGTACTTCAGTTCCTTCCTCAGCAAAACAGAAATAACAACAGTAACTGACTTACAGGGTTGTTCCTAGGATTGGATGAGATTATGCATGAAAATGCAAAGAACACTGCCTGGTGCATACGTGCTCAGGTATGTCTTCGTACACATTTGTTTTTCTAATTCTTCTTCATTCTCAATATCATCTTGATATTGTTGTTTTCATTACTATTGCTATCTCTGTGTCTGTGGCCTCATCTTAACATCGAAGCAATGTTATGCACAGGGCTTGTGCTCAGGAAATGCCTAATTAATGAAGGAGCAGGCACTTGGGCTTGCAGAGGTGACTCAGGGACAAATACTCGGTATGATGTTGTCTTTGTAGCAGTTGCTGATTAAGAGCTTGCCTTTGCCACTGTACAGTCTAGGCAGGTTCTTGCACTTGGTGGTCCTTGGGGCGATAAGGCATGGTGGGGCGTGTTGACACTGCAGTTGAGAACCTTCCTGTAGCCTAAAAACTTTTCTTCCTTCCTTCCCACCTCTTTCCCCAGTAGCTCTGAGCCCTGCCAAGTCTGTGCAGAAGCCTTGAAATGACAAAGTACCCTTTAGTTAATTGCACAACGGATTGCCTAGAGTTAAAAGTTCTGATTTATATGACTATAGCTCTAACTGCTCAATAACACAGGCCTGTAATCTACTTTCATTTCAAACAGAACGGTGATTTATAGGGCAGCATGCCGCTTTAGCTCAGAAATGAGGTGTTCAACATATGCTCTGTTGACATAAATTTGGAATTTATCGCTGTTGTCAAAACTGCCTGTTGGACAAAGGTGGGTATTAAGGCAATAAATGGCTCCGAATAGTTTTCTGTCACATTTCCTAACCATCGTATTTAGTCTGTTCGAGGAGAAAATATATACTTAAAAGTAATCAAATGTCCAAAATCCATGCATCTTGTTTTGAATGGTGAGAAGGAAGGGGGCGAGGAGGATGGAGGACTTGCTGAGAGGTGGGGGTGGGCCGGGGGTGGTGTCCAGGAGAAAGCTTTTCATGAAGTTATGGCCCATTTTAAAAAGATTCCACTTTGCTTCCTCTCCCCCGTCCCCATTAGGAGGTGGGCTTTCCTTTCTCATTTACTGAGAAGGGGAGGAAAATGAAAGCTCATTAAATAAAAATAGTAAAGGACATTTTTATGTGTGGGCTTAGAGCCAGCAATGTCAGGGAGGAGTTAGTGAGTGCGGCTGTGAGGGAGGCAGGACAGGATTTTGTTTATGGGGAAATAAAGCCACCGGCCTTGTCGGATTCTACGCAGCCTCGAGCTTGGGCTTGCTCGCAGGTTCTGAGGCTCCTGTGGCTGCCTGAGCCTTTGGCCGCCTGAGGAGGGTGAGCAGCAGCTGGATACCAGGCTCTGTGCAAGATACTGTTTGACCCGCATCTGGCAGTATTGCCCCGAAACACATACCAGTGTACTCACCAAAAATGTGTCTTGAGAGCAGCCGCTGATGGCATGGCCTTTACTAGGTTTGCATATATAGAGAAATGAGGCAAAGCTCTGTTTCTGGGTAGTTTTCCACTGAGTTGGGGAGCCACACAAGCAAGCAGATGCAGCCCCAGTGCCATCGGTGCAGCGACAGACACTCACCGTGGGGCTAAAACAGACGGCTTTGGGAGTGGAGGGAGCAGGGGAAGGCTCTGGTGATGGTATTAACTCTCCTGCCTGGTGAAATGTTCCTTTGTGGGCATTAGGTCCCTTCAGAGAGAATACAGAAAAAACACATGACTGATAGGGTTTTAAAATTTATTTTATTATTATTTTTAAAAATTCTTACCCAAGAACATTTTTTTTTTTTTCCATTGGGGGGAGAGAGAGAGAGAGAGAGAGAGAGAGAGAGAGATCGATGTGAGAGGGAAACATTGATTGGCTGCCTTCTCACACATGCCCTGACCGGGGATCAAATGTGGAATCTAGGTAAGTGTCCTGAACGGAAATGGAACCCTTGACCTTTTCGTGTACAGGATGCCACTTCAACCCGTTGAGCCACCCGGTCAGGGCCTGATAGGCTTTTTAAAAAGGTGTGATGTTACGGTGAAGTGACCACTGATGTGTATGTCAGTTTGGTTTTCTGTGTTGTGTATTTAAGAGTGAGGCCAGTGTCACTGTGCACCGAGGCTGCCACCTCTGTTCTCACGTGCGTCAGCTCCATGCCATAGACTGGCCATCACATCCCCTTGGGGCACGGGCACCAGGCAGGCAGCACTGAGGATGTAACAAAAGCAGTCAAAGTCAAGGTTAAGAACCTCCTTTTTTTCCCTCCATCCTTTGTTTTGAGATAACATAGCTTGTGTGTATATGTGTCTGTGAGATGAAAAGTCCGAGCATGTCCAGAGAGCCACGTGTACCGTGGCCATGGCTGGGCCTGGAGTGGCTGGCATTATGCATTTTGTGCACGCCAGCTCGGCAGGCTTACAAGTTAGGGGCTGGTGGAGCATGCAGGCTGCCTTGTCCTCCTTCCCATGAAAACCAGGCCCAGCAGGGGGAGAGGATGCGTATTTGTTGCTTTTATTTTATTTTTCCTTTTTATCTCCATGCCCACATGCTTGGAGCCTCTCGGCGTTGATAAATGTGTGCTCTCACCAGACACATGCACACCGTCCCTCTGTCTCTTGCCCGCCTGCGTGCCACATACACACAAACACGCGCGCAGCCCAGAGTACACCGGGTGTGGACACCAATTGTAAGCCTCTTCTGTGTGGCTCCCCCTCCCTCCCTTTGCCACCAACCCCTCTCCTTTTTAAAGCTCCCCGTTGGGAAAACTCATAATTTTTACACCACACAGTCTTGACTGGCCATTGCTGGAATTACTGTCTCTTTGAAGTGCTTTCTGCTGGGGCATTTACAGGCTGTTTTAATTACCTGCAGCTTGCAAGGGGCCTTGCTCTGTCCCAGTCTTTGTTTGTTTGTTCTTTGCAAGGAGTCTATGCTGAAAGGAATACTGCAGCCTTCTTATACAAAGAAAGAAAAGGGGGAAAAAGAAGTTTGGGGAACCCATAACAGAGCTCTCCCTGCAGCCTGCTCCAACACCCAGCCCACGCCAACAAGCTCAGGAAGAGACACCAGCCTTGCTCTTGGCTGGTCCATGTTCTCAGCTCTGTGGGTCCCTCTCCTAGGGTTTGCCAGGGATATTTTTGTTTGTGTGTGTTTTTATTTTAAGTATTATTAAATATACTTTCAAACTTCCTGCCATAGACAGCAGGGCTGTCAAATAGAGCTCCCCTCATTGCTGACCAAATCAAAGTCAGCTGCACTTACTGGGATCCTGCTCGTATTTTTTCACTCCCATCTATTTAAGGAGTGTGTATGATTAAATTATTGGGCCTGGATGTGGGGCGGAGGGAGGGGTTTGAAATCACATGCGAAGAGAGTACCCACTTTGAGCTGCCTTGTGCTTTACTTTCCTGTGTTCATTTTTCACTTGATTCTCTCCCTAGAATGAACTAAATATAAATAGCCTTCTTTGGGGTTTCTGTTAAACATGAATGTGGCATGCCACGTCTACAGATGAAGATGCCAGTTTACCAGAGAAGTCTTAGAAATTTATCACCTTCTCTGTGGGCAGCAGAATCTTCATTCATTTATTCATTTAGTTCAAAAATATATTGAGCAGTCAGAGCCCTCATACATTGCTGATGGGAATGTAAAACAGTGCAGCTGCCTCCAGGAATGGTATGGCAGTTTCTTAAAAGGTTAAATATAGAGTTACCATTGACCCAGCATCTACCCAGGGGATGTGGAAACATATGCCCACAGATAAAACTTGTTTACAAATGTTCATAGCCACATTATTCATATTGGCAAAATGTGGAAACAACCACATGTTCATTGACTGATGAATGGATAAATTAAAAGTGGTATATACCCATACAATGGAATATTATTTCACAATAAAAAGGAATGAAGTACTGATACAAGTTACAACATGGATAAGTCTTCAAAACATGTTAAGTGAAAGAAGGCAGACACAGAAGGCCACATATTGTATGACTGCATGTATATGAAATAGTCAGAATAGGCAAATCCATAGGGGGAGATAGATTAGTGGTTGTCAGAGACTGGTAATAGGGATGCGGGTGGTGATGAAAATTTTCTGATGTTAGACGATTACACAGCTCTGCAAATACACTGAAGACTGAAGAATGGTACATTTTAAAAGGGTGACTTTTATGGTATGTGGATAATACCTCAATAAACCTGTTGCTGAAAAATATGTATCGAATACCTACTCTATGCCAGGCTCTGAAGATACAGCAGGTGGTTTCTACCTTCATGTAGATTACAGTCTAGGAGAAAGAAAGAATACTAGGAAAGAAATAAATATATATGTGTGTAAAAAATTATATATACACACCTACAAATTGTATTAAGTGCTAGAAAGGAAATCAATAAAATGCAGTAATGGAGAATAGTGTCGGTGTAGAACCTACTTAGACAGACTGTGGTTCAAGTACAGACTTAATTTCCCAGAGCCTGGCACACAGTAGGGGCTTAACAGATAGAGAGTAAATAGCAGTAGGGGACGAAGCAGTGTGTCCTCCCTGTAGGAGGTTGTAAAGACCCTTGGAGACCCAGCCTGGCCATGGACACTCAGTGCCATCATTCGGCTTCCCTGTCTCCTGAGCTCCTCTGCTTTTGCTTCTGTCTGTTAGGAGCAGGGGAATTCCAGGTGCGCTCGCTCTCTCTCTGTCTCTGTCTCTCTCTCTCTCTCTCTCTCTGTATATCCTTTCTTGCTGGTGGTTTTCCTGTGATTTTTGGGGGGCGGCTCTGGGAGGCCATTTATGGGCAAGGTGGATAGTCTCTCCTCAGGAGGGTAAACATGGATATGGATCCTGAGGTGAGAAATCTGAAGGCTTCCACCTGCTTACATGGGGCAGTAAGTCCATTAGTCACAGTTTTCCTCATCCACAAGATGGGGACAGCTCTCTCTTCCTCAGCCACAGGGTGGTTGAGATGATCCTTAGGAGGCACTTCAGAGTCACACGTGATAGATACATAAATGTTAGCATTATTATTATAAAACCTCAAGGAACTAGATTTTTTTTTGCATTTTTGATAGAAGGAAAAAAGAACCATCAATGAAATTGCTGTGTATTTGGTTTTTGCCTTTTTCTTTCATTAAAATGGCAACTTTCACAATGTGATTTGGTGTTAGTATAGGTTAATCTGCCCAGTCTCTTTATTTTGTGTTCATGACTGATGTTTAGAATGATGGCCCTATAGCTCAAAATCCTCATAGAAAAGTAATTTAATTTTCAATGTACTAAGGCAGAAAGAATGAGGCAATATGCATTACAAAGGTTTTCAGAAGAGTTTAATTCCACAGGAACTTTCTTCTTAGGTCCTTAATAAGCCTCAGTTATTTTCAGCAGTCGCCGAGGATCCACGGCTGGTCTGTGGGATGTGAAGGTAGCATTTTGGCTTCCTGGCTAAAGTGGGAACATGCAGAAATGAGCTTTGATAGCCAGGAGACAACGTTTCCTCCTCACACCCAAGCAAAAGAGGAGGATGAAGCAGGAATCTGTAGCTTTTTGAAAACTGTTTTCTCAGAAATTGGCTATTTGTGCTGGTTTACTGCCTCATATGGGCGTGAGAGAGAAAAACCAAAAACCCTGTTCATGCATAACTGTAGCTCATTTCCCTTATAGGGATGGCCTTTTAGGATCTGGAGGGAATATTTTGGATTTATTTTTGTTTCCCTTGGGCTGACATCATCAAACATGCATCATGGTACCCTGCTTTAGGTTTGGAAAAAAGCCTGAGAAGCCATAAATCTTAAGACATTTTACTATTTTTCCTCTTCCCTTTTCTGAAAGCACAACCTTTCTGGTTTCTTTAAAAAAGAAAAAGAAAGAAAACTACAAAAGTGTGTATTGATCCCTTTCCCTCAGATCTTAACTGCCCAGGCTGTAATACCTTGCTTACATCTGCCAGGTTTTTGTGCAGTTTTGCAACATCTCCTTAATCCAGTGAGCATAAATAGAACATTTCAATCATATTTGGCTACCAGGAACTTCGCAGATAAGCACGCTAAAACCTTGTTGAAAGAGACTGTATGAGATTGTTTGAGATAAGATCATCCTAAAGCCCAGCGCACAAATGAAAAACTTTTGTTCTTGGTGAAATTTTTTGATAGAGATATTTCAAATAAATGACTTAGGAGAACTCGGTATTTTAAAACAAAGGACCAGTTACGTAACAGCCAGAAGCCCAGTCCTCCTGGTGCTCAGCAGACAGGAAGATCCTTCTCGGAGCAGTTGCTGTGTGGAGATTAGAACACCCCTTTGTCATTTCTGACATCGTCTTTGAACACTCTCAAACAGCCTTATCTGAAAGCGCTGTACTTGGTGCAGTTATGGCCGTGGGGAATGCTATTGTCCTTCATATTTTCACAGCTCAGGACAGCTCCTTCCACTCTTCAGTCAGCTCCAGGTTGGGCTTGATCTCAGGCCAAGGCAGGATGCATGGCTTTCTTTCTGGGAACCCCATAGAGGCCTTTGCTTTTGGACAATAGAGACAACTCTTCTTGCACAGGGCGGCGGGGTTGGGGGAGGGCGGAGAGGTGTGCACGCTTGTGCTTTTGTGTTGTGGTTTTTTAACCCTTACATTTTTCTCTTTGAATTTCCTTTCATGTTCATTTATTCATTCAACAAAAATGCACTGAGTCCCTCCTCTTCCCTGGGTTCAGTGACAGGTCGAGGGGATGCTTTGGTTACAGTTCCTTCATGAAGTAGGCCATCGTCTGGCTAGCACAGGTCTATGTCAGCCCCACAGCCTTTCTGTGTCACATGGGCCCAATGGGAAGGGACCTAAGAAATCATCCAACTCGACCCTTGCATTGTAGCAACGGTGTGAAGCGAGAGAGGGTGAGTGATATGACCAAGATCATTGGATGGTGACTGGCAGAGCTGGAGTGAAAGCCAAGTCACCTCCCCTCTGTCCAGTATTTCAGTTAGCGTGTCACATCATTAATCTAGATGATCCTTGAGAAAACATGCCTTCTTTGGTATTCTCTCTCCCTCCTTTAAAAGGCTCCAAAACCAGCAAATGGCCATAAAGTGATGTTTTCCATAGCTCTGTTGGTCTCGATGCCCAGCAGAGGGGCCCTTGCCGTACCCAGCCCCTCCCACAAGCCCTGCAGCGCAGGAGGAGTTAACCAGCACTCTGTTAGTTCTTGGTTGCTTTTTTAATCTGTTGTTTGAGATCCTTGCCTTTTATTGGTATATTTACTTTATGGCATACATAAAGAGCTGTATTAAAAAATAAATTGTGTTGTAAAAGCGTTTGGTAATGTTTATTAATATTGACTAGTCAGGGAGCAACGAACTCTATTGCTAGAAGGATAATTTGTGATAATATCAGCTAAGCATTCACAGCTTGTCAAATGACTATTTAATCTCAACATTTTAAAAAAGTGGGTAAAAGGATAATTTCCCTTATGCCTTGAGAAAATGAAAGTGACCCATTCTGCAGCCAAGATTAGAACAATCCCTCCTCTTTTCTTCTGGGCGGCGGCAGGCCTCCTCTCTGCTTCCAGGCGGTCCCGGGTCAGGGCTGCAGTGGTCAGGTCCCTCTCTGTCCTGGGGGGAGGTTGACGGCAGCTTCACTAGCAGTAGCCTCTCCCGTGTCTGCTCTGTCTGTCTGCGTCTTGCTGAGGGGTTGGGAGGCAGAAATAAATTCACGATTCCTGTCCTCACGGAGCTTCTAGTGTGGAAGAATGTGTAATTGGCTTAGTCCTGAATTGTGAACTTGATATTCCAAGGAAGTACATAAGGAGAATGACACTGGGTATATCTAATGTCATCGACTGCTTGGCCTCCCTCTTGTCATTTGAATTAAAGGTAAATAGACACTCAAGGTACCTTTTGAACTTAAGGGTCTTGGGAAAAAGAGTAAGCCCATTGCTAAAGTACATACATACGTTGGTCCCTTTTCCAGTTCTGTTTCTACTTGGAGAGGTGAATGAGACCAGGGGAAGTTTCTCTTCCCACAGGATTTAGGAGTCCTTAGTTGCTTTGGAGACTGAGAGCATTTTGAGAGGTAGAGTGCCATGAAGGGACCCGCCACCCACCATGCCTGCGTGGGGAGACAAGACAGCAAGGCAGTGCCACTGGGCCAGTCTTGAGCAGGTCCTGCTCAAGAGAGGAGCAGGAGGCTTGTGTGGTGGCTAGGTCCCCATGGTAAGTAGAGGATTGAGAAGCGCATTGGTCCATATGTGGGCAGCAGCAGGCTTTCGAGAAAAGGGCGTCCTGGCTCCCTTCTAATCTAGACCTTGGTTTGCATCTGATTCCCAGAATCTCCTGTCTTGTCCTTGCCTGGTCTGAGTATCCCTAGAAGCACTGCGTAGGTCAGGTTGATGGTCGTGGGATCAGAAAACAAAAGCCCCAGGTACCAAGGTGACTTCTGTGTATGGAGCAGCTCAGACCAAAGAAGGAGATGAGCTGGGAGGACCTGCAGGACCACAGTGGCTGGAGCTGAATGTTGGTCTGGGGAATGGAGTCTGTTAAAATGAGAAAAGGGAAGACATCACTTTATCAAAGCCCTATAGGATGGATTCCCTACTTGGTTTTTCCTCATTCAAAGGTGAACCAGCTACGAGTTCCCTCCTACTTGCTTGCCCCAATGACAGATCATAGTTCTCAGTGCTGGTCTGCCAGCAGAACTCAAAGGTCAGACAACTTGAGCTCCCAGGAAGAGAGTGAGGGAGTGCAGCCCTTGGGCTGTTGGAACAGAATCCCCCCTATAAACGTTCTCTGTCTATTGGTATGCTTGGACTGTGTTTCTGGGCAGAGGAACTTGGGAAGAAATAGAACACTAGTGTAGCTGAGCTTTGAACCCGTACCTGTCGGGCACGCAGTGCTGTTGTCCTTTCTCCTAGCGTTGTCCCTTTGGTCCTTGTTTGCATTGGACAGAGGCGAGCTGAGCTCCTTCTGGTCCCTTAGGGAGCAGCTGTTATGGTCAGCTGTGCCTAGAGCCAGAGGCTGGGGAAGATGGGTCTCTCCTTGCTGCCACTTTCTGTGCTGTTGTTTCCGGTGGCCTTGGGGAAGTAAAGGCTAATCCTGAGGGAGGAGAGATTGGTCTGAGGCTCAGGCTTCATGCAGTGATGAAAGAGCCATTGGCTTTCCTTGCATGGACTTCGGGAGCCACAGGACGGGGCCCAGCGCCCAACGCCCAGCCCTGGGTTGGATGCTGCCCATGAATCAGCTCTTGGAATATTATTAGGATGAGAGGAGGGATGGCCTAGACCCCCACCTTCAACAGAAGAATTTCTTTGGGGAAGAAAAGGAAAAATAAACATTATACCGTATATATATTAACCTTATATTCTGCCATTGTATCATTTGTAGGGTAACACAGATGAAATCTTTATACATTTTCATGTATAAAGTTGTTTGTATAAAGTAGTACAAAAGTGGTTTGGATGAGCAGGTACTTATTAGCTTGGTGAGAATTGTGTGGTTGACAATCTGTGAGAAGCAGTGAGTCTTTCTCTCTGGTTGCTTGATAAAAGTTTCAGATTTACTTAGCCTTAATTTCTAATAATGATTCAGTTTTCTTGAGCAAATAGCTAGAAACCAGTTAGAGGTTCATTTTTTTTCTTTGTCTTTTTGGACATAAGTGAAAATCTGTTAAATTCAAGGTGAGTTTACCCAATGGGCCAGATGTCGCCTATGGCGTGGCAGAGCTAGGGGTGGGGGAGAACTTGAGCCTGCCCCCCAAAAGCGGAGGACCTGAAGCCTGTGGGGGAGATTGATCCTCCATTGATCACAGAATGGAGACGCGTGGGTGATGCCTTACTTTCAAGATGGTGTTCAGCAATGTCACTGCTTCTTAGTGGAGAGAGTGTGAAAGCCACAGCAGCATTCAGAAAGGTGCAAAGATGTCCTCTGCCTTCTTCTTCCCTGATGACCTCAGATAGCCAGGAGCAGTCAGACCTTGTGAAAAGACAGGACCAGGCTGGGAAAATAGGAGAGCGTGTGGTAAGAAGAAAGGAGGTGGACAAAATTCCCATTTTAATCAGAATGTTTTGTAGTTGCCTAAGGTGGTAGAGGCGGTGGAGGTTGTGGCCTCCTACAAATGTGAGCTCATACAAATGTGTACTTTACTCCCAAAACCTGTTGGAATTCTATTTGCACGTTGGCCATCCTGCAGACTGTGCCATAGAGAGTCTCCTGGTCGCCAAGTGCCTGAACATACTCAAATTCTTTTCCTTTGAATTATGAGAAGGCTCCACTTTTTCATGTTCTTCCCTTGGTGTCTGAACAGTAATTAAAGATATGGGCTGACCATTGTTGGGCTCCTTTGAACTACCAGGCCTGTGAGGTTCTCCCTTTTTCTCTTCCAAACTTTGTGCTTTGCCCTGGTCTCACTCCGGTGGGAAAGACCTTTGTTCTTGTACTTCTGTGGGGTCACATGGGCACCTCTGGTAACCTGTGTGAGGCACTGAGTTAGTGGGTCAGGTGCAGGCAGTATCCTTGCCCAGGCGTTGAATAGGACTGGACACCTGTGTCTCTGAAGGCCAGGGAGCGCGTGGTACCAGAAGAGAGGCTGGTGATGAGTTCTGGAAGATTCGTTCACTGAAAGGTAAACCACACATGAGGAAAGGAGGAGACACAGGTTATGTGTATTAGAATGTTTTTAAATGAATAGATTTCTAAGGTTGGATGTCAATTTTTGCTTGGGCTCTCTTAGCTTGACTGTGTGAGTGTTGTGGGGCATCACCCAAGTGGAAAATGTGGCTCAAGGAAAATAAATAGTGCTCCTAAGAAATTCCTTGGAGGCCAGGTATAAGAATATGGGTGAGACTTTTTTTTTTTTAAGATTTTATTCATTTATTTTTAGAGAGAGGGGAAGGGAGGGGGAAAGAGAGAGAGAGACAGAGAGAGAAACATTGATTGGTTGCTTCTCATATGCGCCCAGACCAGGGACCGAACCTGCAACCCAGGCATGGACCCTGACCAGGGATTGAACAGCTGACCTTTCGCTTTGCGGGACGATGCCCAACCAACTGACCCACACCAATCAGGGTTATATGGGTAAGACTTTAATAATAAAATTCTGGCTCCAGATGGGACCAAAACCTTAGCTATCACCCCCATCACTTTATAGGTGAAAAAATGTAGAGATATTGCCATAGTATAATTGTCCAAGGTCATAAAGCAAATTAATGGCTGACTCAGGATAAGGATCCAGGTCTTCTGGCTGCTCACCTGGCATCCTTCCCTGCACCTTGCCACCTCTGTAGCAGAGGGCTAGGGTGCTCCACCTTTTGCACCACACCAGTGCAGTTGGCCAACAAAGCCATTTCTTTTTGCCTGAGTTGCCAGGCAAATCATTCTCATCTAGGAAAAAGATAAGGAGGTTACCCAGAAAGTGTTCATTTTGGTGAAAAACTTGATGTGGAATCTGTAGGGAGAAGGGACGGGAGTCCCAAGGCAGGTTTGGGTATGTTTATCCTGGTGGTGGCTGCTGAACCCAGAAGACTGGTCACTCCATAGTCCATGTAGAAAGAGATCTGAATGGGTGTTTGTCCTCCTGTTCCTTCTGACAGCCACCTCCTGAGAAGTGCGCACCACGGGAGCTAAGAAATCACTAGTGGAAAAAAGGATGAGAATAAATAAATAAAACTGAAACTCATACACGGCCAGCCACCAGCCGTGACCATGAATGTGGGCCAGAGGTTCAGCTTTTGCCACCCCCCTGGACCATCTATCAGAAAAGCAAATATCTGTCATGCCTGGCGAGTGACAGGAATGTTCAATTGTTGTGTGTGCACACCCACTCACATGCCTGGGTACATGCAGTGGTCTCCTCCCCCTTATCCACTGTTTCACCCTCCATGGTTTCGGTTACCCACAGTCAGCCATGGTCCGAAAACACCAGGTTTCCCCACCCATTGACATCGCCTGCTCCTACATCCAGCTGTTGACATCATCATAGCAGGACGGTCCACGATCACGCAACGCAGATGATCCTCCTTCTAAGGTATCTTCAGAAGGTCACTAGTAGCCTAACACTATGTCACATGTGATCTCACTTTATCTTATCAGGTAGGGATTGTGTTATCTACACCTTCAAGAGAAGAGGGGTGAGCATAGTACAGTGAGATGTTTTGAAAGGGAGAGACCACGTTCGCATAACTGTTAATACAGTATATTGTTATAATTCCATTTTATTATTAGTTCTTAATCACTTACTTTGCCTAGTTTATAAATGAAACTTTATTATAGGTACATAGATAACTATAGGGAAAAAAATATATGTAGGGTTCGGCACTACCTGCAGTTTCAGGCGTGGATAAGGGGGCCCTCTGCGTTTAAAAACATGCTGTGCCCAGAATGCTGTTAAGACATGTCCCAGTGCCTAGCATTGTGAAATATATTTAGAGTTAAGAATGTTCAGTTAAAATGTTCTGTACTGTTACTGTTTCTCAATTGGATTGGATCATCTGTGGCCAGGAGTAAGATAACATGGGGGTGGGGTGCACTATAGTGTCGTGGATGAGGGTGTGTGTTTGTGTGATTGAGAAATCATTTGTTGTCTTTGGCAAGGAGGTAAAGGGAAAGCCAGTAAACAAAACCGTGATTGAGAAAGAGCTCTACTTTGGGGACCGGGCGTGACTGCTCTCAGAGGCCGTGCACACAGGACACCATATGCTGTCTTCAGGCCATTGTGGCCCAGAGACTGCAGAGCTGAGGAGGCCCACCTCTGGGCCTGCATGGTTTTAACACACTGCTGGTTTCTCATTATGGGATTTGGGAGGTGGTGGCAGTGGGTGGCTTAGTTTAGTTGTCATGATCTGGGCACTAAGGCCCGGACCTGGGTGCTGCCAGCTTGAGTGTGTAATACTCTTTCCTGCCGTCTGCGTTTATCTAACAGTACCAACCACTCTCCAGCATTTTGCTGTGGTCTTAACACATAAACAGTCTGATTGCAATAGAACGTTATCTCTAAGGGGGCCTTGTATGTCTCCTGCCTGCCCCACCATCCTTGGCTCCTCCCTTGCCTGCCATTGCCTAGCCTGTTTCTCAGGGCCAAGCCCCTGGGGAGGCAGTGGGTGAGGTGCAGAGGTGGGAAGAGGTGGATGCTGCATCTGGCAGAGGCATGTAAGGGCCTGATAACAGGAGTGTGGGTGGGAGGAGAGTCAGTGCTCCGGGCCAGATGGCCCACACGCCAGCCAGCCGCTTGGAGCCTCGGCCGTGCGCACACGACCCTCTTCCCAGTGCTCCGCTCCCCACTGGCCTGTCTGCTTCCCTGCATCTTGTTGGCTCCATTGCTGGCTCCTGACTGAGCAGTGGGGTCTGGTGGGAAAGGCCCTGGGTTTGGGAGTTAGGGGTCAGAGCACTGTTGTAGGCTGGGCCCACGATTACGTGTGAACAGGGCCTCTGTCTTCCTGGGTCAGTCGTATGCGCCCAGCCCTCCTCTCAGAGTTGCAGTAATGGTAGAGTGCGGCACTGTGTGCAAAAGGACTTTGGGAAACCAAAAATGACGACTGCCACCTTTAATTTATGGAATATTACCTGGCTTCTGAAAGAAAGCCTTTCTTTCTGTCAGGGCTCGCCCCGCAGCAAGAACTAGAGGGAAGACGTAAAGCTGGGCCTTAGGGGAAAGGTGTGCGTGTTGGGGAGTCACTGTGGTTCTGAGAACATCTGGAAGCCCAGAGAGAGAAGCAGCTTGTGTCCATGAAGACATTGATTCATTAATAAGTCATTCAGTGGCTGCTGGTTACCACTGGAGTGGGAGCTGAGGATATGAGAGCAAAGGTCCAGGTATAGTCCCGTGGTCTCCTGGGGGAGCCGGGTGTGTGCACAGTCACAGTGCAGGGGGGGCGGTGCTGTGACGGAGGTAAGCAGAGGCCCAGTGGCCTCCATTACAATTTTTCTGGTTTCGCTGGGAGCATTAGGTCTCTCTGACTGTCCTGGTGCTTCTTCCCTCCTCCCTCTTAAATAGGATCTGATTTTTGTTGCTGTTTTTTGTTTTTTATAGTAAATGCCAGGGAGTGAAGCAGTAGGAGGTGCTCTGTTCTCCTCGTCCCTGGACAAGACCAGGGATAGATGCTTCCTTGGCAGGGATCCAGAGGAGAAAGGGGTGCTCTAGGCAGTCTGAGGACCCAGGATATGCTTTCATCAGTGCCCGTCTCCAGTTCCTATGCCCTCCATCTGCATTCCTCCTGTTCACCAGCTGGGGGGATGGCTACAAAGCCTCCAGGTAGGGGTGGGTCAGCCTTCTGTCCAGCCAGAGCAGCAGCAACTTCTGTTTTCCTTTCCCCTACAGGAAGCTGCACAGTGGAATGAAGACGTATGGGTGTGAGCTCTGCGGAAAGCGGTTCCTGGATAGTTTGCGACTGAGGATGCACTTACTGGCTCATTCAGGTAGGCAAGGACGCCTTGACCGGCCTCTCTGAGCACAGGCAGCCCCCTCCTGCCCCCACTCAGAGCATGACTGTCCCTGCTGCCAGCGGGGGCCTTGCTCCACCTTGTCCCTTGGGTGTTCCTTCCAGGTTCACAGAGCTAAAAGTCCACCCTGATGGTGTGATCTGCCTTCCAAAGCAGACTGCGGTTTCATTAGCAAAACAATTTTGGAATTAGGTTCTCGCTCTCTAATGAATCTGACTATTGGGTTCACATTATACAGAAGCCTTTAATTAAATAGATATAGAAAGGTTGGAACACAAAGCTAGTTACACCGTGCTGTCTTTTGCAAGTTAATTTTATCCTGTTCTAGTGGGTTCGACTAAGAGGCTGTTGGTGTTTTTGCTTGTGTTTGGGCAAAGCCGCTCTGCCCCATTAGGCGTGAAAAGGGGAGAAGCTCCTGCCATGCAACATGCCTACATGTTCTTGGTGGGAAGAAGGACACAGCAGGCCTCTTGGTGCTGCTTTGAGGCCCAGGGGTTACCTAATTTCAGTTGTAGAGCCCCTGCCCCACTTTCTGCAAGGGCTTGTGAACTCTTTCTTTTTGTTCCCATGCCTTTCAGCTTTGGCATCACATTTTGGGGGAGACTGCTTCCCTCCAGACAGTTTAGTGTTTGTGAAATGAGCATGGGCTTTGGGGTTGGGGAGATGAAGGTTGCTCAGCTCTTATCTGTGATATGTGCTATGTAACCTTGGGCAGATTTGTCTTCTGACCCCAATTTCTGCATCTGTAAAGTGCAGGTGTTGCTAACTCATTTTTTTTTTTTAAGTATTAGGTGACAGAATATATGTTAAAGGCATCTGCAGTTCACTCCCTGGCATGCAGTTGATGTTAAATGAATGTCAATTGCTTCTGTTTCCACCTTCCTCTCTTTGCCCCAGTTTTGATGTTGTCACCCTGGGGTGTGTTCCTTTCACCAAACTCCTCAGCTTCTGCTCTGGCTGGCGGGCCGGCTGCTGTCTGTCCTCACTTTATCCACCAGCCTGTAGAGTCGTGTAAATATCACTTGGTGGTTTTTAATACTTTAGCTCACCACTGCCTTGCTGCAGAGCAAGGGGTAGAAGTGGATCTACACTACACTGAATGCTCTCTCTCTCCCCCCTTGGCTTTTATGGCCCTTTCTAAAATACCCTAATCCCTTCTTGCTTCCTAACCTTTCCTTCTCCAGATCCAGGGATGGGGCCACACCAGGTAGCTGGCTGTCTTGTCATGTTCGCCCCATCTGCATGATTTGGTGTGTTCCATTCCTCCTTCCCGTCAGGTATTTTTACCCCACAGCTGGCCCCACTCACCACCCTCATCCTATCTACCTGTCCCCACATTGGCTAGCATCCTGAACCCAGGTGTTTCGGTGTTCTGCATCTGCTTTGTACTCAGGTACTCCTCTTGTTCTGTTTTTATTACTTGGACCATCTATCTTCTTGTTTCCCTTCAGCTTTTAATGCTGTTTAGGGTTCAGTGTGGGGTTTCATGAGCTGTCTGCTAACGAGGCTGGCAAACCCCCAGTCAATGTGGATCTTCCATTTCATTTGCTCCCTGCTCCGGTTCCATGTGGAGCTGACTACATGGTGTTGGACACTTGTGTGCAGGTAACATACTTTTAGTCTGTGGTTAGGGCGTCCTTGACCTTCCCCCTTCAGCTTAGTAAGCATCATTTCTCCTTACTTCTCTGAGTCCAATGCTCTCGCCAGCTCTTCTACTTGTGGGTTTGCTCTGCATGTATGGAATAGCCCTTCTGCAGTCTTCCTGGGTCTTCACGGTCCCTTCTGCAATGCCGTCCTTGACAGCTCCCCACCTCCAGCAGGAAGCAGGCGTGCCTTCTTCTGGTTGTCCATATTTCTTTATCTGAAGCATCTTTGGGCACAATCTTTCTTCTTTGTGTCATGGTTATTTGTGGACTTGCCTTATTTCTTCTACTTGGGAGTCAGGATGAGGAGTTTGGACACCTTCCTTCTGACCACGTGACTTTGGGTGAGAGATATAAGCTTTGTGAGCCTCCATATCTTCATTTGTAAGAAGAGAACTTCACCCTACCTCAGAGAAGTTGGGAGGTTCACATCAGACACTTAACACTGTGCCTGAGACATGAGAGGTGCTCAGCCTATGTAACATGCCTTTCCCTCAGCTCCTCTAATTGACTATGAGCTGCTTGGAGACAGGGTCTGGCCCCATTACGAGCAGCACGCTGCCTGGCACATCAGTAGATCTATATGTAGTGACTGAATGAATGAATGAGTACAGCCTGGTACACCTAGGGGCAACCTCAGGAATACAAGTCTTCCTCCTGGTTTCTTCCGTGATGGGAACTGTTTAGATTATGTCTCAGGGGCTCACTGGGGGGCAGCCAGGAGCCCACTGGCTTTTACGGGCTGAATGCAAGTTAGCCATTGTCTCTACTGAGAATCACACTTCAGCAGTGTTGCTGGGGCTGGTGGGCCAGTGAGGAGTGGCAGAGAGGGGAGAAGCATCTAATATACTTTGAGAGGCCCAGGACCCCTGCCTCACCTCTGAAATTCACTTGTCAATGCCCTTGTAAGAGAGGATTTGGTGATGGGAATAGTGTGGTAGGTAAAACAGTGTTTTCATTCCCTCTTGTAGATAACTCATAGCCTGCTTAGACTGATGTTTCTATTCTCTGCTTTTTCTTTCTGTTTCTCAGACCTCTCACCTCTGTGCTAGGATGTCTTGAAAATAAAAAAGCAACAGGGGCTTAGTGAGGCTAGATCACTTGCTAATTTGTTTGCCCCCCTTGTTAAACAGTGAAGGCTGGGGGGCCTCTGGAGAAACCTGGCATTGTGGGGAGTGGGGCTGGAGGGCTGGGCTGGCGGGGCCAGGTCTTCTCCCAGATTCTGGGAGCACTAGCTGGGCTTTACATCTTCTGACTCCTCCTCCAGTTGCTGGATAACAGAACTGTGTGACGTTTTAGAGGAGAGAAGAGATGCATGAGGTTTTCTTGCTGCTCTGTTTTGAAGGCTCCATGCAGGAAGCTGACAGCAAGAAAGTCTCCTAAGGGTCTCTAGTGCAGACTCATTTTGCAGAAGATCACCAAGGGTTGGAGCAGCAGTGAAGAACCTAAAAGAACAGTATTTATCCTGAACCCTGGGGACTGGTTTTTAAAAAGGGGCAGGCTGTGAAGAAGTGAGTCTGGGACCTGGGTTGGGGTCATGGTGCTACTTGCTGTCCCTTGCACAGGCACATTCCTGCTGCTGTCTCCTGTTCATTGGAGCCAAACAGCACTCACTTCCTTGCTCCCTCCCTTGCTCGGCCTGCTAGCTGCCCCCACCCCCTCTTGGCTAGCATGGCTTGTGTTTGTTATTGTAGCTCTGGCACAGGGCCAGGCCTGGCCGGGAGCCAGCCTTGTGGGTACAGTGTGTACAGTGAGTGCTGAGCCAAGTTTGTCATCATACACGATTAATTTTTTTTTTCTAATCTGGTAGGGGAGGGGTGAAGGAGGAGGCAAGGAAAGAGTTTCTCCCATGCTTGAGAACAGCCCACATTGAATTCTGCGGAGATGTAATTCATGAAGGATAAACTGCTCTTGCTTGTTTATCTCCCTCAGCATTTCCTTCTTTCCATCCTCTTCTATCCATTTCCTTATCCGAGGAAATCAGCTTGTATGAGAGCAACAATGTGAGGTCTTATTTTCAAGTGACTAGAGTACCAAATTTACATTCCTAAATCAGTTTTCATTGTGTTGAAATTGACAGTTGGTTTGCTTTGTAGGAGGCCCTTCTTAGAGACGATACTTTTTCCTCTTTCTCTTTTTTTTAAAATTACTATTTTATTTTTTAAGACCTTATAAGGGGTGTTCAACCTATGGCCCAGGGTGGCTATGAATGCAGCCCAACACAAAATCGTAAATTTACTTGAAACATTATGAGATTTTTTTTTTTTTAGATTACATATTGCAGTGTATTTAATGTGTGGCCCAAGAGAACTCTTCTTCCAGTGTGGCTCAGAGACGCCAAAAGGTTGGACACCCCTGCGAAATGGTAGTAGTGAATGTTTAGTTTAATTGAAGTTTTGGTTTCAATTTTGAGCGTGTAAACTAATCAAGTGTTTATGAGCTGTACCTGATGATAACAATAAGTTTAAATTAACAAACAATACCTTAACTCATTAACTAATGGGATTGATCTGGCCAGGCTCTGTGTTCTCAGAGGCGTTTTGGGGGTTCAGGAAGGATCAAGGATTGGGAAAGAGGCTGACCACCTCTGATGCTTTGCAAAGCTGCTCCTTCCGGAGCTACCTCAGTCCTGGGGTATAGGATTGTGGCAGTGAGCAGGGGAGGAGTCCTAACCCCTTTGGGTCTCAGGATCACTCTGAAGTCTCCTGCCTTTCCCCTTGTTGTCCCATCCCTTGTGGAAGTGTTAGGGATGGACTGCTGTCTCTTTTGCACTCCTTGTTCTCACTTCAGACGTGATTTGTAGCTCAGGGGTGTTCATGCAGAAACCACAGCCTTGGGCAGTGACTCCAGTCGGTTCTACGATTTGCTAGTGTATGGTTTCCTATTAGGTAGTATTTCCCACAGCTTGGCTTAACATACTAGTGGGTTATAAGTGAGCACACCCAGAATTGCTTGCCCCTATTTTTGACTTGGCTGGGTACTATGGAGAGGTTTGCATATTTCTGTGACCTGCTCATATTCTGAGAGTGTCATTCATTTTTGGTGCCAGTGGTCATTTACTAAGCACTAATTATGCTCCAGGCCCTGTGTACTTTACACTGGAGAATACCACAGGATCCCTGCCCTCAGGGAGCTTAAGTCAAGTGGGAGAGGTATTTGACTATAAAGTAATAGGAAAAGATGGTGGTAGAGTGTGCAGAGCACCAGGAAGGAATTCTAGGAGGAATTCAGAGGACGAGAGTGTTCTATAGGATGGTAGAACTTCAGTGGGTGGTGGGAAAGGAATTCTGAAAGGAACTGGTAGGGGAAGCCTAAGTGATACGCAGTGTAGCTGGGGTGTGTAGGCTGTGTGTTGGCGGCGGTGGGGTTGGGGGAAGAGAGGGATAGAGCAAGATTGTGGAGGGCCTTGAGTAGTAAAAATGAGTTTTACCCCCATCACTCAGTGGAAAACCACTGAAAGATTAAATAAGGGATTAACACTTTTTCCTTCTGCAATAGAAAGGACTGCAGGCTTTTTGATGTAGACTGGGCAGTAATATAGGATTTATAAGACTCCTTGGAGAAATGGCACGACTGGCAGCCAATTTTAGGGCATGGCTGGAGTGCAGAGAGGCTGGTCCCTCTTGTGCTGATTAGGTGCACACAAACCTGCCTCTGAGAGCCCAGTCCTCTTAGGAGCCTGTCCTCTGCACTCACTCCTCCTTGCCCTTCTATTGAGAAATCTCCCTTGATACCCTCCTCCCCGTAGTCAGAGAGCCACTGGGAAAGAATGGTCTTTGGCCGATGATTTTCTGATTCCAGCAGCATCATCCGGTGGCGAGGACATATCATCTTGGGCCTGGGTCATCTGTCTGGAAGGGGCTGGAGGGATTGTGGTTAAAAACCAGATTGCTTTCCCCTGTCCTGATTGGGTAGAAGGAAAGAAAATTGCGAGATGTCGAAGATCTGTGGGTTGTACTTGTTTCCTTTTTTCTTGTTTTTGCAATGCTTAGCTTTGGGGTTCAAGATTCTTCTTCCTGAAGTCAGAGAAGGTAGTGGCGGGGGGAGAGCAAAATAGCTGGAAAATCCCCTGTGACTTCAAGGTGAGGAAAGGAGCTGCCTGGCCCGCATGCCAGTGTTGCGAGAAGCATCTTAGGGTTCATAGATGGCCCTCAGGACCTGCATCTTCTCCTGACTTTGCAGCTTCCTCCCTTCATTCACCTCTTTTTTTCTCAGATTAGGTGTCTCCTAAGAGCATGGTCAGGTCATTCCCTGCTCCCCATGAATGTTAGCGCTCCCTCCTCGTTTGCTTTCTGTCACCAGGGCAAAACCAAGGGATAACCAGGAGGAAACTTACAGGTCCTTTCACTCTCTCAACATGCCATCTGAGGTGGGCATGTGGAGGGCTTGGGCGTGACGGAGATCAGATGTGAGTGGCTCAGAGGCCCCACTGCCTTCCCTTTGGTCCGCGTGGGTGCTGGGGGTGTGGAAAGAGGATACAGAGTGAGGAGAAGTCACTTTCCCGGGCTCTCTCTTGAACACACTTCTCTCTCTCTCTCCCTACTCTGAATTTGGCCTGCTTCCCGAACTTTTTCCCAGAGCGGTGTCGTCACTGGCCTGCCTGCAGGTCTGGATGTTCTGCCAGCATTCCAGAGAGTTTATGATCGCTTGCAGATGTGCCTCCAAGAACACACTGTACCCAAAGCAGAAATTAATGCAGGCTTGACTGCTGTCCAAGCCCATACACGGGAGAGAGGAAAAAGAAAACAAAAACTGTTTAATGCTGTTTATAAATTATACACTGGCTGATGAAAAATACATTTCTTTCCCCGTCTCCCCCTTTCTCACTGCCCCCACCCCCACCCCTCTCGCTTTCTGCCTCAAGAGCCTAAACTGAGACCAGAAGAATATGGTTTTGCTTTTTAGCTCCTGTTTTGGCTGGGATCCGAAACCTTGCTGCTGATTCACAGCCAGAGTATTTTTCCCCTTTACCTGATGAAATATACTGGTTTTTCCAGCGCAGATGGGGTGTTTTTGGTTTTGTTGTCTGGGTTTTTATTTTTTTAACTTTTCTTCTTTGGCCAGGGATTTTGTTTACAGCAAGCGGCAGGTTTTGTGCCGGTGCTGGGTGCGATGCCGGCCCCAGGGCAGATGGAGCCCCCACGTCTGCCTGCCTCAGCTGTGGGGGTCTGGTCCCCCAGCCCCGAAGATGTCACTCCCGTCAGGCCAGCAGAACAGAGAAAGTTGGGCAAGTTCCCTGCAGGTCATTGTATTAAACAGTGTTTTCACTACTTCCCTCCTACCCCTTCACCTCCAGCCCCTGTGTGAAGAGGGGTTCACATAGTAAGCCGCCCCCCACCCCCCTACACATCTCTGTCTCCATATGGTGCCTTAGCAGGGGTTTGGGAAGCTCGTTACATCTACCCCTCTGGATCCCAGCCTTTCTCCCTACACTCAAGTCCCCTATCCCAATTTATTCTATAAATTCGTTTCCACATTATGTCTATCCATTTACATGGCTTTTGTGTTTTTTTTAATACTGCTAATGTTTATCATTTGCCCAACAGGCTCGACAGATTTTGCTTCCTGTAGAGCATCGAGGCTTTAGAGCCCCCTCGTTGCTAAGTAGCAGTCTCCCTGTACTGTAATGGGCTGATTTTGTATTCTGTTCAGCGCTGTATCTTATTTTTGTATGCAAGACAAAGTGTTTTGATGGAGGACGATTGCGGCAGTGTCTGGAGGCTGTTTGGAGTTTTATGGGCTGTACAGTACACTGTGTGCTCTCTGAACAGAACACAGGCTGTTGAATTTTGGATTGGATTTGTCATTTTTCCCCCCTCAGAGAGGAGCCTGTCAGATAGAACATTACTTTAAGGGTGGAGGGAAGAAAGTGGAAATTATGTAATAACCTTCTCTTCTTTCTGTGTGTGTGTGTGTCTCTGTGAGAGAGAGAGAGAGAGAGTGCGCGCGCGCGTGCGCATGCGTGCCTCCCTCTGCATCTCTCTCCCTCTCTGATTTTTCAGTCCCCAAATAGGGTGGCTTGTCCCCACCCACCACCTTTCATACCGCCATATGATTTTGTGGCGCTAGACGGTAACGTTCTCTTATCAGGGAAAGATTGGCTCTAGAGAAGTGGATGTCAGGACATCCCGTGTGTCTTGTGGTGCGTTTTCTTCTCTCTCCTCTCTGCCTTGCCCTTTCCATCTTCCTAAGTTGTGGGCTGCTTTGCTGGCCCTTGTTTTTTTCTGAGGCTGTGGGTAGAGGTGTTGTGCGGGACCCACCCAGAGGCAATGTCATTTTTTTCCAGGGCCCTCCTTTTTTGCTTCCTAGACATGCACCCCACCAGGACTCTTATTAACTGGTCCTCTGCTGTCCTCTTCTCCCCATAGCCCTTGTGCCCTGGCCCTCTACCCAGGCTCTGCCAGGGTCCCAGAGTCCAGGGCTGTGCCCAGAGACCACATCCAACCACACCCTTGTGCCACACTCTCCGTGGGCTGTCGTTCTCAGCACTCCCTTTTGAGCTCTGTAGTGGCAGGTGCTTATTTTTCAGCTTTTCTCCTCTCTCCTTTCATCTCGCTCCGTCTCTTTGTCCCTGTCCTTGCACCTCTATTGGCCTCAGCCTTTCCTTACACTCCTGTGTGTTTTCCATCATCCTTCTTGGGTCTTCACCTGTCTTTGTTTCCATCCATCGTGGTTGGTCTTCTCGGTCTCTCCCACCCCTCAGAGTTTGAGCTTGGAAGCTGCGTGGAGATTGGGATGGGGAACAAAAGGTCCCTGTGGCCCAGAAGGTCTGGGGAGGACTCTAGAGCGAATGCCCTGAGAGTGCTCCCAGCACCTGCAACCTGTGTGCTCCTGTCCCTTGCCTCTTGGGGTCCAGAGTGGGGCTCTTTAACCTGGCTCCTGTTTTCCTGGGTCCCGACTTTTCTTAGGTCGAGCTGGGTCTGGGCCTGTGGATGAGCAAGATTAAGGTTTGCAAGGACTTTGGTACTAAACAGTGCGTCTCGCTGGGACGGTACTCACAGAGGTCTGTACTGAGCACCTGAGTGCTGAGCCTGCCGGCACCATGTGGTTTGCCCACCTTCACATTCCATGGCCCCCCTGGTTGGTGTGCTGCCTGGCACATGGAGGGCTCTTGGATAAGTTTTTGTTTAATCAGTGACTACCCTTGACTACAGTGTTTGTGCTTCTGGGGCCCATCTGGATTTGGTAGGGTCCGAGACTTGCACAATTTCTGGTGCCCTCTCTCAGAAAAAGAGTATGAATATTAAGTGTTAGAGCTCCTTCCAGGGAGTAATTTACTGTTAGGGAGGGGCCTGGAGCTTCAGCTTTATTACCTGCTAGGGAGAACAGGCCTTTGAGAACCACCATGAGGAGCTGCCAGTAAAAGGCCCCGCAGATGGGGCAGCTGAGTGGGGAGAGTCAAGGATAGAGATAGGACAGTGACGCCTGCTCAGCCCCCGGGACCCTCAGAGTGTGGGGCAGCCATGTCCATAGGCCTCAGGTCTGGATTCTGCAAGGGTCAGGACAAGTCATCCCACCTGTGGTAAACTGCCCCAGTTCACATTGGGCCTGGAAACCTCTTTGCATCTCATGCTGTCTTCTAAACGAAGCGTTTGTACAGACAGACCCAAAGTGTCATCTTGCCCAGAGCCACCAGGTGGATAGATACACTTGGAAGCATCCAGGCCTTCATGCTAACCTCCAGGAACTCTCAACGGAACGACCTGACATCCAACCCTCTCCTGGTGCTTCATTTGTCTGGATCTTTGGCTTTCGTTCTCCTGCTTCCCTGAGGCAGTAGAATTGTGTCTGATGGGGGCAGAGCACTATTCTCCTCATGGGGGGTGTGTGTGTGTGTGTGTGTGTGTGTGTGTGTGTGTGTGTGTGTGTGTCTGTCTGTCTGTCTGTCTGTCTTGGAGAGGAGCCATGAGATTGAGAGGTCCTGGAGGTGATGGGAAATGTATGTAGATGTCTAAGGGCCTTTTACATCGAGGAGTCTGTTCTGGGGAGCTTCCAGATTCAGACTTGTCCATTAATTAGGGTCAGTGGAGGAGGCAGGATTGGACACGTCTTTTGGAAAGACGCTACTTGTCTCTTAGCAGGTGTGGAAAAGCTGCAATATATGTTCCTAGCAATGAGGGCGTGCATGTTGTATATGCATGCGTGAGAAAAAAAGAGATTGTGAAGAAGCATTTACATGAAATACTCAAAATTGTTCCTTTGCTGTAATGGCCCCACACAGACCATTACCTTGCAGATTTAAAACTAAACGAGCTCATCATATCTAGTGACTTCAGCCGACATTCATGCTTGATTGCAAAGCCTGCGTTACCTTTGAATTTCAACTTCATTGTTTGTTATTAATTCTTGGGTATTGGTGGTGCAGTTTCCCTTCTTGGGTTCCACCATTAACATGTTGATTGTATGTGATGGATGGGAATGTTTCATCAGGACCCCATGGAAAAACCTTTTCATTTTAAAAATAGCCCCATGACCTCTAGGGCTGAGTCTGGAGTTTCCGAGGAATCCAGCGCGCTGAGGTGAACATGAGTTGACTTTGGAGGGGGCTGAAGTTTTGCATTTTTTAATTTAATGATTTGAGTTTCATATGAATGACTCTGTGTTCCATGCAGTACTCTCCATTTTCATAACTGTCTCTTCCACTTTGGGTAAAGGAAGGGAGGGAAGAAATAGCAGCAGCAGCATTCTGTGGGCAAAGGAAGAAAACAAGAGAATGGGGCAGAGAACAGGCTAAATTTAAAATTGTAATTGGCTGACTTCCACTGGCTTGCGGGTGTTTTAATGACTCATAATAACTTCATTTAAAACCAGCTGAGCAGAAAATAGATTGGAGAGGAGCCTCGGGCCATTATGGATTTGTTTTTTTTGACAAGCTCGGTTTTCAGCAGCCAGGAAGGCTCTCAGAGAGGGCTTGGCTCTGTTCTCTCTCCTTCTCTCAGGGTTGGTGGTCTGCCTGGGAGAGATTGTATAGAAACCAGGGCTGCTTTTTTTCACCCCTCCCCCTCCTTTTTTTAACTGATTATAAATAGATGCCTTGAGGTATTATTTTAGCATCAGTAGGATTTTTTTTTTTTTACTTTTGATGTGGTAAATGGAACATAAATAAAATTGTTTTTGAAATTGCTGAATTAATTAGGTAGTAAAGCAACTACGATGCACTCATTTCCTTTGCTTGTTGCCCTGATTCATATTTGAGGGGCGTTTTTTGTTTCTCCCAATACCCTCTACCTCTCTCCACCAGCCCCACCTTCTTCCCATTGTGGACCTGACCTTTGAATGGCAAGGTTCTGTTATCATCAGATCTGTAGGCCTTTGACAGAATTGGTTCTGTCCAGCTACCCAGTCAGCTTGAGGAAGCACGAGTTTTGGGAATTGCCAGAAAAGGTTCTAACTACCTCTTGTCGTTCTAAATAGATCCTGCCTGTTTCCGGTGCTAGGACGGGTGCCAGCCCGGCGAGTGCTCCTTTTTCTCTTCTCAAAGTCAGCTGGCTCAACCATAGGATGTGTCTGCCTGAGCAGAAGAAGAGGTTGCCCCCATCTGATTGCTCATAGCCATTTTTCTACCTGCTCTTATGGCACCTGTCACCTTCTTTGTGTTAAAGCTATTTATTTGCTTGTCCTTTTTCACGTGCCCCATACTACCTAGCAAAGTAACCTGCAAGGTGGTTATAACCTGTTTGTTTTTTGAATAAACTAATGGGTGAGTGGGCGAGTATATGGATAGGTGCCTGAAAGGGAACAGCCCCAAAGCACTCCCCTACTTCCTTCCAGCCCTGGGAGCCAGCAGTCTGGATGAGAAGACAAGGATCAGAGGCAAGACATTATTGGTAGTGTGCTCTGTTGCATCCCTACAGCCTTAACACATAGCAGACTCTCAGTAAATACCTGTAGAATAAATGAATGGCTCTGGATGGACAGTAGGGATAAGGAAGGGAGGGAGGAAGTGCTCTTATGTTATAGGATGCCCACTGTATTCCAGGCATGGTGCTTGGTGCTATGCATGTCTGAACTAAGTTAATCTTGCATTGACCTTAGAAGGCACAGATTCTGATGTCATTTTGCAGGTGAGGACACTAGGCTTAAAGAGTTGAAGTAACTTGCTTAAGGTCATAGCCAGGGCTCTCTGCACACCAGTCCCGCACCCCCCACCCCCCGCCGTCTCACCCACACACTCTTGGTTTTCAAGTATACGTACCAAACTGCTGCTGCATCTGGCCTGAATGCTTACTTTTAAGTATGTAGAGACAACTAATGCCTCAGAGACTGGGGCGCTGAGATAGGGAGAATAGAGAAGGCCCTGTTGCCAGAGGTCCTGGGGATGGGGCAGGGCAGCACGGTAATTAGGTAATGTTCGGGGCCTGGCACCTGGGCCACCAGAAACAGGTGTGTAGCTTATTAGCCTCTTCCTGCTCTGCTAGAGTCCCCTGTGTTTGCTTATAGCTTACATTGTGGTCATTACTTCCCCCCTTTGCTTTGTAGGGCTCGGGGTAGGATGGTTCTGGGTACATTGCTCAAGGGTCTGTGGGTGAGTATTTGCCCCTCCCACCCTGGCAAGAGCTTGGCTGTATCATTTCCCCACCTCTGCTCCCTACCATGGTCCCAGGCTGGGTTGGAGGGCAGGACCAGATTGCTGCCTATGGTCCCTCCTGCATGGTGACTCAGCTGGGTGCTGTGCTCCTGGGGTGTGTGTGTACGTGAGTGTCTGTGATCCTGAGTCAAGAGTGAAAGGGGCAGCAGACCAGTGCTGCTGCACCCCAGAAACATGGGAGCTGGGACTATTTGGATTGTCACTAGCTCCTAAGACTTCTAGTGTCTCAGAATGTGACATGTCAGAAACATTGCAGCCTCTCTGACCTTTTGGATGCTGTCCAGGGAAGCTAGACCCCTTGGCATGAGGCTCATTATGTAGTCGTTCTCCAATAATCGCATCTTCCCCAGGCAAGGGCTGAGGATGCTTGGAGCCTTCTCTGGGGACCGAAACATCAACCAAATGGGAACCAGATGGTGAAGGTTGGGCAGCAGAGACACCTAGATAACTATTCTGAGTCACTGCATGTGGCTCTCTTGGGAGAAAATTGTCCATAAATGAACTCATCAGTTAGAAATAATAGACTAAGGGGCAGTAACAGTCAAGGTCAGGCAGGACAGAGAGGGGCTGCAGCCAGCCAAGGTCTTTACCTGCAGGGGATTGCAGTGTGGCTGAGCAGATGATGTGAGCCCTCCTGCAAGGCTGGGTGTGCTCACCGTCCTCAAAGTGGGAAAGAATGAGTGCCGCGGAGCTTATAGGAGAGAGAAACTTCCAGGGACAGGGATGATGAGGACCAGAAGGGACTTCGTGGGGTATTGATGGGCTTTTTCCTGCTGCAGTGTCCACCTGGAACTTCGTGGTGGGAAAGAGACTTGCTTTTCTTCTTAACAAGAGGAAGCAGGAACTTTGAGCTGTAGAGTCAGCCAGGCAGGCGTCTCTTCTCTTCTCCTCCTCCTCCTCCTCTGCCCACCTAGAGCCCAGTTTCTCATACTTGAGAACCCTCAGAGCTCTGAGGATATTATGACCCTCCTAGGCCTGCAGGTTGAGAAACGCTGCATTAAAAATTAACAGCAGGCACTTCCTCTGGTCCCTTCATTTTGAAGTAGCCACAAAACAAACCCAGTTGTGGAAGTGAGGTTTGAAATTGATCCGGAGTAGTATGCCTTTCTCATTCCTGACTTGATGAACCCCGAGACATGTCATGGTCATGAGTGCCCAGGGCTCCCCCAAAACCCAGGTTGAGAAAACGTAGCTTAAAGGAAAGCACATTGGTGAGGTGGAGGACTGAGACTTGGCTGTTCTGGAGGGGAGTGGAAGAACAGGGAGGACACACCCAGAGACTCACCCTATGTCCTTTGACCACACAAATGAAGCCCCTGTGTCTGCCTTTTATGAAGGAACTCTCCCCATAGATGGGAAGCCAGGGAGAGAGCGGTGGGTGCTTCTGTAGTTAGGAGCTCCCTTTGTGGACTTTCCAGGATTCAAGCTGACAGTGACATCTCTTCTAGACTTTTCCCCTCTAGTTAACATGCTCCCTCCTCCTTCCTCCTAAACACCCACTTTTATTGGGATTCTTTCACTTGGGAAAAGAAAAAAAAAAGTCCTAAACTTTTCATTAGGCAGTTGGAATAAGAAGTCTTCTGGGGTAGCTGGATGAAACCTCTGCAGCTCTCGTTGACTATTACAAGCTAATTGAGCACTGGGAGCTCATTGGCGGCTTCAGTGAACATTTTGCTGGAGTAATTATTCAAGGCCACAGTCGTTTGCAGTAACAAGGTAACCCCAGGTATAGAGAGAACTCCCTGAAACTCATGATTTGCTGGAGTTTTCCTTAGTTGTCTCATTAATATGAGCCCAGGGCAGACAAAGGCCCAGAGACCAGATCTTTTGGGAGGCTGCTGTCCATCAGGGATTTCTGCCTGAATGGTCCAGGTCTCCTGGTCCCTCTCTTGAGGCCTGATGGGAAAAACCTGGCTCACCTGGGAGAGCCCTGCTGGGCCCCTTTTGCATTGATTGAGGTTTGGGGTCCAGAGTCAGATGCTCTGGGATATAGGACGATGAGGGACAGGTATAGGCTTTGGAAGCCTGGGGATAGCTGCCCCGGGATAAGGAGACTCAGGTCAGTGACATCATTATTGCCAATGCACTGAGAGCAAGGTCTGACCACAGGTAACAGAGCCAGAATTATCCCCTCTGTCCCCACTGGGATCTGTCTGTCTGGGGGTGGGGGGCGGCAGGGCGAGGTGTGGGCCTGCTTAAATGAGACCGGGGCAACAACTCCTGGCACTCTTTTCTATCCCAAAGGATTCTTCCCCCCCGCCCCCCAATCCTCAGCAGAGGGTGTGTTTATTATTATTATTATTTTTTGAGAGGGGGGTAGGGGGTAGAGAGAGAGAAAGATATGAGAGAGAAACATCGATCAGTTACCTCCCATGTGGACCATGACCAGGGATTGAAACCAAAACCTAGGTATATCCTCTGACCAGGAATCAAACCCACAATATTTAGTGCATGGAACAGTGCCCCAGCCACCTGAGCCACCTGGCCAGAGCTATTCGAGAGGATTCTTTTTTTTCCCCCCCAATTGATTATGCTATTACGGTTGTCCCAGTTTTCCCCTGTTTGCCTGCCTCTACCCCGTACTCTGCATCCCCTCTGGCAGTCCCTTCCTTAGTTCATGTCCATGGGTCATGTATATAAGTTCTTTGGCTACTCTATTACCTGTACTGTTCTTAACATCCCCCTGTCTATTCTGTACCTACCAATTTGTACTTAATAATTCCTGCACCTTTTCTCCCATTTACCCCCTTCCCCCTCCCAACGGATAACCTCCAAATCATCTCCATATCTATGATTTTGTTCCTGTCCTAGTTGTTCGTTTAGTATGTTTTTTAGATTCAGTTTTCAATAGTTGTGAGTTTATTACCATTTTGATTTTGATCTTCTTCTTTTTCTTAAATAAGTCCCTTTAACATTCCGTATAATAATGGCTTGGTGATGATGAATCCCTTTAGCTTTACCTTCTCTGGGAAGCACTTTGTCTGCCCTTCAGTTCTAAATGGTAGCTTTGCTGGATAGGGTGATCTAGGTTGTAGGTTCTTGCTTTTCATCGCTTTGAATACTTCTTGCCAGTCCCTTCTGGCTTGCAAAGTTTCTTTTGAGAAGTCAGCCGACAGTCTTATGGGAACTCACCCGTAGGTAATTAACACCTTTTCCCTGCTGCTTTTAAGATTCTCTCTTTATCTTTAACCTTGGGCATTTAAATTATGATGTGTCTTGGTGTGGTCCTCTTTGTGTCCATCTTGTTTGGAACTCTCTGTGCTTCCTGGACTTGTATGTCTATTTTCTTGACAAAATTAGGGAAGTTTTATTTCAACATTCTTTCAGATAAGTTTTCAATTTCTTGTCCTTTCTCTTCTCCTTCCAGCACCTCTGTGATTCAAATGTTGGTACATTTGAAGTTTTCCCAGAGGCTCCTTAGCCTGTCCTTTTTCTTTCTTTTTCTTTTTGGATTTTTTTTCTTCTTACTTTTCTGATTGAATGTTTCATTTGGAACAATGACTTATGTTCCAAGTCATTGATTTGATTCTCACCTTCATCGATTCCACTATTGGTTCCCTGTAAATTTTTCTTTATTTAACTTAGTATAAACTTCATTTCTGCCTGGGTCTTTTTTATGCTGTTGAAGTACCCAGTGAGTTCCTTGAGCATCTTAACAACCAGTGTTTTGAACTCTGCATCTGATAGTTTATCTTCATTTTGTTAAGTTCTTTTTCTGGAGTTTTGTTCTTTTCTTTCATTTGGGCCATATTTCTTGGTCTCCTCATTTTGGCAGCATCCCTATGTTTGTTTCTGTATATTAGGTAGAGCTGCTTTGACTCCCTGTTGTAGTTGTGGCCTATTGTAGAAAAGAGCGCAGCCAGTAAGTTGGATGGGGCAGAGTCTTAGGTAATCGCCAGGGTGGGGCAACCCTTGTGAACCAGGCTGATGGAGTCTCTGATATGGTGTCATGCTCTGTGGCTCTGTGTGTGTGGCGGGGGGGGGGGGGGTCTCAGAAAGGGGACAGTGCTGCTGCCTGTCCTTTGGAGTTTTGTCTGGGAGGAAGTTGTCCCTGGTACTCGCCCTGATGACAAACTTTTACAGTTGTGAGATGGAGGTAGAAGACAATCTAGGCCAAAGACTGAAGGCAGAGCCTTGGAAATTAAAGTGCGAGGTAGAGAAGATTTTTTTTTAAAAGGGTCACATTTTCTTTAGTTTCTCCCCTTAAGCCACTGGTGCCTTTCCAGCTGCTGCCCCAGGGCTGAAGCCTAGAGAGAGCGAGTCTGCATAAGTCCTAAGTCCATTGCAGGCCGTTTAAGAGGAGAATCCTGAGAATCGAGAGCGGTTTCTTCTGCTGCTCCAACCCTTACTGGTTTTTACAGCCAGAGATTGTGGGGACTTACCTTCCTGGCACTAACACCCCAGGCTGGGTGACCTGATGTGGGGCTGGCATCCCTCACTCCCGAGGTGTCCCTCCTGATTTCTATCTACCTCATGTGGGTGTGGGGCTGCCTGTTCCATGCCTCTGTGCCTCTCCGCTGCCACTACCTGTCGGGAGGAATGTGACTTCTTTAATTCCTTGGTTGTCAGACTCCATACAGCTTGATTTTCTGATGATTCTGGGTGATACTTGTTTTGTAGTCTGGTATTTTTTGCTGTGGTTGTGCAAGGAGGTGAGCTGTGTTTACCTACACCTCCATCTTGACCAGAAGTCTACTATCCCATAGGATTCTTCATGGTGAAAGTCTTGGAAATACCACCCCCCCCCCCCCCCCACCAGACAGAATCATAAAATAAGGAGGGAGGAGCCTGAAACTGCCATTCACAGGCCCTAGGCGGAGTGGACTGGGCAGGGGCCTCTCAGCTCCCTCTGGCAGAAGCCCTTGGGCCTTGCTACGCCAACATGTCCTCTGGGTGGCCCTGCCTGGCCTCTGGCCTCCTGCCCATCAGCATTGAATCATGCCCCTCCAAGGACAGCATGTAACTGTGCTTCCAGATATAGCCCCTGGCCCCCTGGGGTGACAGAAAGAGTCATTGTCACGGAGCACTCCATCTTTCTGACACCACATGCCCTGCATAGCTTTCTTCCCTCACTGTTCAGCCCTGTACAGCCTAGAATTCTGCTCTGCAACATATGTAGAGCTATTCTTTAAAATAAAAGTGACCCTTTTTAAAAAATCTTCTCTACCTCCCACTTTAATTTCCAAGACTGCCTTCAGTCTTTGGCCTGGACCATCTTCTACGTCCCTCTCACTACTATAAAAGTTTGTCACAGTCAGAGGTTGGCTGCATCGAGGCAGGAATGTGATGTTCGGTTAAATTGTGAAATTAGCTAGGAAAGTTAATGAGGCATCCTGCTTCTGCCTTCCGCAGAGCAGGAAGTTTATGAAGGTGCTTTGAGCACCTTGCTAAGAAGGGAGCAGAGGGAGCAGAGGGAGCTGGCCAGGACTGTGGGACAGCTCCGTGCAGGTGAGTTTGCAAGCCTGGGACCTGGCTGTGGCCTGTTTGGCTGGAAGAGACCTGAGAAGTCATCTCCTCAAAGCTGTTGCTTTGAGACAACTTCCATCAACCACTTTGAGTCCATAGGATTTCCCTCCTCATGTCCAAGGACATCCCAAGACTGCACACAACTGGCTATGGTTAGCCATTGTAGCCAGATTTCTTTTTTGTCTTGTGCAAGGCTGCAGAGACAAAGACTAAGCACTTTGCCTTAGAAGGCTTCCATAGTAGAAAGAAGACCAAAGACAACGACAGCTATAACAGCAGCTAACATTTACGGAGGGCCGGCAGGGGCCAGAAACTTTACTCCAAGCTCTTTTTTGATCCCCACGAGGCTCTTGTGAGGTTGGTATTATTATTATGTCTCTTTGACAGATGAGGAAACTGAGTTTACTTGCCCAAGATCACCCAAGTAGTAAGAGGCAGAGTTGGCCTGCCTGCCTCCAAAGCCCTTGGTCTTGACCTCAAGGCAAAGTTGTTTCCATTCCTTTTCCAGGCAGCCCACCTCTCATCGTTTGGTTCATGCACAGATTACACACGTGCAGATGCTCACCTGAAGGCTTTGGAAGCCATGGCCTCAGAGGTACATGCAGAAGACCTGCCAACAGTGTATTTTCTATACACGTCAAATTCTCAGGTCCTGTAATTATATCAAACACACCTTCCTGTTTTCAAGCAGTAATTCAATGTCCTTTTATTTGTCAGATGCACTTTAATAATGCCTAACATAGGAAAGTTACCCCACCTGGACTTTTGCATGAGGTCAACCAGAAAAGATTTTTGTTTGTTTGTTTGTTTTATTTTGTTTTCTGAGGACAGGATGGTTCATGCTAAGATTGGGCATTAATTGAGACAGGCAATATTTCTGTTTTGAAAAGTGTGGAGTCTTAAGGCTTCTAAATTTTGAGCCTGAAAATGCCAGTGCTGTAGTTGTAATGTAACACCTCAATTATGGTGCAGGGGGTAAGAAAGAACGACTCTGAAACCTGCAAGGTTCTTTAGATCGCAGCCTGAACCACAATTAAGGTTTCAGAAACACCAAAGGCAAGCCAATGAGTGTCATTTTTAACCAGTTTGAACATTTTACTACTTCCTAACATCAGAAGCACCCAGGCTACAGAGCCTGCTTCGTGTCCTCAATAAAGTGATTAAGCTGAATGGGTGTGGGTAGTATTACTGGGCTGAGAAGGGCTAAAAATAGAAATGCTCTGTTTTCAGAAAGCCACAGCAGGCCTGGAGAGACTGACAGCCACTAGGTGCCACTGAGGAAGGGGAAGGAAGGTGGCAGTCCCCTCAGCCTGAGATGGGGTGGTTGGTAGATGTTGTGATGGTGTGCCAGGTGAGGGGCCTTACTTTCACCATTGCTATCAGGAACAGAGTACTGGGGGGAGCTGTGGATTGATTGCTTCTGCCTTGGTCTGAAGAAACCTCCAGGGAGTTGTGTGTGTGTGAGTAAGGACAGTGCAGGAGCCCAGGATGGATGCCTCAGCCTAAAATTTAAATATTCAGCCCCAAACTAATTGGATTCACTTGCTGTTCTTGGGCACATACAGAGAGAGGTGGGGAAGAGAAGAGACCCTCAGAGCCAAGAATGAATTTCTGCTCTGTAAATCCTTGAGTAACTAGGATGTTCAAGGAGAGTGGAATAAAGGTACTTTTTGGTACCGAAGGTCATCCAAAAACCTTGTCTCTTTTGTTCTTTGTGGTTTGTTGTTGTTCATCAATGTGAAAGACCATTTTTTTCTATTTTGGGTGAATACAATTGACTGTTTTTTATGATAGAATATCTTGCTTGCTTAGAAGTCAAAAGGAGAATGCTCAGGAAGAGAGTCATTCATAGAAGGATATTCTTAATTGGGGTTTTGTTGTTGTCAGTCTGTATATATGTGCATGTGTGAGCAAAAAAAGAATTCATTATATTTTGCTTTGGAAATATATTTTTCTGAATTTTATCAAGAAATAATTGACATACATACATATAAATTTAAGGTGTACAACATGATACTTTGATTTACATATGTTGTGAAATGCTTATCACAACTGCTTCAGCTAACATCCATCATTTCATATAGAAAAGAAAGAACAAAACAAAAACATTTTTCTCCTTGTGATGAGAACTCTTAAGATCTACTCTCTTAACAGCTCCCTTATATACCATACAACAGTGTTAACTGTAATCATTGTGTTGTACGTGATATCCTGTAGTACTCACTTATCATATACTGGGAATTTTTACCTTTTGACCACCCTTCTCCAATGATCGCGTTCCCCACCCTTTGCCTCCAGTGACCACAAGTCAGTTATCTTTTTCTGTGATTTTATTTGTTTTTTAGATTACACATATAGCCGAAATGCTGTATGAGATCTGACAGCATTTGTCTTTCTCTCTTTGACTTATTAACACTTAAGTGTAATGCCATCAAGTTCCACCAGTGTTGTTGAGAATGATTTAGGATTTCTTTTTTATTTTTATTGGTTAGTATTCCAGTGTGTGTGCGTGTGTGTGTGTGTGTGTGTGTGTGTGTGTGTGTGTGTGTACTATGACCTCTTTATATACTCATTCATTGTTAGACACTTAGGTTGTTTCCATCTTTTTGCTATTGTAAACAATGCTGCAGTGAACACAAGAGTGCAGATACCTTTTTGAGTTAGTGTTTTTGGTTCATTTGGATATGTTGCCAGAAGTAGGACTGCTGGATCACATGGTAGTTCTATTTTTGATTTTTTGAGGAACCTCCATATTGTTTTCCATAGGGACTACGCCAATTTACATTCACATCAATAGTGCACAAGGGGGCTCCCTTTCTTCCACATCCATGCCAGCATTTTTTTCACCTCTTGTCTTTTTGATGATGGCCATTCTAATAGGCATGATGTGGTATCTCACTGTGGTTTTAATTTGCATTTCCGTAATGACTAGTGATGCTGAACATCTTTTCATGTACCTGTTGACCTTTTATATATCTTATGTGGAAAAACACCTGTTTAGGTCCTTTGCCCGTTTTTAATTTTTTTTTGCTATTGTGTTCTATGAATTCTTTATATATTTTGGATATTAATACCTTACCATATATATGGTTTGCATTTTTTTTTTTATTCTGTAGGTTGCTTTTCACTTTGTTGATAGTTTTTTTTTGCTGTGTGTTAGCTTTTTAGTTTGATGTCCCACTTGTTTGTTTATGATTTTTTTGGTTGTGCTTTTAGGTGTCATATTCAAAAATTATTTCCAAGGCCCATGTCAAGGAGCTTTATTCCTGTTTTCTTTTAGGAGTTTCATGGTTTCAGGTCTTCCATTTGTCTTTAAGCCGTTTTGAGTTTAATTTTTGTGAATGGTGTAAGATAGGGATGTAGTTCCATTCTTTTACATGTGAATATCCCAATTATCTCAGCACCATTTATTGAAGAGACATTGAATATTCTTGGCTGCTGTGTCAAATCCTGGTTGATTATATATGCTTGGGTTTATTTCTGGGCTCTTAGTTCTGTTCTGTTGCTGTATTTCTCTGTTTTTGGAGTGTGATGCCTCCTGTTTTGTTCTTTCTTGGGATTTCTTTGGCTATTCAGGGTCTTTCATGGTCCATATAAACTTTAGGATTTTTTCCCCTCTCTACTTGTGTAAAAATTGCCATTGGAATCTTGATAGAGTTTGCATTGAATCTATAGATGGCTTTTCGTTGTATTGACATTTTAACAATATTAAGTCTTCCAGTCTGAGAACACAGGATATCTTTTCATTTATCTGTGTCTTCATTTTCTTTCATCAATGTCGTACAGTTTTTATAGTAGAAGTCTTTCATCTCCTTGGTAAAATTTATTCCTAAGTATTTTATTTTTTGTATGCTATTGTAAATGAGATTGATTTATTTCTTTTTCAGAAAATTCATTGTTAGTGTTTAGAAACACTACCGATTTTAGTATGTTAATTTTATATACTGCAACTTTACTGAATTTATTGATTAGATCTAATGATTTTTAATTTTTGGTTATGTCTTTAGGATTTCCTATATATGAAATCATGTCACCTGCAAATACGAGAAAATTTTACTTCTTCCTTTTCATTCCTAATACCCTTTATTTATTTTTCTTTCCTAATTGCTTTAGCTAGGACTTCCAGTACTGTGTTGAATAGGAATGATGAGAGGTTACCCTTGTTTTGTTCCAGATCTTGCAACAAAAACCTTCAGTCTTTCATTGTTGGGTATGATATAAACTCGGGCTTGTTGTGTATGGCCTTTATTATATTACATTCTTTCTGTGTCTAATTTGTTAAGAGTTTTCATCGTGAATGGATGTTGAATTTTGTCAAACATTTTTTCTGCGTCTGTTAAGATGATCATATGATTCTTTTCTTTATTCTATTAATGTGATATATCACATTGATTGATTTGCATATGTTGAATCATCCTTGCATACTAGGAATAAACCCCACTTTGATGATGGTGAATGATTCTTTTAATGCATGGTTAAAGTCAGTTTGTTAGTATTTTATTGAGAATTTTTACATCTATTGTATATTTGTCAGGAATATTGGCCAGTAGTTTTCTTTTCTAGTAGTGGTCTCTTCTGGCCTTGTAAAGTGGGTTTGGGAATGCTTCTTCCTCTTCAAATTTCTGTAAGTTTGAGAAGGTTTGGTGTTGATTTTTCTTTAAATGTTTGGTAAAATTTACCTATGAAACCATGTTGTCCTGGGCTTTTCTTCATTGGGAGAGTTTTGAGTATTAACGCAGTCTTCCTATTTTTTCCTGATTCAGTCTTAGTAAGTTGTATGTGTGTAAGAATTTTTTTCATTTTTTTCTAGATAGTCCAGTTTGTTGGCCTTTTGTTATTTATAGTATGCTCTTATGATCATTTGTATTCTTGTGGTGTCAGCTGTCACGTCTCTTTCAGTTTTTGTTGATTGTTTTCCAAGAACCAGCTCTTAGTTTGATTAATCTTTTCTATTCTATACTTAATTTATTTCTGCTCTAATATTTACTATTGCCTTTTTCCCACCAACTTTGAGCTTGGTTTGCTTTTCTTTTTCTAGCTTCTTAAGGTACCAAGCTAGGTTGTTTATTTGGGCTCTTTCTTGCTTCATAATATAGGCATTCATTGCTATGAATTTCTCTCTTAGAACTGCTTTTGCTGCTTCCCATACCTTCTGGAATGTTGCATTTCCATTTTTGTTTGTTTCAAGAAACATTTTATTTCCTTTTAGTCTCTTCTTTGATTCATTAGATGTCCTCAAGAGTATTGTTCATTTCCCACGTGTTTGTGGATTTTCTAATTTTCCTCTTGTGATTGATTTCTAGCTTCATGCCATCATGGTCAGAGAGGATGTTGGTATGATTTCAGTCTTCTTGAATTTTCTAAGACTTGTTTTGTGGCCTAACATGTGGTCTATCTTAGAAAATATTCTGTGCGTGCTTAAGAAGAATGTATATTCTGCTGTTGCTGGATAGAGTGTTCTGTACATGTCTGTTAGTTTCATTCAGATTTTCTATTTCCTTACTGCTTCTCTATCTGGATAATCTATCCATTGTTGAAGAGTGATGTAAGACAGTTTTGAAGATGGATTGTACCTTTTTTTTTTTTTCTGTAGAGCCCTACATGTTTTCATGCTGTGGAACTCATTCCTCTTCATAATAGCTCTTGGTGGTAGGAAGGGGTTAGAAAAATGATGGCGAATTTACAGGTGGCTAAATGGAGGCCAAGTAAATCAGGATCTAGAATACACCAAAGTGCACAGCAGAGTCAGATCTAGACCCTTTTGTTGCTGGTGTCCAGTCCAGACTCTCTGGTGTGCAGTGGTGTTACATTCCTGGACCAAGAGATGAGTGTTTTTGTTAATAGAGAAGTGCTCGGAGAAGAGTGTATGAACTGAGGAATGGCCTCAGAGCTTGTGAATGATCCCCCTAACTCCAAGGAGTGAGCCAGAGTGTGGAGAATAGCAGAGGGCTTGGGCACACTGCCTTTGGGACCTTTTCCTACATCTCATACTGTGAACTTCTTACTCTTTTTTTTATATAATTAAAGGCCTATCTAGGTAGGTGGGCTTCCTGTGCTCCCACCCAGTTTGAGTTAATTTCTTTATTGTTGACACTTGCTAGCTCTGAGACCTTGGACAAGTGAACTAAGCTTTCCAAACATCAATTTTCACACCTTTAAAATGGGGATAATCTTAGAATTAATGGGAGAATTAAATGGCATATAGCATGTAAAGTAGTGCAGTTCTCATTTCATAATAAAATTATTAATACTCTTATTATTATTACTACCATGCAGCAACAGCAGCATTGTTGTTGTTCATTGCAGGGTAGCCTTGCAGGACCCATAGGATCCTGGGAAGGGAGGAATTAGGGTGCAGTTGCCAAGTGCCAGTTACCGTTGTTAGGCACCTTCATGCGCTTCACCTCATTTAAACCTCATAACAACCTTGTGGCCTCATTTCTGAGTGAGTGATGCTTCCTGGAATTGTGCAACTTCAAAGTTCCATTTGCAGGATTGGAGAAATATGTCATTACCTCTTTAGCAGTGAGGAAACCAAGTCTCAGCAAGGTTAGATCGCTAATGCTATTGATGTATTGGTAGCTGGTGGGTACCTGAGCTGAAATCTCAGATTTGTTGACATCAGAGCCAGGGATAGGCTTGACCGTGAGACTCATCTGCTGACTGAACCCTGCCGCGTCCCAGCAGCCCAGCCTGGGTGTCTAGGAGGCCTGTAGCGTGCCTTTCTGGTGGAGCTGTCAGAAGAAGAGGAGCTCCTGTCTGCAGGGGATGGACAGCTCATGGCCAGAGGAATAGTCTACAGACTGTATGCAGAACGTGGCTCACAGCTTCTTGGAGAGTGCAGTGGTTATCCCACGTGCGACAGCATTTGAACCCTCTGAAATGTTTTGTTTCTTATCACTTGTTCAAATATGATATGGGTACTGGAATTAGGGGATCTCTTTGTACATTATATAAATGTCTAACCACTATGCTGTACACCTGCAACTAACAAATGTATATTGAGTTAATTGAAAAAATTAAAGAAATAAAATCATCTATGGTAATTTAACTTAAGAACAAAGTTCACGCACACACACACACACACGCACACACAGTTGGAAGTGGAACTGGAGAGAGGTGCCAGGAATAGGGAGAGAACAGGAGATTCTGAGAACAGAGGGGATGAGGGAATTGCAACTATAGGGATCGCAAAGAGATCCCAGTGTTTTGAGAAGATTTGGCTTGGCATACTTTGCAGCTGGTGAGCTATGAGGAAGAAGGTTCCTGCTAGGAGAAAGGAAGGGAGGACCGGAATGCAAATAGGGCTGAGGAAGGCTGGCCTCCCTTCCCTCTGAAAATACCTCAAGTGAAAATTGAATTGGCAAGAGGGTTGAGGGATGCTAGGGGACCAGGTAGTGGCAGACATTAGCTTGAAGTCTTGTGAGTAGGTAGGGTTTTGATTCTGGCCACCACACCCTACCCTCCCTGCCCACCTGTAGGAGCAGCCTGGTGTTGCTTCTCTCCATTGTTCAGGCAGTGTTCACGAATCCTGTCCTGGGGAGGTGTGTGGGAGGGTCCCCCATGCCACATTTCAGGTGAAGGCCTGTGAGGACTCTGAAGGTGCTTCGGGAGAAAGGAGCAGGGTAATTAGGTTGAGGAGGCCAAACGCTCAGGTCGCAGAGCTTGGGGACTGCTACATGCTGACAGAAACCCCTCTTTTCATTCCGAACTCTCACCCAAGAATCCCCAAGTGGGGACCAGGGAGGAAGATGTTTGTTAGTGTCCAATCCAAGAGTGGAGGGGACATCCCATTAAATCATGGCAGAAATCCCCACTGGGGTTTTCCTGGCCTTTTTAATCTAGTCTCCTTCCTCACAAGTGCCAAGGCTTCAGTGCCACCTCTTTTAAACAAAACAAAGCTGTGAAAACCTGAAAGCTTCAGTGTTCCCTGGAACTCAGGGGTCAGCCTCTGTCTCAGCCTCATTGGCTTAGCTTGACTCTGTCTGGCTAATGATTCTCCCAGCGTCTGGACTCTCTGTTCCACTTTGCCTGCCTCATAGAGCAAGGTATTCCCTGTGAGAAGGAATTCCCTGGCTGACCCAGGGAGCCCAGCCCCAGCGTGGTCCAGCTAGCACCTTCCCATCTCAAGAGTTGTAAGCCTTTGAGCTCACTGTAGAGCCACATTTAGCTGCTTTTGTCATCTGCTTTCAGCTGCTTCTCACACAACACCATTCAGCTTTTCTAGAGTGGTCCTGATTTAATAGTTGTCCTTCATAGATGGAGAGATGAAGTGACTCACCCAAGGCCATGCAGCCAATGCAGGGACAGTTGGGTGCATTTCTCTTTGTGGTGTTTCAGGAATGCTTGGGTGCTTCTGGGCAGCATGACCCTCCTTGAGCCAGTTATCCACCTGCCCCCTCAAATGTTGACCCTTTCTGTCATCCCAGACACCTGAATACCACGTGTATAAGAGCTCTGAAGAATGCAGGCTCACCTGTCTAGGCCACCTAACCCATCACAGCTGGGCCTTCCCCCAGGCTCTGTGGGACAGGAATATTGTGGACTGGAGTTTTGGAAGGCTCAGGCCCGAGGCTGGCCCTCCGGAGCTTACCAGCTGATGAAGTGAGATTATTTCATCCTTACTCTTCAGGCACCTAGAATGTGCCAAGACTTTCATATAGGTTCTTGTTTAAACTGTGTTGTGAGGATTAATAACCCCATTTTAAGAAGGGATGTGAGGCCACAAAGTTGATGCCAGGGCCATCAACTAGTGGGGGAAGAACCCCAAAGCCGCTTTGTCTCAGGCGATCTCCACGCTGGCCCAGCGTGTCTGGAAGGCAGTCTAGTCCATCCCAGCAGGGGCTGACATTCGCACCGTGCCCGGATTGGTCAGCCATGGAAGTGGCTGAGGGAAGATCCTGGTTAAAGGCAGTGGTGCGGTGAACCTCTGAGAGTCAGTACTCTTAGACCTCAGGACATTTGTATGTTGCTGTTGCTTTCACTGCAACAAATTTACCATCCTTCTTGTATTTTTTTTAATCATCTCACTAGGAGAATGGTAATGCCACCATTGAAACTTGGCCCTGAGCGTTGGGAGCTGACTGGAGAGGCGTCGTTTCTTTGATCTTCTCCCAGGGCAGAGGGATCGGGCTCTGTTTTCACTCGTCCATTGTTGGTTTGTGTGCAGGTTTCCTGGAGATGCACCGCCATTAGCGTCGTCTGCCTTTCTTCATCTCCCACTCCCTAGAGGAAATCTGCTGAAGACTCATCTAGAGTGGATGGCTTTCCTTCCCTCTTTTTCTTTGTGTTTTGGCTGGGGTTGTAAGAATATTTTAAATGTTATGTTTATTGCATGCATTTGATATACTGTGTGGGTCTCAGACCTTGGCATTGGGGGAGGAAGTAATGGTATTGATGATCTTAATGACAACTAGCATTTAATCGAGCAGTTATTGTATGCTAGACATGGTGTTAAGGACTTTATAAATACTGTCGAAATTAATCATTACTCAACCCTGTGAAGTAGTTACTGTATGCTCAATTTTACAGGTGAAGAAACAGACCCAGAGAAGATAATTAGCTTGCTCAGAAATTAGGTAGCTAGAAATGGTGGAACCAGGACTTGAACTCAGGTGTGTTTGGTTGAAGGATTCGCAGCTTCTTGTGTGGAGCTTTATGGTGAGGGTATGTGTTTGTACTGGCCAGAGGCTGTGTGTCTAAGCCTGTTGGGTTACTGCTGGTGCTAAAAGTGGTAACAGAGGAGCTTTCCAAGGCTCCCTGGGCTGAGAATTGAGTTGCCGGAATAAGGGACAAGATGGACCTCTGTGGGACGTGAGAACAGGACCACAGGATCCCAGTGAGAGCCAAGGGGACCAGGAAGCATGGAACCTTCTGGTAGAATGAGGTTTATTAGGTGGTTTGCGAAATGTTTTCTTACACTAGAGATGCCTCAGCATTGCCTTTGATCCATTCCAACGTCTTAATCTTCTACAGAACGGCCATTTTGCCAGATGGAAGGTGTTCAGCTACTTACCAGGTCACTGATGGGAAAATGACTCTAGCGATCTGAAACCCTGCCGCCTGCAATCCCCACTTGCTCTCCCCTGTCTCTGTTGCCCAGCCTGGGAGACGGCCCTGATGGCTTTCTCAGTCCTCCCTTTGATGGAGGCCCTGCATCATTAGTTCATTCACCCTCCAGTCCTGGAGAGAGGCCAGGCCCCAGGACCTCTCTCCCACTTCATCGTCACGTAGAGCTACCCTCAAACCATGTCCTGGGCCAATTGATAGGGCTGGTTGTTTTTCCATTCCATCCACATCTGCCCACCTGCTTTCCCTCTTCCCTCTCCCCTGAATGTGTGTACCTTACAGAGATTCTGGTTCCGTATCAGTTTTTGTTTTGTTGATAAAGGAGAAAAAGGAGCAAGAAGAGAGTGTTGGAGAGAGCACGCCTCCCAGCTCCTCTCGGGGAGCACACATCTCCTTGAGTGAAAGAACACGCAGTGCTGGCCTTTGGAATTGGCAGCCAGTGTACTGTTCTCTGTCTGATAAGAGGTACTGTAAATAAAACTGTACACCATGGTCCGTTGTAAAATGCCCCGCGTCTGCACTCATTGTTCTGACAGCTTTTGCTTTTTTTGGGTCTGCTGTTTTGGTACACTCTGTACTTCCTTATGTAAGCAGGCATGCATATCTCATCAGAACATTCAAGATGTTTATTTTAAAATCTCAAGGAATTAAAAGAAAAAGGACACATTACTCAACATTAGATGCTGGCAAATGTTAGGTGTTTATGCTGTGGTTCCTTTTCCCCCCTTTCTTATTAGCATGGGGGTGGGAGAGACTGTGGAGAGGGAGGGATTTTGAATTTTGTTTCTTCTCTCATTGGCTTTTGCCTTATTTACTTTAGGGAGATACCAGCCCACATCTGATTGCATTCAGTATCTCCTCCCTTCATAGATCCTGGGGACCCCCAACCCATTTTATAATGGGGAAGGCAAGTAGGGAGGAAGACTCTGTACTTGGCCAAGGAGAGGCCGGAGGTGGTGAGGAGAGGGCAGCTGCTGGGAGCCCAAAGCGCTTCTGCTGGATTCCAGCTCTGTTGTCGTTGGAATGCTGGCCGTTGAGAGAAAGCCCTTCGGCTTTGAAAGTGCTTTCCTGGCAAGTCCCTCTTTTGATTCCTGAAAGTCAGGGTGATCCTTAGCCCAGAGTGAAAGCAGTTTCTACACAAGGAGGCCTTAGACCAGCTCTAGCCTCCCTGTGGGCGGAGGCGACTGCCTGCTTTCTTTTCATCCAACCTCAGCTTGCTTTGAACCCTCCGCCTTCTTCTAGCCCCGTCCCCTTTCTGGAAGCATCAGGAAGTCAGGGAGGAGGAGGAGAAGTAGAGGTCTGGAAAATTCAGAATGGTCAGGCAGCTCCTAAGACATCCTTAAGCCCTCACCTGTAGGATCCTTGGGAGACTGGCAGGGGCAAAGATGTCTGTCTGTCAGTCTGTCTCTCTCTTTAACACTGACTCTCAGATCAACTCAGTGCCTGGGCTGGGAGCGGGGTCAACCAGCAGGCCTCTGCTAGCCAGTGGAGGGTCCGTTTGCTGCAGGGTGTTGGGTCCTGGGCAGCTAGGCAGGAGCAGAGGGCTGATGAGAGGGAGGGCTTGCTCCAGAGGAGGCAGACAACCCACTCCCTAGCCTTCCCTTTCTTCTCCCCACAACTGCCTGGGTTTCAGCAGAGACCACTGTGAAAAAGGGGCAACAGAGAACTCAGTAGAGTGTGTAGAATAAGGACTCTGCCACCCCCTAGGGGACAGCGTGGCAGTGCCCTGAATGGCTCCTGCCGCTTCCCAGGTCAGTTCCTCAACCAGGAACCTGGCTGAGGGTTCCTTTGTTTATTACGCATTTAGTGAACTCGCACCGCACATCAGGCAGGGAGCAGGGTACTGAAGGTGGAGTGGAGAACGAGACAGATTCCAGCCCTGCTCTCCTAGAACTTAATGGTCTGCTGGGGAAAATGGAACAGAGCCCAGCAGCACGGGATTGCAGAACGGGGCTCCTGGGGCTCATCTGGGAGGATTTAAAGGCCGAGTGCTGAATGGCTGCCCATACTGACAGGTTGGCCCTATGACAGATACTCCTGCTCCCTCAACAAGACAATCACTCACCTTTAAAAATCAAAGGGACAAGGTGTATGTGTGAGATTATAGTGAAATATGTCTTTACAAATGTGAAACTTACTTCACTCAAGATAAATGACCCCCAAATAACTGTACATTGAATTTCAGTAAAATCAATCATACTCTGCACAGAGGAGTTCTGTAAAGGAATCACGACCCTGAGCCTGCCTGGTGATGGCGAGAGCTGCTGCTTCCTGGCTCTGTGTCTCTGCCCCCGAGACATGGGGCCAAGCACTTTGCCCACCTTGTCACAACTCTCTGGGAGTCTTACCCCTGCTGTCCCATTTCCCAGAGGAAGTGACAGGCTCGTGGAGATTAGGTAACTTGCGGAGGGTCACAGCTGGTGATTAGCTTGGCTGGGATTTGAACTCTGAGTGGTTGACCCGAACCTTGAGCTCTTAAGCACATTTTACTGCTCCTCGAGGTAGAAATAACATGAGTGATCTCTTGTATCTGCAAAGTGCTTGGTGATTAACAAAGAGCTTTAGGTTTATTAGTATTCATTTTCTCCTTCCATCCTTACAACAGCCTTAGGTAAGGTAGACAGATATGGTCATCCCACTTTAGAGACTGGAAATAGGTTCATCAAAGTGTGCTGATGTGTGTGATGCCCACAGCAGCGTGTGGCTGAGCCAGGCCAGGACCCAGCTCCCCCCGCCCCAGATCTCTTGCTGTTGTTTCCCTTAGTTCACTAAGATCTGTAATTGCCAGGGAGGAGAGCAAGAGTCTGGCCCACCTCCTCTTGTGGTTCTCCCTCTTTGCTATTTAATTTCTCCCCTTGCAACCCGTCCCCTTACCTGACCCCGTCTCTCGCTCTCTCGCTCTCCCCGGCTGTCTCCGTTTCGCCCGGCTGGCCTCCTGCCTCTTCCTCTGCCTGTCCTGGGCCTTCCCACAGAGCGGCGCTGCTTCTTCACCCCCAGCTTCTGCAGTTCTTTGCCCCCAGCTCCTGTCAGCTCATCAGTGAGATCTTCCCTGACCACCCATGTAAAACAGCACTCTTGATCCCTATCCACTTATGCTATTTCTTTTTTTATCACGTATCACCGCCTATTTTATGTTTCTTTCACTTTTTAAAATGTGCCTCCCTCTCTAGAATGTATGCTCCTTGAGGGCAGGGATTCATCTCTTTTGTTCATTTACTATAACTCCCCCTTTGCATGTACTTAATGGACACCTAAAAAAAACATCTCCTGTTTATAGGAAGGATGTGGTGCCATGTCGTCATCCCTGAGCTGTACCCAGGATTTCTCCCCACTCCAGGGTGAGCCTCGGGCAAACGCCATGGGGGCCTATGTTGCTGTTGTCTTCACATATACCTGTGTGGTTTACTGGCGTGCACTCCTCCCTTTCCCCATCACTGCCTTGCAAGGATGCTTTATAAATGTATTGGTGGCTGCATGATGTCACCGTAATGCATTTTGGGAACAGCCATGTGGTTTATACACACTTGAGTTGCTTTGAATGCAAACCTGACATCATACTGAAGGCAGCAGCGAACAACATATGCACAATAAACAGGCAGAGACTGTCTTATTGATTAACAGATGAGGCCTCTGTTATCGATCAAAGCTTGGCGAAGAAATTTATCACTTTTAATTTCAGGGATGCCAAATATTTCTGCCTCTGAGCCAGCTATTATAGAGACAAATTAAAGGCACATGCCTCCCTGAGAGAGGGTGGTTTCTGCCCCCTCTCTGCTGGCTTTTGTGTCCTGAAACTGCCTGTCTTTGCTGTTGGGCTCACCCTGGGGTGAGTTTGATTTGGGGTGGGGGTGTCGTGAGCTTCATGAATGGGAGCTGATGCCCATGGTACCCATGTGTGAGAAGGTTCTGATCCGAGTGACTGAGGACAGGGGACTTACTTCACGCACTCAGCTCAAGGTCGCGACTTCAGCAAGGCGAGCGTGGAGTGAGGGGAGGACTTTGAGGACAACAAGATGTGGTTGGGCTTGGGCCAAGCCAGCGACCTTGCCTAGATAGAGTGTGTTAACCTGTTTTATCTTCGTTTGAACTTGCCTGGTGGCATGCATCCGGCCCTTTATTTCCTGCCTGCCCCGCTTCCTTTCTCTCTGCGCCTCAGTCATTAAAGCAGACACTGAGACAGCCACGTCCATGGTTGTGCTCTAAGAACTCTTCCTGCCACATCCCTTTGAGGCTGAGCTACTGGGGCCTCCTCGCCCCACGGTAGTAGGGCAGCGGTAGCGAGTCCCGGGGCGCCCTCCCCTTTCAGTCCCCACTTTCCTGTTCGGGCCTCCCTTCTCCTTTCTTCTTTGGTGAGTCATGAGAACTGATGGAACCAAAGAAAGAAATACAATGAAAATAAGATCCCTTACAGATCTGCAGAAAATCATTGCTGGCTAATGATTTAGGGCTGGGGGGAGTGTCTCTTTGTGAAGGGCTGGGCCTCACCCACCTTGGTCTTCCCTCTCTGGCCTTGTCTGCTCTTTGAGGCTCAGGCTGCATTTCCAGGGGTTCTGGCTGCCACCTGTATGCCACCTGTGTGCCTGCTTGAACATGGAGTTTCTTGGCCTTCTTCAAAGCTCCATTAGCCACTTTTAGGTCCTTGGGCCCAGAGAGGCCCTGCAACTTGAAGGGAAACCCAGAGGGATCATGCTGTTTTCCCTGCCTCCAGGCAGAATTCAGCTGCAGCCACCTAAAACAAATTACAGTGTTTGCTTTCAGAGCACTTAAGGAGAAGTGATTTCATATCTTTCCTGGGGCATTTTCGCACTCATTCAGTCAGTCAGTCAACTAATGTCTAGAGCTCCTGCTAACCCACTGAAGGTATATCCTGCTCATCATTAGAAATATAAGACAAGGCCAGTGCCCTCATAGGCCCTGACATTCTGGATCTCCTCTAGGATCCTCATACCCTTCTCTGGCAAGAACTGTGTATTGGTGTTTAATTCCAGAATGGTACAACTTATATTCTGAGTTCCAGCCCTTAAGGATGTGCTAATACTCCAAAGCAGAGGTTTTAAAATTTAAAAAAGTAGTGGAACCATTTTTCCAAAGAGAATTTTACACAAAACCTTGATGTATACAAGGGGTAAATTGGATTTTCAGTTTTTTGATTTGAGAGAAGGAAGCCTGGAACTCACCTTCTTATCCATGAAACATCTTTGCAGATGGAACCCGAGGGAGGCTGAAGGGTATAGGCATGAAGAGCCAGGGCTCTGATGTCAAGCTGTCTGTCTTTGAATCCACCTCTACTGTTAACCACCTGTGACAGTGGACAAACTACTTATAACCTGTCTGAGTTTGAGTTTTCTCATACACGGAACGGGGGCACTAATAGTTTGTACATTAGAAGATCTTTAGAATCAAATAAAAATGATATATCCTAAATACTCGGCATCCCGTAGTATCTGATAAAGCCCCAGGAAATCTGAGATACTTTGGAAACAGCACTAGACTGTTTTCTACTCTAATATGTGTAAGAAGTAATTCTGCCTCTTATGAACTCTGATATGAAACTAAAACGCAGACATACTTAAAGAAGTGCTAAGACATGTTGAAAGGAATAAAGTGCAGCTGCAGGTTGGGAAGGGCGGAGCAATGAGGGGCTGGAGTGCTTGGTGCATGCATACTCCAGTTTTGAAAATAGAATGGGACTGGAATAGACGGAGGAATGAGACCAGGCATTACTCAAGTCCAGAGATTCAGGGAGGGTCGAGTGGCACTCACAGAGGGCCAGTGAGGACAACTCCCGATGGAGCTGGACTGCTAACTGGATCAGGTTGTGGAGGGCCTTGAAGCTAAGTAGAGGCATTTAGAATCAGTGCAAACTGTGAGCCGTGGTATCATCTTGAGCAAGGAAGTTGTGAGGAATCAAGTGGCCTTCAAGGCACCTGCATCTGTTCGTTGGATCAGAGGGCCGCTGGTGGTGTGGCAACCATCCTTGAGTTTTCCAGTGTCCTAGGCATAACCCTACAAGAGCCTGGATAGGGACAAAGATTTTTGACATGCAGTGGAAGAGATCCATCTAGAGACATTTTGAAAGAAAACCTCCAAGGCTTACAACAGGTCCTCCCTGGACGAGATAACATATTAGAGCCCTGAAGACTATTAGCAAGTGGCAGAAAGTCCTGTTTATCTTGACATTGTGACATTGTCGCTTTGAGTCTTGTAAATAATGGTTCTAAAAATTTTTATCAAGTTGAATTACCCTGAATTGATTTAGTTTATTCCCCAAATATGTACAGTAATAGGTCCCCACTGGGAGTCAGACAGATGAAGCTGTGCATGCGATGACATTCTCTTCATACTGCCCCCCTCTGGAGCTTACCGTGTGCCTGGAGGTGGAGACAGGTCTGCAGGCATTTATAAGAGAACATGGTGATGCTATGGCCAGGAGGAATGTACACAGTGCTATGCGAGCAAAAAGAAGGGCTCTTTCCCGCAGGGCAATGGGACAAGGGCAAGGAAGCTGATGCGTAAATGGCGAATAGAGGCTGGCCATAATGTGGACCAGGGAGAGGGGCAAGAGTGTCGGAGACAGAGGAGGCCCAGGAGGATGTGGAGAGAGACCTTGCAGTGCTGAAGGACATGGGTCCTACAGGGAACCAGAGCAGCTCAGGAGGCCTGGCAACTAGGGAGCAAGAGTGAGGAAGGAGAGACAAAGCAGGAAGATAAGCACCTCTGGAATCACTTTGTGAGACACTGAGGAGTGTGAACTTGACCCTGAAGGCGCTATGGAGCCATTCAGGTTTTTTCAGTGGTCGGCAGTGGAGGGTGGCTGGGGTAAACTGTGGGTTCAGTTTTAGACACACAGAGTTAGGGTTTTATCCAAACAGCCATATGTCAGTCATTTCTACTTTCCCATAAAGTATAATCTGTGCGACAGCACACGTTTCCCCTAGTTGTACTATCCCGCACCTGGAGCCAGCCCCGAGTCCCCTTCTTACTGTGGCATCTCATCTGGAGTCCACATATGCTTGTCTTGGTTATTCTGATTTTGTTTCCTTTTCTTCAGGGAGGGCCCTAGAGGGGTGCATTTGGAGTTCATTTGGGTGGGTAGTCACACCTTGGAGGAGAGTCTGGGCCGGCTGCTGGGGCCGTGGATTCTCCTTGAGTCCCTTCATAGGAGTTTGCCCCCTTTCCCCAGTGTGCACCTGCATAATTTTGGCCCAGGACCCTACCTCTTAATGGAATATCACTCTTGGAAATAAGTAACCACCTTCCCTTTGTTTCAGCGGGTGCCAAAGCCTTTGTCTGTGATCAGTGCGGTGCCCAGTTTTCGAAGGAGGATGCCCTGGAGACGCATAGACAGACCCATACCGGTGAGTTGACTTTGATTCCCATTCTCTAGGTCCTCCACAGTGTGGCAGCCCACGGATAGGAGGTAGGTCAGTAGCACCCCCTTTCAACAAAATGATACCCAGTGACTTCTGGGGGCTGTGAGTGGGGATGGCTGTGCCAGGTTCAGGTACTCTTGCATGTGGAGCTGGCTAGGCAGGTGTGACTTTGCCCCATAAGCACAGCTGCCCTGGATTAGGCCAAGATCTCTGTCTCTAATAGGCCACTGAGGTCCCATCTTTGCCGAGACCTCTCTTAACTCTTACTGACGCCTTAGAAAGTTGTAATGTTGTCTAAGCATCCCCTTCCCTCTGATGGGTCAGAAACCTCCTGTATCCCCTATGACTAACTCTGAAACCCTTGTGTAGCCACAGTGGGCTGCTCCTCCCTCTTCGAGGGCAGAGTCATTGTTCAAAAGCAAGCAGTCTGCATGCAGGGTGCCTTTGAACAATATTAGCAAACAACAGGATCACTCTATTTGATTTCTGAGCCTTGATTTCACAGCATCATCATTGTAATCAGCTTCATCATCATCATCATGGATGCACCTCATCCTGCCTGCTCATGATGTGCCAGGCACCGTTCCCAGTGTTGTCCTGAGGGCATTTGGCCCACCTTTTAGTAAACTCTGCCAGCTTGGAGGCTACTCCTGGGGCATAGATGAAGAACCTGAGGCTCAAAGCAGGGGAAAGAGAGTTGCTTGAGTGAGTGGTGGGGATGGGAGTGGTACAGCTTAGCCTGCCTAGGTTTAGTCTTGGCTCTGCCACTTACTATTTGAGGGACTGTGGATAAGTTACTTAAACTGTCTTAATTTGGGTTTTCTCATGTTAGAAAAGTGGAGTTATAATAGTGCCTACCTCATAGCATAGAGCATTGTGGGAATTAAATAAGATATTTTATTTAAAGTGCTTTGCAGAGTGTTTGGCTCACAGTAAGCATTCACTACACAGTAGTAGATGTATTTAATTTAATAAGTATTTATTGCGTTTCTACAATGTTGCCGGCACTGGTGGGCCATTTAAAGTGTAGTAACATATGAGACAGATAGGATTTCTCATGGAACCATGATTCTAATAGGAAGAGAGTATAGGCAAATAAGTATATAATATCATGCCAGGTTATAAGTGCTAGTAAGAACAAATAAAGCAGGATAAGGGGTAGAGAGTGATAGAGAGAAAAGTGGTATTTTAGATCAAATGACCAGGGAAGGTGACATCGTAGAGTTCTAAAGTGAGGGAGGGAGCCATAAAAAGTTTTCAAATATTTGCAAATCATACATCTGCTAAGGGACTGGTAGTTATAAAATACAAAGAAATCTTACAACTAGATATTTCTTCAAAAATAGACAGATAGTGATGGTTGATACCATGAGCCATCAGGAAATACAAACCAAAATCACAGTGAGGTGCTGCTTCACACCCTTTGGGATGTGGCTATAATAAAAATACCAACAATGAGAAGTGTTGGCGAGGATATGAAAAATCGGAACCCCCACACACCGCTGGTAGAAATATTAAATGTTGCAGGCACTTTGGAAAACAGTCTGTCGGTTCCTCAAACAGTTAAACAGAGTTACCGTGTGACAGAGCAATGCCTCTCCTAGGTATGCACCCAAGAGAAATGGAAACATACATCTACACATGCATTTTTATAGTAGCATTATTCATAATAGTCAAAAGTTTGGTAGAGATAACCCAATGCATACCCACCGAGAAATGAATGAACAAAGCGTAGTTTCTCCATAAAAAAGGAATGAAGTACTGATACATTTTACGGCATAAATGAACCTTAAAAACGTTATGCTGTGTGAAAGAGGCCAGACCCAAAAGGTCACATGGTGTATGATTTCATTTATATGAAGTATCCAGAATAGGCAAGTCCATTAAGACAGAAAGTAAGTAGTAAGTGCCAGGAGCTGGAGGGGTTGGGGGCAAATTGGGGTGGTGACTAATAGGCATGGGCGTTTTTTTCAAGTGATGAAAATGTTCTAAAATTGGTTATGGTGGTGCACAACTCTGAATATATTAGAAACTATTAAACTGTATATAGTCACTCTTACCAACAAGGGTTTGAACTATGCTGGTCCACTTATATGCCGATTTTTTTCAGTAAATATCTGTACTGATCTATGGTTGGGAGTTTGCGGATGTGAAGAGCTGAGCTAACTGTGTGCATTGATCTATGCCATTTTATACAGGGACTTGAGGATTCACGGATTTTGGTATCTGTGGGAGGTCATGGAATGAATCCTCTGTGGATACTGAGGGACAACTAAGGTTTTGGCAAGTCAAAACTTACACACCGATTTTCAACTGCATGGGAGGTCAGCTCTCCTAATTCCCACATTGGTCAAAGGTTAACTATTTTAAAAATATGAATTGTATATTGGATGGTACATAAATTCTATCTGAGTAAAGCTGCGTACACACACGCACACCACGTGCATGTGCACATTTATAGAGAAGGGGGAAAGTAGTGCATTATAGGGGTTTGAGTGGGAGAATGATATGGCTTAATTTATGTATTTAAAAGATCACCCTGGCTTCTGTGTTGATAAATGACCACAGAGTGTTTCATTTATTCATTGCTGTGCAACGGTTGATTGAAATGGCACTGTCATTATCTCAGGCGGTTCTGTGGGTTGACTATACTCAGCTGGGCAGTTTTCACTTGGGGTCTCTCCTGGGGTTGCAGTCAGGTAGTGTCATCCGCGGACTCGCCCGGGCTGGATGTCCAGGACGGCTTCCTCGCTCCTTGTCGGACTCTCGGGGCTCCTCCTCTCTGCAGCAGAACAGCCTGGACTTCTCACGTGACAGTGCTGGGCTCCAAGAATCAGGAAGCAGAAGCTGCCAGCCCTCTTAAAAGCTGGGCTTGGAACATACAGCATCACCCTGCCATATGTGATTGGTCAAAACAGGCACAGATCAGCCCCAGATTCTGGGGTGCATGATTAGACTCCCCTTCTCAGAAGGAATGACAAACATATAAGAGGAATTGATGGCAGTCATCTTTAGAGTCAAGTGACTAAGCTACCACAGGGGACTGCAGTGGAAGAAGGAAGACATAGCAGCGACTGCTATTATAATTATCGTCGCCAGTGTTTCCTTGTTCTGCCACCTCATGAAACCTGCCTCTCCTGAGTGGAAAACACACCTTCTAGGGCTGATACCATGGTCTTTGGACTGGCGCTGCCCTGGCCTGTGGCAGGGAGGAGAGAGCTTTCTAGGTGAGCTGTAATTCCTGTCTGCACCTCCCTGGATCCGTTATAGAGAAAGCGACTTGCCAGGTGATTTTGCTTAGGGTTCCAGAGCTCCAAAGCTGGGTATCTTAGAAGTCAGGGAAGAGCCAGGTCTCCCAAGGTCCCAGCCAGTTTCTTATTGCTAGACTACCTGTAACTGAGAATCCCACTCTGAGAATTCCAATCTGGGGACTGAGGAGACTGAGCTGTGGGCTAGCTTTGCCAAGAAGCTTATTTCCATTTATCCAGATTCAGTTTGCAGCAGCAGGGAGCAAGCTGCCCGCTCAGCCAGGGCTGGGAGAAGAGGCATAGTCGCTGCCTGCCAGGTGAGCAAAGGGGGACGTTGTTCATGAGCAGACTCCACACACTTACTGAGCACCTTCTGTGGGTCTGGCACTCACTAGTGATATGGGAGTGATCGACATAGACCCACTTCCTGCCCTCCCCGCCCCACCAAACTGCTTTCTTAAGATATAATTTACATATCATACAGTTCACCTGTTTAAAGTGTACAGTTAATGATTTTAGTATATCATGCTATTAAGTGTTAAAACTCTGGAAAATAATACAAAATTTTCCATTTTAACCACTTTTAACTCTACAGTTTAGTGGTATTTATGACTTGCCAGCTGTCTAGAGAATTTGGGTATTGTTTCAGCTTTGAAAACCAGATTGTGTCTTAGGACCAGTGATTGTCTAGGATGTATTAAGTCAGTGAGAACTTGAAAGTCATCAGCACTTTCCAGGAAAGGGTATTTGTTTCAAATATGATTGGAGAGAGCCTGGAGTTTGAGTCAGGAGCCTGGGAGTGGGACTCTAACTCCGTTATCTCATAGGTGAATAACCTTGACTTGTTCCCTGTCCTTTCTGCCCTTCAAGTCTCCTCACCTGCAAAAGGAATAGAGCGCTGCTTCCTCCCCAGTGCAGGTGGGGCCCAGTCCATTCAGCCTTACTTTTGGTTTATCTCCAGGTGGAGTTCATGAAGCTCTTGAAAGAGGTGAGGAATGGAAAAACTGGATCCAAATTAAGAATGGGAGATCAAGGAGGACACTGAGAAAGACTTCCTCCCTCCCTGGGTGTGAGCTGTGGACAAGCTCCCCCAGCCCCGAGGAGCACCTTCCAGTGCAGGCAGGCTGGGCTCTACTGGGAGAGATGCAGCAGCAGCAGCAGCAGCAGCCTCATCCTCAGTGTAGGGTCAGCAACCAAGTGGCTCTTCCTGACACATGGCAGAGCTCATTTATCACTTATCGTGCCATTTCCAATGGAAGCCAGGTAGAGCCTCAGACTTCTCTAATAACCACTGGGAGAAGACAACTTGAAATCTAGTTGTCATCTTTGTTCTAAAAAGGAGCTGCCTGACGAAGGGAGAGGCCTGATTGTAAGGAATGAGGAAATAACACTAAAGTAATTGGGCTGGGAGAAGCCAGTGGGCTGCCAGCTATTGTTGGAGAGCCAGTAGGAGAACAGGGAGACAGAAGTAGAAAGGAAGAGGAATGGAGACCCTGGGAGAGTAAAGTAATGGTAATGCCATCTTATATTTCTGATACCTTAGTTTATAAAACACTTTCCTGTCTTATATCCATTTAACAGATGAGAAAATTAAGGTCTAGAAGCTACCAGCTAGGAAGCAGAGAGCTGGAACTTGACTCAACTACAGTTTCAGTGCTCTTTCCATGACTCCCTGGATGCCTGCACATTGATTTACTGTTTTAACAGAGCATGTCTGAGACCATTTAGCTCGTGATCCTGACTTGGGTGTGGCTCTTGTGGATCCTAGTGACACATTTAATTAAGAATCCTCAACGCCCTGCTGCATACCTCCCCTTCCTGGGAGAAGATACGGTTTCCCTGGAACAGCCTGGGTTTGGGAGTTCTATGCCCAAGGCTGCCATGTGGGGGATTCACAGAGCTAACATGTAGCATTGCATCAGACGGGTGATGACGAGGTCATACAGGTATTCTGGACACCGGAAAGTGTATTTAGTGGAAGGTATTTCCAGTTCCATTTTAGCCAAAAGACTGTCATCTTCACATTTGATCCTTTTGACCCCATTTAGCTGGATTCGTGTCATGGTGTGTGTGACCCCACCTCGTCCCCCATCTCCAAGATCTTGGTGGGCTCAAGCTGGTGCTCCGAGAGGCCACATTATGATTGGGCTGGGCTCAGCCTTTGTTGCCACACTTCACTTTTCTGTTTTGGTACAGCGAAGACATTGAGGAGATAAACAGAGATCACTTTACACCTTTTATATTATGACAAATACATATTGCAAAACACTGCTACTTCCAAAGTGTTTGGGTTGCAGAACAGTGAGGAATTAACAGCTACACAGCTCCCTGAGATGCTTGAACTTCATTTACACGTCAGAATTTTTTTTTACACTTTCCAGTAAAATAAAAAGTGAGAAAACATACATACACGCACATACACACATGCATGCACACCCAGCCCACCACTTGGGTTCTATATCAGGAAGGTCTTAAATTAGTAAGTAGTTCTTTAAATCTTAAATTAGCAAGTAGTTCTTTAAGTCCAGATAAACTGATAAATACCATTAATGGCTTAATTTATACTCTGAGCTTGAAATTTGACACATGGACACTATCTTGGCTCAGGAAACACAAGTGGTTTTGTGCCAGAGGTTTTAATGACCGATCAGTAATATAAATTGCTGCATCACTGAACAGAAATAGCTTCTCCGTGTCATTTGATCTGGAAACTTCTCTGGCCAGGCAGCAGTTAATAAATTTAAAAATAATTACCCTCTTTATTCAAAGTCAAACTAATTAGGAATGGTTTTTACAAATCATAATGTTGTCCAAGCCACTATACGTCCCCATTTGGGACGTGAACAGACCTAGGGGCAGCAGACGGGACTGGGTGGCATGAATTAGAGGGCGGGGGGATCCGTTGGCCACTGAGACGAATACGAGGAGGTTGGGTCAGTCTTCAGTATGCCCTGTGGGCAAGGGAGGAGGGCTCAGTGAGGAGGCCTTGGGGGTGACCTGTAGGAACCTTCAACTCTCTTAATCTGTATGTAGGGAACTCAGAGCAGCTAGTTTCCTGTGATCTGAACATAGGGAGACAGGCCAGGCTGGTGTTTGTGGGCCAGGCCAGAGCCCAAGGAGAAGGAAAGGCACATGTGCACATGGCTCCCTGGGGAGGATGCACCTGCCCAAAGGCAGGGGAGTGGATAGAATGATCTCTAGAGGACTTTGCTCACTAGGCAAGGTTGGGCCCTATAGGGTAGATCAGGTTTGTGTTGCTGGCTTCAGGGGAGAGACCCCTGGAGCCTGAAGTCATAGTCTGACTTTCAGGGCTTTTGGTGCATGATGACAACCCAGAACTTGGGATCTGGTGTCAGAGTGTCTAGATTCAAATGCTAGCTAGCTCCGTTACATTCAAGTTTTAGATCTTGGGCAGGTTGCTTAACTTCTCTAAGCCTTGGTTTCCTCGTTCGTCACATGGGCAATGAGCCTTGTGTAGGGCAAATGCTCAGTAAATGGTGGTGGTGGTTATTATCACTGCATCCTCATGATCTTCATCAGCGGCCTTGGGCGGGGGGGATCCCTTTCCCACTGCTGGGTAGGTGAAAGGTGAAGGGCCAGGTTGGTGGTGATGGTGGTGGAGGAACAACAATGGTGTGCAGCACGGTGGAGGTGGGATCTCCTAGGATCCCTGCCTTCTCTGACTTGTGGGCCATTTCCCATGTGCCCACAGAACTAATAGCCACTGGAATCCTCTGGGTGCAGCTGGGAGAGGTGAGGGCAGAATGAAGTTTTTCTGCATGTTGAATGATCTCACAGAGCAGATTCTTACTTAAGGCTCTGATGCCTGGAATGCCCAGGAGGACAGCCCCCTACCAATACCTAAACAGATGACATACAAACCTAGGCCGGACAAGCTGTGGAACTAGGATCAGCACAACACGAAGCAGGTGTCGGCTCTCTACAAGCACCAGGAATATGGCCTAAACATCTCAGAGGAGGCCTCACCGATTGGTGCTCTTGAGGGCTTAGGAACCTTAAGTCTCCTGATGTCTTGGCCCATGCCTGTGACCATCAGAAACCTGGATATTCTGCCTTCTGTAGTCAGAGCCCTCCTAGTGCCCTGGTAAATAAATGGAAAAGAGGCAACCACAAGACGGCAAAAGTCATTCCTGGGTTGAGTTCTGGGGCTAAGGAGCTTAAGGGAAGCCTTACAGGCCTAGGATACTAGGTTGTACTAGATCTCTAGACTTGCCCCAGAGCAGTTCAGCAGCTCCTGACCTGCCCTGCCCCATCAGGCCCACCAGGTTAGTGACTTGGATTTGCTGCAGGTCAGAGTAGTCTACTCAGCTGGTTCGTTCCTTCATTCACTTATTCCCTAAGTTTTAAAGTACCTATTACGTGCAAAGGGCTTGGTAAACCCAATACCTAGTGGTGAACAAAACTTGGTCCCTGCCTCCTTGAAGGTTGCACTGTTGTGAGGGAAATGAACATGTAGGGTGAACTTGCCTTGGGAACAATAGCTATACTCTAATGGGTACTTTGGAGCTATAATTTTATTAAGGCCTCACTACAGTCCTAAAACGTAGGCATTTTTTCCTCTCTATTTGCTAGAGAAGATTGAGACCCAGGCAGGTTAAGGAAGAGCAGCCTAGGGTGGCACGAGAACGAGGGCCTAGGGCTCCTGTGCCCCATGTTTCAGTGCTGTTTCTCCTCCTTGTGGGGGCCTGGGCATCGAACCCAATGTGCACACTGGGGAGTCAACTCTGTCCATCCAACTCAGAAGCCCCTGTTTGAAAAAGGGGTCAGTTAAGAAGAAGCAAGCCAAGCTAGGCTTAGGACCCACAAGTCCTTATTTCCAGTCCAAGGTTCTCTCCACTCTGACTACAGAATAAGGACTTTCTTTTACTGGCCTAGAAAAAGTTGCTTAGTCTCCACATTCCTGTGTCACACAGGAAGCTATTCAAGCAGATGGGAACGTTGCGATGCTGGTCCTCATCCTCTCTCTGTTGGCTGCAAGAGGGTCCTGCAGTCCAGAAGTGGCAAGGGCAGGCAGCTGTGCTGCGGTATCCGCTCGCCCCCCTAGCAGGGAGCAGGGGCTGGAGGGAGCCCTGCCCCAGCCCTCTCGTTTCTACTGTGAAGGAGGCTGGGAGGCACCTTGCCGTAGCATTGGAAAGAGGCGGCGAGGGCACTCATGCACACACATGCACGCTCTGCAGCTTTGTGACTACCCCCGTGGAAGGTGCAGAGCTATACCCCCACCTTGGTGTTGTTTGCAACCTTCCTATCCCTCTCTCATTCCTGATATGTTAACGATGCTTAGGAAAAGCTTCAGGGACAGTCTCTGGCTCTGAACATCAGAGTAGAAAGTGAAATCCTTGTTTGGAGGACTTTCTATGGTAGGTGAGCATGTGAAGGGTGGAAGGAGTAGCAGACAGGGAGGGGATTTAAAGGATAGCTGTGACATTCCTTCCCTCAGGGTGGCTGCCAGCTTTGCTCCTCTCGTGCCCAGGGCCTGGCATGAGGGGCAGCGCTAGGCACTGAGCAACTGCGTCAGGGTGGCTGGCCCTGTCCCACAGCAGTAGGAAAACCAGCAACTGTTCTGGCCCCTCCTGTCAAGGTCAGCCTCCTGGTGCCCAGCCCCAGAGGAGCTGGCGATGGGAGAGGGGCCAGACGGTGAGAAACAAGTTAGTCTGCCTAAAACTTTACTTGGGGAAAAAGGCAGATCGCGCTTCGAACTCCTGACCATGCTGGAGGATACCGGTGAGGAGAAGGTCATCCCATAGACACGTGGGCTCCAGGCAGGTTGGTATGACCTCCTCATTGAAAACATAATAGCATTTGCCTTTTATAAATATCAAGGGTGATTTGTATAGCATTTCACGTGGTGTGCCAAGAAATCGAACATGAGAAAGCTCGAGCTCAGAATGGCCGCAGGACGTCAGGGGCACTTTGGGAGGGAGAGTCATGTGCTGCAGTCAGCGCACCAGCATAGACTTAGTCTTGACCTCATTTCATGCTGTTGCCATAAAGGCATGTTTAATGCCTAATATAGAGTTTTATTTTCCCAGCACAGGACTCTCGGCTCTGTTGGAGCTGCTAGCTGTGGAGTAGGGAGGGACAGCCCAGCTGTCACCTGCTGGCCCAGACAAGCCATCCTTAACTGCTGTTTACCCTAGTGGCTTCCGGGCCCTTCTGGCCACCTTCTGGAGGGGCCCCCAGTGCTTTTTGAAATTAATAAACTTTATTTTTTAAAGCAATTTTAAGTTTATTCCTGTTATGTAAAACTAAAACTGAGCAGAAACTACTAAGTTCTCATACACCCCCTGCCCTCACTCATGCACTATCCCCACTGTCAACATCCCCCACCAGAGTGAGACATCTGTTACAACTGATGAACCCACAGTAACACATAATTATCACCTAAAGTCTATAGTTTACATTATGGTTTAGCCTTGTATCCACCGTAACTGCACAGTACAGAATAGTTTCACTGTCCTAAAAATCCTCCTTGCTCTTCCCATTCATCGCCCCAGTACTTTTTATGTGAAGCGTTGCTGCCTCGGGCAGCCCTGTGAGCGGATCGGTGGTTTTGACTATCTTGGAATTTGAAGAAGAAAATTGACCCCAGGCAGTTTTGGGTAGAAAAGGTTATAACTCATTCCCTCAGGAGACTCCATAAGCATCTGCCTTGTGCCAGGTATTTATACTGGGCTCTGAGACAGAAGTCCCGCAGGCGGCAGAACTCACATCATCCCGCCTTCACCAACCACCCATCGTAGCAGAAATGACGATTAATACTGTGTGTGCGCGTGTGTGCGCGCGTGCGTGTGTGTGTGTGTGGTGGGGCGGGCAGGGCACCATGACATTTGGAAACAATAATGAATTAGGAAAAAGGAAAGAACTGAGTTCTTACCCTGGCTCTGTCACAGGCTTGCTTTATGACATGGGACAAATTACTTTGTTTATCTGCCTTTCAAATGTTGGGTGTAGGAATTAGGCAAGAAAAAAGTACTGTTTGGGGGGTTTTGTTTTCCCAGCCCAGCCTGAGATCCTGATCTTGTACTGATGGTCTGCATTTTTCTCAGCCTCAGTTTTCACATTTGTAAACTATGATTAACAGTATATGGTTTTCGTTAGGACTTAATAAAATAATGCATGTAAAGTGTTTTAGCCCAGTGACAGGAATGTAGAGCACATGCCTTCAGTGGTGGCTGCTCAGTTATTATTTTTTGATGTCTACAGTTTCTGTTCCTCTTCAGCCAATAAGTATTTGTTTCACTTTACTCAGAAGCTTATTCAATAAAAATTTAAGCACACGCTGTGTCTGAAGAGCAGATTAAAGATGAAGATCTTTTGCCTTTTAAAAGCTATTCCAGAAATTTGAGGGGAATGATAGAATTGGATCTCCAAGGACTATTGTTTAGAGCTTGGGCTGTGCCTAGCAATGCTGCCTGTTAGAGATTATCTGATTTCGCCGTCCGGACACCTCCAAGGGGAGGGTCCACTGCCTCTATCACTGATGAAGAATCACAGGCTCAGAAAGGCTTAACTAATATGTCTCGTTCAGCGGGAGAACTGGGATTCAAGTTCGGGGGCCCCAGTGGTGAGTCTGATTGTACTTGGAGGACACCCATTGTCCTCACTGTTCAGAGATGCCCCTTCCCTTTGAGCATTGTTCTCACACCAGAGCCCCAATTATCAGCCTCAGCCCCTGATTCCTGGGTTCCACTCACCTCTCCTCACTCCTGTGCCAGTCCCCCCATAATTCTCCCTTCTCCTTTCTACTCTGCTTCCTAGCTCCTTCCTCTCTGACTGCCCTCCCTTTTCCCTCGTCACACCACTGCTGCCCGATGACAGAAAGGAGTTAATAAAAACCAATGTGTAACTGAAACTTGAAAGGCCATAAATCGCCTTGTTTTTTCTAGGATGTTGGTAGCATTTTGATTTAATAGTTGGACAAACACAAGGGCCTATTTTATTCAGAGTTTACAGGCCTCAAGGCTGTTATTCCTCCAAATTTAATAGCATTGAAATTGCAGGGTTTGCTATAATTTGCCTATTGCTTTCTGCTCCACCATTGATGTTTATTGTCAGCGGGATGGAATCTCAATCCAACTCACTTAGATAACATGTCTGTTAAACATTTAGATAATTGTACCATCATTAACTTGTCACATTATTTTAGAGATTCAAAACAGAAGCAGGGTAAGTAGAGGTACCAAAGGGGGATGGAGGTGGTAGGAGGAGGAAGAAAAGGGGGAAAACCTCTCTTGAGTTAAAGGACCAGGAGATGAGGGCTGACTGCACTCTAGACTCTGTGGCGGTGTGTGGGGGTGGGGAGAGTGATAAGTTAAGGTGTGTGCTGCGGAGCTGTCACAGGCCAGCCCCGGGAACACTGTGGCAGATGCTCAGGAACCCTTGGTGGTTATTTTATCCCCAGCTCTGGCCTACAGGTACCAAAGGCCAAGTTTTTAGCTTCCCTTAGGGATGCTAATTGCAACATATGTAATTACAGAGCTTTGGGAACAACCTGCATGTCCTAAGGTACGGAATCAGTTGGTTATGGTACCTGAGTTGGGAAGATGTCCCTGATGTTTGGGTGATAAAAGCTGGTTAGGGAAAACAGGTTATGTATAGTGTGATCCCATTTAGTATAAAATACAGGAGCCATTCTGTAAGATTGCGTAAGGTGCTATATCTATATTAACAGTGATTATCTATAGATAATCGAATTTTAGAGCAAAGGGGGGGTTCTACTGTCTGCTTTATCTACTTCTAAATAATAATTATTAGTTACTATGTAACAATTATTTACAGGCATGTGTCATTTATATAATTTTAAAAATTATCATCACACCTCAGATAAGAAAAATATCACCTTTGAGTCTCATTTTTTTCATGAAGAAGGACTTCTTAAAAGAAAAAGTCATAAGTGTAACTAAATAGGTTTCGAGAGAGATCCAGGACATTAATATCTCGGTTACACTGGCACATGGCCTCAGTTTCCCCTCATTAGGACAGATAAATACCAGCTGGAGAACTCAGTACCCTAGGAGTGGGCCTGTGCTGGCATGGCACTCCCAGGGCACAGCCACTGTCCCAGCGCACCAAGGGCCTGACAGAGGAAGTGAGTAGCAAGCTTTTCTGTACATTTAAGTGAGGACTGAGGTCACACCTGGAGCGGTGACTGAGGCCTGGGATAAACAGGAATGAGCTCCCGCCCCTCACAGTATGGGATTGTGGGAGCAGCTGAATGTCTCCAATAAGTGGGTCACTGAGCTTGACATCGAAAACTGCACTCCCCTGACTTCTGTGGTCTGTGCACTCTGGTCCTGTGGGGGTGACAGGTGGGACCGCAGTTCTGTTTGTCCGCCTTTGGACACCATGTTCTCTCCTGCATCTCCAGGGCCTGCTCTGTGACTTGGGCAAGGGAACTCACTATTGCGTCTCACAGCCTGTGCACACCAGCAACACGAAGAATAGGGGGGAAATGCACAATTCAGAAAACAAGGCTTAATGTTTCCATGATTGTACTGTAAATAATGCAGATATTTGAGGGTGTGAGGGACAAACAATGTAAATGTTTTATAGACTGTAGGCTAAATAATGTATATATTTAGAAAAGCAGCTTAAATATTTCATATGCTGCAGCTCAGATTCCTGCTTAGAGGATGAACAGGACTGGGGAGGCCCTTGCGTGAGAGTGGGGGTGCTGTGGAGCCCTCGTGGAGGGGCAGAGAAGTATTAAGACTTTGCAATACAATAATCCTTTGCAATAAAAGTATGTGTGTGAGATTGAGGTGCAGCAAAGAACGCAACTATCAGTTACTGTGAACCCAAGTAATTGGAAGTCTCAGATATTTTTAAACCATTGTTAAATGTCCTATACTCTTTTTTTAAAGCAAGAGGCAAATGATAATCTAATAATAAGATTTTATTTTTAAAAAGCATCTTCTACCCCAGGAGAATTGAAAACATACATCCACATAAAAACTTGTACATGAATGTTCATAGAAGCATTATTCATAATAAACAAAAAATAGAAACTACTTAAATGTCCATCAACTGATGGACAGATAAACAAATGTGGCATATCCAGACAGTGGAATATTATTCAGCCATCAAAAGGAACTCTCAGTACTGATGCACATTACAACATGATGAATGCTGAAACCAACAGGAAAGAAGCCGAGCACAAAAGGCTACATACTGTATGGTTCCATGTATATGAAATGTTCAGAATAGGCAAACCTGTAGAAACGCAGCACGTTAGTAGTTGTTAGGGGCTGAAGGGAGGGGAGAAGGCAGAGTGACAACTAATGTGTGTGGAGTTCGGAGTTTTCTTTTTGGGATGATGAAAATGTCCTGGAATTAGATAGTGTTGCTGGTGTTTGTACAACTTTGTGAGTATGGTCAAAGCCATTAAATTGTATACTTTAAAGGGGTGGATCTTAAGATTTGTGAATTATTTCAGCTAAAATAAAAAGCAAATTCCAGGTATGTTGTTGGTTTTTACAGACTCAGCATAACCACTCTACCTGCTGCATCATAGGACTTTCTAAATGGGCAGCAGCTTGTATATTCGTGGCCATTCAGACAGTACAGGAGGCTCTGGTGCCTTTGGAATCATTCTGTTCCTAGAAGGCAGCGAGAAGCAGGATAGCTCAGACACCCATTCCGCCATTTTCAGAACTGGGAAGGAAGGAAAGAAGAATCCAGTCAGGACCATCAAAGGGAGAAGGATGTCACTCTTGACATCCGCAAAGCCAGGAGGGGACTGAGGAGTTGCCTTCTGTGTAGATCTCAAGAAGAAAAGCCAGCCCTCCTCTTGCCTGGGAGGTGTCACTCTTGCCAAAGGGAGGACGGGGACAGGATGGACCAGTTTTAAGAAAAGAATCACTCACACAAAGAATATGTGTTTGGTGTGGAGAAATTCGAAAATACATATAAATGAAAGAAATGTGTCTCCTGTAATCTTACCACCTTTTTCAATTTTTTTAAAGCAAAAATGAGATGATACTATGCATTGTGTGTTGTTTTGTAATCTGTTATGTGCATGCTAACAACCTTGTATCTCGATGATTTATTTTAATAGTTTCCTAGTAGTCTCCCCAACCTCTGCTCATTTTTTTCTGTAAGCCTTGAGTGCCTTACCTGAGCACTGGGATGCCCCCTTTGCCCTCCATGCTGTTGAAGCTGGCGGGGGGTGGGGTGGGGTGCGGACCTTCCAGGGGCTGCAGGATGGAGAGGTGATGAACAGAGATGCAGTGCATGATCACCTCTTAACCTATCACTGTTTCTGTCAACAAGATAAACTGGGCTGGCCAGGCATGGTAGAAGCACCTGTTTACTTGGCTGTTTTAGGCAAGCTTGAGGTACTGGGAACATATCCAGTTCCCACATTCAGTCTTCTTAGAAACTGTTTCCCTTTGGTTTTCTCCAGCCTTGCAAATGGCCAGTCGCTCTGGGCGGGATCTGGGCAGGTAATTTACCTCTTCACTAACTTAACAAATGGCACTGCCTGGGGGCTGGGCAGCCCAAGGAAAATACAGACATCGATTTATTTGCCAAGTTAAAACCCAGAGTTAAGTAGCAAGTTAAGCATCTCCATATGTTACGTGTCCCAGGCCCAACTAGGGAACATGTCCTACAGGAGAAGAACCCCAAATAGGTATTAGGAAAAGACTTTTCTTTTTGAATTTCCTTCTCTGAACATTAGGAAAAGTTTTCTAACAGAGGGATAGCAGGTTTGGGTCAGACGAAATCTTCCCTGCCCCCACTAGGAGAAGATCCATTACAGATTGGAAATGGCTTTGTCTCTAAGTGCCCATTGTCAGATGGGATGCACATTCCCCTCAACCAAACAAATATAAAATGCTTCCAGCCTCTGCCTCGGATTTTCTATTACTGTTTCACAGGACTCCAGAGAGTTTTAAGATAGCAATTTGATTAAGCTTATGGAGAAGATCCCATCAGATAACATTCTTTTTCTGCAGGTAGAGATAATGTGTTCAAGTATTAAGTATGTTTTAAAGGTAATTATCTTTTCCATATTCATTTTAGTTACAGGAATTGAAAAGGGGGAGACTTTGCATCCGAAAGCTGCCCCTTGGGCCCTGGGGTCGCTCTGACTTCACTCCTCTGGGAGCCACACTTGAGGTTTTTGACAAATGAAGGAGTGCCAAGTGTTGTTTTTCTTTCGTTTGTTCGTTCGTTCGTTCTTTCATTTTGAAATGCCTTGGGGATCCCTGTCTCCAGAGAGGTGGTCTGGAAAGTGGGGTCTTGGCCTGACAGCAGGCTCCTTAGCTTGTACCCCCTGTTCTGGAATATTTGGGGGCTCCCCATTTTATGCTCCTGGGTGCCAGGAGGGGGCCTGGCTGCTACTCAGAGGACTTGTCTTGTCCAGTGGTGAGTCTTAGAGCTGCATCCCCACCTTCCAAAAGTTGAGCCTGGAATTATCATTTCTGTTTACTAGGCCCAGTGTTGGGGTGTCTTCCAACAGGGAAAGGCTAATTCAAGGTCTAGGCTTCCAACATTGGTAGACTCTTAGCCATCACAGCTAGAACAAGGGTATAGGGTGGGTGATTCTGAGCCTCCATGAGGTTCGATGATTTGTCCAGGATCACATAGCAAGTTTGAGAGACACTGGGCTAGAACCCAGGAATCCTGGTCTTGGACGACCCCTCCTGTTCCTCAGGATACTCACAACTCTGTCATTTCCAGACGGTAATCCTCCTCCTCTTTCCTGGAAATCTCCAGAGTAGTAGACCTGTCCCTTGTGGCCTGCTTGGCAGTCCATCCGTCGGGGTCTGCCCTGAGAGCCACCAGGGTCCCTGCGGGCTTGAGGAGCCCAGAGCAAGCACAGCGCCAGTGCTCTTAGTTCTTCACACCTCATTGTCTCCCAACTGTGCTGTTCTAAGCAACTCTGTGAAATTTTGCAAAATAGAAAAATCAGACCCAAATCCTGCCTTCAGACTTCTGTTAGCCGTTGCCAGTGAGGAAAACATAAAAGTATCTCAAAAGATAATTAATGATACAGGGAAATCAAGTATATATGCTATGGGGGTTTAGTGTCGTGTTTGTCCTGTGACACATCCTTTTGTCTGTCTGAAATCCTTCTGCTCCCAGAAACCCGCGGTCCCATGTTTCCCCACATTTCGTCTCTGCCTGACTGCTGCGATGCCCATGATTAGCTGGGCTGCAGCCTGTTGATCTGAAGGCATCTGGCTCTGGGGAAGGACCCCAGGGGACAGGTTTACATAACATTTAAGGCCCCAGGATGATGGCCTGCGGTGCCCCGTTGTCTCCTAATCCCTGCCTTATTTCCATCAGACCGAGGTAGCAGTGGAGTGGTGGATTCCAATTCGGAGGGGGGCAGGAGGGTCCAGCCTGGGTTTAGTGCTTGGCTTCATGCCTAGATTCTAGGTAAAGATGTTGCTGGTATCTTTCTCATGTGCACAATCGAAGTTGCCTCTCCTATGCTTATCCTTCAAAATACTCTCGTTGTCTTACCCCAGCTACACATTAAAATCATTTGGAGAAGCTCTTAAAAAAACCAAGCAAGGACTCCCACCCCGGTTGCATCAGAATCTCCGGCATGAGGCCAAGACATGACATTTTTTACAGCTCCTCAGGAGATTCAGATATATGGCCAGGGTGAGAACTTCCTTATGGGATAAGATCGGAGTCCACTGTGTGGCCCAGAAAGTGTATCACAATCAGAGGCTCAGGCCTTATCTTTTGTTGTTCCCTCCAACGTGATCATAAATAGACATGTAATTTCCCATCCTCTCCTGCTGTTTTTCTCCTCCATGTATCTTTTCCTAAGCCCCACACTCTCATGTGTTTTGTCTGCCTGCCACAATCTTCTCAGCTCGGTGTGTTAGTTCTGGACTGAATGTTTGTGCTTCCTACCCAGATTCATGTGGAAGCCCTAACCTCCAGTGTGACAGTATTTGGAGGTGCGGGGCCTTTGGGCGGTTGAGATGAGTTTTGAGGGTGGAGCCTGCATGGTGGAATCAGTGCCTTTGTAAGAAGAGCGGGAGCCTAGAGTGTGCTCGCTCTGTCTGGCACACCCCCTCCCCCCACCCCCCATGTGAGGATACAGCAGGAACTCAGTTGTCTGCAAGCCAAGAAGAGGGCCCTCACCAAGGACCCAACAAAGCTGGCACCCTGATCTCAGACTTCCAGGCTCTAGAACTGTGAGAAAAAAAGTCTGTTTGTTAAGCCACGTAGTCATGGTATTTTGTTACATCAGCCCGAGCAGATTAAGACAGTGTGCTTCTCTGTCACATCCTTCCCCCAGCTAAGCAGCAGAAAGCACTTCCGTCTTTTGGTTTCCTGCACCATGGACATGGCCCACTTGCAGCACTTGGCCATCTTGCTCCACGATTTAGACTCTAAACCATCATTGGTCCCTGAGCCCTTGTACTGTGTTAGAAGTAGTAGTCACTCAGTAAATATCTGTTGTGTGTTTAACAAAAGCAATAAAGGGAGCTTCCTGGTTGGAAGCAGGCAAGTGGAATCTGTTCTCTTCTGAATTCAGATTTTTGTTCTTTACTTGCCAGTTGTGTGGCCTTGGACAAGTCACTCAATGTTTGCAAGTCTCAGATTCCTTATCTGAAAAATTAGAAAACCATACTTTCTCTATATACCTCTAAGATGGATGTGAGGACCAGAATGATCTTGGAAAGACGTAGCATGTTTGTAGGTGTAAAGCACAGTTCTCTCGTAAGGTATTATTATAATTGTGACATTTCTTGATACCCTTAGGGCTGCGGCTTCAGGATGCCGGATTGTGCCAGTGCACCCCAGTGTGCGCTCTGCACCGCCTCCCATCCCAGCTCTCCCAGGCTCTTCCCTTGGCTTCCTCTGTCATACCTGCTGTGCTCTCCCTGCACATACAGGGCAGGCTGTATGAGAGCATTATAATATGTTTTTAACTATAGGGAAGATAAACGGGGAAGCACCCTGGTCCACTCAGTAATTAAGTATTCAGTCACATGATGGGCAGAAGTTTGGAGGAGAGGTATCCTAGGATTTTTGACTAAATGTGATCTGGATGGGACAAGGAGAGATTCCATATGCAAACTATGCCATATCCATAACCTCTAGTGTGGAGAAAGTTTCAGAAAGAAGGGATTCCCCAAACTATTATTCCTTCCTCATTCATAGACTGGATTTGAGCACCAAACGAGGACAAAGGTGCCAGCATCCAAAGATAGCCTGCCTTGCTTGTCCTCCAGGGGCTCACAGACAGGAGGAGGGCTGGGACAGAGGCATGCCCTGCCCTGGTATCATGCAAGGAAGGACAGGTGCCCAACCCTGATGGGGGCAGTGGGCAGGGAAGGCTTGCAGGCCGAAGAGGATGTTCAAACTGAATTTTCTTCTCACCTTCGTCTCTCCTGCTTTAGGGTACACTTATTTTGTGGAGGTGGTGAATGATTTGCTCCACATGTCTTGTAGGATAAACCTTAGTGTGTATATGCATGTGTATGTAGGCTGTTGCCATTCCCCTTCCTTTCTTGGACTCCTGTTTCTGAGGCTAGTGGTGCAGGGAATTGTGGAGGGAGGAAGGATATAAAAGGGTAAGATGGGAGACTCCGGTCTTGGACTCAGAGCCTCTGCATTCCGGAGACCCCCCCTAAGGCCCCTCTCCATGGACCCTTCAGCTCGAGAAAGCCATTGTGCTCCATCCTGGCCTCTGACCCCGAGGCTCTGGGAAGCAGCAGGTTGTTGACACTTGGACAATCATTTCTTGCAAGGCAACTGCCTCCCTCGGGAGTTCTTCTCTCTGCCTTGGGATGGTGACTGTTCCCCCAACCTGGAGTGGGTGGTGAAGGAGGGGGGAAATTAGCTCTCAGTCGTAGTGGGGTCGAGGAGGGGGATCATCAATTTCAGGGGCCCCCCCGCCCCCGCCCAGGTAGCTTCCCCAGTTTTCCCCACAGTTCACTCCTCTCTCGTACCAGCTCTGAAGCGCCCCCTCCCCTGGGCCAGTTTCAGGAAAACGAGTGCAGGAGACACATGTCTGGCCTGGAATTCCTCTGAGGTTCTTCTTGTGGGTCTTGTTTTTTTTCTGGGAAGCGCCCTTTGTCTTCACAGAGGATGCCTGTCTTTGTCCCTTGCAGTCACAGGAACAAAGATGATTTCTAATCCTGGTGCTGCTACTTACTAGGAGCAAGACTTTGGGCAAGTCACTTGGCCTTTTAAAGTTCAGTTTCCTCCATGGTAGAATGGGGTTAAAACAAACTTCACTTCCCTAATGGGGAATTTTTGTGAAATTTGAAGGTGGTAATATGAACACAAGCACTTTGCACTCCGTGACACAGATGTGTGGTGATACGGTTCCTTTTACAGCGAAGGCTGCCATTTTGTGTGTGATCCTTACAGTTTCTTAGTGTGGGCTTCCCAAGCATTCTCTCCTCCCGTGCTTTTCCAGTGCATTTCAGGAAGCATTATTCAGAAGAGGATGAGGGATGACAGAGGGACTCTTATATTTTTTTTAAGTGCCACTTTGCATTCCTTTTACCTCGGTCTTAATAATAAATACCTCTAACTGCGCAGCCAGGAGCTAGGATGTTCTGTCCAAATGAACTGAGAATGTGTCCCCAGCAGCCAGGCGTCCCCATTCAGTGGGCCTGGTTGGAACCACTTCTCCAGCAGTGCAAAAAACCTCTCTTGATAAGCTACAGAAAAATCTCTCTTGTGTTTTAATTCTGGAAGAAGTGGATTAGTGTGGCCATATTTAACCTTTGACCCTGACACAAAAAGCATTATCAAAATTAGTTACCAAGAGCCTCTGTCTTCCTCTCCCCGCCCCCACATCCTTGTTTGCTGGGACTGCTTTAGGAGCTTGGTAATGTCTTCGGAGCAAGAGCTGAGAGGTTCAGAAGAACACTGTTGCTTTAGAGACATTAGAGCTGGTGCTCGCTATTAGAACTCTCTGGGCCCAAGGTGGGCAAGCAGGCAGACGTGAGAATCGTGCCCTACCGGCACGGGGAGGGGCAGTTAGAATTTATGGACTGGATTTTAAAATGCGTTCTCTTCTCACCCAGCCTAGTTCCTGGCTATCTTGGAAACTGGACTCAATTCAGATGCTATATTGATACTTAGACCCACATTTATCAGAACTCTCTTTAATGCTTCCTTCCACTAGCTGCTGTAGGACCCAAAAGTACTGTTTGATCTGAAGAATTGATTTCCTTCCAGGCAGGAATCTATAGACTTTGGGGTCAGAGTGCAGGTATATCTGGACCTGAGTCATTTCTCTGTGTTTAAATCCCATCTTCCCTGTCATTTAGTCATTGTGGCCTTGGGCAAACGATATGAAACCTGGGCCCCAGCTTCCTCTTCTGTAAAATGGGCATAATAATAATAGTGCCTATGAGTTACTTTTGAGAATTGATAACAGGATACGTGTGAAGCGCTTAGAATGGCATCAGGCACTTACCAAGTGTGTAGCAACTCTTAGCTACTATTATCATTATTGTTATCATGGTTATCAATATCATCATTATCGATTCTTTATCACCTCTTCAGGTCCAAGTTGGCTTCTGTCACATACGTTCACCCTATGAGACCCAGCACATGGGGGCTTTATTGGTGGCCTGTCCCATTTCCTGCGCCTTCATTTTCCTAGCTTTCTTTGCAGTCATTTTCAGAGTCCCCTCTTGGATGGGGGTGGGGAGGAACGATTGGCTTCATTTCCTACCAGAAGCCCAACTTGCAGCGGGGGATTGAGAGGGAAAAGCGCTTTATAAGCTCGCGATGAAAGCTGTAAAACGAGATGGTCAGGGATCTGGCCGGGCCTGGTTCAGGATTATGGCCGGCCCCTGGAATGCTGAGGGGCCTCTTTTAAGAAGCCAGTGTCTATTTACAGTGTATCTCTCATAAACCCCAACTCTGGGGTGAGGGCAGGGGGACTCGCCCTCCTGGCATGTGATTGATTATCTGGTATTTATGCCATTGAGGACTTGTCAGCGGCTCAGGGTCAAAGGGTCATCTCATGTGTCTTGCCGCCAATCCACCTCCTTTTGTACAGTGTGGACTGGGTGAGCTGTGCACAAAACAGCTTTTTCTTTTCCTTGGGAAAAGGGGGAGGGGTGGGGGGGCGTGTCAATGAAATTTTTTTCAACCTTTTCTGAATAGTGTCCTTTTAATTCTAAAGAACTTTTAATTAAAAGTAGCAGGAAAATTCATCTTGAGAAGGTTTAACTTACCTTAACAGATACTTTTGTGTCCTAAGAAGCTGGGAGTGACTTTCAAGAAAAGAGTATAAGGGTTTTTGTTGTGCCTCTCCCTCCCCAGATATCTTCAAAGTTCCCTGGAGCCCATTCCACTCAGTGTCCAAGTGTGGCCCCTGCTTGGGAAAGCAGGAAGGAAAGAGGTTGTCCTTCCACTGTGGCATAGCCATAAAAACTTAGAAAGTGATTTCGGTCCCTCTGGTCCAGCTTTTTCTCATTGTAGATGAAGAAAGTGTGCCTCCACACGTGCAAAGACCGTCTCAGAGTCGTTTGGCTAGTTGGTGGCAGAGTCAGGTGCTGGGGTCTGTCCTCTTGACCGTCCTTCTGGTGCTCCCTTTCACACGCTGAGTTGTATCCCTGAGGTTAGGATGCCAGGTAAAGATAAACGTGATGTGACTGTTGTTGATTTTAGGCTCTAGATGTTGGAGACTTGGGAACCACTCCTGAGGGACCACCCAGCTCGTGTCCCCGCCTCTGAGCAGGCAGCCTTAGCTCCCATGTCCCAGGGGAACGGCTCTGTGCCCCCTTCCAGAAAGCCTGCAGAGAGAGAGGGTCTTCAAGCCCTCTCATTGGTAGAAAATACCAGCACCCTATACCCAAATCCCTGTCACTCTGAGGGTCTGGGTGTCCTTCTGAACAGTTAACTCCTGCTCCAGCTCAGGAGCTGGGGACAGTCCCGAGCTAGAGCAGGCCAGGACACTTCATTCTCTGGTGCTGTTCCTCCAGGCCCTCAGTGTATCAGGGCAGTGTTTGTCTTCCAAATTCTCAGCCAGGCTCCTTCTTGCCTGGTGATACCCTAGGAGAGGGAAGTGAGACCTTGAGGGGGCACTCTGCCCATGGTTTTCAGCACATCAAACAGTGGTGGAAACCAGGAAGAGAAATTATTTTCCTAGAGTTAGTTATTTGTAGGAGTCATATGAAACTCGTGCTCTCTGTATTCCTGATTTGGGCCTCCCTACCTTCCCCACTTAAAAAAAAAAAAATGCAATGCAAAGAATTCTGTCCTGAAGAAGAGCTTTAGAAATCCTAATTCCTTTCTATTCCTTCCATTCCCATTCAAGTTAAATTAGTGAATGCTAATTTGGACCAGTGGCACACCACTGTGAAGAGATACTAAAATTGTGTAAAGATCTTGTTCTTACTCATGGGAGGAGAAACCAGCATTTACTGAGTTCTTACAGAATTTCCTGAGTGCCGTGTCCTGTGCTCGTGCTTTACTGAGAGCATGTTACTTAGTCCTTACAGCAACTTTTCAAGGTGAACATTTTTATTTCCAGATAAGGGAAATATGCACAGCTTTCCCTGGAGTATTTGTAACCATTATAGCTAATATTTGTTGAACATTTCTTTATGATAGGCAGTATTAATCTCCTTGACTCTACATAAAATCCCCATGAGATAAGTATTGTTGCTATCGTGGCTTCACAGAGGACGGAACAGGCACAGAGGAGGTAAGTAACAGGCACAGCAGGAGTAAGCGGCCCAGCTAGATCTGAGCCACAGTGAACGATTGAAGAGTTCACACTGAAACCATCGCCATTCTGCCTTTTAGGTCTGGAACCCAGAGCTCTGTGATGTCTGTGCTCACACTGTTGTCTTTTCTCACTGTCCTCACGTAAATTTGCCGGGGGACACTATATGTGGACATGTATAAATCAACCAGAGACCAGCAAAAGGTCACTGTGTAATCAGATGGCAGCCTAGGCGGTGCATGGAGAGGAATTTAGAGGAGGAACACGTTAACGAGGACAGTAGAGAGTCTGACCCCTGGACAGCCATATTGTAAGGGCACAGTGCCTGACTGAGCTCTCCGTCCCCAGGACCCAGTACACATTAGATGTTCTGTAAGTGCTGCTAGGAGGCGGCGTTCAACTGAATATAAGTTTTAGGAAAATGATGTTGAAAACTACCTCTCTTTTATTTCGGGCTACCCAGTGCCAGGTACTCACGAGGTATATAACTTAGGCTATATTTAACCCTTGCAAGAGTCCTATAGCTATTATTACCCCAGAGTAAACTGAGGCTACAGAGAGGTTCTGTATCATGCCCTTTTATTTTTCCCTAACTTCAGAGTCCATTTTCTTTCCCGAAGCAGAGGAAAAGACACAAGTGAAGGGAGAAAAGCAGAAGTGAGCGAGGACTGCAGAGAGACGGTCCAGCGGGCATGGGGACCTGCAATGCCGGGGCGGAGTGTCCTCTTGTTTTCTGCTCCTGGTCAGGAGTCACCTCCTTGATATAAGGATTTCTGGATCTATGAAGTTAACGGTGTCCAGTTAATTGAATTTATAATTCAGCACCAAAATGCTGAAAAGAATTGTCTTTTATGGCCCTTAATGAGTGCTGTAAAAACAAGTGGTGAATCTAATTTTATGAATGATCCTTTATGACTTACCTGATAACCAGTAGTTGTTCAACACAAAGGACTCATAACTCAGTCCGCACCTCAGCCGGCTGCCCGCAGTAAAAAGACTGGTTTTAAAGTTGCCATCATGTTCTGTTCCTCTTGAGCGGCCCTGGGATTTAGTTCTTCCCTCTCTACTGTCTCCTCTGATAGAGAGCAGGCTCAGGCTCCTCGTTCTGGGGGGTTGCGGAGAAGCGTCACCTGGCTGACAACCAAGGGCAACCAAGACTCACCTCTCAGAACTGGTTCTTCCCTGGGAGGGGCAGGAAAACCATGGTGGGTCATTTCAATCTGTCTCTGGGGGAGGGTATTGATCCCACCTTGATGTTGCCAGCTGTGCTGGGGAAGAGAATAGAAGCATAGAGACAGATGCACAGGGGTCGTGAGAAAGCATTTCTTTTATGTTTATCCTACAGCAAGAGTCAGCGACTTAAGAGAGAAAGAGGAAGAGGGAGGCTAGATGCTGGTGAGAACTTCCTGGGTTACAAAGCTGTTCCTAAGAGACAGAGGCATCTTCATCTCTAGAGCTGCTTCTCTCGAGTGTGTGAACATACTTGCTCCCTTCACTTTTACAGAATTTTGTCATTTTTTATTTTTTGAAAGTTGTATTTGAATGATTTTGCAATTATAAATCCTAAAAGTAATAGATGGCCATAATATTTAAGCATCGATCTATCCCCCTTGACTGATGGGGAAAAAAATTAAGCATCATCCATGAATACAATTTAAGAAAGCTTGGCTCTTCCCATCTGGGAAGTCAGCGTCAGGGGCTGGCCTCAATGGTGAGTACCCAACCCGTGCTGGCACCCCAAAAACAGAAGGGCGTTTGGCAGAGGGAAGTCCTTGAACAGAGCAGCCAGAAGAGGGGTATGGGAGCATCAGGGAAGGCAGGCCAAGATAAGGCCACGGTTGCCACTTGCCACCTTTCCCTGTTTATCTCAGCTAAGAACAAACCCTGCTGCTCTGCATGAACCTTTTCATGGGGCTGCTAGCTGTGGAGAGATTATGGGCACTCTCCTCCCTCTCTCCCCAGGGCTGCTTCTCCCTTGAACCCCCATGCACCATGCAGCTTTGGTGTCTGGGTAATTGGGGATAATGCAAACATGTCCCTGATCTGGGTACTGATTACTTCCTAGCGGAGCTGGAGGTAGGCTGGGACGTTTGTGCCCTGATTTGAGTCTTTCCTCACATGGCCTTATGCCTGGACTGGCTGATGGGCCTCTCTCTCCCTAGTCCCACCCTTGCCGATTGGTGTTAGTCTAGAGGGGCTCTGACTTGGCCATTACCTTTGGTCAGCGGAGCCTGGATGACAAGGATAGGGTGAATGACAAGTGGTCCAGCCTGACATTTGGATATTGATGAACTTTTGCAGTGGTATACCCACTCAGGTAGTCTGGAAAACTGATTTGGGCCCCAGAGAAACCTGGCAAAAACTTGGCCCTATCAGTCTAAAAACTATTTACACTGAAGGCAGCCCGTAGCACACACGTTTCCTTGGCTTATGAAAGACTAGAGATGGAGGGGAATAGAAGCACCACTACTCTCCCCCTACCCCAGCACCAAATCCAGATTCTCACTGAGCCGACATGCCACTAAATGACCCTCTTGTTATTTTCAGAAAAACTAAGATAGCTGGCTGTTCATTCACTCAACATTCCTTGCATGCCTACTATGTGCTTAAAGGCCGGGGGTACAAAGATAGTAAATCCTGGTGTCTTGATTCGGAGAACTCAGAATTGGGAAGGCAGACACATAAGCAGGTAATCGCAATGTACATTACTGAGTGCAGTGATGGTGATATTTGTACACAGGGTATGTGGGAACCCAGAGAAGGGTATACTCACAGATAACCCAGGGGACAGCCAAGGTCTGCTGGAGAAGAAGACACCATAGGTTTTAAAGAACTGGAAATTAGCCAAAATGAAGGGGGAAAGCTAAGCAGAAGAAACAGAGCCATGTGCTTGAAAACGGTGGTGAGAGCATAAGTATCATGGCCGAGACAGATGTGGCAGATGAGGTTGGATGGGTAGGGAGGCCCAGACCACGGGGGTCTTGTTATGCCATCGGAAGGACCCTAGATTTCATTCATAGTTGATGGGGAGTCTTGAGAAGTCTTTAAAGGAAGTTATGAGATCAGATCAGTTCCTGATAGGCCACTCTGGTAGTAGTCGTGTATGGGGCAGACGTAAGGGAGTTAAGCTGTGTTTAGGAGCCTCTTGAAGGAATCCAAGCGAGGGATGCTGGTGGCTTGGACAAGGCAGTGCCTTTCTGGAATGAGGAGGAAAGGGTACATATGGGAAATACTTAGATAATAAAAAATTAGCTGAATTGAGGTGTGTGGAGGAGGAGAAGGGACCTCTGGGATGACACCCAGGCATCTAGCTTGGGTGACAGAGTGGATGCTAGTGTTAATAACTGAGACAGTCCTGACTGGTGTGGTTCAGTTGGTTGGGCATTGTTCTGCAAAGCGAGAAGTTGGCAGTGCATTTCCCGGTCTGGGCACATGCCTGAATTATGGGTTCAGTCCTCAGTTGGGGCACGTGCAGGAGGCAGCCATTTAATGTTTCTCTCTCACGTCAATGTTTCCCTCCCTCTCCTTCTCCCTCCCTTCCCCTCTCTCTAAAAATAAGTAAATAAAATCTTAAAAAAAGAAAACAAAACAAAAAAAAAAACAAAAAAACAAAAACTGAGACAAAAATCCATGAAGGGAGCAGGTTTGGGAGCAGATGATTTGTGTTTCGGGTTTGGACACTTTGAGTTTAAGTTGCCAGTGGAAAATCCAGGACACTTGGATTTATGAATGTAGGGCTCAAAAGAGAAGTCTGGGCTGGAGGTGTGGTATTGGTCTTGGAGTGGTCACTGAGACCATGAAAGCAGAGTTCACCTGGGACAGGTTGGGCCTGGGAGCATAGTGGGTGGAACGCTGCGGAGGTGAAGGGCACTGTTCGGCAGAGGCGGGCCTCAGTTTTGGTCAGGTTGTCAGGCTTTGCAGGCAGAAGCACAGGGCCTCTCGGGTGCAGAGGGCGTCTTTCTGGAAGAGCTTGAAGGCGTGGCCTGGTGCAGGGATTCGCATAGACAGATGGGGACTCTGTGCATGAGGGGTACTCTGATGGCCCAGCTCTGGGCAGTCTCAAAGCCCAGGGATCTCCTTAGACCAGATGCCCTGGCCCTGAGGTGGGAGAGAAGACACCGACAGGCTGAAGGAACAATCTCAGAACTCCTGGAATCGGGGATTACAGGTGTCCTTTTCTGATTCTGGGGGGGTCTGGATGGTCAGTCATTGATGCAGTTCTGGAAAGTTCTTAGAGAAGGACGTGCCCTGTTGCATGGACCTTCCTGGAAGATGCACCTAGGTGAGACTTTATGCTGGTCCCATTGCCTTGCACACAGTGCCTTTGCCTATGTCTCTCCTGAGGTTAACCATGCTTGGTTCTGTCTTATTTTCTGGAGAGAACATAAGCACACTGACTCCTTCCAAAGGAAGCCCTACCCTGTTTGGACCCTTCTCCTTTCCCTCTCCCACACTGAACCCTTCCTTTGGGCCATGTGCCCCACTCTCCCTCTACGCCCGCCTTCAGGGACTTGGCATTTTGGGACCAGCTGCCAGAGTGATTGACATAAAGCCAATCTATAAATAAAGTCTTTTTCTTTTCTCATAAAGACTTTGTGGTTGAGTTTGCCTTCAAGGTCAAGATCAGACCTTTCTAAATAAACACATATCAAAGGATCATTAGCAAAGCAGCACTGTTAAATTGAGATATTAACTTCTGTCAACTGCCTGTTTCTTTTTTGTTCTGTAACTCATGACTGCAGTAGGTTTTTATTATTTTGTCCTTAGGCAGTAGCATCTGGCTTCTGTAGAGACTGTAAAAATTAAAAAGCAACACAAATCATTGCGAGAGAAAAGCAGTAAATTCAATGATAAGAATTTAAAATTAAAATGTTTTAGCGCTTTTATATTCTGCAAAACACGAAATGAATGAGTTTGCTGCCTGTTGCCATAAACCCAATCCAGCTAATCGTGTGCTTGAGTTTTTTCCCATCTTCTTCGCTCATCACCATCAATTCTGTCTTGGCACGAGGTGAGACAGAGTAAAAGCCGAGGGGGGAGCAGAGAGTGTGTGTGTGTCGCGGGGAGAGGTTGGGACAGAGCGGCAGATGCACAGAGACCCACCGCATTTGAGTGGTGGAGACAGAATGTGGGGCGCATCTTTTGGGAGCCTGGGTGTGGAAGGAAGGGTTGAAGATTGGTACATCCCCATGAATCAGAATTCTTCTTTTTCTCCACTCTTTGTGGTTAAGCACTAAAAACAAAACACAACAAAACAACAACAAAACCCACAGGTCATAAACATAAACAGTAACTTGTAGTATCCAAGTGAAATTCTATAAAGGAGTCTCCTGAGCAGGCGCTGCTCCTTCCCATCCCCAAGAAAGCCAGGCCTTTGGGTAGAGAGCTGTGGGAGGGAGGAAGCAGGATCTTAGAGTCTAATTCAGACAGAGATCCCAGGTTTCTGTGTTGGATCATTCATTCCTACTGCAAAATCAAGTTGTGACGCTGGGCCTAGATATGTTCTATGTCATGAGGGAGGTAAATGTAGAAGTCCATTTTTCTTCCTTACCCTGAAGGAACTGTAGCTTAAAGATAGGATAGATATGAGGCGCCCTGTGTTAACAGCTAGAGGACAGTGTAAGGCAGGTGTGAAAAAGGATGCGATGGTGCTGTATGAGCCATAGGCAGACGTGCTATGAAGGGCGTGGGTTATCAGAGTGGAGTGGGGCCAGTTCAGGGAGAGCTTTTAGGACATGAACTGCCTTGAGCTAATTCTCGAGTCCATTGGCTTGGGACCTGGAAGCCCTGGGAAGCCTGGAGTAAGCACTCTCAGGGGAGTTTATCCCCATGTCCAACCAGGGCAAGTCAGGGCCAGCAGAGTGGGAGGGGGCGTTGTGGGGGGTTGGGGCCACAAGTCGCTTTTCATGCAGCCTGTCCCAGTTTGACTGCTGGACCCACAAGCATGAGAGCACAGCTCTTTGTCCCAGGCGAACTTCTCCAGCCTAGGGAGAGGTGAGAAAAGAGAGCCAGTCCTTGGCCTCCGTCAAAGGGAATGAAGGAAAGTGTGAAGATTAGGGACGAAGAGGTCGAGTTAAGAGGGTATGACTAATACGGCCGGTCATTCAGATAGGCGAGCACATTGTTCTCTGTGCCCAGATGGTCCTTGGAATAAAGCAGCTCAGGCAGAAGCAGACTTCCAGTACAAGGAAGTTTGAGCAACTGCTTGCCTGCTATTCTATAATGACATAGTCCAGGACCTGGCCCTGAATAGCAGCCATTCATATCTCTCCTCTGTGCATTGGAACGGGGGGGGGGGGGGGCGGGTGTGTGTGTGTGTGTGTGTGTGTGTGTGTGTGTGTGCGCGCGCGCGCGAACATGCCATTTTATAGCCTCTGATTGATCAAGAAGAGTGTATGAGGGGCAGGCGTAGGCCTGATCCCTTCTCAACTTGAGCTTCCAATCTTGAGATTCTTATATGTGCTCATTTGTTTAGGTTTGTCTCCATGAGTAGATGGGAAGCTCTACAAGGGCAGGAACTGTATCTGTCTGATTCATCAATGTATCTATCCCCAGTCCTCATGCAGCACAGCAGCAGGTTCATAAAGGTGCCTAATAAATATACATGAGAGAAAAGCTGTAGCAACATTTTAATTTTTTTATTGCCTTGTGGTAACCACCCATTAATTAATTAAACTAATAATCAGTACATAAATAAAGTAATCAATTAAGAATCCGGCAGTTCGTCACATGGTTCCCATCTGGGGACAGTTATAAGGACTGAATGGGATGGGGCAGGGACATAGACCACAACCGCCAGTTAGAAAGTTTGGGGTGGTACAGGGCTTCCTGTCATAAACATTTTCTTGGTAGATGTTGTTCCTCGTTTCCCTGGTTGAAGATTTGCTGGCATACACAGGACACAGGATATATGTGATTGTCACAGTGTTCTGTGGCACCCTTTCCTGCACAGTGGCCCACATGAAGCAGAAGAATCCACCCTATCTCCTTCCTGCCGTGTAGTCTCTGTCCAAACACTACATCGTTTCCTTTTCTTTCACAGAATCCATTTAGGCTCACTGAGCAAATAAGAGTAAGCAAACAGATCCTCCCTGGAGACACTTTTCCTTCTATGAAGATGTTAATTAATATGAACACTCTGTCCTTTCTACACAGAATGTACAAGACTGCTGATCCACTGTTTGGGTCTTGATCCTTTGGAGAATGAGCTTCTTTAGGGGAATCAAGCCAGATCCTACCTGTTCAGAAATAAGTTGATTTTTCTAAAATTAAGTGTATATAAACAAAGAACTCTGCCACCCAAAGTGCACAGGCCACCAAAGTGTCATAGTTGGGAAATTTGGGGATTGTCCCTGCTCATCCCTATCGGAGGCCTATACAGTTCTCATGGCCATTTCCTGCGCGCTTTATTCTCCAGGCACCTCAGATGGAGAGGTGGCCTGTAGCATTCTCTCACCGTACTGGTATTGCTAGGAAACTGCAGCCTTTCCTCGGTGGGCATTGTTTCAGTAAAACAACTGCAATGAGTGCTACAAGGAGGAGGAAGGAAAGGGGAAGGGGAGAGAAGGGGAATTATGCCCTGGGCAGTTTTTAGAGAATGGAGGAACCGGGGGGAATAAGGAACTGGTGCCAAACGCAGGCTCATGTTATGGAAAGTGACCCTGACCACAAGATGTCCATGCAGGGTTGTATCTCATGTTCCCTAGGTGAAAAGCACTCATGAAACAGCACAGCGGTGGGGGAGGGGTGGCGGGCAGCCATTGTGATGTAGACCTCTCTAGAACGGTAAGATCTTTTTTGCCTGCCTTTTTTTGACACTGACTTCAGAGGCTTCAGAAACTCCGCAGTGCTTCCATCTGGGCTCAGACAGGAACATTTTGAGTTACTCTACAGAATATACACAATCACTCTAACAAGAATACCAGAGGGTACCATCAATGTTTTCTAATTCTCAGTGGCCCCTTTTGCTAGCCTTAAAAAATGACAGCTAGAAAAGAGGCATAAAGATGATAGAATGTTATCTTTCCCATTGTTAAGGGTTCTTTGAACCTGAGAGGTAGGGAATCTGGAGTAAGCATGGTATTTGGATAAAGGAAGGGGCCTAAATGGATACGGGCAGGGTCAGGGGGCCTTTGCCTGGGAACTAGTAGGTCTGGGGCTCCTTGTCTTGTCACATTTGCTTAAAAGGACACCTGGCACTGCATTTACCCCTGACCGTCATCCCTAGAGCCACAAGAACTGGGGTGTTTGGTCAGGGCCAAAAACAACACTGGACCCAAGTCTGACAAAAGCCCGTTCAACTCCTTAGGAAAAATCAATCTTTATTTTCCTAGCAGGGTGGTATTGGAGGACACAATTTATGTGCATGTTAGTGACACGGCTTTTGGCATTTCCATTAGCAGCTCTGTTTTAGGGGTTTCCCATGTGCTCCAGAAATCGAATCTCAGAATAGTATATGATGCATAATCACTATCTGAAAAGGGTGGAAGCCGCACCAAGAGCGTGATTTTAGCATGCCCATTTCCCAGGTAGAGAGGGCCCTAGCACTGGGGCCAGCCTGCAGGCCTGTGTGCTGCAGGAATTGCCTAGGGCCTGCTGTGGTCTTGGAGGAGAAAAAGGTAGGAAATGTGCACCAGAGACCAGAGGCATCTGCAGCCTTGGGTCCATGTTCTGCCCGTGGCCATGAGGAGATACCAGGTTTGACTTCAGGTCCCAAACTGCAGGTGCTTGTGGGCTGCCAGCTCACAGCTTTGGCCATAGACTAATACTTGGTAACTCCGTTCTGAAGCCTTCTCATTTAAAGCTCTGGATCCACCACTGATGTGAATGACTCTCCATGATGAAGTGATGCCTGGGAAGTTTTGCACACCTGAATGAGTACTTTCAGGTAAAGGAGGAGAAGCCAAGCTCAGGAGAGCCCATGCCCTGGTTCTAAAGCACGTGGATATGAGTGTGCACCTAACAGTCACACATGTTCAAGACACAGGAATATACAGGCCCAGAAGCCTGCAGCTCACATGGAATTTGGGCTGGTGGTGGGTGGCTGGAGAAGGTAAAGAGGTGTGTTTACTTGGAGTTGTTAAGAGTGAAATATTAAAGCCTTGGGGTCTAGAAATCATTACTTGCCACAGATGTATTAATAGGTTAAATTTTTATGTATCTATTATTAATTTATCTGTTATGGAAGTATTTACTGAATACCCATTAGGTACCTAGTAGTATTTTAGGCTCTGGGAATACAGTGGTGAGAAAAAAAAAAACCCCTGTCTGCCTGCCTTATAGAGAGACACATAAGGAGGTAAAGAAGTCACATGCAGGCTGTGTTATGTTGGAGGTGTAAGACGCTCCAAGAGTACACATGAAGCCTCTGCCTTGGATGGAGAATTGGAAGGCTTCCCAGAGGTGGCGTCATCTAAGTTGTAATCTGAAGGATGAGGAAAAGTTATTAAGTAAAGAATATGGGGTCATGGGGAATAAAGAGAAGAATGCTGGGCTGAGGTCAACATGGGTAAATGTCTGGAGTTGGGAGAGAATAAGGCAAGTTCATGGCCTTGACCAAGACCCGAGAACGGAGAGGTAAACGGCATTATTGTGAAAGGTCCCTGAAAACCACTTTAGGTAGTTCTTTCTCCTGAGAGCAGTGGGGAGACATTAAAAAGTCTTAGTCAGAGGAGTGACATCAGATTACAATTTAGAAAAATGACTGACGATATGGTTGTGAGTAGACTAGAGGGGTTTAAACTGAAGGCAAGATTTGTCAGGACAGTATTGCTATACTCTAGGGAAGAAATGATGGTAGCTTGAACCAGTGTTGTTGCAGTGGGGATGGATAAGAAGTGGGAAGAAATCAAGATATTCATGAGGCTGAAGAAATTGGGTGATTGATCTGCTGTGAGAGGTAAGAGAGAAAGGAATCAAGGATGATGGCCCCTTTACTTGCTTGGGTGATGGTGGAGTTCTTTATTGAAGTGGGGAACACAAGAGGAGAAGCAGAGCTTTTGTTGCTGTTAAGATAGTTGGCAGTTTTGACATTGGAGTAGTGAGGTGCGTGTGTGACATCCAGTGAGGAGCTGTTAAGGAAGCATTTGGATATGCGGTTGTCTTTGGAATTCAGAAGAGAGAGACTCACTGGACCATGTATATTTTGGAGTTATCAGCATATAAATGATCTTTGGAGCATTTTTCTGTTTACTGGATGGGATGTTTCCCTACTCATGAATGTTCAAGAAAGGCAATTAGATGTTTAAATTTACTTGGTTGAATAAAATTTCTTTAACAGCTATAATTCTAAATATGTCATATCATCTACTTTCTTCTTCTGCAAAGTGGGGAGGATGGATTCTTGCCAGGCCTGATAGCAGAGAATTCTCTATTCCTACACAGCCAGTAGGAGTCCTTGACCAATTCCTAGCCATTGCTTCCTTCCTTGCCCAATTCCTGGGGCTACTAGCTGTCACATCCAGCCCAGTCCTTCCCCAGATCCTAGGACTAAGCAGACCCAAGGCAGGGAGGTGTCTTTGCTGTCAGTATACCCGTGGCTAGTCCTCACTGCACTGCTGCAGTTCAGACACCATGTCTTCTGCCTTAGTTTTCTGAGAGACAGTCCCCCCACATCCATCTGTATTCATCAGAGTTCAGCTGCAGAGAACAGAATCCACTTGAGCTAGTTGAAGCAGAAAGAGGTTTATCAACAGGCTACTAAATGTCTTACAGAATGCTTGGAACACAATGCTGAAGAACAGACGCTAGGACAAGTTCCCTGTCACTACCTTCAAAAAAAAAAAAAAAAGACACTTGAAGCCCTAGAAGTGTGTGAGTTTACAAAACAAGAGGGCGTAGAAAGACAAAAGTGCTTAGAACAGAGTTCAGAGGAACCCCAACATACTGTGCCCCTGCAGAACAATGACAACCCACAACAGAGACTGAGAAGGAGTTACTGGAGGAAGTAAGAGGGAGGACCAAAGTGTGGTGTCACATAACCTAAGGGGAAGGATTTCAGAAAGGAAAAAGTAGTCATCAGTCTTAATGTTGTTACGAAGTTCCCTTAAGAGAAAGAATAGAAAAATGTCCCTTGGATTAGGGACATAGGTGTCGTTGGCTATCAGAGCAAACAGTTTTGGTCTTGGTAGAAAGACGGAAGCAGGAATGAGAGCGTGGTGGGTTGAGGAGTTGATAAGTGCCTGGGAAGTTGAGGCTGCATGTGGGGGCAGGTCCAGGAGTGGAGATGGGGATGAGTTAGACTGATCAAGGTTAGGGTTTGGCAGGATGGGTGCATTGGAAGGAAAATGGGCAAGAAGGTACAGGGATCCATAACGAGGCAGCTGGTAGTCGTAACGTGGGCCTAGAAGTATGGACTGAATGGAGAAAGAAGGAAGGAAAGGAAGGGCATGCTAGGGATGTTTGGGAATCATGGTTCTGGAGAAATGACTTGAGGGTGGGAAGGAGGTTTAAATTTAGCTTAAGAGGAGTTGCTCTTACTGATGGTAAAAGGCCCGGAGGTTCTCTATAAGCATCTCCTGCAGAGGACTGTTTAGTTCATGGTATCTAAGTTAAAATATCACAGTCCACTTATTTACAGACATGCCTCTCTCCACGGCTAACCCGTCCACTGAATCAGTGTTCTAAATCAGCAATTTTCAACTGGTGTGCCATAAGAATTGTTGAAACATGCAATACCTGACTACTTAGTCATGGACAATTAGATTATCAAATAAAAAATTACAACATCCAACAAAACAATAGTCATCCAGTGTGAATGAATCAAAATTATACCTATTTTTTGTCAGCTTGGCAAAAAAAGGATCTTTTGGTATGCTGAAGAATTTTAGTAATTAGTTCATGTGTGCCACGAGATGAAAAAGGTTGAAAATTGCTGCTCTAAACGGCTGCCTTTTCTCGATTCCCTACCACCTGGCACTGTGGTAGACACTTTTCATATATTATCTCTAATCCTCCCAGCAACCTTGTCTGATGGATGTTATGACTAATACAGAAGAAGAAACCAAGACGCAGAGATATCAGGAAACTTGCATCTGGCTATGTAGCTAATAAATAGACAACAGAGCCAGGATGTAAACCCCAGGTTTCATGTCACTTTGAAGTCCTGGGTTTTCACTCTTTGCCTCTCACAAGCCCCCAACCAAGGGCCTGGCCCATAACCCTCGTATGTGCCCTGACCAGGAATTGAACCAGTGACTTCGGGTTTGCAGGACGATGCCCAACCTACTAAACCACACCAGTCAGGGCAGCCCTATACTGTTAGGACTGTTTCTTAGAGGAAGAAGTGTATTCTTAGATTGTTGCCTTGGCAATTCATTCCAGAGCAGAATTGGAACTCAGGAAATGCTAGGTGCGTGAATGAGTGGTGCTGCAAGCAACTCCAGCACTGTCTCCCAAGGGAAGTAACAGTACTGCCACTCAAAGAGAGGAGTGAAGGTAATTCGGAGGGGAAGAACATGATAGAAAGATTTGCAATCGAGCGATGCCAGTTTGGGGTAGTGAGAATAGAGATGCCTCTTCTGGCTACTGTTTATGGGTGCTGGACACTTACGTGGCATGAGAGAGTGAGCCCTAAGGTTCCCATGTGCTCTGGGGCCAACTGTGGCTCCAGGCCTGTCGGGGTGGCCCAGAAACTCCAGGGGAGGAACTGAAAGGGGAGGTACCTCGGAAACCAAACCCACATGGGAGGAAAGAAAACCTAAACCACTAAGTGACATTTAGCTTTGTGTTTCCCTTCTTAGAACCTGAGGCAGGTGTTTTTCTCCAGAATTTCCTTCAGAATGTAAAGGGGCGGGGTGTGTGTGTTTGCACATGTGTGCATGTGAAGGTGTGGAAGGGGAGGGCCAAGTTGCCCATCAGTTGTCTGAGGAGGGTGCATCCCCTGGATGCGGCCTCGAGGCCCAGGCACATACTTGTCAGATGCGTCATCTCTTTTCCCTGGGATAGATTTAGTGAGCCAGGAACTCAACCTACTTGGAAGGAGGGTCGTTTCAAATTTGGAGGAAGTGGGGAAAGCCTGGTAGGCAAAGTGGTTTTTTTTTTTTCTTCATCAAATTCCTCCCTCAGTAGCAGGTTTCCTCCTTCCAGGTTTTAAGTTATTGCTGCTGCCTGACACTACATAAAAGCTTTGTCCTCGGATCACTGTGGCTGCCTCTCCTTGCTTGTCTGTTCAGCAGGTCTGCAGATTCACTGTCATCTCCCTTACCACCCTTACCAGCAGCCCGTATCCTCTCTAGGGTATGGCATGTGGCAGGGCAGCAGGACAGTGGCCTGTCACCTTCAGTATTCCTCAGACAGCCTGTCCCCCACTTGTGTGTATACATCACCTGAGGGCTGCACACAGGGGGAAGGTGTGGGCAGTAGGCAGGGAGCATGGTGAACCCTGAGGACTGCAGGAGCTTTAAAGGGTCACACAGCTTGTCATTTTTACATCACAGATGAGACTGAGATGTAGAGAGAGAAAATTCCCTTGTTTAGTCCTTCATTTGCCCATTTGTGCTTCCCTCCATCCAGTAAATAGCCATCAAACACCTGTCAGGTCCTCAAGATAGAGAAGTGTATAAGAGGAATGAGGTCCCTGCTCTCAGGAGGTTTTCATTCTGACGAGGAGAAGGAGACCACAAATGTTGTTGAACTTCAGGCAACTGACCGAAGGCTGGCTGGTGTCAGACCTGAGAGGCGAGCCTGCGCCTCTTGTAGTGTCCTTCCCAAGGACTTAAGCAGGAGAGCTCCCTGCTTCCTGGGAGCCTGTACTTCCTGGGAGCTTGAGTGTTCAGTTCTGTTCTTCACTGCAGGTGGAAAAGTTGAGAAGAATGAAACTGGATTTTTAGTCTACATACTTCTGGGCAGTAGAGGGGTTGGAGAGGTACAATTAACTTTTGACCAGTCCAGACTAAGGATTCCTTTTTGTTTGTTTGTTTGTGGGGTTTTTCTTTGTAAAATATATATAACACAGAATTTATCATTTTAACCATTTTAAGGGTATAGTTCGGTGACATTAAGTACAGTCATATCATTGTCAGCACCATCCATCCACAGAACTTTTATCTTCCCAAACTTTGTCCCCATTAAACAATAACTCCTCTCCTTCCTCAGGCCCCTAGATCAGAAATTCTTAACATGTTGTGTCATGGGCCCTTTGGGAAGTCTGCTGAAACCTAGGAGCACTTACTCAGAATAATTTCTCTAAATATATACAGTAAAATGCATATAATTATAAATAAATGGAAGGTTTAAATATAGATACCAAAATATTTTTTAATCATTTATAGTAAGTGTATGTATAATTCTTTGTAATCCTGTTAAAAAGCTCCTCAAATATCTATGGTTTGCATAAATATTTTGAGATAATTACAACATTCCCAATGCAGTATGAAAAGATCAGTGACTAAGTTACAAGTACAGGTAATGTAACTGCTTTGTTGCTTTCATTCCTCATTGAAGAAACTGCTAAGTCATTGTTGGGAATATAGACCAGTGTAGACACTGTGGAAAACAATATGGGATTTCCTCCAAACACTAAAAATGGAACTACCTTTTGACCCAACAATTCCACTGCTGGGATTATATCCTAAGGGTCCCAAAACACCAATTCAAGAGAATTTATGCACCCCTATGTTCATAAAAGCACTGTTTGTAATAGCCAAGATTTGGAAACAGCCTCAGTGCCCATCAGCAGATGAGTGGATTAAAAAACGGTGGTACATTTTTTTTTACAGTGGAATGCTACACAGCAGAAAACAAGAATTTCTACCTTTTGAGACAGCATGGATGGAACTGGAGACTATTATGCTAAGTGAAGTAAGCTAGTAGGTGAAAGACACATACCACATGATCTCACTTATAAGTGGAATCTAATGAACAGAACAAACTAATGAGCAAAATAGAACCAGAGACATGGAAACATGGAGCAGACTGACAGCTGTGGGGGGGGGGGGGGGGGGGGAGGTAGAGACTGTTTGAAAGAAGGTGAAGGAATTAATCATAGAACATATATGAAGGACCCGTGGACATGGACAACGGTGTGGGGAAAGACTATGGAAGTGGGGGGTGAAGCGGGGGGAAATTAGGACACTGTAATAGCATAAGAAATTTTTAAAAAGAAACTGCTAAGTCTCAGAGGTTGGTGAAAATAAAGATGTAATGTTTTCCCCCTTTAAGTTCACCAAGCTTCTGAGTTCTAACCCTGGACAGGTTGGAGGCGTTGTGGACTGTAGGTTAAGAAGCCCTGCCAGGGCCAAGCTTGCCCACCTTCTGTGCCTGGCAGGGCAGAGCACAGGGCCAGGAGTGTGCTGATGGTGACAGAAACACTCGCTGTACACAGGCTTTTGAGGGAGGGAAGGCAGGAACACCGTAGGAAACCAGCCAACAGGGAAAAGGTGCCCCCTTCTCCCCAAGCTGCCGGCCTGCTGTCTGAGGTGGGCGGTGCCAGTGCCCCCTGGAAGTGTGCCTTCTGGCAGCTTCCCCGCCCCCCCTTCCATCCCCTTGTCCAAAGGCTCCGTGCAGAAGGGAGCCATATGGTCCTTTGTAGACACATTCTCCCTAGTACAGTATCTTCCCGGTGTGAATGCAGGGCCTGGCTCCCCAGAGTCAGCTGTCCCTCCCCCCTCCCCCGCTGCCGCGTTCCCCACAGCCAGCCCAGAGAGTGGAAGGTTGTGGGGGCCAAGCTCACCAAGTCGGGGAGCCCTGCAGAGTGAGGGCGAGAGAGGAGTCTTTTAGTAACACCCACCCACACGCTCACACAGAAAACGAAGTGAAGTCGAATGTCTCAAAGTCAGATCCCTTTTTAGTATGAATTTGCTGTGTCTCATTCTGAGCACTAATTCCAATTTAATTGCAAGTGGCCTGAAGCCTCTTCAATAGGAGTAACAAATGGTTTGATTTTGTAAACTTCATCAGACTGCATTTTAAATGCGACACAGTAGCCCAACTCGAATGCCAATGAAGCACTGGAGTAGCTCTCTGTTTACTAATTATCCGTTTTTACTCCAAGCCACGCTGGCTGGCTTGTCTGATTAAATCGGATTTGTGGGATAGAGAACAGCTAGCAGAGTTTTCTCTATAGTAAACGAGATTGAAACTATGGGCCGCCTGGCTGCACACTGTAAATTATATTTCCTTTTAAAGGGGACGTGTCTCTTTTATTTCTCTGTCGTCCCTTCTGCATATTAAAGTTTACGGTACAGAAATGTACCCGCTGCTTTTAAATCTAGCCTCTCACTCTCCACCTGGTAGCCAGCGCACCTCTGTTGCTTCCCACCTTCCCCTCTGAAAAACTGGAAAGGAAATTGGTAGCTATATCCCTTACGTACCCCCATCCACTCCTTTTCCTCTTTAATCCTTTCTTTTCTCCCCTCTGTCCTGGGGGTGAGATTTCATTATTTCATTATTCTAAAAGCTTCCTGTAATGACTTGAGTTCTTAGTGTCCATACTGAGTTGACTAAAAGAAAGTTCTAGCAATAAAATTTATTGAAACAAAACACAGGCTGTGTTTCAGCCTTTCAGAAAGACATGAGTATTAGGGGTATTGGGCTGGGTGGGCAGGGGTTGGGCCTGAATTGGTAGTGATAGTGTGGACAGTGAAAAAAGAGTGTATTTCTGAAAAATTAAATTTGTTTCTTTGGTCCACTCTACAGTGAAATCCTTTCCACTGAGTAGAGTGACATTAAAATCACCAGGTTTCTACCCGTGATCCAGCAGAGAAGGCTGAGGAGCCAGCATGGCAGGGTGGGCCTGGGCGGATGTTAGTGGGTGGTGGAGCCCAGGGTGGGGCAGCTGGTGTGCTGTTCTGCTCTCCACTGCCTGGCCCGTTTTGAGGCCTGGGGTCTGGCCTAGAGCTCTTATAGGGTCTCTAATTGTTCTTCATCTGTCCCTAGGAAAACCACCTCCTCCTTCCCCCCTCCCCGCCCTCCACCCCCACAAACAGGTGTGATCTGGTTGTGCTTAAACTCTGCTGTTGCTAAGACTTCTAATTCCGAGAGCTGGACCTGCCCTGCCCTCACTCTTGGTATCAACCTTTGTGTGGGTGCTTTTTATATTTTAATTTGCTTCTGAACATCCTGCAAAAGTAACGGTGTGCGCACTTTTCCCTGTTTGGCCATTGTGTGCAGTACAGTATGGGAAGGCCTGGCAGTGCCTCTGATACCCTGGTTACCGTGGGAATGAATGGCCACCACACTCTCAGGCTCACAGCCCTGCTTTTAATTGTTGACAGTAAAAAGCATTTAAATGCTGCTTAATTTGTAATCATCTTCTAGGGGGGAAAGGAGAGAAACCATTAAAATGTCAGTAAAATGAATACGTCCTTCTCTCTTTTCTTGGTTGGGTTTTGTTATATTTATATGGGGTAGATTTTCTTTTCATTGCCCAATGTTTGTCAGATATTTAAATGGCTCTGAAACAATCAGTATTTCATTTTATTTTGAATTTCTGTCTCCCCCGGTACGCCTCCTCCCCACCACATTCTGTCTCTCAGGGTCTTTGTCTTGCTTCTGTCTGTCTCTCTTCATCTGTCCCTTCTCTTCCATGTGGCCTCCTCTGGCCTTCATCTCACAGTCTCTGGAATACATTGGGGTTTACAGAAAATTTTAAATAAGACCCCGGCCTCACTGATTTTTTCCAAAGACCCCTCTTTTGGGCCCCAGTTCCTCCCCAGGGGCTTCGGGATGACTTTGCAGATACCTGCAACTAGAGACAGTGAGTCTCTACAAAATGCCTCGGGCACAATACAAGAGATGGAAGAGACCTGCTGATGATTTATGGTACAAATGAGGAAATTGGGTCTCATCGTCAGGGGGAACCTCTATGCCCTTCCACGAAGCTCCAGGCACATTGCGTAGACTATAAGTACCTGCTATGCTTTGGGCAGTGTGCTAAGGACCTGAGACCACTGGGTTCAGAGGGTCTGGTTCTCTGCTCACCCTCTGTGCCGGGTCTTTGACTGTCTTTTCCGTGACCCCAGTGTTGAGGGCATGGGAGAGAAAGCCCCTGCTCCCCCTCCCCACTCTATCAGCCAGGCCCCTCCTGAGCACAGAGAAGTTTACAGGTACCCTCAGTTCCAGAGATTTAAGAATTGATGTTCTGGGTATATGGCCATTTCTTGGAGGTGCTAGCAGGTAACTGGTGGTCCCTCGGGAGAAAGGGTGTAGCAGGTTCTCTTCAGGTCTTGCTTCCTCCATGTTCCTAAAAATCCCCGTCTCATAGGGCTGCCCAAGAAAGGTTTGGAATGATAGACCCAATTGGCCCCTCGCAAATTGTTCAGTCAAGGTTAGACCTTTTCTTTGCCTTGCCTATGGCTATCCCTCTCTGAGCCTAAGACACTGGTTCCCACTGAAACCTCAAGATTCCCTTTGACTAAAGGAAGGCTGTTGAGACAGACTTGAAGGAGAACTGTCTGAAATACATCTCCATGGGAGAAAGGACCTTTCAGTCTTCTAGTACCCTCTTCAGCAGGCCGAGGACCATTGACTGCTAGAGTTGGGGGGGACCCTTTAAGAATCATTTACTTCCACCTTTATCTTTCCAGTGAGGAAACTCAGGCTCAGAGAGGTGTAGTAACTTACCCAAGAGTGCACAGCAGGTTAGTCACTGAGCCAGGACTTGAAGACAGGTCTTCTGGCTAAAGACTCCAGTGCTTTCCACTCTTCTACCCTCCTTCAACTGGGAGCCTATAGTGAAAGGCCACAGGAAAGGACAGGGCAAGAGGACAGCAGCGGGATGATTACCTGGCCTTTCCTTTCACATGCCTTCTTGACCTCCCACCACACACTTCAGGGGTTCTTTGCCCCGGAGCCTCCTGGACCAGGTGAGTTATTTAGAGACAGATGGGCCCTGGTTTCTTACAGTCCAGCTCTCATGCAGCCTTGCAGAAAGCTGCAGGCCTCCCACCACAGCCAAAGGCAGAGCTGAAGGCATGCCAGGACTGAGGAAGGAACCCCTTGCAGTTCTCCTTGCTGCTCACCCACCTATCATCCCCAAATGAGGGAAGCAGAGAGCCCTTTGGCTTTGGGAATGCAGAGGGTAGAAAGGTGTCTGTCTCTCCCCTTCGAACTTTATTCCTACAGAATAAGCAGTGTAGAGAAACTGAGGAAGGTAGTTCTTTTCTCAATGTTGGGAGAAGTGGGTCCCTCAAGATGGCATGATGCCCACCTGCCACATTGCCTAGCCTTCTTCTTCAAAACAGGTCCATCTCAAAGGCACACCTCTCTCTCTCTCTCTCTCTCTCTCTCTCCCCCCCCTTTTTCTCTCTCTCTCTGCCAAATGGGTGTTACCTGAGAGAAGCTTCTGTTTCAGGTTCCCCCAGGGCTGGGCTAGGTTAGGTGACTGTGGTCGCCCCTCTCCTCTCAGGGCTGTTGAAGTTGGTCCAATTTTTCAGTCGTGGGCCAATTAGTTTCACAAATGGGGCCCCATGGTGCCAGGGCACATTTGTTCCGGGCCTGCGCACTGCCTGGGCCCCATTGTCCTGCCTCCCAACCCCGCGTGGGCCCATTGTCCTTGCCCCCAGCGGGTGCTGCTTACCGCTGATTTATACGGGCAGGCGTCCTGCAGGCTCCAGGCTGCACCACCACAGCTGGCGGAGGTGCTTAAGGCCTTGGACCTCATGACCTTTGCCCCAGTCCTGCTGTCATTTTGAAAGTTACAGACCAGAGGGCTGCATACCTCTCCGGATTTACTTCCCACTGAAGCCCCTCCAACACACACATAGGGGCTCCCTGTCCTTTTACCTCTTCTTGCTCTTATGGTAGAAGTTTGGATTCATTCTGGAATGTCTGAAAGAGTCCAGAAGCTGGAGCGGGACGAACTGTGGGGTGAGAGGTATCAGGAGGGGCAACTAGTCTCTCCTCACATGGAGGAGCCTGCGGCTTCCCTAGTGTGGCTTTTCATCTGTCATTCCTTAGTTCTGCATCCCATGCAGAGCAAGAGGAATCAAGGAGCATGTTCCTGTCACTGTGGCCTTGCCAGGGACCAGGCTTTGGTTTGGCATCTCGCAATTGATTTTGCCCTTGGCACCCTTCCTTCCAAGGGCTCGTGCATCCTAGAAAGGGTGTCCTGGTCAGAAGTAAAGGGGTGTCCCAGCCAGAAGTTTATGGAGCTGGGGAGATGGTCTTGTAACAAGGCAGCAAAGCATAGACATGGTTCCATCTTAACTGTTTACTCTCTCTTGCAAACCAAACTCAACTTTTCCCCTCCTTTTTACCCCCTTTCCTTTATTTTCCACCCTTTTTCTTGTCCCCCTCCCCTAGTTTCTTCCCCTCTTGCCTCGTTTGTTGGAGTGATTGACAAAATTAACAAATCTATTCATGTTACTTTTATTGTGCAGGTCTCAATAAATCCCCCGTGTCCGGGGTGCACCTTAATGAGCTAGTGAGCTGACAAATTTGTTTACTGTAGCTGGAGGTGCCGAGTAATGAAATGCACTTGTGTCTGCAGCTCACTGCTAAACAAATACACAGTTTTCTGGGAGCCAGCATTGCTAGCTGCTGCCTGAGGATTCGTCCACAGTCCCCAAGAGACTGAAGTGTGCGTGCATGCACATGCACACACCTACATGTATGTGCTTTGAAACATATAATTACACACCCATCTATGGCTTAGTTTTAAAACAAATTTAAATCAGCTGTTGCAGCTCCTCCCTTTTTTGGTTATTCATTAAGAATTCCCTGCTTCCTGGAATAACGATAGGAAACCATAACATTCCCCCTTTCCCTTGTGAAAGTGGAAGTGTGTGTGTGTGTGTGTGTGTGTGTGTGTGTGTGTATGCCTTCCAAGATTCTAAGCAGATAAGAAAGAAAGAGTGGTAGGGAGGGTTGGGCAAGGAGATTGGAATTGAAAAAGCTGAAGTTGACAAGAAGGCTAAATGTTGAGGGTTTTAGCTGCTGGCTTGCTTTGGAAAGATGTAACTGAGCAGTAGGTGATTGTAGGCAGGAGACAAGCACCCATGCACAGGCTTACAGCTAACATGGTTTGAGGCAAGCCTCCCAAGATGTGTTTTCTCAGCCTTCTCTGCCTCTCCTGAAAAAGAGGCAGTGGGCAGTAAAGGAAACAGTGGGACTTGTCTCTCACTCTCCAGCAGCCATCACTCCAGAGGTCAGGGCGCTGACTCTCCCTTGGGCTGGGCAGGCTGGGCCCGCACTGTGCATGTAGCCAGCTCTGTGAGAAGCTCCGAAGCCAGTCCCAAACAGCCCTGCAGCTTATGCCAAGAGGGCGAGCTCTTGGTTCTTTCTCCAGGAGTCCCTTGAAAAGTCCCTCAGTGATGAAGGCACAGGGGGAGTCCAAACAGGGGAGAGTACCTGTGCCGATATCATGGGCTGGATGTTTGGTTCCTTTTTCTCTGCTCCCTGTCCCTCCCTTTCAGCTCCCTGTCCCTTCCCTTCAGGAAAGATATTGCGGAAGGATTTGGGGATGAGGTGGGGGAAGATGGTTCCAGTGTAAATCAGGGTTTTCTCACGCCCCTAAATTTGATATTTTCTCCCTCTGGGGAGAAGAACCTGAGGGTGGCAGGGGAAGCAGCTCTTCCTTTGTTGGATGAGGTCGGGGGAGTTGGACGTGAGAAGCCTATTTGTGGTCCACGTGCATGGACACGCACACGCTCTGGCACATGCACACGTAGCAACCACTGCCTGCTTACCAAAAAAAGCCGGAGTATATTTAGATCCCTCTGCTCTTTTGATTAAGAAACTGCTTATATCTAGAGATAATAAGAGCCTTGCTCCAAGAAGGTGTAGCACCTGAACATCTCCAGCTGTGTACCCCTCTGATCCTGTGCCTTCCTTTCTATTAAAGAACTAATTGGTATGGAAATGGTACAGGTGTAAACATGAGGATTTTTGCTGGGTGAAATAAATGCCCTGGATCTATGTTACTCCCCTTGCCTCCTGTTCCACCCTGGCCTTGGCTTTCTCCCATTTTTTTGCTAGAATTAAACTCTTTTTAAATTGGGAGTCTCTAAGTCGTACATACTGTGCAGCCAGCACTGGCTGTGCTGCCCTTGGGGTGGGAGGGTGGGTGTGGTGTGGTCACCACCTCCAGACATAGAATTGATGTAGAGAGGGCCTGGGTATTTGCACGTGCCCTGCCCATGTTACCAGGAACCACTCTTCATTCAACCTGGCACACCGATTCCCTCATCCCAGTCTTAATTCCCTTCAGCAGACATTCTTGGAGTCCAGCCTCAGTCTGAGCCCCCTTCTTTCTTCAGAAGAGCAGAGGAAGTGCTATTCTTTGACCTGGTAAATTGTTTCCTTGGGCCAAGGCTAAATCACATATGTAAATTATGATTTACATTGAAATTTATAGATTGATGGAAAACAACACGCAGGGTTTATGGACTCAAAAGCATATGTCGGTTGCTAACAGCACTTTGTAGTTGGTGTTGGAAAGGGCAGGGTAGCTGTGAACACGGTTTCCTAGATGAAGAAAGGAGGCCAGGGGCAGCAGCTACCTCACCCAGGGTCAGGATGGGCCACCCCGCTGGGCCGAGACCAAGGTCTTCTTACTGCTCATTGTGTGATGTGGTAAACTGGACCTTCTGCGGTCTGGGTCTTCACTTTTGAGCAACAGAGCTGACTCGGAACCAGAATGGGGAAGTCCTGTCTAGCCTACCATATAGACTTGAGGGGCCCTAAAGAGATCAGCTGCCTATGGGCCACTTCACATTACTCATTTCCAAGGAGAGTCTTGTTGGAAGCTCTCAGTAATGGCTGCATTTGGTCTTTGCTTTCCCCAGCTCTACCCATCCGTCTCTCTGTATTGTGACTTCCCCCACCCCTCTGCCCTTTGTGATTGTCCCATAACTCCTTGTTCTTTAATGTACCAGGCAGTCATTGAGTGCTTACTCTCTGCCAGGCCCTGTGCTCTAGAAAGATAAAGAGAATAGTTCTTGCTTTAGAGGGCTTCCAATCTAGTAGGCAGAGCTGAACGTCAAAAATAAATGCAACACAGGGTTTTATGTGCTGTAATCATGAGAGCTCAGAGGAAGATGTTCTTGGCACTGAGTACTGAATGGTGTAACTTAGCCAAGATACCTTCTCTAGGGTCAGCTTCCTGGAAGAAGCAGCCCAGAGTCAATAAAACAGCTTAGGCTTGTATATCGTGCAGGGCTGCCATGAGCAGTGGCCAGATTGTCCCTGCACACGGGTGCTCATCTGAGAGGGGATGGAGGCTGGAATCCAGCCACTTTGCTCACTAGAGCTGTGCACCCAGGCGAGGAGGACCTCTGTCTGCCCAGAGGAGAGGCATGATTTTCTAATTCTGACAAAGGTGTCATCTGGGCTGACACTGGCTCTGCTACCATTTTATGGCTATAAAGCTTTTTCACGTGGTATCTTATTTGATCCTCTCAGCAGCCACAGGCAGTATGGCAAAGGATGGGCATACTCTGGCCCAGAGAAGTTCAGTGACTTGCTGAGGGCCACAAGGCCAGTAAGTTGACAGAGCCAGGATATCTGTGCTTCCCTTTTCTCCCTTGTGTTATGTTATCCGGCGTGGAAGGGAGCAGAGTGTTGGGACACTGCTGGATCCCCTTGCCCTGCTGCACAGCTCTCTGCAGCTAATGAATTGCTAATACAATTTTCTAGATAATTTTATTTTCATAGTCCCACATTTTAATGTGTTTCCAGAGCTAGCATTTATTTGCTTAATCTCCCAGTGTAATAGAATCTACCCTGACTCATCATACATGCAGACAATCAGCTAGGCAGAAACTATAGCAAATTGTCTAATAGCTCAGATCTAGTCTTGACATTTTTAACTTGCATGTACTGATAGCTTTTCCTGTGTCTCATCCACTTCTCTCTAGCCCTTCTTTTTTCTTAAAATCTCTTTCCATTCTTTCAGCTGTTAGTATCCAAACACAAGAATGGACAGAGTGGATGCAGGGCCTCAGAGCCCCCTTGTCTTTGTCTCTGAGCCTATGTCAGTGTATTGTGGCCAGAGAGAGAGAGAGCCCCTGAGCTTTGTTAGATGTCCCAGGAAGGGGAGAGAGACCATGGGAGGAACTTTGTTGCATTTTCTTTCTAGGTGGTGGCTGTATAATCTTAAACCTGTCACCAAGGTGCAGAGTTAGCTGTCTGGGACTTCAGGTGTAAGGTGCGTCCCAGCTCAGGCCCAAACCCCAGGTGCTGCTGTCACCTTCTTGGATTTCATTCTTTGACTCCTCCTGTCCTTTGCAGCTCCTACCCTAGTCTGGTTCCCACCCTCCTCTAGTGGTAGCACAAAAGCCATCAGCTCTCTTTCTGCTTCCAGCCACTACCACATGCTGCCCCCAGGATAATTGCCTTCACATACCATACCGGTCGACACCCCATCTCTTTGTGGCACTGTGTTGCCTGTAGAATGAAGGGTAATCTGTCCTACCTGGCAATACAGCCCTCTGGGATCTGACCCATAGTAACCGTCCCTTCTTATCGCTCTCCTCAGGGCCTGCCCTCTGCCTCAGCCTGTTCTGAAATTTGATTGCAATGTTTCCTTAGCTTGGCTCCTGTGCCCCACCTCCTAGTCTTTGCTTCTCAGTACTCTTCCTTTTTCATAGCCATTGAGAGAAATCTCCCAGAATCTCCTCCAAAGCCTCTTGAAGTCATCCTGTCTTGCCCTCTGGCTGGTTGTTGGCTTGGTGTCCCCCCATAGTCTGGTACCCTGTTTTTCCAGTTGATCTCAGCATATCCTCTGCTACCTAGCAGAGTATCTACACTTGGTAATAGTGATTGAGTCAGCTGAATGGCCCTGAAGTGGGGTCAGGCCATCCAGAGAAGGACAGGTGGCATAGGGGGCAGATTCTAGGGGCCTTGGGAAGGCCAAGGGGGCCGAGTGCCACAGGAGTCTCAGTCTGTCCTGCCAGGTGGTACTGACCCTCAGAGCTCCTGTGGGCCCGGCTTTTTAGACTCAGGGTATTCTGTGGGAATGTCATTCATGTTCCCTCTGACCCAGGCTGCGTCCAGCCTGGAAATTTCAAATGATGCATGAAAGCAACTTGGCCATGCCTTACCCAGGAAGCCTGGTCCATCTTACCAATTTAAAGCAGCTATTTGACATCTGGCTTAATCAGGGTTCTCTTTGGGGTGATGTTACAGGCAGATAGGAGGCCAATGCTGGGGGCCCTTGGAATGAAGCGGCCAGGGCTGCCGTGTCACAGAACATGTGGCAGATGGACTCCACTCCTTGGCATATTGGCCAGAACGGACTGGATTTGGGGGACTCGTTGCTAGCCGTTGGCCTGCTTCTGCCTGGATAGACTCCTCCCCTTGGTGCGCTCTTCGATCAAGTGGAGCTGAGTGCCTCAGCACCTCCCCGAGATCTTGCTGACCTCCAGGGGTTTGGAAGCCTTCAGAGAGCTAGCCTGGGATTCTGCCGCCAGTCCCCTCCTCCAGCTCAGGTTCTCTAAGAATTGCCGGAGGGAGGCCTGGATGCACTGGAGCTCGCTTGCTTTGTGGTGTTACTTTGCTTTTCCAGGGGAAGCCCAGGCAATGGGTGGTAGCCCCAGAGACGGACACGGGCCCAGCTGTGTGGTTTCTGACACTAGATAGATTTAGGCATTTTCAAACCTCAGTTCTGCCTTTCTCACTGTGTGACCTTATGGAAGTCATTTAACCTTTTTTCCCTTTTGTAAAAAGAGGAATGAGAATGGCTATCTTGAAGGGTAGCCAGTTTTAAATGAGAGAGCAACATAGATAAAGCACCTAGCATAGCACCTGTATCAGTTTTCTTCTCTTTTGCTCTTTGAGTCCAGGAGCAAAACTGTGTCCTTTCTTGTACTGTCTCCTTGCACGATCTTCCCTAATCCAGGATGCAGGCAGCATGGATTGAGCATGATCTTACGGATGTCTACACAGGCGGCTGTGAGGGCTGGAGGAATGGGGGGAGTGAGAGGTCTTGCCTTCCCACTGATCCATCCCCAAACCAGCCATGAAAGGATCTGAGGTGGGGAGAACGGACCTCCCACTTGCCATCTCCACTGGTAGACCAGAGAGGCAGTCAGGCTCTTCATGCTGCCCTCCTCTTCACCCTGCTCTCCTCCAGGAGCTCCCTGATTCCACACTGAGCAGCCACTGCTCTACCCCTTCCCCATCTCCGGGCTGGGTTGACAGATGCCAGCAAAGAGAGTTGAGCAGACGGGCTTCCTAGGGCAGCTGACACGCTATGGAAACCATCCTAAGTAGCAGGTTCAGGTGCTTCCTCACGTGGTGCTGTACCCAGAAAGGCCATGACTGCAGAGCAGCGTTGGACAGCAGGTTCACAAACAGAAAATGGCAGCCTGTCTTTGAAGGGTACCATAGGGTACCCACCTAACTGCCTGCGCTTCAGATCAGCACAGGGAATGACTGAACTGAATTAAATGAAAATCTGATGTTACTCAGCTTAATTTTTCTTGAAAATTGTCCTTTGGTCTTGGAATGAAACCTAAAGCTCTTCATATGGTTTTAAGACCCCACACGACCTGGCCCTGCATACTTCTTTGGCTTTCCCCTCTGCTCTCTGCTTGCCTCCCATGCTGCACTGTTCCCTGTCTGATCCTCCAACCTGTCATATTTCTCTCCCGCCTGAGTGTTTGCAGCTACTATTTCCTCTTCCAGGAACACTCTTCCCCACTCACAGAGTGTGCTAGGTGACATCTGTGATGAGAGCAGGGTCCTACGTGTAGAAAGTACTAAAATAATACTTGTTGATTGAATGGACCCTTAAGAATGTGTGCTTTAATGAATGGAGAAACGGCTAAAAGAATAGGGTCCGAAAGAACTAGCATGAGGAGGGGACTCGCATCCAGGCTGCCGGGGGCGGAGTGGGGGGTGTGCATCCCAGCTCTGCTGCTTAGGAACTCACGGAACTTTGGATGAGTTGCTCCATCTCTCCGTGCCTGGTTTTTCTTATCTGAAGGGTGAGGATGTAGAGTGAGTTATGTTAGAACAATAGCTGGCAGATGTTATCTCTGTTATTGTTATTCCTCACAGAGACCACACTGACATCCCACCTTCTCCCCCAGACTCTGAAAAGTCCGTCTGATACATGCCGTTTTAGAACCATGCCTTTGACACAGCACTCCATACAGTTACCACCTCACATTTGCTGCTGTGGTGTGTTGGATGAATACCTCTCTTTCTACCACTAGACTCTAGGTTTCACAGGACAAGAAGTGAGTTGGTTTTGTCCACCACTGGATCATATACTAGGGGCCCCATCAACATTGCATGTCTTAGGCTGCCTCTGGGTTTGCCCCTGAGCATGGGAGCTTGGGAGCCCAAGGCCTGGTTCTGGCTCTTGCTCCAGCCTGGATGGGTAAAGAATGGCCCTGCGTTCCAGCTGCCTGAGGTCTCTGCATTCCTGTCTCCCACAGGCACGGACATGGCTGTCTTCTGTCTGCTGTGTGGGAAGCGTTTCCAGGCGCAGAGTGCACTCCAGCAGCACATGGAGGTCCACGCGGGTGTGCGTAGCTACATCTGCAGTGAGTGCAACCGCACTTTCCCCAGCCACACCGCCCTCAAACGCCACCTTCGCTCACACACAGGTAGGCCAGCCAGGTGATGGGTGGATCAGGGTCCCTGGGAACCAATGGCTGGATTTACCTCCAAAAACAGGAGGTCCTGTGCAAAATAAGCCTTCTGTCCTTCTTGCTCAAGGGTGAGGCTGGGTTGGGGGATTCATTGCACAGGTAAATGTTGATAGTTCTCCCCATCTCACCATGTGGAACTTGAGTTCTCCATCTCTCTGTGCTCAACAGAGAGAGCACTCATTAGAAATGAAGTCTTGGGGCCCACCTCAGAAACTTTGATACTGCATATGACATTGCATATGCAAGACTCCACGTTGTTAATAAATATTCCCAGAGAATTCTGAGGTGGGTGGGCCCAAATCTCATTTTGAGTAAAATCTACCTGCTTGGTGTCAACTTCTCTCTGCCACACACCCCTTCCCTCTCGCTGGCCCCTGTCCCATGGACATACGTTCCCGAAGTCAGCGCAAGCTCTTAAAGGAACTGTTGCAGAAGTGGTCCTAATTGCTTCACAGTAACAGAAGCACAATTTCTATATTGGGGCCTTAACCTTGTTTAGGGGCGTAAACAATGAGCCATGAAATATCCCCACTTAGCCAGTTCCAGATGACGGGGGAGGAGAGGGGTTGTGAGTCAGCGAGGCTAGGCCAGGTGCCACCACACCGACATGCAGATTTTGGGGATGGGACACTTGTCCGTGAGGGTCAAGAGGCACTTTTTCCTTGCAACTGCCCCTTGCCTCCTTGTAAAGGAATGGATGACTTAAATTCTTTCTTTTCTCTAAGACAAAATTGGGTCCTTGTCGACAGTACATGGGTAAAGGACTGCCCATTTCTGAGTCTGCATGTACCTCTGCTGTGTATTCTATCCTGGGTTTGGGGTGAGAGGCAGGGATGGGGCAGGGCCAGGGAGACAGACAGACAGATTCTGTATCTGGGCTCATGATAGGGTATATACTCATGTCTGTTAGAGAGGGCACAAAAAACTGTGCAGACAGGGATGGGTGGGTGGGTGGGCATTTTTTCTCTTCCTTTTTGAGTCTTGTCACAGCTCAGGGATTAAGTATGCAGGCCAGGCCTTTCATGGGTGGCTCTGCTGAACAAGGGAGGGGCTTTCTTTATCATAGTCTGAATGGGCCTATCTTGCCAGCAGTGAGCATCCCCACCAGGGAGCCTGCCTGATCTCTCCCTTCTGGATGCCACTCTATTCAGGGGAGCATATTGTCTTAGCATCACCAGTTTTACTGGGAACTAGTTAGAATTGCTGGCATAGGTCGGGGAAGGTCCCAAAGAGTAGGGCCCGACCAGAAGGGCAAAGGAGGACGGAATGCTGACAAGGACTTCCTCTATAGTGCCTCATAAGTATCCTTTGAAGGTATATGCACTTTCCCATCAACCTCTCCCCCGTCACGTCCCCAAATTCAGCCTTATCAAAGACCAGTCACTTTCAGCAATTTCTGAGGGTGCTGTGGGTCAAATCTCTTGGATTCCTGTGACTTGAATGATCCCAGTGCTGCTAAGTCTACCCAGGGTATGCCCTGCTCTGCCCAGGCCACCTTCACAGAGCTCAGCTATCAAAATGTCACATGCTTCTGTGTCAGCCATGGCTCAGATCTGTGGGAAGGAAGACATAGTTTGGGAGCAGCAGTTGCTTAATCTAGGAAACATGGAACGTGTGCCCTACCTATGCGCGCGCACACACTTATCGATTTCCACACCAGCGAGGCTCTGTAACACAAGCCATATACGGCTGAGCGCACCCCACACAATGCTTCATTAATATTCTGTTGTTCTTGGCCCATGGGCTGCTGGGGCCTGGTGTTTAGCATGGGCAGCTGTGTTTGGTAAGTTAGTCCAGTCGTGCTCTTGGCATTGATGGATCCCTGATTCACATGGCTCATCATGTAATAAACTCTCAGCTGTGCTGCATGGAGGGCCCTGAGGAGCCGATGGGGTGGGGCTGGCGTTGGGAGGGCGACACTGGGCCTGGCCGTTGGGAGGGAAATCACCAGGTAAAGACAGACCGCTGGGGTCACAGGTGTGCTGGGCAGGCCGGAGGGGGCTCTGAGTAGTCTCGTTTGTCCTGCACTTAATGTCAAGCTCATTAAAGAGGCTACAGAGTTAATCAACATAACACAAATTGGATTTTGAGTTCCACAGCCAGTTTTGTGTGCATTGTGGCAACACTGATACGATTAACTCTCAGGGTGAGGGTTTTGGACCAGGCACTTGCCGTGTTTCAAAAGCTGTGTGTGTGCGTGCACACATGTGTGTGCACGTGTATGTTTCTTCTAAGTTTTTCTTTTTTTTTTCCTCCCCTGGACTCACTCTGGCGGTTTCCTGTTTAAACTCATTTAACATGTGATCTGCTTTGTAATTCAATTATAAGAATCTGATCAAACAAACCTCTCTGTCTTAACCCTTTGTTTTTTAAACTCTTAGGGCTCTCCCCCACCCCCCAGAGGGAAAAGGCACAGCCGCTGTTTCCCCCTAGCCTGTGGCTGCTGATGTACATTTTAATTATGGGCTCTGGCTGAAGTCTCACATGGCCTTGCTTGCTTGCTTGCTTGCTTGCTTGCTTGCTTGCTTTATTTATTTATTTATTTATTTATTTATTTCTTAATGAGGATACTGAATCCTTGATTAAAGTCGTAATCGTTGCTGATTCAGTAAGGAGGGGGAGCTGGATGTCAGACGGGCTGTGTGCCTGGCCGTCTGTACAGAGTGGCATGCAGGCACAGACACACAGCTAATTAGGACCAGGGTCTGCGCGGGCCTCTCCTCCCCTTGGGTTGGGCGGGGCTGGCGGCTGGAGACAGCCAGTCTGCACAGCTCTGGCAGCAAGAGGACAGGCAGGTGCTGAGAATCCCAGATCTGCATGTGACGGACTCAGTGGACGTGGCTCAGCCAGGGCAGTGCCCCACGGATTGGTGAGAGGAGGCTCTGCTCTCTGAGCTTTTTCCTATCTGACTCCTCAGTGGAATTGCTGCTCTCCACCCCTCTATGCCCTCAGTGCTTCTTGCAAATCTTGCACCCATGAGAGAGCCCGCCAGTGGGCAGACCCCAGCATCCACTCCCCACAGAGCTGTAAAAACCCTTCAGAGCCATCTGAACAGATGAGAATTTATGTGGGTACAGCGGCCTGCATTCAAGAGGGGGGAGCATGGGGTACCAGCCTGAGAGAAGAGACTAAAATATCATTTTAAAGAGGAAGTGAAGGCACAGGCATGCGAGTCTATAACGAGAAGGACAATTTATGCCCAGGCACGAGCGCAGTTTGACATGGGGATAATGAAAAAACGTAGGTCATTGTGGATGACTTAAACCTTCAGCAGCTGAAGAAAATGTATGAAATGCAGAGGACATTACACGGTTGGCAGCCCCGCACATCTGCAGGGGGACAAGTGAAATACAGTGGGCCATTCTTTACCATAAACTGTGGTTGTTGGAGATGCAGCCCAGAGAAATTGTAATTACAGTGACAAGACGAATCAGCGATATTTAAATATTCATGAACAAAGTCTGGGGTGATCAATCTATCTTTATTGTCTGTGCCTTCACTCCTCTAATAAATAAGTAGCTGAAGTCTTCACCTTTTATCCCCCAAAGCCCCCTCTTTGGGTACAAAACGAAAAATGGTTAACCCCCACCCCAACCCAACCGCTCACCTTCCAGGGACATTGGAATGCATAGCAAGGAGGCGGATGGGCACAGAGTCCAGGCCGAGGAAATGCAGTTCTCCCCAAGTTTCATATACCCAGTGTTCCTGAGTGTCTGCTCTGGGTCATCCTTATGTTTTGTACTGAGGCTACGGGGATGAATGAAACTCCCTTTTTATCCTTGAGGTGCTTCCACTGAGAAGCATGGGGGCATGACAGTAGATACAGTATAGCCCATCCGTTAGCGATCTGAGTCGTTTCCAGTGTCCAGGCTCTGGAGCCAGACCAGATTCGGCTCCTTACTGCCTATTTGATCTTGGGGACCATGTTTAAGCATCTCGAAACATCTCATTTTTCTCATCTGTAAAATGAGAATAATAGTACTATCTTTCTTATAATACTGTTGCAGTGATTATGTGGTATGATCCATGTGACGTCCTTAGTACAGTAGTAAGCACTCAACAAAGATGTGGGCCATTTTAATGAGAAAGTGTCATAAAAATTATACTACTGCTAAAAGAACAAAATGCTGAACTTTTTTTCTCTTTGGGGACAGAGGAGAAAGTGTACCTCATTTTGCCTGGAAGACTAAAGAGATGCTTCAAAATGGGGTAATTTTTGAGCTGGGTCTTGAAGGATGACTAGGAGCTTGCTGGGAAGAGACAAAGAAATCAAGTAGAGAGAACAGCTGTGTAAAACTGGAAGCGGGAGAGAGCAGCAGGCACTTGGGGAATAATGTTCTTATTGTTCCCCAGATTGGAGGGACTTTTTAAGGGTGAGCTTGTGAGGCCAGAGTGATGTTTGCCCCTGACTGGAGGAAAGAAAGAGAAGGTCATCAGAAGCTGAGAGGCGAGGTCTCAGAGTCTCCAGGTCTGCTCTACCCTTGTGGGGGCCTGCTTTCTGGGGACAGCTGTTCATCGCCAAACCACATGGGCTCTCTTTTCCTAAGACTGGCCCTTGACCCCTGGATGACCACTGGACCACAGTAAAGTATAGACAAGTGTGAACATGTATACTCTCTGTTTATGCTGGGGGGCCAGCAGAGGCTGGGCATCCTTATGTCATTCTTGCAGGTGGTGAATGCAGTCTCATCCTCCTCGTGCACTAAACGTGCCCTGCTATCCCCTAAAGTGGGGGCAGGGGGGTAAGCAAGGGCCTGAACAAGCCCCTTGTCCCCACAGGCGACCACCCGTATGAGTGTGAGTTCTGTGGCAGCTGCTTCCGGGATGAAAGCACACTCAAGAGCCACAAACGCATCCACACGGGCGAGAAACCCTACGAGTGCAATGGCTGCGGCAAGAAGTTCAGCCTGAAGCACCAGCTGGAGACACACTATAGGGTGCATACAGGTACTGAGGGCCAGAGAGGACACCTGAGCTGGCACTGGAACCTGGGTGGGGGTGAGGGACAGATGGTTTCCCAGAGAAGCCCACATCTGAACCCAAGGGCAGAACAGGTTCTGTTAAGGGTTAGTATGTTGGCCTGAGTGCCACTGGCCCCTTGCAAGCCTGAGGAAGGCATTGCTAATCAATCACGGCCCACTTTCCATGAGCCCACACTAGTCCCCCAGGCAGCCATACCAATAGGTCACAGGTCATGCAAAATCATGTCTATTCGTGAATCCTGAACTAGGTTTACTCAGCTGAAAGTGAAGGTCAGGATAGTTCTTTATTTGACGGCTAGAGTGAGAATTAGAGGGCATTGAGTTAGGTTATGTTGGGGGTTACAGTTAGGTTCTGAGATCAGAGAAGCAGAAATATTTAATAAACCCTGTCAGTGTACAATGTTTTACCATTTCAAAGGGACTTCCCGTTCCTTCTTATGTAAAAGAAATATGAGCTACTGTCTTCCCTGGGGTCTGAGGACAGAACAAATGGAAGTGGTCCCGTTATATCCAGAACCGCCAGAGTTGAGGGCACTGGAATGCCGGAGCTGGACTGCACCTGCTTGTGGAAGCCAATTTTGCACATCTCTTTCCAGCTGCAAGTTCAGTGGCATCACCTTGGTTGCTTAACATTGGTCGTGGTGGGCATAGTCATAGCATGGCCATGGGCAAATACTGCAAACCCAGGCTTTTGGGGGAACCAGTTGTTACAGACTTTATCACCAGCACACCGCTGGTTGGGGAAGGGTAGATATTCAGAAGGACTTCCTCTGAGGATAAGAGGTAGTGGAAGGTAGTGGAATCTGGCAAACTCGGAAGCCTCCCCCGATGAAGGGAGAGAGCTGTCGTTTGCAGAGGAGGGGAGAGGGGGCATCTGTGGGAGGGGCGGGGTGGGCAGAGGGAACAGTACATGTTGTCATGGCTCTGCTTTCTTGCATCAGCCACAATGAGAAGATGGGGTGCTTGTTGCGGACCACTAAAGTGACCCAGAGGATTCCCCAGAGCCCTGGGGCTTCCTTAGCCCCTTGTCGGGGATGTGACCTGGCAGGTGGATCATTAAATGCATTGGCAGTGACTATTGTAAACAGCAGGTCAATAGTTAGATCACTTTGGCTGTTCATTACTTCATTATTTGCTGGGGCCTCTGCATGGAGGAGTATTGATAGCGAGATGGCTGGCCAGTTAATTACTGTATTGAAACAAGGTTCCCTCACACCCTCTGCTCAGCTCCAGGGGACTCTAACAGAGGGGAGGTCAGGTGACAGCTGGTGTGTAGCTGTGCATGCCCAGGTTTCCTTTCCCTCCCCCATTTTAGCCCCAGAGGGAAGGCGGGGTCCAGTGCTGATTAATAAGAGGTTGTGATGACTAGCAAGCTCCAGAGGCAGCATGTTTGAAGGACGGGGTTTCCTCAGGTTCACCCCACCTGTACTCCCCACTATCTGTAGCCCCATTCCCCTGGAAAGGACTGCTGAAGAGCCATCCCCAAGGAAGTTATAGGCCTTCAGCCCCTTTTCTAGACCTCCGTTTTCTTCCTTAGGAGAGAAAGGATCTGTGCTTCTGGGAGAGTTAAGAGGACTAGAACTGTGCTACAGACGCACAGCCTCTCGCTACATGTGGCATTTAGGTAGAGCAAAGTAAAATGAAAAACATAGTTCCCAGTCATGCTAGCCATAGTTCAAGCCACTCAACTGCCATTATGTGACTAGTGACTCCCCTGTTGGGTGATGGCATCTACCGCTGTGGAAAGTGCTGCACTGGAGGGATGATCTCTAGCAAGCCCACGGGTGGACTGAGGGCCCAGAGCATCCCTGTGGAGGCCCTCACAGCCTCTCCCTCTGTCCTCCTTCCACAGGTGAGAAGCCCTTTGAGTGTAAGCTGTGTCACCAGCGCTCCCGGGACTACTCGGCCATGATCAAGCACCTGAGGACGCACAATGGCGCCTCGCCCTACCAGTGCACCATCTGCACGGAGTACTGCCCCAGCCTCTCCTCCATGCAGAAGCACATGAAGGGCCACAAGCCCGAGGAGATCCCGCCTGACTGGAGGATAGAGAAGACTTACCTCTACCTGTGCTACGTGTGAAGCCAGGCCAGGCAGGGCCAGAGAAGCGGGATTGAGAAGAGAAGAGTTAGAGCAGGATGAAGTCAAGGAAGGATTGTGCGCGCGCGCGCACACACACACACACACACACACACAAATATATATATATATATATATGTATAAGGAAAAAAAGAAGAAAAAGGAAACGTGATAGATGTCTAGCCTTGGATTCTCTCTGGGGCTCCAGGTGACTTGGATGCCTGGCTGGCCACAGCCCCTTCCTGGGGCCTCCACCCTCCTCTTCTGGCTGGAGGTTGACCTGATTTTTTTGAGTGGGGTGGAAGTGGTTTTGTTCAGCTCAGATGGTGGTATGTGTATCTCTTCCCTCCACCCAGACCCTCTTTTTATGTCCAGAAATAGAGGCCAGGGAAAAGGTGAAGGGTGTTCTGATCAGAGCCAAACAGTTTCTGCCTCCTGTCCTCTCACTGACTCTCAGAAGAAGGAGGCTGGGGGCAGAAGGGGGGACCTCCAGAGGGTGGGGTCAGGCTGACACTCAAAGTGGCAGCTCTAGGTGGCTGGGGGGTGCATTAGAGTAGGAAGGGCTCTCCCCTTCCCATCACTCAGTTCATCCATTGTGTTCCTCTGCTCTTCCCCATCTGGGTGTCCCCTCATGGTCTTCAGGAGCCTCCCCCAGCACTTTGTCCATGCCTCCCCTTGACCCCTGTCCTCCAAGCCCAGGGAGTGCCCAGCCCCTGTGGATCGGGCAGGGTCTCCCTCCTCCGCCAGCTCCCTAGTCGGGAAGCTGTGTCTGACCCCAGAGCCCCACTCCCACCCTTAGCTTCTGAGAACACAAAACCAATAGAAAAGCCCACTCTTGGAAAGCCCTGTCCTGAGCGAGATTTCCTTGCCAAGCTGCTTTTGCTTCCCAGATGGGAAAACCTAACTAAATACATGCGATCCCACCACACAGATAGACACAAATCCCCACCACTCCGAGTTCAGTCCCTAGGAGAAGGAATCTGCGAAAGGGCTCGTTGTCCAAGGGGAGGACGGGGATGTCCTCCAGAGGTGCCCCCCACCTGGAAAAGGGGGCATCTGCCCAGGAGTCAGGGTACTGGCCAAGGGAGGGCTCCGTGGAGTCACTCTGACAACCTTTGAAGCACCCAGACCTGGTGAGCTCAATGGGAAACCCAGATGGTCAGAGTGGCCCAGAATTCTGGGCTCACAGTGCCCTCCCCCCAATTCCACAGGGAGGAGGAAGAGGAAAAGTTGTTGAAAGCGCTTTGGCCTTGTGTTCTTTTCTGTGTCCCCAGTTCCCCTGTTAGCACATTGTACTTGAATTACCTCAGTTTTTTGTGACCTCATGAGCTTTTGTAACCCCTGTATCTCTTTTTTGGTTGGGGGTTGGAGGAATGGGGAGGGTGTTCTTTTCTGTTTCTTGTGTAAAGTAATAGTTGGTTTAATACCCGTCAGCTGGCCAAGGCCCTCCCTGCCGGAGCACTGGAAGGAGCTGTACCGAAGGAATGAGTGCTCAGGATCTGAACGTGGGGGCCGGGTCAGCAGCATTTGGGGGAAGAGTGGTATATTGGGGACCTTTGGAGTAACTGTTGGCTCTGCCCAGGGCATGAGCTCATCATGGCCAGCATCGGTTCAGCCTACAACACTCTGGACAAGATCCCCCTTTCTGATAATTGGCTGGGTCAGTCAGGTCTGGGGGCCTGTGTTGCTCACATCTTTTTGACTGTGTGGCCCCACCTTTGTGTGCATTATCATTACCAAAATTGGTCTATTTTCCTGGCTGCTGTGTGCTGTGCCGGTCTTGGTTTTGTTGCTTTGGGATGGTGGTGTTGTTTTTCTGAAAGCTACCTCTTACGTTTGTCCAGTTCTTTTGTCCCCTTTCTGCCTCTTGTTCTGCTGCTCTGCTCCCTTCTCCCCAGCCTCCCCGCCCTGATTCTGGGAAAGCACATTTGCAATATTTGTGTTCACTGTGGGATGGCCCTCTGTTTCATCTCATGCTTTATTTGTAGAAGTATTTTTTCTTTCCTTTCTCTCTGAGAAAGTTGTGGCTGCGTTTTTATCTTAGGTTTTAAGAAAGTGGTTTAGGGAAGTGGTTTGGGGGAGAAGGGTTATGAGGAATATAGGGAAGTCAGAGGGATGGGTGCTGCTGTGACCGCCCCCCACCCCATCCCTCGGCCCCATCCCTCCTGCCTGCCCTGCAGTCTTGCCCACCAAATCTGAAGGCCTTAAAAACTGTGTTGGGGGTATATTAATTGGGGGGACTGTGTCGCTAGACTGTTGATTGGGGGTGATAAAGTAGGGAGGATGCTATTTTGCAATTATAATAATGACTTAGTGCTTTGGAAAGGAAAAAACAGTTAAACTTGAAATATGTGACTAGAGCAGTTGTTGTGTTTATAATGTGAAAAGTGAAATCTTTAGGGGGAGGAGCCATCTGTAAGAAATCATTATGCACTATTGTTTCCTCCCCCGACCTGGGAAGAACCGGGGACTGGCTGGCCCTCAGGGGATCTGTAAATCCCAGAAAACAGTACTTTAACAGCAAGATGTCACTCAACTTTGGTGGGGAAGGGGGTCAGGGAATCAAACTATTCCGTAGACCTAGCTGACACCTCTCCCTGTTCCCGGACCCTTCCCCTGCAGCCCAGGTCTCCTCCCCTGCTCATCAAAGCTGAGAGGGTTGAGCTAATCTTTAGAAATTGTAATATTTTTGTAACGTTTGTTAGTTCCTGTGTCAGTTCTACAGGACCTTGCCCTTTCATTTTGTAATGTGAATAGGAAAAAAACAAAAAAGACAAAAAAATACCTACCACCACCCACAGGAAGATGCCCCTTTGTGTGTGTGTATGCGTGTGTACTATTCGTGTGCTGTTGTGTGTTAAATCATGCAGTATTGTTGTAGTCAGCTGTTGCAGCATTGGATGGTACTAAATCAGCACCTGTCTGTCCCTACTGTCCCTGAGGGAATCCTAGCAGGGAGGCGGGAGAGAAGGTCAGGATGCAGTTTCTGAAGGATACTGGAGGGGAGACTTCTTATATCTATACTTGCTTTATTCTCCCCTGCGCCCCCATGAAGCCTCAGGCACCCTGAATAGAGGCCAACATGCCTCTTTTTCAGCTTCCTACTCACAAATACAATTCTGACCTTGCCAAGGCCTTCTTGGCCAGGCCTAATGGCCACGGTGAGGGTCAGAAATTATCTGGAGGCTTTAGATGTGTCTGGATAAAAGGGGCTGGGGAGACGAGGAGGGTAGAGGCTGCCCTCCCCGCAGGTGAAATCTGAGTGGTTTTACTCCCCTCTTCCTGCCATCTGACCCCTGGGCTACCCCACTGCCTTTAGCTGTGGTACTGCTGACAACCCTACTCACTACTGCCTTATCCAGCATTTCAAAATGTCTCCTGTCTGTGTCCCTTGATTCTTTTGGTGACATTTACTCCTCACTCATGTGCTTTTTCCCTATTCACTCCTTCACTCATTCAAAGCATTAAAATCCTATGTGTGTATATAGGATAGACAGATTTTTTATATATATATATATAGTGAGATATATATATATAGCAAGAGAGATATAAAATAGTAATTATCATTGCTGCTTTGGAGGAGGCCACGGATATGAGGAAGGTAGATCTGGGGTGCCGGGGTGGGTAGGGAAGCTGGGGGACCCAGTGATTCAGTACAATCCAGGGATGCAATGTGGGCTTGTTTAATCTTTGTGCCTGACCAGTTTTCCATGTTTAGGAAAAAAAAACAAACTGCTGCAGTTTTTCACAGGTGTATGGTACCTACCCTTCAGGATGCTGTTGGTACAGCCACCTGCCGGGTGTTGAGGCCTGGGAGGGAGAAGGCCCTTTGGGTTACCTCCTTCCAGGGGAGTGAGCAGCCGTGGGGGTGGCCTCTGGACTCTACCTGTGATGGAGGACAAGGGGCAGATTTGTGGCCAGTTCCTTGCAAGCCCAATAAGAGTGAAAGCTGGGGGCACCGGATGTAAAACAGAAAAGCAGGAAAAGATCAGACTGTTTGTTCATTTTTCCTGGGCCTATGTTACATTTTTTTTCTCCCCTCCCATCTTGTTTCCTCTTTCCTGGAGCTTCATGGTGGCACTTACCTGGGTATTTCAGTAGGCGGTAAAAAAGCCCGACTAGCCCTTCACAGAGAAACTGATGGGTGGAGGGAAAAGGCAGAGCCGGCCGGGAGAGGGGTGGGAGACAGACCAGGGAGGTTGGAGGTGGATGTTGGTGGGGAAGGGGAGGGGAAAAGGGGGATGGGCCCTACAGGCCTGTTAGCCAGCAGTGCTGCCTCCCTGAGTCCTTGGCGTCCCACTTGTAGACAGGGTACCTGCCTCCTGGTGTGTGTCCTAGAATTTGTCCACATAGTGTTATGCATGATCTTTGTAAGGTTAAGAAGCTGTGGTGGTGCACCCTGACATCCGACCCATATATATAAAGATAAAAAAAGTATATATATATATATATGTATGTAAATTATAGCACTGAGGGCCTTGCTGCCCTGCTGGACCAAGCAAACTAAGCCTATTGGTTTGGGTATTTTATTTTGTTTTGTTACTTGTTTTTGTGGCTTGTCTTACGTTGTGACAGCACAAGTGCCAGTCCGGTTGCTCTGTATTACAGACAGTGTTTTTAATTAATTGATGTTCTAGTTCATGTCTACCTCAGCACCTCCTCTTAGCCTAATTTTAGGAGGTTGCCCAATTTTGTTTCTTCAATTTTACTGGTTACTTTTTTGTACAAATTCTCTCTCTCTCTCTCTCTCTCTCTCTCTCTCTCTCACACCCTCGCCCCTCTCCCCACTCTGTCCCTCTTCCCCTTCCCCCTTCTCATGTCTGTTTGTTCCTTTTTCTCTCCCCCCCCCCCCCCCCCGTCACCCTCTCCTGTCCGTGACACAGCCCGGTGACCCTCAAGTTGTGCTTGCCAGTCCTATCTGTCCTGGTCCCCAAGCAATTCCCTCAAAGTTGTACGGTCCTGATTGCAGCTTTCTGCATCTGCCTTCGTTTCGTGTAGATTGATGCGTTTCTTTGTAATTTCAGTGTTCTGACAAGATTTAAAAAGAAAAAAAAAAGTAAAAATGAATTTACTGCTGCAGGTTTTTTTCTCCATGTGTCACTAAGTGAAGTTTGTGCCTTCTATAGCAAAGAGAATATTTTTTACATCCTACTAACAGTAGATTTTTTTGTAGTGAACATTTTTTGTATTTTTATTTATAAGTCTCATAAGAAAAATAGCAATGTTCAGTTGTATACCTTGAATCTGCAGTTAGAAGAGAATAAAGTTAATTCAGTTGTCTCTGGCTTGAAGTGTCCCCATTTTTAAAACCTGGTTTGTCTCTTCTGCCTTTTCTTGGGTGGGGAACACCCTAGAGGAACTGGGATTTCTGTCTGGGGAGGGGGAAGAGAAAGCTGTGGATTACACACAGTCAGCCTTATTATGTGTTACTTTTATGCCATATTTACCAGGCACACACCCACTCCATGACGTATTTTTCTAGTCTTAAAAAAAAAATAGTGTTGGCCCTTGACGAGGTATCTTGGTTAGTTAGAGTATCATCTTAATACACCAAGGTTGTGGGTTCAATCCCCGGTCAGGGCACATACAAGAATCAACCAATGAATGCATAGGGAAATGGAACAGCAGGTTGATACTTCTGTCTGTCTGTCTCTCTCACATGCACATGGACATGCACATACAAATCAATAAAATTTTTAAAAGATTTTATTTTTTAGAGAAGGGGGAAAGGAGGGAGAAAGAGGGAGAGAAATATCAGTGTGTGTTTGCCTCTTGCACAACCCCCTGCTGGGGACCTGGCCTTCCCAGGCACGTGCCCTGATGGGGAATCGAACTAGCAACCTTTTGGATCACAGGCCAACATTCAGTCTACTGAGCCATACCAGCCAGGGCGTAAAGTCAATAAAAATTGTTTGATAGTGTTACATACAGTACTATCATTTGGTCCTTGGTACAATACAATGCATGAAGTAGGCACTGGTTCATTTATTCCTTTAACACAGGTATTCATTAAGTTGGACCAGTTACTGGTGGAGGCCTTGGACACACAACTGGGACAAAACAGATGGACCCCTCCCCTCAGGAGGGTGACATTCTAGTTAGCCACTAAGTCAAAATCTGTTTCCTTAGGTTATTACTTGCTGGGGATCACACAGCTGGTAAGTAGGAGAGTCAGAGCTTGTAACCAAATCTGATGCCAAATTAGATTAGTTTTCCCAGGACTCCAACCAGAGGCAAGGCTGTCTTCTGTCTGGTATTTATTAATAGAGACATTTTTAACTTTTTAGCTTAAGCAAGCTTCAGAAATTAGTCAACAAAAAGCTGCCACCCAGTTTAAGGTCCCTGGGTCAGTGGCAGCCAAACTCTGGAGAAAGGAGATTGGAACAGGTGGGAGGTGGAGGCGCATGCCCAGTGTCGCCATTAGGAGAACGCAGCACTCACACAGACCTCGGTGGGCACCGTTCCCTCCCATCTCCTCTCCTGTCTCTGGGCCAAGGCTTCCTCTCTAGGCCTTTCTTCTTTCCTCTCACTGTGGATGTGGGCTTTGCTCTGGTTGTCTGGAGTTGGAAAACCAATTCCACCCAATCCCAGATGTGCTGGCTCAGTGCCTCTGTCCGAAGCCATCCTGCCTGCCCTGCTCTGACCAAAGTAATCCATCTGCTCACTAATACCTGGGGGCACAGCTCTGATGGCTGCAGGGGCCTTCCTAGGGTGGTAAACAAGGCTCAAGGGCTAGCCTGACCTGCGTTACTGGAAGTCACAGGGAGCCATGGCTCAGCACCCTTGTTGACATGGCAGCCTGTGAGGAAAGGCCCGTTCTTTGCCTCCCCTGCCTGCGCTGGGCATGGACTGGAAGAGCAGCCTTTCAGCCTCCTCGGTCCCTGAGGGGCTGAGGTCCAGGGTCTGCAGGGCCCTGGGGTCCCTGAGTGGAGAACTACCTGCGGCTAGGCCTACCGCCCTGGAAGCCCTTTCCCAGGAGCAGCATATCAGGGCACACTCCCAGCCCCTCTAATCCTGCTGGCTTTTCTGTCTTGTCTTTCCTTTTCTCCTCTCTTCTCTTTAATTTTTCCTTCCCTTCATCTCTCTTTTTTCCTTTCACCTCATCTTTCTTCTCTCTCCATTCCTGTCTCCTCTCTCATTATTTGTTTTTGTCTTTTCCTTTGTGTCTCTGTCCCACATTCTTGTTTTCTCTCCCCATATTTCTCATCTTGGAAAACTGTCCGCCAAAATTAAATTTGGTTTGATTTTGAGCCTCTGTCTCCATTCCTCCAAGCCAGCCAGCTATCCATCCATCCATCCATCCCCTTTCTTCTCTGGGTCCTACTCATTCCCCAGGCCTCACACCTCCTCCTCCGTGGGTCTCCCTTCTACTATAGGCCTCTCCACCCCTCCCCCACGTCCCCTCCCCACTCAGGCCTCAGCTTTCTCTTGACAGATGGGAGGGCAGTGAGCACTCCCTCTTTAAAACAACATTTAATCACCGTTTTCTGTTCTCGGACATCAAAGCTGGGGCTTAGGCGCTGCGCTGGGGTCGCTGTGGTGCAGCCTCTGGGGGAGAGGAGGTGAGTGAATAGGGGCCAGGCTGAATGGGCTTTGTGTGGCCGTCAGGGTCTGCCTGCTTTACATGCTCTTTGACCCAGATATGATCTCATGGAGAGAAAGGGGCCCTGGCCGGGCCAGCCTGAGAATGCTCCTCGGTCTGACTCCATCCACTTCCCTCCCTCCTGAGCCCAGGCCGCAGCTGCCCTCTGCCCCAGCCCTGCAGCAGCGGGCAGCCTCCTCCAGGGCAGGGCTTGCCAGAGGGGCACTCTGCTGGGGTCAGCAGAGGGGTCAGGCAGCCGGGGGAGGGGCTGCATTCTTCCAGAATTTGTTTCCAGGGATATTAGGTGGGAGCCCCCCCATGCACAATGTCCCTTCTGGCCAGGGCTGCTTGGGTTCAGGTGGGCACTTGGGTCCCACCATATTTTCCTTAACAGCTCTCCTTCCAGCCAGTCTAACATGTTCCCCTGTGACCAAAGGTGGGAGCCAGCAGAGACCTGCTAAAGGCTTGAGGAAGATGTGAGAAGAGGGACATGTGGCACTAAGTCCAAGGTCATGGCCTGCTCCATCCAGCTCAACATTGCCAGACTCCTCACCAGGCTGTGGGGGAGCCCCAGAGCCCCCCCATTAGGGGGAGAGAGAACTGAGGAGCATGAACTCCAGCTCTCTGCCAACCTCCATTCCAGCCTTTGCTGCCTCTCTGCAGCCAAAGGGGTTTTCCAAAAATGCAAATAGCATCATGTCATTCCTTTGAGTAAAGGCCAGAGTGGCTCCTCATTACTCTTAGGATGAAATTCGAACTCCTTAACAAGGTTCACAAGACCCTTGGTGATAGAGCCCCTGTGCTCACCCCTCCACCCAGCCTTGTCTCAGAATCACCTACATGTCCCTTGGCCACCGCCCACTCTATGCTTCTGACAACTGGACCGCAGATGATTTCTGGAAGACACGCAGATCTGCCCCACTGTGGACATATGCTGTGTCCTCTTGTGGGAATGGCACCAATACATGCGCTCACTTCCCTTCTGCCTGGTTATCGCAACTTCTCACTATTCAGGTCTCAGCTCAAACCATACCTCTCTCAGGAAAACTTCCATAGCCACTGAGCTGGCCTGGGGTCTCCTGTGCAGAGCCTCTGTGGTATCATTCACTGTAGTGCACATAACCACCTGCTCTCTCAACTATTATCATTACCCGAACTTTAAGCTTTCTGTGGGCAAGAATTCTGTGTTGATTATCTTCCTGTTCCCAGATCCTAATGCTGTTTTGCACATGGTATGCACCCAATAAATCTCTGTTGAATAAACGAATGAAAGAAAGGGTGGGGGGTAGGTGGGAAGGAGAGAAGGAGAGAGGCAATTAGCATCTGGGGCTGAGGCTGCAGTTGCCGAAGATGGGTGAAGCCAGGTAATCCTGTGCCCATCACCTGGCCCCCCCCCCCAGGCACCTTCGCGTACATGCATGTCACCAACTGCACAGAGACTGCAGTAGAGGTGCTCCTGCAGTCCATAGAGACACCTGAACTGTGTTTGCCATGTGCAAAGGGAGGAGCAGCCAGCCCAGGACAGCGCACATCACAGGCAGGGCCCCGCCTGGACATCGCTGTATGTGTGCATTTGTGCACGTGCACTCATGCATGTAGACACCAAGATGGGCAGTGGTCCCCCAGCAATCTCTAATTCTGGGCCCATCCTCCTCACTCCCAGGCCTTGGCCCTCCTGGGCTGGTAGGAGGGCGAGCTCCTCTCTGGGCTGTGTTCTCTGCTCTCCGGGGGGTGCCTCAGTGAAAGTGAACTCACTCATTTAAACCTGACTCTCCGCCCTGCAGCCCCCTGCAGTGCTAATTACCCTGTAGTTCTAAACTGATTGCAGTACCCTAAGCTTAAGCCCTCCTTTATTTATTTACTGACTACATTAATAGCAAAGCCACTGCTTTCAGCTGCTCCCAACTGTATGCTGGCTGGCTGCACCCCGTTCCTCTGCACGTCCCCAGGGAGCTGGGTACAGAGAGGTAGCCTGGCATAGACTCCCCCAAGTCTGCCACCCTCCCTGAGTCCCTGGGACCAGACAACAATGAGAAAATCATTGCCTTTGTCCACACATACTCCAGACCCAAGGGAGGGGGCTCCTTCCCTGCTTCTGACTCTTCAGTAGAGCAGGAGCACACAACACACTCCAGTTCACCCACCTGAAGGCTCCCTTCAGCTTTCACACCTCCTGTGAGGTGCTGAGCACCAGCCACATTTTACAGATGGGTACACTGAGACTGTGACCCTGGAGCTATCAGTGCTGACAGCGAGACTTGGAGCAAGACTGAATTCCAGCCAGCTCTGTTCTTTCCTCTCCGCATGCTGCCTGTCAAAGAGATGTCCTCCCCTCTCCTGGCCCCCACTCACCCAGGTCCACCAATCTCCTTTCAGTTGTATGTTCTCAGAGCTTCCACTCCTTGCCACGAGGAAGGAAGTCCTGTGTTGAATCAAAACCTCTGTTTCCCAGTTTTTTCTGCCTCATTCACATGCTTGCCCAGAATTTGCTAGTAATTCAGGCACTAGAACCTTTCCTTCATACTCAGTGGCCTTTCCCCAGGGCAGACCTAAGTCAAACCTTAGCCACTCCCCTACCTTCCTCCACCACTCATACCTGGGCAAGTCTGGGGAGTAGAGGCCAGCTTCAGGCTTCCTGGTTATAGTGTCCTGCCTGTTCTCTTATCCCGGGGTGCATTCGTGCCCAAGACCAGGCACTGCTTACTTCTCTAAGTGCCCTCCTGTCCCATGGTAAAGGGCCCTCAACTTAGGGCATGGCAGCTTTCCAAAGACCAGCTGGACACCATCAAGGATGCAGCATATGGACCCATGGAATCGAGTGCCCAGGCCCTCCTCTGATTTGGTGGTTGCTGTACTGGGCCACCCCAAGGAAGGGGGGCAGTTGGGGTCTGACAGAAAGAACCTAGGGTTCACAGTCAAGATGACCTTGGTCTGAGGTCGTCTCTGCCATTTACTGTGTGACCTTGGCTACATCTCAAAATCACTCCAAGGTTTCATTGCCTCCACTGTAAAATGGGGCACAGTAATGCCTGCCCCTTATACCTTCAGGACAATCATCAACTGAGGTGTAAGGCACAAGAATCAGCTTTCTAAATGCCACGGTGCTATAAAAATGAAAGTTATAAATGGAGGGCAGCTCAGGGGTGGCCTGGGAGAGGAGCTAATGGCCAAGACATTCATTTCCAGGGCAAGAGCCCCCCATGGCCAGAGCCCAGGAACCTGGGCTGGCATCACTGGGACTCTGTCACCACCTACTGGGTACGGAGGTGCTGCAGGTGCTCCTGCTACTCAACCAGATCTGGAAAGTGACTGGGAAGGCATGTGGTTCATATTGGTTCCCTTCTATACCAGATCAAGCTGGACAAGGGGAGAATATGGTCCAGATTTATGCCAGAGAAAAAAGGCCTTAAACTACGTGGTAGAAAGTTCGGTTGGACTTTCCAGAAGTCTCCTGAGTTAACATTTCTATCCTGACCTTTTTCTCCTACCTTTCCCCCCACCAACAAGCTGGCCATGGCAAATCCCACTTCTCCCATCCCCAAAAGGCTGGATTGGGAGCTGCTGTCAGCCAGCCCCGACTCCAGGGATCCATGGGGCCTCCTCTTACACAGGGAAGGTCAACCTCAGATGGAATGTAGCTCCTCAAAAGCTCTGCCGCTGGGAGAGAAGCAGGCTGACCAAGGAAGGGTTGCACCGAAGGCCTCAGTGTCGCTCACCGAGGGCCTGAGAGGTGACCACAAGGGGGCTGGTGGCAATGGGACAACTCTTACCTCTGGAGGATCTTCTGAGAGTCTAGAAAAGCCATAATGGAAGGTTTCTAAAATCAGCTCTTGCCTGGAAATAGAACTGCCTTTCTAATGCAGTGCCTGTCCCCAAACCCTCCACAGTCCCAGTGTGGCTGGTTAACAGCTGAAGGCTCAAGTTAACACCTGAATTCTCTGGGAGACAGTGGATTATACAGTCCCTTGGGCATCTGGGTCTAAGGATTGTTTGACTGGAAATGATCCTAAAATGGTTCATTTTGTCCCTCTTTTGGCCTTTTGGTACCTTCAGCCATCTCTAATGGGTTCAACTAAAAGGTTTGGAAGGCCCTTCTGAAGATTGAGCTTCTAAGATTCCATGACTCTCGCCAATTGTAAAGATTCTCAGAGCAAAAAAAAAAAAAAAAAATGCCTCTGGCTCCATAGCACCTCTTAGCACTTCTTTGAAAAGCAACGTTTCGCCTTGTTTCTCTCCCCAAGATCACTGTGGTCTTCTGCTTAGAGTGAGCTTCTAGTGACACTAGGTGGTGAGAAAGGGAAATGCATGCATGATGGGCCGAAGAAGGAAGGTGCTTTCCCTAATAAAACCCCCATTTGGGAAGGTAGGAAGTCACAAAATTGCAGGAGCAGAGTAGGGGGTGGGAGAGGATGAATCTCATAAGTTTGATTTGACTGATAATCACCTTATTGTCAGAAATCTCTTGCCAATTAGCTTTCCTCCCTAACATCCTATCCCAAGCACCAGTACTTGACCTTTGCCTCAGAGCACAGCTGAGAGCAGGCTGGATTAAATTCGCTTTCTCTGGTATCAAGGACAACAAAAGAAAATAAGCACCAAGAACAACGGGCCTCTGGTCAAGATGGTGACACAGGCAGACAAGGGTCGCCTCTTCACACAAGCACATCAAAACTACAACTAAAATACGAGCAACCTTCACTCAGCAACGTCAGGAATCAAGTTGAATAGAAGTCTGACAACTATGTAACTGAAGAAACCACATCCATCCAGACTGGTAGGAGGGGCACCGAACACGCTGGCCCTGCACCCACATGGATAAGAATAGCAGGAGGGGTAGCTCAGGAGCAAGGAGTCCCAGGCCCACACCGGCCCCCAGCCCAGGATCCCATTGTCAGGAAGATAAGTCCCCACAACTTCTTACTGCAAAAACCAGTGGGGGGGATTGAGTTGGTGGAAGAGGCTCCTGGAGCCCCAAGCACTTCCTCTTAAAGAACCCACACATGGACTCCCTCCCTCTGAGCTCCAGAGCTGGGGTGGCAGCTTGAAGGGCACCAGTGGTATACAGGGAGAGTCGGAAATGTCTGGCATTAGGGTGAGCAAAGGCCATTGTACCTTGGCTGAGCCCTCCCTCCACAGAGCCTGTAGGCTGGTGCCATATCTGAGACTCCATCAGCCTGGCTAACACTGTGTGACCCACCTTGGAGATCCACAGTGACTCTACCCCACCCAACTTACAGGCACACCCATGCTTTTCCATAAGAATGGCTGGTCTTGGCTCCTAAATCCTAGCAAACAAGCAACAGCTGGCTTCAGTGAGCCTTAGTGGCAGCCAGATTAAAGTCACAGCTTGGCTCCAAACCCAGCATAAGTAGCAGCCACCTCAGATTGCTTTACAGCTCAGGCAGGGTGGCCCCGGGTGAACCACAGGTGGGAGCTGACCTTGGCCTACACCACCTGGGAAACCCCAGGGCCAATGCACCCAGTGGGACAGCTACAGAGTACGTCAGAGCACCACACCCTGCCCTTGCACAGCTGATCCTCTGCGGAGGGCGGAGGTTGGTGGTCAGTGGCTACAGCCAATCCTTGCACCTGATGGGCCTGGGTAAATCCCTCCCATTGATCTGCCAACAGCAACCAAGGCTCAACTACAAGAGGAGGGTGTACTCAGCCCACAAAAAGGGTGCACCTCGAGTACTCAGTTCAGATGATAGAGGAGGCTGTGCCACTGGACCCTGCTGCACACCTACTACATTAGGCCACAATACCAGGACATGGAGTACATAGGCAGCAAAATCTCGGATATTGCTCGTAGAAATTTTTTATTGGATACATCTCCCCAGGCAAGGGCAACAAAAGAAAAAATGAACAAATGGGACTACATCAAACTAAAATGCTTTTGTACAGCAAAGGAAATAATCAACAAAACAAAAAGACAACCCACAGAATGGGAGAACATATTGACTGATAATTCTGATAAGGGGTTACTATCCAAAATTTATAAAGTACTTACTAAATTCAACACCAAAAAAACAAACAACCCAACTGAAAAATGGGCAAAGAACCTGAATGGACACCTCTCCAAAGCGGACATACAGATGGCCAGTAAACATGAAAAGATGCTCAACATCACTTATCAGAGAAATGCAAATAAAAACTACAGGGAGATACCATCTCACACCTGTCAGAATGGCTATCATCAGTAAATCAAAAAACAATAAAAGCTGGCGAGGATATGGAGAAAGGGGAAGCCTTTGGCATTGTTGGTGGGAATGCAGATGGTGCAGCCACTGCCACTGTCGAAAGCAGTGTGGAGACACCTCAAAAAATTAAAAATGGATCTGCATTTTGATACAGTAATCCTATATCTGGGAATATATCTGAAGGAACCCAAAGTACTAATTTGAAAAAAAAACATAAGCACCCCTGTATTCATTGCAGCGTTATTTACAATTGCAAAGATATGAAAGCAGCACAAGCCCAAGAATCCATCAACAGATGAGTGGATAAAACAACTATGGGACATTTCCACAGTGGAATTCTACTTGGCTGTCAAAAAGAAGAAATTTTTTACCCTTTGCAATAGCATGGATGGACCTTGACAACATTATGCTAAGTGAAATAAACCAGTCAGAGAAAGATAAATACCATATGATTTTGTTCAAATGTGGAATCTAATGAACAAGTTGAATTAACAAACAAAACAGAGACAGGCTCACAGATAGAGAGCAGATGATAGCTGGTAGGGGGTGGGGGTTGGCGGGTGGAGGGATTGAGCAAAAGGAAAAAAGAATCATGGACATGGACAACATTGGTGATTGCAGAGGGAGGGGGGTATAAACGGACTTAATTGTAATGGAAAAAATATAACACAGATTATATAAATATACACATATTTTTAATTTTACTTTGTAAATGTAGATTGATTTTATTTATTTTTAAAAATGTCAAATTACAAAATATTAAAAAAATTTAAAGCCATTATAAAGTCTCAGCAATTAAACCAACATGACACCTGCACAGAAATAATCAAGTAGATCAATGAAATATAATGAACATTCTAGAGACAAACGTATATATCTAACAATATAATAAATGATTAAGTTGATTTTTCAAATCAATGGGTTCAATAAGGCTTATTCAACAAATAAGGTGCATGGACCACTATTACTTGAAATAAAATGAATATAGAGCCCTATTTCACACATTATACAAGAAATATTCAGGTGAGTTAAAAATCAATATGTAGAATCTAAGGAGCTTTAGAAGAAAATAAAACTAATATTTTTCATGACCTGAAGTAAAATATTCAACCCCAGAAGCTAAAAAGTAAATATTAACAATATGACTATATTAAGCATTTAAGACTATATAGTAATATACATATAAAAAAAGTTAAAGGACAAGGAATAGAATAGGGAAGTATTTGCAACACATCTAAAAAAGGGTTAATAGGTTGCTTTTTTGTTTGTTTGTTTGCTATTTCTTTACAGGGGAAAATGTTCTACAAACCTTTAATCAATAAATGGATAAAGAATACCAATAAGTCATTTAAAGCTTTAAAAAAAAAAATAGAAACAGGTAAGAAGTATACAAAAAACAGGTTTAGTTTCAACAAATAGTAAAGGAACAATTAAAATAACCTCATTGTCTCAATCAGATTAATGAGTATTAAAAATATTGGTAATATCAAGTATTGGCAACTCTGAAAGGAACTGGGTATTCATAGAAACTTTTTCTGCATCTTAAAGCAGTCCCTTTAGCATATTTTGCAGTGCTGGTTTGGTGGAGGTGTATTCTTTTAGCCTTCTTTTGTCTGGGAAACTCCTTATTTTGCCTTCCGTTTTAATTGAGAGCCTTGCTGGGTAGAGCAGTCTTGGTCGCAGGCCTTTGCTTTTCATGACTTGGAATATTTTTTGCCATTCCCCTCTGGCTTGCAGTGTTTCTGCTGAGAGGTCAGCTGCTAGCCGTATCGGGGCTCCCTTATATGTTACTACCTCTTTCTCCCCTGCTGCCTTTAGGATTCTGTGTTTGTCTTTGATATTTGCCATTGTAATGATGATGTGTCTTGGAGTGGGCCTGATTGGGTTCCTCTTGAATGGGACCCTCTGTGCTTCCTGGACTGGTGTGACTTTTTCTCTCCTCCAGTTAGGGAAGTTTTCCATCATGACTTTTTCAAACAGGCTCTCTATCCCTTCCTCCTCCTCTTCTCCTTCTGGTATCCCTATTATAAGGAAATGATTACGTTTCAGGTTGTCCTGCATTTCCCTCAATGCCTCTTCATTCTTTTTGAGTCTTTTTTCATTTTCTTGCTCTTTCTGGGAGGTTTTTTCTGCCTAGTCCTCCAGCTCGCCGATTCGGTCCTCAGCTTCATCTAGCCTGCTTTGGATTCCTTCTACTGTGTTCTTCAATTCAAAAATTGTGTTCTTCATTTCCTCTTGTCTCTTATTGATAGTTTCTATGTCCTTTTTCATGCTGATATAGTTTGCAGTAAGTTCCTCGTAGTTTCCCTGTAGTTTTTGGTAATTCTCTCTGAGCTCACTGAGCTCATTGAGCTTCCATAGAACCGTTGTTTGGAACTCAATACCTGATAGTTTACTTGCCTCTCTTTCATTTAATTCTCTTTGTGGGGATTCCTCCTTTCCCTTCGAGTGGGGGTATTTCTTTGTCTTCCCGTTATTTGTGAGAGTCTTCTCTTTTGCTTCTGATTCTTAAGTTGGTCTGTCTTGATTTCCTGACTTTGTGGTGTGAACTTCTATGGTTGGAGACCACTGTTTTTGCTTTCTGGATCTGCCTCTGATGGTGTCAGATGTTGTCCCTGTCTGACCTTAGGCAGTCTGTTCGAGACTTCCAGGAATCTACTGTTTGTGGCCGTCTCCTTCAGCTGTTAATCTAGTCACTCTGCACTCAGCAGGCCAACTTAGACAGCTCAGAGCAGGGTGGAGTCCCTCCTGGGGGCGGGGCTATTGGGTCCTTTGACGCTGGTGCCACTCCGGGGGACTGGTCTCTGCCTGAGCAAGATGGCGGCTGCCGCATGGGGCATGAGTCAGCACTGAGTTCCCACCAGCTACTCTCTCAGTTCTCTCCCCAAAGCCTCCTCCCCTATTCTCTCCTCAGGGTCTCTAGCCCACTCTGCCCCCCGCCTTTCCTGGAGACCACGGTAAGTGGCTGCAAATAAAAATTTATACGTTGGTCCTTTAAACAGTTCTTTGTGTCTCCAGCCCCCTGTCTCTGGCAAAGAGCAACACTGCTGCTTTTTGCAGCTGGCTGTTTTCTGTGTACTTTTTGGGCTCTGGTGCTGTGGGCTAGAGATCCCCGCTTTTGGTTTAGACCTCACTCTTCTCAGGGGGATCCAACTGACTGTTTCAATATCCTTCTGGTGCCGCCGCCTGTGTGCGCCCCGCCCACCTTCTCGAGTGTCTAGCGCACTCCTTACCAGTTAGGTTGTGCTAAAGCCGATTCCTCTGTCTCCGAGGTTACAAGGCTCCTCTCTTGCTATTGTTCAGTTGTTTGTTTCAGGTGATTTCTCCACAATTTGGTTGTAATTCCAGGTCGGTCCTGGGAGGAGGTCAGTGTGACTTCCACTTACTCCTCCGCCATCTTGATAATCCTCAGATAACTCTTGCTTTTTAAAAAAGGATGTGAATCTATGATTTAGGGTTCTCTGTCTCTGTAAAGGTGGAGACCAAAGGGAAAAAATTGAGCCAGTTACTCCTCTATGGAGTGATTTGGATGAGTCCACCAGAGGCCCAAGTGCATGTGGCCAATAGCGTTCAGTCTTCCCTAGGCCCTGAGGGAATGTGTGTGGATATTTATACATGTACCCTGCACGCATGGATGTATGAACTAGAGGAAGTTACTACAGTGGAAGGGTTCTTAATAACAAGGTCTGTCTGGCATGATGTATTTAACATTCTTACACCTCTTTAATAATATACATTTTAATAAAATGAAAGTTATAATAAATGTTTTGAATATTAAAAATAACCTACAGAGGAAAATAAGTGGAGAAAGCTATTTGCTTTGCACTTTTTCTGCAATTGCTGCTCATTGTATGCATATTCTGGTTCAGCCCTGCCCATGGAAGACTCATGAATTAAGTTTTATTTTTATTTCTCTCCTCTCCCTCCAGTGACACGTCTTTTAATTTTTTTTTCTTTTCTTCTGGAAACTCTGTGGTGAATCCTTTCTTGCACGATCAGGTTGTGCATAGGCTTGTAAGAGTGTTTGCTGCATACAGTGTAAGCCTTGTGACCACCAATAAGCTTCAGTGGTTTCTACTGAAAAAGAGAAAAAGAAAAGGAAAAGGAAAAGGAAAAAATGAACTGGTGCCCTTTCTCTGAGTATGAGGGTGTTGAGACCCCAGACTTATCCTTACTCTCAACAGAGTGCCGGAGCAGAAGAAATACGACTATGGTTGTTTCACAGCCCAGAGCATCCTGAGGAGTGGAAGAGTGATTTCCTTCCCTCCTGAGTAGGGAATGGAAATAGGGCAGAGAGAGAGATATAGGCATGGAGGTTGAGTAAAATGGAGGTTGCCATCCTTGTTAAGCAATGATTATATAAATAACCAGGTGATACAATATAATCCCAGTAGATGCCAGCAGCATGGTCAAATGCCATCCCCATGCCTGGCACCAGGTAGGTTGCCCTTCCATCCTGCTCTTACCCTGCCACATTCCTGGTAAAGGAGGACTCTAAGTGATTGAGATGTAATATCAACAACCCGTTTGAATGGGACTTGAAGAAGAAATTCAGTTCAGTTATAGAACAAGTATTTTTTGCACACTCATCCCACAGCATCTGTAGATCCACCTCAGATTTCTCTGTGAGTTCTAGACTTGTGTGCAAGTTAGATTAGATTTTTCAGCCTCCAGCTGAATATGCTCAAAACTAAACCCATCTCTTCTCATCCTCCTCACCCCTTAACTAAAAACTGTCCTTCTTGCCTTTCTTATTTTAGTGAATATTACCAACATCCATTTAGTTCTTTAGGGTCGGTTCTAGGATGTTGTATGTGTGTTGGGGAGCAGGGTGTAGTTCAAAAAACACTGAAGATTAAAAGCCAACTAAGGCATCTCCATTCTATTATCTCTCACGCATACTTGGAGTTTGCAGGGGATTTAGTTTAAAAAGTAGGCATGCGACTTCTGGTCAAGATGGTGGCATAATTAAAGTGGTTTGCCCCTTCACACAACCACATCAAAATTGCAACTAAATTATAGAACAACTATCATTCAGAACCATCAGAAATCAAGCGGAACGGAAGTCCTACTACTACAGAAGTAAAGAAGAAACCACACAAAGATTAGCAGGAGGGGTGGAGACATGGAACAGGCTATCCCACAACCACGTGTGGTGGATAAAAATTGGGAGAGAAATATCAGGAGCGACGGGCCCCAGACCCATACCAGGACCCCAAACCAAATGCTCCAAGGCCAGGAAGATGAGTCTCCAGAACTTCTGGCTGTAAAAACCAGTAGAGATTGAGGCTGTGGAAAACAGAAACTGCTGGAATCCCAGGCAGTTCCCCTTGAAGGGCCTGTGCACAGGCTTACCCAGACTCACTCCCTCTGAGCTCCAGTGTGGGGGCAGCAGATTGAAAGACAACAGAGACATAGGGGGAGGAATTGAACTGTATGGCATCAGGGCAAGGGCTGCAGGGCAGCTTTCCCCCAGACAGAAATGCTGGCAGAGGCTCTTGTTTCTTTTCTAAGCTTTCCCCCAACAGTGCTACAGAGTGAGCAGGCGGGAGCCATATGTGAGACTCCATCATTCTGGCTATCACTGGCTTCCCCACCCTGGTGATTCCCTGAAGCCCTGCCCCACAGAACTTTTGAGCCCACTCAAGCTGTTTCCAGTGGCTTTCCCACAAATGACTTGTTTTGGCTCATGCTTCAGATTCTCCTAAATTCTCTCAGACAAGCACCATCTGGCTTCAACAAGCCCCCGTACCTCTCACTAAGTTGCCCCAAGGCCTGGCACTAGAAGTGGCTGGCCTTAGTTCACAGCTTGTCCTCACCTTGGAACCTCTAAGACCAGCACAAGTAGCAGCCATCTGTATATTGTTTTGTAGCTTATGCTGTGTGACCCTGGACAGAACACACAGGGTGGCTGACCCTGGATGTGCCAAGAGCAATCAAGGCTCAACTACAACAGGAGGGTGTACACAGCCCATATGGTGAGTGCACCTTGAGTACCCAGATTGGGTAATAGGGGAGGTTGTGCCACTGGACCCTACAGAACACCTACTGCATTAGGCCACTCTACCAAGCCTAGAAAATAGAGCAGCTCTATCTAATACACAGGAACAAACACAGGGAGACTTCCAAAATGAGGAGAAAAAGAAATATAGCCCAAATGAAAGAACAGGACAAAACTCCAGAAGAAGAACTAAGCACTATGGAGACAAGCAATATACTAGATGCAGATCTCAAAACACTAGTTACAAGGATGCTCAATAAACTTAGTGAGGACCTCAGCAGCATTAAAAAAGACCCAGGCAGAAATGAAGGATATACTAACTGAAATAAAGAACAATTTACAGGGGATCAGCAGCAGAATAGATGAAACCAAGAATCAAATCAATGATTTGGAACATATGGAAGAAAGGACATCCAATCAGTACAGCAGGAATAAAAAAGAAACCAAAAAATCGGGGATAGTGTAAGGAACCTTTGGGGCAACTTCAAACATTCCAACATTCTTATGTGATAGCAGAAAAGTTTTCATTGGGAAAATTCTAAATATTAGATTGTGTTTTCTTCTCCTATGAAAATCATGGGAAAATACCCATTATTTAATTTTTATGGTTCAGCTGGCCTAGTACCATTTTTACCCTGGGGCAAATCTGAGAGCTTCCCACCTACAATGTTTTAATGAGCCACAGGGGTAATCAGGCAGAAGAAGAAAGACCATCCTGAATTTGGACCAAGACTTCCTCCATTTTTGATGCCCTTGCAATTTCTTTTGTGGGTGACAAGGAGAAGACAGGCCCACTCAGGACCATCAAAGACCACAGCTCTTAGACTTTATGGGAGGGGAAATCTAGGTCTCAGGGACTTCAGAAACTTTGAGTGTGTCCTACCATGAACTATCCATCAAGTGTATCTGAAACCTTCCTGCCAGTCAGTTCCACGCACTCTGAAGGTCCACACTTCCTGTCAGTTGTCTGGCCATACTCCCCCACCCCCACTCTAAACCTGCCTCTGGGTTAAAGGAAGCTAGCCTTTGATTTAAAAGTAACATTCCAGTATTTTAGCAGGAAATGGAGGTATTCATCACCCAAGGGATCTGGCTCAACTTGAAGTAGTCAAGGTAGGCAGTGGGCTCAAGAATCTACCTGACAGATGTCAGGCCCTGTGGATTCCTGAAGAGCCATGGAAAGTAGGAAGGTTTGTCCAGGGAGGAGGGAGCAATCTGATTCCCTGGGCTCTTCTTGATGGAGCTCAGTCTTAGCCATTTCCCTGCCTCAAATACTTGGATAAAGACCAGCCAAGGAAAGACATTCCTGAGTCCTCTTCCCTTCAGCCATTCACCTCAGTCACACTCACCTCCTCTCATCCATTTCTCCAGGTCCGTCCTCTAGCAACAGTCACCACCGCAGCCCCCAGGATTTTCAGTGGCTTTGGCTTGTACAGAAGTGCCTCTAGTCTCTTCTGCTCCACTGTATTGTATTCTCTTCTACAGTGGTTTTTCAAACTATTTAAAAAGCATGCTTAATTTTTATTTTAATTGTATTTTTGTTATATTATAGTTGTCTGAATTTTTCCCCCTTTCCTGCCTCTACCCAGATCATCCCATTCCTTCAGGCAATCCTGACACAGTTGTCCATGTCCATGGGTCATGCACGTATGTTCTTTAGCTACTCTATGCCCTATGCTGAACTTTACATCCCCATGACTATTCTGTAACTACCAAATTGTATTTTTTAATTTCTTCAACTTTTTCGCCCATTTATCTGATCCCCTTCCTGTCCAGCAGCCATCAAAACATTCTCTGTATCTATGAGTCTGTTTCTGTTCTGCTTTTTTATTTTGTTTTTTAGATTCAATTGTTGCTAGATATGTATTTTGCCATTTTATTGTTCATATTTTTTTATTTTCTTCTTAAAGAAGACCCTTTAACATTTCATATAATATTGATTTGGTGGCAATGGACTCCTTTAGTTTTTTCTTGTTCAGGAAGCTCTTTATCTGTCCTTTAATTCTTAACGATAGCTTTGCTGGGTATAGTAATCTTGGTTGTAGGTCCTTGCTTTTCATCTCTTTGAATATTTCTTGCCAGTCCCTTTTAGCAGGCAAAGTTTCTTTTGAGAAATCAGCTGACAGTTGTATGAGAGATCCCCTGTAGGTAACTAACTGCTTTTTCCTTGCTGCTTTTAAGATTCTCTTTTTGTGTTTAACCTTTGGCATTTTGATTATAATGTATCTTGGAATGGCACTCTTTGGGTTCATCTTGTTTGGGACTCTCTGTGCTTACTGGATTTCTTCATCTATTTCCTTCATCAAGTTAGAGATGTTTTCTGTCATTATTTTTTCAAATAGGTTTTCAATTTTTTGCGCTCTCTCTTCTCCTTCTGGCATTCCCATGATGTGAATGTTGGTATGCTTGAAGTTTTTCCAGAGGTTCCCTACATTATCCTCATTTTTTTTTTATTATTTTTTCTTGTTCTGATTGGGAGTTTTTTTGCTTCCTTATTTTCCAAATGGCTATTTGATTCTTGGCTTCATCCACTCTACTGTTGATTGCTTGTCAATTATTCTTCATTTCAGTTAGTGTATCCCTTCATTTTTGACTGGATCTTTTTTATGCTATGGAGGTCCTCACTAAGTTCATTGAGAATCCTTATAACCAGTGTTTTGAATTCTGCACCTAGTAGCTTGCTTGTTTCCACTTTCTTTAGTTCTTTTTCTGGAGTTTTGTTCTGTTCTTTCATTTGCGCCATATTTCTTTGTCTCATTATTTTGGCAGCCTCCCTGTTGTTGTTCCTATGTATTAGGTAGAACTGATAGGACTCCCTATCTTGGTAGCATGGCCTAATGTAGTAGGTGTCCTGTAGGATCCAGTGGCACTGCCCCCCCCATCTCCCAAGCTGTATACTTGAGGTGTGCTTTCTGTGTGGTCTGAGTATCCCTCCTCTTGTAGATGAGTCTTGATTGTTGTTGGCAGGTCAATGGATGGGATTTATCCAGTCCAGACAGCTGGTAGTACTGGCTGTGGCCCCTGGCCAGCAATCACCTCCCTCCATGGTTTGTAGAAGTGGTTGGTTGGTGCTCCAACATAGTCTGTAACTGTCTGCTGGGTGTGCAGGCTCTGGAGTTTCTCAGGTGGTACAATGGGCCAAAAATCAGCCTCCACGTGTGTTCTGTCCGGGGGGGACCCCTAGGCATAAGCTATAAAGCGATCTGCAGATGGCTGCTGCTAATGCCATGCCTGGGGTTACTCAGAGAGCAGTACAAAAGCTGGGCTCAGCTTTTGCTGTTTGAGCAGGTTTAGGAAGGTCCAAAGGATGCACCTAGCCCAGCTCTTCATATGGAAAAGCCACTGTTACCAGCTTGGGTGGGCCTGTAAGTTGAGTGGGGTGGACCCTTAGGAAATCGTCAGAGTGAGCCTTACTGTGTGAACCAGGTTGATGGAGATTCAGATATTGTGCTCCTGCACTGTGGCTTTGTGTAGGGGTATCACCAGTAGTGATACACGCATCTCACATGAGCAGCACGGCCAAACTGACCACTCTATCTTCCAGAGACAAGTAGACTGAGAAGGAGGCGTGGTTAAGGAGAGCTGTTTCTGGGTGCTCAGGTGGACAGTTGGAAAGATGGGCCCCAAGAACCTGCAGTCCTGCCCCTGGAGGACTGCCTTGTTTCCTCCTTGTGCCTTGAGGGTGACTGAACCACACCCTGGGAGCTACCTCAGGGCCCTTCGGGGCCCAGGGGCCACCTGGTGCTGAGTTGGGGCTTTGAGATGAGCTTCTACATGGTAGGGAGCAAGAAGGTCTCCATACTGCCCCTGGAGGAGAAATTTCCTGCAGGAGGTGGCTTCACTATTGAGAAGCTGGAGAAGGCTCAGCCTGCCTCTGAGACCAGCTTAGACAACTGCCCAGAGTGCACGTGGATGTTCTTCCTTGTGGACCAGGAGAGGGGCTGCTGCAGCAGGTGTCGAAGGAGCTGGGAGGGCGGGGGGGGTGGTGGTGCAGGACTTCTGGTTGTCATTCTGCCACCTCATTTGATTCCTTCCTATTTAGTTGGTTTTATTTAGAACCCTTACCAGAAAATGCTTTTAGCATTTTATTATATGTGATGCCAGGTAAATAGGGATGTTTATCTCAAGCAGAGAGGTTTATAATATATTCAACTAATGGCTCAGGGTTGGGGAAAAGAATTGGACAGAGAAATAAAGCTGTGCCACCCCTCACTGAAGGTCCCTCAGGGTTGCATGGAGTGAAGAGAGTGGACCCCCATGATCTTCTATTTTAGGCAATTGGAGACTGCACAACATCTGTGGCCATTTGCCACCTCCATCTTCATCCTGCTTACCCTGCAGGCACAACTGTGACATGGAAAGAACACAGGCTTTGCTGTCAGGAAACATGGATTTTGATCATGACTCTGGCTCTTGTGACTTTAGGTGGGTCATTAATATTTCAAAGCCTCAGTGTTCCCCACTCTGAAGTGGAAATAATAACACTTCTCCCAGGATTTTGTGAGACCCGAAAGTATAATATGAGTGCACTTGGTAAATAATTACACATGCACTGTTGTATGTATAAGTTTTGGTTAGCTTTATATATGCATGTAATAAGCAATTCTAAAAAGAGGTAGAAAAGTTCTGTTCTTTTCTTTTCTTGTCCCATGCAACCCACCCATCTAACCTAGTTTGAGACAGGGATGGGGAATTTGGGAAAGACTTTTTGAGGGAAATAGCAGGAGATGAGTGAGCTCAACAGGGTGACCCAGAGTAAGCCAGGCAAAGGAATGGGAGGGGGTGGGGTGAGTAGCAGGAATTGCCAGTAACATGTGCAGAGACCAATAAGGGAAATAACAGACTGTTTTGTGAACTTCAAGAAAAACTGAAGACACTTGCATACAAATGTTGGGGTCCTGTTCCTAAAGGGCACTGCTAATACATTGGTCAGTTGGTGTGGTAGAAAGGCCAGTGTTTCAAGTGAGCAGAGATGTGTCCAGGCAGTGACGGTGACAGGGGGTGGGAAGTGGGAAAGAAACTTATTTGTTTATTCAACAAATATTTATTGAGTGCCTGAGTAAAGCAGGGCACTGTACTGAGTGTCAGAACCTTTCTGGCCCTCACACTAAACACAGTTGCTCTCGGTCACATTCTACCCCATGTGTGTACCTGTGTGTGTTCTTGTGTGTATATATGGGCATGTGCACACATGTATGTCTGTGCACTGATGGTAGTAGAGGGTGGGTCAAATCTATCTGTAGTCCTACCACATGAGTTATACCTGAGGTTGACTCCCAAAGGCTGGGACCAGGAGTTAGCTACCAGGAAAAGCTTGCAGTAGATGCATCCAGAGGCTGAGTGGTAATGCCTCATCCAAGGAGAGCTCCAAGTATACACTGGAGAGTGTGGTCAGAAAGCTGGAAGGGCTGGGCAAAATATAAGGCCAAGAACAAGATGCGTGAGTCAGTGGGGAGGGTGTCCAGAGCAGGTGTTCTCCTCAGGACTGGGTTATCCAGAGGTCCACTCACTGCGTGAATCGTGCGTGTGCAGCCTGGAACAGGTTTTCTCTGGGGCTTTGATGTTACACAGGCATTCACACCAGGGAGCTATTGGCTCCTTTACACGAATTTAGTTAGCACATACACTTTCAGTATCTCACTCTTAGAGAGAGATATGAACATGGGCGAGACATACTAATGACAAGAAAGGGTTTACCGCTCACTGAAATAATAAGCAACACACTTTGTTAAACACCCACGGAGAAGGCACAGGACTCCAATACAAGGCAGAATGTGCTTGGGAGAGGAATGACGATGGGATCATAGGAGAGGTGAGGATTACTTTCTGCTCAGGAACTGAGGAAGATTTCGAGTAGCCGCCAAAATGTGTTAAAATGGAGCATGATTGTCAGAAAGGCATTTCCCGTGGAGGCTATGATGTTGCTACAAACATGACCTTAGACAAATGCTGGGCGAATGAAATGCTGTTTCCTTTCCCTAGAGGGTGGCTCCCTATGAGAGAGTAGAGGGAGACAAGATTAAGAAGGTGGTGCAGGGCCTTGGGCACCCCGAGAGCCTCTCCAGGGGTAATCAGAGTTCATCAATTAATATTTATTTAGCACCTGCCAGGTACTGAGAATGTGGAAATAATATGACTCAATTCATGCCCTTGCTGGGCTCATGAATAGTTGTGACAGCAGTGTTCCTGGAGGTGAGCACACACAGAAGGGGTTGCCTAATGGGGAGAGATTAGGGAGGGGCCATAAGAAATGACGTTTAAAGTGCCAGGTTGCCAAGCAGATAGTGAGGTGGAGGTGGGCAGTCTGGGCAGTTGAATGGAGTGCAGGTGGAAGACCAGCAAGGTCAAAGTGGGAGCCCTGGAGGACATCAGGCATGCTGGGGGAAATGATCAGAAAACATGTGCCAAGTGACTACTATGTGCTAGGCCCTGCTCTGCAATCTGGGGATACAGTCAAGGAGTCCGGCAAAGCCTTGCCTTCATTCTACTTGGGAGGAAAAGGGAAGGCTGACAAGAGTAGACAAGACAGGGGCACTATCAGAGTGTGAGACACCTTCTGAAGGAAATTAGCAGGTTGATACTGTGGACAGTAACTGGGGCAGAGGGCATAGGAGGAGGGCCCCATACAGATGGACAGACCTAGACCGGGACTCTGCACAGCAACAGTGGTGTGAGAGCAGGCGCATCTGGGGGAGTGAGAGCCAAGCCCAGCAGCCTCCCTCTCTCTGCAACAGTGCTCTCCAAAACCGGAGTGGAGATTGCCTCTGGAAGCAGAATCTACAGGCAGAGAGGAGCTCCTCCCAGCCTGTTTATACTCTGCTTGTAGGCCTCTCGTGGAGAAGCCCTCAGAAATGGTCTAGTGCCCCCGGGCCGCCCCCTTCTCCCGATTCTGCTTTCCAGTGAAGGCTCCCAGGCAATCCGACTTCTAGGGAAATAACAGGCAGAGTGGGACGGGTGGCACACTCCTAGAGGACAAGGCAGGTCATCTTGGTAAATGTGCGTGTGCGCGACCTTCAGAAGAGGGTATGAAATCAGCCTCATGGCTCCCTCCGTACCAGTCCTACGCCTTTTTGGATTACATTTCCCTTGCCCGCCATTCTTTGGACACAAGGGGGCAGCAGAGCCTTGAGCTTGGCAGGCTGCAGGGCCAACGTGGGGGAGGATTCTTCCTTCAACCTTGTTCATCCACCACTTGCTCACTTGCCTGAGGCCTGCTCTCCTGTTCTACCTTGAAGCCTGAGTGGGACAATCAGGAAGAGGAAGGGCCCTGCCTGCACAGAGCACCCTGATATTCACTGACCTTTATTCAGCCATATGTAATATACACTCCTTTTCCTCATCTGCAAAGGAAGCCAAGGCTCAGGAAGGCTAACCCACATTTATCTGCCAGCTCCAGAGCCAGGCTAGGGAGTAGCCCGCAAGTAGCCTGGATGACAGACTGAGTGAGAGGAACCCCGGCTGGTCCCTGGAGGGGAATTCCTCTGGGCCCTGTCTGCTGTAGTGAAAACCTCCCCAGGACGCTGGAGCAAGAAAGTCAAGTGCAGTGGAAAAGACATAGTAAACCCATCAGATCCACTCGACAGTTGTTAAGCCCAATGCATGTGTTAGGTCCCATGTTAGTAATAGAAGTACAGAGGGAAACTGGATTCAGGCTCTTCTAAAAAGTTCACAGTCAGGTGGGTAAATGGCCATTGCAATATAGTGTGGTAAGTTGAGAGAGAGAGAGAAGAAGAAGAAGGAGAAGGAGAAGGAGAAGGAGAAGAAGAAAAGAAAAGAGGAGGGGAGGGGAGGGGAAGGGAGGGGAGGGGAGGGGAGAGAAGAGGTGTGTTAACCTAGACTTGGGCTTGGGGTCGAGGGAGGTCAGGATCCCGCCGGCTACTCTCCCCATTCTCTCCCCAAAGCCTCCGTCCCCAGTCTCTCCTCAAGTGTCACCAGACCTCTCTGCGCCCCCGTTAGCCAGGGATCTACCGTCTGTGGCTGCCACTCTGCATTCAGTAGGCGGCTTAGACAGCACAGGGTGGGGTGGAATCCTGCCTGGGGGCGGGGCTATTGGGTCCTTTGACGCTGGTGCCGCTCCGGGGGACTGGTCTCTGCCTGAGCAAGATGGCGGCTGCCGCATGGGGCATGAGTCAGCACTGAGTTCCCACCAGCTACTCTCTCAGTTCTCTCCCCAAAGCCTCCTCCCCTATTCTCTCCTCAGGGTCTCTAGCCCACTCTGCCCCCGCCTTTCCTGGAGACCACGGTAAGTGGCTGCAAATAAAAATTTATACGTTGGTCCTTTAAACAGTTCTTTGTGTCTCCAGCCCCCTGTCTCTGGCAAAGAGCAACACTGCTGCTTTTTGCAGCTGGCTGTTTTCTGTGTACTTTTTGGGCTCTGGTGCTGTGGGCTAGAGATCCCCGCTTTTGGTTTAGACCTCACTCTTCTCAGGGGGATCCAACTGACTGTTTCAATATCCTTCTGGTGCCGCCGCCTGTGTGCGCCCCGCCCACCTTCTCAAATGTCTAGCGCACTCCTTACCAGTTAGGTTGTGCTAAAGCCGATTCCTCTGTCTCCGAGGTTACAAGGCTCCTCTCTTGCTATTGTTCAGTTGTTTGTTTCAGGTGATTTCTCCACAATTTGGTTGTAATTCCAGGTCGGTCCTGGGAGGAGGTCAGTGTGACTTCCACCTACTCCTCCTCCGTCTTAAAATATGAACACCCTTTAATCTTGCAACATGTCACAGGAACATGCTGCAGTGTTCTGGCTTTTGCCTACCACTCAAGACAGTTCAAAGAGCTTCTGGAACAGCTTTGTACATTTCAAGAGGAGATTTTGGGAACTGAGTTTTCCCAGAGTACAGTGTACAGGATTAGGGGAAGTTGGATGCTTGAAAGGAGACTTGGAAGCTGGGAAATTAGTTTGTGGTTGGTCCTTTTCCTCTTGAGACCTTTCTTTTCCCTGTGCCTTAACAAGTGACTCCCCTTCAAATTGGAGACTGATGTGGAAATTGACAAAGGGGGTCGTGATGAGTACATTCAAGATAAATCCAGAGGTTAAGATTGTAAACAAATAACAAACACAATTTTAAACACAAAAACCATAAGGTTAAAAATTGATTAGGTTACATGAAAATTAGATTCTTGATTGATGAAAGACCTGATAACTCAGAGGTCAAGCAGTCAAATTGGAAGAAATATTTGCAAGGGATAAAACTGACAGGGAACATAACCTTTTAGAATATAGAAATCAACAACCACAATAGCAGGATATACAAAGAGAAAAAAGAACAGGGAGGGGATCAGGAAATTTATAGAAGAAGAAACTCCAAAGTTAGGAAATATTGTGTGTCAAGAATTGTCTAACTCTTCACCAATTTTTGTGTCTTCTCTTCTTTGGCACAGTTACACTACATTTCTCAAGCCCCTTGCCTTAGGCCATGTGACTGAGTTTTGGCCCAAGGAATGTGAATGTATCAATGTATGGCACTATTTACATGGTCCCAGAAATCTCCCACAGCACTCTCTGAGGAATCTCTCTTCCCTGCCTTGCTGGCTGGATGCAGAGAATTAATGGAGGCCTTGGGCCTCAGGAGAGGACACAGCCACACAAAGAAGTCTGACCACTGGAACAGTATTCCTGCCCTGGCCTCTACCACACTGAATTGTGATGTGAACCAAAAATAAGATTTATTTTGTTAAGCCATGACATCAGGGCTTATCCTACTGATACAAATGTTTAGATGTGCTCAAACTGATCAGAGAAGGGCAAGATTTAAAAAGTGTATAACTTCTCTTATTTAGACTGGCAAAAAAATTGCAAAAATTCTGGAAAGAGTTGGAGGTATGCAAGTGTGTGGTGCTTTAGGAACTCCCATGTGTTGCTTGTGGGATATGGACGGTGTACCTTGCTGGGGGCAATCTGATGGTTCTTACTAAAATTAGATATGCAGATATCTTATCACTCGGCAATTCTACTCCTGGGAATATACCCGTAGAAATTCTCATCCAGGTCTATACAGGGGAGACATGGAGAGCTATAGAAACGCTGTATTGGAGAGTTAGAAGCAATCTGGGTGTCTGTCACTGGGGGAGTAGGTAAGTAAATGAACAGATACATACAAGTGGTGGAGAACTGTGCAGTGGCAGGAAGTAACGGACCACACATACACATGGCAAAATGAAAATGATGTAAATAAAAATATATGCATACAAAACAACAGTATTCATTTTACAAAAATACATATAAAGAAAAGAACCTACACTAAACAACTTAGATGTGGAGAATGAGGGTGGAAAATAGAAGAAGAAGAAATAGAATTGAATGAACTGCTTTACTTTCACTAAGCAGACTCATTTCAAAAGCTTCTGACAAGAGATTGAAAGACTAACAATTATAGCTTTTTACTTCTGAGGCTTGGTTTCCTTTACAGAATCTGATTTCCGTGAGGTTATTACATCTATCCTCAATTTTTAAAAGCCCACATTCAGCCTTCACTGCTGTTTTTCTAGTCTCATAAGTAGCCTCTTTCCATTGCTTGACCCCATGCTTTTTCAACAACTAAATGAAACAATAAAAGAGGAGCAGAATTACAAGATCCATTCTTAGTCCAAACAGCTATTACTCAGAACATAAAACTATTTGCTTTTTTCATATGTAAGAAACAGATGAAGAAAAGAATGAAATGCATTATCCTTATGTTTATAGAGCATTATTAATGACAAGTGTCCTAAATATGTGTGTGTATTTATCCATATACGTGTGTGTGTGTGTGTGTGTGTGTGTGTGTGTGTGTGTGTGTGTGTGTATGGCTAAATATATACTTTACCAATACAAAAATTAGGAGGAAGCAAGAAAAAAAAATTAGTGGGCCTGTGAAGGTAGCCCTAAGTCATGTCTTAATAAGTATTGTAAATAAGCATGTGACAAAGGAACATCCCACCAAGGAAGAAAGGAGACAAAGCAGAATAATGCAAATAGCACAGAAGCCACTTCAGTTCTCAGCTTTTGCCAGGTGGGCGTGTGGAAGCTCACACTAATTTTCAGCCTCACCGAGTTTTGCCATTACATCTGCTGGGCACACGCTGACCTCCAGTAAGCTGGCCAGCTGCCACAGCAGAGCCGTTGGTCCCTGGCTCTGCCAAAGGCCCCAGTGCCATCTCCCTGCAGTTCACAGACCTGTGATGGGGAAGGGTTGGTGAAGGACACCTCTTGGCTGGAGAATGGAATTAGTCCAGGCTGCTTTTTTCCCAAGGAACCCTTAGCCACACACTGCCCCAACATCTCTTTCCTCCATCACCCTTCGTCCCTTAGTCCAGCCCTTTGCCACCATATGCCTTGCCTTTCCTTCCCCTCCTTGGCATCCTTCTTCGAACTTTTTGCAACCTGGGCAATGGATTCAGTGGCCGGCTCAAAATTTGGAGACATGAGCATAGGTAACCAGACAACTAGATAACTAGAGTTTCTGGCCCAAGCAGTACCTGTGTGGCTGTGGTTTTCAACCCAGCACACTGTGAGTGTAAGCACTGTTAGAACCATACAAAGCACAGGTTTTGTACACGCACACCTCTCATAGTGTGATGGGGCAGCCTCCTTTCTTCTCCACAGTTAGGCAGGCCTTTGAACAAAGGAGGGAAGCCAAGAGGTGGTGGACTCCAAGAAAAGGCTCCCTGCCTCTCTGCAATTAAGGCTCAGATTAATTACCCCAGGACTCACCATATGTATTCATTAAAATCTGAAGCGGGCCCTGTGGGATCGGATTTGATGAGTTATCATTTTGCTTGCAATTTTGTTTATTTATTATTAATTACTAAGCACATGAAAAGCTCCCCAGGTGCTGGTTCCTCTGACTCCAGGAGTTGCTTAATTTGGCTTGGCCTTGGATTCTGACCTGGGGGCTCACAGCTGCCTCAGGTCTGGCTTGAGCAGAGAGCTGGGAAGAGGCCAGGTGAGGCCGCTCTGCTGCACCAGTGCAGCCCTGCTATTCACGCCGCAGGCAGAGGTGATGGGAACAGGTCCTCAATTGCTGTCGTCTACTGCGTGAACATTTATTTCTTGTAGATAAGCAGAAGAAGCCATGGAGTGTCAAAGGAATAATCACTGCCTGCTAGAGTCCAAATCATATCTAGAGCATCCGGGGCCTCTGACCTAAAGAAGGCCTTGATGTCTGAAGCACAGGGGACTTCGTCCAGGATTGGAAAGAGGAGCTTGGAGTGAAACTTGAGTAGCAGTTCCCATAATGTTCCCTGCCATCCTTTCCCGCTTTTTGTTGGGATACCTGTTTATCCTTTAGCACTTTTGAATGATTTGACCTAACCCCATTGGGTAAAACTGAGTAAAAGGAGTCCTGCTGGGGCCTGCTTCACAGAGGAAACTTGGAAAGACCTCTGTGATCAAGTACCCTTGATGTCAAAATCTGTGCTTGTTTCAAAGGTGGCTCTACATCTAGACATGCAGGTATTTTATAAAATCATGAGATATGTCATACATGTAGAAGTGAGCATAAGACATTTGTATATCATGAAAATATTAATATAAAATGAACACTAGATAACCTCCCCCAAGTTAAGAAACAGAACACTGCAGGATCTTAGAAGCACCCATTTACCTACCTGAGCACAGCCCCTGCTCCTCCAGAAGCAACCACTATCCTGATGTCTAAAGTAATCATTTCATTGTTTTACTTTACAGTTTACTAATCATTTATGCTTCGCTAAGTAGTATTGTTTACTTTTGCCTGTTTTCAATTTTATGTAAATGGAATAAAAAATATAGGTCTTTTTTATGACTTGCTTCTTCCACTTGTTTTGGAGAATCACGTATGTCAATACCTATAGTGCTAACTGGTTTGTTTTCATTGCTGTACATGCCAATTTATTTACTCTACTGATGCTAGTCATTTAGATTGTTTCTAGTCGGGGGCTATTTCAAACAATCATGCTCAGAACATTCATGTACAAGTGTATGTGCTAAATCTAGGTATGTCCCTGAGGGTGCAATTGCTGAGCATAGTGTATGCACAAACTCTCCTCTGCCAGTTAATGCTATTTTCCAGAATGGTATACCAATTTATATGCCCACTATAAATAAATGAGAATATCTGTGATCAAGGTCCTTGGTTCTGGTCACGTAACCAAAACCAAGGTTTGGCTCTCTGCTGCAATGAAAGCCAAACTAACGACATAGGTACTGGTGAAAAGGGACTTTCATCTCAAAGCCCATCTCCTTCTCAGTGCAGGCAGGGATTTTTGTAAGGGGTGAGAGGGACAAGGAGAACAAAGCAATCAGGGGAGAGGCTGTGGACGTGCAGGCAGTGTCCTTGCTGGTCCCGACAGGAATCTTTAATGTCAGCGTCCTGGAGCTGGTCAGTGCCAGTCAAATTTCTGCAGCTGGGTGATCTATGTCACCTGAAGTCATGGTCAAGGCCATTTCTTATTCAAACAGGAACTGAAACTGCTGCTGCTTGCAATATGCTTACAAAGAAACTGTCAGTATGTGAGTTCTTTTTATCAGTTTGTTAGTATATCTTATTCTAATTCTATTTCATGGTAAGTCAGAATAGTATAAAGTTGTTATTCCCTGTTACAGTAAGATCTTATTTTTGCCAAATATGGCTGTGTAACAATATCTCATTGTGGTTTAGTTTGCATTTCACTAATGAGGTTAAGCATCTTTACATAGATATATTGGCCATTTGAATTTCCTTTCTTATAAAGGGTCTGTTCAGGTCTTCTGTGCTGTTTTTTGTTTTCATTTTGATTCACAGAACTTCTTTACAGAGTCTTGACCCTAGCCCTTTGTTAGCTTTGTGTGTTGTAGTATCTTTTCCTACTCTGGCTTACCTCTTTGCTCTCTGAATGTATCTTTGGTTGAACAGATATTCTTAATTGTAATATACTCAAATTTACAAATCTTTTATTTGCAATGTATGGTTTTTGTACCTGGTTTAAGAATTCTTTTTCTACCCCCATGGTCATGAAGATATTCTTCTATATTACCTTCTAAATCCTAAGAGTTTTGCCCTTCATGTGTGGTTTTTAAATCTTTCTGAATTGATTTTTGTGTGAAGAGAGGTTCTAATTCCATTTTCTCCCCTATGGATACTCCATTATTCCAGCACTACTTATTGAAAAGTATTTTTTTCCTGCTGAGCTGGGATAACACCTCTGTCGTATATCAAATGTTCATAAAGGTGTGAGTCTGTTTATGGGCTCTACTCTGTTCCATTAGTCTATTTGTCAATCCTTGGACCAATACCACAGAGTCTTAATTACTTTAGCTTTATAGTAAGTATTATTTCTTGTAGAGCAAGTCCTCCTACCTTATTTTTCTTTTTCAAGAGTAGCTACTTTTGGCCCTTGGCACTGTCATATAAATTTTAGAGCTTGTCAAGTCCCAACAAAAACCTATTGGGATTTTAATTGGGACTTTACTGAGTCTATAAATCAATTTGGAGAGATATGACATCTTTACAATGTTGAGTCTCTAATCCATGCAGTAGTATATTTCTCCATTTATTTAGGTCTCCTTTAATGTCTTTCAATAAAATTTTGTAATTTTCTCCATTAACATCTTGTACATATTTTGTTGGGTTTATTCCTAAGTACTTTACATTTTCTGATGCCATTCTGAGTGAAATCTGTTTTAAGTTTTATTTTATAACTGTTACCTTTTAGGCCCTGGCCAGTGTGGCTCAGTTGGTTGGAGTGTCATCACATAGACCAAAAGGCTGCAAGTTTGATTCCTGGTCAGGGCACATACCCAGGCTGCAGGTTCAGCCCCACATGTATGGGTATATATGAGAGAAGGCAACCAGTCAATGTTTCTCTCTCACATGATGTTTCTCTCCCCCACCCACCCTAAAAGCAATGAAAAGAAAAAATGTTCTTGGGTGAGGAAAGAAAAAACAAACTGTTGCCCTTTAGAAATCAATTTAATTTTATGTACTGATTTTATATGCAAAATCTTTGCTAAACTCATATTAATTCTAGTAATTTATTTATAGATTATTTTTATTTTCTATATATATCATCATTGTTATTTGCTTATTATAATAGTTTTATCTTTGTTCTTTTCGGTCCTTATACCTTTTATTTATTTTCCTTATCTGCTGTGCTGTCCAAGACCTATAGTATTATAGAATGTTGAGTAAAATTGGTAGTTGTTAACATTTTTGTCTCTGTCCTGAAGTCTAAGGGGAGGCTTTAAAATGAATCATTGTAAAGCTCAATGTTTGTTGAAATTTTCATAGGTAAACCCTATCACAGCAAGGACGTTTCATTCTATTCTCAGTTTGCCAGAATTGTTTTTATTACGAATGGATGTTGAATTTGAGTTTTTTTTCTCTTTATATCTATTGAATGGATCAGAAGCTAGTTCTCCTTTAATATGTAAATGTGATTATTTACATTAATTGATTATTAAATGTTAAAACTTCTTGTATTCCTGGGATAAATCCACCTTAGTCAAAGTGTAATTACTAAAAGAATAGGCTTTTGAGTTAGACTGTGTGATTCAGGCCTCTGAAGCCTGGCTACGGCACTCTCTAGCCGTGTGGTCTGCAAGAGTTACTCGACCTCTCTGTGCCTTAGTCTCCTCATATGTTGAAATAGGGATAATAATAACACCTAACTACAGAACTACTGTAAGCTTTAGTAACATGTCCAAAATGCTTATATCACGACCCAGAGCATAGTAGGTACCATGTGTTTGCTAGTTTTATTTAGGGATTTTGTACTTCTGTTCATGAGTGACTTTAGCTTGTAATTTTTCTTTCTCATAAATAACCTTGGTAGTAGGCTTTTGCTAAACTTATAAAATTGAGGGGTGTTTTCTCTTTTTCTATTTTCTGAATGAGTTTGTGTAAGATTAGAATTACTGACTCCTTGAATATATGGTAGAACTGATTTGTGAAGCCATTGTTACTGGACTGAAATGGGTCCAGTTACTTAGTAGTTGCCTGCCAAGGAAATCATGCATGTACATGGAGGTGAGTTTCATCATCACATGTATAGGTGGGGACATTCTTGCACATGCACAGTGAAAAAACATGTCTATACGTACGTGACTTATTAAAAAATGGTGGGAAACCTCCACCCCAGGGAGGAGATTTTAGTAATATAATGCGGGTATAATGAGAATAGTTTTTGAAGAGATCAGTATAGAGCCCTCCAGGAGGCTTTGATCAGCCTCCTGATCAGCCACAGGTGGCTTGAGCCGGATTAGCCCCCTGGTTCTGCAAATCATCCTTGGCTTCTCCCTGAAAAGACAGGTGTGGCAATTGTCAATGTTAGGGAGGGCATAGGCATGGAAGGAAGGGTAACTAAGTCTCAGCCCTTCTATTAAACTCTTAGCAAATTGCAGGACATGGTTACACAAACCTTATAACAGGATGACCTAAAGCAGTTTACAGGTTAATCTAAACAAAGTTATGAATTCTAAATAAAAGCTACTTCTTTCCAGACTACTTGCAAGCTTGCATATATATATATATATATATATATATATATATCCATATATGTGTGTACACACACACACACACACACACACACACTCGGTTATATCATCTGCCCTGAAGGTTTTATGTGGGAACAATTTTCAATTTAAATTATTTGATGGTTATAAGTCTCTTCAGGTTGTATAGGTGTTGTGTATTAGGACCTTGTAAGTCTAAAATTTCAGTATATTGGCATAAAATTATTCATAATATCTTATTATTTTTTAAATGTCTGCAGAATCTGCCATGAGGTTCCCTTTCTCATTCCTGACATCAGGTATATGTGTCTTCTCTGTTTTTCCTTCATCATTCTAAATAAAAATTTGTGCGTTTTACTAGTCTTTTAAGGGAGCCAACATTTGGGTCTTGCTGATCCTCCCCATTGCATCTTAGTTCTTTATTTCATTAGTTTCTGCCCTGTACTATTATTTTTTATTTATACTTATATCTATTTGCTGTTGTTTTCCTAACTTCATAAGTTCATTAACTTTCAGTGTTTCCTCTTTACTAGTATATACACTTGGGAAATAAAGTTTCCTTTAAATAATATTTTAGCAATACTACAAATTTTGATATGTAGTATTTTTTATTCCTCAGTTCAAAAAGAATTTTTATAATTTCCAATATTATTTCTTCTTTGACCTATGGGTTATTTACTGGTACATTCCTTGATTTCCAAAAAAATATGGGTGTTCTAGTTATCTTTTAATTCTTACTTTTAACTTAAATGCACTGGCTAAAGAATACACTCTATATAATTTCATTCTTTTGAAATATGTTGAGGCCTTCTTTATGGGTTAGTGTAGTAATTTTTAATGGCCTCTGCATTCTTGAAATGAACATATAGGTGTTGAATGCAATATTTTATATGCCCATTAAGTCAAGTTGATTAAACCAGCTGTTCAGAGCTTAGGGAAAATAGTCAATATTATCATAATAATTTTTTATGGTGACAATGGTTACTAGACTTATTGTGATCACATCATAAAAATGTCATATCACTATGTCATACACCTAAAACTAACATAATTTTGCATGTCAACTATACCTTAACTTTAAAAATTATGCTGTTAAACACTTTTACTAAAGTTTTTGTCTGTTTTCAACTGTCCATTTATGACCCTCTTATTTTATGCTTTGTATTTGCTCTGACAGGTCTGTGGGTTTTTTTCCCCCTCAGTTATTGCCTTCTTCTGAATTAATATTTTTTGGTTACTCCATTTCCTCTTTTGCACTAATTGGAAAGTTAAGGCAATTTGATTATATTATTTTTGTCATGTCAAAAATTGGAGTGTAGGCATTTTACTTTGGATCTCATGAAGCAGATGAGTGAATGAGAAAGTGAGATGGAGAAAAAGCCAGTGCAGGCTGCATGAGTGAACTAGTTACTGCTGTGGGCGTTGGGGCCCAGTCCTGCTGGGGAACTCTGGCAGAGTGTGGAGAACATGTTTCAGCATTCCTATCCCAAGAGCAAGGAAGCTTACTTCAGAGACTATGATCTGTCACTGGGTGAGGGCCTGAGGACCTGGCTTTATTGGCCTGCCTTACATGGAGGCTAAATATACTCCCGCAACCACAGAAATCCCTCAGGCAGAGTCTCAGTCTCTTGCTATAGAAAAACACTGGCACCCTGGCTGGCGTGGCTCAGCGGACTGAGTGCCTGCCTGCAAACCAAAAGGTTGCTGTTTGATTCTCAATCAGGGCACATGCCTGGGTTGTGGACCAGGTCCCCAGTAGGGGGTGTGGAAGAGACAACCACACATTGATGTTTCCCTCTCTTTCTCCCTCCCTTTCTGTAAAAATAAATACATAAAATCTTTAAAAAAAAAAAAGAAAGAAAAACACTGGCATGTGTAGGCATGGTAAGTGCCAGGAAATAAGTGCAGGGCACTATCATCTGCTTAGGATTACATTATCCATAGCTAACATCAAAGTCTAAACATCATACCCTCCCTGGACACTACAAAGATCTAGAACACTTCAACTCCATGTAGTCACCCTTCCCTGAAATTTACATGCTATTGTTATTGTGTATTTTAATTCTATCTTGCTTATTTTAACTATATGTGGTATTATTTTTAAAATGTCCATTAGAATTACCCATATATTAACTTACTTACTTGTTCTTCATTCTTTCTTGCATCTCAGACCTTCTGTTTGGGTCACATTCCTTCTGTATGAAATATTTTATATTAGAGAGTTGCAAACTTTTTTTTGTCTGAAAATGTTTTCATTTTGCCTTGATTCTTGAAAGACTTTTTCTGGTTATAGAATTCTAAGTTGACAGATATTTTATTTTAGCACATTGACAATATTGTTCTTCTGTCTTCTCCCTGCAAAATCAGCTCTCCATGTAATTGTCACTCTTTAAATTAGTCAGTATTTTTTTCTGGATATTTTCAACATCTTCTTTAGTCTTTGGTGTTTTCTGGATGTTTTTAAAATCTCATAGTCTTTGGTCTTATACAATTTTGTCAATAAAATGTCCAGGAGTAGGCTGCATTTTACCTATGTTGCTTGGAGGTTACTGGACTTCTACATATAATCTTTCATAGAACTGTTACAGGGACTGAATGAGTTAAAATTTGTAAAGCATGTACTAGTACCTGCATAAAACAAGAGCTCAGCAAATACTACTTATTGTTGATTTTGTGTGTTTATATAAGTGCCAGTTATCAATTCATTGCTTCACAGATCCAGCCTACCCGTCTGTATTTTGTAATGTGAAAGCTGGACTCTGCAAACACCATTCTCCTTTCCAGGCAGCCTGCATGGTTGGATCTGCCAGTTGGGGGTACTGGAGGGATACAAAAGGCTTGAGGAAGAGAGAGACTTGTTACTTCGTGGTTTTTTTCCCCCTAAGGTCTGGTTGTGGTCTTGTGATATTGTGAGCAGTCTCTAGGAATGATTACCTTCACCAGGCTAGTGACTCAATGCACGGCTAGTCCCTGACGTAGCATTTCCTGGGTTCCTGAGGAGGCCAGCATTTCTGCAGCAGCTGTCTTTTCTCATCAGAGCTATGACTCTCAGTTCTATGAGCCTGTAACCTAAGTTTCAAATTTTTCCCCTGGTTCCCTTGTTCTATCAGCTCTAGCAGTTCTATGCATTTGCACCTACGTTACACCTTTGACTATGCATTAGTGTTGGAATCTCTTCAAATATTACTCTGATTCATTCCATCTTTCTTCTCCATAAGGGACTCTAATTTGATATATGTTAGATCTCTTCACTCCATACACTATGACCCTTAAATTCTTTTTTTAATGTTCATTTTTATTAATTTTTTAAAAATTTATTTATTTTTTCCAAATACATTTGTCTCCACCAACCCCCCACAACTTTCCCCTGTCCCGTCTCCCTCCCTCAATCCTTCCCCACTTTGGGTTTGACTATGAGTCCTTGCTATATGTTCCTTGACTTGCCCCTTCCCTTCCTTTTCCCCACCCACCCCTCCTGCCTTCCCTCTTCTCTCTGTTGGTTTCTTTTCTTTCCTTTTTTTTTCAGTGTTTCTTGTCTTATTTTTCTTGCACCTTTGTTTTGTTGATTAGGTTCCGCTTATAGGTGAGATCATATGGTATTTGCCTTTCACCCCCTGGCTTATTTCGCTTAGCATAATGCTCTTGAGTTCCATCCATACTGTCGCAAAGTGTAGTAGTTCTTTTTTTCTTTCTGCTGCGCAGTATTCAATTCTGTAAATGTACCATAGTTTTTTGATCCAATCATCTACTGATGGGCATTTAGGTTGCTTCCAACACTTGGCTATTGTAAATTGCGCTGCTATGACATTGGGGTGCATACGTTCTTTTGAATTGGCGTTTTGGAATTCTTAGGGTATAGTCCCAGCAGAGGAATCACTGGATCAAAAGGCAGTTCCATTTTCAGCTTTTTGAGGAAATTCCACACTGCTTTCCACAATGGCTGCACCAGTCTGCATTCCCACCAAAAGTCAACTAGGGTTCCCTTTTCTCCACAGCCTTGCCAGCACCTGTTGTTTGTTGATCTGTTTATGATGGTCATTCTGACTGGTGTGAGATGGTACCTCATGGTGGTTTGGATCTGCATTTCTCTGATGGCTAGTGATGCCGAGCATCCTTTTAAATGTCTCTGGGCCCTCTGTATCTCCTCCTTAGAAAAGCATCTGCCCAGGTTCTTTGACCATTTTTTTATTGGATCGTTTGTCTTCTTGGAGTAGAGTCATGTGACTTCTTTATATATTTTGGAGATCAAACCTCTATCTGATGTATCATTAGCAAATATATTTTCCCATACGGTTGGCTCCCTTTTCATTTTGCTGATGTTTTCTTTAGCCATGCAGAAGCTTCTTATTTTGATGAGTTCCCACTTGTTTATTCTTTTCTTTATGTCCCTTGCTTTAGGGGACATATCGGTAAAAAAATTGCTGCTTGGGATATCTGAGAGTATCCTGCTAATGTTCTCCTCTAGGACTTTGATGGTGTTGCGAATTATATTTCAGTCCTTTACCCATTTCGAGTTTATTTTTGTGTATGGTGTCAGCTGATGATCAAATTTCTATTTTTTGCATGTAGCTGTCTGGCTCTCCCAACAGCATTTGTTGAAGAGGCTATTATCACTCCACTTTATGCTTCTGCCCCCTTTGTCAAATATTAGTTGCCCATATAGACCTGGGCTTATTTCTGGGCTTTCTATTCTGTTCCACTGGTCTATGGGTCTATTCTTGTGCCAGTACCAGATTGTTTTGAGTATAGTGGCTCTGTAATATAGTTCGATGTCCGGTATTGTGATCCCTCCTATTTTGTTTTTCTTTCTCAAAATTGCTGTGGCTATGCAGGATCGTTTATGGTTCCATATAAATTTTTGAAGTGTTCGTTCTGTTTCTGTGAAATATGGCATTGGTATTTTAATAAGGATTGTGTTGAATCTATAAATCACTTTGGGTAGAATGGACATTTTGATGATATTCTTCCAATCCATGAGCATGGTATATGCTTCCATTTTTTTGTGTCTTCTTTAATTTCTTTCTTCAATGTTGTATAGTTTTCTGCATACAGGTCTTTTACCTTCTTGGTTAAATTTATTCCTAAGTATTTTTCTTCTTGCTATATCATATGGTATTTTTTTTCCTGATTTCTTCTGCTATTTCATTGCTGGTATACAAAAATGCCTTTGATTTCTGCATATTGACTCTGTATCCTGCTGTTTTGCCAAATTCATTTATTAGGTTGAGTATTTTTTTGGTGGAGTCTACAGGGTTTTCTATGTACACTATCATGTCATCTGCAAACAATGATAGTTTTACTTCCTCCTTTCCTATTTGGATGCCTTTTGTTTCTTTTTCTTGTATGACTGTTGTGGCTAGGACTTCCAATACCATGTTGAAGAGAAGTAGTGAAAGCAGACATCCTTGTTGTGTTCTGGGTCGTAGTGGGAAAGCTTTTAGTTTTTGCCCATTGAGTATGATGTTGGCTGTAGGTTTTTCATATATGGCCTTTATTACATTGAGGAATTTCCCATTTATTCTCATGTTGCTGAGTGTTTTGGTCATAAATGGGTGCTGTACCATATCAAATGCTTTTTCTGCATCTATCAAGATGATCATGTGGTTTTTGTCTTTCTTTTTGTTCATGTGATGTATTACGTTTATTGATTTGCGTATATTGAACCATCCCTGCATCCCTGGGATGAATCCCACTTGATCGTGGTGGATAATCTTTTGAATGTATTGCTGGATGCGGTTTGCCAATATTTTGTTGAGGATTTTAGCATCTATGTTCATTAGCAAAATTGGTCTGTAGTTTTCTTTCTTTGTAGTGTCTTTATCTGGTTTTGGGATTAGGGTGATGCTGGCCTCATAGAAGGAATCTGGGAGTCTTCCCTCCTCTTGGATTTTTTGGAATAGTCTGAGAAGGACAGGGGTTAGCTCTTCCTTAAATGTTTTGTAAAATTCTCCTGTGAAACCATCCAGCCCAGGGCTTCTGTGTACAGGGAGTGTCTTGATTACTGCTTCAATTTCCCCAGCTGTTATCGGTCTGTTCAAGCTTTCTGTTTCTTCCTCCTTCAGTGTTGGAAGATTATACTTTTCTAGATATTTGTCCATTTCATCAAGGTTTTCAAATTTCTTGGCATAGAATTGTTCATAGTAGTTTCTTACAATCCTTTGCATTTCTGTGGTATCAGTTGTTATTTCTCCTCTTTCATTTCTGATATTATTAATTTGGGTCCTTTCCCTTTTTTTCTGGATGAGTCTGCTTAAAGGCTTGTCAATTTTATTTATCTTTTCAAAGAACCAGCTTCTGGATTGGTTGATCCTTTGAATTGTTCTTTTTATTTCTATGTCATTCAGTTCTGCTCTCATCTTGAGTATTTCCTTCCTTCTACTTGCTCTGATATTTATTTGTTGTTGGTTCTCCAATTTTTGAAGTTGTAGTGTTAGGTCTTTTATTTGAAATGTTTCTATCTTTTTAAGGTAAGCTTGTATTGCTATGAACTTCCCTCTGAGGATTGCCTTTGTTGTGTCCCATAGGTTTTGGACTGTTGTATGTTCATTTTCATTTGTTTCCAGAAAGTTTTTGATTTCTTCTCTTATCTCATTATTGACCCGTTCATTATTTAATAGTCTACTGTTCAGTTTCCATGAGTTTGCAAGTTTTTGAGGTTTCTCTTTGAGGTTTATGTCCAGTTTCAAGCCCTTGTGGTCCGAGAAAAAGTTTGGTATTATTTCAGTTTTCCTGAGGCTTGCTTTGTGTTCTATCATGTGGTCTATCTTTGAAAAATTTCCATGCGAATTTGAAAGGAATGTGTATTTTGTTTCTTTGGGATATAAATTTAGTTCTATATATGTCAGTTAAGTCCATTTGATTGAATGTGTCATTCAGCTCCACGATATCCTTTTGATGTTTTGTTTGGAAGATCTGTCCATTTTTGACAGTGGGGTGTTAAAATCCCTTATTACCGGTGTGTTGCTGTCTATATCTTTTTTGAAGTCGTCCAAGATTTTCCTTATATATTTGGGTGCTCCTATGTTGGGTGCATATAAGTTTACAAGTTTATGTCTTCTTGATAGATTCTTCCTTTGAGTATTATAAAGTGCCCCTCTGGGTCTCTTTTTACGGACTTTGTTTTGAAATCTATTTTGTCTGATGTAAGTATTGCTCCCCCTGCTTTCTTCTCTTGCCCATTTGCTTGGAATATTATTTTCCACCCCTTTCCTCGCAATCTGTGTAGGTCTTTTGTTCTTAGGTGGGTCTCTTGTAGGCAGCATATGTGTGGGTCATGTTTTCTTATCCATTCAGCTATTCTCTGTCTTTTGATTGGGGCATTTAGTCCATTTACATCGAGAGTTATTACTGATAGAAACCTATTCATTTTTTCCCTTTGTATCTGTGTTTTTCTCTTTCTTACTCTTTTTCTTCATCTTCTTACACCAGTCCCTTTAGCATATCTTGTAGTGCTGGTTTGGTGGAGATGTATTCTTTTAGCCTTCCTTTGTCTGGGAAACTCCTTATTTTGCCTTCCGTTTTAATTGAGAGCCTTGCTGGGTACAGCAGCCTTGGTTGTAGGTCTTCGCTTTTCATGACTTGGAATATTTCTTGCCATTCCCTTCTGGCTTGTAGTGTTTCTGTTGAGAAGTCAACTGCTAGCCATAGTGGGGCTCCCTTGTATGCTACTCCCTGTTTCTCCCTTCTGCCTTTAGGATTTTCTCTTTGTCTTTGATATTTGCCATTTTAATGATGATATGTCTTGGAGTGGGACCCATTGGGTTCCTCTTGAATGGGACCCTCTGTGCTTCCTGGACCTGTGAGACATTTTCTCTTCTCAAATTGGGGAAGTTTTCCATCACTACTTTTTCAAAGAGGTTCTCTATCACTTGCTTCTCTTTTTCTCCTTCTGGTATCCCTATTAAAAGGATATGATTACGTTTCAGGTTGTCCTGCATTTCCCTCAATGCCTCTTCATTGTTTATGAGTCTTTTTTCCAATTCTTGTTCTTTCTGGGAGTTTTTTTCTTCCTTATCCTTCAGCTTGCCGATTCGATCCTCTGCCTATTCATCTAGCCTCCTTTTGACTCCTTCCACTATGTTCTTCAATTCAGAAATGGTATTCTTCATATCCTCTTGTGTCTTCTTGATAGGTTCTATGTCCTTTTCCAGGTTGATATAGTTTTCTGTAAGATCCTGATAGTTTCTCTGCAGTTTCTCATAGTTATCTTTGAGCTGGTTTTGGGATTAGGGTGATGCTGGCCTCATAGAAAGATTGAGCTGGCTGAGCTCATTGAGCTTCCTTAAAACCATTGTTTTGAATTCACTGTATGATAGTTCCCTTGCCTCTATTTCATTTAGCTCTCTCTGTGGGGATTCCTCCTTTCCCCTCAATTGGGGGGAACTTCTTTTTCTTCCCATTTTTGTGAGAGTCTATTATTTATTTATTTGTTTGTTTATTTTTGCTTGTGCTTCAGTTGATCCATCTAGATTTCCTGACTTTGTGGATTAAACTTCTATGGTAGTAGATGGGTCTTTTTATTTATTTATTTATTTATGTATTTATTTATTTACTTACTTTTCTTTCTGGGTCTGCCTCTGATGATGTCAGTTGTTGACCCTATCTGACCTTGGGTCGTTTGAGGCTTCCAGGAATCTACTGTCTTTGTCTGACTACTGTGATTGTCAATCTGGTCACTCTGTCCTCATCTGTCAGGCTTAGGCACCACAGGGCGGAGCAGTGCCTCCTGATGGTGGGACTATCATGCCCTTATAGGCTGCTGTCACTCAGGGGAGTAGTCCACCTGAGCCAGATGGATATATGGACTGGGGAAGAGTCAGCACCTGGAATCCCCAACACCTCTGTCTCTAGTCTCTCCTCGAGGGTCTTTGGGCAGCTCTGTGACCCCTTTGCCCAGGGATTCACTATTTCTGCGGATTGCACTGCACTCTCACGCTGGCTGACTTGAGTGTGCTTGCCCCCCAGGCTGGATCACCCACTGGGCTGTGCGCGCCTGGGCTCCGGCCTAGGCGGGTGCCCTCTCCCCGGCTGGGCTGGCGTACTCGCCCCACTTCACGTGCTAGACTGCTGCCAGGTGGGCCCCGGCACTGGTCAGTTTAGGGTCTTCTATTGTGTTCATTCCCCGCTTTTGGCTCTTTTGCCTGCCTGTGCAAAATGGAGACTATGGAAAGGGGAAGGAGTCGGCTCCGGGACTCTCTGGTTAATCCTGTCTTCAGTCGCTCCCCAAGGGTTTCTGGGCAGCTCTGTGACCCTTTGGCTAGAGACCCACTATTTCTACAGACCATGTTGTAATCACGCACCTTCTGGCTCCTGGGCCCACTTCTGCCTCTTTGGGGGCATGGCCTGCTTGAGCAAATGGGGACTACGGAATTGGAAGGGAGTCTGCTCCAGGGATCTCAGATAATCCTCCAGTTCTTTCCCCAACCCCTCCATCTCCAGTCTCTCCTCAAGGGTCTGTATGCAGCTGTGTGTCCCCTTTGGCCAGGGATCCTCTATTTCGTCCAGCCAGTCTGCACTCAGCCCCCAGCTCACATGCGCACAAGCTGTGTGCGGAGTGCACAAAAGGCAGGTTAATTGATTCCCTTATGCCTGAGCGGGATGGTAGCTGCAGAGTGGGAGGTGAGTTATCACTGGGGCTCTGCTGGCCACCATCTCAGTTCTCTTCACAAACTTTTCCTCACCAATCTTTCCTCAGGCACCAGCCCACTCTCCTGCTGCCTCTACCCAGAGATCAAGGAAGGCAGCTGCCACGAAATTTTTTGTGTTGGCCCTTTAAATGTTTCTTTGCATCTCCAGCTGCCTGTCTCTGGCAGAGAGCACCCCTAAGCTTTTCGGGGTTATGTTTTGTCTTTGTGTTTTCCTGGTTTCAGCTGCTGTAGTCTAGGGGTCCCTGTTTATGGTTCAGACCCTGTTCTTATCAGGGGGATCCAACTGGCCGTTTCAATGTCCCTCTGGTGCTGGTGCCCGTGGGTGCCCAGCCTACCCTCTCGAGCCCCCACCGCACTTCTCACCCGTTCGGGTGTGTGAAAGTTGATTCCACAGTCTGTCTGCAGCTCCAAGGCTCCTCTCCCTCTATTGTTCCATTGTTTTCCAGGTGATTTCTCCACTATTTAGTCACAATTCCAATTTGGTCTTGGCAGGAGGTCAGCGTGACTCCCATTCACTCCTCCGCCATCTTTTTCTCTTAAATTCTTTAATAATTAAAATTTCTCTTCTTCTGCTAGGTAATTTCTTTTGACTTATTTTTAATTTACAAATTCTCTCTTCAATTATGTCTAATATTCTGTTAAACTCAATTCTATACATATAAAATATGATATATCTACCTCTATATATCAACATTTTTAGTGGTTTTCAGGAAGAGGGTTATGTTCTGAGAGCTAATCAGACATGTACTAGAAACTGATAGGTTAGATGTGCTATCTTTTTTTCTGAAAAATGTAAGCAATGTTTATATTTTGTTTATGCATAGTATAGTTTAGCAAATGAGTTGATCTAGTAGACTCTGGAATGGAGTATGGTATTTTGGGAGAGAGTGACCTACTACCTTTGTCTTTTGTGCACTAAGTATGTAGAACTCTTTTCTTATGAGGTCATGATCTGAGATAATGGACCAAGTGCTTTACCAGCAGACCACATGAGAAGAGCATCCACCAGTGAGCCATGAACCCAGGATATGAGAATAGCATCCCTTCTTTCCCTTTTTCATTTCTCTTTCCTTCCCTTCCTCTCTCCATTCCTTTTTCCTTCTTGTTCTTTGTTCCTTCCTAGATAACATTCAAAATCATAATAAACATTATGGAGGGCCATTATGAGGGAGCAGATTTCTGTCTATGGTGAAATCTGATTCTGACCATAGATCTTGACGGCTTCTGAAAAGGGTTGGGAAAAAAATTAATGCTAGGTGAGGGGGCAAGGATTATTATAATATCAAGGCCACATGTAAGTTATATAACTACTATTTGTACATTTCCCTGTTAAATTGACCCATGAGTGGGAATAACATACCTTTCCCAAGGTAAGGATTCAATGTAAGGGAAGCTGTAATTTGAATTTCTCAATCTATGGAAGAGACAACACTGAACAAGAACAGATACTATTAAAGGAAGCCAAAATATGTCTCTCCAAAATATGTCACTTTGGCATTCTGATTAATATGAATTAAAGGCACTTAATAAACCGTACATACTTTGATGCTCCCCCCCTTTTTTTCCCTTAAAGCAGGAGGTAAAATCCACATAAAAGGTACCCACCCTGTACTAGGAAGAAGGAAGACATTCTTGTCATCAGAGATGAAGAAATCTGTATAAACAAATGATGTTAGGCTAACCTTTATGTTCCTAGTTACTTTTCTACTTCCACTATTTATTATTCTTAGCCCAAACCCCGTTGTCTTGTTAATTCTTCACAAATATACTATTTCTTTGTTTAAAAGGTGTAAAAGCTTCCTGCTCTAGTCACATCTTTGGATATTCATTCTCTGGTAAAGAATCCCATGAACATACAAAAAAATTAATAATATTTGTATGCCTTTCTCCAGTCAATAGGTGGTATGTCAGTTAAATTCTTAGACCTAACCAGAGATCCTAACAGGGTAGAGAAGAATTTCCCTCCTTATACTACTATCCCCATTTCACACACCAAAACTGAGGCTCAAGACTCTTAAAAGTTAGTTTTTCTACCAACCATTTTCATGCAGATTGTTGGTGCCAAGCCAGGATGGCAGTTTGTGTCCTCTGACTTGAGTTCTGGCTCTTCCTGCTCTACAGGGAAGTCAGGAGAAGAAGGAGAGTCAGCACCGCATCAGTGAGGCCTCAGGACCACTCACATAGACACCTCATTTTGATTCCACATCCTTCAAGTCTGTGATTTGACTTTGGAAGATCCAACAGTTGCAGTGATCTGAGATAATTTCCTGTCCAATCTATGTTCTTGCAATGAGTGCTCTTAATAGCACAGAGATATTCTTTATTCCCCCTACCACCACTTAATGGGAAGGATAAATGGCTGACCTAGCCTGGGCCAGGAAGATTCTCTCTTCAAGGAATCTGGATTTGGACTATGCAGACCTAGTCAGCTAGCTGTGAGGAGAGGAGTTAGAAGGTTCTGTAAGTTCAGGTGCAGAGGTCATCATTTGGAGTAGCCAGAATGGAGCCATATATACTAGATGAGAGAAAAAGCCAATTTGCAGAGAATGTAGACCTCTAGCCTACCAAAGAGAGAAAAGAATAAATGGTGAGAGATGGGGGGGGGTGGAGAGAGGGACACATTAGCTGTCTAATGATGTTTTGGTTCATGAGACCCAATTAAGCACCCTGCAATTTGTTTCTATTATATTATCCTATTAATAATTCCTTTTTTACTTGAGACTCTTTGAGTTTCTGAGCCTTGTAACCTACTGAGCCCATTCTAAATCATCACCCATGGAATGCCAGGTACTCACAGCAATTGCATTTGGTGCAATATGACAGCAGTCGGTTATTCAACCAGTGTTGTGAACACCCACTAGGCAGACCAATGTGTGATGTTCAATAGGGAATATAAAGAAAACCAAGCCCTGGTATTTGATCTAAAAGAGCTGGTGGTTTAGTCTATCATACTTGTAAACTTTTGTTTGGGAAACAAAATTAATACAGACAAAACAAGGAACAAATATATGATACCACAAAATAAAGTGCTACGCTGGGTGGAACTTATTCTAAGGGCAACCAAGTCAGAAAACACAATTCAAAGAGTTCTTATGGAAGCAGAAAGCTTAAAGTTCAGTGTGAAAGAACTGTCAGGACTCAGGTTGACTGAAAGGAGTACAGAGGCTTAGGAAAGAGTGCTCGCCAGATGGCGAGAGATGGAGTAGTGGGAGAAGCTGCAGACTTACAGGGAGAGGACGGAGGCGTGGGGCACGAGGAGACAGTTACAGAGTGTGGCTGGCTATGCAGGAGGGAAAGCCTCATTCAGAATTTTTAAATTGCTCCTTCACCTCTCCTTCTTCCAGACTCCATCTGAGATTCCTTCTTTAGCCAGCATTCCTCAGCCCTGACACATTTCCTATCCTTGTCCTTCTCCTCTCTTCTTTCTTTAAAGTGTTTCAATTTAAACCATTCTTTGTGACTCTCTTTCCTGGGAGAATCACTCTAAGAAGAGAAGAATGAAGTGCTGTGGGGAGATGACCTCTCTGAACTTAGTGGTTTTTCTGTGAGTACAATTATTTCCCTGATAAGCACAGTTGATCTCTGCTATCTATAATCCCTTACACTCTGAACTTTGTCTCTTGGCTAGCATTGCATGCTGCTCACGTTCTTCTTCCTGCCGCTCCTCCCTTTTCCTAGAATGTCTTCTCCAGGAATTTAATCACTTTCTAAAACAGCCAAACATTTTTGGTATATTTCTCTCAGTCAGTGTTTAACCAGACCCCTGTCTTTAAGGGGTGGGCTGAACTGACAGAAGAAATGTTGAAAGCCTGAGACTCAGGAGGACAGTTTCTGCAGGGTGGCTCCCTGGCCTCAGGAGGAGAGGGAAGTAAGGCTGTGGACAAGTGGCCTGGCAGTGAGACACAATGGAATCTGGCTTCACCTCCAAGGACACCTACCTGAGCCATTTCAACCCTCGAGATTATCTAGAAAAATATTACAGCTTTGGGTCCAGACACTCCGCAGAAAACCAGGTTCTTAGGTTTCTTCTGAAAAATCTTTTCAACATATTCTCTGTGGGTAAGTTTTTCTGTTGTCCATGTCTCCTGTCCCTCCCCTTCCCAACTGTGAGCCATATAGGTAGGCTCTCAGGGCATGACCAGGTTTTCTGTCTAGTCATTGCTATTGGACAGTCCTTTTAGTATCACCTACTTACATAGCTCAGATAAAAACTAATGTTGTTATGAATATTTTACAGTTTACCAAGTGCTTTTATATCCATTACCTTGTATGGTCATATAAAAGGGAAACCAGAGGGTAGGAGTTCTGCCTTTGATTCAGCATGGATTTGCTATGTGACAGAGGCAGCCATTTGGCCCTCATGATAGGCCACTTTAGAAATGGAGATTCTAAACTCTGTTCCTAACTCAAAGGAATGTTGTAAACATGCATGAGATGAAGACCTCCCAACATATGAAGAACTGGGTGCTTTTTGGATAAAGACATTATGTAAAGTCCATTTAAAATTTTTTTTTAACTTCCCCCAACATATTCTTTAATAGTTTTAACATACACTGTATAGCAGTTTTTCTTGATCAGGAGCCTGTATGCCAGATGTAGATCATTTTTCCCTTCTCCTAGACCTAAAAATACCCTAGCAGCATGCCTCCACCCTGGAGTGGGGAATAGAAAATGAAAAGAAGTTTTAAAAAAAGACTTTGCTGTAAGAGTAGTGAGTCACGATGGTCTACCAGTAAGAGAGATGGTCTGTCTTTGGGGCTCCCGCTGGGGTTTTCCATCATAATGCTGTTAAAGACAGTGCAAAGCAGCCCTGACTGCCACCATGTAAAGCCTGACTCCCCCTCCCGGTCCCTTCTCTACACCAGGTGGCATAAAAGGAGACCTCCTGATTGACATCGGCTCTGGCCCCACCATCTATCAGTTCCTTTCTGCTTGTGAATCCTTCAAGAAGATCATTGCTACTGACTACGTTGACCAGAACCTACAGGAGCTGGAGAAATGGCTGAAGAAGGAGCCAGGGGCCTTTGACTGGTCCCCAATAGTGAGCTATGTGTGTGAGCTTGAAGGTAACAGGTAGAGAAGCTGGGCTTTATTTCTGGGCTTTCGGAGGGAACTTGAATGAGTTCGTTTTTCAGGAACAAGACTTATTCTCAGAGTCCAAGTTGAAAAACAAAGAAGACAGAAAGAGAGAAACCAAAGGGGAATCCAAATGGACAATGAGAAAATGAGAATAAGGCAGACTTGCGTCCATGTGTGCATGCGTGTGCACCAGAACACAGAGAAAGCGCTGAAGAGATAGCGCTGAACCTTTGCAGGCCTGTATGTGGGCTCTATGTACTGGCCAGGTATGTTAGGACCTTGTTTTAGGACAACTTCAAGAGGTGAAACCAGCTCCTCCTTGGAAGTTTTTGGGTGGCAGTTTGTCCTTCTGGTGCCATTCTGCTCCTAGCCACCCAAGAACACAGGACTCTGCTGTGAGGGTGGCTAATTGCTACCACCACCAGACACAACAAAAACCTGGCTATGTTTTTAAAATGAAATCAGCAGCATAAAGAGATTATTTGAAAGGAACTTGTTACTTCACCATCCATAAAATTAGAGCTTTACATAACTCAATTAATGACCAAAATCTGACACTACCCTATCTACAAGTAAACTTATGCAAACAAATCTAGTTTGAATTACTCTTCCTCTCCACATGAGAAATTGGCAATAGTCTTCTAGGCATAGGTGACCAGTTCTGCATTTCACTGACTTGTTCTCTTGTCTTGATGTGCCTCCAACTCTGCTGTGCCCAGCCAACCATCAGCTCTTGGAGCATCTTGTCTTCATTGGTAGGCATACTGCCAAGACCCCATCAACTCCTTTGTAAACTGTAAAAAGATTACTTTAGTGTTTTGTCTAGGATCCTGCTGGTTTTGTCTGCTACGTCTTATATGCTTAGTTATACTTACTTTTTTTTTTCTGCTCTTGTGGGGATTTTTTTTTGTACATTTTTTTCTGTTTTTCCCCACTTCCTTACCCAGGATTTAATTTTTACATGAAATCTCTCTCTTCCTTTTCCATGCTGCTTTTTCCTATATTCCTCCATTTGCTCATATAATGCACACTTTGTGTGTTCACACAACATCTTCTGTCTTTCCTTTTCTTTTTTTTTCCACAATGGAAAAGCATATATATATATATATATATATATATATATATATATATAAATATTTATGAATACATATAAATATATAAATATAAATATATATATTTAATGAACATATCTCATGACTTGGTCAGGATTGGATTCTAATTTCCTGGTAAGACAATCTCCCTCAAGAAACAAGTGCTAAAATTTTTTGCACATGGTTAAAGGACCTAGAATTCATGCATTTATTCATTTTTTCAGCAAACCTATGTTGATCACCTATGATGTACCACAGTACTAGCTACTGGGATAGAATGGTAAACAAGGTAGAGGATGTTTCTGTCTCCTAGAACTTATATCAGGGAAGGTAGACAAGTGCCTGATCATTTGGGTCCTCGAGACCAAGTTAAAGATTGTGGACTTCAACTGTAACAGGACTGCATTAGCGGTATAACCAAGACAGTGCTGTGACCCAATTTGCATTTGTAAAGATCTCTCCAGTTATTGTTTGGAGAATGGATTAGAGGGGGTTAGAGGAGAATGAGAGTTGAAGAAAGAAAACAGCTTAAACCCAGATGAGAGATGATGGTGGTTTGGACTAGGTGATGGAGAGAGGTAGATGATTTTAAGATGCACTTTTGAAATACGATGGATAAGAGTTGACGTCACATACTAAGAGAGACTACTGTATTTCTGAACTTGAACAACAGGAGGATTGAAGCAATATTCCTGAATCTCAGGGAAAAATATAAGATCATGTGGTCTTAACATGGACCTAAGGAATATGCTGCCTCCCTGCTCCTCTTCTGGAGGGATGGTCATTTTCCTATACTTGTACTTACATTTGGGTCTCGTCTGGTCACCAACTGTGTTTATCCCTGAGTCAGTTTCCTTTCTGAAACTAACTCTAAAGTCTGCTTCTATTTCTTTAACACTCCCATAGTCTTTGAGTAGTTTGCTAACTTTGAACTTATTTTAGCCCTGACTGGTAAAGCTCAGTGGTATGGGTGTAATCCTGCAAACTGAAAGGTTACCGGTTGGATTTCCAGTCAGGATACATATTTGGGTTGTAGGCCAGGTCCACGGTTGGGGACGTGGGGGCCTCTTGTTCATCCATGTTTCTCTCCTTCTCTTTCTCCCTTCTTTCCCCTCTCTCTAAAAGTAAATAAATAAGTGATTTTTTTTTCTTTTAAAGAGCATTCTAGGCCTTGCCATTGTGGCTCAGTTGTTTGGAGTGATGTCCCATAGACCAAAAGGTTGTTTCCTCTCTCACATTGACGTCTGCCTGCCTGTCTATCTGTCTCTGTCTCTCCCTTCTCCCTTCCTCTCTCTCTAAAAGCAATGGAAAAAAAAAGTCCTTGGATGAGGATTAAAAAAAAGTATTATAAACTTTATCTCCACTTCTTTGCATATTGCTGCTATACTGTCTTATTGTTAGTAAACATGTCAAATGGAAGCAATCAAGGTAGCTGCTGGTGGTAGTTTTTTTTTATTAATATAAAGACATGAATAAACTGGGAGTTTTATATTTTGTTCCAAATTAACCTCTTTTGCTCTTATGCAGAGTGACTAAATTTCCATTGGGTTTACACTGGTATTTTATCCCTTTTACCAGATAGTGTAGGACCTCCAACTTTGTTCTTTTTTAAAATTATTTTAGCAAATTTAGGGCCATTAATTTTAGAATATATGTATCAATTTCTTCAAAAAAACATGCTAACACTTTGGTTGTGTTTTCTTTTGAGTTTATAGATCAGCATACAAAAAGTCCTGGAGCCATACCTATACACAGTGACCATTTAGTCCATAAGCACGGTTTAGGTCTCCATGTAAGACTTTAGTTTATCTCTGCAGTGTTTTGTAGTTCTCATATTTTGCATATACTTTGTTAAAATTTTCCTGTGTGTCACATTTTTAATGCTATTGTTAAATGTATTTTAAATTTTATTTTTATTTCATTTTATTAATTTCATTTTTATTTAATTGCTACTATATAGGTACAATTGATTTTTATTTAATTGCTACTATATAGGTACAGTTGATTTTTGTATATTGGCCTCGTGTCCTGTGATCTTGCTGACTTTGTTAATTAATTTTACAAGTGTTTTTTGTAGATTCCATAGGGTTTTCTTTCTTTTTTTTTTTACAATGTTATAATATACGTTAGACATTTATGTAAAAGGTGTTCCGTTTTTCAAAAAAATTTCCTTTATTTTCGTCTTTGCTATCTTCTTTAGAGCAATAAACATTAATTACTGCTCTTGTAGGCAAGCTGCTTCATTGTGTTGGGCAGTAATTATAACTTTATGTTTCAAGACATTATCATCTCTAAAAACTCCCTTTCATTTCACTGCACAGTCTTACTGTACTGCGTCATGGTAAAAATACACTCTACCAAAATTCGAAGAGCCTGAGTGAAAGCTAGAGGCTCAAGGATGTTTAGGTGCTGGCTTAACAACGGTGTCTCCTGGCACAAACCTTCTATTTATTCATATTATTAAAACTGCAATAATAGAAATGAAAGCTACTTTAATGAAAAAAGGAACTCAGGAAGGAGATCATTAAATATATAAATAAATTTTATATTTTAAAATATAAATAGCATGTATTTCCTGATTAGTATCAGGTAAATATCTAAACTATCCCAAATTCTGATCTAGGAAAATGAGCAGAGACAATTACGAAGAAGGTGCTTCAGATTATCAGGTCCATTTTGAGAACAATGAAGTCCTCTGGGACAATCACTTTAGTCTTTCTTTTTATCAGAGATTTCTGCTGGTAATCCATTTATGTCTGCACCCTTATAGTCTCTTTTGCCTTTGCTTTTATTGTTGGATTATTGTATAGTTTTTCTAGGCCACATGTGGCTAACAAAGGGGGAAATAACTGGGTATATATATGGCTCCAGTAACTTTTTGTAGACCCAGAGCAGAACCAGAGTGAGGATACACACCATTGTCCCAACTTGAGCTCCTGAACGTGAGAGCACAGGCAGGCAGAGAGGGGCCCAGGGCAAACGGGCTGGGCTCCCTCTGGCTGGCTTCCCAATATCCCCTGCCCCTACCACCTCCACCCGCCACCTCCATCCTGCCTTCTTAGCCTGAGCCCATGTGACCCCATGTGGGTCCATAGGGTTTTCTACATACAGACATATTGCCTGCAAATAAAAAGTTTTGCTTCTTCTATTCCAACTTGATGCCATTTATTTATTTTTATGGCTTTATTATACTGTCTAGGACTTCCAAAACAATGTTGAGTAGAAATTATGACAGCAGACATTTGTGCCTTTTTCCCTATGTTAGGAAATCACGTTCAATATTTCATCATTAAGAATGACGTTAGCTCTGGGTTTTTCATAGATACTATTTACCAGAAGAAGTTCCCTTGTAATTCCTAGTTTCTTGGGTTTTTAAAATCAAATGTTGAATCTTGTTAAATGTTTGTATTTGTTGAGAGGTAGTCAAATAATTTTTCTCCTTTATTCTGGAAATGTGAACTGCATTGGATGGTTTTGATGGTTTAAACCAAATTGACCTAAACCCCTTCACCATGAAGTAGTATTCTTGTTTGTATCTATATTTATGAGGGAGATTGAGCTTGACTTTAAAAGTGTCTGGCAGATTTTGGTATCAGCATGATGCTAGATTCATATAACAAGTTGAGAGTGCTTCTTCCTCCTCTGTTTATTAAAAGAGTTTCTATTATTAGTATTATTTTTTTCCTTAAATGGTATCTAGAATTCACAAGTGAAGCTATCTGTACTTGAAGGGATTTTCATGAGTGTGAAGATTTTTTACTAAAAATACTACTTGTATAATGGCTATTTGGAGTTTTTATTTCTTCTTTTGTATGTTTTGGTAAGTACTATTTTTGAAGAAACTTGTTCTTTTCATCCTGGTTGTCAACTTTATTGGCACAAGTTTTTTTTTTATTGTTGTTGTTTTTTAATCATATTCCTTTATTACTCTTTTAATGTCTGTAGAATCTGTGGTAATCTTCCCTCTTTCATTCTTGAAATTGGTAATTGGTTCTTTTAAAAAATCGTGGTAAATCTTGCTGTAGATTGATAAATTTTATTAATCTTTTCAAAGGACCAACTTTTGGCTTTGTTGATTTTCTTGATTGTCCATTTTATATGATACTGATTTCTGTTCTTCTTTCTTTCACTTACTTTAGTATTAGTGTGCTCTTTTTCTCTAGCTTCTTAAATGGAAGATTAGATCATTGACTTCATGCTTTTTTCTTATAATGTAGGCATTTAAAGTATAAATTTTCTTCAGCGTTGTTTTAACTGCATCCCATGATTTTTGATATGTCATATTTTTATTATTATCCAATTCAGCATATTTTTACACTTCCTTTGTAATTTCTTCTTTGGCCATAAGTTATTTAGAATTGTGTTGATTAATTTCCAAAAATTTTGGAATTTTTGTAGGTATCTTATTGTTATTGGCTTCTAATTAAATTTTGTTGTAGTCAGAGATTAATTTTGTGGTCAGCATATAGTCTATCTTGGTGAACAATCTATGTACTTTCTACATTGAAAAGAATACACATTGTCCAGTTGTGAATTTAGCTTCTATAAATATCTTTTAAGTCAGGTAGAATGATAGTATTGTTCAAATTTTCTGCATGTTTTTTAAATCAATTACTGACCGGTATTAAAATTTCAAACTATGATTGTGGATTTATCTCTTGTTCCCCATCATCGAGTCAACATTTGCTTCCTGTATTTTAAAGCTTTGTAATAATTGCATACATCTTTAGGATTATTATATCTTCTTGATAAATTAAGCATTTTATTATTATGAAATATCTCCCTTTTCCTCCAGTAATACACTTTGTCTTGAAGTCCACTTAGATATTAATATGGTCACATCAGTCATCTTACGCTTGGTGTTTGGGCTAGTAGGTAGCCTCCAAGATGGCCCCGAATAATCCTCACCTCAAGTATTCCAACTCTTGTTTAATTTCCTCCACTTGAGTGTCTGTTGGATTTAGTGACTGATTCTAACAAAGAATGCAGCAGAATGATGGGACATGAATTCTGAGATTAGGTTACAAAAATACCACATCTTCCCTTTTGGGTGCTCTCTCTCACTCTGACTCACATGTCCTGAGGAGTGAGTTTGGAAGCAAATGTCCTCCCAGTTGGGCATTCAGGTGAGACATTGCACCAGAGGCCTTCTGCCAATCTGTGCCCAGATATCTAATGCACAGAAACTGTTAGATAAATGTTTGTCATCTTAAATTGCTACGTTTGGTGGTATTTTATGATAGAGCAACAGATAACTAATATACATGATATATCTTTTCCCACCCTTTTGTTTTCAATATGTCTGTTTTTATAAAGTGTTTTTCTTGAAAATAGCATGTTGGAGGCCTTGTTTTTCAATACAATCTGACAGGTTCTGCCTTTTAACTGGATTGTTTAGTTGATTTATATTTAATGTAATTACTGATAATGTATGGTTGAGTCTATCATCCTGGTATATATTTTCTATTTGACCCATCCCTTTGTTGTTCATTTATGCCTTTATTCTTCTCCTAAGTGTAAGTATACATATTTTTAGTATTCTTTTTATCTTTTCTATTGACTTTATTTCCCCTGTTGACCTCTTTTGTGTTTTGTATGTGTTGCACATGGGATTTTTCTGCAAACTACATTATATATTTTTAATGTATCTATTACCTCATGAACAAAGATATTACATTATAATTCCTTTAACCCACGCTTCCCCCTTTATGCACATGTTGTCATATATTTTATTGTATATATACTATAACACTACATTACATATTGTTTTTGCTTTAAGGAATCAGCATGTTTATTTTTTTTTGTGCTTTGTTGTTAATTGTGGTTAAAAACCACATACCATAAAATTCATCATCCTAATTATCTTTAAATGTACAGTTCAGTACTTCTAAGTGTATCCACATAAGCCAATAGTATTTTAAATCAATATACGTGTGTGTGTATATATATATATATAAAATATACCTAAATCTACCCACTTATCTGTCCTGTCTAGCATGCATTGCTCCTTTCTGCAGATCTAGACCTCTATGAGGCATCATTCCCCTTCACCGGAACAACTTCTTTTAGTATTTCTCATAATGCAGGTCTCCTAGACACAAACTCTCTCAGTTTATCAATATCAGGCAAGAATTTGTAATTTTCCTTCTTTGTGCTATGGGGATTTTAACAATTTTTCACACCCAAAGTCTTTCTGGTGAATGTCTTCCCCATGTGTATTGTTAAAATTGGAGATTTTAAGTACAAATACCATAATTCAAAGTATTATATTTTCTTTTAAGATCAATTTGGACATTCACTTGTAATTATATTTGTAATTTTGTGAATGTATTTTATGCTCATTTTATGTGATTTTTTCAGTTTTTTTAATCCTGATTCAGCTCTTAGTCAACTAGTCTTCAAATAATTTTTTCAAGAAGTACACATAAGTGACATATTTTCTAAGCCCCTGCATATACAGAATGTATTTTTTCTGCCCTTCACATGAGCAACATAGTAAAATTGTTTAATACTGCTTAAATATTGCTCTATTTTTTCCCCCTGGCATTTAGTAAGAACTTGTAAAGAAGCTATTTTCAGACACCATGTTAACCCTTACTTAGAATTTTATGCTGGCTATAGCCTTCAAACTAAAGATATATTCTTCAAAATCTAAGTAATTTAAAACTTTTCTTTTAACTATGTGAATGCACAGAATGAAATAGTATTATCTAGAAAAATAACTATAGCCATGAGGATTTGTGTAATACATAAAATTACTTAATAAATAAGGAATTTCCCAGGATTTATAGAATTTCAGAGAAAGTTTATAAAAAAGTTCTCAGTCATTGTCAGACTATGCATCCTTCTGAAATCCAACTCATGTATCAAGAGGACTTTTATAGCTTTCTTAATTTCCCTAGCCATCGCAAGCCTTTCTGTCTCATTCAGAAATGAACCCTTAAAATCTGGCAGGACACTAAAAACATTACTTATCTCATGCCAGAATCATCAGCATGTAACAATTGGCTCAAAGACACTGTCCCTTCCCAAATGCTCTGTAGACTAAAAAACTGTATTTGTGGCAGGAAAATTCTGCATCTCATCCTTATCCTTGTGCTAGATCCTGTGGCTTCAACTATTTTGAGAATGATAGTGATCCCATTCAACTTATGTCTTTCTTGAATCTTCAAGTACCTCTATCAGCCCACAACCTATTTCCCCTGAGATTATTTCCTCTTTATCTGAAGCTATTTCTTGTGCTGACTGCTGCCAAAGACAATGTGAGCTGTCTCTTGCTTCTCTGTCTTTGGAGTGTGACTCATACGTTTAGATATCACTCACTTTTACAACTATCCTAAAAGCTGAAAGACCCTCGTATCAAATTCTTTTCTCACAGTATTCATTTGTCAAGTCAGAACATCAAATACTAATATGAACCAAGAAAAATGAGGTTTTTACCTTAAGAAATCCTAGAAACAGCATTAATTAACCTCTGGTTCCTGGAGCTTGGAACACATTGCGTTGTGGTGCCCAGCCTATCAGCTTCCACATCACCTAGGAGCTTGTTAGAAATGTAGACTCTTGGCCCTACTCTGTACCTACAAAATCAGAATCTGCATTTTAACAAGGTCGGCAGGGAACTATATGCATTTTACAGTTTGAGAAGCACTGGTATCTAGAACAGAGCTTCCTGACAGGTATGCCAGGGCCCGCTGGTTGGTGGGGATGAGCTGCAGGTGTGCTCTGCAATTTCTTCTTGGCCAGCAGGGCAGCCAGAGGGGCCTGGGGAGGCTAGAGCCCCTTCTGGTTGCCTCTGCAGAGAGCAGCTCCTCCACCTACAGCAGTGTGCTTGGGAGGACAAAGCTCAAGCACCTGTTGAGGTGGTATTTCTTTAAAGTAAATGTTCTCTATACAAAAATATTTAATGTGTATCAAAAGATTTTGTCTATTGCCTGAAACAGACACAGTTGCGCCCAATTTTTTCTGTGAACTAGTGAAATGGCCTGATTCCAAAGCATCTGTGTTTTCACGTCTTTTAAAATGTTGATTAATATTCTTTCTCAAAATCAGGATCTTGATGGTCATGATGATTGTTTCAGGGATACCAAGGAAATGTTTCTGGCTTTTGTAAGAATGCCTTTTTCCTAGGTAAGTACTCTCATGCATTATCTCTTGGGGAAAATGAACAGGGCGGGCTGAGAAATCTTCAACTTGTCATTTCCTTCAAGTTGTAAACACTCTATTCCTATGTCTCAAAGCATCTCAAACTCAATGTGCTCCAAATTGCGCTATGGTCTTCTCCAAATCTGCTCCATTTCTGGTTTTCTTACCTCCTTGAGTGGTATCGTCATATAATTGGACAAACCAGAAGTCTGGAAGCCAATCTTGTCCTCTCCCTCATAGTCATGTTCCATGACCAGTACCAAATTTTATTTTACTTCCTGAATGTGTCTCGAACCAGTATCTTTCTTCCAATATTTTCCATTGCCCTGGTCTGAGCTATTATCCTCTCCCTTCCAACTGGCTTCCCACCTCCACTCTCATCCCAACACAATTAACTCAAAATGTAAACCTGTTCACATTGTTCCATTCTTTAGTATCCTTTAATGACTTTTCATGGCTTTCAGGATAGAAAGCAAAATTCCTAACATGGTCCACAAAGCCTTGCCTCCTCTGGCACCTGCCGATGCCATTTGCCTTACTTTTCCCATGCTCTGCTTTGCCTTCCCAGGCCCAGCCTGACCGGCATTTTCCTCTCCATGCTTCCTCCACCGCATGGCCTTTGGACATAGTCTTTGCAAGTTTCCACCTGGGGCTCCATTGCCCAGCATTCCTCCTGGCACATAATAGAGATTCAAAGATACTTGTAAAATAAATAAGTGCATGTGTTCTGTGTTCCAGATTCTCCCTCCTCAACTGGCTTTCACCTGACTGAGCTGGAGCTGCACCAAAGGTTTACTAGTGATTATTCCTTGCTCTTACAAACCTTACATTGACATCCAATCTTGTTTAGCTTTTTATTTCCTTTATGCATTTTGCTGGTTCTTCCTCAGGAGGCCCAGCCAGAACCTCTGGGGGTGGGGCTTGGTGGAGGTAAGTGTAATGGAAAAAAGCTTGTCCTAGAGATTCTGATCCACCACCTGCCTTGCAGAGACAGGGTAGGAGGAACCTCTTCTAAATCTCAGGATAATTATTTGGGGTATGGAAAGACATTCTTTAAAGTGTTCTTCCCAGGAGTGCTAATCTTTATCCATTCATTCCTGCCACCCTTCTTCTGCTCCCCCTGGGCTTTATAGATAGCATATTTATAGTGGAAATAGCTACCTTTTTTGCATATTGATTCATTTGAAAGAGTACATCTTTAGAACAGAAAAATGGCCACACTGCTGCTAGCTTTCTGTAAAACTGCATAACACTTTTCTGGTGTGTGTTTATTACCTATCCCTTGAGCTATACGTGAAGCTGAGTGGTAATTGCCTGTGTCTCCAGGCGAGTCCATTTCCCTGTAGGGGAGCTTGCAGGCCCTGAGGAGCCCTGAGGTGTAATCTTTACACAGCTGCCTTAGCTACTGAGTTCACTGATGTTAGCTATCTGTCCAAGGACGAGCAAACGTCCACAACAGCAGGTGTTTCTAACAAATTTCCCTCTCAAATTGGCATATTCTCTGTGAGCTTTCTAGACTTCACAGTGAGTCTCACAGTTTGGGAACAATTGTCATCATCATCTGACTGGCAAGTACTGGTTTGGTGGTAACCTGTGTCTTTCAAATAGCTCTATACATAATAGGCCACAGAGGTCCAACCTGCTTCTGACTTAGTCACTTGTATACACATTCCCAAAATGTTCCCAATATAAAAGGTCATCTTTAAACACATTAACAAACACTATGTTGTCACTTCTTTAGCTTTTTGTGTACATTTAAGTTATCCATATGCAACAATTGGTTATTTGAAATTTTTCTATCCTAGATTAATTTACCTATTCTAATTCATGTTTCACACTGATTTTCATAATGTTGAATTATTATTTTTTTATTCTTAATATGTACTGTCAAATACATTATCCATGTTCTGTCAGGCTGGGTGGCAGCTTTACGCTTGATTTCCCTACATTTAGAATGACTAACTTTCCCACTTTGTGGTGCCCAGCCTATCAGCTTCCACATCATCTGGGAGCTTGTTAGAAATGTAGACTCTTGGTCCCCACTCCCTACCTAAAACCAGAATCTGCATTTTAACAAGCTCTGCAGGGAACTATATGCATTTTACAGTGTGAGAGGCACTGGTGTCTAGAACAGAGCTTCCTGACAGGTATGCCAGGGCCCGCTGGTTGGTAGGAATGCCTGGGGTTCCCAGGATATGGGATTTTCGGTGAGAAAGCCAGAAAATCCAGGCCAAGCAGGACAGATTGGTGAACCTACTACCATTGTTACCCATGATAGGAGAGCAGGTAAAGCCAATCAAAAGTGATTATTCCTTGTATATACCAGTTTGTTGGTTGGTAGGGAGTCTCTGAAACCAATCAATACCTTGCTAAGCTTTCTCTCTCTTCCTCTCTCTTTCTCACTTCCTCTCTCTCTCTCTTCTCCTCTCTCTCTCTCTCATATATATATAATAGCTTTACTGGGATAAAATTCACAAAACATAAAATTCACCCATTCAAAGCATGCAATTCAATAGTTATTAGTATAGTGATAGAGTTGTTCAATTCCTAACACAATCTGAGGACATTTTCAAAACTCCCCACACAAACCCTGTGCCCATTAGCAGTCTCTCCCATTTTCCCCATACTCCCAGCGCCTGGCCACCACTGGTCTGCTTTCAGTCTCTATAGCTTTGCCTTTTCTGGACATTTCCTGTAAATGAAACCATGCAATATGTGACATTTTGTGTTGGATTCTTTCACTTAACATCAGGTTTTTAAGGTTCTTCCATATTGTAGCATACATCAATTGTTTATTCTTTTTTTGTTACTGAATAATTGTCCATTGTATAGATATACCATATTGTATTTATCTGTTTATAAGTTGATGAACATTTGGTTTTTTTCCCCTATCTTTTGACTGTTGTGAGTAGTGCTGCTATACACACTTATGTACAAGTATTTGTGTGACTATGTTTTCATTTCTCTTGGGTAAAAACCTATGAGTGGAACTCCTTGATCATGTGCTAATTCTATGTTTAACCTTTTGAGGAACTTCCGGACTGTTTTCCAAAGTAGTTGGACCATTTTCCATTCTCACCAGCAGTGTGTGTTGGTTCTACTTTCTTCACTTCCTTGTTAACATTTGTTATTTTTTTAAATTGTAGACATCTTAGTGTATGTGAAGTGGTATCTCAGAATTTGATTTAAATTTCTCTGATTGCCAAGGATGTTGAGCATCGTTTCATATATGTTTATTGCTAAGCTTCTTAAATATAAAATTATAATAAACATAAAGGATGTTGTAAAAACTGATTATAGATTATATGCTGTAGTCTTAAGATTTTAACTAAATATTTAAATAAGATATCTACAATTGCTATTTTCTCAGATCATTCCACCTGTAGGTAAATCTTCAAGCTTTATTTAGACCATTGACTTTTCATCATGACCAGAAATGGTACCAGTGTAAGGCTCTCACCTACTCTGATGTTGGGCCATCCTCTGCTCTCTCCATCAAGCCTTGTTGCCCAAGTGATTGTCTTCTCCTGGAGCCAAGGGACTATGTATTCTCTGAATGTAAGCCTCAATTTGCATCCTGGTGCTTTGTTTATTAACTTCCTCAAAAGGCTCGATGCCAAATCATTACTTCTATTATTGGGCTCTAAGACCTTATGGGTACTTTGTACACTCATTTCTTCCCTTCTTCTTACCTCTCTGATTCCATACTGTTTCTTTCTCCTTTGTCTGTTTCTCCAGTTTCTCTTGTGCATTCTATGTGTTTGTGTAATTTGTCAATCTATTCCTTCATTCCTCCCCTAACAAATTCCAAAAGGATCAAAGGCACTCTATTCCATCTCCTGCCCTTGCCTTCTTTGATCCTTTCATTAACTGATTTCCTCTCAAGACATCCTGTTGATTTGGCATAGAGGACAGCATTCTTTGCAAGGTTACCAAGAAAATGATCACCTTCAGAAAACACGCACTCTACTGCAATACATTTTAGAGCCTGAGAGTGGAAACTGGTTTTATTCTTTCTAGAGAGGCCCTGGCCAAAACCATGTTATAGTGATCAACAGTTTCTAAAAATGTATGTGATGACCCTGCTCCCTTCATTTACTGGCAGCTAAAACAAAAATACCATTTCAGCATTTAAAATCCATTATTACCTGATATGTATGGGTCAAATGGCCACTACCTTGCAATTTGGTAGAGTGGACAAGGGTAATAATGTAATAATAAATAAATAAATAATGAGCCAGGTGCTATTTTAAGCAATGGAGGAAGAATAAGTTCATGGGAGCAGTCCAGTGTAGAAGCAGGTAGCTAGGTATTTTTTATTATATTTTTTCATTACCATTTATCCTCCTTATACCCTCTTCCAACTCTCCCCACTCCTCTTCCCTGCCAGATACTCTTAATATTATTTTTTATTGATTTTAGAGAGAGAGAGAGAGGAAGGGAGAAAGAGAAATATCAGTTTGTTATCCCACTTATTTATGCATTCATTGGTTGATTCTTTTTATATCCATGGGTCATGCATATAAGGTTTTTTGCTCCTCAATTTCCTATACTGTTCTTAACATCCCTTTGTCTATTTTGTATATACCCAATTATGTTTCTAAATCCCTATACCTTTTCTCCCACCCTCTCCCTTCCCCCTCCCAGCTGATATCCTTCCAGATGATCTCCATATCTATGATTCTGTTCCTGTTCTAGTTGTTTGCTTAGTTTTTGTTTTTTAGATTAGGTTGTTGATAGTTGTGAGTTTGTTGTCATTTTAATGTTCATAGTTTTGATCTTCTTTTTCTTGAATCAGACCCTTTAACATTTCATATAATAAGGGTTTGGTGATGATGAACTCCTTTAGCTTTATCTTGTCTGGGAAGCAGTTTATCTGCCCTTCCATTCTAAATGAGAGCTTTGTTGGATAGAGTAATCTTGGTTGTAGGTCCTTGCTTTTCACCACTTTGAATACTTGTTGTTAGTTCCTTCTTGCCTGCAAAGTTTCTGTTGAGAAATCAGCTGATAGTCTTATGGGAACTCCCTTGTAAGTGACTCTCTGCCTTTCTCTCACTGCTTTTAAGATTCTCTCCTTATCTGTATCCTTTGGCACTTTAATTATAATGTTTCTTGGTGTGATCCTCTTTAGGTCCAACTCGTTTGGGATTCTCTGCGCCTCCTGGACTTGTATGTCTATGTCATTCAGTAAATTGGGGAAGTTTTCTTTCATTATTTTTTCAAATAAGTTTTCAGTTTCTTGCTCTTCCTCTTCTCCTTCTGGCATCCCTATGATTCGGATGTTGGCCCTTTTGGAGATGTCCCAGAGTCTTCTTAAACTCACCTTAGCTTTTTGAATTCTTGTTTCTTCATTTTTGTTTGGTAGAATGTTTATTTCTTCCTTATGTTCCAAATCATTGATTTGAATCCTGGCTTCCTTCCCTTCACTGTTGGTGTGCTGTGGATCTTTCTTTATTTCACTTAGTATAGCCTTCTTTTCTTACCTTATGCTTTTGCCATATTCAATGAGATCTCTGAGCATTTTGATCACCAGGGTTTTGAACTCTGCATTGATAGTTTGGCTATCTCTGCATCACTTATTTCTTTTTCTGGGGTTCTGTTCTGTTCCTTCATTTGGGCCATATTTCTTTGTCTCCTCAATTTGGTAGCCTCCCTGTGTCTGTGTACTTGGTAGAGCCACTTTGACTCCCTGTCTTAGCACATCTGTTAAGTTGCATGGGGCGGAGCCTTGGGTATTTACCAGAGCAGGCAGCCAGCTTCATCACTTTGTGGGTCCATGTGTGGGAGGGGATAGAAGAGGGGACAACGCCACTGTTGGCTGGCTTCTGGGGGCTTGTCTGACACTTTCCCCATTTCTAGTCACTTCACCCACTTTCCATATGTGACTGGCACCCCTCCAGCTGCTGCTGTGGTTGTGTCTCCCAGAGTGGGTGGGTCTTCCTGCATTCTGGGCTCTCCTGAGAAACTGGCAGTTTCTTCCACTGTCCTGACCACCACTGGTTTTTGCAGCCAGAAGTTGTGAGGCTTTATTTCCCTGGTGCTGGAACGCTGGGCTGCACAGTCTGGCCTAGTGCCAAAATTTCTCACTTACAACGTATCCTCCTGATTTTTATCCACCACATGTGAATGTGGGACTGCCTGCTGCCGCTGCTGCCGCTTCACCCTATCTGGCCACATCCTTTCCACCCAGCTCCCTGGATCAGCCCCTCCTACCTGTCTGGATGAATATAGCTTTTTTAAATCCTTGGTTTTCTAACTTCTGTAGTGTTCAATTTTCTGGCAGTTCTGGGTGTTTTTAATTTTGAAATTAGTTGTAATCCTTCTTATGGTTGTACAAGGAGGCGAAGCATGTCTATCTACACTTCTATCTTGACTGGAAGTCCATTGGTTGATTCTTGTATGTGCCCTGAAGGGGGAATTGAACCTGCAAATCTTCGCATATAAGGACGATGCTCTAACCAGCCAGGGCAGGTATTTTTATTATCATTTTGATATAAAAAGATTCAACTGAGCACAGGGTAGTGTGATCACTTTCAGATACAAAAATGGTTTCCCATTTCTTTTTTCTCTGCTTTTACAACTGGGATGGCTCTAAAGATATAACATTTGGCACAACACTGTGATTTTCAGCCTGAGCAAAGAGATCTTTGGTCCCCATGAGTCAGGTAGCACAGTGTGTGTTGGTTTTTGTGTTTCAGAATGAAAGGGCAAGAGAAGGAGGAGAAGTTGAGGAAGACAATCAAGCAGGTCCTGAAGTGTGATGTGACCCAGAGCCAGCCTCTGGGAGCTGTCTCCCTGCCCCCAGCTGATTGCCTGCTCAGCACATTGTGCCTGCATGCTGCCTGCCCAGACCTTTCTGCCTACTGCACAGCCCTCAGGAACCTCAGTGGCCTGCTGAAGCCAGGGGGCTACCTGGTGATCATGGATGCCCTGAAGAGTAGCTACTACGTGGTTGGTGAGCAGAGGTTCTCCAGCCTCAGCCTGGGCCAGGAGGCAATAGAGGCTGCTGTGAGAGAGGCTGGCTACACCATCAAGCAGTTTGAGGTGATCTCTCAAAGTTATTCTCCCACGACAGCCAACAATGAAGGAATTTTCTTCCTGGTGGGACAGAAGCTGAGCAGCTCTGCATGACACTTTGTGATCACAATTAAGGCAATTCATAGGACTAACCCAGTTGACTTCAGTCCTTGGTTCTAACTCTTGTTGAGTAGAGGCTAATGGCTGGGGCCCTGATGGCTTGTCTAGGACAGCACTGTAGCTGTCAGTCAACCTAGGAGTAATTGGTTGACCACCTACTCTGTGTCCAGTCTTCACTATTTGTGATTATAAAAGAAAATACACTTTGCTTAAGCATTCTTGTTATGGCTTAAGCTTACACATCGCTATAGAGAAATGTCTGAAGTTATTTGGTATTCATGTCCCTGGGGGCCGTCTGCCTTCTTCTCCCCCACAAACAGGCTTCTCCTCCTCTTCAGCTTTTGCCTCCTCTAGGGACCTTATCCTCTGCTGGGGTCCACAGGAACCACCACTATCTCTGGGGTCAGAGAACAGTTGTTCCCTTTGCCCCTGTGTCCCAAGGATGAGTCAGGCCCTTCTCTTACTTCCCTTGACATACCTCAGCAAAGCTGTGACTTCTACCTGAGGAGACATTTAGGGGTTAGCAAGAAAGATAACAGACACTATTTTACAGCTGCAATTAGAAACTGTCTTCAGAGCCCACATCCTGAGAGGGTATGGAAGGTATCCTATTGGCATAGGTCTTGGCCAAGTATCTTGGGATGAGAAAGGGTGAGGAGGGAAACCTATTCCCTCATGCCATGCCTATGTTCTCTGGTTCCCAGGCACCATCATCCATGATGCTCTAAAACAAAGGTATACAAACTGTGGCCCATTAGCCACATCTGGCCTGCTGCCTGCTTTGTAAAATTTTACTGAGACATAGCCATGACTATGCATTTACATTTTGTCTGTGGCTGTTTTTGTACTGTAATGACAGAGTTGAGTACTTCTGACAGCAGCTGTATGCATGGCCTCTGAGAAACAGAGTGAAGAAATAAAATGGAGTCACTATAATCAAGCTGCTAAATTATTAACTTCAAGTCAGCTGAAGCATAGGGTAATAATTACTTTTGTTTTAAATGACTCTGGGAACTTAAACTTTTGAACTTTCCAGTTCTGTGTCAATACCTTGGTGCACATCACACTGTATTGTGTGTAAATGACTGGACATACATCATACCTCCAGGTAACCATGAATGACCTTAAGAAGAAAATGTTCCAATGTCTATGCCACTGGGCATCTGATAATTAGCACCACACATATGATGACTATCATCTTGAACCAATCTGGGGGCTAAGAATGTAGAACTGATTTTCCTCAAGAATATAATTTTTACTGTAAGAACCCTCAGCTATTCTTTCCCTTTCAGAATACTCTAGACATTACCTAGTTGTGTTTCTGGTTTGCAAACCCTGAGACCATTGAATAAATCTTTGTCATTTATTTCTAGCCAAAGCTCCTAACTCTTTTGAGCTCAGTTGACATTTAGCACAGCCCGGACTACCTATTATCTGGATCATTGCAGAAAAAGTGTGGGGACCCCCTACTATAAACAAGAGAGAGATTTCCCTCCTCATCCTTTTATATCCCAAGATTCCCTTTTTCCTAGGATTACTGATTGTGGACCTTTCTGCTTCCCACAGGAGAGAGTTCTTCCTCCTAACCCCCCCACCCCCGCCATTCAAGGACAATCACATCAGAGCACAAGGGTCCAACATTAGTATGTTTTTATTTATGTGACTGTTTAGGACAATAGTGTCATAACACAGTATGGTCCAGTATTGGGATATTTTCAATGGCTCAAGCTCATAGGACATTCACATGAAAACACAATATTCTAATCTGATTTCAATTCAAGAGATTGTATCCCCAAGGGCACTTACAGGCTAGTCCTGGATCAAGAAAGTCAAGTCCAGCTCTATTCCTTCAGCAGGTGGTGATGATTGGGCCTACACATCCTTTCTGGAAGAAAATGCCCCCAGAAGATCACAATTAGCTCCACAGGAGCCAGCACCAAAGTCACCCAGGCCACAAAAAAGCAACCAAATCTTTAGAAACAGGATTCTCTCAAACATGTGCCATAGACCTCACCAACCCAGAGCAAAGGCCACAGCTTCTCCCAAAACATCCATATTTGGTTACCTCCCAAAGCAACAGCCCTTCTTTATTTATTTTTGCATAACTGTAAACAAAAACACAAATATTCCTTTAAAATAGGATTTTCTGGTTTAAGGCTCTTTTAAAAACAAGTGATCTCCAGCCTTATTTCCATTACTGAAAACACAGTTCCTTGAATTGAATATTTCCTTCAAAACACTTTGAATTCAGTGTAGTGCCCTTGAAAGTTAAGAACAAATAACACATTTGCTGTGATCTGACATAAAGGCTATAGGTAAATTCAAATACAGCCCTACTCTATGTTTCAGTCCAGAGAACTTGGGGCAGACTGTCAGTTAAAATCAGCTACACTGAAGACAGATTTTACAAGAGAGGACATGAGATTAAGTAAATAAAGTTATATAAACAAACAAACAAAAAAACCCAAGTGATCTCTTTTTAAAACAAGCTTGAAATGATAGTTGTTGGGGGCAGGGGGAAGGGGCGGGAGTGAGCCTAAAAGCAGGTCTGCTGCAACAGCTTTATACAGTTCCTACACAGACCTCATCTTCTGTAATGTTTACTTCTAGGATGGCATTTGTTATATTGTATCACTTTATTAGTCTGTTTCTCCACTGAATTGTGAACCCCTGATTTGTATTTAGATTCCCCAACAATTTGGCCAGACGTAGTCAAGGCCTGGGGACAGACCAGTGAATAGAGGAGGTAAGAGCCCTGTTATGTTCTAGAAAAGGGAGTAGGGGGTATAGGCAGATAAGGAAGGTAATCAATAAATAAGCTCCTTCTGATAGTGATGAGATCTACTAAGGAAATATAACAGGATAATGGAGTGGAGAATGTCTGACAAAAATGGTTTAGACAGGAGGGGGTTATTAATCTCACTAATAAGAAATTCAAGGGTGCGTACTTCTGGGAGGAAATGGTACTCAACAGTAGCATCAAGCATTGCATCCATGCAACATCTGTCTTTCCCCTCTGCCATCACACGTGAGTGGGATGTTCATGGTTGGAAATGTTTTTCAGTAGGCCCCTGCAGGCTTCTTACATCCTGTTGGCTAGAACTGAGTAACATGCCCACCTCTAGACCAGTTACAGACAAAACAGAAAGACACAGGGCACGTCCTTGAAGGTCTGTTAAATGAATGAATAAATTCTTAGATGACAGTGAAAAGAAAAAAGAAAGCCTACTGGATCCAACCAATGAGCCAGCATCTCTGTCATCCTAGCAATCCATTTTTTTTTTCAGCTACAAAGATCATCCTATTTTCAAATTCTGGCTCTCCACTTACTAGCCTTGGGCAGGTTATGTAGCCTCTCTGTGGTTCAGTTTCCTTATCTATAGAATGAAATTAAATGAGAACTTCTAGTAAAGAGAATAAAAATAAATTACTATCTAAAAAGGACCTAGAGTAATCCTTAGCACTTGGTAAGCACATAATATTTATTTATTGTTAGCTATAGTCATTATCATAATCTTCATCTTTGGTGTTAGCTGTCAAAGCAGCTGAGAAAAGATGTCATGTTCTCCAAGTAGGAGAGACGATTTCAGTTCTGGGCTGCAGGCATCCCGGTCCTTGACTGGCATTGCCTTTCAGAGGGACTCTGGGAAATCTCAGTTTCTATACCACATACCACCAGTTCCTTTCTCATTTCATAGTCAGCAAACATTTATTTAGCATCCTCCACATACGTTTCCTACACCAGGCACTGAAAAGTCAAATAAAATCTCAGTGTCAGTAGGCTCAAGGGTCCTCATCTTTGCAGTCACAGTAGCACCCTAAGTGTTTCCAGGCTTCCAAAGGCAGTACTGCAGCCTGAAATGCTGGGGATGGGATGACAAGGGCTACTTTGAGGAAGATACTGAGCATGCCCAAGGTTCTCTGTTGCTGCCTCAGAGCTATGTGGGTGTCTTCCCAGAGAGGTAGGAAACACTGTGTCTATACCAAGGGTTGGCGAACTTTTTCTGCAAAGGACCATATAGTAAATATTGCAGGTCTTATGGTCTTGATTGAAAGTACTCCAGTCTGCAGTTGTACTGAAAGTGGCCCTAGGCAATATGAAAATGAATGGGTGTGGTTGTGTTCCAGTAAAACTTTATTTACAAAAAGAGGTCAATGAGTGGATTTGGCCTTTGGTACAAGGATTGTAGTTTACTGATTCTTGATCTAGACCCAGAAGCAGCCTTGTTTGCATGCAAAGTTGTATAAGGGTTCTCATGGACATTCTGGTTAGTCTCTAACACTCAATCCTACATGTAAGAGTGCAAACCTAGTCCAAGGAGCTGAAAGGGGAATAGCAGAGCATTGATTTCTCCATGTCCTATCCATGCTCCACCACTCTTTTCCCTTCAGCATCTCTTAATCACATCTCCTTCCTCCTCCTTTTTGTTAAAGAAAAACAGGGTGAGTTCCTTTCCCCTTTCCCTAGCAGTCTCATAAGTGGAGTGCACAAAAGGAAATACTTTGGCAAAGCTTCCTGTTTTGAAAGGCTTAACTCAATTTAAATTCCTTGCTGCAAGGGACATAAAGGAAAGAATAAACACGTGGGACCTCATCAAAATAAGAAGGTTTTGCATGGCAAAAGAAAACATTAGCAAAATGAAAAGGGAGCCAACCCTATGGGAAAATATATTCACTAATGATACATCAGATAGAGGTTTGATCTCCAAGATATGTAAAGAACTCACTCGACTCCACTCCAAGACGACAAATGATACAATCAAAAAATGGGCAAAGGACCTGGGCAGGCGCTTTTCCAAGGAGGAGATACAGAGGGCCCAGAGATATTTGAAAGGATGCTCGGCATCACTAGCCATCAGAGAAATGCAGATCCAAACCACCATGAGGTACCATCTCACACCAGTCAGAGTGACCATCACAAACAGATCAACAAACAACAGGTGCTGGCGAGGCTGTGGAGAAAAGGGAACCCTAGTACACTGTTGGTGGGAATGCAGACTGGTGCAGCCACTGTGGAAAGCAGTGTGGAATTTCCTCAGAAAGCTGAAAATGGAACTGCCTTTTGATCCAGTGATTCCTCTGCTGGGACTATATCCTAAGAATACCAAAACGTCAATACAAAAGAACCTATGCACACCAATGTTCATAGCAGCACAATTTACAATAGCCAAGTGTTGGAAGCAACCTAAATGCCCATCAGTAGATGATTGGATCAAAAAACAATGGTACATATACACAATGGAATACTACACAGCAGAAAGAAAAATAGAACTACTAAACTTCTAGACAGCATGGATGGAACTGGAGAGCATTATGCTAAGCGAAATAAGCCAGGGAGCGAAAGACAAATACCATATGATCTCACCTATAAGTGGAACCTAACCAACAATACAAAGATGCAAGGAAAATAAGACCAGCAAACACTGAAAGGAAAAGAAACCAATAGAGACAAGAGGGAAGGAGGGAGGGGGAGGGGGGAAAAGGAAGGGAAAGGGCAAGTCAAGGAACATATAGCCAGGACTCATGGACAAAACCAAAGGAGAAGAGCTGAGGGAGGGAAGAAGGGAGGGGGCAAGGGAAAGTGGTGGGGGGTAGGCAGAGACAAATGTATTTGAAAAAATAAATAAAAAAAAGGTAAATGATTAAAAAAAAAGAAAGCTTAACAGAAGGAAAAAAGTAAAAAAAAAAAAATAGGGAAGAAAAATAAAACTAAACTGTGGAAGGAAAAAAAAATTCCTCGTTGCATAAACAGACAAATAAAGGAATGAAAGTCTTCAACAGTAGCCATGTTCACCCTCTTCTGGTTATCGAAGGGCTAAGGAAAGCTTTTCATTCAGTGTAAAACTGTTGCCAGCAAGGGAGAGGAGAGAAGGGTAGACTCAGAGAGTGGAAGCCCCCACTTCCATCAGAAATAAGAATAGGGGGGAGAGAGGAGGAGGGAGCAGATGAAGCCAACTGCACTAATATTTTTTAAACTGCAAGTTGGCATTTAATAGCATATCATAAAATCAATTTAGTGCACCACAATAAACATTTGGAAATATAATAAAGAATAAACCAGAAGACAAAATTCCAGATAATGGCACTTTGTATGTTATTATTTTGTTAAGTATTAGAAAATTACATTTATGTGTATATTTTGTTAATAGATCATGATATACAATATATTTATTACTGTAGGTTGTGATGAAAAAAAGTTTGAAAGTTACTAGACTGTACTATGGGCTTTTGGGACTCATCTCTGCTAGCCAATATTTTTCTTTCAAACAGAAATAAAAGTCATAGCCCTGTTCTTAAAGGACTCTGAGTCACTGGGGGAACCCGACAGCCAAACTGTTAACATTCAGCACAATAAGGGCTCTGAGATGAGTAAGCACAGGGTGCTATGGAACGGGACTGTCAAGAAAGGTGGCATTTGCTCTGGGTCTTTCGAGCTGCACAGGGGTATGTTTGACAGAAAGGGAAGGGGAGCAATCACACTCCTCACAGGCTTGTTGTCCAACTGAACCTGGGTCTTAAGCAAATATTTGGCTGCTGGTCTTTTGTTTATTTTCCCTGAAATCAAACAGACCAACCAAGTCACTAGCAAACACTGACTAGGGGTCATTCTGGTACTAACTTATAAATGTCTTTGACCACTGACCCAGCACAGGGGTTTTTTTGGTCTACTTTCTGGGAAAATGTTCAACAGTTTCAACCCTGAGCAAACTTTTATGATGCAGGAAGAAGCTAGTTTTTGTGTAATGTCCTGGGCAATGACTGGAAAGAGAAAGCTATTAAAAAGTCTCTTCACCCATTTGGTGTTGTGTAGCCAGACCAGCTCAGCCTCCCTTATTCCCATCATCTGGCTGTCAAGAGCAATAAGAGATGTCCATGGGATGACTGAGTAGGCTGCTCTCTAAAACCTTTGACTGCCCCCTCTAATTTTAGTGTCAGCCACCTCCCAAATGCAAGGTGACCACTACATTTTATGGAGACTAGGAAGAGACGTGAAAGGCTCATGACTGCCAGGCAGAAAACACATGTGAATCTTAGTCTTATCACTTCATTGCTATGGAAGCATCATTCCACTTGTCTTTAATAGTCATATCTCAGGACTACTGAAGCCAAATCAGGTAACTGTGAGGCCATGTTGTAACCTGTTAGGTGATATATAGCTACCAGATAAATTAGATATTATTAACCCTTTCTAGGACAGCCATTATGCCACATGTTCTGCATTCATTAAGATTCCTTTCATGACCTAAGTATGGCCTTCAAAATCTCTTTTAAAATTCTTCAAAACCTTAATCGTGGCATGGAGAGGCTCTGGCCATGACTAGTCAGCACATAGGCACCTTTATAGCCGTTTCCTCTTTAGTATTTGTTGTGCCCCTGTGGTATGCCAAGCACTGGGCTTGGGGGTTGAGGATGCTACACTGAAGGTGGCACAGCCTCATGGGATTCTACCCCTATGAAGGAGACCAGAAAGTAATACACTCTTACAGAAACTTAAAATAAGTACTAGATTTTTCTGGTTCTCCACTCAGCCAGTCAGGAAACTTCGCCCTTTCTGACAGAGCCCATTAAAATGAGACAAACTTTTCTTATAGCTGCTCCTTCCCTTGTATAGATCAGCTTTGCTCCAAAAAGATAAAAAAGCTATGGATAAGCTGTTTAAGAAAGATTTTCACAAAGGCAAACTCCACTGTGAGTGGAAGCACTGAAGCATTCTACTTATTTCTAATGGAAGTGGTGGCTTCCACTCTCTGAGTCAATCCTTCTCTCCTCTCCCTTGCTGGCAACAGTTTCTCGCACTGAATGAAAGCTTTCCTTGGCCCTCCGATAACCAGAAGAGGGCAAATGTGGCTACTGTTGGAGCCTTTCATTCCTTTATTTGCCCATTTATGCAGCAAGGAACTTAAATTGAGTTAAGCCTTTCAAAACAGGAAGCCTTGCCAAAGTATTTCCTTTTGTGCGCTCCACTTATGAGGCGCTAGGGAAAGGGGAAAGGAATTCAGCCTGTTTCTCTTGAACAAAAAACATCTATAATTAGTTTTATAGATAAATACATTTAGAAATTTTCCCTTTAGAACTATACCCAAAATGCAAATTTTAATAAACCATACAGAAGCTCTCAGCCAGATTAGCATAAGAAATGTTAAACATTAGATTACGCAGTTAATTCACCATCATCTTCTATTTCCTATTTCTTCAAAGAAGGAAAAAGTTTTTGTGCTTTTTCAAAATGCAGTTTTTTTTATTATTTAAAAGAAAGTCTTTCTATGGTTGTTGGACAAACCAAGATGCTTAAAATGTTCAATTTTACCTTAGTCGAGTCTGATGAATTCAGGGGAAGGGTTGCGGTTGAATTTCAAACCATCAACAAATAAATGTGAATTTGTATTGTTTTAGTTCTGACTCAGCATTGGAGACCAGGAAATGATTTCTTCCCTGGTAATTTACTGTCTCTCCATTTCAGAGAAAAGCCTTTGTACATGTAAACAGAAGAGGAGTTTAAAAAGCTGTAAGTAGTAATTAGGTTGGTCTTCCCAAAGGTCAGAAACAGTAGGAACAACTCACTATGAAGCCCACCACCAAAGTGACTGGTGAATTTCTTAAGGGCCTGGCCATAAGCTCTCCACATGCAACAAGAGGTGGAAGATATTTCTAGAATGAGGGTAAACTGTTAATTTACTGTCCCCTTTCTTCTCAAGGGCCAATTTCTGTCCCTTCTCATCACTCTCTAATATTTGTTAAATGCTATGGGAATCCCAGTTACTTGATATGACCCTTACCTGCATGGAATTTAAAATCTTACTTGTGGGTGGCCCTGACTGGTGTGGCTCAGCTGGTTGGACATCATCCTGCCAAGTGAAAGGTTGCCAGTTTAATTCCTGGTTAGGGCACATGCCTGGCTTGTAGGTTCAGTTCCCAGTCAGGGTGCGTGCTAGAGGGAACCAATCAGTGTTTCTCTCCTTCTCTTTCTCCCTCCCTTCCCTCTCTCTAAAAAAAATCAATCAATAAATAAAATCTTTATAGTCTTATAAAATTAAATTTATGTATATAATAATAAAGATTTACAAAACTAAATGTCAAAATCTCCTGTTTTATAGGTGAAGACTTTGAAATTAATCTGGGGCAAGGAACTTCACCTTTCTGTGCCTCAGTCTCTACTGTAAAATGAGAAGTTAAATTAGCTACGTATAAAGTCCAACATTTTATGATTTATGAACTAGAAAACAATACTTATTGAAATAGAATTCTAACACATGCCAGTTAACTAATCCTATTTTTGAAAATTTGATTGAAATTGGCTCAAAACCCTATCTTTCATGCAACCCATGATTCCTTTACTGTTTCAGGGAATTGACGGGGGAGGGATGGGGTGGAAAATGACTTAGATTTCTCCTGGTTACCCCTGGATCTGAGCTACTGCCAGCACTGAGTTCTAGTTTGTGAACCATCTCACTGTAAGCATGTGCTAATCCATTTCTGTATTACATGGCCCCTGTCCAGACTTACCCTTCATTCTCTGAAATTCTTCAGGCCCTAACATATATGAATATCAGACTCTACTGAAGTTTCAAGACAATGAATGGAAGGGGTGCCCACTGTAGGACCACAGCAACTTAAAATATTCAGTATCCTTGTTCTTAACCTTCTGGGAAATTTCTCAGTGACTCACTTTCTCCATTTACCTCTTACTATGTTGTTCTGCTGTCTGTGCGTTGTCTAGTCTCCAGCCCTGTCCCCATTGGCTTCTTGTCTCCACTCCCAAACACCCGCACCCATCTCTGCATTTCACTTGCTTTTTCAGGTCTCGACCACACCCCTGGGGTTTCACTTCCCTCAAATCTTCAGGGTGGTTCATCAACAGAAACTTTTGTGCCTGTATTTAATTAGAAAGTTCTGTCTCCTTTGCTTAATCAGGAGTTTGGGCCCTGTGCTTCCTGGCACCCAAAGCAAAAAAAGGGAAACATCATTTACAAGATTCACTATACTTATAAATTAAAAACAAAACATCTATTTAGCATTAGCTAAACTTTTGCTGGCCCTGAAAACTCTCCCACAGTTCATGATAATGGGGGAGTAGTGCAGGTATTACTCCCACCTACTTCTCTATACTCAGGTATACCTGGTTTAGCTCAATTAGCAACTGTAGCTTTTCAAGTTTGAAACCTGTAGAAGAGCATTATTAATTCCTGCACACAAAAGCCATTTACTGAGTGTCAGAAATAGTTCTAAGTATCAGATAGAGAAGAACATAAGACAAACATGGTCCCTGACCTCCTGGAGCTTACAAGTCAAGGTGGGCACAAACAAGCAGGGGTCAGCTGTAATATATTAATGTGATATAGATGGGAAAAGAGAGGAGCATCTAGACTAGTTTTGAAGGGCTGGCAAAGGAAACAAGTTTCTGGCAAAGAGAAGAGCTTATACTACCTGCCCGGAGGTGAGAGGGACAATACAGAGGATAAGCGTCTACGGTAGATGCTGCAGTGCCCCACCCAGATCTCCTTCTCCAGGTCACACACTCAGCCCGTAACTGCTAGGATAGTTTAAGGGCTCACAGCTGCCTCCTTCTCTTGAGAATTGCTCTCTGGTAGGAGCCCCCTCATCTGGAAAGTTACAAGCCACTGACCACCCACCCACCACCCACCCGCCATCCCCAGTGGTAACCCACAGCCAATGACTGACTGATACTGGGCTTCAAAAGGCTAGTGTTCTTGCTGCAAGTGAGGAGGGGGTTTTGGGGGAGTGTACACTTGTCTATGCAGTTTATGCTCCAAGCTCCTTCCCCCTCCATGGATCAGGCCCAGGCTAAATTATACCTGAGACCACATCCTTGCTCGGCTTCCTCTTCCCTTCATAAACAATTTTCCCTGAAGAGCACTCCCTTAGTAAATTACATGTTCCCAAACCCCTGACATGTTTTAAGGAACCTAAGCGAAGACAGTGACAAAGAGAAAATTGTTAAGATTGAATTCTCTGTATGCACTTGGTTCAAATTTGAGCCCCATTCATCAGTAGATTTACTTAAGTTCCTCCTGTTTTCAATAAAAATTCTTATGTGATATATCTATTTGGGTTTCTGATTACTAGAATCACAGTTAAAACAGCACTGACCTAAATAAGGACACCAAGACTCAGCAAAGCATGATGTGTGTCAGGATACAGCTAGATTAAAACACACTTCAAAGATATCTAACATCCTTGCCCTGACTGCTGCGGCTCAATGGGCTGGGCATCATCCTGCTGCAAAGCAAAAGGTTGCAGGTTTGATTCCCTTTCAGGGCACAGGACCAGGTTGCTGTCCAGGTCCCCAGTTTGGGGCGTGCCAGAGGCAACTGATCTATGTTCCTCTTTTATACTGATGCTTTTTTCCCCTCTTTTTCTCATTTTCTTCCACTCTCTCTAAAAATAGGTAAGTGAAATCTTAAAAAATATATATACTTAACGTATTTGCCCTCCTGGGTTATGAGGACAGGAATCCCCTGATCACACCAACAATATTCTGAGTTCTGGCAATGCACACTCCTCCCACCAGGTGAAAAGAGCCTTTCTTCGAGTTATGACTTAGTCTCTTATGAGTCTGATTACTGTGAATCAGTGACAAAGTTAAGTTTCTGAACCTACTGGACCAGGCATACTCTGACATAACCTGAAATAGTCTCATGTCTTCCTTCCTGCCTTTATCCCCTAGAGATCAGGTTGAATCACCTACCCTAGTGGAGCAGAATGGCAGCTGGACCTTGCCAGGTGTGTAGAAAGAATTCCAAGACCCACTGGGAAGCAAAGAAGCTGAATACCTCCCTTGCCAATGCAATGTGCTTTTTCGTTTCTTGCTTCCAGTCAGTAAGTGTAATCCATGAATTAAGGATAATTGGTGTCCTTTAGAAAATGCAACTGTAATTATAGATACTTAAGTGCACTTAGTGCATTGAAGAAGAATCAATTGTTCCACAGTTCACAGAGGGTCCTGCTGGCTGGAGGGCAAACTCAGCACCCTCAGTAATGAACACGATCGTCTTTAGCAGTGTATGGGGTTTAAAGAAATCTATATCCCAGGGATCACAAGCACCCACAGTGGTGAATGGAACATTCAATCTTCAGTGTAATGCAAAACCCCTCCAGTCCATAGACTAGGTGAACTAGATGCCCAAATCCCCTTTGGGGAACCTGTTCTCTCCCTGCCTTTGGGATCACAGGCACCAGGTACTGGGGAAACAGACAGGAAATCAGACATACTCAGTTTCTGCTCTCTCAGGGATTATGGTCCGTTTGGCAAGGAAGGACAATAAATCAAGCGAGACAATTCAGTGTGAAAAGTGTCATGTAGGGAACATGCACAGGTATGGTTTCTGGGAGCAAGTGACTTTGACCCTGAGATCTAACGGATGAATAAGTAAGCCAAGCAGGCAGAGAGTGGGGAGAGGGGAAACCATGTTCCAGGTATAATGTAGCAAAGACCTGAGGCAGAGAGACCATGGCTCACTGAAGAACTGGAAGAAAGTTCTGTGTGGCTGGTATGCAGGGTTTAAGTAAGGAAGCAGTGAGAGATGAACTAAAAGGAGAAACTGGCTGAGACAGAAAGGCTGAAGGCATTTGTACTTAATTCTAAGCACAGTGAGAGACCCTCAAAGGTGTTAAGTAAGGAAATAACAAGACTTGGCCTTGAGATACTTAGAGCTTCCACTATCCTTCGCTGTTTCTAGGGAAAGAAATGCCGTAGCTTCTTTCTTTTTTTTAATTTAATCTTTATTATATTTTCCTATTACCATTTAGACCCCTTATACCCCATCTCCCCCAAAATCACCACACTGTTGTCTCTATTCATGAGTCCTTTTTCCTTTTTGCTCAGCCCCTCCACTCCCTAACCCCACTCCACTGACTAGCTGTCCTCTGTTCTCCATCTATGAGTCTCTGTTTTGTTTGCTAGTTCAGTTTGTTCACTAGATTCCACATGTGAGTAAAATCATATGGTATTTATCTTTCTCTGACTGGTTTATTTCATTTAGCATAATGTTCTTCAGGTCCATCCATACTGTTGCAAAAGGTAGAATTTTTTTATGGCTGAGTAGAATTCCACTGTGTAAATGTCCCATAGTTGTTTTATCCAGTCATCTATTGATGGACACTTGGGCGGCTTCTATATCTTGGCAATTGTAAATAATGCTGCAATGAACAGAGGAGTGTTTATGTTCCTTTGAATTAGTGTTTTGTGGTTCCTTCGGATATATTCCCAGAAGTGGGATTGCTAGGTTACAATGCAGATCCATTTTTAATTTTTTCAGGTACCTCCACTCTGCTTTCCACAGTGGCTGCACCAGTCTGCATTCCCACCAACAGTGCAAAAGGGTTCCCCTTTCTCCACATCCTTACCAGCACTTGTTGTTTGTTGATTTATTGATAATACCCATTGTGGCAGGTGTGAGATGGTATCTCATTGTGGTTTTAATTTGCATTTCTGTGATGATTAGTGACGTTGAGCATCTTCTCATATATCTATTGACCATCTATCCTCTTTAGAGAAGTGTCTGTTCAGGTCCTTTTCCCATTTTTTAATGTTTTTTGTTTGTTTTTTTGGTGTTCAGTTTCGCAAGTTCTTTATACATTTTGGATATTAACCCCTTATCAGATGAACCTGCAAGTATGTTCTATCATTCTGTGGGCTGTCTTTTTATTTTGTTGAAGTTTTCCTTTGCTATGCAAAAAATTTTTAAGTTGATGTAGTCCCATTTGTTTATTTTTTCTTTTGTTTCCCTTGCCTGGGGAGATATACCTGCTAAAAAATTTCTATAAACAATAGCCAAGATTTTGCTGCCTATGTTTTCTTCTAGGGTTTTTATGGTTTTGGGTCCAACATTTAAGTCTTTGATCCATCTTGAATTTATTCTTGGGTGTGGTGTAAGAAGGTGGTTTAGTTTCATTTTTTTTCTACCTATCTGTCTAATTTATCTAACATCATTTATTAAATAAATTATCTTTAGCTCATTGTATGTGCTTAATATTCTGTTGAACATTAGTTGACTATAAAGGTGTGGGTTTATTTCTGGGCTCTCTATTCTGTTCCATTGATTTATGTGTCTGTTTCTATGCCAGTACCAGGTTATTTTGATTACTATGGCCTTTTAGCATAGTTTGATATTCGGTAGCATGATTCCTCCAACTTTTTTTTTCTTTCTCAGGATCACTGTTGCCATGTGGGGCCTTTTGTGGTTCCGTATAAATATTTGAAGTATTTGTTCTAGTTCTGTGAAATATGTCATTGGAATCTTGATAGGAATTGTGTTGGAGCTATAGGATGCTTTGGGTAGTATGGACTTTTTAAAAAAAAGATTTTATTTATTTATTTTTATAGAGGAGGATGAAGGGAGAAAGAGACAGAAAGAAACATCAATGTTTGGTTGCATTTCGTGTGCCCCCTGCTGGGGATCTGGCCTGAAATCCAGGCTTGTGCCCTACACTGGGCATTGAACCGGTGACCCTTTGCTTCACAGGTCGGCACTCAATCCACTGAGCCACACAAGCTAGCTAGACATTTGAATGATTTTAATTCTTCCTATCCATGAACACAGTGTGTGCTTCCATTTATTTGCATCTTCTTCAATTTTTTTCTTCAGTGTTTTAGAATTTTTTGAGGACAGGTCTTTTACATCCTTGGTTGGCTTTATTCCTAGGTATTTTATTCTTTTTGAAGCAATTGTGAATGGGATTGTTTTCTTAATTTCCCCTTCTGTTAGTTTGTTATTGGCATATAAAAATGCAACTGATTTCTGGATATTAATTTTGTATTCTGCTACTTTTCTGAATTCATTTATCAGCTATAGTAGTTTTTTGGTAGAATCTTTGGGGTTTTCTATGTACAGCATCATGTCATCTACAAATAAAGACAGTTTTACTTCTTCCTTTCCAATTTGGATGCCTTTTATTTCTTCTTCTTGTCTGGTCACTGTGGCTAGGACTTTCAGCACTATGTTGAATAAGAGAGGTGAAAGCAGGCATCCCTGTCTTGTTCCCAATCTTAAGGGGAATGCTTGCAGTTTTTGCCCATTGAGTATGATGCTGGCAGTGGGTTTGTCATATATAGTCTTTATTATGTTTAGGTATGTTTCCCCTATTTCCACTTTGCTGAGAGTCTTGATCATAAATGGGTGCTAGATTTTATCAAAAGCTTTTTCTGCATCTGTTGTTATGATCAGGTGGTTTTAATCCTTCATTTTGTTTATGTGGTGGATCACATTTATTGACTTGCAAATGTAGTACCAACTCTGCATTCCTGGAATAAATCCCATTTGATCATGGTGTATGATCCTTTTGATCATTGCTGTATTCGGTTTGCTAATATTTTATTGAGGATTTTAGCATCTATGTTCATCAGGCGTTTTGACCTATAATTTTCTTTCTTTGGAGTGTCTTTATCTTGTTTTGGAGTTAGGATAATGCTGGCCTTTTAAAATGAGTTTGTGAGCCTTCCCTCCTATTGAATTTTATGAAATAGTTTGAGAGGGAGAGGTGCTTGTTCTTCTCAGAATGTTTGGTAAAGCTCACCTGTGAAGCCAACTGGTCCAGGACATTTGTTGGGAGTTTTTTGATTACTGCTTCAATTTCACTAGGTGTAATGTGTCTGTTCAGATTCTCTGACTCTTCCTGATTTTTGGAAAATTTATGTTTCTAGAAATTTATTCATTTCATCCAGGTTGTCCATTTTGTTGGCATATAATTGTTCATAATATTTTCTTACAATTCTTTGTATTTCTTTGATGTCAGTTGTTATTTCTCCTCTTTCATTTCTGATTTTATTTTATTTACTCAGACCTTCCTTTTTTTCCTTGATGGGTCTGGTTAAAGTTTTGTCAATCTTGTTTAATTTTTTTTCAAAGAACAAGTTCTTGGATTCATTGATCTTTAGTATCTTTTTTAGACTCAATTTCATTTATTTCTGCTCTGATCTTTATTATTTCCTTTTTCTTACTCACTTTGGGCTTTGTTTGTTGTTCTTTTTCAAATTACTTTGAGTGTAAGTTAGATTGCTTATTTGAGCTTTTTCTTGGTTTTTAATTTTTTTTGTTTTTTGTTTTTGAGATAGGCCTATAATGCTATGAATTTCCCTCTTAGGATTTCTTTCCCAGTGTCCCACAGATTTTGGATTGTTGTGTCCTCATTTTCAGTTATTTCAAGGTGTCTTTTGACTTCTTCTTTGATCTCATTGTTCACCCATTCATTGTTTAATAACATGCTATTTAGCTTCCATGTCTTTGTGTGTCTTTCAGTGTTCTTCTTGTGACTAATTTCTAGATTCATAGCTTTAGTCAGAGAAGATGGTTGATATGATTTCAATCTTTTTAAATTCATTGAGACTTGTTTTGTGTCCTAGCATGTGGTCTATCCTAGAAAATGTTCCATGTGCACTTGAAAAGAATGTATATTCTGCTGCTTTGGTATGAGATGCACTGAAGATATCAATTAAATCCATTTGATCTAGTGTGCCATTTAAGGCTGCTGTCTCCTTTTTGATTTTCTGCCTGGAAGATCTATCCATTGAAGTCAATGGGGTGTTAAAATCCTTATGACTCTATTTCTGTTGATCTCTCCTTTCATGTCCATCAAGATTTGCTTTACATATTTAGGTGCTCCTATACTGGATACATAAACGTTTACTAGGATTATATCCTCTTATTAGGTTGTTCTTTTTATTATTAATATGTAGTTTCCTTCTTTGTCTCTTACCTTGATTTTAAAGTCTATTTTGTCAGATAGAAGTACTGTTACCCCAGCTTTTTTTTTTCTTATCCATTTCCATGAAATATCTTTTTCCAACCACTTACTTTTAGTCTGTGAGTATCTTTTATCTGAGATGAGTCTTTTGGAGGCAGCATATATATGGGTCTTATTTTCTTATCCATTCAGTTACCCTGTATCTTTTGGTCAGAGCATTTAAGGTAATTATTGATAGATATGTGTGTAGTGCCACTTACATACTGTTAGACTGTTTTCCTTTGCTGTTGTTTTTTTTTCTCTTTTTCTTTTTCTTAAAGCAAGCCCTTTAACATTTATTGCTGTACTGGTTTGGTGTTAACAAACTCCTTTAGCTTTTTCTTGTGTGGTAAGCTCCTTATTTCTCTTTTGATTTTAAATGATATCCTTGCTGGGTAAAGTAGCCTTGGCTATAGGTCCTTGCTTTTCATCACCTTGAATATTTCATGCCACTGCCTTCTGGCCTGAAATGTTTCTGTTGAGTAATCAAATGCTAGTCTAATTTGTGCTCCCTTGTAGATAATTACCTGCTTTTCTGTTGGACTTTTAGGATTCTCTCCTTGTTTTTAAGCCTTATCATTTTAATTATGATGTGTCTTGGTGTAGGCCTCTTTGGTTCCAACTTGTTTGGGACTCTCTGAGCTTCCTGGACTTGTGTGTCTTTTTCTTTCACCAGATTAGGGAATTTTTCAGTCATTACTTCTTCAAATAGGTTCTCGATGCCTTGCTCACTCTCTTCTTCTTCTGGTATTCTTATGATGTGGATGTGTTATGTTTCATGTTGACCAAATGTTGCTTAAGCTCTCCTCATTTTTTAAAAATTCTCTCTTTCTCTCTCTCTTTTTTTTGCTACTCTTCTTGGGAATTTTATTCTACCTTGCCTTACAAAACACCAATTTTATCCTCTGCTTTATCTAACCTACTGGTTATTCTCTCCAGTGTATTATTTATCTCAGGTATTGCATTCTTTATTTCTGACAGGTCCTCTTTTATGGTCTAGTTCTTTTTTCATGCTGTTGAGTATTCTTATAATTATTACTCTGAACTCTCTATCTGATAACTTGCTCCATTTCATCTATTTCTTCTGGAGAATTCTCTTGTTCTTTCATTTGGGGTCTGTTTCTTTGTCTTCAAATGTTGGCTGCTTTGTATTTTCTGCCTCACATGTTAAACTAATCAGCCCCTACACCAATCAGTTGTCAAACAAATTAAGCTGTGATCAGCAGTTCACCTTAAGCACCACAGGGTGGGGCAGAGTAATTCCCTGCAGGCAGGGCTATTGCTTTCCCTCAGGCTGATGGTACTTGGAGAGGAGTGCATTGCCTGAGAAAGATGGCTTCTGCAGTATGGGGAATGGCTCAGCACAGGGATCCTGGTAGCTGTTCCTTCAGGTCTCTCCCCAGAGACATCAGCCCCAGACTCTCCTCCAGCATCTCTAGTCCACTCTGCCCTCCCTCTGCCAGAGCCCAGGGTAAGTGGCTATAAATGAAATTTTGTGTATTGGCCCTTTCAGAGGCTCTCTGCATCTCAATCTGTCTCCCCCTGGCAGACAGAAACCCTGCTGCTTTTCACAGCTGGATGTTATCTGGTTTCCTTTCTGGCTCTTGTGCTGTAGGCTGGGGAGCCCAGCTTGGGGTTTAGATACCACACTTCTCAGGAAAATCCTCCAGCTTCTGAAATATCCCTCTAGAACTTCAGCTGCCACCCCTGGGAGCCCAGCCAGCCCTCTCACACCTCTTCTGCACTCCCTACCAGCTGTGCTGTGGTGAAGTGGTTTTCTCTGTCTGTCTGTCTGTGGTTATATGGCTTCTCTGCAGCTAGTGTTCAGTGGTTATTCTTGGTTCTATCTCTACAATTTAGTCATAATTTCAGATTGGTCCTGCAAGGTTAGTTTAGCTTCCACTTAGTCCTCTGCCACCTTGGATCCACCAATCATGGTAGCTTCTTTGGGTGGTTTAGTCTACTGTGTAACTGAAAGAAGACATTTAGTTTTACTTAAGACTTTGCTCTCTGGCCACATTGGGTCACTCCATAGTCTTATCTAAAGAGACTTTGATGATTCTCCATCACAAGTGGACTAATTCCAGACCCTTTACTATGGCACCCAGGGCCTTTCGCAATGTCCCACCTAATCCCGTCCCCTGCCCTCTGTCCTCACCCATGTATCCCTGATGCACAGGATATGTTTACTAAATATTTGTTAAATGGAAGAATGAAAGATTGTCTTTGGAATTCTGTCTCAGTAGTTCACAAATGTGCCTCTAGGAATTCATGTTTTCTTGTGTTGACCCACATCCCCAGATCACTGTAGCCCTCTCTGATCCACCAGGGAATTCTTACTTTCTTTTTGCAAAGTCACCTCAGAAGTGCCTCCTCTGAGAGGTCTCTTCCCTTAGATACTCCTCTGGGTTCTCTGAGCTCTTTCTATACACATTTGATGCTTATTACTTGCAGTATATATTCTTATTATAGAACATATGTTCTATAAATTCAGGGAAAATACTAAACCATTGGCCCTGGGATAAACACAGGGTTAGTTTTCAGTGAGCCTCTGGTCACAGCATGTTCATCAAGGTCTGCCTAGGGCCAGCTGTAGTGTGTGGGTTCTTGACCTCAGGCAGGAAAGATTTTACAACATGAGTCCGAGTGACTATGAGGGTATGTTTATTAAAGCTGGGGACAGTGAAATAAGGAAGGGCTTAGCACCAAAGAAGCAACAGGAGAGCCTAGACTGGGCTGCCTTAGTTTACTGGGAAGTTAGAGAAAAAGGGGCCTTGGAGGCAGGTTCAGGGGATTAGTCTGCAATGAGCTCCTTCTGCCTATTGCTCCTGATTGCAAGTTCCTTAGAGTTTAGGAGATGCATGACTGTCGGGGAAGAAGAGGGGAAAGAAAATAGCTGGGGCTGCTCCCCAGAGAGTTCTAGTGCTGGATCCTTTGTCTTGAGGTTTTATCTCTCTCTTGCAGGCCTGAATCTTAGGGGCAGTCTCAGGGGAGGGTTTCAGCAGACTATTCCTCAATTCTCCAGGTGTGCCCTTTCAGGGTTGTGGTCTCCACTGATTGGTCAGTGACAGGAAAAGGGTTATTAGCCATTGCAATTGGTCCCGGCATCACCCACCTGGTTTTGTTTCTTTCCGGGGCCTGGAGCTGAAATCAACTGAGGCTTAGATGTTATCTCTAGGGAGGTGGCCTCCTGTATCTGGCTATAAATTGTTTGGCCATTTTGTTCATCTATCTGGCTTAGTTGCCCTATTCCATTTACCAAGGAATTGTCTTAGCTTTTCATTGCCTCAAATGATCAATATATAATCTTGTGTTTTTTAAAGACCTCTAATTTAGGATATATTGTTGATTCATTAACAATAAACTCAAACAGCCAACAGCATTTATGACTAATGACTGAATGGTGCTTATGCAACATGTATTTTCCCTGTAAGGCACAGCACAGCTTCCTTTTGCTTAGGAACACTAGACAGTACTGCCACACAATGCTCTGGGGCCATTTTAAACAAAAAAATCTTGAATAAAAAGCAGGAAAATATGAAAAACATGGCACTAAATAAATGATGAAAAGGACATTTATTTACAGTCTGAGAGCTGAAACAAAAAGGCAGAACATCATCTTGTTCAGCCTCAGCTGGGAATGTACATGAGTGTGTCAGGTAACTCAAAGTTTTCGCTACTCTGTACATGTTTGAGAATGACCGCAAAAGCACTACAAATACTGATTTGGGGCTTACAAATAAATTTCAGTGAATGGGCAAATCCACAAATACAAAAGCCATAAAGAATGAGAATGAACTACACTTCCATTACAGCATTTATTATTCTGAATGAAGTTAGTAATTCTTTTGAGTTCCTGGACCCAAACCCAAAGTGTTTGTGTGCGAGTTATGTGGGGGTTCCCTATACCAACAGCAAGTACTACTCTGGACACTAGCTGCACATCCTACAACTCAGCTAAATTCTGACACTACCCAGAGACAGCATCAGATTCCATAGGTTGAGGGCTCATTCCTACAAAACTGCACCCCCCCCATTCCACTTCAGATGCCTGTCAAAAGCCCAGGTGTTGTTACCTGTCCTTCTGAAGGACTGGCTATAAATTAGCAATTCGCATGACCCTTCCTTGGATTTGATTAATTTGCTAGAGCAATTCATAGAACTCAGAGAAATATTTTATTCACCAGACTACTGATTTATTATAAAAGGATATAACTTAGGAACAGCCAGACAGAAGACATGCACAGGGCAAGGTAGGGGAAAAGGGTGCAGTTTCCATGCCCTTTCTGAACATACCACTCTGTCCACATCTCCTTGTGCTTACCCACTCTGGGAGTTCTCTGAACTCCATCCTTTTGGGTTTTTATGAAGGCTTCATTACCTAGGCATGCTTGATTAGATCATTGGCCATTGGCAGTCGAGCTCACTCTTCAGCCCCTCTCTCCTCCCCAGAGGGAGGGGAAGGAGGACTGAGAGTTCCAACTCTCTAATCACAGGGTTGGTTCTCCTCACAAGGAGCCCCACATCCTTAGGTTACCTAAGGGCTTTCTAAAAGTCACCATTAACATAACAAAAGACACATTTATCCTTTTATTACAGGAAATGTTAGGATTTCAAGGGCTGTGAGCCAGGAACTCTGGACAAAGACCAAATATATATTTCTTATAAATCACAATATCACAGTAATTTATGTGTCTTTTTTTCCCCACAGAGTCTGGTGACTACTACACTGTGAGTTTTGTGAAGAGTTAGCATACAGCAAGAAATAATAACAACTAATGTGGAGATGTTACTATGAAGTTTTCCATATGCATTTTCTCACTCAGTTCTCACAAGAATTCTTTATATTATGTACTATCATTCCCACTTTACAGATGGGGAAACCAAAGCTTAGCAATGACAGTAATACTTGTCTACGGTAACACAGTAAGCAGTGGAGGCAGGATTTGCACACAGGCTGAGTCAGAAGCCCACATGCTCATTGCTGGACTATCCCACCTGTGAATGTAAGCCCCTATGGAGAGAAGTCTGGAAATAAAATACAAGATCTTCAGCATAACTGGCTGGTCAGCCTCTGAGAGTGTCTCTAGGAGGAAGCAGTTGATGGCAGGAGCTCTTATGGTTAGTCCCCTGGAAGACTGAATTCACTCATTGGTTTGAGAAAGCAAATGGTCGAATTTGTTACTGTCTGGAAAGAAAGGTTTTCTTTTTATATATGAAACAAGAAAGGTCTCCACTTTGTTGTGGCAAATGAATTGTCTAGAAGGAACCTACTTCCTCAAAGGCTGTGGTATCGGCAATACAGCCTATGTACCAGCTTGACAGCACTGGGTGACAGGCTGGTACCAAGGCACCAAAGTTTGGGAACCAAAGGAGATATAACCTTGGGGTATTAAGGTCTTTCAGGTAGCAGCTGGACACCTGGTTATGTCAGAAGTGATAAGATCATGCTTCAACCACCCAGGATGTAGAAGGTTGTATGCAACATGTAAGAAGCCCCTGTAGGGAAGACACCTACCTCAGCAATCATCCCCATTCACTCTGGGGTCAAAGTGGGATACTCAGACCAGACCAGAGCTCTAGCTGTCCAGTTATCTGCCATTATCTGCCTGACAGTGAGCCCAGGCTGCTCACCCTTGAGTAAATGGCACCAGGAATGAAGGTGTCTAAAGAGAGATGTCACCTCGAGTACAGGGACACCCATAACTCCTCTGGCCAGAGAGGAGCTCCTTCCCTCTCTGGGGGAACTCAGACTCAAAGCCCTGTTTGTGACCTAGATATTCTGATTCTGAACATAACTGTACTTTGTTCTCAAAAAACACTGTTGTCATTCAAACACGAGCTGCTGGCAGCCCTCATCTGAGGTCCTCCAATATACAGGAGACCAGGGGAGCCAGCCCAGGGTGTCTGTGGCTGGAAGGAGATTCTGGAATGTCTCCAGCGAGAGCAGTTGTCATACGTCAGAGCAAGTTGTCAGATGATTCCAGGAACAGAAAGGCCAGGATTTCCAGAGAATGGAAGACTGCTGCCTGTGCACAAATTCTCTTTCTGCCAGGGAGAGTGCTTGGCATTTGTCTCAATATCCCAATGGAAGATAAATCAAGAACTCCCTCCACACAGTTTCCCCTCATGGCCCACCTGCCTCCCACTGCTTTGGTGAGTTCATCTTGGGGAAGACCAACATCCTCCCTGCACTGGAGTTCCTAAAGTAACTGATTTTCTCCAAAGACCACTGTTCCATGCCCCCCTCATTCTGAGGAGCCATCTGAGGACAGTGACAGTCTTAGCACAGCCCCAGTGCTGTGGGTAACATTTTCACCTTTAACAAATTCTCCCTTGAACATAATTTATTTTATTCAGGTCTAATCTAATTTCTCCAAGGCCTTGGCCTATGGACTGGCGATCATTTGTACAACAAGAATGGGTCTGGTCAAAATGATGAAGTGAATGAAATTTGTTTCCATTATCCCCACACCACCCAGCTCTCTTCCTTCTCAGGCTCCTTTCTGGTCTCGAGTGGCTGCTGACTGCGCCTTCACATTCTCTCACCCAGGTTCCTTTACTGTTCCAGCTATTTTACCCATGGAACTTTCACTGTAAGAAACAGTGAATGAATGTGTAACCCAAGTAAAACTTGTGGCCATCCTCCACCAACATTATCCTAAAATGAAAACTTTTAAAAACCTGATTCCAAAAACATTGAAAAGCACCACAATGTGTTACATATTATACAACATGAGAAAGACTTCCTAAAAATTCTTTTTGAATCTCCTGCAGTCCTTCCCCTCACAACAGCAGATTTTACTCCTTTCTCTTTCTTTCTCCCAAAAGTTTTCTGCCCCAAATCCCAGTGTGCCACTTATGACTCATGACACAGCCACTCACGTTATCCTCTTTTCTTGCCTCCTGGATATTCTTCCCTCTGTAGCACCATTTTCTAGGCTTCATCAGTTTTGCATTTTTACCAATTTTCCCTCTTGTCACAATAAAAGCCTGGTGGTAGAGCAACAGAAAGAAAAGTCCTGAGGTGATAAGGAAGGCAATATGTCACAAAGAAAGGAAAGGATCCCAGCAATGGGTGTTTCCTGGCTTCAATGCTTCCCCTGTGGGTGTTGGTGAGACACATGCAAAATGTTCTGTCCCACTCCAAATCTATGGCTCCTTAGAGCTGTGCCTGTATTTCAAATAGGTGAGTGGAACAGGGGTTTCTTTTTAGGAAAATCTTTTATTAGTCTTAGAATCATCCAGTAAGCATGTTGCTTCCAAGCCTTCAGGCTATTTTGCAAATGTTCATACTCTGTCTCCTGACAGTATTACTACCAGCTACTTGCTTACATGTTTCCTCCACCATAACCTTACTTCACTACTAGCATCTTTTTTATGTATCATGCCATTTTATGTTGGAATGCCCTCAATCCTTCCCTTCTCTCTACTGTGCTTTCTATAGTAATTGCCAGCACTTCTCTGATTTCCCACTAGATGGAAACGCCTAGTTCCTAACAAGGAATCTGACAGATAGTGGATTCTTAAAAATGTTTCTTGTATGGATGAATAAAATAATTAATGATTGAATAGAGAGTTATAAAAAGATTACAGTGTATTCCTAAGCTTTGGTAAAAAATTTAAAAAATCATTATTGTTAAAGTTACTGCAAATAAATCAGTACACTGAATGAATTCTTGTTTTTATTCTAAGGATTTATGTTTTTCTTTAATTCTGGAAAATTCTTAGTTTATTATCTCTTGTAATATTTTCTCTCCCCAATTTTAACTATTTTCAACACTTGAAACAGCAATTTTGTACATGTTGGAGCTTTTCAGTCTAGCTTCTATCATCTTATTTTCATTTTTCTATGTATGTATCTTGTTTTATTGCATTCAGAGTGATTTATTATATTGGGTTGGCCAAAAAGTAGTTTTAGTTTTTTTTCATAAAATAAGGCACATTTTTTATTCTTGCCAATAACTTTATTGATTTGGATACTTTGAGTATGTTGGCTACTTCCCATGTGGTATAATGTAATGTTGATTGCTTTCAATTAATGTCTTGATTTGATCACTATCAATTTCAACTGGTCTACCTGACCTTGGAGCATCGTCCAGTGAGAAAACTCCAGCATGAAAGTTCTCAAATCACTTTTGACATATTCGATCAGTCACAGCACCTTCTCCATACACTGCACACATCTTTTTTTTTCTTTTTTGCATATCAGTTGCATTTTTACCTTCCTTGAAATAGTAAAGCATAATATGATGAAAATGTTGCATATTTTCTTCCATTTTCAGTATTAAAATGGCTACACAAAAATTCACCAGTTTTGATTTTTTTCATATAACATCAGTTTTTATTTAAGATGTGTAAATTAAAATGTTTACATCCATTTACATTTTTATTAAGATGTTTTTTCATTTTTTAAATTTATTTACTTTTTAAATACATTTGTCTCTGCCTCCCCCCGACCTCTTTCCCTTGCCCCCTCCCTTCTTCCCTCCCTCAGCTCTTCCCCTTTGGTTTTGTCCATGAGTCCATGCTATATGTTCCTTGACTTGCCCCTTCCCTTCCCTTTCCCCGCCCCCCCGCTTCCCTCTTGTCTCTGTTGATTTCTTTTCCTTTCAGTGTTGCTGGTCATATTTTCCTTGCATCTTTGCATTGTTGGTTAGGTTCCGCTTATAGGTGAGATCATATGATATTTGTCTTTCGCCCCCTGGCTTATTTCGCTTAGCATGATGCTCTCCAGTGCCATACATGCTGTCTAGAAGTTTACTAGTTCTTTTTTCCTTTCTGCTGCATAGTATTCCATTGTGTATATGTACCATTGTTTTTTGATCCAATCATTTACTGATGGGCATTTAGGTTGCTTCCAACACTTGGCTATTGTAAATTGTGCTGCTATGAACATTGGGGTGCAAAGGTTCTTTTGTATTGGCGTTTTGGTATTCTTAGGGTATAGTCGCAGCAGGGGAATCGCTGGATCAAAAGGCAGTTCCATTTTCAGCTTTCTGAGGAAATTCCACACTGCTTTCCACAGTGGCTGCACCAGTCTGCATTCCCACCAACAGTGGACTAGGGTTCCCTTTTCTCCACAGCCTCGCCAGCACCTGTTGTTTGTTGATCTGTTTATGATGGCCATTCTGACTGGTGTGAGGTGGTACCTCATGGTGGTTTTGATCTGCATTTCTCTGATGGCTAGTGATGCTGAGCATCCTTTCAAATGCCTCTGGGCCCTCTGTATCTCCTCCTTAGAAAAGCACCTGCCCAGGTCCTTTGCCCATTTTTTGATTGGATCGTTTGTCTTGGAGTGGAGTCGAGTGAGTTCTTTATATATCTTGGAGCTCAAACCTCTATCCGATGTATCATTAGCAAATATATTTTCCCATAGGGTTGGCTCCCTTTTCATTTTGCTGATATTTTCTTTCGCCGTGCAGAAGCTTCTTATTTTTATGAGGTCCCACTTGTTTATTCTTTCCTTTATGTCCCTTGTTTTAGGAGACGTATCAGTGAAAAAATTGCTGAGTGGGATATCTGAGAGTTTCCTGCCAATGTTCTCCTCTAGGACTTTGATGGTGTTGCGAATTATATTTCAGTCCTTTACCCATTTCGAGTTTATTTTTGTGTATGCTGTCAGCTGATGATCCAATTTCAATTTTTTGCATGTAGCCGTCGAGCTCTCCCAACACCATTTGTTGAAGAGGCTGTTATTGCTCCATTTTATGCTTCTGCCCCCTTTGTCGAATATTAGATGTCCATAGAGACCTGGGCTTATTTCTGGGTTTTCTATTCTGTTCCACTGGTCTATGGGTCTGTTCTTGTGGCAGTACCAGATTGTTTTGAGTATGGTGGCTTTGTAGTAGAGTTTGATGTCCGGTATTGTGATCCCTCCTACTTTGTGTTTCTTTCTCAAAATTGCTGCGGCTATTCGGGGTCATTTATGGTTTCATATAAATTTTTGAAATGTCTGTTCTATTTCTGTGAAATATGTCATTGGTATCTTAATAGGGATTGCATTGAATCTATAAATTGCTTTGGGTAGTATGGACATTTTGAGGATATTAATTCTTCCAATCCATGAGCACGGTATATGCTTCCATTTATTTGTGTCTTCCTTAATTTCTTTTTTCAATGTTGTATAGTTTTCTGCATACAGGTCTTTTGTGTCTTTGGTTAAATTTATGCCTAGGTACTTAATCTTTTTTCTTGCTATCTCGAATGGTATTTTTTTTTCTGATTTCTTCTTCTTCTATTGCATTGCTGGTGTACAAAAACGCCTTTGATTTCTGAATGTTGACTTTGTATCCTGCTGTTTTGCCAAATTCACTTATTAGGTTGAGGAGTTTTTTGGTAGAGGCTACAGGGTTCTCTATGTACACTATCATGTCATCTGCAAACAATGATAGTTTTACTTCCTCCTTTCCTATTTGGATGCCTTTTGTTTCTTTTTCTTGTCTGACCGCTGTGGCTAGGACTTCCAATACGATGTTGAAAAGAAGCAGTGAGAGCGGACATCCTTGTCGTGTTCCCGATCTTAGTGGGAAAGCTTTCAGTTTTTGCCTGTTGAGTATGATATTAGCTGTAGGTTTTTCATATATGGCCTTTATTACATTGAGGAATGCCCCATTTATTCCCATTTGGCTGAGTGTTTTGATCACAAATGGGTGCTGTACCTTATCAAATGCTTTTTCTGCATCTATTGAGATGATCATGTGGTTTTTGTCTTTTCTTTTATTTATGTGATGTATCACGTTTACTGATTTGCGTATATTGAACCATCCCTGCATCCCTGGGATGAAACCCACTTGATCATGGTGGATAATCTTCTTGATGTATTGCTGGATGCGGTTTGCCAATATTTTGTTGAGGATTTTAGCATCTATGTTCATCAGCGAAATTGGCCTGTAGTTTCCTTTTTTTGTAGTGTCTTTATCTGGTTTTGGGATTAGGGTGATGCTGGCCTCATAGAAGGAATCTGGGAGTCTTCCCTCCTCTTGGATTTTTTGGAATTGTCTGAGAAGGACAGGGGTTAGCTCTTTCTTAAATGTTTTGTAAAATTCTCCTGGGAAACCATCTGGCCCTGGGCTTTTGTGTGCTGGGAGTTTCTTGATGACTGCTTCAATTTCCCCAGCTGCTATCGGTCTGTTCAAGCTTTCTGTTTCTTCCTCCTTCAGTGTTAGAAGATTATACTTTTCTAAAAATTTGTCAATTTCCTCAAGATTCTCAAATTTCTTGGCATATAATTGTTCATAATAGTTTCTGATGATCATTTGTATTTCTGTGGTATCAGTTGTTATTTCTCCTCTTTCATTTCTGATATTATTAATTTGGGTCCTTTCCCTTTTTTTCTTGATGAGTCTGCTTAAAGGCTTGCCAATTTTATTTATCTTTTCAAAGAACCAGCTTCTGGATTGGTTGATCCTCTGAATTGTTCTTTTTGTCTCTATGTCATTCAGTTCTGCTCTCATCTTGACTATTTCCTTCCTTCTACTTGCTCTGGGATTTATTTGTTGTTGTTTCCCCAGTTCTTGAAGTTGTAGTGTTAGGTCTTTTATTTGAAATGTTTCTATCTTTTTTAGGTAAGCCTGTATTGCTATGAACTTCCCTCTCAGGACTGCCTTTGCTGTATCCCATAGGTTTTGGACTGTTGTCTGTTCATTTTCATTTGTTTCCAGAAATTTTTTGATTTCTTCTCTTATCTCATTATTGACCCATTCATTGTTTAATAGTGTACTGTTCAGTGCCCATGAGTTTGCAAGTTTTTGAAGTTTCTCTTTGAGGTTGATTTCCAGTTTCAAGCCTTGTGGTGTGAGAAAAAGTTTGGTATTATTTCAATTTTCCTGAATTTGCTGAGGCTTGCTTTGTGTCCTATCATGTGGTCTATCTTTGAAAAACTGCCATGAGCATTTGAAAAGAATGTGTATTTTTCTTCTTTGGGATGTAAGATTCTATATATGTCAGTTAAGTCTCTTTGATTCAGTGTGTCATTCAGCGCCACGATATGTTTATTAATGTTTTGTTTGGAAGATCTGTCCATTTTTGATAGTGGGGTGTTGAAATCCCCTACTATCAGTGTGTTGCTGTCTATATCTTTTTTGAAGTCATCCAACAATTTCCTTATAAACTTGGGGGCTCCTATATTGGGAGCATATAAGTTTACAATGTTGATGTCTTCTTGATAGATTCTTCCTTTAAGTATGATAAAGTGCCCCTCTGGGTCTCTCTTTATGGCCTTTGCTTTGAAATCTACTTTGTCTGATACAAGTATGGCAACGCCAGCCTTTTTCTCATGTCCATTTGCTTGGAATATTATTTTCCATCCCTTTACTTTCAATCTGTGTAGGTCTTTTGCTGTGAGGTGGGTCTCTTGCAGGCAGCATATGTATGGGTCATGTTTTCTTATCCATTCAGCTACCCTGTGTCTTTTGATTGGGGCATTTAGTCCATTCACATTGTGAGATATTACTGATAGAAACTTACTCATCTTTTCTCTTTGTACTTGTGTTCCTCTCTGTCTCATTCTTTTCCTTCATCTGCTTAAACCAGTCCCCTTAGCATATCTTGGAGTGCTGGTTTGGTTGAAATGTATTCTTTTAGCCTTCTTTTGTCTGGGAAACTCCGTATTTCTCCTTCTATTTTAATGGAGAGCCTAGCTGGGTAGAGCAGCCTTGGCTGTAGGCCCTTGCTTTTCATGGCTTGGAATATTTGTTGCTATTCCCTTCTGGCTTGTAGTGTTTCTGTTGAGAAGTCAGCTCCTAGGCGTATCGGGGCCCCCTTGTATGTTACTTTCTCCTTCTCCCATGCTGCCTTGAGGATTCTCTCTTTGTCTTTGACATTTGCCATTTTAATGATGATGTGTCTTGGAGTGGACCTCCTTGAGTCCCTCTTGAGTGGGGTCTTCTGTGCCTCCTGGATCCATGAGAGCCTTTCTCTCCTCAAATTAGGGAAATTTTCCATCATTACTTTTTCGAGGAGGTTCTCTATTCCTTGCTCCTCTTCTTCTCCTTCTGGTATCCCTATTATACAGATATTATTGCGTTTCAGGTTGTCCTGCATTTCCCTAAATGCGTCTTCATTCTTTTTGAGCCGTTTTTCCATTTCTTGTTCTTTCTGGGAGCTTTTTTCTACCTTGTCTTCCATCTCACTGATTCTATCCTCAGCTTCATCCAGCCTGCTTTGGATTCCTTCTACTGTGTTCTTCAATTCAGAAATAGTATTCTTCATATCCTCTTCTGTCTTCTTGATAGTTTCTATGTCCTTTTATAGGCTGATATAGTTTGCTGTAAGATCCTGATAGTTTCTCTGCAGTTTCTCATAGTTCTCTTTGAGCTGGCTGAGCTCATTGAGCTTCCTTAGAACCATTGTTTTGAATTCCATATCTGATAGTTCCCTTGCCTCTATTTCATTGAGCTCTCTCTGTGGGGAGTCCCCTTTTCCACTCATTTGAGGGGAACTTCTTTTTCTTCCCATTTTTGTGAGAGTCTGTTAAGTATTTTTGTCCTTTACTTTTCTTTCTGGGCTTGCTTCTGATGATGTCAGTTGTTGACCCTATAGGGCCTTGGGTTGTTTGTTTGAGCCTTTCAGGAGTCTAATGGCTGTGTCTGACTCCTGCTTGGAGCAGCTCTGTGACCCCTTCGGTCAGGGCTGGGCTATTTTTTGGGATCTCTCTGCGCTCTCACTCGGGCTCCTTGAACGCATTCCCAGCGCGGCAGGGTCCCCCACCTGCCTGGGCTCGCATGTGCTTGCCCCAGACCAGGGGGCTTATTCGCGACTGCGCGTACTCATCTGGCCCCCCTGGCCGGCGAGCTCTGCGGCACTGATCAGTTTAGGGTCTTCTATTGTGTATATTCCCTGCTTTGGCTCTTTGGGTGCGTTGCTTGCCCTCGCCAAATGGGGACTATGGAAATGGGAGGAAATCAGCTCTAGGACTCTCTGGTTAATCCTGTTTCTGGTCTCTCCTCCAGGGACTCTGGGCAGCTCTACTTATTTTGTGGGCCGCTCCGCAATCGCGGCAGGCAGGTCAGTTTATGCCTGCCCTTGCCCCTCTGTGCACTCCCTCGCAGGCCGTATGGGTGCCAGTCTGTGTGAGGCCTTGCCGGCAGGTGCAAGCGTTCGCCAGCCCGCGTGGGTCACACACACGCTCGCCAACCCTCGCCGGTCACTCGGCGCAAGTGTGCGCGCCTGCTCTGGGTGTTTTGGGGGTGTCTATGTTTGCTTTTCAGCTTTTGGCTCTTTGGGGGTGTGACCTCTTCCCGCGCAATGGAGACTATGGCAAGAAGAAGGAGTCGGGACTCCCCGGTTCCTCCTCCCGTTCTTTCCCCAATGCCTCCGTTTCTAGTCTCCCCTCAGGGGCCTCTGGGCAGTTCTGTGACCCCTTCGGCCAAGGATCCACCCCCTGTGCGGACTGCGATTCAATAGCAGGCAGTCTGGTTCATGCGCGCCCCGCTTCTGCCTCTTTGGGGTCACGCCTTTCCAGCCCACAATGGAGACTACCGAACAGGGAGGGAGTCGGGACTCCCCGGTTCCTCCTCCTGTTCTTTCCCCAACGCCTCCGTCTCCAGTTTCTCCTCAAGGCTCTCCCAGCCAGTCTGCACTCAGCCCCGCAGCTCACATGCATACAAGCTGTGTGCAGAGTGCACAAAAGGCAGGTTAACTGATTCCCTTATGCCTGAGCGAGATGGTAGCTGCAGGGGGGGAGGTGCGTTATCACCAGGGCTCCGCCAGCCACCATCTCTTTTCTCTTCACAAAGTTTTCCTCACCAGTCTTTTCCCAGGCACCAGCCCACTCTGCTGCTGCCTCTACCCAGAGATCAAGGAGGGTGGCTGCCGCTGCAACTTTTGCGTTTGCCCTTTAAATGTCTTTTTGCATCCCCAGCCACCTGTCTGTGGCAGAGAGCGCCCCTAAGCTTTTTGGGGTTGCGTTTTGTCTGTATTTTCTCGGCTTTAGCTGCTGTAGTTTAGGGGTTCCTGTTTATGATTCAGACCCCGTTCTTCTCGGGGGGAGCTAACTGGCCGTTTCAATGTCCCTCTGGTGCCAGTGCCCGTGGGCACCCAGCCCACCCTCTCGAGCCTCCACCGCAATTCTCACCCGTTGGGATGTGTGAGAGTCGAATCCACTGTCCGCGGCACCAAGGCTCCTCTCCCACTATCGCTCCACTGCTTTCCAGGTGATTACTCCATTATTTAGTTGCAATTCCAGTTTGGTTTTGGGAGGAGGTCAGCGTGACTCCCTTTCACTCCTCCACCATCTTTCTGACCCCCTGATTTTTTTTTTAAATGAATACTGATATGACAGCTGTCACAATACAATCTAACAAAATTGTTTCAAATGGAGTTAAGTAAGCCCTATTAAAGGCATCTTACGGAAAAAAAAAACAAATGAACTTTTTGGCCAACCCCATATATTCATGATAAACTATGCTATGCTGCACAACAAATAAACTCATAAAGCAAAAAGAAAAAGTTTATTTTTTATCTGTGTCACAATTTGAGGCAGGTTGGGAGGCTCTTTGAACAGGTCTCTTCCAAGATGTGACTTTTGTCTTGTGATACTGCCATCATTATATGGTCTTCATGACCTCCAGGCAAGGAAATGATGATCCAGGCTGTTTCATGACCAGGGCTAAAAGTGATACACATTACTTTCACTCCAATTCCAATCACATGACCCTTATCTCACTACAAGGGCCTCCAGGAAATATGGTTTTCTTGTGTGCCCAAGAAGAGGAAATGGAACTGGTAAATATGTGGCAAATCTCTACCACATTTTCTTTAGTTCTTTTTTCCCTATATATTGACTCTCTCTTACCTTACCTAGTGTACTACTTATCACATATACTAAGTTTTTATACTCAATTTTGTATTTTCAAAATTTTTGTTTCTTTTTTTACATACGCCTTTTCCAATTTAATAACCTGTTATCACTTTGAGTATGCTATTTCTTCATTTGTCTCTGAAGATACCAAACAAACTTATTTTAAACACCTTGGCTAGTTGCACCTACATTATCTCTGTTTCCCTAGGTGTGATTTTTCCTATTTCTTGGGTCTGCCAACCAGTTTTCATTATTATGGATATCATTAAATGCATTGTAATTTTTGTATGAAAGCTGATAACACATGGAATGTTTTTCCCATGCTTGTTCCTCCCTATAGAATGATTTCATCATTTCATCAGCCTGGTCATCATCATTGTCTTTTTTTTTTTTTTTTTTTTTTTTGGTGGACTACCTTGTCTTGTTCCTGATTATAGTGGGAAAGATTTTAGTTTTTGCTCATCAAGTATGATGTTGGCTGTACGTTTTTCATATATGCCCTTTATTAATGTTGAGGCATGCTCTCTTTATTTCCACTATGCTGAGTGTTTTTATCATAAATGGGTGCTGACCTTATCAAACACTTTTTCCTCATCTATTGATATGATCAGGTGGTTTTAATCCTTCATTTTGTTTATGTGGTGAATCATATTTATTGATTTACAAATATTGAACCATCCTTGCATCCATTGGATGCATCCCACTTGATCATGGCTGATGATCTTTTAAATGTATTGCTAGATGTGGTTTGACAATATTTTGTTGAGGATTTTAGCATCTATATTCACCAGCAATATTGTCCTGTAGTACTTTCATAGTAGTTTCTTACAATCCTTTGTATTTCTGTGGTATCAGTTGTTATTTTTCCTCTTTCATTTCTGATATTATTTATTTGGGTCCTCTCCCTCTTTTTCTTGATGAGTCTGATTAAAGGCTTTTCAATTTTGTTTATCTCTTCAAAGAATCAGCTCCTGGGTTTATTGATCCTTTGAATTGTTCTTTCAGTCTCTATGTCCTTCATTTTTGCTCTGATCTTGATTATTTCCTTTCTCCTACTCACTCTGGGCTTTGTTACTTGTTTCTCCAGTTCCTGAAGATGTAGGGTTAGGGTGTTTATTTGAAATGTTTCTATCTTTTTGAGGTAGGCCTGTATTGCTATGAACTTCCCTCTCAGGACTTCCTTCATTGTATCCCATAGGTTTGGACTGTTGTGTGTTCATTTTCATTTGTTTCCAGAAACTTTTTGATTTCTTCTTTGATCTTGTTATTGACCCATTCATTGTTTAATAGCATGCTATTCAGTCTCCATGAGTTTGAATGTTTTTGAGATTTCTCCTTGAGGTTGGTTACTAGTTTCAAGCCCTTGTGGTCCAAGAATGTGCTTGCTATGATTTCAATTTTCTTGAATTTGTTGACGCTTTTTTTGTGTCCTGTCATGTGGCCTATCTTTGAAAATGTTCCATGTGCATTTGAAAAGAATGTGTATTTTGCTTATTTGGGGTGAAAGGTTCTATATATGTCAGTCCATTTGTTCTAAAGTCCATTTGATCTAAAGCGTCATTCTGTTCCACAATATCCTTGTTGATACTGTGTTTGGAAGATCTATCCATTGTTGACAGTGGGGTGTTAAAATCCCCTACTAACAGTGTGTTGTTGTCTACATATTTCTTGAAGTCCTCCAAGATTTTCCTTATGTATATGGATGCTCCTATGTTGGGTGCATGTAAGTTTACAATGTTTATGTCTTCTTGATGGATTCTTCCTTTGAGTATTATGAAGTGTCCTTCTGGGGCTCTTTTTATGGCCTTTGCTTTGAAATCTATTTTGTCTGATATAAGTATTGCTACCCTGGCTTTTTTTTCCCAGTCCATTTGCTTGGAATACTTTTTCCATCCCTTTAGTTTTAGTCTGTGTAGGATCGTTGTTCTGAGGTGGGTCTCTTGTAGGCAGCATATGTGCAGGTCATGTATTCTTATCCATTCAGCTGTCCTATGTCTTTTGACTGGAGCATATATCCATTTACATTTAAAGTTATTATTGATAGGTACTTACTCATTTTTTCCCTTTGTACTTGTGTTCCTTTCTTTCTTACTCTTTTTCTTCATCTTCTTAAAGCAATCCCTTTAGTGTATTTTGTAGTGCTGGTTTGGTGGAGGTGTATTCCTTTAGCCTTCTTTTGTCTGGGAAACTCCTTATTTTGTCTTCTGTTTTAACTGAGAGCCTTGCAGGGCAGAGCAGTCTTAGCTGCAGGCCTTTGCTTTTCGTGACTTGGGATATTTATTGCCATTTTCTTCTGGCTTGTAGTACTTCTGTTGAGAAGTCAGTTGCTAGCCATATCGGGGCTCCCTTGTATGTTACTACCTGTTTCTCCCTTTCTGACTTTAGGATTCTGTTTGTCTTTGATATTTGCCACTTTAATTATGATGTACCTTGGAGTGGGCCTCATTGTGTTTCTCTTGAATGGGACCCCCTGTGCTTTCTGGACTTGTGTGACTTTTCTCCTCTAGGTAGGGAAGTTATCCATCGTTACTTTTTCAAACAGGTTCTCTATCCTTTGCTCCTCTTCTCCTTCTGGTATCCCTAGTATAAGGATATGATTACGTTTCAGGTTGTCCTGCATTTCCCTCAATGCCTCTTCATTCTTTGGAGTCTTTTTTCATTTTCTTGCTCTTTCTGGGAGCTTTTTTCTGCCTTGTCCTCCAGCTCGCTGATTCGGTCCTCAGATTCATCTAGCCTGCTTTGGATTCCTTCTACTGTGTTCTTCAATTCAGAAATTGTATCCTTCATTTCCTCTTGCCTCTTGTTGATAGTTTCTATGTCTTTTTTTTCATGCTGAAATAGTTTTCAGTAAGTTCCTTGTAGTTTCCCTGTAGTTTTTGATAATTCTCTCTGAGCTCACTGAGCTCATTGAGCTTCATTAAAACCATTGTTTTGAACTCAATATTTGATAGTTTACTTGCCTCTATTTCATTTAATTCTCTTTCTGGGGATTCCTTCTTTCCCTTTGACTGGGGGGTATTTCTTTGTCTTCCCATTATTTGTGAGACTCTTCTCCTTTGCTTCTGTGTCTTAAGTTGGTCTGTCTTGATTTCCTGACTTTGTGGTGTGAACTTCTATGGTTGGAGACCACTGTTTTTACTTTCTGGATCTGCCTCTGATGATGTTAGATGTTGATGTTGTCTGACCTTAGGCAGTCTATTCAAGACTTCCAGGAATCTACTGTCTGTGGCTGTCTTCTTTCGTTGTTAATTTAGTCACTCTGCACTCAGCAGTCAGGCTTACGCACCACAGGGTGGGGCAGAGTCTTTTCAGGGGTCAGGGCTATTTGTCCTCTCATGCTGCTGCCACTCAGGGGAGTGGTCTGCCTGAGCAAGATGGCTGCTGCCATATGGGGGAGGAGTCAGCACCGGGATCCCACTGGCTATTCCCTCAGTTCCCTCCCCAAAGTCTCCTTCCCCACTCTCCCCTCAGCAATTCTTAGCCCACTCTGTCCCTGCCTTTGCTGGATACCAGGACAGTGGCTGCATATAAAAATTTATGTGTGGTCCTTTAAACAGCTCTCTGTGTCTCCAGCCACCCATCTCTGGTTAAGAGCAACCCTGATGCTTTTTGCAGCTGGTTGTTATCTGTGTACTTTTCTGGCTCTGGTGCTGTAGGCTTGTGATCGCCACTTGTGGTTTAGACCCCAGTCTTCTCTGGGGATCCAACTGGCCATTTCAATATCCCTCTGGCACTGCCTCCCGTGCCCACCTTCTTGAGTCTCTACCTTACTTCTTACCAGTCATGTGCTAAAGCTGGTTCAATTATTTGTCCAAGGTTATAAGGCTCCTCTCTCACTATTGTTCAGTTGTTTGCTTGAGGTGATTTCTCCACAATTTAGTTGTAATTCCAGATTGGTCCTGGGAGGAGTTCAGTGTGACTTCCATTCACTCCTCTGCCATCTTGAAGTCTGGGAGATTATGTTCTCAGCCTGATCTTCTGAGATGCACAGCTCTAAGCTAAATATTTATAAAAGGATTTGGGCATTTGGATCGATTATATATAGCATGTCCACTTGATCCAATATTTGATCAATTATATAGAGCACCATTTTTGGATGCCATACATAGGCCCAATTACTGCTTTTATACAGGAATCACTGCTTCCTGTCACTCTAAACTGAAAGTTTCTAAAATTTTAGTTGGAACAATCTTAGTCCTAGTTCACTAGTAGATACCCTGGCTTGGCCCTAAGCTTCAGACAAGAAGTTGAATTCTAATTCCCATACGATGCTCTTAGGTATGTTTGTCACTGAATTGTTAAGGACCTGGCCTCCACACCTTCCAGATGAACCTAGATTTGCTCGTGCATGGCTTCAGTTCCTTTTCTGTAAAGCCTTCCCCTATTTCTCAAACAACTAAATGTTCCCTCTTCTGTAATATCCAGTACACATTATATCATTGTTATTTGACTGCAGCTCTGTCTATAAACAGTTTATATAGACTATAAACACTTTGAGGGTAGAGATTATGCCCTGTTTATCTTGTTGTCCCAGTGCATAGCACAACTGTAGATTAGGGATACTCAATATTGGTGAAATTGAATTTGAGATGTTTTAGAGACTCTTGAGAAATTCAATTTTTATTGTAACCCAGAAATGAGTCTCCAGTGATATAGCACGATGTTTGCGGATGATAATTTACAGACATAACCAAAAGGCATGTATGTATTTGGACTCTGTAAATGATGTCCAGATCTGCTTGTTTGTGTACTAACTTGTGCAGGGACTTTTATTTCTCTCATTTTGCTCCTTTGAAGACGTAATTGCTTCTTGGTTCTATGTTTCTATTGCTCATTACACTGTTCCATACCATTTCATTCTGAAAATAAAATAGGATATTTAAAATTAATGATGTGGGGCACAACTTTTTTTGCTTTCCCTCTACCTTCAGGCAGAATAAGCAAATGGCTTGAACACCGGCCATTCTTTTTATCAGAAGCATCTGGGTTTCATTACAGTAAGAAAAATCACTGATTATAAGGTGAGAGGTCAGAGACCTCCTTTACAAAAGATCACTGCGATGTTTACCTACCCTTTTCCACCTCCTTGCCAAACCTGGCAGACTTGTGGTGGCTATTGCTGTTTCAAGACACGCAAAAGAGTCATCCTCATTGATTTTTGGAATTTGGAGATTCCTGGTATAAGGCTTTCCTCACTTGCTTCATTTTCAAAGATTCATAAAATGAATAGTTTCTTGGATGACATAAGTTCCTGTGGGGCAGATCTCTGTATCTTTTGCAACTGTCCTTGTTCTTAAAGAAACTATAACATCATTGGAGTCTACTGATCTTCAAACTTATAGGGATAATTGAATATTTGTCCATTCCTTTTCAAGCACCATAACTGAGTTAAAATGGGATTTGCAAAGACAAACAACATTCATTGAGAGATATTATAAGAATAATAACAGTAAAATTAGTATTTGGTTTTGACATGACTTTATATTAGACCCTTTGGTTATCTTATTTCATTTGGATATATGCATGTTGGAGGAAAGTTATTGCAGGTCTTTCTGTTTTCTAAGCTTGGTTCTTTCTTCCTCCCATCTGACTGATACAGGAAAATCTGACTTCTTGTTCTGGGGGTGAGGGGGGGTCACCTCTTCCTTAGAAAACTCTGGTAGAGTTAGGAGAAACCATGAAATAGGCTTCCTAAACTTATATGCGTATGCGTTACACTACATGTTAATTTTAAATATGCAATTACTGAAAATGCGACTCAAGTTGGTTTGAACAGTAAAGGGACTTTATTGGTTCACATGCCCGAAAAGACTAGTAATATCAGGCTCAGTCCAGGCTTTACCTACCAACAAGGTTGGCGTGCAGAAGCAGCCGCCTTCTGTTTCTGCCTTCAACAACGTGTAGTTCCCTCAGTGGCCACAAGATGGAGGCAAGCAGCCGTGCGGGCTGAATACTTCCTTGTTCACAGAGAATGTCCCTTGAGTAGTTTTTTTCATTTTTTAAAAAAAGATATTACTTATTTAATTTTAGAGAGAGGGGAAGGGAAGGAGAGAGGGAGAGAAATATTGATTGGTTGCTTTTCCTACCAAGACATGTGCCCTGACCCAGAATGCAACCGGCGACCTTTTGGTTTGCGGGGAGACGCCCAACCCACTGAGCCACACCTGTCAGGGCTTGAGTAGTTTCTAAAGAAGTGTGAAGTCGTTTTTTCCCAGAAACCTCCAGAAAATGCGCCCAATTATATTATCTGTTCTTTCCCAGCCGCGGTGACGGGAAGGGACAGGGCCACTGACGGCCTCGCTTGAGTGAAGACTCCTCTTGGGTGCGCAGGCAGAGCCCGGGGGCGCCCGGTGTGAAAGAGGGCGGACCCCCAAGCAGCGGTCCGGTTACTGAGTCAGAGCAGACCAATGGCAAGTGCTCCAAAAAGTCTTATTTCCTCAGGAGGGAAGTGTCCTCGCTTTCTCTTTTCTAGTGTTAGCGAGGAAAGACTTGGGGGCTCAGTCGGTCCTGGGCTGAGGCCCTGAGGAGAGGAAACAGTCTCTAGGCTAGCCCTGGGGTTGAAGAGACAAAGGCTCCCCTGCCTACTCCCAGCTCACCTGGTTAGAAGACCAGGTATGAGAGCAAGGCTAATCCTAGTACTAGAGCGTGCATCTGCCAGAACTCTTTACCTGTGCATGCCCTGGGAATCACATGGAGTAGCAGCAGCAGGGGCCAATACACAGGTGGTGTTACAGGGGCCAGAGATTCAGGATGTTGGCCACCTTCTGCATTTAGCGCCACTCACTATGAAAGAGGCATCATCAGACCAACATTAATACTCACTACCTGCATGACAATAACTCAATCATTTAACTTTTCTTCATCTATAAAATGGGGATAAAAGGATCATAATACCTTCCTTGCCTTTTTTTGTGTGGAAGGAAGAGGCAGTGTTTGTTTTCTGTCCCATGTTTTAGTCTCTGCTCATAAACGTGGGAACTACCACCCCCACTCTACCCCCGCTCCATCTCCCTCTCTCCCCCCTTACTAGCACCTCCCAAAAGGCAGGAGGAATTCCAGATCTGACTGGTCAGCTTCCTATCATTCATCTAGTTACACGAGAAGGTGGAGTTACATATAAAGTGCTGAATGAAGGCCGGTACTCACACTCAGCACGGCCCTTTCTTCTCTTCCTTCCCTACTGCTGTAGGTGAGTAGCCTAGGCAGGACCTGTCTTGGCACACCCAGGCATCCTTTCCCATTATTTCTTGTGGTGATATTGGTAAACAGAACAGTTTCTGGATGGTCAACTCTCTAACCACAGGTCCTCCCGAGACAGCAGCTCTTAAATTTGGATATGAGCTTGGAGAGAGGAGCCCTTGCTTTGACTTGAGCTCAGCACTCCCAATTCAGTTCTTACCAGAACTTTGCATTAGAATATTGGGTTCTTGTCCTGCCCCCTTTAATAACACTAGTACTCTTCCCCATTTTGGCTATTCTTTGCATGAGGGCTCCTTTGGCAGGAACACAGGTGAGGACTTGGGGATGAGTAGGGTGGGGGGTAAAAAGGAAGAAATAGATACTGAGGTCTGTCCTATCCCAGAATTGCAGAGATGGAATGAAACTATATATATAGGAAAGTATCTGAGGAGTTAAAACTGAACACAAATGTAAGATGGCACTAACCTCCTGACTGTTAGTGTAAGGAGTGATGCTCTCTCCTGGGAACTTTATACAGATATCTGTTCTGTAAAGGACCATTCCAACTCTAGACACCCCTTGACTGTTATCTGGGAGATTTTCTCCTCCCAGATGTGGCTTGAATAAAAGTATATAATGGCAGAAGATGCGGGTACTGCTCAGCAGTTGGGACTGATGTATCCAACTCAGAAGAACAATTAATAGTAGTGTTACTGGACCACTTCTATGCTGCCGGCTGGCCCTGCCCCAGCACTGTCTGGGACATTTTGCATGTCAGGTGACCTCCAGGGTCTTGACTTGTGAGGGAAAAATTTTAAGACATGAGTCCAAGTGAAAGTGAGAGTTTATTAAAGCTTAGGTCAGTGAGGCAAAGGACAGACAGGATCAGGGGGTAAGCTGGGGATGAGCTGCCACTGCCCACTGTTCTCCTGGGTTCATGTCTCATCAGAACACTTAGAGCTTAGGATAGAAGAAACAAGTGTACGCCTGAAGAAAAGGGGACACAGTTGTGCTCAAGTAAGAGCACATGCTGGCGTCCTCTGTCCTGAGGGTTTTACCTGTTTTCTTTCCCTCACCTGATAACATTTTTCTCATTGCTTTTTAAAGAAAGAGGAAGGGAGAGAGAAACATCGATATAAGAGAGAAACATTGATTGGTTGCCTCCCATATGCTTCCAGACCGGGGATTGTATGTGCCCTGACTGGGGATTGAACCTGCAACCCAGGCATGTGTGCCAACCAGGAATTGAACCTGCAACCCTTCAGTCACAGGACAATGCTCCAGCCGAGCCACACTGGCCCAGGGTTGTCTGTTTTCTATTGGCAGAATTTTAGGAAGGTCCCAGGGGAGGATCACAACAGACTATACTATTTATTAGATTTTCCGGTATGTCTGTTGTTTAGTATGCTGGTGTATCAAAATAAGCATATAGTGGGGTCAGGGGTCATTCTCTTGTTAGTTTCATCTCTTAGATTAATCTGCCTCTAATTTTTTAATATATCTCTCTGACTAAGGTGTTTTAAACACCTTCTTTTAGATATCTTTGGCTAGAGTGGATAGATTTAGGACTCCTCTTCTTAGGTATCTTTGGTTCCAGAGGATAGATTTAGACTAACTGCTTTTAGACATCTTTGTTTAAGGAGGATAGAGTCTTGTGGTTATCAGCTGGCTGTTAATTGCTCAGCTGCTACACCTGTTTGTTCAACCATTTGTCTCGGTTTCCTCATTCCACTTGCCAGAGAATTTTCCTAGTTTCTTACTAACCCACCTTATTAAATCTTCTCTTCCTCTTCTATGAGAAAACATATCTTCTTGCCAAGTTGATTTTCTTACAATGCCTTCAGTTTCAGAGTCTCCTGGGACTTTGGTACGTCCACAAAGGACTCTACTATTTTGAAAGATATCTTGTTTTAACTCTGCCTTCCTCTTGAGCTACTGCTCATTCTTCATTTACCTTTACTATCCATCCACATGTTTCTTAGCCACAGAATGACCACCACGCCCATGCCTGTACTAAGTTGCTCTCTCTAATGTCACCATGATGTCATAGTAATCACATTCAAATTCAAATGCCTTCTTAGTTCTCACTCTCCTAGATGTCCCTGTTAATGTTCACCATTACTTTCAAAATTATTTAATATTCCAGTAGCTTATTTTTCTAAAGCACACCCACAATTTCACCATATTTTCCTTAGTCTTTAGCTATACTTAAAGTTTTTTAGAGTTGGAAATAATGTACAAAGAATTATTTGTTCTTTCATTTATTATTTATAGATACATTATACAAAAATAGAGATGAGAAAGGCCCACAGATAGGGTATAGCCTCTATATTTTACAGATGAGAAGACTAAGTTCTGTTGGACATGCCTGATGGAAAGCAGTGGCCAGGACAATTCATACCCAAGTTCCATCCAGCCTTCCACCTCAGCCACCTGACCCACAGAAGTGTTCCTCCAAATATGGATAAAGCACCTGGGTGTTTGTTAAATGTAATTTCCAGGACCCTACCACATCACTGAATCAGACTCACCAGTGCTGGGACACAGGCATTTGCAAGTTTAACAAATACTTTGATGATTCTTAAATATATTAAAATTTGAGAACCATTGCTTTGAAGAGGGTAAGTCAAAGAAGACATACAGACAAATGTTCAGTGTTACTAACTAGGGATTCTGAGCGGGGCTAGGACACCACAGGCTTTGCCAAGACCACAGGCTGGATGAGCAGCCAGACCCTGTCTAAGCAGAAAAAACTTTCAGACCTGTCCTACCACAACAAAAACAATAGAAAGAGAGATGTTTGTTCATGTGACTTTTGTGAGAAGTCATATGGTTTCTAGGTTTTGAGCTATGGGAGAAAAGAAGGAAGGAAGGAAGAAATAGCCCAAGAAAGTTTTGATATAGTTACTAACACCATGTGAGAAACACGTTAACTGAGTGTAGTTGTAATATAAATTACCATTCCTCCTGACATATATACCCTACACTTAGTTGGGTATAAAAACTTCATAGTACTACAGTTACTGCCATTTATGGCTCTCTTTTGGCCATGACCTTTATTAGAGCTTTTCTTCAGGTGTATTGTGTATGTCTGTGTGATTGGGGGAGGGTGTGGATGTTGGAGAGACAGATGGGAAAAGGGGTGGCAGTACGCTTTGAGCACTCCTATTAATTAGACTGGTGGTTTATGAACTTCTGGTTGTGATATATTGATGGGTTTGAAATTATTCTAGTGACCAGCATTTTTAAATGGAGTGAAAAGGAATGAAATGGAGAATAGAATAGAGTAAAATAGAATAGAATAGAATAGAATAGCCCCGGCTGGTGTGGCTCAGTGGATTGAGTGCAGGCCTGCAAACCAAAGGGTCTCTGGTTTAATTCCCAGTCAAGGCACATGCCTGGTTTGAGAGCCAGGTCCCCAGTATGGGGCACACGAGAGGTAACCACACATTGATGTTTCTCTCTGTCTCTTTCTCCTTCCCGTCCCCTCTCTCTAAAAATAAATAAATAAAATCTAAGAAAATAGAATAGAATAAACCAGACCACCATGTGCCACCATTAGTAAGGATGTGTGCGTGTGGGGCTATATTTAAAGCGGATGTCAATGTAAGAAACAGCCAAACCTGTAAGAATTTTTATGAGTTTATTTGAGTCAAATTGATGGCAATTGCCAGAAAGCAAAATCTGTTGAGACTGGGAAAATGCTCCAGAGAATGACAGATTTTCATCTTATTTTATGCATTGCCATTGAAGGAGAAGGCGTGAGGGGGTTACATGAAATTCATTGGTGATAGATTAGGGAGGGGGGAGAAAGCAAATATGGGGTGGGGACCTCTGGGATTGGATAGAAAGTAAGACAAATAGGCACCTACTTGTTTTACAAAGGTGGGTATAGGACAGTTAACAACATGATAATAACAAGGAGGGAATTGGAAGGGATTTGTGGTCTCTGCTCTGGTGGCTGTTGTGCTTTGAGGGGTCTGGAAAAAAAGAAATTATTTTGACAGTCCAAAATTACTGTTATTAGGTACGTTATCATAGAGGCAAAAAAAAAAAAAAAAAACAAAAAAAAAAAACAAAGACGACAGGCTCAGTTAAGGTAAAGATTGACCTTTGTGAGGGAAAAATAGTGGCCAAGGACACGACGACCTGCTATGAACAACTTTTAGTTAGAAAGTTTTAATTTCAGATCATCCTCTGTGGTTACTGTAGGTCTCTGAGTTTTAAGGCTACCACACAGTCCTCCCCTGAGCTTGTCAGGTTTAATATGTGGCTCCTTTTTCATCTACATGGATCAGAATATAAAATTTCTTTATTTTGATAGTGGTCAAAACATTTGAAAGCTGCCAGGTTGTAAAAAGAACTGAATTTTTTTTTAAATTTTATTTTAATTTATTTTTTCAAATACATTTGTCTCTGCCAACCCTCCACCACTTTCCCTTGCCCCCTCCCTCCTTCCCTCCCTCAGCTCTTCCCCTTTGGTTTTGTCCATGAGTCCTTGCTATATGTTCCTTGACGTTCCCCTTCCCTTCCTTGTCCCCACCCCCCCTCCCTCCTTCCCTCTTGTCTCACCTATAAGTGGATCCTAACCAACAATACAAAGATGCAAGGAAAATAAGACCAGCAAAGAACTGCATTTTAAGAAGTCTAACAAAGTTAAGAGAGTTTGAATGCTTAGTCAAAGGTCATTGAACTTCAGGCCTCTTGGCCACCAATCCAGGGCTTTCCCCCTGATATTTCAGTGCATTGTGCACTTCCCTTTGTGAACAGTCCTCATGTGTTTTCATTTCTAATGAGTGAACATTGGATTTAACATTATTCTGTTTTTATTTCCCCACTTGAGTAGTTCATCTTTAGCTATTATAAATAGTTCTGCTATAAGTATTTTTATAATTGTAGGTTTGCTCTTTTTTGAGGTATATATATAGGACATATTTTCTGGTATGATAATTTTTATGACTCTTACTCAAAAAAGAAACCAATTTACACTTCCACCAGCAACCATTTCCTACCAGCCCCACTGGTGCTGAATTTTATCATTTATCCTTATATTTCCTTATTGGATATGTGTTAAATGGCCCCTTATAATTGTTTTCATTTGGATTTTTAAAATTATTTTTGAGATTTAGTGTTTCAAAAGTTGGTTTTATGTTGGCTTTTCTAGTATATGAGCTGCTTATGTGTATCCTGAACTATGTCTCTACAGGGAACCCAGTTTGAATGATTCAATATATTTTAGCCATTAAACTTTAAATAGAAAACTATATCTATAACAAACATTTTTCTTATTCTGGTTTTTATTTTTGGTTTTGTGGAATTTCATTATTTCATGGTTTTACATTTATTATAATTCAGCCCATCATTATTTTTACTTTGAACTTCTTCCATGTTTTAAATAATCTCCTAGTTGTCAGAAAAAGCATTCTATTTCATTTTTTGTAATATGATTTTTAATTCTGATATACATGCACAAATGAAAAATCCCTCACTTTTGTGGAATGTGAAGATGTAAGTGAAGGACAGAATTGTTATAAGCCTTTTGCTCTTCTTCTGAATTAGTTGTTCTCAGACCAGCAGCATCACATCATCTAGGAAATTGTGAGAAACGTAAATTCTCAGGCCCCATTCCATACCTGCTGAATCAGAAACTCTGAGAGGTGGGGCTCCCCATTAATCTATGTTTTAATAAACCCTCTAGGTGATACTCCTACACACTCAAACTTGAGAATCACTATTTTAAATCAATCCTAAAGCATTTTTATTTGGGTACAAACTCAAGACACAATTACACTTGCTTCTAACTTTTAATTAATGGGTAGTAGAAAACATCTGCCTTTACTAGGCAATTCCCTTGGAGCCACAGAATATCACTTATTCCATTTATCAAAATGTTTAACTACAGTGTCCCCTCCAGCCCAGCCCCTTATTAGTGTAGTCAATTATATGCCCATGCCTACAATTCTCAGTTTTGCTTGTAACCACTCTCCACTCAGCACCCCCATTAGTACTTTATACTCTTTAAGGTTTGCCTGAAACTGTTCTTCCAGTTATCCTCCTGGGCTATTAGCTTTGAGATATTAGGTGTATTTTTGTCTTTGCTTATGGAGAATTTCTCAGCTATGCTTTCTGATTATTTCCTGCTCTCCTGGGTCTATGTCTAGTAGCTTCATTGCTGATCTTTTTCCTTTTCCCACAGTCAGTTTTCAAGTATGCTTCAATAATAAATATAATTGGAAAAAGAAAACATTCTTAACATATAGTTTTAAAATATTAGAGGAAATTTCAGAATTTTTTAGGGAAAAAAATTAGGAAAAGTCAGTGTTGCTAACTAGGAATGTCATTAGGTATACAGAAGGACTTTCCAAGGGCGGGATTTGATGGAGTCACAGGAAGTGACCCAGGTTCTAGTACTAACTCTAGATATACATTTTATCACTTTACCCAAAGTTGATCAAGCTCCCAAGAAGCTGATCAATAAGAGTGAATGTCAAGCTGCCAACACTGTTTGAGATACTCCTCTAGAAACCTCCTTTCTTTGATGTATGTCATCATTAATTATCTCCATCTGTGAAGGCTCGCCTTATCTAATACCAGGGGTGTCCACCAACAGCCTGCAGGCTACATGCACCCAAGGATGGCTATGAATGTGGCCCAACACAAAATTGTAAATTTACTTAAAATCTTTTTTTAGCTCATCAGTTTTTGTTAATGTTTGTGTATTTAATGTGTGGCCCAAGACAACTTTTCTTCTTCCAGTGTAGCCCAGAGATGACAAAAGTTTGGCACCTCTGTGAGTAAACCATTCCTGCTCTGCCTGGCCTAAGCATATGTCTGTTGGGAACCATCCCGCTTGGTTTCAGGGACAGTAGCCCCACCAACAGGTGAGAGGGCCCCAACACTGGACCTAAGCAAGGAAGTCTTGGAAAAATAGGCCACTGAGGAGACGAAACCTGCCTCCCTCGCATCACCCTGCTTGGCCCCGGAGGATAGCTGGTTAGTCAATGTTGGGTAAGACCCTTCCATGGCAGGGGCAACCTAAGACAGGCGTAGTTGCATAGGGGCCATCAGGGAAGGACTTGGGGGACATGGAGAAGGGGCAAAAGACCCTCACCTCTTGGCTTTATCATGGCAGGAGTCCTCATTCTATCTGAAAGAAGTCTCCTTATCTCTTTGCTGCTCTGCTCTACCCACCTGACTGGGTCAGTGAAACAATACTAAAGGCAGGTACAGCCCTAAACTGGATCAGGCAGTTCCCTGGGGGCAATTAGGCCTGGAAAAGGAATGCATTAAATCCTATAAAACCTATTTTGCTAAGAGTGCTCTCCAGTTAATGAGTACTGATGTTTGGGGTTCAAGCATAGGATGAGATTAGTTTCCCAGGTTTCAGGACCCAATGGGTGCCACCCTGTCTACCAGACCCTGACCTGAGGCAAATCTCTGTGTTCCTTCAATTGTTGTCTATGATCTCTATCTGTTTTTTTATAAACATAGCCTTTAGACATTGATTGATAAACTTTGCAGGTATGCTGTATACCACTGCACATATTGTTATCAATAAAAGCCACTTGAAGAGAAGGGCTTGGGGCATTCTCCACTATGGGGAATTGCCACCCCCTTTTCCTGGCAGAGTGAGTGTGTCTGGAATGACTTATTTCCTCATCCGTGGTGGTTGGGGAGACTCTGTGGGATGGGTTACCTGCTTCAGGTGCCACTCTCTGTAACTCAACTGGCCTCTACAGTCTGAGATGGATGCAATGGAATGGGAACTATATGCCAGTGTGAGCTCCATCACCTGATGCAGTGGGAAGGGCTCTACTCAAAGAGTGATCCTGGGAACCAGCAACCATTTCAAGAGTGCCCCACAGTGCATCACAAGCATTGACTGGAAGAACCTAAAAACTTCCTGACCAGGCAGAAGATGTTTGAGAATGTTTAACCAGACTTGGATCTGTAGGTGGGATTGGGATGAGCCACTCATTGCATGCCTCTAGCAACAAATGAAGTTAAGTTGTAAACATCTCAATGCTTTTTCTGGCAATTGTTCTGGCCTCTCATCACCTTTTCCCAACTTGCTGTTATTCTAATTCCCTCAAAGACAGTTGCTCAAACTCCACCCTAGACTTTCCCATTCTAGACCTTCTCTGTCAGATCTCTCTCTCATATGGTCCCTTGGATCTAACCCACACAAGAAGCATGGGGTGTCTTTCCAGGAGAGTTCTAGGAGATTGCAGATATTTACCACATGTATCCATTCTAGAGCCATACTTACATGGAAGCATTAAAAGATCTAGGTCTTCTGTAGCCCCTGCACCTAAAAAAGAGGGTGCTGTGGTAAAAGCCAACTCCATGGGCAGGTGGCCATCTTTATTAGATAATTAGCAGAAATGAGGGCTGAGCCTTACAGGTTCTTCTCATATCATTTGTTCAGGCTTCAGGGTAATCTTAACTCCCAAAGCACATCAAGATAATATAGAACAATTTTCTATCCTCCTCGTACAGCTGCAGATCATAAGCACTTGTAGCCAGCACCTATGATTTTGGGAAAAAGTGAAGAAATGGGTTATTTTATGTTCAAAATGGAGCAGCCTTCTGTTGAGGGGTTACTTAGGATTGTTGGCCTTCATCTGGCCTGACGGATGCACATGGAAGAGCTTAGTTAACTTCACACCCAGCAACTCACCCAGGAATGGGTCTAAGTAACTGGAGCTGATTTTGGGCTGCTGACCAAGGAGCTGTCTTAGAACTGCAGGGGGTAGTTCTGAGACAGACACAAGAAGGCTCAGGGTTCTGAGATATGAACAAGCTCAGAGCCCTGAGCATGGTATCTCCCTTCTTAACTGACATCTCAGGTAGGCTCTCCAAAATTAGAGATTTAGGCATTTACCTGATGTTTCTTCTATACTACAGAATGTCATTTTATTAACTTAAAATAGTGACAATACTTTTCTAGTGACTGAAAGTGACTTCTTTCCAAGAAGCTCACTTAGAATACTGAGTACCTGGACACTCATATAGATGGTCAAAAGGATACTTGATGGGAAAATAGTCTGAGTTTATAGTGTGAAAGGTTTTGAGGGCTTTCATTCAAGCCATGAAACCTCACTAAAGTCGTGCCTGTTCTGAAGAAAAGACAGTGATGGGAAAATTTGGGCCTACCAAGTATGGTCATTTCTCTCTTCTTTGAAATGTACTGGTTAAACACTAACATGTTCTTACTATTCAGTTGCCTTTCTTATAAAAGATGGCTACATTATTTTAATAATAATAGAACTATTCTAATAGTGGTGAAACAGTAATTGATTGGATTAATGATGCTTATATGATGAATAGTTTTGTTCAATTTATATTCATTTATCCATTCATTTAGCAAGTATTTTTGAGCTGATTCTATTTACCAGGAATTTTTCTAGGCACTGGGGATATGGTTGTGGAAAAGGTAAAAAAGATTCCTGCACTCATAGACCTTATAGTTTGCCTTCTGTATTTCCCAGGAGACACACTATTTGCTTTCATTAGACCTGGGTTTTTGCTAGGCCATCACAGAATGATATTAGATATCACTTCTTGAGGGTGACTATCCCAAGTTGGAGGTCACCTATTCCACATTTATGGAAAAGAAATATATTTTCCTTTGGTAATAGCCACTAATATCTGATGTTAATGTAGCATTTTCTAGTTAAATAAACATTTTGCTTTGGCAGCAAACAGCAATCAATAAATGAAATTATTAACAACATACTAAAAACAAATGTGGCAGAATTCATTAGCAGCTGGCACAGGCTGGGTTTTTGTTGTTGTCATTTTGTTTTGTTTTTTAGTGACATGTAGGAAACACAGTACTAAACTTCAAGGGAATGTCCTGAATTTTAAAGTGCAACTTGCCAATATTTAAATAGTCTTCCCTGAAAATGTTTATTCTTGAAATAACCATACATCTCACGTGGTATATGTATTTTATGAGCATGGGAGAAAAGGAAAAGAATGATCCCATAATTTCATGCAAGACTCAATAGTTTTCCTTTAGTACTTCAGCATTGCTCACATTTAACATGTGCATTCTCTTTGTATAAAATTATATCTGCATCATGTTTGTGACGGCCACTGTTGATTCCCTTCCAACAGCATTCTCTTTGTTTTTCCTTACTGGCAGAATCATTATTTCCTTTGAATGGTTCCTTCTGAACCCAGGAGATGAATTGTGATCAGTCTATGATCTCATCCTCCTTGCCAGGGATTAGTTTAGGCATGAATATTGGATATAATCTGGCCAATGGGGGATGAGGAGAAATCTGGGTGGGGGATTCTGGGAACGGTTTCCTCATTTATAAAAAGAGATTGACAAAGAGGAAACAATTTTTTTCCTGCCTTTGAATACTATGGAATGAGGATGAGATGCTTGAAGTTTCTATATTGCAGTCATGAGGGGAGAGACTGAAGACAAAATAATAAGGAGGATGGCAGAGCATAAAAATAGAAAGAACTTGGATCTTTTGTGATGTTCTTGGCCACTGAACTAACTGTTTTGAAATCAGTCTGAACTTACTGGAGGCAACAACCTCTTATAATTTAAGTCAGCAGTCTCCAAAATGGAAGGAAGAAAATAATAAAATATCAATTTCTATTTTTGTTTTAGCACACATTTTTTAAAAACATATTTAAAACACAGATTGAAATTGGTAGCTTTATTTGGTCCATCATTCGTCAGACAACTGTATCTCTAAACAGATACTAGAAACAGAAGAGGCAGTTCTACAAGGCAGATTAGTGCTTTCCTCCATTTTTTTTGTTTTGTTTTCAGAATATTGTGACATATTACAATTTAAAAATGCCCAGTTACATGGATTCCTAAGTAATAGAATTTTTACAAAACTTTGGGCATTTTTTAAATACATATTTGAAAACATATTTTGTTGCTAAAAATTATGCCAGTGTATGGTCATCTATAACATAAAGGCCATACAAAATTAAAAAAAAACAAACTACTTTAACAGAACATTATCAATAGGTTTTGAACTCATTTGTTAAAAATAAAAACTAAAATTCCAATTAGTTTTTAGAACAACAGTTTTCATTAGGGAAGCTGGTAATACATTGCTCAGTTTCACCACTTGTGTATGGGACTGAAATAAGGTATCATGCACGGCTAGTTATGAATGTCTATGGACGTTAGTGAGGATCTTTTCCTACACTGATAGCCACCAAAATCTAGTTTAAAAACAAGCAACTTAAAATTTGACATCCTGCCCTGGCCAGGTAGCTCTGTCGGTTAGAGTGTTGTACTGACATTCCAAGGTTGAGGGTTCACTAACCAGTCAGGGCACGTACAAGAATCACCCAATGAGCCCTGGCTGGTGTGGCTCAGTAGATTGAGCACTGGCCTGAGAATGAAAGGGTCACTGGTTTGATTCCAAGTCAGGGCACATGACTGGGTTGTGGGCCAGGTCCCCAGTGGGGGACACACAAGAGGCAACCACATATGTTGTTTCACTTCTTCTCTTTCTCCCTCCCTCTGTTCCCCTCTAAAAATAAAGAAATAAAATCTTTAAAAAAACCACCTAGTGAATGCATGGATAAGTGGAACAACAAATAGATGTTTCTCTTTCTCTAAAATCAGATAATTATTTTTTAAATTTGACACTGAAGTACGTTTTTCACAAATTTCAAAAGTTTCAAAGTTTTAAAAATAATAAAGCAGAGTGCTACTGCTAAAAGACTAGTAATAAAATATAATTTTTTAAAACTATTTTTATCTTTAGCTATATTAAAAATTCTACATTGTATACATTTATAAAATGTACAAAATATTTTGTTACAGGTAATATATGATAATATATATACTTTATATATAAATAAATATATATTTGTGTGAATTTTTGAGTATAGTCTCAAACATTTTTTGCTATATATCAAAAAATATATAAAACCACAAGTTTAAACTACTTTATTGGGTCCTCTCTTACTAGCAGCCAAAATATCTCAGATTTTGCTTTACTTAGAAGTGGCTTTCACATATACTTTTTTTTATTAATATAATTTATCTTTAAGAATAGTTATAAGATTACAGAAAATTGAATGGAAAGTATGGAAATTTCCCATGTACCCCCTCATGTTTCCCCTACTTCACACAGTTTTCCCTTTTATAATATTTTGCATTAGTGTGGTACATTTGTTATATTAATGAGCCAATATTGATACATTATTAACTAAAGTCCAAATTTACATTAAGGTTCACTCTTTGTGTTGCGTATTTTAAGGATTTTGACAAATGTATAATGTGTATCCACCATTATAGTCTCACTGCCCTGAAAACCCACTGTGTTCTGCCTGTTCATCTCCCCCTCCCTCCTAATCACTGGCAACCACTGATCTTCATACTGATTCCCCAGTTTTGTGTTTTCAAGAATGTCAGATAGTTGGAATAATCAAGTATGTAGCCTTTTCAGATCAGCTTCCTTTATGTAGTAAATATGCATTTAAGTCTTTCCATGCTTTTCTGTGTGTTGATAACTCATTTATTTTTAGCTCATTACTTTTCATCACTGAATAATATTCCATTGATTGGACGCAGCATTTTGTTTATCCATCTATTGAAAGACATCTTGGTTGCTTCTAAGTTCTAGAAATTATGAATAAAGCTGCTATAAACATTTGTGTGTAGGTTTGTGTGTAAACACAAGGAGTTTTCAATTCCTTTGAGTAAATACCAAGGAGCATTGTTACTGGATAATATGGTAAAAATGTTTAATTTTGTAAGAAACTTCCAAAGTGTCTTTCAAAGTAGCTGTATCATTTTGCATTCCCACCAGCAATGCAAGAGAGTTGCTATTGTTCACATTCTCTCTAGCAGTTAGTATTTTCAGTGTATTTGATGGCAGCTGTTCTCATAAATGTGTAGTGGTATCTCATTTTAGCTTTAATTTGCAATTTCCTAATGACATACAATGTTAAACATCTTTTCATATCCTATTTGCTGTTTGTATAACTTCTTCGGTGAGGTGTCTATTCAGATATTTTGTCCATTTTTTAATTAGGTTTGTTTTCTTATTGTTTAATTTTAAGAATTATTTATATATTTTGGATAACTATCCTTTTATCAGAAAAGTGCTTTGCAAATACTTTCTTCCAGTCTGTGGCTCGTCTTTTCTTTTTCTTAACAGTGTTTTTCACAAAGCATTGTTTTTAATATTTATGAAGTTCAATTTACTGATATTTTATTTCATGGATTGTGCCTTTGTTGTTGTATCTAAAAAGTCTTTACCAAACCCAAGCTCACCTAGATTTTCTCCTATGTTCTCTTCTAGGAATTTTATGGTTTTGCACTTTACATTTAGGTCTATGATTTACTTTAAGTTAATTTTTGTGAAGGGTGTAAGGTCAGTGTTAGAATTCCTTTTTTTTTTTTTTTGGTATGTGGATGTCCAGTTGTTCTAGCATCACTTGTTAAAAAAGACTATCCATTCTCTTGTATTGCCTTGCTACTTTGTCAAAAATCAGTTGACTATATTTGTGTGAGTGTATTTCTGGGCTCTCTATCCTGTTCCATTGATTTATTTGTCAGTTTTTTCCCCCAATATCACACTGTCTTGATTACTTAGTTTTATAGTAAGTCTAGAAATTGTATAGTTTGGTGCTTTGACTTTGTTCCTCTTCTTCAATATTGTGTTGGCTATTCTGAGTTTTTTGCCTTTCTATACAAAAGTTAAAATTGGTTTGTTGATAACACATGTACACTTTTTAAAATTGACACAGAGGTATGGAAAAGGTTATTTGATTTACCCGTTCATCGATGACCTATGGAAGTCCCCAGGTAGTTAGAGATCTTCCCAGTGTCAAGCAGAGACTCACATCCAGGTCTTCTGCTGCCAAGCCTCCAGTGTTTTCCACTCTACTTAGGTCTAAATAGCAGGATCAAATATATATATGCTGGCTTCAAAGAGAGTAGATTGTCTAGTGTATACCTGGCCTGTTTGCAAAAACATACCCAGTGTTAATCAGGGCCACAGGTCTACTGCGCAGAAGTCTGTTTACGAAGCCACCAACAGTGCAGAGCAACTGCGAAAACTACAGCCTGTGGTGTTCAGAGCAGTGAGAGTGAGGAAGCTAGCAACCCTCCATGCCAGAAATGAGAGTGGCCAAGCTGTTGGGATGTGGTTGCCTGAACCTCTGTTTAAAAACCAAATGTGTTCGCAGAAACTTTCTCAAAAATGCTAAGAGGCCAAGTACGTTGTCTGAACTGAAAAATAGCTAGCCCTTGGTCTTAATCGTTGGTCATTTCACAAGTACATCTTTTTTCTTTTTTAATTAATTAATTTATTTTTTCAAATACATTTGTCTCCGCCTTTCCCCCACCACTTTCCCCTGCCCCTCCCCCTCTCCCTCCCTCAATCCCTCCCCACTTTGGCTTTGTCCATGAGTCCTCGTTATATGTTCCTTGACTTGCCCCTTCCCTTCCTTTTCCCTTGCCCACCCCTCCCTTCTTCCCTCTTGTCTCTGTTGGTTTCTTTTTTCTTTGTGTTGCTGGTCTTATATTCCTTGCATCTTTGTTTTGCTGGCTAGGTTCCGCTTATAGGTGAGATCATATGGTATCTTTAAAGCTGAGTGGAAAATTATTCTCTTTTATCATGTGATATACTTTCCAAGCCAAGTCTAAAAAAAAATCTCTCTTATTAAAAAAATAATTCAGGCATTAGAAAAGGATTCAAAGGTACAGAAAACTCTAAGAAAAGCAAAATTATACATATTTTTGTCACACAGAGAAAAAACCTAATCCCAGTTTAGCAATTTTCTTCAAGAACTCATTCTATGCATATATACCTAGTGTCTAAAGGTTATTTTTAATTATTTTTAAACTAATTACTTTTCTTTGACCCACAGTATTTGGATGTGTATATATGGACTCTGTTATACTTTGTCATAGCATTTCCTATGACATTGCATATACTTCATGGATATGATTTTCAGGAATTGCTTTATATATATTCTATGATTTTTAAACAATTCTATTACCACTAGAAAATTTACTATTATAATTATATTCTTAAAGCACAGTCTTGAACATATGTCTTCATCTATATCTCTGGTTTCAAAATTGTCCTTTCTAAGTAAGGACAAGGACACTTTTTGACTCAGAGGCAGCCCACTTCAAAGATTTTGTGTCAGTTTTGTCAAAACATGTGTTGTTAACACATTAGTGCCATATTCTTCCCCTGTCTTCACATCTCAAAACAATGTGAAACACTTATCTTGTCTCTTTTCCCTCAATTTGTTCATTTTTATCCTTCTAGTTCTTAGCCAGATATACGTATCTTTTTCCCTGCCAGTTAAGATTGTAATGTGGGACAGAGGTTTTGAAAAAATGGTCCTCAAGTGAAAAGTAGGCCAAAGAACTGTTAAAAAGGCTCCATCTAAACTTGTCATTAATAAGGGCATGCCAGCCAGAATTAGCTGATTGTTTAGATGATTCTCTGCATAAAGATGACTGAAATGACCCAAAAACATTCTCTTCTAATTCCAATAAGTTGAATTTTTTCACTTTGAAATTTACAGATCTAAATACAAGAAAATGATAATGAAATGAAAAGAACAATTTCTTGCTGTCTTTCCTTGTCCTTCTCCTTCTCTCTCTTTCTCTATCATCTATCTGAATATATTACATATGGCCAAATCCTTTCTTTTGCCAGCTTAGTGATATTTTTTACATCCAGCTTATCAAATCTGCTGTGCAATTAATTGGATTGAGTCATTGAGATCACCTAAGACACTATACCAACTCTATTTTCATAGCAATGTTTAAGCAAACCATACATATGAAGTGTCTTAGAGTGGGTGATTGTCTACTGATATAATTTGAGTCACCAAAAAACCCACCAACTTCAATATAGTTCCCCATAGGCCCAGTCACTTTCATATTACTTATTCATAAAAATGTAGTCCTTATTATAAGAAAGAAAAACATAGATTAAAATTCCTCATGAATCAAAAAATTCTCAACAAAATATTAATAAACCAAACCCAGCAATATGCATAAAGGGTAACATATAATGACAAAGTGGATTTCATCCTAGGAATACAAGCTTGGTTTAACATTTAAAATCAGTCAATGTAATTCATCATATTAACAGAATAAAAAAGACACATCTTAGTAGCTGAAGAAAAAGCAATTAGAAAAATTCAATAGCAGTTTATGATAAAAATTCCCAGAAAACTAGAAATAGAGGGAAGTGTCATCAACCTCATGAAAGACATCTATAAAAAACCTACAGCCAACATCATATTATCTGCACTCTGAACATTTTCCCACTAAGATTGGGAACTAGATAAGGATGTCTACTCTCACCATTTCTATTCAAAATTGTACCAGTGCAACTAGGCAAGAAGAAAGAAAAGACATAGCATTAGCAAAGAAGTAAAACATTCTCTATTTGCAGACAACATGATTGTTTATGTAGAAAATCCTAAGGAATCTAAACAAACAAACAAAACTGCTATAACTAAAACAGAAATTTAGCAAGGTCTCAGGATACAAGGCCAACATATAAAAATCAGTCGTATTTCTATGAGCTAGCAGCAAATAATTGGGAAAAACTTTAGTCCATTTACAAGTGTCTAAAATAAAATATGAATAACTTAATGAAAGGCATGCATAATATCTATGTTGAAAACTATGAACCTGTACTGAGAAAAATTAAAGACCTAAACAAGTAGAGAGATACAGCATGTTCATGGAGCAGAAACTCATTTTGGGAGTGCTGGTCATCCCAAAAATGGATAGGTTGTGGATTCAATCCCCAGTCAGGGCACATGCCTATGTTGTGGGTTTGGTCCCTGGTCAGGGCACCTACAAGAGGCGATGGATATATGTTTCTCTCTTGTATTGATGTTTCTCCCCCTCTCTCTCTTTCTCCCTCCTCATCTCTAAAATCAATAAATATATCATTGGGTACAGATTTTAAAAAATGCCACTTATTCTCATATTGATTTACAGAGCCAGTCCAACCTCACTGATAAGATCAGCAGACTCTTTTTTAAAAATAAAAATTGACAAGTTCACTCTAAAATTTATATGCAAATGCAAGGCTACTAGAAAGCCAAAACAACCTTAAAAAAGAACAAATCTAGAAGACTTATACTACTTGACTTCAAGGCTTCTAAGAGTATAGTAATTGCATCCAAGGATAGACAAAGAGATCCATGGGACAGACCAATGGAACAAAGCCCCAAAATAGACCTATACTTACATAATCAGTTGAGACAAGGTGTTCATCAAATGGTGCTGGAAAATTAATATTCATATAGAAGAAAAGGTAAACTTTGAACTATATCTTATACAATACACAAAAGTTAATTTGATGTATATTATAAATATAAGAACTAAAACAATGACATTTTTAGTAGAAAGTACAGGGCAACGGCATCATGATTTAGGAGTAAGCAGGTAGATGAGACATAGAAAGCAATAGCTGTTAGAGAAAAAATATCAGTAGCTAAGTTAATGAGATTGAAACAAGAATGCTCATCAAAAGACATTGTTAAAAAAATAAAAAGGCAACTTACCTACTGGGGAATATAGCTGCAAAGGACTTATATCTAGAATACGTACAATGGAATTTTTAAAAAGTGTCAAACAAAAGAGACAGATACTGAATGATTTTCCTTATATGTAGAATCTAAAAACAAAACAAAACACAAACTTAGAAAAAGAGATAGAGATCAGATTTGTGGTTACCAGAGGAGAGGGATAGGGAGAGGGGAAATTGGAGGAAGGTGGGTAAAAGATACACACTTCCAGTTGTGAGATAAATAAGTAGTAGGGATGTAATGCCCAATGTAATGACTGTTTTTAAAACTGTATATGGTATGTTTGAAAGTTGTTAGAACCTGAGTTCTCGTCACAAGAATAAAAAGCCTTTTTTTTTCTTTTCTTCTCTTTTGTATCTATATGAGATGATGGATGTTAACTAAACTATGGTAACATTTAAAAATATATGTAAGCCATTACGCTAACATCTTTACCTTACATAGTGCTATATATTAATTATAACTCAATAAAACTGGGGAAAAGTATAAAACAGCTCAATTTTTAAGTGGGCAAAAGAGTCAATCTGACACTTTGCAAAAAAAAAAAGTATATGGACCAATAAACACACAAAAAAGTGCCCAATATCATTGGTCATGAGAGAAGTACAAATTAAAACCACAATTAGATAGCAGTACATATTCATCAGAGCAACTATGATTGAAGAGACTGACAATACCAAATATAGAAATTAAATGGAGTAATCAGAACTCTCACACATTGCTGATGGGAATGGACATTGGAAAAGTTTTGACACATGTATGTACCTCTTAAGCCGGCAGTTCTACTCCTCTTTATCCAAGAAAAATGAAATATGTGTATTCAAAGTGACTTGTTCATAGCAACTTAGTTCACAATAGTAAATGAAAATGACATAAATGTGCATTAACAGTGAATGGATAAACAAAGTGAGCTGTAATCTACAAGGGATTCCTACTTAGCAATAAAAGGAAGTGAATTACTGGTAAACACAACAGTGTAGTTGAATCTCTTAGACCTTATGTTGAATGAAAGGAACCAGTCAAATAGAGTACACATTGTTTGATACCATGTATATAATATTCTAGAACAGAAAAAATAAATTAACCTACAGAGGAAAAAAATGTCACAATGTCTGCCAATTTTAGGAGGTTAGTGATTGAGAAGAGACAAGTGGAACTTCTGGGGAGGCTGAAATTGTGATAGAGGTGCAGAATTACATAGGTGCATCCTTTAGTCAAAACTGCACAGGTAAGATTTATGAATTTCATTGTATGTAAATTTTACTTTAAAAAGAACTGTAAAAATTATATTGTTTAACTGTGGATGAGGAGTGTTTGGTGATATAGATAAAATAAAAATGTAAAAATGGGAATTGCTGAACCTGAGTGGTGGTTAAATGAGGGTTTATTATACTCTTCTGTTTACTATGTATATGTTTTATACTTTCCATAACAAAAAAATTTAAAAATTCTAGCCTTTGCTTTCTCAAATTATAGTAATCTAAGGAGGATAGCCAAGGAAACTGAATTATAACAATAGTTTTGGCCCAGGACAACTTTTTGGTTTAGAGTTTTAATTTAAGTGGCCTAAGTGGCCATCTTTTGCAAGGCCCTCTTGATAATTTCATCCAGAATCTACATTAGGTCCTTATGCAAATAGGCTCTCAAATGGTCCATCCTAGAAAGTCAGAATTTTTAAATTGGATATGTATATAAGGCTTCCTGATGATAGAATTATAAATCTGTAAGAAACACAGAGGACTTTTCAGGCAATAAACTTTGAAAGAGAGGTTGGGTGACTTGTAAGGATCTACAACTGAGAAGGAGCATAGAATGAGAATTTGAATGTCTTCAATCTGAGTCCAGAATCAAAAGGCTTATCTACAAAGATGTGCTGTTATGAAGCATTTAAAAAATATTTTTATTTTCAAAGATTTTATTTATTTATCTTTAGAGAAAGGAAAGGGAGTGAGAAAGAGAGGGAGAGAAACATTGATGTGTGAGAGATGCATCAATTGGTTGCCTCTTGCACAACCCCAACTGGGGACCTGGCCCGCAACCCAGGCATGTGTCCTGACTGGGAATCAAACCGGCAACCTTTTGGTTCACAAGCTGGCATTCAATCCACTGAGCCACACAAGCCAGAGCAAAGGATATTTTGTTTTAAAGAAAGAAATGGAATGTAAAGTAGCTTAAGGCCCAAATGGAATTTTTTGGAAGGATACTGAGGTACTTTACAGAATCAAAGAAAAAAAATCTCTGAAATCAAAGATGGCACTGGATACCACAGAGACTGGAATTGTGGACTCAAATACCATTGACAAGCTATGTTCTTCCTTTCATTTTTTTCCTTTCCTTCCAGTGATAGTTCCCCAGAAATTTGATGCTGATGTTAAAGTTCTAGAGATTGCTGATCTGTCTTAAAACTATATTAGAGAGGAGACTCTTGGTCATGATGATGGTGTAGGTAAACACAATGCACCTTTCCCACAACCACACCAGAATGACAACTAAATTACAGAACAACCACAATTCACAACCTCCAGAAATTGAGCTGAATGGAAGCCCTACAACTATGGAAATAAAAAAAAAAAAACAACCACTTCAAGACTGGTTGAAGGGATGTAAATGGGGAACAGGCAGGTCCCACACCCACATGTGGTGAATAAGAATTGGGAAGGAGATCCCAGGAGTGAGGGGTTTCAGTCCCATACCAGGCCCCCCCAGCCCAGGGTTCTAGTGCCAGGAAGATAAGTCCCTATAACTTCTGGCTGAACACACCAATGGGGATTGGGGCTTTGGAAGACAGAAACTTCTGGAATCCTAGGCAGTTTCTGTTAAAGAGCCCATGCAAGGACTTCCTTGGACTCACTTCCCCTGAGTTCCAGTGTAGAGGCAGCAGCTTGAAAGGCACCAGAGAAATACAGGGAAGAACAGAAGTGTCTGGCATTAAAGCAAGAGCTTGGTATCAGCATTCTTCCAGAAAGAAGTGCTGGCAGAAGCCATGCTTCTTTGCTGAGCCATCCCCCGCAGCAGAGCTGGCAGATGGAAGCCATATCTGATACTCCATTAACCTGGCTCACACTTTTTGGCCCACCTTAGCGATTCCCTGAGGCTCTGCTCCACCCAACTTTCCAGTCCACCTAAGATGTTTCCTGTGACTTATCCATATAAATGCCTTGTCTTGGCCATGCTTCAGATTCTTCTAAATTCTCTTGAACAAACAGTGTCTGGCTTCATGAGCCCCATACTTCTCACTAAGTGGCCCCAGCCCAGCACTAGCAGCAGCTGGCCTTGGTTCAAAGTTTGGCCCCACCTGGGCCACTCCATCACCAGCACAAGTAGCAACTACCAGTAGATCACTTTGTAGCTTATGCTGGGTACCCCAGAGAGAATACAGGAAGTGGCTGAACTTAGATGTGTCAACAGCAATCAAGTTTCAACTACATGCGAGCATACACAGCCTACATGGTGGGCACACATCAAGGACCTAGCTTGGGTAATAAGGGAGGTGGCACCACTGGACTCTACAGGACACTCATTACACAAGTCACTCTACCACGCCTGGGAGATGTAACACATCTACCTAATACATAGGAACAAACACAGGGAGAATACCAACATGAGGAGACAAAGACACATGGCCCAAATGAAAGAACAGAACAAAATTCCATAAAAAGAACTAAACAAATGGAGACAAGCAATCTCCTAGATGCAGAGTTCAAAACACTGGTTGTAAGGGTGCTCAAGGAACTTAGTGAGGACCTCAACAGCGTAAAATGGTCCAGCCAGAAAAGGAGGGATAGACTAACTGAAATGAATAATTTACAAGGAAACAAATCAGAGATTTGGAATATAAAGAAGAAGAAAACACCCAATCAGAACAGCAAGAAAGAAAAAGAAAAAAAAAAAAGAGAATAGTGTAAGGAGTCTCTGGGACAGCTTCAAGCACACCAACATTCACATCATGTGAGTGCTGGAAGGACAAGAGAGGGAGCAAAAAATCGAAAACCTATTTGAAAAAATGACAGAAAATTTCCCTAACGTGGTGAAGGAAATAGACGAGAACAGTGGGTGCAGAGAGTCACAAACACAATGAACCCAAAGAGTCCCAACCAAGACACATCATAATTAAAAGGCCAAAGGTTAATGACAGAGAGAATCTTAAAAGCAGCAAGAGAAAAGCTGTTATTTATCTACCAGGGAGCTGTCATTTGACTGTCAGCTGATTTCTAAAAATAAAATAAAATAAAATAAAACCTGCATGCTAGAAGGGACTGACAAGGAATATCAAAGAGATGAAAAGCAAGGACCTAAACCAAGATTACTATACCCAGCAAAGCTATCATTTAAAATCAGAGGACAGATAAAGAGTTTACCAGTCAAGAAAAAGCTAAAGGAGTTATCACCGAAACAGTATTATATGAAATATCAGAGGGTCTTCTTTAAGAAGGAGAAGATCAAAAATATGAGTAATAAATGACAATAAATACATATCTATCAACAATTGAATCTAAAATATAAAATAAATGAACAAGCAGAACAGAAAGAGAATCATATATACAGAGAACATTTTGATGGTTGCCAGATGGGATGGGTTTGGGGGTATGGGAGAAAAAGGTGAAGGGATTAAGATGTACAAATTGGTAGTTAAAGAATAGTCATGGGGATGTTAAGTACAGCATAGGGAATATATGCATGACCCATGGACATGGACAATGGTGTGGGCATTTCCAGAGGGAGTTGCAGGGAGCTGGGTGTTGGGGGACAAATGGGGAAAATTTGAGACATTTCACATAATAATGGTTTGGTGGTGATGAATGCCTTTAATTTTTCCTTTGGGAAAAAATTAAGAGTTTGGGAAGAGTTTGGGAAGCTCTTTATCTGAGCTTTGATTCTAAATGATGATATCTTTGCTGGGTAGAGCTACCTTGGCTGTAGGTCCCTGTTTTTCATGACTTTGAATACTTTTTGTCAATTCCTTATAGCCTGCAAAGTTTCTTTTGAGAGAAATCAGCTGACAGTCTTACGGGAATTCCCCTGTTGGTAACTAATTGCTATTCTCTTGCTACTTCTAAGATTCTCTCTTTATATTTAACCTTTGGCATTTTAATTATAATGTGTCTTGGAGTGGGCCTCTTTGTGTCCATCTTGTTTGGGATTCTCTGTGCTTCATGGACTTGCATGTCTATTTCCTTCACCAAATCATGGATGTTTGCTTCCATTACTTTTTCAAATAGATATTCAATTTCTTGCTCTTCCTCTTCTCCTTCCAGCACCCCTATGGTTTGGATGTTGCATTGTCTGGAGAAGTCCTAGAGGTTGCTTACACTATCCTTGATTTTTTGGGTTCTCTTTTCTTGTTGTTCTGATTGGATATTTTTTGCTTTCTTATGTTCAAATCATTGATTTGGTTCTTGGCTTCATTCACTCTACTGTTTTTTCCCTGTAAGTTGTTCTTTACTTCAGTTAGTGTATCCTTCATTTCTCACTGGATCTTTTTTATGCTATTGAGATCCTCACTAAGCTCCTTGAGCATCCTTATAACCAGTATTTTGAAATCTGAATCTGATAGATGCTTATCTCCATTTTGTTTAGTTCTTTTTCTGTAGTTTTGATCTGTTCTTTCATTTGAGCCCTGTTTCTTTGTCTCCTCATTTTGGCAGCGCCCTGTGTTAGTTTCTATGTATTAGGTAGAGCTTCTGTGACTCTCTGTCTTGGTAGCTTGGACTAATATAGTAGGTGTCCTCTAAGGTCCAGTGGCACAGCCTCCCCTGTCACCCAAGCTGACTACTTGAAGGACACCCTTCATGTGGGCTGAGCACACCCTCCTCTTGATTGCTGTTGGCAGGTAAATGGAAGCGATTTACCAAGGCTAGTCAGCTACAAGGACTGACTGTGACCACCATCCACCAACCTCTGCTCTCCATGGAGGATAAGCTGTGCAGGGTCAGTCACCATGCTCCAACTTGGTCTTTAGCTGTCCACTGGGTGTGCAGTCGCTTGGCTTTCCTGGATGGTGCAGACCCAGGTCAGCCCCCACCTATGTTCTTCCTGGGGCCACCCTGCATGAGCTATGAAGCAATATGAGATGGCTGCTACTTGTCCTGGGCTTGGAGATTCCCAGGCAAAGCCAAGCTGTGAATCTAGGCCGGCTGCTGCTAGTGCAGGGTGTTTGTACTTAAGCAAGAGGTAGGGAGCTGGGGGCTTACTGAGCCCAGCTGTTGCTTATGTGATAGGATTTAGGAAGTTGCGAGGCATGAGCCAAGACCAGTCAGTCTTTTGGAAAAGTCACTATTAACAGCTTGGGTGGGCCCATAAATTAGGTGGGTTGGAGCCTCAGGGGCTCCTTAGCACAGAGCAAACACTCTTAGCCAGGCTGATGGAAATTCAGATGTGGCACCCACTGCCAGCTCTATGGCTCTGTATGGGAGAGGCTCAGAAAGGGGACAATGACCTTTGCCTACCTTTCTGTCTGGGAAAAATCTGTCCCCCAGCTCTTGCCTTGATGCCAGACACTTCAGTTCCTCCCTGTATGGCTCTGGTGCCTTTCAAGCTGCTACCCCAGTGCTGGAGCTTGGAGGGAGGGAGTCTGAGTAAGCCCATGTGTGGGTTCTTTAAAGGGAACTGCTTGGGACTCTAACAGGTTCTTCCACTGAATCAATTCCTGCCGGTTTTTGCTGCCAGAAGTTATGAGGACTTATCTTCCTGACACTGGAACCCTGGGCGAGGGGTCCTGGTGTGGGGCTCGGTCTCCTCATTTCTGGGATAGTCCTCTTCAATTTTTATCCACCACACGTGAATATGGGACTGGCCCGTTCCACATCTCTGCCCCTCCTACCAGTCTGGATGGATGCGGTTTCTTTAATTTCATAGTTGTCAGACTTCCATTCAACTCTATTTATTATGGTTAAGAATGATGGCTGTTCTATATTTTAGTTGCAGTTTTTATGTGGTTGTTGAGGAGGTGAGCCATGTTTACCTCTGCCGCTGTCTTGACTGGAAGTTCATGATGAGTATTATTGTTGGAAAATTCACTGTTACACCTTTGGAAAAGGCAACCTCTTGACACTTCATTGTAAAATTTTCCTGAGGTAAGTTCTCATACTGATCCAAATCTGTCTTCCCTTTGTTTATTTGATTCCTCCATTTTGAGATATACTACTACCTTTGAGAATCACTGCATTTTCTTTACATCCTCACCAGCTGAGATGGTTATATTGAACTTCACTCTCTGTTGTTTATATTACAAAAACAATAGCTATTTTTTCACATACATTCTGCTCTGCAAACTACTACTTTTTTGGATGTGGGGGATGTTGGGAAAGACAGTCATGCAACTTGCTTTACTTTGCACGGCTGTGTCAGAGTGTGCCTGGGGCATGAAATATTTCCTTACGTAGAGATGAGGAACTGCCATAGTGTATTGTCTTGCTTGGAAGAATCTTGTCCCATTCTGGGCTCAATGTGTACTCCTTTGTTGTGCTTAAGTGTATGCTTTATATGGCACTAGGCTAACCTGGTGCATTTGTTCCTGATGGGGCAAAACAGGGTTTTTACCTGCAGCACAAGAGGGATGCACACAGACCATCTACCTGCATTGGCTGTGGGATGAGATCTGCTGGCTGTGGGAGACCAATACTATTGAAGCTGATCTTGCTCTTTCTCTTCTCTATGTGAGTAAACCGTTGTTCCACTTGGTGCCTGAGTCGTCTCTTTCTTGGCAACTTTGACACCTGTAAACCATGTAGTGGACTGACACCTGGGAATGTTGCTCCTGCTGGCAGGCACTGTATGCTCTTTGCTATCCTCTACACAGTGGGACACATACCCTGGAAGTGGCAACAGGCATTGCTTTCTGAACGGGAGCATGTTGAAAGTGTGTGGCATATGCCCTCCTTTATATCACTTGAAAAACACTCTATAAAAATACATTTATTGTTTAATCCCTTACCATTTCTAGTCCATAACAGATGTGCAACACATTTGTTGAACTTGTTGCCCTGTAATAAACATTACTCCAAAGATCCTACGTGCAACCCGAAAAAGCAGTGAATGTACTCAAGATTGGATTTTGTCACACCTTCTCTAGAGAAAGAAGAGGTGGCTCCCCTACCGAGGCCCTGAGTCCCCAGGACCAAAAGTGGCTCATGTGAGGCAGCTGGCCCACTGACCAGTATGGCTGCTCCTGGAGATGGAGCCACTGAACTGAAGAGAACAAGAGATGAGTTTCCCAAACCTCACACCTCAACTGCATTTTCTGTGACAGACAGAACTGGATTTTATTCAAATATAGCTATGTTCTGATTTAGTGGACGCACATCTAGAAACTTGGCCCAATGAGACATTCATAGTGAAGATGATAACCACATCAGTCAATGATCTGCTTTTCTGTACAAATTTACTTGCTTGTCCATTAGGTGAAAACAAAGGGAGTCGAAACACCTGGGGACAGAGGGGAACCAACAGTTAATGACAGGTCCAGGCTGTCCTGTATATGGAATACCAATACAGAGAGAAGATGCATGTCTTCCCCTTCTTAACTCTTTAGGATTTGGTATGAGGACACAGCAATGTTTTGTCCCTAAGTCCCTCATATCTAACTCAAAACTGTCTTCCTTCTTCCTACCATGGGTGTGTGGCCTACGAGAACAAGTCATGGAGTTCCTACATAAATGTGTTACCAGAGGTTTTCATACAAAGACAAAAAAAGCTGTTTTCCCTGCTCAGTGCAGGTGTCAGTCAGCTCACAAGTATTCAGAGAATGTGATGGAAACTGCATATACAGCAAAGTGTGCTGTTAGTATATTAGCTAGGGTGACCTATTCTTCTAGGCTATTCAGAGAAATAACTGTCATTTACAGTGGTTTCAGTCAACTGCTTTATCATTTTGTGTAATTAGGGACAGCCATTTTCCTGAGGGTGGCAAAGCGTGCAGCAATTCAGGCTTGTCTGCCCCCGCCCCTCTCCTCTAAAGAACAGCTCCACCTCTGAAACCCTAGAACATTAATGGTCTTTGGGCAGACAGAGCCACTGAAGCAGCAGCATTTAGGACAGTTGGGAAGCCAAGAGGAGAGACAGGGACAGGTGACATATGTGATCAGCTCCCTGGACAGAAGAAAGATGAGTACAAAGCTCTTTGCTGAATGTCCTACCTGTCCATTACCTGGTGCCAAATGCCCCTGTGGACATCTGGCCTTTTATTATTTCACCAGAGAAGAGAGGCCCTAAACACACGAAAGCTTGTGTTTTGACATGACAGAGGAGAAAGTGAGTAAGTAAAATTTTCCTGCCACACAGGGTGAAGGGAATTTAAATATGCAATTGTTTTCAGCACTGCCCTTTTATCTACTGCTCCTAAAAATGACTTCGGTTAGCCAAATTCTTTCCCTCCCACTTCTGCCACTGGCATTTTCAAAGCTGGAGCCACATGGTTCTGCTTCATTAGTGCCTTTGTTTGTGCACCAGCATCATTGATGATATCGGTCAGAGCTCTGGGAGTTCAGTTTGTTCATACATTAGCCATCATTAGGAACTAACAGCAAACAGCTTTTCTCAGGAGCAAAGCTCATTCCCTGAGCTGACAGAGTCTAACAAATGAAACTCCTTCTAGGTACTGTTAAAAGCCTGGTACTTAAGCTTTTACTCACACTAGCTTTGGTGTATTCCCCTTTATTTAGACAACTAACCCCCATAATAGTGGAAAAGGAGCTATAGTTGTATGTAAGATTCACAAACAGTATCCTTGCCACTGCCAATACCCAGGAAGTCCCAGAGTTGTCATTCTTCATGCTTTTTTGGCTGTACTGAGTTGTCATTTATGTCATAGACAATCTTGTCTGTAGCATCCTGAGATGAAGTAAAGTCTTGGTTTTCAACATTTCAATTTACACAGCTAATCTTAAAAAAAGGACATGTACATTAAAAAATGATCTGTTGTAGACCTGCTATCTAATAAGTGATAGATTTTGACACTAAAGATCAAACTCCTCTATTGCTAATATTTGAGGGATGGGATTAAGAATGATTTCGATAGCGGTTACTTTCTCAAGAGAATTTTCTGTGGTTTTATTTATCTGATGTTGAAAGACCAACTTCTGAGAAATTATGGAGTGTGGATATGACATCAGTGAATCAAGTCCTTCAGCTGATTCATTTTCCCAGTCACCCCAAGGTCACATTTCCTAGCACATCGATTAACTGAATTGCCAATCCCTTTTTACCAACTAATTCACATTTGCTTTGTGTTTGGTTGTTTTTTTGGCCACTGATAAAACAAAAATGACTCTAAAACAGTAAATTCCCTGAAACACTCACAGACACAGCCAAAATTTCACTTCCTATAATTCCAGTTTATCTTTGTTCATCTGTAAATGATGGTAGAACACTTTATCTGTGATGTGAACTGTCCTATTAATAAATGACCTGAAGGATTAGACATGTTTTTCTAGTCTAGTGCCTGAGGTACCATAATAATGACAGGGACAAACCTTCATTCTGCCAACAGACCACATCTGTTAGAGTACTTTTTTGTGTGGGCCAAGCAGATGATTACAGTACAGCTGACAGCCTGCAGGCCAACTATGAAAGTAGTCTTTGGGGAGAGGCTTCCCAGCCCCAGGGAAAAGCCCAGGATGGTGCAGAACTCTCTCTGCAACTGACCAGTTAGTTGCAGGAGTAGCTCTCCTGCCTATGGAGAAGCTGGTGGTTGGGGAAAAGTGATGCTTGTGTTCTCTACCAATGCCACAGCCTTGATGTCTGGTGGGTGTGATATCTGCCACAAGTTTACAGGTTTGTCCTTACAAGGCTTGATTATCTGAGGTTATCTGATTCACTCTAGATATTATGTCTACAATTCAGCTAAGTTTCCAGGTAGCAAACAGTGGCCTAGACCAGGCATTAGAAAATTTTTCTGTAAAGGGCCAGATAGTAAATATTTTCTGCTTTATGGGACTACTTAATTCTGCCATTGTAGTGCAAAAATGGCTATAGACAATGACTGAGTATGGCTGTGGTACTACTAATTTTATTTACAGAAATAGGCTGTGGGCTGGATTTGGTCCATGAAGCATAGTGTGCCAACACCTTATCTACAGGAGCTATACCTAATTTTTTTGATTGTGTATGCCATCAGTTTAAATGAAACAAAACACAAACATATAGAGACCAAATACTTTTAAATACATACCCCAATATATGTTTATTTATGTATAAAGTTATATATAAAGGCATTATAAAACATACATATAAATGGAACTTTTTAAAAATGAGATACAGATGCAATAATACTTTTGAGTGTAATTTTAATTGTGATGGCTTCAAACTGTCATTGCCCAAGATTTAAAGTACAACATAAAACTAGGTCTTTATGGAAAAAGTCCAGCCATTGTTTATATAATAAGAATGGTTTGTTTGACATCAATGTAACCTGGCAGCCTAGGAGAGTGGACTGGAATGCTCATATGTGAACAATGGTGACTTCACTATATTAGTCAGTGGTGTTGGTAGATGCCATTGAGTGAGCATGTGTACTGCGTACTGTGTGGCCATTGCATTCAAAATGACTGAGCAAGTATAGCAATGAATCTGCATAAAATTTTGCTTTAAACTAAAACATTCCTCTATGGAAACTATTCGGATAAGTTAGAAGGCAGCAGCTATGCGCAAGTGGTGATTGACAGCTTCATCACAACAATGCAATGGCTCATGCGTTAGCCTTAGGCAGAGTTTTTTTTGTGAGACATGAAATTACCCAGGGGTCTCAGCCCCACTACAGCTCCAGTTGTATGCCCTGTGAATTCTGGCTTTTCCTCAAAACTAAAATCAATTTTGAAAGGGAAGAGATTTCAGACCATTGATAAAATTCAAGAAAATATGACAGGGCAGTTGCCCCAAGGTACCTACTTTGAAGGGAACTGAGGCATCATCGTCTTATGTAGAATGTTTCTTGTACCTTGTATCTTCTTCAAAAAATGTTTCTCTCTCTCTCTCTCTTTTTTTTTTTTTGGTGATGAAGGAAAGGAGCCTTTATTCAAAAGCTACACAATTTTGGAATAACAGATTTCCACATGTATTAGTTACTTAAGCCTACCAATTAAGGCTAAACTCTAACTCTTTACTTAAAGCTTTAATTGCTTAAATGGATCAGTTAAGGCTATAACCTCTTTAAACCTGAGTTCTCCTATCACTTCCCCTTTTAGTTTTTAATTATCTTATTTCTATAGGGTTAGTTTACAAACTAAAACAACATAAGATACAAAAGCTACATGATTTTGGAAGAATGGCAGGCTTCCACCTCAGAGCTCCTCCCCTCTGGAACACCCAAAGAATAAACCTACCACCCTCTGCCAGGCCAGCCCCATCCTAGACTGTGCCCAGAGTTTCTTCCCATCCAAAATATGATCCATTGGGAAACACAGGCAGCTGCAGCATGATCATCCAGACATCCTCGAGGAAAAGAGGCCCTCTATTTTACATACTACATAACCTTGTATACTGAAGGGCTAGGCTCACAATTAGTGACAGTGGATTTAAATCCATTATTCAAATAGTGTTCTTGATCATTAAAAATTTTTTTTGCTAACTTTTTATTATATCTAAATAGATCTTTGTTTTTATTTTGTAATGTTGCTGGCAAGAATTCAAACTATTTTTATTTTAATAAGCTCATTGTTTGCTCTATGCTAGGCACTGTCCTAAGTATTTCAAAAGTATTAACTTATTCAATTTTTATAAAAACACTGTGGGATAGGCAATGTTTTATTCCTTTTTTATTCTCTCTCTCTCTTTTTTTTTTTTTTTAGAGGGAGAGGAACAGAGAGAGGGAGATTCACTTGTTTGTAGTTCCACTTATTTATGCATTCATTGGTTGATTCTTATATGTGCCCTGACCAGGAATCAAACCCACAACCCTTGCATATTGAGATGATGCTCTAACCAACTAAGCTACCCAGTCAGGCCCTGTTATTGTTCCTTTTTTAAACGTTTAAAAACTGTAGCACAGGGAGGTTATATAACTGGCACAAAGTGACACAGCTGCTGACTGTGTCAAGATAAGCTTGTTCTTATCTACTGAACTAACCTGCCTCTCCTACTTTTTTTGATATTCTATTATTCTTCCACTATTAGAATTAAACTTTAGTCCACACTTTACTTTCAGGAATATCTGAAAGTTGCTTCCTTATTTAGGGTGTGGTGACTTTAGGTAAAACGTGGTAACATCCAAAAATCCACTTAACCAGGCATTTGTGCACTGAAGTACAGTGCAACAGAATGACGGGACTGAATGAATGCGGGCTGCACTGTTGGACCCCTGGCCTGATGGAAGTTCCATTTTCCCTCTAGGAAATCCAGAGAAATGCATTCATCAGATATGTAAAGTAACTGACAGTGCCAGGATCAATTTACACATTAAGGAGTAGTTAATTATTTTTGAGATCTGTAAGTCCTAACATATTCTCTCAGTCCCCTACTGGATGATCTTACACACTTCCTGGAAAATGCCACCTATGCTCGTCTAATGGAATGACCATCTGTCTCAATTACAAAATACTATGTCCTTAATAAAATATTGTCATTGTTTATACTGAAAACATAATAAAGACAAAACTATAATATCTATGACTGTCATTATATTAAAATTAGTTGAAATACAAGAATACAGTTAGATGGTATTGCACTAATGCTCAGCTGTTATTAATTATCTTAACTTAAAACTCTGCTTCTTTCTCCTGGACTTAAAGAGAAAAGTCTTCAAAGCTCTGGACTTGACCTCTGGGCAGCATTTTGTTGTGAAATGTTCTACCCAACAGTATTCCTCCCACTTTTAATTTCTCAGTTTGTGATCTCGTGCTTAACACTCTCTGCAACAGTGGTTCTCAAATTTTAGTTCATATCATGATCACAATGGAGAGCTTACTGAACACAGGTTGCTGGGCCTGGCCTGAGTGTCTCAATCCATAGCTCTGACGTGGGGCCTGAGAATTTGCATTTCTAACACCTGGGACCATCCAGGTGCTGCTGCTGCGGCTCCAAAGGACCTGCTTTGAGAACCACTGCTCTGGATAATTATCCATCCCAGGTCTTTCCAGGAAGCAGAAACTGACTTTCTGTTGCACACACAGTTTTCTATTTCATATGACTTTGCTATTACCCAGACTACTTAATGCCACATTCAATCCTATATATTTCGGTAGACCACTACGGGCTTATTCCTGCTGTCAACCCTTATCCCATGCCAATGCTGGCTCAGTCTTTACTCAACAACTACCCACCATCAGATCCACCCTCAGTAATTCTTGGTCTTGAACAGAGGCTCGTATTAATTATGAGAGAAATTATGCAAGGTTCTACCCTTTCCCTTCTTTTCATGCTATATTCTTTCTCTGACCAGTTTCATATAGTCACTCTCCTGTTTCAACTGTCAACTTAAAGTGATGATTCTTCAGCCATTCCTCTATAGCTTTGACCTCTCTCCTGAGCTCCAGCCAGCACATCTCAGCTTCCCATTGGACAGCTGTACCTTGATGGGCTGTAGGTATCAGAAACTCTGTGTTATGGGTTACATTATAGTTCCACAAAAGATGTTGAAGTCCTAATCCACAAGTGCATGTAACTATGACCTTACTTGGAAATAGCATCATTGTAGAGTTAGTCAGATGAGATGAAGTCATACTGGAGTAGGGTGGGACCTTTGCCCAATAGTATGCTTTCCTTGAAAGAGGAAAAGAGACACACACACAGGGAGAAGTCATCCATGGGACAATGGAGTTGAATATTGGAGTGATGATGGTCCAAGCTGAGGTAGACCTAGGATTGCTGACAAACAACAAGAGCTAGAAGAGGCCAGGAAGGAATTTCCCTGACAGGTGTCAGAGGGAGCATGGGCTTGCTGACATTTTGATTTTGGACTTCTAGTTTCCAAAACTATGAGACAATAAATTTCTGTTGTTTTAAGCCACCTAGTTTGTGGAATTTGTTATAGAAACTCTAAGAAATGAATATACTCATATCCAAGACCAAACTAAGTGTCCCCTTTCCTCACTAGACACTCTAACTTTCTTCTCCTAAGTTATTTTTTTCCAAATAATAGCATTATAGTCTACAAACTTTTTAACCATACAAGCTAATGACTTGGATTTATTTTATATTCTTCTTCACCCTTCACATCCTAAAAACTACCCAGTTATGTTAAATATCCTCTATCCAAGTTTGCCTGTAACATCTTGGCCATTGCAACAACTGCCAGAGCAATTGGTTCTCTTCGCCTTTCCTATATTTTCAGTTTATTCTTAATATCTGTTGCAATGATCTGTCATATTATTAAAGTACTTATAATATAAAAGCTACCCTTTTTGGAGGGAGCTTACTTTGTGCCTAGAAATGTGCTAGGTTCTTTTACATGTATTTGGTTTTCACAATTTTAGGTGGTAATTACAGATTGCCCCCCAACTTACACTGGTTCAGCCTAGTTTTTTTGACTTTACAATGGTACAAAAGCAATATGCACCAGTAGAAACAGTACTTTGAATTATGATATTTTCCTGGGCTAGCAATATGTATTGCCATACTTTTGTGCTGCTGGGCAGAGGCGATGAGCAGCAGCTTCAAGTCGGGCTCATGATCACGAGGGTAAACAATCAATACTCCAATGTGTGTTGCTAGTGTTTGTAGGATATGATATTCCAAACACATTTAAAGTAGACTAGACTAAACTATAATGTTCAGTAGGTTAGGTAGATTATGCATTTTTTACTTACAATATTTTCCACTTCCAGTGGGTTTATTGAGATATAACCCTATTATAAGGCAAAGTGCATCTGTACTAGTATTATCTTTAGTTATGGGTCAAGAAACTGGCTCCCAAGTTCATGAAGCTATCAAATGCCAGAGTTGGGTTTGAAGTCTTATCCACTCTGCTACACTCCTTGTAGCACGTCATGGCATCTCCTTAAAATAAAATGTGCTAGAAGGGTAATTATGCGAACCCAAAGCAACATCTCCAGCTTGTTTCCTGTACGGCCCTCTACAAGCTCTGCTCCAGGGCTTCATCATCCCTGAACATGTGAGTTCACTTTCCTGCCCTTAGGGCTTTGATGATGCAGTTCCTTCAATCTAAAAATCTAAGAATTTTTCACTGTCCTAAAACCCTTCATACACCTCAATGCCAAGCATAGCAGTGGCCTCTTTCACCAATACCCCTAAAGTTAGAACTACCTGTCCCTTACTTTGAGTTGCCTCTTTAGAACTTAGGTCATTTCATCCTACTTTATAAGTAGCCATTTTTATGAGCTTACTGGCCACTAAATTCAAGAACTGTGTCACTTTATTTTGTTGTCTATTTTCCTCTCATCTTTTATAACAGTGCCTCAATAAATGTTTGCCAATTTGAATTGCTAACAACAGCAATAGTAATCACAATAATAATATTAGCAAATCTTTGCTAAGCATTAATACTCAACAGTTTCAGTAATTTTAAAAATAAGGTCTTTTATTTTAAATCAATGCATCAATTTTTCTTTTCCCACAGCTGAAAACTGATTTCTTAATCTGGTTACCTATTTTAATATAATACGAGAAGCTTCATTTGAATCACATAGCCATTTCTATTCCATTTGGTGCTCTGTGTGATTCTTATTTATTGTCTGGTAACATCAAAATCTGTCCATTATTCTTAGAAATAAAATGCTCCCAAAGGGGGTGGGGCATCCACTCTGTTTCCTACTCCCAGATGATATACCTTTGTTCCTGGATCTTGAAGCTGGTCTGCTCTGTTAGTGATGTCCCAGTTAGTTTAGGCCTAAGCTTGGACTCAGTTACATTTCATGATATGGGATCAGACTGAGTTGAAAACACTGCATTCCCCTCACTGCCCTCACAGTGCTGGCAGCTTAAATCCAGACTGCATTTATTTTGGAGTCTCTGAGAACTGACAAATTGTCAAATTCTGTACTTCTGGGCAAGTGGTAGGAACCCAAAGAAGGAAAAAGAGAAGAAACTAAATGATGACGATGGGAAATCAAGCCAGACTGGACATTCTAGCAAAGTGACAGAATGACTTCCAGCTTAAGTGAGAAACTATTTAGAAGTTAGTGATGAGCCAACAATTAACCAAAATATTATAATGTGGTTGCCCTCATGAAGAACAGACTGAAGAAAATGATTAGGAAATAATTAAAACAGTATATCCAACAAAGCAGAGAAATGTGATGAAAAATAAGTAATCACTCTTCCCTCTTGACCGTTTTTATTTTTACCCAGCTGGAAAAATATCCCTGTTTCTGCTCATAATTTAAAATATCTAGACCACTGAATTTATTGATAGAAAGTGTAGTTACCACCTAATCAGAGAAATCCTAAAGGAAAACGAGTGCTGTACACATCAGAGGTACCCTAGAGACTCAACTGTTCATAACTCTGCATGAACTGGGGGGAGGTGCCATATTCCCATTAAAGAGCAACACAGTTGGTTAAGGAATGAACAAAAAGCAGCATTTCTTCATTAGTGTCATTGCAGGAAGCTGATGCTCTGAAGGCTGGAGGCCATCAAATGGGATATTGCAGCAATAAAACAGAATGGAAAAATGTAGTGCTCCATTCTCTTGTCAATCTCATATGCTTGTCTCTTTCTTTTTAATATACTAGACACTACCCTGGTAAGCTAATGCATATTTACAGTTTTGTTTTGTGCTTGCTAATTGTGCTATGGGCACTTATTCATTTGACAGAATTTGCTTTCAATGAAGGGAACTGGCAGGTTGGAAGAAAAAAACCAATGTTGCCAAATCACCAATTAAGGAAACTGCCAGAGGGAAAACTGGTCCTGAGATGAGTATCAGTAAAAAAAAAAAAAAGATATAATGATGCCGCACTTTCAAAGCCATTTTGAAGAGACACTTAATGAAGGAGATAAGAGAGTTGGATTACAGGGTGGCTAATATATATGACTGCCAAATTTAGACCATGGAGATAGACATTATGAGGTAGGTATAGTCATTTTTGCAAAATTTTGGACAGCTAAACAACAAATACATCCAATTGTGATGCAGTTGACAGGAAGGCAGATTCTCCCTCTGTGAATGAAGGAACGCAGCCTTATCATCAGTTCTGTTCAAAACTTACCGTGAAGCAATGTCACCTTGGTAGGCAGTAGTAATATGAAAATTAAGAAGCCATAGTTCTGGACAATTCTCTTGGATCTCATAATCCACCAGAGGAACAGGCAGGCACACAGGCTAATTGTATGTAGTTCCAAAGGATGAAACAGAGTATTTCTTTATTTTACCCAATGAGTCACCCGTCAGTAGCCTGTCAGGGCGACCTTCCTTTCTATAGTCTCCCTCACTGTTCTTCCCTTCAATATCCTTGATTTTATTTTATTTCTCCAATTTTTCCCCATGACTCAACTTCATCTGGAGGACATCAATCCTAAATGTTTTGGAATTGCTGGAGAGGATTTAGTTCTTTCACATTCATAAATTAATACACCATTTCTCTCTCCCTAGTATATTGCTTCTCAAGGATTAACTATGAGTTATTGCACTAACACATCCTTGTCTCTTTACTCTGTTTTATCAAAGACCCACCCCTCCCAAGAAATTGTAAAAGAAGAAAAGAGGGAAGAAAGCTCCCATCTTGCCACAGATAACATACACCAAAACAGTGGGCTGCAAAAAGCACTGTGAAATTACTGAGAACTTGTGGTGGAGGAGTTGACATTTTTCTGATGTGATATTTATGCTCAACACTGTGCTGCATACTCTCAAATTACCCGAGGCAAGCTATGGCTCCTGTCCTGAAGGAGCTCTGAATTCAGCCAAGGAGACAGATAAACATGCATGAAATAAAAGATATGAGATGGTTGGTAATTATGTGTGTGATATAAATGCATTGAAAATTTTGGAGCTGAAATTATTTTCTTCTTTCTGTGCCATTATAGAGTAGGACTAGGCAAAAAAAAAAAAAAGCTTGCTACTTGTTCCAGGTGTTGAAGAACAAAATTTGAAAATCTAATTGGCTCTATTAAGTGATTCATGAAACGAGCAGCATCTTATCCAGCAACTAGAAGCGCACTCAGATAAGTTGTACAAAATGGAAGGTTCTTATAGACAGAAAGAGGGTAGGACTAGAAGTCCCCCCTATGGCCAGATTACCTCTCTGCAGTTGATCACAAAATTCCAGAGGGCTTGTATTAAAATTCCATTACTGAGAGAGGCTAAAACTGCAATTTGATTAGTTTTTAAGTTTTGGTTTGGTGACATGGCTTAGCAAAAGTGACTCCATTTTGGCCTGTTGTTTCTTTCCTCCCCCCCTTTTTTTTAAACACAGGAAATACTTGATTCTGCAAGTTTGCACTATAAGACACATAAAATAGCTTGCTTTTTAAGACTAACAGCTTGCCTGTTGATATGCTAAGACCCTTGTTTTGTGTGGTCATCATCCAGAGCTCTCCTGTCATTAATTCTGCTCTATCCTAATTAGTTCTGTCTTGGAAGACTTGCTTTAAGTCTCCTAGCCCTGTCCTTATAATACTAAAAAATATCTTTCTCTGATTTCCTCCTTCTCAGATCCTAAGACTGTCAAAATGATAACTTCCTTTATTGAGGTGAGTCTAATTAATCTTACTTTGCTTGATTAAAAGTTTCCTCTGGTGGCCTTTTTGGGGACTGTCAGAATAATTCAATAATTTCCCATAAAGACAGATGTTTGGGCTATCTGGTAATTTCTATAGCCAGACAGTTTATGCATGAATACTTACTTTATTTCTTGATGTATCTAAGGGTGGGACACAGAAATAAAGCAGTAGCTGTGATTGAAAGGTCATGCATGTAACACACTAATAAAGCATTTGATTAAAGGTGCAAAAAATAATATACACTAAGCCACCTTAAAATGGAGAGAGAGCTGCCATCCCAGATGAACTGCCTTGCATGTCTTATGCTTCAAACCTCTGGACTGTTAAACCTGAGAAAATTGAACTTTGGACTGAGACTAAAGCAACACTGTATCCCAAACAACTGTTGGCAAAGAATCTTTAGAGTTAGCATCACTGTGTTAGCTTATCTGCACTATAGAAATGCCTTCCTTCATTGATGTAGTCTGTCCCTTTCATTGATACACTTGTTCCTTTTCCCTTTCTCATTAATAACCCTTGACTTTGTCTCCTACCAAAACACTATTTGGGCTTCTGCCTGAATCAGTGCTTCCTGAATAGCTATTCTTTTGGATCTGGAATAAATTCTTGTTGGCTCTCATTTTGGCCTTTTAATTTTAGGTTAACAAAGGAAACCATTCATCCCTGTGGGGTGGCACTGATGATGTGATGGAGTGGAGTTGAAATTTGTATCAGCTTTGAATAAGGCTTTGTAGCCTCACCTCATCACACGGGCTCTGTTGATAGGTTCCTCAAGGGGAAAAGGAGCTTATGTCATGTCAGTGCTGGGGGTCAGTTACACTCTGAATTGTCTATCAAACTGGGGAGCCAACTCCCTGTAAGGGAGCCAATTCACAGAGAAGATAGGGTGCAAAAAGGCATCACAAGGTGAGAGAACATATGGAATGAGCATCAGTGCCCACCGTCAACGCACGTGCAGGTAGTGCTGCCCTCAGTTCTTGGACTTACCGGAGCCAGTCTTCCTGGGGGAACACGCACACTGTGGGAAATGAGTATAACTAAAGAGCCATCTTACTGGACTCAGCCACAACTCAGGGCCCAAACAACCCTGACGTGGTTGTCCCCCAAGTGAGTGAAACAGATGGAGGTAGTGTTTCTCTCATCCAGCTCTAAGCAGATCAGAGGGCTTGAGGCACAGAGGACCAGGGCAGCGGGGGTTGAGTATCTTTATCTTGACAGGACAGAGGCCCACAGAGGGCATGCACATGGAGCAATAGAGGCCAGAGAAGGTGGCCTTCAAAAAAGAACATGTGTAAGATCTCCCTCACCCCAAACTCCCAGAAGAGCTTTGGAGATGGGATTTTACAAGGAATCAGAATTACTTTTATGAGTCATCAAAGCCATGAATTAACAAGATTTAAGTATGAATCTTAAGAAACCCCAGGCTTGAGCTCATAGGCCGGTGGTGGCTTGGAGAGATCTGAGTCACATCATCATAAATCACTGATTTCCTGCAGAAGTCCTGGTGGGAAGGAGGTGGCTTTGTAGTGGTGGCTGTATACCCCAATGCAGATGACCGAACATAGCTGTTTCAATCTAATCTCTTTTGCCAATGAATTCTTCTTACTCTTTATAGACTGATTGTATATGGGAAGCAAGCAGTCAAGAGTAAAAGGAATTTTAGAATAATTGAAGCCAGTGGGAATTGGAATGGTCACAGAAAAATGTTTGTGGCAGAGGCAGATGGTCTGAAAAAGTGGTAGAGAGTGTTAACACTATCTCTCTCTGATTCTGTGTGTCTGCACACATTCACTGTCCATAGGCTAGGAGACCAGCAGGCAGAGGAGTAATCATCTTAATCTTCAATTGGGAGAAGGAGAGAAAGGCACAGGCGTTGGACACAGTTATATCACTATCTAGCACTGTTGGCTTCACATATTTATGTCAGTGATGCATCCTAGCTTTTCCAGGGCAGCACTTCCAGATGATCAGCCTCACTGTTCTGGGAGAATGGCTGGGGGAAAGAAAAGAGCTTCGGTGCCGAACTCTCAATGCTGTGGCCCTAGTGCTATCCCTTACCTAGGTATGTGTCTTTGAGAAAGTCCATTTATTTCTCTTGATTTGTTTCTTTGTCTGTGGAACGGGAACTAATACCAACCTGCTGGCTTCCATTCTTCCTTTCTCCTACAGTAGAGAAGAGTGGCAAGGCACAGGGCTGACCAGGTACACTACTTTTCACCACCTTCTGTGCAGATGATGTGACTATGTTCTCTTCAGTAAAGTGTGACAAGAGTGACTTTGCCATTCCCTCCTGGTGTCTTGAGACCAGAACAGGAGGGGTCATATGCTTTTCCCTTTCCCCTGGGAGCAACCCAGAGGGCCTGCCCACTCAAAATTAGACAAAGAAACAAGGTGGAGAGAACTTGGTCCCTGAATAGTCCCAGGGAGGAGAATGGGCCTGCTGAGTCAGTCTGTTTACATGAGGAAGAAATAAAGTATTTTGCTCCAGCTATTGCATTTTGGGGGTCCCTAAAGTTTAACCTCATCCAAGTTGGATACTGTTACAACTCTAGAGCCCTCTGAAGCTAAAAAGCAATAACTAAAGTGTCTTACAAATAGATTATGGCTGCCACATAATTGAATGAGCCATCAATGGAGGCAACAATTCAGAAAAACTAAAAATACCCAATGGCAAAACTGAATTATCCAGCCTAAACTTAGTGTACTGATCAAATTAAGCAAGGGTAACAGACACACGTTGGTATCAACCCTTGCCTCCTGTTAACACACCTTCTCCTCTTTGTGGAGTCTTAACAGGTAGTGGCCACAACTCCTGAGGGTCACATTCCTTCTGCCTGCTTCTGCGCATAACCAGACTAACATCAGGATGGCTGGATTCATGTCCATTATGCTGCAGAGTGGCAGCAGTGGACAGGAGCTTGCCTGGGGCTCGCCCTTTTCCACCCAGAACCTTGGCTGATGCCCCAGGCAATTGTCAGCTCTCCACATCTGAGCTTACTTAGATGCAACTTAAGTTATTAAGCAATATCTGTCTCAATAATCTCCCAGTTCCCTTCATTACAGCCCTTCAGGAAGCCTCTCAACATCTTTGAGAGAGTGGAAAGCAGGTGTGGCTTTCCTAACCTGACAGCGAGCAGATGTTTGGGGAAGGAGTTAGCCAGCCCATAGGGCCTCAGGGAGCAGAGCAAACTCAGCACAGCTGCCTGGGCACCGCATCTGACCCCCAGCTGCTCAGCCCACTGTCTACCTAAAAAGTGTCCTTTTTGCCCTCCTGGCGGGCCAGGGCACTTGAATATCTGCTGTCGGAGATTCCTTTGCATTTTCCAGGAATTATTTTTTTCTTTTTCTTTTTTCTTTCTTCTTCTTCTTCTTCTTTTTTTTTTTTTTTTTACAAGCAGACGTTCTGGGGGAGGGGCTCACACGTGTCTCATTATTACCTAAGCTACTGAGTCACAAGGAGGCCGTGTGTCCCGGGGGGAGGGGCGCACAGAACTGGGAGTAGAAACTTTTTACCACACTTGTTCCCCAGAGCTGAGGAGGACAAAAGTCAAGAACATTCATTGGATCCGATTTCTGAAATCCTCTCCTTTTTGCAATTTAACCTCCTGAGAAACAGATTTTTGCTTCAGGTGCTTCTCTGCCGGTCTCCTGTTTTTTCTGTTTCACTGTCTCCTGTCGGATCTTCCTGTTTGTCCTTCAGCAGTGCAAATGACAGAGTCTTTCCCGGTAGCCACAGCGATGTGAAGCGGCTGCAGGCAAAACAAAACGAGCCAGAACTCTGGGTGCAGCACGAGAGAGACATGTTTCTGATCTGGGCACTTTGAATGCTGCTCCCTTCCAAAAGTGTTGTCCAGACTTTACCTTTGATTTACCCACAACCCACCGACTAACAAGTTTATGCCAAACAAAGGCAGTCTGACGCATTAGACTAGTTTTGGAATTAGAAATCTTTTGCTTTCCCTCTTACTTTCTATTAGACATACTTATGTAAGATTCTGATCTTTCTTGAAATTCTCTCCGTGCCTTAGGCCTGGATTCTCCTAAAGGCCAGCTTCCCTCCCAGCCTATAGTCACTTGACCTTTCTTTGAGGCAAATGTCATTTCCTTCTTTAGAGGGGGAAGGAAGAGCTCAAAGCTTGTTTCTCAAGCATATCTTCACTTTATTCTATACGAAGATAGAAACTTCTTTACCAAAGGGCCACATTAATCAGACAGGATGCTGCCCTGAGTGTAGGCGGGTGTCTTGAAGGCAGAGTTCTGGGGAGGCAGAACCCGAAATGAACGCTGTAAACTATAAAATGTCAACCTGGAGAAGAGATTGGAGTGTGATCATTTATTTACTTATGTTTTAATTTAAAAAAATCTTCTGAATAACTATATTTGAACTTTCCTAAATCAAAGTGCACTTAAATTTTCATTTGGGTCTTCCTTTAAGAAAACTATGTGTTTCCAAACAGTCCAACATTTGGCCACTTAAATAAAGAAGATATGTCCAAAAAATGGGCCAAGATATGTACAGGACTGACTACATGTGAAAGATAGGATGTGTCTCGGTCTTTCAACTATACCTTCAAAATACAATATATAATCTTTTGAAAAAGAAAGTTTAATAAATGATCTGTAGAGCAAAGACTGAGGTAGTCGTATGCATCCTGTGCTTGTGGTAATGCCCTTTCCAACATTTGTTATAAAACAGCCTTTGAATTTGATCACTAGGGCAGGGACTCTGTGCTTGGAGCAGGAACTCTTAAATGACTGCCAGACTCCCTAAAATTACTTGCCACATTTTGCATGCTTATGACTATGTATGTTTGTATGTGTGTTTTTATTCCCCTGCCCCGTGCTCCCCTCTCCACCACCCCCAGGTAGAGTTACTCTTTCAGCAGATTCTCAGAATGATTCTTTACTCCAGAAAAGTGTGAAAGCCTCTGGTTTAGAGATTGTGCAGTGCCAAGAGAGAACCCATTTTTAAAATGTCTCATTAATATGCATAGGCCAGGCCATCAACCCCACCCGCTTCTGACTACAAGGCCCCAGGACACAGTAACTGAGAATCTTATTGAATGTCTGCTCTATTTTATTGCAGAAAGTGAAGGTCACCAAATCTCCCCAACCCATAAACTCATCCTCTTCCCTCAGAAAGACCTCTCCTTCAGATGCCATCAAAGCAAAACCATAGGTGTCACCTAGAAGCCTTGTATTCATCAACACTGAACACTCATTCTGTTTCAGGCACTTTTCTGAAATTAAATACTTTGTCTGATTTGATACTCAGTACAACTCCTGTGAGGTGGCTGTTTTTTACCACCATTTACAGAGAAAGCAACTAAGTCTCAGAATGGTCATTAAATTGCCCAGATTTACACATCTGGTTAATTCAAAAGGAAATAAAGAGTATTTCAATTGAAGAGTGATATGATGAGATTTGCATTCTTAAAAAAAGGCTGATATCTATGTGGAAAATGGGTTGAAATGGCACAAGAGTAGGACCAGAGAGAGGTTTAGAGGTTATTGCAGTACTAAAGACAAGAGGTGATATGGCTTGGACTAGAGCAATAACAGTAGATAGAGCCAAAGTATAGACAACGTAGACCAGACTTGGTATTGACTATGGGGGGCAGAGAGAAGTATCAAAGGTTTCTGACATGAGCAACTGGAAAGAGGTGGTAACCAGCTTCCATGATGGCCCCCCATGACCCTTGTCTCCTGGTATTTACACTGTTGTGTAGAACCTTTTCCACGCTGATTTATAGTGTGAACAGCAGAATACCGACAAAGTATTTACCTTAACACAGCTTCAGACTTGCTCTTTTGGATTATCTACCTGCTCTGGGGGAAGCCAGTTACTTGTGAGAACACTCAAGCAGCTCTAAGAAGCCTTAAGGACAAGTCCAAGTCTGGAGAAACTGAGATGAACTATCGACTTCCCAGTCATGTGAGCGACTTGTCTTTGGGAGGGGATCTTTCAAATTCATTCAAGCCCTCAGATGACTGCAGCCCTGGCCAACTTCTTGACTGCAAACTCCTGGGAAACTTTGAACCAGCATCACCGAGCTAAGCTAACCCCATATTCCCAACCCACAGGAACTGTGAGACAATAAATGTTTACTGTAGCTTTAAGCCACCAGATTTTTCAGCAATTTGTTTTACAACAATAGATAACTAATTCCACATTAATGCCAGGTTTTGTGTTTTTTGAAGGAGGGGTGATTTTGGTTTGGGCATGCTTAGTTTAAGATGCCATCTAAGTGCAGATATTAAATAAACAGTTATACATAAATGTCTGAAGTGCATGAGAACTTAAATTTGGGAGTCCTTAGCATATGGATGGTATTTAAAACCAAGAAAGAGTGTGAAAATCCAGAAGAGAAGAGAGCAAGAGAGACTTCTGGGGGAAAGTGATAGCCGAGCTAAGTCTTGTTATATGACTAGAGGTTAGCCTAGGAAAAGGAGCTAAGAATATGAACTGGAGTTGGGGGGAGGGTAAATTCCAGGGCCTCCAGGAAGTTAAGGTGTAAATAAACTACTTGTGGGGAGTGAGATCCATTTAAGGCTATTGCATTTCTATGTTTCCTGATTGAACCAATAAAGTTCTCTATCCATACATGTTCCCCTTCCAAAGGCCATCCCTAGTATGGTGTTAAAGGACAAATGAAATTGCAACATATATGTAAACAAAATATTTGTGGTTAATAAAAGACACATATGCAACAAGACACTGTTTTGCAGATGATAAAATTAAGATTAGCAATAACAAAGGAATTGGTAATATATGCTGCACTTCCTCAGGCCTTCTTTCACAAGCCAAGTGGTTTGAGAAATAGGTAGTCTATGCAGTTGACTCTTTTGTGTCCTGGTTGCTCTATAGATATTTATATGTGGAATGATACAAAAGTGGCATAGACGATACCTGGAAAGATTTCAGATATTAGATTGTAAGAATTAAGTAAGTACAGAGGTAGTAATACAAAAAAAACATGTATAGGTATTTATGGGTATTCGCTATTAGATTAGCCCATATGGCAAAGGTCTATGTACACAATCCCTGTGTACAACAGAAAAGAGGAATGTTTTCTTCTCTGGCCATAGACATGTGGAAAAAAGATTAACTCTGTATTTAATTCATTTTAGAAATACCACGAAGGCTATCCTTTCTGATAATTCAATCTTTGATACGGTTTAAGACAAATGATTAAGCAGAGCTAAAACATTTGTTTTTTCCAGGGGTGTCCAACCTTTGGGCATCTCTGGGCCACACTGGAAGAAGAGTTGTCTTGGGCTACACATTAAATACATTGTTAATCTTTTAACAACTCTGGAAGGGCAGAGCACTGATATGGACACCCTGTTACCTGACTTTTGAAATTTAATGGATGTATTTATGGAAGAGTATTAGAAGTGACTGGTCTTGGTTCAAAAATGCTAAATTTCCTTAACCTGGACTATGTTTTCAAAAATTCAAGATGCATTTAGCAAAGCAAGGAAAAATAAATTCAGGCTGCTAGTTTGGCAGCTGGTCTGGATACAGTATTTTGCTCTGTTTACTCTGTCAGGAAGCCAGTTCCATTTGATTAAATTCTGAAATTAGAATGCATGCACTCTAGAAGATACCAAGCAGCTTCATGCTTTTACCCGTATGGAAATGTGATTAAGGAAATGAACTCAACGGCTGTAGCATCAGAAGAGATCAGTGCAACAGCTGCATTCAACTGGCTCAGTGGACTAGACCTTTACTTTATTAAAATGGATGGCTTTAGTGTAGAAACTGTGTCCACATCATAGAACTGCCACATTGCTCTGAACTCAAGCCGAGGAGCCAAGTGAAACTGCCATTAAATATCATGGCAGCAGTGCAAACACAGATCCATTCTCACACCACAAAGCTAAAATTTAGCCAAAAGGAGAGATAATTAAAAGAATTTATATGCACAGCCTTCCCATATCAACATACTGGATTATTTTCAAAATTGCTTGTACGTCCCAATTTGGCAAGTCTTACAGAATTCCCCCTCTACAATCTTGAAATTCTCTGTGGGGTGGCAACATCTTTTGCTTTGCCAGAAATGAAGCAGGCCATGAATAATAATTTATATGTGAAATACTGTCAGAGTCCATATTTAACCAGATAACCCAGGCAACAAACAAACACCTCATTGTGTTCATTTAATAGAGAGAAAGGTAGGATTTTATTGGAAAATACTTAAATTGGCACTTGTGATCAGGTCTTTACTTTGGCCATTATATGCATGCTAGTAGGTTGAAAAACTGAAGTGGAATTGAGGTATCATCATTGCACCTGCAAAGCACATATGATATGAGAATGTGATCTAAGAGATTCTGAACCAGAGTCGTCTAGGTAAGTCCTCCTGGAAGGGCAGAGCACTGATATGGACACCCTGTTCCAGGATTTACTCTTCAGGCTTCATACACCAAGGAGATCTTTGTAAGGGCCTCCACATGCGATCATATTCTCTGGGACTGTTTCCTGCTAACCACACTCACAAGAAGCTAATACATAAAGCAGAATACCAATAATCATGGGACTTGGAGTGCTCAAGAGAGTTGATGAGTACATTCCTTTCCCTAAGACATGCTACATATTACTGTTTGCTTGGTCAGCCTGGAGCCAGAGCAAGACAGACCTCACTTGCCAGTTGTATCTGGTTACCTACCAGATACAAATTAGATACTGATTAGATGTTGGTGTTCTTACATTGGGGCACCATTTTCAACAGGAGAAAACTTAGCAAATTTGTTTTTTTTCTTTTTTTGGCAAATTCTTACCTATTGGATGGCCTTTTTAGAAATACCATGAAGGCTATCCTTTCTGATAATTCAATCTTTGATACGGTTTAAGACAAATGATTAAAGAGCTAAAACATTTGTTTTTTCCAGGGGTGTCCAACCTTTGGGCATCTCTGGGCCACACTGGAAGAAGAGTTGTCTTGGGCCACACATTAAATACATTGCAATGTATAATCACAAAAAAAAACCTCATAATGTTTAAAGTAAATTTATAATTTTGTGTTGGGTCACATTCATAGCCATCCTGAGCTACACAGCTTAACAACATTTTGGTTAACAACATAATGGAGCTGAAAAATTCCTATAACCTAATAATGTTGCAGCCATCCTAACATAGCACAATGCACTACTCATGTGTTTGTGGTGATGCTGTTGGAAACAGACCTATTGTACCGCCAGTTGTATACAAGTATAGCATATAAATTATGTACCATACATAATACTTGATAATGATTAATAAACTGTTATGTATTTACTAAACTATACTATTACTATTTTAGAGTTTATTTTTTCTGCTTATAAAAAAAGTTTGCTGTAAAACAGCCATGACAGTGCAGCAGCCTCATGCATCTTGTATTGGTTGTTAATGGCATCATTCTGTCTTATCTTTGACTTACTCTCATGTTATTTTGTACAGTAAGATGCTGTAAAGGCTTGTAGCCTAAGACCAACAGGCTTACCACACAGGCTACATGTATAGTAGGCTATACTGCTAGGTCTTTGTGAATAGACTCTATGATGTTCTCACAATGATGAAATTACCTAACAATGAATTTCTCAGAATATATCTGTTGTGAAGCAGTGCATAACTGTATTTTGATTTACTAGAACAAAGCAATAATTGATTAAGTAGTTAAAAACATCAACATAATCTAATTGAAGTTAATATGATTAAAGAATAAACAGAAACAATAATGACCTTACTGAACTATTTTACAGATTTGAATTTTTAAAAAATATTTTCTAATAAAAATAATTTTGTAAATTCATAAAAATATAATCAGCATACAGTACAAATCACACAAAATGTTACCACTCAAATATACATTTTGGCAAAATTACTTCTAATCTTTTCTATACATATTTTGTTCATATAGATTGAGCATATTATATATACAATTTTTATCCAGTTTTTGTCATATGTAACATGTCATTATAACACAATATGACACAAACTCTTATGTTAATAAAACTTCATATTTAAATGGCTGAGTGGAAAGACATCTTAAATCAGGGGTTACAAGCACAAAAGGCTTCAGGGGCCAGGTAGGTAAATAAAATGTATGAAATGAATGGATATAAGACATGGAAGCGGTGGTAACTGAAAATGCATGTTCCACTAAAAGGTATATGTTCACAAAATCAAGTGGAGAAAATAAATTAGCCACAGAAGAATATGTGCAGCACAGTACCATTCATTTTGTTCTATGTTTAAATTTATTTTTATTTTTACTTTTTTCAGTTGTACCACTGAGTTATGACTTTGTGTCTTTACACACTGGGCTTAAAAGACTCGTGGCTTTTGTTTTAATATTGCACTCCTTAACCCAGCTATGACACTATTTAAATTATTTTAAAACAGGTAAAACAGTTCCATATTACACTTAGAAATACAGTAGGGATACACAGGTAGTCAAAGTAGCACTAAAAAATAAAGCAAGGAATGCAAAACACAAAATTCAGGAGTAATTGCATCAGGTGGGAGGAAGTTACATGAACACAGGTTTTCAGTGTGGTAAACAATCATTTCCCTGCCTTTTGGCTAAGATCAAGTGCAAAGTGTGGTAAACAGAAGGGATTTTAAGAGTGGGACAATATTTTAAGTTGGGTGGTTAAGTACACAGGTATTGGTTGCGCTTTACACTATTTTGTGTATATTATTGTATGATTTTAATTTTTTATACATATTTTATTGATTATGCTATTACAGTTGTCCCCTTTTTTTTCTCCCCTTTATTCCCCTCCACCCTGCACCGCCCTTCCCTCCAGCATACTCCCCATCCCCCGTAGTTCATGTCCATGGGTTGAACATATAAGTTCTTTGGCTTCTCCATTTCCTGTACTATTCTTAACCTCTCACCATTTACTTTGTACCTACTATATACGTTGCTTATTCCTTGTATGTTTCCCCCCATATTTCCTTCTCCCCCTCCCCTCTGATCTCCATTTCTATGATTCTGTTTCTGTTCTAGATGTTTGCTTAGTTGTTTGTTTTTGTTTTTTTAGGTTCAGTTGTTGATAGCTATTTGTTGTCATTTTACTGTTCGTAGTTTTGATCTTTTTCTTAGATAAATCCCCTTAATATTTCATATAATAAGGGTTTGGTGATGAATTCCTTTAACTTGACCTTATCTGGGAAGTCCTTTATCTGCCCTTCCATTCTAAATGACAGCTTTGCTGGATGGAGTAATCCTGGTTGTAGGTCCTTGTCTTTCATGACCTTGAATACTTCTTTCCAGTCCCTTCTTGCCAGTAGGATTTCTTTTGAGAAATCAGCTGATAGTCTTATGGGAACTCCTTTGTAGGTAACTGTCTCCTTTTCTCTTGCTGCTTTTAAAATTCTTTCCTTATCTTTAATCTTGGGTAACTTAATTATGATGTGCCTTGGTGTGTGCTTCCTTGGGTCCAACTTCTTTGGGACTCTCTGAGCTTCCTGGATCTCCCGGAAGTCTATTTCCTTGGCCAGATTGGGAAAGTTCTCCATTATTTTTTCAAATAAGTTTTCAATTTCTTGCTCTTCCTCTTCTCCTTCTGGCACCCCTATGCCTCAGATGTTGGAACATTTAAAGTTGTCCCAGAGATTTCTAAGCTTCTCCTCAGTTTTTTGAGTTCTTGAGTCTTCATTCTATTCTGGTTAAATGTCTCTCTCTTCCTTCTGCTCCATATTGTTGATTGGTGTCCCAGTTTCCTTCCCTGTACTGTTGGTTCCCTGTATATTTTTATTTCATTTTGTATAGCCTTCACTTTTTCCTCCATTTTGCAACCATACTCCCAACTCAGTGAGCATCCAGATTACCAGTGTTTTGAACTGTGCATCTGATAGGTTGGCTATCTATTCATGGCTTAGTTCTACTTTTGGAGCTTTCATCTGTTGCTTCATTGGGGCCATATATCTTTGTCTCAGTGTGCCTGTTTCATTGGGAGGGGCGGAGCCTTAGGTACTCACCAGGGCAGGGCAACCCAGGTTGATGCTGTTGTGATGCTGTCTGTGGGGGAGGGATCCGAGAGGGAACAAAGCCACTTGCTCAGCTCTCCCTGGCTTTCAGTCACTTCCCCAACTACTCGCAAGCAAATTGGGCCCTTCTGGTGCAGATTCCTGGGTAGGTGGGTTTGTGTACCTTCTACAACCCTGTGGGTCTCACCAATGGACTTCCCTGTGAGGCTGGGAGTTGCTCCTGCTGCCCCAACCTCCAGAGGGTTTGAGGCTTTCTTTTCCCGCACCAGAACCCTGGATTGCAGTCTGTCTTGCTCCCCAGCTGTTCCTCCCAGTTTATCCACATGCAAATGTGGGACAGCAGAGTCTGCCAGGCGCCACCTTGCTGCGTGTCCTCTCGGCCCCTGGCTGCCCATCTCTGCCCCTCCTACTGGTCTGTGTGACTGTTTCTTTTTTAGCTCCTTGGTTGTTGGACTTTCATACAGTTCAATTTTCTGGCAGTTCTGGTTATTTTTTAAAAAATGTGTTGTCCTTCTTTTGGTTGTGTGAAGAGGCAAAGTATATCTACCAACACCTCCATCTTGGCTGGAAGTTACTATTGTATAATGTTAAAACAAAAACAAAACCAAAACCAAAAGCCACTCTCGATTTGGCCACTAGCTACCAGTAATATAGCAGAGTCAAGTGTACAGGCTCAGGGACCAGGCTGTCTGATCAAATCTGAATCCCCATACCACCACTAAATAGTTTTGTAGACTTTGGTAGATACTGAAATCCTCTCCAAACTAAAGCATGCAGATCAAATCCAGCTATTTGTTACTTTTTGTACAGCCCTCCATCTAAGAAAGGTTTGTACATTTTTTAAGAGGTTAGAAGAACTGCCCTCAACCCTGTTACTGAACTAAATGGCTTTGGAAATTAGCTTTTGCTGCAGGCTTGATAATGTGTCTCAATGAAGTAAACCTAAAACTATAAGGCAAAACAGTGCTTACACACTAAACTTATACGGTTGTAAAGTCCCTTCAACAACTAACATTGTTTGAATCACAAGTGATGTCAAACTGCTTTATATACACTTTCTGTGCTGTTAAATAACTTAAGCAGCAAGATCTCTACACCTACAATTTGCAGTAGATGCATTTTCTGAATTCAAACTATAGTACTAACAGCATCTTTCAGACCTAGATGTACGTAAAAAGAAAATTTCCGTATTTCAAAAATCCATTTAACTATGCAATTGTGCAGCTTCCACCTGAACTTCAATTGGAAGCAATCAGTCTGCAACCTAATGACATGCTAAAAGGAAAATATTAGGCATAATAGAATTCTGTAAGGTAAATGCCTTCCAATGAATATGCTCAATTAAAACCATATGCTCATGGACATATCAGCATTTGGCAACACCTATGACAAAAGAATTTCAGATACTTTCAAAGATAAAATACATAAAACCTCATTAACAATCACATTAACTGAGCCAGGTCTTTGAGCATGAGTTACATGTGTCTCCGGGCATGGCACCGTCTCCTTAATCTCCTATATAGCCTGGTGGCTATATATATGTAGGTTGTAGAGAGAGGCAAACAAAACAGGCTAAGTTTCCAGATAAGTAAGTCCAGGTGATGCAAGTTATTGCAAAAACATAATAAATATATTGTGAAGATAAAATGGGCAGCATTTTGCAGTTGAATGGATGTAGGCAGTGAGCACAGGTAATAGGTAGTATAGAGTCACAGGTATTCAAACTTATTTGGTTGGCTGGGAAAATAATACTTGTCATGGAAATTTGAAAAGCAAAATCCACATCTCAGTGGGATCTGCACAGATTCACCAAAGGAGTGAAAGACATAATTTTGTTTGCCAGGCAGTTGAACGTTTGGCCATGAGAAGTCTATTTCCTCTTCTCTCCCCGCTTTTCTTTCTTCCTTCTGAGCTACCCCTCTTAGAATTAGGTTTATAATCAAATCTGGCTACTGGGGGAAAGTCTAGTTGGCCTCCTTTTATCTATATCCCAAATGGGCCTATTTCAAAAATCCATTTAACTATGCAATTACCACTAAAATTCTAAATTTTAGAGTTTTAGTGCTGATGAGTAGAGGAAGTTAATATTCTAACAGGACTCCAACAACTGTTGATCAGTTGCTTAGTATGATGTAACAAATAAGGGAAAACTCCCCCACCCCAAAGAAACAGGAAGTTATAATGGTTTTTAAAAATGTACAGAAGTATAAATTTTTGAACTTCTAAAAATTAATCTTAGAAAATTCATCTATTTTAGAATGACATTATGCTACACTTAACAACTGACATTAAGTAAAAATTTCATTTTGCACATGAATTCGTAATAACATGGACTGCTCTTGGGAAAACTTAGCTGTCCCTGCTTTATGTAATTTCAAAGATAAAGTACACAAAATCTCATTGAAAATCACATTAACCGAGCCAGGTCTTTGAGCATGAGTTACATGTGACTCCGGGCATGGCACCATCTCCTTAATAAATCCTTACTTTCTTGGCTGAAAAAAATCACATTAACAGATGAGCATTTGCTATTGATTTTTTAAAAAAGATTTTATTTAGTTTTAGAGAGAAGGGAAGGGAGGGGAAGGAAATTACAATGAAATTATGTAATTTCATTGAAAAATTTATGTTGGTTCTTGCTTCCACAATACAGTCTTTGTGACTCTAGGAACATATAACTTCAAAACTAGTGCAGTTGTTAAGAACAAGGAGAATTTAAGCATTCGTTACTTCAAATTAAAATGATGGAGCATTTATGTGAACAAAATTCTCCTCTTGTCAAACACAACACAATTTTCTTTTTTCACACCATTTTTTTCTTGCATATGTACACTATCATCCAATCAAAGCCCTACTTCTGATGACCCTATACCAGAACAAATAGAAATGGGTCCTCCCTTCCTCATGCACTTTTATGCCAGACTTTTGTTTCTTCATTTACAAATCTCAGCCTCCTTTCCCTGAAGCTAAAGAATATACTTCAAAGGCATATTTAATGTTGTACCCTCTGCTTAGGTACATGAAATCATCCAACAAATCTTCCTGGGACAGCCCTAATATGCCTGTTGCTCCCCTTGATTGATAACACCTCTTCCACTGCAAAGGGTCTTGGTTTGCACAGTAAATATGGTCATCCTGTGTATAACTCTTCTCCAATTCTCCATTCCAAATTTTAACCATTAAAAAAAATAAGTTAAATGGGAAAGAATTGAAAAAGTCAGTCCTATTTACACTTGAAAGAATTTACCCTCTATCTGAACCTTGGGCAATTAATTCATCACCTTATTAGATATTTTATACTGTTAGTCATCTCTAAGTTTTATGAAAATCTTTTACCATCATCCTTTATTTTATTACTCTTTTCCAGTCTAAAACTCTTCACTTATAGTTTGGGATTCCTTTCTCAACCATGGATTATCATAATGACCAGTCTAAGACATTCATCATATACAACAAATGAACATCTTTTTTGATAAATAGAATGGGAGAATGGAGAAAAAAGTCACTCAAATCATATCTGGGTCACATGGTTCAAATGAGAAATCCAGGTTGAGAGGCTGCAAGCTTCTATCTTTTACTAGCTGTATGACCTTGGAAAATTTACTTCATCTCTTTGTGCCTTGGTTTCCCAGTCAAAGAAATGAAAGTGTAATATGTCCCTTATGGGCTGTTGTGAGAAATGCTCCATAAAAACAGCGACCTTATCTACCTTGTTTACAACTTATTCTAAGCGTTTAGCACAGGAAGTGGCAGGCACAGAGTAAGTTCTCAATGAACTTCTAAATAAACACTGAATAAAAGTTCTTAGCACACTGCCTTGCAAATAGCACTCGGTAAATGCTAGCTAAACTTATTCTTTCAAACATTTTTCTATGACCTGGTTTCTAGACCCCTCACAACATTCTCCTTAAAATGTAGTTCTAACAATCCAGTTCTGTGTGCTGTCTGGTAATTTTGCCATTTGAACATAATGACAGACAAGAGTCCACTAGAGAAAAGCTAGTATACTTGCTTACATAAAGAGTTGGCACTTACAAAACCAACTTTCTCCCAATATCGCTCTTGAGGAACATATGGTTAGAACAAAAATATTACCCAATAAGGAGTGATAACATAGGTAAGAGAACATGATAGTGCAGTATGGAAAGCCGTTGCAACCAGTGATTATCACTGTGTGGAGATTACCTATTGGTTTATTAGCTTCCCCAAGAGTATACTCCTTGATCTCCTTGAGGGCAAGAATGTGTTAGGCTCATCCGCAGTGCCTAATAACCACAGATATCTTCATATATTGTGGAATGGCTGAATGAATAAAGATGAACAAGAAAGTCCAAGAAAGATGTTAGGGTAAATAGGTAAACAGCTTCCTAACAGGATACTGTAAGACCAACTTCTGTTAATTTTGGGACAACAGGTTTTGATTAAGGAAGCTGGGACTGAATACAAATAATAAAATGACAAATATAAGTGCAAAAATTCATTTGGAGCCTTTGGAAAGAAGGTAAATAATTTGAAAGAGCAGCAAGGTTTAGGTTTTGCTTTTGTTTTTAGTATGGCTGAGATTGAAGTTTGTAAATATTCCCGATGAAAAGGAGAGAGATGGAAGAGGGTAAATGTTAAGGACTACACAGTAGGATTATTGGGCCATAGGGAAGAAAGATAAACCACAGTAATAAATCGAAGTACTTCCTTTTCCTCAATAGAAGTAACGGTAAAGGGAATCATGTGCGGTATAAAGTGGGGAGTTAAGAAAGCTCAATTACAAGTCTCAAAGAAGGAGAATCTACTTCGAGACTTGTAATTTAAGGGAAGGAGGGTTAAGACTTGTGGAGAGCAGAGAAATTTGGAGCCGTCGTTGGAATGAAGGGCACAAAGGGTGAGTAAAAGGACTGTCGACCTCTAGACGGGTGGCCCATTAGCTCAGCTTTATAACTAAGGAAAAAAACCTACCTCCTTCCTTTCCGAGTAATTCCAGCCGCTAAAAACCACCTAAATTTAGCAACAGTAAAATTTTCCTTTGTGCTACGCTATATTGACAGGACTTTTACACACTTTTGTATTAAAATAAAAATACATTCTAAAAATAAGACTGCCAATGCATCAAGAAAGGATTTTAGAGAGGCCCTGTTCACAACCTAATTGAAGGGCGGAGGAGGTGTTCCTTCAATTAGCCGGGCTGCGATACACCTCCAAAGGCGGTCAGACACTTCTTTGCAGATTCAGTGCAAACCCTGGGGTCGGGTAAGGCGAAAATCTCGCCCAACCGCTTCGGCTCCGCCCATCAGGGTCCCCTCCCCTTACAAAGCGCCGAAGGCTCCAGTTGCCACCAGTAGCCCGACGGGTCTCGATCCGAACGGTTTGCCGTACCACCTGCCAAGGAGTAGGTCCTGGATGAACCGCCTCGGATCTGGCCACAAGGCCGCTGTCTCCAGAGACCATGGCCCACGCTAAGGCCGAAGGGCTAAGGTCGCCGTGGGAAGAACAGTACATCATTCTGTTTCCTTGATCGCCAGCGCACAGGAACAAAGAGTTTAGGACCATCTTCAAACACTACGCGCTGTATCTGCCTTACGTCGCTCGGTCAAGGTAGGCCCTCTGCGGCTCCACAGGTCAGCCCAGCCCCAAGGAGACGGACTGCAGGGCCAGCCACATTACAAGCGGCAACGACTCCTTCAGCTGCCTTCAACGAGCGCTCTCCTCGCGAGCATGCGCACTCCGTCAGCGCTTGTCGACGCTGGCCGAAAGCGAGCGTAATTGACGTTTACGTCGGTGACGCCTGGAAGCGCGAGGACGTGGGTTTTCGAGAGTGCGCAGTGGGTGCTTCAGGGGCGACCCTTCGGCCTTTTTAGGGAGGGGGAGACGCTGAGATGGGGGCAGCGGCGGCGGAGGCGGATCGTACTCTCTTTGTGGGCAACCTAGAAACTAAAGTGACAGAGGAGCTCCTTTTCGAGCTTTTCCACCAGGTAAGCGGCTGGATCAGCTTTTTTCTTCCGTTTTCCGCTCGCGTAGGGCCCAGCCCAACTCCTCTCTCCGCTTTTTTCGTGCAAACGTGGCTGTCCGTCCGGACACTCTTCAGGTGGCCCAGTTCGGCCTGGAGGTCGCGTTTCCGCGTTGGGTGGGTATCGCCTAATTAAAAGAACCGTTGTTACGCCAAAGGTGAGGACTAAAGGTGGTGGAGGGATCCTCAAGGAAACATTCCGGAAATAAAGATTTAGAGGTCTTTTTGGTATGATATATATGGGTCTTTTCTTGAGCAGTTTTTCCTAAATTAACTTTTTGATTACAGTTGACATACAGTAATGGTTCCAGGTGTACACCATAGTAGCCATTTATATAGAGCAATGTTTTTTCTGTTCCTCCTTTTTTCATCTTCCTTTTAGGACACTTTGGTTTGTCTGACAAATTACATTCTAATTTCCTTGTCAGTATCTCTTTTCCGTGTAAGTGTCTTATAAAATCGCAGTATTAAGATATTTAAAATAGGCTCATAAATACTCTGTAGAAGCGTAGCATTGTGGTGTCCCTGTATTGAAAGCAGTATTAAAATATGTTAAAAATTCCAAATATCCTCTTCCCTCCAGTTCTATTCTCCAACCACTGGTAAATTTGATTAATCCATACAAAAGTGAATTTTTGGTCCAAGAAAACCACTGTTGATAAAAATTAATTTCCATGGAGGGGGAAAAAATTGATGTTGCTCACGTTGTTAAAGTCATAAAGCTCTGAGAAATGTAAATTAAGTGATTGTGTTTCTAGTTCCTTAGGGGCTCCCTTCCTCCAAATAAGTTAATCTTTAGTTACATTTGTAAACTCATTCTAATAGAGATGGAAATCTGTGTCTTATTTGTTAGAGTTCCTGATTACATTTCTTTTGTTGTTTAACTTTGTTAAACTTGAGTATTTTCTTGAGATTGTCTTATTTAAGTTGTAAATTCTTTTTTATCTATAGGCTGGGCCAGTAATAAAAGTGAAAATTCCAAAAGATAAGGATGGTAAACCAAAGCAGTTTGCATTTGTGAATTTCAAACATGAAGTATCTGTTCCTTATGCAATGAATCTACTTAATGGAATCAAACTTTTTGGAAGGCCCATCAAAATACAGTTTAGATCAGGTAACTCACTGTTTGATACTGTTGTTTGGAGAGAGGAATTATTAGCTACTTCTTAATTTTTTGTTTTTAATTTCATTATTCAATTTTAAAGAATCCTTTTTGGATGGAAATACTTTAAGCTTTGTGAATAGTAAATAGTATTCCAGAAAATGGATAACATTGACAACATGGATTTTGAATTTTAAATTAAAAATCTTAAAACTGAGTGTAAAATTTCAGTTTGGATTAGTGAAAAGAACATAAATTTTATTGTTAGAAAGGAGCAAGAATTATTTTCTGAAAATACTTTTCCTGGCTGCTTTGTAATTTACTTTGATTCTTGATCATGAGGATGAAACTTTGTATGTATCCAGTCTTACAATTTAGTGTGAGGATCAGATATGGCTAGAATTGATATTTACACATTAGATACTACCTTATTTGGGACCGTTTGTTTTGGATGTATCTGCTATTAAGCAGAATTTTCACTCTGATGGAACTGTAAAGCAGTCTGCCAAAAGGTTTTCTTTTTAGCCTGTGTCTACCTTTCTGGAGTGATTTGGGGTGGGGGAAACAATTTTTTATCAAGAGGAATTTCTCAAATTATTTTATTTTAGGAAGTAGCCATGCCTCACAGGATGTTAGTTTGTCATATTCCCAGCATCATGTTGGAAATGCAAGCCCTACCTCCACATCTCCTAGCAGGTAATATTTCTTGCCTATTGTTAAAATCATTTATCAGGAATTTTCTTAGATAGTTATCTCAGAACACATAATGAGAGTTTGGTTTTCTTTTTAGTGCTCCTACGTCTTTGTTTTTCTGCAATATTATTTGCTATATTGGATTGTAATTATTTATGTATCAATTTTAAGGGGATTATAGACATATGCATTACATATAGTCCCCTTAAAATAGATACACATATAACTATACTCATGTTCATTTATAAAGATATACCCACAACCACATATACATGTATATAACTGGAACAAAATTTCTCAAACATGACTTATCTTTATTACTTGCAATATAATCAATTTCTATTTCATTTCATCTTTAAAATTTAAATTAGTTTGTGACCACTAATTGGTTACTTGCAATTAATAAGCAGGCTATTGGACTAAGAGTTTGTAGAATTTGATTCTAGGTCTGCCTCTGCCATTTGTGTAATCTTGACTGGTGTCATTTCTCTGGTCCTGTCCTTCCATTTGTAAGTAAAACCAGTTGAATTGAATGATCTCTAAAATCCCTTCTAGCGTCTAAGGGTCAGAAAAGATACCATGGTTATATTTACTCTTTTTTTTTTTTTTTTTTTGGCACTTTCGGGAGGCTGATGTTTTACAGGAGGCAGTTTTTTCCCTGGTATATTCATGGAGCTAATTATCAGTTACAGTAGCCTTCATTCAAGAAAGAGTTAATAAATACCTATCATGTGTCATATTCTTTACCTAGGTTTTTGTATTTATGATTTCATTTATTCCTCCCAGCAGTCTTTTGAGGTGGGGATTATTATCTCTTCCTTGTATATGAAGAAAATGAGGATTGGAGATTAACTTGCTCAAGTCTGAACTGCTCTTAAATTGTGGGCTAGAATTCAAACCCAGGCAGTGCTCTCAAGCCCAGCCGCTATAATGTGCTGCCTAGCGGAGCCTACAGTCCACATATTACGTGTGTTTTGTGACTACCTGTTTAATTCCTACAACTCTCTGAAGGAATACTTCTCTGAAAAAGGAGTAGAAAGTGCTTGAGGAAAGTTGTAACAAGGAGGGATGATATAAACAAATGAGGACAGTGTATCTACATCATAATGAATGAAAAATGGAGAGTAGTAGAGATGCTTTGTGAGGTAGACAGAGGCTGAATGATACAGAGTTTTTCTTATAGGCTGTAATTTCGATTTTGAGGTTTACCTTAAGAACTGTAGGAAGACATTGAAATGTTTTCCACAGGATAGGAAAAGGGAACAGGTTTATATTTTAAGGAGTTTTTTGGTTGCAGTGGGAGAATGAATTGGAGGGACAAGGGTGAAAGTAGATGAATTATGAAGCTATTGGTAGCAAGATATTGGTGCTAGAAGCAAGGTAGCAGGGAAGTTATTGGGGTGAGGTTGATAGTTTGGATTACAGTGGTGCCAAGAGCTGGAGAGCAGTGGATAGATATGAAAAGATATCGGAAGGTGAAATTGTAAGAGAGCAGTAATATAAAAAAGGTATCCTCTTAGTGTCCTTTCTTGCCCTCTGAAATTGTGTTTAGATACTTTTCAGTATAGTTGGTATTTGAAGCATTTCCATCCATTTTTATAGAACCTTTAAAGGTATTTTAGGCAGAGAAAAAAAGCTTTTACACCCTCTCCCGCCCCCCTTAGAATTTCTTGGGGAAAAATAATATGCAAGTAAGTACTTTAGTTTTAATCGAAGGCTAGAGTGTACATTATTTTTATATTCTTTTTATAAGTAGAATTGTACTTTTTACTTCCTTATATTATGATTGATTTCAGAAAACTCAAAAAGGTCTAAACTGTAAATCAAATCAATTGGTGATTTGATTCAATAGGCATGTTTTAAACTACAATTAATTTATAATGTTTTCTAAGTGAGTTTTTCTGTAGAGCAAGTTATCTCTTCAGAAAGTGAAGAATAAAGTGTAAGACCTAAAAATTCTGTTTATTTTATAGAACTCTTAATTTCTTATGCCACAAAACCTGTTCCTTCTGTCTTGGTGTATGTCTACTTAATTGCTCAAGCTAAATATGTAGGATTAATTTTTTTTATTCTGTTTCCATCATCTGTCATATCTATTCTATCAGATCCTTTTCATTTTAGTGCTCCATCTAGGCTTTTGCACTAGCCCAGGAATTGACAAATTTTTTTCTATGTAAAGGACAAGATAGTTAATATTTTATACTCTGTTGGTCTTACAGTTCCTTATTCTGCCTTTGTGGCTCTTCATAGATAATACAAAAACAAAAGAGTGGAATTGTTCCAATAAGACTTTGTTCACAAAAAAAAAAAAATTTGACCCACAGGCCATAATTTGTTCACTTCTGCACTAGTCCTCCCCTCAGTAGGAATGTTTTTCTTTAGGTAACCTTGTTGTTCAGCTCTTAACTTTAAATGTCTCTTTAGAAAGGCTATCCTTGAGCAGTCAAGCAAAAATAGAAGCCCCTATCTTTCTCATCTCTACTTGCTCTTTACTCATTTATTGTATCACTTACAACTATGTGAAGTTCTCTTATTGCCTAAATCCTTAGCCCAGCTCCATGAGAGCAGATAATCTTATTCATTCCCTTGAGAGGTGTGTCTGCTTATGGTTGGTATGTAGTAAATTCTTGTAGAATGAAAGATTATATGTTGGTTTTCTTATTTTTTTTTTTCCAGGTACGAAAGGATGGTGGATAACATGACTCCATCATCACAGATAATTCAGAGATCTTTCTCTTCTCCAGAAAATTTTCAGAGACAAGCAGTGGTACGCTAATTTTTCAACTTCAGTTGCTTAAAAAAAATCCTACTTAGAGTGCTCAGATAATTTTTTTTTGGTTCAATTTATTGGGTGACATTGGTTAATAAAATTATACAGGTTTCAGGTGTACATTTCTGTAATACATCATCTGTATATTGTATGTTCACCACCCCAAGTCAAGTGTCCTATCACCATTTATCCCCCCTTTACCCTTTTCTGCCTGCCCCATCCTCCTTTCTGTCTTGTAATCACCATACTCTTGACAGTGTCTATGAATTGTTTGTTTTCTTTCCTTCATCCTTTCGCCTTTATCATCCAGGCCCTCAACCCCTTTTCCAGCTGTCAGTCTGTTCTCTGTCTCTGAGTCTTTCTATTTTGTTAGTTTATTTTGTCAATTAAATTCACATATGAGTGAAATCATATAGTATTTGTCTTTCACTGTCTTATTTGACTTAGCATAAGCATATTACTTTCCAAGTCCATCCATACTGTCACAAAAGGTAAGATTTCCTTTTTTTTTTTTTTAATGACTGAGTAGTATTCCATTGTATAAATGTGCCATAGCTTTTTCATCCACCCATCTACTGATGGGCTCTTAGGCTACTTCCAAGTCCTGGCTATTGTAAATAATTCTGGGGTGAACTTTGGGGTGCATATATTCTTCCCAGTTAGTAGTTTGGGTTTCTTCTGATATATCCCCGTAAGTGGGAATTGCTGGGTCCATAAGAGAGTTGCATTTTAAATTTTTTGAGGTAACTCCATACTGCTTTCTGCAGTGGCAGCACCAATTTCATTGCTCCCAAAAGTACATGAGAGGTTTCTTTTTCTCCATATCTGAGCCAACACTTGTTTGTTGATTTGTTGATGATAGCCATTCTGACAGGAATTGGGGGGAATGGGAGGCAAAAGAACAGAATTGTCTTCTTGAGGCTGGGTCCCTTGTAGTTCAGGCTTCCCCTGCTGGCTAGTGTTCTAGGAACCCATCTGTATCTGTGTACTAGCTGGGATTGTTGTTGAGAGGCTACATTTGGCCTCAGTGAATTTTTTTTTGAAGATTTTTACAGTGCGTTTGCCCATTTCATGATGGGTAATTTAGGAGTGCACCTGCCCATACCGTGCTGAGTGCTCAGCAGTTTTTGACCAAGAACAGCATGACTCCCATGCCCCACACTCCCTATTCAGCTGATCTTTTCCCCCAGCGACTTTTTTGTTTCCCTGGATGAAAAAAAGTCCTCAGGGAAATATTTTGCTGATGTGGAAGAGATGAAACAAAAAATGGCCGAAGCACTAAAAGGCATGAAAATCAACAAGTTCAAAAACTGTTTTGAGCAGTGGAAAAAAGTCTTGATGGGTCTGTGGCATCAAATGGAGAGTGCTTTGAAGGTGACCGAAGTTTAAACATGTAAGAATAAATACACAATTTTTTATAATAAATTCTGGGTGTTTTTGGGTGCACCCTTGTAAGGTGATATCTCATTGTGGTTTGAATTAGCATTTCTCTGGTTAGTTATTTTGAACCTCTTTTCACATGTCTATTGGCCATCTGTATGTCCTCTTTGGAAAAGCATCTGTTCAGATCCTTTGCCCATTTTTAAATTGTGGGGTTTTTTTTTGTTTTGATTTTTTTTGGTGTTGAGTAATATGAGTTCTTTATAAATTTTGGATATTAACTACTTATCCAATGCCTCACTGGTGAGTAAGTTCTCCCATTCAGTGGGTTGTCTTGTCATTTTGTTGATGGTTTCTGTTGTGCAAATACTTAGTTTTACTTAGTCTCGTTTGTTTCTTTCGTTCTTTCTTTGTTTCCCTTGCCCAAGGCAATATGTCAGAAAAATATTGCTACTGCATTTACCCGAGATTTTATTGCTTATGTTTTCTTGTAAGCTTTTTATGGCTTTGAGTCTAACATTTAAGTCTTTAACCTGTTTTGAGTTGATTCTTGTGTATGGTGTAAGAACATGGTCTAGTTTCATTTTTTTTGCATGCATCTGTCTGGTTTTCCCAACACCACTTATTGAATAGACTTATCTTTACCCCATTATATGTTATTGTCTCCTTTGTTGAGTATTAATTGGCCATAAAGGCGTGGGTTTATTTCTGGGCTCTCTATTCTGTTCCATTAATCTATATGTCTGTTTTTATGCCAGTACCATGCTGTTTTGACTATTGTGGCCTTATAGTACATTTTCATATCAGGTAGTATGATTCCTCCAACTTTTTTCTTCTTAAGATTGCTGTGGCTTTTTGGGGTCTTTTGTGGTTTCCTATGAATTTTTGGAATATTTGTTCTAGTTCTGTGAAATACACCATTGGTATCTTGATAGGAATTGCATTGAACCTACAGATTGCTTTGGGTAGCATGGACATTTTAATGATGTTTAATTCTTCCTATCCATGAACACAGTATGTGCTTCCATTTATTTGTATCTTCAGTTTCTTCACTTTCTTATAATTTTCTGAGTACACTGCACGAGTCTTTTACATCCTTGCTTAAATTTATCCCAGGGTATTTTATTTTTGATGCAATTGTAAATGGGATTTTTTTTTTAGTTTCTCTTTCTGGTAGTTCATTATTGTTGTATTGTTGTATTGTTGTGTTGAATCACAATCTTGGCTTGTGGTCCCTAGCTTTTTGAATTTCACAGGTCTACAAAATATGACAGTAAAAGTAACATTCAGAGACCAGTATAAGGGGATAATCAATTTTTATATACATATTATTTGTCTCATTTTGCTGTAGGCCATTAAGGAATATCATCGTTGACTAATACCCACAAACAGAATTTGGAGACCACTCATCTAGTCAGTACTTGTCTCCATTTTATCCTCACTATTTCATTTCACATGCCATTTCAACTTTAATACTATAACTTTGTTTTGCTTATCTTCCTGGTGATTTGACTTTTCATTGTTTGCAAGATAATGTTAGAATTCTCTAGACTACTTATTAGGTACTTCCATTGTATAATTCAAATAAATTTTTTTTTTGGCCTTGCTGTCCATTCACTGTTTATGAGATCTAGAACCTCAGCCAGAATTTACTTGCTGCTATTGTATGAAGCCATTCAGTGTTTTTGTGTGATTTTTTTTGACATAATTTCCTCCTTAAAATATTTTCCCTAAAATATTCCATTCATACTTTTAATATTCAGATCATATGCCACCTTCCTGAAGCTTTTCCTAATGATACTGAGCTCATGGCTCTTCATAAGTTCGTCACACGGTGATTTATATTATAGTCATATTGTATGAATTCTTCCCATTTATGTTGTGTTCTTGAGGGGAAGTAGTGTACAAATATCTTTTAGATGTATACATTAGAATGAATGAAGCTGTTGTACATTGGATATGATGTACATTGGAGTGAATGAAGCTATTGTACTACTTTTAGTTATGTTTAACTTAAGATTCATCTAGGCAAGAGTGATTTCGCTTTTCTGTCATTATTTATTTGGTTAACTGGCCAAATAGCCATTGGCTTTGATATCTAGAAATATTTGCAGTTAACATTCTTTCTGTTTTTCTTCCCTCAGATGAACAATGTTTTGAGACAGATGTCATATGGTGGGAAATTTGGTTCTCCACATCTTGATCAGTCAGGATTTTCACCATCAGTTCAGACACATAATCATACTTTTAACCAGTCTTCAAGCTCCCAGTGGCGTCAAGATACATCATCATCACAGCGTAAAGTTAGACAGACTTCTCATCCCTATGTAGCAGATAGACATTATAGCCGGGAGCAGCGTTACACTGATCATGGGTCTGACCATCATTACAGAGGAAACAGAGATGATTTCTTCTATGAAGATAGGAATCACGACAGCTGGAAACATGACCATGATAACAGAAGGGACGGTAGTAGAGCTGGAAAATGGCACTCATCTCGGAACTAACAAGTGTTCAAAGGACATTGTTTTTATAGAGTTATCCTAGGCCCTTTTGACTAAGCTGGTCTGGGAATGTTTTGTTAAAACTGTACAGAACAGTTTTACAAGTTGCTACATTTCTTTATAAAATTTTTAAAACCTATAGCTACAATCTAATACAGAAATGAGAAGAATTGTAGTTCCAGTTATTACATTAATAACCTTTCACCTCAGGGTTTCATGAAGAGGAAAGGGATTTATGTAAGGAAGGTGCCACAATTCCTAACTGTTTTAGGCAATTGAGGAGTGGATGTATTATATAGATTGGTGTATTATAAAGCAAATATTTTAATTATTATCTATTGTATTGCAAGAACCTGCTTATTAGTGAATCACATTTTATGTATATAATAGAAAACATTCAAGTCGATAGTCTAAAATGCAATAGTATTTTGTTAATAAAAGAGAAAATGTAATTTCAGTGGTTCATTTTACTAACATTTGATTTGGGAAAGTTTATTGGTAAGTTTTGGGGATAAATCATATTGTTTAACTTCATAGAGAATGTAAGTGTAAGTTCTGTGAAATGCTCTTTGAGTTTTACCCTGATTAGACATACAAATGTAAATTTACACATGCTATTTCATTCTAAAATTTTAGAATTATCTCATTAAATCATGTTTGACTGAATGGCTGAAGTCAGGAAGTTAAATATCTCTAAATGAAATTTTTTATATTAAAAATACAGTGTTAGTGTAAATTCCCCTTTGCAGGAAGAACAAAAATGCAAATGCACAGTGAGGTAAAATGGTAAATTGGCTTACTGAAAGTATACTTGTTTGGGAAAAGGTTCATAAAACCTTTAAATGCTGCCTATGTTATTCAGACTGTAAAAATTTACAATTTTCAAAGCAACCAGGGCATGTGTGCAGGGATACATTTTATTATGGGGATTGTACATGTTTTTCTGTTTGAATATTTGAAAGAGTTTTAAACACTTCCTCATGTAAAAATTTTTATCTTGTTTAAAAAACTTATGTATCAAAATAATGTTTCCCTTTCATTGTAGAACTTGTTTATAAAAATTCATTTCTTGAAATACTTGGATTCTTTTTAATAACTACAGCATTTATACTATGTTAGTTTTTAATATATTGAAAACAAAAAGAAAGGTGTGTCTTTTTTTTTTTTCCCTGTCACTATAGAGACACTGAACACAAAAGTTAGCAGCATTTATTCATTGATTGCCTGGTGTGAAGAATGTCAGTTCTTTAAGAGGATCTTGAAATATGCCTATTTTACATATTGAATTTAACATTTTAGAGTTGAGTTTTCAGTGACACTGGATTATCATTCCAAGGACTGTAATCTCTGTGGTCTCTAGGAGTTTATTTACATTCAAGTCTTGTTTTTAAATATATGTCATTTTTTGTGTCTAGGTAAATGAAGCTAACTTCAGCATAGCATTAAGAACAGAGTTTGTTTTCTTAAGCAGTCTTATAGAAGGATTTGTTTCCAATGAACCTGTTATTTTCAAGTGACTTATGTGGCAATTCATTAACATTTGTACAGTAGATATCAACAAAGGTTAGTACTGTTCTATTACCAGTTAATCTGGGTCAAATTCTTTAATATTGATTCTCAGGTGATCCTGGTTCAGAATAATATTTTTCTTTTTAGTGGCTTTTGGGATTACCACTTGTGAGATTCCAATGAATTTTTTCAAAGATTTTATATTTTTAGAGAGGGGAAGGGAGGGAGAGAGGGGGAGAAATATTGATAGGTTGCTCCTCGCAGGCCCCCAGCTGGGGACCTGGCTTGTAAACCCGGCATATGTCATGATCAGAATCGAATGGGTGACTCGCTGGTTCACAGGGCAGTGCTCAATCAGCCACACCAGCTAGGGCCCAATGAATCTTTTTTCACTTTAATCTCACCTACTTTAAAGTAACCAAACTAAATAAATACTATGTGAAGTGATAGACATTCTCAAAGAGCTGAATGTAGTTGGTGAGACAATCTACGTGTTGAGAACTATAGGAGTTAAAAGGAGGAAAGTGTGGGAGAGCAGTTTCTCCCAGTGTGTTCCATGAAGTACTACTCTTATGTTTAGCAAAATAAGGGTTCTGCAATCAAATGGTAATTATTATGCACTAACACCAACTTTCTGTTGGAATGATAACTAAGCACCATAAAGCTGCTGACAAATACTACAGGAAAGAAACTTTATACTTAACCTTGTATTTTCCAAATTTACTTGACTCTTATTTTACCCTTTTATACATAACACATATTAAGACCCCTTGGAGAATCACTCTATACCATTCTTCCTGTCACCCATAAATGTTTTATACCATTTTCTAATTATGTTGTACAGGCCCATATTCCGTTTATCAACTGCGCTCCTAGAATGAGCAATCATTGCAACAGGACTACTCCAACAGCACCCTAATGTTTAAGTACCAACGTGTGTATTCCTATAATACCCTGTGTTTTTCTGGTGATAGCCTCTACACTGTATTTTAATCTTTTTATTTGCATCTCTGGACAGCTCCATGAAGGCAGACACCATACCTTATTCCCACCTGAATTTGCAGTATCTGGCATGTATGGACTACTTGATAAATTTTTGATGAATGTATGAAGGAATATTTATCAAATAATAGAATTTAAAAAGAAGGCATCATAGAAAAGATAGTTTTGCTAATGCTGAACCATTAATGCATTTTTAAAACTATCACAATATATTGGTCTTTTAATACATTCTAGAATTTGGTTTTCAAGTTTTTAAAAAGTTTGGATATTTATGAGGTTTTCTTTAAAAAGTTTATTTTGTTTTTGAAATCATGTTTCTCCTAGTTTTGCATTGGTTTGGCTAACAAGTTCTTTTGGTTTTTTCTATAAGATGGCTCTAGTAGTGCTTAGTTGTCTTTAACTTCAGTTGAAACAATTTCTTTAGATGGTATTGTGACAGCTGTCATATCAGCGTGCATTTAAAAAAATCAAAATTGGTTAATTTTTGCGTAGCCATTTTGATATTGAAGATGGAAGAAAATTTGCAACATTTTCATATGCTTTATTATTTCAAGAAAGGTGAAAACACAACTGAAACAAAAAAGATTTGTGCAGTGTATGGAGAAGGTGCTGTGACTGATCAAATGTCAAAAGTGGTTTGTGAAGTTTCTTGGTACTATTGACATGTTGGCCAAATAATTCTGTGCTGTGTGGCTGTCTTATGCATTGGAAGATGTTTAGCAGCACCCCTGGCCTCTGCCCATTAGAAGCCAATGGCAGGGGATAGCCCACATACTCAAAATATCCAAATCAATAAGGTTATTGGTGAAAATGACAAATGTGACTTTTACAGAAAAAACTAAATGGACTTTTTGGCCCACCCAGTAGGAATTATGTTTAAGACTTGTTGAACTCATTTATAAAACTATCAGGATTTTAGAGGTAACTGATTCCCTTCTCAATTTTTTTTGTGGTGGTTGATCCATTTGGGTTTTCCACTTTATTGGGAGTCAATTTGGATACCTCTTATCTTTTCAAAAAGTTAACTTTTTTTGTATCTTTCAAAATAAGTTATAAAATTCTATGTAGTATTTCTTTTAATTTTGGTAAAACTATAGTTGTAGTTCAGTTTTAGTTTTTGATATATTTTCCTTCCCTGTGCACCCAGATTTGCTAGAGGCTATACTGTTTATACATTTTACATTTATATTTGCATAAGCCTCATGCTGCATTGTTTTTGTTATTAAAAGCATTTTGTTTTTAAGGAGATTTAAGTAACAAAATTTCTTACATATTTTTCCAATAGTTGACATTTCTATAGCTCTTCTTTGTGTAGATCCAATTATCCATCTGGTATTCCACTAGAAGTACTTCTTTTGATATTTTTTATATTGCAGTCTTGCTGGTGATGAATTAGTCTAGCTTTTGTATGTTTGAAAAAGTCATCTTCATTTTTGAAATGTAGTTTTTGCTGGGTATAGAATTCTAGGTTGACAGGTTTTTTCTTTTAATACTATAAAAATTGTGGCTCCACTGTCTTGTTGCATTCTTTTCCTGCAAGAAATTTGCTAGGTACATAATGTTTTATTTTTTTCTGGCTCGTTTTGAGTGGTTTGATTATGATGTAACAATGTAATTTTCTTCATGTTCCTGTTGCTTGGGGTTCATTGACTTGCATAGTTTATCATTTTCATCAAATTTGGAAAATTTTGGTCATTAAATTTTTTTTATTGATTATTGAGAGAGAAAGACCGATTTGTTGTTCTACTTATTTATGCATTCATTGGTTGATTCTTCCATGTGCCCTGACTGGTGTATCAGAATGATGCTCTAACCAACTGAGCTAGTTGGCCAGGGCCAAGAACAATTTTTTTTTGTCTTCATTTTTCTCTTTGGAAACTCAAGTTGTACAGCTATGATGCTGATTGATGTCCCATAGCTCATTAATATGTTGTTTATTTTTTAAAATTATCTTTTCTCTGTGTTATTGCTGTGTCTGAGTCCATTAATCTTGTTTTCCTTCAGTGTCTAATAAACATTTCTAATATCTTTATTTTAGACATTGTAGTTTTTCTCCTTGGAAGGTTAATTTGAATCTCCTTATTTTCTGATTATTAACTTTTTTTCAGCTTTATTTTGGTATAGTTGACAAAACTAAGATTTAAAGTATATATACAATCTGGTGGTTTGATATACATTGTCAGAGAATACCCCTTCTGATAGATAATTTGCGTCTTTTTCATATCTTCACTGTCTTAAATATTTCAACAGAGGGATTCAATTTATAGTACTTTTTAATGTCCTTGTTTACTAATTCTAATGTCTTTGTCAGTTCTGGGTTGATTTCTACTGGTTCACTCTTATTATTGTGTATATTTTTCTACTCTTTGCATGCTTTGTAATTTTGGTTAGATGTTAACCATTGTGAATTTTATATTATTGCATGCTTGGTGTTTTGTATTTCCATAAATATTCTTGGCTTTGTTCTGGGACAGAGTTAAGTTACTTGTAAACGGTTTTATCTTTTTAAAAAAAATATATTCATTTTAAAAAAAATTTTCAAATATATTTCTCTCCATTTACCCACCACCACTTTCCCCTGCCAACCCACTTTCACCTCCCTCCTCAATCCTTCCCCACCTTGGCTTTGTCTGTCCATGTATGCTTCACACCTGTTCCTTGATCTGACCCTGCCCCTTCCCCTCCCCGCTACTCCCATCCCTCCCTCCCTCCTGTCCCTGTCGGTTTCTTTTTTTCATTGTTGCTGGTCATATTTTCCTCATCTGTTTGCTTTGCTGATTAGGTTCCACTTATAGGTGAGATCATATGGTATTTGTCTTTCACTGCCTGGCTTATTTCACTTAGCATAATGCTCTCCAGTTCCATCCACGCAGTGGTGAAGGTTACTAGCTCTTTCTGATGCATAATATTCCATTGTGTAAATGTATCATAGTTTTTTGATCCATTCATTTATTGATGGACACTTAGGTTGCTTCTACCACTTGGTTATTGTATATTGTGCTGCTATGAACATTGGGGTCCATAGATTCTTTTCAATTGGTGTTTTGGGATTCTTAGGGTATATTCCCAGCAGTGGATTTGCTGGGTCAAAAGGCAGTTTCATTTTTAGCTTTTTGAGGAAATTCCAAAGGGTTTTCCACAGCAGCTGCACCAGTCTGCATTCCCACCAAGAGTGTACAAGGGTTTTCTTTTCTCCACAGCCTCGCCAGCATTTGTTGTTTGTTGATTATGATGGACATTTGGACCTGTGTGAAGTACTATCTCATTGTGGTTTTAATTTGCATGTTTCTGATGGCTAGTGATGATGAGCATCCTTTCACATGTCTCTGGGCCCTGTGAATGTCCTCCTTGGAGAAGTGTCTGTTCAGGTCTGTTGCCCGTTTTTTCATTGGTTTGTTTGTCTTCCTGGAGTGGAGTTGCGTGAGTTCTTTATGTAGTTTAGAGATAAAACCCCTGTCCAAGGTATCGTTGACAAATATATTTTCCCATACAGTTGGATCCCTTTTCATTTTGCTGATGTATTCTTTGGCCTTGCAGAAGTTTCTTATTTGATGAAGTGTCATTTTTTTTTTTTTCCCTTTATGTCCCTTGTCCTAGGGGATATATCAGTGAAAATATTGCTGCTTGGGATATCTGAGAGTTTCCTGCCTCTGTCCTCTAGGACTTTTATAGTGTTGCAACTTATATTTAAGTCTTTTCTCCATCTTGAGTTCATTTTTGTGTATGGTGTAAGTTGGTGTTCTAATTTCAATGTTTTCCATGTAGCTGTCCAGCTCTCCCAACAGCATTTGTTGAAGAGGCTGTTTTTACTCCATTTTATGCTTCTGCCTCCTTTGTCGAGTATTAATTGACCATAGAGACCTGGGTTATTTCTGGGCTCTCTATTTTATTCCTTTGATCTATGCCTGTTCTTATGCCATTACCAGACTCTCTTGATTACAGTGGCCTTCTAACATATTTTGATGTTAGGTATTGTGATCCCTCCTACTTTGTTTTTCTTTCTCAAAATTGCTGCAGCTATTCAGGGTTGTTTACGGTTCCATATAAATTTTTGAAATGTTTGCTCTATGTCTGTGAACTACGTCATTGGTATTTTAATAGGGATTGCATTAAATCTATAAATTGCTATGGATAGTATGGACATTTTGATGATGTTAATTCTTCCAACCCATGAACATGGTATATGCTTCCATTTATTTGTGTCTTCCTTAACTTCTTTCTTCAGTGTTGTATAGTTTTCTGTTTACAGGACTTTTACCTCCTTGGTTGTTTATTGCTAGGTACTTTATTTTTCTTGTTGCTATAGCAAATGGGACTTTTTCCCCCTGATTTCTGATTCCCTGTTTCATTTTTGGTATACAAAACTACCTTCCATTTCTGAGTATTGACTTTGTATCCTGCTATTTTACCAAATTCACTCCTTAGGTCGAGTAGATTTTTGGTGGAGTCTATGGGGTTTTCCGTGTACACTATTATGTCATCTGCAAGCAATGGTAGTTTTACATCCTCCTTTCCAATTTGGATGCCTTTTTATTTCTTTTTCTTGTCTTATTGCTGTGGCTAGGACTTCCAATACTGTGTTGAATAGAAGGGGTGAAAGCGGACATCCTTGTCGTGTTCCCGATCTTAGTGGGAAAGTTTTTAGTTTTTGCCCATTGAGTATGATGTTGGCTGTAGGTTTTTCATATATGGTCTTTATTACGTTGAGGAATGTCCCCTTTATTCCCATTTTGCTGAGTGATTTGGTCATAAAAGGGTGCTGTACTTCATCGAATGCTTTTTCTGCATCTATTGAGGTGATCATGTGGTTTTTGTCTTTCGTTTTGTTTATGTGATGTATTACATTTACTGTATTTACGTTTTGCGTATATTGAACCATCCCTGCATCCCTGGGATGAATCCTACTTGATCATGGTAGATAATCTTTTTAATGTATTGCTGGATGCGGTTTGCCAATATTTTGTTGAGGATTTTAACATCTATGTTCATCAGCAAAATTGGCCTGTAGTTTTCTTTCTTTGTAGGATCCTTATCTGGTTTTGGGATTAGGGTGACGCTGGCCTCATAGAAAGAGTCTGGGAGTCTTCCCTCCTCTTGGATTTTTTGGAATAGTCTGAGAAGGACAAGGGTTAGCTCTTCCTTAAATGTTTTGTAAAATTCTCCTGTGAAACCATCCAGCCCAGGGCTTTTGTGTGCCCGGAGTTTCTTGATGACTGCTTCAATTTCCCCAGCTGTTACCGGTCTGTTCAAGCTTTCTGCTTCTTGCTCCTTTAGTGTTGGAAGATTATACTTTTCTAGAAATTTGCCCATTTCATCGAGGTTTTCAAATATTTTGGCATATAATTGTTCATAGTAGTTTCTTACAATCCTTTGTATTTCTGTGGTATGAATTGTTATTTCTCCTCTTTCATTTCTGATATTATTTATTTGGGTCCTCCCTCTTTTTTTTCTTGGTGAGTCTGCTTAAAGGCTTGTTGATTTTATTTATCTTCTCAAAAAACCAGCTCCTGGATTGGTTGATCCTTTGAATTGTTCTTTAAATCTCTATGTCATTCAGTTCTCCTCTAATCTTGACTATTTCCTTCCTTCTACTTGCTCTGGGACTTATTTGTTGTTGTTTCTCCAGTTCTTGAAGAGGTAGTGTTAGGTCTTTTATTTGAAATGTTTCTATCTTTTTAAGGTAGGCCTGTATTGCTATGAACTTCCCTCTGAGGATTGCCTCTGTTGTGTCCCATAGGTTTTGGACTGTTGTATGTTCATTTTCATTTGTTTCCAGGAAGTTTTTCATTTCTTCTCTTATCTCATTTTGACCCATTCATTGTTTAATAGTCTACTGTTAAGTCTCCATGAGTGTGCACGTTTTTGAGGTTTCTCTTTGAGGTTGATGTCCAGTTTCAAGCCCTTGTGGTCTGAGAAAAAGTTTGGTATTATTTCAATTTTCCTGAATTAGCTGAGACTTGCTTTGTGTCCTATCATGTGGTCTATCTTTGAAAAACTGCCATGCGAATTTGAAAAGAATGTGTATTTTGTTTTTTGGGATGTAAGGTTCTATATATGTCAGTTAAGTCCATTTGATTGAATGTGTCATTCAGCTCCACAATATCCTTGTTGATGTTTTGTTTGGAAGATCTGTCCATTTTTGACAGTGGGGTGTTGAAATCCCCTACTATCAGTGTGTTGCTGTCTATATCTTTTTTGAAGTCCAAGATTTTCCATATATGTTTGGGTGCTCCTATGTTGGGTGCATATAAGTTTACAATGTTTATGTCTTCTTGATAGATTCTTCCTTTGAGTATTATAAAGTGCCCCTCTGGGTCTCTTCTTACGGCCTTTGTTTTGAAATCTATTTTGTCTGATGTAAGTATCGCTCCCCCTGCTTTCTTCTCTTGCCCATTTGCTTGGAATATTTTTTTCCATCCCTTTCCTTTCAATCTGTGTAGGTCTTTTGTTCTTAGGTGGGTCTCTTGTAGGCAGCATATGTGTGGGTCATGTTTTCTTATCCATTCACCTATCCTGTGTTTTTTGATTGGAGCATTTAGTACATTTTCATTGAGAGTTATTATTGATGGAAACATTCATTTTTTCCCTTTCTACCTGTGTTTTTCTCTTTCTCACTCTTTTCCTTCATCTTCTTAAACATCCCTTTAGTCTAAAGTCCCTTTAGCATATCTTGGAGTGCTGGTTTGGTAGAGTTGTGTTCTTTTAGCCTTCTTTTGCCTGGGAAACTCCTTATCTCCCCTTCTATTTTAATTGAGAGCTTTGCTGGGTAGAGAAGCCTTAGTTGTAAGCCTTTGCTTTTCATTACTTGGAATATATCTTGCCATTCCCTTCTGGCTTGAGGTGTTTGTTGAGAAGTAGCTGCTAGTCCTATCGGGGCTCCCTTGTCTGTTATTCCCTGTTTCTCCCTTTCTGCCTTTAGGATTCTCTATTTGTCTTTGATATTTGCCATTTTAATGATGATGTGTCTTGGAGTGGGCCTCATTGGGTTCCTCTTGAATGGGGCCCTCTGTGCTTCCTGGATGTGTGAGACTTTTTCTCTCCTTAAATTGGGGAAATTTTTTAATCATTTCGTTTCCAAAGAGGTTCTCTATCCCTTGCTCTTCTTCTTCTCCTTCTGGTATCCCTATTATGTGGATATTATTGCGTTTCAGGTTGTCCTGCATTTCCTAAATGCTTCTTTATTCTTTTTGAGTCTTTTTTCCATTTCTTGTGCTTTCTGGGAGCTTTTTTCTACCTTATACTCCATCTTGCTGATTTGATTATCACCTTCATCTAGCCTGCTTTTGATTTCTTCTACTGTGTTCTTCAATTTAGAAATGGTATTCTTCATATCCTCTTGTGTCTTCTTGATAGTTTCTATGTCCTTTTCCAGGCTGATAAAGTTTGGTGTAAGATCCTGATAGTTTCTCTGCAGTTTCTCATAGTTATCTTTGAGCTGGCTGAGCTCATTGAGCTTCCTTAGAGCCATTGTTTTGAATTCACTGTATGATAGTTCACTTGCCTCTATTTCATTTAGCTCTCTGTGTAGGGATACATCCTTTCCCCTCATTTGGTGGGAACTTATTTTTCTTCCCATTTTTATGAGACTTTTTTTTTTTTTTTTTTTTTTTTGCTTATGCTTCAGTTGATCCATCTAGATTTCCTGACTCTGTGGTATTAGGCAGGTCTTTTTATTTATTTATTTTTTCTTTTCTTTGTGGGTCTGCCGCTGATGATGTCAGTTGTTGCCCCTATCTGACCTTGGGTCGTTTGTTTGAGGCTTTCGGGAATCTACTGTCTGCGTCTGTCTCCTGTAATTGTCAATCTGGTCACTCTGTCCTCATCTGTCAGGCTTAGGCACCACAGGGCTGAGCAGTGCCTCCTGATGGTGGGCCTATTATGTCCTTATAGGATGCTGTCACTTGGGAGTTATCTACCTGAGCAACATGGAGAATGTGGACTGGGGGAAGATTCAGCACCAGGACTCCTTGGTTACTCCTCCAGTTCTTTCCCCAACTCCTCTGTCTCCAGTCTCTTCTCAAGGGTCTCTGGGCAGCTCTGTAACCCCTTCGGCCAGGGATCCACTATTTCTGTGGACAGCTCTGCACTCGCATGCCGGCCCGTGTGCGCACCCACTGGCCACTCGCGAGCACACCCTGGCACTGGGCTGTTTAGGGCTGTTAATTGTGTGCTTTCCTGCTTTTGGCTCTTTGGGAGCATGGCCTTCTAGTGCAAAATGAAGACTAGGGATTGGGGAGGAAGTCAGCTCCAGGGATTCTGGCTAATCCTCCAGTTCTTTCCCCAACGCCTCCATCTCCAGTCTCTCCTCAAAAGTCTCTATACAGCTATGTGTTCCCTTTGGCCAGGGATCCTCTATTTCTTCCAGCCAGTCTGCACTCAGCCCCTAGCCCACATGCACACAAGCTGTGTGTGGAGCATGCAAAAGGCAGGTTTATTGATTCACTTATGCCTGAGTGAGATGGTAGTTGCAGAGTGGGAGGTGAGTTATCACTGGGGCTCTGCTGGCCATAGTCTCTGTTCTCTTCACAAAGTTTTCCTCGCCAATCTTTCCTCAGGCACCAGCCCACTCTGCCTCTGCCTCTACCCAGAGATCAAGGAGGGCGGCTGTCATTGCAAGTTTTTGCGTTGGCCCTTTAAATGTCTCTGCATCTCCAGCCACCTGTCTCTGGCAGGGAGTGCCCCTAAGTTTTTCGGGGTTGTGTTTTGTCTGTGTTTTCCTGGTTTCAGCTGCTGTAGTCTAGGGGTCCCTGTTTATGATTCAGACTCTGTTCTTCTCAGGGGGTTCCAACTGGCTATTTCACTGTCCCTCTGTTGCTGGCGCCCATGGGCACCTAGCCCACCCTCTTGAGCTTCTGTCACATTCTCACCCATTCGGATGTGTGAAAGTTATTTCCACTGTCTGTCTGTAGCTCCAAGTCTCTCCCTGTATCATTCTGTTGTTTTCCAGGTGATTTCTCCACTGTTTAGTCACAATTCTAGTTTGGTCTTGGGAGGAGGTCAGCGTGACTCCCATTCACTCCTCTTCCATCTTTTGTTCTCCTGCATGCTGAGCTCTTCATTCTTTTTGAGTCTTTTTTCACTTTCTTGCTCTTTCTGGGAGCTTTTTTCAACCTTGTACTCCAGCTCACTGATTCGATCCTCTACTTCATTTAGCCTGCTTTTGATTCCTTCTCCTTGCATTCTCTAATTCAGAAATTGTATTCTTCATTTCTTCTTGCCTCTTATTGATAGGTTCCATTTTTCCTTCATGCTGATATAGTTTGCTATAAGTTCCCCATAGTTTCCCTGTAGTTTTTTTAGTTTACTAAGCTCACTGAGCTTTAGAGCCATTGTTTTGAACTTAATATATGATAGTTTACTTCCCTCTATTTCATTTATTTCTCTTTGTTGGGATTCCTCTTTTCCCTTTCATTGGGGGGTATTTCTTGTTCTTCCCATTATTTGTGAGACTCTCTTGCCTCTTCTTAATTTGATCTGTCTTAACTTTCTGACTTTGTGGTGTGAATATCTTTGGTAGGAGACCAGTTTTTTTTTCTTTTCTTCTTTCTTTCTGGATATGCCTCTGATGATGTCAGCTGTTGACCCTGTCTGACCTTAGGCAGTCTTTAAGAGACTTCCAGGAATCTACTGTCTGTGGCTATGTCCACCAGTTGTTAATTTAGTCACTCTGTCCTCAGCAGTCAGGGCAGAGCTGAGTCCCTCCTGTGGGCAGGGCTATTGTGTCCTTTCATGCTGATGCCGCTCAGGGCAGTGGTCTGCTTGAGCAAGATGGCTGCTGCTGTATGGGGGAGGAGTCAGCACCTGGATCCCCCCATTTACTCCCTCAGTTCTCTACCCAGTGCCTCCCTTGCCACACTCTACTCAAGCATCTCTAGATCACTCTGCATCTCCTTTAGCCAGGAATCTACTATCTATGACTGCCACTGAGTTCTCAGCATCCAGGCCTGTGCAACACCGGGCTGGGGCTGAGCCTAGTAGGAGCGTGGTTATTGTGTCCTTTCATGCTCCTGCTGCTCAGGGGAGTGGTTTGCCTGAGCAAGATGGCAGCTGAGGAATGGGGGGTGAGTCAGCACTGGGATCTCACCGTCCACTCTCAGTTTCTTTCCCCAAAGCCTCCCTCTCCAGTCCTCAGGCAGCTCCAGCTTACTCCGTCCCCATCTCTGCTGGAGCCCAGGGTAAGTGGCTGGCACTACAAATTTTTGCATTGGTCTTTTAAATGGCTCTTTACGTCTTCAGCTGCCTGTCTTTGCCAGAGAGCACCCTGCCACGTTTTACAGCTGGCTGCTATCTGTGTGCTTTTTGGGCTCTGGTGCTATAGGCTGGAGATCTGTGCTTATGGTTTAGACCCTGCTCTTCTCAGTGGGATCTAACTGGCTGTTTCAATATCCTTCTGGCGCTGCCACCCATGGGTACCTATTCCACCTTCTCAAGTCTGTATCACATTCCTTACCAGTTAGATTATGCCAAAGCTGGTTCTTCTGTCTGTCCGAGGTTTGAAGGCTCTTCGCTCACTATTCAGTTGTTTTCCAAGTGATTTCTCCACAATTTAGTTGTAATTCCAGATTGTTCCTGGGAGGCGGTCAGTGTGACTTCCACTCACTCCCCCACCATCTTGAAGTACCCCTGCCCCCCATCCCTGCCGCTTTATCTTTTCAGGACTTGTGTTAAAGATATGTTGGGAAGGATTTAAAACATATTTAATCTAGCTTAAATTCACCCCACTATTGAAGCAAGAAATAGTCTAATTGGTGTCTCCTGAATTAAGAAGTTTTTCAGCCTGGCTAGTGGGAAGAGATATGACCTTGTTATAGGTGAGCATTGAGTACTATTTCCTCTGATTCTTTGAGACAATTCTTTCCCCTGCTTGGGTAGTTTCCTCAAACCTGTATGTTAATCATGCTGTCATAAAAACTGGAGGAAACCTGCAGATCTCTGGGTGTTTTCTCCCTGTGCAGATTAATCCTCTTCAGTACTGGGTACTGGACATTCTAGCTGCTTTGGCTTCCTTGAGCTTTTGGTTTTACCTCCTCAACTCAGAGATTTTACCAGGCTCTGCCTGCCTGGTATCCACCACACTGCAGCATAAAATTTCCCTTGCAGGAGTGTCCAATGTTTTGGCATCTCTGGGCCACACTGGAAGAAGAAGAATTGTCTTGGGCCACACATTAAATACATTGCAACACCTAATCACACACAAAAAAATCTCATAATGTTTTAAATAAATTTATGGTTTTGTCTTGAGCCGCATTCATAGACATTCTGGGATGTATGCAGCCCATGACTGGCAGGTTGGATCCCCCTGCTTTAAGAAGACAATCATAGGGCTCACTTTGTTTCCTGTTTCTCAGGGGTCACTGTCCTTTGCACCTGTCCATTCTTTTGTTTCATGTTTTGTCTCTATTGGTTGTTTCAAGCAGTAGGGTAACTTTAGTCCTTTATATTCCATCTTTATTGTAAGTGGAAGTTAATCCATGGTTTTGGTATGTAGTGCAGTCACCATTTTTCATATTAGTGGTCTTACATTTTTAGGGTTGCTTATTTTCTCTTATTAACTTGAATTATTTAGATTCTTTGAATTTCTAATGTCTTTTCATTCTGCAATTGCCATTTAATTTTATAGCCATGTGGACAGAGAATGTGGCCTATGTGATAAAAACTTGTAGAGAAATGAACCACATCACTTACTGAATGATCCCAGGATTTTTTCTAGGTTGACTGGCATTTAGCCAGCGGGGCTTAACCCAGACCCAAGCACACCTCTGTAGAAGCTTCTAAGGGAATCTGGAACAATTTTTGTCAGCTCACCTGTGGCTTTTACCTTCTTTTCGGCTGCCACCTTTAGCCAAGGCAAGAGTTTCCCAGCCATGCACAGGTGCACATGTATCTGTCCATCCTGGCTTTTGCGTCCATCCTGGCTTTGGCATCCGTCCTTGCAGCTCATGCAGGCACTATATGAGTTCACCCCCAACTCTGCTATGTCATGAGTTACTCTACTGCCACAGGTTCTCACAGTCATGTAATCAGTTTGCCCTGGGTAGCAGTCTTCTTCCCTGGCTGCTCCCTTCAGGAAGGGATGGGCTTTTAACCTGCCTTTGTTATGCAATGTGCCTCAAATGCTGTAGTTTCTGCTCTGTGGGCCTTCCTTCCCCCTGCCTTTTTTTGCAGGACTGGCAGGGTTCCCCTATTTTCAGGGGACCCATGCTCTGTAACCTGTTACAATCCCCCATTTTTAATACCATTGGACTTTTGTAATCTTACGAGGACAATAGATGAAGGTCTTGTAATCTTTTGGAGCTACCTCCTTCTGGCCATGGCTGTTGTCCTTCCTATCCCCTGGTCCAGAGATCCCTAACAGAATGGGGGTGTAGAGCAGAGGGTGCCACAAGAGGAAGGACCTTGCAGAGTCAGGTCAGTTGGCTGTCCCTGGAGAGTGTCATGCTTGATGTTGAAAGGTTGGCACTGCTGGACAAGTTAGCATCCTTGTTGTACTCTAGGGGTAACAAATTTGGCAAGAGGGTTAGAAGGCACAATCAAAACTATAACCACTAAATGACAAAGATAGTGACCAATACGGCAATTTCCCACATTAGGAAAAGTGGCTTCCCTGGAGGAAGGTGTGCAAGGTATGTCACACCTGTCCAAAGTCCTTTTGCCCACTCTACTTAACTTGCACTGAGGGCAATATTTTAGGATTCCCTCCCCATCCCTTTTAACACCTCTGGGCCCTCTCCACTGAAGCCATTACGGCAAAAAGGAAACTAGTTTTAAAGCAAAGCCCACAGGCCACCCCATACTTCACCAACCCAACCACTTAGTCCAGCCAAACTATTGAGTCTCAGAAGGTGGCAATGCAGATGGGCTTCTCAAGTTAGGCCTATATTAGGTAAACACATAAGCTTATGCATCATGAAAACAGAAGGAAGAACACACTTGCTAATTCACACAACAACCTGCAAGCTAGTCTCTGAGTCTGCAAGACTGTTTTTTGAGAGGACGTCCAGTTGCAATGCCTTTGCTGGAATGACACTAAGCAATGACAATTTGATGGATCCTTCTTGCCTGTAAATAGAGCATCTCTAATGATGTCACAAACCCAGTTTAACTTCCAAATGAAGACAAAACCTTCAAACAGTCAGCTGCTCTAGACCAATGTCTACCAATGAGCAATGTGATTTTCCTTGAACCAAGATTTTTCTCCTAAAGATCACCGTCATTTTCACTAAAGGGACTGCATTAAGTACAGTTTTAATTTTTCCTTGTCCATTTGCATAAACACAAGAGCAACAATTGATCATGTAGGGTTTTTAAGTCTGCTTTGCTGGAACTTGCACAAGGAACCTTTAGATTGACACTTCAGTGTGCCCTTCAGGGCACAGAAGCCAAGCCACACACCTGCTATCTTGCTTTGCATGCAGTACCGGTTTTCCTCCAGTCCTTGAGCTTTCCATTGTGTTTTAGTGTTCCTCCTTGCAATCTTTCAGGAAAGCAACCTTTATTCCTTCCCTGGAAAGACTGCTGTGAACCACACAACCAACTAGGGTACCAAGCCTTTTTTTCAGTGGGCTTTGGCTAGCTTCAAAAATCAATTTCAGTTCCTCAAGGCTTTCTGGTAACAACTAGAACCCCAGCATGCCTCCTTCATGCATGACATTCCAGCCAAAGTCTTGATTAACAAAACCACCATTGGTAACTGGTCTTATTGGATTCATGCAAAGAAACCTATGTCATCTTTCCTTCAGAATGCCGAATTCTGGAGGGATCAGGTAGGCAGAAAAATACAAAGCTTGAAGGAAAATTCTTATCCTTATAGTATCCACCAGAATTGCATCCCCATGCCTTATACCTTTCCCATTGTTTCCTTTCCCACTTGGTGCGAAGTTTTAACTCTCCTTGGGAAACCTCAATTGCCTTCCAAAACAGAAGCAAAGCAAAATCCAAAACAAAGACAGAGTTCCAAAAGAAGAAGGGGGACTAGAACGAGTCTTAGAATCTTGTCTCATTTCCCATCAGTCCCAGTATCTATCACAGATAACCTTTCCTAGGTCCCAAGTGTTCCAAGGCCTCTCTAGCACTCTCTCACCTACCAGTGCATCCACTAGTCTCTTGGCAGAGACATGACCTCTCACCCAGCAGCTGGTACACTGACGAACATTCGATGAATATAAAGAACAGACGTAATTGTTGAAGGCCACCACTTCTAATTCTTAGTGGTTAGCTGCATTGCTAAAGCTAAGAAGCCATTTCCTATTGGTGAAGAGTTGATCCTGCCTGCTTCTAAGGCCATTTGTCATGAACTTTTAGGAGAGGCTACAGTTCAAAAGGTGGCTCTTTCAGCTAGCACCATAACTGGACGAATTGATGAAATAGCAGAGGATTCTGAGGCACAATTGTTAGTCAGGATTAATGAGTCACTGTGGTAGACAATCCAGGTTGAGTCTACTGATGTTGACAACAAGTCAACAATACTTGTGTTTGTGTGATATATTTTTCAGAAGGATGCACATGAGTATATGTTATGTGCACTTTTGTTGCCAACCAACACCACAGCTGCAGAACTATTCATGTATTTGAATTATTAGGTATTAGGACAACTGAATTGGTCATTTTGTGTCAGTATACGCATGGCTGGAGCATCTGCCATGACTGGACGGCTTCTGGTTTTGCTACTTGTGTCAAAGAGGTTGCTTCTGAATGTGAGTCTATCCATTGTATCATCCATAGAGAAATGCTGGCTAGCCGAAAAATGTCACCTAAACTTAACAATTTTGCAGGATATGATTAAAATTATTAATCATGTTAAAGCACACACCCTTAACTCATGTCTGTTCACACAGTTCTGTGAGGAGATGGACACAGAGCACACATGTCTTCTCTTATACATGGAAGCAAGATGGCTTTTTAAAGGCAGATCACTGGCCAGAGTTGAGTTGTGAGAGCCACTCCAGAGATTTCTTTTAGAAAAACAGTCAGCACTAGCAGTACATTTCAGCGACACAGAATGGGTCACAAAACTTGCTTACTTGAGTGACGTATTCAACCTGCTCTATCTGTCACTTCAGGGGAGAATGACAACTGTGTTTGAGTCAGCAGATAAAGTAGCTGTATTCAAAGCCAAACTGGAATTATGGGGGTGATGACTGAACACTGGGATTTTTGACATGTTGCAAACATTAGCAGAGATTTTGAAAGAGACTGAGCCAGGGCCTTTCTCCCAGCTGATGCATGATCACCTATCTCAGCTTTCAAGAGTGTGAGCATTACTTCTCAACCACAAAAGACTCCTGAACTGGGGAGGAATGGATCTGGAACCCATTTGTGAATGAACCAGGTGAATTGACTTTGTCTGTGCTAGAAGAGGATCAACTGCCTGAGGTCACAAATGATGGTGGCCTTAAAAGTATGTTTGAGACAACTTCAAATCTCCATACATTCTGGATTAGAGTCAAGGTGGGATATCCTGAGTTTGCCACAAAAGCACTGAAAAGCCTGCTTTCATTTTGAACATCATATCTTTGTGAATTGGGGTTTTCTGCACTGAAAACAACGAGATTATGGAGTAGACTGGACATAAGCAACTCACTTCATCTCTCTGTCTCCCAGCACCCCCAGGTGGGACCATCTAGTTGCAGGAAAATAAACTCAGGGCTCCCACTGATTCTGCATTATAGTGAGTTGTATAATAATTTCATTGTCTATTACAAATTAGTAATAATAGAAATAAAGTGCACAATTAATGTAATGCACTTGAATCATTTGGAAACCATCTACCAATCACCCTGATCTGTGGAAAAATTGTCTTTCACAAAACCAGTCCCTGGTGGCAAAAATGTTGGGGACTGCTGCTTTATCAGTAGTTTGGTTTTTCTGGCTTGTTTGGGAAACATTCCTTTGGTGTCCTGGGCAGTGTATTATGGCAACCTGACCCAGTAGATTCACCGCCTCTAGCAACTATAAAATCTCCCTGAGGAAGTAGTAACTTCCTTGTTCCCTGAGGTTAAGAGTCCTCTCTCCTTCCATATTGCTGCATGGGCATGGACTACCATGAAGGCATATTTGGAGTTCATGTAGATGATAACTTTCTTTCCTTGGGACAGTACTAAGGATCTTGTGAAGGCTATCAGTTCATCCTTTTGTGCTGAGGTTTCTGGTCAACAAGGACTTGGGCTTCTATTACCTTCTCTGTGGTGACTACCATGTACCCAGCTTGCTCTTGGCTATTGTCCATGTAGCTGCTCCCCCTCTATACAGCTGCCAGTATGGTGTTGCCAGTGGCTGGGCCAGCAGATCCAGGTTGCTAGAATAAACTTGGTCAATGGTTTCCAAGCAATCATGCTAGAGGGCTGAGTCCCCCTCCATATCTGAGAGTAGGGTGGACAGGTTCAGCTTTATGATGGTCTGCAAGATGACATTTGTGTTGTCCAACAGAATGACATAGTCTTTCCCCATGAGCCTTGCTGTCAGCCAGTACCCTCTTTTCTGCTCCAGTAGAGTCAAGATCTGGTATGGTACCAACACTGTAGCAGTCTGTCCCAAGGTAAACTTCTCAACTTCCTGTAAGATGTCACAGGTAGCTGCTACTGCTCGGAGACATGGTGGCCATCCCTTTGTCATGTGATCCAATTTCTTTGAGAGATAGGCTGTGGGTTAGGGAATATCTCCTGGAGTCTGGATTAGTACCCCCAGTCCGATCCCCTGCCTTTCATGAATGTACAATTTGAAAGGCTTCTGTAAATTGGGCAGACCTACTGCAGGAGCTGAAACCAGCTTTTCTTTCAAGGTGTCAAATGTTACCTGACAATCCCCTGCCCATTCAAAGGGTTCAGAGTCCAGTCCTTTCAGTGAATTGTACAATGGTTTTGCTATGAGTCCAAAGTTTGGAATCCAAATTTAGCATAACCCTGTAATCCCTAAGAACCCACGAAGCTGCCTTTGGTTCTCTGGGATTTTTAATGCAGCCATGGTTGCTTTCTATCTGACATCAAGATCCTGGTATCCTGTTTCATTTGAAATCCCAGGTTTGCCATTTCCTGTTTGCAAATCTGAGCCTCTTGAGGTGACTCCTTCCTTATATTCCCTTTTTGCCAAGTAATTTAGGACTGTGATGATGTTGAGCAAACAGTCCTCATAGGTGCTGCTAGCTATAAATATGTCATCTACACATTGTAAAAGAACTGCTGATTTCAATTAGACATCCCTTAAGTCTCTTGCCAGCACTTTTCTGAATATAGTTGGGGAGTTCTCAAATCCTTGCGGCAGCATGATCCAGCAGTATTGGAGCTTGGCTTTAGTTTCTGGGTTCTGCTATTCAAAGGCAAATAGTAGCTGAGGCTGCTCATCTATTGGGATGCAGAAAAAGGGCCTTCAAGTAGGACTGAAAACTATTTGCTCCCCTCTGACACCATGGTCAACTGAGTATAGGGATTGGGCACAGTAGGATGAATATCCTGAACAATGTCATTTATGGCTCTAAGATCCTGTACAAGCCGATATTCATCAGAGTGAGGCTTTTTAAGTGGCAGAATGGGAGTGATGTAGAGTGACTGGCATGGCTGAATTAGACCGAATATTAAGAATTTCTGCAACACAGGCTGAATCTAAAGCCTCCTTCTTGATGGGGTACTGCTTCTTCTATGGGACCTGTGCCCCTTCTTTTAGGTTAATTTTTATGGATTGCACATTAACTGCTTTACCTGGGGTTCCATCAGCCCAAACGGTTCGATCAATCTGCTCATAGATTTCTGGTGGGAAGACAGGTCAGGAACGCATATAGCTGGAGGGCATGTTCCAGCAGGACCTCTATGCATAATTACTGCTTATCAGGAGAAAAAGTTATTTGTGCATGCAATTTACAAAGTAAATCTTGGCCCTGCACTGGAATGGGGCTATCTGGCATGTACAGAAAATTATGCATAAGCTTTTGATCCCCAAGCCAGCATTCCAGAAGTTGAAGGGATGCCTGTTTTTGTAACTGTTCAGGAACTCCAGTAACCATTACTGCACCTGAACTTTTCTTGGTTAATTTTGTGTTCAACACTGAGTATGCAGCTCCAATATCTACAAGGAAATCAGTGGGCATGTCCCCCCACCAGCAAGAGTACCTGGGGCTCCTGTGGGGAAATAGTAGTATGTCAGGAGATTTCCAGTGGAGCCTCTGGGCCTCCTCATTTGTCATCAGACTTCCCTCCCCTTTTCAGCATTTCTTGGTGAGGGTCCTCATTTCTATTTTCCCTTTTGAATTTTGGGCACTCGTTCCTCCAATGGTCCTCCTCCTTGCAATGGGCACATTGATTGACACCTAGTGCGCCTCTCCTTCTTCCTTTAGGGTCCTGCTCCCTCCTTTGGCCTCCCCACCCTGCTTCTAAGAACACCACATCCTATTTTATCTGCCTTACTGCCTGGGCATTGTTAACTTTAGATGCTATGTCCACTAGCTGAGAGGAATTCATTCCCAATGCTCCATCTAAATGCCAGGATTTCTTTCTGATATCTGGGGCACTTTGCCCAATTAAAGTCATGTTCACCAACTACACATTCTTGGGTGCCTGTGGATCAGCATCAGTGTGCTTCCACTGTCTAGAGGCTTGATAGAGTCTCTAAAAATTCAGAAGGATCCTTAATTGGGTTTTGCTGAAGGGCCTGCATAATATTTAGGCTCCTTTATTTGAGGACCCACTTCTTAAGCCCATCCAGTATACATTTCCTGTAATGTTCCAGAAAGGGTAGGCCCCCACCATTTGGGTACCAGTTAGACTCTGTCAATGGAATTGCCCCGGCTGGGTGGGGGTCCCATTGGGATTCTCTTGGTAGAGATGCTGGGCCTCTTCATTAGCCATATTTATAACCAGCTGTCTCTCATCTACAGTTAACAAGTTATTTAGGAGAGCCTGTACATCTGTCCAGTTTGAGCAATGAGCGGCAAAAACAGAGTTGACGAGATCTGTCATTCTCTGAGGATCATTGCTACATGAGGAGTTGGAGTTCTTCCAATTCAGTAAGTTTGAAGTGGAGAACAGAATATGGGCCCAATAGCAGCCAGCAGGCTGGCCTTGCTGATTTACTCCACCTGTAGGATACTGCTTCAAAGGGAATTGGCTTTCTCTGAATTGGGAGGCTCCTTGGCGTATTGGGTGCCATGACAGATCTTTGGTGGGGAGACCTGGCCTTTGTCATACAAGGGTGGAGCCTTTGGCTCTGAAGTCTTTACTTCAGGGGCATCTCATGAAGGGGGTGATGGTGAGGAAGTCCTCCTGCAATCAACTCTGGGTTCCCTGGGTTCAGAACATTGATGAGGTTTATCTCCTCATTCTCCCTTTCTTCCTGTGTCTTACCATCAGGGAGAAGTTTTGAGGCCACTTCCCTTCTCTGTACCATCAAATGATTCTCTGTCCATGGCAAAGCCCTATTACACTAACAACATAAATGCATTGACATAAATGATTTCATCCATTTGTCAAACCATTGGCAATACTGTTCCAATTGCATAATGGTATAGTAACTGAGGGAACCATTCATGGACCACCTTTCCTCACAACCCAAAACATACATAGGCCAAACAATATTATAGTGATAAACCAATAATTTATTTATGCAACTGTATTTTCATCTTTCCTCTATTCTTTCATATGTTGCTTGTTGCACTTAAACATAACCTGGAGATCTTGATTTGTGATTATCTGAATGCAATTTTTATGTATCTGTTAAAGAATATCATTCAGCAAATTTACAGAATTATCATTTTATGTGCCTTATTACCTTTACTTCAACATCAGTGTATAATATAACTTATTTTTAAAACAATAAGTATGGTGTTTCTCAGATACATTAATATTTCTTTGACAGTGGAACAAGTGGCTGGCTCAGTTCCTATGGTGAAAGAAAAAGTGCATGTATTCGATTTGTTCCAGTTATATATTGCTGTTTAACAAAGCATCTCAAAAAATCAGTGACTAAAAAAACAATCACTTGGCCAGGATTCAACAGAGATGGCTTTTCTTTGCTTCATTTTTCATTTGAGGTGACTCAAATGGGGCCTGGAAGATCTGCTTTGAAGATGGCTTTCTCATGCAGCTGTCAAGTTGGTACTGGCTACTGGCTGGGAGCTCAGCCGGGGTTGTGAGCTGGGGGCTTTGGTTTCTCTTCATGTGAGCTGCTTGGGCTTCCTTCCAGTGTGGTGGCTGGATTTCAAGAGTGAACATACAAAGAGAGCAAAGTCAAAGTACATGACATTTTATAATCTAGCTTGAGAAATCACTTTTGTAGTAGAGTACACTCTGTTGGTCATCATAGTCACAATGATCTAATCAGGTTCAAGGAGACGGGGCACGGGACCCACTGAACATTAAAAGGAGTTTCAAGGTAATATCCTAAGAGAAGACTATGGGACAGGACCTATTGTTGTGACCATCTTTTAAAAACACAACCTGCTGCATCATTGTTTCAGAATGTAAATTTTGCAGACAATACCAACTACTGTTGTTTTCTTTCTTTCTCTGTCCCTCCCTCCTTTCTTTCCCTCCCTCCCTCTGTCCCTCCCTTCCTTCCTTCCTTCCTGATTTTATTTTTATTTAGAGAGGGGGAAGGGAAGGAGAAAGAGAGGGAGAGAAGCATTGATGTGAGAGGGAAACATCAATCTGTTGCCTCTTCTATGCACTCTGACCAGGGACTGAACCCATTACCCAAGCTTGTGCTAACCCAGAATCTACCTGGTGACATTTTGCTTTGCAGTGCCCAACAATCTGAGCCACACCAGGCATGGTTACTGTTGTTTCCTTGTAGAAATTTTATTTTTTCCACTTAAATGTTTAATCCATTTAGATCTTATTTTAGTGTAAATTGTAGAACCAGGACCCAATTTAAATTTTTTCCATATAGCTACCTAGTTGCTAACAATATTATTAATAATCTATCTTTCCCCCACTTATATGCAATAGTGTCATTACTGTATTTTAAATTTCCCCATTGTATTGGGCCCACTTCTGGAATTTAGAGTTTATATTTAAATGTCTGGCTATTCATCACCAAGAACTTAATTATTGCAGGACTAGTGTCTCCCACACCCACCCCATCAGTTCTCATTTTCAGAATGTGCTGGGTATTCCTTCATGCGTATTCTTCTAAGAAAACTTTATAATCAGCTTGTCTACTTTTAAACCAGCCTATCAGTATCTCCATCAAAATGGTAATTACTGGTTTTAAAATAAATTATTAATGCGATTGGGTATTTTTGCATCTTTGTATTAGCCAACTATATTTCTTAATGAATTGTCTGTTTATATTCTTCACTCATTTTCATGTTAGTGTTTTATTCTTATTGATTTATGAAAGATCTTTGTATTTAAGAATACCAGAGTTTTGTTTGAAATGTTTCTTGTAAATACTTTCCCTGATTAGTTAATTTTGCTTCTGATGGTTTTTGAAGTCTTGAAATAAATAGTAAATGTGTGCGTTTGTCTCTGTGTGATGCCTCTGTGTGTCTGTACATGCACATGCATGAGGGAAAGTAAAAGCTAACCCTCTTTTCTTGTGTTGCTTCTTATGCTATTTTCAGATTTATACCTTCTTTCCCTACCACAAAACAAATGAAACACTCATAGTTTTTCAGGATTTTAAAGTGACTTTTTTTATATTTAAATGTTTAATCCATTTAAAATTATTTTAGTATAGTATGAAGTTCTAATTGAACAAGTTTTTTTCCTAATCAATTTCTCCAATGCCATTAAACAAAATGCATTTAATGAACTATTTTTTCAGAATTCAAAACATGAAAAAAGAACTATATTTTAAGTTTGAAAAAAACCATCCAGTTAAGATTAAAAAATAGATTTTATTTGTTTATTTTTAGAGAGAGGGGAAGGGAGGGAGAAAGAGAGGGAGAGAAATATCAATGTGAGAGAAACATCAACTGGTAGCCTTTTGCATGTGCCCCAGTTGGAGACCAGGAAAAAAGCCCAGGCATATACCATGACCAGGAATTGAACTGGCGACCTTTCTTTCGCTTTGCTGGGTGACACCCAACCAGCTGGGCCACACAGGTCAGGGCTCCAGTTATGATTCTGACTATGAGTGTATGAAGCCTGTAAACTGATATAGGGAGATTTGGCATTCTACAATCTGGGAAATGACTTGGTGCTACAGCATAAGTACATCAAGTCACAGACTTAAGGTCCTCTAGTTTATATTTTAAGAAGGTGGGCCTTCCCCAAATTTGATGATCTTTAAGTTTAAAATTAAAATTTATAATTCCTATTCATAAGGAAATAATTGAATTGAAAGTTGTTTTTCTTTTTACTGTGGTAAAAGATATGTAACATAAAATTTGCCATTTTAAACGGGGCATTTAGTGCACTCACAATGTTGTGCATCCATCATCTTATGTATTTCCAAAACTGTCTCATCGCCCCAAATAGACTCTGTACCCATTAAGCAATAACATTCCAAGCCCCGCCCCACTCTCCCTCATTCCCTGCCCGTGGTAACCTCTCATCTATTTTCTATCGCTGTGAATCTGCCTATTCTAGGTATTTCATGTAAATGATATAATGCAATATGTTTTTTTAATGTGTGGGTTATTTCACTTAGCCTAATGTTTTCAAAAGTCATCTATATTGCAACATGTATAAGAGCTTCATTTTTTTGAACGGCTAGGTAATATTCTCTTTTATGTATATGCCATATTTTGTTTATCTATTCATCTATCTGTTGATGGACACCTAGGTTGTTCTCACCTTTTGGCTATTATGAATACAAAGAGTTCTATTATAATCTATCACCTGATTGTCTATCTCCAAAACTCCCACATTTTTTTCCTAAAGGATTAAGTAGGTGATTAGTTTTTGAGAATCCTTTAAAATCAAATAACCTAGTCTTGACAAGTGGTGGTTCAGTTGGTTGGATATTGTCCTGCAAAATGGAAGGTTACTGGTTTGACTCCCGGTGAGGGCACATGTCTGGGTTGTGGGTTTGGTCCCCAATCAAGGCACTTAGGAGAAGCAGCTAATTGATTGTTTCTCTCCCTCTCTTTTTCCTTCTCTTTCCCTCTCTCTTTGAAAAAAATAAAAAATCAAATAACAACAACAAAAAAGTCAACTTAAACAGGTCAGTGGGAGAAGGTTAGTACCAAGAAGTTCCTAGAATTTATCTGCAGTTGTTTCCTGTCTCATGAATGAATTTTCCAGACTACTTTGATGTCAATGCAGAATTAGAGAGTAGGAAATGAAAGATGCCTTCATGTTTAGAATATTTAGGATTAGTAATCAGAGTGTTCTCTAACATGAAGTATATTCCTTCTGTCCTACTAGAAATCACCAAAATCCTATCATTTAGAAATGTTTTCTTCTTTTTTATTTTTCAATTACAATGGACATTCAATATTATTTTATATTGTTAGTTTCAGGTATACAGCATAGTGGTTAGACATTAATATAATTTATAAAGTATTCCTCTTGATAAGTCTAGTTCCCACTTGGCACTATACATAGTTATTACAATATTATTAACTATATTCACTATGCTGTACTTTACATCCCTGTGACTATTTTGTAACTACCATTTTGTAATTCTTTATCCCTTCACAAATTTTTTATTGTTTTTTTTTGTAGGAATAAATTCCAAGAATGAAATAGTACTGAGGAGTTAGCAGAGTTTGCATTTAAATCAATGCTTACATTTAGTGGTATCATTTTTTTTAAAAAATTATTTTTCAATTACAATTCACCTTCAAAATTGCTTTATATTGGTCCCAGGTGTACAGCACAGTGGCCAGATAATCATACACTTAACAAAGTGTTCTGATGTTCCCAGCACCCACTTGGCACCATATGTAATCATTGTAACATTATTGGCTATATTTCCTATGCTGTACTTTACATGCTCATGACAATTTTCTAACTACAAATTTGTACATCAAAATCCCTTCACCTCTTTCACCCAGTCAAAGCCACTCCCCTCTGGCAACCAGCAGTCTTCTCTGTGTCTATGAGTCTGTTTCAATTTTGTTTGTTCATTTATTTTGTTCTTTAGATTTCACATTTAAGTGAAGTCATATGGTATTTGCATTTGACTGACTTATTTCACTTAGCATAATACTTTCTAGGTCCATCCATGCTGTCACAAATAGTAACATTTCATTCCTTTTTTATGGCTGAGTAATAGTCTTGCACATATGAGCCTCAGCTTCTTTATCTATGCATCTATTTGTGGGCACTTGGGTTGCTTCCATATTTTGGCTATTGTGAATATTGCTGCAATGAACATAGGGGTGCATATATTCTTTCAAATCAGTGTTTTGGGTTTCTTCAAATAAATACCCTGAAGAGGAGTCACTGGGTTTATAAAGCAGTTCCATTTTTTAAATTTTTGAGGACCCTACATACTGTTTTCTATACTGGCTGCATGAATGGGCATTCCCACCTACAGAGCATGATGGTTCACTTTTCTCCACATCCTCAGAAACACTTGCTGTTTGTTGAATTATTGGGGATAGCCTTTTTGGCAGGTGTGAAGTGGTATCTCAGTGTGGTTTTAATTTGCATTTCTTTGATGATTATTGATGTTTAACATCTTATTATATTTCTATTGGCCTCTTTGGAGAAATGTCCATTTAGATCCTCTGCCCATTTTTTAATTGGATTGTTTGATTTCTGGTGTTGAGTAGTATGAGTTCTTTATAAATTTTAAATATTGATCTTTTATCAGATATATCATTTGGAAATATCTTCTCCCATTCAATGGGTTGTTTACTATGCAAACATTTTTTAGTTTGATGTAGTCCCATTTCTTTATTTATTTTTCTTAATATGTGCATTTTACTTGTTTCATAAAACAAATGTAATAGAATATTTACTATATATAGAAAGTTTGCTAGGCACTGAGTATATACTAGTAAACATGATACGTCTTTTTCCTGCCCTGTGGAGTATATAGTTTAGCAAGCAAGAGAAATGGTTGAATCAGACACTGCATTGACAGATGGTATTTTGTTTGTTTGTTTGTTTTTTATTTTTTAAAGAATTTATTGGGGTAACATTGGTTAATAAAATTATACAGGGTCAGTTGTACACTTCTATAATACATCATTTGTATATTGTATTGTGTGTTCACCACCCCAAGTCCAGTATCCTTCCATCACCATTTATTCCCCTTTTACCCTCTTCAAACTCCCTCCACCGCCTTTTCCCTCTACTAATTACCATACTATTGTCTTTGTCTATTAGTTTTTTTCCCTTAATCCCTTCACTTTTTTCACCCAGCCCTCCAACCCCTCTCTCCTCTGACAGTTGTCAGTTTGTTCTGTTTCTGTGAGTCTGTCTCTATTTTGTTAGTTTATTTTCCCATACATATGTGAAATTGTATGGCACTTGTTTTTCTCTGACTGGCTTACTTCATTTAGCATAATACTCTCACTCTGGCAGGTGTGGCTCAGTTGTTTGGAGCTTTGTTCCATAAGCTGAAGGGTCATGGGTTTGATCCCCTGTCAGGGCACATGGTTAGGTCTCAGGTTTGTTCCCTGGTCAGGCACGTATTGGAGGCAGCTGATAGATGTTTCTTTCATGTTGATGTTTCTCTCTCTTCCTCTCTGAAATCAATAAAAATAAAAATAAAAATAAATAATAATAAGTACTCTCCAGGCCAATCTCTACTGTAGCAAAAGGTAAGATTTCCTTCTTTTTCGTGACCAAGTAGTGTTTCATTGTGTAAATGTACCACAGGTTTATTATTCATTCATATACTAATGGACACTTGAGCTGTTTCCAGATCTTGGCTGTTGTAAATATTACACTGCAATGAACATAGAGGTGCATGTCTGTCCAGAAAGTATCCAGCCATGGACAATAAAAAATAGAGACATTTATTGAAGAAGATACAAGAAACATTGTACATAGGACAATGACCCCTCAGTTGCCTTAAAAGTAGGCACCTTGGGACCTCACACAGTTCTTACTGTGTCTCTTCCACTGTTCCAAAGGCTCTGCAAAAATCCTTTGCTGGAATCGCCATCAGCTGCCCTGTCATATTTTCCTGAATCTCTGAATTGATCATCTGAAACCTCTTTCCTTTCAAAAGGGATTTCCATTTTGGGAAAAGCCAGATGTCACAGGGCACCAAATATGGGTGGTATTGGGGATGAATAACTTGGGTGATTTGATGTTTCACTAAAAAACTCTGCACAAGATGTGATGCATGCCAATCACTAGTTGCCCATAGCTGTGGCCTTTTTCATCATCTTGCATCTCTGAACCGATGAGGAGCATTGAGGTAGTATTCCTTATTAATTGTGTGGCCTGGAGGAGTGTACTCATGGTAGACAACACTTTCCCAATCAAAAAACACAGTTAACATGGTTATGATCTTGCTGCAGCTTTGCTGTGCCTTCTTTGGGCATGGAGAAGCAAGTGACTTGCATTGCATAGTACTGAAAGCCTTCTGAATCATCCTGATAGTTTCCTCAGAGGAATGTTCAAGAGGAATTCCTCAGAGGAATGCAACATTCGATGCAGAGTTGTTGTTCTACTCACCTAGTCATTTTGAATGTTACAGCCACACAGTACACATGCTTACTCAATGGCCCTCTACTGTCCCCACTGAATAGTATAGCAAAGTAATCATTATTCATGCATGCACATTCCAGTCCACTCAACTTGGCTGCCAGCTTACATCAATGTCTTGCAAACCATTCTCATTATATTAACAATGGCTGGACTTTTTCCAGACAGACCTCATATATTATTTCAAATTAGTGGTTCAGGTTTGTTTGGGTATATTCCCAGAAATGGAATTACTGGGTCATAAGGCAGCTCCATTTTTAATTTTGTTTTAAACAAATCTTGGGGGGTAACTGCATAGAGCTTTCCACAGTGGCTTCACCAGTTTGCATTACCACCAGCAGCGCACAAGGATTGCCTTTTCTCCACATCCTTGCCAACACTTGTTGTCTGTTCATTTATAATATCCATTCTGACAGGTGTGAGGTGGCATCTCATTGTGATTTTAATTTGTATTTTTCTGATGATTAATGATGTTGAGCATCTTTTCATATGTCTATTAGTCATCTGTATGTCTTCTTTGGAGAAGTGTCCATTCAGGTTCTTTGCCTATTTTTTAATTAGTTTGTTCTTTTGGTGTTGAATTTTGTAAGTTCCTTATAAATTTTAGATAATTACCCCTTATCAGATGTATCATTGGTAAATAAATTCTCCCCTTCAGTGGGTTGTCTTTTCATTTTGTTGAGTTTCCTTTGAGTTTCCCTACAAAACTTTCAGTTTTATGTAATCCTATTTTTTAATTTTATCTTTTCTTTCCCTTGCTGAGATAGATCAGAAAAAATACTGCTATAAGACAAAAAAAAAAGGCATTACATAATGATAAAGGGATCAGTCCAACAAGTAGATATAACCCTTGTAAACATTTATGTACCCAACATAGGAGCACCTAAACATATAGAGCAAATCTTAACGGCTATAAAGGGAGAGATCAACTGCAATACAGTCATAGGAGATTGTAAGACCCCATTCACATCAATGCATGGATCTTCCAGACAATTAATCAAGAAGAAAAAAGCAGGCCATTGTTGGGTAGTTCACTTGATTAGAACATTGTCTCAATACACTGAGGCTGAGGTTTCTACCCCTGGTCAAGGCACATACAAGAATCAATTAATATATGCCTGAAATGTCTTTTTTCATCCCCTTTCAGTCTGCATGTGTCTCTCATTCTGAGATGAGTCTCTGTAGACAGCATACACATGGGTCTTTTTTTCTTTTTAAGATTTTATTTATTTATTTTTAGAGAGAAGGCAGAGGAGGGAGAAAGAGAGGGAGAGAAACATCGATGTGTGGTTGTCTCTCATGCACCCCCTGTTGGTGACCTGGTCTGCAACCCAGGCATGTGCCCTGACTGGGAATCAAACTGGTGACCCTTTGGTTCACAGGCCTGCACTCAATCCACTGAGCCACACCAGCCAGTGTGGGTCTTGTTTTCCTATCCATTCAGCTACCGTATGTCTTTTGACTTGAGCTTTTCAGCCATTTACACATAAATTGATTAATGATAGGTACGTATTCATTGCCATTTTATTCTTTTTTAAAATTTTATTTATTGATTTTTAGACAGAGAGGAAGCAGGGGAGAGAGCAAGAAAGAGAGAAAAATTGATTTGTTGTTCCACTTTATTGTTTGATTTTTGCATGTACCCCGACTGGGGATTTAACCCTCAATTTTTGCATTTTGGGATACCACACTAACAAGCTGAGGTACCCAGTTAGGTGCCATTTTATTCTTTTTTTTGTCCTTACCCAAGGATATGTTTTATTGATCTTAGAGAGAGTGGAAGAAGAGGGAGAGAGAGAGATAGAGACAGAGACAGAGACATCTATATGAAAGAAACATGAATTGGTTGCCTTCCATACACACGCCAACCAGGCACTGAACTTGCAACCTAGGTATGTTCCCTGACCAGGAATTGAACCTGAAACTTTTTGGTGTATAGAACAACACTCCAACCAACTGAGCCACCTAGCCAGGGCATATTTTTTTTATGACTATGTTCTTCTAACTACCTTCCTCTCTTTCTTCCTCTCTCCCTCTCTGCCTCCCTCCCTCCCTCTTTTCTCCCTCCCTCCCTCCTTCCCTCTCTTCCTTCTTTCCTTCCTTCCTTCCTTCCTTCCTTCCTTCCTTCCTTCCTTCCTTCCTTCCTTCCTTCCTTCCTTCCTTTCTTCCTTCCTTCCTTCCTTCCTTTCTTCCTTCCTTCCTCTCTCTCTCTCTCCTTTTTCTTTCTTTCTTCTTTTTCTAACCTGTAACATTTCTTGTAATGCTGGTTTGGTGGTGATGAACATCTTTAGCTTTTCCTCGTCTGGGAAGCTCTTAATTAATTTTTTCAATATTAAATGATAACGTTGTTGGGTAAAGTAGTCTTGGTTATAGGTCCTTGCTTTTCATCACTTTGAATATTTTGTGCCAGTTCCTTTTGGTATGAGATATTTCTGTTGAGAAATCAATTAACAGTTTTATGGGAGCTCCCTTCTAGGTAATTATCTTTCTTCTGTTGTTTGTAAGATTCTCTCTTTGTCTTTAACCTTTGCCATTTTTATTATGATGTGTCTTAGTGTGGGTCTGTTTGGGTCTCTCTGCACTTCCTGGACTTGTGTGTCTTTTTCTTTTACCATTAGTGAAGTTTTCAGCCATTATTTCTTTAAATACATTTTAAATCTCTTGCTTTCTCTTGTGCTTCTGGTACTCCTATGTTATGGATATTGTTATGTTTCATGTTGCCCCAGAGGTCCCTTAGACTATCCTCATTTTTAAAATTCTTTTTTTCTTTTTGCTGTTCTAATGGGGTGTTTTATGCTCCTTTTTTTTTTTTTTCCAAATCACTGATTTGATCCTTTGCTTTATTTAGCCTGCTGTTGATTCCTTCTCACATTTTCTCCATTTCAGATATTGCATTCTTTATTTCTGACTGGTTCTTTTTTATGTTTTCTATGCCCTTTTTTATGTTTATTATCTTTTTGTTTAAGTTTTCATGGAATTCATCCATTTTTTACCGCTAAGTTTCTTGAACATTCTTATAACCATTGTTTTGAACTCTGTATCTGCTATCTTGCTTACCTCCATTTCATTTAGTTCTTTTTCTGGGGATTTATACTGTTCTTTCATTTGGGGCATGTTTGTTTTTCTGTCCATTTTGGCTGCCCATCTGTGTTTGTTTCTATGTGTTAAGTAGATCTTCTATGTCTTCCAATCTTGGAATGGTGGCTTTATGTAGTAGGTGTTTTGTGGGTTATGTAAGTCTTCATGTTGTAGTAAGTTTTGATTGTTGTCAGCCTGTCGATGGGTGGGGTTGCCCCCTGTCTCATAGACTTCTAAGGTTGACAACTGACTGCAATGTATAATCTGCTATGTGAGGGCTGATTCCAGGAAATAGAATTTACCTTAGCAGTGTCTGGTGTCTGCAAAGATCTCCCTTTGTGTATACCAAAGCTAATAGAGCTAATTAGATCATGCTCTAATGTGGTCTGAGTACTGACACCTTCTATGTTGGTTCTGGTTCCTCTTGAGAGGGACTCTGGGCTAGATCAATGTTAGGTGCTGCCTGTGATTGGCCCTGGGCTACCTGTTTGAAGCTACAAAGTGATGGCTACAAAGTTTGTGGCTATCTCTGCTGGACCTGGGCATTCATGGAAGGGGGCCGAGGTGCACATCAAGACTGGTTTCCGCCAGCATTGAGTCTGGGGGAAGGCCAGTCAAAAGACCTAAGGCTGTCTGAGATCTGCCTCTGCCTGCTAGCTACCTGTTAGGCCTGGTCACTTAAAGAGGCTCTGGTAGTATGAATTGCATCACCTAGGTACTCAGAGACTTACGAGACTTAAGGAGTAGACTGTGTTTGCCAGATTGATATAGATTCAAAGTTGGTACCAGTGCTGGGTCTGAGGCCACTCAGCAATGGTCTCAGGTTGCAACAAGGCCAGCCACCACCCACCATTGCTGGGAGGCCCTGGGTCTTTGTGGTGGGATGGGATGAGGCCAGCGATGTTCATCATACCCAAACAGACCCAGATGTGGTTGTGTGAAAAGAGGTCTCTGCACAGGAATGGTGGTGTGTGTTGCATAAACAAAGTAAAAATGATCCCCCTTCCAAGAGCCATACAACTCTGTCTCAGAGTCTCTGGACTTCCTCAAGAGTCTTCCAAAAAATTCTGCACTGTGGAACCAAGTTGGACACAGCAAGCTGCCAATATTGCAGAGTTCAAACTCCACAGGGCAGGACCATCAGACATTGTAAGGGCGCAGCTATTGGTTTTCCTGTTGGGGGGCTCGGTCAGCACTGCCCTGGTTTGTGGGGCAATATCAGTTTTGTTACTCAACCAAAGTTCATGTGCCTGATGGTTCAAAAGGCAAACATTCAAAACATCAGAATTTGGAGTATGGAAAATTTTTATTGATTGAGAAGGTGCTCAGTCCAGATGATGAGGGCCTTGGAGGCCTCCTCAAGTCCATTTTAGCTGAGCCCAAAGTTCAGGTTTTTTTTAAAATCAAGGGAAGGAAAAGATAGAAGGGGCAAGAGGTGACTGACAACTGCAGACATGCTATTTTGTCTCCAAAGCCTACTGTGTTTTTTATTATACACAGGCCACACTGAATGTTCCAGTTCATATTTTTTTATCTAATAATTATTTAGACTATTCTAGCTTGATGTCATAATTTCCACTGGTTTACTTTGGAGTATTCGTAATTATAGAATTGTTCAAATTTTGCTGCAATGATAATTACTAATTGATTCAAGCTTGTTATCAAGACACCTAGAGATCACCAGGTCAATTGGTAGCACAAGGGAGGTGGTTAAGTCTGATTAGGGTGTGGGTGCAAATGACGCAACACTGACAGAATACTAACTTAAGTCTGTAATGCTCTCCACCTGAATAACACAGGACCTCAGCTCTTTGAAAGCCTCCTGCCCAAATAGTTGTATGATTTTAAAAAAGTCCAACCCCAGGACACTGTCTTTGTGCTGTCTTGCCCATGTCCAAATTGTCCCAAACTTTGAATTTTACTCTACTTTTTTTGTGACAAAATAAGAGAGACCACATGTAGGTGGTCAGGAATATTATGCCAGTGGCACTTCCTCCACATGGAAGGAAATATCACAAGTGAGAAACACATTCTTCTCTGCTCTCCATCCCTGCTACTGCCTTGCTTAAGTTTTGTCTTTTAAAAATTTTCTTGTGCTAGTAGAGAACTTAAGGAGTGTTATGCGATACCACTATCACATGCTTTTAATTGAAAAAGATCATTTAGAATACCTGTGGCCTTCCTGTTCTCCATAGGACTTAGATATGAGTCCAGAAGCTCCTACTAATTGAGGAGACAAATCTATGTGATAGTTGCTGTGCTGTCAGAATTCTTTTTTCCTCTGTGACTCAGTCAGCTGTTGTATTGACTGTACTCTTCGTTTCTGACTGCTTCTTCCTTTAGCTGAGTTTTCTCTCAGGATACTCCTTGTTCTTCTAAGAAATAGACTTCTGGTAGCCTTTACCAGTTTGTTCAGTATGTGCCAACATGTACAAATTAAGTTGAGAATCTTCTTTATGTACTGATTAGGTTTAAAAATTTGCAAAAGTTAAAATTCTCAAGGTTGACATGGGCCTACAGCTACAATTTTTAGACAACTTGCCATCTTGTTCTCTTCCATAACTTCAACTGTCCTATCTATATGACTTTCAAATTAATGTCTCTATGCCTAGCCTCTTCCTAGTTGCCTGTAGGCTATCGCTGTGCAGCTGTCCCTCTTAAAGCACAACTTCAATCTTTCCAAAATGGAACTCATCAGCTCTTATCTGTTCTTTCTGCAATTTGTTCTCTCCATTGGATTTCTCTTTCATTGTAAAAGCTAATCATTCCAGTTGCTTAGGTCCAAGGCATTCTACCTATCTAGAATATTCTTACCCATATTTGTTGTTAAAGTTCCCTTCTTTCAGGATTTAATGCAATTTCCATTCTCCTGTATCTCTTTAGTCAAAATTAATATGTTTCTCCTATATTCTCATAGCACTCTATAATTCTTTAAATTTTTTTTATTGATTGCAAAGAGAGGGGAAGGGAGAGAGAAGGAGAGGAAGAGAAACATTGATTGGCTGCCTCCTGCACACACCCAAACTGGGGACTGAACCCAAAACACAGACATGTGCCCTTACAAGGAGTCAAACCTGTGACCTTTTGGTCTGAAGGATGATTTCCAACCAACTGAGCCACACCACCCAGGGCATACTCTATACTTTTTTAAAGCAGTGACACAATCTTCTTTGTATTAAATTCTGTATTTCTTGATTTGCTTACAGAAATACATGAGCACCTACTATATGACATACCAGATGCTCTCCATGTTTTTATTTAATCATACAACCCATTTCACAGATGGAAGAAAATTAAAGCTATTTTCTTATCTGCAGAAAAAACAACTCTGAATCCAAAATGAACCATTAATATCTTAAGTATTGGATTGGCCAAATGTCTGTTTAGTTTTTTGTGTAAAACAAAAGACATTTTTCATTTTCACCAGTAAGTTTATTGAGTTGGATATTTTGAGTATGTCGACTATCTCCCATGCTGTGTAAAGTTGATTGTTCTCAGTTAATATCTCAATTTGATTGCTATCAACCCCAACTGGTCTACCTAACCATGGAGCATTTTCCAGCAAGAAAACTCCAGTGTGCAACTTCACAAACCTGTTTTGACATGTTTGATGAGTCAGGGCACTTTTTTTTTTTTGGCATTTCAGTTGCATTTTTACCTTTCTTGAAATAATAAAGGATGATATGCAAAAATCTTGTATATATTCTTCCATCTTCAATATTAAAATGGGTACACAAACATTCACCAATTTTGATTTTTTTAAAATGCATGCTCATATGACAGCTGTCAAAATTCATTTAACAAAATTATTTTGAATAAAGTTCAAGACAACTAAGCACTACTAGAGCAAGCTTACAGAAAAAACCAAATGAACTTTTTGGCTAACCCATTGCCTATAATGTGTGGTATAATAAATATCAGCTTAATAAATATATTTTTACTTTGGCATCTAGCAAAGTGTTTGATATGGACTAAGTATTCAATAAGTGTTTGTTGAACTGAACTGAGATAAAATTTCATGAAAACCATTAGGCTGTTCATTTTGTACAAGGTGCATTTTGAAGACTGGTTTATATTTTTACCTTGTATTTTTTTTTTACAGTGATATAGGTTAAAGGCAAAAGATTTATTATCCTTTATTCCTCCACAAACCACTAGGAGGAAATAAACAGCAGTTATCAGGTACTGGTAGCAAACTGATGTCAATTTGCTTTAAAGAGAAAGTTTCACAAAAGAGGAAAAGAAGACATATTATCACCAATGAGTAAATCTTTATGAGTACCTACTGTTTGTTAGAAAATGCTTTATAAAGTGTAGGACAGTTTACAGTTGTGAGATAGCCTCATTATTTTGGAGACTGACACTATTACCATTACCATATGGTTCTGTGTTCATGCTATAAAATTATAAAAATAAATATATTCTGGAAATTAAAGCCTAGTTCAGTAGGGATGTGATAAAGCATATCCAATAAAACTTATTAGCAACATAACAGTAACAATATTAGGTCTATGAATTCTGTAACAATTAACATGAGGAACCAGAGTCCTCTCTTAAGAGGAAGTAGAGAAGGGCTTCAAACATTATCGTTTAGGATGATTCTAAAGAAGAACAGCGGTGAGAATCACCTCTGGATTTATTATTACAATAATCTTTCCTCAGGAGGTGAGAGGAACAGACTGGGGCTGGGGAAATCCTGGTAAGAAAGCAGCAATAAAAAAAAAAAATCCATGTAAGTATTCACAATAACCGAAGGGTAGAAACAACCTAAGTATCCATCAACTGATGAAGGGGTAAACAAGATGTGGCTTTTCTTATTTAATTTTTTTTTTTTATTGTTCAAATACATTTGTCTTCATTTTCCCATCACCACTTTCCCCTGACCCACCCACGCCCACCTCCCACCCTCAATTCTTCCCCACTTTGACTTTGTCCATGGGTCCTTTATACATGTTTCTTGATTTGACCCTTCCCCTTCTTTTACCTGTTACCCCCCTCCTTCCTCCCCTCTCATTACTGTTGGTTTGTTTTTCTTTCAATGTTGTTGGTTCTATTTTCCTTGCTTGTTTGTTTTGTTGATTAGGATCTACTTATAGGTGAGATCATATGGTATTAGTCTTTCACCTCCTGGTTTATTTTGCTTAGCATAATGCTCTCCAGTTAAATCCATGCTGTCGCGAAGGGTAGTAGCTTTTTCTTTCTTCTGCTGTGTAGTATTCCATTGGGTAAATGTACCATAGTTTTTTGATCCACTCATTTACTGATGGGCACTTAGGTTGCCTCCACCACTTGGCTATTGTAAATTGTGCTGCTATGAACACTGGGGTGCATAGGTTCTTTTGAATTGGTGTTTCAGGATTCTTAGGGTATAATCTCAGAAGTAGAATCACTGGGTCAAAAGGCAGTTCCATTTTTATCTTTTTGAGGAAATTCCGAAGTGTTTTCCATAGCAGCTGCACCAGTCTACATTCCCACCAAGAGTGTACAAGGGGGTCCCTTTTCTCCACAACCTCGCCAGCATTTGTTGTTTGTTGATTTGTTTATGATGGACATTCTGACCGGTGTGATGTGGTATCTCATTGTGGTTTTAATATGCATTTCTCTGATGGCTAGTGATGCTGAGCATCCTTTCATATGTCCCTGGGCCCTATGTATGTCCTCCTTGGAGAAGTGTCTGTTCAGGTCCTTTGCCCATTTTTTCATTGGATTGTTTGTCTTCCTGGAGTAGAGTTATGTGAGTTCTTTGTACATTTTAGAGATCAAACCCCTGTCCAAGGTATCATTGGCAAATATATTTTCCCATACAGTTGGTTCCCTTTTCATTTTGCTGATGTTTCCTTTAACTCTGCAGAAACTTTTTATTTTGATGAAGTTCCATTTGTTAATTCTTTCTTTTATGTCCCTTGTCCTAGGGGACATATCAGTGAAAATATTTCTGCATGGAATATCTGAGAGTTTCCTGCCTATGTTCTCCTCTATGACTTTTATTGTGTCATGACTCATATTTAAGCCTTCTATCCATCTTGAGTTTGTTTTTGTGTATGGTGTAAGTTGGTGTTCTAATTTCAATGTTTTGCATGTAGCTGTCCGGCTCTCCCAACAGCATTTGTTGAAGAGGCTACTTTTACTCCACTTTATGCTTCTGCCCCCTATGTTGAATACTAATTGACCAGAGAGAGCTGGGTTTATTTCTGGGCTCTCTGTTCTGTTCCACTAATCTATGTTCCTGTTCTTATACCAGTACCAGAGTGTTTTGATTACATTGGTCTTGTAATATATTTTGATGTTAGGTATTGTGATCCCTCCTACTTTGTTCTTCTCTCTCAAAATTGCTGCAGCTATTCAGGGTCATTTATGGTTCTGTATAAATTTTTGAAATATTTGTTCTGTATCTGTGCAATACATCATTGGTATTTTAATAAGGATTGTGTTGAATCTATAAATTGCTTTAGATAGTATGGGCATTTTGATGACGTTAATTCTTTCAATCCATGAACACGGTATACGTTTACATTTATTTATGTCTTCTTAGTTCCTTTCTTCAGTGTTGTGTAGTTTTCTCAGTACAGGTCTCTTACTTCCTTGGTTAAGTTTATTCCTAGGTACTTTATTTTTCTTGTTGCTATAGCAAAGGGGATTTTTTTCCTGATTTCTGATTCTGATATTTTATTGTTGGTGTACAAATATGCCTTCGATTTCTGAATATTGACTTTGTATCCTGCTGTTTTGCCAAACTCTCTTATTAGGTCGAGTAGTTTTTTGGTGGAGTCTACAGAGTTTTCTATGTACACTATCATGTCATCGGCAAACAATGACAGTTTTACTTCCTACTTTCCAATTTGGGTGCCTTTTATTTCTTTTTCTTGTCTGTGCACTGTGGCTAGGACATCCAATACTAGTTGAATAGAAGTGGTAAAAGTAGACAACTTTGTCTTGTTCCCTATCTTATTGGGAAAGCTCTTAGTTTTTGCTCATTGAGTATGATGTTGGCTGTAGGTTTTTTACATATGGCCTTTATTATATTGAGGTATGTCCACTTTTATTCCTATTTTGCTGATTTTTTAAATCATAAATGGATACTGTACCTTACCTAATGCTTTTTCTGGATCTATTGATATGATCTAGTGATTTTTGTCTTTCTTTTTGTTTGTGTGATGTAATATGTTTATTGATTTGTGAATATTGAACTATCTTGCATCCCTGGGATGAATCGATTTGATCATAGTGGATGATTTTTTTAATGTATTACTGGACACAGTTTCCCAATATTTTGTTGAGGATTTTAGTGCATCAGCAATATTGGCCTATAGGTTTTTTTCTTGGTTGTGTCTTTATCTGGTTTTGGGATTAGGATGATGCTGGCCTCATAAAAAGAGTTTGGGAGTCTTCCCTCTTCTTCGATGTTTTGGAATAGCCCCTGAGAAGGACAGGGGTGGCTTTTCATTAAATGTTTTGTAAAATTCTCCTGTGAAACCTTCAGGTCCAGGGCTTTTGTGTGCAGGGAAAATTTTGATTAGTGTTTCAATTTCACCAGCTGTTGTCAGTCGGTTCAGGCTTTCTGCTTCTTCATTCAGTGTTAGAAGGTTATATTTTTCTAGAAATTTGTCCAATTCATCAAGACTTTCAAATTTCTTGGCATATAATTGTTTATAGTAACGTCTTAAAATCTTTTGTATTTCTGTGGTATCAGTTGTTATTTCTCCTCTTTCATTTCTGGTATTATTTATTTGGGTCCTCTCCCCTTTTTTCTTTATGAGTCTCCTTAAAGGCTTGTTGATTTTGTTTATCTCTACAAAGAACCAGCTCCTGGGTTTGTTGATCCTTTGAATTGTTCTTTCCATCTCTCGTCATTCATTTCTGCTCTGCTCTTGATTATTTCCTTCCTCCTACTCACTCTGGGCTTTGTTTGTTGTTGTTTCTCCAGTTCCTGAAAATATAGGGTTAGGGTATTTATTTAAAATGTTTCTATCTTTTTGAGGTAGGCCTGTATTGCTTCTCTCTCAGGACTTCCTTCTTGTGTCTCATTTTGGACTGTTGTGTGTTCATTTTCATTTGTTTCCAGAAACTTTTTGACTTCTTCTTGACCTCATTATTTACCCATTCATTGTTTAATAGCATGCTATTCAGTCTCCATGAGTTTGAATGTTTTTGAGATTTCTCCTTGAGGTTGGTTTCTAGTTTCAAGCCCTTGTGGTCCGAGAATGTGCTTGCTATGATTTCAATTTTCTTGAATTTGATGAGGCTTGTTTTGTGTTCTATTATGTGGCCTATCTTTGAAGATGTGTGCATTTGAAAAGACTGTATATGTTGCTTCTTTGGGATGAAAGGTTCTATGTATGTCGATTAAGTCCATATGATCTAATACATCATTCAGTTCCACAATATCCTTGTTGATAGTTTGTTTGGAAGATCTATCTACTGTTGACAGTGGGGTGTTAAAATCCCCTACTATTAGTGTGTTACTATCTATATCTTTCTTGAAGTCCTCCGATAATTTCCTTATATATTTGGGTGCTCCTATATTGGGTGCATATAGGTTTACAGTTTTTATTTCTTTTTGATGGATTCTTCCTTTGAGTATTACAAAGTGTCCTTCAGGGTCTCTTTTTATGGCCTTTTTTGAGGTCCTTTGTTTTTATGTGGGTCTCTTTAGACAGTATATCTGTGGGTCATGTTTTCTAATCCATTCAGCTACCCTAGGTTTCTTGATTTCAGCATTTAATCCACTTACATTTGAAGTTATTATTGATAGGTACTTATTCATTTTTCTCCTTCTGTGTACCTCTCTTTCTCACTCTTTTTCTTCATCTTCTTAAAGCAGTTTCTTTAGCATATCTTGCAGTGGTGGTTTGATGGAGGTGTCTTCTTTAGCCTTCTTTTGTCTAGGAAACTCCTTATTTTGCCTTCCAGTTTAATTAAGAGCTTTGCTGAGTAGAGTAGTCTTGGTACAGGCCTTTGCTTTTCATTACTTGGAATATTTTTTGCCATTCCCTTCTGGCTTGTAGTGTTTCTGTTGAGAAGTCAGGTGCTGGGAGTTTCGGGGCTCCCTTGTATGTTACTACCTATTTCTCCCTTGCTGCCTTGAGGATTCTCTCTTTGTCTTTGATATTTGCCATCTTAATGGTGATGTGTCTTCGAGTGGTCCTCATTGGGTTCCTCTTGAGTAAGACCCTCTGTGTTTCCAGGGTATGTGTGACTTTTTCTCTCCTCAAATTAGGGAAGGTTTCCAACATGACTTTTTCAAACAGATTCTCTAACCCTTGCTCCTCGTCTTCTCCTTCTGGTATACCTATTTTATGGATATTATTATGTTTCAGGTTGTCCTGCATTTCCCTAAACATCTCTTCATTCTTTTTGAGTTATTTTTCATTTTCTTGCTCTTTCTGGGAGCTTTTTCCTACCTTGTGCTTTAGCTCACTAATTTGATCATCTGCTTCATCTAGCCTGTTTTTGATACCTTCTCCTGTGCTCTTCAGCTCAGAAATTATATTCTCCATTTTCTCTTGCCTCTTGTTGACAGTTTCTATGTCCTTTTTTATGTTGATATAGTTTTCAACATATTCCTCATAGCTTCCCTGTAGTTTTTGGTAATTCTCTCTGAGCTCACTGAGCTCATTGAGCTTCCTTAGAACCATTGTTTTAAACTCAGTATCTGATAGCTTAGTTGCCTCTATTTCATTTAGTACTCTTCCTTGGGATTCCTTCTTTCTCTTTGACTGGGAGGATGTTTCTTTGTCTTCCCATTTTTTTTTCTTTTTTTTTTTTGTGAGACTCTTGGTTTTTTGCTTCTGCTTCTTAACGTGATCTGTGTTGACTTCCTGGTTTTGTGGTGTGAACTTATATGGTTGGAGACGTGTGAGATTCAGTGGTACAGTCTCTTTGATTTCCTGAACTTTCTGCTCTTTGGAATCTTTTTATGCCGTTTATGTTGGCCATCTGGAAATAACTGGGTTTTGATTGTTGTTTGGTCATTCTTTGGTGGGTCCTACCCTGCAGCTTGTTGACTGAGGGTCATTCTACCCACCATGTCTTGTGTGTTTTTGTGTAGGGGCTGCCAGTACAAAACCACAAAGCCCAGGAAACAAACCCACATCCATAAAAATAACTCCCCCCTGCAACCCCACTTTCAATAACAAATGAACCAGTAGTAATAAGGCTGTGAAGAAATTAAGACTATTATAAGAGAGAAATAAACTATTAGTACAAAATATAATTACTTAACATACACAAAGTTGATGGACTTGAAATGGATGTTAAAAAGCTATGTAGTAAAGAAAACATTGCAAATTATGGATAAGACCACAGTGGATTTCATCTCGGTAGCCTCTAGTATTTACCGCTGTTTTTCCTTTCTGGACCTCCCTCTGATGATGTTAGATGTTGACCCTGTTTAACCTTAGTCAGTCCGTTCGAGATTTCCAGGAATCTACTGTATGTGACTGTCTCCTTCAGTTGTTAACCTAGTCACTTGCAGTCAGCAGTCAGTCTTAGGCAGCAAAGGGCAGAGCAATGTCCCCCCAGGGGGTGGGGCTGATGTTTCTTCTCACGCTGCTACCACTCAGGGGAGTGGTCTGCCTGAGCAAGTTGGCTGCTGCCGTGTGGGGGATGAGTCAGCACCAGGATCCCACCTGCTACTCTCTTAGTTTTCTCCCCAAAGCCTTCATCCCCAGTCTCTCCTCAGGCATCTCTAGCCTGCTCTACCCCCACCTTTGCCAGAGCCCAAGGTAAGTGGCTGCAAATAAAAAATTTTGTGTTGGCCCTTTAAACGGCTCTTTGCATCTCCAGCCATCTGTCTCTGGCAGAGAGCAACCCTACTGCTTTTCGCAGCTGGCTGTTACCTGTGTACTTTTTAGTCTCTGGTGCTGTAGGCTAGAGATCCCTGCTTATGATGATTTAGCCTCTACTCTTCTCAGAGTGATCCAACTGGCCATTTAAATATCCCTGTTGGGCTGCTGCCCACAGGCACCCATACAGTCTTCTCGAGTCTCAGCCACACTCCTTACCAAGTATGTTGTGTTAAAGCTCAGTCTTCTGTTTGTCCGAGGTTATAAGGCTTCTCTCTTGCTGTCGTTCATATGTCTGTTCCGGGTGATTTCTCCACAATTTAGTTGAGTTGTAATTCCAGATTGGCCTGGGATTAGGTCAATGTGACTTTCATTCACTCCTCCGCCATCTTGAAACTCTGGCATTTGTATACATACAATGAAATATTTCTCAGCTTGAAAAGGAAGGAAATTATGACACATGCTACAACTTCTATGAATTGGAGGACATTATGATATGAAATAAACTAGATACAAAAGGACCAATACTATATGATTTCACTTGTATGAGGTACCTAGTGTAGTCAAATTAATAGAGACAAAAACAATGTTGGTGGCCAGAGGCTGGGTGGAAGTGGGGAACTGGTATTTAATGGATATAGAGTTTCAGATTGGGAAGATGAAAAAGTTCTGGAGATAGAAATTGGTGATGACTGCACAACAATATGATGTACTTAATGCCTCTAAATTACACACTTAAAAATGGTTTAAATGGAAAATTTTATGTTATGTATATTTTTCTACAATTGAAAAATGAAAGTAAAAAAAAAAAGTAAAAAAAATCTAATGATCTCTTATCATAAGGGAGGATTTTTGTGACCCAAGTCATGTCCTGTTAGAAAGGTTGCCATGGATTCTGTTAGAAACATTATAGTCTGACTACCAGCAATGTTGAGAAGCTGAGTCAGGGTCTTGTGTCCTTAGAAAATACAAAGTTAAGAGAAATTGGAATGCTGTCTGAAGCCTTTTATCTGAATCTCTGCCCCCGGGTTGGAAACAGAGGCAGCTTCTTTTGTCGGACTGACCTACATGGCTCAGATTCTTTAAATAAGAGATGTGCTATTCTCACTGAAACAACATCAAATAGCAACATTTCTCATTGTCTATGATTTTAAAGACCAAGATTTCTTTGTCCTACACCCTTGGTGTTAATTAACAAAAGGAGTTTTTATAGGTTCACAACAGATTTGAAAAAACAAAGAATGGTGTAGCTTTGAGATAAATTCCATTAAGAGAGGAAAAATAAAAAAAATGACTGAGTCCACTGTGGGACAAGGCTGCTTTCAGATTCTAGGGCTCCATTTTCTTGAGTCTGTCCTCTTTCTTATTTACAAGGTTTGGATTTGTTCATTTGGTGCATACATTGCTCTGCTTTCGGGCATTAATATTTAAGATTAGTAATCTAATGATATTACACACAAGAACCAATAAACTGTAAGTCTTTTTACATTATAATGCCATCCCATACAAAAACTGATAAGCTGTAAATCTTATGTTATACCACCATTCACCAAAGACACATTATTTTTATAATGAAAGTACATTACTATGAAAATGGAAATTTCAGAAATGACCATGCATAATTTTGACTATCCAAGATTTTAAAATTATGTTAATACATTTTCAGGATATAAATTTTTAAATGTAAATAGCATTTTGTAAGTTGTAGTTTGTAATAAAACTAATGTTCCAGTAGTAACTTTGAAAAGTTCCTTGAAATTTTAAAGTAATAATAATACTTCAGGAGGGTGATGAAAAGCCTAATTGATAAAAGATTATATACTTCAGCTGAATCTACTGCCTGTGAATGAAGTTTAAATAACAATTGCCTTGGGTGGGTAGCTCAGTTGGTTAGAACCTTGTGTCTATACCCTAAGGATGTGTGTTTGATCCCAGGTCAGAGCACATACAAGAATCAACCAATAAATGCACAAGTGAAGAAACAAATCCATGTTTTCTTCTCTCTCTCTCCCCTTTCCTCTCTTTCTAAAATCAATAAATAAAAATTTTTAAAAACTAAGAAAAAACTAAAAAAGAAATGTAGACTTTTTCTTATAAAGTGGCTGCAAACGAATGACAGACTATAGCAAAACAATGCAACCCATCAGACAATGCAGTTACAATATATGCACATCCTGCATAATGAAAGCCTTTATACTGTATGTATATAATTTGTGCACACAACTTGATGACCCTTCAAAGAGAATTTCACTGCAGCTAGGCTGGTGGTGGGTTGGGTAAAACAAAGGAGTTGACGGTGAAATCCTATGCCCCACATTATTCTTACAGTCTGAGTAGGCAACTAAGTTTCTTTCACAAAACCAGCTCACCAGGCTCTGTAATTAGTGGCGATCTGGCTTTTAGAAAAATATATGTAGAGGATATAATTCCAGGCTGAAACCAATGCTTGTGACAAAGTTGCACTCTGCACACAAATTTGCTACTGAGTAGCCAAGATTTAAGACTTGAAAGGTCTTGTTGGTGGCCATCTTTACTTGTGGAAATGATGAGTTAAAGATAGTTTCATCAAAAACAAAGCCGGTTACTGAGCAGGCAGAGCTGTTTTTTCTAGTTTAATTTATATTGCTGTCTGGATTTATTATACAAGGACTAGATTTAACTCTGAGAACTTCTAAAGGGTGGAGTAGTAGTCATTACCACTGATACCCAGCAGCTGAACTGAAACAGACACCGACCTTCCGTAGGAAATAAGGAATAACCCTTGCCAATTAAAGAAAGGGATTTCAACACTAATACCTAGTGGAGGGGGAGGTAAGTAAAAAGAGAGGTGGCGGCAGGGGACGGGGAAGAAATAAAAAAGCAAAAATATATTTGAATAAGTAAAACAAGATAGATAACCAGGTATTTCTCGACCAAAGAAAGAAAGAACGTTCTTTAACAACTACGAGGTTGATAACTAATCCAAACTCAGGAAACGACTCTGGACACGAATAAACTTAGTTCTGAAAAACAAGCGCGTCCAATAACATGCGAAAACACGTGGCGGGGGTGGAGAAATCGGTCGCACTAACAGGCGAGACTCTAAGTCCCATCACCCTATTCAGCAGTTAAACCGGGTTGTTTAGGGCGAACCGACGCACTGCTTGCTGGGACTTGTGGTTTTTGTTTCTGCGCCTCCTGGTGGGTTTGCGACGTTTAGCGACTATCGCGCCTGCGCCAGCGCTGGCTGAGAGGTTGGGGCAGTGGCTGCTCGTGCCGGGTGATGCTAGGCGGCTCCCTGCGCGCTAGGCTGTTGGGAGGTGTGGGTGGGAGTCGAGGGCAGTTCGGGGCGCGGGGTGTCCGCGAAGGTGGCGCAGCCATGGCGGCAGGGGAGAGCATGGCGCAGCGGATGGTTTGGGTGGATCTGGAGGTGAGTGAGGTTGATTGGGAGGGGGAGTGAAGGGAGGCGAGTGAGTTTTCGCGCGTGGGACCGAGTAGCTGTCCGGGAAGAGTGGCTGGTGTCTGGGTCTCAGATGTGGCAGGTGAGTGCCTCCCCGGTGTGGGCGGCGCGGGGAGAGTCAAGGGACAGATGTCCTGCGGGTTTGGGTATGGTGCTGAACTCTAGGGTTTTTTTTCGAAAGTGGGGAGTCATCCATATGGCTGCGCTCCCCCAACTCCGCTTAGACAGGGATCACTCGAGTGCTCTGGACCCTTTGAGTTTGGGGTCAAAGGGGCGGGGCGGGTGGGGACAGGAGCTCTGCTAGAACCCCTTCCTGAGCCATACAGGACCCTAGGTTGTTGGAGATAGATCGGACTCCGGAAATGACTCAGCCTTGACCTTCATTCCTTAAACGAGGAAACTGAGGCCCAGAAAGAGGATTTAGCTCCTTCAAGGCCGTGCTGTTAGTGAGGATCTGCATTGGGGTTAGATCCCAGTTGTGTTTCCTTTAGGTTTCCCATACTCACGGAAAGGGCTCCCCCTTCCTTGAAGCCTCAGTTTTCTCATGTATGAAATGAAGGCTATAGCAGTACTTCCCACATTTGCTTGTGATGAAGGTCAAGTGGTGTAATCAAAATGAAAACTTTGTAAACTCTGCAGAGATGTAATGATGTTAGTTATCTCTTTCAAAATTGAATGCTCTCAGCGCTTAATTTTGCTTATTCTGCGTCTGTCCTAGAGTAGGACTAGGGTGCCTGAATATAGCAGGTTTTTGGTAAATGTTTATTGAATAAACAACATGTTTATTGAAGGCTTGCCCAAGGAGCATTATTGTCTCTTCTATTTTGACTGGGATATGAATTTAATCTGCTTGAGGGAATTCCTATTACATAAACGAGCAAAATAGGCTGGAGAGATGTGTGTGTTATATATTTATTTTTTATTACAGATGACAGGATTGGACATTGAGAAGGACCAGATTATTGAGATGGCCTGTCTGATAACCGACTCTGATCTCAACATTTTGGCTGAAGTAGGCGATGCCCTGTAATACACCCATACTGTTTAGAGCATATTGGAAATCTAAAGATTGCTTTTCCCTATCTCTATTTAAAAAATAAGATCAAGATACAAAGTATTGTGCTAGGTCATGCATGATAGGGTTGGTATTAGAACCAAAGTAATTAATTTCAGGCTAGTTATTTTTCAATGAGACATGCCAAAAATTACAGAAACATAAATGCTCTTGTTTCCTGAGCAGTTACTGTGTGTCAGGTACAGCTCTAACAACATATAATGTATTCACTCTTAATCTAACGATGCCTATAAGGTAGTTACTGTTTGTTATACTCATTTTATAGAGGAGGACATATTGGCACAGAGATGTTGGATGATTTACCCAAGGCCACTTGACTAGTTATTGCAGAAGCCAGGAATTTAACCCAGGCAGTCTGAGTAAAGTGCCATAGCCAGTAAGACAACCAGCTTTGTAGTCCCATCAGGATTGGTGACTCATGCCAGGGTTGACATCTTTCTATCATAACTTTAACTTGACTCCGTATATCCAGGTTTTGCCTTTCAACTAGGACATGTGATTCTTCTAGATCTGTATTAAGATTTTAGAAAATCTGTCGATGCAGAATCATAAAATATTCTCTTGTTAATATTGGGCATGATTAAAGTTCTAACATGTTACTTTTAACTGAAACATTAAAACAAATAAAACATACCTCATGGAAAATTTAATAAGTGTGTGACAGCATCTGATTGGTAGAGTGTGAAATTCCTGGCTTTGAATAACTCTTTCATACTGTCGGCAGTATTCAGAGGCAATGAGAAACTAGAATGGGAACACAGTAAGTGTGTTTGTAGGAAAGACACCGCTGTTAAAATAAATTCCCAGAGGGTAGGATTGATGTGTTATTGGCACTGGATAAATTTCATAAGTCTATAGTTAAGACTTACTCTCCTGGGTAGGTAAAAGGGAGAAGGCATTTGTAGATGAATTGCCACTTTCGTGGAGTACCAGGCATACATCCTGGAGTACTTCCTGATGTATCAGCTGGGGGAGAACTGTTAGATTTTGTATTTCTCATCATAGCAACAAGCTTTTAAAAAATTTAAATAAATAAAGTTATTTATATAAACAAAGCCCTGAGTTTTAGGTTTGTTTGTTTTATCCTGTCACTTGGCATTTACTAGAGATGAATAGTGAAGAGAAGTGTTTGTGTTTTACCAGCCCTGCTTACCCTTGGCTGAAGAAGAGTTTTTTCCCTTTAGGCTGTTGATATAATGATGAAATAGTGACAGTTTAATGGACTAGTTAGTTGATATGTACCCTGGAGGAAATTTGGGTCTGTAGTCACTAGCTACAGATGAGTGCAGACATTTGTAAATAGACTCAGTCAGATGAGGATAAGGGTGTGAAAACATGCTTAGGGGCTGTTGGCACTTAAGTGTCAGTTCTGTGGAAAATAAAGTTTTATTTTTGTATATGACTCTGAGGGAAAGTGTTTTATGCTGGTAAAGGAAAGATCTTGCTCTGAAAATTTTTCTGTGGGTGGCTTATTGGGCTCTAGAATAAGTTACATAACCTTAGATTGATAGTAGTTAACTTGTTCCATCATAGTTTGCTAGAACTGGTTTTTACAATATGAGGTTTTGGCTTTTTAAAAAGTATGTTATCAGAACAGATTTTTTGCTTCTTCATGGAGATTGCCATTACCAATTTTGTTTGGTTAAACTCCTTATTAGTTGTACCTGTTGGACACATTTTAATCAAATTTTAGCCGTTCCTTTCAGTGTTGACAAACAATTTTTACCACTTTAATAGTAATAAAACCTTGGATTTATAGTATTTTTCTTCTAGAGAGTTTGATCAACTTTATATCTGTAATTTCTTTTATCTTAACATCTGTTTGGGTGGAGGAGGGCAGTTTACTATGTTGATTGTACAGAAGAAGAAACTTAAGGTCAAGATTACTTGCTTTAATGCCACAAATTGGGCTTCTGTTACTGCTGGGACTCTATCCAAGACCCTCATGGTTAAATGTTCTATTAAATGGAGCTGAGAATTTGAAGGCCACTTTTTTTCATTTGTCACCAATTACCTTTTTAAATTTTTAATATGAAAATATGGTTAAAATTAAATAGTATAACTTTATCCAAATATATGTATGTATATATATGGTAAGCTATTGGTGTCCAGCCCTGTTCTTCTGCCCCATAATACTCACAAAGTTTATGTATTTTCTTGGTATTTTGTATGCATATATAAATGGTTGTATTTTTTTTTAACAAATGTAAGTGAAATCATATGTGTGTATATACTGTTCTACAATTTGCTTTTTTCACTTGGCAATATAGACCCTTCAAAATGAACTCAAAATCAGGGATTGGCAAACTTTTCTAGAAAAGACCAAATATTAAATATTTTAGGGTTAGAGTGCCATATACCTCTCTGTTATATGTTTGTTTGTTTTACAACTCTTTACAAATGTAAAAATCATTCTTAGCTTGCTGGCAACAATATAGAAAAAGCTGCAGGCTGGGCTATAGTTTGTTGGCCTTTGATAGATACCTATTTCTTCTCTTAATAAGCATTTCAGTTTTCAGTTGCATGTGTGTGTAATAAAAATTTTTGTGTGTGTTTATTTATTCTTTTTTGCCATTATAAACAGTGCTAGAATAAATGAGGACCACTTTTAAAGTTAAAAAAGTGCCCTCATCTCTTACTTTCTCTGGTATATATATTTAATCCTCAGAGCAGTTTAAACTTTACTTCAGAAACCAAGGTTATCCCTGTTGCTTCTGGATGACTAATGGCTTTTCCCATCCACAGGGTCCTAACCTGATTATAAAACAGCCAGATGAGTTACTGGACAGCATGTCAGATTGGTGTAAGGAGCATCATGGGAAGGTAACATTACCAAATAGCAGGATTCCTGCCTTGAGGATCGATAAGAACATCTGAATCCTATACTGTTGTTGGATGGTATTTTAAAAAGGATTAGTGGACGATTGCTTGGCCAACTTGGGAAAGTTATTTTTTGTTTGCTTTTCATCTTTGGGACCTCTCAAGATCATCTTCCCTTGATGTCTTCTTTTTTCCTCTCCTACATTCAGTCTATTGAGACCACATTGTGGATTGTCAAGTCTTGCTCAAATCAGTCTTTTGGATAAGGTTAGGTGACGTCAAATTTCAGAGAAGAGGGAATGCTGCTCTCCTGGTAATAGTTGTTTCTTCCCAGAGATTATAGCCTTTGTCTTCTAGTGCCACCTTTTTTGACTGGAGATACTATTAACAGTCAGGAACATAGCTTATTTAACTTGATTCTTAAGGAAAACAAATCTGCAAAGATGGTGGTTTCAGCTTGAACTTGGGCTCTATAAATGATCCATTTATGGTTATATTTGCTTATTTTAGAAGTGAGGTTTATTTCTCATGCCTTTGAAAACTGACATCATGTGTTTCTGGTGGGGGCTGGGGCTTCTGTCTTGCAGTCTGGTCTAACCAAAGCAGTGAAGGAGAGTACAATGACATTGCAGCAGGCAGAATATGAGTTTCTATCCTTTGTACGACAGCAGACTCCACCAGGGCTCTGTCCACTTGCAGGTAAAATCCAATCCTATGTGTACCTTGTAGATAGTCTTCCGTTGTAGTGGTTCAAGAGACTGAAGTTCCAGAGAGATCAGCCGAGACCTCCATGTCTTCCACTTACCCCAATTTGGATTTTACAGCTTACGTTTGTGTTTAAATGTCCTTGTATAAACTTACATGTGAACACTGGGGAAATGCCCTAAACCTAACATGAGATCTGGGGTACTCACACTAACTCAATACAATGTTTTCTCATATTTTTATTATGGAACATTTTCAAATGTACAGAAAAGTTGGATTTAGTAATTTTTAATCTTGTGCCATGTTTGTTTTTGTAAATTGATACAGTAGCTAACATTTTTTTATTGGACATTTAAAATTAAATTGCAAGCACCATGACACTTTATTCCTAAATACTTCATCAAACATTTCCAAAGAGTAAGGACATTTTAATGTAACCACAATATCATCATTACATTTAAGATAATTAAAAATAATTCAATGATGTCAGCTGATATCTGGTCCACATCCAAAATATGTCTGTGTTTGAACCAGGATTTAATCAAGGTGCATGCATTTCATTTGATTATTATGTCTCTTTATTCTCTTAATCTAAAATGTCCACCTGTGATTTTTGTCCCTGTGACATTGTCTTTTTAAAGACACCAAGCCAGTTTTTCTAAGCTTTTGAAAGCGCTGCCTTGTCAGGGAAATTAATGTTCTGTGGAGATGTGTTTGTATTTGTATATGTAAACTGATGCAGTAACTAACATTTTCCTTAGACATTCATAAAAAGGTTCTGACATTAAGTATTAGAGTGTATAATGTGTACATTTTCCCCCTCACCAATGTAGCTCGTGTCTATCTTACATTTCTCATTTAAAAATTAGTGTTTTTAATATAAATTACTGTATGCAAACATGATTATGGATATGATTTGTTAAAATTGGAATGTAAGTAAAGGTTTACCAACTTATGTGATTTATTAAAAGTTAAATTCTTAGTGGTATTTTGTGACATTGGAAGGAAATTTGCACATCTAGTTGATATAAAAAAGTAACAGATTTGTGCATTATTTTAAGTATGTGGAATAATAGATTCATCCTTTTGTGCAGAGAGAGACCATTTACAAATTTATATATGACTAAGTACTCAGAATCTGCACGTGTAACTGAATCAAACACCCTCAAATCTGAGATGCTTTTAAGACTTGTTTGAATTAAGAAAGAAAACGATCTCCATTTCAAAAACAGTTTATGAGCTTTTATATACTCTTGTATACTACTAGAAATACACAGATGTGGTATACTTCATGTCTTTCTAGGAAATTCAGTCCACGCAGATAAGAAGTTTCTGGACAAATATATGCCCCAGTTCATGAAACATCTTCATTATAGAATAATTGATGTGAGCACTGTTAAGGAACTGTGCAGGTAAAGGCTATATTTAGGAACCATTGTCTTATTTAGCATGTTTTAATGGAGAATTTGTGGAAAGTGATTGAATAGAGCTGTAGTACTGGGAGTGCAAAGTGGGTGTATAGTTTCCTCATCCCATACTCTCTTGGACAGGACATTAATTTATTCTGGACTGGTGAGAATTGGAAACAATGTCAAAAATCTTCCATATAAATTTTATTAGTCCAGAAAATTTATTGAGCACTCATTCTGGGCCATGTATTGGCCTGTGTGCTGGGAATGTATAGATGAAAAGCCCTTAAGTAGCTTACAATTTAATGGGTTGACAGATGGTTTAAGAAACACACCTGAAAAATATACAGTTGATGACTTCTATAATAGAAATGTGTGTATAGAATATTGAAGGCACATGGGAAGGAGCAACAAACTGAGGGAGTGGGAGGGAATAGGAACAGGTTACATAGGAAACAGCTTTTAAGTTGAGCTTTAAAGAAGAGTGGAAGTTTTCCAGGGATTTAAATGAGAAGAGAGCAGTCTAGAGAATGGGAAGAGATGTAAAGATAGGAGGGAGCAGGAAGATAAGGTCAAAACATGTTCAAGGAATTACAAAAAGTTCATTAATGCTGGAGTGCAAAGCATGGGGGATGAGGCCCAATTATGAAGGGCCTGTATGCCATGCTAAGGGGGTTGAAGTTTCTTTTGTTAGGGATGGGGTTTCTTTGGAAAGTTTAAATAGGAGAATGAGTGACATGATTAGATCATACTGATTAGAAGGTAGCAAGAAAAGAGGTAGGGATATAAGAAAGGAGACTCTAGCATCATCTTGGAGAGAGAAGAATGAGCTAGGGAAATGGGAATGGGGTGGTAGAGAGGGTATGGGGTACAGTATTTGAGAAAGTAATTTGGCGGGCATTCAGTGCTTGAATGGGGGAGTGAGGAAAAGGAAGCGATACAAAGCGATTCTAGTGTTTCCAGTTTGGGCAGTTAGGTAGGTGATGAAACTGTTCAAAGACAAAGAGGAAAGGAAGAGAAAGAGCAGATTGGTAATTGGGGGAAGGGAGGTGTTCAGGAGGATAGGGGTATGGTTTTGTATGCTTGAATTAGGAGTGTCTGATGGATTTTTAGGTGTTGTCTCCAGTAGTCAGCTGGGTATCCATGAGAGAAGCTCAGGGGAGGGCTGGGTTGGAGTTAGCAGATTTAGGAATTTTAGGCATTGATGAGCTTATTTACTCAAAGAGAATATTTAAGAATGAAGAGAGAAGAGGGTGGAACATAGAGGCCCAAGGAAGATAGACTTGGGTAATCACAACCCAAGTGCCCTTTGCAGTTAATAAGTTGCTTACAAAATTATTTAGTGTATTTGAGACACTTGCCTTTGAGAGTTCCATTTTTGCTGTGTATAGACGCTGGTATCCAGAAGAATATGAATTTGCACCAAAGAAGGCTGCTTCTCACAGGTAAGCTTGGGTCCTTCCAGTGCTTGGCAGTCTGACATGCCAAAATCCTGACTGCATGAAATACTGACTCTTCTCCACTCTTTTTCTTTGGGGGAAAAATAAAGGGCAACTAGCATAAAGATAACTTTCTTAAGCTGAGACTGTCAGAAATTCTGGTCAGGATTCTAGCATTAGGGTCTTATGTCTTTATTGCAGTTTTAAAACTAAATAACTTAGTTTGTAGGTATGTGAAACTGTCTAATTTTTCTTGTAATGAGCAGTATTAATTTTCTCCCCAGCAAGAATATCAACTCTTAGCCATTGAAAATTAGAATACTTTGTGTACAGTTGTATATACAGTTAACCTAACTTTGACACTTTTTAGTTTTTCAGATTGTTTCTTTTGTTTGCAACTTTAGGAACAAGTATACAAGGAATTTAAAGATCTTATGTATTTAGTGTCCTCTTTTACTTTTTGATTTTTGTTGTCTTTCAGGAGGAACATAAACTTGATGGGGGATTTAGCAGCCAGCTTCTAAGGGCAGCATTTGGTTCATCCATTTACTGCGCTCCTACTATGTGCCAGGAACAGTTTTAGGCAAACACAGAAAGACCAAGTCCCTGCTCTAAAGAGTCTGGCATTCTTAGGTTTTTTAAAATTGGACTTGCATGCCCTGACTGGTGTGGCTCAGTGGGTTGGGCATCTGCGAACTGAAGTGTTGCTGGTTCGATTCCTGGTTGGGGCACATGCTTGGGTTGTGGGCCAGGTCCCTGGTTTGGGGCATGCAAGAGGCAACTGATCGATGTTTATCTTGCACATCGATGTTTCTTTCCCTCTCTTTTTCCTTTGCTTCCCCTCTCAAAAAAAAAAAAAAAAAAAAAAAAAAAAGGTAAATAGGACTTGCATGGACTACAGTACAATAGTACATGACCAGAATATCTTATCTGAAATAACTCGGCCTTGATGTGTTTGCATTCAGAATTTTTCAGGTTATAGAAACATAATAGTGTACCTGTAGTGATTATTATGTGATACCCCTAACAAGGTCTGAGGAAGTGCCCCATAATTAAAAACATTGATATTTTGCCCTGTCTGGGTGGCTATGTTGGTGGGAACGTTGTTCCATACACCAAAAGGTTGACAGTTCGATTCCTGGTCATGGCACATACCTGTGTTGCAGGTTTGATCCCCTGTCAGGGTGCGTACAGGAGGCAACTGATTGACCTTTCTCTCTTTCTCTTTCTCTCTAAAAACAATAAATATGTCCTCAGGTGAGGATTAAAAACAAAACAAAACAAAATTGCCGTTTCTACAGTGAAATGTGTGCATATTCACACGGAATGGCATTACAAACGACTATAAATAGGCTCAAATTAAGATTGGTCAGGTTTCACACATTATGGATTATAAAAGTACTTAGGATTTTCAGGTCTTTTTTAGATTTCAGGATTGTGAGTAGGATGTCGTGCACCTTCATTTAGCCAGTGGCTGTATTTTTGATAGTTTCAGCCCTCCATCGTGTACCTGGACCTGGGAAGAAAGCAAAGTTGTTGCCGTAACCACAGAAATAACCATCATGAAACTCTTACACTGAAGTTTGTTCAGCTTATTCTCTAGAAGAGGCCCTTGGCTCATCATTCAGAGCTCATTGATTTATTTGCACACTGCTCTAATAATCTTGGCTACCTGAATTCTTGAACCACAACAGATGAGAAGCAGCCTGTTGGAGAGGGAGAAAGGCTGTTAGATGGAGCCAGGCTGCCACTGGTTACAGCACAGATCATCATGGCAGAGGAGCTAGGCCCTCTTTCATGGTTAGGTATTGTCTGGTTAATCGGTGTTTATTGTGATGACCAAGGCATGAGTTATGTTGCAGTATGTCAGTACATTTTGTGCAGGGATGTCATTAAGTATTGGCAGTATTTCCCAGACTGTGTTTCATGAGCTGTTAGTTTTTCCACAGATGTGGTTAAGTTTTAGAAATACTCTGTAGAGAGTATAGTTTCCTCTTGGGAATTAACATACACATTAGTACATTAAATGCCTGCAAAGAACTTCAAAAAAGAAATGATGAATCTGGTTTTTCCTAAACTTACTTGACTCCGGAATTCTTTTTTCTCTGTGGAACACTGCACCATCCTATGGGATTCTTTTGGGAAACTTTAATCTGTTACACAGTAGAAAAATTTTATTTAACAAATATTTTTTAAGAAAGCACTTAAATTTGCTTTATTGAAATGTTCCAGTACTTGATATCAGATAGTGGCATTTACATTGGCATCTGTGGTTCTTAAGTTATTCATGAAAAGTTATTGCCCTGGCTGGTGTGGCTCAGTGGATTGAATGCCAGCCTGCGAACCCAGAGTTGCGGGTTTAACTCCCAGTCAGGACACGTGCCTGAGTTGCAGGCCAGGTCCTCGGTGGGGGGCACGCAAGACGCAACCACACATTGATGTTTCTCTCCCACTCTTTCTCCCTCCCTTCCCTGCTCTAAAAATAAATAAATAAAATCTTAAAAAAAAACCCTCACTTTAAAAGAAAAAAAAAGTTATGCTTTGTAAGTGGTTATTGTCTCCTGTTTGGGGCATTTCAATTCAGTATGGTATGTTTGCTTATAGGGCACTTGATGACATTAGTGAAAGCATCAAAGAACTTCAGTTTTACCGAAATAACATCTTCAAGAAGAAAACAGATGAAAAGAAGAGGAAAATTATGGAAAATGGGGAAAATGAGAAGACTGTGAGTTGATGTTGCCTGTTCTTGTGCTGCCACCACATAGCTCTCTGGAAGTATCTTCTGGTGGTTTTAATTTTTTTTTTCCACGCTGATTGCTTGGCAGAGCACCTTCTTTCAGTTAATTTGCATCTCCAGATTATTCAAGCAGACTGCACCTGAAATATTATTTGTCTCCTAACATGCTGTTTTCATTTATGACACAGCAGCTCCTTTGTTAAGTACCAGGTCATGTCCATCCCTTGGTACAAATCCACATTTGCTTTTAGACCATCTTTTGTTTTTTAAAAAATAATAAAGGTAGTTCTATTGAAATGCAAACCATTTTGTACCATCTATTCTTTAGTAGTTTATTGCAAAATGATGGCTTTTAAAAACTATTATGGTAGTTTAAATTCTCATAATGCCATTAGGAATGGATTAAGTTTCTTATGTGAAATGGGAAGGGAACTTGTTCTAGTTTGCTTTGCAAGTCAAGAACAACTTGAGATAGATTCAGAGGAGCAAATTTGGGTTTATTGTTGTGATCGAATTAACAGGCTTGGAATAGCTACTCTTCACTACATTTAAGAAATTCAAATAAGCCATCCAGCCAGGTTCCTCTAAGTAATAACTAAGGTTTATTGAGTAGATACATGCAAGTCCATCCCTGTGCTAGGTATGTAGAACATAAATAGGTGGCTGCCCTAGGTCTGATGGTCAGTAAGTATTGAGAAAGGATTTCAGTTTGAACATTTTAATTCCTAAGTTTATGTACCTTAGATCACAGTAGTAAGGTGATTCTTCAGCCAGAGAGTACATTAATTCATGTCTGTAGAACACATTCTTGACACATGTCTCCTTAAGAAATCAGAATTGGGAAAGACCCACACGTGACCTGTCTTTCCTAGAGAACCACTGGACTGAAAAACTAGTGATTTCAAATGACATTCTTAATATGATTATGTCCATTATGTGAACGTAGCAATGTGATCCTAATGTGTAGGAGTTATAGATACAGAAATCATTAGACTGTAGATCATAATTATCTCATAATTGAATTTACTAAGTTGTTTTACTTCTACAACAGCCTCATGAGTGGAGAGAGACTTTAACTTCTTCCAAATGTGTCAATTTAAGGCTCAAATTCACAACTGTAGTATGTGTGAATTGATGAAATCATAAGTCTGCTGACTTTTCTGACCATTTGAAATGGCATGGAACAGGAGTTTAAAACTCCTGTTCCAACTTCATTGTTTTGGAAGACAAGACTGTACAATAGTTAAGGACAGGGCTCTGAGTCAAACTCTGGGTTCACATCCAAGCTCCATGACATACTGAGTCACTCTGGCAAGTTCACTTTTCTAAGCCTCAGTTTACTTACTTATGAAATGAGAATGATTGCACCTAACTCAAAGAATTGTTAGAAGTAAATTAAATACTACTCACCTAGTAGTACAGTTCTGAGCTCAGTGCTTGGCACGATGAGCACCCTATTGTGATAGCCAGTGCATGATGATAATAGATTAACCCAATCTAGGACCCCTGGGAAAGGGTGCTATAGTGGATTGGCTATGCTGGCTGGGGGCATTATCTTAAGTCAGTGTCCACTGAATGCCTATGACTATATGATGCTGAGGGCTGTTTTAAACTTCTCTAATGCTGCGACCTTGATTGACTTAGCGCTTTTCGCTAAAATTTGGCAAGAGAGTTTTTGTCCTTAATTGGCTCTCAGGAATGTTATAAATTCTGATGCAAGAAAAGATATGAAAACACTGGGCTTGCGAAAGAGGTTCATAGGAAGCGGATATTATTCTTAACTGTTGTAGGATTTCTCCCACACAGCTGGTCTGTTTGTTTATCAGGTTAACTCAGCTCTGCCATTTAGTTTTCTTAAGAATTTTAACTCTTGCTCTTCATTTTAAATCTTCTGTCATGTGGATGGCCAGCTTACTGATTTAATTTTTGGTCCTGTGTACTCATGTAGCAGAATCCTGTTACCCCAATGAAGCTTTAATTTTTAGTAAAATAATTGGCAGCTGGTGCGATAAGCAAATCTGATCTGATGCAAGTCTGTATGAAGACATGGTGGTTCAGTGATTAGTTCATTATTTATTAGTCTGCTTACAAATAAGAAATATAAATTTGTAGTGCTGGTAACTATGATTTTACAGGGGATTCCTGAAGCTATGAAGTAATTTCTGTGAAATGAACTGCAATGCAAGTTGGTTTAAATACAACTCCAGCCTTAAAAATGATCAGTGTGTTTGTGTAGCAGACCTTGCCATTCCAGCGCTCCTGGGGGCTTATCATGCAGTGGTTCCTTCTGTCTGTGCTGTAATTATCCTGCAAACCATATTCTTAGGATCATCCCGTTGTTTTTCCCCTGCATTAACTCATGAGGTGAGTCAATCTACTGTGAGGAGAGTCTCCAGTCAGTATTCCTTGAGTCCTCATGATTATCTAGCCACTATACTGAGTCGTAGGCAAGAAAGTCCTCCTTTTCTCGGCAGCTTAGCCACAGGAGATAGGAATGGAACCTGAGACACTTGGGTTCTTTCATTTACTAAACAATATATCCCTTCATTAATAAACCATCTGACAAATTCATGGGGAAATTGATAGCTTTATTTGGCAGAACTAGTGTTCCTATATGTGTAAGCCTTAAAATAAGAGCTTGGTTGTTGCTAGAATAAGACCTCTGTAGCAGATTAATGAGAATAAAAGCAATTATATTACTATATTCTATATTATTGATGAGGCAAAAGCTGTTGTGCTCTCCTTTGATACTGTGTTTCTACTGTGAAAATTATTTTAGTTATTTGAGCAAAATTTTTATGTGGCTCTTTTTTTTTTTTTTATCTCTGTTGACTTCCTGCTTATAGGGCTTCTGATAAAACCATAGCCATACTGGTAATGTAAAGAGTTCCTCTCTAGTTAAGTATTTTCTGTTGACTAGAGAAATTTTCTAAGAGGATAGATCTTAAATCTTCTCAACACACACGAATACACAAGGGTAGTTAACTATGTAGAGGTGATGGATAAGTTATTTAGCTTGGTGGTGATATTTTTCACAGTGTATACATTTATATAAAATTAAGTTGTACACCTTAAGTATATTTCTGTATGTTAAAGATATCTCAAAGTTGTTAATATGTGTTTAAAACATTGGGATTAGAAGTCTTAATTCTACTAGAATGCAGGCAGGTATATTAGTTGCTTTCATAATTGACTTGTTAATTTGAATATATAGGACCTGAGACTTGGTCTTCAGGATAATTATTTAATCCATTTAGTTTTGCACCTGGGTTATAATACCAGTGGTATTCTATGGTACAGAAAACAAGAGTCTTTCATTGAAAATAAGCCCTAGAAAGTGGGAAGGACAGGATGTGGGGGAGCAAAAATATGTTCTTGTGAAAATGAAAACATATCATGAACAGCCTGCAGAATCCTTGGAGACCCAGAGTAAGTTTCATAATTTGGGTTGCACAACAATGTGGAGGTACTTAATGTTATTGAACTGTACACTTAAAAATGGCAAAAATGGTACATTCTATGTTACGTATATTTTACCACAAAAATATATAATTTGCCATGATCCATTTTCAGAATGACCTGGTCTTAGGACCAAGGCGGAATGGGACTTGGCTTGGAGCAGCCGAACTCTGGGGCCCTTGCTTATGCCTGTAAGAGGAGTAACTTCCCTTTGTTTGTCAATTTGTAATAGCAGGAAGTGCTATTAGGGCAGTGCTTTCTGCTATGTCAGTGTTAAAGTAGTCTAAGGAATTTCTGGTTTTGTTTACAAAGGAAATTTAACTAATTAATATCCTTTGGGAGCATCTAAACTCCTTATTTCCAAATTTAGCCATATGAGTTGGGGCAGAGATGTTTTTGGATTCTGAGTTAGGGGTACTTGTTGGAAAATATAGGTTAATAGGCTCATGTAGACTGCCCTGGAACCCAATCCTATTTTGTTTCTCAGAAAAATCTTTCATCTTGCATCCATCTCACCAGCTCACAACTTACATTGACTGAGCAATAGAATTCATTTTTAAATTGGAGACTGTATACAGTGTTTTTGTCATTATTATTAATTTTATTTATTCTTAGAGGGGAAGGAAGGGAGAGGAGGAGAGAAACGTCAATGTGTGAAAGATACATCAATTCTCTCGCATGCCCCCAACTGGGGACCTGGTCTGCAACCCAGGCATATGCCCTGACTGAGACTTGAATGATGACCTTTCAGTTTGCGGGCCAGCACTCAATCCACTGAGCCAACCAGTCAGGGCCTATTATTATCACTTTTTATATTTTATGAATTATGCTATTATAGTTTTTCCCCTTTGCCCCCCTCCACCCAGGACCACCCACTCCCCCAGGCAGTACCCCCGCTATTGTTCGTGTCCATGGGTCAAGCATGTAAGTTCTTTGGCTACTCCATTTCTTCTACTGTACTTTACATCCCCATAGCTATTCTGTAACTACCTATTTGTACTTCTTTTTTAAAAATACATATTTTATTGATTATGCTATTACAGCTGTCCCATTTTTTTCTCTCATTTATTCCCCTCCATCCTGCACTGCCCTTCCCCCCAGCATTTCCACTCTCTTAGTTCATGTCCATGGGTCATACATATAAATTCTTTGGTTTCTTCATTTCCTATACTGCTATTAACCTTCCTCTGCCTATTTTGTACCTACTATTTATGCTGTTTATTCCCGTTACCTTACCCCCATTCTTCCCCGCCCCCTCCCCTCTGATCTCTATTTCTATGATTCTGTTTCTGTTCTAGTTGTTTACTTAGTTTCTTTTTAGGTTCAGTGGTTGATAGTTGTGAGTTTGTTGTCATTTTACTGTTCATAGTTTCTGATCTTCATCTTTTTCTTAGATAAGTCCCTTTAACATTTCATATAATAAGGGCTTGATGATGATGAACTCCTTTAACCTGACTTTATCTGGGAAGCAGTTCATCTGCCCTTCCATTCTAAATGAGAGCTTTGCTGGATAGAGGAATCTTGGATGTAGGTCCTTGGCTTTCATGACCTTGAATACTTCTTTCCAGTCCCTTCTTGCCAGTAAGATTTCTTTTGAGAAATCAGCTGATAGTCTTATGGGAACTCCTTTGTAGGTAACTGTCTCCTTTTCTCTTGCTGCTTTTAAGATTCTCTCCTTATCTTTAATCTTGGGTAAATTAATTATGATGTGCCTTGGTGTGTGCTTCCTTGGGTCCAACTTCTTTGGGACTCTCTGAGCTTCCTGGATCTCCTGGAAGTCTATTTCCTTTGCCAGATTGGGGAAGTTCTCCTTCATTATTTGTTCAAATAAGTTTTCAATTTCTTGCTCTTCCTCTCCTTCTTCTGGCACCCCTATACTTCAGATGTTGGAACGTTTAAAGTTGTCCCAGAGTTTCTTAGGCCTCTCCTCAGTTTTTTGAATTCTTGTTTCTTCCTTCTGTTCTGGTTGAATGTTTATTTTTTCCTTGTGCTCCAAATCATTGATTTGAGTCCTGGTTTCCTTCCCATTACTGTTGGTTCCCTGTATATTTTTCTTTATTTCACTTTGCATAGCCTTCACTTTTTCCTCCATTTTGCAATCATACTCAACCAATTCAGTAAGTATTCAGATTACCAGTGTTTTGAACTGTGCATCTGACAGGTTGGCTATCTGTTCATCACTTAGTTGTACTTATGGAGCTTTCATCTGTTCTTTCATTTGGGCCATATTTCTTTGTCTCAATGCCACCTATTTGTACTTAACCCCCTCACCTCACCCATTGCCTCCAAAAGCTAATCCCATTGGGTAACTGTCAGAAAGTCAACTTGGATGGAGATTAGGGAGTTTAGGGAGAAGGGGACACTAGGCTAGGTCCCTAGTAAGCATTTGCTTACTGGATAATAAGTTAAGATTTTAACAATCTTAATTTGGGAAATCCTTGTTGTATACTAAAAGTGCTTATTGAAGACTAAAAGAAGGTGATAATGAGTGAGAGGTCAGTTTCACTGGGGATGCTGGTCAGCTGGTCAACTCAGGGACTTCAGAACCATACTGTAGTTAGGCACCCAAGTTTTAGGTTCCATGTTACAGGGTCAGAAACTTGATTACACCTATGGTAGACTGATCTCTTCAGGAGGAGTGGTTTCCAACCAGGCACACAAAGGATCGATATATAATTATGCATGCTGATCCGTCTTCTTTTCTAATGACTAAAATACCATATTAATGTGTGCTGGATGAGACATCTCTTTTTCCAGTATCAGAGCACTGGGAAAATGAATTTGTAATCAAAACTCACTATATAAATTTAGGCTAGGATCAACAAGGTCTTGAGGAATATTCTATATAGGTCAAGTTGATACTTGATGAAATATCTGCTCCACAATGAGGAAAACTGGAATGTTACGAGTGCTCTTTGGATGTACTATCTTTTTAGAGTAGGGCTGGATTTATGTGTACTTTTAAGTCACTGGTTTATTTTTTCTAGGCTTCCATTTTTGTTATTTTCTTTTAACACAGTTTCTGTTTTTTATGAATTTTTCATTTTGTTTTGTATGTCTTTTTTTAATTGTAAAATAACAGGCGAATATTGTAGAAAATAACCACACTGTACAGAGAAGACTGCTGCTAATATATATATAGATGCCTGTTTTTTTCTATGTGTCTGTATCTGTAGCAGGCTCCTTATTGAAGCACACTATAAAATGTAGTTATTTTGCTGTAAATATTTAAAGCAGATTGTGTCAGAGGTAACAGCAAAGCATCTTTGAGCAGACTTCTACTTTAGTAACATCATCAAAATGCCTCTTTAGATGATTATAATGCAAATATTCAATTGTTTTTTAAATAATACAGATAAAAAGCAATAGAATAAAAATAAGTCAAATGGAAATATTAAGTCATCTGTTTAGTAATATAAATGGTTCTCATTGAGGGAAGGTGCATCTCAGCAGAAATATATTTATTTGACTTTTTAAAACAAGAGTGCATAAGACACAAAAGTTAAGAGACTAGTATAATGAACCTCCATAGATCTTCACCCAACTTGAACAGTTACCTCTATTCTTGTGTCATTTGTACCCCCAATTGACTCTTCCCTCACAGATCATCTTGTAGCAGTCCCCAAACAGTGTAACATTTATTTTGTGTACATTTCAGTATGTACCTCTGTAAGATGATTCTAAAAAAATAAAAATAATAACCATGATATGATTATCATACCTAAAAGATTAACAATGATTTTTTAATATTATACATTAAGTGTATATGTTTCCCTCTTCTGTGTTTTCCATATATAATTTGCACATGTGGATTGATGAGATTCAATTTGATTTTTAGTATATTTCCCTTTCCATACTTTAGAGTTCTTTCAAGCCAGTAGCTAAGTGCAGCCAACATTTGAGGAGGGGGCAGGTTAAGCTCTACTTTCTGGAGAATGGGAGGGAATCCAGAGAGTTATTCTGATATCAAATAGTTTTTTCTTTCCTGGTTGTCTACTTGGGGCTTGTAAAGAGTGGAAGAGGATGGAAGAAAGAACTCAGGAGAATGGAAAGGATAAGGGTCAAGGGGTTCCTGCCTGATGAATTGGAGGAGCTGTCATGATGAAAATTATAGTTTAACTTTTTTTCTATTTATTTATTTTTTATTGTATTTTTTCCATTACCATTTATCCCCCATATCCTCTTCTATTTCTCCACCCACCTTCTTGCCCCAGACAAAAATTGTAGATTTTCTTTTTATGTGTTATAATTCATAACTTTAAAGACATTTATTACATGCCTACTTTCTGGCATCAGCATTAATTAGCAAAGGAAAATTGACAAAAATGGAGCATGTGAAGCTGCAGTAATGCACTGGTGAGTGAATCTCAGAGCAACCATAGAACAGTAGTCATCAGTGACAGGTGACAAGCGACACTCCTCAACATTCAAGAAGGACTTGAGTTTCCCATAGTAAAAGACAAGGCTTCCCTCCCTCCCTCCCTTCCTCCCTTCCTTCCTTCCATTAGATCTCTAGGAAAATTATAACCCCAGCAGGCTGGAATTCTCATTTTCATAAAGCTAAATGGATATTACATGAATCAATACAGAAGCACAATGTGAAACAGTCTTATTACATGGACCTCCATTTGTTACAAAGTTACAGCATTTTGGAGACAGCATAGGACCCGATAAGAACATACCTGTTATGAGTAACTCAGAGAAACACATAACCCTTTATTTGAATGGCTGGCCACTTAGGTTTTTAAAATTCAATTTTAGTTTTTGTCCTTTTGTTTAGTTTTAGTGGTAGTGAACTGCTAACAAAATCTCTGCTTCAAAGCCAACAGTAATAGAATTTTTAAAAGCTCATTAGTGTATGTATTTAAAGGTTTAGGAGGTTTGTTTTTTTTTCCCTCAGATTTTATAAAATATTTTTACTTTTTTTTTTGTTTCTACATTTACTAAATGGAATTCATTGTACCCCTCAGTTCACTTGTAGCATATTATTATAAATCAACACAAGAAACCTTTTGTTTTATTATCACATCCCTCATCTCTACTTCCACTCCTAATCCCCCCGTCCCTCTTTTATTGAATATATGTTTCTTCATTCTACCTTTTTTATTCTTAATGTATAAATTCTATGTGTGTGTGTTTTACTTTATATATATTGTGTAAATCTCATTTTACATCTTCTTAATGCCATACTGTATTTCTGAAGCTGAACATATGACTAAGTAGACATGTATCTTATTCAATCTCACTTTTTTAAAGTATTTCTTTATATGCACATTCCTCATTTTACTTATTGGTGCCACAACCAATATGGCCATGAATATATTTGCACATGTGTCCCTATGGGCCTGTACAAGAGTTTTCTGTTGAAGTATATAGTCAAAAGTAAGATTTCCAGGCCTTTGTATAGCCCTATACCTAATTTCTCAAAGTACTGACAACATGTTTTTAATAATAACTGCGATAGTTTAAATTATGACCAGAAATATAGTAGTACCATTTTTCTAGATCTGTGTTAGTGCTTGAAATTACATGAATTGATAATTCCTTTTTGCCATTTTTATGTGCAGAAAATAGTATTTCCTTGTTAAATTTGCATTTCTATGAATATGTGTGAGTTTGAGCATGTTTTTATATGTACTGCAGTTCTGTTTCTTTTCTTGTAAATTGGTTAGTTGTATCCATTGTCTTTTTTTCTATGGGATTTATGTCTTAATGATTTTCATTTCAGTTAGTTACCTCAGTGTGTTATCCACCTGTTGACTTTTTATGTGGTGACTTTCTTTAAACAGGGACCTTTAATTTTGTTATTGTAACATTTATTAATTTTCCTCCTTAAGGTTGTTTTTGAGAATATCGTATAAGATCATTCTCTACCTCAAGATCATGAAGATATTCTCATTTCTAACCTTCTTTAGCTTTATGTTTTAATTTTGTATTTCATGTTTTGGTTTTTAATACATCTGGAGGCCATATCTGGACAGTATGTGAGATAAGGATCCAGCTTTCTTTTTTCCTTAGAGTGTGCGGTTTTCCATCTCTATTTGCTAAATAATCCATCCTCTCCTACTGATTTGTGATACTACCTCTACTGCATACCAAGTTCTCATATATAGACAGGGTTGTTTCTGAGCTTTTTATTGCATTGGTTTTTGTTTGGTTCTGTGCCATCGTTTGTTTATTTTTGGGAGGGACTTTATAATTGTATATATATTTCAATTTTATTTTCCAATTACAATTTACATTAATAATATTATTTTATTTTTAAAGATTTTATTTATTTTAGCAGGTAGCAAAGGGAGAGAGAAAGAGAGGGAGAGAAACATTGATGTTAGAAAAACATCAGTCAGCTGCCTCTTGTATGCACCCTGACTGCGGACCAAACCTGCATCCCGGGCATGTGCCCTGACCAGGAACTGAACAGGTGACTCTTTGCTTTGTGGGATGATGCCCAACCAACTGAACCATACTGGTCAGGGCCATTTAATATTATTTTGTATTAGTTTCAGATGTACGGAATAGTGGTTAGACAATTATATACTTTACAAAGTATTGCCCTGCTATTTACAGTACCCACCCTAGCATCTTAAATAGTTATTGCAATATCATTGAATATATTCCCTATGCTGTCTTTTATTTCCCTGTTACTATTTTGTAACTACAAATTTGTATTTCTCAATTCCTTCACATTTTCAAGGAGTTTTCCACCTCCCCTCCCTTCTGGCAACTATCAGTCTGTTCTCTGTATCTATGAGTTTGTTTCAATTTTGTTTGTTTATACTGTTCTTTAGATTCCACATGTAAATTAAATAATATGACTTAATTGATTTAGTGTAACAGCCTCTAGGTCCATCCATGCTGTTGCAAGTGGTAATACTTCATTCTGTTTTATGGTTGAGTAATATTCCATTGTATCTATGTACCTCAGCTTTTTTATACACATCTATTGATGGGCATGTGGGTTGCTTCCATATCTTGGCTATTATAAATTATGCTGCAATGAATATAGGTGTGCATGTATTCTTTTGAATTAGCATTCTTGGTTTTTTTGGATAAATATCCGGAAATGGAATTGCTGGGTCATATGACAGTTCCATTTTTAATCATTTGAGAACCTCCATATTGTTTTCCATTGTGACTACACCAGTCTGCCTTCCCACCAACAGAACCCAACAGTTCCCTTTTCTCCACATCCTCGGAAGCACTTGTTGTTTGATGATTTATTGATTATAGCCATTCTGACAGGTATGAGGTAATATATCATTGTGGTTTTAATTTGCATTTCATGTCTCTAATGATTAGTGGTGTTTAGAATCTTATCATATGTACATTGGCTTTCTGTATGTCCTCTTTGGAGAAGTGTCCTTTCAGATTCTCCCCATTTTTAAAGTGATTTTTGGTGTTGAATATATGGGTTCTTGGTATACTCACCCCTTACCAGATGTTTTTTTTCCTTACCAGGTGTTTTATTGGTGAATATGTTCTCCCATGAAGTAGATTTTGAGTTGTTGATAGCTTTCTTTGCTGTGCAAAAACGTTTTAGTTTGATGTAGTCCCATTTGTTTTTTCTTTTGTTTCCCTTCCTCGAGGATATGATGTCAGAAAAAATAATTCTGTGAGAAATGTCCAAGATTTTACTGCCTATGTTTTCTTTGTTGTTAATCTCTTATGTGCCTAACTTATAAATTAAATTTTATCATCCACATAGGAAAAAACAGTGTATATGTAGGGTTCTGTACTACCCATGGTTTTAGACATCCATTGTGGGTCTTGGAATGTATCCCCTGCAGATGGAAGGGACTAGTGTACAGAGGAATTTCCCAGCAGCAAGTCTTGCCCTGGCTGGTGTGACTCAAGTGGATTGAGTGCCAGCCTGCGAATCAAAGGGTTGCCAGTTTGATTCCCAGTCATGGCACATGCCTGGGTTGTAGGCCAGGTCCCCAGTGGGGAGCCACGTGAGAGGCAACCACACATTGATGTTTCTGTCCCTCACTTTCTCCGTCCTTTCTCCTCTGTTTAAAAATAATAAATAAATAAAATCTTAAAAAAAATAAGATCTGTTTTCTAATAAAAACTCCAGTAGTTTTCAAAGAGGTATTTGAGCTAGCAATTTTTTCCAAAAGAAAAATGTTTAATACAAAGATTCAAGATTCACTTTATGATACATGATAAAAATCAAGTATCCTTCTCTTGGTAAGAGTTCAACTTTTACATTTTTTTCTCTTTAACTTGCTAGGCTTTTCTATTACTCCTGCCTCCCTCCCCCTTTCCTGTCTATGGTTACATTGACAGATTTCCTCCTTCACAAGCTAGGATTATCATTAAAAATTTTAATATACCCTTTAGCTTTACCAATGACTGGGTAATATTTGTAAATCTTTCTTTCTCCTCATCCTCATGTGTACTGTTAGCTATCCATCTCCTTGGATAAAAATATGGCATTTTACTTCACAGTTTTTCTTGTTGATTTTTGGTATAGGAAGAAGATATATATTGTATGAGTTTATACTCACCCTGGATTGCTAAATTATATACTCCAGTAATTCTTTCAAACAGGGTATGCAAGATATAAACTTTCTGAATTCTTCGATATCAAAAAATATTTTTGTTTTACCCCCAAATCAAATGCCAAGTTGGCTGGATATAGGGTTCTAAGTTTAAAACTTTTTGCCTGCAGAAACCTTATGATATTGCCCCATTGACTTCTAGCATCCAGAGTGTCCAGTGATAAGTCTTTTGTCAATCTAATTCTTATTCTCCTCTAGGTTGTTTATTTTTTTCTCTCTGGAAGCATTTATGATTTTTTTCTTTATCATTGCAATTCCTGAATTTCACCAAGATGTATCTACGAGTGAGTCTCTTTTAATCAATTTTACTGATTACTTGATAGGCACTGACAATCTCAAGACTTGCGTCTTTCTTTTAGTTTTGCAAGATTTTCTTCAATTATTTCCTTAATCATATCCTCTACTCCATTCTCTATTACCTTTTTTTTTTTTGAATTCCTATTAAATGGGTGTTTGAGTTTCTGCATCTATCTTCTCTGTCTCTTATTCTTTTCTAAAAATTATTTTATTTTTTCCTTTACCATTTATCTTCCCTATATTATTCTTTCTTTAATTATTATCTGTTTTACTGTTTGCATTGTATTGTTAGAGAATTCTTCAATTTGATGTTGTAGATTGTTCAAGTATGTCTATTCTGTCACTCAGAGTAATAATTGAGGTTTTTGCTTACAAGACTGGTAATTTTTTATTTCTGGGATGGTAATTTTTAATTTTCCAATCTCCTCTTGTATCTCTCTGAAGAAATTAATTGCATTTCTTCTAAAGTTTTCTTCTATTTCTTGTATTAAGTCTGTGTCTTTAGTTATTAGCTCATGTTTCATCTCAGAATGTGAAGCCAAATAACTACAGACAATTTGTTTTAGTCCACGTGAGACCTCTTTTTCCTCAATCTGGGAGATAGTCTTTAACTTTTCTAGTTCAGAGTTCTTTCATTTCTCCCACATCAAGAACACTTCCAATTGCCACCTGAGCCTTTCTCCTCCTGCTCAGAATCTTCTACCTCTTTAATCAAAATATTCTCCAAGTCATGACTAGATATTTCAACTCCATGGTTTGTATTAACAGAAAGGTTGAGTGCTGTTCCTTACATAGTACTGAAGCATATTTTTCCTACTCCAGTCCTGAGGCCCTTTCTCCTTCCAGCTCTGATGTCTCTTCTCCCTCCCCCTCCAGCTCCAAGGTCTCTTTCCTCCAACTTTGAAGCTTCTTTTTCTTCCTCCTCTAGCTCTGAGTCTTCTTCTTCTTTGAGGGCTTTTTTTTTCTTTCACCTTGAAGCCTCTTCCTTTTGAATCTCTAAGTTTTTTAGCTCCTCAGACTCAGCAACCTTCTATAGTAAATAGAAAGCTCAAACCATCACTGGCTGCTCCCCCAACTCCATGCTATGAAGTTATTGGAGTTTTATCTACTTTTGTTTTGAATCCCATATATTTGTCCATCTCTCTCCCTCCTTCTCTCCCTCCTTCCCTCCCTCCCTTCCTTCCTTTTTCTGGAAGTACACCTTTCAGTAATTCTTTCATAAAATATTTTGGCTGGTAAATTTGCTGAGGCTTTGCATATCTGAAAAAGTCCTGATTTCACCATCATATTTAAATGCTAGTTTAACTTAGCGTAAAAATTTAGGTTAAAAATCATTTTCCTTCAGAATGTCGAAGACATTACTCCATTGCTTATTAATGTCCAGTGTTGCTGATGAAAAGTCTGCTGCAAATGTGACCATCTTCTTTGGAGACTTAGAATTTTCCCTTTATTTTTGAAGTTCCGAGGGACGTTTTCTTCTGTCACTTCTTGACTAGTTCATCCTTTCCATGTTTTTGGTCATCTCCTGTAACCTCTATATGGATGTTGCAATTTCTACCTGTGTTATCTACATTACCTATGGCTTCTTCCACACTTTCCATGACTTTGTAATTTTGTGATTCATTTGGACAGTTCCTTACCTTGGTTAATATTGTACTCATTAGCTTTTTCTAAGTTGCTCCTCAGTTTGTTTTCTAGGTCAGATTTTTAATATCCTCAACATAGTTTTCTCCTATTTTCTCTATTAATCTTGTTTATATTGAGGCTGCATCTTTTATTTGTTGCCACTCTTTTCTGGTACTGGAGTTACTTGGATTTTTTTATTTCAGGTATTGTATTCTTTATTCCAAAAATTTCCTTTAGGTCATTTTTAAGAGATTCCCTTGTCTCTTCAATCAGTAAGTCCAGATTTTTCATCAATACCTTAAACTTCTCTTGACATATCTTTGTATTTTAAATCCAATAACCAAGCCATCTCAGTTTCTGTCAACTGAATTTTTCCATGTGGATGCTATTTTTTTTTTTTTTGTTTCCTTGCAAGTCTAGGAATTTTTTATTGTACACTGGGCATGGCGAATATGTTGTCAAGACTGGATCATTTTCTTTTCCTGAAGAGTAATTTTTGTTCCTTCAGACCTGCTGGACTCCCTCAAACTCAAAAATATTTAAAAATAAAACCACTGAGGGTCTTTGGCCTGGAAGGCGAGCTCTCTGCAGAGCAAGACTTGGTCTCCTGCACAGCTAGTCTCAGTGCCTGGAGAAGGAACCTGACCTGAGGGTGCAGACATGATAAGGGGGAATGCGGGTTGACTCACAGTCTTTTGCTGGCTCCCCCTCTCCTCTTGTGGTGATTGAAATTCCCCTTGAGTTAGTGATTTTGAAGTGCTGTTTTCCTCATCCTTAGGTGTAGAAGATTATTTGGAAAAGAGGCACACACTGTAGACTGAGAGATAATAATCTGCTAATTTCATCTCTCTCAGAAAAGAAATACTAGATGATGAAGATTGTCAGGATTTTTTTGAGAATCTCCCAAAATACCACTTTTCTGAAGTCAGTCTTGGTACAGTGATGAAATCAGATTAGATTAGGTCAAGTATATCCAATTTTCTCACCTTCTTGCTAAGCAATATTAACTTTGCATTTTGTCAATATTTTTTTTGACAAACTGGATATTCGCCTCTTTGCAAAACCAAAGAGTGGTTTTGCACAATCAGTGTGTTAAAGATAATGAGTGGTAGCAAATGAGATACCCCCAAATATGCCTCTTTGGCATAAAAATTATTCTGAGCTGATTATTTTAAGAAACTTCAGGCAAAGGAGAAGCTCTGAAAACAGAGTAGACATTTAGGAAGGGAAATTTACATTAGTAAGAGGCTGGTACCAAGAAGAGACCTATTCCCAGAAATTACTTTTTCATGTGAAGAGACTTATCTACAAGGCAGGGAAAACTTCACTTATTGTACATTTCCTGTTGCCACCTTCCTGTAATTTACCTTTCCTTACTTTGAAGCTCCAGCCTCCTATCCCTTTCCATAACTCAGGATGATATGTAATTGCCTGGCTGCCTTTTAATTCTTCTGTCTTTGTGGGGGCCTCATATGTATAAAATTAAAACTTATTTTTTGTCTTCTGTTAGTCTGGCTTTACTACAGGAAGTCTCAGCCAGAAACTAGAAGGGTGGAGGAAAAATTATTTTTCCTTCCCTGCAGTTAATTCAATCCTCTATTTTTAGAGAAGTAGAAAAACTGCTTGCAGTTTTAAAATGGAAAATTTGCTTACTTTTAGACCTCAAGTTTTCCAAAAAATTGAAGTTTTAATCTTAGTAAGAGAACTTTATTATAATGAACAAAATGTTATGATTCATTTTGAATTGAAAAATTAATAAAATAATGAAAGTACTCCGATTTTATTTATTGTTTTTTAATTGAATTTATTTGGGTGACATTGGTTAATAAAATTATATGGGTTTCAGGTGTACGATTACATCATCTGTACATTATATTGTGTGCTCACTACCCAAAGTCAAGTTGCCATCCATCACCATTGATCCCCCTTTATCCTCTTCTACCTCCCCTGCCCCATTTCCCACTAGTGACCTCTATACTATTGTCAGTTTATAAGGCTTTTTTTTTTTGCTTAATCCCTTCACCCCTTCTACCCAGTGTCCCAAACTCCTCTCCTCTGACAGCTGACAATCTGTTCTCTGTGTCTATGAGTCTGTTTCTATTGTTTATTAGTTTATTTTGTTCATTAGATTCTCCATATAAGTGAAGTCATATGGTATTTGTCTTTCTGGCTTATTTCACTTGGCTTATTTGACTGGCTTATTTCACTTGGCATAATACTCTCCTGGTCCATCCTTGCTGTCACAAAAGGTAAGATTTCCTTCTTTTTTACGGCCGAGTAGTATTCCATTGTGTAAATGTCACATAGTTGCTTTATCCACTCATGTACTGATGGTCACTTGGGTTGCTTCCATATCTTTGCAGTTGTAAATAATGCTGCAATGATCATAGGGGTGCATGTATTTTTACGAATAAGTGTTTTAGGTTTCTTCGGATATATTCCCAGAAGTGGAATTGCTAGGTCATAAGGTAGTTCCATTTTTAATTTTTTGACGAAATTCCATACTGTTTTGCACAGTGGCTACACAAGTCTGCATTTTCATCAGCAGTGCATGAGGATTCCTTTTTCTCTACATCTGAGCCAACACTTGTTTGTTGATTAATTGATGATAGCCATTCTGACAGGTGTGAAGTGATATCTCATTGTGATTTTAATTTGCATTTATCTGATTAGTGATATTGAGCATCTTTTCATATATCTATTGGCCATCTGTATGTCCTGTTTGGAGGAGTGGCTATTCAGGTTCTTTGCCCATTTTTTTAAATTGGATTTTGTGTGTATGCTGAGTTATATAAGTTCTTTTGGTTGTTTTTTTTTTTTTTTTTGCTAAAGGTTTATTTTCTCATTCAAGTGTGGAGAAGGAGAGAGAGAGAGAGAGAGAAATGTGGATGTGAGAGAGAGACACCAATTGGCTGTCTTCTGTCTGCACCCCAACAGGGGATCAAGTCTACAATCTGGGCATGTGCTTTGTCCAGGAATCAAACTGGCAACCTTTCAGTTATGGGATGATGCTTTAACCAACTAGCCACGCTGGCCATGGTGACTTGTGTTGGATATTAACCTCTTATCAGATGTACCATTGGCAAATGTGTTCTCCCATTCAGTGGGTTGTCTTTTTATTTTGTTTATGGTTTCCTTTGCTGTGCAAAAACTTTTTAGTTTGATGTAGTCCTATTTGTTCATTTTATCTTTTGTTTCTCTTACCTGAGAAGATATATCAGAAAAAATATTGCTGCAAGAAATTTCCAAGATTTTATTGCCTATATACTTTTTTCTAGGATTTTTATGGTTTTGAGCCTAATGTTTAAGTACTTAGTCTATTTTGAGTTTATTCTTAAATTTTTTTTTAATTTACTGATTTGAGAGAAACATCAATGTGTTGCTCCACTTACTTTTGCATTCTTTGGTTGATTCTTGTTCATACTTTTACTAGGGATTGAACCCGAAACCTTGGTATATCACGATGATGCTCTAACCAACTGAGAACCAACTGAGCTACCCAGCCAGGGTTAAAATTTTTTAATTTTTAATTTTTTAATTTTATTTTTATAAGTATCCCAATTAAAACAATACACATACAACCACAAGATTATAAAACTGAATGCATAATTCCATTACAGACTGTTTTGATTTACAAAGTTATGTTTTGCATTGGGTGTACATTTACATATGAAATTATCTACTTGGAAGAAATCTTTAGCAATTGTTGGCTTTTCATATTTATCAGAGGCATTCTTAAAATTATATCTCAATGTTTTTGAACCGTAATGACCAGAATTGAGGCAACTTGCCATTTCAAAACTCTAAAGGTAGCATACCTTTGTATATATCCATTTCTGCCACTAATAAATCATCTGACTTCAGACAAGTGCATAACTTTTCTGTGGCTCAGTTTCCTCTTCTCTAATATGGATAATTTTAATGATTAGACAGTACTAGACTGACAAAATATCAATGGCTTTGATATGGGTTATGTGTGTGTGAGAGATGATGAAGTAAGAGGGAGGTGGGTAGAGGGGGAGTTGAGAAGAGACCTAAAAATGTTGCCCTGGGAATAAAGTCATGTCTTGTGTCATGGGTGTTCATATGCCCCTCCCAGTCAGGATCAGCCCTGAACCTTTTCTTTAAGTTGGGGGGAGGGGTATCACATCAACCAGCCAATGGCATCTATGCAGTGATGAATGGATTAGCTGTTTAAATGGTAAGAGTCACTGGCCTGCTGATACCACAAAGCGTGACCACACGGGATCCTGTAGAGATGGCCTTGGTTTCCACCTTTTCCCCCAAATGATACCTCGTTGATGGGGGGAGTGTTTCAAGACCCCTGAATGGAGGTCATTGGGCTTTCTCCCTGCGTGTGTAGATAGATGATATGAAGTGGGGGTGGGGGCCAAAGGTCTGCTGCTGCCATTTGGAAACATTTGTGTCATGTAGATCCAGCCTTAATGTTTGTTTCTGACATCCTAGTGATAGCAGACCCTGCACAAGGTGGATATCAGAGTTAATACTGTGAGGAGAAAGAATAATGAGAATAGTTTTACCAAAGATAATGAAACACCACATCATGTCTGCATTTTGCCATTGATTTGAGTGCATTCTTAGAAAACAGAATGTAACATTTCTGGAAATTATATGCTCTCTAGCAACTATGTGTGAATTTTTATACAGGTACTATTATATAAAATGTTATAAAAATAGAAAAAAACTTTGTCCCGGAGTACTCTGACATTTGCATGTCAGAAAGACAGAGGAGTAACTAGCATAGGAAATTGAAAAGGGTCAGGCTAGAGGGTAAGTGGAAACCAGGGGAGTGTGATGTTTAGAAACCAAGTCATTTGTGATTTGAATTAAATGCTGCTGCCAAGTATATTCAGATTTATAGCTATCATTGGATTTAACCATTCAGCAGTGTTTAGTGACTTTTAAAAAATGTTTTTATAAAATTACAGTTGACATACAATATTATATTAGTTCCTGATATATAATCCAATGATTGGACATTACATGACTTAAATGATCTCCCTGATAGAGTATCCATTTAACACCATACATAGTTATTACAATATTTTTGACTATTTTCTCTATGCTGTATTTTACTTCTCATGACTGTTCTGTAGCTACCAATTTGTACTTCTTAATTTCTTAACCCTTTCACCCAATCCCCCTCCCACCTTTTGAAAACAGTCTCCCAGCCTCCTCCCCTCTGGCAATCATCAGTTCTTTCTCTGTGTCTGTGAGTCTGTTTCAAATTTGTTTGTTCATTAAGTTCCATATATTTGTAAAATCGTATGGTATGTGTCTTTCTCTGACTTACTTCATTTAGCATAATACTCTCTGGTTCTTTCCGTGCTATTACAAATGGTAAGGTTTCCTTTTTTTATGGCTGAGTAATATTCAATTGTATATATGAGGCCTGTCTGGAAAAAGTCCAGCAATTGTTAATATGATAGGAGTGGTTTGCACAACATCGATGTGACCTGGCAGCCAAGGAGAGTGGACTGGAATGCACATGTATGAACAATGATAACTTCACTGTACTACTCAGTGGGGGTGGTAGACCCTGCTGAATGAGCACGTGTAATGTTTGGCTGTTGCATTCAAAATGACTGAGCAAATAGAGCAATGAATCTGCATCAGATTTTGTGATTAGCGTGAACATTCCTCTGTGGAAGCTATTCGGATGAGTCATAAGGCTCCAGCTATGGGTAAGTGGTGATTGGCAGCTTCATCACAACAATGCACCTGCTCATGTATCATGTCTTATGCAGAGTTTTTTTCTGTGAAACATCAAATCACTCAGGTGACTCAGCTCCCCTGCAGCCCAGATTTGGCACCCTACAACTTCTGGCTTTTCCCAAAACTAAAATCACCTTTGAAAGGGAAGAGATTTCAGACCATTGATGAGATTCAGGAAAATATAGGGCAACTGATGGCAAATCCAACAAAGGATTTTGGAGAATGTTTTGAACAGTGGAGGAGAGGGAGAACAGTGTGAGGTCACAAGTTGCCTGCTTTGAAGGGGACTGAGGCATCATTGCCCCATGTACGTACAATGTTGCTTGTATCTTTTTCAATAAATGCCTCTATTTTTCATATTACCTGGCTGGATCATTTCTGGGCAGACTTCTTATGTACCACAGCTTTTTTATCCCCTTGTCTATTGATGAGCACTTGGGCTGCTTCCATAACTTGGCCATTATACATAATGCTGCAAAGAACATAAAGGGTGTATATATTCTTTTAAGTTAGTGTTTTGTGTTTCCTCTGAAATCTCTAGAAATGTAATCACTGCATCTTAAAACAGATCCATTTTTCAGTTTTTTTTAATTTACTTTTTAAATACATTTGTCTCTGCCTCCCCCCCACCTCTTTCCCTTGCCCCCTCCCACCTTCCCTCCCTCAGCTCTTCCCCTTTGGTTTTGTCCATGAGTCCTTGCTATATGTTCCTTGACTTTCCCCTTCCCTTCCCTTTCCCTGCCCCCCCCTTCTCTCTTGTCTCTGTTGATTTCTTTTCCTTTCAGTGTTCCTGGTCATATTTTCCTTGCATCTTTGCATTGTTGGTTAGGTTCCGCTTATAGGTGAGATCATATGGTATTTGTCTTTCGCCCCCTGGCTTATTTCGCTTAGCATGATGCTCTCCAGTTCCATCCATGCTGTCGCAAAGTTTAGTACTTCTTTTTTCCTTTCTGCTGCATAGTACTCCATTGTGTATATGTACCATAATTTTTTGATCCAATCATCTACTAATGGGCATTTAGGTTGCTTCCAACACTTGGCTATTGTAAATTGAGCTGCTATGAACATTGGGGTGCATAGGTTCTTTTGTATTGGCGTTTTGGTGTTCTCAGGGTATAGTCCCAGCAGGGGAATCGCTGGATCAAAAGGCAGTTCCATTTTCAGCTTTCTGAGGAAATTCCACACTGCTTTCCACAATGGCTGCACCAGTCTGCATTCCCACCAACAGTGGACTAGGGTTCCCTTTTCTCCACAGCCTCGCCAGCACCTGTTGTTTGTGGATCTGTTTATGATGGCCATTCTGACCGGTGTGAGGTGGTACCTCATGGTGGTTTTGATCTGCATTTCTCTGATGGCTAGTGATGCTGAGCATCCTTTCAAATGCCTCTGGGCCCCCTGTATCTCCTCCTTAGAAAAGCATCTGCCCAGGTCCTTTGCCCATTTTTTGATTGGATCGTTTGTCTTCTTGGAGTAGAGTCGAGTGAGTTCTTTATATATCTTGGAGATCAAACCTCTATCTGATGTATCATTAGCAAATATATTTTCCCATACGGTTGGCTCCCTTTTCATTTTGCTGATGTTTTCTTTTGCCGTGCAGAAGCTTCTTATTTTGATGAGGTCCCACTTGTTTATTCTTTCCTTTATGTCCCTTGGTTTAGGAGACATATCAGTGAAAAAATTGCTGCGTGGGATATCTGAGAGTTTCCTGCCAATGTTCTCCTCGAGGACTTTGATGGTGTTGCGACTTATATTTAAGTCTTTTATCCATCTTGAGTTTATTTTTGTGTATGGTGTCAGCTGATGATCCAATTTCAATCTTTTGCATGTAGCCGTCCAGCTCTCCCAACACCATTTGTTGAAGAGGTTGTTATGGCTCCATTTTATGCTTCTGCCCACTTTGTCGAATATTAGATGTCCATAGAGACCTGGGCTTATTTCTGGGCTTTCTATTCTGTTCCATTGGTCTATGGGTCTGTTCTTGTGGCAGTACCAGATTGTTTTGAGTATGGTGGCTTTGTAGTAGAGTTTTATGTCCGGTATTGTGATCCCTCCTACTTTGTGTTTCTTTCTCAAAATTGCTGCAGCTATTCGGGGTCGTTTATGGTTCCATATAAATTTTTGAAATGTCTGTTCTATTTCTGTGAAATACATCATTGGTATCTTAATAGGGATTGCGTTGAATCTATAAATTGCTTTGGGTAGTATAGACATTTTGAGGATATTAATTCTTCCAATCCATGAGCACGGTATATGCTTCCATTTATTTGTGTCTTCCTTAATTTCTTTTTTCAATGTTGTATAGTTTTCTGCATACAGATCTTTTGTGTCTTTGGTTAAATTTATCCCTAGGTACTTTATCTTTTTTCGTGCTATATCGAATGGTATATTTTTTCTGATTTCTTCTTCTATTGCATTGCTGGTGTACAAAAACGCCTTTGATTTCTGAATGTTGACTTTGTATCCTGCTGTTTTGCCAAATTCATTTATTAGGTTGAGTAGTTTTTTGGTAGAGCTACAGGGTTCTCTATGGACACTATCATGTCATCTGCAAACAATGATAGTTTTACTTCCTCCTTTCCTATTTGGATGCCTTTTATCTCTTTCTCTTGTCTGACCGCTGTGGCTAGGACTTCCAATACGATGTTGAAAAGAAGCGGTGAGAGCGGACATCCTTGTCGTGTTCCCGATCTTAGTGGGAAAGCTTTCAGTTTTTGCCTGTTGAGTATGATATTAGCTGTAGGTTTTTCATATATGGCCTTTATTATGTTGAGGAATGCCCCATTTATTCCCATTTTGCTGAGTGTTTTGATCATAAATGGGTGCTGTACCTTGTCAAATGCTTTTTCTGCATCTATCGAGATGATCATGTGGTTTTTTTCTTTTCTTTTATTGATGTGGTGTATCACGTTTACTGATTTGCGTATATTGAACCATCCCTGCATCCCGGGATGAATCCCACTTGATCGTGGTGGATAATCTTTTGAATGTATTGCTGGATGCGGTTTGCCAATATTTTGTTGAGGATTTTAACATTTTTGTTCATCAGCGAAATTGGCCTGTAGTTTTCTTTCTTTGTAGGGTCTTTATCTGGTTTTGGGATCAGGGTGATGCTGGCCTCATAGAAGGAGTCTGGGAGTCTTCCCTCCTCTTGGATTTTTTGGAATAGTCTGAGAAGGACAGGGGTTAACTCTTCCTTAAATGTTTTGTAAAATTCTCCTGGGAAACCATCTGTCCCTGGGCTTTTGTGTGCTGGGAGTTTCTTGATGACTGCTTCCATTTCCCCAGCTGTTATCGGTCTGTGCAAGCTTTCTGTTTCTTCCTCCTTCAGTGTTGGAAAATTATACTTTTCTAAAAATTTGTCCATTTCATCAAGATTTTCAAATTTCTTGGCATATAATTGTTCATAATAGTTTCTGATGATCATTTGTATTTCTGTGGTATCAGTTGTTATTTCTCCTCTTTCATTTCTGATATTAATTTGGGTCCTCTCCCTTTTTGTCTTGATGAGTCTGCTTAATGGCTTGTCAATTTTATTTATCTTCTCAAAGAACCAGCTTCTGGATTGGTTGATCCTCTGAATTGTTCTTTTTGTCTCTATGTCATTCAGTTCTGCTCTAATCTTGACTATTTCCTGCCTTCTACTTGCTCTGGGATTTATTTGTTGTTGTGTCTCCAGTTCTTGAAGTTGTAGTGTTAGGTCTTTTATTTGAAATGTTTCTATCTTTTTTAGGTAAGCCTGTATTGCTATGAACTTCCCTCTCAGGACCGCCTTTGCTGTGTCCCATAGGTTTTGGACAGTTATCTGTTCATTTTCATTTCTTTCCAGAAAGTTTTTGATTTCTTCTCTTATCTCATTATTGACCCATTCATTGTTTAATAGTGTACTGTTCAGTGCCCATGAGTTTGCAAGTTTTTGAAGTTTCTCTTTGAGGTTGATTTCGAGTTTCAAGCCCTTGTGGTCTGAGAATAAGTTTGGTATTATTTCAATTTTCTTGAATTAGCTGAGGCTTGCTTTGTGTCCTATCATGTGGTCTATCTTTGAAAAACTGCCATGAGCATTTGAAAAGAATGTGTATTTTTCTTCTTTGGGATGTAAGGTTCTATATATGTCAGTTAAGTCTCTTTGATTCAGTGTGTCATTCAGCGCCACGATATGTTTATTAATGTTTTGTTTGGAAGATCTGTCCATTTTTGACAGTGGGGTGTTGAAATCCCCTACTATCAGTGTGTTGCTGTCTATATCTTTTTTGAAGACATCCAACAATTTCCTTATAAACTTGGGGGCTCCTATATTGGGAGCATATAAGTTTACAATGTTGATGTCTTCTTGATAGATTCTTCCTTTAAGTATGATAAAGTGCCCCTCTGGGTCTCTCTTTATGGCCTTTGCTTTGAAATCGACTTTGTCTGATACAAGTATGGCAACGCCAGCCTTTTTCTCACGTCCATTTGCTTGGAATATTATTTTCCATCCCTTTACTTTCAATCTGTGTAGGTCTTTTGCTGTGAGGTGGGTCTCTTGTAGGCAGCATATGTGTGGGTCATGTTTTCTTATCCATTCAGCTACCCTGTGTCTTTTGATTGGGGCATTTAGTCCATTCACATTGAGAGATATTACAGATAGAAACTTACTCATCTTTTCTCTTTGTACTTGTGTTCCTCTCTGTCTCATTCTTTTCCTTCATCTGCTTAAACCAGTCCCCTTAGCATATCTTGGAGTGCTGGTTTGGTAGAGATGTATTCTTTTAGCTTTCTTTTGTCTGGGAAACTCCGTATTTCCCCTTCGATTTTAATGGAGAGCCTAGCTGGGTAGAGCAGCCTTGGCTGTAGGCCCTTGCTTTTCATGGCTTGGAATATTTGTTGCCATTCCCTTCTGGCTTGTAGTGTTTCTGTTGAGAAGTCAGCTCCTAGGCGTATCGGGGCCCCCTTGTATGTTACTTTCTCCTTCTCCCTTGCTGCCTTGAGGATTCTCTCTTTGTCTTTGAGAGTTGCCATTTTAATGATGATGTGTCTTGGAGTGGACCTCGTTGGGTCCCTCTTAAGTGGGGTCCTCTGTGCCTCCTGGATCCATGAGAGCCTTTCTCTCCTCATTTTAGGGAAATTTTCCATCATTACTTTTTTGAGGAGGTTCTCTATTCCTTGCTCCTCTTCTTCTCCTCCCTGTATCCCTATTATACGGATATTATTGCGTTTCAGGTTGTCCTGCATTTCCCTAAATGCTTCTTCATTCTTTTTGAGTCGTTTTTCCATTTCTTGTTCTTTCTGGGAGCTTTTTTCTACCTTGTCCTCCATCTCACTGATTCGATCCTCAGCTTCATCCAGCCTGCTTTGTATTCCTTCTACTGTGTTCTTCAATTCCGAAATGGTATTCTTCACATCCTCTTGTGTCTTCTTGATAGTTTCTATGTCCTTTTCCAGGCTCATGTAGTTTGCTGTAAGATCCTGATAGTTTCTCTGCAGTTTCTCATAGTTCTCTTTGAGCTGGCTGAGCTCATTGAGCTTCCTTAGAACCATTGTTTTGAATTCCATATCTGATAATTCCCTTGCCTCTATTTCATTTAGCTCTCTCTGTGGGGAGTCCCCTTTTCCACTCATTTGAGGGGAACTTCTTTTTCTTCCCATTTTTGTGAGAGTCTGTTAAGTATTTTTGTCCTTTACGTTTCTTTCTGGGCTTGCCTCTGATGATGTCAGTTGTTGACCCTATAGGGCCTTGGGTTGTTTGTTTGAGTCTTTCATGAGTCTAATGGCTGTGTCTGACTCCTGCTTGGAACAGCTCTGTGACCCCTTCGGTCAGGGCTGAGCTATTTTTTGGGATCTCTCTGCACTCTCATGCGGGCTCCTTGGGCGCGTTCCCAGCGCGGCAGGGTCCCCCACCTGCCTGGGCTCGCATGTGCTTGCCCCAGACCAGGGGGCTTATTCGCGACCTCCCGTACTCATCTGGCCTCCCTGACAGGCGAGCTTCGCGGCAGTGGTCAGTTTAGGGTCTTCTATTGTGTGTTTTCCCTGCTTTTGGCTCTTTGGGTGCATTGCTTGCCCTCGCCAAATGGGGACTATGGAAATGGGAGGAAATCAGCTCTAGGACTCTCTGGTTTATCCTGTTTCTGGTCTCTCCTCCAGGGACTCTGGGCAGCTCTACTTATTTTGTGGGCTGCTCCGCAATCGCGGTGGGTAGGTCAATTTACGCCTGCCCTTGCCCCTCTGTGCACTCCCTCGCAGGCCGTATGGGTGCTAGTCTGTGTGAGGCCTTGCCGGCAGGTGCAAGCGTTCGCCAGCCCGCGTGGGTCACACACATGCTCGCCAACCCTCGCCGGTCACTCGGCGCAAGTGTGCGCGCCTGCTCTGGGTGTTTTGGGGGTGTCTATGTTTGCTTTTCAGCTTTTGGCTCTTTGGGGGTGTGACCTCTTCCCGCGCAATGGAGACTACGGCAAGGAGAAGGAGGCGGGACTCCCCGGTTCCTCCTCCCGTTCTTTCCCCAACGCCACTGTCTCCAGTCTCTCCTCAAGGCTCTCCCAGCCAGTCTGCACTCAGCCCCGTAGCTCACACGCATACTAGCTGTGTGCGGAGCGCACAAAAGGCAGGTTAATTGATTCCCTTATGCCTGAGCGAGATGGTAGCTCCAGAGTGGGAAGTGCGTTATCACCCGGGCTCCACTGGCCACCGTGTCAGTTCTCTTCACAAAGTTTTCCTCACCAGTCTTTTCCCAGGCACCAGCCCACCCTGCTGCCGCCTCTACCCAGCGATCAAGGAGGGTGGCTGCCGCTGCAACTTTTGCGTTTGCCCTTTAAATGTCTTTTTGCATCCCCAGCCACCTGTCTCTGGCAGAGAGTGCCCCTAAGCTTTTTGGGGTTGCGTTTTGTCTGTATTTTCTCGGCTTTAGCTGCTCTAGTTTAGGGGTTCCTGTTTATGATTCAGACCCCGTTCTTCTCGGGGGGACGCTAACTGGCCGTTTCAATGTCCCTCTGGTGCCAGTGCCCGTGCGCACCCAGCCCACCCTCTCGAGCCTCCAACGCAATTCTCACCCGTTGAGATGTGTGAGAGTCGAATCCACTGTCCGCGGCACCAAGGCTCCTCTCCCACTATTGCTCCACTGCTTTCCAGGTGATTACTCCATTATTTAGTTGCAATTCCAGTTTGGTTTTGGGAGGAGGTCAGCGTGACTCCCTTTCACTCCTCCGCCATCTTTTTTCCCCCATTTTTCAGTTTTTGAAGAAACTCCATACTGTTTTCCACAGTGGCTACACCAATCTGTGCACTCCCATAGCAATGCACAAGTTTTCCCTTTTCTTTACATCCTCACCAACACTTGTCATTTGTGGATTTATTGATGATAGGCATTTTGAAAGTTGTGAGGTGATATCTCATTATGGTTTTAATTTGCATTTCTCTGATGAGTAGTGATGTTGAGCATTTTTTCATATGTCTATTGGCCATCTGTATGTCCTCTTGGAGAAATGTCTATTCAGGTCCTCTGCCCATTTTTAATTGGATTGCGTGGGGTTTCTTTGGTGTTGAGTGTATGATTCTTTATAAATTCTGGATATTAACCCCTTATCAGGTATATCATTGGTGAATATGTTCTCCCATTTAGTAGATTGTCTCTTTATTTTGTTGATGGTTTCCTTTGCCCTGCAGAACCTTTTTAGTTTGATGTCCCATTTGTTTATTTTTTTCTTTTGTTTTCCTTGCCTGAGGAGAAATATTAGAAAAAACATATTGCTAAATGAGATGCCAGAGATTTTACTGCCTATATTTTCTTCTAGGATTTTAATGGTATTGACTCTTACATTTAAGTCTTTAATACATTTTGAGTTTATTCTTGTATATAGTGTAATTAGGTGGTCTAGTTTCATTTTTTTACATGTATCTTTCTAATTTTCTCAACAATATTTATTGAATAGATTGTCTTTATGCCATTATATGTCCTTGCCTCCTTTTTCAAATATTAATTGATTATACAGAAGTGAGTTTATTTCTGGGCTTTCTATTCTGTTCTATTGATCTGTGTGTCTGTTTTTATGACGGTACCATGCTGATTTTGTTATTATGGCCTTGTAGTATAGTTTGATATGAGATAGTGTTACACCTTCAACTTTGTTCTTTTTACTCAATATTGCTGAGGCTATTCAGGATTTTTTGTGGTTCTGTATACATTTTTGGATTACTGTTGTATTTCTGTGCATTTTTCCATGTGTCTATTGGCCATCCTTATGTCCTCTTTGGAGAAATAGCTATTCATATCCTCTTTAGTTTGAGGTCCTCAGGTCCTCTCTGGATCTGAGTGTGTCCTGCCAGAGCTGTGAGATTAGTTACTTTGAGGAGAGCAATTTTGATGGAGAGATGTGGACAAATGTCTGATTGGAATGGTTTTAAAGGAAAATGGAAGCAGAGAAGTAGGAGCAGAAAGTATACACATTAAAAAGAAAATATTTTGTATTTCATATAAAAAACAGTACTTAATGTGTTTGGAATAACAGGAGACATTTACTGACCACTTACTGTGTGACAAACACTGTTTTAGACACTTCTATTAACTTGTTAATGAAGAATAAGAAGTATAGACAATGCTTGTTTTGCCTGATTGTGCAAGACTGTGCCGACTGAAATCATGCAAAGCAATGTTAAAAATCAATGGGAAAGATTCTGAGTGTTCTGTGACCTTTAAAAGTTTTTGTCAAAACATTCTGCACTTTAACTCTTACTTTTGGTTATTAATATATTGGGAAGTGAAAAAGTAGTAAAACTAATGTTCATTTACAGTACACTGTAATTTAAAATGTCAGAAACTTGGAAATTAAAGTATATTATTTCACTATTAAAAATTCACAAAGTACCTTCTCGTCACAAAACATATGCCATGGACCAAGCACCTTTTCTATGTTCGTCATACTCCTTTCTGTGTTTGGATCAGTTTCCAACATTTTATTCTTTCCTCTTTCAGTGCTGTATCTCCAAGAGCTCACCTAACACGGTGTCCCTTCCTCGGGTATATCACGACCACTTTCCTCATTTATGTTTATAAATTCACCTTCACTGAGTTCCTCAGGCTGCCTATATGCCCCTCTCTGAGTCTGGGTCTTAGTGTGTCCTGCCCGAGCTGTTCATTGCTAATATGCCAGAGTTTTAAAAAATATGTTGAGACCAGGAGGGAGGGAGGCATCACAGAAGATGGATGCAGTGGCAGAAGTAACCTAAAAGTGGAAGAGTGGTTTTTCAGGGCAGGGCCCTCTCACCCCAGCTCAGCTGTGCTGGGCCCTCCCAGAGCAGGGCCCAGGCGAAATGCTCCAGCAGCCTCACCCTGCTTTCACCACTGGTAAACAACTTTGTGGATATGAATTCACCACTTCTCATTTAGTCAGTCTGGCTGGTGTTTGGTACTGCTGGAGAAATAAAATTGAAAACAAAATCTCCTGCCAACGCAGAAAACTCCTCCATAAACGTAGAAGACAAAACAGCTTTATTATTGAATAAGCATTTAACCAGCATGTGATGTGCATCACAGGGAAATCAGCTGAAGAGAATGTCAAGACAGAAAGAAATCTCACCTTCTAATATAATCAGACAGATACAACGTATTACATCCATGTTGTCAAGGTAAAAGATAGCTAGTTATCAGGTAAGAGGACATGACTGCACCATTAGTCTCATGTATTTCATCCTAGATTCACTTCGTAATTGGGGTGACCATCTGTGTTTGCTAATTGCAATTATCTAGAAGAATAATGAAAATTTTCAAATATGTGTGACAGGCTGATTGGAGCCAGATATACAAGTTAAACTCCCACAGTGACAGGAGTGAGGGGTGCTATCTTCCATGATATTTATGGTTTAGAGATGGCTCCTAGGTCTTTGAGAAAGACATTACTGAGTTATGAAACCGACAACAGGCTTATGTAGCTTTTAAAAATATTTATATACATTTTAAAAAGAAAGAATTTACAAGTTTTCTAAAGGAAATGCTCATAGAAAAGGTGTGTATGGGATCTTTCCCTTTTTACATCAGAGAAAAATTCAACTATTTAAAAAAGATTTGTATTTACCCTCACACTACTTAAGATCAAAAACTTTTTGAATGCTTATTTCTGTTCATTTGATTTCACTGGGGACAGGAGAAGAGCTTGTTATTAACCTCCAAAAAATTGCTTTGATTTTAAAGATTAAGCTTGTTAAAGCCACTAATTAATTACTGCAGCCATTGTTGTCAGAGCCCTTTTTTTTCCTTTTGTCTGTATGTGTTTTCAGGCATGTTTAGCCAGCTATACTGTGGAGAAAGTCTTTTACCTTAAATTCTCTTTGATTTTGAATGGTGATGACTATTAAATGTTAATGTTGTGCCCACTGTCCTGGGCACTGAGGATAAGTGGTAACCATGACAGGCATGGTGCGTCCCTCTGGAGCTTGTCCTCTGGCAGGGAACAGACATTTCACCATTGTAACCAATGCTGTGAGTGCTCCCCTGGAGACATGCAGGGAGGTCTGGAATAGCATCGTGAATCAAGTGCACTCTCTAGCCTGGCACTGCAAGAGGTCAGATTATGGAGGACCTGTAAACCATAGTAAGGATTTGGTATTAAAGTTTTAGTGTCTTGGGCCTATACCTAGAGGTTTTGATTCTTTGGTTTTACTGCGACACAAGAGCCAATATTTTAACAAGTTCCTCTATGGGACCCTGTGTAGTCAGTTTCAACACATCTCTTTGAACTCTGGCCTTTATAGCCTTTGAAGGATTTTAAAGGCAGATATTGAAATAATTAGATTTGAATGGAGGAAGGGGACAAGAATTGTCATAGGGCAGTTAGGTGGCTATTGCAGTAGTTAAGAAAGGAATTGTTGGTAGCTTGGGCATAAAAGAAGTGAACAGTTCTGAGATATTTAGGAGATAGAATGGGACTTTGTGATCATTTAAATGTGAAAAGAAATGCCAAAGGAGAGGAAAGTATTATGGTTGACTCCCAGGTTTCAGATTTCAATAATGAGCATGTTGGGTTTGAGGGGTAGGAATGAGGAGTTAGGTTTTTAAACACAGAGACAGCCATGTGGAGATTTTTAGGAGGCAGTTAAATGACGGAGGGAACAGGGCTCTGAATCCCGCAGAGCCTGTCCCGGGGTCATCACAGATGGGGGGAAATAAAATGAGTCATCCCAGACACTTCTCTGTCTGCCAAGAAAGGGGTGGCTCTTCCCTCTAGTGGAGAAGGCCCCGAGCCTCTGTGTCCAAAGGCTTTTATTGAAAGGGTTATTAATGGGGCTAGGTAGTAGGAATGTATGGGTGATCTCATTATATCAGTATGTTAATGTTTACAGAGAATAGATGATGTTTTGAAGAAAACAAATGGCAGGAACACACCGATTTACATGGGTCCGAGAGGAGACGAGTAAACATGAGAGTGTAAACATAATAGCGCTAAAGAGTTTAGGATCAGGGTCTGTGAATAATGTAAATTTCCTTCCCAGCATGAGCTGGTTATCATAGCTTTTGAGGGAAAAACAAAGCATGCATCAAAGAATTTACTTCTAGGCCTGATTTCCCCTGGGAACCGCCAGATCCAGTTTAGGCCTGTCTCCAGTATTGTTTCAAGCCTGAGCCAGGCAGGGGGAGCAGAGCCGCCAAGAGATAAGGAGACTTCTTTCAGATAGAATGAGGATGCTGGCCATATCAAAGCTGAGGGGTGAGGGTCTTTTTGCCCTTTCCCTCTGTCTCCCAAGTTTTTCCCTGATGCACATTGCATCTGCGCCTGTCTTAGGTTGCCTCTTCCACTGGGGGGTCTTACTCATCATTGACTAACCAGCCATCCTCCAGGGCCAAGCAGGGTGATGTGAGGGAGGCAGGGGCTGTGCCCCTGCCAGGGGGACAGGTTTTGTCTCCTTAGTGGCCTATTTTCCCAAGGCCTCCTTGATTAGCTTCAGCCTTGGGGCCTTCTCATCTGTAGGAGGGGCTGCAGTTCCTGAAACCAGACAGGGTGTTTCCCAACAGCTAGATACAGCAGTTTGAAGCTCAGGAGCTCTGGAGTGGTCTGTATTAGAGATGTGGATTTGAGAGTGGTCAGCTGATAGATGGTAACTGAATGGGAATGGATGAGATCACCCAAAGAAAGGCTACAGATGAGGAGGGAAGGTCTGGAGCAAAACATGGGCAATGTCAGGCTATCTTTTGGTATAAAGAGGAGCCAGCAGTAAATATTGAAAAGGAATGGCTAAAGATATAGGAGGAAATTTGGGAGAGTGCTGTACACATGAGCATATCTATGAAGAGTGGAACCTGGTGACTTTCTGTACTTGTAATTATGCAAAGCAAGTTAAAAACATTTTAATTTCATTTTAAGAAACTGTCCCCAAGTCTCTCTTCTTCCTTACACACATTGTTAATGTTTTCCATCTCACCTTTGTTTCTAGACTTCTCAAGACCAGGCATTCATAACTTTTAGACCCTGTAAATGAAAACATTGTTAGGAATGTTTCTGAAGTGCTGGCCAAGGGTTATGATAATGACTGCTTTGTTTTCTGCTACTGGGTCATATATTTTCTCAGGTCATATATTTATCTTTCATTGAGAAATGCTTCAGAGTGAGAAATGGGAGTCCATGCCTTTTCCTCTGAATGTGAATTTCTCCCCTGCATTTGAAAGTATGTGTTTTTTTTTCTTTTTCTTTTCTTATAAGGCTGCCTGACCCAAGACTCTTGACCAGGGGTCAGCAAATGTGGCCTTCCATGTGCTTGTGTACAGCCCCTAGCCAGGAATGATTTTTATATTTTTTAAATGGTTGCATTTTGAGGGATTACATAAATACCTAATATAACTTTGATTTTGTCTCTTGGCTCACAAAGCCCCAGATGTTTACTGTGTAGCCCTTTATGGAAAAATTTTGCAATCCTTGCTCTTGACTATTTCTCCTTAACTACATAAGACTGAAAAGAAATCTCTCAACTCAAATGGGCAAGTGAGCCAGGACAGTGGTTCTCAAAATGTAGTGTGGTCAGAATTACCTGGGGGGATTTTTCCAATATAGATGCCTGAGCCCCATCCCCAGCATATGGAGTGGAACCAGAGAATTGATGTTTCTTCTTTTTAAAATTTCTTTTTTGTGGTACATTTGGCATGTAACATGCACCATCACATTATATTAGTTTCAGGAGTACAACATAGTGATTCAATATTTGTATATATTGTGAATTGATCACCATGATAAGTCTGTCCCCATAGTTACAATTTTTTTATGATGAGAACTTTTAGGCTCTACTTTCTTAGCAACTTTAAATATATAACATCATATTATTAACTATAGTCATCATGCTGTACATTACATCCCAATGATACATATTTTATAACCAGAAGTTTGTACTTTTCAAAAAGTACAAACTTTCCCCCCTTCATCCATTTTATTATGGCAACCACCTATCTGTTCTCTGTATCTATGAGCTCTTTTTCTTTTTTTGTTTAGATTTCACATACAGTTGAGATCGCACAATATTTGTCTTTCTCTATCTGACTTATTTCACTTGGCATAATGCCCACAAGGTCAATCTATGTTGTCACAAATGCCAAGATTTCATTCTTCTTTATGGCTGAATAATATTCCATTGCATGTGCATGAGTGTATGTACATGTTTATCATACTTTATCCACTCATCCATTGATGGACACTTAGGTTGTTTCCATATCTTGGCTATTTTAAATAGTGATGCAACAACTATGAGAGTGTATATATTCCCTCAAATTATTGTTTTTCTTTCATTAAGATAAATACTGAGGAATGGAATTGCTGGATCATATGGTAGTTGTAGTTTTTTTATTTGTTTTTTTGAGGAACCTCTATATTGTATTACATAGTAGTTGCACCAATTTATATTTCCATCAACAGTGCACAGGGGGAAGATGGAGGCATAGGTAAACACTCCTCACCCCCATGTACAACTATGGCAAAAAATACAGCTACACTACAAAACAAATATCACACAGAACTATCAGAAAATAGCTGTGTGAAGTCCAATAACCAAGGATTTAAAGAAACCACATTCATCCAGACGGGTAGAAGGGACGGGGATGTGGAAAGGTGTGGAGATGCAGGGTGGCACAGACAGGCACAGAGATGGGAACGAGTGGTTGGATAAAAATTGGGAAGGATACCTTGGGAGTGAAGGATCCCAGCCCCAGTCCCGACCACCCAGCCCAGGGTTCTAGCACCAGGAAGATAAGTTCCCATAACTTGTGGCTGTAAAAACCAGTGGGGTTTAGGGTGAGGGAAGAAATTATGTCCCCTTAAAGGACCCACAATGGACATAGGACTCATGCAGACCCACTCCCTCTAGGATTCAGCACCAGGGCAACAACTGGAAGAGCACCAATGGCATATGGGGAGAAAGTGAAGTGTGAATGGGGAGACTGCTACCTCCCGGATAAAACTCCAGAGGCCAGGCAATGGGATTGTCCCCTCTGTGAGCCCACCCCCACACAGAGAGCAACAGAGCAGTGACATGGTTGTTCTACCCTGGGGATTACCTAAAGCTCCACCCCATACAACTTAACAGGTGTGCTAAGACAGAGAGTCAAAGCAGCTCTACTAATACAGAAACAATTACAGGGAGGCTGCCAAAATCAGGAGACAAAGAAATATGGCCCAAACAAAAGAACAGGACAAAACTCCAGAAAAAGAACTAGATGAAATGGAGATAAACAATCTATCAGATGCACAGTTCAAAACACTGGTGATCAGAATGCTCCAGGAGCTTGATGGGTACTTTAATGACATAGAAAAGACTCAGGCAGAAATGAAGGTTGTATTAAGTGAAATAAAGAAAAATATACAGGGAACCAATAATGGAGAGGGTGAAACCAAGAATCAAATCAACAATTTAGAACACAAGAAAGGAAAAAGTGTTAAGTCAGAACAGCAGGAAGAAAATAGAATTAAAAAAAAATGCGGAGAGGCTTAAGAACTTCTGGGACATCTTTAAAAGTACCAACATCCAAATCATAGGGTTGCCAGAAGGAGAAGAGGAAGAGCAAGAAACTGAAAACTTATTTGAAAAAATAATGAAAGAAAACTTCCCTAATTTGGTGAAGGAAACAGACACATAAGTCCAGGAAGCACAGAGATCTGCCAAACAAGTTGGACTCAAAGAGGACCACACCAAAACACACGATAATTAAAATGCCAAAGTTTAAAGATAAAGAGAGAATCTTAAAAGCAGCAAGAGAAAAGCACTTAGTTGCCTACAAGGGAGCTCCCTCAAGACTATCAGCTGATTTCTCAAAAGACACTTTGCAGGCTGAAGGAACTGGCAAGCCGTATTCAAAGTGATGAAATCAAGGACCTACAACCTAGATTACTCTATCCTGCAAAGCTATCATTTAAAATGGAAGGGCAGATTAAGTGCTTCCCAGACAAAGTAAAGCTAAAGGATTTCATCATCACTAAGCCATTATTATATAAAATGCTAAAGAAAATTATATAAGAAAAAGAAGATGAAAACAATGAACATTAAAATCACAATAAATTCACAACTATCAATAATTGAATCCAAGTAACAAACTAAGCAAAAAGCAGAACAGGAACAGAATCATAGATATGGAGATCACTTGGGGGGTTATCAGTTGGGAGAGGGAAAGAAGAAAATTGGGTAAAAGTGCAGGGATTAAGAAGCACAAATTGGTAGATACAAAATAGACAGGTGGATGTTAAGAACAATATAGGAAACGGAGTAGCCAAAGGACTTATATGCATGACCCATGGACATGAACTAAGGGGGAGATTGCTGGCAGAAATGGGGGTACCAGGTAGAGAGGGGAAAGGGGAATAAATTGGGATAACTAATAGCATAATCAGTAAAATATGTTAAAAAAAACAGTGCACAAGTGCATCCTTTTCTTTATATCCTCACCAGTACTTCCTTTTTCTTTCTAATAATAGTCATTCTAACAGTTGTGAGGTGACATATCATTAATTTGTATTTCCTTGATTATTAGTGACATTGAGTACTTTTTCATATGTCTATTGGTCATGGGCATATCTCCTGTAGAAAAATGTCTATGCAGGTCCTGTGTCCATTTTTTAATCTGGTTATTTGTTTTTCGCTATTAAGTTGTATGAGTTCTTTATGTACATATTTTCCATATTAACCCCTTATCAGAAGTATGTGTTTCTTAAGTAATACAGTTTCATCACAATAAGAAAAACAACAACAAACCAACCACAAAGCTACTGCTTATAATAATGTTTGATGTAGTAGGCATACATCTGTCAAATCTATCCCTCTTGGGGAACCAGTTTACTCTTACTCTACCAAGTGAATTGTCAGACTCTCAGCCTGTCAAGACTGATGCCCTGCCTCCCCACCACATGGATTGTGGACACATGACTCTATTCCCTAGGGCCAAGTGATTGATTTAGGAATGGGCACATGGCCACAGATTCCTTTTGGGATGTTAGGGGATTTTTTCTTTTCTGCTTTGGTTGCTGAGCTAGAAAAATATGAATCTGTGTCCACGGTGAGGGCTTCTCTGAGGAAGTAAGCCACCAATAACCAGAGATGAAGTTGAGAGACAGAGAGAGATGAGCTGTGGTGACACTTTGTGAGTGGTGTGTCCAGCTCTCATTTTGAACCCCCTGTATTTACCAGTTATGTGATAATAACCCTTCTCACTTAAGCTGATTGGAAGTAGACTTTTTTCATTAGCAACTGAAAGAGTTTTAATTAATCCAGTGACTTGCTTGTTGAAGTGTTCACTCTAATGTTCAGGAGACATTTATTAAACATCCTTTCTGGGCCTAATGCCTACTACTACTCTATCCCTCTATACTTACAATGACAAAAAAAGGAGCATCAAATTGTGACTTTTTAATTTTAAGTCACTGAAGAGCAGTATGCTCCCTTTCAGGAAAATAAATGATATTTAGTACAAGGGTAGAGACTATGCAATATTTGCTAGATTACTTTAAGAAATTTCTTTCTAGAAGTTATGCTTTCTGTTTTAATGCTCAATTAGAGAACAGAGAAGGACTTTGTCCACTGAACTTGCCTCAAGTGAGATTCTAGAAGTTATGATTGGATTCACCAAGGACCGTTTATTTCTGTCCTAGGGAATGAACAAATGGAGTCAGAACTCTCCCCGTGTTGTGAGGTTGGCTGTCTAACCCTCTGCACCAAGTGAGTTCCTAGCTTAGTGTGGGGTTGGGGTGAGGGGGTGGGGTAAAGGTATCACTGTGGCAAAAGGCTGAAAACTATGATGTAATATTTGAATATTGCTAGTGTTGCCTTGGACAAGAGTGAACAGAGACCTGTAATTGGTGTCCTGAAATTTCTATCTTATTGCTCAACAAATTTTAAAGTAAGCCCAGAGCAGAAAAGAAACTCACTCTAGATTCTCTCATAGAATTGTCCACTTGAAACCTATATAATTTTATTAACCAGTGTCACCCTGATACATTTAAAAATTTTAATTTTTTAAAAAAGGAAAAAAATAAGCATAATTGTCTTGAGTGAAAAAGAAAATCCATAGAAGATAATCAAATTGGAGCATTATTGCCTAAAAAAAGCAGAATACTAGTTCAGATGAATTAAAACTGCAGTGATAGAACTTTTACTAGAACACGTGAAGAGGACAGATATTTTGATTATATCTTGTGATAGGAGAAGTGAAATTTTAAAAATAAAACCTCACAAGCCAAAAAAGTGAATAAGCCCAAATAGTAGAAAATAGGTAATATTACATAGTGGTTAGAATGCGGGTTTTGGAACTGGGTTCAAATCTTTGGTCTGTCACTTATTTGCTGTGTGATCTTGGTTAAATTTATTTAACATTTCTAAATCACAATTTGCTCTTCTGTAGTCCAAGGGTAATGATAGCACCTGCCTCTTGAGATTGTTGTATGGAATGTGATATGAAGGTAAAGCATTTAGCACAGTGTCTGACATACTTTAAGTGATAAACACATGATAAATATTCTTAGGAAAAACACATAGAGGGGTCAAAATTGATAAACTAAAACTCATATGTCTAAAACAATGTAGCTATCTAACTTTTCAGTGGCTGGGTTAATAAGCATTCCTGATGTTGAGAGGGCAAAAGTAAAATATTCCATCACAGATCAATGTCTTTTCCAGTTTTCAAGTATTATATTTCAGGTTATTTCCCCATTTTTTTCTGTTGGTAAATGGACAGTCTTGGCAGATTCCTCTCCCTGCCATATCTGCCTTGAGCACCCTCCCTTCCTTCTCCTCCCTGTCTCTGATTGCTCGCTGGGCACAGAGATAATAAGCTTATATGACCTACTGGTAGCAGGAGAGATTTCTGTCCTAAAAGAGATCTTTCTCTGCTGGTTTCCACTGAATGCAGATATGTAACTCATGCCACCTCATTGTTGAGTGTCTTCTTCTGTCCTTTCTGCATCTGCTGCTGATGCATTTGCAGCTGCTTTAGCTTGTGGCTTGTTTTCCAGTTAAGGGAAATTCAAGATGTTTGCTCTTGGAAAAGTTCTCCATGGTGTTGCATAGATGACTGAGCTCCACTTGAGGCTTACTGTTGTGGATGACCATATCTGACCCAGCAGCATCATTCCCCTCTCCACTCCCCCATCCTTTGGTGTCATTTACCCATGTCATTGTTTTTATTCTACTATATATTGGCACAATGGATGCACAAGCCATCCTTTTATCAAAGTTCCAAATAGAAAGTGAGATTTGAGTCCTCCTTTTGGCTTTTGGCGTGACCTCAAACTATCTGGGGTATTTTTATTGCACCTTTCTGCTTTCATTCACCATGGGGTGTGGGGAAGACACAAGGACTCCCCTTGATAACCTTTCTCCCCCCTATTTCTAGTGCCCAGTGGGCTTTCTACTTTTCTAGGTTGTGGAAATTCTGTATCTTCTTTCATGTGTACTCTATGGACTTTGTAAGACTGATCAGTTGGGCATAGTTGACTATTTTGATACATGAAGGAGCCTAAATACCTTTTTGAGAGTATTGTCCCCACAATCAATCAATCAATCAATCAACCAAACCTAGCTTTCAAGTCTTTTCTGTTTCTTTGTGCTAGAATTCTGGTTTAAAGATCAAAACTGAGCAATACTTTTTTTCTCCCCAAAATGATGAATACTGTTGATTAGGCAGGATAACACACATATGGGAAATAAAATTTATATCAATTTAAGATTTAAAAAATATTATCCTTATTTCAAATTGTTATAGAAAGGGATCATCACAAAGTAAAAAAAAATCATTTGTAATTCCATTTCCAGGGAATAATCATTTTAATAATGTTTTCTAGCTGGGTGCTATTTGGCTGACTTAGCACAAGTTACTTTACTTCTGATCCTTAGTTTCCTTCCCTGTCAAATGGGAATGGCTCCTCTGTTGACAGAGGGTTGTTTAATTTAAGATGGCATTTTTATCATAGAGGAAATAATTAAATATAATTACTTCTGATTCTTTCTGTCCTTGTTGTAGTACTCTGTTACTTGAATATGTGTATCTTTATAGTACATTTTAATATTTTGTAAGACAAATACACAATTTTTATCTTATTACACATCTTTATTATCATTTGATAAAATTCTTTTTTGGGGAATATATTTTTTCTTTTTTCCATATTTTATATTTTATTGTTGTTCTATTACATTTGTCCCAGTTTCCCCCTCACTTTGCCCTCCACCGTCCAGCCCAGCCCACCCCCCGCTCCCACAGTCATTTCCCACCCTGTTGTCCCTGTTCGTGGCTCTTATTACACATCTTTTAAAGTAATTTCTGCAAATTATAACTTGTTCTTTCAAATGAACATTAGAATTATTTTATTAAAAATTTCATTGATATTTTCATTAAGATTATCTTAATGATTTTGATATCAAACTTTCTAATAAACAGGTTTTTTCTGGGCCTCAGTAACATTTGGCAGTTTTTATCATGTAAAGTGTTTCACACTTCTTATAAGATGTTTTTAGGCATTTTATGATTGCAGTGGTTGTCTAAAATGAGGATTTTTCCTTGTTAAATTTCTGAACTGGTTACTGGTGGTATATAGGAAAAAAATTGTTGATGTTTGTAATTTTAAACTAGTTATCTTGCTGACTTTTTCTCCTAGTGAATTTTCATTTGATTCACTTAGGTCTTCTATTTAGAAGAGCACCATTGGAAAGCAGAGACTAATTTGTCACCATGTTTCTAAAATTTATCAATTAAAATTTTTTTGTCCTTTATTGCATTTGCTGAAACTTCCAGAAAAGGGCTAAATAGTAAATGATCACACTGCTTTCGTTCCTGAATTTAATGGGAATGGGCTCATCATTAACTATGATATTGGCTATTTATATGTAATAACTATTTTCTAACAGATTAAGGATGTTGTTCTCTAGAATCAAGAAGCTTTTGCATTTAAAAAATATTGCGCTTATTTTAATTATTTTTATTTTTTCACTTACTGAAATAATTCTTTTTTAATTTTCTGAGGTATTGAAGTGACTAATTAATTGACTGGTATATTTAACATGCTATTGGATTAGCATGTTATTTATATTAATAGGGAGATTAGTTTGTGGTTTCCCTTTTTTGCACTCTATTTGTTAGACTTTGGAATTAGAGTATTGCTGTTTTGAGAAAATGAATTGGGAATTGTGCCATCATTTTCTATGCTCTGAAACAGTTTACATCACATGTGAATTATCTCTCCTTAAAGCTCTGCTAGAACTCACTAGTAAAATTATCCAGACATAGTACAGCATTTGGAGTTATTCCCGATGCAGACATTTCCATTTCTACCATAGTTATTGGTATCCAGGTGGACTACTTTCTCAAGTCATTTCTGGAAGTTTATGTGTTTTTAGAAAATCATGTGTTACATCCTTATTTTCAGAATTTTTAACTTAGAGTGGTACATTTAAATTTCTTATGCCATTGTGATGCACCCCCGTATCTGTGAATAAAGCCTAATTTTTACTTTTAATGTGATGCACCCCCGTATCTGTAAATAAAGCCTAATTTTTACTTCTAATGATTTCAATGTGTTTTCTGTTATTTATTTTTAAAATTTTTTAAAAAAGATTTTATTTATTTTTTATTTTTAGACAGAGGGCAAGGGAGGGAGAAAGAGAGGGAGAAAATCATTAATGTGTAGTTGCCACTTGCGTGCCCCCTTCTGGGGACCTTGACCACAATTCAGGCATGTGCCCTGACTGGGAATCAAACTAGCAATCCTTTGGTTCATATGCCAGCACTCAGTCCACTGAACCATACCAGCCAGGGCTGCTTTCTGTTGTTTAAATCTGTGAGGTGTTTGTCCATTTTATTGATATTTACAAAGAAATTAGCTCTAGGACTTATCAAATCTATTGTTTTTATTTTATAATAGTTTCTATTTTTGCATTATTATTAATTTATTTTTCTTCAACACCTAGGCTTTTTTCTTTTCTGACACTTTTTTCAAATTCAGTTTTTTTATTTTTGAAAATATATATAATTAAGGCTATTGGGTTTTTTCCTGAATATAGTTTTCCTCATCATATTAATATTGATTTGTAGATTTTGTTTTGTTTAAAAACTGTTGTTACAGCACTTTTAAACTTTTGTAAAAGTTGAGTATTATTTACAAACAACAAAATGTAATATCTGAAGTGTACAAGTTGATTGCTTTTTATTGAAGTACAATTTACATACAGTGAAATGCATATACTTTAATTGTACAATTTGATGTGCTCTGACAAATTTGTATAACCAACGTACCAAGAAAGATACATAACTTCCCACTCCCACGAATGTTCCCTTTTCCTCTTTCCAATCAGTTTCCCCTCTCTGGACAACTACTTTTAACAATTTCTGTCACCAGGGTCATTTTGTCAATTCTTGAACTTTGTATAAGTGAAATCATACCATCTATCCTCCTTCGTGTCTGACTTTTCACCCTCAACATAATGCTTTTTAGATTAATCCATATTGTGGCTTGTACTGGCAGTTCATTTTTTAAAAAAACTTGTTGAGTTTTGTATTTCTGAATTGAAAAAATTCCATTGTATGACTGTACCACAATTTGTTTATCCCATTTCCTATAGATGGACTTCTGGGTGTTTCCAGTTTTTGCTTATTATGAAGAAAACTATTTTGACATTCCTGTAAATGTCTTTTTGTTCACATGTTTTCATTTCTTGTAGGTAAATACTTGGTAGAATTGCTGATGCAAGGCATGGATATATGCTTAGTTTTATAAGAAATTTCCAAGCTGTTTTTCTAATTGTTCTGCCATTATATACTCCATTTGAAATGTACGAGACAACCCAATGCCATTATAAAATACTCCCATATCTGTGAATAAAGCCTAATTCTTACTTACCATTTTTTCCCAGTTTTTCCATATCAACAATTGGTATAGCCATTTTATTGGGTAAAAAGTAGGATCTCATTGTGGTTTTGATTTGTATTTCTCTGATGGCTAATGATATTGAGCATCATTTTGTATGCTTATTGGCCATTCACATATTTTTTTGTGAAGTGTTTGCTTAAGCCTTTTATCTTTTTTTTTTTAAATTTTATTTTAATTTATTTTTTCAAATACATTTGTCTCTGCCTCCCCCTCACCACTTTCCCTTGCCCCTTCACTCCTTCCCTCCCTCAGCTCTTCCCCTTTGGTTTTCTCCATGAGTCCTTGCTATATGTTCCTTCACTTTCCCCTTCCCTTCCTTTTCTCCACTCCCCCCTCCTTCCCTCTTGTCTCTGTTGATTTCTTTTCCTTTCAGTGTTGCTGGTCTTATTTTCCTTGCATCTTTGTATTGTTGGTTAGGTTCCACTTATAGGTGAGATCATATGGTATTTGTCTTTTTTTAAATTGGGTTGTATTTTGTTATTTCATTGCAGGAGTTTTTAAAAAATATATTCTGGATATAAGTTTTTTTTCAGATTTATGTGTTGTCAATATTTTCTTCTAGTCTGTGACATATTTTTTTACAGCAGTTTCTGAAGAATAGAAGATTTGAATTTTAATGAAGTGTAATATTTTTTCTTTTAGAATTATTATTTTTTTGTGTTTCATTTAAGAAATCCTTATCTACCTCAATATTTCAAGTATATTGTAATATACTTTCTTCTAGAAGCATTACGGTTTAGGATGAAGTAGAGGTCTGGGTTCATTTTTTTTTTTTTAACCATTGGATAGTCAGTTGCTCCAATACCATCTGTAGAAAAACTATTCACTTTCTGCTTAATTATCTTGGTGTATTTGTTCAAAATTAGTTGGTTGTATTTTGTAGGTCTATTTCTGGACTTTTATCCTGTTTCTATAATTGCAGGGTTTTTTTTTTTATAGGATGCTCTATTCCAAAAAGAAAGAAAGAAAAACATTTTTTAAAATATAAAACTGCATCTTCTTTATTTTGCATACTTTAATTTCAGAACAAAATAAAAAACACAACACAGAACAACATCTAAACCCAATGTCAAATACAGAAGGGAAAGCTTGAGGCCCTTGAATCTGCGTCAAGCAGACAGGAGAGAAAAAAAACCACTAAACAGCAGAGGAAACCAGGTGGGCTAGGGCCACTCACGGCTCCTCGGGGAGCCATGAAGACTCTACACAGAGGACGCAAGGTCTGCAGGTAGAAACTCCTAATCTACTTCTTCCATGTGAGAGGCATCCTTGCTGCCCTCAAGGCGGGGGATCTCATCAGGAACAGCAGCTGTGGGTCCTTCTGCTGTCCCTTCATTTTCATCAATGCCTTGGCCTACCTTTATCATATGATAGATGAGGTTGGAGTGGTTCTGGGGATCCTCAGGTGAGAAGTCAGAAGAGAGCAGCGCAGTTTCAAACAGCAACATCAAAAGGTCCTTGACAGCCTTAACATTCTTGTCTGCCTGTGCCTTCTGCTGTAGAGTCTCACCCCAGTGAGAAAAACATATTTAAGATAATGGAAAAAAACAATGTGGATATAAGAATTTTATATCCAGACAAAATGATTTGTAGGTATAAATTTACAAACAAGCTATTATCAACAGGCAATTTTGTTTAAATGAGTCTTTCCTCAGGATATAACTGCAGTTTTGATATTCTCTTTGACCAATGAATTGTTTGTGAATATGCTGCCATCTTTAATAACAGCTCTAACTTATGACCAAGAAAACCATTATGTTTCTTGATATCTATTTCAAGATATCAAGACTGAAGCAGAATGGTAGTAAACCTGAGTGAGAATGTCCATCCTCTAAAGCAGTAGATCTCAAACCTCGCAGGACTCCTCAAACCTAGCAGTATACAAGGAATTTAAAAAGGCAATAAGAACAAAGTTTTGGACCTCATTTCATATATAATTTTTAGGGGGGAAACTTGGAAATTTTCTATTTTAAAAGAAATTCTCCAGGTGATTCTGAGACATCCAGTCAATTTGGTAACCATTGCCATAAGTACCATCTCTTGCAGTGAAGGACAGATTTATTAGTTACTCTCTGAGACCTCACTGGATTCACTGTGTTTCATTATTTCAGTGTACAGACTAGACTTTCTAAAAAGGGAAACAAAATTTAATCTATTATTTCATCCTTCATTGAAATGAACACGAATCTCAGGTCATCTTTGAATAATCTAATTTTAACTTGGGAGAATATAGTGTTTGCAATTATAGTAAAATACATAGGATATTTTGCAATTTACACAACTACTGGATTCTGGATGACTGTTCTTTTGTTCAAATATGGTGACTTCAGGTTTTAGGGAGGAATATTTGGGGCCATGGAGGAAGTGCATTATTTATTCCAGGGTTAATGGGTCAGGAAAGCTCTAAGAAAGACAAGAGATCTGTCAAATGAAGTGTACTGCAGTTCAGGACCAGAGGAAATGACCTGGAAGTTAATAGCTTTTGAAGGGACTTACAATCTCAATGTATTAGTGAGAAAATTAAAAATAATTTTATTTCTCACTAGATGCTATATTTAAAAATTACCATCTTCTTTTAGATAAGTAGTTCTCAACTGGGTATGATTTTGTTTTCTAGGGGATATTTGGTAATATATAGAGACATATTGCATTGTTAGAACTGGGAGTTGTGCTACTGGCATCTAGTGGGTAGAGGCCAGGGATACCGCTGAACAGTCTACAGTGCACAGGACAGCTCTCCACCACAAATCATTATCCAGTCCAATCGAAGAAACTAAGATATGGTTCTTTGAAAAGATTAAAAAAAAAACAACAGAAAACCTTTAGCCAGATTTATCAAGGATAAAAGAGAGACCAAATAAAATCAGAAATGAAAGAGGAGTGAAAAGTGACACCACAGAAATAGGATTGTAAGAAAACATTCTGAAAAATTACATACCAAAACATTGGATAAGCTAGAAGAAATGTACAAATTCCTAGAAACATATAATCTTCCAAGACTGAATCAAGAAGAAACAAAATCTGAACAGACCTATTACTAGAAACAAAATGAATCAGTAATCAAAAAAATTTGAACAAAATCCAGGACCAGACAGCTTTGCAGGTGAATTCTACCAAGCATTCAAAGAATTAATATTGATTCTTCTCAAACTATTCAACAAATTGAAGAGGAGAAAAAGCTTTCAAACTCATTCTACAAGGTCAGCATTACTCTGATACCGAAATTAGACAAAGATATTACAAAAAAAAATTATAGGCCAATATCTCTGACGAACATAGATGCAAAAATCCTCAACAAAATATTAACTGAATTCAGCAATACATTAAAAAGATTGAAAAGGTTATAACCAGTTGGGATGCAAGAATGTTTCAATATCTGCAAGTCATTCAGCATAATACACTACATAAACAAAATTAATGATAAAAATCATATGATCATCACAACAGATACAGAAAAAGCATTGGACAGAATTCAAACAAGCAAATGAAATATAACCAGAGATATTGAAATAAAGAACAAACTGACAGTAACCAGAGGGGAGAGGGGAAAGGGATAATAGGGGAAAATAAAGGGAAAGTCATCAAGGAACATGTATAAAGGACACATGGACAAAGCCAAATGGGGTAGGATCAGGGGTAGGAGGTGGGTATGGGTGGGGTAGGGGGGAGCGGTGAGGGGAAAATGGAGACATCTGTACTTAAACAGGAATAAAATTTTTTTTAAAGATTTCCCAACTGGAAAAAAAATTCAACATTCACTTATGATAAAAACTCTCAACAAAGTAAATATAGAAGGAATGTAGCTTAACAAACTGGAGACCATATGTGACAAACCCACAGCTAACATTCTACTCAATGGTGAAAAGCTGAAAGTTTTCTAAGATCAGGAATAAGACAAGGATGGCCACTCTCATCGCTCTTTCAACATAGTATTGAATTACTTACTTTCTTATTTATACAGTATTGGAAGTCCTAGCCACAGCAATCAGACCAGATAAAAGAAATAAAAGGTGTCCAAAATGGAAGGGAAGAAGTAAAATTGTCACTATTTACAGGTGACATAACATATATAGAAAATCCTAAAGATTCCACCAGAAAAACTATTAGACTAATAAATGAATTCAGTAAGGTAGATGTGTTGCAGCCTCCCTAGACTAGACAGGTCCGCTTGGGTCTTGGGTAGATGGAAGAAGAGTGGAGCCTTGGGAATGCTTGACATGCCTTTATTCGGGAGAGTCACAGAAGCACAAGCCTGGTCTGGGGAAATCACACAGGTCACGAAGCCTGTGTCTGCGCCGCACACAGTCCACAAGCCTGTGTGGAGGGAGTCACACAGGCCACAAGCCCCTGTCCAAGTCGGCGCCCTGGCTCCCCACCCTGTCCAAAGCTCCTATCCCTTTTATACTAGCCCCAAACAAAGCAGGCAATCAGGCTGAGAAGGTGAGGTAACTATCATGAGCTGTGCATGCAATCCTACTCAAGGCTACAGGGCAGTTTATTGCACCTGGGGCTCAAGGCTGTGAGACCCGGGAAAAAGCCCGTGGGAACACTGCTTTATCAGACTCCTCCAAGGTTGTGAGGAGTTACTCCCTCTGGTTGGTTACCCACGCATCTAGGTGAGGGAGCCACACCGCCTCCACGTACCTTACAGTAGCAGAATGCAAAATTAATATATTCAGAAATATGTCACATTTCTATACACAGATATGAGTTAGCAGAAAAAGAAGTCAAGAAAACACTTCCATTTACAACTTCATCAAAAAGAATACAATACCTAGGAATAAATTTAACTAAGGTGGTAAAAAACCAATACTCTGATACTATGACATTGCTGAAAGAAACAGAAGCTACAAATAAATAGAGGGATATACTATGCTCATGGACTGGAAAAATTAATATTGTTAAAATGTTCATAAAACCCAGAGGAATCTGTAGATTCAATGTAATACTTATCAAAATACCAACGGCAATTTTCACATAACTAGAGCAAATGGTTCTAAAATTTTATGGAACCACAAAAGATCCCAAATAGCCAAGAAATTTTGAGAAAGAAGAACAAAGTTGGAGGTATCATGATCCCTGATCTTAATTTATATTACAAAGCTGGGGTTACCAGAACAGTACATTAGTGGCACAAAAACAGATACATAGATTAGAGATCCAGAAATAAACCCACAATTATGGTTAATTAATCTATGACAAGAATATACAATGGAGACAGTGTCTCCAACAAGTAGTGTTGGGAAAACTCGACAGAGACATGCAAAAAGAAAATTAGATGACCTTTTTACATCATATATAACAATAAACTCAAAATGCATTAGACTTAAATGTAAGACCTGAAGCCATAAAACTCCTAGAAAAAAACATAAGACAGTAATCTCTTTGACCATCCTTTGATGGTCTCTTCTGATTGCTCTTAGCAATGTATTTTTTTTGGATATGTCTCCTCGGGCAAAGGCAGCAAAAGCAAAAGTAAATGAATGGGACTACATCAAACTGAAAAATTTTTTCACGGCAAAGGAAATCATCAACAAGATGAAAAGGCAGCCTGCTGAGTGGGAGAAAATATTTGCAAATGATGTATCCAATAAGGGGTCAATATCCAAAATATATAAATAACTCATGACCAGATGGCAATACCCCCAAACAATCCAATTAAAAAATGGGCAGAGGACCTAAACAGACATTTCCAAAAAAGACATACAGATGACCAACAAACACACTAGAAGATGCAACATCACTAATCATCAGGGAAATGCAAATCAAAACTATGAGATTCACCTTACACCTGTCAGAATGGCTATTATCAAAATGACAACAAATAGCAAGAGTTGGTAAGGATATGGAGAAAAGGGAAACTTTGTGCACTATTGATGCGATTGTAAATTAATACAGTCACTATGGAAAACAGTATGGAGATTCCTCAAGAAAATGAAAATAAAAAACTATTGTAAGATTGAACAATTCCACTTTGGATATTTAGCTGAAGAAACAAAAATAATAATTTCAAAAGTTGTATGCCCCACTATATTCATTGCAGCATTGTTTACAGTAGTCGAAATATGGAAGCAACTGAGATGCTCACCTATAGATGATTGTATAAAGAAGACATATGCAATGGATTGTTAGCCATAAAAAGAATGAAATTTTGCCATTTGTGACAACATAGATGGACATAGGGAGTAGTATGTTAAGTGAAATAAGTTGGACAGAAAAGACAAATACTGTACGATTTCACTTATACGTGGAATCGAAAAAACCAAAAAAATGAACAACAACAAAAAGAAACAGAAACAAACTCATGGATACAGAGAATAAACTGATTGTTGCCAGAGGGGAGGGGAGCTCTTTGGTATTCTGTACTAGGTGTGGCTTTTGCGTTATTTATGCAGCTTGGGAATCACTGGGCATCTTAATCTGAGTATTCACATCTTTTATTTTCCCTAGAAAATTCTTAGCTATTATTTTTGAAAAATCTTCCCCTGGTAAACCCCATTTATACCACACTTTTTCATTATATATTTCATTTCTCTTACCTTCTATCTCTGATTTCTATCCCTATCTGCACTATGTTCTGGGAAATTTCTTCCAATCAATCTTCCAGTTTACTATAGCAGTTCCACCTTTTCTGTTGTGTTGCTTTCTGCTGTTTCAGTCACTTGTGGTCAACTGCAGTCCAAAAATACTCAATGGAAAATTCCAGAAATAAAAAATTCATAACGTTAAATTGCACACTCTTTTAAGTAGTGTAATGAAATCTCTCATAGTCCTGCTCCATCCTGCCTGGAATGTGACTCATCCCTTTGTCCAGCATCTCTGCACTGTATTTGCCTCCTGCACATTAGTCACTTAGTAGCTGGTTCAGTTAAAAGAGCGATCGTCACAGTATCACATTGCTTGTGTTCAAACCACCCTTATTTTGTTTAATAATGGACCCCAAAAGCAAAAGTAGTGATGCTGGTAATTCAGATATGCCAAAGGAAAGACATAAAGCGCTTCCTGTAAGTGAAAATGTGGAAAGTTCTTGACTTAAGGCTCACATATATCATCTCACATTAGCACAAGAAAAAGAGTGAGTACAGTATAGCAATATATTTTGACAGACCACATTCACATAACTTGTAATGCAAGATATTGTTATAATTTTCTATTTTATAATTAATGTTAATCTTTTACTCTTCTTATTTATAAATTAAAATTTATCATAGGTATACGTAGGTATAGAAAAAAACATAGTCTATAAGATATGGTACTATCTGTGGTTTCAGGTATCAATGGGGGTTCTTGGAACGTACCCCCCCATCTAATCTGCTATTTAACTCATTCACAGAGTTTTCAATTAATGACTGTACTTTTGATATTTGATTGTATTCTTTAGTCCTTTGACAAATCTATGTATTTTTTATTGCATGATATCTTATCATGTATTTGATTTTATTTTGTATGGCTTTAATAATTTTAAATGTTTATAGTCTTTTTCTTAATTGATTTTTTCAAATACATTTGTCTCTGCCTTCTCCCCACCACTTTCCCTTGCCCTGTGCCCCTCTCCCTCCCTCAATCCTTCCCCTTTGGTTTTGTCCATGAGACCTTGTTATATGTTCTTTGAATTTCCCCTTCCCTTCCTTTTCCCCCGCCCCTCCCTTCCCTCTTGTCTCTGTTGGTTTCTATTCCTTCCAGAGTTGCTGGTCTTATTTTCCTTGCATCTCTGTAATGTTGGTTAGGTTCTGCTTATAGGTGAGATCACATGGTATTTGTCTTTCGCCCCCTGGCTTATTTCGCTTAGCACAGTTCCGTCCATGCTGTACAAAGTTTAGTAGTTCTTTTTTTTCTTTCTGCTGCGCAGTATTCCATTCTGATGAATAAGTTGGTTCTAATGCTGTTTTTTTTTCTTATCTATAAAGCATTTAACCCACCTGTACACAACTCACTCCTTCTAAAGAAAATTAAATCTAAGGCTGTGTTAGATTTGTTTTTAAACTGTATGGTGTCTCTTTTTGTATAGTTGATACACTATTGAATGTGTCTTTAGATAACCCTGTCTTAGTGGTATTTTCAATAGCCACTAACCTTGCCTGGCACAGCATGGGGGTTGTAAATTGGCATGGAAATTTAAAATAAGTTCTTTTCGGTGCATAGCACAAATTAGCTATATATGGATATGGTAATGTTTTATGTTCGGTTTTATTGATGCAATTTATTAAAAATTGTTGCTGTTCTGTTAACTGATTACCACTTCATACTTGCTAAATTTCCAGCTGTTTTATTGACATTTTGAATACTCCTAAGTAAAAACAATTTCCATTAGAAAACAAATAAATAAAAGGAGTTTTAAAAAAATCTTTTAAATTGGATTGGAAATATCTATACAAATTTATGGTTCTTTTTATTTTAAAATATACATAGTTTCTAGCTCTATCATTTGAAAAGGCACAGAAGCAATAATAATCCATTAGCAATAATCACTCCTAGCACCCAGACTGTGGTCTCTAAGAAACCTTCCTCACTGAAAGGAAATAAGGATCCTTGGAGAAAAGGCTGATTGCAGGACTAAGGCAGGAAACATCTATAATGAGCCTGGGTGTCTTGGTATGCCAAAAAGCAAGTTATCAATGACAAATAGTCATGTAACAGAACATGAGAGCTAAGACAAAAAGATCTCCTTATTGCCCATTGATGGAGCAACTTTGGCATCAAAAAGAAAAATGACTGCTGTTGATCAAAATACATAGAAAACATAATAAAATTCATAAGTTCATAATAATACTGAAAAAAGACATGCAAAACAAAAACCCTCATGAGTCATTAAAAGAGGTAACTAGAATACTAAATCCTTATTGTGGATATTGACAATGAAAGAGAAATATATAAATATTTATCCTCTTTCCTAACAAACTATACTTCATAGAAACAACCTTTAATAGATGCAAGAAGTTTTTCTTTGAAAAATAATCAGAGATAATTAATGTGAAGGATTAACAGAATTAGAAAATCACTATTTAAACTTTTTTAAATTAATTAATTAATTTTTTCAATACATTTGTCTGTCTTCCCCCCACCATTTTCCCTTGCCCCCTCCCTCAACTCTTCCCCTTTGGTTTTGTCCATGAGTCCTTGCTATATGTTCCTTGACTTTCCCCTTCCCTTCCTTTTCCCCACCCCCCCTTCCCTCTTTTTTCTGTTGGTTTCTATTCCTTCCAGAGTTGATGGTCTTATTTTCCTTGCATCTTCCTATTGTTGGTTAGGTTCCACTTATAGGTGAGATCATATGGTATTTGTCTTTTGCCCCCTGGCTTATTTCGCTTAGCATAATGCTCTCTAGTTCCATCCATGCCGTCCTGAAGTTAAGTAGTTCTTTTTTTCTTTCTCCTGTGCAGTATTCCATTCTGTAAATGTACCATAGTTTTTTGATCCAATCATCTACTGATGGGCATTTAGGTTGCTTCCAACATTTGGCTATTGTAAATTGTGCTGCGATGAACATTGGGGTGCATAGGTTCTCTTGAATTGGCATTTTGGGATTCTTAGGCTATAGACCCAGCAGGGGAATCACTGGATCAAAAGGCCGTTCCATTTTCAGCTTTTTGAGGAAATTCCACACTGCTTTCCACAATGGCTGCACCAGTCTGCATTCCCACCAACAGTGTACTAGTGTTTCCTCTTCTCCACAGCCTCGCCAGCACCTGCTGTTTGTTGATCTGTTTATGATGGCCATTCTGACCGGCGTGAGGTGGTATCTCATTGTGGTCTTGATCTGCATTTCTCTGATGGCTAGTGATGCTGAGCATCCTTTCAAATGTCTCTGGGCCCTCTGTATCTCTTCCTTGGAAAAGCGTCTGCCCAGGTCCTTTGCCCATTTTTTGATTGGATCATTTGTCTTCCTGGAGTGGAGTCGAGTGAGTTCTTTATATATTATGAAGATCAAACCTCTAACTGATGTATCATTAGCAAATATATTTTCCCATACGGTTGGCTCCCTTTTCATTTTGCTGATGTTTTCTTTGGCCGTGCAGAAGCTTCTTATTTTGATGAGGTCCCACTTGTTTATTCTTTCCTTTATGTCCCTTGCTTTAGGAGACATATCAGTGAAAAAATTGCTGCGTGGGATATCTGGGAGTTTCCTGCCAATGTTCTCCTGTAGGACTTTTATGGTGTTGCGACTTATATTTTAGTCTTTTATCCATCTTGAGTTTATTTTTTGTATGGTGTCAGCTGATGATCCAATTTCAATCTTTTGCATGTAGCTGTCCAGCTCTCCCAACACCATTTGTTGAAGAGGCTATTATTGCTCCATTTTAGGGTTCTGCCCCCTTTGTCAAATAGTAGTTGCCCACATAGACCTGGGCTTATTTCTGGGCTTTCTATTCTGTTCCACTGGTCTATGGGTCTGTTCTTAGGCCAGTACCAGTTTGTTTTGAGTATAGTGGCTTTGTAGTATAGTTTGACGTCCGGTATTGTGATCCCTCCTACTTTGTTTTTCTTTCTCAAAATTGCTGAGGTTATTCGGGGTCGTTTATGGTTCCATATAAATTTTTGAAATGTCTGTTCTATTCCTGTGAAATACATCATTGGTATCTTAATAGGGATTGTGTTGAATCTATAAATTGCTTTGGGTAGTGTGGGCATTTCAATGATATTAATTCTTCCAATCCATTAGCATGGTATATGCTTCCATTTATTTGTGTCTTAATTTCTTTCTTCAATGTTTATAGTTTTCTGTGTACAGGTCTTTAACCTCCTTGGTTAAGTTTATTCCTAGGTACTTTATTTTTCTTGTTGCTGTAGCAAATGGTATATTTTTTCCTGATGTCTTCTTCTATTTCATTGCTGGTGTACACAAATGCCTTTGATTTCTGAATATTGACTTTGTATCCTGCTGTTTTGCCAAATTCACTTATTAGGTTGAGTAGGTTTTTGGTGGAGTCTACAGGGTTTTCTATGTACACTATCATGTCATCTGCAAACAATGATAGCTTTACTTCCTCCTTTCCTATTCGGATGCCTTTTATCTCTTTTCCTTGTCTGACTGCTGTGACTAGGACTTCCAATACCATGTTGAATAGAAGTGGTGAAAGTGGACATCCTTGTCCTGTTCCCGATCTTAGTGAAAAGCTTTTAGTTTTTGCCCATTGAGTATGATGTTGGCTGTAGGTTTTTCATATATGGCCTTTATTACGTTGAGGAATGTCCCATTGATTCCCATTTTGCTGATTGTTTTGATCATAAATGGGTGCTGTAGCTTATTGAATGCTTTTTCTGCATCTATCAAGATGACCATATGGTTTTTGCCTTTTCTTTCATTTATGTGATGTATTACGTTCATTGACGTGCGTATATTGAATCATCCCTGCATCCCTGGGATGAATCCCACTTGATCATGGTAGATAATCTTTTTAATGTATTGCTGGATGCGGTTTGCCAATATTTTGTTGAGGATTTTAGCATCTATGTTCATCAGCAAAATTGGCCTGTAGTTTTCTTTCTTTGTAGGGTCTTTATCTGGTTTTGGGACCAGGGTGATGCTGGCCTCATAGAAGGAGTCTGGGAGTCTTCCCTCCTCTTGGATTTTTTGGAATAGTCTGAGAAGGACAGGGGTCAGCTCTTCCTTAAATGTTTTGTAAAATTCTCCTGTGAAACCATCTTGGCCCTGGGCTTCTGTGTGCCAGGATTTTCTTGATTACTGCTTCAATTTCCCCAGCTGTTATTGATCTGTTCAAGCTTTCTGTTTCTTCCCCTTCAGTGTTGGAAGATTATACTTTTCTAGATATTTGCCCATTTCATCGAGGTTTTCAAATTTCTTGGCATGTAATTGTTTATAGTAGTTTCTGACAATCCTTTGGATTTCTGTGGTATCAGTTGTTATTTCTCCTCTTTCATGTCTGATATTATTAATTTGGGTCCTCTCCCTTTTTTTCTTGATGAGTCTGCTTAAAGGCTTGTTGATTTTATTTATCTTTTCAAAGAACCAGCTCCTGGATTGGTTGATCCTTTGAATTGTTCTTTTCATCTCTATGTCATTCGGTTCTGCTCTAATCTTGACTATTTCCTTCCTTCTACTTGCTCTGGGATTTATTTGTTGTTGTTTCTCCAGTTCTTGAAGAAGTAGTGTTAGGTCTTTTATTTGAAATGTTTCCATCTTTTTTTAGGTAAGCCTGTATTGCTATGAACGTCCCTCTCAGGACCGCCTTTGTTGTGTCCCATAGGTTTTGGACTGTTGTCTGTTCATTTTCATTTGTTTCCAGAAACTTTTTGATGTCTTCTCTTATCTCATTATTAACCCATTCATTGTTTAATAGTCTACTGTTCAATCTCCGTGAGTTTGCAAGTTTTTGAGGTTTCTCTTTGAGGTTGATTTCCAGTTTCAAGCCCTTGTGGTCTGAGAAAAAGTTTGGTATTATTTCAATTTTCCTGAATTAGCTGAGGCTTGCTTTGTGTCCTATCATGTGGTCTATCTTTGAAAAACTTCCATGAGCATTGGAAAAGAATGTGTATTTTTCTTCTTTGGGATGTAAGGTTCTATATATGTCAGTTAAGTCTATTTGATTCAGTGCATCATTCATCTCCATGACATCCTTACTGATGTTTTATTTGGAAGATCTGTCCATTTTTGACAGTGGGGTGTTGAAATCCCCTACTATCAGTGTGTTGCTGTCAATATCTTTTTTTGAAGTTTTCCAAGATTTTCCTTATATATTTGGGCGCCCCTATGTTGGGAGCATATAAGTTTACAATGTTTATGTCTTCTTGATAGGTTCTTTCTTTAAGTATTATAAAGTGTCCCTCTGGGGCTCTTTTTATGGCCTTTGTTTTGAAATCTATTTTGTCTGATATAAGTATTGCAACCCCTACCTTTTTCTCTTGCCCATTTGCTTGGAATATTTTTTTCATCCTTTTACTTTCAATCTGTGTAGGTCTTTTGCTCTGAGATGGGTCTCTTGTAGGCAGCATATGTGTGGGTCATGTTTTCTTATCCATTCAGCTATGCTGTGTCTTTTGATTCGGGCATTTAGTCCATTTACATTGAGAGTGATTACTGATAGAAACCTATTCATTTTTTCTCTTTGTACCTGTGTTTTTCTCTTTCTCACTCTTTTCCTTCATCTTCTTAAACCAGTCCCTTTAGCATATCTTGTAGTGCTGGCTTGGTAGAGATGTATTCTTTTAGCTTTCTTTTGTCTGGGAAACTCCGTATTTCCCCTTCGATTTTAATTGGGAGCCTTGCTGGGTAGAGCAGCCATGGTTGTAGGCCCTTGCTTTTCATGACTTGGGATATTTGTTGCCATTCCCTTCTGGCTTGTAGTGTTTCTGTTGAGTAGTCAGCTCCTAGGCGTATCGGGGCCCCCTTGTATGTTACTTTCTCCTTCTCCCTTGCTGCCTTGAGGATTCTCTCTTTGTCTTTGATAGTTGCCATTTTAATGATGATGTGTCTTGGAGGGGACCTCCTTGGGTCCCTCTTGAGTGGGGCCCTCTGTGCCTCCTGGATCCATGAGACCTTTTCTCTCCTCAAATTGGGGAAATTTTCCATCATTACTTTTTCGAAGAAGTTCTCTATCCCTTGCTCCTCTTCTTCTCCTTTTAGTATCCCTAGTATGCGGATATTATTGCGTTTCAGGTTGTCCTGCATTTCCCTGAATGCCTCTTCATTCTTTTTGAGTCGTTTTTCCATTTCTTGTTCTTTCTGAGAGCTTTTCTCTACCTTATCCTCCATCTCACTGATTCGATCCTCGGCTTCATCCAGCCTGCTTTGGATTCCTTCTACTGTGTTCTTCATTCAGAAATGGTATTCTTCATATCCTCTTGTGTCTTCTTGATAGTTTCTATGTCCTTTTCCAGGTTGGTAGAGTTTGTTGTAAGATCCTGATAGTTTCTCTGCAGTTTCTCATAGTTCTCCTTGAGCTGGCTGAGCTCACTGAGCTTCCTTAGAACCATTGTTTTGAATTCACTGTACGATAGTTCCCTTGCCTTGATTTCATTTAGCTCTCTCTGTGGCGATTCCTCTTTTCCCCTCATTTGGGGGGAACTTCTTTTTCTTCCCATTTTTGTGAGAGTCTATTATGTAATTAATTAACTAATTAATTTTTGCTTGTGCTTCAGTTGATGCGTCTAGATTTCCTGACTTTGTGGATTAAACTTCTATGGTAGCAGGCAGGTCTTTTATTTATTTATTTATTTATTCATTTCTTTATATTTCTTTTTATTTTTATTTATTTATTTTTTCTTTTCTTTCTGGGCCTGCCTCTGATGATGTCAGTTGTTGACCCTATATGACCTTGGGTCGTTTGTTTGAGCCTTCCAGGAGTCTACTGTCTGTGTCTGACTCCTGCTTTGGGCATCTCTGTGACCCCTTCAGCCAGGGAGCCACTATTTCTGTGGCTCGCTGTTCACTCTCAGGCCGTCTCCTTGAGTGCACTCCCTGCCCAGCAGGATCCCCCCACCTGCCTCAGCGCCCGCACATTTCCCCTAGCCCAGGGGTGCTTATTCGCCTGACCTCGTGCACTCGTCTGGTGCAGGCGTCCGGCGGGTGCCCCGGCACTGGTCATTTTAGGGTCGTCTACTGTGTGCTTTCCCTGCTTTGGGCTCTTTGAGGGCGTGGCCTGCCTGCATAAAATGGAGACTATAGAAATGGGAGGAAGTCAGCTCCAGGGCTCTCTGGTTAATCCTGTCTCTATTCTCTCCTCCAGGGACTCTGGGCTGCTCTGTGACCCCTTCGGCCAGGGATCCACTATTTCTGTGGACCACATTATAATCAGGGGCCATCGTGCTCCGGCACGCCTGGCTCTTGCCCTTTGTGGGGCGTGTCCTGCCTGCGCAAAATGGAGACTACAGAATGGGGAGGGAGTCGGGACTCCCCGGTTCCTCCTCCCGTTCTTTCCTCAACGCCTCCTTTTCCAGTTTCTCCTCATGGGTCTCTGGGCAGTTCTGTGACCCCTTTGGCCAGGGATCCTCTGTTTCTTCCAGCCAGTCTTCACTTAGCCCCCAGCTCACAGGTGTACAAGCTGGTTGTCGAGTGCACAGATGGCAAGTTAGTTGATTCCTTTATGCCTGAGCGAGATGGTAGCTGCAGAGTGGGAGGTGAGTTATCACAAGTGCTCTGCTGGCCACCATCTCAGTTCTCTTCATAAAGTTTTCCTCACCAATCTTTCCTCAGGCACCAGCCCACTCTGCTGCCACCTCTACACAGAGATCAAGGAGGACGGCTGCCACTGAAATTTTTGTGTTGGCCCTTTCAATGTCTCTTTGCATCCCCAGCCGCCTGTCTCTGGCAGAGAGCGCCCCTAAGCTTTTCAGGGTTGCGTTCTGTCTGTGCGTTTTCCTGGTTTCAGCTGCTGTAGTCTAGGGGTCCCTGTTTATGATTCAGACCCTGTTCTTCTCAGGGGGAACCAACTGGCCATTTCAATGTCCCTCTGGTGCTGGTACCTGTGGGTGCCCAGCCCACCCTCAGGAGCCTCCACCGCACTTCTCACCCATTGGGATGAGTGAGAGATGAATCCTCTATCTGTCCGCAGCTCCACGGCTCCTCTCCCTCTATCGTTCCATTGTTTTCCAGGTGATTTCTCCACTATTTAGTCACAATTCCAGTTTGGTCTTGGGAGGAGGTCAGTGTGACTCCCATTCACTCCTCCACCATCTTCCCACAAATGTTTATAGTCTTTAATGATAACTCATCTGAAGCTCTTGGAAGTCTAATTCCATAATATCTTTTATCCTTGTTTATGTTAAATGTTTTTCTTGTGTAATTCTGGATTGTGAATTTATAATTGATGGATTTATTTATGAGAATCCTATGTGGTTTGTTTTGCATATGTGAATTCAGAAAGGGTTGACATTTGTTTCTGTTAAATACCCCTAAGGAATTATCCCCATCTTTCTTTCTTATTTATTTACTTAGTTATTGCACTGGGTTTTCTGAACTAAACAGGTAGTATAGATTAGAGTTTCAGATCTTTATCAAGTCAGGTCTGTGCTTATTAACTCTTAGGGAGATTTCCTTCTTTATCAGCACTCGGGACAAAATGGACAAGATTTATTATTATATTTTGTTATCAGTGGATATATTTTTTCCCCAGTTCACCCTTTCTCAGAGAGTAGTCCTTTGAAGGTTTAGCTCATGCAGGGATTTCAGGCCTAAAGCCTCATCTCGTGTGAGTTAAAGCAAGGAAGCCAGTGAGGCTGGAGGCTGAGTGAGGAGCAACTGTGGTAAGATATGAAGCCAAAGGTAGTGAGAAGCAAGATGATGTAGGGCTTTTTGAGTCATGGTAAGATCTTTCACTCATACACTGAGATGAAAAAAATAATTGGAGGGTTCTGAGAAAAGGTATGACAACAATAAATGGAAACAAAATCGAATGCTATTGTGATATTGTTGATAAGAGATGATGATGGTGCACACTTGGGTGTTCGTGATGATGGTAGTGAGAATTAAATTTAGGATATAGTTTGAAAGATTTGGTGATGAACTGAATATAGAGTGTATGTGAGGGACTGCAAGGTTTTTAGGACTGGGAAACTGTCAAGAAATTTATTGCTATTTACTGAGATGAGAAAGACTGGATAGACTAGTTTGTGGAGGAAAATCAAAATTTTGGACACTTAGCTCTTAAGCTTGAGGAGTTTGTTAAGGAATATAAAAGGTGATGTTGACTAGCCATTGAATACATGAGCTGGAAAAATTCAGAGGAAATGTCTGCATTATACCTATAAATTTGGGAATTGTAAGGTTTTAATGGTATGAGATTTCATGGGACTTTGTAAGATTAAGTATTTAAAAAGGTGTGTGTTATAAATCATCTAGAATTTCTAGGTATTTTTTTTAGCAGATGTGTTTTTAGATTATATTATCTACCATATTAGGAGAAATAGAAGTATGTTTTTTTTAAAACTTGTGCTAAAATACATACAACATAAAATTTACCATCTTAACTATTTCAAGTGTATAGTTTAGTAGTGTTAAGCATATTCACATTGTTGTTCAATCTCCAGAACTTTTTTATCTTGCAAAACTGAAACCCTGAATGCATTAAATTACAACTCTCTGCTCCCTTCTCCCCCAAGTCCCTGGAAACCACCATTCCACATTCTGTTTATATTAATTTGACCGTTCTAGATACCTCATGTAAATGGAATCATACAGTCTTAGTCTTTTTGTGACTGGTTTATTTCACTTAGCATAATGTCCTCAAGGTACATCCATGTTGAAATGTGTAAGAATTTCCTTCCTTTTTAAGACTGAATAATATTCCAATGTATTACATAAATATTAGATTTTGTTTATCCATTCATCTGTCGATTTACATTAGCATTGCTTCCACCACTTCACTTCACTATAGTGATTAATGCTATTATGACCATTGACAAGCAAATTTTTTTTGAGACCTTGCTTTTGATCCTTTTGGATACATACTTAGAAGTGGTATTGCTAGGTCATATGGTAATTCTATTTTTAATTTTTAAAATTGAGATTGTCCTGTTGATCAGCCCCATCCATGCATATAGAGCATACAAGTGGCGTTAGGTGCATAATAAAAAGATATGAACAGACATCTAAGGATTCCAGGCATTTGATGAACACTTCCTAAGTGAAAGAGAGACCTAATATTCACACAGATAAAAGGAACCTAGAAGAAACAGACAATGCAAAGAATAAAAGAAAACTTCAAAAATTAATCTAATAATAATAACAATAAACTGAATATCCTCATAGTGTAAGAGAAAAATATTATATCCAGGAAAAAAAGGGGTGCTATAAAAATATTTATAGAACAAGTAGGAGCTCTAAAATGACAAAAATAATATGATGGCTGAAAAAAAAATCAACAACGGAAGTACCAAAAGATAAGATTAAGAAAATCTTGCAGAAAATATAGCAAAAGGGGACAGGGGTATAAATAGAAAAATTAATAAGATAAAAAGATAAATCCAGGAGGTCTAATACAGAACTATTAGGAATTCCAGAAAGAAAGAATAGATAAAATGGCACAGAGGCAATTATCAAAGTAATAATAACACAATATTTCTGAAATTAAGAACACTAGCCTCTAGTTTGAAAAGATTCATGTTGTGTCCAGCACAATAAATGAAAAAGTCCCTACTCCTATCCACTTCAAGTCACATAATCATAGAACCAGGGTAAAGAGATGATTTGAAGAGAAGAGATGACAAGAGGAGAGAGAAAAACCTGATAACATGCAAGTATATAAATTATAATGGCACTGAACTTCTCTGTAGTTAAAGAAAGCTGGCACATAATGGACTTTAAATTTCCAAAGGAAAATTATTATCAACCCAGAATTCTCAACCCAGCAAAACTATCCAAAAATGGAAAGGTAGAATAAAAATATTTTAGAGATGTAAGAAATAAAATAAATTTTCCCCCTTGGGAAGATATGCTTAAACCAAATGAGCAGTAAAGTCAGGATATGGGAGGTGTTACACAGGAAAGTGGTAAAGGAGAGTCCAGGTTGTTTTCTCCCCTGTGCTGCATGTAGAAAGCAACTGTTCCTGACTGGAGTAAAAGGATAAAGGGCTCTGGGTAAGAACCTTGCAGGGAGAAAGATAGATTTGTACATTATTTGATGTTGATGCTTAGAAAAAAAAATGGAAAATATTTGACAGATGTAATAGAGAATGTGGACAAATTATAGATAAATACATAGAAAACTAAGCAAATGAAATTTCAGTGAAACCAAAAAATTTTGTAATTTTGGAGGAGGGGAAAGGATGGTATACTATTTGGCTCAACAGATAGCAAAATTTAATTAGTAATGCAAACACTACTAATTTAACTTTAAAAAACCCTGTATTTATAGTTATATGGGAGGATGTAGTGAGGAAAATAGGGTGCAAGTGAGATGTAAGAGAATGAGAGAAACCTTTACTCCCCACCCAGGAAGTTGATAAAAAAATGGAAAAATCAAGAAACAGCCATGTTGTAAACACTGCTAGTGAACTACCCAGGGTACATTCTCTTCTTTTCCTTACTAAGAGAACATAGGGTGGCAACATGGTTAGCAAAAAAATTGGCTCTTGTCAAGTGGCTCAGTTGGTTGGAGAATCATTCTGTACACAAAGTTTCTGGGTTTGGTACCCAGTCAGGGTATGTACTGTAGGCAACTGATTGATCTCACATCCATGTTTCTCTTTCTCCCATACCCTCTCTCTAAAATCAATAAAAACATATCCTTGGGTGAGGATTAAAAAATAATTAAATAAAAAATTATTAAAAATTATATTTTCCTGCTGTTTTTGTTAGTAAGGGTAGTCATTTTACATCATTCTGGGCAGTGACACATAATCAGAAGTCATTGGGTGGCACTTTCTTTTCTTTTAAATTATATTTTCTTGATAATGCTAATAGAATTGTCCCAACAATCCCCTCTTTGCTCCACCTTCACCTAGCACCCTCCCCCCTACAATCCCTCAGGAAACCCCCTCACCATTGTTCATGTTCATGGGTCACGAGTAGGTTCCTTGGCTACTCCATTTTCTATATTGTATTTTACATGTCTGTGGCTATTCTGTAACTACCTATTGTATTTCTTAATCCCTTCACCTCTTTATCCATTGCCCCATACGCCATTCCCACCTGACAACCATCAAAATATTCTCTGTATCCATGATTCTGTCTCTGTCCTTGCTTTCTTAGTTTGTTTTTTAGATTAAATTGTTGATAAATATGTATTTTTTTGCCATTTTATTGTTCATAGGTTTGATCTTTTCTTAAATACGTCCCTTTAACATTTCATATAATAATGGTTTGGTGATGATGAACTCCTTTAGTTTTTTCTTATCTGGGAAGCTCTTAGTCTGCCTTTATATTCTAAATGATAGCTTTGCTGAGTAGAGCAGTCTCACTTGTAGATCCCTGTTTTTAATGACTTTGAATATTACTTGAGATCTCTTCTAGCTTGCAAAGTTTCTTTTGAGAAGTTAGCTGACATTCTTGTAGGAACTCCCCTGTAGGTAACTAACTGATTTGTTCTTGATGCTTTTAAGATCCTCTCTTTATCTTTAAGCTTTGGCATTTTAATTATGATGTGTCTTGGAGTGGGCCTCTTTGAATTCATCTTGTTTGGGATTCTCTGTGCTTCTTGGACTTGCGTGTCTATTTCCTTCACCAAATTAGGAAAGTTTTCTTTCATTCTTTTTTCAAATAGATTTCCAATTTCTTGCTCTTTCTCTTTTTCTTCTGGCACTTCTGTAATGTGGATGTTGGATTGCTTGCAGTTGTTTCAGAGGCTGCTTACACTATCCTCAATTTTTGGATTCTTTTTTCTTCTTGTTGTTCTGATTGGTTGTTTCTTACTTCCTTATGTTCCAAATCATTGATTGGATTTGCAGCTTCATACACTCTATTGTTGTTTCCTTTTAAATTGTTCTTTATTTTAATTAATGTATCCTTCATTTACACTTTACAGTTAATTAGTGTAACTAGCTGTTGAGGTCCTCACTAAGTTCCTTGAGCATCCTTATAACCAGTGTTTAGATCTCTGTGTTTAGAGATTAGTTCCTTTTCTGTAGTTTTGATCTCTTCTTTCATTTGGGCCATATTTCTTTGTCTCCTCATTTTTGCAGCCTCCCTGTGCTTGTTTCTATGTATTAGGTAGAGCTGCTAAGATTCCCCATCTCGGTAGTGTGGCCTAATGTAGTAGGTGCCCTGTAGGGTCTAGTGGCACAGCCTCCCCCATCACCCAAGCTGGGTACTTGAGGGGTGCCCTTCATGTGGCTAAGTACACCCTCTTCTTGTAGTTGAGCCTTGACTGCTGTTCATAGGTCAAAAGGAGGGAATCACCCAGGCCAGCCAGCTGCAAGGACTGGTTGTGACTGACCACAAACCTCTACCCTCTATGGAAGATAAGCTGTTCAGGGGCATGGTGGTGGTGATCTGACATGGTCTGTAGTTGTTCACTGGGTACACAGGCTCTGGGGTTTCCCTGGTGGTGCAGGCCCAGGTCAGCCCCCACTTATATTTTGCCTGGGGCCACCCTGCCTGAGTTATAAAGCAATCTGAGATGGCTGCTACTTGTGCTGGGCCTAGAGATTACCAGGCAAAGACAAGCTATGAATCTATGCTGGTTGTTCTTAGTGCTGACCTGGGGTCCTTTAGCAAGAGGTATGTTGGGTTGGGGGCTCATGGAGGCTGGCCATTGCTTGTTTGAGAGGATTTAGGAAGTTGTGAAGCATAAACCAAGACCAGCTATTCATATGGAAAAGCAGCTTGGATGGGCCCATAAGTTGGGCAGGATGGAATCTTTGGGGACTTTCAGGGCAAGGCAAATAGTGTTTGTCTGGTTGATGGAGTCTCAGTAATGGCACCAGCCTGCAGGCTCTGTGGCTCAGTCTGGATGGATGTGGTTTCTTTAATTCTGTAGTTGTAAGACTTCCATTTAACTTGACTACTGACAGTTCTGAATGAGGGTTGTTCTATATTTTAGTTGTAATTTTGATGTGGTTGTATGAGGAGGTGAGCATGATTACCTGTTTTGCCATATTCACCAGAAGTCTCCAGGTAGCACTTTGAAAGCCTTTTTAGAAGTGAGCAGATGCAGCATGAATGTGCCCTTTGCCTCTTGCTCTTTGCCCTTCCTCTTCTTGCATAGGACATGGTTGTGTAGCTGGAGGTGCAGCATTTACCTTGAGACACTAAGTTGACAAGCATGAGAAAGAATATCAGGTGCTAAGGAGGCCGAACAGGAAGGTCTTAGGTGCTTTATGGCACATGCAGATTAATTTTTAAAAAAGTATTTCCCCACAGAAACACTTTGATAGATTCCCATTTTAATTGAAATATAATTCAAACTTCTTTAAGAGATACATCATGATATGGCTGGTCTTGGCCAGCTTCCTGCCTCATCTTTCATCACTTCCTCCTTGTTTACTAGCCCAACCACATTGCCTCCTTTCAATTTTGTAAACACCCTTTTGGTAAATTTGCACATGAAGTTTTCTCTGGCTCAGCAGGAGCCCAGGAGGAAGCAGACGATAGGCTCAAACTTGGTAACCCAGGTGGGTTTAATAAAGGGCAGGATCAAAGAGAACCACTAAGGGATGGTGCAGTACACTAATGTTTGCAAGAGCAGGGAGCCATTCATCCATAGGCCTGAAGAACAAAAACAATAGTCCATGGAGGTTACCTGGTAGAACTGTGCCTTTTATGAAAACAAAGCTGATAACCCATACATACTTCAACACTGAGAGTACAGAGCTCACTGTTAACTAATATTAGCATAGTTGATACAGGAAAAGAGCCTGCCTGTCTAATTGCACATTATGTTTGAAGGATTGCCTACTTTATGTAAAACACTCTGCTTTTTGCTAAGTCACTGGTGGTCACATGGGTCATAGCCTCACAGGAAACATGTGGAAGACTATTGCAGTAGAAGGCATCTTGGTCTCAAACACCCAGGTACTGACAAAGTTGAACAATTGTGTTAAAGTTCAGGCCACATTCAGAGAGAACGTTGCGGGTGACACTGGCAAATTGGACTATGAAGATCACCCTGTTGCACACTTTGCCTTCCTGAGAGCCAATACCCCTTCACTGGGGTGGATAAGCAGGTAAGGCAGACAACTGACCCTCCCAGAACAGAGTGAAGCTGACAAGGGAGGAGTCATTGTTGAAGTCTGTCATCTTTCTTGAAGCTCCTGCCTTCAGGGCTGGGGAGGACACCCTGGCTCTCAGGAAATCTCTGCCATCTTCCTTCCTGCATCCCAAGTGGTCTGGCAGCTCCCACAGGGTGTCTAGCTGATCCCTGTGCAGTGTGTGTATTGAGGGCTGAGGATGGTGGCTCTGCTGTGTGTGGCACCAGAAGCCATGTTCACGTGGGTGAAGAGCCTGAGTGGGACACGATTCCCTTTATTCTCAGCTCAGTCTCTGCTGGTGACACTGCTGGATCCAGTGGTGCTTTAGGGTTTAATGTCATTCTGAAGGTGTTACAGAAAGGTAGTCATCCTTTATCCACACCAAAGCTGAAATGGCAAAAAACTTGACATGCATACACAGCCAAACCTCTCTCAGTTAACCTTAAGAATAGATTCATATTTTAATTCTTGTTACCACCAAAGTGTCCAGTCCAGGAATTGCCATAATCAAAGTGCTGTGAGTTTTTGGTAAAACATGTACATCAATTGTTCCATATTTATTTTAATTACTGTTTTATAAAACTCATTAAAATATTGAAAAAATTAATAATTTTTTGCCTATATATACACAACACACTCCATATATTCTCTTTTTTAATATAAATGGTAGTATATTATATGCATTGTTCTGTGCTTTGCTTTTTTAATGTGAGGATATTTTTTAAAATCTTTTCATTTCAGTACATGTTGAGTTGGGTCAGTTGCCTATTAAGATGGACACTCAGTATTCCATTGTATGGCTATACCATGCTTTAACCAGTCCTCTGTTGGTGGACATATAGATTTTTCCAATATTTTGCTATATAGTGTTGAAATTAATAATCTTGTACATGTATCCTGTAAATGTAATTACTGGGTTGAAATTTAAGATTGTTTGTATGTTCTAAAAATCCAGAAGGTTTGTACTTTTGTTCTAGTGATTATCTTCATGCAATATGACATAAATTTACATGTACAATAAATTTACATAAAATATTTCACATTCTGTTTATTTTTAATAGTTTATTTATTTTTAGATCAAGGGGAAGGTAGAGAGAAAGAGAGAGAGAGAAACATCAGTGTGAGAGAGAAAAACGTCAATTGTTTGCTTCTCATTCACTCCTCAACTGGGGTTAAACCCACTACCCAGGCACATGCCCTGACTGGAACCGAACTGATGACCTTTCAATTTGTGGGACCATCTGTGCCTAACCAATTGAGCCACACTGGTCAGGGCCATCTCCTGTTTCTTTTCTTTTCTTTTTTTTTTTAAATTGGGAAATCCTTTTATCTGAGATCATTTCTTTTCTTTCTTTTTTGAATTTTTAAATTTTTTATTGTTATTTTATGATGGTTGCCCCAATTTTTCCCCATTGCCCTCCTCCACCCAGCCCACTACCTGCTTCCACAGTAAATCCCCTCGCCATTGTCTATGTCCGTGGGTCATTCATACATATTCCTTGACTAGTCCCTTCCCCTTCGTTCTATGATTATCCCCTGTCCCCTATCCCTCTGGTCACTTTCAATCTGTTCCATGTTTCTATACCTCTGGTTCTATTTTGTTCATTAGTTTATTTTGTTCATTAGATTCCTCTTGTAGGTGAGATCATACAGTATTTTTCTTTCACTGTCTGGCTTATTTCACTTACCATAATATTCCCTAATTCCATCCATTCTGTTGCAAAAGATAGAAATTCCTTCTTTCTTTGTGCTGTGTAGTAAATGTACCACAGATTTTGATCCACTCATTTGTTGATGGTCACTTGGACTATTTCCAGCACTTGGCTATTGTAAATAATGCTGTTATGAACATATGGGTACATAAGTTCTTTTGAATTTGTGTTTCAGGATTTTTAGCGTATATCCCCAGCAGTGGAAACACAGGGCCAAAAGGCATGTTTCTTCAGCAATATTTACTGACACCTACCATATACAGTGACCAAAATGATTTATTTAATACTTTGCCTCAATTTCCTCCTCTCATCTACCGTATTTTTGTTTATTAAATTATTTATCTTGTGTTTATATTTATTTACTTAAAAATGTGTACTTTAATAAACAAGTCATGTATTTGTTTTATATATAGTTATATGTTACTATATATGGTATATATAGTATATAGTGTATTTTATATTGTATATTATATACAACATACAGCATATTATACTAGAGTATAATGTAGTATATAGTATTAGATATTATAGTATATATAATGTGCTATGTTACACATAATATATAAATTAGTATATGTAATATGTATATTATATACTATATATAATATATATATTTTATATATGACTTATTAAAACAGATTTTAATATATGTTTATATATTTGGTATATTCCTGTGTGTGTATATATATCAGGCTAAAACTGATAAGGAAATTTATCTGCCCTCTTCCAACTTTTGTTATTTATAACATTCTGATGTTATCACAGTTTATGATGCTTACATTCTGTTTTCCAGCAAAAATCTTCATAGTTTTGTTTGTTTTAGGAACTACTATAGCTAAGTGGATTTGGTAACTGTCACCATTCTCTGTTAAGAGTTTTTACCATTTATGTCTTATGTAGCTGAAGTTGGTCATCTACCTTTTCAATTAATTAATTAATTTTCATATTTCTTATCCTCATTTGAGGACATACTCACTGATCTCAGAGAGGGGGAAGTGATAGAGAGAGAGGGAGAAAAACATCGATGTGAGAGAGCAACATTGATTGGTTGCCTCTCATATGCACCCCTGACCTGGAGACCAAACCCACAACCTAGGCATATGCCTCAGTTGGCAAATTGAACCCATGACCTTTGGGTTTATGGGATGATATTCAACCAACTGAGCCACACTGGCCAGGGTGGTCTTCTAAATTTTTTAAAGAAGGGCTCATTGGGACTATATACCCTAAATTTCTTGTAATAGTTGGATTTTTAAAAAAGTGGTTGAGTCTATAAATACTCAGATTTATTATATATGTGGTATGAGGTGAGAATACAATTAACTTTAGCCTCTAGATTTCTACTAAAACAATTTTGCTTGTTACTTCTTTAACCTTTAGAAAGATGAAAGTGTCCAAGGACAAACTGAGAATTAATGGTTGTTTTCCTTTGAGGAAACTGAAATTTCAATCAGAAAAAAAAATGTGTTCAATGAATTTGAGGGTTTAGGGGAAAAAAAGGTTTAAGTAATTAACTATAGGAAGAAAAGGAAATTGGGACTAGAGGGTGTCCTATAGATTGAATGAAAATGGGAGAATCAAGGAAACAGTACTTGGGAGAAAAAAGACATTCAGTACATTTTTGTTCACTGAATTAGTGAATGAAATCAAGGATTCTGGGATGCACAATGAGAGTGAGAGTATAAGAAACATTGACGATAAAGAGGCTGTGGTTAGAAAGTATAAGATGGCAGTTGGGTGGTAACAAAGTGGGCTGTCAAAATACCTTAGATGGGGAGGTCACTGGTACTTAGAAAAATCACCAGAAGGCTCAGATTTGAATTGGTTTAGATATGGGAGCCAAATTCTTTCAGAACAATGGAAAAATTTTGGGAGATGAAGACTTAGCCAGCTACCTAATTATTCAGTGAATGTGGGGAAACAATCAGCACTATGAAGTAGGTCTAATCTTCTATTCATTGTATAGATTAGAAAATAAAGCAGGAAGATGTTAAAAAATGTGCATGGCCATAATACTAATGATTGCTAAAGTCAAAATTCAGGACCAGGCAATCTGACTTTCAAGCCTATGATCTAATCATTCTGTGGCTCCACCCTGTGTGTATGGTGGGGCTGGTGTTATTACTTAATGTGAATACAACCCTACAGGCTGAGTGTGAACTCCTCGATTTTGTCATAGTTAGAGCTGTGCTATGGGACAGCTCAGGGAGTTCTTGAGCTATTTTGTATGCATAATTTGGAAGGAAACTTTTCCATTCCATGGTTGCCCTCATCCTCCAAGGCTGACCTGGGTCATAAGAGGAGGAGACTGACATAAAAAACAAATAAAAAAACTCAGGCGTTTCAGAAACTATGATATTTTTTAAAAATGTACTGAACAATTTATCCATTTGTTTAATAAACATTTTTTAATCTGCCTTGTACTAAACATAGTGGTAGTAAGGGGCATTCAAGGCAAGATCTCTAATCAAGAGAAATTTAAAATTTAGTTGAGGAAACAAGTTAATGTAAAGTAGATTTCTCTCTATCCATCTCATTTATTTTAGTCTCTCATGTTACAAAGCTGTGGGTAAACTGAGGGAATATTACATATTTCTCAGTTTAAAAAACTCCCCCACCCACAATATTTTACCAGGTATTTTAATGCTGTGTTTTTGGTCTACCCAGGATATAGTGAATTCTGAGAGAGGTTTTATTGAATAAGTGGAGAAAGTGAATGGTTTCCCCCCCAAATCTTTGTGGAATCCTTTCAATTATAAAAATGATCCATACATTTAGCCCTGACATAAATTCCAGCAGTGTTTTATGAATCACCTTGTTTAAAAATGAGAGCAAACAAGGGAGGGATTGCATACTAAGTTATGAAAGATGAGCACTTTTGTACATCTTTCTGGAATGCTTTCCCTCTAGGCTGCTCTCTTTGTACTTCCTCTTTTACATCATGGAATATTACTAATTTTCTCTAGTCTCCTTCTAAATATTGATTCCTTCTGGAAGCTTTCTGAACTCTTAGCCCTCAAGAATGTGACTCTGCTTCCTCCCAGCAGCGTTTTGTAGCAGGTACCACACAGTAAGTACTGCAGTAGCTTGATACTGGTATTTTCTCTAGACAGCCCTTATATGACAACAGGGACTAGAGCTATCTTGTTTGACATTGTACCTCCATCTCAAGGTCTGCCATATTATAGTTGTTTCTTTTAAAGATTTTATTTATTTTTAGAGAGAGGGGAAGAGAGGGGGAGAGAGAGAGAGAAACATCAGTGTGTGAGAGAAACATCTACCAGTTGCCTCTCGCATGCCCTCAACCAAGGACCTGGCTGCAACATAGGCATGTGCCCAGACCAAGAATCGAACCAGTGACCTTTCAGTTTGAGGACAATGCCCAACCCACTGAGCCATGACAGTCAGGACCATATTATACTTGTTGAGTTAAGTGTTCATTGAATGAATGATTCTTGCAGCAGAACCTATTTCTTCCCATAGTTGCTTCAAAATCTTTTCTTTTGGGCTTTTAGATTTTCAGTATGTATCATTCACATAAGCAAAAAGGATGGAAATCAAAGACAAGGTGACAGTAGCAGCATGTAAATGTTTTGGAAGACTTAGTCTTCCTCATTCTTACTTTATTTCTCTGTTCTTTACCTTATAATCAGCTCCATGTTTCTTTCCCTTCATCTTCCCCTCCAAAAAAGTTATACAGAAGTATCAACAGTTATTCTCATTGTAAACACAGAATTTTAGCCTATGATTCCCTTTTTCTTAGATGATCATGGTGCTTACTTTGTTTTATCTTGCTTCTTTCTCCTCTTAGCTTATTAACTTGATTAACTTTTAAATGTGCTCTGTCCCTTTTCTATATACACTACCACTTCTGTTCTGTTTTATGACATATTCTGGATGTACAGAGATGTAGTGTCATTCATTTGGCAAATATTACTTGGATGCTACTATTCGCCTGGCCTTGCTCAAGGAACTAAGGATGAATAAAATGATATCAAGGAGGGTGCTGGGGTCATGACTGTGTGTCTCCATGGAGCATAGCTTCTCCACTAGGGAGGGTAAGAGGAGAACAGAGAAACCAGGATTGGGAGAAGAAGTCTTAAACAGGAAAGGAGCTGGCACCAAAGCAGCATGCAGGGCACCTAGGGGCTTTTGAACACCATGCCCTGACAGAGGTCCCATCTGCACCTCTGGTGGCTAGTCCTGCAGCTTTGTCTGTGCTAGTCCTCTTCTTTGTTTTAGCTACCCAGGTTCCAGGAGGAGGCCCAGGCTGTGGATTAGGGAGTGACACTTAGGAACACTAAGGTTGGGGTTCACAAGGCATATAGGCACCTGAATGCCTTGTACCTCCTGTGAGTCCAGATGGGCTGTTAGTATGCAGTGATGGAAACCAAGTGTTCCTTCATTCTGGTTTCAAACCTGGGGGTTGAGTGTGAATTTCAACTTTTCGGTGTTCATCTGCACACTGGACTTCTTCCTTTACCAAGTATTGCAATCGGCACACTAAGCTTTGAGACCAGAAGCAATGACAATACTGAGTATATTCTGCAGCACCAGTTTTGCCTCTGCAGCATCTGTTATGTACAGAAAACCTTAAGGCTAAATCAGCATGTTTCTCTCTCCTACGGTGGAGCCCCTAAAACATACCTACATAGCCTAAGAGCCACGTGGAATATATCAATGAAGAAAATGCCTTACTTTAAAGACGATGCTGCAGCTGCCAGCCTCAGAGGAAGACGGAAAGAAGAAACCTTGACAAAGAAGGGATATTTTTACTTCAAGTAAGTTACTTGTTTTGTGAACAGGGTTTTTACCTGTTTTTTATATCTTATGGGTGTATTTTGAAATTAAACTCTTTAATTGTTGGAAATGAGAGGGGGAGAGGGGAGAGATATATTAATTGAGGGCTAGGGAATCCATCTCCTTGTTCTGAGATATTTTTGTACCTTTGCTTTGTATTGATGATTCATCCAGGGGAGGGCTTGGAATTAAGGGAAACTTTTTAGGGGAAGAAAGATAAAGTAAAGCCTATAACTCAGTGTTTGCAAATTTTACTTACCTCAGCCCCTATAGTCAAATATGTTATCACTAATATTGGAAATAACATGAAAGAACTAAAATTTCTTGAAGTTACAATGAAATTTTCAACATTTATACATTCATGTTTTAAAGAATTATTTATCTAGTTAATTTCATACATTGTGATGGTCTCTAAAATCTGTTTAGCGTGTGGATAAACACTCTTCTATTAGTAATGGGACACATACTAATTACAGAGAAGACATTTCCAGATCTTTTTCTCATGTAAGACAAGAAGTATCATCAAGAATCCCAAGAATAAAACCAGAACATCTCAGTAAAATGTGACCAAAGTTGTGGGCAAGGCAATAGGAACGACCTAACAATCTTGAGTCTTTCATATGACACACATTAAATTTGATACCTATTTTTCAAATTATACATGGTTTTTGGAAGATATTTTACACAGAACCTTTTTTTAAAAAAAGCTTAGTAAAAGAGTTAATTCAATGAGGCCAATGAATTAGTATTTAGTGTAAAATACATTTCAGCACCACACGTTGTCCTATCTTTTGTTCTTACACATTTTGCATGTATTCCAGTAGTAGATTCTAGAATTTTCTTAAGAGATCGTGAAACTTTGACCCATAGGTATTTTAATATAAATCTTCCCTGGAAACACACAAAAAGAAAACTAGTCTCTTTCCTCAAGATGCTCACAGTCCATCAAAGGTGATAGCTATTTTAAAAATGTGTTTTTGTTTTTATTATAAAGTAAATACAAAAATACTGTGGAAACATTACTATTCCTGGGAGAGTCAGGGAAAGTGTCACAGGAGAAATGAAAAGTTAACAGAATTTTGAATGGTGGAAAGAGGGGCAGAACAGCATGTGGAGAGGCGCAGAGGCATCACAGATTGTGATGTGTTTGAATTGTGCGCAGGAAAATTTTGTCCTCATCTTTTGCCACTGTCTACAATATATACTGATGACTTCCAAATTGAACACGTTCCTTCCAGATCTCACTCCTGAATTCCAAACTCCTATTCAATCTACGGGGTACCTTCATTATGATATTTGTAAAGAAACCTCAACCTCATTATGACTGTAACCTGAATTCATTTTTTTCTCTTGCCCCCAATGCCTTTCTTCTCCTCTAGACCCTTAGGATTCTCTTTTTAGTTATTTGTTTTAAATTCATGGGTATTATTGCAAGTTTCTAATTGAACTGCCTTGGGGGAAAATTATTAAATGTAATCATATACCAGGACTATGTGTCATCCCATTTCATGCTTTTTAACACTGAGGAAATTGAAGTTCAGAAATTAAATCCCCAAATTCGCTGAGCTAGGAAATGAAGAGGCTAGAATTTGCATTGAGGTCTGACTTCAATTTCCATACTATTTCCGTTATACCACATTGGTCATAATTCTAAACACCTTGTTACACTTTTCTTTCTAAAAGGCAAATATAATCACATCCTCTATTACAGATATATAATCATCCTACAGTGATTAAATATCTGTAATAGAGGATGTGATTATATTTGCATTTAGGATGAAGTTCAAATTTCTTAGCATGGCATATAAATCCTTTTGCTATTTAGGCTCTGCCTCCTTCCTACTTTTCCCTCATTAACTCTGTGTGTTTCTTGTCTCTAAAGGTTTTCAATTCTTGTCATTTCCTGAATGAGACTTCTTACCAAGTTTGTTTGCCTTGTTCCTCCTCTCTTTCTTTCCTTCTTTACAAGTGAGCCCAAATCCTTCTTTACAAGTGAGCCCAAGGAATACTTCCTATGTGAAACTTTTCAGAGTATCTCTCTATCATAGTCAGGTTGGGTTTTCTTTGTTTTCATAACTTCTTGAACATGCTTCCAGTATACCTGTTACCACATTTCACTGAACCTCCTTGAGTGGTGTGTCCTCCATTGGATTGAGCATGGTAGTCTTTGCCTTCTTCGTTTGTATCAAAGTTGGCTAATATAGTGTCTGGTACAGAATAGATGCTCAGTAATTTTATTTAAACAAAATACTTTTTCTTAGTTTTGATAATTGGGCAGATGCTAATGTCAGTCATCAAGAAGTGGACTATTGGAAAAGGGAAAATTGATAGATGTTATTTTGACTTTCTAATATACTGTATTTGAGATCTATCAAGTCTAAGTGGAGATGTCTGGTTTAAGCTGATATTAGGCTGAAGATCTATAGTATAGATCTGGAATCATTGGTTAAGATTATCTAGGAGAAAAAGTATTGCAAGAATATATCATATGTGGTGATGTCAAAGCATGTGGCACCTAATAGCAGGTTGTCTTGCTGTTAGTAAAGCTAAGCTTGATGAGTGTATTCAGATGTGGCAGCCTACTACAATCCATAGAAGAGTTCTAAGTCAACCATTTTTCCTACTCTTTTTGTTCACTGACAATCTCTGCCTTAATTATTTATTTAATTAAAAATTTTAGAGTCTCAGGGAAAGAAGATGGCGGAGGAGGGAAGGGGAGTCACACTGACCTCCTCCCAAGACCAAACTGGAATTGTGACTAAATAGTGGAGAAATCACCTGGAAAACAATGGAATGATAGTGGGAGAGGAGCCTTGGAGCCACAGACAGACAGTGGATTCAACTCTAACACATCCCAATGGGTGAGAAGTGCGGTGGAGGCTCAAGAGGGTGGGCTAGGCGCCCACAGGCACCAGCACCAGAGGGACATTGAACCGGCCAGTTAGTGCCCCCTGAGAAAAACATGGTCTGAATAATAAACAGGGACCCCTAGCCTACAGCAGCTAAAACCAGGAAAACACACAGACAAAAAGCAACCCTGAAAAGCTTAGGGGCACTCTCTGCCAGAGACAGGCAGCTGGGGATGCAAAGAGACATTTAAAGGGCCAACACAAAAATTGCAGTGGCAGCCACCCTCCTTGATCTCTGGGTAGAGGCAGCAGCAGAGTGGGCTGGTGCCTGGGAAAAGACTGGTGAGGAAAACTTTGTGAAGAGAAAAGAGATGGTGGCTGGAGGAGCCCTGGTGATAACGCACCTCCCACTCTGCAGCTACCATCTTGCTCAGGCATAAGGGAATCAATTAACCTGCCTTTTGTGTGCTCGGCACACAGCTTGTGGGCATGTGAGCTGGAGGGCTAAGTGCAGACTGGCTGGAAGAAATAGAGGATCCCTGGCCAAAGGGGTCACACAGCTGCATTGAGAACCTTGAGGGGAGACTGGAGACGGAGGCATTGGGGAAAGAACGGGAGGAGGAACCAGGGAGTCCCAACTCCCTCCGCATTCCGTAGTCTTCATTTTCATAGGCAGGGTGCACCCCCAAAGAGGCAGAACCATGCACGTGGGAACCAGACGGCCTGCGAATACAGCGCGGTCAACAGAAATAGTGGATCCCTGGCCGAAGGGGGTCACAGAACTGCCCAGAACCCCTGAGGAGAGACTGGAAACAGAGGCGTTAGGGAAAGAACGGGACGAGGAACCGGGGAATCCCAACTCCTTCTCCTTTCTGTAATCTCCATTGTGCATAGGCAGGCCATGCCCCGCAAAGAGCCAAAAGCTGTAAAGTACACAATAGACAACCCAATTCCACCCAGTGCAGGTGTGCGCGCACACGCACCAAGTGGCCGGCGAGGGTTGTGAGCGCGTGTGTAGACCGGCGCGGGCTGGCCAGAGCTCCCACGGGGTCTGCGAGGGAGTGCACATATGGGTGAGGGCAGGCGTAAGCTGGCCACCGTGGGCCTGCGAGTGCAGAGCAGTCTGCAGAAATAGTAGATCCTGGGCTGAAGGGGTCACAGAGCTGCCCAGAGACCCTGGAGGAGAGAATAGAGACAGGATTAACCAGAGAGCCCTGGAGCTGACTTCCTCCCATTTCTATAGTCTCCATTTTATGCAGGCAGGCCACGCCCTCAAAGAGCCCAAAGCAGGGAAAGCACACAGTAGACGACCCTAAAATGACCAGTGCCGGGGCACCCGCCGGACGCCTGCACCAGACGAGTGCACGAGGTCAGGCGAATAAGCACCCCTGGGCTAGGGGAAATGTGCGGGCGCTGAGGCAGGTGGGGGATCCTGCTGGGCAGGGAGTGCACTCAAGGAGACGGCCTGAGAGTGAACAGCGAGCCACAGAAATAGTGGCTCCCTGGCTGAAGGGGTCACAGAGATGCCCAAAGCAGGAGTCAGACACAGACAGTAGACTCCTGGAAGGCTCAAACAAACGACCCAAGGTCATATAGGGTCAACAACTGACATCATCAGAGGCAGGCCCAGAAAGAAAAGAAAAAATAAATAAATAAAAATAAAAAGAAATATAAAGAAATGAATAAATAAATAAATAAATAAAAGACCTGCCTGCTACCATAGAAGTTTAATCCACAAAGTCAGGAAATCTAGACGCATCAACTGAAGCACAAGCAAAAATTAATTAATTAGTTAATTAATTACATAATAGACTCTCACAAAAATGGGAAGAAAAAGAAGTTCCCCCCAAATGAGGGGAAAAGAGGAATCGCCACAGAGAGAGCTAAATGAAATCAAGGCAAGGGAACTATCGTACAGTGAATTCAAAACAATGGTTCTAAGGAAGCTCAGTGAGCTCAGCCAGCTCAAGGAGAACTATGAGAAACTGCAGAGAAACTATCAGGATCTTACAACAAACTCTACCAACCTGGAAAAGGACATAGAAACTATCAAGAAGACACAAGAGGATATGAAGAATACCATTTCTGAATGAAGAACACAGTAGAAGGAATCCAAAGCAGGCTGGATGAAGCCGAGGATCGAATCAGTGAGATGGAGGATAAGGTAGAGAAAAGCTCTCAGAAAGAACAAGAAATGGAAAAACGACTCAAAAAGAATGAAGAGGCATTCAGGGAAATGCAGGACAACCTGAAACGCAATAATATCCGCATACTAGGGATACTAAAAGGAGAAGAAGAGGAGCAAGGGATAGAGAACTTCTTCGAAAAAGTAATGATGGAAAATTTCCCCAATTTGAGGAGAGAAAAGGTCTCATGGATCCAGGAGGCACAGAGGGCCCCACTCAAGAGGGACCCAAGGAGGTCCCCTCCAAGACACATCATCATTAAAATGGCAACTATCAAAGACAAAGAGAGAATCCTCAAGGCAGCAAGGGAGAAGGAGAAAGTAACATACAAGGGGGGCCCCGATACGCCTAGGAGCTGACTTCTCAACAGAAACACTACAAGCCAGAAGGGAATGGCAACAAATATCCCAAGTCATGAAAAGCAAGGGCCTACAACCATGGCTGCTCTACCCAGCAAGGCTCCCAATTAAAATCGAAGGGGAAATACGGAGTTTCCCAGACAAAAGAAAGCTAAAAGAATACATCTCTACCAAGCCAGCACTACAAGATATGCTAAAGGGACTGGTTTAAGAAGATGAAGGAAAAGAGTGAGAAAGAGAAAAACACAGGTACAAAGAGAAAAAATGAATAGGTTTCTATCAGTAATCACTCTCAATGTAAATGGACTAAATGCCCGAATCAAAAGACACAGCATAGCTGAATGGATAAGAAAACATGACCCACACATATGCTGCCTACAAGAGACCCATCTCAGAGCAAAAGACCTACACAGATTGAAAGTAAAAGGATGAAAAAAATATTCCAAGCAAATGGGCAAGAGAAAAAGGTAGGGGTTGCAATACTTATATCAGACAAAATAGATTTCAAAACAAAGGCCATAAAAAGAGCCCCAGAGGGACACTTTATAATACTTAAAGAAAGAACCTATCAAGAAGACATAAACATTGTAAACTTATATGCTCCCAACATAGGGGCGCCCAAATATATAAGGAAAATCTTGGAAAACTTCAAAAAAGATATTGACAGCAACACACTGATAGTAGGGGATTTCAACACCCCACTGTCAAAAATGGACAGATCTTCCAAATAAAACATCAGTAAGGATGTCATGGAGATGAATGATGCACTGAATCAAATAGACTTAACTGACATATATAGAACCTTACATCCCAAAGAAGAAAAATACACATTCTTTTCCAATGCTCATGGAAGTTTTTCAAAGATAGACCACATGATAGGACACAAAGCAAGCCTCAGCTAATTCAGGAAAATTGAAATAATACCAAACTTTTTCTCAGACCACAAGGGCTTGCAACTGGAAATCAACCTCAAAGAGAAACCTCAAAAACTTGCAAACTCACAGAGATTGAACAGTAGACTATTAAACAATGAATGGGTTAATAATGAGATAAGAGAAGACATCAAAAAGTTTCTGGAAACAAATGAAAATGAACAGACAACAGTCCAAAACCTATGGGACACAACAAAGGCGGTCCTGAGAGGGACGTTCATAGCAATACAGGCTTACCTAAAAAAGATGGAAACATTTCAAATAAAAGACCTAACACTACTTCTTCAAGAACTGGAGAAACAACAACAAATAAATCCCAGAGCAAGTAGAAGGAAGGAAATAGTCAAGATTAGAGCAGAACCGAATGACATAGAGATGAAAAGAACAATTCAAAGGATCAACCAATCCAGGAGCTGGTTCTTTGAAAAGATAAATAAAATCAACAAGCCTTTAAGCAGACTCATCAAGAAAAAAAGGGAGAGGACCCAAATTAATAATATCAGACATGAAAGAGGAGAAATAACAACTGATACCACAGAAATCCAAAGGATTGTCAGAAACTACTATAAACAATTACATGCCAAGAAATTTGAAAACCTCGATGAAATGGGCAAATATCTAGAAAAGTATAATCTTCCAACACTGAAGGGGAAGAAACAGAAAGCTTGAACAGATCAATAACAGCTGGGGAAATTGAAGCAGTAATCAAGAAAATCCTGGCACACAGAAGCCCAGGGCCAAGATGGTTTCACAGGAGAATTTTACAAAACATTTAAGGAAGAGCTGACCCCTGTCCTTCTCAGACTATTCCAAAAAATCCAAGAGGAGGGAAGACTCCCAGACTCCTTCTATGAGGCCAGCATCACCCTGGTCCCAAAACCAGATAAAGACCCTACAAAGAAAGAAAACTACAGGCCAATTTTGCTGATGAACATAGATGCTAAAATCCTCAACAAAATATTGGCAAACCGCATCCAGCAATACATTAAAAAGATTATCTACCATGATCAAGTGGGATTCATCCCAGGGATGCAGGGATGATTCAATATACGCACGTCAATGAACGTAATACATCACATAAATGAAAGAAAAGGCAAAAACCATATGGTCATCTTGATAGATGCAGAAAAAGCATTCAATAAGCTACAGCACCCATTTATGATCAAAACAATCAGCAAAATGGGAATCAATGGGACATTCCTCAACGTAATAAAGGCCATATATGAAAAACCTACAGCCAACATCATACTCAATGGGCAAAAACTAAAAGCTTTTCACTAAGATCGGGAACAGGACAAGGATGTCCACTTTCACCACTTCTATTCAACATGGTATTGGAAGTCCTAGTCACAGCAGTCAGACAAGGAAAAGAGATAAAAGGCATCCGAATAGGAAAGGAGGAAGTAAAGCTATCATTGTTTGCAGATGACATGATAGTGTACATAGAAAACCCTGTAGACTCCACCAAAAACCTACTCAACCTAATAAGTGAATTTGGCAAAACAGCAGGATACAAAGTCAATATTCAGAAATCAAAGGCATTTGTGTACACCAGCAATGAAATAGAAGAAGACATCAGGAAAAAATATACCATTTGCTACAGCAACAAGAAAAATAAAGTACCTAGGAATAAACTTAACCAAGGAGGTTAAAGACCTGTACACAGAAAACTATAAACATTGAAGAAAGAAATTAAGACACAAATAAATGGAAGCATATACCATGCTAATGGATTGGAAGAATTAATATCATTGAAATGCCCACACTACCCAAAGCAATTTATAGATTCAACACAATCCCTATTAAGATACCAATGATGTATTTCACAGGAATAGAACAGACATTTCAAAAATTTATATGGAACCATAAACGACCCCGAATAACCTCAGCAATTTTGAGAAAGAAAAACAAAGTAGGAGGGATCACAATACCGGACGTCAAACTATACTACAAAGCCACTATACTCAAAACAAACTGGTACTGGCCTAAGAACAGACCCATAGACCAGTGGAACAGAATAGAAAGCCCAGAAATAAGCCCAGGTCTATGTGGGCAACTACTATTTGACAAAGGGGGCAGAACCCTAAAATGGAGCAATAATAGCCTCTTCAACAAATGGTGTTGGGAGAGCTGGACAGCTACATGCAAAAGATTGAAATTGGATCATCAGCTGACACCATACAAAAAATAAACTCAAGATGGATAAAAGACTAAAATATAAGTCGCAACACCATAAAAGTCCTACAGGAGAACATTGGCAGGAAACTCCCAGATATCCCACGCAGCAATTTTTTCACTGATATGTCTCCTAAAGCAAGGGACATAAAGGAAAGAATAAACAAGTGGGACCTCATCAAAATAAGAAGCTTCTGCACGGCCAAAGAAAACATCAGCAAAATGAAAAGGGAGCCAACCGTATGGGAAAATATATTTGCTAATGATACATCAGTTAGAGGTTTGATCTTCATAATATATAAAGAACTCACTCGACTCCACTCCAGGAAGACAAATGATCCAATCAAAAAATGGGCAAAGGACCTGGGCAGACGCTTTTCCAAGGAAGAGATACAGAGGGCCCAGAGACATTTGAAAGGATGCTCAGCATCACTAGCCATCAGAGAAATGCAGATCAAGACCACAATGAGATACCACCTCACGCCGGTCAGAATGGCCATCATAAACAGATCAACAAACAGCAGGTGCTGGCGAGGCTGTGGAGAAGAGGAAACACTAGTACACTGTTGGTGGGAATGCAGACTGGTGCAGCCATTGTGGAAAGCAGTGTGGAATTTCCTCAAAAAGCTGAAAATGGAACGGCCTTTTGATCCAGTGATTCCCCTGCTGGGTCTATAGCCTAAGAATCCCAAAATGCCAATTCAAGAGAACCTATGCACCCCAATGTTCATCGCAGCACAATTTACAATAGCCAAATGTTGGAAGCAACCTAAATGCCCATCAGTAGATGATTGGATCAAAAAACTATGGTACATTTACAGAATGGAATACTGCACAGGAGAAAGAAAAAAAGAACTACTTAACTTCAGGACGGCATGGATGGAACTAGAGAGCATTATGCTAAGCGAAATAAGCCAGGGGGCAAAAGACAAATACCATATGATCTCACCTATAAGTGGAACCTAACCAACAATAGGAAGATGCAAGGAAAATAAGACCATCAACTCTGGAAGGAATAGAAACCAACAGAAAAAAAGAGGGAAGGGGGGTGGGGAAAAGGAAGGGAAGGGGAAAGTCAAGGAACATATAGCAAGGACTCATGGACAAAACCAAAGGGGAAGAGTTGAGGGAGGGGGCAAGGGAAAATGGTGGGGGGAAGACAGACAAATGTATTGAAAAAATTAATTAATTAATTTAAAAAAGTTTAAATAGTGATTTTCTAATTCTGTTAATCCTTCACATTAATTATCTCTGATTATTTTTCAAAGAAAAACTTCTTGCATCTATTAAAGGTTGTTTCTATGAAGTATAGTTTGTTAGGAAAGAGGATAAATATTTATATATTTCTCTTTCATTGTCAATATCCACAATAAGGATTTAGTATTCTAGTTACCTCTTTTAATGACTCATGAGGGTTTTTGTTTTGCATGTCTTTTTTCAGTATTATTATGAACTTATGAATTTTATTATGTTTTCTATGTATTTTGATCAACAGCAGTCATTTTTCTTTTTGATGCCAAAGTTGCTCCATCAATGGGCAATAAGGAGATCTTTTTGTCTTAGCTCTCATGTTCTGTTACATGACTATTTGTCATTGATAACTTGCTTTTTGGCATACCAAGACACCCAGGCTCATTATAGATGTTTCCTGCCTTAGTCCTGCAATCAGCCTTTTCTCCAAGGATCCTTATTTCCTTTCAGTGAGGAAGGTTTCTTAGAGACCACAGTCTGGGTGCTAGGAGTGATTATTGCTAATGGATTATTATTGCTTCTGTGCCTTTTCAAATGATAGAGCTAGAAACTATGTATATTTTAAAATAAAAAGAACCATAAATTTGTATAGATATTTCCAATCCAATTTAAAAGATTTTTTTTAAAACTCCTTTTATTTATTTGTTTTCTAATGGAAATTGTTTTTACTTAGGAGTATTCAAAATGTCAATAAAACAGCTGGAAATTTAGCAAGTATGAAGTGGTAATCAGTTAACAGAACAGCAACAATTTTTAATAAATTGCATCAATAAAACCGAACATAAAACATTACCATATCCATATATAGCTAATTTGTGCTATGCACCGAAAAGAACTTATTTTAAATTTCCATGCCAATTTACAACCCCCATGCTGTGCCAGGCAAGGTTAGTGGCTATTGAAAATACCACTAAGACAGGGTTATCTAAAGACACATTCAATAGTGTATCAACTATACAAAAAGAGACACCATACAGTTTAAAAACAAATCTAACACAGCCTTAGATTTAATTTTCTTTAGAAGGAGTGAGTTGTGTACAGGTGGGTTAAATGCTTTATAGATAAGAAAAAAAAACAGCATTAGAACCAACTTATTCATCATTATCTCCTTCCTCTTCCTCTTCCTCTTCCTCATTCTCTTCATCTTCCTGGTCTTCTGTCTTTTTTCTGCTTTCTTTCAGAAAATGAATCCCTTCTTGGCTGCATCAGGTTTCCTTCAGCTCAGTATGTAATGACCTTCTTTCTGTATTTCTCCTTCTTTTAATCAGGCTGCCTGTCACCAGCAGCAATGTGACTCCACATCTCTCCCAGCTGTTTTGCAACATCACCAATGGATAGGCCGGGATGCTCTCCTTTGATTTTTGGGTGATACTCAGAACAAAGCAAGAAAAACGCTGAAGGGGGAGCCTCTTGGGTGCATTGGGATACTCAAACTTCTTTTTTGTGTTCCCCTTAGAAAAGATATGTTTTTATTTTTGTAGCAGGCCTTGTCTGCCTTTGCCATACCTTCAAATTCTCCTTTCTCTTTAGCAGACATGGTCTTCTGCCTCCCTGAACACTTCTTAGAAAGCTCAAAGAAGTTGAGTGAAGCATCTGGGTGTTTCTTATGTTCCTCCTGGCAAGTTTGCACAAAAAAGCATATGATGACATTTTGCCTCTTAGCTCACCAAAGATCTCCTTTGCTCATGTTTAATTATTTTTCCTCAATGAACAAAAGTCACCCTGTGCCTGTCTGGCTCACACTCGGTCCCCTGTTGTCTCCATTGAGCTGTGTCTACATTTATTTTTACTTCATTTACTTCATTGTACTTCATTTATTTTTAAATGAAACATTTAGGTATTGTTTATTTATTTTTCTATTTAAATATTTTTCAATTACAGCTGACATTCAATATTATATTGGTTTCAGGTGTACAGCACAGTTGTTAGACATTTATATAACCTACAAAGTAAAGAGATCCTCCTAATAAACTTGTACCCATCTGGCACAATATATAGTTATTACAATATTATTAACTATATATTCCCTAAGTTATACCTTACATTCCCATGGCTGTTTTGTAACTGCTAATTTGAACTTCTTAATCCTTTCACGTTTTTCACCCAATCATCAACTCCTTTCCAATCTGGCAATCATCAGTCAGTTCTCTGTATCTTAGAGTTTGTTTCCATTTTGCCTGTTTGCTTTGTTTTTTAAGATTTCACAGTAAGAAATCACATGTATCTGTCTTTCTCTGACTGACTTATTTTACACAGTATAGTAACCTTCAGGTCCATCCACGTTGTTGCAAATGGTAAGATTTCACTTTTTTTAATGGCTTGGTAATATTCCATTGTATATATGTAATCACATCTTTATCCATTCAACTTTTGATTTAAATTTAATCCATTTACATTTAAAGTAATTATTGATGGATTATAGTTACTGCCATTTTATTAATTGCATTCTGATTGTTTTTGTAGTTCTCTTTTCCTTATTCTCTTGCTCCTATCTTATATATTGATGTTTTCCTGTAGTGTTGTGTTTGAATTCCTTTCTTTTTATTTCTTGTAGAGCTCTTGTAACTTTTTGGGGTGTGGTTACCATGTACTTTCATGTAAACTAAACTATGTCTATAAGTTTATTTTATGTTGATTGTTGAAGTTTGAACACATTCTAAAATCAATACTGTCTTTGCTCACCTCCTTCATGTTTGTATTTATGTCATTATTTTTTACTTCTTGTGTGTGTGTCTCTTAATTACACATGATTTTCCTACTTTTGTCTTTTAACTTTTGTTCTTGCTTTAGTGTTCGTTTATCCACTGCTTTTATTACGTTTGCTTTCGTCAGTGAGATACTTTTTCTTTGTGATATATTCTTATTCATATTTTTAATTTTTTCCTTTCTTCTTGAATAAGTCCCTTTAACATTTCTTGTAATGCTGGTTTGGTGGTGATGAATTCCTTCAGACTTTTTTTTCTTTTTAGTCTAAGAAGCTCTTTGTTTTTTGATTCTAAATGAGCCTCACTGGATAGAAATCTCGGTTGTAGGTCCTTCTGTTTCATCACTTTGAGTATTTTATGTCAGTTCCTTCTGAAGTTAAAATTCTCTCTTTAACTTTTGGCATTTAAATTATAATGTGTCTTGGTGTGAACTCTTTGGGTTCATCTTGTTTGGGACTCTGCACTTTCTAGATGTGCATATGTATTTCCTTTGCCAGGTTAGGGAAGTTTTTAGTCATTACATTTCTCTAAATAGGTTTTCAGTTCTTTGCTCTCTCTCCTCCTCTGGTATATCTATGATGCAAATGGTATACTTGGTGTTGTCCCAGAGGTGCCTTAAACTATCTTACTACTTTCTTATTTATTTATTTATGTATTTAGTCATTTCAATTGTGTGTTTTCTGCTACTTTGACTTCCAAATCACTGATTTTATCCTCTGCTTCATCCAATCTGCTGTTGATTTCCTATAATGTATTCTTCATTTCAATTATTGTATTCTTCATTTTTTATTGGTCTGTTTTTATGTTTTTATCTCCTTTTTTGTTTCCTCTTTGTTGAATTTCTCACTGAAATAATCTATTCTTCCTATAAGTTCACTGAGCTTTCTTATTATCCGTGTTTTGAACTCTGCATCTGGTAGATTGCTTTTCTCCATTTTGTGTAGTACTTTTTCTGGAGTTTTGTTGTTTTGTTTTGTTTTTTTATTTGGGACATGTTTTTTTATCTTCTCATTTTGGCTGCTTCTCTGTGTTTGTTTCTATGTATTAGGGTAGGTCCACTATGTCTCCCAATCTTGGCACAGCGGACTTATGGAGTAGGTGTCCTGGGGGGCCCAGTGGTGCAATCTCCTTGTTCACCTGAGCTGGGTGCTCCAGATATGTCCCTTGTGTGGGTTGTGTGTGATCTCTTATTATAGTTGAGTCTTGATTATGTTGGCAGGTCAGTGGGTGGAACTGACTGTCAAACTAACTGGCTTTGAGGACTGACCATGACCACAATGGCTGTTGTGTGGTGGCTGGACCCATGAAGTAGGATTCACTTTATCTGGGCTCTGGTCCTACCAATTCCACCCTTTGGGTGTGTATTTTGTGACCAACTGGGTGGTGCTCTTGTCTGGTCTGATCCTGGCCGTCATGTGTTAGATCTGGGGTCTCCCTGGGGAAACTCTGAAGTTGGCCAAAGTCCACTGTTCTCTCTGTCCAGGCTGGAGCCACTTGGTAGGAGCTACAAAGTGATCTGCAGTTCATAGCTGTATCTGATGGGCTTTGAGGCACCTGAGAGTTGTTATGCTGGAACTGAGATCAACTGCCAGCTGGTACTGGGCTACGGGCCACTTAGCAAGAGGTACAGGGCATGATGAGGTAGGTCATCTGTGCTTGTTTAGGGTTTGTGGGTCTTTGAGAGATTTTAGGGAAGTTTCCAATATGGCATTGTATGCATTAGACTCTGAAACAGATTTAGGCTGGGCCTGTGAATTGGCTGGGATGGGGACTCTGGGAATTACCAGAGTCAGGTGGGAACTATGTTAGGTTAATGGAGACTCAGATTTGATGCCACCTGTGCCTGCAGGCTGTATGTATAGGGACAGGAGGCTCAACAAAGGAACAGTGGCACCTTCTGACACTTTAGTCCTGGAGAAAGCTGATCTTCTAGCCCTTTCCCTGAAGCCAGGTAATTCAGTTCCTTCTTATATGTCCCTGGTGCTTTTTGAGCTGGAGTCCCTTCTCTGGAGCTTAGAGCAAGTGTTTGTGAGAAAGTGAGTTGGTGCTCAGCTCCTTTAAGAGAGCTCCTGGGTCTACAACAGCTCTCCATTTCACTTGAGCTGAGTCCCTGGTGCAGGGCTGGCACCGTTTTCTTCTATTTGGGTACCTTCACAGCTGAAATATCTCCCAATTTTTAACGACTGCACATGTGTGGGACCAGTCCATTTTGCATCTTTACCTCTCCTTTCTGTCTTGACTTGGCTTTTTCATTATAGCCTTAGTTACAGGAGTTCTGTTCAGCTAGTCTTCAGGTGCTTTTCAAGGGTGATTGTTCTATACTTTAGTTGTAATTTTTATGTGGTTGTGGGAGGAGAGGAAATGATCACAGCATTTACCTACTCCTTTAACTTCTCTAATTTTTAAAACTTTCTTTTTCATTAAAAATCTTATTTCCTAATATCACTAATATAACCATTTGTCTTATTCAATAAAATGTAAACACAACTACCAATATTAGTTTTAATAAAAAATACTATTGTTTGAAACAGGATTTTTTCCCACTCTATTTATCCTTAGAATATATTACACTGTGGAAGTACAGTCAAAATGCCACACAGAGAAAAACATTGTTTTATGTCATCAACTTGATTTATAGTTAGGTTTCTTTGTCTGTTTTTTCGTTTTTAGGAGTTACTTTCTTCTTTTTTATTTAATGTTTTAATACATAAATAAATCATGTATGTTCCAAAACCAAAACTATGTAACAAAGTATATTGGGAGGAGTGTTATTTCTTTTCCTGAGCCTTCTATTCTGAATTCTACATGCCTTTGTAGATAAGTTTATTAGTTTTTAAATTTCCATTTCAGTGATATTTCATTGTTGTTGTTGCAAATATAAGTAAATACATTCATATATATTCTTCCCCTTTTTGCTACCTAAGAGGTTCTATACTATATAATTCAACTTGCTTTTCTCCTTTAACAATATATCCTGCAGACTACAGCATCACAATTCAGAGTGCTCCTTCTACTTGTTTTTATGGCTGCATTCGTATTTTCTTGAGAAAATGTATCATAATTTATTGATCCTGTATTGATGGACATTTGGTTTGTTTTTCAACCTTTTGCGATTATAAATAGTATATTAATGAATAATCTTGTGTGTAGTCATTTTATATTTTTGCCAGTGTCTTTGCGAATGCTGGGTCAAAAGATAAATACACATGTAATTTTTCTAAATATTGTCAAATTTCCCTCTACGGGTATATACCATTTTGGATTCCCATCAGCAATGTTTGAGAATTTCTGACTTTCCACATAGTCATCAATATTATATATTTTCAAACTTTTGGATTTTTCCCATCTTGATAGATGCAAAATGGCCTCAGTGTAGTTTTTTTTTAATATTAATTTTTTAGCCATTTCTTTGTTAAATTTAGTTTTCAGTTACAGTTTACATTCAATATTATTTTGTATTGGTTTCAGATGTACAGTATAGTGGTTAGACAATCATATACTCTACAAAGTGTTCCGGCCAATATTTCGGGTACCCACCTAGCACCATACAGTTATTACAATATTATTGACTATGTTTTCTGTGCTTTACATCCCTGTGACTGTTTTGTGGCTACCAATTTGTATTTCTTAACCCCTTTACCGTTTTCACCCAACCTCCCTCCTCTCTGGCAATCAGTCTGATCTGTTTCTAGTTTGTTTTTTCGTTTATTGTGTTCTTTAGATTTTACATATAAGTGAAATTAGCAATTGTTTATCTCTGACTTATTTACTTAGCAAAATACCTTCTAGATCAGCAATTTTCAAACTCTTTCATCTTATAGCACACATAAACTAGTAACTAAAATTCTGTAGCACACCAAAAAGTATATTTTTTGCCAATTTGACAAAAAATATTTACAATATTGATTCATTCACACTGGATAGGTATTGTATTGGCTGTTGTCATTTTTTAATTTTTTAAAACGATTTTATTTATTTTTAGAGAGAGGAGAGGGGAGAAAGAGCGGGAGAGAACCATTGATTGGCTCCGACCAGGGATGAAACCCATAACTCATGTATATGCCCTGACCAGGAAAAGAGCCAGTAACATTTCGATCTGTGGGACCACACCCAATAAACTGAGCCTCACCAGACACGGCTGTTTTTGTTTTTGTTTTTTTTAAATTTGACAATCTAAGGGAAAAGAGGTTAGTGCCTCTGACTACATAGTCAGGTATTGCATATTTTAAATATTTTTGCAGCACACCAGTGTGCCATGACATACCAGTTGAAAATCACTGCTTTGGAACAATCCATGTTCTCACAAATCGTAATATTTCATTCTTTTTTATGGCTAATAATATTCTTTTTTTTGCACTTTTATTTATTTTTAAATAATTTTTAAATTTATAAATCACATTTATTCTATTACAGTTGTCTCAATTTTCCCCCTTCCCCCCCGCCACCCATCGCACCCCAACCCCCCACTCCCACAGTCAATTGCCACTCTGTTGTCCATGTCCATGGGTTATTAATACATGTTCTTTGTCTAGTACCTTCCCCTTCTTTCCACTATTGTCCTCTGTCCGCATCCCCTCTGGTCACTTTCAGTCTGCTCCATGTTTCCATGCCTGAAGTTTATTTTGTTCATTAGTTTATTTTGTTGAATAGAGTCTTCTTATAGGTGAGATCATATGGTAATTGTCTTTCATCAACTGGCTTATTTCACTTAGCTTAATATTCTCCAGGTCCATCCATATTGTCGCAAAGGGTAGGAGATCCTTCTCTCTCCCTTCCTTCCTTCCTTCCTTCCTTCCTTCCTTCCTTCCTTCCTTCCTTCCTTCCTTCCTTCCTTCCTTTTCTTTCTTTCTTTCTTTCTTTCTTTCTTTCTTTCTTTCTTTCTTTCTTTCTTTCTTTCTTTCTTTCTTTCTTTCTTTCTCTCTCTCTCTCTATCTTCCTTCCTTCCTTCATTTTCTTTTTCTTTCTTTCTTTCTTTCTTTCTTTCTTTCTTTCTTTCTTTCTTTCTTTCTTTCTTTCTTTCTTTCTTTCTCTCTCTCTATCTTCCTTCCTTCCTTCATTTTCTTTTTCTTTCTTTCTTTCTTTCTAAATGCAGATTGATTTTATTTATTTTTTTAAACATCAAAGTTAATTATAAAATATTTAAAAAATTTAAAACCATTATAAAGTCTCAGCAATTAAACCAACATATCTATTATTACTCATAGACAAGCTCCAGGCATGGTATAATCATTATTCACATCAATTCTCTTGGCTTTGCATTTTATATTGGTTGTCTTTGTTCTTCAGTGTCCTTTCTGTTTAGACATATTCTTTTATATTTGATTTTCTTAGTCTCTAGAATAAATAATGATAAGGTGGAGATTAGTCCCTAAAGATTTTATATATTTAGGCTTTAGCAAATATAGTTAAAGAATGGGTTAATCTGATTTTCAATCACATGATCAGGTGGGTGGACACTGTTGGCATCACATACAATGGTCATGTCCTGGGCATCGATGACACCCACACTGAGATCTTTGACAATGTCCTTCATGATAAGACGTCCCCAAACCTCTCCGTGACTGTGTGCATCTCCCTGATGTTTTTTGTCTTAAGGGTGACTTTTTTGGCCAGGCTTCTTAGGAACAGTCATGCAATAGATTTTTGGATACAGATGGCCCTGTGAATGAAAATGTCAGTGGAGAAGGTTTGGAAGTGCTGACCAAGAGTAATGATGGTAGCTGTGCTTTTGTCACCTGATATCTGGTCTAACTACCTGAGGGATGCAATTTTCATCTGTCACAGAGTAGAGCTGAAGAGTGATAAAAGGATAGCTATGTTCTTTTTATTTTTTCCCACTGAATCTGAGTGTCTTTCTATACCCAAAAGTAAATGTGCCTTAAAAATTCCTGTTCCATGAAGATCAAAAAATTTTTGTACTGGTCAAACAAATAAACAAATCTTTTAACTAGAAGAAATGATTAATATTTTAAAAATTAATATCATATCATTAAAAATACTCTCCTACTTATTTCTGACTGGAACATTTTACCCTCTAGGGTAGAGTACCTATTTCTATGTGTGAAATGTCAATCAAAATGTAACACTGAAGAAAGAAATTAAGGAAGACACAAATAAATGGAAGCATATACCGTGCTCATGGATTGGAAGAATTAATATCATCAAAATGTTCATGCTACCCAAAGCAATTTATAGATTCAATGCAATCTCTATTAAGATACCAATGACATATTTCACAGAAATAGAACAGACATTTCAAAAATTTATATGGAACTATAAATGACCCTGAATAGCCTCAGCAATTTTGAGAGAGAAAAAAAAAGTAGGAGGGATCACAATACTGGACGTCAAACTATACTACAAAGTCACTATACTCAAAAAAATCTGGTACTGGCACAAGAACAGACCCATAGACCAGTGGAACAGAATAGAAAGCCCAGAAATAAGCCCAGGTCTCTATGGACATCTAATATTTGACAAAGGAGGCAGAAGCATAAAATGGAGCCATACTAGCCTCTTCAACACATGGTGTTGGGAGAGCTGGACGGCTACATGCAAAAATTGAAATTGGATCATCAGATGACACCATACACAAAAATAAACTCAAGATGGATAAAAGACTTAAATGAAAGTCGCAACACCATAAAAGTCTTAGAGGAGAACATTGGGAGGAAACTCTCAGATATCCCACGCAGCAAGTTTTTCACTGATATGTCTCCTAAAGCAGGGGACATAAAGGAAAGAATAAACAAGTGGGACCTCATCAAAATAAGAAGCTTCTGCACGGCCAAAGAAAACATCAGCAAAATGAAAAGGGAGCCAACCGTATGGGAAAATATATTTGCTAATGATACATCAGATAGAGGTTTGATCTCCAAGGTATGTAAAGAACTCACTCGACTCCACTCCAAGAAGACAAACGATCCAATCAAAAAATGTGCAAAGGACCTGGGCAGACCCTTTTCCAAGGAGGAGATACAGAGGGCCCAGAGGCATTTGAAAGGATGCTCAGCATCACTAGCCATCAGAGAAATGCAGATCAAAACCACCATGAGGTACCACCTCACACCAGTCAGAATGGCCATCATAAACAGATCCACAAACAACAGATGCTGGCAAGGCTGTGGAGAAAAGGGAACCCTAGTACACTGTTGGTGGGAATGCAGACTGGTGCAGCCATTGTGGAAAGCAGTGTGGAATTTCCTCAAGAAGCTGTAAATGCAACGGCCTTTTGATCCAGTGATTCCCCTGCTGGGACTATACCCTAAGAATACCAAAACGCCAATACAAAAGAACCTATGCACCCCAATGTTCATCGCAGCACAATTTACAATAGCCAAGTGTTGGAAGCAGCCTTAATGCCCATCAGTAGATGATTGGATCAAAAAGTGATGGTACATATACACAATGGAATACTATGCAGCAGAAAGAAAAAAAGAACTACTAAACTTTGCGAAAGCATGGATGGAACTGGAGAGCATTATGCTAAGCGAAATAAGCTAGGGGATGAAAGACAAATACCATATGATCTCACCTATTAGTGGAACCTAACCAATAATACAAAGATGCAAGGAAAATAAGACCAGCAGCACTGAAAGGAAAAGAAATCAACAGAAACAAGAGGGAAGGAGGGAGGCGGGGCAGGGAAAAGGAAGGGAAGGGGCAACTCAAGGAGCATATAGCAAGGACTCATGGACAAAACCAAAGGGGAAGAGCTGAGGGAGGGAAGGAGGGTGGGGGCAAGGGAAAGCAGTGGGGGGTAGGCAGAGACAAATGTATTTGAAAAAATAAAATTTAATTAAAAAGAAATGTAACATTTTCATTGGAATTTATAAAGAGGAACAGCATTTCTTAAGAGAGAACAAAATATATTTTAAATTTAAAGGCTTAAATCTAGAAAGCTAAATGAAGTAAACAAAATAGGCAAAATGAAAGAATTGAAACCTAGTTAAAAAGTACTTTAAAATCTGCCTGAATTTCTAAAAGAATATAAAATAATTACCTACTTTTTACTACTTTGGGTAAGTAGCAGATCCACTGACACTGTGTAGAGTCTCTCAGTGGGTAAATGAGATTTCCTTTCAAACAGCCATTTATCTTATTGTATTTAACTGAATCTGGCTGCAAAATGTTGTAATTCACTTACCTCCTATAGCAGGGGTAGTACCAGTTCCCAACCCCTGGCCATGGACCAGTACTGCTCTGTGGCCTATTAGGAACTGGGCTGCAAGGGAAGCTTGCCTTAGTTCTGCCTCCTGACCATCCCCTGGCTGTCCCCTCTACCCCTTGTGGGAAAATCCCTGGTGCCAAAAATGTTGGGAGTACTGTTCTATAGTATAACCACCAGGGACTCCATTCCAACTTGGCAATTCTTTTTTATATTTTTACTCTCTAGTAACAGATATTGTGGTAAGTGATTTTATTGATGTAAGTTAAATATCCATCCTTTCTTTTTAAAAATTATTTTTACTTTTTATTCTTCACATGAGGATATAGTTATTGATTTTAGACAGAAAGGAAGGGGGGAAGAGAGAGAGAGGGAGGAGAGAAACATCAATGTGAAAGAAACATCAGTTAGTTGCCTCCTGTAAGCACCCTGACCAGGAATCAAACCCACAACCTCGGTATGTGCCCTGACTGGAATGGAACCCACAACCCTTTGGTGTATGAGAGGATGCTCCAACCAACTGAGCCACATGGCCAGGGCTTCAGCCTTCTTTCTTTCTTCCTCGTTTTCTTACCTCTTTCTCTCTTCCTCTGACTCCTGTTTCCTGATTCCTTTTCTTCCTAGTACTATTTTTTTGATCATCAGTTTTGTTTTAGATACTTCTCATTCTTTTGAGAGATTTTGAATCCTCTGGACTCTTCCCTATTCATTTTATCCCAGATCTGGTCATTGTCTAAGTCTCCATGTTCTGTCATTTCTTTGTCATCCCTGCTGTTTCAGTGGTGATGTAGGTTTTTGTCTCAAATGTAAATAATAGTGATCTGTCAGTTGGGGTCATTGTATGAAATCATTTAGCTTTGTTCCATTGATGGAGCAATAACCTTGTTTTTCTATGAATTTTTTTCTTAGGACTATTTTAAAGTTAAAAAATAGCTTAAAGTATAATATGCCCACAACTTAAAAAGTTCAACTAGTATAAAGTACTTAGCTTGAGTTAAAATTAAATAAGATTTTGTAAAAGTGACATAAAACAGCCAACTCAAACCAGTATTCTGAGATTTCCCAATAAATTCCATTAGAATTATAGGCTCTACCTTCCAAGTTATTTCAGGTAGCCATGCAAAAAGTTTTTTTTTTTTTTTTTGCTATGGCATAATAAAGATGATCAAGGTTTTACCTATCATGTTTCCTTGTCACTGACTGTGCTATGCCCTACCACTGAGACAATGCCTACAATTTTAGGTTTTGTTACATCAGCACTTCTGTGTTGATATCACATTCTGTATTAGACAGAAAGCAACTAATAATGACAAAATATAAATTTATTTATCTCTCATTTAACAGCGATAGAGGGAGCAGGCCAGGGTTAATATGATTTTGCATGTTTTCAGGGACTCCAGTTTCTTCTAAATTGTTGTTCTGCCATTCTTTTTTTTTTTCTCCTGGAGGGGAGTTGATAATCTTAACTTTATTATTTATTACAGATTTGTTGAGGTATAATTCCTATGCTTAAGACTGCATATATTTAATGTTTCCAATCTGATGAATTCAAACATATGCATACACCCATGATACTATCTGTGCAATCAAGGTGCTATTATTAACATATGATTTCAATCTCATGGTCTAACATGGCTCTTTCAACATTCACCATTGTGTCTGTTGTTTAGCCAGTAGGAAGAAGATAAATGGAAGGGGAGGGTGGGTTGTTTTACTTTTAAAGGCATGACCTAGAAGTTTCCCATATCACTTTCTGGCAAAAATCTAGTCATGGCCACAACTAGATGCAAGGAAGGCTGCAGTGTTTAGCATGGTGACCATGGACCCAGACAAAATTATGGTGTTCTATTACTAAAGAGGGAGGAGGGAATGGATAGTGGAAGACCACTCACAGTCTCTGCTTTATGCTTAGCCCCCCATAGGCTTTGTAGTCTGGTTGCCTATGTCCACAGAATAGTACAATATGGTTGTACTATGTTTGTAACTTGGCTAAGTGGCAAAATGGTCCTGGTGGCAGAATTGGAAAACTCTGGAGTAGCTATTACCTAGAATAGCTAAGTCCTGTTGATGTGGCTTGGTGAAAAAGAGAATTCTGTAAGTAAGTTAGACTTTCAGAGTGACATTGTTGGACTTCTATGAGGCTTGATAGCATTGTACCATCAATGGCTGAATGCCCTGGAAATTTAAGATCCATGCTTATTAAATGTTCCCCATCCTAACAATGTGCTAGCATACTTTGGTGAGAAAATAACCTTTGAATTTATTATTGTAAACCATATCTTGTAAAATATTTATGTGTCAGGGTATTCACTTTGCCAAGTGTCAGACTAAGTGCTCAGGACGATCCCAGATATATAACAAATTCTCTGATGATTAGACTTTGTTTTATTTTATTTAATAATATGCTTGAGTACTTTTAACAATATGTTGGTAATAGTATTAAGTTTCTATTATAGGACTTCTGGTCAAGATGGAGGTGTAGGTAAACATGCTTCGCTTCCTTGAACAACTACAGAAACAACTAAAACTAGACCTCAAAACAAATAACAACCAGAACCATCAGAAAAATTGAGCTGTGTGGACATCTGACAACCAGGGATTTATAGAAGCAACATTCATTCAGGTGGGTAGGAGGGGCAGAGACACATAGATGGGTGGAGAGGCATGGAGACATGGCGGCACAGAGAAGCAGCAGAACGGACAGTCCCATATTCACATGTGTTGGATAAAAATTGAGAGGGAAACCTTATAAATGATGGATCCCAGCCCCAGGCCAGACCACACATCCCAGGGCTCCAGTGCCAGGAAGATAAATCCCCATAACTTCTGGCTGTAAAAAACAGTAGGGGTTGGCGTGGCAGAAGAAACTGCCAGATTTTCAGGAGACTATACTTAGAGAGCCCACATGGTTTCAGAACTTATGCAAACCCATCCACTCTGGATTTAGCACCAGGGCAGCAGCTGGAAGGGCACAAGTCACATATGGGGAGTAAGCGAAGTGACTGGAAATAGGGTAAGTACAACTAGGAGCCAGGCAGTGGCCCTGTTCCTCTCTGAGCCCTTTCCCCACAGAGCCACAAAGTGGTGAAGTGGGTTGCCCCACCCTGGCAATTACCTAAGGCTCTGCCCTACACAATTTACAGGTGCCTTTTCTACAACAGGCCACACTACTAAGATAGGGAGCCAAAGTAGGTCTACCTAATACACAGAAACAAATACAAGGAGGCTGCCAAATTGAGGAGACAAAGAAATATGGCCCAAATGAAAAAACAGAACAAAACCCCAGGAAAGGAACTAAATGAAACAAAGATAACCAACCTATCAGATGCAGAGTTCAAAACTCTGGTTATCAGGATGCTCAAAGAACTCATTAAATACAGCAGCAGCATAAAAAAGACCCAGGAAGAAATGAAGTTTACATTAAGTGATGTAAAGAAAAATCTACAGGCAACCAATATTGGAGAGAATGAAGCAGTGATTCAAATCAACAATTTGTATCTGTTTATATAGTTATATAAGTCTACAAATGTATGTCAGGTATGTGTGATATCTTTCTGACTCTGGATGGTATTGCCAAAATTAATTTGAAAAGAGATCTACTTAATTGGCTTAAAGAAAAATAAGCACATATAAATTGAATGTTCTAAAACTTCTCAAAAATATGGAAAGCAACCCAAATGCTTCACAAGTTCATGTGATCTGGGATAATCTTTGTTAAGTAAAACCTAGTTTAAATTTGTTGGTTTAATTAAAATAGGGATTTTTTTTCAGTTATCAGCATAAAACAATGCAGATGTGTGACTTGTATTCTAATTGAGTTTACTATTCAGGTAAGTTCATGCCATCTCTGTAACAAAATTTGTCAGCAAGAAAAATAACTTAGCTTAATGGCTAACTTGGTGTAATGTCTTATGATATTTTCATTAGTAACCTAAACATAATTGATAAGAACAAGTGAATTAAATAAATGTAAGATAAGATTTATGAATGAGCTTTTAACAGTAAGATATGTCTACTTAAATACTTCCCCCAAATCTCTTTGATAACTTAACCCTTAGAGTTTTTTAAGTTAAATAATGGACATTCATTGAATATCATTTCTAAATAACATAAAATACTGACACATTAATTGCTGAACATGAGTTTACTCACTTTGGGCTTCCAATTACAAAGGAACTAAATATATTTGGGTCTGTTAATAAACACATCTTGTGCACTGAAGCATTAAAAATTATACTATGAGGAAGCATATACTTCTAGAAATTATAAAATGTATTCAGAAATTTACTATCCAACCTAACAAAGATGTACAATAAGATTAATGTTGTTTTCATGCCTGCTAATACAACACCCATTCTGCAGCTCATGGATCAAGGGTTAATTTTGACTTTCAAATCTTATTATTTAAGAAATAGATTTCATAAGGTATAGTTACCATAATTCCTCTGATGGATCTGGGTGAAGTACACTGAAAACTCTCTGGAAAGGATTCATCATTCTAGATGCCATTAAGAACGTTTGTGTCAGGGAAGAGGTCAAAATATCAACATTGACAGGAGTTTGGAAGAAGTTGATTCCAACTCTCATGGATGATTTTGAGGAGTGTAACATTTCAGTGGAGGAAGTAACTAGATATGGTAGAAATTGCAAGGGAATTAGAATTAGAAGCGGAGCATGAAGATGTGACTGAATTGCTGTAATCTCATGATAAAACTTTAATGGATGAGGAATTGTTTCTTTCGGATGAGGAAAAAAAGAGATTTCTTGAGATGGAATCTACTTCTGGTGTAGATGCTGTGGAGATTGTTGAAATGACAACAAAGGATTTAAAACATTGCATAATCTTCTTTGGCAGCAGAGTTTGAGAGAATTAACTCCAATTTTGAAAGATTTCTGCTGTGGTTAAATGCTATTAAACAGCTCACATGCATGCTACAAAGGAATCATTTGTGAAAGGAAGATTCAGTCAATTTGACAAACTTCATTGTCTCATTTTAAGAAATTGCCACAACCACCCCAATATTCAGCAACCAATACCCCGATCAATAAACACCATCAACAATGAGGCAAGACCATCCACTAGCAACAAGGTTGTGACTTGCTGAAGGCTCAGATAGTTAGCATTTTTGAGCAATAAAGTATTTTTAAATTAAGTTCTGTACATGAGGGTTTTTTTTTGACATAATGCTATTGCACATTTGGTAGACTACAATATAGTGTAAACATAACTTTTATGTGCATTGGGAAACCAAAAAAATCCATGCAACTCATTTTATTGGGATATTTCCAGGTGGTCTGGAACCAAACCTGTCATATCTCTGAGGTATGTCTATAATTTCATGAATTGGCAAATCAATATCTCACCCAGATTCTACTCCTAAACTTGAGCCCTGCATGTGCAAATATCTTAAGGATTCTCCATGTGGAAATCCTCACCCTTAACAGCAGAGGTTCTCCAGCTCATACAAGTTTATGAGAGCCTATTTTGCTCATCTATTCCCACATCCTTGTCCTGTGACATCATCTTGGTAGCTTGAAAGTGGCCATGATGGGCAGATTTACATTATGAAAATCAGCAAGTATTGCAAACAGGTTTTCCTTTTACCCCAGGAGAGCAGGTTTATCAGTACACTACTGCTCAGAGAAATCTCAAAATCAACTTGTCCAAGTGGAATGTTTCATATTTTTCTGCTTCTTCTTCTCCCTGCCTTTGTGAATAGTATTGCTATTCAGAAACCTGGCCACTGCCTTGACCCATTTGACTTTCTTATATGTATATTCAGCCATCCTCAGACATAACTGAGTCAATGTGCAGAGACTACTAGTGGTCCCTTTCATCGCTGGTGATAGAAATGTAGCTGAGCACATGGAATAATGTTTATGTAAGGGTTGTATGCCTAGTGCTTAGCAGAGTGCCTGTCAAGGAAACTAGAATATGTCACCCCAAATTATGGCTCCTTGACATAAAAATTATTTTGAGCTGAAGGCAGTTAAGGAACAGTGAATGCAGAAGAATGTTCTTTTTTCTTTTTTTTATTGGTAGATGAGACTACTTTATTCAATGATTGATCCATGTAATTGCCAAGGCCATTATGTACAGGGAGGAGAGGCGGAGCTTTATTTCTTGGTCTCTTCCTCGTTGGGCAGTTTTGATTTTTTACCCCTTCTTGGCCTGGAGCCACTCTTCATGGTGCTTGCGAGCTTCCTTGGTCTTAGACCTGCGGGCCTCAGCCTGGTCAGCCAGAAGCTTTTTGCGAGCCTTGTCTGCCTTCAGCTTGTGGATGTGTTCTATGAGAACCCACTTGTTTTTGAACACCTTACCCTTCACTTTTAGGTACAGGCTGTGGTACATGTGGCGGTCAATCTTCTTAGATTCACGGTATCTTCGGAGTAGCTGGCAAAGAATTCTAATCCTCCTCATCCAGGTCACTTTCTCAGGCATTTGAGCACTGGCAGTAGTACCCTTTCACTTACCTTTGCCTTTATGCTTGCCTTTCCTGCGGGGTCAAGGTGTTTTACCCATGTAGAGCATGAGAATGGATGGTCACAGCCTTCCTGACGATCAGCCTGTCTTTGATCAGCTTCCAAATCTGTTGATGGGGGTTGGCATTGGTGATTTGATTTCATTGGTCTCATTGTGGTCTAACCAGAGCCTCTTTTTGCCACTGCGGAGGACACTGGAGGCAAGCTTCTTCTGAAGCCTGAGCATACTCATGGCAGCTGCTGCAGCTGCGAAAGGGAGAAAAAGCTTCTTTATTGGAGATAGACTCTTATCCACTCAGAGACTGCACCAGAGGAATCTGCAAACAAACTTTGTTTAGCAAATTCTTATATTCCTAGTTGCACTAGCCCTAAACCAACCCTCTTTTTTCTTGTTAAGTCTTCACATATTTATCGTTTCTTTATCTAGAAGGTATAAAAGTTTCCTTGTTTGATCATTTATTTTTTTGGGTCTTCATTCTCTTGTGAAATCTTCCATGCACATGTAAAAATTCAGTAAAATTTGTATGTTTTTCTTCTGTTAATCTTTGTCAGTTTAATTTTCAGACCCAGTTAGGAACCGAAAGGTGTTCAGTAAAAAATTTTTCCTCCCCAACACCTGACAGAGTATTTGTGTTTCCCAGACAACATTGTGGTTTGGTGTGGCCATGGGGCTAAATTCTTTGATGAGGAATGTAGACGGAGGTTATATGTGCCATATCCTGGCCTCTCTCTTAAGGCCACCATATAACTCCTCCATAAGCTCCTTTTTCTCCCTATTCAGTGCAAATTCATAGGGCAGCAATCTAGCTTTGATCATGGAGGTTATGACAATAACTTAACACATGGGGTTCTTAAAACTGCTTTGTAACGTGGAGCCCTTTGGCAGTCTGATGAAACCTTTGGACCTCTTCTCCAAATAATGTGTTTAAGTACATAATATAAAATATATAAAATTATATAACAAAAAATAATTATATTAAAATGCAGTTATCATCATTTTTAATAACCTAATTGGTTATATAGTTGTATAGCAATTCTTTTTTTTTATTTTATTTATTTTTTCAAATACATTTGTCTCTGCCTTCCCCCCACCACTTTCCCTTGCCCCCTTCCTCCTTCCCTCCCCCAGCTCTTCCCCTTTGGTTTTGTCCATGAGTCCTTGCTATATGTTCCTTGACTTTCCCCTTCCCTTCCTTTTCCCCTGCCCCCCTCCCTCCTTTTTATTAACACATTAAATAAGATTTAGCAGCCAGGTCTAATATTTGATAATTTTAAAGTGATGTTGAGTGTGGGTGATATTTCCAGATTCTATAATAACTGTTTTATGATATGAAAATATTTGAGATTTCAATTTGTCACAGGTACTGTTAGTGCTACTGTAATTTGTTGTCAATATTTATAATTGGAGAGCTTACTAAACATCATTTAGAAGCTAGTGAACATAAAGATGTAATTATTTTCCCATTCAAGTTCACAGACTTCCTACGTTCTGTTCATAGGTCCATTTGGGGGTACATTGACCCTAGGTTAAGATCACTTGCTGAGGATGACAGAACTTTCATGATGGGTGCATGGCTTCCTGGATGATCTCAAGAAGCAGAACCTGCCTGAACAGTTCCATGAGAGAGAAATAAACCCCTATGTTGTTTTGGGGAGTATTTTGTTTTCCCAGAAGTTCAGCCTGCCTTCATCTACTATTAAGTATCTCTACAATTTGTAGTTTTTACCGTCATCACTATTGCTACCTGGTACAGGTATTACCAAGGTATTGCTTAGTAATAGTAACAGTTAAAAAAAACTTTATTGAGCTTAAAATGCATGCAATAAAAACATGCATTGTAAGTACAGTTTTATGAGTATGTATTAACAAATGTATACACCTTTTTGGTATTAATATATAGAATATTACCATTACCCCCAAAAGTTTCCCTTTGTTACTTCACAGTCCATTCTGTTCCCCTACTATGTTTTCTTACTTTTATGTGTAGTGTTTTGGTATCAGCACACATACAAAACAAAGATGATTAGAAGCAGCCATATTGACCAGCTTTGACTTGTTCCTGTTGTTAATTTTCATATTTCACCATGTTTAATTAACTGTATGATGTTTGATAAAAATATTTGCTATTTTTAAGGCTCCTATTATATTAAGAAGGCTGTCTTTTAGAAACCAGTTTTTCATCATTAATGGAAGCTGAGTTATTGTCAAATGCTTTTTTAAATTTATTGAGGTGGTTATAGGATTATCTCCTTTATCTTTAAATGTTTTCTAAAGTGAAACCACTCTACTTGGCTGACATATCCAATTGAGTCATAATATATGTTGTATTTTTATACATAACTCTGTTGCACATGAGAGTACAAATTAATATAATCATCTTTGAAAAACATATGGCAGCAGATATACATATATATTTTATTGTTCAATATAATTATTGTTCAAATACATTTGTCTCTATTTTCCCGCCACCACTTTCCCCTGCTCACCCCCATCTCCCACCTTCAATCCTTCCCCACTCTAGCTTTGTCCATGGGTCCTTTATACATGTTCCTTGATTTAACCCTTTCCCTTATTTTCCCCATTACCCCCCTCCCTCTTACCCTTTTGTTACTGTCAGTTTGTTTTTTCTTTCAGTGTTGCTGGTTATATTTTTCTTGCTTGTTTGTTTCATTGATTAGTTTCCACTTATAGGTGAGATCATATGGTATTAGTCTTTCACCCCCTGGCTTATTTCGCTTAACATAATGCTCTTTCAGTTAAATCCATGCTGTCATGAAGGGTAGTAGCTCTTTCATTCTTTCTGCTGTGAGTATTCCATTGTGTAAATATACCATAGTTTTTTGATCCACTCATTCACTGATGGGCACTAGGTTGCTTCTAGCACTTGGCTATTGTAAATTGTGGTGCTATGAACATTGGGGTGCATAGGTTCTTTTGAATTGATGTTTCAGGATTCTTAGGGCATAATCCCAGCAGTAGAATTGCTGGGTCAAAAGGCAGTTCCATTTTTAGCTTTTTGAGGAAATTCCAAACTGTTTTCCACACTGGCTGCACCAGTCTGCATTCCCACCAACAGTGTACTAGGGTTGCCTTTTCTCCACAACCTCGCCAGCATTTATTGTTTGTTGGTCTGTTAATGATAGATATTCTGATCAGTGTGAAGTGCTTTCTCACTGTGGTTTTAATTTACATGTCTCTGATGGCTAGTGATGCTGAGCATCCTTTCAGATGTCTCTGGGACTTGTGGACTTGTGTATGTCCTCCTTGGAGGAGTGTGTTCAGGTCCTCTGCCCATTTGTTAATTAGATTATTTGTCTTCCTGGAGTGGAGTCATGTGAGTTCTTTATATATTTTAGAGATCAAACTCTTGTCCGAGGTATCATTGGCAAATATATTTTTCTCATTCGATTGTTCCCTTTTCATTTTGCTGATGCTTTCATTAACTCTGCAGAAGCTTCCTATTTTGATGAAGTCGCCTTTGTTTATTCTTTCCTTTATGTCCCTTGCTCTAGGGGATATATCAGTGAAAATACTGCTGTGTGGAATATCTGAGAGTTTCCTGCCTAATGTTCTCCTCTAGGACTTTTATGGTGTCGCAATTTATATTTAAGTCTTTTATCCATCTTGAGTTTGTCTTTGTGTATGGTGTAAGTTGGTGTTTGAATTTCAATTTTTTGCATGTAGCTGTCTAGATCTCCCAACACCATTTGTTGAAGAGGCTATTTTTATTCCATATTATGCTTTTGCCCTTTTCGTTGAATATTAATTGGCCATAGAGACCTGGGTTTATTTCTGGGCTCTCTACTCTGTTCCACTGATCTATACATCTGTTCTTATGCCAGTACCAGATTATTTTGATTACAGTGGCCTTGTATTACAGTTTGATGTCAGGTATTGTGATCCCTCCTATTTTGTTCTTCTTTCTCAAAATTGTTGCAGATATTCAGAGTCATTTTTGGTTTCATATAAATTTTTGAAATGTTCCTTCTATATCTGTAATACATCATTGGTATTTTAATAGGGATTGTGCTGAACCTATAAATTGCTTTGGGTAGTATGGACATTTTGATGAAGTTAATTCTTCCAACCCATGAACACAGTATATGCTTTAACTTAATTGTGTCTTACTTAATTTCTTTCTTCAGTGTTGTGTAGTTTTCTGTGTACAGGTCTTTTACCTCCTTGGTTAAATTTATATCTAGGTACATTATTTTTCTTGTTGCTATAACAAATAAGATTTTTTCCCCTGATTTCTGATTCTGATATTTCCTTGTTAGGATACAAAAATAGCTTCAATTTCTGAATATTGATTTTGTATCCTTCTGTTTTGCTAAATCACTTATTCGGTCAAGTAGTTTTTCAGTGGAATCTATGGGGTTTTCTATGTACACTATCACGTCATCTGCAAACAATGACAGTTTTCCTTCCTTCTTTCTAATTTGGATGACTTTTTTTTTCTTGTCTGATTTCTGTGGCTACGACTTCCAATAGTATGTTCAATAGAAGTTGTGAAGCGGACAACCTTGTCTTGCTCCTGATCTTGGTGGGAAAGCTTTTAGTTTTTGCCTGTTGAGTATGAGGTTGGCTGTAGGTTTTTCATATATGGCCTTTATTATATTGAGGTATGCCCCCTTTACTCCCACTTTGCTGAGTATTTTTATCATAAGTGGATGCCATATGTTATTGAATGCTTTTTCTGCATCTATTGATATGATCATGTGATTTTTGTCTTTCCTTTTGTTTACGTGATATATAACATTTATTGATTTGCAAATATTGGACCATCCTTGCATCCTTTGGATGAATCCCACTTGATCATGATGGATGATCTTTTTAATGTATTGTTGGATGAGGTTTACCAATATTTTGTTGAGGATTTTAGCATCTATGTTTATCAGCAATATTGGCCTGCAGCTTTCTTTCTTTCTTCGTGTCTTTATCTGTTTTTGCGATTAGAATGATGCTGACCTCATAAAAAAGAATTTGGGAGTCTTCCCTCTTCTTGGTTATTTTGGAATAGTCTGAGAAGGACAGGGGTTAGCCCTTCCTTAAATGTTTTGTAAAATTCTCCTGTGAAATTATCCAGTCCAGGTCTTTTGTGTGCTGGGAGTTTTTTGATTACTCCTTCAATTTCCCCAGCTGTTGTTGGTCTGTTAAGGCTTTTTGCTTCTTCTTCATTCAGTGTTGGAAGGTTATATTTTTCTAGAAATTTGTCCATTTCATCGAGGTTTTAAAATTTCTTGGCAGATAATTGTTCATAGTAATTTCTTACAATCCTTTGTATTTCTGTGGTATCAGTTGTTATTTCTCCTCTTTCATTTCTGATATTATTTATTTGGGTCCTCTTTTTTTTTCTTGATGAGTCTGTTTAAAGGTTTGTTGATTTTGTTTATCTTTTCACAGAACAAGCTCCTGGATTGGTTCATCCTTTGAATTGTTCTTTTTGTTTTTATGTCATTCAGTTCTGCTCTGATCTTGATTATTTCCTTCCTTCTACTCTTTCTGGGCTTTGTTTGTTGTTTTTCCAGTTATCGAAGCTGTAGTGTTAGGTAATTTATTAGAAATGTTACTATCTTTTTGAGGTAGGCCTGTATTGCTATGAACTTCCCTCTCAGGACTGCCTTTGCTGTGTCCCATTGGTTTTGTTCTGTTGTGTGTTCATTTTCATTTGTTTCCAGAAACTTTTTGATTTCTTTTTTGATCCTTTTATTAACACATTCATTGTTTAATAGCATGCTCTTCAGTCTCCATGAGTTCGAATGGTTTTGAGTGTTTTTCCTTGAGGTTGGTTTCTAGTTTCACGCCTTGTGGTCCAAGAATGTGCTCGCTATGATTTTAATTTTCTTGAATTTGTTTAGGCTTTTTTTGTGTCCTATCATGTGGTCTATCTTTGAAAATATTCCATGTGCATTTGAAAAGCATGTGTATTTTGCTTCTCTGGGATGAAATGTTCTCTATATGTCAGTTAAGTCCATTTGATCTAATGTGTCATTCAATTCCACAATATCCTTGTTGATATTTTGATTAGAAGATCTATCCATTGTTGACAGTGGGGTGTTAACATCCCCTCCTATCAGTGTGTTGTTGTTTATATCTTTCTTGAAGTCCTCCATGATTTTCCTTATATATATATGGATGCTCCTATGTTGGATGCATATAGGTTTATAATGTTTATGTCTTCTTGGTGGATTCTTCCTTTGAGTATTATGAAGTTTCCTTCTGGTTCTCCTTTTATGGCCTTTGTTTTGAAATCTATTTTGTCTGATATAAGTATTGCTATGCCTGCTTTTTTTCCCCTGTCCATTTGCTTGGAAACTTTTTTCCATCCCTTTACTTTCAGTCTGTTTAGGTCCTTTGTTCCGAGGTGGGTCACTTGGTAGGCAACATATGTGTGAGTCATGTTTTCTTATCCATTCAGCTACTCTATGTCTTTTGATTGGAACATTTAATCCATTTACATTTAAAATTATTACTGATAGGTACTTATTCATGATTTCTCTTTGTACCTGTGTTCCTCCCTTTCTCACTCTTTTTCTTCATTTTATTAAAGCAATCCCTTTAACATATCTCACAGTGCTTGTTTGGTGGAGGTGTGTTCTTTTAGCCTTCTTTTCTCTGGGAAACTCCTTATTTTGCCTCCCATTTTAATTGAGAGCCTTTCTTGGTAGAGCAGTCTTGGTGGCTGGCCTTTGCTTTTCATGCCTTGGAATATTTCTTGCCATTCCCTTCTGGCTTGTAGTGTTTCTGTTGAGAAGTCTGCTGTTGGCCATATCAGAGCCCCCTTGTATGTTACTACCTGTTTCTCCCTTGCTGCCTTTAAGATTCTCTCTTTGTCTTTGATATTTGCCATTTTAATGATGATGTGTCTTCGTGTGGGCCTCATTGGGTTTCTCTTGAATGGACGCTCTGTGCTTCCTGGACTTCTGTGACTTTTTCTCTCTTCACATTAGGGAAGTTTTCCATCATTACTTTTTCAGACAGGTTCTCTATCCCTTCCTCCTCTTCTTTTTTTCTCCTTCTGGTATCCCTATTATATGGATGTTATTATGTTTCAGGTTGTCCTGCATTTCCCTAAATACGTCTTCACTCTCTTTGAGTGTTTTTTCATTTTCTTGTTCTTTCTGGGAGCTTTTTTTACCTTGTACTCTAGGTCACTGATTAGATTCTCTGCTTCATCTAGCCTGATTTTGATTTCTTCTACTGTGTTCTTCAATTCAGAAATTGTGCTCTTTATTTCCTCTTGCTTCTTATTGATAGTTTTTATGTGCATTTTCATGCTGATGTAGTTTGCAGTAAGTTCCTTGTAATTTCCCTGTAGTTTTTGATAATTCTCTTTGAGTTCACCAAGCTCACTGAGCTTCCTTAGAACCATTGTTATGAATTCAGTATCTGATAGTTTACCTGCCTCTATTTCATTTAGTTCTTTTCCTGGGGATTCCTCGTTTCCCTTAGATTAGGGCTTGTTTCTTGTCTTCCCATTATTTGTGAGACTCTTCTTTTTCTTCTGTTTCTTAAATTGATTTGTCTTGACTTCCTGACTTTCTGGTGTGATGTTCTATCATATAGGAGACCTGTGAGATTCAGTAGTGCGGTCTCCTTGATCTCCTGAACTTGCTGCTCTTTGGATGCCTTTTATGGCACTATGTTGTCTCTCTGGAAGTAATTGGGTTTTGAATGTTGTTTGGTCATTCTTAGGTGGGTCCTACCATCCAGCTGGTTGCTTGAGGGTCACTCTGCCTACCACATATTATGTGCTTTTGTGCAGATGCTGCCAGAACAAAACCACAAAGCCCAGGAAACAAACCCACATCCACAAAAATAACTCCCCCTGCAATCCCACTATCAACAGCAAATAAACAAGTATTAATAAAGCTCTAAGGAGATTAAGATTATTATAATAAAGGAGAGAAACAAACTATTAGTTTAAAATCTAATGACTTAATATGCACAAACTTGATGGACCTAAAATGAACATTAAAAACCTATGTAGTAAAGAAAATATTATAAATCATGGAGATGACCACAGTGGATTTCGTCTCGGTAGCCTCTAATTTACTGCCATTTTTTCTTTCTGGATCTGCCTCTGATGATGTTAAATGTTAACTCTGTCTGACCTTAGGCAGTCTGTTTGAGACTTCCAAGAGTCTACTGTCTGTGGCTGTCTGCTTTAGTTGTGAATCTAGTCACTCTACACTCAGCAGTCATTCTTAGGCAGCACAGGGCAGGGCAGAGTCCTTCCAGGGGACTGGGCTATTGTGTCCTCTCATGATGCTGCCACTCAGGAGAGTGGTCTGCCTGAGCCAGATGCCTGCTGTCATATGGGGGATGAGTCAGCACCTGGATCCCGCCAGCTACTCTCTCAATTCTCTCCCCAAAGCCTCCACCCCCAGCCTCTCCTCATGCATCTCCAGCCCACTCTGCCCCTGCCATTGCCAGAGCCCAGGGTAAGTGTATGCAGATAAAAATTTATGCGTTGGCCCTTTAAACAGCTTTTTGTGTCTCTAGCTGCCCATCTCTGGCAGAGAGCAACCCTGCCACTTTTTGTATCTGGCTGTTATCTGTGTACATTTTGGGCTCTGGTGCTGTATGCTGGTGATCCCTGCTTATGGTTTATACCTCACTCTTCTCAGGGGAATCCAACTGGCTTTTTAATTATCCCTCTCGTGCTGTCACTCATGGATGCCCAGCCTGCCTTCTTGAGTCTCTACCGCACTCCTTACCAGTCAGGTTGTGCTAAAGCTGGTTCTTCTGTCTTTCCAAGGCTATAGGGCTTCTCTCTCACTATTGTTCAGTTGTTTGTTCCAAGTATTTTTCCACACTTTAGTTTTAATTCCAGATTGGTCCTGGGAGGGAGTCAGTGTGACTTCCATTCACTCCTCCACCATCTTGCCTCCTGTTTTTTCAGCAGGTATATATTTTTAATTGTGTACACCTATATCCTAAGTCCAAGCTGTCCAAATCAGGTGTGTCACAGAAGATGTGTTAGCTCCATAAAGAATCACATATAGAATGTTATTGTATTTGCTTGTATATCTGTATGTGTAATTGTAGGGAACTAAATAGACTTTTAATAGTATATCAATAGTTTTTTCTTTTGTTTTGCTGAGTAGCATTTCATGGTATGCACACACCACAATTTGTATAACCACTCACTAACCTATTGGGGAAGATTTTGGTTGTTTCCAGGCTTGGAGTATTTGAAGTAAAGCTTCTATGAACAACTATGTACTGGTTTTTGTGTGAACGTAAGTGTTCCTTTCTCTGGAATAAACACTCAGGAGGGTAATTCCTGGGTTGCATGGTAAGTGCCTGTTCAGTTTTATATTTTAAACCTGAAATCTCTTTTGAGTATGAAATTTTACTCTTTTATGTATGATATGATCACTGATATTACCAACTTACTTCTACCATCTTATTTTATAAATCCAATCACCATGTCTTGCTTTGTTTCTTTTCTTTCCATTTAGAAAAAAATGTGGGTTTTTGGATACATTTTTCTCTTATCTATTATAAAATTAAGATATTTTCTTATGGGCTGCTCTTAACTTTTTTTTTAAACAATAAGCTTAAACTTACACTTTAAAAAAATACATCTAGAACTTACTAGCATGAAAAAATTTCCCATTGCTACACTGTTATCAGTGCATTAATTTGCCAGGGCTCCCATAAGAAAATATAGACTGAGTGGTGGAACAAGAGAAATAATATTTTCATAAATCTAGAAGTTGGAAGTCCAGATCAAAATGGTAGTAGGTTTGTTTTTTTCTGAGGCCTCTCTCAGTAGCTTGCACACAGCCTTTTCTCTGTGTCCTGCCATGGCCTTTCCTCTTCGTGTGCACCCCTGCTATTTCTTCCCTTTCTTATAAAGACACCAAACCTATTTGGGTTAATATGAGGGTCCCACCTAAAGGGCCTCATTTTGAACTTAACCATCTCTCTAAAGACCTGATTTCCAAATACACTCACATTCTGAAGTACTGGGGGTTGGGACTTCAATATGTGAATTTTTGGAGGGACATAGTTCAGTCCATAACATGTGTTAATATCACCTGGAATCTAAGTGCTATTATGGATGCACATCCTGACTCTTTTCATCTACTTGTTCTGTGACAAATAGCAAGTTATTCAACTTCTCTGTGCTTTAGTATCAGTAGTTTTCAGGTAGATAGCCCATAGCTTTGTTATGAGGATTAAATGAATTAAAACACAAACATTTAGAACAGTGACTTGCACTTAGTTTAAACTTAGCAATTAGAATTTACCACTACCATCACCACTGTATGTCTAATATTTCTGCTTAAGAGTAAGTTTTACATACTTCTTCATTCAAATTATAATACTGTTGTTTGTTTTCCTGGTTTCTTTAACCAATATTGCTTGTAATCTCTACTCCTACCTACTGGATTGATTTTTCATCTCGTAAATTCTTTAGTAGTTCTTTTAGAAAGGAAAAAAAAGGCCCTGGCTAGTGTGGCTCAGTGTATTGAGTGCCAGCCTGTGAAGCAAAGGGTCACTGGTTTGATTCCCAGTAGGGGCACAAGCCTGGGATGCAGGCCAAGCCCCCAGTAGGGGGTGTGCGAGAGGCAACCACAAACTGATGTTTCTCTCCCTCTCTTTCTCCCTCCTTTCCCCTCTCTCTAAAAATAAATTAATAAAATCTTAAAAAAATAGAAAGGATCAATATAAGATTGAACGTGTTTTTGTTTTGCTTTCACAAACAGTTAAGTTTATGTGTTACAGAATTCTAAGATAAAAAATATTTTTCTTGGCGCTTTGAAGACGTTCCATTTTCTTCTTGCATCTAATGGTGTTGGTGAAATATCAGATATCAAAGTTAATATTCTGGAACTTTTTAGGATTTTTCTCTTCATCCTTGGTATTATAAAATGTATGTAGTTCTTTTTATCTTCATCTTGCTTGGCACTTTTAATGGCTCATGATCTTTTAAATCTGAGAACTTATGTCTGTTAACTTTCCTTTCATAATTTTGATCTCATTTTCCTTTTATTCAGTATTATGAAGGAATTCTTGAGTTAATATTTTGTCTCACCAGTTTGTTGTTTTTATTTTGATTTTCAGTATGTCCCTAAAGTTTTTATTTATCACATATTTAGCTTAATGAGCACCTAGTGAGGTCTAAGTATGGCTGCAACATGTTCTCATGTCACTCTGGCAGTTATATTTATTTTAAAATCATGTGTAAATTGCTATGTTTCCCTGGTGTGTAAATTTCTTCTAATTACTGTGCTTGATGACTTTCTTTCAATTGTATCCTTTTCCAAAATATTAGTAGTTTTTGGTTATGTGTTCATTTTTGAATTTGAGATTCCCTATTAGCCTTTGTATAAATGTTCTATCTGTTTACTGCAGTTTGTTTCTGCAAGAGTTGTTTGAAATATTGCCTGGTTAGAAATATTGCTGTGCACCAACACTTAGTCTTTCAAGAGTCCAGGCTTCCTTTTCTTGGTTGGTATTGTGATGCTGCTTTGTTTTCCCAACACAAGCACATACCTTCAAGGCTTTCATATGAGGTGTGGAGGGTCATACCTCCTGGCTTCTCTGTCAGTCATCCCTGGGCTCTATTTTTATCCTGGTGTATGAAATGTTTGTGTAAGCCCAGTCCTGAATTCATTTTGGATTTTAGATTCATACTTTAATCGAATCTTTTTTATTTTAGTCTTTGACAATTTTCTTACATACTCTGTTGTGTTGAAGAAAACTCTTCATTTCTTCTAGGCTGGTAATGAAGCTTTATAAATCTTCCAGGAATTTCTGTGAACTTATTTGACCTGTGCCAAGTCCACCATTTTGAATAAATTCCACAGTTTTTTAAATAGTGTTTTAAATTTATTGTCAGCTTCCTACTTTATACTCTTAACTTCATCTCTTTATACTGTTAATTACTTGCTTATCTTTTATTATTATAACTCATTTGGTATGTAATACCTGATAAACAAAAGGTTCAAAGAGTGGCTTTGAATCTAGAATAAGTTCTTCATTTTCTAAGGCAGAACTTACATATCTATAAAGTAGGATATTAACAGTACAACCTAATCAAGGTTTATGAGGATTAACTGTGAAAACATAGGCAGGCACTTAGTAGTTTGTTTAATCTGTTATTTTTTTTCATTCTGTTTCAGGAGAAATCTGTGAAATAATCAGTCTCCATACATACTCTGTGCATCCAACTTAACTCATCTTAGTAAGAAATGTTCAAAAGATAGACACACTATTATTTCAACTATTTCTCCTCAGGATATCCAGAGAGTTCTGTTTGGTATCAAACATAAATATTGGGATTGTTTACTTCTGCTGCTTTCCTGTGGTTTGTAATAACTGTCATAACTGTATCTGTAATCTCTCTTATTAACTACTATTCACAGGCAAGTTGACTTTGTAGAAATGCATTAGCCAAGACTCTTCCAGTTATAGTTTCCACTTCATGCTAGTAGTTTCCATGCTAGCTAAAGGAAAAAGAAGACCTAATGACTCATCTAGGGGTTCAAATAAGGCAATCAATCTTAAGCCTCTAGGCTCTCCTCTCCTCTTGTATTAATTCTCGGGTGATACTTTTAAGATCTCATCCACATCCTTTCAAAATTTATCTTAAGTCACAGAAGAACAACACAAGCAAATAAACAAACAATTCCAATGACTCTGCTAGAACCAATCACTTATACAGGAGGTGGAATGCTTTGATAGATGTGTAGGTTCCAAGGAAAGGCAGCTTCATTAGTAGGATATAAAGTGGAGTAGGTAGGTACAGTTCTCCAGGAGAAGAGTGACCCTGTTACTAGAAGTAGAAATATTGGTCAGGATAGAGAAAATAAATTTTCAATACAGTAGGCAATACAGATGAAGGCAGATAAGAGAGTCATATATTTTGTCATTTAATCATTTATCTCTCTATCCCTAAGGAAGCTTTATCTTGACATTTGTTTTCCCCTCTCATGAGTCAAATAGGGTACTTAATTATTTACTCACTCATTTATTTAGTGCCAATTGTTTATTGCTTTCCTGCAGTTGCAAACTTGGAAACAACTAAGATGCCATGTATACTCTCTCAGCACTGAAGGTCTAAGACTGTTCATAAGTGATAAAGGTATATCACCTGCCCTCCTGAAATATATGACTTAGTTTCAGTGCTGTCTATGTTATCAGACATATGTAGAGTTATTTATAACACCACATAACATAGCCTTATGAAGATATGCCATGAGTGCACAGAATAGGGAGTGGGTGAGTATGCCTATGGGGTTCTGGGACTTGAAGGATGACTGAGGTCTCTCTAATTGGAGAGAGCTATGAAGGGTGTTCTTTCCATTAAAAAAGTAGCTTGGACAATACAGTGAAGACAGGAATATGTAGTCAAAATGATCCTTACCTATTCTGTAAGTAGGAAACTCATTGAAGGGCTACTTTTAGAGGCTAATTTAGTGCAAATATGGGTGTTTAGGCTGTGCTGGACAATATTTCATTTGTGATTTATATACAAGTTTGTCTCTTTGCTTGGGTTATGAATACTTCCTGGGCAGAGACCAAATATTATTCTTCCTTGTTTTTCTAAGTGTGCCCAGCCCTTTCCAGGAGCTACTTTTATTAACATCATTGTCCATGTTCCTAAAGAGCAAATCTTTTCTTGCAACACAAAGAGTACAGCTAGTAACACACATCCATATTTTTCATTCTCTTTTCAAGCTGCCATCATCGATAGGTAATGATGAAAAACACAATCTCTGTCCTTAAATTTTTTTTCTGAGTTACATAATAAAATTATTTTGTGATACTTTGATGAATATTGGAGCATCTCTGTCCATACAGTGGATATAGTGTCCTGAAAAAGAAGTCTTTACTGCATGCAATGGCATTGTGTACATAAACATCTCATTCCAAATAGACAGCTAATAGCTGCTATTGCTACAAATACCTAGAAGTCATTGAAATTACAAGTGGTATTTAAACAGAGGTTAGATATCACCCAGAATGAGAGTATACATAAAGCAAAGCAGAATATTCAACATTTAGAAGCCAAGTAGTGGTGGAGGAATTGGCAGAGTCAGGAGGAACCTCTAGGGAGGCAGGAGAAAAACAAACCCTCACACAAAGGAAAGTGAGGCTTTGAATAAAGAAGGCTTATTCAACTGGGTAAATGCTACTGAGAGACTGAGTTAGGTGAAGACAGAGAAGTGGCTATTGGATTTGACAATGCAAATATGACCTTAACTGGAACAGTATAGAACCTAAACCCAACTGGAATGTGTTGTAACAGAGAAAGGAAGTAGTGAGGACAGTGACTGTAGATCACATTTTCAGGAAGATATTGTGCAAAGGGGAAAAGATATGTGACAGTGTCTGAAGAGAAATATCAGGAGAGAGATTTATTTTTATACATTTATGTATTTTTTCTTTAAAATATTTTTAAAATTACAGTTTACATTCAGTATTATTTTGTAATAGTTTCAGGTGTACAGCATAGTGGTTAGGCGATCATATACTTTATAAGGCATTCTCCCCAATATTTCAAGTACCCAACAAGTACCATACACAGAACAATATTATTGACTGTATTCCCAAGCTGTACTTTACATCTCCATGACTATTTTGCGACGACCAATTTGAACTTCTTAATCTCTTCACACACACACACACATATATAGTTAAATTTTTGTTTACAATTTAAGATGCAAACAATTATTAGAGTATGATCTTGTTTCCTAAAGAAATGATGTAGTAAAAAGGAGTGGATTAAAGATTTTGACAGTTAACAATTCATTGCTGTCAGCTCCAAATTTACCCTTCAATAATTCTCTGCAGTAAGGAACAAAATTCTTTTAACCATCTCTCCTGTACAGTGAGCAGTTGTTAAGCTCTCTCAGTAGAAGGCATTGGAGGGACATTACAGGAGGAAGGAGCTATCCTGCTATTTCTGGCGGCTCAGTAATGGGTCAGTGGTGTGGGTAAGTGGACCTCTAATGGAGCTCTTCCCCGGTCTTGATCTCAGAAACAGGCAATCCCTCAGAGACCTTGCCCCTTGTACTGGGCCAACAGCAATAACCTTCCCTGGTCTTTACTACACAGAAGAGGATTCCCCAAGGCTTCCTGCCTGTGAAGGCCTCCTGCTGGCATGGGCACTGATTCCCAGTGCGGGTCCCTGCTGTGTGCTGCTCATGCAGCCACTCAGGATGCCCCTGTCTCTACCCGCAGTACAGAGGGTTGCTGCAGACCAGCTATGTGCTGGGCAAACCTGCCGCCTTCTCTGGTATCCAGTGGTTTGAAGAACACCTTCCCCAACTGGGTCTGATCCCCAGCCTTGAGGAAGGCACCTTCCAAGCTGTTCCTTCCTTGATAACCTCTCCTCACCCTAAGGGTACCATATGGAGTTTCCTTATATTTTTCAGTCACTCGTGTATCAGAGTTTAATAATTTCACTTCAGACTTCCTGTGTTTAGTCCACTGTGTGTTTTCTACCTCCTAATTGGATCCAGACTAACACATGACAAGAAAGATTGTAACTTCAGGAATTCAGCACTAACTGGTTCGTAGACTATACCACATTTCAAACACTCTCCTTGGAAAGATCCTCACATATCTAATTAAAAAAAAATCCTTATGTTCTCAGTAGTTTGGATTGTGGTGCGATAGAGTAGGCGGTGGGATCTTGCTGGGTGTCGGACTGGTCCTTTTCCTGCCTTGCTCCTTTGATCTTCAGTAGAATTGGAAATGCCCAGCAGTAAGGCTGGGAAAGACAGTGGAAAGGCCAAGGCAAACGCGGTTTCCCACTTGCAGAGCACGGCCTTGCAGTTTCCAGTGGGCCCTGTTCCTAGACACGTGAAATCTAGGACAACCAGTCTTGGACATGTGGGCGGTACTGCTGCGGGGCACAGCACAGCCCCTGCAGATTACCTCACCTCAGAGGTGTGTATTTGCATCTGCAGGAAAAGCATATTACCCCTCGTTATTTGCAACTTGCTGTTCGTGGAGATGAAGAATTGGACTCTCATGGAGGCTACAGATGCTCCTGGTGGTGTCATTTCACACATCCACAAATCTCTGGGAAGAACAGAAAACAGATGACTATCTGAAGGATTCTGGGATTTCTCACTGTCTCAGGACTGTAAATACTCTAACAACTGTCCAGTGGTGGTGGTTACAGTTTACTATATCTGTGAAAAACACAACTTAGCCTTTTTGCAATTCTATTTCAGCAAGTTGGAAGTTTAATTAGTTTTCCAACCAAACAAATTTCTGCATTTGAGTCTTAACCATATTTAAGTGTGGCTTCAAAGAAGCTATTCCTTCTGAAGTAGTGGGTTTTGATTGAGTTGACTATTTTTAAAAACTGTTTGAAAAAAGAAAAATAATAAAATAAAAATAAATAAAAACTGGATTTTATTTTATTTTTTAAATTTTTTTATTTTTATTTATTTATTTATTTTAACATTTCATTTTAATTTATTTTTTTAAATACATTTGTCTCTGCCTACCCCCCACCACTTTCCCTGGCTCCCTCCCTCCTGCCCTCCCTCAGCTCTTCCCCTTTGGTTTTGTCCATGAGTCCTTGCTATATGTTCCTTGACTTTCCCCTTCCCTTTCTTTTCCCTGCCTCCCCCATCGTTCCCTCTTGTCTCTGTTGATTTCTTTTCCTTTTGTGTGCTGGTTTTCATTTCTTTGCATCTTCGTATTGTTGGTTAGGTTCTGCTTATAGGTGAGATCACATGGTATTTGTCATTTGCCCCCTGGCTTATTTCGCTTAGCATAATGCTCTCCAGTTCCATGCATGCTGTCGCAAAGTTTAGTAGTTCTTTTTTTCTTTCTGCTGCGTAGTATTCCATTGTGTATATGTACCATCACTTTTTGATCCAATCATCACTGATGGGCATTTAGGTTGCTTCCAGCACTTGGCTATTGTGAATTGTGCTGCTATGAACATTGGTGTGCATAGGTTCTTTTGAATTGGCGTTTTGGGATTCTTAGGCTATAGTCCCAGCAGGGGAATCACTGGATCAAAAGGCAGTTCCACTTTCAGCTTTCTGAGGAAATTCCACACTGCTTTCCATAGTGGCTGCACCAGTCTGCATTCCCACCAACAGTGTACTAGGGTTCCCTTTTCTCCAAGCCTCATCAGCACCTGTTGTTTGTGGATCTGTTTGTGATGGCCATTCTGACCGGTGTGAGGTGGTACCTCATGGTGGTTTTGATCTGCATTTCCCTGATGGCTAGTGATGCTGAGCATCCTTTCAAATGCCTCTGGGCCCTCTGTATCTCCTCCTTGGAAAAGCGTCTGCTCAGGTCCTTTGCCCATTTTTTGATTGGATCGTTTGTCTTCTTGGAGTGGAGTCGAGTGAGTTCTTTATATATCGTGGAGATCAAACCTCTTTCTGATGTATCATTAGCAAATATATTTTCCCATACGGTTGGCTCCCTTTTCATTTTGCTGATGTTTTCTTTGGCCGTGCAGAAGCTTCTTATTTTGATGAGGTCCCACTTGTTTATTCTTTCCTTTATGTCCCTTGGCTTAGGAGACATATCAGTGAAAAAATTGCTGCGTGGGATATCTGGGAGTTTCCTGCCAATGTTCTCCTCTAGGACTTTTATGGTGTTGTGACTTTCATTTGAGTCTTTTATCCCTCTTGAGTTTATTTTTGTGTATGGTGTCAGCTGATGATCCAATTTCAATTTTTGCATGTAGCCGTCCAGCTCTCCCAACACCATGTGTTGAAGAGGCTATTATGGCTCCATTTTATGCTTCTGCCCCCTTTGTCAAATATTAGATGTCCATAGAGACCTGGGCTTATTTCTGGGCTTTGTATTCTGTTCCACTGGTCTATGGGTCTGTTCTTGTGCCAGTACCAGACTGTTTTGAGTATGGTGGCTTTGTAATATAGTTTATGTCCGGTACTGTGATCCCTCCTATTTGTTTTTCTTTCTCAAAATTGCTGCAACTATTCAGGGTCATTTATAGTTCCATATACATTTTTTGAAATGTCTGTTCTATTTCTGTGAAATATGTCATTGGTATCTTAATAGAGATTGCATTGAATCTATAAATTGCTTTGGGTAGTGTGGGCATTTCAATGATAATAATTCTTCCAATCCATGAGCACGGTATATGCTTCCATTTATTTGTGTCTTCCTTAATTTCTTTTCAATGTTGTACAGTTTTCTGCATACAGGTGTTTTTCCTCTTTGGTTAAATTTATTCCTAGATACTTTTTTTTTCTTCTTGCTATATCGAATGATATTTTTTTTCTGATTTCTTCTTCTTCTATTTCATTGCTGGTGTACAGAAATGCCTTTGATTTTTGAATGTTGACTTTGTATCCTGCTGTTTTGCCAAATTCACTTATTAGTTTGAGTAGGTTTTTGGTGGAGTCTACAGGGTTCTCTATGGACACTATCATGTCATCTGCAAACAATGATAGCTTTACTTCCTCCTTTCCTATCTGGATGCCTTTTATCTCTTTCTCTTGTATGACCACTGTGGCTAGGACTTCCAATACGATGTTGAAACAAGCGGTGAAAGCGGACATCCTTGTTGTGTTCCCGATATTAGTGGGAAAGCTTTCAGTTTTTGCCCATTGAGTATGATATTGGCTGTAGGTTTTTCATATATGGCCTTTATTACGTTGAGGAATGCCCCCTTTATTCCCATTTTGCTGAGTGTTTTGATCATAAATGGGTGCTGTACCTTATCGAATGCATTTTCTGCATCTATTGAGATGATCATGTGGTTTTGTCTTGTCTTTTATTTATGTGATGTATCACGTTTACTGATTTGCGTATATTGAACCATCCCTGCTTCCCTGGGATGAATCCCAATTGATCGTGGTGGATAATCTTTTTAATGTATTGTTGGATGCGGTTTGCCAATATTTTGTTGAGGATTTTAGCATCTATGTTCATCAGCGAAATTGGCCTGTAGTTTTCTTTCTTTGTAGGGTCTTTACCTGGTTTTGAGATCAGGGTGATGCTGGCCCCATAAAAAGAGTCTGGGAGTCTTCCCTCCTCTTGGATTTTTTGGAATAGTCTGAGAAGGACAGGGGTCAGCTCTTCCTTAAGTTTTTGTAAAATTCTCCTGTGAAACCATCTGGCCCTGGGCTTTTGTGTGCTGGGAGTTTCTTGATTACTGCTTCAATTTCCCCAGCTGTTATCGGTCTGTTCAAGCTTTCTGTTTCTTCCTCCTTCAGTGTTGGAAGATTATACTTTTCTAAAAATTTGTCCATTTCATCAAGATTTTCAAATTTCTTGGCATATAATTGTTCATAGTAGTTTCTGACAATTCTTTGTATTTCGGGGGTATCAGTTGTTATTTCCCCCGTTTCATTTCTGATATTATTAATTTGGGTCCTGTCCCTTTTTTTCTTGATGAGTCTGCTTAAAGGCTTGTTAATTTTATTTGCCTTTTCAAAGAACCCGCTCTGCATTGGTTGATCCGTTGAATTGTTCTTTTTGTCTCTATGTCATTCAGTTCTGCTCTGATCTTGACTATTTCTTTCCTTGTACTTGCTCCGGGATTTATTTATTGTTGTTTCCCCAGCTCTTAAAGTTGTAGTGTTAGGTCTTTTATTTGAAATGTTTCTATCTTTTTTAGGTAACCTGTATTGCTATGAACTTCCCTCTCAGGACTGCCTTTGTTGTGTCCCATAGGTTTTGGACTGTTGTCTGTTCATTTTCATTTTTTTTCCAGAAATTTTTTGATTTCTTCTCTTATCTCCTTATTGACCCATTCATTGTTTAATAGTCTACTGTTCATTCTCCATGTGTTTGCAAGTTTCTGAAGTTTCTCTTTGAGGTTGATTTCCATTTTGAAGCCCTTGTGGTCTGAGAAAAAGTTTGGTATTATTTCAATTTTCCTGAATTTGCTGAGGTTTGCTTTGTGTCATATCATGTGGTCTATCTTTGAAAAACCTCCATGAGCTTTTTAAAAGAATGTGTATTTTGCTTCTTTGGGATGTAAGGTTCTATATATGTCAGTTAAGTCTCTTTGATTCAGTGTGTGTCATTCAGCACCACAATATGTTTATTAATGTTTTGTTTAGAAGATCTGTCCATTTTTTAAAAAATTTATTTACTTTTTAAATACATTTGTTTCTGCCTCCTCCCCACCTCTTTCCCTTGCCCCTTCCCTCCTTCCCTCCCTCAGCTCTTCCCCTTTGGTTTTGTCCATGAGTCCTTGCTAGATGTTCCTTGACTTTCCCCTTCCCTTCCCTTTCCCTGCCCCCGCCTTCCCTCTTGTCTCTGTTGATTTCTTTTCTTTTAAGTGTTGCTGGTCATATTTTCCTTGCATCTTTGCATTGTTTGTTAGGTTCTGCTTATAGGTGAGATCACATGGTATTTGTCTTTCGCCCCCTGGCTTATTTCGCTTAGCATGATGCTCTCCAGTTCCATCCATGCTGTCGCGAAGTTTAGTAGTTCTTTTTTTCTTTCTGCTGCGTAGTATTCCATTGTGTATATGTACCATCACTTTTTGATCCAATCATCACTGATGGGCATTTAGGTTGCTTCCAGCACTTGGCTATTGTGAATTGTGCTGATATGAACATTGGTGTGCATAGGTTCTTTTGAATTGGCGTTTTGGGATTCTTAGGCTATAGTCCCAGCAGGGGAATCACTGGATCAAAAGGCAGTTTCACTTTCAGCTTTCTGAGGAAATTCCACACTGCTTTCCATAGTGGCTGCACCAGTCTGCATTCCCACCAACAGTGTACTAGGGTTCCCTTTTCTCCAAGCCTCATCAGCACCTGTTGTTTGTGGATCTGTTTATGATGGTCATTCTGACTGGTGTGAGGTGGTACCTCATGGTGGTTTTGATCTGCATTTCCCTGATGGCTAGTGATGCTGAGCATCCTTTCAAATGCCTCTGGGCCCTCTGTATCTCCTCTTTGGAAAAGGGTCTGCCCAGGCCCTACCCATTTTTTGATTGGATCGTTTGTCTTCTTGGGGTGGAGTCGAGTGAGTTCTTTATATATCGTGGAGATCAAACCTCTATCTGATGTATCATTAGCAAATATATTTTCCCATACGGTTGGCTCCCTTTTCATTTTGCTGATGTTTTCTTTGGCCGTGCAGAAGCTTCTTATTTTGATGAGGTCCCACTTGTTTATTCTTTCCTTTATGTCCCTTGGTTTAGGAGACATATCAGTGAAAGAATTGCTGCGTGGGATATCTGGGAGTTTCCTGCCAATGTTCTCATGTAGGACTTTGATGGTGTTGTGACTTTCATTTGAGTCCTTTATCCCTCTTGAGTTTATTTTTGTGTATGGTGTCAGCTGATGATCCAATTTCAATTTTTTGATGTAGCCATCCAGTTCTACCAACACCATTTGTTGAAGAGGCTGTTATTGCTCCATTTTATGCTTCTGCCCCCTTTGTCAAATATTAGATGTCCATAGAGACCTGGGCTTATTTCTGGGCTTTGTATTCTGTTCCACTGGTCTATGGGTCTGTTCTTGTGCCAATAGCAGATTGTTTTGAGTATGGTGGCATTGTAGTAGAGTTGGATGTCCGGTATTGTGATCCCTCCTACTTTGTGTTTCTTTCTCAAAATTGCTGCGGCTATCCGCGGTCGTTTATGGTTCCATATAAATTTTTGAAATGTCTGTTCTATTTCTGTGAAATACGTCATTGGTATCTTAATAGGGATTGTATTGAATCTATAAATTGCTTTGGGTAGTATGGACATTTTGTGGATATTAATTCTTCCAATCCATGAGCATGGTGTATGCTTCCAATTATTTGTGTCTTCCTTAATTTCATTTTTCAATGTTGTATAGTTTTCTGCATACAGGTCTTCTGTGTCTTTTGTTAAATTTATCCCTAGGTACTTTATCTCTTTTCGTGCTATATCGAATGGTACATTTTTTCTGATTTCTTCTTCTTCTATTGAATTGCTGGTGTACAAAAATGCCTTTGATTTCTGAATGTTGACTTTGTATCCTGCTGTTTTGCCAAATTCACTTATTATTTTGAGGAGTTTTTTGGTAGAGTCTACAGGGTTCTCTATGTACACTATCATGTCATCTGCAAACAATGATAGTTTTACTTCCTCCTTTCCTATTTGGATGCCTTTTGTTTCTTTTTCTTGTCTGACCGCTGTGGCTAGGACTTCCAATACGATGTTGAAAAGAAGCGGTGAGAGCGGACATCCTTGTCGTGTTCCCGATCTTAGTGGGAAAGCTTTCAGTTTTTTCCCGTTGCGTATGATATTAGCTGTAGGTTTTTCATATATGGCCTTTATTACATTGAGGAATGCCCCCTTTATTCCCATTTTGCTGAGTATTTTGATCATAAAAGGGTGCTGTACCTTGTCAAATGCTTTTTCTGCATCTATGGAGATGATCATGTGGTTTTTGTTTTTTATTTATGTGCTGTATCACGTTTACTGATTTGCATATATTGAACCATCCCTGCATCCCTGGGATGAATCCCACTTGATCGTGGTGGATAATCTTTTGAATGTATTGTTGGATGCGGTTTGCCAATATTTTGTTGAGGATTTTAGCATCTATGTTAATTAGCGAAATTGGCCTGTAGTTTTCTTTCTTTGTAGTGTCTTTATCTCTTTTTGGGATCAGGGTGATGCTGGCCTCTGTGTATTTTTGACAGTGGGGTGTTGAAATCCCCTACTATCAGTGTGTTGCTGTATATATCTTTTTTGAAATCATCCAATAATTTCCATATAAACTTGAGGGCTCCTATATTGGGAACATATAAATTTACAATGTTTATGTCTTCTTGATGGATTCGTCCTTTGAGTATTATAAAGTGCCCCTCTGGTTCTCTTTTTATGGCCTTTATTTTGAAATCTACTTTGTCTGATACAAGTATGGCAACCCTGGCTTTTTTCTCTTGCTCATTTGCTTGGAATTTTTTTTTCCATCCTTTTACCTTCAATCTGTGTAGGTCTCTTGCTCTGAGGTGGGTCTCTTGTAGGCAGCATATGTGTGGGTCATGTTTTCTTATCCATTCAGCTACCCTGTGTCTTTTGATTGGGGTATATAGTCCATTCACACTGAGAGATATTACTGATAGAAACTTACCTATCTTTTCTCTTTGTACCTGTGTTTTTCTCTTTCTCACTCTTTTCCTTCATCTGCTTAAACCAGTCCCCTTAGCAGATCTTGGAGTGCTGGTTTGGTAGAGATGTATTCTTTTAGCCTTCTCTTTTCTGGGAAACTCCGTATTTCCCCTTGTATTTTAATTGAGAGCCTTGCTGGGTAGAGCAGCCTTGGCTGTAGGCCCTTGCTTTTCATGACTTGGAATATTTGTTGCCATTCCCTTTTGGCTTGTAGTGTTTCTGTTGAGAAGTCAGCTCCTAGCCGTATCGGGGCCCCCTTGCATGTTACTTTCTCCTTCTCCCTTGCTGCCTTGAGGATTCTCTCTTTGTCTTTGATAGTTGCCATTTTAATGATGATGTGTCTTGGAGTGGACCTCCTTGAGTCCCTCTTGAGTGGGGTCTTCTGTGCCTCCTGGATCCATGAGACCCTTTTTCTCCTCAAATTTGGGAAATTTTCCATCATTACTTTTTTGAGGAGGTTCTCTATCCCTTGCTCCTCTTCTTCTCCTTCTGTATCCTTATTATATGGATATTATTGCGTTTCAGGTTGTCCTGCATTTCCCTAAATGCCTCCTCATTCTTTTTGAGTCTTTTTTCCATTTCTTGTTCTTTCTGGGAGCGTTTTTCTACGTTATCCTTCATCTCTCTGATTCGATCCTCAGCTTCATCCAGCCTGCTTTTGATTCCTTCTACTGTTTTCTTCATTCAGAAATGGTAATCTTCATATCCTCTTGTGTCTTCTTGATAGTCTATGTCCTTTTCCAGGTTGATGTAGTTTGTTGTAAGATCCTTATAGTTTCTCTGTAGTTTCTCATAGTTATCTTTGAGCTGCCTGAGCTCATTGAGCTTTCTTAGAACCATTGTTTGAATTCATTATCTGGTAGTTTTCTTGCCTCTATTTCATTTAGCTCTCTCTGTTGGGAGTCCCCTTTTCCCCTCATTTGGGGGAAACTTCTTTTTCTTCCCATTTTTGTGAGTCTGTTAAGTAATTTACTTATTTATTTAGTTATTTTTGCTTCTGCTTCAATTGGACTGTGTAGATTTCCTGACTTTGTGGATTAAACTTCTATGGTAGTATGTGAGTCTTTTTATTTATTTATTTATTTATTTATTTATTTATTTATTTATTTATTTTTCCCTTTACTTTTCTTTCTGGGCCTGCCTCTGATGATGTCAGTTTTTGAGCCTATATGACCTTGGGTTGATTGTTTGAGCCTTCCAGGAGTCTACTGTCTGCGTCTGATTCCTGCTTGGGGCAGCTGTGTGACCCCTTTGGTCAGGGCTGGACTATTTTTTGGGATCGCTTTGCACTCTCACGCCAGCTCCTTGAGCGTGTCCGGGCGCAGCAGCATCCCCCACCTCCCTGGGCTCACACATGCTTGCCCCAGACCAGGGGGCTTATTCGTGACCTTGGGTACTTGTCTGGCCACCCTGGCTGGCGAGCTTCCCGGCAGGGTCAGTTTAGGGTCTTCTATTGTGTGTTTTCCCCACTTTTGGCTCTTTGGGTGCGTTGCTTGCCCTTGCCAAATGGAAACTACGGAAATGGGAGGAAGTCAGCTACAGGACTCTCTGGTTAATCAGGTCTGCTGTCTCTCCTCCAGGGACTCTGGGCAGCTCTGTGACCACTTCGGCCCAGGATTTTGGCGTACTAATTTTGTGAGCCGCTCCGCAATTGTGCGCCGGTTGGGTCAATTTACGCCTGCCCTTGCCACTCTGTGCACTCCCTCGCAGGCCATATCGGTGCCAATCTGTGGGAGGCCTTGCCGGCTGGTGCAAGTGTTTGCCAACCCTCGCCGGTTACTCAGCGCAAGTGTGCACACCTGCACTGGGTGGCTTTGGGGTGTCTATGTGTGCTTTTAGGCTTTTGGCTCTTTGGGTGTGTGGGCTCTTCCCACACAATGGAGACTACAGCAAGGGGAAGGAGTCAGGACTCCCCGGTTCCTCCTCCTGTTCTTTCCCCAACGCCTCCATTTCCAGTCTCTCCTCAGGGGTCTCTGGGCAGTTCTGTGATCCCTTCGGCCAAAATTCCACCACCTGTGTGGACTGCGTTTCAATTGCGGGCAGTCTGGTTCGTGCGCCCCCTCTTCTGCCTCTTTGGGGGCGCGCCTTTCCAGCCCACAATGGAGACTACGGGATGGGGAGGGAGTCGGGGCTTCCTGGTTCCTCCTCCCGTTCTTTCCCCAAAGCCTTTGTCTCCAGTCTCTCCTCAAGGCTCTCCCAGCCAGTCTGCAGTCAGCCCCCCAGCTCACATGCACAAGCTGTGTGCAGAGCGCACAAAAGGCAGGTTAATTGATTCCCTTATGCCTGAGCGGGATGGTAGCTGCAGGGTGGGAAGTGCTTCATCACCGGGGCTCCACCACCTCTACCCAGAGATCAAGGAGGGTGGCTGCCACTGTAATTTTTGTGTTGGCCCTTTAAATGTCTCTTTGCATCCCCAGCCACCTGTGTATGGCAGAGAGTGCCCCTAAGCTTTTCGGGGTTGCGTTTTGTCTTTATTTTCTTGGTTTCAGCTGCTGTAGTCTAGGGGTCCCTGTTTATGATTCAGACCCTGTTCTTCTCAGGGGGAACCAACTGGCCATTTCGATGTCCCTCTGGTGCTAGTGCCCGTGGGCACCCAGCCCACCCTCTCGAGCCTCCACCGCACTTCTCACCTGTTGGGATGTGTGAGAGTCAAATCCACTGTCCGTGGCTCCAAGGCTCCTCTCCCACTATCGTTCCATTGTTTTTCAGGTGATTACTCCACTATTTAGTTGCAATTCCAGTTTGGTCTTGGGAGGAGGTCAGCGTGACTACCATTCACTCCTCTGTCATCTTAATCTCTACTCTGTACCATAGTTTTTTGATCCAATCATCTACTGATGGGCATTTAGGTTGCTTCCAACACTTGGCTATTGTAAATTGCGCTGCTATGAACATTGGGGTGCATAGGTTCTTTTGAATTGGCGTTTTGGGATTCTTAGGCTATAGTCCCAGCAGGGGAATCACTGGATCAAAAGGCAGTTCCATTTTCAGCTTTCTGAGGAAATTCTACACTGCTTTCCACAATGGCTGCACCAGTGTGCATTCCCACCAACAGTGTACTAGTGTTCCCTTTTCTCCACAACCTCGCCAGCACCTGTTAAAAACTGTTTGGATTCTAATTGTGATGCAGGGGTTATAGTAACAAACAGTTGGTTTTGTGCAGACATTATTTCTACTTCTGTGGATAAGCTCAATAAAGGTAATATCCCTCAACACTACTGTCACCCCTAAAGTCTTCATCTTCTCTGTTTCTTCTTGTATTGTATATTCATTAACATCCTTGTCTCTTGATAATGGTTCCCTTGGAATATTTATTTCTTTGTTTCTCTTAGTAGTATTTATCCACCTTGTCTAAGAATCCATTCTATCCAATTGCCTTCCCATTGTTATTAGGATGAAATTCAAACCCCTTGCCATAGGCTACAATGCCATAGTAATTTCCTCTCTAAATTTGCCTGCCTTTCTCTCTAAATTCTCCCTCCATATTTACCTCATTGAGAATACCCCAGGCATAATGGCTCCCTGTTCTTTAAGTAAACCAAGCTCTATCATGTCTCTGGGGTTTGCACTTGTCATTTTTTTCTCTAGGATCTCTGTCTGCATCACTCAAAATGTCTTCTCCTCAAAGATGCTGTCTCTCACTGCTCTAACCAGTTACCTCTACTGCTACCATGCAGTAACTCTCCAGCATACTACCCTATTATATACTGTGTCCATACTACCTTAGCAGTATGCAATTACTTTTTATTTTATTTATTTATTTTTTTCTTTATTACAATGGAAATCTTTGGTGGTAGAGAATTCTGTGTGTTTTTGGCCAATACAACCCTAAACATGAAAACAGTTACTGGCACATGATTTTGACCATTTGAGTGGTTACTTGGGCACTGAATTATGAACTGTGGTTCATAAGTAAATAAGTAGAAAATTTAATATCCCTTGCCCAGAGGAAACTAGAGAAATAGATTTAAGATCCTTAAAATTGTTTTCTTTCCTAGAGAGAGCAAGAGTGTGTCAGAGGCCCAGTGGTATCTGGAACATGGTGTAGAGAGAAAAACTAAAGAGAAATAGGATACCAAATTGCTTTATCATAATTACATTGCCCTGTTCAACTGTAATCTTCTATCAATCATTCTTTTATTGGCAAGTTTTGGGAAAGCCTACTTTTACAATTTTATTTATTTATTTATTTATTTATATTTTTAAATACTTTATTGATTATGCTATTCCAGCTGTCCCAGTTTTTCCTCCCTTTCTCTCCTCCACCCAGCACACCCATTCCCTTAGGCAATTTCCCACCATTGTTCATATCCATGGGTCAAGCATGTAAGTTCCTCAGCTACTTCATTTCCTATACTGTACTTTATATCCCCATGGCTATTCTGTAACTACCTATTTGTACTTCTTAATACCCTCACCTCTTCACCCATGCTCCCATCTGGCAACCATCAAAACGCTCTCTGTATCCATTATCCTGTCTCTATTCTTCTTTGCTTAATTTGTTTTTTAGATTCAATTATTGACAAGTATGTATTTATTGCCATTTTATTGTTCATAATTTTGATCTTCTTTTTCTTAAATAAGTCCCTTTTCACATTTCATAAAATAATGGTTTGGTGATGATGAACTCTTTCTTGTCTGGGAAGCTCTTTATCTGCCTTTTGATTATAAATGATAGTTTGCTGGGTAGAGCAATCTTGGCTGTAGGTCCCTGCTTTTCATGACTTGGAATATTTCTTGCAAGTCCCTTCTAGCGTGTGACATTTCTTTTGAGAAATCAGTTGACAGAGAAATCAGCTGACAGTCTTAAGGGACTCCCCTGTAGTTAACTAACTGCTTTTCTCCTGTTGCTTTTAAGATTCTCTCTTTATCTTTAACACTTGGCATTTTAATTATGATGTGTCTTGGAGGGGGCCTCTTTGTATCCATCTTGTTTGAGACTCTCTGTGCTTCCTGGACTTGTATGTCTATTTCCTTCACCAAATTAGGGAAGTCTCCTTTAATTATTTTTTCAAATAGAGTTCCAATTTCTTGCTTTTTCTCTTTTCCTTTTGGCATCTCTATAATGCAAATGTTGGAATGCTTGAAGTTGTCCATGAGGCTGCTTATACTATCCTTGTTTTTTTGTATTCTTTTTTCTTCTTGTTGTTCTGATTGGTTGTTTCTTGCTTCCTTATGTTCCAAATCATTGATTTGATTCTTGGATTTATTCTCTCTACTGTTGTTTTCCTGTAAATTGTCCTCTATTTCAATTATTGTATCTTTCATTTCTGACTGGATCTTTTTTATGCTTTTGAGGCCCTCACTAAGTTCCTTGAGCATCCATATAACCAGTGTTTTGAAATCTACATCTGACAGATTACTAATCTCTATTTTGTTTAGATATTTTTCTGTAGTTTTGATGTGTTCTTTGACTTGGGCCATGTTTCTTTGTCTCCTCATTTTGGCAGCATTCCTGTGTCTGTTTCTAAGTATTAAGCAGAGTTGCTATGCTCCCCATCTTGGTAGGATGGTCTAATGTAGTAGGTGTCCAAAAGGTCCAGTGGCTCAGGCTCCCCTATCATCCAAGTGGGATACTTGAGGTGTGCCCTTCATGTGGGCAGAGTACACCCTCTTATTGTAGTTGAGTGTTGGTTGCTATTGGCAGGTCAATAGGAGAGACTTATCCAAGGCAGTTAGTTGCAAGGATTGGCTGTGATCACTGACCACCAACCTCCACGAGTACCCTCTGTGGAAAATCAGCTGTGTTACTCCAACATCATCTGTAGCTGTCCACTGGGTGCACAGGCCCTGGGGTTTCCTCAGTGGTGCAGACCAAGGTCAGCTCCCATGTGTGTTTTGCCCAGGACCTCCCTGATGAACTAGAGCAATCTGAGATGGCTGCTACTTGTGCTGGGCTTGGAGATTCCCAGGCAAAGCCAAACTGTGAATCTAGGCTGGCTGTTGCTAGTGTTGGGCCTGGGACCACTTAACAATAAGTATGGGAGCTGGGCACTTTCTGAGGCCAGCTGTTGCTTGTTTGAAAGGATTTAGGAAGTTGTGAACCTTGAGCCAATACCAGCCATTCATATGGAAAAGCTACTGTTAACAGCTGTAAGCTGGGTGGGACAGAGCCTCAGGGGGTCTTCAGGGCAGGGAAAGCAGTGTTAGCTAAGTTAATGGGTTCTCAGATATGACACCCTCCTATCAGCTCTGTGGCTCCTTCTGCCTTACTCTGAGAGAAAGCTGTCCCCCAACTCTCACCTTGATGCCAGGCACTTCAGTTCCTCCCAGTATGCATGGTACCTTTCAAGCTGCTACCACAGTGCTGGAGCTCTGATGGAGGGAGTCTGAGTAAGTTTGTTTGTGAGTTCTTTAAGACGAACTGCTTAAGACTCCAGAAGTTTCTTCTACCAACTCAATCTCTGATGTTTTTTGCAGCCAGAAGTTATAGGGACTTATCTTTTTGGTACTGGTATCCTGGGCTGGGGGATCTGCTGTTAGGTTGGGGCTCCTCACTTCCAAGATGTCCCTCCAAAATTTTTATCCACCGCACATATATGTGGGACTAGCCCATTCCACGTCTCTGCCCCTTCTACCAGTTTGGATGGATGTGGTTTCTTTAATTCTGTAGTTGTCAGACTTCCATTCAACTCAATTTCTGCCAGTTCTGAATGATGGTTGTTCTATAAATTAGTTATAATTTTGATGTGGTTGTGTGTACAAGCAAGCTGTGTTTACCTATGCCACTTATTGATTTTATAGAGAGAGGAAGGGAGGAAGGGGAAGGGAGAGACATCAATCAATTGCCTCTCATACGCACCCTAGTTGGGGACTGAACTCGCAACCTAGGTGTGTGCTCCAACCAGGAATCAAAGCTGGGACCCTTTGGTTTATGAGACAATGCTCCAACCAACTGAGCCACACTGGCCAGGGTGGGAAAGCCTATAAAAATGCAAATGAGAGTGATTAAAAATGTTAACTTACATGTGTAGATTATGGAAAACAAAATGGCTGACTATCTGCATAATGGTTTCAAACATGTTTCAAGCACTGGAGTTTTTTTCAGACCACAGCCCTCTGAGAAACCCAGTCCACACTTAGATAAAAATGGCTGCTATTCTAACTGGTGGGGCAGAACTCGCTCCCTGCCCCCAGGCACCTCTCCTAATTTCTGTTCCCTGGGCAGTGCCTGAAATATCACCACCTGGGTATGCACATAGCAAAGTTTGAAAATTACGAAGCTTAGACTAAACTTTTTGTTTGGAAAACTGAGGCCCAGAGGGTTGAAGTGACTTTATTCAAAGTTATAAAATTAATGGCTACAAAAGGACTGAAGCTCAGCTCCCTGAATTCTACTGCTATTTCACCTGTGTTATCTTATATTCCTGAAGGATAAGTTCTATCAAGTAAGATTTTTTTTTTCTCCTAGCAGTGGGAGTTCTTTTAGGTAGTATAAAGTCAGAGGTTTTCAGTGTCCTGGAGGCTTTATTTGGAGTTCTGCTTCTCTTCCAGGACTGTGGACCTGGAGAATTGCCTCACAAGACTTCTCTTCCCACTTAGAAATCATCTTGAACTTGTATTTAATGGTAGATATAAGGAAATGGGACTTCTTTCTCCAAATATTTATTTTACAATGACTATATTGTTCTGAGTTGTTATGAATTGTAGAGAACTTTTAACCATTAGGCATCTTGACTTCCCTTTTGTAAAGAGTGGCATGACTCTGATCAGGAAGTGGTTCATAGATCAGCCATTGTGCAGGTTATCTGCTGTTAACTGGGAATTCAGAGGTAAACACAGCATCTGGTATGATAGAAAACAATAAGTGTTCTTAATTAAGTGAACAAATTTCAGAGGTATATACTATTAGCAAATGCAGTTTAACAATATATTAATTTGATTTCTGACTACAGATTAAGGTGGATGAACATGATTTGTGCCATAAACAACTATTATACCCCAGGCATCAATGATACCTGTGTTGAGATCCTGGAGAATGTCTTTTATGGCAAGATACTGAATGTAACCACAAAAGTCATCAAACTTCTCCATATCACTGTGCATCTCTCTGATGCGTTCTGCTTTAATGATAAGCATAGAATCTGGGCTCCTCAGAAGAAGACACTGAACAGCTTCATGCACGTTATGAGCCTTTCAGATAAAAACATCAATGGGAAAGGGTCTGAAATGCTAGCCCAGAGAAATACCAATGACAGTATTTTTTTCTCCTCCAGTTCTGTCAATTAATCAATGATGTACTCAATCTCTTTAACTGAATAGGTCAGTGATCCAATCAGGGAGTTACCCTGTTGTTGCCATTGGATGGTGATACTCTTATCCAAGTGCACAGTAATTTGGTTTTGAAATTTTCCAGATTCATGGAGATCCACTAACTTCAGGGCCAATGACAAATAGTTAACCCCAAAGTGAAAGGAGAATAAAGTTATAAAGATCAAAAGGACAGAAGAAAAGATTTGGTGTTTGTAATTGAATAAGTTAATCATGGCTGATTTATTATAGGTTTAAATGAAGAAATAATTTTGAAAAGTATTTGAGCAATCAAAAGGGTTACACAAGTAAGAAATTACATATGCCCCCTTGTAAAACCATGAAGAACCAAATGGACTGCAGATAGTAAGCTCTGGAAGATGTTATGTCAGTTTATAGGTATTATTTTTGTATATTAACCATAGACTAAACTCCTTTGAGGACAGAGAAGGTACTAATTGATGTCCTTACATTTCTAAAAACAAGTAAACTCATTTTCCCAAACACTCTGTAAATTTTCTTAAGACTGGAATTATATTTTATACCCCTCTGTTTCCTTTACATATGAGCATCCATGAAATGCTACTAAGTACATCATCTATAATGAGAGTTTTGTTATTCATTTATGAAGGACTTCCCAGTTTACAAAGCATTTATTAAATAAATATATATTTATTTACCTCAAAAGATATACACGCTCTCCTTCCTCTATACACACACTTAATTTTCATGTTATAGAAAAGAAAATCAAGTGGTAAAATGACCTGCTCAATATTACACAGCTAATAAATGACAGAATTTGCACTTGAAGTTTCTCTCAATTCTTGTGAAAATAGTCTATGCAATCTTAAAACTTCTGAGAACATGATATAATATGAATAGGATAAAACCAAGTCCTTTCATTTTTTCATTGTTAATTTGACCCTTATCGGACTATCAGGGCCAGCTGCTCTGCAGTTAGAACTTCTGAGGAAGATGTGTTTTATTAATGCTTTGTAACATGTGCTGTATTATGAAGTAAAGGGCTACATTTAAAGTTTTAATCTAGTGAGGTTTGAAAATGGTGGTGCTGGAGGGTTGGTTGGAGGAAAATGGCAGAATGCTTTATTCTGCTTCCAGCTTCTTTTAATTTCTCTTTCCAAAGCACAAAAATGGAATAGAATTTAACTTTTTAACAAAATGTGAAATAGATGATCTGCTACCACAATGTAAAAAATAAGTCAAAGAGGGTAATTTAACTCAGCAATTCAGTACTTTCTATAACCTAAGAGACCCACTGTTACAGAATGTGATGCTAAAGGTTATTATCAGACTTAATTTTATAGGTGAGAAAACTGAGGCCCTGACAAATTTAATCATCTGCCAGAGGTCACAATTTAAAACTTTCCAACTCTGTTGGGAATTCCACTTATAGCTGGGAGCCAAGGTGCTACTGACTTTCCCTTTTTATCGGGAAGATCAGCTTATTCTGTAAGTTTGAGTATACAAGTGTGGTATCATGTCAGGAAAGCCAGAATGGACCCTCACTGGCGGCACTGTGCTCTGTGATAAAAGCCAGGGCCCAGGGCACAGGGGAGACAGGAAGTGACAGTTTTCCAGGTACAAGTGCTAAGATGTACTGGTGGATTCTGAGTAATGATTGATGCATTCTTGGTTAAGGAAAAAGAGCAACTGAACTAGGATTTTAGCAACTGGAGTCTAGCCCCGATTCTGATATTAACTAATGATAATAATTGCAAAAGCTATTGTTTACTGGGCATTTTCTATGTGCCTGTGTGCCTTGCAATGTGCTAAATATTTTATACATATTACCTCATTTAATCTTCACACCACCACCAGATACTGTTATTATTCCTGGTTGATTGATGAAGAAAATGAGAAATAGAAAATGAGTAACATGACCACTTCTAAAAGGCACAGGCCCTGTTAGACTCCAAAGCCCATGCTTTTCACCATTGTGCCTACCAGATGCAACACTATTACCTTGTTTCTGGCATGTGTCCTTTCATATCATAATAGTGATAATAGCTTGTGTCAAAGAGAACTTACTATATAGCAAAAAGTATTCTAAATGCAGTGCATGTATTACCTCATTTTACCAGAAGGGTACTACTTTCATCTCCATTTTACAGATGAGGAACCTGGGGGAACACAATGGTTATGTAACTTGTAACTTGCCCAAGGTCATCCAGGTTGGATATGGAGAAGCCACATTATGATTTCAGGCCCTCTGGATCCAGAATCTATATTCTTAATCATTATGCCAACTGTAGAAGGTGGATAATATAATAGCCTAAGTTGTTTTCAGCTCCAACAATGACATTCTGAGCATGCTGGGTAAATACTGAAGTTTGAATTCTGCAGGGATAAGGATGTAGTAAACCTTTTTTACACTGGCTCCCTTCCAGTCAAATAAATGTAGTCTTTAAAAGAGAGATAAAAATGTCTTATAAAAAATTTTGTTGTGTTGCAATTAAAAAGTATAAAAAAGAAGTATTTCCCATATTCTTTTTTCTCCTTAAAATGGAAAAGAATTTTCTGAAAAGGATATGAATAATGGCTTCGACTGAGGCATACTGTTAATAGTGTCTTTGAAGTATTCTATCCACTGGCAGATCATGGACTCTCCCGTTAGATATATACATTTTCTTCTCAGGCCATCTTTCACTTCAGTTGGATCCAAGCTACAAGAGACAGGATTCCATGTGTTTTTCTAGATATGTCCACTGGGGATTGTGGACACCATTCCAAACTTGTATTTTTTTTTTAATTAGAACTGTTCTTTTTCTGCCAAAGAATCAGCGAGAGGACCTTCTAAAATATCATATTATCCTCCAGTATTTCTTAAGAACCTACTGTCTTTTTAAAGTATTCTCTTAATAGGGCATGAGGGTGGTGGAAAAGCCCTATTGAAGCATCATCCTCTTAATGGAATAGTTATTTTTCAGTAATTTTTTCCTCTGCTATGAATTTTCTAAATGATGCACATTAATGTTCATTATAGAGGACATGTTTTCTCCCAGAAGATAGGCTTTCTGGGTAAAATGTAAGTATTTGTTTGTCTTCTTATGAAAGTAAAGCCATCAATTCTTGCTTAGTAATAAAGCTCAATTATTATATTATTTAACCCACTGTACCCTTAAATTTGCCATATTCTACTATAGTATCTTAAATGCCACTGTCAAACTGTAAATCTTTTGAGTTAAATGCAAGGTTATATTTCAAAAAATGAATAATTAGTTTGGCTTGAGACCGGAACAGTCGACATGGAAATGGCAGTAGGCTGGAAAACAGTCCTCAAGGTTCAACATGGGCCAGGTATTAACCCATTAGTCACTGAAGAGTCTGGGACTCTGAGGGGCTGAGTTGGCTAGGATGGTGAAGGAGCCATTGGTGGTTCTGGTGCAGTGATTATACACTGACAAAAGAAAGTAGTTTAATATTGTAACATCTGATATGAGTGTACTTGTGTATCCTGGGTGAAAACACCATTTTCTTTCTCTAGGTACATATTTACACTTCAGTATGAAAAAGTTTATTAGTGATTAGGAAGCTATTAATGCTGAATTTGAGGAGATACAAAAGCTTATGCCTGAAATAACTTTATTTAGGGATTTCCTAGGATGTTTGGAGCCAAGTATATTGAAGAGGAATTAATAAACTTTAAGTATAAAAGTGCTATTTTGTATGTTAAAATGGTTTGAAAGGTGACAAAGCCCAAGAAAAATTGTAATGAAATGACTCCCCGATGGTAGGTTGGAAACCTCTAGATGATGATCTTGTGATGTGGGAAGTGCTGATGGTGGTGGTGTGTGAAGGTAAAAACTTAGGTGCAAATTGTGAGAGAGTTTTAACTTCTGAAAGTTACTGTGTTAAATTAGAAGGTAATCATTTGCCTGATAAATAGATTAATGATGGGAGTTAGAGTTACGAAAACAGGTTTATGATACCCTAGTGATTTCAGTCATTTATTCACTTAGGTAACTGCTATCTTGGCCTACCATAGACAAGCTCAATGAGACAATGCTACTATTACAAGTAGCAATAGGACTTGTAATAGTGGACAAGTCCAGCAGAAAATAGAGTCCTTTAAGTGAGTTTAGTACTAGGTACAGCTCATCAAACATAGAGAGAACTTACTATCGCATTTGGAGATATTAATGGTGTTGAAGTTTTCCCTAATCTCTATATCCACAGAGACAAATACAGCAATTGATCTGAAGGTAGACCCGAAGATCAGGAAACAGGGTCCAAGATAACAGTTGCATAGGAGGATGCTGAACTTACCCTGTCCCATGAGCATGCTGAAATATACACACATATACAGAGCAGTTACTCCTGAGAGATGACAGAGGGCTGAATGAATAGCTTCTGAACAACAAATCAGAGAAAGAGACTGAATATAGAAGGCTGGTGAGAGCTTTCTGGGAGCTGTGACAACTCTCTGTGATCAGAGGTGCTGGTGAGTGGCATTGTCTATGCCTCCCTCCATCTCGATAAGCAAGTGAGAATTCTGTTCAGGTTCTGTGGCCTACCTTTCAGGCCACCACAGTGTGTTTCTGGCTACATTGCCTAGAGCTCATTTTAGATCTGAACAAAGGGAGCAAGTAGGATCAACAGGGTGTCACCACATGCAACTGGCCACCTTGCCTGGAAACACTGCACACCAGCAAACCAGTGTCCCAGACACTACAAGAACCTGCCTGGCTCCAACTGACGTAGCTAAAGTACTCAACATATACAGCCTACACAGATGTTCCTTCTATACAAGACTATTTTCTGTACAACAAATGAGAGAGAGAGATTGCATAAAGAAGACTGGGGAGCTACAGGTGCTCTCTGGGAACTGGTTTTCCAGTGTTGGAGATGCTGGTGGTTGCCATTGTTTAAGTCACCCTTTACCTTGAAAGAGCAGGTGGGAGCTTTATCCAGGTTCCCTGGTCTACCTATAAGGTCCCCACAGAGTGTTCCCAGGACACATTATCTGAGTCCACATTGATTCTGAACAAAGGGAGCAAAGATGATCAATGGAGCATTACTACAAACACCTGGTCTTCCTGCCCAGAGCTGCTTCAGATTGTAGGCTAGTGCCCAAGACACCACAGGTACCTACTCAACTCTAACCAGCCTACCAAATAACCGAGCACACAGGTTATTTCTAAACAAGGTTGTTTTTTCAAGTCTTGAAGATGTACTTATTTTGTCTAATTCATATAAATTAACATAAAAAGTAAAACAAAATGAAAATACAGAAGACTCCTTCTCAAATAAAGGAATGTGAAAAATCTCCAGAAAAAATAAGGAAATAGAAATGAGTAATATGCCTGATGAAGAATTCAAATAAATGATCATAAAGATGCCTATAAATCTTGAGAGATGAATAGAGGAACTTAGGGAAAACTTGAACAAAGAGTTAAAAAGTATATTAAGAACCAAACAGAGCTGAAGAATACAATAACTAAAATGAAAAATACATTAAAAGGAGTCAACAGTATACTAATACAGAAAAAGAGGTTGGCAACCTAGAAGACAGACTAGTGAAAATAAACCATTCAGACTGTTAAAGAAAAAAGAAAGAATAAACCAAACTGAACATAGTTGAAGGGACCTCTGGAACAGCATCAAACATACAAATATTCACAATATAGGGATCCCAAAAGGAGAAGAAAGAAAGAAATGAATAGGAACTTTATTTGAAGAAATAACCTGGAAAAGGAAACAGACATACATATCCAGGAAAATAATAGAGAATTCCAAACAAGATGAACCCAAACAAATCTATACCTAGATACATTGCAATTAAAATGGCAAAAATTAAAGAGACAATTTTGAAGGAAGCAATAGTAAAACAACTAGTTAGTTACATAAAAGGGAAACCCTATAAGGATATCAGCTGATTTCTTAGAAGCAACTTTATAGGCCAAAAAGAAGTGGCCGGACATCTTTAAAGTAGGAACAATGTACAATAATCCCATCAGCAAGATAATCATTCAAAATTGAAGGGGAGCTAGTTTACCACATAAGCAAAAACTATAAGAGTTCATTACCATTAGACCAGCTTTAAACAAATGTTACCAGATCTTCTTTAAGCAAAAAAAAAAAAAATAATAAATAAATAATAATAATAATAATGGCCATAACTAGAAATAAGAAAATATGAGAAAAGAGATTGAGTTGAATCTATCGATTGCTTTGGATAGTATGAACATTTTAATGATACTAATTCTTCCAATCCATGAACAGAGTATATGCTTCCATTTATTTGTATCTTCCTTAATTTCTTTCTTCAGTGTTCTGTAGTTTTCTCAGTATAGGTCTTTTACCTCCTGGGTTAAGTTTATTCCTAGGTACTTTATTTTTCTTGTTGCTATAGCAAATGGGATTTTCCCCCCAAGTTTCTATTTATGATATTTCATAGTTGGTGTGCAAATATGCCTTTAGTTTCTGAGTATTGACTTTGTATCCTGCTATTTTGCCAAATTCACTTATTAGATCGAGTAGTTTTTTGGTGGAGCCTATAGGGTTTTCTGTGTACACTATCATCTCACCTGTAAATAATGACAGCAATTCCACTGCTAGAATTATATCCTAAGAATCCTGAAACACCAAATCAAAAGAACATACATTCCCCTATGTTCATAGAAGCATTATTTACAATAGCCAAGTGCTGGAAACAACTTAAGTGCCCATCAGTAAATGAGTGGATCAAAAAACTGTAGTACATTTACACAATGGAATACTACACAGCAGAAAGAAAGAAGGAACTCCTACTTTTCACAACAGCATGGATAGAACTGGAGGGTATTATTCTAGGTGTAATAAGCCAGGCAGTGAAAGACAGATACCATATAATCTCACCTATAAGAGGAACTTAATGAAGAAAACAAACAAATGAGCAAAATAGAACCAGAGGCATGGAGACAAGGAACAGACTGACAGTGACCAGAGGGGTGGGGAGAGGGGCATAAGTGGGGACAGAAGAGGAAACAGCCTAGTAAGGGCCTAGTCAAGGAAAAGGTATAAATGACCCATGGACATGGACAAGAAGGTGGGGATTGACTGTGAGAGTGAAGATAGGTGAGACAGGGGAGAGCAATGGGGAAAAATTGGGTCAACTGTAAGAGACCAACAATAAAAAAGAAGAAAATAAGAGAAAAGAAAAAATTTCACTGGTAAAGCTAGATATGTAATAAATACAATGAATTGGGCATTTAAAAACTACTACAAAGTTCAAAATACAAAAGTACAAAACTCAACATTAAAAATGAAGAAAATTATAGGCCAATATCTTGAGGTACATAGATGCAAAAATTCTTAACAAAATATTAGCAAATTGAATTCAACAATACATTAAAAAGATTATTCAGTGGAGCTGGGAATATGGGGACAATCAAAGCCACTCAAGTGAACCAGAGCCTGCTGAGACCCATGAAGCGGGAGATGGACCCCAACATCCAGGCTGTGCACAACCAGAAGGAACAGGTCAAGAGCCTCAACAACAAGCTTGCTTCCTTCATCGATAAGGTGCAGAGTCTGGAGCAGCAGAATAAGATTCTGGGGACCAAGTGGACTCTCCTGCAGGAGGAGCAGATGACTCACAGTAACATGGACAATGTGTTTGAGAACTACATCAACAACCTTCCGCAACAGCTGAAAACACTGGCCCAGGAGAAAAAGACTGGAGGCAGAGTTTGGCAGCATGCAGGGGCTGGTGGAGGACAAGATCAAAAAGTGCACAGAGATGGAGAATGAATTTGTCTTATCAGGAAGGATGTGGATGAAGCTTTCATGAACAAGGTAGAGCTGGTGTCTTGCCTGGAAGGGCTGACTAATGAGATCAACTTCTACAGGCAGCTGTATGATGAGGAGATTCATGAGCTGCAGTCCCAGATCTCTGACAAATCTGTAGTGCTATTCATGGACAACAGCCACTCCTTGGACCTGGACAGCATCATTGTCGAGGTCAAGCCCCAGTATGAGATCGCCAACCACAGCTGGGCTGAGGCTGAGACCATGTACAAGATTAACTATGAGGAGTTGCAGATATTGGCTGAGAAGCACAGGGATGACCTGCATCGCACAAAGACAGAGATTTCTGGGATTAACCAGAACATAAGCAGAATCCAGGCTGGAATTGATGGCTTCAAAGGCCAGAGGGCTTCCCTGGAGGTAGCCATCAAGGATGCTGAGCATCGTGGTGAGCTGGCCATCAAGGATGCTCAGGCCAAGGTGGCTGAGCTGGAAGCTGGTCTGAGAACTGCCAAGCAGGGCATAGCCTAGCAGCTGTGTGAGTACCAAGAACTCATGGATATCAAGCTGGCCCTGGACATAGAGATCGCCACCTACCACAATCTTTTGGAGGGTTAGGTGAGCCAGCTGGAGTCTGGGATGCAGAACGTGAGTATTCACACAAAGACCACCAGCGGCTACTCAGGTTGGCTGAACCCAGCTTATGGGAACCTCATCTATGGCCTGGGCTTCCAGGTTAGCTTGGACTCTGGCTCCTTCAGCCGCACCAGAACCGTCTCCTCCAAGACGGTGGTTGTGAAGAAGATTGAGACCCATCGTGGGAAGCTGATGTCTGTGTCATCTAATATTCTGCCCAAATGGACGACTACTGTGGTCCCTTCTGTCCTCTGAGCCTGCAGGAAAGGAGCTGTGCAGGGGAGTGGAGGGCACAGGAGACCCATCTGAGGCTCAGCCCCAGTCCTCAGCTCACCCTCTGGGTGGGAGAGTTTACTGCCTGAGGGACTGCCTCTTACCCATACTGCAACTAAAAGCCAAATCAAGTATTTTTTTCCCTCCCAAAATAAAGTCTCAGCTGGCTCTGCTAAAATAAAAAAGAATGCTGAAACGCATGGAAAGTTTATATCTCCTGATTCTTTTTGTCCTTAGATAAGTTACTTTCAGAACAGAACCTTGGCCATCCCAGCTGCTCTTGCTGTCTCCCAGACGCTGTCTTTGGGTACCAGCTTGTACCTTCAACAGAAGTGCTATTCTGGGACATGGAGACCATCATGTACTCTAAGAAATGGAGAAGCTAAGGGCCTGAGGGATGCAGAATTGCTTACATCTATGTGAAGTCTCCAGGCTATGTGTTACCTAACAAGTTTCCTATTCTCTTTCCTTAAACACAAAGAACAGACACAAACATTCCAGTAAATATTGACCCTGATGATCACATTATCCCAGGACCCTTTTAATGTAATTTGATTTTTCTAGCTTCCTTATTACAAATCTGTTAATATGTTCCCTTTCTTGTCTTGTCAGCCTTTCTAGCATGCCTCAAGCTTGAAAATTATTATTTTTAAATGTAGATTTCTTTCTTTCTTTTAAAAATGTTCAGGCTGTATCAATGTTTTTCTATGGTTACATTCTACTTTCTATCTTTGTCCTGGAATTTAAAGATGTTTTACAAAATCATTTTGCTTGAATGCTCCCTTCTAATATTTTCCATCTCACAAAATCTACTCTTCCCTAGAAGTACCTCCTACCCTGGATTCCCAGTTTATACATAGACACTAGAAGTTTCTGCACTGAAAAATAAATGCTACCCCTCCCCCCACATGCCCAATTCTGCAAATATTTTTTTATATCTTTGTAGTTTAAAGATGTTCAATTTTATTCATAGAAATTATGCTAAGCTGGGTGTTGAGGCTTTGTTCTGAAGTTGCCAGTCCATTACTCGGGTGTCTTCTCTCCGTGCCAAAGTAAATCACAGGTGTAAGTTGCAGTCTGCATGCTTTTTCCTTGGGGCCACAACTTCCTGCTTCTTTCATCTCAGGTGGGAGCCAGGCATGCCAGCTCCACCTTAAGGAGGAGCCTGGATCACAAACTACAGTTATCAGTTCATATAGAGGTGGGAAGGAAAAATGAAATTCTCAGTATAGATTAGATCATTTTAATACCCTAGATTTTATTAGTCTAATTCCAGTAAGTGTACAATAAATGCTAGACAAGTAAATGAGTAAATGAAGCTGTAAGTTTGAATGATTGAGAGTGGATAGCCATCCATGGAAAGTTGAACTCCCTAGTTTCCATCCTATCCTTGGTCATCAAGACCCAGTTGCCAGGATTCAAGTACACAGTATCTCATGCATAGTAGATACTCAATAAATTTTCTGAATTGAACCAAAAGGGCCTCAAATACAATAGGAAAGACACTGATATTGATTAAATCTCAGACCAACTGAATAACATCTTCCAGTCATGAGTTTGAATCCATGTGGGATTTGTATTTTTTGTTGTTGTTGTTGTTATAAATACATGTGTTTTGTGAGTGAGGGGTGACAGAAGGTGTACACAATGTTGTATACAGCTGGAATAGGCTTGGAGGCTGAACCCCACAGAAGAGAAAGACACACAGACAGTCTGGCCAGCAGGGCAGGCCAGACAACATTCTGGGGCCTGCAACACCTGGTTGGTGGGTGTTCTGGTAGAGATCTTGTCCAGGGATCCTGGGCCTGAGGCCCTGGGCAGTGTTGGCAGTGGTATCTGGGCTCAATTCACATCATTCAGGGCTTTGGGGGCAAATTCAGTCAGGATTAAGACAACTGGCTCCACGTCAGAGCCATAGTATTTCAGCTGCATCTCTTCAACATGCTTCTGTGTCAACTGTGCCACTGGCTCTTGGAAGTTGGTGCTTGGGCTTTCTCTGCACAGTATGAAGCTGATCTAGCCACTGAGGTAGGAGGGGATGGTGTAGTAGGCATATCCCACTGTGGGGAACAGTGATCCACAGAAGTGCTGCATGTCCTTGATGAGGTGCAGGTGCAGCCACTGGCACTCACCCTGGCAACAGAGGATTCCATCCTTCTTGAGAGCTGTATTCATGAGCTGGTACTAGACTCCTTGAAGAGGCCCTCAGCAGGTCCCATGGGATCTGAGGAGTCAGGGATGATAACATCAAAGTTGTCCTGGTTCTGTTTCATGAACTCAAAACCATTGCCCACTTGGAGGGTTGGCTTTGGGCTAGAGTAACCAATGCCATGCCCTGCAGGAACTTCACAGAGACTTGAAAGAAATCCTCATCAATCTCACACTGGACCACAGACTCCACAGAGAAATGCTTCACCACCTCTTGCAGGACACCCCCTTTCCCACCCCTAATGATGAGCACCTTGCATTGGTTGGGGTGGCTGCAGAGCAGCAGGTTGACTATCATCTCCTGGTAGGAGAATGCGTGCCTCTTTGTGCACTGGGTGACACTGTCCAATACCAGCACATTGCCATTACTGTAGTTCTTTCTGCAGAATACAAGGATATATTGGTATCATGAATGCTGATGGCATAGCAGCTGTTCTACCAGCTGGGCCCTGGCCTGGCCACTGGCTGCATATCTGGTGGAACCAGCCCTCATGGATGGCAATGGGGCTGGTGGCAGTGGGTCCATGGCGGGTGGCATGGGGTACAGGCCTGGGACCACAGGCCTCACAGAGAATCAGCACAATGAGACAAGCTCCCAGATTTGTTCTCTTGAACAGATAGAAACAGTGCCAGAAAGAGCAGGTGCCCAGGACAAATGCACCAGTGCCCATAGGAAGCAGTAGATGATCACGCTGAGGATCCTGCCACAGTTTAATTTGTGCTGTCCCACACGTGATGTTAAACATGTCCATCAAAGTCTTCTAGATATATATGTATGTATACGTATATGAAACAATCAAGATCTGTTTCACAAGGATCTTTAAGATTTTGATAATCCTTCCAACATCCTTGACTGTGCTCTACCAAAGTGACCTTAACAATACTTCTTTATGTCTTTACATGATGACAGTTGGAAAGCTGTTTTAACCATATATAACTGGGTCAAGGATTGTTCAAACCTGTTGTAGGTAGACCCTAATAAGAGATAAATATTTTCAGTGGGTCTGGTTTGGCTGCCTTTAGGAAACTGATGATAGAAACTTCCCAAGTTCATAGTTTACCCTGAAACATATAGATATATGAATTTTAATTTGTTTTTGTCACATAGATATTAACCTGGTGTTTTAATCAAGTAGGCATAATAGATATGTTTGATTTGAAGAAGTGAGAGCACAGAAGAGAGCTTTAATGACTTGTCCAGGTTATCCAGTGAGCTTGAAAACAGAACTGAGACCAGGATTTCTGTCAATTTGATTTCTGAAACAGAGCACTTGTCACTACCCAGCGTGACTCTAACACATATGGTATGACCAAGTTTAGGTAGATCCTATGGTTCATATATTTGTTGTCCATCATGCTTAAAATCAAAGGCTCTAAAGCGTTGCATGAGCAAGATATGTGGTCCTTCTTAGTGTGGTCTCTTTGCAGTTAGTGTGAGGGTTCATCATCATCTTTGGTTAGGTAGTTCCCTTTTCCTTAGATTTATGGGCCAAAAGGAGGGATTGAAACATGAGAGCTCAGTTGGCTAGAAATGTGGAGCCATGAGTTCCATATATTCCATATATTTTATAATGGAATAAAAATATAACCCAGGAGATCACCAGTCTTCATCAGTCTTCAGGGTAAGAGCAGTACTAGTCAGGGTCTAAAAGAGCCCAAGCAATATGGGCAGACCATCAACATCAGGCAATGCAAAGGGCAAATGTCCAGCAACACTCAGTGGGGACTGAGTTAGGGAAATGGCTTCTGTGGCTTCAGGAATCAAACAGGATGTGCCCCATTATCAAGGAGCCTACACTGAATGGTAGGAAGTCTCATGTCCATGGGATCTGAGTACAAAAAGAGGGTACCTACCCCTGGAAAAATGAGAAAAGATGCAATAGCCCAAAAGACTCCAGATTCCAGCAATGAAAACATGGCATAGTACTCTTTATGCCACTAAGTAATAATGCAAGATACAGGTTTGTTGCAGCTAACCATGTTATTGGAGGAGAAAGGCCAATGATGTGGCAGGTTCTTGGATAGATATCTCACTATGACCCCATATGTACTAGTAACACAGGGTCATGGACTCAATGCCATTTTCAGGTATACTATGGGAAAATATATGAAGTTCAGATGACTGCCATGCCCATGGTCCACTTTGAAAAAGGTCGTTGCAAACCCAAGCCCTTCCAGATAGTTCCTTAGCAACACTTACAATCTCTGTGAGGTATTGGAGCTTGTTGGGGGTATGGGAGGAAGAATTTTTTTCTCACCCTCCAAATTCTCAGACAGGACTCTAACATGTGAGAAGTTGTCATGAAACCAATGACATGTGTTACAAACACAAATCATGTTTTTATTTACTGTTATCATGAAACAACATGTTACCCATGAAGATGAAAATAAAACACAGGAAAACCATGAGCATCTTGTCACATGCACCTGATTTGACACTTCAGAGATACTAAGAGTACATGTCTAGGGATTTTCCTGATGAGGTAAACGAACATGTTTGTTCAGATAGTGGTGTGGTTGGATTCCTGAACAACCTAATTGATTTGCACAAACTGAAAAGGAGAATATGACCATCTGGCCATCTAGTCAATTTTTGACCAAACTCTGAATAACAGGTTTACCTGGTCAAGGCTTACCTCTAAGACAGGATGAGGAAGAATTTTAAAGTTTTACAAGCAGCCTTGCCCTTTAGCATGACTAAAACTCCTCTCTTACCAAGATGCCTTTAGATAAATGATTGTGAAACAAGTGTATGCCTCCTTTTTTGCCTGTGGAAACTAAATACAATGGAGCAACTTAAATACAGACATTCAGAATAAGTATTCCACTTCATAATATAAATAGATATATTGTTAAAGTGCATCATTTCTCTGCATTAGAACACTGCAGTCAGTGATCCTTTCTGTACGCAAAGTCTGCTGATGAATCCTAAAATTAGGGGATGAAAAATGGAAGAGAAACAAGAATATCTTTTCACCAGTACATTAATTAATTAAAAAGTAAAAAATAGTAGCTTTACAGAGGAGAAAATCTACAGACACCAGTGTATCCAAGTAATCATAGTTAATATTATGAGCAATAAGACTTTTTTTTTATGAATGTCATACGGAAAAGAGCCCACCGCATTAATGGTATGTTGGACAAAAATGCCTGAACTCAGTCTAATTATGAGAAAACTTTGGTAGAACAAAATTGAGGCACATTCTACAAAATAACTGACTAATAATCTCAAAACTGTCATGATCATGCAAAACAATGCAACACTAAGCAACTTATAGAGATAAGAAGAGACTAAGGAGACATGATGGGTTGCGTTCTGAAACAAAAAAGGACATTAGTGGAAAAACTAGTGAAATTCAAATGAAATCTATAGTTTAATTAATAGCCACAAATTACCAAGGTTAATTTGTTGGTTCTGAACATTGCACAATGGTTATACAAGATGTTATCATTATATAAAGCTGGCTGAAGGGTATAAGAGAACTGTACTATTTTTGAAACATTTCTGTAATTATAAAATTATTTCAAAATGAGAGTTTAAAACTTTCTCAAATGGAGAAAATAAATTATTTCTCCATGAAATGGTTTATTTTCCCCATATCATATACAAAATAGTTAACCAGGAGCAGTATAGAAGCATTAGGTATCACTAGAAAACCCTGAGGGTAGAGAGGAGAAACTTACATATACAAATGAATGAGCTATCCAATGTTATAAACTTTATATCCTCCCCCATTGCTACTTATAGGGGTACTATTGTCATTTTATTTTGGATACTACTTCATTGTGTGGAGTTTTTCCATACACTATAGTATGTTTAGTGTCCCCAGCCCCATGCCCAAATTGCATGTAGTAATTTTTATAGCAACCTCCAAATTTTCCTCACACATTTATAAATACCACCTTAGGTTCAGAACCCCTGGTTTAGATAATTGGATCCCAAGAAGACGTGGGTCTTGAGAAAAGTTGTCCTTGGATAGGGGTACAGATAAGTCACTTGAGGTCAGTGTCACATTATATGTGTGAGGGACAGAATGGGAAATTGCTGAGGATAGATCAAAACCGGGTCTTAGCACTGAAGAACCCATCTAAGAATCTCTCTTAACTCAATACCAAGGGCATAATTTAAGGCTTGGCCTTTAGCTTATTCTCCTTGGGAGACATTACTGTTGATAATAACAGATAATCCCTAGAAATGTGACCTCAAAGGAAAAAATAATGAGACATCTGAAAAGCACAACCACTATACAAGAAAACAAAAAGGAACAGATCACATAGAGCAAGAACTAGAATTAAGCATAATAAAATATCACCAGAGAGGGATAAAGTGGAGACACTGATTGTCTAATTGCAAAAGAAGAAACAAGCAGTCATAAAGAACTAGTTGAAGAGTGTGTGTGTGTGTGTGTGTGTGTGTGTGTGTGTGTGTCTTTTCCCTTTGGCAGCATGTGTATACCAATCAGTTTGTTAAAATACTAACTTGAAGATTCTTTTTTTTTTTACCTTCTTTCTTTTTTATTGTTCAAATACATTCGTCTCCATTTTCCCACCACCACTTTCCCTTGCCCCACCCAACCCCCTTCCTCAATCCTTCCCCACTTTGTTTTTTTTTTCTTTTTCTTTTTTCTTTTTTTTAAATTGTCTTATATTATTTTTTTAATTTATTTACTTTTAAAATACATTTGTCTCTGCCTCCCCCCCACCTCTTTCCCTTGCCCCCTTCCACCTTCCCTCCCTCAGCTCTTCCCCTTTGGTTTTGTCCATGAGTCCTTGCTATATGTCCCTTGACTTTCCCCTTCCCTTCCCTTTCCCTGCCCCACCCTTCCCTCTTGTCTCTGTTGATTTCTTTTCTTTTCAGTGTTGCTGGTCATATTTTCCTTGCTTCTTTGCATTGTTGGTTAGGTTCCGCTTATAGGTGAGATCATATGGTATTTGTCTTTCGCCCCCTGGCTTATTTCGCTTAGTATGATGCTCTCCAGTTCCATCCATGCTGTCGCAAAGTTTAGTACTTCTTTTTATCTTTCTGCTGCGTAGTATTCCATTGTGTATATGTACCATCACTTTTTGATCCAATCATCTACTGGTGGGCATTTAGGTTGCTTCCAAGACTTGGCTATTGTAAATTGTGCTGCTATGAACATTGGGGTGCATAGGTTCTTTTGAATTGGCGTTTTGGGATTATTAGGCTATAGCCCCAGCAGGAGAATCGCTGGATCAAAAGGCAGTTCCATTTTCAGCTTTCTGAGGAAATTCCACACTGCTTTCCATAGTGGCTGCACCAGTCTGCATTCCCACCAACAGTGTACTAGGGTTCCCTTTTCTCCAAGCCTCATCAGCACCTGTTGTTTGTGGATCTGTTTGTGATGGCCATTCTGACCGGTGTGGGGTGGTACCTCATGGTGGTTTTGATCTGCATTTCTCTGATGGCTAGTGATGCCGAGCATCCTTTCAAATGCCTCTGGGCCCTCTGTATCTCCTCCTTAGAAAATCATCTGCCCAGGTCCTTTGCCCATTTTTTGATTGGATCGTTTGTCTTCTTGGAGTAGAGTCGAGTGAGTTCTTTATATATCTTGGAGATCAAACCTCTATCTGATGTATCATTAGCAAATGTATTTTCCCATATGGTTGGCTCCCTTTTCATTTTGCTGATGTTTTCTTTAGCCATGCAGAAGCTTCTTATTTTTATGAGGTCCCACTTGTTTATTCTTTCCTTTATGTCCCTTGCTTTAGGAGACATATCAGTGAAAAAATTGCTGCGTGAGATATCTGAGAGTTTCCTGCCAATGTTCTCCTCTAGGACTTTGATGGTGTTGCAACTTATATTTAAGTCTTTTATCCATCTTGAGTTTATTTTTGTGTATGGTATGAGCTGATGATCCCATTTCAATTTTTTGCTTGTAGCCCTCCAGCTCTCCCAACACCATTTTTTGAAGAGGCTATTATTGCTCCATTTTATACTTCTGCCCCCTTTGTCAAAGATTAGATGCCCATATATACCTGGGCTCTCTATTCTGTTCCACTGGTCTATGGATCTGTTCTTGTGCCAGTACCAGATTGTTTTGAGTATAGTGGCTTTGTAGTAGAGTTTGATGTCCGGTGTTGTGATCCCTCCTATTTGTTTTTCTTTCTCAAAGTTGCTGTAACTATTCAGGGTCATTTATAGTTCCATATAAATTTTTGAAATGTCTGTTCTATTTCTGTGAAATATGTCATTCGTATCTTAATAGGGATTGCATTGAATCCATAAATTGCTTTGGGTAGTATGGATATTTTGAGGATATTAATTCTTCCAATCCATGAACACGGTATATGCTTCCATTTATTTGTGTCTTCCTTAATTTCTTTTTTCAATGTTGTATAGTTTTCTGCATACAGGTCTTTTGTGTCTTTGGTTAAATTTATGCCTAGGTACTTTATTTTTCTTCTTGCTATATCGAATGGTATTTTTTTTTCTGATTTCTTCTTCTTCTATTTCATTGCTGGTGTACAAAAATGCCCTTGCTTTATGAATATTGACTTTGTATCCTGCTGTTTTGCCAAATTCACTTATTAGGTTGAGTAGGTTTTTGGTGGAGTGTACAGGGTTTTCTATGTACACTATCATGTCATCTGCAAACAATGATAGCTTTACTTCCTCCTTTCCTATTTGGATGCCTTTTATCTCTTTCTCTTGTCTGACCGCTGTGGCTAGGACTTCCAATACGATGTTGAAAAGAAGCGGTGAGAGCAGACATCCTTGGCGTGTTCCCGATCTTAGTGGGAAAGCTTTCAGTTTTTGCCCGTTGAATATGATGTTGGCTGTGGGTTTTTCATATATGGCCTTTATTACGTTGAGGAATGCCCCCTTTATTCCCATTTTGCTAAGTGTTTTGATCATAAATGGGTGCTGTACCTATTGAATGCTTTTTCTGTGTCTATCGAGATGATCATGTGGTTTTGTCTTGTCTTTTATTTATGTGATGTATCACGTTTACTGATTTGCGTATATTGAACCAGCAGGGATGAATCCCACTTGATCGTGGTGGATAATCTTTTGAATGTATTGCTGGATGCGGTTTGCCAATATTTTGTTGAGGATTTTAGCATCTATGTTCATCAGCGAAATTGGCCTGTAGTTTTCTTTCTTTGTAGGGTCTTTACCTGGTTTTGGGATCAGGGTGATGCTGGCCTCATAGAAAGAGTCTGGGAGTCTTCCCTCCTCTTGGATTTTTTGGAATATTCTGAGAAGGACAGGCATTAGCTCTTCCTTAAGTGTTTTGTAAAATTCTCCTGTGAAACCATCTGGCCCTGGGCTTTTGTGTGCCGGGAGGTTCTTGATTACTGCTTCAATTTCCCCAGCTGTTATCAGTCTGTTCAAGCTTTCTGTTGATGTTGATCCAGTGATTCCCCTGCTGGGATTATATCCTAAGAATACCAAAACGCCAATACAAAAGAACCTATGCACCGGAATGTTCATAGCAGCACAATTTACAATAGCCAAGTGTTGGAAGCAACCTAAATGCCCATCATAGATGATTGGATCAAAAAGTGATGGTACATATACTCAATGGAATACTATGCAGCAGAAAGAAAAAAAGGACTACTAAACTTCGCGACAGCATGGATGGAACTGGAGAGCATTATGCTAAGCGAAATAAGCCAGAGGGCAAAAGACAAATACCATATGATGTCACCTATAAGTGGAACCTAACCAACAAAATAAAGATGCAAGGAAAATATGACCAGCAACACTGAAAGGAAGAGATCAACAGAGACAAGAGGGAAGGAGGGAGAGGGGGCAGGGAAAAGGAAGGGAAGGAGAAAGTCAAGGAACATATAGCAAGGACCCATGGACAAAACCAAAGGCGAAGAGCTGAGGGAGGGAGAGAGGGAGGTGTCAAGGGGAAGTGGTGGTGTGTAGGCAGAGACAAATGTTGAAAAAATAAATTAAAATAAATAATAAAAAAAAGAATATTCACTCGACTCCACTCCAAGAAGACAAACGATCCAATCAAAAAATGGGCAAAGGACCTGGCAGATGCTTTTCCAAGGAAGAGATACGGAGGGCCCAGAGACATTTGAAAGGATGCTCGGCATCACTAGCCATCAGAGAAATGCAGATCAAAACCACCATGAGGTACCACCTCACACTGGTCAGAATGGCCATCATAAACAGATCAACAAACAGCAGGTGCTGGTGAGGCTGTGGAGAAAAGGAAACGCTAGTCCACCGTTGGTGGGAATGCAGACTAGTGCAGCCACTATGGAAAGCAGTGTGGAATTTCCTCAGAACGCTGAAAATGGAACTGCCTTTTGATCTAGTGAATCCCCTGCTGGGACTATACCCTAATAATTCCAAAACGCCAATACAAAAGAACCTATGTACCCCGATGTTCATCGCAGCACAATTTACAATAGCCAAGTGCTGAAAGCAACCTTAATGCCCATCAGTAGATGATTGGATCAAAAAGTGATGGTACATATACACAATGGAATACCACACAGCACAAAGAAAAAAAGAACTTCTAAACTTCATGACAGCATGGATGGAACTGGAGAGCATTATGCTAAGTGAAATAAGCCAGGGGGCGAAAGACAAATACCATATGATCTCACCTATAAGTGGAATCTAACCAACAAAATAAAGATGCAAGGAAAATAAGAACAGCAACACTGAAAGGAAAAGAAATCAACAGAGACAAGAGGGAAGGAGGTGGAGGGTGGGGAAAAGGAAGGGAAGGGGAAAGTCACGGAACATATAGCAAGGACTCATGGACAAAACCAAAGGGGAAGAGCTGAGGGAGGGAAGGTGGAAGGGGGCAAGGGAACACGGTGGGTGGTAGGGAGAGACAAATGTATTTGAAAAAATAAATTTAAAAAAATGAAAAGATCAGGTGTAGGAACTCTTCCTGAAATCATCAAAAAGGAGTATGGAGTTGAAGGAATATGAAAAACATTAAAAGATATGCAGCAAAGAAATAAAAATGTCAATATCCATATTTAATAAGAATCCTAGAAAAGTTGGCAAAAACCCAGGAAATAAACGGACGAACTACACGATTTTCAAGTATTGTACATGTGAAAATAAAAAATAGACCACATACTGGGCCACAATAGAAATCTCAACAGCTTTTAATTTCATAATTTAAATGTAAATCACAATGAAATTGCAATATATTTAACAGTAAATAACAATGATAGTACTTTATATCAACTATTGTGGAATGCCACCAAATTATACTGGGAGGGATGTATATAACTGTAAATGCAGCTACTAAATAGCATTGAGAATTACGATATGACAATGAGCTAGATGTCTAAGTCAAGAATAGAAAGAGAATAGCATGGTAAACCTACAGAAAGTAAAGGAAAAGAAATAATAAACATTGGAATGGATACTAATAGAAGATAAAACAATAAAAAAATAGAAATAATCAAAAGAATAAAAAGTTAATGCTTGGAACAAAACTAAAAACCAAGCAACTTTCTTGTAAATATAATGAGAAAAAATTAAATTTGGGAATAAAAAAATAGTATACCACAGCTGGTACTAGAAAAATTTTTGAAATCATTTGAGAATAATAGAGTGACTTTATGTCAATACATTTGCAAAATCTGACACAGAAGAAATTTAAAAAATATATAACAAGATAATTGAGGGAAGAAGAAATAAAGGAATTAGAGAAGATGGTGGTGGAGTAGGTAGAAGATACACTCCCCTCCTCCCAAGACAAAACCAGAATTACCACTAAACTACAGAACAATCAACTCAAATAACCAACTCAAGACTAGCTGAACAGAAGTTTTATAACCAAGGACTTATAGAAGAAGCCACATTGAGACTTCTAGGAAGGGTGGAGATGCAAATAGAGCTGGTCCCACATGCACATGTGGCACTCGAGAATCCAGAGGGATAGCTCAGCTGCAAAGGTCCCCCCAAGGAAAGTGGGGTCTCAATCCCATTGCAGGCTCTCCAGACTGAAGCACCAGGGCCCAGATGAGGATCCCACATAACATCACACTATGAAAATCAGCAGGGATTCCATCCTCTGTCCTCCAGGGAGAGACAGAAGGGTACTGGAAACTCAGGCACCCTCTTAAAGGGAGAGCACACAAAACCTTGTGTGCAACCACTCACTCTGGGCTCTAGGAGAGGGAAAGCAGCTTAGAAGGTTGTGTGGCTTTGGAAAGAAAGTAAAAGGGATAGCTACCAAAGACCCTGTGCTTTCCCTCACTCATATCATGCATAGACGCCAAGGTTCCTGTGCTGAGCGCTCCCCTCTATACAGCATCAGTCTAAGGGAATGCACTAGACCCATCCTCCCCACTGCCTGTGGCCTGGCCCTGCCAGCTTGTGCAGTGTGGAGGAGTCTGAGGGCTGTTGCCAGACTGGGCCCATGGTGCAGACTTTCTTGGAGTGCTCTTAAGGAGGTCTGAGCAGACTTGGGGTATCAGAAATGAATAAGGAAGGACTGACTTGTGCGGTCCTAGGGTGACTGGTGCTGATCCCCACAAGAGATCCCTTAGCCTATCCTCCTGACTCCCTGTGGCCCTGCCCTGCTGAGCTATAGCCATGAGGAGAATTCAGCTGGATTCTGATAGCTTGGGCCCATGGTGTAGGCTTTCTAGAAAGGTGTTCAAGAGGTCCAGGCAGAGTCAGGGGTAGCAGAGACTGAATTGTATGGCTCCAAAGCAAGAGCCACTTTTCCATTGTACATTTGTACCATTGGTCCTGTGCAGAGCTCTCCCTCCACACTGCCAAATATTGGTCTATTTTAGCCTATTAAACTCTGCTGCCCTCATCATGACAACTTCCTGAGACCTGGCTTCACCACAAAGGATTGCAGGCCCTTGGCAAGTCGCAGATGGACACAGTCTACCCTGAGACTCAGCACTGGGACTGAATTTGAATCTGTATTAACCTGGTGAACACCATTCATCCCTATTTGGTGACTCATTGAGAAAATACCTCATGCAACTCATGTACTGCCTGATGCGTTTTCAGTGACTGAGCCTAATAAGCAGCCAGAAGGTGAAGGAGAATCTTTAGGTGATTTTTGCGTTTTCCTGACCTGCCCCAGGGATTGCTGCTAGTGAAATCTGGCCTTAGTATGCAGTGTGGCCTTTCCCATGAGCACCCAGGCCCAACAGAAGCAGCTAAAAACTATGGCTTGCTTTGTAACTCCAAACAAGTAGCCCAGGGCCAGTCACAGGAAATACCTGATATTGACCTGAACTGGAAACCCCAACAAGAGGCCCCCAAACCAACACACCCAATGGTGGGCTTCAGACCACACAAGAGCACAAGTCAATTAGAACCACAAATGGAACACCCAAAGGGAGATCCCAGCAGGCACGAGACCCTGGTGGAGCAAAGTCCACTCCATGTGGTCAGCCCCTACACAGCAGCTCATACACTGTGGTCAGATCAAGTCTTATAGTCAGCCAGCCTGAGGATCAACTCCACTCATGGACGGGGAAACAGCAATCAAGGTTCAACTACATTAAGAGGAAATACTCAGTCCACATAGAGGGCACACCTGAAAAGCACAGTTTTGGTGACTGGGGAGGCTGTGCCACTGGCCCTACAGGATACTTACTACATGAAGCCACTTTACCAAGACCAAGAGATGTAACAACTCCACTTAATTCATAGAAACAAACACATAGAGGCAGCCAAAATTTTTGTCTCCATAGAGGAGACAAAGAAACATGGCCCAAATGAAAGAACAGAACAAAACTCCAGAAAAAGAACTAAACAAAATAGAAGAAACCTACCAGAATCAGAGTTCAAAACACTGGTTATATGATACTTAATGAACTTAATGAGAACCTCCATAGCATAAAAAAAGATGAGTTGGAAATAAAGGATACACTAACTGGGTATCAATAATAGAGTACTTGAAGCAGAGGATCAAATTAGCAATTTGGAAGATAAGGAAGCAGAAAAAACTCAATGAGAACAGCAAACAAGCAAACAAACAAAGAAAAGAATAAAAAAATGAGAGTAGTTTAAGGAGCCTCTGGGACAACTTCAAGTGTACCAACATTCATATTATGGGGGTGCTGGAAGGAAAAGAGAGAGAGCAAAAAATTAAAAGCATACTTGAAAAAAATAATAAAGGAAATGTTCCCTAACCTAGTAAAGAAAATAAACACAGAATTCCAGGAAGCACAGTGAGTTGTAAACAAGATGAACCCAAAGAGGCCCACACCAAGACACATCATATTAAAGTGCCAAAGGTTAAAGATGAAAGGAAAATCCTAAAAGCAGCAAGAGAAAAACAGTTAGCTGTAAGAGAGCTCCCATAAGACTGTCAGATGATTTCTCAACAGAAATTTAACAGGTCAGCAGAGACTGGCATGAAATATTCAAAGTGATGAAAAGCAAGGGCCTATAGCCAAGATTACTATACTCAGCAAAGCTATCATTTAGAATCAAAGGACAGATAAAGAGCTTCCCATCAAAAAAAAAATAAAGCCAAAGGAGTTCATCACCATGAAGCCAGTATTACAAGAAATTTTAAAAGATCATCCTTAAGAAGGAGAAAAAAAGAAAGAAAAAAATATCAATTATAAAGTGACAATAAATACATGTCCATCAACAATTATTTAAGGGGTTTAACTCCAACCCTTTGGAACCTCTCCCCCCATCAACAGTACAAAATTATCAAACAATGATTTCAGAGCTCTGGAAATTAACCAAATGCATACAACAAGGATAAAAGTGTTTATTTGAGATAAACTACTGAATCTTGATAAAGAAAGTGGAATCTCTGACATTTCAACTCAGGGCTTCTCCCATCCCATGCCCTGCTACCTGGAGCAGTCATCATGATTAACGGCAGCTGGAGAGGGTGACCTGATTCAGAGCTCCACGGGAAAGCCCAGTGCTCAGAGCTAATTTCAAAAACAGTAACAGTCCAGAGACAACTCTCAGAATAGTGGTGTGAGGAGCAATGTGGACCCTCTTCCTGGTGAAAAAACTGTAACTGGTGAAAAATATAAAACAAAAAAAAATGATTTAAAATATCTGGAAATTATTGTAAGGACATATAATAAATAAACATGTTTCCAAAAATCTAAGTCTTGGTAAAAACAGAGAGAATCTACTGCATTTGAGCCAAAAAAATGTTTCCTTTCCTCATTCCCCAGCCCCCCATCAGAATGACAGAAACTACTCTGGTGGGCACAACCAAGAACACAGGTCTCCCTTTTCCCCCAGCTTCCAGGAGAAAGTATCTGCCCAGAAGGGTTAAGCCACCCCCATTTCTGTCCTTTCCAGCTCTATGTTGCAGAGGCTCTAATTCAGGCAAGAGTGGCTGAGAAGTCTGGGACTCTCTTTCTCCATTCTTCCCTACTTATAGGGCAGAAACTATTCCCAGTGTGGCAGACTAATAATCACCCCTAATTCAATTTACTTTCTGGGAGAGACAAATCAAGATCTGTGTGCAAAGCTAGGTGTCACAGTGAGAAAAGTTGGCCACTCTTCTTGTCCTCAGTCCTATATTAGAGCAATAGTAGAGATTTTGGAAAAGCAAGACATGGAACAGAATACTCCAAAGATTTCCCAAAGGGCATTAACTTTATTTGGGAAGTTCAACCCTAAGGACACTCTAAAAACAGTGGAGACATTGATGGTAGGGAACTAAGAGGAGGCTGGTAATTCTCTGAAAGCAACAAGCCAAAAACATAGACTGACTAGTTTATCAGAGAGAACCACAGAAAGAGGCAGCTAACAAGAACTCATTAGAGACAAAGCTCAAAGACTAGTATCAAAAATTGCCCCTACAAAGAGACCTACATTTAATTGGATCAGTCAAAAGTAGTGGAGCAATCAGTGAGCAATTACTAAAGTCTAACAAGCTGGATGTTATGTCAACAGATAGAGACAGCTTAATGGAGAGATCATAAGAGGTAGTCAAAGAGAGATTTAATAAAACCACAGTCATCTCAGGGTGATTGTGCACACATTCATGGCTACATCATCGGAGGAGAAACATAGAGGCTGTATAACCCAGGAGAAATAGATTTTACTAACATAGTCTTGCCAAGTCACTTAACAAATAAACAGGAAAACAACATCATTAAGCTCCATAGGCAGAGCTCAGTGTAATAGAGCTACTACAATATATTATCTGAAACATGCAAAGAAATAGGATATGAACCCTTCAAACAGGAAAAACGCAGGCTACAGAAACTGCCTTAGAAACAACCAACATATCAGCTCTAGTAGACAACCATTATTAATATGTTCAAAGAACTAAAGGAAACTCTGCTTAAAAACATGAAGAAAGGCATTCTGACAATATCTCATCAAAGAGAGATCACCAATAAAAGAAATTATAAAAAATTAAGAAACAAATAACCAAATGGCAATTCTAAAATTGGAAATATAATAACTGAAAAGGGAAGAAAAGCTGCTCAGCCCTGGCTGGTGTGACTCAGTGGATTAAGCACAGGCCTGCCAACCAAAAGGTTGCAGATTCGATTCGCAGTCAGGGAACAGGCCTGGGTTGTGGGCCAGGTCCCCAGTTGGGAGTTAGTGAGAGGCAACCGATTGATGTATCTCTCATACATTGATGTCTATCGCGCCTCTTTTTCTCCCTCCCTTCCCCTCTCTCTAAAAGTAAATTAAATTTTTTTTTAAAAAGAAAGTCTACTCAATAGTAGATTTGAATGGACAAATAACATATTTAAAGACAAATTGATAGAGATTATACATTCTAAAGAATAGAAAATAATGAAAAAAATAGATCCATAGAGATATGTGGTACAATTTTAAGTACACTAACAAACACAATGGGAGAACCACAGGAGAGAAGAGGAAAATGTGAGAAGAAAAAATATTTGAAGAAATAATGGTTGAAAAGTTGTCAAAACTGATTTAAAAAAATACAGTAATCTACACATGCAAGAAGCTCAACCAACTCCAACTAGGACAGTATAGATCTTCATTGAGATACATGATAGTAAAAATGTTGAAATGCCAAAGACAAAGTGAAAATATGAAAATCTGAAATACAAAAATGACTAGTTACACACATGGTAACCACACTGAGATTAATAGCTGATTTCTCACCAAAAACAATGGAGCAAGAGGCAGCAGGATGACATTCAAAGTGCTGAGAGGGAAAAAAAGCCCAAAACAAAACTCATCAACCAGAATCTTTAATACAGCAAAAAAGACATTTCCAGGTAAATGAAAACAAAGAGAATCTATTGCTAACAAACTCACCTTACGAGAAATAGTAAGAGAACTTCCTCAGACTGATAGTAAGTGGCCCAGAGAGTAATTTGAAAGAACACACATGCACATGCACACACACGCAGAGGTACCATGAATAACAAGAATCTACTGTTTATGTTAATTACTAAAACAGCCCTTAGATATTAAAAAAATAGTGAAAGTATCATTAAAGGAATTGAGTTACACCAGAAAATATTCAATTAATAAACAAGAACTCAGCAAAGAAAGAACAAAAAGACGTGGAAAATATTGAAAAGAAAAACAAAGCAACTATCTCAATAATAATATTCAATGTGAATGGATTAATCTTTTGAATCAAAGAAGCAAAGTTTTCCAGATGGTTAATAAGACGAGATCCACTATATACTGTCAATAGGAGACACACTATATTTAATGATGCAAATTAGATCAAAAGTAAAAGGATGGCAAAAGACAGATCGTTCATTTAATAGCCATAAAAAGTCATAAGGAGCTGCTATACTAATATTAAACAAAATCGACTTTAAAACAAATAACGTTACCAGAGATAAGAGAAATATTTTCTAATGACAAAAGTGTCAATGCATCAGGCATATATATTCAGGCATATATAACAATTACAAAAACATATGCATTTAACAATAGAGCTCTTTCTGTGAAGCTTGTGTTACTCTGATAACAAAACCAGACAGAGACATTACAAGAAAACTATAAACAAATATCTAATAAATATGGACACAAAAATGCTCAATAAAATATTAGCATACCAAATCCATTAATTTATAAAAACGATTGTATGCTATGACCAAGTTGTATTTTTCCTAGTAATGCAAGATGAGTTTAATATGTAAAAATGTATGTACTACAACTTATCAATAGAATAAAGGATAAAAGTCACATAGGCATCTCAATAGACACCAAAAAAAAAAAGCATTTGACAAAATTTAACACCCTCATCATTGAAACACTCAACATAATAGTAGTAGAAGGGAACCTTCTCAATCTGATACATGGCATCTGTGAAAACCCACAACTAATAGCATACTTAGTGGAAAAAGAGTGAAAGCTCTTCCTAAAATCAGAAAAAAGCAAGAATGTGTGCTTTCACCACTGCTATTCAACATCATACAGGAGATGTAGGCAAGATAATTAGGCAAGAAGGGAAATGAGGCATTCAGATAAGAAAGGAAGAGGTAAATATATTTTCAGATGACATAATGCTCTATATAGAAAATCCTAAGCAGTCCATTAAAAAACTGTTTAGAACAGTTAATGAGTTCAACAAGCTTACATGGTATAAGATCAATATTCAAAAATCAATAGTATTTCTATAAATTATCAATAAACAATCTTAAAATGAAATTACAAAAGTAATTATATTTATAGTGGTGTCAAAAAGAATTAAGACTTGTGGTGCTGAACACATGATACAATATACAGATTATGTGTTAATAGAATTGTATACCTGAAACCTATATAATTTTATTAACCAATGTCATTCCAATAAATTCAATAAAATAATAAAAAATAAAATTTACTTTCTTTTTGACAGAAAAATTAAATACTTAGTTATAAGTTAAATAAAATAAGTGAAAATCTTATAATCTGAAAATTATAAAATATTGTTGTAAGTAATTAAATAAGAACTAAAAAATAAGTGGAAAGATACCCATCCATGTTCAGGGATCAGAGGACTTAATATTGGTAGGATGACAATTTTCTCCAAATTGATTTTCAGATTAACATGGCATCTATAAAGTTACCAGTTGGCTTTCCCCCCCCCCCCCAGAAATTAACAAGTTGGTCCTAAAATTCATGTGAAAATTCAAGGGGCCTAGAATACTAGAATAGCCAGAACAATCTTGAAAAATAACAATGTCAAAAAATTTACACTTCCCAATTTTAAACCTTGAACAAAATGGTAATCAAGCCTGTGTGGTATTGGCTTATGGAAGGAGTTGTAGATTAATTAAATGGAATTCAGAGCCCAAAATAAACACTTACATTTATACTCAATTGATTTTTTTTATTGCGGGTGCCAAAGCAGATTAATGGTCGCCTAGGGCTGGAAGTGGGGAATGAGGAAGAACTACATATGGACATGAGCAATCTCTTCTGGATGATCAAAATGTTCTAAAATTGAATTTTAGTGATAGTTTTACAACCAGATAAATTTATTAAGAGTCAGTAAATTATATGCTTAAAATGGGTGGGTTTTATTAAATTGGTTAATAAAACTATATAGGTTTCAGGTATATCATAGCTCAATTAACCTATTAAAACAAAAAAATATATAGTTTTGTGGGATATATTCTCTAATAGTGAAAACATCACATACTGGGAAAGATCAAGGGGAAATCAGTTCACTCCAGGGCTGGAGGGTGCTAAATATGGAATATGGAATATGAAATGGAACCCATTCTTGTTTTCATCTATAGCACCCTCTTCTGTGGAATTCCTCCTTGTTTTGAGGATCATTTTCTTCTGCTAATACCCATTACTGCCTGCCTTTCTTTGCTATTAACCTCTCCTGTATATTGTAAAAGAGTTTAGTATTGAGTTCATGACCTTCCTCCCCACCTCAAATCCCATTGTTATTCTATGAGTTCTTAATAGCCATGTAAATGACATACCTGACATCTAAATCCTCATAGTTTATTGTCTCTTCAATCCTCTTTACACCACTTTAGATAATTAGACCCATGGGCACATATTACAACTTGTCATTAGCCATCGTTTCTTTGCCACTTCATGATTCCACTTAGTAAGTACAAACTCCATTTCTTCTTATGCTCCACTCACGTTTTCAGTGAGGACCAGATAATAAATATTTTAGGCTTGTGAATTATATGATCTCTGACACAAATACTCAACTCTGCAGTTGCAGTGAAGAAGCAGTCATCTGCAATATGTAAACAACTGGGCGTGGTTGTCTTCGGAAAAAACTGTATTTATAAAAACGGGCCTCAGGCCAGATTTAGTCCATGGGTCATAGTTTGCACCCTTCTCTCCTTGGCTTACACAGAGGCTTATATAAATATAAGGAAACTATTTTACTTTTCTGAGTCTCCCTTTCTCTATCTATATAGTGGGCATAATGCTGTTAAACTTCAAGTTCATAAGAATTAAATGAGAAGATGAACTAAAAGCTCAAGTGCAATTGATGACACCTGGTACTGAGGATATTTATAGTTCTTTCAAGGGGTTCTAATACATATCTTTTTTCTTCCAGACTGAGTTCTGAATGGTGGAGAAATTAGAAAAGAGGAAGCTAATGGAGGACCCCCTGTAAACCCCCCAAATTCATGGTTACTTCTAACCAAGTCAAAGTTGGAGAACGTGGCTTATACCTGTGAGATAAGTGGTCTTCCTGATAGCGAATCTCAGAATCAGAGAAGCTTATCTACCCAGGCCTTACTTACAACAGTAGACCAAGTCAGGCCTCTTGAACATGAAGAAACAGGAGACTGGGTACCTTCTTATGAAAAATCTTAAATGTCCTTCCAAATGGATGGAAATATCAGGAATGAGGTCTTAATACTCTGTCTAGAACAAATGTTTGTTCCCTTTCTCCACTGTCCCCACTCTGGATACTAACTACGTCCATGAGGTCAGGGCTGCCCCTCCCACAGGGTGCTGGCAACACACAGGTTCTCTTTGTTTTCTCTGACTGGGTGCCAGGGTAGTTTCTCTGAGTTTAGCTCAGACTTCTCTAAGGATACATTCCAAATGCAGACAAGAAGGAACTTTAACCTTTAGGAGCCTATGAACATTGCTAAAAAAGACCTTGTTAAGGGATTACGATTCCTTGGCAATCTTTTTTTTTTTTTTTTTAGTCTTAAAATTAACACAAATATTACATTTTCCCTGTAGAGTGTTAATATTTAGATTGACAAAAATGTCTAAAGTTATTTTCCAGTTAAAGAGCTTTAATTCACTCCCCTCCAATCGCTGAGTAAAATTAATACTATAAGAAAATGTGCTTTTTAGTGCCTAGTACCTCCCTTCCTCCAAAATGGGCCTCATATTCCCCTTATGATTGGGCAAATTAATTTTAATTTGAGAAGCATAAGTTAACCAAAAATCAGCTTTCCTTTATTACATTAATTTTGTTTTCTATCAGTCTCAAGCATTGTGGAGCCATACCCTGAACCCACTGTGCCCAATCCTGTGGGCTGCAGGCATACAGTCAGGGCCTGGAGCTCTAGTCTCAGTTTGGTTGTGAACACTGACATCAGACAAGTGTTGTGGCCCCTCTTTATGTCTCAGATTCTTTGTTACACAGGGATAGTACTTTCTTTCCTTACTAGTTTATTTACTACTATAAAAACAAAATTAGTTAATTACATATTTGAGGGGTACAAAACATTTGTCTATTATGCTATTATCTATGTGGCTGTGATATTTATGCTGTGGCTCAGAGCACACATTTATCATCAAGGATTTACAGAGCCAAGTGTTTTCACTTAGTTCCACACAGGGGAGATTTCCAGAGTTTAGTTTAAGAATCCTGGACACTTAATTGTCACAATACTGTAGTGCAAGGTAGTAGAGAGAAAGATTCCTTAAAAGGGGCTGGGAAGGATTGGTGGGATCTATATCTCTTTTCTTTCAATAAATTCATGTAGATATTATCTACTGAGTCTCTGTAGATATTCAATTGCCAGTCTCCAAAATGCTGTGATCACAGTTCTGATATCCACATAGGCATGTGGGTATGTGCCTGAAGGGAATGGTGTTGATGCAAACATACATTATACGTGTACCCATATATGAAATGCATGTACGCATATCTATATCCATATCTATATCTAGATATCCATATCTATATCTACCCTATTACGGATGCAGGTTGCAGTGAGATTTAGACCTGTGGCTCTTCCTTTTATGATCCAAGGTTTAATTTAAATCATCGTTGTTGGAGGGCTTACTGTATGCAGTGGTTTAGAATGAGGGAAAGAGTTGAAAAGGAAAGTGATCCAAATATTAAGAACTAGCCAGATCAGCTCTTGTTTGTCCAGGAACTGTGGACAGGGCTTCTTTCCAGTTTTTCAGATACTTCTGCTACTGTGGGAGTGACTAATCCTGCATGACAGCAAAACATAGGCAAGACAAAGAAAGTGCACTGTGTATATACATATTGAAGACCTCAACCAAAGGTGAGCCTGGGCTGTGATTAGATATATCCAGATATAGCCATTCTCTAAAACAAACTTAAGTACACCCTCCTGGCTTCTTTCTTCTGGCTCTGTGGAGTGAGCAGGAACAGGTCATTGAAAGGGAGGCCTATGATTCCAGCTGGCACACTGTGGCCACAAATGGCATCTCAGTTTTTGATCAATGAAACTTATAGGGAAACTCCAGCCCTGAAATAAGTGCAAAGACTGCTTTAATCAAAGAAACTTTGGACAGCTGTGATTCCTGTGAGAGAGTATGAGAGTATTATGGAGAAAATAATTCATCCATAGTTGTGGTACCTTCCAACTCTTATTTGCAGGCTTAAACACAGAAGACAGGAGGGTAAGCCATAGACCAGTCTATGCTTTTCAACTGGTGTGTTGTAACTCCTTAGGGATACTAAAATAATTTTATTTAGACATGAAAAATATTTTTTAAATGGGATATAATGGAATTAAATAACTAGAAAATACAATACATACATGCAGCAAGATAAGTATTGTTTTATGAGACTTGTGTGTGTGTTTGTGTGCCCTGAAATGGGATTTGATAATTTGATATGATTTCCTTACATTGGGTCTGTGCAAAAAGTTTAAGAAACACCGCCATAATTTAGCTCTTTGCCACATACTTTTATGGCATTCTGGGCTTAAAAAACTAAAACTAAAATTCCAGTCACTCAACACTGACAGTTCTCTAAAGAATGCACCCTTTCCCTTTATGGCAATGTTTCTCCAACATGAGGTGGAAACAAGATACCTAAAAACACAAATGGGAGATTTAGAATGAAGCCTTAGGAGGGGGGTTAAGAACAAGGAGGAGGAGCATCAGATAAAGCATGTATGTGAGTGTGTGTGTATTCAAGAGAGAATTAGAAACCAGGATTCATTGGAGGGCACCAGAAGAAAGTGTAAACATTTAGGGTAAACATTTGCTATGGGTAAAAACCTTGCTATACCCACTGAGTCTTGATAGAAAAGGCCCAGAGCCTGGATGTCACTCCAAACTGAAGCATTAACTTGAGAGTTTGGAACCAGGTTCAACCAATTCAATTCCCTTCTTCAGGGAGGACTCTTGTTTCTGATTTCTATTAATATTAGAACATACAAAAGACCTTTCTGAAAACCCAGGAGATAGCAACTTATAAAGCATAACCCTGTTCTGGAAAGCACTGAGGAGGAACCAAAGTATACAGAGCAGTGTCAGGTTTATTTGATTTAATGTGTGATTATTTCTCCTGTTCTTTCTTATAGGATACTCACTTTTTTCCCAAATGCCACAGCTTGTAAATTACTGATGATGCTGATATTTATCTTAGTTTTCTAGGTCATTTACTTGGTTTCAAAAAACATGAAGGTAGGAATTGTTTCCTTTTTCAGAATTTAGAGAAGGTCACAGTGACTTTGAATACTCATTTTTCTCAAGGCAAAAATTAAAAGTCAAAAGCATCTCATCTTAGCAACAGATGTGGATGAGAGGGTTCTCTGTTTAGCATTAATCCCTTTGACAATATCTACACTATTACTTTTTTTTTTTTAGTGGCTGGAGAATTTTTAGCCATCTCTGTAAAACTTGGCACTGCTAATCATCCTGCCTAAAAATACACTCCAACCTTGGCCTCAGAGGCTCCAATCCAATTAAATATGTTTTAGTCCTCTGCTTTCTTCACAGAGGTTTTCTTATTCTTTGCATAGTTCAGTAGGTGTTTTTATTTTCCTTTTCTGTGGTCTTTCTGAACTGATCTTGCTTCACTTTCTCTTCCTCGCAACCATTTGCAAAAAACTGATTTTTCGAAACTTCTGCTTTATCATCTTGTCTTGATCAAAAACTTTCATCATGACTTTTACACATGACATAACTAATGAGATCAACTTCTTAGCCACTCAAGGGGATCAAATGCTATCAGCTCTGTGAAATACAAACAAACACAGTTTTATTGAGACATAATTTATGTATCATGCAATTTACCATTCTAAAGTGCATAATTTGAGTACCTGGGAGGCTTCCGGCCATAATGGACATGTAGGTAGATACACTTCAGTTCCTTGTACAACCAAAAGGAGAGCAACCAATTTAAAAATAAAAAGCAACCAGAACTGCCAGAGAATCAACTTGTAGAGAAGCCTGACAACCAAGGAGTTAAAGACACATTCATCCAGACTGGTAGGAGGGGAAGAGATGGACAGAGAGGGCAGAGAGGACCAAGTTGGTGGCTGGTGGACTGGTGGTCCCACATTTGTTTGTGGATAAACAGGGAGGAACAACTGGGGAACAAGACAGACCCACAACTCAGGGTTCCAGTATGGAAAATAAACCTTCAAAACCTCTGGCTGTAAAAATCTGTGGGGATTGCAGCGGCAGGAGAAACTCCAAGTCTCACAAGAGAGTCCTTTAGAGGGGCCCACAGGATCCTAAAACATACACAAGCCCACCCACACAGGAATCAGTACCTGAAAAGAGCACTATCTGCTTCTGGGAAGAGAGAGAAGTGACTGAAAGCAGGGTGAGAGCCAAGCAAGTGGTATTGTTCTCTCTCTGACCCCTCCCCCCACATACAACACCACAATGCAGCAATGTGGGTTGCCCTACGCAGGCAAATAGCTAAGGCTCCACCACTTACAATGTAACAAGTATGCCAAGGCAAAGAAATATGGCCTCAATGAAAGAACAAATCAAAACTCCAGGAGAAGAACTAACTGACGAGGAGATAGCCAGCTTATCAGATGCATAATTCAAAACACTAGCAATCTGAATGCTCACAGAAATGGTTGAGCATGGTCACAAAATAGAGGAAGAATTGAAGGCTATGTAAAGTGAAATAAAGAAAAATATACAGGGAACTAACAGTGAAAGGAAGGAAATCGGGACTCAAATCAATGATTTGGAACAGAAGGAAGAAAAAAACATTCAACTGGAATGGAATAAAGAAACAAGAAATCAAAAAAACGAGGACAGGCTTAGGAACCTCTGGGACAACTTTAAACATTCTTACATCCGAATTATAGAAGTGCCAGAAGAGGAAGAAGAGGAAGAAATTGAAAACTTATTTAAAAAATAATGAATTTCTCTGATGGCTAGTGATGCTGAGCATCCTTTCAAATGCCTCTGGGCCCTCTGTATCTCCTCCTTGGAAAAGCATCTGCCCAGGGCCTTTGCCCATTTTTTGATTGGATCGTTTGTCTTCTTGGAGTGGAGCCGAGTGAGTTCTTTATAAATCTCGGAGATCAAACCTCTATCTGATGTATCATTAGCGAATATATTTTCCCATATGTTTGGCTCCCTTTTCATTTTGCTGATATTTTCTTTTGCCGTGCAGAAGCTTCTTATTTTGATGAGGTCCCACTTGTTTATTCTTTCCTTTATGTCCCTTGCTTTAGGAGACATATCAGTGAAAAAATTACTGTGTGGGATATCTGAGAGTTTCCTCCCAATGTTCTCCTCTAGGACTTTGATGGTGTTGTGGCTTATATTTAAGTCTTTTATCCCTCTTGAGTTTATTTTTGTGGATGGTGTCAGCTGATGATCCAATTTCAATTTTTTGCATGTAGCTGTCCAGCTCTCCCAACACCATTTGTTGAAGAGGCTATTATTGCTCCATTTTATACTTCTGCCCCCTTTGTCGAATATTAGATGTCCATAGAGACCTGGGCTTATTTCTGGGTTTTCTATTCTGTTCCACTGGTCTATGGGTCTGTTCTTGTGCCAGTACCAGATTGTTTTGAGTATAATGCAGATCAAAACCACCATGAGGTACCACCTCACACCAGTCAGAATGGCCATCATAAACAGATCAACAAGCAACAGGTGCTGGTGAGGCTGTGGAGAAAAGGGAACCCTAGTCCACTGTTGGTGGGAATGCAGACTGGTGCAGCCACTGTGGAAAGCAGTGTGGAATTTCCTCAAAAAGCTGAAAATGGAACGGCCTTTTGATCCAGTGATTCCCCTGCTGGGACTATAGCCTAAAAATCCCAAAACGCCAATACAAAAGAACCTATGCACCGCAATGTTCATCGCAGCACAATTTACAATAGCCAAGTGTTGGAAGCAACCTAAATGCCCATCAGTAGATGATTGGATCAAAAAGTGATGGTACATATACACAATGGAATACTACACAGCAGAAAGAAAAAAAGAACTACTAAACTTCGTGACAGCATGGATTGAACTCGAGAGCATTATGCTAAGTGAAATAAGCCAGGGGGTGAAAGACAAATACCATATGATGTCACCTATAAGTGGAACCTAACCAACAATACAAAGATGCAAGGAAAATAAGACCAGCAACACTTAAAGGAAAAGAAATCAACAGAGACAAGAGGGAAGGAGGGAGGGGGGGGCAGGGAAAAAGAAGGGAAGGGGCAAGTCAAGGAACATATAGCAAGGACTCATGGACAAAACCAAAGGGGAAGAGTTGAGGTAGGGAGGGAGGTAGGGTGGGAGGGAGGGGATAAGGGAAAGTGGTGGGGGGTAGGCAGAGACAAATGTATTTGAAAAAATAAATTAAAATAAAATATAAAACAAAACAAAACAAAAAAAAAACAAATATTCTCACTAGGCTTAGAGTAAAAAATATCTCAATTTCTCATTCTTTCTTATAGCTTTTATAACTGTTATTTCATATTTAAAATGTTATTTTATCTGGAATAATTTGCTTAATGCATGAAGTATGGATACAGTTGTAATTTCTTTATTGCACATTGGTCTGTCATCTACCTACATTTATTGAATAACATCTTTCGGCAATCATTTGATATAGTCCCAACGTGCAAAAATAAAAAATGTCTGTGTAAAAAAAAAAAAAAGAAAGAAAGAAAAACTTCCCCAATTTCATGAAGGAAATAGGCCTGTAAGTCCAGGAAGCTCAGACAATCCAAAGAAGCTGGATCCAAGGAGAAACACACCAAGATACATCATAATTAAATTATCCAAGGATAAAGATAAGGAGAGAATCTTAAAAGCAGCAAGAGAAAAGGAGACAGTTACCTACAAAGAAGTTCCCATAAGACTATTAGCTGATTTCTCAAAAGAAAACTTGCAGGCAAGAAGGGCTGGAAAATTTTCAAAATCTTGAAAAGCAAGGACCTACAAACAAGATTACGCTGCCCAGCAAAACTGTCATTTAGAATGGAAGGGCAGATGAAGTGCCTCCTAGATAAGGTAAAGTTAAAGGAGTTCATCATCACCAAGCCCTTATTATATGAAATGTTAAAGGGACTTAACTAAGAAAAAGAAGAAGGTCAAAACTATGAACAGTAAAATGACAACAAACTCACAGCTATCAATAACTGAACCTAAAATACAAACTATAACAAACTAAGCAAACAACTGGAACAGGAACAGAATCACAAAAATGGAGATCACATGGAAGTTTATCAGTGGGGAGGGGTTTGGGGAAGTTTGGGGGGAAAAGGGAAAGGGAATAAGAAGCATAATTGGTATGCACAAAATAGCAGAGGTTAAGAATAGAATAGCAAATAGAGAAGCCTAAGAGCTTATATGTATGACCCATGTACATAAACTATGTGGGGGGGGGGGCGGCAATATTGGAGGGACGGTGCTGGGTGGAGGGGGATAAAGAGGAATAAAATGGGACAACTGTAATAGCATAATCAATAAAATATACTTAATAAAGTGCAGAATTCAATGGTTTCTAGTATACTACATTATTAATTTTTTAAAGTATGATTATATATATATCATAAATGTTTTCCATTTTAAGTGTACAATTCAGTGGCATTAACTGCATTTACAATGCTGTGCATTCATCACCACTATCATTTCCATAGTTTGTTATTCACTCCATATGGAAACTGTGTGAGCGTTAAACAATAATTCCCATTCTTGCTTCATGAAGCCATTTGTAATTGTGTCAGGTCAAGTTTGCTAAAATACTTTTTAGGTGCCCATGAAGTTGGACTTAATGTATCTTTCAAATTATTCACTTTTTGTAATGAGTTTACAAGTTTGACGCTTTCACTAGGTTAGTTATAATAATCTTTCTATCCATTTGTTGAATCTAGATAAAAAAAATTTAAAAAGAAAAAATATTCAATCATAACAAATATGGAAAAAATTGAGTCAAATATTTAAAAAATTAAATTGTGGAAAATAGTCTATGATTAGAGGCAATAGAAGTTATGTGACAAATTTTTCAGTGCTTTAAGTATTAAATACCTTTAAAGATGTCAAAAGGTAAACTGATAAAAATACCTAGTGTAAAATTGAGAGACTAAATATTGTAATGCTTATTATATAAAGAACTGGTATTAATTGAGAAATCAAAAAGCACTGAAACCAAAATTTAAAAATTGGATACAGGAAATAGACCTTTCAAGGGAAACAACAGAAGTATTTGAGGGAAACTAAAGTTGAAACAAACTGGTATTAAAATAAATGTAATTTAAAATAATAGTAAGTCTTCAGTTTCACTTGTGAAATTTGCAAATATACAATCTTTATTATATTTTTTCCATTACCATTTTGTTCGCTTATACCACCCTCCCCCAGCAATCACATCACTATTGTCCATTATTCCTTTTTCCTTTTTGCTCTCTCCTTTTATTCCTAACTTCCCCTTCCCCACACCGCTAGCTCTCATCTGTTCTCCATCTATGAGTCTGTCTCTTGTGCTTGTTAGTTCAATTTGTACATTACATTCCACATATGGGTGAAATCATATGGTATTTGTGTTCTCTGCCTGGCTTATTTCACTTAGCATAATATTCTCCATGTCTCATCTATACTGTTGAAAGGGTAAAATTTTCTTCTTTTTTATGGCCATTGTTTAAGTGTCCCATAGTTGTTTTATCTATGTATTGATGGATACTTCGGCTACTTCTATATCTTGGCGATTGTAAATAATGCTACGATGAACATAGCGGTGTTCATGTTCTTTTGAATTAGTGTTTTGGGATCCTTTGGGTATATTCCCAGAAGTAGGATCGCTGGGTCAAAAGGCAGATCCACTTTTAATTTTTTGAGGTATTGCCACACTGCTTTCCACAGTGGCTGGACCGGTCTACATTCCTACCAAGAGTGCAAAAGTGTTCCCCTTACTCCACATCCTTGACAGCACTTGTTTGTTGATTTATTGATGATAGCCATTCTGACAGGTGTGAGATGGTGTCTCACTGTGGTTTTTATTTGCATTTCTCTGATGATTAGTGACATCGAGCATCTTTCCATATGTCTATTGGCCATCTGTATATTCTCTTTGGAGAAGTGTCTATTCAGGTCCTTTGTCCATTTTTTAGTTGGGTTGTTTGTTCTTTTGGTGTTGAGTTTTGTAAGTACTTTATAATTTTTGGATATTAACCCCTTACCAGATGTATTGGTGAGTATGTTATACCATTCTGTGGACTGTCTTTTTATTTTATTGACAATTTCCTTTGCTGTGCAAAAACTTTTTAGTTTGATGAAATCCCATTTCTTTATTTTTTCTTTTGTTTTCCTTGCCTGGGGAGACATATCCAATAAAAAATTGCTATGAGCAATGTCTGAGATTTTACTGCCTATGTTTTCTTCTAGTGTTTTTATGGTCTCATGTCTAACATTTAAGTCTTTGATTCATCTTGAATTTATTATTGTGTGTGGTGTAAGAAGGTAGCCTAGTTTCATTTTTCTGCATATACCTGTCCAATTTTCCCAATACCATTTATTTAATAAACTATCTTTAATGTATTGTATGTGCTTGTTTCCTCTGTCAAATATTAATTGACTATAAAGGTGTGGGTTTATTTCTGTGCTTTCTATTCTGTTCCATTGATCTATGTGTCTGTTTTTATGTCAGCACTAGTTTGTTTTGATTACTATGGCCTTGTAGTATAGTTTGATATCAGTAGTGTGATTCCTCCAACTTTGTTCTTCCTTTTCAGTATTGCTGTTGCTTTGTGGGGCCTTTTGTAGTTCCATATAAATTTTTCAAATATTTGTTCTAGTTTTGGGTAATACGTCATTAGAATCTTGACAGGAATTGGATTGCTCTGAGTAGTATGGACATTTTAATAATTTTAATTCTTCCCATCCATGAACATGGCCTGTGCTTCCACTTATTTGTATCTTCTTCAGTTTCTTTCTTCAGTGTCTTAAATTTTTCCAAGTACAGGTCTTTAAATCCTTGTTTAGGTTTACTCTTAGGTATTTCATTCTTTTTGAAGCAATTGTGAATAGGACTGTTTTCTCAATTTCCCTTTCTGTTAGTTTGTTATTGGCATATAAAAATGTAACTGATTTCTGAATATTAATTTTGTATCCTGCTACTTTGCTGAATTGACTTATCAGCTCCTGTAGTTTCTTGGTGGAATCTTTGGGGTTTTCTATGTACAGTATCATGTCATCTGCAATTAAAGACAGTTTTACTTCTTCCTTTCCAATTCGGATGCCTTTTATTTCTTTTTCTTGTCTGGTTGCTGTGGTTAGGATTCCCAGTACTATGTTGAATAAAAGAGGTGAAAGCAGACATCTCTGTCTTGTTCCTGATCTTAGGGGAATGCTTGTAGCCCATTGAATATGATGTTGGCAGTAGGTTTGTCCTATATGACCTTTATTATGTTTAGCTATGTTCCCTCTGTTCCCACTTAGCTGAGAGTTTTGATCATAAATAGGTGCTGGATTTTATCAAAAGTTATTTCTGCATCTATTGATATGATCATGTAGGTTTTTAAAAAAGATTTTATTTATTTATTTATTTATTTATTTACTTACTTACTTACTTACTTACTTATTTTTAGAGAGAGGGGAAGGCAGAGAGAGAGGGAGAGAAGCATCAATGTGTGGTTGCCTCTTGTGTGACCCCAACAGGCAACCTGGCCTGCAACCCAGGCATGTGCCCTGACTGGGAAGTGAACCATCACTCAGTCCACTGAGCCACACCAGCCAAGTCTAATTATGTGGTTTATATCCTTCATTTTGTTTATGTGGTGAATCACATTGATTGATTTATGAGTGTTTTACCATCCTTGCATTCCAGGAATAAATCCCACTAGATTATGGTGTATGATCTTTTTGATGCACTGCTATAGCCTCTTCTTCTCCAGCTGTCCCTCCCTGGCAGACAGAACTCCTGCTGCTGTTTACAGCTGGTTGTTATCTGAGTTCCTTTCTGGCTCTGATGCTGTTGATTGGGGTTTAGGCCCCGCACTTCTCAGGGGGAACCCCCCAGCTGCTGAAATAATCTTCCACTACATCAGCTGCCTCCTGTCAGAGCCCTGCCAGTCCTCTTGCATCTCCTCCCCACTCCCTACCAATCATGTTGTGCTTAAGTGTTTTCTTCTGTCTCTCTGTGGTTGTAAGGCTTCTCTCCAACTAGTTCAGTTGGTTATTTAAGATGATTTCTCTACAATTTATTTGTAATTCCATATTGGTCCTGGGAGGAGGTTAGCATAGCTTTCACTTACTCCTCCACCATATTGGATCTTCCACAAATAGTTTTAATGACAACATTTTATAATTTAAGCAAAAATATTTAAATTGTTGGATTTTTAAAGGGAGATTTTAGTAGATTGAGGTATCCAAGTACAACCCCTTTCTCTTGATGAACATTAACCTATCTAAAGTCATCAATCAGAAGATGGAATTTGTATCATATGATTTCATTTATATGTGCAATCTAAAGAACAAAATAAATGAACAGACAAAATTGAAACAGACTCAGAGATACAGGGAACAGACTGATGGTTGCCAGAAGGAAGGGGTTTAGGAGGCTGGGTGAAAAAGATGAAGGGATTAAGAAGTACAGATTGGTGATTATAAAATAGTCATGGGAACGTAAAGTATAGAGTAAGAAATATAGTCAATAATATTGTAATAGCTATGTATGGTGCCAGGAAGATACTTGAAACATCAGTGGGAACACTTTGTAAAGCATATAATTATCTAACCACTATGCTGTACAACAAAAACTAATATAAAACAATATTGAATGTAACTGTAATTGAAAAAATAAAATGAAGAAAAAAGAAGACAGACTTTTATATGAATCATTCAGGCAACTGTCTATTATAATATGATATATGTGATGTTATATAATTGTTTTGGCATAATTAAATATATTGTTCCAAAAAATTTTGACAATAGTTATGAGGAGGATATAGTATACTTGGGCTTGAAACCTTTCCATATTAATATTAAAGAACAGTAAACTTAAACAACAAAATAACGTGAAAGAACAAACAAATCAATGAACAAAACAAATGGGTAAGTTTTCTATGCTGGGTCAACCACCTAATTTTAGGCCACTAACTAAACGTACCTTCATGGAGCATAAGAGACTCCTGGGAGAATTGAATAGACTTTAAATTGGGGGTACATTTCTTATAGTCACCTCATTGTCCAGGTAAATATAATAGCATTCATTGTCAGCATTCATTTGGCTAAATATTTGTCTCAGTACTCTTGCTAAGGAACACTGCTCATAATGCATATACTTTTATGCTATGATGTCCAATGAGACATAGTGTGGCATGACAGGTAATCTTACACATTGCTGGTGGCAATGTAAACTCTTATCTTGATAATGTATCTGACAGTCAAGAAGAGTAAAAACATTTTTGTTCTTTGACTGATGTATTAGTTAATTCAATAATATATGTATGATCAGGAGACTACAAGTAAAGATGATTAGAGGAAGTAAATGCTGTGCTCACCTGCTCTCAGGATTACATAAAAATTGCAACTAAATTATAGAATAACAACCTTTGGGAACCCTTTGAACACCAGCTGAACAGAAGTTCTATAGTTAAAGATATAAAGAAAAAACATGTCAAGAGTGGTGGGGGGTTGGAGACATGAAATGGTCTGGTCCCACAATCAATGGGTGGCAGTTAAAAATTGGGAGGGATATCTTGGCTTGGAGGTGTCCTCTGAGGAGCAAGGGTGACCTAGCCCAGAGTGTTAGTGCCAGGAAGAGGAGTCCCCACAGCATCTGACTGTGAAAATCAGTAGGGATTCCATCCAGGTGAAATGTAGGGTTTCTGTAGACCTAAGTGTTCCCTTAAAGAGTCTGTGCAGACTCACTTGCTCACAAACATTGCCCTAGGCTCTAGGAAAAGGACAGTAATTTGAAAAGCACCAGGGACATGTGAGGAATAACTGATTGTCTGGCTTCAGGATGAGGGCTGGAGGGGCAGCTTTCTCCCAGACAGACATGTTGGCACCATTTCTCCTTTGTTCCAGCCAACTAGCAGGCTCAGGTGGGCACTGTATCTGAGTCTCCATCAATTTGGCTAACACAGTTCACCCCACCCTGGTAACTCCCTGAGACCCTGCCTCACCCAACCTGAAAACCAGCCTGAACCTCTTCCATTGGTTATCCCTCACAAGTGGCTAGCACTGCCCATACTTCAGACTTTTAAAAAATCTCTCAAAGGTCTACAAACCCCAAATAAGCTGTGGCTGGACTCAGCATTCCCTGAACTGCTTACTAAGCAGCCCGAGGCAGTAGTGACAGTCATCCCGGTTCACAAAATAACCTCTCTCAAGCATCTCCAAATTTAGCACAGGGAACTACCAACCAGGGATCACTTTATATCTCCTTCCATGTGGCCCAGGGCCAGACATGGGCAGCAGCTTAGGTGGGTCTTCACCAGAGCCCCTTCCAGCAGGCCCCAGAATGAACACATCTAGTGGCCAGCTTTAGACCACGTCAGAGCTCAGTCCAATTAACTCCATAAATGACATACCCAAAGGGTGGATTTGGCAGGTACTAGAACCTTGCTAAAGTGAATCCCACTCTATGGACTCAGCCTCTGCACTACAGCTCATCTGCTGTAGTCACAGGCAGTCCTCACAGCCAGTCAGCTGAGTCTATCAACAGATGTGACAACAGTCATCAAGTTTCAGTTAGAGCAGGAGGGCACCCACAACCCACACAAAGGGCACCCCTGGAGTACTTGGCTAAGGTGGCCAAGCAGATAGTGCCACTGGGTCCCACAGGACACCAGCTACATAAGGCCACCTACCAAGACTGGGAGATGTAGTAGACCTACCTACCACAAAGAAACACAGACAGAGGCAGCCAAAGTAAGAAAATGAAGAAACACATTCTAAATGAAAAAATATGACAAAACTTCAGAAAAAGAACTAAACAAAATAGAGGTGAGCATTCTACTAGAGACAGTTCCAAACACTGATCATAGGATGTTCAAGGAACGTAGGAGACGAATAGATAAATTCAGTGAGAACTTAAGCTCAGTGAGAACTTAAACAAAGAGCTAGGATACAACCCCCCCCCCCAAAAAAAAACCCAGTCAGAAATGAAGAATACAATAACTGAAAAAGAATACATTAGAAGAAATGAACAGGAGTTTATCCACACCAAACCAGTATTACAAGAAATGTTAAAGAGGCTTCTTTAAGAAGAAGAAAAAAATATTAATAATAAAATGGCAATAACTATCAATAACCATCAATAATTATTTTAAATGTAAATAAATCTCCAATCAAAAGATACAGAATGGCTGAATGGATAAGAAATCTGGACCCATATACATGCAGCATACAAGTGGCCACTTCAGATGGAAACACACACACAGACTGTAAGTAAATGGATGGAAAAAGATACTTCATGCAAATGAAAATGGGAAAAAAAAAGCTGGGATAGTAATACTTATATCAGACAAATTAAGCTTTAACATAAAGGCTATAACAAGAAGCAAAGAGGGTCATTTCACATACAATGACCAAAATATGGAAGCAGACTGAGTGTCCATCAATAGATAATTGAATAATGAAGGCTGGTACATATATACAATCTAATAATACTTGACTATAAAAAGTAATGAAATCTTACCATTTGCAACAACATGGATGGACCCAGAGAATATTGTGTCAAGTGAAATAGGTCAGACAGAAAAGACAAATACAATATTATTTCACTTCTGTGTAGAGTCTAAAAAACAAGAGACAATCAGAACAAAAATAACTCAAAGACAGAGAAAAAACTTCTGGCAGAAGGGTTAGGGGACTGAGTAAAAAAGGTAAAGGGGAGAGAGAATCAAGATGGTGGAGGAGTGAGTGGAGGTTACACTGACCTCCTCCTAGGACCAACCTGGAATCACAACTAAATTGTGGAGAAATCACTTGGGACAAACAATTGAACAATAGCAAGAGAGGAGCCTTATAACGTCAGACAGACAGAAGAATTGGTTTTAGAAAAACATAACTGGTAAGGAGTGTGGTAGACATTTGAGAAAGTGGGCAGGGCACCTACGAGTGGCAGCACCAGATGGATATCGGAATGGCCAGTTGGATCACCCTGAGAAGAGCGGGGTCTAAACCATAAGCAAAGATCTCCAGCCTACAGCACCAGACCCCAAAAGTACACAGATAACAGCCAGATGTGAAAAGCAACAGAGTTGCATTCGGCCAGAGATGAATGGCTAGAAACACAAAGAGCCATTTAAAAGGCCAATGCATACATTTTTTTTTGCAGCCACTTACTCTGCTCTCTGGCAAAGGTGGGGGCAAAGGAGCTAGAGGCGCCTACAGAGAGACTGGGGAAGGAGGCTTTGGGGAGAGAACTGAGAGAGTAGCCAGTGGGATCCCAGTGCTGACTCATCCCCCATACGAAAGCAGCCATCTTGCTTAGGCAGACCACTCCCCTGAGTGGCAGCAGTGTGAGAGGACCCAATAACTCTGCACCCAGGAGGGACTCTGCCCGACTCTGTCGTATCTCTCAGCTGGCCTGCTGAGTGCAGAGGGACTAGATTAACAGCCGAAGGAGACAGCCACAGACAGTAGATTCCTGGAAGTCTTGAAAAGACTGCCTAAGGTCAGACAGGATTAACATCTGACATCATCAGAGTCAGATCCAGAAAGAAAAAACAGCAGTCTCCTACCATAGACGTTCACACCACACAGTCAGGAAATCAAGGCAGACAATCTAAGAAGCAGAAGCAAAAGAGAAGAGCCCCAGGAATAATGAGAACACAAAGAAACACCCCCAAGTCAAAGGGAAAGGAGGAAACCCCAGAAGGAGAGCTAAATGAAACAGAGGCAAGAGAACTATCAGATATTGCATTGAAAACAATGGCTCTAAGGAAGCTCAATGAGCTCAGCCAGCTCAAAGATAACTATGAGAAACTGCAGAGAAACTATCAGGATCTTACACCAAACTATATCAACCTGGAAAAGGACATAGAAACTATTAAGAAGACACAAGAGGATATGAAGAATACCATTTCTGAATTGAAGAACACAGTAGAAGGAATCAAAAGCAGGCTAGATGAAGCAGAGGACTGAATCAGCGAGCTGGAGGACAAGGTAGAAAAAAGGTCCCAGAAAGAGCAAAAGAATGAAAAAACACTCAGAAAGAATGAAGAGGCATTGAGGGAAATGCAGGACAATCTGAAACGCAATAATATCCGCATAATAGGGATACCAGAAGGAGAAGAGGAGGAGCAAGGGATAGAGAACCTTTTGAAAAAGTAAGGATGCAAAGCATCCCCAATTTAAAGAGAGCAAAGGTCTCACGGGTCCAGGAAGCACAGAGGGCCCCATTCACGAGTGACCCAAAGAGGCCTACTCCAAGACACATCATTATTAAAATGGCAAATATCAAGGTCAAAGAGAGAATCCTAAAGGCAGCAAGGGAGAAACAGGGAGTAACATACAAGGGAGCCCCGATACGGCTAGGAGCTGAATTCTCCACAGAAACACTACAAGCCAGGAGGGAATGGCAAGAAATAGTCCAAGTCATGAAAAGCAAAGGGCTGCAACCAAGGCTGCTTTACCCAGCAAGGCTCTCAATTAAAATCGAAGGGGAAATAAGGAGTTTCCCAGACAAAAGAAGGCTAAAAGAATCCACCTCCACAAAACAGGCACTACAGATATACTAAAGGGAATAGTTTAAGAAGATGAAGAAAAAGATTGAGAAAAAGAAAAACACAGGTACAAAGAAAAAAAATGAATAAGTTTCTAACGCTCAGTAATAACTCTCAGTGTAAATGGACTAAATGCCCCAATCAAAAGATGCAGGAGAGCTGAATGGATAAGAAAACATGACCCACACATATGCTGCCTACAAGAGACCCACCTCAGAGCAAAAGACCTACACAGATTGAAAGTAAAGGGATGGAAAAAAATATTCCAACCAATTGGGCAAGAGAAGAAAGGAAGGGTTGCGATACTTATATCGGATAAAATAGATTTCAAAACAAAGGCCATAAAAAGAAACCCAGAGGGGAACTTTATAATACTCAAAGGAAGAATCCATCAAGAAGACATAAACATTGTAAACTTATATGCACCCAAAATAGGAGCACCCAAATATATAAGGAAAATCTTGGATGACTTCAAAAAAGATATGGACAGCAACACACTGATACTAGGAGATTTTAAAACCCCTCTGTCATATATAGAAACTTACATCCCAAAGAAGCAAAATACACATTCTTTTCAAATGCTCATGGCAGTTTTTCAAAGATAGATCACATGATAGGACACAAAGCAAGCCTCAGCTAATTCAGGAAAATTGAAATAATACCAAACTTTTTCGCGGATGACAAGGGCTTGTAACTGGACATCAACCTCAAAGAGAAACCTCAAAAACTTGCAAACTCACGGAGATTGAACAGTAGACTATTAAACAATGAATGGGTCAATAATGAGATAAGAGAAGAAATCAAAAACTTTCTGGAAACAAATGAAAATGAACAGACAACAGTCCAAAACCTATGGAACACAACACAGGCAGTTCTGAGAAAGAAGTTCATAGCAATACAGGCTTGCCTAAAAAAGATAGAAACATTTCAAATAAAAGACCTAACACTACAACTTCAAGAGCTGGGGAAACAACAACAAATAAATCCCAGAGCAAGAAGAAAGAAGGAATAGTCAAGATTAGAGCAGAACTGAATGACAGAGATGAAAAGAACAATTCAAATGATCAACCAATCCAGGAGCTGGTTCTTTGAAAAGATAAATAAAATTAACAAGCCATTAAGCAGACTCATCAACACAAAAAGGGAGAGGACCCAAATTAATAATATCAGAAATGAAAGAGGAGAAATAACAACTGGTACCACAGAAATACAAAGGATTGTCAGAAACTACTACAAACAATTCTATGCCAAGAAATTTGAAAACCTCGAAGAAATGGACAGATTTCTAGAAAACTATAATCTTCCAACACTGAAGGAGGAAGAAACAGAAAGCTTGAACAGACTGATAACAGCTGGGGAAGTTGAAGCAGTCATCAAGAAACTCCCGGCACACAAAAGCCCAGGGCTGGACAGTTTCACAGGAAAATTTTACAAAACATTTAAAGAAGAGCTGACCCCTGTCCTTCTCAGACTATTCCAAAAAATCCAAGAGGAGGGAAGGTTCCCAGACTCTTTCTATGAGACCAGCATCACCCTGATCCCAAAACCAGATAAAGACACTACAAAGAAAGAAAACTACAGGCCAATTTTGCTGATGAACATAGATGCCAAAATCCTCAACAAAATATTGGCAAACCGCATCCAGCAGTACATTAAAAAGATTATCCACCACAATCAAGTGGGATTCATTCCAGGGGTGCAGGGTTGATTAAATATAACACAAGTCAATAAATCTAATACATCACATAAACAAAAGGAAAGACAAAAACTAATGATCATCTTGATAGATGCAGAAAAAGCATTCCAGAAGGTACAGCACCCATTTATGATAAAAACACTCAGCAAAATGGGAATCAATGGGGCATTCCTCAACGTAATAAAGGCCATATATGAAAAACCTGCAGCCAACATCATACTCAACAGGCAAAAACTAAAAGCTTTCCCACTAAGATCGGGAACATGACAAGGATGTCCGCTTTCACTATTTTTTTTTTTCAACATGGTATTGAAAGTCCTAGCCAGCAGCAGATAGACAAGAAAAAGAAATAAAAGGCATCCAAATAGGAAAGAAAGAAGTAAAATTTTCATTGTTTGCAGATGACATGATAGTGTACATCCTATAGACTCCAGCAAAAAGTACTCAATCGAATAAGTGAATTTCGCAAGACAGCAGGATACAAAGTCAATATTCAGAAATCAAAGGCATTTTTGTACACCGGCAATGAAACAGAAAGAAGAAATAAAAAAAAAAAAACCAAACAAACCATTCGATATAGGAGGAAGAAAAATAAAGTACCTAGGAACAAATTTAACCAAGGGGGTAAACGACCTGTATGCAGAACACTATACAACATTGAAGAAAGAAATTAAGTAAGGTACAAATAAATGGAAGCATATACCGTGCTCATAGATTGGAAGAATTAATATCATCAAAATGTCTATACTACCCAAAGCAATTTATAGATTCAATGCAATCCCTATTAAGATACCAATGATGTATTTCACAGAAATAGAACAGACATTTCAAAAATTTATATAGAATCATAAACGACCCCGAATAACCACAGCAATTTTGAGAACGAAACACAAAGTAGGAGGGATCACAATACTGGACATCAAACTCTACTACAAAGCCACTATACTCAAAACAAACTGGTACTGGCCCAAGAACAGACCCATAGACCAGTGGAACAGAATAGAAAGCCCAGAAATAAGCCCAGGTCTATATGGGCAACTACTATTTGACAATTGGAGCAGAACCCTAAAATGAAGCAATAATAGCCTCTTCAACAAATGGTGTTGGGAGAGCTGGACAGCTACATGCAAAAAATTGAAATTGGATCATCAGCTGACACCATCCACAAAAATAAACTCAAGAGGGACAAAAGACTTAAATATAAGCCACAACACCATCAAAGTCCTAGAGGGGAACATTGGCAGGAAACTCCCAGATATCCCACGCAGCAATTTTTTCACTGATATGTCTCTTAAAGCAAGGGACATAAAGGAAAGAATAAACAAGTGGGACCTCATCAAAATAAGAAGCTTCTGCATGGCTAAAGAAAACATCAGCAAAATGAAAAGGGAGCCAAACGTATGGGAAAATATATTCGCTAATGATACATCAGATAGAGGTTTGATCTCTGAAATATATAAAGAACTCACTCGGCTCCACTCCAAGAAGACAAACGATCCAATCAAAAAATGGGCAAAGGACCTGGGCAGACGCTTTTCCAAGGAAGAGATATAGAGGGTCCAGAGACATTTGAAAGGAAGCTCGGCATCACTAGCCATCAGAGAAATGCAGATCAAAACCACAATGAGATACCACCTCACACAGGTCAGAATGGCCATCATAAACAGATCAACAAAGAGCAGGTGCTGGCGAGACTGTGGAGAAAAGGGAACCCTCGTACACTGTTGGTGGGAATGCAGACTGGTGCAGTGACTGTGGAAAGTAGTGTGGAATTTCCTCAAAAAGCTGAAGATGGAACTGCCTTTTGACCCAGTGATTCCCCTTCTCGGACTATACCCTAAGTATCCCAAAACGCCAATTCAAAAGAACCTACGCACCCCAATGTTCATAGCAGCACAATTTACAATAGCCAAGTGTTGGAAGCAACCTAAATGCCCATCAGTCGATGATTAGATAAAAAACTATGGTACATTTACACAGTGGAATACTATGCATCAGAAAGAAAAAAAGAACTACTACACTTCACGACAGTATGGATGGAACTCGAGAGCATTATGCTAAGTGAAATAAGCCAGGGGGTGAAAGACAAATACCATATGAACTCACCTATAAGCGGAACCTATCCAACAAAACAAAGATGCAGAGAAAGAAAGACCAGCAACACTGAAAGGAAAAGAAACCAACAGAGACAAGAGGGAAGGGGGGGTGGGGGAAAAGGAAGAGAAGGGACAAGTCAAGGAATGTATAGCAAGGACTCTTGGACAAAGCCAAAGTGGGGAAGGATTGAGGGAGGGAGTGGGGGAGGGAGCAGGGGAATGTCGTTGGGGGAAGGCAGAGACAAATGTATTTGGAGAAATAAATAAATTAATTTTTTTAAAAAAAAGAAAGTACCAGTTCATTTTTTTTTACAACTCTCTAAAAAAAATTCAGTTACAGTTGACATTCAATATTATATTAGTTTCAGGTGTACAGCATAGTGTTTAGACATTTTTGTAACTTCTGAAGTGATCCCCTCAATAAGTCTAGTACGCACCTGGCACCATGCATAATTATTACAATGTTATTGACTATATTCTTTATACTTTACATCCCCATGACTATTTTGAAAATACCAATTTGTACATCTTTTTTATTTTATTTTATTTTTTTAAATTTATTTACTTTTCAAATACATTTGTCTCTGCCTTCCCCCCCACCAATTTGTACATCTTAATCCCTTTACTTTTGTTTTTATTTTTTTAATTAATTAATTTATTTTTTCAAAAGCATTTGTCTCTGTCTACCCCCCACCACTTTCCCTTGCCTCCTCCCTCCCTCCCTCAACACTTCCCCTTTGGTTTTGTCCATGAGTCCTTGCTATATGTTCCTTGACTTGCCCCTTCCCTTTCTTTTCCCCTGCCCCCGCTCCCTCCTTCCCTCTTGTCTCTGTTGGTTTCTTTTCCTTTCAGTGTTGCTGGTCATATTTTCCTTGCATCTTTGTATTGTTGGTTAGGTTCCACTTATTGGTGAGATCACATAGTATTTGTCTTTCACCCCCTGGCTTATTTCGCTTAGCATAATGTTCTCTAATTCCATCCATGCTTTCGCAAAGTGTAGTAGTTCTTTTTTCCTTTCTGCTGCGTAGTATTCCATTGTGTAAATATACCATAGTTTTTTGATCCAATCATCTACTGATGGGCATCTGGGTTGCTTCCAACACTTGGCTATTGTAAATTGTGCTGTGATGAACATTGGGGTGCATAGGTTCTTTTGAATTGGCATTTTGGGATTCTTAAGCTATAGTCCCAGCAGGGGAATCACTGGATCAAAAGGCAGTTCCATTTTCAGCTTTTTGAGGAAATTCCACACTGCTTTCCACAATGGCTCATGTTTATTCTACTACAGTTGTCTTAATTTTCCCCCCTTTGCCCTCCTCCTCCCATCCCATCCCTCACTCCCACTCCCACAGTCAGTCCCCAGTCTGCTGTCCACGTCCATGGGTCATTCATACACAGTCTTTGTTTAGTTCCTTCTTCTTTACACCATTGTCCTCCTTCCCCATCCCCTCTGGTCACTTTCAGTCTGCTCCATGTTTCTTTTCCTCTGGTTATTTTGTTCATTAGTTTATTTTGTTGAGCAGATTCTTCTTATAGGTGAGGTCATATGGTATTTGTCTGTCACCGACTGGCTTATTCATTTAGCATAATATTCTCCACTTCCATACATGATGTTGAAAAAAGTAGGAGTTTCTTCTTTCTCTTTTTTAAAATGCAGATTGATTTTATTTATTTTTTTAAATGTCAAGATCCATTGTAAAATATTAAAAAATTTAAATCCATTATAAAGTCTCATCAATTAAAACAACATGACACCAGCACAGAAATAATCAAGTAGATTAATGGAATAACATGAGCATTCTAAAAACAAATGTGTATATATATAGTAATATACATATAAAAAAGTTAAAGGACATGTAATAGAATAGGAAAGTATTTGCAACATACCTAAAAAAAGTGTTAATAGTTTTTGGGTTTTTTAGGGCAAAAATTCTACAAAAATTTAATAAAAAAATGGATAAGGAATACCAAAAAGTCATTTAAAGCTTTTTAGAAATAATAGAGGTAGGCAAGAAATATACAAAAACAGGTTTAGTTTCAACAAATAATAAAGTAACAATTAAAAGAACACATCATTGTCCCAATCAGATTAATAAGTTTTAAAAATATTGGTAATATCAAGTATTGGTGACTGTGAAAGGAACTGGGTATTCATAGACTCTTTTTCTCCATCTTCTTAAAGCAGTCCCTTTAGCATATTTTGCAATGCTGCTTTGGTGGAGATGTATTCTTTTAGCCTTCTTTTGTCTGGGAAACCCTTTATTTCACCTTCCATATTAACTGAGAGCCTTGCTTGGTATAGCAGCCTTGGTTGCAGCCCTTTCCTTTTCATGACTTGGACTATTTCTTGCCATTCCCTTCTGGCTTGTAGTGTTTCTGTGGAGAATTCAGCTCCTAGCCGTATCAGGGCTCCCTTGTATGTTACTCCCTGTTTCTCCCTTGCTGCCTTTAGGATTCTCTCTTTGACCTTGACATTTGCCATTTTAATGATGATGTGTCTTGGAGTAGGCCTCTTTGGGTCACTCGTGAATGGGGCCCTCTGTGCTTCCTGGACCCGTGAGACCTTTGCTCTCTTTAAATTGGGGATGCTTTGCATCCTTACTTTTTCAAAAGGTTCTCTATCCCTTGCTCCTCCTCTTCTCCTTCTGGTATCCCTATTATGCGGATATTATTGCGTTTCAGATTGTCCTGCATTTCCCTCAATGCCTCTTCATTCTTTCTGAGTGTTTTTTCATTCTTTTGCTCTTTCTGGGACCTTTTTTCTATCTTGTCCTCCGGCTCGCTGATTCAGTCCTCTGCTTCATCTAGCCTGCTTTTGATTCCTTCTACTGTGTTCTTCAATTCAGAAATGGTATTCTTCATATCCTCTTGTGTCTTCTTAATAGTTTCTATGTCCTTTTCCAGGTTGATATAGTTTGGTGTAAGATCCTGATAGTTTCTCTGCAGTTTCTCATAGTTATCTTTGAGCTGGCTGAGCTCATTGAGCTTCCTTAGAGCCATTGTTTTCAACGCAATATCTGATAGTTCTCTTGCCTCTGTTTCATTTAGCTCTCTCTGTGGGGATTCCTCCTTTCCCCTCACTTAGTAGGAACTTCTTTTTCTTCCCATTTTTGTTGGAGTCTATTTTTGTTTGTTTGTTTGTTTTGCTTCTGCTTCAATTGGTCCATCTAGATTTCCTGACTTTGTTGATTAAACTTCCATGGTAGTAGGCAGGTTTTTTAATTTATTATTTAGTTTTTCTTTTCTTTTCTTTCTGGGTCTGCCTCTGATGATGTCAGTTGTTGACCCTATCTGACCTTGTGCTATTTGTTTGATCCTTCCAGGAATCTATTGTCTGTGTCTAACTCCTGCTTTGGGCAGCTCTATGACCCCTTGTCCAAGGATCCACTATTTCTGTGGATCGCTCCACACTCTCATTCTGGCTCCTTGAGCGCACTCACTGCTGCTGGGGCAGGATCTCCCGCTGGCCCATGGGCGCCCTCGTCCTGGCCGGGCATACTCGCCCGACTTCCGGCACTTGCCTGCAACCCGGCGCGTGCCCCAGCACTGGTCAGTTGAGGGTCTTCTTTTGTGCGCTTTCCCCACTTTTGGCTCTTTGAGGGCATGGCCTGCCCATGCAAAATGGAGACTACAGAAATGGGAAGACGTTAGCTCCGGGACTCTCCGGTTAATCCTGTCTGCAGTATCTCCCGAAGGGTCTCTGGGTAGCTCTGTAACCACTTGGGCCAGGGATCCACTAGTTCTGAGGACTGTAATGGCACACCTTCTGACTCCTGCTCCCGCTTCTGCCTCTATGGGGGCTTGGCCTGCCTGCGCTAATGGGGACTATGGAACTGGGAGGGACTCTGCTCCAGGGATCTCAGATAATCCTCCTGTTCTTTCCCCAACCCCTCCATCTCCAGTCTCTCCTCAAGGGTCTCTATGGAGCTGTGTGTCCCCTTTGGCCAGGGATCCTCTTTTTCTTCCAGCCAGTGTGCTCTCAGCCCCTAGCCCACACGCGTACAAGCTGTGTGCGTAGTGCGCAAAAGGCAGGTTAATTGATTCCCTTATGCCTGGGTGAGGTGGTAGCTGCAGAGTGGGAGGTGAGTTATCACTGGGGCTCTGCTGGCCACAGTCTCTGTTCCCTTCACAAAGTTTTCCTCACCAATTTTTCCTCAGGTACCAGCCCACTCTGCTGCCGCCTCTACCCAGAGATCAAGGAGGACGGCTGCCACTGCAAGTTTTTGTGTTGGCCCTTTAAATGTCTCTTTGCATCTCCAGCCACCTATCTCTGGTAGAGAGCACCCCTAAGCTTTTCGGGGTTGCGTTTTGTCTGTGTGTTTTCCTGGTTTCAGCTGCTGTAGTCTAGGGGTCCCTGTTTATGGTTCAGACCCTGTTCTTATCAGGGGGATCCAACTGGTCGTTTCAATGTCCCTCTGGTGCTGGTGCCCGTGGGTGCCCAGCCCACCCTCTTGAGCCTCCACCGCACTTCTCACCTGTTAGGATATGTGAAAGTTGATTCCACTGTCTGTCCACAGCTCAAGGCTCCTCTCCCTCTATTGTTCCATTGTTTTCCAGGTGATTTATCCACTATTTAGTCGCAATTCCAGTTTGGTCTTTGGAGGAGATATGCATGACTCCCTTTCACTCCTCCACCATCTTTTTACTCCAGTGAACTGGTACTTTCATTCCTAGGAATCCATCATCAGGAAGTAATACCATAAATGAAGAGTTAGAAAATATACAAGTATGTTGCAAAATGAAATAAGTATATATAATCCAATAGAGCAATATAACCCATTTTATATCCTCTTGATAGAATATTATAAAACCATTAAAAATAATGATTATGAAAACTATGTAACAATATTAAAATGTTCATGATACAGAATATTAACTCCAAAATAGTATAGAACTATATTTTAGTATGATTACAACTAGGTACTATATACATGGAAGGAAAAAGAAAGCATGTTTATGATTACAAAATACCCCAAAGACAGCAAAGCTTAGGTAGGATTTTTTTAAAAATTGCTGTTTTTCACATTGTCTATAATATGGTTATGATTTTTAGAAACAAAAAAATAAGTCAAGTGAGGGGATGGCAAATGTAAATACCTCAAATTCAATTATGAAATAATATATTCTTTGTATAGTTAATTTTTAAGCCAATGACTTCTAACCGAAAACTAGTTATGACTCAGATTTTATATATTATTACATCACAATGACATGTGTGTAAACTGAACAATAATAATTTATATTGAAAAAGAATCCATGTTGTTTGCTAATAATACATCTCTTTTCCCTCAGTACTTCAGTTCTTGTTCAGGTTGGGAAACCCTATCATCCTGAATCAATGGAACCCGTTCAGAATGACCTTACACCCTAGAGCCCCACTGGATCCCTAGAGCCCCACCCACCAGCAGAGGTGACACTGAGCTGACAACAGAGAAACGTGTCCCACCCAGATCCTTCACCTGCATGAACATCATCTCCAGTGCTGCACACAGCAGAGCCCCCATCCTAAGCCCTCATTACAACACACACTGCAGAGGGATCAACTAGACACCCTACAATAGGTGCCAGACCACTTGAGATGTGGGGATTTCCTGAGGCTTGGAGTGTCCTTCCCAGCTCTGAAGGCAGGAACTTCAGGAAAGGTGACTGACTTCAACAATGGCTTCTACTCCATCAGCTTTGCTGTGTCCTGGGAGGGCCATGTCTCTGTCTCACCTGCTGAATGCTTGTGAAGGGGTGTCAGCTCTCTGGAGAGCAAGGAACCAAGGCTATGACAGGGTGATCTTCATGGTCCAGTTTGCCACTGTCATCTACCAGGTTTTCTCTGAATGCGACCTGACCCTAAACTCAAATGCTGAAATGTTCAAGTACCTGAAGACTCCACATATACCCTGTGCAGCTCTGACCCATGTGACTACCAGGAATAAAAACATTTCCTAACTTAGAGAGGAAGAACAGAGCCTTTTCCACAGGTAAACAGGGCTTCAAATACAATAATTGGTTCAAAGAGGTAGACTTGGTTTAGACCAACTCTGTCTGATAACTTTTTCTAATCAATCTTCCTTATTGTATCAATGAATATTGACTAGGGTTAATTAGATCTATTGATCAGAGCCAGTTCAACTGGTAGTAAAACCACAGGGTCCCCTACTGGTCACCTTTACTCTTATGGTTTTATTCATTCTGACTATTTGCTAAAAGGAGTATAACCAATGGTGTGTTTTACATATGCCTGTAGTTCTCCATGGTTTGTAATATCTATACTTACAGATTCAGTAATTTTGTATAGACCAGCATTTCCTGTAATATATTCCATGGAATACCAATCCTACAAAGAATTAATAGATGTTATGTGAAAAGAAAAGGGATGGGTGAACAGTAGCATTATGTAGTCTACTCTACCATTCACAGCAAATGAATCACCAAATCCTATGAATTGTACCCGTCCTCAAAATATCTGCCAAACACCACCATTTCACTTACTGCTATTGCTTCTGTCTTTGTATAAACCATCATATACCTCAGTTACATTGTTACAACCATCTCCAGAGCTGGTTTTGTTTAGAGCCTCATTTTATCAGACTAATGTTTCTAAGACACAGATCACTTTTTACTTTTCCTTGCTTAAAACCTTTAAAATAACCAACCCCCTTGCTCTGAGGATGAAATCCAAACTCTTCAATATGTTTACAAGGACTTTCCAAGCTCTGTAGCCTTTTGTGTCATTTTTATGCTGTCTTGCCCTCTGTTAGTCAAACTGAACTTTTATTTCACAAATGGACTATGTTCTCTCTGAACTGTGGCATTTCACATGCCTGGTTTTAGACATCATTTCCTCCACATCTGGGTAAAGTGCTAGCCCCTTATTCTTCCACTGCATTCTGTTCTTTCACAATCATAACATTTATTACACTATTAACTTTTCAATATATTTTCATATTTTTGCTAAATTGTAAGCTCTGTGAGTTGATAACTCTATTTTTGACCATTCAGTTTGTTGGAGGATGAACGCGGGGCAATGGGTGGCACTCCTGGAGGGTCTCCATTCCAGAGTGCCAGCTGAGGTGGGAATGTGGACTCTGACTTCCACAGAGCCCATCCTGGAGTTGGCACAGAAGGGGGGAAATATATGAGTCATCACAAGCACTTCTCTGTCTGCCAGGAGAGGCAGCATGGCTCTTCCCTCTAGTGGAGAAGGCCCTGAGCCCCTGTGTCCAAAGGCTTTTATTGAAAGGGTTATCAGTGGGGCTAGGTAGTAGGAATGTACAGGTGATGTCATTACATCAGTGTGTTAATGTTTACAGGGAATAGATGATGTTTTGAGGAAAACAAATGGCAGTAACACACCAATTTACATGGACCTGAGAGGAGACTAGTAAACATAAGAGTGCCAAAGGGTTTAGGGTTAGGTCTGTGAAATTTCCTTCCCATCATGAGCTGGCTTGATCTGGCTATCATAGCTTTTGAGGGAGAAACCAAGATTGCTTTAAAGAATTTGCTTCTAGGCCTGGTTTCCCCTGGGAACTGCCAGATCCAGTTTAGAACTGTCTCCAGTATTGTTTTGAGCCAGAGCCAGGCAGGGGGAGAGAGCCACCAAGATATTTCTTTCAGAGAGAATGAGGACCATATCCAAGATGAGCCGAGGGCTGCAGATCTTTTTGCCCTTTCTCCATGTCTCCCAAGTTTTTTCCCTTGATGGCCATTTTGTCTGTGCCTGGCTTAGGTTGTTTCTTCCATTAAGGGATCTTAGCTATTGTGGGGGGAAGAAAAACCAAAACCAGAAAGCCCGATGCTATTAACCAGCTCTGCTCCCGCTTCTGTAAATTTGCTTAGCCCAGGAACCCCCGCCAGCTGCAATAAGCCCTCAGGCGAAGGGCTGACCGTTCCAATCTACTTCCGCATTCGGATCCTTTTCCCGCCCAGCGCTAAGGCTTATAAACCCCGGCCTAAACCCAGTTTGGGGCTCAGAATATGGAGACTGCCTCCTCTGAGCCCGCACGCATAAATAAAGGCTTACTACGTTCCCTGAACCGTGTCTGAGTCTATTTTCCTGTAACACTGTCATTAGCTACCAGCCATCCCAGGGCCAAGCAGGATGATGTGAGGGAGCCAGGGGCTGTGCTTCTGCCCCGGGGACAGGTTTTGTCTTCTTATTGGCCTATTTTCCCAAGCCCTTCTTAATTAGTTCCAGCCTTGGGGCTCCCTCGCCTGTTGGTGGGGCTACAGTTCCTGACACCAGACAGGGCGTTTCCTAACACAGTCTTTCAATTTATAAATAGCATTAACACCTTCATTATTCCAGGTAAAGTTCTGGATGCTTGGAATTCAACATTCTAGTGAAATAAAAAGACAACAAACCATAAACAAACAGATTTGTAACATTAATTGTCAAAATAAGAGATTTGTATATGATGGTGGGTGCTATTTTATAAAGTGGTTAGGTAAGGTCTGTCTTGGGCAATGACCTGAGAATGGGTCTCTTGAACAGCAACCTGAATGAAGTGAGAAAGTGAACCACGTGAATTCTGAGGGAAATACCATTCCCAAGAGAGAGAAGAGGACCTGAGTCAAGAGCATGCTGGAATGTTCCAGGAATCCTGAGGAGGACCAGTGAGGCTGGAATGCAGTAAGTGAGACAGAGAGGAGGTCAGGTGGGTAGAAAGCACCTTAGAGGCCATCTACGTATGATAGGAAGCCACTGAGAGCCACCACTTTCTCTCACAGGCCAAGCACAATGTATATCACCTAGGACTTTCTCAGTAACTGTTTGTTGAAAAAAAAAAAAAGTGACATACTATCTGGGAAAATAAGTAAATGGATTTCTTTTCTTCAGTCCTTTTCAGCAACTTTAGCATCTATCCCTTTCAGAGGGGATGGAGTATAAAACATTGTATGCTCCAAATCACTTGACCATGGAACACATATTTAATAGATCATTTTAAGGGACTTTGTTCCATGGCTGGTAACCCCTTCTTTAGAAGACCTTGGTTTTCTGAGATGGTCTCAGAAGAGCAAGCTGGATAGCTTAATATCCTGGAAATTCTAGTTCAGATCCAATTCAACCACTGTGATGACACAAGGACAGGAGACGGGACAACTGTGACAAGATTTTCCTTTTAACCCTCCCTCACCCTTGTTTCCTCCTGGCTTCCTGATCAAGGTATGGAAAAATATCTTTTCTACAGCTCATTCCAAAGAAGCTAGACTTTTTCAGCTAAATATTTTATTAATAACAAAAGGAGAAATGATCATGGAGACAGAAGTCTTCCTGTCCTGAAGGTCTCAGAACCATGTCTTAATTCTAAGGGCAGAGACCACCTGTGCTCATTCCATATTCTCTGTTGGCCACATGTGGCTCCCTCCTGAGATGGTCCTCATTGCAGCCTCTTGGGGAACACTCCTGGCACACTGTCCCTACTGTTCTCTGGAAACCTTAAGTCCCTGGTCTGGCAGACTCGCATGTGTTTTAGGTCCCATATTGCTTCTCAAGTGGGCCATATTATTGGCAGATTCCTGGTTCTATTTAAACTGTCTAGTTTTTTTTCCTACTTGACAGAGGTAGAGATTGAAGTCTCCTTACAAGTGATTTAATATATACATTAGGAACATTTGACTTCACAAGTGATTCCATATCCAAGAATTCTCCTGGATGATTCTAGTGCCAAGATCCATAGCCCCTTTGTAGGCCTATGCCAGGTTCCAAGACATCTTTCCTCCCACAATTCCAGAGACTCAGGCTGTTTCCTTTTCATGTGTAACATAGTAAACACATTTTCCCAGCAGGGTTTTTTCTCCTAATCCTGCCTACAGAATGAGATTCTCCCTCCTCAATGAGGTATATGATGGTTTATACTCACTTCCTCAAAGTTAAAAAAGTATTTTTTTAATTTAAGAGTTTTATTGATGGTCATGATAGGAAAATATAAACAAGGAGCTACCACATGAGGAGACATTATACAGACAACAGAGTTGTTGATAATCCTTTCAGTTTCTGTTACAGTCTAATTATGCACACCCTTCTGAAATGTAATATACATGTATATACACACATGCATACTCACCTAAGACAAAACACATTGAAATAAATGCATTTATACCGTGAGTACATATTTTTCATTTTACTTTTAATATCTCGTCGACGGTTGGCTTTGATAACCACATTTACAAGTCCACGTATTGGTCTCTTTTGTCAACTTCAACCTTACCTGGAATAGATTTGGGGGAATAAATGTTTGACCCACTGAGACAAATTTTAATCTTGTGCCAAAACAGGTCTGATATGATTCTCAGTAAAGCACTCTGTGATGATCATTATTATGCTCATTTTATACATGTGGACATTTAAACACAGGCATATTAAGTAGCTTGGCCAAAGTCATGTATCTAGTAAGTTGTGGAATCAGACCTGGAATCCAAAGCTACCTTATTCTAAAGTCAATGGGCTATAACACTATCTCCCAGGACCCTGCCACTCCATGCAGCCATCACTGTCCCGCTTCCCCTTTCTCTCATTTCTCTAGTCTGCTGGCCCCCTTGATGAGGGGAATATCATTCTCATTTGACCTAAAAAATTCCTTTCCTAGGATTCAGGCAATCCTATTCAACTTTGGAAAATACTTCCTTTGTCCCTCCTGGAAATCTTTGTGGTTCTGGCCTCAAGAATCCTTCCTTTCCCAGACGAATTTCTTTCTAATGGAATAAATTCAACTTGGCCAGACATTATCACATTGTTTGACAAGACCTATATCTTGAGATGAAGCTCATTGTGCTAGGCACTTGAAATAGTATAGTGAATGAGATTAACCTAAGATCCACTCTCAAGGAGACAATAAAGTATGTAAAATGGGCTCCCAGGGGATTTGTGAAGGTGGGGAGTGGATGAAGATGAGGCCAGAGAAATGGGCACTCATAGAAGGTTGTATGCCAGTTAAGGAGATTTTCTTTATCCTGTAGGTTGATGATGGAAAGTCGTGGAAAGGTTTTGTATAGGGAAATAAAACAGGAAGCATAAAGGATGTGTTTAAGTGGCATAAACCAAAGGGGCAGAAAGATAATATGTTAATCTAGGAAATAGTTTTTGAAGTAATGTCCTAAGATAAGCTGCCTTAGCTTCACTTAAGAGTGTGTTAAAAATCTCAGTTCCTGGACCTGTCCCAGAACTATTTTTATCCAGCTTTACTGAGGCATGATTGACAAATAAAAATTAAATATATTTAAGGTTACAATGTGATGTTTTGATGTACTTATACATCGTGAAATGATTACCACAATCAAGCTGATTAACATATCCATCACCTCACATAGCATTTGAGTGTGTGTTGAGAACACTTAAAAGATATAGTGTTTTAGCAAATTTTAAGTATAGACTACATCATTAGCTATAGTTACCATGCTCTGCATTAGATTCCCAAAACTTGGTCATCTTATAACTAACAGTTAATATCCTTTGACCAACATCTCTTTATTCCCCCAACCACCATTTTACTCTGTTTCTAAGAGTTTGACTTTTTGAAATTCAACAACAACAAAAAATAAGATCATGCAGTATTTATCTTTCTTTATCTGGCTTATTTCACTTAGGATAATGTCCTCCAGGTTCATCCATGTTGAGACAAATGGCAGAATTAACTTCATTTTTAAAGCTGAATAATATTCTATTTTATATAGACCATATTTTCTTTATCGATTCATCCATTGATGGACACTATGTTCTTTCCATAACATAGCTATTGTAAATAATGCTGTTATAAACATGGAGGTGCAGATTTCCCTTCAAGCTCCCCAGAACTATTGAATCAAAGCTCTGGAGATGAGAGGCCCAGCAATTTGACCAACAAAAAGCAATTCAGATAATTCTGAAACATGCTCAAGGTTGAGATGCACTGGTCTAGGAAAAGGTCAATGAAAGCCTACATCACTATAGCTGGTAAAAGTGCAAAGCAGGGCTTGTTAAAAAAAATTAGAAATTCAAAGGTATATATAAATTATATATATTTGATTACTTGTATATGGAATGTGAGTGGCTCTCTCTGGAGCTCTGGATTCCTGCCATTAGCAGGAGAATAGTTTTCCAGAATCCTAACCCCATTTACTTCTCCAAAACATCATAAATAAATCAAAATAAAGAAAAAAATAACATCTGCAGAGAGAGTTAAGAGTGGTTTAATCCATCAAAGTCAGCAATTAATTCTTACCTTAATATCTGAAAAAATAACATGCTAACTTATTTTTCCATTTTTTTGAGGGTCCAATACGGGGGCTGAATTGGTGAAAAACTTTACCTACATTGAGGTCTTACAATGTAACAATAAGTCTATTGTGCTGTTGCCTGCTGTGTTCACAATTTAAAAGGACAATCTTATGTTAAGAGATATTTCTTTGACATATTAACCATTGTCATCTTATTTCCTTGGATGAATAGTATCAATAAGAGAAGAGATGTTATTCTTGGAAATTATTTTCATATCACTCTAAACCGGTTTTTGTCCTGAGTCAGATATAAAAGGCTAAGCAACTCTTAATTTCAGCTCCTACTGTCAAAATGTGCAGGTTATTTGTACTGAAACTTGAGATTTATTCCTGAAAAGCCAATGATTGGGTACTGGTGCTATGTGAAAATGTTTCAGATGAATTACAGAGTTCGGTGGTGTTTTCTAATCTGTCTTTCAACCAAACCATCTCAGTCCAAGTTCTATAAACTAGCACTTGCTGTGAATTTTTTTTCCAATTTTATCACATAAACTTCAGTGGTCAATAGAAAGCCATCTCACTCATAAAAGTGATGTTTCTGCCCCACCAGAATAAAGCAAATTTTAGAAAACCAAAAGACTTCTGTTGCAACAATCAATAGGGTATACATTTACTCTTTTCAGGTATTCAGCAAATGTTTATTGAGGACTTGCTCAAGGCAAAGAATTTTGCAAAACCCTGTGTAGTACATAGGTATAAATAGATTATGAACCCATTCTAAAACTCACAGTCTATGGAAAAGTTAGTTTCTTTTTCTGCCATGGCAATCATCATCCATGCCCAACTTTGACACCAAAGGATGTTCATAGATTCTTGAGACAATTTGAATAATCTTAATAACTTTTGTTTCTCTCTTGCCTGGACAATAATTTCTAGTAATGTAGGCCAGCAATCCCCAGCCTTTTTGGCACCAGGGATTAGTTTCATGGAAGATAATTTTCCAATGGATGGGAGTGGGGGGATGGTTTCAAGATGATTCAAGGACCTTACATTCAAGCTCATGTCCTGTTGTGTGGCATGGTTCCTAACAGGCCTGGATTGGTACCAGTCTGGGGCCCAGAGGTTGTGTAGGCAATTTCTTAGAGGATAGTGCCTAACTATTATTTTTCAGAATGATTTATAATGCTGGTATAATTCAATATGGAGAAATTCAAGTTCCTAAACTTGTACCCCATATCCCAACAATCTAGGTAGATGACAAAGAAGATGTGGCTTCAAAATGGCACAAATAAACTGATAAGAACAGATACTACACTTGATCTTAGCCAAAAATCCGAGACAAAAGTAAACTCAAGATGTATAAAAGACTTAAATATAAGTCGCAACACCATAAAAGTCCTAGAGGAGAACATTGGCAGGAAACTCTCAGATATCTCATGCAGCAATTTTTTCACTGATATGTCTCCTAAAGCAAGGGACATAAAGGAAAGAATAAACAAGTGGGACCTCATCAAAATAAGAAGCTTCTGCACGGCAAAAGAAAATATCAGCAAAATGAAAAGGGAGCCAACCGTATGGGAAAATATATTTGCTAATGAAACATCAGATAGAGGTTTGATCTCCAAGATATATAAAGAACTCACTCGACTCCACTCCAAGAAGACAAACGATCCAATCAAAAAATGGGCAAACGACCTGGGCAGATGCTTTTCCAAAGAGGAGATACAGAGGGCCCAGAGACATTTGAAAGGATGTTCAGCATCACTAGCCATCAGAGAAATGCAGATCAAAACCACAATGAGGTACCACCTCACACCGGTCAGAATGGCCATCATAAACAGATCCACAAACAACAGGTGCTGGCGAGGCTGTGGAGAAAAGGGTACCCTCGTACACTGTTGGTGGGAATGCAGACTGGTGCAGCCACTGTGGAAAGCAGTGTGGAATTTCCTCAAGAAGCTGAAAATGGAACGGCCTTTTGATCCAGTGATTCCCCTGCTGGGACTATAGCCTAAAAATCCCAAAACGCCAATACAAAAGAACCTATGCACCCCAATGTTCATAGCAGCACAATTTACAATAGCCAAGTGTTGGAAGCAACCTAAATGCCCATCAGTAGATGATTGGATCAAAAAGTGATGGTACATATACACAATGGAATACTATGCAGCAGAAAGAAAAAAAGAACTACTAAACTTCGCGACAGCATGGATGGAACTGGAGAGCATCATGCTAAGCGAAATAAGCCAGGGGGCGAAACACAAATACCATATGATCTCACCTATAAGCGGAACCTAACCAACAATACAAAGATGCAAGGAAAATATGACCAGCAACACTGAAAGGAAAAGAAATCAACAGAGACAAGAGGGAAGGCGGGGCAGGGAAAGGGAAGGGAAGGGGCAAGTCAAGGAACATATAGCAAGGACTCATGGACAAAACCAAAGAAGAGCTGAGGGAGGGAAGGAGGGAGGGGGCAAGGGAAAGTGGGGGGGGGGGAGGCAGAGACAAATGTATTTAAAAAAGTAAATAAATTAAAAAAAACAAAAAACAAAATGGCACAAATAAAAAAAGGCCTGTGTCTTACCTGGATGACAGCTTGGTAGGAATCAGTAAATACAGCTTAAACTCCTATTAGGGGAGTATTCAGAATAAGGAGGTAATGGGCCTCCCTTTTCCTTCACTAATCAGACCACACTGAGCCTATTATGTTCAGTTCTGGGCACAACAATGAAACATTTAAGGGGTTTTAAAATTAACCAGAGAACATGATTCTGGTACACACAAAATAAAATATGTGTGACACTTATTTCATAAATGTGTTCAAGTTTCTTCATGGCTAAGTAGTTTGGGGAGAAGGAGATTTACAGTTCAGCAGAGCCAATGTCATCAGGACAATATCCAGGTGGGACACTGAATCCTGCTGCTTTGTTGCTACACATTTCCTCCTGATTGGGCTGGCTGTCTCATAGCTGAGTGGCCTTGGGGAGAAGGGGAAGCCCAAGGAAACATTGTGAAAACACAAGAGAAAATATACCCCTACTCTAGGAAATACTATTCAGAAAAACTTTTATTCCTCCCCTTAACATGATCTTATTAAATAAATATTTGTGGAAGAGAGGAGAGCAGACATAGAGATGGTGGAAGAAAAAGAGGAAACGGAGGGAGAAAATGAGGAAGGTGTTTCCTAAATTATCTGTGGTAATAAAAATTACATACTGTGGGAATTTTTCTTGCCAGAGAGTCAGAACATAGAAAAAAACTGTCAGGTTAGACTGAAGGCATATTTTCCCAGTGGTTATACTGTGAAAAAAGGTGGATTACAGCATTTTGCAAACAGATTGAGTTAAATGAAATACAAATATAAATGGCTGCTTGAAGGGAGTTTACCTCATGAGAGATTCAGCATGGTGTCAGTGGATTAACTACTTACATAAAGTTCCTGAAAAGTATGGATGTAATTTTAAAATTATAGTTGGATTTTGAGGTTATTTTTACAATAATTCAAATTCTTTGCTTTCCTTTTCTGATATTTATTTTATCATTTCTAAATTTGCTAAACAAATTTAAATTGGACTTGGGATTTTAATAAAAAGTTAAATTTTATTTTTTATTTACAAATATTAACATTTTTCTTTCCCATCTTGTATTCTCATAAATAGTTCAACATTTTGTTAAGATTTTAATGTACCTAGTAAAATTCACTTCCTGCCATAGGCAGCAATGCTATCATTGCTAGAAGTAATGTTGGATAGAATTTTATAAGTGTGTTTATTTAAAAATTTTACCATTATCTTCTTTTTGTTAAAAGATTTATGAATTTGTTTTCTGCCAGGCTTAAAATATTTTGTGTGGAGGACGGTGCAGGCTGATGTCAAAAGCCAGGTTAGGTACTTGGCAAAGCTGTGCTCCACCACTTGTATCTGTAAGGCAAGCTGGCAATTGGCAACAGCCCAAGCCCGGGGCTGCGGGGGAGGTATTGAGAAGGGAGTAGATAACCACAAGCTTCAGCTGAAGAGGACTGCAACCTTTGCAGAAGAAAGTTTTACCATGTAGATAGCCTGGGAACAGAACAATCTGTGCCTACAGCGTTCCCCTAAGTCTGCACAACTCCCTTGAGCTTTATCTAACCAACCCCTATAAAATAAATGCAGAGACTGTGGTCATTGTCATTATCTCTCCATCAGAGGACAATGTCCCACCTGGCCCCTACTTTTCTCTAAACTGTCTTGTGTTGTGTCTTTGTGTTGTGTTGTCCTTTCTCAATCTTCCATTGCTCCCACTCAAGGACCACCACTCCACGTGGGTCGCGGCAATTTTCATCATAATAGAACGGGGATCTTTAAAACACATGTGCTTCTCGATGCCAAAATACATCTTTGATTCAGTGGAAAAAGCATGATCGTCCATTTATTACCACAGACCTCAATGAAAGATGAAAACTATATCCCACAAGAAATTGACCGTGTAGCAGGAGACAGTGACACAGCAATTGTCATTATCCTTGGCCAGCATTTCAGACCCTTTCTCACCGACATTTCATCTGTAGGGCCATCAATGTTCAAAAGGCCATTGAGTGTCTGTCCTTTTGAAACCCAGAGACCAAGGTGACCCTTAAAACTGAAAACACCAGGGAGATGTATCTAAATGCAGAGATGTGTAGTGACTTTCACAGCTATATTCAGAATCTTATCATAAGGGATATGTTTGTGGATCTCATGTGGTTATTATTGATGCCTGAGACATGACTGTTGCATATGAAAATAATAATGCCTATCTACTTGATTATGTGATTGGAAATCAGATGAACATGTTTTCAAACTATATTTACTAGAGCAAAATTACAAAAAAAGCAACCCTAGCCATTCTTTATAGATGACCTCACTTATACAGCAAAGGTAGTTTAATGCAATCCAAGGTAGAAGGAAATAAAATTTAAAAACATTTTTATTCTAGTAAAATATGCAAAACATAAAATTTGCCATTTAAACCATTTTTAAATGTATAATGTGGCATTTTGTACATTCACAATGTTGTGTAATCATCACTCCAATCTATGTGCAGAATATTTTCATCATTCTAAACAAAAATTCTGTACCATTAAACAACAACTCCCCATTTTCTGTTTCTTTCAGTCCCTGACAACGACCATTCTACTTGCTGTCTCTATGAATTAGGCTATTGTAGGTAGCTCATACTAATGGAATTATACAGTATTTATCCTTTGTATTGGCTTATTTCACTTAGCATAATATCTTTAAGTTTCAGTCATGTTGTAGCATGTGTCAGAATTTCATTCCTTTTAAGATTGAATATTATTTCATTGCATGCATATACCACATTTTGTTTATCCATTTATCTGTTGATGGACACTTGGGCTGTTTTCATCTTTTGGCTACTGTGAATAATATTTCTATAAAGAGGAAACCCAATTTAAAGGAATGTCTCCAGGGCTGACTATGATAACAGAAAAGCAAAATGTTTTTATTCATAATTTAAAGAAATGTACAGCCCAGAAAATAATCTATATGATTCATGTTCAGAGAAAATGTGATCTGTAGGAGAAAACTAATTGGAATTGTAATAGCAGTTTTCTTTCTTAACAAAATTACCTGGAATTTATTCTTTAGGTTCCACTGAGAATCAAGGATCATGGTCCAAAACTCACAAACTCATTGAAAGAAACCAATTAAGTATTGTAGCAATGTGCAGACCCTGAAACCCTTGTTCTTACTGCCTCTAAAAGTACAGGATGAGATCTCATCCAGAGACCCTCAAATTAGTTTATGTTTGCCTCTAAACCTTCCTCTCAAAATAAAAGTATCCACCCTTTCTATTAATGTACTTGAGGTCTCAAGAGTTGAAATATTGTCACTCAAGGATGAATCCCTTGTTCAGAATGCATTTCTTGGTGAGAGGAAGTGAAATTACAATGTGATAACATCAGTACAAAGACCAGGTCACAGAGCTTGGGGCTGTGCCCTCTAACTAAGGGAATGCACATTAGAAATATCTTCCTTGTATCAAGCTACTCATTGGTTCTAATTCTTATATATGGAGCTTTCAAATTAAATCCAGTTATTATTCAAACCATCACACTCATAAGTGCTTACATGAGTTATCATTTTCCCACCAAGGAACCATGTCAAATTCCTTTAACTTAGTTGTAATATGATAAACTTTCTAGGTTTCTTTTTTCCATTGGTCTTCTCCAAATGCACTGAAATTTGTCTGTATCACTCTACAACATGCCTTCAACCTCATTTCTCACTGCAACAAATTGAATACCTAACTTAAATGTGATCAATCAACATAGAGTAATGAGGGTTTATTATTAATTCTCTTGTTCTAGAGCTTCATTGTACAATATAACAGTCATTAGTCACATGTGGCTGTTTAAATTACAATTAAATTATATTAAAAATTAGTTCCTTGGTTGTACCAATCACATTTCAAGTGTTCAATAGCCACATGTGGCTAGTGGCATTGTACGCACAGCACAATATTGCTTGTGTTTGTCTCTGGAGAGTATTTTTAATATTTTGTTGTATATGTATGTGTTTTCAAAAATAATATTTTATGGTTTTTTATAGTGAGTTAAAGAAAATCAGGAAATGTTGCTAAGTGCAAAACTCTTGACTTTAAGCCATTTATTTCTGGTTTGGTCTTTTAAAGAAATCCTGGTATCTATATATTTCATAAAGTTTTGACCTTGAAGTAATCACTTCAGGGTATTGCAGATATTGACTTTATTGTTAATAAGAGGTTTACAGCTGTAAGCACACAAAACAGAGTTTATCCATGTACCATTATTTATTAATTATTATATTATTTTCCATACAAATAAATGTAAACATACTTTTTCCTACCCCTGGCTTGAGCAAGCCATTTGAAATTGTAGAGATATACTTGACTGGTATTATCAAGCCTTTTTCAAAATCCCATATATACACAATAGCAGAAGAAAAACAGGAAAAATCACAAACATGTGGAAATTAAACAATGTAGTCTTAAATAATCAATGTGTCAAAGAAGAAATGACAAGGGAATTTAGAAAATATTCAGAGACAAATTAAAATGAAAAAAACAACATATCAAAATTTATTGAATGGAGTAAAAGCAATACCAAGACAGAAAATTATAGTGGTAGATGCTTACACTAAAAAAGAAGTTGTTAAATCAATACCCTAACTTCACATCCAAAGGAACTAGAAACAAACTAACTACTAACTAAACTTTAAGGAAAACTTACTTACCCAAAATAAGAAAAACAAACTAAATCCAATGAAAGGAAAGCATGAAGGTAAAAGCAGAGATAAATGTAATAGAGAATAGAAAAACAGTAGGAAAAAAATCAACAAAACTAAGAGCTGAGTTTTTTATCAGAATCACAAAAATTGACAAACCCTTACCGACACTACTTAGGGAAACATGAGAGAAGAATCAAATAGATAAAATTAGAAAAGAAAGAGTAAACATTACAAATGATTTTATAGAAATAAAAAAGATTATTGGAGACTGCTATGAACAATTAAATGTCAACAAGCTGGACAACCTAGAAGAAATAGATTAATTCCTGGAAACATACACCTACCATGACTGAATCATGAAGAAATAATAAATCTGAACAGACTTATAACTACATTGAATACAATGAAGATGGAAGCAGTAATCCAAAACCTTCCAACAAAGAAAAGCCCAAGACCAGGAGACTTCATTGTAGAATTCTACCAAACATTTAAAGAAAAATTAATGCCAATCCTTCTTAAACTGCTCCAAAGATCTAAAAGGAACACTTCCAAAACTCATTTTATGAGGCCAGCATTATTATCTTGATAACAAAGACACAGCAAGAAAACTACAAATCAATATTCCTGATGAATATTGATGCAAAATCCTAAACAAAACACTAACAAGCCAAATTCAACAGCACGTTCAAAGGATCATATCTCAGATCAAGTGGAATTTATATCTGGAAACAAGGATAGTTCAGCATACAAAAATCAATTACTGTAATGCACCATATTGACAAAATGAAGGACAAAAACTACATAACCATCTCAAGTGATGCAGACTCCAACACAACCCTTGTAAAAATTACAATGGAATTTTTTGCAGAAATGGAAAAAAATCCTAAAATTCACATGGAATCTTAAAGGACTCTGAGTAGCTAAACAGTCTTGAAAAAGAACAAAGTTGGAGAATTCAAACTGCCTGATTTCAGAATGACACTGCAAAACAACAGTAATTGAGATATTGTGGCATTGACATAAAGATAGATATAGAGACCAATGGGAGAGAATAGAGAGCCCCCAAATAACCCCTTGCATATATGGCCAAATGATTTTTAATAAGTGTGCTCAAGCCTACACAGTGGGAAAAGGACAGTTTCTTAAACAAATGGTGTTGGGAACCGTCCCGCCTGGTTTCAGAACTGTAGCCCTGCTGACGGGCGAGAGGGCCCCAACGCTGGAAATAATCAAGAAGGTCTTGGGAAAACAGGCCAATGAGGAGACAAAACTTGCTCCCCTGGCAGGGGCTGCACCCCTGCCTCTCTCACGTCACTCTGCTTGGCCCTGTGATGGCTGGTTGTCGATGACGGGTAAGTTCTCTCAAGAGGAGGGACAACACAAGCCAGACATCAGCTGGTACGGGCAGCAGACAAGGACTTGGGGGACACAGAGAAAGGGCAAAAAGGCCTGCACCCCTTGGCTTGGCTTGGACATGGCCAGAGTCCTAATTCTATCTGAAAGAAGTCTACTTATTTCTTGGTGGCTCTGCCCCGCCTGCCTGGCTCAGGCTTGAAACAACACTAAAGGCAGGTACAGCCCTAAACTGGATCAGGCAGTTTCCAGGAACAATCAGGCCTAGAAGTAAGTTCCTCTAAGCATGCTTTGTTCTTCCCTCAAAATTTATGATACCCAGCTCATACTGGGAAGGAGGTTTACATTATTCATAGACCCTGAACTGAGTCAGATCTCTTGTTTTCCTCCAATTGTTATCTATGATATCTATCTTTTTTTGTAAACATAGCCTTTTGACATTGATTGATGAGCTTTGCATCCATACCCCTGTGCATATGGTTCTCAATAAAAGCCTTTGGACATGAGCGTTCGGGGCCTTCTCCACTGGAGGGAAGTTGCCATGTCCCCTCTCCTGGAAAACAGAGAAGTGTTTGTGATGACTCGTGTTTATTCCCCCCATCTGTGAAAACCTTGGGATGGGCTCTGCAGGATTCAGAGACCCACTCGCTCCTCAGCTGGCTCCAGACAGTAACCCTCAGATCCAGAAGCACCCGCACCCCATGGTCCCTGTAACGCATTGCCCCCTGTGACAAATGGTATTAAGAAAACTAGATATTCACAAGCAAAAGAATGAAGTTGGACCCTTACCTAATACCATGTATTAACATTAACTTGGAATAAGTGAAAAACTTAAACATAAGGCCTAAAATTATGAAATTTTTAGAAGAAAACATAGGGAAACTGTGATGGATGGAGTGCTTTGGGGCTCCTGGATCTGAAAGTCACTGTCTGGGGCCAGCTGAGATGGGAATTCGGACTCTGACTCCCGCAGGACCCATCCTGGAGTTGGCACAGATGGGGAGAAATAATATGAGTCATTACAAGCACTTCTCTGTCTGCCAGGAGAGGCAGCATGGCTCTTCCCTCTAGTGAAGAAGGCCCTAAGGCCCTTTGTCCAAAGGTTTTTATTGAAAGGGTTATCAGTGGGGCTAGGTAATAGGAATGTACAGGTGATGTCATTACATCAATATGTTAATGTTTACAGGGAATAGATGATGTTTTGAAGAAAACAGATGGCAGTAACACACCAATTTACATGGACCTGAGAGGAGACTAGTAAACATGAGAGCATAGTAAACATAAGAGTGCCAAAGGGTTTAGGGTTAAGCCTGTGAATAATGTAAATTTCCTTCACAGCATGAGCTGGCTATCATAGTTTTTGAAAGATAAACAAAGCATGCTTTAAAGAATTTACTTCTAGGCCTGATTTCCCCTGGGAACAGCCAGATCCAGTTTAGGCCTGTCTCCAGTATTGTTTCTAGCCTGAGCCAGGTGGGGGAAGGGAGCCAACAAGAGATAAGGATATTTCTTTCAGATAGAATGAGGACCCTGCCATATCCAAGCCTAGCCGAGCGGTGCAGGCCTTTTTGCCCTTTCTCTGGGCTCCCCAAGTTTTTGTCCTGCTGCCCATTTCAGCTGTGCCTGGCTTAGGTTGTCCCTTCCATCTAGGGATCCTATCCATCATTGACTACCAGCCATCTCAGGGCCAAGCAGGATGATGTGAGGGAGGCAGGGGCTGTGCCCTTGCCAGGGGAGACAGGTTTTGTCTCCTCAGTGGACTGTTTTCCCAAGCCCTCTTTGATTAGTTCCAGCCTTGGGGCTCACTCGCCTGTCAGTGGGGCTACAGTTCCTGAAACCAGACAGGGTGATTCCCAACAGGAAACATCTTCAGAACATTAGATTGCAATGATTTATTTGATATAACACTAAAAGCACAGGTAACAAAATAAAAAATAGACAAATAGGACTATACAAAACTTAAAACTTTGTATGTCAAAGGAAACAATCAATATACTGAAAAGAAAGCTTGTAGAATGGAGAAAATTATTGCAAATCACATATGCAATGAGGGTAATATCAAAATATATAAAGAACCCCTATAATTTAACAGCATCAACAAAACAAGTAACTTGATTGAAAAATGGGCAAAGGACTTAAATAAACATTTCTCCAAAGAATATATACAAATGGTCAAAAGATATATGAAAAGATACTCAACATCATTAATCCCTAGGAAAATGCAAGTCAAAACCACAATGAGATATCACCAACAACCTTCAGGATGGTGACTATCAAATGAACAGAAAATAACAAGTATTGATGAGGCTGTGGAGAAGTTGAAACCCTTGTGCAGTGTCAGTGGGAAATAAAATGGTGAATCAATTGTGGAAAACAGTATGGAGGTTCCTCAATAAAAATGAAAATAAAACTATCATACAATCCAACAATCCTGCTTCCAAGTGTATCACCAGAAGCCTTAAAATCAGAATATCAAAGACTTAGGTATACTGCCCTGTTCATTGCAGCATTATTCACAATAGTCAATATATAGAAACAGCCCAAAAGTCCATTAACAAATCAATGAAAAAAATGTGATGTATACAAACAATGAAATATAGGGCAGTCTTTAAAAAGAAGGAAGTCCTGAGGAGAAAAAGATGGCGGAGGAGTGAAAGGGAGTCACGCTGACCTCCTCCCAAAACCAAACTGGAATTGCAACTAAATAATGGAGTAATCACCTGGAAAGCAGTGGAGCGATAGTGGGAGAGGAGCCTTGGTGCCGCGGACAGCGGATTCGACTCTCACACATCTCAACGGGTGAGAATTGCGGTGGAGGCTCGAGAGGGTGGGCTGGGTGCGCACGGGCACTGGCACCAGAGGGACATTGAAACGGCCAGTTAGCGTCCCCCCGGGAAGAACGGGGTCTGAATCATAAACAGGAACCCCTAAACTACAGCCGCTAAAGCCGAGAAAATACAGACAAAACACAACCCCAAAAAGCTTAGGGGCACTCTCTGCCAGAGACAGGTGGCTGGGGATGCAAAAAGACATTTAAAGGGCAAACGCAAAAGTTGCAGCGGCAGCCACCCTCCTTGATCGCTGGGTACAGGCGGCAGCAGGGTGGGCTAGTGCCTGGGAAAACACTGGTGAGGAAAACGTTGTGAAGAGAACTGACTCTGCGGCCGGTGGAGCCCGGGTGATAACGCACTTCCCACTCTGCAGCTACCATCTCGCTCAGGCATAAGGGAAACAATTAACCTGCCTTTTGTGCGCTCCGCACACAGCTTGTGCGCGTGTGACCTGCGGGGCTGAGTGCAGACTGTCTGGGAGAGCCTTGAGGAGAGACTGGAGACAGTGGCGTTGGGGAAAGAACGGGAGGAGGAACCAGGGAGTCCCGACTCCCTCCCCGTTCGGTAGTCTCCATTGTGGGCTGGAAAGGCGCGACCCCAAAGAGGCAGAAGCGGGGCGCGCATGAACCAGACTGCCTGCGATTGAAACGCAGTCCGCACAGGGGTTGGATCCTCAGCCGAAGGGGTCACAGAACTGCCCAGAGGCCCCTGAGGGGAGACTAGAAACGGAGGCATTGGGGAAAGAACGGGAGGAGGAACCGGGGAGTCCTGACTCCTTCTCCTTGCCGAAGTCTCCATTGCGCGGGAAGAGGCCACACCCCCAAAGAGCCAAAAGCCGAAAAGCAAACATAGACACCCCCAAAACACCCAGAGCAGGCGCGCACACATGCGCCGAGTGACTGGCGAGGGTTGGCGAGCGTGTGTGTGACCCAAGCGGGCTGGCGAACGCTTGCACCTGCCGGCAAGGCCTCACACAGACTGGCACCCATACGGCCTGCGAGGGATTGCACAGAGGGGCAAGGGCACGCATAAATTGACCTACCCGCCGCGATTGCGGAGCAGCCCACAAAATAAGTAGAGCTGCCCAGAGTCCCTGGAGGAGAGACCAGAAACAGGATTAACCGGAGAGCTGATTTCCTCCCATTTCCGTAGTCCCCATTTGGCGAGGGCAAGCAACGCACCCAAAGAGCCAAAAGCGGGGAAAACACACAATAGAAGACTCTAAACAGACGAGTGCCGCGAAGCTCGCGTGCCAGGGAGGTCAGATGAGCACGGGAGGTCGCGAATAAGCCCCCTGGTCTGGGACAAACACATGCGAGCCCAGGCAGGTGGGGGACCCTGCCGCGCTGGGAACACGCTCCAGGAGCTCTCCTGAGAGCGCAGAGAGATCCCAAAAAATAGCCCAGCCCTGACCGAAGGGGTCACAGAGCTGCTCCAAGCAGGAGTCAGACACAGCCATTAGACTCATGAAAGGCTCAAACAAACAACCCAAGGCCCGATAGGGTCAACAACTGACATCATCAGAGGCAAGCCCAGAAAGAAAAGTAAAGGACAAAAATACTTAACAGACTCTCACAAAAATGGGAAGAAAAAGAAGTTCCCCCCAAATGAGTGGAAAAGGGGACTCCCCACAGAGAGAGCTCAATGAAATAGAGGCAAGGGAACTATCAGATATGGAATTTAAAACAATGGTTCTAAGGAAGCTCAATGAGCTCAGCCAGCTCAAAGAGAACTATGAGAAACTGCAGAGAAACTATCAGGATCTTACAGCAAACTATATCAGCCTGGAAAAGGACATAGAAACTATCAAGAAGACACAAGAGGATATGAAGAATACCATTTCTGAATTGAAGAACACAGTAGAAGGAATCCAAAGCAGGCTGGATGAAGCTGAGGATAGAATCAGTGAGATGGAGGATAAGGTAGAAAAAAGCTCCCAGAAAGAGCAAGAAATGGAAAAACGGCTCAAAAAGAATGAAGAAGCATTTAGGGAAATGCAGGACAACCTGAAACGCAATAATATCCGTATAATAGGGATCCCAGAAGGAGAAGAAGAGGAGCAAGGAATAGAGAACCTCCTCGAAAAAGTAATGATGGAAAATTTCCCTAATTTGAGGAGAGAAAGGCTCTCAGGGATCCAGGAGGCACAGAGGACCCCACTCAAGAAGGACCCAAGGAGGTCCACTCCAAGACACATCATCATTAAAATGGCAAATGTCAAAGACAAAGAGAGAATCCTGAAGGCAGCAAGGGAGAAGGAGAAAGTAACATACAAGGGGGCCCCGATACGCCTAGGAGCTGACTTCTCAACAGAAACACTCCAAGCCAGAAGGGAATGGCAACAAATATTCCAAGCCATGAAAAGCAAGGGCCTACAGCCAAGGCTGCTCTACCCAGCTAGGCTCTCCATTAAAATAGAAGGAGAAATACGGAGTTTCCCAGACAAAAGAAAGCTAAAAGAACACATCTCTACCAAACCAGCACTCCAAGATATGCTAAGGGGACAGGTTTAAGCAGATGAAGGAAAAGAATGAGACAGAGAGGAACACAAGTACAAAGAGAAAAGATGAGTAAGTTTCTATCAGTAATATCTCTCAATGTGAATGGACTAAATGCCCCAATCAAAAGACACAGGGTAGCTGAATGGATAAGAAAACATGACCCACACATATGCTGCCTACAAGAGACCCACCTCAGAGCAAAAGACCTACACAGATTGAAAGTAAAGGGATGGAAAATAATATTCCAAGCAAATGGACATGAGAAAAAGGCTGGCGTTGCCATACTTGTATCAGACAAAGTAGATTTCAAAGCAAAGGCCATAAAGAGAGACCCAGAGGGGCACTTTATCATACTTAAAGGAAGAATCTATCAAGAAGACATCAACATTGTAAACTTATATGCTCCCAATATAGGAGCCACCAAGTTTATAAGGAAATTGTTGGATGACTTCAAAAAAGATATAGATAGCAACACACTGATAGTAGGGGATTTCAACACCCCACTGTCCAAAATGGACAGATCTTCCAAACAAAACATTAATAAACATATCGTGGCGCTGAATGACACACTGAATCAAAGAGACTTAACTGACATATATAGAATCTTACATCCCAAAGAAGAAAAATACACATTCTTTTCAAATGCTCACGGCAGTTTTTCAAAGATAGACCACATGATAGGACACAAAGCAAGCCTCAGTAAATTCAGGAAAATTGAAATAATACCAAACTTTTTCTCAGACCACAAGGCCTTGAAACTTGAAATCAAACTCAAAGAGAAACTTCAAAAACTTGGAAACTCATGGAGACTGAACAGTACACTTTTAAACAATGAATGGGTCAATAACGAGATAAGAGAAGAAATAAAAAAATTTCTGGAAACAAATGAAAATGAACAGACAACTGTCCAAAACCTATTGGACACAGCAAAGGCCGTCCTGAGAGGGAAGTTCATAGCAATACAGGCTTACCTGAAAAAGATAGAAACATTTCAAATAAAAGACCTAACACTACAACTTGAAAAACTGGAGAAACAACAACAAATAAATCCCAGAGCAAGTAGAAGGAAGGAAATAGTCAAGATTAGAGCAGAACTGAATGACATAGAGACAAAAAGAACAATTCAGAGGATCAACCAATCCAGAAGCTGGTTCTTTGAAAAGATTCATAAAATTGACAAGCCTTTAAGCAGACTCATCAAGAAAAAGAGGGAGAGGACCCAAATTAATAATATCAGAAATGAAAGAGGAGAAATAACAACTGATACCACAGAAATACAAATGATCATCAGAAACTATTATGAACAATTATATGCCAAGAAATTTTAAAATCTGGATGAAATGGACAAATTTTTAGAAAAGTATAATCTTCCAACACTGAAGGAGGAAGAAACAGAAAGCTTGAACAGACCGATAACAGTTGGGGAAATGGAAGCAGTAATCAGAAACTCCCGGCACACAAAATCCCAGGGCCAGACGGTTTCCCAGGAGAATTTTACAAAACATTTAAGGAAGAGCTAACCCCTGTCCTTCTCAGACTATTCCAAAAAATCCAAGAGGAGGGAAGACTGCCAGACTCCTTCTATGAGGCCAGCATCACCCTGATCCCAAAACCAGATAAAGACCCTACAAAGAAAGAAAACTACAGGCCAATTTCGCTGATGAACATAGATGCTAAAATCCTCAACAAAATATTGGCAAACCGCATCCAGCAATATATTCAAAAGATTATCCATCACGATCAAGTGGGATTCATCCCAGGGATGCAGGGATGGTTCAATATACGCAAATCAGTAAACGTGATACACCACATAAATCAAAGAAAAGACAAAAACCACATGATCATCTCGATAAATGCAGAAAAAGCATTTGACAAGGTACAGCACCCATTTATGATCAAAACACTCAGCAAAATGGGAATCAATGGGGCATTCCTCAACGTAATAAAGGCCATATATGAAAAACCTACAGCCAATATCATACTCAACGGGCAAAAACTAAAAGCTTTCCCACTAAGATCGGGAACACGACAAGGATGTCCGCTCTCACCGCTTCTTTTCAACATCGTATTGGAAGTCCTAGCCACAGCGGTCAGACAAGAGAAAGAGATAAAAGGCATCCAAATAGGAAAGGAGGAAGTAAAACTATCATTGTTTGCAGATGACATGATAGTGTACATAGAGAACCCTGTAGACTCTACCAAAAAACTCCTCAACCTAATAAGTGAATTTGGCAAAACAGCAGGATACAAAGTCAACATTCAGAAATCAAAGGCATTTTTGTACACCAGCAATGCAATAGAAGAAGAAGAAATCAGGAAAAATATACCATTCGATATAGCACGAAAAAAGATAAAGTACCTAGGGATAAATTTAACCAAAGACACAAAAGACCTGTATGCAGAAAACTATACAACATTGAAAAAAGAAATTAAGGAAGACACAAATAAATGGAAGCATATACCGTGCACATGGATTGGAAGAATTAATATCCTTAAAATGTCCATACTACCAAAAGCAATTTATAGATTCAACGCAATCCCTATTAAGATACCAATGACGTATTTCACAGAAATAGAACAGACATTTCAAAAATTTATATGGAACCATAAACGACCTCGAATAGCTGCAGCAATTTTGAGAAAGAAACACAAAGTAGGAGGGATCACAATACCGGACATCAAACTCTACTACAAAGCCACTATACTCAAAACAATCTGGTACTGGCACAAGAACAGACCCATAGACCAGTGGAACAGAATAGAAAGCCCAGAAATAAGCCCAGGTCTCAATGGACATCTAATATTTGACAAAGGGGGCAGAAGCATAAAATGGAGCAATAACAGCCTCTTCAACAAATGGTGTTGGGAGAGCTGGATGGCTACATGCAAAAAATTGAAATTGGATCATCAGCTTACACCATACACAAAAATAAACTCAAGATGGATAAAAGACTTAATTATAAGTAGCAACACCATCAAAGTCCTAGAGGAGAACATTGGCAGGAAACTCTCAGATATCCCACGCAGCAATTTTTTCACTGATATGTCTCCTAAAGCAAGGGACATAAAGGAAAGAATAAACAAGTGGGACCTCATCAAAATAAGAAGCTTCTGCACGGCTAAAGAAAACATCAGCAAAATGAAAAGGGAGCCAACCATTTGGGAAAATATATTTGCTAATGATACATCAGATAGAGGTTTGATCTCCAAGATATACAAAGAACTCACTCGACTTTACTCCAAGAAGACAAACGATCCAATCAAAAAAATGGGCAAAGGACCTGGGCAGATGCTTTTCTAAGGAGGAGATACAGAGGGCCCAGAGGCATTTGAAAGGATGCTCTGCATCACTAGCCATTAGAGAAATGCAGATCAAAACCACCATGAGGTACCACCTCACACCGGTCAGAATGGCCATCATAAACAGATCCACAAACAACAGGTGCTGGCGAGGCTGTGGAGAAAAGGGAACTCTAGTCCACTGTTGGTGGGAATGCAGACTGGTGCAGCCACTATGGAAAGCAGTGTGGAATTTCCTCAGAAAGCTGAAAATGGAACTGCCTTTTGGTCCAGCGATTCCCCTGCTGGGACTATACCCTGAGAACACCAAAACGCCAATACAAAAGAACCTATGCACCCCAATGTTCATAGCAGCACAATTTACAATAGCCAAGTGTTGGAAGCAACCTAAATGCCCATCAGTAGATGATTGGATCAAAAAGTGATGGTACATATACACAATGGAATACTACGCAGCAGAAAGAAAAAAAGAAGTACTAAACTTCGCGACAGCATGGATGGAACTGGAGAGCATCATGCTAAGCGAAATAAGCCAGGGGGCGAAAGACAAATACCATATGATCTCACCTATAAGCGGAACCTAACCAACAATGCAAAGAAGCAAGGCAAATATGACCGGCAACACTGAAAGGAAAAGAAATCAACAGAGACAAGAGGGAAGGGTGGGGCAGGGAAAGGGAAGGGAAGGGGAAAGTCAAGGAACATATAGCAAGGACTCATGGACAAAACCAAAGGGGAAGAGCTGAGGGAGGGAAGGTGGGAGGGGGCAAGGGAAAGAGGGGGGAAGGCAGAGACAAATGTATTTAAAAAGTAAATAAATTAATTAAAAAAATAAAAAATAAAAAAATAAAAAAGGAAATTTTCAGGTCAAAAAAAAAATAAAAAAATAAATAGAAGGAAGTCCTGTTACATGCTACAGCACGGATGAAACTTGAGGACATTGTGCTAAGCCAAAGTAATCCAGTAACAAAAGGAAAAATGTTATATGATTCTCTTTGTATGAAGAACCTTAAGTAGTCAAAATCATAGAAACAAAATTGAAAGGTGGTTGTCAAAGACTGGGGTTGTACTTGGTGGGTTTAGAGTTTTACTTCTGCAATGTGAATGTTTCAGAGATCTATTGCATAACTATGAATTCTACTGAACTGTACATTTAAAAATGTTAAAATAATAAATTTATATGTTTTTACATTACACACACACAACTTGATGTATGTTTTTCCCTTTCAGAGCAAATAAACTTCAATGTGGAAATCAATAACATGTCATGTCTTTGCCCAACCTGCTGTAATAAAATCGTCTCAGTTGATCAGTACCTGTTAATGACTTGATTCTTTATTTCCTTCTATAATGAGTCAGACTGTTAAAAAAAACCCCTGCTTGTTCTCTGTTAAAAAGCAGCATGTGAACTGGCTTCAGGTATAAGTGTTGCTGCACAGATAGCTGCTGTGTTAGTAGAAATAAACCCAGTGTTTCATTCCATTCCACACCTTAGCTCACCAAATAACTTATGTGAACATTCTTCCTTGCAGGGGTATCCAACCTTTTGGTGTTTCTGGGCCACAAAGAAATAAGAAGAGTTGTCTTGGGTCACAAATTAAATACACAAACAGTAATGAAAACTTATGAGCAAATATAAGGGTTTTAAGTAAATTTACAATTTTGTGTTGGGCTGCATTCATAGCCACCTTGGGCTGCATGTGGCCCACAGGCTGTGGGTTGGACACCCCTGCCTACAGCATGAGTTTTCAATGACAACCAGAAGCAAAAAATCAAGGGCTTCAATCTCTTATATATGCTGCACAGCTGCCAAGAACTTATTCATACTCTGCATTAACGATCACTTCAATCTACTAGAAAGCAAAAGGCACACTAATACACACCTTTCAAGTCACATTATATGTTAATGACATAGTGTGTATACAGCAATATCATTTGATACAGGAGTTTTGCCAACAATTATCCCTGATTTGACACTAACCATATTTATCATTAAATATGGTAGTTGTCTTTTTAACTTTATAAACTTTTCAGAGGTGGTTGACTTGTACCCTTTTTTATGATGAGAAGTACAATGCTGAGTGATACCTTAGAAATCTTGGTCTTTTCCTTTAATTTTATTGGTAGGATTCATCAAATTTGTACTGGAAGGCAGTATTTTTTCTTGTCATGGAAAAAAAGCAGATTGCTGTTGCAGAATGGCAACTGTACTGTCTGACAATTATATAAAACCTCTTTGTTAGACAGGACTGTTATCCAAATGATAGAAATCCACCTCACAGTAGCTTAAGGAGGAGTGGGAAGGAATATATTGACTCATAAGTGAAATTGCAGCGAGGGCAGAAAAGTTGAGTGATGTCTCATCCAATATATTAAAAAATATTGTCAGGCCTCTGTCCCTCCCTTGCCACCTCTTGGGTCTGTGCTTTTATGTTTCATTTCCAGGCAGGTTCTTTACATGTGACAGATGAAAGGTTGCATGATTCTTGTGACTTGAGATCCAAGAGAAATAGAACCCTCTCCTAGTGCCTATAGATAAAGACATGGAGAAGATTCTGGTTGTCCCAGACCCAGTTTGGGACATGTGTTCATGTTGGAACCAATGACAGTGGCCAGGAAAATAGATAATTTTGATTATCAATTTTAGACCATATGCTCACTTCTGTGACCAAGATTTCATTGCTACAAGTGAAGGAAAGAATATAGACATAAAATATTTTTCTTCTATTGCAGATATATTTAACAAAACCTCATAAAGAGACAAATAGATTACTGATCCCATAAAATTTAATTACTTGAGATTCAATGTTGTATTTCTTTTTTATATTTTATTTTTTACTTAATGGCATAAAATCACATTTATAGATATTTGAAAAGGAGCTCTTTGTGTTTAAAAATTATTTTCTGTTGAAGTATTTGTTACAAATTTAATAACTCCTCTTCAATAATCTACTCTTAAGTCTTTGGTTAATTTATTTTGTGATGAGGATATGAAATTATATAATAGAAACCAATAAAATACAAATCTAACCCATATAAAAAAAACTTGTATGACATAAAAATATGTTTGGGAAGACCAAACTGTTCCATGTTAACTGAATATTAGTGAAGATGAACTGACCAAATATAGAGAAGTTTTGGGAAAATCATAATTTTATCTAACCATCATAAAAGGTCTCAAGGCTTTAGTTCTTGGTGTTAGAAAAGACTTTTTTTTTACAAGAGATAGTAATGCACCTCAAATTAGCACAAGGAAGGGTGAGAAGGAGCATATTTCACTTGAAATTAATGAAGTATAAGTAAACAAAATGTTTAAGTGTTTTTCTTTTTTTCTTTTTTTCATAATTTTTTATTTTATTTTACTTTATTCTATTTTTTAAAATTTTATTTTAATTTATTTTTTCAAATACATTTGTCTCAGCCTCCCCCGCACCACTTTCCCTTGCCCCCTCTCTCCTTCCCTCCCTCGGCTCTTCCCCTTTGGTTCTGTCCATGAGTCCTTGCTATATGTTCCTTGACTTGCCCCTTCCCTTCCTTTCCCTGCCCCACCTTCCCTCTTGTCTCTGTTGATCTCTTTACCTTTCAGTGTTGCTGGTCATATTTTCCTTGCATCTTTGTATTGTTGGTTAGACAATACACCAATACACCAATACTCCACTTATAGGTGAGATCATATGGTATTTGTCTTTTGCCCTCTGGCTTATTTTCCTTAGCATAATGCTCTCCAGTTCCATCCATGCTGTCGTGAAGTTAAGTAGTTCTTTTTTTCTTTCTGCTGCATAGTATTCCACTGTGTATATGTACCATCACTTTTTGATCCAATCATCTACTGATGGGCATTTAGGTTGCTTCCAACACTTGGCTATTGTAAATTGTGTTGCGATGAACATTGCGGTGCATAGGTTCTTTTGTATTGGCATTTTGGGATTTTTAGGCTATAGTCCCAGCAGGGGAATCACTGGATCAAAAGGTCGTTCCATTTTCAGCTTCCTGAGGAAATTCCACACTGCTTTCTACAGTGGCTGCACCAGTCTGCATTCCCACCAACAGTGTACGAGGGTTTCCTTTTCTCCACAGCCTCGCCAGCACCTGTTGTTTGTGGATCTGTTTATGATGGCCATTCTGACCGGTGTGAGGTGGTACCTCAAGGTGGTTTTGATCTGCATTTCTCTGATGGCTAGTGATGCTGAGCATCCCTTCAAATGCCTCTGGGCATCTGTATCTCCTCCTTGGAAAAGCGTCTGCCCAGGTCCTTTGCCCATTTTTTGATTGGATCATTTGACTTCTTGGAGTGGAGCCGAGTGAGTTCTTTATATATCTTGGAAATCAAACCTCTATCTGATGTATCATTAGCGAATATATTTTCCCATACGGTTGGCTCCCTTTTCATTTTGCTGATGTTTTCTTTTGCCGTGCAGAAGCTTCTTATTTTGATGAGGTCCCACTTGTTTATTCTTTCCTTTATGTCCCCTGCTTTAGCAGACATATCAGTGAAAAAATTGCTGCGTGGGATATCTGGGAGTTTCCTCCATTTGTTCTCCTCTAGGACTTTTATGGTGTTGCGACTTATATTTAAGTCTTTTATCCCTCTTGAGTTTATTTTTGTGTATGGTGTCAGCTGATGATCCAATTTCAATTTTTTGCATGTAGCCATCCAGCTCTCCCAACACCGTTTGTTGAAGAGGCTATTATTGCTCCACTTTAGGGTTCTGCTCCAATTGTCAAATAGTAGTTGCCCATATAGACCTGGGCTTATTTCTGGGCTTTCTATTCTGTTCCACTGGTCTATGGGTCTGTTCTTGGGCCACTACCAGTTTGTTTTGAGTATAGTGGCTTTGTAGTAGAGTTTGACGTCCGGTATTGTGATCCCTCCTACTTTGTGTTTCGTTCTCAAAATTGCTGAGGCTATTCAGGGTCGTTTATGGTTCCATATAAATTTTTGAAATGTCTGTTCTATTTCTGTGAAATACGTCATTGGTATCTTAATAGGGATTGCGTTGAATCTATAAATTGCTTTGGGTAGTATGGACATTTTGAGGATATTAATTTTTCCAATCCATGACCATGGTATACACTTCCATTTATTTGTGTCTTCCTTAATTTCTTTTTTCAATGTTGTATAGTTTTCTGCATACAGGTCTTTTGTGTCTTTGGTTAAATTTATGCCTAGGTACTTTATTTTTCTTCTTGCTATATCGAATGGTATTTTTTTTTTCTGATTTCTTCTTCTTCTATTGCATTGCTGGTGTACAAAAATGCCTTTGATTTTTGAATGTTGACTTTGTATCCTGCTGTTTTGCCAAATTCACTTATTAGGTTGAGTAGGTTTTTGGTGGAGTCTACAGGGTTCTCTATGTACACTATCATGACATCTGCAAACAATGATAGTTTTACTTCCTCCTTTCCTATTTGGATGCCTTTTATCTCTTTCTCATGTCTGACCGCTGTGGCTAGGACTTCCAATACAATGTTGAAAAGAAGCAGTGAGAGTGGACATCCTTGTTGTGTTCCCAATCTTAGTGGGAAAGCTTTCAGTTTTTGCCCATTAAGTATGATATTGGCTGTGGGTTTTTCATATATGGCCTTTATTACGTTGAGGAATGCCCCATTTATTCCCATTTGGCTGAGTGTTTTGATCATAAATAGGTGCTGTACCTTGTCAAATGCTTTTTCTGCATCTATTGAGATGATCATGTGGTTTTTGTCTTCTCTTTTATTTATGTGATGTATCACAGTTACTGATTTGCATATATTGAACCATCCCTGCATCCCTGGGATGAATCCCACTTGATCGTGGTGGATAATCTTTTGAATGTATTGCTGGATGCGGTTTGCCAATATTTTGTTGAGGATTTTAGCATCTATGTTCATCAGCGAAATTGGCCTGTAGTTTTCTTTCTTTGTAGGGTCTTTTTCTGGTTTTGGGATCAGGGTGATGCTGGCCTCATAGAAGGAGTGTGGGAGTCTTCCCTCCTCTTGGATTTTGTGGAATAGACTGAAAAGGACAGGGTTTAGCTCTTCCTTAAATGTTTTGTAAAATTCTCCTGGGAAACCATCTGTCCCTGGGCTTTTGTGTGCTGGGAGTCTTGATTACTGCTTCCATTTCCCCAGCTGTTATTGGTCTGTTCAAGCTTTCTGTTTCTTCCTCCTTCAGTGTTGGAAGATTATACTTTTCTAAAAATTTGTCCATTTCATCCAGATTTTCAAATTTCTTGGCGTATAATTGTTCATAATAGTTTCTGATGATCATTTGTATTTCTGTGGTATCAGTTGTTATTTCTCCTCTTTCATTTCTGATATTATTAATTTGGGTCCTTTCCCTCTTTTTCTTGATGAGTCTGCTTAAAGGCTTGTCAATTTTATTAATCTTTTCAAAGAACCAGCTTCTGGATTGGTTGATCCTCTGAAGTGTTCTTTTTGTCTCTATGTCATTCAGTTCTGCTCTAATCTTGACTATATCCTTCCTTCTACTTGCTCTGGGATTTATTTGTTGTTGTTTCTCCAGTTTTTGAAGTTGTAGTGTTAGGTCTTTTATTTGAAATGTTTCTATCTTTTTAAGGTAAGCCTGTATTGCTATGAACTTCCCTCTCAGGACCGCCTTTGCTGTGTCCCATAGGTTTTGGACTGTTTTCTGTTCATTTTCATTTGTTTCCAGAAAGTTTTTGATTTCTTCTCTTATCTCATTATTGACCCATTCATTGTTTAATAGTGTACTGTTCAGTCTCCATGAGTTTCCAAGTTTTTGAAGTTTCTCTTTGAGGTTGATTTCGAGTTTCAAGGCCTTGTGGTCTGAGAAAAAGTTTGGTATTATTTCAATTTTCCTGAATTTTGCTGAGGCTTGCTTTGTGTCCTATCATGTGGTCTATCTTTGAAAAACTGCCATGAGCATTTGAAAAGAATGTGTATTTTTCTTCTTTGGGATGTAAGGTTCTATATATGTCAGTTAAGTCTCTTTGATTCAGTGTGTCATTCAGCGCCACGATATGTTTATTAATGTTTTGTTTGGAAGATCTGTCCATATTTGACAGTGGGGTGTTGAAATCCCCTACTATCAGTGTGTTGCTGTCTATATCTTTTTTGAAGGCATCCAACAATTTCCTTATAAACTTGGGGGATCTTATATTGGGAGCATATAAGTTTACAATGTTGATGTCTTCTTGATGGATTCTTCCTTTGAGTATTATAAAGTGCCCCTGTGGGTCTCTCTTTACGGCCTTTGCTTTGAAATCTACTTTGTCTGACACAAGTATGGCAACGCCAGCCTTTTTCTCATGCCCATTTGCTTGGAATTTTTTTTCCATCCCTTTACTTTCAATCTGTGTAGGTCTTTTGCTCTGAGGTGGGTCTCATGTAGGCAGCATATGTGTGGGTCATGTTTTCTTATCCATTCAGCTACCCTGTGTCTTTTGATTGAGGCATTTAGTCCATTCACATTGAGAGATACTACTGATAGAAACTTACTCATCTTTTTCTTTGTACTTGTGTTCCTCTCTGTCTCATTCTTTTCCTTCATCTGCTTAAACCAGTCCCCTTAGCATATCTTGGAGTGCTCGTTTGGTAGAATTGTATTCTTTTAGCTCTCTTTTGTCTGGGAAACTCCGTATTTCTCCTTCTATTTTAATGGAGAGCCTAGCTGGGTAGAGCAGCCTTGGCTGTAGGCCTTTGCTTTTCATGGCTTGGAATATTTGTTGCCATTCCCTTCTGGCTTGTAGTGTTTCTGTTGAGAAGTCAGCTCCTAGGCGTATCGGGGCTCCCTTGTATGTTACTTTCTCCTTCTCCCTTGCTGCCTTCAGGATTCTCTCTTTGTCTTTGACATTTGCCATTTTAATGATGATGTGTCTTGGAGTGGACCTCCTTGGGTCCCTCTTGAGTGGGGTCCTCTGTGCCTCCTGGATCCATGAGAGCCTTTCTCTCCTCAAATTAGGGAAATTTTCCATCATTACTTTTTCGAGGGGGTTCTCTATTCCTTGCTCCTCTTCTTCTCCTTCTGGTATCCCTATTTTATGGATATTATTGCGTTTCAGGTTGTCCTGCATTTCCCTAAATGCGTCTTCATTCTTTTTGAGCCGTTTTTCCATTTCTTGTTCTTTCTGGGAGCTTTTTTCTACCTTGTCTTCCATCTCACTGATTCTATCCTCAGCTTCATCCAGCCTGCTTTGGATTCCTTCTACTGTGCTCTTCAATTCAGAAATAGTATTCTTCATATCCTCTTGTGTCTTCTTGATAGTTTCTATGTCCTTTTCCAGGCTGATATAGTTTGGTGTAAGATCCTGATAGTTTCTCTGCAGTTTCTCATAGTTCTCTTTGAGCTGGCTGAGCTCATTGAGCTTCCTTAGAACCATTGTTTGAATTCACTGTACGATAGTTCCCTTGCCTCTATTTCATTTAGCTCTCTCTGTGGGGAGTCCCCTTTTCCACTCATTTGAGGGGAACTTCTTTTTCTTCCCATTTTTGTGAGAGTCTGTTAAGTATTTTTGTCCTTTACCTTTCTTTCTGGGCTTGCCTGTGATGATGTCAGTTGTTGACCCTATAGGGCCTTGGGTTGTTTGTTTGAGCCTTTCAGGAGTCTAATGCCTGTGTCTGACTCCTGCTTGGAGCAGCTCTGTGACCCCTTCGGTCAGGGCTGGGCTATTTTTTGGGATCTCTCTGCGCTCTCACGTGGGCTCCTGAGCGCATTCCTAACGCGGCAGGGTCCCTCACCTGCCTGGGCTCACATGTGCTTGCCCCAGACCAGGGGGCTTATTCGCGACCTCACGTACTCATCCGGCCTCCCTGGCATGCGAGCTTCATGGCTCTGGTCAGTTTAGGGTCTTCTATTGTGTTTTCCCCGCTTTTGGCTCTTTGGGTGCATTGCTTGCCCTCGCCAATTGGGGACTACGGAAATGGGAGGAAATCAGCTCTAGGACTCTCCGGTTAATCCTGTTTCTGGTCTCTCCTCCAGGGACTCTGGTCAGCTCTACTAATTTTGTGGGCTGCTCCGCAATCGCGGCGGGTAGGTCAATTTATGCCTGCCCTTGCCCCTCTGTGCACTCCCTCGCAGGCCGTATGGGTGCCAGTCTGTGTGAGGCCTTGCCGGCAGGTGCAAGTGTTCGCCAGCCCGCGTCCATCACACACATGCTTGCCAACCCTCGTCGGTCACTCAGCGCAAGTGTGCGCGCCTGCTCTGGGTGTTTTGGGGGTGTCTATGTTTCCTTTTCAGCTTTTGGCTCTTTGGGGGTGTGGCCTCTTCCCGCGCAATGGAGACTATGGCAAGGAGAAGGAGTCGGAACTCCCCGGTTCCTCCTCCCGTTCTTTCCCCAATGCCTCCGTTTCTAGTCTCCCCTCAGGGGCCTCTGAGCAGTTCTGTGACCCCTTCGGCCAAGGATCCACCCCCTGTGCGGACTGCGTTTCAATCGCAGGCAGTCTGGTTCATGCGCGCCCCGCTTCTGCCTCTTGGGGTCGCGCCTTTCCAGCCCACAATGGAGACTACCGAACGGGGAGGGAGTCGGGACTCCCCAGTTCCTCTTCCTGTTCTTTCCCCAATGCCTCTGTCTCCAGTCTCTCCTCAAGGCTCTCCCAGCCAGTCTGCACTCAGCCCCGCGGCTCACTTGCGTACAAGCTGTGTGCGAAGTGCAGAAAAGGCAGGTTAATTGATTCCCTTATGCCTGAGCGAGATGGTAGCTGCAGTGTGGGAGGTGCGTTATCACCCTGGCTCCACCCGCTGCCGTGTCAGTTCTCTTCACAAAGTTTTCCTCACCAGTCTTTTCCCAGGCACCAGCCCACCCTGCTGCCGCCTCTACCCAGCGATCAAGGAGGGTGGCTGCCGCTGCAACTTTTGCGTTTGCCCTTTAAATGTCTCTTTGCATCCCCAGCCACCTGTGTATGGCAGAGAGCGCCCCTAACCTTTTCGGGGTTGTGTTTTGTCTGTATTTTCTTGGTTTTAGCTGCTGTAGTTTAGGGGTCCCTGTTTATGATTCAGACCCCGTTGTTCTCGGGGGAAGCTAACTGGCCGTTTCAATGTCCCTCTGGTGCCAGTGCCCGTGCGCACCCAGCCCACCCTCTCGAGCCTCCACCACACTTCTCACCCATTGGGATGTGTGAGAGTCGAATCCACTGTCCGCGGCACCAAGGCTCCTCTCCCACTATCACTCCACTGCTTTCCAGGCGGTTACTCCACTATTTAGTTGCAATTTCAGTTTGGTCTTGGGAGGAGGTCAGCGTGACTCCCATTCACTCCTCTGCCATCTTCTGATCCCTCTCCATCTTAAGTGTTTTTCTTTGAGAACTGCCAAAACTCGTCCTGACCCCTTGATAAACAGCTGCAGACCACACTCCAAGGACTAGCACTTTCTCCTACAAGGGCATTTTCAGAGTCAGCATCCCCCATGAGCCAGGGCACCACACAATTTGGGAAGACTTTTAAAAATATGGATCGAATGTATCTGAACAATAAAAAAAATAGGGAATCACTCCTGAAGGTCTAACATTCATGTAGTAGGAATTCTGGAAACATAGAATAAAGAAAATGGAGCATTATGGTAGCTAATCTTCAAAGATGACTCCCCAATGGAAAAAAATATATATGGATTGCCAGCCTAACTTCTTACCAACCAAGTAAGATAAGAATTCCCCTGGGCAATGCCCAGGAATCTTTTTTTTTTAAAAAAATCTTTCCATGCAATTTGAATACCTCTCTTCCGGCGTCTGGCAATAGGATCCATTTATTAATCACACCCTAAACACTCCCTTCTCTGCTATATTCCCCGAGGTCAAACAACTTATCATGCCCATTTTTCCTGTCCGTATTCTTCCTCAGTTCTTTCACAGAACACTGTTGGAAGCAGCTTCTGAGATAGGTAACTCATAATATCCTGAGCAACACAGCTCTGACCCCCAAAGCTGCATATCTTACTAAGCCAAATAAAAACCTATGATTAAAAAGACCTTCCCTACACAGAAGGAAGTTTGATATTAGGCCATTGCTACTTGATTATCCCCTTTCAAGGGGAGACAGGTTGTGTTTCAGTGTTCAATACTGTAAGCAGTGGCTGAAAGTATTCCTTCTGATCACAAAGAGCACATCCTTTAAAAATAATTGGTGCAAGTTTGTAGCAAAGGTCAGCAAACTGATGGCTGCCAGCCAAATTCACCCTATGGCATGCTTTTATATTATCTGTGAACTAATAATTTTTTTTACATTTTTAAAGGTGTGTAAAAATAAAATTAAGAAGAATCTGTGGCCATTAATGCCTGAAATATTTACCATCTGGTCCCTTACAGAAAAATTTGCTGATCTTTCTCTTAAAGTCCCTTTAGGCTGGAGCACCTGGTTACTACTTGGCTGGTCCTCCTCTTAAAGTAACTCTTCACAGCCCCTCCACGAAGACCAGCTGAGTCATTTCTGACCTAGTTCACAGAACTATCCTGTTTGTATGTGGTGTGTAGGTAAATGTTCAACAATCTGAAAGCCCTGATTTATAGCTTCTACAAATTTCTTTGGTGTAAATACTCCCCTCCATGGCTGATTTCAAGCGACCAACATGGTATTACTGAACATGGAATTGGGAATATATGCGCATAGTCAGATGTTGCTAGACAGTGGGAGCCGACTCCAGCACACCATTGCCTCATCTTAAAAATTGTAAGGCATCTGATATAGTGGAAAGAACATCATCTTCTAGTTAAACATGATCACATTCAATACAATCTTCACCACTTAACTGGTTGGATGACCTTCAAAGTCACTTAACCTCAGTGAGCTTGTTTCCTCATTTGGAAATTTACTATAATGCCACATACTTCTCAGGGAAAAGGGATTAGGAAGAGTAAGAATAGGTACAAGTAAATACACCGCACAATGTTTGACACATACTTTCCCCACTTTCCCTCCACTGGCCCAATAGCAGGGTGAAGGTTTCTTATTCCTTCCTCTATTTCCTCAACAGCTCTCTCTGCTTAATCCAGAACTGGATGTGGCCAAGTGATCCTCCCTCTCAGTCTGTTGTGGAGTTGAGGGTCACCAGAGGTGTTTGGATCTCAGGAAATATTTGAGGTCTAAGGGTGTAGGCTGGGGCCTTAGGAGCAGAACAAACTCAGAACTTTGGGTGGGTTTCCCCAAGGATAAGTCTGTCTAAGGAGAAAATGTTCACTAGATGCTATTTGAAGGGCTGAGTTCTAGCCTTATTTTTACTGCATCTACTGTTCCTGGACAATTATATGGGATATAGGAGCCATTTAATATGAGGGGGGACCCCCTCAAAAATGAAATTTATTTATAAAAAATTGTGTATTTATTCTTACATGTTTAAACTTCAGCCACCTTCAAACTACTCTCCATTTCATTCAATACCATCTAGACTTTTTTCCACCTCTCAAAATAGTATTTGAACTCATTGATTTTGATGCTTTTTAGTGCTTCTGCCATTTTTTTTCACTTCTTCCACATAAGCAAGTGTTCCTTCTTGAGGACTTTTTTCATCTGTGGAAACAACAACAAAAAAGCCACTCAGGGTGAGATCAGGTGAATAGGGAGGGTGGGGCAAGGGGGTCACGCCATTTTGGGTGGAAAACTCCTGAATACTCAACATGTTGTGGACAGGTGTACTTGTAAATCACCCATTATGAAATGGGCAAACTTGCTCAAGGAGTCTTCAAAGAAATTCACTAAAGCCAAAGGCAGCCTCTTACAACAGTGCCAGCTGGTACACTGACACAGATGGGTTCCTAGAATGCTCACCTAGTGGGGAAAGCCTGCACTACTAGGGGACCCCCTCCTGTTTTGGAGGAGGTCCCTTCTCATATATAATTGCTGGATGAATGAATGATGAATATATGTGCTAATATATGTATGCAATCACAATCAAACAGTGATTAAGAGACTGGCTTCTGAACAGCCTGAATTTGAATCCTAGCTTTGTTTCTTATTAGTAGGACAACTTTCTTAACTCCTCTATATCTCAGTTTCATTATCTGCAAAATAGGTAATAATAGTATCTACATCTTTGGATTGATTTATAGTACTTAGTAAAATAAGACTGAAATAATAAGTATGTAATAATGTAAGCTACTATTATTTTTATAAAGTCAACATTAACAATGGGTATTCATTGATATCTACTATATCTCATGTTCTTTGTATAATCTATCTGTTGGATCATTTTTTCAAGGAAAGGAAGCACACCATGACATAAGAGTTCCACTCTAATGTAGGGGGCCGCTTTGAGTGGTATTGGGGATTGTAGTCCTACACAAGCTGGGGCCTAGGAGAGGACCCGTAAGACTTGGCCAGAACACATTTGTAATGTGGTTGATAGGCAAGACCTGATAATAACTCCAAGGGCTCCTGGGGGAAATCAGGCGTAGAAGTAAATTACACTCCTTGAAACATGCTTTATTTCTCCCTCAAGCTCTGTTAATCTTATACCAGATAACCAGCTCAAGGCTGGGAAAGAAATTTACAAAATTCCAGGACCCTGACCCAAATCCCATCTGGTGCCACAATGTTAGCTCAATCCGGACCCAAAAAAGTTCAGTGTGTTCCTGCCCTTGTCTTCTTTAAACATCATCTATTCTCTTTAAGCTTAAGTTTCTGATCTAATTAGATTACCTATACATTCTTGCTACCTATCCCCCACTTGTAACCCTCTCAATAACAGCCATTGAGCACAGGGGCTCAGGGCATTCTCCTTTAGAGAGAATCACCTTCCCCTTTCCTTGATAAGCAAATGGTGTCTGGAACGAGTTTTTTCTTCATCCGCAGCAAACCAGGGGACTTTGCGGGCTGGAGTCCCCCATACTCTAATATGTCAAGATGCCTACTTTTAATAAACCAAATTTATTGTAGTGAAATAGTTCTATTCTTTTGGTCCCTCATGCTTATAAGATTAAAGGAGCAAAGACTGAAATGAATCAAACCAAGTCTGAATTATAGTAGCAAAGGAAGATCTTAAATCCCATGGCCCACTCTTGCCTCTGAAATGTTCTCTGCCTCACAGTCATGTTCACTCCAACTGTATTAATTCTTAGACTTTATAGGACATGTGATGAGAAGAGATAATGTTTAGAAATGTAATGTTTTGATGTAAATATTATGTTGCATCAATTTGATACTTTTTGGAAGTGGTGGTATGGGGTAGATTCAACTTTTAGCCTTTATTTTTTCTAGCAACTAATGTGAGGAATGAGTACTGTCCCAGCACTGCCACCCTTCACCACTGAACATAATCTCATTCCTGAGCATTATCCACGTATTTACATGGTGCCAATTTTACTGTGGGCAATTTGCTGTTAAATCCTGCAATTAAACTTTGGTTTTATAGTTAAGTAAGTGGATTTAGATCCTGGCTTAAGTGTGTGGCTTTATTGTTTTTGAGTTGGGCTGTGCCTTGTGTAATGACTATCATAATAAAATACCTAATGTTCTGAATGACTTTGGCTTGGGAGAATCGCCCTCTTCTATTAGCAAAACAGTAGATAATATTCCTGGAAATGTGGCATAATTCCTTAAATTTTCATCTCATGAAATAGAATAAATAATCTTTATTGATAAAATTAATGAAAAAATAGAAAAGAAATCAAAGGCTATTTCAAAATTAAGAAATGAATCAGGAGTCAGACATGGAGCTAAAATAAGGATAAGACAACTCCCAAAGGTGGGACTCACAGGGGTGATTCAGGTGATGGAAAGACTTAGTGGCATTGTGTTCATACCTCAGTATTTTTGGAAGAGCCAAGCCACTCTTTCTGTCTCTTTGTCTCTCTGTTTCTCTTTCTGTCTATCTCTCTCCCTCTCTTTCTTTCGTTTTGTTGAAGGGTATATGGATTATATATAAATGTCAAAAGGTAGCCTAAAAACACATGCATCACTATTTCATTGTAAAAACTATCCTGAGGTTATATGTTTGCTTTTTGATTTACTTATATCTAATTATTTCCCTACCCTATAATGTGTAACTGACATTTCTACATTTTTTTTCCTAGTCCCCTACCCTTAATATCACACATTCTTTTCCTTTTTTTACATTGGAAGGTAATTCTGAGTTCACCACTTTTATTTTTTCTGGCTTCTAGTAGCCATGGATGAAGTTTTCACATGTAATGTGCAAATCTCTTCCTGCAAACAGACATGGTGGGATAAAAGCTGAGGTATCCTTGCATTTAGGAGTCTGAAAGGAACTCACGGGAGCTGTCACTGGTCAAACATAGGACACTTTGAGCACTTAAAAGAATGATTGCAATTGTTTGGAACACATTAAATGGATGAAAGTCTTCGAGTTTATGGGAAAAAGAACAATTCTCATCATTATCAAAGGAAGTGCAGAAATATCTTACTCTAAAAATTGATAATTAAGGCAAAGAATCAATATTCATCTTGCTTTTCCTGTTTGAGCTGTATTTTGAGAAGCCAAAGATCTCAAACAATGAAAGTGAGCTCTTCTTAACAGCTAATAAATGTTTAAAGAATTAGGAGAAAAAGATGGTGGAGGAGTGAATAGGAGTCATGCTGACCTCCTCCTCCCAAGACCAAACTGGAATTGCAGCTAACTAATGGAGTAATCACCTGGAAAACAATGGAACTATAGTTGAAGAGGAGCCTTGGAGCTGCAGACAGACAGTGGATTCAACTCTCACACATCCCAATGGGTGAGAAGTGCGGTGGAGGCTCGAGAGGGTGGGCTGGGCACCCACAGGCACCAGCACCAGAGGGACATTGAAATGGCCAGTTGGTTCCCCCTGAGAAGAACAGGGTCTGAATCATAAACAGGGACCCCTAGACTACAGCAGCTGAAACCAGGAAAACGCACAGACAAAACGCAACCCCAAAAAACTTAGAGGCGCTCTCTGCCAGAGACAGGTGGCTGGGGATGCAAAGAGACATTTAAAAGGCCAACGCAAAAATTGCAGTGGCAGCCACCCTCCTTGATCTCTAGATAGAGGAGGCAGCAGAGTGGGCTGGTGCCTGGGAAAAGACTGGTGAGGAAAACTTTGTGAAGAGAACTGATTTGGTGGCCAGTGGAGCCCCAGTGATAACGCACCTCCCACACTGCAGCTACCATCTCGCTCAGGCATAAGGGAATCAATTAACCTGCCATCTGTGCACTCCGCACACAGCTTGTGCATGTGAGCTGGAGGACTGAATGCAGACTGGCTGGGAGAGCCTTGAGGAGAGACTGGAGACGGAGGTGTTGGGTAAAGAACGGGAGGAGGAACCGGGGAATTCCGACTCCTTCTCCTTTTCCTAGTCTCCATTGCGTGGGACACACCCTCAAAGAGCCAAAAGCCGAAAAGCACACAATAGAGAGCCCCAAACCACTCAGTACAGGTGCACACACTTGCGCCAAGTGGCCGGCGAGGACTGGCGAGTGTGTGTGTGGACCCGCGCGGGCTGGCAAGGGCTCCGCCGGCTGGCAAGTCCTCCCCCAGGTTGGCACCGATGGGGCCTGTGAGGGAGTGCGAAGATCAGCGAAGGCAGGTATAAATTGACCCGCGCAGGACCATGACTGCAGAGCAGTCCGAGAAATAGTGGTTCCCAGCTGAAGGGGTCACAGAGCTGCCCAGAGACCCTGGAGGAGAGACCAGAGACAGGATTAACTGGAGAGTCCTGGAGCTGACTTCCGCCCATTTCCATAGTCTCCATTTGATGAGGGCAGGCAACGCATCCAAAGAGCCGAAAGCGGGAAGGCACACAATAGAAGACCCTAAATGGACCCGTGCCAGGGTGCCCACTGGCCTGGTGGGTCAGACAAGTATGCGAGGTCGGGAAGAAGCCCCCTGGGCTGGGGCAAGCATGCATGAGCCCAGGTGGGCGGGGGATCCTGCCTGGCCAGGGACCCCAATCAAGAGGCTGTTGTGAGAGTGCAGAGCGATCTACAGAAATAGTGGATCCCTGCTCAAAGGAATGACACAGCCGCCCAAACCAGGAGTCAGACACAGAGAGTAGACTCCTGGAGGGCTCAAACAAACGACCCAAGGCCATCAAATGGTCAACAAATGACAACATCAGAAGAAGGCCCAGAAAGAAAAGTAAAGGAAGTAATAAATAAATAAATAAATAAGAAGACCCGCCTACTACTATAGAAGTTTAATCCACAAGTAAGGAAATCTAGACAGATCAATTGAAGCAAAAGCAAAAATCAATCAGTCAATCAATCAATCAATCAATTACTTAGCAGACTCTCACAAAAATGGGAAGAAAAAGAAGTTCACCCCAAATGAATGGAAAAGGGGAATCCCCACACAGACAGCTAAATGAAACATAGGCAAGGGAACTATCGTACAGTGAATTCAAAACAATGGTTCTAAGGAAGCTCAATGAGCTCAGCCAGCTCAAAGAGAACTATGAGAAACTGCAGAGAAACTATCAGGATCTTACACCAACTATATCAACCTGGAAAAGGACATAGAAACTATCAAGAAGACACAAGAGGATATGAAGAATACCATTTCTGAATTGAAGAACACGGTAGAAGGAATCCAAAGCAGGCTGGATGAGGCCGAGGATCTAATCAGTGCGATGGAGGACAAGGTAGAAAAAAGCTCCCAAGAAGAACAAGAAATGGAAAAAAGACTCAAAAAGAATGAAGAGGCATTGAGGGAAATGCAAGACAATCTGAAACGCAATAGTATCCATATAATAGGGATACTAGAAGGAGAAGAAGAGGAGCAAGGGATAGAGAACTCCTTCAAAAAAGTAATGATGGAAAATTTCCCCAATTTGAGGAGAGAAAAGGTCTCATGGATCCAGGAGGCACAGAAGACCCCACTCAAGAGGGACCCAAGGAGGTCCCCTCCAAGACACATCATCATTAAAATGGCAACTATCAAAGACAAAGAGAGAACCCTCAAGGCAGCAAGGGAGAAGGAGAAAGTAACATACAAGGGGGCCATGATACGGCTAGGAGCTGACTTCTCACCAGAAACACTATAAGCCAGAGGGAATGGCAACAAATATTCCAAGTCATGAAAAGCAAAGGCCTACAACCAAGGCTGCTTTACCCAGCAAGGCTCTCAATTAAAATTGAAGGGGAAATAAGGAGTTTCCTAGACAAAAGAGAGCTAAAAGAATACGATTCTACCAAACGAGCACTCCAAGATATGCTAAGGGGACTGGTTTAAGCAGATGAAGGAAAAGAATGAGACAGAGAGGAACACAAGTACAAAGAGAAACAATGAATAAGTTTCTATCAGTAATAACTCTCAATGTAAATGCACTAAATGCCCCAATCAAAAGACACAGGGTAGCTGAATGGATAAGAAAACATGACCCACACATATGCTGCCTAAAAGAGACCTACCTCAGAGCAAAAGACCTACACAGTAAGGGGATGGAAAAAAAAATTCCAAGCAAATGAGCAAGAGAAAAAGGCCGGGATTGCCATACTTGTATCAGACAAAGTAGATTTCAAAACAAAGGCCATAAAAAGAGAACCAGAGGGGCACTTTATAATACTCAAAGGAAGAATCCATCAAGAAGACATCAACATTGTAAACTTATATGCACTCAATATAGGAGCTCCCAAGTTTATAAGGAAATTGTTGGACAACTTCAAAAAAGATATAGACAGCAACACACTGATAGTAGGGGATTTCAACACCTCACTGTCAAAAATGGACAGATCTTCCAAACAAAACATTAATAAACATATCGTGGCGCTGAATGACACACTGAATCACAGAGACTTAACTGACATATATAGAACCTTACATCCCAAAGAAGAAAAATACACATTCTTTTCAAATGCTCATGGCAGTTTTTCAAAGATAGATCACATGATAGGACACAAAGCAAGCCTCAGCAAATTCAGGAAAATTGAAATAATACCAAACTTTTTCTCAGACCACAAGGGCTTGAAACTCGAAATCAAACTCAAAGAAAAACTTCAGAAACTTGCAAACTCATGGAGACTGAACAGTACACTATTAAACAATGAATCGATCAATAATGAGATAAGAGAAGAAATCAAAAACTTTCTGGAAACAAATGAAAATGAACAGACAACAGTCCAAAACCTATGGGACACAGCAAAGGACACTTCCCTGAGAGGGAAGTTCATAGCAATACAGGCTTACCTTAAAAAGATAGAAACATTTCAAATAAAAGACCTAACACTACCTCTTCAAGAACTGGAGAAACAACAAATAAATCCCAGAGCAAGTAGAAGGAAGGAAATAGTCAAGATTAGAGCAGAACTGAATGACATAGAGACAAAAAGAACACTTCAGAGGATCAACCAATCCAGAAGCTGGTTCTTTGAAAAGATTAATAAAATTGACAAACCTTTAAGCAGACTCATCAAGAAAAAAAGGGAGAGGACCCAAATTAATAATATCAGAAATGAAAGAGGAGAAACAACAACTGATACCACAGAAATACAAAGGAACATTAGAAACTATTATGAACAATTATATGCCAAGAAATTTGAAAATCTTGATGAAATGGACAAATTTTTAGAAAAGTATAATCTTCCAACACTGAAGGAGGAAGAAACAGAAAGCTTGAACAGACCGATAACAGCTGGGGAAATGGAAGCAGTAATCAAGAAACTCCCAGCGCACAAAAGCCCAGGGCCAGATGGTTTCACAGGAGAATTTTACAAAACTCTTAAGGAAGAGCTGACCCCTGTCCTTCTCAGACTATTCCAAAAAATCCAAGAGGAGGGAAGACTCCCAGACTCTTTCTATGAGGCCAGCATCACCCTGATCCCAAAACCAGATAAAGACCCTACAAAGAAAGAAAACTACAGGCCAATTTCGCTGATGAACATAGATGCTAAAATCCTCAACAAAATATTGGCAAATCGCATCCAACAATACATTCAAAAGATTATCCACCACAATCAAGTGGAATTCATCCCAGGGATGCAGGGGTGGTTCAATATATGCAAATCAGTAAACGTGATACATCACATAAATAAAAGAAAAGACAAAAACCTCATGATCATCTCAATAGATGCAGAAAAAGGATTTGATAAGGTATAGCACCATTTATGATCAAAACACTCAGCAAAATGGGAATAAAGGGGGCATTCCTCAATGTAATAAAGGCCATATATGAAAAACCTACAGCCAATATCATACTCAACGGGCAAAAACTGAAAGCTTTCCCACTAAGATCGGGAACACAACAAGGATGTCCACTTTCACAGCTTCTTTTCAACATCGTATTGGAAGTCCTAGCTACCGTGGTCATACAAGAGAAAGAGATAAAAGGCATCCAGATAGGAAAGGAGGAAGTAAAGCTATCATTGTTTGCAGATGACATGATAGTGTCCATAGAGAACCCTGTAGACTCCACCAAAAACCTACTCAACCTAATAAGTGAATTTGGCAAAACAGCAGGATACAAGGTCAACATTCAAAAATCAAAGGCATTTTTGTACACCAGCAATGAAATAGAAGAAGAAGAAATCAGAAAAAAAAAATACCATTCGATATAGCAAGAAGAAAAATAAAGTACCTAGGAATAAATTTAACCAAAGAGGAAAAACACCTGTACGCAGAAAACTATACAACATTGAAGAAAGAAATTAAGGAAGACACAAATAAATGGAAGCATATACCGTGCTCATGGATTGGAAGAATTAATATCCTCAAAATGTCCATACTACCCAAAGCAATTTATAGATTCAATGCACTCTCTATTAAGATACCAATGACATACTTCACAGAAATAGAACAGACATTTCAAAAATTTATATGGAAGTATAAACGAGCCTGAATAGCTGCAGCGATTTTGAGAAAGAAAAACAAATAGGAGGGATCACAATACCAGACATAAACTATAGTACAAAGCCACTGTACTCAAAACAGTCTGGTACTGGCACAAGAACAGACCCATAGACAATTGGAACAAAATAGAAAGCCCAGAAATAAGCCCAGGTCTCTATGGGCATCTAATATTTGACAAAGGGGGCAGAAGCATAAAATGGATCCATAATAGCCTCTTCAACAAATGGTGTTGGGAGAGCTGGACAGCTACATGCAAAAAATTGAAGTTGGATCATCAGCTTACACCATACACAAAAATAAACTCAAGATGTATAAAAGACTTAAATGAAAGTCGCAACACCATAAAAGTCCTAGAGGAGAACATTGGCAGGTAACTCAGATATCCCACGTAGCAATTTTTTCACCGATATGTCTCCTAAAGAAAGGGACATAAAGGAAAGAATAAACAAGTGGGACCTCATCAAAATAAGAAGCTTCTGCATGGCTAAAGAAAACATCAGCAAAATGAAAAGTGAGCCAACCCTATGGGGAAATATATTTGCTAGTGATACATCAGATAGAGGTTTGATCTCCAAGATATATAAAGAACTCACTCGACTCCACTCAAAGAAGACAGATGATCCAATCAAGAAATGGGCAAAGAACCTGGGCAGACGCTTTTCCAAGGAGGAGATACAGAGGGCCCACAGGCATTTGAAAAGATGCTCAGGATCACTAGCCATCAGAGAAATGCAGATCAAAATCACCATGAGGTACCACCTCACACCAGTCAGAATGCCCATCATAAACAGATCAACAAACAACAGGTGCTGGCGAGGCTGTGGAGAAAAGGGAACCCTAGTCCACTGTTGGTGGGAATGCAGACTGGTGCAGCCACTGTGGAAAGCAGTGTGGAATTTCCTCAAGAAGCTGAAAATGGAACTGCAATTTGATCCAGTGATTCCCCTGCTGGGACTATAGCCTAAAAATCCCAAAATGCCAATACAAAAGAACCTATGCACCCCAATGTTCATCGCAGCACAATTTACAATAGCCAAGTGTTGGAAGCAACCTAAATACCCATCAGTAGATGATTGGATCAAAAAGTGATGGTACATTTACAGAATGGAATACTGCGCAGCAGAAAGAAAAAGAGAACTATTTAATTTCGTGACAGCATGGATGGAACTGGAGAGCATTATGCTAAGCGAAATAAGCCAGGGGGCAAAAGACAAATGCCATATGATCTCACCTATAAGTGGAACCTAACCAACAAAACAAAGATGCAAGGAAAATAAGACCAGGAACACTGAAAGGAAAAGAAACCAACAAAGACAAGAGGGAAGGAGGGGGGGCGGGGGAAAAGGAAGGGAAGGGACAAGTCAAGGAACATATAGCAAGGACTCATGGACAAAACCAAAGGGGAAGAGTTGAGGTAGGGAGGGAGGGAGGGAGGGAAGGGGCAAGGGAAAGTGGGGGGGGGGTAGGCAGAGATAAATGTATTTGAAAAAAATTAATTAAAAAAAAGAAAAAAGTATTAGAATATTGCCAGTTTTTGAACTCCTATTGAGTTTATTTATTTAGATAATAAGTATTAATAGTTGGTAAAGCAATTATAGGCATTAACAAGATTCCCAAGTATCACTGCAGATCAGTTCTTGGATGTCAGAGGAAATTGTATCTACAATGTGGACGTACAACCACCTAAAACCACGCAGCATCAATAAAATTTAGACAATTCATACTATGTGCCATGTGATGTGATGTAAGATGAAATATTTTTGTCCAAAATGTTGTAACAGCACCTAATTGAGATTTCAAATTTAATTTCTAGTATAAAGGAAATCTAGAGATAAAGGAACAAATAACACCATGTGGGAGAAATAAGAAAATTCCAGAAGATGGAATATTCTGTAGAACAACTGCCTCATTTATTCAGCAGGTCAATATCAGAAAATAAAGGGAGTTGGGAGATGACTGTTCTCGGTTAAAAGAGATTTAAGAAGTAGACTGGTGGTTGCAAGGACCAGAGGTGTGAGGAAATGGGGAGTTGTACAACGGGTATAGAGTTAATTATGCTAGATGAGTAAATTCTAGAAAACTTCTATACAACATTGTGCCTATACTTAACACAACTGTATTGTGCACACATTGTTAAGAGAGTAAGTAGATGTCATGTTGTGTTCTTGCCACAAAAATAAAACAAAAAAAAAACTAAACAAAAATACTTCCCATTAAGATGAGGGCATAGGCAAACATGGCTCGTGCCTTTGCACAACCACATCAAAATTATAGCTAAAATGTAGAACAAATATCAATCAGAACCATCAGAAATTAAGTTGAATGGAAGTCTGACAACTATGGAATTAAAGAAACCACATCCATCGAGAATGAACTGGCAGGGTGGTGCCATATCTGAGACTCCATCAACCTGGCTAATACTGTTTGACCCACTTTGGAGATCCCCAGAGACTCCATCCCACCTAACTTATGTGCCCACGCAAGCTACTTTTCCATATGAATGGCTGGACTTGGCTTATACTTTACAACTTCCTGAATCTCTCAAGTAAGTAACAGCTGGCCTCAATGATCCCCAGACCTAGAATTAGGAGTGGCCAGCCTAGATTCATAGCTTGGCTTCACCTGGGAATCTCCAAGCCCAGCACAAGTAGGAGCCATCTCAGATTGCTTTACAGTACAGGCAGGGTGGCCTTGGGCAAAACACAGGTGGAGGCAACCTTGGCCTGCATCACCTGGGAAACTCCAGAGCCAGTGCACACAGTGGCCTGCTACAGACCATGTCAAAGCACCACCACCCTGCCCCTGCATAGCTGATCCTCCAAGAGGGCGGAGGTTGGTGGTCCATGGTCACAGCTAGTCCTTGCAGCTGACTGGCCTGGGTAAATCCTTCCCATTGATCTGCCCACAGCAACCAAGACTCAGCTACAAGAGGAGGGTATACTCAGCCCACACAAAGGGTGCATCTCAATCACCCAGGCAGTGCCACTGAACACTACAGGACACGTACTAGATTGGGTCATACTACTAAGACATGGAATCAAAGCATCTCTACTTAATACACAGAAACAAACACAGGGAGTCTGCCAAAATGAGGAGACAAAGAAACATGGCCCAAATGAGTGAACATGTCAAAACTCCAGAAAAAGAGCTAAATGAAATGGATATAAGTAATCTATCAGAGGCAGAGTTCAAAACACTGGTTATAAAGATGCTCAAGGAAGTTACTGAGAACCTCAGCAGCATGAAAAAAATCCAGTCAGAAATGAAGGATACACTAATTGAAGTAAAAAACAAGTTACAGGGAAATAACCGTAGAGTGGCTGAAGCTGAAATTCAAATCAATGACATGGAACATAAAGAAACAAAAAAAACAATCAATCAGAACAACAAGATGAAAAAAGAATTCAAAACAATGAGGATAGTGTAAGCAGTCTCTGGGTCAACTTCAAGAGGTCCAGCATTTGCATCATAGGGATGCCAAAGAAGGAGAGGAAGAGCAAGAAATTGCAAATCTATTTGAAAAAATAATGAAAGGCAACTTCCCTAATTTGGTGAAGGAAATAGACATTCAAGTCCAGGAAGCACAGAGAGTCCCAATTATGGTGGATGCAAAGACGCCTACTGCAAGACACATACCAAATCTAAAACACCAAAGGTTAAAGATAAAGAGAAAATCTTAAAAGCAACAAGAGAAAAGCAGTTAGTTACATACAGGGGTGTTCCCATAAGACTGTCAGTGGATTTCTCAAAAGAAACATTGCAGGCTAGAAGGGATTGGCAAGTAATCAAAGTCATGAAAAGCAGGGACCTACAGCTAAGATTGTTCCACCCAGCAAAGATATCATTTGGAATTGCAGGGCAGATAAAGTGCTTCCCAGACAAGAAAAAAACTAAAGAAATTCATCATCACTAAACCATTATTATATGAAATGTCAAAGGGACTTATTTAAGAAAAAGAAGGTGATTAAAACCATGAACAATAAAATGGCAAAAAAATACAAATCTATCAACAATTGAATCTAAGAAACAAACTAAGCAAAGAAGAAGAATAGAGACAGAATTTTGAATACAGAGAGCATTTTGATGGCTGTCAGATGGGATGGTGTGTGGGGGAATGGGTAAGGAGGTGAAGGGATTAAGAAGTACAAAGAGGTAGTTACAGAACATCCATGGGGATATAAAGTACAGTATAGAAAATGGAGTAGCCAAAGAACTTATACGCATGACTCAAATGGTGTGGGGATTTACTGAGGGAGTGAGAGTTGCTAGGTAAAGGGTGGGCTAAGGGGAAAAATCAGGACAAATGTAATAACATAATCAATAAAACATAATAAAACCCAAAAAACTAAAAACTAAACAAAAATAAAAATAAAGGGGCACAAGGAGCCTTTTGTAAGTAATGAATATGTTTATTATCTTGACTGTGGGGATGGTTTCACAGGTGTGCCTATGTCCAAACTCATAAAATTGTATACATTATACATGTGCCGTTTCTTGTATATCAACTATACCTTAGTAAAGCTGTTTTAAAAAAAGAGAGACAAGACATAACATCCAATTGTGTAAATGTGCAATCATTTATTGGACCCTGTCTTCTCTCTCCTCCCTTCTTTCTCTCTCTCCCTCTTCAGTATTATCCTTTATACTGTAAAAGATTTGGTGGGGAGGACAACTGGGAAATTTTGAGTACAAATCAGTTATTCGATGAAATTAAGGCATTACTATAAATCTTGTTAGGAAAGATAATGGCATTGTTCTTCTGTAAGAAAAACCCTCACTCTTAAAAGAATGACTCATAATTATGCAATCATAATTACACAAAAATGGAAGCTTAGCTGAGTAGATACACAGGGGACTTAGAAGGACATGTCACACTGTAAACTGCTGTGGTTATGGATGACTTTGTTCTTTGCTTCTTGTATGTTTCAATTTCTTATTATATATACATGTTAACTTTTTAAGAATAAATGTTATTTTTTAATAAGCTTTAAATATAAAAGAGAGGTATACATACGCATTTGGAGGTAAAATGTCTTTTCTCTGACATTTATTTTTAAATACTTTAGTCAAAACAAAATGGATGGGAAAAATATAATAAAATGTTAATCATTGTTGAAACCAGATAAGAGGAGAGGTATCTGAGGATTCACAATATTATTCCATTCTACCTGCTTATATAAATATTTGAAAATCTTTAAAATAAGAATTGAAAAAGAATTTCAGTTTCCAGAGGTCTGGTGGCACAGGGGGAACAAAGAAATGTCTTCTGTATTTGACACTTTTCTCTCTCTCAGGTGAAATCCATAGAATGCTAAATCTGATAGAATTTCCCATGAAACTGCTGTGATTATGATTATTAGTGTAACTTGATGTTCAGGCTTCATGATTTGGTGACAAAAATAAATATCACAATTGTGTTTTTTATTTCTAAATAAAGATTATATATATTTAGAATATTTTATTTATTTATTTTTAGATAGAGGGGTAGGGAGGGAGAGAAACATCAATGTGTGATTGCCTCCCACATGCCTCCCACTGGGCACCCAGCCACAACCCAGACATATGCTCTGACTGGGAATTGAACCAGTGACCCTTTGCTTTGTAGTCAGGTGCTCAATCCACTGAGCCACACCAGCCACAGCTATATGTACATGTTAAAGCAAGCCCAAGGACAATGGGATGGTATTAATGGAAAGTGTTTTGCCATACTTACTCCCCCTAAAGAGTAAATCATTGCTGGTTTAGGTCGGCAGGTGGTATAGCATAAATTCAATTCACATTTCTACTTATTGATCATACTGAAAGTAGACAAATCCATTGAATCACCATTGGGAAAGAGGAGGAATCTAGATTATTTCCATCTCTACTCCACTGTGAGATTTGTTCCATATGTTTTTGTGGATCATTTTTATTACTTTAGATAATATAACCTAACCTTTATTTTGTGTTAGATTGCCTATAGTCAGTATGTCTTTACTGCCAGCATGTATGACAAATAATAGTACTCCTCCCCCTCTACTTCTTCCTTCCTTTTACCTCCCTCCCAACCAAACCAAAGAAATGACAGAAATGATATTTTCAAGAACAGATTAATAACAAGATCAGGAAACAAGGAACAGTATCAATAGCAGGTGAGAAATATTGAACACTTTCAGTATGTGAGAAAACTGTCAGTTGTGGGGTTTGGGGAGGCAGCAGCGAAGTGTGGCAGAAGACTGGGTACCCTGGAGGGTGGGAGAGCTGTTTGGTTGTGAATTTGCTCTTTTCCGCATTGCTCTGGGTAGGCTCTTGCACATTTTTTTTTTTTTTGTCACTATAGGCCCCTGGTAAGGGTCAGAAGTGGCAATGACTATCAAAACCACTGTCCACCCAGCCCCTGACACACATGCGCAGGGAAAAGAGTTTAGAACTGTAACAGAGAGTCTCTGACTCTCCGGGTCTCATGGAGGCTCTGCAGAAGCAGCTGCTGTCAGCCCCAAGTACCCAGCTGGCCCAGGGATTCAGCCTGCTTCTGATGGCTGTGGCAGTGGGGACATTGGCCCAAGATGTGTCAAGTGTCTCCTCTCAAGCATTTCATTGGCTTCATTCCCCTGCTGGGAACCTCTCAAGGCAAGTGGGGCATGAGGCAGAATTCAGGCTGCCTGGCCTCTGGCCTTACCCTCTATACTATCCTCCTCCTCAGGTCCTGCTGGAAGCCCGTATAGTATACTCTCACCAGTGCCTAACCAGCTGCACCCAAAGAAGGTGACATGCTGAGGAGAAAGATAGGCTCTGACAACTGTGAGCAAGCCTGTGCCCTGTATTTGACCCTCTCTTGGCTTTGCATCATTCCTGGCAAAGGAGAAAGCCTACAGGATCAAGAGACTGCCCAGGATGCTGAGGGCGATTTCAGACCATGGGTGGCCAGAACTAACTCTCATTTCCTTCCTCTTGACCAACATATGCATCTTCTTAGAGGTTCCTTCCTTTCTTGAAAATTTCCAGTGTGCCCCCTTCCTGAGCATGTAAGGTACTGTGGCTGGTGTTTAGGGCCCTGAAGACATTGCCCTGATTTCCCTTCATCACTCCTTGTTGCACCTACTACCTCCTAATTTTGCTTGGTCCCATTCTCATGCTTTTCTCTTCTTAAAATGCAGTTCAAGTGCCCTCTCCTGCCTGGGCTCTTAGCAACCTGGACATATCTGTCTCAGCCTGCAGTTGAGCCTGGATTCTGTCTGCCCACAGTCTGGAGCACAGTTGGGGTTGTCTCTGACTCCCACAATGATTCGGTCTCAATTTTTACTTACCGACAGTATTTGAGAGTTTAATAACCACTTCTCCTTGAAACCCTTTAACTTAACTTCTAGGGAGCCTGCTTCCCTGGGCGTTCTCCTCTTAAAGAGCCATTCAGGGACATGAGGTCAGAGGCATGCAAGTACAATAGATTGTTCCCTATAAACCTAGTTCAGGTGACCTGAGGGACACTCAGCTGATGAATCTGCCTGCTGCACCTACCTGAGGGGTTCTGATATGGGTCTAGTCCCTTCCCTCTGCATTTCCTGATGAAGGCCTATTTCTCTATAGAGCAAATGCTTTTGTCTGAAATACGACTTGCCGATCCCACTCTTCATATGGGCCAGGGCCATTATCAGGTTTCAGGCAGCAGAAGGCTTCCTGGTGGAAAGCTACAGTATCCCATTCAGTAGCCACCAGCCACATGTGGCTATTAAGCACTCAAAATGTGGCTGGCCTGAATGGAGGTGTGCTGGCAGTGTAAAATGCACACCAGATTTCAAAGATGTAGGATTTAAAAAATCCCAGAGCTATTTTAAAATGGCTCATTAATAATTGTATTGAATGTATGTTAAAATGGTAATATACTGGGTTAAATATAATCATTAAAATTAATTTCATATGCTTTTACTATTTTAGTACAGCTACACAAAAATTGGAATTATGGGGATGGCTCATATATTTCTATTTTTAATGCATCTAGATCCAGGCACAGTTGAGTTTGTCTTTTTGTACTGAAGTCACATTCAGATAAGATTTGGGGAAGATCTGGTAAAGGGTTTCTTGCCTCTAGGAAGCAGCCACACGTTTATTTCTGTGAGGGGAATGAATAGAAGAGGTAGAGTGACCCAGCCCTCCAGGAGCACTGTGAGCTTGATATTGTTGAAGTTGTTCACCCTCCCTGAGGAACCTGCCTTCAGGTCCTAGCCTTTAGAAAACTCCTTTTCCCCAAGTGTTTGCTCACCTACAGCAGGACTTCAGATGACCCTGGGGGACATTATGAGGTTGAGGACTGACAGTACACTGAGATCTGAGCTGGCGGTAGTGTTCATATGAAATCACCTGATTTGGCTTCTTCCTGATTTCTTTTAAATTCTTGAATCAGTAGTTGTTGCTCCCTGTGCCTCAGGGCACAATAAATGATCCTTCAGATCAGAACTGTAAAGGAATGATAAAGAACATACTTAGGTCCTTTGTGAAGATCACAAAGCTTGTCTCTGTGTTATTATCTATGTTGGTGGGTTTATAACTATACATACATAACCTACTGCTGTTTCTTGTCTGGATTATGTCTGTTTTGATATTCCATTGTTAAGAGACAGATCGCCTGAGGGCACCTGTGATAGAAATCAGGGAATCAGGAATAGTGAGATGAATAAAAAGAAGTGAAAATTAGCTGACAAGAGATGGGAGAGAATGGAAAAAATGGAGTAAAAGACAGTGATACTATTTAATAGTTTTTCTGAGTTAACCATGTGTCAGCCACATATGAAAGCTTTTTAGTATTGATACTATTTCTCTAGTTCCTATAATAACTCCTGAGGAAGGTAGTAAAATCATCTCATTTTACAAATGAGAAAGTTGGGACAGAGAGAGATTAAACAATCTGCCAAAATCATACCAATGATCAGTGGCTGGACCAGGATTTGAACACAGGTCTGACTCTAAAGCTTATGCTTTTAATTGCTGTATTGTATGACCCATAAGTAGAATCAAGATGGAGAATATAAGTAGAAAAGAGAAAGGCATGTCAAATAAAAAAGAAAATAGCCAGAATAAAATAATAGTACCCTAGAAAGGTGTATAGCATAGAAGAGAGAATTGGAAAAGTTTGACTTGAAACAGATAATAGTAAAAACAGAAAGAGATAGGGAAGAAAGTTGAAAGACAACAAAGTAGTTTCAACTTTTTAAAAATATACCTGGAAGATTCTTGTTCTCACATTTCCTGGCAAAATTTCTATTTAAGCTTAATTTCCTGATATTGTTTTGAGAGTTGTTTCCAGAAACAACTTATGTGGTGCCACTTTTCCCAGTGCAGAAACTTGTGAAGAGGGGCCTGAGTTTTCGTCAGGAGGGATAACAGAGATTCTACAACGTGTTCTGAGGAGGTGGGGAAAGGCATCGTTAGAGTGTAGGAGGGGTTTTTTTCATGGAGAGACAGTGAAACCATTGCCTGCATAAAGACAAAATGTGCGTTTGGGGTTAACTCCCGGTTTGGAGAGATGAGCAGTGATGCAGGTAAGCATTGCTGGGCCAAACCCTGTTCTTAGCTTGGGATGACATTTCCATCAGTTAAAGGTAAAAGAGGAAAGCAAAACCAAGGCAGTACCTCAAATAAAAATAAGTGTATACAATTTAACAAACAAAGGATTCTGAAATTATTTCTAATTTGGAGCATTGAAGCGTCACCTTTAACAAAAATATGGAAAATTCTGTCTGTCTCAAAATAAAATTTTTAAAATATATTTTATTGATTATGCTATTGCAGTTGTCCCATTTTTTCTACCCTTTATTCCCTCTGCCCTGCACCCCCTTCCCACCAACAGTCCCCTCATCCTTAGTTCATGTCATGGGTCATACATATAAGTTCTTTTTTGGCTTCTCCATTTCCTATACTATTCTTAACCTCCCCCTGTTTATTTCGTACCTATTGTTTATGATTCTTATTACCTGTACCTTTCCCCCCAATTCTTCCCCCCCGTCCCCTCTGATCTCCATTTCTGTGATTCTGTTCCTGTTTTAGTTCTTTGCTTAGTTCATTTTTGTTTTTGTTTTTTTAGGTTCAGTTGTTGATAGTTGTGAGTTTGTTATTTTACTGTTCATAGATTTTGATCTTCTTTTTCTTAGATAAGTCTCTCTAATATTTCATGTAATAAGGGGTTGGTGATGATGAACTCCTTTAACTTGATCTTATCTGGGAAGCACTTTATCTCCCTTTCCATTCTAAATGATAAATTTGCTGGATAGAATAATCTTGGATGTAGGTCCTCACTTTTCATGACTTTGTTAACTTCTTGCCAGCCCCTTCTTGCCTGCAAGGTTTTTTGAGAAATCAGCTGACAATCTTATAGGAACACCTTTGTAGGTAACTGTCTCCTTTTCTCTTGCTGCTTTTAAAATTATTTCCTTATCTTTAATCTTGGGTAACTTAATTATGATGTGCCTTGGTGTGTGCTTCCTTGGGTCCAACTTCTTTGGGACTCTCTAAGCTTCCTGAATCTCCTGGAAGTCTATTTCTTTGGCCAGATAGGGGAAGTTCTCCTTCATTATTTGTTCAAATACGTTTTCAGTTTCTTGCTCTTCCTCTTCTCCTTCTGGCACCCCTATGACTCGGATGTTGGAACATTTAAAGTTGTCCCAGATGTTCCTAAGCCTCTCCTCAGTTTTTTGAATTCTTGTTTCTTCCTTCTGTTCTGGTTGAATGTTTATTTTTTCCTTGTGCTCCAAATCATTGATTTGAGTCCTGGTTTCCTTCCCATTACTGTTGGTTCCCTGTATATTTTTCTTTATTTCACTTTGCATATCCTTCACTTTTTCCTCCATTTTGCAACCATACTCAACCATTTCTGTGAGCATCCTGATCACCAGTGTTTTGAACTGTGAATCTGATTGGTTGCATTGCTTAGTTTTATTTTTGGAGCTTTGAGCTGTTCTTTCATTTGGGCCGTATTTCTTTGTTTCAACATGTCTGTTACATTGGGAGGGGCTGAGCCTTAGGTATTCGCCAGGGCAGGGCAACCCAGGTTGATGCTGTTGTGATGCTATATGTGGGGGAGGGGTCTGAGAGGGGACAGTACTGCTTGCTCGGCTCCTGGCCAGCTTTCAGTCACTTCTCCCACTACCCACAAGCATATTGGGCCCTTCTAGTGCTGATTCTAAGGTATGTGGGTTTATGTACATTCTAGGACCCTGTGGGTCTCTCCAGTGAACTCTCCTGTGAGGCTAGGAGTTTCTCTTGCTGCCACATCTGCCACAAGTTTTTACTTCCAGAGGTTTTAAGGCTTCCTTTTCCCCCACTGGAACCCTGGATTGCTTGGTCTGTCTCACTCCTCAGTTGTGCTTCTTGGTTTATCTGCACGCAAATGTGGGACTCCCCCAGTCTTCCAGCTGCCACCTCACCCACCTGGTCTTCCAGCCACAACCTTGCCATGAGTCCTTTCTGCCCGGCTGCCCATCTCCACCCCTCCTACTGGTCTGGACAAATGTTTCTTTTTTTAACTCCTTGGTTGTCAGACTTCCATACAGTTAGATTTTCTGGCAGTTCTGGTTATTTTTGTTTTGAAATTTGTTGTTGTCCTTCTTTTGGTTGTGTGAGGAGGCAAAGTATATCTACCTGCTTCCATCTTGGCTGGAAGTCTTTTTCAAAACAAAATGTTGAAGAGAAAAATATTAAGAAAGGTGAAAGATGTAAGTCATATGAAACTATGCAGATGGTTATATACATATTTGGTAAAAATTCTAACATTACGCATGGAAATGATTAACACCAAATCCAAGGCAGTCAGTGTCTTGGGTTCTGTGAAGAAAAAGAAATGGATTGGAGATGGCATACAAGGAGTTTTATTTTTATTTTATTTCTTAAACTGGGCAGTGATTAAGGGATGTTCAATACTTCATTCCTTAAACCAGGGGTGTCCAACCTGTGGCCCACAGGCCACATGCACCCCAGGATGACTATGAATGTGGCCCAACACAAAATCATAAATTTACTTAAAACATTATGAGATTTTGTGTGTGTGTGTTATTACATGTTGCAATGTATTTAATGTGTGGCCCAAGATAAGTCTTCTTTTTCCAATGTGGCCCAGAGATGCCAAAAGGTTGGAAACCCCTGCAAAATTTACAGAAAGTTTTCAATTTGCTAAAAACATACAAGAAGGAAAGAAAGAAGAGAAGAATGAAAGGAGTAACAGAGAGAAGGAAAAAAATGGAAGGAAGGGGGGAAGAAGGAAACATACTAATTTTTGAAATCTCAAGTGTGGAAAGCATGGAGTTGGAAAAGTGATATAAAAAACAGTAATGAATGATCTATCTGGGCAATAAGAGATGTAAAAACTCAAAGTTATGCCATATGGCAAAATTTCCTTCTTTCCAGAAGGAAAGACCCTCAAGTTTATATCTGTGTGTAGTTATGAGCTCCCCTGAATGTGCACCAACTGTACCCCTAAATCTGTGTTATCTTCATGGGAAGAAAGATGGATTTTCATGAAACCACTTCTGTATCTAATGTGGTGAGTGAGAAAATACTTTCTAGCTTTACTAAGCCTTTTAGGGATCACTAAAATGATCTAGGCAACTAGTATGAACATCAATATGAAAAATAATGTATTTTTTCCTTCAAATGTGAAATACATGGTATGAATCTTATGGCCGGTAAAAAGAAAGAAAGTTCATGCAGAATCATAGCAACATGGCACCCCTTGCTGGTCACTCATCCTCACTTCACTTGATCACTGTGCTCAGAATCCTCTTCAGACTAACGTGCCAAGTTCTTCCCAGTTGTCATCTCCTTGTAGCTCAGGATTTATCGAAAATGTTTTCTATAGAAGGGGAAAATCAGAGACTAAAAACCTTCCAAAGTTTTCTGTAGATAATCAAATTTAAACTTGATTGGAGATAACTATAGCAATAATCATATACTATGGGAGGAGACCATTATTAACCCCACTCAACAGATGAGGAAGCTGAAGTTCAAAGAAGTCAAGCACTCAAAGTCATGAGAAGGGTAAACCATTAATCTGAGATTTAATCCCAGGTCTGTGTGATTTCTAAACCAGACCCTAACTTCATCATACTGCCTCTCATGCCGTCATGACAGCTCCATATCCAAATTAGATTCTTGTCTCTCACCCCTGAGTGAACTGCAGAGTGGAATCACTTTTTTGCTTATCCTACTGCAATGAGTAAAGTCATAGAATGTCAATATTTTGACATTTAAAACATTACATTCACTTCAATCCTTAATGAATAATATTATAGCAAACAGTTAGTGTGTCAGCGTTTACTTTTGAAAGTAACATTGTCAGCCTTTCCATTCTTTGTCCACCATTTTTCCCTAACAGCTGAGCACTCCTTGGCCATACACAAATCTTTGAAGCCCAAATGCTCACACAAAATGAAGATGCTTGTTTATCCTATTGCCACATTTTAAGTGACTGAACCTCAAGCAGGAGCTTCACACTCCTTTATTGCTCTCCCTCCAAACAAAACACACTCCCAGGTCTTTCTGATCATCCACAAATTGGTTTCTCATGTGTACCCATAAATCCATCTGTTGGCCTTATTGTGTTTGCCTCTTTCATTTCTCTCTCGTTTGGTTCATGCCTGCTGACAAGAAATGCTTGCAAGCTACTTGAAGGAGTATCACTGTGGTTTCCAGGGATTATTTTCCATTCTAGATAATGTTGCTTTCAGAAACTGTTGCCTCCTAGTGCTAACAAAGCTAGTGATCCTCAGAGTGCCACAGTAGTGCTAAGTAGATTTCAGATAGAGATTGTGAGGATACTGTCTCTAAAACTCCATGCTACACTTTTGCAATGAAGTTTTGTATCAGCACTGCTTGTGCCATAGTTCACAAAAGTATATTGTCCACACGAACAATATCTGAGGTCTAGTTCAGCCAGCCCAAATTCCATATTGTATGCTATTAAACTATGCAACCATAGAACTTAGAAGTTAAGGGGATGGTGAAGATATTCCATGTTAACCTTATATATGGTGCCAAATTCCCGTTTATATCAGTGGTTTTCAAATTTTAACATGTATCAGAATCACCTAGAGGACTTGTGAAAGCACAAGTGTTTCTTGCAGTGTGCATCCATTGACAACAAATTCTCTTTGTGTACTTTATATGACTATGCTTATTTTACTTTTATTCCTGAGTGATATTTTTCCTGGATGTAGAAATTCTCTGTGGAGAGTTGTTTTTCTTAAGCATGTTAAAGATGTTATTCCTCTGTTTACTGGCCTCCATTATATTCAATAAGAAGTCCACTGTCATTTAGGTCATTGCTCACTTGTTATGTATTATGTCAGTTTTCGTTGTGTACTTTAAAGATATTCTGTTTACCTTCAGTTTTCAGCAGTTTGACTATAATTTGCTAATGGTATTGTTTATTCATTCTCATTGCTTTAGCACTCAGTTACAAACCTCGATCCTTGGGAAGCAGCTCAAATCTAAGCTCAGCTCTTTATTCTTTGCTAGGAAGCTGGAAATTTGCTTTGCATATGCATGGTCTGGGGAGAGTCAAAGATTGGCTAAAGATTTTACACAGCATTTGGGAATTCCCCACTCTAGCTTACTAATTTTTAGGATTTTTTCTCTCACATTCCAGGGACTTTCCACTGGCTAACTTTTCTGGCTATTCAAGTCAGAAAGATGAAAGATTTGCTACGGGAATATTGGATGCCCTGCATAGCACAGATAATGATTTTCCTGTTTTGAAACTATGAAGAAAAAGCACACCCCTTTCCAGAATCTGCCTGCTTTAATTTCTCTTCCATGTCTTTGGGTGGTTCTCCCATCCCAGACTCTATAGTTGTAATCTATGGGAGGATTAGCCCAATAGCAATTTACTTTGCCACACTGGAAGCAGAACCTCCTCTAGTAATTTGAAAGCTACACATCATATTCCTCTTTTTAGTTGTAACTAAAAATATTAATATATACCTATATTTTCATTTAGCCATTATGTCTAAAGTTAATATCTAAAGCTTTTCTGAACAAAAACAAACAAGCAAACACCAAGGACCTTAGTAGGATTTATTTCTGTCTTCTTTCATCATTATCTATGCTGAGATCATCTAGGATTCTAGTTTCAGACTATTAACCCTTTTAAATTTAGGCTTCTTTAGTTTCTTTGTTTGCCCTTGTTTCTCATGACCTTTATCTTTTCTGAAATCATTTTTTTTTAGAGTATATACTCTATAATTATTTCAGAATAGGAAGTTTGTAACCTTTTTATTTTGTTTTATTTTGTTTTAAAATTAAAACTATACACACACACACACACATATAGATTAACATGATATTGTATGACAAAGTAAAAAGGAGCAATCCTCTACATCCACAGTCCTCACTCAAGTCCTGCTTTTAATATCTACTAGCTGTTTTGATATTTTCATTTTAGACATTATTATTTTTTATTATTTAGGAAGATAAGTGTTTATTTCTCTTATTCTACTCCCTGCCCATAAATATACACACATGCATGCACATACACACATATGTCTTTTCCCCTCTCTTCTTCTCAAAACATCAATTACTTGGGATTTTATATTAGTAGGTGTATTCATTTCCTGTAACAGATTACTACAAACTAGTGGCTTAAATGAACATAATTATCTTACTTTCTGTAGGTGACAAGAAAAATCAGTCTCACTAGGGTAAAGCCATGGTGCTCGCAGGGCTGGTTCCTCCTTTAGGCTCTAGAGGAGAACGTGTTTTCTTGTGTTTTCCAGCTTCTGTGGAACAATTGCGTTCCTTGATCATGGCCCTTTCCTCCATCATCCAAACCAGCAGTGTAAACTCTTCAAGTCATTCTCTGAGTCTTTGATCTTTGTTTTACTGCAGTTGAACATCTCCCTTTAATGCTAACCCTCCTACTTTTCTCTTATAAGGATCCTTGTGATTACATTGGGCTCCTTTGAATAATCTCCCATCTTAAGATCCTTAATCACATCTACAAGTTTGTTTTCCATGTAAGTTTACATAGTCACAAGTGTCAAGGATGTGGACATTGGGGGGAAGGGGATAGGCATTATTTTGGTTACCACATTAGAATCATAAATATTTTTCATAGGTGAATCATGTGGTATATTATAATTAAATTTTCTTTATAAAATTTTTGTTGATGTTGATAATTATCTTTTGTTTGCTTAACTCTCTACGTACTTACACAAATTCTTTCTATATTCTATGTGAGAATAATAAAACTCTTCTTAATATGTCAAATACATTGGGTAAACTATTAGTTCCCGTGATGGTTAAATTGTCAACTTGGCTGGGCCATGGTACCCAGATATTGGTCAAACATTATTCTAGGTATTTCTTTGGAGATATTTTTATTTACATTTATTAATAATTAAATCAATAGATATTATTGATATTAATAGAGATTACCTTCCTTGATATAGGTGGGTCTCTCCTATCAGCTGAATGTCTTACCAGAAAAAGACTGACCTTCCCTGAAAAAGTGGGATCTCTCCCAGCAGACTGCCTTTGGATTCGAAATGCAACTCTTCCCTGGGTCTCCAGCATGCTAGCCTACACTGCAGATTTTGGACCTTACAACCTCATGAGCCACTTTCTTAAAATCTCCCCTCTCCTCCCCACCCCTTCCCTCCCGTCTTCTCCTTTGTTCTTATTTTTGTTCTTCTTGTTCCTGTTCTCCTCCCTTTCCTCTCCCTCCTCCCCTTCACCCTCCTTCTTCTTCCTCCTCCGCTCCTTCTCCTCCTCCTTCTTCCCCTTCTCCTCTTCCTCCTCCTCCCCTTCCCCTCCACATTCTTCCTCTTTTTCTTCTTCTTCTTCTTTCTCCTCCTTTTCTTCTCCTCCTCCTCCTTCTTCTCCTTCTCCTCTTCCTCCTCCTTCTTCTCCTTCTCCTCTTCCTCCTCCTTCTTCTCCTTCTCCTCTTCCTCCTCCTCTCCTTCCCCTCCCCATTCTCCTCCTCCTCCTCCTCCTCCTCCTCCTCCTCCTCCTTCTTCTTCTTCTTCTTCTTCTTCTTCTTCTTCTTCTTCTTCTTCTTCTTCTTTCTCCTCCTTTTCTCCTCCTCCTCCTTCTTCTTCTTTATTCTTCTCCTTCTCCTTCTCATTCTTCTTCTTCTTCTCCTTCTTCTTCTTCTCCTCGTTCTTCTTCTTCTTCCTCTTCTCCTCCTCCTTTTCCTCGTCCTCTTCATCCTCCTCCTCCTCCTTCTTTCTTTCTTCTTTCTCTCTCTTTCTCTGATTCTGTTTCTCTGGAGAATCTTGACTGATAAAGACTTTAGTCCTGAGAGTGGTTCTAGAGGTACAGAATCTTAAGGATGAGTTTTCTGAATTGGTTCTGGAGTTTCTGAAATTGTTTTTTTTTTTAAATTTAATTAGAGTTAAAGACACTAATGACACTATTTCCAGTAAGAAAAATGGTGTTCTTATAAGAAGAGGAGACCAGGACATAGGAAGAGAGAAAAAACCAAGTGACAAGTCAGGGAGGTGGCCATCTATAAGGCAAGGACTGAGGTCTCAGAAGAAACCAACCCTGTCAACACTTCAATATTGGCCTTATAGCCTTCAGAATTGTGAGAATATAAATTTCTGTTCTTTAAACCACCCATCAGTTAGGTCTGCATAGCAATTCTATAACATAATTTCTTAGCTCCTCATTTTTTAGCCAGCTCTTATACAACTTACGTAATATTCTTTCTTATTCCTCTGAGGATATTACCTTAGCTTGAAATTTTTTTTGTTTTTTCTTTAAATTTTTTTTCCTGGGTGTCCTGTGTGTTGAGTTCAGTGCTGTTTTATAGTGAATTACCACAATGTTAGGTGCTTCTTACTACATACTCATTTTGTATGAGATTTTTCTATTCTATTTTCCATGGATGTTACTTTTCAAGGTAGCAATCCTGCCTCAACTGATTGAGAGCACTAAAACAATGAAATATATTTCAAGGAGGTAATAAGAGCTATTTAGGTTTTGGGAATAACTTTCTTGCTTCTTTCTGGGCATTGTAAGTCACCTAATACATTGCTCTTCCTCCTTGCCCACATATCTGTATTCACAGATTAGCCTGGAGGTAATGTTCTCATGGCTGATCCTTAGAACAAGTGGGCATTGGGTGTCATTGTCCTATTAGATCAACTCACTTGAACATTCAAAACATATTCATTTAATCACTCACCCAGATATTTTGCTATCAGTCCTTTCTGACCCACTATGTTTATCTACACTTTAGTTTGAAGTACCTTCAGAGCCAATGCTACCTTTCCTAAAAGTCCTCTTGCTTGTTTAGGACAACAGTTTCTCCTGTTCATCCAATCTCATGTGTATTCTCTGTATTTTATGGATTCCTTATGACCTCTGGTATGCATTTTTGTTTGACAGTACATTTATGAATTTATTTCTTTAAACAATATTTTATATGTCATTTCTAAGGATTTAGATCAGAAAGTGGAAGCAAGAGTTTGTGGTCAATTTGTTCTCCAACTTCTTTTTTTCTATGCTCTAGAATAGTTTAAATAACATTAGAATTATTTGTTATTTTAAGTCTTGGTAGAATTTATCTTAAAAAAAGAAACCCTGGGCTTGAGTTAGAGGTACAGCTTTGACCACCTATAATAATTCTTCAATGAGTATTAAACATTTCAACTGTTCTTTGTCAATTTTGCAATTTTTATCATTTGTGTTTTGTGTGAAAACCCATCCTTTTTGCATAGATCTTTTAATGTATATAAATTTGACATAATAAAATATTAGGAAGACATCAGAGGAAGGAGAAAAGATGGCAGAGGAGTAAATGGGAGTCACGCGGACCTCCTCACAAGACCAAACTGGAATTGTGACTAAATAGTGAAGAAATCATCTGGAAAACAATGGAATGATAGAGGGAGAAGAGCCTTGGAGCTGTGGACACTGTGGAATCAACTTTCATACACCTGAATGGGTGAGAAGTGTAGTGGAGGCTCGAGAGGGTGGGCTGGGCACCCACGGGCACCAGCACCAGAGGGACAGTGAAACGGCCAATTGGGTCCCCTTGAGAAGAACGGGGTCTGAATCATAAACAGGGACCCCTAGACTACAGCAGCTGAAACCAGGAAAACACACAGACAAAATGCAACCCTGAAAAGCTTAGGGGTGCTTTCTGCCAGAGACAGGTAGCTGGAGATGCAAAGAGACATTTAAAGGGCCAATGCAAAACTTTACAGTGGCAGACACCTTCCTTGATCTCTGGGTAGAGGCGGCAGCAGAGTGGGCTGGTACCTGAAGAAAGATTGGAGAGGAAAACTTTGTGAAAAGAACTGAGACAGTGGCCAGCGGAGCCCTAGTGATAACTCACCTCCCTCTCGGCAGCTACCATCTCGCTCAGGCATAAGGGAATCAATTAACCTGCCTTTTGTGCATTCCCCATGCAGCTTGAGCGCATGTGGGCTAGGGGCTGAGTGCAGACTGGCTGGAAGAAATAGAGGATCCCTGGCCAAAGGGGACACACAGCTGCATAGAGACCCTTGAGGAGAGACTGGAGACGGAGGCATTGGGGAAAGAACTGGGGGATTTTCTGAGATTCCTGGACCAGACTCCCTCCCCATTCCATAGTCCCCATTTTGCACAGGCAGGCCACGACCCCAAAGAGGCAGAAGCGGGTGCCTGTGCCAGAAGCTGCGTGATTACAACATGGTCTGCAAAAATAGTGGATCCCTGGCCGAAGGGGTCACAGAGCTGCCCAGACACCCTCGAGGAAAGACTGTAGTCAGAGGCATCGGTGAGTCCTGGTGCTGAATCTTCCCCAGTCCACGATCTACATCTTGCTCAGGTGGACTACTCTTCTGAGTGACAGCAGCCTATAAGGGCATCATAAGTCTCACCATCAGGAGGCACTGCTCCGCCCTGTGGTGCTTTAGCATGACAGATGAGGACAGAGTCACTAGATTGACAACATGGGAGACAGACACAGACAGTAGATTCCTGGAAGTCTCAAACAAACGGCCCAAGGTCAGATAGGGTCAACAACTGAGACCATCAGATGCAGACTCAGAAAAAAAGAAGAGAAAATTAATAAATAAAAAGACCCGCCTACTACTATAGAAGTTCAATCCACAAAGTCAGGAAATCTAGATGGATCAGTTGAAGCAGAAGAAAAAAAAAAAAAGACTAAAAAAAATGGGAAGTAAAAGAAGTTTCCCCAAATGAGGGGAAAGGAGGAATCCTAACAGAAAGAGCTAAATGAAATAGAGGCAAGGGAACTATAAGATATTCAGTTCAAAACCCTGGCTCTAAGGAAGCTCAATCAGCTCAGCAAGCTCAAAGATAACATTGAAAAATTGCAGAGAAACTATCAGGAACTTATGATAAACTATATCAACCTGTAAAAGGACATAGAAACTATCAAGAAGACACAAGAGGATATGAAGAATACCATTTCTGAATTGAAGACCACAGTAGAAGGAATCAAAAGCAAGCTAGATGAAGCTGAGGATCGAATCAGTGAGATGGAGGATAAGGTAGAAAAAAACTCCCAGAAAGAAAAAAAATGGAAAAAAAGACTCAGAAAGAATGAAGAGGCATTGAGAGAAATGCAGGACAACCTGAAACACAATAATGTCCTTATAAAAGGGATACCAGAAGGAGAAGAAGAGGAGCAAGGGATAGATAACCTCCTTGAAAAAGTAATGATGGAAAACTTCCCCAATTTAAGGAGAGCAAAGGTCTCACGGGTCCAGGAAGCACAGAGGGCCCCATTCAAGAGGAACCCAATGAGGCCAACTCCAAGACACATCATCATTAAAATGGCAACTATCAAAGACAAAGAGAGAATCTTCAAGGCAGCAAGGGAGAAGGAGAAAGTAACATACAAGGGGGCCCTGATACGGCTAGGAGCTGACTTCTCAACAGAAACACTATAAGCCAGAGGGAATGGCAAGAAATATTCCAAGTCATGAAAAGCAAAGGCCTACAACCAAGGCTGCTTTACCCAGCAAGGCTCTCAATTAAAATTGAAGGGGAAATAAGGAGTTTCCCAGACAAAAGAAGGCTAAAAGAATACGTCTCCACCAAACCAGCACTACATGATATGCTAAAAGGACTGGTTTATGAAGATGAAGGAAAAGAGTGAGAAAGAGAAAAACACAGGTACAAAGAGAAAAAATGAATGTTTCTATCAATAATAACTCTCAATGTAAATGGACTAAATGCCCCAATCAAAAGAATTAGGATAGCTGAATGGATACGAAAACATGACCCACACCTATGCTGCCTACAACAGATCCACCTCAGAACAAAAGACCTACACAGATTGAAAGTAAAGGGAAGGAAAAAAATATTCCAAGCAAATGGGCAAGAGAAGAAAGTAGGGGTTGCAATACTTATATCAGGCAAAATAGATTTCAAAACAAAGGCCATAAAAAGAGACCCAGAGGGGCACTTTATAATACTCAAAGGAAGAATCCATCAAGAAGACATAAACATTGTAAACTTATATTCACCCAACATAGGAGCACCCAAATACATAAGGAAAATCTTGGATGACTTCAAAAAAGATATGGACAGCAACACACTGATACTAGGAGATTTTAACAACCCACTGTCAAAAATGGACAGATCTTCCAAAGAAAACATCAACAAGGATATTGTGGAGCTGACTGACGCACTGAATCAAATGGACTTAACTGACATATATAGAACTTTACATTCCAAAGAAGCAAAATACACATTCTTTTCAAATGCTCAATGAAGTTTTTCAAAGATAGACTACATGATAGGACACAAAGCAAGCCTCAACTAATTCAGGAAAATTGAAATAATACCAAGCTTTTTCTCAGGCCACCAGGGCTTGAAACTGGAAATCATCCTCACACAGTAACCCCCAAAACTTGCAAACTAATGGAGACCGAACAGTACACTATTAAACAATGAATGGGTCAATAATGAGATAAGAGAAGAAATCAAAAAATTTCTGGAAACAAATGAAAATGAACAGACAACAGTCCAAAACCTATGGGACACAGCAAAGGCAGTCCTGAGAGGGAAGTTCATAGCAATACAGGCTTACCTAAAAAAGATAGAAACATTTCAAATAAAAGACCTAACACCACAACTTCAAGAACTGGAGAAACGACAACAAACAAATCCGAGAGCAAGTAGAAGGAAGGAAATAATCAAGATTAGAGCAGAACTGAATGACAGAGATGAAAAGAACAATTCAAAGGATCAACCAAACCAGGAGCTCGTTGTTTGAAAAGATAAATAATCGACAAGCCTTTAAGTAGACTCATCAAGAGAAAAAGGGAGAAGACCCAAATAAATAAGATCAGAAATAAAAGAGGAGAAATAGCAACTGATACCACAGAAACACAAAGGATTGTCAGAAACTATATGAACAATTATATGCCAAGAAATTTGAAAACCTTGATGAAATGGACAAATTTCAAGAAAAGTATAATCTTCCAACACTAAAGGAGGAGGAAGCAGAAAACTGAAAACAGACCAAAAACAGCTGGAGAAATTGAAGGAGTAATCACAAAACTCCTGGCACTCAAAAACCCTGGGCCGGATGGTTTCATAGGAGAATTTTACAAAGCATTTAAGGAAGAGCTAACCCCTGTCCTTCTCAGACTATTCCAAAAAATCCAAGAGGAGAGAAGACTCCCAGACTCCGTTTATGAGGCTAGCATCACCCTAATCCAAAACCAGATAAAGACCCTACAAAGAAAGGAAACTACAGGCCAATTTTGCTGATGAACATAGACGCTAAAATCATCAACACAATATTGGCAAACCGCAACCAGCAATACATTCAAAAGATTATCCACCACAATCAAGTGGGATTCATCCCAGGGATGCAGGATGGTTCAATATATGCAAATCGATAAACATAATACATCACATACACAAAAGGAAAGACAAAACCACATGATCATCTCGATAGATGCAGGCAAAGCATTCAATAAGGTACAGCACCCATTTATGATCAAAACACTCAGCAAAATGGGAATAAAGGGGGCATTCCTCAATGTAAAAAAGGCCATATATGAAAAACCTACAGCCAACATCATACTCAACGGGCAAAAACTGAAAGCTTTCCCACTAAGATCGGGAACACGACAAGGATGTCTGTTTTCACTACTTGTATTTAACATAGTATTGGAAGTCCTAGCCACAGCGGTCAGACAAGAAAAAGAAATAAAAGGCATCCAAATAGGAAAGGAGGAAGTAAAATTTTCACTGTTTGCAGATGACATGATAGTGTACATAGAAAACCCTGCAGACTCCACCAAAAAATCTACTCAACCTAATAAGTGAATTTGGCAAAACAGCAGGATACAAAATCATTATTCAGAAATCAAAGACATTTTTGTATGCCAGAAATTAAATAGAAGTAGAAATCAGAAAAAAAATACCATTCGATATAGCAAGAAGAAAAATAAAGTACCTAGGAATAAATTTAACCAAGGAGGTAAAGACCTGTAAGTAGAACACTATACAACATTGAAGAAAGAAATTAAGGAAGGCACAAATAAATGGAAGCATATACCATGCTCATGGATTGGAAGAATTAATATCATCAAAATGTCCATACTATCCAAAGCAATTTATAGATTCAACTTAATCCCTATTAAGATACCAATGATGTATTTTACAGAAGTAGAACAGACATTTCAAAAATTCATATAGAACCATAAACGACCCTGAATAACAACAGCAATTTTGAGAACGAAACACAAAGTAAGAGGGATCACAATACCGGACATCAAACTATATTATGAAGCCACTATACTCAAAACAATCTGGGACTGGCACAAGAACAGACCCATAGACCAGTGGAACAGAACAGAAAATCCAGAAATAAGCCCAGGTATATGTGAACAACTAATATTTGACAAAGTGGGCAGAAGCATAAAGCCGAGTAATAATAGCCTCTTCAACAAATGCTTTTGGGAAAGCTGCACTGCTACATGCAAAAAATTGAAGTTGGATCATCAGCTGACACCATACACAAAAATAAACTCAAGATGCATAAAAGACTTAAATGAAAGTTGCAACATCATAAAAGCCCTAGAGGAGAACATTGGCAGGAAACTCCCATATATCCCACTCAGCAATTTTTTCACTGATATGTCTCCTAAAACAAGGGACATAAAGGAAAGAATAAACAAGTGGGACCTCATCAAAATAAGAAGCTTCTGCAAGGCTAAAGAAAACATCAGCAAAATGAAAAGGGAGCCAACCGTATGGGAAAATATATTTGCTAATGATACATCAGATAGAGGTTTGATCTCCAAGATTTATAAAGAACTCACTCGACTTCACTCCAAGAAGACAAATGATCCAATCAAAAAATGGGCAAAGGACCTGGGCAGACGCTTTTCCAAGGAAGAGATACAGAGGGCCCAGAAACATTTGAAAGGATGCTCAGCATCACTAGCCATCAGAGAAATGGAGATCAAAACCACCATGAGGTACCACCCCACACCGGTCAGAATGGCCATCACAAACAGATCCACAAACAACAGGTGCTGGCGAGGCTGTGGAGAAAAGGGAACCCTAGTACACTGTTGGTGGGAATGCAGACTGGTGCAGCCACTATGGAAAGCAGTGTGGAATTTCCTCAAAAAGCTGAAAATGGAACTGCCTTTTTACCCAGTGATTCCTCTGCTGGGACTATACCCTAAGAATCCCAAAACGCCAATACAAAAGAACCTATGCACCTCAATGTTCATAGCAGCACAATTCACAATAGCCAAGCGCTGGAAGCAACCTTAATGTCCATCAGGAGATGATTGGATCAAAAAACTATGGTACATTTACACACTGGAATACTATGCACTAGAAAGAAAAAAAGAACTACTACCCTTCGTGACAGCATGGATGGAACTCGAGAGCATTATGCTAAGCGAAATAAGCCAGGGGGCAAAAGACAAATACCGTATGATTTCACTTATTAGCGGAACCTAACCAACAAAACAAAAATGCAAGGAAAATAAGACCAGCAACACCGAAAGAATAAGAAACCAACAGAGACAAGAGGGAAGGAGGGAGGGGTGGACAGGGGTAAAGGAAGGGAAGGGGCAAGTCAAAGAACATATAGCAAGGACTTATGGACAAAACCAAAATGGGGAAGGATAGAGGGAGGGGGGCAGGGGAAAATGGTGTGGGGAAGGCAAAGACAAATGTATTTGAAAACATAAGTTAATTAAAATTAAGTTATATCTCTAAAACTCTTCTGTGTGTCACTAGATATGTCATCCAAATATTGCTCAATTGCATGATGAGCAAGTTTTAGGATAAAGATAATTCACATGTTTCCTTCACAGTGTGTGAATACAGTGCTCCATATATTTGTTGAGTCTTATTTTTAATCTCTCAAAGTGCTCATTGTGCTGACATTGGTCATAATTCAGAGAATCAAGACTCTTTGCCAATGCCAGGTATGTGGCTAATAATTCATGTTCCTATACACTGTTCATCTTTACAGCTATGACTATTATTAGAAAGGAATGAAATCAAACATGACCTCCAATTTACTTAATTTCATAATTACATCTCCTGAATAAGTTATTGGTACTCTTGTAGAGTTGGTAAGCCAGGTAGATTCTCCAGCTTCTCTTGGATGCACACTCCAGGAAAAACTAGCACATGTCCATGTGTGACTTATGGCCACTTCTCTGAAGTATAGCAGGAAGTTATTAAAAACTTTTGCATATCTCTTCCCCCTGTGGTATTTGGGAACATTTTTGGTATTTTTAAAAAAATGTTAACTAATTAAAATTACTTATTAATTTGTTTATATATATATATATATTACTTTTTGTTGTATTTTTTCCATTACCATTTAGCCCCCATGTCCCTCTCTCCCTACTCAAATCACTACACTGTTGTCCATGTCCATGAGTCCTTTTACCTTTTTGCTCAACTCCTCCACCCCTAGCCATCTTGCCCTTAGCTTTCATCCTGCTCTTAATCTATGTCTCTCTCTATTTTGCTTGTTAGTTCAGTTTTTTTCATTAGATTCCATATATGAGTGAAATCATGTTATTTGTTTTTTATCTGTGTTATTTCACTTAGCTTAATGTTCTCCAGGTCCATCCATATTGTCACAAAAGGTAAAATATTCTTCTTTTTTATGGCTGAGTGGTATTCCATTGTGCAAATGTCCTGTAATTGCTTTATCCACTCATCTATTGATGGACATTTTGATTTGCTTCCATATCTTGGCTATTGTAAATAATGCTGCAGTGAACATAGGGGTGCTTGTGTTCTTTCAAATTAGTATTTTGCGTTCCTTTGGATAAATTCTCAGAAGTGGAATTGTTGTGTCATTAGGAAGTTGCATTTTTAATTTTTTGACGTAACTCTGTACTGCTTTCCACAGTGGCTGTACCAGTCTGCATTCCCAGCAACAGTGCAAAAGGGTTCCCCTTGTTGATTTATTGATGATAACCATTCTGACAGGTGTGACATGGTATCTCATTGTGGTTTTAATTTGCATTTCTCTGATAATTAGTGACATTGAGCATCTTTTCATATGTCTATTGGCCATCTGTATGTCCTCTTTGGAGAAGTGTCTATTAGGTCTTTGCCCAGTTTTTAATTGGGTTGTTTGTTTTTTTGGTGTTGGGTTTTGTAAGTATTTTATAAATTTTGGATATTAATCCCTTATCAGGTGTATCAGCAAATATGTTCTACCATTCTGTGGGTTGTCTTTTATTTTGTTGATGTTTTCCTTTTGCTGTGCAAAAACTTTTTAGTTTGATGCAGTCCCATTTGTTTATTTTTTTCTTTTGTTTCCCTTGTCTGGGGAGGTAGAGTTGATAAAATATTGCTATGAGCAATGTCTGAGATTTTGCTATGTTTTCTTCTAGGATTTTTATGGTCTCAGGTCTAACATTTAAGTCTTCAACCCACTTTGGTATTATTCTTGTATGTGGTATAAAAAGGTGGTATAGCTTCATTTTTCTGCGTGTATCTGTCCAATTTTCCCAATACCATTCATTGAATAAATTATCTTTAGCCCATTGTATGTGCTTGCTTCCTCTGTCGAATATTAATTAACTAAAAGGTGTGAGTTTATTTTTGGTCTTTCTGTTCTTTTTAAATAAATTTTTTAAAAGATTTTATTTATTTATTTTTAGAGAAAGGGGAAGGGAGGGAGAGAGAGAGAGGAAAGCATTATTGTGTGGTTGACTCTCGCACACCCCCAAATGTGGGCCTGGCCCACAACGCAGGTATGTGACCTGACTGGGAATCAAACCAGCGACCCTTTTGTTTGCAGGCTGGCACTCAATTCACTGAGCCAAACCAGCCAGGGCTGGGCTCTCTATTCTGTTCCATTGATCTTTGTGTCTCTTTTTTTCACAGTACCATGCTGTTCTGATTACTACAGCCTTGTAGTATAGTTTCATATTAGGTAGTGTGATTCCTCCAACTTTGTTCTTCTTTCTCAGGATCGCTGTTGCTATGTGGGGCCTTTGTGTTTCCACATACATTTTTGAAATATTTTTTCTAGTTCTGTGAAATATGTCATTGGAATTTTGATAAGAATTGTGTTGACTATAGATTGCTTTGGGTAGCATGGACATTTTAATGATGTTAGTTCTTCCTATCTATGAACACAGTATGCCCTTCCGCTTATTTGTATCTTCTTTAATTTCTTTCTTCAATATCTTAGAATTTTCCGAGTACAAGTATTTTACATCCTTGGTTAAGTTTATTCCTAAGTATTTTATTCTTTTTGAAGCAACTGTGAGTGGGATTGTTTTTGTAATTCTTCCTTCTGTTAGTTCATTATTGGCATATAAAAATGCAACAATTTCTGAATATTAATTTTGTACCCTGTTATTTTGTTGAATTGATTTATCAGTTCCTGTAGTTTCTTGGTGGAATCTTTGTGGTTTTCTATATACAGCATCATGTCATCTACAAATAAAGAGTTTTACCTCTTTCTTTCCAATTTGAATGCCTTTTATTTCTTCTTCTTGTCTGGTCATTGTGGCTAGGACTTCCAGTACTATGTTGAATAAGAGAGGTGAAAGCAGGCATCCCTGTCTTGTTCCCAATCTTTTTTTTTTTTCATAAATGAATGTTTATTGTAAAGTATGCAGACAGTACAGCATACTGCTTTTGCATGTCTCCTTTATTCATGGAGAATACTTCCGGGGCCCACAGTGGTTGCCTGAAATGGCAGATGGTACTGGACCTCACACCGATTAGCTTTTTCTCTATATATACGTACTTCTAAAATTTATAAATTAGACATAGTAGGATATTAATAACAATAACTGATAATCATAAAATAATTGTAACAATAAAGCTTATGTGACTGTGGTCTCTCTCTCTCTCCAGAAATGTTTATAATTTTCAGTTCAAACCCATTCTTGAATCTGTGTAAACATCCCTTACTTGTTGTAAATGGCTCGCTGTCACTTGTTTTAGGAGATCCTTGCTGAAGTCATCGCAGAGGCTCAGTGCTTTCAGGTGCAACACATTGTTCCCAGTCTTAAGGGGAATGCTTGTAGTTTTTGCACATTGAGTATGGTGCTGGCAGTGGATTTGTCATATATGGCCTTTATTATGTTGAGGTATGTTCCTTCTATTTCCACTTTGCTGAGAATGTTTTCATAAGTGGGTGCTGTATTTTACCAAATGCTTTTTCTGCATCTGTTGATATGATCATGTGGTTTTTATCCTTCATTTTATTTATTGATTTGCAGATATTGTACCAACCTTGCATTCCCAGTATAAATCCCATTTGATCATTGTGTATTATTTTTTCAATGCATTGCTGTATTCAGCTTGCTAATATTTTGTTGAGGATTTTAGGAACTATGTTCATCAGGGATATTCACCTATAATTTTAGTTCTTTGTAGTGCCTTTAGCTAGTTTTGAAATTAGGATAATGCTGGCCTTGTAAAATGAGCTTGGGATACTTCCCTCCTCTTGAATTTTTTGAAGTAATTTCAAAAGGAGGGATGTTAGTCTCAGAATGTTTGGTAATCATCTGTGAAGGCATCTGGTCCAGGGCAGTTGTTTTTTGGGAATTTTTTGATTAATACTTCAATTTCATTAGGTGTAGTTTGTCTATTCAGATTATATGATTCTTTTTTATTTAGTTTTGGAAGATTGTATATTTCTAGAAGTTTATCCATTTTCTCCAAGTTGTCCAGTTTTTTGGCATATAGTTGTTCATAATATTTTCTTACAATCCTTTATATTTCTTTTTTGTCAGTTGTTATTTCTCCTCTTTCATTTCTGATTTTATTTATTTGGGCTCTCTTTTTCTTGATGAGTCTTTTCAAAGGTTTGTCCATCTTGTTTTCTTTTCAAAGAATCAGCTCTTGTATTCATTGATCATTTGTATTTTTTTTAAACTCTATTTCATTTATTTCTGCTCTGATCTTTATTATTTCCTCCCTTCTATTCATTTTGGGCTTTGCTTTTTTTTAAGGTCTTTTAAGTGTGAAGTTATATTGCTTATTTGAGCTTTTTCCTTTATTTATTTATTTATTTTTTTTGAGATAGGCCTGTAATGCTATGAATTTCCCTCTTAAGAGTGCCTTCCCAGTGTCCCACAGATTTTGGATTGTTGTGTTCTCATTTTCATTTGTTTCAAGGTATCTTTTGATTTCTTCTTTGATCTCATTGTTGGCCCATCCATTGTTTAATGACATGTTATTTAGCTTCCATGTCTTTGAGTGTTTTTCAGTGTTCTTCTTGTGATTGATTTCTAGTTTCATCTCATTGTGGTCAGAGAAGATGCTTGATATGATTTCAATCTTCTTAAATTTACTGAGACTTGTTTTATGTTCTAACATGTTGTCTATCCTAGAAAATGTTCCATATACACCTGAAAAGTATGTATATTCTGCTGCTTTGGGGTGAAATGCTCTGAAAGCATCAATTAAATCCATTTGCTCTGGTGTGTTGTTTAAGGTCACTGCCTCTTTATTGATTTTCTGTCTGGAAGACTTATCTATTGATGTCAACGGGGTGTTAACATTCTCAACTATGACTGTATTTCTGTCATCTCTCTCCTTATGTCTATTAAGATTTGCTTTATATATTTAGGTGCCTTTGTGTTGGGTGTGTAAATGCTTACTTGGGTTATATTCCCATGTTGGACCATTTGCTTTATTATGTGTAGTGTCATTTCTTGTCTCTTACGATAACTTTGGTTTAAAACTCTATTTTGTCAGATATCAGTATTGCTACACCACCTTTTTTTCTCCTTTCCATTTGTATAAATATGTTTTTCCAACCTTTTACTTTTAGTCTGTGTGTATCTTTTGATCTGAGATGGGTCTTTTGGACGTAGCATATATGTGGGTCTTGTTTTCTTATCCATTCAGCTACCCTGTGTCTTTTGATTGGAGAATTTAACCCATCTACAATTGAGGTGATTATTGATAGATATGTATGTAGGGCCATTTTATTGTTAGGCTGTTTTCCTCTGGGTTGTTGTTTCTCCTTCTCCTTCTTCTTTTCCTCCTTCTCCTTGTCCTCCTTGTCCTCATCCTCCTCTTCCTCCTTTTCCCCTTCTCCTTCCTTCTTGCAAGCCCTTTAACATTTGTTGCTATACTGGTTTGGTGTTAACAAACTCCTTTAGCTTTTTTAGTTTGGGAAGCTCCTTATTCCTCCTTCCATTTTAAACGATAGTCTTGCTAGGTAAAGTATCCCCTGGTTGTATGTCCTTGCTTTTCATCACCTTGAATATTTCATGCCACTCCCTTCTGGCCTGAAATGTTTCTGTGGAGAAATCAGATGCCAGTCTAATTGGTGCTCCCTTGTATATAAGTACCTGGTTTTCTCTTGCAGCTTTTAGGATTCTCTCTTTGCTTTTAAGCCTTGCCATTTTAATTATGATGTGTCTCAGTGTGTTCTTTGGCTCCAATTTGTTCAGGACTCTCTGAGCTTCCTTGATTTGTGTGTCTTTTTCCTTCACCAGATTAGAGGAGTTTTTGGTCTTTGTTCCTTCGAATAGGTTCTCAATCCTTTGCCTGCTCCCTTCTCCCTCTTGTTCTCTTGTTCTTTCACTTGGAGTCTGTTTTTTTTGTGTGTGTGTTTTTTGTTTTTGTCTTTCCATTTTGGCTGCTTCTTTGTACTTGTTTTTATGTATTAGATAGATCTGCAAAGACTCTGGTACGAGCCTTTGTCAGATGATACTTGTGACTAGCTTTGAGCAACCTGTTTAGAGCTATCAGTAGTCCATAGCATTTGGCTGTCTCTGCTGCACCTGTTTGTGAGCAGAAAGTCTGTGCACCAAGAACAGCTTTTATCAGCACTAGGCCTGGGGGAGGGTCAGATAAAGTCTTGAGCTCCTGGAGATCCACTTTAGGTGTTAAACTTAATCTGTGATATAGCCTCAAGCTGTGCTTAACAGCCTGGGTTAAGATCCACAGGGTGGGGCACAGTAATTCCTGTGGGCGGGGCTCTTGCTTCTTCCCTTCAGAGTGATGCCATTCAGAGAGTAGTGCTCTGTTTGAGTATGGCTCTTGCAGTGTGGGGAATGACTCAACACAGGGATCTGGTTAGCTGTTCCTTCAGTTCTCTCCCCCGAGCCACCAGGCCCAGACTCTCCTCATGTGTCTCTAGTACACTCTGCTCTCCCTCTGCTGGAGCCCAGAGTGAGAGACTACAAACAAAATTTTATTCATTGGTTCTTTAAGAGGCTCTCTGCATCTCCAGCCATCTTTCCCTGGAAGAGAGACAGCCTGTTGCTTTTCACAGCTGAATGTTATCTGGGTTCCTTTCCCAGTTCTGTAGTTTTAGGCTATGGAACCCAGCTTGGGGTTTAGACCTTGCACTTCTCAGTGGGAGCTCCCTGGCCCTTGAAATATCCCTTTGGAATTTCAGCTGCCACCCATGAGATCCCAACCAGCCCTCTCGTGCCACTACCAGTCATGTTGTGAAGTAGTTTCTTCTGTCTGTCCTCGGCTATAAGGTTTTCTCCAGCTAGTGTTCAGCTGGTTGTTCAGGATGATTTCTCTACTATTTAGTTGTAATTCCAAATTGGTCTTTGGAGGAGGTTAGTGTAGCTTTCAATTAATCTTGGGTCTCTTTTTTGATATTTCTGAAAGCATGGTATAGTTTTGCCTCTTCAGCATATTCAGAATAACCTTCTAAAAGAGCCTGAACTCTGATCTATATTTCTAAGAACATAACACTTTTTATTTTTTACCTCTGCTGCTGGAATCTTTCAAAATCCACTTCTCATTAGTGGGTTTCCTTCTGCCACTATAATCTTACAGACGAATTTCTATTTCTAATGTGACAATTTTCTTTCCTCTCGATAAGCCATGTTTGAACCCCAAATTTACAAGTTTCTAACTACCTAGGTGCAAGGAAGCATTTACCTTCTCTGACCACAGTTTCCTTATCAGAGAAATGGAGGAGTTAAAACTGTCCATTTCATAGGTTTGTTGTGAAGATAAAATGAGATAATGAATACATATTGCTTGGCTTGGCACATAGGGACCAATAACCTTGGGGGCTATGTTGTCCGTCATTATATCATCATCCTCATCATCATCTAAGTGCCATTTGCTTTTCTCTGATGTTATGCAAAAACTCTAGCTTCAGCTTGCAGGAGATAGTTGGGGTGCTCACCTACAACAAGAAAGTAACCATAGTGCCCTGGCCTATAGGTCTTTCTTACAAATATCTCTCTCTATCTCTTTGATATTCAGCTAAGCAGTCCCATGTGTGCACCATCTGTGCCTGTTTGTGGTGTTCCTGGGAAGTGTGCTTCTAAAACCTGCTTATTCCCTTCTTTCTCTGGGAGTGATAACCCGCCAACCTCTGAGTGGTAGCAATTTGCAAGGTATTGATTTACTTAACTCTTGCTCTTCATCCTAGAACACACACACATTGTAAAACTTGTTTCTTCCCTTATACAATTTGATTTCTCTTATTTTCTATACAATGTGTTCTGACAATAGTCCGATTTTGATCTTTGCCCCAGAATTTTAGTGCTGTGTTTTCGTTTTAGGCTAGTTCTTTCAGCACTGATGTCAGCTAATGCTTGAACTCATCTCTACTGATATCAGTACCACCCCAATCCCAACTCCACTGACATCATTAATGCCCAAACCCATCTTCACCAGTATCAGCTAATGCCTCAAATCCCTTTCCACATGGATTAGGTTGAGATGGGTTTGGGGCATTAGTTGATATCAATACTGAGTTTCAAAAGAAACAGAGCAATATGTTTTTGCAGCAAAGATCAAAATTATAATAAGTATAAAAATAACTTTAAAATATTAAATTATAAATACAATAGATGACATTTCTTGAGCACCCAAAATTGTTCTGAACACTTTTCCTAGGTTACGTCATATCGCTGTGCCAAATAATCTTTGAAGTAATTTCTACTATTATGCCCATTTTATGGATAAGAAAACAGAAACTTGGGTGGGTTGAATCACAGATTCAACACACATCTGTTGGGCAGTGAATCCTGGATACAAGTATGGGGTTTGATGGGTTCTAATAATTACACTCCTATCTTCTTGTCTTAAAATCTAAGCCCATTGAAAGAAACAAAATGTTGAGACAAGAATGGAAATAAAAAGACCACCTCTTTTACTGGTGTAAGCTGGATTGCAGGACATGGCTTATGCAACAATAATTGACGTCCCAATTCTCAGAGTTTCTCAATTTAAATTATGGGGAAGTTTGATTCTATGGGGTACATGCACTTAACTAGCTTGCTGCCTAATATCAGGATGGGGATGGAAGAAATAAACAGTAAATCTCTATTATTATTATTATTTACTAATGGAAACTGGATTGTAAGACATGGTTTAGGTATGTTATCTAAATGACTTCCTGCACTAAATCTCAGAATTTAGCACACTCCGTGACTAGGGCTCTACCGTTAAATAAGCTGTCTTCATAGACAGGAATGAGAAGCCTCTAAAGCAGCCACCATATTCCTTCTGACTCTGTTTCTCTGGCTCCTTTGATACCATTATTCTTGTCCATTTCTTGCTAAGGACCTACAGCAGTTGGGATATGTCTGAGCCAATGCTTGGGCCAATTATATAAAGCTCAGTTTTTAATGTGTTCCCGTCTGTGATCCCAGCCTCTGTTTCAGCTGTAGTGGTGGAGTAGAAAGAAAGCAAAAGCATTCTTGGTCATTCCTAGGAACAAGTCCAAGTGAGACATATACCTGAAACTACAACAAATGTGGCTGCTTCCTCCATATCAGTTGTCAGGGCCAGTCGGTGTGCACACCTGAGAGTGTCATTAAAAACAAGACAAGACAAAACAAAAAAACAGAGTCTTAGGCCTGTCTCCTCCCATTTTTAATATAAGCATCAGATGCCTTGCTTGTTTTGGTCAGTCCCCTGGTTGGTACAAAACAGCTCCAAGTCACAGTGTTATCTCTGATATTTATGTGGATCTGACCAATTCTAACAGGTCTCCTTTGTTGTCTCAGGTCAGTCAGCTCACTCTGGTGTTGACCAAGAACCCAAAATGGCTGATTTTATTTGGGAATTTTAAGACTGAGTTTTGGGAAATGTGGATCATCTGCTTGGTCTCAGGGAAAGCCCAGGTTTTTGCAATGAATATTCAAGCACTTTAATAAAAAATATTTTAGGTAATAGGCCTTTATTTTTTAATTCCCACCCAAGGATATGTTTATTAATTTGGGAGAATGAGAGAGAGAACAAGCAAAACATTAATGTGAAAGAGAAACATCAATCCAGCCTCCCTTATGCAACCCAACCAGGGATTGAACCCACAACCTAGGTTTGTGCCCTGACCAGGGATCGAGCATGCAACCTTTTGGTGTAGGGGGTGATTCTCCAAACAACTGAACCACTCAGCCAGGGCAGTAGGTCTTCATTTTAAGTATTTAACCAAACTTCATTTTTTTCTTTAAATTTTGGAAACATCGTGATAGAATGAAAAGACTTAACATTGACTTCAAGGAGTTATCAGGAAAGACTTGATGTTTTTGCACCAGAGACATTGGTTTAGCAAATTAATTGTGCCCTAAGGCCTAAACTCAGCCTGGTAGGTCCATAAACTCTGTGTTATGACTCTTCTTAGCTATGTAATCTTAGCTCTGCATGTCAGTTTCTTATCTGAGAAGAGAATTATGGTAGTATTTACTTATATTGCTTTTTATAATGTAACAGATAAGGTAAGCATGATCAAAATAGTGTCAAGCAAACTGGAGAGATGAGGGAGTCATTAGAATAGAATAAGATTTATTAATGAAGAGCTTACTTGATTTTTAAAATCTATTTACTTTATTTAGAGCTTTAGAACTTACAAAACTTTCAAAGTTCCTCTAGTTTATCAATTTGATAATGTAGATACTCTTACCTACATTTTATAGGTGGGAAAACTCAGGTTCAGGTCTCTTGATTAAAGTGGAACAGTCAGTAAATAGCAGAGGTGAGAAGACAGTCCAGACCTTTGCCTCATCATCTCTTTCCCATTCTTTTTCATTCTGTTTTTTGGTTAAGCATGTTAGATGAGCTTTCTGTTTAGTTAGTGCAAGTCTTCTTTACTAAAGCTATTAATTTTGGCACCTTGAACTTGTCCATGGTCAATAACAACATCATTCTGTGGTACTATTATGTCTAACCAGTTTAACAATGTTAAGTAATACAAATATGATATATTGTTCAGATTTATTGTTGATGTCTTTAAATTTGAGTGAGCATTCTAGATGTAATTTAGAGGGATAATCTCTATGAACATTCATAATCCATTAAAATAATGAAGGCATAATAATTACTGCAATCATAAAATAAAATAATAATTATTATGAAGCTGTTTTTTATTTAAAAATAATTCAGGATCTTAGGTTAGTGGTTAATACAAAACTTAAGGAATGCTGTCTTAGTTGGATAAATTCATTAAGTTATCTTTCTCAGCAAATAAATACTTATAAAAATTTAAATAATACAAATCAGAATAATAAAAATATGATTATACCATAGTTCTACTGTTCATAAAATTATTAGGTATATATTAAACAAAATAAACTTTAAAAGCTCTATTTAAATTTTAGTTTTGTAATTTTATTTAGGCCATGATTCTCTAAAAAAATGTTTCTTTGGGGAGTTGTCTTATAAGAATGAGGTAAGGATGTCAACTTTGTGACCTACAAATTCTATGAGAAAGGAAAATTCTAAAAATCACATATGCAGACTAGATATAGTAAGAAATACTAGAGTAGCATACAAGAGGAAAACTAGGTGCATGCTAAAGAAAAATTAGGTGCCCCAAATTTCTTGTTCTTTTGTCAACTTTAATGAGTTACTTAATATCACACATATGCTCTTAGGAACGATTGGAGAAGCTGAGCTGACCATGCTAAGCAAGTACTGCTCTGACATTCAAGTGATAAGCTTGAAATTTCACCTCTTAAAGTTTAGTAATAAAATTGTAATCATATTAATAATATTTTGATATAAATAATAAATTTTGTATACACACAAACAATATAGTCTAAACCATATACCTTCCTTCTGTGTTGGCTCTTTTCAGCTTTGGCTTGGTTTTAGCTGAATATTGGTTTTGACACCTGACCATTGGGTATTTGACCAAAGTCTGTATTTGGGGAATTTCTACTATAAATGATTCCATATAATTTTGGCAACAATGTTGTGCCCTCACTAGTTCGGTGTCAGCCCTCATTAAGAAGTATTCCTAGTTGTAATTATGGTATCTTTATCTCTGTCAGATAAGCCAGGATTTCTGTCAAGGATATCAAATAAACTGAAAACAAAACAAAACAAACAAAAAAACCTTCAAGTACCTGGTAGGAGTCAGGTATTGTAAGAAATCCAGTATGCCAAATCCAGAGAGGTAAATGATTTAAGGATTGTTATCGAGATCAGAGATGAATGAGGAGACTGACAAACTGAAAAACAAAATGGAACCAGAGGCATGGAGACATGCAACAGACTGACAGCTGTCAGAGGGGAGAAGGTTGGGGGACTGTATGAGAGAAGGTGAAGGGATTAAACATCTCTCTCTCTCTCTCTCTCTCTTTACACACACACACACACACACACACACACATTTAACACATAGACACTAATAGGCAGAGGGAAAGTGGGGTGAGCGGTTAGGCGGAGGTGGGCAAAAGAGTAGTGGGGGCAGGGGGATGGAAACAGACTTTACTTGGGGCAGTGGGCACACTGCAGTGTGCAAATGATGTTTTATTGATTTGTACACTTGAAACCTGTATGATTTTGTGAACCAATGTCACCCCAATAAACTCAATTGAGAAAAAAAGAATTTAGTTCAGAATCATGAGTTGCTTGCTGTTCATTGCCATATCTCTTTAATGCCCCTTACTGTGGCCCAGTTCTTCAGTCTTTCCTTGACTTTGGTTACCTTGACATTTTCAAAGATTACAGACCAATTACTTTGTATTGTGTCTGTCAATTTGCATTTCTTTTATGTTTCTTCATTATCAGATACAGGTGTTACATTTTGTCAGGAACATCACAGAGACAATGCTGTGTTCTTATTGTATGCCATCGAGTGACACAAGTTTCATTTTTTCACTTTGATCACTTGCATGAGATGTCTGTAATATTTCTGCTCTGTAAAGTTATACTTTTTCTGTTTGTAACTAAAAACTATTTTGGGAAAGATATTTATAACTATGTATATATTCCATTTGTTATCTAACTTTCAATGCATTCATTTATTAACTTTTATTTTGAATAAATACATCTTCTATTTTATTTAATAGATTAGAATCCATTAAAATCATTATTTATTTTGATAATCAAATTGTTCTAGATTTGACGAGTGAGTGTCTCTTCAGACAGGCATATGTCCTTATGGCATGTCTTTATATTCTTGGAACTATTTTTTTTTTATTCTAGAACAGCAAATATTCCAAGATCATTTTGTACTTCTCCTGCCACAACTCTGGAACCTGCCATTTCTCTAAGCCCAGTTCCTTTTGGTTGAGAATGGGTATTTTGAAGCCATGATCTAGGCACTGTTATGTCAATTGGTATTTGGGTGTCATTTTCCTAGGCTCTCTCAGCAGACAGAGTTGGAGATTCTCTGTTTGTATGTATGAATGAGGTCTGTCCAAAAAGTATCCAGCCACGCAATATGAAAAATAGAGACACTTATTTAAGAAGATACGAGATACAAGAAACATTGTACATAGGACAATGACACCTTGGTCCCTTTCAAAAGTAAGCACCTTAGGACCTAACATAGTTCTCCCAATCACCATCAGCTGCCCCGTCATATTTTCCTGGGTCTCATTGATGGTCTGAAATCTCTTTCTTTTCAAAGGTGATTTTAGTTTTGGGAAAAGCCAGAAGTCACAAGGCACCAAATCTGGGCTTTAGGGGAAATGAGTCACATTCAACATCCTCAGGTGTTCTGCTTGTTGCAGGCCTTCCAGAATGTCGATCACTTTCAACAGATTCTTGACCATCTTTGAAGCATTTGTGCCTTACTTTTATTTGCACTGCACTCATTGCATTATCCCTGAAAAGTCTTTTGAATCATCCAAGTAATTTCTGCAGAGGAATGTTCAAGCTTAATTCAAAATGATGCAGATTCGTTGCACTACTTGCTCATTTTGAATGTAATGGCCACACAATTACACATGCTCACTCAATGGTGTCTATGGCCCCCACTGACTAGTACAGTGAAATCATCATTGTTTACTCATGTGCATTCCAGTCCACTCTTCTTGGCTGCCAAGTTACATCAAGGTCACACAAACCATTCTCCTTATATTAACAGTGGCTGGACTTTTTCCAGACAGGCCTCATACATACATATATACATTCATAACTATATATTTTATTTTTTAATATAAATTTTTTTCAATTACAGTTTACATTCAATATTATTTTGTATTAATTAGTTTCAGGTGTATAGCATAGTGTGTGGACAATCATATACTTTACAAAGTGTTCCTTCTGATATTTCTAGTACCCAACTGGCACCATACATACAATATTATTGACTATACTATTTATGTATAATATACAAGGGGGATCCCCCCAAGAAACAAAATTATCTTCTGGAGGTGGGTCCCTTATAGTACAGGCTTAACCCATTAGGTGGGTGTTCTAGGAACCCATCTGTATCAGTATACCAGCTGGCCTTGTTGTGAGAGGCTGCATTCATCTTTGGTGATTTTTTTTAAGACTTTTTCAGTACATTTGCCCATTTCATGATAGGTATTTTACAAATGCACTTGCTCACATTGTGCTAAGTGGTCAGCAGTTTTTGACCCAAAATACCATGACCCCCATGCTCTACCCTTCCCATTCACCTGATCTCACCCTGAGAGACTTTTTTTTATTTGTTTCCCCAGTTGAAGAAAGTCCTCAAAGGGAAATATTTTGCCTATGTGGAAGAGGTGAAATGGCAGAAGCACTAAAAAGCGTCAGAATCAATGAGTTCAAAATCTGTTTTGAGCAGTGGAAAAAATATCCCGATAGGTGTATAGTGTGGAATGGAGAGTACTTTGAAGGTGACTGAAGTTTAAACATGTAAGAATAAATACATGATTTTTTTAATGCATAAATTCCTATTTTTTTTAGTCCCCCCTGTATTACTTATGTTATACAGCTGGTACTCAGATAACATGCTATAATGTTGATGATATTCATAGGAAATCAACTCTTGTTTCTATCAATTAGCTTGGGGTAAAATTGGTTTTGTTATACATCATTATGCTTAAATTTGCAGAACCTGTTGACAAAGGAAAGACTTGCTATATAAAATGTATATTATATATAAAATACATGCAAATAAAAAATATATGAATGCTCTACAAGTTCATACTGATGTATCACAAGACTCATTCTAGTTTTCTCCCTTTACTTATTTGGAGCACCCTTCTCTGGTGATGAGGAACCTGTCTCCCCTTATATTTAATTCATCAATCTCCCAGCAAATAGCCTATCATGCATTGCTGCTGTGCCTTCCTTGCCCGAGTGCCTTCCTCGCCTGAGTGCCTTCCTCACTGACTCAGGCTCTGACAGCCTGATGACCCTCCTCATGTGGACGCCCTCCCCACTCCACTCCAGATCTCACATCCATGCTAGGCTGCCACTCTACAAAGACCCCTCCCACTCCTGCTGGGTCTCTAATACCCACATTTAGAAAGCTCTCTGCAGGAATGAGCTCTTCACTCTGGGCTCTGAAACCCATGACAAGCCACCCTCATTGTACCAGCTCAGACTTTGCTGCCTTGTGCCTGATCTGCTGCCCCCTCCTGAAGTATCAATAATATGCTCAGTCCACATGGGGTCTGACTGTCCATGTGGCTTCATGCTTCCCACGTGGCTATCCTCTGATACCACACTCCTTCAGGGAGACTCTTTCTTCAGCCTCCTCAGGCTCTGTCACCACTTGCCGGGAAGCTCCCCTACCCATGGATGCCCTCTTCACCCTTCCGAGGCTCTGACCCTCACACTTTCTCCTCCAGGTGGACACACTCCCACTCGGGCTCAGACCTGGGCAGCTGTCTTATGCAGGTGACTTTCTTAATCAACTTAGACTCCAGTACCCTCCTCTGGGCTACTGTGGCTGCCCCAACACAGCACCAGGTATGGAAGTCCACCTTCCTCTGCCCACCTAATGGATTTAGGGCTAAATTCTTCAAGACGGGGAGGGAAGAGAAGAGAAGGATCCTACAGTTTCTTTGGGGACAAAATTCTCATATCTAGTATGTTTCTTTGCATTTTCAATCCCATAGCTCTCTTTCACTATCCCACTTCTGAGGGCAAATTTAACCTTATTATTTGACATGAGTAATTTTATCTAGTTGAAAAAGATTTACTGAGCAACATACCCTTAATCTGATACTTGCGTTAGGTAATATAATCTGTTGAAAGAATTTATTGGTATTTTCCTTAAAATTGCTTTCTGATTCTAATATTTTACTATTTGGAGTCTAGAAGCAGGGGTTTTTGTTTTGTTTTGTTTTGTTTTGCTGAGTGTGTGTGTGTGTGTGTGTGTGTGTGTGTGTGTGTGTTTATTTTAACTTGCAAAGCCTCGATTCCTAAATCTATCCATTTGCTTTCATTTCTGCTTTCAAACTGGGCTGTTCTCTCCCGGGCTTATGTCTTTCTTATAATACCTAGCCAAACAGGACAAATATCAGTTAAAAAAAAAAAAAACATTCTAACATGTTTCTGCCTAGAGCTGCAGGTTCACTCAAATCATGACCTATTTCCCAAGTTATGTGAGTGACAGTTTTACTAACTATTTAGTTACTATAAAACATGGATTATAAGCTTCATAGCCTCAGGTGTCAGTTTCTTTGCCAATGATGACCATTTCACTGTGAAGTCAGCTCCACATATTTTGGGCTGTTTTTTACAAGAGCACTCAACTTCTGTAGAAAATTCTGTATTAATTGGAATGGATTAGGTTATATTCTGATTACAAACCAAACTTTTATTGTCTTAATACAACAAAAGTTGATTTCTTGGTCCCTGTGAGTGTCCTACTCTGGCTGGTGAGGTGAAAGGGAAGGCTCTGTTTAGCATAGTTGCTCAGAAACCCAGCTGTCAGAGGTCTTGCCATCTGTAGCTGTACCACCTGAAACGACCAAGACCTTGGTTGCCTCAGTGAGGGAACAGGGACTGGAGAAGAGAGCCTGGCTTTTCTCTGCCTCAGACCAGACATGACATACATCACTAATGGTCATATTTAAATGGCCAGAATCAGTCAGGTGGTCCCAACCAACTGCAAAGAACCTGAAAGTGCAGTCTTTCATGTCCCAAGGGCAGTCTTCCATGTGCCAAGAAGGGCAGAACTCAATACTGGCACAGATTTTTTTGTGTCTCATTCCACTGAATGTTACTTATGAAGTGCCTTTTATGCTCATTCAACAAGCATTCACTGAGTGTCTATTATATTCTAGGCACTAAACAGATGCCTAGATATATATAGACACTCAGTGATGATATAGCAGTAAACAGAAAAGACAAAACTCACCTACCCTTCTTATAATGGGCTAGACAGTCACCTTATTTATATAAAGGATGCCAGGAGGTGATAAGTGCTATGGAAAAAATTAAGCAGAAAAGAAGGCTAGAGCTTTATGGTGAGAGAGTGAGATGTGTAAACTTAAACATTTCAGTTGGAGAAGGTCTAGGAAGAAGGTCAATGTGGTAATCTGAATCGCAGCACCCACAGATGCCTGCATCCTCATCCCCAGCATCTGTAAATATATTACTGTATATGGTGATGTGATTGAGTTAAGGATCATGAGATGGTTAAGATTATGTGGGTGGGCCTGGTATCATTACAGGGGTCTTTATAAGAGAGCAGCAGGGGGGTCAGTGTCAGAAAACACAATGTTGACATGGGAAGCAGAAGTCAGGGAAACAGATTTGAAGATGTTATGCTGCTGGCTTTGAGGGGCCAGGAGCCAAAAAATGCTGATGCCTCTAGAATATGAAGGAAACAAGGACATGGCCTTCCAAGGAATGTAAGCCTGCTAATACCTTGACTTTACAACTTCTGGCCTCCAGAATTATAAGATAATAAATATGTTGTGTTTTAAGCCACTAAGTTTGTGCTAATTTATTTTAGTAGCAATGGAAAGCTAATACAGTGACATTTGAAAACAAGGATATGAAGGAAGAGAGGGAAAGGCAAAGTAGGCATCTAAGGGAAAAACTTTCTGGGCAGTTAGAATGCCTGATGTGAAGACCCTGAGGTAGGAGCGTGTCTCTCACATGCAAAGAGTAGAAAGGCTGCCAGCATGGTTGAAGCCAAGTAAAGGATGGCGAATAGTCAGAGAGGACAAAGGTGAGTCAGTTCATGAAAAGTCTAGTTAATCATTATAATGTCTAAGGCTTGTACTCTAAATTAAATGGAAGTCATTGGAGGATTTTCAACTGCACATCCACATGATCTGCCTCACACCCTTTAAAGTCAATAATAGGAGAGGAAGGGGGTGGAATGATGGGGACCATTAAGAAGATGTTACAAACATTCCAGGTGAAAACAAGGATGGCGTGGCCCAAGATGATAGAACAGGGGTTGAATGAAAGCAGTCCAGTTTTGGATCTATTTTGAAAATAAATCTTTAGCTATTTACTGATAGATTGGATATAGGATATGAAAGAGATGAATCAAGAAAGTCTGGTGTCCAGGAAAGAGGTAAGACAGAACACACACATTTGTAAGTGTCCAGTTTATGGATGGTATTTAAAGTCCTAATACTGGAAGAGATAACCAAGGGAGAGAAAATACATAAATATATTTTGTTTTAAGCCACCAGATTGGGTTTATCCCATACAGGACTGAATCTAGAACACACTAGGTAGGGTTTGATGATCAGGAAGATGAAGAATAACCAGCAAAGGAAACTGAGAAGTTTCCAAGGTGAACTAGGAAGGAAACAAGAGTGTGTTGCAATAAAGTTGATTGAAAATGTGCTTTAAGGAGGAGAACCGTGTCAAATGCTGGTGAAAGATGAGATGATATTCTAATTATTTAACAATCAGCATGGTAAAATAAATTAATGTAAAAGTGTATATTTAATGATCTAAAAGAAATTCCCCTTTATCCTTTAAAAAAGCTAAGCTAAATATCATGTGATATAGTTATAGTAGTCATAGTATTATTTGTTCACCAAATCACTGTAATAAATTCCAAATCTTTTATCATTTTTTAGTTTCTGGCCTTATATTTAATGGAGGAGGCTGTCATTAGCTAAATGATGCTCCTGTCTGAGCTTTGCTTTGATAAAGAAGGCTGCATCAAACACACAAAACTCCCTTACTAAATTAATAGTTATTGGTGACTTGGGATGTCAAATTCACATTGATAACATAGATCATGGTGCCAAATTCTTTCAGCTTTTACTGAAAAGCAGTTACATTAAAAATGTTCTACCCTCCTAAATGCTTTAGTCCTTATATTACTGAAATTTTGTGTACAAAAAAACCTTTATTATCAACTAAATCAAGAAAATCATTTTGAAATGTCATATTTAATTGGGTGGAATACAACTCCTCAGGTCAAACAAGAGGCAAAGTGCTGCAGTAGTTAAGAGCCATTGGCCATATGCCAGACTGATTGAGTTTGAACCTTAGTTCTGTCATTTAAGTTTTAAATAAACTCTCTGTGCTTCAGTTATCGGTAAAAATGAGGATGGTCATAATCATTAGGTACTTAAATAAGTTTATATTTACCAGACACAGAGCCAATATGATAAGCAAATGCTCTAATTTTTATTAAAAATTATTGTGGCTAATTCTTGTGATGGGTGAGTTTTTTGGTGGCTTTTAGTGAGCCTGTCCAGTTAAATGGAGGTGAAGTTCAACAGTGACTCATGCTCTGGGTCTCTTTGACCTCTAAGTCTCCAACGAGCCTATCCATTCCTCCCTGCGCACCAGTTCTCCTGCCTCTCCCAGATCCTTTCTGAGGCAAAATCCCATAGAGGCTAGTCAGTCCTATGTTGCCATCAGAAGGCTACACTAGGATGAGTATCAGCAGCATGAGGCTAGAACACTGCGGGCCAGATGGAGCTTAGGCATTTGCTCACTTGAATATCAGTGCTACCAGGGACATTTTCTGCAAATGTCTGAGCCTACTAGAGCCAGGACATAAGGTGGTTCATGGGAGCCATAGTGAGCTGCTTGGTGTTCCTAGAGACTGGTATACACCAAGAAGCCTTTGAGGTTTTGCCACTGGGAGACCCTCAGGGCTATGTGTGGAGTGCAGGCAGGGCATAGGGGGTCTGGGGGCTGGCAATGCCAGGAAGTAAGGATCCTGGGGGGTATAAGTAGCATATACACCATCAATGATCAATGAGAATGGAATCTGGCCTTAGTGCTTGCTAGAGCAGGAGCCCTCTGTAGTGCCTAGGATTCACTCTTTAATTTCTGGATTTTGAGAAGGTAAGGAGTGAGTTTCAGGAAGAAGCAATGGTGAGGCAATCAGAGGGCTCAAAAATGTGGCTATTTACTGATGGTGTGAAAATACCATTGCAAAAGTAGGTTTACAGTTGTTCATGTGGAAAATAATGCAATAATTAATAAATTATAATACAAGAACAAACTGTTTCTCATACAACTGTAAACCTACTTTCCCCCCCACCCTGTATTTTAATATTTTAACAATCAGTATGGCTATGGCTGTGCATATGGTTGGTATTCGCTCTACTGTTAGTTCAGGTAAGCTGAGAACTGACTGTTAGATTTAGCACAGTGGAAGTCCTCAATATTTCCTTGAACTGACAAAGGTATGAAACAGACTGACTGGAAACTCAGGGGAAACTGCAAGGAAAATCAGTGACCCTTTCAAAGGGTTTTGCGATAAAGAGGAGCAGAAAAATGAAGTTGGAGATAAGGGGATCAAAAGAGAGTTTTCTTAAAATGGGAGAATTAACATGTTTGTATGGTGAGAAAGCTTTTGCAGAGAGATATGTCTATCTTTGTTTATTATCCCACGGTGGTATGTGGGATGCATTATGGCTACACATTTTTTTTAGTATCATTTCTAGTTTTTATTCCCATTATTTCTATTATAAAATACCAGGCACTGCTTCCAGTATTATTTTCTTCTCTTGTTATAGATGTTGCCCTGATTAATTTCTGGGCATTTTCCTTTCTTTACCTCTATTTTTAATGTAAAGTCTGTTTGATAAATCAATAAGCACCCAGGTAGCTTGCATATACAAGATGTCTGTTCTCTCTGTCAAGAAACCAACACTTCAGTATTTTAAACTATGGTCTAGAAAACCAAATGTCATTCTGTAATACTAGCTTTTCAGAAAATTTGCATGCTGTCTATCATCTATCAAACAATCAATCATATGTCTATCTACCTACCTACATATCATCTAATTCTAGAAAGAGATTAAACCAATTTAACTATTAAACTGATTTATCTCCTCAAATCCAAACCTTAGTTGAAATAAAAAATACTACCTACCTGAGCCCTAAGCTTCATAGTCTCATGATAAGACACCCTTATTTAGAGTGTTTCTCCACTCCTCACTCCTCCATCCCCTCAAGAATGAGTTGACATAGTTGGGGACGAACAGAATGATAAATCTGTCTGGTGTCACTGCATCCTGGATTCTTCTGTGTTAGAGACAGCCAGCCCCTCTTGACTTTGCACATCTACCCTTTGGAACGTTCTCTGTGCTCCCCAGGTAGCTGATAGTTTCCTTTCTTCTTCATGGACCCAATAAGTGAGTTTTTCATTCTTTGAAATATTTGTGAATTTTCTTTATTATTCCACAGAGGATAAGATGCTCTTTGTTTTCCAAAGGACACATAAAGAGGCACTAGAACAAAGACATTAAGAGCTCAAAGTACTGCATGAGACAAGCCTGCACACAAGTCTCAACCCTGTACTGACTAGCACTGTGGAACATGCTCCCTGTAAGATGAGGATAAAATCATAACGCTTTATTTGTTAGGGTTGTGGACAAAATGGGGAAAAGAAGTAAAGTTCTTAGTATTAAAAACTAGTCTTTGTTTACATTCTATAGTACAAGATTTCTGCTTTATTATGAGTACCATACTTAATTTCAAATTTTTAAAATGTGATTCCTCTCATATGTCTAAATCCTTAAACATAAGGATAATTCTCTCAACAGCTAATAAGTTTAGTCCATATATAAAACTATATTGATATAATACAGGTCAAGAAACAATATTTTGAAATATTTTACAGCGACCCTCTCAGAAATCTGTTCTTTTCTATACAATAAAATAACTCTGTTTGCAAAAATGTGCATTTAAAAATTTGGATTTTAAAGTAATAAGAAAACCACTTCTCTTATTTTTAGCCTCTTTATTATAAAGTGAGGAGTTAGATGCAGAAGATCTCTAATGCCCCTTTTAAATATGTGCAACCAATAACATAAGTTCCAAATTTCTGTGAGAAAGGAGATTTAAGGGTTGAATGAAATAAAAGGCAGGGGGCCTTGGTGAGTGTCTAGGTGAGTGCCTGCATTTCTCTTGCCCTCATGGCAGTGTGGGTAGACTGACCAATATATCAATGCAGGGTTAGCAGTTACTTGAAAGTCATGACATTTTTTCCTCTCTCCACAATAGTCCTGTTAGCTCAGTACAGCTCTCTTCCCAGCTGCGAATGCTGAGATCTCAGAATCCTGAACTCAGTGCTGCGGCAGGTCATTACCAATCAGTTGGCATTGGCAAGTACACAGAAATCAACTTATCATCCCTGGAACAAAAATATTTGTTGTAGAGAATTTGTCTTCATAAGATATAGGAAACACTCTGGTTTTCTTTGTCTAAGAATTAAAAACAAAACAAAACAAAACAAAACCAAACAAAACAAAACCCTATTTCCCTCCAGAGCAGATTTGTCCTGAGCCAATTATGCATTTCATCATCCTCTCACACTGTGCCTTCCTCTGTTGAGGTTGGGCATGACATCTTACCCCTGTCACACAACCACATCTTGATTTTAGTCAATGGAGCAAAAATTGCTCAGTAATTGTTTTGGTATTATCTCTATTGGTGATGGAAGCTCCCTTTCTCTGTTTCTTAATTTTTTTTTTCACTCAGGAATAATCTTTTAATCCTGTAGCTTCATGCCTCTTTCTCTTCTCAGGACAAATAACAACTAGAAATACAAAAACACTTCTCATAAAATTATTGTAAATAAACCCATAAAAGCTTTGATAGCTCTGAGCACACCAAATAAAATTTCTTCTCTGTGGAACTTTACATACTTCTATACTCATTCACGTTTCCTCCTACATTTTTTTTTCTCAAATGGAACAACTAAATATTTCAGATTGGGACAAAACTACAAATAAAAATTAAAGTTAAAATATTGTTACTCTTACAAGGGAGATATTTGAAGAGGGCCATACTTAGTCTATAATAATAATTTGTAATGATAGGATTTCAGACACTAAGACCAAAAGGGAGACATATTAGAAGGAATGGTTTTTCTGATGGATCTCAGAATGTGCCATTTGCTCTTTATGGCAAGGAGTGACAAATGCAGTACGCAGTGGAAAACTCATATTCTTTTGAAAAAGAGTTGGGATTTAGATTAGGGCTCTATCGAAGATGTCAGAGATAAGCTAAAAACAAATATTCACATTTAGGAGCAGTGGCATTTAATAAAGTGATTAAGCAGTGACATTAAATAAGTTCTCAGGCCATTTTGAAGTGATTAATGTGGGTGGATGGAAGCCAGGATTTATTAGGGAAGGAAAATAGGGATGTTTTTCTTGATTAAAAATTTCAAGCAATGGTGGTAAAAATTTCATGGGAAGTTTTGTTTGATTGTCCTTGGCATTTAATGACATTATTATTAAAGAGGCTTTTCCTCACTCCCTGCCACAGGGTGGAGGGGAGAGCCTGCGGAGGAATAGCAATGTTTGTGAGCAGATTCTGGGAGTATTGTAGTCGTTCACAGACATTGCACTCCATCTTTATGCCTTAACCTCTCCCATTTCCTAGGTGAATTTCACTGACCCAAGAATGTGATTGCCATTTGCTAGAAGGGCATTGCCTCTGTAATATCATAGTGGTTAAGGACCTACCTTCAGGATTTTTGGAGGGATTCAGTGAGATGTTTCATGTAAAGTGCTTGACAGAGAACAAAGTATATGGGAACTGTTCAGTAAAGTAAAATACTACTGCTGTTATAATAGTGATGTTCTCTCTTTGCCACCACCTCTGATGGAAGGAGTCCTGAATCTTTTTCCAGCAGCTATACACACAGGGATCAGTCTCTATGGTCTATCCCGGTGGAAAAGTATATGAAGCACACGAGTTTACATGAACTGTGCTTTATTTATTCACTATTATATCAGGATTCTGATAGATACCTGTTGAATGAATCTAATCTGTACAGAATTTATGAGTAAATGAAAATTAGATGGACAAATTTCATTTGGGCAGAACTCTTTCAGCTAGGGAAGTAGAGGTAAGTGGGACAACTCTGTAGGAAGGTAATAGAGTGCAAATTTCTACTTAAAACCCACATGAATAATATCAGAAATGAAAGGAGAAATAACAACTGAAACCACAGAAATACAAAGGATTGTAAGAAACTACTATGAACAATTATATGCCAAGAAATTTGAAAACCTCGATGAAATGGACAAATTCCTGGAAAAGTATAATCTACTAACACTGAAGGAGGAAGAAGCAGAAAGCCTGAACAGACTGATAACAGCTGGAGAAATTGAAGCAGTCATCAAGACACTCCCAGCACCAAAAGCTCTGGGCTGGCTGGTTTCACAGGAGAATTTTACAAAACATTTAAGGCAGAGCTAACCCCTGTTCTTCTCAGACTATTCAAAAAAAAAATCCAAGAGGAGGGAAGACTCCCAGACTCTTTTTATGAGGCCAGCATCACCCTGATCCCAAAACCAGATAAAGACCCTACAAAGAAAGGAAACTACAGGCCAATTTCGCTGATGAACATAGATGCCAAAATTCTCAGCAAAATATTGGCAAACCTCATCCAGCAATACATTCAAAATATTATCCACCATGATCAAGTGGGATTCATCCCAGGGATGCAGGGATGGTTCAATATATGCAAATCAATAAACATAATACATCACATAAACAAAAGGAAAGACAAAGCCACATGATCTTGACAGATGCAGAAAAAGCATCCAATAAGATACGGCACCCATTTATGATCAAAACATTCAGCAAAACGGGAATAAAGGGGGGCATTCCTCAATGTAATAAAGGCCATATATGAAAAACCTACAGCCAACATCATACTCAACGGGCAAAAACTGAAAGCCTTCCCACTAAGATCAGGAACATGACAAGGATGTCTGCTTTCACCACTTCTATTCAACATGGTATTGGAAGTCCTAGCCACAGCAGTCAGACAAGAAAAAGAAATAAAAGGCATCCAAATAGGAAAGGAGGAAGTAAAACTATCATTGTTTGCAGATGACATGGTAGTGTACATAGAAAACCCTGTACACTCCACAAAAAAAACTACTCAACCTAATAAGTGAATTTGGCAAAACAGCAGGATACAAAGTTAACATTCAGAAATCAAAGGCATTTTTGTACATCAGTAATGAAACAGAAGAAGAATAAATTCGAAAAAAATGTAGCATTCGATATAACATCAAGAAAAATAAAGTACCTAGGAATAAATTTAACCAAGGAGGTAAAAGACTTGTACGCAGAACACTATACAACATTGAAGAAAGAAAGTAAGGAAGGCACAAATAAATGGAAGCATATACCATGCTCATGGATTGGAAGAATTAATATCATCAAAATGTCCATACTATCCAAAGCAATTTATAGATTCAACTTAATCCCTATTAATATACCAATGATGTATTTTACAGAAATAGAACAGACATTTCAAAAATTTATATGGAACCATAAAAGACCCTGAATAACAACAGCAATTTTGAGAAAGAAAAACAAAGTAGGAGGGATCACAATACCGGACAACAAACTATATTACAAAGCCACTATGCTCAAAACAATCTGGTACTGACACAAGAACAGACCCATAGACCAGTGGAATGGAATAGAAAGCCCAGAAATAAGCCCAGGTCTATATGGGCAACTAATATTTGACAAAGGGGGCAGAAGCATAAAGTGGAGTAATGATAGCCTCTTCAACAAATGCTTTTGGGAAAGCTGGACAGCTACATGCAAAAAATTGAAATTGGATCATCAGCTGACACCATACACAAAAATAAACTCAAGATGGATAAAAGACTTAAATATAAGTCACAACATCATAAAAATCCTAGAGGAGAACATTGGCAGGAAACTCTCAGATATCCCACTCAGCAATTTTTTCACTGATATGTCTCCTAAAACAAGGGACATAAAGGAAAGAATAAACAAGTGGGACCTCATCAAAATAAGAAGCTTCTGCAAGGCTAAAGAAAACATCAGCAAAATGAAAAGGGAGCCAACCGTATGGGAAAATATATTTGCTAATGATACATCAGATAAAGGTTTGATCTCCAAGATATATAAAGAACTCACTCGACTCCACTCCAAGACAACAAACGATCCAATCAAAAAATGGGCAAAGGACCTGGGCAGACACTTTTCCAAGGAAGAGATACAGAGGGCCCAGAGACATTTGAAAGGATGCTCAGAATCACTAGCCATCAGAGAAATGCAGATCAAAACCACAATGAGGTATCATCTCAAACCGGTCAGAATGGCCATCATAAACAGATCCACAAACAGCAGGTGCTGGCGAGGCTGTGGAGAAAAGGGAGCACTAGTACACTGTTAGTGGGAATGCAGACTGGTGCAGCCATTGTGGAAAGCAGTGTGGAATGTCCTCAAAAAGCTGAAAATGGAACTGCCTTTTTACCCAGTGATTCCTCTGCTGGGACTATAGCCTAAGAATCCCAAAATGCCAATTCAAAAGAACCTATGCACCTCAATGTTCATAGCAGCACAATTCACAATAGCCAAGTGCTGGAAGCAGCCTAAATGTCCATCAGGAGATGATTGGATCAAAAAACTATGGTACATTTACACAATGGAATACTATGCACTAGAAAGAAAAAAGAACTACTACCCTTCGCGACAGCATGGATGGAACTAGAGAGCATTATGCTAAACAAAATAAGCCAGGGGCAAAAGACAAATACCATATGATCTCACTTATTAGCCGAACCTAACCAACAAAACAAAGATGCAAGGAAAATAAGACCAGCAACATTGAAAGAAAAAAGAAACCAACAGAATCAAGAGGGAAGGAGTGGGGGGCAGGGGAAAAGGAAGGGAAGGGGCAAGTCAAGGAACATATAGCAAGGACTCATGGACAAAACCAAAATGGGGAATGATTGAGGGAGGGAGTGGGGGAAGGAGACAGGAGAAAGTGGTGGAGGGAAGGCAGAGACAAATGTATTTGAAAAAATTAATTAATTAATTTTTAAAAATTTAAAAAAATAAAATAAATAAATAAAATAGGAATTACAACCTTAGCTTTCCTTCAAATGTTCATGTGCTTCTCCTTTAACACTGAGATTGGGAAGTTTGGTTGAATGTTCACATTTTTCTCAAACAAAACACAGGTACCTTCCGGGACCAGTATAAGTGAATTTACTGAGATATGTTGATGCCCTACTTAGATCACAGTGGAATTCTGGGATGTAGCATTGCTTTTTACACAGAGCACAGAGTTCTTGTATTTGAGTAATTCCTGAATTCTGATCCTGATTCTCTCACTGAAGAGACAGTATAACAATCAAGATTTGGGTCTTTGTAGACAAACTGGGACTAGAATCAGAGGAAAAACTGAAGCCAGGGTGCTTCATTTGCAGGGGCCTGGAAGGGGCCCTCACAATATACTCACATGGTCATATATTGTAATTTTAAAAATTATATATGTTATATATATATTTATATATTTTATATATAAGATCATATATATATTTTATAAATGTATGCGTTTTTACATATTTTTATTATATGCATAAATATACAAATGCAATTAGTTAAGACAAAGAGCTCTTCCACCTCAATATTATATGAAGAGGCTATCAGAATAAACAAACACAAAAATTACAAACATTGATTAAGTTGCTATTTCATATTTTTTATTGGAAGTATTTTGAAATGTACAATTGGGGAAGTATAAAAAAATACGAATATAGTTAGAGAACTCAACACCCCTCTCTCAAAAATTGACACAACATGTAGACAGGTAATCAGTGTCAGAAATAAAGGACTTAACACTACCAACCAACTAGACACTTTGACATTTATTGACCATCTAACCAACATCAGCAGAAAATAAGATGCTGTTTTATTATGTGTCACCTTGACTAGGCTGAAATACATTTCTTAGAATGTTCACTTATGTATTTCTGATTATAATGGGCCACTGGGAGCACTTAGTGGATGATTATGGAAGATGGAAGTGAAGCAGAATACTTAGCTTCCACAATTGGGTAAGATCAAATTCCTGTAACCAATCCATATGTATGTTGTTCTTCTTTAAATAAACCTTTTCTGGTTAAAACATACACACACACATACACAAACAAGGAATAATACCTCCCCCCATCTCCCCAAAAAAGAAGGAGAAGGTAAAGACGCATCCGGTAGCTAATTAATAAAAATGCATTTTTCTGCATTTTGTAATGTTTGGTATATAGAAACTTTTTAAAATGTAGAATTCTCATTTTAAGTAGGCCCTCATATTTGCACCTAATTTTACATTTTAAAAGATGTATTGTTTTTCTTTCAGAAGCCCTGATTGATTCAGGCCCCAAGGAATTCATGTTTATCTCTAACTAGAATCCTAGCTCCATTCACTAACTCTGTGATCTTAGGCAACTCACTTTACCCTCTTTGAGACCCAGTGTAATCTATAAAACAGAAATAATCTGTTTAACAGTATAATAATCTGATGAAGCTACTAAGGTTATTGTGAGGATTAAATACATTAATGCATGTAAAAGTGCTAATAAATATTACCTATTATAATTCTTATTAATGATAATAACCTATTTTTCTACAAAATTCCCATATTAAAATGGATGTAATAAAATATACTCTGTCATTTTCACAAGGATTCTTGAAGAATCAAATAAGATTTACATTGCTATGAAGATGTAAGATTTTTTAATATCCCAAAGAAGGGCAAGTACACATGCCCACATCCTATATCCCCTACACACACACACACACACACACACACACACACACACACACACACTCCCCTTTCTAATTCCAGCCAAGGATTCAGACTGATTGGTTGGTTTCCCCCACACAGGCTGTTCCCATTTCAGTCAGGTAACCCACATGAGGACCCTAAACCTTGTCCAGGGGGGCCTAGGTTTGAATTCTGGCTCCACCAGGCCCTGCTGTGAGACCTTGGGCAACTCAGTTTCTTCTCTATAAAATGGGAGTAATAATAGTATTCACCTCTAAGGGTGTTGTGAAAATGAAATGAATTAATACATAGAAAATTGATTAAAATAAACCATTGTAAAGAAAATGAAATAGACCATTGTAACTTTTATTAGTTTCATCTTACTAACACTTAATGATTGTTCATTGAGTGTTATAGTTATTCTCCATATCTAGTCAATTTCTGCTGGCATGCCAGAAATTGTATATGCAAACCTTCTCCCAGTTACGTGGGTATTTGGTCAAAAAGCAAGCTACAAAATGAAGGAAATTAGGAAAGAGTAAGTGTTTCATAAAGCAAACTGTATTATGTTTAATTTCCTTTAGTCATTTTGATTATGTTCTTCCTACTCGTTATATTTTATGTACTTTTGCTAGTGGTGGGTGGTAATTTATTTGTTATTGCTTTATTTGACAATGTTAAAAATTTCCTCTTAATTAAAAAAATTTTTGCTGGTCCGCAAAATCCAAAATTCTGGGACTCATCTGCCTGAAAGATTTTAAGTCTCTTATTAATTCTCAAATTCTGTAGATAGTACTTTTCTAAGGGTCATTGCTTTCAACAGGATATGGGAGTCTATGCTTAACAAAACTTACATCAATCTTCCTTTATCGCCCTTAATTTTTTCACAGAGCTCCTAAACTAGATGGAGAATGAAGACTCGGGCCTCTTTTCTCCACGTTCTCTGTTATGGGATTACAGAGAGGGACTTAAATACAAGGCTAGAGTGATTCTAAGGACTGCTTCATTCACTGGTAGTAAAAGGGAAAATAAAGGAATCCAGAATCTCCTTTAGCATTTGAGCCAAGACAATGGAATGTTGTTAGATAGAGAAGAATCTAATGCATCTGCAAACCACAAAATGTCTGATTCCAACAAAAGACTCTTGGCGCCAGTACCTTTCTCTGTCACTCAAATGAAACTCCTTCCACCCACTCACTCTACCACTGTGAAAAGAGAGAGCTATTTAATAGTTAAGACCATTTTAAGGCCAAGGACAACCAATTAATAACAACACTTCCCTGAAATTTCAGATCTCCCTAACCTCCTAACACATACTTTTTAAAAAAAATTTTAATTTATTTTTTCAAATACATTTGTCTCTGCCTACCCCCCACCACTTTCCCTTGCCCCCTCCCTTCTTCCCTCCCTCAGCTCTTCCCCTTTGGTTTTGTCCATGAGTCCTTGCTATATGTTCCTTGACTTTCCCCTTCCCTTCCTTGTCCCCATCCCCCCTCCCTCTTTCCCTCTTGTCTCTGTTGATTTCTTTTCCTTTCAGTGTTGACTTTTTAATCAAAAGAACAGCCCTCCACACCCGACCCCGAACAGATCTGGCCTTCATCCACCCATATTAATTACCCACATTGGCCCCTTAATGTCACTACCTAATCACTTTATTAAATGTCATTGCTTCTGATTGTGAAGATTTGTTTTGTTACTCATTCCTGCCTACCTCCCCAAGAATCTGGTTCTAAGGACACCTACTCTCCTGTAAGGTGGAATTAGACATCCTGCAGTGTTCTGCCTCTTTGCATCCTCACTACCACCCAAGACATTTTGAAACAGGATGCATTTCTGCAAAAGAACCATATTGTCACAGAAGTCCTCAGAAAGCTCCCGATACCTATTTCTTCTCCCACTTTCCTTGGTAGAGGTTGGAAAGAAACCGAGCTGTTTTCAAGCCAATATTTTCAGAAAGCACCCAGCTTTGTGGCCTTTGTTAGGAAAGAAGTATGTTCAGCTATGGCCTCAGAGAGAAAGCAGAAATAAACTATTTTCACAGTTAACAGAATGAAAATCTACAATGATCTTCTGTCATTGTCTCATCGAGCATAAACTTCTGCGTCTGACATCCAGAGCACCTCACACTTCAGCCTGCTGTAGGCTTCTCGGCATGATGTCTACTGTGTCCCTGGAACCTCAGACCAGGTTGGCCCCTTCTCGGGATTTTCCACCACACCAGAAGTCTTCACTGGGGTCCTATTCTTGCCTTCTTTCTTGCTACTCCATACACTAGCCACTCCTCTTCAGGCTCAGCCATTCATATAACACAAAACTGACTGATCAAACTTTTCTATTTATTAAGCTAAATGCTGGGGACTGGTAACACATAAGGTAAGACCCTCACCTTCAAGGTACATAAGACCTTACACTTAAAGACTGACATGTGAACAAAACAGTGGGTGAACGTCTCACAAGTGAAAAATGTCTGCTCAAGGAATATAGTAGCATAAAGGATGGATGAGCCAGTCTACCTGGTGGGATGGGGCAGGGGGTGGGGGGTTTTCAGGGAAGGTTTCATGGGGGAGGAGACTCTTGAGGTGGGCTTTGGAAGAGGAGTAATATGTTCCCCAGGTGGGTGGGAAAGGGTAACGTTAGGCATCTTGGCAAGCTGTGCGTGAGATGGGACTGGGCTCAGGAGTGCCATCGGGAACACCTGTCAAGCTGTCCCAGAGTTTGTAATCAGAGCATGAATGCATGTGTTCAGGCTACAGTGCAGTGTGCATTTCATAGCCCTATGTTTAGAAGTCTTGGTGCATGAATCTGAGGCAGTATGTGAGGCAATGAGGCATGTATAACACTCACTGTGGGACAAATAAGAGAAAATTAAAAGAGCAATTTTAGGAGGGAATAATTGTTTTCCGTATGCCATAATTACAACTGCTTGTAAGCTGCTATCATAAATGAATCTGTCTTTTAAAGTTCTCTTAAATTCTGTTGGAAATGAACAGGTGCTTAAGGAAAGGGACCCATAGGCTCCTTCTAGAGAAGCTGGGGTTGCACTGACCCCTGGTGTCTGCCTTGAGCAGAGCCTTCTAACTGCCGGCACAGAGCTGGACAGCAGGCTGGGAACATTTCTTAATCTTTCTGTCCCTGGCTTTAGAAAGACCCAAGAACCCTTTAGGACCAGAAACGAATCTTAGAATATCAGCCCTCCCACACCTTCTGAGGTCATGTCCTAGCATTTGTCTTCAACTTTGTTACCTTTTTTGTGCCCCCCCCGCCCCCGTTCAAAAGTGGCCATGGAGAATCTGAATGTCATTTTCTTTGAATGTCATTTTTGATGCTTCTTTTCCTTCTCCACCATTCTTACACTTCCAGGCGAATAACCACTCAGTCACTGAGGCCTACTGATTGTACCTCCTACACAACACTCCAACCCACCCACTGCTTGAAAGCAGGACACCGTCATTCCTCTTGGTTTGCAAGCAACAGCCTCCTAACAGGCTTCCCTGCTTGAAACTTGCTGTTACTAGGGAGATCCCGCTTTTAGCTCACTAAATTTATTCCTCTACTAACCTTTGATATGCTAGAAGGATTGCTGTTAATTGCTTCTATTAAATAACTACATGAACTTGGGTATGTCACTTGGGCAATCTCATCATCTATGAATGAAGGTTTGGGACCAGAATAGTGTTTTTCTATCTTTTCACTCTCAGGATGTATAATGTTAGTTCCTTAGCACTTTGCCCTTTTCCCTTGTTTAAAAAAAAATCTCTTCTACAAAGCAAACTCATTGGTTAAAGAAAAATTATTTTTACCCTCCCCCCTTTTTCTTAAAATCAAAGACTTATCATCTACTATTGGAACATTGGAGCATCTGGTCAGCAGAAGACAAACAATGTTACTATAAGGAGTTTGTTTAATTCCAGCCAAAGATAAAATAAAAAATAAAAATCTTTGATATTTTATCTAGCCTGTCCAGCAATACCATGAGTAAATCTTGCATCTTGAAATACTGAGAATAGCACATAGCTTCACATTACAGTCATCATAGACCCTTATGATATGAAGGGATCTGTTGATGTAAATGACCACAAAGGTCACACTAGCTCTGAGATTCTAGGTTTCTCTCAGTCCTTCATATCTTAAACCCTTCTTAGCATTCTCTAGTGTGAACATAGCTCATTTCTCTTTAATTGCACCTGGTCCATAAATAAATACTCCCTCACCAATGTCAACTCTAATTAAAGTTGGGAGGAGTTGGCCAAGCTAATCGAGCCTATATGTGTAGAGAACCTAGAACAAATTAATTTCACATAGATTAAATGATTTATTATTTAATGCATGGTAATTAAACATTTTTGGTAGAGTATAAAGAGTTTAATTAATATTAATTTTTACATTGCCTAGTTATATTGCTACTTTTTCTTGATTGGTCCTTTAATATGTAAAAATTGTCATTTTCCTTTGAGTCTATTCATTACTCCTCTTCTTTTTCATTGTCATCATTATCATCATCATCATCATCATCGTCGTCGTCGTCACTACCCCATTACCATGACATACTCATAGATAATGTTAGGCAAAAGCCTGTGTTCTCCAACCGGCAGATCTTCTTACATTATAACTCCTATTCCCTCACAGGGCAAATCTGGCTCATTAAAGAGTCAGATTGTCTACATATGCATATATACCAAATACAGTGTGTAATCACTGATGGAATCATAAATGGAGAAGTAAATTTAAAAAAAACTGGGAAATTTTGAATATGGGTGTATATTAAGTAAAATTACTGCATTAATATTAAGTTCTTAGGTACAATAACTACATTGTATCCCAGAACATTTTTGTTCTTAGAAAGCGCATGCTGAAATGCTCACAGTGAACTGATGTGACGTCTATGATTTACTCTCAAATATTTTCTTTTTTAAAGAGAGAAGAAAGGGGTGTGTGTATGTGAGTGTGTGTTCATACACATTACATGCAGAGAGAGTAAGTGACTGTGGCAAAATGTTAACAATTGGTGATGTGGGGTGAAGTGTCTGTGGGTGGTCATTATACTAGTTTCTGAACTTTTCTGCAGGTTTGAAATTTTGAAAACACATGTTAGGAAAATGTATCTTTTTGAATCGCTTGAATATTATTACAGTTGTTATTTCACACCTTTTCATTCCTTAAAACCCCAGTTTCTCCCTGCTGTCCTAGTCTTAGGAGGCAACTTTCTCTCTGATTTCAGTCAGGATGGGCTGGGTTATGCTACAGTAACACTGAAGATCTCAGTAACTTAAACCATCAAAGATTTCTTTCTCACTCATGCTATTTGGCCATTTCAGAGAAGTAGGAGATTAAAGCCATCTTTGTGAACATCTCATGTACCCTCATTTTCACCACATATAAGCTTTGTGTCTGAAGTGGACTTTTCCCCTTTATTCTCAGAGGAAATGTTTCCTTCCTCTTATTTAAAGATAACTGCTTCCTTTGAACTCTGGCCCTGTGTCTCCTCTGGGATTCTGCTTCCACAAGATATCTCTGGTTCCACCATCTCTTACAACTGCAGTCTCTTTCCATGCGCTGCAGTCTACAGCTCCCAGAAATCCCTGTGTTTGATCCTATAATACCTTCTCATTCCCACTCTTTTTTCCTGGTAAACCCTTCAAGCTGATGGTCTTTGCAGATGTCTTCACTTTCTGATATCCCAGTCTTGGTTTAAATACAGGCTGGTATTTGCTCCAAAATTATATTGGCACTTTTTCTTACAAAAGAAATAGCCCTTTTGGCCCTCTGCTCCATTATTCTTGACCTCTGTAGTATGGCACTACTGACAATTTCCTTCTTTGTGATATTTTCCCCTACTTTGATCTTTGTATACCAGATTTTGGTGGTTCTGCTTTCATCTTTGGGATTGCATCTTATTGCTCTTTAATGTTTCATTTTTATCTTACCTTCTTAAGTGTGAGGATTCTCTGAGGGTCTTTCTTTAGTCCTTTTCTCTCTGTGCCTCCAAGAACTTGTTGACTGTCACCTCCAGAATATTCTCACATGTACATGACTGGCCCTGATCTCACCTCTGCCATTTCAGTCTCATTGTCCCAACTGCTTACTTGGTTTTCCCATTGCTGTGTCTTGCCCATCACCTCAGACTCAGCACACTGTCACTTGAAGTCATCACATGTCCTCTTTCTTTGTCCAAATCACATCACATGTCCAAATTCTTTGTTTTACCCTGAGAGAAACTATTTTCATCAAACTTCTCAGCCTAGCAGAATCATAGCAGGCTTCTTTGACTTTTTCTTCTTCTTCATTCCTCATTTTTATTTCTAATATTCCAAGTCCTATTATGTTCCTCAGATCTGCTATTTCCTCTTTGTTCTTGCACATGTAAGCTCTCATTAATGTAGTGTAGATTAGAGAGAGTCTCAGACTTTGGGCTTCCTTCTTGCTTTTGATATCCCCTCAAGATACCTTCAAACGATTACCAAGCAAAACTTCCTCTAGCCTGACAATCCCTGTCATGAATTGACCAAAGAGTCCATCTGACAGAAGCATCAAATCCACACTCCTTAGCTTATAATATAATATAGCTTCTTCCAATCTTCCCACTATCACAGACTCTGCTTCAACAGCCTTCTGGCTAAGCCTTTCCAATGCCTTCCAGCCTCTCTCTGAAAATGCTCTAATTCTTCTATTCAGGCTTTTCTCTCTCTTTACTTTTCTCCTTCCTTTCATTATTTTTCTCCAATTTTCCTAGCCTTCCCTCTCTCCTTCATTCTTTTTTCTCACTCCATTTTACTCTCTGCTATTTCAACATTTGCCTTTCTTTAAGATGTAATTCAGCTCCCAACTCTACAAAAGTGTTTTTCCCTGCTTGAGCTTACACTAAATTTTTCCTTCACCCACTGTGACCAGACTTAGTTGCAGTTTGGTAGTTAGTTATTTAATATATCTTATTCCTTTCTTTCTAATAACTCGTGGCTCTTTGAAATTCTACATAGAAATTACCACAGCACTGGGTACATGGCTGTGATCAATAAATACTTATGATTTGATTAATCAATTTCTCTGAAATCTAATGAAAAGTATCAGTTACTTTTTTTTTATTCTCCTACCATAGGAAGAATTATACCTGCCAATTTCTGAAAATGTTTTTTCTCCTCAATTGCACGTGGAGAAATTTGGCATCCTGAAGGGTGGCTGTTGATTTCAAATTCCCAGAACAACACATTTCCTTGGAGCATCAACAATGATTTTATTATATTGCTTGCTACCTAATCCTGTATTATAAAAATATTTACATTGTTTCATGCCTTTCCGAACTTACTATTTTCCACCTTTGCCATTGTGATGATGAATGATAGTGTTTTCATTTACATTAACTCATTTAACCCTCTCCCAACTGTTTTAGGGTTGGCAATATAATTAGATTGGTTTTTATGTAATTCAGGGAAAAAATGACAGTATAGCTCAAAAAGGTTAAATTGGCTCAAGATCCTACAAACAAGATTCAAATCCAGTTGTTTATGTTGCCGTTTAAATTAATTCAAAGGCCTTTTCTCCTTCCATCCCTGTAAATTCATCTAATCTGAATGTGCCTCCCCTCCCCACCCCGCCCCAGACTTACATAGTTTCCATCCACCAAAGCATATAATGGCAGAACAGTCATTAATTAGAAGCCTGTCTCCCCCATTAGACTATGAGCTTACTGAGTGTAGAGACAAGGACTTATTTAATTTTGTATATCCACTGAATAGCACAGGACATGTTGGTTGAGTGTCTAAATTAAAGTTATGGATGAATGAATGAATGAATGAATGAGAGAGGATTATGACTTGTCCTATCAGCCTCTAAGAGAACTTAGCCCAAGGCTCTACAGGACTGTGTACTGTCCATGGCACACTGCACATTATTATTTTAAAAAATTGCAAAATTCCTTTCTCTTAAGTCTCCTTACTGACCCCCTTCACCCCAGCAGTCCAATATTCTTAGAAGCATGCATCTCACTGGAGTCTGTGGTCTTGTGTAGTGTAATTAGGACTCAGACAGACTGGGATCACACCTTTTTTCTGCTAAGGATTAGCTAACTAAGTGACTGTGGAGAAGTTACTGATTTCCTAAGTCTCAATTTTTCTTATCTGTAAAATGGATATAATAACTAAAAATTCAGAGAATCATGATGAGGATTCAATTGGGATAATTTAGTTGGAACCCTCAGCACAGATCCTGAAACATAATAATTTGTTCAGTGAAAGTTAACAATGATTATGCTAGGGAAGACTAATGGATGTTCTTACTTCAGGAGCTATGTGGGCTATAGCATGTGGCTCACTGACTAACATATTTTCATGCTGCAATGGTCTTTCCTTGGCTAAACCTGCAAAGGTCTTTCTTTTGTCACACTAAAGCAGAGGGTGTAGACAACAATTCAAATAATTTGGGCCCTAAACTCTATTTTCATCTGAATAATTCTTTTTATAATTAAATTTATTGGGGTGACACTGGTTAATCTTTTATATAGGTTTTAAGTGTACATTTCTATGATACATGATCTGTATATTGCATTGTGTGCCCACCACCCAAAGCCAAATCAACTAGTGGGAAGTAAATTTACTACTGGGAAGTAAAAGGATGTAAAGGACCTGGAAATCCTTTTAAGCATCTTTAAGAACTTTACAGAGAATTGGAACGAGAGGTTGTTTGCCATTTATATTTGTAAATGGGACCTCCTGCTAGTATCCTTCCATCCATCTCTTGTTGCTTTTGTGTTCCTGAGGGTGTGTGTGTGTGTGTGTGTGTGTGTGTGTGTGTGTGTTGCTTCCTTAATGGCCTGAGGTGCTACAAGGTGTCTAGAATGAAATAAAGCATCACTCTTAGGTACTGGTGAAATACATTCAGCACATATGTAAATCCATCTCCTGGTGCAGAAAGCCATATCGAGTTAACATCACATTAGTGCTATTTATCACCAAGTTCAGGGCTTTGGTTTAGAGGAAAGGTGGGCTGCATCTCCATACAAATTATCTCAGCTCTACTAGGTCTCTGGGGAAGAAACAGTGGCTGTTTTCTTCATCACAAAATGCTGCCCCAGCCAGTCCATTTTATTGGTGAGTAAACTGAGGTCTAATAAGATCAAATTACACACAAGCCTAGTTTAAACAGGCTGCCATTTGGAGAGGGTCTAGAGTGTTGCAACCATTGTGTTGCATTCATGTTAAAGAATGATCTTTGCCACCAGAAAGAAAGACTTAGCTTCAAATCCTAGCTCCACTGGTGTGTAAACTTTGGCAAATTCCTTTCTTTTCCCTAAGCCTTGGTTTTCTCTTCTGTATAAGGACTGTGATATCTCCTAGGATAATTCAATTATTCATGCATTTTGTTAATGTTTGCTGAAGATGTATTATGTACCAGGCTCTGATCTTGTAATAATTAAGCGATATTACATGTAAGTGTCTGACCAAATGCTGGACATATATGGTGGCTACTCCCCCCCCAAAAAAGTTTTCTTTCTTTCCTTCTCTCAAGCCACACAGCTTCAGCTGACCTTTCTCCAGGGAAGAATTCTTCTGCTCCCATGTGGGAATGAGCCAGACCTGGAGTATTTGCCAACTGACTTCATCCCTGTCTCCCCAAGACTCCATCTCAGTCCCTGGAACTTTTCCTTTGGGGCTCTTGAGACTAGAACACCCCACTAACTCTGACAGATGATCTTTGAGGGGGGAGAAATCACTGACACTCCAGGCCCTAAATGACAGCACAAGGATATTCAAAATGATCCTGTTCATAATAGATAAAGGTGATTTGTCAAAAGGGACAAGTCGTTTTAGCACCTGCTCATGGGATATCTGACAAGTGAAGAGTTCTACCCATTCTAGAGCCAAGTATGTGGCTCTTCTCAAGGATAAGAAAGATGCCAGGGTCACAGGGAGACAGAATGCTTGTGAAACAGGTCAACTAGCAGGCAGAGTCACCTAGAAGGGAGAACTACTTGGGTAGTAGAATCAAATATCTTGATCTTCTTGAGGGCTCACTCCCACCTCTTTGGATTGACCTCATACTTTGCTCCAAGTGACTTAACCATGGCACAAGGATCATCCTTTGCTCTCTCTTCCATTCACCTCACAACAGCATCCACATCTGACCCTTGTTAGTGCCCTATTCCTATTTCCACTGTGGCCTCAGCCATGGCAATGAGTGCAGAAAAATATAACAACATAATCCTCTTCACGCCATTCAGTCCCCAAAGGTCCTTATGCAGAATTCTCCATTTATCTGGTCATTAGATCTAATTAAATCTCTCCAACTTAGAGCACTGATGAGTGGCACCACTTTCTCTCACCAATTAGAAGACAGGAGATTAAAGAATGCCCTTGACACTTTGTCCTTGTGAGGATGTTGGCAGGGGAGAAATGCAGAAGACTGTCCTTTATTTCTGAAGACAGTGTTGATGTAATGTGGATTCTGGTCCCCCTCCCCAAAAATGTAGGTTTTGTGTGGCTTATCCAGTTATCTCCATGAATGTGCATTAAGTAATCTGTTGTCTCTTACAGAAATATCTACCTCTTCTTAAAGGTGAATTTGAACAGCTTCAACAAAGGACATTTATAATAAGATAGTTAAATAGAAATCAAAAAGAGAAACCAGGACTGAAAAAGAAGGGAGTAAACAAACATATTAATCCAAAAGGCTGATTAACATATTTATTGTAATTAACACAAAATCTGATTGGAGCTTCCTGGCACTTAAAGCAAAAAAGGAAACATGGCATATATCATAGCCATCATCATTTAAAAGAAGGAAGTATACTTTCCCACTGTCCTCTATTCTTAGGGGATTAAACAATGTCCTGGTTCTAAATTCTGAAAGAAACGTCTTATGTGGAGCAACATTTAGGAGACATTGGGAGATAAACAACAATCTTACTTAGTACTCATTATCTTGCATTTGACAGGCAAGGTTCTGAGTGTCCAGAGCTTGGGAATAGGGTTTTCTTCTTTGAAGAGTTGCATTGCCTACAGAAGGCTCAAATACCGACCTCCGCTTTATCAGAACAGTGCTCAGGTCATCTCAGCTCACGAGGTTGTCAGGGAGGGAAAGGCTACCAGTCCTACCATGTCTGACTCCTCAACAAGGTCCTTCTGAAAGAGTACCTCTACTCCTTGCCTCTACAGAAACATACCTGCCTTCTCTACCCTATATCACTGATGTTTGCTCATGAAGTCATCAGACAGAAAGAGGGCTTTGGCACTTTGAAGAGCAGAGGTGGGGCTCGAGCCTTAACCCCTGCAGATGATCTCTTTGTCTCTCTACATGACAGCGTTATTGCATCAGAGCTTACTTCCCCTGCTTCTTCTGACATTCTAGGGTGCTATTCAGGAAGGACAGGCATGGAAATCTCTTTTGAGCTCTCTCCAGTGTTCAAAGTGGAATCAATTCTGGTATGGTCAAGCAAAATCCAAACCAAGGACTGGAAGGCAGTGAAGCATAGAGGCCTAGGGATGAGTGAGGTGATCTCAGGCTCGCTTACCCTGCCACTCACTCCTTGCCAAGAGGAGATAGGGAAGCAGGGCTTCCACTCAAGCACAGATCCATGGGGAAGCACACTTATGCTAAAGAGATTCTTCAGTGCACAAATTTCTCTGCTCTCATCCCAGGCTACTTCAAAAAAGACAGAGCCTTGGGTTCTGGGCGAAGCTCCTGCCCTGCAGACCTCACTGTATCCTGACAACTCTTCTGGCTCTCTGCATCCCCACACCCACTGGAAGAGCAGTGCCTTTAAGATACTTCCAAATAAGAGCTCCCTCTTTGCCTTTGATTCAACAAAGCTCCCATTCGAGGATCCTTCTGGAGAACTGTGCCTTTTTATCTTACCTGTCTCCAGTGCTCAGCCACCTCCTAGCCCCTGACTTGGCTTCTCACCCCTAGGATCCTGGATTTTTCCTGCACTTTGGGCTAGTTCCCTGCTCCTCTTCTTGCGATCACCAGATAACGCTTCTACAGCTCAAAACTACCTTCTGGATGCCAATCAAAACCTGAAGCATAGTGGTTTCTCTCCTTACTCACCAAATGCTGCTGAGACCAAGCCCTCTGGTGCCAGAGCAGATTTCTAACTTCAAGTCTGAGCTCTTTTCATGCTGTGGCGGCTGCCATCCATTCACAAACCACTGAGCAAAAAAAGATGAAAACTTGGGGAAGAGGAACATTTTTAACAGCCACCATTGACTATTGTTACTTCAAGAGGACTCTCCATTTCTAGCCAATGCCCCCTGAAACTTCTAATGTCAGTCCCTTGAACACAGTTGTTTCTTCTCATTGTGATTTCAGTGCAGGATTTGAAGAAGTCTGTGGAGAGAGATGAGAAGGGAGCAGCTGCTATTCAGTGTTCTTGAACCAAAAAGCATGGATTTGGTTATTTGAGAAAATGATGACGGTCCTGGCAGCCACAGCTTGTGTGTCCTTTGTGCCTCTGTTAGTAAATTCTCTGTGCCTTTGTTAGTAAATTGGGGCTGGAGGCTTAATTTCTGTGAGTGTTTAATGAGATTATGCATGTTGGATGTGGCTCGGTGCTTGTCACGTGAGAGTGTGTCCACGTGGTGCTCTCCGGAGGTCAGTTCCTTCTCCTTCTGCCCCTTTCACCCTTCTTCCCACTCCCTTCTTCCCTTCACCAGTCCCTGACTTTACCCCTGTTTCCACGCTCAACTAGTAGCTGAGAAACCCATGCAGTCAGTGCAGTAGGAGCATCATTTCCAAAGGGGGCGCTCTAAGATCAGGAAAAAGGCCTTTGGGGACCTTAAATGTGTCTGGGAGGACTGCACGCTGGTACCTATGGCTGGGCATTTAAAAAACGACTTTTATGAAATCTTTGCCTTGATATGCTATCAATTTTTCCAGATGCCTTTTCAATATCTGTCTACAGAACTGTATGAAATTATAGTAAATCCTACAGCTGGGGGGATGACAATATGGCAGCTGGAGACAGACATCTCTGGCACTGATGAAATGCGGTAGCAACGTTCTCCTGGTAGTAGGTTCATTCTGGGGGGCTGCCAAGCTGCAAGCCTCCTGAACGCAGGACCGGAGTTGCCAGCATGGGAAACTACCTGCAGCTGTTGCGCCCTCTGTCCTGTCCTCTGCTTTCCCTCTAGGTCTATGCCTCCCAGGCCAGACACAGTTCCAGGCTTCAGGCTTTTGGGTCATGCAGAGTGAGAGGCTGGCTGGGTTAACCTCCCTGGGTTAGACCCATAGCCTTCAAGATGAGGTGAGGTGAGAATGAAGGTCTGAAAAGTTTTGTGTAGGCCCTCCTGAGCTGGAGAAGGGAGAATGTAGTTAGAGGAGACTAAGAGAACAACAGCTTTCCTGTAAATAAGAAACTTAAAGTCACCAGCCTGGGGTGGTAGGAGAGAGGGCCAGAACCTCCATAGTCCACCACTCTGTTCATTAACTTTCCGGGTGAGCAGGAGCCAAGAAGGCAGGAGAACTTCTGGACTGGGGTGTCACAGAGTTCCTGAGAAAAGTATCTGAGAAAGGTGAACAGTGCCTGGCAAGCAGTTGTCACCTAGATGAGAATGAGTAGGCAGATACACACATCTCGAATAATCCAAAGGCTTCCCTTCCTGTAGGTTTATATCCCCCTACCTCAGAGGATTGGGGGCTTTGAATAAGAACCACCAGACCACAGCTCAGGAGGGCCTGGAAGTGCTCCTCTCATCTGTGGCCCTGTTCCACAGAGGCCTTGGGGAGCAGCAGGCTGCAGAGCAGCCTCGAGATTGGGAGGGTCCTGCTGCTCCACCAGGCTGCCCGCAGACCACTGGTGCAGCCCCGGGCACCCCAAAGCAGGAAGGTCCTAAGCATGTGTTACAACAACCTGTACGTTTTATATTTAATGGCACTTGTCACCTTGTCCTTTTTTGTTCACCTGCCAAGCCTGTCTCCCCCAAGTGCTCAGAGTGGGAGGTGGTCCTTGCCCATCTGCAGCCGAGGCCTGAAGGCTAAGCGTGAAGCGCAGGAAGTTAAGAGGCTTTTCTTTGCCATGGTGGGGAGACCTTTGGCTTGAGGCAGTGCTCTTGAGGGCAGGGCAGCGGAGACACTGTCAGTTACAAACCTGTCCTTCATGCCTCCCAGGGTTGTGATGGGCTCTGCCTGCTGATGGCTGAGCACTCGTCCTGGAGAAGCCCCTGAGGGCGGAGTGGGGTGGGGCTGGCTCCTCGTCTGCCTGCTTCATCCCTTTCCCCTTCAACTCATTGTAATCCGTCAAGGTGACTCACCCAGAGGGCAAGTGTGTCCTTTCTGAGGGGGTTTTCTTTAAGGGGAGTGGTCTTTTCTCCCTCTGCTTTATTAGTATGTCAATCCCAACAGGAAGGTTCGAATACTTGCTTGGTTCATAGTACCTTTATTTTCAGGATCTCTTCATGGCGCTCATAGGCTAACAGAACTCACAGTTCGACTTTTTTTAATTAGCCAGGGTCAAACAACCTAATGAGTATTAATATCCTAAAAACTTAGGAGCTGTTTGAAAATACACACACACACACACACACACACACACACACACACACTCACTCTAAAGGGAAAAAAAATGTTTATTTCATTCTTAAATAATCATAATTACTTCCTAATGGATGTGTATACCTGTTGGTATACATAAACCTTGGACACAGCTGCCTTCACTTTTAGTTCCACATTGATTTTTTGTGTTGTACTTGTTTTCTATCACAGCAACCACAGAAAATTCACCTTTATTAAGATAAGACTCAGTTGAAGGAAATCATGAGATCTAATGTCAAAATTGCAAGCTTCCTTGAGTTAGTAATTTGCTTGGTGTCTGGCATCTGTGAAGTACCTCCATTTCCCTCCAAAAATTAAAATATCCTGTGGGGCTGTGTGAGATCACTTTGTGATTTAGGGCACCTTGGGAGTTTGGGATCTATGACCCTACTCTATGAAGTTATTGCATCTCCTCATGTTGAAGGAAGTGGGATAGGCTAGAAGTTGGGACGGAGGCAAAGAATGGAGAAAGAGAAATTGCTAAAACAAGCCCACATCTTAACTTTCTGAGGACACACTCTCAGAGTATGTTTATCCCATTTTCTAGGGAAAATCATGAGGCAGGGGTCCTTTCTGGGCATGTTAAAGATGTGTTGTGCTGAGTAGGAATGGATACCTCCATGAGTTGAGGGATGAGTTCATAGGGTTATGTCTGGTACAATTTGCTCACTTTTCTAACTATTCCTAGGCCAATTATTTCTCCTACCCTTCCTTCCTCCTTTCCATCCTTCCTCTCTCCCTCCCTTTTTTCTTCCCTCTCTCCTTTCCCATATCCTCCCATAAATGAATATTGTGCTCCTCCTGTGTGAAGGGTAATGAAAAGCACAGTGATGAAAAGTAAGATTCAGGAGCCATACTACCTGCCATCTACTACCTGTGTGGCTTTGGGTCATATTTAACCCCTGTGCTTTATGTTCTACTTCTGTAAAATGGGTTTAATAAAATCATGTACCCTATCTGTTTGTTAGATCAAATAACCTGGTGGAGATTAGAACAATGTCTGCTGTGATGACATTCAGGAAGCTCAGCAAACAGCTGTGACAAGACAGACTTGGTCTCTACTTCTACCTGCCTTACAGTAAAAGGGAAAAGATAAATATCAAACTACTGTTTGACCAGATAATTCATTGATTGCAATTTTGATGTGCGTTACAAAAAAGTGTGATGTTCTATGTGAGCATGAAACATAAGGATTTAACTTGTGTGGAGTGGGGGGGGGGGATGAATGTCATAGAATTCCTCACAGAGTAAATAATATTTGAGACACAAAAGATGTATTGGGATGAGTTAGGTCAAGGTCCAGAGGGTGGAGGAGGTGGCAAGAATGTTCCAAACAGAAGGAATACCACGACCAAGACCCTGAGACTCTGGCTAGGGTGAGGAGCAGAGGCGAGGGGCTTAGGAAGGGGCAAAGTCACATAGTACCTTCATGAAGAATCTCTAGTTTTTTCTAAGAATCATGGGAAGCCATTAAAGAGTTTTGAGCAGAGGAGTGACATGACTTTATGTTTTTTAAAAGAACGCTCTGGATGCTGGTTGGAGAATGGACTCTAGGGGCCAGAGGGAAAACCACAAGATCAGTTAGGGACCTACTTGAGATAGGAGGTGGCCCTGACTATGGTAGCAGTAGGGCAGAGGGCAGACGTGAGAGGTAATGAGGAGGCAGAGTGAATATGGCAGGTTGGTTGTGGAAAGAAAAGAGAGACCAGGCAAATGGCTAGGAGTCTTCCCAAAATGCTTGGGTAGAAGGAAGGTGAGAAGTAGCAACAAGGACAAGGAGCCCTAGAAGAAGAACAATGTCCATTAAAGGCTTTGGGGAATATATGAAGGCCCAGGTGACCCAGCTCTCCAAGACCGCTATCGGCAAATCCTTCTTAGATAATTGAAATCAAAGCTGACTTCTGTGTTTCTCTTCTAAAGTACCCAGATAGCTATCTCAGGTCTTTGCTTTATTTTGTACAAAGGCCAGAGTGTTGGGGATGGAGGATGAAAATCTCCACTGTGGCAAAGAACCTGTTGTGGTTTTAGAGTTCTTAATTGAACCTAAGATGTATGTGGAGTAATTAAAAACAAAGTTTATTCTTATGCTGCCCATGGACAGGCCTGTCCAGATTTGCTGCCAGTTCCTTTCTCCCTTCCCATGTAGCCATCTTTCTTTCTTGTAAAAAAGAAAAAAATATTTTTTATATTAATTAAGTTATATGGCAATTTCCTCCCCCTAATTAAAGTGGAACCTTTTCACAGGACACTTTGAAGTATGACTCTGAGGATATAAGAAACTTTTCATCCTCCACCAGAGCTCTGTAGTGTCTCTTCATATTGTTCACTTCAATCAGAATAAAACTCTTTCTGATAATGAAGGGAATAGCATTTAACTTTTTCCAGCTATCACATAGTCAAGATGGCCTGGAGTGTGATGTAGGGGAGCCTGCTGGAGCTCCAGCCTCAGGGAGTGAGGGGGACTTGAGGGGACAACTCAGGTGCATCTGGGAAGGGGTGCAGTAGGTAGCAAGGCTGGAAGGTGGAAGAGGGAGACAGAAATAGGAAAGAGAGAGGTGCCAGGAGCTACTTCTCTCGGGATGATTGGGAGAGTGGCAGCACCCTGCTCCTGGGGGGTTACTCAGCTGCATCAATGACTTTTGCAATGAGCTTTAATATCCTTGATGAAACGGTAGTGTTTGGACTATGGGTTCTTCTGTTCTAATATCAGCGGACTGTTTCTGTGCCTTGTTCGATCTGAACAACCCCCTGAGATCACCTGAGATGGAACAGTGACCAATGACAGAAGGAGACCAGGGAGAGAGGTGAAAAACAGAGAGTAGGTAGCAACAGAGAGAATCAGGAAAGGAAGGGGAATCAACCCTCGCCCTGAAAAAATTCATTTAGCCATGGAGATATTTATGAGTTTTTAAACCCAGCTGATTTACTCTTTTCCTCCCTTCAAGTTTTCCTCTTTCAAGCTTCTCTGAATGCCTTGGAGGTAGGGAAAGAAAAAGGAGGAGCCTCGTCTCCTCCCTGCCTGGAAACCAATTTCTCATGAAAACACCCCAGAGAGGAAGCAGAGACCACTAGTTTTTATCTGTGAATCTTACTGTTAGTGTTTTCCCTGTGGGTATCGACAGCCAGTAAAACACATATCACACACCAAACCAGAAACAGCCCCTGTGTGTCCACCTCCTCCCCGCCAAGATGCCACCAGCCCAGAGTGTCAAATGCTTTAATTAGATTATTGCTGTTTCTGCAGCTGTCTCAAGGTGTCTCCCAAATAGCTCCAAAGCCACAGGCAAAGGCAAATAGCAGAGGCATGTGAGGGAGGCAGAGAAGTATTTCAGGTTCCTTTGACTGGTCCTCCTTCAGTGACTGCCTGTCTCCTGTCTCAGGCCAAGGAGGCAGGAGTAGGGGAATCAATCCTCACCTCAAAACCTTAGCTTCCTTCCCAGCCTACAAACTCACGAGGGTGTGGAGCCCTGCATGTGGGAAATGGGTGCTAACCTGGGGACAGGAGAGGGACAGGAAAGGTAGGGTATTGTAGCAGAGTTGGGAAGGTACTGGGTTTTTTCTGATGTCCCATTGTTCAATTCAGTAACTTTAACTAAACTCTATACATTGGTGCAGAGACTCCTCCTGGATGCCAAGCATCAGACTAGATGGTAGGAAGGAAGATAGAGTCCCAGCATGCCAGAGGTTGCCAGTCTAGTGGGAAGTGGCACTATCCCACGGCCCAACACCAGTCCATCCTCATTCCCAGCCATGTTGACTTTCATCAGGGGGTTATTATAATAACTCAATCAAATGCACAAATACTGAGGGAATTTGAAGAAAAAGCATGACGAGAGCAAGAGAAGGAAGTGGTCAATCTGAGAAGACTCCCTAAAAGTCATGTTCTTATGATAGAGATCTCATAGGTCATAGTGAAATGATTTGGCAGGAAGTAAAGAGGGAGGCAATCCAGGGGAAGACTCTTTAAACCTGGGATAGCAGGTATGGCAAAGGGGAGGGCATCGTGTGTGGGGAAGAGGGAAGGATGGAGAGGTTGTGACAAGACTTGACAGTGGAGATGCCAGTCAGTGGAGCTATGGATTCTGAGTGATGAAGGACCATATAATGGTCTGTAAATAATGGGCCACGCAAGCCATTCTCCAAAGCTCTTTCTCTTCCACCTCCATCCAGAGGGCAGCCTCCCTGTATTTTGTTCCTTTGGGGCACAGATCATTGATGAGAGGAAACCCCAACTGGTGGATCTGGAGTAGTCATTGCATTCCCCCTGAGGTTAGCAAGGGCAGGAAAAGTGCTCTGACCAGGAAAGTGGCCCTACCAAGCTGACTGACAGAGATTATACATGTATATCTATTTTGCAAGGGAGTTAGGCCCCAGAGCTCTGTGATAAACTATTTTGGCAATAAACCTGTGCTGTCCAGCTTGGAGCCAGGAATAGGTTTAGATGTGCTCTAAATGCCTGAGAACTACTCACTAGGGCATGAGTTCGTGGGAAAGTACTTTCTGGTTGAAGGCAGCAAATTCTACCTGGATGAATGACTAGGTAAGAAAATTAGCTTAACAACTATTTTGTGTTTTACTATTTTTTAAAGCCATCCACATACCATTTAACATTCACAGAACCCTGAGAAAAAACTTCAGAGTAGATATTATACCCATTTTACAGATAAGGAAACTGAAACTCAGAGAGGTGAGATCATTTCCTCCGAATCCCACCTCTCCTAATTGCAGAGAAAAGACTAAATCTCTGGTCTTCTCCAATTTTTTTCCACACAGTACTTCTAAATAACAACTCATTTCCATCAGAATAAGGGAGAGTTTGTGAATGCTAGGATCCAACACCTGGTTCTTATTGCACAACTCCCCTAGGACTGGGTCTTTAGTGCTGATGAAAGCCAGGTTCCAGCAGCCAGTTGTGGGAGACACCTGCAGAGGTCCAAGCCAGCCCAGGGACCTAGAAAGAAAACCCAAGCATTCTTAACCTTTAAAAAGACCTTAGCCTGTGGACATATAAATTAACTCCAGGGCTCTGGGGAGATTAAACCTTATTTTATGGTTTGCTTGTTAAAAACGCATAACTCCAAATCTCACCAGAGATTGCAATTAAGATAGCACAGGGCTAAAGCTGTATGAGAAGTATTATTTACTCCTGGATCCCTGCAAAGTCCAAAACGACAATGGGCTTTTCCATTTCATAACCTGCAGTCGATCTGAAGCCACCTGCCTTTGTACCTAAAATGCTTTAGGACACGTGTTTCTCCTCTCCCAGCATAGCTGCAGCCACAGTTCTGTTATCCTTTGTGGTTACCCAAAGTAACCATAAAAACTCAAGTTAAAACAAAGTTTCCAGGGCGTTAATGTTCAAGAGACCAAAAAACACTTTTTACCATCTGCTTCTCTATTGTTCCCACCTGAGGGGCCCTGTTCCTGTGTTCCTTTTTGAATGCCTGATTTGTACAAGTCCCAAATAGTTCCCTGATTCTTAGCAAAGTCCAAAGAAAAGCCATGTTATCCTGAAGCAGACTGACCTCTTTAAAATGTGCCCAGGGGAGAACCACTATGAGCCTTCTCAACCATCCTGTTACGGAGCTCACATAAAAGGCACACAAATGTTCTCTCCTTGAAGTTCTGTGAAAAGCTACTTTGTTATGCAAAGACATCACCAAGAATTGTTTAGATTGCTCTTTCTGGGCTCCTTTTTACCTCTTGAGATTAATGGTTTGTGTTTTTCCTGTCTCCTCTATATACAGAAGGCATACATAAGGAATGAGAGCCTTCCTTTGAGAAATTCCATCATAGGTTCTGTTGTGCAGGGGGATCTTGCTCGAATTTGCCTTTTCCATCTTAATACTCACCTGGGACGTTTGATTAATGTTCAGATTTCAGACTCCATCCAAGTTCCTCAAATCTGGAGTCACTGGTATGGAGGAAGGAACACTGAATAAGGAATTAGGAGAACTGGATTTCAGACTAATCTTTACTGCTTATTAGCTGTTTGATCTTCATCTAGTCAGAGTGTCTAGCCTGTTGTTACATTTCTCCTTGTAAAAGAAGGGGCCACTATGATTAAATGTGTCAAGCATGTTCAATTGCTTTGGAAGCATCAACACTATAAAGTAGCTCCAAGTTCACCTAGCTACCCAGAGGCAGGGCCAAGATTCAAAGTGAGGTCTGCTGGACTCAGGATCCCAGACTTCTAACCACTGTGCATAACCACTTCTTCAGACAGGTACTCTCAGCTCTCCTCTCCTAAGAGTTTCTTACAGGCAGAAAAAAGACGCATGCATTATATGCAAAGTCAACCTCCCATTCCAACGTGTTTCCTTTCTGTCCACTGGGTTAATCCCCCAGCCCCTAAATTACAACAAAATCTCTGGGCCAGACCTGCATTCTCTGCCCCCCTTCTGGTGATTATCTGGGGGCTGATTTGGCCAAACTTCTAAGTCTGTTGCCTAGCAAGTCCCAGCACATCTGGAGTCCTGCTGTTGTCTCAATTGCACAGCTGTCTACAGCAAAGACGCAGTCATCAGAAAGCTGCTGCCCAATGGAAATCTGAGAGCAATCTTTATATGGATCAGCTCTTTATACCTTTGTGTAGATTTCACTTCTCGCTCACAAAGACAACGGGCGAGTTAGCAGAGTTCACACTGAGATGTGAGTGGCTTTATAACCAGCATGAGGAAGATTTCCACAGAAAAACCTCTTCTTTCCTGGTGACAAACCTGAATATTTGCTAAGAATGGGGAAAAGCTCTCTCTCCATGAGCATTTGTGTGGCCCTTTAGGGCTTTGAAATGGAAAAAAGATGGAAGATTCCTCTGAGGCAAAGACACCACCAAATAGCACAGGCCCCAAATTTAGGTTCTGCAGACCCATACAGTAAAAGTTTCCAAAAGCTCAAGGAGGCAGAGCCAATTGGAAGCCTTTTTTTTCTCTTTTTCTTTTCTTTTCTTTTTAATACAACAGTGTAAAGGATATTGTTTTGGGGGTGGGGAAGATTGAAACCTGCAGTGAAAGTAAATGAAAAACTAAAATCTCTGCTGGAGGTATGGATAAAAACTAGAAAATTTAAAAAGCAAGCAAAACTGACCAGTCTTATTTAGCTCCCCAAGGAGAGAAGTGCTGCAGAAAAGAAGAAAGTGACAACAGTAAGCCCTGTTATCTCCTGTTCTATTAATCAGGCTGTTCCACCAGCTGACACTCTCAGACAAAGGCCTCTGATGTTCAAAATGGCGACCACAGGCCCACGGGAGCCCAAAGTGCTGCTGCATCAACAGAGACCATTGACATTCGACTCTATATTAAACCTCACGATGTTGGAACTGGATGAGACCTCAGAAGCCATCTGGTCCAAACCCTTCATTTTGCAGTTGAGGAAACTGAGGCCCAGAGGTCATGAGGCTGGTTGATACAAAACTGGGAGCAAGAACCCACACCTCTGCATTACAGCTGCTCTTTCCTATTACACTCCACTGATGACCTGCACTCTATGGTGTTATAGGTAAACATGGGTGATTTCTGGATGATAATAGGGTTACTTTTCTTTAACGATGTTATTCAATTAAGTAGAGCCCATCAATGACCTTTTAATATATTAATTACATTAGTAATTTCATCCCCCTGACTGTATTTAGTTACATTGTACTTCCAAAATGTAGTTCTCTTTATGTGAAGGCCAAAAAGGCAAGCAGGTGAGCTGGGATGATGATTTCCTTCCTCCCTGGGTATGGTCAGTGACCTAATTTATTAATTTAACCTCCCTCTCAGTTTAGAAACCTGGACCCAACTAGAGCTCTTCACATTTGCTTTCAGTGTTGTCATTCACACCTGTATCAATAATCCTGAACTCTGACAACTTTCCTTATTTTTAGACCTAAACCGTATCTTATAATATGTCACACTATAGGCAGGGCACCATAGAGCAATTATTGCACTTCCCAGGTGAGGTAAATTTCTTGGCCTTAACTCTTCAAGGCAGCACCTGAGATGTGTTCTAATCAGTCAGAGGCACTGGGGCAGAAGTTTATTATACTATTAAATACTACAGGAAAAAGAGAACACCTGTTCCTTTGGCAGGTTGCCAGATCCTTCCCTCTGGAGAGAAAAATGAAGGTGGGGTGGGTTGTAAGTGCAATGAGAGGGTAAGTACAGGGCTACAGGAGCCCATAACAAGGGGCTCTGTCCCAGTGGATAGTCTTCCTGAATTTGTATGGTGCTTTGAAATTTACAAATATCTTTCATTTACATTTCTGCTCTGATCCCCACGACATTTGGAATTTTTATGTAGAAGTTAGAATATTGGATGATGTCCGTTGTAATGAATTTTCAGATCTCCCATTGTACAGATGAGGAGACAGGACTGGAGTAGAAAAGTAATTTGGGCAGAGCTGGTATTCAAATTCAAATCTTCCTGAGTTTATTTGAGCCAAACTGACAATTGCCAGGGAGCAAAATCTCAATGGAATGAGAAAATGCTCAGGAGAATAGCAGTTTTGCAGCTTATTTTATACATTAGAATTAAAAAATGTAAGGAGAATTCATAAAATCCATTGGTGGTAGACTAAAGGAGGGAGAGAAAGCAAAGTTGGGAAACCTCTTGGACTAAATGAACAGTAAAACAAAGAAGCACATCCTTTTCATCGGTGAGTGCAGGAGGTTGATAATTAATATTTACAGTACAGAGATGGTATGGGGGTGAAGATAACAATGAGGAGTTTTGTGGGTATGCCCTGAGGGGTCTGGGAAAGGAAATTGCTCTGACATTTCAAAACGACAATAGACAGGCTCACTTAAGGTAAAGATCCACCTTTGCCAAGAAATCTACAGGCCGAGCACCATGGTCCGCTTTTACTTAGGTGATCCAGTGTGGTTCCTTCAGTCTCTGAGTTTGTAAGGCTGCCATGCAGGCCTCCCCTGAGCTTGTCGGATTTAGTATGTGGCCCCTTTTTCATCCTCACTTATTTAATGTGGATTTTCCCTTTACCCCAGCAAATTAGGTCAGGCAAACTTTCTTCGTTTTATTCATTGACTCAGCATTTGTTCTATTAATATCAATAGAATACCAGTGACATAAAGCATTGTGTTGGGCTCAGAACTACTACTTACTCCCTATGCTCAAAGAAGAATTTAGTGTAAACTTCCATAATTATTGGATGGTTATAGATTGCAATACATATCTGAAAAGATCTTTCAGGGCAAAATTGGTAGAACAGTTCAGAAAAAACAGCCAAGTCATCATTTCCAGTTTGCTTTTTCAAGACAGCACTAACACTCTTTGCTTTTCACACTCCATCCTGCCTTCATGCCCAGCTACCCCCACATAGCCTCACATGGCCTGTCTTATGTGGGCTTTGCCCATGTTACCCAGAGTTTCATACATAGATGCACACACAAACAGCCTTGCACACTCTGTGGCCGGCACTGTCCAACCACATTTCCCTTAGTTCCTATCACATTCTGGTCGCTGAACCTCCCTTTCCCTCCTCCCAGGTCCTGGTCTGCTAAGATTACTTGATAGGGGTGATGCTCATTGCCAGTGAGGCAGGAACACCCCAGAACAGCTTCCTGCCCCCAGGCTAATGTCCCAGTGCCTCCCACCACTCCCCAGCCCATTCTCCCTGCATACTCAGCAGTCACTCCAACCTCCTTGTCACACTTTCCCGGAGCTCCCTCTGACAAGTTTATCAAGTTGAGAGATGACACTGTCAGCTGGCGTATAAGAGAAAAAAGAAGGGAGAGAGGGGAGAGATGGGAGAGTGCTTGGAGCCTCCTTTGTTTCTGCAAGGAGACATCCCCACACTCCCAAGGTCAGCCAGGTGGGCTCTGAGAGGCATCTTCATGCTTCACCATCGCTTGATTCTTAAGTGAGGCTCCCCCTGTGGCTGCCTTGGTGCAGGGTGGCGGTAGAGGAGCCTCTGTGTTTCAGTGACAGAGTGTGCGATGAGACAGAGGCTGGGCTGAAAATGACAGCAAAGTCAAGACACCAGGGACCTCTGACAATCTTAAGATCCAATGAAGTTTCAAATATTACCATCTTAGGTGGATTTGAGCAGGGGCTACAGCAAACAATTGATCCTGGTGTATTTACTCGGGGTATGGACACCCTGCTGAAATATTAATTTGGGAGGGTATGGTGGGAAAGAAGAGGGGTTGAGAAGCATTAGACTATCCAAACTCTTCCTAAAAGTCCTTTGACAAAATAAGTGTAATTTGAAAATCCAGGTGCTGTTTCATATCTATGTATTTATTCTATTCTTTACAAAAATTCCAGGAGTCAGCAACATAGGAGGAACTTAGAAAGAGACCTGCCTTCTTCTCAGGCATCCCCCCACCCCGCCACTCCCCGACTCTGCCCCTCACCCAGGTATCCAGTAGTCTTCAGGAGTTGCCTGAAACCTCTCTTCCCTGGGGCTTGGCCCCTCTCACTTTCAACATTTCCTCTCAGGACAGTGTCTTTCCAGTCATCCCCCTGGAGGCTCTGCCTCCTCAGGCCAGTTCAAAGAATGTGGCCTGGCCCCAGGACACTCAGAATGAAGGCCAAGCTGTAATAATAATGAAGGCCTTGGAGGAGGGAGGTGAGATGTGTGGAGAACAGAAGCTGGTACAGCACAGGAGCAATTTATCCCACACGTGTGTCTGACAGGACAGCATCAGCCCGTGCCTCCCCCGCCCATGGAAGCATCAATAACATCGATAGAGCTGCTGCCCTCAGCATGGGCTTGCAATGTGGCCATGAGAAGAAGGACAAAGAAACAACCTCTTTCCTGTCAGAGCAGAGTTTATTGCTTGCAGTTAAGGGGAGGGTGGAGGGGAAGGCCAGCCCTGTGGCAAGCTGAGCAATTCCAGTCACTGGCAGGCTGGGCCGTGGTCACAGGAGAAAGTGGAACCTGAGGCATGTAGTGGGCAGGGGAGGCAGATGTTCTGGAGGGAGGGCTCGAGCCTGGGGCACAACACCACAGCCAGAATACCCACTCCTTTGTGGGGGAAGGGCCCCAGGAGAAAATCATGTTCATCTTCCTTGTAAAGATCTATGCAAGGGTACTTGCATTTACAATTTCATATTTGTTTTGGAGACATTGGTCCACTGGTTCCTATAAAGGGCTCTGTGCTGTTCTCACACCTGCACTGTCCAGCCACCAGGAATGCCTGGCACTATGAAGAACGCCCCACAGCCTTTGGCTGTGGTCCATAATCACACCGCCTGTGTGGTTTTTCTCGGCTCGCCTCAGACCTGGCTCCTTATTCCCCCCTTCCTGCCTTTACATAGCACATTGTTTGGAGTTTTGCTGTACTAAGCAAAACATTTAAATATAACTCTTTTTGCCTATCTCCTTTTTGGATTGTCAGCTCCTCCTGGGCAGGGACCTTCTACCCCTATACTCCCAGGTCCTTGGATGGTGCCTAGCATGTGGCTGATATTTAAAACATACTCGGTATACAGAACAAGGCTGCCCATCTGTCCTCAGTCACTGTCAGGAAGAGATGTTTTCTTTTAAGGTAAATCAATTATTCTACCACTGAATAAGATATTAACTTGACTATATGAAATGACTAACATTCAACCATTTTAGACCTACAAAAATGGTTATTTCATATGGCCCAACCAACTCTGTGACACAGACAGCAGCCTCAGAGAGGGAAGGAGTGAAAAAAGAACTACATCTGTCGCCATGAACTGGGTGCCAGGAACTTTATGGACATCATCTCATTTAGTTTAACTCTCCTTTAATTCTGGTTCAGGAGAAGAATTAAACATTCAAAACCCCCCCGAAATATTTAAATGCTGAGATGGGTGGTACTATGGGGCAGTAGGATGGGAAAAGAGACCAATTTAGAGGGTGAAGGCTTCATAACAAAGGTGGGCTTCAGCAGCCCCACAGGGCAGGTTTTGAAGCAGCCTCAGCTGTGCTGGGCAGCCCTGTCCTCTTTCTCATGGCACACTCACACTGCTTACCTCACATGCACTTTTATAGCCCTCCTCACATGACTTCCTTACTGCTCATTTACTCCTCTGTTTCAATCCTACACTCTGGGTGGGTCCCTCAAAGGCAGGATTCACATCTCATTTATGTCTGTCCAGAGTGATGCCTGGCACACTGCTGACTCAAATGTTTGTTGGGACTGTATGCACAGAACATCATGCAGTGAATTCCAACAATGAACTCAAGCATTTCTCAGAGGCAGATCTGCACAGGCTCCCTGGCTTCTCCACGAGGGGACTAGTGTGCTTGTAACTCTGGAGTACAGGGCCCAGTAGGGCTGAGCCAAACAGTAAGAAGGCCGAGGCCCAGGAGGGGATCACAATTCCAAAAAAGTGTCAATAGACATCTGTTTTCCATTTCCTGGTTCCCTGGCTGGTTGGCAAGGTTCTCACATAAACCTCCAGTTCCAGACCATACAGCTGCCCCTGTAGGGACCAGAGGTGCAGTTGGAAACACAGATGATATAATAAGAGCTACTGATTCCTGACTCTCCGGGATGGGTATTATCATTGTCATTTTATGGCCGAAGAAGTCATATGCCTTGCCCAAGCTTACAAGCCAGAATTTCAGGTGTCTCTGTTTCTAAAATTCATAATCTTAATCACTAAGCTTTATCAGTACAAAATCCAGATTTTGGCTGGCTCTGATTTCCCAGAGTGACTGGAAATCAACATACTTGTCCAGGTCTCTGGCAGCCAGAGCAGCAGTCAGAGCCAGAAGTACACAGGAGTCTTCCCTGGTTTTGATCCCTTGCCCCCAACCTTTGGGACAAGTCAGGCAGATATTTTAGCACTCTTGGTTCCTCACCAAGTCCAGCCTCATGCCAGGTCTTAGAGCCTTTCATTCATCATTCTTGATGAGGAATTAACTCACTGGGGTTGATTTATGGAGATAGGGAGGAGCCTCTGCCAGCAGAACCTATGCTGCTTCTGCTGTCTTGATTTCTTGCTCCTTCTTGTCTCTGGAGAGCCCCCACTGGCATCAAGTTCAGCTTGTATATGAAGAGCTCACCATGCTCTCCTGACCCCCAGGATTATGTGAGTTTTTTCCTTCTTAATCTTTAAGGAGGCGTATCTCCAAGGGAAAAGGAAAGTTTCAGAAAGAGGAGGTGGAGGTGGCAGAGAGAACAAACCTGCATATACTAAGAGCTCTATTGCATACTTTGAATGACAGTAAAGACACATCTTGTCAAATTACTGCCTCAGTCAAACAGGCTAACCCTCACCAGCATTGACAACAGAATGATTTCACTTCAAAAAAAAAAAAAGTGAGATGTGAGAGAAGAGGGTAATAAACCTTGTTCTATTACAGGGTTCCCATTGCATGGAATTAACGCATATGCTTATGTACTCTTTCAAATATGTTGCTGTTTGCAGTTGTGGGAGAGAAAGATCCAGGTTGTACATACGTCCAAGCTATTCTTGCAGCTGAAATTAGATTCTACTGTGGAACTGCCATGAGGAAGCCAGGTTACCCAGGAACTATGTAAGGTCAGTAGAATGACGGAAAGAGGTATTCCACCCCTGATCACTTTGACTTCCCAGCTGATGTTGCCCCTTACCTCATGACAGGGCAGGCACAGAGCTCCGTGTGTGAACCCAGAATGGAAGTTGTAATTCAAGGAGTCTCAGGAGTCACCCTTTCAAGATGTCAGCTCTGCTGTGGAAGCGGAGAAACAAAAATCAGAGGCTGAGTCAAGGTCAGAGCGTAGGAAGACCAATGGCGTTACCATTGCTGGTATTAATGAAAGAGTGGATATGATGGAGTGAAAGAACTGAGACCATCACTGAAAGAGATGATGAGTTGCCATAGGGTGAGCTGGAGAAACAGTGCTGGAAGGAGAAATCCATACTGGTGCTAGCAGCCTTGGATGAAAAGATACAGGTGAGGGAACTCAGACACTTGACCAGCAGCTCCAGATACAGGAACAGTACTGGGAGATTATGGTGCTTTAAAAGTGTCATGGGCTCTATCCTGATGGGTGTGCCTTCACTAGATAAAAAGAGGGTGCTGAGAGCCCTGCTCCACTAAGTAATGTGTCATTGAGCCCTGCATGAAACATCTCTTTCCCATAATGAAGTTTTTTTAATAAAGATCATTGCTGACTCCAACACACTTGTCTGCCTGGTTTTACATTTAGCCTCCTGTAAACTTGCATTTCCAGATGCTCTTAATTTCTAGATGCTCTTAGGTCAGTGGATTTGACCCCTGTCTATTCCTGATGTCAGATATTTGACTCTGTAACCCTGATTTCTGATTTCTTGCCTGTATCCCACTTTTCATAACTCTCTGCTTTTAAGCTACAAATCAGCTTAAAATGATCATTGTAATTTACTAGGGAAGTGCAAGCCATATGTTACCAGCCCTCCACTGAAAATATACCATTTTTATCAATCCAAGTTCACCAGTGATGACTTACAATCATAGACATCTGGGTTTGGGAAAGGCTACAATGACATCCAATTTGATTCCTCCCCCATTAAGTGTACAAATTTTCTTATTATATTAATTGTTTCAGAATAGTCAAAACCCATGCTTTTAACCACTATTGCACACAGTCACCCCTTACTATTGATCCTGAAGCTCCTGCTTGCATGTCTCCAGTACAGAGGAACTCAGGACCTCTTGGGATATCCCATTTCATCTCTGACAGCTCTGACCTTGAGAAAGCACCTCTTCATATTGAGCTAAAAACCCTCTCCTTGTAATTTTTATCCATTTCTCTGGTTTTATACCTTAGTAAGACAGAACAACTCTAAATCCCTCCACCACATGATAGCTCTCTAAATACCACATCTATTGTGTTTTTCTTGAAATTTGAAAAACACCTGTAAGTTCAACTTTTTCTCATATGACTGTTTTTAATGATATCTTGTTGCTTCGGTTTGCCTTCAGTTGTGAAGCCATGGATAGGGTCCTAATTTGTTATAAATACTAATGCTATATACTACTGCTTTTTCTGGGTTGCTACCCTTTTTTTTCCTCTTGTGCTAAATTTTACAGGCTAAGCAAAAGCCTTATAAGACAAAGTCCTTGCCCTCAAGCTAAAATGTTATTATTTTCTTGGATAAGAAATAATAAGGCAGTATATTTAATAAATTGTTATTGGGTGGATCTGAGTATAGCTATAACAGAAAATCCAGTAAGAAGGAAAGGAGTTGGCAGGAAACATTGGGGAAGGTTTCCTGAAAGACTTGTGGCTTCACCTCAGCTTCTGTGGTGGGCAGCTGCAGAACAGTGGGACAGAGGAGATTCCAGGTGGTAAACTGCAGGGACAAATCACAGGTTGCACGTTACAGGTAAAGAGGAGAATGGCTCTGTGTAGAGAATTTGGGAAATGAGGGCACAGAAGAGCAAAAGTTTAGATGAGGATGAGGATGGGGATAGGAAAAATCTTGAATATTAAGCTAAAGTATTTACATGCATGTGAACGTGGAATCAGTGAAAGAGAAAAGGGTTATTTTAAGGGCATTGTGTTCTGTCTAGCCTTTCATACGTCTTACTTTCACAGGCCCAATATTTCTCTGCAGGGTACTTATGCTAATTTCTATCACCATTCTATTTACCCCTGTGACTTCTCTGTCTCTGTATTGGATCTAGTTCCTTTTGCTTTGCCTTTGCCTGAATCCCACTTTACCTGAAAAGTGCTGGTGGGAGGTTGGGGTGCATGGGGCAGGGGAAAGTGGTGGTGGGAAAATGGAGATAAATGTATTTGAACAATAAAAATAAATAAATAAATAAATAAACAAACAAATAAATAAATAAATAAGAAAAGTGCCATCCTCCTACATTTAGACTCCTGTTTTCCTGCCTGGATTAGTACCCTGAGATACCTGTCTGCCTCCTGACTCCACTCCCCCAGGTTCCACATAGCTGCCAGCTATAGCATACCTGCAACTGAGTACTTTCTGCTTAGTCCATCCCACTGGCATTCCATCACCCACCCTCTGAACAAAGGTTACACCTCCTGCCCACTTCTCCAGCTTTATTTCCAGTTACTCTCCCCATTAACCCTATTCTCAGGAGTAACCAAAACCTTCGAATTGCTTGATCATGCTGTATTCCCTATCACTTTCTTGGCCTTTGCAACTGTTGTTCATTCTCCATGGAACACCCTTCCCCCCTTACTCACCTTTCAATAATATCCTTCAATATTCAACTTAATGTGGCCTCTGGAGACACTTCATTGGCCCACTGGAGCTGAATTATATAACCCTCTACTCCCAGAGCATCTTGTGGCATTTCATAAGCACTCGGGACACTGGGTGTGAATGTGCCCCTACCACAACGGGCAAGAAGCAATGAAAGCCCACTAGGTTATCTTACCTTTATTGGAAAGCTATCAGACACTCACAGAATCCCACCTGGAGAACCAGGCTTGAAAAACAAGCAGGAATTCAGTGAGACCCAGAGTAGCTGCAAGAATCACAGAAAAGGTAATGTTGTAGATGCAGTTTGTCCTATATAAAACTGCTACTGTGGGGACATACTTGACCTCCAAATAGTTCCACCATGACACAGGGATATTTAGGAAGTCCCATTCATGGGCAATTTTAAATTAAGGATCCCTATCTTCTATCTTCTCCAGTCTCCTACTTTCTTAATTTATACCGCTATGACTAAAGACTGCCTTGAGGCAGAGAGATGGGTGGATTGACTCCTGAATTCTGAAGAGTAACCCTGTCTCAGCTATGAACTCTGAAAATTCAGGAGACCAATCAGACTACATAGAAGTAGCTCTCCTGCTTCACAGAGTAGTTGAGAGAAAGCTCAACAGGAAGCTGTCAGAGTAAACAGCGAGATGATGTCTAATAAACAATTTCCAGTATTTTGTATTTGATAATAATTGCTCACTTAAGTCTCCTGAACCTTTAATTTGGTAGACCTGTAATCAATGGCAGTTTTCTCCCTGAGGTAGGGGAAGGCTGAGTGACAGAGAGAATATTAAGTTCCTGTGTGTTTCCAATCTGGGAACTGAAGGAAGCAGGGAGAAAGGCTCCCTAACTTGTAAATGAATGGAACTGGGAAATACAGGAAGGCTAGATCTAGACTTTGCAGAGAAGTACAAGAAAAGACTCTGGGAATTTTAGAGATGAGATTTATTTATCTGTGCTGATAGCCACCTTCCTTCTGCATTCATCTTCCCAGTCAACTGGTTTCCTGGTCAGCTGCCTAAAGCTCTTTTCAGAGCAAATCCGTTTCAGAGCCATGAGGTTTAAACTTTATAAAAAATCTTTGCACAACAGGGTATTCCCCTTAACTCACTGACCCTGGTGTCTTAGATTTAAGTATGCCTCTTAGATTCAGACGATACCCAGTTTCTAGCTGCAGATTAATTCTATATCAATTTCTCCCCATGTTTTCAAGCCCTGTTGTCCATCTTAGCTTTGGCACTCCCATAACAGCATTAATGTCTGGAAGGGAACGCACTGCCAGGACATGAATTCACATTTACCATCGACTGGCTCCAGTGCAACCCTCAAGAGAAAGCACTTTTTCTAGTTAGGGTGACACCTGGCATGGAAATTATCCTATCTCTGGTCATCATGTACCTGTACATGTCTTAAACTGACCTTAGGGTATAAGGTGACACATCAGTAACAGCCCCAGAACCCATTCAACCAGCTTAGCACTGGACCAAGATTAGAGTTCAATAATGGGTTTTCATAAGGTAACTTTACGTTATCTTCACCCCAGGGGCAGCTTCTAGGTGGGCAGAGGAAGAGGTCACTTACATGGTGTCACTTAGATGATGACCTGCCCTACCCCTGAATAGCTCTCTCGCACGTCTGTTCAGTGCCTAGAATTCTTCCATCAGCCACAGGGAATCTTGGTGTTGTGGAAGAGCAAGCATAGAATTTGGACTTAAAAGATCAATCCATTTTTATTTCTGGCTTTGTACTTTTGGTATTTGTGATGGTGGGCAAGTAATTAAGCTTTCTGAAACTTTGTTCATTGTAGAAAACAAATAAAAATACTTGGGGAGCTTTTAAAAAATCTAAAGCTCTGTGAACATATTAATTATTATTGCTCTTCATTCATTCTGTTTTCGAAGAATTTTAACCTCCTAGAGTCAAGGTTTAATTTCAATTGTCTGTGAGAGGGGTAAAATTTTATGTATATTAGCTAACATCTTGTAGCTTAAAAACTGAAAATAAGTATCAGGGAATGATCTAGAGTGATTTTCTTAGAAAAATTTAGAAGCTACTGAGATGAAAAAGTAATCAATTCTTTTCCCTGAGATTCAAATAAATCTCTGTGACCCCTCTCTGTGTTCAGTATCCAACAGCAGTAAACTGAAAATGAAGCGAACCACCCACTTGTATACAACTTCTGTGTATTTACTCAGCTGACAAATATCCCATAAGAGCCTGATTTGTGCCAAGCTCTGTGCTACATGCTGGAAATGCACTGATGCAGAGGTGTTCTTGGTCCCTGCCCTCATAGAGCAGTCTACAGGCAGAAACAGGTAACAAGCAATGTGGTAATTGCTCAGATGAGCAAAGTACAATGTGATACGGGAACACAGACTGCAGAACCCAGACAGATGAGGTCAGAATGGATTTGCTGGAAGAAGGCTGTCTAAGAGTTAGTGAGCAGGGCATGGGATGGGAAAGGAGTTAAGAGTTTTCTAGATGGAGAGAATAGTATGGTGAGAATATGGAGTTGATGAAATAAGATTTGAGAAATTATTTAAAAACTTAAGTGCATATGAAGCACAGAGTGTAGGAGACAGTTGGAGAGGTAAATGGGGTGTGTTAACAGAGATCTGTGTGTTGTAGTAAGAAATTTGCCCTTTAGGCAAAAAGCAATGGGTCACAGAAAGATCTTTTTTTTTTTAATTTTGTAAGAGACTGGCATTCAGTATTGCATGATTCATAGCATATAAAAATAATTCTTAATGCGACTGCTCTCCCTGACCACCCCAACTAGGCTGTGAGTTCCATGAGAACTGGATAAGTCATATTAATCACTGTATTTCTTCTTTTCCTCCCAGAATGACTACTAAAAATAAACTAGCACGAAATTAGAAGGTGAAATAAGAATTCAGTGAAAACTAGGAAGTAGCCCGCATTGTTACTTTTGGCTAGTCGTGTATTCTTTTTTCTCTCCTTCTAGGTCTACAGAAGAAAACAGTCTCATACTTCTCAAGTAGATGCCTAAATAAGGCTCAGTAAGGCAGCCCCTACCAGGCCACAAGGTTCTGAGCTCACAGCAAGCGTCTTGCCCTCACTCCCTCATGTTCATGGCACACAGAGCTAATAAGCCTCAGAACACTTTTCCTCTGAACATGCACTCATCCTCAACACATTCCTTCTCAGCAAAGCTTCCTTGGCAGCTACCATATATTAACCACAGTTTGTTCTTGAGATGAAATCTATTTGACATTCCGGAGCTAAATGAAGTACATGAGCCTTTCAAGTGACCTGTAAGATAGAGAAGACATTTTATTCCAGCAACTACATTAGATAGAATCCATGAACTTTGGTATGGATATACTCATGCTAATACTGCAATTAAGAATTTTCATATAAACAGTCAAGTTTGTTGTGAAGTTCTGAGATGCACAGCCATGAGCAGCTAGTGACAGAACTACATAGCTTAACAAAACTGCTTCCAGGCCAGGTCCTAGATCTGCTTTTCAATGTCTGAAAAAAATACCAAGTTTAGGTCTAACTATCCAGGTAAAAACCATAGTAAAACTGAAAAATAATCAAAACTATAGTTAAATTGGCTATAACATCTCAACTGTGCCTAGATGATTTAATTTCTTCAGCTTCTGCTTTTTATTTATATTGCTTTTACTTATCTCTTAAAAAGAAAGATGGTCTAATATATATTCTTATCTCAATAAAATAGAAAATATCAAGCAATACTTGAATCCTGTGCATTTATCTCTGAGACTTTTAATAATAGATGACAACATGTAAACCTTAAAATTGCTATCATCATCAGGTGACAATGACCTGAATTGCAACCATTGCCCCAGGGAAATCTTTCCAACTTTTAATGACCTTGACTTGTAAACTTCATCTCTTTCTCTCTCTAGATATCTTTCTTTTTCTGCCCTTCACTGCTTCCCATCTTTTATTTCCTATGACTCTTTCTTGGCCCCCACTTCGTCCCTGTATCTGTATATAAGTTTCTTATATAAGTATATAAGGGATAAGTTTCTATCCCTTTCTAACGTTTTGTTCCAACCTTTGATCTTCCTACCTTCACTTTATCCAACTCCCTGTATCTGTGCTTTCCATCCTGTGTCCCCACCCCTGACTGCCCCTCCCTCAAAGGTAAAAAGCCATTAAAGTGGCTCCACATGCGTTTCACACTGTCACATTGCCAACATTGACTCCTTGCCGCTCTCACTAGAAATAGCTCGTGCCTTTTGTTGCCAAATCAGAACCTTCTCAGCAGTGAAAATGTGGCTTATGAAAGCAAGTGCCTTGTAATTAAATAAATGGGTAATTTCAGTGTTTTTATTTTCATTTTTCTACCCAGGGATTTTGTTAGTAGCAGAAAGGAATGGAAAGCAGTACATTAATTCCTAATGACAGAAAAGAGAAAATAAGTTAGTCTATATTTAGGTTTTATTTGGGTATTTGTGATAATTAATAAGTGAAGGAAACATCTGTCCTAGAAACGGAGAAAATGAGAGGGAGTAGGACAAAAAATTGGCTGCATCAGTTAAGACTGCTGGGAGAAGATAAGGCTGGCAAAAATCCTGGCTGAGTTATAGTTTGAGGAAGAGTTAAGGAAAATAAGAGTTTCATCAGAATATATCAGAGGATAGAGTGGTCCTCAGGAAGTAAACCATGGATAAATGAGACAGCAATGTAGTACGGCCATTATAAACTAATGGACATCTTGGAGAGAGAGCCAAGGAGAAACCATTGAGATTCCAAATCAGGATGGAGCAGCAGTCCAGTGATGGGTCTCCCTGGGTGGTAAGGAAATTTGACAGAGGATTCTATGCACTGCTTACTATCATTCTACCAGGCCTCTGAGGCAGAAAGGACATCAGAGAGGCTGCACCCAAGGAAACAACAATGGGATGTGAAGCCAGCCTGAGAGTCCCAGAGCTCGAGCAAAGACGTCCGTACCAGATGGAGCCTCTAAAAACACTCAGAGCACAGAGGGGTCTGCTGTGGTTAGTCCAGAGGGTTTATCTCATGGCAGACAAGGTTGACAGCTCCTTTTTTCTTTCTTATATCTTCCCTCCCTCCCTCTGTTCCTTTTCCATCCTCTTCCTTCTCCTCTCTCTCCTCCTTCTCTCCTTCCTCCCTCTCCTCCTCTTCTTCTTCACCCAATTTCAAGCTCCTTGGATGAACAGACATTTGTCCTTGGGATTAAGATGTTAGCTACCTAAAATTAGTTAAATTTCATATACTTATGATACAGTTTCTCTTACTCAAAATATTTTCACAATATCTCATTATCACTATGAGCTCCTTGGGTAGATATTATTTTATGTCTTCTAAAGCTACACTACATTAAATGTGCAACAGGCAATGAAATTTAAACTTTTGACATTCTTTGATAATTCAAACTTTCTTGTCAGGCTAATTTTCCTAGGTTGCCCCATGAAGTGTTTTTGGTCTCATAGTTTATCCTATCATTTTCAGCAGTAAAGTTTCTATTTAGCAAAACATCTAAAAACCTCATACCTAGTAAGAAGCAAGAAGTTGACTTTGTTAAATATTGATCTTTTATACTCTTTTATTCTATTTACTTTAGAAGTATAGTGTGATGTCATGGGACAATACTGACTTAGGAAACAAAACTTCTGAGTTCAAGCTTGAGACCCACCAATCTCTCTGGGTCTCAGTTCCCAACACTGTAAAAAGAAAATTCTATGTCTCTTATATAGTTAATGCTCAATAAATAGCAAGCATCACTGTTGATGCTGTTGTTATAGCATTCAACACAGCTTTATAACCTAAGGTCTATAACTATCAAACTTGTCATTGATTTTTGTCTGGAATTATAAAGAAATATTTTGTATTTCTCAAAATCACCTTTACTTGAAAGTGAGTGAAACCCAACTAAATAGCATTTATTTATACATTTAACAAATCCTTATTGAGTACTTCTTTTTGCCAGGAACTGTTTTAGGTGCTAAGGGTATAGTACTGAAAAAACAATTCCCAAATTTTATGGTGCTTAAATTTTAGTACAGAGAGATAAAATTTAAAGAATGAATAAGAAGAAAATACCAAATTGTGATAAGATACTTACATAACATAGAATATAGAATATTACTGAGAAATCAGCTGAGATTTGGAAAACAGAGGATTCTATGACACATTTAAATAGTAAAAAAATCATGCAAACATTCTGGATAGAGATTTGCAAACTCAAGGGCCTTGAGGCAGAGAACAAATTTGACAGTTTTAAGGAAAGAAGACTTAGTTAAAAAGATGAGTTGGAGCCCTAGCTGGTGTTTCTTAGTGGATTGAGTGCCTGCCTGTGAAATGATGGGTTGCTGGTTTGGTTCCTGGTCAGGGCACATGCCTGGGTTGAGAGCCATGACCCCAGTTGGGGGCATGTGAGAGGTAACTGACACACACTTTGATGTTTCTCTCCCTCTCTTTCTCCCTCCTTTCCCCTCTCTCTAAAAATAAATAAATACAATATTTTCTTTAAAAAAAAAGATGAATTGGAGAGGTGGACATCAGCAGATCATAGAGTCTTGTGGACAATGATAAGAGTTTGGATTTTACTAATTATTGTGGAAGTGACTGAAGGTTAAAAAAGTAAGTCCAGAATTCCTTATGTCCTGTGTGGAGAAAGAGAGCAGTGGCCAAGAGTACAAGCAAGGAAAACCTGGCAGGAGACTGTTGTGACAGACCAAGCTGGAAAAAGAGGAGGTGGAATAAATGAGACAGACAAGTTTATTTTAGACATAGAACCAGCAGAATTTGGTGATGAATTGGGTGTCAGAGATATAAATAAGATTTCAAGAATGATACTTAGGTTTCTGATCTGAATAACTGAAAAATGCAATCAGTGGTGCCATTAATGAGATGCAGAGACTAGGTGAGGGCTGAAATAAGGGGAGAATTTTGTGTTGGACATGTCCAATCAAAATGACTATCAGATAACCAAGAGGCATTGTTAAATAGGTAGCCAGATATATGGGTATAGAGATCAAAGTTAAAGTTATAAATGACATTGTCAGCACAAATGAACCTTAAAACCAAGGAACTAGATTATATTACCAAGAGGGTAAGTACTGATAAAGATGAGAAAATGGTTTTGGAATGAATCTTTAATGCCAATATTTAGAAGTCAATTAAAAGAGGAAGATCCAGGAATAAAAGGAAATTTATTAGCTTGATAATAATTCTGGCCAGAGTGGAACTGACGTCTGGGACAACAGGACTTAAGGTCTACAGTGCTATCAGGGATCTGTCTTTCTTTCCCACTCTGGGTTTCCCTCCCTCCCTCCCACCCTCCCTCCTACCCTCCCTCTCTCCTTTCTTCCTTCCCTTCTACCCTAAATCTTACTGTTCATTCCATTTCCAATCATAGTCCTCATTAGGGAATTTTTCTATTTGAAGAAAACAGCTACAGGCATCTCTGAATTTAATCTTTGCAATGCAAGAGGAAAGGAAAAGTCTTTCTCCTAACTTCAGCTTGAATATCATAAGAAAAATCACTGATTGGTGTGGTGGGGGTCACAAGCCCACCCTTTGAACCATTCATAGGCCAGGAGAGCAGAGTAACGTAACTGATTGGCCCAGGTTGGTTCTGTGTTCCCTGGAGTCTAGTATAAACATTTCTGTTTGTTCTTTGTTTTTGTTTATGTTTTTTAGAAAAGAGCACAACACTTGTGGTTACTGTTGGAATCACTGAGCTAGGCAGCGTTTTCAATTTGTATCTGATCCCTAATTGTAAACATGATGTGTCTGTCTATATCTCCAAATATAGTATGATGTGATGGCTTGGGTTTTAGTTTTTCTTCTTGTTTGGTATCTTTAATCAAGCTTAAATAAATGAATTGGCTCAAGATTGAGATAGATATACTCAACATTTATACTGGAAAGTAAAGTGAGTCATGAAAAAAAGAAAGGAAAAGGAAACCTGAGGATCAGGAACGTTCTGCAGACACTGAACCATCTGATTCCAGGGGTGGTGTGTTCACAGAGAGGCCATGGTGAAGCTAGGCCTCCTGGTCCAGAGGTTCTTCCCTGTAGAGCAGCATATCACAGGGGAAATTACGTGATCACTTCTATACCACTCTACCTACCCATGGTTGTCCTGGCAGTAATAGGCTAAGCTAAGACCAGAGGCAGGGGCCAGCTGGCCCTTGCCAATTATTCTGAATTGGCTACCTTGCAGTATGCTCAGTAATTGCCATTCTGACATTTGTCTGGGCCTGTTCCCAATTTTGTTTTGATTCAATGTGCAGAAAAAAATGGAAGAATGTATTTCTAAGCCCACACACTTCAGGGGACTAAGAAGAAGTGACAACCCAAATTTGCTAACCAAAAAATGATAATGTGAATAGCACATTCCATCACAGTGACTTAGTTGGCTATTTAAGATGCACATTTCAGTCCCTCTTTATAGCTACTATATGAGAGGGCAATTTCAGGGTATCTGAAAGGCTATCCATGCAATGCATCTGACTGTAGCCTGCAATCTCTAAGACTCCTTAGTTGGGTTGTTAAAAAGGATCCCTCAGTGACCCCAAATATATGACCAAAAGAAACTCATTAAATGTCAGGGAAGATTTCTGATCACCCCTATTCTCTACAGTCTCTACCCACGTGACCTGGTCTGAAGGGCCTGCTTTCAAGGTTAAGAGATTTGCTCTGGGATTTGCTGAGATCTATAGTTTTGTCCCTTCATAACCTTCACTTGGGAAGCCATGTTAGCTCCAGTGAAAGCCTAGGGTCCAGAGCTTTGTCTTAAAAGAACACAAGGTCAAACCTTTCTCTACTAAGAGGTTGAAGAGGGCAACATGAACAGGGACAATTTGCTGTTCACTGTGGACTGGCTGTTCATCATAATGCAGTCATGTTTAGTATGAGTCCAGAAACCGGTTTTGATTTTTGGTTTGATTTTTAGTGTTCTGTTTTTGGTTTTGTTTTTAGTTAGCATATTTGGGTTGTCACTTTTTATTTGCCCCTTAAAACATTTGATCTTAGAAAGAAATTTTCATTTTTGTCTACATGGTAAAATCAAGATGAGTGAATTGCTATGTGACTCTTTCTCCTTTCTTCATGAAGAGTTTGATATTGTTGTGTCCTTGTAAGAAAACACTCAGAACCCTGGGACATGGCTTCCTGAATAAAGGCTTCAACTTGCAAACTCCACACCTTTTAGATGACAGTCTCCAGACCTGATGGATCAGATCCATGGATACCAAAGGAATTTGAAATTCTTAAGGGATGTTTTTCTCTCTAGAATATATCTCTACTTCCTTTGCCTTTGAAATAGGAATCCCAGTAACAAGTATCTTTCTGTGCTGCTAAGGAGGTTGTGAGATTAAGTACAATCAAACTGTCTCTAGTGTGAGAAGAGACAAAGCTTTCTCATGATTCCCAGGAGTTTCTCTCACAGGATGATCATTAGGTACTCTAGCCAGGAGGCGCGTCAGCTGGTACACCAAAAGGTTGTGGTCGGTCCCCGATCACGGCACTTTCCTAAGTTGCAGGTTCAATGCCCGGTTGGGAAGCATAGAGGAGACAACTAATCCATGTTTCTTGCTCACATTGATGTTTTTCTCTCTGTGTCCCCCTTCCTCTCTCTCTAAAATCAATAAACATATTCTAAGGTGAGGGTTTAAATTATTTTTTTTAAAAAAAGAATGCTTGGGTTACTTCTTGGGACCAGCAGGGGTTAAACAAAAAGGGTGGGGAGGTCTCTTCTCCAAAAGCCTCACCATTGTGTTTATGAAGAAGGAAGTGTATGCAGATAGCAAATACCACACCAGGCAGGAAAAGGAGAATGGGGATAAAAGTTCCAGGCATGCTAGGTGGATGAAACCAAGCACCCACACAGACAGAGAAGCAGACAGGAAAGTCTCTAAGTAGATGGCATCCTCCAGGTACACAGAGGGACACAGGGCATCCACAGGCACCTGGCTAGAAGCATTGCACTAAAGTGGTTAACCTTAGGGCTTATTGCCTTTGTAATAAGCCCTCCTCTAAAATCTGAAGGTAATAATATCAACCATAGGAAACTGCTGGTAAAATGAAATAGACTATAAAATGCTTAGCACAGTATCTGGCACAGAACAAACAGTCAAAAAATTCTAGCCATGATTATCACAAAAATAAGTAGGAGCCAGTTTAATCAGAAAAAGGATGCATACACAAAAAACATACTACCCAGATTAGCATTGAGAGAAAATTGATTTTTAATCCCACACCGTTGGGCTTGTGCTCCTTAAATCCCTCCTGCCCAGGGTCAATATTAGCCCAAGCACACAGAGCAGAACTGAGTCCAGAGGTGAAGATCAAGTGGCCCTGGTTGGGAATGAAGGAGGACAGCAGAGGCTGGAGCCAGGCCAGGCCTGACAGGAGCTGAGCTGTCTCTGAGTAGGTGACAGGGCATCATGTGGAAAGGGACAAAAGTTTTTATTTTTACCAAGAGCATATTTAAAGAGGCATATTACGGTTCAAAACAAGAACTTTCTAATAATTACAATTATTTTAAATCTAGAGCAAGTGGCACTGGAAAGGGGTGAGCTCATCTTTTCAGAAGTACTCAAGCAAAAGATGGACAGACAAGTGTTCTAACAGGAGACACCTAGGTTAGAAGGTTGGACTAGTTGACCTCTGAGGTTCTGGCCAAAGTGAAGATGCTGAGATACCATGCCCCTTTTTTGAGGAACTATGTAGACTTTTGAGCAAAAAGCTGGGAGAGTGCTGGTCAAGTTTCAGAAATTAAGTTTAGTGTGGTATATTTTGGCTCCCTTGAGAGAATCACCTTTTCCAGGGGTTAGGAGGTTGGTGGCACTTCTGCTGGACTGTTGGCTTCCCAATAACACTGTGCTGTTTCTGATCTTTGCAAGAAATGGGGTAGTGGTGGTGCTGGACATTATGGGGAAGGGGGAGGTGGCATGAGAAGATAAAATGGGAAAAGAAGAGATGCGCCACAAATCATGCAATTAGTTTGTACAGTGCTATTTACATAAAGTAGACCTCACACTTGAAATCTGAAAGGAAATCATTTGAGATATCAGAGCCTGACTATAAATACCCAAGCTCCCAGCCTTATGGCTACACCCTGGGGAGAGTGGTGGCAGGGAGGTGCCCTGATGGGGTCCTAGGGCCAAGTTCACCCTCCCTTGCTTCATCCTTATTAATACCAGCTCCCAGGACAATGGAGCATCTGGAAAGCTATTTACACCCCACTCAACTCTAATTGCTGCACTTATCACAGGAAAGCCTGCTGCAGGAAGAATAACTGCACTAGACAAAGCTGCTCTACCCACTCAGTGGTTAGAATCAAAAGGTGTAATCACAGGTTCAGCCCAGGAGCTGCTGTGAGACCCGCCCTCTGGCAGCACTCTCATTCTCAGAGTTTCTATGGGTTGCTCTTCAGGTAGCTTCTCCCAGCTTCCTCCCAGAAAATCAGAAAGCTCATCTTTCTGCCACTTCCCTAGGAGACCTGAGGAGGGGCCAGGCTAGACTGGGTTTGCATATAGACACTTGAGAATCTCCAAATACACACCCCTTGGAACAGACCCATCATCTGATGGTACTGTGAACTGCAACTCAAGCCAAGGCTCCTTGCCCTGGGTCTTGTGTAGGAGCCCCGTGAGTTTCTCACCTGCGTGTGTGCATTTACACTTCTGCACATGTGTATGATAGGGTGTTTGGGTGCTCAATCCACGTAGCTCAATCCCCAGGCTCCTCTCATAATATATCCCACACATATATTGTGTGCAGTTATGTGTCAAATGTTGTCAAGATTGTGATGAACAAAGCACATTATCAAGTATGGCTTTTAGTCATTACACAGTTTCTTGATGAATGGGTCATTCAAAAGAAAACTATTTTGATGTGGGACATTTTGAAGTATTTTTAGAATTCTAAAGGAGCAAAAATATTGGGAATCCCTGATTTACTAAGCTAAAATCCACATGAAGTCATTATAATGGGGCTATTTTTATGCTGTAAACAGTTCAGAGACTTGATTTAAAAATTAAACTTGCAGATTGCAAAATTAACAAAATGTGTATAGATCCTGACCTTGTCCCTCCATCTCACTTTATCCTTGACATGCTCTCCATTCCCAGCTCACAGCACAGGATCAGGCACATAGTAGGCCTTTACTTAATGCTTGTTAACCTGTTAGCTGACACCCTATCCTGAGTCTCAGTCAATCCCTGGCACCTGGGCTGTTTCTAACTTCAGTTTCCTGATTCCTATAAATACTGGATGCCACCCAGGTAAGGTCAAATGGGGCTTCAGCAAGAATCCAACCTTGCACCAATTTCCCCATTCTTCTGAGCATTTCAGCGGTCTTAATGGTTTCATGAGGGAGATGGAAGTTTCAAGAGATCTGGCTTAGGTCTCCTTCATATGAATCATCACACTGCTGAAGGTATATTGCAAATGTGTGGGCTTTGGAGCAGAAAAGTGTGCATTCCTATCTAGATTCCATCCATCATTAACAGCAATTAACATTAGGCAAATTACTGTACCTTTGTTTATTCATCTATAAAACATCCACAGCAGGGCTTGGCATAGAAATGTAAGGATCCCTTCTCCTACATTGTTTTTCCAAAATTTGATGAGCCTATTTTGTACTTCAAAGTATTTTTTGGATGGAAAACATAATCCTTACCCTAAAGAAACTTATAACACAACTGGATGAGTAATCCATGCAGGGCCAGCTTCATGAATCTCAAACCTGTGTAGTTACGTGGGGTCCTGCACACAGGAAGGCCCTGTATGTGTTTTAATGCTCTGCTTGAAATTTAAAACTTTTTCTTGAAATTCTTTTATTTATTATTATTATTATTTTAATCCTCACCCAAAGGATATGTTAATTGATTTTAGAGAAAGGAAGGGAAAGAGAGAGGAAGAGGGGGAGAGAGAGATAAAAGAAACACTGATCAGTTGCTTCCTGCACAATCCCCAGACTGGAGATCGAATGATCAACCTAGGTATGTGCCCTGACCAGGGATAGAGCCTGCAACCTTTTGGTGTACAGGGACAACGCTGCAACCAACCGAGCTACCTGCCCAGGGCATGACCCTTGATTTTAACTTTGCACTGGGCCCTGCAAATATTGTAGCTAGTTCTGGATATATGCGAGTACAACACACTTGGAACATATATACAATTGTTTGTCAGGGTGATCCAAGGGTGCACTTGAATTCTGATAGAACACAATGTTAAAGCTTTCCTGGAGTTGAGCAGAACAGTTCTTATGACTGTTCCAACCCAACAAAGAAAAGACTGTTCTGCTTTAGGAGATCCTGGATCTGGGGAAAACTGGGTCCTCTGAGCTAGCTGCCACCTCTTCCCCTATTTTCACAGATTAAGTTAGCTCTCCAGAAACTGATAGAAATCTTGGCTTAGGGAAGCATCCCTCACGGTTTAATTTCAAACTTCGAAGATTCCGTAATACTTCACTTTGTCTTTAAATTTATCTAAAATTGTCAAATTTGATAAGATACATGCATGTTTCTGTTCCTTTCCATCTGACATGTCCACTTTTCCCCCTGCCCTTCTACTCAGGCTGTTTCTATCTTAGGAATATGCCTCTTTTGCTCTTCTGCCCATATTTAAATCCTGGCTTTGGAACTTACTGTGTGACTTTAGGCAAGTCACTCAACTTCGGTGCTGCAGTTTTCTTATTCAGAAAAATGAGAATAACAATAGAACCTACATTATAAGGTTGTTTTAAGAATTAGAAAATACATATAAAATAGTTAGGATCATGCCTATCATATAGTGGAAGCTCAATGAATGTTTGAGATTATTTTTACTAGTTTTCACTCTTGCATGGCCCATTTAATTTATCATCAAGTTCTAAAGTTTCTACCTCTGAACCTGCTCCATCCCCACTTCCATCACTTTACTCCAGGCCACTGTCTTCTCTCTCCTGATTGCTACTCAGCCTCTGAACTGAATCCCAAGCTCTAACCTCACCCTCCCCACAATGCACAGCATCACTCTGGCATGTTTATAGGTGCTCAGTAGATGTTGAATGAGTCAATGAATGGATGGAAAATGAATGAAGGAGATCAGTAGACTGAAGGTTCTAAAGCACAAAATGGCCACCTCTTTTTGTTCTGCTTGAGCACCTTGATGTGCAGGATAAAACCCAGATTCCTTCACTGAGGCCTTCTTGATCTGGCCTCTGCTTAATCCTTAAGCTTCCTCTTTCAGGACTAGCCTCTTTGTCTACACGCCTTAGCTCTCCCACCTCCACACCAGCCTTGCCTGCCGCCCCCCCTCACTTCCTCTCCCTGCTCCCCACCCTTTCCCTATTCTTGCAAACTGTGTCCCCTGCTTATTTCCTAACTCAGCTTAGATATGTCTTCCTGCACCTGCAAGACTGGATCAACTGTCCCTGCTGCACATGCCCAGAGCACATATAATTAAACCCCCACTTGTCCCTATTTCCCTTCTTCTTGTCGGTCTCCTCCACTAGAACTGAAACCCCTTAATGGTTAAGATTGCACCTTGTTCATTTCCCTATTTTCAGTAACTAGACATTTAGTAAAAGATGACCTATTTATCAATTAATGTTGCACTGGAATTCCTTTATTTCTATTTCTGCCTTTTCTCTAGATTGTGAGCACATTAAAAATAGAAACCAAGGTTGCTTCCTACACACTTTTTTTTTTATCTCCAGTGTCTAGTGCAGCCAGACCCAGAGTAGATACTCAATGCATATTTCTAAGATAAATAAATGATTCTTAGATTTTTAATTTTGAATCTATCCATCTACAAATGTTTATTATGTGCCTTTCCCAGGCAAGATATCTTAGCATAAATTGTCAGGCAAGGCACAGTGACAGGCTGGGCGAGAGGAAGTCCCAGGCTGAGGAACAGCATGGAGACAGATGGGGAGCTAGGAAGAGCCTGTGGAGTTCGGTGAATGCTGGGAGGCAGTCAGGGGTGGATTTGGACTGCAATTCATAAGCAATAGGGAGCTGTTGCAGTTTCTTGAGGATGGCATAGATAAGAAAGAGCCTAGGTCTAGGACTGGAAACCCCTGAAGTAGAGTGACTTGAAGTCTCCTGGAACTTGAGGAAAGGAGAACAGAATACGCAGAGGCCTGGTGGCAGTGATGCAACTGATGATGTAATGTGGGAATAGGGAGGGGTGGACTTGAAGGTGCTCCAGAGACTGCAGCTTCAGGACTAGGAGTGCTGCAGTCCTGAATCAAGTAAGGATGGCAGGTCTGAAAATGGTGCAGGTCTAGTCTTGGGGACTGAGAGCATGGTGACATTGACATTGTCACTTTGGAGGGAAAGCATGTTGATGTCTTGGGGGTGGGCATTGGATGTGCTGTTGGGAGCAGAGGGTCCTGGAACACACTGGGGCAAACGGATGAGCAGTGGTGTAGAGTACAACAGGAGGCCTGAACCCAGGCTCTGGAGGGGGCACAGGGTGGGTGGAGTGGCAGAGAGCAGTGAGTAGTGAGGTAAGACCCTAGAGCCTGGTGCCTCCATCTTAGGGAACAGAGGCAGTGAATGGAGGCCATCAGGCTGGAAGGAGACACAGAGGAAACCAGGACTCTTGGAAACTCCAGCCTTTAGGAGTAATGCTCACAAAATGTAACTGTTAGTGAGCAGTGCTGGGAACCACAGAACTACAAGCCTGAAATTTCCTAATATGGTCAGGCAGGTAAGGGGGTGCCCAAGATCAGACTGGGGCCTCTGCTGCCTCCTTCAAACCCTCATTGAAATGCGACATGGATGGCACTTCCACTCCGCGGAGGAGCCAGGGTAGGGTGAAGAGCTGAGCAGAGTTCAAAACAACCACATAATTACCCTCCTGTCCAAATGCCATTTTGCCCTGGGCTCAGGGAAAAGAGCCTGGGTGAGGGGAAAGCTAGGGAGGAAGAGGAGCAAGGCAGAGAACAGGAGGCGGATAGTGGAGTTGGGGTAATTTTTTTTTTCTTTTCCACATAAGGAAGTAAGAAAGCCAAGGATTTCTGTCAGTTGCAGGGGTTTCTGCAGCAACAGAGATGTCAGCTCAGGAACCAAACTGCCATTTCTGCTTTAATTGGAACCTCTCTGTGAAGGCTGGGAAAGGGGTGCCAGAGGAGTGTAGAGAGAGGGAGAGCAGGAGTGGGGGAGAGTCAGAAACAAGAGATAGAGGAGACACCGCAGAGTGAGAGAGAAACAGGACGGAGGTCTTACACAGATGGAAAGCCTTACAGCAGCCCCAGTCAGCAGCTGGATCTCCAGGACCTGGCCAGGCTGCTGGGTCCACGGGCAGCCCCTCCCTGTGGGTGCACTCACCTTTGTATCAGAGTGGGGAATGAGCAAGGGCAGGGATATGGAGTTTGTTAATTTTCTCTTTCTTCTTTATAATTTATTAAAAAAAATTTTAAATCCTTTTTCATTTTTCTCCAGTGCCCTGACTACTTGTCAAGCCCACAGTTCTTGATGTGTCATAGAAAGCTCAGCCCACGTAAAGCCGGGGCATATATATCCAATAAAGCCTAATCCTGCTGCCAGCTCCTCAGCTTTACAGGTAACTGATGTAGACGTGGGCTGGTCCCTCCTGCCTCCACCTTGCCCAGGCCCCTTCACCCTGAGGTTTTCTCACAAACTGATATGTTAGAGACAGGGTCTGAAGAGAGTGAGATTAAATGAGCTAAAAAGAAAAAGGGGGCAATGTACCTGCATGAGACAGAGAGAGAAAGAGAGAGAGAGAGGACCAATTAGAGGTGATGTAAGGAATGGTGGACAGAAGGAAAAGGAGATAAGAAATAAGACATAGAAGTTGAGAAAAAGATACATAAAATTTGCATTTGAGTATAATATTTGTTTTCTGTACCTTGTCTCTTCCTAAATACTCATAAACACATTAAAATAGAGCTTGAGAGAAGCTTTCAGACAGCAACAAGTTCAACTCTCATTTTACAGATGCAAAAGCTGAGACACTGCTAGTGCTCAAGGAAGCTAAGTACCTCACTTACAGAACTGGTTGTTAGGATTTGAACCTAGATCTCTTGACTTTCTCTGCTCCCTCAGAGCTGAGCACAATTATTTCTGTGGTTTGACTCATGGGTATGTAATAATACCTACTACTAGTGCTTACCATGTGCTGTATACTGCCCAAGTGCTCTATATCTGTTACCTCTTCTTATCTTGACAATAACCCTAAAAGGCAGGAACAATTATTCACATTTCAGAGTTGAGGGAAAAGCACAGAAAGGTCAAGTAAATTGCACAAGGTTGCACATCAGGTAAGTGGTGAAGATAGAGTACAAACCCAGGCAATTGGACTCGAGTGCTTATTTGTAACCACTTTGCTAAGACACCTCTCAATAATAAATTAAGAGGAAAGTGAACTAAGTCCATGCAATTATTTTCATCTAAAGGCCGAGAACAGACCATTCTCTCTCCAGCATGCCAAGGCCCCTGACATATACTGGCAGGAGAACTTCTCACAGCCCCCTGATACCTCTTCACTTGTTCGCTCCTCTAGATTACAGGTCCTCACTCGTGTTCAGCTGGAAGGCTGGTTTGTGGCTTCCTTCTCCATTGCACATTGACAAGTCAGACTTCATGTTGAGTACGAGTTGTCTGCATGAATACGCTGAAAAGCATGGATTGAGCACCCACCCTGCAGCAGACACTGTGGTGGCCACGAGGACAGGTATATTCCTGTCAAGATGAACCCAACAGTGACCCTTTCCTCAAGGTTATTTTAGTCTCTTAGGAGAGCTAATGTGTGTATACAAATAACTGTACCATAAGCTAGAGAGTCATAGATAACATCAATAAATACATGGATGTAGTGCTAAGGGAATTTAGGGGAGCACAAGATAGGTTTGGAAAGCAGCACCTGGGAGGACTTCATGTCGGAGGTGGGCATTGAGGTGGGTCTCAAGGAGTCAACTTTATTTGACTCTGCAAAGATGGGGAGATTAAATGGCATTTATAGTAGAAGAAATACTAGCGCCAAGACCCAAAACAAAAGAGCAAAAGGACAGAGAATCTCAGGGGGCTTCCAGGAATGGGCAGAACTTCCCTGGAAAGGAAACACCCAGGACTACGGAGAATTTTCCATTTCCTTTCAGTCAGATGACCTTTCTGTTCCAGGCTCTGCACAGTCAGGCCATTGGGAGGCCTGCTCTGCTCAGAGGGGCCAGCCTTTTACTGGGTGTGTACCAACACTTCATGTGTGTTCCCTCCTGTAAGCTTCTCAGCCACCCTGTGCCATAAGTGTTATCATTATCTTCACTTTACAAACAAGGAGATGAAAGCCAGAAAGGTTAAGCAGCTTAACAAAGACACACAGCTAGCAAGAGATGAGATGGAGACTTGCTGGAGCCACTCTGCTGCTACCTGTGTGGTCTTTGGAAACTGGTTCCTGGGAACAGGCACTCAGAAGTGGGGTTCATTCCAGTCCTTGCCTGGGAACTAGGTTGAAGCTAAATTCTAGCAAGAAGGAAGGGGCCAGGGCTGCCCAGCAGTTCAGGAAACCTGGGATTCAGCACCTAGTACAGGGAGGTGTGAAGTGTGTTTGTGTGTTAACAATGCTTCGTTCCTAAAGGTTTCTGGGGACTGCAGAGTGCTCATTCCAGCAAACCAAACATGCTTAAGGTACAGATAATCTGTATAGCTCCAGTTACACACATATATATGCATCGATCAGCAGACAGACTGTGTCTATTTCTAAACAATGTCTAACATCTTAGAATTCTATTGTAAATATCTCATAACTTTATAGATTTCACTTTGGGGTCTTATTCTTACAGGGTTCTCCCTCTCTTCTCACTCCCTCTACATGCTCCTTTCTTCCTTGCTTTCTCCCTTCCTTCCTTCCTTTCCTCTTCTGCCTCCCTCATACTATTTGTTGCTAGGGAATTACTCAAAGGCCCAGGCAGCATTAAAAAGGGAATTTCGGCCTTGCAGATTTCAGACCCAACTCCAGAACTAAGCTCAAGAGCCCAGGGCTCCCACAGCTCAAGGACTGCTGCCCATCCAAGAACATGTCATGTTTCTTTCCTGAATCTTATTGGCTTAAAAGGAAAGACTAGGCATTAGGGGGTGGCCAAAGCCTTAAGGTTGAGGATAAAGTGCTCAGCTTATGTTCTTCTAGGTCAGGCATTTCCTGAGTCTGCCAGAGATAAAATCTAGGGCAGGATGAGACATGGAGCTGACTCATCCCAGCCCCCAGTGTTCCGACCAGGGAACTGCTTGTCTTGGGGCCCAGCTGCCTCAACCTGGCACCTGCAGCCTGGCACTGCTCTCCCTGCAGCAGCAATCTCAGCCTCAGAAGCAGTGACAGCAGTGGCACCTGCCCTCACCAGCCTCCCCCCACCAACCTGGGCACCTGTGGCCCTCTGCAGTAACTCCTTTCCAACCCGGCCAGCCTTCTACCAGGGCTGCTGTTGATGAAATCTGGGACCTATTTTGAAATTTCTCTCTCTTTTTTTTAAAGTCCAAACTGATTAGTTGATAATTACATGTTGGAACATCTGCTCTGATTTGTTTCATTCTTTCTATTTTGGAAAATTGGAATACACTGAAATTTTGCCTTCTGGAATCTCTGGCCTGGCTCTTGGAGTGTGAGTGGCCTTCCTACTCAGCAGCACCTGGCTCAGCCCACAGCCCAGGTCCCAGGGGAGCACAACTCTCCCACCTGAAATAGTGGTACTTTGGTACCTCCCCAACCCTGTCCTACAAAGGGTTAGAAAGCCTCCCTCTCTGTCGTGACCCCAAGAAGCCTCCATTTGCCTGTCTCCAAGGTTTGAAGCACCCAGCAGAGCCTGAAGCCAAAATGGGGTGTGATGCTGTGAAGCCCAGTGTGGTAGGTGCATTTACAATGCCCCACCCAGGCAGCAATCAGTTACGTGGCTGGTTTTCCTCTGGGAGTGCCTAGGTGCTTCTGTCTCCTAGGGAAGAGAGCAGGCCCGCACCGCCCAGGACAGCCTCACTATTGCGGAGGGATTGGGGCTTGCTCAGGTTTACTCGTGACAGAACAGTGACATCTAAAATGCTCATACCTCCAAACTCCATGTGGCTGCCATTGTGAGTGATTGCTCAAGCCTGGAGGTGTGACAGAGGGAGGCTCCCCGGGGCTGGGGACTTACATTCCTCTCATCATCTCTCCATCCTATTTGCATTTCTGGAATGTATAAGCAGTAGTGGGGCTGGATGTGAGAGGAGGGGAGGGGTCATCAGGGTGATTCAGGCACAGACTCTACCCTGGGGGCTCATGATGCTGCCACACTCCAATTCCTTCTCCTGGCAGCAGCCAGGGGAATCTTAGGATCTAAAACTCAAATATAATTGTATCACTCACTTACTTTTAAACCCTTCAATGGCTCTCTATAGCCTTTATGATAAAGTCCAAACTAGAGTTCTTCACGTGGCATCCAGGAATCTTCTAGATCTGACCCCAACTTACCTGACCAGCCTCACCTGGCTCAGTCTCCTTCCCACTCACCTCAAACTCCATGCACCAGCCACACTGCATCACCTCCTGTCTTCTGAGCCTCTTCTGCTCCTTCTTGCCCATCTTGCCTTCACACAGGTCATTACTCTTCTCTCCTCTCCTCTTCACCCCTTCACCTGAATAACTGACACTTGTCTCTCAGGGCTCAGCCTAGGTGGGAATTTCTCCAGTAGTCCTTTTCAGGTCTTCCCAAACTTCTAAGGGTTTAGGTACCCTATCTCAGTGCTTCCATAGCATTCTGAATTTCCCCTTATGTTATGAGTCATAATTCATTGATACTCCTTGATTACTTCTCCATCCTCCTGTCCAGATCAAAAGCCAGTTGAGAACAGATACTTTGCTTGCACTATCTCAGCAACTAGCACAGTGCCTACTACATGGTGGTGCTCTATCGATAACTGTTGGATGGATGAATGATTGAGTAAATAAATGAACAGATGAATGAATGTTCAAAGGGAGATGACATTTCACAAGTAATATATTGGGAAGTATGGTATGTTTTTCAGACAGGATAGGTTATATTATGCAGTAGTAATAAGCAACCTCGATTTACAGTAGTTTATAAAAACAGAAGTTTTATTTTCTGCTCCTACTCTATTTTTATCACAGGCCAGTGGCAGTATTCTGCTGCTTGGCTTCCTTACTTCAGAACTCCAGTTGCATCTCCTCTCCAGTTTCCACGGTTGCTGAGACAGGAGAAAGAGGACATCATGAATCTTTCACCGGCTCTGAAAGTTTCCACTCAGAAGTGACACAAGTAATTTCTGCTCTTATTTGGTGACCCAACCAAGTCACATGACCACTTCAAACTTCAAAAGGGCCAGAGAAATACAATCTGACCTTGTGTCCAGAAAAAAAGCTGGAAATATTTGGTTAACAACATTAACACCCTTGTTAAGAAATCCAGAAGGAGTCCACTTCCAAATGAAAATATCTGATTAAGACTTTGAAAAACGAGGTGGCATTTGACTTGGGCCTTAAGGGTGAGTTGGGTTTAAACCGCTCAGCTGTTTGCTGAGCTATGATTCCACATGCTGGGAAGCATCCAGTATTCATTTTCACTTGCTCCCCTATAGCTGGAAAAGTTCCTGGGCTCCCTCTTCCAAACACTGGTCACATAAATAAGACAAGGTCCCAACTCTGATGCAGTTTGTGATTTAGGAGGGAAGATAAGTTCTGAAAGTGTACAGATTTCATGAAACATGTATGAATGTGATATGCACAATAAAAAGTAGAGCAAAGGAAGAGAAATCACTTCCCTTTGGAGGCATCAGGCTGTGCAGAGATGGGCAGGATTTCAAAAAAGAGAATTATGATCAAAAGTGAGGAAGGGCTCCAGGTAGAAGAATCAACAAGAACCAAACCATGGAAGATGGGTGTTCACAAAGCAGTGTAACTGGAAGAAATGCCTTCTCAGTTGGCCAGTGTCCTGGATACTAGGGTAGTAGGGCAGTGGAAAGGAAAGAAAACCTGAAACTGGAAATTTTCAGAAATGGAGGAGTAAAGGATAGGAGAGCAGCGTCACTTTCTTTTCATGAAAACCTTCCCTCAAGCCTCAGCCTAGGCAACATCACTGAGTTCAGTGAGTGTAAGAAGGCCTCTGGCAGGCTGTACCTTATTTCCTCAGATCTCATACAGAATCTTAAGATTCACAAAGTATGCAGCTTCCCTCCCCCAGCCACTCCCTGTTTACTCACAGGCATGGATTTGTAATCATGATGGCTGCCTCCTATTTTTCAATAAGCAGACAATTTCAGGGGAGGTTTGGAGATTCTAGAGACCCTGGATTCTGAAGCAAAGACCAATCCAAGGTATTGCCCAATCCTGGAGATCTCCAGTCTGGTGGAATTTAGGGTCATCCTGTGTGGGGTACCCAGGAAGGGATAGGACAAACTCCCATCACTGTTCTTCCTGAGCTACCAGCCGCCACTGACTGCTTTGTTAGATCACTCCCTTATGAATTGTTCATTGTTCAGATCAATCCAGTCTTGAAATAATATGTCAACACAGGCTGTTGTGGTGAGGGTGACCACAATGAGGAAAATGGCAATGATTATTATTAGCTTTCATTTTGTCAGGTTTTATTTTGTTTTGTTTTGCTTTGTTTTAGTGCAAATTGCTGTTACCGCGGACTTATTTCCTCAAGCCAAAGTTTCCTGCCTCTCACTCACTTCACACTTCTACTCATTTATTTTTCCTATTTCCCCAAAGACCTTTTGACACTTTGAAAAGTGTTTTACTTAGATACAATCCTACTCTCTTACCTTGTGTTTCTCCCATTTTTCCCTTCTCGCTTTTTATTAATAAGTCATAAAGAAAGTGTTTCCAGGCAAACCTCACCCACTGAGTAATAAAACTCAGGGCAGAGGACACAGTGATGAAGACAAGCAGAGTCTGGTGAGGCCTCCATCGCTCAACACAAACCCTGTGAATCAGGAGCACTGTGCACTGGGCGCTATGGGGTCACCAGGGCTTTTTAAACACCAGCCAGGAGAGCCAGTCAGCTGAGCAGTGGGGCCAGACTCTGAATTCCTGCAGTTTCCTCACCTTGTTATGTGAATCCAATCACAGATGTGTGTGGTCATCTGCTGCAGCTTTTACAGATGCAAACGGAGGTTAATGAGAATGAAGGTTAAATAACTTAGCCCAAGAGGGTCTGTAAGAACCAGAGACTGGCTCAGAGTTCACCCCAGGCCTTCTTCTTGTTTTTCACACTTCACTGGGTGGTCATAACCACTCCTTTGGGGCCACTGCCACCAACACTCCCATGAATGTCCTGACTGAATTGTGAGATATTTAAACCTGGATGAAGATCAGATGCCTGGATTCTTTATTTTACCTCCCAAACCTGGTTAACATGATTTGGACCTATCAAGTAAGTAAACTGTAAAATCTCAGACTTCTTTCAATTGCTCTTTTTTCCTTCTTTGAAATCTCTCTCAAAGCCATTCTTCCAGCTCTCCATTCTCATTGCCAGTTCTGTGTCCTGGCCTCTTCTTACTTCCCTGGCCTGCTAGTCTTGCTGCCTCCAGGCTCTACCCTCACTAAGCTGTTTTTGACATTCCATGGAAGAAGTTTTTCTGCAACTCAAACCAGAGGATGTTCTTCCTATGACTAAAACCCTAATTACTCCATGAAGGTAGACAGGGCTTGGTTAAAGAGGCTGGGGGACACAAGGAAAGCTGCTGAATGAATGAATAAATCAGCAATGAGAACACAAACGGTCTGTAAAGCAAACAAAATGGAAAGAAGACTGACTAGTGTGAGTCTCCCAGCTCTCGCATTTGCTGCATGGCTTCAAGTGAATGCTGAGCCATTCTGAACAAAAGGCAAACTTAATACTGCCCGACTTAGCTCACAGGATTGTCATAAGGATACAGGCAGAGAAAAGCTAGACAAGAGATGTTTAAAGCATCAAGTAATATGCTAAGGAATATAATTATCACCCCACAATTTTGGTTAATATCTGAGGAAACATTGCTTGGCACAATGGTGACTGAGATCTTGGCCAAATCACTTCTGCCTCCTAAGGGAGACCTCCCATCAACAGAATGACATTTCAGACCAAAATCTCTCAGATCTCTTCTAGTGCTTACTTCTTGGTATTTGAGGTCCTGACTCCAGGCTATGTGTGTCCCCAGGTAGATTTGCATATTAACTGTGAGGCTGCTGCTCAGATCAGGCTCTAGATTTAGCTTCCTACTAGACTTCTTCTTTCATATACTAATAAAAATTGAGAGCTGAGATTTAAATCTGATCTTTTCTTTTTCCCACCATATATTACCCAAGTTTTGATTAACCAATCTAGGTGGCTCACTTTTTAAAAAATATAAGATTGGGACAATGTAATTAAGGAGCCAATTGCACCTCATTATGAATTACAACCTTAATTATCCCCAAGGCCGACTCTGGAACACACTCATCAAAGTAAAACTGGAGAGAATCAAGATGGCAGAGGAGTGAGTAGAAGTCACACTGACCTCCTCCCAGGACCAACCTGGAATTACAACTAAATTGTGGAGAAATCACCTGGAACAAATAACTGAAAAATAGCGAGAGAGGAGCCTTGTAACCTCAGAGACAGAAGAATCGGCTTTAGCGCAATCTAACTAGTAAGGAGTGTGGTACAGACCTGAGAAGGCAGGTGGGGCACCCACAGGTGGCAGCACCAGAAGGATATTGAAACAGCCAGTTGGATCCCCCTCAGAAGAGCGGGGTCTAAACCAAAAGCAGGGATCTCTAACCCACAGCACCAGAGCCCAAAAAGTACACAGAAAACAGCCAGGTGCGAAAAGCAGCAGGGTTGCTCTCTACCATAGACAGGTTGCTGCAGATGCAAAGAGCCTTCTAAAGGGCCAATGCAAAATTTTTATTTGCAGCCTCTTCCCCTTGTCTCTGGCAAAGGTGGGGCAGAGTGGACTAGAGACACCTGAGGAGAGACTGGGGAAGGAGGCTATGGGGAGAGAACTGAGACAGTAGCCAGTCGTGGGGGGTCTAGGTGCTGACTCATCCTGCAGGCGATGGCAGACATCTTGCTCAGGGAGAGACCACACCCCCTGAGCGGCAGGAACGTCTGAGGACCCAATAGCCCCGCCCCCAGGTGAGAGTCCACCGCGGCCAGTGCTGTCTAAGCTGCCGGCTGAGTGCAGAGTAGCAGCCACATACAGTAGATCCCTGGCTAAAGGTGGCGCAGAGAGGTCTGGTGACACCTGAGGAGAGACTGGGGTTGGAGGCTGTGGGGAGAGAACAGAGAGAGTATCTGGCAGGATCCTCCTTATGGCAGCAGCTTAAGAGGACCCAATAACCCCACCCCCAGGGGGGACTCCACCCTGCCTTGAGCTGTCTAAGGCACCCTGCTGAGTGCAGAGTGAATAGATTAACAGCTGAAGGAGAAAGCCACAAACAGTAGATTACTGGAAGTCTCAGACAGACTGCCTATGGTCACCCAGGGTCAACATCTGACATTATCAGAGGCAGATTCAGAAAGTAAAAACAGTGGTCTCCAACCATAGAAGTTCACACCACAAAGTCAGGAAATCAAGACAGATCAACTTAAGAAGCAGAAGCAGAAGCAGAAGCAAAAGAGAAGAGTCTCACAAATAACGGGAAGACAAAGAAATACGCCCCACTCAAACGGAAAGGAGGAATCCCCACAAAGAGAACTAAATGAAAAGAGGCAAATAAACTATCAGATATTGAGTTCCAAACAATGGTTCTACAGAAGCTCAATGAGCTCAGTGACCTCAGAGAGAATTACCAAAAACTACAGGGAAACTACGAGGAACTTACTGCAAACTATATCAGCATGAAAAAGGACATGGAAACTATCGATAAGAGACATGACAAAATGAAGAATACAACTTCTGAATTGAAGAACACAGTGGGAGGAATCCAAAGCAGGCTAGATGAAACTGAGGACCAAATCAGCGAGCTGGAGGACAAGGTAGAAAAAAGCTCGCAGAAAGAGCAAGAAAATGAAAAAAGACTCAAAAAGAAGGAAGAGGCATTGAGGGAAATGCAGGACAACCTGAAACATAATCATATCCTTATAATAGGGATACCAGAAGGAGAAGAGGATGAGGAAGGGATAGAGAACCTGTTTGAAAAAGTCATGATGGAAAACTTCCCTAATTGGAGGAGAGAAAAAGTCACCCAAGTCCAGGAAGCACAGAGGGTCCCATTCAAGAGGAACCCAATGAGGCCCACTCCAAGACACATCATCATTAAAATGGCAAATATCAAAGACAGACAGAGAATCCTAAAGGCAGGAAGGGAGAAAAAGGTAGTAACATATAAGGGAGCCCTGATACGGCTAGCATCTGACCTCTCAACAGAAGCACTACAAGCCAGAAGGAATGGCAAGAGATATTCCAAGTCATAAAAAGCAAAGTCCAGCAACCAAGATTGCTCTACCCAGCAAGGCTTTCAATTAAAATGGAAGGCAAAATAAGGAGTTTACCAGACAAAAGAAGGCTAAAAGAATACACCTTCACCAAACCAGCACTGCGAAATATGTTAAAGGGACTGCTTTAAGATGAAGAAAAAGTTTCTATGACTACCCAGTTCCTTTCAGAGTTGCCAATACTTGATATTACCAATATTTTTAATACTCATTAATCTGATTGTGACAATGATGTTATTTTAATTGTTCCTTTACTATTTGTTGAAACTAAACGTCTTTTAATATATTTCTTGCTTATTTCTATTATTTTTTTTAAAAAAAGCTTTAAATGACTTTTTGGTATTCTTTATCCATTTATTGATTAAAGGTTTGTAGAAGTTTTTTCCCTAAAAAGAAAAAGAAACAAAAACCTATTAACCATGTTTTACATGTGTTGTAAATACTTTTCTATTCTATTCCTCATTTTTTAACTTTTTTATATATATATATTACTATATATTTACATGTTTAATATTAGTCATATTGCCAATATTTACTTTATAGCTTCTGGGGTTGAGTATTTTACTTCAGGTCATGAAAAATATTAGTTCTATTTTCTTTTAAAACTCCTTAGACTCTACATATTGATTTTTAACTCACCTGAATATTTCTTGTATAATGTGTGAAATAGGGCTCTATATTTGTTTTATTTCAAGTAATAGAGGTCCATGCACCTTATTTGTTGAATAAGCCTTATTTTACCCAGTGATTTGAAATATCAACTTAATCATACATGTATTAATCAGATATATACATTTGTCTCTAGAATGTTCATTATATTTCCTTGATCTACTTGATTATTTCTGTGCTGGTGTCATATTGGTTTAATTGCTGAGACTTTATAATGGTTTAAAACTTTTAAAATTATTTTATAATTAACTTTGACATTTAAAAAATAAACAAAATCAATCTGCATTTAAGAAAGAAAGAAAGAGAGATGGAACTCCTACCTTTTGTGACAACATGGATGGAAGTGGAGAATATTAAGCTAAGTGAAATAAACCAGTTGATGAAAGACATTACCATATGATCTCACCTATAAGTGGACTCTATTCAACAAAATAAACAAAATAAACTACAGGCACAGAAACATGGAGCCGACTGAAAGTGACCAGAGGGGAGTGGGAAAGAGGACAATGGTGGAAAGAAGGGGAAGAGAGTAGACAAAGAACATGTATGAATGACCCATGGACATGGACCACAGAGTGGGAATTGACTGTGGGAGTGAGGGGTGGGGGTGGGATGGGGTTGAGGGGGGTAAAGGGGGGAAAATTGAGACAACTCTAATAGAATAAATGTGATTTATAAATTTAAAAAAAAGTGAAACTGGAAAAACTGGCATTTGTGCTGCCTCTCACCTACCAGACCCAATAAGCAGAAATGTGGATTGAATCTTTATGGGAGTTTTATTCAGATGACCTGTGATCTGAGAAGATGGTGGGTATGTACCTTAAGAGATCGTCTTACATTTCCTTTCAAGCCAGCCTTTTGTTATAAGGGGGCAAAAGTGTAGGTGAAAGGGATTTGGAATTCAGAAAAGAGGTTAATCAGATAAAAGCTACAGTCTGGCAATTTCCATAACAACCTTTCACCTGTCAATTGGTGATTTTCTTTATCTGTGTCCCGTGACCTTTGTTACAGGCCATTTTCTTTATCTGTATCCTGGGCTGTGGACTGTTTCTCCCTGGAACACAATGGCCCGGGTGCCACCTTGACTGCTTGTGGTATCTTCTGGAGTCAGGGTGGGCCAGACCTGCAGTTCCTGAAACAGTAGCTTTTTACATACCTTAATTACTAAGCTTATTAGCTACTATCTGAAACTAAAAATTTTCCAACACTTGAGTCTCCCATTAAAAGGGCCCAGCAGCCTCAGATCAAAGCCTGGAGCTGGGTGCTATGGCCAACTCCTCCCTTGTTTCCAGAGCATTTGTGTTCAAGAGAACAAAATCTCTGAGTCCACAGCCTGGAAAAGCTCTAGAATCCTCTAACATGGTTCCTTAGGGCTCCCTAGTCACTCCTGTGGAGAGCAGGACCAAAAAAATGGCATTGGTCCAATTAAGATCACATAAAGTAAGTAAAACAAAGTGGAGTCACTTATGTCAACTAAAATGGCTGTCAGTCCTCCATGACACTTTGGTTCAAGAAGAAAATTACCTAAGAGTAAATACAGCTGACAAAGAGACATATCTGCCAACGTGGTCAGAGCAGACGCATCTGGCAAGGAGACACATTTAAGGTGTCTGCACACATGATCGGAGTAGCTGTGTCTGCACAGCAAGACCAACCATAGATAGTCTCCTGGGGAATCAAGCAGGGCAGCCATGTACAACCCATAGGCTCCTGGGCAAATTCCATACTTCGCATCAGGGGCACTAAGACATTTATTGAAAAGACCAAGAAGGGTAGAGTATACCACTTTCAAGGTATAACTGAGGCAGGTTCCAGACCACTGCTGAGATAGCCAAGCTCGAAACACCAACCAGAGTGCTGCTTCATGCCACACTTATCTCCCTTGGCATTGGCCTCTGGAGGCTCTGCCCTACTGGACTGAGGACTGCTGCCACCTGGCTCCAGAGGTCTTTTCTAACAAGACACTGACAACTCCCTTGTCCAATGTGCTGTCTCCCAGACCTGCAGAATGAGAGTCTGGGACTCAGGTTTATTTTCCCCCAATTGATTGCTATGTGTGTATGTTAAATTCCTCTTAGATTGTTAGAGTGTGTGTAGGATATGAATGTATGTTGATGTTCTACTTTGAGTAAACCTGCATTCAATAAAAGCTGAGTGAATAATAGAATAGTTACTGTGTGTGACTTTTGTCTATTCTTTAGTGCCAGGCTGCTCAGTAGGCAGGTAGCCGAGGAGTAGCCCGGCTGACTTATAGGAAAGACTATGTCATGAACAGATGCTTGTGACAACTCCTCAGGGAACAAAAAGTAAACTTCAGCAGAGAAGATCCTCATGGGAACTGGGTTTTCTCCCTTCCCTGAAAAAGATTTGGGCTTAGGGGATTTGAGATGGAGGATGGGAATTCAAACAAGGGTTTGCCCTGGGGGGTCTGAAATTGGGGCTGCAAGCCACAAGCTTTCATATAGAAAAGCAAACCAACTGAAGAAATGCAAATAATTCATACTGACAAATAGCGTGACAGCCTGGAAACTGCAAGGTACAGCTATTCATGACCATGTATTATATGTGATAATAGCAGTCACTTTCAGCTCACATATCCTCAATGACTCCCTTTGTTTATAAAAGGAAGTTCCAACCCTTCATTCTGCCATTGGAAGACCCTTCACAATTTGCCCATGGCAGATCTTTCCATCTTTATTTTCCACAGTGTTGCATTCCAGAGAAATCATTCACTAAACATTTTCTAGCTACGTTCCATGCTTTCAGAAATCTCTGCGTTATTCACACCCACTTTTCCTGTAAAACTACATCCTTCTTTCTTCTTTTTTTGCATCAGTCGACATCCTCCCTGTCTGCCCTCAATTCTGTTTGTTTTTCTCTTATAGAGCTTATTCATTTCCTCAGCATTTGGAAGAAGGGATTCCGTTATGGACGAGTCTACTTTCAAGGGTCTTTGGACACAATGAGAATTCTTCTCATGCTCAAATGCAGAAGACAGACATGTAGTTACACCATTGTATAAAAAAATACTATAGCAAGTGCTGTCTGAAAATATAATGTGAGCTACAAATATAATTTAAAATTTTTTAGTAGCCACACTTAAAAAGGTAAAAAGAAACCAATAAAATTAGTTTTGATAATAAATTTTAACTCAATAAGCCCAAAATATTATTTCAATCCAAGACACATTTCAACTACACAAGAACTACATGTGATTAGTGGCTACAATATTGGATGGCACAGACATAGACAAAGCACATGTAACTATGAAGAGACCACAGGGAGGGGAGTAACACAGTCTAGGGAGTCACAAAGGCTTCACAGGGTCTTGATGGATGAGTAGGCTAATTTGGTAGAGAAAGAAAGGAGTTAGGGACTTTTGAAGACAGTAGAGCCACTTGATGCAGGGAGGTTGATTGACCATGATGAAGAGAACATCAGCCTCCCCACTACCTGCCAGCCCACATGGACAGCAACATTAAGGAGAAATGCATTTCAGTAAGGTAGCCCTGAGATGTGATGGTTAGTTGTTATAGCAACGAGCAGATCCATAACCATGGGGAGGCTATTACTTCAATCTTACCTCACTATTTGTTAATGGTTTGCACACCAAAAATCACACACAGTAACTATGCTATTTGACATTTATATGAACTTGCCATATTGCCTCTCTTAAATTGTAGGGTTTTAGAAAATCAGGAACTGTGGACTGTATTTAACTTAGTTGTCTGTCTCTCCCATCCCCTAAAACATGCCTTTACCTTTTAAGTAATTGATGGTTAATTCAGGAGTTGATTATTTTATTACTTCAATAAATTCTCTCATGTCTATCTCAAAATACACCCATAATACATGTATTCACCACTTAGCCTGCAAAATCCCTATCCCAGCCAGCACCACGTTTTGCCTAGATTATTGGTACAGCCTTCTAATCTGTCTCCCTGCTTCTGCTGTCACTTTCCTCTAGCCTATTTTCAATGCCGCCTGAGAGATCTGTTAAAATGTAAAGCAGATGCCACTCCTCTGCTTAAACTCTCAGTAGCTTCTCTCCCCTTCAGAGTGAAAGCAATTGTTTATACAGTAGCCCACCATGGCAGACAGGACTGGGTATTGTCTGCTCTCCTTGCCCTTATTATCTTTCTGAGACTACCTCCTACTTGTTTACCATCTTCCATTTACGTTGGCATCTTGCTCTTTTTCAACATGTCAGGCACATTCCTCCCTCAGGGCCTTAGAACTTGCTGTTGCTTCTGCCTGAAATCCACTTTGCCCAAATACCTGCATGGCTCATTCCCCTACTGGCCTCAGCTCCTTCTCAAAGGTCACCTCCTTCATAAGACTTTCTTCAGTCACCTTATCTAAATTGCAACCCCACTCACTATGCTGTTTTTCTCTCTTTCTATGTTTTATTTTTCTCCTTAGTACTTTATCACTCTCTACAATACTAACCATGCAAATTATGTATCTAGTTTCTTTCTTTCTCACTTAGCAGAATTTAATATCTAAGGAGCAAGTCACTACTTTGTCCCTAGTGCCTATGTCTGTACGTAGCAGACAATCGGTAAGAATTGGTGGAATTAATGAACAGAGATAGGGAGGCACAGGGTGTCTACAGAGCCATAGGAAATGGCATTTAAGCCAGCTGTGTAGCGGGGACAAGGGGAAGGCTCAAAGCAGAGGAGATGCCTCACAGAGACTTAAAGAGCTCAACTTGGCTAGGAGAAGAGAGAGTGGTAGGGAGAAATGGAGCACAGAAGGGACAGCAAACTGAAAGACTGGGAGGAAAGAGAGATTACAATGTGTGAAACTGCACATAGTTTGGTTTGCTGTGGTAAAAAGTATAAGGGTGAAAGATGAGGATAGGGAGGTAGGCAGGGGTGAGATTATAGAAAGCCTTGGCCAAGCAGGCCATGCAAGTGGAAGGGCTTCATCCCAGAAATGGCAGCATCTGCTTTACAAGCCAGTTGTTCTGTGTGCAGAGAAGAAAGTGGGAAGACAGAGTGGGCAAGAACACTAGTTAAGGAGACTTTTGTGGGAAGCCAAGTATAAGACCAAGGCAGGGGTAGTTGAAATGGAGAGGAGATGGAATTATGGAGAAAAAGGTAAAATGGGCAAGATTTGGCAACTGACTAGCTTGAGAGAAGGTTGCTCCTTTGATATTCCCTTCTAGTTTAGGTGCTGGTTTAGTTGCAGGTCCTGCCAAGTGACATTGCAAATACAGGCATTGGAATGGGTTAGTGATGTAGAACATACAGATATTCTGCATGTTTTAGAACATGCAAGTTTAAAACCTGGGCTGGTGATCTTGGCCAAAGAAATAAAGTTGGGATACAGCAGCAGGAAGATTATAGAGGTGCCCATCTGAGTTCAGTGCAGGGACTGTTACACAAGGCAGCTCTGACCACTCTCACAGAGAGTGGGGAAAGGATTAGAACAACAGTTTAGAGGAACTGATGTCACCTTGGGGGGACATAATATTGAATGTGATCCCAAAGGGCAAAGGGAAAGTGGAGAGTTAGAACTAGCAGAAAGGTCAAAGTCTGGCATGTTAGCAATATGGTGCAAGAAGTCAGTCAAGGGGGTGGTTCAACTCTAGGACCAAGAACAGGAAATGGGGTGAAGCCATAGAAAGGATGTGGTAGGCCCTGGCCAGTGTGGCTCAGCTGGTTGGAGTGTTGTCCAGTAAACCAGAAGGTCATGGGTTCAATTTCTAGTTGTGTAATGGGGAATCCCCCACCACTGAAAATGGGGGAGGGGCTGAGCTGCATATGTGTGTGTCACCCTGGCAACCAGGCTGACACATGCAAGATGTACAAGGAAGTCTGGGGGAGCATTTAAAAAAAGCGTGCAAAACACACCACCTTTTTTTGAATCTCCCTTTGTTCCTGGTTTCCAGGGCCTGGAGGTCCTGGGCCCCAGGCATTGGGGATGGTAAGAGGGGAGGGGAGGAGCCTCAGGGCCTATCAGTGGACTGTGGGCCTGTCAAACTAAACTATTAGTTTCAGAGGTTTAATAAAGGGAGAAAAACTAAACAGAACCAAAGTTTATGTGCCTTCTTCTGCCTATGGCAAGCTTAATTCAACAACCTGAGGCATATGTTTCAGAGAACAAGGATATTTTTATGGTTCAATGACCTTGGTGATAATAGTACTGTAAAGAGATTTTTGTCACAGATTTTTGTTCTTGTGTTATTTTCAGTTCTTGAAACTATGCAGTAGTTGTAATACAAATATACAAATATTTAAATAGCTATTTTTGGTGTCATACTCTGGCCTTTTCTCCCTTACCATTGTTACCCAGATATTTTAAAAATTAAATAAAAGATTCCTTTCTTTTCCACTGAACTCTGCCTCCAGAGTTTTTGCCTGTTAGCAGCGGGCAGTAGGAGCCCTACTGTTTGGGTTCAGTTACAGTCAGGCCTACTGGTTGCTGGTTTGGTCCCAGTAGGGGTGCATACCAGAGAGAACTGATCAATGTTTTTCTCTCACATCTGTTTCTCTCCATCTCTCCCTCCTTCCCCCCTCTCCAAAATTAATAAACATGCTCTCCAATGAGGATTAAAAAAACGAAATAGAAAGAATGTGGTAGCCTAAGAGGGCTGCCCAGAGGTGATAAATGAGGAAATACTTGTTTTCCTACTCTTTTCCTCCTCTCCATCACAGAATCTCTTACAGATGCATCTGACAGACAACTAATAATAAAAACAATACAAGGAGAGCCACTCTGCCAGAAGATGGTTTGGGTCAGAATCTAAGAGCTGGCTCCTAGATTTCTCCCCTGTTCTGAAAGCCCCTAACTCACAGAAAGACTGAAAACTACCCTTGTGTGAAGAACACTGGGCTTCCTGTGGTTAATGGAATGCAAACTACCGGCAGCTGGAAGTCTTTGGATTCCAGCTCCACTTCCACCTGGAATTACGTTGCGACCTAGGCAAGTCTATTTCCCTCCTCTCTGGGCATTGGTGATGAGGGGGTGAGCCAAGGTAATCTTGCTGGCTTGCCCATTCTGAGCTAACATTTTATGGAATGCAAAGGGCTAGATATTTAAAGATAAGTTATCTAGTCCTGCTGGCCGGTCTCTCTCCACCAACACCATTTATCCTTCTGTCCACCCTACTCTTCATGCTTTAGAAAATGCTCTGTACTTGTAAGGCACTGTCCTTAACACATTATTATATCTAACAATAGCATTTTTACCAGCCCAGTCATATTTTTGTCTTCCCTGCCCAATGATTGTATTTCCAAGAAAACAAACTTTTTCCAAATGTGCTGCCCTTGGGCTTTGTATGCAGAGCTACCTGCCAGTCCTTTAAAAGTGGGTGGCACAAGTGTTCGACTCCTGGGCCAGAGCTGAGGCTGGTGCTTCGCAGAGACAGTCTACAGCATGAGCAGGGCTGCATACCTTGCATTCCCCAAACTCCAGGGGAACTGGGGCTGTGAAGGCCATGGTTCCCGCATCTGGCCAGGCATGCCACTGTGTCCCATGGAACTAGAGAGGCCCTGGTGGCAGAGGCAGCATGCTGCCAATATTCATCAAGCCCTTCAGTACAGGAAGCTGATGTTGTCCTCTTACAAGGGCCAGTGCCCTCAACTAAGTCTCAGAAGGTCTATTGTTGACTTGATTGCCATTGTGAACAATTGCTTCACACTCTGCCCTTCATTCCTGACATCTTGCAGTCTATTCACTGGACCTGTTTATGGATCAGTATGACTTCTCTATACAGCAGCTGCATTTAGTTGCACTTTTCTGTCTGCTTCTAGGAAATAAACTTGAATAAAAAGAAGATAGTGTGCCTATTCTAGGGCAGCTCAACAGCCTGGGTTATATGAATAATGTGAATCTAGTATTAACAAAACAATTTGCTACATATGGGACTATTATTATTAGAAACCTGTCAATGGAACCTCTACCTTCCAACAGCTGCCCATTTCTTCAAGTATTATCTCTCTGAAGCAGTACACGAAACATATCTTAATAATGGCTGGCCAATGATTGGCTTGGAAAAAATAAACTGTACATGGCCAAGAATGCAGATTACTTCCTGAAAGTATCTTTGCAAAGTTATGCCTTTTGAAATTATGCACCTTCTTTAGTAGCTGCTGTATGTGTGGCTTCTTCAAGGATTATACTTCATCTTTCTCCAGCGTGGCCTACAAGACTGCATGGTTTTACTGCTTACTCCTGGGATTTCTTAGTGCTGTGCATTGAACAGCTATTGATAGCTCATGATAATGATGTGAAAAAGCAAACAAACAAAGAGGACAAGCAGTCCCTCAGCTCAAGTAGGTGTGTTCCAAACAACCTCCCAGCCCTCGCGGCCAGTTCACTTTCAGCAACCTCAGTATTTCTATCAGTCATATCAGATCTCACTGCAGTATCGCAGTCCTATAGCAGAACAACCAAGCAGTCAGCAGACTGTATGTACCACACACCGCATCTTACACATGACAGACATGTCATACTGGCTTCCAAGCTAGTGTTCAGGGTCTTGGACACATGCAGACTGGTGTTGGGATGTCCCCGGCAATACCAGTAGAAGTTAAGCCTTCTCTAAATGTTTCTTATAACTGAAGTTATTGGATAAATGAACATTATCCTTACATTACTCCATGCTTTGAAAGGTGATTTTATGTGAAGGTAATACCTGATCCAGATTGTTTTGTGACCTGAAGCTCCAGGACAAGTTTTTTGTAAACTCCTTTAAAGGAATTCAAATTGCATTAGAACTCTTAAGATAGCATCACCAGGAAGACTGAATATCACTTTTTTTTAAAAAAATTATTTATTTATTTTTCCAAATACATTTGTCTCTGCCTTCCCCCCACCACTTTCCCCTGCCCCACTCCCCCTCTCCCTCCCTCCATCCTTCCCCACTTTGGCTTTCTCCATGAGTCCTTGCTATATGTTCCTTGACTTGCCCCTTCCCTTCCTTTTCCCCCACACAACCCTCCCTCCTTCCCTCTTGTCTCTGTTGGTTTCTTTCTTTTTTTTTTTTTCCAGTGTTGCTGGTCTTCTTTTCCTTGCATCTTTGTTTTGATGGTTAGGTTCTGCTTATAGGTGAGACCATATGGTATTTGTCTTTTGCCCCCTGGCTTATTTCGCTTAGCATAGTTCTCTCTAGTTCCATCCATGCTGTTGCGACGTATAGAAGTTCTTTTTTTCTTTCTGCTGCGTAGTATTCCATTCTGTAAATGTACCATAATTTTTTGATCCAATCATCAACTGATGGGCATTTAGGTTGCTTCCAACACTTGGCTATTATAAATTGTGCTGTGATGAACATTGGGGTGCATAGGTTCTTTTGAATTGGCATTTTGGGATTCTTAGGTTATAGTCCCAGCAGGGGAATCACTGGATCAAAAGGCAGTTCCATTTTCAGCTTTCTGAGGAAATTCCACACTGCTTTCCACAATGGCTTCACCAGTCTCCATTCCCACCAACAGTGTACTAGGGTTCCCTTTTCTCCACAGCCTCGCCAGCACCTGTTGTTTGTTGATCTGTTTATGATGGCCATTCTGACCGGTTTGAGATGATACCTCATTGTGGTTTTGATCTGCATTTCTCTGATGGCTAGTGTTGCTGAGAATCCTTTCAAATGTCTCTGGGCCCTCAGTATCTTTTCCTTGGAAAAGCGTCTGCCCAGGTCCTTTGGCCATTTTTTGATTGGATCATTTGTCATCTTGGAGTAGAGTTGAGTGAGTTCTTTATATATCTTGGAGATCAAACCTCTATCTGATGTATCATTAGCGAATATATTTTCCCATATGGTTGGCTCCCTTTTCATTTTGCTGATGTTTTCTCTAGCCATGCAGAAGCTTCTTATTTTGATGAGGTCCCACTTGTTTAGTCTTTCCTTTATGTCCCTTGCTTTAGGAGACATTTTGGTAAAAAAATTGCTGCATGGGATATTTGAGAGTTTCCTGCCAATGTTCTCCTCTAAGACTTTTATGGTGTTGCTATCACTCTGAATGCACCATGAGGACTAAGCAAACACTGAAATGCTTTAACAGTATGTATGTCAAATTCTGTTAAATCCCTGCATAACAAAAATTTCAAGCCCTGACTGATGGTCTAAATATTTTTAAAATATTCAAAGCAATAGAAAATTTGGACAGATTCTATTCATTTTGTTGTTTTGAGATTTGACCTGTAGTTGACTAATTTAAGATTTGATTAATGTGGGCTCTGGGCCTAATGCTGTCTTATATGTGAGCAATTAATATTTGTGGACTTGCCAGTCTATTTATGAAGAAAATTTACAGTATTAATTTTTGAAGAGTTCCTTTTTTCAGCAGTTTTGAGTTATATTTTGACCCACAAATGAATTTTTGATTAACTTTAAAGTCATGAATTGCTATGCTCTACCAATCAATGCAGTAAAAATATTTTTTTAGATGATTCTATATAACTTCCTGTCACAGATAGTATAGGTACCTACAATTATGTACTAAAATGAAAAGTGGAGTAGATCTCTTGGTCATAAATTTTTGTTGTTTTTTTCCATAAGTGATCAACCTCAGACCTTTAGAATTAAAACACATTTAATTTACAGAATTTATACTACTTGGAAACACTGAACCGTATTGCAATATATTTTGGGAATGTTATACTATGAATTACCTTTATAACATAGGTTAAAATACTCCTGTGTTTAAAGACAAAGAGAGAATCCTAGAGGCAATAAGAAAGGAGCAGTTAGTTGCCTACAAGGGAGCTCCAATGAGGCTGTCAGATGATTTCTCAACAGAAACATTACAGGCCAGAGGAGAGTGGCATGAAGTATTCAATGTAATGAAAATCAAGGACCCGTAACCAAGACTACTATATCCAGTAAGACTTTCATATAGATTGGAGGCAAAAATAAACTTCCCAGAACCACCTCCCCAAACGCTAAAGGGGTACATTTCCACCAAACCAGTATTGCAAGAGCTGCTAAAAGAACTGCTTCAAGAAAAAGAAGAAGTAGAGGGAGGAGCACAGGTACGAAGAGGGAAAAATGGCAATGAATAAGTACCTATCAATAATAACCCTAAATGTAAATGGATTAAATGCTCCAATCAAAAGACAAAGGGTAGCTGAATGGGTAGGAAAACATGATCCATATAAATGCTGTCTACTAACACCCACCTTAGAACAAAAAATTTACACAAGCAGAAAGGGAAGAGGTGGAAAAAAGTATCCCATGAAAAAGGAGACCAAAATAAAAAAAAAAGCTGGGGTAGCAGTACTTACATCTGACATAATAGACTTCAAAACAAAGGCCATAATAAGATACAAAGAAGGTCACCACGTAATACTAAAGGGATTGATCCAACAAGTGGATATAACCCTTGTAAACATATATGCACACAATATAGGAGGAACTAAATATACAAAGAAAATGTTGGAGGGCTTTAAGGGAGAGATTGACAGCAATACAGTCATTATAGGGAATTTTAACACCCCACTGTCACAAGTGGATAGATCTTCCAGACAAAAAATCAACAAAGAAACAGCTACCTTAAATGACACACTAGATTGAATGGATTTAATTGATATTTGCAGAAAATTTCATTCCAAAGCAACAGAATAGACATTCTTTTCAAGTGCACATGAATTACATTGTGGGACACATGGTAGGACACAAAATAAGTCTTAACAAATTCAAGAAAATTGAAATCATATCAAGCATCTTCTCAGATCACAATGGCTTGAAATTAGAAATCGACCTCAAAAGAACCCTGCAAAACATTAAAATACCTGGAAGCTAAATAACATGTTATTAAATAATGAATGGGTTAACAATGAGATCTAGGAAGAAATCAAAAAGTACTGAAAAAATGAAATTGAACATACAACAACCCAAAACCTATGCAACACAGTGAACAGTCCTGAGAAGGAAGTTGATAGCATTACAGGCATTCCTAAAGAGATAGAAAAATCTCAAAGAAGCAATCTACCTCTACATCTAAAAAAAACTAGAAAAACAACAACAAAGTCCAAAGTGAGTAGAAAGAAGGAAATAATCAAGATCAGAGCAGAAATAAATGATACAGAGACTAAAAAAAATAATTCAAGATATCAATGAATCTGGGAGTTGGTTCTTTGAAAAGATAAACAAGATCAACAAATCTTTAACCAGGCTCATCAAGAAAAAAAAAACCAGAGAGGACCCAAATAAATAAAATCAGAAACGAAAGGAAAGTAATAACTGATACCACAGAAATACAAAGGATTGTAAAAAGATACTATGAATAACTATATGCCAAGAAATTGGATAACTTGGGCAAAATGGATAAATTTCTAGAAACATACAATCTTCCAACACTGAATCAGGATGAAGCAGAAAACTTTAACAGACTGATAATAACTAATGAAATTGAAGAAGTAATAAAAAAAAAAAAACTCCCAGCACACAAAAGTCCTGGACCAGATGGCTTTACAGGTAAATTTTACCAGTCATTTAAAGAAGAGCTAATGCCTATCCTTCTCAAACTATTCCACAAAGTTCAAGAAGAGGGAAGACTTCCAAGCTCTTTTACAAGGTCAGTATTATCTTCATCTCAAAACCAGGTAAAGACACAACGAAGAAAGAAAATTATAGGTCAATATCCCTGATGAACATAGATGCTAAAATCCTCAACAAAATATTAGCAAACCAGATCCAGCAATATATTAGAAAGATCAAACACCATGATCAAATGGGATTTATCCCAGGGATACAAGGTTGGTACAATATCCGCAAATCAATAAAGGTGATATATCACATAAGCAAAATGAAAGATAAAAATCACACGGTTTTATCAATAGATGCAGAAAAACATTTGATAAAATCCAGCACCCATTTATGATAAAAACTCTCAGCAGAGTGAGAATAGGGAGACCATACCTCAACATAACAAAGGCCATATACAAAAATCCTTCAGCCAACATCATACTCAATGGGCAAAAACTAAAAGTTTCCCTTAAGATCAAGAACAAGACACGATGTCCACTTTCACCACTCTTATTCAACATAGTACTAGAAGTCCTAACCACAGTGATCAGACAAGAAGAAGAAGTGAAAGGCATCCAAATTGGAAAGGAGGAAGTAAAATTGTCATTATTTGAAGATCATGATATTGTACATAGAAAACCCTCTAGGTTCCACCATAAAACTACTAGCCCTAATAAATGGATTCATCAAAGTAGTGGGATACAAAGTCAATACTCAGAAATTGATGGCATTTTTGTACACTAATAATGAGCCATTAGAAAGAGAAACTAAGAAAACAACCCCACTTACTATTGCAACAACAACAACAATAAAAGTATCTAAGAATAAATTTAACCAAGGATGTAAAAGGCCTGTAGTTGGAAAGCTACAGGACACTGAAAAAAAATTGAGGAAGATACAAATAATCAGAAGCATATTTTTCAATGGTCATGGATTGGAAAAATTAACATCATTAAAGTGTTCATACTACCCAAAGCAATCTATAGATTCCCTGCAATTCTTATTCAAATATCAATGACATATTTCATAGATGTAGAACAAATATTCCAAAAATTTATATGGAACCAAAAAGACCCCAAATGGCTTCAGCAACGCTGAGAAAGAACGAAGTTGGGGGATCACAATACTTGATATCAAACTATACTATAAGGCCATTGCAATCAAAACAGCTTGGTACTGCCATAAGAACAGACACATAGATCAATGAAACAGGATAAAAAACCCAGAAATAAACCCACGTCTTTGAGGTCAATTAATATTTGACAAAGGAAGCAAGAGCATACAATGGAATAAAAATAATTTCTTCAATAAATGGTGTTGGGAGGATTGGACTGGTACATGCAAAAAAAAATATATGAAACTAGACCACCATCTTATACCATACATCAGGACAAGCTCGAAATTGGTAAAAGACTTAAATGTAAGTTGTAATACCATAAAAATCCTATAGGAAATGCTAGAACACCAACTTACACCATATACCAGAATAAACTCAAGATGGATAAAAGACTTAAATATAACTCGTGACACCATAAAAGCCCTAGAGGAAAACATAGGCAGTAAAATTTCAGATATCTGGGGTAACAATATTTTTGCCAATATATCTCCTAGGGCAAGGGGAAAAGTAAACAAATGGGACTACATCAAACTAAAAATCTTCTGCATGGCTAAAGAAACCATCATCAAAATGAAAAGGGAACTGATTGCCTGGGAAAACATATTTGCCGATGATACATTGGACAAAGATTTAATCTCCAAAATGCAGGGTCCTGCACAAACAACTTTTATTACAAAATCTTTTATTACAAAATCATAAATATGTAATTCTGTAACACAACAATATCACACCCATATGACATTTTAGGTGAAATGTTCAAGTCAAGACTATAAATTATTACACCCATATTATTACCCTACCAACCACACTCAAACAGGCCTTACTTCTACCAGACCCTGTATATAAGGAATTCGTATGACTCCACACCAGGAAGACAAACAATCCAATTAAAAAATGAGCAAAGGACCGAACAGACACTTCTCCAAGGAAGACATAGAGAGGGCCCATAGACATATTAAAAAATGCTCAACATCATTAGCCAACAGAGAGATGCAAATTAAAACCACAATGAGATATCACCTCACACCTGCCAAAATGGCTATCTTTAATAAATCAGCAAACAGCAAGTGCTGACAAGGTTGTGGAGAAAAGGGAATCTTAGTGCATTGTTGGTGGGAATGCAGACTGGTGAAGCCTCTGTGAAGAACAATGTGGAATTTCCTCAAAAAATTAGAAACAGAACTGCCTTTTGACCCAGCAATTCCACTGCTGGAAATATACCCTGAGAACCCTGAAACACAAATTCAAAAGAATATATGCACCCCTATGTTCATAGTAGCTTTATTTACAAAAGCCAAGATTTGGAAACAGCCTAAGCGCACATTAGTAGATGAATGGATAAAAAAACAAACAAAAAAACCCTGTGGTACGTTTGTACAATGGAATACTATACAACAGTAAAAAAGAAGGAATTCTTATCTTTTTCAACAGCATGGATAGAATGAAGTGAAATAAGCCAGTCAGTGAAAGACAAATACCATGTGATCTCATAAGTGGAAATAATGAACAAAATAAGCTAACAAGCAAAATAGAATGAGGGGCACAGAAACATGGAACAAAATGACAAATGCAAGGGCCGGGGAGATGTGGGGACTGGTTGAAAGAAGATAAAGGGATCAGAGAACATACATGTATGACCCATAGACATGGACAACAGTGTGGGATTGACCGCGGGAATGGAGGGTGGGCTGGATGGAGAGAAATAAGGGAGGGAAAACTGGGACAACTGTAATAGCATAAAAAATAAAACATTTAAGTTTAAAAAAATGTGGTGCCCTCTGCCAAGCAAGGAGTGCCACATTATCTGGCATGGGTGCCATCATTTAGGAGGCAATGATTTTCTTTCATCTGTCCAAGTAAATCTTTTGCCAACACTTGTAAAGCTGATTGCAGTCAATTTCCAGTGGGAGAAACAACTATTAAGAAGGAGAAACATTAGTAACTGGGAGATACTTACAACATTTAAAATGGGGGCTTTGCTTTTCCATTTTTCTGCTCCAGGTTGCGTATCTTTTATTTTTCCAGTAGTTCATCAGCTCATCTATTTGGAAAAAGGAAAGTGGAGTGTATGTATGTATATGTGTGTATTTAAGGTACACGTACCTACAATGCAAATATATTTAAGATAATATGCATGTAATACACATATATGTGTATAAAATATATGTGTATTTAAACAAAGCATATATATTTATGTTTTTAAAATATACATGCACATACAGCCTGCATATATAATGTATATGCAGCTTTTCTAAAAGGGGAGAGAGTGAAAGAGGGAGCAAAGGAGAGATGAGAGAGAGAGCTCCCTCCCTTTCGGGGCTGTCCAGACATGAAAAGAAGCAGGGCAGGCTGAGGCTGGGCTCCCCCTGGACTTTGTGCTGATTCTGTGTACTTGTGTACTGTTTGTGGCAGGCACTATCACTTTGACCTCTTGCAACTCAGGCACGAGAGAAAGGGGAAAAAGAAATAAAATAAAACCCTCCCTCCAAAGAGTGTAGCCACAGGAATCGCAGGACTAAGAGCAAATAATGATTTCCTTCTCTGCTTTTTAAGTAAATACTGCTGCACAATGAGCTATTGGGCAGGACAGGTGCAAAATAATAGACTCTTTTTCTGTCTCCCCAACCCCCCAGGGCCACTGCTAACAGCATCAGGTACTCAATTTTCTTTTGTTATTTAAAAATGTGTTTGTGGATTCCTATGGGGCAAAGGAAGAGGGGGCGAATTCTGTTCTCAAATCACCAAGAGGACGCCTTAATTGGTATTTTTGCTTTATTAATGGAAAGCTACCTGTTGGCCCCAGGATTTGTCTAGCAGGGAGGCCTTTAATGCATTTGTCCGATGCAATGGGGCTTGGGAAAAAGAAAGCACTCTAATCAGTAGAGCATCTTGTAGGGGCAGCAAGACCTCCGGTGGAAGGTGGATGCAGCTCCAGATGGCAGAGGGGGACCTGGAGTCCTGTTGGGATCCTGGTCAAGCCCCAGGAACCTCCCTGGCCTCAGTCTCCTCTTCCAGGAACAGGGGAGGCTAATGCATACCTTATCCATCTGAAAGGGCTAGTGATGAGGTTATTTTAAACTCATGATAACCTTGAAATATCATAGTACCTTAAGAAAGTAAAAAGTCACAGTAATAAGAAAAATATAGGGGGTTATTCTTAATAATGTTTTTATCCAGTTGAATGTAATTAATCCTTTCTCATTTACCATTCTGAAAGTAGTTCATCACTTCAGATAAAGCCAGCCTCAATCATAGAAGCATCTGGCTGGAGCGGACCTGAGAGCACATCTCATTCAGACACCCACTTAAGACTGGATAACTCTGGAATGGAGTCAGGCCTTTGTACTGTGCACCCCTCACAAGCACTCTCATCATCAAAGGGGAAAAGTCCTGAGAGGAAACCTGGAGCCTCTGAAAATATTTCATTATTTTTGTTAATTGAAAAATATATAGATGGCCTCTTATTTGCACACTCGTCCTCTTACAAAAACAGAGCCATTTGTACAAACAGAGCCTCTGTACAGTCCAAGGTGGGAAGTACAAAGATGCTCCCTCATTTTGTGTCTTTCATGTCAATGCTGCAAGTACAATCCTCAGGGAGGGAAACTGCAAATAGGAACTGCCTTTAAATTTAAAAGGTTTTGAGAGGTAGATAAGAAAGCAGGGTTATTTGAGAGTTTTCTTATTCTTTTAATAGCTCTGGATCAATTAGAGGGAAGTTTGAGGGACTAGAGGAGTCTTTCCCTAGTTCTCAGTTGAACACTGATTTACCTTTTGAAGCCAATATTGTCCCCTTGGAAGGCCCAGCTCTCCAGGAACAGCCTCCCTCACACTGCTCTCAGAGCCACCACTCTGTTGGTCCAGCTGGACTCCCAGGGTACATGAGCCGCTGTGATGAGCTGGGCTGTAAGTCCATGGTCTGCTATGAATCCAGACTATGGAGACACAGTGTGCCTAGTACCTGAGGGCCCACCTGGTCCTCCAGATCATCTTTCTCCTTCAGTTTAGCCTTGGACAATGTTTCCTTTTCTCCTCAGAAGGATACTACCTATACTACCTTGAAAGCCATATTCACCTTTGTCACTTGGTAAACCTTGTTCAGGAATTTCATCTCCTATTATCTTTACCTCTCTCTCTTTCCTGCCTTTTATGTGAATAATACACAAACTAGCAGAAACTGTGGCTTTTAGTTTAAGCACCATGTCCATTTTGATGAGAAGAAAGGGTTCAGGGACATGTCCAAAGCCTGGGATACCCCCAGTGGGAGTCAGACCCAGTGGATTTTGTGGTTAAAACTCTGTTCACTTGGAGGCAGCACAAGGATGGATGCTGATGAGGCAGGAAGGTGCAGTGCATAGACAGCTGTTAATCTGTGTTATAGACATAGAACCCAGACAATTGAAGACAACCTGTCTATTGCATGACTTTGTGTATGAATAGATTTAGCTTTTCCACTACACTGTAGCTACTGGAATTCAGTATGTGCAGGCATTAAGAGAACTCACTTTGCTGTCATTTTGAGCTATGATTTTGGCTATGATTCTGTAATGTACTAGCTGTGTGGATTTTGGCTATGATTCTGTAATGTACTAGCTATGTGGCTTTGAGTTTGGTACTTAATCACTAAGCCATACTTTTCCTATGTGAGAATGGAGATAATGGGAATGCCAACTCTGTAAAGTTATTCTGATGATACAATAAACAGACACTTGAAAAGTACTGGTACATAAGTGGCTAGCAAATATTGGATATTGTCTTAGAGGACAGAAATTTATTTCTCTCAGTTCTGGAGACCAGGTGGTTTAGGATCAAGGTGTGAGCATGCTCAGGTTCTGGTAAAAGCCCCTTTCCTGGTTTGCAGGTGACTGTCATCTTGTTGTGTGCTCATATGGCAGAGATCAGAGAGAGAGGAAGCAAGCTCTCTCAGGTCTCCTCTTCAAGAACACTGACCCCATTCATGAGAGCTGCACAGTCAAGACCTAATCATCTCCCAAAGGCCCCCTCTTCAGATATCATTGCCTTGGGGATAAGCCTTCAACATGTGAATTTTAGGGGGACACAAATGTTCAATTCATAGCAAGTATGGTTATTATCTATCTCCGTCCCTTCCCATCTAAAGAAAATTTTCTGCGTTTGGACATACTGTTAAAGATATATTTTAGAATGGTCTCCTTCATCCAGCCTGCTCTTCTAACCTCAGTTCTTAACATCAGCTGCAGCCCTGACAAAGATTTTTAAAAGATGCACTTAGCATCAAGAAACAGTTGAACGTCCCCTTAGAAATGCGGTCAAAAGATACAAACAACTAATTTACAAAAGAAGAAACATAAGTGTTCAATAAATGGGAAAAAACCCCACTCAGCCTTGATAGTAATAAAAATGCAAATAAAACCAATTAAATTATACTCTTTATCTTCCAAAATGAAAAGGATTTAAAATATGATGACATGAGTGCTGTCAAGGGTGTGGAGGGGCAAGATACTCACACCCTGATGATGGGAGTATAAACTGACAGAACCTTTCTCGAGAGCAATACAATGTTATGAAGCAATAAATAGCCCTCCCTTTGTACTAAATAGACTTATTAAAGAAACAGACAGGAAAAACCAGAAATAGACTAAATACACATAATTATTTAGTGTATTATAAAGATGACATTTCAAATTAATGGAGTAAAGATGGATTATCAATGAATCTGGTTGGAACAACTGGGGAGCCATCTGATAAAATATTAAGTTTAGAGCCCTACCTCGTGTCTTATGCCAAAATAAATTCCAGGTGGATCAAATATAAAATGTGAAAAAGGAATCCATAGAAATACCATGAGAAAACATGGGAGCAACTCATTTATAATCTCAAAGTGAGGAAGACCTTTCTCTTTCTACTAAGTTGTCTCAAAATTTGTTTCCATAAATATGTGATTTATTAGGTAATAGGAGGTGAGTAAATGTTTTTGTGTGAAATACAACACATATTTGTGACTAACATTTCTGTAAACAGACCCATCTTCTTGATTTGCAAATAGAAAAGTTTCAATGGCCTACTTTGACTCCATCATGTATTTTGAAATTACTTCCACTTGGAAATATGACCATAACATAGGAAGATTGTAATCTGATGGTGCAAAATCTAGATTAGACACTGGATGAAAAGAAACTCTTATGTTGTCCCTTTCCTGAATTTCCTGGTTTTGAACAAGTATGTTGGAGAGTGAGAAACATTAATCTGAAATTTTTTTTCTCAATACTTTTCACAGTTTGTGATATGAAACCATAAGGGCTTTTCTTTTCTTTCTTTCTTTCTTTCTTTTTTTTTTTGAGTTTATTGGGATGACATTGGTTTGCAAACCCATACAGGTTTCAAGTATATAACTCAATAAAACATCATCTGCACATGATATTGTGTGCCCATAGCCCCAAGCAAAGTCTCTTTCGTCCCCATTTCCCCGCTTTTGCCCACCTCCACCTACCTCCATTCCCCTTTCCCTCTGGCTATCCCCACACTGTTATATGTGTGTGTGTGCGTGTGTGTTTGTGTGTATCCCCCCCACACACACGCATAATATTTTTTAACATAATCTCTGATCCCCAAGACCCAGTAAATAGTGATGAAACTCAAGCTCATGGCCATCATCAAGAAGCCAAGCACAGCAAAACTGAAGACCTGTGAGGTTAGAACTCAGGGTCAGGACAGAGGTCAGCGCAGTCCCCTCCGCTTCACACAAGTCCACTGACCTCCTGGCCTCTTATACCAAGACTTTGAGGGTGGATCTTGCAGTTTCCTTTTTTTGAAAGCTAATATTGTGAATATGTTGACCATTATGAAACAACGCCAATACAATGTGGGGCAGCATTCTATACTCAAATACATTTTTATTTCTGCAACAATTGATTAGTCACACTAAGTGAGATAGATAGAACTTCACATTAGGCCAGGTCAAGTTTTACAACTAAATGAGTTTTGGCATTGAATTTATAAAAATAAATTTCAGAGTGTTGTGAACAAGATATTGAAGGCTTACATATAGAAAGAGTATTTACAAATAAATAGATACCAACAATTCATTAAAATATAGACAATAAAATAAACAGAAAGTTCATAGAAAAGGAAGTACAAATGGCTCTTAAATGAACAAAAAAAAATCACACTCATTACTAAAGGGAAAATGCAATTTATTTTGCATTTCTACAAGATACCATTTGTTATATGTCATAAACATCTGAAAGTTTGATAAGATATTGGTACTGGGAATGTGAGTAAACACACGCTCATATGTTCCATGTATATGTTTTAGTAAAACTTCTAAAGAGATCTATTTAACAAGATCAATAAAATTAAATTAAATATGCAATTCCACATCTAGGAATTTATTCTAGATGTGTTGGATAATAGGACACTGATTAAATACATTTGATAAAGTATATACATAACATACAGCAGACTATTATACAATAGTTAATAAGAATGAGACAAATCTTTATGTACTCATATAACATAATACTAAGGTATATTGTTAAGAGAAAACAAACAAAATGCCATAAAATGTAGTGTATTAAGATACAACCTGTGGAAAAGGAAAGGAAAATTTGACAAAATTGCAGTTTTTATAAGTAACAGTGGTTGTGCCTAGATAGGAAAACTAGGTGACTTAGATGCAAAAATGAGAGAGAGAGTTTTTGGCTTACACTCTTTTGCCCCTTTTACATTTCAGCCAAGGTGCTTTTGCCAAGGAATTAAAAGTTGACTTAGAATTATTCACATCATGACTTACATGGACAATGTAAACCAATCCAACAATAGTGGATTGGTTAAATAAATAATATCTTGTAATGGACTACCATGCAGCTATTGGAAATCAAGTTGTAGAAGAATGTTCATCAGCATGGAAAATAGTCATGTTACATTGATAAATGTAAAACATAGACTAGAAAATAGAATGTTGCCGTACTTTTAAAAATAAAAAAGGAAAAATTACATATAATCATATAAGCAAATATACCTAGGTAAAGACCAGAAGTATCCATACTTAAATATTCTTTTCACAATTATTTACTGAATTATTATAAGCGAAAATTTCATCAGTGTTCTTGATATAAAGAGGTGAGCAACATTGTTGTGGTTCTGGTATTCACAGAGCATAGTCTAGTGGGAGACATGCTAAATAGGGAAAGGAAAATAATAAAATTTTATGAAAAAGATTAAGAAGAATTACTCTAGGCTAGGTGTTCAGGGAAGACTCCATTGAAAAAGTGACATTTAAGCTGAAATCTGAAAGATGAAAAGCAGTCAGTCATGTGGAAAGAGATGGATGGACAACTCAGACGGAGAAGAATATGCAAAGGTGGGGGGAAATGTGATCATGGAAATGAGAGGAGTTCAGTGAATCACAGCAAGATGGGGAGAGAACAGCACAGGGGAAGGTAGATAAGGAGGACCCCACAGATCATACTATAATCTTGGAGCTGCAGTAAGGAACTGAGGTTTTATTATAAATGCAATATTTTTTAGAGTTTAGTTGTCATTATAGCTGCCTCTTCTTTAAACTTACACTTTTTACAGTTTTTAAACTTATGCTTTTAAGACTCTCTCACCATTTTTGGTGTTCTAAAATTCAATTTGTGGAAATGCTTGAATCTGTCTTTAAACAGTTCTGGAAAATTCTAAGCTATCACCTCTTCAAATACTGTCTTTGCCTTATTTTATGCTCCCTCTCCATCAGAACTTGAATAAAACATCAGGTGTCATTCTACCCTGTTACTCTCTTTCACGTTTTTATTTCTTGTTTCTTTGTGTGTGTCTTTCTGGGCAATATCCATCTGAGTTATCTTTTAGTTCTCTAATTCTTTTTTCTATTAGCATGCATGCTCTTAAACTCAGCAATTGGGATTTTGTTATTGTAGTTTTCATTTCTAAAAGTTCTATTTCAAACATTCTAGGTGTTTTTTTATAATTTTCTGTTTCATGAAGATATATTTGAGTTTATTCTTGTTTTTTTCTCTAAATAAATAAAAATAGTAAAGTATGAAACGTTTCTGTTAATTCAATCTAAAGTTCTTGCAGGTCTTTTTTGCTGTCTGTTGTTGATGCTGATTCTCCCACAAGATGCTTTTTTTCTTTGTATCTTGGTATTTTCCATGATGTGCTATTCATTGCCATTGGCAACTTATTTCTGGGACTTTAAAACTGAGTGCCTTTCAAATAATTTCTGGGATAATTTTTTACAGTGAGAATTTATGTTTTGTTTTGTCTTGCTTTTGCCTATGCTTACTCCCCGAGCTTGGCCACAGTTTTTTATGCGCCCTTCGGTTTATGTGAATTTAGCTCACAAATTTACTACAAGACCATTTTGTGCTTATGACTTCCAGGGGAGAGGTTATTTTCTCTCCTCTGGTCTGCTGAAGGATGAAGAAATCTTTGTTGAAATCCCTGGGATGAGGAGGCTACCCCTGAAGGTATAGACCTTTTTCGTTCCAGCTTTATGGCAAGAGGTATCCTATAATATGCCTCACTTTAAAAAGGCTTGAGGAGTTGAGCCTGTCCCCATTGACCCATGAAGCTATAATCAGTTTGTCCAGTTCAGAAAATGACGTCAGGGTATAAAATGTTCTACTTGGTTTTGATGTAGTAATTTGAGTGTTTTGATGCTTTTGTTTATTATTTTTAATTGATGTCAATGAGGGTTGTTCAAACAACTTAGCCTGCCTTATTCTCAGAAACATAAGTTTATTCTAAGTGCAGCTGGACAACCACTGAGGCCATTTGCAGAAGAATTACTTGACCTAATTTACATTAAAACATAGCCCTACAATATGGAGAATGGAGTGAAGGAGGCAAGAGTGAAATCATTAGGCTTAATGAAAGACTATTGAGTAATCCAGGTGAGAAGGTGGTTTGAGCTAAAGTGTGGCACTAAAGAGGGAGAGAAATAGGTTGAACTATGTTGTATAGGTTAGAATAGAAAAGACTTTGGGATAATTGGATATTGGGGGAGGAGGAGATAGAGTCATCCAAAACGACCATCAGTTTCTGCCTCAAAAACCTATGTGGATGGTGGTACTATTTAAGAAGTGTTATCATAGGACAGAAGAGACAATGCAGGTTTGGTCCAGGGGTCCGGGGTGTGTGTGTGTGTGTGTGTGTGTGTGTGTGTGTGTGTGTGTGTGTGTGTGTGATTAAGAGTTCAGTTATAAACTTGTAATACTTGAGATTTATATGAAACATTCGAGTATCATCATTAATAGTGATTATTTCTGGGTGGTGGGACTTCGAGAAAATTTTTCCCCTCACATTTTCACTATTAAGCAAGTATTATATCTATTTTCAAGAAAATGTCATTTTAAAATAAAAGCAGCCCCTGTACACCACAAAAACTATAATTCTTTTGAGACCTTGAAAATGGTTACTTCTACATTAACATTCCTCTCCATTTTTACCGATCTATATTGTGTGTATCTACCATACTGTAAACAGTTTTAGTGTCATAGACCCTGTTTGATTAATTCGTCCTCACCTCTCCCTAGTAGCTATCACATTGATGTGCACATAGTTGACGATTAATAAATGCTGAGTAAATGAAAACATTTACACATCTAAAACACTCAGTAATTATTTTTTTCATTGAATATTGGATTAGACTGGCCCTAAGGAGATTGTGATCACAAACCATCACCTTTATTTTTATTCAGACCACCTATACTAGATAGAACTTACCTTTTTTTTGGTGTTTAACTCAGAGAATGCAAGGTGGAGGCTGGACTTCTGAGACTCATTTCCATCCTTTTCATTTGATCTTTAGACAAGCTCCCTTTTCCCAAAGGCAGCAGCAAGCTGAGCACTGTGGGGACACCTAACAGGCCTAGGCAGGCTTGAGTGGCACTCACCTTAATGCATTTGTTTGCCTGCAGGCTTTGTGACAGCACAGATGGTATGAGAAACCGCCTATGGCTAAGGACCCCCTGACATAGCATGGGCCTCCCTTCCACCATAATGAGCTTCCTATTTTCCCACAAGAGCAGACTGTAATGATGACATTATATTTGGTGAGACCTGGAAGAGAATAAGGGGTTGGTTTCCTGTTGGTTGTTTTATTGTCTCAACTACTGCGCAAGTCTAAACCTTCTTAGGAATCCCCAGGGTAAACCTGAGAGAGCAATCTCTCAGGAGCCAGTAGGCTCCTCACTCATCAGTTATGTATGTGCTGGTGTCATTTTCAGGGTTGAACCATGGGAAGGCCAGATAGCATAAAGAGGTGTTTAAAAGTGAGTTTCTCCCAGACTCTCTATGGGTTGTAAGCTAGATGTACAATGAAAACCAGAGAAGATGTCCTAGTTTCCATAATTCTCTCCACTTCTTCTCCTGCTTCCAGTGCTTTCCTTTCCAGCTCTAACTCCACCGGTGTAAAGATAGGGAGATTTTTTCAGTGTCCTTGCAAAGAGATGCTTTGTGCCCATTTTGCTCTAATGTTCTTGCTTTGGCAGCTTCCAGAGGGCCAGTGCCAAAGCTGAGGGCTATCTGGGGAGACACCCAGCTGGCCACCCTGAGGAACATCACCAGAAGACGCAGAGCCAGGCCTAGCCAGGCCCAGCCAGGCAAGAACAGCTGTTGCAATGGGACTTTGGGGAGTGGAGGCCGGCTTGTGCTCCATGTCAGCAAGGCACTGAACAGCATCTGCAAAGCACAAAAAGCAAATACATAATGCAGAACTGAGTGTTCCCACTTTCTTCCTTCTTCTTCATTGTTCTCCCAGGATATATAAAATAGATGGCTTGTCCACAGTTTCTGCCTACAGTCATGTACTCAAATAATCCTGTCTGCAGCCTTACTTTCCCATGCCCAGGCGATTTAGGAGAGGCAGAGAAATGCAGACCGCAGTGGGCCTTAAGCATGGTGGCAGAAGGGTATGGTTGGGTATCAGGTGATTGGTTTTCCAGGCCTCATTTTCTACATGCTGAGATCCCAGAACAAAAGAATCTGGAGTTAAAGGCGAGGTGGAATAAAGAGAGGAGGTGCTGGTGCTGTTGGAACACCAGGTTTGACATTGACCTAGGCACCTGGCACCAAAAGCCCAGCCCCCACTCATTTTCTGCTCACCCAAGAGCTTCTATCTAAAGCTCCCAGAGCTCAACTGAAAGCAGCAGGTGAAAAGTCAAATGCTTCATTAAAAGCAGCAAGAGACTCCATTGTAAACCCATAGCTCTTGCCGTTCAAAGAAGGGACACTGGGATCCAAATCGGTTCTGGTTTCAATCAGAGATCAAATACTTAAGAGGTAGCTTGTGGTGTGTATCTTTTCAACATGCTGCAGAAAGCCCCTTTCTTTCTCCCATTTTTACCTTATTTTTATAGCCTATAGAGAGCCTTAAGAACTGCTGCTCACAACACACATGTGCGCGTGCACACACACTCATTCACTTACTCATTGTATTGAGACTGGAAGAAGCAAAGAAACACTTCAAAGTTAAGTGTAGGCTTGACTTTCAGGTTTATTGAATTCCCCAAAATTCTGTCTCTCCTCCTCAGAAAGGTTAGTACTATTTGGAAACAATTTTAATCTGGACAAAGGAAAGGGAAAGAGGGAGGAAAAGACACAGGGAGAGGGAGCTTTGGCAGAAGGAAGAGATGGGGAGAGAAAAATAGAGAGGGAATTGTTAATTTCAATTGATTTTCTGATAAGGTTTCATATCCTGAAGTGTGCTTCAAATCTGAGAAGTGACATCTGCTGAGATCTCCCGTCAGTGTCTGAATTTTCCTGAATGTAATTAGATCTGAGACAAGATAGAAGACTCAGTACGTGGCCCTTAGGGAGGAAATGGTCTTTGAAAAGAATTATGTTAATCAGACTAGCCTTCTTCTTGCATCTGTTCCGCTGTTATTCTGGGTAAAATTAATAGGTCTAAGGAAGGATGTGATCATAATGACAATCTGGTCTTCACAGCAGGAGGTTTTATAAAGGAGTTGAACTGTGCCTTGTTGAGAACACTTAAAGTAATTAGTTACAGGGCTACTCACTTTCTTTCCTTTTTAATAATAATAATGGTTATTAATGTTTACAAATTAAAGAGTCTTACTCCAGATGAAAGGAGTGCTGAAACGAAGCAGACGCTCTGCACCTATGTGCCTCACACCCAGGGTGATGACACTGGAGTGATCCTCCTCTTCCTGCTGGGTTGTCCTCCCTCTCCCCTCATGCCCCCTCCCTCCTGGCTCCCCAGGGTGGAACAAAGTGCCCAGAACTTGCAGAGGTGGGAGGAACCAGCAGAGCTCAGGGGCAGAGGCTGAGACTCCTGACCTGTATGCCCAGTGCCTGACACAAAGTAGGTGCTCGGCAGATATTTGCTGATAGGATGGCAGGAAGAAGAAAAGGAGAAAGGAAGGAATTCAGGAAGGAAGGAGGGAAGGAAGGAAGGAAGAAAGGAAGGAAAGAAGGGAGGGGAGAAATAGATAAGAAAGAGAAAGGAAAGAGACAAAAGAAGGAAGAAAAGAACAAAGAGAAGAAGGATGACTAGAAGTAGAACAAGAAAGAATCAAGAAAAAAATAAAGAAACTGTCTTACTATAAGATATGACTTAAAAGATGGGGAAGGTTGATGTTTTGACTGAGGTCAGGTCTCTCCTCTATTAGCCTATAGGCAGGGTCAGGCAAACTACAGCCACTGGGTTTACTCCTGCCCACCACCTGTTTTTGTAAATAAAGTTTTTTTGGCTCATACATTTACATATTGCCTATACCTGCTTTCACACTACACCAGCAGATCTGAGTAGCTGCAGAGGTTGTATGGCCCTCTATGCCTAAAAATCTACTATGTGGCCCTTATAGAAAACAGTTTGCTAACCTCTGCTGTCATCTCTTGAGAACAGGCATCCTGCTTGATTTGATTTTAAAACATGCTGAGTGGAACTGACTTTTCCAGAATAGAACTTCCCACCTGCATGATATTCAGAGATCCTTAAGCCAAGACAAGTAGCTCTTAGGGGGCAGGTGATGTGGCAGTGGGAGGAGGAAGGGATGTAGGGGGGTGAGCAGTGAGTTTCTAAACTTGCTTCTCAGTTTGAGCACAGGTTCTGAGAGAATGCGATGCCGTGTGTCTGCCAATGTCCACAAGGCTAAAAGGGGCTGCAGCAGGTCAAGGTTGGGAACTGAAAACCCGCTGTCTCCTAACCAATTGTCATCACCTCACTTAATTATATGGAAACAAACAAGGCAGCATATAATTCAAGGTTAAGATTTGGAAGGAGAAAGAAGACTGAGGTTTAAGATCTTCCATTTACTGACAATGTCATCTTAGTCAAATTATTTAACTTATCTGAGCTCCTGTCTTACTTGTAAAATGGAGATAAAATAGTGTAAGTTTAGAGCCTTGGTGTGTTAGATGAACAAAGTGTGTCAAAATACTTTGAAAATAATGTAGTTCTTATGCAAATAATTATTACATACTAGTCATAATATTTATGTAATGCTGATGGACCTGGATAAACCAGACGCTGGTGGTAGAAATACAGACGTCGGTCTCCTGAGCTCTGGCTCTAACAGATCACATGTCTCAAAGGCATTTTTGGAAGTCTGTCAAGAAAATCAAACTTTGAATCTCTACAATACTCATCCCCAAACCCATTGGCATAAAACAATAAGCATTAATTTCTTGCTTACAGGCTTGACTCCAATTTGCAGGTCTGATTCAAGGAGAATGTGTCTCTTTGGAGCAGTGGCTCCCCATGGCATGTTCTCTTCAGCAAGAAACAGGAAAGCATATTCTTCTCCCCATGAGACCAAGGCAAGTCAAACGGCCAAGCCCAGCATCAGTAGGGTGGGAGAGCATAACCCCCATGGAGGTCTTTTGGAGGGAGTAAATACTTGTTGACAATAATCTACTCTAGAAGCCAAAACATTAGCTGAGTAGAGGCTCGTGTCCCCACAAGCTACCATTTTGATGTTTGTTAGTGGACTTGTGCCTGACACAACGTAGGTGCTCAGTAGATATTTGCTGATAGGATGACAGAAAGAAGGTGGGGCTGTAGGTCCACTTGACAATCTAGTGAATAGTTTACCCTTGACCTCACACTTTCAGGTTTTCATGTCTAAATGCAATGCACTGTTAAGTAAAGAAAACTCCACAATTTCTCCAATAACCCAAATTCATTGATGAAGTTTCATAGGAAAAAACAGCATTATTTAAGAACAAATTTGGGTCATTTGGCACATGTAGGTATACTAAAGATGCAGGAGGACTGAGTACAATGGTAATAAGACAGCAAAGGGAGCCAGGACTGTAAAATCAGACTCCAGCAAGAGAGCTGAGGTCACTTTAAGTAAGAATGACAGCCGCGGGCAGGGGGTACGAGTTAATTAATTACACCTTAATTTAAGAAACCAGCTCTATTCTCATGTCATCCTCACTGTCCTCTGGAGCTACAGGGAATGCTGTGGCATCACGGGAAAGAGGAGGGGAAAGCCAGCTTCCCTGTGTTTCTTTCTCACTCTCTTCCTCCTGCTCCACCAGAAGTAAGGATGAGGTTACCATAGGATCAACAGCTTCATAAATATGCAGAAGAAAGACAAATCAACCTGAAATCCAAAAAAAATTAATTAAAATATAAATAGACTTGTTTGTTTCAAGGATTTGCAATGAATGCTTGACTCAGTCTGAAGATTAATCAGTGATGGGTAATTATATTTCACACACACACACACACACACACACACACACACACACACACATCCATATATACAAAAAGATAACCCTGGTCCCCTCTAAGCAACATGAAAGCAAAAATTGTGTGAGCTTTCTAGTTCAAGCAGAGGTGAAGTCACCTGAGGCTCCTCTCTGAGTTTGAGAGTTCACTTCATACCTGTTGCTGAGCCACCAGCACAGGACCTGGGCCTGGGTGGGATCTTTGCTGCCATCTCTGAGCATATTTCCTTTTTTCTCCTGCTTCCCTTTTATTGTTTTCCCTCCCCCTTATTCCCCTCTCCCTCCCTTTCTTCCTTCTCTCGCTTCCTTCCTCTCTCCCTGCTTTATTTTTCTGCAAGTTTTTCTCCTTGAAATTTGACTTTTTTTTCCTGCCAAAGGAAATAAGCAATGTATCAATACACAGACATTTATATGTGTCAAGCTCTGCAGTTGCTAGTAAGGTGAAGAAACCCAAGCCCTGTCCTGTAGGAACTTACAATCTAGAGAAGTTACTCTAAACTGGGATAATTTTGTCACTTCAGGAAACATTTGACAATACCCAGAGACTTTTTTGTCATGGCTTCGGGTGGGTGCTACTGGAATAGTAGATAGAGACTAGAGATACTGATAAACAAAATAAAGCTTCCCAAACATAAAACTATCTGGCCCTAAATGTCAATAGTGCTGAGGTTGAGAAGCCCTGGTCTAGAAGAAGAAACAAAATACAAACACATTAAAGTGTGACTCCCTTCCAGACCATGTGGAGTGAAGGCCCAATATGTACTAAAGCACTTGGATTCAGGTAAATTGCAGGTCTTTCTTCTCTTTCTGGTCTCTGGCTCTTTCCAGCTCTTCAGGCTCCCAGCTTTGCTGCCACCTTTGAGCACTTCGGGTTCTTGATCATAGTGCAGCCTCAGGAATGAAGTCCCTCTCCCCTAAAATATCATTTCTTGAGCCCTTCTGGTAGCTTAGTATTTGGCCATCTGGCCACCTATCCATCTGCTCATCCCTCCCTCCCTCCTTCCTTCTCCCTTCATCCATCTATTTATCCATTCATTTATCCAGCCAACAGTATTTACTTGGCACTATCAGAGGACTCAAACTCTACAATGCATACCTCACTCTCAGATTAGAGTTCTTCGGAGGGAAAAAAAATCCACATGTGGCATGTGAATTGGAAGAGAATGTGAGCTAAGCATTCTTTGAGAGTGGCTTTGGTTAATGCCCATAAGTAGTGTATCAATTTTCCTCCCTTGTTAATCCCTCTAATTCCCCATCTGTTAAGTGGGAGTCCTACTTCCACCCGTTGTGTGTTCCCCAAGATATACAACCAAGTATTCACCCTGACTTACTGCTGGACGAATAGGATAATGAAGGCTTGAGTAGCAGCATTCTGCCTATGGCCCACTGGCCTTGTAGCCTTTAGGCAAGTTTCTCAAACTTGCTTTACCTTAATGTTCTCACTTATACAATGAGAATAATACTGGTACTTTACTAAAATAGTCACAGTGAGGATTAACTGAGTTAATACAAGAATAGCACTTAAAACAGTGCCCGACACATAAGTATTAACCATCGTTATCAACTATCATCACTACTGAGAGTGGTTACTAGTTTGGGGATCATGAAAAATTCTATTAAGTGCCAGAAGCTGGGAGGAAAGCAGTGAAATCCTATAAGTCACGAATGAGAGCCCTAAGGCACCCAGTTTTACCACTAATGGTTTAATCAGAGTTTCTCTCTCAGCATTGTTGATATTTAGGGCCAGATCATTCTTTGCTGTGGGTGGACTGTTTTATGTAGTGCAGGGTGTTTAAGAGCATCTCTGACCTTTATCCACTACATATAGTAGCACCCTTACCCAAATTGTGACAAGGGGTGTCTCTAGACAGTGCCAAGTGTCCCCCAGGAAGCAAAATCACCCTGATTAAGAACTACTGTTTTGAATGGTAATGATTAAAAAAAGAATGATAGTAATACAAATCACGTGTGAGGAATCGCCTTCTCATCAATTGCAGTCTCCCTTTCAACTGGGCATGAGCATGAGGGCATCTGACAGGTGCTGCAAGTAATGTGGATGCTTTGAAAATACTTTCATCTGCAGAATTTGAGACATCTTCCTGTAGTACTGTCTGGTAGTCTCCTTGGAGGCAGTATGCCTCCAGTTCAACAGAGTTGCCATGAGGTAGAGAATAACAAATGTTCAAAAGAATAAGCTCCTTCCAAGCAGAGATAACTGAGGGTCTTGAGATTAATGTATATATTCTACGCAATTATGATGTTAATATAAACATGACTTCAGAAAGATAGCACTATAAATATGTATTAATCAGTAATCACTTACATATCTCTATCAGTCTTTCTGTTGCACAGACTTTACCTTGAGGCCTTGATCTGGCATTTCCTATTGAAGTGACTTCCAGCAGGTTACTTTTCCTCTCTAAGCCTCAGTTACTTCTTCTGCGAAATGGAGCTAATAGCCACTCCCATCTTGTGAAGATTAAATAGCAGAATGCATTTGAAGAACTTAGTATGGTATGAGGCACAAAGGAAGCTGTCAACAAATGTTAGCTACCATTGCTGAAAAGAAAAAAATGGTAAATAAAAACCTTTTAGCTCTGGCTGGTATGGTTCAGTGGATTGAGTGCTGGCCTGCGAACCCAAGAGTTGCTGGTTTGATTCTCAGTCAGGGCATGTGCCTGGGATATGGGCCTCGTTCCTGGTGTGGGGTGCATGAGAGGCAACCCCACATTGATGTTTCTCTCCATCTCTTTCTCCATCCCTTCCACTTTTTCTAAAAATAAATTTAAAAAATACTTTTTAAGTAAGACTAACATATAGGCACTATTTTCAACTAGTTTCAAGCATTATTTAACAAAAATTTAGGTTCCCAACTGCACTGGGTTGAATAGTGTCTTTCCCCCCTACCCCCCACCAAACACACACACAAAATTCATGTCCACTTGGAACCTCCAAAAATGACCTTACTTGGAAATAGAGTGTGTGTTTTTTGTGATGTAATTAGTTAAGATGAGATCATACTGGACTAGTGTGGGTACTACATCCAATGGCTGGCATCCTGTAAGAAGGTCATGCAAAGTGAGACACATGCTGAGGTAAGACCTCTTGAGGGTGGAGGCAGAAATTGGAGTGATGCAGCTATCACACCAAGGGTTGTCAGCAACCATCAGAAGCTAGAAGAATTAAGGGGAGGGTTCTTCCTTAGATCCCTCAGAGGAAGCATGGCCCTGTTTACCCCTTGAATTTAGCCTTCTGGCTTCTAGAACTGTGAGATAATACTTTTCTGTTATTTCAAGACACATAGTTTGTGGTACTAATTACAGCAATCCTATGACATAAATACTCCAACTTACTCTGACTCTTAGGCTCTGCTTGGGTGGGAGGTGCTGTTCCTTAACTTGCAAAAAATAGATTCTTCTGTAGGTGTTTTTAATTATCTGCTCATTTCCATTAAAGTTAGCATCACTCTTAACTTTTTAGTTTTGTTAATGAGTCCCCAAGCAAGACCTGGTATTTCTTCCTGGGAAGAGTGGCTCTGTGCCTCATAGGTTCTTATGTCATGCCCCCATCCCCACTATCTACCATATTTTCTTGTTTCAAATTGCCCCAGAGGATCACATTCTTCTCATTTTCCAATCAAAATCAAAGTCTGACTTAGTTGTACTTGGCAACCCTTCGACTAATATATGTCTTGTTTAGTTAACTTCTGCTTGTCTTCATTCTGATCAATGGGTTCTCTCCACTGAGTTGACCAGTTTACTCACCCCAAAGACTGATCAGTTTACAAAAGCTCATGCCTCTGGCAAAAATTGCTATTGGTCTCAATAGTTATATAAATATATGTCATTGTTTACCCACTAAGCAAAAAATAAAATAAAATGAAGTACTTTTAGAACCCTGGGTTGGGAAGGGATTATACAGGTCATCTCTTCCATCATTCCCCACCCTCTGCTTCTCCTTCCCCAATGCATGAATTTTCTCTACATTATTCTTATCAGGTAGACATTTAGTCATTGCTTTAAAACCTCCAATGATGGGAAATTCACAGGTCTTTCAACTGTCCCTTTTATCTTTAGACATTTAATTAGGAAGATCTTTGCATAGAGTTAAAATCTATCTGTCATTTCTTCTGCTTGTTCTGGTTTTGTCCTCAGAGCCCAGACAAATAATATTATTGCTCTTCTTAGGTTCTCACATCTAATGACAGTAACTTCAAATTCACCACTCATCTGCATGTTCTGAATAGTTTATTATCTTTTACTCCATCCTGAACTATCCTTACCCTTTCAGTCATTCCATAACAAAATTTAGAGTCCAAAACATTTTGTCACTGCCTGTTGAATATATTCTGAGTTACATATATTCGCCTAGTATGTTCCTAGAAGCATATACAGCATTTCTAATAATTCCAGTAGGAACAGAATAGACTGGATTATACCACACAGGTTTAGAAAGACTTAGTTTTCTAGTGGTTTCTTCATTAGTGAACAAGAAATCTAACAAAGGGTAAAAACCTGAAACTCTAGTTAGGAGAAAAAATGAAGGAGCTAGAAAAGAATGAAAATAATTCAGATATTCAAGGAAAGAGTTGGGAATTAATTGAGAGTAAACTAGACTTTGGACACATAGGAAAAAGGTAGCAATAAAAGGATTGTGACTGTTTTGTTTGTTTTATAAATTTTTTAATATATATTTTATTGATTATGCCATTACACTTGTCCCATTTTTTTCTCCCCTTTATTCCCCTCGACCTTACACCACCCCACCACCCCCAGCATTCCCCCCAACCCTTAGTTCACGTCCATGGGTCATACATATAAGTTCTTTGGATTCTCCATTTCCTATGCTATTCTTAACCTCTCCCTACCTACTTTGTACTTACTATTTATGCTGCTTATTCCCTGTACCTCTTACTATTTATGCTGCTTATTCCCTGTACCCTTTCCCCCACTCTTCCCCCCATCCTTCCCTGTGTTTTACTCTTCATAATTTTTGGTCTCCTTTTTCTTAAATAAGTCCCTTTAATATTTCATATAATAAGGGTTTGGTGATGATGAACTCCTTTAACTTGACCTTATCTGGGAAGCACTTTATCTGCCCTTATATTCTAAATGACAACTTTGCTGGATAGAGTAATCTTGGACATATGTCCTTGCTTTTCATGGCTTTGAAAACTTCTTGTCAGCCCCTCCTTGCCTGCAAGGTTTTTTGAGAAATCAGTTTATAGTCTTACGGGAACTCCTTTGTAGGTAACTGTCTCCTTTTCTCTTGCTGCTTTTATGATTCTCTCCTTATCTTTAATCTTGAGTAATGTGATTATGATGTGCCTTGGTGTATGCTTCCTTGGGTTCAATTTCTCTGAGACTCTCTGAGCTTCCTGGATCTCCTGGAAGTCTACTTCCTTGGCCAGACTGGGGAAGTTTTCCTTCATTATTTGTTCAAGTAAGTTTTCAATTTCTTGCATTTCTTTTCTCCTTCTGGCACTTGTATGATTCAGGTGTTGGATTGTTTAAAATTGTCCTAGAGGTTCATAAGTCTCTCCTCAATTTCTTGAATTCTTGGTTCTTCATTCTGTTCTGGTTGAATGTTTATCTCTTCCTTCTGCTCCAAATCATTGATTTGAGTCCCAGTTTCTTTCCCTTTACAGTTGGTTCCCTGTATATTTTTCTTTATTTTACTTTGCATAACCTTCGCTTTTTCCTCCATTTTGAGACCATACTCAATCAATTCAGTGAACATCCAGATTGCCAGTGCTTTGAACTGTGCATCTGATAGATTGGCTATCTGTTCATTATTTAATTCTATTTTTGGAGCTTTGAGCTGTTCTTTCATTTGAGCCATATTTCTTTGTCTCAGCTTGCCTGTTTTGTTGGAATGGCCGGAGACTTAGGTATTCTCCAGAGAGGGGGCAACCCAGGTTGTTGAGTTGTGATGCTGTATGTGGGGGAGGGGACCGAGAGGGAACAATGCCACTTTCTCAGCTCTTGGCCAGCTTTCAGTCACTTCTCCCACTGCCCACAATTTGGGCCCTTCTAGTGCTAGTTCCCAAATGGGTGGGTTTGTGTACATTCTAGGACCCTGTGGGTCTCTCCAGAAGATTCTCCTATGAGGCTGCAAGTTTCTCCTGTCACTGCAGCCCCCACATGTTTTTGCATCGGAGGTTTTGAGGCTTTCTTCCCACACTGGAACGCTGGATTGTGTGGTCTGTCTCATCCCCCAGTTGTTCCTCCGATTTATCTACACACAAATGTGGGACCTCCTGGTTCCTCCAGCTGCTGCCTTGCTGCATGTCTTCTCTGCCCTGGTTCCCTATCTCCACCCTTCCTACTGGTCTGGATGAATGTTTCTTTAACTCCTTGGTTGTTGGACTTCCATACAGTTCTATCTTTTGGCAGTTCTGGTTATTTTTTGTTTTTAAATTTGTTGTTTTCCTTTTTTTGGTTGTGTGAGGAGGCAGAGTGTATCTACCTATGTCTCCATCTTGGCTGGAAGTGGGATTGTGACTTTTATCTCAAACCCGTGGGTTCATATTCCAGTTATTCTCACTGTGTAACAAATTGCTCCAAACTTAGTGGTATAAAACAGCAACATTTCATTATTGAAGATTCTGTGAGTCAAGAATTTGGAGGGACCAACGGTCTATGCTCTACCATTTCTAGGGTAACATCTGGGGGTTAGCAACTGGAGGCTTTACCACTCATGTCTGGAGGCTAGCTTGAAGGCTTGGCTGAACTGGCACTAGAGACTCAAACACCTGCACATGGCTTTTCCATGTGGCTTGGGTTTTGCACAATATGGCAGCTGAGTTGCCAAAGGGAGCATCCCCAAAGTGACTTTTCCAAGAGAGCTAGGTAGATGGTGCATGACCTTTTCTGACCTAGCCTCAGAAGTCATAGACATCACTTTTACTGCATTCTCTTGATTACCTCTTGATGGATGAGTTGCAAGGTCACCTTGTAGAAAACCATGTTGCAGCCATCTTTGGAAAATATAATCTGTTACTATTTGGAAAAGTAGACGTCAGCAATGTCCAATAAGATTACCAAGCAGAAATAACCTGAGGAAAATGCATTGAGTACATCTTCCAACTAGGACAAAGCTGTGATTCTACTTGTGTAATATACTCTACCCTGTTCTCCATGTGTGGGCTATATCTAGAGAATTTTTACACTGGCATGACTTTGTATACTCTAAACAGTCAAAAGAATATGATGTAGCCAGTAAGTTATATGTTAGGCCATGTTTAGGCATCTCCACAGAAAGCCCAAAGTAGACATAAATGAAACATTTTTAAGCCTTGAAGTGCAGGTTAAGCATGAGTATAAGGTTCTAGATTTTGATCATTAGGTCTGGGAGACATGGTTCTGTTAGTAAAATAATTAAAATTCATATTATTGGGGTGCTGGCTAAAGAAGGCAGTGAGTTCACAGTCTTATTTTTCTTCAACTTGGAGCACATCTCACTCTGGTGCAGTGCTAAGTAAACTGTACTTTGGGAATAATGCAAGTAAAAAATCTTACACTGAGTCCAAGGCCCATCCTTGAATTTGGATCAGCCTGTGGTGTAGCCAAAACAATTCTACTGAGGAAGAACGGCAGTAAAAATTGGGAAGCCAGACCTCTGGTTCCATGGCTGTGAACTGTAAGAGAACATTGAAATTCCTTTTCACCTTTGGGTGTTAGCAGGAAGTAATAGTCAGAGAATGTTCTGTCAAAGTATACCTGATATTTTTTTAAAGATGTTTCATTAGGGAGTTATGACCATCTCAACCAGGAATGAACTGATTATGGTAGTTACTGCCCATACTACCTGTTTTGCAATCACCATTGTTTTTATCTCATGTGTATTTTTATCTCATGCTTAAACATGGCCCAACATCACTTAATGATGATTTGGCCTCGTATCCTTAGAAAGACTCTGGTGTAGGTATATGTCTCTCTGAAGTTTTGTGTACTTTGAACGCACAATTTAATATCCTAATAGTTGTTTATTTTCTCAACTGTTTTTCATAATGACAGTTCCAACTTTTGACCATTCTTTCCTTTCCATTATGAATGTATTCCGTTTCTACTTTCCCAGTCCAAATCTGACCCATTTCTCAACACTGGATCCAGTTCCATTTTCTCTCAAGGCCTTCCTCAAACAGCTCTTTGCACATCTAACTTACATCCATCTCCTTCTTTTGAAAATTCCTCCTTTCACACCATCTGTTCCCCTCATTTTGACATTTTATCATATTCTGCCTTCTCTCCTTACTTAACTATTTCTTGTGAATTTCTGTTGATTCTTATATTAGTCTCAGAGACCATTTTTGTTGTTGTTTTCTCTACAGTCTATGCATGAAATAAGCATTTGTTAAAAATACAAATAAGCTCTGTTGTTAGGAATGAGAAGGCTTTTGCTGACTGAACCATGCCCTTTCTCTTATTCAGTTCCTCTTCTGACCTACAAGAAGCTTTGAAGAAAAGTGTGACTGGCACAAGAGCTGCATTCAGAATGGTGGAATGGAGTGAACTAACTAAGAGACTACATCCTTGACCTGAGCCTTACAGGAAGCATACTTTTCCACTCTGAATAAACACAAACACACCTGTCTCCTTAAAACAATAGTGAAAATATATCCTGGGCTATCAGAGTCCATTTCCTTTCAAGTTTGTATCAGAGATACTTGTCACCCATGGGACCTTCTCAAGAGCTCAGGGTATCAGACAAGGACTGAGATGATCCATTATATATTCAATAAGAAAAAACAGAACTATGGAAACCAGGCCTAATTTTCCCAGGGATCCAAGGAACAGGCCTCCTAAGCCACTGATGGGCACTTGTCCTTGTCTCTGCCTGCTTCACTCCTAAGCATGCCTCCATTAGTCAATGGTCTTTATATCAGAGGACCTAATGCATACCTCAGGAGAAGACCTAAAACTCTAGTGCCAGGTGGAAGTTTTGAGCACAGAAAACATTGTGTTGAGCTGAACTAGAGAGCAGCTTCAGCCAGATTAATTTCCTCATGGCTATATCTCTACTTTGAGTCCTTTCTAGTAATTTTCCTGTTCAACAACCTTAGTGAGTATTCTTCTATCTAAGGAAGGGTTTGGCAATTTTTCTTCTGTAAAAATCAAGACTGTAAATACTTTAGGCTTTGTGGCCTATATGGTCTCCATTGCAACTATTCATCTCTGCCACTGTAGCATGAAAGAAGCCATAAATCAAATGAGTGTGGCTAAGCCCCAATAAAACTTTATTTATAAAAATAGGTGGGTGACTGAACTTGGCTTGTGGTCCATAGTTTGTTGACCCCTGATCTAGGGTAATCTCTATGTTTCTTAGCCTTCTTCCATTCTTGTGCCCACAGTTTGGTTTCTTGGTCCAAGTATTTAGAATTGCTGCTTTTCCTCCCTTCCTTCCTGCTTCAACTATCTATTTTGACTCTGTGTTTTCCCCATGTAAACGTCATTGAATGCTCCAACCAATACAACTCAACTGAGTTTCCTGTGGCCTTGTGACATTTATAATTATACCCTAGAATTTAGAATATAATTGTTTGATGAGTATTAGATTCTTCTTTCTTAAAATATTGTTAGGTCCTTGAGGGAAGAGAGCATGTCTTGTATTGGGATGTGTTTTACACCTTCTTTATTAAAGCTTGGCATATAGTAAGTGTTTATTAAATATTTGCTAATTGATTTGTTGACATATGTTTATAACAATGTGTATTTGTTCTTTACTTTGTGGAGTTGGCTGAATAATGGTTCTTCAGAATATCTGTGTCCTAATCCTTGAAACCTGTGGATATTATCTTATATCATAATAGGGACTTTTCCATGTAACTACATTAAGGATCTTAATATGGAGAGATTATCCTGTATTATCTGGGAGGACCCTATGTAATCATCAGGGTACTTATAAAAGTGAAGAAAGAAGAGTCAGACAAATGACAGAAGCAAAAGGACAAAGAAAAAATGACTTGAAAATGCTCCGCTACTGGTTCTGAATATGAAGGAAGAGAACCATGAGCCAATACACACTGCTTCTGGAAGGTTGAATGGGCAAAGAAAAAAATTCTCTCCTGGAGCCTCTATAAAATCCAGACCTGCTGACTTGACCTTTAGCCCAGTGAAACTTATTTCAGAGTTTTGGCTTCCAGAGCCATAAGAGAATAAATTTGTGTTATTTAAGCCATTAAGGTTGTGGTAATTTGTTACAGCAGCAATAGGAAATTAATACCCTCTATGACAGGAAAATAAAGCATCAAGAGACATTTTGTTCTTATGTCAAGATGCCAGAACAGATCTCTAAGCATGGCTTTGAACATTTATTCTGCATTGAGGAGGGAAACCTGAAGTAGGTCATGAGAAACAACTACAGAAGTGTATATTTATTTATGAGAAGAAACTGCCTGGTGTCACTCTTCAAAGTGCAGTAGAGGTTGTAGTCAATATGGCAGAGTAGGTGAATGCTGTAATCACTTCCTCCCATAACCGTATTGAAATTACAACTACAATCAACTATATAGCCAGCTGAAGACTAGCTACACTGAAGTCCTATAACTAAGGATATAAAGAAGAAGCCACATCAAGAAAGGAGGAGGAGTGGAGACACAAAAACAATCTGGCCCCACATCTGTGTGAGGTGGTTGAGAATTCAGAGGCCTATCTCAGCTGAAAGGTCAACCCTTAGCAGCCTTATGTTGGGTTCCCCAGCCCTGGACACAAGTGCCAGGGGGAGGATCCTATATAACATTTGGCTGGAAACACAGGAGTCCCCTTAAAGAACCTGCACAAACACTTTCACTCACAATCACCTGGGCTCTTGCAGAGGGACAGTGGCTCAAGGACAGCCAGAGATGTACATGGAGAAGCTGAGTTGTGGGGCTTCAGAGTGAGGGCAAGAGGGACATCCACCATTGTGCCTATGTTGCACTTGTCCCCCACATGCCCAAATCTAAATCTGCATTAACCTGGTAAACTCTGTTAGGTCCATCCTGATAACTCCCTGAGATCCCACTCCATTGCAAAGATTCACAGGCCTCAGGCAGATGGCAGCTAGCCCCAGAGTACCCTGAGACTTTTGCTGAGTGACCTCAGGCTCAGCACTGATACCAAATCTAAAGCTGCATTAGCCTGGTGACTCCCCGAGACCCTGCCTCAATCAGTTTGCATATCACCTGAGTATCTTTCAGTGGATAAGCCTTATGGGCAAACAACAGGTATAAGCAAGTCCCAGGGTACCTTGTATCCTTTTGCTGACCTGCTCCAAGCCAAAAACTTGTGGCAGCTGGTCTTGGTTCACAGCATGGGCTCTCCCACACACATCCAGGCTCAGCACAGGAAACTACCAACTGTGGATGATTTTTTGACTCCTAACAGGTAGCCTCAGGCTTGTCATAAGTGGTATCTGACATTGGCCTGCATTAGAGTCCCTCCCAAAAAGCCTCAGAACCAACACACCCAGTGGCCAGCTTTAGACCACAACAGCGCACCACTATATTAGCTCCACAAATGACACACACAAAAGGCAGTCTCGGTGGCACCAGGCCCCACTAGGACTAATCATGTTTCATGGAGCCAGCCTCCCATACCACAAATCATACTCTGGTTTGGGCAAATCCTCACAATCAGTCAGCCTGAGGGTCAATCCCACCTGCTAACATGCCAATAGCAAACTTGGCTCAGCTACAACAGGAGGGTACACACAACACACTCAAGGGACACCTGGCTCGGTTAATCAGGGAGAATGTGCTACTGAACCCATAGGACACTTACTACATAAGGCCGCCTTCCCAAGACTGGGAGACATAGCAGCTCTACCTAATACATAAATATAAACACAAAGAGACAACCAAAATGGGAAGACCAAAAAAAATGCTAAATTAAAAATATAACAAAAAAATATCTCCAGAAACAGAACTAAATCAAATGAAGGCAAGCAATCTGCCAGACACAGAGTTTAAAACACTGGTTATAAGGATGCTCAAGGAACTTAGTGTGAACTTCAACAAAGAAATAGTAAGCATAAAAAAGGACATAGAAACCATAAAAGAGAACCAATCAAAAATGAAGAATACAGTCACTGAAATGAAGACTACATCACAGGGACTCAACAGCTGCTCAGATAAAAGAGGATCAAATCAGTGATTTGGAATATGAGGTAGCAGAAGATACCCAGTCAGAACAACAACAACAACAAAATTTAAATTAAAATAGTTTAAGAGACCTCTGGGACAATATCAAACATAACAATACCCACATTATAGGAATACCAGAATGAGAAGGGAAGGAGCAAGGGATTGAGAACATATTTGAAAAATAATGATTGAATACTTCTCAAACTGGAGAAGAAAATAGACATATATGTCCAGCAAGTACAGGGAGTCCCAAGCAAAATGAACTCAAGGAGGCCCACACCAAGACACATCATAATTACAATGACAAAGTTTAAAGGCAAGGAGAGAATCTTAAAAGCAGCGTGAAACACAGTTCCCTACAAGAGTGCTCCTATAAGACTGTCAGCTGATTTCTCAATAGAAACTTTTCAAGCCAGAAACCATTTGTACAAAATATTCAGAGAGATGAAAAGCAAGGATCTACAGCCAAGACTGCTCTACCTGTGAAGGGTATCATTTATAATTGAAGGAGACATAAAGAGCTTCCCAGACAAGAATAAGCTAAAGGAGTTCATTACTACCAAACAAGTATTACAAGAAATGTTAGAGGGTCTTCTTTAAGTTAGAAGAAGAAAAAAAATAAATATGAATATAAAATGGCAATAACTAGTACCTACAAATAATCACTTTAAATGTAAATGGATTAATTGCTTCTATCAAAAGGCCTAGGATAGCTAAATGGAGAATAACACAAGACCCACTCATATGTTGCCTGCAAGAGACTTATTTTAGGTTGAAAGACAAAAACAGACCAAAAGTAAAGGAATAAAAACAATAAGACAAAGAAATAAAAAATAAAACAAAGCAAATGAAAACAAACAAACAAAAAACTTGGGTAGCAATACTTATATTAGACAAAATAGACCTTAAAACAAAGGCTGTAATAAGAGACAAAGAAGGACATTACATAATGATAAAGGGATCAATCCAACAAGAGGATATAACCCTTGTAAACATTGTTGTGTGCGTACCCAAATAGGGGCACCTAAATATACAAAGCAAATAATGATCAGCATAAAATGAGAAATCAACAGTAATACAGCCATAGTAGAGGACTTTAACACCCCATTGATATCAATAGATCCTGCAGACAGAATGCAAGAAAACAGTGGCCTTAAAAAACACACTAGATCAGACAAATTTAATTAATATTTTAAGAGCATTTTGTCCCAAAGCAACAGAACATACATTCTTTTCATGTAAATGTGGAATATTTTTTTAGGATAGACAACATGTTAGGCTACAAAACAAGCCTCAGTAAATGTAAGAATAAGAATATTGAAATCATATCACTAGAACTCAATTACAACAACAACAAAAAGAAAAACACATGAGCACATGGAGGCTAAATAATATGTTACTAAACAACGAATATGTTAACAATAAAACCAAGGAAGAAATCAAAAGATAACTTGAGGCAAGGGAAAATGAAAACTCAATAACCCAAAACCTTTAGAACACAGCGATATAGTCCTAAGAGAGGAATTCATAGCAATACAGGCCCACCTCAAGAAACAAGAAAAATATCAAATAAATAACTTTACACCTAAAAGAACTAAAAAAAAAGAAAAAGAAACAAAGAGTACAAAAAAGGTAATAATGAAGATAAGCATGGAAATAAATGAAATAGAGTCTAAAAGAAAAAAAAAACAATGCAAAACCAATGTAAAAGACCAATGAAATAAACAGCTGGTTCTTTGAAAGATAAACATGATTGATAAACCCTTAACCAGACTAATCAAGAAAAAAAGAGAAAGGACCCAAATAAATAAAATCATAAATAAAAAAAGAGGAGCAGTGACAACAGATACTACAGAAATACAAAGAATTACAAAAAAAATACTACAAAAATTACATGCCAACAAATTAGGCAATATGGAAGAAATGGATGAATTCCTAGATACATACAATCTTCCATGTCTGGATCAAGAAGAAACAGAATATCTTAACAGACTGATTATTACCAATGAAATCAAATCGGAAATCAAAAACTCCCAACAAACTAAAGTCCTAGACCCAAGGGCTTCACAGGTGAATTTTACCAAACTTTCGAAGTTTAATTAACACTTATCCTTCCCACACTATTCCAAAAAATTCAAGAAAAGGGAAATCTCACAGACTCATTTTATGAGGCCAACATTATCCTAATTCTAAAACTAGATAAAGACACTGTAAAGAAAGAATATTGTAGGCCAATAATCCTGATAAACATCAATGCTAAAATCCTCAACAAAACATTAACATTAACAAACCAGATCTAGCAGTACATTAAAAACATCGTACATCATGAGCAAGGGGGATTTATTTCTGGGATGCAAGGTTAGTTAAATATCTGCAAATCAATTAACATGATACACCATACAAAAAAAGATAAAAATGCTTATATCAACAAATACAGAAAAAGCATCTGACAAAATCTAGTATCCATTTATGATAAAAACTCTCAGCAAAGTGGAAATAGAGGGAACATACAGCAATGTAATAAAGTGCATATGTCACAAACCGACAGCTAACATCATACTTAATGGGGAAAAACTAAAAGCATTTTTCTTAACATCAGGAACAAAACAAGATGTCCCACTCTTATTCAACATAGTATTTGAAATAGCAATAAGACAAGAAAGATCAATAAAACACATACAAACTGGAATGGAAGAAGTAAAACTGTCATAATTTGCAGATGATACAATATTATATAGAGAGGCTCTAAAGATTCCAACAAAAAACTACTGGAACTGATAAATGACTTCAGTATAGTAGTAGGATACAAAATAAATATTCAGAAATCAGTTGCATTTTATACACAAATAATAAATTATCAGAAAAAGAAATTAAGAAAACAATCCTATTTACAATTGCATCAAAAAATAAAATAATTAGGAATAAATTTAGCCAAGAAAGTAAAAGACCAGTACTCAGAAAATTATAAGACACTGAAGAAAAAATTAAAGAAGATACAAATAAATGGAAGCATATAACATGCTCATGGATAGGAAGAATTAATAGTTAAAATGTCTATACTACTCAAAGAAATCTATAGATTCAATGCAAACCTTATCAAAATACCAATGGCATTTTTTTAAATAGAACAAGGACTAGTAATCCTAAAATTTATATGAAACCATAAAAGACCTTGAATATGCATAGCAATCTTGAGAAAAAAGAACAAAGTCAGAGTTATCCCGCTACCTGATGTCACTATACTACAAGGCCATAGTAATCAGAACAGTGTGTTACTGGCATAAAAACAGATACATAGATCAATGAAACAGAATAGACAGCCCAGAAATAAACTCACACCTATATGGTTAATTAATCCTATCACAAAGGAAGCAAGAATATACAATGGGGTAAAGACAGTCTCTTCAATAAATGGTGTTGAGAAAACTGGACAGATACATGCAAGAAATGACACCAGACCACCTTCTTACACCATATACAAGAATAAACTCAAAATGCAATAAGGACTTAAATGTAAAACCTGATACCATAAAACTCCCAGAAGAAAACGTAGGCATTAAACTCTCTGACATTCTCTTAGTAATATATTTGTTGATACATTCTCTCATACAAGGGAAACACAGAAAAATAAACAAATGGGACTATATCAACCTAAAAAGTTTTTGCACAGCAAAAGAAACAATCAACAAGATGAAAAGATAGTCTATTGAGTGAGAGAATATATTTGCCAATGCTACGTCTGAAAAAGGGTTACTATCCAAAATTTATTAAAAAAACTCACACAACTCAACACCAAAAAAATTTTAATTTAAGAATGGTCAGAATACTTAAATAGACATTTCTCCAAAGAGGACATAGAGATGGCCAATAATAGAGAAACAAATGCAAATTAAAATCACAATGAGATATCACCTCACACCTGTCAGAATGAATATCGTTAATATATGAACAAACAAGCATTAGTGAGGATGTGGAGAAGAGGGAACCCTCATGCACTGTTTGTGTAAATGCAAACTGGTGCAGCCACTATGGAAAACAATATGCAGGTTCCTCAAAAAATTAAAAATAGATCTACCTTAGGACTTAACAGCATCATTTCTGGGTATATATATGAAGAAATCCAAAACACTAATTTGGAAAGATATATGCACCTGTATGTTCATTGAAGTACTATTTATAATAGCTAAGATGTGGAAGCAACACAAGTGCCCATCAATAGACAATTGGATAAAGAAGTGGCACATATATACAATGGAATATTACTTGGCCATAAAAGAGAATAAAACCTTATCATTTGTGAGAACATGGATGGATCTAGATAGAGGGTATTATGCTAAGTGAAATAAGCCAGACAGAGAAAGACAAATACCATATCATTTCACTTTTATGTAGAATCTAAAGAACAAGATAAATAACAACCAAAATAGAAACAGATTTGTAGATACAGAGAACAAACTGAGGGTTGCCAGGTGGAGGGTTTAAGGGGCTGGGTGAAAAAGGTAAAGGGATTAAGGAGTATTGATACAAATTGGTAGTTACAAAATAGTCATGGGGATATAATATTGTGATAACTGTGTGTGCTGCCAGGTGGGTACTGGAATTATTTGGGAGGATCACTTCATAATCATATAATTGTCTGACCAATATGCTGTATACTTGAAACTAACATAAAATAATATTGGATGCCAACTGTAATTAAATAATACATTTTATAAAAAGGTTCAGTATAAAGGGATTGGTCCTGGATGCGTGGGTTTAAGATCATTCTGCCATTTGCTATGTGACCTTGGACAAGTCACTAAATCTCCTTGGCAGTAGAGCCTGACTGCTGCAAAGGTTGTAGGAGGTCTGCTCAGGCCCACTTAATTGGCACCACTGAGGATAATCTAGTTTCTCTGCCCATCTGTACTTAATATGACATTTACTATAAGCTTGCAATAAAACTACCCAGTAAAAACTCCTAGGGCAGCTCTGTCATACAGACTGCTGAGGTGCTCAAGGACTGCAGACCTGCTGAGCAGTTTCAAGATCTCTTTGTGTAAAGGGGAAGTTACAATAACTCCAGTCAAAAAATGCTACCAGGTCCAAGACCCAACATCTAGGTGGTTATTTTCAGAAAGATGGGCTAGAACTTTGTTTTGTTCTTTTCTTTTTAAAGCTATGCTCCTACATTAATCACAGAGTTCTTATTGGCATACCCCAGGCTGCTATTATTGTCAACTTTTGTTATATTAACAATAACAGCAACAAATGATGGTAGTTTTGTATGAATAATAAGATTCTGCTACCTGTCCAAGGCCATTCCTTACCTTGTGCTCCAGATAGCTTCTTACACCATCAGTTCTTTCCACTTTCCCATACATCACCAAACACTGCTCACCCTTACATTTTTCCCTTCACAATATTAGCATACCCAGGTTCTCCATCCACTAAGAAATGAATACAAATAAGCAAAAACATTTTTTGAACCCTACTACCTCCTTGAAATACTAACTGCTCTATGTCTTCCTTCCGTTTACTGCCCAGCTATTCTAAACACTGTCTACTTTGTCTCCCCTTACACCATCAACACACTCTTGAACATCTATTTTTTTTAGCTCCCATTCCAAATAATTAACTCAAATTACACTCTACATGACTGGACTTTTCTTAATTGACAACCTCAAAGACCCCTCTCAGTTCCTCATCTTCTTTGACCTCTCTGTAGTATGTAATCAGCTTCTCCTTGAAACTATCACTTCCATTAGTTTGCATGACAGTACCCTCTCCTAACGTTTGTCCAACTGTAATCCCTTCTTCTCTGCCCTTTGTCCTTGATGATCCCTCTTCTCCCTGTCCCCAGTTGTGACTGTCCACCCAGGTCCAGTATTTACCTCTCCTCCCAACACCCTTTCTACCTGAGTGATCTTTTCTATCCCCATGATCTCATCATCATCCACACACCACCGACTCCATTTCTTACCATTATCCCAAGTTCCAATTCCACATTTCCAGATGTATTGTAGAAATCTCCACCTGGATGTTCAAATGACATATTCAGACAGGCAGATCTAAATCTGAACTAATGATCACTTTCATCAAAACCATACAAGCTAATAGGTAAGATGATGGTTTTTCAAATTTTATGGGCTTGGGCTTGGGGTCTGAGTTTCTCTCTGCTTTAGCTCTGTCACCCTAAGAAATTCAGTTTTGTGTTTTTATTTCCTCATCTGTGAGATGGTAAAGTAGAAGTACCTACTCCACACAGTTCTTGAGGAGATTAAAAGAGATAATGTATCCAAATCACCACACTAGTCATGGTTCAATGAATGAGTTGTTGTTACTACATCTCTTACCTTTTCTTGTAAGTAACATATTCTTTCTTTTTGTCAGTCATCCTCAGTTGGTCATCCTTGACACCACCACCTTCCATTCAATTAACCATTAAATTCTGTTCATTATTATTTAATAGTATGCCTTGTTTCTATCTCCAGCTTTTCATGTGCTCAGCCTTCTTGACAGGACCAACAACAACCTCTGTCCAATATCTCTGCCCTTCTTTCTACCCTCCACTCCATCTCACACACATGATGGTTTATCTTTCTGAAATACAGATTTAGTACATCATTATTCTGGCAATAAACCTCCCATTGCTTCTCAGTACATTACAGTTAATTGGAATTCAAGGCTCTCCATGATTTTTCCTTGCCTGCTTCACAGCATTATTTCCTACAACTGTCTTAGGAGTATCTCATACTGTACCCAAACTTACTGTATCACCATTGTCTTGCTTTACTGACCCAGTGTCTTTCTTTATGCCTTTCCTATTGCTGATACTACCATATCTGGTTGCTGAAATTCCAGCTTCCTTTTAAAGTCCAAGTGAAATAGCACTTACTGTGACAGTGATTCTTAAACATTTTGAGTTGTGGCCTCTTAGGAAAGGTGAAAATGAGCCAACACAGCATTTGCATGTAACTTCAGAGTACATGAACTACCCCCCCGCATTTCCTTTTGTTACTCACTGAATTAATTTTTATTTATTTAATTATTTATTTAAATTAATTAATTAATTAATTAATTATTTAAAATACATTTGTTGATCCCTGGCCAAAGGGGTCACAGAACTGCCCAGAGACCCCTGAGGAGAGACTGGAAATTGAGGCATTGGGGAAAGAATGGGAGGAGGAACCGGGGAATCCCAACTCCTTCTTGTTTCCATAGTCTCCATTGTGCGTGGGCAGGCCACGCCCCCAAAGAGCCAAAAGCTGGAAAGCACACAATAGATAGCCCAAAACCACCCAGTGCAGGCGGGCACACACGCGCCCAGTGGCTGGTGAGGGTTGGCCAACGTATGTGTGGACCCAAGATGGCGTGGGCTGGCGAGGGCTCCCTCATGTTGACACCCACGGGGCCTGTGAGGGAGTGCACAGATTGGCGAGGGCAGGCATAAACTGCCACCCGCGGGGGCACACGAGTGCAGAGCGGTCTGCAGAAATAGTGGATCCAGGCCGAAGGGGTCACAGAGCTGCCAAGAGACCCTGGAGGAGAGACTGGAGACAGGATTAACTGGAGAGTCCCGGAGCTGACTTCCTCCCATTTCCATAGTCTCGAATTTGCATGGGCAGGTGACACCCCCAAGGAGCCAAAAGCGGGGAAAGCACACAATAGAAGACCCTAAACTGACCAGTGCGGGGCGTCCCCGCTGGGCGCGTGTGCCAGACTAATGCATAAGGTTGGGCAAATAAGCGTCCTTGGGCTGGAGCAAGCCGGTGCACGCCCAGGTGGCAGGGGATCCTGCTGGGCAGGGGATCCTGCTGGGCCAGGGAGTGCGCTCAAGGAGCCAGCATGAGAGTGCAGAGTGATCCACAGAAATAGTGGATCCCTGGCCAAAGGGATCACAGAGCTGCCCAAAGCAGGAGTCAGACACAGATGATAGACTCCTGGAAAGCTCAAACAAATGACCCAAGGTCATATAGGGTCAACAACTGACATCATCAGAGGCAGGCCCAGAAATAAATAAATAAATAAATAAATAAATAAATGATCCGCCTACTACCATAGAAGTTTAATTCACAAGGAAATCTAGATGGATGAATGGAAGCTGAAGCAAAAATAAATAAATAAATAAATAAATTACTTAACAGACACTCACAAAAATGGGAAGAAAAAGAAGTTCCCCCCAAATGAATGGAAAAGGGATATCCCCACAGAGAGAGCTAAATGAAATAGACACAAGGGAACTATCAGATATTGAATTCAAAACAATAGTTCTAAGGAAGCTTAATGAGCTCAGCCAGCTCAAAGATAACTATGAGAAACTGCAGAGAAACTAGCAGGATCTTACATTAAACTATATGAACCTGGAAAAGGACATAGAAACTATCAAGAAGATACAAGAGGATATGAAGAATACCATTTCTGAATTGAAAAACACAGTAGAAGGAATCAAAAGCAGGCTAGATGAAGCAGAGGACTGAATCAGCGAGCTGGAGGACAAGGCAGAAAAAAGCTCCCAGAAAGAGCAAAAAAATGAAAAAAGACCTAGAAAGAATGAAGAGGCATTGAGGGAAATGCAGGACAATCTGAAACGCAATAATATCTGCATAATAGGGATACCAGAAGGAGAAGAAGAGGAACAAGTGATAGAGAACCTTTTGAAAAAGTAAGGATGGAAAGCATCCCCAGTTTAAGGAGAGCAAAGGTCTCATGGGTCCAGGAAGCACAGTGGGCCCCATTCAAGAGTGACCCAAGGAGGCCTACTCCAAGACATATCATCATTAAAATGGCAACTATCAAAGACAAAAAGAGAATCCTCAAGGCCGTAAAGGAGAAGGAGAAAGTAACATACAAGGGGGCCCCTATACGGCTAGGAGCTGACTTCTCAACAGAAACACTACAAGCCAGAAGGGTATGGCAACAAATATTCATTCCAAGTAATGAAAAGGAAGGACCTACAATCAAGGCTACTCTATCCAGCAAGGCTCTCAATTAAAGTAGAAGTGGAAATAAGGAGTTTCCCAGACAAAAGAAGGCTAAAAGAATACATCTCTACCAAACCAGCACTCCAAGATATGATAAAAGGACTGGTTTAAGAAGATGAAGGAAAAGAGTGAGAAAGAGGAAAACCCAGGTACAAAGAGAAAAAATGAATAGGTTTCTATCAGTAATAACTCTCAATGTAAATGGACTAAATGCCCCAATCAAAAGACACAGGATAGCTGAATGGATAAGAAAACATGACCCACACATATGCTGCCTACAAGAGACCCACCTCAGAGCAAAAGACCTACACATTTTGAAAGTAAAGGGAAGGAAAAAAATATTCCAAGCAAATGGGCAAGAGAAGAAAGCAGGGGTTGCAATACTTATATCAGACAAAACAGATTTCAAAACAGAGGCCATAAAAAGAGACCCAGAGGGACACTTTATAATGCTTAAAGGAAGAATCTATCAAGAAGACAAGAAACTAACAGAGACAAAAGGGAAGGAGAGAGGGGAGATGGGGAAAAGGAAGGGAAAGGGAAAGTCAAGGAACATATAGCAAGGACTCATGGACAAAACCAAAAGGGAAGAGCTGAGGGAGGGAGGGGGCAAGGGAAAGTGCTGGGGGGTAAGCAGAGACAAATGTATTTGAAAAAATAAATTAAAAAAAAAGACATAAACATTGTAAACTTATATGCACCCAACATAGGAGCACCCAAATATATAAGGAAAATCTTGGACGACTGCAAAAAAGATATCGACAGTAACACACTGATAGTAGGGGATTTTAACACCCCACTGTCAAAAATGGACAGATTTTCCAAACAAATCATTAACAAGGATATTGTGGAGCTGAATGACGCACTCAATCAAATAGACTTAACTGACATATATAGAACCTTACATCCCAAAGAAGAAAAATACACATTCTTTTCAAATGCTCATGGCAGTTTTTCAAAGATAGACCACATGGTAGGACACAAAGCAAGCCTCAGCAAATTCACAGAGATTGAAGTAATACTAAATTTTTCTTGGACCACAAGGGCTTGAAACTGGAAATCAACCTCAAAGAGAAACTTCAAAAACTTGCAAACTCATGGACACTCAACAGTAGACTATTGAACAATGAATGGGTCAATAATGAGTTAAGAGAAGAAATCAAAAAATTTCTGGAAACAAATGAAAATGAACAGACAACAGTCCAAAACCTATGGGGCACAGCAAAGGCAGTCCTGAGAGGGAAGTTTATAGCTGTACAGGCTTACCTAAAAAGGATAGAAACATTTCAAATAAAAGACCTAACACTGCAACATCAAGAACTAGAGAAACAGCAACAAATAAATTCCAGAGCTAGTAGAAGGAAGGAAATAGTCAAGATCAGAGCAGAATTGAATGACGTAGAGATGAAAAGAACAATTCAAAGGATCAACCAATCCAGAAGCTGGTTCTTTGAAAAGAGAAATAAAATTGACAAGCCTTTAAGCAGACTCATCCAGAAAAAAAGGAAGAAGACCCAAATAAATAATATCAGAAATGAAAGAGGAGATAAAGCAACTGATACCATAGAAATAGAAAGGATTATAAGAACGTACTATGAACAATTATATGCCTAGAAATTGGAAAACCTTGATGAAATGGACAAATTTCTAGAAAAGTATAATCTAACGCTGAAAGAGGAAGAAACAGAAAGCCTGAACAGACTGATAACAACTGGGGAAATTGAAGCAGTCATCAAGAAACTCCTGGCACACAAAAGCCTTGGGCCAGATGGTTTCATAGGAAAATTTTACAAAACATTTAAGAAAGAGCTAACCCCTATACTTCTCAGACTATTCCAAAAAATCCAAGAGGAGGGAAGACTCCCAGACTCTTTTTATGAGGCCAGCATCACCCTGATCCCAAAACCAGATAAAGACCCTACAAAGAAAGAAAACTACAGGCCAATTTCACTGATGAACATAGATGCTAAAATCCTCAACAAAATATTGGCAAACCTCATCAAGCAGTACGTTCAAAAGATTATCCACCACAATCAAGTGGGATTCATCCCAGGGATGCAGGGATGGTTCAATATACGCAAATCAATAAACGTAATACATCACATAAATAAAAGACAAGACAAAAACACATGATCATGTCGATAGATGCAGAAAAAGCATTCGATAAAGTACAGCACCCATTTATGACCAAAACAGTCAGCAAAATGGGAATAAATGGGGCATTCCTCAATGTAATAAAGGCCATATATGAAAAACCTACAGCCAACATCATACTCAACAGGCAAAAACTAAAAGCTTTCCCACTAAAATTGGGAACATGACAAGGATGTCCTCTTTCACTACTTCTTTTCAACATTGTTGGAAGTCCTAGCCACAGCAGTCAGACAAGAAAAATAAATAAAAGGCATCAAAATAGGAAAGGAGGAAGTAAAACTATCATTTTTTGCAGATGACATGATAGTGTACATAGAAAACCCTGTAGACTCCACCAAAAAACTACTCAACCTAATAAGTGAATTTGGCAAAACAGCAGGATACAAAGTCAATATTCAGAAATCAAAGGCATTTTTGTACACTAGCAATGAAATAGAAGAAGAAGAAATTAGAAAAAAAATTCCATTCGATGTAGGAACAAGAAAAATAAAGTACCTAGGAATAAATTTAACCAAGGAGGTAAAAGACTTGTATGCAGAAAACTATACAACATTGAAGAAAGAAATTAAGGAAGACACAAATAAATGGAAGCACATACCATGCTCATAATTGGAAAAATTAATTTTTATTTTTAAATTTTATTTTATTATATAACCATTGAACTCTTAAAGCATAAGATATTTCTTTTGAAGAAGTCATCACATCATTCCTTGTACTTCATTTGGTCTTAATGCAAGCCTTCTTCAACTTCCAGGAAAAAAAAATATTTTATTTGATGTTGTTAATGTTTTTTGTTTTTAACAGGTTTTAAAGACCATCAACATTAGAATCAAATGAGTTCTTGGTAAAAATTAAGATTCTTGGGTGCAACTCAAGACCTCCTAAATCAGAATCTCCAGAGGTGATGGGTGAGGGACCCAGACACACTTTCCTCTGTGCCGCCCTCCTTGTGGCACTGTAAAGCCTTGGTCTCATCCCATGCCCAAGCCAGGAAAACAGCGGCAGGATGTACAGAAACAGCCTTGGTGCCCCTTTAGTCAAACCTAGCCTAATGTGGTTGGAAATTGTCATGGAGTATACAAAGGTTTGCTTCTCCTGCCATCTTCCACCAATATCATTATATCAGTCCAATACTAGTCCCTTCTGTATTTGGGACAGTGACTGCTATGTGCTTGAGGGTATTGTGCCTGGGTCCATGGGCTGCCTTCTCTGCAGCTGACATGTTTTTCCCAAACCCCTCTCCTTCATTGGTAAAGAGATTTCTGCTTAGTCTTGGTTTGATAATTCTTAACACGCTTCATAGAGAATTCCAGCATGCTCTTAATGGAGCTTCCCTGAATTATGATAGCAATTTGAGTAAATGCTTTATTGTTGCTCTCTTACTGTGAAGTTCTTAAGGGTAGACTAAACCAATTTCCAGTTTTTGCATATCCATTGTGTTGCCTTATTTCACCCAGATAGATGAGGTGAAATAGATAGATAGAGAAGGATTACTTCTTTCTCCCTCTCCATTCCCAAAAAGCCTGGGAATATTACAGCTCCCTTTTCTCCTATCTACAACTGGCCCATTTTTTAAATTCTCACCTCTTTCATGAAGTTCTTCCCAAGAAGTTCTAGTGTACATTGATTCTCCCCTTTGGAACTGCCCGGAGTACTTACAATCTATTACAAGAGTTTCTTTCTGACCTGTGATTATATGCAGCCTACCATATATAGCAGTTGGGCACAATAGTTAAGTTCATGGGCTCTGAATCAAAGCAAACCAGGCTCTGAAGCTCTGCTCCAACATTTTTCTCAGCATGGTCTGAACTTTGCTCTGGAACTCAGTTCAAAGTCTACCTAATATAAGTAATATAATATATACTTCATAGTGTTTTTATGAGAATTCAATGAGATAATGCATATAAAACCCTTGGCACATGCTCAGGATATAGTAAGCATTCAATAAATATTAGTCTTACAGAGATGTCTTATGTAAGTCAGAAATGACTAAGTTATGCTACAGTAACAAGTAACCTTAAAACATTGCTTCTTACAAAAAAGGGTTATTTTTCATTCATGCTACATGTCTCTTGTAGCACAGTTAGAAATCAACTTCATCTTCCTTAATCCAGGAGTCAAGGGGACCAAGGAGCTGTTATTGGAACATTGTCAGTCATTGCATCTAAGGCAAAAGTGGTCAAACTAGAAGTGGCTCTTAGAACATCTATCTGCCTGAAAGTGATTCACATCTCTTTTCTGTGCATTTTATTGGTGTAAGTCACAAAGCAGAGTCTGACTTCGATGAGGTAAAATAATAATAATAATAACAACAACAACAACAGTAATCATAATTCTCCCTCAGGAAGAGAAGAAACAGTTATCATATAAGTATTTCATTTATTTTAGTATCCTATTATCTGTTATTTGACTGACATATCTTTTGTGTTCTTCAGAATGTAGCACATAGTAGGAAGATTATACATATTTTATTGGTGGGTAGTAGGTATTCCCAATGTCTGTACATTTTGAATTTAGTTGAATTATTAAAAAGAAATTTCTTGGTGATATATAGCAAATGGCTGAAATGTCAGCTGATGAATGGACAGCAAGGGATCATATAGATCTCTGTTCCCTTAAAATAAACGAAACCATCCATCTGGCACATATGCTTAACTTGAGGATCTTCCAAGTCCACATTTGCCTCAAGATTTCTTCTGAGAGTAAATTTTTACTTCATTTTCTGCAAAATATATGATGTTGTAGTCATTTTTACATTTAGATCCATAAGCTCAGTGCACACACAAAATTCTTTATTCTTCCTGGGTCCTGGCAATTTGGACCTGATGTCTTTGAGTTACCTTAGGGATAAACATGTGGCCTGGACATCTGGGCACCCAGTAGATATAGTTCCCTGCTGTTATAAAAGATGATTTTTTTATTTAAATAAATAAATGTCCAAGAGAGCTGTGGATAGACCAAAAGTGCAAGTCTTCACAGAAAATAAAACATAATCCCCCAGGAAATCTTGGGTATCTCTCCAATTAATTATTCACTATTATCAATTATCTTGCCCTAGTTTTACTCCTAACCTTGAGTATATTTCTTTCAAATCACTCCCAATCTTGAAACTTAGAGTCAAAATTCCTTCCCAAGGTATATTTATGGCTCCAGTGCTTCTGTGGCTTCAACAGATATTACTATCCCTGGAGTCTTCTGCCAACAGTAGAGTAAGCCTCTATTGGGAGAGTCTTTGCTTCTCATGAGCATTCTTTCTCAGTCAGCAATGATCAGATGTCTCACATGACCTAAGCACCAAGTTCTTCCATTACAGCACTAGGAAGAAATTTCCAAGATGGGGGAAGCTATTTCCTTTCAAGTCCCCTACTCATAACTTACCTTCTTCTCTATCCACAGGGCAGAATTCCAAAAGGGAGCCAGGAGAGCTGAAGTCACACAATGCTGCTGGGCTGGGGTGGCCTTCTCGTGGGAGGATCAAAGGGCTACATGAAATAGAAAGATGCCAACCTATTTACTAACTCACTCTTTCCTTTTTTTCTTCCTACCTTCCTTCTTTTATTCTTACCAACATTTTGACTGAATTATGTGTAACCCAAAATTTAAATCAATCTCTTTAGCAACCAGCTCTTTTACAACTTGTTTTTGACACAGACTACCTACTTTTAAAAGGTACATGTCTCTTGTCAGTGCTAACCTGTAACAAAATACATAGCTATTTAAATGTACTTTAACTCTCTTACTTTCTGTTGTAAATCAGGAGAACTGGAATTAAGAATTTCTACTTTGTTTTTTTTTATTATAACATCCCCAGAGATTAACACAGAAAGTCTCCAGTAAATAATTGTGGGATGAAAGCATGAATGAATAGCAATATGGTTGATGTGTATTGAACACAGGCAAGCTTCTTGAGTTCAAAACATAGTTCCACACTTAACTATGTAACTTTTCTGTGTCTCAGTTTCATCTATGAAATGAAGATAATGCTACTTAGCTTTACAAGGGTTCAGCCGCAGATAACATAAAACACTGCAGGTATTTAAAGTCGAAAAGAATTAAATACAGGAAATCAGGTACTTATGAAATAATTGAATAATGAGAGAAGCAGGTTCTAGGATCAGGCTCTACAAACAAGTTTCAAAATACTGCCACCGTACTGACTCATCAAGAGAAGTCGTATATCTGCCAGTCAGAAGGCTGAAGAAACAGGAGGTCACTGTCTCAAGTGCTGATATCAGGATCATATCACCTTAGATGTAACCCAAGGATCAGGAAGCCACCAGAGTTGTTGGCCCCAAGAACACCTGAAATGCAGCAATCTAAAAGCTATCATCACAACTATTACTTCCAGGGTCACCCGGATCTGCATTATGAAAAATGGGTGGCTCATTTACTTCTCTTTGTCTCTTTAACTCATCAAGGAGTTCAAGTTTCAAGAAATCTAATTGGATGAACCTAAAATCACATCTGGACTATAGCTACAGAACATTCTGGGAAGAGCATTCAGCTTCTCAGCCACTGCATACAGGAAGCAATCCTAGAAGTGGGTGTAGTGAACACTGAGCAAGCCAGGCTATAGTATCCCCCGGAGGATTCAAATACGGCTGTTTATAAAAAGTGCCTCAGCACAGTGCTTGGCAGCATGATGAGCACTCTAAATGTTAGCTGTTGTTATTATTATTATTCTGCATTAAAAGATATATCACATTAGCCTGAATGGTCACCTTTCATACATATTTAGTGAGTACTACAGGCAAAGAGTGAAAAGTTTAATCAACTAGCCCCACAAAATTTAACTCTATTGTCTTTAGCACTGAGCACTGGTAGCTCCCGTGCACTTCTCCCCATGCCCCGCATTCCTGGCTTTCTTCGGAGGATTGAAAATGAAGGCAAAGCCTTCCTTTCCATCTTCCAGCTAAATGTTGTTGTGCTCCTGCTGAGGGCTTCCCCGCAGCCCACCTTCTTGGAATCCACAGGACACACAGTTTGGTGGATGGCTTCGAGCTGCAATTATCTATAGAATCCTCTCCAAATGTTTTGCCCTTTATCCATTTTGAGCAGAGCGTGTATTGTGTGTATTTCTATTGTGTAAGGGATTCTCATTCCAGTGGCTATTTATTCCTTTCTCCTTAATCCAGGTGTCTTTCCCCTCCAGGGTCAATTCCAGTTCCTTTTGCCTCCTTTCACATGTCCCTGTGCAAGTCCTCTAAGGACATTTCTCTCACATTGGACAGGCCAATCCACAATATTTTTGGTGCATCATCTACACACCAGTTCTTATGCTGTGCCCTGAGGATCAACAGTATTCAAGCTCTCAAGGAACCTGCAGTTTATCTAAGACCTTTGTGGTGCTCTGGGAACACAAAATTAAGGGAACTAACCCATATTTTAGTTGGGGATCATGGAAGATGGCTCAGCAAACAAAATTATAAGCTGAGAACTGAATTTAAAAAATGAGTGGGAATTATTCAAGTGACATTGACTTAGGGCATCAAAAGTGTATTCTATGGAAAGAAATACATATACAAAAGAATATTTTACCTCTATCGCACCCCCATTCCCAATCAATTTGGGTGTTAAAAGAGTGTTGAGACAAGTGAGCTGGGGGTCAATTTTCTGTTCCCCCACTACAGGTAATACATAGCAATCCTTTTTACTTGGTGAATTACTTGCCAGCCGTTGAAAGCACTTTTGGTGGGGCTGCCCTTCCATGGCTAAATTGTGAGCAGATGTAGTGATCTAGATGGATCAGATAATCTCCTTGAAATTTCAGTCTTGAGTAGGTTGAAAGAAGATTGGAAAAGTCTCAAATTATCATAGTGGTGGTGGGCTTTCAACTATCCATTATTTTAGGATACTTTTGTTCCTCCCCTTCTTGATTGTTTCTTTGTTTTCCCCCCCTCTCAATTCTGTGAAATAACCCATGTTTTCTGATAAATTTTATTTGTTTGTCTGAGTGGTCAGTCTCTGTGCTTTGCACCTAAGAAACTTTACAGGGTATAGGAGGAGATTTTTTTGGTGTGGAAAATTCTTTGATAGCACATTGAAGTGGAAAGTAAGAGTACGAGGGCAAGGAAGACGGAGACTAGTAAAAAACCTATCCCTAAACTGTTCTACATTAAAAATAAGTAATGCATTGGAAAATTAGGAAAGAACAGAGAAGGGAAAATTTTGGTGAACAACATGGTAAAATTGTTTGAACGGCTATTAAAATATCGCTGATCTCTCTAAACATTTCTACCTAAAGCCTTTTCTGCACACAGAAAATTCTGAGTGTGAATGGTTTTGGGGGGTGGTTTGTTTTGGTGTGTGTGTGGGGGCAGTGGAAATGGGGGAAAGGGTTGAGTTCCTTATTTGCAGGGCCATGTTGTGAAACAATAACAGCTTGTGGGGAACTGAGAGAAATTAAAAGATGATGGTATCTTAGAGCCAGAGTACACCATGAAACTATAAATCTCTCTAAGCACTTTCAAACATACTTCCACGAACCATAGAATAGGAACTTGTGCCACTCTTAGCTGGTCTTTATTCAGGACAGAATAATCCACAAGTTGACAACTGTTTATACATTTATACCTTTGGGGAAAAAAACCTGGTGGAAGATTTCTTAACATATTAATAGTAGATACTTTCATAGTGATTTTTATTTTATTCAGTGTATCTTTTCATATACATATTCCAAAATTTCTCTAGTAAGCTTTAAGAGGGAAATGCATGATCTTTTTACCTCATAAGACTGCTGTGAAAACCAAATTATATAACATACAATAGCTTCTGATAAGTGTGAGGTGATTATTGATAGTCCTCTGTTTACAGAGCCCATCCTGGATGGGAAGCCTCTATAGGAACAGCCTTGCTGACTGGGCAGAGTGGCTTTGATGCTTTATCTATTCTCTTGGCAAACACCATTGCCTCCTCGGCAGCATTACTGCTTCCAAGGGGAGCTGCCATAGTGCTCATAGGTAGGGGTTTCTCTTACCCTGAATAACTAACTGATGCTACCTATGGGATATATATCAGAGTGTTCCTACTGACTCTTGAAAAAGACACATGGTAGCCTGGAGAAGCCTCTCACAGCCATTCATGGCCAAGGCCAGGTTCTCTGGCCTCTACCACACCAGCTTCCAGCACCCAGAATGGTACAGGGTTGGACACCTCTGTGACAGGGGTGGGCCCTCTGAGTCAGGGTTGGCCACCACAAGTGGCCTCACAGTCAGTCTTCAAGGCTTGGTAACACATAGAGTGTGGCCCTTAGGAAGCCTTGGTGAGGTCCTAGGAACAGTGGCCCCTATATTAGGGTTCCTGATGAGGGTCTCAGAAGCCATCAGCTTCACAGGGACAAGCCTCTGGAGCCAGTATCAGACCCTGATATCTTCCCAGCAACCTTTTTGGATGTAGACATCCTCAGGTCTCTAGGCAACTTTAGCTATGATGGTTCAGCTAATGTTAAGGACTTAGAAGCAACCAGCTAGTTCTAAGGATTTTTCAGAGACCTTCAACTGATGAGTGGGCAGCTCAGGTCAAGTTTAAATCCTTCTTCATTGTTTAATAGTTTATTAGACCTTGGGGAAAAATTAATTGTCACCTCCCTTGCATTTCTATGCTACTTCATGCATACTTCATTTATCATACTGCAAAAGTTTTATATGCAAATATAAAAATTTTAAATATAAATATATACTTTTTAAATCTTTGCTCAAATGACTATGAGTTCCCAGGGAACAGGGACTAAAAACTGTCCACTTAGTATAGTGCCCAGGACATAGTGATGCCAGTTACTGTCTATGAAGTAAATGATTTTGTCTGTTCATTTAACAAATATTGATTATCTTTCTGCTTTGGGCTAGGCACTGTACGAGGCATTGAGGACACAGTGATAAACAAGATAAAAACCAGCCTCCACAGAGCTTATCATCTAGTGGGAAAGACAAGGGACCACAAATACATTGTCATATAATAAATGTCAAACCGGTGAACACCTTGAATATAACAGATGCCAGGTGGCAGACAGCATCATTTCAGGTGCGGTGGCTGGAAAAGGCCCCCATGAGGTGGTCACATGCAAGCAGAGGCTGAGTTAAGTGAGAGAATAAGCAATTCTGAAATCTAGATAAAGTGTTTTGTACGTAGGAGTAGCAAGAAGAAAGACTGTGAGGTGGGAGTAACCTAGTGTGTCCAGGACCAGACTGGAGGCTGGACAGAAAGTGATGTGAGGTGGCCTTAAGGGAGTCCACAGGAGCCAGACCACGCAAGGCCTGCCGGGTTGTGGAGAGGAGGCTGGAAGGTTTGAGCAGGGGAATGATGTGGTCTGATTTGTGTTTTAAATTGCTTCAAGAGAATTAACTGAAGAGGGTCAAGGGTAAAGCAGTGAGAGCAGTTAGGAGGTGACTGACCAAAAAGATGTTGAGGGATTTGGCTAGTATGGTCTTGCCCTGTACTATGGAGGTGGGGATGTGCTCAGGTGCAAGATATATCAGACTGTCTATTTTTAGGCTGTAGGAAGTAGGCAGGCTCAGCGAGAAAAGAGTTTAGGGCTGGACCAAAAATGTCCAGTTCCCAGCATTGCTATGAAAATCTGGGCAAGGAAGGAAATAAATAAGGCTCAGTTATCAGGGCAGACAAACTAGAGGCCATGCCCTAAAGAAGAAGGGGGAGGACACCATGACAGCTTAGCCCAGGACCTGTCCTGCCCCCATCTCACATTCTCCCCAGAGCCCCACCAGGTGGTGCAGGGGCTCAGGTTCTGGCAACAAAAAGTGCTGAGGTCCTCTCTTCAGCATCAACAGCTGCTGCATCCCCACTGACCCTATTCCTAGGCTGAGGACAGGGAAAAGGGAAATTGTAGCAAAAATGAGCCCCAACCCGACCCCCAGCCAGGTCTCATTCTCCAGTTTGCTGATGGGGGCAGGAATGTGGAGGGACCTCCTTGGGGAAACAGGAAACCTTCTGTTGTCTCCTGGGTTCTCTGGAAACAAATGACTGCAAGGTTTCCTTGTGGAAGCCACATCGCACCCCCTCCTGCCCCTATGCTGTGTGCCAAACCCTAAGCTGAACTCTCCTCACTGAACTGAGCCCACCAGCTCCTGGGTGTCACTTCTATTCATTGGATGTTACTGACAGGTGCAGGAAAAGCAACTAAATGCTCACACAAAGATCTGAAGAGGCTTGTTCCACCTCCATCTTAGTGCTCATTAAAATTTATCTGAAAAAGGATGCTGGCAGGTGGTCCAGAGCCCATCCAGTGGAAAGAGTGCAGAAATCCTACACAGAACTGCCGTGGGGTATTTATGACCATTAGAGTGAGGCCAGATGGCTCTGCCTGGTAGCCAGGACCATCGGAAATCTGGACAAAAGTCCTCAGCACTTCCCCAGCATTACCTCACACTACTCTTTCAACTAAACCTCTTTCCCCCAACCAGTCATGTCCTCGATGTTCTACCCACAAGCCACACTGATCTCCTGCCTAACCTGACGAGTCCTCTCAGCCTTCCCAAGCACTTTCATGTCCCACCCTTAGAAACCTGCCCTCACTGGTGTGTCTCATGTAAAACTCCCTGTGGCAGGCAGAATAATGGTACCCCAAAATATCCATGTCCTACATCTGCAAATCTGACTATGTTCCCTCCCACGGCAAAAGGGACTTTTCAGATATGATTAAGTTAAGGACTTTGAGATGGGGATGTTATCCTGATTGTTTGGGTTGGCCCCATGTAATCAGGACACAGGGGGGTTAGAGTTGGGAACATGACATGTGATGATGACACCAGATGCTGGAATGATGTGCTTTGAGGATGAAGAAAGGAGCCATGAGCTGAGGGACGTGACTGCCTCCAGATGCTGGATGAAGCAAAGAAACAGCAGTGCCCCTGAAGCCTCCAAAAGGAATGGAGCTACACAAACACTTTGATTTTAGATTTCTCACTTCCAGAAATATAAGAGGATAAATGTAGATTATTTTGAGCCACTAAGTTTGTGGTAATTTGTTACAGCAGCCATAGGAAACTAGTGCATTCTTTGACTATTTCATCATGTTCTGCATCACCTTATCTCCTCAACTAGTTTCAACATCTTAGTAATTCAGAGGGCATTCTACTTGTACAAATTACATGGCTTCTACTTGTCCTCAGGGTTTAGAGAAAGAATATTCAATTGGTGAGGGCAGGGGTGCACCATGTAAGAATGAGAGCCTCCAGCGTGGCTTGCAGGGGTATGCACTGCACACTTCATCCCCGCCTAACTTGCTGAATGTGTTCTTACATTCAAGGATTTTCTTAGGGCTTCTATGGTCCAGGTATTGGCTATGGGATACAAGGGTGATCTGGATAGATGGGCTACAGGGAAAGACAAATAGGCAAAAGTGTGCATTGAGGAACCATGGGAGCCAGGGCAGAGTCCGCTAAATTGGTCTATAAAGTTAAGAAAATTTCCCTAGAGGAAGTGATATGAATGTGAGATCAGAACGGTGGGTAAGAGTCAGGTGGAGAGAGCTGAGGTGATGGGATGGGAGTATAAAAAATGTGCAAAACAACACAGAGGAAGATATTCACACACCCATGTTCATGGCAGCATTATTCACAATAACCAAAGGCAGATGTGACCTAAGTGTCTATTGACATGTGAATGGATAAACAAAATATGGTGTATATGTACAAAGGGTTAGTATGCAGCCTTTAAAAAGAGGGAAATTCTGACATACACTACAATGTGAGTGAACCTCGAGGACATTATGCTAAGTAAAATAAGCCAGTCACAAAAAGGACATATTCAGCATGATTCCACTCATGAGGTACTTAGAGTAGTCAAATTCATACAGACAATAAGTAGAAAAGTTAACAGCTGGGGGAGGAGGGATGGCGAGCTACTGTTTAATGGGCACAGAATTTCAGTTTTACAAAATAAAAAGAGTCCTGTGGATGGATGGTGGTAATGGTTGTACAACAACATAAATGGCCTTAACGCCACTGAACTGCACCCTTAAAAAATATATGGAATGGTAAATTTTAGTTTTAAATATTTTACCACAATCTCAAAATAAGTTATTGAAATTAAAAAAACAAGGAGGCCCTAACATCTAAGCGCAAGTACCTGTAATCATTACTAAGCACCTTCCACCTGTCAGATGAATCAGCCCTCCTTCTTTCCCTGGAACCCTCATAGTTAATGGGGTGAAATCACATAAACTTCTGTAACTCCTTTGCTGGAGTTCCTCAGTTCCACCATTGTCCATTGTTCTTGAAGGTCTTTCATTCCACCATAGTAAGAGTTTGCCTTGTATCCACCAGGCCTCAGTCTTCCTTATTTCTGGAAGAGCTGGGGTGTTTCACAGATAAGCCATGCTGCTGATACTGTGGGCCCATGTGGTCTTGCCCTTACTTTTCTGTACATCTCTGGAGCTTGGATACCTCTACTGGTGTTTGGCTGGGATGCTCCCAGAGTGAGTCGCCAGCTTGCCCACAGCTTGGGACGGCCCCAGGGCAGCTGCATGTTCTTCAGCATTGCCATTAGGAGTTTCCTTAATGTTTCTTCTTGCCAAACTCCATTGATCACCTCTTTCCGTAGCTGTGGGGAAATGAATACTTTTTTAGGGCCTACACCCAGAGCAGAGGGACCGGGCATGCAATCACACAGGGCTTTACCTGCTCTTCTCCCACAGGACCCTACACTCCCTAGGGGAGATGGAATGGTGTCCAGGACAGCCTCACTCTGCAACAAGGTCTTCTGTCCCCACCTGTCCTCAGACCCTGTGGCTGAGCCTAGCTCACCCTGCCAGACTCATTATTCACTCATGGAGATTTCTTTCTACAGATTCCCATTCTCTCTCCTTTCCATGGGGATCCTTCCCCATTCAGTCCATCAGATATACCTATCTAGCTCTGATTTCCCAATAAAGTAAAGTTTCAGAGGATTTCCTATGGAGCTTACAGGCCCCAGTGAAATCTCAGGATGTTACTTGACACCATGTCCTTGAATGTTTCATGACAGATAGAATGACTTTCTCTGCCCAGAGTATAGAGAAGGCCTCCAGGGGAGTGTTGCTTAACCTCAAAATTGTCATCCTAGTCTCAACCAAGCCACTCTTTTACCCCAATCTGTAGTACAATTATATAGGTGTTTTCTTAGCACTTCTGAATTACATGGTACAGGAGAACAGAGGTGGGAGAGATTGATTCTGTCTACGGGAGGGTGTTCTAGAGGAAGGATTAGGGATGAGACAATACCAATACTCTTTGACATCAGTTTAACAGCATGCATGGTATTGAACAGCAAACGAGCCCTGTTATTGCTTGTTTCATTATTGTACACTGATGTGGTTGAACCTCCTTCTGAAACTCAGTGAGGCACACAATCAGAGGAGTCAGGATGGGGGGAAAGCCTTGGACCTGAAACTGGAGGATCTGGGTTCATGTCCTGATACTACCCAGGTCATTGAGGCTCTCTCCACACTTCATTGTGACATGACCACTCTCAGGAGGACACACCACCCCCAGTACCTTCACTTCCTTCCTTATAGGACTTCTGTGAGAGTCAAATGGGGTAATGCATCAGAAAATGCTTCAAAAGTTGTCTAATGCTTTATAAATATAAAATAAGAATAAAAAGGATAGTAAAACAATAAAAAGAATATTTATTATAAAAAATGATAATGATAAAAACTCAGCATAAAGAAGTAGGCCTATGAAATGGCTAATTATGTTCCAATTAGCTTATTCTGAATGTTTGTCATGGCCAGAGAAACCTCAGTCTGGGGTGCATACACCCCATATAACTGACTGTCTGAGTTTTGGGTCAGGAAGGATAGAGGGATGTGTTCTCACACTTAGCTGCCAGGAGGTATCTTGAATGACACAAGCATCAACTCACAGTGCTCGTTGCCCCAAAACTAAAAAATTTTAGAACATGCAGTATGTCAGATACCCATTGAATGCAAAAGTCAGCCACCAGTGACTTTTTCTGCTTGAACTGTAGTCTTCGAGAACAGGACTTCTGTAAGAACAGAGATTCATTCCCCACTCCTTTATACACAGGCTTGGCTCTCCCTTTGCTGTGTCCCTCCCCAGAGAGGCTATCCCGACTCCCTGCAGGGATGAAGGAATCAAAGGAGGTGATTGGGAGAGCGAGGCTCACACCACACTCAGCTAAGTGAGAAAGTTGTTAACAGTGAGGTCGGGAAAGGTCAGGTAAGCTGAGCAGGGCCTGCGTTGCCATGGAGTTTGTTGAATTAGACACAAAACAAGAAGGTGCTGGTAAGATGAGATGACCCTGGCTGCCCAAGCTGCAAACTCTCCCTGACAAAGGTGCACACACAAAGCCCTGCCAGGAAGTCATCTGGCCTGGACTTCTTTCTCCTTTCACTTGTGGGGATTTGGGCTGTGGGGCTGAGGGGAAAGGGGGTGTCTTATGTTTAGGGAGCAAGAGTGAAAAGATCCAGCGGGGATCCCAACTTAAAGTCCTTACCAGCACTTGCGTGGAAACTGGGAAATTAAGGGCAGTGAGTAAGTACAAAATGTAGGACTAGGGCCAAAACTGTGAGTTGGAGCTAAGAATAAGTAGCTGATCAGAGACAGAAGACTTGGGAGGTGTAGACCATAGCTGGTAAGGGACCTGCAGTACAAGCCTTGCCTTTGTTGACTGTCAACTGCAAGGTGTGGTGTCACATAGGGGTGGCTTAAAGTGCAAAGCCTGGATGACAGGTCCTCTGCACACTTGAAACCATTTACATTTTTTGCCGTCATTTTCTCACCATCCTCATTCTCGCCTCCCCACACTAGATTCTTCTTGTTGCTGAAGACTTCACAGTTAGCACCCATTTCTCGGATCTTGTTAACAAATGGGCCTATTTTTTTTTTTTTTTCATGAAACCTACCTTTAAGAAGAGAAATCAATTCTCACACTGGGTGCAACCTCATGCTTTATCACCTTCTTTTGACATGTAATCCCACAGACAGGCTTCCTACTTAAGTTGCGAAGAAGTGTTTATCACCTAAACACTTGCCCCTGTTTTCATGGAAGAGGGAGCAGAACTAAACTGCCTCGAGAAAAAGCTTGGGTAGATAAAAAGCCCATAATGACACTTGACTCAAGGCTAGTATTGTGTTTTATTATTGCTGATATTAAAGCATGATAAGCAATATTCTAGCTAATTTATCATGGCCTTCACCTTATACTTTTGCAATATTTGCAATTTTTCCCCTCCCAGTCCCCAGAAGAGAATAGCAAGTATTTTACTTTATTAAGCACTTTATGGACAAGACTTAGAAATATAAGACCTAGTATCTAGTAACTTCCCAGTGTTAGGGTTTTAGAAGTGGCTTTTTAAATATATTTTGGTGTTTTTCAGGTTTCTTTTGCAAGCTAGGCAGTTTTTCTAGTCTAGGTCTTTTTTCCCCTTCAATATCCAATTTATTCATTCAATGCTTTTGAGAATATACTACATACCAGGTACTCTTCTAGGTGCTGAACTACCATAACAAATAAAAACAACAAAATTTTCTGTCCTCATTGGGCTTACATTTTCTTGGAAGAGACCAAGAGTGTAAAAGATAACTACGTAAAATATATAGTAGTGGATGATGTTAAGTCACTTGGAGAAAAAAATAAAGAAGGAAATGGGGATATAAAAATTGTGGGGTGGAGGATAAGATTGGAGATGTTGATCTAAAGAAAGCTTACTAAAAAAGCTGATGTTTGAGTGTAGATCTAAAAACCATTGGGTGAAATGTCTATGTGGATACCTGGGGGAGGAACATTCTAGGTAGAAAGAAAAGCAAGTGTAAAGGCCCTGAAGCAGAAAGGTGCTTGTTGTTATTTAAGAAACAGATTGGTGTACCTGGAGCAGAGTCGAGTCATGAAGAAAATGGGAGCCAGATTGTGTTGGGCTCTCTTGGCCAGTGTAAGGACTTGGATTTTTACCCTTGGGCATGGGGAGCATCAGAGGGTTTTGAGCAGGATCACTCTGTCTGCTCTTTTGAAAATAGGATGTAAGAGAGCAAGAACAGAACCAGGGAAAATAATTAGGAAGCTAATGCAATAACTCAGGCAAGAGATCATGGTAGCTCAAACCGAGGTAGCAACAGTGGAGGTAGTAAGAAGTGGTTCAATTCTTAGAATATTTTGAAAGCAGGGGTTAGAGGACTTTTTTTTTCAGATCAGATGGAGTCAGTGAGAGAAAGGAGAGAGTCAAAGATATCACTAAACTTTGAGCCAGAAATAATGGGAAAAAATGGAACTGCCATAAATGGAGAAGCAGGAGGTACAGGAGAAGATGGTGCAGGAGGAAAGAGCAGGACATTTTGGCTTTGTGATACCCATTATAGTTCCAGTAGGTCAAGAAGGCATGGTTATATTGGATCTGGGGCAGAAGGGACGACATTTAAAGCCACGAGACTGAATGAGCACCCCAAGGCTATGTGTGTGGGTAGAAAAGAGCTTCAACATTTGGAGATTGGGTAGATTGAAAAGAATCAACAAAAGTGAATCTAGACAAAGCAGCCAGAAAATTTAAAAGAAAATCAATTAATATGGTAATCAGGAAGATGAGAGAAGAAAGAGTTTCAAAGAGGAAGGATCAGCTGGGTCAAATGTTGCTGTTGCACATCAAATAGTATAAGGAGTGAGAAATGGCCTTCATGTTTAGGGTGTTCTTGATAAGAGGTTTTGGTGAACTGTCAGGTAAAATAATTCTGCTTGGAGTATGTGAAGTGGAGATGGGAGGAGAGAAGTTAGAGAATGAACAAAAACAATTTTTCATAGGTGTTTTTCTGTAAAGGGGAAGAGAAAAATGGAAATGATTGCAAAAGGAGTGGGATCGAGGGTTGTTTTTTTTTAATATGGGAGAAATAACAGCATATATGAGTGCTGATAAAAATGATTCAGAAAAGAGGAAAAAGAGTGATACTTTAAGAGAAGGGAGGGTGGCTACTAAAGAAATGTTCTGGATAGAAATCAGGTGATGTGTTCTAACACATGGATGGAGCTACCAGCTTTCCTTGGGTCATGGATAGATAATGCTTCTTATTCTACAAAACGCAGGGTTTAAACATTGATATGAAAGTAGTTTTTCCCCCAAAAGAGGGCTTGGAGAAGCAGGATTTCAGCTCCTGAGACAGATAATTATAAGTAGTGTTTGGCCGTTGAAAAACCATGGTGCAGTCACACCAGAATCCCATGGGGGAAGGGAGGCAACATCACTGATTAGAAGTTATACTGATGATGTAATTTGTAATAATTCAGTAGATAGAGATAAGGAGGGACACAAGGTCTTCTAGCTCTTTTTATCTATATCTTTCTACTACTTCAATATAAGTCATGGAAATAAAATATTTCCTTACTAGGTATTAACCTAGTGTATTATTTTAAACCATAGACCAAAGGACATGCTGTGACCAAGCACATGGTGCCTGGAAAAGAAGAGTTGCTCTCCGAATACATGTTAAAGGAATGAACACAGGAATGCACAAAGATATGAATAAATGAATGGCAATTTTGCCCTTTAGTCTGAAACCAACCTACAAAGGTAAACAATTGCCTCAGAGACTTTTGTTGAAGTACCTATCACAGGCTTTGAAGTTAGACATTAAATGTGATTCCCAGGTCACATCTCAATTAGATGTGTTCCTCAATCTATATGAGTCTTATCTGTAAAATGGGAACAGATATAGTCCCTAATCACACAGTTGTTCTGAAAATGAGAGTAAACAAAGAATATTAAGTTCTAGGAAAGGGCCTGACACATAAAAGAAGTTAAATAAATGCTGGCTTCAAAACAACTCTGCTTAATCACCTTATAAAACTCACTGACTTCTCTTCTTCAATATCTTTAATTTTTCAATTTGAGCCAACCCATGGGATAAGGAGTTCCAGAACATTCTCACCAGCTGTGTGAAGTTCTGCTTCTTTCTTTGAAAATAAAAGTATGTTTTTTAATGCCTCGAGCCTCTTCCTCACTCCAATTTGGTGATTAGTTCTCATCTTTTGAGTGGTTTCTCTTTGTTTGCTTTTATGTTTGGACTTTGGGATGGGCATTTGGGGAGCCTGTCTCACTTTTAGTGAAGCTTTAGCCCAAGCACATTTCTTAGAGGCATTCGGTGTAAAGCAGAGTGAGATGTAAGACACAGGGGCCTCAGAGGCCAACATTACTGAATAGAGAAAGACGTCCACCAGGGCGATGAGAAGGATTACTTTGTGGTTGCATCACCCCATCAAATCATGTGTGAATAGAAGGAGATTTGTCTGACATGTCTCTTCAGATGAGGTTAAGAACACTCGGCAGGGGTTGTTGCAGGCATTAAAAATGTTCTCACAGGACCTGAAGAGGCTTGTATGAGAGATGTTTCTCAGAAACCTAGGGCCACCTACAAGGGCTGGTAAGTAGCCTGAGAGGAAATAAGCTGCTTAGAATCAGGAGTCCTCACACTTTTAACAACCAAGAAAGGTTGGCTTATCCACAAAGAAACTTCAGTGGAACAAGAGGAATGAAAAAAAAATTGAGGAGACACTATGCAAGAATCTAGGCAAAGAAATACCTGACATTGGGGCACTCTAGACAGTGAAAAATGGCATTATCCAAGTTAAGTGGGAAGCATTCTCCCCAGCAGCTCTGACACACTTATGTCCTCCTCTCACACTATCATAAACATACCTATGAGTCTCCCACTGCAGGAAACTCCAAAATTCCCTCTCTTGAGACACTTAGCTTTGCTCAGCCTGTATGGATCACAAATTTTACCAATGTGAACTTTTTGTGGTAATCTAGCCAGCCTTCTCTAACTCAGGTGCTTCCTGGCTTTTCTCATCTAGGTGCTGATGTGCTGGCAGCATTCCGAAGAACCCTTCAGAATGCTGCTCAAAGCAGACGGTGACTTCTCAGGAGTCTTTGACCACTGAAAGTGCTGACAGGATGCATATCTCAAGGCATACTCTAACCCATTTTCACAGACTACCATTGGGAAGCTATCCCAGGCTACTTCTGTCTCTACAAATTTTCCCCCAAAGATGTGGGTTTGGATAATGGAGCAAAAGCTGAGTGGAAACCCACAAAGTCAGTGGGACAGAGAATTTAAGAAGGTGCAAGAAAATGGAAGACAAGAATAATGACACCACCACTAATGATGTTTATAGATGACTAATATATGTAGACTTTGGAGATTGTCTTACATGGCTTACCTTAATTTTCGTAACAACCATGTGACAAAGATACTATTGTTATCCCCATTATAGAAAAGATAAAGCCAACACTTGGAAAGGCTGGGTAATTCACTAAACAATACAAATAATGTGATGATCCTGGTACTAGAAGCCCCTAAGCCTATGTTCCTAAATGACATGGCTACTTTGTAAGAAAGAAAGGGACAGCACAGAGGTGGTGGGTAGGTGAATGACTCTTGCATTGGCCTAGAAGATGACTTGATTCCAACCCAACTGTGAGAATGGGAACCTGGAGGAATTCAAGGTGAGAGGACTTTCACCCTCCTGCACCCACAATCTCTGCCTAGCTTTTCCCTCTGCAATGAGGAGTGCAGCAAGTAGTCTGCGGCAGCTGCACCTGTGCAAGAAGTTTGGGGGGCTACCTATCATGAGAAAGATGGAGACAGGTGAACACTCGGGGAATCTTACATTCAAAAGACAAGGTTGAGTTTTATTCTTGGTAAGTAAGTAGAACATAAATACAGATAAACTTCGACAGGAAAGCACCAAAAACTACGAGGTGCCCTTACAATAGCCCTGGGCAACTGAGCTCCCCTGAGAGAATTCACCAGGATTTCTAAATGGGAATTTTAAGAAGAAGAATAAAGAGAATACTTTCTAAGCTGCAGCATCTGATAAGGATGAAGTCATTGTCAGGCTTTCTCCACACATCCCTGTGTTGGACACACAAATTCAGGTCATCAGCCTGGCTTCTAGTAACTAACTCATATCCTCACTGTGTGTGGAACAGATTAAAGGGTATCTGAATGAGACCAGTGCATCCAGCTAGGTTGCCTGGACAGATTTAGAGAATAAGGACAGGTTGCGATTCTTTTTCCCAAGAAAGGCCTCTTTTTATGTCCTAAAACAATCTCAATTCGAGGGGAATTTTGTATGCAATAACGAACAGTGTGACTCCTTGTTTCTCACAGTTGGTGTATGAGGTTCTGGTTTTATTTCTGGTTTGCTCTTATGTAGGATTATGTCCAGAGGCCCGAAGCATTGCTGTGTATTTGGCCACCTCTGGGATCTTCATTCAACATGGCTCACAGTCCTGGGGGTCATTAGACATCCACTCCCACAGAGTGCACAGCCAAACTGTGTGTCTATTAAGAAACCACTTCCCTCCCCAGACACTGGTGCACACAGACCATTTTAGGCTCCAGAGATCTCTCAAGGTCATGCCCCAGTGCTGCTCTCAGGCTGCCCAGCTGCCCAGCTGGTTTCTAAAGAGGCTCGTTGCTATCTCCCAAACTCAAAGATTATACAGCTTTGCTCTGACTTCTCTAAGGGCTAGTCAAGAAGCTTATGCTGAAGCAGAAGAGATTTTAGGTTAGAAAAGCTTTTGAGGAAGCTTTGTGACACCTGATTTAAAAAGAGTGAAGAGCTTTATCTTCTCCAGAGGCTCATGGGTATGTCCACTGGCTATCCCTCAGGAGAATTTGAGAGCATCTTACCTGGAGAAAGGGGGTGGACTGAAAGTCCAGAGAAGGAGAAGAGATCTGTCACTCCCTTCAGCCAAGGAGGCAGATGACAAATAAATGCTACAATGAAAGACAAATCAGTGTCAGAACTTAACTTTTTAAATGGCAGCCTTCCAAGGATTCTGATTCAGAGACCCTACATTCTGCTCCTGGACCCATTGAGCAGGGAGCCCTGGAACATAATTCTACCTCCTCCTCTCCTACCCTCTCCTTTTTCACCTTCTCCTCCTCTTCCTCCCTTTTGCTGGCAAAACTACTTTCTGGGACAATCCTAAAGCTGTTCCCTAGCCGAGCCAAACTGGCAGACACACCAGCCAAGAACCAGAACTGTGGAAGTGATCAAGGATAGGTGATGTCAGTGAGGGAAAGCCCAGAGGTGTGTGTGGGAGCAGGGAGTGGAGGGTAGAGTGCACAGCTGACCCTTCAACACCCACAGGTTTGAACTGTGTGGGTCCACTTGTACACGGATTTCTTTCAATAAATACATACAGTACTGTAAATGTATTTTTTCTTCCTTATAATTTTCTTAATAGCCCTTTCTTTTCTCTAGCTTACTTTATTTTAAGAATATAGTATATAAAACACATAACATACAAAATAGGTGTTAATTGACTGTTTATGTTATCAGTAAGGGTTTGGGCCAACAGCAGGCTATCAGTAGTTAAATTTTGGGGAAGTCAAAGTTCTATGTGGATTTCTGACTGCACAAGGGTCAGTGTCCCTAACACCAGTGTTGTTAAAGGATCGATGGTGCTTAGCTCAGCAAAACAGGGCTAAGTGTAGTAGATCAGGGCAAGTTTTAGCTGTACCTGGAGATAAACACATAAAATAACAGATCCATGGTGAGGCCAAAGTGCTGTGTCCACAGAGATCTGAGTCTGCATGGACAAGGCAAGAGTTTCCACAATCAGGTGGGAATTGTCATCACATCTATACTCAGTGAGGCAGCTAGCATTCAGAAAATAAATCAAATATTTCTGTTAACAATAATTGCATAAAAAGACCATGGATGATCTTTATAATGTATTGTTGGATGTGGTTTGGCAATATTTTGTTGAGGATTTTAGCATCTATGTTCATTAGTGATAAGGAACTATGGTACATTTACAGAATGGAATACTATGCAGCAGAAAGAAAGAAAGAACTATTACCTTTTGCGACAGCATGGGTGGAACTGGAGAGCATTATGCTAAGCGAAATAAGCCAGTGGAGGGGAGGACAAATACCATGTAATCTCACTTATTCGTCGAACCTAATCAACAAAGCAAACAAGCAAGCAAAATACAACCAGCACCATTGAAAGAAAAAAAACAAACCAAAAGTAACAAGAGGGGAGGAGGAAGATGGGTAACATGGAAAAGAAGGGGAAGGGTCAAGTCAGGGAACATGTATAAAGGACCCAAGGACAAAGCCAAAGTGGAAAAAGGTTGAGAGTGGGAGGTGGGGATGGGTGGGGCAGGGGAAAGTGATGGCGGGAAAATGTAGACAAATGTATTTGAACAATTAAAAAAATGTTACACCTAAAATAGCCATGAGCATGGTGTGTTCATTTGCAGTTCTGATGGCTTTTTTTTATTTTTAAATCATGTTTATTCTATGACAGCTGTCTCAATTTTTCTCCCTTTGCCCTCTCCACCCATCCCACCCCCAACCCCTCTCTCACAGTTAATTCCCACTCTGTTGTCCATGTCCATGGGTCATTCATACATGTTGTTTGTTTAGTTCCTTTCCTTCTTTCCACCATTTTCCTCCTTTCCCATCCCCTCTGGTCACTTTCAGTCTGCTCCATGTTTCCATGCCTGTGGTTTATTTTTTTCATTAGTTTATTTTGTTGAATAGATTCCACTTACAGGTGGGATCATATGGTATTTGTCTTTCACTAATTGGCTTATTTCACTTAGCATAATATTCTCCAGTTCCATCCATGATGTCGCAAAAGGTAGGAGTTTCCTCTTTCTTTTTTTAAATGCAGATTGATTTTATTTATTTATTTTTTTAAATGTCAAGATCCATTATAAAATATTAAAAAATTTAAATCCATTATGAAGTCTCAGCAACTAAAACAACATGACTCCAGCACAGAAATAATCAAGTAGATCAATGGAATAAAATGAGCATTCTAGAAACAAATGTAAATATCTCTCTAACAATGTAATATATGATTAAATTGATATTTCATATCAATGGGGAAAATAAGGCTTATTCAACAAATAAGGTGCATGGACCACTATACCTTGAAATAAAACAAATATAGAGCCTTATTTCACACATTAAACAAAAATATTCAGGTAAGTTAAAAATCAATATGTAAAATCTAAAGAGCGTTCAGAGAAAATTCAAAATAATATTTTTCTTACCGTGAAGTAACAGGAGAATCAAGATGGCGGAGGAGTGAGTGGAAGTCACACTGACCTCCTCCCAGGACCAACCTGGAATTACAACTAAATTGTGGAGAAATCATCTGATGTTTCTTACTATGGGTGCATTTGTTGCTCCTTACTATCAAGTTCATTGTAGAGAGCTACAGAGACAATGTTAAGCGTCTTTTACTCAATGATTTCAAGTTTGATGTCTTTCCTTTTTTGTAATTTTATTGCATTCACATTTGTATTTAATCATGTTCCAGTCAAATATACATTGAAAAATCTGTTTTGAAAAATAAACAAGAAATATGCTAAAAGCCCCAAACCCCCCCAAAAATTAAAAAATAATATTAAAAATTAAAAAAAAAAACATGGAGTAAGTTTGTGTTAGAAGGAAAAGGTTTTGAATTCCACTCATGCCCACTCTTGATATAATACTCTCTCTCCCTTTATCCCACCTCCCCAGGCTCCTTGAGTTTCCCTAGGAAAAAAGGAGGAATCTGGCTTTAGAAATTAGATCATAAACATATCTCCATTCCCACTCACTCACACTTCCAAAGCCTGTACATCAGGTAAACTCCCACATCCCACAGCATTATCACAAACACACAGACGCACACAGCACCCTAACTCGCTGATCTGCTGACCACATCTATGCACAGCATCTACGTAATGGGTTTTTGTGCCATAGACCCCTTTGGCAGTCTGATGAAACCTATGAACCCTTTCATAAAATTGTTTTTAAATGTATAAAATAAAATACATAGAACTAGAAAGGAAAATAATTATATTTAAGTTCAGTTTTCAAAGTATTTTAAACACAAATCTGTGGTTTAGTAATATATGGACTTCCGTATTAACACTTTAAATAATGTATTATGACTGATCTTATAACCAATGTTGTACTGACTAGAAATGATATTTTGATATATTTGCAAGAACAGTAAAATAATATGAAGATATCTGTGATTTCTATTGGTAATAAAATCATAGACACTATTGATACTACGTGATTTGTTGCCTAATTCATATTAGAAGAAATGAGACATTTTAGTTAGAAGTTAGTAAAAATAAAATTTTAGTTTTTTCCCTATTTAAGTTCATGGAACCTATCAGTTCTCTCTACAGATACCTTGAAGATCCATGAATACTAGGCTAATAATGACCCAACTTATCCAGTATATGTACTTATATAGCAATATACATATTCATTCATTATACTCACAAACACTTACCTACCAATTCATACATGTACACTTCTAAATCCCACCTCATAAATACCCAACCAACACTTTCATATACAGTTGCATAATGAGAAATGTTTAACAACATGGCCCTAGTTTGTAGCATTTGCTAAGTTCCATACTGCAGATACTGCCACCAAGGCCAATTCCAAGTTATCAATAGATGGCACTGAATGTGACATTGGGAAGAAATGAGTAGTAACACACCATTTTACCATGCTGATGGAGTAGATGTAAATAACCTCGAGATATAGAAACAAGTAAAATAATTAGAAAGAGATAAACTTTAATAATTACTTTTATTTTTATATAATTTATGTAATTATAAATACATATAATTTAATTTTTAATAATAGCTGATTTTTAACAACCAGCTTACAAAATTCTTAAATTTCACAAGGTCAGTATAAGCCAGCTTCAGCATACCACTGCATATGTCTTCATATTCACATATATACCAAACCATTGGGTTATTTCTACATACATATCCAATCATCACTTGTTCACAAATGTCCTTAACTCCTACTCATAAACATACACCTCACTAACACCTTTACTCATACACATGCCTACAACATTCACATCTATCCATCTTTACACACAAGTTGTTCATATAGGCCCTTGGTATATATACTCATAACACACATTGCTACATTATACGTATTCACAAACTCACAATTCATAGCTGTCCTCAAACTCGTACAACCCAAACATAAAAATACAAACACAACCAAAATCCAGTTATACTCATTCATACACACACCATTTCCATGTATCCAAGTGCCTGCTTATTTAAAACACACACACCGACACCCCACCCAATTTACATACATACCAAAAATTTGCAAACATATCAATGCATACATCTATATCATTCAAATACAGTCAAGAACTGATTTAACACTAAAAGTGTATTTGTTACACATACATTCAAATACGAACAACTTTCTTATACCCCCAATAAAAATATATGACTAACCGCCCTTCACACATATGCACATTCACCACCTACCACATATATTATTCTTATGAACTTATGCAGACAAACCCCTCCCACATGTCACCTACACACTCCACTCACACATTCCTTATGTTCTTACACCCTCCTGCCCGCCTGCACACAGACACACAGGACAGGACTTGACACCTCCTTGGCAAAGGCTGCCATTGGCTCTGAGAGCACTTTAAGAGCCAAGGTGGAGACCAGGGCCGGCTGGGTGACCTCAGGCTGATACATCAGTAGAGAACAAGACAGCAACTTGGCCAAAGAGCCCATTGCTTTGTAGAACACAGTCATCAGTGTCTCCTCTTTTGTTTTTTGATTTCTGATTCACTGGATTTGACATCCATTAAATCTCTGTCAAAAGAAACAAAGAGACATAATGGGCTGTGTGGCAGAGTGGCAGAGAAGACTGAGGAAGCTGGTGGTCTGGTACCATTGAAAGAAAAACATGAGTCTAACAAGATCTCCGCATCAATGAAAGACAGTGGCTCATTGCTTCCGACAGGTTGGAGGTTTGGGTAGGTGTATTACACATCAGAGATGTTTGCGTCTCTTCCAAAGAACTGGACCCTGGGGCCTGAGAAAACACCAAAAGGAGGAGAGAAAGGGTTATGTACTGGAATCTATAGGGAAAGAGATTCTGAGTGACATTGGTAGTAGAGGGTGGGGGTGGCCCATAGTCACAGGTGAGCTGCCACAGTGTGGTCCTGGCCACATGGGGCCTTCACTTGGAATCCCAGCCCTTATTGGGTCAAGCCCTCATGGTGTGGGTGCAGAGCTCACAACTCATGTGTGAAAACCTTCAAATGTTTGGTCACTGAGATGGGGTTGGAATCAGGAGCTCTGGTTTATAGCTGGGGCTTTTTCCCTTCATAGCAGATTCTCCATATCTACTTGCCAAACTGAGTTGAGGCACTTGGAGGCCTTATTGTGGAGTTCATCACCCAAGGATTCCAGAAAGCAGAGTGATGTTGACCAGGGTCTGAATCAGCAACTCATGGCCATGAGGGAGGAGGGGTTGGCTCTCAGAGTCCTGGCCCATCCAGCCAGGGCACCTGCATCAGACTCTAGTTCCATCTAGCTCCATTCCTTTAGCAGGCTATCCTGCTCTGTCAAACCAGGTGTCTTTTTGGGATGCAGTCGGGGGAGGAAAGGGTTTGGATTTGAGGACTGGCTGAGAGACCTTGGACGATCCTAAACCTCTCTGAGTCCTAAGCACCTCCACTGAAAACAAATATTTATTCCTAGTGAGCTTTAAGTTTTCTTCTAGCTCTAAGATTCTGGGATGCTTATTACTGAGCAAGGTAATGCACCTATACTATATTTATCTGTTAAGTGGTAATATTTAACAATGTCTATATATCTCACCTTGTTGTGAACATGAGTAAGATAATATAAAGTGCCAGCACAGTGCCTGACCCAGTGTAAACCTCACAAATAGCTATTGTGCCTTCCAAATTGAAAAAGGCACTTGTAGGGGATTACAATGGGAAGTATAAAAATATGACATATAGTCCCTGCCCTCATGTTGCTTATATTCTAAAATAAACAGAGGTTCCACTATTTTCCAGGCTATACTAAGATCAACTGACTTTTGAATAATTTTGTTTAAGGCATCATGAGTGAAATATGAGACCCAAGGCTTTCTTTTGGACTAACTGCCACCAAAGAGAAGGATGGACCAAGTTGACACCATTAAGTGGCTCAGGAAAAAGAATCAGAGTTCAGAGGAGGGAGGGAAGGGTTGGAGTAACCCAGGAAGTCTACCCAGGGCTGGAGGGCTGAGCAGGTGCCCTCCAGGATGAGTAAGAACTAGACATACCAGGAAGAGAGATTTGTGGACTTAGCAAACTGTCTTCCTGGAGTGGGCAAAAAGAGGTACTAAAGCAGGAAAATGAAAGCCATGTCCTACAGTTTTCATTTATGCAATTTCTCATACAGCAAGGCTTTAAAGAAGGACCTACTTTTTGACAAGCACTACCATTAAACACTGGGGCATGCAAAAATAAGAATGGCATAGTCCCTGCCCTCAAGGGGATCTGCTCTCATTAGGCTTGTACACAGTGCCTTCAGAGGGACAAGTAGGAAAAGTGTGACAGAAGAGAAGGAGCCACTCTAGCTTCTCCCAGCGGAGATGTGGGTAGAAGAAGGTTTGGTCAGGGAATAACAAACAATAACTAAAGTTTATTAAGTATTCTCTCTGTGTCCTATACCATCTACACATATTACCATCTTTTATATGCCTGTCTGTTCTATGAGGTAGGTACTACTATTATCATCATTTTACAGAGGAGGAACATGTTGAAGCAAGAAGAATATTGATTCCCTTTGTGGGGAAGGTGAAAGGGGGAGCCTGGACAGTGGGGGCAAGGTTTGGACAGTGCCTTCAAAGATGCCCGTTCCGCTGTCCATTTCCCTACTGCTGTTGGGCTGTCCTCCTCATGCCTTCGCTAGAGGGATCTTGCACCCTGTCTCTGGCTAATACCATCAGTGCATCTGCCTAACCCGCGGCCAGGACTTGTGAATGCCCATTTGCTCAACACATAATGGGGATTAGAATTCATTAATGCACTACAAATTAAAGTATTAATAACGGCTACGGAGTTTAAATGAGAGCCAGGGAAGGGAAGTGGGTGAGGGGCCACCCCTCCCACATCTCCCACCTAGCTGCATTGTTCTGGCATGGGCAATCCTGCGGTCTTTAATATGCTGTGACAGCCGCTGAAGTGACCTCAGACAATAAACAGGGCCTCCTAGTTAAGTATTAATCTGCCAAAAGAATGACCTTCATCCACTAAAGAAGAGATGTTTTTAAAAGCCTTGCCAGTGGAGGAAGGATCATTTGCTTGCTCATTTAGCATATTAAAAGGGTATTATTGCTACAAACAAGAAATCTAAATGAGGCCTGGGCCGGAGCGGTGGATAACACTCCTGATTAAAGGTGCATGGTAATGATGAACACGGTAGGCTGAATCCCTTATTGTTCACCAACATGGCAGGATCTGGCTGCTGGACAATAAGACATTGAGTCCCAGCTGGGACCAGGTGCTGTCAGGAAGGAACAGAATATGACCAGCCACCGGGGTGCTGCCCACCCTCACCCTGACAGGTGGGGCTGGGGGAAATGGGTATTTGAGGCAACTCCAGAGCAAGGGAGCCCAATGAGGCACCTCAGGTAATTCCCTGGCGTGACCACAGCCTTCCTTTGCATTTCTTAATGCCCCACCTTTGACATGTTTACTTAAAGCTTCTCCTGTCCCTGCTGGTCAACTCTGTGGACAGTGCCTTTCCTGGGAGCCCAGGCAGCTCTCCGAGGGGTGATTTTGTGCTTGGTCTCAGGAGAAAGAGTCAGGCAGGCAGAGATGGGGAGAGGGAAGTTTGAGATGTTGGCAGGGACCTGAGTCAAGAAACTGGGTGTCTGCTCCTTTAGCCTGTGGTAGTCTGTCTGGGGAAGATGGAGCCTGGTGAAGCCATGAGCATAGGGAGAAGAGGACTATAATTAAGTTTAAAAAACCCCAAAAGATACAAATGTAAACTCCAACAAAATTTGGGGGAAAGGGGTTCTGCTGTGCTCCTGGTATTGCATTAAGTTACATGGAAACTGAGAGTTGACCAAAATTTAAATCCAGCCCTGGGGATTTAGTGTCTATGGAAAAAGGTGAGAATGTCCATAGGGAACTGATAGGAATAAAACAAAGTTTTAAAAATACAGAATATTAAGAATATAAATGATTATTGATAATGGGAAATAGTGGCAAAACTAATTGAATTTAATTAATGTAATTACAGAATTAAAGGGGGAGTGGAATCATCATTAAAGCTAATAGTGCTGACATATTTAAGTTCATTTCTGGTCTACAGTCTCCTGAGGACAGGGACTTTGCTCATCTCTGTGTCTCTGTCATCCAGTATAGTTTCCGACACCCACTAGATGCTGTGGCTGAGACAGCACTTTTTGTTCTCCACATGGCTTCCTCTTCCTGGGCTAAAATGAAGAAAAATTTCTCAGTCTCCCTTACAGCTAAATGGGAAGCATATGATTAAGTTTTGGCAAATAGGAACATGAGGAGAAGTGATATTCCCCTTCTGGTTCAAGACAAAGAAGAGACAATTTACCTCACCACTTCTCCCTTCCCCTGTGGCAAGGTCCCTGCCATAGTGACCTTGGCCAGTATGTGGTGAGACAGGGCATCACAAGATGAAAGGATGACAAGATTGGAGAATCAAGATGGCTGAGGAGTGAGTGGAAGTCACACTGACCTCCTCCCAGGACCAATCTGGAATTGCAACTAAACTGTGGAGAAATCACCTGGAACAAACAACTGAACAATAGTGAGAGAGGAGCTTTATAACCTTGGGAAGACAGAAGAATCAGCATTAGCACCACCTGACTGGTAAGGAGTGTGGGAGAGACTTGAGAAAGCGGGCAGGGTACCCATGGGTGGCAGCACCAGAAGGATATTGAAACAGCAGGTTGGATCCCCCTGAGGAGAGAGGAGTCTAAATCATGAGTGGGAATCTCCAGCCTGCAGCACCAGAGCCCAAAAAGTACACAGATAACAGCCAGCTGTGAAAAGCAGCAGGGTTGTTCTCTGCCAGAGACAGGCAGCTGGAGACACAAAGAGCCATTTAAAGGGCCAATACATAATTTTTTTATTTTCAGCCACTTACCTTGGTCTCCAGCAAAGGCAGGAACAGAGTGGTCTAGAGATGCCTGAGGAGAGACTGGGGAAGGAGGCTTTGGGGAGTGAACAGAGAGAATAGCTGGAGAGGCCCAGTGCTGACACATCTCCCATATGTCAGCAGCCATCTAGCTCAGGCAGACCGCTCCCCTGAGTGGCAGCAACAGCATGAGGGAACCCAATAACTCCACCCCCAGGAGGAACTCCACCTGCAAGTGTCCACCCGCAAGACCTGCAGTGTCTAAGCAGGCCTCCTGAGTGCAGAGTGACTAGATTAAAAACTGAAGGAGACAGCCACAAACAGTAGATTCCTGGAAGTCTTGAACAGACTGCCTAAGGTCAGACAGGGTCAACATCTGACATAATCAGAGGCAGATCCAGAAAGGAAAAACAGAGGTCTCCTACCATAGAACTTCACACCACAAAATCAGGAAGTCATGGCAGATCAGTTTAAGAAGCAGAAGCTAAAAAGGAGTCTCACAAATAATGGGAAGACAAAGAAGCAACCCCCAATCAAAGGGAAAGGAGGAATCTCCAGAAAGAGAACTAAATGAAATAGAGGCAAATAAACTATCAGGTACTAAGTTCAAAACAATGGTTCTAAGGAAGCTCAATGAGCTCAGAGAGAGTTACAGAAAACTACAAGGAAACTATGAGGAACTTACTGCAAACTATATCAGCATGAAAAAGGACATAGAAACTATCAATAAGAGACAAAAGGAAATGAAGAATACAGTTTCTGAATTGAAGAACACAGTAGAAGGAATCCAAAGGAGGCTAGATGAAGCAGAGGATTGGATCAATGAGCAGGAGGATAAGGTAGAAAAATGCTTGCAGAAAGAGGAAGATAATGAAAAAAGACTCAAAAAGAATGAAGAGGCATTTAGGGAAATGCAGGACAATGTGAAAAGTAATAATATCCATATAATAGAGATACCAGAAGGAGAAGAAGAGGAGGAAGGGATAGAGAACCTATTTGAAAAAGTCATGATGGAAAACTTCCCTCATTTGAGGAGACAAAAAGTCGCACAAGTCCCCGAAGCACAGAAGGTCCCATTCAAGAGGAACCCAATGAAGCCCACTCCAAGACATATCCTAATTAAAATGGCAAATATCAAAGACAAATAGAGAATCCTAAAGCAAGCAGGGGAGAAAGAGGTAGTAACATATAAGGGAGCCCCAACATGGGTAGCAGCTATGTCTCCATATGTCTCCTCAACAGAAACACTACAAGCTAGAGGGAATGGCAAGAAATATTCCAAATCATGAAAAGCAAAGACCAGCAACCAAGACTGCTCTACCTAGCAAGGCTGTCAATTAAAATGGAAGGTGAAATAAGGAGTTTCCCAGACAAAAGAAGGCTAAAAGAATACATCTCCACCAAACCAGCATTGCAAAATATGCTACAGGAACTGCTTTAAGAAGATGAAGAAAAAGAGTCTATGAATACCCAGTTCCTTTCACAGTCACCAATACTTCATATAACCAATATTTTTAATGCTTATTAATCTGATTGTGACAATGATGTGTTCTTTTAATTGTTGCCTTATTATTTGTTGAAACTAAACCTGTTTTTGTATATTTCTTGCATATTTCTATTATTTAAAAAAACTTTAAGTGACTTTTTGGTATTCTTTATCCATTTTTTGATTAAATTATTGTAGAATTTTTGCCCTAAAAAAACCAAACTATTAATCTTTTTAAAAATGTGTTGCGAATACTTTCCTATTCTATTACTTGTCCTTTAACTTTTTTATATGTATATTACTTTATAGTCTTAAATGTTTAATACGGTCATATTGTCAATATCTTACTTTATAGCTTCTGGGTTTGAATATTTGGCTTCAGGGTAAGAAAAATATTATTTTGTATTTTCTCCTAAAACTCCTTAGATTTTACATACTGATTTTTAACTCACCTGAATATTTTTTGTATAATGTGTGTAATAGGGCTCTATATTTGTTTTATCTGAAGTAATAGTGGCCCATGACAGATATATACATTTGTTTCTAGGATGCTCATTTTATTTCATTGATCTACTTGATTATTTCTGTGCTGGTGTCATGTTTTTTTAATTGCTGAGACTTTATAATGGATTTAAATGTTTTAATATTTTATAATGGATCTGGACATTTTAAATAAATAAATAAAATGTGCATTTTAAAAAAAAGAAAGAAAGAAGGAACTCGTACTTTTTGCGACAACATGGATGAAAGTGGATTCCCTTTATGCTAAGGGAAATAAGCCAGTCAGTGAAAGACAAATACCATATGATCTCACTTATAAGTGGAATCCATTCAACAAAATAAACTAATAAATAAAATAAACCACAGGTATGGAAACATGGAGCAGACTGAATATTACCAGAGGGGCTGGAGAAGGAGGACAATGATGGAAGGAAGGAGAAGTTACTAAACAAAGAACATGTAAAAAGGACCCATAGACATGAACAAGAGTGAGAATTTACTGTGGGAGCAGGGGTGGAGGGTGGGATGGGTGGAGGAGGGCAAAGTTGGAAAAATTGAGACAACTGTAATAGAATATATATAATTTAAAAATAAAAAAATTTAAAAAAGAAAATAAAAAATATTAAGATAAAAAAAAAGATGAAAGGAGATTGGTCCCTGAGTTACTGGGTGGAGGGCGAACCCCAAACAACCTGTGACAAACTCTTCAGACTTCTGTTGCATTGCATCACTGAGCTATAGTTTACCCATTGAAGCATAGGAGTTAATTATCCTGATTAATATATGTGATGGTTGATAAATATTTGTTGAGTTAATAACTGAATATTCTTTAATCCTCACTATAATTTTAAGGTAGGTATAGTTATTTCTGCCTGACAGATAAGAAAAGAGATTCAGAGTTAAGAAGTAATAGAGCCAGAAGTTAAATTTATGTCTACAAATTCCATGCTATACTGATTGTGGTTCAAGAATAGTACATATTTTATGCAAAACTTACGAAACCCTATCTCAATGTATTAGAGGTTAGGGATTTTCCAAATGAGAAGGTCCCCTGGTCCTCATTGCTGTTGGGACAGGGTAGTCATTTTGGATGCAGTTGAGGCCTTCTGAATTCTAGCATTTTAATGAAGAGCTTTGGCCAAGTGTTTTCTCTGTTGGGGTGGCAAGGCAGTGATAGGGCAGGATTTTTTACCCTAGCATTTTTCAGCTTAAGAAAGAGGTATCTTCTCATAAGTAGGTGATCAAGACCAGTCTCCTCAGAGGGATGGACTCATGCTGACTTCTGTATCTCATCTTCTAAATAGAGTTGTCAACCACCCAACATTTTCCAAAGCTCTGCAGCCCGGTCTGCCTGAATTAGAAGCATGAAAATAGTTGAAGGTAAATATTAACAAGTTGATTCACACTGTGAGTCCCCTTCTTATGCTGCCACTGCCACTGCCACAAAGAAGACATATGGTAATGTAAGGAGGGGGAAAGACCTCCACCCTATGCCGAGGGGGAAAGACCTCCTCCCTATGCCAAGAGGGAAAGGTGCTCAGTATATAAGGGGGGAGGGAGGTTTTTGTGGAACCAGAAATAAGTTTAATCTGTGAGAGGAAAACTAATAAGGCTCAACTATAATGGATAAGATCAACTATCTGTAGAGAAATCCAGAGGGCAAAAATGGGTTGTCCTCAGTCTCCATTAAATATATCTCTCTCTGGTTCTCTTCAAGTCTGAATATTCAGTTTAGCTAGCAGAATAAACACTTACTGAGTAAAAACTATGTGCTAAGCATGGAGCCATATGCTGGGGACACAGATGTGAGTAAGAAGGATCAGTGTGGCTCACCCAGGCTGAGTGTCAGTGAAGCACCCTGTAATCCCGGGAAATAGCTCTCTCTCCCCGAGGGCTGCCACAAAACTGTAGGGCACCTTGGTGGGATGCGGTGCTGCCCAGTGGCTCCCCTAGCAGCCAAATTCCTCTGAATTAAAAGTCCTTTCTTTTCTCCACTCTCCATACTTCTTTTTAAGATCTGTGTTTCCCAGGGAACTGCAGCTCTATGAAACTAGAATCCATACAGCCCTGGACATTAGAGCTGAACAAATCCAGAAGGATTGCTGTCACCCAAGCTCTCCATCTTAAAGATGAAGAAACTGAGATTCAAAAAAGGAGAAATGATTTGACTGAGGTCACTCTTTGGGCTTTCCTGGGGGGAACCCACATAATTCATGTGTCTGTTAACATTTAAGCCAGAAAATGTATTAAAGTTATTTAGTAAACTAATCATTAGATGGTCAGGTGAGGTGGCAGTGGGAGAAAAGGTAACTGTCTGCTCAGTATATGCTACTTGGATCCCCTCCCTAACTTGTGTCCATCCTTCATTCCGCTCCCTTCCTTAATTCCAGGTCCTCTTCAACTCTCACTTCTAAAGCAATTTGAATGCAAAGACCATAGGGAAATTGGAGCCTGAGAGAAGTCCCTTGGCTGAGAAATTAGTCAATCTAATTACCCTCTCATACTGTATTTATCTCAATGGAAAGGGCTGCCAATGATCTGTCAATGACAGACAAGGTGAGTGTGAAGTAGTTGCAAATGGTTGGGGTCTTAATTGTGTGAGCTGCCTTAAGGGACATGACATTCTTTCCTGGAGCCATAAGACTGGGCCACCTCCACCCTGACAACTTTTGGCTCAGTCCATTGCTCTTTGGCATTCCCATGGCAGATGGGCTGGGGTGACAGCTCATTCACAACTGTTCCCTGGGGGTTCCAGCCCAGCTCAGTTGTTGCCTTCTCCAGAGTGCCTTCCCTGACCTCCTTCCTCAGAGTTCATGCTCCTAAACATCTTGTACACACCTCTATCACAGGCCATACCATGTGGCATTGCCACTCTGTTTCTCTGCTTTTCTTCCCCAACAACTGAGAACTTCTTGAGAAAGAGCCCATGCCATCCTGGTTTTTCTGTCCCTGGCACGAACACAGGGTCAATGCACAGTGTTACTTAATAAATGTGTTTAAATCAAAGTAAAATTTAAGTCAATTTTCAGTGTCTAGAATTTTACCCTTGCTCTGATGTTTCACCTGGCTCTGCCCCATGAGGCTTGAATCGGTGCTACTAGATAGCCAGGCCTGTTCAGGTATTGTGTCTTGGAGTTCACCTACAATATCATAGCCCTGTGGGATAGGTTTTAAATCTCATCTTCATTTAAAGAGAGAAGTAACTGGTCTAAATTTTCATAGCTGGTAAGTGCAGAAGGTAGATTAGAGCATTGGTCTGTCTGACTCTGCAGCCCATGGTCCCCCACAGACAACACCCTAACTTTGTTGACTCAGCATGTCCTGCTTACAAGCATCTAAAATTGAAGATTGTCAATGGTATTGGTGGCCTCTGTGAAAATCACTCCCTAATTTTCTGGGTTGTTATGAAGTCACCTACTATCAAGACTGGATTTTACAACTTCATTTCCCAGTGACATCTGCCTCTGCATATGGTCCTGGCTCTGTTACAAAAGCCCCTCCCTCACCTGAGCCAGAGCAGCACTGCTCCCACTGCCTCTGGCTGCTCTGCAGGATTTCACTCAGGCCTTCTTTCAGATTCTGGGCTTCAGTCTCTTATGAACTCCAGTGGCTTTTACATAATAATGACCAACAAAAACAAGAGCTGTTTTCATTAAATGCCCAGGACAAAAATCCCCTGCCATAATCCTCAGAGATCAAATAGAAGGTCTTACCAGTTTGGCTCCCCAGGCTTGGGTCTGCTATTCATATATTCCCATATAATTCCCTGGTACTTTGATCTATCTACTTCCTGCTGACCTCTCTGTTAATTTATTTACACTTTCACTCTTAAAAACTATATAAAATAAAGACATTGTAATTTTTGAGTCATCTAGAAGGTATCTCTGCTCACACTTTCTTTAGCTACCACATAGCCTGATCTCTCCCCTATAGCATCTCAAAAGTCAATGGACACATGCATACATGTCATCTGAGAATAGAATAGAATAGAAGGAGAACAAAAAGGGACAGGGTTAAGGAAGGGAGGAGGAGATGCTGGACAGGAGAGAGAAGAGGAAGGAAATACTGGGTAAAGCAACAGGTTGAAGAAATCTGAGTAGAGGCTAGAAGAGTGGTCAAAGTTGTGGGAATGAGAGAAAGGACCCTTGGAGAACCACAAAAAGAATAGGAGGTGGCAACTGCAAGGGTTATGAGGTCATGAAGTTTGCCTGGTGAGTTTTCTGTTTCCTGGGTTGAGAATTCTACTCTGCTCACAAGAAAGAAGATGCCCTAGAGAACACCTTCAATTCAGGATTGGGGTGCCAGGGAAATACGGGTCCAAAAGTGATGGAGAGAGTCTCAGTCCACTGGAAAGGAATGCCAAGAGGTATTAAATACAGAGTGTAAATATTCAAAGAAAGATAAGAAGCTCAGGAAGAACTTGAGGTCTGGAAATAACTCTATTGTAAATATCTGTATTTTGCTGACAGACCAGACGGCTCCAGATGCCAAAAACGAAGCAGCCTGCACAGGTGATGGATTTTTCCCCGGATATGGGACTCTGTGCCACAATTAACCTCTTGATGAGAGATTCCTCTCAATTAAGTTTTAGTTGACAGGTGGTAAAACCTGGACAACTGGCAAGACTTGACTGACACCTGGAGAAGATGAAGCCATTAATTCTTTCTCTTCTTATCTCCCATTTTAACTTCCCCCTCCTTCTTGTCAAATATGCTTAGCCTCTGAATACACATTTCCAGTGTCTTTCTAGAAAACTTGCCATGAACTCTTCCTTCCCCTGCCCCAACTTCTATTTGGGCTGAGCACCTCTCCTCTGGACAGGGGTAACACACTGTATAGATTTTTAATTACTCTTGAATTTATTGGGATGACATAAGTTAATAAAATTATACAGGTTAGATGTACAATTCTATAATACATCACCTGTGTATTTTATTGTGTGTTTACCACCCCATGTCAAGTCTCCTTCTGTCACCGTTTATCCCCCCTATTTCCTCTTTCACTTCTCCCCACCCTTTTTTCCCCTCTGGTAACCACCATAGCACTGTGTGTCTATGAGTTTAGTTTTTTGTTTTTGTTTTTGTTTAATCCTCTCACCTTTTTCACCCAACCTCCCACCAACCTTCCCTGTAACAGCTGTCAGTCTGCTCTCTGTATCTATCAGTCTGTTTCTATTTTGTTAGTTTATTCTGTTCATTAGGTTTCACATGTAAGTGAAGTCATATGGTACTTGTCTTTCTCTGACTGGCTTATTTCAGTTAGCATAATACTCTCCAGCTCCATCCATTCTGCCACAAAAGGTAAGATATCTTTTTTTATGGTTGAGTAGTATTCCATTGTATACATAAACCACATGTTTTTTATCTTCTCATCTACTGATGGGCACTTGGGCTGCTTCCAAATCTTGGCTTTTATAAATAACACAGCATTGGGCATAGGGGCGCATATATTCTTTCAAATTAGTGTTTTGAGTTTCTTTGGATATATTCTCAGAAGTGGAATGACTGGGTCATAGGCAATTCCACTTAATTTTTTGAAGAAATTCCATATTGTTTTCCACAGTGGCTGCACCTGTTTGCATTCTCAGCAACTAAGGTTCCTTTTTCTCCACATTCTCACCAGTACTTGTTGTTTGTTGATTTATTGATGATAGCCACTCTGACAGGCATGAGGTGCCATCTATTGTGGTTTTTACTTGCATTTCTCTGATGATTAGTGACATTGAACATCTTTTTATATGTCTGTTGGCCATCTGTCTGTCCTCTTTGGAGAAGTATCTATTCAGATCCTCTGCCCATTTTTAAACTGGATTTTTTTTTGGCGTTGAGTTTTATAAGTTCTTCATACATTTTGGATATTAACTCCTTAGTGATAACTACAACAGCATGAAAAAGGACATAGAAGTCATGAAAAAGAACAAGTCAGAAATGAAGAATATAATAGCTGAAATGAAGAATACACTAGAAGGAATAAACAGTAGTTTGGATGAAGCAGAGGATCAAATCAGCTATTTGGAAGATAAAGTAGCTATTTGGAAGACAAGGTAGCAGAAAACATCCTATCAGAGCAGCAAAAAGAGAAAAGAATTTAAACAAATGAGGACAGTCTAAGGAACCATTGGGACAACATGAAGTGTAACAACATCCGTATTGCAGGGTTACCAGAAGGAGAAGAGAGAGAAAGGTATCAAAAACCTATTTGAAGAAATAATGACTGAAACCTTCCCTAACCTGGTGAAGAAAAAGACACACACATTCGGGAAGTGCAGAGATTTCCAAAGATGAACCCAAAGAGGCCCACACCAAGACATGACATAATTAAAATGTCAAAATTTAAAGACAAAAAGAGAATCTTAAAAGCAGCAAGAGACAGTTAACTACAAGAGAGCTCTCATAAGATTGCCAACTGATTTCCCAATAGAAATATTTCAGGGCAGAGGGGATTGGCATGAAATATTCAAAGTGATGAAAATCAAGGACCTAAAACCAAGACTACCCAACAAGGCTATCATTCAAAATTTAAGGAGAAATACATAGTTTCCCAGAGAAGAAAAAGCTAAAGAAGTTTGTTACCACCAAACCAGGATTACAAGAAATATCAAAAGCTCTTCTTCTTTTTTTTTTAGTATAATCAATAAAATATATATTTTTTTATTAATTTATTTACTTTTTAAATACATTTGTCTCTGCCTTCCCCCCACCTCTTTCCCTTGCCCCCTCCCACCTTCCCTCCCTCAGCTCTTCCCCTTTGGTTTTGTCCATGAGTCCTTGCTATATGTTCCTTGACTTTCCCCTTCCCTACCCTTTCCCTGCCCCCCCTTCCCTCAAAAGCTCTTCTTTAAGAAGGAGAAGGGAAAAAACAGAGGAACATAGTTAAAAGAATAAAATGGCAATACATATATACCTAGCAATAATCACTTTAAATGTAAATGGATTAAATGCTTCAATCAAAAGACAGAGTAGCAGAATGGATAAGAAAACAGGACCCACATATATGCTGTCTACAAGAGATTCACCTGAGAATGAAAGATACACACAGACTAAAAGTAAAGGGATAGAAAAGATATTTCACGCAAATGGAAAGGCAAAAAAAGCTGTGGCAGCAGTACCTATACCTGACAAAATAGACTTTAAAACAGAGGCTATACTAAGAGACAAAGAAGGACACTATGTAATGATAAAGGGAGCAATCCAAAAATAGAATATAGCCCTTGTAAATATATTTGCCACACTGCAATTTTAAAAATAGCACTTAGCGCCTTGCTTATAATCTCTCTGTCTTCTCTACCAGATTGCAAGCTCCTTTAGAGGAAGAACTCTGTTTCACTCACATACTTTGCTTTAGTTTCTGGCACAGTAGCACAGTGCTTGTTATATCACACAGGCCAAATAAATGTTTGAGTGAATGGATGACTAAATGAATGTCTATGAACGAACTTTGAATCTAGACCACTATTTTGTGTTCTAATATAGAGGTTTAGAGACAGAACATGCATATTTTAAGAAATTAAGTAACTCAAAATAACACTAAACCAGTCACCACCACCCCCTCCCCCAGCCAAACACCTCTAAGCCAGTCACCAAAAAACTACTTTGCTACTTTGCAGTCACCACGATAGTATGAACATGTCTTACTGTGTCTATACAAGTGTCCAAAGCCATTACTCACTCACTAAGTGGAATTGTTTGCTTTTAAGACTGCTTTCTCTGGAGGGGCAGGGAAATCACACACCTAGCAGTCATGTGCTCCTTTGGTGCCAACCTGGCTTCACACTGAACGCCACACCTGGGCCACTAGCCACAGGAAGTCATGCCACTCTGTGTGTGTGTTACACACCTGTGCTGCTCAGCATCACATCTGCAAGTGTCACATTAACAGTGAAAGAGACATCCACAAACTCCCCTGAGGGAAGGCACCGTGCATCCCCACAGGTTCTTGGAGGACTCAAAGGCCAGGATGAGAAAGCAGCTCTGTAATGGAGCAGGCAAGAGTTTCTCAAAATTCGGGGATGATGTCCCTTGGGGACAAGAAAGGCAGCAACACTCTTGCTTGAATTCATTGAATTAACAAAAGGAGAGGCACATATAAAACTCTTGTAAATAACCTTTCTACTTTCTGGTGAAGAACAAAAGAAAAGTAGAGGGTCACTGTTGTAAATTTTCTACTAAAACTCTTCTCAGAACCAGGGAGCAGTTCTTTCAAGGAAGAAGGTAAGATGTTGGGAAATGCTACATGCTTGCTTTATGGCTCTTAGGGTTAGAAATGTCTTTTGCTCGGATGGCAGGTTTAGAGAGGTGGGCAGCATGAAATCCAGTGAGAAGAAGGCATGAAACTAGATATTTGGATCAGGCTACACCTTAAGAGAGAAGGAAATAATGGTTTTTATGTTTTCCAGCCAGGCCACCCAAAAGTGGAGAGCAAAAGAACATTAAGGCAGAATCCATAACTAAGAAAAAGCCATGGGCTTTTAAACCCTGATCTTCATGTCAGGCCACAGGAGAAGTGCATGAACGCTCTGTCTGGGGTACTACCATCACTGGGCCAGCATGATGAAACCCGATATCCGGGAACAGCTCACAAAAGACTTACAGCTACTTACAGGAAGTGGGAAAGGTGGAACTGTGGAATGCACCATGCACACGCTGCAATAAGTTCACAAATCAGTTGCTGAAATTGTAGATTCTAGACACCATTGCATAGCTACTAGAGGACCTCTGATGATGAGATCTCGGAATCTGCATTTAACTAGCTCCCCGGGAAATTCTTATCATGCTGAAATTTGAAATCCAATGGTTTAGTACTTAAGAGGGCACATTTTGGGTAGAAGAGTCATCTATTTGATGTTTTATGCACATTGACTGTGTGGCTCTAGGAGGTTGCTTTAATCCTCAGTCCTCAGTTTCCTATCTATAAAAGAGAAGTAATAATAATAATATCAATGTTTAGGGCTATTGAGCAAATTAAATGAAATACTGAATGTACAGTGCTTAACATAGTGCCTGACACATGGTAGTAAGTGGTAGCTATTATTATATAATATTTATTACAGTCTATTTTGGTAAACAAAATAAATGCACAGGAAATAATTGTAGAGAACTAGTAACCAAGTGACCTGATATTTTCACAGCCATCATGAAGGACAATGTTTTCCCTTTTAATGTGCCTCATTTATTTTCATGAAGAAAATACACTACATCTTTTTCTGTTTCTCCTGATGGGGTGACCCAATTGTTGCTACAACCTTCCTGCAATTTTTCTAGGGAAATAATCTTTGATTGGGAAACTGCGAGTACCTGCTTCAGAACCCAGCTGTCTGTGCCCTTACTTACTAGCTGTGGAGATAATAATAATAACCAACTTATAGTGCTATCATGAGGATTAAATCACATAAATCATGAAAAGTGCTTAGTGCAGTATCTGGCATATAGTAAGTGCTTATGAAAAAGTAACTATTTTTAAAGGTACAGGGCTTTCAAAATAAACAGACATTCCCAGGGGACATGTACTCATATAGTCACTCAGTGAATGAATTTTTGAACTTACAGTATGTCTAAGGTTGTTCTTGGTTCTGGGAGCATGCAAAGAAAGGCTAATCCTTTCCTTCTAGGACATTAGTTATAGTGATGCTTAAAACAGGAAATGGCATGAGATTATTATTATATGGCAAAATCAAATGAATAACATATGGAAACATGCAGTGATTTAGGGGAAGACAAACCAAGGAAGGTTACAAGAAGCCAGGATAGACTGATCTGAATAAGATGGTATGATCTTGAAAGGGAGAGTTGAACCAGAGCCAAGGTGAAGAGGACATATGCATTTATATGTAAAACGCACATACCTAGAGGGTAGACTCATACAGTTACCTTCAGAAATTCCCTGCATTCTGAGCCAAAGGTTGATTCCATGCCACCAGAGAAGGGATGAAGTTATCAAGATGCTGGAAGGCTGCAGGTACACAGAGTATAGCAAGAAGACTGCTTTCAGGTGTAAGTTCAGATCTGGAAGAACAACCCAGACAGACTCAGTCATAGGCTACACAAATGTATTCTTTCTTTTTCATTTTTTCCCCATGTTTTCCCTACTTTTTGTGGGAGGGAGTAGAAGGAGTAAGGGAATTGAGTGTGCAGAGTCTATTCTCACTGAACCTGCCACAGAGACCCTGCATCTTCCACCCACATCTCCCAGTCCCTTCTAACTCAAAGCCACGACCTTGAACTTGATCATCACTATACACTAAAGATGCTAACTAGGAAAGAATCAGGAGCACAGGAAAACAGAGAACCAAAAAAGAAGAAAAATAAAAGGGAAAAGAAGAGGAAAGATGCTGAGAAGTCCAGAGAGAAAAAGTATGAAGAGAACAAGGGGCAAACATGTCATCTATTGTACTTTGAAACTGTTACAAATGGATAGGTGGATTAAGGTAAGGTGATTTATATTACCATCATCCCAGTTTCTGTGCTTTTCTACTCACCATTTATACCTAGAAACATTGCCTGAGATCTTCTGAAAGTACACACACAAGTAAATATTTTTTTAAATCTACGAAGTCAGTCATTTATTCATTCATAAGGATTTACCAAGTGCCTCCTATATTCCAGGCACTGTGCAGATGCAGAGCACGTAAAAGTGAACACAAGATAGGTGACAGTGTACAGCTTTATTTTAAATAACCCATCAGGTACTTTTGAATTGAATGCTGTAGCCTAAATGTGCTAAGCATTGCAGAAAGCACAAAATAATTTTAAGACATATTCTATATTCTCAGAAAGTTTACAGTCTGCTTGAGGATATAATAGCAATGTACCTGAAGTAATCATCTCTGAATAATTCTAGTCTTCATTGATTTTTCATCCTTCTGTACTTTTATGTCTGTCTATCTGTCCACTCATGGCATACCTAGCACACACTACCTTGTACTGCTGCTGACCTGCTCATGCATATACTTATGTAATCCTACAAAAGGCCTGCATCCATCAGCCTATGCTGTTTAATAAACTGTTGCACAACTCTTTAACTTAAAACAACAACTACTCATTTTGTCATGATTCTGTAGGTGCAGTTTTGATTGGGTTCAGCTGTATGATTCTTCTGGCCTTGGCTGGGTTTATTCACGTATCTACTGTCAGATGCTAATGTGCTAGGCAGCTCTGCTTCTGGGGGTTAGATGGATGATGACTAGGGCATGAGAGGTAACTGGGAAACATGGTTCTAACCTTTTTCTGATTGGTCTGAATTTCTTCACATGGCAACTTGGCAGAGTTCTGATAGAACTGGCAGAAATTTGCAAAGTTTCCTGAGGCCTCTAGGCTTGGGTCTGACACATTGCCACTTCTGCTGCATTCTATTAGCCAAAGCAAGTCACAGGATCAGCCTGAAATCAAGGGGTAGAAAAAAAGACTTTACCTTTTGATGGGAATAGCTGCAAACACATTGCAAGGGTACAAATATGGGACGGGGTGCACTCGAGCCATTTACTATCAGTCTATCACTTGGTCTGTTAAGCTTCTGAAGAGAGATGCTATTTACACATTTTTGTATTCCTAGAGCTGGTGGAATAATAGCTGGCTCTTACTGACAGTATAGGAGCAAAAAGCAAGTCTAGAGAACTGAGAAAGTCTCCCCGAAAAAAGAGCATTTAATGTTGAGATTTGAAGGATATATAGAGGTTAACTAAGCGGAGAGCATTCTAGTCACAGAAAACTCTATGTGAAAACTCTGGAAGTTGAAAGGATCCTGGGATATTCCAGGAAGAGAAATAATGAGTAAGATGGGAGAGTGGTTGCGCTGGGGGTGGAGTGGAGGAGAGGATTCTGTAGGGCTAGGCGGGCACTGTAATTGAGAGCCCTGTAAACCTTGATAAGGAATGTGGGCAGTGGGAAGTCATTAAAGAGTTTTAAGCAGGGGAGAGAAATGATGAGGCTTGTGTTTCTAAAAGATCACTTTGACTGCAGTATGGAGAATGGATTAAGGGAGACGAATGTAGAAGTGGGAATAATAACATCCTAGTTTAAATTTGCAAATACCTCTGGCAAGATTAAAGGGTTGTCAGCTACTTACACTTTAAGGGTATGATGCAGGGCAGAGATTCCCCCCTCCCCCAATTCTGAGCTGCCAGAACCTTAGATCTGTTCAGGAAGAGGAGAAAGGAGACTTTGCAGGGAGCACACTCAGCTTCCCCGCAATGTGTAACTCCTGCCAATATCTAGGCAGGAAGAACAATAGAAAGGTCATTGATTAACTTTTTTTTACCTTTCTGTTAGCAGAACTAATCATCTGAATTTAAATAAGACATTTTGTTTTGATTAAAGTAATAGCCACAAATAAGTTTAAGGAAATTACTTTGCAGGACATTCAAATCTAACAGGATTTTATTTCCTGTCAGAAATGAGGTTAACTTCTGCTGACATCTAACAGTTGCTATCATTTATTGAACTCCTACTATGTGCCAGGCAATTTACATAGTTTATCTTATATGGTGCTTCCCATAATCTCCTTAGGTAGATGCAATCAATCATTCCATCTTACAGATGAGATTCAGAGAAAATATACCACTTATCCAAGGTGACACATGAGTAAGAGCAGAGCTGGAATGTCAAGCAGCCACTTTGATCCCAACATCCACAGTAGCTAGCAATCACTCCCTAAGCCTTACAATGTGTCAGACACAAAGTCCTCGGTTTGCCTTATATTGTTTCATCTTCCCAACAACCCTTTAAGATAGCTGGTATTATCATATCCACGCTACAGATGAGGAAAATGAAGTTCAGGAAGGTCACATAGCTTATCCAAGTCCACATAGCCAGGTCTAACATCAGAAGCTGTATTTAAAAAAACACTTTTTTAAATCCTCACATGAGAATATGTTTATCAATTTTAGAGAGAGGGGGGAGAGAGAGAGAGAGAAATCAATGTCAGAGAGAAACATTGATTGTTTGCTTCCCGTACACACCCCAACTAAGGATCACACCTGCAACCCAGGTATGTGCCCTGATTGGGAGCTGAACCCACATCCTTTTGGTATATGGAACCACATTCCAACCAATCTGGTCATCAAGCCAGGGTGGAAACTACATTTTTAACCATAATACACTGTCTCCCATGGTCTCCACTTACACCAGAGTCATGAAAATATTGAATTTTCCCTAAATAACCACACCCTTATTTCCTCCAACGCCCATGCACACAAAGCTCTGAATCATGGATAGAGTTAGTACCCTCACATTTCCGTCCGTGTCCACCACATCAACTGCAAGCCTCCAAATGGCAGAGCCTGAGTCTTGGACCACTGCCTAGCTCCCTCCAGCACCGAGCAATGTGATCCAAGCCCAGAACTGTGCCCGATCTGTGCTCCTCACGTATGTTGCCATCCTCCCTTGCACATGTGGAAACACTTACAAGCTCAGTTCTCTGAATGACTCTGACTAGCAAGATGGCCAGGTAGGCAGCCTGCCCCTGAAGCTGCATCTGCACATGATGGATCAATGCCACTCTCAGAACAATGATCAGCCAGCCCACACCCTGCCTCCCCCAGTACTGAGGCCTTGGGGAGATATGGCTGCACTTGGATGCTGCCGTTCCACCATGTCGTCAGTCACCAGCATGAGAGAAGCCAGCTTGGCTCCTCAGGCAACAACATTGGGAGGAATAATGAGCTGCTCTGGGGAAGGCGAGAGCTTTATGATCAGGAGACATACGGGGCTGTCACAGTGACAGATGGGCCTCAAGGCCCCTTCCCCACTACACTGCCCCAGTGACCTAGACTCTCACCTCCAGGTCTGTCTGCCCCTTGAGGCTGACTTGGGATGGCAGGGGGGCAGAAGAAGGAGTATAGGACCATGCAACTGGCAGAGAAGCAAAAATATACAATGTTCTTACAAGAGGTTATTTGAGTGTTAGCAGTATGCTTACATCTAAAAGCCCCTCAGACCCACTTTATTTACCTATATCATGGGAGAGTTAGTTTGACTTTCACCTCTAAAAATGTAGTATCTGTCATCTGTAAAATGTGGATAATGAATATACCCATTATTGTATATGTGTGGGAGAGAATCCTAGACTCGAAATCAGAAGACTTGAGTTAAAACCAAACTCCTTCTTTACTTTCTGTGTAAGTTTGTTAAGTTTCTTGACATCTCTGAGCCTCAGTTTGCTCATTTTTAAAGTGACCATAATGAATGCATTTCTCACAGGATCCTTGAGAGAATTAAAACATATATGTGGAGCACTTAACACAGTATCTTGTATAGAAAAGGTGTACCGCAGATGCAGATATTTGTTGATTAGGTTGTGAGTTTTGAAGTATTTCCAGTGAACACAAGATATTTTTAAACTGGAAGACAGAATGTTTACTTTTAGTACTTGATATTAGTCTAACTATTGCATTGGTATCAGTACTGGTATTGTTAGGGATAGGAGTGTTTGGAGGCAGAGAGGCTGGTATGTTCTACCTGTGTTGAGGAAGCTGTTGGCTCCAAAAGTGGATCTGTGCACTCTAATGACTCCAAGACTATTAGTTGGGTAAACTTAGCTGGACCGGAATAGAGCTAGGGTGAGCAGTGGTGGAGGTAAGGGGAGGACAGTGAAAGAAGACATGGCAGAGAAGAAGAGAACGAACGAGGACATGGAAGATGTTGACATTAAGAAGGTGAAAGGCCATCTTGTCTTTTCTCTTCTTGAAAACCTTCCAAGAACCCATGGATTGCAAGAGGAAATCCATGATCCTTGACCAGGCATGAGCCCCACACAATGAAGCGATATCAGCTCCTACCATGTCTCCACATAGCTATGCTCCATGTCTCCACATAGCTATGCTCCAGCTATTGCTTCTTGATGTCTTCGTCCTTGGGGCTCCTTCTGGGTTGAAGGCCATTCAGCTCTTTCTTGCCTTATAAAACTAGCACAGATCCTCCAAGTGTCACCTCTGGAAAACTCTTCCTGAGTCCCTGAGGCAGAATCAGTCCTTCCTTCCTCTGCATGACACTGGGACCCTGCACACACCTCCTTTGACGGCACTATTTCAGGACTATTTGCTTCTTTCCTTGCCTCCCATGCCAGGTGAAGCTCTTTGGAAGTGGAATCTGTCTCTTGCTTATCTTCATAACCTGGCACTTGAACTGTGGGCCTGGAGCATGTGGTGTTATCAATGGGTTATGGAATGACAAGAGTGGGAGAGGAAGAGGAAGAGAATGAAGGAAAGGGGGAAGACAAGAGGGAAAAGGAGACAAAGGATGGAAGAGGAAGAGGAAAGAAATATAAAAGGATGAGGAAAGAAAAAAAATGGCATTAGAGAACAGAGGGGAGAAGGGAAAGGAAGAAAGAAAAAACATGCAGCCATTAAGTGAAGAGAATAAAAGGTAGAGAGTATAGATAAAGAAAGCAAAGTGATGCTTGAAAAAAGATAGAAGAAATGAGTTCCAGAGAATCTCTGGGAATTTCTCAGCACTGATTGTCTGGCCTAGGGCCTTCTGCTTCCCATATCTGCATCCTCACAAGGAACCAGGTTTGGGTTCCCACTATCTGATCCACATCTGGGACATCTGTCAACTGAGGTGACTGCAAGGCCACTGTGTAAAGAAAGTGTGACTTCTCTATACCTTACACACACAGCAGGTCCCTCTGTGTAAAAACAGTCAACACTTAAAACATAAAGTAGGTTCCTGCATTCCTGCACCTTCTTCCCTGCTGTCACCTACTCCAGCTGGATCTGTTCAGGTAGATGCCACTGGAAAATTATTGGCTGGAGTCTGTGTGGGGCAGACTGAAGACCCAGCTGGATTTAACTGGACCCAGTAGGTTTTTCTATCTTCCCTGGGCTGAACTCCACTAACTCTCCCAAAGCTCTCCCTCTCACTCAATTTCAAGAAGACACAGCAGCTGTGCTGACCTGGCAGTCTAGGTATATGTGCTGCCAGGTAGGGTCATGGGTACACTGCAACAGGAGTTACCCAGCAAGTGCTCTGGGGGCAGGACTCACCTGGCTCTCATTGTTCTCTGATAAGTGCTGGACAGTCTTCCCCAGGCAGTACTCACCCCTTGTAGAGCAATCAGAATGGCTTTCTGAGTGTGGGTATTACAGGGAGCTTTGGCACTTGAGGTCAAAGTAAATATCATTAGGGGAGGAAGTGCCTGGAGGCCTCTCTGCACCTTTATATCTCAGCTTCCCAAGGGAAGCTGTTGGGGGCTGGACTTAAATAAGTGGCTCTTCAGTTAATTTCAAGACCCACTTAATTTGCATGATTTGGCCCTGGTCGCTTCCACCTTCTTCCTGATGCCTTCTCCCTTGTGAGCCTTCTCCTTCACACATAATACCACCAGAGCCCAATGTTCCTATTTCTTTTCTAATCTTTTAAGATGGAGGAAAATCATTCACTTACTTGGGCAAAGAGTGAGGTATTGCTCTTGAGGGATTTTCCTTAACCACACTCAGGCTGGAAGGTTCTAGCAGCAGGAAGAGGAGAATGATGTGTGTGAAGAGAAAGCAAGGAAAATGTAGAAAAGTTCTACAGGGTTTCTCATTTTTCTGGAGGATAAAGAGATGCAGTTTTGTTTTTACTTCTATAAGGGGTAATGGAGAGTAGATCTGTTGGAGAGTAGAATGGAGAGTTTAAATTCACGGGGCTCATTTTATTTTTCTTAAACTACATACATACACAGGCACACACAGTGTGTCCAGAAAGTATCCAGCCACACACTATGAAAAATAGGCTTTTATTGATGAAGATACAAGATACAAGAAACATTGTACATGGGACAATGATGCCTCGGTCCCGTTCAATGATGCCTTGGGACCTCACAGTTCTCCCTGTGTCTCTTTCACTTTTCAAAATACTCTGTAAAATCCTTTGTTGCAATCGCCATCAGCTGCCCTGTTGTATTTTCCTGAATCTCATCGACTGTCTGGAATCTCTTCCTTTACAAAGGTGATTTTAGTTTTGGGAAAAGCCAGAAGTCACAGGGCATGAAATCTGGGCTGTAGCGGGGCTGAGTCATCTGAGTGATTTGATGTTTCCCCAAAAAACTGCATTAAAGGGGAAGAGCTGAGGGAGAGAAGGAGGGAGGGGGCAAGGGAAGGTGACGGGGGGTAGGCAGAGACAAATGTATTTGAAAAAATAAATTAAAATAAAATAAAAAAATAAAAAATAACTATTTTTTTATCTTTGAAAATAAATTTTTTAAGAATAAAAATAAAAACTCTGCATGACATGTGATACAGGAGCAGGCACATTGTTGTGATAAAGTTGCCAATCACCAGTTGCCCATAGTTGTGGCCTTTTGAATCATCCAAATAGTTTCTGTGGAGGAATGTTCAAGCTTAATACAAAAGTTGATGCAGATTCTTTGCTCTAATCACTCAGTCATTTTGAATGCAGCAGCCACTCAGTACACATGCTCATCCAATGGCATTTACCTCCCCCACTGACTAGTACAGTGAAGTCACCATTGTTCTCGCATGTGTATTCCAGTCCACTCTCCTTGGCTGCCAGGTTACACTGATGTCCCACAAACCATTCTTGTGTGTGTATGTGTGTATTTGAGAGAGAGAGAGAGAAACATCGATCAATGTGCATGAGGTGATGCTCCAAGTAAGAGACCACAAAGCCAGGGTTGCAGGGCTCATTTTAGCTTACAACCAAAACCTTCACCATTTACCCCAGGTTTTTCTTCATTGGAAATATGATGAGTTTAAACTCTCCTGCTTTTGCTTCTAAACACTGAAATGAAAGATAAGTGAATGTGAACAGGAAGAAATAAAATCTTGAATGAACCCTAATCCAGAGAGAATAATTACTCTTAATGAAAATTTGAAATTAACCAATACTTTGCTTTTTTCAGTAGGTATAGAGTGACCCTAGTTGATTGACCCTTTACTGATAGCTGTTAAGAAAGAGAACACTCTTTTTAGTGAAAGTGTTGTCTTGCCCAGTGATGAAGGATGGGCTTACTCTAAAGATGCCAAAATTCTCCTTACACCTACCCTCACTACTACCTCTTTACTGAAGGCACCCTTGCCGAGACTGTATCTCTCTGCCCAGTTATTCAGTTACTGATTATTTAGTAAGTAGTTGAGAGCAGTGGGATATCTGGAAAGGGTTTGTAGTGCTCCATTTTTCTGAAAGTGGAGAGTACAGGAAGGAGATGAGGGGCACAAAATAAGGCTGAAAAACCAGTTGGACTCAGATAACAAAGGCTCTTACATGACTGGCTGAATTTAAACTCCACTTTGAAGAAGGGAGATGACACAGTCAGTTTTGTTTAATAGGAGGTGACTTTGATCTATGAGTGTGGAAGGGGGCCCAGAAGCCTTTAGCAAGAAGGGAGGCAGGAAAACTAGTCATGAGGCAACTGGAATAGTGCAAGGAAAAAAGAAATAGAGGGCCTGACAAAGGCAGAGTGATGCAGTGAAAAGGAGCAAGGGTCATTGGCATTTGACATACACCTGGCTTAAAACACTTGGTCAAGTCAACGAAACAACAGCACAACAATGCACTACTCTCTCAAAGCTGTATTTTATTCAGCTATTATTAATAACTGATTTGATTCAACCCATTCTGTTGTATAACCCCTGTCTCCTGCAATTGTCTGGTCCTGGTAACAGTTTTATTGGCGCATAGGAGATACATTATAAATACATTTTATATTGCACACTGTATTTTAAGCAAATTTGAGACATCTTTGATTAGGCACCTTTGCAACGATAGCCTTGTTCAGACAGATAATTGGGTGTTCATTTCTATTTTATTTTATTTTATTATTTTTTCCAGCTTTGTTCTCTCCCCCTTGGCAAAGCTACAATCTTGCATACACATGTCAGTGGATAAAAACCCTTGAAAACAACTCTTCAGGAGAAATCTAATTTACTTTTTAATCTGGTTCGGAAATTTGCCAGAAAAATTTCCACCGACAAGCACCGCCATTTATTACCACTTATCACACAGCCAGGCTGTGCTCTCCCTCCTGATGGGGCTAATGGAACAGGGGAGGAATCTTCTGATACATTATTTATTTGATACAATCTATCCAGATAAAAATCTATGGACAGGAGAGGACAAAGTTTGACCTTATCCTTCATCTTTAAGGGATCTTCCCCTTTGCTTGTTCAAGGAACCCCCCTGTCTCTGTGCCCCTGTGAAGGTTCATCTTCCCTCAGCTCTGGGACAATCATCCCATAGAGATTCTGTTTTGACTTTACTTTCTTCCTCTGGAATCTACACCACCCCCTCACACATTTGCTTGTGTTTGACCTTGAAATGATTTTCAAGGATTTCATGCTTGTTCTGATTTGCTTCTTAGGGGCAGAGACCACAGTGACACTTAACACAGGCTTATCCAAGTTAAATTTGGGGTGGCCCAGAGTTGGGGAAAGAATATTGATATAGGCCAGCTGGTGACCTTACGCTAGTAATTAAATCCCTTCAGGGTCCCCATCTATAAAATTAAGAAGGGATCTCTACAACCTTGACTGGCTTTCAAGGTCCATGGAGGCTGTGGGTCTTTGGGAAGAAACAGGAGACCTGGGGCTGGAGTTCTGGTTTTTGGAGATCTGCCTCCTAGCTGGCTGATCTTCAGTAGGCTGACAATTCTGAGACCCTATTTCCTGACTTGTCTACTGGGTCAATAGCTCTTTCTCTACCGACCTCATAGAGTCATTATGATGATAATGACTATGGAAGCTTTGCAAACAGCAAAATAAATATAAATGTATAATTAATCATGAGTCAATTCATTAATTAGTGAAAACACATTATGATATATTTGCAGAACCCACTCAGAGGGAAAACTGGGAGAGAAGTCAGGTTGGTATAAGTGAATGGGACTTCCTATATACCTGTTTCCAGCCTCAAGTAAAATAGGTAACCCATGCTAACCCCAAGAAAAAGGAGCCCCCTGCCCTCTGCTGCTCAGTGAATTTTGCCTGACAGTTCCTAACAGACACCCCAGAGTCCTCATAGGCTCTCAGGACCCACAAAACAGAATTTTATCTCCACCTCACCCTCTTTCATGTTTCCTGCAAAATTATGAAGGTGAAAGACCTTTCAGCACTGGACAGAACTGGTTTGAATTTTTGGTGTAGCTACGTGCACACTAAAATCTATGAGAATTTACTTAAATATCCTGAGCTTTCCCCCTCATCTATAAAATAAGGAATGTACCACTTATCTCATGGAGTTATTGTAAGAGGTCATTGGTATAATGTAATATAACCCTATCCAGGCCCACATATACACCATTAGGGAATTAAATTCTAAGAGATCCTCATCCTTCTTATATACCCTTGCATTCTTAGTGCCACTCACAATGTCTGCCATGTAGGAAGATTTCATTGGCACCTGTCAAATGGATGGATGAATGGACGGATGGATGAATGAATGCAATACATAGTAGTCAGGGCCATAAACTAAAGAAAATGTTTATAATATCTTTAACTGGAAAAGACAGTTTTGAGTCCTAAATCAATTTTGAAATCTTTATTTCCTTTCACATCCCTGCCCCCTACTTCTCCCAGGCTTTCTTCCACTCTTTCTCCACTTCCCAGTCTCTTGACTTCCAAAATGTTCTATTGTCCCTGCTCCCTCCCTCCAAGGTTTTCTCTCCTCCACCAGTAGATTGGCAGTGAGGTTTGCCCACAAAACTTTCTCTCTGTCTCCCTGGATTTTGTGTTCCTTCTCAGAGCTATGCTTCCTGTGGGAAGAGTAAATATAGAAAAATGACAACATGTACATTAATGCTCGTTAGAATGTCATCATTATGCTCCACAAAGTGTCTGCTGAGGGGGTCCCTAAAGGACACTTAGAAACGAAGCAGCTGCTCCAGATTTGTTCCAGCTCACATCTTGAAGAAATGACATTGAGATAAATGCAGCATTTCTGGCTGGAGGGAGTGGAGCGAGCAGGGCTTCTCTGGAGAAGAGCAAGATGGTAAAGAGAGAATCTACAGATTTCCACATGCACTCAGGACAACAAACACAATAGACTGAGGGCATGGGAACATATGGAGTGCAGGGCCAGCTCCACAGTGAGGGCTGGTTTGCACACACAAGAGGCTCATACTCTGTGTAGAGAGGTGGGAGTCTGAGGAGCTCGTACTTAACCTTAGATCAGCCTCTGAACGAATTGCCTGCTCTTCATCAAATGTGAGAAACAAGCTACAGAACAAGCAAAGCATTATTCTACCTACTTTATTACTAGTAGTGACCAGGCAAGGGTTGTTAAGACAGGGAAGGCAACATTATATAAAGGTTTTGAATCTATCTATAGGGCTATTGACAAATAACACCAACTAATAGCCTTCTCTATTCAGCTCATCCTCTCAAGACACACTGAGATTGCAAAGACCAACACAATACTCACTGTCCTACACATGCTCTTGTGAACAGCTAATAAGGAGTTGATTCAGTACCCTAGGCCCTTACTAGGCATTATAGTACCTTTATCCCACCACCCTGGAAAAACAGGTGACAAGACATGTGAAACTTTGCAGAGGTTATGTTTTAATTCAATTTTTATTTTTGTAATATAGAAATGCAGTTTTGAGCCTAAGCTATAAAATCACTATTCTGAGTCCAATTAATTCATACCAGCTATGGTTTGTATAACACTTTACCTTCATGCAGCACTTTCCCATGTGTTACCACATTAGATTCTCATTACTGTCCTATGAAATAATCAGTGCAAGTATTATTATCCCTATTTTACAGATTAGAAAACTGCGGAACACACTTTTCAATTATACATACACACACGGGCAAATATATACCTAAGGTAATAAATACCCTACACTCCTTGAAGAAAGTGCCTTTTAAAAGAAAGCCTCACAAATAGATGCCAACACTTATACAGAGGGCACAAGATTCGAGGTTCCTACAAACCCAGTCAATCCCAATTTATTTAACCTGTTATAAATAGCCAAGTCAGAAACCTGTGACTGCTCAAGATTAAAACTCTCCTTGCCTGATTGAGGTATAGCAGCCCCATTGAACAAGAAAAAAGTGAGGTGAGCTCAGACTCCTCTAGAGTCTACCATCCCCAAATCAGGTTATCCTCTTCTGCTTAATTCATTAGCCAAGTAAGCGATCACCGTAACAGGAACCACGTTTCAGAAAACAGGTGTGTCAGCCCTGGTTTGCCACTCCCAAGTACTGTAACTAGTCTGAAGTCTTTCTGAGCTTTAACATCTTCTGTGAAACAGTAGACTAAGCCCTACCTCCTACCAAGCTCTGGAAGTGCTGGCTGTTACTCAGACCTGGATTTATCATAGCCTTCTTTGCTAAGTGACAGGCTTTACACCTTTACAGAATTCAGCATTGCTTTACAGGTAAATTCAGCAGTAAGATCATGGGCTGGAATAGTTCCTTACCCAAGTCATAAGGCTCCTTTAGTATGGGTCTAAATTTACACATGTGCACACACATGCCCTGCCTATCACCCCATCCTTTCTCTTTTTTCTGGTCTCAGAAGTCTGGACTTAAAGCTTAATTATCTTTAAACTCTACTACCTTTTTTTACTATGGCCAAGCACTGGTTAGCTTGAGGATTCCCTTAAAAATCTCCTTGTCATAATTTATTGAATGTTCCTGTGTAACAAGGAAGATACACATTTCTATTCTTCTCTCTGCCCTGGAAATCTTATGGTCTCATGAGTAGATCAAGTCACTTAAATTTCCTAAGCATCAGCCTTTTCCTATGTAAAGTAGAGATAGAGGTAGGGCCCTCCTTTCAGTGATGTTGTGAAGATTAAATGAGATAAGAGATGTAAAGCCCATGGCACAATGCCTACACATAGTAAACTCTCATTATTCTTGTTACTAATTGCAATGAATATTATGGGGCAAGTGTTATATTAGAGCTATGGATGAAATGTGCTTTGGGAGATCTGAAGAGAATGGAGCTATAGCTATACTTCATGGTCTTTAGAGAAAACTGGTGGGAGAAAGAAACAAGATCTATATAATTTTGTCATTGAAGATGATGCTCTCTTGATCTTATTAGATGATATGCCTAGGCAATGAGGTGGAGTCCACTATGAACCACAATTGTCAACTCCAAGTACACAACACGAGTTCCTATAAGAGGAGAGAGGCATAGCATGGTCTCTGCGTTCACAGAGCAATCCAGTGGGGGCAGTTCTATGACTGTAGAGGAAGAGGGGAGGACATTTAGGTGGGGTTAACTGTACAGGTAAAGACACATATATGGAAAGGAGCATTTTTTTTGTTGTTGTTGTTGTTTTTTTTTTAGTGTGTGGTCCTTTGCAGAAAGAATTGATGGCAGGTAGAGCAGGAGGTGAGGTTACAAAAGTATACTTACATGCAGGAGGGTTTTTGAAGTTTTGTTTGTGATTATTGGATGATAAGGAAAGGAAGAATGTGGCCAAATCTGAATTAGAGTAAGCATTTTAATAGCTAGTCTTCAGATCAGGCATTACTTAACTTCTTGTATTATTTAAATGATTTTCACTAAACAAGTCCTCTGTTTCTAATATGTATGTGAAAAGTCAATGAGAAGTAAACTGGTTTTGTGTTAACAATCTTAGAAGAGATGAACTCTGAGAAACAGGTCTCAAGTTGATACAGGAAGTGAAAAACATTAGAAGACTGGAAGTTATCACAGCATGGGGCTGCTTCAACAGATATTCTGCTTGTTCACATGATGCCCCACAATTACAGCACTCTCCACTTCTCCCTTAACAGTCATACTGTTGCAGTCATGTCCTCTCCAAGAAAGGAAATGTGGTATCTTATCTTGAGATCAAGAATAGGAGATTAGAGAAAATGGGCACCTCTACTCCAACATCCTCCTTTGATCCATGCACCTTATAAATAATCTATCTGGAGGGTTTAGTGTTCAGCAGTTACTTCCATGAATAAGGAAGCATTGGGATAAACTATTGTCTCAACCCCTTTTTTTCCTCTAGCTCCCTCAGCAGGCCATCCGGAAAGATTACAGAAGGGCTCAAATGCTTGCTGAATAGCTTGGACAACAGAGTTCAACAAACAGAGTTAGCTTACTGAATGACATTCTGCAGGTGGAAGTGGTAAAGGTGAATATCTAAAGAACAGGAGTTATTCTTTGCAGCAAAAAACTTTGTTGTGCCTGAACTGGTAACAGGTGTAAATGGGCTTTATATAGACAGATAGCAATAAACTCAGGCTTCAGGTGATTAAAAAAAAGAAGGAATTCTGCAATTAAACCAACATTTTAAGTCCTTCAGAGACAGAGTGAGAAAAAGAGAGAGAGGGGGAGGGGAGGAGGGGAAGAGAAGAGCCTTTTCCTTTAATTCCATGGGTTGGTTAAAGAGAGTTGGCCCTCATTTAGCCAGTGTTGACTGAATGCCACCACGTGCAGTATGCAAAGATGAGTGAGACTTGGCCACTGCCTAACAATCAAGCAGGGGACTGGATGTGTAAACAGCAACTGATCACCCAATGGGAAAAGTACTATTTCAAAGAATAAGTAATTCTGCCTGAGATAGTTAGGAAAAGGAAAGGTATTTAAGGAGGTTCTTGAAGAATCAGCAATTAATAATTGCTTATAAAGTGGAGAAGGATATCTGTGCCCACTGTGAACCCCTTCCCTTTCCCACATGCATGGAAGTTACATTAGAAAGAAGATTACAGTACTTTCTCTTCTCTTGAGAGATTAAACCCCTCTGCCCCAAATGGATGCTTTTCTCTTCTTTTCTCTCTCTGACATTAGTATCTAGAACTGTATACAAAATTTTCCTTCCTCCCTTGTGGCTTAAAGCTAAGGACTTCCCAACATTCTTTCATTCATTCAACAAATATTAAATACCGACCCCATGCCTGGAGCTGGAATACAATAGTAAGACAAAAATAAACTCTTGCCCTTATGGACTTTACAGTCTGGCGGGAAAAATAGACAATAAATAATTAAATAAATGAAAATATTAATATACTGTCACACAGCAGACGTTCTTAGAAAGAAAGATATTAGGAGGATATTCAGGACATCAGGCAGCTTTGTGAAGTCAGAAGTGCGTCACATCGATGAAAATATTTAGACAAAAGGAAATCTGTGAGTCTCACGAGATCATGGAAAAGGAAAGAGCTTTAAGGCAACATAGTAAGTTGGCTGTCCATACCATCCTCCCCACTCCCAGCAAGCTCTTTACACACATAGTTCTAAAGTCTGTGAACACTGGATTCTCTACAATTCCTGGGACAGTGCTGGCAGAAAAACACAAAGGAGAAGCCCCTGAGCAGGGCCCCTGAACAAATTCAATCTCCACTTCTTCCTGGGACACATGTCCTAAGCTTCTCAACTGCATGCCAACACTAACTCAATATTAAAAACCCTACTCTTAAGGGCATGTAATATTTGCACTAATCTGTCTTCCTAAATGCCCCAAGGCAGGTGGTTGCCCCTTCCCAGGTTAGGGGAAAAAAGCATCATCATCTCAAGTTCTATTACATATCTTGAGGACTGAGGTTGGAAGAATAAAGCCACAAGCCTAGAAGAACTTATGAGGACACTTGTAAAGAAAAATATGAATTCTGAGAAAAGATGAAGCCCAACACATAGGTGAAATGGGCAGTCAGTCTGTAGGGATTAGAGAATCAGGAAGCTCACTGGACTCCTTGGGTAACCAAGAAAGGCTCACAGAGAAGCTGGGCCTCACCAGAGTCCCCGAGAATGAGGAGCATTCATTTGATCACCTGTCTAGATCTGCATCTATCAACTCAATATTGTGCCTCTGGATGAGAAAGAACCATTTGCTTCTTATCATTATCCTCAATAATTCCAAATCAGGTGATGATGGAAAACCAACCTGAAGCTCATTTCAGAAGGATGCATAAAAAGGAAGGCAGAGGGAAAACATATCAGAAAACAAATTCATCTTTCAGCACAGAGAAAAAGGACTGGTGCTTGGTCCTGAGCTACAAAGACTGATCTTTTCAAGGCTGAGCCAGTTTCTCAAGACATTCAAGTCAAGTAGTGATAAAGATCCCACTATTCACTGTTATATTAATGGCTTCTCCACTATATGCAGATAGTAAAAGCATCATATCTTTATTTGCATTTATTTTTTTTATTGCCTCCAGCTCACTGAATTTCTTCCTTATCTGGCAAGAAATGTCTAGTTTTAAGGTATTTTTTCATTTCCTCATGCCATTGGCTGTCAAATGACTTAATAACTTGCCCATCATAGAAGTCAAATATAGTTTATTAAAAATGCATGCCTCACTCAGTTAGATGCCCTTTGGCAGTCTTTAGACCTTGATGACTCTGTCACAAAGCTTGGGAACTCATAAGGGTCTTGGCTGGCCAGCTGCACTGCCTTACTTTGTATTGTGCTCACTGTTCAGATTATGCTGAAGCAATACAGAGAAGGGAGGTGGGAACTGCCCAAGGAGGAGGTAGAATTGGGCCACTTGTCTGACTTAAGCAAATGGGACATAGGTCTGAGAACCCCAAGTACCTGAGGACCTCCAAGTTATCTGGCCAGATTCTAGGGAAGGACTATTGGAATGAGGATGTGGCTGGTACCCTCGGGTAGGAACAGGGAGGGAGGGAGGAAGAGAGAGAGGCATCTCAGGAGGAAATGGCCTCAAGGCAGGAGTGGGCTGTGTCAAGTCACTGCAACAGGAAGATGAATCATGCCTGTGATAACTCATATAGCAAGGCTACATCGCTATTTACAGGGGCTAATGAGGCATCTGCAGTCATGAATTCAGAGTCTGAAAGTTGTTGTGGCTGAGGAGGAAGAAAGAAGCCTGTGCAAGAAAACACAAAGGGAATTGGCAATTGCCTTTTCCATCATCTGCCACAAGGATGGACAGCACCAAAACCACTTCATCAGGATTTGTTGACCCTTCTTCAAAACTATATTACAGGAGCCCCTCAACCTGCATGGGTAATGTTCTCTTGCTGCTCATGGATCTACTAGCCAGAGCCCCAGGGCTTCAGCTCATCCTTCATTCTTTATTTTCTGGTACAGAGCAGAGATGAAAAACAGCTGTGCATGCCTTACTCTACACAGCACCCCGTCACCTACTTGCAGAATTTACTCTGTCCTCCCTTAGTCTCCTCTCCTCAATGTTAATTAATATACAGGTCTTCCACAACAGTTTGTTTCATTTTTGTCCTTTAGATTGTTGTTTCTGGTTTTTCACATCTTGCTTAATTGGTACCCCATGTTCTACTCAATCTTCTCAGGAGCACCTAGGCCTGTAGAGATGGGTAGAGAACCAGAGTTGCTTTGTCAAGAGCAAGTAGACACCACACCAAGAACAGAGACTCCAAACTACTGGAGAACCAAGAGAAGGACCAAGCCTCTGATAGCAGGAAAATACGGCCTACTCTACAAGGTCAGGGGTTGGGATTCCTCCAAAGGAAAGCGAGAACTGTCCTGTGAAAATGAATAGGGGACGATTTGGAAAAATGGAAAATTTTTCCAAAAATAATTGCATGGAAAAATAATGAGAAATAAAAACAAAAGGAAGGAAACAGAGAAAAGAGAGTTGGGTCATGAGACAGGACAACGAGAGGAAAATAGCATTGCAGAGATGAGATGAACAAAGAATGAGCCATAGTAAAGTCAAGAGCCAGAGAGGAAGAGAAAGACTGGAGGCCAGGGAGAAAATGAGGAGGAAAAGAACAAAAAGTGAGCCCTAGAAAAGGAGCACAAGGTCAATGGGTAGGACAGTGAGGGAGGAAGAAGCTCATCCCAGCCTGCCCTGGGAGAACTATTGATCCTTCATTGAGACCACCACCAGGGGAACTGCCTGAAGCCAGGCAGCTGGAAGAGCAATGTACTAAGTGCCTTTTTCCTTGGACTTTCTTGCCCTAGAAGTGGGGAGTTAGCTTGGCCATGACACAGCATGGCATGGGCATAGCTAATGCGTGAGCATCTCCTGAAAGAAACTTCAGGAGACTGAGGAAATGAGAACACAGTGAAAGGGAAGTGAGAAAGAGCAATGTGCTGATAGGGAGAGAAACAGTGACAAGCCAAGACAGAAAAAAGAGAAACAGAGAGATACCAGAGAGGCTGATAAAGAAGGGGGAAAAGACAAGAATGATTGGGAGATTGGGAGAGAAATGTTGTGAGGTGGAGGGGACAGTGAGAGAAAAGGAGGTCAAGAGAGAGGAAGGAGAAAGGAAACAGCAGAAAATGGGATAGGTCCTAATTTTGAATTTGCCAACACCTGAACTTGCTATTCTGTTACAAAGTTTTCATTCATCACTAAGACAAGCTGAAAAAGCTAGGTTTCAGGTTTTGTTGATTATGGAATGTTCCATTCTGATATGTTTCAAGGGTAACTTCTCTGGATTCCTAAGTAAACCAAACCGAAAGAAAGAAAGATAAGAAAGATGAAAGAAAGAAAGAAAGAAAGAAAGAAAGAAAGAAAGAAAGAAAGAAAGAAAGAAAGAAAGAAAGAAAGAAAGAAAGAAAGAAAGAAAGAAAGAAAGAAAGAAAGAAAGAAAGAGGGAGGGAGGGAGGGAGGGAGGGAGGGAGGGAGGGAGGGAGGGAGGAAGGAAGGAAGGAAGGAAGGAAGGAAGGAAGGAAGGAAAGGAAGGAAGGAAGGAAGGAAGGAAGGAAGGAAGGAAGGAAGGAAGGAAGGAAGGAAAGGGAGGAGGGGGCAGAGAAGATATATACTGCACCACCAAAGAAGGAAAATGGAATCATTTAGTAATGCCCTGCTGTGTTGGAGGAGATTCTTCCTTACACATCAGTGTCACTCCTTGGGGCAGGAGGCTCCATGCCACATTAAGACATCTATTGCCCTAAGAGTTCCAGAGCTGGCCTGGCTGCTTGCAAAATCTCCCTTCACCTCCTCTGTTTCTACCAAACTACAAATCGGAAATCCAGCTTTACCATGCTCTCACATGGATGACACTTACTCATGTAAACACAACAACTTCAGTCTCACCCAGAGAAGACAGGGTTGAGCTGAGTGAAAGGGAAGGAGAGTGGGGACTCCTGGGTCCCTAACTGCTGTCTTCTATAGGACCTCCCACAAATGCCTGCAGGGCCCACTCTAGGCATCACTGGGATGGCAGCACTCAGAGAAGAGGAGCATATCGAGGACAAGAAGGTGGCGTCATGCTCCACTGCACCTCTCCCCAGAATGCAATGTGACACAAGACATCAGGAGATGGCAGCGAAAGTTCAAGGGGAAAACACACAGTTATTTATGGCTCGGGCATCTGTTGTCAGTTCAGAAACAGAGACCTAATCTCAAGCAAATCCAGCAGCTTGTAAAAGAGCAGATGGGGAGGTGTGTGCAATGCTCAGTCCTGTTCAGCATTCAATTTATTATTATTCCTCAATTCCAGATCCCATCTCCAAAGCAGACATTTGTCCTGGCCATGATGCCAGGAGCCCTGGGTGGTGGATGGGGAGATGAGTTGTCCTTCTACTGCATGGGTGGTTATTTCCATTATGTGGTTTGGAGCCTTCTGTGTGAGAAGAGACCATGAAAATGGGCACAAAAGAAAAACTTCAGGCCAAGAAAACCACAGGCTGAATAGAAATGGAGTTGCGCTGAGAGTCCATAGATTAAGGTTCCAATCTTTTGCCCAACTTTACTGAGTGACCTTGGGCAAGTAATTCCACCTGTATGGTTGTTTCTTTCTATCAAATGCTTGAGATTTTGTAATCTTGCATTTCCAAAGATGCACAAAAGATGCCCTCTCAACCAAATATGACAGAAAGAATACAAAATCTGGAGCCAAGAGATCTGGGTTCAAGCCCTCATTTTCTAAGTACTAGTTAGTAATTTAAGGCAAAATATCTTTCTCTGCTGACTGTCAGGAAAAAGGTTGAAGGAGATAGGTGAGTTTAGCAGACCCTTTCCCACTTTAAAAATTTCACATCCATGAAAAGAAAACCTGGAAATTAAAAGAAAACAGCAAAATTACTAAAGTCTGAGGAGTTCAGGTGCAGCTCCTGGCCCATACTAGGTACTCTGTCTATACTGGTTAAGTAAATGAATACAGCCTCTAAGATGATTCTTGAGTCTCTGGTTTTTGGGCTCAGCTGTCATACAGCACAGGCTCCTAGCCCCCTATAGCACAGGTAGACGCCTACTACACCCCACCTCAATCTTGGAATAATCCAAGTATTTCCCAAGACCTCCCACGTGGGCATAGGCCACATATTCCTGTTCCCAAAAGCATTTCTGGAGAAGGGGGCAGAGAGAGGAGGAGGAAGGAGCTGTGCAGTCTGGAGAAACAAGGCTTCTCTGGCAGTGTCTGGGGGCCTTGATTTGAATCTCCATGCCTGCACTGATTGCACTGCCTTAGAAAAAATTTTAAGAATGCACCACAATCCCAAGACACCTTATTTTCCCACTTGAGATGCACCTTTCCAACTGAAAATATGCATCAACAAGCTCTATATGTTTCATTGAAAAGCAGAATTATATTTCCTGATCTGCCTAGACCCATTTACAATTCATTGTGATTCAGAAGGCAGTGCCTCCACGGCCCACAGCCAATTTCAACAGGCTTAGCCTCCACGGCCCCCCACCCGCCAAGAACAGGACAAATAGACTTTCACCTTGATGTGATTGCAGGCTCACTCACTGGTAAGCACTAGCCCCAGGAGGGCCACATGCATGGTGTAAACTGGATAGTCTGATGTACTAATAATGGTAAATAAAGACCTGGAGCAAAGCTTCAGGTAGACAGATGTTTTGATTGACTAGACACAGGTGTCTTTGTCTCCAGTGCCTGAGCAATAGTGGGTGATGAGAGAATTGTGTTTCAGCTCCCACTCCCAGAGGCTGTCAGCTGCTGAGCTCCACCTGTACTTTTTGCATTCTCCTCACTACCCAGGCAATCCAATCTGGAGGACTTGAGGTAACTGGACAAGCCTTGCTAACTAGCATTTGCAAGTGGTCAAGCAAGACCTCATTTCTCCCCAGGCTTTATTCCTTCCCTGGGGGATCCAGGTGGAAGGGTGGGAAAGATATGATTGGTCGCCCCAAATCAAAACTAGCTGGGAAGCCTCTGGAGGTGCCTGTGGTGTTTAGACTGGAGGTCTGCCTTAAGGCCTAGTAAGACCCCTCAGCAAGGAGAGGTTGGGAGCTGATCTCATTCCCCCAGACTGCAAAGCAGAGCCTCTGAGGAAGACAGTGGTCACATCTGGTGAGATGATGAGATGATGGCACTCTTCCCTCAGTCCTGGGCAGCCTGAAACTGCAGTTGATTTTTGCCTGTGTTGGCACTTGTTTGCAGCTTATACCAACTAATGTCTGTCAGTGGACTAATTATCATCAAGGAAAAGAAATTAAGAAATTATGAATTCATAGACACTTCTGTTCTCATACTAATGGCTTGTGTATTTAATGGTTTGTTTATTATTTAATGGTTTGTTTATTTTTTAAACCTTACAAGGAACAAAATGTACTTATACTTACTCTTATCTGGTTTGTCCCCACCTCTGCTACTTTTGGTTTTTCCACTGGCCTTAATTAAAGTAGCAGTTATTGTTTAGATAGATAATAGATAGATAGATAGATAGATAGATAGATAGATAAATAGATAGATAGATGACAGCTAGCTAGTTAGATGGATTTAAATAATAAGTCTCCAGAGTGGCAAAAGCTTTGGAAAACACATTTGTTGAAGAACAATGTTTGGTTTAGGAAAGAAAAAGTTTAAGTAGGACATGATATAGCTGTCAAGATTAGAATGCTCTCTTCAGAACTATTTTTTTAATTCTGAAATATCATATATATGCAGAAAACTGTGAAAAAGGATATACAACCTAACCAATCATTAAAAATATATTGTGTAACCACCACCCAAGTCAAGATCTGTAACAGTGCCAGCCACCTACCTCCAACCCTTGTATCTTCTCTTCTGTGGCAATCAGTTACTTTTAAAATAGTTTATCATGTGAATATGTGGCCCAAATAATATAGTTTATTTTTGCCTGCTTTTGAACTATAAAAATAGAGGTGTACAGTATACTCATTTCTTTTGCTCAACATAGTATATTAAGATTCTTCCATGTTTCTTATAATTACATTTTGTTTATTTTGTTATTCCCCTTATATAATATACCATAATTTATCAATACAACCTAATGTTAGTGAATATTTGAGCCGTTTCCAATCTTAGGCCATCAAAAAGACAATGATGCTATGAACAACCTCTTCTGTGTACCCTGGTACACATGTGTGCCAATGAGGTTTATGACTAGGAGGGGAATATCGGGATCATAGTTTGCATATCTTTGACTCAATCAGATGACACTAAACACTTTCAAACTCATTCCAATTTACTCTCCAACTAGCAATAAATTTAACTCTGCACACATCTTTTTGTATACTTGCTATTGTCATAATTGTATTTATTGTCAACGCAGTGGGTATGTAGCAATATTCCACTGTGGATTTAATTTGCACTGGTTATTAATGAGGTTGAGAACTGTTTGCATGTCCATTGACTGTTCATAAGACTAGTTCAGTGTTTTGCCTATTTTTTTTTCACCAGGTTGTCTTTTATTTATTGTTTGGAGGAACTTCTGCTATGTCACGACTTGCAGTCCTTCATCAGATGTATGTGCATCAACTATTTTACCCTTGTATGTGGTTTGCATCCTAAGGGAGTATTCGGATGCACAGATCTATAATTTTAATATAGTCAAATTTATCAATCTTTTCATTTAATTTATGATTAATTCTTTTTGTGTCCCATTTACAAACTTCTTCTCTATGCACTTTAAATTCCAAGTTGAGATTTATAGATGTATATTTAGCCCTAGGAGTAGAATCAAAACCAACATATCTGCTGTTAAGAAGGCATATTTTCAATACAGAGAGGATTTTCTAGCATTGCAGACTAGACAGCCATGAAATGGGCCCTCTTGCTCCCTAATACCCAAGATGTAAGACAAAAGAGGGGTAAAAGTTCACCACAGGTGCTATAGGAATGTCTGCTTCTGTGGTCTATTCAAACAGTATGACTCAAACACTGTAGTAATAAAATCTACTCTGATAAATATTCAGCTATAACCAGTAGAGGGCTTCAGTTATGATGTAAGTCATTATGCACTTAAATGCTTATTTAAGTAAATAAACATGAAGGCATATAACCCACACTCATGTCTTTTATTGTGTTTTACTTTTCTCTTCCCCCATTACCTATACCTAGTTCAGAGCAGAGAACCTAGTCAACATATTGCCAGTTGGTGCCAACTGGCTAAAGAAAATGGGACTTCTTTAAGGCTAACTCAGTTGGTGGTAGTTGCCTGGGGAGCAGGACTAAGTGAGAAGCAGCAGATGCTGTATAGCTGGGCCTTGCTCTGAAAGTTCCTGGTATGCAGCCCTGCAAAGAGGATGGGGGTCACCCTGGAGGTCTAACCCTGAGCTGCCTCGGCCCCGGGGATAGAGCTAGAGGCTGGAGCTCAGCCTGTGTTAATGCTTGGACAGCAGAGGAGATCTAATACTAATCCCCAAACACTGACCTTCCTCAGGTCTGTTTGTTTTCCTATAATCCTTTAATATTTAAAGTAATTTCAATCCTGTATGAAGAGACTTCCCAGCAGTTTGTGTCTGGGGCCTCTGGAGGATGTGAGGGAGGGAAGGAAGAAGGGAACAGGAGGGGCAGGGGGAGGAACAAGAATGAGCTGAGCCCTGGAGAGGAGGGAACTGGGAAGATGACAGGTTGCCAGTGCTTCCCACCCAGAGATGGCTTTTTCACAATTTCTGAGAGAGTGGAGATGAGCAGGGAGGAAGAGAAGAAGGGTCTTGGGCTAAGATCTGGCCCTTTAATGAAGTGAGTTCATTCATTCATTCACTCAGGCAGGCAGTCAGTCAACATATTGTGAGTACCGCGTGAAGCTGAAACTATACTGACCTTGAACAGATAAATTACCAGTATCACAACAATTACAAAAAAAGGAGTTCTGAGTGTAATAGGTTCCTATACTGGGTACCCAGCCTTGATACCAGTCAGGTATGTCTGCAGAAGAACCAGAATTGATTTGCAAGCTATTTTTACCATTTCTTGCATACTTGTTTGCTCCTTGTCAAAAAACACCCAAATGATTCCTGCTTCTTCTATCCTAGTGTGTTTTATATCTACAGTTCCTTAGCTCTATCAGCTTAGAGTAGCCAAAATTAGAATGACAAAGTGTTGAATTCTACCAGGTTTTAGTCATCACATGAGAAAGGGGCTGGGAGAAAGGAGTTTCCCCACAGAATGAAAAGGGTGGCTCTGTCTTGCAAGGTAAGCGATGGTGGATAGTGGAAGAACTCTCATTTCTTACACCAGCCAGGGAGCAGAACACAGCTCAGAGAAGGACATCCACTTAGAGAACATTTGCCTGTTCCAGGTCAGTAGGGGTCCCTCTCCCTAAGCCACACCCTTTCTTTTGCAAATGTTTAACAGATCTGATAAGGAGGTAAATAGATGATAGATAGATGATAGGTAGGTAGATACATACATACATACATACACACATGCATACATACATACATACAGAGATAAATACAGAGATATACACCTAGATATATAGATACATAGATAGATAAACAGATGAGTGGGTGGATAAACAGATTAATCTATCTTAAATAGATGGATTGTAGGTTTTTAAAATAAAATAAGGTAGGAGAAAAAACTTTATAACTTTACAGTATGTAAAGAACTGAAAACAAAAATCATATTAAGCAATTTTTATAAGAGATGAACAAGCAATAGATACACAGCAAATGCTCTTGGCTAGAGATGAGGAAGGAAGGCAAGATACCACTAGTATAAAGCCTGACTAAGCATTCCTTTACACCCCTCCTTTCTGCTGAGGCAAGAATGCAGGCCAGGTTTTTACTGAACAAATGCTTACATTCTAATTAAAAGATATAAGGGGATGTACTAAGAAACTTTGCTTAGGATTCCCAACATTAACCTTGAGCCATGATATGCTAGTCCATCTCTGACAATAATTGCTAGAGTGACCCTGGGCTGCCCTTTTGAATTGCAGGTCTAAATTCCTCATCTGTAAAATGGGGGTTAGACGGGCTTGTTCCTTTAGTCCCATCTACCTCTGACAGTTTTGGGTGCTAAACAAGGAAAACATGAGCAAACCTCAGAGCAGCAAGTGAGACTTGCTTTGCCAGGTTCTCACAACTTCTTCCAAAGGTTTTCCCAGCTGGGGTCCTGCCTGCTTAATAAGCACCCAAACCCAAATCAGAAGCTCTCCCACAACTGCACCCTGTGCACATTGCAGCATCTTCGTCAGCACCTTTCACTCCCAAAAGCCTTTCCAGTATCTAGCAATGTCTTCATGTGACCATTTTTGAAAAGTCTTCAAAAGTAAGTTATTTTATACTTAGTGAGTTATCCTCTATCTTCAAGAAGTTGGTCACATGCTTCTGTGTCTCATCTCCTCGCCTCTTATGTGATTTCAACCCCAGCTGTAGTGAACAACTTGCTGATCTCATTCTCTGCACTTCTCTTCTGTCCTGCTGCTTTTCTGTCCTGGGGCTTCTCCAGTGCCACACAGAGGAGGCTCTGTGTGGTTTAAACTGCTGCACTGTCAGGAACAGAAACTGATGCTGAGGCCCCAGTGAGGTACCACATACTGTGGAGACAAATAGACCACTGGTGGCAATGGACTCCATTCGACCCCTTTTACTGTGGAACTGTCTTTTTTGGAACTGACATTGACTCTGGATATGGATTTGCTTTCATTACCTGAAGCACCTCTGCCAACACCTCTTTCTGAAGGCTGCGAAACTGCAGATTTGCTAACACAGAGTCCCATATAATATTGTTCAGACCAAAGGAGCCATTTTATAGCAAAGAAGGTATGGAATGGCCTCATGGCTGTGGGACCCACTGATATTACCATATAGCACAGCACCTTGAAGCAGTAAGCAAGAACAATGGAGTGGTCGTTACAGGCCTGTGTAAAGACCAGGTTTGGGGAAGGACCCTCTGGGGTTGGAGTTCTGTTCTACAGCATACAGTACATGCATTGAACCAAAAGCTGATATACAGTGCTGTGTCTGTGTCCTCAATGGCTAAACTATATAGACTCAGGAACTGAGGACTAGAAGTCACAGTGGCCCTGTGTATCACCAATTCATCACCAAACCATCGATATTGCATACTCAACATGATCCAAATGCAGCTCCTCATTTCTCCCTCTCTCCCATCCCAAAACTTGCTGCTCCTATATTCTGGATCTGAGTGAGTGGTGTGTTTGTTTATCCAATCATCTGAACCAGAAATCTGGGAATTGTTGCAGGCTTCTCCTTTCCACTCCAATCAATACCATGTTTAATAACATCCCTCAAATGTATCTGCTCCTCTTTATCCACATTGGCAATGCCTTGATTTATTCAGACCCTTTTTTATTTCTTGACTATACCCTTCAGCAGTGTCATCCGTGACTTCCCAACTTCCAGAATGACCTTCCCCCAATGTCTGTGGGAAGCATCTTTCTGAAACACAAATGAGGTCATATCATGGCCCTGCTTAAAATTCTTCAACTACTCTCAACAGTTTGCAAGGTAAACTTAGCTTAACATTAGTACCACCCATTGGGGCCCCTTCCCCAAGTCCTACATCTGAGGGGCTCTCACATTTCGGAGCACCTTTCTTAAATTGTTTAAGTCCCCTCCCAGCCAGGGCTATTAGTGGGACACCCAGGTCTAAACCAGGATCTCAGTAGGGGCACACATGGTTCTTGGTTTCTGTTTTGTCCCTTCAGAGTGTTCCCTGACACTCTACCCCATATATGAGTTAAACCAGATGCCCAGAGAAACTCAGGACTTCTGTCCTGGGAGCAATGGTCCAGCGTTGGTGCCAGGAGAGTGACCTGGTTCATGGAGCTTTCCTACTGCATGTTGCAGGATATCTTTTGTGGAATGGTAGGAGATTGAGTATTGGCAGGGGTCATATACTAGTTCCCCCATCCATCTCCTGGCCTCCTTGACACATGGCCTGTAGAGGTGCCTAATAAGCCACAAGGTTTCTTGCTTCAGTACTTTTCCATACACCTTTCCCCCTTCCTGGAATGCTCTGATCCCCAACTCTCCTATTTGTTAAATAAACTCCTTTTTATTTTTCAAAATTTATCCTTAGTCACCTCTTTGCAAAGATTTCTACCTTCTCCCATTCCCAGGGTAGTTTATCTGTTCACTCTCCATGTTTTCCATGGGACTAGCACATGGATTGATCACCTTATATTGTAATATCTCCTTCATTAGACTATAAATGCCTTGAGAATAGTGATAAAGACTTACTGGGACAGTATTATATGTAAATATTTAATAAAGGTTTGTTGCATTAATGAATAAATAACTCATAAGGTTGCTTTGAGGATTAAATAAGATAACTTAAATACTCCAGATGTCAGCTAAGGTTACTGTGTCCTCTGACTTTAAATAAAATTGACAAGCTTCCTATCTCACATTTCGAGGGAAACTAATGTTCTCCCAAGATTCCTGTAAATGTCAGAGAGTTTAAATCTTCATGGACCCTTCAGTCTCTGAATTCTTCCTTCGGGTCTGTGTGGTTCCCTTCTCACTGTCAACTTTCTACTTATCAATACCTTATTCTTAGTACTTAGTCCCTTCCTCTAGTTTCCCTCCTTGTTAATCATATCAGCCAATTGTGTGCAGAGTGATGTTTAGAGGGTTTGGGGCAATGACAAGTTTTATAGTCCGATAATATAAACAACCTAACATTGAATAGTAGGTTCTGTATCGTTAAAGGCCTTAAGATACTCAGTGGAACATATTTCACCTTTTGTTCTTCCATGGATTTCAGTTTCCCACCAGGTCATTTGTATCCTTTTTCTCCTCCTTCTCTCACAAATCTTTCCTCACCTACCCCATGCCCAGATTTCTTTTCATTTCTTTTTAGATGTAGCATTGAAATACTTTAATCAGAGCAATGCATGAATATTATTTTTGTTTGTTTTTAATCATGAACCAAGGATATGTTTTTATTGATTATAGAGAGAGATAAACATCACTGTGAGAGAGAAATATCAATTGCCTCCTGTACACACCCCCATCAGGGATTGAACCTGCACCCCAGGCATATGCCCTGACTGGGAATCGAACCCGCGACCTTTTTGTGCACAGAATGATGCTCAACCAACTGAGCCACCTGGCAAGGGCCACAAATATTATGTTTTATAAAAATAAAAATAGTACAGACGTTCTTATAAACCAACAGTCTCCTTTTCTACCACTCCCCACCTCAGATCTCAGTCCCCAGAGGAAACCACTTTAAACCATTTCTGTTTTGAGGGCTCCTAGTGGTTTCCTCTCTACATGAAATGGTTATTTATCCCTCTGTTTCTTGCTTTATTGACCACAGATATTATCTATTGATTACCCACTCTAAAAAATATTTATATTCATACCACATTCATTGTCCTTCCTTTTTCTCTTGTCAACTTTTATACTTATATTTTAGTTCTATTAATTACGTTTATGATTTTAAATAATACATGCAAATATATATGTCTTGTTTCATTTATATCAGGTAGTGTTTCTTGTTTTCTGGTTGACAAAAAGAATATATGAACACACCTATTGTTCCATTTTCCCTGATTCTACCGCTATCAGCTGTACCTCTACATTGTCATTACCCATTCTGCGAATATTTACATTGTACTGCATCCCCAAGTTTGTCTTGCATTATGGCATAGGTATCACAAGTGCCTTCAGGGACCACACTGGCCATATATATGAGTCAACTGGGCCCAGAGGTATAGCAGGGGGAGCACTGAGGAAATAGTGAATTAGAAAAATTGTGTTCCAATTAAAGACATTCAAGTTTTTTAAAATTCTAATTACTCAAACCAGGTTTATACACAGTTACTGTTTGCTCCAGGTGACAAGTTTGTAAACTCTCACTTAAGCTATTCTAACATTTGAATGTCAGTGAACAGTGATGGTGAGTGGTAATGCCCACCAAATACTCCATTTGCTCTCCCACATTTTCCCTACCCCTTACCGGTTAGTAGGGAGAGAACTGTGAGTGGTTCTAGCCAGTGAAATGTGAGAAACCTTGTGAGTCATTTTCAGGTCAAGACAGTGAAACCCGAGTGAGATGTACTCATTTCTTTCACTGCTGCTTACGCTGGAGCCACATATTCTAGATGGTGCAGACCTAAGGGGGTAGAGACTCTGACACCTGGGCTCCCTAGCGACTAGGGGAAACTGAGTCCCAGGCTGGCTTGTTTGGGCCATATGGGTTGACCTGAGAATTAACTTTTATGTGTAAGTCAATGACAGTTATGGATGTTACTTCAGCATAACTTAGTTCATTTTTATTCGTATAATAAAGTTTCTATAGAAATAGTATTCATGCATAATGAAGTGAATTAGAATTGGTTTTTTCCCCAGTGGATCGAATATCATGATTCCTTTGTCACTTGAAAGACAACGTTGCTAATAACCTAAGTCAAATTTATCCTTTTTTTAATACTCAAGCACTAAAGCACTAAACTTAACACACAACAAACTTTATCTTGTCTCAAATATAGACCATTGATTTCTTGTGTGAATTCTTCTATATTCTAAAATTGTCTTTTCTTTTTGAGGAAAGAATAATATGCCTTCAGTATTACCTCAAATTATTAGGTCATCAATTATTTATTACTTGGAATCCATTTTCTTCACAGAAATATAATTCCAGAAGCATTGGACCATCATCTGCTCTAGTTTGGACTGGCTCTCTGTAGTTATTATCTTGACGCTTACTTCTCTCCTTGGCTAGTTCTACAATTTCCTAGATCTCACATCCTACCTTTTCTTATTTCATCTTCTTTGTTTTGCAGAAGTACATTCTCAAGTTACTTTCTTAAGAAGAATGCTTAAGAAACAAAATTTCCAAGTCTTTGGATTTCTGAAAATGATGCTATTTGTTCCTTGTACTTAATAAATAATGGCTCTAGGTTCAAATTCACTTTCCCTCAAAGCTTTGAAAGCAGTTCTTGAATTAGGGTTCATGGAGAAATCACACACTTCCTGCCTCTCACACTGAACGTGGAGAAGGAATAGAGCAGGCACATTGGGGAATAAGATCAGAATTAGAAATATCACCAAATCAAGCAGTACTTTTCTTCCAGGCAGCAACAGCGCTGGGAGAAGTCATCTGGTTCTGGATCATCAGTGGGAAATGAGATCTTAACATTAGGCAGAATGGGTGAATTACCTGTTTTTGTTTTTCTTTTTTCTGCTCTATGTAACTCATACTTCACAGAACTAGCAGTCTTCTGGTGTCAGCAATGGTAGCAGGAGTTCGAGATGCTTAAAACTCTGAGGGAGCAGAAGCTTCCTCTTCAATCAGGGAAGAGTGTAGGGAAACCCCCACTGATTTTTTCTCTCTGCCCTCCTGTTGCTTGACCCTAGAAGTGGGCAGAGCTGCAAATAGTCTAAGACAAAGTAGAGAAACTAATGCCCAGCTTTCTGAAAAGAGGAGGAAAAAGGGAAGGCTTAGGCACCAGTCAAGTGCCAAGGATATTGTAAGGAAGGAGAAACTCAAGAAAGCAATGCCCTAAATTAAATCAACTCCTGGGATAAGGGAGCTGTGCATGCATGAATCTGATCCTAAACAGCACACCAAAGACCTTGAGAACTCAGCTACAGGAGCAGTTCACCACCGCTACAGTCCCCATTCTGGCCACGCAGGAACAGATTTACACGGCCTAGCAAAGACTTCGGAAACTGGCCAGTCATTAAACCTGCTGAAGGCCAGTTGGAATTTGCAGCCTGAACTCAACTATGTTAATGCCTGATAAAACAAAAATATTAACATTCTCCATAGGATTTAAACAAGACCCAGAGGCTCAAAACATAATATTAAAATGCCCAGGGTACAATATAAATTACTCAGCATATGATAATTGAGAAAAATCTCAACTCTCATGGGAAAAGACTATTTACAGGCACCAACACTAAGGTAACACTGATGTTGGCATTATCTTACAAAGACTTTTAAGCATTAGTATAAAAATACTCCAAGAAATAAGGGAAACCACTCTTGAAAGATAGAAGTATCAGCAAAAAAATATGTAAAATGTAAAGAACCAAGTGAAAATTTTAGAACTAAAAAGCATGATAACAAAGATTTTAAAATCACTGGGTAGACTCAATAGTGGAATGGAAATGACAGAGAAAAGTAAACTTTACAATAGATCATTAGGAATTATCCAAATTGAACAATGAAGACAGAAAGGATTGGGGTAAAAAATAAACAGAATCTAAGGTACCTGTGGAACAATAACAAAAGTTGAAATATTTATGCCATCAGAATCCCAGAAGAAAAAGAGAAGAATTATAGTGCTGAGAAATTATTTAAACAGATAGTTTCTGAATACTTCCCTAATTGGGTAAAAGACATAAACCTATAGATTAAAAGGTTGCAAACCCCCAACAGCCACCAAGAAAATCCACTCTCACAGACATCATAATACAATTCCTGAAAAATAAAGAAAAAAAACAAACAAAAAAACTTAAAAGCATCCAGAAATAAAAATAGGCATAACTTATAAAACAATTCCAGTTGTGCTAATTCCAATAATCACATATTTTTTCATCAGAAACCATGAAGGTCTGAAGGAAGTAGAATAACATTTTTGAAGTGCTGAAAGAAAAGAACTGTCAACCCACAATTCTATTTCCAGTGAAAATATTCTTCAGGAGTGAAAGTGGAATAGATTTGTAGGTGAATGAAAACAAAAAAAAAATTTATTGCCAACAGACATGCTCTAAATAATTGATAAAGGAAGACTTCAGACAGAGGAGAACTAATACCAGAAGAATATCTGCAACATTGGGAATGATGAAAGAGAAGCACAAATGGTACATATCTAAGTATATAAAATTAAGTGTTCTTTCCTTCTTATGTTCTTTAAAATTTGTTTGATGATATAAAGTAAAAATTATAACATTGTCACCGAGAAGGTTATATTTGAACAAAGGCCTGAAAGAGATAGAGGAGTAAGCCGTTGAATTATCTTGAGCAAGGCCATTCCTGAGAGGAAGTGCAGTGACTGGAAAGGCTCTGAGTACCAAAATCCTTTCTGAGTACAGTAACTGGAATGCAGACTGGGGAACCTGGTTAAAGAGCATTCTGAGCCAAAATAAAGATTTTGGCTTTTACTCCAACTGAGTCAGGAAGATTTGGAAGAGAGGAGTAACAATCTTAGTACAGAATATATGGTAGTAAGAAAAGAGTGTAAGCAGGGAAATAGTTAGAGATTATCACAGTAAACCAGGTAAGAAATGATGGAAGTGTGGACCAGAACAGTATCAGTGGAACTGGAGAGAAATGGTAGGATTGTGGATAATTTGCTGATGGATTGGTTATGGGTATGAGAGAAAGAGAAAATTCAAAGGTGATACCAACGTTTGTCTTATTCTGTGTGTGTGTGTGGGGGGGGGCATGTGAATTGAAAATTTGAAATTGACATTTACTGAAGTATTGAAGAAGGTGGGGGGGCAGGTTTTGTGTGACGGAAGGAAGATCAGGAGTTTTGTTTTGTACATTATTAAGTTTGAAATGCCTATGTGGCAAAGAGCTGTGTTTCAAATGAGAAGCTGGATATACAAGTCTAGAATTCAGGGGAGTTGTGCCGGCTGGAAGGATAAAGTTGGGAGTGTTTGCGAATAAATGGCATTGAAAGCAATGGGACTGATGGGCTAGGATCACCAAAAGAATCAGTGAGGCAGGGGATAGCACACATCCAAGACTCAGGCCTGGATTACTCCAAAAGGGCCAGAATTCAGAGATTAGGGAGACAAAGAGTAACCAGAAAAGATGACTGAGAAGTGGCCAGTGAGAGGGAAGAAAATCAGAAGAAGGGAACGTTGAATTATTTTTTAACATATCAGTGAGTATTGACTTTAAGAATATTAGTTTTGAGGAATGGGGGCTTTACCGAAGCGGGTTCAAGGAAAAATGAGGAGCTAAATTTTAGAGAGAGAATAGCAGCTCTTTCAAGGAGATTCTATATTGTCTATAATATAGGAAACAGAGGTCATAGTAAAGAGAGGTGGGTGTAAAAATCTACTTTTTAGACTGTTTCTTATGCAGATGGGATTAACCATGAAGAGAGGAAAGAATTAGTAATGGAGAATGGTGAGAGTTATTGGGGAAGAAGGTAGAATCTAAACATAATGATATGTTGGTTTTAGATGTAAGTATAGACAGCTGAGTGTAAAGTAGTTACACAATAAAGGCAGAATATTCAAGCACAGATGCAGGTAGATGAGTGCATAGGCAAATTCTGTTGTTGCTTTCATTTTGTCAGCTGAGAGAAAAGGGCATAGGGTGTGGGTACTTGAGAAGAGAGGACATGCCATGAATTAATGACCTAAGTGAGTGGGAGAATGAACGGACTAGAAAAATGTCATCGGGTGTAGGGTAGTCTTGTGGGCCCACAAAGCTGGTGGTGATCAGCTAGTCAATACGGTTGCATACATTTTCTCTCTTTATCGTTGTTGTTTTCAAGTGCCATCAATGCGTGTGTAGGTGTGGAACATTTTTATTCTTTGTGGTAGACACTTAGTATGTCCTTTTAGCCTAAAGAACTTGTGATTTTCTTTGGTTCTGGGGAATATTCTCAGATTTTTAAAATCATTTCTCTCTTTCTCTCTCTTCCCCTCCTCTATACCCTGGGAGGTATCTTTGACTTCTACCTCTTCTACAAATATCTTTTATTTTGGAAATCATTTAGTTTTAATTTCCACAAGGACTCTCTTGTTCTCTGGTTATTTCTATTTCATAGACTTGTTGTTTGGGTGGTTTTTATTATTTTGTCTTTAAAAACTTTCAATTTATTTTATTTTATTTTTAATGAGAGAAAGTTTAATGTAGTAATTAAAAGCACAAACTCAGAAATCAAAGTTATTTTTCTAAAGAAAGACAATTTTTTCCTTCAGATGAATCCTAGTGTAATATATTTAAAAAAATATTTTTCCAAGTTGCTCTAGCTATGAAAATCACCAAAGATGATGCATGATTCATAGTAAATGTGCAATAAATATTATTTTCCCTTCCTTTTTCATAGTCTTCTGGGACCACCACCACTCCATTCTGATCACATTCTACCAACACTCCTGCTTTCATTTGAATATATTTATAGACTAATGTTTATTTCTGGAAAGGCTTGTATGTCTTTTTATGTGTGCTTCTTCATGTTTGTATTCTTATTAAGGAAAATGAGGCCCAGAGACACTAAATGACTCACTCAATAATGTAAAAGTAAAGGGTGGTTAAGCCAAGGCTTAGAACCATGTTTTCCAACACCCAGCCTGGTGCACTTTCCACTGGGAAACCCTGCCTCCTGAGAATGTGGAGGGCTAATGCCACCCTTCCCCGGGGCCCCCTCTTCCCCAAGTTTCTGGAATTAAGGTTGGAACTAAAGTCTGTCTTAATTCCAAAGTTAATGGGAATGCTTCCTTAGCAATTGCCCTACCATATCCAGCTCCACCTCAGAGGGCTTTAGGCTGAGCCAGGCACTCCGGGCTCACAGAGGATCCAAAATTCAGCCTGGGGATCTATGTTTAGGCTGCTGAGGATGCTTTGTTCATAGAATGCTCAGGAAATTCGAGAAGACTCATATTTCAAGGTCACTGTTAGGTTAAATGGGCATCTGTGGGCCAGCGTGGGAACTGAATCATCAATCATTTTTGATGGGAAAATGTGTTCCCAAGTAATTCACAAGCAATTCATGAATGAGCTACATTTCATTTATAGGTCTGCTTATTCTCTGGAGCAGGGCTTGAGGCAGAAGAAAAAAAGGAACAGAAGTGGTGACTTCTGTTCCTTTGACTACCTTTGAATATGTTCCTTTATTTTGCATCCTCCATCTTCTGCTGTTTTAAATTTTTGAAGGGGAGTTCAAAGGGAAGAAGAAAGAAAAATGGAAGAAAAGAAAGGAAGAAAAAAGATTTAGGCAATCTTTTTAATCAAGTATAACTGCTAAAATAGAAGGTACCTAAATTAAACCTGCTGCCTTATATCCTCAAGCACTGATGTCAGGACTGGCACCTAGACCCACCACCCTGCCGTGGAGGGGCTGCACTGGATGACCTTTCAAGGTCATTGCAATTCCACAAAGTATGGTTTCATTTCTGGAAGATTGCATCATACTTGAAAAGATTTTTCTAAGAAAGATAGTATTCTGTTCAGCAGGATTTGGGGGAGGGTACAGTAGCGTGGCTGGACCCTTTCCCCACCTTCACTCTCTGTGCCCCCTCCCCACAGGAAGAAAACCTGGCACTTCTTTTCCATCCCCTGGGAGCTCCACACTGTGTGTTCTCAGCTCAAGAGGCCGCTTTTGCTCTGTAGCTGCAGGAGGAACAAACTAACTCTCCCACCCCTCCACCCCCTTAACAACAACAACCCGCACACACAGTCTAATTAAATGTCTGTGGAGCTACATTTGAGCTTCTCATGCTCAGAACCTGTAGCAAAGGGCAAGAGGCCCCTGTTGCTTAAAGGAGGAAGAAATCAAAAGATATTTTTTTCAAGAGACCAACAAAACAGATGGTGCCACTTGTGTTACCTTTGATTTGGGAAAACATTTCTGTATTTTGTTTTCAGAAACAACTAGAGAATGAAGGAAGAGAAAGGTGGTTACCCCAGGCAGAGGACCAGGTCAACAGAGGAAGGAGACTCTGGAAACTACATGGCAAGCTTGGCGTAGGATGTGGCAGAGGACATTGGCTGAGGAGATTTTGTCCCCATTTTCTCACTAATGCCTGTTAAAATGCCCCACCTCTCCAGCTAGAGCAGGTGGATTTCATGGGTTGTGGGCCTGAATAGAGAGGCTGATTTCTTCCCCTCTTACAAACGCGAATTGAGTAAGATATAAGGAGTAGGACCACATTCAGTCAAGGGGTTGCAGAAATGCAGGTACACACATGCCACGTTCACTCTGTCACGTGGGAAAACTTAAGCAGCCTGCCTGGAGGAAGATGCCCAGATATGAGCCACACACACAGCAGGACCCAGAGACTTGGGAAGAAACCATGGAGATTTTGAGCCATTAGAGCTGGCATCTAGCCAGGCTCTTCCAGAGCCTTAAGGTGTAAACCCAAACCATTGATTCTTTGAAACAAAAGTCTATTCTGAAAACTGCCTGCCTGGACTCTTTGAGAGGAGCACAAGCACATAAAGCAACCCTGTGAGGGCCAAGACTGCAGAAAGAGAATGAGGCTGAGGATGGGTAGACTGGGGAAATGTGGAAAACAGCATCATTTCCATGGAGCGAGGTGCACATGTGACACAGCACACCCCAGACTGAGCCAAACCTTAATGGGGAGCCTCCTGATGGAGGAGAGAGTGCTGTGTGTTAGGAGAAGGGAGGGAGAGGGGCGAAGAAAAAAGGTAATTAAGGTGAATAGAGATACAAAAAGGAAGAAACCAAGGTTAACTTAGTATCATCTTAAATTCAACCCTGGTAACAGCCTTAGGAGTCAAGATCAGAACTGAAATCTGTCTTAATTTCAAAGCTGTTTGTAGTTTCTTTGCAGTTGTACCACTACCCCCAGATTCATCCCCAACCTCTGCAAATATGACTTTATTCCAAGCATCACACAATTTGGCCATTTTCTGGACTCTGAAATACATGAAAGTCTAGTCCCCTAACTACATTAGGAGCATTAATTCTGGAAAATAATAACATAGAGAAGGGGACTAGAGAGATGGAATACCCATCCCACGACCCACCCATCCAGCTCCTAAGTTTCTACAGATGCATCATTGATGTAACCACTCTTTCTGTGCCTCAGTCTCCACCCTCAGCTTCAGGAGGTCTTCACAACATTTTCCAAGTGCCAGCTCTCTTCCTTCCTCTGTTTGGCTATAAAATGTTCTCTTCAATTATTTGCCTACTTCTCGCTTCAGAACAGCCAAACCAATAGCGCTGCTCCATGGGTTATGTGCTGTATGTCATTGTGCTGTGAAATATTAAGCCTTCACAATAGGTCTGAAGTCAGCAACGCACAATCCTTTAATGGTTTAGCTCACATGGGCTATTTGAAAGTGGCATAATATTGCTATTTTTAAATAAATGGGATCTGTATTAATGAGAGCTGACCTCTCTCAGCCCTGCCGAGCTGCTTCCTGCCTTGAGCCCACACTGGGGATTGGACATGAATGGGAAGGGGGAAATCAGCTTTTCAAAATGGAAACCAAGCTACACTTTAAATAATGTTCACAGATGCTAATAATCTTGGCGGGAGGAGCAGTGGTGAGATGATGATTTGAGTGGATAATAGATTTTATTTTTGAGGAAGACTCAAGCCTCTGAGTCTTGATACTGAAAAAAGGGGAGTATGTGTGTTCATGTGAATATGTGTGCATGTGTGTGCGTCCGCTCAGATGGCAGGCATAAGCCGGCATGGGGTGGGATTGTGGTGACAGGGGCATGAGGAGATGATGAGAATAATTATGTTTTTGGAGGTTTGTGAGGGGAGTCTGTGAAGGATGGGCCAGAAGCCATCTTGACCAGCAACGGGGACAGCAGTGACTGAAGAAAGTCCTTTGAATAGGGACTGTCAGGCTCTGGTATATCCACAGGTGGAAGACTCTGGAACCCTGGATTCCTGGTCCCAGGTGAGGAAGGGGAGGAGCAACAAGAGCACTCTCCCAGGCTCCTACCCTGTGATCTGGCAGGCTTATATCTCATTGCAAGGCAACAGGTAGAAAGTAATAACTCAGGCTCAGTGGGGCCTCTGCTGCTTGAGACACAATGTTGTGTTTGGAGACATTGGGGATGTAACCAGGGCCAGGTGTCCCAGATACAGAGTTCCTGCTTGCTGAGGCGCTCTGACCCCTGGGGACCCTGATAAACTTGTTTCTTTTTCAGTTGCAAGCTGAGCTGTAGAAGAGGCAGGCTGGGGTGGGGCAAGAGGACTCAGAAGTAGGAAGTGGGATCTGTAAAAGAGGACTTGAGAAAAAGGCTGATGCAAGAGGAGGAAGATTGCTCTCCTGAAGAATCCAGCCAGGAGAATTTGTAAGAACCAGCAAGCCAGCAGCTGTATCACCCGAATTCATGGACCTCAGAGTTTAAAAAAAAAAAATCATCTCCTCCTGAAAATTTCCCTCTTTCTTTTTCAGGAACTAGACATTCTGCTCCTTAAAAATATTTATGAATTTTCTGGGCATGTAATGCACAACACGGTGACTATAGTTAACAATACTATTTTATATATTTTAAAGTTGCTAAAAGTGTAGATCTTACAAGTTTTCATCACACACACAAATTGTGACTATGTGAGGTAATGGACATGTTACTTAGCCTTATTGTGCACCCCTGCCCTCCCGTCCACTTCTCCCAGGTCCACACTGCCCCTGCTCTTGACCCAGCACAGAGTCTCCAGATTTAACAACCACAGTGAACAAAATTTTAGTGTACCTCCCATACACTACAAATTATTACTCTTTGATCTGAAATTCAAATTTGACTGGCATCCTGTGTGTTATTTGGCAGCCTACAGTATTACACTGTAGACTCGGAGGATGCCTCCACATTCCATGCATTGCAATCAAATCCTACTGAGAGCCCCCTGTGTGCCCGGTCCTGCAGTATAGTGGTGACCTGGCCGGTGATTGGCGCCAGGTCATTCTCACTTCACAACAGGCATGTATCAAATCACTATACTGTACTCTTTGAATTTACACAATGTTGTATGTCTATTATAGCTCAATAAAATATTTAAAATGTGCAAAATTCAGAAGAGTCACTTTCCCCCATCTTTTCTTATTAGTTATCTATTGTTGTATAAAACATAAGCCCAACGCTAGTGGCTTAAAACAACAAATTAAGGCATCCAGGCATACTTTAGCTGAGTGCCTCCACCCCAGGCCTCTCAAAAAGCTGCAGTTATGGTGTTGGTTGGGGCTTCTGTCTCATCTCAAGGCTCAGCTGGTGAAGGACCTGCTTCCAAGTTCATTCATGTGGTTACCAACAAGAGTCACTTCATTGCAGGGTGTTTCACTGAGACCTCAGCTTCTACCTGGTTATTGGCTGAAGGTCTCTTTAGATTCTTTATCACATGGGCCTCTCTGTAGAGCAGCTCCACAAGCACCAGATGGGGTTCCCTAAGGATCACAACCTATTGGGACCCTAATATCAGAAGTGACATCCCACTACTGTGGCTGCATTTCAGTTATTGGAAAGAAGTCAGTAGGCCCATTCTGCAGTCAAGGGGAGGAGCTTACACAAGCATATGAATTCCTGGAGGCAGAGATTATTTAGGGCCACATTACCTTCTCCTCCTTCAACAACAATTTTCAGAGACCTGGAGACCTTAAGTCCTATCAGGCCAGCACTGTGTCTTGTTTACCTCTGTATGTCCACTTAGCATGGAGCAGAGGAGAGGACCTCAGCTCTCTTGTCAGCTAAGACCCAGCCTCATAGAGCCTAGTGGTATTTGAGTTATTTTTATGACAGCAGGATCCACGGTCTGAGGTCTAGTGTCATCCCTAAGCTGGGTATGGAGCCCTAAGCAACATTTATTTATTCCTTTTCATTACACTACACTCCACCTTTTCCACCTCCTACCAGCCTCTTGGTGAAAGAGGGAGACTTCAGGAGATATCACATGGCATGCCAGTGAATATGAAGAAAAGTAAGATGGCAGGACTTAGAGGAGAAATAGAATAGAAAATAAAGGGAGAATGGAAAAAAGAAGTACCTCCAGCTTCTACTTTTAAAAAAAATAAGGTACAAACACTTATTAAATATATACTATACAATAAACACGTTCTCACATTTGTTCATTTAATTCTCACAATAAGCTTTCAGGGTGAACACTTTTATTTACTTTTTATATTTCAGAAAACTGAAGTTCACAGAGATTGAGTGACATGCTCAAGTTCCCACAGCTAGTAAATAACATGACTAGAATTCAAGCCCAGGTTTCTTAAGATCTGTTAGTGTTCTTCCATGCTAACAGGGTGACGATGAAGGGGAGGAGGAATGTCAGTCTACTCACACCAAGAGTTAACATTACAAGGGTTGTGTGGCAGTGGCGGTGGTTGTTTAGAGGTCAACAAATGGCTGTGAGTTACACAGCTGGAGAGAGGGTATGGCTAGGCATGTTCCTATTACAGAAAACAAAGACAAGTTGACAAACAAAGAGGGAAGACACAGTCTCATTACCACACAACTACACTTGGTTTGTGATCAAAACCACTCCAGTCCCTAGCAAATCTCCTTCCTTGAACTCAGACTTGGCTCTACATGACCTTGACTGAATCCCAAAGGTATAAATGAAGATCCCAGAAATATTCCAGAGAGAGCATGAGCAATGGTGGCCTTCCAGTTGGAGAAGGAGGGGCAGAGTCTCTCAAAATAATGAGGGGAAACAGACACATCCTTCTGTATGTAAAGTCTGGGAATGTTTATTTTTAAAAACTTATCTTTCATTGCCACAGAGCTATACACCTGCTAAGCTCATGACAGGAGAGGGAGTCCCTGATTCTATCCCAAGAGGGACTGAAGTAGGAGGGGGGTTGGTGGGTTGGGGAGGAGAGAGTGTGAAGGAAAGAACACTTTTTTTACCATTCTGCAAGGCCATTTTGCGTTCTCTCCCAACACATGCACACACACACACCACCTACCCAAATCTGATGACACCTTCTTTCTTTTCCATTTGCAGTAGGTGTTCTCTTGTAAATATTGGGGTCATTCTTCACACTTGTGCTTTCCCTGAGACCCATCAGTTCTGGTAGCCTATTGCTCCTGAACAGTCCCACCTGAACAAACTGTGGGTGGATATGCGCAGATGCTTGACATGATGTCATTTCAGGATGGAAAGAGACCTCTAGCGGTCATCACTTCATTCCTCTCCTTACTTCCAGAAAGACTGTACCAAACTCAGCCTCAGCCCAGGTGGATCCAGCCTCTGCTACCCTTGGTGGTGAGTTCCAGCACCTTGATGTTATTTTCTCGAATCTCACCAACCGCAATATACTCTTATGCACAGAGGCAAGGGAGAAAAATGCATTTCACCACACATGAAACATAGCAATAAATACAATAAATGACTAGGAATCTTCTTTTAAAACCTTAGCAAAATTAGAAGACAAACTAGTTTATAAGCAATTCATAATTGAGCACTAGATATTACATTCACTGTGAACCTGTCACTATTTTATTTGTCTCTTTCAATTAATTTTCTCCCCATTACCCTCTCTGATGACATTGGAAGTGGCAGGGAGAGCACAGAGAGGAGGTCAGGAAACCAGGGTTCAAATCTGAACTTAGACATAGCTGCTTTGTAACCCTCATCAGCTCATGGCATCTACATGCATAAAATGAAGATTTTGGACTGAGTTATGTCTAAGTTCCTATTCAGCTCTGTTTCTATGAATGATACACATGCACTGCTGTGACGAGGAGCTGAGATGCATTGTAATCACTGGGTTATGTCATCCCTGTCAGGCAGAAATGCCATGGCCTCATCTGGGCTGCTGCCACCACCATGGTTGTTCACAGAACACAGGGAATTTTACAATTGGCAGGTGCCTTTGCTTAACTTGTAGCTTCCAGGGGCTGGCTGTCAAGGGAGAGCTCAAAGTTACTGCCAGTCCCCTCTGAATTGCTAATACTGGATAGCTGCAGAGTCTCTGCTGAAAGTTCCCCAACTACTGACCCCATCAGGGGCTGCTGCCATTTCACTGGTGCACCAGCCTCCCAAACCATGTGGTCTTTCCCAGTGCTAATGGCATTCAACACAAAAACACTGCCCTGACAAATGGAGTGCAGCCCCTCCAGCCTCCCAGGCTCAGAGCACCAGTCAAATTCATCTCAAACACCTCCTGCTGCAAAGCAGCCACAGGCTACTTGAGCTAGAATGCTGAGGGCTCTTGGCTTCTGGAGAGAGGAGTCCATCCCCTGATCCCACAAGCAGCTTATATGGTGACCCATCAGTGAATTTCACCACACCAGAGAATGGAGAGTGAGTGGCTGGGGACAGAGTGGTACAGGCAAGAAAAGTGCTGGGATGGGAGCAGTGGACACTGCTCTTCCTGCCGTATTTCTTGAGTGAAAGAAAAAAGTGTCTACTTTCATCCATGTCTGCCAGCCCCTTGGATGTGTACAACTTGTATAAACTAAAGGATCAAAGATTACACTTCTATTTTGGAGTAATGAGAGACAATGTATGTATCAGGATAATCACAATCAGGTGGTCAGTGTGGTAGGAAAAGAGAATTCATCATGAAAAGAGAGCATGTGTGCCCACAAAGTGGGGATCCATAACAAAGCCCCCACTCTGAGAGTTTTGCCACCCTGTTTCCAACACTTTGTCTGGTTGCTTTGTTTATAGCTATTTGCCTTTGTGCATGCTCCAGAGTGCCCTTCTCTTCCTTTCAAATACTATCTTCTCATTAATGAGGAAGGAATTCATTCATACATATTTGTCCATGAATCAGCTTGTGGAAGACTTGAAGTTTTTTCACATCCTCTCTCTTTGAGAAAAGCCAATCATCTCCTTCTGGTGCCCAACACTGTACCCTAACTCATATGGTATAACTTAACATACCTTTTTGATTTCTGTTTTTAATTTCTCTTCTCCACTAGTCCATAGGTCACTGAGCACAGGAGCTGCATATTGCTTCCCCCCCCCCCTCCACAGTGCTCATAACTATTCATGGACCAAGTGAAGCTGAATGAATTAATGAAGAGTAAACACTCTGCATTTTTGCATAGATTGTCATCCTGAGCTATGGCCATTGTCACATAAAATTTTGTATAGCTGCTTGGTTACCTTGTCTTACAATGTAGGTCCAAACTTTTAACCCGTTTCTTCTCCTATTATGTGCCGCAGGGACACCAGGAATCCTCTAGCATCCTAGGAACAATTGGTCTCACTCTGAACAGTGGGACAATCTGGTTGTCTGGCTTTGAGCCATTCTATGACATAGTAAACTATCATTACCATCCATCAGGACTGATTTGGGAGCTAGTAGAAGAAATATATCCATTAAGCCAATGCTGAGTCGCAGTAACTGCCTTGGTTTGAATAATTGATTGCCATTACCTAACATCCAATAACCAATAGAGATGAAGGCATTCCTCCCTCCCTCCTAGCCTCATTTAATAAGATGACTCATGATACTCCATCTCCCTACACAACCCAGGAAAGCATCATAATCAAGTGTCGTCTCTCATCTACTGGATGTTCCCAATCAGATGAGGAAGATTTATGGGTGAAAGTCATCCTGGGGTGTGGATCCCTGACTCAGCAATGCTTGCCTCTGTGTACATCATGCTGGAGGGTCCTCTTCAGTAAGCTTCTCACAGCTCGGAGGAAAGTACCCACATCAGCCATTTCCCCTAAACAAGAAAGAGGCCAATTTCCAAGATGCCTCCTGATTTCCACAACATTTCGTGCCCGCTTTCTGAAACCCAATGTAATTTCTCCCCTGCAATATAATAAATATTTCACTTTCAAATCCTGATTCATTAAACAAAGCCCAGGAGGGAGAAATAATAAGGTGTCACTTTACAGCCCAAATAAAACAGTGAAAGATATATTCTATAATTTATACTTCTGACTTTAGGTTCAGATAATTCATATTTCCTTTTCAGTTAGGAACCCCAAATGGTGCTGTCAGGATATTGGCGAGAAAACAACTTTTTGTATTATTTTATGCCTTTCAGTAATGTGCCCTGGTTATCATACATCAACACTAGGTTGAGTTCCAGTGTCTCAGCAGCTTCTCCTAAGTCATTCTCATTTGTAATCAGTGTGATTTTCCTTCCTCAGTGTAGATGGAGCCCTTTGACTGTATGCGCACACACATTCTCCCAGGCACAAAAGCAGACTCCCACTGGAATCAGCTAGACTGGAGCCATTTCTCTCACCACTATGACCATAGCTTCACTATACTTCACCTCTAAGGATGAGAGAACTAAATAAACCTCAGTTGGAAACATGCTGCATGGTATGTTTCCAACAGAAATACAATCTTACCTGTGTATAGTTTGATATTCACAGATAGGGGTTTGGTGGGAAAAGCATCAGCTTTGGGATGGGGGACAAAAAAGCATGTGTTCAAATCTCAATTCTTTCTCTTACAGGGTATTCTCAAGCATGTTATCCTCTCCTAGTTTCAGTCTTCTCATCCATAAAATGAGACAAATAATAATAGCTGGTCAAGCAAATTTTTGAGATATTTTATTGAGGTGAAAGTAATAATCAAATCATAGTGGGCATTGATTACTTACTACGTGTGTGTGATACATATATGCATACATACACATATAAACACAACAACACACATGTATATACCCACACATATATCTGCACACAACTATACACATATATGTGTATACACATACACACACATTGCATTGGGCTACCATAGTGGTTTATCCTATCAACTCTCATAACAACCCTATGAACTTAGTGCTATTGCTTCTCATTCCATAGATGAGGAAACTGAGACTTAAATAATTAAACAATTTATCTAGGATTGTTAGGTATGCATAATAACTATATAGGAAATAATACTTTTACTATGTTTCTATTTACAAAACTTTTTCTAAATGTCTTTTGAACCTCTCATTGGATCCTTATGTTACTGTTTAGAGGAAAGCAAGATAGAATTAAGATAAGAAAATATATTTAGTACACCTGCCTAAACTGTCACATTGCTTAGGTGTATGGCTTTCCTCATCCACTTCAGTAGCTCTTTGGTTCAGACATTCAGTGAGTCTGTGGGGCCTTTGGACTCCAATCAGTGGTTGCGATGGTAAAATAATCAGTTGAGTTCCAGTTTTTTCTGAAGGAGTTATTAGGAATAAACTAAACATCTGCCTTTCTTTCATCTGCCAACCGCCCTTCTTTTCAGCAGACCTCTGGTTATTCCATTTCCTGGAAAGTATCTTGTTGAGACTGACCCTATTCCACCTGATGTTCCCCCCAGTCCCCGCCCATAGGCAAAGCTAGTCCTTCTCTTCTGGAGAAATCAGAAGAGAACATTAAGAATCCTCTAGACTACAGCTTTTGAAAGGCACTCATATATCACCTAGTTTTACACTTTCTTTCCCAGATCATTACATGGAGACTGACAAAGTTAAAGTGATCTGGGCTTACATAAGGTGGTGTTAGCCCCAGGGACTGAGCCCAGAACCCTGGTCTCATTCTCCCCATTCAATGGGAACCCTTCCTATCTCAGCCCTAAACAAGCCTTCACAGTGGCATCCAGCGTTCCCAGGAGCCAGGGTTCAGTAATGATAGTCGTAGGAGTAACAAGAACAACAATAATAATAAGGGACACATGCTATTTTGTCAGGCACTATGTTTGATACTCTCCCTGAGTTAGTTAAACAGAAATGAGCTATCAAACCATGAAAAGACTTGGAGGAAACTTAAGTGCCTATTGCTAAGTGAAAAAAGCCAGTCTGAAAGGTCTACATACTTTATCATTCCAACTACATGGTATTCCAAAAAAGGCAAGACTATTGCAATGGTAAAATAATCAGTAGTTTCTATGAGATGTAGAAGGAAGGAAGGAAGGAAGGAGGGAAGGATGAACAGGTGAAGGACAGGGAATGTTTAGGGCAGTGAAATTACTCTGTATGGGACTGTAATGGTGGATACACAATATTTTGTGTCTGTCAAAACCCATAAACTGTACAACACAAGCAGAGAACTGTATTGTAAACTATGAACTTTAGTTAGTAATAATGTACCAATGTTGGTTCATCAGTTGTGATAAGTATACCACAGTAATGCAATTTGTTACAAATAAGGGAAGCTTTGTATATGTGAGGGGAATATATAGAAGCTCTCTATTTTCTGCTCAATTTTTCTGTAAACCTAAAGCTGATTTAAAAATAAAGTCTCTTGTTAAAAACAAAACAAAACAAAACAAAACAAAAATAACTTTCCAAGTTCACTCCGTTAGAATGTGGGCAGCCAATATTTAAATCTAAACTTTTCTGGTTCCAAATCTCATGCTCCTAGATTTTAAGTCAAAAGATTCAAAAGGACTTTAATTTTAACCCTGTAGTTGAGTTCCAGTTTTTTCATTCCTAAAATGGAAATAAAAACAATAATACTTTTCTTGAGTTCTTCAGTCGGAAAGAGCCAACAAAATGGTTTATTGTAAAGAATGGGGAAAAAAATCTACATAAACTATAAAGTGCTATGCAAATTTAAGCTATGACCATCATTGATGTGAAATCCTGCCCATAAAAAGGATGTGGTCCTCTGGAAGCCACTACTGAGCTTCCTTTGCAGGAAGAAGTGAAGAGGCTCATAATCACCTTCCACTTTTGTGGGACATTGGTCTTAATTGACTGAGCTCAAAGGGAGGACTGAGAATCCTAGCACCAAAGGGGTGGGGCATCTGAGGATGCAGGCAGAAGCTGCGGCTCCTAACATCTCTTGGAGGAGAGAGACACAGAGAGAGACAGAGGTGGAGGCAGGGAGGAAGACAAGAGAGAAGAGAGTAGAGAGGGAGAAAGAGAACAGCTGCAACAAAAGGCTCATTTGTCATAAGAGCAATTTTCCTGTTAATAAAGTGACCTTGTATAAACAGCTCAAACTTCTCACAGCTCGCATCATTAGGAGAGGGACACCCACTGATCGATCGCTACCACACGGGCTGCTGAACCAGCATGAACTGCCACCACCAAAAGACTTGTATATAACTGAGCCCAGCCCCTGCATCACAGAGGGACTGGGTGGGGGTAGGAGAAGCTCCTCACCGACTCCTTTGCAGGCACAGTAGCAGCCCTGATGGGAGGTGGTGGTGAGCCAGGGACAGGGACTCCCTGCAGGACCTCTGCCCTAGAAGCAGGGGTGCCCATCAGCTAGAAGCTGCCCCACCCCCCACCCCACTGAGGTTTGCTGCCTCCAGTACATGTTTTGACTGCTCTAAAAAGTCCCGACAGATGGCTCTTTGCCAACCCCTAGAAACAGAGGTTCAGGGTAGACAGGACCCTAATTCTTGTGTATGAAATATAAAAGCAGCCAAAAATGGCTACTGAGCTTCACTCTCTCTCAGTGTCCCAATGCTTCAGCACGTCATGATTCCTAGTTGTAGCAATAAAGCCACCAAGAGCAGCAGAAGTTGCCTGTGTCTCAGCTCCAACAGAGGGGAGACCAAAGGAAGCCCAGCACCTCCTCAGTGGAACCCAGGAGAGAGAGCTGGGAGATGTGGGTGGGTGCTGTGCGAGTCTGGACCATGATCTCGCTGTGAGATCAGGGTGCCTCACTTCACCTCTCCGAGTGAGGGTTAGACCAGTTGATCTCCAAGGTGCTATCTGGTTCTGAGAGTTCCAATCACGTGTGGTGCTTCTTAACTAAACATATAGATATTAAAGCAATTTTAAAAACTAATAAGATGAGAAGCTGGACTGGAAAATCATATTCATGCAACCCTCGGCTCCCTCCACCAGTTGTTTATCTCTGTCCCCCAAAGCTGAGATATGGTATTTGCCAATTTTTGAAATTTTACAAAAAGACCTTATTTCCTACCAAGACAAAAGACATCTTTTTAACCTCCTCATGTTTTCTCAGATCTGTAATTCTGAGAAAGGGAAGCCTCCATCTTCCAGGAAAGAGGACATAAAACAAGAGAAACAAGCCCACTACAACCCCCTTTTTCACTCTGAGTAGAAGATTCCAATTTCCAGGCAGTGCTCTAAGCCCTGGAGTTAACCCCCATTATGTTGCATAGCAGCCAGTCTGAAATACCTACAATGCAAGCAGAAGATTTTTGATGCACTGACATAATTTGGTGAACATACATATTTCTTTCTTTCTTTTTTTTTTAACAGAGTCTCTTCTACTTTCTGTCCAATTCTTTAAGGCTGCTGCCCTCAGCCCAGCTATCATTGAAGCTTCACCAAGATGGTAGTTAAAAAAAGATTCCAGGAATATCTGCATGTTAACTGGGAATTCTTAAAGGTTATAACCTTCAATGCCAAGGAATGGATATCTAATGGTAGTAGAATTTCTGACAGTAGGACCAATGATGGAAGAACTCTTTTGTGGCTAAGGGAGACATACAGGACTGTATCTTCTCAATCTACTCACAGCGGCCTTGCCCACATGGCCCACCTGTGAGACTGGAGAGACAGAGGCTGTTTTCTACTCAATAAAGATGACTGTGCACCATTTCACAGTTCTCTTGCATTACAGTGAGAAAGATCCAGGTTATACCTAAAGAATGTCCTGACTAGAAAAAAAATGAATTCTAGAGCCAACAAGAGACCACCTCTCTTGAGAATCTGTAAGCCCGTTAATACAAGGGGGTGGAATGGGGATGGGGCAAGTCTGTCCTGAGGGCCAGCCCCTTCGGAAGTTATTTCTTTAAATAAATATGAATAAAAGCAAATAGAGTAATTTGCTTCAACCAGTAATATTGAGATCCATCTGTTTAAGAGGGACTAAGTCAGGTCAGCAACAAGGGGTAAAGAGTTTTGAAAAACAATAAAAATTTTTTACTATTGTCTCATATTGTCTTTGAGGGACTCAAAGTCTAGTGGCTAAGATGACCACAGATACAGCACACCATAATACCACATGTTAAGTATTCTATGAACAAAGTGCTATGGGAGCCACCAAAAGGGGGGCAGCTAATTCCACAACCATGTCAGGAAAAGTTTTGAAGAGACATTTGAATTGCACACTGAAGAATGAATGATGGAAAGGACATGAGCAAGATCTCTGCAGTGATAGAAAGCAGTAAGCAACAAAACAGAGGCATAACCAGTATGGCAGGTTCAGGAATACAAAAAAAATAATTTGCCTCACTAGAGCCATACTTTTCTCAAGTATGTCCCTCTTGAAAACTTCTCTCCATCCTCCAGGTAAATAACCTGTGCGCATGCCATGGACATTCCCCAGATGGTTTTGTTCAGGAGGCAGTAAGCAGACAAACGGAAATTGTGGGTTAGGGATGTGGCAGGCCTTGCATACTCTTTGGAGAATGCGAGCTCCATCTCAAGCCATTGCTATTGTAAAGTGAAAGGCAGCTCCTTCCCAACTTTTCCTATATGGCAAACAGCAGAGGGGAGTGGGTAAAACCATATCACTAGTAGTTTTAAGAAGTTCTTGTTGCAAGAGAAATGCCCTTGAAATCTTGTTTTTATCTCTAAAATTCTTGCCAAGTTTGGTTTTATGTTTTAACTTATCTATGTTTCTTTTAATATAAAAATAACAGTGGCAATCACTTCCGAATGAGTAAAATAAGGCCTTTCCATGTTCATCTTATGGTTTCTTTTACCTTCAATACACTGCCAAGTCTGGCATAGTGTTCTACTCCAAGTTCAGAGGCATGAACTGAAAGCCAGGAATGTAATGCTCAGACATGAGCATTGCAAAGAGGGTAGTGGGAAGAATGAGGCCAGAGGCAGGAAGACCAAGTAAGAGTTAGCATGGGCTAAGAAGAGTAACACTGATTGAAATTAAAAGGAGGAAATAGATACAAGGTGATTTTTTTTTTCAAAATATAGACTTGATTGGACTTGCTAACTGTTGACCATTGAGAGGGAGAAACAAATTTCTAAGACTCCAAGTTTTCTCGCACAGAACTTCTTGCAGTCACCGTTGCTGTGTAACATAATCTCCTAATTTAGCCACCTCAAACAACCATTCTATTAACCTCACAGATTCTGTGAGTTAGGGATCTCTAAGAGCAGAACAGAGGTGACTTGTTTGCTTCACAATGCCTGGGCCTCAGCTGGGAAGTCTTGAAGACTAGAGTGACTCAATAATGGGCAGGAATCACGTGGAGGTACCTTCACTCTCATGTCTGGTAGTTAATATTGGTTGTCAATCTGGACCTTGGCTGAACTTGTGAACTGGAGCTATGTGGCTTGGGCTGGTTTGAGCTTTCTCATGATATGGTGATCAAAATTCAAGAGCAAGCATGCCTAAGGAGCAATATGCATGGCCTTTTAACCTAGCCTCAGAGGTCACATAGCATCACTTCCACTACCCTCTTGTTGTTAAGGCAGCCAACAAGTAAAGTTCTTGTTCAAGTTCAATAGACTGTCAGTTTCATATGCTCCACCACTGGATGGGAGGAATGTCAATGTCACACCATAAGAAGAGCATGAAAAACGGGAGATTTTGTTGTGATCATCCCTGGAAAAGACAATCTGGCCCTGTGCTCTACCCAGAAACTCTTTGATCAATTTTCACCTATAGTTATAAGCCCATTTTGTAACTGTGAGCAATCGAGAAAGAATTCTTGTTGGTTCCATCTTTGCCTAACCTCCGCCCCCCACATATGTAGTATCATGTCTTGTTTTCTCAATGGGTTAGTGAGAATTTGTGCAATCAATCAATAAATTATAAATAAATGAATAAATGAATGAAAATGAACTGCTGAAATGTCTCGATGGCCCCTGTTGCAGACATCTGCCTGAAGAAACTGGAGCTCTTCAAAGGAAGGGACCACTTAAGGAAAGTTGGTTTTATTGCTCTCATATCCCTCCTGTATGTTCTCCGCTAATCCGGCAATCCATTATTTATGGGTAGCCTAATTAAGGTTGTGAGTGGCTTGATCCTTGTTTACTTAAGTCTATCCCGGAAGATTGCTAAGATTAAATAAAATTGCCTCCAGGCAGGCAAGCCTCTCAGGGGCTGGTTTGGAAGAGAAGAGTAGAGACATAGATGCTGTCGCTGGCCTTCTGTGAGAGTCCACACCTTAGAAAACTTTATCTCTTCCCCTCCCATCAAGGCACATGCCCATGTCACATCCTCTGCCCAGAGTCACAATAGCCCACACACGCGCACAGGCATCCATGAACACACCGACATGCACATGGGGCTAACGCTATTTAAATGCACTCTCACACAAATGTTACTGCTCCGGTAGTTGCTGCCAGTTCCAGCTCCCTTAATAAAGAGTCAGATAATCCAGACCCAATAAAACTCAGTGAAGTCTGAAACTAACTAATCAGAAACGATTAGTTCCTCTCAGCCTTTGAATCTACCTTTTTCTTGTAAAACTAAAGACCAGTTCTTACTTGGATGCTGTCCTTGTACATTTAATGAAGAGAGAAGAGGATTGGCTGGAGTGAAAGGGATAGCTTAATATTTTTTTAATGATTAGTAGCAAAATACAAACATTTCAAAGGGCCATTTATATTTTTTCTCTACCCCTGAGCTTTTTCTTCTTCGGGATATAGGTTAACCCATCAGTATCCAACTTCTACTCAGAGTCAACAGGCTCCCTCATTCATGGGAAAATCTGGGTTTGCCCACAAAAGACTATAGGGCACCTCGAGGTTTTAGAGAAAGAAGGGTATCCCATGGCTGCCATTCTTAATCCTCTAGCTGTATCCAAACACATGCCATTGGCAATTTCTTTTGCTGAGGCCTGGGTAACAGTGATAAAGACAGGGTCCTTCACCCAGAGTTAATGAACAGGTTTCTCAATATTAAGTAAGTATAGACACAATGCATTCATTTATTCTTTTAACACTTATTGGGCAGCATCTCTATACCAGGACTTGTGCTAGTCTCTCTCCTCTGATACTTCCAAGTTTAATGGGGTCATAAATTAACCGATGAGTTGATTACTAAATGATAGGTTGTATTGCAGTTAAACTCGGAGTGTGATGAGAATGCACAGAAGGGTCTTCTCAGACATTTTCAGATTTGAAACAGTTTTGGTGACAATTGGGAGTTGGTGAGAGCAAAGCTCTGAGTTAGTTGATTTTGTTGTTGTGTGTGTGTGCCTGTGTGTGGTATGACAGAGGTGGGGGGAGGGAATGGGAGTAGAGGATGGGTAAGGATAGTATTCTAGAAAAGTAACTGCATGAACAAAGAGGTAATAATACCAATAGTAGAAATAAGGTGAAGGAATTAACAGAAGAACATATATGCAAAACCCATAGACACAGACAAAGATGTGATGATGGTCTGAGGGAAGGTGGGCAAGCACTGGGTAGAGGTGGGCATAGGGGGTAAAAAGGGAACATCCATAATAATGTAGACAGTAAAAATAAAATTATAAAAAAAGAAAAAAGCAGAGTTTCTCAGATGATGCTAATGCTGTGTTTTTTCATGTGGGGCCTGGATGCTCTTATGAAAATTCATCAAGCACAGAATGTGTACACTCTTCTCTATGTACTTTAATAAGAGGCTTAAAAAACAACAGTAGAAGGAGTAGTAGCAATAGCACTGTTACCATAAATGTCTGGCATAGTATAAAGCACTTTTTATGTATTGTATTTCATCTTAAAATAAGTCTAAATTCTACCCATTTTACACAAAATATAACTAAGCCACACTTTGATTAGCAATTTTCCCGAAATTAGAGATGATGAAATTGGAATAAGCCTGAAAAGAGAGTGGGGCTCCAGTGTCCACACTGTTAGACTCTGTGCTCCTCTGCCAAACACAAGAGGGCAATTATGCTTTATCCTGTAAGCAATTATATTCATAGAAGAATTTTAAGCATGCAAGGGACATAGATTAGTGTTTTAAAGGCCCCAGTAGATACCTAGGATTTAGAAAGGGATTTGAAGGTGGTAATGCTGGAGGATACCTGGTGACTAATTAGGAGTGTTGGAAGTTCCAGGTAAGAGAGGTAGGGGCAAGAAGGAAGCATTGAACTTGAGAAATATATGAGGTAAAAACTAGAACAGTTTCAGCGACTGTTTGAAAGTGAAGGGTACATGAGAAGAAGAAACAAAAGTTCCCTGCTACATGGCCAGAGTGTGTAGAAGTGACATTAGCCATGTAGAAAATATTGGAGGCAGGGGACCTAAAGGTAAATGGAAACATAGGGAGAGAGAGATACTCCCTCAAGCTTTAGACTTGCTGACTCTGAAGTGCTGTGGGACATGCAAATGAAAATAAGCAGAAGTCATTTGGATGCATGAACCAGAAGCTGATCTAAGAGGTTAGAGCTGGAGAGTCATCCACATAAAGGTGGCAATTAAAACCATGGGAGATGGTAAGATTAGCCAAGGGGGCAGGCTGTATGGAAGAGAGGAGGCCTATACAACACCTACCTTTAAAGGGCAGGCAGAAAAGAGAAGCTGGAAAGTTCTCCATGGAAAAAAAATATCCAAGAACTATGATGAGAATCCAGATGTATGAATGACCTACAGATATGGACAACAGTGTGGGGACTGACTGGGAGCAGGAGGTGGGATGGGCAGAAGAGGGCAAAGGAACAAAATTTGTACAACTGTAATAGAACAAACAATTAAAAAATGATTTAGAAAAAGGAAAGGAGATGCTGGTTACATGACTCGGTTGGAGTATTGTCCAATACACAAAAATGTTGTGGGTTCGATTACCAATCAGGGCACATACCTAGGCTGTGGTTTCCATCCTTGGTCAGGGTGCATAAGGGAGACAAACAATCGATGTTTCTCTCTCACATCAATGTTCCCTTTTTCTCCTTCTCTCTCTCTCTATCTCTCCACCACCCCCCACAACACACACACACACACACACACACACACACACACACACACACACACACACACTTTCCCTCTCTCTAAAATCAATAAACGTATTGTTAGGTTCGGATTTGTTAAAAAGTAAGTGAGCAGAGAGTTTCAAGAAGTAGAGAATGATGATTACATTGTTTTAATGATACAGAGAAGTCCAGAAAAAAGTCCTGGAAAATAGTGGGGCTCCCTGGTTTAATAATATGTGGTCTTTCAGTGACCTTTGACAGAATAGTTCAATGAGATCTTGGGGTAGGGGAAGGCAGGGAAGTAAGCCAGGTCCCAATGAATGGAATGAGTGAGAGTTTTGAAAATAGGTAGGGTAGAATCATCACTTAACCAACTTGTCTACACAGGAAAGGAAAAATACAAAGGACCCAAGATCAAGGAAGAGTTGTTCAGGATTTTGGAAATCTGAGTCTCCTTGAATGATGAAGAGAAGGAACAAGTAGAAAGAAGTTGGGAGTGGAGGAGAGAGAAAGAACAAGAAAATGAGGCCCCCAGTTTGTGGAAAAGGATGAGATCAATATATGGTGAAGAGTGATCTATGAACAGGAAGAGCCTTCCTGATAGTGGGAATGGATGAGGGAAGAGGTACATAGATTCAAATGATGAGGGTGAGAGACAGTGCTCTGTCACTTCAACTTAACAATTTTTTAAATAAAGTAATAACTGAAAACATTTGTTTAGAGTATGATGGAAGAAGATTGAAAAAAGTTTGAGAAGAAGGAAAGGGATGAGAAGTGGGGAGGGGGAAGAGTGAGTGCTCCCTGAGGGCAAAATAATTGTTCAGTTGTGCTACAGAGCTCAGGGTGCCACTAGGTTATGAAATTTCTCCTTAGTATTCTCAGCAGTTCAAGTATACAGGCAAAGACAGTAGACCTACTGTAAGAGGTGACCAGCAGAGTAGAGCAACGAGAGAGTCCATTAGAAATGTACACACTGAGGTGAGCCTTGGCAACCAACACAGTGACTGGCACTTAGCCCTCAATAAATGTAGTCTCTTATTAATAGCAATTAGTTGGTGATTGCCATTCTCTATCTTAAAGTATAAAATCTAATATACATTATTCTATGCTACCAAAGGAAAAAAATGGAGACATAGGCTAACATTTTAACATGAGAGTTTTTAAGATTAAACCCAAAGGAATTTCCAACAGCAAGGCCTGTAAAAGGCCCATAAAAGCCATCGAAGAAGATGGTAGAAGCCTAGGTGAAACATGCCTGGACATGTTTGATGCAAGCCCTTCCTTGAGGTAGAGAACAAGCCCAGTCATCAGAGTGGGTTTTTCTTCTCTGCACAGGAAAAAATGATGTTGGCCCATAATGTGAAATCCAATCTACTAATAATAGCTGCCTGGAGCACTGCCGTGAGAGGCGAGAGATCCATTAGTCATGTCCACCATGTGCTCCAAAGAGGACAGCAGCCTGTCTGTGCTCCCTGAGCTAGAACAAACTTCCTACTCCGTGTTTGAAAGAACTGAGGTCTAGAGAAAGCAAATACCTAGACTAGCTCCTTAGTGGAATCTAAACATCCAGCCGGGTGTTTCAGCTTATATCCCAGTATTCTATCTGGCATACCTTGTTGCCACTTCCTAGACATTTGCAAACAACGCAAACATGGCATCAATGATCACTATAGGCCTAAAAACTGTAACAAAGACCAAGAAGCAGCAGATTTATTAATCAAGGCCTTGTTTTCATGTCTGGGCACAAGGGAATCATCATTTTAGCATCAATAAACCTGAGTATAAACAAGAGTAATCCTTGGCAAAAGCAAAGTGCTAAGGGAGCCTAGGTTCCTGCTGTGAAATACTAAGTGCACAGTTCAAGCTAGTTTGAAGCATGTAAAGGCCTAAGGGCCTACACATGGGCACTGATAGCTTTAAGGATAGGCTATTTCAGTTACAATAACACTATTTGGTACCTAATGCTTATCAAGCACCCAGGGGGGTCAGCCCAATTATAGAATTAACATTGCTCATATTTGCTTAGCCAAATAGAAAGTAACTACCCTATGAAGGGGCTAGGTATCCAAAACTAATCAGGGGAGAGAGAGGCCTCTAATTGCTCTCATTTTTTGCCCAGAAGCATGGTGTCAGGCTCAGAATTGCCCAGGCAGATGGAAGGAAGTAGTGGTAGAGAAGGGGTAGGGAAATCACTTTGCTTCATCAACTACCTCCTCCCATACTTTACTCTCCCCCACCTCTCTCCCTCTCTCTCTCTTTCTCTTCTCCTTGCTCCTTTTTTCAATCAATTAATATTTCAAGTCTTTCTACTTTCTTTCTTCAGCCAAGTTCACGAGTACAGTCAGTTTGGTGAGATAAAAAGAGCATCAGAGTCAGGAAGATCTGGGTTTGGATCATTCCTTTAGTAATGCAAGCTGTGTGATCTTGGACAACTCACTTAACCTCTATGAGTCACACTTTGCTTATCTGAAAATATGAGCTAATACACTAATATTTACTTTTTAGTAATATTCTGAAAAATAAGTAAGATGATGGTTATTAAAGTCTCTATCATACCATGCCTTGCCCAGAGTATGCATAAACTCTGATGTTAATTAGTCTTATCCCTTGAGATGCAAATGAAATTGGCCCATACCACCAAGCCCACATGTCAAAGAAAACACATCCTTTCCAATGATTCTCTGAGGAGGCATTTAGGCTTCTCCTGGTGAACTCTGAATTTTTTCAGTTTGGGACTCATTTTGTTACCTAAAGATAGGTATCCCCTCTCCACTCCACACAAACTAAAATTGGACACCACCTTGATTCTTCCATTCCCCTCAATACTTCAGCTTTCAGACTGTGGGCTCAACAGGCTTTTAGTGAAATGTGAGGGAACAGAGACAGGTAGGCCAAACACCCTTAACTGATTGACATCACTCTCCTGTTTTTAAGTATCCTTAAATCCTCCCCACACCCATCCAGGATTTCCCATTCACTCCCTCCCTTCTCTTTTATTGTCCTTCCTCTTCTCTCTTTCTGTCCATCCCCAGACCACAAATTCCTGTTCATTTCTTACACAGAGCAGTTGGGTTTTTCCTTATTTTGTTGTCTTCCTATATCATGCTTGGAGTCTCATCTTTCAAATCCAAAACACCATGTTGAAGTATTTTCCTCGACAAAGTCATTCCTCTCCCTAGGAGGCAGTCCAGTGCCAGCTGGCAATGCAACGATTATGTTCTCCTTACTGTACATATCCTCAGTCAGTAAAGTTAGTGACTTCTTTCCTTTTTCATACCAAGAAATTTTTTCTCAGACCACCTTCCTCTCTAAATATCTTTTCCCACCTCTAGGAAGCCTCTTGAGAGAATAAGGCCTCCTCTGCAGGAGACTGCCTTTCATTCACTGTCCAATGAGTTGCTCCACCACTACTCTGAGACTGCTCTCTGCAAAGTCAGCTTTAATTTGCCAAATCCAATGACCTTAACCTCATTCTCAGTAGCAATTGGCACTGTTGATAATGAACTCTTTCCAACCCTTGGCCCACCCCATGTGATCATCACTACTCCTCTGCTCCAACTCCAAGCACTTTGTTGAAGGGTTCTTTCTCCTGTACCCACCTGGAACATGTGGACACTGCCTTTCCATCGGTAGCCCTCCTGTCCTCATTCTTCATGATCTTCCCAGCCATCTTATCTATTCCAGCCATTCAATCTCTCTACAGGCCAGTGACGCTTACATGTTTTCTTTGCCTACAATTCTCCCCAAAGCTCACACATGTTTGTGATCACTTCCCAGAAATCTCTAACTGAATGAGGAGCAGGCACCTGCAACTCACTAATCCAAACCAAGTTCACAGTCCCCTCAGTCCCCACTGCTAAGCCCTCTTCTGTGGCATCGCCCTCTTCAGTGGGGATACTACCAGCCCCCATGCCTCTCTTAGCATCCATTGGTTCAGTCACTAAACATCTACTGGGCCTTTCTTCCAGGTAATCTCATTCAGTCCCATGGTTTAAATAACATCTATATGCTGACAATTCAAAAATGTATATCTCAGCCCAAAGTTCTCCTCTCAGCTATGACTCATATATCCTACTGCCTACTCATCATCTCTTTCTCTTACCTGTCTCACAGATACTGTATTTTGCTGTGTGTAATGTGCACTTTCTACCCAAATTTTTTGGGAAAAAATAAGGATACACATTATACATGGGTGTAATGAATACATACCATGGGTATAATGATGGATATAATAATCCTGTGTATAATGTGCACAAAATGGGGTTCCTATTATACATGGCATAATACAGAACCTCAAACTTAGTATATCCAAAATACAGTTCTTACCTCTTCCCCACCTTAAGATTGTTCTTTTTCCAATCAAGCCCATTTTAGTAAACAGCACCTCCAACTATATATTTACTTAGCCAAAAACATGGACATCACCTTGATCCCCCCCTTTCTCTCACCCACATAATTCAGCCTATTAGCAACCCTCATGGTTTCTTGTTCTGAAATATGCCCCAAATCCACCCTTTCCTCCCCACTTGCACTGTGCCCCATGATCTTGGTTATAATCATGTTCCCATGGACAATTTCAATAGCTTCCTTCGTGGACTTTCATTCTTTTCTTGCTTACCCACAAACCCATCTTTTAAAGAATAAACAGAAAAATCCTTTTCTTCTAAATATTTTAAAAATAAACAAGAAAAATCTTTTTAAAAAGTAAACAGAATCATGTTATTCTTCTACCTAAAGTCCATCAGTAGCCTCCCATTTCTCTTATAATAAACTCTAAATTCCTTATTATGTCCTATAAGCACTTGTCGTCTCTCCAAAGCCCTTCTCATGTCTCCCTGTAATAACTTGACTTTTTTATATTCCTCAAATAAGAATCAAGCCAAGCATTTTTGAGTTCTGGAGACTTTATATTTCCCCTTTTCTCCTGGATGAGATACTCCTGCAGGTGGCTCCTTCTTTGCCTTCAAGTCTCCTCATAAATGTTACCTCTTTTCAGTACCCTCCCTGACACTCCTAAGTAGGTTTATATCCACTAACCTACTATTATCTCTTAACACTTCACCTTGTATCTTTCTTTTATAGTAATTAAGCACTTTCTGAATATTTTTTCTTGCTTGTTTATTGCTTGTCTCCTCCATGAGGGCAGGGATATGTTTGTTTTGTTAACCACTAGATTCCCAGAACCAAGAACATTGTCTGATACATAGTAATTGTTCAATAAATATTTGTTGAATGAATGAATGGTTGGAAAAATGAATGAATCTTTAATATGCATGAAGCATTGAATAAGACACAGTCCTGCCCTGGCCAGTGTGACTCAGTTGGTAGGACCGTTGCCCCATATACCAAAAGTTTTCAGGTTCAACCCCTGATTGAGGTGTGTATGGGAGGTGACCATTTGATGTTTCTATCTCACATCAGTGTTTCTATCTCACATCTCTCTCTCTTTCTCTTTTGTTCTCCTTCTCTATCTCTTTCCCTCCCCACTTCCTTTCTCTGTAAAAGCAATGAAAAAAGTGTTCTCAGGTGAGGATTAAAAAAGAAAAAAGAAACAGTCCTTGATCTCAAGGGATGATCCATCCAGTAAAATACAAACATATTATTATAAAACAGTTATTTCTTCTGTGAGAGGCAAGTTTAAGTGGTGTGGAAATGCAGAGGTAAGAACAACTGGCCCTGCCTGAGGAATTTATAGAAGATTTCACATAAAGCTCACAAATAGATGGGCATGGCACAGATAGGGATTTTATTTATTTTAATTTTTATAAATAGTTGATTGAATTGAAATTGAAATTTATTCTTGCATTTTAACTTCAAGTCAACTTAGGTAATCACCTGATGCTGAAGATAAGAACTGAAAATGTTGCATATCAGTACTTTTAATAAAATAGTTAATTGGCTGGTATGTAGAATACATTTCCTCTCTCTAACCCTCTAAAAAGATGTCCGAAAGTTCTAGTAAGTCCAATGTACAATACTTGGAATGAATAGCTACATACCTCAGATGTAAATTAATGAATTAAATTAAAGACAGAGCAAGGATCGCATCATATTCATTGCACCTTCTTTTTAGCATATATAACAGTCATCTTAGGCCACATTATGCTGGGGTAGCAAATGGCCCCACAGAAGAGGTTCATTTCTCCCTTATACTACATGGGTATTTGGGGCATCTTTATTTCCTGCCTCAGGCCTAAACAGTAGCTGCTATCAGGAACATGTTGGTCTGGAGGCAGAGACACAAAAGAGGTGGCAAAACCAAGTGAAGGCTCTTAAAGTTATGCTTGAAAGTAGCCAATATCACTAACACATTTCATTGGCCAAAGCTGATCACTGAGACTGGCATCACTGAGTCAGGGGTGTGAAACCCCTACAAACATTTGACGGTAAAAATATTGTCTACCATGACATATATAATTCAAGTTCCTTGTTTCATTATTTCCCTTACTAAGAATGTTAAGAAATATGTATGATCTAACAGGGAATGCACTTAGAGGCAATAGCTGATGCCAATGATGGAGTGAGGCAGCAGAAAATAAGCTAGCAAAGGCACAAATTTCATATCTTATTGGCCTAATCCTGCACAACCCAAATGTAGAATTTCATTCAGAATTTTAGTGTGTAGCCTCTATATGAATAAAATAGTGGTTACCTCTTCAAGATCAAGTTAAAATGACTTTAAATCCATAAATAAACAGTTTTTCTTCAAAATGTAATTTTCGGATAAAAATAGAAGAATTTTGTATGCCTGCACATTTTAGAAACTGGCAATTATTGTATACAAAAGTTTTGAGTTGACTCTAAGAATTAGAAAAATTTTCTTTGTATGTGATAAACATGTTTAAAAAATAAATCTAGGATCAGATCCATCAGCTTCTTAATCATATCTTGAAATGCAAACTCAAATAGACATTTCAAGAAGGAGCAGGAGTCTACCATTTAGTTAAACCAAATAATAAACTACAAGCTCCGCAATAACAGGGAACACCTTACATAGTTTTGAATCTCTGGCAGTGAGCATAGTACCCAGTAAATGCTTAATAGATATTTCATGCTGACACTTCCCTGGAGGTCAAGTTATATCAAATTTCAAAATTCCCATTCAAGTTGACCCCAAAATTCCAAGATTAGAAATTTATCCTAAGAAAAAAATTGAAGATGTTCACAAAAAAATAAATAATTGGAAATATGTAGGATATTTATCACTGTCCTATATATAATAGCAAAAATTAGTAAAAACCAAAATATCCAACAATAGACTACTAGTCAAATACATTATACTATATGATATAATGAAATATTGCACAACTGTGAAAAACCATATTATCAAAGAACTTTTGATTGTAAGGGGAAATAAAATATATTATGTGGTAGAAAAAACAGTTAAAAATCCCAGTAGATACAATAAAATCTCATTTTAACAAAATGCATGTATAAATGTGTGCACATACATACACGCATGCATACATATGTTTTTTTCCCTGTTTCTGAGTGAAACAGGGGAAAAAATCTGTTACAAGGAAAAAAACACATATCTCTTGAAAGCCCCTTCTGGCTTATAGAGATGGAGGGTCCTTTGCCTCCCCAGAGGACGGATACATGTGAGGATGAGGAGAGAGGAGAACTACAGCAGGGGAAAAGAAAGGCTGTCTGTGGAAGGACTGATACATGCAAGGAGTTGAGGCAGTTGGCAGGAGGTGGGAATTAGGGGCATGGCAAAGAACTCAGATATCTACTGGAGATTTTTAAAAATTAAATTTAGCTGTGTAGTATGTACTGCATCTTTCTCCTTTGCCTCCCCTTGAAACTTTGGCAAAATCTGTATGTATTGTTCTCTTCTACTTTATGAATTTAGATCAACTGTGAGAGGAGCTGTCCAAATGCTGACTCTTGGTCAGGAAGTGAGCATGCCTGAGGGGTGCGGCTGCATCCAGGATACCTTTATGAAGGAAAATGCACCAAAATATTAAACAGTCATTAGGTTTGGATTGAGAAAAATGGTGATTTTCATTTCCTCTTTGTACTTTAATGGATTTTCCAAATTTCTGCAATGAATATGCATTACTATTATAATCAGAAAAAAATGTTATTTTTAAAAATAAATTGATGTCAAATGAATGAATATGTGAATAAATCGATGAATGAATGAATTAATTAATTAGTGTAATGATTGGCCTGGGTAACAGAAGCACAAACATGTTTCTAATTGACAAGTTTGCTTGTTCTTATTTCCTGCTGTGGACATCGGTAAGCTTCTATGTTTAAATGAGACATATTTAAAAGAAAAAGGAAAAGAAAATACTCCTCAGGTGGAAACAGTATTTTTTTCCATTTTTAAAATTTTAATCAATTTTTTATGCTATTATAGTTTTGAATTACAATTTTTCCCTTTCGCCCCGCCCCGCCCCCCCCCCCCCCCCCGCGCCCCGCGTCCGCCTGCCCCCTACTTCTGAAGTCAATCCTCACACTGTCTTCCATATCCATGGGTCCTTCATATATGTTCTTGACTAATCTCTTCACATTTTCTCAGTCAGTTCCCACCTTCCTCCTTCCCTCTTACTGCTATCATCTATTCCATGATTCTATTATCAAAAACTTATTTTGAATCAGGTAAATGCAATATAACAATCCCATGTATTTTTCTTTTTGTTTGCTTGTTCATTTACCTGGGGAAGTGTAAGTGCTGTGGACTGTGTCCCAATTCTTACGCTGAAATCTAATCCCCATTGTGATGGTAGTTGGAGGTGGAGCATTTAGGAGTTGATTATGTCATGGGGCTGGAGCCCTCATGATTGAAGTTAGTATCCCTCTAAGTAGAAGCCAAAGGGCTAGCTTCCCTTTTTTCACCATGAGATAGTACAGCAAGAAATAAGCCATTGGCAGCCACAAAAAAGGCTTTCCTAGAAATCAATCATGCTTGGCATCTTACTCAGACTTCCAGCATCCAGACCTGCTTGAAATAAATTTCTATTGTTTACAAGCAACCCAGTATATGGTACTTCATGATAGCAGCCATAACAAAGATAGTAACTGACCAGGTTGCTCTTTTTAAGACTGTATTAATGTACTTCAAACAGGGGAATAAATTCATACCTTCTTTTCAATACCTATTTACTGAGCATCTACTATTGGCTCTGAACTACTAGAGGTATAGTTGGGGATTCTGTAGCAGGTGGTGTAACTGTACTCTCCATATCTTTACGGGATGGGTGCACCTATCTCCCAGTTGTTGTGGATGTTAAGTATTAATGTTTTGCACTTTTGGTCTTTTTCAAAGTGTTGCTTCTGGCTTATAGGAGGTCCCTAGCCCAGAGATGCCTGGGAAGTTACAAACCCCTCCAAAGGTGGCCTGTGGCCAATGCTGACAGACACAGGCTATAACGGCCCAGCTTTTTCACCTCAGATGCAACAATTCTATTTTGCATTCTCTGTTTCAGAGCTCCCATGTGATGGGGCTAAAGCTTTACTTGCCCTGAAACCACCCCTTTGCCTAGCTCCTCCCCTGTTTATCTTGTTTTCCTCGTAGCCCCTGCATTCCCCCGAGGGCACGGAAACGGTATTTTCATGCCCTCTTCTCACCAGTATTTGCAAAATGCTTCCATTTCATTCAACCTGGATAATGCCTGAAATGCCTCCTATCTTTTCCCACTGGAGCTGTGACCAACACACCCAGAATTCACTAGCACATAATTTCACGAAAATCAAAGAAAACAGGCAATAGATAGAAGAGGCAGCTTCTACAAATACGCCTGCCTGCTTGCTTTGAAATTTTGTGGCACTGTGTTTATAGGCCTTATAAGTGTGTGTGTGTGTGTGTGTGTGTGTGTGTGAGAGAGAGAGAGAGAGAGAGAGAGAGAGAGACATGTACAATATGAAATCAAGGCTATAAATTGAAAACATACTTAAAACACACACAAACACATTCAACCTGGCAATACGGGTGCCAAACCACACGTATTGAATGTTTCAAAAAACTGTCTGATTTGCTCCTATTGCACATGTAAACACTGTTAGGCGGGCCTGGAAAGCAGGTATGCTGTGCTGGATGGGACCTATAAAGGCTTCTATAAAAAGCATATTGTTTGCCCATATGGGCTGGTGGAGATGGCAGCTGGGTGAGGGCTTTGCCACCTGCCAGGCCAAGACACAAGCAGCCTGCCCCAGAGTCCCGGACTCCAGGCTGAGGATGGCTCAAAGTCATGGGGAACTTTTTTCCAAATATTTGGGGAGGACAATCACCATGTGTTTTTTGGAGAGGAGAGGAGGGGCGAGAAAGAAAGGGAGAGAAGAGCCTGCCTGACAAAGCTGATTTTTTTGTACAGCTGCTGCTGGCAGGAGAAGGAAGTGGGTGCGGTGTGTTCAGCTACATTAGTCAGGGATAGAGTTTTAATAGGCTGCAGAAGGAAATGATGACGGCAAAGTTAGGAGCAGTGAGTAACTCAATTTAAGAGCAGAGCTCCCTGGGAGATGACAGGAGAGGCACCATTTTTTTTGTTGAACCCCAAGGGGGCAGGGCTGGTATTGGGGTCATTACTGACACTGGCCTTGAACACTTTTACCTGAAAAAACACAAGCCAGGGCCTCTGGGAGGTAGCTCTACAGCTCCTCGTGCTCTGACCCCAAGACATGTGGGGCTCATCTGTGATTCCAGCTTGTATGGAAATGATCCTGAGCAGCTAGGGACAGAGTTGTGATTTATGGTTCCAGGAGGGAGGGAGAAAAAGTTCCTGGGGAGGCTCTCTGCATGGATGGGGCAAGGGAGAAGCCTTTTAAGTGCTTTAGTGGCTAAGGATGGGGAAGGTACCACCATGGAGGTGCCAATGGTCAGCAAGTCTGGTAAAAGGACAAACTGGTGACAAAGCAGACAGGGCTCAGGAACCTTTGTGTAAATTAGAAAAAAGCATACACCTAACCTGGGAAGGATGCATCACTTGATAGAGAGGAGGAATGAGGGATTCAACCTCTATCTGTGCCTTTGGCTGGCACCCTTTTTCAGTGTACCATCTGCCCAGCCACACACAGCAGCCATGAAAACCAATCATTGATAAACAAACTCTTTAGCTTGGCATTCCTGGCTCTCCATGAGCTAGCCCTAAACTGGTAGTCTAGCCCAGTGTCTCATATCTCTTACCACGAACCCACACTCCAGCAGAAGGGAATTCCATTCTCCAATCCTGCCCGTACTTCCTCATATTTGTACTTTTGCTACTACTCTTCTTTTTAACCGTAATGTTCAAACCCACATCTTTGCCTAACATTATCTTCTGCATTTTTAAGGTCCTGCCCAAATACCACCTCTCCCAAGAAGCCTGTTCTGGTTGCCTCTAAGTCAGAGAGATTTTGGCCTAAGTAGGGCTTTGGCAGCACTTTATTTCTGTGTCCTCATGTCGTCATTTTGGTTCACCATTTACCTGTTTCTACTCTGTATTGTAGTTTTGATGTATGTTCCTTATCTTTTCTACTAGCCTGTGAGTTTCCAAGGGCAAGATCTGTTTCTTATTAATATTACATGTCTCAAAGCATCAAAGCAGTGTACCCAGCACATAAAAGATGTTTTATAAACCATCTTCTAGAAAACATCTTGGGCAAAGTAGGTTTAGGCCCCAGCTCTTATCAGTTGAGGACAATAATAGCTAATTGTCATTTATTTTTTTATGTGTCAGGCATTGCTGAAAATGCTTAGCATGTAGGAAGTCATACTTTTTTATCTTCAAATCCAACAGGAAACTGAGACATGGAGAGGTTAAGTATTGTGCCCAAGGTTATCAACTAATAAGTGGCAAAAGGGAGATTTGAATCCAGATCAACAGGCCTAGAGTCCACACCTATAACCATGTACTGGGCTATCAGTTACTGGTTGATGGATGTTGGGTTTAGTTTTCCTGATTCTCAATTTATTCATTTATAAAATGAATACATAATATTTATATATTATATATACATTATAACAATTATATATTAACTATGTAGATTCCTGGAACATAATAAATCACCAATAAAAGTAGTCACCATTAATAAGTATATTTAGAATGGAAGAAATAAAGAATGTGGGTATGTTGTTAGTAATGCAAACCCCAAATACAAGCCATATATGTTATTAAATTTTACAGCTACTGTGTCAGACAGCACAAATCTAGCAGATTGAAGAAAAAACACTCTACAAAAAATATTACTAGGAAATCAAACTTCTGCTATTTGAGTTATGTTGTATTTTCTCTTTTCAAGAGCTCATCATTAAAATGGAAATACCTCTGAGAAATATCAATTAGTGCTGAAGACAGGCCAGTGCTGCAACTCAGACTAGCTGAGACACTTAGAAGCCATATTCACTGGTTAACAGTGAATCCCAGAGTTGAATAGACCTGAGTTTAAATTACAACTCTGGCCCTGGCTGGGTGGCCCAGTTGGTTGGAGTGTTGCCCCATGTACCAAAAGGGTGCTGATTCAATCCCTGGTAAGGGCACCTATCTAAGTTGTGGGTTGGATCCTTGGTCAAGGCACATATGGGAAACAACCAACTGAAGTTTCTCTCTCACATCGATGTCTGTCTGTCTGTCTGTCTTCCTTCCTCTTTCTCTGAATCAATGAATATATCAATGAATCTATCCTAGGGTCAGAATTAAAAAAATATCATGACTCTGAATCTTACAATTTGTGTGACCTTGGCTTAGTCCTTTAACATTGTTGAGTTGTTTCTTCATCTATAAGAGGGGTACTAACACCCTCCCCATGGATCTGACTTAGAATTTATCAAGAGAAGGCTTGCAGGGGCCAACCCAGGTGCTCAATAAGCATCAGCTCACTTTTTTCCCCCTAGATCTCTTTGTCACTATCGCTGTCCCTTCCCCTACCTCTCCTCTATCACAAAAAACACACTCTTACAGCTTTGCTCAGATGAACCACCATTATTGGACCTCTGCTTCTCTAAATCAACAAGTAAGTAGTACTTGTTGACTGTCTGCATTCCTAGAACATGGAGGACCAAGGAGTCTCACAAAGTGCATCTTTATAATGATTGTTTCAGCACCAGCATTGATCTGAGGATGTTCGATCCATGATGACTTGGACTTTCCCTTGGAGCCTGTCCTCAGCCTCTGCACTCCTCCTCTACCTTGTTCCTGGGCAGGGGGTAGAGCATGCTTGTCCCATCGGACCTAGACATGGGGTCCCAGTCTGAGAAGTGGACTCTATCTCAGGATCTGTCCACAAACTCCTCTTCTGATTCTGTGACTCTTACTGCCTTCCTCTCAGGAATCCAGTTCTAATTATTTTGTCACAGCATACCACTTGACTTTGTCTTGTTCCACCTATAATACAAAGGCAAGCTGTGTGAGGGTGGCCTGAGTTGGTGCACACAAGTGGAAGAGTGCTGGGGGTCAGGTGCATATGCAGAGTGTTACCCAAGGGTCAGGGTGGGATTTCTGGCGTGGAGGGAAAAGCCATCATCAAGAGGGCAGCCTTCTTGAACCAAGAAGTCCAGTGGAGGACCCAGTGGCATTTGACATGAGCAAAAGTAGGGGTTTTCAAGAGAGACAAGGGAATGATACACAGCAGGTCAGGCATTCCAGGAAGTTAAGTATGCACATGAGGTTATCATTCAGGACAATCCTTTTACTCGCAGCCCACATAGGATCTTGGAATGGGAGAGCCCAAAGCCCCCTTGTTTGTTTGTCAGGGCTTGCAAACACCTCTGCCCACATTTTGAAACTGCCTGTCCCCAGTGATGCCAACTACTTACTGAGTCATGGCCGGGTAAATTAGCATGCCACTGTGAAACCAGTGCCTATTCCATCCCAGTCCTTCCAGGTCATGGCCTTTCCAGCCTTGCTTTATTTATAGATTAGGCTCACTTAATTCCAAGCTATGGCATTAAGATGCTCACTGTCTTGAAGGTGGCATAGAATAATGAAGAAGGGCTCTAGTGTCAGAAAGATCCAAGTAGAAAGCCGAGTTCTACCACTTATTGTATAATCCTCATCAAGTGGTGTAAGCTCAATTTTCTCCTCTGTAAAATGGGTATAATAAGGTCTATCTTACAGAGATGCTGTGAGATAGAAATGAGAGAATAATATATGTAAAGTGTACTTTAATACCCGGCACACAGGAAGCACTCGATCAATGGTAGCTTAACTTAAATAAAGTGAACAGCTCCAGTGGCTCACCATGGATGGAGTGCAAATCCTAGCAGGTGCACGAGACCCTGTGCAAGCTGATCTTGCACCTTCTTCATCTCATTTTGCACACTCTCCACAGGTCCTCTCTTCAGTCTGGCCATACTCAACCATAAGGGGTTTCAGAACCAGTCCTGCACTCTGATGCCTCTGGGACATTTGCACCCACCCTCTCCACCTGACAGGCTCCAAAGCCTTCCTCCACCTGAAATTTGGGCTTCCATTTCTGCAGAGCCTAAGGCACCTCACAGACCCGTCAGCCATATCTCTGTCCTTTGTGCTAATAACCATTGACCAAAAACTTCCTGTGCCTGACACAGAAGGAATAGAAAGAACAGATAATAAGAGCAAATGTGTAGTGGGTACTTATTCTGTTTCCAAGGACAATGCTATGCACTCTACATACATTATCTCACATAATCCTCAATGACCTATGAAGTAGATGGTATCATTAGCTCTGTTCTTCCGATGGAGAACTCAAGGTTTCCATGCATTTAAATAAGTTGTCCCACTAAAACCAACTGTGTGAAGGGGCTGAGGTTATAACCTGGAATAATGTCACTCCAAAGTCTGAACACTTGATGAGACCATGTAAGGAGAAATGAATGAATGAATGAATGAATGATATAGTCAAGCTCCAAAGATTAGAGAGTGGTGGAGTAGAGAAGTATACTCTTGAAATAATCATTTGTGGACTTGTAATGCATATTTATAATTTATGATACATACCCTCTCTAGATGGTGAAATATTTTACAAAACAAAGACTCAAAGAGAAATAAAACATGGGACAATGGTTTTCATTATTACCCAACACCTCAGTTGTCAGCCAACCACCCTGTAGGACACAGAGAACGGTGATCAGCCACCTCCTGCTTCTTTCCCTCCCCCTCTTCCCTCCCATGGAGAGATGCCCCCCTACTGTGTCACGGCAGAAGCTAGTGAAAAACTGTGCACTCACAAGGTTCAGGCATGAGTGGTGGGGATGCTGGCTGACCATCCCACCTCCCGAGAAGGGAATGGTAGGGAAGAAGGAAACATCTGGAAGCAGCAGCATTTCGTTCTGGACCTTGCGCACATGAATGATGCACTAAGACAATTCTCTGCCTTATCATAAATTCTGCAAACTCATGAACTTTGCAATCTCTGAAGCTCAGCGCTGTATGGGAGCCACTTATCTTGTGCTGAAAGCAATATAAAAACAGATGGCAAAGAGTGCATCAGGAGATAAATCAACGGCCTGGCTATGGCGCTTGCGGACAAATGCAACACAGCCAGACTCTCGGCTCTTGGACTCAAGGCCTGCTTAGCTGGGCGTCCCCAAAGGTGAGGTGGCCAAGCTGGCAGAGAAGGTGGCTGGCGGGAGGAGGCAGGACAGAGTCCTATGCGGAGGCAGAGAAAGAAGGCACCTTCATAGTTGGCCTTGAGAAGGTGGCCAGTGCTTTCCCAAGGGAGGACGCCATGGATGGAGGACAGCTTAGAGGCACTGTCCACAAAACTAGGGCCGACACCAGAACTTTAGCATTTGTAATGCACTTTTCCATAGGTTCCACTCTGACTCCTCACTGTAAATCTACAAGATACTTATTTTTGTAGCTAGGGAAACTGTAGTTCAAGGATTGGGAAGGGGCCAAAGTCACGGCAAAATCAGAACTGAAATCAAGGTGTCACAAATCCCGCGCTGTATCACTCACATCACAGGGTCTGGTTTAACCTTACTTGGCTCTTACCATAGCTCTCTGAAAAGGTGGAACAAAAATGAAAATAAGACTCAGCTTAAATGCCTTTCCTAAGGTCAGGAGGCTAGGGTGCAGCTGGGCTAAGGAATACCCATCTCATACCTGCCTGACCAGACCAGCCTGACATGCCACCGATGGCCCAGCTGACTCTCTGCTTTTGCCTTGGAGCACAAGTGAGTTCCCTAGAAACCCAGGCCATGCTCATTGCTGTGGGGGACAGGCCCAAAGCAGAAAGGCAGGGAGGGAAAAGGGAATGGGATCAAAGGAAAGAGTAAGAGTTAGAAGAGAAAGGAGAACATGTAGGGGCAAGAGACAGAAGACAAGAGACTAGAGGGAAGAAAAAAAGAGGGAGAGAAACAAAAGAGTGTGCATGAGTGGCAAAAGATAGATATCTGGTCTCCACCATGACATGAGAAATGTCTCAGTGGCCCTAGATTAGGGTCAGCCTACCTTTGGAACATGCACAATGGAGCCAGAGAGCAGGGATCCTGCCAGTCTGTGCTGAAAAGTGCCACAGATGCCCTGTTCTCAGAGGGGCCCAACAAAGAGCAAATAATGTTTGTTTGGGTTATATTGTCCCTGCACAACAAGTGTGCATTTAGTGAGCACCTACTCAGTACCAGACCCTGCTGAGTGCTAAAAGAAGAGATGCTTATACAGCAAGGATTGGGAGATGTCACAGTGGGGCCAGGCTCCTCAGATTAACACAAGCCCACAGGTCCAAGGCCTGGAAGAAGGCAGATAAAATTAGGACTATACAAAAATGGAAAATGCAGCCCAGTACAGCAGCACAAACACAGACTTGGGAGGCTGACCAAATCCCAGCTCCATGCTCCTGGCATTGTGAACTTGAACTGTTCCAGAACCTCTCTGAGCCCCAGTTCTTTGGTTGCTCCATTGGGCTAGTGCTGCTCCTTCAAAGACTTGTTGAGAGATTCAATGAGGTGTTGGATGAGAAGCCCTAGCACACACCTGACTGTCAAGCAAAGATGTTCACTTTTTCTTCCCTCATCCACCTGGGGATTGCCCTTTCCTAATTTCTTTTAATCCTCCATCCAAGCTCCTCATCAACCCTTTTCCACACAGCTCACAGCCACTTTGCATCTGTGTCCCTTGAGCACTTAAGTGCTTGTTTGCAGGGGTTTAGAGATCCTCAAATCTGAAGTTTTATATTTCTCTTCATTTGCTTGAACTCCACCAGAATAGAGACGATGCCTCCCATTCCTTTAAAACTTCACAGTAAGTGCCCCTCCAGGATCCCGGTCCCAGGGGCTCTGGCCTGGGTTTGAACTGAATGACTGTGTTCAACACAGCTTAACCTCCGATCCGTCTAATGCACATGGAGGACCTGTTCTGTCTACATGCTGCACGGGTAGGGCATTTTACTCTCTTTTTCTAGTTTAATCTGCATGAACATCCCATGAGGGAAGTGTATTTTTCTTACCAACGAGGAAACTCAAGTCCAGAGATGAGATGATTTTGTCCAAGGCCACACAGATCTTAAGAAGCCAAGCTGGGATTTCTCCAATTAACAACAACAATAATAAACACAGGGCATTCTCTCCTTTGGGTCTCTCCATAACCTTATGAGGTTACTATTTTTATTTTCACTTTACAGATGAGGAAACTGGAACACAGAGAAGTCAAGCAACTCTCCCAAGGTCCCACAGGTAGTAAGTGGTGGAACCCAGGCCAGTCTGACTATGGCCTGAGCAGATATTTGCCGCCTGGAGGCTTAGTGCAGGTTCAGGTCTGGCTTCTATTACTGGACTCAGGAGATGATCACAGGGAGGGGTTTGCCAGGTTTCCAGATGAATGTGCTTTCAGGGTCTCTCTGCACACAGGGCTGGTTTAGGGAAGGATTTACCTCTACCCTGAGGCTGACATGAGTTTGGAAGCAAAGCGGAGAAAAACCAGATGTGGGGAGGGGCTAAGACAAGCCTGCATTTCACTCAGGCAAAGTGCTGTGTGCTACTGTTTTTTTCAAAACATCCCTCCCTTCCCCAAAATGAGCATGCATAGAGCCACGGCTGCACTGAGACAATAATCACTAATCAAGTCAAGTTTCCTTCTAATCAGTTCAGTTGTTACAGGAAGAAATGCAGCCGGGCCTGTGACAGGTGGAAGGCTGCTCATCACCACCACAAGCCAGAGGGGCCGCTAGGGTGGTCCCCAGGCCTGTGGGCATCCTGAGCCTGCAGCCTCTCTCAGCAACCACTGGGCATTCAGCATTACAGTTGCTCTGGGCTGAAGCCTTCACTGAGTGCTGCCTCCAGTTTCCTCAAATCCCAGGCTTAAAGGGGCTGGAATGGAAAGAATGGAATTTCAGGAGTGTTGCCTCTGCAGCCAGGCACTAGGATTCAAGTGTGGCTCTACCATTTACTACCTGGATCCTTGGAAACATTCCCTGACATTGTTGGCTCTCCATGTGGATGGGAGATCAAAAACAAGCTGTGTCTTCCTTTCCCAAGTAGGATCTTGCCCTCCTCCCTGAATTAATTTTTCCTATTTTGCATTTCCCAAAACAGATTACTACAATATCTGCTTGAGTATTTATCACTCTGAGGGATGATTTCATCATTTAAATTCTGTCTGTTTTCTAGACCAAGAGAACTTGACGGGAAGAAATTGCAATGTATTCATAACTATGACCCCACACCAATGCACCGCAATGCTTGCCCGGCACATAATATTTGCTTATTACATGTTTGTTGAATGAATCATGAATGAAGGGTAAGTAGTATGTATACCTAAAAATCTGTCATTTGTATTCAAATACAATGTTTCCCACCTTATCCAACATTGGTGTCAAATGTAAAAGCTTTTACAGTCTCTGGCACTATGACAATAGTCATCAACCAGACCAGAGATTTGCAGGACATAAAAAACTGGATGATCAACAAACATGGAAAATTTCAAGAGTTTTCCAGTCACCAGCAAATGCTGCTTTATTCACTCTAGATTAAACCTCTTTATTGAGAAGATTTTAAATTAAGTGTGACTGAATTAGCTACTGCTATTCCCCCACCCCCCACCCCCAGATCTGCTAATCTCCAAGTGGGCCCTCTCTTCCTCGACTGATCAGTTTCCTCTCTTGTGCACTAGAATCGATCTCCATCTTCTGGGATATTGAGTGGCCTGAGCTCTCAGGCAGGGAGAGATACTGAGCCAGATCCACTCTGCTAAGACAGTCCCCTGCGGGAAAGCTGTCTTGTGTTCTGTGAGCGTGGACAATAGGTACAGTGCTGGTGAGGTGCTATCGCTAATAGTAACACGTGCTGCGATGTGCAGCAGCTGCAGACCCTCATTTCATTAAAGGGAGATGCTGAGGAGTTAGTGAGTCCCCAAAGCCTCTTATGGCACTAACCTTTCTCAAAGGCACCAAAGGGCAGATGGATTTGCTACTTTTCCTCCCTTTTCCTTATTCTCTACTCCCAACCCCCCAAAACCCTCTTCTACCATGTTCTCATCCTCCCCTTGGTGACCTAACAGAATGCCTGATGTCTTGGCTAGAAGCCCACAGAGCACAGCAGGCAGAGCAGCCTCCACATATGTAAGGGAGTCTGTTAGGGGTTGAATTGTATCTCCCAAAAGAATGTGGAAGTCCTGACCCCTACCACCTGTCAATATGACTTTATTTGGAAATAAGGTCTTTGCAGATTATCAAGTTAACATGAGGTTATTAGCATGGACCTTAATTTAATGTGACTGGGGTCCTTTTTGTTTTTTTTTTAATGTCCTTATAGGAAATTCGGACACAGAGACATGCACACAGAGAAAGTGCCATATGAGGACTGCAACAAGTCAAGGAAACACGGGAGGCCGTGGCTGGGGCCAGAACAGATCATTGCCTGGCACCATCAGAGGGAGCCTGGCCCTGCTGATGCCTTCATCTCAGACTGCTGGCCTCCAGAACTGTAATACAATACATTTCTGAGGTTAAGCCACCCAGTATGTGGAACTTTGGTACAGCAGCCCTGGGAAACTAACACAGAGCCTAAACTAATCTTGCCCTCTGAAGTAGAGAGGTCAATGGGAGCCATTGCAACAAAGGTGTAAAAGAGATCTCCCTATAATGTGATGTTCACACTCCTGGCTGCAGGCATAGTAGAAAGAGCTCAGGCTGTGGAATTGGAGCATGTTTGAACCTCTGGTTCAGCCCTCATGGTGCTTTACTTTCCCCACCTATAAAATGGGGATCAAAAACTGAGCTTACATTTCTGCCAAGAAGATTAAACTAGAAAATGTATATAAAGCCCAATTTAACATAAGCACCTGATTCAATAAATTGAAATTACTGCTCATTACTGTTGTTGTTGTGATTGAAATAACTATTAAATTCATGCCTGAGAGACATGTAGAAAAGACAGCCAGAAATGAACACTTCAGTGAGTCCTTGCTGTAGCTGTCTGATCCAAAGCTGCTAGGTCCTCTCACCCAGAAAACATTTTTGCCTGCCTGCAGAGCCTCATCCCCCTTCCTCATGGCCACAGCCCCAGTGTCCAGCCAGCAGGAGCAGTTCCAGTGCCTGCTCACGATCAGGAGTGTCCTTCGGGTCCTCTCTGGCGGGAGCAGGGTGATGTGGCAGTGATGATTCATGACGCAGCAGCAGTAGCACAAGGACTCTGAGCAGGTTATGAAGCCATCAATCTTGAACTGAGATTTTCTGGAATGCTACAGCCAGTGAGAAAGGTCACAGGGGCCTGGGGGCGGGGGTGTGAAAGACCTTGCTGAGTTGTCCAGTAAGTGAGCAAGAAGAAAAAGAGTGTGTTCAAATGGGAGCTGTTAGAAACATTTTCTACTCTTAAGCTCTCTGATTCCAGCCATCTTCTCCATCCCTCCACCCCACCCCAAAACACAAATGCACTTGACTCCCCACTCCTCAGCTCAGGTAGCCTTCGGGAATCTGCCACACTTGACAATGAAGAGCTGGTTTGGGTCATTTGAAAGCTGAGAAAATCTTGGAGCTTCTCAACCGAGCAATTGATACGTTCCTCCTCTGATCCTGGAATATCTTTATTACAACTATTTCTACTGCTATTTGCCTACCCAAGACTCCCTCCATCAGACCACTCACAGTGCTCTAGCTCATTTCTACCCCCTCTACTCTACTGTGACCCCTGCTAAGGAAGACCCTAGGCCTTAGAATCAGATTTGATCAGCCAGTTCTCAGCAGGGAACAGGACACACTGGAAACAAGGTATTGAGGGGAAAGTCAAGATAGGGACTGTTAACAAAGTGAGGGAATCCTTAGGAGATCCAATAAGAGAGCTGGGAAGAGGAGGGCCAGAGACAGCAGGGAGCTGTTATCATCCCTACTCCATAAGGAGCAAGAGACAGGAAACTGGGGAGAGAAGATGTGAAAAATGGAATGAGCAGTGTTGTGGTTTCCAGAAGGGCACACAGCCAACTGGTGGAAACCTAGTGGGAAGGAAGACAGGGAGACAGACATCCTGACTTCACTCTCCACTAGTCATCCCATTCGCTAAACCCAACAGGAAGCCAAGTGCAGGGGAGCTAATGATGAAATTACTACATCTGATTCTCCAGAGCACAAAACAGGGTAAGGAAAGGTAGAGAAAATCTTGGTGAGCAAACAGAAGATATCCAGCTGAAAGCCTGTGATCAAATTCCAATTCTTCCACTTATCAGCTGTGTGACTTTGGACAAGTAACTTAACTACTCTGAGCTCTAGTTTCCTCATTTATTTAAAAAAAAAAAGGTGGTATAAGACCTGCCTGTGAGTATGCTATTGTGAGAATAAATAAGGTATTGTATATAAAGTACTTTTCATAGTGTTTGGCACATTGTACTTGCTCAATAAATAATAGCTATTAGGTATATTTAGTTACATTAAAACCCCAAGTAACTTCCCATATCTTTGTTAAACTTCCTCTGGCCTTTCCTTTCTTCCCTCTTCAAGGGTTTCTGCAGCATTTATAGTAGTACCAGGTGATGTTTCCTGTTGTTAGGTCATTGTCATACTTAGAAAGATCCTTCTGACTTCCATATTAAACATTCACCCATGTTTTCTTATGTTAGTAATTTTTATGTTTGAATCATTTATCCTTCCCAAATTGATTTTATTGTGAGACAAGAGTTGCAAATACAAATGTATGGGCAGGTTGCATATACGGGGCAGGAAATTACATATTTGCCTGAAAATGACTGTGAAGGGGTAAGATCATGGTAGTCAACTGGGAAGTAAAAGCAGGTCCCTTAAAGGAGCTACTATTCAGCTCAAGCTACTTGTTCCTATAACAGATCAGTGGTCTTTTTTATTAACATTTTAAAAAATTACAGTAAGATACATATAACATAAAATTTACCATCTTAACCATTTTACAGTGATCTTTTCAAAAATACAAATCAGATCATACCATTCCACCAAGAGCAACTTAAAGCCCACTAATGTCTTCTCTTTGCTCTCAGCAAAACAGTCCAAACTCTTCACGGTGACTGAGGCCCCTGCGAGATCTGGCCGGCCTGTCTCTCAGATCTAGAAGCTCGCGTTCCTCTGCCTGTCCCTCCCTGTGTTCCCATCACACAGACCTGGAACCATCAGATTTGGACTTAGCTCAAAGTCTCTGTGCTGCCTACTGCTTTTACCCAGCATGTCAGCTCAAGAATCACATAGAACTTCTTGAGCACCTTATTTTGACTGCCTATGTTAATGTGAAATCTTCTAGTGTTGAAAGGTCAGAAATGAATCCAACTCTTTTACTATCAACTTTTCCTGCTAGAGAACACTGGGTCTGGCCATCCGCCTGTAGCCACACAGGTAGACAGCAGGTAGAGCTCTAGATTTTCCTCCCAAATGACTAGTCACTGACTCCAAGCCATTTTTTTTTTAAATAATCTACCACTACTTACTCAAAATTCCACCTTCAGCATATTCCAAACTTCCATAATTTATTGGGGCTTATTTCTGGACTCTATATTTCTATTTCTACTCTGGCTTAAAAATATTTAGATTACTTCATCTTCATAATACATTTTAATTTCTGGCAGTATCTTAATAGCTTTTAATTCATAAACTTCCTTATACTTTTCCTAGCTATTTCACATGTTTTCTTTTCTGGATGAACTTTAACATTGTCTTGCCAAATTCTTCCTAAAATTTCTGTACATTGTTTCCAAAATAATGTTGAATATTTGTGATAATAGTGGGCATTCCTAATACTGACTAACAAAAATCCTTTTTTTAAGTTTTAAGCATGATATTGGCTTTAATTTTATGTGAATGAAGTGTCCCTCTATTATGAATTTAAATCATGAATAGGTATTGCATTTTGTCAAACATATTTTCACTTGGAATCCATTGAGATAAACCCAAGAAGGATTATCCTGGTTTGACTCCTCCCCCGCTGCACGACCACCCCTGAATCTCACCAGGAGCACCTCCAGAGCTGCAGCCACCCAAGCCAGGCCTGCTCATTGTTGAACAGCCCTCCCACAGCTGTGACAAGGCCCTCAGATTTAAGGGAAGCCCTAGAGCTCCATCTGTCCCTGATAAGATACCCGTCCTTGCCACGGTGACATTGTTAGAGAGACTAATCCCCAGAGGAGGCCACATGTAGAACTGATGATACATCATCCTCTAAAGATTTTCAGGGCTAATTTCATCAGAGCCAACAACCCTGTTTACCTCCCTTCTGCTCTACTCATATCCCCCATGAAAATGTTTCAATACACATGCTAAGTAATACTCACCTCTCCAGACCCACAAGACCCACATACCCTCAGAACTCATGTCATCATTGGCAAAATCCCATTAGAGGATGACTTAGCTCTTCCCTGAAAGCTCCCATTACCATCTGGTTCACTGAATCGAGCTCTCTGCCAAGACATGGCTTTCCCAGGAACCCCTCAAAAGGCAGCCCCTAGTGCTTCCACTGATGTGATCAGGAATACGGCAAGTGCCCCCTGCTCTTCATTGCTGCTTCCAGGATGGCTCTCCTCACCCTACCTCTAAACCTCTCATTGCTTTCAAGTCACATTATCTATCTGTTATCCCCCCGTGGCAGTGATCTATCAGTCACCTGTCACCTCACTGCAATGATTCTTGTGCTGTTCCTGTCATTGTTCTTAGTCTGTTCATCACCCACATGGATGATTCAGACAACATCTAGTCTTCTCACATCCTTAAACTCTTCACTTCCAATGAAGCAAGTCATTTTCCTCCAATTTCACTCATGCTTTGGATTTTGTTATTTCTAATAACTGCACCACCTTCCCACTCCCAGGCCATCAACTGCTCTTCTCCACTCACCTACCTTGGCGCCTCTACACCAAAATTGTTTTAATCCCTCTATGTATTGGCCTCTTTCTCTCTCTCTCTCTCTCTTTCCTTTTTACCCCCTCTGTCTGGAACTTCTTCCTGTTTTCCCTGGTCCTCTCTATCCTTGTTACCCAGCTTAGATTCCAAATCACATCCTCATAATCTCTCCCTCAAACATACCCACAACTTCCTTGCTCTCTACCTCTGCTAAGTTCACCTGGCAAAACCCCATTCTCTCTACACACTTGCATTGAAATAGTAAGATATGGCTACTTAAAATTTTTACTATGTTTTCTTAATTTTTTACCCACTCTCCTAGTTTACTATTTTATGTCATGACAGATATTCATCCCATCATATTTGTATTCCTTCCTTGGTGAAAGAATTTTTAGTTGGACATATGGCTGCTCAGAATTAAAACTACATTTCCCAACTTTATTGCAGATATAAGCCTATAGTCAAATTTTGTCCTGTGGGATTTCCACTTGGCAACTTTTGGAAACTTAAAGACTGCAGACACCTAACCTGTTTACCCCTTCTGTCTCCTTTGTTCTGCTACTTGAATATGGATGTGACAGCTGGAGCTTCATTTCAAGTCATGAGCACAAGGGCCACATCCCAAGAATGGTGGAGCAGAAAGATGGAAAGAAACTTAGACCCCCAGGAACCTCATGGAGTAGAACTTCCACATCAGGACTGAGTAACCTACTTCCAAATTTCTAACTTATTTAAGCCACTGTGCTTTTGAGTGTTCATTACTCATAGAAGAATAAAAGCTTAACCAATAACCACTCTCTCCTTAAACCTCCAACTCTTTAGTCTTTACCCTTCATATCCTTTACTCTCAACTGATGATGTTGTTTCTTATTTTGCTGCGAAAATAGGCATGACAAAAACAGAATTTTCACTTCCACCCAGCACTAAACCTGTCAACTACCTGCATGCCTGTGTACACCCTCCACTGTCTCTGTGCTGACAGCAATGAGCCACACTGCTTCTGGCCCTCTCCTCGTGTACAGGAGCCCAGCCCACCTCTCTCTCCCACTCAGGGTTCTGTTCCTGCATTTAGCCTCCACTCTCACGTGCCATCAATGTTTGCCATTTTAAAGATTACTCCAGGTAACATAAAAATTCTCCACTTTCTCTCATACTTAAAAAAAAACAAAACAAAATGCAGAAGCCCACTGACTTCGCATCCTTCTCCTGCCATTTCTCTCTGTTCCTTTATAATAAAACCTTTTACTTAACAGGTGTCTGTTCTCAAAGCCTCCTCTCCTCCCATTCCTTCTTGAACATAATTCCACCAGCCTTTCATCTCCATGATATTATGAAAATCCTTTTGCAAAGGTGTCCACAACCTCCACCTTCCCAATTCAAGTGTCAGTTCTCAGTCCTCATGTCACCTGACATCTCAGCAGCATTCAGCACAGTTAATCAACACTGCCAACTTCAAACATTCTCTCAATTGGTTCTGGAGGCCCCACTCTTTCTTAGTTTCTCCTCAAGCTGCTACTTCTCTGTCTCTTTGCTGGTTCTTCCTCATTTCCCTGACCTCTCGGATTCAGGCCACAGACCTCTTCTAATCTATTCCAGGCCCATGGCTTCAGTTACAATCTGTATACTGATCACATCTCATTTTCATATCTGTAGGTCTGATCTCTTTCCTGAATTTCAGACTTATATATCCAATTGTCTATTTCATATTCCCAGCTGGATCACTAATAAGCATTATAAACTTAGCACAGTCAAAATCAAATTATTGAAAATGCTAGACTCATGTAAGCAGGAGAATTCAGGCTGGCCTGAGATGGACATGTCCATATCAACATTTAGTATTCTTTCCCCAAACATGACTCTCCTAACAAATGGTTTCTCATTCATCTAGCTGACCAGACCAAAAACCCTTGGAATCATTCTTGACTTTTCTTTCTGTTTTTTGAACACTCATCTAAACTGTCAGAGGATACTGCCAACTCTACTTTAAGAACAAGTTCAGAAGCTAATTATTTTCCTATCTCCATCACGACTAACTTGCCCAGGCCATCAATAGCCTTTGTTGGGACCACAACAAGGGCACCATAACTAATCCATTCTCTACTACCTCTCTGACCTCATTGGTGACTACTCTACCTATCTCACACTCAGCTCCAGCCACACAGCCTTCTTTCTGGCCCTCCCACTTGCAAAGTATGCTCCTGTCTCAGAGCCTTTGCACGGCTGCTTCTGATGCCTGGACTGTTTTGCCCCAGATACTCACTTTTCTCTCCCTAACTCCATGTAGGTATCTACTCAAAAGGCACCTTGTCAGAGAGGCTTTCCCTGACCATCCTATCCAAAATAGCACCCCACACTGCCATCATTCTCTACGCCTTACATTGTTCTACTGTCTTTATAACATTTTTCACTGCTCGATATTATATCACTTACGTATTCATTTTCTGTATATTGTATATCTCTCCCCACTGGAAATAGATGCTGCACAAACACAGGGACTTTCCCCCTTCCCTACTGCTTATCACAAGCACCTAGAATAGTGCCTGATAATACAAGCGTCAAGAACATTCCTAAAACCACAATGGTTGGGTGGAGGTGGGCAAAGAGGGGGAAGGGGGGACATCTGTAATAGTGTCAACAACAAAAATAAAATTAAAAATAGTAATAATAAGGAACATTCCTTATTCTTTTTATTTGTTAAAATAAGGACCATATGGACAGGACCTCAGTCTCAGCAACAGACAGCTGGGTGGGCAAATACTGATGACCAGTCCCTCATGAGGAGGTAGCCCTCTAGTTGGACACTGAGGGCAGGCAGCCTGTGCTCTTGTCTGCACCAGTTCAGGGTAGAGTTTATGTCTCCCTAGCTGGGAGAAGGAAGCAGGTCTTGGTTCAAATCTAAGACTCGCTTTTCATACAGAATTTCTAGTAGATTTTTTTTTTCGAATAAAAGTTTCTTCAATTGTTGTGTGCCCTCAGGACCATTTCCAGGCTCTTCAAATAATTTCTTAAAAATATTCATCATTTTTGTGGGGTGACAGGTACGTGGATCTCCTCACACTGTCACGCCAGAGTGAAGTTCTATTTCAGGTAGGTCATCTTGCTTTTATCATGTGATCTTGCAAGGCTATTCCCCTTGCTAATATTTTTTTAAATGCTGCAGGTGTAGGGAGTTGATTGAATCATAATCCTCAGTGTATCATCATACTACCATCTGTACAGAGCCCATCTATTGTGATATATTTTTAAAAACTTACCTCCCTTTATTCCATTCTTTACTCCCATCACAGTTCCAATCTCAAAGGCAGCAGACTATTCTACTTACTAAGTATCTTTTGTATTTTGTGTCATGTGAAATGTATGTTGTATTACATATTACCTTCCTTTTCTTTCTTTTCACTCAGCATTGTTTTTAGGATCCATCCATCAATATACATACTTTCCTGCTTTTAGATGTTATGTGGTATTCTCTGATGTGCACCCTCTTCATCATATCTGCCCACATTCCCATCATCAGATACCCAGATTGCCTTCAACTCCCCACCACAAGTAGCTGCACAATGGGCATCTTCACTTGTCTTATGGATCTGTCTAAGAATCTATCCTGGATGTATTCCACAAGGGGCATTGCTGGGCAATTGCTGGTTCAGACTGCTCTTCAGAATGGCTGCACCAGGCTAGATCTTGCTGGCCATGCACAAAGACACCAATAGCCCACCTTCCCACCAACACATGACATTATCATAATTTTGCCAGTTTAATTGGTATAAGGTAATGTGTCACTGTTGTTTTAATTTACAATTCTTTGATCAAGAATTAGTTTCAGCATCTCTTCATGTGCTCATAAATCTTTTAGGGTTTTTCCTCTAAATTGCTTATTCATACCTTTATAACTAACACTTTTGTATATAATTTTGATAAAATGTTAAATGCTTTATATGTTCTATATAACTTAATTCTCATAACAACACTGTGAAGTAATTTTAGCTCCCATTTTACTAAGACTGAAACTGCAATTTTGAAAGATTTAATAACTCTCCTAATATCATATAACTAGTTACATGACTCAAACCCAAGTCTCTTTGATACTCAAACACTCATTCTTTTTTAAGTATATTTTATAGATTATGCTAATACAGTTGTCCCATTTTTACTCCCCTTTATTCCCCTTGGCCCTGCACCCCCACTCCCACCAGAATTACACCCACCTTAGTTCATGTCCATGGGTTGTACATATAAGGTCTTTGGCTTCTCCATTTCCTATCCTATTCTTAACCTCCTCCTGTGTATTCTGTTCCTACTATTTATGCATCTTATTCCCTGTATCTTTTCCTCTATTCTCCCATCTCCCCTTCCCTGCTGACAACCCTCCATGTGATTTCCATTTCTGTGATTTTCTTCCTGTTCTAGTTGTTTACTTAGTTTGTTTTTGTTTTTTAGGTTCAGTTGTTGATAGCTGTGAGTTTGTTGTCATTTTATTGTACATAATTTTGATCCTTTTCTTAGATAAGTCCCTTTAATATTTCATATAATAAAGGCTTGGTGATAATGAACTCCTTTAACTTTACCTTATCTGGGAAGCACTTCATCTGCCCTTCCATTCTAAATGATAGATTTTTGCTAGATATAGTCATCTTGGATGTAGGTCCTTGCTTTTCATGACTTTAAATACTTCCTTTTGGCCCCTTCTTGCTTGCAAGGATTTTTTGAGAAATCAGCTTATAGTCTTATGGGAACTCCTTTGTAGGTAACTGTCTCCTTTTCTCTTGCTGCTTTTAAGATTCTTTCCTTATCTTTAATCTTGAGTAATGTAATTATGATGTGCCTTGATGTGTGCTTCCTTGGGTCCAACTTCTTTGGGACTCTCTAAGCTTCCTGGGCTTTCTGGAAGTCTCTTCCCTTTGCTAGATTGGGGGAAGTTCTTCTTCACTGTTTTTTCAAATCAGTTTTCAACTTCTTGCTCTTCCTCTTCTCCTTCCGGCACCCCTGTGATTTGGCTGTTGGAACATTTAAAGTTGTTCCAGAGGTTCCCAAGCCTCTCCTCATTTTTTTGAATACTTGTTTCTTTATTCCATTATGGTTGAATGTTTATCTCTTCCTTCTGCTCCCAATCGTTTATCTGAGTCCTGGTTTCCTTCCCTTCACTGTTCGTTCCCGGTATACTTTTCTTTATTTCACTTTGCATAGCCTTCACTTTTTCCTCTATTTTGCAACCATACTCAGCCATTTCTGTGAGTATCCTGACTAAGAGTGTTTTGATAGACTGGCTATCTCTTCATCGCTTAGCTGTATTTTTTTTCTGGAGTTTTGATCTGTTTTTTCATTCAGGCCACATATCTTTGGCTCAGTGCTCCAGTTACATTGTAAGGGGTGGAGACTTAATTATTCATCAAGGTGGGGCAACCCACATTGCTGCATTTTGGTGCTGTATGTGGGGGAGTAGTCAGAGAGGAAACAATGCCACTTGCTTGGCTCTTTGTTGGCCTTCAGTCACTTTCCCTGCTACCCACAAGCAAGTTGGGCCCCTCTGTTGTGTATTCCCAAGTGTATGGGTTTTTGTGTGTTCTAGGACCCTGTGGGTCTCTCTAATGAACACTCCTGTGAGGCTGGGAGGTTTTTCCCGCTGCTGCAACCCCTACCAATTTTTACAACCAGAGGTTTTGAAGGTTTCTTTTCCTGCCCTGGGACCCTGGGTTGCGCAGTCTGTTTTGCTCCCCAGTATTCCTCCTGGCTTATCCACATGCAAATGTGGGACTGCCAGCCTCTGTCTTACTCGCCCAGTCCTCCATCTCGCTCACCCAGTCCTCCAACCACTGCCTTGCCATGCGTGTCCTTTCTGCCCTGGCTCCCTGTCTCTGCCCCTCCTACCAGTCCTGATGAATGTTTCTTCTTTAGCTCATTGGTTGTCAGACTTCCACACAGTTTGATTCTGGCAGTTTTGGTTGTTTTGTTTTTCAATTTATTGTTGTCCTTCTTTTGGTTGTGTGAGGAGGCAAAGTATATCTACCTATGCCTCCATGTTAGTCAGAAGTCCACCCATTCTTAACCACTGACCAACAGAGTCACTGCATATTGACTGATGCCTTGATGCCTGGGCAAGACAGTTGAGTACTTCTTGGGGGATTCAATGCCCTCATTTTTAAAAATAATTTTTATGTATAGAGTATGATGGTAGGTGTTAGGAGTAGAGAAATAAATAAGGAAGAACTATCCTTGCTGTCATTAAGCTTAGGATCTATTGGAAAGAAAAATATTAAATAAATTTATGATAGTTTTTGAATTGCAATTGTAGTGAGAGCTATTAAGAAGTATAGGCATCAAGCTTTCCCAAAAGGGTGACAGGCTAAAGTCAGAGTCTGTGAGTGAGTAAAGTGGTCCCCTCAATCTGCAGCTTCACTTTCTGTGATTTTAGTTAACTCTTGGTCAGCAGCAGCCCAAAAAATATTAAATGGAAAATTTCAGAGATGAAAAATTCATAGGCTTTACATTGCTTGCCATTCCGAATAGTGTGATGAAATCTCGTATAGTTCAGCCTAGGACATGGGTCATCCCTGTGTTCAGCATATGCACACTGTGGGTGTTCCTTGCCCATTAGCCACTCAGTAGTCATTTCAGCTGCCAGATCAACTATCTTGGTATTTCAGTGTTGTGTTCAAGTGACCCTTATTTTATTAAATAATTGTCCCCAAATGCAATATTAATGATGCTGACAATTCATATATTCCAAAGAGAAGTTGGCAAGTTCTTCTTGTAAGTGAAAAGGTATATACACACAGGAAAACATGCAGTATATAGAGAGTTTGGTGCTATCCATGGTTTCAGGCATCTGCTGGGAGTCTTGGAACTTATTCCCTGCAGTTAAGGAGGACTACTGCAGAAGCCCCAAGCCAACACAGGTCATCAGAGACAGAAACAAGGACAATTATTACCATTACTGTTGCGTGTAAAACTGAAAAGTACATATCCCATAGTCTAGAAGTTGATTTTTCTAAACATAAACCTTGAAGATGTGTACAAGGATATCACTGCAGCAGTTCTTATAACAGTAAAAACAAATAGAAAACGATAAAAATGTTCATTAAGAGAGGGATGAATAAATTTAACCAAGGAGGTAAAAGACCTGTACACAGAACACTATACAACATTAAAGGAAGAAATTAAGGAAGACACAAATAAATGGAAGTATATACCATGCTCATGGATTGGAAGAATTAACATCATCAAAGCGTCCATACTGCCCAAAGCAATTTATAGATTCAGCGCAATCCCTATTAAGATACCAATGACGTATTTCACAGAAATAGAACAGACATTTCAAAAATTTATATGGAACCATAAATGACCCCAAATAGCCGCAGCAATTTTGAGAAAGAAAAACAAAGTAGGAGGGATCACAATACCAGACATTAAACTATATTGCAGAGCCACTATACTCAAAACAATCTGGTACCAGCACAAGCACAGACCCATAGACCAGTGGAACAGAACACAAAGCCCAGAAATAAGCCCAGGTCTATATGGGCATCTAATATTTGACAAAGGGGGCAGAAGCATAAAATGGAGCCATAATAGCCTCTTCAACAAATGGTGTTGGGAGAGCCGGACAGCTACATGCAAAAAATTGAAATTGGATCATCAGCTGACACCATACACAAAAATAAACTCAAGATGGATAAAAGACTTAAATATAATTTGCAACACCATCAAAGTCCTAGAGCAGAACATTGGCAGGAAACTCTCAGATATCCCACGTAGCAATTTTTTCACTGATATGTCTCCTAAAGCAAGGGACATAAAGGAAAGAATAAACAAGTGGGACGTCATCAAAATAAGAAGCTTCTGCACGGCTAAAGAAAACATCAGCAAAATGAAAAGGGAGCCAACCCTATGGGAAAATATATTTGCTAATGATACATCAGATAGAGGTTTGATCTCCAAATACATAAAGAACTCACTCGACTCCACTCCAAGAAGACAAATGATCTAATCAAAAAATGGGCAAAGGACCTGGGCAGACGCTTTTCCAAGGAAGAGATACAGAGGGCCCAGAGACATTTGAAAGGATGCTCAGCATCACTAGCCATCAGAGAAATGCAGATCAAAACCACCATGAGGTACCACCTCACACCGGTCAGAATGGCCGTCATAAACAGATCAACAAACTACAGGTGCTGGCGAGACTGTGGAGAAAAGGGAACCCTAGTCCACTGTTGGTGGGAATGCAGACTGGTGCAACCACTGTGGAAAGCAGTGTGCAATGTCCTCAAAAAGCTGAAAATGGAACTGCCTTTTCATCCAGCGATTCCCCTGCTGGGACTATACCCTGAGAACACCAAAACGCCAATACAAAAGAACCTATGCACCCCAATGTTCATAGCAGCACAATGTACAATAGCCAAGTGTTGGAAGCAACCTAAATGCCCATCAGTAGATGATTGGATCAAAAAACTATGGTACATATACACAATGGAATATTACGCAGCAGAAAGAGAAAAAGAACTACTAAACTTCGCAACAGCATGGATGGAACTGGAGAGCATTATGCTAAGCGAAGTAATCCAGGGGGCGAAAGACAAATACCATATGATCTCACCTATAAGTGGAACCTAACCAACAATACAAAGATGCAAGGAAAATATGACCAACAACAGTGAAAGGAAAAGAAACCAACAGAGACAGAGGGAAGGGGCGGGCGGGGAAAACGAAGGGAAGGGGCAAGTCAAGGAACATATAGCAAGGACTCATGGACAAAACCAAAGGGGAAGAGCTGAGGGAGGGAAGGAGGGATGGGGCAAGGGAAAGTGGTGGTGGGTAGGAAAAGACAAATGTGTTTGAAAAAAGAAAAAAAAAGAAAAGAAAAAGTATAAAAACAAGAACTGGAAAGATATGGAGAAAATTCATGATGCGTGTTTTTCTCTGAAAAGTAGGATGAGAAATAGAAAGTGAGAAAAAAAGGAAACTTTAGTTTGAGCTGTATTGTTTTATTTATTTTTATAAAAAATATTTAAAGCAAAAAATATGAAATGTGAGCATTTTAAAATCCTGGATGGTGAGTTCACTAGGTTAGTTGTATTTTCTGAAATTTAATTTTTTTCAATTTTTTAAATGAAAACAAAAATGAATCACCAAGTTTAGCCTCTTAAATATGGCATAATATTTAAAATGTTAATATCGTATGTTGAAGACTGCAAGAACATCTTTTTTCAATAGTAGTTTCATTGTTATTGATGAAAGTTTTAGATAGGCCAGGGCATTAAACTTGCTGACAGTAAACTTTGACATTTGTTAGGCTGTGGGTTTCAAAAGTGGTAATTAGGCTATCTCAATGACTAGTTTATTTTTCTGGAGAAAATAAGGAAATAGGAGTAAGCCACTTGATAACTCTACATAAAACACAGCTGTAGCCCCCTAGCCACAGGGTCATACTCTGGAAGTCAGCATCTGTTACCCTCCTTTGGATTCCCTCCAGCGTTCTTAGGCTGTTTGGACAGCCAAGATCCATTCCCGTAGCATGATTAGCCCTTGACATGTTGCACTAAAATAGAATAGTGAGAACTACTTGTATGAGTCTTAGGAAATTCTATTGACCATGAGGCATTCATCATGCTGTGTAAGTTGGGCAGCCATTGAAGCCAAGCTGAACTCAGACAGGGTAAACTAGCAATGATTTTGAAGTATGAATAATCTCAAAGTCTTTGTGTCTTCCCATGCTCTCTCTCCCAGCAGATATGTCACATGTTATCTTTTCTCATATGTATGATCCATTCTTTGAAGTGACAGGATTGGTAATGCCCTCTGCAAATCCCAATTTACTACAAGTCACATAAACCTAGACTTGAGTTTTCTATTGGAGGAATCTGAGATGTTACAGGTGTTCTAATGCAATTAGCTAAGGATAAAAAAAGTAAACAATTATCTACTACGTAGTCATTCATAGCTACTTTGTTTTAAGAAGATAAAGTTGGTAGTTGGCAAAAAATATGAGATGGTGAAAATTTGGTCCAGCCATTCAATTTCTACCCATAGAGCCTAGGACATTGCCACACACACTGTGACATTCGTCCTTCAGTAGCTTTACAAACTGAATTGGGTAGGCCTATTGGTCTATTTTAATGATCTGGGGCAGTTTATACAGCACAAAGATTATGTGTTATTGAAAGTTGAAAGCATCCACTGGTAAAAGTCTTCAGTTTGAAAACCTTTACTTCTGAGAATACAATCCATTGATCAAGCCTTCTTGAAAAATGGAAATAAGTTTGAAATAAGGTATGTACATAATTCCAAAATAATTATAAAAATTAATACCTTTAATTTTCCTCATGGATTTGAATTATTTAGGATACAGATTTTAATTATATATTTAAGGAGTTTTGATGCTTCTAAGATTCTTTTGTATAATTAATTATTTATTCCTGAATTCACATATTTGTTCCATCTTAATGAAATGAGGTATATCCTCAAGTTGTTTTTCTCCCATGAAGAATATCATTCTTATTTTCAGTGATAAGAATAGTGAATATTTTAAGAGCCTATAGAGGTACAAGATGCTTTATGTGGGCTATATCTTATAAGAGTCAAAATAACTACATGATATAATTCTATATAAGGCACTTATTATTATCCCCACTTTGTACAACTTACAAGACGTTGAACATCTTAGACCATGAATAACAACGAACCAGAGTATATAATTCTTGAGTCAGCAAACTGAAACCCACTCAGAAAACCCAAATTAAAATGTTTTTATTGATTTTCATATGCTGAGAAGTCAAAGGCAGCAGGATTTTTATCAGTTGGCAGCAGCCCATCTGGTTGTTGTCTGGTGGTTTGTTTTGTTTTGTTTACTTACTAGCAGCAACATGGTACACTTCCCAGTGTCGCTCCCTGGAACAGAGTGAGCCCTGGTGATCTGCATATTTAAATTGTTCTTCATTTCTGGAAAACTTTCTTTAATTCTGCTTTGTTTACTGCTTCTGTTATGCTTGATGTTGATTGTACCTTGAAGACACCTGCAGAGCTCTGTTCTCTGTCTTCCACACCTACACTATTCTCTTTAGGCTTTCTCTGTCATAGAAGAGTTTTTAAAAAATTATATAAGTATTCCTGTTTTAATTGTCCACAAAGTTGGAGCTGCTCTTCATTGCTTCCAATGAGATTTTAATTCTTTCATTGCAATTCCAATATCCTCGGAATCCTCCCTCATTGGCCTGTTTTCTTATGGGCACGTATCTTTACTTAATTCTCTCAAACTGGCTCTTTAATGTCCTATTTCAAGAAGACCATGTCCTTACATTCCAATGAAAATAGCTTGCATCACTTGGGATGCTTTGGGTTACAAATACTCTAAAACAAGTGTACACTGTAGAAAAGCAGGTTGGGGACATTTTGAGCAGAGCTCAGGTTCCAAGTCTCAGTGCTTTTCTTGTTCTGTCCTCATCCACATGGCAGTCTCTTCGCCACCCTGGCTCTCCAAGATGGCTGCCAGGAGCAACCAGAGCATCACAGCTCATTGTGCATCTGCATGGAGAAAGAACCTCAACGCCTGCAAGAACTGAAGAAAATCCTAAGCTCCACTCTGACTGGCCACTTTAGAACCAATCACTGTGACCAAGGAAATTCTTGCCTCAACTGGCTTAGGTCTCAAAGGAGTCACTGTGATATGGGAACAGAATCACTGTCTCCCCCAGGGTGGAGAGGAAGTGAGCCTGGGGAAGAGACTGACAGCCCAGACAAACATTTGAGTCAGGGGAGGAAGGGAAAGGAGATAATCACCTGGAGTTTGTTGAACTTTGGTCTAGGTCTTAGTGTTCTGTAGCGTTTTGGAGAATTTTGTTTGTCTATCTGTCTGGGATATACCTAGGTATTAGCATGAGGAATCACAAGTGATTCTTCTTTTTTAATTTTCCTCCACGTACCTCATTCATCAGTAAGACCTGTCAGCAATAACTCCAAAATATTTCCTGAATCTGACCAATTACTACCACGGCTCCTGTTTACCTAATCCTTGCCACTGCGGTCTCTCACCTAAATCATGAAAACGGCCTCTTTGACACTACATTTTTCACCAGGCAACTGGAGTACTCTTTTAAACAGTATCTAAAATACCCACCACATTTAAAATAAAATAAAATCTTAATGGTAGTGTACAAAAGCTTTTGTAAAATGGACCACTTTTTACTATGTTCTAGCTAGTATGGGCTTCCTTTGGTGCCAATTGACGGCTGCTTCAGGAACTTTGCAGTAGCCACTATTTATGTCTCATGGGTCTTCCAACAGAAAGTTGAGAAATTTTCTTGATCACCTATACAAAATCATGCCCACCCACTCTCCCCAGTACTCTATACTCTTCTCTTGTTTTCCTCATGGCATCTCTCCCTCACTGAAATTATCCTACTAATTTGTTTACTTGTTTGTTTTCCCACTGTAGTGCAAGCTTTATGAAGGCAGGACCCGTACTTCCCCTCTTCACCATTATATTCCCAGCACCTACAATAGTGCCCGGCATTTAGCAGTCACTCAATAAACATCTGCTGAGTGAATGAACAAATGACTGAGGCCAGATTCTGTGAGAGGCTACTGGTTCATCCTCTCTACTTTTCAAGTGTGTTAGAAAGAGTTCGAGGTGGGTGGGATTGGGGAAAGCACAGTAGATTTAGGTTACATTTCTAAGAAGTATGTGACATGCACAGAGTCACACATGGTGACAGGAAAGACAGGTGAGCTGGAATGCAGGTCTCTTGAGCACCATACTCCTCCCCCTCCTACAAGAGGGAGCCCTGCCTAATGTGAAGTGATCAGTATTTGTCCAGAAACAAAAGACAAAGGCAGCTTAGACAGGAACTCTGATTCTTAGAGCTCATTTTCCAAATGAAATATATAAAAGAAATTGATAAGAGGCTCTCTGGGGAAAAAAATCAGTTACAAACAATTCATATAACAAGCCCTGAAAGGCTCATATATCTTCCTAGATTTATTAAATTTCATTTCAAAAGTTGGTTATAAATCAGCCAACAAAACCCCTTTCCAAACTGTCTCCAATACCCTCCCTTGCTGTTATTTAGAACCTTAACTGCCATTTTCACAAAAGACATAACACTTTCCAGGGCCTTCGACAGCCAGTAACACCAGCTGATTTAGACTCTCCATTTTGCCAATGGGCTTGAATGAGACCCAAGAGAGGGAGGCCCCAAAGGCTGAGGGACGGATGGGGAGTGTGGGAGAGCTGCCAAGAGGTGGGAGAAGGCTGAGAGAGTGGAAAACACTGCTGACGTAAGTGGAAAAGCGGGTAGGGCATCCTGGCTGTCTGCAGACACACCGTGTGCCCTGTGACGAAGAGCAGGGACTTTGCCATTGGGAAGATCTGAGCTTAAATTTGTTTGGCTACTTCTTCCAAGTGTCTTGGTTGGATTCTCAAACCATTTTGAAACTTTGTGCTATTGTCTGAAATGGGTAGCCTCACCTAAATCATCATGTTGTTGGAAGCATTAAATGAGATCATGCATGTAAAGCACTTAGCTAAGTGCCTGGCACATGTGAGCCCTCAATAAATACAATTTCTCAGGGGCCCTGCTGTCAACTGCACATCTGCTCTCTCTTGGGACAGTCAGTCTACTGTGCCCCTGGATGAATTTATAGTAAAGCCTCATTAATTTGGACCTTACTCACTTAGAATGTATGATAATTCATCAGTGGCCTAAACTGGAATTTACTTTTATAAATGTTATTTTTTTAAAAACTTACAGGGAGGTTTGAACAAATTTATGATGAGACTATTTAACTTAATGAACCATTCACTTTTACTTTAGGAATAGTCATTTACATACAAATAATTGATGTGCTAATTACAAATGATTCTTAGCTACATAGAAAGCAAGTCTCTGATTTGAAGTATAGTTCAAAGTATAAAAATATAAAAGTTGTTTGAAACTTTTAGTTTATTAAATGCTTTTAATAAGTTGATATTATTATAAGGTAATTCACAATGTAGTGCCAGTTTTTAATAAAATTATCTTGTAGATTCAGGTATTGGTCGTATTTAAGAGAAAGTTTTAGCCCAGCTCTGCTCAAGTACGTATGGAGTAAGGGAAGAAGAAAGGAATGCAAGAGGGCATACAGCACCCCCCTCCACACTCTGTGAGAGGCTATTGATTCATTCTCTCTGCTTCTCAAGTGTGTTAGCAAGGGTTGGAGGTAAGTGGGATTGGGGAAAGCACAGTAGATTTGGATTACATTTCAAAGAAATATGTGACATGGCCAGAGTCACACATGGTGACAGGAAAGACAGGTGAGCTGGAGTGCACGTCTCTTGAGCACCACCCCCTTCTACAAGAGGGAGCCCTGCCTAACGTGAAGTGATCAGCATTCGATCATGCTGCTGCTGCGTACTGCACACGCCCGCTTCTGGTGTTACCTTCTCTCTCCCACCAGAGGAACATGGGACCTAACAATGAGGGGTTTCACAGTAAATCACAACTGTTTCCTCACACATGTGCCTCTATAACAATTTTATTTTTATTCTGATATAAACTGGAATTTTTTGTAACTCTAGATTTTTTTAAGAAAGTAATTTGTAATTCATCGTTTGGACTAAAGTTGTTAAGTTTAAAGCACATAATGAATACATGTAAACACTGCTCATTTAAAAGCACTGACTGGAGTGAGAGAAGTAACAAAACGTTTTGTTTTGTTTTTAAAAGGGTCAGTTGAAAGGAAACTTTCTTCCACTTTCTTCTGTTTGGAGAAAATACAATCCTATGGCTTCTACCAAATATAAAACAAATTGCAATTTTTCTAACTATTAGTAGAGAGCTCGAGAGACCTAGGAGTGGAGGGCACAGGGAAAATATAGCACACTTCAGTGATACTTTTAAGCAGAGGAAACCTTTAGTTATGGAATTTCACTTCCGGCTAAGACGAAGTAGCAAGGATTGGATTGACCTGCCCACTTGAAGTAAATCCTAAAAATAACAAAATGCATTACGTAACAACAGTTTTCAAGAAAACAGCCACCAGACAAGGAAGCACAGTGATCCCCTAGAGATGGAAACCAAACCAGGTGAGCCTTAGGATTGCCCCAAGCCTTCCAGGAGAGAGCTGTAAGGCCACAGAACAGGGAAGGGAGAACCCAGAGGACTCAGTTGAGAAGTCTGAACTTAGAGTCTGGGGAGGCTAAGGCAGCTGGAGTTCAAGGGCAGACAACCAGAGAGGAGAGAGTGGCACTGGGAGAGAATTTCAGACATCTGCAGCGGGTCCCCTTGCAGTCTTCAGCTGAGCACTGACCAGAACATGCATATGGAGAAGATACTTGAGGCCCCCAGTGCGGACAGGGGTTAGTGACGGGGTCTTATTTGAAAGGCTATTAAACAAGGTAAACAGAATATTATTAGAACAGTGATACTAGAGATAAAATGTGAGAGACAAAAATGTGAGGTTCAAGAAGATGAACAACAAGGTGTGACAAAGGGGCAGGTATTGAACAATGTGCAGCAGAGGGCCCTTTCCTTGTGGTCCCAAGCTCTGTCCCTGCGCTTGGGGGGGGGGGACTATGAATGGCTATTTTAAGGGCTGCCCTGGAAGCTTCTAAATCTTAAAATGGTCTTCCCTATTTTTTACACAAACCATTTTCTTTTTGTAGTAGAGAATTATTGCCTTGTCTTCTAGCATCCTTCCCTTTTGTCTTCTGAATGACTGTACCCCCTCCTCCTACAACAAGGGGCCTGAATGGGGGTGGCCATCTGCTTACATGAGCCCACAGAGAGTGGACTCTGGGTCTACCCAAGCTGCTGTCCAGCCCCGATCATAGAGACTCTTCAGGAGGCAGACCTGTGGTGGAAGCCAGGCCAAACTTCAAATTGTTTTTCGCCAAGAACTGGGAGAACTTCCCGCCTCTGTGGTGGTAAATCTAGAATGATAGGAGCCTAGAGGCTATTGGTGCCCACAGCCTCAAGGAATATGCATTTTGTGAGTGGAAAGAATGAAGATGACACAAAAAGAAATAGAAATGACAAATGGAGTGAGAAAGTCTCTTAGGGGTTTAAGTCACTAGATTCAGGCATTTCTGATGCCATCATTATGTAAGATGATAAATTCCCCCTTTTACCTAAACTAATTGAAGCTTGTTTCTCTTATTTGCACCAAAAGAAGATCTCAGGAATACATTGTAGTTTCTTATATTTAATCTCTGGATTGAGAAAGAATACATTTAATCCTTAGCCTTCATGGCACTTGTTTAAATACTTGAAAATAAATATTATGCCCTTCCTACACTATATTTACTCTTTCCCAGGAAAAACGCTCCAGTTTTTTTCAACTATTCCTAATAAGCTGTGGTTTCCAGGCGCCTCCCTATGATGGTCAGTCTACTTGGAGTGTTTTCTAGTTGTGAAATGTGTAGACCTATTAAGTAAGGTGATCCCAATTCATTCTTTAGTGACAGACCACATTCTGGGCACAAATTCTTCTATTAATATAACCCAAGACAAGGTCAGTATTTTAGGCAACTCTATTATTCTTGGCTGAAATTGAGATTGTGATTTTTCTGTATCTCCAGTTTTCACATGAATTACTACAAAGCCAGGTAATCCCAACCCTACAGTTGTGTCATTAACTTTTTAAACTAAAGACTTATGGTTTTCATTGTTCAGTTTCATCTCACTTTGTTAACCTTATGCCCCATCCTGTTATGATCATTAAAAATCTGATTCTTTCATCTGTAACATTAGTTATCAGTCATAAATATGGGAGAATCAACCTTCTTTGGCTAGAATCATAGAAAAAGCTTTTGGGGTACCATTGACATTCTCTCTGCTTAACTATATGAGCCCTCAGTAGGTAAACCTCTGGCAGCTCGGCAGAAATGACTGGTGTCGATTCGCCACTCCAATTGTTGAAAACCAGAGCTGCCTGATCTTGTATTTAATTCTATTCACTATTAAAATTCACTAAAGCTTGCTAAGCCTCATTTCCTTGAAAGCCTATCAGGTTTCGATTTCATCAAAGTCAAGTGTATTTAATTAACACAATCTAATTTATTCTGGAAGTGGTCAAGGTCTCCAAACGGTACTCAATAGAGCTACTGGTGTTTTTATAGGAACTAAACACATGATACAATAGACAAAAATAAGTGGGCATTATGCATGCCATTACTATCACCTCTTTTGCATATAATTGAATAAATTACCTTTTGTTATGAAACATTAATCCCCTTTGCTAAGTGGAGTAATTCTCATCTCAGATTCAGCCTGCCAAGGAGTACCTTGGATAGCAAACTTTCGCAGTTTTACACTAACACGATGAGGAGGGGACATGGCTTTGGAGAGGACCACCCATCTTGTGATGTCAAAATTTTGTCTTTCTGGCCAAACCTGGAGCATATAAGTCCCTCACTAGGTTGACCTCCTTGCTTCTCTGAAGTCCAAGAAGAGCTCAGACATGTAGGCACAAGATTGCAAGCAGGAACCCAGGCAGTTAGTCAAAGTAACCCGGGAGGACATGGTCAGCAGGAACTGTGTAAGGATTTGGTGTGAACACCTCAGTCCCCACATCAAGGACCTTCTCTGAAATGAGTTAAATGGTAACTCCAAAAAAAATATGTGCATATCCTAATCACTGGAACCTGTGACTATTACCTTCTATGTTAAAAGATTGAGTTACCTTATTTAGAAAAAGGGTCTTTGCAGTTGTAATTAAACTAAGGAGCTTTTTTTAAAAAAATGAATTTATTGGAGTGACATTGGCTAATAAAATTACATAGGCTTCAGTTATACAATTCTATAATACATCATCTATTATTTTGTGTGTTCACCATCCCAATTTGTCTCCTTGCTTTGCCATTTATCTTCCCATACTCTCTTCCTCCCTCTACCTCCCTAAACTAAGAATCTTAAAATGAGGAAATCATCCAGGATTATCCAAGTGGGTCCTAAATCCAATTGACAAATGTTCTTATGAGAGAAAGGCAGAGGAAAATAGGACTCAGAGAAAAGAAAAGACACAGAGGAGAAGGTGAAGCGCAGATGAAGACAGAGCTTGGACTGGGGCAGCCACACATGAAACAATGCCTGGAGCCACCAGAAACTGGAAGAGGCAAAGCAGCTTTCACTCTTGGAGACTCCAGAGGGAGTGAGACCCTGTCAACACTTGATTTTTCTCTTCTGGCTTCCAGAACTGTGAGAAAATAATTTCTATTGTTTTAAATCACTAATTTTGTGGTAATTTGTGATGGAAGCTTCAGGAAACTAATACACCTTGCATAGGCAGCTGAGTAATATCTGGGGCGAATGTCAAAAGACAGCGGGTGTTGTTGCCTCCACTATATGCTCCACCCACAAACACACATTTCATAATCAGTCAAAAGCTGCCCTCATTATTGCCAGTAAGTTCAGTGTTAAACTGCACTTCACCTTTATTATTGAGCCCTCAAAGGCTGCCCAGTGCCACCCAGTGACTTTTCCCTGCTTGTGGTTGTTTGCAGTTGAGATTTATGTTAGCCTGATTTTCTGCCATGTATCTCTGTTAAGGTTTTTTGTTTGCTTGTTTTTCAATGCATACAAACAAATACATGCTGAGCCAATCCTTCTTCTTCTACCTCTTTTTTTTAAATTTCAGCACTCACTTTTTGACTTTCACAAGTTCTTTCCTATTTTTCTGATCATTCCTTTCTCACAGCAACCAAATCTGTTTTTTCATTAGATGTAATACTATCTTGACTTTATCTGAGAGATACTAAGTTTTGAAGATTTGTTTTGTTTTAGAGAATCTTGTACTTCTTCAGCTCATCTTTATTTTCTCCAAGATCTTTTCTTATTTATCTTGGTTTTCTTGAGTTGCAGGTTTTTCTCAAGGGCTCAAAATAGTTAATGTTGTAGATTACTATTATTACTGTTAGTAATTACTAATTACTATTTAGAAAATGTAGATTTTCTAAAGATGGCCACAATAGTATCTTTCATTCAACATGCTTTTCTACAATGAAATCCACTCCTCTTTCAAGTGGTGGAGTCTATGTCTCCACTCCTTTGAATATGGGAAGACTGTCTGGTTGATTTGACCAATAGAACAAGGCAGATGGACTGTGCTACTTCTGGGTATACTCTTAACTGGCTCATTGTCTTCTGCTCTCTTCATCTAGGAAACCAGCCTCCACATACTAAGTGTAATTACCCCAAGACTGTCATGTTGTGAGAAGACCAAGCCACAAGAAGAGAAAGAAAGGCCAAGGGGAAGCAAAGAACCAAGCATGTGAGTAAGAAGCTATCTTGGTGGAGCTACAGATAACCACAGACCCAGCAGCCATCTGACTATAACTATAATACATGAGAGACTACAAGTGAGAATCACCAGGTAAGCCCAGACAACCTAGAAAACCATAAAGGTCGTTAATACATAATATTTTTATTTTTAAAATATTAATGAATATAATTATTATTAATAAACATTGATATTTTAAGCTGCTGAATTTTGGAGTGGTTCTTCAGGCAGTGATAGATTATCAGAACATTTGGTTTCCCATTTGCATCAAGATGTGCCAATATCAACACTGATTGCAAGCATGTGGGCTGGGCATTTTGCACTGGGGAGCTTCCTTCTAAGGATATTGATTGAATCTTATGTTTGGGAGCTTAAACACTCCAATGCGGAGGGCTTTGCTTCAGAGCACCAACACTATACGAGTTGCCCTAGTTCTTTCCAAATAGTTCTTTACCAAAAAATACCTATGATTTTTTTTCTTAGCCTCAGACTAAGTGACTGATTTAGTCTTCTCATTGGGCAGGGTAAAGGCAATGGAAGGAAGGTATAGAATGTGGCAACTATTCCATATGTATACCTGAACTCTATTTCCAACTGTAATTCACACTAGTCTGAACCTGAAGATTCTCTGGGGAATTGAATGGCAGACATACTCCCTTCGCAACTGCAGTCATTTGGGTGGTTTCTCTAAACTTCATTTTCTCCTTTTCACTTTTCTCTAGCCTTCTATCTTTCAGGAATTTGTTGAGATCTTTCTTTGGTGGGGGGTGGAGGGATTATTCATCACTTTATGCCTTTAAAATAATTTTTAATTTGGTTTTAGATCATTTTAAAATTAGATAAACATAGGTGCGTTCACTCTGCATTCTGGAGTCTATGTTTTATTTCAATTGAAAACACTTTAATATGTGTCCTAAGAAGGTTTTGGTCTGAATATTTTAAAATAATTATTTTATTTTATTTTTTTTAATTTTCACCCAAGGATATGTTTATTAATTTTACAGAGAAAGAAGAGGTGGGGAGAGAGAGAGAGAAACATCAATATGAGAAAAACATCTGTCAATTGCCTCCCATATGCATCCTAACCAGGGATTGAACACATAACCTAAGTTATGTGCCCTGACCAGGAATTGAACCCACAACCTTTTGGTGTATGGGACAATCAACTATGCCACCCAGCCAGGGCTAAAACAATTTTTTAAGATATATGGGAAAAAATAGAAAATTTTGATTCCACTTTCCATTTGAATAAAGAGTTGTGCCCTCAGCCTGACCACCAAAAGCCAGAAAATTTACAAAACTGTAGATTTGGAGAAAAAAAAAAACATCAAAGAATAACACAAAGAAATCCAAATAAAATACATTTCAGAAAAGTAGGAGTCTGGCCCTGGCCTGGTAGCTCAGTTGGTTAGAGCATTATCCCCACATGCCAAGGTTGTGGGTTCAATCTCTGGTAAGGGCACATACAACAATCAACCAATGAATACATGAATAAGTGGGACACCAAATCAATATTTCTGTACCTCTCTCTCCTTCTCTCTCCCCCCCACCTTCTTCTCTAAAATTAATAAAATATTAAAAAATATATTTAAGAAGAAGTAAGAGTCCTTCATAGGAGAGGAAGGATTTACTGTTTTTCTCATCCCTGATAAAACTACAGGAGAAAAATTAGTTCACCATAGTGGGGTGAACTTTACACGATGTGTAAACTGACATAATAAATTTGAATTCTGAAAAGCCATAGCCACAGAGCAAGTCCATCCCAAACCCCCAAAATCCCACAGGTCTTCACAAAGCATTTGGGAATAGTATGCCAAAAGGGAGGGGCAAAGGAGAGCAAAGGGAGATCCACTATGGAACAGGTGGGATTACCATCCAATGCAAGGCACATACCCTTTGAAATCAGGAGAGAGGGATAGAAAAAAGAGCTGAGGAAAATGTGACAGAAGCACTCTAAGCCCTCAGACTCTAAGAAAGAAGAGGTGAAACAACCAGAACTTCAGGTACTCCAGATATTAATCTAAGAGAGATTGGAATGGAGAAGAAAAATCAAAGAAAGACTCCAAAGCATTCAAGACTTTAAACTACCAAAGACTGACACAAGACAGAAATTCTAAGAGAAATCCCTTTATTCATCCCAGGTCTTCACTGAGAGTAGGGATGTTCTCCTAAGAAGACCCAGGATTGGAGAAACAGGACTAAGAAATTATCCCTGGGTTCAGAAAGAAGGGAGATGAGCTCCTAATCAAAGAGGACTCCACAGAGACATAAGAGACAGGCAATTGAGCTACAAAGCAAGGCGAGATCTTGCACAGTTCAGAAAGCTTATACCGAATCTCAGTTCTCAAGCACTGTTGAAGGAAATATCATGATTCCATCTTCAAAATAGTTGAAGTCAATGATTAATTAAATCAAACAAAAATTACAACAAAGACCAGACCCAGTTCAGTTACAGATCTAGTGGCCTGCCATAAGAGAGAACATATTCTGCCCTGAAGACAAATGTTATTTGTGTTAGTTCCTACTTTTCTTTTACATAAAATATCCAGAAAAAAATAAAACTCACAAAAATAAAAAAGGATGAAAATGATAGCATGGTCGAATGAAGAAATAGTCATAGAAGCAGATACAGAGATGGCTCAGTATAAATTTTAAAAGTAACTATGATAAAAATTTAGTGTAAGAGATGAATAGGATAGATGAAGGGAAAGTGGTGGGGGGAGGCAGAGACAAATGTATTTGAAAAAATAAATTAAAATAAAATTTTAAAAAAAGAGATGAAATGTTTTGCATAAATATAGAAACTATAAATTATAATATAATAAAAATGCTACACAGAAAATATACAAAAAAGAAGGATTCATAATGATGAACAGCAGAGTAGACATAAAGAAGGAAAGGATTGATGAACTAGAATATAAGTAAAAAGAAACTATCTACCTTGAAATATAAGGATAAAAAATTTTTTAAAAGTGCAGGAAGAAAACAGAAGAGGATATTCAAAATCAGCAGAACAATGTCAATAGCCTAGTTTCTGTAAGTGGACTGCCAGAAGGAAAGAAAAAAGAAAATGGAGAGAAAGAAATATCTGAAAAAATAATGGCCAAAAACATGTATCTGGGAAAACTGACCTACAGTAATCAACTCTAAGACACATGCTATTAATAGTATTAGAAAAACTGCTTTAAGCTTACAAGAAACAAGGACTATTGTATTGATAAGTTTTATGAAAAGTCTACTGAAGAACAACCTTCATCCAACCAATAGATGACTAGAGAACCTTGGGCAAAAGAATTGATGGTGAACATTGAATACATATAAGTGTAAAAACTAAGGTTAAAATAATGATGAAGACAGGAGTGGAAGAATAATATGTAAATGTTATAGGTTCTGAAAAGTAGAAATAAAATAACTCAAATCAGTAGAGAAGGAAAAGAAAATGGGGGAAAGAGAATAAATTCATTGATTGACACATAGACAGTAAGTAAAAGACAAAGAAACCATTAAGTCTTACACACCCAATAAGGAAAAAATAGGACTATGAGCATTAAAAGTTATTGGTATAAAGGTAAACACTAGAATAAAACAAAACTTCTTAAATAGCAAAAGGATTAGAATCATACAAAGAAAAATTATCACATAAAGAAAAACATTGTCCTGACTGGTGTGACTCAGCTGGTTGTAGCATCATCCCATATAAAGAAAAGTTGTGGGTTTGATGCCCAGTTAAGGCAGGCAGGTTTGATCCCCAGTTGGGGTGTGTACATGGCAACCAATCAATGTTTCTCTCTCACATCAATGATCAATGTCTCTCTCTCTCTCTCTCATTCTCTCTCTCTCCCCTCCTCCTGCCTCCCTTCCTCTCTCTCTAAAAACAATGAAGAAAAAAGTTAAATCAACAAAAAAGGACACACAATTCATTTTTTAAAAAATAGACAAAAGACTTAACAGACACATTGCAAAAGGAGAAAGCCAAACGAGCAGTATGTATATAAAAAGATGCTCAACAACAATGACCTAGCTATATACATGTTTCAGGATAACAAAAATTTAAAAACCAACAATGCAAAGTATTAACAAGAATGGGGAATAAATTAAAAATTTGTTTATGTGAAAGAGGGATGTATACTTTGAAAAGCTATGTAAACAGTATCCACTAAACCTAAATTTTACATAGTTTGTGACCTAGCAACTGGGCCTCTGTATCCAACAGAAATGTATGCATATGTGCACATATAGACATAAACAAGTATATTTATAGCAGTTTTAGTTAGAAAGAAGATGAAAACAATACAAACATCAATAAACTATAAAATACTTAAAAGGCAGTATATTCATAAAAAGGAATATAATACAGTTACAATGCATAACTAAATGTAGTCCTCTCTGAGACACACATTTTGAGCACAAGGCCAGATATATAAGCACATACTATATAAGTTAATTCACATGAAGTTCAAAAGGAGACAAAAGTAATTTATAGTGAGTCCTCGATGGTGTGGCTCAGTTGGTTAGACATCATCCCCCAAATCAAAAGTCACTGGTTTGATTCCCGGTCAGGGCACAGGAACCCAATTCCAGTTGGGGCATGTACGGGAGGCAGCCAATTGATGTTTCTCTTTCACATTAATGTCTCTCTCCTTCTCTTTCTTCTTCCTTTCCCTTCTCTCTAAAAATCAACAATAAAAATAAAAAAAGAATACAGTAACCTGCAGTGATAGAAGCAGAATTAGAAAAATATTGATTACAGATAACATGCAGGATGCTTGTGGAATACCAGTTACAGTCTATATCTTGATCTTCGTAATGGTTATCAGGGTTTTCCACTTTTGAAATAAAATCATAAAAAAAGTATCTACTTTATATGTTATACTTCAATTAAGAGTTTCTTAAATTAAGACTAAAAATAAATGAATAAAATTACTAACTGAAATGGTAAGAAAAAATAACAAATTAAATAAAGAGTGCAGAACGAAATAGTGATAAAACTGGAAATTATTGAGGTACAAGTAGGAAACAGTGCAAGTAATAAATAAATAAGTAATGCTCTAAAAAATCAACATCATAAATAAACCATTATCTAATCTAATCAATAAAAAGGAGTAAAGCATAAATGTAAAAATTAATAATTAAAATGTGAAAATAATCATTGAAAAAGAGGAAGTAAAAACAAGACACTACTTAACCCAATTGTGCAAATAAATTGAAAAGCTAAATGAAATGGATAGACTTATAGGATAATGGAATCTACTAAATTTGACTTTAGTGGAAATAGAAAGCTTAAATAAACCTATCCTTATGGAAGAGACAAAGTAAGTCATCACAGAATGATGCTACAAGAGAAACACCAGGCCCAGATGATTTCACAGGTCTCTACCAAGCTAACAAAGATTAAAAAAATCTAAATGTCACTTAAATTATTTCAGATCACTGAACAAGAAAGAACATCTGCTATAGACTGAATGTTTGTGTCACCCACCACCAAATTCATATGTTGAAATCCTAACCCCCAAGGTGATGTATTGTATTTGAAGGTGAGGACTTGGAAGGGGATTAGGTCATGAAGGTGGAGCCCTCTTGAATGAGAGTACCTCCCTAAAAAAGACCTCTGAGTTCACTTTCATACACAATAGGAAGATGGCCACCCATGAACCAGGAAGCAGACCTTCATCCTACATAAAATCTGCCTGTACCTTCATCTTCAACTTCCCAGCCTCCAGAACTGTGAAAAATTATTTTTACTGTTTATAAGCTACATAGTCTATGATATTTTGTTATAGCAACCTGAATGAACTAAGACAAATTCAAATTCTTTTTATAAAACAAATATGTTTCTACCAAAACACAAAAATAGCACCCCCCCCCAAAATTATAAACCAACATCACTTATAAATACTGATGTAAAAAACATAAATAATAGCAAAGAGAATTAAAGATCATATTAAATATAAAGAGAGATGATGGAAGTGTAGGTAAATATAGCTCACCTCCTCACCCAGCCATAGCAAAAATTACAGCTATATTACAAAACAATTATCACCCAGAACAATCAGAAAATTGAGCTGTATGGAAGTCCAAAAAGGAATTAAAGAGGTCACATTCATCCAGACAAGTAGGAGGGGCAGAGATGCGGAGACATGGAATGTGCAGTCCCACACTCACATGTGGTAGATAACAATCAGGAGGGACATCTCAGGAGCAAGGCATCCCAGCCCCATACCAGACCACTCAACCCAGGGTTTCAGGGCCAGGAAGATAAGTTCCTATAACCACTGGCTATAAAAACGAGTAGGGGCTGGAGCAGTGGAAGAAACTGTGGGATTCTCAGGAGTCTCCTGTTAAAAGGCCCACAATGGTCTTAGGACTTACACAGGCTTACTCCCTCTAGGCTCTAGCACCAGGGCAGCAGCTGAAAGGGCACCAGAGCAAACAGGGAGAAACTGACATGTCTGGCATCAGGGTGAGCACCAGGGGACAGCTTCCTTCAGACAAAACTCCAGAGGCCAAGCAGAGGTCAATGTCTCTTTTCTGAGCCATTTCCCACACAGAGCCACAGAATGGTGATACCATATTGGAGACTCCATCAACCTGGTTCAGATGGGTTGCCTTACCCTAGCAACTACCTGAGGCTCTGCCCCATGCTACTTACAGGTTCACTTTTCTACAATAGGCCACACTACTAAGAGAAGCAGTCAAAGCAGCACTACCTAATACACAGAAACAAAAACAGAGAGGATGCCAAAATGAGGAGACAAAGAAATACAGCCCAAATAAAGGAATAGAACAAAACTCCAGAAAAAGAACTAAACGAAATGGAGATAAGCCATGTATCAGATGCAGAGTTCCAAGAACTGGTTGTTAGGATGCTCAAGGAACTCATTGGCTACTTCAATGGCATAAAAAAAGACCCAGGCAGAAATGAAGTTTACACTAAGTGAAATAAAGAAAAATTTACAGGGAATCCACAGTGGAGCAGATGAAGCTGAGAATCAAATCAATAATTTGAAACATAAGGAAGAATAAAACATTCAGTCAGAACAACAAGAAGAAAAAAGAATTTAAAAAAAAGGATAGGACAAATAGCCTCTGAGACAACTTCAACTGTACCAACATTCAAATCATAGGGGTGCCAGAAGGAAAAGAGAAAGAGCAAGAAATTGAAAACTTATTTGGAAAACTTCCCTAATATGGTGAAGGCAATAGACATACAAGTCCAGGAAGCACAGAGTCTCAAACAAGGTATTTGCAAAGAGGACGACACCAAGACACATCATAATCAAAATGCCAAAGGTAAAGATAAAGAGAGAATCTAAAAAGCAGCAAGAGAAAACAGATAGTTACTTACAAAGGATTTCCCATAAGACTGTCAGATGATTTCTCAAAAGAAATTTTGCAGGCTAGAAGAGGCTGGCAAGAAGTATTCAAAGTGATGAAAAGCAAGGACTTACAACCTATATTACTCTATCCAGCAATGGTATCATTTAGAGTTGAAAGGCAGATAAAGTGCTTCCCAGTCAAGGTAAAGCTAAAGGAGTTCACCAAGCCATTATTATACAAAAATGTTAAAGGACTTATTTAAGAAAAAGAAGGTCAAAACTATGAACATTAGAATGACAATAAATTCACAACTATCAACAACTGAATCTAAAAAACAAACTAAGCAAATGGGCAGAACAGGAAAGGAATACTAAATACAGAGGTCATTTGAAGGTTATCATTTGGGAGGGAGAAGGGGGAGAATGGGGGGAAAGATACTGGGATTAAGAAGTACAAATTGGTAGGTACAGAATAGACAGGGGGATGTTAAGAACAGTATAGGAAATGGAGAAACCAATGAACTTATATACATGATCCATGGACATGAACTAAGTGGGTGTATTGCTGTAGGGAAGAGAGGTACTGGGTAGAGGTGGACAAAGATGAAAAAATTGGGACAAATGTAATAGCATAATCAATAAAATATATTAAAAAATAAAGTGCATTTTTCAGTGGCTAATAAATAAAATAAAAAGAGAAAATACATCAACACTAAATAGGATTTATTCCAATGAGGCAAGAATTGACTGAAATTAAGAAATCTATGTAAGTTACCATATTAATAGAGGCAAATAAAAAATAAATTGAAGAACACAGTAGAAGGAATCAAAAGCAGGCTAGATAAAGCCGAGGGTCGAATCAGCTAGCTGGAGGACAAGGAAGAAAAAAGCTCCCCGAAAGAGGAAGATAATGAAAAAAGACTCAAAAAGAATGAAGAGGCATTTAAGGAAATGCAGGACAATCTGAAATGTAATAATATCCACATAATAGGGATACCAGAAGGCAAAGAAGAGGAGGAAGGGATAGAGAACCTGTTTGAAAAAGTAATGATGGAAAACTTCCCTCATTTGAGGAGAGAAAAAGTCACACAAGTCCAGGAAGCACAGAGGGTCCCATTCAAGAGGAACCCAATGAGGCCCACTCCAAGACACATCATCATTAAAATGACAAATATCAAAGACAAAGAGAGAATCCTAAAGGCAGCAAGGGAGAAAGAGGTAGTAACATATAAGGGAGCCCCGGTATGGCTAACAGCTGACTTCTCAACAGAAACATTGCAAGCCAGGAGGGAATGGCAAGAAATATTCCAAATCATGAAAAGCAAAGGCCTGCAACCAAGACTTCTCTACCCAACAAGGCTCTCAATTAAAATGGAAGGCAAAATAAGGAGTTTCCCAGAAAAAGAAGGCTAAAGGAATACCAAATCAGCACTGCAAAACATGCTAAAGGGACGGCTTTAAGATGAAGAAAATGAGTCTACGAATACCCAGTTCCTTTCACAGTTGCCAATACTTGATATTACCAATATGTTTTAATACTCATTAATCTGATTGTGACAATAATGTGTTAACTGTTCCTTTACTATTTGTTGAAACTAAACCTGTTTTTGTAAATTTCTTGCCTATTTCTATTATTTTTAAAAAGCTTTAAATGACTTTTTGGTATTCTTTATCCATTTTTTGATTAAATGTTTGTAGAATTTTTGCCCTTAAAAAAAACTCATTAACCCTTTTTTAATGTGTTGCAAATACTTTTCTATTTTTTACTTGTCCTTTAACTTTTTTAATGTGTCTATTACTGCACAGTCTTAAATGTTTAATATAGTCATATTGTCAATATTTTACTTTATAGCTTCTGGGTTTGAATATTTTACTTCAGTGTAAGAAAAATGTATTTTTTTCTTGATTATGCTGTTTTTGCTTGCTCTTTCTCAAGTTGTTTTGTCTCCTTGTGAGTTGTTATTTTTTTAATTAATTTATTTTGTATTTTCTCCTAAAACTCCTTGTATTCTACATATTGATTTTTAACTCACCTGAATATTTCTTGTATAATGTGTGAAATAGGGCTCTATATTTGTTTTATTTCAAGTAATAGTGGTCCATGCACCTTATTTGTTGAATAAGCCTTATTTTACTCATTGATTTGAAATACCAACTTAATCATATATTACACTGTTAGATATATATGTTTGTCTCTAGAATGTTTATTATATTTCATTGATCTACTTGATTGTTTCTGTGCTGGTGTCATGTTTGTTTAATTGCTGAGACTTTATAATGGTTTTAAATTTTTTAATATTTTGCGACAACATGGATGGACCTGGAGAATATTAAGTTAAGTGAAATAAGCTAGTTGATAAAAGACAAATACCATATGATCTCACTTATAAATGGACTGTATTCAACAAAATAAACTAACGAACAAAATAAACCACAGGCATGAAAACATGGAGCAGACTGAAAGTGATCAGAGGGAATGGGGTAAGAGGACAATGGTGGAAAGAAGGGGAAGGGACTAGACAAAGAACATGTATGAATGACCCATGGACAGGGACAACAGAGTGGGAATTGACTGTTGATTGGTGAGGGGATGGGGGTGGGATGGAGGGAGGGAGGTAAAGCAGGAAAAACTGAGACCACTGTAATAGAATAAACATCATTTATAAATTTTTTTAAAATGTTAATTTTTATTTAAGTAAAAAAGAAATAGAGCCAAGTGTATCTGCAAATTTAGTATATGAAAAAGAGCACATCTCAAATGACTGGGGTAAAAATGATTTTTTAAAAATAAATGGTAATGGGGCAATTTAGAATTCATTGGGAATAATAATAATATTGGACCAGATCATATAACAAAATAAATTCAAATGGATCAAAGATATAAAATTAGACTATTTAAGTGTTAAAAGAAAACTCAACTAAATTCTTTCATAACATACATGTGGAGAAATTCTTTCTAAATTATAATTCAGAATCCAGATAAAATAAAGATAAACTCAATACATAAATACAAAAAGAAATTTGTATGACCAAAATTAAGAAGAAAGGTCAACAAATGAATTACAAACTAGTAAAAACAATTACAAGATATTTTATGTATAAAGGGCTAATCTCACATATAAAATATTTAATTGTGAGGAAAAAACACCAAAACACTATTTTTTTAAAATGAGAGATGGAGTAAATGCATGAACAGATAGTTTACAGGTAAAGATATACAAATGCCTTTTAAAAATAAAAAATACACTCAACGCACTCATAATAAGAGACACACAAAATAAAACTATTTTGAGATACCGATTCTCACCATCAGGCTTCCAAGAATTCAAAAGCTTGAAAACATTCTGCTAGCAAGGCTGTCGAGAAACCAACAGTCTCACATACTGCTGATGGAAGTACAAAATAGTATAACCCAGTGTAGGGGGAATCTGGGAATATCAAACAAAATTGCATATATCTTAAGACCTTGAATCTGTAATATCACTTCTAGGATTTTATCCTTAAGATACGCTATGTGAGGTGATGGATGTTAGCCAAACTTATTATGGTAATCATTTCTCAATATATATTGAATACATAAGTCAAATCATTATGTAGTACACTTAATCTAATATGATGTCAATAATGTGTCATATATGACATATATGTCATTGATATATCAATTCTATATCAATTGGAACTCCATAAAAAGGGGCAGGAGGAAATACACATCTAGAATTTATGTGAACTTCTAGTTTTCAGTCTGACATGTAGAAAGCTTAGAAGTCATCACTTTCATCTTCACAACAAGATAAAATGCTGAATAAACTGAAAATCAGTAGTTCTTAGGTTCATCAGGGAATTGAGGTCAAAGGGAAAACTGCTCTGAAAACTGCACAGGAAAATACAGAAAACCACAACTTACTGGAAGCAGAAACCACTGTGGGAGCCAGCAACTGGGAGGAAATCGGTGGGAAAACAAGGTAATTGACTAATTGCTGGTGGCTGAGTGTGTACAAGCTTAAGGCAAAAATCTTGGGAGCCATCTATAATGGGCCCCAAACCTATGCTGAGTTTTACCTACAAGAGCCTTATAAGTCCTGAATGAGGATAAAGATTTGAAAAAAATCACTTCTGTTTACAGAAGGGAGGGCAAAATTAATCATTTCAGAATGCACCCAGAGTTTTCCCTTTTCCTTAACCAGGGTCCATCCTCAAGGAAAAATATTTTGCCAGAGCCTCATTTACATGGGGGAAAGGAAAGTGCTCAGCTCCAGCCTCCTCTAGTCATTCTGTCTCGGCTAAGGGGGTGAGGTGTGGGAGGGGATAAACTGAGAAGCACTGTGAAGGTCACAGCCTTGGGCACAGGCTCACTAAAAGACTGTGACCTAATCATGGGATTATAGGCTGCTTCCCCACCCCCACCTCACCACCACCTCACCATCAATAGGGATCCTCTATGATACCAAGGAAATACAATGGAAAGAACCACAGGTCTCAGACTTATTTAGGAACTCTTTAGGGAAACCCAAAGGCAACAGAGGAGACAAAAACAAAAACACCAGAGGAAATTGTAACCTCTGATACCTACAGCTACAGCAAACAGTAAACACAGCCTAACTCCTAGCCAGGTAAACTTAAAACCTCACACTAATAGTTTACTAGTTCCTTTTTCTTGATACAGCATGTCCAGTTTATATAAAACATGGCAAAGCATGCTAAAAGGCATGAAGAGGCAGGGAGCATCCAGACCAGGCTTGGATCCAGCAAAGATTCAGGGATAATCAGATCAGGAATTTAAATTAACTATGATTAATATGATAAGAACTCTAAAAGTTGACCACATGCAAGAACAGATGGGTAATGTAAGCAGGGAGGTGAAAACGCTAAGAAATAGTAGAAATCAAAAACACAGAAATGAAGAATGCTTTTGATGGGCTCATCAGTAGACTGGACACAGCTGAGGAAAGTATCAGTGAACTTTAGGATATCTCACTGAAAACCTCCCAAACTGAGAGACAAAGAAAAATAATTTTTTTAAAAAAGAACAGAATATCTAAGAACTGTGAGACAATTACAAAAGATACAGCATATGCCTTATGAGAACACCAGAAGGAGGTATAAGAAAGGAGCTGGATACACCTCTGCAAATGTAAAACAACATATGAAACACTATTCATTCCTTGAAACACTATTTGTAATAGCAAAATATTGGAAGCAACATAAGTGCCTATCAATAAAACTGGATATATAAACTATGATTTATTTTCTTACAGTGTAGCAGTAACAGAGAATAGGGAAGATTTCTGTTGACTCATGTGAAGTAATTTCTAAGACATATTGTCAAATTTTGAATTTAAAAATATTTTAGACTTTTTCAAAAGTGCAAAAGAATTACCTATTACTTAAATATTTTAAATATATTGCAGTATGTATTATTTATAGATTAGACTACTATTTTGTATATAAAAATGGGCTTCATTTTGCAAAAAAGTAAAAATTCAAGAAACACAAATTAGAAACAAAAATCATTATCTATAGTGGGTGAGTGGGAATGGGGAGGAAGTGAGACTGCTCTGCATATAATTTTTACATGGTTTTGACCATTGAGTCATGTAATCCTTTTGCATATTCAAAAGTAAAATTACATTAAAAAAGATGAATAAAGCAAATCATAATGGTGAATGCAAACATAAATAAATGAGCCTAACAAAATATTGGAAGACATGGAAGACACCTAATGCCTAGCCATAAAGATTGTAGAAACTATGACTTACCCTCTCACAGTATAGTACCATATCGTACTACAAAGCAATAACATGATCACACAAGGAAAAAAATTTTCTGAAGTAATTATTAAACACAGCATTCTAGTTGTATACACATTGTGGCATATATTCTAACATTTTTTTTAAATGCAAAAAAAATCTTAAGCTTTATTTCATATGTTTGTTGGTAAAGACGGTATTGATATAGTAATTCTGAAACTCTTTATTGTGTATAGTAAATATGTAAATGAATAAGTACAGCAATGTTTTGAGGGACTGGTTTCTCAATGTAGAAAAGGAAGAATCAAATATGGAATGAGTGAAGGTAGGTGATGTTCTATTTCAATTAAAAGTATCACTATAAATTCAAAATTTTGTAATATGTTTCCCGGCTCTGTCCACTGAAAAGGCCTAAAGGAAATGACATCTAGCATATTAAATGATATCCTTAGAGAAGCTTCATTTCCTTTCCTATTCCTCCACTCATTCCCCACCTACTTCCCATAAATAACCATTCCATTCATTTCTAGTTCATCCTTATTAAGTTTCTATTTGCCAAATAAACAAACACACATGGCACATGAAACATTCTTATTTCTCCTTTCTCACACAAAAAGTGGCCTATAATGAAACTTACTGACCAGTACTTGATCTCTAAATACCAGTGCTCATGAAAAGAAACTAGGGCTCCTTTAAAAAATGACTGATTCCAGATCTGTGGTGAAGAAATTACAAAGCAAGCTTGGAACGTTTTCTGTGCTAGAAAACAAGGGAGACTCAAAGACTGAGGGGGATACATCCAAAGGACATAGAAGCAGGCTTAAAAGGGTTCTGATTAGAAAAATGTCAGACAACTTGAATATCAAAACTGCTAGTGAAGGAATGGCTACACTGCATTAAATTTTAAAATCCATAAATTCATAGTGATAAAGAGAGACAGGAAAGGGAAAGGGAGAGATTGCCATCTATAAAGGCAGAAAGAATGAGAATGAGAAAAATCACCATTTTGCAGCCATCAATATAATAATTGCTTCAGGTAAGAATTATCAATGGATGCTAAAACCATTGATTGGGCTAAAGATTGTTAGGGAACAGTCAGTCACCATCACGACCAAGTTCACTTAAGTATAAAGAAGTTTATACCTTTTATCTTTAAACTAGACATTTGGATACACCACCTTATCCTTGTGATCAAATTTTGCAACACCCGTAATGGAACTATCTGATGTTATATGCTTTCTTATATGATGCATGAGACACTGCATCAACTACGTAGTATTCTTGCTAAACTAACCTAAAGATAAATCATAACCAAATGCAGTACCTAATCCTTGATTAGATTAGGGGATGTGAGTGAGGGCGAATAACCTTAAAGAAAATATTTTAATTAATTAGGATAAGTCAAAAATGGGCTATGCATTAAACAGTATTGTTGTACTTACATTAAATCCCTTAGATGTAGTAATAAGAGTAGTGTTGTTCTGTAAGAAAATAATCCTGGTCTTAGTTTAGGGATAAAATGTCAGGATGTCTGCAACTTACTTTCAAGTAATTGAGAAAAAATATATATTTGCATAGAGTGAAGACACAGAGCTAAAGCAAGAACAAGAGAGAGAAAAGTAGCACAAATGTGGCAAAATATTAACAATTGATAAATTCGAGTTTGGGTATATCAATGCTTATTTTATTATTGCAATCTTTCTACAGGTTTGAAAATTTTCAAAATAAAAACCTCAGAAAATAGATAAAAAATAAAAATAGACTTTAAATAAGTGAAAATTCAGAAATTTAAATATATTTTAACATAATTTATTACTATAACCACATAAATTACTTCTATTGTAAAAAACCAAGTAGCTGAGTGACAGGACTGATGATAAAAATGTAAAATGTTAAAAGAGAAAAAAGGTTAAATGTTACGTTATTTTGAGCATTGAAAAAGTATACGATTTTAATAAAGAAAATTCAGTTTCCTCGTGTCTCTACTAAATATTGAAAAATATTAAAAGACCATTATTTGGGACTTCCAGTTCAAGATGGAAAATTTGACATATACATTTAGCTCTGCTGTCTTCCAGATTTATTTTATTTTAGTTTTTGGAATGAACCCATGAGAACAAAGAGTACTGGGGAGGAAAGTACAATAACAAAATTTTGAAGGCTAAAAAATAGATTGGCAGGCAGTACCTGACTCAGCAGTTGGGAGAGTGCTGAACTCTAAACTTGTGATAAGAAAAGACAAAAGCAACTCAATTTACACTGCAGAGCCTCCAAAAGACTCAGAAAATTGGCAATACAAGGTATTTTTGGAAGTGGTAGTGAAGGTGGCTTATAAAGAAGAGGATTGGCTGGAAGTCTGTTTAAATAGCAGAATCTCTTGTACTCTTTGTAACTATGAGTCTGTCCCTTCCCCATATATCAGAGGTGTATTCTCTGGAAAGCATAACATAGGCATGTTGAAGATAAGAGTACCATACTGTAAACAAGAGAGCTTACATGTTTACATTAGACTATTGAGAAGTGACCTCCAACTTTCTCTCCTCACTTTACTTCCAGTAAGCTGGCAGTCAGGCATTTTACCAGCACACAGGAAATTAGAAGAATCTATATTCATGTGACCAGTGCAAGGAACAGACCGGGTGGCGGGGGGGGTGCCTAGCGTGACAGCCCGAGCTGATCACAGTAGCAGGAGAGCCACAGTTAACATTCCACCACGTAAGTTTTTAAGTGCCCCAAACTTAAATGTGGTCAGACAATCAAGTATCATGAGAATCTGAGAAAGCACTTAATGTAAAAGACAAAGCACAAAAGAAGAAACAAAGAAAAGTAACTGAAGAAGGCAATTTTTTTATTAATTAATTAATTATTTTCTGAATGTATTTGGTTTTTTTTTATTTTATTTTAATTTATTTTTTCAAATACATTTGTCTCTGCCTCCCCCCAACCACTTTCCCTTGCGCCCTCCCTCTTTCCCTCCCTCAGCTCTTCCCCTTTGGTTTTGTCCATGAGTCCTTGCTAGATGTTCCTTGACTTTCCCCTCCTCTTCCCTTTCCCTGCCCCCCCCTTCCCTCTTGTCTCTGTTGATTTCTTTTCCTTTCACTGTTGTTGGTCATATTTTCCTTGCATCTTTGCGTTGTTGGTTAGGTTCCACTTATAGGTGAGATCATATGGTATTTGTCTTTCGCCCCCTGGATTACTTCGCTTAGCATAATGCTCTCCAGTTCCATCCATGCTGTTGCGAAGTTTAGTAGTTCTTTTTCTCTTTCTGCTGCGTAATATTCCATTGTGTATATGTACCATAGTTTTTTGATCCAATCATCTACTGATGGGCATTTAGGTTGCTTCCAACACTTGGCTATTGTACATTGTGCTGCTATGAACATTGGGGTGCATAGGTTCTTTTGTATTGGCGTTTTGGTGTTCTCAGGGTATATTCCCAGCAGGGGAATCGCTGGATCAAAAGGCAGTTCCATTTTCAGCTTTTTGAGGAAATTGCACACTGCTTTCCACAGTGGCTGCACCAGTCTGCATTCCCACCAACAGTGGACTAGGGTTCCCTTTTCTCCACAGCCTCGCCAGCACCTGTAGTTTGTTGATCTGTTTATGACGGCCATTCTGACCGGTGTGAGGTGGTACCTCATGGTGGTTTTGATCTGCATTTCTCTGATGGCTAGTGATGCTGAGCATCCTTTCAAATGTCTCTGGGCCCTCTGTATCTCTTCCTTGGAAAAGCGTCTGCCCAGGTCCTTTGCCCATTTTTTGATTAGATCATTTGTCTTCTTGGAGTGGAGTCGAGTGAGTTCTTTATGTATTTGGAGATCAAACCTCTATCTGATGTATCATTAGCAAATATATTTTCCCATAGGGTTGGCTCCCTTTTCATTTTGCTGATGTTTTCTTTAGCCGTGCAGAAGCTTCTTATTTTGATGACGTCCCACTTGTTTATTCTTTCCTTTATGTCCCTTGCTTTAGGAGACATATCAGTGAAAAAATTGCTACGTGGGATATCTGAGAGTTTCCTGCCAATGTTCTGCTCTAGGACTTTGATGGTGTTGCAAATTATATTTAAGTCTTTTATCCATCTTGAGTTTATTTTTGTGTATGGTGTCAGCTGATGATCCAATTTCAATTTTTTGCATGTAGCTGTCCGGCTCTCCCAACACCATTTGTTGAAGAGGCTATTATGGCTCCATTTTATGCTTCTGCCCCCTTTGTCAAATATTAGATGCCCATATAGACCTGGGCTTATTTCTGGGCTTTGTGTTCTGTTCCACTGGTCTATGGGTCTGTGCTTGTGTCGGTACCAGATTGTTTTGAGTATAGTGGCTTTGTAGTAGAGTTTGATGTCCGGTATTGTGATCCCTCCTACTTTGTTTTTCTTTCTCAAAATTGCTGCGGCTATTCGAGGTCGTTTATGGTTCCATATAAATTTTTGAAATGTCTGTTCTATTTCTGTGAAATACGTCATTGGTATCTTAATAGGGATTGCGTTGAATCTATAAATTGCTTTAGGTAGTATGGACATTTTGATGATATTAATTCTTCTAATCCATGAGTACGGTATATGCTTCCATTTATTTGTGTCTTCCTTAATTTCTTTTTTCAATGTTGTATAGTTTTCTGCGTACAGGTCTTTTACGTCTTTGGTTAAATTTATGCCTAGGTACTTTATTTTTCTTCTTGCTATATCGAATGGTATTTTTTTCCTGATTTCTTCTTCTTCTATTGCATTGCTGGTGTACAAAAATGCCATTGATTTCTGAATATTGACTTTGTATCCTGCTGTTTTGCCAAATTCACTTATTAGGTTGAGGAGTTTTTTGGTAGAGTCTACAGGGTTCTCTATGTACACTATCATGACATCTGCAAACAATGATAGCTTTACTTCCTCCTTTCCTGTTTGGATGCCTTTTATCTCTTTCTCTTGTCTGACTGCTATGGCTAGGACTTCCAATACGATGTTGAAAAGAAGCGGTGAGAGCGAACATCCCTGTTGTGTTCCCGATCTTAGTGGGAAAGCTTTCAGTTTTTGCCCGTTGAGTATGATATTGGCTGTAGGTTTTTCATATATGGCCTTTATTACGTTGAGGAATGCCCCATTGATTCCCATTTTGCTGAGTGTTTTGATCATAAATGGGTGCTGTACCTTATCAAATGCTTTTTCTGCATCTATTGAGATGATCATGTGGTTTTTGTCTTTTCTTTTATTTATGTGATGTTTCACGTTTACTGATTTGCATATATTGAATCATCCCTGCATCCCTGGGATGAATCCCACTTGATCGTGGTGGATAATCTTTTTAATGTATTGTTGGATGCGGTTTGCCAATATTTTGTTGAGATTTTAGCATCTATGTTCATCAGCGAAATTGGCCTGTAGTTTTCTTTCTTTGTAGGGTCTTTGTCTGGTTTTGGAATCAGGGTGACACTGGCCTCATAGAAAGAGTCTGGCAGTCTTCCTTCCTCTTGGATTTTTTGGAATAGTCTGAGAAGGACAGGGGTCAGCTCTTCCTTAAGTGTTTTGTAAAATTCTCCTAGGAAACCATCTGGCCCTGGGCTTTTGTGTGTTGGGAGTTTCTTGATGACTGCTTCAATTTCCCCAGCTGTTATTGGTCTGTTCAAGCTTTCTGTTTCTTCCTCCTTCAGTGTTGGAAGATTATACTTTTCTAAAAATTTGTCCATTTCATCAAGATTTTCAAATTTCTTGGCATATAATTGTTCATAGTAGTTTCTTATGATCATTTGTATTTCTGTGGTATCCGTTGTTATTTCTCCTCTTTCATTTCTGATATTATTAATTTGGGTCCTCTCTCTTTTTGTCTTGATGAGTCTGCTTAAAGGCTTGTCAATTTTATTTATATTTTCAAAGAACCAGCTTCTGGATTGGTTGATCCTCTGAATTGTTCTTTTTGTCTCTATGTCATTCAGTTCTGCCCTAATCTTGACTATTTCCTTCCTTCTACTTGCTCTGGCATATATTTGTTGTTGTTTTTCCAGTTCTTGAAGTTGTAGTGTTAGGTCTTTTATTTGAAATGTTTCTATCTTTTTTAGGTAAGCCTGTATTGCTATGAACTTCCCTCTCAGGACCGCCTTTGCTGTGTCCCATAGTTTTTGGACTGTTGTCTGTTCATTTTCATTTGTTTCCAGAAAGTTTTTGATTTCTTCTCTTATCTCATTATTGACCCATTCATTGTTTAATAGTCTACTGTTGAGTGTCCATGAGTTTGCAAGTTTTTGAAGTATCTCTTTGAGGTTGATTTCCAGTTTCAATCCCTTGTGGTCCGAGAAAAAGTTTGGTATTTCAATTTTCCTGAATTAGCTGAGGTTTGCTTTGTGTCCTATCATGTGGTCTACCTTTGAAAAAGTGCCATGAGCATTTGAAAAGAATGTGTATTTTTCTTCTGTGGGATGTAAGGTTCTATATATGTCAGTTAAGTCTCTTTGATTCAGTGTGTCATTCAGCGGCACAATATGTTTATTGATGTTTTGTTTGGAAGATCTGTCCATTTTTGACAGTGGGGTGTTGAAATCCCTTACTATCAGTGTGTTGCTGTCTATATCTTTTTTGAAGTCATCCAACAATTTCCTTATAAACTTGAGGGCTCCTGTGTTGGGAGCATATAAGTTTACAATGTTGATGTCTTCTTGATAGATTCTTCCTTTAAGTATTATAAAGTGACCCTCTGGGTCTCTCTTTATGGCCTTTGTTTTGAAATCTACTTTGTCTGATACAAGTATGGCAACCTCGGCCTTGTTCTCATGCCCATTTTCTTGGAATATTTTTTTCCATCCCTTTACCTTCAATCTGTGTAGGTCTCTTGCTCTGAGGTGGGTCTCTTGTAGGCAGCATATGTGTGGGTCATGTTTTCTTATCCATTCAGCTACCCTGTGTCTTTTGATTGGGGCATTTAGTCCATTTACATTGAGAATTTTTACTGATAGAAACCTATTCATTTTTTCTCTTTGTACCTGTGTTCCTCTCTCTCTCATTCTTTTCCTTCATCTGCTTAAACCAGTCCCCTTAGCAGATCTTGGAGTGCTCGTTTGGTAGAGATGTATTCTTTTAGTCTTCTCTTCTCTGGGAAACTCTGTATTTCTCCTTTTATTGTAATCGAGAGCCTAGCTGGGTAGAGCAGCCTTGGATGTAGGCCCTTGCTTTTCATGGCTTGGAATATTTGTTCCCATTCCCTTCTGGCTTGTAGTGTTTCTGTTGAGAAGTCAGCTCCGAGGCATATCGGGGCCCCCTTGTATGTTACTTTCTCCTTCTCCCTTGCTGCCTTGAGGATTCTCTCTTTGTTTTGACATTTGCCATTTTAATGATGATGTGTCTTGGAGTGGACCTCTTTGAGTTCCTCTTGAGTGGGGTCCTCTGTGCCTCCTGGATCCATGAGAGCCTTTCTCTCCTCAAATTAAGGAAATTTTCCATCATTACTTTTTCAAACAGGTTCTCTATCCCTTGCTCCTCTTCTTCTCCTTCTGGTATCCCTATTATACGGATATTATTGCGTTTCAGGTTGTCCTGCATTTCCCTAAATGCCTCTTCATTCATTTTGAGTCATTTTTCCATTTCTTGTTCTTTCTGGGAACTTCTGTCTACCTTATCCTCCATCTCACTGATTCGATCCTCAGCTTCATCCAGCCTGCTTTGGATTCCTTCTACTGTGTTCTTCAATTCAGAAATGGTATTCTTCATATCCTCTTGTGTCTTCTTGATAGTTTCTATGTCCTTTTCCAGGCTGATATAGTTTGCTGTAAGATCCTGATAGTTTCTCTGCAGTTTCTCATAGTTATCTTTGAGCTGGCTAAGCTCATTGAGCTTCCTTAGAAGCATTGTTTTGAATTCAGTATCTGATAGTTCCCTTGCCTCTATTTCATTTAGCTCTCTCTGTAGGGAGTCCCCTTTTCCACTCATTTGGGGGGAACTTCTTTTTCTTCCCATTTTTGTGAGAGTCTGTTAAGTATTTTTGTCCTTTTCTTTCTGGGCCTGCCTCTGATGATGTCAGTTGTTGACCCTATATGACCTTGGGTTGTTTTTTTGAGCCTTCCAGGAGTCTAATATCTGTGTCTGACTCCTGCTTGGAGCACCTCTGTGACCCCTTCGGTCAGGGCTGGGCTATTTTTTGGGATCTCTCTGCACTCTCATGCGGGCTCCTTGAGTGTGCTCCCAGAGCGGCAGGATCCCCCGCCTGTCTGGGCTCACATGTGCTTGCCTCAGACCAGGGGGCTTATTTGCGACCTCAGGTGCTTATCTGGCACCCCTGGCTGGCGAGCTCCATGGCACTGGTCAGTTTAGGGTCTTCTATTGTGTATTTTCCCTGCTTTTGGTTCTTTGAGTGCGTTGCTTGCCCTCGCCAAATGGGGACTACGGAAATGGGAGGAAGTCAGCTCCAGGACTCTCCAGTTTATCCTGTCTCTGGTCTCTCCTCCAGGGACACTGGGCAGCTCTATTAATTTTGTGGGCTGCTCTGCAATCGCGGGCAGCCGGGTCAATTTACGCCTGCCTTTTCCACTCTGTGCACCCCCTCGCAGGCCATATGGGTACCAATCTGTGGGAGGCCTTGCTGGCAGGTGCAAGCGTTCGCCAGCCCGCGTGGGTCACACACACTGTCACCAACGCTCGCCGGTCACTCGGCGCAAGTGTGCACGCCTGCACTGGGTGGTTTTGGGGTGTCTATGTGTGCTTTTCGACTTTTGGCTCTTTGGGGGTGTGGCCTCTTCCCGCGCAATGGAGACTATGGCAAGGAGAAGGAGTTGGGACTCCCTGGTTCCTCCTCCCGTTCTTTCCCCAATGCCTCCGTTTCTAGTCTCTCCTCAGGGGTCTCTGGGCAGTTCTGTGACCCTTTCGGCCAAGGATCCACCACCTATGCGGCCTGCATTTCAATTGCAGGCAGTCTGGTTCCTGCGCGCCCCCTCTTCTGCCTCTTTGGGGTCGCTCCTTTCCAGCCCACAATGGAGGCTACAGAATGGGGAGGGAGTCAGGACTCTCCGGTTCCTCCTCCCGTTCTTTCCCCAAAGCCTCCATCTCCAGTCTCTTCTCAAGGCTCTCCCAGCCAGTCTGCACTCAGCCCCGTAGCTCACACGCATACAAGCTGTGTGCGGAGCGCACAAAAGGCAGGTTAACTGATTCCCTTATGCCTGAGCGAGATGGTAGCTGCAGAGTGGGAAGCGCGTCATCACCGGGGCTCCACCGGCCGCCGTGTCAGTTCTCTTCACAAAGTTTTCCTCACCAGTCTTTTCCCAGGCACCAGCCCACCCTGCTGCAGCTTCTACCCAGGGATCAAGGAGGGTGGCTGCCGCTGCAATTTTTGCGTTGGCCCTTTAAATGTCTCTTTGCATCCCCAGCCACCTGTCTCTGGCAGAGAGCACCCCTAAGCTTTTTGGGGTTGCGTTTTGTCTGTATTTTCTCGGCTTTAGCTGCTGTAGTTTAGGGGTTCCTGTTTATGATTCAGACCCCGTTCTTCTCGGGGGAAGCTAACTGGCCGTTTCAATGTCCCTCTGGTGCTAGTGCCCCTTCGCACCCAGCCCACCCTCTCGAGCCTCCACCGCACTTCTCACCCGTTGGGATGTGTGAGAGTAGAATCCACTGTCTGCGGCTCCAAGGCTCCTCCCACTATTGCTCCACTGCTTTCCAGGTGATTACTCCATTATTTAGTTGCAATTCGTTTGGTCTTGGGAGGAGGTCAGCGTGACTCCCATTCACTCCTCCGCCATCTTCTCTCTCTGAATCTAATTTATTTTTTTCAACTACATTTGTCTCTGCCTTCCACCCACCACTTTCCCTTGCCCCCTCCTTCCCTCCCACCGTCCCTCAACTCTACCCCTTTGGTTTTGTCCATGAGTCCTTGCTATATGTTCCTTGACTTTTCCCCTTCCCTTCCTTTTCCCCCGCCCCCCTCTGTCCTTCCCTCTTGGAAGACAAACAATTTAAGACAACAAAGTTTAATAAGAAACTATCATTAAAATTTTCAGAGAATTGAGAAACCCTTGTTGTATTCCTGAAACAAGAGCAGAATGCTCTAAGAAAGGAACACAGAAAATTTAAGAAGTCAATAGGAATAGAAGATGAAACTGATGAGGGGGGATTCAGAAATTAGAACAAGAAGGCAAATAGAAAATAGGAGAAGGAAATATGAGAAAATTTTAGAACTATTCGAACATTCAGATAATAGAGTTTCAAACAAAGCAAAGAAATTGAAGAGAGGAAGTCATTAAGATAATCATAATAACAACTTAAGAAAATTTTCTAGAACTGAAAGCCATGAATTTCTAATTAGTACACAAACCTCCTATTAGTTCTCTTAACTAAAAAATAAATAAATAAACTTAGCTCCACCTCCCCTGCAGTCATCATCTCACATCTCTTTTTCCAATTAAACTCTTTGAAAGAATTGATTCAACTGGCTCTAATTTCCCCTTGCCCATTAGCTCCTGAATGTACCCAGTTATGGTTTTTATTGCACAAATGCACCAAAACTGCTCTTCTCGGTGACACCATGACTTTCAAGTTACTCAACCCAATGTCCAGTTTTCTATCCTCCACCATCCCTCTCCACATATGCAAGTCCTCAAATTTTGCCCAACACTTTGGATGAAACTTTTCTCTTCTCTATTGCACGGACAAAAAATTGTAACTGATTCTGAGTCTTTTCTCTTTCATGTATACCCACATCCATACCACCAAAAAAATCCTGTTGATCCCAACTTCAAAAGGAGCCAGAATTTGGCCAAATGTTTCCTGTATAATTTTGAGTGAAAAACCAAAGTATGTTTAGTGGTCTATAAGGCCTTATGTGATGTGACTCCTTTTACCTCTCATACCTCACCTCCTCTGCTGGCCACTCTACTCCGGTCACACCAGTCTCCTGTTGTCCCTTGACACACTAGGCATTCTATCTCCTGAAAGCTTTTACACTTAAGCTTGAAATGCCCCTCTTCCAGGCCTTAGCACCCCTTATTTCCTTAGCTCCTTCATGACTTAACTCTAATGTCACCCTGGTGTGGCACTCCTTGATCACCTTATTTAAAATGGCATCCATCACCATTCCCTAGTCACCAGAATTCCCTGTTCCTCCTCCCCACTTTATTTTTCTCTGTATTATTTATTATCATTTAATATGCTACCTGATTTGCTTATTTTATATATGGTCTTTCCCTCTTACTAGTATTAAGCTCCATGAGGGCTGGGGGTTTCCCACTTTGTTCTCTGCTATATCACCAGTATGGCATGGCACATGGTAAGGAGAAAAGAAAAATAAGACTCTACAAACTTTGATAATAGAAGGTAGGTGCAATGGAGTAATTTCTTAAAAATTTTTTCTTTGTAGAATTCTACACACAAACTATCAATTAATTGTGAATTTATACTAAAGACACATAAATGTGCCTTCAGGGCTTTGTACTAATTATTCTCTCTGTATGAAATATTCTTCCCCAAAGTAATATTATGGCTAACTACTGTACCCTTTAAGACATTTCTCACATGTCAGCTTCTTAACAAGTCTACCCTAAATTCCTCTAACTCTATCCCAGCACTCCTGACCCCAGTGTACTGCTAGGGGACCTCTGACCTGGCCTAGACTTTGTAGGACCCAGGGTGTGTGTCTGTCTCTCTCTCTCTCTCTCTCTCTCTCTCTCTCTCTCATATACACGTGTGCGTGCATGCATACACACGCACAACTAAAGAATATATGGACATCTCCTTCTGTTGGAATCTGGTCCTCCAAGCTGACCCAGCACTGTCTATCACTGTAAATACCCACTGTCATAAATAACACCATTCAGGCCCCCAAACATCTTGCCATCCCTTTCCTTATGTCCTTGAAATAAAAGGAAACTATCTCTGAATGCATGAAGGTTTGTGGATTGGGCCACTGCCAACACCAAAGAGGGACACTGCTTTAGAGTGCAGGGAGGATTTGAGCAGCAGAAACACTTCAGTAAGAGACAAATTAATTAACTTGCCAAATCTTTTCTCCCAGGTAGTATGAATGCAATAGGTTCTTACATAAGAAAATAACATTTTCCAGCGGTGCTGTACATCTACTTTATTATTTCTCTTTGAATTCCAAGTTGTCGTTCCAAGATACTCACGAATTCAAGAGCTATCCACAGCAGTTGCACATGGCAGCTGAAGAATAATTAGAAATATGAAACAATTCATATTACTCTTAAGTTTGTACGTGTATACACGTAGGCCTACAAATAACATAAATCACATGTGATGTCAATTAAATGGGTTCTCTCACCTGAGCTCTTGATTCAGGCCCCACAGATGTGAGGGGCATGGCTCTGATCCCCACATTCTTCTCTACTTTTACTTTCTCGTTGGTCCATGCCACTTTCTAAAATACTATGCGATTCACTTATTCATTATGTTTATTTTTGTCATCAGACCTTCTCTGCTAGAATGTAAGGTCTTCACATGCAGCAATCTTGGATTATTTTTTTCCATTGGTAAACCTCAACTGCTTAGAACAGTGCCCAACACTTAAAAAATATTTTTTTCCTTAGAATTCTTAGTAAGTGCTCAATGCAATGGAATTAGTAAATAAATGAATGGGCTAATTCTTCTATTATCTTCTTTCAAGAAGAGATTGAAGAATAAGCACACCCAAACAAAGGATAAATCAAATAATATAAAGACATGGGGTTCAAAAAACATGGAATCATATATAAGGGAGAATCAAAGGGCATTTCCAGGATGATGGGGAAAGAACAGCCCAGAAAGATAGCTTTGTAATGGGCCTGGAGATTGCTCAGGTCACAGTGGAGCAGGTTGGAAGGCTCCAGAGAGATTTCAAAAAGACAAAACTGACTAAATATGTAATATGGTTGAATATGTTGAGAGAAAATTTATGCACCTTAGGAAGTACTTGCGGTTGAATTATTGACAATAACAGGGAAAAATAAATAAGACAATTATTAACTCAAGGGAACAGAATGTTAGAAGAGGAAAAGTAAGCACAGTGTACAGCAGGGCTTAGCATAGTTATAATATTGAAAACCTAAACTTCAATGTGAATGCGTAGTGGGTGACCAGGGAGAAAGACAACCTAACCCTCATTTCCCATATGGAGAGTCAAGCGATTATGCCTGAAACCAAACACTCAGGAAGTAGTAATACAAGAATTGTACTTAACAATGTGGGGTAAGTACCCAAAGAATCAGCTGAGAGACTAGAGATGGCTTGTTTCTGGGAAGATGGGAATGGAGGGAAGGAAGTGGGAAGGACTTCAATTTTTCAATTTAAACCTGAAGGAATAGCTGACTCTCTAAACTATATGCACATAACACTTCTACAAAAATAAAAACTAAGTTAAACAAAAACAAACCCCCTAACTCAACTTAGGCTTAAATAGACATATAGCTGTACATGGAGAGAGGAGGTCTGATGCCAGCTGCAGACAGTCCTTACTTATGGTAACCAAACCACCTCTGGAGGAGGGAGTGAGATATGGGCATGTGGTGGAGGGCAGGTTACTTTCGTGTTTTGCTCCATTTATTTTTATATTGTTTTATTTGAGACATTAGTCCAAAAGTTAAAATACGTGGGGTGGAGGGAAGAATTTCATTTTGGAGAAGTATCAAATTAACAGTTAATATGGAGAAGACCCTTATCTAACTGTGAATTAAAATAGGAGACAGAGAAAGGAAAAGGAGCCAGAGGGCTCAATGAAGATAGGAGGATGAGGATTGGAGTTTTCCAGAGCCTACAGCCCAGAACCCAGAAGAGAACTTTCAATCCTGAACAAAACCTTCTGGGTCTAGAAGGGCACAGTGTTTCTGCAGAGAGACTGGTCCTCAGACCATATTTTTCCTGGAACCCAGAACCATCTCCTCACAGCCAAATGCAACAGCAAAGCCACCAGTGAAATATGCCCCCACTCCACTTTTATCTAGGAGAGTTTGGGTTTGCATCAGTCAGTGTTTTTGTTTTGTTTTGTTTTGTTTTGTTTTGTTTTTAGCAAAGAAAGTGCCTTCCTAGGAATGGGCTGCATGAAGCCTGGTTCCTGCCCTCTGGCCAGCCTCACAGATGGGCCACTTGGGCCAGCAGCCACCAGCCCTGCCCTTGACTGCTCTCAGCCCACTCAGCCCTGGCCTGTTCCCCTGCTGGAGGCCCCTGGGGAGCCAGAGTGTTGTGGACCATTACCGTGGAACATTGCCTCTGCTGCAGGGCAGCTGGCTCACCCCAGGAGAGCTGGGCCTCAGCAGATGTTACCCCTCCCTCCCCACCATCACTGATGAGCAAGAGGAGGTGTTCTCATGGGCAAATCAGGAACATCCAGCAGGCCAGCAGGGTGCCTGAGAGGCAGTGCCTTTACCTGCAGAGAGGTTAGTCAGAAAAGAAAGAAAATATGTTGTTTTCGAGCATATGCTTGATATTTGCTTGGGATAGGGTGTCTGAAGAAGGAAAAGGACTGTCAAATCATAGTAAATTATCTATGCTTACATTAAGCTTCTCTTATTTTATTTATTGATTTAATCAATGATAATTGGGAAATAGTGTAGTAATTGCTAATATTTGTGGAGTACTTAGCTATGTGCCTTACTTCATGCTAATAATACCTCATATCTATTATCTCAGTTAATCCTCACAAACTTATGAAATAGGTACCACACTCACCTTAATTTTATAGATGGGGAAATGAGAATTGGGTTAAATAGCTAGGCCAAGATGACAAAGAAATCTAAGTGTCAATATTAAACTATTTGCCCCTAGTTCTTAAACTTATATTCTACTATGTCCCATAAAATTAGAAGCAGGTTTTGAACTAGATGCTCTATGTCAGGAAAAAAACGATTTTTATTTACTCCAGGATCTGGTCTTTCCAAACCACCAAGGGTGTGAGGACAATGACGTTAAGATCACATAGTTGGGTATGGGGTAAAAAGGCACTAATGTGGTGCACTCAGGGTAAAGAATGAATCCAGACTGTGCTCATTGGGGGGAAGGCAAATCCATGAATGCAGTCCTGTCTCTCATTGGTTTAAGAAGCATGTCAGTGAGCAGGCAAGAAGCTGGCCTTCAACCCCTGCAGCTTGTAAGGGCAAGATAAAGGTAGACAGAAGCAATGGATGGGATTGAAAGTTTGAGGAAGGAAGGAGGGAGTATTAAAGGATCAGTCAGAGAAGGCTACTTGAGATACCATCAGAGCCACTGAAGATTTTTGAGTAGGACAGAGTCACAATGAAAAAGAAATGTGTATAGCAACTATGTATGTATAGCATTTATGTGCAAAATGGAATGAAACAAGGAAAGAAGGCAATTAAAGAAGCAGTTCAAATGGTCATGAAGCCATTCTTATAAATCTTAAAGGCCTCGTGGCTATGAAAATAATGGAAATGACATTTAAAATGATCAAAACAGCCTTGCAAAAAAAAGAGAACCCTGGCTCCCACCACCTTCTAGGAGACGCCCTCTGACCTACTTCCCCGCCTGATTCCTTCTTCTTCCCTCTGTCCTCCCACAGAAGAATTCTCTGTGGACAGTGACCACAGAAGGGGCAGGAAGCCAAGGATCATTTCTTTTCCATGTGGACCGCTCTGCAATTGCCCAGAGCCAGCAATACATATGCAGCTCTGCGTAGAGAGGAGTTTGCATTGAATTTGTTAGAAAGGAAACTCCAAAACCTCTGTCGGAAATGACAGCTCTTGACAAGATGAAAGGAGGTGTCTTGCTCAGATCTTTACTTTAAACAATCTGGAGTTCCATTAGTATTCATTGAGGAGATGCAGCATGGAACAAGTACAAGCCCATGAATAAAATTAAAACTGGTATTGACTCTCAGCGCAGATGGAGTGTGGGAGGGGGCTGCCAGGAGCTGGTCAGTCTCTGATGGCCTTGATGCTTAGTGGCCAGATGTGACCCATTCAAAGCATTGCAGATACATTTTAATCTGCCTGTGTCAACAACCACCCCACCACTATGCCTTTAAACCAACCCACACCCATCTTCTGCATTCCAGGAGTGAAGTCAGGCACAGACACCCCATTTGGTTTGTTCTTCCTGACTATTACCCTAGATGGACCTTGTCCGGGTGCTGCCTCCACTTGGCCCCATTCTGTGCTATGATCTTTTACCCTGACCTTTGAATTCCATGTTGTTATTTATTCTTACTAATTCTGATGATTGTCTCTTTTTAAGGCCATAGGTTTTTATGTTTTCTCCTCCCCATCCAGCCAGTTCACTCAACTCTAGACCATGGAATATTCTGGCATGGTCTTCCCACTGAGCTCCAACTCCCAGCTTCAAATCTGGTTTGCTTTGTTCACCTGAAGCAGGGGCTTTGCACAAATGGGCAATAGTAAAACATCCAAAATTGTCCCTTTCAAAGTCCGTCAGGCTAGACCTCATCACAGTCCTCATTTCTCTGCCCCAGCCCCAAGCATGTAATGCCCACCTAGGAGTAATCAGGCAGAGGAAGGGAGAAGAGCTCCAAAGAAGGTGCAACTGTTCCAGGAAAAAAGAGTTGGTAAGTCCCACTTGCCTTTTCTTGGATCTCTTTTCTGGTTCCTGAAGTGTTAGAGTGACTTGTCTCTCTGGAAGTCTGATATGTTCTCAGCACTAACTTGCAGGGTCATGTTAGCCCCAAATTGTGTTTGCAGCTGCAGCCATAAGCTCCAGAAGGTCCCCTGTTCAGCAAAACACCTCTGTGTGATTGCTGCCTGTCTGTTTCCCATTGCCTAGACCCACCTGAGCAGCCGTCTCCAATGAGCCATAGACAAGTTTTCGGCTCCAGAGAATGTGAATGGAGCAGGGCATCACCAAGCGCAACACCCACCGCCCCAGCATCCGTGTGCTGGGAGTGTTCAGGATGTAGCAGAGAGCACGCTGGCCACTTGGCAGGAGTGCTGCCCTGCGCTGGGTGGATCTCATCAGCTGACCTGCAAAATGACAAGGACACCATTTCCAGACACTCTTTATATAGCTTTTTATGTTCATTTTATGAAAAAGAAAAAAATTACTCTTAGTAATGTTCAGGGACTCCAGAAAATGCAATTCCAGGTCCACTTGCCCTCATAAACCCCTTAGTCTTCCTACTCTGTACCCCAGCTTTACTCCCTTGTCCTTTATTTTATTCCCACCTCACACTAGAGCACTCCTTTCCTCTCACCATTGCCTCTCTGAGTCTGGACAAAATTACTGTTTTGAAATTGACCATGATTCTGCTTTTCAGATGACGCATGCAAGGCTCTTGGTCTGCCCGAGGCCAAGGAGAGGCCACCGCTCTTCATGATAGAATGGCGTGGACCCTCCTATAGGTAAGGTCTGAGGACCCAGGCCCTGGAAGTAGTGGGACTAGGACTTTGGAGCTCCAGACAGCAACTGTCTGTACATAATTGTTCACACTATGAATCTGTTGCCTGTAGTCTAGGTGTGAAAATGAGGGGATTGTAGCCAGTTTGGAAGGAGAGAGGCCAAAATTATACCCTCCTTGATTACTTGACTTTCAACTCGTTTCCCTATTGTTATTTGGTTAATTCCAGGTCCCTGAAAAACAATTTAGATCTAAGCCTCCCTTAGCTAAGCAGCATTTAACAACGTCACTTCTATACCCCCAACACCTTCCAGAAGCTGCTACTAGAAGACACAGCTGGAAAAGTTCAGTGATGGTCACCTTGGTGATAGAGGTGGAGACCCTAGTGATATCAACCAATCATAAAGTTCCAGACGGTGTTTGTGTCTACACATAGGAGGCTTCATGATCTAATTCAAATCACCAACACTGTGATGCTTTCCTGAACAACTCATGGTGACCAGACCTCTCCTCCAAATGGTGTGTTTGGCCCTGTACTTTAACAACCATAGCAAATACTTCTGTAGAACTTATCATCATGTCCTATACACTATACTATGCACTTGACTGGTATTATAAACCCACTTGATCGCCACAACAACACTTTGAAGCAGATTCTATTGCTAGCATCTCCATATTTTAGATGAAGAAACTGGCAGAAAAAGGAAAAGGAAAAAAAAACTGGCAGAGAGATGAAGTTACTTTCTGTACTAGCAAATAGCGGTGCCTGTATTTCAAGCCTGGAAGTCTGGCTTTACAATTCAGGCCCCATAAGTACCAGAATAAAATGTCTTTGTCTATTTATTATGTGTTGGTTTTGTTTCATTTGGAGTTATTTTTGGTGCTTATGCTTCATCTTTAAATTAGATCATAAGGTACTTAAAGGGACTTAAAGGCCAAGATTGTGTTTGATACATCTTTGTATTTCTCATAGTGTCTTACATATCATCCCTTAAGAAGTGATTACTGATTAACATGGTGAAGAACAAAAAAAGAAAGTAATCTAACCAATGTCAATCTTTTCTGCACCTTATTTACCTCCTAAGAATCCCCCCCAAGAATATACTTTACTCCCCCAGGAGAAGTTATTTTAAAAACTAAATAACCAAGTACTTAAGAATTCATCCCTCCTGACGAACTAATGCTCATGCTGTTTCCCTTTTTATTTCTGCTGCCAAGAAACTCAGGGGTATGTTTTTTTTTTCTGTAGAAGCCTTGTTATACTTAGTCTAAATATTCTGCTAAAATTATACCCCCCTTGATTATTTGACCTTAAATATGTTATCCTTGTATTAATAGTTTTATGAGTTTTTTTACCCATGTATTTTATTGTAAGCTACCTCATTTTCTTTTTGGAAATCTGATAGCAATTTATAGTAGGTGTGCCTCAGTTTCCTCATCTGTGAAACAGAGATAACAGTAGTCCCTATTTCACAGGATCATTGTGAGGATCAAATGAGTTGAAGCATGAAAAACTCTTTAGACAGAGCCTGGCAATTAATAAACACTCGAGTGGTGAGGGAGATGAAGAGAGGAAGGAGGGAGAAGACAGATATTCTTCTGGGTATCCATAGAACACTGATGTGCGTGGGTTTTGAAAATAATGTATATCTCTGGGACACAACTCTTTTCTGAGCTCCAGGTTTATATACACAACCATTTATCGGGAACCTTTACTCCTATAACCTAATAGATACCACAAACATGTCCAAAACTGAACCCTTAAACTACCATCCCAAATGTTTTCTGCCTATAATCTTTCTCACTTTAGGCAATGGCAATTTCACTCTCTGTTACTCAGGCCAAAAAAATTAAAAATCATCTTTAACTCCCCTTCTCTCACACATCACAACCAATCTGTCAGGAAATCCTTTGGTTCAGCCTTCGAAGTAGACCCAAAAGTTAGTCATTTCTCATCCCTTCATTGCTGTCACTCACCCCCTTTATTACTGTCACCCAACTCTAAGGCACCTGAGATCCTGCAACAACTTCTGAACTGGCTCTATCTTCCCTGCCCCCAGGTCCCTGCAGACCATTCTCAGAGTGTTATCCTGCTAAAGTGTAGCTCCACTGCTCATTTCACTCTGTAGAAGCCAGAGTCTTTATCATGCCTTTATACATGAAACATTGTTTTTAATGAAGCATTGTTATATCTTATTAATTATGTATAGAGAATGTATTTCTTGATTACTATTTATGTTGTTTTCACATGTAGAAAGCCTCTCTCTCTTCTCCTCTCTGTTTTTCTAGTTTTAGATTATGAGAGTTTTTTTTAGAATGGGTGCAACTTGGGTATATGTGTACATAACTGTTTTCCAAATAAGATTAGAGGGTAACCTTCATAAACTCTCATTTCCTTTTCCCTTATAGAACTCAAAATCTCTTTGTAGACTGAATTCATTAATAAATGAACATGTGCAAATAAAAAAATGTTCTAAATTAGGGGCTTGAGAGAATACCCATCCCCCACCTACCCTACACAAGTACTAACTGAATTTCTAAGTACTTTCAAGCCAATCAGAACAAGTAGGACTAAAACTTTAGTTCATCTTTTTATTTGTCTTGTGCAACAGTAGTCACAACAGGGTTAAGAAGCAAAAGTCTCTCCCCAAGAAGCACCAGGGGTGCCCAAAAGAAGCAACAGGTCTCTCAGGCTGCAGGGAAATGGGAGAATCCAAAAGCCAGGTCCCGGAGAGCCTCTGGCCTACTCAGAGACCAGAGGAGTGCCAGCTTCCCAGGGTTGTGCTCTGGAGTTAAATCCATAACACTCATGACCAGGTTGTAAATTTCAAGCCATAGTTCATTAACTCCAGAAGTTCAAAATGATACCCCCTGCTCACCCAGTCAATGCAGTTGAGAGTTTTCCTGGCATGTGATGATCCATCAACAATTGGATTCCAATATCTTCTGCTTCATTAATAGAGTCACACGGGCCCCTCCTATGGAGCTGAGTAAGGCTTCTGCATACACATCTGCTTGGCTGGGCTGCCTACACACCTGCTTGACCGGGCTGCACCTTGTACCTCAGGTATAGGCAGACCCCAGGTACGCCTTCTCTTGATCACACCAAGCCAAGAAACTCTTGTTTGACTGATTAACATCAAAAGGCCTCCTGTGGGCCATGGTTTAATTTTATGAGATGATTTCAGTGCCAGCTCAAGGCACTGCATAACTTAGGAAACCTTGTGCAGCTTTAGGAATTTGCATCATCTCCCAAAACTTATACCTGGGAACTAGTTTTCTACAGTGTAAGATGCAAGTCACTTTTTACTTACAGGGCCCCGTGGAAGTCACTTCCCCTACACATGTTGGCCAAGCAGTTGTCATCCCTCAGAATGAGGCTGAGGAAAATCATGCCAATGGATAGCCATGTGAGCCACAGCCAAGAAGGGGTTTGTGAGGCTGAGTGTGATCCAGAGCAGCTGATAGCATGATGAGCCAGAGGTGTGAGTGCAATGTATGTTCAAGACACAGAGGTAGCTGTCAAAACAGGAAGGAAACCAAAGTCGAGCCCTAAGTCTGAGGACAATCCCAAACTTGGAATTGAAGCAGTCATTCTAAACTATTTGTATCACTTGAGATGTCCTGGGTCAGCCTGGCTTATGGGCACCAGGTGGGGTTTAGTTTATGGGCACAGAATCAAGAGGCTGTCCTCTTCCGTTTCCCAAACCTCTTTCCTCCACCAGCTGCAGCCCTTGAAAAAATAAGGGTCTGCAATACAAACAGAAGAGTACCACCACCACGATTTTCAAAAGCTTTGTGAAATTCAAATGAGGCTTTTTTTCTTAGCAACCTTTCCTACTGAGAGTTCGTGTTTTTTCCAGCTCCCAAAGTGTCTTGCCTTCCCAAGCACCGAAACACATACATTGTGAACCTCATAAGCCTCCATTGCCCATAAGCAGTTGTAACATTTTCTTCCCCCTATTAATAAATTGTTCCTCTCTTTGCTCAGCAGAGAAAAGATAAAGACAAAATTGGGGGGAATTATTTTCCAAGTATTGTTTCTCTAACAATAGCAATCCCTGCTCCTGAGAACTCTGTTTTGCTTAATATGTTCTTTCTGCAAAGTGGTAAAATGTGACAGTGTAATAACCCAAAAAGCAGTGTGAAGGGCCTCATTCCCCAAAGTGTCCGCTAAGAAAACATACAAGTGTTTTTATCAAGAAAGAATTGTGTGTATTGAGAGAAAGTAAGTGCAGAAAAAAAGGGGTCTGCTATAAAGTAGGGTCCAGACATCAAGGATTAAATGTTTGGATTCTTTGCTTCACAATAGAAGCATTTGTAGGAAGAATGGGTCTCCATTTCTTTCCTTAATGGGGATATCACACACACAGTGAGTACATGTCTTCTTCAGGATAAAAGGAAAATTGGCTGGTTTAAACATAAAATGGAGCTGGCCAACAAAAAAAGCAATAATGCAGAGCAAAATCAGAGTAGATTTCAAAGACTATGGACATTGGAGAGGACTTCCAGACATCACGTGTCTAGACCCCTGAGATAAACAGCCAAGAGGTATTTTGGAGATGAGTCCATAGTGATCTTTGTGAGTTCAAATATCTGTTGGCATCAGACTGGAGAAATGCACTGGATCTTCAGGTCTGTGAATTCTGGAAAATACTTCCTTCCCCCAGTTCCTTATCATTTCCCCTTTTTGTAGTTCCTAAGTCCTCCCAACCACACTTGAGGACTGCATCATGCCCCGGCATCACCTCACCACGTGATAGGAATGCCTGCAGGGGTTGAGAGAGGTGAGGGTGCCACCAAAAGTGGTCAGAAGATGATTTGCCAAGAGACAGAGATCAGATAGGGGTGAGAAGAGACAAAAATCACTGATAGCAAGACCGTGTATGCATCACATCTGACGTGATGAAGGTCACACCTGTGAGGCAGACACAGAATGGGATACAAATTCAGGCTAGGCCAGGAAATTCAGGGCTCAGAAGAACCTCTGTGCCAGGCAGGGCTACAACACATGACCAGGCATGTTGTGCCCTATGCAGGGTGCCTTCAGGCATTAATGGCCCCACTTATTCCCCCTTTACCTAGTGACCCTGTAGTTCCTCTCACCAGAGACAAATGATACTTCCCTGCTCCTTGAGATTTGGCCTTGTGATTTGCTCTGCCTGGTGGAATATTAGCCATCATAATGGCCAAGGGCTTCAGAAGTATTCGGGCCTCCCTGGCTAGTGTAGCTCAGTTGGTTGGAGCATCATCCCATAAACTGAAAGGTTGCAGGTTTGATTCCCCATCAGGGCACCTGCCTGGGTTTCAGGTTCAGTCCCCAGTAGGGGTGCGTGAAAGAGGCAACCAATCGATATTTCTCTCTCACATTGATGTGTATCTCCCTCCCTCTCTCTAAAATCAATAAGTATGTCCTCAGGTCAGAATTAAAAAAAAAAAAAAGAAGAAAGAAAAGCACTTGGGCCTGCTTTCTATACTGGGCCATTGTTATGAGAAGACTAGACACAGACTAGCTTGTTTGTCCCAGGAGACGGATGAAGAACAAGTGGAACAGAGATGAACTGCTGCACCTGTGCCCTTCCCAATCCCCCAACCCCTGGCTACCCAGGCCAGGCAAATGAGCCTCTGAAGATCTGTAGAACTGCCCGGCTGAGCTCAGCCAACTCTCAATTAATCATCAGATTCATAATAGAAGACTGCCATTTTATACCATGGAATAGTGGTGGCAGTAACTAACCAATACTGGTGAGGAAGATGAGTGTGGGGCTAATATCCAGTCTGCTCCCTGCCATACAATCTGACCTGGCTAGAGCTGCATCGCCCTATAGACAAGACTCTTTTTTAACCCACACAAAGATGCCAGGTGGGTTAGCGGAAATCCCTTCAAAAACCAATGCTATCCAAACCCCCATCTCTTTTCCTCACTGACCCAGTCCTACCCATCTGAAAGCGTCCTTCTGACTTTCCTCGGCCTCCTCATATTAGTCACATATTCAGACTCTGCCCTTTCAGCCTCATTCCTGCTAACACTTTAGACTTTCTTACAGTCTTGTCCTTCTGAAAGTCTTTCTGTGTCATTCTCCTGTCTCCATCATCGGCACCCTCCACTCTCTACCTCTGTGCCAGTGCATGTCGGGTCCCTTTAGCGGTCCCACAGCCACAGGCCCAAAGCTCAGCAGGGTTGTGGCACCTCTGCTAGGTTGACTGCCCACTGCACTGGCCAACTCCCTTCACCACGCAGGCGGGGCTCATCTGCATTCCACAGGCAAAGCAGGGTGCAGATGTGGGGAGGCACAGTCCCTGCAGCACTCCTGCTCCCACCTGGCAGGAGAGGTCAGACAGCTGCGCAGAACACAGAGCAGAAAGTGGTTAGTGTCACTGGTGAACTACAGATGAAGGCTGTCGGTGTTCAGGGGAGAAGTTTACTTTTAGCTGAGGGTCTCAGGGGAGGTTTCAAGGAAGAGGTGACTTTGAACCATATCTTGAAGGATGGAAAGGCTTTAAAGATGCAGGGAAGGGAGGGTGGGGAGAGCGAAGCCCTTCAGGCAGAGGAAGCAGCAGGAGAACAGGCATGTGGCCTTCCTCAAAGTTATGAAACCACCTCCGAACTGCCGAGAGGCACTTGGCGTAGGTCCATATGCAGCATGGCACGTGGGGATGGGGGAATCTCCTTCTGAAAACCTAATTTGTCAACACCCTGGGCTCAGAGGAGAAAAACAGAAGGCAGAGTGTCGTTAGCTTTGAACGTCCACAGTCCCTTGCAACTGTGTGGCTGCAGCGACATAGACGCAGCCTGTGTAAATAGCGCCGGATGGGATTGCAGCTAATAGGGTTATTAATACCTGTCACATTCCAGGAAGGCAGAATAATGTGGAGGTTTTCTCCTATAGATTAAAACCAACCAACAGGGAATTTTCCAAGACTGGCAATCACAGCTTTCTCTTCAGACATCTTTTCCTCCAGCCACGCAGGCTTGGTGGGGGGTGGGGTGGGGGAGTGAGGAGAAGGTAGGTAATTGTCCTGAGGAAGGGTTGTCACCATAGAAAATGCAAAAGCAGGAACAAACCTGCCTTACTTAGCCTCAGGCAAGAACATGGGTGTTTGAAATCCACAGCTAACCCCCTAACTTCTCTTTAGCCCACAGCTTTAACCTCTTTCCTGGCCCAGGTAGTCACCCCAAAGAAAAGCCACCCTTAATTTGGCTTTATGTCTTCTGATTCTGGGAAGAAGCAGAACAAAGCAGTGATCTGCAGAAAGAAGAGGGTAGAATTTAGGGTCTGGATGTTCTGCAAAAAGCAGGGCTCTAGAGCTAGGGCACAGGCAGCCCAGCTCCAGAAACACAAGCTGGGGACACTCCTGTCTGCTCTGGGCCATAGCCAGTGACTGGAATGTGGCCATCTCTAGTCCCTTTCACAACGGTGCCTCGGAGCCCTGAAGAAAAGACTCCAGTAGCAAATAGGTCAAGAGGATTAAGCCTTACTGGAGGCTTCTCCTTAAATAAGGCACATGAGCCCCACCTGCCTAGAACTTCCTCAGGAAAAGCACCAGGTAAGAACACAAGCTCCCCCTCATTTTGGCATCCTTGACCCGAAGGGTCAGAAGATAGCTCAGGAGAGGCTGCTTATAGCATTGTTCTACTTCTCCTGCCAGGTCTATTTCACTCCTCAAGGAAAGCTCTGGTCACTAGTGGGAGGCTATGATGCCTGCGTGGGTCTTTAGCTGGTGCCCTGGGACACGCACCACTCCTTACAAACTCTCTACAGGGTGCCTGTCCTGCAGGGCTCCCCTGTGGATGGCTGCAGGGCCATCCTGGGGTAACTCTCAGACAACAAATAGGGCAAGAGATATAGGAGAATGAAACATGGGGCTCACACCATTCTTTTTGCCCCATAATCACTCTGGCTCCAGCCCCTGGCGGAGCCTCCTGGAAGTAAGATAGGATAGTAAGAAGCTAGGAAAACTCCTTGGCAAGTGGAATAGGGAAACTGAGACAGATGTCGAACACAAGGGCCGAGCAATTTACAGCCAGATACAGGAGGTCATCTTCCTAAAATAACATCTAGGCCTCAGTTGTGTTTCAGCTCCAGGCCCAGAAAGGCTGCAAAGCCAGTTGTGTGATGCCAGAACCAGCTGCAATGACTGAAGCCCCCCTGCCCTGTCACTGACCAATCAGCGGAGACCACGACCCTGAAAGAGCCCACCTGGAGAGCTGATGAATATTCTGCTGAAACCCTCCCCTGAGACTGCCCCCAAGATTCAGACCTGCAAGAGAGAGAGAAAAGCCTCAAGACAAAGGACCCGGTTTTCGCTCTCCCTCTGAGGAGCAGCCCTGGCCATTTCCTTTCCCCTCTTCTCCCCTCCAGTTCTTTCCCCGCAGGCACCTGTCTCCTAAACTCTAAGGCAATGAATGGGCAGCTGGCAGCTTGTCCCAGGCTGAACCCCTGAACTTGTCCATAAGGCCCCTTTTTCTCTGACTTCCCAATGAGCTAAGAAAGCCCAGCCTAGGCTCCCCTGTTGCTTCTTCTGTGCTAAGCCCTTCTTTGTTTCACTGTCCCCCACTTTAATAAACACATCCTCATGGTCAGTCACCTGGACCTGTGTTGTGAAATCTTTCCTACACCATCAAGAATCCACTCACAACGGCTGGCCCTGGGCAGCCCCACTCAAATTCTTCACTCCCTACTGTTACGGAATGAAGTGTAACCACCCCCTTCCCATTCATATGTTGAAGCCTAACCTCCCAATATGACTGTTTACAGATGGGGCCTTTAGGAAGTAATTAAGGTTAAACTGGGTCATAAAGAAGGGGCCCTAATCCTTATAAGAAGACAAAGAGACACCAGGATTGCATGTGCACAGAGGAAAAGCCATGAGAGAACACGATGCTCAGGTAGCCATCTGTAAGCCAAGCAGAGAGTCCTCACTAGACACCAGCCTTGCCATACCTTGATTTTGGACTTTCAGGCTTCAGAACAGTGGGAAAAAATTCGTTGTTTTAGTCACCCAGTCTGTGGTGTTCTGTATAGTGGCCCAAGCAAACTAACACACCTGCCTTAGCCTTTCTGTCCCTGGGCACTTCGGTGTCTTACTAGAGAGGAAGATGAGTCATTTCAGTTTCAGCGACCATCACAAATTAACCTGAAGGGCAAAAATAACTGCAAACTGGATTTGAGGGCAGTGCCTAATGGTTAAGAACATGTGCTTTGAATTGATGAGCTGGGCCTATGGGAAGGTTAATTTTCCTCTGCATGCCCAAGGATCCTCATCTGTCAAATGAGATGATAATTTTACCATTATCATAGTCATAGTTAAAATAAAATTAATAGCACAGAGTAGGGATTCAATAAAATATCTGTCATGCTTCTTATTTCCTTATTGGCCCTACCTCTGATATGCATACAGTACAAACAGTGGCCTAGTTTCTCTGTGGGTAAATAATGAAGATAGATGCTTTCTATCTCCCAGGTATGGGGAGAGTTTGAGTAGAAGCAAAGATCATAAAGAGGGAAGGAAGAAAAATGCCTCAGAATCTAAGACTGCTACTGTCATCATCATCATTGTTGTCGTCGTCATCATCATCATCATCATCATCATCTCATTGTTGTCATCATCATCGAGCTCTTCCCTACTTCTCTCTCCGATGGCCAGCAGTGCCCCTGCTCCCCTGCCAAGATTCTACCCCATTGTTTCTGTGGCTAATTCACAGGTATGGGTCAGGTGAAGAGCTGGTGACTTGCTGCCTGCTTCTGAAGCCGCTTCCACACACAGAAACCCATTTCCTCAGCTCTCCTGCGCCACCCAGCCTCCAGCAGCAGGTGGAGGGGGCAGGCGAGAAAGCTGAGTCACTCTTGCACCTTCACACCAGCATCCTGTCTGCTGGGCCCTGGTTCCCTGCCCAGAGGGAGGGAGTGCCCTTTCCTCTCTCCTTCGGATGATGTGAGATAAATGAGATGGGGGGGGGGCAGGGATGATGGAAAACATACAGGGAACCCACAGAACACAGCCACCATCCAAATACAAGCTGCACTGTGGAGAACTGAGTGGCAGGCTTACCCTCTCCCCATCTGCCCACTTCAGCAGGGCTCTGGGACAAGACGATGCCCAGCAGCAGGCAGCCCTGAGAGTGAGCCTGGGTGGTCAGCTGTTTGCAGCCCAGCTCTTTCCTCTCTTTCTGGATGATCCTTCTGCCCATGTCAGCAGCTGAGGCACCATACCAGCTCCAAGTCCAACTGACTGGGCTTCTCAGGCATTTATAGATGACTGACTGGTAGAATGGTCCAGGTGAGGCCTTTGGGGTCCCAGGTGCCCCAGAAACCTTAAGATTTAGATCTAAACTGGCTTTGTTTCCAGTGGCCATTGACCTTCCCTCTCCCTCTATCAGAAACTCCAGGAGGCCCAGAGCAGGGGAAAGCAGGGGCAGCTAGAAGGAGAATGAGAGCATTCTGGGATGCATTCTCTGTGGACAGCCACTCACCATAAAAGGCCTTCACAAGTCCCTCCTCCTTTCCCCCAGCTGCTTTCACACACACACACAGAAAGAAAGAAAGAAAAATAGTGAGAAGCACAATAAACTCAGTAGGTGACATTGGTATTAATCCCAGGAGTCTCACACATGGAACAATTTAAAGAGCTGGTAAAGAAGCACACATGAGAAGTGTTATTTCTGAGTGGGGACAAAGCACCCACCCACTACCCTCCACCCTCTCTGCTGTTTACAGTAAAACTTCATCACAGGACTCTATTAAGCTTGGCAGTTACTGTAAATGCTATTGTTGCTGTTGACTTGCACAGCCCCAGGAAATTTTATCCAAGACAGAGCAGCTTCAACAGAGAGACCCAAAACACCACTTGTTTCTCCTCAGAAAATAGAAGGTGCCCTAGAGAGAGATATCAGCCATTCTTGGGCTGGAGAGTGTCGGCTCCCTGCCCCCACTCTGTAGGCTATAAGGACAGTAATGAAGTCAGCGGGGCTGGTGCGATAGATTCCAGAGCAAAACGAAAAGCAGTTTGGCCATTACGAGGAAGGCCAGAGAGCATTGTCCAACACCTTCTATCTGTCTTCTCAGCTACTGTGATGGAGGGAGAGAAATAGCCTATTCTGGGATCTATAAATAAAAAATAGACACAGGGCCAGTTTGAATTATTTGGGGTAGGGAGGCAACAGGATCTACACTTGCCTGAACAATGATGACAAACACAAGGACACACCTGAATTTGTCAGCCACCTACACGACTTTCCACTTCCCTTCCCCAAAGCAGATACAACCTCTGAATATAAGCCACTAAGGGACTTGTTTAAAATTCTCTGTGATTAATTCATGACATTTATCTTACTTTCATCTGAATTTTAGAAGGGAGTAAAGCTTTGGTGCCTCACCCAACATCCTAAAGCAAAGCCTTATTCATCTCCATATCTCTGGTGACACATTGAGGCATTCACTAAACACTGGTTGAATGGATGGTGTTGCACATATGAGCCAGGTGTGGAGAGAGCAGTGAGCTTTTAAAACCTGGGGTCAAATCTTGGCTCCATGATTTGCTAACTAGGTAACTTGGAAGCATAGATCCAATCTCCTTTCTTATAATTTGGGGATAATAATACATACATTATGAAGCCATTGGGCAGATTAAATGAAATAGGATTGTTAAAGTGCTCATCACGGTGTCTGACGCATCAATACATCTTGTTGAATTTGAATTGGAAGGATCAAATATTGACCTCACCAAGCTCCCTAGAGAAAAGCCCGCACCTCTGAATTGGTCACAGTCAGGAGCAGGGGTTATGGGCTAAAAATCCAGAGTCGGCTGCCACTTCCTCCAGCATCTCTGAGCCCTTGCTTTCTCTTTCCTTCTGCCCACTGCCAGATGATGTATGCTCAGGAAAAGCTAACAAATTTTAATATCATCCTAAGTCAAACATCATTATGAAAGTAAACCTACTGCAAAAAAATTATATAAGGCATCCCAGGGCCAAATGTAAATGGTTTTTAGATTTTCCATTATTTTCCATTACCTATGCCTAGGGGAAACTGGATAACCAAGAACTGATTATACTTCTGGATAGCTTGCTTGTTGTAGATTCTAAAGCAGAGACCCTCCATCTGATCCCACAGAGAATCTACTGCTCATATCCCAAGGGGCTTATGGCCACTCAGTTAAGAGATGGTAAGTGGGCAAATGACTCAAATGCCAAGTGACTATTTATGGCTGCTGATGGCTACCTTTAGCAGTGCAGAGGCCTCATGTTCTGGAAACTTCTGAAATGAAGTAACTTGCCTTGCTCCTTAAATTTGCTTAAGCCCATCTGCAGGCTTCACTCTGCCCCACTTTTAGAAAATCAACCCTAACTGCAAACAGGGAAAAACTGGCATACCTATAGCTCTCTGAGTCAGGAGTTAGTCCTTCCCTATCTTGTATCAGTCATTTGTACTCTAGATGCCAAATCACGGCCTATTGTCTTATCCAATGTGGAGCCACTTCAGGAGCCACGGTTCCTGCCTGGTAATCCAGAGGCGGTTGTTTTCTTTAACTGAGCCAGGGTCCCAGCAGCTCTCTCCTGCAAGCTTGTGCCCTGCCTGCCACCTCTGATTCTGCCCTGGCAACTCCTGTGGACGGTCAGCCAGGAGTCTAAATAGCCACCCTGGACCTAACATTCAGCTTCACTCTTCAATGATACCACTCCATAGACTATAAATTCCAGAAGGATAGATTTTTGTTCAGCACATTCATTAGTATATCCCATATGACAAGTGTACCAGAATATTATCTGGCATAAAGTAGGTCTTAAAAAATATTTATTGACTGAATGTCTTGCCCATGTCTTTCCCTAAACTCCTTCTTTCTCCCAATCTTTGAACACAGGTTCTTGTGTTCCCACCTCTGGAACACCCAGTCTCTGACTTCCTCCAGAAAAGGTGTTCAGTATAGTTGAAAGTTCATGGACTTCACAGTCAGACAAATTTAAATCTCAGTTATATATATTTTTTATACATATTGGTGAGATCATATGGTATTTGTCTTTCGCCCCCTGGCTTACTTCGCTTAGCATAATGCTCTCTCGTTCCATCCATGCTGTGGCAAAGTGTAGAAGTTCTTTTTTTCTTTCTGCTGAGTAGTATTCCATTGTGTACATGTACCATAATTTTTTTTATCCAATCATCTACTGATGGGCATTTAGGTTGCTTCCAACACTTGGCTATTGTAAATTGTGCTGCTATGAACATTCAGGTACATAGGTTCTTTTGAATTAATGTTTTGGGATTCTTAGGGTATTGTCCCAGCAGGGGAATCACTGGATCAAAAGGCAGTTCCATTTTCAAGGAACTGCCATTTTTGAGGAAATTCCACACTGCTTTCCATAATGGCTGCACCAGAAGGGAAGGAAGGGGCAAGTCAAGGAACATATAGCAAGGACTCATGGACAAAGCCAAAGTGGGGAAGGATTGAGGGAGGGAGAGGCGGGCAGGGGAAAGTGGTAGGGGGAAGGTGGAGATAAATGTATTTGGAAAAATAAATTAATTTATAAAAAATTTAAGATAAAGAATAAATAAATATTTATAAATTAAAAAATTTAAATCTCACCTATATTATCATAAGTTACATAGATCTGGGTAAGTTGTTTAATTTTTTTTTTTGGCTCAGCTTCCTTATCTTCATCCCTAAAATGGGTGTAATAGTACTCATAACTTGTTTAAAAGATTAAATTATGTGGTTAAAGTCCCTATAAGAATTTCTAGTACATATATCAGTTTCAGCAAATATTGCTCCTTTTTCTACTATCCCATACACAGAGATGTCTTCAAGATGCAATGGATAACTTAAATAACATTTCTTGTATATTTATGTCACCTAATAAATGCCAAATCCTTTGTCCCTATGCTTATTCAGTCATGAAAGGAAGCATTCACTAAGTCCTATCATGTGCCAGGCATTCTCCTAGGTGCTGGGGATATGAAGATGAAAAGACATAGGCATCACCCCGAAAGACCTTATGGTAAGGAGTAGGTGAGGGAGACAATTGAGCAGATATTTGTATAAAACTAGGTAAGTATGGCAACAAAGAAATAAGCAGAGTTTTGGGGGCTTTCAGGAGGGTACCTATCTTTGGCCATCTGTCTCCACCTATGCATGAGTTCTTGATCCACCTCAGCCAGCCAGTACCTAGTCCTGATTGTGAAAATGGTGCCAATGATTGACAATAACTGGCTCTGTTGAGGTTCAAGATTAACTAATAGGCTATAGGACTGTAAACCACTAGAATATGGAGTTTCCCAAAATCCACTGAGCAGACAATTCCAGTAAATTGCTACCCCTTCTTTCCACTACTTTCCCTGTCTTTCTGCAGCAGCAGGTGTTGTTGCCAACTCTTCTCTTTTCTTTTGCTCACCCCTGGGGTAAGCAGGAAGTTTAAAGGAAAAACCAAGTCTCCAATATTATTTTGTGTGGGAAGGGAAAGGAAACTAACACTATGTGCCATTGTGCCAAACACCCTGCTGGGCATTTTACATGTTTGCACATTTATTTGTCACAGCAGCTCCGCAGGACAGATCAGTATTGCTTTACCCATTCCATTCCACTCCACTGATATGGAAACTGAGAATATTAAATGCTAATTTAAAGTTAGTTACTAAGGTACAGCCCTGGCCACTGTGGCTTAGTTGGTTGGAACATCATCCTAAAAGTTGCCATTTTGATTCCTGGTCAGGGTACATACCTGGGCTGCAGGTTTGATCCCTAGTCGAGGCACAGGAGAGAAGCAGCCTATTGATGTTTCTCTCTCACCTCACTGTTTCTCTCTCTCTCTCTCTCTCCAATGGGAATGAAATAAACTTCAGCTTAGTTACTAAGTTACAAAAAAACAAAAAAGCCCTACTCTGGTTGGGAGCAGGTCATCTAGAGTCCAAGGCACTCAGCTGTGTTCTGCTCACCAATGAGCCCCTGCATGGGCTACACCCACCTGAGGAAAGGGACATCTGCTTCTAGCTACGTAAGGGCATGCCATCACCCAACAGGCTACAGCTGCCTTTCTCTTCTTCAGACAAAGAGGCCCTATGGGCTAACGGCAGCCCAACTCCAGAACTCAAGTTCCTCCCACAATTCCCTGTTGAGCCTCCCAAACTTCACTTTACAGATGAAAACATGGAGGCTACCACACACCACACACTAGGCATTACAGTGCGCTGGTTATTAAAATAACACTGCAAGTGAGAATTAGTGTCCCCACTTAGTACACAAGAAAACAAAGACTGGAAAGGCTAAATGGATTGTCCTAAGTCATACGAGTATGTGCCAGAAAGAGGATTTGATCTTAGATTTCTTTGGCCCTGAAACATAAATTCTTTCCACTATACCAGGCTGCCTCAGGAGAGGAACTATTTGCTCAGAGTTATAAACTACCTAGCAGCAAAGGTGGAAGGAGAACCTGATCTTCTGATTCCAAATTTGATGAACAATTACTATAGACTGGTTGAGGCCATCCCTGTCATCTCTTGGTGCATAACAAACACCCCCTGAAATATGGTGACTTAAAACAAAAACAATGATTTTGCTCAAAAACCTGCAGTCTGGGCAGGGTTTCGGGGAATGGTTGGTTCCTGATTCATGTGGCTTCCACAGGGATAGCCTGACCGGGGCTGCAGGGTTCATCTCTGAGATGACCGTCCCTTGGGAGCTCCACCAGGGCTGTGGATTCCTCTCTGCATGGGCCTCTCCACCAGAGTGACTTGGACTTCCTGGGGCCTGGGTTTTACAAACAAATGTTCTAAAAAACCTGCAAGGTTTCTCCTAACCTATTCTTGAAAGTTCCAGATTGTCATTTTTTTTCTACATTCTACTAATCAAGAAAGTCCCCTAAGGCCAGCCCTGTTTCAGAAGAGGACAATTCAACTATACCTCTCAATGGAAGGAGTAGAAAAGAGTTTGTAACAATCTTTAATTTACCACAGAGACCTTGCTTCTGGAGAAAATTACCACTGACACTTTCCAAAATAGGCTTCATTCAACTGTTACAGCATCAAAAAGCCTTGAGATGCAAACAATCAAATGCCCAAGGGTGGGGATGGGTGAAGACTGGACCAGCACCCTCACCCGTGACCTACAGTGACTGTGACAGCCAGCAGGAGTTGACTCTGAGCCCACAGCTTTGGGCATGTCACAATCCTGGCTGTCCCCGCTGCCTCTCTCCGCCCCTCAGCAGAAAAAAAATCTCCAGAGAGAAATCAATCGGCACAGCATCTGGTCTCCATGCACTCGCCGACTCCAGCCAGGCCCGCAGCCCCTCACTGTCACAGGTATTAAATTCCCCTGGACATGCGTGCCAGAGGAAGCCAGGGTTGGTTGAAAAATACTAATAAATCCATCTGAACACTGTGCTCTCTTGGGGCTTATCAGTATTTCAGTTCTAGTCACAAAAATAACATACTGTAAAAGACTGATTAGTCATCGGATAATTGAGTTCTTAAATGTCAAAAACAATATTGTATGAATATTCAACAGATCATGCTACTGAAACTTACCTGTTCCATCAACAATGACGAACATTTCTCCCCCATTGTTCTTCCCCAGAAATTATGTTAATATGACTTTTCTGAAGTGATGAATGTGGTTCTCTTTAAAACATATTGTCTTACAGGTTAATGTGTAAAGAGACAGTTAAAGGGAACCGGGTGGGGAGTCTGTGGATTTGCATCTCCTGCATTAGCTTCATCTCTCTGTGCAGACAGAGGGGGTATCAGCATAGAATTCCTTCCAGCAATGCATAGACTCCAGAGCTGCACTCTCTGTGAATTTTATTTATTACTGCATTTATTTATTTATTTATTTATTTATTTTAGCGGTTGCTTGAGACCTGGGGTATGTACCATTTTCCTGCAGCCTACATTTAAGCCAGAACCAAGGTTCAGTTTTTGTTGGAAGTTGGTGCATTACTTAATTCCACAGGAAGTAGGGTATGCCGAGCCAAATGTATTTGTGAGGACTTATCTATGTTTTTCTGAACTTGTGCACCCACGCGTGTACACACACACGCCACTCCTATCTAGTGGAAGAGAGGGGAGAGTGTACAGTTTTGGCTGAAAGGAATTTTCTAAGCCTGGAGTCCAGAGAGGAGGAAAGTCCCCCAAGCAGATCCTGTTTGCTGTTAGCCTGGCCTCAGCAGATGCTGCAGCAGCTGGAGCCGGGAGCAGCTTGGTGGGGTGGGAGCTGATGTTGGGGTCAGTTCACAGGCCCTACAGCATGTCAGGGCCCTTGCTCTTGGTGGGAGCAACATGATATACCAGACACCAACTGCTCTTTCAGCCGGGCACTGTTCTGCCCTGAAAGCTGTTCTAACTTTTTTTAGCCAGAAGTATGAGATCCTTTAGCTGGAGTTCTTTATTACCAGCCTCTTCCAATCCTAGCCCCAACCCAGCCCAATAGGACTAGAATGTCCATGGATGATGTTCTTGACCTCTCTTGGCTCTCTGGTTCAAGGATTTACAATCATGTCTACCATCCTCTATCTACCCCCTGCTTCATCCTCAACTCATCCCTGCCTGTGCTAATCTTATGACATGATTATCTACTTAATAAACCTTCAAGAACTTTATGATTCTGCTCTCCTACTCCTTTCTTTCCAAGTAAAGCTTTTACAGTCATGCATCACTTAATGTCACGGATATCTTCTGAGAACTGCATCGTGAGGTGATTTCATCATTGTGCGAACATCATAGCATGTGCTTACACAAAGCTAGGTGGTATGTACAGCCCACAACATACCTGTACTATATAGGATGGTCTATTGCTCCTAGGCCACAAACTTGTACAGCATGTTACTGTACACAATGGTAAGTATTTGTGTATCTAAACATATGTAGACATAGAAAAGGGACAGTAAAAGATAAAAATGTCACACCCGTAGGTGATGCTTACCATGAATGGAGTTTGCAGCACTGGAAGTTGCTCTGGGTAAGTCAGGATTGTCAATATCACCATTTTCCACCACTCCATCATATCCCCCTATGTCTTCGGGGGCAATAACACGCATAGAGCTGTCGTCTATCACCATGCCTTCTCCTGGAACACCTCCTGAAGGACCTGCCTGAGGCTCTTCTTGAGGAGGTATCACTCTTTTCAGAAATATATCCATGGTGGCTTGCTTGGTTATTTTTTTTTCTCATCATAAATTTGACTGTAAGCAGATAATGCACCATGAACATTCCTCTCTATTAATAAAAACCTTTCAGTGTTGTGGTCCATGATTTTAAGCTTTTTAAGGAACTTACTGAGGTCCGCAAAAGCTTCTGCTAAACCTTCACAGTGAATGTTCTTGAGGGTTCTTATTCTTCTCCTGCAGTTTCCTTTTCTCTTGCCTCCCCTTCAGCCATGCGTTGCTCTTCCAGTTCCAACAACTCCTCATTAGTCAATTCCTCAGGAACTACACCTAGGAGCTCCACAAGTTACCCTCATCCACACCCAGCTTAAAGTTGTTTGCCATCTCAACCATTGTGCCACCTTTGTGCTGTGATATTATGACAGCTACAAGGTCACTGAGCAATAGGAATTTTTCAGCTCCATTATAATCTTACGGGATGACCATGGTGCATGCAGTCCATCATTGAAAGAAATGTGGTTACACAGCACATGACTGTATTTCTTTCCCAAATATCCTGGAAAACAGTCATCAAAACTTACACAGATGCCAAAAATATTCTCGGGTTTTATCATAATTCCTGGCCACATTCGTTTTTCCCAGTCTCTCCTCACCCAACTCCCCATCTTCCCACGCATCTGTCCTACAGGGACGGGATTCCCTGGGGAGCACAGCAACATAACTGTCTGCTTACAGAAAACACGTTGAGAGCCACCCTCCCCCATCCCCAGGTTCTAGGAACTCAAAAGAATGAAAAGGAAATACTACAGGTGTTCATTCATTGCAGTTTCCTTTCGCCTTCTTCCTGGTTTCACAGGCACAGACCCTGCTCCACAGACATGGTTGGGCTAGCCCATCAATGGCATGTAACAGGCAGCTCCATTTAGGGCAGTCGGGTGGGCTGTGAGCATTGAGTGCTGGCCCTGTACAGAGCCCTTACACCAGACATTGGGGCGGAGAAGCAACGCCTACTGCATACAAGACTGGTCCTTCCCTGGAGAGGCTTACAGATCATGTTTAGGAACAAAGCCCAGGAGAGAGCTACCCTGAGCAACTGAACAGGCAGCAGGCTGCTCCTGCTTGGGGAGTGCCTGGGCTCAGCTGCCAACCCACCAGGCCAGAACAAACTGGAAACTGGCCCCATCTCTAACCCTTGCCAGCCAAGTCTTAGAAGCAGAGGGGTTGAGTCTTCTTAAGCATGTTTTTAATTACTGCAAAAATGTGTCATCCTCAGCGGCAGTGTGGTTCTCAGTTACCCACACGCAGATTGATGCTCTCTGTATGAAGCGGTTAGCACAGACATTTAAAAACAATTAGGATCGTGGCGAGGCAGCTCAGAGAGAGCTCGTTAGGCAGGGGGATGGGGAGTCAGGCTGCTATGCTCACCAGATAACAAAGTTATTTGTACTTTGGATGGGGAGGAGGGAGATGATTGCTTTCTTTTATATTTCCCTTTTGATGTCAGACAGGAGCTCTGGACACACACGAGCAGCATTCCCAGATGACGAGACAAATGCAATTTTAATGCTTTAGGAGGCACTGGCAATAAACAGGGCTAGAGAAAAGGCAGATAGCTCTTTGGCAAAGCCTCTGACACCCTGTCTTGCCCAGTGGGTTGAGGGGGCATGAAGTGGGGGGCCAGGCCCAATCAGAACTGGGTTTGAGGGTGTGGGCGAGCCCACAGCCCAAAAGAATCCTCCCTGTGCACATCACCAGCCTTAGGGAAGTGGCCCCCAGAATGAAGAACATGCCTGGGGGGACGCCTGGGGGCGGATCTAGGCAACACAGGCTACACCTCCCTGTCTTATATCCTTGGTTAATGCCTGGTATGAGGTAAAACCATCACAAGTTTCTCTGAGTGGGTGGACGAAGAGAAGGGAAGAGTAAGAAAGATCTCTAGTCAGGCTTACTGTGCAGTTCCTTTGTTCCTCCAAGAGTCTTCGCAGGAAGTCTCCAAACACCAATCTTTCCTCCTGGGTTTCCAGAGAGCAGAAAGCTTTGTACATCTCGCCCAGCACCTGCCCATGGGGAGGACTCTGAAGACAGTATCTATGTTAACCCACTTTGTTCCTACATACATTCATTCGCTCAAATATTTATTGAGGGGAGTATGCCAGGAGGTAAACTAGGAGCGGATGGAAAGGCCCGGACGAATTTGAGTGACCATGGTCAACAGTCTCAGAAGCTGAGAAATGCCATTGCTTTGACCCACCACCCTCTCCCTGGCCTTGTCATCATGCTTTCTCACTGCACGCTATTCCCTGAGGTCTCTCACACCATGAGCTTTGGGGTCCATCTGACGTAAGTTTAAAACCTAGTTCAGCCCCCTCTAGCTGTGTCACCTGATGTAAGCACTTGACCTCTCTGATGCTGTTTTCTTCCCTTTAGATTGGGGGCTGTTGGAAAATTAATTAAGACAATGTATAACATGTAGCAACTATAATAGTAATAATAGTAGTATGAGTAGTAACAATGTTACATGAGCCGTTGTTGTACCTATGCTTTGTTTACAGATGAGAACTTACTATCTGCAAAGATCATCTGAACTTAAAACTTCCCCAGGGTCTATGCCACAGGCCAACAGCTCACAAATTCTCTCAGATTGTGACTCAGTAAAGATTTCTTTGTCCATCTACTATACAGTTTCCCATTTACTGGTGATTTTTTTTAATGGTGTCAAAAATTTTCAAGTACATAAGGTACATTAAGGGATTGTCTTCTGATAATGCCAAAAATATTATCCCAGTTAATGGAGAGAATAGTACTATTTTAAATAAACACCAGTGAAGATGTGAATTTTCAACTCAGCTCTCAGTATATGAGTGAGCCAGATGTGTTTCTCGAAGGCCTTTCTAAGAGCCCTGGACCAGAAGCAGAGAACTCAGCGCAGGACACTAACCTGACACATGGGAGCCCATTGCTGCGGCCCCCCACCCCTTGGGCAGATGCAGAGCCCAGATCTCCCCAGTGGTAAGCCCAACTACTTGCAGGCACCCAAGACATGGCAGAGTGCTGATGATTTATAATTTGCAGAGATGTTGATATCCCCATATGCCGCCTCAGAGTGAGATTGTCTCACAACAAGTATGAGAGAATCACACCTCGGCGAGGAGTTCAGTAAATTCATCTGTGAAACATATTTCAATTCCAAAGGCAATTTTCTAATTAGTAATGACACACAAAGTCTTGACAATCTGAAAGCGGTTCTCTCAGCAGCACTGGGTCTTGGGTTAAACTAAGCCAAAGAATGAGACACCAGCCACTTCCCTGGTCCAAGGCACAGGCTTCTGAAAACACCCAGGACTGTGGTTTGGATAGGAGTGAGGGTCACACAGCCTGTCAGGCACCGGAACACCGATGAGCAGACAAAGGAGTGGATCTTCCTCTCCACCAAGACCCATCCTCTTACAGGCTGGCCTGGGAGCTGATAGGCTTAGCAGGCAGTAAAGTGTACTCATTCATTCAACATTGATTGAAGACTTCCCAAGGGTAAGACCAGAAAAGACATGGTTCTTGCCCATGTGGAGCCTCTAGTTAATGGGAAAAGAAATTATTACACAAATAATTGACTAATTAAGGAGCAGCAATAGGGGCTGTAACAAGGATCCTAGCTATTTGGCAAGGTGGAGAAAGTTTTCTGGAAGGAAATGATGCTTAAGAATAGTGAGGTGGATTTGAATTCCAACTGTATCACTTACTCTGGGTATAAATTTTGGCTAGTTAATCATATTCTCTCAGTCTCAGTATCTTCACCTATAAAATGGGCATATGATAACTACCTCATAGGTTTATCTAAGTTGTAAAGATCAACTCAGATAATGTACTTAATAATACCTGGCACAATTTAAGGCACTTAACAGGTGCTCAATAAAAATAAAATAAAATAAAATTTAAAACACACCTCTTGCTATGGTTTCAGAAGGCTTCCCAACCTGTGGCAGATCAGAGGCATAACAAACACCACTCGGTCTTCTACTCCCTCCTCCCTAAAAGAGGACTGACGAGTCATAGGGACCTGTTTCTAAAGGGAATCTGCAGTACCTGACAGGACAAGCAAACAGGTGCTGAGGAAGGCACCTCATCAGGAAGCCCATTTTATGAGAAGGATCCTGCAAGTAAATCAAATCCAAGCAGGCCTCCCAAGCCTAGGACTGTGGTCACTAAAGGTGGCCATTGGAGGAAGAAGACTCTGTGCTAGGAGGGAGACAGGGTCTCTGGCCCCCAGGCTGTCCTTGCAGGGGCAGCAGCACATCCCCACTATTGACCAGGGGTCTGGGATCTTCAGACTATACTTCCTTAGGAGACTTGAGTTTTAATCCCAGTGTTAGCCTTAACTCAATAGCCTTTTGTCATCTTGCCTTCCTGGGTTCTTAGCTTCCCTCTCTAAAAATGGAAAGAATCCTTCCTCATTTTCCCCAGTGCCCTAGGGGAAAGCACATATAGACAGGAAGCACATACAGGCAGGTTATAGAAGCCAATGAGATCCTAAATGGACATGTGCTTTAAGCTCATTAGAAGTGAACAAATCCCAAGCAGTATCACCTGCAGCCAGTCAGTCCTCTTGCTCTCCATGAGAAGGACACGGCGGAACGCGCCCCCTCCCCCCACACCTGGCCAGGACAGAGGCATCCCCTGTCCTGCCTATATTCGCTCTGCTGAATCAGGGCTGTGCACCTCCAGCACCTGGGAGCATTCTCCCCATCTTTCCTCTACATCTCATTGCATTCCCTTCCCTGGGCCACACTCTCACTGGCTGATCCCAGAGTCCTGAGCCCTCCCAGGCCTCGGGCAGCCATCGTTGGAGGCCCTGGGCATTTGTTTTCTCACTGCACGGGGCTGCACACTGATACATTTGTACCACAGGAAGCAGAAAACTAGTTTAACATCTCATTTATTTCATAGATGAGAAAGTAATTCCCTGCTGAATGATTGTCCCGAACCAACAATTCAGAGAGGAGGAATTTACAGTGCTGCCAAGGACCAGGGTGCATTACTGCAGCGCCATTATACAACGGAGCTGGAACCTTTTTTCTCTCTCCTGTTAGCCTGAAGAGAAAAGCCATTAAATATGATTAAGGTTAAGAGATTGCTAAAATTACAAACAGCCGCCATTCAATTATTTTGCTCTATAAAATGCAACACAGATTGGAGTTATTTCTCTGAAATGTGTTTTTAGAAAATAACATAACACAACTAATGTGGTTTGATCTAGCAAATCAGGTTCCAGATACCACTTCTGATGCAAAGCTAAAAGGTTCATAATTTAACTCAAAGTTTATAACTTAAAGTCGTCAGGTACTTGCTTTATAAAAAAAAGCTTGTTAAAGAGAATAAAATCAATATTATCCCTACTAATATTCTGAAGTCATCTACAGCCAAAGATTTAATCAATTTTATCACCCATTAAAAGGATAGACAGAAAAACAACAACAAACTTAAAAAAAAGAACCAGCAACAACTTGGCCTAACGTGTCTACATTTGAGGGGTGGGGAGTAAATCTCTCGGATACTATGTCAGTTTTCAGAGGGTCAAACTTGGGTGCTGAGGGTGTTAGTTTCACAGGGAAGATAGAAGGTAAATGGAAAAGTATCTCCTCCAAACAAACGTATTCAATCCCAATGGCTCCAGAGACCATTCCTGGAGCCGGAAGTCCATGGGGACAGCCTCTTGCTGCCCCTGGACTAGCAGGTCACATAGCAGATGACTTGATCTCAGCTTCGAGAGAATAAAGAGCTCAACTGCCCTGAAATGAATTTTCTGTCCAGTTATGTTGAATGTTAAAATAATTGGAACTTCAGAAAAACCTCTATGCAGATATATTTGTGGCTGGAGACTTCTGGTTATTATGGTTAATAAAACACAAGAATTATATTACACTCTGTTCACAAACTCCAGACAGGACTCACAGTCCCTCTAGACAGAATATGAGCCATTTATGAGAATAAACTTTGTACACAAACAAAACACATAAAGCCATGTATTAGAAGTGGACAAAGTATGGCAAGCTAAATAAAAACTAGCTAAATGCCATATACCCAAGGGTAGCTAAGGTGAACTGCTGCTTTAAGGAGCCACACATGAATTTTTCTCTCAGTTGTTCAAAAACAGCAACCTCCTCGAACTGGTGGCTGATAAGGAACTGGACAGGTTCTGGGCTCTCTGATCATACATTCAAGCCCACACACTGGATAGGCACAGACCTCTATGAAATGGAACAGAGACAAGGAGTGTCAACAGTTTGTGAGAGAGGAGGCACCAGGGAGGGAGAACAGAGTAACCTGGCACAGACTCATCACCTGTCAGCTACAGTGATGTTATCTAAAGCAGAAATAGAAACAGAGACAAAGGATTTGATTAGATTCGTAAGTATATTTACATAAAAAGAAAACAGGAATGAACATTTGAGCCCAGGAGAGTCTCTGAAAGCCAAAAGCTGTGACCACTGGCAACACTGTGAAGACACAAAATGTATACTCTCCAGTCTCCTCTGAGCTCCTCATGGGCACCTGACCCACACACTCTTCACTCTCATCTTGCAAACTTCCTATATTTATTCAGTATCATTTGCCAACCATCATTCTAGGAGGTTAGTTCCCGCACCAAGGAGCTCGTTATTTAGTGAGGGAGAACTGCATATATACAAGTAATTATAGATCAGTATGATAAATGATTGAGATGTGAATAATGTGCTATAGGAGCCAGCAGAAAGAAAGATATTCTAACTCCCTGGGGCACACAGAGAGGGTTCATGGAGAAGGGAGAACTCAACCTGGCCTTGGGGGTGGGTGTTAGCCAGGTAGAGGAGATGGGGAGAGGGAGGCACGAAGAGGACAGAGGGTATGCAAAAGGCACAACGATGTGAATGAAAAGGTCTGGCAGGGGATGGGGAGTAAGTAGTTCAGCATGGCCAGAGTACAGGATGGGAAAGGGAGAACGACTGAAGATGAGTCCAGAAAGAAACTGAAGGCCAATCATGAAGGCCCTTGGACATCACACGAAAGATGGTGGGGAGTCATGGCAGGTTGTCAGCAGGGCAGTGATACGATCTGGTGAGTGTCTGAGAAAGAGAGCTCTGGAGGCAAGGTGGTGGATTGAGGGGGGCGGGATGAAGCTGGGGAGAACAGACAGAAGGAGAGGAGGCAATAATCCTGGGAAGAAACCATGAGGGTCTGAGCTATGGCTGTGGCTGTGGAGATGATCAGGCGGCAGCTGATTTAAGAGGTGTTTAGACAATAGAATCTATAGCACTTGGTGTTGATTGAATGTGAGCAATAAAGGAAAGGGAGAATTCAGGAATGAATCTGCCCCAAAGATATCAAGCAGGCATTTGGGAAATTAGAGTATGGAATCCAAGAGGGAATTTGCACCTCCCAGGTACTACAGTCTCTGCTCAAGGTCACAGAGAGATAGGACCATTATATATCCTCTAGAAGGGCAGCCATTGTTCCCAGATTCACAGGCACAAGGGACACTTTGCTGTAGGTCAAAAGCCCCTAACACCAAATCAAAGCAGAGATTACTGTGAAATGAAAGAGCAAAAGAAGATGCAAACCAACCACACAGGACTTTGTGCCAACCGCCCTCTCTGGGCCTCAGTTTCATCTGTAAAGAGACACAGTGATGACACAGAGAAGGTAGACTGAATCAAGGTGTTCTTTTAATGCACTTACAAGTAAGGCCTCTTAAAGTCCAGAGGCAGAGCAGTATGTCTGGGGCCAAGGGGTACACCAGAATTAGGGTGATGTGGTTACAGACCGCTAGGTCCCACATGGCATTGACAAGGACAGTTTTGCCAGGTGAGTTCAAGGCAACCAAACAGAAAATAGAACTAGGTAGGAAAATGGGATATTCATCTCCCTGGGGTATTGATAGGGGGTCCAGTCCCTGGGCTCCCCTATGTCTGTCTGTGTGTTTATCCAGTTCTACCCACTAGTGCCATCCTAGAAGATGCATGGACTTCTCACCAGTTTCTGCCACATCCTGCCAGTTCAGGGGCAGCTGGACCTTGGGGAGAGGTCCCGGTCCTGGGACCTGCTTTACCCCTGTGATGCTCAGGCTGTCCTGCAGCGCAGTCCTGCCTGGGCTCCTGAGAAGGGCTCAGCCACCCCTTTACCACGGCTCCTTAGTTCCCTCCTGTTGAGCAGGGAACAGCTGGAAGAGGCAAGGGAGTGATTATATGATTGGTTCTGAAAACTTTCAGGAGTGGTGTGCTTTCAGGACGAACCCAGAAGAAAGTAGTGTGCTTCTGTGGTGTCTACATAGGACGTGAGTGGGAGAGTGGGCCGGCCAAGGGTGCTGAGTGCACATCTTGGGCAACTGTGCCTGACCCCGGGGCTCTCTCAGGGGCACACCATCCAAACTCCTTCCATTCTTCTAGGTTTGATGAAATATTTTAGAGGAAAATGGACAAACAAAGATGTGCCACAGCCATGAGTCCATCCGAATTATAATCGGCCTCATAGGATACCTCTCCTATAGAAAAGCTTTGGTTACGCCCATGTGGCTGATCAGGCAGGCCTAGTCCTGATTTTATTCTAACCCCAAAGGTCACTCCCTGCAGCCACTCTCCATGACACTCCCCCCACCCACTTGTTCCTCTGCTCTTAGCCAACCTAAGCCAAGGACCCAGCAGCAGAATGCATACGGTGAGAGGTGGGCCTCCCTGCTCACCAGGAAGGAAGGAGAAAAAGGAGGGATGTGTGTATGTTGCCAAGACTTCTGCTGTGAATGTTGTGGCAGGTGAGGCTGGGCTCCTCTATATACTTAATCATGTTCCATTTCTAGCTGACACAACTCAATAGTTTGTGACACGGCACCACTTAAGGCTCACTATCAACTTAGGAAAAGGGAGATGAAGCTGAAAGAGGGAGTGATGAGGGAAGCTGAGAGGAGATGATGAAAATGATAGAAACTTAAAAAAAAAGTCTGTTGTCAGTTTAGATTATGATCTTAGCAACCAGGGCAGGTCCCTAGAGGTTAGAAACATCTCCAAACAGAGCAGAACTTTCTGTACAGAGGCAGTGAGCGGTAAGAAGCCAAATCTTTTCTTAAGAAAATGGGATAGCTGTGGTTATAGTGTTAAGATGGCATTTATCTTGGCTTCTGAAAGCAAAACAGATCAGTGAAAACAGTGGTTCCATTTCACCATTCCTAACCTGGACAGTTGCCCAAACTTATCTCTTCCTCTAAACAGTAATTTCATTGAAGGCAAGGAACACATCCTCTTCTTATCTTTATGGAACCATGCACTAGCAAACAGTTGCTGGCCTCACATTGGGCAGCCAGTAAAGACTTGTTGATCTGGCAGAAAACATTGTTTCTACCCAAGAGTAGGTCTTATCTTCCTTGATGAGATAGAAAATAAATAGAAATTTAGAGTGTGGAGGAGCCTTACAAATCAAATCATTGAATTTTCTCATTTCAGCCATTGGAAAACTGAGCACAGACGTGTAAAGAAAAATGCAAACAATGACACAACTCTTAGTGACTCAGCCAGATCCAAGCCCAGGTCTTCTGAGATTTTGTGCCACGGACACTTCACAGCCACTTCAGAGTGAGGGCACGTGACTTCAGAGGCATCCACTCATCCACCCATCCTTCCCCACCTCCCTTCAGTGCAAGGCCAGGTGCATGGGTGGTTAGTGTGGGGTGGGGGGCAGGGGCATAAGAAGTTGAATCAAATCACATCTCACATCCTTCCCAGTTCCCTGCTCGCCTCAGTCTTAGGAGGGGAAGACATGCAAACGTTAAAAATACACCCGAGCCCAACAATCTGAGTATGTGCATAGAGCTATGTGATGTCAGTAGAGTAATTTGGGAAACCTTGACCAAAAAGGTCCAATTTTAATTTCCCTAATAAAGAATAGGTGGTGGCCAATCACAGGGAAGAAGGCAGACATTTGAGTCAGAAAAAGCCCAAAGATTCTCCCCTCTGAAAACTCTTTTATCCCTGGGCTTCAGGTGTGCCATCCTGTTACAGGTCTGCAGCAGCCACCAGAGCACTCCTAGAAGTCTCTTTCTAGAATCCCATAGTCATCTCACAACTGTAAAGCATCTATTACATTGGGCAATGAGGTGGCCATGGGGACACTGTCCTTGACCTACTAACTAGGTCAGATCTACCTGTTATTTGCTCTTGTAATGCCACATCTAAGGGCTTCATAACACTATTACTATTGTCACCCAGTCTTTATTTATGTTATCTGTAATAATGTCAGCCTGCCCAACTATATGAGCATAATATCCTAAAGACAGAAACTACCTGACTGTATCCCCAACGCCTGGTATGTGTGGCACATAATAGATGCTCAGTAAATATAGACCAGGTGAAACCTACATGACAGTGGGAACATGTGCTCATTTTCATGGACCACAGAGCAAATGAAATAAAAACAGGGACAGCAAGTGTCCATCATTTTTTCAAGAAATATATGGTAAAAGGTAAGAGATAGTACAGAGGGAAAGGGAAATGCAGATTTAGAGAGGGTCTTTGGAAGGGCGAGGCATGTCTAAAGATGGAAGAGTAGAAGCAGTGACCAGGTAGAGACTGACATTACAAGGTGGCAAAAGATGCAGATGATAACATTGGGCCAGGTTTACAGAGAAATGAGATCACAAACAGGAAGGGCTTTGCCTAGAAGAGGAGAGGCTTTGCCTAGAACAGGAGAAGAGCATGATTCTTCCATAACAACGAGAAGCAGATACTGCACATAAAAATTAGATACCCACAGCATCCCCACACTAGCATCTTATCTACCACAACTATTACAGGATATCTTTTTCATCCTGAATTTACACAAAAAGGGGTAATTTATGGATTTTTTCAACTTTGCTTCCAGAGGAGAAGAGTAAAGAGTGCCCTCCCCAGGCAGCTTTGGTCCTCCATCCACTGTCTTATGGAACCGAAGGCACAGCCCCGCCCAGTCCTCCAAAACCCACCTGCCAGAAGGCCTTTGTCCTAGCCTCCGCCCTCGGGCTGCTCTCCCCTTGACTACCCCCATCCACCCCCTGCATGGAACAATGGAAGTCCCACTCTCTCCATTGTCAGCCCATCTCCACAGCCTTTTCCCTGTTGTCCTTTTGGCCAACTTCCTGGACAGGTGCCACAGCACAAGGTGTTTCCAATCTCCTTGTAAACAGAACTCAGAGCTCTCAGAGGCCAGAGGCTGCTGGGCACTGAAAGCACCTGTCATGACTTCGCAGAAGTGGGTGCTGTTGTCCCAGGATGGGTTCCAGCTTGTCCACCTTCTCTCTACAACAGCTCTACGAATGGGGAGCTGGATGTCCAGCCTGCAGCCCTCACCCCCTTCCAGCACTGCTGTGGGGGCTGAACTGCCAGCTTCTCTGTCCAACAGCCACTCCCCTTTTGACCTGGGCTGCTCTTCAGGCCTATACACCCAAGGCCTTTCCTTCCTCTTGACTTCAAGAGAAAAGGGATCCTCTTCTCAAGAGTCTGGGAACCATGGTAATGGCCATAACAAAAGCACAGGAAAAGTGGGGAGCTGGTGAGGACTCACAGGGAGGTAGGCGTTACAGCAGGCAGCACCACTCCCCTCTGTCTGGGCCCATAGAACAGCCCCACAAGCAGAAACTGCAACAAGCACATCTTAGTGCTTCTCTAAAGCCAGAAATGCCATTGTGGAAAATCCCAGTGACCTTATGCACATCGAAGACAGTTCACTGATTCTTTTTCTCCTGAATGATTTGTTGGAAAACTGAGCTCATAAATGTTTCTAGAGGGATGCTGTTACCTTCCAGGTGACCATGTTATGACACAGGTGTCCAATCTTTGGCATTTCTGGGCCACACTGGAAAAAGAAGAGTTGTCTTGGGCCACACATCAAATACATTGTGACACATAATAACAAAAAAAATTCTCATAATGTTTTAAGCAAAGTTACAACTTTGTGTTGGGCCACATTCATTGCAATCCTGGGCCACTTGTGACCCACAGGCCATGGGTTGTACACCCCTATAATGGATGGAGCACAGCCTCTCGCGACAGATCATTCTAGAACCTTCTTTTGTTGTTAGTAGCTGTGTGCCTTAGGGCAAGTTGCTTAGCCTCTCAGTCCCTGGGTTCCTCATAAACACCCAATGGTCATGCTGCCATCTTGCAGGATTGGTGATGATGTAAGGAAGCACCTACACTGTGCCTGGCACATGGTGAGCGCTCAGCACATCGGAACCTATTATTATGACTGGGACCTGTGCAAACGCCAGAGGATCAGGCTTGAAGACGAGCACAATTTGTCACCTCCCTTCCCCAGTTTGGCTGTGTCTCTAGGAGCAATGGCACTTACAGCCGGCCAAGGGGGTTGGAGCTAGGAGCAGTGGCTAAGGATGATGGAGGAGGAAGGGCACATCCCTCCAGCTCACCCTTCTCTCGCTAACACGACAACAGCAATCAGCTTCTCCTCTCCTCTAAGCTGTTTCCATGGTTCCCACCGAGGCTGCCTCTAAAAATCTGTCACACTTTTAGCATAATGTGCAGCAAGCATCACGACAAATATATCTGTGTCACTGGCAGGGTCCAGGTGGGTCCCTTTCTCCTGTTTCCTGGGGAGGCTTCTGGCCCTGGGGGTCAGGCCGGTCACCTGAAGCCCAGATCTCCCCTGAGTGCTTCACTCTGTCCAAATTACCTGTGCGTGCCAGGTCCCTCTCACAGGTGGACCCATTAGCAGCGTTGCATGTGCAACCTGTCAGCTCTGTAATTATACCCTTCCATGGAAAGCTGGCTGGGAGAGTTTCATGCTTTCTGTTGGGTACCTTGCTCCATGTTGTTGTCAGAAAGTTATGCTGCAGCCTGCCTGTCTGAGGGTAGCCACTGCCCCTGGTTAGCTGGGGTATTATTGTGTTTTTTGGTTTTTTATTTATTTATTTATTTATTTATTTATTTATTTATTTATTTTTATGTAAGCTGGCTTTTGAAGACTGAAAAAAGACAAATAGAAAGAACATAGAACTTGAAATCAATAAACAGGGTTTAAAGCTTATTTGCACCATTTATTTTTTGGGCAATCATGAGTCACTTGACCTCTCTGGGTCTGTGGAATGGGGATAATAATACCTAGCCCTACAGCATTGCTGTGACAATCAGACGAGACAGTGTATGAGAGGGTCTTCCTTAACTAGGCAGCAATAAATAATTGTTCATTATTCTTGTGGAACCAGGAATTTTGAACCTGAGCATGCAGTTTTCTTGTTGAATGGCTGGATAAATCACTTAACCTCTCTGAGCCTGTTTCCTTATCTATAAAATAAGATTAATAATACACACCCTATCTTATAGAATTGCTGAGAGGACCAGCTAAGATTAAAGACACAAAATCACTTGGAAAATATAAAGAGCTCCATACTTGTGAGGCAGCGGTGTCGCTTAAAGCAGGCTTGCACACCAGAATGGGAGAGCCACGGCTCTAGATATTTCACCAGCCCGTTGTCTAGGGCATGGACGCTGTGTCTGGGCATGGGTAGGAACCAGGAGGAAGTGAGGAAATGAGCCATGGAAAAGATCTCCAGGGGCCACATAATACATTTTAATGTAACAAAATGTGCTAAGCAATTGCCATGTCCCAGACGTTGTGCCACATACTTCATTACATGACCTCATTTAATCCTCCTAATAGCCACACAAGGCAGTATGTACTATTGTCCCCATTCAACAGAGGAGGGACTGAGGCTTAGGGAGATTAAGCAACAGCCCAAAGTACAACTAATTAGGGGCAGAGCTGAGACTTTAAACTTTGTGCTGTCTGATACCACAGCTGAATAATAATAATAACTGTTAGCACTTATTGAGTGCCTCCTGTGTGCAAGGTATGTTCCAATGGCTCACATGCATTGAGCAGTTAGCTCTCACCTATAATGTAGGTCTTTTATTTTCCCTATTTTACAGAAGAGAAAATCAAGGCCCAGGGAGTTTAGATAATTTTCCCAAGGTTCCACGGCTAACGAAACAATCATATACTATGTCATCCTTGAGTTATGGGTATTACTAATGTCCCAAAAGTCCACTGAGGGTTAGGCAGAAGTCGAGAACTCTAGCTGCTCAGGTTCTTTACCCTAGAGTGGAAGCAGCCCCTCACTCAGGGTCTAACACTAAAGCTGTGCCCCACCTCTACCCTGCAGGCATAAGGTCTGGGCTTAACAAAGATCCATCATCTATGGAAATTGTCCTTTTTTATCCTTTCTAATACTACTACTATCAATGTGTGAATGATGATTTAAAGTTAACAAAATACATTTTTACCTATTACTTCTGTTTATTTGAAAATGGTCCTATGGCCCCTAGTTGAGAGGGCTACAGTCTAAAGTGGAATTAGCTTAGGAATAGGGGAACTATCACTTAGCGAATACCTCGTTATGTTCTGTGCCATGTAATCACCCACAACACTCCTATTACACAGATGAGAAATCTGGGACTCAGAGACATTAGGTAGCTGGCCCAAGGTCACATGACTAATAAGAGGCAAAGCTGGATTTGACCTCGTCTATGCACTTCCCACTGTACCCTGAGATGTACAATGAAAAGCGCTTCTGAGAGGTCTCGTATACTCACCCTAAGAGATGGAAGGATGACAGCCTTGGGACAAAGCTCCAGGGACAGGAGGTGGTACCAAATGCTGGGGGAAGGGTGAGAAATCCTTAGCAGAACTTATAACATCACTCCTTGCAAAGAAGCTACAAATCATTGCTGCTGTCCCTAAGGCAGTGTCCCATCCTGTAATGCATGTGCACACGCATCGCACACACTTGCTCTTCTCCAACCCAGACAGAAAGAATCTACCCCATGTGACACCAAGGGCCCAGCACCTGCTGGCTGCCTCATCGGGTGTCACCACCAGAATCCATCCATCTACAACTCAGCCCTCATCCTACCTGACAGCAGGGCAACATTCTTCACTCACCTCCTCGGGACCTGTCTTTCTCAATGGACTCTGCTGGACAGGTACAGGAAGTGAAATCCCTACCAGGCCCTACCCTGCTGCAGAATTCTCACTTTCTAAAAAAAAAAAAACAACACAACATTTCTTAATGCAAAACAGAGGGCCAAGAGAACAGTGCCCAGAAGAGAAGGCATCCTTTCCTGGGTCAGCTGCTGCACTCAGCTCCACAGCTGATGAGGTAGCATGAAGAAGAGCTATGTACTTGGGATCTATAGAGCTGGGTGCAGGTCCCAACTTTGCTGTGTGCTCTCAAGCAGTTTACTTCCCCCCTCTGGGCTTCTTTTCCCTCTTCTGCAAAATCAGGGGTTTGGACTCAAAGCCTCTTTGGGCTGTAAGAGTCGATAGCCAGGATCTCTACCAAAGTAGTTCATTTCCCCATGCCCTGAATGGAGTGCAGAGGAGCAGTCAGTGATGACTAGGAAAATCCAGCTCTTCCCTGGAAGCTGGAGATCTGAGGCCTTCAGATTCCCAACTCCTACCTGCCAGCTCAGGTGGGAACCTCAGACAGCTGTCACCCTGATTGATGATACATCCAGCTTCTGGCAAAGTGGCTGGCCCAGAAAGGGTGTTCTGAAAAGGTTTGCAGGATGGAGGGATGAGTAAATGAATAAGCATCTTTGGCTTTCTGCCCCTCTCTCTCCATTATCTCCTGGCCTATCTAAGGTGACCACCTCCCAGAGTCCACTTCAGGCCCCCGCCTTGACCTGCACTCGATGATGGCCTGCCCAGAGTGTTAGGGCTAGGGCCCTGGCCTTGCCCATGCCCTGATGTGGAAATGTCCTCTGTGCAACAAGCAGCCCTTTCTCTGATAGGCGATTAGCTATGGAGAAAGCCAATTAAAATAGGAACCATCTTAATAAGAGGGTGTGGGTATGCATTTGACTACAGAGGCAAAATGAATTACTTTAATTTCCAAAGAAAACTCTTCCAATCTGAAGAGCCTGTTTGGCTGCCAGAGAGATGGATCCCTCTGGAAGATAAGCCCCGCACTACAGGGGAGCCTGGGGCAGGGGGAGCGGGAGAGGAAAAAAAGCTCAGGATGCCAGCTCTTGAATCACTTCTTTGATGGGCATATTAGTTCAACATCTGACAGCTGCCAGGGTATCAGCATCCCTCCTCCTGTGATGCCTGTGGCAGGGACGGGGCAGCTGCCCAAGCAACCCCTGCAGCACCCATAGAAAGAGGAGCCCTGGCTGCAGTCGCTGCACATCTGTTTCTGTGGGCAGCAGCTCTAGGAGAGGAAGCAAGCACTGGGCTGAACTCACCTGGGGACCAGAGGATGCTGAGGATTTAAATTTTGTCTGTTGCGCTGGGAGCAAACTGCACCCCACCCCCCCAATTTTGCTGTAGAGCTGGGCAAACCCAGTGCCTCTGAGGACTCAGCTAAGATGCCATCTGCTCTGCAAATCCTCCTCTGACCACCTGAGCCTTTGTAAGGAAACCAAAGCACTTTTCCTGTTGTTAGTTATTCAGAGGCAGCTAGTGGTGAAAGATAAGCCTGGAGTCAAGCATCTATCTGTTCAGCTCCTTGCTGTGTATGACTTTGGGCAAGTTACTTAACTTCTCAGCGCCTGACTGTTCTCATCTGTAAAATGGCCTAATATCATCTTCCTCATATATCATTATGAAAATGAAATGAGAAAATGCACTAAAGCATCTAAAACAGTGTCTGGCACATGGCAATAATAATCATCATCATTTTCATTTTCTGTTTTCTTATTAATACCCCTCTGGGAACTTGCCAGTTCTGAGCAGGCTGGAGCTCCCTGACCCCCACCACACATACAGCTTTCTCATAGTTTCATAATAATTTGCTCAGTGACAAAAGAAAGAGCTAGGCAGCACTGTGTCTGTATACCAGACTCCAAACAGGCTTCTGGAATCTACCCCTTGCAGGGGAGCATGACCTGTCCCTGAGCAGAGTTCTCACTCCCTTCTGTGGGCTCCTCCTTCCTGCACAGGTTGTAGTTGATGTAACAAAGCCCACTGAGGATGAGAAAGAGGAAAGAATAAGCAGCTAAGCGCTTCCCGGGTGTCTGGGGCCCTGGGGAGGGAGGTGGCAGCAAGCCCCTGGGTGTGGACCCGGACGTGCTGGTGAAGTTCAATGCTGATTACCGAGGGCCTGTGGTACAGCGCTGCAGGGAACCACCCCCTGAAGAGCCTGATTGCTTAAGCATCTCTATGCAGAATGTTTATTTTATTTATTTCTTTCTCTATGAAAGTTTAATCAGGTGCCTGGATGAGGCGCTCAGCAGCCCTCTCCAGAGAGGAACCAAGGTGGCATGATCAGCCCTATTAGTCATAGAGGGTGGCAGAGGTGGCCACTGCCCTGAGCTTTCTGCCTCACTGCCCCCAGCCCACACCTCCAGGGCACGCCCCACCGACCCCCACCCTGTGCCAAGCCCAGGGTGTCCAGCTTCCTGACTGACAAACTGGAGGCTCAGCCACTTTGACCTCATACACCCCAGTCAGGTGGGAACGGGGTCCTCATTCCCACCCACCCCCTACCCCCACCCCCAGTCTGCCACCTGCAGGGCCTGGCCTCAAGGATGCAGAGAGTAGGCAGAGGGTCCCTCCACCAGCCCCAGCCAAACCCTCTGCTGGAACAGTTCTGCCCAGACCTGAGACTCCTGAAGTGCCTTATTCATCCCCTGGTTCTTGGCCTCCCCATCAGTTTTCTTTCTTTACCCAAAGCCATTTGTATAACCAGAAACCAAAGGACTGTCCTTTCCTTGCCTTACTCCAACTCTGTTTGACGGTGTTGCCGGAGTGCCTGGCCTTTGATGGCCGTGGCTGCAGAAGGGTAGCATGCTGGGGCCATCTGGGACTCCAAGCTGAAGGGGGGCAGCACGACTTGCCTCCTTTCCCTTCCCCGCATCCCCACTCACCCTGGGCTCTGCTTCCAACAGCTCCTGGTTCCTCCCTCCTCCTCACTTATCCTCAGCCTCCTGGGATTATGAGGAAAGTCATTACCTCAGGATTAAGCTTCCATTTGATTCTCATCAAAGACTCTGGTCACTGAGTATTTGCTTAACACCAGACCTTTCAGGCCCCATCAAATTTAACAAGGCCTGACAGATTTGGGATTAGAGAGAGAAACCTAGATAAATCCATACTTTCACAGGAGCCCCTAGCCAGTGCAGCAGGACCAGCAGGGTTCTAGAACACCGGGGACCCTGAAGTAAGCTCCTTCCCTGGGTGACAGCGGCAGGGACCTGCGCCCAGCACCGCTCACTCCAGCTCCGCTGTACCAGGGTTGGATTCGGTGCTCATTCCCTTGTGCGAGGGAGTTCAGCTCAGTTGTGATCAATGCAGCATTGATTAGGGGTGGGGAGGAAGGAGGTTAGGGTTAATGGTCCTGTCTTTGTGCCCTCAGTTTTGTCATCTGTCATATGGGAGTGCATAGGAATTATATTCTTGGTCAAATTGTTAGGCAAGTGAGCTAAGAGAAGCTATGTAAGACTTCCGAGTGCAGTACTTGCAGAAGTCATACAAAGTAGATGCTTTCTTACTTCTTTTTTTCTTTTTTTGTTATGCATTTTGATTAATTAAAATGTAATGATGGAACACCTCCAACCCTTGCTTTCCCATTCAATATTTCTACCAGAAGCATGTAAAGAGCAGCATCTTTCCCCTTCCTAGCTCCTAAAAGCTGAGAGTGGGATGAATATTGCACACAATGAAGTGAGGTAGCATTCGTATTTCTTTGAGGCCTGTTGCCTCATCTCTCCCAAGCTTTCTCCCCAGTTCCTTTTGGCTCCACTGCCTGCTAATTTGCCCACTTCCAAGAGCCTGGCTTACACTCAAACTTCATATTTAGAGTAGGGGAAGATGAGGGAGTGGGGGGGTGAGGGAAGCATCACTCTAAATTTTATTATCAATACAAAGAAAAACAATGGTGTGTGTTTACTGAAAATTAATTTTTTGGAAATTACTTTGTCATTTGTTTTAGTCTCCTTAATTAAAATTTACTTGGTGAAGAAAACACCCCATAAATTAACTCAAATGCAACAGCAAATTAATTAGCATTTAGTTACCAGACATTACTCACAGGCCGGACAAATTGTTTTCAGGCTCTGTTGGGCATTTGACAGCAGAGGGTGGGGGCAGGGCTGGCCGGGCAGTGTGGACTCCATAGGCTGGTGCTCTCCAGACAGTCCCTGCCAGGATCCCTTTTGTCCCTCTGCCCTCGGGTCCAGGTAAGCGCTTTGTGCGATATTTTGGCTGGAGGAGATTTCCTCTCTCCCTAGAAACAACCAGGAGGAAGAGGCACCATGAGGACAGCAAGGCTTGCTTGGAGCAGTCTTGCCTCGAGGCCGGAAGGTGGGCGCAGTGACTTCAGGAGGCTCCTTCGAGCTACAGGGATCTTAGGTTCTATAGAACACAGGCTTAGAGAAGCCAGTGTTCCAGGCCCTTTCTATTCTTGTTGCATGAGATATTCCTGTTGGACCTGAAAAAGATATTCCCAAAGAAAAGAACTGGAAGGGTAGAGGAGAGTTAGTACAAGAAACAAGCTGCATTGAGCTCCTTCTGCTGATGAGCCACCCTTAGTTCTTACAAAAGGGGATAAGATGCTTAGAGCTAGGTGGCAAAGGACTCTGCCTGGATTTGGTGCCAGATCATCTTGCTCCTGTGTGACCTTGGGCAAGTTACTTAAACTTTCTCTATCTTGGTTTCCTTGGATGACAACAGTCCCTATCTTCCAGGGCTGCAGGGAGGAATAAAAACAGCAGTGCATGTAAAACGCTGAGAAGAGGTTCTGGCTCACGTCTAGGGCTCCGGAAGCACTAGCAATGGCCATGGGAGTGGCTGGGTGTGCTTGGGCTTGAAGCTGAAATTCTCCATGCCTCAGTTTCCTCATCTGCCTAGTGGAGACAAAGGGAGCTTCTTGTTTTGAGAAATAAATGATTTAATACATGCAAAGTGCTTAGAACAGTAGAACAGCATTTGGCACACAATAAGTGCTCACTAAATATTTCTGTTGCTGTTGTTAATATCATTATTAATATTATTTCATTGACACCCTTTTTGACATTGTGACCAAGTCAGGAACAGGGAACCAGAAGCTAAAGAGTGGCCAGTTCCCCTCAGCCATCCTTGGGGAGCAGAGCTGCTAGACTGGCAGGCTCTTCCTGGGAGAGACTTGTCTCCATATAGTACCAGGCCCTGCAAATGAGCAAGCCAGGCAGCTAGCCTGGCCAGCGCCCGAGGCACCACCATGCTGACGCAGCCTGATTCCCTTCTAGCTATGCAGAGCAGCAACCCCATAAATACTCCCTCTTCCTGACAAACAGGAGGACAGCCTGAATTGTGAGCTCCCTGATAAACTATGATGTATGGCAGCATCTCCAGCAAAACAGCTGCACTCCTGCGGATCGGATCAGGGCTCCTGGGGGGAGGAAGGTAGATGTGGGAGTGACCTGGGTCTCTGATTAGAAGAAGGATTGTTACAAAGAGGCTTCCGACCTGCTCTGTACCCTCCCTCCAGCTGCCACAGTCTTCTCTGCCCAAGGGACAGGACCTTCAGGGGCGATCTACTGGCTCTGCCAATGATGGTTGCAGGACAAAGGAAGAGGCAGCAAGCCCTCTCACCAGATAGTCTGTCTCCTCTTCAGTGGACAGCTCTGGAAGACTAGGCTGAAGAATTAGCAGTGCTGGGCACCAGGTCAAGAGCAGGTACTCTTAGCCTGCCAAACGGGTTAAAATCCCAGCCCCACCCACTAAACACCTACGTGGGCCCAGAGCAAGTTAGTTAAAGGACCCTGTGCCTCAGTTTTTCTAGATGTAAAATAAAGATAACTATAGTACCTAACTCAAAGAATTGTTGTGAGAATTATAGGAACTAATAACATAAAAAAATGCTTATTTACCCCAACACCTGGAATAGAAGCCCCACTATATAAGTACCTGTTGTTATTATTATTAAATTATAATTTCTTTTGTAAAATATGTGCTGTTTCTTCACTTAACACATTTCTGTGGAGGACTTATTATGTGGAAGACATTGTATTTGTGAGAAATGCAGTCCCCAGCACTCAGCAACAGGTGCCTATGACACAGTGAGGTGCATCCAAGCATGTCCATGAAAATGGTGGTGTCCCCATCAAATCTTACATTGTCTGTCATTTATTCCTTTAACAAATATTTATGAAGTACCTACAATGTGCCAGCTACTACAAAAGGCACAGGAGATGTAATGGGCCACACAAAAGTTGTCTGTACCTTCAGAACTTCAGAACTTACAGTCTAATGATGATGATAATAACATAGATACTAGCATTGTCTACTCAGCAACCATCACCCTATCTTCTTCCTGACAGAGCCATGATGTGGGCCAGTACCATCCTGCCTACAAATCTATGGGCCTGATGGATCTAAGGGTCCCCTGCCTTTGATTGTTCTAGTAATGGGTGTGTGAACCAGGTCCTATAAAATAATACGTGAGAGGAAGGCTGTTGGTGTATCTGGGAAAGCTTCCTCTCTCTCTCTCTCTCTCCCCCCCAAGAGAGAGCTGCAGGGAGAAGTAATTTTTTTCCTTCCTCAGAAAAGTTCTGTGCCTGCAGGTGATGTCTGGATTTACGAAGCCATTTCAGGCCAGACCAGAGATAATGCTGGTACCCAGATGTCAGAACAGAGAGACGAAAGGAACCCAGGCACCTGAAGGCACTCCGGAGGCCACAGGCCCACCAACCCTGAAGCCTGATTTACCTTTGAATTCCTTGCTATAGGAAATAATATATTTCCTTGTTTTAAGCCAGTTGGAGTCAGAGTTTCTGTACTTTTTTGCTAAAGCATCTTGTGGAATCAAAGGCCAATAATAATATACATTATTATTAATAGTTAACATTAAAAAGCACCTGCCATTTCACAATACACTTTCACATTCATTATTTTGTTTGATCCTCAAATCAGCACCATCAGAAAGGTATTCTTTTCATCCTCATATTAGAGATGAAGAAGTAAAGGCTCTGGGAGTTTTGGTGACTTGCACAAGGTCAGCTGGAACTCCAAGTTCTGTTCCAACAGGGCTGCCATTGCTCCAGCGTTTTGTTTTGTTTTTTAAACGTCTTTCCTGGAATGGACTGTAACTCATTTTAATAAATAATGAACATCCCCAGAAAGGGGCTTCCTGCTGGTCTCAAGCCTAACCAGCTTGAACCACTAGGGTTTTTCTTTCCCATAAAACTTCAGTAGATTTCATCAGAAATATGAGACTTTGGAGCTGTCAAGAAGGCAGACAAAGACTGAACTTTAATCTCTTGAGTGGTCACCTCCATTGACCTCTCCTGGTGGAGAGGTAGGGTTCACTCCACGGACACTGGGATGTTACTGAAGAAGAGGGACAATAGGTTGTTGCCCTTGGCAGTGACAGTTGTATTATTTCCTAGCACAGTTCCAGAGGGATGCAGTGTCAAGTTCAGGAAAGGACTGCCATAAAGTATGAAAGGAGAAACCACATGGGAAACCTATTAACAAGCACTTCCCAGAGAGAAGCAGGAAACGGAGTAAAGCAGGGCCCGGGAGAAGGGGTATCTTGGGGCAAGAGTAGTCCTGATCAGGACTGAATGAAAGGTGGACCAGGGCAGATGTCTGTGTGTGTTTGTGGTAAGAAAGGGGCAAATTAACAGAACAAAGAGGAAGGATGAGCTCAGGGAAAAGGCCAGAATCCTCAGAGTGAGAGGCAGGTCCTACACACAGAGCAAAGCTCAGACTGATGCTGTAGGAGATGGCCCAGCTGATGCCCCTTGGGCCACACTTGCTTCTATCCTTTCTTCCTCTCATTCTTAAAGGAGCCACACACAGATTCTGAAGGGTTTAGAACAAGCATAAGTAGAGCTACATACAAACCACGAATCCTGGGGATGGTAGGGGAGCTGGGGAGAGGGTGCTGCTCTGCTGTTGGAGTTGATGACTGTCCAGGAAACTGAAAAAGTAACATATATTACACTCTCTTGAGGAGAGGTACGAGACCTCCACAATAAAATGAAGTGCCACCTGATCAGAAGCCACAGTAGGATGGCAACTGCAGATGCTGAGAGGCTGGGGAGTAGGGAAACTAACCCCTTTATCTTTAAAAGAAGCCATACATGGTCCCCAAGAGAACAGCACAACTCAATAAGGGCAGGGAACACTAGGGAACAGAAGGGAAAGGCTGGGAGGACTGAGAGGCCACATCAGTAATTTTTCAACTGTCCATGCTGATGTGGCCTGGGAAATTAAGGTTACATATAGGCCAGTTGTGGCCACTATTTTCCATTCTTTAAAGCATGAATTTGAGATTTACAAAGAGTCCAATGTCTTTGGAGGCCAATCACAGTGAATAAAGTTGGCAATTGAGGTGGGTAAGATCACATTGGTCAGTAACCACTTTCTTTTCTCTCTCTCTCTCTTTTTTTTTGTAACTGTTGATACTTTCTAACAAAGGAACTCTGGAGCTCTGAGACTCAAAAAGAGTATGTGATTGCCCAGCATCACAAAGTCTGCTCTCAGAGTTGACATGTTTGAGAGGCAAGCACAGGCTCAGATGATAGTTCTGCCACTTTCTATATCTGTAAAACAAAGAAACAAATAACAATTTTACAGCATTTTGCTAAGAGTGTGAAAAATGACATACACAAAGGGTTTAGTCCTAAATCAGGCATATTGATGGCACTAAGGAAACACTAGTTCTTCCCCATCCTTTACCAGAGAGACTTGCCAGAGCAAGGGGTCACAGTTGAATCTTTTGGTGTAGCACAAACCCTCTCAAAGCTTCAGAATTTCTACATTATGAGTCTGGTTAAATGTTTGGTTCTCTGGAATGAATGTTATATGAATAATGTTACTGATGTTAATAAAATAAATTAATCAACATTGTCTTTACTTCTGGTCTTTGCTCCTACTTTTCATGATCTAAGAGATATTGGAATTCTTTATGGCATGCTTGGGCTCTCAGCTTCCAACACACAGCAGAAATGGCAAGAACAGTGAGCATTACCTAGTCACTGACTGTATGACAGGCACCACACTATTATTTGAATCTAATCTTATGTAACCCTCACAGCTGACCTATGCAGTGAGAAGTATAATCCCCATTTTCTAGAGGAGGAAACCAAGGCTAATTAACTTATCCAAGGCTACCTGGCTAGTTATGGAGGAGACCGGAGTTAATTCTCACTCCCTCTGGTGCTAATGCCTAAGCTCTTCTTAATAATACACACCATCCCAAGTTAGCATTTTATTTCAAATTGTGTTGTTTCATCTGCCTTTAAAAAAAAATAACGATAAATGCCAAGGCTTCATTGTTTCTCTTCATCACTCAGAATGCACAGCAAAAGTTTTGTAAGTACTTCACTCCTGTTCAGATTCCATTCCAGAATAAATCTGTCTCTTTATCTAATTTTAACTCTTCAGCCATCCTTCTATCTGAATGTGTGAAATCTCTGACCTTTTCAATGTCTTCACTGGGCCATTGGACAGCTGCTCCCTGTATCACCATGGACAGCTTGACTTTGGTCTCCGAAGTGTGGGTGCCTTTAAACAGCTTTGCTCCATCTGCATGTGCCACTTTTAACTTCACTGCAGTCACACCTGAAGATGTATTTGCCCTCATCCAAAATGTGACTTTAAATTTTTGCTCTAAACATCAGCCATTCACTTTCAAGTCGACACAGGACAACACACACTTCTGGTTTGAGGACTGCCTTTGAAGCTGCTGCTTCAAAGACAGAGTGACTTACCCTATACCGCTTTTCAGTTACTGTCAAAGATCTTCACCTTCCAGAGACTGTCCAGCATTCTAGATTCATACCACAAAGTGATATCCACATAACAGTAAGACTCTACTCTCTATCAAAACTACAATCTAACAGTTACCCTTTCATCAGCAAATTACTTCTAATAATCTACCCCAAGGAAATAATTGAAATATAATGACTTACGTGGTATTCACTGAATATTATATATAATAACCAAAAATTGAAAACCATCTCAATACCAACAATAAGAGAATGATTAAATAAATTACAGTGCATAACCATAATGGAATATTGTAAAGCTTTTAAAGATCATGTTTTCAAAGGATATTTAAAGATATGGGAAACATTCATGATATAGAATTCAATTTTTTAAAGAAGAAAAGAAAACCACTTTCAAATATATGAAAGGCTGCTAAGTGGAAGAGAAAGGTAACTTATTCTGAATGGCTCTTTGGAGAGATGGCAGTAGTAGCACCAATAAGAGAAAGCTACCTAGAAACATATCTACATATGCTTCATGTAGACATAGATATCTACATATCTACATGTCTACATACATATCTAGGGGCAATTATAATTTTTCTAATGGTTTCAGTTGTTCACAGTTGTAAAAGATACCTTGGCTAGTAATGATTTCCCTGATCCAGGAGGAATTCAAACTGAGGCTGGACAATCACTAGATGGGAACATTGTAAAGGAGGTTCAGGCACCGCACGTGAGATTGACTCAGATAACCCTCAAGGATCTTTCTACCTGTGACATTACCAGATTGTACTAGTAGCTTTTGCATCCCAACCACGTGTCTGCACTTGATCAGTGTTGGAGAAAACTAAATGGAGAAGGCATGAAGGATGAAGGCATGGCCAGGGCAAGCAGAAAGTCTGGCCAACCATAGAGGTACCCAATGACAGCAGGTGGGCCCAACTTAGGAACTGCCCTGGGTCATGTTTTTTTAAAGTATCATTGCCACTCAGTCAGACTTCATGGGTCCTTCCCTTCCAAATAAAGAGATTCTTTCCTCTTCCTTGGGGACCTGTTTTGCATGGAACAACTCTCACATCCAGCCATTTTCTTCTTGTCCACATATAGCCCATAATCACCTTTTCAGCATGGAGAGGTATGGCCTTCATTGAAGAGATTTTAAATACAGAGCTGGAGGGACAGAATAGTCTGTGATATTAATGATATTGATACTACGGCCCTTCCTCAGAAACAGGCTCATTTGCTGTAAGTCAGGGTTATTTTTATGTATATTTAATTTATGCATGTGGATGTTGGAAATTATTGGGTTGTAGGCACCTTCAGGTTGGTGACTGACCACTGGGAGAGGATGGAGAAGTTATCTTGGAATGGCTTAAGAAAGGAGATTTGTGTAAAACAAAAAGATAACCTGAAAGAGCTCCCACTGGTCAAAGCTGGAAAAATGTGAACAAAATAAATATGTAATATTCTATTATAATCCAAAATATAAAATACATGTCCCTGAGTCCATACTGACATAAATAAATAATGGACAAACAAATGGGGAAAAAAGAGACAAATATCCTACATGAAAAATAATCCAAATAATTTATATAGGCATTTATTAAATGTCCTCAATGAGGGGGTGAGCAGAATTCCTCACTTCTTAAGTATGTGTTGCAATAGCGACTTTCTACCGAAGAGTACAGTATGGGGGGAAAATAACTTTACAGTAAAGAACCTCAGAAAACTTACCTCAGTCAGGTGAGCAAGGTCAACATCAACAATGGTTAGTCATGGCGACAGCATGTAGCCTTGACATGATATGAAGAAAAAGGCCCTTTATCTCTGTGGTTTTCCTCCAAGGAACACATGACCCCAGTCCAATCATGAGTAAAGTAACAGAAAAATCCTAATTGATGGACTTTATACAAAATACCTGGCAGGTGCTCCTCAAAACTGTCAAGGTCATCAAAAACAAGGAGTGTGACAATGATGTGTTCTTTTAATTGTTCCTTTATTATTTTTGAAACTAAACCTGTTTTTGTATATTTCTTGCCTATTTCTATTATTTTAAAAAAGCTTTAAATGACTCTTTGGTATTCTTTATCCATTTTTTGATTAAATGTTTGTAGAATTCTTTCCATTTAAAAAAACAACTATTAAAAAAAAAAAAAAACAAGGAAAGTCCAAGAACTGTCAAAGCCAAGGGGAGTATAAATAGACATGAGGACTGTGATGCTGTATTCTGAATAGCATTCTGGAGCAGAAAAAAGGGCACTGGTGAAAAATTAGAAAATGTAAACTTTAGTTAATAATAAGTATCAATATGGTTTTTTAATTATGAAAATGCATCATACTAATGTCAGATACTAACAATAAGAAGATCTAGGGTGGGGTACGTGGGAATTCTGTACTATCTTCCAACATTTGTCAGTCTAAAACCATTCTACAATAAAAACTTTTTAAAAAAGGTCTAAGAAAGAAACTAAAGAGGATTTGAGATGTGTGAGAAATTTACGGAAGTTAACGAAGGCCAGAGAATGGAACAAAACAATAGGCCAGGAGAATTGAGGTGCTTTCAGGAAGGCCAGCTTCATCCTGAACCTGAAGTTTTGCTTCATTCCTGCCCAGAAATGCTCCAGCCTGTAAATAAATACCTAGGCCTCCAAATCTGAAAGAGATTGTCTGCCTGGTTGAGCTGGAGCAAAGATCAGAGGCTCTGTGTTAACAAGACGAAGCTAAGCTCAGAAACTGCTTCACACCAGCCCTTTGGAAACCTGTGTTATTTTCTATAGCCTCAGCTCCAGGACTTACTCACCTGGAATAAAGTTGTTCTTTCACTTTTAACAAATAGCTGAGCAAGTCGATGGCTCATGTGCTTCCCAACAGAGAAGATGGGGGATAGACAAGGAGCTGGGAGCAAGCCTGGAGCCCCACGAGTCACCACCATTCGGGTGGTACATAAACACAGCTTTGTTTTACAATCTCCATCCCATGTTTCTTGGAAGCAGAAAAACTGGAAGTCAAAAGAATGGTTTAGGGGAATCCCCGGCTTCTGCCATCCCAGAACTCCGGTGACACTGAGGCCTGGAGACATCCAGGAGAAAGGGGGCCAGCTGTGAGCGAGAGGCTGAGAAACCAAATACAGCACTTTGTCAGCAACCAGAAAATTAAATTTTCTAAGGGCAGAGCATAGCCTCTTGAGACTTAGAACCCTGTGTGTGTGTGTCCCCTGACTCCTGCATGTGGGCCCAGCCCTGCTCCCCGTCTGTAGTCAGCCAGACCTTGGTTTCACCTCCACGGCAGGCGCCCTCCTCCAGAGGCTTCTCTGGGGCGGGCTGGCTCTTTGTACCCAGCGGTGCCCTCAAGATGCACCTCCTTATTTCTCCCACTTGTTCATATCCCAAGGAAAAGTATAGAGAAAAAGTTTGAGGGTCTTATGATTAAAAAATTGGCTGGGCGATGTTTTATGCATGCATCTGTTATGCTAAAATAACCATCCTTTCTAACCAGGCCCACCTGCTGTCTTTTTCAATTTTAAGTATTTCTAAGTAGCAATCAAATCAGTATAATTTGTTCTTTATCTCGGCAAAACCATTGTGAAAGAAAAATGTGACCATTATGTTACATCAGGGAAAAATACAAGCCCTTTATTTGCAGCCTTCTCTATATTCTATCAGATCTCACAGTTGTCATTATGCCAGTTGTATTTAATGTTGTTCAAATGAACAGAGCTTTCTTTAATCACTACAGCCTTCTTTCCCCTAAATGCTTTTTCCAAGGTTATGGTTTTCAGAGATAAATACATAAATACCAATGTTATGAATACGTTAAGGGTATCCAAGAGACAGCTTTCAGGATTTGTAGCAAGAACCTGCTGTCACTGGAGTTACACAATAGCTGGCTGATGTTTTGAGTACGGAGTTACTGGGTATTAGGAGAAGGCCTGATACCCTGCACGGAGGCGGAAGGCTATTTTGAGCCGATCACAATAGACTAGTCAGCAAATGCTGACTTTATAAATCTGGTATCAGGATCCTCACTGCTAATAACCAGCCAGCAAGCCTAGAGCTGTGAGCAGCCCATCCCCCTTCAGATCTGCCCCACAGTCTTCTGGCCCATGCCTGCAAGCAGGTTTCTTCAAGTCCTCCTGACACCAGAGGCAGGCAGACATGACGACGGAGGTCAGAGTTGTAGACCTTCTACTGCAATATACTTTATTTGCAAATTAGGAACTAGATGCATCAAGAGATCAAATGGCATGCCCACGGCCAGCTATCAGCAGAGCTGGGATTAGAACCCAAGTCTGCTAAAAGTGTATTTTTGCTTCACTGTCAATTTGAGTACTTCAGTTTTTTAGCAGAGATTACATAGGATGATTTCAAGGTTCTATGAATCCTACATTTATTCATTCAGACATTTCCTTAACAAATATTTACCCTTTGCTACGATGCTGAGAAGAATTATTGTTATCAATAGCTAATAGTTTTGAGTGCCGGCTACCACGCTGAGCACTTACTGTAAATGAAATCATTTAGCCCTCACAGTAACCCTAAGGGGTAGACACTGTTATGCTCTCCATCTTACAGATGAGGAGGTGAGGCACAGCAAGGTTAAGTAGCATGCCCAAGGTCACACACCGAGGAAACCGTCAAGGTCACACATCGAGGAAACCGTCTCATCCGTCAGTCTGAGTCCAGAGTCAGCACTTGGAACCACTACTGAATCACTACCAAGGAAAAATGAGCCCGTATCATGGTAAGAGCTGAATAAATGTTCATTGAATAAAGCATTATATCTTACCCCTGAGAAACTCACAATACAGAGAGGAAACATTTATGCAAACAAATAACTGAAATGCAAGATACGATATAACATGTCAAAAGAGAAACATAAACAAGTACCAATGGGAACGCAGAGGAGGGAGTAGTGAATTCCAACCATGAGACCAGGAGAGGCAGCACAACCAGGAGAAAGCCAGGAAGGAATGGGGACCAGGTGGGGAGGCAGTAAAGGGGTCCTCTCTGCGTCTTCTTATTTCCAGCAGGAGAATAATGGTTGTACTTTTAAACTCAAATGGTTATGTCAGGATTCAAAGGGCAGATGATAAGTGAAGGTTATACCTATTTATAAGTTATAAGTCCCTTGTTGATTTTATATTTAACTAGGGGACTGTGAGTTCTTTGAAGGCAGGGAAAACATTTCACTCATTGATTGTATTGCCTTTGCTCAGTACAGTGTCTGACATGTGACAGACATTGCTGGATCATAAAAAAGAAGGGAGATAAGGGAAGAGGAAAGAAAGAAGGATGGCAGGAAGAAAGTGGGGAGGAGGGAGGAAAAGAAGGGAGAGGGAGAGAGGAGGAAAATTAATCAAAGGTCAGAAAGGACACTGTGTCAGATCTCTTCAGAGAAACAAAAGGAAGAGGATTGTACATACATGTATATTAAGAGATTTATTTTAAGTTATTGATTCATGAAATTGAGGGGGCTGGTAAGTCCAAAGTCCATAGGGCAGTCAGCAGACTGGAAACTCAGGCAACAGTTAATGCTATAGTCTTGAGGCAGAATTTCTTCTTTTGGGGAAATCTCAGATTTTACTTTAAATGCCTTCAACTGATTGGATGAGGCCCACTCACATTATCCAGGGTAATCTCATACGTAAAGCCAACTGATTGTAGATGTTAACCACACCTACGAAGTATCTTTACAGCAACACAGGTCAGTGTTTGATTAAATAACAGGGTACTGCAGCCTAGACCAGTTGACACATAGGCTATCACAGATGCTGTTCCAAGAGATGAAACTGGTAAGAGTGAGGCACAGAGGCAAAAAACAGGTGCCAGAATTAGATATTAACCTTTACCTTGATGATTTTCTCAGGTATCTGGATGGGAAGGTGGGGTACCAACCAGAAGGCATCATAGGCAACTGGAGACAGTGGAAGAGACATGGGTGTTTACAGGGTATCTGTTCTTCCATGTAGGGTGGCCTCACTCCAGAATGAAACAGAATCTCCGAGGTGGGCCCCACAGTAGAAATTTTAAAGCTCTCACCTGATTCTGATGTAACCAACCAATACTGTTGATACGGTCACAGAAATCAGACAGAGAGGACCACAGGTGCTTTTTGTGTAAGAGGGATCTCAAAGACCTGGGTTCAAATTCTGCACCCACCCAATCATGAGCTATGTGCCCTTCAATAAGTTATCTTCCCTAAGCCTCAGTTTTCCCATCTATAAAATAGACTTCTTAGTACCCCTAGGGTTGTTGTGAAAGTAAGGTAATGTGTGTAAGAACAAGACAGAGCACAGCACCTGGAAGGCACTTCACAGAAATTTGTGGAACTGGAATCACTCGCCTTGGGACATCATCTGGTGCCGGGGTCGTGCCACAGAGTTTGCTTTTGAAAGGCTCTGAAGTGGAGCTGTTGGGAGGCCATCCCACCCCCACCTGGAGCCGCAGCTGCCTCCAGGCTGCAGAGCACACTGGGAGTGGCGGGGACCTGGAGTCCACTCCCAGGCCTCTCTGCATCACTGCTGAGACTGCCTCTCAGCACGAGAAATGCTACAGGATTCAGATACGGCCTCTGAGCTTCTGGAACGTGGTTGCCTCTATGGTGGAAGTCTGGGTGTGTTTGTCCTGCTTTGTTGCTGCTGTTTTTGTTGCTTCTGTCACACCAAAAATGTCAATAATAGGCTTCCTCATCCCCACACCCAGTATGTTTTTGTAATCTCTGTGGGAACTGTGGGTTTTCCGATGGTCACCAAGGCCTTGGAAACTAAAATCTAAACTTGAATCTGCCTTCCCACAACCCACCGCATATTGCTTTGGGATTCTAAACAATCCCTTTACAAGTCCCTTGAGTATCCAGTATTCTAGAAAGCAGCAAGGTGGAGTGGAGAAGCACAGGTGTGGGAGACAGAAAGCTCAGCCTGGCCTTGCTGTTTCTCAGCTCCATGACCTCAGGAGAATGAATCTCTCTGAACCTCAGTTTTGTCACCTGTAAAACAGGGATGATAATATCTGAATTATCAAGTTGCAGAACTCAAATGGGACAACCTGGGGTGAGCTGGTGCTGGGGTCCTCTCCTCTGCTCGCCCCTCTCTGGGAACTGCCTCTTACCACCCCTCACACATGCACACTCTCCCCACCGCCCCCCTCAGTCTCTCTCTCTCTCTCTCACACATACACACACACACACACACACACACACACACACACACACACACACACTGGTTATCACTTAGATGTTAAGGCAAAACTCACTTTAAAAGATATTCTTACTGAGCCATGAAGGATCCAGACATATTTAAACATTATACAGGGTGGAGCAAAAGTAGGTTTACAGTTGTGAGTACATGAAACAAAGAGTTTATTCTTTGTTGTTATTTTTAATTACTGTATTATTTTCCATACGAACAGCTACAAACTTACTTTTGCTCCACTCTGTATATTTGCAACTTAAAAAGGAGATACAGCCTCAAAGACTCAAGTGCCTTGGAGTTCACATACCCAAAATACAGCCCAACTCCAACTGAGTCTCCTTGGACCAAGTTGTTCACTTTTCTCAAATTCCCATTTTTCACCTATTAAATAGGGATTGTCCTTGGGGAAGAAATGGGACAAGAATGCACACGAAAGAGCAGCACAACTACAAATTTTTGCTAATCACATTGGGTGGATGTCTGGTTGTTGGCATATGTGCATCAAAGGGACCTTCTGAAAGCCTGTAGCCTTCCTGTTCCTTGTTCCCAGCCAGGGGGCTGTGAGCGAACCTGGCTGGAGGGCCACAGAGTGTGCTGCCCCCGACACACATCACAAAGACTCTGAAATTAAAAGAAATTCTCAACTCACCAAAATCAACCACCATGAACCAGAAATCTTTAATTAGTTTAGGAATTCAGCTTGCACTCTCCTCTTTTCAGTCACTCCAACCACACACGCATATACCTTTTCATTCTCAATTTTCTCAAGACAGAGGAAACTGGCAAGCTAACAAGTGGGTTTAGATTTTCTCCTGGAATCCATCTTTTAGGCTGGGATAGACTCAGCTCAGAATCTCCCACCCTTTCTATTCAGGACTGTGCAGTGTTTGGAGAGGGGCATTGAGTCATCAGAGTCATCAAAGAAACAGACAGCCTGTTTTGTTTCTAGCCCTACTTGCAGGAAAATAGATTATACTCCATTTTACAAAGATGTGTGACTGCAGGGGAAGACAAAGGGGTTTGCTCAGTAACAGTTAATCAGAGAATTCAATTCACCTCCATAGCCATTGCCACAAACATTATGTAATTGAGATGTTAGACCAAGTGATTAAATATTGTTTTGTGGGTAAAAGGGGCCAGTAGTTGGGATTCATCTAATTAGATGATTCTCAGGGCTAAAGGTGGAATAGTGAAGTGTAATAATGTTTAAGGAGAGTCCATTTTCACTGAGCTCTGTGCAAAACACTTCTGGGATGATTACGTTCACTCTGGCAACAAGTCAGTTTGATTTAACTCCCATTTTAAAGATAAGAAAACGAAGGCTCAGAAAGTTGATGTGGTTTGCTAAAGTCACAAAAATTGCAGAGCTGTCAGACACCAAATTTCCATATTTTAGCCACAGTGATGGCAATAACAAAATAAAATAGCACCTTTAGTTCTCCTAATATTGAATCCTTGAATTTTGTAACAATGAGAGACTAAAATTGCAATTCTTCCCAAGTTTATGCTCAGAGAACCATTTCCACATGGAGGGTCCTATGTTCTGGTCCCTAAGAGAATTAATTTGGACCTGGTGGCTTAAAGGGAAGGAGAGCAGAGGAAATCGGTGTGGAGGAGAGGGATGTGGTCAGGTTCAGTAAGGACTATGGGGACCCTTTCCCCCATTCTTCCCCAATCCCCCCTCCTCCTCCTCCTTCTCCTCCTCCTCCTCCTTCTTCTTCCAGCATCTCCTGTCAAACACTGATTTCAAGAAAACTCCTTCAGGAACCTCTTGCAGCAGATGGAGACCCAATCTGGCTCTAGAGAAAATGGAAATCACCAATAAGCATAAGCTACAATTCCCAACTTTACTAATAAAACTAAAAAATGGGAATAAAAATGAAAATAAGATGCTTCAGGTTTTAAATGGAGGAAAGATAGAATCAGAATACTTTCTAAAGTAATACTTCTTTGATTAGAAGTTTTAATGCAGCAAATCCCTCCCAGGGTGTCTCAGGATGTAAATGATTCAGATTTCACATTTTTAAAACTTTTGAAATAATAGTATTTAGTATTTATTAGAATATAATAATAATCTACTTTAAATTTTGCTTATGCTATATGAACATTATCCTAGTATGTAATAGTATAGGATTACATAAAATTATAATAGTTAAATCCTATTATTTTACTATTATAAAAATAACAGTATTTTGCACCAGGAAAAATACCAGTACTTTTATACTTAAAAATAGTATAGTACCAAATACTCGAAACCAGTATTGCAATCATAAATTATGTTCTCTTTCTGTTCTACCTCCCATGAAGCCGGCAAATATTTTTATAGCTTCTTAAGAAGCACTTTCTTTGTATAGTAGCTCGTTTGCGCCTCACATAGCTGGTAGGAAGCAGGAATTAATGTTATACACATTCTGCAGATAAGAAAACAGTCTCAACATCACAATTTGAAAATGAGGTAAGACTTGAACCCAGGTTTGGGAATTCCAGATCCCAGGCTTTAAGTTTGTTTCCTCTGATGTCTTCTATGAGTGCTCACTTTCTACAGTGGATTGAGCTTATTTGAGGCCTCCATGCACTGACTCTTATTATTCAACCTTCTCTGATCTCTCCAAGAATGTTTCCTTTCCTGATAGAAATGGAAAGCATGAGAGCAGCGGGCAGCCAGGACGTCCATGTGCAAACATTTCCCCAGCCCTGGCTGGCATTCTAGCCCTGCAGGTTGCTTCCAGCCAAGTCAGAGGGAGGGTTCTGCTGCTGCCAGGATGGAAAGGTTACAGTCATTTTCCTGCAAAAGGGTAAGGTGATCGATAATGTGCACAAATAGTCGTTTTTCATTCTGGGAGACCTCTTGACAAGAACTAGGAATAGGAGTTGCAGGCACACAAGGAGAGAGAACATTCTCCTCTCTTTTGGCCCTGGTTCCCAGCAACATCCATGATGAGGCTGCACAAGTGGAGAACGAAAGTCGCACATGGCAGCCCCCATAGCGACCCCTTAGGGAGAACCAGGCAGAGGCAGGAGGCAACAGTAGCAGTAGCCCCTATGCATTCTGCTTAGGGCCCAGGGGAGTCTGGGATAAACACAGAAGGATTGTAGGAGGTCAGATGAAGACGAAAGCCAAGCAACAGGGGGCCCTGGAAGTAGTACTCAGAAGAGCTAAAAGCAGGGCTGACTTCATGGACAGATACGTGACCCTCGCAGTCACACAGGGACCTGTGCTCAGAAGGGATCCCCGTGCCTGGGGTTTAATGCTCTGTGGTTGTCATCTCGAAATTCTTAATAATTTTATCTTTGAACTTGGGTTTAGTGAGTCAGTCTGGTGAGAACATGGAGAATGTACTGGGGCTTGGAGCTGCAGTCCATGGGGGGTCCTGACTCCCACCTCCTGTCTCCTCAGGACAGGCCAGCAGCAGCTGGCTCCCCTGCGCCTGCCCCACCCAGCCTGCAGTGTGTTCCACAGGGCTACCCCCTGGTGCTGGTGAAGGCCCGTGCTTCCTGCAAGGACCGGGAGCCTGAGTGAGCACACACTAAAAAGCAAATAAAAATACCGTAACACGCCAGAGAAAGAACGGAAAATTTTGCAGCTTTTTCCTTCCTTTTTTTAACAAGAAAGTCCACGTATTCATTTTGCCCTCATCGCTTGAATTGATGTCACTGACCATGCAAAAACTGATATATATTCGATGGTTCATAAATGTAGCATCCTCCCCACTAGCCTCTTGCAGTAGAAGTGGGCCATGGCAAAGGGTAAAACATTATACCCTTAGTATAAAAATAATAAAAGATACTAAAGATATCAATAAAAACTTCAGATCTCTACCTCTCCCAGGGAACCTAGAGTATTTTTGTTGTAAATGATGTCTTAACTCAAATGAGTAAGTTACTAACACAGAGGTGTCAAATACTTTAAAAAGTCAGTAGAATAATAACAATGGTAAGAGCTAGGCTTGATGTATTAAATACCTACATTGCCAGACATGGAAAAGAAACATTCTCTCTAATCCTTTTATCGACTTTGAAAAGAGGTTAATATTACCTCTGTTTTACAGAGGAGAAACAGGCTCAGAGAGGCACCACACCTGCAGTTGTCCAACCAGTAAATAATAAAGTCAGATGTGAACTCATATTTTTTGGCCCCTGATAGTAATTTTGGTGAGAGGAATAGCATCCTACTGCCCCTATGCATAAGGATAGCACAGGATTTAAGAAGGAGGCCAAGAGGGCTTTGATGAAAAATATGGTCCTTGCCAGCTTCCCAGCCAGGTCCAAAGAGCTGCCGGGGTCAGCAAAGCCATCCATTCGGTCCAGCTCAGATAGTGAGGGTAGTCTTGACATTGGAAATCTACGCTGCCATCTGTTCACCAAGAGATACAAGACGAAAAACGATCAGCTTAAGCCATCCACACAGCTTCCAATTTAAGTAGCTGGTAGCTCAGGTCACTGAGAATTCATTTGTAAATTAATTTTCAAAAGTAAATAATAATGTGTTAAGAAGTTCCGGGTTTATGGAGGCACATGGAATGAAGAATCCCAAACATAGGCAGGAGGATCAGGGAGAATGTCCTGGAAGACATGACCTCTAAGCTAAGATGTAAGTCTAAGAGATGTAAGTTGGAGCCAGATCATGTAGAGATTTTTAAGTTCTGAAGAAATTTGGACTCTATTCTATGAGCTATCAAAAGCCACCAAAGGCCATTAAACAGGCATGGTACTCATTAGAATTGTTGACATAGTTCAGTTCACCTTGTAGGTACCTGTTAACACTGCATGTTCCTTTCCCTTTTGAAGTTAGATGTAGTCATAGACTTGTTTGGTCCAGTGAAATACAAGCCCAAGTCACGCGTGTTACTTCCTGTGGAAGCTTTAAGAGCCAACAGACAACTTGTCATGTTTACTTCCCCTGCCATGGTGACCCTTAAGATGGAACTCAGCAATCCTAACCAATAAAGAAGAAAAAGTAACATAATTCATTGCAGTTAGTTATGAGTGCTAAGGGATGAAAAAAAACTAAAAGAGGGGAGAGGGATAAAAATGTGTTTTGTGAAGACCTCAGTAAGAAAGTAATTTTGAGTTAAGAGTTGAAGGTGAAGGAAGGAGTTAGCCATGCAGATATCTAGAGGGAGGCATATCAACCAGAGAAATAGCAGGTGTCAAGACCTTGAGTCAGGAGTGTGAGTGGCATACAGGGAGAGCACAGAGGGGCCTGTTTGATAGTGTTTCTCAGAGCCACAACTTCTGACACTGCTGACCCACAGAAGAGTCTGGGAAGCAAGGCCCTAGCCCATCTCTTTTTAGCAAGTGGCAGTGAGTACTTGAGGGACTCGTCGGAGCACACCTTTCCTCACCTTTCAGAGGGGCCTTCAGAGGCTCACCTGCTGGTATCAGGACTCTTGGCAACTTCTGCAAATGTGACTTTACCCCCTCTGGCCAGAGAGGACAATTTTCAAACTTCTTCCCTCAACTCTCTCCTGAGAAGCAGCTTGCTTTAAGCAAACAGTTGCAATGAGTGACTGGGACTTTAAATCTTTTCTTGCTAAAAATAAACCTATTGTGGAAAATCCCAAAAGAGGAAGTACATCTCTAACCTCAGGGGGTCGAGCTCCCCTCCTTTACAGCGAGTGAAGCTGGTCTCCGGCTCTTATCATTAGCCATAATCTGAGGTCAGAAGGGGTTGTCTGGCTGTTCAGAGCTACGTGGACTGCTTACTGATTTCCTGGGACCCTTGAGAGAAAAACACAGATTCTACTTTAGAACAGTGTCTGTGTTTACTTATCAGTAATGATCCTCTCCTTAAGATCCTTTAAATGCATGGTCTCCCTATAGCCCTGAAACATCCATCTCGTCCCTGATCGCTCACAATGTCTGCAATCCAGAGGGTCCAGAAGGTCAAGGCCATGCTCACTCCCTCCCAGCCAGGACCAAACAGAACAACAAAAACAGCTCCCCATGTCCTCTCCAGGGTTTCCAGGAAGAAGGACAAGAAGCTTCATCTCCCAGAAGTAATCTGCAGTGACAGTTTGGCCCAGACCACCTCGGTTCCTGCTGTCCCTGGCTGTGAGGGTTCTTGCCACCTTGCACATGTGTATAAATAATAAGAGCTGCCATGTGTCTGCTTTGTGCCAGGTTCTGTATGAAGGGCCCAGGGAATTATGGCCTTTCTTTGCTCCAAAGTCACATACTTATTCCAAAGTGATCTACTAGTCACAGCAGGGCCCAGAGCAGGATTACAGGTGGACTGGAGCAACCTCCAACTCCAACATTTGAAAATGAGCTCAGGGCACATGCACCACCAAGCACTTTAGCCACCCTGGCCTCATGTATAGCAACAATTCAGCAGCAGCTACATGATGAGGACCAAATTATCAATAAGGCATAGTCTCTGTTCACTAGTACAGATATATAGATGTGAATATAGCATATACAGGGGTGGGCAAAAGTAGGTTTACAAAGTGCCTCGTGCCATCATGATATTCCTTTGAGTTAATAAAGCTATCATAATAATCATAACCTTCATGTCTTTTTCCATATGAACAACTATAAACCTTCTTTTGTCCACCCCTGTATAATATGTATGTGTTTATATGTATATGAATGAACTGATTCCAAGATGGCTGCAAACTAGGTGGAAGCTATACTCACCTGCTCCCAGCACCAAAATGGATTCACAGCTAAATTATAGAGTGATCAACCTGAATAACCAACTGAAGTTTAGCTGAACTAAAATAGCATAACCAAGGATTTACTGAGGGAGCCACATGAAGACTGTTAAGAAGGGCAGAGATGAGAAAAGGATTGGCCCCCACACCCACATGCAGTTGCTGAAAGGCCAGAGAGGTATCTCAGCTGCAAAACTTCCTCTCCCTGGGAAGATGGGGTCTCCAACCCGGAAAAACAGAGATGGGAAGAGGAGCCCATATAGCATCTGGTGGTGAAAATCAGTGGGAATTCAGTACACCTGGAAGAAGAGAGTCTGCTAGAGATCCAGGCATCACCTTCCCAGGGTCAAACACTCCTATTGGTACAGCACCAGCCTGGGGAGTATAATGCCTGGTCCTCCAGCTACTGGTGACACCACTCTGCTGTTCTTAGGTCCTACAGAGGGGTCAGCTAGCTGTATCCAGCGGGAAATTTTGGGATGCTTTTTTTCTGGAGAAGCTCTTGGTGGAGATACAGAAAATGATTGAACTGTGTAGGTTTGGAAAGGGGACCATTATTCCTCACCTTGACCACACAGCTGGCACCCTTCCACCCACATTTGTTGAATCACTTGGCCTGCCATACCACTCTGTGCCCTGACCTGCTGAGTTCAGTTGTACAGTCTCCTGCACCAATCATGTGCCCTGACTGGGAATGGAACTGGCAACCTTCCAGTTTGCAGGCTGGCACTCAACCCACTGAACCACACAAGCCAGGGTAAGGCTTTTGTACAGGAAACAGACAGGATGATGCTGGGTTCTGTGGCTATATCCTGGGAGGGTCACTTCTGTCTCCCATAAGAACTCAGCCCACACTTTCCCAGGAAGGGCAAGAAGTTCCCTCTTACCACAGGCTTGTCAGCACCACCCCCAAAGGGAGACTTTTTGGATCTGTCCCCCGCTCCCATCCTGGTGGTCCTACCTTGAGAAGCTCAGTTCCCCAGAGTCTTGGAGTGCTGCTTTAAGTTAGGACATCTGGAGTGTGTCTCCCAAAGAGGCTATTGTCTGGGACCAGGACAAATTGCTTGTCCCCCTCCTGCAAGTTTAGCCAACACCATCCCTAACAGAAGACTCTTTTGACCTCCTGTCCTCCACTGCAGCCTCTGTAGTTCCACCCAGCTGAGCTTGCCCCTGCAGAGGGGAAGGCTGGTGGTACTCAACCTGAACCTGTAGTGCACTCCTACTGGGGGAGCTAGAGTTGGAGACTATGGCAGAGACTGAGTGGGATAGGGTCCACTTTCCCCTCACTCAGTGCCAGACCACACAGTCCCCATGTGCAGGACCCACTAGCTCTGTACAACTTCGGTTGCCTTGCTCTACCAAGCTCATAACCTGAGGAAGGGGCTGTGGTTTGCAGCCAGCCTAGGCCCATACTATACCTTTCTTCTGAAAGTTCTGGAGGAAGACCAGGCAACTCAGGGGGAGGCAGAGTAGCTGACTGGTGCAGGTGGACCCCAGGGAACCTCCAACATTTTATAGATCTGTCCCCAGCTCTAAGCTGGAGGAAACTGACACTTGTACACAGATCCACCCCTCCCACACACACCCAGGTCCAGTAGACACAGCCACAATGAACAGCATCGTAGCTCCAGACACGTAGTCCAAAGCTGGTTGACACACCACATCTGACATTGATAAGCACCAGAAATCTGCCCAAGTGACCCAGAACCAACACAACCAGTGGTGGGCTTCAGACCACACCAAAGCTCGATCCAACTAGCCACACTAGCAGCACACCCAAGGGCAATTCCAGCAGGCACCAGACCCTACTGGAAACAACTCTGCCTGGGAGAGAAACCCCTTCAGAGGGACTCATACACAGAGATTGAGGTTTTCCTTATAGTGAGCCTGCCTGAAAAGTTAACTCCACCCACTTAAAGGCCAACAGCATTCAAGATTCAACTACAATACGAAGGTACACATAACCCACAAGAAACATTCCTAGAGCACAGAGCTCAGATGGTATGGAAGATTGTGCCACTGGCTCCAACAAGACACCTTCATTATAAAGCCATCATAACAAGTCTAGGAGTCAGAGCAGGTCTACCTAATACACAGAGACAAACTAGGAAGACAAAGAAATATGCCTCAAATGAAAGCACAAGAGAAATCTCCAGAAAAAGAATTAAATGAAATGGAAGCAACCAACACACCAAGTGCAGAGTTTAAAACAATGATTATAAAGGTACCCCAAGGACCTTAGGGGGAGAATGGATTATCTCAGTGAGAACTTAAACAAAGAGATAGTAAGCATTAAAAAGGACATGGAAACCATAAAGAAGAACAATATCTGAAATGAAGAATACATTAGAAGGAATTAATATCAGGGTAGATGAAGCAGAGGACCAAATCAGCTAATTAGAGGGCAAGATAAAGATATCCACCCAAAGAGAACACAAAAAAGAAAAGAGAATTAAGAGAAATGAGGAAAGTCTAAGAGATCTCTGGGACAACATCAAGCATAATAACATCTGCATTATAGGGGTGCCAGAAGGAGAAGAGAGTGAACAAGGGATAGGGAACCAGTTTGAAGAAATAATGGCAGCGAACTTCCCTAACCTGGGGAAGGAAAGTCATACAAATCCAGGAAGCACAGAGACTACCAATACAGATGAATCCACAGAGACCCACACCAAGATACATCATAATTAAAATGTCAAAGTTTAAATAAAGAGAAAGAATCTTAAAAGCAGCAAGGAAAAGCAATTAGTTACCTACAGAGTTGCTCCCATGACTGTCAGCTGATATATCCACAGAAACACTTCAGGTCAGAAGGGATTGGCATGAACTATTCAAAGTAATGAAAAGCAAGGACCTACAAACAAGACTTCTTCATCCTGCAAGGCTATCATTTAAAATTGAAAGGAAAATAAAGAGCTCTTCAGACAAAAAAAAATTAATAAAATTAAAAAGTTTAAGTTCATTACTATAAAAAAAACCAGTATTGTAAGAAATGGTGAAAGGCCTGCTTTAAGAAGAAGAAAGAAAGAAAGAGAGAAAGGAACATATATATAAAGAATAAAATGGCAATACATAAGTATCTATCAATACTAACCTTAAATGTAAACAGATTAAATGAGCCAGTGAAAAGACATAAGGTGGCTGAATGGATAAGAAAACATGACCCATATACACGCTGTCTAAAAGAGACCCACCTCAGAACAAAAGATGCCCACAGACTGAAAGTTAAGAGATGGAAATAAATATTCCATGCAAATGGAAACAACCAAAAAAAATGTGAGGTAGCAATACTTATATTTGACAAAATAGACTTAAAACAAAGGCCAAATTGAGAGGCAAAGAAGGTCCCTACGTAATACTAAAGGGATCACTCCAACAAGAGGATATAACCCTTGTAAACATATATCCACCCAACATAGGAGCACCTAAGTATGTAAAGAAAACCTTGGTAGACATTATGGGAGAGATGGACAGTAATACAGTTATAGTAGGGGAGTTTAGCACCCCACTGACATCAGTAGATGGATTTTCCAGACAAAAAAAAATCAACAAGGAAACAGTGACCCTAAATGACACACTGGATCAGATGGATTTAATTGATATTTATGTATATGAATGAATGAATAGATGAATAAGTGAATGAATGATAAAGTCTGAGTCATGCCATACGATACATGCATGAAACTTAGAAAGAATGTTAGGGATAAAGGAATGAGCAATGGAGGGAGAAATTCAGAAAGAGCAAGGAAAATAACATTTGATTGGCCTTGAGGAAGAGCAGGTGAGGATCTCAGATGGAGGGAGCAGCATGAGCAAAGGCCTAGCATGTGCAAAGACACAGAAATGTACAAGTACTTGGCCCACGTCACTGGACAGCTTGTACCATCTCTCCTGTAGCCACTTTCAAAGTTCATGGGAATCAAGTAATTAACCTGTATACATTATCTCTAACTGTGTGAGAGGACATCTCTCATCACCACACAACCACACATATATCCAAGCCAAATATGTTCCAGGCTTATGCCAAGTAAAGAGCCCATGAACATTAAATAATAATAACAATAAAAAGAATGCACTGAACACATAATACATATAGGTACCAACTGAGTTCTTTATGCTTATTATCTAACTCATTCTCCCAATAAACCTATGGGAAATGGTTATTATATTTTCCATTTTATAAACGGAGGTACTGAAGATCATAGGCACGTTCTGTACCTTAAAAAATTCACAAATGAGTTGCAGAGACAGGACATGTGATTAGAAAGATACAACTCACAACAAGGACTAACATTTTTGAGCACTTACTATGTAACAGGCACAGTGCCAAGGGCTTTGCATGCATTAGTTCATGTAGCTTTGTAATACTCATATGAAGTTGGCACAGTTTCTACATCCATTTCACAGAGAAGGAAACCGAAGCACAGAGAGATAAGCAGTGTGCCCAAAATTACACAGCTAGTTTAACTGCAGAGCCCATAAGTTTAACTTTCGTAGTTTACTTCTTCTCGCCTATTCTGTGCTCCATGGGGTGCGAGAGAGCAGGCGCTAAGCACTTAGATGAGGGAGAACACACTGCCAGCTTCATGGCTGAGAATGGGCAAAGCTGAGCCTTCTAACAAGGGTAGGCTTTAGATGGAGAAATAAGCTGGGGTGGACACAGACTTGTTTCATTCGAAGCTTTTGTTTCCAAGGAGCTGCTCAGGCTGGCATCCATTCCCTCCAAGAAGTCACCCCATCCAAGTTTGATTGTCCATCTTGCAGGCTGGAGTACTTGATTTTTTTTTTTTTAGCTCAGTAAGAAAAGTCATATTTTAGAGGCTATCTAATATTAAAATTTAGCATATATAAGCTTGGAATGCCATTTTATTCATTTTTTACCAAGAATTATATTGTCCCAAGACAGATTATTTCTGTTTATTTGACTAATACACCCTCTCTTTATGTAGAAAGCCAAATAATAATAACAGCTTGTGTTTATTGAGTTCTTACTCTGCAGTACACATGTGAAGCATTATCTAAATAATTTAATGTGTACTGGCAACACACTGAAATGAACTCGTGTGTCCATCTACCCAACAGGGACAGTCTGCCCAATGGGTTGAAAACATCTGAAATATAATGATCACAATGCCCACTTCCATCACCCTAACAAGGCTGGCCATAATATTGCAAGTCTGTTGGCCCAAACTCCATCTCTTCTGTATGATCATTGCCTTAGTGACTTTTCTTTATGCATTATGGCTGAACCATGTCACTTCTGATTAACACATGCTTCCTGTAGGTGTGTTAATACATTCAATCAGGTTACTGTCAAGTCTTGCTGCCCAGGGAACCATTCTGTCTCCTGAAGGTGACTTTGCATATCTCTGCTCTGTACAGATCTTAAAGTTTAATTTTCAGCAGACAATCCTATTTCCCATATCTACAGATTCTTGGGAGATGCCTCACTTCAGCCCCCGCATACAGGCAACATCAAAAAAGATACCAAACATACTAGAAAGCAATAAGTTTTACTGAGGCAGAAAAATTGTGCAGGGGAGTTAAAAATGGGAGAAGTGGGTTAGACAATGGAATACAGAACACCAGAATCATCCTCTCAAAAATCACTTCAAAGAGCACTGTTGTACTGGATACCGAATGGAGCAAAACACAAAGAAACGTACATGTCTATCTATTTAATCTACCTAATCTATCTATCTATCTATCTATCTATCTATCTATCTACCTACCTATCTATCATCTATCTATACACACACACAACACTTGCCCTCTATGAACTTCTACTTTAGAGCAGACATTACCACATAACCTATAGGATCATAAACTCACTTATTTACTTTAAATTCACTTGTTCATTCATTTATTATACACATATCTATCAGTTCTTTCTATGACTATCAGTTCAGACTATTCTCAGCAATGCATCTTCTGGTCTAACAATGGCTCTATCTCTCCTCTCCGACTTAACACAGATGGAATAGACTCAGAAGGGGAGGAGGAGGAAGAGACGTACCCCTTAACCAAACCAAGCTCACCACCTCTACTTTAAAAGAGTTACTGAAGTGGGAAGAATATGAAAGACAAGATCATACATCATTTCCGCTTCAAATCCAAAGCCTGGGTGGGGTCAGCTGAAGTTTGAGCCTGATTTGGGATTTGAATTTTAAACTTGAATGAACTGTGTTTTCCTTATACCAAAGGTGACCATAAAACTGAAGACTTTTCCCAAGGTGTCAAAAGGCAGAAAAGGAGCATTGTTGAAAGCAGATATTGGAAGATAAGATTTAAACCAAGTCCTTAAACATTTACAGGATTTTTTTTTTTAGTTCAATTCTTCTCAACCCCACTCCCCACAGTATGGTTTACTCTATCAGCTCTTACCTGGACTCCTGAAAAAAACAGATGGATTCCTTACAGACCCATCTTCTTCTCTTCTTGTGCTGATCCAATTCACTTTCCATATTACAGTTAGTCTAATTTATTAAAAACTTCTGATTATGTTAACCTCCTGATGAAAGTCTTCTATTGCATCCCTATTCCTCTGGGCAAAGACTAATCTCAACAGTAGTTTATGGTTAAAAAGACATACTTGGGAACAAGATATACTGGTTTATTCCTGGCTCTGCCATGTACTAGTTGTTGGCTAATTGTTGGCACCTTCTCTGTGCCTCAGTTTCCTCAGTAAAAGGAAAATACTAATGGAACCATCACATCATGAGATAGTTATAAGGATCAAATAAGTAGACACTTGTTAAAGTCTTAGAACAGTGACTATCTTACAGCAACCACCATATAGTGTCCCACATTGTTATCTTAGGGAGCTAGGTAGCTGGAGCTTAGGGAACACAGAGTGGAGTGTGCTGCCAGAAAGGACTGCAACTGCGGGCTTACTCCTGCATCCTCATTGTCTGGCATTGAGCCTAGGATAGGAAATGTTTGATAAATATGTGTAGGGTGGATGGAGGGGAGAATGGCGGGGTAGAATACAGTCCTCCTCCTAAATAAAGGCTTCTGGCCACAGGCCTTGAGTACCACTTACACAGGAGTCTGATGCCATCTGTGTATCTCCCTTTCCTCAGCAATAAAGGCTGCGTGCAAGGGCCTGCGGTAACTTAGCAACAAGGGCTTCACAGAAATGAAGTGCAGACAGGCAGATCCGGCACCTGGTCCCCCCCTGCACTTGGGAGCAGAATCTGTGCCAACAGGAGCCTGCACCTCTTTGCTTGGGCCCTTCAGGCTCTGACTCTGCCTTTGGAGCAGGCCTGGCCCTGCTTACCTTGAGCTGAGTATAAGGAGTATCTTCAGTAGGCAAGAGTAGTCTTTCTGGAAATGTAGACAAGCATTATATGCTCAGAGATATGGGCCAGTGGGATGCCCTTTGAGAAGCCCAGCTAGACCCAGGGGTCTGGGGGAAAATAAGAGGCCTTTGGAACCCTAGGCTCAACAGTTAGAAAAAAGCTGAAGGTGGGGAGATCATGGAGACAACAAGAAAAACCATATTTCAGCCATTAGGTGAGTTCCTAGCTGGTGGTCAGAGGGAAGCTCCAGGACCCTTCCCAAGCCACAAGTAAACAGACAAGATGACCTCAGAATGAGGATGGCCCAGACTTTTGACAGCAAGGAAGACAGGAATAGATACAGATAATCGACTGGAAAGTGCAAAATAAGGTGCCTGTCCCCAGAGGGAGAGGCTCTGGACTGGCAGTGAAGGCACAGGGATCCTGTGATGATTTGGGGCATATGTGTCGCCACTTCGCTCCAGGCCTCATTCTTTTCTCCATTAAATAAGAGGGTAGACCAGATGATCCTCAAGGTCCTTCCAGAAATCTTGGCCATGAATTCAAGTCAAACTCCCACCTCAGCCCATGAAAAGGATTTACTCAATGCGTATTCTGAAAAAAATAAATAAAGTGCAAGTTCTTTTTTCCAGCTTCAATCTCCTCTGACCAACTCAATATTACATGTATCTTGCTTAGAAGATACCAGCTCCCCCAATCCTATCCACTCACACCCCACCCTGCAAGCTCATAAGTGCTGCTCATCAAAGTGTGAAATGGGTTCAAAGTTGTCCCTCCGGATCCCAGGGTGAGAATGTGAAGCTCTTAGATGAGTAGGTGTCAAGGTGTCAAAATGTCTGGAATCTAAAGAACCCCAGATGGACCCTGTGAACTGTTAATAGCAAAACACTAGTTGTTTTCAGCAATTGGACCTCGGTTCAGCAGCCTTGGTTCTTGAGTTTGGCTAAGAGAAGAATTTGGAGCCAAGGAACTCAAATCATAGCAGAAGTTTATTTAGAAAGTCACAGAGGTAGGAAAAGTGAGCCAGCTGGGCTTGGGCTCAAAAACAAGTTACAGAAGCAAAAGAAGGGCCCTTGAAGGCTACAAGAAAGAAAGCAAACTACACTCAAAAAGAAAATTCAAACAGGAATGCTCTAGAGAGCAAGAGCATGCTGGATCTTTTCCTGAGGGTTTTAAAGGCAGGGATTTTAGGGGGGTCTCAGGGGAGGAACCCAGTAGAGTGTTCATCAGCTTTCCAGTTGTGTCCTTTCAAGGCATGGTGTCTACTGATGGGTTGGTGCAAGAGTAGGGGGTCATTAGTCAACACAACTGGCCCTGATATCAGACATGGTGTCCCTTGCCTGATTTTGCTGCTTTTCTGTGCCTGGAGCTGAAACACAACTGAGAACTAGATGTATTTGATGCAGATCAGAACCTCATTGTCCTAGGGGCATCGTCCTAGGGGCATCATCCTTCAGGGCTATTCTCCAGCTCCCTTTTTCACTCCCTCTGCAAGAGGGTCTAACCTACATGACTAGCATCATGCCATGGGAGGTAAGGTTGTGGGGGGTCTGAACTCCATAAGCAGCAACACAAAAGATCAGGTGGTCTAAATCACATGACTGGTGATATGCTAGGGGAGGAAAGGTCACCCTGGGGGCAAGGTCCTTGTTTTCCCAGTATTGCTCATTGCTAGGCACCCAGGGCTTTCCACCCTGGTAACCTGCTCAACCAGGCCTATTGTCCTTGATCTGCTCATGTCTGTCTAACTGCTTACTACAGAACCAAGCATCTGAAGCCACAGTATGTATGTGCAAGGTGGGGGAATCAGGGAAGGTCCAGAGAAGAATCAGATGGTAAGAAGAATGCTGATGGGGTCTTCATTGTGATTGACAGGAGACCTAGAATGGACAGATGGACTGATGTCAAATGGGAGGCAGTAGCTCTAGTGTGGCCCACGGACCCAGCATCATTAGTGCATGCAGAGAAGGAAGGCTTGGGGTAGGGCCAAGAGGATGGAAAGCTGTGGTGGCATGGGGGGTATGTGTGGGCCCATTCAGCATGAAGGCAGCAGGGCCCAGCAGGCCTGCCTCCTCCCTTCCCAGTGCTGAGAAACCTGTGCTGGGAAGAGACCTTCCCAGAGAAATGCCTGCCAAAAGGTGGTCACTTGTAATGAAGCAATAAACAAGGTAATTACTAGGTAATTACTGGCCTTCCAAGTGTCTGGGAAACTGCGGGTAAGAGAACTTGGCCAACTCGAGCCTCATACCTCCTGTGAGCTGGAAGCCCAGCAGAAAATTAGGCAGTGTGGATGGGCTTGGGTGAGGCTGCTTTGTGAACATGCGCTTCATCTTTTCTTTCCTATTTTGCCTTTCTGCCTCCTTCTGGCATAGGTTCAAGGCAGTCAGCAAGTGCCTGAGGCCTGGGTATTGGCTGGGAAAAAGAGGCTGCTGCAGTCTCATTAAGACCAGACCCAAACCTACGCCACCTTCTTGGTTCCCCCACATGCTCTATCCCACACAGCTGAGCACCTGAGCTTTCTGATGGAGTCAACTGCTATAAGAATCCAAATCTGGGACCAACCTGAGACAGGTCTGGCTGGGCCCACCTGTAAGGAGAGGCCAATCCAACTCTGTTCCTTCAGGCCAGTGACTTGATGTCAAAGTCCAGCTTCTTTGCAAATGCCCGCTTTTCCCTTCCCCTTTAAATTCTGGGGCCTAACCCCTTGTAGTTCCTTCCACTCAGTTAAGTTGGACCAGTTAACCTAGAAAAAATGGGAGTGATTAAACATGCAAATGTCTGGAATCATTGAATAAAATAGGTTTCCTCTGGCTGAGGAATTGTGTGAAAATGAATGTGATAATTTTGGTGTCTTTTATGGATTGCATGTCACTTTGCAAGTTTAGGAGCATTAAAAATGTATAACACAGAGCTTGTTCTGCTCATAAAAAGATCCTCTCTTTGGTATATTAAAATTTAAAGTATAGTTTATTCAGGCAGTAATTACACTTTTACTAATTGAATTTACCTTTAAATATTTCAAAGTTTTTGTAATAAATTGAGCTACGAGATACTTGGGGCAATATACCAAGCATCAAAGTATTTGTCTTCAATAGTGTTTGAGAAATAGGCAAAACCTTGAGGACAGAAGAAATCACCAGCATTAGAATTAAATGATAAACAGGTTTTGTTTGTTGGTGTTTTCTAATGCCCATAATAAGAACAAAAACAAAGTAACATGTCATATTTTCTTTTATAAGGCTTCTTTGTATAGATTACCTTATGTGATTTTTTACAGCAATCATTCAAGTAGAAAAAGAAAAGTGTGCACTTAAAAATAAAGAAAATGAAACTCAGAGAAGCTGAGTGACTTGCTCCAAGTCACACAGTACTGGCAGAGCTCAGGCTTGTCTTTTGACCCCAAACTCATGCTCACTCACTGTCAGAAAAGAATAGCTGACCAAATGTCCATGATCAGATGAATTGATTGACAAGATGTGGATGTGCATATAATGTAATATCATTTAGTCTGAAAAAGAAATAAAACTCTAATACCTGCTGTGACATACATGAAACCTGAAAACATACTAAGTGAAATAAGCCAGACAGATAGGTCAAACACTGTATGAATCCATTTGTGTGCGGTACCTAGAATAGGCAAACTCAGTGAGGCTGAAAGTAGAGTGGTGGTAGCCAGGTAGTGGGGGGGCAATGGGAAGTTAGTATTTAATGTGTACATGGTTTCAGTCTGAGATGATGAAAAAGTTCTGAAAATAGTCTTGGTGATGGTTGCACAACATTGTGAATGTGCCTAATGCCACTGAATGCTACATTTAAAAATGGTTTAAGTGTAATTTCTTTAAAAAAGAAAAGATTTCTTGAATATAATTATTTCCCCTAAGCAGTTCATTTTATTTGTTCAGCTGGTCCTTTAGCACTTTTTGCTTCTTCCAAATTCTCCACTTTTTATTATTCACACACTTCTGAGAACTAAAGCTTTGCCTTGGTTACTGCAAGATTGCCTTCTGTTACAAACCAGCGTAAACCAATTTGGTTCTTTCTGCAGACAGTTGAGGGCATGCTCTCATTCCTAGGTGGTATGTGACAATGAAAACAAGATTCAGGCTGGATTCTCCCACGCATACAAATATTTATTTGCAAGCTGAACTCAAACAAAGAACCAAACTAATAAACTCAAGGAAGTCCTAGCTTTCTGACTTTTGAGGTCATGTGACAGCACATTGCATGAAGATATGGCAATATTTGGTGGTGCGTTAGAAGTCAGGCTTTGAAATTCTCTGACTAGTGGCTATAAATAGAACTATTTAAAATCTTAAGGTGCTATTCCAAAAAGCATATGTTACCAAGGGACTCTGGAAATGTGTACATCTTTTACATACAGGACAGGGAGAGCTCCTTGTGTTACCTCTGGCTGATATACATATCTTACACTCTACTTGTTTCACAAAAGAAAACCATTTCCAATATCCATTATGCTAATTAGCAAAACCCCTGGTGTTGAAAGGAGATAACAATAGCTGAAAGTCTTTCAGTAGCTGTCCAGAGTGTGGCTTCTGCTTGGAGTCTCAAATTTTCACTAACCATGGCTCTCCATCTCTGTGGGTTTTACATCCACAGATTCAACAATCATGGATCAAAAATATTTGAAAAAAGTGCTGCATTGTTGCCAACAAGTAATATGGAGTTAAGTCTATGATGGGTGTGTCTGGACTGAACATGTAGAGGCTTTTTTTTTCCCTTGTACTTATTATTTCCTAAACAATACAGCATAACAACTATATACATGTCGTTTACATTGTATTAGAACTTATAAGTAATCTAGAGATGATTTAAAGTATATGGGAGGGTTTTGTAGATTACATGTAGATGCTACACTATTTTATATGTGGGACTGGAGCATCTGAGGAGTTAGGTATCTGCAGGGGTCGTGGAATCAATCATGGAAAATACAGATACCCAGGGACCACCATATTCCCAATCAGGATTCTTCTCATATGAACTAATTGCCCTCTAGGATTTGGATCAAAAGGGTATCTCCCAGTCAGGGTTGCCAGGTAAAATATATTTAACATTTGGGACATACTTATACTAAGAAAATATTTGGTATTTATCTGAAATTTATGCTTAAATGTGTTTTGTATTTTAATTTGCTAAATTTGGCAACTCACACTCTGTACTGTACTGAAGCATTTTGAAATAAACCACAGACTATATAATGTATACCTTTTTCAGGAAATATATTTGAAGTTAACATTTCCCTGACTTGACGGTGAACACTGACAAGCCTTACACTCTCAAGCTGCAAAAGGGCAGGCATTCTGAGCAGGTTTAACATAAGCAACTTGTTTTAAAAATCCTCCAAAATGAAGGGATGTTCCTGGTTCTCTCCATTCTCTCCATGGTCCTTCACTTATAATCTTTTGATGCCCAGGAACATACCCACTGACACCGATAACAGAATTCAGCAAGAACAGACCCACAAGCAGAGAAAGAAGCTCCTGACACTCTTTTCTGCAAATGTGTGTGTGCATGCGTGCGTGTGTGTGTATATGTGTGCGCGCGTGTGTGTGTGTGTGTGAGAGAGAGAGAGAGAGAGAGAGAGAGAGAGAGAGAATGTGTCTTATACTCTTGCATGAGAGAATGGTACTGCAGTGCTTGTTCCTGGTGGACAGGAATTACAATGATCTGATATTCTAGGTAGTTTCACATTAAAATCTTTTCCTTGTGTCGAGGATTTAAAATTCCTTGGTGGAGGGTGGGGAGAGACAGGAATAATAAAGACAGGATAATAGCACATTATCTGAAAGATTTTAGCCATCATTCGAAATGAAAATGAATATAATTTTTGCTCCTAAAATAAATTTTATTTTCCTAATTTTAACTTTTATCGTTGGTTGGGGGGGAATGCTCAAGGGAAAATAAAACAACATTGTCCCCAATTTCCATTCCTCATGTGTTTGAGGAAACGATAGGAGAGAAACCTTTCCTTATCTAAAAGTTAGGGTTTAAACAACTCCGAAATGCCCCCAAGAAGCTGAATGGTTAAAAAAAGAACCCAGTACACCCCCCATTTGGCCTCTGTACCTCAGGTGCTCCTGGGAAAGGTCCCTAAGGTGGGCAGACCTTCTGTGGGGTGCCCAGGGAGGCCGGCCCCCACCGCAGCACTCCCCACAGCTGCAGCTTCATAAAGCTTAATAAAAGGTGTGATTACCATGGCAACCTCAGCAACACTTTCAATAGATGGCCAATTATTATTCACTCATTTACTGTTTATTGTAGCGATGCCAATCACAATGCACTCCAGGAGTGTATTAATGGAGATGTGATCTGAGCTCAGGCCCTGGGGGAATAGCATTGTAATGCCTCATTCATTAGCATATAGCATTCTAGGTGGATGGGCACACAGCCACTCCCTCTGGTCCCCTGGTGGCCAACACAGCCCAAGAGCTAGTGCACACTCACTCATGAGCATACATACACACACACACACACACACCCCCCACACACACACACCACACACACGGAGAAATGGACATGGTCAAGAGGTCAATGCAGGACTCACTTTCTTGCAGGAAGGCCCCCATGCACACCTGGATTCCAAGACAAGCAGAGGGACAGAAACTTTGCTCAGCCCCCAGCTGGTATTTTCAGCAGGAGTTTTATTATTTTCACTCTTCCCTCTGAACTCTTTCCCCATTTCAAATTCTATAAACAAACACATTGTCTCCTTAGACCTCTGCCAAGCTCCGGGGAAGGTATACCACCCTGATGCCCTTCCGGGAGGCCTTCAAAGTTAGTGGTTCAGGACACTAGGGTGAGAGGGGGTTGTAGATAGTGCTCCTTCTTGTGTGAAAATGCCTCCTTTTATGAAAACTCTCCACCCTACTCCAAGGCCTGCTTCTTGCAATCCCCCCCACAACCGTTCCTCCCAACCTGGCAACATAGACACACCTCTACTTTCTTCTCCTGGTGAAGAAGCAGTGGCAGGATGATTTATTGAGATGTTAATTTGTTTTATCCTGAAAGCAATTTTCTCTCCCTCTTCAAAAAGGAAGCAGAGGTTACAGGAAGACAGCTTTCACCCTGTATTTCTTGGCTGGATTATGGTAGGCCTTCAGAGAGGGAAGAAGGAGCGTTAAGCACATTCAGCGGAAGAGAGGGATTTCCAAGGCTGGTCAGGGGAGAGGGTCTTAGAGGGAATGTCTTCTTGATGTACCCAAGGAGCCTTAGCAAGAGTCCCTTCTTATTCCCAAATCTGGTAGCAACAGAACCAAACACCCTCCAGTCCATGCAGGGCTGGAGATAATGTCAGTGGGGACCTATGCTTGTTCTGGGCATGCCCTGGACCAAGGGAAAGGTTAAGTAGGGAGGAGTCTCTGACACCCTGGTGGAATGGGAGCCCAATGTCAGATTTCATTTAATTTAAAAATTAAACAGAGTAGCATGACAATCCTTGTTCACCAGAGTACATGGTAAAAATCCACACTGGCTATACAGACTGGCAGCTTCGGTTACCAAGGAGACGCACCTGAAGCAGCCTGTTCTTCAGGGGCAGCTGATTCTTGTTCTTCCCTTCAATTATGGAGTCCTGAGGCTTCACCCTGATTCCTACAGTAGCTCCCTCTTGCTGTGCCAGTCAGGACTGAAGACCAACACGAGTGGGAAGGTGTGAGATGACTCACTGCTTTTGCTTGTCTCAGCCTCTGCCCAAGGACATGGAAGCAGTGTTAAAGAAAAAATTATCATGACGATTGTTAAAACGGTGAGGAAGATTTTATTTAGGGCTAAAGCAATAGGGGAGAGATGGGGCTCAACTCCAAATCCAACAAGAACAAGTGGAGATTTAGTCAAGAGCAGAATGAGGGGACCACTGGATGGAAAATTGCCAATAGGAGACATCAAGGGGAGGGGGTTTGTTGCTAAAGAGTGATCACATATTAAGACTAGGGAGATTCTTTCTAAACTGACTTAGCACAATCCTTGCTAAAATTGGGCTCTGCAGGGACAGACTCAGAAGCCCAAGGTCACGGCCATGTAGAGAAGAGAGCTCAGAGGAACCTGACTAAAAGTTTGGTCAGGAGAGAATCTCTGTCAGCAACCACTGGAAAGGAGCTGAGGGCTGGAGGTGCAAGTGTGGTAGGCAGTTGGACAGGCATGAGCAGAGCAAGGACAATGGGCCAGGTACAGTACATCATTAGGGCAGAAAACCCCAGGTGCCTAGCAATGGGCAAAACTGGAAAAACAAGGGCCTCACCTCCAGGGTAACCTTTCCTCCCCCAGAATATTGCTGGTTATGAGATTTAGAGCCTCTGACCTTTCCTCCCCTGGCATATTGCCAGTCATGTGGGTTGAACCCAGTTAGAGAAGGGAATGAACAAGAGGGCCAGAGGAAAACACTTAAGCATTAAGCACCCAGGATAATAAGGTTCTAACCCGAATCAAATACATCTAGGCCTCAGCTGAATTTCTGTTCCAGGCCCAGAAAAGAAACAAAATCAGTTAAGCAATGCCAAGGTTGACTTCAGGACCAGCTGCATTTACTAATGACCCCCTGTTCTGGTAACAACCAATCAGTGGAAACCACCATAACCCTGAAAGGACACACCAGGGAAGCTGATGAATATTCTATGGGGATCCTTCACTGAGGACTCTAGATAAATACCCTCAAGACAAGGGTTCAGCTTGACTCTCTTCAGGGAGCACGGTCCTGCCCTGTACCTTTCCCCACCCCTCCCTTCCCCCCAGGCCAATTTTCCTTGCCTCTCTCTTTCTCCTAAGCCCCAAGGGCCTTACTTTTTCCTCTGTAATTTGTTTCCTGAGCCCATTTCTTCTATGGCTCACTTCTTCTACCTCTGTGACTTTCTAAATAAACTTTCTCGCATAGTCTAAGTCTTTGCTCTGCATTCTCTCTTAGTCAGAACTCAAGTACAGAGATTGCTGAATGCAGGTCTGGTCTGATTCCCCAAGTCTAACACCTGGTGCCATTTTTGCCACCAAAAGAGCAAGAGTGAAAACTGAGAAAGAGGTCTTTGTTTTGATGCCAAATCAGGTAGCACTCAATGGGCAGCCAGCTAGGAAAGGAATGACTATGAAGCAAAGCTCTGAGAGGCTGAGTGAACCCATCAGAATGTCTTGCACTGGGTTTAGGCTGGACTCAGGGATCCTAACAGCCAGCACTATCATAAGTCAAGTCATTTCAGATAACCAGGAGATTTTTCTGTTGTAGGCTTTTCCTCAGAGAGGGATTCAAATCCTACCTTAACTAGTTTGCTGTCTGGTGAGTGTGGGCATGTCCCTCACAAGCTCAGTTTCCTCTTCAGGGAAATGAGGGTAAAGTGACCACTGTTGGGATTTTCAAGGGATAGTCATAATGGTGTTTATAAGGCCAGGAGAAGTTCTTCATTCTCACCGCAGTCTGGCAGGACCATATCAGCTGAAGGCTCTTCTTCCCATCTCACAGTCCCAGAGAAGACCTGCAGGCTTCCTGGAGGGGCCACAAAGCCCTGCTGTCTGAATGATCCTGCCCCCCTGAGACTTACTTCCCACCCATGAGATGGTGCTTATTCTTTTATCCATACATGGCCAGTATTAATCTATCTGGACAATTCCCATTCCATCCTACTCCACAGGAGTTCCTGTGGGGTCAATATACCATTTCCAGCTGTTTCTCATAGTGGTAGTAAGGTGTTGGAAGGGAGAGGGAGTGGCCAGACAACAGGGACTCCAAGAGCCAAAGGCCCAGAACAATCGCAGTGCGAGGCAGTAGTGGTGCCCAGGCTTTGGACATGACTCTTAACTCTCTATCAAAAGCTCCTGAAAGAATGAGACCCAGGAGAGGTTTTGAGGGAACAAGGCAGGGTATGGATAGAGTCCAGGAAGTAGCCTCACATGAGTAGCATGTAGGAGGACAGCTCTGACACTTTGACTTTAAATCAGCTCAACAAAATCATCTAGAATATTTTTTATGTGTCCTGCACTGACTGTACAAGACACTGAGAATACAAGGATAAGTAAAACTCAGCCAGGAACGCAAAAAAAAAAAAAAAGTTAATTAATACACTAGAGGATGGGTGCTATGTAGAGATCAGAGGCAAGCGGTGTGGGAACACAGGACAGAGCTACTGATTCTGCCAGGAGGGCCAGGAGAGGCTTTACAGGAGAAGTGAGTGTGAGTGTTCACCTGGCTGTTTAAACTCTGTGAGCAAGGCATAGAGGTGTGGAAATGCTTGGCCAGCTTGAGGAATGTGGCTCCCACTGGGGGCTGGAAGGAGGGCACCAGAAGACGAGGTTGAAAAGGCATTCGAGGGAAGCATGAGAAGGGCTTGGAAAAGCCACTTAGGCTGTTGGAACTTTAGAAAGGTTATTTTGATGGTAGCCTGGAGGATGGCATGAGGTGGAGAAGCGTGGGGATACAACTGCAAGGGACAAAGCCAATGTGGAGTAGCAGAGCTGGACCTTTGGAGCCAGATGGGTTTGAGCTCTGGCTCCTCACTCACCATGAAATGATGTTGGGCAGGTCCTTTAGCCTCAGTGATCCCCAGGACCCCTGCTTGTAAAATGAGGATATTAGATAATACCTCCTTGTGGTTGTGGTGAGGATTAACTGAGAGAACATTACCAGCTACCCAACACATTGGTCCTGGCTCATGTGGTATACAGCCAATAAACAAAGGTTTGCCTTCAGGCCAAACCATGGGAGGGATGAGTTTAAAGTAGAAGTGAAGGATGTAGAATAATGTCTAGCACACAGCAGACACTCAAAAAATATTTGTAGGAAGAATAACATATTGAATCTGGGAGAAGAGGAAAAAGGGAGTCAAAGATGATTCTGAAGTTTCTAGAATAATCCTTTGGATGGGCATTGATGATAGACAGGCTGCCTTAGGGCCTATTCCTCCTGCTCCCTGACTGCTACCACCAATTCCCCCATGTCCTGAAGGTGGCCTCTTCTCTGCCATCACAGCCAGCCTTGTTCCCTGGGGAGGGTGCCACTCCTATCTATATTTTGTTTTGTATATATCTTTAAAAGCAAAGAAATAATGCATGCTCACACAGCTGCAGTCCTTCACCATTCTGTGGGTGGGTGGCCATTCTAATGTCTGGTGAGAGGGGAGAGAAAGGAGAGTCATGACCAATAGGGAAGGGAGCTAGCCCTCCATATGCCAAGCTCAGGGCATTTTTCCACTTGGTCCTCACAGTGAACGTGTGAGTTTGGTACTATTCATATCATCCACATTTTACTGAGAGAGGAAAATGAGGCCCAGAGAAGATAAGAGACTAGTCTAAGATCATACAGCTAGTATTTAGTCAAGGCAGGGTCTAACCAGATTACCTGGCTTCAAAACCCTTGCTTTGTCCACTGCCCCTTCTAAAGAGCCAATGATTGAAAGACCAAGGGAATATTAGTGCCTTAGCTTCTTGGGGCTTCTATAATAAAATACCGTTGTCTGAGTGGCTTATAAACAACAGAAATTTATTTCTCACAGTTCTGGAAGCTGGGAAGTCCAAGATGAAGGTACCAGCAGACTTGGTAACTGATGAGAACCCTCTTCCTGGTTCATAAACAGTACATTTTTGTTGTATTCTCACATGGTGGAAGGGGCAATGGAGCTTCCTTGGGACACTAATAAGGGCACCAAATCCATTCATGAGGGTTCCACCCTCACAATCTGATAACTTCCCAAAGGCTCTATCTCCTAATACTATCATCACTTTGGGGTTAGGATTCAATATATGAATTTTGTGGGAACACATTCAGGCCATAGCAGTCACTAATACAAATGCTAAAAAGAAAGTGTCAGAGTATGAAAGACTGAAGAATAAATAAGGGGTGGTACATTTATGGGGGTCCTATTCTCCAGCCTTGAATAGGACCCATGTTTCAGCTAAAGCCACCCACCCTTTCTTGAACAGCAGCAGCTAGGCTGAGTCCTGCACTTTCCATCTGACTCTATCACTCTGCACCCTCTCCTCTGAGCTGCATTCCCCCACTAGCCGTCCTGTGCCCATAGGTCTCTTGCCACCCGTTTCCTCCGAGGTTCCTCTTGTCCTCAGGTGCTCAAGGTCCTATGGAAGACAGGCCCCCACATCAGGAGCTAAGCTCCAAAGAAAAATAGACTGACTGGTCAACCCACTCACCGTTAGGCACATCTCCAAACAGCCAAAGGAGCTCGTGGTACCCCTGAGGCTTAGTCGAAAACAGTGAGACCTAGTTAAAGAGGCCCCTTTTATGTGAGCTCCCCCAGAATGCATCATCTAGAATAATAATTATTGCTGTTGTTGTTGTGTTGTTGAAAATTCCAAGCTTCTAATCAGGGCTTGGTTTTCTGGTGACCAGTCCCCATCCTGCCGCTATCCAGGAGCTCCCTGCCACCAGTCATCTCATTAGCATACAAAAACACATCTTATCGCCCGGGCAATTCCGAAGGACTTAAAAGCTCTCTGTCAGGAACCAGGATCAAAGAACAAATATATATTTCTTATCACAAAATTCAATTGCTGTCTGATGAGTGACAAGCTGACGAACAGGGCATGAGGATGTTGGACTGGGGCAACCCTCAGGAGGGGTGGTTGGGCCCCAGGAAGGAGGGCCTCCTGAACTGGGTCCCTGGAGGCTGCTACCCATCCTCAGTACCCAGAAACAGAACCAGGTGATGCCATTGCTCTCTATCTTGTTGGGTGCCCTCAAAGTGTAACCCTGAGCAAGTGACTTAAACTCTCAATACATTTTCTTCATCAGAAAAATGGAAATGACAATATTCATTCTGTATAAATTACAGGATCTCATGGGGACATAATGAGATAATGAACACAAAGTGCTTTATAAACTGTAAAGTCCACACAAATGAGGCTCTATCATTAATTATAGATGAGCACACACATGCCCACATATCCATATCTCTAGACACCCATTCATTCATAAAAATTCTCTTGCTCCAAAGAGAAATTAGCATAATGATGCAGCCCCCTGTGAAATTACATGCTGGGACCTCCCTGTGCCCTCCATCTTCCCTATGCCATTACCCACTTAGACTGAGTGCATTCAGGAAAATTGAGGAGGGGCTGAAGAGTTTTGAGAAGAGGCAGGTGGGTCTGGAGCACACTCCTCAAACCACACCTGCCCATTCTGCTAGGTGTTTGGGTTCATTTGCATTTCCTTGACATACATGCACCTGGGAACTAGAAGCAGCCCACCATCTTGGAGAAAATGCTTGGTAGAACAAGGTTAAAGCTGGATAGGAGGTTCAAATTTAACAGCTCTCTTTGGGTGCCACTGTTCATTCATTCATCCTCCCATTCAACAAAATTTATCAAGCACCTACTATATCTGTATTGAAATGCACTTGGTGTTGGGAATCCAAAGACAAGCAAGTTAGCCTCTGCCTTTGAGGAACTGACACAAGCAGCTACATAAGCAAGGCCAGGCTGTGCGGAACAGTGAACACATTTGGGAGTGGCAAGGCAGCTCTGGACAGGGGACTCTGGCCAAGCACTGCTGGACAAGGTGGGGATGACAGGGGAAAAGGCAGGAGCCCAATCCCAAACTCCATGCTGATGAGTTTGGACTTTATCCAGTGCAGAGTGTGAGCTGCTGATGACATTAGGAAAGGGAGTGAGGTTGGCTAACCAGATTTCCTTTCCTTTTTTGGGCTCTTCCCCTCTCTTTTACTATATTCCTCTTCAAAATTGGTAGCAGTTACATAGGTGTACTAAACCCAATAAGAGAATGTAAAGTTGCAGAAAGAAAACTTTCGTATTTTCTCCCACCCCATTCCTATTACTCCTCTACACCAGTGGTTCTCCCAGTGTGTTTCTGAAATAGAAGCATTAGCATCACCTGGGAGCTGGTTAGAAATGTCTTCTGATTACAGTTAGTAAGACTGTATTGTATATTTGAAAGTTGCTAAGAGGATATACATTAAAACTCTTCATTACAGGAAAAAAATGTGACTAGTTGTAGTAATGGCTTTTACTTAGAATTATTGTGGTAATCATTTTAAAATATATACTAATACCAAATCATTATGTTGGATACCTGAAACTGATATAATGTTACATGTCAATTGTATCTCAATTTTTAAAAATTGGGAAAAAAATGCAATCTGCTTCAAGCCCTTCCAGTGATTCTGATGTTTACTAAGGTTAAAAAACACTGCATTGAAATCAGTTATTTTCCACCTTCCCATGTTCATCAAACAAATATGAACATACACACACACAAATATGCCGCTGTTCACACTCATTGTTTTTTTGAAAAAACATCATACCCTTTACTAAGCTAGCCATTTATCTCATGTGGTGATATACCTCCTAGTCAATAGATGTGGAACTACCTCATTTTTTAAAATGTGTCTAATTTTCCAGTGCATGAATGTAGTAAAATTTATTTTACCATTTATTGTTCGAGAGTCAGGTTATTTAAGTAAGTTTATTTATTTAATTATGTTGACATCTAAAATAATGCTGCAATAAAATGGCTTTACCCACTCAGGTAAGTATTACATATGGGTGGTTGATTTTATTTCTACAGGATAGATTGCCAAAAGTGGGAATGCAAAATCAAAGTTTATGGTATTTTTAATGTTAATAGGTATTGCAGCTTACTAGTCACTGGAGTTGTAGCAATATTACAGTCCCATCAATAAAATACAAGATGTCTGTTTTATCACATCCTCACCAGCACATGATCTTGTAGCTCTTCAAATTTACATTTTAGAAAGCTCACTATGGCACTTCGGTGGGAAATAAATTTGATCCAATGGGGGAGGGACAAAATTGGAGGCCAAGAGTCCAGTTGGGGCACTTTTGGGTTAGTCCAGGGGAGAGGTGATAAAGGCCTGGAGAACTGCCAGAAAATCAAACTGCATGGAAGTCTGACAACCAAGGAGCTAAAGAAGAAACATTCATCCAGACCAGTGGGAAGGGCTGAGACGGGCAGAGAGGCGGAGAGGACATGAGGCAAGGCTGCAGTTGGAGGACCAGGAGGGCAAGACAGTGGCTGGCAGACTAGGCAGTCCCATGTCTGCATGCTGATAAATCGGAGAAACAGCTGGGGAGTGAGACACACTGTGCAATCCAGGGTTCCAGTGCAAGAAAAGAAAGCCTCAAAACTCTTGGAGGTAAAAACTGTGGTGGTTGCGGCAGCAGGAGAAACTCCCAGCGTCACAAGAGAAACCACTGGAGAGACTCACAGGGTCCTAGAACGTACACAAACTCACCCACCTGGGAATCACCACCAGAAGGGCCCAATTTGTCTGTGGGTAGCGGGGGAAGTGACTGAAAGCCGAGAGCTGAGCAACTGGCGTTATTCCCTCTCAGGCCCCTCCCCTACAGACAGCATCACAACTCAGTGACCTGGGTTGCCCTGCCCTGGCAAATGCCTAAGACTCCACCCCTTCCAAGGTAACAGGCGCGCTGAGACAAAGAAATATGGCCCTAATGAAAGAACAAATCAAAGCTCCAAACATAGAACTAAGCAATGAACAGATAGCCAGCTTATCAGATGCACAGTTGGAAACAACACTGGTTATCTGGATGCTCACTGATTTGGTTGAGTATGGTTGCAAAACAGAGGAAAAAGTGAAGGCTACACAAAGTGAAAGAAAGAAAAATATGCAGAGAAACAACAGTAAAGGAAAGGAAACTGGGACTCAAATCAACAATTGGAAGCACAAGGAAGAAATAAACATTCGACCAGAACAGAATGAAGAAAGAAGAATTCAAAAAACTGAGAAGAAGCCTCGGAACCTCTGGGACAACTTTAAACATTCCAACATCCGAATCGCAGGGGTGCTAGAAAGAGAAGAGGAAGAGCAAGACATTGAAAAGTTATTTGAACAAATAATGGAGGAGAACTTCCCCAATCTGGCCAAGGAAATAGACTTCCAGAAGATCCAGGAAGCTCAGAGAGTCTCAGAGAAGTTGGACCCAAGGAAGCACACACCCAGGCACATCATAATTACATTACTCAAGATTAAAGATAAGGAGAGAATCATAAAAGCAGCAAGAGAAAAGGAGGCAGTTACCTACAAAGCAGTTCCCATAAGACTGTCAGCTGATTTCTCAAAAGAAACCTTGCAGGCAAGAAGGGGCTGGCAAGAAGTTTTCGAAGTCATGAAAAGCAAGGACCCACATCCAAGATTCCTCTATCCAGCAAAGCTATCATTTAGAATGGAAGGGGAGATAAAGTGTTCCCTAGATAAGGAAAAGTTAAAGGAGTTCATCATCACCAAGCCCTTATTATATGAAATGTTAAAGGGACTTATCTAAGAAAAAGAAGATCAAAACTATGAACAGTAAAACAGAGGGCAAGGGGAGGGGGAAGGATGGGGGAAAAGGTACAGGGAATAAGCAGCATAAGTAGTAGGTGAAAAATAGGCAGGGGTAGGTTAAGAATAATATAGGAAATGGAGAAGCCAAAGAACTTATATGTTCAACACATGGACATGAATTAAGACAGCAGAAGGAGGAATGATGGGGGGTGGGGTGGTGTATGGTGGAGGGTAATAAAGGGGAGAAAAAATGGGACAGCTGTAATAGCATAATCAATAAAACATATATTTAAAAAAAAGAAAGTAGCTATGGGGTTCAGATCACTTTTGCCAACTGACTCATTTAATCTGCCTAATAATCTGCTTTCCAGATGAAGAACCTGGATAGTTTGTTGTTGAGACATTGTGATTTGTCTACATACCATAGGATTGCTGATCACTTCCTCAGCCATCTACAGCCCATTCTAAGGGAACAAGCCCCACCCTAACCCTCCATTGCCTAAGTAGCACAGGACCTTGTTCTTCCAGTCTTGGATAAGTAAATGAGGGATGGGCATGGGACTGATCCATAATGATATGTGGTCTTAGGGGTCAAAAAACAGTTAGGCTCTTTCTGTGGTTTGAGCAAAGACATTGAGAGGAAAACTGCCATTGGTGCTTGTAGATGGTAGAGTGGCAAGTCTGTGCAAAGACAGGGCTAGGAAGACTATGGGCCCAAATAAGTTGAAATTATAGGTGACTAGAAATGATGAGTAAGCAGTGTAAGCTGACTGAATGCAAAGAGAGCAGAGCAGATGCACAGAGGAAGGCCAAAATGCTGAGACAGAGACGCTACCATGGACCCGAACCCACCTGCACTTTCGTTTCCCATGCAACCTGGCAACACTGCAGCCCCTGCCCCAAGTACCTAGAAGATGTCTGCATCCTCAGTAACCTCTCCCCTTCCCTTCATACACACTTGAGTGTCCTAGTGATCTCTGCTCCATACAACCACAGCTCTGACAAGAACAAGGCCACAGAGTCCACGGAAGTTAGCGTTTAGATTTACTAAATCTGAAGTTATTTGACTTCAAGTGAAAGCTATGCAAAGAAAAAAATAATACTTTGGTCTGTCATTTACAAAGTGCTTTCTATCTACATTATTTATTTTAGTCAGGTCCCAATGAGAAGATAGAAGTTCAGAGAAATTAAATACCTTCTCCAAGAGCATACCATTTATTGGTGGATGTGTGTGGGGGGAGGTGGTGGTCTTGGAATTCTGCTCTTTGGATTGCAAAGCCCAGAAGGTCCTACTCACCCTGCCGAGATGATACCAGGTGATGGGGTCCTGTCGCCTTTCCCCATTTTACTCCCCACCCATGTCCCCTGCATCACCTGGCTATAGTTCTAAAACTTCATGCTCTGTGCTTCAGCTGAGGCATGTGAGTTCTAGTTCAAATGAGGGTCTTGGCAGACAGATCCAAATGCTCAATTCATGATTCACATCTAGGGCCTGCAGTGTGCTCTTGAGGGGGTTAGTTAGAAGACCCCCACCATTCAAAGAGGCTCCCCCCACAGAAATGAAATCCCCATACCCTTTTGATAAAGCCTTTCCTCAATTAGATCTCTGTAAAAAGACATCTATTTTAACTTTGCAGTGAGTCATTAGTCTCCATCAACACAGGAGCATGAATAGCTTTAAAAAACAAAAAATGACTAACATTTATTGAATGTTTATTATACTTCAGACATTGTGCTAAGTTCTTATGTAAATTCACTTAAAACTCCCAATAACCTTATGAAGTAATTATCCTTATTTCTCAGATAAGAAAACTGAAGCTAAAGGAAGTTAATTAACTTGTTCAGGAATACAGGGCTAATAGGTGGTAGAACCTGGGATCGAACTCTTGCAGTCTGCCTTCACTGAGCCTGTCAGATAAGCTGGATCTTCTTCCAGAGGGCAGGACCTGAGGAAATGGGTCATGAAAGAGGGAAGTCTCCTGGTGGGCAGAGAGGGGTGGGGGACACCCATAGTATCTGGTGCTCCTTGGCCAGATAGGACCTGGGCCAGGGCCTTAAGGAGTCCTGAGCATCTGGAGACAGGTCAAGGGCACTGGGTCATTGACTTGGAGAGTAGGCATGTAATTGCAAAAGCAGAAGAAGGGAGGGAAGAAAGTAGTTTCCTGAGGAGACAGAATTAACCTTCTTCACACATTTTTACCTAGGGGCCAATCACCTTTCCTCCCAGATTTCCATCATCCTATGGCTGCCTCAGGCCCAATCTAGTGGACAAAAAGGGACCATGTTTTGAGACAAAGCCTGGAGACAAATGTCCCATCTGACCCCACCAATTGCAGTCTCAGCCACTCCCACTGGGAATCCCACTCGAGGATTCCTGGTCTTCCCTGGGACATTGCAGGCATGGCATTTCCACCTGGTTAGGAATCAGGAACCCCTGGTGCTGGACTGTGAGTCCCAATCAACTGACTGAAACTTTAGTTAAGGCAGCTCTTCTCTGTGGTCTTGAGATTCTCGTTCTGAAAAATGTAGGCATTTAGTGACATTGTTGATGATCCCTCAGACTCCCACCAGTTCAAAGTGTTCCAAGTAGAAACGTCATCAGCTCGGGAACCAGAAGGCCCTAGGTTCAAGTCCAATCCAATCACTTACAAGTTGTATGACTCTGGGTGAGCCATAGGATATCTTCACACCTCACTTTCCTCAGCTCTGTAATGGGACAAGCTGATCCACTTATATCCCAGGCTTGCTGGGAGTGGGATCATGCCTATGAAAATGCTGTGAACTTTATGCATACAGATACAAGGTGTCAAAATCTGTAATTTCTTCCTTCAATCTCCCCTGAAGCTGGATTGGCCAGGCTCTTGTACCCCAGCTCCACAGGGACCAGAATCCTGAAGGATGGCATGGAGTAAGCATCACCCTCTCTTGGGCCCGGTCTACTCAAGATCCTCACCCAGGATGGCCATATTCCCAGCACAAGACGTGGTTCTTCTCTGCCACAAATCATGTAGGATTTTTCTACCTGTCTGCATGCCAATGTCATCTCTGAAAGTCACATCTGCTCCCTGGACTGTAGTCACCTCCAAGTTGCACTTGGGCTGTGAGGGTTTGTGACAGGAGGCACCCAGCCCCATCTGCTCTGGAAAGCAGAAAGAGCTCAATGCACAACCAGTTCACAGTCCATTTTTCAAAGTTTGACGTCAATTTGCGGCCTTAGATTGGTTTTTGTTTCTCCGTACTTTGTTTTCTTCTTCGTGATGAATGGTTATTGTCAAGCTGGCTTCGAGGAAGCGATAGGCAGAAGGTGGGGGCTGGGGTGGAGATAACACAGCGGTGGGTTTCCTGGTTGGGTTATTGTTTACATTTCTTTTTTAAGGAAGAAAATGGAGTGGGAGGTACCTGAGGTCAGGACTGGGTCATATAAGATGGATACCAGGGTCATGTTGTAGCTGCCTGGTCCTTTCACTCAGGCTGGGAGATGCTGAGACCTCTTCCCCTTTCCTTTCCTCAGAAGTACATGCCTGGTCTGGGGGACAAACAGCATGTCACAGCTGCAGATGATGCTGTCAACTGCAGATAAATACAACCAAAACAGACCCAGGAAATTATTTCCTCTTAATGGAAAAATTATCAGGCCTTAAGCAGCCTGATCTTAGGGCTTTTAGATGTGCACAGAGAAATATACTTGAGTCTTCTCTCAAGCTCCCCTCTGGGAAGGGTTTTGCAGAAACTGTCTTCTCCCACATTCTCTGCTGGGGCAGAAGAGCACACACAACTGGTTGAAGACAATAGGATCTCACAAATCTTAGATTAGGATCATACACTTAGGTTTCTTAGGGTCTTCCGAAGTATGAGATTGAAAGAATATTAGAAATCCCCCTGCCAACCTCTGTTAGGTCCTAGAGAATTGAACTGAGTCCCAGAGAGAAATGACTTCCCAAAGGTCCATGGTCACTTAGCAGCATGACAAGGAACTAAGGCTTTTGACTCCAATTTCACTTCCCATTACCCAAAACATTCTGGTCAATCTGGTCAATCCTTGCAGGTCTCTGAAGCCTCTTACATCATTCACTCAAACAAACATAGCCCTGTGGGTCCAGGAACACTGAATTCTAGGCAGGTCACTGCCCTATTTAAGATGATGCTAGTGGTACATTAGGATTTGCCCACAATTCTTCTTCCCTTCCTACTCTGCCATGGCTCACAGTCTGCAGAGTAAACATCTCCACCTTATTGACTCTGGACTTGTGACTTGCTTTGATTAATGGAACGTTAGTGGATGTGCCATGAGCAGAAGCTTAAGTGTGCTTGCATGGTTTGGTTTGGTGGTTTGTGCTTCTGCAGTCTGCCATGAGTTTGTCAATCCCAGAATTAGGCACATGTGAGGTAGATTTGAACACAGGTCTCAGCCCGAAGCAGAGCTGCCACACTTGTCAACAAACAGACCTGTGATGAAGAATATAATTGCTTGTTGTCATAAACTTAGAGTTTTGCAAGGGTATCACAGCCAAAATCTGGCTGATGCAGTACTCCAGCTTTCCCCCATCAAGGCAGGGCCTGCACCAGGTTTCTTCTCCTGGTCATTGGGGACGTTCTTGGCATTACAGAGGGACAGGGAAAAAGGACCAAGAGACACTGATAAGGCTGAGAGGTGGCTCTAACCTTGTAGAGCAAGCTTTACAGGCCTTACTGTAAGGGCTAAATGTGGTCCAGGTCTACCTCCTTCTTTTTCTTCTAGGTGTCCCCATGGCAGGACACCTAAGGTATTCGTCAGGAGAGGGTAATTGTTATTTCAAAAAATCCCTAAGTCTCAGGGGTTTGAATAGTACATGTTTATTTCTTAATCATTTCATGATCTGAACTGGCAGTAGAATTGGAAGGAGAGGCTCTACTGCACGTAGTCATTCAGAAATTCGGGATGCACCAAAGAGAATGTCTTTGCCATTCTCTCTAAAGCCTTAGAATCCTCCCCTGGATCCACTTCATCCAGCCAGGTACTGAGCAAAAAAGACAGTGTAGAACACCTCTTAGAAGACTTTAGAGCTGAATCTGGAAGTGGCATGCATTTTTTCTACCCACATTTCATTGGCCGAAACTCAGTTAAATTGACCAATTTTCTGCAAAAGAGTCAGGGAGAATAGAAAATGTAGTTTAACTGTATGCCAAAGCTGAGAAGAGACACATTGGTAGTGGTGAGCAACCAATCTTTGCAGTAGCTGTAGTGTAATTCTGTCTGTGTCTATGCCATATTGGTCCCTCCTCTGCCCAAGGTAACAGATTGTACCCTATAGAAATTCCCTGTGGCTAACCTCTTATGGGCTCATGGAATTTCTCTAGGTTCCTCCTGCAATCGGAACACTGCCTCTCTTCTAGTCTGTTCAGTTTCCATTGCCTCAGAACCAAATTTCCCCTCTAAGTCTGCCTGACTCTGGTTAGTTTCTTCCTAGGAGCCTTCTTCTTAGACCCACCCCATTTCATTTCTTTCTCCAAACACCACAGCCACTCCTGAGCTTGACCAGTCTTCTGCGAAACCATACTCTGTCCATTCCTAGAGAAAGAAAGAGCTTTCATTTAATCAGAAAAATGGAACCTATTTTGAGTGATTGACCAGAGGGGTAATGTTATAATGAAAATAGAGTTTAAGAAGAGTCTAACTCTCTTCTTAATGAATGAATGAATTAGAACTGACTGAAAGGGATTGAGATTGGGGACAGGGAGAACAATTAGGAGACTACTGTCATAATCTAGGAGAGGGACGTCAAGAGCTTGAACCAGAGCTGAGGTAGCGGGGACAAGAGAGAAGAAGGCATCTAAGAGATGATTGGAAATACAGATCTATGCTTAGAGGCACATCTGGCTTGGGAGGTAGAGAGAGGTAGTAGGCAGCGCCATGCTCCAGGTTTGCAGCCCTGGGCTGGCAGTGCACTTCCTAGGATCTCTGATTGCCTGAACCCACCTGCTGCCCTCCCTCAACTCATCCCCACCAAGGAGAAAGAAGACCTGGCCCTTCCAATCTACTTGGAAGGAATGTGCAGCTACATTTAATTAAAAGTATCTACACAGAAACGAGATTAATTAAGTCTCTTTTACCCAGGAGCCTTCTCTTTGTATTCACTTAAATGAAGTTTTAAATGTTGTCTCAATGTTATATCTGGGCAAGATTTCTCCAGACAACATTTCACGTGGCTCCAAGGCTCCTGCATAGCTGGCTAGAAATTATTTAGTGATGAGAACAATCCAAGGACAGTTAACCTGGGGGTTGGGAGCCAGGCTGAGAGAAGGGTGATGGGAAGCACCCTAACACCCTTCACCATCCCTCAGCCTGCTTATCTTTTCCTTAGAACCATTTCTTAAAAACATTATTTCAGAAAAGTTCATCATCTGGACAATTCTAGTAAGGTACATGCTAAGTGGGAAAGTGGAGATGTGGAGTACACTATAGTCATTTACCATCAAGTAGAGCCAAGCATCTGAACACTATCTTTTTTTTTTAAATCTTTACCCAAGGATATGTTTATTGGTGACAGAAAGAGAGAGAAAGAGAAAGAGAGAGAGAGAGAGGGAGGGAGAGAGAAACACATCGATGTGAGAGAGAAACATCGATCAACCTGTTGCCTTCATACACAGGCCAACTGGAGATCAAACACACAGCCTAGGCATGTGCCCTGACAGGAATCGAACGCATAACCTTTTGGTGTACAGGACAGTATTCCAACAAACTCAGCCACCTGGCCAGGGTTCAACACTGTCTTAGCCCTTCAATAGGTCTATGCAGATGATGAGCCCTGAGATTGAAGAAGGCATATATCAGACCCTGAGTCTTGAATTCATCCTTGAACCTTTTCAGCCTAATTAGGATAGAGGTCTGTACAGAGCATGACAATTTCTGCTTCTGGTTTCTGTCATTTAAACACAAAAGAGATTCCAGTATTGGATCAGATGGTACCATTTGTAGTGGAAAATTTAGATATTCAGTTTTATCTATACTGTCCAGACTTGTATCATTATTTACATAATTTTCTCAGCATACATTGAGCACCAAAAAAAGTATGAGACCTTGTGTGAGATGCTAAAGTTGGAGGAAGGAATGGGAGAAAGGCCTCATTCTTGACCTCTTAGAGTCTCTGGAAAAGATGAGAACCCAGCATTACAAAGTGCAGAATTAATGCCAGTAAAAGAACTCCTTCTAGCACACTGTGGAAGCACAGAGGAAGGGCATAAAATCTGGCCTAGGGATGTGGCATCTTGAAGTGCTTTCTAAGAAAAAGTGAATAGCAAGCCATACAAGATGAGTAGTGATCATCCAGATAGAGAAGAAGGTGTTCCAAAAGGGCAAGACTTACTCTGCTTAGCCAGGGCCCCTGAGCAGTGTAACCTGGTGCAAGACCCCAACATGAAGAGCAGCACCTTGGCTTCAAACCCAGGTCTACCTCCTATCCATGAGCCAACTCTCTGAACCCACGGCTTCCTCAACTGTAAAGCGAAGGAAATAATTCATTACGCATTTCACAGAATTTTGTGAAAATCAAATAGAATAATTGCTGAACTGAACCCATGCCAATCTCTCCAGAAATCTGAAGCTGGGTGAGACTGAGCCTCTCTCTGGGACACTGGGGAGCTGCTAATTCTGGGGAAAATTCCAGTGAAGCTGAGCCCTTCTCCCCACCCCACCCACCACCCCATTCCTTCAGTTAGGTTCCAATTCCTTGGAATAGCTTCAGAGAGTGCCTTATTAGATATGCCAAATGCTGTTTCAGAAGCAAAAAAAAGAAAAAAGACACACAAAAAAGAAAAACTCAATTAGACACAAGAAATCAATTCTGTTTTAATTTATTTTCACTCTTCTCTTTGTTTCCCCCACCTCCTCCTCAAGATAGTATTCTACTATCACTCTCCCTAACCCCTCTACTGGGTAAAGCTTGGGCCAGGGATCCTGGACTCCTGGCACTTAGTCACTGGTCCTGTCTGGACATGGCCACTTTCATTCTCACGACAACAGGAGGGAAGTGCCTGCATGATAAAGTGCTTTCACACCAATAGCATGCTTCAAACAAAGGGCCTCAGAGTCCCTTGGGGCACACATGATCTGTGTCATGTTAGGTCCTCTTCCTATACCATCGGCAGAGAATTTTATGGCATTTTTTTCAGTCTGTGCTAGAAGCTCAACAAACTCAGGAATTAAGGTGCATATTTCATGGCAGGCACTTCATCAAGCACTGTTCTGTTCCATTTGCTAATTGTCTTATGCTTGTGTATACTGCTTCCTTAGCCACCCTGTGAGCATCTTAAAATCATAAACCATAGCTTCTAACTCTCTATTAAGCCAGCAGTTCCAAGCATAATAGTGAGCTCTCAGTTTAATATCGACTGGTTGGCTGAGCTCAGCATCAACCCCACCAACCTGACCCTCTTTCTGAGCCACAGGCTCTTCCTGACTCCTGAGCCTGACTCCCCACAGACAGGGCTGCCTACTCAGTTCCTGCTTCACTGCCTGTATTAGTTTCCTGTGGCTGCTGTTTCTGTAACAAAGTACTACTAACTGGGTAGCTTAAAGCAACAGAAAGGTATTCTTTCATTCTTCTGGAGTCTGAAGTTTGAAATTAGTATCATTAGGCAGAAAACAAGTTGTCGGCTGGGTTGTACTCCCTCCAGACGTTCCAGGGGAGAATCTGTGCCTTGTTACTTCTAGCCTCTAATGGCTGCTGGGACTCTTTGGCTTGTGGCCACATCACTCCTGTTCACTGTCGAAATCTTCAAGTCTTTCTCTGCTCTGTCTTCACATTGCCTCTCAGGGGAGGGTGGGTGGGTGGCTGTGTGTGTGTGTGTGTGTGTGTGTGTGTGTACTTTCCCTTGGATTCTCTCTTACAAGGACTCTTATTGTAACAGTGGAAAATTGTAATGGGGAATTATAATCCACTCCACAATCCTTTTAACATTTTTTCTGTAAGTGCTGATGTTGACTAATGTGTAGCTTGTAGATGAACAGCATGTTTGTATAGGAATACTAGGAACTAACTTCAAAAGATACAGACTCTGACCTTCAGGCACCCCAGCTCCAGGAGATTTGCTGACCTTTAACCATGGAGTCAAGATGACGTAAAATGAAGATGACATGAATCCATGGTGAGTAAACCAGGATGATGCACACAGGACTGTCACTTGCCTTATCGGAATGGACTGTGCTCATCTGCACATAGAGAACTTTACAACCCCCTCCCTGATCTCTTTATTCTGTTCCCCTCTCCCTCCTTATACAAACCTCTGCCTCCACTGAGAGGTGGAGATGGGCTTTGAGACATGAGATTACCATCATCCAGGTGGCCTGCATCTGAAAATAAGCCACCTTCCTTTACATCAGCACCTGCCTCTTGAGTATTGGCTTTCATAGCGGCAGGCAGCCGAACCTACTTTTGCTTAGTTTTTGGTGACACTAGATGGGACAAGATGGACTCCAGTAAGGCCCAGAGGGCCCAGGCTGGAGTCCCAGCTGCTTGTGGCAGGCTGACCCCATAGCAGGGACTACAGGAATTTCCCAGTAGCTTCCGAAAGTTCTTTATTTCAGGGTATCTTCCTGATGTCCTTCTCAAGGCATCTGCTGCCTTTAAACACTTTGCTGATGAAAGGAATTGGGTTGAGGGTGGGCTGATGAGCTCAGTGTGTGTAAGTCACTAGTGTGCACAGCCAGGAGCCCCTGCCCCACTACCTTGAACCATTTGGGATTCTGTAGTAATCAAAAGGCACCACTTGGACAGAGGCATGGCTCAGTGACAAAAAAAAAAAAGAAAAAGAGAGAAAGAGAGAGAGAGGAAGGAAGGAAGGAAGGAAGGAAGGAAGGAAGGAAGGAAGGAAGGAAGGAAGGAAGGAAGGAAGGAAGGATGGAAGGAAGGAAGGAAGGGAGGAAGGAAGGAAGGGAGGGAGAGAAAGAGGGAAAGAAATCCCAGTTCCCCAGTCTGGGATTTGGTTGGAGTGCTCTTTTTGTGCGGGTTTAGGTATTGTTTGCTTTTCTTGTTGCTTACTGCTTTTTAATTGTCTATTAGTTTTGTTCCTCCACAGGAAGAAGTCTGTTTCTGTTTGAGAGCTCTCATCTGTTTCTCTTGTCTTTCTGAAATGAAACTGGTTACAGTTTTTTTGCTTGCTTTCTTGTCTTTTGGGGACTTGGTTTGATCTTTGCCATTTTGCATATACCAGGAATATCTTTGTTGTTTGGGCTGTACCACTTGGACCTTGTGAAAGGTCAGTCACGGTACTGGTTTGAGTGAGATAAATGTCTCTGCTTTTTGGGCTTCATACCATTTGGACCACGTCAGGGTCATTTGGAGTACTGGTTGGTATGACATAAGATTCTAAGGCTAGTCCCAGTCCCTCCTTCACACTTCGTCTTTGCTTTAGATTGTGTTTTTGTTTCTGTTTTGAAAAGGAGCAGCTCAGTCTCCATCCCATCAGAGTCCATTAGGTCGCAGTTTAGACTAATTAGAACTGTTTGCTAATGGTTTAGTAAACGGGATAAGATCTCTAATGTGCAAGCTTTCATGTTGTTACATCATAAGGATTCTACTAAGAAAGTATTTCAATTGATGGTTTAAAGAGGGAAAAGGATCTCACTCCCCTCTCAGACAGTAAAACTCAGAGAGAAAAGAAAAAGAAAAATGAGTCTTTTAAGCACTCTGAATTCTCTTTCTGGAGACCCAGGAGCTGCAGTCCTGGGAACAAGCTCAAGGCTGGTATCTCCCCTTCTTCTCCAGCCTCCTCAAAGTTGTCAAGGGCACTAGATAATGAAATAGCTTACTTTTGAGCACACTAAAGGAATGCAGTAATCACCAAGAATAAAAATATGAGTGGATTTGCCAACTGAGAAAAAACTTTCTGAAAATTATGAAACATATTCATAAGTTTGTCAATCAAAAAAATACTAATTACTCACTTTTAGTTGTCACTAAAAATGGAAAATTCTAATTAAGTTGGGAAAGAACATATGGTTTTGGAAACAAAAGGTGTAAATTATGGCAATGCATTTTGAAGGAAATAAAATTGATAGTAGGTCATGCTAAAGTTGGTTATTTATGGATGACTTAAAAGGGCAAACTAAAAGGGACTAGGAAAGTTGCAGAGGTCCTGTGTAAGTTGAAGAGGGTCTGTACATGTTGAAGAAGGATTGTATAGAGGGAAGAAACAAAAAGAAAATAAATTGAGGAAATAAAAAACAGGTGAGAAAGGATTAAGGAAAGAGACATACAGGAAGAAAAGACATTGGAGGAGGAATTATAAAGAAGGAGAATGGAAATGGGAAAAAAGAATTAGAAAGAAAAAGAAAGGTACATAGATAGGTAGTAAAGCAAAGTGATAATTTTAATGACAAATGGAAAAGCCAAAAGCTCCCTTTGATTTTCCAAAACCAATTGTTACTTTCCAAAAGAAACCCTAGGTACAATTGACAGTGGGAAACAAATTAATTGATTTCTTGGTCTGATATACTTTCATTTGTAATTCTGATTGCTTAAAATGTTCTTACCAAAAAAAGCAAATTCCTTTGTAAGTTCATTGTAATCAGGTCTATAACTATGTCATTTTAGGTCATTTTTTTGGTCACTTAGAGACAATCACTGTTTTACTCTAATGCATTTGCAAAAAACATTACATCTCCTAACTTATTCTAAAATATGAGTTTCTGAGAATAAATTTTCAAATCATACCTTTGAAATAGAGGAGATTTTTAGGGCTCTGGGGAATGACTGTGTTTGTAAACATGTAGACAGATAACAGGGATAAACAGGAATAGATTGTGGGACAGAATGAGGATAATTGTTCTTGTGACTTTGTTCAAAATATTGCTAATTTTTTTAAAATTGATTTCTTAGAGAAATTTGGTAAATTGTAACAATATTTTGCATGTATGCTTTTCTTCCTATTTGATCCCTCCAGAATTTAAAAAATCTTAATGAGTATTATTATTTTAATGGCAATATATTTGCACAAACTCAATAGGAATCTGATTTCTTCTAGTTTCCAATTGTGGTTTTATTAGCCAAAGCTTTGGCCCAAATATCATATGTGAGAGAGACATGCTTAGACTCTGGATGTCATCAAAAAGCTTTAAGAAATAAAAATGGACTTGGAAAGACTATAAAAGCCCTTTGGAGAAATGACCTAGTACCTTGCTTATGCATATGGTTTGTGGCAGTCTTTCCAGGTAAGGAGTGAAGGTTGCTTTCCTGGGAGATGGCAAGGAAAGAGCCTCAAGATATTTTGGAGACCTTGAGAACCTGAAGAGTTTACCCAAATCTGTAGGTGTTGCAGGTAAAGCCTATGGCAATATAGTTTCTTGGCTTCAAAGTTGCAGGACTAATTAAAGTTCAATCTAAAAATTCCTTAAGACATTCCAGCAAAGCAGATTTTAAAAAGTCTATATGATCAATTGCTATTCCTGTTGTGTTTATGCAAAAAATCAGGCCAAATTGAAACTGGTCTTAATATAGTACATGAATTGGTCTTGATTTGGCTCTTTGATAAAAATGAGGGTGATTTTAGGAGAAAATTTATGTTTCAAAAGAATCTATTATACACAGTTATGAATATTAAACTCTAATTCAATGAATTGTCTGTAAAGTTTTATTTTTCACCTATGACCTAGACTGAATCCTAAACTTTTCTAGTTTTCTGAAATGTTTTGGCTACAACTATCTAACTTCCATAGAAATGTAAGAAAAATTGACAGTGGGGATTTGCAACAGTTGAAAATTTTAACGGTGGGAAATTGTAACCCACCCCACAATTCTTTTGAAAATTTTCTGTAAATTATGAGTCTGACTAATATGTAACTTGTAGATGAACAGCATGTTTGTATAAGAATCCTAGAAGCTAACTGCTCAAAAGATACCGATTCTGACCTTTAGGCATCCAGCTCTGGGAGATTTGCTGACCTTCAACTGTGGAGCCAGGATGATATGAAGCCAGGATGACTAAATCAAGATGATGCATACCAAAATATCACTTGTTTTATTGGAATGGACTTTGCTAGTCTGCATGTAGAGAACTTTTCAACCCCCTTCCTTGATCTCTTTGTTCTGTTCCCTTCCTCCTCTTTGTAAAACTCTGCCTCCACTGAGAGGTGGAGATAGGATTTGAGACTTGAATCTCCCATCATCCAGGTGGCCAGCATGTAAAAGTAAACCACCTTCCTTTACATCAGCTGCTGCCTCTTGAGTATTGGCTTTTATAGTGGCAAGCAGTTGGGCCTGCTTTCGATTACAATATAATACAGTAGCATTTAGTGCCTGCTTGGGAAAATTCAAGATAATCACACTATCTCAAAATCCTTAACTTAGTCATACTTGCAAATGTTGTTGGTGGCAAAAACAGCACCAGGTGTTAGGCAAGCAGGGTCAGATGGACCTCGGTTCAGCAACCTCAGTACTTGAGTTCTGGCTAGGAACGAATTCAGAGCCAAGACTCAAACTATAAGAGTAAGTTTATTTAGAAAGTCACAGAGGTAAAAAGAAGTGAGCCAAAGAAGAAATGGGTTCAAGAAACAAGTTACAGAGGCAAAAGAGGGACCTTTGGAACTTAGAAGAGAGGAAAGTAATAACACTCTGATGTGGAAGAAGAGAGAGAAGGGAAAGGCACGGGCATGCTCCCTGGAGAGAGAGGCTCTGGGTCCTCAGTCCTAAGGGCTTTTAAGGATGGAGATTTTAAGGGAAGTCCCAGGGGAGGATCTCAGTAGACTATTCATCAGCTTTCCAGCTGTCCCTTCAGGGTCATGGTCTCTGCTGATTACTGGGTGCCAGGGTCAGGGGTCATTAGTCAATGTAGCTGGCCCCGAGGTCAGCCTTGGCATTGCTTGTCTGACTTTGCTGCTTTTTTAGGCCTGGAACTGAAATACAACTGAGGCCTGAATGTATTTGTTTCAGGTTAGAACCTCATTGTCCTAGGGTTTAATGCTTAAGGGCTATTCTGAGGCCCCCTTGTTTATTCTCCCTCTAAGGGTGTTTAACCTGCATGACTAGGAACATAGAGGAGAAAAGGTCAGGGGAGGGTCCAAACCACATGACAACCAATATGAAAGGTCAGGGGTCTAAAGCAAATGACCACTGATATGCTAAGGGGGAAAGATCACCCTGGGGATGAGGTCCTTTTTTTCCCACTTTTGCCCACCACTAGGCACCTGGGGCCTTCTGCCCTGGTGACCTTCCGTACCTGGCCCATTTTTGCTCTTACTTACTGCCTGTCTTACTTACTGCCTATCACACAAAAACCCTTTTTCTGAACAAGGAAACATTCACAGGCTTTTAAGGTTAGGACCTGATGTCTTAGGGGGCACTTTTCGTTTACTGCACTACCCCCCCACAACCTCTTCTGATCTTGAACAAGTGCCCAAGTGTCCTAGAGCACCTTCTCTGAGTCTCTGCTCTCACTTCTGTGGTCCAGGGATGATTTTTCTGTATCCACTACTTCCTCAGAGTGGTAGTGAAGACTGAGAAGTAATATATATACTGAAAGCATTTTCTAAGCTGTAAAGCCCCACACAAATGCAAGATGATATTATTGCCCTGGGAGAGTGGCAAGTTCAGCACTTGAGAAAACTAGCAGATTTAAAATATGTGAGGGAATAGAAAACCAATGTTATTCAAAAACCTCATTTACACCCCACACCAAAGCCTCCCGCCCTCCTTACCTCCATTCTCCCCTGTGGCTATAGGGGTGTGAAAGAGACCTGTCTTGGGGTGGCTTTGTGGCCTGAATACAAATCATTCTTCACAGCTTGCTTCCAAGTCCAATAAGCCAGAAGGAATTGGTAGAGAGATTTAACGATATGTATTTCAAGAAAAAGATGAAAATGTGTCTACTTTTAGGAGATGCAGTAAAAATGCATCAGCCCCACAATAAACTTTGCAGTGAAGATGCATAGAGAAGAAACATATAACACAGCCAGGGCAGTAATGTCTCATTTACAGGGAAGTACTCTCAGAGATCTATTAGAGGTTGCCCCTGCCCATGGCCAATAGCACAGCCTTTGCTAACTGTGGGATCTCACCCTCCAGCTGCTTCTAGCCTCTGCAGGAAGCCTGTTGGTGCCTGACCCTTGCCCCCCGCTTTGAAGTCCACATGAGATAAGCCTACTGAAACAGTTCGAAGACCAGTTATATCAGGACTGGAAAACTATGGTCCACAACTAAATTCAGCTCACTTTTTGTTTTCTTTTTCTTTTCTTCCAAGGGTTTGGAATCTTATTTCTTATATCTAATTTCAGCACGCCCTGCATCATTAGCCTACATAGCACATCCACTCTGTCAGGGAATGGAGAAAGGAAGCACTTCCTACCAGCTTCCTCCTCCTTCTCCACCCTCTTTTCTCTACCCACCAGCACAGTCTGCATGCATGCTCGGACTGGCTCAGATGAGTTTGTCCCACATTTAGTACCTTCCTCTATCCCAGCTGTCTGTCCTCTCTGCCTGCCCAGGCTCTGGGTGAGTTTCTGACTCAATCCTGAAGGTTCTAGTCTGCTCCCAGAGGACACCGGACAGGTAGAGGAATGGGAAGCGAGGCATTTGCATTCCACTTCCCAGGGCTGTTCAGATTTTAGCTGCAATTCTTCTGACAAATCCTTATCAGCGATGCCCATGGCGAAGTCTGTGGTGACTTTGTTCATTCTTATTAGCTCTGCACAGATTAGCTCTTCACAGTTCTTGGCTGGTTCATACCAATTCCTGATAAATATTTTGACTGATTTTCTCATGTGGGGATGGTTGGGGACTGGGGCTAGGTTAAGGTGGAGGACCATGAGGACAGGGGTGCTGGAAAGGGGAAGGAGAGAAAACTGTGGACAGGATCGCATCTGGGTTATGAAATATTCATCACATGCCTGCAAGAGCAGGGTGAACACTGCTTCCCCAGGAACAGCTTCGCAACCCAGGCAGCTCTTTGAAATGCACCAGCCCAGGCAGGCTGGGAGCTGCCCCTGCTGAGTGGCCCCCCTCTGCAGGAGAGGCTTCTTAGAGAAGGGGACAGAGGAACTTAAAAGGAAAAGAGAACAAACTGGCTCACATGGGCTTTACTGTCTTCCTTGGTCCTTCCTTTCTCACCTGCTCTTCAGGAACAGATTTCGATGGTGGAATACTGATGTTTGAGGTGGACCTTGCTCTCCCCACACTGGGTTCCTTTCTCCCTCACAGCTGCAAAAGCTTTCCTGAGAACTCCAGCACACCCTTCCTCTCCTGTCCATGAACTCCAGCTCCCCTCTGTGAGGATTTCAGACAAGTAGTGATCAGTATTTCATCACTGTTTCCTGTGTTTCCCAACTAGACCGAATTCTGCTTAAAGACTTATACCCGGCCCCTTCCCAAGTTCCTAGCACAGGACTGGGCACATAGTGCTGTCGGACACATCTTTGCTGAATTAAATATGCTCCAAAACCTTGGCTGTTTGACCAGCAGATGCTGTACAGTGCAAACATCACTAAATGATGTCTACATTTTTTTTTCCTTAAACCTAGATGAAGCTTTCAATTTTTCTTTCTTTTTAAAAAGATTTTATTTATTTATTTATTTTTAGAGAGAGGGGAAAGGAGGGAGAAAGAGGGAGAGAAACATCAATGTGTAGTTGCCTCTCATGTGCCCCTAACTGGCGACCTGGACTGCAACCCAGGTATATGCCCTGCTTGGGGATTGAACCAGCGACCCTTTGGTTTGCAGGCCAGTACTCAATCCACTGAGCTGCACCAGCCAAGGCTCAAGTGTTCTTATATGAGCTTCCAGACAGCCTCTTCCAGTCAAAATGAACCGATAAGGAGATAGACACCCATTTGCCATCCTAGTTCTCCAGGGTCCCCCATAAGTTCCTTGCAATCAGATACTACCTTTATATTCTAAGAGGCTGGTTTGGTGCCCCATATAAAATGAGTATTTGGAAATGCAATAGATGATTATTCCTCTGCCTAGACATACAAGTGTGCATTCTAAACTATCCCCGTTTAAGGGAAAGCTATTCCACAACTTTCTGTAGGTATCTGACCAAGGCTTACCCTCTTAAAAATTCTAAATTAACATGTCTAAATGAAATCCTTCAGGCTGCAGTATAAGTATACTTGTGGGCATTCCACCCATAAGAGATAAAAGCCCTATGCTCGGAAGTGGAGACCTCCTTCCTCCCTGCCCTTAAGTTTAAACTCTGGTACCCAGCACCTCATTCTGGAAAAATTCAACTCATACTAACCATGTGTCCTCTCATTCCAGTCCCCAGAAGAGGCCCACAGCACACCCAGAAGGCCCGGAGACCCCTGACGGCCCGCGTTGGCTGCAGCCACAGTTTGCTCGTTAGCCTTTTGCCAGGTTTACCTTCCCACGGGTAGCCTGCAGCGCTTTGATTGGTCCTCCTGTCACCAGGACTAATGTTGATGGCAGCATCCCCAGGGGCGCCGGGCTCTCCAGCTGCCGGCCAGAGGCCTTAGGGAAAATGGATGAGCAACTGCCCTGCAAAATAAATACCAGGCTTCCAGGTCCTGATAAAGATTAAATATTGAAGGAGTCATTTCAAATGAATATATAAAAGTAAGTGGAAGAATCCTTTTAGACACCAGCAGAGTGAAATACAGGCAAACAAAGAGAGATGACTTTGGAGAAGTTCAATGGCAGGGAAGTTGAAAGCTCAGAATGCAATCTGCCCACAAATATCCCAGCTTTGGGAAAAATTCCAAACCAGTCATCCCTGCTTCTTCCCTCCCCCACCCAGATAGTGGAGAGGAGAAAGTGCTAAGCTCCAAAAGCTGCCTGCCAGTGTGATGCTGAAGTCAGCTCTGCTGACGTTGGCCCATCCGACCGAGGGAGAAGCCCCATTACTCAACACCATCTGCCTTTGGCGTGGGGCAGCCAAGAGCCAGGATTCTTGGCGGGGATGGGGCTGTAAAGCCCCAAAGGAGAGGGGTACTGGGGAAGAGCAAGGTCAGGCACTGCTGCCACAGAATAGGAGGGGAGAGAGGAGCCAAAAGTCGGCAGATGGAGCCAGCGTTCTTTAAGCCTGGGGCAGCACATGGTTTCAGAAACTTGAGCAGATTGATTGCATATCCAGAAACCCAAATAACCAGAATTTCCTCTTTAGACTCAAAGGGTGCTTCAGCTGGAAGTGGACAAGTGGGAGATGGAATCTGAAGGAAGAGGGAATATCAATCTGCCTCATGTCTACAATGGGTCTGGCACTTTATAACCCTGTCTCACTGCCCCCTCCCAACAACCCTGTGAGATGAGCATTGCTATCCACACTTCACAGAAAGGAGGCTGGAGTGCAGGGATGAATGGCCACGAGGTATTGTGCAGAGAGAAAAAGGGAAGTGTGCGGGCTGAGCTCTCACAACGACCTGGGCTCTGTGCAGATTCTTTATCTAGTTCATTGATTCCTCACAACCCTGGCTGTGGGGACTCAGTGACCCCATTTTTACAGATTAGGCAACGGGGACTAAGTGAGGTTGAGAGTATGCAGTTTCAAAGCAGCGGTCCCAATTATGTATGGCTCCCAACTGCATTCTCCTTCTAATAGGGATGATTTGTAGACAGCCTTAGGGGGATGGGAGGATATATTAAGTGTCACTTGAGTTTTAGGGGGAGCTTCCAACTTGGTTTGAGCCTTAGAAACTGAGCTTTAAATGGATTTGTATGTGGGAGGCAAATTGGGGGATCAGCTCTCTTAATCCTCTTCTTCAAGCAATGGCAACAGTCCAGCCAGCCTCCAGGGCCCTAACTCTCTGGTCTATGTAGTCAACAGGTGGCAGAACTCTAAGCCCAAAGATTTTTGAGAGAGCACCTCTCACCATAGTTCATGTGCATCCTCCAATTCACCAGAAACTAGCTTCAGGACATCCTGATTGCACAACTCCAGGGGGAGCTGTTCACATAGAATACAATCTGCACTGACCATCATGGTTGTCCAGAAATACCCCAATCCCCCAGCCCAATGTTCTGCAAGGGCACTGCTCTCTCCATATACATAGTATAAGAGAAAAGAGGTTCCTAGTACAAAGAGGGTAACTTCAAGTGCATTTTGATCTTTGGGATTCTTAGTGAGGCTAAGGTGGGCAGGCAGGGAGTAGGCCTTAGAATCGTAAAAATCACACTCATTCAAATAAATAATTTGGTTCAGATCAATAAATATTGATTACCTGCTCAGTGCCACATTCTGTGCTGGACACTGAGTATTCAAAGATAAACAGGGCAGCCCCGGCCAGGTGGCTCAGTTGATTGGAGTATTGTCCTATGAGCCAAAATGTCGTGGGTTCAATCCTTGGTCAGGGCACATACCTAGGTGGCAGGTTCTATCCCTTGTTGGGGTGCATACTGGAGGCAACTGATCAATGTTTCTCTCTCCCTCCCTCTCTCTCTTCCCACACCATCTCCCCACCTTCCTCTCTCTCCAAGATCAATAAAACATATCTTCAGTGAGGATTTAAAAAAAAAAAGATAAACAGAGCAGTCCTTGCCCTCAAGAAGCCCACTCACTGTCTGGTGAGAGAGACAGACACAAATTGTCAGCACGGTATGTAATAAAAATAACTTCATTGTCTCTGTAAATCAATTTTCCCTCTCCAAAATACTCTTCTGTCCATTTTGCATTCCATTCTTACAAAGAGTAATTGTTGTTATTCCCATTTTAGGTCAAGAAATCCAGAGCCTAATGAGGTTGCGGGACCTGCCCAAAGCCATCCAGCAGCTTGTGCCGTGTTTGGGTGTAGCAATGGGGACAGGTCTCCCCAGTCCGCCCCACTGGCCATGCCTCTCCTTAGGCTGACAGCTGCCTGGTGACTTCACAGAGAGCCAAGACAGACTGAGTCTCTGACCTGGCAGTTGCGGCAGAGAGGGTCTATTGGGTCAGAGCAGAATGAAGTGTCCAGAACAACTCCCAAGGGCCTATCTCCCAGCCTCTGCTCCCTCCATGCTACTGTTTACTGTTTCCTTGAGCACAGGGCAATTTAGCAAGTATATTTGGCATCAGTCCAGCACTTTCTGATAGTAACCCTACCTGGGCTTTCTCGGAGTTTCCTCTCCTCTGACACCACCCCTCCTAACTTCGGGGGCAGTGGCAGGTGACACCTGGAGCCAGCTCTGTTCAGCTAGGAGACTGGCCCACTCCAAGCCCCAACTCCATTAGGGTGGCTCTGAGAGCTGGTTGAAACCTTTGCTAATTAATATATTTGCATTGCTTCCAAACATTCTTAAAAAAAAAAAAAAACACCTCACCTGAGGATATGTTTATTGATTTCAAAGAGATGGGAAGGGGAGAGAGAGAGGGAGAGAAACATCAATCGGTTGCCTCCCATATACACACCAGAAGGGAATCGAACCTGAAACCTAAGTATGTGCCCTTACTAGGAGTCTAACCCACAAACTTTTGGTTTATGGGACGACGATCCAATGCTCCACACTGACCAGGGTGCTTCCAAGCGCTCTTCCTGCAGATTTAACGAAGTCAACTTCACAAAGGCAGAAACAGTTGCACAAATGTTACTGGACACTGGATGCTGCCTACTGATTTCGCATCCAGCTTTTTTCCCATTCTTCTTTCCATCTTTCCCAAGAGAAAAAGCAAACCAACCAAGCAGAACCTTAGGCCCCAACGTAGTTCTGAAGGCTCCCCACCCCTGATGCCAGGTTAGAAGGCTTAGACTGTACTCTTCACATGGAGGCCTATGGATTTTGGGGAAGTGGGCAGAGAAAAGGGAGTAGGTGAGTGCTCAAGGACCTAGGGCAGTGAGTCCAGCTTACAGTCCTACCATTGCAATATCAGTCCAACCTGAGGATGCTAATACCCCAACTTCCTGTTTCAGTCACATTTTCCCCCTCCCTCCATCCTCTGCTATCTCTCACTCTCTCCCCTTTTTTCTTCCTCCTTTTTCTTCCCTTGTAATATAAAGATGACAAAAATGATGGGTTCATTACGATAATTTGAGATCCCTTGCACAGGATGAGGACATGCCAGGATTTGCGGATGAACAAAAGGGAAGTTCGAAGAGCCTGAAAATTACCGCATGCCTATTAAAAAATCAGCCCAGCTGAAGCAGTCCTGACTAGCAGAGAGGCCTGTAGCTCCAGGGAAGTGGTACTTAAGGGAATTTGCAATTAAGAGAAGCTTGGAGCCTTGCCACAGATTGCTTCCCTTGCCTTTCCTTTTTATTATTTAAAAAAGAATCACAAGGCAGAAACCTAAATGGAAGATGACAATAATGTAAGGTGACAGATGCCAGTTTGGCAGAAAACACCAGGAAGACCAAGTTACTTACCTATAGCATCCACGCTGCTGCCACATGCTCAACACTCCACCACGGTCTGGAAGGCAGAGTCTTGGTGGTTTTCCAGGGAGAGCTGTCCAAATTCCTGAGAACCAGGCTCAGCATCCAGGTCCCTCCAGCCCACCCTAGGTAAACATGGGCATCTGCAGACAGGAGCCCCAGTCTCAGCAGGCACGCCTGCTCTAGGAACCCAGCCTACTCCAGCTGTCCGGTGGGGGTGGGGAGCTGCCATCACTCGCACCAGCCTGTCCAGAGACTTGGCAGCCCAGTCTGCCAGGAGTCACATAAATCTTTGAAGAAGGCTGGTGACTGTTTTCAGAAACAATTGACATCAGGTCCTGGGAGAGATGGTTTGTAACTAAGGGCTGGGACACTCAGGAGAAATAGTGGCTGGCTTCATGAGCTAGCACTCACTCCTTTAGGGATTTCAAACTAGCTGTGCATCAGAATCCTTTGGGGTGCTTTATCAAAATCTAGATTCCTAGGTCCTCCCTTCAGATATCCTGAGTCAGAAAAGCCTAGGTAGGACCCATGGATCTGTGTGGTCTTTTTTTCAAAACTCCCCCAATGATTGAGATGTGCAGGTAGGTTTGGGAACCAGTGCCCCCTGTGTCAGGATTGGGAGGCCTCCTCTCCTAAAGAGCTCCCCCACCGCTGCCTCTGCTGTCATAGGGTGTCTTCTCCGGGGTAACACTGGGCTAAAGCAGAGATCCCATGACATCTTGATTAGCCTTCGAGATCCTTTTGCTGCAGCATCTAGCTGAAGCTGGTATTGTTGGGAAATGGTGTGTGTGTGTGTGTGTGTAGTAGGGGAAGGGGAGTGACCACAAATGATGCAGCAGAACACTGACATGTGCTTGTGTCCCATCCCTATGCAGCACCCTGGCCTCCCTGACCTGCTTTGTTGTCACTTTCTTAGCTCTAGTTTAGCCATTTGTTTGTCATGTCTCCCTCTGAAGCTTGCCCGGTCATCATCTTGGTATCAATTTTTAATGTCTAATCTTAGCGACAACATCATATAGCACTTCATGGTTTACAAAATAGTTTTCACATGCATCATTTTATTTCATCTTTATGGCATCTGCTATGGACTAAAGTTTGTATGCTCCCCAAATTCATATTTTGAAGTTCTAACCCTGTTATGATTCTATTAGGAGGTAGAAACTTTGGGAGGTGCTTAGTTCATGAGGGTGGAATCCTCATGAATGTGATTAGTGCCTTATAAAAGAGGTTCCACAAAGCTCCCTCGCCCTTTATGCTGTGTAAGAACACAGCAAAAGATTCATCTATGGAACTTCCGGTCAAGATGGAGGTGTAGGTAAAAGCTCACCTCCTTGAACAACCACAGCAAAAATTACAACTAAACTACAAAATAAATATCATCCAGGATCATCAGAAAATTGAGCTGTATGGAAGTCTAACAACCAAGGAATGAAAGAAGTCACATTCATCCAGATGGGTAGGAGGCGCAGAGGCATGGAGGCACGAAGACATTGAATGGGTGGTCTCACGCTCACATGTGATGGATAAAAATTGAGAGGGAATACCTGGGAAATGAGAGATGCCAGCCCAGGATTCTGATGCCAGGAAGATAAGTTCCCATAACTTCTAGGTGTTTTTTCCAAAGACTTGTGCAGGCAAGCATTCAGCTAGCAAGGCTCTGGGCAAAAGTACTCTGCCAGGCTGGGAGGCTCTGTTTATCAAGATCTGGGTTGGCATTCACTCCTAAGTAACCAGAGGTAGATCATATGTCCTCTCTCAAGGGGACAAAAATAATAGACACTTTCAAGCTCTTGCCTTGATCAGAGGAGAGCAGCCTCATGTCATAAACTGTAATCCTTATAAAAGTTCTCAACTCATGTATTCGGGGTCTGAAACCACAGGTTGCCAATGGCTGCTCCTGGCAAAGTGACACCTCTTGGGCAGTGGGGAGGAGAGAGGTTCAGGGTGAAGCAGGCAGCTGCCCCCTGCTTTTGACCATGGCTACTTCCTTAGAGAGCTAGGGCTTAGCCTGGGGTCAGAGCACACACATGTACAAGCATATGTTTGCATGCACACATACACACACACACACACACACACACAGGCCAGGTTTCTTGATATCAGGCATGAAGGCTGTCCCCTCACCATACAAGAATCTCTGCAGAGGCAAAGTCTAAGCTCCCCTCCCAGGCAGAAGCTCCAAGAGACTCCACGCTGCTGAGCTCCATGTCCTGGGAATGGGGTCATTGTCCAGGACTAGAAGCAGAGATTGGCTAATGTATAGAACAGCTGGCTCCACTGGAAGCTACAGGTCCTGGACTGAAACCCACCTCTGTGCCTCGTCAGCTGTGTGGCCTTGCAGTGGTTGCCTAACCTCTTTCTGCTTCAGCTTTCTCAACTGAAAATTTTTGTGGTTATGTTAAAACATTCTTTCAGGTCCAACACAATGAGTCTGACTTCTTGATAACTTCTCAATAAAAAATAACAGCTAAATATTTATTGCTCCAGCCCCACATACGAAGTGCTTTGTGCACACCATCTCATTTAATGCTCATAATGAGAAGTTTTTTATCAACCCTACTTAGCAGACAGAAAACAAGCTGAGGGAGGTTAAGTAACTTACTCTGTGTCAAATGGCTGTCAGGTGGCAGAATGGGGACTCCAGAGCTTCAGGTCTTACCTAACCACAATGCTATACTTTTTTAAAAAACTGCTTAAGAGAAGTATTTATTTCCTTCTCTTAGAAATAATAGTCCACTTCACAGAAATAAAATTAGTTTAGGTAAGAGGCAGGAAACTTGTGATTTAATTAAATTCGATGCTACCATTCAACCAGGAGCACTGTTGAAATGCGTAGCTGGCACGGGACGGGCTCCCCCAGAAGACCTTGCAATGCTTTTGTTCACAAGCCTCTGCTCCCAGAATCTATGGTGGATGCCTTTGCTTTTACTAACCAGCAGCCATTCAGCCTTGTTTGGGGGAAAAGAACTCCAACTTCTCTCTAGGGAATCACTTCTACCTCTGCTTTGGGTGTGGCTGGCTTGGCAGAGTCGGGGAAAGGGTGTTGTGTAACTCAGGGGAGGTCGATCGTTCCCCTGGCCACAGGGGTGGTTTCGGAGATGTTCCTGTGACCTGGGCAGATCCAATGATTCGAAAGACGTAAAAAAAAAAATGTATGAGCCTGTTGAGAACTCTTTTCTCTCTCTGTGGCATTGGACTTAGCCCTGGCAGGCTGTGGGCTTAAAGCTAAGGCTAGTCATCTTGTTACCACCTATGTCCTGCCTGAGAAGGAAGCTGACATGAAAGAGAGCAGGACTGGTGGATGGAAATGTCACTCACCCCTGAATCCAGCCGCTCCTGTAAACCTACATCTACCCTCTGGAATTTTCAGTTACAAATGCCAATAAAATCTTCTCTTGATTTTAAGGAGATTCGAGTCCTGTGGTCTGTCACTTGCATCCAGTAAGAGACCTAATTGATACAAGAAAAAGCAGAAGTGCAGGAGTCAAGTCCAATTATCTGGCTTCAGCCCCACTCCTAGAGGGAGGTGAGCCACTTCCAAGGTGGAATCTCCATTCTCGGGGAGACCGCACTCTGCCTGGCACTTCCAGGGATCCCTGCTCCTCTGAACTGAGGGGGTGTCTGGGCTTTGCCTGACAACAAGGCCACATCTGGGGCTATGAGAACAACTGAGCTGACTTGACTAAAAGCCCAAGAGTCGGTCGTGAATAGCCCTGCCCTACTTCGGATGCCGAGACATTGCTGCTGCACTGGGGAGGGCCAGGGTGTCTGCAGTAGTGCCCCCGCCCACCCAGCTGGTGCTAAAAAAGACAGGACTAGGGAACACTCCTGAAAGGTAATTTTACATAAGTAAATTTATGGATGTGAATTCATATATGCTATGGGCTCAATTTCACCTCCTCTGCTCCCAAATTTGTATATTGAAAATTTAACCCCCAATACCTCAGAATGTGACTGCATTTGGAGACAATCCCTTTAAACTGGTTATTACAGTAAAATGAAGCCCTATGGGTGGGTCCTGGTCCAATACAACTGATGTCCTTAGGGGAAGAAAGGTTTGGGGGACACACACACACACACACACACACACACACACACACACACAGAGGGAAGACCATGTGAAGACACAGGGAGAAGGTGCTCAGCTACAAGTCAAAGAGAGAGGTTTCAAAAGAAAACAACTCTGAAGACACTTTGATTTTGGGTTTTCAGTCTCCAGAACTGTGAGAAAATAAATTTCTGTTTTTTAAGCCCCCCAGTCAGTGACACTGTTTTGGCAACCCTAGCAAACAAAAACAATATATAAATTAATTATATGAATAGCTATATAATATAAAAATAAAAATCCTTTAAAATATGTGTATATATGATACATGTGCATGTGTATATATATACTCATGTGTATGTCTATATTTATATTTATGTCTATATCTAGAACTCTATCTAGGTATATTCTTGCATGAAAACTTAACTATTTTTTCTCCATTGTCACAGAACAAGATCAGAATCCCAGAATCCTGGGTTCTCCTTTCCTCCTCAGCTCCCACCACTCCAGCATAGCTTCACCATCTCCCACCTCCTTGCCCTCTCCCAAACAGGTCGTCCCTTGGCACATGCTGTCCTAGGAGTCCTTGTGCCCTCCCACCCACCAGAACAACGAATGAACTCCTGCCCACCCTGCCAGGCTGTAGAAGCTCCCATCAGCTTTCCACGGAGAACAGGAGTCACTTCCTCTTCTACTCCCTTGCAGCTCTTTGTACACATCTTTAGTAAAACATGTATTCCATTGTGTGGTAATTACTCATTTATGAGTTTATCTCCCAACAACAACCTGCCAGCTCCTAAAAGGAAGAACTGGTTCTTTGTCTGCAGCACAGGCAGAATTCAGGATGAAGAAGGGGCTGAGGGGGGTGCTCCCCACTCCAGGAGCCTGCCAGAGAGGTGTGCAGGGGGAGTCAGCCTCCAGCTGCCCCTCTTGGGTTGTTTTTTCTCCTCTCTCCAGAGGAAGATCAAAGGCACAATTCTGTGTGCTCCTCCCAAGGGGAGCCCAGTTGATTGGACACACAAAAGCCTCGAGTTCAACGATGGCAGAGAGAGAGTTCCGGGCGCTCTCGACAGCAAATTAGACATTTAAAGCCAAGCACAGTGGCTTTCAGGGATTAAATGCATTATAGATTTGCTATACACAAGGCAGGCCAAAGAAAAGGTAGACAGATCAGTTCTACCCTTCAGGCGGCTGGGTGGGTGGTGGATACACAGGGGCCATCATGCAATCACACCCGCATGAATGCCAGACACGTGGACTTAATTTTTCATTTGCAATCAAGGCCACGTCGCCTCTTCTCGTAGTCCAGAAACACAGGTCCGTCCTTGGGCTCCTTTCACAGGCTGCATTGCTGAGAGAAGGGAAAATTATGCAGCGATAATGGTGCTGATTACGAGATAGCAAGTGGTTGCGAGCAGCCACCAGTGCCTACAGATGAGGAGCAGGAGAGGGGCTGGGGATGCGCATCCCTGATGCGCCAGGAACCGCCTCTGTCCCTTGGTTCCTTGGCACCCTTGCTGGTCCTAGCGCTCCTGTGCCCCCAGTCCCTGGAACTGCAGCCAGAGTCTCACATGTCTTTCCTGAATGGGGACATATTAAATCCTTTTTTTCCTCTTTATTTCATCTCTACTCTTCTTTTAAACCAAGAGAGTGAACAAAGAAAGTTCTAGAATGCAGAGAATTCAGAGAAGGCAACGCAGGTGGGATTACGGGAACCAGATTCAGGGAATCAGAGGACGTGGGTCCTGGCCCCTGCACCTGCCATAGACTCTCCTGTGTGAGTCTGGGTGAGGCAAGTGCTTCGCTGGACCCACTGCTGCACCTCAGGAGTAAGAGTAGGACCAAGTAAGCAATACTATTCGGCATGTCATAGTCTGGAGGGGAAAGTCTTTTATACTCCTGAAGAAATAAGGAGTCTGGGTGCTTCTCAATCTCTCTGAAAAGGAGACAAAAGAAAATGAACTTGAGTTGCAGCTGGAGGGACTCACGTTAGACCTAAAGAAGAATGATCACAAAGAGGGGTTATTAAAACATGAAATTGGATACAATAGGAAGTTTCACAACTTCCTTTTCTCTAGAACTTGTGAGAATCACATCAAGGTGTAAGTCTAAGACAGACTGTGTGTGTGCCTCCTCCGAGGTGGGGGTGCACGGGCTTCGCTGCCCCCTGAGCTTTCCGACCCAACTTAATTATATCTTCTATTTGCCAAGTTCCGTCTACAGTCTGGACCCACATCCAGGTACTGTGGATATACTGCTTCATTTAACCCTTGATTCAGACCCAGCAGGTGGGAGTTTACCCCTGAAACAAATACACAGAAGTTTGGTGACTTTGCCAAAGTCATCGCTAGCTGCACATGGAAGTTGAATCTGAGCCCAAGTCTGGCTGGTTTCAAAAGTCCTACTTGTACGGCGGCATGCTGCCTCTCTAGCTAGAAAGAGGAAGCAGGGCAGTGAGGGCTCTGAGGGCAGCCCCACACAGCCTCAGATGGGAACCAGCTGCTCACCCCTCTATTGAAGGAACCATATTCACGGCAAATAAGGGGTGACATCTCAGAGGCGGGTCCTGGGTACTCATTTTGCAGAGGTGGCTGCAGAGCCCTGGCGGGGTAGCGGGGTGGCGGGGTGCTGTGGACATGCAGGAGGGGCCTCCCAGGACTCCCAGTGCGCAGGAAGTACCTGGCCCAGGACTTCAGAGACTCAGACTGTAGGTTGACAGCAGCCACCTGTGATTAAATATTCCTTTTGCTCATTTTTTGGGCTTGGAGAATTACTGCCAGGAGGCCATGTGATACCTGTCAGCATGGAAGAGCAGGTCATTAAGTCCTGGGAGAGAGAGGAGGAACCATCACCCTTGGAAAGAGTGGGAGTGGTGGCTGGGTCCGTAGGCAGCCCCAGAACCCCGTTAATGGCCCTGAGAGCTTTCAGTGCCTCGGTGGCTGCTAGGACCCAAGCCCACAACCTACCACTCAGACATAGAGGAGCCACTCCTAGATCAAATGGCTGCCAGAGGAAGAAGCCCAGCTGCCAACTGTCCCTGCTTCCTTCATCCCGTTAGTTCCCGTAAGAAGACAAGACTGAAGTGTCCCTGGGTGCTGAGTGGGGCCCCCAGGCCAAGGGTGCAGAGGCATGACTGCAGGTGAGCCAGGGCACAGGGCAACCAGAGACAGACTGCTAGGGGCAAATCCCTACCCCCCAACAGCGGGCTTTGCATCCTTGAGCATGTGACTTTTTCATCCTCAGTTCCTTCATCCGTAACTGGCCACAATCATAATAGCTACCTCCAGGGGTAGTTAGGAAGGTTCAACAAGTTAGTGCATCTGAAGTGTTTGGGACTGTGCCTGCCAGATCGTCAGTATTATCTAAGCGTTAACTGTGATTGCTATTATTAGGTCCCCCCCACCAGTACTGTTACTTCAAAAGCCATTTTTATGAAAATACCATGGCAAAAGCAGTACAGCATAGGAGGAGGAGAAACAAAAAAGAGGTCTCAGGCTCCATCTGGGCTGTCAGCACCCAGCTTTGCTCTAAAGCACAGGCTGCAGGGAGACAGAACTGTATGGACGAGGGCTACCCCGGGTCCAGGTTTGGGCAATGAAAAGTCTCAGAACCTCCTTATTTCTGGGCAACCTGGGGTGGTCAGTCATCCTGCATCAACAGGCCCCTCTGAGAAGACAGCAGTGGGGCCACGCTGTCAGTCACCCCTGCAGGTGCTTAGTGTGCGCTGCACTTGGCACTGAGCACTCTCCCTCCCTCCATCCCCGACTCCTTTCTTCCCTCCTCCCCTCCTTCTCTCCTTTTCCCCTCCCTCCCTTGTTCCTCTCTTCCTTCCTTCCTCCCTTCTCCCTCTGCTTTCTTCCTTCTCTTGTTTTGCTTATTTAACCTAGATTCTCCTCTGCTTTCCCCCTTGACATGCTTACCTGGCAGACCTTTGGGCAAGTGTGCACACAAGAAGACAGAAAGCAGAGTCAGCTATTGAGAGATTGGGGAGATGCCTGTCAAATCACCAAGCAGGGCCTGGGGTTTGGAAGGAGGCTCAGGTCAACTTTGTTGTTGATTAATATTAAAGGTTCTTACTGGGGAGAAGGGAGGCCAATTTATTTTCGCCAAGTCCAGACTCCTTCTGGGTTGCCCTGAAGACACTGGAAACCCTTGGCTCCCTGAGGTGGCTGAGGGAGTGAAAGATGGTGAGGAGCCCGTGCCCCATTTCTCCCAACATGGGTCTGAATACCTGTTAATTTCATAAAGCCTTTCCTGGCATGTGGAGAGGACTAGTCCTTGCTGCCTAGGTATCTGTGTATGTTTGTTCAAGAGAGAGAGAGAGGACGCTGGGGAGCAAGCAAAGGGTCAGAGTGTGAGAAAGAGTAGGCAGGTGTGTGTGCGTGGTGTGTGTGCAAGAGGATAGGTGTGAGTGACCTGATCTGTGAACAGAGCTCTCAAACAGTTCAGAGAGGTAAGTGAGAATGGAAGAGAAAACAGGAGAGGGAGGGCAGGAAGGGGATGCTAGCAGCAGGCTCCAAGCAGATGGACCCAGGGCTTTGGCCACCACCCTTCCCTGCCATTCCTGGGGTCAGGGATTAGCCTCGGTGCCAGGATATTCCTGCCCTAAGATGCAGAGCGGCAGCTGGCAAAGCTGTGGCGAGGCATCTCTTCTCTGGCGCACAGTGGGTGCTCGGCAGAGGTTGCCCCAATAGCCCAGTCTTGGCTGTTCTTCATGCCCTTCTCCTCAGCCTCACCCACCCTCGTGGGGGGGGGGCTTGATGCCTGCAAAGAAACAGGACCAAGCACAGTTGAGTGTCCCTACCCTACAGTCTCACTCTGCACTGCAGATGGGAACCAAGGAAAGAATTCCAGAGGGCTATGTCCAGAATTGCAAATGTTGTCTCTCACTGATTATGTTCTCTGACCTCTTCCCTGAGCTCCTTCAAATTTCATAAGCTGCCATGGTGAGTGTTGGGCAGCAGAAGGGAGCTTCTTTCCCCCATCAGCCAGGGACCGGACTCTGGGCAGGAGACAGCGCTGGGTGCTGGGTATCTGCTCTCTGCAACCCTCATTCTGGACCAGAAGCTGGGCAGCTGCTGTCTCCCATGTCTGTGATGTGACTCTAACTTCAAAGGCGAACCACTCCTCACGAAAGAACCAGTAACAGGCTGAGGGTGCCTCAGTCCTGGGCATCCTCACAGACAGGAAAGAGACTCGAAGGGCTTTGCCACGTCCAAACTCTGGGAAGCCAATTGTGTCACCCTGAAGGAATGCAAGCTCTCATGCATCCTTTAGATGCAGGGAGCCTGTTCTTGTCCTATCATTGAACATATCAAGTCTGTATTTGTTTTTCATTCACCATGAAAATGTTAGCTTCTTGAGAGCAGGAAATGTCCTTTTTTTTTTTTAACTTCTGTCTCCCTAGCACCTAGAAGAGTGCCTAGTAGGTCTCAATAAAAATTGTTCAATAAAGGTATGAATTAGGCAGCATTATTACCCCATTCTACCCCCATTTTATAGATCATGAAACTGAGGTAGAGATGGGTTCATTAACTCACTCTTTAGGATCTCTCCTAGCATTAGACTTTTAGGGAAGGCATGTTTACTAACAGTCTTTACTCCTTGGAAGTTCTTCTGCTAGTCTGGTTTACTTCTCACCTCATATAAGAACAGCCCATTTCCAGCAGTCAAGCACAGCTGACAAACGCATTCCTATGCGGTCCCCTCTTCAGATGATGTGAGTGGTTCCAGGTCAGGCTGTCATCTCGGAGGCAACCCTCACATCCAAGTGGTCAACTGTGACAGGAACTGCCTCTCTGGGGCATCTGTCTTTTACATATGGAAGGGGAGGGAGGCTTTAAATACTTTAGCTGTAGATCTCACAATTATGCTCCCTCTCCCTAATTTGGATGTTAATATATTAGCTACAGCTTTGCCTTCTAGGACAGAAATTGTTTTTCTCCCGCCCTGAAATTATACATACAGATAGAGTAGTGTTCATTAAAGTAAGATTAGGAGAGGATAATATGTGAGAGGTATGTAATCTTTTGCAAATGGTTAGTAAATTGGAACTACCCCAATTACAGTCTCTCACTCATCATGCAGGGCTGAATTCCTTTGCCTGGGACAGGAGTCTCAGTGCAGCTCTTCTCTGCTCACATTTCATAAATGTTGTATACACAGGATATTCCCAGCCATCTGCCTCACTGGTGGTCTAGCATGTTTTCCGACTTTCTGGTTGACTGCAGAGGGTGGCAGGAGCACGCTGGCCCTCCTGCCTGCCTGCCTGCCTCCAAGCCCAGTGAGGCCAGTCTTCTGCAAACTGATGCCGTATGTCCTAGGCTCACTCTCACAGACCCACATCAGGCCCAGTGGTGTCCTATCAGCAGGGGAGACTGATGTCTCCCTGTGACTCCAAGGGTGTCACCGAGCAGGGATCTGTGTGTGGTGGGGCTGCACCTGACAGGATTGTCTCTAGAAAGGGTCTGTCGAGGCTGACAGAGGCGACAGAAAATGTGCTCCGCTCCCTGGCCCAAGGTAGTGTGGGGGTCCTGGCACTGCTTGGGTCAGCTGTGAGGTTCTGCTTCTGCCTTGCAGGGGCAGGGGGTCTGTAATACAATACCCTTGCAGTTTTCACAGGCGGTCTGCTCAGAGTCATCTCTTCTATTGCCATTTTGGGTCTCTGACCACTTTTGTTTCCCTAAAAATCCCATTTGTTTTTCAAAGAGACAGTGGAGGGCAGTGATTAAGAGCGAGGACTGTAGAGTCAAAGTGCCTGGCTTAATTCTTGCCTCGATATTGACGAGTTATGTGAATCCTGAGCAAGTGGTTTAACCACTCTGTGTCCAGGTTTTTCCATCTGTAAAAATAATGGTCCGTATCCCATAAGGTGGTAGTGACTTAATACTTAGAACAGTACTTGGCATGCAGTAATTCTTCAATAAATATTAGCTATTATTTCATAGCAAAGGTAAGTTGGGTCTCTTCCTACAGATCTCAGCAACCCCCACAAAGAACATACCAAAGTGCTTGTGCTAGATGTGAACACTAAGCAGGAGGGAATTAGACAACAAGATAGGGCTGGGTCCAAGCACCATGTTTTAGAGAGGTTATGTCATTCCATTTTCACTGGTCTTAAAGCATATATACTACTACGCCATTGTACAGACTGTTGCCACCTTGTTTAAAAATTTTAGTTTATCCTTTGTTTTAGGATAAAATCTTAAATCCTTGATGTAGCTTATAAAAATCCCCTTAATCTGGTTCTAGCCCCCCTCCTGCACTGTGTCCCTCCCATGCTCACTCTGGCCTCTCCTCCCTCTTTGCCCTGTTCTTCATCCACACCACACACCCATCTTCTTCAGGGCCTTTGCACATGCTGTTTCTTTTGCCTGGCCTTGACCTTCCTTCCCCTTCCCTTTCTTTTTTTTTTTTTTTTTTTTAAGATTTTATTTATTTGTTTTTAGAGAGGGGAAGCGGGGAAGAGAGGGAGAGAAACATCAATGTGTGGTTGCCTTCTCAGGTGCCCCCTACTGGGGACCTGGCCTGAAACCCAGGCTTGTGCCCTGACTGGGCATCGAACCAGCAACACTTTGGTTGGCAGGCTGGCACTCAGTCCACTGAGCCATGCCAGCCAGGGCCCCCTTTTTGCTGAAGTAATTCCTACTCATTCCTCAGGTCTCAATTTGCCCTTCTCCAGAGAAGTCTTCTGGGGGTCCCCCAGACTCATAAGTCCCTACTAATACATGTTTAGATAGAACCCCTGAGTCTCTTTCATGGCACACATATAACTGTAATTAAATACTCAGCTGTGTGTGAGGGTTTGCCTGACTGAGTGCAAGACTCCTGGGCAGGGTGTATATTAATAAGAAAGGGTGGGGGGCCCTGCAGTGGAAACATAAATCCCAAAGGCTCTGTGTCCCTGTCACAGAGGTCTCTGTTCCACCTGGCCATATGGGGAGCCAGGACAGAGGAAGCTTCAGCACCTGCAGGTGCACTGTCTGGAACACCCAGGCTTCTTGGTGTCTACAGCAGAGAAAGAGAGGCTGGAGGATCACAGGAGAGCGTGTCCCTTCTGCTCAGCCTCGCATACTCTGCCCAAATGCTAGGGCTATGGGACATATCAGGGAGTAGGTTGGATATTCGACCTGTCACAGAGACCTTATCTAACTTGTTCCCTTGGAGTGTTCTCCAGGGCTAGCACTTTGCTTGGCATGCAGTAGGAGCCCCCAGGTGTCTGTGGGATAAAGGAGCATGTCAGTGCAATCCAAGCAAGATCGTCCAATGAACACACAGGACGTTGCTACACTTCTGAACACAGTCCTCCCAACTTCAAAACCTTTGCCCTTTGCCCTCCACTTTGTCATCTCCGCAGGTTTATGGACTGCTTTCTCAGTATGTGGAGAACTAAGTATTGTGCATTTAGGCACTTAATGGTTTGTGTTTCCTGATGAAGGTGATGAAAGTTGCATGTTCTCCAATCAGCCTTGTAATCAACCATCCAGCCAGTCACCCAAGACAAGTGGCAATTCAAATGCGGCGAACATTTCATAAGTGCCTACTATGTGCCAGGAGTGTCATCTTGGCTAGTGTGCACAAAAGCCAGGTGAGGTGAACACAGTGTCCTGCTTCACAGGACACTAATGCTCAGTATAGTAAAGCCTAGATTTAAATGCAGGTTTGCTGACTTCAAGCCCAGCACCCTTTCTTTCATTTTTAGAGATTTTATTTATTTACTTTTAGAGAGAGAGGAAGGGTGGGAGAAGGAAAGGGATAAACATTGATGTGAGAAAGAAACATCCATGGGTTGCCTCTCATATGCACCCCAAATAGGAACTGGGCCCACAACCCAGGCATGTGCCCTGGTTGGAAATTGAACCTGTGACCTCTCACTTTGCAGGGCGATGCCCAACCCACTGAGCCACGTAGGGTCAGGCCTGAAATCAGCATTTTTATGAGTACCATGTGCTGCCTGGCTGCAGGGCCGCAGTTTGAGACCCACCCTGGACAGTGCGCAGTCTGATGAGTGAGTGGGAAGAAGCAGGTCCAATTTTAACTTGGTCGAGGGGGTCTCAGTGGGGGAAGGTGCGCATCTGCAATGCAGCACCTCACCTGCAGCTGTATTTGATGCTTCTCTGTGAGGCCACCTGCAGTCCAAGTGTGTAAAATGGGGGTGGACCGCACAAGCTCTGTGTTGCTTTGCAGTCCTGAAATTCTATAGAGTCTATGATTGGATGAACTAAACCAGAGCCACAGATTCCATTCAAGTCTCTTCCTAGGTGGGAAGTGCTACAGACTAAAAATTGTGTAGCAATAAATGCCCAGGAAGTCAGGGCTCAGCAGAGTGCGGGTCTCTGGGGAATGTGAACAAGTATGAGAGGTGACCCTGCTGCACAAGGTATTAACAGTCTGGTGTGGAGATGAAACACACACTTGAGACAAGAGGGGGGAATGTGTCAGATTACACCCAAATGCTCATTGGTGTGAGCCTGTTTAGGGACTACGGGCAGTGCCCAGAAAGCCCCAGGGATGAAGGGAGATTCCTGCAGCCTCAAAGTTTGACAATACCTATAACTAACATTTATCCAGCAGCATGGCATTTTTACCTATGTGATCCCCACAACCTGGTGTGAGGTGGATATTTTAAGGATGAAGAAACACACTCAGAGACTTGCCTAATGTCAAATTTTATTAAGTGCAGAAGTTGGGATTTAAATCCAAGTCCACTGATAACAAAGCTTATGTTCTTCCAAAGGCTGGGCAGGAGGAACAAGAGAGAGGGTACATGCAAAGACCTGCAAAGTGCCCCCTGCCTAGGCCACACAGAGGGTGTTGGGCGAGATGAATTAGTAGAAGAGGTTGCATGGGGTGTATGCCAACCCATTAGATCCAAGGAGCCTGCCTGAGGACTCCAAGTACAATTGGAGTACCAATGATTGTGGACTGGCTGTGAGAAGTGTTTGATACTGCTAACATGCCATCCAGGTATGTTCATGGGGAGAGGCCAGGGCCCAGATAGAGCAGAGCTACTCTGGACCCCAAGGCTCTGGGTTCCCACCACCTCTCTCCAAGTCAGCAATGGGTCCTAAAACATCTTTGTGTGAATTGGAAAGACGGCATGGCTTCCTCCAAGAAGGTGCAACTGGGCATCAGGGCACGGATCTTGGCTAGCAGAGGGCAAGTTGCATCCTTGTCCCAGTGTACCCCTTTGATCTGACACTCTTGTCAAGTGAACAATCTGTACAATTGTGTCTGCTAGACTTGCCTTCATCCCAACACACACATGCACACACGTGCACACTCACTCACTCACTCACCTGCAGATTAACACTCTCTTCTTGCCCAGAGAATTCACTTCCCTGGGGGACGGGGCACCTCTGTGACTTCAAGCTGCTTCATCACTCCTTCCCCGCAGGCTTTCTAACTAAATCTCTTCTAAGAGGGGCTGCTGGCAGGGCTGGAAGCAGCTACCGAGAATAAAATCCACAAGGTCAGGGACAGTCAGGGCAGGAAGCAACAATGCTGTTCTGACTTTAAGGATATGGTAACAAAGGAGATAGAGCAGAGAGGCACTGGCAAGGGCAGATGAGGCTTTGGAGGCATCCCCTCCCTCATCAGACTGTTAACATGGAATACAAAGCTCAAGGCTTTATTGGAAAGAGGGAAGGAGGGAAGAAAGGAAGGAAGGAAGGAAGGAAAGAAAGAAAGACAGACAGACAGACAGACAGAAAGAAAGAAAGAAAGAAAGAAAGAAAGAAAGAAAGAAAGAAAGAAAGAAAGAAAAAGTGGCAGCAGCACAAGAGTGTGAGCCAGTGAGAGGGAGCATAGGAGAGAGCCACCCTGAGATCAATACCAGCCAGGACAAGCATTATCCCATGTGGAACACCTCAAGCCTCTGCCTAGAAAATTTGATTGGATCTTCAGAAAAACCTATTAGTGTGTTGTCAGGACCTGCTGGTGATAACTGACCAGCTCTCGCCAATCGATGCTCTTCACTTGTGGAGCTCCTGATTTTTTAACAGCATAATTGTTTTTTTAATAACAGGCTGGCTCACCCACTCCAGCAGGCAGGGAGTCAGAGTCAGACTCCAACTTAAAATATAGAGAAACGTGATGCTCCAGCCACTTCTTCCTAATTGCACAATTACTTTATGGGGCACCGGGATGGAAGACGGCGGTGGGGGTGAGGTTTTTTTTTTCCGGCTAAGCCAACTTGCTAAGGAAAAGTCACAAAAGTAATTGCACAAGTCAAAATTATTTACTAAATGAAACTCATTCTTCACAAAGGAGGCTTTATTTATTTTTAAAGAAAAAGGGCAAAAATTGGATGATCTCAGCATGGCAAGGGTACCATAAAGCAACAGTGGCATTAGTCTTCAATCATTACAGCTTTTAAATTTTCAACTCAAGAGCTGGCAACACATTTTATTTGGGGGTTTAAATGCACTATAACAACAGCAGTATTTTTGCTCTTTACCATGCCTTGGATCTGAGATGTCAAAGTACTTCACAAACAAATAACTAAACAATTTGGAATTGAGGCTCTTTATGGATGAAGAGCAGGGTCCGGGGAGGAAGCGATTTGCCCAAGGTCACGGCTGAATCAGAGGCCCAGCTGGAAACAACACTCATGAATGCTGGCTCCTGGAGTCAAAGCCCATCACCACCAGCCCACCCCCTCCCACATGTGCCAAAACAAAAACCAAGTGGGAAGACAGCAGCAGGGCAGAGCAGTCACCTGCCCTCCAAAGCCCAGGGTGTCCAAGATGACAATTTGCTATACTGATTGGAAGCTGGGCACGCAGGTCAGCTTTCTCTACAGACTGCCTTGGCTGAAACCAGGAGAATCAGTCACTAATGAAATTTCAGAATCTGTGCATATTTTTGGCAGCTCAGCTTTCCATCCTCAGCCTCGCCCCCCAGGTACATTTGTCAGATTCTTGTCAATGGTAGGCCTTCCGGGAGGGCTTGATGGCTCACACAACAGTTGTACTTTGCCCACCTGGACCCTTCCTGGACCGGCCCCCTCCTGAACCTGGTCTATGTGCTCAAAGTGGGGGTACAAGATCAAGGGAAGGAGAGAGGAGAGAGGGTGAGAGGGTAAAAGAGAAAGAGCAAAAGAGAAGAGAGAGGTGGGGCTGTTTTAAGACCTTTGCAGGCTTTAGGACCTCTTTTGACAGAAGTTCAGTTCTGCATTATATCAAATACGTTACAAACCCACAATGAAAACAATTTACATGTGACTATTTACCAGTTTAGATCTTTTGCGGTTTGCTGGTTGAAAACACTTATGGTTTTGTAAATATTTTATTAATCATTTAATAATTTAGCTTTTATAGTTTTCTTTTTTGAATTTTGGACCTCATATTTTTTCTTTCCAGGTCTCACATAAAAGAGCACAGGCCCTTGAAATGATCCTAGGACATGGGCACTGTCCAACTGCCCCTACTGGACAAACAGCCCAGAGACATAGAGGAAAGGAGAGATGGGGGAAAGTGATGTTGACAAGGACAGTAAGAGACAGTAAGAAAACCAAACCAAGACAAAAATTTAACAAAGCAGACAGAGGGAGTTCTGGAAAGCATAGAATTGTTGGTCAGAAAGAAGAAAGCAAGCAGGCTTACCAGGATATTTCCAGGAAAGAGATGGACAGATGAAAGACCAATCCAACCATAGATAGAAAAAAAAAATCTCTTAATTTTCAGTAGTTTTTTGAGCACAAGCCCAGATACCCTGCTTGGCTTTGGAGATTCAGAGTCGGAGTGGATACAGTCTCTACTCTCAATGAATTGCCTGTTTTATTGAGGGAGACAGAAAGGTAAACACACCGTTCAGGTGAGTGATAAGGACACAAACTAAGGAAAGCATGGGACTCAGGTAGGGAAAGCTCAGATAGATCCCCTAAGAGAGAAGGGCACTTCTGGAATGTTGAAAGGCACAGAGGTGTGAACGGTAATGAAGTGGAACTGGATGACTGTGGGGTGGGAACAAGGGTCTGAATGCTGGAGGGTCACCTGGTGAGACTGAATTGATAGCAGATTGTGTGGATTTGGGTTTATTCTTCAGTCAAAGGTCAACCAGAAGTAGTTTCCAAGCAAAGGAGGAACCCTGCATACTGCAGAGTAAGGCTGACCTTGGGGCAGAGGCGCTGAGAACCAGAGAACAGGCTGTCACATTCTCGTGGCTGAAGGCAAAGGGCCTGACTAGGCCCAGGACGTGGGAATGGCAAGGCTGGGTCAAGCTGAAGCATTTAGGGAGTGGTGAGCAGGAAGTGGGAGCTAGCTAAAGTGGGAGATGAGGAAGAGGGTGGAACCTAGCATGGCTCCCAGTTTTCTAGCTTGACTGACCAATGATGCTGTTAACTGAGAAATGGCAGGAGCAGGTTTGAAGAGACTTTTCATTTCCCCAAAGCCTCATGATCCTAAGGCAGGTGCCATGCTAGAGGGGATGCTGTCCCACTGAAGCCCTCGAAAACCCAGCAAAATCTTTAAGAGTTGGGTAGAGTAGGGATGTGGAGGGTCACTGGTAGATTATGAGTTTCTTTTTGGGCACTCCTCGCCAATACAGAAACATGACTCAGACCAAACTCTAGAAATCTATTCATTAAGCCTCAGAAGGAACCAAGAGGGACCAGGAGGGAACATGACACTAAGGCCACATTGAACACAGGACTGGGGCTCCTGTTGTGATTCAGTGTTTCCCAGAAGTTAGCTAATGAAAGCTCCAAGCTATCTCCAGAAGCCTGTATTCTCCCTAATGATGTAAGCAACGTAATAGCTAGTGTGATGAAGGGCTGGATTGAGACACAGATACCTATCAATCACACCAAATTCATTGGGTTAAACTTTCATCATCCAGAGCTGACTTTCCTATAGGATGAAGTAATGAGCTAGAAATAAGTGCCATCTGAAGTTGAGTCTAAGTAAATCTGTAATCATGGGCATTTCCAGCCATAGTTTCAGACTGGGCTTTCAAACAGATGGATACTCATGACATTGCCAAGATTAAAAGAGAATGCTCGTTTAATGCACATGGCTGGGGAAATGGCCACGGCCATTGGTGGAGCTGGATCCCATATGCTGGCCCTGGACTTGCTCAGCATTCATGGGAAGTAAACAGCCCCAGAGCAAAGCAATTGCGCTTCTTTCCTGGTCTTTGATGTAGGCAATGGGAAGACAAACGAGGGCTCTCTAGTTTGGGGACGGCATGAATGAACCACACATGTCCATAAATAAACCAGGAGCCCTCCAAACACGCTGCTCATTTGTTCACACAAAAGCCAGGCTGGCAGTCCTCTCCCCTAGCCATGTTCACAGTTGGATCCTTAATGCATTGTGAGCATTCAATCAAACTTTAGTGGTGAAACTCAGGGAGTAGAAAGCCAGCTAAGCCCAAATGGTCCCTGTGCTTTTCCATCTTTTGTGGCTGCCTGGCTGTGCTCTTAGGGGTTTTGTTGTCAACAAACTCCTGGCTTGCCTTTGAGCACTCCAAATTATTGAAAATGACTACAGCTTAAGACTGGCAGGATGATTGTTAAAAACAGCCCTGGCATTAATCAGAGCTTAAGAGCTTTTGGAAAATGATTCTAATTCAGAAGGGGTGGCTTACAAAAAGACTTGTCGAAAGTGAAGCAGACATGAAATTCTGAAAGGCAAAAAGCCTCCTTGGTACCCACACCTGGCTTCTTCTGAGATTCAGCTGGCAGAAGTGTGTGGGGGGTATCGCTTCCCCACCAGCCAACCCCATTTTCGGTCCCACAGCACCCCTCCGCCTGACCAGGGGTCCTTGAGATGGGAAAGGCTTTAGGGAGTGCCCAGAACTGCAAGTCTTAGTGACAGTCCTTAAAATAAGGAAGAGGTGTCTGGGCGCCTCATTTTCTGTCCACATTTGGAATGCCTTAGGCCCGTGCTAAAATAAGCTGTGTGCATAGAGGCAGCTGCGTGGGCAAAAACATGGTCGGTGTTTGCAAGGAGCCAGGCAGGGCAACGTGCTAATACTTCTGCCTTTTGCCTGCCTGGCACAACAAAGGAGAATGATTTTTGCCATCAGCTTTCTCCCTATCACGGAATCATTGCACAATTTAGTATGATTAATGGTTTCCATTTAGAAGCTGAGAATGAAATAGTGAGAGAAGCAACGACTCAGCTGGGGGTGTTCTCAGCTGCAACTAGAGTGGAAGGGCGAGAGCTGGGGCCAGTGCCTGCTGGCCATGCCCTCTGCTTTTCCTTCCTGGCATGGCTGAGGAGGCACTCGGGGGTGAGGAAACACATGGCTTTGGACATACATTCGCAGAAACGGTCTGAAAGTTGCACCCTCATGATGTACTGTTTGCTGTTTCATCCTTGCATCCTCCCAAACATTTGTGACTGAGCAGCCACTCCCTCTTGCCTGCTATAGAGAGTTTCATTTTCAGAGGTTCCTAACTAAGGGCTGGGTATGAGAAGTAGTGCAGTGATGGGGCGTATAGCTGAAGCTAGTTGGACCAACTACACCACTTCTTGGCATTCCTGATGGTCACATGGGGATGCCGCACTGAGAAGGCTCCACCCTTGTGTTAGGGTGGTAGTGGCCTTCAGCATAGCCACCTCTGTCTCTGGAACCCCTGGGCGGTGGACCTAGTCCCAGGCTTCACTGGCTGGCTCTCCTGAGAGTTCTTCTTCTCTGCAGCATCTTTTTCTTTCTACTTCTGCAGGTAGGCAACGCTTCTTTCAGATCTCCTGGCTGCTGGAGGTGAGTGGTGAGACAATGGCTGTCACAGCCAGACACTTGAGGGTGCCGGTAGAACCCAACCAGGAAAACACAGGATGCAAGAGGGCCTGCAATTTTTTTTTTAAACTGATAGCTTTTGTAGCTGAAGCCAGAAAGGGAGAAAATTGGTGATCTTGGCAGGGTCTAATGTGACTCAATGCCCTTCTCGATGCATTCGTCTCTGCAAGGAAATCTATTATTTTCCATAAACTGTCTTAAGCATCTCTCGGGCTACATTTCTGGCTGTGTTAAGAATCAAGCCATCAAGAACAGCTGTGAATGTTACACACTTTCAGCAGCAGCAATGAGCTTTGGCAGGGAAGTAGGAGCAAGAAACCCAAGTAGGACATTTCAGTTGACAGTAATGGCATTTTCCCTTCCTTGTCCAAACGATAAAAGATTCATGCTCCTAATTGCAACACTACAGCTGCCCCCATCACTTTATTCTGGGAGAGGAGGTTAGAGAAAACAGGCCTAGAGAGAAGGAGAGAAAGAGAAACAGAGAGAGATGGATAGTAATTTCATCACTAGCTAACAAAGACTGATTAGTGGGAAGACTTCCTTCCATAGCAATACTTTTTAATCAGGTCTGCTGGGTCTGGGCAAACAGCTTTTGTGGATTAGCTAGACTCCAGCCTGCCAGCATCCGATGTAAGTTTAAACGATGAAATACACAACTACAGAGAAAACAAACCAAAAAGAGTAATCAAGTCACACATTTCAATATTCAGCAACCATTAAGGGATTTAAATATTTGCTTGCTATTAAAGGCTTGCATTAGGCTCTTCCAACACCAGCTCTGGAAGACTGAAATATCAATTACAGATCAATTTTCCCCCTAAGTAAACACTAATGCAGGATAAACAGTATTAGAAGATGCAATTGTAACATTGCTGACTTCAGGATGGACTTCCTGCTGGTAACAGCAAGTTTAAACTTGGTGATTAATTAACCTGAAGAAGATAGCACTTAAGGAAGATTTAAGGCGATCATGTCTGAAATATGACTGTGAGCCAGTGCACGTTTGGAAGGCAGCTGGAGAAGTCCTGGGCCCAAAACATGCATTGACTTGTCCTTCAGTAGTGGTCTTCACTTTCCCCAGAATCACCACCCCCATAGCTCAACACCTCAAAGGATAATGAGGAGGAAGTTAAATGGTAGTCTAGATTGGATGTCCATGTGGGAGACAGAAAAAGCAGCGACCTTAAATCAGGTTCCTTGTTGATATTATTTCCGTATCTAGTAAATATGTAAGGCCTGAGTCGTATTTCCTGGCACTGACCACCAGGGGCAGGAAACATTTTTTGTTCACTTTAGAATGAAAAATAAAAAAACATAAAAATTAAAACAAATACAATTTCCTTGGTACAAAAAGAACCTGAAGCTGAGGACTGGATGACTTGAAAACAGAAGATTCTTGCTTTCTAGTCTCAGTTTTGAGTGTTCCTTGTGCCTAACACCCTGATTTTGGCACGTGTGATGTTGGGGGTGATAGGGATGTATTAAATACTGTGGCTTCTATCAGAGACATATTTCACAATTTGAAGATAAACACAAATAAGGCAAGAAATATGGTTTGATTTTTTTCTAATATGCTTACCTCACAATGGTGAGGCTTTGCTTAGCTATTACCCAAAATGTCATTCCCTGCAGGAGACAGCACATACTCAGTCCTGGCAGGTCCTTAAGAATGGTGGGACTAATAGCACCAAACTCAGGACTGGCTGGCTGGCTGATTTCTTCAAGCCCAACCTGAAAGCTCCCTATGTTGAGGATGGACTTAAAAGTGTTCAGATTTGGGATACAGAATTGGTGACTAAGGACAAAATGAGATCTGGGCAATCAGGTGCTTGACTAGTCTCCCTTTAATCAACTACTACTTGTTCAGTGTCTATTATGGTCCTACCACTGACTTAATGTATTGGCCCACAAGGTCATTTGGATGATGGCTGAGAACACCCTTTTCTTTCTCTTGTACAGGGGTCAGGACATCCAAATGCTTCCTTTGGAAATATTTCCAAACTATACAGATTTCATTCTGAAGAACTATGGCTGCCAGCTATTCATGACTAAGGGCTGTATACTTGGATCATTGCAAAAATGAGTGCATATTAGTCTTGGGCAGAATTTTATACTAAAAAAGTGCCTTCACTTACACAGAATCTTTCTACCTGTATCATGGTGACTGCGTGGTTGCTTTAAGGTTCTGGATGAGAGAACCAAAGGAATACTTCTCCATGGAGTAAGTCCACAGCAGTTTAAGAATTATATTTTAAGTACACAGAGGACAGTCTAAGACTGCACCAATACATACCTGCATATCACTGTGAGGTTCTAGCTGATGTATTTGGAGAATGCAAGCAGGCCAAACTGGAGAACTCTCTGGAGGAACCAAGAACCATTTTCTCTCCCAGACCAAATGAAGGTCCAGGCAACTTACCTAGCTCCTGCTAACCTAGACTGCTCTGGCACCTTCTCGTTTGCATACCCTGGGGAACTCCTGTTTGCCTCAGTTCAATGACTGTCATGGGTCTCTTTTCTGTAAGCTGCAGGTGAAATGGGCACCTCATGTTATAGACAAGGGGAGAGGGGAGGGGGACACTGAACATACTGTGTGACACATAGCCTGGGGTAACTATGTTAATGAATGGTGAAGAAAAAGGGGTCATCAAACATTCTAAGGCAAGCTTCACGAGGACAGGTGTGTCCACACACCTGAGGTTTCAGTTAGTAAGTGGTGGAACAAGGACTGGAACCAGGCAGTCTCTCCTAGAACACTGTCTTGATCTCTAACTTTGAACATGTTCACCAGTGACTACTTTGCACAGCTATGATGAATTAGTGCTACCTGCTACTCTCTGCCCTCTCATAGAGGCTGAGAGAAGGTCCCCAAATCTTGACTCCTTTGCTTGGAGTTTGGGAACAGCCGCAAGACTGATGCCACCCTCCATACCTGTGACTCACATCACCTGCCCAATAAACCATCCTTTGAGATGTAGCTGGGTTTCCAGCTCCTCCAGAAAGCTGTCTTGAGCCCCCAGTCTTCACTGATTTCCCTTCTCCAAGAAATTCCCATGGCACTGTCTGGGCTCCTTCACCATGTTGGCTGGGCCCCTGAGGCTAAGTGCCATTTTCTGTTTTTCTTTTTTTCATTAAAGATTTTATTTATGTATGTATGCATGCATGTATGTATGTATTTTTAGAGAGAGGGGAAACAAGAGAGGGAAACATCAATGTGCGGTTGCCTCTCACATACCCCTTACTGGGGACCTGGCCTGCAACCCAGGCATGTGCCTCGACTGGGAATCGAACCAGCGACCCTTTGTTTCACAGGTTGACACTCAATTCACTGAGCCACACCAGCCAGGTACATTTCCTGTTTTTCGTGTGAGTGGAACCAATGGTCCTGTTAGCTTCCAGGGTCTTACACGTCTCTGTGTCTCACAATGCTGGATATACAGCAGGTGCTCAGTAACTTCACATCTAATTAACTGAGTTTTACAGACACAGGCAAGAGACCAGGCCAGGATGGAAGAGGCTGAAATGAGATGCACGGCCATCGGCTTCTCTAGAGCTTACCTTTTTTTCCACCGCTGAGCTTTCCCCATTCCCTGCCCAATACAGAAAAGGGAAGCTCAACCCCAGGTGGGTGAGCCGTGGGGAAGGGGAGCTTCGGGGCTGCTTAGATATTATCTGCGCTTTTGTAAGACCAGTCACCACAAGGCTAGGCATTGCTCACTTCGGCCTGCAAGGCAAGGAGGACAACAACAGACGGAATCCTGCAGGACACCCTGGCTGGGAAGTCTCGGCAGCCTAAACAGGAAGCGAGAACAGTCTTCTGTAGGCGGCTGAGCCAATCCTCCGCACAGCAAGTCTTCTTTTAGTTACAGGAGAGAGAACTTGAAATGAAGAAGGTGGAATGAATTGTTAAGACACAAAATCCCAAAGTAAGAGACAGGTGGAGCAGCCAACACAGGGAAGTTGGTGGGGGTGGTGGGTGAACAGAGGGGGAGGGGGCAGGAGCTGAATCCATGGAAGGGCCTGTCCAGCTGGCCCACCACTGCATCCCACACACCTGCACAAATCGCTGAGTCCACGCTGCCAAAGCACCTGGCCCACCTGGCCACTGAGAGGGGAGAAGAGAACAAGGACAGGAAGGATGAGTGGAGGAAGAGAGAAATCAGATCGAAGAAGCCCAGCCAGCAGCATTTCCTAGCATCTACGGCTGTGCTCTGGGCCCTGCACAAGGTCCTGAGGAGGAAGCGGGACTGGGGGCCCATCTCTTCTCTCATGCGAGGTGTCCATAAAAAGTCCATAATGAGATTAAAGGATCACTTTGTAACATTAATTTTTTTATTAAGAAGACAGATATTTTATAGTACTTTTTTTCTTTTTTTTCCTTTTTTTTGTAAAAATGGTATACATGAACCAATACAAAATGTGAATGGGAACATATGGATATGGAGTTTCTTACACCGTAACATTGTTCATGTACACCTTAAAAACAGAACTGGCCTAAAGGGAAAAATAAGACGTCGGTGTGACTAAAGAACAAGCTTATTTGGCATCAATTATACATCCTTCATTATTTTATATTCCTTTAAAAAACACAAAAAACAAGTTTGTTCTTTCTTCACTCTAAAAAAAGTGATCAACCTGTACAAAGTAATACTCAACAATACATTTCAAACAGTGCACTGTATACTTAAGAAAAAAATACATAAACCAATATACAACTAAAATCCATAATTTCCTGTTTTTGCTTTGTTTTATTTTATTTTTTCCAATGTGTGGGGCCTACACTTCGCAATCTACCTGAGACGGAAAACACCAATCGAAACACATGAACCTGAGACATGTCAACATTGTAAGCCATAAAGTTACATCAGGAACACTGCACTACTGTACACTTTTCAAAACAGAAAGATGGGAGGTCCCAAAAATGAGATGCCAATTCTGTGAGTAATGCTAGGTTTTGTTTTTTATTTTCCTAAAAAGAACAACTGAAAAAACCTGTCAACAACATGCTAAATGGTTCTCATCCTTTGATATGGTTATACTATGGTCAGAATGGGTGCTAAGGGCTCGGAATAGAGCTGCACATTATAAAATTCATTGAAAAAGGGATGTTCGTTGTGGCTTTTTGTCTTGGTTAAGTGCCTTGGGATAGGAGAGGGGAAAACAAAATGCTGCTCGTTATGGGTTCTCTTTCACATACCAGTCCGTTCCCAAAAGGCCCCATATTGCAAATGGTTCTATCAAAGGTTAAAATAAAGACAAGAAAAATAAACACGCTTTCAAAAAAAAAAATTGACACTTTTTCCCCTTTAAATAAATCAGCGTAAGTTTTCCACATAATGTAACAATAGTAAAAATGCACCTTGCAAAATCCAAAATTACTCACTGAAAATGTTATATAATATATATTTTTATATATAGATATCTATCTTTTTTGATGCCATCTTTCCATCGGGACTGTATTCTGGAGTCTGGAGCCTTACCAAAACATATGGTAAGAGTTTAGTTTTTTGTCCTTCAGGACTACTTCTAGATATCCTAGACGTACATTTCTTTAAAAAATGTAAATAGTAACTCGACTCCTCTACTTTTTCCCAAGGTTCCCCATCTCAGATATGTTCACGGTAATGTATTTTAGTAGCTATGCACTATGGCTGCCATCATGCGAGGATCAGTATTTTTTGGCAGATGGTTCTTAAGGCTGAGGAAAGAGGCCAAGGCTAGTGTATGAAAGGTAAAAAGATAAAAACACTCACATTTGAGTTTTGATTAAGTAACTGAAAACCTCTACATGCTGTTTTTCCACCTCTGCTCTGACCTTTTGAGAACTGAGATTGACAGCAGACCAGTGTGAGAACAATACTGGCCCTTCTTTTGTACCTCCTGCCTTTGTCAAGCCAAATCTGAAGGAAGGAAATTTTCACATGGATTTGAGTTGGAAATCCCAGCATGACAAATATCTGTAATATACAGTACATGCAGGCCACATCCTACCGCCTTCCTAACTAAGCACAAAGGAAAAAAAACCTGTCCCATTCAGTCCTTTGCCCACCACACGGACTTGCTTTTTCCTACAAATTAGTGAGAAGTAAGGCCGATTGGGAAAGGTGATGGAATCATTTGGAACAGAAATAACCAGAGCAGAACTATCTTTCCCCCCTCCCTACTTCCCCTCCTGTGGCAACTCAAATTTGTCCACTTATGTAAAAGGAACAGCCCTCACTGTCAGGTCTGTTTAGGGCATTGAAAAAGGAGGAGCCCTTTCCACCCCAAACCTTTCTGGACAGCGTGGGGTATCTATACTGAGCCGTCTACAAATACAGAATTAAAGACAGATTCAACCTCATTGTGACACACCTCACTTGCAGATAACCCTGTACAGTAATGTAGTTCCACAGCAAACAGAACATTTTCTGAATCACAGTCTAAGTTTCTAGTCTTCACTGCTCTAAGTATTTGCAACATGGGCAGCAGCAAAGAGTTCTCATTGTTTGTTCACCCAAATCTTTACAACAACAGAGAAGAATGCATTATGGATACACTAAATTCTGAACTATGAAATCTAAGCTGTGCTGGTTCTCCTTTCATGAAACTGAATTTTGAACAGAAAGCAGTTACTTCAACAATGAACAAAAAAGTAAAAACAATAGCAAAATAAGGAGGAAAAGATTCTAAGGAATCCCAGCAGGCAAATTCCAAAATGGAAGATTTTGGGAAAAAAAAATTTTGGGAAAAATATATGAGCACAAAGAAAAAAAAAAAAGGAACACAACAAACAAACAAAAAACAAGGCACAGAATTTTCTGCAATCTATCCAAACTAAATCCAAGCATCCAAGTTTGACTTGGTAGGAAGAAATAAAAATTCAAAAACAAACAAACAAACAAACAAACAAAAAAAGAGGTGTCAAACAGCAGAGTGTACTTTTCAAAGAACATTTTTTTATACAGCAAAGCCTTCCCAGTCTTGCACCTTTCCACCCATTCATAAAAAAACACACGAATTTCTCGCAAGTTCCAATATCACTGTCTCTTTATCATCTAAATAGGGCCAGTTGGACACCTCATTGAAACAAAAAGGCTGATCTAGATGAAGTACTCTTTCTTTTCTTCGGAGTTGTTCTGTCCTCCTTCTGCATTGATTATAGCTGTGTCTGCGTCTGCTGCGTCATCGGCTCCTTTGGCTTCATGAGTGAAGTATGTACCTGAAAGATGAAGGGGTAAAGCACCGTGACTGTCTGATGGCCTCTGTGTAAAGTGGTACAGAGATGGCAACTTGCTTTATGGCCATCATCAGCCGAAGTGGTGTGCAGGCAGCAGAGGGGAAAAAACAATTGGAAGAAGAGAGCGAGGTGGGTGAGACAAATGGGGATCCGGGGGTTCCAAAGGCACCACTCCAACTGAACCGCTGCGATATAATTCAGCAAATGAGACATTAGAGCAGTGATTATGACCAGAGGATGTCAGCAAAGGAGGACGTGAGTGGGAGCTAAAAATGCAGAAAGCTGGAGAGCTGCTGACTAACATATAAACAGTAACGTATAAACAGGACCAATGACCAGATATGTGCACACACATGGTTAAAGACCAAAGCAAGAAAGAGCAATTAGCCAATAAATGAATTAGGGCCCTGATGATGGTCTATTATCATCTCAGGTCGTTTACTTGAACCCTGTCTCCTCATGAATCATTATTGCCTGCCCGTAAGTGAGACGTGCTTGAACTTGTACAAGCATGTCTGATTTTCTTCTGCCTTCCGTTTCAGAGTGGGGTTCCAGGTGCAGAAGTAATTTGACATTATGACAGCTATAATCAAGGCTTGGGGTCTGCCTTAAGCCACAGGTGATTCTCACAGTGTAACTCTAGCCGGACCCAGATTCATGGATTTGCTAATTGGCACAGCCACTTTACAATGACAATAGACAGAGCAGTACAAAGTTGGTGACATTCTTATCACCAAGTCCAAACAGTTCACATGAAGAAAGACAAGGACTGCACCTCTATATGATACTTAGGTAGAGCTTACACTGTCTTGCATAATCAAATAACCCTCCTCCCACTATATGATGTATTCTTGACGACTCTGAAGCAAAGAAAGGCTGATACTTCTGTTGTGTTTTCAGATTTTCAGAGTGACAAATCTGACAAGGCAGGCAGGCAGGCAGTGTTCCCCGTGTCCTCTTTCCTTGGTAGAGTACTGCACCTGCCCTCTGCCCCACGGCTCTCCACAGCTGTGCCCAGACATCTGCCCTGCTCTCTGGCCTTCCTCCCTGGCTCTGCCCAGCTCAGCCCCAAGAGGCTGTTGAGTTCTTGCCCTGTCTACCTCCTGGGTATGGGTGGAGGGTGAAGTACACAGAGCACGGAGGTCCCAAATGGTTTTACACTTAAGACTGTCACTTTGCATCCTAAAGGCAGTTGTCAAGTACCTTGGACTTCCATTGCTGTGTTTATCAGACCAACCCCAGACCCCAGTTCTTTAAGCGAGCAGTATTCAAGTGCCTAAGAGTTCATACTATGGGAAGCCCCGCAAGGTCACTGCACAGCGCTTCAGAAAAACAACTGAGAAAGACAAGGGCCGACAAAGAAAAGAAAGGCTAAATTACCCAGAGGGGAGAAGAGGATCAGAGCAGCATGGGGCAGAGAGGAGAAGTGCTGGAAAAGATGATTGCCTGTCCAGATTGCACGGTTGGTAAGTGTGTGATTAACAATAATTTAAATCAATTGCACTGATAATTTTAAAAATACATATTTATGTGGCTTTTAAAGCACATTAAACCAACAAAATGGTCTAGCTACTGTGGCCAGCCTACCAGGAGTTTGGGGCCAGGGAGCAGAGCTAGTCTACCTGCTCCACAGAAAGCAGTAGGTTACAGGTGTTCTCTTTCCATGCTTGTACAGGGTTCACACGCACACCTTGTACACCAGCCCCGACTCTGTGATTTTACTCTATCCTCAATTATGGATTATAGAGTAACAATCTATAAAGCTTTATATAGAAAGAAAATCCAAATCAAGGAGAGCTTGCTACTCATCAGCTCTCATAGCCCTAATCAGCAGCCGCTAAAATTTGTTTTTTGTTTTTTTCTCTCTCCCCTGTTTTAGGAATCAAGAGGCTATGCAGCCACGTAAACCAAATTGCCTATCAAGGACAACCTTGTGAAGCCCCTGAATGCAGGGGCTGTGTTGACACGAGGCCTCCTGCCTGCCAAAGCACCTTGCTTACCTTTATGTCTGGCAAAATAGCGCCCGAGAATGATGAGCAAGCACAGCATGGCGAACACCACCACGGCCACGACCCCGCCAATCACAGCATGATCCACTGCCCTTATCGAGCCTTCTTCACCTGCTCGAGAATCTGTTGAGATCAGAAGAGGAATAGGGTGTAGAGTGCATCATGAGACACCAGAAGCCCTGTGCGCCACTGCCTCCGGGGCTGGCGGGCACCTCCTTTTTAATGAAGTAGTCAGAGAGAACAATCTGGAGATAGATCAAGTTACACTGAGCGGGCAGACTGACCTGTGCAGTGCTGAACTGATCCGTTCTTCCCACAGGCAATTTCACTGCAGGCAGCACTAACGCATTGGAACAAGCTCTGTGATCAGGGGGGGAAGAAACGGAGTCCATCCCGTCCTGACTGGTCTTAGCGTTCACTCTATCTGTATCCAGTTGCAGGTTCTATTAAGGAGGTCAACCTAATTAAGGGCGCTTGGATTGGCACCTTTAGGCAGTAATGGGCTGCGGAGGGGAGGCCAGGTACCCAGTGACTTATTCTCTGCTAGGCATAGGCATAGAAAAAGTGAGGAACTCCAAAGCCACAGCTGCCTAGAGATAAAACAAGGATTATGAGACTAAAGACAAGTGACGTGCTTGCCACATTTAGGATGTATGAGGGAATAAGCCTCAATCTAAAACCTAAAAACTCACTTCAAAAAAGACAGCAAGGAATAATTGTCCATTGCCACAGTTTCTATTTTATTTATTTAACACTTCACAATGCAATTAATTTTCCTTTATAAGCATCACTCCCTCAGGTTGTCTTCTTCTGACTGAGGAATGACATATCTGGCTGGGGAACAACTCCAAAATGAACCCAGAATGAGCTATGGCAATGCAGAATGGATGTATGGCAGTGTAAACAATTTTAATTTAGGACTGTGGCTACATCACCCCTTGCTGAAATCCTAATGGCACCCAGGATTTATAATGTAGTAAAAAACAATTATTCTCCCGTTGATTAATACATTAACATTTTCGAGTGGAAGCTAAACCATTGTCTTTTTTTTTTTTTATTGAGTCAAGTACGACACCTCCATTAAAATGATTTACTAGCTGTACCTTACAATTTAAGCACAGCAGCAACAGAAACGGTAAAAATCTTTTAACTTTACATGATTTGTGAAGTCATATGTGAAGGATTTACCATTTAAATCTTTCAGTACAAGAAGCACATGGCCTATAAATCTGTCCCCCTTGCAGTTGCTGGACGCCTAAGAGAAATGCATTTCACCAGGAAGACTGAGAGTGCAAATTCAAGTCAATTTTTAAGAAAGATTTATCTCTGTCTCTCTCCAAAGAACAGAGCAAATCTCTGAAGCCTCCACCTCTAATAATATTTGAAGTTTATCGATCAAGTGTACAGATCCGTGACAGCTAAAGGTAATGGTGCTCTTTTGAGCTGAAACCTGATACAACGCTTTCAGCAGGAGGGTGTGATTTACACTTTCTATTGATATTTCCAATTCTGCTCTGAGATTAAGTACTGAAAGATGTGGGGAAATAACTCCTGACTGAGGGGTCCATGGAAAACATGTTAATTAAAAGAGTTTAAATTAAAAATTGAAGTGTTTAAAGTGTTTCATTAAGTTACCTTCGAAAGGACTACAAAACCCCCAATATCCAAACCCAAACAGAAATGCCAAATCGGAGGCAGCCGCAGGTCGCCCAGGACCACAAGACGACGGGAGTTTAATTGGACATTGGAGATGGGTTGGAGGCAGAGTGCACTGCAGACAATTAGCCTGCTCCATGATGTGCGAGCCCCTCCAGCTACATGTCTAATAAGCTCGACTTGAAACGTGGTGGAGAGGAATCTCCCCCCTCGACTGAAAGTGCTGCCTATTGCAGATGCAATAGCCTCAGTGTCTTGAAAGTCATTTCAACAAGGCAGAACTAAGCCACAGAAACTTTTTTCTTCTTTGAGAGACAACAGAGCTTGTTGAAGGAGAGCGCTCCCCTTGGGGTGTCCCTGGATGCAGGGTATCTGCTAGAGGACAGTGTTTTACACTCTGGAAACTCTTCCTCCAATAGCACAAATTCAAAATTGCTCACAGGGAGACAAAAACAACAGAAAAGCTAGCAAGTTGTGATTTTTCTTAGGGAACTGTCAAAATAAGGGATCTTGTGGGAATTAGAATTAACTCATCTCCAATTGCCATGAACTTCAGGCCTATTGAAACACAAGGGTCTTTTAATTACCTTGACATCTTAGAATTGGGTGAGGAAAATACAGTGACATTAGCCATTGAGGAGAGGGGAATGTTAGGTATTAGAGGCAAGAGGTGAAGACAGATCCCATCCTGGGAAGACTGAGAGCAGAGAGAAGCTTTGAGAAGCTATTCCAGGCACAAGACCTAACCTGGAGAAAGGCACTGTTGTGTCCACTGTTAAAAGACTGCTTCCTCGCTGCCTAGGCACAGGGACACTCTAGAAGCCTGAGAGGAGAGAGAGAAGGAGGGGAGAGGGAGAGGGAGAGGGAGAGTGAGGGAAGGAGGGGGAGAGAGAGAGGGAGAGAAGCTCTGCGATGAAGAAAAACAAAAGATCTCGTAGGACAGTGTCTGTGGGATTAATTTCTTTAGCCAAAACTATTCATTTGACTTCTGCTCCCCACGAACCTCAGAGCTACAGATGCTCAGTGCTGTTCTTTTTTCTTTGCACTTTGCCCACATTAAATACCTGGGTTCTAGCTATTTTCCCCTCCCTCAAGGACATACATATTTTAGACACTTGTTTATAAGGGTAATCTCTCCTGCTATATTCTGACCAGAAAGTTTACTACCATCAGTTCATCAGCAAGACACTCTTCTGCCTTCAATTACTGCAGATGGAAACAGGAAGTAAGTGAGGTTTAATTTACAGGGACCCTGCGGGTTGTGAGCTCCTCGCCTCCTCCTAGGCCACACCACTCCAGGTGTGATGCCGGAGGGATTGAAAGAGTTGTAAGCGTTCTCCAGCACCCATCATGGCTTGGGGTCTCCTGTGAAGAGCAGCACTGCTTCCAGACATACTTCACTCTTCTGTTTCCACATGTGGGACTGGGAGGAGTTTCCATGTTGCCCCAGTTGGTGGAGGAAAAGGGTAAAAGCTGGTTACCTGTTACCAGATTAAGGAGTGCCTGCACCTGTGGGCTGGACCGGGGCTCATGGTATGAAGCAGCAGCACAGTTACTGAAGGAGGCACTGGGCTAATGGGGTAGGACAGAAACTGGGACCTGAAGGAGATATGACCACCAAAAGGAGCATGGTTCTGACAAGGTCCATGGGCTGCTTGTTCTCTCCTGTTTCGCTCTCAAAGCAGTAGCTCTGGCCAGTCCTTGAGATTACTTCTAAGTGAAACACTTGGGCATGTCTATGACTTTCACCATCATCCAAAGGTCCTGCTCCTCTTGGGGTGCAGACCCTTTCATTCAGGCCTCAGAAGCTTTCCTGGGATGTCCTCTCCAGATTTCTGGCTCCTTTTCTCAATAAAGCAGAGAAGAAAACTAAAGAGGTAGACTCTCCAGCTGCCGAGCTTCAACATAGAAAAATAAACATGCTTCATAAAATGCCTGCTCCTCAGACAAATGGACATCTTCTTGGTTTAGAAGGTAACGTTTTCTTGTTCTCTAACAGGATACAGTTATTTCTTTCACTTAGTAACATGTGTAAGAGCCTTCATACTTCTTGGACTAAGCTTTGCCCAGTCATCCTGAAGAGTAAAGTTATGTTTATGCTTGTGGCATAAATATTGTTCCAGCCTGAAGACCCAAGCATGTTTGGGTGACCCAGGCAAATTGCAGTGAAGAATTCCATCAAATGAGTTCATGTGTGACCTCAAGTACCTTAAGCCTAGTCCCTGCAGGAGTCTGCACTTTGTAAATGTTGGGAAGCGTTCATGCCAGCTCATAGTTGTGGCACAATCCTTCCTGCCTGTACTGTTTAATCCTGCAGCCATGTGTATGGCTCTAAGTATGACATGAGTCTCCTTAAGGATGGATCAGTTATGGACTGTTTAGTACTTGTGAGTTAGCTTTTGTTTCTGCAAAAACCTGGACTGACTTGGCTCCAGGTGAGCATTTATAAGTTGCTTGCAGAATATTAAGTTGGCTACTACAGCACGGGTCATAGCTTCAACCCCTGGGATCACGTGAGCATCACAGAAACTGCAGGGACAAAAACATTTCAAAGAAACTCCCAAGAGGGATGGCCCAAACTGCTCGGACTTCTTTACGCTGGCAGGTAACCTGGTTCCATCCATCCCTCGTTGGCCCTATGAAGGGGGGTTCTAACTAGGGCCTGACAATACAAGTGGCTGCTAGTGAACCAGCAGTCTCCTTCCCTCCCCACAGGGAACTCCTCTCTCTGCTGGCTTTCACTCCTCAGATTACTTGCTAGTCATCCTCAATGCAGTGCTCTGCAGCTGTGCAGCCTGTATTAGGAACAGAGTTCTGCAACAGATCCGGTTTCTATGGCTACTTTACCACCTGGCAGGGAGAGCGTAATACATACTGCCATGTGAGCGCCTTAATCATGGATCTGTGATAAGACTAGGAGGCTCTGCCACCAAAGGCAGGGGGTCCGTGGAGAGCCGAGCAATGGCCAGTGTATCCTAGACAAGCTCCTGACCAATAGGGACTTTGGCAGGAAGTCACTGAGCAGAATGCTCATGGTCGCTGCACCCTGCCCACCCTGCAGCCAGAGTGCAGCCTGAGGCCGGTCTTTCTGCCAAAAGGACACCAGGTTTTCTACCTCTTATACAATAACTAATATACATATAGTACAACAGATCGCACAGGGCATGACAACCATTCTGTGTTAGCCTCCCTTCACATTTCCAAACATTCCTGGCTCAGGCTATAAGGTATATTTAAAAATTTGGGGAAGAGTTAGACACCCCCCTTAAATGCTCACATCTATTCTTTTCATGGGTTATAAACTACCTTAAGCCTCACTTTAAAAATTAGTATATGTGGGGAGGTTCTAATGACATCAGTCCTCCTACTTCTATTTATTCAACAATTCAGATGTTCTACCTTCTGCAATTTTGTACTCTACGGATCACTGGAGAAGACTTAGAACTGTTGACTTTGCAACAGTTCAGTCACTTGGTTTTTAGTTCTAGTTTCTCACATGCACTGAAGTCTTGCTAGACAGGTCAGTTTAATTAAAAACTCTTACAAACAAGAGTTTATAATGGAAATAATGCCTCCAGCTTCCTAGGGCTGCAGGGAGGGATTAGTTTATCTCAGAAGCAGCTTTAATGATCATGTTGTCACTTGCTACTTCTTGCCAGAAAAAAAAAAAGTCTGACAGTAGGTCTTCCAAATCTCAGGCAAAAACACAATCTGACCTCAAAGACAAAATAAAACAAACCAAAAAAATCTGGCACCATCTGAACAATGTAGCTACTCGTTCTCATCAACTATTGTAGCTCCTGTCATAGCAACAAAAATAAGTGTGCATTTTAAAAAGCACAACTTTATTACTGAAGGGGAACAAACTGAATGGCATGCACTGACAAAATGCCACATTATTTGCTAATCCTAATATGTTATTCTTCTTTAAGATTTGCTTTTCTCAGCACCAATTCAATTATAGATGCTACAAATCCTTCTGACATTTAATTCCCTCTTGTCAGAGAGTAGTAAATGTATACAGTACATGCACGGCTTTCCCATTAAGATGTTAATATATATTGGAGCACACTAGCATCTATGCAGCGTAACCTTTCTTTCCTGTCTTTAGAAAGTGAAAGGGAAGGAATAAATGTAAGGCAAGAAAATCACGAAGACTCCTATGCAGCATCCCGGGCATCTAGCACTCCCCGTCAGTGGCCTTTCATTCTTGCAGTGGAACTGCAACTACACTAACATTTCAAAGGAACCAAGTTAAGCTACTTGAAGAAAAACTGCAGTCAGCATTACCATCATGACACCCAGAGCTCGGTGTGCGTTCATTTAAATTAGAAGTACTGTACACAGGCTCTGGCTGTACATTGCTCTACTCAATGAGCAGGACTTGGGGCTTTCACAGGCTGGTACTGCCTACATCATCCTCCAGAAATGGGACCGAGCAGAAGATGCAGGAAGACTTAAGGCCTAAACTCCTGTCTGGTCCACTGGAAACTATGCTGGACTTGCCATTAGATCTGGGGTAAAAGCTGGGCTTCCCTGTTCTGTGTGACTTCAGGCAGGTCAGCCAGCTACTCTGAGCCACTGAACAATCATACATTTTCCAAGGTCAACATATTGCTCAGTATGAAAGTGCCTCTCTGGACCAGCCCTTGGCATGTCACAGGTATTCTGTATTTGCCAAATTTAAATCTGTTATAATAAAGCCTAAGGAGGGCTTCATTCCAGTTATCATCACTGATTCAAGACAAATACTTATCAGCTCTTTGGGATTAAGGGTTGCACTGCACACTCAGCACTGTTCTCTGATGCTGAGACGCTCCATAACCACTTGCCGAGTTGAGGTGACCGAGCCCTTTCTTAGGCAGGATGACACAGTGTGACTGATGGCCTACCTGTCCTGTCTGTGGTCAACGCTGCAGGCCTGGTGGCTGAAGACCACCTAGTCCAAGTTTTAATTCAAGTGTACCATTTGAGTATCAGGATATTAAATACTTGTTGTCACCTAAATATAAGGACAAGTGGGGTTTTTTTTTTAATGTTTATTTTTCTTTGCTTCAAAAGCAGAAGACTGATGGATTTAAACTGACTTAGTTAATTTAACCAACAGTAGAAATGACTTGATGCAACAGGATGCAATTGTCCCAAGACATTTAGCATTACCAGAGGGACCAAAAGGCACCCTCATAAGGGCTTAGAAGGGCGATGCCTTTTCCATTTTCAGCATCAGGAAAGCATTTAAGATCGTACTGGACTTTAAAGGAGTATACATCTGATAAAGAGGAGAGGGTTGTACAGTATTTTCAAGCACACATTTCCCACTAGAATCTCTCTGGGGAAAGATGCTTCAGTGGACCTCAGGCATTTGGGGGTGTGATGATGGATTAATGAATATGATGAAGTCACCCCAAAGCAGTGTCCAACCTGTAGAACCAGAAGTTACATTTTGCTTTGTATCCTGACAACATTTTGAGAGAAAATTCCCTATTTGATGGTCTTCTTCCTCCCCATGGGAGAAACAGTAGCATGTTGGATTATGGGAAGATCAGCAATATGATAAAGTTCAAAGGCACGTTGTGAGAAAATCATGGACAAGCTGGCATGGATCCAATATGATTCGTCAGCTAGTTCTTTGTACTAAATGAAATTTTAAAATAAGGAAATCTCCATGTTTAACCTCTACAATCCAACACTTTCTCATGGTATTCAGAACCATCTAAATTATGGAAGACTAATCCCATAATTTAGGTGAGTCACAGGAACAATGGCACAGAAAACATCCAAGCAGAATCTAAGGTCTTCTTTGAAGGGAAAGGCTTGATTTAACGCTGGAAGAGATCTATCCAGGTCAGTTAGCACACGACTCTACATCAAATGGGCTCTGGAAATCTCGAATTTTCCCTCCTCATTCCCTGGATGTACAGGCTGAATTGAAAAGGGTCTAAGAGGAAAAGGATCCCAAAGACCCCAGAGCAAAGGAAGTCTGGATTTCACAGGGGAAGAATAGCCACTTTAAACCAAAGTCTCTATCTCCTATAGAGGCAGGAAGACCCATATGTTCAAATTCTATCTCTTGAGTAAATAATTTAATTTCTGGAGCCTTAGATCCCTCATTTGTAAACTGAGACTAACAACCTTTCCTGATCAATCTCACAGGACTTTCACGAAAACCTCCCCAAGTTCGACTCATTCTCATCCATTGGTGTTTCTGTTTCAACAGCTTCCCTGGTGAGCTTTTCTGAAATAGCCTCTAGCTCTTCCCAGCCCACCACTCCCTCTCATTTTACACAGTTTAGTTTTTTACGCAGCATTCCGACACTGTCTTGTGTTCTGAGCCTGTCTTCCCCCACTAGAATGTAACTATCCAAGGGCAGGGGTCTAACATGTGAAATCTGCGGCAGCTTCGGCTTCCAGTCGGTCTTGTTCACTGCTGTGTCCCTGGTTCCCAGCCCAGAGCCTGGCATGGGTGAGGAGCTCAAACAATTGTGCTGAGTGAATGAAGATCACACGAGGTCATTAATATGTGTGAGAGCGCTTTCCAAGCTGTAAATACTATATGAGTAAAGAATATCACACTTTACATAAACAGAGCCAAACCCAGCTGGTTTAGTCCACAAAGAAATGAAATAGCTAGCCTATTTGCCAAATCTGAGCCACATGTTAAGTGGAGGCTAGTTAAGATCCCCTCAAAATGTTGTGTCTACTGATAGTTTCTCGCCTGTACTGAGGACACTCACAATAACTGAAGGGTCATATAGCCCACCTAGGAACTGATCATCTGGCTCCAAAGATCTTCAATTTAAGTGCTTCTCTGATTTCAATTCAGGCTCTCTGTTTAGCCCATGTTTTCTTTGTAATCCATTTAGGGGACCAGAGTTGGCTAATCTGGCTAGATTCTTTACAGCTGGCATGGGTCATCAACACCATTTAGAATTTGCCCTTCACCTGTACTTCCATAAGGAGTGCGCAGGAGACATTGTGGGATTTTTCCAGATCACTTTTTTGTTTGCAGGGCAAGAGTTGAGAACATGTTTTGGAGAAGAAGCATGACAGCTCTGGAATTTCTTGTCCATGCCTTTGCTTCAAAAGCAGAAGACTGATGGATCGCTTTGATTGTGCTGGAGGGCCAGTCCCCAACACACGGTGTATTTACCACCGCACTCCACTAAACAGTCCCTGAGGCCCTTTCATTACTGAGGCAGTTGGAGACTTTTTTAAAAAGTTTAAAATAAAATAGAAGGATAAATATGCTTAAAACTACTCTATTCCACATGGGTGGCAATAACCACCAGCTGTCACCAGGAAACAGCAGATGTAATTGATAAAACAATGCAAAACTCTTGTGGACCTATCATCAATAAAGTTAACACCCAAAAAGTGAATGAAAGGGTTCAAAGTCAAACTGGATAAGCTCCCCAGGCCTGATGATAATTAAATCACTGAACTCCATACAAGCATAATTTTTAATGCAGATTAAAGAGGAGGATCAGCTGGGCAACTTGCTTTGCTGGGTGAGGATGGAGCACCATATGTTGCCTATGAAACTGTCATTAGCTGAGGTAGCAGTGTGAACGGTGGGTGGGGAGGCGGCAAACGGGGGTGAGTAGAAGACAGACTATCATTATTTTGAAGGAAGTGAAGAATATAACATTTATTTATAATAAGAAAAGGATGAAATTTCCACCTAGATAGAGTGGGAATGAATGGTAATATTATTCATTACCACAGTTTAGCATTAAATGTGCAACACCTACTCTAATTTATTGATGGACTGTTTAAGATGGGTGTTAACCTGTTTGTCTTGTATTATAATTGAATTCAGTCTCTAGGCTACAGAAATTTGAGAAGTTCATCCTTTTTCAATCAATATGCTCCCCTTCAGTGACCCATTTCAAGACAGCTTCATAAGAAATAATGTATTTTGTTTAAATAAATTTAAACACTATGACAGCTGCTCAATTTTTATTGGTTGTTTTTTTCTCCCTTCAGATGTGTCTTTGCTGCTGAGTGAAGTCAAGCTCACAATCAATAATAATTGATTAATCAGCATCCCCTTTGAACAAAGGTGCTAATCAGTTTTTGATTAGTTCATCAAACCAGATGCAGAGGCAGCCTGGCCCCAACCCGATAGATCATCAGTGTTCAACAAGACTTATGGCTCCTCAGCGATATATGACTGTAGCATTCCTGGAGGGCATGGGGGAGGGGGACCAGGTAATTATTAATTTAACCGAATTATGATGAACACAAACAGTTGTTGGTTTATTGCTCCTGACTTAGGGGTGATTGATAGACTGCATCAGGGCTGCATCTGACAGTATAGAGCTGAGAGACCCGAAGTATTTCTTAATTGATGATGCTGGAGGAAGGGGCGGATGGCTGATTTCATCCCATTTTCCTAAAGAGGAGAAAAATTACTCCTGCATATCTGAGTGATCTTTGTGTGGCAAATTTGCCAAGAGGAATCAGGTCCAATGAGAACTCAGAACTCATGGCAACTGCCATGGCCACTGTGTCAGAGTGGTTTTATTCAGGGTCAGGATCAGAACTGAGAGCAGAGATTACTTATGCCTGGCATTATATTCTGTGCAGGGAGAAGCACTTGTCTACTCTTATTTTAAAAGAAAATCGGACTAATGTTTTTGCAACTTCTCCAAATGCACCACAGATAAGAGGCAAAAATGAAACCCTTCCTTGATGGGCTGGCTATCTTTCCAATGTTCTATTTGTGTATTGTATAGTTATTGGGGTTTAGAATTCATTTATTCATTCAAGTATCAGCTGGGTGTTTCCTATGCAACAGGCATACAGTAGTGAACAAAACTAGTATCTAAAACTAGTATTAGATCCAGGATATCTAACAGCTAAGCTCAAACTGGGACATGCTACATAACAGAAAAATAAAGGCATCCCTGGGGTTTGACAGAAGCAGATAGCAGGCAATGAATCAACTGCATTTGCAAAGATTGGGTGGTACATACTATCTTACTCTCTCACTGGTAAGACCTGTACTTAATAGTTTACCTCAACAACCAACTATTCAAGGGAGCTGCAATGAAACCTCTTCAAGGAGGAACAATTATGGAACCCTTCTTTCCAACACACTGGAGTAAGCATCTATAATCCGATGCCTTGGTTTTTCCATCACAGTGATGAGGGGGACTTTTTATCAGTTTATTAAGATGTGACCAATCAAAATGTGTTAAGAAGCTATGGCTGGTTGGCAGTGAAGTCCTGCAACATCATGGGAGCTCATGTAATTGTTTAGCTCTGAGCATTTAACCCTCCCCTCCCCCTTTAGGATATGCTTCTTATTCTGGATTAGTAACACCTAAATCCTGGAATCAAGCATGAAACCTACTTTTGCAAGAGCTCAGTGTGCTGTGAAAAAGGTCTGAGGTGGATAATTAGTTTACATCATGGTGTGTGACAAAACAATTGCCTCCCTTACTTCCTTCTCCTCCCCCACCTCCACTTCAAAGATTACTATGGCATGGCTTTTCTTGTCTACTTCACAGCAGTAAATGGTCAATGAGTTTTTTGTTTTAAATAAAGATCTTGTCTCATAATCCAACATCCTTTATAAATTGCTTTATAACAAATGCAACAAAATTTCTCCTGAATTGTTTTATATCTAGAACATAAAATCCCATTAAGCCACTGAACAGAGTAGCTTTTCTGCAAGCCCAAAGATGACCTGACCTTCACTGCATTAATAGCATCAGCCCCAGGATATGTAATCCACTACCACAGGGAAGAGAAGCGGGCGGGGAGGAAGAGAGTGTTAATAAAACTTTATTTTTCTTTAGTCTCAAAATTCACAATTGCTAATCAATTGCTCAACAAACCAAATGGCCATTCTGTAGAAGTGGACAGAGCACCCACAGGTTGGACACTGCAGTGCCTTACCTAATGACTAGCCCTTACCTGAGAGGTCCTCACTGTCCAGTTCTTCTGCGGAATTGGGCAACTGAGTAAGGCCTTACAAGTAAAAACAAATCGTTTTTCTTTTCATTCCTCAAGGGACATAAAGAAAACACTTAAGAACTGAGGATGAATTTCTTAAAAACATGAGCCAAATCTCTTGCTATCTCTTTCTTTTTTGGATAGCTTGAATGTATTAAGATGTAAGTACATTTCTCCAATCATTTAATTTTGTTATTGATACACAATCAAGGCAGAAAGATTCCTCAGTCTCCACTTTCAAAGCACATGAAACATGAAGGTGAATGTTTAAAATCACTCATTCATAAGAGCATGCAAAAAAAGAAAAATAAAGCCTGACTGTTAGCTGTTGATGCTCTGATATCTCTCGTAAACACAAATATATTTAGATGTTACATACTGATGTAAGTTTGATTTCACATCTTATGTAAGTGGAAATCCTTTGCCAATATTGACAAATACAGTTTATGATCAATTTATGATGATCTTGTATTACTGGTTTCAAAATGGTACAGCATCTGCCAAGTGCAGATTGCAGGTTATGCCTTCATCAGAAAAATCTGATTTGCAAAATGAATTTTTAAAAAAGAAAATTTCAAAAATCAGAGGTATTCCTGAAAAACAAAACCCTCAAAGCTGAAAAAGCAGTTAGGTCAGGAGACAATCCAGTGGGGTTTGACATGCCTGTACCCCAGCCCCCACCAACGCTGGCCAGCTCTGATCTGAATTAAAAGAGGTAAAGAGAAAAGCAGAGAAAGAATGGGGGCTCAGCTAGAAGATGGCTTCTATTTCCCCATGCTTTGTTTATTAAACACCACACATGTGGGACAATCAAGGAGGCCTTTACTTGTTCTTTGATGTTCTGCCCAAAGTCCTGCCACGTTGCTCCAGGTCCTCTAATTTGCATGCTTCGCTAATATTTCTCTAATGAGATCTGTCACTTCTGAAGATATTTGTGGACCTATTAAAATGCAAGGTCTTTGAAGAGAGGGGCACATCATGTTTATTTTTTCATCTTTCCCTTCTCTTATAGCCAAGCACAAAGTATATGCTCAGTACGTGTTTGCTGTATTAATGATTTAAGAGTAACAACACTCAGTGAACTGCTAAACAGAGCATAAAAACAACCAAAACAAATGCTCTGGAAACAAGCAATACCAAATTGATTGCACTGTTTTTAAAAAATTCCAGATTAACAGAAATGCTCATGTAGAAGTGGTCAGTAAAAGTTTGGATTTTGTAAGCTGTTTTATAAACAAGCCAAGTGAATATTTTAGTTTGGTTGGTGCTGTGCAAGGGAGTGGTCACATCATCAGCTCTTGAAGAGGATTTCCATCAAGACCCTTGGATGCCAATATTCAAAGGCAAGTGCCAGTTAAAAAATGGAAAGATTCTGAATCCATGAATCTTCCCAAAGTATGGATTTAGATAACTAAAGGGAAAGCAGTGAGTAATGCAATAAATTATAGAAGTAACTGAGCAGGGATGCTATCCATTTGTTCTGAAATCTGATTGGTTGAAAGTGTTTTTATTTCTAATGGGCTTTATCCATTGTATAAAGACTGATGAATACAATTATTTGAATAATTGTTATAAATGGGCAACATAAAGTACTTCTTTGTAGTTAATTATGAATTCTCAGAAGGCTAATCCCTCACTTCTATGTGGCCCAATGAATATCAAAGCATTCTACATACATGCTTGGCGCCCATTGAACCATATTAAACAAGGATGTTTCAAGTAGGCAGCATTACTGCTCAAGGTTTGTTTCCTTGGAGAGGGCATTCGAAAGCTAATTAAAAAAATAAAGACAAATATGTTTATGAAATATCATTGATATGCAGTTCCCCATTAAAAAGCAACTGACAGTTGATATACACTTCATTAAAGACAAAAGTGTCATTTTTAATGCATAAACTTTAAAATATACCAAGTCATCTGGAATCTACTGCTCAGATTACATCTGAAAGTAAGAAGTCGTTTACATTAATGGTGTTAAATTCGTTTTTGCACTGTATTTTAGGAATCTAGAATCTATATTGCTCTGCTATAGTTGGATCATTTCTGAATAAATATGATTAGGAAGGGTTTACTGAAGCACTGAGTGTACAAGTGACGACATGCAAAATTTACCTCCTAAAACTGCTTTGACTTAGGTAGTTTTCTTCTCTGTTAAAAACTATATGCCTCTCCTTTTCTCAAAGAAGACAAAGATGCATTTTATAGAGCAGAGAATATTCTTCAAGAGGAATCTTCACAATTTAACAGTAAGTAGGAAAGCACTTCTTGGATTTTCTTTTTAAATTTCCACATCATCCACTGAAAATCCTTTCATCACCTCTAATTAAAATGTATTCAACAAATTTCTTTAAATGTTGTTAAACAAATGAAAGTTTACTTTTGGTCCATGTGGGATTTTTTTGAGCAATTAATAAAGTCCTAAGGTGCAAACATGCTAACTGACTATATGCACTATTAATTGTCTTTTCTGCAGAGACTCCTGTCTGCCTTCTTCATATACTATAATGTGCTGCACAGAGCCAGCCTCCTCAGACAGTGCTTCTGCAGTTGTTACTCCTGCTCCTTTGTGGCAGAAATCACTGGCTTCTAAAAATGCTGTGATTTTAAGGCAGGTTAAGGAAAATCTCAATAATTAGAAACAGTAAGAAATTCTAGAGATAATCAAGTTCCAGGTCAAGGGCAAGTAAAATTTGAATGTTTGTGGCTTCAGTTCATCAGGGTTTCTTTTATCTTTTCCCTTCTTTTTTTAAAGAAAATTTCAAAAGAGAACGATCAAATAAAACCTCTAGGAAACAAAAATGTAGCCCACTGGCCCTGGTACCGTTCCCATTACAAAAAACTAGGAGATGGTCTCTCTCTTACCTAAACAGCATGCATCTGATCACTTGGCCATATTATGGAAACTGTTACTTCCATCGCCAGCCATAAGAAATTTCAGACGCCCCGGTAGTTTTAATCTAAAAGCTCAGTCATCCTGTTCTTTCTGCTTTGTCAGCTTTTGTGGAGGTTTTCCCTTCTTCCCATTAGCAGAAATTTGGTTCACGCAGTTAAACAGTAGCACATTGTTTCCAAACTGCATATCAAGGCTGAAACGCAATCTTCAGGTCCTGCAGCCATTCGTAACCCTCTGTAGCTTTATGCTGGAGTAGGACATCCAATGCCTGCAGTCCCTTGACTGAATGACGGCCTTTGAATGCCACTGTTGTGTACTCATAGAGAGATGTGCATAGAGGTACATACACAGATGGTGGACATAGAGGTTGTAATAATGCGCACTGCTGGCTATTTTTCTTTAAAACGGGCTTCAGAATTTCCCAATCGAACAGAAAGTAAGATAAGAATTTCATGTGCTTTTATAATTCTGTCATGACTCGTACTACTTTTTAAATAACTCAGGGAAAGGGAGAATCATAGGGTAGTTACCTAAGGGCAGTGGACTAGGGTATAAACATTTTGAAACCAAAAGTGAAAAATTATTTCAGAGGGGTTCCAAGTTTGAGTCTCACCACAATTACAAACTGAATTAAAAACTATTTAAAAACTCACTTGGGAGATCTACATTTATAAGATCATCAGCATCTAATGTATAAAGAGGTAGAAAGTAAAAGGACAGTTAGATTTAAAAATAATAAAATGGGAGAGGGGGGAGGGAGGGAAGGAGAAAGAAACGGAGAGATGGTGGGAGGGAGGGGGAAGAAAGGGAAGGGGGGGAGAGAGAGAGAGAAAGAAAGAGAGAGAGAGAGAGAGAGAGAGAGAGAGAGAGAGAGAGAAAGCTCTCTAACCCAGAGGAAGCCAGCTGACTGCAGTGCAGCAAAAGCACAAGCACTATTCCAGACCATGGACATGCTGTCACCCAAAACCTCGCCCAGGGGAGGTGGGTGGGGGGTGGGAGAGTGGGAGAGGGGACACACAGGGCAGAAAAGGAACAAGGCACAAGACACAAGAGAAGCATCTACGTTGGAACAAACAAATAAAAACTATCACACACACCCACACATCAATAACTGTAATAACAACTATACCACCCATGCTTAAGTCACTCATGCATCTCTGCCATCAACTTTAGACCAGGTAATACCAGGATTTGGCAGAGTGTTTTTTGCATTGCTCCACATGCACATGTAACACAGGATTCTTCCTGACCAGGCCTTAAGGATGAGCTCCAAAAATACAAATGCTCAAGATCCTTATTCAAAGAAGATCCCTTCAGTTCCCTAGTCTAAAAATTCCATTCTTACACTCATATTTATCTTTACTATCAATTAGATCCTTAAAAACACATGGTGGTTGATTATCATTTGCTTTCTTTTTGGAGAAAATCCATTTGATTTTGATTCATGCCCATGCACTTCTAACCTCCCAATACATGCTTATTATTCCAATCAGATATTGGTAAGAACAAATGGTCAACATACATAAACAACTGGTATACTTCATACATTCTCTAGCAACACAAGCTTGAATAAAATACTTTAATGAGTCTTCAAAGGGAAAAGCTTTCTGTAAATTTTTTTCCTTTTTATAAAAGAGGAATACAGAAGGAAATTCAGTATAAAGACAAGTAAAATGGTCACAACTGGATGGCCTAACATGTCTTGTCATTTATGTTGCCAAGTTATCAAAGCACACGTTTTAAGGCCCAGATCTCCATAGTGAACATCGCAAGATTACTCGCAAGTGAATTTAAGTCAAATGGTTGCTGCACCAAGGAAGCTGGGTTTTAGCCATAACCCATTCAAGTAAGATCAGTTCCCTACTTGTGTTTTCTCTGAAAATCTGGTCCCTGCTTTGTAATTTCTACTATATTCCTACTACCGTTTCTCTCCTGACAACTGACCTGGAAGACTTTTACCCCTCTGTTAAGGAAAATTCTAAATATTAGTTTGGCTCTCTTTAAAGCTCTTTGCTGTGGGCTGGAAAGTATGCTGTTCAAAATAATAGTTGGACCCCTTTGTGAGGATAGCTATGAAGATTTTAGACAAGTTGGAGAATGTATTCATAAATGTGTCATACAGGGATCAACATCGGTTATCACTTCTCTCCTCCTGCTGTTAAGGAATCATATGTATGGGTAAAATATATTATTATGAACACACACACATACACACACACACTCTCTCTCTCTCTCTCTTTCTTTTTTCTTCCCAAGTTTCTTGGCTCTGTAGTCCTCAGGCAATGTTGGTCAATAACATCCTCCTGAGGTATCAGCGGTTTAAACACTGTCCCTTAACTAAGAAGACAGTGGTTGCTGCTCACAGTACCCAGACATCTGTTTCCTGCCAAGAGCAATGTTACAAAATCCTAGTCCAAGTGTCTCTTTATTATGCCACACAAGGAGATCACCTTCACTCTCTCTCTCTCTCCACAGAGAAAGACCTGATGGAAAACAGGGTCCTAAAATCAGAATTGGCCCCAAAGTAAACTTCTCATTTTTCAGGTCAGGGGACATATTTCTTACTTTGAACACCTATCCAACTCCAAGGCCTACCCCCATTACAGTCACATAAGTACATGGATTTTATTGAAGGGACCTAGAAAATAGAACTCTGGAGTCTTAGGAGATAGATGATCAATATTTCTTCTAAGATCTCACAGAATTCAGGAATCTTATGGCTACATTTTACCCTGAAGTTAATTATAGGAAGCTCAGAACTTAAAGCATCTTAAAAAGAATAGAACAAAATCTCTTGAACTACATTAAAATAGCCTTAAAGCTCTGAGAATAATCGATAAAAGTCAGGAAGTCCTCAATTAATGATGAAACCTACAAATAACTAAGCTTAATGGAGTGCAATGCCTGAGATGTAACAAGTACTATGGGGCATTAACCTTAGAAAGTGGAAGTTTTATACCTAATTGATTTCTCATGATTGTCAGTGTATTTGGCCCTTTAACTTATTTTATGAACTTTTCCCTTTGTGCAAATGGCAGGAAAGAGCAGGGCGAGCTAGGGATGGGGTGGGGAGGGCCTATATTGCTCCATACCAGAGTCTGTTTGGCTTTCTCAGAATTCCTCATCACCAAGTCCAAATGTGGGGGTGATCGGCCAAGCATCAAGGCCTGACCTTTAAGGCCAGCTCAAATGGGACAGGTTTTGCTTAGAGGTTTCCAATGGATAAGTCCTCAAATGTAGGCCTATATAAGGAAGCCAGTCTGTGCTACGAAGAGATGTTTCTCTAAAAGTTGAATGAACAGTAGAGGGCTGGCTGATCACTTCTTGTCATTTAAATGATAGATTTCCACCCTGCACAACATGCAAAGTGATTTAAGCAGGGCTTTTACTCAATAATTCCCTTGGATTCAATGATTAAAATTCAGCACCCCCCCCCCCCTTTTTAAACTAATATATCTGTCTCTGAGCATGATATAAGCATGATTTGATCTAAGTAATAACATAATCTACAGATGAAACATGATCCTAATTTTCTGATTGGAGAGACATAAAAAGTTAATAGACTTATTCCAACCTAGAAGGTCAGTGGTGGAATTGGGGAAGTGATTTCCCCATGCCCCATCCTGAGCTTTACTCTGTTTTTATCCCCTTTTGGTTAAATTCTTAACTAACTTTTTAATATTTTTCCTACAAGATATCCACACACAAATGATTTTTTTTTTAAACTCCCAGTTTATGATGTTAAATTATACATATCGTGTCATTCTTGGTTTGGAGATGTTTCCTGCCAAATGTTAGCATAAACTTTTATGCATACATAGAGATTAAGGTGAACCAGAAAGGGTGTTTACCTGTGGAGAGATTAAGGGTGAACTAGAAAGGGTGCTTTACCTACCTGTGGAGGTAAACAGTTAGGGGCATAATTAAAGGAGGAACAACGATCTTCCTCATCACAACCTCTTGAATTTAACAGGACTCTTCCACCCTGACCTTCAGTCTCAACTACCAAATGACACAAATAACTCCTCTTCAAAAAGTACCTCAGACTCTAGCCTATAAGTAAAGAAAGCAACTGGACCTTTAATTCAGATGCTACAATTTCTAGGCTAATTTTAGGTTTTTTTTTTTAAGTCCCTTGTATTTCAGTGTCTGGAGGGGTTATATAACTAAGGATTACATGCACCTGAAACTGCTGCCATTCCAGCCAGCCAGTGAGGAGGAGGCCTTACTTCAGGTTGCAACCATTGGCTATTGAACTTACAACAGAAATGACAAGACTCAACATCTTTCAAGCCTTTAAAAATTATAGTATGTTTATGAGATCAGTCTACTTGAAACACGATTGCCCTTGAAGACTACATTTCTCTTTTTCCCAGGCTTGCCTTGCCTCTCAGCAATGCTGAGAAAGTAGATAAACAGTAATGTGATACCAACCGTGAACTGCTGGTTCTGTCGTCGCCGTTGTGTCTACAGACGGGAACAGAGGATTGAAGGAAGGGAAGAAACAGGAGGAACGGCATGCAAAAAAAGGGAAAATGGAAAAAAATGGAACAGATAATATATGAGCAAGCTTTCAAAGAACATTGCGTGACAAGCAATAATAAATGAAAAGCAAAAAGCATTTGAAGTGAGTTGCACTGTTTTAAGACATGCCTTCAGCTCAAAGCTGCGAGCCAGTGAGGAAAACAGTAAATTCCTTGGTTCTGGGGGTCTTGCCAGGACACAACTCCTTGCTGGTCAATAGTCAGGGAAACATGCAAAGTGATGAGAAACACCAGTGCAAAGTCAGTGACTGGTAGATGCCTCTTAATGCATCAAGGCTCAGGACTGTGACACAAAAGCTCACTTGGAAGCTGGCTAAACAATGGATTCATACATTCAAACATTGCCTTTGTTTTAACCCCGCCCACCTGGGCACTCAGAGTCATGACTGCCAATTAGGCTTCAGTGAATCAACTGCATTTTTTGGATCCTTTTATGGCTTATGCTCAAATGCCTGTAGACAAATACATGGGTTCGAATTTTCCATCCAGGGTGTTGTTTCAGCAGAGTTCGGCTGGAAAGTTTAATGAACCAGGAGGCCATGGGAATGAACATGTTAAAGGTTTTCAGATTACTTTCTATACAAATAAACCTCCCCTACCCCTCCTCCCCACCCCCAATAATCCATTCTTCACTCTGCAGATCTTACTATGTCACAATCTAAAAGCAGGAGTCTGTCATGGAAACACACCCAAGTCAACACAATTTGCCAAATGCAACTTCTAATCATGTGACTCTTCAAAAATTAAAGTCTTCAACTAACTCTTTGCTCAGTTCAGAACCACATTCACTGCTGAGAGCTGCCAGGAGTCCTGCCTTCATGCTGCATTAGGAGATAGCACATGTTTTTTCTCACTGCCAAATACACGTGCTGTGGAATAAAATGTGGTTTGTCTCTTTTTCTTCTAGTTCCAATGCTGTTCAAGTTTTTTCCGTCTTCTACCAGGTTTCAAAACCAGGCCTGCTTTACTGGCTCTTCTTCACAGGAAATTCCTCAAGGGGCTCAATAAACTTTCTCTTTATTTTTGGCTAGAGGGGAAGTGGAGTAAATATCTAACAAAATGCACAATCACATTCTTTGTCCAGAGTCATTTTAACACCACTCCTCTAGCCAACTTCACACTGACGTCAAGCCGTCTGGACACTTTAATTTCCAGTTCTCCACTTCTCTAGGATGTTGCCTCCCACTGTCCCCTCTGGCCAGGAAGGAGTGGTGACATGGGCACAAGAGCAAGTCATCTGTATAGCTGAGGTGGGAGTCAGGGTTAAAACTGCGAGTAGTTACCTGTCCTTTTTTTATAATGCAGATATTTAGCTGGTAATTATTTTCATGAGTTTTGGAGATTTCAAAAGACTTACCAACTCAACATAGGCAATGTTTAAATGCATTGGAATGCGAAACATAACTTTTTTTTTTTGGTCAAATGAGCCTGATGCTTCTCATTTATAAATGACACGTGAATCCACACTGGTGTTCCCCTTCAGTTGGCATACTGTCCTCAGTACTCTATACCATAAAAAATTTAGAGCCCTTCTAAGGAGTGAGAATTAACCAGAAGTGGGCTCTCAGGCTACTGTAGCTCAAATAACTTTTAACTGGGTTTTTGAAGAACAAGATAAAGGAAAGCATAAAATACACCATTTAAGAACATGATACTTACAAGTCAAGTCTGTATGCATAAAATAACAGTAAAAAAAAAAACACCTAAAATTGTACAGTTTAAACATCTCTATGAGATTCTCATGACACAGCTGATACATCTCCTTACTGGAAATATCCAAGTCAAGTTTTGGTTTGAGGTGCTTCCAATTTGAAGGGCGAAATCAAATGCACATTTGCAGAGAAACACATATACATGGTAGTACATTTTGTAGCTAAGCACTGGCTCCTTTCCAAGATGTGAAAAAAAAAAAGGCAACAAACACTTTGGTTCATTATTTTTGCAGTAGCATTTCTAACATGCTTTATTTTCACCAGGTAAATCATTAGTATAAAATGAAAGAAAGGAGGTAGGGTAAAATCTAAAGGTTAGAGTTGTCAAAAACAATAGCTTAGCATTAACCAGTGACTCCCCGATTTACTGTCTTCCCACATCACACCATTATGTCAGCTTTATGTTGAAATGAAACTAAGTGAAGCCAGACATCAGCTTCCAGGTGGGTACTAGAAAATAAACAAAGGGAAGCCCACAGCGTAGCTTGCTACCCCATTCTGGGGACAGGAAATCCATCAATTGCACCCAAAAGAGGAAGAGAAAGGGATGTTGAGGAAAAAAAGACACATTCTAAAACAGTTCAAGGCAAACACATTCAAGTCAAACAATACAGTTACTGCAGCTGGTAATGGCAAAACCATGATCAGCAATGGAGCAGAAGCCTGCAGCAGAGACACAGGTTGGCTACAAAGTTTAGGACAAGACTGAGGGTGTATCCGGGGAGTCATTGATTCCAGTTCTAAACCTAAGAGCATCTGGTATGCTATCTGAACAGAGGCTATTTCAAGTAAAGAATTTAAAAATAATTCTTTAGAAGTGACTTTGTGCTCCTCACAGGAGAGTACTGTTACAGAATCGTATTCTCCTTTAAAATTGCCTTATGACTTCCTGCAGAAACCACAGACACCCTGGCTCTGAGTTTAGTGCGACTCTGAAGCTGGGTTGATAAGGGTTATCTCAATCAGAAAACTGCTGAGATGTGCAGGCCCACCCCTGTGAATCAACTTGTGGGGTCACTACATTGTTTGATAACATTCTAAGTGTACAACAGGCAGCATGCAGATAGTAAGTTTACCATATAAATTATAAATGCTGAAAAATGAGAGTGTCTAATTGCCCTAACAAAGGCTTTTTCTAACATTTTGTTGCTGTCTTTAATGAATCGTCTTTGAGCTAGGCCTATGAGAAAAATAGGTCATAGAAAACTAAGCTGGACTTATGATGGTGCAGAGTTAGAAATTAAAAAGGCTTCATCAAGCTATTGTCTTTGTTTTAATTTTAGTTGCAATAGGGTAAGTTTATTGTACATTTATTTTAGATGGTCAACACAAAATAATCCCATGTTCTTGGAGACCCGGTAGGTGTGTACATTTTTTTTTTTTGGTATGCATATTTTAAATTTAATTTTTCATTACCATTTATCCCCTTTAGTATTTTAAGTTACTCTCTCTAGCTGTTTTGTGAGTGTAATCAAACAAGGTATCCTAGGGTGGACCCCCCACATTGCTTTTGGAAAGATGTGCAGTTCACTAAATATTGACTTTTCTTCTTAGTCTCCCAGACATACAGTTTATGGGATCCTATCTTGAATAAATAAACTTCAACTACATTTCAAGTTGTAGTATATGATATTTACACAATGAAAAGGCCCTAACAATGTGTGAGATTAGAGATATTAGCCATTTACCCAAGTAGAGAAAACAAATGGCTGCCTGAGAGGCAGCTGGGCAATATTTAGTTGAAACAGTCATGTGTGAGCTCCACTGTGGCACATTCTAATCCTTCCATATGGATTCGCTCCAACTTAGAATTGTTCGTTGAGTATGACAGACTGGGGGTTTAGAACTAATCCATAAATTAGTCCGTGGTCTCAAACACAACGGGTGCCATAAATGAAAATGAAAATCCTGGAATGAAATTAAACTCACAACCTTCAATACGTTTTCTTCTCCAATTGCTCTGTGGTGCTCCTGCTTTACAATGCACAGATTCACTGCAAGACTGCATTTTGGGGTGTTTGTGAGCAGGGTGTACATTAAAAAATGCACAGTTTAATAACCCAGAGAATCCAATCTGCTAGAAAGCAGAGTTTAATTGTGAAGAATTTAAATTCTCTCATTTTGATTGTCATAAACTTAAATGAAAGATACTAAGCAGTCCAGACATATTTTAATATACTTTTACCCAGTTTATTTTCTTAACTAAAGTCAATAAGGAGCCAATGGGTTTTCTTAATTGAATTCCCTTTCAGTTTGTGTTACAGAGCTGCTTTAAATCTAGACACTAGGACAGGCAACAAATTTCCCTGACAACTGTATTCTCATAGTTGTCCTGTGCTGGCCAATATATATTATATTATATAAAGTCTCGTTTGTTTGTTTGTTTGTTTGTTTGTTTTGACTTCTTTGAAACCTGTTGAAAGTAAAAACATGTGCTGGAAAATTAAACTTTGAAATTTATTTTCTACTGGTTTCCTAGTTAATTTCCTTTGCATCTTTGTGATGTTTTAATTAAACTTCCATTTCTCAGGGGTGGGAGAAGTGGATAGGAACAGAACTGAAGATAAAAGGCCCAAATCAGAGAGCTATAATAAGAAGCTCTCTTACTTCTTAATGTCCTCTCCTCTTTGAGTGAAGAGACTGTATGTTGCAGAACAGCAGAAAGGGGAGTGGATTTTTTTGGTTAAGCAATTTCAAATTTTGTTAAAAACTTCTTCAGGATTGTTCACTAGTGCTGCTGTGCCTCTGAGATCTTTTCATCTGAAAAGCAGATGTTCTGAAAATAATAGGACTCTGTACAGTGGTATCAGTTAACAAGGAAAACAATCCCTGTATCAGGTTGGTGTGAATACTGGTGGAAGGAAGGGGCAAGGCACAGGGAGGTGAAGGAAAGAACGTGTTGCAAGGAGGGTGGTGATGGGAGAGGGAAATGGCGGCAGCAGCAAATAATCATCTTGTGTTAGACACTGGAGGCTGGGTCCTTCTTGCCAAGTCCTTATTTCCCACTACCAACATAGCTCCAACTATCACTTTCTAATCCTGAAAAACCTGTAGTTATGATATTTTGTTTTGCACTGTTGCTCAATCTTTCGTATGGAAGCATGTCAGGTCTTTATCTCTTGGATTATTTTTAAACAAGCAGCAGAAAAGTATGGAAATTTTGATAGAAGCGTTGGAAAAAAATCTCGCTCACTTTCCATCTCTCATTCCTTTTTGTAAAAAATGAAGAATCAGATGAGCTTCATCATGACAGTATTCTAATTTCTTCTAGTCCCTCGTATATCACTATGGGTCAAAAACTGGTTGGCTGTGCTGTTATTTGTAACAGGTTTATACTCATCAGCTGAATAAAAACGCACACACTTAAGACACTATGAAAAAAAATGGTCACGCAAAAGTTGCTTATTATATAAAAGGCTGCTCATGAGTATTTACTAGTGCCCTGACAATATTCTTGTCATCAGGCATACTGGCATATCAGTAACACTCAGTAAGTACTCAATAAATAGTGAATGAAAAACCAAAAAACTGTCTTAATGGAATAGATTGGAGTAGATGCCAATTCCAGGGAAAAGGCAATTTAGTAAACATCTTAGGATGAAAGATGAGTCTTTTCTAGAAATAATGCTTACTAATATGCCTGGAACATAGATAGAGAAAACTCACACACGTTGGAGATAGATGCCTGAAGTAAAGTTAGGGCTTCAGGCTTAATTTCGAAAATACCATGCTTTCTTTTCTTATTCTGCCATTCTCCCCACTCCCTGCCGCCAACCCCGGCTTGCCTATCATGCTCTTTCTCTGACTTCTCACTTCCCAGAATGAGACTGCCACAAAGGCACCTAGAAGACTCAAGTCTGGTTCCCTTTAGGGAGGGATTTCTCAATCTCAGCATTTGGGGTCAGATACTTCTTTCTTGTGGAGTCTGTCCTGTGCATTACAGGATGTTTAGCAGCATCCCTGGCCACTATCCATTAGATGCCAGTTGTCCCAGTTGTGACAACCAAAAATGTCTCCAGACACTGCTGGACATCCCTGGAGTGAGGGTGGGGGGCACTGGAGGGAATGGGGCATTAAAATTGCCCTTGGGTGAAAACTCCCACTTCAGGGAAGGAGACCCAGGATCTTATTAGGATAATTGTAGAGAGCGGAGGCTCATCCATGAGGCCCTGAAAAGCAAGGGAGGTGCCTATGCCATCCTTTGTTAGTCACATTTTTCCATTCTTTGACGGCACAAACTAAATTCTGCTTCCCCTAGGATGCTCTCCTCATGCTTCTGCCTATGCCACTGAATCAGCCTTAACTACACAGCATCTCCTGCTACTGAGTTCCAATGTACATAACCTAGTCTTCGCTCAAACATATTTTTAAAGGATTAAATGGATTTTCTGGCTCCATAGGCACTAGCATAGTGCTATACATACTATGGGTGCTTGATATTTGTTGAATGCATCCCTAAAAGCAGACAAGCATATATCCCTTGCATCATGCAAATATCAATTGCACAGAGTAAGAGCCAGTAGCCAAGACCCTGGAGAGCAAATAGCTCTCTGTGGAGGAAAGCTTTCTAGTGTAATATAGATGTTCATGTTAGAGAGTCAGTCTTAAACTCAGGTGTACTTCTTTCCTTTGTATTTAAGAACCTGAAAACACGTGCTATGGTGTTGCTCCAATTTGCCATATTCTACGAATAGGACTGAAGGATAAGGGCTGCACTCATTTTCTTTATTTATGTGATCTGATCCACATTACGCAAAAAAAAGCTTATGATATTAGATTATGAAAGCCAAAATAATAATGTGAACCTGAGGGTAACAAGGAAAACTGGGTTTTGAGTTCTTAGATATCAGATAAGAAAAACCTTGCCGTTTTCTTTTTCAAGAAGCAAACAAACAAACAAAAAAATACTTAATTGGATATGTACTTTAAAAAAGAGAAACACTTATTTGGAAATGACCTACTTCATTCTTATGAAAGGGTTTTCAGATGTGTTTCTGAATTTGGCCCTGTAGCTATTCATTTCTTACTCTAAGGTGGTTTTAATTTTTAATTTATGGCAGTCACACGTCGAGTGTGACCTGCAGTTTGAACTTCCCCTGGTCTGAATGCAAGCTGCTAAGGGTGCAGACTGAGTGCTAAGTGTCTTCTGTGCTGCTCTTCAGTAACTACCTAACTCAGGGCTCAACCAGACAGAAACAATACAATGTCTACATTAACTAGGAAGGAAGCACAACATATTTTCCTAAGATGATTAAAGAAAAAGCTTGATCAAACTGGCAGACAGGGCAAAAGCTACTACCAAATGCAGAAACATCTGATTCTATGTACATCTAATACACAAAGTCAACTGACTTCAGAGAAAGTTCAGAACAAAACATTCCCCTGGACCTCCATGGCAGCAGGTTTTTCTTTGATTCTGGTTTCTGAGAGGAATCTGCATGAAAGATTCTTACCCCTGTAATGGCTAGCTGTCTCTGTGTTTTAACAGAAGACTCAGGGACAATTTAAATCATGCAGTTTTCTCTTCCATATTATAGCATATTATCTTCATGAATGAAATCACAGGGACAACTTGCCAAAAAAGGGGGGTGGGGGCCTACCAATAGCAGTAGTTGAAACAAAAATATATGGTCAGGATATCAATGTACATGAAATCACATTAAGGCTCTGCATGGCTCCCGATTCTATCCCTCAGGTGGTATTTGTTTTTGTTTTTTAATTTGGATAGAGATCCTGATAATATTAATGGCCTTATAAGCTTGTAAAACCATAACAATATTGACAAGGCAAACTGACACTGAATATTCCTTTCAGTACTCTGGAGGCTGCAGGAATCCTTCCATAGATGAAACTACCCTTCACATGCCGCGGACCTGCTCCACACAGGAGAAGGAAGACAGAGACGCTCTGTTCCTCCCATCCATCGAGTCTGTGATTCTGAGTGGGCAACCTTGAACCAGACTGGGTGTACAATTCTTCTCTTTCCAGGGTCTCTGAGATGAAGCTTTAACCTGTTTTGAGGGAGTTGAGTGACTACAAACTCCGTGACAACCTGCCTCCCTAACGAGGGAACAATTCCATTATCCTGGCTCCAGAAGATAAAATATAACAATGGAATACTTCCTTTCAGAGAAATCAGAAATCAACTATGACCTTTTGAGTATAAAAATACTTTTCTATTGCATTTGTACATTTTCTTGTAATGAAACTCTGACCTGGGGAATGGGTTTCGGTTATTGCATGTGACTGGGAGAAAAGAAATAGACGACTATGGGCTGCTGCTTCTTTTTTTAAAGCTCAGGTTTTATGTTACTGTCATTAGATTTAGCTGTTGAAGCTTTTAAGGCTAATGGTGGTGGTAATATACCAAACAGTGCAAGAGAGATGAAGAGTGGAAATTAATTTAGCTATCCATTTGTCAAAGTTCAGTTTGGAAAAGTTTTTTGGAACCAATTTACATCTAGGGGATAGCCTGGGCCTTTAAAATAGGAAACAGAATCATTCAGCTCCATAACTTTGAATCTGTTTGAAGAAAGGAGTAAATGTTAAATTCCACAGGTGCACTTTCTGGGTAAGATAAATAAATAAATATATATGAATGACTGTCTGTTAAGACACAGTAAGCCTCTAAGATCATATCCATTAAGGCAACTGATTCTACAACGTTGTTTTAGTGGCAATTTTAGCTTAACTACTCTTGGGTGTGCCACTGAGAATCTGGGAATTCATTACCACAAATGCACTTTGTGTGCAGAGAAGGGTCAGCTGCTAACATCAGAAGGCTAAAGTGCACCTATGAGATCATCTTACATTACCTTGAACTGAGAGGCCAGGAGCAGAAAGAGAAGCCAGGACAAGTTCCCTATTAAAGGAAACTTGATGTGGAGAGAAATATAGCATTGTTTATTTTAAAAATTTCCTCTTAAACGAAGTCTCTACAGTATGAATTGAAAACAAGACTTGTAGCTGGTTGAAGACGTAAGATTAGCGGTAGTCTGGAGTGAAGGACTACAGTGGGAATTGAAGCACCTCTGTTCGGTTGCTGAAATTGACTGTAAGCAGGGAGAAGGACAGGGAGTGTTAAAAAAGGACTTAAAAACAACACCACCACCACCAACAACAAAGCAGCTTAAACTAGTGAGAGGCCACAAATGAAAAGTGTTGTTCCATGCTAAAGAGAACTGTGGCGTTGGTATAAAATGAGTAAGGCCTTTACTACCTTCAACTGTAAACATGGCTGGATATACACAGACTATTCTAGAGTGAGAGCTAACAGAAGGCTGGTGTATATCTGGGCAACTTCTACAAAGACAACATAGACAGCTGCAGGTACTCTTAAAGGGATCACATGCAAGACAGTGGAGAATGGGGTGATGTAATTTACACTGACATCCAAAGGGAAGCTCACAGGAGACTTTATGAAAACCTTGTAACAAGCTCAAGCCCAATTTTGTGTACAACCTGGATAATAGGTAAGACATCATAAAAGGTAAATAACCTAGTTCATAGGATGGGAAGTTGACAGCATGGTTGCTCTGGAAATCAGAGTTAGAAAGGAGCATCTTTACTGTACCTAATCAATGATCCAGAAAGTGGGAGGAATCTATTCACTATATTGACAAGCTAAGTTTACTTAAGAAGCAGAGGAACTTAAAAAAAATCTAAAGCAGAAATACACACAGACAAGAATTCTCTTGTGGGTAAGACAAGAATATAGGGAGCAGCCTTGAGAAAGCTGAGTTTAGAGTGAGACACAAAAACCAATTGATGGATTTTCAGAAGATTAATTTTTTTTAATTTATGTATTTATTTTGTTTTAGAGAAAGGGAAAGGAAGGTAGAAAGAGAGGGAGAGAAACATCAACTGGTTGCCTCATGTAGACCAAACCTGAAACCTAGGCATGTGCCCTGACTGGGAATTGAACCAGCAACCTTTTGTTGTGGGGGACCATGACCAACCAACTGACACACACTGGTCAGGATGGATTTTCTGAAGATTTTAAATTAAGGCACTGATGTTTTCATAAAGAACATTAAAAAAAGTCCTCACTAGTGACTTAAAGTTCTCTTTGTTTCACTGCATGGTTAGAAAGGTGAAGAAAACTCAGTTTAGACAATGTATTCCTATATTTCATAAACTGATGAGGCCTCTTCTTTCACTGAGTTCTTTCAATTTCCATCATATCTATCTCACTGACTCCTGTGAAAATTAAAAATGTCTCCAGAAAGTCAACGTAAATGATGGTTCCATATCTAGGGTGGTAAAGAGGATTTACATGTGAAGAATGATGAGTAGAATATTCAGTGTTTTTAAGAAAGTCCAGTGTTAGAATTGTATTCCTGGGCACATGGCTCAGAGAGGACCTTGCAGTCTCATCAAACAACAGAATGACATAGAAAAGTTATTTCTAAAAGCGTTTCTTTTTTCTCATAGAATAATTACTTCTCCATGTTTCTGTGCCAGCAGTGGGCTGCAGAGGCCTTACCTAAGGAAATCTCGCATGTCTAGTTATAACCCTTTCTACTTTGGTAGACAGAGGACACCCCAAGGCTCCCAGGTAAGCAATGTCAAGCACTATGAGAGCCACTGGAGTCCAGGAAGTGGATGGATGGCATATCTCCTCCACCAGTGACAGTCAGAAATAAGACACAGGAAATCTCATTTTGAATAAGAGCTTCACAGTCCAAAGAGATAAAGCCACAGATTACCACACCTGTGGCTGCCTTTCCTCACCCTCCAACATTTAACTGAGGACAGTGAGGGGTACAAACATGAAAAAGACAGTGACTCCCTCTGACCAGGCAGTTTACACGGGCAGGATGGGCTCTGCAGGGCAGGAAGGATGACGATGCACTTAGGAACATGGCCCACATGGTCATGTTAAAGGGTGTGTATTTTTCTTCACAGGGATTAAGATGAAATTAAGACAAGGAAGATCCAAAGCCAGAATACTTACCATTTCATCAACCATGGCTAAGCATAAACCAGAGTGCCAATTTTCCCTAGCATTTTGCTTTGAATAGTGATGCTTAGAAAAGAATTCTCTTGTGGGGAAGCTGCAAAATATTTGATCTACTGTTAAATGCTTGAATGTTAAAGATTTTCTGAGGTCCTTAAGATTCAACCTAAGAACAGTCTTTGAAGTTCCAAAATAAAGGAACAATTAAATCCCAAGGATTAAAGGGAACTTTTTGGCTTCTTCTTATAAATACCAGAAAGACAATATACATTCAGGACATTTTTAATGGTAATGAAGGTACCATACCTGTGATGATGGTAAGGATGGTGGTGGTGGTGGTGGTGGTGGTGGTTGTTGTGGGAGGAGGGATAGTTGTGGGGGGATCTGGATAAAAAAAAAAAGGAAAATCAAACCCACAATGCTGAACACAACAATGACCAGTAATGACAAAACAAAGGCATGAGGACACTGAGATGTTTGTTTGATGACTTCCCCCTTTAAAACGGAAAGTTTTCCCCCAAAGATTTATGTCTTCTAATTATATTCCAAAGCCTTAGTTGGAAGAGCTAAGAAAAGAAGAAAAAAGATTTGTATTAATGAAGTGAACTAGGGATGAAGAAATGGGAAGCAGAGAAGGGAGGAAAAATCAAATACCTGACACACCCACCCCAATTCAATCCAATTTCAAAGGTGAGGTTAACTAACTTGGCACCCAAGAAGGTACGATGGTTGTCATTTCATTTCATACTTTCATAAATAGAAGGAAGGAGGAGGTGGTGCCGCTCTATCTAAAGGGCTCCTATCTGCCAAGGATGAGTGTGCTCCTGCTCCCTTGCTCTTATGTCTGTTAACTTCATTATTCTGCATCAATACACCCCAGCAGGAAGTAAAACTACTGCTATACTCCGTATACTTCTATACAAAGAAGAGAGAATGTCACCACTAAATATCAAGTTCCAGGCATGGGAGATTTTACTGAGATTTTATTCTTTAAAAGTCAATAAAATCTTACAACTTATCAATATTAATAAGTTAGTTGCCTTTGCTCATGTTAAAAGCTTGACCTGAGTGGATGACAATGATAAAACTGAAAGAATGTTTTCCATCTTGTAAACAGGAGAACTAAGTATAAATGAGGTTTGACCCTCAAAGCCAGTAATCCCAAAGGGAATCCTCTGTCAGATGTTTGATAACTGTATATTCTATCATCACAAAAATTATTTTGGCGAAAAGGGAAGGGCAAGTATGAAAGGGAAAAAAATTCTAAGCCCAAATGATCAAACCGAATGTGTTAAATTATCAGCAAGACTTTGAACTAAGTGATCATTCCGCTATAATAGGGCACAAGATGATTGAAGGCTTTTGATTTTAAAGTTTATCTAAAGCACATCATTTTTTTTTCCTCCCTGACACATCCGGTGTCCTTTTATCTCCAAGCGAGCTCTCAGATTGTCTAATTAATCCATCAAAACTTTAATTATATACTGCACCTTTTTTGGGATTTGTACAACTTCCTGAAAGTTTATGAAAACATTATCTTGGTTCTTGGTTGTAAGGTCTGCTTGCAATGATTCCTACTATTGATCAATAATCCTAGGTTTTAATACCCCTCACAGAATTCTTCTCTCATAATACACAAATGTACAAATTTGATAGTGAATCAACGGCAAATTCTTCCATTTTACAGGAGACATTATTAATTTAAGTTAGGGACACGAGGAGTTTAAGCTATAGTTTAAAGCAGCCTCACACAAGTCCAGAAGGAATCCATTAAACACAAACAAGCAAAAAACCTCATTCTCCTCCAAGAAGTAGAAATCTTTAAATTAGTAATTTCAAACTACCTTTTAAGAAGAACAGGCAGTATGTTCAGTCTTGCTCCTTAGACACTTACTAATGGAGGCCACAGGTGGGGAAGCATTTTGTGACCTGGCAGATCATTTGGATATATCTGCTCCCTGCTGCAGGTGCAGGTGCAGATGAGCGGGGCACACTGGCCCCAGAGCCGAGCACTGAAGACTTCCTGCTCCTTCCTGTACCCAGATCAACTGTACTCAGAGAGGTGCCTGCTGTACAGCATGTAGGCAGCTAATGTGGTTTCTCTGTGCTGGTTCAATTACAATTTTTATCACTGGAAAGGAACACTTGTACCTGGGAGACTTCCCCTGATATATTATAATGCTATTTCTGTACCTATCTGTAAAAGTATTGGCACAAAATATGTGATGTCCACAATACAATCAGAGGACCTGAAGGTGATTTGAAAACGAGATTATAAATAAGGACTGGACCAGACTAATGAGGGCGGAGCCTTCAGGTTACCATTCTTTTCATTTTTGTGAAAATCACACATTTTCAATTATTTTTATCACTACCAGGGTAAATGTTGTCCTTCATATCTGGCTGAAGTGACCTAAATGAATTAGATTCTGTTAACAGGTAAAAACCTCAATGCTCAGATCATTTCTAGCAATAAGAGCAATATGAGGTCACTACTTAAAAATACAATACTAGAGCTTCTGAGCTGGGTTTGACACATGTAAGCTAAAAGAACAAAACAAATTGGGGCTCAGGCAAGGAGCAGATAGATTTAAGGTATACAAGTTACTTTCAGAGAATTAAACATTGTAAAGGCATGTTAATCTTAGTTCGTGAAGTACTTTGAAAGTTAATGTACTAGTACAGCAAATCAGCTTTGAAAAGAAAAGCTATTTACCATCTCATATTGCTGGAATATTTTATTATTAGAATACAGACTAGCAACACCTCAGGTTGTATTCTAGCTTGCCATTCCAACACTCGTGAGGAGCACAGATTTAGGGAGGGAGGGAGGGTGGGTATTGCGGATCTAGCAAATCCCTAGTTAAAGATAAAGCCATTATCTGGGGTTGGGGCGATATGTGCATGTAGGTGGGCTCACCTACAATGTAGGTCTCTACGTCTCTTGGCTTTCAAATTATGCGCTCTGGCCCAGTGAGTTAATTTCAAAAGAGCAATCTTATATTAGAGGGAATGGTTCTATTGGAAAGCAGTGAGAACAAAAGGAACTACAAAAAAAGATATAAATTTCACTGTGGACTTTGGAGTCAAAGTGTTGTGGTTCTGATTTAGTAACCTTGTGAACTTGGACAAGCTATGTGATCTTTCTAAGCTTCATTTTATCATCTGTAGAATGGGATGATGACTATGCTTACCTCGTGATGTTACTATGGAGATCAGAAGTGATCATGTGTGTAAAACAGCCAGTCATCCTAGGGTGTGGGATGAAGTGAACAGTCAATAAATACTAGCTGTAAGCTAGTATCCAAAATTACTCAAATATAGCTGTCCATCAAATCCTTAAAATGTTTCTCAAGTGTAGGAACAGTAGATACAATAAATCAACATTTTTTTCCTAGATATTTTAGTCTTCTGAATCAAGGAAGTATTTAACAGATTGGTGGAAATTTGTCACTGCTTTTTAAAATCTGCAGTTTAAAAAAGAGTTGAATGGAAGTCTGTAAATGTGGGTTGTTACAGCAACGTAGGGACTTGAATGCGGTTTAAACACGGATGCGCAGAGAGCAGAGGGGATGAATGCAGAAGCCAGAGGGAGGGATTTACCTATCAGCAGATCACGGACACTCTGAGGAATAGGGGTAGCTCTGTGGATAGTCAACTAAAAATGGGGCGTACCCTCACACCTCCATGGAAAAGTCATTTCCTGCATTTCGATGTCCTTGACTACTAGGGAAAATTAATGCTATTATTTGCAGACCACAGACAACACGGGCAGTGTGCCAAGAAAACATACCTCAGAAGTCTACTAATAAGGTGATTAGATGTGATCCTTTAATTTTGCATTATGCTAAGGAAAAAAAAATCTCAGGTATAGGCTATAGATTATATTTTAATATCCATGTAGATATGGTATAAAGCATGCTTCTATTTTATAAAAAAGAATGTGATTTTTATTTTCTCCATAAAGAAAGTGGCCAGGTTCTAAGACAGTATGCTATAAATAAATATTTGACATGTAGTTTATGTGTGTACATGTTACACTGCTAACATGAAGAAAGAAATGCACTCATATATTCATACATTTTTAAGACACTGAAATTTCCTTGCCTGTGGTTACTCATTCTGTCATGTCAGTTTATGACTTTTTTCTGGTATAAGACTAACCAAGAACTTCACCTGAACAGAAGAGACTCAATTTGTCCTCATTAGACTACAGGCAGTACACTCTTTAACTGAGTATAAAATATTCACCATATACAAAATTGACAATAATATTATATATAAATGGGAGAGAAGTTAAAATGCCTGGCACACGGCAGATGCTTAATAAATATTTGTTGATTAGAGAATGCAATTCATTATAACGTGTTTTAACAATCACGTAAAAATATTATGAAAGCAGACAAATTTTAATAAAATGGGTCGAAGGCAGAACCTATGGGTGATTAATGTAGATATCAAGGACCTTATATTTTTTTCCAAGTATTTACTGGTTTGGAACACTTCTTGTAATAGCTGCATGCTGAAAATAGGATAATTCTGCTCATCAAAGCAGGAGAAAGGCTGAGCCAGGCATCATATAGGAAAACACCATTGGGAATACACTTTGTAAACTGAAAAACTATCACTTGGTAAGGTCGAATTTGGCAGTCATGATTTCTAATGTAACCTCCATACTGTGTGCCTAAGGACAAGCTTTCTTACTCAGCACGGCCAGAGACTGATCTGGCGGGAAATCCCCGCAATCAGAGGGAGAGAAGAAAAGTCACTGCCCTCCTACTGGAGACACTGGGTCCACCTCAGGCCAGGCTTCTTTAAGTTCTTGAAGGAAACAACCAGGTTTTTGGTTTTCAACTTGACTGAAAGCTTTGGGAGTGAGTCTAACAGAAGAGCATTTGATTGGCTCACGTACCGTATACATACAGCATGTAATCCGAGTGAGCTTTCCCCACTATGTTTGAGGCCTCACAGCGGTAGGTACCATTATCTGTTTTGTTCAGATTATTGATGAACAGGTTGGGCCCAGACAGTACAGCGTGTTGGGGCATTTCATCATCGACTCTCACCCAAGTTACCATCACAGGCCTGTGAGGAAAGGGGAGAAAGACAGGTTGCATTATTATTTCCCACTAAGATGTCTACATCAAACTTCTCAACACACGTTAAATGAATCACATGCAGGGTAACACAATTAAAGAGGACTTACTGGAGATGGTTTAAGTTCACAGAATTACAACTGTGAAGGCTCCAAAAATTTGTTGGAAATACAATTTTCTTTGAACACTATCAGGTGTTGAAAAATTTTCAACACACCACAAACAGGAGTCTCATTATTTCCAGTTTATCTCCAGCAAATCAGCAAATAGCCAATGCGCCCTATTGTTATGCCCTGCTGCGTGGTTTCACACCAACTCAGGTAGGACAGAGCTCACCCATTGTTAATGATCTCATTAATTAGGGGAAAAAATCAAATTCTTGGCTAGTGATACCTGCATTAATCTGATGGTTACTGACACTCCAAGACACTTGCTTATAAGACACTTGTCTTATTTAAATGGATTTCAAGTTTCACACAAAGAAATGGACTTTTATATCTGAATAGCACTTTCTTTTGGGCTCTGCTGTTAGAAAAATCACCTTTTACCATTCTGGAAAGAAGGGATCACTTCTGGCCTCAAGGCCCATCCTCCAGCCCTAAAAGCCACTGCACCCTCTGCATCCCAGTCCACCTTATCTACATGCCTCCTGGCAGGATGCTTCTTTCACAGCTCTCCAAGGCCCGCCTGTGGCCCCGCTGCCTCCTGCCCAGCCCTGTGAAGTGCACCTGCAAGCCCTGCAGCTGGAGAGAGCCGCTCCCTGGCGAATTACCATGGAGTACATCACCACATGGACTCCTGAGTCCTATGGCACTTGCTCATCAGAGAAAAGTTTGTTTTAATGATTCAAGTACCACTTTGTATCCATCAGGAAAAAGCAAGATGCTCCAGAGCCAAAACTGCACAGATCATCTTTCAAATGCACTGACTTTACAAGTTTCGTTCTTCAAGGCAGCTCCTTTAATCTCCTATGAAATCAAGGCCACATATAGGATTGTGCCTGGAGAATTTCACTTTAAAGAAGGGCAACACAGACTCAAGCACAGAGGTAACTTCCCTTCGGTTCCTAGCACTACCTCTGGGTGCAGTGACATGACAAAAGACCCATGCTCAGTGATGAATGGATACTCAAGTTAGCCTTGTCAAGTAGCATTCCAATTTTCAAATGGGCTGTGTAGTTACAATTTTCCTTTAATTACACATGAGTTTGTCATCACAACCCAGTAAATTATTTAAAAATTAGTACTGCATATGTCCTCCTTGCAGGCAGTGGCAAATGGGTCTGCCTGGCAATCAGACCTAATGTCCTGCTGTCTGACAGCTGAAACAATCAGTAGGGGTAAGTGCTGAGAATATTCACAACATTTAATGGCAAGTTAAATTACCACTTTTATTGTATTCAATTTCTTGAGAAAATAAATAGGTAATATGCTAGAAGGGACAGCAGCAGAGTATACGTGCTTGCTCATACAACCACATACCCAGTCCTATTTGAGAGAAACAAACAAATACCCTCTCTGGCCTAAGCGTCCTGAAGGAAACATGTAATTTACTGTACCCGTGGCACATTAAACTGAACGCAGTACCATCTTCAGGAGAAAAAAAAATAGAGAAACAAAATATGTGTTAGTAAGCCATATACTGTAAATGTGGTTAATGTGTCTGAATGTAGATATCAGAAGTAGTAAGAGGCCTGTGAGAATTTTTTTCCTCTTCTGGATTGTTTTGGAGGTAAGGTAAGCTGCTGACTAGGGCATAATTCAAACAGTTTTCAAAAAGAAAGATCTGAGTCTTTCACAGTGTTCAAAGCAAAAAGATCACTCTGCCCAAGTTTGAAGTGTTTAAAACCAAATAACTGTGGAACACCAGAAGGAAAGCAAAAGAGACTAAGAGTACCTCCTAGTTCCTACAGGTCATCTTTCAAACTCCAAGGGGATAGTACATTGAGAAGCAAATTCTCGTCCTTGGAGAGGTAAAGACAAAATCGGAAGGGTTGAAGTGAGAAGAGAGAGCCAACAGCAGCCAGGCTCCTTTTGGCTGCCCCGTCTCTTGTCATAGGTCATTCCTTAGCTGTGTTGGGGAAAAAGGAGTTTTTTAAAGATGCTCTAAGTTCCTTATATGAAAATGGTGATCATGATGCTGGTTAGCAAAACTTCGAGAAGAAAAAAAGTATCATACCACAGGGACAGCAGAGGGAGCTCAATGCTGTTTTTTTGTTGCAGACCACTACAAGTCTGAGTGCTAATACCAGCATTGACCTGTTGTACCATCTTATGATTTCATGGATTACTTTTTCCCCTAGGAAACGGTTAACACCAATCTTCACTCTACCAGAAACATGAAAGAAAAATTTCCTCCTCCCCAAACTAAACTGAATAATCTCTAAAGTGGTACCACCACATGTCTTTTGCTGTATTAGCGATGATACATAGTTTCTCTAGTTCACCTTCATTCATTTAACAGGCGCCAATAAAGTAGCTTCTTCATACTTTCAATAGAATAAGTGTTCATTGCTTCTTTTCATATATCTCGAGAAAAGTTCCTGAATCATTCCTTATTAACAAAAATATTTCTAGAGTTACATTTCTTTGAGGGAAAGAGAGGCAAAATTAAAGGTAGGGCAAATTCATTTGCCTACGGCTGGCCCTAAACACAACAGCTTAATTTCATATCTAAAAACTATCTTTCCAGCAGCTTACATATTAACATAGAGGTAGCAGATATATCATTAGACTGTGGGCACACTAAAAATTTATTAGGATTTTTTGTGTGTGTGTGAGAGAAAATAGTTCTAACAATCATATTGATGATAATAAAACAGAATTAGCTGAGGTTTCGATCTGAGCTGGCATTTCATTTTTCTCCCCATTGTCATCAGTATGAACCACACTGATATTTATTCCACTGAGTATCCTTTTATTTCCTAAAAATATTCCATTCTTTACAGCACGAGACATGTTACAGGCCAATGAGTTGTGAATGCACATGTCTGTGTCGTGATATATACTGCTCATGACCCTCTGCCAACCTTGGCCTTCAGAACTTACTGGGGCTTCCCGATGGCTTCACATGTTAACTCAAGCGCGTCCCCTTCCCGGGTTAGGCCTTGTAGAGGGTAAGTCATCTGAATATGCACTTGAGGCTTATCTGTATGACAACAACACAAAATATAATGTTTAGCAAATGATATCATCAGGCAAAATCAGACCTGCGTGCTTCCACAAACCCCACAGTACCAGCACTCACTCTCTCCCTATCCTTTTGCTTTCAGTAACATCCCTCTAATTAGTTAGTAATCCTGGCATTTGCTCAAATTAAATTGACTAATAACTCTAAGGAGTGAACTGCGAATAGATAAGAGATTCATAAGCCAACTGCGCCACATCAAACATTTCCTGTGAAATACATTTTGTAACATTGAAGTTTATCTCCAAACTCACTCAAGCTAAAGGAAACTCATTTGCTTTCATGCTGAGGTGAAGCCACAGATATTTGTGGTGCTTGGAATTGATACATTTTATCATATATCATATATTACTATGTGACAATATGTTGTGACACCACATATTAATAAGTTTGCCTCTTCTTTGCTCTTGTTTTCAAATGGAAAAGGCGAAACTTCTGCATTCTACTCAAACAGCTTTAAAAATAAAGAAATGGGAGATTCTGGTGGCCCCTAATTAAACTCTGACTTCTCAATGTAAACATATAAATAAGAAGGACGGACACTGACAGTCTACTGAGAGGCCACTATTGTGGGAACCATAATTGGTAACCCCAGTTTAGGGGCTGAGAACACTGGTGCTGAGAATGAAGTAGAAATGAACCTAATGAGACACAGTCCCTTGAAATGTGTGCTGGGAGAAATTTCTGATTCAAAACCACATTTCCCAGTAGCAATCCATTGTTAAAACCAATATAGCTTTCTACTGCAGGGTAGTACTTGGGTAGGTGATCTAGGTATTCTTATTTCCACTTGCTGCTTAAAAACTATTTGTGAGTTTGTGGGGCTGTGGGTATGAGAACTGAATGAATGAGGTACAGGTAGTAGGGAAGGAAATGGGAGTGGCTGGAATTAAATACACATACAAATACATTTACAAATAAAACCTAGATGAAATTGGAATTTTTTTTTCTATTCTGAGCTAACAAGTTATTAATTCTTAAATCAGTCTCTCATTTAATTCTGTGACTCTGCAAATGTGTATTTTTGAAAATGGACCCAAGAGTAATAAATGTGAGAGGTCAAGACATCTGTTGGCTGAAAGGTCAAAACAATTTCCATAACTGCACTTTGTCAGACAACCACACCACCTAAACAACAGCCCCTTGGCCTTTTACAAGCAGTGGTAAGCTCATTAACATTCATCCTATGGAATAAGGGAGAAAAGAGACGTAGGGCAGGGCTCAACCCATCTCAACCTGAACCCTGATAAATAAGCTACACAAGAAGTCTTTTGTAGGGATGGCTGCTTTCCAGATGTGTTCTTCAAGTTTCCGTTCCTGTCAGAGATCTTTCTCTTATGTCTGTGAAAATCATGTGACATTCACGACTTTTTAAGAGGGCCTTCTTGTATAGCCTGTGCACTGCATGCAGGGAGCTGGTAATGTTTTCTGAGAAGCTAAGTAACTTGCCAGAGAACATAAGTCAACGGGCCTCAAGCTCTAGATGACCCTTGCAAGTAACATGGTTCTATTCTTAGACTTGCTGGCTAAAGAAATGTTTAAGAGCAAAATGGTGCAGAGGTTTCCAGATACTGGGTTGGGAAGGTAGCCATTAAAGAAAGACAGAAATAGAGAATAAAGAGGATGACCTTGAATGAGGACTGACTGCTGGGTGGAAGCAAGAGCTCCTGGGCATCTCCTTTGGGAGCTACAGAGTGCACCTTAGGCTAAAATACAACCATGGGATGACTGTGGGTCTAGCTTACACACAGAGAGCTAGTTGGTGAAGTTTATTGGAAACAAACACAATATAGAAAAACAACAAAAAACACAGACAATAAGAGACCTGCCCACTTACAGTTCATTCTCAGAAACAGCATCAGTTACAGAGTTCCTGGTTAGAGAACCTCCGTCATTCTTACCCATGAACCATTTGGGGTGAGAATAAATTTAAAGCCCAAAATTTGGGCTGAAATGTAACGTTTGCTTAAAGGTTAATCTGATTCACGGAAGGACTCCATTTTCCATGCGCTGCTGACTTTAGCCCGTTAATTAAGAAGAAGCAGAATGCTTGCTGGCCTGTGTGAAAGGCTTTTTGTTTTTCTCCCTTGTGCTATTTGCAAGCAAACAAAGAGGGTATATTTTTCAGCAAAGTGTACTAAGAGTTTTACATGCTCAACTTCCATTAATAATAAAGTGTTGAAAAATCTACCCTACTATGCCTTTTCAGTACAACTGAGTTTGTTTTGGTTAAGTGTCTTTTTTTTTTTTTTTATGTTACTAATGGCTGTTTACCAGTTGTGAATTACTCACATAAATTAGGAATAATAAGCTATGAGTTTGCTATACCTGGAACTTATTTTTAAGAAATCGTATTCTAAGCCATAGAAAATGCACTGTCATTTTTGATAAGTGATTTTCCTAATTTACACTTTAAGCTTCTGGAGAAACATCTACAATCTACTTATGGGTACAGCTGCCAGTTACCTTAATAGCTAAGTGAAAATGTAAACATTAATCTTGCTTGTATACAGAAAAAATGTCTTCCTCTGTTGACACGTGCAGTATTTACAGGCACATTATCTGACCAGGGGGCAGCTGAGCTATCTTCACGCCCAGCCTAGGAGCCAAACAGGAGGTCTGTGCGCCAAGATTCCTCACTAAGTGAAGAAAACCTGACAAATCCTGTTCTCCATCCTTTACACTGAAAGAGGAACTTAAGTATTCTCAACAGGTAGACTATAAACCCTGGGATTCCACTGGCACCTCTAGAACTCAGGGATGTTAAAATTTTGCTGAAAGATCCTGACTACAATATGAGTAGTATGTCAAAATACCGAACAATCCAGATGGCTGACTGAATAGCTCAGAGCTCATCATTTATATTTTAATTATGTTCATAAATCAAATGTTATAACCCACCAAATCTTTTCTGAAACAGAACCAGACTCCAAGATTTATTTTTAAGTAATGAGGTAAGGCCCAGTACATTTTCTGGGTGATCATTTTACGCCTCAGTTGGTGTTGTAAGGCACAGGCTAAAAGCCAGATGACACTCTCTATCCAAGTGCAATAACTGTCCAGAAAAGTAATGCTCAGAATGGCTTAATGTCATTATATAATGGAACTGCTATATATATTAAAATAAGAAAAATAGTTAGGTCCATGCACTTACGGAACATTACAGTTTATAGTGATGGCATCACCAACAGGCTATCAATTAGGTTGAGGAATCTTTGGTTTTCATAATACACTAATTTTTTTTCAAAACCCCATGAAAGACATTTAGCAAGACTGCCACAGCAGTTGAAATCCGTTCATTAGTCAAAGTCGCACAGAGGGTTAAGTACCAGGAGGCTTCAGGTCACAACCACAGTAGCAGCCAATTAAAAACATAATGTTAGAAAGATATTCTGATTTGATGAGGCTTTCTTTAAATGTGCTTTGCTCTCTCTATAAAGGGAAAATGTATATAAAAGGAAACTCTTAAGGAGGGTAGAATGACTTGCTGGCAGATTACAATTGATTTCATGCCAGTCTGACCTTGCACCACATTCTATGATCTTTTCAGAAGATGAAACTCAAGACTGTAACCTGTATTTCACTCTCCAATGTAAATGAAAAGTCATCGTCTCCTTCTCTCTAGATCACAACACTAACGTATCAGGTCTTCACAATCTTTTATTTAAGAAAAGGTACTCTGCAGTTTCCTTATCCCTGCAATGCCCTCATTCTCACGTACTGCCAGAGAGGAGCAGAGCTGAGGCAGGTGGGAAGCCTCCCTCGCATCCCAGACGACCTATTATCCCAGGGACTCCTGACATTTCCCTCTCTGCCTGAGATTTCTAAATCAGAAAAGTGGGCACCACATGTTCTCTGACGTGCTGACTGGAATGGGCCCGAGAGCATGAGTGCACATGTGCTCCTGCCACTGTGTTTGGGACTCAGGCTCCTCATGTCCTTCCTGAGGTTTCACCCAATATTCTGGAACACCAGTTAGAATGGGGTTGGATGCCTGTGAAGCCGGTGCTCATTGTTTCAGGGCCCAGCCAGGAGGACGAGGGCAGCGTATTAGGAGCTCAAGGGTGCAGCTGTGGCAGCAGGGCCGGGAGAGGGTTTGGGTCAGTCCTTGTGCATTCAGGGGGTAAGCAATGACTGAAAGAGTCTTTGTCAATCATGGAGGATAATTGCAGTTTGGAGTATGATAATGCAAAGATTAACCTAAGATTTGGTGAATATTAGAGACCATTTGTGCTCAGAGCAAGAATAAACCCCTAGCAATGGCTGCCAAGACTGTTGGGAGAGGATGTCTCTGCACTGAAGGAGGCCAATGTCTAGTGCCGCAAGGTGACTGGGACCAGTTAGAGAGTAGTGTCATACTAAGTTCTCAGAGGAGTTTGCTTTCTGTTGTCATAATACATTCATGAATAATTTTCACTGCCATTTGTTTGTTTGCAAGGTGAAGGACCTCCTGCTGTCCCATCTGCTGTCTGGATTGGAGCATTTCAACTGCACTGCTGGTGGAGGACTGAGCTATTATGAGTGGGAGAGTCAAACCTGGTGGAACTGACATGGAACCAGAGCATGTGCCACATTACCACAGCAGAATGCAAGCAAGTTCCTCTTGTTGTGATTTGCAAGTAGTTTTGTAGATACTGAAATTACTGTTTACCCAACAGAATCAAATTGCATTCTGTGATGTTGTGGCAGGAAGTTACTCGTATGCTCCTGGTGCTTTTAAAATGGCGTGCATTCTCACAGAGCACTCTCCATATCTTGGAGGAATCTTCAAAATTTGAAGCGAACCCTGGGCAAGAAAACCCTTGTAGCAAGATTTTCTCATGAGAACGTTAGCTCAGTAAAAAGAAAAATTTTTGCTTTTTTGTATTCCTGGTAGCACACAGTAGGCATTCAATATACATTGCCAAATGAATAAATGAATGAGAAAGAGAAATATTAGGGTGCAGATTTTTATTCCTAGCTCTGCTGCTAAAACAAAAACAAAACGAAAAACAGACCATGATTCCATCTTGGTCCTGTTAAAAGATAAACTAGGCATATTACAACTTTTAGAGTTTATTAAGCATACATCAATTTGAACAGGGCAGCACACAACTCAAAGTGCTCTATGGACAGGTGCTGGGGAAAGGTTTTTCAAGATAAGATGCAGAAGCAAAGCAAAAATATTATTTGGTTGGCTAGAGCTTCAGCAGCTGTCTTATTTGGGAATGCCTAGTTTTGCTGTTTGTGACTGGCTGGCCTGAAGTTCCATTTTTCTGGGAGTGCACTGACTTTGGTTTTGGTTTCATAGGCTACTGAGGCACAGGTATACAAGGCCTCCTTGTTTAATTACTTTAACAGTCCTTATCACAAAATATAATTGTATTTCTCTTTTGGAAGGTCAGTCCAGCTCTCAAAATGTGAAGTTTAGCTCTGGTGTTCTGATTTACATACTTCCACTTCACTATGCATTCATTTAGCATCTCTGGTGTATCTCAAGTTGGCATCTTAAGGGAAATCATAAAGGATGTTGTTTGACCATTCTCTTTAGATTTTTAGATGCTAGCTTCACAATCATTTAGCCTTTCACAGAATCAAAATTTGACCTTGATTTAAAAACCATTAAGTGAAGAGTACACATTAAAAGACTAGTTTCAAGGTAAATATTCAATGTCCACAGCCACAGAGAGACATCTTCCACAAACCAGTAGTAGTAAGAGGCCTCTTTCTACCGGGTGTATCTTTAAAAGGCAGGGTTAAGGCAAAGGCTCTCTTCCTTAAGGGTCATTCAAGTTTTGCTCACAATGTATTTGGCCAAACATGTACTCTTTGAATTTTGAATATTGGTTACTCAGCCTCTGCCCACTGTGGCACTGCCAAATGCATCACTAACAATCTATACAGTTAATATCAGGAACTGGACCCACCACTACTACTCTATATTAATACAAAAAATTATCTGTTAGAACATTAGTTTGAATCAGTTGGTCTCCATGCCTTTATTTCTCACAAGGAATAACAAATACTGAAACAACATTCCTGAAACTCAATTCATTGTTTTAAATAAAAACAGAAGAAATGCAGAGTGTATTCTGTTTCAGAACAGAGATTGAGACTGGTGATCAGAAAGAAACAGGCCAGATCTGAAAATGCCAGCTATTATGCTCTGAAGAATACAACCTAAGAACAGAATTGATGGGGGAGCGCATGAGGTATAGGACCTGCTCTTGGAAACTACATCTAATCCTCTGCTCCAAAAGGAAAAGTTTCTAATTTCCAGGTTTTTCTCCCTCCTTCACCACAGGGCACTGCTGATACCAGAGAAACATTTATTTGGGCATAAGTAAAGGATAGGTTTTGATCATCTCAGTGCCCAATTTTCTGCCAGTTGAGGGAATGGAAGAAAAACTCTAGCCTTCTCTGGACCTTGGATGAACAAGAATATGGATTTACAAAATACCTGACTCCATGAGTCAATAAAACTCATTTTGAAAATGATGTCCATATACATGATTAACTGTCAGATGAGAATCAGAGCAGGGAAGGCATTCAAACACCCATTTCTAGAGTCTTTGTTTTCATGCTCCCTTTCAAAACTTCTCTCTCAATTTTTTTTTAAACAAATACGCACACACACATAAAACCCTCGCAAAACGAGGAGTTTAGCTAGAACATTTTAAACTCTGGCTATTGTGGGAGAAAGCAAAAGACACAGAGCAGTAATTCAAGAGCTTCAGATTCACCTCAGTCCACAGTAAGGCTCTCCGCCTTTGCACAGCGATCTGAATGCCACACTGAGGGTCACAGCTTTTCTTTCAATTCCCAGCTTATGTCGCTATGTGTTGCCACCTTGATGCTATTTAGACAGTTTTCTTTTAATGCACAGAGAGTGAACTGTTCTCGTTTTAAACAGGCTTTTATTTGACAAGAGTAGGTTCCTTCAGATCTGAAGCTCTGCTAACTGGGTTACAAATGTATCACACTCTGCTATAATCAACCATGTTGTAAATTTGAGCAACACTATGTACACCTAGACATTCGAAGAAAAAAAAACGCACTGAAAGAATTTATTAGGGTCACATAGCTCAGAACATTCAAAAGCAAAACTGTTTTCTGCCTAACAGCTAAGGAAAGAGAGCTTTGAATTTCAGCTTGCAAGTGTAATGATTTTCTGGTTTAAACATTTAACTGCATGCTGCTGCTGTATCCTTGCTGAGCCTCAGAATGAAAGCTAAAAAACTAAGAGCCCTACTGTATGGTCTTTGTTTCCAGCGACGTTCCTATGAGAAAACCTTATTAATGAGCTTGCAAACGAGCACCCAACAGGGAAGTGTCACAAACAAGAGCAGCTAATGCCCCAGAAAATCAAATAACTGAACACTTGGCTGACTGTGGTGCCTTTCATATTTATAATAAAAAGGGGGGAGGGGGAACTTTAATTCACTAATTCTGAAGGGGTCAACACCTTGCTGAACAAAACAGCTCATTTATTTATGTTCAGAAATCTCCAGATGATAAATTACATTGATGTTAATCACTTCAGTGCATACTGCACAATTAATATCTGTACTCACTAAAAATTTAAGAATTATTAAAAGTATGACAGCATACACATCTGGCTGATTTTTCACATAATTGGGTACAACAATTTCTCCTGGTACCACAAATAAGGGTCCTAACAAAAAACACTGCAAAATTCTGTGTTCAATTAATTAGGAGTTAAATCCACAAGACAAAAGCAATTCTAGGTCGTAGTTCAAGCCTTGTCTTTTATGCAATATGTTAGCACTATGCTCATTTTGTCTCCCCTCCTTTTCCTGTCACGTTTAAAGTAAGATACTTAATGGCATACAATGTAGATTTTCATTATTTCATTTCCTTTTTTAAAAATGACATTTTTAAGAGGACATAATTGATATAGAATTCAAATCCATTATGTGTCGTTTAACTCTGTTCACATCCTTTTAGATGAGATGGAGAGAGGTTTCCATTAGCCTTCATGTGGCAAAATGAGCCAAGTGAGCACACCTAACACTACTCCTATAAGGTCTGATTTGCCCTCAGGTAATCTTATTCACCCAGGGCAGAGCAATTCTTAATCTGAGGTTCATGGGAGAACCCAGTATTTCCTGTATTCTTATGTTACCCAGTAATATAAGAAATCTTGGTTAGGTGGCAAAGAAAGAGCATTTAAAACTTAATCATTGTATATTTAAGTTGTATATTTAATTGAACTAATATTTACTAAATATACACAGCAAATAAAACTCATAATTTTATAGATTCTTTTTTTACATAGGTCTTGGGTAGGTTATAGCAATAAAGTGACTTAAAGATAATTCTAAATGGGATAAGAATAGAGATAACCTGTTGAGATAGGGTAAAATTTGTGAAAGTAGCCCTCAAATAACTGAAGTTGGGAAAACTCTGTAGGATCAACAGACTTAAATTGTGAGCAAAATTGTGAATATGTGATTTTTGTTAATCTTTTCCAGGTCTATAGCTATCAAAGGATTTTTAAAGGAGTCAGTGATCTCCAAAAGCTTAAGAACCACTGAATCCAAGGGTCTGATCAATTAATAAGTAATGGTCTAATGTTACTCCTGACAGGGTATGCAAAATAATTCAGCATCCATGCAGAGTGGCTATTAAATCTCATGCATTAAAGTATCTTTTTTTCTCATGGCCATCGAGACATGGTGTAGCTTGTCTGCAGAGAGAGGACTCTTAAGGGGAGAGTGGAGTTGCACCACCAACACCACTGGCCAATAACTGATGAAGCTTTGGTGCCCAATGACTGAGGGCCTTACGCATGGGGCTTTTTGTTATGGATAGCTGTTGGCATTCAAGGAGAGTACAGCTGGTAGGTAATGACCTAGAGAATTTCAGTTGTGTTTGAAGAAGCTACTTAAGGAATTCCTGGCTAACTCAGCAAAGGTCTCAGTAGTGCTCTAGGAATGGAGGGCAGCGAACCATCAAAGTGACTTTCTTGAGCACAGAGAGTTTCATTTAGGATGCCAAACCAGACTCTAAATTCCATTCAGAATAATATAATGCTTTGTGATTCTTAATCTTCTTTCATGCAAAGACTTTTTTTAAAAAGCACACATTCCAAAATATGGAGTATCAAGGATAAAATGTTTGCTTGGCTTATGTTGGATATAAGAACAATCTTCCAGAAAAAGATGCCATATTAGAGTTAAAAATGACCAATAGGTGTGTCTTCATTTTTGGAAGTCATTAGAGTTACTTTCCTGCAGTTAAGGGCTAGCAGTATTTTGTAAGTACAGGGGATTCAGATGTGGTGCTTTATTCCTTTTATTAAGGGACAAATGTCACTTGAATCTATGGAATATGGAAGACACGGCTTATAAATATCACGGTCAAATCCTCCAAGGGGCTGGAGGTATAGGTATAGTGCTTGAAATATTTTGTATTTGAGAGCAAGTGTAATTTTGTAGGTGGGTGGGGTTATATCTTTTTAGGAAATACTCTGGGAAGGTACTAAAAGAATTTAGGGGTAAGAACTGGGTGAATATCTCTACTCAGGTCTCACAAAAGAGCTAATGTATTATTAAAGCTAATGGTCCCCTACAAGGGAAGTTAATGGATATTAAGTTTGCTTAAATGAATTACATATTAACAAAGTCAAAAGAAATCTGCTATCTGCCAATTTAGATAATATCTGATCATTTATGTTTTCCCATTATAGGGACATTACACCACAATAGTTTCAGTGATATGAAAATTATAAGCATGATGCCCATAATGAAGCTACATAATGAAGTAGATGAAATGAATTAAGAAGAAAAACCTGCATTATGTAATGTTAAACTGAGCCAAGCTTTCAGAGTAAGGAAAGCTTGGAATGGGATTATGGTCCCTTGGAAGAAAGTTTTTGTAACTTTCTTCATTCCTTGTTTTGCTCAATTTAAACACATGACAAATACTGTAGTAGGTTAAATGGTGGTCCCCAAAAGACATGCCTACTTCTGAATCCCCAGAAGCTTCCTAATTCCTGGTGGCCTCACTGGAAAAGGGGTCTTTGCAGATGTAACTACATTAAAGATCTTGAAAATAAGAACATTCTGGATTTATCTGGGTGGGCCCTAAATCCAATAACAAGTGTCCTTATAAGAGACAAAAAGAAGATGGGGAGATGGCCATGTCAAGATGGAGACAGAAAGTGGAGTGATGTGGCCACAATGCAAGGAACTCCTGGAGCCACTAGGAGCCAGAAAGGACAGGAAGGTCCTCTACTAGAGCTCTGAGAGGGAGTCCGGTCCTGCCCACATCTGAACTCAGACCTCTGTCTCCCACAGCTGTGAGAAAATATATTTCTGTTATTTTGTCACCAAGTTTGTGGTAATCTGTCACAGCAGCCCTAGGAAATAATAGAAGAATTCACCCGATCATTGCCATCCAACCAAACTCTTGTAACATTTTCATTGTGTACTCAGATATGCCCTGGAACTTATCAGAGGCCAAGTTACAGAAGTCTTTTGATTAAAAAGTGAGAAGTAGCTTCTCAGACACACCCTTGGTGCAAGGATGGTTTTGTGCAGAAAAGCTGTATTTTTCACAAGTAGGAGAGCCCTGAAAAGATGATGAAGAGAACATCTTTTGTCCACAGGGCACAGTGAGGAGATAACCTCACTCGCCACGATACAGCTTTTATTGACGAAGCAAGCCATTGAGACTGTAGTGCTCATCCCAAAGAATTCTGCTTTTAAACTCACTGTATAATTTAAGCTGAAAAATGGAAGAGAATGTGCAATTTAAAAACAAAATGTTGATATAGAATGGAAATAAAATCTCTTCTATAAAAAAATTCAGTACTTATGATGGGGTTAATAAAGGTGGGGGGCACTGCCCTAGATTTTAAAGTTGACATAGAAATTCCTACAGTCAATATTCACAAAATTTTATTAAGTCATGTGCTATAGCAGATTGGAATCATTGTAAAGTTTTATATGTAGGTTAAATCTAGTATTTTCAAAATTCTCAGTGGCACTCAGTAATACGGCAGGGTTTCAGTAAAATCATCCTTTGCTTACTTTTCTACCAACAAGATAAAAATTCTATCTATACTATCTAAAAACTATGTATTCAGTAAATGGCTTCCAAAATGTTTTAAGCAACTGCTACCCTGTGTTCTCAGAAATGAATACTCGGGTCCTGCTACAGTGTGAACATTTGTGTCCCCTTAGAATTCATGTTTATATCTCAATGCCCTGTGTGACATACTAGGAGGTAAGACTTATGGGACGTGCTTAGGTCATGACGGCAGAGTCCTCGTGATAGGATTAGTGCCCTTCAAGAGGAGGTCCCAGAGAGATCTTTAGCCCTTTACCATGTGAGGGCGCAGTGAGAAGGTGTCAGCTGTGAACCAGGAAGAGGGCTTTCACTAGAACACGGGTGAGCTGGTGCCTTGATCTCCGACTTTCAGCTTCCAGGACTGTGAGAAATACATTTCTGTTGTTTCTAAGCTACTCAGCTACTCAATCTGTGATATTTTGTTACAGTAGCCAGAATGGCCCAAGATGGGTACTCACACTGTACTTCTAGATACCGCTGGGTCTGCAAGTTTCCGGTGACTGCAGGGTGCTCCACCTGACAGATCACAGGGACCCCATCATCTTCCTTGTGTACCTTCAGCATTAGCTGACTAGTCACAGTGTACATGTCTGACCACTCTTCTACCTCCGATTTGCCTGAGGGAGACAAAAATGTACCGAGAAATCTGAGTTGAGTGAATTTCTATCACTCTGTTTTTATATCTTTCCCCCTGCCATGCCCCCACATTATTATTTAAACAAAAATGATAAAAGTCACTTGGGATAGGGATACTCTGTGGATAGATGACTGAAAAAATCATCATTTCCCACTTTTCAAATTTGCAGGGTTGTATCTAGAATATAGTTCAACTGCACACAATATACACCATTTTTATTTAAATATATTTCATATGTTTCTTCTGTCTTAAAACCTGCCACAAAAAGGCAGCTGAAAGTTGAACGTTTTTGACACCTGACTGTTCAAGGCATTGAGGAGGAGGAAAAGAAAGGAGCTTTCCACCCTTACGATCACCTGAACTTGAAACACCTATGAGGCTGACGTCTGGTTTAAAAATTCAAGGACATCATTCAAATCCCCCACATAATTTACTCAGAAGAGGAGGTATAAACAACCCCCTTACCCCACCCCCATCAGCATCAATCACGTGAGAAAGTAACAAAATGGATTTACATCATTGAAATTGTAATTGGAATATTTAAACTCTGAGACTTTTGAAAAATCACAAAAAAATCCAGTGGCAGTGTGCAGAGGAAAGTAAGCTATAGGCTTCAGGCCAGATGGGAGGCACATCCAAGAACATCCAAAAAAGGAGAAGGAGGCTTCCGGAGGATGAATAGGCCAAGGCGGCCCCTTTCCTGAACTCAGCACTCCCTGGGACAAGATGCACCATTAACTTTCTTTTAATGTTTTGTACTTATTGGTACACATTTAATGGCTCAATTCACTTAGATAGAAAGGCAGAAGGGAAATGAGAAACTCCTTCCTTCCAAAACTATACCTAGGAAATAGGAGATTAAAAGAGAGCAAGCATTTTGAAACATAATCTGTCATATATAGATTTATCTGTTTCTAGATATAGATTTTTATATCCCCTTTCTAAAAGGACTTATTCTTTTCTTCCTGGCACTCCTTATTTATTTAATAAGCACATAAAGAGCATTTACTTTGACTTTACAAATATTCTCTCATTTCACCTTCATAAGAATCACATACTGTATGTAATATTAATATCCTCTTATTAGAGGGAATGGAGGCACACAGCTAGCATTTCTGTCAAATGACCAGAGGAGTTCAGCCCCTAAATCCTTTGTGCTGGCTGCTACTGGAAAAGCAACCTTCTGAAAAGGAAAGAACTGGAATGCTGATATGCGTGAGGACTTAGGATAATTAAGAAAAAGGGTCAAATAGGGGATAGGCTGTCTCCTTTAGCCAGTAGAGTGGGTAAGGTAGCAGATATTTGAGGACCCAGGGACTAAACCCGGGCTGACCTAGCCGGGGAGGAGAGACAATGGGAGCAGGGCTGCAGGAGCTGCCTGTGTTGCCATCGCAACATCAGAAACTTTGCCAAAGAACTAACGGTAAAATTGGCAACAGAGTTAAGGGTGTCACAGAAGGGATGTCTGCAGGTTTGCAAGATAAAATTCTTAGCTTTGCATAGTCACTTTTGTAGGAAAGCACATTGTCAACGTAGTTGACAGTTCATTAGATGTTTGAATGGTGACTTGGAATTCACCATGGTGAAGAATGTGATACATTTTTCTTAAATGTCCAACATGAGAATTTGGAGTTCTGACCCACCTTGAGTCACAGGGTAAAAGTAATGACAACTGAGGGAACAACATGGCCAGCCTGAGCTTGGGGACAACTTTAATGGTAGTTCTCCTGGTCTAAAGAGTTCCAGTATATAGGTCCAGTATATGTTGAATTTATCTTTCATTTCCACAAAGATATATCCCTGCTGGAATCCAGTGGTGACTAAATAGTTCAGGACACACAAGGTTCACCTTACCTTTTAACTCCTTGTTCCCTTTGAACCATCTGATAGTCGTAGCTGGTTTGCTGGCCATGGCAGTGCAGTTGACCTCAATCTCCTCGCCTTCCACGGCTGTGTCTTTCTGGATATCGATCATCAGATTACGTGGAGGGACTACAAATTAAGCATGTGTGCTCTTTAAACATAGAATCTATTTTTGGACGTATTCTTCTACTCATCAAAGACTAGCACCACTGCTATCAAAATAAGAGACAAATAACAGACATTTCTGATGGGAATTTAAAACAAACAAACTGCCACTGGATGGGAAAAAAAAAGAAATACAAAGCTATCATCAAATAAAGTGAATTATGTGCAATCACTCAATTTAGAATTTCCACACAGCATATCTTAGAAATGACGAGCCTTGCACACCTACATTGTCAGTGCCCAAGTTGTAACAATATGGATATTAGTTAAAAATCAGTATTTAAAAAATTGATCACAAAGTAGATATGAAAGGAAGAGGAGTACACACAATTTAAATGATCATCTTTACTCAGAAGTCTCTGAAAGAAATATTTCTTCTTAAACTCAACCCCTGGATTTCAATCTTCATATGAAAGACTCCAAAGTTAACCAGCAAAGATGAAAAACTTGGAGTCCCTTAAAAGAATCACTCACCATAAACAAACAGAAAAAACTGTGCCTCAGGACCAGTTCCGTTCAATTAAAATTATTCATAGAGATCTAAAATATAATTATTACTTCTGATGGATGACAACTAATAAAATCCTTCTGCTATGAAGATGCAGTAATATAGGAAATGCCAGTTAATGTTAAGTACCTTCCCATATTCTAAATAATTCTAAGTAAATATTCTAAATCGAAGGCTCTCAATTTTGGAAAATCAAAGGTGAAAAAGACTATTAAGGGGTTGCAAGTAGTTTTATGAACCTATGCACCCCAATGTTCATAGCAGCACAATTTACAATAGCTAAGTGTTGGAAGCAGCCTAAATGCCCATCAATAGATGATTGAATAAAAAAATTATGGTACATTTACACAATGGAATACTATGCAGCAGAAAGAAAAAAAGAACTACTACACTTCGCAACAGCATGGATGGAACTAGAGACAATTATGCTAAGTGAAATAATGGTAGTTCTCCTGGTCTCAAGAGTTATAGTATGCAGGTCTAGTTCTTTTTGACCATCTGAATAAAAAGCTAATGACACATATCACTATAAACCCGCAAATCACAGAATAAGGACATGGATCAGAACAAGAAAATGCTGTTAGGCTTTGTAAGTGATGATAAACCATATTTCAATGAATATTTATGTTTTGGGGGCACGTGTTGTCTTTTCGCCCCAGGGGGCAAAAGGCAAATACCCTATGATCTCACCTATAAGTGGAATCTAACCAACAAAACAAAGATGCAAGGAAAATAAGACCAGCAACACTGAAAGGAAAAAGAAACCAACAGAACAAGAGGGAAAGAGGGAGGGGTGAGCGGGGGAAAAGGAAGGGAAGGGGCAAGTCAAGGAACATATAGCAAGGACTCACGGACAAAGCCAAAGTGGGGAAGGATTGAGGGAGGGAGAGGGAGGAGGGGGGCAGGGGAAAGTGGTAGGGGGAAGACGGAGAGAAATGTATTTGAAAAAAAAAAAATCACTCTTCTCTAAGCATATTAAGCATATATGTAACAAAACCGAAAAAATATTTTGGGGCTAAAATGTTGAATATCAAACCAAGAGTGTCTATGATGTGATGATGAAGAGGGCACGTTATCTTTTATGAAACTGAGTTGACAAACTTCATGTGAGGTTGCAAGCTTACCTCACGACTGAGCTTCTTGAAATAAAAATCAGTAAGAATACTGAATTCAATAGAATGAATCTAAGAATATGCTCCGCAACCACCATGAATAAGCAAAGACAGTTCTGAGACTTATGATTAATAAGTTTCTCAACTCAGAAGAGAAACAAGAAATTAAATATGTATAAACATGCCATCCTGACGATCAAGTTGAATAATAAATCTGATACTGCTTCAATAAATTATGGGATTAAACCACGTATTTGGGGTTTCTAACTGTTCTAACCCAATGTGAAAATTCTGCCCACAGGAAGGCTTTTACACTGAATTAAAGCAGGTGAAAACATCTATAGAGAACAATGGAAAAGTCAAAGTAAAATCATTTGCTGCTTATGATTCTCAGCAAGATAGTGTGGTGGTGGTGGTGGTGGTGGTGGTGGTGGTGGTGGTGAGGTGTAGCTATTAGAGCAAAGCAGGCCTCTTCTTTGTTCCCTGTGAAAGAGAAAAATAGGACATTTGCTCAATTGAATGTGTTGCTAAAGTGATACGGCCCAAATGAGTACTACCCTAGCTTATTTGAAGAAAAATAAGCATAAAGAGAGATAGTCTACTTTCCAGTTTGGAGCTGCACATCTGCCAGCACTTCAGGAGACACAGAACAGCAGTTATAAAAATAAACAGGAGAAGTTCAGTGAGCTGTTTCCTAAAAATCGTTCATTCTTGCTAGATGACAGTCGGGTAGGTTATAGATTTTCATCACATGTATCTAGATAGTTGGTAGGGAATATAGTGAGACAAGATATTTAGGACCAACAAATACTATGAATTATGAATACAGTATAATAGGAATATTAAAAAAATGCTGTTGTTTATGCAAATGTCAGAGGAAAAGACTGTCCAAGACTAAAGGTAGTATCTTGGTGACCTATGAGGAACAGAATAAGAGATAATAAAAAGGAAACAAGGACTAAAAAAACCAGGAATGTCCTCCTCACAAATGTAGAAATGAAAGTCAAACAATATCCAGGCAAAAATAAAGTGATGAAAATAATTTCTGATGTTGACATATACATTGATTCCCAGTGGAAAATGTAATTGATGGGATATTCAAGGAAGGTGGGCCCCCTTACGATATTGAAAGGAAAGCAAACAGCTAAAGCTACTGTAACACACACGGCTCACTTCCCTGGAAAATACTACAGAATGGGGTAGTTCAGGTTCCAGTGTGCATGCAGAACTCTGGGGAAAATGCAGTGAAGGTCACTTTGTGGTAACCTGGGAATCTTCTTGATGGGAACAGATCCAAGGAATTGTTAAAAGGTTCCAGCATGTATCACTGTCGTGTCTCAAAGGCATTTAGTCTCAAACACAGTCTTTGTCAGATACTTGTTTTTTGTGTGTTGCTGGGTATTTTTCCTTCATTCTCTCCTTTTTACATGCTGAGCCTGAAGGCATCTTAGCTTTCCTCATCACCTCCACTAGCTATTCATGTTCAGTGGTATTTCTTAGTGGAGGAAGTCTTTATTCTCTCCACAAGATTGAGATGGTTGTAAAGATGATGGCATGTTCTCTCCACATTATCAATATTGCAGGCTGGTTGAAAGTAAGGAATTAGAAAGGGGTAGATAGAAATAAGGGCAGAGGAAAATTTACAAATGTCTGTTAGACTTTGTTTAGGAGCTGACAGAGTGACTGGCAGCAAGAAAGTCCTTGTCTGGATTACCTATTGTTTAGTATTATCCATGTTGCTGCTTCTTTTTTTCTTTTTTTTCGCAACAGATATTAAGTTGACCTTTGAACATCACAAGTTTGAACTATGTGGGTCCAATTATTGCAGAGTTTTTTCAATAAATACTGTAAATATATTTTCTCTTCCTTATGATTTTCTTAATAATATTTTCTTTTCTCTGGCTTATCTTATTGTAAAAATAGAGTATATAATATATTTAACATACAAAATATGTGTTAATGGACTGGTTTGTGTTAAACTTGGGGGGGATTCTGAAGTTCTGTGTGGATTTTTGACTGCAAGGGGGCTGGCTGCCATTCACCCTCTAATAGGGTCGGCTATGCTCTAAAGCTCCCTAACCCTTCAGGGTGATTCCTGTAACAATGCTAATTCCCAGGATTATGTTCATGAAGAGCTGAAGTCATCTTTAACTTTATGGCTACGGTAAACAGGAGGAAAACTTTAAAAGTCTTGGAAAATAGGGCCAGTGTAGAAAAAGACTTGTTTATTGTTGGGAAGAACATCCTGAGAAGTAATTGAATAATTTTTTTCCAAGTCTATAAATAGTTTTCTCAAGATTGTGACCAATATTTCTGATCTTTACTAAGATTAGAAAAAACAGTCAAGTATAGTAGGAATTGTTTAGCTTTAAAATTTTAATAAAATTTGATAATGTGAATCCTAGTGGTTTATATTGACATTAGTTACAAAGTTGACTTCTCTCAGTTTTTTCTTTTTTTTAGGGCAAGAAAGCTTTGGAAAATACAAATGAAGTGATTTAAATACATCTTTCCAGGAAAAGGGAGTTGAATAAGAAAATCTTAAAGTTTATTTTGATCTATTAATTCTACCCTATTTTCCCTTTAACTTCATAATGCCTACTCTAATACAAAAGGGATCAGTAAAGTATGAAAATCCATTTATAAAAAATGAATTAAAACTGCTACTAACCAGAGAATACACTTATACATGGTCCACAAAACAGTCACATTTGGTAAAAACTGCCTGCAGCCATTAATGGAAATAACCAAAGAAATATCTAAGGAAGTGCAGAGATGAAAACCTGAATGAAAATCACACAGAAGGAAATAACAGAAAATAGCAAAGAAATGTCAATGTTCTTCTTAGCTAACCTCAAATCTATAAGAGTGCTAATTATAAACATTACACCTACAACATTTAAAAAAAATCAGCAATCTCAAGATGAGTCACCTTAATTACAACAAAAGAGGAGTCTAAAAGCTCCTCAGTACGTGAAATCTCACTCTAAGACCCTTTAAAATAATCAGTTTCTCCTGTTCCTGGAATCTTGAGAGTGAACACCAATCTTGGGAGGACAGGAGTGTAATAATATTAGTGACTATTATCAGTAACTATATTAATCTTAAAGCAGTGTATTTTCTCTCTCTTTCATCTGCTCTGATGAACAGCAGTATAAAGAGAGTCCCTACACTGTGAATTGGAGAAAGAAATGCATGCAAAGTATTATAGGAGAATTTTCCATTTTTACATGGGTAAGAAAATAAACGTAATAGTAACTAACAAATACCCATCTTTATGTCATATAATTATGCTGAATTTTTTGCTGAATGCTTCAAACAACTGATAGACACAGCACTAAAATGAGCGTTTTCAATCTATCAAGAAGTAGGACAGCTGGGTAGGTACATAGAGAGTCCTTTTCTGAGGACTGTGGATAGAAATGAAGATACTACTTTTCATTCATTATACTTTCTCAAAATTCTAAACCTTAGGAGAAAGGTTTGAATATATATCACTGGAAATTGTCAGATTTTGGAATATGACATACTCAAACGCTTATGACAACAATTTTACTCAATCAAGAAATCCTACAGTAAATTCAATAGAAAAAATATCAAATGAATGCATAATATCTGCAAAAAGAGCACCTACTAATATTACTTTCAAGTATATTTAAGTTAATGCTTCTGTACAATATAAGGAGGAACCTATTACTTCTAGAATAATCAGACCACCAAAAGGATTCCAGGTACAATGCCTATCAAAAGTCTAATGCTGGCATGCTGATTCCCAAGGGCTGGGTATACTCAGTCAAACTGGCCCAATCCAGTGGGCCAGGAAACGAATGTACCAGAGTCTGGAAACAGACAGGCAAGGTCTGCTTGCCAATGGCCAGATATACTCCTGAAAACAAAAGATGTGCATCTTCAGGGATAATATCTTAAAACAGCAGTATTCAGGATTTTACTGAAAATAACCTAGACTAGAAGATGCAAAGGTTATGAGACAGAATACTAAACTCTGTTTCAAAGTCTGTGATTCTTGATTCTTACTGTGTGTTTTGTACCTGGGAAAGATGACTGACCTCTGTTATTACCATTTCTATCTTTGAAATAAAGATAATCCTACTTAAAGGTATATGTAATAAACCATTCTGAAAATTCAAAATTCCTTAAGTACCTTCAATTTTATTGCCGCCACTTTTCTGGAAAAGCCATAAACAATGGTGGGGCAATAGGAGGATGGTTAAGTTCAAGTCTTTGAAGCTAATGACTTATACCAGTAAGCAAATAGTGTTTTCAAACACTTCTGTACAGGTAGGAGGACAGAAAATGTCAAATGCATGCTTATGATTTTGGTACATTTGCAAAATACAAAAAATAATCCCAGCAAACACTTCCATGCTTACTATTACTGCAGATTTGACATAGATTAAAGTCAAAATCAGACAAACATGAACAACTGAATGCTGCCATCATTAAATAGAGACCACATTAGAAGTTGCATGGACAGACTTGAAACATGACTTTCTAAAATCAGTATTTCTCTTACCAAGAATATACATATAAGCAGTAGAAACATGTTTTAATTTAATGAATAAAAATATTTCCCCTTTTACAGCTGTGTTTAAGTAAAGTAATGAGGCAGTAGCTGAATATGTACACCCATAAATACATATATGGTCACACACACCAAGCAAAAACGTCCTTCATATTTATCTTTCCTCTTTAATCTTCATATCATTACACCAAAAAGCTGCAGTCTGCCGCCTCAGATAGACATTGATTCATCATCTTCCTGAAGGTGTGAATCAGAGAGCTTGCCTCGTGCTGTAGTATACGTCCTTGAAAACTCAGTTTCAAAAATCCCAATCAGCTGATATTATGCACTGGAGTATAAGTTTGTCTGGAAGGGGACTAATTCAGACCGCCTTCAACACAGGGATATCTGCTATCTCAAAATACACATACAGAAGCCTGGCTACTGGGATTTTGCTGAAAGTCATAATTTGGTGATCAGAAACAAAGACTCTGAATTCTCTAGAGGTGTCCCTAGCAGCCCGTCAACAGTCCTTGCTTATTATAGTCCTTGCCTTTTTTTTCCAGAAGCCATTAATTCTTTTATGTCCAATGGTTGCAATTTGTGGCAAAGTATGTGTTCATGAGATATGATTTTTACAGCATGATTCTACAGTATAAGTAATAAACAAAGAAATAAGTAAAGCTAAAGAAAAGGAGGTCAACAATATAAAATGAGATGTAACTCAGAAGAAAAATTCATTAAACAGGTTTCATAACAAATCTCTGCTATGGGGTACAGTTGTGATAGCCTGTCTCCACCTCCCCTGCACAGAAAGAAAAAAAAATCTCTAGTAGTTAGAAGCAATGACATTTCACATGGTGAGTGATTCATTTGAGGGTTCTAAATTCTCTTGATCTTTGCTTCTGAAGACTGAGGTTTGAAACCCAAGAGCAGGTGGAATCTATTAAGACTGCTGATCGCCATTTCTTAGAGTGTTTAGTAAAAGAGGCTATTTAAAAAATTCACAAGATGGGTGGTGATTCTTCCTAAAACAAGTTTGAATAGTAAATTTTACCATGAACCTTCTCCCTGCTGCTAGAAGCCATCTGGTAGTAAGAGCCATCCCACTTGATTTCCCAGGACAAGCCCCCATGGGTTTCTTACCCAGGACTGTGATTGTGGTATAACTTTCCTGTGGGGGGTCAGTGTAGAGCTGGCAAAAATATCTTCCTTCATCAGAAATTGAGACATTTGTCAATGATACTTTGAGTTCACTGCTAGAAAAATTCAGCAACTGAAACCTGCTGTCCTTCAAAGCTGTAAAACAAAACACAGAGTTTGTGACTGTGAGAAAGACGACGGACAGTCTATTTTCCTTACCCAGGTGAGTAAAATGTCAGGTGACTAGAAAGGCAGCTAAGGAGTAAAAACACTAAGTCTTTCTGCACCTGTTGGCTAAGTACCCTTTGTACTTCCTGAATTACCATTTTGGACTTCTGTAAATAAACATACTGACAAATAACCCTGTCCAAATAGAACACATATACAGGCTCCAGCACAAATAATGCGCACTTTATATTACAAAATCTTTTATTATGAAGTCATAAGCCTGTAATTCTGTAACTAACAATGTCACACTCAAGCACACCATATAACATTTTAGGTGAAATGTTCAAATTAAAACTATAAATTATTACACCTATATTCTTACCCTACCAACCACACTCAAACAGACATTACTTGTGCTGGACCCTGTAGATGGGTGCATTTTACACACATGCATACATACGCATGCACCCTCTGCCACAATTCCAAGTGCTGTCAATTTTCAGCCCTTATTCATAAATGGTTTTGGATTTTCTATTGGAGATAGGTAAAATGAAAAGAGAAGGAAAAGGTGGGCCTGCAGTCCCCTTTGGGCACTAGAGGTTCAGGAAGTAGGACTTACAGGATTTTAAACTGTCTCTAAAAATCTGAGGTCTTAAAAACAACAGTGGTTCCAAATTAAGAGAGAAAACCAAAAATTCATTATTAGTTTCAAGTCAAAATGAAAATCATAAAATAACTATAAAAATTAATTCCATTTAATTTGGATGTATCTTTGTATTTGATGCTACTCGATATGATTTGAGGTTGGAACTGCCAAAAGTACACGACCAAGGGCCCACAGAGCCTTCCTCAGCACAGTCAGCCTCCCAGGAAGAAGCTGATTAGGCATGAGGTGGAGAGTCAGAGTCACCACAAAAACAATGTATGTGGACTGATTTATTTATTTATTTTTTATCAAATATTCACTTTTAAAGTCCTTACATTAATTTTGGCAAAGGCTAGATTAATACATCATAAAAAAATTTAAGAATGAGAAACTGTCTTCTTTTTTATCCTCCTTTATCCTCTTAAATTTTCTTTAGGTTTATCAGCTTTCCCAGGTCATGAATATAATGAGGTGAGAATGGAGACAAGGCGGCAAAAGGGACATGCTCAATACCTGTTTTAGTTAGGCACCAATTCTCTCAGATAAATTTTCAAAAGATCTGATTCTTGTTCCTGACAAGCCTCGACACCCATATGAACCATTACTGGGATACAGAATTAAGTTTCAATTATTCACTTTGGCAATATTACGTTTGGGAAGATTTTAGCCTGGACACCTCCATATACCAGAGGTGCTATGGTGTCAGGAGATTTGGTTTTGTCTGTACAGGTACAGATTGCCTTGAATATTTCAGTCTTCAAACCAAACAGATTACCTTTCAGAATGCTATATTTTCCTTCCCTTCCCTTACTTGAGTTGTTTGTGTCAGCTAAGTATTTGGGACTCACTTGCAATTCACCTTGATTTACTACAGCCAATTCCTATTGCAAAGCAAGACTGCCTTACTTTTAAAAGGGACCATTCAAGGTTTCTATTAAGTAGAAAGATTATGATTGCATGTCTCTTCTTCCCTCTGAAGAATTGACTAACCTTTAAGCATCTAACATTAAATTTTAAAAAAAGAACCTTGGCAATCTCTTTTTCTAAACAACATGTAGGAAAAAAAAGTTGCCATCTAATACTATAGAGATGGAAACTTACGCCTGAAGTCCCTGAAATAAATGGTCTGCCTGTTGGGATTCAGTAGTTGAATTACAGAGTCATCACTCTTATTGACTTGGCAGCTGATGGTTGCAACTTCTCCCTCGATAACTGTCACGTCTTTCGTAAACAAATTCTGTCCATCACCTTAAAAAAGGAGAAAAAAGTCAGAAAAAATTTCTGTCAATTAAAATTTGGTTAATAGAACTAATCAAAATGAGAAACAGGAAGCATGTCAGATAATGGAAACCAGTAGCAACATGTGATAAGGCTCACATATCTCTCTCTAAAGTCCACAGAATGAGTCTATTAATCCAAGATAGATCTAGGAACAAAGACAGCCAAGCCTGGAATCGACATGCTCTCAGCATTGTGATGCCGACGTCGCAGCCTCCAGTATTTTGTACTAGCTGAGCAGTGTGTGGAGAGAGAGAGAAAGGTCAGAATACTGGCTTTTAGGAGGAGCTCCAGCTGTCACATGTGGAGGGGTGATATGTATACTCAACCTCAGCTCACATGCCCTTGAGCTAAGCTATTTGGTCACCTCACAAAAAACTCAAGGGACTACTTAATAGAAGTGGGAAGGACACACCAGTAAATAATCTTGTCTCGTTAGTGGATGTCGGCATTCCCAATGTACAGTAGACCTGCTATCCACAGGGGATGCACTCCAAGACCCCTGTAGATGCCTGAAACCAGGGATAATAGCAAACCCTATATATACTATGTTTTTTCCTATACGTATCTACCTATAATGTTTAATTTATAAATTGGTCACAGTGTAAGGTTAACGGCAATAATAATAAAGTGGAGTGATTATAACAATATATAGTTGGCTCTTGAACAACATGGGGGTTAGGGGCACCAACCACCCATGCAGTCGAAAATCCATGTACAACACTTGACTCCCCCAGAATGTAATCCTGTTGACCAGGGAAGCCTTACCGATCCTACAAACTATGTAGTAACACATATTTTGTATTTTCTGTGTATTTATATATGTGTGGATATATTATATACTGTAGTCTTACAATAAAGCAAGCTAGAGGAAAGAAAATGCTATTAAGAAAATCATAAGGAAAATACATTTATAGAACTCTATGTATTTATTGAAAAAAATTCACATATTAGTGAGCCCATGAAGTTCAAACCCTTGTTGTTCAAGGGTCAGCTGTACTGTTAATAAAAGTTATATGAATGTAGTCTCTCTCTCTTTCCTGTTCTCTCTCCTAGTTTTTACATTTTTCCATCCAAACCTAGTCCTGAATTTGTTTGACCATCTCTTACTTGCAATAAATGGCTTGGTGTTGTTCGTTGCAAGAGTTCCCTTGCTGTTTGGCTCATTGCTTTCTGGCACAACATGTTGCAATCAATCAAAACATGGTTTCCCTTCAAATCTTCCACCCAGAAATTTAATGCCCTTTCCATCTTAACTAAGCGCTCTACATGTATTGTGACCATAACTTTTGCACTTTGAGGTGCAACAACAAAACTAGCATAAACATCTTTTTTCTTCTTCACAATTTCAAGGATAGATTTGTTCTTGCCGCAGAACTTAGCAACCTCATCATAGAGTTCTTTTTTTCTTTCCTTATTACATCAAGAAGTTTCACCTTTTCACTTAAAGGAGGCACTTTACGGCTTCTCTTTGGCATATCTGAATTGCCAGCATCCCTATTCTTGGGCTTGGGGGCCATTATTAAGTAAAATAAAGGTGACTTGGACACACTGTTGATAGTGTAACAGTCAATCTGACAACTGACAACAGCTACTAAGTGACTAACAGGAAGGGAGCATCTAGTGTAGAGCTGGTGGACACCGGGATGATTCACATCCTGGGTGAGACAGAGCGGGACAACATGAGATTTCATCATGCCTATCAGAACTGCTTATAATTTAAAACTGATGAATTGTTTATTTCTGGAATCTTCCATCTCATATTCTCTGACTACAGTCGACTGTGAGTAGCTGAAACTGCGGAAAGTGAAACCAAGGATAAAGGGCTTCTACTGTATAGGCAGTTCAGCTTTTTTATTGCGTGGGAATGAGAACCTAGTCAACTATAATTCTTTGGAATCTTAATAAAATCCTGGGAAGACTTACAGTTCAGTTTCTTATTCTGCTCTCAGAAACATACACCTTGATTTACCCAAAGTCTCTGGCAGTATTGAACCATTTAGAAACCTCTTTCAGAACATGTCAAAAAGTCAAGGCTTTCAGGTCCACTGATACAAGGCTTATCTCTAGATCTGCTTTAGTTCATTGCTTCTAACCTTAGTGATAGTGGTCAGGGCCCCTCATATATGTCCTAAATGCTCCACAGCACAGGCAGGAGGAGAGAAGAGTTCAATTCAAAAGCAAAAGATGAAGCAATTATCAAGTGTCCAATTCTGTACCTGGCATAGCAGGAGATACAGAAGAATAAGACATCATTCTAGCTTTTTAAAAGCTGCAATGTGGCTGAAAACTGATACCTAATCCCCACATACAGAACCAAAAGTGTAGTATAGGCAATAGCTATAATGGTCAATTATAGGGAAGAGGGAGAGAGAGATTGCTTTTGAGCTGTATGATCTCAGGTAAATCTTTTGAAGATCTTGGGCCAGTTTCTCATGTGCAAAATGGTATGGTAATTAAAAGCTATCTCAGAGCTGTTGAGAGAGTTAAGATAGATATATATAAAACATTTAGCACTGAATAAATGCTTCTCATAAAACTGAATAAATGGTAGCTGCTATCATCATTACAATCACCATCATTTCTCTAGATATCAAACGCAAACATGTGTTGGGAGTAGGGCGGATACAAGATTGAAGGCTCAGTGTCCCTGCTCTCAAGGAGCTCCCATATGTCAACTCAGCACAGCTAATTCACTTCCTTAAGAAACTGTCACATTAAGAAACGAAAGTCAAAGATAAATATTATTCTTTTAAAAATTAGACAGCATAAGTAGAGATGCAATTAGAATAAATGAAGGATTTCCACCTGCTATCATATTTCTGCTGAAGGATCCTTTTTGGCAAGACACAGTGGGAAAGTGTGAGGAGGAGTGTCTAAGACAGCTTTCAGCCAAATTCACCTCGAAATAAGCTAGCCTCTGGTAGAGGATTAGGAAAGAGGAAACTAGAGGGATAAGGAAGAAATTATTAGAGCCCTGACAAACAATAATTCTTGGTGCTTCAGGTATAAACTAGAAGGAAACACAACCTTGAGATCTCTGATCCAGGGAATTAACCTGAGTGTGAGAACACAGGCCCACAGGGTTTATAGTGAATGAAAGGATACATCTGCCCTAGCCTGATCCAGCAGTGCAAACTTAGTGGACTGAGCGGTGTTATAGAATAATAACAAAGAGAAAAAGAGATCACAACCAAAGAAGGGATGCTTCTTTTCCTTGGTAGATTCCTGTGGCAAACACAGAATTCAGAACCCAGATGAAGGGTGCGGTTTATTCCGAGAGTTGAGAAAAGAAAAAGGAAAAGGGAATTCCTGCCAATCAAGTAAGTGTTTCAAGGTGGTTTTCTTGGCCCAGGTAAAAGTATGTACAGAAAGGAAAATACTATTATTTCCTTCGGGTAACCCAATCTAGTAAGAAAATGAAGGAAAAATTTAACTACACGATTCAAATGCTCTAACTGTTTCAAGTCATGGGATTTGCTTTGAGGAGATTAGAACGCCAAACTGGGTCTACTGGGTTGTGAGGGAGATTACTTCTATCTGAAGGAAGTCTATTAGCAACACAAATGAGAATCTTCCATTTACAAAAGGAAGATAGGGTGACAGACTTTAATCCCTGCAACATAAACCAAGGCCTTGGAGATACTGCTGTCTTGCAACTACTGTGACTATGTAAAACCAGCTGCAATTCAATTATGCTGTTAATTGAATAGCTCCTGTGGAAATAACTACATACTTTTAGTCTTTACTTGGAATCCTAGCACATTCTGAGTAGCACTCTCTATTCATATTCTGGCTATAAAATATCTGCACAGGGGATGAGAGCAGGGAGGAGTTGACTATGATTTTGCGTTTTAAGCAATGAAGGGGCTTTTTGTTTGTTTTTTTAAAAGCCAAACATTCTTAATTATTACTTATAATTAAGTAATATAAGACCAGATCACCTCAATGTGTCATTATGGAACAAATCATTCAGGTAAAATATTGGCCATCTGCAAATGTCAGCCCTCACTGTGTTCTGGCACATAATGTGCTCTGCAAATCCATGGTGGTATCATCATTATTAGTGGGTTATTTTTTGAAATTTCTAAGGCCAATCTGAAATTCTGTGTTTCAGAAAATGACAATTCCTAGCTATGTTAACATGGTCACAACACTAACGCCAAAAAATTGTAAGTGATAATGAAATATTTTGCTGAAAGATATCTAACTCCTTGGCTGATGACAATAGTCCAAGGATGTCACTCTGTAAAAATCACCAATAAATTATACGGGTCAACCGGACAGCAGTTACATTAAACAGAGTTCCATACTTTGAGGCGCCATAAGATAGCTGAAATGGAATAATAATGACCTATTTATTTGAGGCAAAGGAAGTGAATGACAGTGATGAAAATATATGTATGTCAGTACTCTTAACTGCCTGAAGCCTTTATGTAAAAATAATTTTTGCTCACATCCTCAAATATTTCTTCCAAACAGAAGGGTGCACTGTGACTTGATAAATTTCCCCTTGAAATAGATGGCAATTAAGTTGTTACAAAACACATTTTGATGTGTAGCAGAAGGGTACAAACAGGCAACTTTGGTGCCTTTCTTAAATAATTCACTTCAAAAACCTTTCCGATTTTCTAAAACTTAATTAACAGATACAATGTCAAGTCAGAAATAACACATGTTCTGCGCAAAGAAAAGCAAGTCGGTACAATATACCATAGTCATTAAATAAGACTGTTAATAGAGCAAGGTAATTTATTTTAAAGGGTGGAACAATGTCTGACATGTATAGACATTTTTGACTGCTAATTGGTATATTCAGATGAGGTTTATGAGACAGAATCAAACAAAATTTTAATTGATATGAGCCTCTGTACTCCCTATAACTTCCCTATTTGCCCCACAATTTCTAAAAATAAAACTTGGGCATTGGAGAAGCCCATTCACTCACAGGCAAGTCTCAATCGTAAACTAGAAGTCACTGGGACATTCATTATAAGAAAGAGATAACATAATATCTAAAAAGGATAAAATTTATGTTGATGGTTAGAAAGGACCATTTCAAGGTGAGTTGGTTAGGACTGGAGTGAAGTTGGGGGTGTAGCTGGCTCATAAATCCCTTATTAATTCAATCTTCAATTGGCTTAACTCATGGATTCTTTCCTGAAACACCATTTCGTTATGAACTCTAGTTAAATGATATTATATGAAACACTAGCATTGATCGGAATCTATTCAGTCAACAATATGGCTGGCCGCCTTAAGGTGTGATGGGGCAAATTTTAAAGCAAGAAGCCCAAAATGAGAAATGGCATTCTCATACATGGGGAAGTGAGGAAGGGAACAAAGGTTTATCCAGCACTAGATGCTTTGCATACTTTCCCTTCTCAAACTCCTGGAGTTTTCAATATCCCTACTTTAAAGATCAAGAACCTGAGGCACAGAGATTTTTTTAAATCTTCACCCAATGATATATTTTTATTGTTTTAGAGAGAGAAAGGGACACACACACACACACACACACACACACACACCCCGCCCCCAATGTGGGAGAGAAACATCACGGTTGCCTCCTGTACGTGCCACAGCCAGGGACCAAACCCGCAACCTAGACACATGCCCTGTCTGGAATTGAACCTGCAACCTTTTGGTGTACCAGACAATGCTCCAACCAACTGAGACACCTAGCCAGGGCATTTTAATAAGTTGCCTAATGTAATTCAGCCAAGTGGCCGAGCCGGTGTTTAAACCCAGTTCTATCAGCTTTTCCAGCCAATACAGTTTGTACTTTTTAACCAGCCAACACCAGGATTTGTTGCCAAGGTTCTACTGGCTCTGTCTTGGAAAATTTACTTGTTTTTAAAGAGGGTTATTTCCCTATTAGCAACTTCTGATTTTTTTAATTTCCATAATTTATACAGAACACAATTACACACTTAAAAATGAGAGAGAAACTGTACTGAATGTAAAACACCTTGTTTACTACTGCTTCCTTCTTTCAGCACTCAGCACACTTTGCCCCTAGAGAATACCTATATTACCAGTGCATGGCGGGCATTTGCCAACACCAAGAGCTTGAGCCCCGCTGCCTGGCTGTTATTAAATACAGCACTTCATTTACACCAGAGGCGTCTCTGTAGTCAAGTCTATGATAAAAGGGCAAGTCACAGTTAGATCAGGATTAGGTTTATACAATGGCAACTATGTAAACTCTTACTGACACTGAGGAGCACCAATGACTCTTAACTGGGAAGGCAGTTTGCCCAGAGAAAGAGCAAATAAAGTCCCTGACCTACTCTTTCAGCAGAAAAATCATATTAGGAAAACTGTTCTTTTTCACTTCTGTGGTGTGGAAGTCTGAACCTAACATTTAATCAGCGCAATCAGGTTGTCTAAATAGGTATAGTCAAACCAAAAATACAGATTCATCCTCCTGATGATCAGTGTTGTCATTAATTTTTAAAAGCCACAAGAGTTTTTGAAATTTTAGACTAATTAAAGGCTCAGGGTTATTAATTCTTTCCCTCCAAGAGGTATCTAAGTTAAGACTTTACATAGTCAAAAAACTTGCATGTTTTCGAAAACCTTATTTTCTATTGTTATGCGAGCCATCTGTGTCTTCAAGCTTCAAATGAGTTTTCACCCATTCTCATTTCTGTTGGATCCCATTTTTACAACCACCGTTAGTTACAACCCCAACTTGAGAGAACATTCTTACTCAAATCAAACTATCACCAATAGAGGCACTATAATTCCTGTTAACATTTGGAGAGCTAGAACTAGAAGTGAATACATTTCAGGGGGAAAAAAAAAATTAAGATTCTGTTGAACCCCAGAGGGAAAAATCTTTTTAACTGCCTATGTTCCCTCAAGTCAACGTAAAGACAGTGTTCACTACAAATCATTAACAAAGCCATTAAGATTTGATTTCTATCTAAGCAATTATTGTCAGCATATTTTGTACATTTCCTTTAAAAGGCTCAATCCTATCTTTCAATTCATTAAACTGTTCGCTGAATTTACAGAGTTTTATATCAAATCAGAAACCTATTTGAATTAATAAGAATTACAGTAAAAGTAATTTGAAAATAAATCATTTGAAGTTCAAGCCACAAAAGCTTTTGATGAAGTTAGTCCCATTTAAATATTACAGTAATATTTGTAGTCATCTAATGTGCAGACAAGAGACAGTGAGAACCAGTGTCCAAAAAGAAGGGCCCATCAACCATGGATTAAGGTTAAGGGTGAGACCTCTTCAACATAAATATAGCTCTGTATTTCAAAGAGAGGCAAAACTTCAACCTTTGTGAATACCTGAATATTTATTTAAAAATCAAAAGCATTCAATCCGTCTGCTGTTTACAAAGCTCCTCTCAACCTTTGTGATCTTCATCCATGTTTTGCTATCCCAAACAGCAAAGTTGAACATGTTGATTGTCTGCTCCAAGGAGGTCTATTTGATGGTCAAAATAATGAAAGCAAATCACATAGCTCACAAGCCTAGAGTTAAAATAAACTAAGCCAACTCAACAAATAACTGAGGAGGCAAGAGTAAGTGACATTGACCAAAACATTTGTGTCACCTTCTTTTTCATAAAACCCTTATGGAATCCAGGGAGGAGATATGCCTAAAATCTCATGGCAAGTGAGTGGCACAGCCAAAAGTAGAGGCCACATCTCCTAATGGGTCATCCAGGTACTTCTATTCTTGGCTATACTAACTAACATTTATTGATTTGTTTCTAATTACAACAGCAATATTTTTATTTATTTTTTTAATAAAAAGCTTTGTTTTATATGTAGTATTTGTAACACTATGGCATGGAAATGGTCAGGATCTCCTAAGTGTCTCCTATAATACGGTAACTGTTATGTCACTTGAGCTTAGGGAAAGAACAAAGTATTGAATTTAATCTAATCTCCTTTCATAATCAGTCAAAGCTGGGGCAAATTTTTCAACAGCAAGTTGAAGAGTAATACCTCTGTGCTGTTTTTTTCTTCAATTAAAATTGTTGAAGTCCCCTGAATACAAAACAAAAAATATCATCTGACACGACATTAAGTTTTTCATGAATATTCTGTATACACATTCTTGTTTAGTTGACTAATGGCAAATTAACGTTCTCTATTTTAGCTTAAACACATACTATAGGTATGTTTGATTAGCACTGAATTCCAGAAGCTGATTACTATGCATGCTTTGATTATGTAATTACATAATAGAGTATAATGGCTCCTTTGGAGTCATTATGATCTATATGGCAAACATGTTTCAGTTTTGCTATAGTTTAAATACTCGTTGAGATGACAGCTCACAACAAGGCTCCACTTTTCAGTCTTATCAGCTAAATGGGCATTTTCCCATTCCATCCTAACATCTTCGTGACACCAATTAAGGCCTATTGTGTCAAGCTGCACACACTTTTGAGAAAGCCCCTTTGTTTTCTTGGCATTCAAAAAAAGGACATTAATTTTAAAAGCTGTATTAAGCAAAAGTCTTGGTTAAAAAAAAAAAAGCTGAAATTCCATCCTTCATCCACCCTTTGAAAGGTCTGCAGGGAATCACATCTAGTTCATTAATCACTGTTCAGACAACCACAAGGGGGTTAAAGATGGAATTTCACCTTTAACTCCAAAATGCACATGAGGGGAGAAAAGCCAAGAATACTGATGCTTACAGTGATGGCTCACCACTATGCATTCAGCTCAGGGTCTAAGAGAACATCAACCACACCAAGTTATAAAAAGGTCCAGTTCTTCAAATCTTGTGTCTTGCAATATCCCTTACATTCTGCAGCTCCTTTTGAAAGAGATAGTTATGAAATAGCACAGCCAGATTTCACCTTTATAGTTCCCCAACTTAGTCTTTTATGAATCTAAGGCCAACAAAACTTACCCAGTGAAGAGATTTTTGTTAATTCCACTGTCAACTAATAAAGTGGAAAGGTAGTCAGGTTTAAAAACAGGACACAAGTTATTGTAAAGAATGATGTCAAGTTTCTTTCGTGTCCATGGCATTCCTTAATCTTATACTATTTTATCTGCAAGAAGAGCTGTTTCTTCTTTTCTCTTCCAAAAGAATGAGCCCTTATTCCATGCCAAACCAAAGGTGACCTGAGTCTTAACTTTAAGGCGAATAAGCATCAGGCTGTTTTCACCTTTGTGTTTGTTGGTTTTCAACATTAAGGCTGAAGAAGGGGGGTCAAGCACAGTCCAGCTTGTGTTTACATATAGGATGAGTACCTATTTTGTGAAAGAAAACATTGATTAGATGTGTGAAAAATCTTCTCAAGGAAAACTGTGACAAAAGAAAGTTGTTATGGCATCTGTGCCTGTGCTATTTCAATTTTATCCATCACATTAGCCTCCTTCCTTTTGAAAGACTCTGAGCTCAATAGGACTTTTAATCAGTGCCCGAAGCACTCAAGGGGCCAAACAATTGTGATGCTTAAGGTCTGAGCCGCATGATCTCCTAAAATGCAGAGGTGCAATCCCAGCTGGAGAATGTTTGTGGTGAGTGGCACCTATCCACTAAACAAGATCTGAATTTGTTTTTTTATTAAAATTCACTTATCAAAGAAGCGAAGGGTAGTAAAAGAAACAAGCATATAAAAATAAACCATAAAAGATAATGATAACCACTAAATCTGTTTGCTCTTACCAGTGAAAGGTAAAAATCCCAGACTTTTTTCTCCTCTCACTCCTTTTCAGAACTGGACAGGTTCCATGGCCTTTTTGTTCATCAAAAAGAGAGGTTTTTTTGGTTTGTTTGTTTGTTTGTTTGTTTGTTTTTTGAGAGAAGATAGCCTAACCCTGAAGGAAAACTCCCTCCAGTGGACAGGTTTTATGAGAATTAAAAGGGAGAGGAAAAAATAGAGTCCTTTCAAAAGTAGAAAAGTCACAGTTTTATTTGCTTGTGAGAAAGCATTGAAATCACCTTGTAGAAAAGTCATTTTAAGCCTGTTAAATCTGCTTCGAGGCTCTTGGGAGAAAGGGGGCTCAAAAAATATTAATTAAAAAAGAACCACAGTCATCCACCTAGGACTTTAGAGGAGAACAATCTGAAGACAGAGGCTTCTTATAAAACTAATTGTGTTGGCAGAGCAAGTAGTTTCTTCTCAGCGGTTTGATGCCAGGTCATGGCACAAGAAGAATAGGGAACAGTTGTAGAAGGAGCCTGCCTCAGTAGCAATTCAAAGCTGGGTGGTGTCCAGCATTTCAAAATACATTGTTTCTTTTAGACAAAATGTGCTGAAGGCCACTGGCTGATCTTCTGCATCAACTTCTGGGAAGAAATTTGTATGCTAAAAGGGACGAGTTGTGCAGCTATGAGGTGGTAGCTGACAAAACACAGAATCTCGCACCATCCAGTGTGGTGGTCATGGGCCCCAGTTAGCTTAAGCCTGGGATAATGCGGGTCTAACAATTTCAATGCACATATCAAGATAACTGCACTTCCCAAATCACAAGCTATTAATAACTAAAACACAAAGCTTACATGATGATAGCTCAACACACATATTAAAATACTTGAAAACCACAAAGAAAGATACAAATATTAGGCTCTATTATTCTCATAAAGACCTAAGTGCATGTGGACTTTGCTCAATCCCCAGAGTTTTTAGTAGCCATATCATTTATTATACACTATTGCTGACTTCTGTTGAGCTCTCACTCTGTAAGCACATATAATGTTGTCTTTTCTAACTAAATGAAAAGAAAAAGTTTAGATTTCAAGTGATGGAGATGGTTGACGGTCTCTGCTGTGGTCACTGACTTAACTGATTCTTCTCAGTTCCCCTACGTCATAAGTGTAATAGAGATGCAGACTGTTTACAATACTTGCTGCTACTAATTGCTCCTCTAGATTTTATTTTTTTACCATTGAATTGCCTTACACCCTCAATCTCAAGTCTCACTGGAGATGGCACATGAATTTCCCTTTGTTTTTACGCCCCGCTTTTAAGTATTCAATTTAATATCAACCCCCCTTTGACAAGAGGTACCATGATTAAAAGGGTTACTTTTTGTTTCAGCTTACTAAAAGCTGATTTTATTTTTCTTTGCATTTGCCTCCAGGGTGTTAAAAGACTAACAATTAGTATAAGATATTTAAAATCACAAGGCTATATAACATGTAATAATAATTACTATACACAGGGAAGAAAAGGGAAGTGACTGCTTTCTCCTACCTCTGGAGACAAGAGAAACAAATTATTGATTTTCCAAAGCATTCATGGTTATTTTAATGTTTTTAATATAAAAAAAGTTTTTGGAGGGGACATTACTTTAATCATCTGCATGGTAACAATAGCTAATATATTTAAAAATGTTTTCTCTGTGCCAGGTGCTATGTTCCATTTTTTACATTATCTTATTTAATCTTCATAACAATCTCATGTGGTTCAATATCTTATCATCATCCCCATTATACAGTTGAGAAAACTGAAATTTAAAAAGGTTAAGTATGTTGGAGCAAATATCTGAACCTACGTCTATTTAAGTCTAGATCTGTTGCTATTAACAATCTTACTATATTGATGGGCTTTACAATGCTAAAAGGACAGAGAGAAACTAATGGAAAAATCTATTATATCTCATTTCTATGATTTGGGAATAAAACTTAAGTACTACTCTTAGCATTTAAAGGAATTTGAAGCCTATCAGCAATCAGGATGTTCCAATATGCAGCACTGATAAAATTAGCTCTATAACCAGAGTCTAAATACTGGGCCTTTGCTCTTTACAGAAAAGCTGTCTGTTCTGCCAAATGATCTGAACTCAAAAGGCCACTCAACTCCAACTTCAGGCATTTACAGTATCTGCGTCAAGAGCATTCATTAGTATTGACAATCCATGTGACTTGAAAGTTGGCTCTAATAGCACTCTCTCGCTGCATCTCCTTGTTCATTTTTCCTGCCAACAAGAGCCATTGAAAACCTTCCAAATATAAAGCTTAGAGCTGACAGGACAAGCAAGTAAGAATATCAGTTGGAACACATCAGATATGGACTGAGAGTGAATGTCAGCTTCAACTAACATTACTGCAGAAACAGAAGACAGCGAAAGGGGAGGGGAGAGATGTTTCATATTCTTATTCTAGAGAGTATTACGAATGTGTGTAATGTGGTTTGCTCAAGAAACAGCTGTACATCCATGATAATCATCATGCTGAATAATGCTGCAACATTCAACTTCCCCTCAATGCTGGCTGTCACACCTCCGACCAGGAAGCTGAGTACCTTTGGACTATTGCATGAAATGACAATTTCTTGGCTAGAAAACGGGGTCCCATGACTAAGGATGTCGTTTTGATACGTTATCCCCTCTATCACCTGTCAGTCATAGAGCAAGTGGTGATTTTTTTAAACTCCAGGATCTTGAGTTGCTGGATTCTGGGGAGAAACACAAGAGTTGAAAAGCTCTTTTAAAACCAGAGTTTGATGAAGGGATTGCACGTGGAGAGTGGCCAAAGGAGACTCCAGATTCTACTCTCACGATTGCCGAGTCTCCAGTACAAAGCTTGGGTTGGTGACGTGTGCACCAGAACTATCCAAATTGGTGCCACTAAAAATAACTTAGTATCTTCTGAGTGTGGCTTGCTGATGAATTATCACTGAAATTAGAAATATATAAGAACATTACTTTTGCCTTGTTTTTCACTTGTAAGAGGGCATCTAAGGAAAAATGAGACTATCAGACTTGGAGAACAGGAAGTTGTACTGCAGTTCTGAGTTTACCAGTGGTGAAACTGAGAAAACTGAAAACCTGAATTGGTTTTAACATTTTGAAAAGGTTATATGGTATCTCTCCTCTAGGGTTTATTATGAGGATCAAGTGAGGAAATATGTGTAACAGTATTTTTTAAACTCCAGCAATGCTAAGTAAAGGATATAATCTTCTCTTCCTCCAACTGCATCAACATCATCACTGTCTACATGTAGCCTCTATCTATAGTAGTAGGACCTTCCTATAACCTTCCAAAATCTGCTGGAATTTTTTAATTTCAGAGCTTTAGTTACTATTCTTTTCATTCTAAGGCTAACTAAAAAGCACAGAGGAAATTAAAACATTTTCATCACTCATACTTAACTGTAAATTAAAGCCATCATAACCTTGAAAAGTATAAGGTGATTAGCAGATGTAGGCAGAGGACTGGACATTTGAAATTAGGTTCAATCTAGAGGAGTAAAGATACAAGTTATTTTCTGGCATTCCCTCCTATAAATAAAGGGCCACAATTAGTATAGAGAAGAATCTCCATGTTCTAAGGATGTGAAGAGTTACCAGTATTACATTAATGACATAATATACCATTCTCTCTGGAAAATCTCAACAATGAACACCTCAGATACCTAGCTAGCCTTGGGAGGGAATGCGACACCCCCACAAAAGGGAGCTTTCCCTGTAACTGAATCTCCCTCTGAAGGCCAAAATTAAAATGAAACGAAATAGAACAAAAATCATTCCCACAAAGCTTGTTGACTTCCCCACTCTTTTTGTCACATGCTCCTATACAGGTAGGATACCACAAGTTAATGAAATATGCTGGACCATTTGGCCCTTGTCTAAACAACCTCAGCCCGTTAGGCTTGTGCGTGTTCTCTGCTGCTTCCCTTCAACGCAGGCTGTCACTTCTCAGAAGTGATCCCTTCCTTTATTATTAAGTGCAAGAGCTCTGAGAAAGGTGTTGAGACCTTTCCAGATTACTAATGAGCTCCTGGGTGTGTCCAGGATGTTGGAGGTCTCTAGAAACCTAACCTTCACTAAGTGGTGTGCTACTGGGGCATGAGGGGGTGTAATTTTGCCGCTTTGTGTGACACCGGAGTAAAGAAAAGTGCACAAACAAAATTTGATTAATATTTGGTTTAGTTTGACAATTATGTAATTTGACACCAATAGCTATTTTCTTAGGTAAAAATAAACTTTTGAATGTAGGAAGCAAATCAATAAAAAATTGGCGACTGACATTAATTTGTTATTGACATTAACATTTTATGTCATTTTTATTTATCAAACCCACCTATTACTACTCTATTTATAAAAGCATGGAAAGTGACCATGGAGGAATTCCTCCTATTCACCCTGCAGGACCCAGCTCAAAGTCATTCACTCGCTTTCTCTGTGACGCTCTGATGTCTCCCCAGGTGTTTAGACTTTTGCTCCACCATGTGCTGCACTTGTCTTTGTCTCAGCATTCACAACTTGGATAGTTCTTTGATCATTCATTTGTAGGGTTATTTTCTTCTCTGGATTTTGATCTGGGTTCAAATGGTAGCACTTCCAGTTATTAGCTAAACCCTGGAATAGTTATTTAAGCTCTGTAAGCCTCAGGTTTCTCCCATGTAAAATGTATACAAAAACATCTCTCACTAGGATATTTTGTGCACGAATGTGATAATCGGTGTATTTGTACTGCAGGAGAGCTGGCACAGAAGGTTGTGTGCCCACAAAATACTTATTATTATAATTATTGAGAACAGTCTGCTATGTTCTTCATCTTTGTATTCCCAAAGCATAATTCACTGTAAGCTTCTAAAGAAAAGTGTTTAATAAATGCTTGTTGAATAAAGTTACTCAATGAAGGGCTGTTTTAAAACCTTCACAGGCCCTGGGCACTCTTATTTCTGAAGATAACAAGTCTATTAACATCCCACATCCCAGTTGTACCCATATCCCACATTAAACATAATTTTGAATTTAAAATTTCAAAGCATTTTTGTAATTTTGCTTTTGAAATTAATTCCAATTGTATATTTTATTCTGAAGCCAAACACTCCCTTTTCCATGGCTCAACCATTTTCACAAGGCTCATGGAAAGAAATAGGCCCTAGCATTGTGCCTATAGTGCTAGATGGAAAAAAAAAATATGCCTCCCGATGTGATGAAGACATTGAAGTCACAAGTATATTAATGTGTCATGGGAACTTGGAGGATGGAGGAACGACTCAGTCAGGATGGGTGGACTCTAGAGGCAAGGAGAGGAGAAATTTGGAAGAAGGATTATGGCATGTTTAACAACAAAGGAAAGAGTATAGTGTGCTCTGAAGATTGACAGGAAGGTACTCTTTCTGGAAAGGTCATCGGGTCCAGGTATTGAAGGACACTGTATGCCAGGTTAGGGAATTTGCACTTTATCTTGTAATTAATAGGGAGCCATTAAGTGATTTTAATCCAGGTAGTGATATGATCACACCTGTGTTTTGAAAGATAACATCTATGTGCAGAGGGAGGGAAGACTGGAGGTAGGAAAAAGGCTGGAGTCAGGAAGATCAGTTAAGAGACCTCTGCCACAGATTACTCACAGCTGATAAGAACCAGGTAAGCAAATAGGGAGAGAAGAAAGCAGAGCTCAGGCTGGGAGAAACTGCACATATATTCACCTCATTTCTGTTGTTCTCTATTGAAATGGCTTTTTGTAGCATTCACTTGTACCAAAAATATGATTAGGAAACCTGGGTGTCTCACCCACTCTATCCCTACTAGAGCCTTGGTATTTAGTGTGGTAGACAGCAGTTTTAAAAATCCCTGGAAGAGTATTAAAAATGCACAATCCCAAAGACATACCAGACCTGCGGAATCAGAATCTGCATTTTAAGGAGAGACTCAGACCATTCATACGCATGTTCCAGTTTGAGGAGCTCTGGCCTAGAGTACAGTCATTCTGATGGCTTCCTGACATCTTGAACATAAACATGAGACCAGTGTCTTAACCAAGGAAGATCTTAGAAAGAGGTGTGTTTCCTGGCAACTTGTTTCAGGGGAACTGGTAAACCAGTGAGTCACGGGAGAAAGGAGATCATGAATCCCCATCACCAAATGAGGTCAGTTTCCAGGGAGAAACATGGCTTCAGCAACTTCTGTTCCTTATAAACAGATTTTTTAAAAATTCAAGTTTGCATGAAGAGAAATTGATATGGGTCATTCTTAAAGTCAACAGGAATCAGAACCTAGTATTCTCTCTCAAGTTTCATAGAAAACCATTCCATAAATGAAACACGTTCTCCCAAAGCAGGTAGCTGACCACAACCAGAGCAAATAGATTATTCTGCATTCAGCTGCAAAAATGATGACTTCTAGCTAGTGTTCTCACACTTAGTGGGTTTGTCAGTTCACATGCTGTACCCTGGTTAATGTTCCCTTCTTCGGTTTTACTGTTACTATATGTTTTGTACTCATGCACATTGAGCTATTGAAAACACAATAACGAATAGGGAAATGAAGCATATAGTTCAAAATAAGCTGAAAAGAGGCTGCTGAGGTGTGTTACAAAAGCCATGAAATTCATCTATATGATTTGAAGGTGGGGGGGAATAAAAGCTATACTGCCCATTACAGCAAGCCTCTTCACTCTGGGTCTGGCAGATAAAATTTGCTGCCAAAATACAGGTAACCACATAAACAGCAGTTTAAGAGAAATAATAAGTCTTAAGCGGGAGGCAGAAAGAAGCAGTCACGGAAAGAGCCTCGCAGAATGCTCAGGGGAAGAAAAGGTAAACCACAGTTTCTCTGTTACATGGCCTCCTAATGAACAATGAATGTCTGTGGAGCAGCCTGGACTGCAGGCCTCGTTTTCAGCTGCAGGAGTGAGTGTGCCTTGCTGTCCAGATGCGCACTAACAGCATTTTTAGAAGCTGCTCACGGGAGAAAGTAACACTTACCTTAAAAGCAAAAGAGCAAAGGCTTCACCTAAGAGGAAGAACCACAACTTGGGGAGGTTCTTTCTCATCATTCTGAAACTTAATATACCTAGAAATTCAACCCCTCTATCAGTTCCCTAATAAACTTTTATATCATTTTTTTTGGTAGGGGGAAGGTAGGATGGAGCAGTAAAATGGTCACTGCCATGTTCTAGTTTCTGTTCTTCCTGTTCCTTAACATATGGCAACTGCAATTGGTTCGCACTTCATTTCTCTGACAAATGTGTTCCCATATGAAAGCTTTCAGCATTTTTACCACTGGTGTGCCCAGATGCTGTTACTGCAGTGGGAACAGATCTCCGAACGGTTTTCTGCTAGGTTACTAAAGTGTAGTTTCAGAGAGAATAATGTTCTGAATTTCGGTCTCTTAAAAAAGTCGTTAGGTTTATGGGCAGTCATGCTTGTCACATTTAGAGTGTGAATTACGTACTTCTTGGAAACACAGTTAAACCCCCATTGTTGTGCACAGCCATAATTTCTGCAGGAAAAAAAAAAACGACAATTGGGGGACTTTAATATTCCTACTTTTCATGTATAAGATGCCAAAGTCAACCCTCTCAACATTATAAGGCAGTTTTTTTTTAAGAAGTATTTTTTTTAAATAAAGAAAAAGAAAAAAGAAAACCCCTAATGGGCTGCTTGCCTTTCTATTCACTTTTTAGATTTGTCAATTTTTGAGTGACTGTCAGCACCAGGGACTCTTTGTAGCACCTTGTACTTTGGATATAATAAAAACATGAAATGATTAAAAATACTGTGAGTGTAACTGCAGAAGGGACTATATATTCTGGGCCCTAAGGAAGGCTGTTTCTTTGTGGAATTTGGCAGACTCCATTTATGTTATTAAATTGTAGCACTATTCAGTGTCCAGGCTGGCAGCTTCCTGATATGCAGAAAGCACTAATATGTCCATAGCACACATTAGAACATTAACCTTTAGAATACTGGTATCCTCTAGCCTGGTAAATCCAAAGAGCATACAAATTATATATCCAGTTCTATAACATTGTTAACATGTCACATATGTTTATCTTTCAAAATGTTTCATTTTACCACAATTCACATAATAATAAAAAATGAGGGTATGAGGATGGTAGAACTTGTAAAAGAACAAATTTTTAGTATAAATGGTAGGATTAAAAAATAATAATAAAAACACAAATTAAAGGCTGTGTTTTTGGAACCCTAGCTCCATACCAGGCACTATATTGGCAGTTTGTATACACCTGTGGTTCTCAACTTCTTTTGCATTAGAATCACCTGGAGGGCTTGTTTGCTGGGCCCTACCAGGGTTTCTAATTTATTAGGCAGATCTGGGGTGGGGCCAAAGGGTTTACATTTCTAATAAATTCCCAAGTAGGGACCACTCTTTGAGAACAGGCATATATAACCTTACTGAATCCTTCACTGTGTCTATTTTATACAAGAGGAAATCATGGCTTAGAGAGGAGCTCTGCCCCTTACTAGCTATATAAACATGTGCAAGATTCTTAACTTCTCCAGGTCTCTGTGAGGATAACCATCCACTCCTATTAGGACTTTTCTCATGACCAAATCTTGTCCTTTCCATCTAAATGTCCCCCTGACTTTATCCGAATGTTAATCCATGTCCCTTTTCTACTGTCCATTACTAGTACCGTATCAGCTCAGATTTATGATCTGCCAGCAGTGTTGTGATTAGATGTCATCCCTGTCTTTCTATTACTCCGATATTGATAGATAAAATTCTGTGGTGATGCATTGCCTGCCCTTTCAAAGGTTACTGCCAGCAGATGCCAGGAATCAATAAAGTTCTTATCTGTCACAGACCACAAGAAAAGCATGGTAAACAAGGCTCAACGGATGGCCCATGAGCAGGTCAAAGGGACAATGAGACATGCTGCCTCACCAGTTTTGCTTCCCAACCCACTCTAGAACCCGACTTTGCAACTCAACTACCAGTTTCAGACTTGGGCCCCACAGTGTAGTGGTGCTCATAACTAGGCTCTGGGTCCAAAACCATCTCTAGTGACCCTTGTCTTGGACGCTGGAAGTTGAGGTCAAGAGGCTAAAACTACTTTTATTTTAACACATGACCAAGATCACTAATGTATCTCAGTTCCTTGGAGGCAACGGCTAAATGAATCTTAGGAGATATAGTGGGGTTCACTTATACTTTTTGTTTTTCCATCTATCTTTCAACAGAAGGAGTCCCAGTTTGGGGGAAAATAAAGGTAAAAAACAGTCTTTTTAATGTTTTAGATGCCTATAGCTCAAAAATTAAGAAAACCGAATGGCAGTTGCTGTATCTAGGGGAAAAAAAAAACCAGGCTAGGGTCCCCACCTACTTGCTAGAAGTCTGCTCCTTTATGTCTGAGTACAGCCCAAGTAGAGCTAAAGGAATGGTTCCTGAAAAAACTGCAAGTAGAAATCTTGCCATCATCCAAAGCTTTCCTGAACTTATGCATCATTGCCTCCCACTCCTACTCCTGGCTCTACTTCTGTCTGCCTCATTTCACCTTAGTTTCACCCTGCCATTCTTTCAGTCCTATCTTAAGCTCTGGTGCCTTCATCAATTAACCTGCTTCTCCATCACCTGATTCATCATGATGATGGCTCATCTTCCCCTCTTGCTTGAATGTGCATGGATTGACCTCTCTGGCTTGGTCTTAGGACAGATTCTAATGATGTATGCACATAGGGTAAACCTGGGCAGGTGGTCTCAGCATTCTAAGAACTGTTCCCTTCTCTGGTTTGTAACCTTAAGCATATTGTGTCAGGAAGCTCCCAGTGTGGTCACTTGGGCCTCTGTCTTTGTGCCTGATGACCTGAGTAGCCCAGGTCAGAACTAAGTTTTCAGAATAATGATGGCCACGGTTGCTGAAAAGAAGTCAAATGTCCATGTAAGAATGGCTGACACTGATAAATTTAGGGCTGTGCTTGTCTACCACGTTGCAATAAATTTTGAGACAAAGACTTCTCAGTGCTTTTAATGAGGCTATCAGTACCTTTCTGGAATTTGTGATGTAGAATTCAGCCACTTGCTACATAGGTCAAGTATATATATTTTTAAACAATTAAGACATAAGCTGTGAGAGAGGAATCACGAGGCGTATACCTATTATGAACACATTTTTTCCCTATACAAAATGAAAGACATTATTTAAAAGCATACTGAGAAATGGTGCACAAGATGAAGTTAATATGAAATCATTATTTATGCTACACAAGAAGACTAAGGCTAGCTTTCCCGAGCTCTGGAAGAATTCTCATTTTCCTGAAAGCATCTTTGATTCAACCACTGCATTAGGTGTCCCGGGACCTCTATGCCACTACTTTTAAGAATTAATAACTTTCTGAACGTTTTAATTTTTATTCTCATTATAAAAGTTACACATACTCATGGAAGAAAAAGTAAAACAAAAAGGACAAGAAAATCCCTAAACTCTGAGATAATTATTACTAATATTTTAGTGTATTCCTTTTCCTTTCCATATACAGTGTAGGGGTGTGTGCATGCATAAAATTATTAATTAATGTATTATAGTACATAACATAAGTAAACCAGAAAAATTACTTAGCCATCCACTCTTGTTACATTTTTATATTGTTTTCAAGTTTTTTTATTCTAAAAATGTTGCACTGAAAATTCTTTTGTATAAGGACTTGTTTTGATTTAGCATGTTTTGAGAACATCTTTTTAACATAAAAAATGTCATGTAGCACAATATATTTTTATTATTCAACTGAAAAATCACAGCAGCTTCTATATATTTAGGTTACATATTTTTTATTGCTTAATAAGACTCAAAATAATAAAGTTCCAATCCACAATGATTTGAGTACTCTTATCCCATACAAAAACTCCGCGGCATTCCCTCTGATCTAAACAACACACAAAAAAACTTACAACACTGCTCTTATTTTTAAGGAATTTAGAAAGAAGAGCAGAAAACTAGTTTCAAAATTCAAAAGTATGCCATTCTTACTGAAAAGACTGAACATGCTTTAAATGAAAGATTAAACAATGGATTTACTCATATTACAAAGGGCAGTCAGGGAAGCCACATGGCCTCTCACAAATGGGTTAAGTGCCACCACTATGTGTCTCCATAAGCACCCCACTTGTCCTGTTTTAGCCCTTATTTAAACCTCCACATGCCCAATTAGGCTGTGATACTAACAGAAGCAAGCGATGGCCAGATAATTTCCTCTCGATCAGGACCTGCATACCAAGCTCTGCAAAGGAAGAGCACATGTTATCTTCTCCACTGCTACATCCTCAGCATTCCATACAGTGTTAGGAAACAAATATTTGTTGAGTGAACAAATGAATGAATAAATAAATGAATGAGCAGATACAATAATTAATTCTATAATTTCTTCACCTAAGCTTTCCTATACCTTTGAAATGTTTTCTTTTTAGCCTTTTATTTTAAAGTGCTTTAAAGATGTACAGAAAAGTTGCAAAAATAGTGGAGTTCTCATGAACTCCCCACCCAAATTCCCCTAATGTAAACATCTTAATTATGGCACGAGGCCCTGACCCTTGGGGCTCAGCTGGTTAGGCGTCTTCCTGCAAAGTGAAAGGTCACTGGTTCAATTCTCAGTCAGGGTACATGCCTGGGCTGTGGGTTCGGTCCCTGGTCTGGGCACAAACGAGAGGCAAACAGTCAATGTTTCTCTCCCTCTCCTTCTCCCTCCCTTCCCCTCTCTAAAAAAAATAAATAAATAAAATATTTTTAAAAATCGTGGCACAGTTATCAAAACTAAGAAATTCACATTGTATACTACAACTATACCACCTTGAGAGTTTGAAGAGTATTGGTTAGCTAATTTGTAGAATGTCCCTCAATTTAAGTTTGATGTTTTCTCGTGATTAGGTTGAGGTGATAGATTTGGGGGAAGAATACTAGTGGTGATGTGCCTTTCCCCTCCAATCATATCAAAGGGATGCATGATATCAGTATCTTCTACTGGTATTGTTAACTTTGATCACCTGGTTAAGGTGATGTATGCCAGGTTTCTCCACAGGAAAATGACTACGTTTCCCTTTCCAGTCCTCAGAGTCAAAGTCACTAAAATCCAGCTTACGGGTACACTCATGGAGAGAGGAATTCAACTCCACCTGCTGGAGGGAGAAGTATCAAAGGATTCATGGATATACATACATGTTAGAACCATTGAAGCAATTAGTAAATATTTCGGGGGAGTTACTTTTGAGGCTGTGCAACTATCTTGTTTTTTTCCTTAAACTTTTGCTCATTAATTTGAACAGTCATTGTTGGATCTTGCCTGTAGTAATTACTACTATGGTGTTCATATGGTATTTTTTTTTTAATTTCTCTCACTGCTTTAATGCAAGTAGTTTTGTATAGAAGAGCTTTCCCTTTTCTGCTACTTATTTATTCATTCAGTCATTTATATTTGTATGGACTCATGGATGTTTATTTTATCCTTTGGTTTATGTTTCAATACTATCATTAACAGCATTGTTCATTGGGAGTTCTTACTGTTACACTGGGAGTTCTTACTGTTACATCCAGCATAACAGAATTAGAGAGAATTTAAAACTAAGTTGTCTGCAACCAGTGGAAACAGGCAAGCAATGGAAAGGATAGAAAATGTGCAACACTTTAGAAACAGATTTTAGAAAGAGATAAAGGGAGGAATAGCACAAAATAAGAATAATAGGAAAAGATCTGGGAATCTGAGTATATGTTTATACAGTATATGCCTTTTCTAATTCCAGTGTGATAGTTTACATTATGAGGCAGCTGGGTGGTGAGGACACTGTAATAAGAGGAGGAAGATGAGATAGAGTTAAATTCTAACAGACTCAGATGCTCCCTGCAGACTACTGCCTCCACCCCGTGTGTTTAAATACTACTTAATTAGGATCAACATTCATTTTTTATTAATGCTCTTCTGAGACAATGGCTCTTTTATCTGCGTTTTATCTTCCAGCTACATTAAGACCAAGGACACTCTCACAGAAGATCTAAAGGAGGAGACCCTGATGAATTGGGAGTTTAAAGTACAAATGGAACTTCCTTTGTCAGTCCTGACTTGTTTTATTAACATCTGAAGGTTGATTTATAACAGATTAGCAGGCAGGAGAGGACTGTTTGTCCAGTCACTTTACTTAACACACAATTAGAAAAAACAAACATAAAAAATGGCTCCCTGCTACAGGCTAATATAGACGACACACTGAGTTCTAAAATAGTCACTTCCATCTCTGTCATCTATTGCAGTGACCAAGGACAAGTATATCCTATCTCAAGACCACAGAAAAAAACGTGTGCAAAATTCAGGTTTCAAAACCTAGTTTTCCATGAACACAACAAAACGGTCTGTATGAGGATATTTGTGGAAATGATGGCAGAATCGGATGTATCTAGCCTCAAATCCTGTTTCCACTTATATAAGCTGGGTGACCTGGGGACTAAGCTGGTTAACCTCCAGCCTCCATTTGTCACTTACAAAATGGAAATACATATTTAGAGCTAATGGGAAAGACTGAAGTGAAGATTAAATGAGATGATGCGTGTGCCCAGGGCCTGACGTGATAAGGGTTCAATAAACATCAGCTCATACAGGATAACAAAGACGATGGTTTCTCTTACGAGCCTCATTTCCAAACCTAAAAACGAGGAAAAGTTGGAGGTGGAGTGACCTCAGTTACCATACAGGAACGCTTTGGAGGTGAGTGAATGCTTGTATTTTTCCATCTCTTTGTAAGGAAATGCACACATGAAAACTATTAAATTAGTTATGAAAGGTCAGTCAGAATTAAGGAAAATGTAAAGCATTCATTAGACTGTGTTTGCACTTGAAACAAAGTGTGCTAGACCACCTCCAACCTTCCACACTCCCTCATCCCTTTCCTGAGCTTGCATGCTTATACTACATTTGGAGAACAAGATTTGGCCAATTTTTAAAAGAAAGGAACCCTAACAACCTCTTGTATTTAGGAATCCAATACCAACACATAGGATAGGAACTTTCCTCTTTTCTCATAAGGAGGAAAAAAAAAAAAGTGAGTCTAACCATGATGGGGAAGGAATCTGCACGTTTTGTTCACTGCTCCTTCTCCAGTGCTTAGAATTGTGTCAGGCTCTTAGCTTTCCTGGGCCTCTGGTGTCTTATGCACAAAATGTGCCATGTCAAATATGAGCACCTTGGCCGATGGATTCCTGCTTCTGTATCATTTTTAGGTTCCCACAGTTTTATCAGTTCACACAGAAGACACTTAGCACTGTTTTTATCCTTAAGGAAGATACGTTTCTGTATGTACTCTTATATTCTTACGTGCTCCAACCCTCATCCCTTCATAAAATCATGAAAAAGATTTCCTCATCACCACTGAATATAACCGCCTCACCATAAACATATTAAACACTTCCCTACAGCACAAGTTGTCTTATCAGATGTATCTGGGACCAGTAGTTCACTGAGCCAATCAAAAAAAATGACTTATGGTGAGGAACAATAAAAAAGCACATGCTGTAAACATTTTATTTTAATTTAAAACATGTAGCTGGTACTGCCATTGACCAATCTCTTGGTGAATCTCTTGGTGTAAAGTCCAAGCCCTTTCTTCAAGGTGGTTTATGAACGAATGAAGATGATTCTTGAAAAAATATAACTCAACTAGTGGAACAATAGTGCTTACATTTTAGACCCTGGACCACAGCCCCACATCACAGGGAAAATTTGCTTCAAATGGAAATTCTCAGGCCCCCTACAGGCCTATAGAATCACCCACTCTTGGGGTGGGGCCCAGCATGCTGCTTTACCAAGCATCCAGGTGAGTCTGACATCTCCTAAAGTTTGAGAAGCACTGCACTAAGAGATGAGACATGCAGGTGCAGGTAGATGGGCAGCCTCTGCCCACCAACATTCAGTGTGTCTGCAAAGGGCCTGGAGTGCACCAGTTATTCCAGGGAATTGGCTTCTGTGTTTACGATACACATAACATTACTGAACTAGGCCTTTTATTAGGCAACTGTTCCTTAGAGTGGCTGACAGATGCCGCTCAGAGCAGCAAAATGTAACACAGAATCATAACTAATATTTGCACCTCCCAATTTTTCTGGTTCTCAGCTGAGATCTTTGCATAGGGCTTACTGTCTCCCTCTGCTCTTATCTATGGCCTTCAGTTAATGATCTCTATGAAGTGAGAGTCACCTTCATGTCTGCATTCCTTTAACCAGTGAAAACCCAGTTGCAGTGGTGGGCTCACACCCCCATCAACCATGCAGGGCTGGGCCACAGAGGAGGTTAGAAGCAAACCAAGACATGTATTGTGCGTTATCTCCTCTATTTACCAACTTAATGTCTGCTCTGTGCAAACCAACAAATAGCGCTTTTTCTTCTACTACTAGCTAATTTATAGCCACATGAGTATAAGCATGTCCTGGGTTCTTTCATCATTCATAACTTTGGTCTGTCAGTAATATCTATCATCCTTTGTAGTTCAGTAAGCTCTTTCAAACACAAGATATCTATATTTCTAAGTGGAATCTGAGATGAATTTTGATAAACATGCATTCTGTATCTTAATAAAAAAGGGATTCTCCCCCCTTAACTACCTGAATATATAAATGTTTAAAAAGTTTCTGAAAGCTGCCTTTGCATTAGGTGAAAATTCAATGTCAAAATAATATTAAAAATACACAAAACTGTTTTAACCATGATGTCATAAATAATAAATCAGAATGCAAGTTACTCTGTGATTATGGATTTTCTCCATTCCTTAAGCTGCTTGCCTATTCCACATCAGTGGATCGACAGCCCTTTAGTTTAACAATTATGCACAGAGGCAGTCTTGTTAGTACTTGATAAAATGCTGTCCCTGTCTTTGTCCCTGACATGCAAAGATGACACAGTAACAGCTATAATGTACCAAGCTGCATGCACTGAGGCAATGTGCCCAAATGAAACAGTTCAAAGTGAAGTTTCAATGGACTGATTATATGTTTAGTGTGTGAGGGGTGAACGTAGGAGATATGACCCCAACATTACTTTGTTTGAGGGTGACTCTCCACCATTATAACTCAGAGTAACTTTCAGCTTGTTTGGCTGGCTAATTCACCATGCCCCGCTTTTGGAAGTGAATGCACTTCAGGTGCTGAGCCTTTTCCAAAAGCCAAGACATTTGTTTTTTCAGCAGTGCAGTCTCTGATGAGGACAGCCAGCATGCTATCTCCTTGAGGGATATTTACTTACATATTCAGTTCAAATTTACAGTGCCTGGCTTGCGAATGAAATGCCACTTAAGAAGAGAATGCCATACCATTGTGGGAGATAAATCAAACAAGCACTTATTTTAGCACATGCTGGAAATCACACATTTCTAAAGCAGTATGTAGGTTATCTGCACAGCAGAAACACGTTCCACCCCTTTCAGTACATTTCCCTGGCTACTACACAAACTAACCTAAAATTGCTTTCTTTGGCAAAAGTCTCCTTACTGAAGAAAACCAATTAACCCCTTTGATTCCTTTAAAGAATATGATGATTATTCAGCAACAGAGCTGGGTGGAAATTTTAACCTTTGAGAAGGACACTCTCAAAAGAAGTAAGGTTTAGGAACAGCCCCCCTTGGAGGTCAGAATCATATTTATGACTCAGTCATTGGGCTGAATTCAAACCCCAGGGGAACAAAACAGAGTACGGTTCGTCTTGTTAGCAAAAGGATTATTTACTCCTGAGAACCTATCTTTAACACATATCAAACTCAGAGAAGTGGTGGTTTCACACAGCTGCTCCCTTCTGCTGATGACTTCACTGAGTCATCTTCAGTAAGTCTTTACTCAGAATTGTTTTTCCAGTAGTGTTGATGGATTTGCACTGAATCATTCACACCACCAGCCTTGCAGCGACAGCCCACACATTTGTGAGGCAGCTGGCTTGGGGTGCAAAGCTGGTGCCTTGAATTATTAGCTGTAGATAACTGCTAACGATTCAGAGGCAGTTCATGTCTTAGAAGACATTTTTTGAATTTTATACCTGAGCTTCTCTGATTTGGCCACCGAACTAAAATATTTGCAGACTTAGGGCTACGTATTTCAGCTTCAGAATGTGAAGTAAATGTTTGTTCTCTAACCATCCTCTTCACGCAAAGAAAAAAGAAAATCCTTGCCAGCACAATTAGCAAGTCCCTCTCTCTAAGCCCTCATGAGCTCTTGCTTCCGTGAGTCTTACAGTTACCTGGTAGGGCTAGGAAGGGGCCTGTCAATACAAGAAACGTTCAAATCCGTTGAGAATTTTTGTGAGTTTATTTGAGCCAAACTGACGACAACTGCCAGGAAACAAAATCTCAACAGACTGAGAAAATGCTCCAGAAAATTGTAGTTTTGCACCTTATTTTATACATTACAATCAAAAGAGAAGCCTAAGTGGGCTACATGAAATCTATTGGTGACAGATTAGGGAGGAGGGAGAAAACAAAGAGGGAGGAAACCTTTGTGACTGGGTAAAAAGTAAAATGATAGACACACACTTTTACATACAGGGTCCAGCAGAAGTAAGGCTTGCTTGAGAGTGGTCAGTAAGGTACGTGAATGTCTCACATGAGATGGATATCAACTTGAATACTTCACCTACAATGTCATATGGTGTGCTTGAGTGTGATATTATGTTACAGAATTACAGCCTATTATGATTTTGTGATAAAAAAGGGGCATTATTTGTGCCAGACCCTGTTGGTGGATACAGGCTACTTAACAGTCAATAATTGACATGATAACAATAACGATGAGGGGATTCATGGCCTCCCTCTGGTGCAGCTTGAGAGGTCGAGAAAAAGGAAACTATTTTGACGTTCCAAAGATATGTTATCATAGATGCAAAAAGTTGACAGACAAGCTTAATTAAGGTAAAGATTGACTTTTGTCAGGGAAGATTCGAGCCTAGAACATAACTACTGCTATAAACTGCTTTTAGTTAATAAGTGTTAATTTCACACCATCACTTTGTGGTTACTTTAGATCTCTTGAGTTTGTAAAGCTACCAGGCAACCTTGGGTAAACTTGTCAGGTTAGTATGCGGCCCCTTTTCTTCCACAGGCCACAGAAGACTGAAAAGAGAAAAAGCGAGAAAAGTCAAAGGACTTAGAGGAGGAAAGGTCTCCCAGTCCCCAGCTCAGTGATCTGGAAGTGCTACTGAGGGTAGCAGGAAAGGGGCCCAGCACAGCCTCTATTTATTGTCTGCACATTTTTTTCTTTGTTTTCCTGATGAAACTGTCAATCTTCACAGTTGTGTTAGCAATCACATGGATGTGCTGCGAAGCAGCTTTAAAGGCATCTGATAAAGGGAAAACCTGTGCTCTTCCAGTCCTGAGCCACTCTTTAGAGTCAGTTGCCGGTGATGAGGCTGGGCATTCTGACTCATATACACTACAAGGAATTTGACTTGGCAAGTCAAACTGCCAGCTCCTCGACAGAACAAGTGGCACCACAGAGCCATGCTCTTTTCAGTCCTTCACAGAAGTAGAACTTGATGTTGTTACCACATTGCCTGCTTCCAGTTGGCTGCACTCACCAGCAGGAGGTAAAAGTGCTTGGGTGACAGACATGGACTGGTATTTTTGCAGTACTTTGTTCGAAGTATTTCTCTTCCTTAATGTGGCTTCTAGAGTGGAATCCCAAGAATGACTATCCCCATAAATGAACGTTGCATGGTGAAGCGTCAACATGCTAATTAACAAACAGGTGAACAAAATAGAACCAGAAACATGGAAATAAAGAACAAATTGACAGTGACCGGAGGGACGGGGATAGTGGAGGATAGAAGTGGAAGGGTCAAGTCAAAGGGACATGTATAAAGGACCCCTGGACAAGGACAACAGTGGGGAGGATTGAATGTGGGAGGTGGAGGTGGGCAGGGCAGGGAAGTGTAATGGGGGGAAAAATGGGGGCAACTGTAATTGAATAACAATTAAAAAAAGGAACAAAAAATAAAAAAGCAAACAAACAAACAAAAAAATGAGCCTTTGACATGCTGGCATTCAAACAAATCCAGTGGCCCACACTTTACTCCAGTGAAAGGTGATAATGGCAGGGTGAAGACCCCAAGTGATCAGTGAGAGCTCTCCAACTCTAAATTCCCCTAAACCACCATCAGAAACAAAATACAGACCTGAGAGACCCTGTCATTTCTTCCCAGGGCAATTCCATCCCAGCAGCTTAACCAAGCCAAGTGGGCAAGTGATCGAACTGCAGCATGCTTCAGTGCCTTCTGTGCAGGCCTCTATTTCTGTTATTCAAGTCTCCTCAATGGCAAACCACTCAAGGGCAAACTGAGGTTTATGCTCCCAATTAGTTCTTGAAAACTAGGAGCCGCAGTACACATTAAAGAAGGAAAATTGCTTAGTACATACTCTGTGGGGCCTCCAAACGGCAGGTGATGCCACACACCATATGTGATTCAACTACTAAAGGCGCCGAGGGGAGCAGAGGGCAGAGCTGAGCCTCTGACTCCAAAACACAGAAGCCAAGCGACTAAGATTCCGAATTACAAAATAGTGTGAGATTTCTTATTCAATATTACCTATCGAGTCGTGTAATTTAAAGCATCTGTCACCAGCCCAGCATGCTTCTTTTCTACAAAGTGGAGGTACCTTTAGCCATGCCCATTTGTACATATTTGGGTAGGAGCCCCAAGAAAGAAAGTTAGGTCCCTCTGGGTTTTATAAGGCTTTTAAGGAACAACTTCTCTGCTCCAGTATCTTAGAAAAAAATTTGACTGCACCAAAATAGGTCATTTGCGAAGCAGTTATGTGCTGTATTTTTCCTACTGGAAATCATGCCTTCTGCAAGGAAGGTTTAGGCAACGGAGAGGATTTGTGTAAAAATGTGTGGCAGTCAACTCCCACTATTTCCTTCTCAAATACATCCCAAAAGGGACATGCATTTAAGTAGCACAGCAGGCCAGTATGACCAAAATGACAGCACTCTTTCCAATTTATCCTTCTAACAGAGAATAAGCAGACACACAATAACAAATGCTTTTAGTCTAGATTTCATATCAGGCACTTTGATGAATAGTAGCCTAAAGGGCAACATATTTATAAGTTTTAAGTCTCTCCTGCAACACAAACTGTCCTGATTTATCCCTAAGATAAAGGCAGTTCTGAGAGCTACTTTGCCATATTTATTATTTTACTGAGGGGGGAAAATGTTGATTCAGCCCTCAATCTGCCACTGCTGAAGTTATAAATGTTGGTAAGAGACCAACGTCGATGTCTATAAATATTAATCTATTTGCCTTACATTCTGGGTCCCCCTCCCCTTTTCTTCCAGAATATTTCCCCCTTATTCTTGCTGTATCTATAGGATTTGCTTTAGTGGTTTAAATCTTAAAAGGACTGGAAAGGCTAGCTCTTTGAAACCCATGACTGGGTAGCTGATGGCCCAGCAAAACTCCCATGTTTATTTAAAAGAAGACTTTATGGACAAACGTTGAGACCTTTTCTGCCAACTGATAAACAGGCACTCTTATCTCCCTACTCTCACCCCTACTCCCAATAAAAACTTCAGTATAAAGTACTAAGATTATTCAATTCCTTTATTTAAAATATAATCCTCCTTACTTTGACTCTTGAATTAAAACAAAACACTCCCACTTTCTCGAAAATCCTGTTTGCTTGATTTAAGACATGGTTAACACATATCATTTAGGGGAATCCACCTCAAGTCGCTGCTTACTTCAGCTGCCTATGAAGCACTGGGAGTTTATTCATTAGCAAGTATGAAAAACAACTGAACACTACCAGCAGATTGTGTTTGTCTACAGTGTCAAAGTGAACTGTTCATTAGCATGTGTGAGAAACGATCAAGTCACCGAAGGGTATTAAGCAAACCTGGATGGGGATGGAGGCTTAGGAACTGATGTGCTAATTCACTCTCCTGGATGAAACACCAGAGACAGACAGGTCCTTAGTACAGCTTCATCTTCACTGTGCTAAGCATCCAGTTAGAAAAGGATGCCCTCCCAGGAAGTAAAGGGCCAAGATATATTGTTATAGCCATTGACAAATAATTAAATTGAAGTTCTTCTACGTATAAGATTTTGGGCTAGGTACCGTCAACTATTTACTCTATATATTACCGTATATTTGTACCCATTATAGGTGAACACAGGTTATAATCTTTTCTATTGTACAAAGTACTTCTTAGAGATGGAGACTCTTAAGAGAGACTGCAATACAATGAGACTAAAGATTTTTCAAAGCAGTTTTCAGAACTTTCAATAATACCATTCTTGGCTAAATTTGAAAAATGCTTGGTATAAACACTATATGTGCTGGTTGGATTGGCTGCCAAAGATCCACTGAGATGTGGTATTCCATGTGGATATGCATCTTTAATTAGTCTCAATAGATTCTGTATGTATTCAACATTAATCTATACCACCTGTGCCAGACTAAAAGCATGAAAATGGTTCTTCCTAACCACTCTTCCACAGAAAATTACTCTGTTCTTTCTTCCAAGACATTCTGGAAGATCTTAAATGTTGCTCTAACATCACTTCTTCTATTACAGATTTTTTAGGAACTTGCAAAGACCATTGCTCTATGATTTTGTTAAAGGCAAGAGAAAGCAGTTCAAAGATGCTATTAAAATCCTGACCTGAGATACAAACAAGAGTGTCACCCCTGCACTTTAATTGTAGTCAGTGCATTTCTCATTTCTATTAGGCCTCCGAGCCAAAGGATTATATTCAGCTGCAACATTTCTTCAGCTGTTATATCCCAGCTCAGAAATCAGCTTTTTGAGCACACTCATTATAATTAGATATATATATTTTTGCTTATTATCAAGTAGTTTACTTGGGTTTCAGGTTGTCCAGGTGCATATAAATAACTGGTGCTTATATTTTAATATGCAAGAGAAAAACAGAACACAATTAACTTTAAAATCACTTAGAATTAACAACTAGATCATTATGAGTTTAACAAAAAAAGCAATCCTTTACTTCTCCAGCATTCCACAAAGCTTAATTTTTCAACAGGATCCAACATCAAGTATGATATTCACAAATAACTTACCAATTGATTTTCAGAAGTATGGACACTCATAACAAAAATATTCCTATGGCCAAACACTTAAGAAAAGACCTATTTTGATTTTGTTTTATTTTTTGAAGAAAGCAACATCACAAAATTTTATGATGGAAAGGCAGACAGAACAACTTTAACTTCTGCTCATTGGTAAGTAGGTCAGAGGCCTTCATGTCAAGGCGAGGTGGGTCAATACAGAGCTGGGAAGATAAACCATTACAACAGGAGGCCCGTTTCCTATAAAACTTCTCAGTTGCCTACTCATGGACACATAGTAGATATCCTGAAAAGATACTAAAAGCTGTATTTCTGAGATGAAGGCTTAAAAAAAACCACACCCTTTTGCTCTATGAAGTCACCTATTTTATGGCCATAAGCTCTCTAAAACGTTTAAATGGCTATCTCTATGCTAGATGTAAAAATAAATAAATAAATAAACAAACAAACAAATAAACAAATTAATGAAACTCTGACCACAGCTAGCAAGCTTAAAGCATCATGACTGTCTAAAAATAGTATGTCTCTACTATTGTAGTGGTTCATCATTTTGCTATTGCTTTAAATTTAGAAATGTCTCTTAAATGTTCCTCATTAACTGAACACATTATTCAATTCTGTGCTAAATTTCAAAATAGCTCTTTTAACTAGAAATGAGAAACAAGAAGTCATACCAGATATCAGCTTGATAATTAAATGTTTCAAAGACAGAGGGGAAAAAAATGAAACTCACTGATCTTTCTTACTGGAAGTATCATGATTTCTATCACATATTTAACCAATGAACTAGGTACCTTAAATGCCAGATACAAAAACAAATTGTGTTTGGCTTTTAATTAAGTCTTTATCTTTGTGTAAAAAAAAAATAATAATTTAGGCCTGGGGCTTTAGACTGTCATTTTATACAAAAGTAAATGGTAAATGTCTTTCCACATGCAAAGCCATTAGATATAATTATGCAATGGGTAAAGCATGTATCACACTATAAATGTCATTTGGTTTTACAGTTATAAACTCATCAACATTGATCAAAACATTGCCCGAAGAAAGAATGAGATGGCTATAGCTAGTGACAAATTCAATGCCATCTTTGAAAATACATGACAAAGAAGTGTCACAGGAAAACACACACAGACATACAAAAGTGGGGATCTTCATACCCATTTAATACAAAATCTGTTCTCTCTAGAAATGTCCCCAAACGACAATATATTTTGGTGGGATTTCAAGGTCTACTTTCCTCCCTAAAAATCATATTCCCTACCCCATGCTTCTAAACATTGACATAAGGTGTGTGTAATGCCAGCCAACTTCTGCAGGTAGAGGAACATGTGAATTCATCTAGATGAGCTTTAGGGTTTGATTTTATTCTTATTCAACCACAAAACTTAGTGCTTCCTAGTTCATAATCCCTTAATGGTGTTCTGTTCAAATGGAAACCCAAGGACTATTCCTGCTAAGTTTCCTGCAAACCCCTTAGACAACAGGGGTTTGTTTCATATTTCTTCCCCTGAATCACGGAATGGCTCAGGTGCTTAAGCACAAGCACCAGGCTCTGTTCGCACACTGTGTTAACAGTTCTCCTTTCTGAGTGCCATTTCACTATCCCCATCAATCTGGTAGTTAGCGCCCAGGGAGATTTGTCCCTTGAAAAACAAAATGGTTGGGCTTAAAAAAGTCTACTTCTTTCCCAGTCCACATTTCAGTTTCACACAACTTGTTAATATAAAATCCCGACAATGGGTTAGAGTAATAATGCCACTGGCAATGTTTCTGTCAGAGCCACTCCTGCCCTTTGCAGCTGAGTGCCTAGAAACTGGGGGAGTGGACCACACAGCAGCCACAAGAGGTGGGAAGAATACTAACTAGCTCTTAAACATGTCATAAAAAAAAGTTAATCCAAAGGAATAGTTTTGACTTATATAGTTCTCAAACTGTTAATAATTTCATTATGCCTCTCCTTTATAGGCTAGATGCTTCAGATATCTATAAGTACCAGTATTTCTTGGGTGGAATAGCTTCCCAGAAACCCAGCAACTGTAACTGAAAGGCAGATCACGTGTCTTATCCCTGATCTGGGCTTGTTTTACCACAAGTGCTACTCTTTTGGCCCTCTCCAGCTCTTTCCCACATACCCTGCTTCCTCACCAAACTCCCTTTCCAAGAATTTGACTAAGAACCCCACCCCACCACCACCATGGTCCTTTCCAGCTGAGGTAACTGATGTCTTCTCTCCCCTTCAGTTAAAATTTCAATTACTCTAAAGGTTATCCACCACTCTCTTAACTAGCTCAAGAGAGATAATTACCAAACTGCACTTGGGAAAACCCAGTTCTTTTAGTTCCACTTTGTATCATTGCTCAGAATCAGGTCCATTGACAGCATCTTGCTGCCCCTTCAGCTTCGCCATGGTTGGGGAGCTACTTCTCTAAGTGCCTTAAAGCTACCTCCTCTCTCCCCTACAGCCTTCTCAGCCCTTTGCTGCCTAGTTAATTCCAAGTCATTTTTCAGATCTTAGCTCAGACACCAGTTCCTTCAGGAGGCCTGGCCTGACTCCACCCCAACCCCCAGACAGGATCCCACAACACTCTGTGCTTCCCCAACTTAGAACTTAAAAGCTCTTAAATTTCTTTATAATGTGACCTTAAAAAATGGACGCTTTACTATTTCCCTCCAGTGTGTAAGATAGAGAGGAAAAAAATCTATCAATTAAATTTGTGAGCCTTGTAATAATACAAACAAAAGGTATATACAGTTCTCTGACAGCAAAGAGACATATGCATTCAAGATACTATAATTGTTTGCTCCTTAAACCTACTCTTGTATTTTCCAAGTAACTTATTAAATAAAAAGTGACACATAGCTAAAAATAAAGGTGTTTTAAAAGGGATTTTAGAAGGGGTTGGAAGGAAAGGAGTAAGAATGTATTTTAGTTAAAGATTCATTGAAACTATTTTAAGGGGTCTCAGTGTGCCTTAATAAGATGATAAATAAGAATGCATTAGAAGATAATGACGCATTTTTTATTTAAGGTTTTACATATCTTCTTCCCCACTAACAGAGATGTTATTTTTTTCTTTAAATTTAATCTGATCCCATCAGCACCAATTTTCAATTTACCAATCTTTTCAAATAGACACAGAACATCCAGCAAACATAGAAAAGTATCTATTCCATGACTAAGGTTAGCAGAAGCTTAGTTCTTACCATTACTTGTATTTAATTTCAAGCTTGCCAACTCACAGCTTCAGAAAGAGGGAAGGAGAAAACAGGTTATTTAAAATTTATGCATTTTATCATTACCCATCATTAAAAAATGATGCTGTTGTACCATTTCAGAAGTAGCAGGCAGTGAATATTTAATGCTTATGCTAGTATTTATTAATTTCACATTTCTACAGCTCTTTATAGAATAACTATTTTAAATGACTATGATTTATATTTTTTACAGACTCCCTGGCATTTAATTTCTACTCACAAAGCACTTGCATTTATGCTTCAAAAGCTACTCAGTAGCACCTAGAAATCGAGGGACTCTTTAAAACAATAGGCACCATCAGGATTAGGACAGAAAAAAGCCGCATGTGTGGGCATTTGTTAAAGAGCTAGCGCATGGGAGAAGGAAAGGTCGCAGCAGCATGCCACTCCCAATTTCTTTGTAGAATACGTTAGACCAATAAAACAGAGCCGAGTCAACAGACAAAGCTAAGTGGAGGCCAACAGAGAAATATACACAAGACTATGCGCATACATCCTCACAATGAAAAATAAAATATTATACATTAAGTCACACAATTCTACAGTGATTTGGAGAGTATCACCACATACATTAGTTTATGTTCTCTTTATAAACATCTGGAGGGCAAGAACTGTCTTTTACATATAAATTTCATTAATTTTCTTGTATTTAGAAACCATATCTGTTTTTATTGACAAGTATAGTTTTTTGATAATTAGTCGTCGATTGGAATGCTGCAAAAAGCTCCGTGGGTGCAAACAAGCTATTTCTACCCTGTGTGCTCAAATCATCTCTATATTAAGTCAACACTCTGGTTTGAGCACCTGAAAACTCCCCTTCTCATGTCCTCATACTGTCATCTATCCCGTTTCTTCCCCGAATTAAGCATCCTACTAGCTCTGCAGAAGCGGACAAAGAAAAGTCGATCTGTGTCGAACACTAATAAAGACCACATTTTCTCAACAAGATTGCATCCAGTAAATTGTGAGCCTGAGGGCAAAGTACAGAATAGGGGGAGGCTTGTCAGCAAGGGAGCGTCTCACAGCTGGTAGCCAACAGCCAGCCTGAGTAGACAAGAATATATTGCTGACCAGCAATACTATGCTCACCACAAAGTCAGCTAGAGAAATATCTCTTGCTATGACATGGTTTTGCTTTGTTTTGTTTCCCCTATTAGTATTACTATACAGCAAGGATTGACACCCTGAAAACTCACGGTCAGCCACCAAGCTCTAATGCTGTTACAGGCTTGATGAAAGCACAGCCTAACAAAATACACAGGGCTCACAGCTCCCTGAAATGCATGCTAAAGAGTAAGGTATGGTTTCTTCTTTAATATAGTAACACAATATGTGCAGAACACCATCAGTAATAACAACAATAACAAGAGTCCCATGGTCCACTAGGATTATGGTGATCATATCACAAAATGTCAAGATTGAAGCAGAATTTAACCAGTGAGAATGCTAGTTGTAATCACCCCATTGTAACACTTCTGATGATAGAGATTAAAGCAATACAATTACTGGGGTCAAACTGGTAAAGAAGTGAGACTGAGAAGCCCTTATATACTTCATAAAGTCCCTGCTCTAAATAGGTTTTACACACTATCTTCATGCCTGGTTCACAAGAAGAAGGCTTCTATTACTGGAGGGAACACTGCCTGTTGTGATATTTTAATTTTTGCTACATAGTCATCATCAAATGACAGTGATTGTGTGTTTAATTTAGAGTAAGTCTTGAAACTTCAAACACAAATAAGCTATATTTCTCTTCTCAAGGACTTTAGGGTTTAGCCAGACAGGATAGGCAAATGAAAAGGGGCAGAAGAAGACAAAGCCACTTGTGCTAAACACTGAGGGCATGGTATGGGCACTAAGCTCTATGGAAGTCCTTTGCCTACTGCTTGCTAGTGTACAATATTCATTCCCATCATCAGATTCATTTGAACCCTGACATCATACTTTGGGTGCTCCATATACCTCTATTTGCCCTTAAGTTCTTGCCCTTCTGCAATCACAGTCTCAACCCCCTTTGCCATGGCAGCCATTTATTGTGACATGGCTGTACAATAAATTCCTTCCCTATTGTGCCCCATGGATTGCCATGAAGCCTTGCCTGATTATGATGCATAGAAAGGCCCTTTTATGCCTCTTTGAATTCCATGTACTCTGTTTTAAATGGAAAAGTAATACCTGCTTCATGAGCTAAAATAAGAAAAATATTAATAAAGCACTTAGAACAGCACATTGTAAATGCTCAACGAATGTTACCTATTATTGGTCACAATTTATTATAATTATATGTGGTAAATATAAGCAAGTTTAAGAAAAAGAACTTGTCCTCTAACAACTCAGGATTTAATAGGATAGATAAGATAGTTCTTTTTATAACTAGGATGCAGGAGAGGATTTGATAAAGATCTAATGAATGTTTTAGAAAGATGTAGGAGTTAAGATAGAAGAAGGAGGAACTTACTTTTTGATTACTTTGGAGGGCTCTGAAAGTCAGAGAAGGAAAGAGACTTTTTAACCTAGGGATGCTGAAAAGTGACTGAAGGTAGTTGAATGTGAGTGTGAAGGGAAAGTAGTAAAGAGGTATCAGGTATCACTTTACTCCAGGAAGAATTCTATAGAGGTTTATAAGATGGACTGAATGTTGCATTTGTGATGAGGGTGGGAAGTGGGGGGACCACAAAAGTGAAGAGACTAGCTAAGAGGTTATTGGAGCATTGCCAAGCAAGCTGATGCTGGCCTGCACCAGGGTTGGGGGAGCAAGTCATAAATAGACAAGACCCCAGAATTATAAAGGAACAATTTATACAGCCTGGTCTATCCCCAAATAGTGGTGTGGGAAAACAGTAGAGAAAATGAAGGTAAATGCCAAGAGTGAGTTTGGAGGGCTAGGACTCATGAGTGAAGATGGGAAGCCTGGAGAATGTGGGCAGGGAAGAGTAGATGATGCATTCAAATGGCCAATGATGTGTAGCTCTACATTTTCAAAGTGAGCTCAAGAGTAAAGGTCCTGGCTGGGTAGCTCAGGTGGTTAGAGTGTTGTCCTGATACACCAAGGTTGTCGGTTCAATCCTCAGTCAGGGCATATACAAGTATCAACTAATGAATGCATAAGTAAGTGAAACAACAAATGGATGTTTCTCTCTTCCCCAGCCCCCGCCTCTCAAATCGTTAAATAAAAAATTTTTAAAAAGAGTAAAGAAAGATGCATATTTGGGAACAATCTAAATCAAGATGATAGTTGAACTGGATCCTCCGAGATCACACTGGAAGGTATGCAAATTCCCAGGATCAGTCAAGACAGTCTCTAAGAATGTCATCCCTTCTGAACCCACCTACCAGTAGGCTCTCTGTGGGCAGACACCTCAACAACCCACAGGTCAGAAAACCAGACATATTATCACTTATTTCTAATTATAGTATCATTAAACCAACATTCCAAGGTTGCAGAAATGGAACTTGGGTATAGCCAATGCCTACCAATGGATTAACAAGTAGAATTAGATAAATTTAACATTTTGACCACTTAATTCAAATTGTTCATTAAGAATACCTAACAGAAAAGCATCAGGCTAAGAAGGAGAAAATCCTGTGCTCAGCCTTGACTTTCTCCTGAATATCCAAGATCTATTTTATGCTAAATTGATTTTCTTTTATAAACTAAAAACAGTTAAGAGCCCAGGGATCTATAACAGGTATTCTCTATTAGATAATACCGAAAAATTTTGCTCTTTAGTTTTCAAACTCATAGGAGAAGACTGAACCTTTCTGTGTTCTTCCAAAGAGAAATATTTAAGAACCAGGGTAAATGCCATGACTTTCCAGATTTGATGGTGCTGTCCAGTATCAGTAATGAAATAATTCCTCTTGAGTAAACAATATCCAAGACAAAAGCCCTTCAGCAAGAACGAGAGGGAAAAAACTATTTATGAAAATATATATACATTTTTACACATACTCCAATATGTTAAGCACACATTTTGCCATGGGCACCAAATTCAGTTTAATTAGAAGAATATTCCTTCATACCCAGCTAATTGCACTGTAATGGTCCCTTGTCCCCAAATGAAATTACAGCAAGCCAGTACCCTAGGACGAGTGTGTGACTCGCATACTGTGTGGCTGCACAAAGCTAAGCTCCTTCTCAGGAAACGACAACAGACTTGGCCGCACTGCATGTTAACATCAAGCCACTGGATTTAATCCAGTTAAATACAAGCCTCAATTAGTAAGACATTTGCTATCCAGTTAAGGATGTGAATCTCGAGTTAATAACCTCTTCAGGCTACCTTATTTCTTTCTGTGTTTTAAAAGTTATAAAGCGAGATAAAGAGTGCAGTGTGGAGTGTACAGAGAACAAAGAGACCACCTTTTCTGGAACCCTGCAGGGACTAGAGACTCATCACTTGCAGCCAGTCGTCCCACTCTTCCAGCACGTGGTTTAGGGAGTAGAGGTAAATGTGGCCACAAAATGGAATGCCTTTTGTCACTAAAATGGAATCTGACCAGTTTTCTTCCTAGGGTGGTTTTAAAAATAAGCTTTTTATTGCTTGCATCTCCAGATTGCTTTATTTGGCATAGTGTTGAAAAAAAATGCTAGAATTTATATATAATGTAGCCACCAGATAAGAAAGCAGAAAAAGAAAAGGAACAGGGGATTAATTATCAGTCTTACACAATGAACTTTACCCTGATAAGGTAATATAGTCCCCATAGGCACAAAAGATGAAAAAATTACAGCATGCCTAATATACAGTTATTCATATTGTGTACAAATCAAAGAAGGCCTCATGCAGCAGTTATGGCTCAGATCTTCACAGATCCACAATGTACTGCCATCAGAATGAAAAACGGCAGCTTGCTCTGGGTGTGCGTCAACACCGCTGACCAGTCCAGCAGACAAGAGAATATCAAAAAGTACATTTTCTATCAAGATGTGGCTTTATCATCAAATTTACTGATTTACCTATGAATGTGGTCTCTCAGTGATTAATGATGAGGAATTCTACCATGACAAGTAACTTATCCTTAATGCATCCTACTCAAAGATAGGCAGCAAAGAGCAAAGAGCTCCCTAGACAGACTGTCAAGTTCAGCTTCTCGGTGGAATAGAAATAAGAGCTCAATGATGACAACTGCAAGGGCCATGGCCCCTCTAGCCTTGACCTAACATTAGCTACAAATGGATTGGACTCCCAGTAGATTGGGAAACCCACCCAAGTACAAGGCAGAATCTGTTACCCCTTATTACAAAAAAGGGCAAAGAAAGAAGCAGGCTATGTCTTCTTGCCTGAGCCTTCCTAAAGCTGTGCACCATCGGAGACCCTTGACCACAGTTCTGCTAAACCATTCTGAAGAGACCTAACAAATGTCTCCACAGGTTAGAAAGCCCAAGAACTCCCAATAAAAATAAATAATAATAAATTGGAGTATTAATTCAGCCAACAACAAGAGCTTGGCTCAAGGGAATTTTTTCCCTCAAGACTTTAGCTTAGAGAACAAGATAAATGCTACTTTTACCTCTTGGAGGGGAATAGATTTTTAAAAGAAGAACAAATATATTTTCAAAACAGTTCTCAATTTTTTAACTGATTTCCTATTATACATTATGCATAAACTTATTTCAAAGTTGTTGAGTTTTTGAAAATCATTGTTATCCAACTTAAGATTCTGAATGGTCACTGTCATTTTCATCTGCCAAATAATGAAACTTGTTCTTCAAGGAAGCCATTTAGTTCTATGAGAGTTTAAGATGAGTCTGCTAAAAAAAGATGGATCTTCAGGTCCAGGGCAGATATGCAGTACAAGGTACACCTTAAGTGGAAATACATGAGCTGTCTAAAACTATAGTGGTTTTCAAAGAAAAAAAGCTTATTTCCTAATATAAAAAAGAATTTACTTTTCAGCTAAACAACTAATGTGCAAAAGGTAAGTTAAAAAGCCATAATACTTTATTTAATAGTTGACTGAAGAAACAAAACACCATGCCACTGACATTTAATCATAGAGTTAAATAACTCGTTCATTTTTTAGGTGTATTTCTCTTTACAACACATTCTGAACTGGTTTTACAAAGTACAACATGTATCAAAGATATAGAAGTCATCCTCTTGAGGGTTTTATTGAAACTGTTTAGTTTATCTGGATTCATTAACTTCTTTCTAATTTCTCACCTTCAAGTTATTTTTTTGGTAGGCTCTTAATAAAAGATAAGAATCAATAAATCACTATTGCTAATTTTTGCATGCCAAGTACAATTTCATAAGGACTGTCTCATGCTGTCCTCAGCATGAGGACACCTCAGCATGGTTAACCACATTTTGCAGAGGAAGACACAGACTAAGGAGCATGCCCAATTGGTGCCTAAGTCAGGATTCAAACCAGGATATTATCTCATATATAGTTTTTAAAGTGTGTTGACCTAGATACATGATCATAAAGAAACATCAAAGGTCAGACAAGGCACCTAACTTCAGTATTCAAATATGAATCACAATGTAAGAGGTATGTTGAGTTTTATGGAGGACACTATAGTCAGCAATCTGGGTTACCAATCACCACTAGTTTCTATTATAACACTAGAAAAACATAGCCCAGAGAGGCCTGGGCTGGGTGGGGGCTGGGAACCAAAGGTTCTAGAGATTGTTATAGCTGACAAATGACCAAGGTGACTCTCCATGGAGGCTATATTTTAGGTTTCTAGCCAATTAATCTTCATATGCCAATTTCCTCAACAAGCAAAAGTAGCAAAGAGGCTATGGAGGAAGGGACAGTCATGATCTCGGCAATTATTTACAGAGGAAAGAAGGGCCTGTAAGTGAGGATACACTGATAATAAGTTGGAAAGAAAAACTAAGTGGGGTTAAGAAGTAATCCAGGGTTTATAGTAAAATAGGGTCTTCCACAGAGCTTAGAAATTACTGGCCTTTAACATACACCAAGGCAATGGCCCCATGAATCCATCTTTTCCCTTGCTGTGGGCTGAATTTTACTCCACACGATATACTAAAAGACAGCCATGAACAGCTTTTATAGCTTTGATGGATGGCTTTTTAGTTCAGGTTGCATTATGAGAACAAAACAAGTGGTCATGAATCATAACATTTTATGGGTCTGCTGCTTCATATAGTTTTCTAAAATTAAGCCTCTAAATTATGCTCCACCCTTATTACGAAAACAGTCCCAGAAAGAGGAAAGCATTTTAGAGGCTATGCGAAAGAGGCAATGGAGAGCCTGAACTCTGATTAAACTGAAGACCACTGAGGGAGAAAGTACGTGGTGGTAAAAAGAAGATATGCTGCTGCCTATGAACCAAGTGCCAGAGACAGTGACTATAATCAGCTGGAGTCAACTACTCATAAACACAAGGTTCAGAAGACAGACATTTTCAAATTACAGGAGACATCTGAAACTAAAGCAAGGGGAACCCACTCTTACGCAAAGTCAAAAGAGGAGGAGGGCCCTGGCCAGTGTGGCTCAGTTGGTTAGAACATTGTCCTGTGCACCAAAAGGCTGCGGGCTCAACTCCAGGTCAAGGCGAATGCTTGCGTTTCAGGTTCGATCCTCAGTCAGAAAGCCGATGGGGGTGACTGATCGATGTTTCTCTGTTACATCGATGCCTCTCTCTCAATCAAAAAAATAAAATTTTAAAAAGATACAGAATAAAAATTTTAAGAAGTATATTTCCACCCACTGAGTGTTATTCAAGACCCTACAGAGTTTTAAAGGGTCATGGAACATGTATAAAGGACCCATGGACAAAGACAATGGTGGGTGGGGTGGGGTGGGGGAGGGCGAGGGGACTGAAAGTAAAAGGTGAGGGGTGGGTAAAGCAGGGGAGAGTAATGGGGGGGGGAAATGGGGACAACTGTAATTGAACAACAATAAAAAAATTTAACATAAAAATAAAAAATAACAATGGAAAAATAAAATAAAATAAAAGTCATTACCTTCAAGGTAGTTATTTACCTAGGGAGATAACAGACAAGAAAGAGAACAAAACAAGGCAGCAAAAAATTAAATACCAATTTTCCTCAGAGCTACTAGTCATTCTAGACATTCAGGGTAAGGTGAGATCTGGAAAGAAGATCTGGGTAAGGTCTGGGTAAGGCACCTCATCCAAGCTCACATAATGCCCTGTACCCCCTGCCTCCTGCTGTGAATGCCTCACCTTGTCTACCTCCCCGCTGCTCTGTAAGATCTTTGAGAGCAGAGGCCATGCCCACCTTGTTCGGTGTGGGATCTCCAGTGTCTCACACTCAACAGTATTTTTGGAATTGAATACAACCCAAGAAAGATGAGTGAGGAAAATCTCTTAAGGGGGTTGGGTCTTGGACCAGCTCCTAAAAGATGATATAATTATCGAGGCTGAAATAAGTATTCCAGGCAGGGGACCTGCAGGAACCAGGGTGATGGCTTTTGAGTACAGACTGTGTGTGTTGTGCATAGAAAGAGAGGAAAAAGCAGGCAGGCCATGGATGGACACATGATGCTTGTAGTTTAAAGCTTTCTACTCCTAGAAATGGGTCAGTTATTTCAAGGCCTCTAGATGATTTATTATTACATTATTACTAACAGAAATAGTTGTGAAGTCTTTAAACACTACCACTGTCCATGTTGCCCCTTGCCAGCAGAAATCACTCCCATTCCCATTGCAAGATAGGGAAACAATAGGCTGGCCAGTCCCTTAGTGGAGTAATGCTCCCTCCTTCTGTTCTCTTCAATAGATTTTAATGTCAGTTTCCCTGCTCCAGTTTACCAATTATTTAAAGGTTAGAGTCACTCAGATAGGGTTTTTTTTTCCCCCTCAAAAAAGTAAAACATAAAGGAAGATAGTCTTCAAAAAAAATAAAGCACATTCATGTAAGGTTAGAGTCTGTCACCAAACACAATGCCAAATGCTGTTCTTTCTTTCCCATTTTTCTCACCACTATACCCCAGCATCCAATCAACATGGTCACTCTGATGATTTTTTTTAAAGAGAAAACATTTCTAATGTTTAAAGGTATGTTTAGGCTGTACATTAAAGTCAAAGGTTATGTATTATTTTGTGTCTTAGTATTTTCCTGATTTCTTTTTAAAGGCATTTAGCTCAATAACTAATGTTCACTATTTTCAATACATCTAAGTGGTTAACAGAGGATTTTCTAAGTTTGTTCCTACTAAATGAGCTGACCGAAGTCTTTACTTCCTAGTTAAATGGATTCCACCCAAGAATGCCGTGGAAGACAAAGAATCCAACTGGTTTTGTGGCTCAATCCAATGAAGCGTCCCCCCCTTGGCCTCTGACAGCTCAACCTCAATGCTTCCTGACAGCATGAAGGATTGCTAATTTCTTATGCTCTCTCTGGTGGTTCTTAAATGCTCACCAATGAACCAAATGTTGATCAGTCAATGCCAAGGAATCAGAAACCAAACTGCCAACCCCCTGATATCTATAGTCCAGAGACTCAAGTTTAAAATCAGCTCAAACATTTTAAAGCTTAATAAAATGTTTTCATAGATGCATTCACAGTAAAAACACTTGTGAGTGCAATTTATTTCGTTTTTTATTTACTAATTTTGAGAGAGAGAGAGAGAGACAGAGAGAGAGAGAGAGAGAGAGATTGAGATTGATTTGTTGTTCTGCTTTTTAATGCATTCATTGGTTGCTTCTTGTATGAGTCCTGACCAAGAATTGAACCTTCTACCTTGATGTATTAGGACGATGCTCTAACCAACTGAGCTACCCACCCAGGACCTTGTGAGTACGATTTCTAATTTAAAGGAGAAAGGTCAGTTTTGTAGCTCGTACTATCTAATATTTGTTGACCACTTACTCTGATATGAACTGTGTTCTTCAGTGCACTAAATCATATATCCTCAGCAAAATGAAGTTGGACTCTTATCGCCATTTTATAAATGAGGACACTGAGGCACAGAAGAGTTTATAACTTGTTCGAGGTCATGCAGTTAGGATGTGTTGAAGCCAGGAATCTTTGCTGGAGGTTTACAGGTATAAATAGTGGAAAGCATTAGACTTTAACTAGAAATTTGAAGAAAAATTAACATTCACTGAATGACCGTTAAGTGCTTTCACATCTATCATTTCATCCTAACAAAAGTGGGTATTGGTAGTCTCATTTTGGTAGATGAGAGAGCAGAGAAATTAAGTAATGTGTCCAAGAGCACATAGGTGATTGTGGTGAACCCCCACCTCTCAACCACCACAGCTCTCTAGTCACTACCTTCCTATGGGACAGAGTATGGCTTTTATTCACCAAGAATCCCCAGAGTCTAGCCTAAAGCCTAAGACCTTGGCACTCACTATTTGCTTTTGCTTAATGACATTAACTTCTCTGGGACTCAATATTTTTCATGTTTAAAAGTACCATAAACATGGTTGTAGTGAGGAAAAAAATGAAATAATTTCTTTTTTTTCCAGCTTTATTGAGGTATGACTCAGAATATAAATTGTATGTACAGAACACAAATTTCCCCCTCATCCATGAGGAATATGTTCCAAACCCCCCAGTGGATGCCTGAAACTATGGATGGTACCAAATCCTAATCAACTTCACTCTACTGGAGATGTGGCAGCAGCTTCTTCGTCAGCAGACACAGTCTGTCCAGTGATTTTTACATGTTTCAGTCCAAATCTATTCCTGAATCTGTGTAACCATCACCTCCTTGCAGTAAACGGCTTGGTGTCACGCATTTCAGGGAACCCCTTGCTGAAGCATGCACATGGATTCAGTGCTTTCTGGCACAATACATTGTATCAATTGGACCACGTTTTCTGTCTGCCTTCCACCCACAAATGCAATGCCTTTTCCATTTTAATTAGGCACTTATCATGTACTGCGGCCACAACATTTGCAGTTGGAGGTGCAACAGCAAAACGGGCATGAAATTCCTTTTTTTTTTCCTTCATTTCACAAATACAAGATTCATTCTTACCACAGTTCTTAGCAAGCTTACTCAGCACACACATTTTCTTTTACCCTTTCCTTATTAAGTTGAGAACTTTCATCTTTTCACTTAAAGGAAGTCATTTATGGCTTCTATTTGGTATATCTGAATTGCCAGCTCTCTAAGCTTTGGGTCAGTACTAAGTAAAATAAGGGTGACTTGACACAAGCACTCTGACACCTCAACAGTAGGTGGGATAACCCAGATGGGCAGGCAGCAGACACAGCAAGGACACACTGGATGGAGGAACGATTTCTGTCCTGTGCTGAAGGGAGTGGGATGGTGCGGCATATCATCATGCTGCTCAGAACAGCACACTGTTTAAAACCTATGAACTATTTATTAGTGGAACGTTCCATTTAATATTTTCAGACTGCAGTTGACTGTAAGTAACTTAAACTGTGGAAAGTGAAACCGCGGATAAGGGGTGAATGAACTATTACATTTAGGTTGTGCACATGACTTTTTAAAAAGGTGTACAACGTGATTACTTACTATATGTATACATTGTGAAACAATTACCATGATCAAGCTAATTACCACATCCATCAACTCACACAGTTACTACAATAATTCCTAAGACAGCCTCACATATACTCTTCAGCCACATACATACATACATTGTAAAAGCACAGACAATAATAAGTACAATTAGGTCTTAGTTCTTCAGTTGTTTTCTAAAGGAAGTGGTATTTTAGAAGTGTGTAACTGATGTTTATTTAGAAATTAGCAAATTTAAAATTGTTACTACCCTATGTCAACTGAAGTTTATTCTGCATTAGGGCAAATATGTAAAATCCATTGTAATAAATTCAGCAAGGTAATATAATCCTACATTGTAATTCTCTTTTTTCCCGTCATATTCACACACAGCAAAGACACCCTCCCCCAAAAAACAAACAAAACAGAAAAGGAAATCAAAGGAAGTTTCAATTTTCTTAGGCTGCTAAACACCTATTAGCCATTTTGTTAAAGCCCAGGGTGTTCAGCTTATATACAAAACTCATTTCTATATGCATTTTAAAAGAAACTTTAAATGCAGAGACCTGACAATGGGCATAATAATGTAACAAAATTCTCATTACCATGCTCTAACTAATAACATAAAAAAACTAAACCTGAATAATATTTCAGTGTTAAGATAAATGCCTATTTCAAACCCAATCCTAGGCTTCTTAGGATTTCTAGTTGAAACAAAAGCTAACCAGGGTAAAACATGCATTCTGATAGTTCAATTTGTTATGTTCTGGATAGTGCCTGTCTTTATAGAGCCTCCTTTCTCCCCAATTAAGGAACAATTTTGCCAATCAGTTTTCCTGGTGACTCTACCTCACAGAAGAGAGAGGGAAAGGAAAAAGCAGGAGTGTCGGGAAGGTTGCTGTACCTCCTGTCACATCACTACTGATTAAAGAGGCTTTGAAAGAACAGAAGGAAAGTGTATTTCAAGAACAACAGAACCTTTCAACGAAAGCATATTAGCCTAACTGGAAAAGAGACTTGAAGCTGTTTTTTTATACCCCAAAATGCTGAATCATTCTTCAAACAATTTCATGAAATCAATAAAAGAGAAGTAGTTCTCTCCTGACCCCTATCCTAACCACTGCCTGTTTGAAACACTGCCCTTCCTTTCATTCCTCTTTAGATTTAGGGTCAAGTATCCAAAGGGAAGCAAGAACACATTCCATTCTCTCAGTTAAGAATGACATGCTATGCAAGGAGAGGGGCTTGTATATCTTGCACCAGAGTTTTTCGCCTGAAGTTTCTACACTGATAACTACATCACTGATAACAAGATCCGTCAGGCTGTGATTAACACATGCCTCCACAGAGATTGTTTTATTACTTGTTGTTATCCTATGGAAATGTGGGATGAAAGGAAGGGGCAGGGCGAAGGCAAGACCAGATATTACATTTAAAATGAGAAATACAGGTAGTCCTTTGAGATTACCATGATTTGGCCATGCAAACATGCTATACTGCCCTGCCAGCACTAACCACATACTGGAGAGAAGGGCTCAAATGCAGTGATAATTGTATTCGAATCATGTCAAACTAGGGTTACCTGGGTATCTGATGGACAGAACAGAGCATCAGCTTTGTCAAATGGTTATTTGGTGCAGTGAAAGTGGACATGGCCTCTAAGATTTGGCTACAGAGAAATCTTTGTACTGAATTATGAACTGCTCCAAAAACACAAATCTCAATTATCTTTACAGAAGAAATTTTTAAAAAAAATCTGAAGAGTGGTTAACTTAACCATTCCTTTTGGGATCTGTAACATATATCAAGATAGAATTTTTCACTCACTATATATTTATCGAGACCTACTATATGCCAGTGCTTTTGTAGGTATTGGGCATATGACAGTGGACTAGTCCAGGGCCCATCTCAATGGAGCTTATGTTCTAAAGATTGGAGTCAGACCTAAAGAGACAATAATACATAATAGACAAGGTGGAGCCAAAGTAAGTTTACAGTTGTTCATATGGAAAATAATACAATAATGAATAATTAATAATACAAGAATAAACTGTTTCACGCACTCACAACTGTAAACCCACTTTTGCCTCACCCTGTATATCAGGTGATGATCAGTGCTTTCAAAAATACAGCCGGTGCCTGAATGTTGAAAAATGTTCCGTGAGAGGCTGATATTTTATATAGGGTGGTCAGTAAGGTCTATGTGATGAAGTGACATTTGAACAGAATCTGGAGGACATATGGGAAAGAGTCAAGTGGATACATGGGAGGAAGTATGTTTTAGTTCCAGGCAAATGGTGCAGTAAAGCAGGGACCCTACAGGGAGAATGGGCTTGATGTAACTAACCCCCGAACAGCAAGGAAGGCAGCACAGCCAGGAGTAAAAGAGAAGAGAATCTTTCATCTTTTAGGAACTTACACTTGCAACCAAATAAAACAATACTTCCCTTCCAGAATACCAAAAGACAAATTACATTTTACATCAACTAATTCAAATGAACTACCAGGTTTTACTACTTGAATAATTTTATAATTGCTTATTTGATAAAATCAACAATTACAAGCCTATTTCTATATAACCTAGATATTTACACTAGTTTGTTCTAAAAAAGGATGCATTAAAGAAAAACAAACAAACAAAAACTAGTCAGGCACAACCTGCCATCTCCCCAGACCTATCCTCCCTCATTTCTCTTCCTTCTGCCCACTTCCCTAGGAAGTCAGGTGCAATGGCTTTCATGCCCCATAGGTTCTTATGCATTCCTATATCATAATACTCATCATGCTGTCTCGTCATTGTCTGACACTGTCTCCTTCCGCTAGAGATCAAAAAGTTTTATTTACTTCTCTACAACAGCCTCTCAATACCTAAGAAAAGTTTCTGGAATGGATGAATAAAATCTTGGATAGGCACTCACCTTCTAAATCTTGACCTTCCTCTCTACTAACTGCACCCAGAAGGCAGAGGACGTAGGCAATCTATAGGCAGCCTCACTGACCCATGCCCTCCTCCCTCCCTGTCCTGTTCCTGTTTAACTCACATTACCCCCAGCATATAATGAGCAGCATGTTGATTTTGCTTAAAAAATGGCTTTTAGGCAGACTGTTCCCAGGAAGAATTGAGAAGAAGCTTAAACATTTCTGGAGATGAAAAAAAGAGTGTTATTCACTTACACATTTACCTGTTTACTAACCATTTACCTTTAAGAATGGGGAACGTTCCAGAGCAGCACTGTATAATAAAATTTCCTGTGACAGTCAATATGTTCTCTATTTGCACTGTCCAATAGGGTGCCCGATGGATATATGAGGCTACAGAGCATTTGAACTGTGGCAAGAGCTACTGAGAAACTGAATTTTGAGTTGTATTTAATTCTGCTTGGCTTAAATTCAAATAGCCATATGTGGTTAAATGGCTTCTGTGACACATAGTACAGAACTAGGTCCTGCTATTATGGTGTCCTCTCCTTCAGACAGGTCAAAAGTGACTTGAATGCAAGTCCCATGAGGGCTGGAGCCCTGTTGGTTATGCTCACAGTCTGAAACAGTGCCTGGGAGGTTCTCAGTGAGTGTCTGTAGATTCTATGTGCATGCGTGAACAGATGGAGAGATGGGAAGGGGAGGACAGAGTTTGCAGTGACTGAGCTCTTCTCAGTGTGCACATGCTGATATTTTCTGTACATGGGAGCGCTGAAGTTCTGAGACACTTATAATGGGAATATTTTTCTATGTGGACTCTAAACACATTACTGTTGTGTGTTTTTTTTAATAGAATATTTTTAAATTAGAAGAATTCTCGTCATGTGAAAGCTGACTCTTCCAAGATTACCAGGAAGTCTGTTGGGATGGAAGGCACTCAGCTAATTCCTCTACTTTCCCTGAAACATTTCAAAAGTCAGGAATATGGGACAGGAGGAATGAATCCTTTAACCTCATTTGTGATTTTCAGTTGGAAATTAAAATCTGTATACAGGGAGAGAAAGAAAGCCTGATGTATTTCATCAGAGGTGCTTTATGAAGAATTTATTATCAGGTAGGAATATCAAATGAGAAGCAGAAACAGCACAGAAGCCCAATAAAAATACCAGCATTTGACAAAATAAAACAAGTGCTGATGGGCTTGAACTATTGATGGCAGAAGGGATAAGGAAAACAAAAGGAGGAAATTAGAGCAAATAAGATAAATGATGTAATTAAGAATTGAAAACAAGCAGAGAGGAAAAGAAATTTGAGTGTGTCGGTCATGAAAATAAGTTATTTCAATCTTTTTATTTATTCATTTTTCATCCTCACTCAAGATTATGTGTATTGATTCGGGGGGAGGGGAGAGACATTGATGTGAGGGAGAAGCATCGATCAGTTTCCTCCCATATGTGCCCCGACTAGGTTCTGATCAGGAATAGGCCCCATAGCCTTTTTGTGTATGGAATGATGTTCCAACCAGCTGAGCCACCTGGCCAAGGCACTATTTCAACCTTTTTAAACACAAAGTAATGACTGTTTTGTTTACATACATCATAAAAAATTCTGTATTTAAATATCCAAACATCGCATTAAGTTGAGGATTTGCGTTGACTATCATCCTGTTTTCAGCTAATCAAAACATCTCCAAATATAACAGCACAGATCACCTTCAGCTGCCCGACATTAACTAACTATATTGCTGCCCACTTCTTGCTCTCATCTGACTGTCTTCAAGATAGTGCAGGGCCCAACCTGAAAGGATCACTATAGCAACCCAAGAAGCTCTTTTATCTGCCTGGAGGAGGTTCTGTGAATGGAGCAGGAAGATCCAGAGGGGAGAGCCATGAGGAGTGCCCACTGTCTAACCTTCTTAGAGATTCTTAACGGAAGGATGTGTGTTCCAGAAAATGATTAATGCTTTGAGAGAGAGAGAAAAAATGTTCTAATTGAACATACAGTAATTCTGAATTTTCTTTTTGTGTGACAGATAAGATATAATCATTGAATTTCTTTCTCCAGAGGCTTTGTAGGAAAAAACCCTTTGTGGAAGCAATATCTTCAGTGTCTGAAAGATAGTCTTTTTATATGAAACAAATTCTGCATTGGGTTACTAAAAGCATCCACCTGCTTATCAATCTAAAAGCTGCATCTTTAAAGGTCACAAGTGAAGGAAAATCAGATAGACTCATTCTAATTCCTAGCAAATGGGAGCTCATTTCTCACCAATCCACCCTGCAGCGCTCAGTAGCATGACCTTTCACTTACAAAGAGAACAGCAGATTTCTGTCTCTCCTGTGCTACCCTTCCCTCCTCTTCAGGAATTAAATGCAGTTTTGATATTATCATTACATACTTCCATAATATTCCACCTAAAGGACCTAAATATTAGCATTACTTTTCTAAAATGTCCAGCCGAATCTCTCTCACAATCAATTGGGCCTGAAAAGAAATATTTATTATTAATAATGAAAAGAACAGTTTAGTATACAGTATGTCAGAGTCAGAGAAATCCTAAAAGATCTAGAGCAGTGAGTGAATGAAAAAAATTAAAAATAAATATTTCATTGCATGTTGCTCTTCCAAATCTGACCTGACAAAATCAGCTGGGAAAATGATTCTAAGGTACTACAGAGCAGACTTTCTTTGGCATTTCTGAGTGGCATTAAGAAGTAATCTGTATATTGGGAATTTATGGAAAACACACTGGGGGCAAAATTTCACACCTAAGAGTAATGGTAATTAGGGGCTTGTCTTTGTTTCTTAACACCCACTGAAACAACAGCTGGAGGGGTCAGTGACCTGGTGTGACATCAAAAACACTTACTTCTGAACAGTCACTGACAAACTTGTTTAAGTCTGAAGTCAAAGACTCCAAATGCACGCATGCACACCACGATGGAAGTATTAAATGGAATGCAGGCAGTCTTGCTTACATTAAAACAAGTAACTGAGACTGTATCATTTAATTTTCAGTACAAATCCTTTTTTGTAGCTTCATGCAGTAATTTCAGGCAATCAGAATTTATACTAAGTGTATTAAGTTCATTAATGATATGCAAAGGAAAATGATTTAAATGGAAAACAAAATACAGCCAATTTTATTTCTACATTCCTCAATTTCCCTATCATGAAAGAATAGAGCTACATCACATATCCAAGGCCAACAGAACTACATCACGTATCCAAGGCCAATTTAAATTCTCTGTGAAAGCCAGAACAAATCAGATGCTTAATACATTTTAAATTAGTAATAATTAATAATTCAGAGATGGCAAAGTTTCTCCTGAAATAATAATAATCTACACCTGTATAGCACATTACAGTGCACTGAGTACACGATCATATTTTATCCTCCCAAGAACCTATGTGTTAGGCAGGACAGACATTAGAATGTCCATTTGTAGACAAGGAGAATGGACCTAGGGGCAGCAGTTCAGCAAATGTCTTGTGGAAGATCCCTCAGTGGGTAGCTCTAACTCAAACCCTGATCACATCTTGACATCCAGTGTTATTTGCACTCTCCTGAAACAAGATTAACATTTGGTCAGAAATACTGTTTTATGCACATGTTGAATCAATATTGATACTCTAATTTTGGAGACAAGGATCCTCTTGCCATTTGCATATTGTAATAGACTTCAGGATAATTACGGTGTAGATCTTTTGAAAAAAGAAGCCACAGGCTTACATTACTTCACTGCTTTTAGAAAAGTGGAATACACGACATTTACCAAATACTGCAGCACAATTAACTGTCATTTAAACTACTGTGAAGAAATAACATTTAAAAAGGGAAATTAGCAGAAAAACCAAAATTTTTGATGATTTTTTTATAGCTAAAAAATTAAATATAACTATTCTGCCCTACAGAGAGCCCACAAATTCTTTAAAGATCTCAGGGATTCTTATTTGTTATTCCACACCACATAAACAACAAAAATTAACTTTACTTAAAGGTTCTACCTGACATTCTCATCTAATCCAAACCATTAATTTGAAACAAGCAAATAAATGTTATACGATACTGCTCTGGAGTCAGGATTGTTGAATAAGACAACCACAACAGTTTTTGTCTCATCAACACTTAATATTTATTATTATTGGCTATGATTAGTTCTGCTATGCCACTTAAGCTAAGAACCAGCCTGTGATCTTGCAGCTTTCAATTAGTAATCAACATATTCTAATTTAAGTCCTAATATCAGGCATAAGAACAGAACAAAAACCAAACATTTCTTCAACACCATCAGGCCAGTTATTTTTCATAAATAATCTTTCAGATCAGACTCTACAATTAAGAGAGGTAAATAAGAAAATCAGGACAGCACTGTTTTAAGTAATCTCAAAAGCACAAAGAAGAGATCTAGGTATTTGGAAGTGACTATGGCTTCCCAGTGCCCGTCATAATTCCAGTTTAGAGTATCAGTTACAGAGACATTAACTGTCTTAGCAGTACAGGTAATAACCAAGACAATGTTCATGTGACTGATTGGCTAGGAACATATTCAAAGCCACCTGCCCCTTCAAATGCAGCCTGTCAATGGTTCCTACCACACCCCATGGGAAGCTCCTCAAAGGAACTGAAGCTGCTCTCTCAAGTCAAACATTTGCAAAAGGAGGCCTCAATTTACGGCGGGGGGGTGGTGGTGGTGGGGGGACGGGTTGCAGAGGGGCAGGAGGGAATCCAGCCTTTACTTGCTGCTACCCCCATTAACACTGTCCATACTCACTGCTTCTTCTTTTTCACCAAACACTCCTTCCCTCAGTTCTTACAGTTTTATCACAACCAAACTATGGAAGCTAGTCTCTTCATACTTCTTCCTAGGTACTACATCAAATTGCCTGTTCTCATCTATCTCAGTGTCTTTCAGTAAGTACCATTGTGCTGACCTACTCCCACCTCCACCTCAAAACTCTCACCTGCTTCAACTTTGGAAGTCTCCATTATCTTGGCCAAGTTCTCTAGTTTTTGTACCCTTCTCCATTTTTCCTGTTCTTTGTGTCCACCCAATGTGGTTATTCCTCTAAATATGAGGTTCTTATAAGTGATAAAGTGGAGAGAGGAATTTCAGGCAATTGTAAAACCTTCAAAAAGTACTTGTGATAAAGCTCCTAACTCCTACATAGAATTTTATCAGCTCGGTGAGACATAATGCTTACTACCTAATAATTTTACTTAGGCTCATTTTTATCACAAATTTGCTATCAATTCAACTATTAATTATATATAGAAGACTCCCAAATCTCTCTCCAATATCCTACTTAACTTCATCCACTCCACTGTTCATACTGATGAGTCCTGGACATTTTCCTCTGGATCAACGAGTATTTGATAGGTGCACCACAAAAATCTATTGTATTGATCCATCTAGCAATCCTTTCTCCTGCCTCCCCCCATACCCCACCTGTTGCTGTTAAGGGCATTCACTCTACTTGTTTTGACACCTCTAATTTGCCATCAACTGTCCTGACTTTGTGTATTCTATATCTAGGAAGTCTTCCTATCTGTTCCCCACTGTGCCTGTCCTGGTTAAAGTTCTCACTACCTCTTGGCTGAACTGCTGTGATCCCCCAGTCTTCAGTCTCTCCTCTTTGCAATCTATATTCCCTTCTGCAGTCTACCCATACTTTCTCTCTTCTCTTCTTAAATGTCTTCAAAGACTTCTTGCTCTCTACTAAAGAAAACCCCAATTTCCTAACATGATACTGAGATCTCTTAAGGACTTCCTACAATCCATTTTTCCAGCATTATTTCTCATGATAACTCTTTCCAGGTTTTAGTCAACTAGACTACAACACACCATTTTCTCAACATGACTTAGGGTTGTTTCCTGATTCTTGCTTTGTCTCATGCTGATCTTTCTATTTAGAATCCCTTCTATTATTACATTCTTATATGTCACAAATCTTCCCCATTTGTCAATGCCCAAATTAAGGGTTCCTCCTTTCATCAAGCCATTTTTGACTGGCCCAACTAGAAGTGAGTACTTCCTCCACTGGAGCATTATGCCACTTCCTGACTCTTTTTATATCAAAATCATATATATAATGTTTCTCTTATAATTAATATGTACATATTTCATCACTTTTTAGAGTGGGAAGAGTATCTCACTTTTGAATCACACACAGTCCTACACATAATGGGGTTGTCTTGATAAGTATTTGACAAATGAATTAATAAATAAATCGGTGAATTGAAATCCTGACTTCCTACTGCCAATTTTTAAAAAAAGAAATCAGTGTTTAGCAGATTGCAGCATCTAGGTAGAACAAGCTCCTTCTGTACCCAATAAATACAATGCTTCAAGAATTCCTAATACACACTCCTCTCCTTGCTATATAGTGTTTGGCTTTGAACATAAATTAGCACAAGAGCTTCACTAGATATGCAATAAAAATTAACTTCTCTTACAATGGTTTAGTCAAGTTCATTACAAAGCTCTTGGTTTTACCAGCTTTCTTAGTAGAAAATGTTGTGTTTATGATCAGAAATGGTAGAAAGCATAGCTGCATTGACACAATCATCTAGGATCAGAGAGACTTGGATGATGCAATTAAAAGGTGGACAGACAGGTAGACAGATGTTCAGCTGCATGATCAGGAACAAGATTGTGTAAAAAGGTTTCTCTGATCATTAGAGACACTGCTATAATGAAGCCCTGGATGCCTCCTTGGTGTTTCTGCCAGCTCTCATCTCCAGCAGGTGTCTTATAGAGAAAATAAGGCAAACACAAACAGATCCACTGCCAGTTCAGTCAAAACTGCTTGGCATTTTTTCCTGTTGATTAAGTCACAAATAAAATCATACATGTTGTGCTCCTAACACAGGCAGAATATTCAGTTCATGAATCTTTACAGGATACATCTTCTGAAATATTTCAGCATCCATTACTCTGCTGAGATCAAGAAGCTAATATATATATTCAAGAGTATCCTATGTGATCCAAAACATCCCCAAGGCCCAAGGCCATGACACAAACTGTAAGCACCAAATGGATTTAAAAACTAAGCAAACTATGGGATGATAAATTTGGAAAACAAAAGTAAGTTGTGAACCGGTAGGTAGGACACTGAGGTTTAAGAATAACTAACTCTTGATTACCTAGAAGAATAGAGAGCTGCACTAATGTGGATCAGCCAAAATGGCAGAGCTAAAAGCCATTCACATTTGCCTCTCGAATGCACTGCATAGTCCCTTAGAAGTACACTGGCTTCTCACTTCAGTTCTACATAGTAGTTTAAAATGAGGGTAGATTTCCTGATCATACATCAACTGACAGAATGTGGGTGGTAATTAGGGATTCTTTGGGGAGTAACAGTTGCTGTGAATAATCCACATAGTAAAGATCAGAGCACAAGTCTCAGCAATAATACTGACAACCTTCTGTGTGAGGCATACCAATTCATTTCCTTGTCTTGGGTTCCTCCTCTGATACACAGAGACAATTCTGACACTTGTTATGTGCCTGGGAGGGTGTTTAGAGTACAAATAAGATGCCAGTATATTGCATTCCTCTGTTTGGAAGAAGCTGTATGAATCAAGGTATCATTTCTTACAAAGTCTGTTAACTGATTCCGGCTCTAGAATGAAAGTGATGAGGAGAAAGGCAAAAAGGCAGAAAGAGGAAGAGATCCAGTCACTAGACCTATTTTTATGGCTTGGGGCAGAGGTGATTACCCCAGTAAATCACACTTTCAAATACAGATGGTCCTCTTTAACAATTTCTCCTTCTAGCGTCATCACTTCATCTTGTAAAAGACTTTAGCTCCTTGTGCTCATGAATCATTAATCATATTACAATTTAATCTTTTTTCCCATTTAATCATTTTTGTATTTTTCAATTATAGTTGACACACAATATTGTATTAGTTTTAGATATATACCCCAGTGATTAGACATTATATAACTTACTAAGTGGTCAACCCAATAAATCTCATACCCATCTGACACCAGACATAGTTATTACAATATTATTGACTATATTACCTATGCTGTACTTTATATTACCATGACTATTTTGTAACAATCAGTTTGTACTTCTAAATCCCTTCACCTTTTTCACCCATCCCCCAACATGCCTGCCATCTGGCAACTGTCAAAATGTTCTTTGTGACTATGAGTCTACATCTGTTCTGCTTGTTCATTTATTTTGATTTTTAGATCCAAATGTTGATATGTATATATTTGCCATTTCATTATTCATATTTTTTATTCTTCTTCTTGAAGAAGACCCTTTAACATTTCATGTAATACTGGTTTGGTGGTGATGAACTCCTTTATTTATTTATTTATTTTTCTTGTTTGGGAAGCTCTTTATATGCCCTTTGGTTTTAACTCATAGCTTTTCTAGGTAGAGTAATCTTGGTTGTAGGTCCTTGCTTTTCATCACTTTGAATATTTCTTGTCACTCCCTTCTGGTCTGCAAAGTTTCTGTTGAGAAACCAGCTGACAGTCTTATGGGAGAGCTCCCTTTTAAGTACCAACTGCTTTCCGCTTGTTGCTTTTAAGATTCTCTCTTTGTCATTACCTTTGGCATTTTAATTATGATGTGTCTTGACTGTGGGCCACATTGGTTTCATCTTGTTTAGGATTCCATGTGTGTACATCTAGTTTCTTCACCAGGTATGGGAAATTTTCTGTGATTATTTTTTCAGATAGGTTTTAAATTTTTTGTTCTCTCTTCTCCTTCCGGCACCCCCTTTATGCCATTGTTGGTATGTTTGAAGTTGTCCCAGAGGCTCCTTATACTATCTTCATTTTTCTTGGATTCTTTTTTCTCTCTACTATTCTTATTGGGTGTTTTTGGCTTCCAAATCCCTGATTTGATTCTCAGCATTATCTACTCTACTGTTGATTCCCTGAAAATTATTCTTCATTTCAGTTAGCATATTTTTCATTTCTGACTGGTTCTTTTTTATGGTTTCTATGTCATTTTTCATACTGTTAAAGTTGTCATTAAGTTCCTTGAGCATCCTTATAATCATTGTTTTGAACTCTGTATCTGGTGGTTTTCCTGCCTCCATTCATTTAGTTCTTTTTCTGGAGATTTTTCCTGTTTTTTTCATTTAAGACCTGTTTCTTTGTCTCCATATTTTGGCTGCTCCCTATGTTTGTTTCTATGTATTAGATAGAGTTGCTATGTCGCCTGACTTGGTAGAGTGGCCTTGTATAGTAGATGCTGTGTAAGGCCCAGTGGTGCAGGTTCCCCAGTCACCCGAGCTAGGCACTCCAGGTGCGCTGCTGTGTTGGGTTGATTGATGTTGTGGTTGAGCCTTGATTGTTGTTGGCATCACTGGGAGGGATTGACTGCCCAGGCCAACTAGCTCTGAGGGCTGGCTGTGACAACAGCAGAGGAGAGGCTGTGCCGGATTCAATCCTAAAAAGCAAGACTTGCTTCATTGGGACTTTGGTGCTCATCAAGTCCACCCCTTAGGTGTGTCACTTGTGGAGGTGGTAGGGTTGTAATCTGGTGTGGTCTGAAGCTGTTTATTGGGTACACTGGCTCTGGGCCTCTCCAGAGGGGAAAAATCAACCACCACCTGTGCCCTGCCTGGGGCCACCCAGAAGAAGCTACAGAGCAATCTGCAGATGGCTGCTACTTGTGTTAGGCTTGGAAATGTCCAGGGGAGACCAAGCTGTGAACCTAGGTGGGCGGCTATTAGCGCCAGGCCTGGGTACATTTAGCAAAAAGCAGGGGTATGCAAAGGCCAGATGCTCCTTGGTCAAGAAATTTTAGGAAAGTCTGAAGCATAAGGTAAGAGAGGCAATTCATACGGAAAAGCCGCAGGAAATGGTTTGGGTGGGCCTGCAAGTTGAGTGGGGCGGGGTCTCAGGGAATCACCGGGGAGGAGCAAACAATGTGAGCCAAGTTGATGGAGACTCAGATATGGTGCCCACCAATTGCCTTTGTGTGTGTGGGGATCTTAGAAGAGGTACAACAGCTCTGCCAGCACTTTTGCCTGACAGGATGCTGCCCCTGCTCCAGCTCTTGTCCTAATGCCAGACAATTTAGTTCCTCCTTATATGTCTCTGGTGCCTTTCAAGCTGTTATCCCAGTGCTAGAGCTCACAGAGAGTAAGTCTGAGAAAAGTCCACGCATAGGCCCTTTAGGAGGAACTGTCAGGGACTCTAGAAACCATATGTCTCACTCAGCCTCCCCCACTGGGTTTTACATTCAGCAGTTATGGGGACTTCTCTTCTTAGCACTGGAATCCTGAACTTGGGGGTGCGCAGTGTGGGGCTGGGACCCTTTGCTCCTAAGGAGGGAACTGCACAGCCAAGATATCCCTCCCAATTTTAAACTGCCACACATGGGTGAGGGATCAGCTGGTTCCCAGTCTCTAACCTGCCTACCAATCTTGATGTGATTTCTTTAAATCCCTGGCTGCAGGACTTTGATTCAGCTAGATGTCAGGCAGTTCTGAATGATGATTGCTCTGTAGTTTGGCTGTATTTTTGATATAGTTGTGGGAGGATGAGTACCATGTTTTACCTGCCCCTGCCATATTGACTGGAAGTCTCTCATAATTTTTTTTTTAAATCCTCACCTGAGGGTGTGTTTATAGATTTAGAGAAAGCGAGAGGGACACACACACACACACACACACACACACACACACACACACACTGATGTGAAAGAAACATCGATCAGTTGCCCCTTGTGTGCACTCCTGACTGGGGATCAAACCCACAACCTAGATATATGCTCTGTAGGGGAATCAAACCCAAAACCTTTTAGTGTGGGTTTGAACAACACTCCAAACAACTGTGCAACTGAGCCACCCAACCAAGGCTCTCATATTACAATTTTAATGGCACAGCTCTGAATGATCTGATTGCACTATACCAGCATGATGGGTCTTTGATGAGGAAATAGAGATACAAGATTTTAAGTTACAGGTTGGAAAATCAGCGAAGACACCAGTGTTTTCCCATTTTCTTCTCTACATGTTACAGTTCCAAAGGCCATTTTCAACACACTTTATTTAGCTACTCAATATTACGTGGCTTTGACTAAATATAGTATTCACAGAGCACAGACAAAATGAGAATGGCTGCATTCCTCAGTTACAGTGGTTCTCTCTGCACTAAGAGCCCTTTGTACCCCCATTTGAAATTGCGATATTATTTCCCAATGTATGATGTTACCTAACACTGTCAGGTCAGACTCTCTCAGAATACTAATATTAAGAAGATCACCATGACATCTGCCTACTGTAGGTAACAATGACCAACCATAAAGGTAATTTTAAATTGGGTTCTCTTTCAAGATATCACTAACTCAAATTGCTTTTGTCATAGTTCTTTTCAAAAAAAAATTTCAATTTAGAACTGGAAGAAAACATGAAAGAGTAGGCTTGACTGCCCGTGAAGTTCACTGCTATTGCAGTGCTAAATGGGCATAGGCTGGCAAGACAAATGAAATAAGACAAATGCACTCTCCCTTATGCTGAAGTATGGTATTTAATATAGTTGAACAGTGCATTTATTTTTATCTTTGACAGGCCTGGAATTGGCCATTCACTATCTGCAGAGGGGATGTTTCCTGTCCCACGGGAGAACAAATTTTTTCAACAGTTCATTAGCAGCAAAAATTGGTGAGCAATGTGTATGTACTCCCCCACCCCATTTCAATTATCCTTAAAGATTAAACATCAGTAATTCTTAATAAGTTCCAGAAACAATGGCTGAAAATAAGTGAGGATGGCAAGCCTAGATACCAATTATGTATCATCTCATGAAATAACTATTTAAAAGGTATTTTCTCTAAGTTAGGATATATTTATACAGTGCATAGAAGCTCAAAGTTGGACCACTTTATTATTTTGAAATTCATTCTTATATTCCTGCAGAGTTTTGTAGTTTGACCTATTTTGTCTTAAGGTTGGACTGCATTATACATTCTTAAGAAGCAGAGGCAAGATGAAGATGGCCTTGAAAACCACTATCAACATTATAATCAGTCTCTCTGATAGAGGTGAGGCAGAACACTGACACTGTAGCCACCATATTCCCTTAAAACGGTATTCTCATTCATCTGAAGACAGAGGCAGAGGCTCCTGCCTTGAATTTGCAATGTTTAAAAATGAAAGAAATACATTGCTCGATCAATGTTCAAACATTAACAAAGTGCACCCGAGGAATCTAAACCAGAAAAAAGGAGAGAGAACTTAGTTTGTAGTAATCGTTCCATAAAGGCATTCAGTATTCCTTTCTGATTAAATACTGATTTCAGATTGGCTACTGTAATTGTATTACTAAAGGCAAATGCAAAGGTTTTCAGTTGATCCTAAACTAGGCTATAAATAGAAAAGTAAAAGTAAAAAACAAATTTTCAAACTACCTCAGTAGATACATAGAACTCACAGTATCTCTAGCTGCTCAGTGATAATCATGAGTAACATTCCCAGAGACAAGTTACTACAAGATATAAATTTTTAGGGGGCTCCCTCAGCTAAATTATTGCAATAATCCCTACCTTCTTTATTATAAATGGTGCTACAAAGAGAATAAACTCCTGTCTTTTAGGCTTTTAATACCCACATCTTCACCTTAAAAACAGACTTGTCGTTAGACAGGAATGTCTTTTCTAAGAGAAGGGAAGGTCTAAGATCCTACTTTGTGAAGAATCAAATTAAGGGATCAAAAAATCCAAAACACAATTTCACATGTATGTCTGGCTTCCCTCCTTCCTTTTTTGTTTCCATTCCAATACAAGGTGAATCTTATTTCTTAAGCACATATAAGTACATTACACAGAGCAAGTACTATCCCAAATCTGTCCTGAAGAAGGACTCTTTAAACAAAATTTTCAGTAGTAATATTCTTGAACTTGTGCAAAGGGAATGCGCACATCTTTTATTCGCATGCATCTTAACAGGCTAGAGTTGATTACATTAAAAGCAAAAGTATGAGAAGGAAATAGGAAAAGAAAATGAGCACACATAGGGCTGTTTCCTCATAGTTTCCCCATGATCATCATTGATTATGGCCACGAAGAGGTGAATACATTACTTAAAACTGTTAAACATGCATGTAGGCTCTGGTCATAAAATCACATTTATCCTTGTCAAGCTCAATTTAAGGCAGCACTCTAGACTGTGACAGTTTTGAGAGGGGAGCCTCTCTAACCATCTGTGAAACTCTAGCTTTTCCCTGAACAAAGCATTTTGGCCATCTCCCCCCATTGTTTTTTCTCTGGATAGAACTTTAGCACATCCCTTATTGCTCATAGTTTCTTTTGCACTTCAGGGGATTTATTCTGAATGATGGCAGAATTCCTAGTCTAAAGCAAAACTCTGTATTGATATTTAGGATGACTTGAGCATCAGCACATTAGAATGAAAGCATGGATGAAAGATTCTAGTTATTATTCCTAAAGCTCACCTGCATAGAAAAGCCCACAGCTTCGGAAATGGGTTTTATTTTTGAAAGGAGAGATGGGATAGTATGAGCTGACCACGGCTCATGGAAAAGCCCAGCTTTGGTTTCTATGCACAGCAGTCTCAAACAGCCTGGGAGGAAACAGGCATGACAGTAATGAGACAGGGTTTTGGAAAGCAGAGTCCAAAAAGCATTAATGATTAATGGTTCCTAGCTGAACCAAGAAGATGTTCAATGCAGTCCTCTTACCAGTCTTACCTTAAGTCAAAACAAAATAAAACAAACAACAATAAACCCCTAGTCTACTAAGGTCTTTTGAGAGTATATCACATAAAAATATCTGTGAACCTTTACAAGATGCAGCATCACATTATATCATTTAAAACTCACACGTAGACCTTTGTATTATACCGATACTATAGCCACAAGCCATTTTTGTGAGTGGTAACATGGAATAGTGCATAAAAGCTCAAATTCTGGACCTAGTCCAAACCTGGTTTCACTGTTTACTGGATGTACAACCTTGACTAAGTTACTTAATTTCTCTGAGTCTCATTTTCCTCATCAATAAAACAAAATAAATAAAAAAGTAAAAAGGAGAGATAATAGGACATACCCTGTAACATTATAAGATTTCAATAGCAAATGTATTCAAAATACCTAACACATAACATGAGGGAATTTTGGGGGTGATGGAATTGTTCAATATCTTGATAACATATATATGTATTTGTTAAAATGTATAGAACAGCACAAAAAGAAAGATATGCATTTTACTAGAAGATAATTTTAAAATGAAATTTAAAATATACATTACAGATGTATACACTAATAAATTTTATTATATAAAGCATTCAGTAAATGCAAATAAACAACACAGAACTTATTACAATGCCTAGCACATAATCAGCATTTAATAATGCCCTTCACTGATGTGGTTTATGCTGCTTAGGCTGCTGCCGTCGTTATCTGTATGCCAGGAAGAATACATGGGACCAGGATGGTAAAAAAAGGGACAACTGGTAGACTCCAGTAAGGTTTGATGAGGAAGGGGAATGGGGTAATGGAAAGTGAAATGGTGCTGCGCCAACCGATCACTGAGTTCCATCTGGGAGCTAGGCTGTGTGTGAGTGGGAAAAAGCTGCCATCTCTGTGCTGCTCCCAGCTTACAAAGAAGACACATTACCAGTTGCAATTATAAGATGCCAGAAGAAAACAGGAAAGAAAGAGAGAAGCTATTTCTGCTGCCAGGCATGAAAACAAACCAACTGAGAAAAGTGCTTTGATGAGCAGTGTATGCTGCTGGGTGTGTGGGATGGACTCTACCTCATCTTCCAAAAGTGAAGAGATGAATCATCCCACAGGTTCAGACTCAGAAGGGTACAGTACAAAAAAGCTAGCCAATTACATGTTTTATTCTTAATAACCTTAAATTATGTTCTCCTTTTTAATGTAAAGATGCAGTATACAATGTTGGAAAGATTTTTTTTTTTAAGGATGCAAAGGATATGGGAAAACATTCAATATCAGATATCAGTATGCATATAATCACTGAGATTTCCTATGCCTGCATTTTAAAAAATGATGTTTTTGCTCAAGAGCCAGTAAGCCATTGGCTGCCACAGACCATATAATGTGTTGACACTCCCCGATGGGCAAGCAGACAACAGGAAGGCACTTATCTGGTTGTAAAAATGTGTTCCCTCTCAATATGTGAGTCTGTTCTTCTTCCTGCAATAAGCTACATTTGTTTGATGCAGTATCTGATAGTTTTATAGTGTTTGTTCACATACAGATTTGCAAGACTGGGTAATTTAAATGGTTCTCATAGGTTATTAGTGCAAATTAACAGCATTCTGTAAACAATAAAGCAAGAAAAACTGATACTTTGTCATAGTGCACAGTTAAGCATCATATTTCCATTTAGAAATTTGACACCTTGTATTCAATTTATTCTCCAAAGTAGAAGAATGGATTTCACCACCATCACCCCCAGCACAGAGTGGGGGAAACAATAATGAGAGAGATTTTAACCTACCTCTTTAATCTCCAGGTTGTGATATATTTTGAAAATATACTACTGTATTAACATCCCTTCTTGGCACTTGTCCACCCTAAACAGTTTATTTATATTTGAACCTGGAAAGAAGGTACAAAGGCCTCCTTCCTACACAATCCTCTAGGCCTTCTTTTTGGCAATGGAAAGCACACACATTTTTGCAAAAGTACTCAATGTATACAAATGCATTCTACAGTTTTCATTAAGAATTCAAGAGACGAAAACTGTTGGCTTCCATAGGAAGGTGACCAAATCTACAGGGATATTATGTACAAATAGTCTGGTTAGAATAATAAATACTGCATGTGCTTTATAATGTTAAATATGTGCGACATGGATTCATTTGTGATCTGAGGATCAGATTTTTAAAAACAGATCCTTGCTTGCCTTGAGATAAACTTAAGTAAATAATGTTTGCCATCAACTCTAAATGAAGAATGACAGTTAAATTTTATAATCATCTTCACAGCTTCAGGACTTATTTTATATTTTCTCAGGCTCATGACCCAAAGGTTGCCATAGCAACTAGGAAATCCTACCTTATCAAGTGCTCACATTTACATTCCTTGTAGCAGCTTCCCTTTATGAATTAAATCCATCATGGTTTTCTATTCTCAAAATAAAAAGTTCTTAGGATTATCTTGCAGAAACAAGGATCAAATGCTTTGATAGAAATTCACTATGCAAAAGTTAATTCAATGTGGTTTTCTTTAGAAAGAGATATAACTATGGCATAAAAAACAGTTTATGTTCAAACTTCCTGGCTTCAAAGAAAACTTAAATAGAGATATTGTGCTAAAAATGACATATCTGCTACCTATGCATTTCATTTTAGAATTATCAAAGAAATAATCTGATTGGAGATCATACTTCAGACAGGTATACAGACATACAAAGAATTAAAACTGCCTCAGAAATAAAAAATCTTAAATAGAGACATTGTGCTAAAAATGACATATCTGCTACCTATGCATTTCATCTTAGAATTATCAAAGAAATAATCTGATTGGAGATCATACTTCAAACAGGTATACAGACATACAAAGAATTAAAACCTTGTTACACATACATATAAATGTTAATAAAATGGAGAACATATATGTAAGTTCACAACTCAAATAAGGAAAACAAAACAAATAACAAGCTCAACTTTATTAACTTTTTGTCAGTTTTTCTCATAAGTCAGTTTTGGTCCTTGTTTTGGAGTAGTCAAGTAAACTGATAATAGCAGATTCCTGCCTTTATATTTGTAGTTGTGCACAATAATTATATAAACAATGGCGGGGGGAAACCCCTATCAACCTACCATTTCTGTTCATATATTGAGAGTAAAGAAATGACTACTCCTGTCAGTTGGTACTACAATCCAAGGCTGCATAGACTGTCTCACCACCCAACAAACAGAAACTAGTAGAGGAGAAGCTCAAATGGTGAAATGGAAATGCATTCAGCCAAGTGACAAACCAACCTCCCAGATACACTGGAATCCAAATCACTTAGAGCTCTCAAGTCACTGCTTGACAAGTGCTTACTGGAGATGATGAGATAGAAAAAAAATAGATTCTAGCCTCACCTGCTGTACAACCCCCAAAAGGGCCAGAAGATTATCTAGACTCCTGCTTATGTGTTCGTTCCAGCTCAGACAAGGCTGACCATATAAACAGACCTCAACCCAGTAGGCATCATCAGGAAGAACTTTTCTCTCTTACTGGTTTCCACATGTATCCATCCAACTTTGTCTTTGAAATTTCTCTCATTTTCTGTGTTTGCAGTCCTCTGTCTCCTCTTGTCAGTCTTTGCTTTTTTGTTCTTTTGGTCTCTGCTTCTTATCCACACTTTGATTCTCAATCTTTTCTCTTCTCTGCAGCTTGCAGAATCACAGCACAATGAGATAAGGGATAAATAAGAGCACTGGCTGGTCACAATGGAAGAGGGATCCTTTAAAGTTCTATTAAAACTTAGTTCCTTCCACCACCACTAGCTACCTCCCTTTCGTATTTTCTGCAGCTAATAGGAAACTGGTATCTTGACTTCAGATTTTTATTGGATGAGCAACAGCCCAATTCTAAAACATTCAAAGAGGTAAAGCACAAGGGTGCCCCTCAATAGTTTATTAGTGACTCATCTTAGAGCTGGAAACAGATTGGTCATTCATTTCAGGGTATTAAGTTCTGATCAAATTCTGTTACAAGAGAAATAAAAGAATATATATTGTAAACTTTCAGGTAGTGTAATATCTAATTTCAATCATATGCAATTCCGACACATTTTCCTATGCATCGAAGCACTTTCAGCAATAAGCATCATTTACCCTCAAAACTTTATTTAAGGTATGTGTGTGGGGGAAATACACACACACTCCACCTTCTAAGATTAATAGACATTAGTAGACACCCATTCACTTCAGGAATACACCATTTTAAAGATTCCCATAGTCACTGATATAGAACAGAATCTGAGAAAACATTTATTTGTTCACTGAACCGTTCTAGAGAAAGGTCTGTTTATGTTTTCTACATTTCTGAGTCACTGAAAATTAGGGTTATCTTACATAAATGAGTGGGAAAGATGAACTGTCACAGGATTATCTCCCCTAAACCAATTTAGAAGTAAACAAAAAGCTTTAATACAAGGGAAATTTCTGGGAAGCTTTTTGATAAACAAGACTCCATTATACTGTAATGAAATTCACAAGGACACATCAATAGCCAATACATAGACATGCAAGAGTTTTAATTTGGTTAATGCACTTTTTATTCATTATTGGCCTCAGTAAAAACCTGGTATCCAACTTCGAGATGCATCACTTAATTACTCATGCTTCACTTTTCAAAATGAGAAGTATTTAAGTTGTCCATCAATACTTCATGTAGAGTAGCAACGAGGATCGATGAAATGAGTGAGTGAATGAGTGAGTGGGCGAGCAAGTGAGTGATGCAGAATCAGAATGTCAGAGTTGGCATCATGCTGTTGCATTAAAACAGTTAAAGTATTTCAGGCCAATCAAATGCTGATTGCAAGATATTTATAACATGTATTTTAAATGCTTTCCTTTCTGTTGATATGGATTCCCATACTTGAAGGCAAATTTAATTTCCCACATTGCAGAGATATTTGTTATAGATATGCCTCTAAACCATTAAAAGTATTTGTTGGTCATGCTTGCTTTGTAAAAGCTTCAAGAAGTAAGCACGTATGATAACTAGAGCCTAAATAATTTTTGACAACATAATTTTCCTTTGAAAAAAGCAACCTGGAAAGGTGAAATGCCCCAGGTAGCCAGATTCTGCAAATCAGAAAATAGGAAGGCCAAAAATACAGTTAACTGTTTCCAATGGGAAAAAAGAAAAAAATATCAACATAAAAGAATAAGGTCAGGAGAGCATTTTAAAATGGATTTTCAACTATTAAGCCAAAAAACCATAAACAAAAACACTGCGCTGAGGCCTAATTACTACCATCACCTCATGCCAATGTTGACATTGATCCTTACGTTCTTGTTCAGTTCTTTAGCACCTAATTGGACCCTGGTTCTCCCCGTCCTAGTGTTGCACGTCAGTCTTTAAGTCTGCATACGGTGACACTTTATGAGGTTAAACCTTTCAAGAAAAAAACCAGTGGAGTTTATAGATTTAAAGTTTTAAATGCGTATTATCTTTCAAAATAGTTACCTTTAAAGGCTCCAACACTGTTTGAATTACTGCATTTATCCTACCCTTCCAAAACAATTTGTCACACCTATGCCCTAGTGTTTTATAGTTATACTGAGGCTTCTCTTTGTAAAGAACAACTATAATGTCCGCTGTTTGTTTTTTTTTCAATTTTTTTTGGATATATAACCAGAAGTCCAATTGCTGGATCATCTGGTAATTGTATTTTTAATAATTTTTGGGGAACTGTTCTGTATTCCATAGCAATGATACCATTTTTAATGTCCACGTTTTTAAAAAAAAAACAAATTTATTTTGTAATTAAAGTTGATGTACAATACTATATTAGTTTCAGGTGTACAGTGATTAGATGTTTATATAACTTACAAAGTGATCACCCTGATAAATCTAGTACTCATTTGACACCATACATAGTTATTACAATATTATTGACTATATTCCCTATGCTGTACTTTACGTCCTTGTGACTATTCTGTAACTACCAAGTTGTATTGTGCTTCTCAATCCCTTCACCTTTTTTACCCTGTCCCCCAACCACCCTCCCCTCTGGCAACCATCAAAATGTTCTCTGTATCTATGAGTCTTTTTCTGTTCTGCTTATTCATTCATTTTGTTTTTTAGACTCCACATATAAATGAATTCATTTGGCATTTTTTCTTTGTCTGATTTTAATCAGCACAATATCCTCCAGGTTCACCCGTGTTGTTGCAGATGGCAAGATTTCATTCTTTTTAACAGCTGAGCCATATTACATTTATATGCACCAATTCTTTATCCGTTCATATATTGATGGACACTTATGTTGCCTCCTTACTTTGGCTATTGTAAATTATTCTCCTGTGAACATAGGAATGTAGGTATCTTTTCTATTTAGTGTTTTGGGTTTCTTCAGAAGCTCTGGGTCCTACTTTGTCACTTGTTATAAACTTTGTTTTACAGTTTATTTTGTCTGCTATAATAAGTATTGCTACCCCATGTTTTGTCATTGTTGTTTCCATTTGTATGATTTCTCTTTTCCATTTCTTCATTTTCAGTCTGTGTGTGTCTTTCAATTTGAAATGAATCGGTTGTGGGCAGCATATGGTCATGTTTTCTCATCCATTTGGCCATCCTATGTCTTCTGATTGGAGCATTTAACCCATTTGCATTTGAAGTAGTTACCGATAGGTATGTATTTATTGTCACTTTATTATTCATATCTTTTTTCCTTCTTCATAAAGAATAACATTTCTTGCAGTACTGGTTTGATAGTGATGAACTCCTTTAGCTTTTTCTTGTCTGGGAAGCTCTTTATATGTCCTTCAATTCTAAATAATAGCTTTGCTAGGTAGAGTAATCTTGGTTGTAAGTCCTTGCTTTACACCACTTTGAATATTTCTTGCCATTCTCTCTGGACTGCAAAGTTTCTGTTGAGAAATCAGCTGACAGTCTTATGGGAGCTCCCTTGTAGGTAACTACTTTTCTCTTGTTGCTTTTAAGATTCACTTTGTCTTTAATCTTTGTCATTTTAATTATGATGTGTCTTTGTGCGGGCCTCTTTGGGTTCATCTTGTTGGGGACTCTTTGTACTTCCTGGACTTGTTATGTTTGTTTCCCTTCACCAGGTTAGGGAAATTTTCAGTCATTACTTTCACAAAAGGTTTTTAACTCCTTGCTCTCTCTCTTCTTCTTGCACACCCATGAGGCAAATGTTGGTATATTTGATGTTATCCCAGAGGTTCCTTAAACTATTCTTCATTTTTTAAAATTTTTTCTTTTTTTATTGTTGTTCAATTACAGTTGTCCCGATTTTTCTCCAGTTGCTCTCCCCTGCCCCGCCCATCCCCTTGCTCCCTCAGTCATTCACTACCCTGTTGTTCATTGCCATGGGTGCTTTATACATGTTCCTTGACTAGGTCTTTCTCCCTTTTCTTTTCACTTTTTGTGTTCTGATTGTTTTTTTTTTTTTTCCTGCTTCCTTATCTTCCAAATTGCTGATTCTCTCCTCTGCTTCATCTACTCTACTGTTGATTCCTTGCAATGTAGTCTTTATTTCTGACTGGTACTTTTTTGTTTTCTATCTCCATTTTTATGTTTCTTATCTTTTTGTTAAAGTTCTCACTGAGATCATTGAGCATCCTTATAACCAGTGTTTTGAACTCTGCATCTGGTAGATTGCTTATCTCTATTTTGTTTAGTCCTTTTTCTGGAGTTTTGTTCTGTTCTTGCATTTAAGACATGTCTCTTTGTCTCTTCATTTTGGCTGTCTCCTTATGTTTGTTTGTATGTATTAGGTGGAGTTGTTATGTCTCCCACTCTTGACAGAGTGGGCTTATGTAATAGGAGTCCATGAAGGCCCAGTGGCACATCCTTCCTGTTTACCGAAGATGGACTCTCCAGATGTGCCCCTCATGTGGGCTGTGTGCACCCTCCTGTTGTAGTTGAGCCTTGATTGCTGTAGGCACATTAATGGGAGAGTACTAAAGACAGGCCAATCAGCTGGGAGGAGTGGTTGCAACCATCATGGAGGATCAGCTGTGGAGAGGCAGGTTTCAGACAGCAGAACTACTCATATCAGCAGGGCTATGGTGCCCGCTGAGTCTGCTTCTTGAGTGCATCACTTTGTGGTACAAAGTACTGGGTGGTACTTTGGTGTGGTCTGAAGTTGTCTACTGGTATATACTGTCTCTGGGGCCTCCCAGGAGGTATAAGCTAAGGTCAGCCACAGCCTGAGACCACCCAGCATGACTACAAAGCTATCTGCAGGTGGCTGCTAATTGTGCTGAGCTTGGAGGTGCCCAGGAGGTGCCAAACTGTGAACCAAGACCGGCTACAGCTAGTGCCAAGCCTGGGGCCACTTAGCCCCAGAGAGGTTCAGGGCATGCTAAAGCCAGATGCTGTTTGTTTGAGAGATTTTAGGAAAGTCTGATACATGAACCAAGACAGGCCATTTGTATACAAAAGCCACCGGAAAAGGCCCACAAATTGGGTGTGATAGGGTATCAGAGAATCACGAGGGCAGGGCAAACCATGTTAGCCAGGTAGATGGAGATTCAGATATGGCACCCACCTGCTGATTTGGTGGGGGCAGGGATCACAAAAAGAACAATGGTGCCAGCCAATACTTGTGTCTGGGAGAAAGCTGCCCCTTCAGCCCTGGCCCCAATGCCAGACTATTCAGTTTCTTCCCACACACCCCTGGTGCCTTCTGACTTGCTGCCCCAGTGCTGGAGGTCACAGCAAGTGAGTCCATCAACAACTAAATCCTTGCTTGGGTCTTTTAAGAGTAATTATCTGGGACTCCATGAGACTCCATCTCATTCAGTCACTATCCCCATTGGATTTTACAACCAGAAATTAAAGGGACTTTTCTTCTTGGCACTGAAACTCTGGACTGGGACTACTTGTTCCTCAGGAGGACCCTCCATAGCCAAGGTACCCCTCTCAATTTTTAAGCACAACACATGGGTGTGGGACCAGTCTTATCTGGGTTTCTGGTTCTCCTACCCGTCTTTTCCTTAAGTTATAGCATTTCTATTTAGTTAGATTTCAGGCAGTTATGAACAACAGTTGTTCTGTACTTTAGTTGTAATTTTGATATGGTTGTGGGAGGATGAGAGTATCACGTTTACCTATACTGCCATCTTGGCTGCAAGCCCAATGTCCACCTTAATAATGTGATTCCCAATGACTGTGGGCTTGTTTCAGATAAATCAAATTACCTCAAGGAATGAAGGTATGTGATTGCTGAGACTTTATATAATTTAAATAAAATTCATAAAGAGAAGTAGAAAAATGACTTTTGCTCTATGGCAGCCTCAGTGAAACAAGTCTGTGTGACCTAAAATGATTACTGTAGTTTGTTTTTTCGTTTTTACCTACAGGAAGGTTTCTGTCCTTCACAGGTAAAAGTTTAAACATTACAAAAGGAGATCAGAAGATTTCAGTACTTTGGAGGAAAGCATTTTACTATCAGCTCAAGAAATCTAGTACTTTTCTAGAAGTAATTTTTGGGGAAACCCATGGTTGAAGTGCAGACCTAAGAAAAAATAAGTCATAGCAGTAAGTGCACTCATACAAAAATTGTAAGCACTATTAATTCTGAATCTGTTTTCAGTCACTAAATACACTAGATAGCATTTAAATGAAGATCATGACAATTTCTATTTAGTACAAAGCAGAACTTTTTGGGGGACCCTATGGGAATTTAGAATCTTACAGTGAATTCTTTAACAAAGTAACCTATTCTACTTTTCATACTTTGTTTCCTTGGAGCAAGGGACAGCTGTCAATGGCCCTAAAAACTTCTTTGTAGTCTGCCTTATTCCTTTTACCATTTACTTTCATAAAATATAACTGTTATACATAGTATATAAATGCTAATACATCAATATTTTACTTTTGAATGAAACTCATTCATCTATTTATTAATCAGCAAATATTTATTGAAGCACTGTTCTAGATATAAATATGGATGATGATTTACCCCTCTTCACTTTAAATTATCTACATAGACAATGCACATAGAATTAAGCTACATGCTACACAAAAGGTAGAGGTTTGCTTCCACAACCTGGCAAGAAACATTTAAGCAAGGTGTAAACCTTATTCACAATTCAGAATTAAATCAGAAATGCTCTGCTGAAACCAGTAATTTCAGGTTTCAATTTTCTTTTACCTTCTTTATTCTCAAACCAGCTATAAATCATATCACTACCCGTTCATTCTTCTAAGACATGGGAACATTTAATTGAAGGTTCTGTTTATTCTTTCTCCAAACTAGTAAGTAAATTTAAATAAAATATTCTTGGGGTTAAAGGAACATGCCATTTCTTTTAAAGTTGTCAACACTCTAAAAATGTGAAAATAGGAAAACCAAAAGAAGGTTTGTCAATGTATAATTTTAAACATACAGATTAGCTTTAACCCATGGACTTTTCAGCACACAACCCAAGAATTCTGTCAAAGTAAAAAAGAAAATTAAAGAGTAGGAGAATTGGGAGAGGGGGACATGAAATATCAGTGTTTATAAAATAGTTCCTTTTCTCTGAGCTAGGCAGTTATGTCAATTCAATAAACCAGAGAAGTTTAATAGGTTTCAATCAGTCCTTTTTTTTCCTTCTTGTATTTTTGTCAATTAGTAGTTCATTTTTTTGTTACAGAGAATTAAATGGCAAGTCCAGGAAAACCAAGTTCCTCTTTAAGTTGAGCAGTGAGCCTTGCAGCTAATACAGAGTTGACAACATGGACTACAGCCCCCGATTGCTCCAGCAGTGTGACTGCAAGCAAGCCCCTCAGTATCTGTGAACTTTTACATCCTCATCTGTAAATGGGTATAAAAACACTATCTATCTCAAACAAGCATCACTTCAAGGATTACTGGCACTTTCTATGTGCATGGAAAGGTGCGAAATTCTCATGGTAACTGGAGAATAATTCCTGACCTCAAGCTTATAAGTGTAGACGTGGAGGGAAAGTAGGCGCTGATACAGTTGTTTTTGTGTGGTTGTTGTTACTGTTTCGTATTTGGGTGAGAGAATTAATGCAGGGTGGGATGCTCAAAACTAATAAAACAAACTTTGGTAAATTCAATATTCAAAACACCTTCAGTTTCTCTACGATCCTTAAATGTTTATTTTAAAGTCTTTTAAGGGAAAAACAAGGTAGGGGAGAATCATATGTGCACAATCATGAAAGGCAAAAGAGGAAACTTAATAAAAAATAAAAGGCCAAGATTTATGCCTCAGGAACTCAATGCATTATATTAAATGAAAAATGAAAAAGTGAAAAAGCCAGAGAAAAGGGGAATTCCCAATTTATTTGGAAGCACTGTGAAGCTCTCCATATAATCACAGTTTCTTTCTTATATTATTTTGATGACAATGTTCTAAAGTTTATATAGCTCTGCCCTCTAAAACAGAGCAAAATAAAAGGAATTTCACCTTCATTGCTGATTCAAGTCACACTGGCATCTTGCTCAATACTATCAATGAACTTTCGCTGCTACTTGGTTGCTTGTACCTCACAGTATCCCCCATCTGTACCTCTTAAACCTCAAATCTTTTGGCTCCAATGTTTGGGGACTACAGAAAAGATAACTAGGTAGATAAGATTTGGTACAAGTTTTATGGATTTATAAAATTAATAATTTGGTCGTGGTGAAACACGTGGGTTTTCTTTGAATAATCTGCATAAATTTTAATGCAAACACTTTGTGACATCTTTTAGGCAGCTCAGAAGCCTTTCCAGTTTACTCTCTACCCCTCAGCTGTGTTTCAGACAGCCGAATTTACCTGATACATGACCTCCAGATAAGTGAGGCAGTACTATACTACATCACTAGATCCTAGGAAAAATAAAAAATATTCCCTTCAATGAAACGTGGCTGGGGGCTGGGGGGATTCCTTAAACACATTTCATTTTCTGACTTAGAGATCACTGTTTATTATAACAATGATTTTATAAAAAGAGCACTGTTTGCAAGTAACACAAAACTCCGTGGCATCTTATCATTTCACTGTGCTTTGAGCCAGCTTTCAAAATCATCTGAGAGTAAGGGATTCTATTAGTTACATGCATTACACACTGGAAAACAAACAAGTGCCACTTTACATAGTTCAACCAATTCATGACATGACATCTCTATAAAGTAGGAAGAAAGATGATCTTAATTATATCCTATTTTCTGTGACTATGTGGAACTAACTATACCTAACTTTCCCTAACCTTTTTCTTTCACTATTCATGGTAATGGAGAATACCACTTGGTGATACTGTGAAAGCAGTTCCATTTAAGATCATAAAGAAGTAAAACAACAACAATAAATATGTAATAGAAATTTTAAGTTATTTAATCATGGAAGACCACTGAGAAAAAAACAAATCATAATACTCATCACCTTCAAAGTTAATACTTGTTGGGAGCATACGACATGAGAGCCACTAGGCTAAGGCCTCTAGTCAGTCCTTGCAGCAGCCTAATAAGGAGGTTCAGTTATCAATTCAGTTTCACAGGTGAGTTAAACAGGCTTAGTTAGGGAGGCAAGGAGCTTGCTGGTGCAATCAGACCCATCACAGAAGAAAAATCCTGCTTTCCTCACAAAAAGCTTTTGTTTTTACAAGGAGGTGGATGAAACAACAATTCTATCATTTTTGATCAACATACTTGTGTATCTTTTCTTGATTTTTAAGAAGAGATGAAGTTATCGGATGGCGGAGAAGGGCAACCAAAAAATTTCCTATACATAGAAAACAAAAACTTTGAGGGGGTGTTTTCAGATTAGTTTCTACTATTGACACAGGGATAAGATTTTCTACTTTAAGGTAATTATTCCTGCTTTAATTTTCTCATCATTTACTGAGTAGATGTTCCATGCAAACTTGAATAGGACATGTTCCCTACCTATAAGAAGCTAACAGTCTAGTGCAAAAGACAGAAACATAAGCAGAGAATATACAACAACGTGATGTGACACCCACATGAGATACTGTAAGTGAGTTAAGGTCAGGTGGCAATTGGTTAACTATCAGAAAAAAAAATATTTGTTTCTTGTTCCTATGCTACTTCATTTAAAATTTCAAGGACTCTATTTTTGGTAAACCTCAATTTAAATAACATGCCTTAGACATTAAGCACATTCTCAAGACATTGAAAACAGATTAATATCACCACTAGATAGGTGGTTTTTCTCCACATCACCTTTAGTAAGCAGTTCTCCACTGAATCTCATGTTCTGATCATTGGAAGGCAGGATGCTATATAAATATGCTGCTGCAATGTACTAAACCATTAATAGTAGTCTTAATATAGCTAAAATCACAGGACTATGAACTTAGAGTAAATCATACTCAGAAAATACTTCAAAAAATATCTACTCCTACTGTCTGCAGTATCAATACTTAAAGCAACAAGATCTAAAGAACAGTGTATTTAAAACAAAACTACCTTCCTACATAAAATAAAGAACATATACTGACCCTAGCTTAGAACACATCCGACATTTCTTGTCCCTCTCTCACCAAAAATAAAATAAGACTCAAAGTGATTTGTGTCAGCACAAAACCAGAATTGTCTGGTTTTGATAATACTTAAAAAGTCAGACGACTGTCATCTAAATCCTATCTGAAAAATAACATTCATGGCACAGCAAGAACTCTGACAATCTCTTATTTGTGGTAAAGTAGCAGAGGAGGCTAAAGCCCCTCTTAACACAGGTTTAAATGTCTCAAAGATCTTGACACATTTCATCCTACAGCATCAGGGATGGATGGGAGTATAATTCTCTAAACAATGTGAGCAGAAAATCAGACATTGTCTCTAAAATCTAACTGAAGTAAGGAAAATTTGTTGTAGATCCTTGCAGGAAATATATTAAAAAAGCAAAAAACAATGATATTGACAACAATTTCTCATGTCAACTCAGAAAGTATTGAACAAAAATCTTGACTGTAAACCTAATTTTACATTAGGCCATGACCATCTGTATCTACTACACAAAAGTATCTGCAGACAATAGTGATTATGTCTGCTAGGTTTTGCTGAATGATGATTAGCATAGGTACAGAATGTACAATATCTTCCCAAATGAAGAAAAAGGAATTGCAAATCTATCAAAATAACCCCATGCTTCCCAGAAACAAAAAAAATGGAAATGCTCAAATGTTATAAAAAAGCAAGTATTTGTCAGACACATGCATGATGTGATCTCAAAGGGTAAAAATGTGTGTGTGCAAAGGACTGAGCCCTTGATATTAACTAGAAAGAAGTGAGCTAGATACTCTAACCAGTTATTATCATCATCTTTATAAATAACTCAGGCCCCAAGAAAAAGAGCATGTTAGCTACTGTTTAAGTTCACTATCAACTGTGGGACTTTGTAAATCAAAGCTGATGGACAGATCATTGGTTAGGAAAAGCCTAAGGTCCAGAAGACTGCTAACTGTCCACTAGTTCATTATCCTCTTCCTCTTCCATGCAGCCTGGCACAAGGCTGGCCTGCTCCTCTGCATTTCCCAGCCCTCCCTGCAGCTCTGTTGGCCAGGTGACAACGTTCTTTCCAATGTGAGCAGGGCCTAAAATGCAAGCTGCTCCTCCTCAACTCTCTTCTTTCCCCATTCCAGGAGGTTGAACTGGTATGACCATAACAACTCCAAAAGCTAATTGTAGGCAGTGGCATAGCCTCCATTATCCTTGGTCACCAAATGGCTCAGTGGAGTTAGGCTCTCCATAGACTTAGAACATACACTCTAGACTATTAGGTAAAAGAAATAAACTTTCTAAATATTCAGGTCACTGCAAATTTGAAGCTTTCTATCCTTACTAATACAGTCCCAGAGAACTGCTAATAGAGACAGATGCAAGAGTACTGATAACAATATTATGCATAATGTTCTCAACTGACTCATCGAGAGTGACCACTTCATCTTCAAGGTCAACCAACTGAGTTCCACTGGGGCACCAGTGCCCAGGAATATCCCTGTACAAACACCACCACTGCCTTGGTTGGCTGTAAACTTGTAAGCCTAGGGGAGGGCAAGGAGGGAAGCCATTCTCCTCAGACTTCTCTAATCAAAGCTCACTGGTAAATACTGTGTAAGGGTAAGAGGGTCAACATTGGGGGAGAAGAGAATTGTCGGGAACCACTAAGTAATTAAATTAATGAGCTCAGGTTCCTATTATGCATCAACATAGTCACTTTTTCTTCTCCTCCTCAGTAAATTATTTCTTCTATGAATGTAAAAAGTTCAGACACACAAAATAATTGCCCCGGCCCTTCAACATCAAAGGACATGCCTCATTATAATTGATGTAAGTGAGCCTTATTAATTTCTGAAAAACAAGTGAGCCTTGGAAGACAAGTGTCTAAGACTATATATGATCCTGTGGAAAAAGATCACATATAGTACTTATTTATGAAAGAATTACTTTAAGTGCCTCCCAGGTGCCGTGTAGGATGGCATGGACATGGTGGTAAACAGTGCACATAATTCCTGTGCTTGGGAGCTGTGAACAGTGGCATTCCTAGAGCCAGCTTGTATAATAGACATAGCACCAGAGAAAGATGAACAGTAACAAAAACACCCACCGAGCAATCATGCACACACATTGCCAGGAAAAGTACACTGCAAAGAGGAGTTTGTTTCATAGGCCAAGTGACCATACAAAAACAATAACACTACGGCTAAGTCAATTCTGACCATGACATCCTGGCATCTAGAACAAATGGTCTCTTTGAGTGAGAACTTGTTTAGTAAATTAGGGAAGTTCATGAAATGTTAAAAATGCCAACCAAGCAACTGGGATGTAAATTGTGATCTGATTCAGAGCTGACATGCTAAACAGTTTCATTTAGGTACAACTCTCAGCAGAGCTGGGAATACACACAATAGAAACAGATGCTTTGAATCATCTCAAAATAGTATCCTTTGTGGCACTAAAATCAATTTCCTATACCTTTACTAACCATTCTACCAAAAGAAAAAAGGGAGAGGAAGAGAAAGAAAAATCTTGTTTTAATCAAATGTCCTCCCATTGAGGCAAAATTAAACCCAACCCTATTAAACAGTACATATTTATGTTCAATTTTTTATAATTAGTGTTGCTTTGATAGAAGGGATGACAGCAGGACAGGATGAGACATGGTCCATTTTCACTGTGGAGAACTATGAAGTTTTTGACTTGTCCAAGGGAACTCAGGGAAACCTGACAAGATCTGTTATGTGAAAACATGAGAGTCCGATTCTTGTCCAAACTAGCCTAGAAAACTGCAGGAGAACAGATTCTCTTACTTAGGAATTTTACCTACTTATCCAAACACCCAAACTGTTGTTCCTACCGCTTCACAGATTGTTAAATTCACAGGGCCACCTCACCTAAGAATCTTCAGTGAAGCTTTAAATATACTTTATGAAGGGTGCCCGTAGAATTGGATTGGAAATTCAACTACACTACAGTCTCATCTGTTTCGGAAAAAAAAAAAAAATTCAAAATCCCCCCAAACAAAATAGAAATGAGAACACACACTGAATATCTAAATACTACAGCGTGTTACATCTCTCCTGAAGGAGAAAAAAAGTTGTTCAGTCCCCTTTCATTCAGGGACACCAATTAAAGACACAATTGTTTTTTTCTTTTCTATTTTGGTTATCTTGACCTACCACAAAAGCTCATATTCTAGTGAAAAACTATAAATGTAATAATACAATACAATTTTCACCAGGCTGGGAGAGTGTTTTCTAGAACAAGTCTCTCTTCCTGCTTCCCAATGTTGATTTAATGCAAAGCCATACCAGTAGGCAGACATTCTGTGAAGAGGCTACCTAGAAAGTTACATACAACTAGAACCTAAATAAGTTTGCCAGCCATGGCCATGCCTGGGAATATCCTACACCTTCAAAAGGTTTTTCGAGTTATTTGGCTTTTAGAGACTTACCCCTATCATTTGAGACAGGCAAGCTAAACTTGTATTCTAGAACGTCTGATTACAATTACGTTAGCTAGAAAAATCAGTAACATATCCCTGGATAATGAGAAAAGGAGATCAGCTTGGAGGAGTAAATGACTCAGTAGCCAAGGGTGCATTTCACATAAGAACAAGGCTCCGTTTCACACCTAAGCTTGTTAACATTTTTCATTCTCTCTGTGACAGCCAAAGAAGGGTGGGGAAGAAGCAGAGGTTTAGGCCACAGTCTGTGCTAGCTCTGAGGCAGAACACCAGTCCCTTCCACCTGGTACCTTCTCTTGCTAAAGCCAAGAGGAGACACAGGCATCCAAAGCAGTATTAAGCTAATGTAGGGAATTTCACCCAGACACATAGAGGAATAAACTCATCCTTAAATGCAATGTTGTTATGAACAGTATTTTGAACATTAACCCCAGGAAGCTATTATTTTCCTTTAGCTTTCCTTAGCGAGGATACCTAGTTGACTGTGATGTAACAACACAAATTCCAATGATTTATCCTAGGGCCCTCAAGTAAAGATTTAGTGTACCGGACATCGAGAGAAGCCCTGCTTAAGTTCCTTGGAAGTGTTCTACTAACACCTTTTACAAGGAATAAAACTTCACTATGTAGCAAGATCAAATGGAGAAAAACTGCCACATGCTATATTGACTTCCCAATCTGAAAAAGTTAATGAGTTGCTGATCACAAGCATCTCAATTGTAAAACCACAGTGTGTGCATGTTATGAAATTACTCTACAAAAGATTACTTAAGCAATTTTACAATAAAAAATATCAAAACACCAAGAAAATGAGATGAATATGAATATGAAACAACACCTAGGATGTCTTATTTTAAGAAGAAAAAAACAGATCTTCAACTTCAACAATGATTTTTTCAACTGCAAGACGAGATCAGATAAGCATCCAGGTCATCTTCATAACAAAATATTATATATTTTACACAGGCAAAATAAGCCCAGCCACAGAAAATTTATCTTCCATTGCCCCTTCAGCCACACAGAGAGCATGCAAAAATCCATCCGTAGGCACTCTTCAAACGGTGGTACTGAATATACAACACCTGGCGATGAACAAGAAAAATGTAAATGGGGCCCATGGGTCTCTAAAGAGCAGTTTTTAACTGGGCCATAAGCTAATAAGAACAGTTATAAACTGTGAACAACCAGTGCCCTACTAGGAGGAACATTTATCACACTAACACGCCTGTGAAGTGCAGAGGGCTCATCCGCATTCTCTCTGCAGTTTTTATTGGAATGTTAATTGTTCAAACTGTAGAAAAGGAGGCATAAGGAATGGCTTTTACCATCATGTGTTAAGTTTATTTTTGTTCTTCTGACCAGTTCCCCAGGGGCAGGAAGGCTAATGATTGTTCTTTATCATCAACTGCGAAGGATATTTACATCTGTCCTGTAACCATGACAGCTGTGTCACTAATTCCCTAACCGCCTCCAGCACACGAGCCAATCAGCTGGCATGAGGCTGCAGGATGGAGTGCCCTGCAGTCATTATTCACCAAGCACTTTCATTAACAAACTGCCCTTAATTACAGAGGTAATTGCAAAATTATTTCATAGCAGCAATTATTTTTCTCAGCCAATCCAGGCTATTTAAGTAGGGCATTGCCTATGAAAGTGGCAAAAGGCCAAGTAATCTATAACCAAAGATATGTTTTAATTGTACGACAAACTTAATTTCCAAATATTGCATCAGAGAGCTTTGAAATTATATTCTACATCCCATTACACATTCCATACACGCACACACAGATACCAATAAAACGAACCTTCTCTACTTCTTTATTTTAATTTGAAAGCAAAATGCGTAACAGTCACATTAAGTAGCTAAACTAATGCTATTGTCTAGCAAAGTAAAAATAATGAGTTTCTAGATCTAAACCTATACCTTGAGAATTGCTGAACACACTAACTCATCCATTTTAGAGAGACTTCAACTTCCCCCACCTATTCCTTTCACTCAAGAGCCCTTTGTCCTTTCATATTTATTTACTTTCACATCCAGCTATAATAAGGAGTCCTGATATGCCTATTTATCTGTTGGCCTCATAAACAAAATCATAAAGGGGTTTCTAGAAATCACACCTTAATATTCAAAATTATAAAATGAAATACATCCATTTAGTTTCCTTGTGTTTCAACTTGAGAATTATTCAACATTTATCCTGAAGATGAAACTAGAGTCACAATGACCTATTTGGAGAAGAGTGAATTTTCAATGAAGTTAAGGACAAAGAAATGTGTGATTTGGAGAGACTAGGGAGGTGTAGCTGAAACAAGATAAAGCTATTAATACAGGAGTCAGGTTATATAAAGACTTGAAGACCATTCTAAAGAGTGTGGGTATTACCTAGTAGAGAGGAAAGTCCTGTCAAAAGCAAGGGATAAAACAGCTTGAATTCGGATTCTGGCAATGGACATGGAAGGACATAAGCTGAGAAATCCATGAACAAAATTTGCAGGTAGAATTATACGTGGTGACTGTTAAATATGGACAGCAATAAAGAGCTATTCAGAGACTGTCCTGGAAGGAAGAAGTAAAACTCTCATTATTTGCAGAGGACATGATACTACATATAGAGAACTCTAAAGATCACACACACACACACATGCAAGCACAAAGACTATTAGAACTGATAAATAAATTCAGAACAGAATAGAGGGCCAGAAATAAACCCACACCTTTATGGTCAATTAATATTTGACAAAGGAGGCAAAAATATACAATGGGGTAAAGAGAGTGTATTCAATAAACAGTGTTGGGAATATTGGACAGATATGTGCAAAAAAATGAAACTAGACCACCTTCTTGCATCATATACAAGAATAAACTCAAAATGGATTAAAGACTTAAATGTTAGATTCAAAACCATAAAAATCCTACAAGAAAACAGAGGCATTAAAATCTCAGAGATTTCTCTCAGTAATAATATATATTTATATATTATATATTTATATATTATTTATATTTAAATATATGTTTACATATGTTTTATATATATATTTTTGATGTATCTCCTCGGGTAAAGGAAACAAAAGAAAAAATAAACAAATGGGACCATATCAAACTAAAATGTTTTTGTGCAGCAAAGGAAATCATCAACAAAATGAAAAGAAACCCACTGAATGAGAGAACCAACGACACATATGATAAGGGGCTAATATGCAAAACTTACAAAGAACTTGTAAAACCCAACACCAAAAAAAAAAAACAAAAAACAAACAAACAAACAAAAAAACAATCTAATGAAAAAATGGGCAAAGGATCTGAGTAGATACTTCTCCCAAGATGACATACAGTTGGCCAATAGGCATAAAAAGATGTTCTACGTCACTAATCATCAAAAAATTCAAATTAAAAACCACAGTGAGATATCACCTCACACCTGTCAGAATGCCTATCATCAATAAATCAACAGATAACAAGTGTGGGTGAGAATAAAGAGAAAAAGGAACCCTTCTGCACTGTTGGTGGGAGTGCAGACTGGGGCAGCCCCTGTAGGAAATGATATGGAATTTCCTCAAATAATTAAAAATGTAACTGCTTTTTTAATCCAGCGATTCCACTTCTGGGGATTTATCCGAAGAAACTTGAAACACTAATTCAAAAGAATATATGCACTGCTATGTTCACTGTAGCGTTATTTACAATAGCCAAGATTTGGAAGCAGCCCAAGTGCCCAAGAGTAGATAAGGAGATTAAAAAGAGCTGTGGAATACTACTCAGATGTAAAAAAAAGAAGACAATCTTACCTTTTGTGCAGCATGGATGGATCTGGAGAGTATTAAGCTAAGACAAAGACAAATGCCATATGATTTCACTTATATGTTGAATCTAATGAACAAAATAAACTAACAATCAAACTAAAAATGTAACTAATAAATGCAGAGAACAGACAGCTGCAGAGGGGTAGGGTCAGGGGGAGTGGCTGTAAAAGGTAAAGGGATTAAGCAAAGAAAAAATAAAAACCTCACATACACAGGCAACAGTATGATGATTACCAGAGGGAGGGGAGGGTGGGGGGGGCGGGGATTGAAGAGAGTAAAAGAAGCATAAATGGTGATGGAAGGCAACTTGACTTGGGATGGTGAACACACAATACAATATACAGATTATATATTATAGAATTCTTTACCTGAAACCTACACAATTTTATTAACCAGTGTCACCCCAATAAATTCAATAACATTTTTTTTTAAAAGAGATGGGTCTGAAGTTTCTAGCTTGTAAGAATAGGTAAGTGCTGAGCTAGGGAAAGCAAAGAGAATGTAATATACACTGGAACATTTTTAGTTTTAAGTATCTATAAGATATTAACCTAGAGAAAATCTAAGGGAAAAGAGGTCAGCGCCCCTGACTAAATAGTCACATATTGCATGTTTTAAAAATTCTTGTGGCACACTGGTTGAAAATTGCTGGAGTATACACATCTTAACAGACTTTCTTACTTCTTCTAATATGAAGATAATGTGAAATATTCAGCATCATTGTAAAAAGGAAGTATTATCATTAGATAAGCAAGCTGAATGATAATTAACATATTACCAGTTTTAGAAAACTAAAATAAATAATTCTAACATTCCTAAAATTCTAAGGCATAATATAATCTTCCTGTTGAGGTCTCATTTGGGGGCCCATTAGGATGTTTTTATTAAACAAAGCTACAAAAGAATTGTAAAGGTACCTATATACTGAGTAAATGGAAAATAATCTAGTTCTGTATTTCTGAAATTTTAATTAGATAAGCATGTAGTTCTCAAAAAATAAAATACCAATGATTTTGCAATAAAGTATTGCAAATTATTTTCCATATAAAAATAATTTGCAATTTCTCCTGTCAAAATCATTAATAATTTATAGGCTAAAATTAGTTATATATTAGATTTCCTGTGCAGTTGGATGTTTATACATCTTTCCCTAATACACATGGTGAGTATTAACCACCAGTTAATAAGGAATAACCTTTTATTCCTACAAGAAGAATTACAAAATAGTGTTTACACTATTTTTATATCTTCAATGCTCCAGTGTATTGGAGTTGGTAGGAATCCAGAAAAGAAATGCTTCATTTAATTAATTATAAAAGGTTTCCAAAAAGAGTATTTGGTAAGATGATGCAGATACAGGTTTTGTGGTGACAGCACTTTTAAAAATCAAAGTAAATAATTTCTTTATATAATTTAGAAAAAAATCAATATAAAATGTAGGTTTTCTGAAAGAGAAATTATGCCCTTTGTTAAAATATTATTTTTAAAGTTCATGATTTAAATACAACTCCAAATCTAGTCTCTGTAGCAGAGGGATGAGACAAATGGAATCTCTATCCAAAGCAATGATAGCTATATTTTAAAATATCCATAGTTCATACTTTTAACAACATTATAGCCAGTAAGTGAATGTATTTCATTTTGATGATTTCATATATTGCATTAATGAAAAATTGAGGCCTATTATCTTAGGATCTAAAATATTGTGTAATTACAAGTTTTATGCCAGCTTTCAAGTAACTCAGTTTTTCAAAGATAGTAAAGGGAAAAGGATCTGAAGTAGACAGACAATCTCTCCCGTAACAATGAGGGAAAGTAATTCAACTTAACAATCTGGTTTTCTCCCTGAAGAGCTGCATGATCAATGAGAAGCACCGGACTGATTCTATATTCTCTCTGCTTATGTATGTTTTTAACATCCTCTGGAGTAAATATACTGGCGGTAAGCACACAGTACTTGGGAGAAAATGCATATTGTAGGACACTCTCTAGGCTCTCCATAGTGACTAAAAGCAAACATAATAAAACAACCTGCCATAAATTCAGTGCTTCTCCATTTACCTAGTCTTCTGTGAGTACTTTAAAACATGCAAATCGTATTCCAATGCATTCTTAAAGTTGGACCCAGATTACATAAAAGAATACCAGGATAATAAAAATCTTCATAGGCTTTACTTGCAAATATTGAAGACTAAAGATAGGCAGTAAACTACTACAACGATATAACGTCATGGATTCCTCTTCCTAACATGCTGGTTCCAATAGCTACTAACTACTAGAACTTCCTGTGGTATTCAAGTCCTCCAAGATTTTCTGACTACATTAATACCACACGCTTGTCTTCCTGGTAATTCTGCAACAGCAGTGTGACACTCCAGGCAAAGCATTCCATAGGGTTAGAGCAAGGCTTGAGGGAACCAGAGGAATGCAATCATCACCCACAAATACACCATCTGCTGTGTCTTACTGCTTAATTAAACTAAAACTCGTAGGGTCTTAACTCTCACAGCTCATAAAAATAAAGGTCACAAAAGAGTATTAGCCCTATGGATCATTCACATAACATACAGCTGCTAACGTATGTTTTGCCAACCTATCACTCAAAAAACAAAAAAGAGAAAGAAATACATCTAGCTGATGTCAAAGTATAGCACCTCTATCAGTCTATTAGAACAATGACAGGATAGCTGAATTGCGTAAACACTATTCCATTCTTGCCAATTGTTCTTTACTTCTCTCTTATAGCAGTTTGCAAAAAAATTCTTCCACACATTATAAGACCACTCATGAATTAGTTTGTTATATCCATTTATATCCCTCCCTTCCTCCTTCCCTCCTCCCTTCCTTCCTGAACCATTTTTCAAGGACTTTCTTACGTAAGGCACTGTGTTGAGTACTTTGGAAGATACAAAGATGAAAGAGACTCATACTCTGAGTATGTACAGCTGCTAATGACTCCAGTATATGTGTGTATAATAACTTTATTGAAATATAATTCATATACCATACAATTCACTCAGTTCAAGTATACAATTCAATGCCTTTTTGTATGTTCAGAGTTGTGCAACTATCACCACTATCTGATTTCAAAACATTGTCTTTATATCACAAATAATTTTACACCCATCAGCAGCTACTCTTGCTCTGCTCATCCCACAGCTCCTAGAAAACCACTAATCTAGTTTTTGTCTCTATAGCTTTGCCTATTCTGGACATTTCATATAAATGGAATCAAACAATATGGGGCCTATGGGCTTCTTTCACTTAGCATAATGTTTGCAAGGTTCACCCAATGTCACAGCGTGTATCAGTATTTCATTCTTTTTTGTTGCTAAGTAATATTCGCTTGCATGGATATACCACATTTTGTTCATCCATCAGTTGATGAGCATTTATTTGGGTTGTTTCCATTTTTTTGTTATAATGAATAATGCTGCTATAAACATACATGTTAATGCTTTTATGTGGACATATGCTTTAATTCTCTTGGGCATATATCTAAAAGTATAATTGCTAGGCTGTATGATAATTAATTCTATGCTTAAATTTTGAGAAACTGCCAAGCTGTTTTCCAAATCAGGTACACTATTTTACATTATCACAAGCAAGGTATGAGGATTCCAATTCCTCTACATTCTCATATCCTCAGCCAACACTTAGTACTGCCTTTTCTTTTTTTTTGGTCCCCCTAGTGGCTGTGAAGTAATATCTCACTTTGACTTTGATACGCATTTCTCTAGTAACTATTAATGTTGACTATCTTTTCATGTGCTTATTGTACATTTATATGTGTTCTCTGAAGAGATGCATTATATATTTTGAGCAACTTTTAATCAACCATTTTGTAGAAATATATGAAGTATTGTAATTGTAATCTTCCAGCACCAATGTGTGATATTTTCCAAAACACTAATATTTTCTTACCCTTAGGTTCCTTAGAAGCTTAAATTTTTAACACAAATGTTTAAATACAGAGAAGTCTTAAAATTTGATAGTGTAACTTAATGGGGGCGATGTGGGTTGGTAGGTAAAATTTCAATTGACTCATTGGTTCTTTCCAGCTAATAGCCCACTTCCCAAATCTACTGGAAATCAACTAATAAGAATTTCTGAAGAATATAAATGACTTGGAAGTAGTTGAGTTATGGGAAAGTTAAGAAGATGAAGCGATAGTAAAAAAAAAAAAAAAAAAGAAACACAAATTCAGCTTCAGAACAAGGAAGTTCAAGAATGTTATAGAACAAGCAACAAAACTTGGCAGATTCAGACTTCAACAATGGTGAGGTTTTGAAGATAACTAAGGGTTATTTCTTAGGTAAGTGAATAAATTATGGTGTCAGTAGCCCAGAAGAAGAGGAAGGAAGGGGTAGGAGGGGAGCAAAACAAAATGCAGACCCACTGAAAGAGGAATAATTATGTGGTGGTGGGTTTTGTTCCTCTTTTAAGAGAAAAGATTTGTAAAAGAAAAAAAAAAATGGGATCGATCCAATCTGAGCCACAGTGGCTTTGGTCTGGGATATCTAAATTGGCATCCCAGGGCAGAAGAGGAGAGAGCCAAACATAGAACCCAGTAAGATGGAGCTCCGAAGAGGGTCTGGGTTAGAGACCCTTGTGGGAAAAGAAAGAGCTGCAGTCTGTTCCCACAACAAAGAGAAAAGCTCTACATTGTTCTTACCTCCTTTCAAGCCCAATCATTCTAGTTTGAAACAATGGGGAACTTAATTCTGTTATATAGTTATGAGATACTGATGAACGAAAATAATTGGTCTTACATCTGTACAAGTAATCACATGCCTCCCTTTAGTCTTCTCTCTTTTCTGAGCTGAACCATGCACCTAAAACTTTCTTTGCTGTGCAGGTTTTTAAAATTTGTAACATTTCTCTCTAAATAAGACAAATAAAAACAAAGCAAGCAGCATCTGCAATAAACATGGAGCTTTGGATGCTACATTTTGTACAAGTAACAAAAGAAGGGAAAACTGTGAAGCAGTCAGCAGTACCTTTACATGCAATATATGCTGGGGCCTTCGATCGATAACTCTGCTTTTTATTGTTGATGTGTCGGTGGAAAAGCTGCATGACAGCAGAAACAGACAGACCTTACAAAGCAATTAAGGGTGAGGAATCTCCTGCCAAACAGCTAGTACAGACGTAACCTTTTTCCACAGAGCTTAGCTTCATTCCATGGCCAAGAAGCAGCTTGATAAATACTATCTGATGAGCAAGTGATCAAATTTACAAAAACTAAAGATGAAGAATGACCAATGGGAGAACCCAGGTGCTATGGAGAGAGGCTGAACTGGTTTCTGTGCTTCGTGCTTCCTGTAGGTGGCGCCAAACTCCTTGAAGAGGAAACAAAACAAAGTTAAAAGGCTGGTGGTGTATGTGTCTATATTGAAGCACTTAAGTATTTGTTTTAGAGTCCGCATTGTTGTTTTCAAGGCAGCTTTTCTTCACTGGTATTGGCAAGCTTTAAATTTCAGAAGTTATTCACCTACATTATGTTATTTACGAGCTTCTTTTTTGCCAAGTGCCCAGCCTCACATTAACCGTTACGTCCAGCCTCCCTGCATGGGTCAACTGTGTCCATCACATGAATGGAAGGTTCACTGCAGCATCTATTAAAAAGATTTTCAAAAGTAAAATAGCATTTTAAAGCCATTTAGGATCCCTTAAGTTGAGATCTGTAGTAGGAAATTGTACAAAACTGCTATTTACATACATCAACAGGAAATAACCCCATTTCTGGTACCCACAATAGCCACAGGTAACCAACAATAACTTGGATTACCTTCTTCAAAGGGCTCTCCCACCCCTATGTGCTCCAGATCTTTCAGGCCTTGTGGTAAAGGCTTCAACTTCCAGAAATGCACCTCAGACATGCATCTCCTGGTGGTCCTGCTCTGGGAGGCAGCCGTGGATCAGATGTCAGTGAGTCCTCAAAAGGGTCCTTGCCAAGAAGCAGTAGGAAGCAGCAGGGAGATAGGAGGGCTGGTCAAGTTGGACTAAAAGGAGCATGAAGAGAAAGAAGTGTGTGTCTGAGCGCACAGACAGGCAAGCGAGAATTAGGTGTTTTGTCCCAGGTTTTCGCTATCATTCTCTAGATCTGATTTTTATAACAAACATTTCCTGCCAACCTCCTAAAATTTTTAAACAGCAGCGGCCAAGACTGACTTCCATTCAGCACAATTATATAAGACCGAAGAGTGCATTGCTCTCATTTTTGGAGCTTTGTTTTAAGCTCCCTCATTAATCTTTCAGTTCTTTCCCATCTCTGCCTGACTACAACTGCCCTGAATTTATCCAAGCCTGCAGTATGCCAGCCTCACTGGTGTCTAAATCACCAAGAGCTGAATACACATTCAACTCATGGGACTCTACAGTTCCATAAGAAAGAGCCAATCACAGCTTAGGAGAAGTCAACCTCTTTTTAATTGTATTCTATGATACTAACAGGCATTCATTACACATGGACCTTAAAACAAGATTTGCTCTTGGCTGCTCATAATTGTATTTCTACAGCAGTTTAAACCGTTGGCACCTGCAATTGCTAGAAGGCCTAAGCTAAGAATTTCTATTATCCCAGTTTCAAGGGTTACATTTAAAATAAAACTCAGAGGGGCAAAACATTACATGCACACATATTTACACAAATTAAATACTATGCACAAGTCAATACCTTCTGCACACAAAACTACATTAAACTCAATTAGCCCTAAGCAAAACTACAGGAAGCAGTTTTTCCGTGAACCAATGAAGCTGTTCTGTATAATAAAGAATAGAAGGACAGCCAGACTACAGAGTTCTGCAGAACTGTCAATAAATGTTTTTAAAAGTCATCAATACTGATTTTTAAATTAATTAATGTAAATGAAATTGACATAAAACAATCCAACTCAAGGAATTTATACACAAATAACCTTTGACTTCTGGGTTCTAATAAAGAAGGGCTTTAAAAAAAGGCATATCTTGGGGGTGGGGGCTGGTGATAGAGGAGAGGGTTTCCAGAAGGGCAGTCCTATGGGCCACAAAACAGTCACCAAACTAAAATACACTTTCCTTCCTGTTATGGTTTCCTACTTGATTATGACCAAAATTAAATTATACAAATATTTCACCAAATATCTTCTCAAACATTATAAATATTAATATAAATGTAATCTCCAATGTGCCCAGCATTTAAAACTCCATTTAAACATCTTGGAAACTAATTTAAGATTTCCATCTAGAATACAAATTCACAAGTTTCCCTTCCTAGTTCTTTTTTGCTCAGCACCCATATTTGCACATTTACTACCGAATGTCAGTTGGTAGCACTTAACGATGATGAATATTAAAAGCATGCTTCTGTCTGCTAAAATATTAGATCCCGGAAACCACTGAATTTGTCATAAGCTACAATTTCAGTGAACAAACTACTGCCTTTAAGACACCAAAACCTTCTGTAAACTCCCAAATTGTGAAAAGGGTAAACAGAGAGTGAAATTTTACTATTAATACAACAACTGAGGAGTGCACAAAAGTAAAATCTGTTTAAAAACTAACCACATCTTACAGTACTATTGGACTATGCTTTCTAAGTATTTTCTTAGAGAACTGCATCTGAACAATGAATAATAATAATAATGTTAGTTACTATTAACTGAATAGACATTATGTGCAGGGTACTGAGGAAAACATTTTACATATATACACACATGCCATTTTTATATACATGCTATCTTACCTACACGTCATCTTTACATACATACTATCTTATTTGCATATATGCATACTATCTTTACATACACAATATCATATCTAATTTTCTACTCCATGAGGTAAGCAGTATTGTTATCCCTAGACAGATTAGATGACTTATTTGAGGTCATAAGCAAATGAAAGATTGAGGAATTCCAACTCAGGTTTCTCTCTCTAATCCCTTATATATTACTATGCAGACAACTTCATGGCAGGAAAAACCTCCTGAAGGGCTGGTATTTACTGGATACTGCTCACTCTATTGAGTCCGGGAGTTTAACACTTATTTATTTTACATTTGCATTAAGAAGGCCTTCTCAAATACAAATCATGTTTCAGCAGAGATCCATTCATCCAGAAGACTGAACAAAAGCGCACCTTTGCTTAGAATACATAAGAGATTACTGTTGTTATTATTATTATTTTTACTTAATTAAAATGGCTTGTTAGGATCACCTACTTAGCATATGGAAGACCAGCTGGTTTACTCTGTCAAATCTCTGCACAACATACCTGTTGGTACCCTACTGCCTAGCATGGAACAGCAGAGTGGGTAAGTGCGGGTGAACAGTCACTGGGATTGTGCTCCGCAGCCTGAGTTCAAAACACAGCGCTACTGCCCCGGCCAGTTTGGCTCTGTTGATTGGGCATGCTCCTGCAAACCAAAGGGCTACAAGTTCGATTCCGGGTCAGGGCACAAGACTAGGTTGCCGGTTTGGTGCCTGGATGGGGTGCACACGAAAGGCAACTAATCAATATTTCTCTCTCACATTGATATTTCTCTCCCTCCCTTCCCCTCTCTTTATCAATAAGCATGTCCTTTGGTCCAGGGGGGTGAGGGGTGCAGAAACAGCGCTACTTCCTACCAGCCTCCTGACCAAGCCTTGATACCTTTATTTGTAAAATGAAAACATAGGTACCTAGTTCACAGATTACCGAGATTAAATGAAACGATGCACATAGCGCCAGGAACATAGTATGCACTCAATAAATGCTGGTATCTTTCTTTGGGTGTCAGGTTATATCATTTTTACTGCTTCCTTAGATGCTATATAGTTCTTTAGTTTGTCCACTAAGAACTGTTTTACAAGCAGTAAGTACTTTTTCTACTCAATTTTATGCCATCAGCCCCACAGCTTTCCAAATCATTCTAAATTATCTTTCCATTTCTCTGAGTTTAGATTCAAACTTTTTTTTCCCAAATTATATACTAAGATTTTTCTTTAGTTGATTTTCTTAGTTGCTTAATCACTTCTATTGACCTCTGATTTTCTACCAGATTGGACAAATCTTTCTGATATGACAACATCCAGGACAATGTGAATTAACCTTTTGAGAGCCTAAAAATTGGGACTTATTTAAGTTCTGGTTTCTGCCTCCCCAGCACTTACCAATATGTTCATTACTGCATACTAATCTCAACATTTTCTCCATGCCTTACATCATGACAGATGTTTTGTCCAGATCTTTGAATCAATTTTCTTTCTCTCTTATAACAAGGCAGGAACAATGAGATTACTCCTAAAGTTGTTCTTTGTAGATAAAATTACATTTTCCAAGTATAGAGTTAGTTAATCTATATTTGTGTTCATTCACCCCCTTAACAAATATTTTTTTAGTGCCTACTATGTGATATAACAGATGGACCATACAGTTTTGCAAAAACAAGATGATATCTTAGGTGCTAAATTCTGTTATCTGTCTATATCACATAAGTTGCTTAAAAAGAGTATTTAAAATTTTTATTTGTATTTGAAAAAATAAATTAAAATTAAATTAAAAAGTAAAATAAAATTTTTAAGATTCACATTAAAAGAGAGAGAGAGATAGGACCCAAATAAATAAGATCAGGCATGAAGGAGAAGTAACAACTGACACCACAGAAATTGTAAGAAAATACTATGAACAGTTATATGCCAAAAAATTTGACAATCTGGAAGAAACAGATAAATTACTAGAAACACACAATCTTCCATGGCTGAATCAAGAAGAAACAGATAATTTTAATATACTGATTATGACCAGTGAAATAAAAAACTGTCAACAAAGTCCTGAACTGATTGGCTTCAAGTGAATTTTACCAGTCAGAGAAAAACTAACACCTCTCTTTCTCAAACTATTCAAAAACATTCAAGTGGACCTAAGCTCATTTTACAAAGTCAGCATTATCCTAATTCCAAAACCAGATAAAGACACTACAATGAAAGAAAATTATAGTCCAATATCCCTGATGAACATAGATGCCTAGTCTTCAACAAAATATTAGCAACCCAAATTCAGCAATATTTTATAAAAGTCATACACTGTGATCAAGTAGGATTTATTCCTGGGATCAAGGTTGATACAATGATCTACAAATCAAAGTAAAACGTCACATAAACAAAATGAAGAATAAAAATCATATGATCCTATCAATGCATGCAAAAAAAAAATGGGACTACACCAAACTTAAATGTTTTTGTACAACAAAAGACACCAACAACCAAATGAAAAACCACCTTACTGAATGGGAGAACATATTATTCACCAATGGTACATCTGATAATGGTTTAATGGGCAATATTAAGAAAGAACTCATACAACTCAACACCAAAAGGACAAAAGGTCTAATTAAAAAATGGGCAGAGGACTTGAATAGACACTTTTCCAAAGAGCACATACAGATGACCAATAGACATAAAAGACAGTCAAATTAAAACCATGATATCAGCTCACATCTGTCAGAACTGCTATCATCAACAAATCATCAAACAATATGTGTTGGCAAGGATGTGGAGAAATGGGAACCCCTAGGCATTGTTGGTGGGGATACAGATTGGTGCAGCCACTGTGGAAACCAGTATAGGGATACCTCAAAAAATTAAAAATGGAACTGCTTTATGACCCAGCAATGCCACTTCTGGATATATACGCAAAGAAACCCAAAACACTAATTTAAAAGAATATTTACACCCATATGTTCATTGCAACATTATTTACAATAGATATGGAAGCAACCCAAGTGCCAAAAGTTTTATATATATCATATATATAAATGAATATATGTAAATGAATATATAAATGAATATATACATACATGAATATTCCTCAGTCATAAAAAGAATGAAATCTTACCATTTACAGCAGCGTGGATGGACCTAGAAAGTGTTATGCTAAGTGAAATTAGTCAAAGAAAAGAAAAATACCATGATTTCACTTATATATCGGATCTAAAGAGCAAAATAAATGAACAAACAAAATAGGAACAGACTCATAGATGCAGAAGTCAGGCCGAAGGGAGTGGAGCTGGAGGACTGGATGAAAAAAGTGAAGGGTTTAAGAAGTACAAATTAGTAGTTATTGCAAAATAGTCATGGTGATGTGAAGTATGGCACAGGAATATAATCGATAATATTGTAGTAACTGCATGGTGCCAGGTGGGTATCTGAAGTATCTGGGGGACACTTTGTGAAGTGTATGATTATCTAAACACTTGCTGCATACCTGAAACTAATACAATATAGTATTGAATGTGAACTGTAATTTAAAAATTAAAAAAAAATTAAGAGCCAAATTAATTATATATTATTTGAAAGTATGTAGTAGAATATTTCTTTGGTTCAGAGGCCTGCACTCAATCCACTAAGCCACACCAGCCACGGTTACAGTAGTAGAATTATTTCTATTTCCAAATTGAATCTGTTTGAATATGAGATATAAACGTGAGACTGCAAATAAAAAAAAGGAAAAGAATGTGAAACTATACTGTTTTTCTATAGCTAGATGGGATTACGATGTCTGATTCTGCTTTCTGTATTGATTTTTATAGGCATCACATCTCTTTTACTAATTATAAAAACCTTTAATTGATTTCAAAATACTCTGTATCTACCCAGTGTAACCACCCAAAATGACATTAGTCTTGTTTTAATTACAGACTAAAAATTTAACATTTTTACTTTCCTTATTCAATTCACTAGTTTTCCTGTTAAAAAGGAAAAAAAAAAAATCATCAGAATATTTTTTAGTGTTGATTTGCAATTAGAAGCCCTGCCTGGAATGTGGTAGGACCTATCAATACCTACAATCGGGTCTCTCAGATATGAAAAATGTCCTGCTAGTAATTATCACAGTTGATCCAATTGTTTTGCTGTCTTCCTCAATAATCTGACCTTTCCAGTTTGGATCTGTATCTTTCTAGGCTTCTCTGTTATATTCTGGCATTTTCTTGGAGTTTATCCACTGTCACTGACTGAATTTTCTAAGTCAAGTCTACTTTTTATTATTTACAATGAAGATTTATTTTACTTAGTGTAGTTTTCATTTCATTTTGCTCCTTCAAAATTTTCATTTATTAGATGTAACCCCTTTATGTATCTCACTGAGTTTACAAAGCACAGCTTTTCTAACTTTCTTGTTTCATAAGGCAAATCTGTTGCAGAAAGCTTTTGCTGCAGATTCCTACAGCTTTGTTTTGAAGCTATTGATTTTTGTTTATTCATCTATAATACGTGGTTTGGCTCCTTTCTTAAATCCTCGAGCTTCGTTTGTTGATCTTGGTCTTCAATGCTCACCACACTTGAGGACTGCTTTAAATCCCTTACCAATAATTGAGCTTCATTAACGAATTGATAAATCTCTTCAATGCCTACCATGTCATGGGCTAGAAACTGTGTATAGTGCTAGGGATTCAATAAGAAGGAACTCACCACTACCCCAAGTCTTCCTTCCCCGCCCTTATGGAGTTTACTAATTGAGGGGGGAAAAAACCCCAAACTAGTAAAGAAAGGAGCAGGGGGGCGGTAAAGATGATTGGTGGCAGGTATAAATGCTGGTGCTTGTCTTCCAAACACCAAAGGTCATAGGCCAAGACAAAACCTTCGTTGGAGCCAAGAATCTGTTCAGTGACAGTAGTCTCTACCCTCACTCCTGCATTGCCCCCCACCAAAGGAAATCCTGAGTAAATCAGAGAAGGAGCAGGTAGCAGCTATTTACTTGCTGAAGAAAGGGCAACTCTTAATCTGGTTTCATCCACAGGGAATAATGAAAATTCCTTCCAGAAACTGGAATGGGCCCACTGCCTCATACTCATTGTGGTTACTTCTGGGGGTTTGCTGTTTCTTCAGACACTTTCATAGGTATTTTTAAGAAAATTAAGAAAACACTGTTCGCAACACTTCTACTCATTTTGCTATCTATATTCTTGGAAGTCAGTGGGGTTCAATCTCAAATGAAACTTTTCGCTAACATTTTGTTCACTTATTTTTGCACTCTAAACAATGAGTATCTTTGGGCCAAGGTTTCCTAACCTATCCAACCAAAAGTCCTGAAGGCCCTGCAGCCATATCTGTGAGGCTTGCCGTCATAAGACTCATTTCATTTTAAATTAAATTAAAGGCCCGAAAGGTAAGCACATTGTTCAGGTTATTCCAACTAATGTCCTAAACTTACAATTTCAATGATTCTCCATCCAACTGATGACTCCTACTGTAATAAAGAATTCATGAACCATGGAACCAACTGACAAAAATAAAATAAATATCGCTCATAGCTTAGAAGGAAGAAAAGGCATTTGCACAGTCCAATTCCTAACTCACAAAGGGTAAATATCTGAGGGAAATTTTTATCAAGATCTTTATCCAGTCTATACCAGTATTTAGAAATGGGATACAAAGGCTGATTTTTCTAATAATAATTAAGAAGACCCCACATTTCTGAGCTATCAGTTGACACATATACAAATATTCACACACACTTTCAAATACTTGCACAGGGCAAAGCTAGTTGAAACAATGAAATGAAACTAAAGTGAAATTCTGATCTATTTTTCTTCAGCACAGTTCTAAGGTTCCCCTCCCCAAGGTGTGCATGTTGGGGGAGAGGGAGTGGTATTTGATAGGTTGTTTTTTTTTTTTAATTCAATATATACTGTATTTATTGATGCAATTGCTCTAGTTTTTGTGAGGTTTTCAAACAATGTCCAGCTGCCTGAATGAAAGTAGGGGGGAAAAAGAGATGATAGAAAATGAAGCTGGGTTGGAAGTTATCAAAGAACACTATGTGAGAAAATCTACAGGGCTTGCTTATTTCTGAGCTGGTAGTGAAACAGGATGTTCAAAGGGAGTAGCCAGCCTCCTCTTATCTGTCTGCCCCCACTGGAAAACAAGGACAGAGTAAATGATGTGAATGAGGATGGAAAGGGGGAGAAAAGAGGAAAGCGAGGTTCAGGAGAAAAGGGAAAAGACAGGGCAGATAGCAGTTAGAATGCTATTTCAAAGAGGAGACTAATAGAGTTTGAAATACCGCAAGTGGAGCAGACTATTAGGTGTGGCATGTGCGTTTACAGTTGAAGTAGAATGAAGATGAAGATCACTTATAGTTGACAGAGAACTATGAGATCTGGGTATTAGCAAAGTCATCAGAAGGAATGGTATACTAGGGAGGATCCTGCATTGAAGCTTTTGAGATTATTGTAGAGCAACTGTGGCTCCAAAATTGTTGTGGGAGAAGGTGAGGTGAGGCAGGGGTAGTGGGGAGGTTATTTAAAGCTGGACTAGTATGACATTCACATATGTTTGATAAAGTGTCAATTTCCATATCTAAAAATGGAGAAGATTATTCAGATTATAAAGTGGTACCCCCAACCCATCCTTGGCTTGATGTGCCCCACTGACTTGAAGGCACAGTAGTATCTGATTTATGTAAATCTCATTAATTTAAGGTCATTCAGAAACAAAGGAGTAATCTGATAGTAAATAAAGAGATTCAAGAAATATTCAATCCCTACTGCTCTAACTCAGGAAAAGAGATTTTTTTAGAAGCTACAAATAGATTCCCCTAGGCTTTCATAAAACCATTACTTCAGTAAGCTGAAAAGACTGGCTGATATTTTCTCACTGTTCCATCCCCAGTACTCCTCACTTCTCATCCAACACACTCTAAGCACGGTCAACCTCACCTCGCCAGTCCCAGACAAGCACTTCGAATTGCCTACCAGTCTTTCTCTCTGGATGCCCCATGAGTTTTTCAAAATCAACATGGCTAAAATTAAATTTATAGTCTTCCTGCTTCCCATGCTTCTATTCAGTTAGTCAACCAAGCCAGAAAGTCATTTTCAATAACGTTTTATTTTTTTTCCCTTTCCCCTTCCCTTTCCTCCAATACCAACTGGTAAATAAACATATCTAAAGGATTTCAATTATTTTGCAAATCCATTGACTCTTTTCCAATCAGACTGCCACAAATATAGTTAGGGCCGACCATCTTTTCTCATCTGATCTTCCATAAGGCCCCTAACTAGCTCCCCATTCTCCTGAAACATTCTCTACACTATCACCAGGGCATTCTCGATAAAAAACAGTGTGATCAGACACTTCTTCACTTAAAACTTTCAATGACTTCCTGTGCCTGCAGATGAACCTCAAAACCACTTAAGCACTTAAGCTCCCAGTCATGCTCTCTTAGAGAGAGAGAGAGAGAGAGAGAGAGAGAAAATGAGAATCTACCTGGCATGTCTCTCTCAGAAGTTCTGGGAGGATCAAATAAAAATATATGTAGAAGCACTTTGAAAACTATAAAACAGTTTCCAGTCACTCTTAGCCTTTATGGGTTTCATAACCGTTTTTGGAGAGTCTGATAAAAGATCTGGAGTTTTCTCAAAAAACACAAACACACACATCTCTTATGTAAAATCTAGCATACAGTTTCAGAGCATCAGTGAATGCTCCAAGGCAATCCAGATTAAGAATTTACTTAGGTATTTATTATTTTCCTGTTGGTACACAGAATTACAGTCAGCATCGTCTCGATAGCATGTCCAGTCTCAAAAACAAACAAGTGGCTCTCCTGTGCGCAGTCTGATTATTTGTGCAGATGTCTAAAATACTCATCAGCAGGGTCACTGGGTACACAGTGATATATACAGAAAATTAGTACACTAGTTAGAGCGTAGGGCTCGTACTCATTTCATCTAAGCACAGCTGTCCCTACACACACAACTGCTTGAAAAGAACAGGTTATTTTGGAAACAATCAGCTGAATTGTGTCAAAAAACTGGCCAGTGGGCCCTTCTCTAACTGAAAGAAAATGAAATGAGGTCCCTTCCATTTCATATAACTCATCAATGCAAAAACAGGCACACTAAAACTATTCCATAGCATAAATGTTCATTATTCGTGAGCCTGGTTCTTGCAGCTGCATCTTTCATGATTTGTCTTAGGCTCTATTTGTCTATATGTCCTTCTACATGTTTATGCATCTTTATACTCTGTATTTCAGTTCTCAAGAAACGAGGAGGCAAGGACCATGCTTCCTCTGCCTCTTTCCACAGGAAAGATGACACAGGACAGGTGGGTATAGGATCTAAGAGCAGCAAATCCACACACTTCACCACAGTGTGGGCCTAACATCCTCAATGTAGCAGAATATGATCAAAGTCTGTGTCAAATGATCAAGGATTGAAACTTAAGTCAATCACAGGTGATAATGGTACACCAGCAAAGGAAAATACCATCATAAATATTTGCTATTTCAAACAGTAACCACACATTCCATAGCCTATGACATCATATACTAAGGGGCTGTGTATTCTGAAATACATATATTGAACAAAAAAACTAAATATGCTCTTACCGTAAGCGTGGTCTAAAACCAATATTAGTCTTCAAAAATATCAACTTAGCTATTCTTTGCCTGCCTTCTAAAATTAATATTTTTGGCATATATATCTTGAGGCATACCCCTTGGAAATATGAACTTGTGTCTTTCTTTTCTCTTGAATTTCCAAGAACCAGTCATTCTAAATCATTCCTAGAGCTTTAAAGCTGAACATTTCAAAAATGCCTGCATTTCCTTGTTTTGTCACTAGATGGCAATATCATGCATTGGTAAACCATAAAAATTATGCCTTAATTTATCTATCACTTGAGAAGAGTTCTCAAACTTCATAATGTCAGGACCCTTTACAACTCTTAAAAATTACTGAGGACCTAAAAAATGTTTCTGTTTATGTAGGTTATATCTATCCATTTTTACCATATTAGATGTTAAACTTTAAAAAAGAGATCTTCATTAGTCCACTTAAAATATTCCATTACATGGTAACATAAATAGCATGCATATTTTTATAAAAATAATTACATTTCCAAAGCAAAAAATTAGTGAGAGATTTTTGCAAATCTCTCTAATGCCTAGCTTAATAGAAGATACCTAGATTCTTATATCAGCTTCTTCATTTAATCTGTTGTGGTATGTTGTTTTGATTGAACTATATGAAGAAAATCCAGCCTCAAGAAGATATGCAGTTGGAAGGGAAAAGTATTTTAATACTTTTTTTAGATAATTACAAATATTCTTCTTTGATACTATACCAAAACTCAACAAGTGGTACTTCCTTAATGCTAAGTTAGAATGTGAAGTGTAAAACTGTATCAAAAACTTTCATACTCTGCTACATGAAAATCCATGGTCTATCTTGCACTTTGAATGGATCTTTCATCCACGTCTGATTTTAACATCATGCATTGGTCATTTGGAAAATAGTTCACTAAGTTATGCAGATCTTCCAGGTGCTAATACATTTCATTATCATAAAAACAAAAATCACATTCATTAGTATCATCACCAATCTCATTGGAAAAGTCTCTGAGTATTAGGAAGCTGTCAAGTTTACAGTAGAGAATACAAGTTTTCAAAGATTCTTATTTTCATTTGAAATAATTTTATCACTGACAATAAACACTGTCCCTTGTTTCCCTTAAAATGACAGGTTCCAGGTGCACTTTATTTTTGAGAAAATGTCTGCCTAATATCCAAGTAAAAATAACATTCCATGACACATGCTGAAGTATTTATGTGTGCTTCTCTTTCATCACACAAGATTATTGCAAAGACATGTACTCAGGGCCAAGATTTAATAAATTTAATTGTTTTCCTGATACATCAGGGACATTATTTTTTACTGAGAGTACATGGAAGTGAAGAATACAATGATTTCTAGGACATTTTGGTGCTACTAACTTGGTTCAGGCTAAGGTGCCAGTAAATTTACCCAGCACTGCTTTTGTACCAACAGGGCAAATGCCAACACATCAGAAAAAGCAAATGACATCATAGGGTTATTAGAACAGTTTCATTTGCATGGATCCCTTTGAAAGAATCTCAGAGATCCTCAGAAACCAATGGACCACGCTTTGAGAACCATATTTCAGAGTTTATAGAACATATTCAAATATATTTTTTATCAGTCCTAAATACTTTGTGAAATATGTGTTTGGTATCCTGACTATCCCCATTTTATTGAAAGTGAGGCTCAAGAATATGAAATTATTTATTCAAGACCTCACAGAGCCAGAAAAGGTCTGTAGTCTTCCTTTATATTACACTGCTTAGTAAAATGGACTTATGTCAGCATTTAAAAACAAAACTGAGTGACAAATTTGGGGAAAAAGATGCAGAGACTCCTAGAACAGAAAAACCTCTATTACTGAAACACTTGGTTAAGGGGATCCGTAAGTTAACTTTGTTAGCTCTTTAATTATCCCTACTTTTTTGGTTTCTATGCTTCTTAAAAATTTTAAATATATTTATTGGGACCAAAACATTAACTCAGCATATGCTAAATTTAAGTCCTTTCCTAAAGTGTATATTCACAAATTATTCTTTTTAAAAGGATTACTAGATCTCACAGCCATAATTAGAAGCGTTATCATTTCATAATAGTAAGGTAAAATAAGTACAGGAGGGTTTTTCCAATTTATTCTTAAAGAAGTAGAACACTAAATAGTTAACATTTTAAATGGCATCTTAATGTAGGAAAAAAAGAAAATCAAAAATTATTCTATCTGATTGAGACATTCTATGTTGCTGTTATTATTAGTTACCGTTAATTTAGTACTCACTGTATGTTTGAATTTGTAAGAGCTTTACATACATTATCTATCTCATTTGATTCTCACATTTCAAAGGTGCCACCTATATGTTGATATTATCAACATTTTATAGATGAGGCAATTGAGATTCAAAGTATTAATTAACTTGTCCACTAATACAAGTAGTAAGTAGATGAGCTGAGTTTAAAACCAAGTCTGTCTAAGACTGACTGACTTCCTCTTTTTAGGGAATTCCAGGCCTAACAGCTCTGATGTATACCAGCAGCTAGACTCTTGATGTTCTCCAGTTAATTAGTTTCCTATTGAGATTTAGCTGATAGAATCAATGCTTAATACATTATGTTAATTTGATGTGCTGTATACATTAAGTTTCACCATTAACACAAATTTCATTCTTTCCATGTAATTATTTACCTTCCTAGCTTACCAACTTGTTATTAAGTTTTCTTCAACATAAACTCTCTTTTCCAGAAGTAGGAATGATTGTTCTAAATACATGAGAAACAGCCTTCCTCTACATTGACCAGCACCCCTCCTTTTCTACCTACTGAGATGTTGTCTTTTATACTTCTGTGAAGTCTTCCTATAACCTAACCAATATGTTATGCATGCATGCATGTATGTGTACACACAGGCCTGCGCGTGCACGTGAACACACACACACACACACAATCTTGCAGTTAGCCTAACACAGATTTTATTTAGGATTCATAACTTTGCTTAGATTAACTTGTAAACTCACTTAGATCACTCAAATTGTTATAAGGCGTGCTTACCACATCCTGTGATTTGTTAAGAGTTTAATAGAAGGGCTGAGACTTAGTTACCCTTCCTTCCATGCCTATGCCCTCCCTAACATTGACAATTGCCACACCTGTCTTTTCAGGGAGAAGCCAAGGATGATTTGCAGAACCAGGAGGCTAATCCGGCTCAAACAACCAGAGGCTGGCCAAGATGTCCTGAAGGATCACCTACTGACGTCCTCATGAATTTTTCTCATTATACTCAATATAATACTAAAATATCCTTCTGGGGCAGAGGTTTCCCACCATTTTTAAACATGCAATGTAGGTATAAGCATGTTTTCTAACTATGCATGTACAGGAATGCCCCCACCTATATACACGTGATGATAAAGCTCACCTCCATGTTCATGGATGATTTCCCTGAAAAAGGTGAATCCAATCCTTTGTTCGGGGACACACTGCTCTGGGAGCCATCCCCAGTGTGTTCCTGCTTGTTGACTCACAGTAAAGTTCCTACTAACAAATAATCTCAGATTTGTCTTTTGGCATCAACTACTGAGTGAAGGGACGAGGTTTGGTCCAGCAACATTCCCGAGACGAGGCAGGATCCTCCCTCGGCTCTGTAGTAATGTTCTTTCTTAACACTACTTAACTTCTCACATGGATTTGTTGTTATTTTTGCAACCAAGTTGTAATTATTTGTCCTCTTTGTATTGCCCACAACTTCAATCACAATAATATATATAAACAATAGGCCCACAAATGGTGAATACAACTCTATGGTGCTGGATAATAATTGATTCAAAATCCATTTTTAAGGAACTTATAACAGATAAACATGTTATAATACAACTGAATAACACTGGTATATCTTGTAATAAATCACCTTAGAGATAACCAGAGAAAAGCAATGGCTACTACTGAACTGAGGTTGGATTTCTAAGTTCTGCTTCTAGGAGATTTGTTGGGAATATGCTAAGCACAAAGCTGGTGGCATACTGACTGGCCCTTAGTAGATTGTAATATCTTGGGTTATAAAATACTTGTCTGGAAAATTGGTTCTTCGGAAGTAGGGAATGACTGATTTGAGAGAAAACTCACACTTCTACAAATGCTAGAAGGTGTAGGAGGAGGAGGAGAATGTGAAGGAGGGGGAGGAAAAACATCATTATCACCATCACCACCACGACCATCATCATCATAGCTAATACATGTACGCTGTTACTACTAGCTAGACACTATTCTAAGCACTTGGCACACGACGTATATTAACTCATTTAATGCTAACAAAAACCCTAAGAGGTAAAAACCATTGTTAACTTCACTTTATATGAAAAATTAAGTTTCAGAGAAATTTAAGCAATTACCTAAGGTTGCACAGCTATTAAGTAGTAGTGCTTGGATGCAATAAATTCATTTAAATATTTGCCTAACACAAAGTTACATAGTGCTGATGTCTCAAATTTGAGAAAAATTACCATTTGGAAAGAGATTTAAAGAACTACTAATATCTTAATAAATGAGTGGATCAAGAAACCATGGTACATTTACACATTTACATTACACTTACGCAGCAGAAAGAAGAAAAGAGCTACTACCCTCCGCGACAGCATGGACAGAACTGGAGAGCATTATGCTAAGCGAAATAAGCCAGGAGGTGAAAGACTAATACCATATGATCTCACCTATAAATTGAACCTAATCACCAAAATGAACAAGCAAGAAAAATATAACCAGCAACACTGAAAGAAAAAACAAACCGACAGTAAGGAGAAGGAAGGAGGGAGGGGGGCAATGGGGAAAAGGAGGGAAAGGGTCAAGTCAAGGAACATGTATAAAGGACCCATGGACAAAGCCAAAGTGGGGAAGGATTAAGAGTGGGAGGTGGGGGTGGGTGGGGCAGAGGAAAGTGGTGGCAGGAAAATGGAGACAAATAGTTTTGAACAATAAAAAAAAATAAAGAACTACTAATATCTAGGCACACACTAGTGTGCTCTCTGTATTTAACTTTGAATTTATTGTCTTTTAAAACAATATTATGAAGCCTTGAACCCAAGGTCCTTTTAAGTATCATAATCACTCAAGCCTTTTCAAGGCTCCCAGTAACCAATGGCAGATGCTCCCGCACAAGAACTACACTGTGCAGCTATCACAGCCTCTGCCACAGCTCAACTCCTGTAAGTATTGGGTCATAACATCTCACTCTGCTTTCTCTCCAAATCCAGATTCCTCAATCTTTCCTTCATTAAAACGGACAGAGGGGAAAGGAGAGAGTGAGTGCTATACACATTATGAGATCCTGTACCTTTTATTCTGAAGAGGTTTGTTCCATGTTTTTTTAGCATCTAAAAATCTTATGATTAAAAAAGCAAATAAATCTAATCATTCATTCATGGAGTTTTTGTCATACTTACTTCATAAAAGCTGCTCTTACCTTTTGTCACTTCACAAATTTTACTTAATTCAGAACTTAGTTTTTATATTTTACATTCAATGATGTATGGCCATACAAGAAGCTACCTAATATCAAAATATAGTAAATGGTGCAAAGAGCATTGATCCAAAGTTAATTACCAGTTGGGCAACTTTCATTTTGGCAAGTCTCTTAACTAAGAGAACAAATTTCCTTTCAATCTATAACACAGTAAGTGCACCAAAGTTTTTACCAGAGAGTTCAGGCATTGAACCCCTCTTTATCCTCAAGGCCAACTGAGATTCATAACACTTTAGTTCAAAAGAAGTGGACGAAAAAGTATTGATCCTCCCAGGTAGACTAAATTTTAAGTGTATTTCCAATAAGACCACCAAACTACCTGGGATAGAATTTTAAAAACAGTCTATCAGGTCTGCTCTGCCATCCCAAACCAGGGCATCCAAGTTATAAGGATGGGATTCCAACTTACCTGAGTGCTATAAAACTAGTGTTACAGTGTGCATGCTGAACACTGGCTAACTTCATACATGGCGCTCCCCAAGTCTACTCTGAGCATGTCTTTCTCCCTTAATAATTAAAACATTCTTCCGAGTGTAGTGACTGCTTAAGATTTATACCTGACTTACTAAAATGTTTATTAAATAAAGACAAAATAATGTGTAGATTTATGGCTGCATTTTTGCTTTTATGTTATCTGGGTCATGTCTTTGATCATCTGTGGTCACAAATGCAAGCTCCATTGTTTCTGTGAGGAGATCAAACCCTTTATGGCAATCCCTTTTAAGATGTTTTATTTCTAGGAACTCTCTGACAAACAGCTAGAATTAGCTGCACCAAAATGAGTTTTTAACAATGAGGCTTATGTAGTTGCTGAAATGTGTTAGATTTTAGGGTGGGTTGTAAAAAGAAAAGTCAGAATATGTAATACATGTGGTATAAAGGTATCTATTTAAGATCAAATTTCCCACAGTCTGAGAGTCACAGTACAAAATAAATTTTCAACCCATGCAAATTAAAGGAAATATTGGTATAAAGTCTCTAAAATGTAATATATTTCAAAAACAACATTAATGAGGTCCCATGCTTACTTAAGAACTGATCACATACCATATCTCAAAAAAATTAAATTCATACTAGCTTGAGTAGAAGAAGAAAATGTCCAAAGTTACCAGCTCTTAGATTGATAGAGAGAACTGCATATTCTGAACTACTCTTTTTAGATTTCTGACCTAGGTCAGAGATAGTTTACTCATTTAACAAACATTTCTTGAGTATTTTTCTGTGGCCAGGCATTAGGTATTTTTAGTGAGCAGAACAGGCTTATGTTCTGATTATTTAAGTGGCCTCTTGCTGGGCTATATAGCAAAGCAAAAATAAATAAAATTTAGCAAACAATCAGGAATGACAACTAGCTTTAATTAATGAGACTTGAAAGTCTTAAATATGATATTTATTCTACTTGCAGAAAACTTGGAGTTAAGTAGAACAGAAGGGAACCTCTAATAGACAAAGCTTTCCACCAAGGAATCCAAGAACTAGAAAATTCTTTGTTTTGCAATTTTCAGTTTGTATAAGATAACAAAGTTTACAAAGGAGCACTGTGCTTTTGCTGAGGAGATAAAACATTAATCTAACTGTTGACCTAGAAATAACATATAAAATTATAAATTTGTCACATGAAAGCTTTAAGGAAATAAGCAACTGAAGTCGGGTAGGCTGTATTTATAACTGTGTGGCAGTGAATTATAGAAGAATCCTTTTTCAACTGTATTTGACTGTTTTTTTGAACAGAAATTAAGTAGCCAAACTTCTTTACCTTCTTGGATTCAAGTCTAACACGTGCTAAAATGACTGTCAACTCTTATATATGTAACTTAAGTCTCATAGCAATGCAAAATTACCAATTTAAACTTAGTAAATTGGGTTGCACATTATTATACAAACTGGATCAGAATACAATTTACTTCTTGCTTGTCAATATAAATGCTTTAACATCTAATCCAATGTTCTAGGCTTAAATTTTATGAATTCATAAAAAAATGTATACCTAATATATAAAATTTCCAGTTACATCCATCTACAAAGCAAAAATAAAGTATGCCAGCCATTTATCATAACTGTCACTAAAAAATAAGTAGCAATTGAAAAGGCTTTTAACTTACCTTAAGAATTGTAACTACATTAAAATAACTATACTTGTAATGCCTCGCCATCACACTATAACAAGAGATTAACTTTTTTCAGAGAAATCAGATTAAAGTAATCATAAACTGAATTTCAATCTGAAGAACTGAAGAGATACCTGTGTACTCTGACCTGAATCAATCTTAAGTAATAGCTGATGTAGTATCATGTTTCTAAGAGAAACTAGGAAATCCAAACATTGTCTGTGTCCTGACGCAGATGAAGGGAAGATGAAGAGGATCTGGGAGGGGGAACAGTGAGTAAGATAAGCTCCTTAGCAGCCTCTAAGTCTCCAAAGCCAAGGCTGGTATACGAGCTTAAACCCTAAGGCCCCAATATTGAAATAGCCACATGGCAAGTCTTGCTATGCCAAGAATAACCATCTATGAAAATACCACAAATCATCAATATCCAATTTTGTCCTCTCTCTCGTGAAGCCTTTCCTGATTTCCCTCAGCCAGAATTAATCTTTCCAACTGATGTGTTTCCACAGAACTTTATCCCTTTTCAAAGACCTGTGTCATGCTGCTTTACCACAGTTACTTAGTTTTACCTCTTACTTTCCATGCTAGATTATAAGGTCATTAGAGATAAGGAATCATTAACTTTTCTATAATCTACTATGCCTAGATTGGTAAATTGTCCATAGTATATGCACAATAAAAGTTATTTTTTAAATACACAACGCTTCATTAAATACCTTTTTTAAAAATTAAAAACATTTTAGAAAGTTAAGAGAAGCACAGCGATTCCATGTCTTAAGAATTTACCCCAAGGAAACATGAAGACATACAAAGGTTTATGTGTATGGATGTCTGTTTATGTCATTATTCATAATTATAATGATTATGATGATAATGATACAATTATCATGTATTTTGTCTTTATTTTAAGTAAAGCGCCTTGCAAGTGCTTTATCTATATTACCTTACTTAGTTCTCAAAAGGTAAATATTATCTAAGCTCAGACAAATTAAGGTAATTGTCCTCCAAGGTTAAACAACTAGGAAAAGATGGAAGCTGGTTGAACCCAAATGGTCTGACTCCAAAATCTATGCTCTTATTATATAGAGCTTGCTATATATCAAAGACTGTTCTAAGTATTTTACATACCCATCTCTACCTCTCATAGTAACCTTAGGAAGTAAGCACCATTATCATCCGCATTTTACAGATAAGGAAGCTGGGGTACGAAGACTAAGAAACTGATCAAAGATCTCATAGGTAAGAAGTGGTAAACTCTGGGTTTGAATCTAGGAAGTAAGGCCAGCTTATACCGCCTTTTCCTATTTTTAAGAACAAATGACTAGAAATTACCTAAATATTCACAGATTGTTTTAAATATATTTATGAATATATGAATGAAGCAGCAAAATGTAAAAGGGCAAACAGCTGGGGACTGCCAGTATCTCCACTTCTCCAAATTATTCCACGAGATTATGCACATGATTTATCCAAATTATTCCATGAGATTGTGCACATAAAGTTCAAATCTATAACATATATATTTTAGAAAAGCTAGCATAGAATAACAGAAAGAGAACTTAGAAGGAAAATCACAACCTGAAACTCAGATCCAAATACACCACTAATTCCTCTCTGTGGTGTTAAACAAAACCTTAACCACTCTGAATTCTTCTGTTTTCTTCTATAACAGAAGTTAAGGTGGTGTTTCTTCTTAGAATCAATATTCTATATAATGTCAAGATCACAGGAAGAGACATATTGCTGGAGTTAACAGTAAAATATGGCAATTAATAAACAAGATAGAGTTTAAGTAAGAGTTTAAAATAAACCAAAAGCTCCAATGGAGTTTTGATAAAATTTAAATATTTTCCAGATAGAGCATCCTAAACACTCACCTACTTCCAAATGCTTATATGTCAAATTCACTTCTCAGTCTCCTTCTTGCCATGTGACTCAATATGTATAAACGTCCATTTTCAGAGTCCAGCATCAACACAAACATATGAAAAGTTGATCACTACTAATTTATTCCCAGTCCTCTCCTTGTCCCCACTACCAACCAAACTGAAGAGCAAAATCAACTATCACATCCATACAAATAATCTCCAGTCCAAATCACTGGCACTGATCTCAAACCCAAACTTCAATATCATATCTCTGTTTACTGGATATTTCTCCTTTGACTGGCATTTTTCTATTCTTTTTTTACAACCAAATCCTCCTTTTGAGATAGAGGCCTGATATTTGGGGTAGGGAGAGGGAAGAGAACAAACTTTCCTTTTTTTTTTTTTTAAATTGTTCACACTATTACAGATGTCTTCATCTTCCCTCCCTTTTAATTGGCACTTTCCTAAGTCAGATCAGCCAGGCTAAAATATCAGTCATTATTTATTCACCCAACATCTTGATTGTTCACATTCAGTTTGTCACTAATTCCTAATTCTTCTCTTGCTGCATTGTGGATTATGTCTACCAGGGGAAACTTATATGCAGAAGAAGTGCCATTGTCTCCTATTCTTGCACCCATGACAGACATCACTTATTGACCATAGCACCACCCCCACTGAGCCCAGACTTAACTCTACAATCCTTGGTATCACAGCTCCCCAGGAGCCATGGCCATTGACTGGGGTTACATGTTGTTAACCATGGCTATTGCTGCTGCTGTTCTAATAAAAACCATTTATCATACCACAGCTGGACTACTGCAGCAGCCCTCTACCAAACTCTGATACAAGCCTCTCTACAGCTCAGTCATCCTCAATGGGTTACCCATTACCTGTACATAAACTTGCAGAACTTCAGCTTTATAAACAGGTAAAGTAATAATATTCTCCTGTGTCAGCTGTTCAAGATCTTCTATAGTTTAGCCCAAATCCTCCTTATCAGGCCTGTCTTACACAATCCTCCAACACCACAGCTTTGCAAATATTTCTGTTTTGAAACTCTACCATCAAACAAAATCTTGGGCAAAATCCCAATAAATTAACAAATAAGAAGAACATTGTCTGGGTTGAAATAGGCCTAGATGGTCCAGCAGCAGTGCACTACAAGGGGCCCCTCTTTGGCTCCTTAGCAGGGGCTAAGACTTTTCTGCGGAATCTCTCCAAAGAACTGCCACCCAGCCAACAAGAGAGCATGAGACTCTAAATCAGACTTAAGCATTGTTACTTAAGCTCTTCTGAAACCACAAAACAAACCAGGGACAGAACTAATCAAAAGAGCCCAAACCCTTAAAACCCTAGTCCAGAAATACAGACAGACATCCACCCCCCTCCTCATACATAAACTTAACGTGATTTTCTTCTGCTCTGAAAATGTCAGTGCTCAGTGAGGAACAGGGCAAGGTTAAGAGAATCTGACAGAAAGGACTAGATGGACTTGAATGCTGAAGTCCTGCAAGTTCATCTACACAACAAGCAGCACAAGTTCTCCTGGCACAGTCCCAATTCAGCCCACTGCCCTCCAGCTGCATAATAGCAATAATTTTTTTTAAGCACCCTCATGCTGTCCTAACACATCTCATAATGTGCAAAACCAAGCTGGATGCGATATAAGATTTTGTCAAGCTGTCTTTAATCTTTAGCTTTACCTCCACTCCTAACTACTGAGTTGGCAAGTACTCAAATTGCTGATGTCTACATCCTGCTTTTTTTTATTATTCATTTCCAAAAAGTACTTTTTGTTGGTAGAGGCCAGTGGCAGGAGTGCCATTAGTCAGAGCTTAACCAGGGTGCTCTTTACCCTACCAAGAACCAAGAACCATCCTACTCTCCATCCCAGATGTTCAAGCATTCGTTCACCCAATTTTGTTTGCATTTCGATTTGATTTTGAAAATTCTAAGTTAAAAAGGAAAAATGTACATTCATTTACCTGTTCCTCTGAAACCATGAGTTGAAATCATCTTCTTCACAGGTTTTTCAGATGCCTTTTTTTTTTTAATCCCACATTATGTCTAATCTTTCAGTATGTCATCTGTTCATCATCACCACTGAAATCAGGCAACCGCTGATGGACCTTTCTGCTCATGTGAGTCTTACTATCTTAAAAAAGTTCCTCATCCCAAAGATGCTCAGTGCACAGCCTGGACAGGGGTACAGCAGACACACACTCCCCTCTCAAATATCCACACGTGGTTGAGCATTATCCCTCACAGCCCTTTAATCCCATATTGCCTTGCCTTGCCACCCATTACATGGCTTGATTTGTATTCTAAAGTTTGTGCTTAGGGATTGGGCATGAATGTCAATGTGAGAATAAACAAAAAAAGAATTAGATTAAACTATGGGGTTAAATTTTATAAACACTGCAAAATTAACTATAAATAATTTTAGGAACCCATTGTTTAAAGACATTTCATGAAACTTCTTTTCTGTTGGGGTGAATATACAGAACGGACCAGCATTCTGTTTGGCACTCAGTTTCTCCCTGGCTCCACTGGGATGAAGAGGAGCTGTCAGGGAGAGGCCCAGATTGGGCCAGAGGGAGATGGACTACCCTCTGGAGTCCCCTAGAATCCATCCTACCTTATGAGGACTTGCCCCACAATTCAGTTCCTAGGCTTTTGTTTCATTTGTTGTTAAATCCAGTTTGCAATAGTGACTATTACTAATAACAACAGCTAACAAACTCTAAAGTAATCCCTTCTACCTAATCAGATTTTGTATAGGCCTACTTTAAAAAGAATAGTCAGGAAAAAAATACCTCTTGCTTTATTTTAAAAGTCAAAAAGATAGAACAAATATGAGGGTGCCTAAACAAAATGAGTACACAAATATATATTTTCAATGCGATACCAATAAAGTAAGGTAGAGTACAGGTGACTAAAACAAGTTTCATTGCCAGCACTGCTGCCCAGAATAGACAGCTATTAACAATCTACACTTCTTCATTCTCAAGCCAAAGGTCAAGGATTACACCTCAGTGGTAAACTTCCAAGCAAAGGCCACCCAGCTGATTTCTACTGTCGTAAGGCACTAGCCTCATACCACACCCAGCTTCTCGCTGGCATACGTCTCACTCCCCTCCTTCACCATTATACTTTCCCATTCAATAACTTGATGAGACTGACAGAAAGCTGAGAGCAGGTGTATGCAATATGTTGTTTTCATCTCCCCACTTGGAGTTATTAGTACCTCCCATCACTCAAGTTGGCAGGTCCATTTTAATATTAGCATCACACACAAACTGCATCCTTGAGAAAGGAAGCCATTTCAGACTTTTCTGTTTAAACTATTACTTAGATAATAGAACATTTATTTCATGTCATTATAAAATTAAACTTTACCTCAGGGCCTTTAAAAGGCTAACAGTTCAACTTCCCTTTTTGACATGCAAGAAGATAAGATTCTCCTCACAGGAAAATATGAAAGGGCATTTTTAACCACTGTGACGATTCTACTAGGCTGCTTAACCACTGTAAGATTCTTTTCCTCAACTGTATAAAAGCATGTACACTAATACACTTTTTAAAATTACACCATGTTACATATGTAAAGGAAGTTTAATGCCTGCACTTCCCTGACAGGCTACAACAGCTTTCCATCCCAGTTATACACAGGTGAACTAGGTTTCAGAATCATTCACATTGTTAATCATATATCATGACTTGGCTTCACCAACAGTATTTTCCATTCCACACCATTACAACCTGTTTAAAGAGAAAGGAAAACATATATTTGGCAAAGAAGTGCATGAAAAATAAGGTTAACATAATGCTCTGCTTTTTTAAATACAATTTTATATAGCTTGAGAAATTTCTTCAGAAATGTATTTAAAAGAGAGAGAGCATTCATTTTTAGAAGTTAATTAGATACTATTATGTTCCAAGTACCATGGGGAATCAGTGTGAGCTCTTAGGTTGTGCTTGAGGATTGAAAAGACAAACCATGACAAGATTTATTTGTTAAAGGTAAGGTAGGTCACTCTAATGCCACACATATCTGTTTTTCTAGATAAACTTTACCAGGATAGAGTTGATATCAGTGAAAAAATTACTATGAGAAGTTTTCTCAGTTTGCTAATAAAGATGGTAAATCACTGGGTCGAAATCTGTCATTTGTTAATCAAATTTAATATTAATTTCTTCCTGCAGACACATGCAGAAGACAAATTATCAATTTCTGTAAATCATAATTAGTTCAGAGGCAGGCTCCAATTCTCCTAAAGATTAGCTCAGTGTAGTTTAAATTAAAGGCACTCAGTTACCATACAAACTGTAGAAAATCTCAGCCTTCACTGAGGTGCTTGAAATCTTGGGTTATGACCACTTGAAGATTTGCAGTAATAATTCAAAATGCATTGACTTTGTTATATTCACCAATGCCAATTTTCACTAAGTGCGCAGGCAAGAACTGTGTGGAGATATATTACACCCAGCTCTGCTGCCCCCACCCCTGTGTAGACGGCTTTTCTGCCACTTAGACTCAAGGCCCTTTCCAATCTTTAATTTTCTTTAAGAGTGGATAAGTGCCGTGAGCAAAACTGCTCACCACTGCTCTTGTGGTGCTTATTTAAAAAGAAATAAAACATGATTAATTCAAAGTGCTCCACAATTAAAAATATATGACAGGATGGTCATCTGGGTAATTTAACTACACCAGGAAGGGTCACAGGCCTATGAAGTTTGAGAAACCCTGGGCTAAACTCGGTACACGTATTTATTGTCACTGGTAGCATATTAGATTATTAAAAGGGACATGCTAATGTGACATTTTACTATTATAAAGGAAACTCAGTACTAAAATTAGAGCATAAATCAGGCAGATATGCTTCCAGACATGCAATCAGCTCTGTTTTCCACTCATCTTCCTTTACGCACCAAGAGGTTACAATAAATTTCATTTTGTATTTATTTGTTAACCATATGCATCACTCCTAAGTTCAATGTAAGTAACAAAAATTTAGCTGTATCCTAGTAAAACAGATTAAGTTTAATGTAGATAAAGCAAGGCGATTAGGGTGTCAGAATAATATACTTTAAAAATCAAGACTAAAATATAAACCTATTAGTTTTGAATATTTATCCAGATTACATTTCTTATGCAAGATTTTCTTCAATAAAGCTTTCTTCTTTATTGCAGGAAGGTGATTATACCCATAAAATAGTAAGATTTGTCTTTGAAAAACAGCAGGACAGCCCAACTAATTCTAGTCCCAAAACAATGGCTACTTTGGGGGTATAAACGGCAGACAGTATAAAGTAAATCACTGTCATGAAATAATAATTCACATTGTAAAAATAACCTTCACTGCCTCAACTGACTAATGCACAATTCCTATTCAAGCACATATTTCGAGTCTGAAAGCAACCAAATGAAATTAGCACTTTCATTCCAAAGGCAGATTCTGTTGGTATTTCTGCCTGGAAGGAAAGGGAAACCATTTCATACTGTCTCACTAATCCAAAATAGCAAAAGCTTGTCATCTTTGTGGCTTAACAAGAAAGCTGTTCGAGGGCTTGGCAGAGAGGCTCACAATTCAATTCAACAGTATTCTCCTCCATCTCCTCCCCACCCCATGGTTCTAGGGCTCCCCCTCAGCAAAGAGATTAATGATGCACATTTCACTCAGTCTATGCATGTCTACAGAACTGTGGGATTGGGCAGTTCAGTGACTGAGTCCTCAATAACAAGGCCAAAGTCACAGGCTTGACACCCACAGGGACAAATTAGTTTTCTTTTGTTTTACTGCCTTAACTATCTCTAACACCAGTCATCCCATCAAAAATGCATGCTATTGGTCACAGGGTGATTAGTGAAGTGCATGAGAATAGTTCAGTAGGTCCCCATCAGGAAAGCCAGGGAAGAAAGAAGGAAGAGAGGGCAGGGAGAGAGGGAGGACCTGAAAAAATTCTTAAATCGCCTTAATGTCTGAGAGCCTATGCCCACTCACTGTCTTTTTACAAAAAGGACAATATATTTGGGTCATATATATTTAAACATCAAATAGGAATACATAGTGATTAAGAAAATGGCTAGCTAGCTAGCTAAGTTACTCTGAGTTTGTCCTATACAAACTTGCAAAAAAATTAACTAAATCTATATAAAATTAAACAATGCTTATGAATTAAACACTGTACTTCATGCCTTAAAAGAACTCAGTACTGCGCATTAGCAATTAGCATTTGCTTTGTTTTGAATTCATTGAATTTATATCATCCTTCAACACTGTTTAGCTAAAGCAAATAAAAACAAGAAAATCACATTATTCTTTCTAAGCCATATAAACGTGATCTGGAAAGTCACGTTTAAAATTGCTATCATGGATTAGCTTAAGGCAATTATTTCACTTGCTCCATTCTTTTACGAGAAGTTAAAAAAAAAAAAAAATCAAGCTTCTTGCCTAACAAGAAAAATGAAATCCCATTAGTTGTGTCTCCAGTGTATATTAACATTCCTTTTGTTTAGAAAGGTTAATATTCCCCAAATAAAGGAGCATACAGTGCCTGTTAAAATAATTACATCATGACATTTTAGAAAGGTTGGCAGATAGACGTGGTTGCAAGCAACAAAGCAAAGTAAAAGCGACTACTTTTTAAATTATCCATGACTTCAAAAAATGGAAAGCACTGGAAATTCCACCATGTTTGTAATTTTCTGCCAGCTTGTCCAGTCTCTGGTATTTGGTTGTTCTCCCTCTTCTTCAATATCTTCTGTTGTAGAAATTTATGGAGGATGTACTTTTATGCTCTTAATCAGATAATCTATCATCTGAAAAGGAAACTACAAATCTGACAATGAAAGAATTTTACAACAGGTCAGTGGTTGATAGCATCAAGTACCACACCAAAGTGTTTCACAGCCACTTGGAGTTCCAAAGGATACTATTCAGTACCATTAAGGAAAAAAAAGGATTTTCTAGCCTCCGCAAGCTGATCTAAAGGCCTAATATCAGTAAGACTGAAACCAGTGAACAATTAAAAGTCTTGGAATTCACTCCAATAAGACCTAAAAGAAAACACTTCAAACTTTATGCAGATAAAATACGGCACTCTGACCCTGATACTTGAGGCAGATAGGAGCAGTTCTCTACATAAGTAAAACAAATTATTAATTGTTCAAACATTTGGATATAGTGAACATTGTTTAAATAAAAAGTAGACACAATCATAATATAAAACCTACCTGACTCTCTATTTCTCCTTCTCCAGGGCATGAAAGCTCCTCTGGAGTTCTAGAATACAGTGTCCTATTCTGCCATTGCTCCCAGGGATACAGCCAATGAAATAGATAAGATAAAGATGAGGAGAAAGACAACGGTTTTTCCCACCACCACTTAAACCATAGAAAGCTTCCTCAGAGAATGATAGCTCAACCTCAGGACAGCAGATCAGGGAATCTAATTGAAGAAATACTTTAAAGGGCTTACTAATATTCCCAAAAGTCATGGAATGCTTTACATCAGCAATTCCCAGTAACACCAGTAACAAAGTACATATGCAGTGAAAAAAGGCCACTGCCTTAAGAGGTCAAAAAGATATAATAAATACAAATTGAAGGCCCCCAAGTTACCATAACAAATATCCAAGAGTTTATAAATCTACAAAAGAACATTCAGTGCAACATCTCAGCTGAGTCTCACAACCAACCTGTGAAGAAAAGCCTGTCCTGGCTTTATACAATGGTAGGGTAGCCATCCCTTTGGGGCAGGGTTTTTCAGCATTGAACGATGCTCCTTAGTCCACAGGTCATTCAAACAATCCCTGTACTTAAGAAGAAATCCCTGTACACTTATTGAATGAATGAATGAATGAATGAATGAATGAGTGAGTGAGTGAGTGAGTGAATGAGTGAGTGAAAGACATGGAATAGCCTTCCAAAGCAACTTCTAACACATCTAAACTGACACTTTTTTTTTAACTGTCACAGCCTATGTAGCGTGCTGGCTAACATAGAGAAAACATTTTTCCCCCTAGAAGCTCATCTCCAGGAAAAAATATTAGAGAGTAAGTGAAAAATTTCTTTCTCTTCCATATTACAGAACATTGTTTCTCAATAAAAAGACAGAGGTAATTACAATGATGGTGGTGGGGGTGGTAATTATGAGAGCATTTGTTCTGTGCTTGACACTCTTCTAAGTATCTTACATAAATTGACTAAATTCTTACAACTACCATATGAAATAGGCATTACTATTATCCCTATCTTGCAGTTACGACAGAGATAAGTTTTATTCAGCTAGTGCCTGGCACAGCCAAATTCCAAGGCCAAGAGGTCTAGCTCTAGAGTCTGTGCTTTTAACTTACACTATACTGTTTGTAATAGCACTGTTTAATGGAACTTTCTGTGATGATGGGAATGTTCATAGCTGCACTGTCTAATACAGAAGTCACTGGGAACGTGTAGCTACTGAGCTTTTTTTTTTTTTGTGACTAATACAACTGTAGAACCAAAGTTTTAATTTTATTTAAGTTTAAATAAAAGAGCTGCATGTTGTTTTACTTAAGTTTAATTCTACAATGTAGACCACAAGACAAAGTTCAATAACTACTCAATGTGCCATGAGGAACTGTTCCTCACTGAAGGAACTCTGACATACATAGAGATTAAACCTCATCTTGCCCGTATTTCCCTGTAAAAATATGTGTGTTACGCGGCGGCGGGGGGTGAGGGTGGTATACGGATGGGACAGAGGTAACAGCAAGTACATTCATTCTTAGGCATATTTCTTAAGGAACACACAATCTTCAGGGAGCTTCTCCCATAATTCATTCAACAAGTATCACTAGACATGTACTATAGGCTATGGTGAGCGTAAAAAGATATAGTACAACAAAAACACATTCTCACATATTATTTACACAACATTTTTAACACATAGTATGTACCCAATAAATGTTGGACAGACAGATGAATAGATGAATGGACATACTAATGGACAAATGCTGGGACCTTAAGAAAGTTACAATCCAGGAAAAAAGATTCCATAAAACTTTATCATTTTCCTTGTTGCACATTTCCTTTATCAGCAGCATCCATTCAAATGAACAAGCCAAAAATTGAAAGTCATCTTTGAATCAAGTTGATTTTTTCTCCCGTCTGCTTCATTGAAGCTGTTTCAGACCATTGTATATACTTGGTCCTTACTACCACTGCTCCAGCTTGGCCCCATTTCATACAGTCTCTGTCTTCATCCTCCTTTCTCCAATATTGCCTTCTTATTTTTTAAAAGATTTTATTTACTTATTTTTGGAGAGCAGAAGGGAGGAAGAAAGAAAGGGAGAGAAACATCAATGTGTGGTGGCCTCTCAAGCACCCCCTCCTGGGGACCTGGCCTGCAAACCAGGCATAAGCCATAACTGGGAATCGATCTGCAGGCTGGTGCTCAATCCACTGAGCCACACCAGCCAGGACTAATATTGCCTTCTTTAAACCCATCTTCCACAAAACTCTCCAAGGTTACCTTCTTAAAATGCAAGTCTGACCTGGGCACACTTCTGGTTAAAATCCTTTAGTGCATTCTCTCTCTTCTAAGATAAAACCAAGCTCCTTAATATGGTACACCAACCATGGCCACAGTAAATTGGCTAGTGATACTGTTTCTAGCCTCATCACTCCATTTAAAAAAAAAAAACAACAACATCCTCCCTGCGGTGTTATTGATATGTTTATAGACCTTAACTTTTTCAAGGACTGAAAATCAAGCCTTATACTATATACCTTCAATGTTGAGTACAGGATTTCACAAGCAGTAGAAAAACTACATAAGAAAAACTATAATCAAAAATGGAAGGTACATTTGCCATAATTTAGGCAAATAACTTAAAAACTGCTTTGGGCTGATAGGGAAAGGAATAAAACATAAACTAGGAAGGCATTCTAAGGTGCATATGAGCTACAATAAATTTCAAGTGAAGGAAGTATTGTGAACATTATCAATTACCATCTCAAGTAACGTAACAGCATAGGAAGCAAGGAACTTTTATCTCATTTTCTCTGTACCATTCACCTTTGCCCACTGCCTTTCTAGCTACTATCCAACTCATCTTCAAGAAAGAAGGATTCTTTAAACTTATCATGATAGCATAGGCTATGGCACCAAGGGTTAAAAATGGGCAGGATTGCTGAGTATTAAAGGTTCAGCACCTATTTTTAGCACTTTCTTGACCTTCTTGCTTCCTTATTTCCTTTAGTAAGCAGAGATAGGCAAGCCCTAGCCTCCTGAGAAACTCACTTCCATGCAGCTAGGTAAGTGGAATCAGTCTGGATCTCATAATCTCTATTGTTCCTTCTTTCTTTACTGTGGTTGTCCAAAAGGCAGTAAGATTCCAAGATTAGGATTTGGAACAGGTCCAACATATGCCAATTAATCAATGTAATATAACAAATTAACAAAGTGAAGGACAAAAATCATATAATCATTTCAATAGATGCAGAAAAAACACTTAACAAAATTTTATATCCATTTGATAAAATTTTTCAACAAAGTTAGTATAGAGGGAACATACCTAAACATAATAAAAGACATATTTGACAAGCCCACAGCTAACATCATATTCCATGGTGAAAAGCTGAAAGCTTTTCCTCTTAAGATTAGGAAAGACAAAAATGCGCACTCTTGCCACTTTTAGACAACATAGCATTGGAAATCCTAGTGACAGCAATTAGGCATAAAGAAAAAAAAAACAGAGTGAGAGAGAGAGAATCCAAATTTGAAAGGAAGAAGTAAAACTATCACTATTTTACAGATGACATGATACTGTCTATAGAAAACCCTAAAGACTCCACCAAAAAAACTGTTAGAACTAACAAATACATTCAGTAAAGTTGCAGGACACAAAATCAATATACAGAAATCTACAGTGTTTCTGTGCATTAACAATATACTATCAGAAAGAGAAATTATATACAATTGCATCGAAAAAATAAAACACATATGAATAAATTGAACCAAGGAGGTGAAAGACCAGTACACTGAAAACTAGTAAGACATTGATAAAAGAAATTGAAGAACACACAAATGTATGCTCATGGAGTAGAAGAATTAAACTGTTAAAATTTCCATACTACCCAAAGCAATTTACAGAGTAATGTAATTTCTATCAAAATTCCAGTGGCATATTTTATAAAACTAGAACAAAATTTTTCTAAAATTTGTTATGAAATCACAAAAGATCCCAAATAGCCAAAGCAATCTTGAAAAAGAAGAACAAAGCTGGAGGTATCACACTCCCTGATTTAAAACTATATACAAAGTGATAATAATCAAAACAATATGATATTGGCATAAAAATGGACATAAAATCAATGGAACAGAATTGAAAGCCCAGAAATAAGCCCCCATAGATATGGACAATTAATTTAAAACAAAGGGGCCAAGAATATACAATAAATGGCGTTGGGAAAACTGGACAGTCACATAAAAAGAATGAAACTAGATCACTACCTTTCATCATACACAAAAATTAACTCAAAATGAATTAAAGACTTAAATAGAAAGCCTGAAACCATAAAATTCTCAGAAGAAAACACAGATGGTAATCTTCTTGGCACGGGTCTTAGCAATGTGTGGATCTGACTCAAAAGGCAAGGGAAATAAAAGTAAAATACAGTGGGATTACATCAGACTAAAAGGCACTTGTACAGCAAAGGAAACCATCATTAAAACCAAATGGCAACCTACTGAATGGGAGAAGATATTTGCAAATTATATATCTGACAACGGGGCAATATCTAAAATACATGAAGAACTCATACAACTCAACAACAACAAAGTCAAACAATCTGATTTAAGAATGGACAGAGTGTCTAAATAGACCAGTTTTCAAAGAAGAAATAGAAATAGGCACAGGCACATGAAACGATGTTCAACATCACTAATTATTAGAGAAATGTAAATCAAAACTTTGCACCTATTAGAATGGCGATTATCAAAAAGACCAGAAATAACTAGTCTTTTTTTGTGTTGGAGAGGATGTGGAGAAAAGCAAATGCTCATAGGAATGTAAACTGGTACAGCCACTACAGAAAATAGTATGGAAATCCCTTAAAAAATTAATAGAACTACCATATGATCTAGCTATTACACTTCTGAGTATTTATCTGAACAATATGAGAACAATAATTTGAAAAGATAAGTGCACCCCTGTGTTCATATGGAAACCATCTAAATGCCCATCAACAGATAAATGGATAAAACAGATGTAATACACACAATGGAGTAATACTCAACCATAAAAAAAGAGTAAAATCTTGCCATTTACAACAACATGGATGGACCTGAAAGATATTATGCTAAGTAAAATAATTTAAACAAAGACAAATAATGTATGATTTCATTCATATGTGGAATCTAAAGAAAACAAAACAAACAAACATAAGAAACAAACTCTGACACAGACAACAGACGGGTGGTTGCCAGAGAGGAAGAGGGTTGGGGAGGGATCAAAATGGATGAAAAGGACCAAGAGTATGGAGATGGATGGCAAGTACATTTTTGGTGTAGATCAGTTTGTAGCATATATACAGATGTTAAATTACAATGTTGTATACCTAAAACTTATATAATGTTACATATCAATTTTATCTCAATTAAAAAAAAGATTTGGGAAAGACATGGGATGCATCATTTAGTTTCAAGCCTAAACCCATCAGTCTTGGGTGCTAGTACCTTGATGCCCATTCTGTAAATTCCTGCATTGGGAAGAGAGGGCAGTAAGTAGGAAGAGGTGACTGGCAGGATATGGTCAGAGCTTTCCTGAGTTGTTGGGTACCTTTTACAATTCTTAACAACTTGGAAGAACAGAGTATTCAATTGGTAAGGACTGTAAAGTATGTGAAGATAAGTGGTGGAAGGCTAGAAAACTAAGTTATGATTAGACTGATTACCAACCAAAGTAAATTTTATGTCTAGGTTCTAGAGTCTTTTAAATCATGGACAGGATAGAAAAAGCCAACGGTCTAGCATATAGTAAATATTTAATCTGGCAGCAATATCTCAGCTGACCTGGAAGCAGAAGAGACTAAAAAAAAACAAAAACAAAAAACAAAAAAAAAACCCAAAAAAACCCTGGGAAAACAGTTAACAGGCTATTACAATAATGTAGTGTGAAGATAAATTTTAAAAATTATTAAAAATCATTTACTGAGGACTCACTATGTGCCAATCTTTTTGCTAGTCATTATTTTAATTAGTCTTCACAATTCTATACATTAGACATGATAATTCACACTCCCATATTAGGAAACCAAGGCACAGATAATGTATAACTTACTCAGGGTCACATAGTTGGGAAGAGACATGCAAGCTTGGATCTGTGCGGCCAGGAACCAAGCGCACTCTATCCACACAACCCTGATTCTCAAAACTTGGAAATCAACTGGATGAAGCAGGGCAATGAGGAAGGATCAAGAAATACTAGAAAGCTTCTAAGCCAACAATTTCTGAGGCCAACTGTGTAGTGGGCCCTGATCAAAGTACTGTAGACATAAACTTCAATGTGACATAGTCTTTGCCTCGAAGGGATTTACAAGTGGCCAGATAATTACAGTATAAGATAAATTTAACCCTAAATAGCAATAGGGAGGTCATGAGAAAAAGCAAGTTTATGTGCATAAGAAATTTCCCAGGAAACTATAGGACTGTAATAGCTATAAGTATTCAAATAATACTGAAATTAAGGATAACTGTCACAGAGTCTCCAGAGTGTTCCTCAATGTCATTAAAAAGAAGGACTCTCCACAAATTAGTGATCATTAACTTAATTATAAGATATTATGCACTCATTTTATTCACCAATACACTGTAGAGAGGATTTCCCTAAACATCTCTAATATATTCATGGATGCCAGTTAAAATAAATCTTGTCCCTGCCCATTTCCCTTCTATTGGAACAAAAACACTCCTGTACGTCTTGGAGAAGTTTAATTGGCTAGAATCACACTAATTGAAATTATCAAACGTTGAAACCCCAAACTTTCAGGATTTCCAACTCAGAACACAAAAATAAGAAAATAATTACTTCAAGAATTGTCTCAAGAGAAATAAAGTTATAGGCAACCTACCTAGAAATCAAAAACTAAATAGATTTAGTTCAACTTCAAATCTCTCTCACACATACACATAGCAACATGCACAAACTCAGAAAGTGGGTTCATCACTGAATTTTTCTTATACTTTATGGATGTTTAGAATGTTCATTATGTGTTATATAATTCACATGGGAGAAGCAGATACTATACTCATTTTATAAAATGAGAAATGAGGAAAGGTCAAGCAACTTGACCTAAATAAGCTATAATTTTTGCAGAGCTGAAAGTAAATACAGGCATACCATTTTTTTCAGATGATTTAAGTACTTATTTTTATTCAACTTTAGAAATTTTTTTATTGTTAAAATACATTTGTCTTCATTTTCCCATCACCACTACCCCCTGCCCCAGCCTCCCCCACCTCCCACCTCTCGATCCCCCGCTTTGGCTTTGCCCATGGGTCCTTTATACATGTTCTTTGACTTGACCCTTCCCCTTCTTTTCCCTGTTACCACCCTCCCTCTTCCCCTCTCGTTACTGCCAGTTTGTTTTTTTCTTTCAGTGTTGCTGGTTATATTTTTCTTGCTTGTTTGTTTTGTTGATTAGATTCCACTTATAGGTGAGATCATATGGTATTTGTCTTTCACCCCCTGGCTTATTTCACTTAGCATAATGCTCTCCAGTTCCATCCATGCTGTTGCAAAGGGTAGTAGCTCTTTCTTTCTTTCTGCTGCATAGTATTCCATTCTGTAAATGTACCATAATTTTTGGATCCACTCATTTACTGATGGGCACTTAGGTTACTTCCAGCACTTGGCTATTGTAAATTGTGCTGCTGTGAACACTAGTGTGCACAGGTTCTTTTGAATTGGTGTTTTGGATTCTTAGGGTATAATCTCAGCAGTGGAGTTGCTGGGTCAAAAGGCAGTTCCATTTTTAGCTTTTTGAGGAAATTCCACAGTTTTCCACAGTGGCTGCACCAGACTGTATTCCCACCAACAGTGTACTAGGGTTCCCTTTTGTCCACAGCCTCGCCAGCACCTGCTGTTTGTTAATTTGTTTATGATGGCCATTCTGACCAGTGTGAAGTGGTATCTCCTTGTGGTTTTAATTAGCCATCAGCTAGTGATGCTGAGCATTCTTTCATATGTCTCTGGGCCCTGTGATATGTCCTCCTTAGAGAAGAGTCTTTACAAGTCCTTTTGCCCATTTTTTAATTGGATTGTTCGTCTTCCTGTAGTGGAGTGTTGTGCGTTATTTATATATTTTGGAGATCAAACCCTCGTCCGAAGTATCACTGGCAAATATATTTTCCCATACGGTTGGTTCCCTTTTCATTTTGCTGATGTTTCCTTTAGCTGTGCAGAAGCTTTTTTATTTTGATGAAGTCCCATTTGTTTATTCTTCCCTTTATGTCCCTTGTTCTAGGGGACATATTGGTGAAAATATTGCTGTGTGGGATATCTGAGAATTTCCTGCCTATGTTCTCCTCTAGGACTTTTATGGTGTCACAACTTATATTTAAGTCTTTTATCCATTTCGAGTTTATTTTTGTGTATGGTGTAAGCTGGTGGTCAAATTTCATTTTTTTGCATGTAGCTGTCCAGATCTCCCAACATCATTTGTTGAAGAGGCTATTTTTACTACAGTTTATGCTTCTTCCCCCTTTGTCAAATATTAATTGACCACAGAGACATGGGTTTATTTCTGGGCTCTCTATATCCTGCTCCATTGATCTATGCATCTAGTCTGTTCTTAAGGCATACCTTGTATTATTGTGCTTACTTAACTTTATTGCACTTCACAGATACTCCTTTTTTTTTCTTAACAAATTGAAGGAAAGATCCTCCACCAGTAAAAAGATTATGATTTGCTGAAGGCTCAGATGATGGTTAGCAATTTTTAGCAATAGTGTACTTTTAACTTAAGCTATGTACATTGTTTTTTATATATAATGCTACTGTACAACTAAGAGACTACAGTAGAATCTCTTTAATTATATAATAAACATAACTTTTTATGTGCTCTCTGAGGCCAAAAACTTTGTGTGACTCACTGTATTGTGTTATTTGCTTTATTGGAGTGGTCTGGAACCAAACCCGCAATATCTCTTAAGTATGCCCATCAGTAGATGATTGGATCAAAAAATTATGGTACATTTACACAATGGAATACTACACAGCAGAAAGAAAAAAAGAACTACTACATTTTGCGACAGCATGGATGGAACTAGAGAGAGCATTATGCTAAGCGAAATAAGCCAGGGGGCGAAAAACAAATATCATATGATCTCACCTATAAGCGGAACCTAACCAACAAAACAAAGATGTAAGGAAAATAAGACGAGCAACACTGAAAGAAAAAAGAAACCAACAGAGACAAGAGGGAAGGAGAGAGCGGTGGGTGGGGGAAAAGGAAGGGAAGGGACAAGTCAAGGAACATATAGCAAGGACTCATGGACAACGCCGAAGTGGGGAAAGATTGAGGGAGGGACGGGGGTAGGGGAGCAGGGGAAAGTGGCGGGCGGGAAGGCGGAGACAAATGTATTCAAAAAAATAAATTTAAAAAAAAAGTATGCCTGTATAAAAGTATTAACAATTCCGAAAGCAAAACTAGGGGCAGAAAAGATAAATCCCCTCAACTAAAGCAGAAGGCATTTATGAATATTCCCCATTTACCTTTGGCACCTAACACAGATCCAGGCACATGGTGTAGCCTTGATAGTTTTAATGAATAAACAAAGAAATTAGAGAATGTCAATGAAAGATGGGTCTAATTAAGTCAGTGGTATATTCCACTTCCCTACAAGGGATATTTTTTAAAGGAAGCTGTAAAGCATTCCTAGGATTTTTTTTTTTTAAGTAGCACATCCAAAAAAAAAAAAAAAAGCAGCCCACATAAATCCTAATGTGACCTCTACTTAGTAGTATGTAAGAAAACCACTGCTGGGGAACTTCTAGTTTTAAGCTAAACTCAAAAAAATTTGGCGCTGTTTGTTAAGTTCAATGCACTACCATTAACCACATACACACGCAAAACTGGAAGTAAATTCATGTAACAGCTTTAAAAAAAACACAATTACCCCCCAAAAAAGTATATATTTAAAAAAATGTAACCATTCTTTGTATTCTGCAATCCTTACAAGTTGGTATTATAACCAAAAGGAGAGATATACATATTCCAACCCTGTTACACTAGTATGAAAACATTTTTATAATCCTTCTTTGGAATTTTAATGTTGGCCTACAAAAATCAACTAGCTTTTAAAGAAACCTATCAAATAATACAATTGTAAAGAAAATTTAAATATATGCCATTTCCCTCCCCATCCTGCAACAAAACCTCCAGTGTGACAGTGTCCAGGTATTCCTCAGACCCTCCAGAAGCCCAGCCAGATCTGCGAGATAAAACCCATGCTCCCTCCCCCACAGGTGTTTTCTCCTGCTTGCCCTGTCCTGCAGGCCATACAGTGCTGCATATACAATGACAGCTTTGCTCTGTTACTACTGGGCAAATAAACAAAAGGAAAAGAATCTTCCTTTAAGAAGACTTTACAGTACCAAGTTTATTCATTCATTTTTAAATGTTTGCCGAGTTCCTATTATGTTGTATATGAGGTGCAAGGAAGCTGAATCTTATGTGCCTGTAAATTTCCCTGTCACAGCTTCATAAAAATCCACATAAACCATAAAGAAATGCCAAAGGGTTCATGTGCAGAGGTTATCACAGACTTTAAATCAGATAGCCTTGATTTTGGCTTTCTCTCCAGTAATTAGCCAGTGGTTTGGGGCATGTTACTTAAGTGTTGTTTTCTTTTCTAGAAAAGGGGATAGTAAGATTGTCTCCTAAAAAAAGTGCTGTGAAGATTAATAAAATAATGTATTTTTAGCATAGTATAGTATCTAGTATATAACAAGTGCTCAGTAAATGACAGCTGTCGGTGACTTAGCTAAATAACATAACTATTTTATTCATTCATCATACTGAAATGAGTACTTAGTGTTGCAGGTACCACTCACAGGTTAGGCAATGAGAACACAGATAAAATCAAAACAGAGAGAGTCTGTCTTCTTGGAACTTACACTGTAGCATAAGAGTCAATGCTAAACAATTATTTAGTTGATTATAATGCATAAGTGTCATAAAAATTATATTTTTTTCTAGCAGTTTTATTGAGGTAGAATTAACACACAATAAACTCCGCATGTATAAAGTGTACAGTTTAGTGAAATTTGACATATGTATGCATCGGGGAAAGTGTTACCACAATCAAGATAATGAACATATCTGCCACCCCCAAAATTTCCTTGTATCATCTGTAATCCCTCCTTCCTGCTCCATCATACCCACCTCTCAAGCAGTCACTGATAACGCTTTCTCTCATATAGCTTATTTTGCATTTTTTCTGTAACTTTATATAAAAGGAATCATAGTGTGTGTATTCTTTTTATCTGGCTTATTTCACTTAGAGTAACTATACTGAGATTTATCTGTGTTACATCAATGATTTTAAACCTCACTGGACAACAGGGTTATGTCATATAGTCCACAATACACATACCTGTACCTTTTCTTTCAAAAATCATCTCTCCCACTAAACTGACCCCTATAAATACTGAGGAGTACAAGTAAATCTAGAATTAATCATTTTTCTAAGTGTTTTCTTCCCAAATGCCACATGCCAAATACCATTTCCTATTTCCCTGTTGTTCAAGACTTCACATGTCCACTGAGTATTTCATACTGACCACTATATTTTTATTGTCAGGACAGAAAGAGAAATGCTTTGTGATTCTCACATTAAGCAAACAAAACCAAGGTGAGTAATCTTGAATCAATCATCAAAGAAGATTCTCAGGATAGCTTTGCATACACATGTATGTATGCATTACCATTTTTTATAAAACAACAATATGAGAGGCACATCTGTGTGGCTTGTCAGAAAATGGTGAAATTTTTTGAGAAACTCTTCTATAGATTTTCTAGGATATAAAATATTTTTTCTATGAAAACTGGCCACTTTCTAGCTGAGTGGTCAAGTACACAGCTCAAAGGCATGAGCTTCCTGTAGGGAGCCAGTGCAGGCGGCAAGGCAAGCAACTCCCTTCACCAGATTATTAGGTAATTTCAGGATATGAAAATGGATTTAAAATCCTCTTCCATTTCAATATTAAAGTTTTTATATTTCTAATTAGTCTAATATATCACAATGAAATGATCTATCTCAAGCACCATGTACAACAGTTGCCACATAGTAGGCCCCTCAATAAAGCACAGTCATTAAAGTAACATCTATGGTAGAAGACCAGCTCAAGGTAAAGATAGGACATTGTCATATTTCATATTCCTTAGAAAACAGGTCCCTTCCTTGATTACAGCGAATCCCACATTTTCAATCAGTCATCCACAAAACTGCACATGTCCTATACTGAATGTCTACTATGTGATCAGCACTGAACATACTTTTTTTAAGGATGAGTAAGATAGAACAGCCCTAACTAGAACAGCCCTAACTCAGTATTTATTAAACGTTCTAAATCTCTTTAATTTAAATATAAGAGAATGACATGTGCAAACACACTCACACTAACTCTGTAATAGTCTAAATGCAATTGTCTACTGGTAGGGTTAAGTTTGAGATGCGTGAAAATAACAAGATATACAATAAAATGTGACATCACACAAGCTTCAGCCAATGTTCCTCAATTATCCTCACAATAGCCTTGATATTTCAGTTCCTAGGTGCTCTTCACTCAGAACATTTTTGAAAATCTTCAATAACAACCACAATAATGACTACATCCATTCATTGTGCACCTACTATGCACCACACACACTATTTTGTCAAATTCTACAGGCAACTGGCTGAGAACATTAATCACACAGAAGAGGGCAAAAATAAGCCTTTCTTTGGTAATAAAATAATATATCTGCTATTTAGACTTTTGCTTTAATCACTTATCTAAAAGCTGACATTGTGCTTGTTATTGAAGACTCAAAAAGCAGATAAATCATATAAGTACAACTGCAACACAAATGAGCCAGCTGAAAACAACTTGTACTTTTGCTGACTTCATGGCTGCATCCTCAGCAGAAACATACAGTGAAATTAAATTACGCTGCCGATAAAAGTTTTATGTTCCTAGGCATAGATGAAATGGTGCATTTGCCAAAACCTGCTAACACTGCTTACGTGATTATTAATGGTAACAGGGATGTATATGAACAGCATCAAACAAGTAATTGGGAGAGAAAAAACACACACACACATTCCATATGAAATCCTAGAATTAAATGCTGACGCCCAAAAGGCAGGCAGGTTAAGCGACTGCAGCACATGAAAATGTTTCAAAACCAGATACATTTCCTGTTGAAAATTCCTTACATTCCATGACTAAATCCTAAAGGCCACAAGCAGCACTGCAATCTCGGATTGTGCTGATGCACAGAAAGGGAACTGTACTTGTGCGGTCGTATGTCAGCACAACCCCTAGATGGAACACATTGCAGTCCTAAGGCAAAATAAAAGTGTCTGGGAGGCAGCTCACAAGTTTTCAAAGGCAGAGTGATGACTGTGACCTTGAGCCCCTTCTAAAGGTGCTCTGGCTTTAAAGCCTTACTGGGCTCCTACAGCCCACACACAAGATCCATGAAGAATTTGTTATTTTAGGATTTTAATTCAACAGTAAGATGAAATTGCCTTGATACTCCGTGGTCCTCATGGCAGTCACTAATATTTACTGAGTACAAGTAAATGTACTTGGTATTCAAGTACACAAACTATGTTTTAACCCACAATTTACATTTTGACTAAGAATGTCTAAAACACTCAATAAAGTCCACATGTAACTGAGAATGCCCTACTTTTTTGGATCTCAAATTCCACTAAAAAGTTGGGGGAGGGGAGGAGAGCTTGCTAAAAAGAAATGGAAAATAAAAAGGCACCTCTGAAAAACACCATTCATAGAACTCACTACAACATTAAATCACCATCCATATCTAGTGCTTGTCTCAGTAACCTCATTAACAAATAATCCTTTTAAAACTAGAGCTCCTGACAGGTTTCCAGACATGCAAAGCTGAGTACCTGGCAATTCTCTTGCCAGAGCTAACTCGGTACAATTGTAAGGAAGTAGCAGCCAGCCTTGCAGTTGATCTACAGCCCCTAAAGGAAATCAAAATGCATAGCTCAGGTTCTACCAATGACTATCCAGCTCTCACTTGAAACATTTTCAGAGTCCCAAAGTAGATTTAGCACAGTAGCCTCTGAATATATTGAGCGACCCGTGTCTTGTTGAAATTGACCCTGAATGATGTATATATACAGCTATTATTTATGATTGTCTATGGTTCTTTACCATATTTTGCATCTAACTGAAAGGAAGCAATTCTAAAAACCAAATTCATTTCAAGGAAAATTCATACTGTATCTTCAGATTGTGCATGTGTGTGGGCACACATGCACTCACAACCCACACATGCATACACAAGGAACTGAGTCCCAGATCATATACCAAAATCTTATCCTTTCATATCCCAAACAATTTTAAATTCTGTTGATTCAGTTTGGGTATAGGTAGTTTGTTTGTCTCATTTAAATGATGGAGTAATATCATCCAAAAACAAGTTCTAACAATGGCTTATAATAAACTCTTTACTGAGGTTAATGATGTCTAGTCCTATGGAATACTGATGAGGCAGAATTGCCTAAGAAGCACTTGTTTATAAAAAAAAAACAAACAGAATCACGTGCCAAAACAAGGTCAATCCCCTGTGTCCTACCTTGTCCCACTGAAAATCAACTAGATTAGCCATTTGGAATGTTGATTCTCAAAAGAATGTACCTTGATATCAGAAAACTGACAGTTTTGTATTTTACCTTTTCATCCTGACAAGGTGTCCTGTTTTCTATCTTACCTTCTAGAGAAAATATTACTAAGTAAAAATGGACATCAAGAGTACTGAGACCTAGTCAACAAAAATAGTTTTAATTAACAGACAAATTTGTAGTTTAGTTGGTAGGAAATTTACTTAAAACTGTTTTAAAAAAATGCCTGGAGAGTAAGAGTATAATAATAGTTTGTTTGGTTTTTTTTTTTTAAGTATCTCTGTAATACAGTCCTCCATATCTACGCAGATCTTGGCAGAGACAGATGGCCTAAACCTCCAGTTAACAATGAATGATTAAAACAAAGTGAAAGAGGCAAAGATACTATTTAATCCTTCTTCACAAATAAACATCAATAAAGCTATGACCCCAAAGGAAATACTCCTCATTGCTCAAATGTGTACCAGTAACATCATCACTTTTGCAAATCCAAAGCAAATATCAATTTTATTAGACAGCTACACAGTGCTTCTTAGCCAGAAAATGTAGCTCAGCTTATCTTTCTTTCAACAATCAAGCACCTACTAGGTGCTAGGTGACAGGAACACAGAGTAACGCTGTCATCTATTAAAGGATCAGAACTTAAGGCTTACCTCATTCACCGATTTCTTCAAATCCCTACCAACAGAAAAATCAGACCGACATGCCCAGTCCAAATAAATCTTCCTTTAAGGATGAATCATACAAGCCCAGAGCTCAGGCTCTTTTGTCTCTTGTAACTACTCTCAGTGTTCTTTGGGCCCCACAGAGTAAACCTGGCACGAGTTCCATGATCAGCAGGATATGGCATAGCTGGTGCCAAAATGCCGCATGCATTCAAGCACCAGTGACCTTAAATGGAGGTCATTATTACCATCTCCTACCGGTTTTTGACAGTTGGCTGCTGTTCTCTGAATGTCAGAACCCTCTAAATTCTACTAATCATTCAACTTGTGGACCAAGGTTGATTAGGAGTGCTCTAGGTGATGACTTTTCAATATTAAAGAAAACAGTTCCTTCTCTTCTTTCAAGAAATGTGTTAAGAAAGATTCAGAACCCCTGGACAGTGATAGATTTGTTTATTTGCCAAGTCCATTTTAGGGTAATTTTCCTTTTAAGCAGCAATCTGGATGACTAAGTTAACAATAATGGAAAGAATAAGATGAATGTATGCAAAAGCACAATACAGGAGGTTTAAGATAAACAGAAATTTGTTTTCTTCATTTTAAGGTCCACTGAGCAGTTCAGCTAGGAAAGGCTGAAGAATGTATTTCTCTCTCTAATGGAAAAGGCTAAGATTCTTGGAATAATCTAGAATTTTTACTGGGGCCTGGGACAGATGATCCTTCTTATAATTCTGAATATATCTGTAATCCTTCTCAGTGAAATTTAAGATATGTTCATTCTTATTCTGGCAATGAGTATGTAAGTCTCAAAATCAAGTTCCTAAATTATTTGCTTCTATAAGCTCTTCTCAGGCCAAGTTTTCCTTTCAAAAGTGTCTTAACATTTATGTTTACATCCATCATTATAGCTCTTTTATACTTGAGACCCTCCCAATTAACCTTCTTGCCTGCCTGCCTGCCTTCCTTCCTTCCTTCCTCCCTTCCTTCCTTCCTCCCTTCCTTCCTCCCTTCCTTCCTTCCTTCCTTCCTTCCTTCCTTCCTTCCTTCCTTCCTTCCTTCCTTCTTTTTCTTTTTAAGTAAACATTTGCTTATTCCTTGTATTCCCAGTGGAAACACCTGGACTTGATCTGGTAGAAGCACATACCCATCTTAATCATAAATGTCACCATTTCAAATGTCCCCCAAGCATTTCCTATAGTGGAGTAAAATATAAAGCAAGAGGGAGGAAGGGGAGAAGGAGGGGGAAGAAAAGGAGGAAGAAGCAGAGAAAGAGGAAGAGGAAAAAGAAGCCTTTTATTTAGCTTGTTTGCTAAGGGTCAGATCCACTCTGGGAATTCACTTCTGACGTAATACGATGCCTATAGTACCTATTATGCTGCTAGGATCCTGTCACCCACCATCAGTACTATCTATATACTTAATCCACTGACAATTTTAACTCTCCAATTCTCTTTTACATTTGGCAGCATATCACTCTCTACTCTTGAAAATTTTGAATAGCGTCACATACCAATCAATTAATATACTACATATATAAATAAATACCCAAAGTAGTAAAATATCCAATTCAGCCCTTATATCAATGATGACATATAGCTCATTTAACAACAGTTTCATTAGTATTTACTTACCAAACCTGGACTTTAACTTAAAAAAGAGAAAAAAATGGTAAAAAGTAAGTCCTTTAACAGTTTTTAGCTGTAGCTACTTATAGATGTTTACAGAAAACCTGGACAGGCTTGATTAAACAATGCTCTCCATTTCCTCTGTAAAACATGCCAACTGATGCTCAGGCTGTTCTCAACAGTCATACAGGTGAGCTTCTCCAGTATGGCCATGCATGACTGGTCCCACCAGCTCAGTGGCGTATTTATGTGAGGTCACTGGGTTTGTTTCCAAACCTGTTTCTTCCAGTTACGTTAATGGAATTTCAAAATGTAATTAAGATGATACCATGTAAATCAATGAAATATAAGTGTAAAAAGAAAGTGACCCATCATTTCTATCAAAATTAAGCAAAGTGTCTGAAAGGACTTCATAAACATGAGTCACTTAAAAATTATTAGTGAATCAGATGTAAATTAAATGTAAGTTAGAGAAGTTTCAAGTGAAATTTAGGAAAAGTCTAGAATGATTCTACACTGAGATTGCTTCACAATCTCTTTAAATTACTACTCCAAGTTAGACAGATATGGATTGGAAATCAGAAACTGAATTGTCCATGTGGTTTATACAAAAAAGATGATGGGATTCCAACTACGAAAGGAAAATGTCATTATCTAATATCAAATATTGGCAAATTTTTTAAAAAATATATATATGATATAGATATAAATGTTAAAATAAATTGAATAAAGTTCAATTTCTCAATTTCAATTTCAATTATTCAATTTATTTTATGGTTGAATTATGTATTTATAATTTGTCAGAAATTTTTTGATTAGCCAACTACTAGCATCAACCAAACTAGACAAGAAGACTTCTACTATTAACTTTTTAATCATCTCATTATAACATTAGCTCAAGTGTCCTGAATGCAGCAAAATACTCATAAATTTTTATTTTCAAAATATCAAACTTAAAATGCCAATATTGCTAATCTTACTTAAATCAAAAATCAATTTTAAGGACCAAAGTATTTAGAAATTCAGTCTCAGTAATATGGAGATATTTTAGCCAAGTTCCCGACAATAGTCACAGTAACGTGGCACAGCTGCCTACTGACGTGGCATTTATGAGAACGGGTTTAGACACGAGGGCTGCTTCTGTGAATGTGCCAGAATTAATGCACACACTGTGTGGTAATATTTTCATCCAGATTAATGGCTCCTTTTTTGCCAAGACAGGCTTATATCTGTCACAAGGGTCACATGTTATCGCATAGCCCTCCACAGATAGCACTGGCATATTCTATGCTCTGCTCTGATCATATACTACATGCACATTTAGATCATCAGAAGCAAACATCACATTTCTCTGCAGCACAAAAACAAGTGAACAAAAATACTTGCTAAGCAAGTTGCCTGTCTCATCAGTACCTCCTTGATAGGAAAATTCAGGAACCTGCTTAAATATTTATTTTTAATTCCTCTGGCTAAAATTCCAACAAGCATAAAGCAAAATGCATAACTTTTTAGTGTCAAGTGGTGTCCAAAGCAACAGGCAGTGCATTTTACATGCAGGTCATCTGCATCGCATTTTGTAAAATGATAAGGAAGGTTAGTTTCTAGTACCTAGGAATTCACATCCTCTGGGACATCTTGGAAAAAGTCCCTTTCTAAATGGAGCAAGTCCCTCATCTCTCTTTTCCACTAATCACAACATGCAAAGAAGTAAGTCATTTTGTTACTGAGTCTGAGTGATGTAACAAGTGGAACTGGAGGAGAAAAAGAAGACAAGTAGTATTCCAAGAATAGAAAAATATGTTCAAATTTCTTAGAACATTCATTTCTTCCTAATAAGTCAAAATAATTTCCCCCCAAATAGGAGGCAGTTTCTTAAAGTATCAAACGAGGAGTAATACAGAGGTAACTAGAAATAGATAATTTGGCTTACTCATGGTAAAGTGAGCCAAATGCAAGGTAATGGCAAAAACAAACAAACAAACAAAAAACCCACAAATAAGTCTGAATTACCTTCACCTCCAAAGAAATCTTTCTAAATTATTTCTCCAGGAATTAATGTGAAATGGTCTGAAAAGAGCTGAGCACTTCTAAACTATTTTACATGCATTCTATCCTTCCTCTAAGTACCTTGGCATCCTGGCAGTTGGAGTTTGGGATATTTCAAACCTTGGAAGAGCCATGAAATGTTACTCATATATGCTGAAGAAACGAAATCTTCACACTTCATGTAAAGATTGCCAAGACATTTTTTGCATAACATTTTGAACACTATTAAAGATGGAAACAAACAAGAAGTTCTGGTCAGACAATACATTTTTTTCAAAACCATCCAGTGCCTACATGGAACTAGCCTTTGTACAAAGCCTTCTTTTTACTTGAGGTAAGGTAAAAAGTATGGACTTCTAATTCAAATCACGAGTTCTCTTTAATATGTTCTTTTTAAATGATAATTTATGTTTTCTTTTTATTCTAATTATAAAACTAATGCATATTCATCATAGAAAATGAAATAGAAAACAATAAAGGAGCAAAAAAGATCACAGGAATCCCACAGTCCAGAGTCAATTACTGTTAACATTTTGTTTCATTCCAGGATTTTATTTTTCTGTGCACTTTTAGGACATTAATATAAGCATAAACTTTTATATATTTCAGCATGATTTCAAGGAGATTCCTTAGTTGTCTTCTGATTTTACTTTCATTGTTCTAATGAATTTAAGTCTCTCCTTTTCTGTAAATTCTAAAGAGTTTCTTGGGGGGAAAAAACAGTACCATCACCTGTAGATGCAGACATTTTATATATCCAAATATAAGTGATTCCTAAAGATAAGAAAATTTCCCATTTTTCATATGAAATGATCCCATCAGAAATGAAGTATTTGTTTGTTGTTGTTTTTTACCATTTGAATATATTATTAACTTTTAGGTCTGAGATTGAGATGGCTAAATGTCTAGGTATATTTCCTTTGTTTAGTTATATGTACTTGTTCAAAATCACATGGAATATTACAGAGCATGTTTAATTTAGAAAAATGCTATGATTTCTCTCTCTCCTCTCACATTTCATTAAGAACTCCCCAGGCACAAAAGTGTTTTCATTATCACTAGACCCACTTTTTCAGGTTTACTTTCCTAGGGAAATCATCTTCCCTTGGAGTTTGTTTGAGACAAAGCACTTTTTAATATTCATGTATGACACAGCTGTCACACGCACCAATTCACTAAATAGGACAGTTTCTTATACATCTTACATCTTGTACATCTTATGTAGAGACCACATAATCGTGATCTCCATGATATTGTTCTATCTGTTTTTTAAAAGGCTTATTTATAATACTACCCAACACCTATAATTGAGAGGTCATACTTAAATTAGCAAATTTGTGTTAAATTTCTATCCCTCTTTTTTTTTTAATGACTCTGCCAAGTGACTTCTTTAAGCATCATAAGCAAAGCATTCATGAAGGCCATTTTGATATTCAAAAAATGTAACTGAAAGATTGATCTGTAATGAGATGCTTTGTAAGAATGAATATATACACATATGTATATGTATATAGTCTGTCCAGAAAAAGTCCAGCCATTATTAATCTAATGAGAATGGTTTGCACAACATCAACGTAACCTGGCAGCCCAGGAAAGTGGACTGGAATGCGCATGCATGAACAATGACAACTTTACTGTACTAGTCAGTGGGAATGGTAGGCACCATTGAGTGAGCATGTGTACTGTGTGGCTGTCACATTCAAAATGACTGAACAAGTAGAGCAACATATCTGCATCAAATTTAGTGTTAAACTTTAACATTCATTCATTCGTGGAAACTATTCAATGATTCAGAAGGCTGCAACTATCGGCACCTGGTGATTGGCAGCTTCATCACAGACAACATGCCTGCTCATGCATCATGCTTCATGCAGAGTTTTTTGGTGAAACATCAAATGACCCAGGCGATTCAACCCTGTTACAGCCTAGATTTGGTGCCCTGTGGCTTCTGGCTCTTCCCAGAACTAAAATCACCTTTGAAAGAGATGAGATTTCAAGACCATTGATGAGATTCAGAAAAATACAACCTGAAAGCTGATTGCGACTGGGAGAACTATATGAGGTCCCAAGGTGCCTGCTTTGAAGGGGACTGAGGCATCATTGTCCTGTGTACGATGTTTCTTGTATCTTGTACTTCGTCAATAAATGTCTCTATTTTTCATAGTACATGGCTGAAAATGACTGAACAAGTATACCTTCTTGTGACTGAACTGGATACCTTCTGGACAGACCATAATGCATGCGCGCACACACTTTTTGAGAAATAGTATTTTGGAGGAAAAAGAGTCCTAATATTAGGAACACAGAGTGACAAGATCACATCAATAGCCCACAGTAATCTTCCCTGTAGCACGTTTGTGTTTATGTTTTCCCATCAGTCTGTTTTCCCGTCAGTCCCTGAGTAACCATAACTCTGAGACTGAAAAACACCACTCCAACACCACATTTGGGGTTAAACAAGCCAGTATAATAACCTCTAGTGCAGCACTGCCTTGTAGAACTTTCTGCAATGATAGAAATGTTCTCATTTGCACTCTTCAACACAGTGACCAATAACGTAGCTATTGAGCATTTGTAATGAGGCTATTGTCACTGAGGAACCAAATTTTTACTTTTAGGTAACTTTAAATTTAAATAGCCACAGATGGCTAGTGGCCAACCGATTTGATATCAGTGCAGCTCAGAAAGGAAAGGGGTGTTCCAGTCTTTATAGTTCACTAGTGCGTAGTAGAGAGTGAATAAAACCCGTTTTTTATTTTTGTTCTGTTTTATTTTGTTTTCTTTTTAAACAATAATTTGTTAGATAAAGCCTAAGAAAAGAAGCCTTTCTTCCTTAGTAAGTGTATCATGGAAACACTATAAGGATCATATTGTCCTACGTAAAGGGAACCAAATGCTACAAAACAACCAGTCATACTGCAAAAAATGCCACTAAACAAAGGAAAATTTCCATCATCCATGCACATACTCCCTATGTCATCTTCTTTGTAACTCTTGGACAAACCTGCAAAACACTAAAGAGGTCACTATTTTATTTGGAAACTGTCCTAGGAGTCTCTAGGAGTGTTTACAGAGCAAATAATAAATGGGACGTGTAATATTTTATAATCCTATTTGCTACAGAAAGCCTGGCACAAGATGCATTCGTTAACAAATACTTAGTCACAACTTTATTTTCCAATGATTAAAACTGGGATGAAAAATCTCTCTCAGTTTTCATAGAAAAGACAGCTAACAAGGTTCAGAATAAATTAAGACACAAAATTCTGATGCCAGCATAAAATTCTGGACAAATTTAAGGGCATATTAGCATCCTGGAACCTTTGTAACAAAAGAAGTATATTTCCATCCATACAACATTAACAACTGACATAAAATTCAACCACCTTGCTTGCAGATTTTTTATTTCATTAATATCCTTACAAATTTCACCTGTCGATATGCACTGATTACAAAGGAAAAAACAGCACTGTGTCTGAGCATGCTTCTGACCCTAATATTAACTGAAGGGAGAAGCAGAAGCAAAAACCGAGCTATATCCCATTATTCTGAAATGCTGCCACAGGAAAGAAGACGGGGCACTGAATCTATTCACTTCCATTTTCTTTGCAAAAAATCTGTCATTTAAGACTAAGATGTTAAGATATGACTTATCCTTGCTGAAGCTACCCCCTTATAATAATGCAGGTCTCCCAACAGGCTCCATGGCCCTGATCTCTCCCTACAAGTTGTTCCTGATTTAAGCAGGTGATTTTGCTCTTTTTAATCCAGTAGAACTGGGTAAGTTCTTGGCACTTAAAAGAATTATGGGAATAAAAATTCTCTCACCAGAAAAGTACAGGTAAGGTTCTAGTCCAGAATAGATAAACTGATTCTTACGTTGCCACAGAGCCTCCTAGAGCAGTAAGAAAGAACTCAATGCAGATGTGTGTGTATGGTTAGAGGCCTCAACCACAAACTGCACAAGTTATGCAGAGAAAAACTCAGGTTCACTTATGGCTGCTGTTATGAACTGAACATCTGCACCCCACAAAATTCACGTTGAAGCCCTAATTGCCCCCTGCCCCAATGTGACTGTATTTAGAGATGGGGTCTTTGTGAGGTAAGCAGGTTTAGATGAGGTCATAAAGATGGGGCTCTCGTGATGGACTTCATACCGTTATAAAAAGAGACACCAGAGACCTTGCTTTCTCTCCATGCACAAAGAGGTCATGTGAGCACACAGCAAGATGGCACCCACCTACAAGCCAAGAGAAAAGGTCTCAGAATGAAATCTACTCTGCAGGCACCCATACCTTGGACTTGCTTGCTACCCTCCAGAACTATGATAAATAAATTTCTGTTGTTTAATCCACCCAGTCCATGGTATTTTGTTATAGCAGCCCAAGCTGACAAACACAGCTGCACCCCCAACTTTGGTTTTACAGTTGGCTACGCTGATCTCTTTATGATTACCTCTGAAAAAAGGGTGAGAATCATGCATAGTGAATACCAAATGTCACTACAACCCAGATATTAAAAAATTCAACCGTCATTATTGGCTATTTAACTTACATTTAAAACAAATAAAGACTTAAGCTTACAGCAGTTACAGGGAACAGATTTACCTTCCTACCTGAAAGAACAAACAACAAAGACAAACTAAAAGAAATAATGGTTTTGAAAACACTGAACATGAGGCAACACGGCCTTTGATACCTGAGAGACAGAAAGCAAATTAGATGAGCCTTACTACTGCCTCTAAGCCTGCTTCCTGGAGCTTCTGGACATGGCCTAGGGAGGGAATATTGAGATGGAGCTCAGAGAGACCAAGACAGTTAGATTTTGCAGAACCAAGTGCCAAGGAAAGAAGAGCTGTACAGAGAAGGAACCCCAGACATCTGCAGAAGGTGCTTCACAAGTATTCCACAGAGCACCTAATCATTTCATGAATGTGATAAAATCTACCTGCAATGTTAAAGGGAACAGTACCTCCTCCCACTGGACAGAATTAAAACCTCTTAATTCCGAATATTTAGATAGAATACTTAGAAAGGTATGCTTCAGTAGTAGGAACAATTAGCACTAGTATACATAGCTCCAGCTCCACCTAATAAATCTTAAAAGCAGAACCAAAAGGATCAAACTATTTCCAAGTAACATAACCCCATACCAGAAGAAAGATCAAAAGTACATACATATATCTAGCACTGAACAAGGCAAATTCACAATGTCTACCATCTAAACAAAGATTAGCAGACATGCAAAAAAACAGGAAAATAATACCTGTATTGAGAAGAAAAATTAATCAAAACCAACACAGATTCATTTGATAGAATTAACAAAGACATTAAAAGATAAAATATAACTATATTCTATGTATTCAAAACAGAGACATGGAAAACCTTTTTTTTTAAGTCCAAATGAACTGCTAGAAGTAGAGTGAAATGAAAAATACACTAGCTAAGACTAATAGCTGATTAGACATTTCAGAAGAAAAGATTTTTCTTAAAGATAAAACAATAGAAATTGCCCAGAATGAAACAGAAAAAAACAAACAAAACAAAAATAATCATTAAGTTGTGGGACAACCATAGATGTAAAATGTATTAAATGAGCTCCAAGCACAGAAACATGAAGAAAACTACATCCAATCATGTTTCTTCAAAACTAGTGATAAAGTGAAGAACTTAAAAGGAGTTAGAGAAAAATGACATTTTATCTATCCATAGAAAAAAAGAGAAACAAAACAATATTAACCACATTTTTCATTAGCAATAACTCAAGCAAAAAGGCAGTGAAAAACATCTTTAAAGCATACAATGAAAAAATACCTGTCAACTTAGAATTAAATGTCCACTAAAATTCTCTTCTAAAAACAAAAGCAAAATAAGGACTTTTTTAGACATACAAAAGTTGAAAGAATTTAACATTAATGGATTTTCAGACAAAAGGAAAATGATATCATATAGAAATATGAGTCTACACAGAGAAGTATACCAAAACTACATGGGTAAATGTATAAGAATGTTTCATTATTATTTAAAAGATATCTTTAAATATTTATTTAAGTTATTTATTTGAAAAGCTAATTGACTCTTTAAATGTATAAAGAGACATGATTTCTTAAATTCAGCTTTTTATGTTTACATAGTGCTTTCTTAAAGTAGAGGGCATTTCTATTATTATATCACCTTGAATTTTTATTCCACAGCAACTCTGTCATCAGTTTCTATTTGTGACTTATTGTGTTTCATATCTGCTTTTGAGTACTACCTTTCCATGATCAATTCAGCATTTCTTTGTCACCTATGTTAAAGATATTTGTAAAATGTGAAAAATAAAAATAAATCATACTGTGTTCTTAAAAAATAGTAATAATGTGTTGTGAAAGTTATAAATATATGCAAAAGGTAAAATGTATGACACAAGTACCACATAGGTTGGAAGATGAAAATAAAAGTAAAGGATGTAGGGCTCTTACACTACACTTTATCACATGCAGGGAGACTTTAATAAGTTAAAATGTATACTAAACCCTAAAATAACCATTAAAATATTTTTAAAGAATTATAGCTAGTAAGCCAACAGAGGAGCAAAACTGGAATCACAAAAAGTACTCAGCACATAAAAAAGGCAGAAAAAGAAAAAAAGGAGAACAAAGAACAGAAGGGACAAATAAAAAACAAACAACAAGATAAGCAAATCTAATCATGTCAATAATCACATTAGAAATAAATGGTCTTAATACCCAAATTAAAAGACAAAGATTGTGAGATTGGTTTGAAAAAAACAGCTCCAACTATACCTTTATATACTACAAGAAAAACACTTTAAATATAAAGACACAAAAAGGTTAAAAGTAAAGAGAGGGAAAAAATATACATCATGCCAACACTAAAACCTAGTGTAAATGCTTCCCATAAGCATTGTATTTCTAGTGTCTTATATACGTCAAGTGTAAAACTCTGCCAATGAATGTATATGACATTGGTTAAGAAGAGCATGAAAACTATTATTTGAATTTATTTTTATACCTTGTACAAAATCATCTGTGAAGGTATAATTCATTGTCACTAATATACCTTAGCAGGATCATACAACATATTCTTAACAGAATTAAGTGCCAGGAAAATGTCTGCATTCCATCTGAATTCATGAGTTTTCTTTAATCAAATAAGTATAATACAAGCCAAAGTTTTTCTTTTATGTCTTGGATAATGATCAGAAAGTTCAGTCTAGTGCCAAAACTTAAAAATAATTCCATCACAGGCACTTAGCAAGACTGTCACTCTCTCTAATTGGTTTTTGACCTCTCCTAAAATTATTATACTTGCATCATAATACTGGAAGCTACTTTAAATTCTTTTTTTTTAAGAGTTGTGTTTTATAACAGAAAGAATATCATGAACCAGATATAAGTATTTGTTCCGCCATCTATAAACCATGAGAGTTACATCAGAGAGGTTGCTGTGAAGTTCTGTTCGCACCAAAAAGTGGGAATGACAGTGGTCACTTTACCTCCCTCTCAACAGCATTAATAAAATGTGAAAGTCTGCACATTTAAAAACACAAAACAAAGTTAATATTAAAAAGTACATTACAGATTATCAAAATTGATGTGGTTTAGATTTTTAAAACCAAGATCTTAGAATGTATTCATTTCCAGATTAACTCTTTTCCCTTCAGTTATCAATACTAGATCAGTTAAAAGTTAAATGCACCCATGTAGACCTATAGTCTGTTCTAAAAGAGGCAATAAAATGACCAGCCAGAGTCAGATTTCAGAACTCCATACAGAAACAAGAACAAGGAAAACAGTGACACTCTCAGGTGAGCATGTATGAAAAAAGGCATAACCCAAACCTGGCCTGAATCCGCAGAAGTATTAAAGATGGGCCTCCAAAGGCTTGTGAATTCAGGTATGTAAGTACTACTCCTTTGATTGCCAATTAACATTTCTGCATAAGAGGAAAGAAAAGGAACAAGGGTGCAAGAACATAAATGGCTCTGATATTTTATCAAATGCAGAATTGCCCTAAAGCAAATCTACTCCATTACCAGGCATCCTGCTCAAAACAGAGAGGATTCCTCTCTCTGGCCTCAGGCAGATCCTTAGTTGTGAGGTTCAGCTATATTTCAGCATTCCAATCAAGCGGTCAAAGTGAACTGCAGGTTCACTTTCACAGGAGTTAAATAAATGTAGTCTTTTCTATTGCATGTGTAGAGCAGTGAGTTAAACAAGAAAAAAAAATTCAGATGCTACATAGGTGGCTCAACAAGAATATGGTCAAGAAAGAAGAGGGGTATTCTTAGAAGAAAATGGGAGGCACAGTTTAAAAATTGACAGCTTAAGATAGTTTAGAACGTTCATATTTTGGTGAGCATCAGAATCACTTGTGGAACTTAAAAAAATGTAGATACCAAATTATCTACCAGAAACTATAACAGTGTGTATCTGATATATTCCATTTTGAGAATCTTCAATGTTGGTATCATTGAGAACCAGGATTTTTAGTAGAGCAAACGAAAATACAAATGTGTGATTTAAATGAAAGTGTGATATTAAGTAAAAAGCAGAGTTCTAAATTCGAACTGAAGGAGTTAAGATAAAGTCATTATGCATTTTACCCTTAAGACAACATAAAGATACATAGACATTTACACTAAAAAGATCTAAAAACAATGATCTACCCAAAAGCAATAAGCATTGCCTAGTAACGAGATTATGGTTTCTACACAACATTTCCCACTGACAGGAATAAGCTCCTACAAGAAATAGCTGATTCCACAGTGGGGGGTGGTGGGGGGTGGAGTAAGGAATCTTAGGAAATAAACTTAGAATATCTTTTCATTAACAGGAAAGAAGGCTGTTAACAAAAATTCTGAGTCATGTTAAAAGGTCTCAGGAACCAACATAAAGAGGTTCCTACTGGCAAAACAGAATAATTTGAGCATTATTAGAATATTAGTAATAGACTGAAGCACAAGTATGTTTAAAGCTATGACTTCAAAAATAATAGTAAAACAAACAGAAACCAATGATCACCTTTGAAGTATGCTAGGTAAAGAATCAATCACTTATCTTGCCCTTGCTATGTGTACTGCACTTTAAGGTAAATAATGAAAATTTCTCTTTATGAAGAAGGAATGACAGACTAAGATTATCATCATCTTGCAGCCCCTAATGAAAGAATGAATGTAAACGGTGATCTTCAAAAGGCTTCCAACATCACACAAATGCAAAAAGGCAAAGGCATCATGTGCCTACCTATGTTCCATTCCCCCCACCACAAAAAAAAAAAAAGTCAAACCCTGTTCAGATATACTTCTAGTATGATTTAAAGAAAATCGAGATAAACATGTTGAACAACATCATGAGACTATTATTAGAAAAATCAGATTGTGGGAAACAAACAGTTCCATTTCTTCAACTAATAAACTTCAAGGGAGTAAAAAAGAGGGATGGAAGGAGAAGCTATAGGTTAAAAAAGACTTGACAGATTCATCGTCTAGTTGTAATAAATGAAATTTATTTGGCTCTTGAGTTGAAAAAAAATAGTTTTTGTGCCCTAGCTGGGCAGTTCAGTTGGTTAGCGCATCTTCCAGACACAGCAAGACTGCAGGTTCTATCCTTAGCCAGGACACATACAAGAATCAACCAACAAATGCATAAAAAAGTGAAACAACAAATCAATATTTCTCTCTCCCTCTCCCCCTCCCATCTCTCTCTAAAATCAATAAACAAAATTTCTAAAGTTTTTGTAAAAGGCAATAATAACATAATTATAGAATTTAAATACTAACTGGATATTGTTGATACAAAGGAATTACTGTTGATTTATTTACATATTAAAATAGCACTGTGGTTGTCTTTTTAAAGAGTCCTGTATTTTAGAGAAAACACACTGAAATCTTTGTGAGTGAGATGATAAAATGCTTACAGTTTGCTTAAAATTGTCAGCTTGGGGATCAGAGGCAGAAATAGATGAGATTATAGATAAAATAACACTGGCCAAGACTTAATAATTATTGAAATTGAGTGATAGGAACATTAGAGTCCAATATACTATTCCCTATGCTTTTGTATATTTGACAACTTCCATAATAAGAAGTTAAAAATTTTCAAAAGCAGATAAAAAATACAAAACCATGGCATTAAAGTTCAAATCTGTCTTATCTTTGAAAAGGAGAGAAGAGTAGCGATTTTGAGAGAACATGTGGAAAAATTCTGTGGTATTGGCAAAATTATATTTCTTGACATGACTAATGGTTACCCAGGTGTTTATTTTGTGGTTAATTACTGAACTGTACATTTATATTTTGTGCCAACTTTCTGGTGTTATACTTAACCAAAAAATAGTTAAGATTAGTATGCAGGAATCTAGCCTAGTATTCAGTGATATAAATACAGGAAATGTATTCAATAGGATAAAAGTATGAAGTATTTAATATTTTATAATATACTGGGGAGGGCAAAAGTACGTTTAGGGTTGTATGGAAAAATAGATAACATAATAATTAATAAATAATAATGCATGAATAAACTGTTTTGCATACTCATAACTATAAACCTACTTTGGCTCTATCCTATATAATGCTTACAAAGTGTTTAAGAAATTTATGGACCTCAATCAAAAGCAAAATGACAAGACTTTCGGTCAAGATGGTAGGGCAGGCAAACATGGTTTGCCTCTTCACACAACCACATCAAAATCACAACTATAATATAGAACAACCATCACTCAGAACTGGCAAAAATCTAGTTGAGTGGAAGTCTGACAACTACAGAGTTAAAGAAACCACATCCATACAGACTGGTAGGAGGGACGGAGACACGCAATGGGCTGGTCCCTTACCCACATGTGGTAGATAAAAATTTTGGAGGGATATCTGGGGAGCAAGGACTCTCAGCCCCACACCAGGCCCCCAGCTCAGGGGGCCAGGAAGATAAGTCCCTGCAACTTTTGTCTGAAAACACCCATGGAGATTCAGTCAGTGGAAGAAACCTCTGGAGTCCCAAGCAGTTCTTCTTAAGGAACCTAGATACAGATTCACCAACTCAGACTCCCTCTGAGATCTAGCACCAGGGTAGGATCATGAGAGGCATCAGTGGCATGCAGGGAGGAGCTCAAGTGTCTAGCTCAAGGCTAGCAGAAGCCATTGTCCCTTTTCTAAACGCTCCCCAACAGAGCCAGCAAGCTGGTGTCATATCTGAGGCTTCATCACCCTGGCTAACACTGTTTGACCCACCTCAGAGATCCCCAGTGACTCCATCCCGACCTGACCACGCTGCTTTTCATATTAACAGCTGTTCCTGGCCCATGTTCCATAACTTCCTAAATCCTCTCAAACAAGCAAGAGCTGGCCTCAGTGGCTCCGGACCTGGCAACAGCAGCAGGCAGTCTAGATTCACAGCTTGGCTTCACCTGGGAACCTCGAAGCCCAGCACAAGTAGCAGCCATCTCAGGTTGCCTTATAGCTCAGGCAGGGTGGTCCCGGGCAAAACACAGGTGGGGACTGACCTTCACCTGCACTACCCAGGAGACCGAAGAGCCAGTGTACCCAGAAGACAGCTAGAGACCATGTCAGAGCACCACCACGCTGCCTCTGCACAGCTGATTGTCCACAGAGGGCAGAGGTTTGTGGTCAGTGATCACAGCCAATCTTTGCAGCTGACTGGCCTGGGTAAATCCTTCCCATTGATCTGCCAACAGCAACCAAAGCTCAACTACAAGAGGAGGCTGTACTCAGCCCACACAAAGAGTGCCCAACTTGAGTGACAGGGGAGACTGTACCACTGGACCCTACAGGACGCCTACTACATTAGGCCACACTACAAAAACAGGGAGTCATAGCAGTTCTACCTAATACATAGAAACCAACACAGGGAGGTTACCAAAACAAGGAGACAAAGAAACATGGCCCAAATGAGAGAACTGATCAAAATTCCAGAATAAAAACTAAATGAAATGAGATAAGCAATCTATCAGATGCAGAGTTCAAAACACTAGTTACAAGGATGCTCAAGAAACTTAGTGAGGACTTCAACAGCACAAAAAAGATCCAGTAAGAAATGAAGGACACACTTATTGAAATAAAGAACAATTTACAAGAAAACAACAGGAGAATGAAGAAAGCCAAGATTCAAATCAATGATTTGGGATGTAAGGAAGCAAGAAACAACGAATCAGAACAACAGGAAGAAAAAAGAATCCAAAAAAACAAGGAAAGTATAAGCAGCCTCTCGGATGACTTCAAGTACTCCAACATTCACATCATAAAGGCGCCAAAAGGAGAAAGAGCAAGAAATTGGAAACCTACTTGAAAAAATAACTAAAGAAGACTTCCCTAATTTACTGAAGGAAATAGACATGGAAGTCCAGGAAGCACAGCGTGTCTCAAACAAGATGGATTCAAAGAGGCCCCCTCCAAGACACATCATATTCAAAATGCCAAAGGTTAAAGATAAAGAGAGAATCTTAAAAACAGCAAGAGAAGTTAGTTACCTGCAGGGCAATTCCCATATGACTGTCAGCTGATTTCTCAAAGGAAATTTTGCAGGCTAGAAGGGATTGGCAAGAAATATTCAAAGTGATGAAAAGCAAGGATGTACAACCAAGATTACTCTATTTGGCGAAGCTATCATTTATATCGAAGGGCAGATAAAGAGCTTCCCAGACAAGAAAACACTAAAGGAGTTCATCATCACCAAACATTATTGTATGAAATGTTAAAGAGACTTATTAAGAAGAAGACCAAAACTATGAAGAATAAAATGGCAATAAATATGTATCTATCGACAATTGAATCTAATAAACAAACCAAGCAAACAAGAACAACAGAGACAGAATCTTGGATACAGAGAGCGTTTTGATGGTTGCGAGATGGAAGGGGGTTGTGAGGGAATGGATGAAGAGGTGAGAGGATTAAGAAGTACAAATAGGTAGTTGCAGTATAGCCATGGAAATGTAAAGTACAGTATAGGAAATGGAGTAGCCAAAGAACTTACAGGCATGACCCATAGACATAAACAATGGTGGGGGGACTGCCTGAGGGAATAAGGGGTGCTGGGTGGAGGGGAGCAAAGGGGGAACAAATCAAGACAACTGTAATAGCATAATCAATAAAATATAATTAAAAAAGAAATCAGAAATAACTTTTTTTTTAAAGAAAGCTAAAAGACAATGTGTTGTGAACATTGGATTGTAGCCTTTAATCTTATCAGAATTAATCATAAGATGTAGACCCACAACAGAATCAGGACATGTTAAACGCAGAAAAGATGCTAATAATAATAATAATTGCCAATACTTATAACATGTTGTTACTTCATATGGAATCATTACCTGAGTTAAAAGGTGGTTATAAATTCCTTTAATAGGATACTCAACTTTCGCTTATAATGTTAAGTTCATTTTTTTCTGATATATTGGCCAGTATATATTTATTTATTTGGTGTAGTCTGTAGTACAACAATGCAATTACTGTACTGTGCAAAGATAAAAGCAAAGAGCCCTGACAAATGTGGCTCAGTTGGGCATCATCCTGCAGAGCAAAAGGATGCCAGTTCGATTCCCAATTAGGGCTCATGCCTGGGCTGAGACTTCAGTCCCTGGTTGGGATGCATACGAGAGGCAACTGTTTGATGTTTCTCTCATATCGATGTTTCTTTCCTTCCCTTTCTCCCTCCCTTTGCCTCTCTCTAAAAAAACAAAGAAAAAAATTAATAAAAAAAATTTTTTTTAAAAAGCATAGCAAAATAAACACTGAAATTTATTTTGGAAAAGCCAAAGTTTAGAGGCCATGTGGATAAATGGTTGCAAGATCTTTGGTATTGAGGCAGGATATTAAGAAGCTAGGAAAATTCCATTGCAAGTGAAATAAGGGAAACTGAGACAAAATGACCAAACAAGGCCAAACAATCTGAGAAATTTACAGGCAGCTAGTAAATGGCATTCCAGACCCTGTGGGGGCAGACTTACCTCAGTCTGGTCTCTCTTCAATGACATTCTTTTTTTTTCACTTCTCCAGCTCTCTTTTATTTTATTTTTTTTTTAAATACATTTGTCTCTGCCTCCCCCCCCAACCACTTTCCCTTGCCCCTCCCTCCTTCCCTCCCTCAGCTCTTCCCCTTTGGTTTTGTCCATGAGTCCTTGCTATATGTTCCTTGACTTTCCCCCCTTCCCTTCCCTTTCCCTGCCCTCGCCTCCCTCCTTCCCTCTTGTCTCTGTTGATTTCTTTTCCTTTCAGTGTTGCTGGTCATATTTTCCTTGCATCTTTGTATCAATGACATTTTTTAAAGATGAAACTGACCAGAAAATGACACTGACCCCTAAATACACTCATTTTGATGAACCAACATATTGAAGAATACGCCTAGAAAACTAATGAATATTCTGTTAAGACCCTCCTCTGAGACTTCCCCTAGGACTCCCACCCACCAGAGACAGAAGCTTCAGAACAATGGACCTAGCCCTAGCTTTCCGGAGCACATCCCCTCCTTTTCAAAATATTCCTCTAAAACAATGTTTTATTTCAAGTAAGAGGGAGAAAACATAAAAAAAATAAATAAATAAAGAGATTAGTATGGCATAGCATGAGTGGATGGCTAAGGTTTTAAAAATAAGTTACCAGAAAAGCTAAAATTAAAACATAACTGCTGTGATAGTTTCAAGCTGAAAAAAATAAAACTGCTCTTAGACTTAAGAGATTGCAAGCTAAGGCAGATTTAGAAAGAATTATTCAATAGTTATAAACCACTGGTTGAAAGAATCCAGTCATGTGGTACAAAACCCCACAGGAAACCCACCTGAATAGAGCCATGAAAAGCCCTTTAGCTCTTGTCTGAAGCAGGTACCACTTACCTGAGGTTTGAAGAAATAGCGCCAGTCACTGGGGACCTGTCAGTTAATTCCTGACGACAATGGTAGCCCTGGTCTCTCTCTGAGGCTTCATAGCCTCTCAGAGCCCACAGAACTTTGAAGTTACTTAAATATGTGGTATATTTTGACAATAGCATGTTTCATAAGTCATTTGTCATCAGCAAACTTTAGACAAGGTTAATGAAAGTTCTGTCACTTTAATGTCTAGCCAGCTTTAAATTACAAATGTCATGCGCCATGACTAAAGAAAGGGCACTGCAATAATACCATAAACCATCATCTCCAGGGACATACAGGTAATTGCATAGCTCATTAAAAAACTGTTTTAATTATTAATTGACCGTGTCAGAGTTGTCCTTTGAAGTCAATTTTAATTTTTTTTTCCTTGCAAGCATTATGATTTCAAGCTGACCTACAGAACTTTGTGTACCACCTTAAAAACTGCCAGCAGCACTGCAAAAGCTGCTCCCCAATATTTGGAGTTATTTTCAAGTTTTTTGTAAATGATTCCTTATTGTAGGTAAGGACACACTAGAACATTTTCAGAGAGGTTTGATGTGTTCCAGTCACCTTATAGAGACAGACCACAAAACAAAAAAAGAAATGAATAAGTAAAAATGTCAGGAGTTAGAGCAAGCACTTATATTTTTGTTAAGAGGAAACCACAAGGCAATCTGATGAGGACCCAGCTAAACTTATAAAGGGGACAGAGTTAGTTAAATTCCTTATTTAATAGATCATTCTATAAATAAGCTGGTTACAGTCACCAAATCACCATTCATAATGGGCAACAATAATAATTCATATACCTAAAACTATCCTTGAGTTCCACTCTTCAAGAGAGAAACTAGTATTCTTACATTTTTTCTGGAATGAATCTGGAAGATATCTTATAGAAAGATAAGATTATGTCCACTCCTGCAAAAGATGCCAATAGCAAGCTTAAATGACTAATTCTATATTTATGAGACAAGCATCCATAATGTCAGATGGCAGAGTTCTCACTGATTTATTAGCAAATTGAACTTTCACTCTAAGAAAAGAGTTTCTCAAAATCTGGATCTTAAAAATTAATCCATTCCTCCTTGAAAACCATTTTAGAAAGACAATGCCAACCTTAAGTTTGAATGATTCATTGTCTCATAAAAAATTGAGGCAAATATGACTGGTAGCAAACTTCTGGAACAAGAACCTTCTCATAACACAACCTAAAAATCTACTGACACAAGTATTAGATAGTTAGGGTGCAGTAATGAAGCTGAGCTCAGACTACTTCCAACAATACAAACACTGACAGCAAGTTTGTCCAGCAAGTTTGTCCACCTAGTTTGCAAGGCCAGCAACTTGTAGCTCAAACCTGGGATTAATGGACTCCACTGTTGTTAATGGCAATGCAGGGAGAGTAACACCAGAAAACTGACAGTATCCTCAGGACTAACAGATCATCGCCCAGAATGTGAAAATGAAGTGACTCAATTATGCTGCATTGTCTGTACCTCCAGAATTAAACAGCAACTAACAACTGAGAGCAGAAATTACTCTCATTGGAGGCTGAATGCGTGATTCTCCTTTGCCCTACCCATCAAGCAGAGACTGGCAGACAAAAGAATGACAAGAAAAAGTCATTTCATTCACAGTTTTCACATAATGAACAAATAAGCAAGCAAACATACAGAGCAAATCGCCTAAGAAAGGTAAGTAAATAAATACATAAATATAAAATTAAATATAGTAAGAAATGGGACCCTGTGGCACAGAGGTCAGCAAACTAAGGCTCCCAAACAAAATCCGCTGTCTGCTTTTGTATGGCCCATGAACTAGGAATCATTTTTACATTTTCAAATGTTTGAAAATAATTTTTTAAAGAATAATATATCACAATCATGAAAAGTATACAAAATTCAAATTTCAGTGTCCATAAATAAGGTTTTATTGGAACACACCCATGCTCATTTGTTTACATATTTGTGGCAACTATGATACTATATCGGCAGAGCTGAGGGGTTGTGAAAGACACTGAATGGCCCTTTACAGAAAACATGTACCAACCACTGCGAGAATGAAATGAGACCAAACCCTGATGACCCATCAAGTGAGTGAGCCCCATCTCCATCCCTCCAAGCAATCCCATTATTTAATAATTTAAAGACACCCCCCAAAAGAGGAGATTTCACAATGATGAGAGATCTAAATGATAAGTATCTCTAGCTAGAGGGTACAGCATAAGTTTCCAAATTGATTATAAAGTTCTATATCTGGTATATACATATAAGCACAATACAATGTACAATATTCTAATTAAATTGAAGAATGGCTGCACAAGCTGTGTTTCTATTAGCCAGGTCTTATTTGATTTAGCAGCAGTAATGAATGCTGAATCAGGTTAGGGTTGTTAAGCTTATCTGGCTTTGCCAATCTACTGAAATTAAGATAATAAAACTGAAGATATGTAATACTAAAGACATTTAAAAAGAAAACTCATTTATCTTTGATTAAAATATCCACATACTGACAATAAACTTATTACTCCTCCCCACAGAAAGGTTAGGTAGAAGAAAACTGCACATTAAGAAGAAATTCAGTTCAGTGTAGGGACCATGGAGTTACATTTCAGAGGAACAAAAATAGCCTGGTTTTTTGATACCAACATTTCACACTTTTGTGGGAAAAAAACAACAGGCAAAACACAGAAGCTCAAAATATTCTCTGACAAAACACTGTACTAGATTTTTGGCTTCAAAAAACCTAAAATTCTCTACATTGAGTAGGGAAGAAGTATGTGAGCAAAACACTATATGGGCATGTGAAATTATTTGCTTGTTTGAGTCACTGAGGGAACTATGTGATCACCACCACTGATCAACTTGACTATTTGAAACTAAAAATGAAATTCTAGCTCATTTCAAAGTTCAGATTTTATGACTTTATTGACATAAACACACAGAATATAAACTCCACACGGAAACTGTATCAATCATCTTGGTATACAATATATAGTATCTTTAATAATATTCATTTTAGGCATCAATTAATTTTATGAGGGAATAAAAAAACAACAGCTTCTTCATCCCCCTACAGTACAGACCGTATAATAAAATCAGATATAAGCCAAATCAATGGAGTGAAAAACAACCCATTTGCAGCAACCTATGAGGAAGCACTAGTTCCGACCCTCAGAAGACATTAATTCCTAGGGCTCAATGTCCTATTCCATTCAAAACCAGACCAGCCAGACTCTAAGCAGAAAGGAAGATACGCAGTTTCTTTATGTCCCCATTTCCCACAATTTAGAAGACAATATATAAATATGGTAAATAAGGCAGACAGAACCCCCCCAAAAAAGTACAATCGGGGAGGAAAAAAAAGTAGTATAAAATGCTCAGTGAGCACCTGAAGAGAAATTCCACAAAACTGCTTTTACACTAGCTCTGATGTGGAACTCAAGCTAATTCACATCCCTCACATGCCAGTCCTGATTATTCTCTTAAAAGTGCTACTGTGCGCTATAGTCAAAATATTAAACCATCCATCAATGTAAGTGATCCCATTAAACAATCTCTGGATATGCCATCCAGCTGAATGAAAATGAAACCCTAATGATCACCTGAAATGGGAACCAAATGATGTAAGAGGAAGTTTAAAATGTTTTCAGAATTTATCAAAAGGCAAATAGTAATTTTTAAATGTTTTTTTCTATTCTCTACTAACAGAAGAAATTTGAATAAGTAAGCATTAGGCTATCTTGCAACTTATAAGAACTAGGAAATTAATCTTAAAAGGACTGTGGCTGCCTAAGCCCTCTTTCATATTTTAGTAACAGCTACAGAGTAGATTGTGAGATTCCATAATTGGAAGTAATCAAGAAAATGTTAGATGATCACATATGTATGCTGAAAAGAGATTTAACCATTCATTTTGGATAAGGGTGGTGAATTAGATCAGGTCATCTCCAAACTTTAGCTCATGAGTGTAACATGATTTAGAACACATAAAATAAAAACTGCAGAGATACTAGCTTTCACTTAACTAAGGAGCTTAATGTTTGTTTTAAACTCTTAATTAACAATACTTAAAAAATAAGCCAAAATGAGCATAAACCTCTCAGAAGCGCTGAGACACTCCCTTTGACATAAGCCCTAAAAGGAAGGTGATAAGGACCATGCAAAATACAATTCCAGAGGAAAATCACAAAGTATAAATACCATTCAGATGAAATTCTCTTTCAGCCACAGAGGATTAACAATGGGAAAGCAGACCATTACATGAATGCACCAGGTTAATTCATTAATTTTTGGGAGTTAGCAACATGTAGCAAAAACAGCACAGATTTTGGAATTTGATGGACCTGGTTCATAGCTCAGTTCCAATTTTTACTAAGCTATTTGACCTTGGGAAAGTCATTTAACCTTTCTGAGCTCCAGTTACCTTATTTGCAAAATCAGGACATCTTCCTCTTGGGTTGTTAAAAGGATTAAATGAGTAAATATATGCATAAACTCTTGAGAACAGTATTTGACATACTAAGAACATAAAATCAATTTCCTCCACAATACAATTAAACATGCAAGGAGGGCAATACTAGTGTGATACATGAAATAACTTTAAGTGGTATATAAACAAAACTTTTAAAGTTTTAATACTTAATATTTTAATTTAAATTTATATTAAAAGAAAATACAGACTAACAAACCTACAATTTCATGACAAATTCCCATTTGGATGAGGCTGGGTAAAAAAAAATAAATCAACTTAAAAGAAAAATGTAAATAATAGTATTGGCAACATAAAAGCATGGCAAAAAGAATCATACAAGATAGAGACACTATGTTTTAGGAATATAAATACATAAGAAAGGGTTTCTGTCCTCAAAAAGTTTACAATCTGAGAGCTAAGTGGATCATAAATGAACAAATTAAGTACCCCACAAATTGCAAGTTGAGTCATATTAAAAATATGCTCAAAATTGCAGTTACTAGTCCCTATCTTCTTTACTCTTTTAGCATATATCACATATAAAAGCTCTTTAAAAACAAATGAGTTTAACAATTGTCACACTGAGTTGTAACATAAGCTGATTTGGAAGTCCTTGTATAGGAGTAGCATGTTAGGGATTTGTATGTTAAATCTTCTCTTTCAATTATCCAGGAAATCATTTTCTCGCTTTTATTTTCTTTACAGGAAACTAAGAAAACAAAGGTTTCTGCTGGTTTAACAGCCAAATCACTCAGGACACTTGGAGCAAAAAGAAGAACAATCTACTTAAAACTGTAAAATCCAAGAACACTACATGGTTTTAGATTTCAGCAAGTGCCATCCTTAGAAACCATACATAAGACAGGAATAAGCTGAAATTGCATTTGAAAATAGAGTAAAACAAACTAATGTCTCTTTCAAGGGAAATGGGTAGCAAAATAAGAAAAAAGAAAAAGACTTTATACATATGCCCAAGAAAAACCACAGACTCCTTAAATGCAGTCATAAGAAGCAGGACCTTCTTGAACCTCTTACATATCTTAAAACAAATGTCCTATTATCATCTCATGATTCATACAGTATATTAACTTTTAATTCTTTAGCCACTCAAAATTGTCTAACCGCACGATTCTTCTGTAATATTTGTTATCCTCCACCATGTCCAAATGTATCTATACATAGTATTTGTTTAAAAATTTTTTTTAAAGATTTTATTTATTTATTTTTCGAGAGAGGGGATGGGAAGGAGAATGAGAGGGAAACAGCAACATGTGGTTGCCTCTTGTGCACCCCCTACTGGGGACCTGGCCCACAACCCAGGCATGTGTCCTGACTGGGAATCAAACCCTCAACCCTTTGATTTACAGGCCGGCACTCAATCCATTGAGCCATACCAGCTGGGACTAAAAAAATTTTCATAAAAGAATAAAAAGCTACAGGCAACTAAAGACACACTGAATAGGTCCTCTAATACCCAGGGAGCATATAATTCTACAGCAGAGATGTACAAAAGGGGAAAGATATATATAAAACAAAATAAGTAAAAATAGAGCTAGCAGTGACACTCTCTGAAATACAAGAGTTGCTTCTACAGTTTGGACCTTACAAGGTGAGAGCATGTTAATGATTAATTAGGATCCTATATTAGCTAATAGACAAGAAGAATAAAGCTTCACCATATCACAAAATCACTCTGTCATATTGACATTCATCCAACTGTTGCTAGTACATCGACTTTCTTAGCTGTATGAGTCAGCTGCCTCTGAACTACAGTTAGAGCAATGCCCACCTGCATCACTGGCTAAATACAGCTGTAGAAGAGAATGAATAGAGGTGGCAGAATTAATAAATTATCATTTTCTTTCCAACTGGCTTTTAGGAAAAATGCAGTGCAAAAAAAATCTATAAGGATAGGTTTGAGATTAAATAGAGCTCCTAATAGAGTTTCATACACATTTTTGAAATATATTATTAAAATTCTGTTTTCTTTAAAAGCAATGTTTTAGTCCAAGCAGCTGATCTTTATTCTGGTCCTTTTGCTTTCTGTTTTAATCAATCGTCCTTAATTACCTTTCATATCAAGAACCAACAATAAGGAACTGAAAAAAGAAACAAGTCAGAAGCTCAGTACACCCCAAGGATTCCATAAGAGTTTCTGGGGGGAAAAAAGGAACTGATTTTCATCTTTGTAGAGAAACACAAATCCCAGGGTCACTGCCACTAAATCAGTGGACCAATGTGATGAGCACTGTCATCAATATGGCTATTGTACCTTGACTTTTGAATGTCAAAAATAATATGGACAGAATTGACTAAGCAGTCTCCAAGGCACTGCCTTTAAAATTTTTAACTTTATGGCCATTAAATATTGAACAGATAATTGGATTTATCCCCTTCAGTGCTTTATGGACGTACAAAGTACCTACCTTCTCCTGTTTTATTCAAATTAACGGTGCTCTTTTAAAGTGCCTGCTCTCCGTGCACACTGTAGCCGACTCATTAAAAGGATGCTTCATCTTCTGCTTACCAGCTCTTTCCCCCATTTGCAATGAGAGGGCAAAGCCATACTCAAACCCAGACCAACAGTTAAGGGCAAATCTATTGAGAGTTGCCCTAGAATTTTCCCTCCCTAAATTCAAGTACATGGTGTAATTTGGCAGTCGATGAACTGTTATTACCATGGAAAACCACAACACAGAATCCATTGCTTCTGTTTTTAATGAAGAGATTCATAAATACTCCTTTGGAACCAGATAGCTTACTTCTACCTTTTCAAAGCAACTGGACAACACAGAGATGCCAGTATCTCTCTAGAACAGCATTTTTCAACCAGTGTGCTGCAAGAACTTTTAAAACATGCAACACCTGACCATTTAGTCAGGGGCACTGATTTCTTTTCCCTTAGATTGTCAAATAAAAAAAAAAAAAAATGACAACAGTCAACACAATGATAGCTGTCCGGTGTGAATGAATCAAAATTATACCTATTTTTTTTTTGTCAGATCGACAAAAAAATATATTTTTCGGTGTGCCACAGAATTTAAGTAATTAGTTTATGTGTGCCATAAAATGAAAAAGCTTGAAAATGACTGCTCTAGAGGATTAGCCAAACGAAACCTTGGATTGTTGTACTGGATGGGAAAAAAAAATAACACCCAGGGACAGGCTGTGCAATTCAAACTAGCAATAAGGTATTTCTGTCAAGTATGACTAACACCTACAAACATACAGTTTGAAAATAAATGTGGTGGGGGTGTTAGTGGAAAGGGGTTAATGGAAATAATGTTTTCATTTCAAACAATATAAGTCCACAACTGGCCTTCCACTGGCTGATGACCTCCCCTTACCCAATCCTTGTTCAAGTCATTTGTTAGTGTAATTGGAAACTTCTTTGAGACTCTTTAGATTTCATTTCATGTTTTGGGGACAATGCAGCTAAAAGACATTTACCATCCATCTTTCTTAACATTCCTAATCTAAATAGAAGATCCAAATCCAAGACTGTGCATTTGATGGATCACTAGCCTTCCTATACAGTAGAGCTTAAAGAGATCCCATTACTGCTTTCAGAACCCTTACAGAAAACATACATTCATACTCATTTCAGTTTTTACCAGCTGCTGAACAGCATATATTTATTTTTTAAAATTTGCTTTCAAAAGAACAGATATGTATGCAATTAAAAATTTCAAAACAAGATAAAAACAGTGGATGAATTAAATGCATGTGGGGGGAAAGCCCCACACTGTGAGATGTTTAAAAATATAAAATTTGTTGAAATAGATTTGCTACTCCTGAAAAAAATGCTAAAGATACTCCAAAGCAGTTCCTACATATAAGCACTTTTAATACAGGTCTCCATCTACTGATCTCTCTTATAGCTAAAACTGGCTATGTATAAAGAAATGTATCCAATGCCATTAATCTAACTCTAGTAGGAGAAATACTTTTCACAAAAATCTCAATTAATCTATGTGCATTTGAAAAGAATGGTTTTTATTTTAAGTTTGTCTCGAAATGTATGAGGTCTATCCACTATGAAGCCAAATTCACAGCTTATCACTAGAAAAATTTAAAGGACTGAAGAATAAAAACCGACCTCAGTTAGGTACACATTAGACTAGTGGTTAAATTAATCAAGAAGATTTGACTATCTGTTCATCAGAAAATCCTTCCCAAACAGAAGTAGATAAAGCCCTGACTTACACATTCAAATAGGCCTTCAGAACAGCTAAGAGGCTGCACAAAGGCAGACTCCCTTCATGTTCATTTCTCATTTATTTGACTTACAAATGTCACAACTGCCCAGTATCAAAATGCAACTAAAGCTTACTGACAGCCCTCCAGACACCAACTCTAAAAGTGTCTTTCATGTACAAGCTTTCTTTCTTTTCTTTTCTTTCTTTCTTTCTTTCTTTCTTTCTTTCTTTCTTTCTTTCTTTCTTTCTTTTTCTTTCTTTCTTTCTTTTTTTTCTTTCTTTCTTTCTGTGCACTAGAATTTTTCCTATAGAAGAAAAGGATAAAGCTGAACACATTTAGATATTAAGATTGCATGGCTTACCTCTAACAAAAATTACCTGGTAAAATGAAAGGAACAGTTGCAAAGTTTGTTATGCCCTTCATTTTACAAATCAAGGTCTATCCTGGGACAGCATTACACCTAAAGCTATTCAGCAGTTCATTAAGTCATTCAGGATTAACTGTAGAGAGTCCATCATTTCACAAGCCCCAAAAGTAATTTTGAATAAGAAGAGGATATATGAATACCGAATGAGCGAAGTCCCCAAATTCTAAATATTTAACTAAGAAAGCCTATAAATTTCATAATGACCCAATGAGGGAAGAACACACTTATATCACATTTGAAACTGGAGTATATGTCAGCCTGTTATATTAAATATATTTTAAGTATGCTAGTATTAAAAAATTCAATCAGCAGCTTAACTCGAAAAATGCACACACTTGATATGCCCATCACCCAAAGATGTTTCCAAAGTTCAACTAGAAGAGTAGAAATTAATAAAATTTATCATTGGAAAGTTTATAAAGAAGTCAGAGAGAGAAAAAAAGCCAAACATGTAGTCTAAGAGTGTATAGAATCAGGGTCTTAGTCACCAAGATACACAGAAAAAGGGGCAGAAAGTCTGTCATGAAGTACCTGGTATGTGCCCCATCTGTAAACCAAAAGTTTATGGTTTTTTCTTTATTTAAACCATTTTTTTAATTTTTCAATTAATATTGACATACAATATATTATGTTAGTTTCAGGTGTACACCTCAGCGATTAGACATTATATAACTTACTAAGTGATCATCCCATCTGACACCATAGATAGTTACTATAATATTACTGGTTATATTTCCTATGCTCTACTTTACATCCTCATGACTATTTCTGTAACTACCAAGTTGTACCTCTTAATCCCTTCACCTTTTTCACCCATCTCTCTAACATCCCCTCCCGCCTGGCAACCATCAAAATGTTCTCTGTGTCTCTGAGGCTGTATCTGTTCTGCCTGTTCATTTATTTTTGTATTTTAAGATTTTATTTATTTTACTTTTTATTTTTAGAGAGGGGAAGGGAGGAAGAGAGGGAGAAAAACATCAATGTATGAGAGAAACATTGACCAGTTGCCTCTCATATGACCCCAGCAGGGGACCGGGCCCGCAGTTCAGGCATGTGCCCTAACCCCTAATCGGGAATCAAACTGACAACATTTCAGTTCACAGGCTGGAGTTTAGACCAGAGTCACACCAACCAGGGCTGTTTATTTTGTATTTTAGATTGAGTTGTTGATAGATACATATTTATTGCTATTTTATTGTTCACATTTTTAATCATTTTTTCTCTTTTTCCTCCTAAAGAAGACCCATTAACATTTCATGTAATACTGTTTGGTGGTGATTAACTCCTTTTGCTTTTTCTTGTCTGGAAAGCTCTTTATCTGCCCTTTGACTCTAAATGATAGCTTTGCTGTGTAATCTTGTTTGTAGGTCCTTGCTTTTCATTATTTTGAATATTTCTTGCCAATCCCTTGTGCCCTGCAAAGTTTCTGCCGAGATATCAACTGACAGTCTTATGCAAGCTTCTTTGTAGGTAACTGCTTTTCTCTTGCTGATTTTAAGATTCTCTCTTTATCTTTAACCTTCAGCATTTTACTTATTATGTGTCTTGATGTGGGCCTCTTTGGGTTGATCTTGTTTGAGACTCTGTGCTTCCTGGACTTGTATGTCTATTTCCTTCACCAGGTTAGAGAAGTTTTTCAAATAGGTTTTCATTATCTTGCTCTCTCTCTTCTTCCAGCAGCCCCATAATGTGAATGGTGGTACACTTGAAGCTGTCCCAAATGCTCCTTAAATTACGTTCATATTTTTAGAATCTTTGGGGTTTTTTTGCTATTCTGATTGGGCATTTTTTGTTTCCTTATATTCCAAATCCCTGATTTGATTCTTTGCTTCATATACTCTACTGTTGATTCCCTGTAAATTATTCTTCATTTCAGTTAGTGTATTCTTCATTTATGACTGGTTCTTTTTTATGGTTTCCATGTCCTTTTCTATGCTCTTGAGGTCCTCACTAAGTTCATTGAACATCCTTATAACCAGTGCTTTGAACTCTGCATCTAGTAAATTGCTTGTCTCCAATTTGTTTATTTCTTTTTCTGGAATTTTGTTCAGTTTTTTCATTTGGAACATGTTTCTTTGTCTCCTCATGTTGGCAGCCTTCCTATGTACAAATTAGGTAGAGCTACTAAATCTGGGCTTGGTACAGTAGATTTATGTTGAAGATGTTCTATAGGGCCAAGTGGTCAGCCTCCCTGATCACCTGAGCTGGGTGCTTCAGGTGCACCCCACCCCTGCTGTGGACTCTGTGAGTCCTCCTTTTGTAGTTGAGTCTTGGATGATGTTGGCACCAATTGGAGGGATTTACCCCTAGGCCAACTGGCTACAAGGGCTGGCTACAAGGGCTGGCTACAGCCACTGGCCACATTGGAGGATCAGCTCTGCCAGGGTCCACCCACACAGCACGACTTCAGCAGGGGTCTGGTGCCTTCTAAGTCTGTCCCTTGAGTGTGTTGCTAGTGGAGGTCGTTGGGCAGTGCTTCAACATGGTCTGAAGCTGTCCACCAGGTATGCTGGTTCCGGGACCTCCTGGGAGGTATACTGCCCTCTCCCCACCAGGAACTACAAAGGTATCTGCAGATGGCTGCTACTTGTGCTAGGTTTGGTGATACCCAGGCGAGGGAAGGCTAGGAACCAAGGCTGGCTACTGCTAGTGCCACATCTGGGGCCACATAGAGGTACAGGCATGCTGAAGCCAGATGCTACTTATTTGAGAGATTCTAAGAAAGTCTGAAGTATAGGTCAAGACAGCCATTCATATGGAAAACAGCCAGTGGAAACAGCTTGGGTGGACCTGAAAGTTGGGTAGGGCGCGGTCTCAGGGAATCACCAGGGCAGATGAAGAGTGTTAGCCAGGTCGATGACGGCTCAGATATAATACCTGCCTACTGGCTCTGTCGGGGAGGGCTCGTCAAAGAAACAACGGCTTCCACCAGCACCTCTATCTGGGAGAAAGCTTCACCTGCTGCCCTCATCCTGATACCAGATAATTCTGTTCCCCTCATAAGTCCCTAGTGCCTTTGGAGCTGCTGTACCAGCGCTGGAGCTCAGAGGGAGTGAGTTTGAATAAGTCCATGTATAGGCCTTTAAAGAGGAACTGTTTGGGACTTCAGAAGCACTCTGTCTCACTCAGCCACAATACTTGCTGGTTTTTACATCCAGAAGTCACGGGAACTTCTGTTCCTGGCACTGGAAACCTAGGCTGGAGGGCCTGGTATGAGGGTGGGACCCCTCGCTCCTCAGGGGAACCTGTGCAGCCAGATATCACTCCCACTTTTTGACTACCACACATGGGTGTTGGACCAGCTTGTTCTGTGTCTCCACCCCTCTTACCAGGCTCAATGCAGCTTTTTATTTAAATCCCTAGTTGTAGAACTTCCATTCAGCTAGATTTCTGGCAGTTTTGAGTGACGGCTGTTCTATAGTTTAGTTGTAATTTTGAGGTAGTTGTGGGAGGATGTGAGTACTGCATTTACCTATGCCACCATCTTGACCATCAAGTCCTGTTTCTTATTTTCTACTACACAAAGAACTTGGGCTAGATACAAGAATCAAGAGCAGCTTTTGCTCCTTTAAATTCCTGAGAAGCATGCTTAATTACAAAAACTAGAATAAAGTAAGGGAATGATATTAATCTTTAAGAGAATGAACCACATTTCCTTGAAGTAAATGACTGACTTCCTGCAGTGGTATGTGTCACTATACCTTTACAAAGAGTTTGGAATTTGGGAAATATGCTAGTGTTTTACTACTCAAAGAGTAGTATTCAAAATATAATATTCAAACCTTAATATTAAACAAACAAGGGTGGAAAAAACAAAAACCTAAAGTTGAAAGAAATTTGATAAATGCAATGTACTTCAAATTAATGGCATAATTACTATGAGGACAGAGGAGAAAAAAATAATACAAGGATGGCCTCAGTATTTTACTATATACTCTATGCAAAGAAGGCATAGAGGGGGAACAGCAAACATGGCTACACTTTTTTTAGTAGGTTTGTTTTGTTTCCTCTAGTAATACGATTGAAGCAATTCTGAAACTATTTTTAGATGTACAATTGAACTGAGTAAATGAGTAAATGTGTTAGGAGCCAGGGTTTTCACTGTGAAAGAAGAGTCAAATACAGAATGGAGATAAGCATCCCCCATGGAAATAATTTGAACTTAGAAGTACTAATGTAAATTCATGATTTTTAAAATATGTACATGCACATGCGTATTATTTTTCTACCTCTGTCTCCTTAAAAAGCCTACAAGCGAATCAACTCTATTAGTAAGCAGCATACTTAGCATCCCAATATTGGTTTCTAAGACCATTCTCCTATGAAGGGAACCAGAAATCCTCACACAAATGATTGTGGAACCAGAAATCCTCACACAAATGATTGTTTATAGGACCATAGCAGAAAAGATACAAGAGGAGCCCATAATATCTTGTGTCAGAAAAAAAGTTAACACTCAAATAATTAGTGGGTCCATGCCCAAAGGACACAGAATACAACCTGAAGGGGCTCCAACTAAGAGAATTAAATCTAAGAGAATTTGAGCATAAAATATTTGAGAAAAGTATTAAGTAATAAACTAGTAAAAAGGGAAGTTTATGAGGCAATACAAGTGATAGAGAAAGAGAGAGAGAGACAGAGAGAGAGACAGAGATGGGGTAAATGGATGGATAGAGCAATGGATAAAAGAGTTTTTTACAGCAGTGGCCCCCAACCTTTTGGCACCAGGGACCAGTTTCGTGGAAGACATGAGAGGAAAATAGATGTTTAGGAGGAGGCAGAGCTCAGGAGACCTTTCCTTGTGGCCCATTTCCTAACAGGCTGTGGGGGTTGGGGACCCCTCCTTCAGAGTATAATGTTGACCACTGACTGGTCAATGTTGATGCCATAATTGGAAATTTATCATAGGAAAGTCTGTTTTGAGCAAGAATTATCAATAGAAGTTAAATCAAAGAAGAAATTTTTGAAGAACAGATAAAGTGTGTCCACATAAATTGCTTATTAGGGGCAAGAAAAAATACATACAGTAACTATACAGTAAAAAACTCAGATAACACCTCAACTAGAAAATCAAAATTAATATCACCAATGAAGAAGGACATTGGGTACCTCTGGATATAGTACAGGTAAGAGCACAGCATTTAAGTATTTTTCCACTGGGAATACATAGCTTTAATCTTATCACAAGGAAACATCAAATAAACCCAAATGAAGGCCTTTTTATTTTTTAGAAAGTGGAGAGGAAGGGCTATATATTTTTTAAATGCCAATGATATAAAAGACAACTATAGCCTAAAAACCTGTTCCCCCACCAAAGGAGACATAGCAAGTAAATGTGATTATGTGCTTCTGCAATGAATGTTGTACTAAAGGGGTAAAAATGCTATAAAAAAAAAAATATCATTAGGTCAGTTGACCAAACTGACATATAGACAGAAGAGTAAAGCATTATGTCAATTTTAGTTTTCCAGAATTTAATTGCACCATAGTTACATAATATTGTTATTCTTTGGAAATATACTCTGAAGTATATGGAACCAAAAGGACATGATGTATGCAACTTACTGTCAAATGGGTGAGGAAAAGAATGTATAGACAAGGGAAGGAGTATTCATATACACAAATGATAAAGCATGTGGAACACAAGGTTAGCAAAAGTGGACCTATATAAGGAGAATACGGGTGTTCTTTATACATGCTATTCCTGCAACTCTTAATTAAGCTTGAAACTATTTCCAAAGTAAAAGTTAAAAAATAGATCAATGACCTCTCCCACACAACCTAATGAATTTAAAATGACATATGGCAATGTTTCTAATTTCATAACCTTATTTCTATTAATTAACACCTAAGTGTGGGAAAAAATATGGAGAAAGTGTTACGCACAAAGATGTTTGCCACAAAATTGTTTATAAAAGCAAAAAATTTGAAAATACCACATGTATTTTTTTAAACCTGGGGTAATGATTAATTAAATTATGCTATATAAATTCCATATGCAGCCTTTAAATGTGTGTACCAAAGTTTACAATAACAATTGGAAATACCTGGTATGCTTTTAAGTGAAAATACAGAACTAAAAATGATGTAGACACTGTAATCACATGCAGGTAAAGTAGAGAGATAAAAAGGAAAAAAAAACCATAGAAAAATGAGTAGAAAAAAATTGAGCAAAATGCCAACACTGGTCATCTGTCTCCCAGAGATAACTTATGGATGATTTCTCTCCCTTCTGCTTTCTGCACATGATTTCCCTCCTTTCTGCTTTCTGCACATTTGAAATATACAATGCTTGTGTAATAATGTTATTATAAAAATAAGCTTCATTCTTTGAATAATAACATATAGAAGTAAATAGGAATAAGTTTAATTTGCTTTAGTTCTTCAAGGACACCTGCTGTATATAGTAAATGATACTGTTGATGTTCAGCTATACAAATCTGATTTGAGCTACTTATGGTCCCAAAGATGGTAAATATAATAAAGAAAGGGGAAGTCATGCTACAAGACAGTCTTCAGTAGAACTTATTTAAAGTTGTGAGTCCACACATTCATGAGCCACAGCTGCCTCCTTTCTGCTTATTCAGGGCCATTAGAAGATGGAGGGGTAAGTTCACTTGATACATCCCACTGCACCTCACCCCACCTCAAAGGAGGGAAAAAGAAAAGCAAGGCACCAACAAGGATGAAGCATAACAGTGGCTTCATTCTCATAGCACTATACCTTCTTGAGCTCAAAAGTCAGACTTCTTACCACTCCTGCTCAGCTGCACACATGCAAGCTGAAATTCTTCAGTTCAGTCCTAGTCAGTAACTTTTGTATTCTACAGGTGCAATTGGTTAAGCCCAATTATTCTGTCCATAGAACTTGTCTCTGCATAGGGTTCATTGTGGTATTTATTGAGAGAGAGAAGGAAGTGGGAAAGAAGAGAAAGGGAGAAGACAGGGATAGCAGAGGGAAAGTGGGAGGAGAAGGAAGGGAGGGAGCGGGAGAGAAAACACCAGAGGTTTTAAAAAGTAGGGACAACTATGAGATAGAAATATTTGGTTAACTTAAAGGCTGAAAGCAAAAGTGAAGCAGCACCACCATTCATTCTAATAGCATGCAGGGCTCCCACTGTCTCTGCTAAACCTTCAGGCTATTTTTTAAGGGATTATTACAAGAACTGTGTAGAACAAAAGAGGAAGTTTCTTAATTAAACAATTATTATAGCTCAGTTCCTGTTTAAGATACACGCATTTGAAAACATTTAATTATATTTATTTTTATTTCTTACTATAGCCTGGTTTGAGTAATCTTGAACTTCAACTAAATCTTGTAACTCAGCCAATAAAATAATTTAAAAATTTTTGCCAACTTAATTTGGATGAAAAAGTCACACACTTCATTTAAAATTTATGTGAGGCACATTCATAAGAATACACTAATTTGTCATTCAGATTTCAAACTGAATCAATGTAATGACTGCCGATAGCAAAGCAATAGGAATGCAAAGAAGAAAAATAGTCATACAATTGACAATTACCTGGAGTTCCTGTCATGTTTTATGAATCAACAGTTGTCTCCAAACTTGTGAAAGAAATCAATGTGCATTAACTCCTAGAATCTTATAACTTATATCCACTAAACTATAAAAAAATGAGCACAATTAGACATACAATGTAAAGAAGTCATCAATTTGACTGAACAAAAATAACGTACTTCCCTATGACCCCATGTTTCTTTTCAAGACAGCACAGTCTCAGGGCTCTCTGGTTCCTTCTTCTTTGTACTGATGCTCTTTGTACTGATGTGCAGCAAGGCAGTCACAATGTCTTTCAGACTTGAGTGACAAATAACAAAACAACATAGTTCCATTCCAAAATATGACTGTCCTTGGAACATAGCTCCGAAAAGCAACTGGTTATGCCAGAGAATAAATGACACCCAGCAACACTACTACATTCTAAATTAAGGAAGGAAATGAAGGAGTAGAAGTAAAAGCAGGAGACAACAAAAAAGAAAAGGAGGAAGATGGTGGGAAACTCTTGAAATTTCAACACATAAATAATGAAAAGTGAAAACTCATTCCTATCCTTGTTCTTCCTGTTTTCTCCTGAAACAAAACTGAACAGAAGGACTGAGTGTTGGATAGATTAAATTATTTCTACCCAGTGGTGAATAAATACCATACCAGTTTCACCTTTCCCCTCTCCAACCTCAACTAGCACTTACAAAGCTTCCTTCGAGCTTATATGCACTCTGACATACAGAGGCCACAAAGTCATGGCTCTGATGCTACAAGTCATGGCTTTTTGGTAGGGCCTGACCAAAAGCAGAGTTCCTATTTATGCATTCAGGCAGCAAGACTTACTCCCAAAAACCTCCAGCAATGTAAACGGAAGGTTCTGGACCAAGGTGATTCCTGCTGGCTATTTTTAAAAAAAAGGAGAGAAAGAGAAAGAAAGAGATATCCTATATAAATTGTATGTCTCATTGTATTCATTTTAATAAATCAGAATAAACCTGATTTATTAAAAAAAAAAATAGTAGGCCAACAGTGACAATATCATCACTAACAAACAGTTCTACTAAAGCATAAACAATAAATCCAAATCCTGTCCAAATGTCCTATTCTTCTTATGTCCAATCCTGACCATCCCATTTAAGACTGTACTGCCCCCTGGCATTCCAGGTCCCTCTCAGCCAGCTCTATTTTGTCCACAGTTGTTCTCACCCTCAAAACACTAGAGAATTTGTTCTTTAGTATGTTAATTTTTTTATTTCTCACTCCTTCCCCCTTCCACCCTCCTTAAATATAAATAAGTTCTACAGGAGGTAGGATACTTGCCTGCTTAGTTCAATTAATATACTCCAGTACCTACCATGTAATACATACTCAATAAATGTCTATTAAATGAATGAATCCTTCATTAAGCTAAACAATTTCTGGAAACTCTTCTTAAGTAGAAAGGACAAAAATTAGGCAGGGAATTTTTACAGAGTTATAACAGGACTGATGAAGGGTCATTATCTTTACTATGAAAAGTCTATTTACAAAAGATTAAAGATACACATACACATTCTTAAACTCTGATTACAAAAAAGGCAAAGAACCTAAATAACAATGATTAAAAGGAACAGCAAGTGCTTAATACACATTTAGAAAAAATAAACTTACCAATATGGAATAAACACATAAAGTGATTATTTTTCCTGAATAATTAGCAAAGATTCTTAAAGTTATTCATTCAAGTATAGTTGATGGCAAAGAATTTTTAAAACCAAGATTCCCTGACACAAAGAGAGTGCAATAAGAAGGCCATTCCCAACCAGGAGAAGTGCATTTAAAACCACTCCCTAGATGTAAGAATTTAGAGCTAAAATATATCCATATCTCTGAACCAGGCATATTAGTTGTGAAACCTTATTCCAAAGAAATACTCTAAAATCTAAACAAAAATAAATACAAAGAGGTTCATCAAAGCATTATATACAACAGTGAAATTCTGGAAACAATCTACAGGATTAACAATGGAGAAACAGTTCAATTATGGCACAACCACTAAATTAATTATTAGTATATCCTTTAAAATGTATGCATGAAAAATTTTTAAAAGACAAAGGACTGTGCCTAATACAAATAAAAATAAATAAAAACAAGCCAAGTCTGTTCTGAACCAGGCAGAGCATATGAAAGGAAGGCAGAGGGTATTATTATTGAGTAGTTATCTCTGAGTGATAGGATTATAGGTGAATTTTATTTTCTAAGCTTTTATGAATTTTATTTATTAAAATAAACATGTTCTACCTTTACAACAAAGAAATAATCAATAAAAAAGATTTCACATAAGAATAGGGATTAAATATGCTTTTGAGTTATTATAATCAAGACAAATAAAATTCACTTAAGAAAAACAAACAGAACTAATGTTAGCAGTCTCCAAAAAAAAAAGATATGTATATATGTAGCATTTTAAAAAAACAGAACACCTTTAATCCCTTTTAAATAAAAAACAAACAATAAACCACAGCCCTGAATACTCTATATAGGGTTCTTCCATTCCAAAATTATGTTTTTAGGACTTTTCATTTAAAATTCAACGTCAACTATGACAGAAATTTTTGAACAGTTTCATTTCCTAACTCACATGGCTATGAAAGAGGAACAAACCTGAAAAAAAAAAAAGAAGAGAAAATACAAAGCATATATGGCATTATCACTGTCCTTTGCCATGAATATAAACTAAAATTTTTGAAAATAAATGAATTTTCCAATAAATTAGCCAAATACAGAGTCACTGATCACCGTGATAAATCATCTACTAGGAAAAGTTATAAAAACAGCTTTATGTGTATTGATGGTTTAGAAGAAAAAACCATCCAGAAAAGGAAACCCTTTTTCTTAATCTGTATAGGGAAAGCAATCATTTAGACTATTCTAAAACAAATTTCAAACATTTAAAACGAGGATGATGGCTGTGCTTACAGATACAGATCAACAGATGTAACATCTGCACATGCTCCTTGGATTCTGAAAGACCGTCAACGGAACTATGAACAACCTTTGCAGTCATCTGACAGCACTGCTTCATGAAATTACATCAGATCTCTATCTAAACCAAGTTTTTGGGCTATCCGCAGATGCAGTGTAAAAGAATATAAAGGAAAAGTAAGAAAATTCAGGCAAACCTATTACTTTTCTTTTAAGCACAAATATTTCTTAAGGCTAAACATCAGAAGCAAGATGCTTGGATACTAACACCTTCCTTTATAACCTTTGTTTTGAATCTAGATCCAGAGGGGAAATCATGTTTACAAGAACCACAAGACATGTGAAAAGCAATAACCAAGATAAATGAAAAAATGCTGGGTTAAGTCTTAGAACTTTTTTGCAAAGGTACTTTGCTTTATGAGATGAAGAAAAGTAGATTTCTTCATCTACTCATCTAGCGTTACATATTGAAAAAACAAAAACATGATTAAACTATTCTTTTAATGTCATCTCATCATTATAAAGCGCTCTAGGAAAACAATTTGCATGCAGGCTGAGCATGATGGTGCATAGTGTGGAATGTCAAAAACTAAAGTTCAGCGTCCAGCACTAATCAAGTTTCTAATATGAGAGCTCTGTTCTTTCCCCTATTACATGTATGATTTTTTTTGGTTTCAGTTTTAATTCCAAATCTCCTAATTTTTGGAACCAATTTTTTTAAGACAAAAGCAGCATGTCAAAGAAAACGTGAGAGGTAGTTAGTGCTAATCAATTGTTCTCACTCTAGAAGAGAAAAAAATGGGGTTTTTTTTTTTGTTTGTTTATTTTTACGGTGTGTTATTTATGAAAGGGGAAGAGAGGGAAGACCAGGGTATCAATATAAAAGTAGGGAGCAGCCAAGCAGATTTATAAAAATCAAGTAATCTGTGATATTGAGACTTGCCCTTGATATTTAAATTTTCTTCCTTTACTACATATAAAGCAGAGGGCTGCCAGGCCTATCTGTATTATTAGAACATGTGGAGTCTTAAAAAAATCCCAAAGCCCATGCCACACCCCCAAACAATTATACAACATTTGGGGAATGAAATTAGGTTTCAGAGTTTTTGAAGCTTGGCAGGTTTTGGAGCCACTGACACAAAGTATAGGAACCAAGTAAATTCTACGTCCTTTAAGATTTACCATAGAGGTCATCCCAAAGAATTTAAAAAAAGAGAGAAAGAAAAGAAAAGGAAAAATCACTAAATCAATGCATTAATCTATACTTTTTTGCTTTTAAAGAAAATAATGTACACATATACTCACTGCTGCTACTGAAGCTAACTCAACAAAATGCTAGAAAAAATCAGTACAAAGGTACACAGCATTTTATGCTGACATGAGTTTATACTGCACAGCACCATTCTTTTAAGCATGCTGATATGGGTGAGAGAGCAGAAGGGAGAGAGTTTTATTACAAACTCAAAGCAAGGTTATGCAGATTTCAAGTTGACTACCACAACTTTCTAGTGACAAATTGGCAGCAAGTGGAGAGATGTTTGAAGAAGTAAATGTACTTAACCTCGCCTACCTTCGTATTTCTTCTCATAAGGGAAAGGGCATTAAAACCCTCTATTAAGTTCAAAGCTGAAGGAGGGAAAGAAAAAAAATCCTAACCCTTTTAATTCCAATTAAAAAAAAAAAGACTCAAAGCTAATTTTCTGATTGTCCATATTATTTAAATATGACCCAAAAGATTTTTACTCATTATATAACATTGCCTCTATCACCAGCTCCTTCTATCCCTTATATCTTTAACCAAAAAATGGGAGAAGGTACATGTGTTCTGCTTGTACTACTGGTTCATGACATTCGGCATGCGCAGAGCACCACCTGTGTACTTAGCTTAAATCTGCAGAAACCTTTCAATCCTAGGTAAGAATAAAGATTATTTTTATGCCATCCAAATGGGAGAATGTCTCAGATACCAGATGATGAAGGGGCCCCAGACAGACCATAATCCTAACATGCTTATGAGCACTACAAAATTTGGCTTCAAAGACACCTCTAAGTTTGGCAGCATTTCAATCACTGCCGTGAATAGAGAAGACAGACTTATTTCAGCGGTGGAAGCAAAGGGCATCGGACAAGAAACATGTCCTTGTGAGTACCACATCAGATTTCAGATATGTGACATTCTCTTAGAAGATATCCAGAAAAACTAGTGTATCAATTCATGTGCTACAAACATGACTATACTTCATGACTGCAGCATAGGATTAAAAATATAAATCTTTACCACTCAGAAAACTAAGGTCAAACTATGTAATATTTTTCCTTAGTGCTGGTTTTTGGCACTTCGGTGATTTCAACAACATTTGTAACAGGCCACTCTTCGACAAAGAATCCCTTAACTGATATTTTAAAAATAGCTCATAAAGGTGAAGGGAAGACTTCTTTGCAGAACAAACATGCTAGAGATAAACTTTACAGTTGTTCTCTTTCGTCCTAAATTTTCTTCTTCCCGCAGTGAAGTCACGATACATCTGTGACAGAATAACTCCCATGGCAACAGACTGACATCATAAACACCAGATTAAGACTTGGCTCCAAAACCAAAGGAGACGATGGACTGGGAAGGAAGAGGCTAATAATTCAAACAAATCTCTTCCAAAACAACTATGGGAATACTAAACATTACTGGCCAAGCAAATTGCTTTTTGTATAAGTGTTCTTTTTTTTTGAAGCTTGCCCCGGTGTGAAAGTTTCTCTGTAAGTCAAAATCTTAGCATTATTTTTAACATACTGTTCTGTATTTAATAATCTTATGCTTTCAGACATTAGTCTGTTACCATGGGAATGACAGCAGCACAAATACGGGATTATGGCTATCAAGCAGGAGAAAAGAAATTTTGAATAAGCCTCGTTATGTTCAATAATTAGCAGCTACACGGTAAAAAACAAAACCATGAATTTAGGTTGATGCATTTATCTCAGTGTTTGAATACAACTCAGAGTGTGTTATTGCTTTAAAATGAGATGCTAACAAACTGCCAGAAAATACTTGACTAGCAGTTGCTACTCAGTGTTCTAATTCAAAAACTCATTCTGTCCATCTCTTTCTTCTCTTAATTCTTTCCTGCCAGAGGACTGGTAACTAATGGATGATACACAACATCCCATGTGATGGATTCTGGTAACTTAAGCCATTTTTGAGAGAAAAGCATGAAATTACTGAATATTACAGGCTCCCCTACCTTAGTTAACTGCAAAAGGAACAGCTTTCCAGAAGACGCTGCTGCCTCTCCCACAACGAGAAGTCTACATTATCAAGAGGTAGAGTGCTAGCTGTAGAGTGGAACAGCTACGCAAGAGGCATCAAGGTCTAACTGGGACCAACATGTGATCCATATAAGCCTCTACTATTTCTTCTAAAGTGACAACAAACGATGTCATACTCTATGTTTACCATAGTGACTAAGAAAGTGTTCCATACAGTTAGAACTTTTAAACAAGGCCTGCAACTTCACTAATTGCAGGAAAGATCAGCAAAATGGTAGATAAACATTTTGAGATTACTAAAGACTGCTAAAGCAGTATTTTTCTAAAGTGAAGACTGCATCCAAATATAAAAGCATGTCCTAAAGCAATGCCACAGCATCATCTTGCCTGAATATTTGGGAAAATGAGCACGTTGCTAGACCTCTGACATCCTGTGGAATCACCCGCTCTCTCTACAAGTAGCAATTTTAATATATCACACCTAAATCGGGTGGCAAGAATGAAACCTTAATCTACTCTTAAGCCAGGAAATATCTGACTAAGATTGTCAGCTCCTTGGTACTTTCAGACTTCCAGCTTCCTTCTTGCATGAGGTTTCTGCATTCTAAGGCAATGGTACAACATATCATTGGAGGAAAGTAATTTTAGAATGTGCCATCCAAATTAACTGGTCATGAATAGGCTCTGATTAAAATATAAGGAGCTTTTAAAATAATTTAAAATGATTCACTGGAACTTATTTGGAGATATTTTAACCTCTGAATGTGCGATGAACTGTGGTGTCCCCTGGCCCCAGCCTCGCCTTACAGAGGGACATTTCTCGTTAGGCCTTCTGCCATTCGGTAAGAGGTATCTGAGCCATACACCCGAAATTGCCCATAACTGCATTTCCCTCTGCTTTTTCTGATCTATATCTTTTCAATTTAGGCACAGTTCTCTTCTGTGTTCCAGACCAGATTGTGTATACTCTCCCTTCTCCGTGATATCGCTCATTTGTTTATAGGCTAGATAGCTAGATAATTTTGAACACAATAATGTGACAATTATTTAAAAAATCCTATGAGATCAAAAGACCTCAGCTTACATTCTTTAGCTGTTTGTTTGAATTCCATTTTAGATTAGACAAAAGGATATTTTCCCAACATAATATTGTAGCACATTCACAGGGATTCAACTAAGGCCACTTGTGAACGAATACCTAAGCCACACTTCACTAGGCTTTTCTAACGTGACTGTGAAGTTCAAGGGGATATTTGCTGCTTTGGAAAGTGCCTTCTGAGACCTACTACAGATTCCTACACAGAATCCTTTGGCGCCTGGTCTCCAAGATTTCCTGAATCTCAGCCAAAGACACTTCAGATAAGAGGAAGAGAACTAATCTCCATTTTCTTGCTTTCTAGGCCTTATTCTTTCTTTCTGGATAAAACTTGAGTTGAAAAGAAATGAGGAAAACAACCCTATATATTGAAACACTTTCATAAGCACAATTCCCTGACTTACTCCTCCCAGCAATCTGATGTAGTAGATATTATTATAACCACTTAAAAAATGAAAACATCCAACATTAGTAATGGAAGACAAAGACATCCAACAGTAGTAATGGGAGAATGGAATTCAAACCCAATACAACTCAAAAACCCAAGTTCTTTTTGCTGTCTAGAAATCCAGTCCTCTTCAAAGTAGAAACCCTGTATCTTCTGTGTAATCTCAGAGAGGACATGGGTTCTTAACAAACCACATATAATAGGCAAAAGACGTATGGGAAACTATCTAGTGTCACATGTTAAGGCAACCCCTCTGCCCAAACCAGATCAGAGCACACATGAACTTACTGCCACAGTATCAGAGATGAGGGATGGAGTCTTAAACATCCATCCATTCTGAAGTTGATGTATCCAAGCATAAGACTGTCACTTACCTAGAAGAGAGATGAGAGAAAGCAATGTTATTGTAAATGCAGCCATTCACCTCTTAGAAAGTTATAATCAATGTGTCCTGAGTACAACAATGTAAGTGCTATCTCTTCATAGTCCTAATTTCTCAAGGCCATCTCACATTCTTTATTACTATTTAAATTCCAGTCTTTTTCTCACGTTAACATAGAAGTCTTTTCTTTTGAGCTGACAGAACATCTTTAGAAGATGTACTAATCCTCTCCAGAAAATATATATAGACACTTCTCATATAGCTTCGAAGTCCTCTTGCAGTCTATCCACTAACCCTATAGGATGAATATCTGATATAAGACTGGACTCAGGATATCACTGAATCTTAAACATGCTTCAGGTTCCTTCAGAATCTCACATAAAATTTAAATTACTAAAAGTGTGTATGCTTTATGCACAAAATTTTGCACCCAGTAATATAAAAGGCACATTCTCTTTAAGCACACATGACACATAAAAAAAGACTAGGTCATGTCTAAGTACCTGGAAATAGTAAAGAACTGACAACTATTTGGATGCCAACTAGATCTGTTGGTTATAAGTCTAAATTTTAAAAATTAAAAACAAACCAAGCAAAGAATTACCAGGAAAACCTGAAAAAGAAAAGCTGTGCTGTGCACACATGTGTGGTGTGTGTATCTATGCTATAAATTCGTGTGGGGATGGGGCCAGCCCTAACAGACAGTACAACATATTAGAAAGCTTCTATAAATAAAGTCCTGTGGTTTTGCTGCATAAATACACAGACCAATGAAACAAAACATAAAGTTCAGAAACTAACACAAGTATACAAGCAAAAGATGAACTTTTTAATATCCGGTTTGAACAACTGAATAGCCACTATAAAAAAATTAAATTGCATCCATATCTCTTGTTATGTACCAGAATACACTCCAAATGGATCACAAATCTAAATTCAAAAATAAAGGTACACAATTATTCAAAGAAAGAAAACTTGTGTGAATTCCATTATAAATTGAGAGCATGAAAAAGCAGGTGCAGAAATAATAAAAGATTAACAAATTGGTCTACATAAAAATTTATTTAAAAACAGAAATAGTTTGCATAGCCAAAAAAAAAAAATCCATCAGCTGAAAGACAAATTAATACCTGAAAAACATATTTAAAACTTATCACAAAAGGATAATATCCTTCACATCAAAGAACTCCTAAAATATCTAAAAAAATAAAAAAAACAGGGCAAGATGTATGAACAAGAGGTATACAGAAAAATAAGCGAAAATGGCTTCAAATTACTCAAAGTTATGCACATATTTTTCACTGATCATACTGGCAAAAATCCAAAAGTTTGACAACATACTGTGTGAGCTAAGGGGAAACAGCACCTTTGTACTTTGCTGGTGAGAAGGCAAAATGGTACAAAGACTTAAGAGGGCGACTTGGTAGAAACTAACAGAGATGTAGATTTATAAACCAGTGTGGAGGGAAAGATGAGTAAGTGAAGAAAAAATAGACTCTTTAATAAATGGTGCTGATAGAACTCCAAAAGAAATTAAAATGTAGAAAGAATGATAGAAATAGAAAATCATTTGGCAAACACCACAAGCCAGAATAGATGCTAAAATTAAAAAAGGAAAAATAGTAATCTTACTGTGGAGAAATGTGCTTGATACCACTTAGGCCTACTGTGGTAGATGTTAATATTTGGAGAACCAGTATGAAAGGTCTATGACAGTTTTTTGTGTTATTTTTGCAAAATTTTTGAGTATCTGAAATTATGTTTTAAGTTAAAACTCTTTTCAAAAAAATGTTTAAATAAGGAGCATTTCTTTAAAAATATGTTTAAAAAATGGCACTGAGGCGGATATCCAAATGGGAAAAAAAACTAAAATTAGATCCTTATATGACATATGCAAAAATTTTTGTTAGGTTAACTAAAAGTAAAAAACAAAGCTGAAACTTTTAGGAAGAAAAAGAATGAGACAGAGAGATAGAGAGACTGATGACCTTCAGTTTGTGAACATTAAAATTAAAAACAACAAAAGATAACAAAAACAAAGTAAAAAGGCAAGCTATACACTTGAAATACCTATAACCAACAAAGGATTAGTATTCAGAACATAAAGAATTTCTACATATCAAAAAGAAAGGCAAAATAATCTATTACAAAAACAGATCTGATCCAGCAACTGACAGAAGAGAAAAATCCAAATGGCCAATAAATACAAAATGGTACTGAACCTCACAAGTCAGGAATATATAAATTAAACCAAAGAGATATCTTTTCACTGCCATCAAATTGACAAAAATTTTATTATCTGGCAATACCTGTGTTGGAGAAGATGGAAAGGAATGGGAGCTCTCCCACCGTGCCTGTGAGAGCATCCAGAGCACAATCACATAAAAGAAGGATAGAGGGATCTAGGGAAGCAAGGCATGTCCAAAGTAAATCCACTTCTGGGTATATTACCCTAGAGAAATTCCTACGGTGTTCAAAAGTAGACGACATAAAGGGAGATATGTACGAAGATGGTCGTAATAGCAACTGGGGATGATACAGAGAAATCTAATTAAGATAACTCAGATCACGATGGAGAAGTATGGAGGGGCTGTATGCAGAGTTTGAAATAGAGGCAATTGTGGGCAGTCTAGGACAGGATTGGCTGAGAAACTGAATGCCTCCAGAACCAATGGAAATGAAAAGAGGGCTGGCTCTCTGGCTCAGAGAGAATTTTCTGGCTCCTGAGCTGGCTCTCTCTCAGGTTGAGGCCGAGACTCAGGCTCAGGCTCAGGCTATGGCTCTGGCTCGGGCTCGGGCTTTCAGGCTCTTCTTCCTCAAGGATGCCTGGAAAATCATGCTACAGCTGCCTGCATTTCCCAAAGGATGGTAATTTGTTCGGGAAGGAACTCCAGGCACAGCCTAGAATCAGGCTGGCCTGGCAAAGGGTAGTAGGTTTATTTTGGGGGTATTCTGGAAGGAACAGGCTCTGAAGCAGCAGTCTGCCATTCTTCCATAATTTGTAGTTTTTGTATATTATGTTGCTTTTAGTTCATAAACTAACCCTATAGAAACAAGATAACTAAAAATAAATAGTGAAAAAAGATAGGAGCACTCAGGTGTTAAGAGTTTAGCCTGAATTGATAGGCTGAAGTGACTTGATAGGCTTAAGTAACTGCTTCTAAATTAAGACTCCTTTCCTTTATCACCAAACCTTTGCCTCTGGAAGTTCTGCCCAGAGGGAGGAGTACTCTTTCTCTGCTTATATTCTTTCAGATTAGTTTTTTGTGCCCCTTCAGATATATTCCCAGATGGGATTGTTGGGTCAAAAGGCAGATTGATTTTTAATTTTTTGAGGTAACTCATGCTGCTTTCCACAGTGGCTGCACCAATCTGCATTCCCACCAACAGTGCAAAAGAGTTCCCCTTTATCCTTGCCAGCACCTCTTGTTTTTGAATCTATTGGCAATAGCCATTCTGACAGGTGTGAGATGGTATCTCACTGTGGTTTTAATTTTCATTTCTCTGATGATTAGGGACCTTGAGCATCTTCTCATATGTCTATTTCATATTTTCACATGTCTTTCTGAATGTCCTCTTCAGAGAAGTGTCTATTCAGGTCCCTTGCCCATTTTTTAATTGGGTTTTGTTTTTTTGGTGTTGAGATTTGGAAGTACTTTATAAATTTTGGGTATTAACCCCTTTATCAGATGTATTGGCAAATATGTGTTCGCATTCTCTGAGTTGTCTTTTTATTTTGTTGATGATTTCCTTTTCTGCACAAAAACTTTTTAGTTTGATGTAGTCTCATTTGTTTATTTTTTTATTTTGTTTTCCTTGCCTGGGGAGATATATTCAATAAAATATTGTCACGAGCAATGTACGAGATTTTGTTGCCTATGTTTTCTTCTAGGATTTTTATGGTTTCAGGTCTAACATTTAAGTCTTTGGTTCTTTTTGAATTTATTCTTCTGTGTGATGTAAGAGGGTGGTCTAGTTTCATTTTTATGCACAAGTCTGTCCAGTTTTCCCAACACCAGTTAATGAATAAACTATCTTCAGCGCATTGTATGTGCTTGCTTCCTTTGTTAAATATTATTGTCTATAAAGGTGTGGGTTTATTTCTGGGCTCTCTATTTTCTTCCATAGATCTATGTGTCTATTTTTATATCAATACCATGATGTTTTCATTACTAGAGCATTATAGTAAAGTTCGACATTAGGTTGTGATTCCTCCAACTTTGTTCTTCTTTCTCAGTCAGGGTGGCTGTTGGTACGCAGGGCTTAATGTGGTTCTATATAAATTTTTCAAATATTTGTTTTAGTTCTGTGAAATATGCCATTGGAATCTTGATAGGAAATGTGTTCAATCTATAGATTACTTTGGGTAGTATGGACATTTTAATGTTAATTCTTCCTATCCATGAACACAGTATGTGCTTCCAATTATTTGTATCATCTTTAATTTCTTTTTTTCAATCTCATAATTTTGAAGTACAGGTCTTCTACATCCTTGGTTAGGTTTATTCCTAGGTATTGTATTACTTTTGTAGCAATTGTGAATGGGGTTGTATTCTTAATTTCCTTTTCTGTTAGTCCATTATTGGCATATAAAAATGCAACTGATTTCTGGATATAAATTCTGTATCCTGCTACTTTGCTGAACTCATTTATCAGTTCTAGTAGTTTCTTGGTGGAATCCTTGGGGTTCTCTAGGCACAGCGTCATGTCATCTGCAAATAATGACAGTTTTACTTCTTCCTCTCCAATTTGGAGGCATTTTATTTCTTCTTCTTGTCTGACTGCTGTGACTAGGACTTGTAGTAGTACTGTGCTGAATAAGATGGGTAAAATGGACATTCCTGCCTTGTTCTGGATCTCAAGGGGAACACTTGTAGTTTTTGCCTGCTGAGTATAATGCTGACAGTAGGTGTGTCATATACAGCCTTTATTATGTTTAGGTATGTTCCCTCTATTCTCACTTTGCTTAGAGTCTTTTTTATCATAAAGGAGTACAGGATTTTATCAAATGTGTTTTCTTCATCTATTGACATGATTATTTGGTTTTAATCCTTCATTTTGTGTATGTGGTGAATCACATGTATTTGTGACTATTGTACCAACCTTGCATTCCCAGAATAAATTCTACTTGATCATGGTGTATGACCTTTTTAATGCATTGCTGCTTTCAATTTGCTAATAATTTATTGAGGATTTTAGCACCTATGTTCATCAGATATATTGGCCTATAATCTTCTTGCTTTATAGTGTCTTTATCTCTGTAGTTTTGGAAATAGAATAATGCTGGCCTTGTAAAATGAGTGTGGGAGACTTCCTTCCTCTTGAATTTTATAAAATAGATTGAGAAGGAGAGTTGCTAGTTCTTCTTGGAATGTTTGGTAAAATTCACCTGTGAAGCCATCCAGTCCAGGGCTTTTGTTTGCTGGGAGTTTTTTTTACTACTGCTTCGATTTCACTAGGTGTATCTGTCTATTCAAATTCTCTAATTCTCCCTGATTTAGTTTTGGAAGATTGTATGTTTCTAGGAATTTATCCATTTCATCCATGTTGCCCAGTTTGATGGCATATAATTGTTCATAATATTTTCTTACAATCCTTTGTACTTCTTTGGTGTCAGTTGTTATTTCTTCTCTTTCATTTCTGATTTCATTTATTGGGGTCCTTTCTCTTTTTTTCTTGATGAGTCTGGTTAAAAGTTTGTCAATCTTATTTCTTTCAAAACCAGCTCTTGGGTCATTGATCTTTTATATCATTTTTTTCAGACTCTATTTCATTTATTTCTACTCTGATCTTTACTATTTCCTTCCTTCTATTCCTTTTGGGTTTTGTTGCTCTTTTTCAAGTTCCTTTTGATATAAAGTTAGATTTTTTATTTGAAATTTTTCTTGTTTTTTGAGATAGGCCTGCAAAGCTATGAATTTTCCTCCCAGGCTTGCTTTCCCAGTTTCCCACAGATTTTGGATTGTTGTATTCTTGCTTTCATTTGTTTCAAGGTATCTTTTGATTTCTTCCTTGATCTCATTGTTGACCCATTCATTGTTTCATAACATTTCATTTAGCTTTCATGTCTTTGCATGTTTTTCAGTGTTCTTCTTGTGATTAATTTCTAGTTTCACAGCATTTTGGACAGAGACGATGCTTGATATGATTTCAATCTTCTTAAACTTATTAGACTTGTTTTGTCTCTCACCATGTAGTCTATCCTAGAAAACGTGCCATGTGCACTTGAAAGTGTGTTCATTCGGCTGGTCTGGGGTGAAATGCTCTGAAGATATCAATTAAGTCCATTTGATTTAGTGTGTCATTTAAGGCTACTGTCTCCTTGTTGATTTTCTGAGTGGATAATTTATCCATTTAAGTCAGTGGGATGTTAAAATCACCAACTATGACTGTGTTTCTGTAGATCTTTCCCTTTGTGTTGATCAAGAGTTCCTCTACATACTTAGATGCTCCTGTGTTGGGTGTGTAAATGTTTACTAGGGTTATATCCTTGTTGGATTGTTCCCTTTATCGTTATGTAGGGTCTTCCTTCATCTCTTAGCTATAGCTTTGGTTTTAAAGCCTATTTTGTCAGATATAAGTGCTGTTACCCAGCTTTTTTTTCTTTTCCATTTCCATGAAATATCTTTGTCCATCTCTTTACTTCTAGTCTGTGTGTATCTTTCGATCTGAAATGGGTCTCTTGGAGGCAGCATATATATGGGTCTTATTTTCTTATCCATTCAGCTACCCCTTTTGGTTGAAGCATTTAAGCCATTTACATTTAAGGTGATTGTTGATAGATACGTATATAGCGCCATTTTATTGTTAACCTGTTTTCCTCTGTTGTTTTTCCTTTCTCTTTTTCTTCCTCTTAACATTTGTTGCAGTATTGCCTTGGTGTTAAAAAATTCCTTTAGCTTTTTCTTGTCTGGGAAGCTCCTTGTTTCTCCTTCAATTTTAAATGATAGCCTTTCAGGATGAAGTAGCTTTGGTTGTAGGTCCTTGCTATTAATCACCTTGAATATTTCACCCCACTCACTTGTGGTCTAAAATGTTTTTGTTGAATAATCAGATGCCAGTCTAATTCGTGCTCCCTTATAAGTAACTACTTGCTTTTCTCTTGCGGCTTTTAGGATCCTCTTCTTGTCTTTAAGCCTTGTCATTTTAATTATGATGTATCTCGGTCTAAGTCTCTTTGGGTCCAACTTTTTTGGGATTCTCTGAGCTTCCTGGACTTGTGTGTCTTCTTTCTTCACCAGATTAGGGAAGTTTTTGGTCATTATTTCTTCAAATAGGTTCTCTATCCTTTGCTCACTCTCTTTTCCTTCTGGCATTCCCATGATGCAGATATTGTTATACTTCATGATGTCCAAAGTGTTTCTTAAGCTCTCCTCATTTTTTTCTAATTCTTTTTCCTTTTTGCTGCTCTGCCTGGGTGGTTTTTTCAACCTTGACATCCAAGTCACTGATTCAATTCTCTGCTTCATCTAACCTACTGTTTATTTCTTCCAGTGTATTATTATTTCATATATTTCATTCTTTATTTCTGACTAGTCCTGTCTTATGGTTTCTTTCTCTTTTTTCATGCTGTTGAGTATCCTTATAATCACTACTCTAAACTCTCTATCTGATAAAGTGCTTGCCTCCATTTCATCTAGTACTTCTTCTGGAGAATTCCTTTGCTGTTTCTCTTTGGGTCTTTGTCTTCCAATTCTGGCCGCTGCTTTGTATTTTCAGCTTTGGTTTTTAAACTATTCTGTTGTTAAACTAATCAAGCTTTGATCAGCTGCCCTGGCTCAAGCACCACAGGGTGGGGCAGGGTAATTACTGTGGGTGGGGCTATTGCTTCCCCTCAGGCAGATGCCACTCGGAGAGGAGTGCTTTACCTGAGAGAGACAGCTTCTGCAGTGTGGGGGATGACTTAGCACAGGGATCCTGGTGGCCGTTCCTTCAATTCTCTACCCAGAAATACCAACCTCAGACTCTCTCAAGCATCTCTAGTTGGCCCTCCCTCTACTGGAGCCCAAGGTAAGTGGGTGCAAATAACATTTTGTGAATTGGCCCTTTAAGAGGCTTTCTGAGTCTCCAGCCATCTTTCCCTGGTAGAGAGAAAACCTGCTGCTTTTCACAGGTGGATGTAATCTGGGTGCCTTTCCAACTCTGATACTGTAGGCTTGGGATTTAGACCACACACTTCTCAGAAGGAACCCTCCAACCACTGAAATATCCCTCTGGAACTTCAGCGGCCAGCCATGGGAGCCTAGCCAGCCCTCTCACACCTCCTCCGCACCCCCTACCAAGTTTCATTGTGGTGAAGTTGTTTCTTCTGCCTATCTTTGATAATAAGGATTCTCTTCAGCTAGTGTTCGGTTGGTTATTCAGAATGTTTCTTCTACAGTTCAGTTGTAAACCCAGATTGGTCCTGGCAGGAGGTTAGGTAGCTTCTATTTACTCCTCAACCATCTTGGATCCCCAAAAGAGGTTTAATTTACAAAAGGAATCACATCATCTATGATCCTTTTAATAATGTCAGGTTATACATTACTGTGTAATTTGTATGTTGAATAATTATATATCGGGTAGGGTCACAACTGTAAACCTACTTTTGCCCACCCTGCATAAATGTAAAATACCTCACAGTTGAGGAAGCACAATAAACACTTAATAATCTAGTGTTGGGTATATATACAACAGAGGCATTTTCCCATACCACACTCACTATGATGTTCTATTGCCACAGAATTTCACCAGGGGTAACTGTAATGATATACCATCTGAAGAAACGTCAACATACTCCAACACTGAAAGTGCGACAATGGTTAGAATGAAGACGAAAAACTTCTACCTGTTTGTTGCGCTTTTCCAGTACTGTAAGTGCTACTAGCTAATACTGTTAACAATGAGACCAGACCTAAATCCATTTCGCTCACATAATTTCAAATGGGGGAAAAAAAAAGGAAATCATTCTATGTTCCTTAACCTTGTCTTACTGACTTTCCAGTTGAACCATTAGATAGTTCAATGCAAATCTGCAACAACTGAAAGGAAACAGAACCAAAGCATACGTATACAGTGAAGAGCCAGAAAGGCAGCAGCATTCATGTTCACTGAAGAGCCAGAAAGGCAGCAGCATTCATGATCACTAAGTGCCACTGAAATAACTACATGCACACCCGACCACCCGATGTCTGACATTAGGAATGTTTAAGAAACTCATGCCAAGAGGATGACTTTGATTTCACGATTAACTTTGAAAAATGACATGATGTAATCTAAAGGCAGTTTTAGTTTCTGTGTAATGAACGAGAATAAACATTTTAAATGGCAAATAAGTCCCTGAACTATCAAATTTCTCAAAAGTGTTCTGCTCTAAAGCATGGTGGGAGGATTAACTTACTTACCTGTGTGCTCAGAAACTGAATGACAAGTTTCAGTACTAAACACATTTTCAGTCACAGTCTTTTGAAGAAACTTTCCTAAAGAGGTGGTAAATGTTGGTTTTGGTAACAGCATAAGCAAAAGCCACACTTTTATTTTTACATGTGAACATTGGAAATAAGAATGAAGCAATCATGTCCTCAAAAAAAAACCCAAAAAAACAAAAAAACCCAAGAGGGAAGATGGCACCTGAGTAGGTAGAAGCTAAGTCCATTTGCTTGTGCCTTAGCGCGGATTTTCCAACAAGCAACCTGAACAGTCAACAAAATCTTGGCTGATATGAATTTCTGAAGCCAAGGATTACAGAGGATGCTTTGCATTGTCTGGTAAGAGATTTCCTAAGTTGACGGGGAAATGCCCTCTGTGAGGCTCCTGCAGCAGAGGATAGATCAGACAGAAAATGCAGCTTAGTGGTTCCCTCTTCTTGTGGACGAGGCCCGAGTTACCACCAATCCTAATCGGGAGAGACTTGGAAGGATACACAAAGTCTGGGAGACTTAGACTACACACACACAGTGAGCATCATGTTAGCTGCAGCACCAACTGGGAGAGTTCCAGAGAGAAACTCTATATCGTAAAACTATCTGAGGCACTAGCAGGCTGTGGACAGCACTGACCAAGAGAGACTTTGTGCTTCTTGGGGGAGATAAAGCATGCAGAGAACCAGCCCAGGGCTCAGTGCTGCAGTGTGAGGGACACACAGAGACTTTTAAAGGGGGAGCTGAGGTGAGATGGGACAGGGAGCCCGTACTCACACACATGTGCAGCAGCTCTATCAACGAAGAAACCAGAGTGAAAGTGCAGTTCAGTCCCACTGAGTCCAGCTGCACAGGAAGAACAGAAAGTGGCACTGAGAAGGGATTGTGGGACCTGGCCTAATGCAGTTGATAAGCAGGGGGCTGCACAGCATAGAGTTCGGGCCTGGGTCTCCTGAAAGAGTGGCAGACTGGGGACTAGAAAGCAAGGAGCTGAACACCTGAGATTTCATTGTGTCCAAACAGGTCTCACAGGCAGGCCTGCCCAACCCCCACCTGTGGGATTGCAGGCTCTGCATATTAGTGAGGCCAGGTTCAGTAATCCCCTGCTTGGCATTTATCCACAGGGGAAAGAAGGAGGATCTCTAAAAGGGCCCTTTCTGAACTTCTAACAGATACTACGAGCTAGGCTACTCCTCAGGCCCTGATCCACTGAAACCAGCTGAGCAGGGAGATTAGATACAGGTGCAATAAGGGGTGTGCAGGCCCCACCAAGCTCTTATACAGCTCTTAGACAGAGCTGCTATCAGTGCCAAACAGGAAAGAGCTGACCCTTTTACATGGATTGGCCCCTCACAGGAAACAAGAGGCTAGATAATCATAAAATGCACATTACTGGAAATAACCTGGGATAGACCAAAATGTGTGGCGTGGATCGGTGGGGAGTACACTCCTACCACTGTCCCTGAAGACTGAACAGTGCCCCCAGGGATGACCCAGGGATTCCACCCTCCTAATGGCACCAGAGGCCCCCTCTGAAGGCAGGTGGAGGTGGAGGTAGTACTAGCAGTGTTTTCAGTCATTAGATAAACCTCTCCTGGGCCTTGTGCTGATGGAAAGCCAGCAGGGCAGAACAGTGGGGACCAGCCAAGCCTGAAGGAAACAGCCATAGACTGTGGATCACTTGAAGTCTTGACCAGGCTGCCTAGAGCTAGACTAGGATACCATCTGACATTACCAGGAGCAGATCCAGAAGAAGACAGTGGCAAACACTAGATGAATTCCACCATGGTTTTCTTCCTTATGTCTGTTATATTTTTCTCCAGCATAGCTTTTTAACATTTCTTCTTTTCCTTCAAGTTTGTTCCTATTATTTCAATATTTTTTTTAGTTTATTTTATTTCAAATCTCACATTTTACTCCTTCCTTTTCTTATTCCATTTTGCCATCTTCCTTCCTTTTGTTATGTTTTAAATTTTATTTTTTTCTCTTTATGACTCGTTTCTATTTTTCACTCTACTTCTCCTCCCTCTAGCCTCTTAAAACCATTTTTCTTGCCATTCACATTCTTTACCCCTTTCCTATAATATCCTTAATCTCTCTCCTCTATTAAGCTCTGCTTGTTGGTTGTTGATATTTTGGTCGTTGTTGCATTTCTTCAGTTTTATTCCTAAAGGTTCACTACTTTTGTATTTCAAATCTCAAATTTTACTATTTCCCTCTCCTACTGTATTTTGCATTCCTCTTGTCCTTTCTTTTCATTTTAAATTTTATTTTTTCTCCTCTTAGCCTGGTTTTCAGGTTTCACTCTTATTATTTCTTTTCCCTCTATCCTCTCAAAATCACTTTTCTTCCCTTTAGACATCTCATAATCTTTTTTTCTTTCTTATTCCCTTTCAACCTTTATTTACCTTTGCTCATTCTTCATTGATATTGCTGTGGTGGATTTTTTCTTCAATTTTCTTGCTATTTCTTTCACTACTTTTCTATTTTTCTTAAACTTCATATTCTATGTTTCCATTTTCTTACTCCATTTTGCTTTGTTCCCTCCCTTTTTTATTTATGATGTCAATTTTGTTTTCTTTCTTTCTTCACCTTGTTTCTTTTTCCTAATCTTATTTCTCCTTCCTCTACCCTCTCAAAATCATTTTTCTTTCCATTAGTCATCTCATATTCACTTTTCCTTTCTTGTAATAATATTAACCTCTTTCCACCTTTATTAATATTTGCTCATTTGTTGTTGATAGCGTGGCAGTGGATCAGGGTTACTTTTGTGAGTGTGGGTTTTTTTCCTGGACTGTTTTATTCTGTTCTGGCAGCAAGTGTGCCAACAGCATAAAAGATATGATGAGTAGTGTGACTCTCAATCAGACCGCTGGAGGAAAGAACCCACAAAAAATTACCCAAAACCAACCAAAACCCAATTACAACAAGAGACCCCACATAAACGGCATAAAGCGCATCCCCAGAGCATCCAGCTCAGAAGACCAAAGATAATGCACCAAGCCCAAGTCGCACAGGTCTTCTAACACAGAAGCCCACCCCATGAAGACAGGAAGTCAAAGCAGATCAATCTAATGTGCAGAAACAAACAAAAAGAGTGACCTAAAATGGGGAAACAAGCAAATAAAGCAAAAAAAAAAAAAAAAAAACCCAAAAAACAGGAACACCCAATTGAGAGGAAAGGAGCAATCCTGAGAAACAGTGATAAATGAAATTGAGGCAAACAATCTATCAGACACAGTGAACAAAATAATGATTATAAGCATGCTTAAGATGCCCAGTGAGAACAGCAAGGAACTCTATGGGAGCTACAGGAAACTTAGTGGGAACTACATCAGCATGAAAAAGGACATAGAAACTATGCATAAGAGCCAAAAGGAAATAAAGAATACAATATCTGAAATAAAGAATATACTAGAAGAAAATAACGGGCTAGATGAAGCAAAGGACAGAACCAGGAAGTTGGAGGACAAGATAGAAGAAAAGTGCCCGGACAGAGCAACAAAATGAAAAAGTCTCAAAAATAACAAAGATAGTTTAAGGAAGGTGCAGGACACCATGAAACATAATAATATTCACATCATAGTGATACCAAAAGAAGAAAAAAAAGAAGTAAGGGATAGAAAACCTGTTTAAAAAAGTAATGGCAGGAAAGGTTCCTACTTGGTGAGGGAAAAAGTCAAGCAAGGCCAGGAAACACAGTGGGTGCCAATCAAGATGAACCCAAAGCGGTTCACTCCAAGAAACATCATACTTAACATGGCAAAATTTAAAGATAAAAAGAGAATCTTAAAGGCAGCAAGGAACAAACAGCTAGTCACAAATAAAGGAACTCTGATAAGGCTATCAGATGATTTCTCAACAAAAACACTACAAGGGAATGGCAAGAAATATTCCAAGTAATGAAAAGAACTGCAACCAAGACTACTCTACTCAGCAAGGCTCTCATTTAAAATGGAAGGCAAAATAAGGAGCTTCCCATGGGGAAAAAAAAAATTGAGGGTGGGAGGGGATAAAAGAGTACATCTCTACCAAACTAGAATTGCAACAGATGCTAAAGGGACTGCTTTAAGAAAATGAAGAAAAAGAGAGAGAGAGAGAGAGAGAGAATGGCAGAGAAAGAGGGACACAGGTACAAAGGGAAAAAATGGCAATGAATAAGTACCTATCAATAATAACCTTAAATATAAATGGATTAAATGCTCCAATCAAAACACATAGGGTAGCTGAATGGATAAGAAGACATGACCCGCATATATGCTATCTACAAGAAACCCACTTCAAAACAAAAGATCTACACAGGCTGAAAATGAAGGGATGGAAAACAATATTCCAAGCAATCAGACATGAAAAAATTAAAGTGGGATAACAATACTTATAACAGACCAAATACTTCAAAACAAAAGCCATAGCAAGAGACAAAGAAGGTCACTATGTAATATTTAACAGAGTAGTCCAACAAGGGGATGTAACCCTTATAAACATACATGTACCCAACAAAGAAGCACCTAAATATATAAAGAAGATCTTGGAGGACTTCAAGAAAGATAATGACACAACACAGTCATCACAGGGGATTTTTAACACTCCACTGTCAACAATGGATAGGTCTTCCAAACAAAGAACAAAGAACAAGGGTATTGTGGCACTGAATGACAATCTAGATCATATGGACTTAATCGATATATACAGAACATTTCATCCCAAAGAAGTAAAATATACATTCTTTTCTTTTTATTTTTTTATTGTTCAAATACATTTGTCTCCATTTTCCTGGCACCACTTTCCCCTGCCCCACCCACTCCTACCTCCCACCCTCAATCCTTCCCCACTTTGGCTTTGTCCATGGGTCCTTCATAAATATTGTTTGATTTGACCTTTCCTCTTCTTTTCCCCATTACCCCCCCCTCCTTCCCTCTTGTTACTGTCAGTTTGTTTTCTCTTTCAATAATGCTGGTTATATTTTTCTTGCTTGTTTGTTTTGTTGATTAGGTTCCACTTATAGGTGAGATCATATGGTATTTGTCTTTAACCCCCTGGCTTATGTCGCTTAGCATAATGCTCTCCAGTTCCAGCCATGCTGTCACAAAATATACATTCTTTTCAAACGCACATGGAACATTTTCAAAGACAGACCTCTTGGTAGGACATAAAACAAGCTCAACAAATTCAAGAAAACTGAAATCATATCAAGCATCTCCTTGGATCACAATGGCTTGAAACTATAAACCAATCTCAAGGAAAAAATTCAAAAACAGTCAAATACATGGAGACTGAATAATAAGTTATTAAATAATGAATGGGTTAACAAAGAGATCAAGGAAGAAATCAAAAAGTATCTGAAAACAAATGAAAGTGAACACACAACCCAAAACCTATGGGCCACAGCAAAGGCAGTCGTGAGACAGACGTTCATAGCAATACCTACCTACCTAGTTCACAGGCCTACCCAAAGAAGATAGAAAAATCTGAAATAAACAACCTAACCCTACATCTACAAGAACTAGAGGAACAACAACAAAGCCCAGAGCAAGTAGAAGGAAGTAAATAACCAAAATCAGAACAAACTTAAATGAGATGGAAACAAACAAACAGGAAAACCCCAGAAAACAAAGGATCAATGAATTCAGGAACTGGTTGTTTGAAAAGATAAATAAAATTAACATACCTTTAACCAGACTCATCAAGAAAAAAAGAGAGTAGACCCAAGTAAATAAAATAAGAAACAAAAGGGGAGAAGTTACAACCAATACCACAGAAATACAAAGTATTGTAAGAAATTACTATGAACAACTATATGCCAAGAAACTGGACAACCAGGGTGAAATGGATAAATTTCTAGAAACATGCAGTCTTCCAAAACTGAATCAAGAAGAAGTAGAAAGCCTGAATAGACTGATAATAACTAGTGAAATATTCGCAAATCAAGAAACGATCAATGGAACAGAATACCACATAAACAAAATGAAGGACGAAAATCAAATGATCATATCAACAGATGCTTAAGAAGCATTTGATAAAATACAGCACCCATTTATGATAAAAACACTCAGCAAAGTGGTAATAGAAGGAGCATACCTCAACATAATAAAAGTCCATATATAAGAAACCTACTGCCAACCTCCTCAACAAGCTAAAGCTAAAATCTTTCCCTTTAAGATCAGGAACAAGACAAGGATGTCCGCTTCCACCACTCTTATTCAACATAGTACATGAAGTTCTAGCCACAGTGATCAGACAAGAAGAAGAAATAAAAGGCATCCAAATTGGAAAGGAGGAAGTAAAACTGTCATTACTTGCATATGACATGATAGTGTATATAGAAAACCCTGGAATCTTCGCCAAAAAACTACTCAACCTAATAAGTGAATTTTGCAAAATAGTGGGATACAAACTCAATATTCAGAAACTGATGGCATTTTTATACACCAACAATGAATTACCACAAAGAGAAACTAAGGGGGTAAATCCCATTTACTATAGCAACAAGAAAAATAAAGTACCTAGAAATAAACTTAACCAACAAGTTAAAAGACCTGTACTTGGAAAATTATAGAACACTGAAAAAAGAAACTGAGGAAGGTACAAATAAATGGAGCCATATTCTGTTTTCATAGATTGGAAGGATTATCATTAAAATATCCATACCACCCAAAGCAATCTATAGATTCAGTGCAATTCCTATTGAAATACCAATGGCATGTTTCTCAGATCTAGAACAAATATTTCAAAAATTTATATGGAACCAAAACACACCCCAAATAGCCTCAGTAATGTTGAGAAAGAAGAACACAGTAGGAGGGGGCACAATACCTAATATCAAACTATATTACAAGGCCACTGTAATCAAAACAGTCTGGTATTGGCATAAGAATACACATCGATCAATGGAACAGAATAGAAAGGCCAGAAATAAACTCATGCCACTATGGTAATTAATATTTGACTAAGGGGTCACAAGCAAACAATGAAGTAAAAATAGCATCTTCAATAAATAGTGTTGGGAGAACCCGACTGGTACATGCAAAAAAATGAAACTGGACCATCAAGTTACACCATACACCAGAATAAACTCTGAATATATAAAAGACTTAAATATAAATTATGACATAAAAGTCCTAGAGGAAAACATAAGCAGTAAAATTTCAAATATCCCAAGTAGCAATATTTTTGCTGATGTATCTCCTAGGGCAAGGGGGAACAAATAAACAAATGGGACTATATCAAATTAAGAATCTGCACAGCCAAAGAAACCATCATCAAAATGAAAAGGGAACCAACCGTATGGGAGAACATACTTGCCAATGATACCTTGGACAAGGGTTCAATCTCCAAAATATATAAAGAACTCATATGACACAACACCAGGAAGACAAACAATCCAATTAAAAAATGAGTAGAGAACCTCAAAAGTCACTTCTCCAAGGTGGACATACAGATGACCCATAGCCATATGAAAAGAAGCTCAACATCACTAGCCATCAGAGAGACAGAAATTAAAATCACAATGAAATATCACCTCACAGAATGGTCATCATTAATAAATCAACAAACAAGTGCTCACAAGGATGCAGAGAAAACGGAACCCTAGTGCACTGTTGGTGGGAACACAGACTGGTATAGCCACCTCAGAAAACAGTATAGAATTTCCACAAAAAACCTGAAAATGGAACTGGATTTTGACCCAGTGATTCTACTGCTGGGAATATACCCTAAGAATCCCAAATCATCAATTCAAAAGAATTTAAGCACCCCTATGTTCACAGCATTGTTTATAATAGCCAAGTGCTGGAAACAGCCTAAATCCCCATCAGTAAATGAGTGGATCAAAAAAACTGGTGCATTTACACAGTGGAATACTATGCAGCAGAAACAAAGAAGGAACTCTGACTTTTTGCAACAGCATGGATTGAAGTGGAGAATATGCTAAGTGTAATAAGCTAGTCAGTAAAAGACAAATACCATATGATCTCACCTATAGGAGGAATCTAATAAACAAAATAAACTAATGAGCAAAACAGAACAAGAGGCATGAAAACATGGAACAGACTGACAGTGACCACAGTAATGGGGGAGGGTGACAGTGATGGACAGTAGGCACTAGTCAAAGAATATGTATGAATGATCCATGGACATGGACAACTGTGTGGGGATTGACTGTGGGTGCAGGGGGGTGGGCTGGGTGGAGCAGGGCAAACAGGTAAAATAGGGACAACTGTATATACTAACAATAAAAAATTTTCAAAAGAACAAAGAAAATTTCATGTAAGAAATACACTTTTGGATATTAGAAAAATAAATTTCACAACCCCTAAAATAAAAAGAAAAATAAAAAGCCCAATGTATTAACTTTCCTCTGCCTTAAAAAAAAAAAGTGTCAGTTTTAGTTCTTCAAACAATAAATTCTCCCCAGCACAATAGCTCATTTCTCTACTACAGCTAGTTGGCTGTCCCTGATCAGTTGAAATCCCTCCACAGCTCAGGGTCTGGGACTGAAACCAAAAGGAGTTAATCATGGAGGCCTGGATTTCTATCCCACTAGGCCAGCACTCTTCTAAAAGGAGGACTGGCCAAAAGCAGTAGGGAGGTTCTCAACTGCGCTGGTCAATATCTAAAACTGCATGACACGAAAAGGAGGTTATGTTCCCATCTAATCCTGGGTAATCTCATTCCATCCTCTTTTTACTATGCTATATTGCATCACTTAGGTTCTATATAGCTTTTCCTTCTAGCATGTATTCAGCATCAACTGTACTCCAAGAAAATTAGTTAAGATATCACTCTTATGTGGAAGGGCTCCTAAAACTCAAAATCGTGAGATAAAAGAAGTCAACGTTATTTCATCACACAGAAACTGGGGACTGAGGAAAAAATTGGCCAGAAAATACTTATTCCAAAAATAAAAAAAAAGTTACATTCTGCTATTGATCCAAAAAGAGAATATTGGCAGAAACCTCAAGATTCTGTTTTTTCTGCTGCTACTAAAATGAAATAGGTTTTAGTTCTAATCTGGTCATATGAAACAAACCAAAAGCAGACAGGCTGGCAAATACTAACTCTAGATGCACAGTGTCACACGCTATCAGTTCAAAGAGATCAGAAAAGCAGCCCAGGCAATTATAAAGTATATGAGGAGATGAGCAACAAACATTTTTTTAATTGTGATCTAGGGAGACAGCATATAGGACTCCACCTGTGCGGAAGACTTCGAATGCTACATAAGGAAGGACAAAGAAAGAGGCTTAAAGGGAAAACTCATCAACAAGTCAAGAATATAAATAGAATATAATAAAGCAAAACTAAACTTCAACTTTTCCAAGAATATTGGCATTCAGCACTCAAAGAGGACATCGCAACACCTCTCTGTATACAGAGGAAATGTGAAGTCCTGAAATCCGTGCAGCATCCAGTTACCAAAGCCTCAGCCAAGTAGGGTTAATCTCCAAATAAGCTGTGTTAAGAAATCGCATACTCCATTTTACACTTTTTTTGTTTTCTGGTTTTTCCTTTTGTGTTGTTTTGTCTTTCTCTTCTTTCATTGTTAAATATTAGCATCCAAAGAAAGAAATCTTGAAAAATAATCCATTCACTCAATTCCTCTTCAACCCAAGGGGCCACCAAGACAAAGGGCATTGGAGTGGTGGGGTTTTAATGAAGGAGTAGCCCAACTAAGTAACTGGGAAAAGTAAACAGAAAGATGCTGCATCTGGCCTGGTTGTTAAGAGGAAAAGTCAACACAAATCCATGGAGAATGCTCGCAGTTTTAGGAATCTGAGCTCCCACAGCCTCAACACAATCTTCCTCAGGGAATGCTTCCATATGTTAAAAAAAAAATATCCACTTTGCCTGTTCCCAGATATGTAGCATTAGGGCAGGGATAAATTCCAAACTGGCAAAAATCCAAATCCAACAGTTGCAGCGGTAGTAGCTTCCTTGTTTACAAAGCAATTCAGGAAGCTTATAGAGGGCAGAGTGCACCAGACAGAAGGAGGTCTATAAGTAAAACATGGATAGATCCCAATGCATTCAGAGCAGACAACACATCTGTTCCCAGATCCCCCTTGGAAACATACTGAATACAAATCCGAGTCAACCTTTAATGTTCTTATTTTTTCAGGAAAGCATATCGACTTAAGCATCCAAATCAAAATTATATGCTGATAGTTATTGGGCCCTTGAGCCATCCCCCACGTTCTAACCTAAGCACTGGAAACACCATGTCCCACAAGGTTTGGAGTGCATTCCAATCAACTCTGACCTGAGCAGCTTTGCTAAGGATCTGCATCAGTATGCCTTCTATGGCCATTTCACACCTCTTACAAACTAAGCTCCTTTGCCTAGTTACCCTTGTTACTTCCTCATATCCAGAAGATTTTGGTGCTCTCACTTGCTCTGTTCTACTTTAGTACTATAGTGCTGTCTCCTTGCCATTTTTCTTTTCTTGGCATAGTTTAATTTAGAGTTCCTCTTTACAAATAAGAAAGATGCCGTCAAGAAGTAGTGGGGAAGGTGGAGAGGGAAAAGAGCAATAGAATAAATGCCAAAAAGGAAGCAGAGCTACATTATGCCTGTTTACAGATCTTTAAAACATGTGCAGTGATAACGATGAGTGAAAATATGATGGGCACAGATGGGAATAATCAAGCAGAAAGGTGCTTTTAGATGTTTAAAGGTGGGTAATTTAAACCAAGAGGGAAAGTAACCAAACATAAAAGAGATGAAAGAGGGAAGCATTTAAAAGATGAGTTTAACATGGAGCTTAAAATATTTAATTATTTAATTAATTCAAACAAAACGAAAACATGAACTCTGGATACTCATGAGTAGGGCTAACATAGCTACATGTTCACACACTCAGGACCATGACATCCCCCCAAACCTTTCCTCAGTGTGTTCCTGGATAAAATATTTGATATAGCTACAGTAAAAGACAATCATAATCCAGTTGCTCCCACAACCATAAAAATACTTTTCCTGCACTCAAATGAAACGCATAACCTTGACAACAAACCACTACAGATTTACAGTGGAAGTAAATGGTAAGCATAAAATCCTAACTATGTCTTTGTGCATGCGGCACCTATACAATAAATCAGCATAGGGCCCAGCTCTGCCATACCTCTCATTATGTAACTACATGTATTAATTACATGTTTAATCACACATATTAATAACACCCAGTCTATAATTGTGATGTAGTCATGTAAACCTAATCAAGGAAAACTAGCATATTTGCATAAAACTTGTAATGAAAAAATGTAACGACTACCCTAACAAGATAGGGAGAGGAATGCATATCTGTGACAGACTGTTTGTGTCAAGAAGAATAGAAAGTGATTCTCTTTCCTGAACATTATTTCAGGCCCATTTAACACAATCTGTACCACTCAATGAAAGTACAGTGTCCTACACACATCAAATCAGATTTGGATAATGTTTCTGACTTCAGATAAAATTTCATTACTATATTTAGTTATGACATGATAGGAAATGCTTACATTTTTAAACTTAATAAAAACTGGAATATGCTAAGAATTAGAGAGCCTGACTCCAAACTGTCATGTGGTATTTACACAGCAAAGCAAGCCTACCCACTGGCAACCCCATAGTCTCAGAGTTAATTTCACCCTAAAAATATACAATTAAGAAAAAGTGTAAGTCCTTTAGAAAGAAGTAGAATACAGGGTATCGTCTTTTAGAAGAATTTCACAAACTCGAAGTTAATCATCGGTAAGGATTTTGTCGCCTGTAATTTTATATACCCTCATTGGCAAATTGGAACTTCCTATTTTGCCAGTTTCATTTCTCAAAATAAAACCAGAGTTTGATTTAAAAAAAAAAAAACAGTCCATTAAGACTCAGTAAATACTTTGAACTCAAATAATAACTTAAGAGAGTAATTAAGGCTCTCCATTCTAATTTTTTAAATAAAATGCCTTATTTTTAGGAAGCACATCCTTACCAGACAAAAAAACAAAAATTTACAAAGCCCTAACTGACAGATTTCAAGATTTGTTTAATGTAAAGCGTGGAACTATTCCAGTTTCAATTTTAGTACTATATATGTCATTTTTTTTTTTGCTCACAAATAAACCGAGTAGATGTGAGAAAGCACATAAACAGTCCTATGAAGCAGAAGCAAGCAATCTAAAACATAAGTACTATATCTGCTTTTATAAACAGCTTTATGAAGCAAATAAAGTATTTTAAAAATCATACTGAATCTGCCTTTCAAAAGTGATTCAAAACTGCATGTCTATACGAGGAAGAGCAATGCAGTCCTCCAACTGATTCTACAGTAGAGGAACAGTGAGGCAGGCAGTCCCGTCAGTGGTGCAGCCCACCTGTGAGTCATTATCTCTCAGGGAAAAAAAGAGAAGCCAAGTCTTGTTGCTGAAATTTGTCTTGTACTAGGTCTGTCATTTAGGTCAACCTGATTGCCAGTTAGTGAGGTCCCTACTTCCACAACATCATTTACCATTAACTTATCCCGAGCCAACTGAAAACTGCAGGTATTTTACAAGCAGCAAGAGCCCTTATGCATTAAAAATAACTAACAAATAACCATGCACTATAATGGAAGAACACAATTATTTTCCACCAAATATGATATCATTTACTGTTTGCCAAATTTTATTCAAACCTCAATTACTGCTCATCTGTCACCTTCACTCCTAAAAGCTAAAGCAAGTAATCACCTGAAAGATAAATTCTCACTGAACTTCTACCGTGTTTACACATTAGGAAAGAAATTTAAAACTATCACTTCATTCAACCATTAAACTGGACACTTTAAAGTCTCTTGGTAAAAACTTAAAGAAGTGCTTGGTTTATTTGCCCATAGAGGGTGGGGAGAAGATGAGAATACAAACATGAGAGGGGAAGAGAGGAGGCACATAGGCAAAATTTATCCATTTAAATGTTTAGAAGATCTAAAAATGCTTGCTCAAAAGTACTATGAGCTCTCATATATCATTCAACAGTAAACTTACTTATTTCAACAAATACCTTCTAAGATTATTACTTTGCAGACAAAGAAACAAAAGACAGACCAACAAATTCTCAGCCCAATTTAAACCAATTTTTTTCAGGTTTCTTCTTTCTGCAAAAACTCTATGATTAATAATAATCTAAAATAATGAAAAAATCACAACTACTAAGATTTACTGAGCATTTACTATATGCCAGGCAATGTTCCAGACACTTTGCAAATATTAACCCATTCAATTCTCAAAACAGTTCTGAGGAAAATACTATAAGTACCTAAGGATCTCCATTATCCAGACAGGGAAACTGGGACACACTGAGATTATATAACTTGAACATGATTATAACAGTCAGCTAATGGCAGATTGAGGATAGGATTCCAGGAAGTTTGGCTCCAGAATTTACTTTTAACCACTAGGCTAAAATTAATTTCAAACTGATTATCTAACCACCAGTCTCATCGTGTCAACTCAAAAGGAGTAATCCTTTATGTAAATACTATACACACTAACAGCATAATTGTTAATCCATTAAATAATGTTGCATTAAAAAGAAGTCCCCTTCTAGAACCATTTGCTTATTTTTTGTGTATGACCTCAATTATATAACCTGGCAAACTTTTATTTTCATGAAAGTATGTGATTAGGGAATAGAAAAAGAAACCTAACACTTCTACTATGTTAAAAAAAAAACAAAACAACATCTTTAGGATATATAATCATATAATATTTTTATTAGCTCAGGGAGTCCTAGTTATCTTAATATTCATCATTTGAGCCCCCATTGTTAGTAAGAAGGCAAGGTCATCATAACATAAAAAAAAAACACTCTAACCACTTATAAAATTAATCCCTACCCAATTAACACTACAGTTTGTCTCTACCCATAGAATTATATTCTTTATAGGTCTCTGGAAGATTCTATGCTGCATATACAAAGACAGCAGACTACAGCATAAAATTATCACTCTTATCGAAGATGCAGAATTTCATGAAACTCATGACAGTAATGATAAAGACTGCTTGAATCACAAGCGAAATCACCAACCAGTGAGTATTTGGCAAACTTAGACCAACTAAGAGGAGGGGGACTCTGCAAGAATGACAACACTAAAGCAATGGGAAGGATCATACTGTCATCCAACTTTATCAGGAAATTTGCACTGTAAAAACAATCAGCACTTGGTTCTTTGCTCAGTCTAAGAATTACAGAGTTGTAATTATATTTTAAATGTCATTAAATGTAGGATAAAATAATATTCCTAATTTTTAGTTTCACTCTCCACGATAAAGTTCAATCAAATCTCTTTCCACTTACTATGACATTCCGGTACCTCAGATAAGTGAATTCACTTCAATGACCTTTTCCAGTCATCAATTACCTTCTAATAAAGGGGGTCTCCTGTACACGTTCTGCATTTTAAAAGGAACTCAGAACTTGAGACTTGGATGAGGGCGTACTGGTGAACTAGGATAACTTTTGGCAGAGTGATCTAATGAGGGAAGAGGTATCAGTCTGAGAAAAGGGCTTCAAATCCCAGTTGAATTGCACAGTAACTGCAGTGCATTTAGGTAAACTCTTAACCTGTTGTAGACAGTTTTCACACCTGGGAAATGGAATAGTCCCTTCCTCATGGGGGCTACAATGGAGAGAAAATGAGATAACATATATGAAACAATTTTTAATCAGTAAATGGCTAACCAAATGTTGATTATTCTTACACTCAACCTCCATTTCTGGAAGTTGATAGTTAATTTCATCAAGCACTCATCATTTATATATTACATATTGACTGACTTCTGCTTTCCTATGTTAGAGGCTGTAAGAAGTAGCTATAAGCTAAAACACGATTCCTGTTTCTAAAAGTCTGCTTGTTTTGTAAATTTTTAAAGGTTAATAGAGAAGACACATGCAAACAAAATTAGTAAACAAGGTAAATAAGTAATATCACATTAGAGTTGTAAAAACAAGAAACAATGGAAATCCTAAGAAACAGTTTGATTCCAAATAGGAAAATCAGAGTAGGCTTCCTGGAGGAAATTGCATGAAAGGAAGACCTGGAAGGGTGATATTAGGGTTGAAAGATCACATGCCCACCTCACTATATATGGTTCATCCTATTCCTTTTGTGCCCCTGTAAAAGGAGCTTCTAAAACACAAACAATGGTTGACAAAGCAACATGGGGCTTGTGAAGACCTTCAATTCATTATTATCTATTGCGCCACCTGCCACGTCTGGCATGGAGTTTAAATACTGTAGCGACATAGCTCATCTGCTGATAATGCCAAGTCAAACCATTAATATACAACTCCCCTGAAGACACTGACAGAAAATTTTAGCTCCAGGTCATGTGTTTATGAAGAGATAATCAAAGACCCATTTTTGTAAAAAGCAGGAATCATATTCAAAGCTGTGCATCTTTGGCCAATTGTCTGCTGTTTTCCTGTATTAAATCTCCAGAGTGAAAAAATATGAAACAATACATTTCTATTTTTGCCCATCAGAACCACTAAACCCAGATATGAAGCGAACTGCTCAGATTGTAAACATGGAAGGAATAAATCTGCTGGTAACAGTAAACTCAAGTAGTGTATATCACATCTAGTATTCTTGTAGACTCTCCTTATCAGTATTTAAGCAGCAGAGACAGAACCAACAACCACAGATAAGGCATACTACACTATTGAAATTTATCTGCTGTTCTGGTATCCTAGTATTCTATCCTATAGAAACCTCTATGGTTTATTTTCAAATAGCCACAGTTCCAACTTGTCAGGTTCACAGCCAGAGACTGGAAGTCACTGATCCCCACTCCAAGATGTTTCATAACCCATTTCAAGGGTTATGGACACACGCAGAACAAAATTGATAGATTTTTGTACTCACAGTCTAAATATTCAGGCAAACAACAAGATGTGATCAGCTAGTAAAGAAAAAATTAGAAAACATTCTACATAGTATTCTGGCTTTTTCAAACTATCCAACTCATTGTTTAGACTAAATCTTATCAGCCACAGGGCATTCAATTAAACATGACAGTAGAGATGAGAAGGAGGAAAAGTTTCTAAAACAATATAGCAAAAGCAGTTTCAATGAATTGAGTGGCTTATGAGATGGACACTTATTAAATATAAACGGATTTTAAAATCATCCAATATGTCCATTGTAGGTGTGTTTAAAGAAACACAGAAGAGCATTATGCTAAGCGAAATAAGCCAGGGAGCGAAAGACAAATACCATATGATCTCACCTATAAGTGGAACCTAACCAACAATACAAAGATGCAAGGAAAGTAAGACCAACAACACTGAAAGGAAAAGAAACCAACAGAGACAAGAGGGAAGGGGGGGGGCGGGGAAAAGTAAGGGAAGGGGAAAGTCAAGGAACATGTAGCAAGGACTCCTGGACAAAACCAAAGGGGAAGAGCTGAGGGAGGGAGGGAGGGAGGGGGCAAGGGAAAGTGGTGGGGGGTAGGCAGAGACAAATGTATTTGAATGAATGAATGAATGAATGAATGAATGAATGAATGAATAAATGAATGAAAGAAACACAGAAGAGGAGAAAACATTTAGGGGAAGATGTGGTCCATGTGGTCCAATGCATGCCTTTCTTTAACCATCCAGAGAAAAACAGATTTCAACTCACTTGAAAACTAACTAGCTGAAGACTACACAATTCCCCCCCAGTAGCTCATTAAACTGGTATATCACCTTGACAGTCAATTCCTGCAAAGTTAAATGCAGATCAAAACACTTTTAATTGAATCATGCAATATATGACTAAGGGAGCTCACTGTTCCTAGGAAAATTGTGGTGAAGTAATTCATTACTGTACAAAAGTAACTACATCACCCCTGATAGCCGTAACTCAGACTTTGACATATCGCAGTGAAAAGATGTTGCATTTACACTACTTACCTACCTCAGATTATAGTATGGCTTACTCTTTAACACCGTACTCAGAAGTGAGTTAGAAGCAAGATAGATGAGCAGTGAAGGAATTCAACTGGGCATGAAAAACATTTGCTCTCCCTCCTCTCCTACCCTTCACATATTAAAAAAAAAAAAAAAAAAAGTCTTCCTTCAACAGAGTAAGATTTTATGAAGGCACTGAGAAAAAAAGCATTTGCCTTACCCATCCTGGAATGCAAAGGTCACTTGTGGCTCAATGGTTATGCTCTGTATATTCTGATAATGCACAGAAGAAAATGAAACTTCTTTAATAATATAGCCCAAGGGGATGAGGGGAGTGAAACACTCAAGCAGTTTATATGATTAGCCTTAATAAGAATGGACAGTCTAGTAGTCTACTGCTTCACATGATCTATTTATAGTCAAAATGGCTATATTTAGAAAAATCCTGCAGTACATGAGAACTGAGAAATAGGTATCAAACTACCACCCCCCTTCCAGACTTCCAAACAATCTTACTAGCCTTAGGAAAGCATGAGCCATTAGGGGTTTGCTTCAGCTTAGAGCTACAGCAGCATATGAACCAGAATGTTCTGCATTTTATAAATTTAAAAAATACTGCTACAAATCATTTTCAGGACAACAGTTTAAATTGTTTCATATTAATGTCAAAGAACCTATAGCCCGAATCCCAGTGTTTATCACTACCTGAAAAATTAAATTAAACATACCACATTAAGCAACCAACCAAATTCTATCTCCATTAAACCCAAGCCAAGAGTGAGGCTTTGACAATAGGACTGAAAAGATTAGGACTTAATTTAAACAGAGAGACTGCAATAAAACAATTCAAATGTGAGACTTTACAGGGGCCAAGTACTTAAAGCACCTCAAGACAAACATTTACATAAACTATACAACATCATAATCTAAAGATAAAAGACTCAGGAACCCATTAAATCATAATTTGGAATATAAACATTACAGAAGGGAAGGAAAGACTGCACAGTTAACTAGGTCCTACAACGAAGATGATTTTTAAGGCAAGTGAAAGATCAGTAAGTGGTGAAAAGTAGATGTATTAACAAAAAAAAAAAATGGATCTCTAATTTTATATTATATTATACTTCCCACAAAAACCCTTTTGAAGTTTTTATAATTTAGAATTCCCTTCCCCTTTGATTCCATCCTTAGACTGTCATAATCACACATCTTTTGCTTTTCTCCAGTTCCTAAATAATTTCCAACCACTTACCTCCTGTTAGGCTGCCCCTTTGTTTTCTCACAGTAGTGTGTAATCCCCCATAAATACACTGAAGCATTTAAGTAATTTTAAACAACATTTCTACTTTTCCCCTCTTCCCCCAATCCCAGTACAAGGTAAAAGAATACTAGGGACTCCCTCTGGTGCCCATTCCCTGCCTTTAAGACAAATGCCTTTTGAATTTTTAAAACTCAAACTACTCATAATAAATATTACAAATTACAATCATCAGAGATTTCCAGTTTGCAAAAAAAAAAAAAAAAAAATCGGCAAGTTTATGAAAGCTGTGTTTTCAGGTTCATAAAGCCAATGCCCCATCTGGTCTTTTAACGTAGGAAATTAGCTGAATCCTCTAGGGAATTAAGAAATCTTTGACCATGAACCTGAAAATAAGCCCCTGAGATTCGGTAATCTGATTAGCTAAACTGGGTGAACACGACGACAGAATGGACCTTAAATGGGAAGAGCCAGAGCTGGAAACAGATGCTTGAATCAGGAAGTGGCTTCCATCCAAACCCAAAGTCAGTCACTTGGCTCTTCTATAAGGATTCGTCATGGGAACACATTTTTGTCCTTAGGCCACTTTGATCTCAGCTGTGCCCAAGCTCCTAATGATATTTATCTGCATAGTGAGTTACTTTCTTGATCCATAAATTCAGTTTGAGACTTCCCATGGCCTGGTCCAGAAGCTCTCACATTTTACAGCATTACCTTGAGATACTCAATTTTCTCAACCAGGTGAATGTGTATGTCAGAATTACCTGGGGGAACTTTTTTAAAAATGCACACACCCAGGGTCCCACACCACAATTACTGAATTACCCTCTCCAGGAAGGAGCTAAATTTTTAAGCTCCTTAAACTGCTCTGAAACATACCATTGGTTAAGCACCACTGACTTAGAATTTAGAAGAATAGGTATAATGTAACAAAGAAAGTCAAAACACACAGGATCACCACATAAGCAAGGAGACAAACAGTAGCAGAGAACATGACTTCTTCCTGATGATCATCAACATCCCGTGCTCCTCATCTGGTTGAAAGCATTCAGCCAGGCACTGGCCCCACTGGCAAAGGAAGCATCCAATAGCCCTGGCACGCCTTTGGAATATTCAACAGGTTGCTCCAGGGGCCATGGACTTTGAAAGTTGCCATTATACTACTAGAGCTGGCATCCTGGGTATCGCAGGTGTATTGATAATTGACTTAGTCTGTTTTGTTTACAATTTTCTGCCCAACAAATTGCATGTTTCTGCAGATGTCTAACAAATTCAGGGCATTTCACTCCTCAGCTGCCACCATCCTGTTATTTCCATCCTCCTCATCCATTGGTTACCATAGTGTCCAAAGATACATTCACCAGCATTAGAAAAAGTTATTAAAAAGCTCTTACAACATCTGTACCCAGATGGGCAGGTCTCCAGCCAAAAGGGGAGAGCTTGCCCCCCAAGCAGTGCCACAATTGGTTTTTAATTATTGGTTTTGGGCCCTGAGTTATTTACATTTTAGCTGTAAATCTTAAATTTTTTTAAAGATTTTATTTATTTACTTTTAGAGAAAGGGGGAGGGAAGAAGAGAGGGAAAGAAACATCGATGTGAGAAACTTCAATTGGTTGCCTCCTACACGCCCCCCGACCAGGGACCTGACCCGCAACCCAGGCACATGTCCCTATGGTGAATTGAACCTGTAACCTTTCAGTTTGTGAGACGATGCCCAACCTACTGAGTCACACCAGTCAGGGTGAGCTGTGAATCTTAATGATCTATGCCATGTTCTTTTTGGCTTACTGAGGTGAGTGAAACCAAAGCAGTTACGTTTAACCCGATTCAGTGCAGCCATAGAAATGGGACCAAAGTGTACCTCCCTAAATCGTCTTACACAGGTTCTTGGAACAAATCATTCTTGCTTGGATCCTTGTCTAGGTCATTTGCCATATAGTTACCAGTTAATTCCCTATCATACTCCTTCCTATTCTTTACCATCGTATGGCACATTTTTTATATACAAATGACTCGCCTGTGTAGGGATTTTAAAAAATTCCTGGTTCCTTAAACTCGGCATTGCACACAAAAGCATATTTTAGACTTTATATTAAATCCAACTGCCGTGATTTTTTTTTAACATCGTGCCTATAATATGGTACAGATACTTAAAATGGTGGCACTGCTACCAGAGGACGGGTTGAGACACCCTTGCCATACTGGGTGAATGCACCCTGCCAGAGTTTGGCAAGATCTCCACAAAAAACTAAAAGCAAACATCTAGAAAGAGAGAATGGTATAGCTTTACTAAAACAATGCTGCCTGGAGAAACCAAATCAACCAGGGTTTCAGTTCAACTTAACCAAATAAATGAGGAAAGGATTTTTTGCTCACAACTACTTGACAGAAGTGAAGATCTCTGTCCTAAGTACTGAACTTCAAAGCAACAGGAAAATGGAATTCTGATTTCCTGTCCTCCGACCTGTAGGAGGAGCACTGGAGCCACACCTTTTAATAGCAGCAGCAGCGCTTCCGCGGCGTGCTCTTTCTGCCTGCCCTTCAAAACTGAGCAGACGTGCTCACCAGCGGTGCCAAACTGTTAGACTCATCAAGTTTATGAACACTGCATACAAAATGCAAACATTTTCTTCCATTTGGGCAAACATTGGCACAGGAAACTTGCTTTCCAATGTTACCAGCAGGGAGCTTAAATAAAAGTTCAGTTTCTAGAATGGTGGGGGAGAGTAAAAGCTAATTCTAAAAATATGTCATCAGCAGCATGCCATTGCCAGAGAAAATTGTACATGTTTCCCTCAAGCATGGTTCACTCAAATGGAATTGACAGCTTCAGAGATCACTTAAAAGAAAGAAAATTTGGTGCATGAGGCCTGCCAGACACAAAGGAATCACATCTCAACAGATAAGATTTGATAGATTCCCATCTTAAATATTTCTGTATAGTGATTATGTCAACTCCAAACTAGCACTCTGTCACAAGTCCACACACAGGCTTATGCCCTTAGGGTATTCTTCCAGCCCATTCATGGGACTCTGTCCTGGAATCTGGTAATTAACTTTAAAATCTTGCTACTGTTATTAGTTGCTCAGAAAATAAATTAAAGAACATCTGGGCATACAAGTAAAATCGCACAGCTAACTACAAAATAAGCAGCTTTCCCCTTGTTCACAAGTGTGTCCAGGCAAAGTAAGCACTTTTAACTGAGTTACAAATAATAGGTGCCACAGTCTTCTCCCAAATTCACCAAGGGCTGAAAAATGCTGATCACAGGCATACTATTCCCCAAAAGGGGACTATTCCACCTCGTTTTCTATTTAAACATAATACTCAAGTTACTGAAAATACTGTAAGAATCCAATGAAAACATATGCTCATCTGACCCTAACCTGCAGCTCTCAAACATCTGATTAAAAGGAAAAGCATGCAGGTATTATAGCTCCCCAGAAAGCCACAAAAATAAAGGCTCCATCTTCAAGAAGATGATGTCCAGTTACAACACTCTGCTGGTTTGAAGAAATGCCCAGTGCAATAGTCAGCTGCAATATAACCAATCAAACGGGACTCCCATCTCAACAGGGATAGGAGGGCAGCTAAGCTATCAAGTCAGCAGCAGAGGCTGAACACATGTATTCCTTTTCTCTTCTTCTTAGCCATAACCTAGATTTCTGAATCCTGGTTGTAGTTGTATAGAGACTTTCACAAATGCAACTGCTTAGAACAGCACTGATAGTTTGTTTTGCCCTTCAAAAAGATGAGAAACTATAGGCTGATCTTTATGATTAAATATTTAATGTGTTTTTAACACATCAGCCCTTTAGATTTAATTCCAGGCTTAAAGTGCCTGTCAGGAAACTGACTGCTATGGTTTTATTGCAACTATGTATTTTTCTGACATTCAGAAACAGATTTTCAAAAGATTTTGTACCCCAGAAAATTCCAAGCAAAGTTCAGCTTAACTAGTTTAAAACACATACTTGGAATAAAACATTTTCTTCTACAACAAAAAATGAAAAGTTACTAAAAACACTAAAATATAAATGCATAAAATTATGCAGGTGGGTTTTTAAAAAATATTTGTGCATTCTTAATACAGCAAAGACAAAGGGTAAGCCTCATATATGTCTTAATTTATGTAGACATCCACTTCCAACATTCAACAGAATCCCTAAGGAAGACAACTGTAATATTAGTTTGATGCTGGGAATCCCACATTTCCATTAAATGGTAAAATTACAGAATATGCATAAATAATATGACTATATTTAGAAACTTCAGTGGATTTTTTTCCCCATAAAGAAAATCCTCAGTAATATGCTTTAACGCTCATCTCTATGGATTGTACATGAACCTTAAAATAAATACCCATCATAAATGAGGAGGAAGAGAAATGCGCTTCCTTTTAGACCTAACAAAACCTAGAACTTTATTTTCCTGTTGCTATGCAGCAGAGAGGAGAGGGGGAACCAAGGAGGAGAGCATGTAACTCAGATTAACACATTATGAGCATTTCCAGGAGAGACAACAATATTTAAAATATACAGCAAACTATCCCATCTTTTTAATGAGAAAAATACTGTGGCATGTTCCCCACCCTTGTATCATAGTTCTTATTCTATCAAGAGTATGACAGCAAGCTCACTTTGAACATTAAGTAATATTTGTTTTAAGTGGAGGGGAACTCAAAGCTTTCACTCACCCGAAATGCAAAACACATATTTTACCAAAGGTTTACTATGCATATTAGTCTTTTTTGCATTTTATTCTTCCAAGTGTGAAGAGAAACAAGTGAAATAATAAAGGTTGCCAGGTGTTGGTGGCACCCATTCCACTGTAATGACAGCCAAGACTTAAGGTTTTGTCTTGCTCTACTCTTCCCCTGAATTGCAAATCTTCAGGTTGCCACAGCAACTCTATACACTGACAGGTAAGCTTCAGAAAGCATCCTGGTCATGTTCTCATCTTGTTCGCTTTGCATCAGAGCACCCCAAACTCCATACTGCATGGGAGCACCAGGGGATGGTGCCCCTTACCAAGCTATTCTAGAGCACTGTCCAGAGCAGCAATTAATCATTCGTGCTTCTTGAGCTGACATATCGAGGTGGGGAAACGACATCCTAAATGAGCAGAGCTGATTACCTGAGAAAGCAATTCTTCAAGATAGCACCACTAACTAATAGCTCCATCTGCTACACACTAACACATTCCAGAGCCCCAGAAGTAATGTCAGAATGCAAATACCAGAGCTGGGTCCCATGTGCCAAATTTCTGTGTGTCATCACAGGTGTTTGATAAGCAGAGAAAGTACTTAAACTTTTCTTCATCCCTGGAATAACTGGTGCTGTATCATGTTAGGACCACAGGCTGTCTAGAAGAAGTTATTTCAATAGGTATTCTCAGTTTAAGTCTTTAAATATATGTGAAATAAGGCTTCAATATGAAGCTACCTGAAACACATACAAAAAAGTGATGGGACAGGCCAGTAGTAAAATACATTTTTCTAAAATGCACACCAACAAAATTCATGATGCACTAAAGAAAACTGTCTATTTAACAAAATATATAACGGTATATCTTATAAAAAAAATGCAGCTTGTTTTAAAGTGATTAAATAAAAATAGAACCTTTAAGGAACATGACAGTGCATCACAGTTCTGTAAATTAAACAAAGTTGAGAAAGCTGTGGTTAGAACCCATCAATAAATTCAGCAGACGGTTAAATACAATTTGGCTAGGAAAAGCAGAGCTTTAGCAAGCTATTATTATAGATGAAACTACAAATGGCTCTCTAAATTTTTTCAGAAATCTAAACAATCAGCTGCTTCTTAAATTGCCCTACAGCTTCTGTCTGCTCTTTTCTTATTAAGAAATCTTTGATAATATAAATCAAATTCCAGCATCTCAAGGTTGGGTGTTTAAGGAGGCTCCAAGTTTCTATTTTCCTCACTAAAGTATTTGCTTTTTTCAGTAGTTGCATTTAACACTGCTTCTGTATCAAATGGGAACAGGCTCCAGTTCTTTCCACATTAGCTGTGATTTTAATAACATGCCAAGCAAAACAGGCTGGCGTAATAAGTTTCATTGCACCCACTTCAACAACAGATAAGCACCTCATTTTCATACAGTTTCCACTTGTTGCTAGGTAACCACACCATAAGGAAACATCTCCAGGCATTATGCAGAATGCATCCTCTTCACCTAAATTTGATGTGCTTTGGGCATTAAATACTGTTATTCTAACCATACCTATCACTCAAGCAGTTTAAGCTTTGGTTTAAATTGCAACATGGGTTTGGGGGATTGTTGATTCTGAGGGGATTTTGATGTGCAGAGATTCTAAAAGATACACTACATCTTCCCGTCTTCCCCCAAAGCAAACTCACTGCATTTTCCAAGGAAGTGATAGCCTGACTGACACTTCATAGAAAAATAAACTCCCTCGAAAGATGTACACACTAAGCCCTCTTAACAGTAGACAATGTCAATTAAAAACTTCCTTACTGCTTTACGTGGCCATGAAGGGAAGCCAGGGTCTGTGTGGAGCTGGGTTTCACCTGCAGGCTTCAAACAGAAACCCTTTAACCAGGCTCATCTAGGCCAAAGCAAGAACCCCATCTGTCAGCCAAACAAACCAGCTTTCTGCTGGAGAAAGGAAAGCTCTGCGGGAACAGATGCAGCCTGACCTAAGATATTGAAGGACTCAGGCGACGAGGAGGCAGGAGGGCTACCTGCAACAAAGGCAACAGACACTGACATTTAAAAAAAAAAAAAGAAAAGAAAATCCATCTGAGTGAGCCGCACAAGTCATCTCCCAAACACGAATTTTCTTTTGAGCTTCAGGAATATTTCATCCTGCCTATCAGTAGGTGCTAGAAAATGTTGTATCACCTCAACTTGTCAATGAGCTGAATGGTCTTTCTCACATATGATATAAAATCAAAGGGGAAAAATCACAATCAAGAGTGCTACCAAAGCATGGGGCCAGATTCTGCCCCTCATCCTCTTCTTGACCCAGACTTGTTTTCATAGCTCCAATGTCACCCAAAGTATGGCTGGCTGCTCCCTTCAGAAGCAAAGGGAGGTGGAGTTAAAGGCAGCTTCACTCTGCACCTTAAGTCTTAGCTTCAAAGCCATCCTTTCCCCACCCCCTTTTATCCCAGACCTCTGAGAAGCAGGAGTTCAAAAGACTTTGCCTAGGCCCTCCTTAGAGGTACCTGGTCTGAAAGCATCTGGCAGGAGGACCGCCCCTTTATTCTCTATCAGTTAGGGCAAGGGCTTTGCACAAGATTTGGTTTCATCCATGAAATGTTCTTCACTCAGCCTCCTTTCCTTCCCTTGGCTCCCTCTGGGTCTCTGCACAGCTGACAATGGTCTGGCCTATTTTAGTGGTTAAAATTTGGATAATTTGTTGAAATGGAGAACTGGATCATTTCCACTCACAAGGATAGACTAAGATGAAACAAGAGGAAATAAGATGGATAGGGAAGAGCCAAGGAAAAACACTGCTGTGCCTCCCAAGGCACGTACATTAAACTTCATGTGTTCTGAAACCCTATGAAAGCTGCAGATTGGGAAGGCATGAAGACATAAGAGGGCACAATGAAACCATTTTTATTTCTGTTCCACATGAGAATATCACTTGGTTCACTCTATTAACTTAAAAAAAAATCACCTAGTTACTGACAAAAACTTTAAAATGATCAGTTGCCAGATATAAAGATATCAATTAAAATTGAATATGTGTACACTCTATGGCCTAGCAATGCTGTTTCTTCATGTGTATCCTAAATGAACTTTGGCATGTGTACACATGGAGATGTATACAAGACTCATCAGTGAAGTATGGTTTATAGCAGGAAAAATACGCAAACCGCCCCTGTGTTTATCAAACAGAAATGTGCTGTGGAATAGAAGGTTGCACAAAAAATAGAACAAGCAAAACCTGCACTAACAACATGGCCAGGCTTTGAGGACACTGCTGGTGAAGAAAGCAAGCTGCAGAATGCTAAGTACAGTATGATCCCATATATGTTACTCCACAGAGTTTCTGTGGGTATTAGGTTTGCATCTGTAGACAGACGAATGAAAAAGTACAGAGGAAAACAGAAGTTAGCTAAGCTAAGATACCCGTAGATCAGGGGCCATCAATAGGGACTTCCACCTTATCGGAAATATAAAAGGAAAATATAGTTCGCATGCCCTGGCCTGTGTGGCTCAGTTGGTAGGGCATTGTCCCACAAAATTAAAGGTCACCGGTTTGATTCCTGGTCAGGGCACATGTGTGGGTTGTGGGTTCCGTCCTAGTCGGGATGCGTACAACAGGCAATGAATTGATGTTTCTCATATCGATGTTTCTCTCCCTCTATTTCTCCCTTCTTTCCCCTCTCTCTAAAAAATAAATAAATAAAGGGAAATATATGTAATTACTTGACTAATTAGAAACTAAAGAAAAATAAAAAATATATATTTAATAAACTGGAAAATGATTAAAGGGAATAACATCAACTAAAGAAAATCTGTCTGAGCCTTACAAATTCTATGAAAGGACTAGTAGATAAACTTGTTCTACCACCTTTGAAAGATTTAATTTTGAAAAGCATTCCAAGACAAGGGCACAAGTAGTTAGAAAAAAATAATTCTCAGTTTTTCTTAAAAACTTCAGAATGTATTCAAGTTTAAAATATTTAGATATTTATTTATTATTTAAAAATATTTATTTAAAATATCTAGATATTTATGAATTCTTTTAGAAAAGAGCTAACTTTAACAATATAACCATCCTACTACCACATGACAATACATCAGTTAAATGGAAAATAATAAAATAATTCTTATAATGCCTTCAGGATAATTAGCCATGGGAGAAAATATATAAATGGGACTCATTTATGTAAAAGTGAATCCGTTAAGAATGGCAAGTGTCCTTGCATCTGGTGAATTTTTTTAAGAGTTTGGAATTGTGCCTAGAAATCAGCAAATTTGTTGCTAGTGAACCCCCATCTGTCATAGCTTGAATTTGAACTATATATAGTTCTTATTCCCCAAATCAATATGTGTGTGTTCATGTAATCTAGTATCCAGTCTAGAAGCTTTGCAATTGTCTATAAGCTCCTCAATTTTTATTTTCAGTATTCCTTGCTTTGTTATAATTCTTAATATACAACTGACAGAATGTAGCGATGTCAGTTTAAAGACTTGACTCACCAAAGCTTAGCTGTGGAGAAAAAAATAAAATAGAAGTTAGCAGTGTGTGTCTGTGTACTGTGTGTACATGCACTTGAGTGGATGCAAGTGTGTGCAGAAATCCAAAAAGGATAAAACTATGAAACATTATATTATATGATTAGGAATTTATTGCCCTGCCCTGACTGGTGTGGTTCAGCTGGTTGGACATCATTCCAAAAAGCGAAAGGTCGCTGGTTCAATTCCCAGTTGAGGCACATGCCTAGGTTTCGTGTTTGGTCCTGGTCAGGGCGGGTAGGAGACGAAACTGATTGATTTTTCTCTCTCACATTTATGTTCCTCTCCCTCTTTTTCTCCCTCCCTACCCTCTCTCTAAAAATAAATAAATAGAATCTTTAAAAAAAAAGTTTATTGCCTCAAAAGATTTCACAGGAACATGTCTTGGGAAAGATTGTTTTAGTAATTTCTCATCTATGAGGTCAGGTATCCAGTAAGCCCAACTCTAGAGTTTCAGAAAGGAGTGTCAGAGCTCCAAAGGGGACCATCCAAGTCACTCAAATGGCAGAGACCTATTTAAGTCATGGAGGACACTGAACTCTATAAATGGAAAATGATGGGCCCTCAGCATTGACTCACTGACATACTTTTCATATACTTCTAATAATTGTATTTATCTTGTTTTCCAGCTCACATCAGAATCAAATCAAATTTTCAGAAAGGGAAAAAAGCTGAGTGCAAAAAAAGAGACAAGAAAAACAACTTAAAAAAATTATTGAGAATTCAAAAAGCATAGCAATCTCTCTGAGTATAGAATGGACAACCCACTCAAATGAACCACCTCTAAGCAAAGTATGTTAATTAGTATTTAAAAAGATCCCAAGTCATTTACTCAAAACAATTTAATACGCTATGTTTTTAAAAAGGCAGAGAATTGTGTATTATATTTTGGAACAATTTTCATTACACAGCATGCATTAAAGCTTGTCTACTGAGCTTTGCTGAGTTAGTTAACAGTGTCATGAGGTCACCAAAAAAGGAAAAATAAATAATATGATATTTGGTAGTACTAATAATAATGTCCAAAACAGGATGTCTATGACAGAAAGGATGTAGTGTGCCTTGTTCCCTGCTTATTCCCCAATGCCCAGAGCAGTGACTGGCACTCAGTACATCCTGAGGGGATGAATGTATGAATGAGATGAATGAAAGGTTAAAGAAATGTATGAATCAGCAGGTTGAAAAAAAATTCAGGGTTTCTCCAAACTCTCCAAACCTATAGTTTAAATTAAATCTTAAAAAAAAACAAAACAAAAACCCACATACCTATCAGGTTCATCTTTGGAAATATAACTTGTAAGCAATACCATGAATAAAAAAGTTACTACGAAAACAAGGTAAGGTGAAACAAATGTAGGAAGAGGAAACAATAAATTAAAGTCTTTAACTGTGTAGCTTACTCAAAGGACTCCAGAGTTCCCACATTTCCCCTCGTCACCTTGTCACTGCGCTCCAGGTACAGCATGCAGATGCAACACACAGGTAGACCTATCCCATAGATAGCACTAACAGTGGGTGTTTACAGACCACCCCCCACAGTCTTGTTTACTTAAGATTTACCTCAAAACTTCACTTTTTACTTTGAAAGGCTTTCTTCCTGTAATGCATTTCAAAAATTAATTCCATCAACATTAAATCACACCTTCTTGAATTATAAACCTATCAAGCCCAGGGAATTAGCCTTGAACTGCCAACATCAAAGCACAGGAATCCTGCCTGTAGTGAGAGCTGCCTACGTGATTTATAGCTCTGTCCCATGCATTCAGAGTCATGCTAAGTGGAAAACAAAGAGGTTATCAAATTTCAGTAATTAATATAAGTAAACATGAGTTGTGCTAACAAAAACAATTACTTCGAATTTTAGTACTATTATCTCAGCATTTCATGTTTTGCCTATTTCAATGGAAAGCAGAGATTAAAATGAATGCCTCAGGACTGGAGATTTGGTCATTTCATTCAAAAGTCACCATCCACCTGTGTAGCAGAGTTGACAGCTAATTTAATACTCTCCTCCAGATAAAATAAATTACTCCAACTTCAGTTTATGAAGAATAAAAGACACCCTAGTATTTTAACTCACTGTTGATATTAGAAAAATCATTTACGTTTTCTCAATTAAAATCGGCACAGAAGCTAAGAAGCAGCAAATGTTTGTTTCTGATGGTATCTCTCCATTTTGCTGACAGTGCTGCAAATATTTTACTTTGATATCGTCTCCTGTCTTGGGTCTGCTTCTTCTTGGACTTTTTGGAGTCATAACAGAGTACTTCCACTACTTTAATTATGTGAAAAGGTGGGATAAAAACCGCAATTTCCTTTCTCAAGAATAGAAAAAGTACCAGAAAATTGAAAATAGATTGACAACTACTATAAAAATATATATATAAAGTTTAATCTTGAAGTAATATAAGGATTTATTTCATATTATTTAATGTGCCAGTGAGTATAAAAAGTCACTAAATGGCCTCTGATTATATCATCCTTGGACTATCCTTCTTCCTCACACACATACCAATTCATCACCAAGCTTGCAGATTTGACCTCTTAAATACTATTCAACTCCCCTCACTTCTCTCCACATTGCCCATACCATTACCTTAATACAAACCACAGACACCTCTTGTCCAGACAGTAGCCTCCTGAACCATCCATACCTATCTGCAATCAGATCCTTCCACATTGTAGCCAGAAAACGGTGAGGGTCATGTTACCTTTCACTACCTGCTTAAAACTCTTCAAAGTCTTCCCACACCTCTTAAAATAAAGCCTCCAATCTTTCCCACAGCATGCAGAGCCGTGAGCAGTCCAGCCAGTACCCACTTCTCTCCACTCTCCTCTTCTGCCCCAGCTCTGACTCTAGCCACAGTGGCCTTCTTCCAATTCCTTCAATGCACCTGGTTCCTTCTTGAAAGCTCTTCCTACCCTTTAAAGCCCAGTTAACTTATACTGGCATTTCAGATCACATTTCAATCATCGTTTCTTCAGTGAAGCCCTCCCTGGCCATCCAGTCCAGGTCAAATTCTCCTAGCATATGATTTCATTGCACCAGATTCTCTTCCATGACACTTGTACTATAACTTTACATTTATGTGACTGTTTGGTTAATAAATAATTGTATCGAATATATTTAAGAACTGTTCCTTGCTTGTAAGGAGAATGAGGGCAGCAGCCAAGTCTGCTTTTGCTCATCACTGTCCCCTCCCCATCCCATCCCAGCACCTAGCACTTTAAATAAAAAGTAATTAAATAAAAACATCTTAAGTTAATGAATGCATGCATTACAATTATCCATTTGGCATCTGCCTTCCTTAGCAGACTATGAGGTCAGAGATTGTACCTTTTTCCCTCTTGGCATCCTCAGTATCTTGCCTAGAGCCTGGCACATGGTAGAAGGTCGATCAATAGTTCTTTAATGAATGCCTGAGTATTAAACAGATGTTTTTAAAATATAAAAGCAGTAGCTCTGCCCATCTCTTGCAATGATTAAGAATTCCAATATTTGTAATGCTCAGAAGAATCAATTACCCAACCTTCCTGCAAAGTTGTAACATGAGAAGGGATTCTTTGAAATGAACAAGGTGGCTCTGACAGCCTGAAGGTATCATACATCCACCTACTTAAAATCGCTCCCTGTAGACAAATGCAACATGCCCAGCTCACACACGACAAATAAAAATCTGTCCACACAAATTTTTATTTAAACAGGAGTCTATCTGTTCAGAAGGAAAAGAAATGAACTCCTATGCACTTGTGCAAGTTTGGTTTCCTATCTTAGATCGCACAGCACAGTTATTTCAAACAGTCAAGGCCTAGCTTCCTGGGCAAAACCAGGTGAACAGGAAGAGTAAATAAACAACATTCCAAATCATGTTTACCAACCACTAACTGGTCACGTTCAATATCCCTTTAATGGTTTTTTTTTTTTTTTAAGGCCAATAGGGATATCCAAATAATGCAGCCACATATCTGTACTGGTATTTTGGAGAAGACAGACACACAGACCCTATACCATTGCAACACTATGTGGCATCTCTTGACTCCTGTGCAGTGGGTTTTTCTCCTTCTTCTGTAAAGCCATGTAGATAATATTTCAGAAATAGCCACACATTTCTCCCTATGGTATAGACACATACAAAATGCATTAGGAAAAATGCCAATAATTGAAATGCTTTTCTCAGTAGTTCTATTCAACTGAATGTCTCACAGGTGCCACAGAAGTGCACAGCGTTCTGAATCTGGTTCCAAAGGGAGCTCAAAGTCAATAAGCCTCCTCAGCTATCAGCCAGCATGACTAAATCACTCCAAGGGCAAACCTTTCTGAGTTACATGACCATTTCTTTTGCAGAGTTTTACCAAAAATGCCATGCCATAAACTAATTTAATTCAAGGTAACCCAAGCTGCTGCGTGAAAAGGGGCCAAAGAAGAGAAGAAAATGCAAACGTTTCAAGTTACACAGGATCTCAATCATACAGAGAAATAAGCACCAATTAACAAACCAAGAAGGTTCCCAGCACCTATAAGGTATCATTCCAAATAAAATCCTCATTTTCCATTACTAAAATAAACCTGTTGTTATGTTGGGGATTTTGTCTTTTAAAGGGATATAGCCAAGAAAATTCTTTGCTGACAAAAATTATACTGTGCAAACATGTCAGTTGGTTCAATGACGATCCGAGGACATTCTGGGGTGCTTTTTATGTTGTTCTTTTGTGAGCTGTGGACAGGAGGACAAGGGAATTCTCCCCTCAGAAAATACCTAATTTCTTAATAGGATTACACTTTAGACTGATACTGTTTTTAAAACAGCCCCTTGAATTTATTATCCTGGTATCACACCAAATAGGTGATTTTAAGGCTAAGATCTTTTAAATTTAAGAAAATGACTGGCAAAGAGTCCAAAAAAACTTTCTCCAGCTTTCTAAAACATGGCACTAGCTACCACATGGAAGTTCATGAACTCAGGAGTAAAGCCCTTCACACTGAGTTCTCCATGTCTATGATTTGTCACATTTTTAATTACATGGGTTTCTCTGCACTTTTTTTTTTTATTACTCCTCTTTGGTTTCCAAAGCATATTCTGGTTTAACAAGATATAGACTGGCAGCAAGGTTCAGCTGAACCTCTCACAAAGGTATTATGTTCTTTAGTTCCTAATGCTTTTATCATTTCTCATCACCCCACTCTTCCCCTTTGCCACAGACAAATCAGTAATATGTACAGAAGGCCTACCATATGCAATGTACCAGACTTAGTGCTCTTAATCAGCCTAGTGATTTGCATTTCCCTCCCCTGACTACACATCTAGCCTCAGAGAGCCTGGGATGGAATCCAGGCTCAGCCATTTACTGTTACCTTCAACAAGTTTCCTAACCCTCTCCAAGCCTGGTTTCATCTATAAAATGGGGATGAGAGTAGTGCTCCCCTAACAGAAAGCTTGTGAGAATGAAGTGAGATCGTCCATATATAGCACTCACCACAATGTTGGTGTCCAGCAAGGAGTCATGCACAACCGCCCCTTACTGGCTGGTTTTCACCTCCCCCCTCCACTCTCCAAGACACTGGAATCCTACCCCAGCCCTGATGGAAATGGAACAAACTACAGGCCTTAAAAAAGAGTTTTCCTGAAACGAGTTCTGGTTACAGTATCAGTTCTCCAAGGATTATGATAAACGTCTCACTTTCCCACATAGTTGCTACTAAATTCAATTAGAATACAGTAAAGCTTCAAAGTTAATTAATAACAGGGCTGGGAAGCATAAACAGTGAAGGGTCTGGAGCAGGAGTTGGCCAACTATGGCCTGTGGGACAAATTCAGCTGGAGAGCCGAGAATAGTTTGCACATTTTTAAATGGTTGACAAAAATCAAAAGAAGAATAACATTTCATGCACATGAAAATTATACAAAATTTAAATTTTCAGTATCCATAACAAAATTTTATTGGAACACAGCCACATCCTTCAGCTTATGAGTTTCCTATGGCTGTTTTCACATTACAACAGCTGAGTGGAGTAGTGACAGCAACCATAAGGCCCGCGAGGCCTCACGTATTTACTATCTGACCCTTTACTAAAAAAGTGTGCCAATTCCTTGTCTGGACTGATGTCTTCTGGCTTTAAAAAAGCTTAGTACATGACGGTGAACATTTAAGAAACCTACAAACTCCCCCTCCCCCCAAAAAAACCTCACATGGTACTACTTGAGTATCTCTACAAAGACAGTCTGTAACAGGGTTAAGGGTAACTCATACCATGGTGACAGGAGCTATAAACCTGACAAAGGTAACTATCTACTCTTCTTCATCTTGCAGACCCACTCCACCCATGAAAATAAATGAGAAAGAAATGTGTATGTTCCTCATATAAAGGAATGCTCACTTTATGTGTGATACAAAGGGACAAGGCAGTCCCACACTGTTCTTTTGTTTTCTAATTCAGAAATCCTTTATAGCTTTTAACTTGGGTAACTATTGTTAAGTTAAAGCTTTTTCCAAAAGTATTCCTGGAAACATGATTTCCCTTCCTCAGTTTTTTCACTGCTTTGTTCTAAAGCAATAGTTGCACTTATATTCAATCCCCATCCATTTATTGAATTTTGTTTGGGGAGAGACACACTGGCATTCTCTTCTTGACTCTGCTCTGTATCTCAATTCCTTTGTCAGATACTTTGACTCTTTTGGACTTAAATACAGTAGATGTAACCCTGACTAGTGTGGTTCAGTTGGTTGGGAATCATCCCACAGAGCCAACGGTCACCAGTTCAATCCCCAGTCAGGACACATGCATGTGCTGTGGGTTCGGTCCCTGGTGGGGATGCATGCAGGAGGCAACCAACTGATGTCTCCCTTGCATCGATGTTTCTCTCCCTCTTTCTCCATCTCTTCCCCTCTCTCTAAAAATAAAAACATAAAATATTTTCTTTAAATACAGCAGAGGTAATAGCAATAACAACAAATATTGGTTAGCTCTGTCTCATGAGTCCAAGTCTTGAACTTAATTCTCAATGGACATTTAATTTCTGTCCCATGATTTGGCAATTTATGCATGCGGTTATCAGAACCAACTAAGAGATGGGGATGTGTGCATGCAAATCCATCCTCCTCTGCAACCCAGCAGTATGAAAGCAGTATCTCTGTGTGTGACGACCTGCTTGTAAGTTTCTGAAATGTTGGGACTGACTTACCATGCAATCCCCTCCTGCTTCTAATGTAGACCCTAGAGTACAGTATAAGTGTACTCGATTCCTGCTGATAATAGGCCCTCTTTCAGTAGTTAGTCAGTAAATTGAAGAGCTGTTCCAGAAGGTACCCAAGCCTGATTTGAACTTCACCCTCTTCACTTTATCCCTATCAGCTTCAATGCTCTGAACAGTGCTGTCAATAAAGATATGAAAGGACAACAGAATCCAAGGAATCCTTCTTCTGAGGACAATGTGTATTGGGAGAAATCTACTGAACAGTACCAAAATTATATCTATTAATATACAACAAAATCTGGCAGAGTAAGAAGTTCTAGGAGGACTTACATCCTTGGATGGAATATTACTTCCCACTTGAAGATATTTCTATCCAAAAGGAAGGGTAATGGTAACAAATGCAAAACCCACCCCAGAGGTGGAAAGAAAAACTCTATCAGATTACTGAACACATGATTCTGAGCTTGTTCATCCCTTTCATGGTCTGAGAAGGAAAGGCTTTTCCTATTTCTTCTTTTCTTGTTTTGGGGGAGGGGAGGAAGAAGGCTAGACCTCATCAGACAAAACATAAGGCCAAGGACAAGTTCTCCCTAGACTTAAGAAACATAAAATCATTTTAAAGTACACTGACAGTTGTTGCTATCTGATTTATTCTGAATATTTCCACAAAAACAAATCAGTACTACAAGTTTTCTTAACTTCAAACACTATACTAATTCTATCCAAAAGCTGGTAGGTAACCAGCAGTTCCACGCAAGACAAGCCAAAGAGAGAGAAACAGGAATACACCAAGGCAAAAGGCAAGTCAACATCCTTATAATTCCATCAGGAAATGTCTAACTCCCAAATCCCAATCAAACCAAAATGAAAACTTCGAAGTTAGATTACAGAGGAACTAAAAGAATGTACTTCCTGCTGGGTTGCTGTCCTTTGAAACAATTTTCCTCCCACAGATTTTATTTATTACCATAGAATGACATCTGTAACCAGAAGTTACCAAGTGGACATTAAACCTCACTCATTATCAAGGTTGAAAAAGGGAGGAGTTTCAGGAGGTTTTCTACTCTTGATTAAAAGAAGTATGTAATAGAGAAAGGCAAACAAGAACAGGAGAATCTCAGCTAACAATACATAGCTTTAAGGCTCCACATGAAAGAAAACAGAACTATGGGAGTATCATGAAATGCCCAATTGCTGTGTGAATGTATTTTAACATACTAGTTGTCATAATAGCAAGTCAGTGGGATTTGAGAGCACATTTCTGTTTTGATATCTGGCCCATAACAAAATTACTATTGATCTGTTGTGAGCTTCCAGCAAAACAGTATAACTAGTCTGAGAACAAAGAATCATCCGCTAAATAACAGGCAATAATCATCCTATATTTGTGCTTTTGGTACAAAATCACATTATTGTTGGTGTTCTGCTTGATCCATTCCGGAATGAACTTCTTCTACTGAATAGAGGTGCTCAGACCTTTGTTTAGAAGTGAGTTTTACCAGTTCAGGATTAATTCTGTCTTTCAGTAGCCTGGTGGCAGCAACAGTATAATACTGTCATCTACCTCCAGCATACACTTCAGCTTGTGCTGATTCTAGAAACTGACAGGACAAGCAGTAATTTCCAGTGGATGTTCTACAGGCAGTAGAAAGAAATGATGAAACAAATCAGACAGTCTGAACTGTTCCTGGAGGTTTGGGAAGGGTTAAAAAAAATAAAATAAGAAAAACAAACCATCAGCTTTATGTTTAATTTATTTTCACAGCTCTAAAAAAAATTTACAGGTAAGTGCCTTTTACAAATGACAGTTTTCATTAAAATGATCACTTAGGATTTTAAGTGGGCTATATTTTTCAATGATACTAATAAGTGATAAGAGAACTTTAATATAAAATGGTTTGTTCCAAAGAATGAAGCTCCCTTTATAGCACAGTTTAGCTGGATATTGACAACCTGTTGTCCAGACTGGTAAATACTCTCCTCATTTCAGACTTTGGCCATATGCACTCCTAAACATATTCCTGCTTCCTTGTCAGAACAAAGCTGTATTAACCAAGAAGCTACCTGATGGTTTCTTCTGCCTGGATCAGTCAAAAGAAAACATACAATACAGATCACGTGAATCTGTGCTCTAGACTGCATTGATTTGTTGCATGTGTAGTTAAATCCTGTCAAGCAGTATTAAAGGTAAGGCATGATCATCAGAGCACCCACCCGAAGAGGGGTGTAGTGAGTCATCAGTGAGTCTTCCACCTGCCATGCAAAGCCAATACAAAACTTTACCCAAACCAAAAGAACTTTTCAAGTATGCAATCTATGAGCTCTCAGCACTACTTCCAGCAAGACTCTGTAAACTGATGTTACAATAAAATGTTAACCAGGTGTTCATTACCACGAAAGAGAAAACTGGCCAAGAGATAAAGGAATGAGGTAGAAGGAAAGACAATATTATGGATATAAGGAAGGTCATGTTCCCAAAGGTTTGGTGCCACTGCATTTTTTAAAAAGCCTAGATAGGTGCGGATCTCTGGCAGTTTAGGTATAGTCTTCACTACAGGAAAGAGGTAGACCAGATAGCTGCTCTCTTCTAGACACTCTTCATTACTTCAAACATCTTTGCCTTCTAATTCCTCCATATGACCCTGTTGGCCTCTGGATCACCGATTTGTGTAGAATGCACTAACGCACTACACATTTCTATTTGTGGCCTCAAAGGATGTGGTCTGTTGACAGACTGTAGCTTAAAAGGACCAATTCTTTAACTAATGTTTTGCAGAAATGTCTACATGATGACCTCAGCAATATTAAAGGCATACAATTATTATGTAAAGTCACAAATGTACACTCATTTCTGGGTTATCCATGGGAAATTGTTGGATGCACTTTAGTGACAAAGCACAGCCCAAGTGGTGTTTTGAGAGCAGAAATCCATAACACTCCACTAGCACAGAAGCCCTTTCAATAACATCTGCACTGAGAGCAGAAACAATGGCTCATTTTTTTTCTGGTTTATTTTTTCCCATCAAAACACTAGAGCAGGGTTCACAATTTCTGAAGTAAATTAGAGTTTAATAAATGCTGTTATGCCTTTATTATAAGCTAGTAAATTTGTTTTAAAATCTGTTTCCTATATTCTGCTCCACAAGTGGCAGAAACCAGAAAGCAGAGCAACCATTTATCTTGGGTTTACCAGGGCAGGTAAGTTGTAATTTACAATTTATTCGTTTGTACTCAGAAATCATTGATGTATCCCAGAAATTTGTATATTTTAATGCCCAAACTATATTTTTAAATATAGTATCCCTTTGTACTCAGAAATCATTGATGTATCCCAGAAATTTGTATATTTTAATGCCCAAACTATGTTTTTAAAATATCTATCCACACTTGGTCTTGGTAAAAAATTTTTTTAAAAAATTAATTTGGTATAAATTTTCCCGCCTAATCTTTTGTGCTCTGTTTTTGGTTCAGAATGTATAATCACTGTACTGATATGCTCAACAGTAAACATTTCATCCCCTGCAGTGATTCCCTTACCAGACATAATATACTGTGATTGTGTAACTGCCTGTAACTTCACTAGACTCTAAGCTCTTGGAGGGCAGGAATTCTATCTGTATTGTTAACCATTATTTCCCAATATCTAGCTTGGTGCCTGGCACATGACAGATGCTCAATAAACACATGCTAAAATCTTGAATGAAAAATAAACCAAATATAAAGAATGAAATTATACCCCCCCACCAAGGAAAATATTACAGTAATTAAATAGATTCAATAGGACACGTTACTACTTCAGACATGCAACTGTTCCTCCTCAATGCAAGTTTCCATGTATTGTCTCCATGTAGACAGCAAAAGTGAATAGAGAGGACATATCACCTACTCCACCAAATGAGGCACTAGATTCAATGGGACCAGGAGGCCACCATCTGAACAATAATCCAACTGACTCTGGTTTTCACGCTTTTCCTTCAGAGCTTCTGAGAAAACGATATATCCTTTGGCTTTCTTTCCTCAAGTACAATAACCTAAGTCATTTTAGCAATCATGCTCATAGAACCATAGGAATATGTCTCTTTTCCTATGACTAGGCCCCAAAAGCGTGAAGTTCCAGCCTTCTCAGGCCTGTCCCTGTAGGCTTAGAAATCATGTCCATGCGGGCTTAGGTTTCTCTCATTATATGAAAAGGGTAGAATGTTTTGTACCTTCCAGGACGGATGAAACAACACCAATGAAAATAATATCTTGTACCTCAATGCCTTGAGAATCTGACCATTCAAATATGAAATAGATAAGGCTTACAGAGAATACTGAATATACTATAAGATAAAAACAAGGTTAAAAAAACATAGAATGCAGTTTCATTTCTACTGAGACTTGTAATAATAATAACTTTAACTCCTACATGGAACTGCAAAAACACTGGAGAAAAGATTAAGCCCACCACTTGGGAATAGTAAGTGAGTTTCTATCATGACATTAAAAATCAGGTGAGGAATTTTTGGCATGAGAAAATTGCTCATTGTACTATTAAATTTGTGAACATGATCAAACTTTATAGAAAATAAGCAAGATACTGACTCTCATTCACACCAACCATGTGGAAGCTGCAAGCCAATATTTTCAGAAAAAAATATGGACTTTGAAATCAATGAAAAGTTGTTCAGGGACACCTTCAGCACCCCTCGTATTATTTTACAAACTCCAATATTAAGTTAAACTTTTGTTGGTCAACTCTGACAGACCTGAGAGTTTCAATTGATCCTAAGTTCAATGAACAAAATGTAATCCAGCATATTAAAGCTGTGCCTATAGGAAAAAAACAAGAAAAGTGATACTTACTTGTACTCTAAGCTGGTAGGAACAATGCATATTCAGTAACATACATTGCTAAGAGCTGAACACTGCACTATGAAACCAATACTCTATGAAGCATTAAAATCTGACCCCTGACTTCACAGAATTCAGTCCAACACAAAGCTAGGCAAACACATAGGAAATTATAATACAGTACAAAAGTACAGGCATATAAGAGGCATGTGCTCACTAAGAAGGAGTGGGTAAGGGAGGCAGGCTGAAGAGAAGAGGGGAGTGGTGAACACATGGAAAGACTATCTACCTGGGGATTAAAGGGGTGGAGAAACAGTGTGAACAATTGTACAGAGAAACTGACTTCTGAAAACTGAATGATTCAATGATTAGGATGACAAGGCAGGCTGAGGATATAGCATATAGCAAAGGCATAGAGATGTTAAAGCATTTGATATATAAAGGAACTTAAAACAAGATGGTGCACAGTCAAGGATGTCACACTAAATGGAGAGTAACGAGGAAGGATTAGACTCTAGGGAGCAAAGTAAGAGACCAAAGAGTGGACAGATCATAATATGTGAAAAAAGAATATCATAACATGTGAAAAATCATTTTATTACAGCTATCTAAAAATGAAAGAGTCTACTGCAAAGACCTTATTGCTAAGTACAACCTCTAAGGTCACTTCCAACATTGCAATTCTGGGACTTAGCAATTCCACATCCCGACATCCCACATACCCCAAAGAAGGCACAAGAAAAGTTCTCATTTATAATACAAGAGAATAGATAGAATATTGTCATCTCTCCATCAGTGCAGGTAACATTAGCCAAATCCAAGAGTTCCTCCTCCCACTGGAACACCTAATGTAGCCTTGAAAAGATACCTACCAAAGCAATGATTTATGACAGATCAGCAATCAAGAATATTTAATTCACTGACTTTACTCCTCCTGTAACTAGTAGGGAAAAGAAACTAGGAAAAACATTCCCAAACAGCTATGTTTGCTGCTGTTTGCCAACTAAACTAAGATGATGTTATTTCCAATAAACACCAAATCTAAAAATAACTTTATATTATAATGACTCTTATAAAAAGCCATTTGTTTCTTCTAAAGCAAGAGTCTACAGGCATTAATAAGGATAACTGTTTTGTCCCGCACCCCTGAAGACATGATACATAGTCTAACACCTTATACTTAACAAGGTTCCAAGCCAAAAGAGTCTTTTCATCAGCATGTTTTTAAGCTTACTTACATATTCTAATGGTAACTGTACCAGATGACAGTTTTATAACTAGATACAAGAGGGTATCAGTTAACCACTAAGCGTATGCTAAGGCATACATCTGAAGGAAATGCTGCTTTATTGTTCATAATATACTCCAATACCTCTTTTATTGAAAACTAAGTTTAGCTATTCTGGTGCCGAAGTTAAGTAGACACAAACATTCTCTGGCTCTAGGCCAAAGGCTCCCATGATTTACTAATTAGATAAATGAAGGAGAAAAGACTTGAACGGCAAAACAAACAAAATCCATATGTAAATAGACACAGCTAGTAATCAGCTTCTCCAAAAGCCAACTTCCTAGTCTTTTGACAATTACTCCCACCACCACTTTATATATTAGTTATGCAACAAAAATAAATCACTGCTGTTTTTGATAATACAAATAATGGCAGATTGTGCAATCTGAGCACAAAGCCCCAAAGCATAGCAACTTGGGTTTTTTTCCAAATCTCTTTTTGGTTCAGAGACCCAGAAATCAATGGTTCCAATCCCAAAGACACCTCTCTCCAGATTTCTTATTATCTGGCAAATCATTAGTAACCTCTGATCTCAATTTCTCTCACCTGTAAAATTCAAAGACGATCTGCCACAAGCAAAACTGTTCTAGATAAAATAAAAATGATAAAACACTTGGTTATAAAGGGTTTTGCTGTCCTCAGAAGATACTAGATCTCAATATCATTGAAGAATTTTTAATTATAAATATCCCCCCAAAGGAAAAGCACTTAGTTGATCTTTCAAATAATAGTTTTTGAATATCTAGTAAGTATCAAGCATGCTACTAAGTCTGTGGATGCAAAGAAAAAACTACCAAATCATAAGATGCCCATAGTCCCTAAATTTCAAGTTACTGGGGAACATGGTCATAATGTAAGATAAATTAAAATATGACATATCAAGTGCTACAACAGAAAAATGAACAAACACAACAAAAGCAGAAAAGGGAGGAGTGAAGAATCTCTGTATCAGGTCAAGGAAGGAGACAAGAGTTGTTTGGTTGGATTTCATATATGTACATTATAATTCTAATAAATCACATTCTTAAATCGAAATGATCATAGTCTGTAGCAAGATCAGAACCATAGCTTCAGCTGGAATGAAAAAAATACCGCTCCGTGCCAACTCTAGTAATCAAAGAACACAAAAAATGATAATGAGTGTAACTGCCAACCAAATCAGAGGTAAATTCCAGCCAACACTCCACGATAAAGAAAAATTCATTTGGAAAACTGCATTCCAGAAGAAATCAGTAAAGAGTTAATAAAGTCTTCTACAAACTTAAGAGAAAAATATCTCTATAAAAACGTACATGTAATAAGGCTACAGATCATTGGTTAGCTGCCAGAAAAATGATGGAATATGGTATAGTTTACTTATTTCTTTTTAATGGCTCCAACATTCCACCTGAAAAATTGGTCCCGGAGCTGTATAATTGGGGATAAAAATTAAATGACAGTTTCCATTTGTCATGATGAAAGCTGATCACTTGTGTTTTTTCATTTATTCACACAGACTAAAGTGGTTCCTAAAGTCTACCAAGCCAATCTTTTTCCTAACAGTGAAAATAATGCTGTTACTAAAATAAAAGGAAAAACGGAATAAGCTGTTGGCATCTGAACATACACTTCACTCAGGTTCCCTACTTCTTGGGGGTCCACCTCCAAATGAACAGAAGGAGAGGGCAGATGACAAATGTGGGGGCCTCAAAATGTAATCTAGGATTATGCCATTGGTCCCACTTTCCTATTTATCAGCACTGTGAAATTGAATTTCTAACAGTTTATATTATCAGCAAAAAAAAAACAAAAACCCAAAAACTTTGTCTTTCTCATGTTTAAAAAATAGCAAAGATAATAATGTCAGTGAGCAGACTGGAGACAATGGAGGAAGAAACTTAACCCTAGATCCTATGTAAGGATGATGGAATCCATGGAGCTGAAGGTCCTTATTGCTGTTATGTTTTTGAAGGCTGGGGATGTGAAGAGGAGGGGTAGGTAGGGTAAGTGTGAGGCACAGAATAGGACTATGAGAGATCATGGTGTCAGCAACAGTTTTAATCTTAAAACATAAAAAATACATGTGTTTGGCTTTTACTTATTTTGATCTCAGAAGTTATTTAGAAAGGGGAAGGCAATCCCCTAAAAACGTATTTAAGGGCTTAAAATAAGATTTACAGCAAGCTTCCTTGAAATACATGCCTTCCCTTTCATTCAAGACACAAGCTGATTTGAGTATGATTGGATTTTCATCAATGACCTCTAAGGAAGTGTTTCAGAACTAGACTTGAACCAAGTCATATAGCGTGGGAGTGAAGGGTCCTGGCTCTGGAACCAGGCTGCCCCTTCCTCCATTCACTTACTGCAGGCTCCCAAACAAGTGACTTCATCACCGCTGCCTCAATTTCTCATCTAGACAATGGAGACTATAAGAGAATTAGCTGTATTAACGGGATTAGTAAATGGAAATTGCCTGGAATAATGACTAGCACAAGCAAATCCCTAGTAGTGTTATTCCTATTACTATTACACTACACTGTGATAATGGTTTAAAAAAAATCAAAGATTCATGTAGTCAGAAAGACAATTACTAACAAGAAATTTAATACAATTATAAAGATGTACTGCTTTAAGACAGGAGGATATGTACAATCAGGCATATAAAATAGATAAATCCAAGGGTGATTTTTCATATGAAAAGTATTTACTCCATAAAGAGATGTGGCTTGGAAAGGACTCCCCTAATGGATGTAAGCATTTAAATTCAAAACAGTGGTGTTACTGCATGCCTGATAGATAACAAACACTACAAGCAATTCAAAGGAGACTAAGACAAGGCTCCTGCCCTCACAGAGCTTACAGTGTCATGGATAATACCTCCCTTTTATAGAGCACCCACTACATGTCAGTGACTGCACAAGGTGCTTTACATATATTATTTCTCTTACTTCTCATGAAAGGGCCATGCATTGTTGTTCCCATTACACAAAGTAGAAAGCTAGGACACAGAAAAATGAAAAACTGGCTAAGGCCTCATAACTGAGTTTCGGTGCTAAGATTTCTGTCCTTGTGGGTCTGACTCCAAAGCCACATTCTCACTAGTGCATCACACTGACTTCCATTTATTTGTAATTCATCAACTATTTGCCAGGGGAAGATCAGGCAGCTGAAAGCTCATGTGTTTGGAACTGCTGCCAAAAGATGTTAAACTAGAAATAGCCACTGAGTGTTTTTAAAATGAGAGGAGCTTCAGAAAGGCCATCCCCCTTTATAGATTAAAGAATGGATGAAAGAACTAAGCCCCAGAGAGGTTAAGTAACTCACCCAAAGTCAAAAGATAAAGTAGTTCTAAAAATTATAGTGTAAATCAGTATATAAATGACACTTTTCAAAAAATCTGAGGAATAAATCCATTATCCAAAATAAAGTCAGCATGAGCCTAATAAAACCACAGAGGTTCCAAAAGAACAGGGTTGCAAATTCAATTTCAACCAGGGAACAACCTGGAGCAGGGTGTCCTGAAAAGGCCATCTTGGGGAGAGAGGCTGGGGAAAGAAAGGTTAACATTTCACAGAAAAAGCTGAGAGCCATCATCATCATCTATACCTCCCCGCTAGAGATTCCAGGCTGAGACCGCTGGAAGCCACCAAACAGTCAAACAGGTACGCAGCCTGAACTCAAACTGGTAAGAGCACAACTAAGATATGGGGAAGGGACTTTAGGGACTCCACTCAAATAGGTGCAACCTAGTCCTTTAGAACTCAGATCTGATAGTCTATCACAGAGCTAACCGTGTGTGTAGGACTGGAGGGAAATGAACTAAAAAGTGATCTCTGGCATAATATGTAGACAAGGGTATTTAGTACAATATCCGTATTTCAAAGGGGCCAGTAGAAACCACAAAGACCTTAAAAAAATTACATAACTGAGTTTGAAATGTGGATCTGTCATTATAAGATATATGGCCCTGAACAAGTCATCTAATCTCTCTGAGCCTTAATCAATTTCTCCACCTGTAGAAAGGGATAAACAATACGTAATTCTAGTCGCTTCAGGACTGAAGAAGCAGCAGCATAGTTTTTCCTTGCTGGTTATTGGTTTATTGCCTCTCATCTTCAAGTTCACCCTTTTTACTTGCTCTGTGAAAATGGATATGGGCCCTTCAAATGTTTTTCCTTTAGTCACTGGCACAATGTTCAACTTCGTCAGTAACGGGTGCTGGAGGGACACTGCAGAAGGAATAGGCCTCCTCCAGCATCCGGCTCCCAAAGTATACAAGGTACACCAGGTCCTGCAGAGCAGGCCAGGAACATCCAAAGACTTGAGACTTCACCAGCACCCTCCTTGGGCAATTTTGGATTAGGGTGCCTCCAAAGAGAATCCTTCTCATGAATAGTTTTTCCCTGAGGAGAAATTTCCTAGAGGGCAGATTTCCAGTAAGTTCCACAGCACCACAGCAACTTCACTACAGCTGAGTCGACTCGAACACAGACTGGATCTCAGCCTGGAGTAGCAGGAAGGGGGCTCTTCCTGGGTACTCGATCTCTGCCCAGTGCAGTGACTGCTCCTTAAATCTGCTGCTCCTGTAGTCTTTAGAGTTCTCTTTACTTCTGACTAGCAAATACCTCATCATCCTAAATCCATTATTGTGAATAAGTCTATACTGAACTTTCCCTGTTAAAATTACTGTGTGGATTCTTTCTCTTCTTTGGACCCAAATTAATACAGTTTCCTAGGCAACTGCCTGATTATATTGTTAATGTTCAACGTATAGTATATGCCATAATAATAACTATAAATGATTGAGTTCTTCTCATCCCTATTTTTTTAATTTATAAATCATGTTTATTCTGTTACAGTTGTCTCAATTTTTCCCCCTTTAACCCCCTCCACCCTCATCCCTATTCTTAAAAGGCAATCCTTTCCCTTCTTTACTCTACTTTGACCAGGACATGGACCTACAGAAATCCCTATACAGTGTAAGTGGAGTAATGTATAAATTAGGAAAAGAATGTCCCAACAGTTTCTGCCAAATATCTAATGAGAAAAGAAATGAAGACTGTTGCACAATTAATTGTCCCTTTGTTCAGCATGCAGCTTGGAAAATTCTTTCTGCAACTTCCTCAGTTGACCTAAAGACAATGTGACAAAATGTGGCAATGCCTTCTTTTTATTGGCAAGGATATTCCCAAAATTGACCTAAAGAACCAAATTCATTAGTATATGAAACTTTCAAAATTTTAATTTTATTTCTTCATTTCTCAACAAGTTGGTAAACTAAAATATTTTGAAAAATCACAGAAAAGACAAAACACTACCTATCCTACAATAACTGGGGAATTTTTGTTAGAGGATGGGGCTGAGAGAACACCACTCCCAAATAAAGAGAAAAACAGGAAGGGTTTAGAAGCTCAAATCTTGTGTAGAAGAATATAAAAATCGCCCTGGCTGGTGTGGCTCAGTGGATTGAGTGCTGAACTGCAAAGCAAAGGGTCACCAGTTTGATTCCCTGTCAGGGCACAAGCCTGGGTTGCAGGCCAGGTCCCCAGTAGGGGGCATGCGAGAAGCAACCACACATTGATGTTTCCCTCCTTTTCTCCATCCCCCTTCCACTCTCTCTAAAAATAGATAAATAAAATCTTTTTTAAAAAATATTCAAGGTGTCAGGTATTGTTGTCCCATGTTGTGAAATGAAATTAAGATATAGATCTTCAATGCATAAGGTTTCTGTCTTCACATTTTCCAGTCTTCAGAGTTATTCCTCCTCCGAAAAGAAAACTGTCACCTTCAGCACAATCCTATTCATCTGTAGTTTTACTTCTGTCTAAAAATCTCACCTATCAATTTACCAAGCTGCAGAATGCAAAGGGGGAGGGGTACATCTCATCGTCTTTTAGGCAGGCACCTTATCCAATTTCAAGAGCTAACCCCCATCTGATAACACCCCAAAATAGATATTGCGAGCCACCAGAGGACCCCAACATAAAGCAAGGCTCCTCATTAAAATGGACATGTCAGAGAGAGCAGGGATGCTCGACAATAGCAGTTATACCCCATGCCTCTTCTGACCTAAATTAAATTACTGACAAATGGACAGACTACTCAAAACTGTGAGCAGTAACCTCTGCCAATGAAAGTAATGATTGTGCTTGGTATAGCACACATGCTTGCAGCTCAGCTTGTCAGCATTTTCAGTTAGGGGGCTCAGTGGTCTTACCAGCCAACCCTTAATCCGCAAGAACAAATAAGGTGCCTTCATTTCTTAAGTCCCCTCGGGGCTTTGAATTAGTATCAATTTTGCACTTAAGGTCAGTCCTGTAAACCTATTTTTCCCCCTGGAAGAGCCATAATCAGAAGCAGCCTACACTTAAAACTCAGAGGGAGAAAATCCAAGAATATGTGAACTTCTAATTTTCCACTATCAGTTTTTCACATTTGCAATTTAAAAGGTTGCATCTACTGCTTGAGATGGCAAGATGCATTTCCTAGCCATGTCATCATTTAATACTCTTGGTGTTTTATATGAAAACATGTATCTCTCTAAGCCAATGTATAAGAAAAAACATTTCAAAGCAGCTTAATTTTATAGTTCCAAACATTCCAGTGAGTTCAACAATCTCATTATTATACTATAGTCTCTCTCTCTCTCTCTCTCTCTCTCTCTCTCTCCTCTTACGTATGCATTTTTATTTTATTTTTCATTTTATACCAGGCAAAACAAGATTATGTCAGATCTCTTTCCAGCAAACAACACCTGTCTAGGAAAAATGAATTTTGTCTTTCTTTCCTTCTTTCACTCATTCATTCATTCAAGTCATTTATTTATGGAATAACTCCCTACTCTAAAAAGCTGTTAACAACTTTACAATAAAAATTTAGTGAAACTATTTGAGGGTTGCCATAGACTAGCAGAAAGAACATGGCCTTATTTCTGGCTTTGTCATTTACTAATGAAATGCATTTTAACAAGAAATTTTTCTTTGCAGGACTCTGGTCTCTCTCCATTTGCAAACTAAGATAATAAAAGTAAAGTCATATAGGTTTGGAGGATAATGAGACAATGTACGTTGAACACTTGATTCATGGTAAAAACATAATAACTAATAGTATTTAATATTATTTTCATTGCTTAAAATAATTCTGATTCAGTATAAAAGCATCCAAATAAAGCATTTCGTTTGCAAAAAAAATAAAAGGTTGTTAATGACTTTGGATAGAAAGAAAGCTCCTTTCACCACCAGCCCCGCCCCCATGTTTTGCTTTACTGCACGAGAGTCAGACAGTCAGTTCATCTGACCTGGCAAGTTCAATCACTAAAAATAAGGGCCTTTGCCTTAAGGAGGGGTCTGACAGGTGCCATTTTCAAAAGATAACTTCAGGCTCCAATGGAAGAGGCTGACAAAAGCATCATTCTTATAAAATACTGGTTCCCAAATGCCTATCTTTCTGTCATTTTCTTTCCCCCTGCATTCAAGTTTGGGTTTCCAGGCGCAGTCACTTCTTATCTTTCTACATCCAGACCTTCCACAATCCTTAACTTCATTCATAGCTTTTATTCATGGTTCTAAACTGTGCTTCTACTCTAGTAGTATGGTAGGAGGAAACCTGCTAAATGCATCCGTGATGATGACGTGATCTTCCCCATTATTGAATGTTTCATTGAATTTTACACTACACAACTCCAAATGCAGAGAGCAGCCAATTCATTTTGTTAACTGTTGTTCAGTATAGATAGCCAGCTCCATAGCTATATACTTTGATTTGGTACATGAGAAAACGTATTTTTCATTACATCCCTTATCCTCCTAATGACATTTCCAAACAAGATTTTAAGAACTGTAAAGCAGAAATAAAATTATGCTCCAGTTCCAAATTGATCTCATGGAATGGAAAATGGCTATCATTGCCAGTGAGTATTAACAGGACTCAAAGCTAGCAAGTTTTGAGTTCAGAAACATTTCTCAAATAATGATCATCTTTCAAATGTCCCTTACATTACTAATCACAATAGAAAAATTTTGAAAGCTGTGAGTAGAGCCTGGTGAGATCCTTCCCTCCACCTCCAATGCTGTTCAACTGTACCCAGACTTCACCATCAGCTTTGGTGTACTTCCTTCCCTTTCAATAATGAATCAGGGATAACACTTCAGTGATCTGGATTTACACAGAAACCTAAAGGAGCCATGAAATTGCTTCTGTAAAGCATGTTCTATGGTGACTTTTAAATAGCTTTAAGAATAATTTGGAAATGAAAATACTGCTGTAGCAAATTTTATGTCTTCTACACACATATGCTAAAGCAATTTCTTTCTCCCAGAGACAGAAGGAAGGGAAATGTCTAAACTTCATAATACACAGCCAATTACAGCCCACTGTCATCTTGGTTGTATTAATTATCTGCCTTCCCTAAGTTATTAAGACCTGAGAGAAGCCCAACAGCACTTATTTCACATTACAGTTGTTCCACTATGGAAAGGGTTGTACTTTCTCTCAGAGCCTTTCTGCGTTTACACAGGCGTGCAAAAATTTAGCACAAAGCCAGAGTTTTACCACTTGTAGCCATTTGGAGATGTCAGTTACAGACACAGGATGCCGCCCCCCCCCCCCCCCCCCCCATTATCTAGCACGTGCTAAGGGCTCACAGGAGGGGCGGCACAAAAAGGACTTAGTGATTCGCAGCCAAGCTCTAAACTTCAATGAGTTATATGAAACAAAAACATTATGGGATTATTTCTAGAGCAGCAGCAACTATCATTATTTATTCAAATGTCCTTTATAGCCCACTTATAGTTATAAACTATTTACTAGCTTCAGCATAAGACTCAAGCAATCCCGACAAAGACGCTATTCTTGAAATGGCAAAACCATGACCGGGGAAACCCTTGTCCTTGCTAATGTGGGCCTAAAAGGGGGTTCCTAGTTGGGCTGGGCTTCCTTCCTAACTGCAGAGAGACAATCAGAGCAGTAAATGTGTATTAAAGACTGGTACCTAAATTAGGATTGCACTCAGAAAACATTAAAAACCAAGAGGATCATGGGAAGAGAGGACAGGACCATAACCAGAGCTAGAAAGAAACAAAGGTTCTCCAAAGAGCCTCAAAGCAAGAATGAAAGGCCTGGTGATGGCTATAAAGGATAAGAGATGAAGGAAGTATAAGTCATTGAGTAGTAACTGTGGGAACTTTCTTAACCATGTTAATTTCTTATTAACCTTAAGAAGGTGATATTCACTTTAAGAAATAAGGTATTTTTATGCTGAGGGGTTGGGAATCAGCCCCAAAGACAAGCTGACAGGGAATAAAGTGAAAATCTCTTGTTTTCATTCTTTCTCCACCCAAGGTTTCCTCTGATTATGGGGACTAGAATTCAGTTCTAATCATCTTGACCAGAAGTTACAAAATCCACCTGAATTACAGTTCACCAACTGCACTTCAATCTGGAAACTAGAGGTGAAAGTCAAATGCTTTATCTGTTCAGACAAGAGGCTTCTCAACAGGAGTATTTTAATGAAATGAGACTTAAGTGAATTGTTGAAATAAGCATTAAATGTTGTCATTTAATATCAACAATATGTTTGATTTGTACAGAGTTATGAAATGTCATTCGGACCAGAGAGTTATATTGAGGTTTACCACATTATAGGGATGGATTTCCAGAGGGAAGTGAACTAAACTGTCTCAAAATAAAATATGTTTACATTAACACTTGAGGAAAACAGACAGGTCTGCAAACATAGAGAAATAAAAATAATTCCAGCACAAAACTCAACTTGGCAGAATAGAAAAAAATACAATTTCTGGGCTCTGTGTATATGCAATATTTTACTACACATTTTTCCATTTCTTTTTTTAAAAAGTAAATACTAAGTTTATATGAAAAGGGAATATCACTACTGGAAATTATCTATTATACAGTATTTCAGTTTCCAAAATAATTTTTAACAGGGAAGGTAGGCACAATCAACATGGAAGTAAAAGAAATTACTTTAGCCTCATTTTCTTAAAGGGAAAAACCAAACCTATAAGTATCTTACATTTGCATGGTAAAATTACATCAGTTAACTAGTTGGATTAATTACTTGAAATTACGTTTCTTTACTAGTTAGTCTATTTGTGATACAAACATAGTGGTCGCACAAAAAGAGAGGCTCTCATCATGGGGCATGTGCCTTGACTGCTTCTATCCAGAGGTGGTTGTTGAGTTACACCACAAACTTACTTTTCTTATCACAAGTTCAAGTCAAACAGGCAAGTCCTCCTAACCATTAGAGTAAGTATCCTCTCCACACTGCAGCCTAAAAATGAAATTTAAACAGCATAATTCCTTAATCCCAAGATTAACCAATTGAGCTAAACAAATACTGACACATTCCTAAATGTATCATCTTATGCAATATAGATCTAGATCTAGAAGGCACTCCATCCACTTTTATTTTCTAAAATGTCTACCTATAACTTATCATTTTGACAGGAGAATGGAGATGGAACAGAAGCATTGTCTTTTGTTGGACACTTCTAATGTTCTTTACAAAAAGAAAGGGGAGGGGAGCTTGCCTCTCCAAAAATCTACAATTTGGAAGCAAAATTGACAAAGGTCTGTCTCCTAGATTCTAAGTCCTCCACGTTCTAAGCAATTAAAGTTGACTCAAAGGAAAACCTGAAGGAAGCTCTCACAGAAAAAGAAAAACAGTGCCGTGATGAGCCTTTGTTTACAACAGATCTTAATTCTTTATCCTTCACTTGAAGAAGCTGTAAGGTCTTTGGCACCTGGCTAAAAATAGCAGAAGTAAAGCAGGTGACAAAGATGAATGGCTCCCGGAGACACAACTCAAAGCAGAGGAATTTAAGAAAACCTTCACAAGTGTCTGCAAAAGGCTCTTTCCTGCCAGGTAAATCAACGTGGAAGTAAACTGCTCCTCTTGGAACAGCATCACAATTTGCCAGGCAGACATTCTCTTTCAGCGTTTCATGTTCACATCTGTTTTGCCATAGGGTCAAGGAAAAGAGTTTCAGTACAACCTCATAAAATGGAAAAACTCTACATCAGATCACATTTCACATTCCTTCAAAGCTTTTGGCAAAACAACAAACCAAAAAGCACATTAAATTCTACCAGGAGATGGGGCATAAGGTACATGCCTGCCATTCCTGATTGAGGGCTAGGATCCACTTGCCCACCTTGTCAAAGCCCCACGTCCTCTTTGTGAAACTGAGTAGACTTTGTTTCTTCCCAATAGCTCATTTCAGGTTAGGCATCACAAGAGAGGGTCAGAGACCATCTTGTTAGGCAAATTTCAAATAAAAATGCACCCCTTAGTGGTGCTTACTATTGTATATCTGTCCACCTGTCTACCTTAAGGGACAAAAGTCTTGCATCCTGCCTTCTGATATTTTAGGAAGAAGTCATTTTCCTGCCTCTCTCAGTTTTTTTCTTGCCAGTTCATAAAATAAGAAGGCTCATAAAATAAAACCGTTCAACCTCTTGGAAATACTGGAGAGAAACTTTCAGATGTTCCTTTCACCCCATGGTGGTGGAAAAGGTCTCAGAGGAGGAAGTCCGCTCCTTCTGGGCTTTCCTTTTATTAATTTAGCAAATCTTTCTTGGATCACACCAGCTGTTCGCTTTAGGTCCTTCCTTTTTTTTTTTTTTTCACAATTGCAAAATCAAAATAGAAACTTGAAAAGCCTCATATATTAAGCTTCAAAAATTATGAGCAACCCCCACTGAAATGCTCAATAACTTAATTATTTCTTTCCAAATTTTCAATGTATATGAGAAGAAAACAATGGTGTGTGGGAGAGGGTGAGGTAGTAGGGGTATCTCTAAGAATATTAGCACTTTAAAGGAAAAATGGGGGAAAATAAAATATAGATAAATATAGTGTCTGGGGGAAAATCCCCATATGTACTCTTAATAATACTGCACTAAGCATGCAAAGGTGAACAAAGCCCATGGAATGTTCAATGACTCTCTCAATGGTGAAAAAGTTTCCAATGGAGTCAGGTCCCTTAAGAAAACCCTTAGGTATTTTAAGAAAGCTGCGCAAACTCTGTAACCAGTGTAACCCACACTCATACCTGAGCAGCATGTTCCCTAACTGAAAGGAACAACTTTAAAATATCTTCCCTGCATGCAAAACCAAAAAGAAGACATTCCTTTCAAATGCTCTTCCTTATGAGAGGAAAGAACCTGTTAATACATTGTGTGCCTCACAAGGTGAGGTATTTCACAGATCACTGGCACATTAGCATTTCCATCCATTCACAGCCAACTTCATGTTCAAAGATCAAGCTGACAGTACATGCAAGCTCTGCATTCTTATTTGAAAATGCCAATAATTGGCAGGATCCAGAAGCAACTCCAGGGTTCAAGTAAGTACTCTGTAGGAAGTGGAGCCATGCTCTGCCTTTCGTGTTGAACATCCTACAACTGGCACAGTGGCACAGTTCCTAGAGAGCAAAGAAAATGGGAGTTGTTTTGGTGTAGTTTCTCGTTCAGGCATTGCTTTTAAAAAGGAATGATGTCAAAGAACTATAATCTTAACAGTTTCAGCAAATATTCAACATGTTCAAATCAAGTATAGTGAAACAAACATGGGCACTTAAAGACCATACTTGCCCCCTAAAGATGCAGTCTTGTCATTAACACAGAATAATAAGAACTGGGTAAATGCAGCTACTGATTGTATACTCAGCAAATCTGAATATATACAAGTAGTGATCTGTCCAATCTATAAGACATTATAAAACATACCCATATAAAAAGGAACTTGCACTTAAAGTGAAATTCAGAGGTAAAATTTAGACCCTGGAGGTAGGAAGGACACAACTATAATTGTTTTCTATTTCATTACAAGGTCACAAATGACATATATAGAAGCTAAAGTATAACCTCAAATTGATTTTGTATGATTTTATCTTAAGTCAGATAAAGTTTGAGTAAAAATATTTAAGCAAAAAGGACATTCTGAAAGTCTCATTAAATTATCATCAAAGGCTTAGCATTTGTGTATATAAATAAGACATACAACAAGTCAAAGGATACAGTAGAAAGAGCACTGGACAAGGAATGTAAAAGCCTGAACTTTGATCCTTAGATCTCCCACTACCTGTAAAATTTTGGGTTAATCACTCAAATCCCATGTAACATAGAGAGGGTAATCCCTGCCTTTCACATAGTGTTTTTGCAAGGATCAAATGAAATAACATATGTCATGTGTATTATAAACCTCAAAAACACCATATCAATTTAATATTTCCAATTACATTATTACAATTAGGCACGCTGGAACATTAACCATTTGCCAAATAATTGAAGGATTTCCATGGTGCCAAACCTACCTCTGCTCATGCTCTGTTTGTTCCTTCTGTTTCACAGGCTTGGCCATAACCAGACCACCAGTTTGGTAAGAAGAGGCACCCCTAAATTCCTAAACATTGGCGCAGTGCCTGGTACAGACTTCATAGTTACTGCACACTGTTTACCAAGACCCTAGGTACTAGTGGGCTTCTGCGCCAGTTTCCTTAACCCCCTCCTCAACCCTCTGAGGTGGGTTACAGAAGAGAAAACTCATGATCAGGAATGTTAAACTTCGCAAAGGTGACAGACCCACATCAACACCAGAGTCAGGATCCAAACCCAGGTCTTTCAAATTCCAAGACTGTGTTCTTTCCACTCTGCAACTCTCCCTTTCACATTATAGGTGCTCGGTAAGCTGAATTTCATGAAAATCTTCACTTTAACCATAACATAAGATAAAGACATAACTTAAAGTAAGCATTTGAATGTAAACTTTTAAACTTGACTTTTAAAATCCATGGGCTTAGCCTGGGTAAGATCTCCAAAAAATGTGCCCAAATTTGCAGGCATACTGAAACACAACTATGAAATTCATTTTCAGCTGGCCAGCACAAAACGGGACAGAAAACTCTGAATGAGGGGTAGGAGAGAAAATCCGGAACTGTTTATCTTGCCAGAAAATCCTTAAATAATTCAGCTCCCGTTTATCTAATAATTAGGGAATTGCAACTTTATTTAAAGAGCACTTACATGAATCTAAATGTCTAGGCTGCCAAGTAAAGTGGAACAGACTTTAAAACCTCCCCCAAACCTCCTCTCTGAGAGGAAAACTAGCCTAAGGAGTTTCAGTCTGGTAGCTAATTGTTTAAAATTAGAAACCATGGAAAAATGGAGTTTAGAATGGAAAATGTCATCTCAACCGTAACATTAATAAAAACAGTTAATGAATTAGAGCATTCTGGCAAGAATATATAAAAATTGCAAAGCCCAATGTGGACAGTACAGAATACAGAAGGAATCCATGTGAGTAAACATCAAATGAAGGATTATCCTGACTTGTGAAGAATCCATTCCAGGAGGAAACTGAACTAGAAGCCTTTTGCATTCAAGAGCAGCAGCACTACCTGTGGCACAGTTCTTGCTGCGGAAGCAGGAAGCTGATGTTCCAGGGGACTGAAGGACCAGTCCAAGTCTCCAGAGAGATTATCCAACCCATCAAGCTCTGATTAATTTTCAAAAATATAAATGCTTATGTAAGTAATAGGGAACAATATGACTAAAACTGTAAAGGCTACAAAACAAGCAGCTATGCCTTCCCAGTGTGTTTTACAGCAAAGAACAAAACCAGACAACAAGAGTCAACAAGGATGAAATGCTGGCTTTTTTAACTGCGTGATATCTAGACAAGAAAATGAAGTAACCTATCCAAGGCTAGGTTTCCTCATCAGTAAAATGGGGATAATAATAGACACTACACTCGTTGTGAGAATTCAAGGAGACAGTGAAAGTGAGTGCTAGCACACAGTGCTTGGCAGGCAATATGTGCTCATAAATGTTAGTTGTAGTAACAATAATATTACTGTTGTTATTATTATTATTATTATTGTGTTATACCCTGCCCCTATCCATGCATGCTTTTCATCTTGCAAATTAGAAAGTCTCTGGTATTCACCTACAAGTCCTCTGTAAGGTCCCTTTTCTTCCCACCCACATTTAGCACTTGTTCTCATACATATACTCTTCAGGAATACCAGTTCTGAAATGAAATCTTATGCACACACCAATAACATCCTACCAGACATAATTTTCCATTTACAGGTCCTCTGCAAGCAGATATAAAGACTAGCCCAGATATAAAACTCAACTGCTATTTCCATTTACATATTTCTAAATTAAGACATACAAAGAACTTGTAGATTTTTTATATTAATCGAAGTCCTTCAAAGTTGGAACAGAGCAGATACCCAATTTTACTTCCTCTGCACGAATGATGCATAGCAAGACTCCACAATTCAGTTAATCACCCATCATGTAAACAAAGAAGCCTCTCGAGAGCCAAAAAGCAACATGTGCATGGATTCCCAATGCATAACAGTTATTTTAAACAGGAACAATGCAATCTATTCAATAGAACAGAGTACACTGTGCCAATTAAATATGTTGGGTTCCATAATTATAACTGCAATAATGAATGGAAAGGAGTGTTATTGCTGCACAATGCACCTCTGTATTCCAGTCAGAGTTGCCTCTGGTCTGATTTCTTTTGATTCTTCCTCTGATTAGATCTTACTGCAGATTATTCTCTACTACAAATGTACTTACTGCATGTACTCCCCCCCACTCAACAAAAAGCATAACTTCAAGACAAAAAAAAAAGTAATTCCCTTTTTATAGATTTATACTTTTTAAACATAAAATTTGTAACTGCACTGTCATGATTACATTTTCCCTGGAGCAATCAAAAGCTATGAGCGAAACGTCATTCAAACCTGCTTTTCCCCCCAGAAAAGAAATGCAGAGATCTCCTTTTCCTGGCCCCATTTTTGTCCCCTGATAGGACACCAACTCAGAGGAAGGATGAGCAGGGATTTATTTATCTCCTGGAAGTCTCATCTAATGGGTGCATCGACCAGTTGTCTTCCCACCACTTGTGAACCTAAAGAGATTAAATTGGAAAGACTTTCACACACAAAATTAATTCAAAATGGCTCACTCACTAGTTGCAGCCATCTCAGAAATCTGAAGAATTTAATTCCAGACCATATGTGCATATGGTTTCTCTTATCCTCACACTCATGCTTCAGTGGATTCAATAAATTTTAAAAATAAATTACCTCCTAGTACTTCACCATAACAGTAAGTCTTCCTGGCCTTTCCAGGCTCAGGACCGACCCTGCCTGTGTGCATATGAATAATTTGTTTAACCTTCTATTAAATCCTCTACCGACTTCCCACAAACAGGATTTAAATTTTAGAAACATATATATGCTTGGTTAGGTGCTTCGGTACCTGCAAAGCAGCACCTGAACACCTGGAACCTTTCTTCTCCAGTTGGCAGGTAAGCCCAGAGAGAAGATTCTGTCTCTAGAGAAAGCTCCCACCAATGCTCAGGCATTCTTAAGCGTCTCAATCTTATCTCCTGGCAGCAAATGCTGCGGCACAGCCAGCTGACACAGGGTTAAGGAAGCTGCACACCTGCCCTTTTCATTTACATGGACTCCCAAAGCAAATCACTTCCCTTTGGCCACGGGTACTGGTTTGCCATAACTTAAATGGCTCTTAAGATGAGTCCCAAAGGCCAGGATTTCCAGGTGCTAGAAGTGTTACACAATACAACATTTACAAACAGCCCAAAACAAATACAACTTAGCTACACAGCTTTACCTGGAAGTCTGACAAAACTCTCTCCCACAAGTAATCAAGTGCCAAAAAACACATTTGAAGGCCTAAAAACCACCCACTAACCTTTCATTACTAGATTTGCATAAATTCCCTCTGAACATGTAATACTTATTTTTAAGTGGAAATAGTGAAAACATAATGATAACAGCAATAATAATAATGAAGTTATTTACTAAGTACAGGCACTGTGTTTTCTCTCATGTATTTTAATCTCCTTTGTCTCAGGTCTTTTATTTGTACTGCCATGGTTCTGCCCTGGATTACTGGAGGCAAAAACCATCTTCTAGCGACCGTGTCCCAAAAAAAATGAAAAAGAAAAGCACATCATTTATACTGATAACTGGTCCCCGCTTTTCTTCTACTGAAACCCTTACATAGTCACAGTCAGATTTCTTTCAAGTATAGATTAATTTATTTCAGGTCCTGAGCTTACGAACCCATGCTAATTTGCATGACTAAGTAGAAAGGCTCCAAAAACAATTAGACAAGAGATCTATAGTAGTAAGAGCTCTTTATTAATTTTGGGTTAGACTGCTAACCTGATGTAGAATTTCAGTGTAGGAGTTCATCAATTCATTCAATAAATATTTACTGGGCCTCTAACATGTAGATGGTACTGTGCTAGGTGACATGCATTCACATAAACTGCTAAAAAAGAATAACAGTAGTTCAGATAAACCCAAGCTAATCAGGAAAGGCTTCATATAGAAATGTAAAGGGGGAACAATATTTCTATATAAGAATATGCTAGAAGATAAATATTTAAAAAATTCTCAACAGTGAGAAATTGCAAAGTGTGGATGATGGCAAGTGCAAAAAAACAGATTGATGCAATTGATACAGATGAACCCAGCAGGCTGAAGAATTTTGCTTTTAAAACACTGAAGGCTTTGGAGCCAGGTAGTGATCAGGATAGTGTTTAAGGAAGAGAAATCCACTGGCAGTACGCTGAATGAATGGGATCTATATGGACAAAAGCCGTAAGGTACTAAATAGCTGACCCTGAGCCATGACAGTAGAAAGTCTGATAGAAGAAATGTTTAATTAGGAAGGTCAAGAGAATCTGGTGATGACTTGCACATGAAGAACAGCAGGAAGATGAAGATGTCTGCAGAGATTCAGACCTGGGGCTGTCCAAGAGAAGGACAATGAGCGATGAATGGAAAAAATCAATAAATAAACAAACAAGGACAAACTGGTTTAGGTGGTGGTTGCTACCACCAAAAGGTGTAGCTAATATAACAAGAACAGTTTGCACAACATCAATGTAACCTGGCAGCCAAGGAGAGTGGACTGGAATGCACATGCGTGAACAATGACAGCTTTGCTGTACTAGTCAGTGCGGGGTGGTAGACACTGTTGAGTGAGGATGCATACTGTGTGGTCATCACATTCAAAATTGCTCTGAGCGATCAGAGCAATGAATCTGCATCAAAGTGTGTGTTAAGGAATGTTGCCTCAACATTCCTCCACAGACAATATTCAGATGATTCAGAAGGTTTTTGGGGAAAATGCAATGAGTGCAATGCAATAAACGTGTGGCATAAACACTTCCAAGATGCTTGAGTCTGTTGAAAGTGATCCGTGTTCTGGAAGGCCTGAAACAAGAACACCTGGAAATGTTGAACGCGTATGGGCTGCAACCAACAAAAATCAGTGACAGTGCGAGAACTAGAAGCTGATCTGGGGATTCCGAAAACTACTGTGTCTGAGATTCTGATGCAGGATCTTGGCATGCAATGTGACATGGCAAAATTCGTGCCACGGCTTCTGCTACCAGAGCAGAAGGAACATCGTGCTGCAGTTGCTAATGACTTGATTCAAATTGCTACCAGTGAACCAGATTTCCTCAAAAATGTCAGTCTTTTGAAGGGGACTGAGGCATCATTGTCCTATGTACAATGTTTCTTGTATCTTGTATGCTCTTCGATAAATGTCTGTTTTTCATGGTGTGTGGCTGGATACTTTCTGGACAGGCCTTGTTATATTTGTCTGTTTGTTTGGTAACTACGTTAGGGAATACGTAGAGATAAGTTCCGTTTCAAACTAGAGAAGTTTGAGGGGACAGTGGGACTCCAAAGGGTGGCATGGGGAACCCAAGGCGTGACTAGAACAGTAGGCAGGTGTCAATGCAGTTCAGGGATTTTAAAAAAGCGTGGGGGAAGGAGGAGGCCAGGATGGAAAGAAAAGCAACACTTGAAGCTATGGGAGAGAATGAGATCTAGGACACCAAAGAGGGCCTATGGAAAAAGAGAAGAAAATGGCTGAGGAAAAAACACTGGGAAAACATTTAGCTGGTAGAAGAAAAAAGAGCCACAACAGTGCCTTGAACCCAAAAAGCCAACCGCCAAAGGCAGAAGAGTGCTGCAGGGCGACGGCAGAATTTTTCAAAGGAACAGGCAATAATATGCCAAATACTGCAGGGCAGCAAGGAAGACGATCAGCTAAGGGCCACTGGAGGTGACCTTCATTAGTATCATTTCAGTACAGCGGAGGAGGCAGCAGTTAAACTGTGAGACCTTTCTCAGAAAGCCAACTGCTTCAGCCAGACAAACCAATGGCTGAAGAGCCTCAGAGGAAGGTAACAGTTTAACCAGAAAGGAACAGCCTTGCATATCACCTGTCTAACATCCAGCAGTTAATGTGAGCACCTCGGGGTTATCCGTTAGTCCTACCACTCAACAGCATGAAGCTCCCTCTGCTGAACCACCCAATTTAGGTTTGCAGGCCACCATGACCTGTGCTCAGCAAGGTGGGCCAACATCATCAGTGGCCTCTGCTGACAAGTGCAGCATCTCATCTCACACAGAATTAAAACAGATAACACAGGAGCAAAGCCCCATGAACCTATTAAATATTCTACAAGTAATTTATTTTTGATGTGGAGGAGGGGGAAGGAGGAACGAAACGATGTTAGAAAACCATCATTATGTTGGAAAGTATCTGGGTATCAACAAGGTAAGGGGTATAATCAAAAAAGATCTAATGTTCTGTCCCAACAGAGCCTGGGAGTCTATTAACTTTAGAGCAAGGAAGATTTAAAGAAGGCCCTTCAAATGCGTGTGCCAGTTAATATGGCTAGCACCTACAGCATCCTTTTCTAAAGGTTTCACATACAAGAGACAGTGGTGTAAAGGATAAAAGAGGGAAGAAAGGGGACATGGCAGGGAGATATGACAGAAGGGGAGGGTGACAGGGAAGGAAAGGGACAGTGACAGGGAGGGAAGGGGAAGAATATTATGAAACAGAAAGCAAATGTTAACCTGTAAAGAAGGCACTTATAGTTGGCAGGAGTGGCTTTATTTCAGGGTACTCTTTTAAACTTTTTGAGGCTGCTTAACACATGGATCCTAGCCCTGGCTGGTGTGGCTCAGTGGACTGAGTGCCAGCCTGTGAACCAAGTGGTTACACCGGTTCGATTCCCGGTCAGGGCACATGCCTGGGTTGCAGGCCAGGTCCCCAGTAAGGGATGCTAAAGTGGCAACCATACATGGATGCTTCTCTCCCTCTCTTTCTCCCTTTCCTTCCTCTCTCTAAAAATAAATAAAATCTTTAAAAAACAAAACAAAACATGTATCCTTCCAGAAAAAACACACGCAGAACATGGCATGAATTCAGGAGATTCACAGGACCACCTCCCCTCCGAAAGCCATCTATGGATTTCTGAGGGATCTCATGGACCCCACATGGAAGCCTTCCACTTTATCTCAGCAAACTTACTTTTTTAGCATTTATACTTCTGCCCACAACCATTGAAACAAGGCTATCCAACAAGGCCATCTCTGCCTCAGTTTCCTAATGTCTCTCCTCCAGAAAAAAAGAATAGCTAAGACTAACTCCCAATGTAAACATCTGCTACAATTGTATTTCCTGGTTTTAAGTAATTTGTAAACATTCCATTAGCCTTCTCTGATTAAAAAAAAATTCAAGGAAAAACATCACTGTCACAATTACTTTTTACCTACACACAGCAGCCAACAAAACAACTTCAAACTAGAATGAGGTATATATGCACATTCATGTTTCACAATCATGTTATAGGAAACGGAATACAGATCTGCCTTCCTCTTCTTTGTAAAGATCCAGATACCTGACATTTCACTGCCATTGGGTACTACTTTCTGAAAGGTTATGTTTTTATAATGGAAAAATTCTCACTGACCCACTGGGTTTTCTACTTCTGTACTCATCAATTAAAATCTTCAGCAAATTTCAGCTGGCTTTAGTGAAGTACAGGTAAGTGTTTAAATGCTCCCAATATGCAAAGGAGATGGCACTGCTGAAATGCCACATCGACCTAGTCATCTCCTAATCTACACCTGAAGTCTGAAAACAATAAACATTGAGAAAAACAACAGAAAAAAGAAGAGCCAAGTTTCTATAGAAAGAGATATTTGGTTTTCTACCTCCCAGGTGCAAGTTAATTTTTCCTCCGTTTCAGCCCCCTCACCACTTGCAAGAAATGCTGTATGCCCACAGGCCTACAGCTCTGTGGTGGAGCATCTTCAATTCAGACCTCTGCAGTGTCATTTGCTCAAGTCTGTTGTCAGCGACTCCAGGCACTCTGCTTCTATTTCCTTTTCCTTTACACGGAATCAATTAGCAATGTTAAATATTTAACACATTAGTCTTATTTCACTGAACAAAACAATTCACAAGCAGGTTCAGTGGTGGCACTGTAAGATACAGAGACCTGGAGAAAATTAAATGAAGGGAAAAGTAAGTTTTAGGTGAATGTGTATTTAAAAAAAAAATAAAAGTCTATTCACAATTCACTGAAGATGGATTACTTGTTTCTTTCCTTTTCCTGACAGGTCCTGGATCTTTATACAGAACATTAAATTAAAGCACATAATGGGTTTATGTAGCGTAGTGCACACTGGAGACATTAGTCATGTCCCCTAAGCATTCTTCTCATTTTCTAAGCCTGACTTAAGCCCCGTTTCCCCATTGATGAGGGAAGTCCACACTAAGCCACATCTGCAGTTCAGTGTGACATTTTTCACATTTGGTGTCGTCAACAGAGTCTGTGTCCTCCTCTCAAAGTCATCACATATTATTACATTTCTAGCACAGTTTACAAAAAAACAGAGAAAAGCTAATAGGGTCATTCTAGGGAGGGGTTTTGTTTGTTTTTCCTTCCCCCTCCTTTTAAAAACATACTGTGACTTTAAGAGGAGGGAGGGAAACCAAACAGCTATCCAGCAGAACCCTAGATGAATGAGTAGGACGATTTTTACTCAAATACACAAGCGAAATTCATATACAGTAAGGGCCAGAAGCTTAGAACCAGCAATACTGGGTCACTTAGGGATGTTATTTGTGTGATCCAGAACATTCTACACCAGCACCAGCATACTTTATCAATCACCTAATCCAATCGGATGCTTGAAAGTGATTACCAGGAAGCACTCCTGTCCATCAAGCATGGAGCTTACAATGTTACAATGTCAGGCTGACCCACAGGAATGCTCCTTAAAAGATATCCAAACTGTAAGACCACTTAGCAGGGCAAATCGAATGCTAACGAGGAAACAAAAGAACGAGTTACTTGCTATGGTGCTAGATTTCATTAGCATTATAGAAACTCCTGCATCACATTATTTTTACTGAGAAATAATTAGAGTCCTTGATCGCTGCCTAAGAGAACTACTATCTCAGCATACTGTGTCAGGACTTGAAGAAAAAAGGCATGTTGATGGGATTCAAAGAGAAAATAAATTACTGCAGCAAGTAACCCCAGTAACCTACCCCAATAATCAACATATCCAATATCAGATCCTCATGAAGAAACTTTTAATGATTCTAGGCAGCTATGTTCTTTCCAGGTGACAGGAGAGGTTTTTACAAAACTTAAAAATCAGTAGAAATAAGGTGTCGAGTTAATGCTTTGGCATATGAAGCCCACAGGTATCCAAAAGAGGAAATAAAATTACTTTGGTTACAATAGCTAACATTGGTGGAGTCCTTACCTAGTGCCATATACTGTGATAAATATTTTATAGCTATAAATATAAGTAAACACAGACCTAGATAGACATTCCCACAAACTCACAAGAGAGATATTCTTACCGCCATTTTACAGATAAGTAAACTAGGGCTCAGACAGGTTAAGTTACCTTTACAGATCGCCCAGCTGGTATGGGAAAAAGTGAGATTTGAATCCTGAAAGGTCTTACTCCAGAATCGGTTTTCACTGTTATATGTGCTTACAGTATTTGATATCCTCAGATTTTTGTTTCCTAGTGGTCAATTGTGATCAAATAGTCTATAACTTTTTACAGGAATGAAAAGTAGAACAAATGGGGTAAGTTTTAACCTGGGAATCTAAAATGCATTTGGCTAGGTTTTTCCTGATGTGTTTAATGAGCACATTGGCATTAATTCTAGAAAAGATTTCTGCTAAAATGGGTACCAAGTAATTTACTGCTTTCCAGGTCAGAGTGGGCAATAAACATGATTTCCATGTATCTAGTCCATAATGCATTATGGAACTCCAGCAATACAACCATGATTTTTAGAGAATGTTCATTTAACCATGCAGGTAGTTAATAATTTACATGCTATTTACTTTCTGGTAAAGACTGTAAGAGCCAAAAAAGCTATGAATAAGGCTCCATCATTTCCCCCACCCTGGGCCACACTAAAACCAGAGCTGCAAAGACTTACTGCCCACCAAGTCTCCAAGGGTTCCTGGTCCACCAGAGTGAATGAAGGCAGAACTAGTCTAACATTTCCTGCTGACTGTGATTAGAGCATCTTTTAATGAAGCTCACTTCATATCATTTTAAATCCATTTGCTCATGTCAACATCAATGTACTCAGTTCTATCTACCAATTAGTAAACCGGAAAATATTCTTTAGATAATCTGAAATCTCAGTGAAATATTCAGCATGCCATTCATTTACTATAAACTGCCCTGTAAAAACAAATTAGCAGAAGCAGCTGTCACAGGACAACATAAACACCCATTAATACAGCCCAACTACTTCAGGCTCTGGTGAGATTTTTCAGGAAAGAGAAAATGCAATAGAAATATAAATCAAGAATTTCAAAAGCTTAGCATGTCTTCAAACCAAGACGTTGCACCAATATTAAAGTGTCCATTTACTTTTCCTGTGTGCGAGATCAAACTTGGACTGGGAAGACTGGGGTTAAATGAAACAATTCTTTCAATAAGGACCTCAACTCTGTGCTGCAATAGGTCTGGAAGGCCAACAGAGTCCTAACATATGTCATGTTTCATAAAGATCAGAAATGTCAAAGACCATGAAAGCTAACCAAATATGAATATGATTATGAAGATGCAAGGGAGCAATCAATTCAATCAGTAGGCCCAGATTTTGCACAACTCACTTATATACACAGCAGAAAGCACCTTCCAAACTTATAAGAAGCCATTGAGTACATCACTTAGCAGCCAACATTGACTCGTCCTTTCCACAAATCAACCCAACAAAATTCTATAATTTAAATACTGCAGTATTTCAATAGTGCCTTCCACTTAGGACCCTTTCAGTATTTTTCATTTTAATGCACTGGTTATAAATAAACTGCAGCAGCACCTGTTAAGAGGGATTAAAAATGCTTTTATATTATGAGAGACTGGATGAGAGCTTGTTCTCTGATGAACACACTCATGATATGCAGAAGACATCTGCAGTGGAGGAGCAGTATTCTTCAACAACGATTTCGATTTAAGAATCTAAATTAGGCTTCAGTCACTGATGACTGCTCCAACCTTCTAAACGATATGGAACACTTCAGAGTGGGTACCTAACACAAAGGCTGCCAATCAAGAATGCAATACGCTTCAGTAACCGATCGAAAGTAGAATGGCTTGAGGGTGCAAGCCTGCTCTTCCCTTATAAGTGCCATGATCCCAAATAATGGGCAGACACCAGAACCAGTATAAAGGGTGCTCACAGGGAGATCCACAAAGCACTTCCTAAATGCTCATGAGGCCACCCAACTAGGAAGTAGCTCAATTTCTAGAACATTTCCATTTTGAGTTTTTCTAGATATAGCAAGGCATAAAGAAATAAACACACTCTAAAAACAGGTGGCTTGTCACCAATCCCCTCCTCAAAGGCTGGGTTAAGCATGGAACAGAGAGAAGCCATAACAGGGAACACTTGGACCAAATACCTTCGTAACCTCCAATTCCTTCAAGGGAGGAAAGAAATCTAAAATATTCTCACCTTTTTAAGAGTGAATGAGTTTATAGGCACACTGGGGTTTGTTCCTAACTCTACAGCAAACCCAGGCTGAACATAAGGACCTTCAAACAAAAGAAAAAAAGTCAAAGGAACAGAAAAAAAATTTTTAATCACAACCCCAGTCACATCTATACATCCCTCTGGAGAGAAGTCATAAAGTTGTCTTAAGCTTACACTTCTCTTGACATTAATTATTAAGAAAAGCTTTTCATCTTGATTATAGCTATTAATAAATTAAAAGTGAATATATTTCTATAAGCACTTCACTTCATAACCAGGTGCTACACTGAGCTTCTGTTTCTCATATACAAAGAGACAATCAATATAAAAACATTCAGTATATGCTATCCATAAGAAAGACAAGTATAAACTTTAAGAATACTTTGCAATTTCACAAAGTTTAAGTCCCTAGTGCCAACATTTACCAGAATTTTAACTTTTAAGAGTTGTTCCACATTTTGTAAAACAGATACATGTTCATTGGGGGAAAAAAATTCAAGCCTCACATCACAGAAAATGACAAAGAAAGACTGCAAGCACCATGACAGTCTCAAATTCCTAGCACATTATGTGAGATGAGACAGGAGGACTGGGAAGGAAAAAAGGCAGCCAGATTTGGTGCTTTCTCTACAATAATGAAGGCTCTCTTAGAACAGGTGATTTGCTAAATCCAGAAGAAAAAAACAGACATAACTTCATGAATAGGATATTTTGTTCACTAGTGAAAATTCTAAAAGACTACAATTTCTAAAGAAAGCAATTAACGATTTCGTTATCATGGAAATAGTCAATGAGCCTTATAGTTTAGTGCAGCTTGCTTGTATCCACATGTGTGGTTTGGGGGTGCTTCTTTCAGAAAGGTAAAGGTCTGCCAGTATGGAGGTGGGGGAGGCACCTTACTGGGGTTCTCATGTAACTTTTGAGTTTTTAAAAACAGAAATCAGGTGCTACAAATTTTCATTTATTTCACGGCAGTAAGTGAACTTAAGTCCATTGGAAAATCCAGACGAGGGCACAATACCTACATAAAATGCACAATATATGTGCATAGACAGAGGCTGGCTTAAGAATTAAATAGTTCTGGAGAACAAACTCTTATGGTAGCCTTAGTTTCCATTTCTATAAATTTTAGTTATGCTGAAGTGCCTTTCATGTAAGGCATTTCAACCACTCCACTGTAATAATAATAATGATAATGATAATAATAGTAATAATATAATAGCAGCTAACAACATATAGTGCTTACTACTGTGTCCCACGGATTGTTCTAATAGGTTTATATTTATTGACTTACTTTAATACAACAATTCTATAAAGTGGGTATGATTAGTCTCCCTATTTAACAATTAAGGAAAATGAAGCTCAGAGAGGTTAAATGACTTGCCTAAGGTCACACAGAAAGAAACAGCAGAGCCAGGACTTGAACCCCAAGTTATCTTGACTCCTGTGCCACATTAATAGGATGGCATAAACTATAACTTATCTGCATGCATTAGCCCATACGAAAGTGAATTGTTCATTTCAACCATATTATCCTCAATTTCTGAGACTTTTGTTTTACTTTCTGGTTCTGTGACCATGGACAGGTCATTAATCTGAGCATCAGTTTTATAATCAGCAACTATAATAATAATGATAATGCTTACTTCATATGATATTGGGAGCTAGGACACAATGCATGTTAAAGTATTTTGTAAACTATATTTGCCTGAAGTGACATTGTAATGATTAAACTTATCATGTCATCTGCTTACATTCTCCATGTTACACCACTACACAGTTCCATTAAGAGGGAGTGCTAAGAAAAAAAATAAAAATTAAATAAAAAACTAAATATCAGAGTGGTTTGAAATTGTCTTCAAATAATAATGATTAAACTAGCCATGGACAATGAAACAACATTCTTGGCAGGGGAGTGTGTCAAAAAGCCCATTTAGCTGGCCTAATTTATTCTACTGGAAAAACCATAAAAATCTTTCAGATACTATTAGAAAGTAAGCTATGATCCATTAAAACTAAAGTTGAATGAAAAAATTTTGAAATGCAATAGATTTGTCAAAAAGTCAAGTAATATTTCTTGTCATTCATTAACTATTACAAAGCACTAAGACTTAAAAGCCCTGTACAAATTAGGATGTCTGCACAGAATAGAACCAGGAAATGCCATATATATATTAGTCAAAACATTTACAAAGTGCCTACTATGCAGAGAACAGAACCACTTCTGGAATGATCATTTAAAAAAAAAAAAAGAGTTCTATCCTAGTTGAGTTCATAAAAAAAGGTACCTAGTTGAGTTAGGGGGAAAAAAAAGTACCATTTTTAAAGCCTCTAATGTAGGTCAGGGATTGTACAAGAACATTACCTGCCAAATCTCACTTAACCCTTGCAATACAACAATCATATGAAGTAGGCGGTATTATCGTAATTTTTCAAGTGAGAAAACTAAGGCCAAACGTGTGACTCAATCACTGTAACAAATGAAGAATTCAGTGCATGCTCCCTTATCCTCATACCATCCAGGGTCACAGACTTTTCCCCAACTCACATTTAATATCAGAGGAAAGGTAATTAATAAATACTCTATGTAGCTTAAGACATAGCCAAAAGTCACCTGAATGCAGATATCACTAACCTTGAAAATTCATGCACATTTTACATTCTACATGGTAATATATATTTATTGTTTTGACTTTATTTAAATGTATTTTTTTCTCAAATCTTCTGGTAAAACTGACATACCAAAAATGTGTACCAAATTTATCCTATGCCAGTTTGGAGGGACACATTTTATCATCCTACCTGTTGAAACGACAGAACATACATAGAGTAATCAAACGAAGTCCTTATTTAGTAGCATGATCAATAAGGACAAATGAGCACAATATAAACTGAACACCTGTTACTCAGAGTAAACTGAACTTTTCTCAAAGAAGTGAATTTTGAGTGATATTTTAAATGTGGAATTAGAAGTAGCTGCAAAAAAGAGAAGTGGGTATTCAACATGAAAAAACCATCAGATGCTAAGAAATAGAAGTGTGCTGAGAAGCAAGGGAAGACTCCTCAGCATTTGGTTCTGAGAATGTAGACATGGAAGTACATAAGGCAGTGGTTGTCAAACAAGTAAGCATCAGAAAGACATAAAGGGCACATTAAATACAGAGTGCTGCCCTTCTCCCTTCCCCATTAGGTTTCCAATTCCTAGGTCTGGAGTGGGACCCAAGAATTAGCATCTGTAACAAGTTCCCAGGCTATGCTAATATTGCTGGCCTGAGCACCTTGTGGGCTGTGTTTCAGGAAATCAGGGAAGGAGTTTCAAACATGAGATAACAGTTGAATTATGCCCTCGCTTCCACTCTGCAGATCCTGGGTGAGAAGGGAAGCATTCTGGATGGAATGAATAGCATGAACACTGGTAATACAACAAGGAGGATTTGGTTTGGTGTGCATGGTATTCATGTATAGGAGCTGGTAAAGCACTGAACTTAGCTGATGGTTGTAAATCAAGGGAGAAGGAAGAGAGCAAGAGGCCATGAGAGGCACTATAAGGAGTGAGAGGAGCTAGGTCCAATGCAACCATGTAAAAACAATCAGAAATTGATTATGGACTTGGTCATACCAGGGCCAGAGAAAGAGAGGTCAAAAATGATTCTAAGGTTCCAAAAAGCAAGTCTATCTTATAGAAAATAAAAAGGAAAATGTTGATTATTTGTGAGGGTGAAGAGAAAGATTCATTGCTCTACTCACTCAGTCAGTCATTTTGAATGTGATAGCCACACAGTACACATTCTCACTCAATAGCAGCATCTACCACCCCCACTAACTAGTACATGAAGTCATTATTGTTCAAGCATGCGCACTCCAGTCCACTCTCCTTGGCTGTCAGGTTACATCGATATTGTGCAAACTGCTCTTGTTACATTAACAATGGCTGGGCTTTTCCTGGACAGACCTTTGTATATGCAATGGACTATTACTCAGCCATACAAAATGAAATCTTTCTATTTATGACAACATGAATGGACCTGAACGGTATTATGCTAAGTGAATAAATCAGACAGAGAAAGAAAAATACCACATGATTTCACTGATATGCAGAATCTAAAAAAATTAAATAAATAAACAAAACAAACTCACAGATACAGAACAAACTGATGATTGCCAGATTGGGGAAGAGAGGGTGAGGAGGAAGAGGCAAAAAAGGTGGAGGTATTAAAAATACAAGTTGTCAGTTATAAAATTAGCCAACAGGGTATAAAGTATAGCATAAGAAGTATAGTCAATAATATTGTAAAAACTACGTACGATGCCAGGTGGACACTAGACTTATCATTGTGATCACTTCATAAGTTATATAAATGTCTAATCACTATGTTGTATACCTGAAACTAACAGAATACTGTATGTTAACTATAATTAAAAATTATTAACTAAATAAAAACTTTTTAAAAAGGTCATCCTAGTACTTATATTCCATAGATAAGTAGCCATCAGAGCCCACAGAGTGAAGGTAAGCGTAACAGTGGAATATAGATATGGGTTTGAGAGTCAACTGTCTTTCGAAAAAAAGTGAATAAATGGGTTCTCAAAGGGAAAAGCATAAACAAAGTGCCATATTAAAAGTCTTAAACATGAGGAAAGAAAAGAAAAAAATTTTAAGTATGATGACATGTAAACTAGACACTGTGGTAATCATTTCGCGATATATACAAATATAAAATCATTATGTTGCACAACTGAAACTAATATAATGAATGTCAATTAATTATACCTCAAAAAAATGGTTCCAAAGCCCCTAGGTTGAAGTCATTAGAGATGACTCAAAAAAATATATATATGTATATGTATATGTATGCCTATGCCTAGTTAATAACCTATCAATGTATACACTTAGTCTTTAAAAATCAGAAGTTAATGACATTCTTCAAAATTCCTCAGTTTGCCAATATTGAAATGCTAATTTATTATTCATTGTCACATTAGCATCACTCTCTCACCTCTTACCAAGTTCCTTGCATAAGCCATCTGGATCCAAGTCACTCTTAGCCCATCTGTGTTCTCTCATTCACAAATCCTAAACATTCTTTTCTTGCCATACAAGGAACATAAACTTCTACTGCTCTCTTTACAATATAGGAAAATTGCATACAGCTCCATAGATTTATGGGAAAAAAGTAATACTTTGTTAAAGATATTGATAACTAATTACCCTCTGATAATTAATAGTTTAGTAAGCAAAAAGGGTTTGGGGAACCCTGAATACATTATTTCATATAATTCAATAAGCTCTACTTGTTACATCTACTCTTTCAAAAATACATTGCTTAAACCCAAACATTTGGTGTGACTCAGTGGACTGAGCCTGGAATGCAAAGCAAAGGGTCACCAGTTCAATTCCCAGTCAGAGCACAGGTCAGGGTTGTGGGCCAGATTCCCAGTAGGGGGTGCAAGAGAGGCTACCACACATTGATGTTTCTCTCCCTCTCTTTCTCCTTCCCCTCCCCTCTCTCTAAAAATAAATAGATAAAATCTTTAAAAGGAAACACAAATATTTCAACCAAAAGCAAAATAACAAAGATGAGGATAGGTGTCAATATAGCTTCTCAGCACAGCATGAGTACAGAACCCTGGTTTGAGTACTAGTTTAGCCATTTGCTAGCTGAATTACCTTAGCCAAGGTACTTAATTTGACTGAAACTCAGTTTCCTCATCAGAAATCAGAGATTTAAAAAACATCTACCTCAACTGGATTAAAGATAGATATAATCCATCAATTAAACAAGAAGAGTCCAAAAAGAGAACCACACGAATATAACCAACTAATTTTTGACAAAGGTACACAGGCAATTCAAATGAGAAAGGATAGTCTTTTCAACAAATGCCACCGAAACAAATGAATAGTCATATGCAAAAAAGAAAACTTTAATCTATACCTACTACCATATACAAAACTTATCCCAAAATGATTAACAGACCTAAATGCAAAATGTAAAACTATAAAACTTTTAGAAGAAAATAAGAGAGACTTTATGACTTTCGGTTAAGCAGTAAGCTCTTAGCTACCTCATCAAAACATAATGCATAAAAGATGAAATGGTTAAACTGGACTTCACAAAAATTAAAAGCTCAGTCAAAGACACTACAATTGACTCTTTAACAACGTAAAGGTTGGGAGACAAACCCTAGTACAATCAAAAATCTACGTATCAATTTTGACTCCTCAAAGACTTTATAATAGTCTACTCATTGATAAGTATACACAGTTGATTAACACATATCTTTTGTTATATGTATTATATACTGTATTCTTATAATAAAATATGATAGAGAAGCAGAGAGATAGCAGAGAAAAGAAAATACTAAGAAAACCATAAGAAAAAGAAATCGCATTTATAGAAGTGTCCATATTTACTGGAAAACTCCAGATATAAGTGGACCTGTGCAGTTCAAACCTGTGTTGTTCAAGGGTCATGGAGAAAAAAAAAAAACAAGCTATAGGTTGTGAGAAAATATATGCAAACCACACATCTACAAAGAGCATATACCCAGCACTCTCAATACTCAACCTAAAAAATAATTTTAATGACAAAATATTTGAATAGACAACGGTTTACCAAAGAAGATATACAGATGGCAATTAGAACATAAAAGATGTCCAACAACAGTAGTCATTAGGAAAATACAAAGTCAAACCATAATGAGACACCCCAGTATTATTCCTCAGAGTGACCAAAATTAAACACACACATATTGACAACACTAAGTGCTGAGAAGGATGCAAAGCAAATGAAATTCTCATGCACTGTAGTAGAAATGAAAAAAGTTTAACAGCCACAATGCAAATTAATTTGGCAGCTTCTTTAAAATTTAAACATATATGTTAAAGTATGATCTAACAATCCTACCTCTAGGCATATGCCCAAGAGAAATGAAAATTTATGTCCAAAAAAAACCTGTACACAAATACTTATAGCTACCTTACTGGGAGTGTCAAAAAATGGAAACAGCCTAAATGTCCTTTGATAGATGAATAGATAAACTATGGTATATTGTACAATGAAATGCTGCTTAGGAAGTGAAGGAATGAATTACTAATCCATGCAACAACATCAATGAATTTCAGACACAATATGTTAAGTGAAAGAAGCCAGATTCAAAGGATTGTATCCAGTATGATTTCATTTATATGAAATTCTGGAAAAAAAAACACAAAATTATAGGAATGGAGAACAGACTGGTGACTACTTGTTTCAGAGCTTCATGAATTAAAAGTTACATAGACTACAGTGTATTCTTTAAGTTTACACTAAAGACTTTAGATGAATGAATTTGACACTAAAGGACGTATGCTTTCTATCCTTTTGAGAAGAGATGCAGATATACATCAAAATAAATCATAGAACTCCAAATATCAATTCAAAAGATGTCAAAGAAAATTTTTTAAATTTTTTCTTCATTGTAGTCTTGGCAAATTTACTCAACCCTTTGCATAATAACATAATAAAAGCAAGATATATGAATTTTTTAACAAACAAGGCTTCTGGATGATAGATTTTTTAGTAATTCCTTTATATATTCACTTTGTGTCATTGCAAAATTTTAGATTCACATTCAAAATGAAGGGCTTATATTACAAATTATTTCACTGAAATACCATACATCTTTCTTAAAATCACATTAAACCATTAAAAAAAATGTAAAGGGTACAAAGGGAGAGCAAGACAGAGGGGGTTTCCATGAGTAAGGGAAGAAACAGATACCGATTGTGGTTGTCATATATACACCACATAGTAGTTACAGGATTCTATGCATTGGTCAATATTTTAAAAAGAATACCCTCAAAAAAAGTAACTTTTACCTTATGTAAATTTAAAAACAAATTTCTGAAAGTGACAATTAAACAAAATTATCACAAGATAAACAGTAGTTACCTCATAGAAAAGTTGTGAGAAACCAATGAGATGATGAATGTAATGTGCTCATAATAAGCATTCAGTATATTTTTAATTATTATGGTACTTAGCATACAATTCACATTCAAAAGAAATCAATACATTTATCAAACCTCAATTATGTCCTAGCACAGAGCTGGCTTCTAACAGTAAATATAAGACATATAGTATCTATACTCCCAAGAGTCTCAAGAATATAACTTATGTTCTGGTTATAATTCTAAAAATTAAGGTTGAAATTCAGTTATAAAATTATTTAGGAGCAAAGTCAACACTAAATTATCAATAATAAAGATGACCAAAGCCAGATAATCCAATATCATTTCCATGTGAGGTGGTTTTTAAGTATACTGGAGTGACTGGAGATTTGCCTGCTTTTTTTTCTTTTTTTTTTTTTTAAACCTCAGGGGCAGATTTACCTAACCTTGGAGGCCTAGTGTAATATTACGGTGGGTTTGTATTCCCTACGCATGCATCAGTAGATGGCAGCAGGAGGGGACCAGAAGCATGCTGGGTGGTAGGAGAAAGCAATCCTAGAATTAAACACTCCATAGTGCATAATCCACGCTGAGAAACACAGACTTTATTAGCATCTTTGAATATTCAGAGTACTCAACATTTACATAATAAGAGAATCAAAATGATAAAGATTTCCTGGTTTAAAACTCTCCTGGAAAAAAAAGATGGCTTAGAAATCAACAACTGTACACACCTCATTATGAGCTGGCTTAACTCTGGCACCCCACCATGCCAGGGACAAGCCCTGGGACATCATGACTGAAAGTTAATGCACTGACTTCCACAGACGAAGGCAGACAACGCTCAAGAAATAATATTTAGCAATTTTATTCATTACAATCTGTTATCTTTCTTATCAATGATTTTCAAATGGCGGGTATTAAAATAGATTGACTGGTCCCATCCATCATTTGTTTAAATGAAATAAACTAGAAATGGAGTAAGTACACTAAGGTAGGCTAGAATATCAAAATAAATGGATAGTTTAAAACGAACAGGACACAGTGGAAGGGTCTGGATTGATAGATAAGGAAAAGGAAGGAAAATATGAAAACATACTGAAAGAAAAAAAATCAAGGCACACTTAACGAAGTAATTTATTGTGCCTATATGGTTGTGTAAGTCAGGATCAAAATATTTTTTGAAAAACACTGCCTTAAATTTTAACCCACAGCATGGTAACCTCTTATCTAAAACCTCTTTAAAAGCATGTTTTCAAACTCTTCTCAAGGACAAGAATCCACTGGTTATTCCTAAGAAAGGGAATTACCTATCCAGCTTTATGTAAACAAAGCAGAAAAGGACAAAATTAAAAATACAAGCTGTTTTCTAAATTTTTTCTAAGTCACCACATCATAAAATATATCCACAATGTCAACACAATGGCCTAAGGTCTATCTCACCATGTAGCTTTAGCCTAACAGATAGCATCATTGTACTGAAACGGTCAACCTCACAGACAGCACGGGTCTGAAGTAGTGACTCTTTTTGCTCCATTTTGTGTGCTGACAAACTAAGCTTACACACTGAAAATGGCAATAAAGGGATGGCCCTTGTGTATTTGTTTCCTAATCCTATTTGCATTAATGACTCTTCACCAAAAGACAAACAGTACTAAAGAAGTATCTCCAGGTCACTGTTGCAATTGGGATCCAGGCAGAAACTTGGACCACATGTGTGCGCGCACACACAGAAACCTATACATTCAGTACAATAGAGTCAGGATCTAGCAAATCACAACCACATGAAATCCTGAAGAACACAAATTCCATTCCTAAATTCCTTGGTACACAGAGTCCACATATTTTTAAAATAAAACAACTCTAGTATTTGGGCCACCGAAAATTCTTTTAACCAAAAGCTAAAGTCTGCTAAAGCATAATTGGCAGTAATTAAATAAAAGAAATGTAACAGGTTACTCTGCAAAATGATAATCTTAAAAAAAAATGGTATGTTGTAAAACAACTGAAATGTGAGAAAATGAAACAGCTGGTAGATATCTAGAAAAGAGTTTAAAAAATCACTCAGTATATACGGCATAGAAGATATAAACGCTTCTTCAAAGTCCAAGATATCTAAACAAAAACCAACAGTAAATAAAAGGTTTCTACAGAGCCTAACGTATTTATTTACATGCAGCATCTATTTCAGCTTAGTTTTTTAGACTTTTTAAATAGCAGGCTTTGTACCATTTCTTTTACTGTAATTACAAAGATAACACATTCATTATAGAAATTTCAAACAATATGCAAATATAACTTAAAAGTAAAAGTCCTCTATAATCCCACTCTCCAGAGATAACCACTGTTAATAGCTTTACAACTCTTCTTCAAATTTAAATGAATATACTAATTATAGTATGCATTATAGACAAATTATAAATAAAATATTTTTTTAAGAAAGGATCATTCCACATATACCGTATTCTGCAAGGTTCCTTTTTTCAACTTATTGATATTTATCTTTAAAATCTTTTTCTGTACCTAAACACAGATATCACTTTTTTTAATGGCTACAAAGTATTCTATTACATGAACAGACCAAAATTTATTTAACAGTCTCTTACTGATAGATGTTTGAGTGGTTTCCAATTTTTTGTTATTAAAAGCAATACAGCAGTTACATCCTTGTGTATATGTATTTAAATTATTTCTGAAAGCTGAATTCCTTGAAGTAGATTTTTGTTAGGGGAGAGAGTCACAGAATATGCTAAACTTTTATTTTTAATTACTCACTTAGGTTTATGTCATACTACGAAAAACTGTCAATGTTGCAATTGCTTTAATTGATAAATTATTTTGATTTTCACCTTTAATACTTTTTTAAGAATTGAGTCTACTCAAAATTAATTGTATAGAAACAAAAAGGAATGTTTTAACACATTCTTGATCGCTTATTAGAAAATCTGCTTTGTTTCCATTCTATATAAAACTATTCCAGTTTTAAGAAATTTTATGTATCCCAAAGATTATTCAAATACTCTTAAATCCCACATTAGACTTGGAAGTTCTTTAACTCAGATAGATTCACTGTAATCACACTTTCTTGTTTGTCTTCCAAAAAAGGAAAAAAACACAAGGATCCCCATCACACATACAGTTTCAAAATCCAAACTCCCCCAAAAATCTTACAAAACTGTCACTCCTAAATAAGGGCATAAGAAACTCAAATACAGAAAGTCATGACATTTAGAGTCTGATTTCCAGCAAATCACCCAGGCAGGACACATTTCATAGCAAACAAAATACTTGCTGAAAAATATAGTTACCAGGGCAACCATACTGACCTTTTATGTTTTATTTATCAATCATATTGCTGAATTAGTCTCATTCTCGGAAACAAAAGAGAAAAACGTATTATAAACAATGATAATTAATTAAGTGTCCTGTGTTCCTGGCAAATCTATGTTTATCCAACAGACATGCTATTATCTGTTTCTTAGTTTTTGTCTAGGCAAAGGACATAGATGGCAGATCTCAAAGAGGCATACACACGTTACTGACATTAAACTTGATATTCTTGATGGAGAAAGTATGAGGGTCAATTCTCAGCAGACACTCAGACACACTTGGGAATTCTGTTGCTACTACATCATCACAACTGCCTAGCACCTAGTAGGAACTTACTCGCAAAATATGGAATGAATAAAACCTAGAATAGGCAACCACCAAGTAAGAGGAAGATATCTGCAAACAACAGTTATGACAAGGGGTTAATATTCAAAATATATAAAGAAGTCATACAACTCAGCACCAAACAAAGAATCCAATTAAAAAATGGGCAAAGGACCTGAACAGACACCTCTCCCAAGAAGAAATACAAACAGCCAACAGATACCATGTTTTGCCATGTATAATGTGCACCCATGTTTTTACCCCAAACTTTTAGGAAAAAAATTTTTCGTTTTAATTTTTTAATTCAATTTTTTATTTATTTGTTAGAAACAAAACCAATTATCATATTCCAGAAAATTATTTTGCCTATGGATATTGTTGCTTTCTAGAGTTCACTTTTAATGCATAAGCATAAATAAAAGAATTAAAAGTATTCATATAGATATGGAATTAGTACTACCCATGTATAACATGCACCCTTGTTTTTCCCTCAAAAATTTGGGCAAAAAAGTGTGCATAATATACGGCAAAATACAGTATCTGAAAAGATGCCCAACCTCATTAGGAAAATCCAAACCAAAACTCCAATGAGATACCACCTCATACCTGTTTGAATGGCTATCATCAACAAGACAAGTAATAACAAGGGTTGGAGAGGCTGTGGAGAAAAAGGAATCATCATTCACTGCTGGTGGGAATGTAAACTGGTACAGCGACTAGAGGAAACAGTGTGGAGGTTCCTCAAAAAATTAAGAATAGAATTACCATATTACTCAGTAGCCCCGTTTCTGGGTATCTACCTGAAAAACTCAGAAACATTTATTTACAAAGATATATGCACCCCTATGCTTATTGCAACATTATTCACAGTGGCCAAGACATGAAAACAAACATAAAAGTGTCCTTCGATAGATAATTAGATAAAGAAGATGTGGTACATATATACCGTAGCGTACTACTCAGCCATAAAAAAAAAGGTGAAATATTGCCATTTGTGACAATGTGGATGGATCTTGAGAATATCATGCCAAGTGAAATAAGTCAGAAAAAGTCAAGAGCCATATGATTTCATTTCTATGTGGGATATAAAACTGAAAGCAACAGATGAACAAACAAAAACAAAAAACAAACAAAAATTCATAGACACAGACAACAGGATGGTGGTTACCAGAGGGAAGGAGGTCCATGGTGGTAAAAAGTAAAGGGGTCAAATACATGGTGATGGAAGACTTGGCTTTGGGTGGTGGGCCCACAATGCAATATACAGATGATGTACCATAGAACTGTACACTTGATATTTATATAATTTCATTAACACTTGATACTTACATAATAAGTAATATAGATACTTACATAATTTCATTAACTAATGTCACCCCAATAAATTTAATTAAAATTAATTTTTAAAAATTTAGAATATATGCATGAATGAATAAATCCACTTATCTTTAAAATTAGTTTATAAGATCAGAAATTCCAAACATTTCACTATTTAAGATCTACTTTTTTTTTTTAAAGTCCCAAATAATATTCTCATCTAATCAAAAGCCATTTCCATTTAGGAATAGATAAGCCTATTTATTTTTATCATCCTAGAATACAGCTATACCTGCTTGAACCTGGCACAGAGTGAGAAAACTGTGGAGAAGAAAGAAAATGGTATAGGATTCCTAGTGCCCAAAATGAGATTCATCCATAATCCTGATCAAGGAGATAGCAAAGTACAGAAAAGAAAGCCCTGGGGCTTAGTCTGGCTTTGGGTTCCATGAATAAATCACTTCACGCTTCGGAGCCTCAGTTTCCTTGCTTACAAGATGAGGAGGTTAAGTCTGTATGATCCCTAAGGCCCTTCCAGCTCTAACTGTCCATGATACTAACCTGCCTTGCCTCTGAAAGAGAAGAAGGTATCAAGGACACCTATGTAACAAAATACAACTTTTCCTGGGAAAGAGGAACATTCAGTCAACTGCCCAAGGAAGCCAATCTTTAAGAGCCAAGGGGACTGTGGTCACTACCATGTGTTTTCCAACCTCAGCTGAATGCTCTCTATAATCTTCTTAGTTCCTGCAGAGGGTCTGAAATACCTCTGATTCTCCCCCTCCTGCTTCCAAACCCTCACAGTTCCATGGACAGTCAGCAGGTACCACATGGGCTCCAGCTTTCCCAAGGAAGTCCTCCCTCCCACAAGTCCTCAGCTCTCCAGCACACAGTCTTAACTTACATCCAATCCTTGTCCTCAAAGACCCCTTAACTCCATCTCAGCGAGGAAAAAAACTCTCTCCTCTCTAAGCAAATTCTTTGTCATTAGTCTCATGGTCCTTGCTCCATCAATGATCAACTCTCTCTTCCTTATCTTCAATCCTCCTCTGTACTAACTCTAATTTTTTTATATATATGAACGTTCTCAAGTCTCCCTAATGTAAAAATATACATATTATAACACTTCCCTCAGTTCTACATCTCCTTTTGCCCACTTTCTTCTCTCTCATCTTTCCTTTACCAGCCAAGCCTCTTAAAATTCTTGACTACACTCCCTCTTCCTGTTCTGCACTCCCCATTTGCTCCACCCACTCCATTTGGTTTCCACACTCACCCAGCCCTGAAATTCTTAGGCAGATTGTCCCCTACAAATGCCTAAACACCACAGCCGCGAATGGCCTCCTTTATCTTATCTGACCTTCTCGTAGCATTTGACAGTGCTTCTCCCTTCCTTTCTTAGAACACTTCTTTTTTGGATCCCAAAACAAAAGGCCTTTCCTCATGTTACTCCAAATCTCTGACAATTCCCTCTTCATTCCTTTCATTGGTTTGTCTTCTATTTCTCTGTAATTGTTGATGTTCCCTGAAGTTCCTTCCTAAGCTCCTCTTCTCGTTTCACCCAGTATACACATTCTTAGGAGATCTCATAAATAATAACTCATTCTTCAAGATTTCAGCAATGACCAGGGTTCCAAATGAATGCTGTAGAGTGCTGCAAGATAGGTCCATCTGAATGTGCCAGAGCCTGTTTAAAGACTTAATCCCCAACACTGTCCATCTTCTAAACTACCCATCTTGGTTAGTGAACCTATCACCCACCTAGATGGCTAAGCCAGATCTTGATCATTAATCTAAACTCCTTTCCTCTCACATTCAGTCATGAAATTCAACCCCCAAACATAACTTGAAACCAACTTTCTCCTAAAATGCATAGCAAGTGCTTTAAATCTCAGCTAGTCGTCCATAGCTTCTCCCTAACTGTGCTCCTAACTGTGGCTCTAATTCTCCCGATCCATTTCACACACAGCCAGTATGATTCTCCCCACTCCCTACTGACACGCTCCATGGGATAAAGCCCAAATTCTTCACTATTACCAAGTTTGTCCTTCATGATCTAACCCCCATGTACCTTTTCCAGCTTCACCTTTAGCTGCTCACACAAAGGCTTCCCACTCAGCCAAACTATTTGCAGTTCCCAGAGCACCCTTTATTTTTTATGTTTCCGTATCTGTCCACATACTATCTCTCTACCTGGAAAAACTCCTAATATCATCTGTATGGCTACCTCCAAACTATCTTTCAAGACCCAACTCAAGGGACACCCTGAAAGTCTTTCCTGACTCAAAGTCTCCATACTGAGTTAGTACTCCACTTGTATGCTTCTGCTGTACTCCTAAACTATGTGTATTATGGTTCTTAGCACATAGCATTATTGTTGTTGTTGTTTACTATCTCCCATATAAAAATCTAAAATATAAGTCTGTGGAGGGAAGAGACCCTACATAATTCATCTTTGTAAATCTAGTACTTAACACAGTGCCTAACACATAGCAGGTTACACACATACCCACAATCACAGAGAGATGTATATAGTATTTACTCAAAAGGCATTAGAAGGCCGAGGATAAAAATTTATAGTCGCATTAATATTAACTCCTGGAAAAACACTACACCCTGAAATTTCTCTGTATTTACTATAGCTTTCTTGAGTTGAGTCACAGGACAATTTCAAAACTTGTCATTGGAAAGAGAGGCAGAAGACCTATGACCTTATTTCTCTTATTAGTCAATTTCACTTGAGAAGTAGTTGTTGTGCAATAGACATCAAAAACTCCATTAAAGAGTTAGTTCTGTCAATGAGCTTACAGTCTCACAGAACCTGTGCAATATTCAATAAAAGGTTTCTTGTAAAGTTTTCATATATCTATACATACACATACATATATAGACATATATATGCATTTCTGTGCATCAATATGGTGTAAAATGTAATAAAACAATAGTACCACACAAAAAATTTGTTATCAAATAGAATATTCATTTCTTATGTTAAGTTTTGAAAGTTAACTCATGTCCTTCTGCTTTCTGTCAGTTTTGTTAGTTATTAAACTTCAAATTATTGGCACTGGAGAAGCAGTGAACATACAATAATTATTTTGTATTTTTCTTTCTCATTCTCTATAATCTTTAAATCCACAGTATCTCAATCCAACTGACGTCAGTCAGTAAATCCAGTCTGCCTCAACTTTTCTCTAAAACTCTTAAAACTACTTGAATGAGGTGTTGAGCAGCTGTCAGTTATGGATTTGAAAATAAAAAAGAGCCTGAAAATTGTATGTTCAATATAAAAAGATTAGGTGAAGCAATTCAGAATGTTTAAGAACTTTAAATCAAGTTAAAAGCAGTTACTATGGCCAGACCTCATGAAGCTCCGCTTAAAAGTCACATTAACCTGGCAGTCAAAACTATTTAAAATGAATAATGTTTTTTTCACATTTCATTCACTTGCAGTATCACGCACACACAAAAAAAAGATAACAATGTGAACTGGCATACGGCAGTACAGTCATGTAACAGTAACCTTCAAGATTTAGCTTTCTAAGGACAAAGCTAGAGCTATTAATCCGTGCACTAGGATGAGCTATACCCCTCTAAGGCCAAAAGGGATAATTCTTCAAATGAAGAAAGGACAATTAAGATATTAAAGAATCTTTTAGACATGAAAAGCAAGAGAAATGCACAATTTGGATGCATCACAATAGCTGAGTCCAAGATTCAATACAAATCTATTAAATTTGGAATGAATGTCAATAGCCTAACTCAACCCCTCTTCCAGCCTCCTCTCACCAGTTAATGCTGTTGATGAGCATGACAATTTGGCATCTTAATTTGTAATCTAGACTACGCCACCCTATATGGTAACAACTAGCAGTGTGTGGGTATTTAAATTTCAATTAATTACAAGTAAATAAAATTTAAAATTCATCTTATCAGTTGCCACTAGCCACATTTCAAGTGTTCAACACTCACATTCGGCTACAGGCTACTATACTGGACACCACAGACAGACATTATTTCCACCATCAGAGAGAATTCTATTGAACAACACTGGAGAGGCATGGCTGGAAAAATAGATGCTAGAGATGCTAGACTAGCCAGCTCAAGTTTCAGAACTCCGCTGCTAAATTGAGCTACTTTCTGATCATACTGCTTATAGAATAAGACCAGTCATCTCCTAAAGATAATATAGAAAAATTCCACCAGGATGTATCTTTTACATGGAAGAGGTATAAGGAAATGCAGAAAACAACTCAGCAGGGTACCATATTAGGCCGGAGCTATACTCTCAATACTCAACTGTAAATCAAAATGCTCCCACTCATCAATTTAATTTGTGACTCCTGCTGACTAATATTCACTAAGAAACCATGCTCAGTCTTTCTGGACCTTGCACAGTATGTTGAAAACCAGGATGCAAACATTAATCTACCTAAAGAATAAGAGTTGCCAGTAAGTTGACCTAGATTCCTCCTGCCATCCTGAAAGTACACCCTGTGCTACATTAGGATTTGTTTTTGTTCTCTGGTGGAAGTTGTTAAAAAAGAGTGCACTTCCAGAAAAAAATAGCTTCCGTCCATCCTCCCTCCACACTTCAGCCTGCCAAAGCTGAAATTCATTCATTACATAAAATAAGGAAAAGTTGGGAGGTTCATTAATTTGTTCTTTATTCAACATCACTACCTCAATAATTTTAAAAAACATGTTAATATACACAGGCTGAACAGGTTCTCCACAGTTCCCTATGCTATGGTAAAGGCACAATTTGGTGCGCTGTTATACTACAATGAGAACTGGAGTCATTGTACTATAGTACAGTACATTCCAGTCCAAAAATCTGGCATGATTCCAGGGCTGCCACATCCTAGTTATGTGACTGTTACCTAAATCTAATGTCATTCTTATACTACCTCCTCCCTAGAATTCATTCACTTCCAAGAGGATCCTCCCAGTTCCTGACTCTTCAGCAATTTGACAACTTTCTAACCCACATGAACCCTGCTTATCGTTCACTTACTACTCCCTCCTCCTTCAGCAACATTAATCTCCAGTCCTCTGACTAGTCCTTCCTAGTGTTCATCACACAGTTCCTTATCTTGTCCCCTAAAAACACACCTTCTTTAAGTTTCTACCTCTATGCACCATCTCTTCAGGATCTCACATACACTTGTCTTCAGCACCTAACACAACGTCTGACACACATTGGGCATTTCAACACATTTATATCAAATAAATAACTGAGTCAATGTATAATATAGAATTTCAACTATTAACATATTACAGATGACTTTCAAATTTCATTTCTAGTTCTATTCCCAACTTCTCTCCTAAACTCTAGCACCACGTTTCAAACTACCTTCTAAACATTTCCACCATGTCCTTAATGGTTGCTCAAGTTTAACATATCCAAAACCAAGCCCATTGTCTTCCCTTATTAAATCCACCATGTATTTTTTATTTCTGTTCATTAGCCATTCTTTTAAGCTACACAAGTTCAAAATCAGAGTACACCCTCATTTCCAGTCCTTATTTTTTCTCAATCCCCATTCTCCAGTCTGCCACCAAATCCAATCAATTCTACCTCCATTCTTCCTCAACTGCCCTAGTTACTTGAATTATTATACCCTTAACCAATCTCTTATTCTAACTGATCACAAACCATTGCCAGATTCATACTCCTAAAGCACCATCTGATGTTACTTCACTGCTCAAAATCCTTTCCATACTTCCCTATGACCTCCTAAATTAAATCTAAACTTAGCATTCATATTTTTCACAATCTGGACCTGAGCTATCTTTTGCTAATCTCCTCCCTCACTAGCCATTTTAGCTTTCATTCTCCCTCAAGCTGGAATGTCCCCTCTTTCCATCTTTCTTGGTGGAAATCTTGCCCATCGTTTCAAGACGTCATTTAAATGAAAAGCTTTCTAGACACTCCAACTCCGTGTTAGCTCCCTCCTTTCTCTCTCTCTCTGATGGAAAGACAGAGATGGCAGTGATCCGAAATCCCAGCTCCCTGTCACTTACCTGCTGTGGCTACAGTGGCATTCCTTCTCACTACCTGCGGCTCTGGCCTCAGCCCTGATATGCTCTCAGTAAACTGTCATTCTCTCCAGCCTTATTGTTCTGAACCTGAAATGACTCTATTTCAGGCCCTTGGTTTTCAAACCTTTTTCAAAAGATTTAAACACTTTTTTTTCAAAGGGGGTGCTACAGAGATCCGATAGATAAATGTAGATCTTCTCTTGTTTTTGTTTTTTTAATCCTCACCGGAGGACCTGACTATTGATTTTTAGAGAGAGGGGAAGGGAGGGAAAAAAAGGAGAAACACACCGATACGGGAGAAACATCAAATGGTTGCCTCTCAGTGCGCTCCCGCCATGGGGCGGTGGCGGTGGGGGCGGGGGGGGGGGGGGGGCGCCGGTGCTTTCGCACCCCATGACCCTATGGTTTACAGGAGGCTGCTCCAGCCAACTGAGCCACACTACCCAGGGCAGATTTTCTCTCGTTGAAATGGCAGAGCTTTGGGAACTAGCAGCAAGTAAATGTTATAAAATGAATTTAACTCTTATCAGTTATTCCATTATAAGTAGGTTATATATTCATCTTTTCTGTAAGTTTATTCTTTTCTTGCTCCTTTAATACATGAAAACTTCAGGTCAAAATCTTCAAGGCGATGATCCTATCTTAAAAAATCCTAGCACCTTGAAAACTGTTCTATTAAGTGTAACTCTTTATGCAATTCACTTTATGAAACAAGAAGAGAGATGTAATCATAGACAAATTAATATAAAAGTGGGAGATATTTTTAGTTTAAATGGTGAAGTAAAGTTCTGGTACTAAACTAAAATTCTAACTTTCTAGACTTGATTCATGCTAATGCATGAATGGAATGTAATACTTGATGAATAACACTTTAAGAGGAAAACAAAACTGAATGGGATGGTTATTTAAAGAATCATAAACTCATTTTCATGCAAATGACCAGAATAATGAAATAAGCAATCCTGCCAATGGGACCTAGAAGCAATTGTTTTTAAATAAGATGTGTGAAACATTACCCACCTAATTCTAGAAGAAATCGATTAACTAATCTCTTCTCTTTCTTGGGGAATATCAATCATATCCTATACATTAACAAACTGACAAAACTTGTGTTTCAATGATATAATTTTTCTTGAATATCACTATCAAATCATTTACTGACAGCAGGCATACTGATAAAGATATATTTACCAAGATTTATGTTAGAAAGACTTTAATGCCTCTAACTTAAAGGACTTCTTAAGAAGGCAACCCCCTAAAAAAAAAAAACTTACCAACAAAGGGAAAATAGTACATGGAAGATATGTCATTCCACTCAAAACCTCAACTAACTGCAATAATTCACACACAATGCCTAAGAAATGCACGCTGTGTAACCTAAGACAATACAGAGCTACACAACTACAAGGAAGTTTTGATAAAATGCTATGATTCTCCATAATTCAAAGCATTTAAGGCACCAAACACAGTCTAGGCTGGTTGCATGCCTTAGGCAGGGAAGAGAATTCTAATAGATGGATGGCAATATGAAGGGAACACTTTAGAAATAGGCCATAAAAAAACAAGTTATGATAGGTCCTCCTGCCCCTCCCAGTACTGTCAGGAAGGGAGAGTTATTGAGCAGACATCACTTAGGACAGTGAGAAAAAGGCTGGCTTACCCCCGCCCCTCAAAAAAACACCTTTACAAGGTCACAGATATATCAGTGTCACTAATGCATTTTTAAAATATTACAGCAATAAACTCTGGTTAGAATGGGTTCCACCTCTATATTCACAGGAAAGAACAAACTTCTCCTAAATTAAAAGGTAATGTTAACAAACTCTCTCCCTCTGCGTGCATATAAAATTCTCTCATCTTTCATGTAAGACCAACAGGAAATCTTTCAGTTTAAAATTAGATTAGTGTTAGGTAATTAACTTTATAAGCTTAATTTTGCCACAGTTTTATTTAGCACCAACTAGTCACACAAATAGTGGGAGCATCTCCACAAAACAGACTGCCTTACCCATCTCATTTTTTCAAAACACAACAAGCCATTTCTCATGTTTGATCCAACTACTGTGATCTATTTTTTTATCTTGTAGCTACTGACTCCACATATTATCTTTATTACTGTACAGGAAAATGGTTACCCTGAGGTTTAAATTTCCCTATGTTCACCACACCTCTCCTGAGAATATATCTCAGTTTTAAGAAAAGATTCTGATGAAAACTCAGATGAAGAGAAACAGATGACCTCAGAGATAAGTGTCTTGGTTTGTTGCTTCAACTCTAAAATGCAATAAGGCCTTAGCAATGACTCAAAGTCCAGCCATTCCAGGACCGCAGAGTGACTAAGTAAGTGGAAAGAGGTTTTCATACCTGGGCTGATGGTCTAAAATCTCTCCAGTGATTGCCCAACAACCAACTATGAACAAACACACTAAAAATTAGTCCTTTTGGCTATTGAAAATTCAGGCATGTTGATAGCTCTTCATCTACAATGAGAAAATAAACAACTCCTAAGAATTATAGTTCTAAAAGTTGATAGAGACAACCACTACATTAAATTCATAAACACAAAAGCCCAGTACAAATTCTTTACCCCAACTACCAGGATTCATAACAAATGAAAAAAAAAGAGACCTCACACATGTTGGAAGTCAGGCTGTGTAGCAGGAAAATGGTGAGTGAATAAACAATGTTGAGTGATTTATTTTTATACTGGCATTCAAAGACTGAATTAATATCATTATGTTCTCTGTTCATATTTATGCTGAAAGGGCTAGAAATGATTTAATGGTGGTGGCTATCTCATTTCCATTTCATTCACTGCTTCAACAAATGTTTATTGAGCACATACTCTGTAGGGCATTGTGCTCTATGCTGTTAAAGAAGCAAAGAGAACAACAGTCCCTCCTGTAGAAAGGCTAGGAGACATATATCCATCTTGAAGAACAGTATAAATGTCATAGAATGGCTAGAGAAATTGTCATGGAAGCTGAAAGGAAAACATTACATTCAGGCTGGCAATCAGAATTTGAAAAAGAAACACCAGACCTGAGTTTCTATGTACACATAGTATCTTAAGCATGCTGACATGGAAGACCAGAGGGTAAGACATTTCTGCTGTTGAAAACAAGTTGTACAAATATGAAATGCACAGGTATACAGAAGGAACTTGGGGCAATTCAGAGAAGGATGCTTGACAGGAAGGAAGAAGAAAGTCAAGAAAAGTCCTTAGGGAAGTACACAAGAAAGGCACAAATAAAAGGCACCTAACCAACCTGAAAAATCATGGAAGTCTGTTTGCAAAATCACTGCTTGAGCTGGATCTCAAAAGACACATAGAAGTCAGACATATAGGTAAGGGTGATAAGGGTGTTTCAGGAGGAGATGGTAACACATAACAGCAGAGAGGCCTGTGAGAGCATGGCTTATGCAGTACATGTTTACTTTGGTAAAGAACACAGTGTGTAGTACCTAAAGCAAGTCCTGAAGTGTGTACAGATGGCCAGAGATGAGCTTGAGAGGAACACAAGTCAGGTGAGGAAAGGCACCATTGGCCATGCTGAAACAGTGCAAGATTCATCCTTAAGGTGCCAAGGAAACATGTATTCTAAGCAAGAAAGTGACAATCTAATGAGTATTTTAGAAAGATCTGGCTAGAAGTAGTATTAAGGATGCATTACAAGGGATGAGACTAGGGGTAAACAGACCAATAAAGGGGCTATTATATCAATTTAAATCTTTCATCATCTTTAAATGAGAATAAAGATAAATTAAAATAGTGGTGGTGAAACAGACAGGAGTGAATGCAAGAGATAGGTAGTATTCAGTGACTAACAGAGAGGTAAAGGATAGCAAAGGAGAGAATACCCTAAAATGTCTCCTAGATATGTTTAACTCATTTGGTCAATGGTGGTACCCTTCTCCTCAATAGTAAATACAAGATAAAGGGATGTTTGAGGAGAAAAGATGTTAAGTTCCATTTTAGACATCTTGAATTTTAAGGAAATATAGTTAAGTGTTTAAAATTATGGGTTTTGAAAATAGCTCTGGTTCTGCTACTTATTATTTGTGCCTCTTGGATGAGTGATTTATCATACTCTCAACTTGCTCATCTGTAAAATGAAGCAAGAGGGGTAACTAGTCATAAGGTGACAGTGGGAATTAAATAAGATCATGAATGAAGACACTAAATGACAATTGCTGCTTTGTCAGTAATATTATTTGAGGGAACATCCAGACTGAAATGTCCAAAAGACAGTTTGAGAACATAGTCTGAAGTTTAGATGCAAAAGACTTAGACTGTATACTCTAAGTACACCACCACTTTAAAAGGGGCAAGTAGAATTGGGGCAGTGCATCTTGGGAAACAGATTCACCAATTTAGTGGATGAGGAGAAGGGTAAAAATGACTGATGAGAAACAAAATAAGGCATCATTATTAAACGTCAGAGACACACATTCCATTATATGAAAGGAGCAGTCCCTACTTTCATCTAAGTAATTTGGTGAATTAAATGAAAAAAATTGATACAGAATTCTTCCGACTGCCCAAAGAGAACTATTACCTTGGAAGGAAGAAATAGAAGAGATAGGAAGATAGTTCAAAAAAAGAAAAGGCTTCTAAAGTGAAATAAAGCCAGGTGGGGGCAATTCACCAAAATAAATGAGAACTCAGGATTTGTCAAATAAAGAGACAGAATATAAACATATCTTAACACAGCTTGTGGAATGTATGGGAAAAAAAGAATACTATCTATTATTTTTTCAAAAGGACAAATACAAAGGATATATGAAAAAGGAACGAAATTGGCTACTATAGCAAAATGGATGAGAATGAGCAAAAAGGAAGGAAGTGAGATTTCTTTATAAAGTTTTAATTTTTGAGCCTTGTTGTTTATGAACTTATGAACACAATACTCTGCCCTCAGTAAGATCTCATTTAAAGGCAAAAAAAAAAAAAAGGCAAAAAGGTTTGAGCTTTACTTGGTAGATCTGTTGTCTACAGTACACTCAGTAGATTAATTCCAAAACAATTTTGTATTAACTATAAGACATTGGTGTGACTGGGAAACAAGGTTCTCACCAAGGGCGAAGACAGATACAAATAAGGAATAGAAAAAGGAAAGAAATTTTGGGCTGTTAGAATGGAATTGAAAGCGTCAGTACAAATTCATGATTTAAATGAATAAATATAAAGAAAAAATATATAAATTTATATAAAAATAATGATGTATATTATATATGTATATGTGTGTGTGTGTGTGTGTACAGGCATACCCTAGTTCTGTCCATTGAAACAAACACAAGTCAATAGCAATGAGCATATCTCCTTGGTATATAAACACTAAAAGAAACCAGGACACCTTGGAGGAATAGCTGATTCCAGGTCTGGGGGCAGAGAAAATACCATGTGAGCTTAGACATCTTTTGACATAAAGTAAGAAAGTTCTTAAAAATTAACAGAGATATATCAAAAGTTTATAGGACTAGACCAAAGGGATTCCCACTGGCCAAATTTGACAGTAATGATATTTAATCACACTAAATTTTTTTTTAATCTATGAGTTCTTTGTGATTTAAAAAAAAAAACAGACAAAAAGGGGGAAAGGCAAACTCTTCTTTAAGCAAGACTACCTCTATTCAATGCAGGAGAACGACAGAATTAGAAAAATCAGAATTCTGAAAACACCAGTATAATATTTGACTCAGGCAAGATTTATCAATGCTGCTAAAAACAGTAGGTAAAGTGTTATGAGAGAACAGGCCTTTCAGTCTCAAAATTTCCTACAAATTACTTATCAATTACAAAAAGCCATAAATAGAAAAATCTGTAAATCCACCTAAAGTAACTAAACTTGTATCATTAACCAATGTATCAAACTTACCATCAACAATAATATGACAAACTGATATTACATCCCTTTTGATGTGATTCTATAAGAAGGTGGCAAAGTGGCAACATGAGCTATGCAGTGTTCTTGCCTACAATTACAATCTGAATCGAACTACGAGGAAACAATCAATCTGTAGAGTCTGTGGGACATTCTATAAAATAGCAGGTCTGGACTCATCAAAATGTCAGTGCCTCAAAAGAACAGGTATTGAGTAGGGGAATGGTTCTAGATTAAGAAAGAGACATGAAAACCAAATACAATATGTGATTTCTGACAAATTCTAGAGCAGGGAAGACAAGGAAACATATTTCACTGGGGACAACTAGGGAAATTTGCATATGGACTAGAGATTAAATATTAAATCAATGAGAAATTTCTTGAATGTAGTAATAGTACTGAGGTTACATAGGTAAATGTCCTTATTCTCAGGAGTTATGTATGAGCTGAAGGGTTACGATGCCTTCTTCAACTTGCTTTCATGTGGTTCAGGGGGAAAAAAAAAGGTATCTTTGTCCACATTATTTAAAGAGTTAGAGATAAAGCAAATAGGCAAAATGTTAACAGCTGATGAGTCTAAAGAAGTGTAGAAGCATTCATTGTACTTTCAACCTTTCTGTTGTTCTGAAATGTTTCAAAGTAAAAGTTAAAAAAAAAAATAGTATATAAACTTCTGGAAGACAGAGATCAACCAGCCCACTATAAATGCACCTAACATAGTGCCTACTATAAAAGCAGATACTCAATTTATTGTTTTTTAACTTAATCTGTACTGTATTTTTTTTCCATTACCATTTAGTCCCCTTATAGGCCCCCCGCCCCGCCCCCCAGCAATCACCACACTGGTATCCCTGTCTATTTGCCTAATCCCTCCACTCCTACCCTCCCCTCACCACCCCCATCCCTGCCAGCTGTCATCCTGCTCTCCATCAATGAGTGATACTCAATTTAAAAAAAAAAAACTTTTAAATTCTCATTTTTCTATTAAGTGCCTTATGGATTAGCTACAGAAACATAAATTCTTTATTTAAATATAGTGTTTTAGCCTTGGCTGGTATGGCTCAGTGGAGTAAGTGCTGGCCTGCAAACCAAAGTGTCGCTGATTCGATTCCCAGTCAGGGCACATGTCTGGGTTGCAGGCCAGGTCCCCAGTTGGGGGCGTGCAAGAGGCAACCACACATTGACGTTTTTCTCCCTCTCTTTCACCCTCCCTTCCCCTCTCTCTAAAAATAAATAAATATTTTAAAAAATAAATATAGTGTATTAAAATATAGGAGGCTAGGTAAAAAAGTATTCTCTCTGTTAAAAGACCCAGATATTTGAGATTATAATCATTGCCAGTTTCTCCAACATACTAGATGATTCCACTTACTTACCAAAAAAATTTCAACTCCAGATCATTCTCCGATTTTACCTTAGAGACCATTGAGTACATCTTGAATTAATCCTATCAGCATGGTATTTATGTTTCAGTATTCCCAAACATGTGAGAGATTTACAAATGTGATTAGTAGTAACCAAAGACATAATCTCCATCACTACGTAGTGGCTATTTTAATAAAAGCCATGTATATATACTTAATAAAGCTATATATTCATATATATGAAAGTTCTTTTTCAAGTTATGTTCATATATATGATCTTATTTTATTTTTAACACCCTGTAAGATAGGTTGTTTTTGCTGTTTCTAACTCACGAGTAAACCATTAGATTTCATCATTCTGTAACCTAAGCTGGGTATTCAATTGGCCACCTTGGCCCAGAGATGGAGAGATTCGCTTTAGAAAAGGGAAATGAACAGCAACTAACATTCATTTGATTACTAACCAAACTAAAGAAAGGAAACAGAGGTCTCCTCACAAAGATGGGTGCTTGTAAGATATGCACGAGGAAAAGTGAAGTTCAGTGTCATTTAAGCTAATCTCTATTTGAACCTTTTAAGAGATAAAACCATTTGAGCAGTAATTTAGTACTCAATTAACTTGGGTTTTTTTTTTCTCCCTATCTTTCAAGTTTTCCCTGTGTAAGTAAGGGTTTCTGCAAGAGAAATTAAAGCAATGTTCCCTTCCTATTCATAAGAGACAATCAATATGATGACTTGTAGGGAGGTCTGGGTGGCTTGGCTTACCATAGGCATATTCAGAAAACAGCCAAATACATACCGCATTTTAACATACGACCTTTTCCCCAAGACCATCCCACAATATGATAATCAAGTTTTCATATCACTGAATTACTGTGCTACATATCCATCTACTAGCAAAAGCTGAACTATGCAGAGGAAGGATCCAGACAAAGGAGAGGGGAAAAAAAAAAAAAAGCATGAACCGTAGCAGGTATTATTACCAGATAAAGGCTTTGAAAAGATCCTTAAGATAACAAGTTTAGCAATTAGCCTGAGAAACAAAGGTTTCATTATTTTTTTTTTAAGCCAGGGACAATTCACGGAGGATGTTATCAACTAAAATGCAATCTGCTGTGACGCTGGAGACTACAGTGTTTAGCTAGACAGCACTGCTCCCAAAGGCCCATATATTTAAAACATTGGCTTATATAAAGCCCAGGGTTTTAGCCCACTTCCCTTCTGGCTTCCCACTTCTTAGTAACTAAACATACCAAACATGAGCACTAAAAACTCTTCTAAGGTGGTTCATATTTTAGATCATCTTCAGTGTTGTTGATCTCATTTATGGCAAGTCATCAGCTCCAGATGAGGCTCTCTGACTCTGATCCTTCTGAAGTCTTCCTACTCCTAAAAGACTTACTTTTTTGTCTGAAAAGTCTTATTTTGACAGCTTGTTATTTGCCCTTATTCAAACAGGTACCACCAAAAAGGTGTAATATACTTTCAGCACTCTGAAGTTTAAAATCTTCAGTAAAATAACGGCCAGGATAATATCTACACATTCTGGCTTACTGTAAAGAAACACACACACACACACACACACACACACACACACACACACACACACTCTCACACACACACACACTCTTGTAAAGCAGAAAAAGAAGTGTCTATGTTGGAGTATATTTTAGATAAGGATGTGCCAGTTAAACTGAAAGATACAAAGGGAAGGTGAAGGTAGGCAAAGAAAATCAGTTGTTCTACAGCTATAATCCCAAACAGGTAAGAAAGCAGTTTTATGCAAAGGCAACCAGCTGAAGACTGATCAGTGGAACCACTTTCTTCCTCCTGTTCACTGGAGAATCATCAGTCTTCCAGTCCCATCAGAATTGGGCTAAAAAGTAATGAGAAATGAGGACAATTACAGATGGGGTGAAACAGCAATTGAGGAAGAAACAACGTAAAGACAAGAGAGTGTGCATTTTGAATCTGAGGCAAGAAGCAAAAATTTGAGATTAGGTTTTCTGAAAGGGAAGTGTTGTGATCCTGTCCAGAAAAGAATTTAAATTGCAGTAGGTAGACACATTCTGACTAGTGGCAACTGGGTCAGGGGAACTGGCTAAGGAAGCTTTTGCTAGGAAAACATGATTTGGAGAGGAAGGATGTTGAAGCTTCCAGAGAAATGCTGTGGAGAAACAATCAGCCCATTTTATTTCAATCCAAGAGTTAAAGTTAAAGAAAGGAAAAAAAGACTCCAAATTTAGGGGCCTTAGAGACCAAGGTGCCGATGGTGTCATATGGTAAACTTTGAGAAAAGCTGACACCTGTGACAGAAAAAGATGAAAGGTTCAATTTGACATGTTAACTTTTAGGTTAATCCTAGCCAAAGTCGGAGATATGGTACAGACAACGGGAGAAATGGGGCAGCTGAACCCTTTGTGTTTAGGTAGATTCCTCCCTGTCCCCTCCAAGAATCTCATAACTTAATTCCAACTTGACATTGCACTACAGTGCTGGATAGCCAAAGAGGAATTAGAGCACCTACTTTACCAAGGAAGACTGCCAAGAGCAAGATACTTATTGTAGGCATTTTTAAAAGTCCATGTCACTGGAATATCAACTTCAAACACTGAGTAGCATTTAAATACATATCACAGCACTTTCATTTCAAGCCTATTTAACATTTCTGAAATATCTAGATCAAAATGTTGGGTCAAATGACCATATTCCAGTAAAACATCCACTGAAAGAAAAAATTTCCCCCACCCCACAACTCTCTAAAGAGATTCAAGCACCTGTCAGCCATAACAGATTTTCTCTCAACGTTACTGCCCAGTTTCTCTCTTTAAGTAGTAATAAAGGCCACACATCACTTTTGCTGCATGCATGTATATAAATATCTCCATTTCCTTTTCTTCTAACACTAGTTCAAGGACAACTGCACCAAAGCTTTTGAGATCCAGCACTGGAAGATCTTCAAAGAGAAACTGCCCATTAACCACAACAGCAGCTGCTGGCTAGAACCTGCGATTTGAATCTCTGAAAAAGAAACTGTGGCTTCTGAAATTTAAACAAGGAGGTGCCACTTATAATTACAGACATTCCAGCGGGTTCCTTCTTTCATTGATGGTTTCAAAACAAAGGCTGTTTATTCAGTTTTGGTGGTGCTCCCCAACCTTGACCGTAGGCATCCCTTTGTGCTTTTCCTGTGCCTTGGCCTGCTCCGTAGAGGGGAGTAGGAGGCAGGTTTTACCTGCTCAGACCCCTCAAAACTATCTCATGTGTAATTGCTTGTTTGGCTGGAAACCAAAAAACCAAATGCTGCAGGTTTGTAGTCCACATTAAATCCATTTGAGAAAGAACCTCTTAAACACACACACCACACACACACACACACACACACACACACACACACACACACACACACACACACACACACACACACACACACACACACACCCTCCCCCCCCCCCATTTCATGAACCTTTGGAAAATGTAACCGACCTATTTTCCAAAAAACCGGAGAAGTTCAGAAATTAACATTGAAGCATTCCAACATTTCTAGCTAAAATTAAAAATTCATATTTTAAATCAATGGGACAAATATTGAGAAGTAAAAATAGCAACCTTTTCTCTCCCTACCCCGCGCCCCCATCCTACAAAAATAAGGCCCAAATACTCACGGCTTGTTGTATGGGATTCCCACAGTGCAGAAGGTATTTTGTGATTACTTCAGTTACAGAATACAGGCTGAAATTAGCACTTAGTCAGTTAGAAATGAGTCAAGAAATTTTTTCTTTTAGGCCTTATATTCAAAAAATGCATAGGCATTTATATATCAGGGAGGTATTTAACATAAATATATGAAGGATGTTATCTATCTCAGCCGTCCTACAGAGGTCCTCAGATGGAGAGTATTCATTGTAAGAACAACTGGAAATGCAATCTCACCACGGGCGCTTTTCATAGCACACCACAGTTGACGGATTAGCTACAATTACTGCATATTTACACAACCAGATTTACACAACAATAAAACTCATCTTATCCGATCCAAACAAAACCTTGCTCAAAATAAACCAAACCATCAGAAAAGTCTCCTCAGTACAGGCAGTAATCAAACTCTGGTTTCTCTGATTTCTGCCTCAGCTTTATCCACCATAATAATCCTTCTCTCTTCCTTCCTCAATAAAGCAAGGGTAGGGCAAAAATTATGTACACCAGTTGGGGACACAGACATTCAACTAATGATACTGTGATTATGTGAGTGGTGGAAAAAGGGGCCTGTATTTTACAGAGATTCGTTCTAAAGTAAACTACAGAAGAAATAATAGGATATCCAGGATTTGTTTGAAATAATCTGGGAAGAGAGGAAATGTACAAAGGATGGATTGGCCATGGGTGGATAATTACTGAACTGGGTGATTTGCATACAGGGTTAATTATAGCATTCTTCCTGTTTTTGTATATATTTGAAAAACTTCCTAATAAAATGGAAAAACAAAGAAAATATGATCAATGTGAAAAATCAGCTTGCAAAATAAATTAATTTTTTCTTTAAAAGAAACAAATATAGTCAGTTTTTCCTCTGCTTAATAAAAAGGGAGGAGTACCTGGTATAAAATCAAGCTGTGTTCTTGTTCTTGACTTAGGTCCCTTCCTTTTTTTCTTAGTTATGTGAAAAAAGTTCTACTGTTAATATTAACCCTTGAAAAGGCAAGTCAAAGCTTAAAAATCTAAAGCTGAGGATTTGGAAATCTAGTTTTCATGCACTGGACTTATTACAGCAACACAAATCCTGAGCTCTCCCATATGAAGGTGCTTTGGATGGCATTCATGTTGTAGCTGCCAAATAAAGTGCAGAGGTTTCAGAATCATTTGTCAACACCAAAGGCAATCTTTACCAAGAACTGGTCCTTTCTTTCTGGAGGTCACTCCTCTGATCCATGGGTTTATTACTTAAAAACAGCAATTAATCTTGCTGCCTTCAGAATACAAATTATTCCTAGACAAGTTATTGTCTACCCATGATCCATATCTCTCGCTGGGCATCCCTGCTTGGAGGTGGATGAGATGGTTCACTGGCTGAACATCAAGGGACCTGGACCTGTTCTCTGTCTAGGATGCATAGCTAAAAGCCTCTGTTCAGTGGTAAGCAAGGCCCTTTCCATTCTGGGCTTCGGCTGCCTCACTACAAAATAATGCGATTTTGCCAGATGATTTCTAATAATGTCCTTCCCCTTTCAAAAATTCCATGATTATAAGAATCTCAAATTCCTCAACAAGTAATATTTTAAAAAAGCTTTTGTGTTAAAATGATGCATTTCCTATTAAATACTTTTTAAATGTGAACATGAATATTGTATTGAGTGAGTTTCTCTGGGTGCATATATGTATATATAGTGTATATACATATTTGTATGAGTATATACACACATATATACAATAACTGATAACATTAGGTGCTTATATGGGACTAATTGCTTCCAACTCAAAGCAGCAAATTTTCAAATCTGCAACAGATGTCGCTATGTGATTTCTCCTTTCTGTGCTGGATTTTTCAGTTAAAAATGCCCAGAGTAATGGTCAGTACTATTCTTCCCAAGAAAGAGATGTAGCTTTTGTATCCTTTGGATTTATTTCTTATAAATTTTCTTCATGTGCTGGTAAATTTCCAATCAAATTTTAGCATTGATTAGTTTGGCCCAATTTTAAAATACATACCAATGGACCTTTTGTTAAACACACACACACAAAAACATTTTTTAATGTAAATTCTAAGTGGCTGATTAGGCATTAAAATGTCACATACAGAAACCCAGAGAATAAGACAGTTTATATTCACAGCAATATTATCAATATTTTAAAGCCTGAAAATCATTAGCAACATAGGCCAAAGAATAATTGGCCTATGTATAATAAAGGATATGTATAATAAAGTGTAATAAAGGATAATTCAGGTATATATGAGGCCAAAATGTAGCAAGTGTGGGCAAAAGTCACTAAAAAAACTTCAAGAGCACTATTAATGACAATGAAAATTTTGGATTTTAGTTTTCACAGCATTTCTTTGAATAAAAATAGTCAGGCTAACATTATAATTGCAAGACATCTTTCCAATCTGACACTCGCTATCAACCACTTCCTGAAACATTTCACAGAAAGGTGACATCTCTTTCCCTTCAACCAATATATCCATCCTCCAATGCCCATCAGTCTCAACAGGTAGCTAGCATTCTCTTCTGTTGAAATTCAGAGATGGGAGAAAGTATTTCAAATTCTCCCTTTTAGACCCAAAAACCGGTTACCTTCTCAGGTTTTAAAGGGTGTGGAGCAAGATGAACAGTCAGGGAGCTGATGACCAACTCAGATAAGAATATGAAGTCAGGAAGTAAGAGAGGATGCGAAAGTGTCCTGCCTGTTGGCTTCTTCCAGGTCCTACTCCCCTTTACCAGGAGGGTCACTGGAGAAAACTGGATAAAGCATGTACAACATCCATATGAATAAAGCTCTTTGTTCCAGAGAACTGCCTCCTCTTTTATTCCCCCCTTTTTCCGTATTTGTTCATTTCAAAAGATTGCTCAATGGGTCTCTTGTTCCTCCAAAATGCCCCCGGCAAATAATGCAAGCTTGTCTCGTCACACAAGTCACTAAATGAAGCCTTGTGCGTCTCCAGTGACACACTGCAAATATAAAGTGGCATTAATGAGGGATATTTTATCAAAGCTATCACAGACAAGTGCAAGTCCCTCCTGTGGCTATTCAATTTGATGCAAGGAAAGGCAACAATAGCAGGGCAACACTTTTGTAAAGTCCCTATCCCTGGTATTCAAGCCTCAACAGGCCACAACAAGCAAAACTAGGCCTTTGGGCTCCTCAGCACCACCACAAGCCCCCACCCATCAGACATCCTACATAATGCTGAAAAAGGTAAGAGGAAGGTGACCAACTACTGGTCCACTCGGGATCGGAAACAACATCATGCATGCACCTAAAACATAACAGACATGATTTACTCTGGAGTGAGCTTAGGAAACCCCATTTTAGGTGCATTTCATTAATATCCATTCCATCCGAACACCACAGGAGGGCTGGAAGATTTTCTCCAGGGAATGGATGGATTCAGTTACCGAGGAAGACATAACCAGGACAATGGCCCTAGATCCCTATCCCAGCAAAGATATAAATGAAACAAACCTAATGAAGTTACATGACAGCTCCAACAGGTTTCTCTAACCCTGGAGTGGGACCTGAAGGCCTCTAAAAAAGCTTAAACTAAGAGGACTAAGAAAGAAAAGTCACAGGGTCACGGGTGTCCACCTGAAATCTACTCTGGTAGTCTAGGACCTGGGACAAGATCAAGACCCCTTTTAAAACTGACACCACACACACACACACACACGCATTTTTTTAAAAAAAGATTTCAAGAAAATCATCTAACCCCCTCACTACACATCAAACCCAATTACTTTCTAATTTGAACACAATCTGATAACCAGAGTACAAACAGGGATGAACACAAGAGCAAGAAGCTGCTTCCATGGAAACTGGCAACAGAATTTTCTTGTAGCTTTGACACGCACAGTTGAGTTCCAGACCGCTCCTTTCTAAAACAGCACATATCCCTCGCTGGGAAGGCAACTTCTTTCTTGCCACGAGATAGTTACAAATATAGTACAGCTACTACTTGGTGCCTTCAATGAGCAGGCTTGACTGAGGAGGTATAATCTAATCCTACTTTGCTGCCAAGCGGCATTGCACGGCTCCCATTTTTCAGTCGAAAGGCAATATCCCCGACCAGCGCTTTACCCCCTCCCCTTTTTTTGCAGCCAGTACAAGTCTATTGTTGCCTCTATTATGCGCCAGTTACCGAGTCTTTACTCAAGCTCACGTTTAACTGACACTGGCGGATTTTACAATGCAGCAACACGAAGAATCTCTTTCAGGAACATTTTATTGAACCCATTCAGTCAAAGACATTACCCGAAATGAAGTTGTAACCACACCGGCATCGGCTGAACCCAATTATCTCGTAACTCATAAATTAAGAATTCACAGAGGAAAAACACATAAACAACATCCGGAGAGACAGACCGTGGCATGGAGGAAAAAAATCCTCAGCTATGGAACTGAAGCTGCTGCCAGATTCCCAGCCCTATACGTTTCCCAATATGTTCCCCAAGCCAAGCTCCCTTTCAAGCCTTCTTTGGGGAGGAAGAGACCAACCCGACGTCCCCCAAATCCAAAGCTAGCACCCCCAGACATTCCCATTTCCTACAGCGTGTCTCCTGCGGTGTTTACGTAACTGTGTGTCCTCTAGCGTGTAAACAAAAGGCTCAGCCCAAGCGGAGAGGCGCCCCGGGAGCAGCACGGTGGCTACAGCGCTGAGCCCGCACGGGCCCGGGGCTCTGCAGGTGGGGGCTGAGCTCTCGCTGTCCTCCGCCACTTGTTGCTCGTGGGTCCTGCAGCTCCGAAGCTGCAAGGAGGGGCTTTGCAGGCACCGAGCCCTGCTGCATTCCCTCCAGCACCTCCCCACCCCACCCCCCAACCCCCGCGGCCTCGTGCCTCTCCGTCCTCGCTCCCCGCGCTAAGCCCGCTGTAGAAGGCCAGGGTCGCGGGGACGCCGCGCGACCGCTGAGCTCGGCGGTGGCGGGAACGGGAGGCTGGGTGCAGCACCGCCGGCCTCTCCGCTGGGGAAGAGCTCCGGCTCCCTTTTGTTAGCAAAAGCAAACACTGCCCTCTTCTTTCCCGACAGCGCCAACGCGCCCGGCACTCGGGCAGCCACACAGCGTGCTCCTCCCGAGTGCTCAGCGTCTTCAGGGAAAGCGCGGGGCGCGAAGAGACGCCCCTGGGCAAATTCCCAAGAGAGCTCTGCACACAGGGGTACCCGGCGGTCCCAGGGTCCTATCTGCCCACAAAGGCCGCAAACGCTCCCCCCACCACCCCCGAACTGCCAAAAGGACGAGCAGACTGGAAATCCGGTGTCCCCACTCGCGGCAGAGGATGCAGTGAGGCAGGCCGACTGCGGGCTCCCGGCTCCTACCCGCAGAGGCGGCGACAGCAATCGCCCCCCGCAGGGCCAAGCAGAGTAACTTTCCCTGCCTGGAGCAGGGCCAAGAAAACCCGCAGCCGAGAGGAGGGGGCTGAAGGGCCGTGGTCCGGCTAGAGGGAGTACTAGGGGCGCGCAGCTCGGGAAACAGGGGAGAAAGGCAGAGCGCGGGGAGAGAAGGAGCGGTGAGACAAGTCTGGGGATGTCCGGTGGACCAGTGAAGGATCACGCTGGAGGCGGCTGTTAGTCAGCCAAGCGGGGTGGGGGCAGGACGGCTTCGGGGATAGAGACTTGGAGGACCCGCTGGAGAGGTGGTGGTGAATGGGTAGCCCTGGGGGAAGCGAGGACCTGCAAGTTACATGTACAAGATCGAGTTTGGACTGTGCGAGAGGTGCCTACGATCCATCCCCTTCCCCCAAATTCCCTTAGCCCTCCTCCGGGCCCCCATTCTCATTCCACTCCGCACCAAGCCGGGGAGAGAAGGTATGGGTGCAGCCATCCCTAAGGACTTAATGCACACCCAGCTGGACAAGGGAGAAGGGAATGACCAATCCCCTCAGCCCCTTCCATCTTGGCCCTGAGTTTCCTCTCCACACTCCCTCCGCTTCAGATTTAGGAAGTGGGGGACGGTTGTCATGGAAACGTTTCCACCACCACCCCTCCTTGGCTACGGCTATTGGGGTGCCTCAGGAGATTTAGAAGGCCGACCGGCCGGTTCCCACACCTACCTGTGGGGATCAGTGCCGCGGCAGAGAGGAGTAACAGCAGAAGCCGGAGCCGGAGCCCAGAAGGCGCCACCGCCGCCGCCGCCGCCGCCGCACACAGGGATCCACTCGGCAGCACAGGACTCGCCATGTCGGGCACCTGCCTCAGACTGGCGGCGGTGGCTTCCTCCGGAGCCAGAGCGGAAAACTAATGAGATGCTAATAACATGCACTGGAGGCGGAGTCCTGACCAACCAATCACAGCGCAGAGAGCCCAACCCCACTCTCCGAGGACTCCCCCCTCCCCCAGCCTGACCCTGGCTCTGGTGCTCGGCGACGCGCCCGCGCCACCTAGGGGCGGGACCGAGGGGAGGGGCTTATGCAAATATGTTTATGTTAGAATTCTTTTTCCCTTCCCCGGGATCTAGGAAAAAGTGTCCTTCCGGGCGGCTGGTGCTTGGGGTCTCGAGCTCCAGGGGGCGGTTCTGGCTTCCCACACACCTTTATTAAGAATGTTTACAGCAGTCACTATGTCAGACCAAGGACTGGAGAATCTCCCTTGGAGGTTCCCCTGCCCCGTACAACGAGTCCAAAGGCTTTGAAACCGGACGTTGCGAATTTCCGTCACTCACCTGGCAACGAAGGAATAGGTCTTTGGGAAACGGGGGCTGTTCGGGAGTGGAGAGTGAGAGGGCAGGTCCCCGGATTGACAAGAAGATCTGGGAGAAGTAAGTGCATGCGTGCTTTGCACGTCCGGCGGAGCCGTGGAGCCCGCTCCACAACGTAGCGGTAGACTTGGGCACAGTTGGGAGAAAAGAGCCTGAGTCGGGTGCTAGGATTTTTGAGTCTGTGTCTTTGTGATAGATTCTCAGCAAATATACCTCGAGGAAGGTCGGCTCAGGCTCCCCAGCTTGCTGAAGGTCGCCTTCCTGGGTTTACTATATATGTATTTAATAATATATGACCATATGTGATTCTGTATATTTACGATTACACACGTTAAACAAAAAAAGTCTTTTCTGTCAAGGCTTCTGGGTGGAGTGCGGAGGTGGGAAGGGGGGTTCCCGTGTGAAGATAGTATTTGCCATTGTCCTCCTATAGGGTTCAAACCCAGTTCCCCTTCCACGGTGCCCCCAGGATATTGCTTCCACATGCCCCCAGTCCCTCAGGCACGGGGGGACCAACAGGTACTTTCAGCTTCCCGTGTTTCAAGGAGAGCCCCTCCAGGCTGAAGAGACTTGCTTCTCCTGAATGGCTGTCCCTCCTCTAAATTGCCTTGCGTTTCTTTTGAACCAAGCAGCTGGCTCTCATGTTTGTCTGCTTTTTAATTACTTATTTTCTTCCCATCTAGAAGATCATGTGCGTACTGACCCTCTGTTGCTCAAGCATCAAATTGAAGGACGAGCCATATTAAGTGTAAAGACTTATGATAATTTAAGCATTCATAGAATGCAGGACAATAAGATGTAGGAAATACAATTTGCATAATAAATATCAATATCACAACATCTAAAACAAACCATGACAAATTATCTGTGGCTAAATGATCAAGAAATTACTGAAGGTACATTTCTCAGTATGAGCTACAGTCTAGTGCAGCTGCACCAAATGACTTGGCCAGGCCCTCTATCCTCATCTTGCTAAAAATAATAAATAAATAAATAAATAAATAAATAAATAAATAAATATCACATATCAAAAAGGAAGTCAAGATCTTCCAACTCACCAAATGAGTTACACTTAAAAACAGTCTATTATCCATTATGCATAAACTAATTTCAAGACTGCACTGTTCTCACACCCTGGATATTCTGCTCTGTAATTGCAGCCTCATGCATGAACTGCAGGCATTCCTCCAAAAGTTGGGAAAGCTCCAATAGGCAAATAGCACTACGTAAGTCAAGAAACCATCACCATGTGGTCACCAAGATAATGTCCATTCTGCAACATCCTACCTGTTCTTATCACCTCTGATAATAAAGCTACCTGGATCAGACCAAATGTAAAGCAGTCTCAATAAAATCAAGGTAAACAATTTGAGGCCATATAAATACTGAAAGTGAGGTGTAAACTATAAAGTAAGGTCCTCCTATATTCAGAACTCTAGCATCCCAGCACAGAGACTAGCACATAATAACATTTGCTATTATTATTACTACTTTTGCATTTATTGAGTTCTTATTAAGTATTTTGCGTGCATAATTTCATGTGATCCTTGGAACAATCCCCATGGTACTTACTATTGTTATCTCCCATCTTATAATTTTAAAACATCGTTAGAATGATTAAGTCATTGGCCCAAGGTCAAAGTTTCTAAGATGTAAACAAAGCTTATGCAATTAACCACTATGATATACTGTGCCTCAACAAGTATTTGGTAAGTGAAAGAATACATTTCACATTATAATGCATGAAAAATAACCATAGCTATATTTTTAACATGAGGTGAAAATATGTCAGGAGCTCGGAAATAACATTTTTTAAAAAATAACAGGATTGCATTATACTCCTAAGGAAAAGAGTTCCTCATGAAGCTGGATCTCCAGGAGCATCTAGTCAGGCTCCAGTCCTCCCACACTAGGAACACAGTATGGGGACATTGGAAGATGTGCTGTGTTTTCATATCCCTTTATTCTCTTGGCACATCAAATGAACACCTACTCAAATTTCCAGTTGGCAAAGAACAACGTGGGACATTTTTGAAGGAAATGTTAATGCTGTATGACTTACCTCACCAAATGAATGCAAGTAGCTTTAGAAATTTCCACCAAAAAAAAAAAGTCACCTATGCCATAAGTTTAAGGAACTTGTATGTCCAATTCCCCAGGTCATGGGATGCCTTATCTCTGTGTCTGCATGGAAATAACCAGAGCTGAACATTTAGGATTAAGTTGTTGCTATGCTATCCACTAGCCATACTCTTCTCCCACCCCCAGCTCTTTCACACTAAAGATCTCGCCAAGCAATTTAACATATGGAACATGTGAAGAATGTATCAAATTCCCACAGCCACTAAATGCAAGTTATGACTATTCTGGCTTTGTCATAGTAAAGCTCGTCATTTTCTGCTTTGCAGACTGGAACTCCTGGCCAACTACAAGTTTCAACATTTTTCTCTTTGCTACATGGATTTAACCAATTTTGAAAACCAGATGGTGTTTTTGCCATTTATAACTGATAATCAATTGTTATATGAATTTAATTTTTTCAAGAAAAAACTGAAATACTTATCAGAATTACAATCTGGGTGTTACTTGTGTTAGAATAAAATTGCCGGAAACACTAGAGCTCCTGTTTTGTTTTGTTTTTTTTCTTAAGAAAACTTTGAAGAGTGAGAGGGAGAGATCCTATACTGTTTGCCTTCACTAATGCAGTGAGAAATATGGATAAACATTTATGAAAAATAAGCATGGAAGAGAGATTCATGTTTAGGGAACACATCCAAGATTATCAGTGGGCACTAGTAACATTTTGCTTTTTAAATGCTAATTACTTGAGTACCCATGTATAAAAAGCAATAAAGACAAATTATTAAGGAAAAGAAAACAATATTTGGTGTCAGTATTTGCCCTGCCAATGCATTATTTGAGTACTCATAGGAAAGTTATGTAATCAGTTTATACACTGAATGTTTTTGTCCCCTACCCCAATTCCAAATTCATATGTTGAAGCCCTAACCCCCAAATGATGATACTTGGAGGTGGGGCCTTTCAAAAGTAATTAGATTTAGATGAGGGTATGATGATGAGGCCCCTGTGATGGGATTAATGCTGTAGGAAGAGACATCAGAGCTCTCTCCACATGCAGACACTGAAGAAAGGTGATGCAAGTACACAGCTAGAAGGCAGCCTCCTGCAGGCCAGGAAGAGGACACTCACCAAAACCCAACTATGCTGGCACCCCACTCTCAGTCTTTCAGCCTCCAGAACTGTGAGAAAATAAATGTCTGTTATTTAAGTCACCCATTCATGGTATTTTGTTACAACAACCTGAGATGACTAAAATAATCCTTAAACCTCAGCTTCCACTGTTAAAGGTATATTAAAATTATAATAAATGTCAGCTTTTTATAGAAAGTCTTCCATAGAGTAAAGCAAGTTAGTAGTATGTTAGAATCTTGGACTGGGTATACTCTGGGTCTGTTTAGTAGACAGCTCATCTAAACTTAGACTAAGACTAAGCAACTCATCTTTGGAAACAACTGTCTGCAAATCTCTGTGAACAATAAAGCCTGCTAAATCCATATTCCTAAGTGAATAATTAAACACTTTGCCCAAAGGTTTATTCTTCTGGAATCATAGAGTTGATAGTAAACTCTTGAATATAAAGAGTTGAATATCAGTTTGAAAGAAAGAGAAATACTGAAGTAGGTTGTGGAATTGCACGTAAACTGGGTCAAGGAGTAGGCTCAATGCGCATGGAAAGGAAATTTGCCATAGGGACCAAGCCATAGCTTTTTCTAATCAGATATCTAGGAGTATATCCAGATATACAGCTGATCCAAATATATATCCAGCAAAGAAAAGTTATAGAGTGGTCTAATGGAACAATCACTGTTAAATTCTGGGAATACAAAGATGAATGGGAAACAATGTGTATGGTCAAGGAACTCAGAGTATAGTAGAGGAGACAGACATACACCATAATTATTCTATGTGATAAAGGTTTTTTTAATAAGTGCACATAGCTTTATGTGAACAGACAAAGGAGGCACCCAACTATACCCAAGGAAAAGATGTGAATGTCTCTGTATATTAAGGGAAAATTCACACAGGAGAATGTTGATGAGCTGAGTCTTGACAGTGGAACAAGACTCCATAGGGTAGACAGGGATAGAGAGGGAAGGTGTGTCGAGAGCGGAAGTCATTTACAAGGCTCAAAAGCTTAGGAGAGCATGGTATATTAGAGGGCCATGACAAATAAAATGGCTGGATCACAGCTTGCCAGACAGCAAGTGACAAGAGAAGAGACTGGGAAAAAATATACAGGGAGCAGAGAAGGCTTTAACTGACATGCTAAGAAATTTCAATTGTTGATTATAGGTAATGGGAACATATTGAGCTAGTAGAATTTCATGGTCAGATTTACATTCTGGAAGTATTATTTCAGTGATATCATGATAAAAATACAAGTGTCAAAATGAATCCTATATTTGACTTTGAGCATTTGAGTAGTTCACACAAGAACTTGCCATTCACACAAGATGTATATGGAAGTATGGAATAGGTCCATTTGATTGTATATTGTTTGTGTTGGAGATGGGCAGTGGAAAGAAGAGTAACATTTTACTTTGGAACAAGTTGGCTTGTGGTATCTATAAAACACTCAGCCAGGCAATAAATCATCTAAAATGCTGATTTAGAACTCAGAAAGTAACTAAGATGGGAGTTGTGAGGATGAAGGTGGCAAAACAAGGAAAGGGTGGGGATGAACTATGTCAATTGCTACGAAGAAGTCAAATAAATACATTTCACAAATATTATGAAGAGTTGACTTTAGAGATCAAATTCTGAGGCTCAATATGTGGCCAGCATCACATTCGGTATAAACATTTGATTAAAGTTTAACAAAACGAGGAGAAAGATATGTGCTAATTTTTCTTATCTTGCCAGTAGGGCAGGAAGATGTGATTTGCTAGTGATTTTCTAATATGGAAGAAATAGCTTTAGAGTTTTTCAATTTGACATTCAATTTCATTGACACTGACAGACAACCTTGGGTGGCATAGAAGGATTGTTGCAACTGAGGTGACTCAACTAGTTATCACATCTAGACCTTAGATTTTACCTCCAAACTAAAATATGATTGGTTATGATGCTGCAAAAGTTTTTCCCACACTGTAAAAGTCATATTTTTCTGATATTATATCATAATTGTGAGATCTAGCTTTGTGATAATTCCATAGCAGTACAGCACAATGTCTCAGGCAGCAGGATTTCAGAAAGATCCATTAAAAACAGATATTGATATCTATAGATTTTCATAAAGCTGCAAATATAAAATAGCCATATTATGAATATGAGATTATATCACTCATCCTGCTAAAATATGACAATGGTAATATAATTTTTTGTAATATGTGTTGTAAACAGGACAAGTTCTGAATAGAAATTGTCTTGATAATCTATCATGCAGTCCCAAACAGGAAAAGCTTTTAGGAGAATGGTCTCAAAAGCCCATCCTTGGGGTTTATGATGGCTCCATGGCTTCAAATGACATTCAGATCCCTCAACTGAATTTTGCATCAGATATTCTGCTTCTCTTTCTTCTTTATTTGGTTATCCTTGCATGATTAGTGGACTATTTAAACGTTTTATATTTTCACACCAAACTGCCCATGTTTATTCATTCTTCAAATTCTGTCAACTTAAATCAAACCATTGTGTGAATTATAGCAAACACCAAACCCTAAATTCCCAAAGGAATTTGCCTGTAGTTTAGCAATGCAACTCACATTAAAGTTAATGCCTACCTAAATCCCATGTAACTCTTTGAAAATGTAGGGGTTTGTCAAAAGAGTTCCAGAAGAAGAATAATCATCTTACTCTTTTGGTGATTTAGATTTTTTTTCCTTTTTCAAGTTATTTTGGCTCTCCAAGAATACCCTTCTATCAGTTAGCAGGAACCCCACATGGTGCTTTGAATATCTTCTTTTACCTGTCCCCAGACTGTAAAAAACTGAAGTTCAGTTTGTTTAAAGATTGTGTTTTGAAAAAGAGCAAGGCTTAATTTCAGTCTTTCATGTTCATTGACAGCATTGTCACTTGCTAAGCTATTTCTCTAAGACTTTTGTTACTGTACTAATATTTCCCTATATATTTTATTTATGTGGCTTGGTCTGAGATGAATAACACATTCATGCAAAAATTGCAATATATCTACAAGATGCCAATACACAGAACAGGCTGACTCTCTTACACTGTAGTTAATAAAATGAAGTAAATAACATATAGTTCAAGGTAATTAGTACAGTTCATGACTTCAATTACCCCCCAAAAAAGCCCTAATGATTTCTAATAATTGTTATTTATCTTTCATCTAAAGTATTCCTATTCTCTGTGTCAGCTCTGGCTCAGAAATAGTATTGCCAGTGGGAGAAGTATACAGCTGCTGCTTACCATACTAGAATAAAAAGGAGAAATCAAGGATCAAGACCCCCAGACCTACTACTCTTCTTGGAGAGCTACTCCATGGGACTTTGGATTGCTCTTATTCTGCTATGCCATCCACTCATGTCGTCCCACCAGAGTCAATTACCTGGCTTCTCAGTTCATACAGCCTACCTGAGAAGTACATTTTGCTTGCTAATGCAAAAAATCACCTGAAGTCAATTCAAACTTAAGAAAGGTTAGCAAATCCAAGTTGGTAAGGTCTCTGGCATATTAGGCTTCTAAAGGGACACTTTGTAAAGCAAGATCATCTTAATATCAAATGTCACCAACTTACTTTGTCAGATTTCATTCCTGTTTAAACATGAAACAAGCGCAAGGGAAGAGTTCCTTGGTCATTTGTGCAGCACCCCCATCTCCAGACCATGCCAAGGGGTCTGTGTTCTGCTCCTAAAGGATTTCCCAAGAAAGGTAAAATCCAAAGGATCTAGAAACATCATACTTGATATCTAAATTACTCCATCCTCTCTCTTCAAACTTACAAGGCATCGATCACACTCATATTCAGGATACCAATATTATGCTGGTAAATTACACATGCTCAGTGTCTACTGCAAATAGAATTTCTGATTTATAACTTACCAAATTATTTCTTCTACCTTCTGGGTTTGCATTGTGGCTCATCCAGGGCTTTTTACTAAATACGTGTTTTGTTGTGAAGATGAAAAAAGAAAAAACTCTCCTCCTTCCTTTCCCCCTCCTTCATTGAATGCACTAGTAAAACTGTCTTTTGAATTAAAAGAAATCCTATTGAGGACCTAAAGGCATGTCATCGTGGTAGCATCACTTCTTCGTTATCTAATTTTTCCCCCAACTGGCAGTGCTTTTATTCTTTCGAAACCAATGATAAAGGGGTATTTGGAATAAACAGAAGAGCCCATAGTCAGTGAATACCTTGGATTGCTATGGATTGTGACTTTTACAGCCAGTTCCTAGGAACTCAGCCTTTTTATTTTCAAATGTTCAAAATTAATTTGCCGAGCCATAAGGATGGACTCTCTCTCCTCAGTAAAATGGGCTTTAAAATCACTGAAGTTTAGATTGCACTTTCCATATAGAAACAGAGGGGAGGTGTTTTTTTCTTCTTTTTTAAAATTATATCATTGATTTATTTATTTTGAATAATTGAGAAAAAGAGATTTGTTTTGCAGAGGGCAAGAGGGCTGCAGCTAATGCACAAACAGCGAGTCCACAACACTAGTTCAATTCAATTATCTGGGGTCTGGGGAGACTCCAACCTGCCCATTTCTGTTTCTCAGAGGCAGGCTAAAAATCACCCAAATGGAACTGGTTTTCTGAATCCAGTTACAATGGCTAATTCCATATTCTCATCATTTTTAAAGATCGCTCCTCTACTCTGAAAGGCATTGCAGATAAACAGCAAAATAGAAAAAAAGAACCCACCTTCTCTCTGGAAAGACTTAGCCTTAAGTATAGCTCAGCATTCTTGTTTCCTAGGATTCCTGCAAAGCTACAGTATTTAGAATCACTGAAAGGACACCCAGAGAGCAACCTAGAAGTCATGTTAGGAAGACTTGCCAAAGCCCCCTACTCACTACTAAACAGTCTTGTTATTTCAGAGTACTTACAGAAAGTGTTTTTAGGACTCTAAACCCTATAAACTACATCATTTACAGACACTTTGCATTTCAGTAAACCCTCTACTCTTGGGGGAGTGATACTTTTTCTGAAGGTTGTTTAGTCTGTTGACTACTGAGTTTGTTTATTAAGGTGAGAAAAGCAAAAGGGAAAACAGGAGGAAATTAATATTTTAGAACCCCTGTGCCAGGATAAGTGTTAGTCTGTCTTACATGCATAATGTCTTCCTTTTTAGAAGCTCTCCCTCTTCTTTCTCCACTGATAAGCATATCATATAAAGGCCCTTCCTGGCAGAAAAATTTGAAATAGGCTTATTTTGATCCTAGAAAAAGGTTAAGGGGACATTATTTGAATTTTGCTGAGGGGATCCCAATTGTCAAACTACTTCACTGGATAAAAGGAATAATGCAGACAGAATCTTTATTCAAATGCTTTATTGCTATTTTCTTTGGTTAGTTTGAAATGCATTTTGACAAAGATATACAAATTTTAATCAAAGCTGAGAAGTATGGAATAAGGGAGAGAAGCATCAATATTTCCCTCAAGGTTTAAGATATTTTTTCTTAATATCTCTCTCCAGAAGCTCAAGTGAATAGATCTGCCTTCATCTTCCTTCACAATTGCTTTCCTGGGTATTTCAAAATTAATCAGTCAAACAAATACTTATTGACCAATATACTATGTTTGGAGGTAAAAAATATACAAACCTAAATGAAACATGATCTCTTATCTCAAAGAATTTATAATTGAGTTAAAGAGGCAAGATCTGTGAAAAGTTAACCAACAGCTCAAGGCAGTACATGAGAAGAATCTAGCATGGAGAGGGAAAGAGCTAGGCAAATACATTAAAATCCTATCAAATGATTTCTTATTGTATAAACATAGTTACATCACAAACCAGTTTATGTCGCTTATACGAATGAAACAAAAAGATCTTTTAGAACATAATTAGCTATAAATGCAACCAAATTTCAAAAAAACATTACTACACTTATATATCCAAATGATATACCTGCTAATATTGATGCCTTGTTATTCTGAGTTGGCAACCTGAAAGGAAAAGAATCAGAACTGGATGCTAAATTTGCATATAAATTCACTTCATATGGAAGATACCCTCTCTCTTCCTGCTCTTTCTCATGTCTTTTCTGTCATTCCAAAACCTGAAGGACATAGCAGCAGGTGGATTGATGCTCCCCACCCTCTTCCCCTGAAATACCCAGGTCTTAATCCCTGGAATTTGTGAGTGTTCCTTCAAAAGGAACCTTCATCTTATATGGAAAAGTGGTCTTTGCAGATGTGATTAATGTAAGGATCTTGAGGTGGGGAGATGATCCAAGTGGGTCCTAAATGCAATTACAGTTATCTTTATAAGAGGGAGGCAGAGCAAGATTTGACATACACACAGAGAAGGTGATGTGAAAGTGGATTGGAGAGAAATTCAGAGACACTCGTCTTGAAGGTTGGAGTGATGCTGACACAAACTAAGACATACGAGCAGTGACCAGAGCTGGGAGAGGAAAGGAATAGATTTTCCCCTGGAGCTTCTAGAGACAGTGCAGCTCTGCCAATGCCTTGATTTCTGCCCAGTGATACTGATTTCAGAGTTTTGGCCTGAACATTTCAGAACGGTGAGAAAATAAATTTCTCTTGTTTTAAGCCTCCAAGTTTATGGTGATTTGCTATAGCAGCCTCAAGAAACCAGCACAAACACCAATACTTATTGAATGTTTGCCATGAGCCAGTTACTCTATGTAATACATCCCATTTAATTTTTGCAACACTGAGTATTATTATTATTACTATTATTATATGGATGAGAAATTGAAGCTCAGGAAAGTTAAGTAACTTGCGCAGATCTCTCTGACTTCAAAAGCCCATGCTCTACACTATGCCATATTTTCTCATCACTGTCCTTTATCCCTCACTGGCACCCATTTTTGTGTTGAGTAAGGATAACCCAGCCGGATGTGAAATGTTACCAGCTTCAACATGTACATGTGTAGATTTCTTTCCTTCTGTATGCTCCACAGGTTCCATTCTAATCCAACACGTGCGCTAAATCCCTGACTTTTAAAACACCATTGCCTCTTGCTGTTGAACCTGACAGTGATTTGGGACTGTGAGTCATGCTATGGCACAGGCCCTTATGGCTTAGCCTCTACCTGCCTGAGGGAGTCATACCTTGGCCCCAGATTGAAAAGACCCTCCTGGCCAACACTGGAAACACATATACCTGATGATGACAGTGTGTCCTGCTAGTTACCATTTTGGCAAAGGATACTTTCTAATAGAGTAGTGGGGCTGAGGTGGGGAGAGGAGTTAATTTTGTCTCTTTCTCCTCTTCTTTCCTTTGATGGCTGCCTTGGCCTTTGAAGTTGGGTAAATACACAGTGTGGTGGGAGGGAATGCCAGCTGCCCAAACACCACTGGCAGAAGACTGAAGAGCTGTTGCCTTCCTTCTGCAGACTGGGAGGTGTGCCCTATTGCAACACTTCATCCCTGGGGTATCACACATGGGAAGCTGTCAGATAAGTCCCCACCTGTGTGTCGGTCTTGAGGCCTTCAACAGGATCAGCTCTGAATGAGAGTTTTCTGACTCCAGCATTGTCTTCTCAGATGATATTCCCCTTTTTAGGTCATCATCTGTGACATCGGGGAGATAGTGGGAAAGACCCTCTGTCTCCTTCCTTTCACTTCTTTACCCCCTGCTCTTTATGGTGCCACAACCTGTCCAAATCCTTTTGTTGTTTTAGGGGTTGACGTTTCTACATCGTCCCTATTTTCTGTTAAAATGTAAACTTTCTTCATGGCCTAGCATTCATTAGGCACTTGCACACCACAAACACTCATTAAGCACCTGCTGTATACAATGCAACATGCTAAGGTTTATACTGTAAGAATGCTTAGCACGGTGCCAAAGAAGTGAGCCAGTCTAGCTTTTCCTGCAGGACAAAGGAAAAACCTTTCAGAGGAAAGCTTCCTACTGAAGCAGACTCTCCTAGATACCGCCAAAGGTACCCCAAAGACTACAAAAAAGAAAAAGCCCCAGAAGACAGTTCAGCCCTACTGACCAAATGATTGGAAACAACCAAACCTGGCGATCAAAGAATGGAGGCAAAACAAAATCAAATAACAAAGAGGAAACTTCCAAAAAGGAGGAAGAGATGAGGCTCGAGTAAGTCAAATAAAGATTCTATGGCCCTCACTGGTGTGGTTCAGTTGGTTGGTCATCGTCTGGCAAAGCAAAAGGTCTCAGGTTCAATTCCCAGTCAGGGCACATACCTGGGCTGTGGGTTCTGCCCCTGGTCAAATGTTTCCCTCTCACATCAATGTTCTCTCCTTCTCTTTCTCCCTTCCTTCCCCTCTCTCTAAAAATAAATAAATAAATAAATAATATCTTTTTAAAAAAAAGACTCTGTGAAGGGCTGGGGAGAAAGGACCATGCTTGAACAAGCCACAAATTAGGAGGAAGAAAAGGATTAAAAGCATGTACTCTCACAAGGAAGACAATAATCAGCCATGAACAGACCGAGACAGAAATTTCTGGGGCCTGGTACTGGATTCTATTAGGTATCACCCTTCTCTCCTTGGGGACTCAACTATTGATAAAACCTGACCTTTTCTAAAAAGACTTCCTAGTTTAAGAAAACAATATAAATAGTGATACTATGTCTATTAATAATAATAGTAATAATTAAAATGTATTGGACACATACATAGCAGGGTTTACACTGAGCTATATTGAATTTAATACTATTAAGTTCATGCTATTTAAGAATAATCATGCTATTTAAGAATAATCATGCTATTCTTAGCCGCAGTTTTTTAAAAATTTTATTTATTTTTAGAGAAAGGGGAAGAGATGGAGAAAGAAAGAGAAACACCAATGTGTGGTTGCCTCTCCTGTACCACCCACTGGTGACCTGGCCCCACAACCCAGTCATGTGCCCTGACTGGGATTCGAACCAGTGACCATTTGTTTCACAGGCCAGCAGTCAATCCACTGAGACATACCAGCCAGGGCTATTCTTATCCACAGCTTCTTATTCACAGATAAGGAAACTGGGTTGGAAATATTAAGTAGTTTACCCACAGTAATCATTACTAATGGTATATCCAATAAAGAAATTGGACTTAAGTATTTTTAATTCTGAACTCCATGTTATATTGTCAAATACATGGTCAATAATATGGTCATACACACACATGTGCATACACATACATGTACTCTCTTTAGTGTCATTCTTACGGAGCTTGTTTTCTGTGATACCTCCTTGGTTTTCTTCAAATTTCTTCATGTCAGGACACATATTCAACTAGTTTCTTTCTTCCACTTTTTCTAGAAATTCTGGTCAATTGTTTCAGGATGCAGTGATGCTCATCATACATGTTCTCCATAGTATAAAAAATATCTACCCATCTGTAATCCTCTTTTCTTGAGCCATGTTGCTGAACACACCTTGATCCTTTAACACCCAGCATAATACTCATTGTCTCTTTCCCCAAAGCAAATTTGCTACCACTTTATGCAAATTTTTTCTTAGTCATTAAGAGTCAAAACCAGAATACCAAATAAATGGCAGGGCGACAAGCCATAGGTTTCTCTGTAAGAAAATGGAGAGCTCAATGGATGGGTGCATTGCAGTCTGATGTCTTTATAGTCTTTGGCTGAGAATGTCCCCTCTGCCATGTTAGCTCAATAGTACTCAGTGACTGAGAATTTTGAACATACATCACAATCACCTGAAGGGCTGATTAAAACACAGGTGACTGTGTCCCATCCCCAGAGTTTCTGATTCGGTAGCCTGGGGTAGAGCTCTAGAATTTGCATTTCTAACAAGTTCCCAGATGCTGCTGCTGCTGAACTGTATGCCACATTATGGAAACCACTGGTGTCAAGAAATGAATTTATATATTTTATATTTAAAGAACTATTTTAGAACTAAATAATATAACCAATCTGGGGTGCATGAGACAATGTTAAATGGACAAGATATGTGAACATGTATATATAAATGTCCTAAGCATGTACACTGAGATGGTTTCTTTTTATTCTCATAATTTCCCCATGAAGTAGCATCATAACATAATGTGTCTAAGATAGTGAACTCTAATGTCCAACAGGCCTTAGTTCAAATACCCAATATTCCGATTACTAGTTGTGCTATTGTGGGCAACTCACATTAAGCTCTCTAAGATTCATTTAAAAAAATTGGAAAAAAATATGAGCATGTACTTTGTGTTGGTGTTGTGAGGATCAATGGAGATAAAGCAAGAAAAATGCTCACACCATGTCTGACATTTGATAAATATTTCATGGACACAGATGATCTTGTTCTAGTCCTACTAAAGGAGATTCTCGAAGGACCCTCACCTGCTTGGGACAGAGCTGAGCTCCTTGACTTCAATGCATGGATTCTGGTTTGGGTGATTTCAGCACATTGCAGATTCTATAGGCATCTTTGGAGATGGTGGTATCTCTGTTAATGAAGCCTTATGGAATGGAGCTTTTTATTCCACATTTTAAAGGCAAATAAAAACCCTTCATAAATCATTTGAAGAAAAGCTGCATGTATTCACAACTGCCCATGACAAAAATACCTCTGAACACAGCTTCTATTTGTCCCTTCCCAGACGAATGTGAATAAGGCTCATCCTAGGCAAGTCTGTAAAGATGAAGAAGATTCCTTTATTCCACCTCAGTGGCAAATGTCAGGTGTTCTCTTTCCTCCCTTTCCTTTTCAAAACAAAAATGTGGCTGCTATCAGTCATTTGCCCTCATTTGTAGATTGATGTTTGTGTGAATGAGTTTCAATATAGGATTGCATTTATATTTTAAGTCTTTCATATTTAATTATGGTAACTACACTTTTTCTTCATTAACATACATTTCCAGTATTAGCTAGTAGACAGAGAAAAATGAGGGAAGTTAAGAGAACCCTGTGATATCTTCTTTGTCTTCCTGAGACATTAGGAGGATGAACTTGGAACTGTCAAGCTCGTTCCTCCAAACTAGTGACTTGCTGGAGAATGGATAGGAAGGATTAGGAATGGGACCTCCCAGAATCTCTGTTACCCATCCCCCTGCCACTTTCCCAAGTAAGCATATAGATAAAATAATTGTGTCACATGGCAAACAGAATTTCAGGACAGGTAGTCAAACCTGACTCAACCAGATTGCTGTCCCTTCACTTTTTCTTTATAGAAATTTTGGAATGGTGAGTGTTCCAGTCCCTCTCTCTTCCCCCTTTCCTCCCTTTCTTACCTGACTAAAGATTAGGCTTTTTCCTCCAGTCTAGTTTATTAACTTGGACGAATTACTTAGCCTTCCTGAGTCTTAGATACCCTAATTTTAAAAAAGAAATAACATCTCTTTCATTGGGAGCAGTCTGAATGATAAGAGTTACTAGAGATAAGGCTTCTAGGACAGAGCTGGCAATGGGTGGACACAATAAATGCTTGTTCATTCATTACAGTTGTCAGTCTGCTATTTGGTCAGCGCTTAAACATTATGTGCACCTACTATGAGCCAGGCGTTAAGCTGGCCACTGAAGATAGAAAGAGAAGCAAAACATTCTTCCTCTCTCATGAAATGTGTAGTCTAGTACAATGGTTCTCATCCTTGGATATGAATCACAACATATGGTGGAGGGAGACTTTCCTGGATCTCCTCACTGGGAGTCTCTGGGAAGGACAATGTTGTGTTAAAACCTCCTCTGATGCTTCTGATGCACAGCCGAAGTTGAGAGCCACTCTGGGGTTAAATCTCTCCCCTCCCCTTCCCTCAATCCTACTCCCAACATGAACTCTACTTCTTCCCCTTGCCCCAAGGAGACAGCACAGTTTAGGTTTTCTGATGTATTCTTTGATATTTTAGTTACTACTTTTATTTTAGTTAGTATTAAATATTGCTTTGGTCATAATCTTTGTTGACTAGTATCTTGGCATATATCCCTCTACTGCCCATAAATTTCTATCTCTGGTAATAATGTTTTTGATAAAGACATTTGTCATGGAGATGGCTCTCCTCTGTTAGTAATAGTTATGCCTATAGACTTAACAGTGTTGTGTGGTTTAGAGCTACTCTTTTTCTGGAGCACCATTATTCCTCCCTGGTCTTTTGACCCCTATCTTCAGGCCATATTATAGGAGCTGGCTCCTATATATATTATGAACTGAAGTAATGTAACAGTTCATGTAACAAATTGTGGTAGTTTGGAGCTCAAGTTCCTCATCTAGATCAGGATAGTTACTGATTGACAAAACAATACCTTTGGGTGACAGAGGCTTTATAATTACCAAATTCATACCAAGTGCTGTAATTACTATGATGATTTATCATTCAAAAAAACCCTTGGTAGTTCAACCAAGTCCTTCAAAGATCCAACCAATTTAGCTCTGAATCAATACTCAATGTTATCCAAAAGTCAAGATCTGCTGTAAGACACCAGACCCTTGACTGAGCAATAGACAGAGAGATAGATATGTAGGCTGGTCAGTTATAATTCTAAGCTGCCAGTTTTTAAAAAAAAAAAAAAGGAAGAAAAAGGTTAAAATCCCTAGATTGGATGGAATGGGCTGAAGTGTTTTCAAATGGATTTGAGAAACTGAACTGTTCCCAGGCGGAAAGATAAAATGTGAAGCTGCAGTCAGTCTGGTTTTTTGGCTCGCCTAACCTTTTTACTGCTGGATAATGAGGAATCAGCTATAATTTAGACACAGTATTCTTTTCACAGATTATATTGAGGTTCAGGGGGTGGAAGAGAGGAAGGGGAAGAGAGAGAGACTGACTTTATAGTCTTGCATCATCTCCTTCCTCTCTTCAGCAGAGGAGACCAGGATGCCCTCTCCAAGAAGCACATCAGGGGAGTGTTGCTCTCTGCATGTTGTTGTGATGAATTTCAAGTCAAGAGGGTGCTTGAATTGGATTTATTACAATTGTGAGAAAAGGAATTGTAATCTTTATGAGCCAACGACGTGGAGTCCTATGACAAGAGAATGGAGGATCATTTCAAATTTGAAGCAAATTAGATTACTGGGGTCAAATCCTTCAGTAGTGGCATCATGCCTTTAGAGTGTTGCGCATATATTTGACATCCTTCACCCTCCCCCAGGTTTTGCATTAACATTTAAGTGCTACTTATTTATTTATTTATAAAATCCTCACCCAAGGGTATGTTTATTGATTTGAGAGAGAGAGAGAGAGAAACATTGATCGGCTACCTCCTGCCTGCCCTCTGTCAGGGATCAAACCTCCAGCTGCGGTATGTGCCCTGACCAGGAATTGAACCCACAACCTTTTGGTGGACCAGATGACACTCCAGCTGACTGAATATCTGGCCAGGGCAACATTTAAGTGCTTTTAAAAAATATATTTAATGCTCTAATGGAGTGAAAGCACCCTAAAAAAGCCAAATACTGAATGGATGGGAACAGAGGTATCTCAAAGAATTCGCTGATCGATGTTCTAAACCAAGGCTTACCTTCATTTACTTCTAGACCTGTAAAGAACCTCACCAGGTCACCTGGTCAAGTACCAAGTCTCTAGGTAGGAAGTCATCTAAACCATTCAGGAAAAGGTGTCACATTTTCAAATTTTTTGCAGAAGGGGATTTTCTAGCTTTCACTTAACGTGTTCTACTTTTCAGTGTTTGAGCATAACCAATGTATTCTGCCTTGTGTCTTTCTGAACTTTTGCCTTACAATTGAAGACCTTGTCTCTAACCATTCAAAAATATCCTAGCCCTTCAAAAATACCCACCATCCACATTGTTCTGGTCAGGGACATTGTCTATAATTAAACTTCATTCCCAACCAAAGATCTATCCCATAATATCATTTAGCTTTTTAAGGAAACGTATGAAGTGACATCAATATGTAATATGTGCAATATATATCCATACTGTCATAAATCCGTTCCCTCTGTTTCTCATCAAAGTAGAACCGGTATGGCTCCCCTCCTTCAACTCTAACTCTAGCTCTGTATCCCTGCCCTCACTCTTGGCAACGATTGTAAGTTTCCTGGAGTTGGTCTACTTTTCCACTTTCTATTTCTTATGTCTCTCAAGAAGTTGGCAAAGTAATAAGAAAAAGATTCTCCTTCTAATCCAACCTGGGCCCGTGCTTATTGAACACTAAAATAAAGACTCTGAACCCAGTTTTGTCCATAGAATTAATCAGGTTTGGGAGCGAAAAGATGAAAATAAAGAGATGACATTTTCAATTTCCCTGCAATATTAACATTAGAACAATGTGGTGGCTGAAAGTTCAAAGTCTTTTCTCTTTTAGTTCTGTCTGTCTGTGAGTGTAAACAATGATATTTCCCTTCTTTTTGTAAAAAAAACTTTGTCATGTTTATTTTAATACAGTTGTTTCAGTTTTTTCCCCTTTGCCCTCCTCCACCCACCCCACCCCTCCCCCATTCCCACAGTCAATTCCCACTCTGTTGTCCATGTCCATGGGTCATTCATACATGGTCTTTGTTTAGTTCCTTCTCCTTCCTTCCACCATTGTCCTCCTTCCCCATCCCCTCTGGTCACTTTTAGTCTGCTCCATGTTTCCTTGCCTGTGGTTTATTTTGTTCATTAGTTTATTCTGTTGAATAGATTCTACTTATAGGTGAGATCATATGGCACCTGTCTTTCACCGACTGGCTTATTTCAATTAGCATAATATTCTCCAGTTCCATCCATGTTGTTGCAAAAGGTTGGAGTTCTTTCTTTCTTTTTTTAATGCAGATTAATTTTATTTATTTTTTTAAATGTCAAGATCCATTATAAAATATTAAAAAATTTAAATCCATTATAAAGTCTTTGCAATTAAAACAACATGACACCAGCACAGAAATAATCAAGTAAATCAATGGAATAAAATAAGCATTCTAGAAACAAATGTATATATCTGTCTAACAATGTAATATATGACTCAACTGATATTTCAAATCAATGGGGAAAAGAAGGCTTATTCAACAAATAAGGTGTATGGACCACTATTACTTGAAAGAAAACAAATATAGAGCCCTATTTCACACATTATACAAAAGTATTCAGAAGAGTTAAAAATCAATATGTAAAATGTAAGGAGTTTTAGGAAAAAATACAAAATAATACTTTTCTTACCCTGAAGTAACATATTCAAACCCAGAAGCTCTAATGAAAAATATTGACAATATGACTATATTTAACACTTAAGACTATATAGTAATATGCATATAAAGAAAGTTAAAGGACAGGTAATAGAATAGGAAAGTATTTGCAACACTTCTTAAAAAAGGGTTAATCGTTTTTCTTTTTTTTTTAGGGTAAAAATTCTACCAACATTTAATCAAAAAATGGATAAAGAATACCAAAAAAGTCATTTAAAGCTTTTTAAATGTAACAGGAATCAGCAAGAAATATACAAAAACAGGTTAAGTTTCAACAAATAATGAACTAACAATTAAAATAACACATCATTGTCACAATCAGATTAATAAGTATTTAAAAAATTGGTAATATCAAGTATTGGTGACTGTGAAAGGAACTGGGTATTCATAAATTATTTTTCTTCATCTTTTTTAAGCAGGCCCTTTAGCATATTTTGCAATGCTGGTTTGGTGGAGATGTATTCTTTTAGCCTTCTTTTGTCTGGGAAACTCCTTTTTTCACCTTCCATTTTAATTGAGAGCCTTGCTGGGTAGATCAGTCTTGGCTTCAAGCCTTAGCTTTTCATGACTTGGAATATTTCTTGCCATTCTCTTCTGGCTTGCAGTGTTTCTGCTGAGAAGTCAGCTGCTAGCTGTACTGGGGCTCCCTTATATGTTACTACCCGTTTCTCCCTTGTTGCCTTTAGGATTCTCTTTGTCTTTGATATTTGCCATTTTAACGATGATGTGTCTTAGAGTGGGCTTCATTGGGGTCCTCTTGAATGAGACCCTCTGTGCCTCCTGGACTTGTGTGACTTTTTCTCTCCTCCAATTAGGGAAGTTTTCCAACATTACTTTTTCAAGCAGGTTCTCTATCCCTTGTTCCTCTTCTCCTTCTGGTATCCCTATTATATGGATATTATTATGTTTCATGTTGTCCTGCGTTTCCCTCAATACCTCTTCATTCTTTCTTTTTTCATTTTCTCGCTCTTTCTGGGAGCTTTTTTCTACTTTATCCTCCAGGTCACTGATTCAATCCTCTGCTTTATCGAGCCTGCATTGGATTCCTTCTACTGTGTTCCTCAATTCAGAAATTGTATTCTTCATTTCCTCTTGTCTCTTATTGGTAGTTTCTATGTCCTTTTTCATGCTGATATAGTTTGCAGTAAGTTCCTCATAGTTTCCCTGTAGTTTTTGGTAATTCTTTTTGAGCTCATTGAGCTCATTGAGCTTCCTTAGAACCATTGCTTGGAACTCAATATCTGATAGTTTACTTGCCTTTATTTCATTCAGTTCTCTTTCTGGGGATTCCTCCTTTCCCTTTGACTTGGGGGAGGGGTGTTTCTTTGTCTTCCCATTATTTGTGAGACTCTTCTCTTTTGCTTCTGCTTCTGGAATTGATCTGTCTTGACTTCCTGACTTTGTGGTGTGAACTTCTACAGTAGGAGACTGCTGATTTTTCTTTCTGGATATGCCTCTGATGATGTCAGGTGTTGACCCTGTGTGACCTTAGGCAGTCTGTTCAAGACTTCCAGGAATCTACTGTCTGTGGCTCTCCTTCAGCTGTTAACCTAGTCACTCTGCACTCAGCAGGCTGGCATAAAGATACCACAGGGTGACGCCAAAGCCCTCCTGGGGGAGGGGCTATTGGGTCCTCTCATGCTGTTTCTTCTCAGAGGAGTGGTCTGCCTGAGCAAGATGGCTGCTGACATCTGGGGATGAATCAGCACTGGGATCCCACTGACTACTCTCTCAATTCTCTCCACAAAGCCTCCTTCCCCAGTCTCTCCTCAGGCATCTCTAGCCCACTGTGCCCTGCTTTGCCGAAGCCCAGAGTAAGTGGCTGCAACTAAAACTTTATGCATTGGTCCTTTAAATGGCTCTTTGTGTCTCTAGCTGCCTGTCTCTGACAGAGAGCCAACCCTGCCGCTTTTCGCAGCTGGCTGTTATCTGTGTACATTATGAGCCCTGGTAATCAGGATGGAGATCCCTGCTTATGGTTTAGACCCAACTCTTCTCAGGGGGATCCAACTGGCTTTTTCAATATCCACCTGGTGCTGCCACCCATCAGTGCCCTGCCCACCTTCTTGAATCTCTACTGCACTCCTTACCAGTTGGGTTATGCTAAAGCTGATTCTTCTGTCTGTCCAAGGTTATAAGGCTTCTCTTTCACTATTGTTCTGTTGTTTGTTCCGGGTGATTTCTCCACGATTTAGTTGTAATTCCAGGTTGGTCCTGGGAAGAAGTCATTGTGACTTCCACTTGCTCCTGCACCATCTTGATTCCTCCTCTATATTCCCCTTCCAGCAAATAGTCTCAACATATCTTGTTCACGTATCTCAATAATTATACAGAGGCAGAAATTGAGAGGCAATAATTAGGAACTGGGCCAAGTTGTTTTGGAAAGTGGTGACTAGAAGTAACCTCAAGGCTCTCTATTCCTGAGGCTATTTACTTTTCAGCCAATTCATCCCAAGGAGACTTCTCTTGCCCCTTTCACCAGCATCTCCCTTGATACACAAAGGGCCAACAAGACCCACATCAGCTCTGAAGAAGTAACTTCGCTGCTCCTAAGAAAGTTCTCTCTAGAGATTCTTTGTGCCAAGTGGAGATTTAGATGATCTAAACATTTAAGTGTATATTAATTGCAGTCAGACACTGTACACTGACCTGTGTCACAAGTGCTGGACTGTATTTCTCTGAAATACTAGCTTTTTATGCATTAATCTTCCACCAGCTCCTCATGGAACAGAGTACAGAGGCCTGTACAGGGGTTCAAAGTTTTACCTTTTAAGCTGTGTAGGAACTTCACCTTGAGAACTGAATTTTATGTTAACTTAATACTGCTACAGATTATTTTTAAAAACTAAATAACTGGGCAACTATTTTACTTAATATGCTCATTTTTTCATTCTTACTTTTTAAAAACAAGACTAGGGAAAACCACCAAAACTACAGGTTTCTCTCTTTATTCAATTTGTTATGTTATCATTTACTGACATCCAGCTCTGATTGTGGGTAGAGTAGGGATCTCTAAGAAAGGGAGACTTTACAGATATAAGAAAGAAAGAAACTTTTAGGTTAAGATGAGAAAAAGAGGATGTTATGTTATAAAGACATTAAAAAATTATCTGGTTCAGTCAAATGCATTCAAACAAGGAAAAGCATTAGACTTTTATCTTGGGGAAATGGGGTTCCAGATGAGGTAACTGGTTAAGTTACCTCAAAGTCACACACACAGCTAGTGAGTGTCAGAAGTGGCCTCATACCCTGGTGTCCTGTCTCCAAGTACAGAGCTTGGCAAAGGAGAGTTCAACTCATCTACAGAAGAGCTGTAAATGTCTGGTCCTTCATTAAAAACCAACTACCTTCAGAGCAGATGGCTAGAGTTATACAATTAATATTATTTTTTTTCCCCAAAACTCTTTTTAAAATGGACTAGTGTGATTGAAAGCCCTGTCCAAGAAGCATGAGTTAGATACACATAGGATATGATGCTATCAAGGACAGGCTGGCAAGAGGCCCACAGGAAGCTTCATGGACCTCAAACCAAATTATTACAGTGATTTCCATCAGCAGATGGGATTCCACAAACAATAACATTTACAATGTAATCTCTAAGTAACTGCCATTTCCCAAGAGTTAATTAGTGGGAAGGATATAACTATACCAAGGAAGATGCTTCTCCTTCTGAGTATCTTCCCTTCCTTAAGTTAGCTTTTGGTTCAGTGTAAGAACAACATTCTTGTGTTTACCTACACAAACACACACACACATACACATGCACATGTAAACACATAAGGCTCCTCAAAAGATCACAGGATAGCTCACCTACGGGATCTTAATCATTATATGTATAAGTCTCAGGTTTGCTCTACCAATAGTAAAGAGCAAAACAGTGCCAGGTAACGATGTTCCCATATCAAAGAACAAAGTTGAAACTCCCATACAATTACGTTTGATCACAGTAGAAGGTGAAATCATTAGATATTAGTGAGGTGCAGTAGAATAAAAATGATGTGTTAGCGGGGGTTCATTATACTGTATTTTCAGAGCCAGGAAGATCAATGTGTTCATGCATCATGAATTAGGCTCCGGCTTTAGCCTTCCCTGCTCTCTGGAAACCCAACATGATCTATCACCAGCCATACATCACCGTTTCAAGATTGCACATTAACGAGAAAGCTGCAGTTTCCGCTTGTCAAGCTGACCAGCTGCCTCTTTCTCTGCAGATGTGGGAATATTTCTGGTTCAGGATTTTACTTTTAAAACAAAAAGGGGCATAAGAGGTCAGTGTCAGTTGGATAGTCACATGGTCTCATCTTTGTGTTGAACCAATGCTTTACCTGATGGTCCTTCCTAGCCTCTGACCATTCTGGATCTAGGCCTGCAGGAACTCACTGCTATGGCTTTAGATGTTAGATAAGGATATAGGACCTGTGACACACCTAGTTTTTTGGGCCATGCCCTTTATCCCCCCAGCGTTGGCATAACATTGTTGGGTATATATTTAGAAGGCTCAAAAGGATATCTGTTTGTTACATGTCCCCGTCTTCTATGCTCACTACCCTTCTACCCTCCCCACCCCTACCTCTTCCCTTAATAGAGGCTTTTTCACCACCCAGCAGTTTGTCACTAATGCTCTCCCTTATTTATTCTTGGTCTACTTCACACCCCTTCCCCCTGTCTGACCCCACACCCGCTAGTGCGGCCCCTCTTCCCTGCTGGTTCAGATACCCACAGACAGTTCTGATTGCTGCTTTTAATCGGCATTTAGCCAGTCTGTCCATATTTAGTTCTTTTAATCTCTCCTCATCATTCAATCCGTCCGGCCTCTTCATCATTTTTTTTTTGTCTGTTGCTCTTTCCTGAGTTTTATCCAATTTTTCTACATCATGACCACTGGCCCTGAACTCCATCATTGCAGGAAGAGTGGCTGGGAAAACCTCCATCTACCCTTCTCTTCTCCACTAGCACTTACTCAGGTCTATTCCTCACCAACAGAAGAAGCAGGAGAAGTAGGGGGTGAATTTTGTCTGGGCAAGACTTGCCCCTTCCTTGTCTAGCTCATTGCTGAAACACACAAGTAAAAGCAAAGAACAGGCAATGTTAGAACAAAAGAGACTGAAGTTAAGTACGTGGAAGAACTTTCCAGTGATCAGTCCTTGGGGAACAGATGAGGCCATGAATTCATCTGCTTTGGACTCTGGGAGAAGGAGGCTTGTCTGTGGAGGTCCCACTGTTCTCCCATTTTTAGCCGGCAGGGCTGACAGTGAGAATCAATGTTGATGTCTTGATAGCTGAGATCACATTTGGGAAGCCAGCCTCCCCCAGGTAACATGACACATGGTGAAACTGAGCCTGTGGAAAGGGGTTTCCAGCTCTGTCTCTGAATATGGCTTTGAGGCCTTGGAGGGCCTCAACTTGGGGGATTATAACTTTGTAAGAAACTTGAATTCAGCAACAGGAGTTATGGGCCACAGGTATGGTTTATAAGAAGACTTGCACTGAAAAAGGCATCGAGTGGCTTATACTACAGAACGGTTGAAAAGCAGTTTCTAGAGAGAAGTTGGGTTGGGGCTGAGTGGAGGGGGCAGATTTTTTATTTGAATGAGTAAAAGGAAGAGCCATATGCTGGTAAGAGACTTCCTATTTATTAGGAATTCAAAGTCTATTCTTTTATTTCATTCAGGACTCTTCTTAAATATCACTTGCTTCAAAAGAACTTCCTTGAAAATATCATCTAAAATAGTACCCTACTTAGCTTTCTGTCTACTTCCCTGCAAATATAGTATATTCTGTTTGTTTAGCACTTTATTGTCCAATTTCCCCACCAGAATGTAAGCTCCCTGAGAGTAGGGATTTTCCCAAAATAACCAAGGCAGAGTTGGCCCCATATTTGATTGTGAACCCACTAACTGTTATCCTGATTTTGTGTTATATATCCCAGTACAGACTGACAGGATCGGGTACACACACGGGTTGGCAAAGTTTGAGTCAGCCTGGTTCTCCTGTGATCTCCAATCAAAGCCTTGCTGAATTCATGAGAGAGAGAATGGGTTGAGAAAACCTGTTCACCCTGCCCCCCCATTTCCTTCTTAACAGCTTCAAGTGAGAGAAAAAGAGTCAATTGTAGAAGAGGGAAATGGAAGGCTCATTCCTCCTCTGCCTCCCACAGGCTGCCCTCAAACCTGTTTATCCTGTTTCACTTTAAATAGCCCTGTACCAAGGAGAGCTCTGTCATTGGTTCTTTCCCCCTTGAAAACACAGCTGCTTGTCTTTCAACTACCACCCTGGTTTTCTGAGTGGTTTAAAACTCAGTGAGAGACAGGGCAAGAGTTTCTAATTCTCTGGAAGAGTACTTCCCTACTTTATGCCTAACTCTGAAGGCTAGTGAGATTCCAGTTTGTCTCCAACCCCCTGATGCTAGTAATCTACCCATATATTCTGAAAACTGAAATCCAGGGTTCCTGAGATCTTTGTACATATTATAAAAACCTACTTTGTATATTTTATGCTTTATATTTCTCCAGCTAAATAATTACACTTTTTCTTTCTTTTTTATTCCCCACCCACCATTGGAAATTCAATGTGAACAGGACACTTTACTGATTAGTTCACTGCATCTTAGCCTCTATGGCTGGTGCATAGTAGGTGCTCAATAAAAACTTGTTAAACGAAATACTATATTCCCATATTATCTAGTTTCTTTAGGTCTGTAGCTTTTTTTTGAAAACAATCCTCACCAGAGGACATTCTTATTGATTTTAGTGAGAGCGGAAGGGAAGGAGAAAATGAGGGACAGAAACATCAATGTGAGAGAGAAACACTGAGGTTGCCTCTCTTACATGCCTGATTTACATGTCCTGACTGGGCATCAAACCCAAAACCTAGGCATGTGCCCTGACTAGGAACTGAACCTAAGACCTTTCTGTTTACAGGACAATGCCCAACCAACTGAGCCGTACTGGCTAGGGCTAGATCTGAAGCTCTTAACCCTGGAAACACATTATAATCACCTGAGGCACTTTAAAAATACTCCCATACCTGGAACCCATCCCTGACCATTTAAGTCAGAATTTCTGGGGATATGGTCTAGGAATCAGTATATATATTTAACTAACTCCTGTGATTATGGAGGCTGGCAAACCCAAAATTCACAGTGTGGACCAGGAGTCTAGAGATCCAGGAGAGGCGATGGTGCAGGTGAAGTCTGAAGGTAGCCTGCTGGAGAATTTCTGGGAATGAGTATTTTTTTAAAGTCCAAGGGGTGATTTGAATGAGAACAAGGATTGAAAGCTACCACTCTAGATGCACTTGTGTTTCTAAGTGATCTCCTGGCATAGGTGGGATCATGTTTGTGTTCCAGATATCGCACTGGATATTATTGTTGAATCTTGAGATTCTGTGTCTGTGGCTCTGAGTTATTCTCTGCTTACACAGTGAGTCAAGGGAGATGAGGTAGTACCAGAATCTTTAGGACATGTGATGGAGGAGCCAACCCCTTTGCAAGAATAACTGAATAATGGTTTTTTTTTGTTTGTTTTTTGGTTGTTTTTTGTTGTAATTGTTGCACTGCAAATATGAAGTTAATAACAGGGTCCATGGGAAAGTTACAAAGTAACCTGCCAGGAATGTAAGTAATATGGTGAAAGTGAATTGGGGTGGGAAGTGTTCAGAAATTCGGGGAGATAATCTGTGAGTATCAGTGAGATTTCTCTACAAAAAATCTGGGCCCCAGTCAATGAGATGGAGTTTAAATCAGAATCACTGACCTTGGGTGGTTAGAAAGGGACTTACGGGACTTACAAAGCAGAGCCTCCTAGAACAACTGGAGATTGTTCAGGCTGGTAGCATAGAGAACTCAGGGGGCAGATGAAAACAGAGACCTCTATAATGGAAGAAGGTGCTGCCAGTTAGCTGAAACTGAGAAATAAAGCTGGATCCTTACAATTTTGTGGTTGATATGAGGAAAGGAAACCTGAATAATAACATAAAGGAATACTCAACACTAAAGCTATCAGACAGCTGGAAGGAGGAGATTTAAGCAACTTAGACAAATTTTGTCATGTCTGTTCTGTCAATCAATGCCTAGCAGAGTACCTGGCAAATAAGTTTCTTAATGAATGAGGAAGGAAGAGGCTAGATCAAGCTTTAATCTACTTTCAGGGAAGGGTCATTAATGGACCTAGGATTTTTTTTTTTTTTTAATTTTTCAGATACGCTTGTCTCCATTTACCAGCCATGACTTTCCCCTGCCGCATCCACACCCACCTCTCCCCCTCAATCCTTCCGCACCTTGGCTTCCTCCATGTGTCCTTCATACCTGTTCCTTGATCTGACTCTTCCCCATCCCCTCTCCGCTACCCACTCTGTCCCTCCCTCCCATCCCAGTTAGTTTCTTCTTTCTTTCAATGTTGCTGGTCATATTTTCCTTTCCTGCTTGCTTTGCTGATTAGGTTCTACTTATATGTGAGATCACATGGTATTTGTCTTTCACCTCCTGGCTTATTTCATTTAATATAATGCTCTCCAGTTCCATCCATGCTGTAGCAAAGGGTAGTAGCTCTTTCTTTCTTTCTGCTATGTAGTATTCCATTGTGTAAATGTACCATAGTTTTTTGATCCACTCATTTACTGATGGACACTTAGGTTGCTTCCAGCACTTGGCTATTGTAAATTGTGCTGCTATGGACATTGGGGTGCATATGTTCTTTTGAATTGGTGTTTCAGGATTCTTAGGGTATAATCCTAGTGGTGGAATTGCTGGGTCAAAAGGCAGTTCCATTTTTAGCTTTTTAAGGAAATTCCAAACTGTTTTCCAGGGAATGTTTTCTATATTCCCACCAACAGTGTACTAGGGATCCATTTTTCTCCACAGCCTCACCAGCACCTGTTGCTGGATGATTTATTTATGATGGCCATTCTGACCAGTGTGAAGTGGTATCTCATTGTGGTTTTAATTTGCATTTCTCTGATGGCTAGTGATGCTGAGTATCCCTTCATATGTCTCTGGCCCTCTGTATCTCCTCCTTGGAGAAGTGTCTGTTCAGGTCCTTTGCCCACTTTTTAATTGGATTGTTTGTTTTCCTGGAGTGGAGTCATGTGAGTTCTTTACATATTTTGGAGATCAAACTCCTGTCTAAGGTATCATTGGCAAATATATTTTCTCATATGGTTGGCTCCCTTTTCATTTTGCTGATGTTTTCTTTAGTTGTGCAGAAGCTTCTTATTTTGATGAAGGCCCATTTGGTTATTTTTTCCTTTATGTCCCTTGCTCTAGGGGACATATCAGTGAAAACATTGCTGTGTGGAATATCTGAGAGTTTCCTGCCTATGTTCTCCTCTAGGACTTTTATGGTATCGCAACTTATATTTGAGTTTATTTTTGTATATGGCGTAAGTTGGTGGTCGAATATCAATTATTTGCCTGCAGCTGTCCAGCTCTCCCAACACCATTTGTTGAAGAGAATATTTTTACTCCATTTTATGCTTCTGCCCACTTTGTCAAATATTAATTGCCCATGGAGACCTGGGTTTATTTCTGGGTTCTCTATTCTGTTCCATTGATCTATGCGTTTGTTCTTATGACAGTACCAGACTGTTTTGATTACAGTGGCCTTTTAATATAGTGTCATGTCAGGTATTGTGATCCCTCCTACTTTGTTTTTCTTTCTCAAAACTGCAGCAGCTATTCGGGGTCGTATATAGTTCCATATAAATTTTTGAAATGTTTCTTCTATGTCTGTGAAATACGTCATTGATATTTTAATAGGGATTGCATTGAATCTATAAATTGCTTTGGGTAGTGTGGGCATTTTGATGATATTATTTCTTCCAATCTATGAACATGGTATATGCCTCCATTTATTTGTGTCTTCCTTAATTTCTTTCTTCAGTGTTGTATAGTTTTCTGAATACAGGTCTTTTTACCTCCTTGGTTAAGTTTATTCCTAGGTACTTTATTTTTCTTGTTGCTATAGCAAAGGAGATTTTTTTCCCTGCTTTCTGATTCTGATATTTCATTTTTGGTACACAAAAATGCCTTTGATTTCTGAATATTGACTTTGTATCCTGATGTTTTGCCAAATTCACTTATTAAGTTGAGTAGTTTTTTGGTGGAGTCTAAGGGATTTTCCATGTACACTATCATGTCATCTGCAAACAATGATAGTTTTACTTCGTCCTTTCCAATTTGGATGCCTTTTATTTCTTTTTTGTGTCTGATCGCTGTGGCTAGGACCTCTAATACTATGTTAAATAGAAGTGGTGAAAGTGGACACCATTGTCTTGTTCCCAATCTTAGTGAGAAAGCTTTTAGTTTTTGCCAATTGAGAATGAGGTTGGCTGCAGGATTTTCATATCTGGCCTTTATTATGTTGAGGTATTCCCCCTTTATTCCCACTCTGCTGAGTGTTTTTATCATAAATAGGTGCTGTACTTTATCAAATGCTTTTTCTGCATCTATTGAGATGATCATGTGGTTTTTGTCTTTCCTTTTGTTTATGTGATGTATTACATTTATTGATTTGTGAATATTGAACCATCCTTGCATCACTGGGATGAATCCCACTTGATCATGGTGGATGATTTTTTTAATGTATTGCTGGATGCAGTTTCCCTATATTTTGCTGAAGATTTTAGCATCTACATTCATCACCAATATCGGCCTATAGTTTTCTTTCTTGGTTGTGTCTTTATTTGGTTTTGGGATTAGAATGATGCTGGCCTCATAAAAAGAGTTTGGGAGTCTTCCCTCTTCTTGGATTTTTTGGAATAGTCTGAGAAGGTCAGGGGTTAGCTCTTCGTTAAATGTTGTGTAAAATTCTCCTGTGAAACCATCTGGTACAGGGCTTTTGTGTGCCAGGAGTTTTTTGAGTACTGCTTCAATTTCATCAGCTGTTATCGGTCTGTTCAAGCTTTCTTCTTCTTCATTCATTGTTAGAAGATTTTATTTTTCTAGAAATTTGTCCATTTCATTGAGGTTTTCAAATTTCTTGGCATATAATTGTTCATAGTAATTTCTTATGCTCCTTTGTATTTCTGTCGTATCAGTTATGATTTCTCCTCTTTCATTTCTGATATTATTTATTTGGGTCCTCTCCCTTTTTTTCTTGATGGTCATCTTAAAGGCTTGTTGATTTTGTTTATTTTTTTCAAAGAACCAGCTCCTAGATTGGTTGATCCTTTGAATTGTTCTTTCAGTCTCTATGTCATTCAATTCTGCTCTGATCTTGGTTATTTTCTTTCTTCTACTCACTCTGGGCTTTGTTTGTTGTTGTTTCCCCAGCTCTTGAAGATGGAAGGTTAGGTCATTTATTTGAAATGTTTCTATCTCTTTCAGGTAGGCCTGGTATTGCTATGAGGTTCCCTCTCAGGATTGTCTTTGCTGAGTCCCATAGGTTTTGGACTGTTGTGTGTTCATTTTCTTTTGTTTCCAGAAACGTTCTGCTTTCTTCTTTGATCTCATTATTGACCCATTCATTGTTTAATAGTGTGCTATTCAGTCTCCATGAGTTTGAATATTTTTGAGTTTTTTCCTTGAGGTTGGTTTCTAGTTTCAAGCCCTTGTGGTCCAAGAAAATGCTTGTTATGATTTCGATTTTCCTGAATTTGTTGGGGCTTGTATTGTGTCCTATCATGTAGTCTATCTTTGAAAATTTTCTGTGTGCATTAGAAAAGAATGTGTATTTTGCTTCTTTGGGATGAGAGGTCCTGTATATGTCAGTTAAGTCCATTTGATTAATTTAATGCGTCATTCAGTTCCACAATATCCTTGTTGATGTTTTGTTTGGAAGATCTATCTATTTTTGACAGTGGGGTGTTAAAATCCCCCACTATCAGTGTGTTACTGTCTATATCTTTCTTGAAGTCCTCCAAGATTTTCTTTATATATTGGGGTGCTCCCATGTTGAGTGCATATATGTTTACAATGTTTATGTCTTCTTGATGGATTCTTCCTCTGAGTATTATAAAGTGTCCTTCTGGGTCTCTTTTTATAGCCTTTGTTTTGAAATCTATTTTGTCTGATATAAGTATTGCTATCCTTGCTTTTTTCCCCCTGTCCATTTGCTTGGAATATTTTTTTCCATCCCTTCACTTTTAGTCTATGTAGGTCCTTTATTCTGAGGTGGGTCTACTCTTGTAGGCAACATATACGTGGGTCATGTTTTTTTTATCCATTCAGCTATCCTATGTCTTTTGTTTTGGGCATTTAATCCATTTACATTTAAAGTTATTATTGATAGGTACTTATTCATTTCTTTCATTTTGTATCTGTGATCCTCTCCTTCTCAATCTTTTTCTTCATTTTCTTAAAGCTGTCCCTTTAGCATATCTTGTAGTGCTGGTTAGGTGAGGTGTATTCCTTTAGCCTTCTTTTGGCTGGGAAACTCCTTATTTTGCCTTCCAGTTTAATTGAGAGCCTTGCTGGGTAGATCAGTCTTGGCTTCAGACCCTTGCTTTTTATTACTTGGAATATTTCTTGCCATTCCCTTCTGGCTTGCAGTGTTTCTGCTGAGAAGTCAGCTGCTAGCTATACTGGGGCTCCCTTATATGTTACGACCTCTTTCTCCCTTGCTGCCTTTAGGATTCTCTTTGTCTTTGATATTTGCCATTTTAACGATGATGTGTCTTAGAGTGGGCCTCATTGGGTTCATCTTGAATGAGGCCCTCTGTACTTCCTGGACTTGTGTGACTTTCTCTCTCCTCCAATTAGGGAAGTTTTCCAACATTACTTTTTCAAGCAGGTTCTCTATCCCTTGTTCCTCTTCTCCTTCTGGTATCCCTATTATATGGATACTATTATGTTTCAGTTTGCCCTGTATTTCCCTCAACACCTCTTCATTTTTTCTGAGTCTTTTTTCATTTTCTCGCTCTTTCTGGGAGCTTTTTTTCTACTTTATCCCCCAGCTCACTGATTCGATCCTCTGCTTTATCGAGCCTGCATTGGATTCCTTCTACTGTAGTCTTCAATTCAGATATTGTATTCTTTACTTCCTCTTTCCTCTTATTGATAGTTTTAATATCTTTTTTCATGCTGATATATTTTGCAATAACTTCCTCATAGTTTCCCTGTAGTTTTTGGTAATTCTCTTTGAGCTCACTGAGTTTCCTTAGAACTGTTGTTTTGAACTTAATATCTGATAGTTCACTTGCCTCTATTTCATGTAGTTTTCTTTCTGAGGATTCCTCCTTTCCCTTTGATTGAGGGGTGCTTCTTTTTCTTCCCATTATTTGTGAGACTCTTCTTTTTTGCTTCTGCTTCTTAGATTGATCTGTCTTGACTTCCTGACTTTGTGGTGTGAACTTCTATGGTAGCGGACCACTTTTTTTTTCTTTCTTTCTGGATCTGCTTCTGATGATATCAGCTCTCTGACCTTAAGCAGTCCTTAAGAGACTTCCAGGAATCTACTGTCTGTGACTGTCTCCTCTAGTTGTCAATCTAGTCACTCTGCTCTCAGCAGTCAGGGTCGGGCAGAGTCCCTGCTGTGGGTGGGGCTACTGTGTCCTTTCACGCTGCTGCCACTCTAGGGAGTGGTCTCTGCCTGAGCAAGATGGCACCTGTGGAATGAGGGTTGAGTCAGCACTGTAACCCTGCCATCCACTTTCTTAGTTTTTTCCCTAAAGTCCCCCTCTCCAGTCTCTCCACAAGCAGCTCTAGCCCACTCTGCCCCTGCCTCCACCAGAGCCAAGTGTAAGTGGCTGCCATTACAATTTTTTCCATTGGCCCTTTCAATGGCTCTTTGCATCTCCAGCCACCTGTCTCTGGCAGAGAGCACACTGCCACTTTTCTCAACTGACTGTTGTCTGTGTGTTTTTGGGTTCTGATGCTGCAGGCTGGAGATTCCCACTTATAGTTTAGACCCTGCTTTTCTCAGGGGGATCCAACTGGCCATTTCAATATCCACCTGGTGCTGCTGCCCGTGGGCACCTAGCCCACCCTCTCGAGCTTCTACTGTACTCCTTACCAGTTAGGTTGTGCTAAAGCCAATTCCTCTGTCCATCTGAGGTTTTAGGGCTCCTCTCTTGCTATTGTTCAGTTGTTTTCCAGGTGATTTCTCCACAATTTAGTTGTAATTCCAGATGGTCCTGGGAGGAGTTCAGTATAATTTCCACTCACTCCTCCGCCATCTTGAAGTCCAAACCAATAGACCTAGTTTTAAAAAACAGCATCATTTATGTATAATTCACTATGCCATATAATTCATCACTTTAAAGTGTATAATTCCAGGGGTTTTGATATATTACATTATTAATTTTTGAAATTGTGGTAAAATACAAATAACATAAAATATTTTATTTATGTATACAATTCAGTAGCATTAATTACATTCAAAATGCACATTTATCACCACTACCCATTTCCAAAATATTTTTATCTTCCCAAACAGAAACTGTAACCATTAAGTAATCACCCACCACAGTCCTTGACAGCCTCTAATCTACTTTCTGTGTCTATGAATTTGCCTATTCTAGATACTTTATATAAATGAAATCATATAACATTTGAGTGTGTCTGTGTGTGCATGTGTGTGTGCATGAGTATGTATACAGCTCATTCACTTAGGAGACCTAATGGTTTTTTTGTTTGTTTATTTGTTTGTTTTTGAGAGACAGAGACAGAGATAAACATTGATTTGTTGTTCCACTTATTTATGCATTCATCGGTTGATTCTTGTATGTCCCCTGATTAGGGATCAAACCTGCAACCTTGTATCAGAATGATGCTCTAACCAACTGAGCTACTGCTTGGCCGGAGCAGAAGACCTAGTTCTGAGGAGCTGGTAAGGTGGCATTATGGCAGTGGAAGGGGGTGAAAAGTTGACAAGCACAGTTTTTCATAGTTTGTAATGATAATCTTATTGCCATTTAAGCTCATAACACCTTGTTTGTTTTATTTTGCTAATGCTCTGAGGGCTAGCCTCAGCCCTTTCCAATCTCTCCTATGTACCACCCCAATAATCTTGGACACAATTGGATTTCCTCTTAAGACTTGCTTTCCAAGCTAGAATAGAGCAAGTATTAAGAAGCTGTTGCAGACTCCCAATTAATATGTATCTCTATGATAATTCATTGAAGGGATGATTTGAGGTTCTGGGATAGAGTGTTGAAATCATTCTCTTTCTAAAGGAAGGACCAGTGCTTCCTCTTCATTATCAACCCAGAGGGAGGGTTACTCTCAGCTCCAATAGACAGCTCATTTCAGGCAGCTCTTCCTCAAAGTTTCTATTACAAGGACTCCTTCCCTCATCTCTGTGCCTCTGAGCCTTCTCCCTGCTATTTTCTTCTGCCCCTTCAACTCCCCCTACTCCTCCTATCTAAGAGATAGCTGCCAAATTCCCTTATTGCTACTGGGGGCCAAACTGAGCTGCCAGTATTCAAACTGAGACCTTTGTTGCAGAAGTGTTCTCCCAGCAGTTGCTGAGGCTGAAAGGGGAGGAGGGGCCATCATGGATAGTTGTCACTTGCAGGAGAAGGTCAGGGTCCTTCTTGGCAGAAAGGTATTCCCACTCAATGAGGCCAGGTATGCAGGTCATATTCAGTGTAATAACAGACTGGTAGGTTCATTCATTCTAGAAACTCTAGACAAGGAGAGCCAAGGACTTGTGCCAGAGAAGAGGATAGGGAGAGAAGAGAAGGTATCTGAGAGATGGATGGGAAACAAAAGGAGAATAAGGCAGGGGAAGTGAGAATTGAGAGATGTTTTGTTTTGTTTTTTTCTGAATTCAGGTAACATCCACTAATTGTACTGCCTAAATCATGTTTGCTGTTCAAGCATATAACTGGATTTCTGCAAGGGTTATTTGTTGGGGAAGAGCTTGGATAATCTGGAGATAGTTTCTAAGAAATCAATCATATAATATGTGTAAAATACTCATCTAATAAAACCTAGCTGAGTTTTCATTCTTTTAGAGTGCTGCGGGTTAGCTCTCCCCACTCCAGGACACCAGAAACTTGCTTGCAATAATTAGCTGGGGTCTGTTTTTTTCAGATATCCATCTTGAATGCTATCTGACAGAGTAAACCATAGCCACACCTCAAGTGGTATGTCATATTTAATATGATTCTAACTCCAGTTCCCTACTTACTAGGGAATTTAAAAAATATTTAGCCTTGCAATTCCTGTTTCTGCTTGAATTATTTTTTTAAATCTTCTTGGTTCTGTATTTTTGACTATATCCGCCGCTACTATAGACAGCCCACAAAATTTTGAATGGTTGCTTCCCTTTACTCCAATTGTAAAAAATTCTCAGTTTCTTTGACAGCAATTTCTTTAAGTTTTCCCTCTAAGTACAGAATCTCCATTAACTGTATTTCTGTAGTTCTAGCTACTGCTGTTTGTAATAGCTGCTGTGTAGATCCATGCCATACTGAACCATTTGTATATTCATTCTATTAATTTTCTACAAAATTAACTATAATGTCAAGAACACTATCTTTTTATAGTCCATAGCTATACTCTGTCTTTCTGCTTTGTGTGCTCTCTGAGCTAATGTGAGGCACTGGGAGGAATTTTAGAGTCCCTGACTTGTTTTTGAGGTGGGGATTAAAAAGAGAATAACTTCTCATTTCAGTAATAACCAGAAAAGTTTTCCTTACCATATAGAACTTATTGAATACATTCTACATCTTGTGTTACTTCATCTATAGAGGCTTTTGACTGAACTATTTCATGTTGATGTCAATGTGAACATGTATGTGCTGTGAGAACACAGAATTAAACAAGTGAGTCAGTTGCTTATTTCTATTAGAGATTTTATTTTGAATTCCAAAAAATAGTCATCAGAAGAAGCAATTAAAAATGTTTTAAGAAGAGGTTTTAAGACTCTTTCAAATGGAAAGGTCTGTGTTCTTCTAGTAGGGGAACTTTGTTCACAGAAATGAGCATTTTCTACATTGTAGTGCCATTTGTCACCTGAAATGAGACTCAGCCTGGCACAGAGCCTCTTCTTGGGACCCTTGGAATGAGTCTGGTGATGGTGGGGCTAAGAAAGCTACACATTAGTTAGCACAAATAAGACTTGCTACTACACTAGAGAAACCCTAAAACTCTAAATCTCAGAGGCTCAACACAACAGAAGTTCACTACTCACTCACATTATACCTCAGTGAGACTGTCCATAATCAAATGGCTTTCTGTGTGATCACATGGGGACTAGGTTTCTTTCATCTTGTGAACTCCCTCTCTGTAGACCTTCAGACTTCCTTTCACTCAACTGGAAGAAGGGAAGGGTGATTGAGATTATAGGGGAGAAAATCTATGGGCTAGATATGTAAGTGGAGAATATCTCTTCTGCCCACATTTCAGTGTTTGGAATTCAGTCATGTGGTGATACCCCACTCTAAGGGAGTCTTAGTAAGTCTGCCTAGAAGGGAAAGGAAATAAGATTTCGTGAGTATATAGCAGTCTCTTCCACAGGCTGGGACAGCTTTTGTCTTTTACTGCTTCCCCCAGGTTGCCCATATGCATAGTATTTTTCTTTAGTCCCTTTGAGATAAGGACAGGACAGCAGTGAACGTGTCCTTTCTGCCATTTAAATCTTACTATACTCCTTACAAAAGGAATGACATCTGTGTGTTCATTATCTGCTATGTACCAGGTACTGTGTCAAGGGATGTAGACATGGCAAACAGTGTCCCTGAATAGGAGGATTTAGGAACAACTTGGTTAAAATGGAAAAACATCTCTTCCTAAAACATTACCAGAGAGGTTTTCTCAGAAGAACCTGTAGGGAAAGAGATTATTCCAGAACACGGCCTCCCTAAAACTCTTCAGTTGGCACCATCTACCGTCTTGCATTCCTACCCCACCAATGACAAAATGATAAACTTACATTTCTAAAACTAACATATGAGAACCTTCATGATCTGGCCTCTGCTCACCCTCATTTCACAGCATACTCTCCTGCACAGTCCACCCAGGCTGCCAAACCTGCAGTTTCTTAAATGCACCATATTTTCTTCCCATGCAGAGCATCCTGCATATAGCTTCTTCCTCTTGGAATTCTCTTTCCTCTCTCTCTGCTTGCTGAGTCCTTTTCTTATTTAGATCTCAACTTGGATGTTGTTTCTTCTAGAAAGCCTGCTCTGATCTCATGCCACCCCTCAAGTTTGATATAGGTGCTCCTTTGTGTTTCCATGGGACTCTCTATTGTCCCTATTGTGGTTCTTAGTGTTTGCTTTTCTACTGTCTATGCCTCCAAGCATTGGGCCCACCTTGCTCATTGTTATATATTCAGTACCCATTACAATGCCTGGACCACAGCAGGCACTCCTGAATAGGTGAAGCACAGTGAATAGCAGCTCTATTACCAATTGTTATTCCTACCCCATTAATAATTTATACCCACAAAGGAAATCAATGAATTTTCATAACTAACCCTGATTTTCTGTTTTGTTGTTGTTAGTGTTTTTTGATTTTATTTTTATTTTCCTTGAAATATTTTACTTAAGGTGATAAAGCCCCCCATCCCTGTTAGCCCAGTTACCAGGCATGATGAATTGTTCCTGATCCCTCAACTCAGGATTCCATAAGCTAGTGCATGTTATGCCAATTGACCACAGGGACCCAGTGTAAAACCAGCTATTCTCAGTTGGTCATAGCTTCTCTCCCCAGCTGCTCCAGGTTCTCACAAACATGCCTGGATAGCCCAACCTGAAACCTGAGAGGGCGGAGGTGTCTGTGCATACATGGACATGGGCCTCATCCTGAATTGGGCTCTGCTGCCCTCACTTAGTGTAATTAGGAAGGTGAATCTATTGTAGGACCAGCACTCCTAATCCTGTTAGGCTGGTTGGGATGTGGGCACTCCAGGAAATATGGAACAAAGTTTTCTTTCATGAATCCTGAGAAGTAGACTGCATGATGACTGCAGAACCATGGGTCACTTCACTAATTCCTCCATGCAGTCATTCGTTCACTCAAAAAACACTTATTGGGCCTAACTTATAGATGCTGATGTTACAGAGGACAAGACAGGAAGAACACTTGTCATCTTCAAATGAGGAGGAGAGAAGTTAAACAAGTAATACAGGGAAAAAAATAAGAAACCATGTATAAAACTATTTCAAATGATGAGAGGTGCTTTCCTAGTTTTCACAAAGAAGCCCGATTCTTGCTGCAGGTGGAGGGCTTAGATCCCTCTTCTGAGTTGGAATCATAGCCTTACTCTTAGTTGATTAGGCCCCCTCACCCCCTCAGGATATCTAGATGCCCGGACAAATCACATTTACGCACTTCCCCTGTCCTACTCCTGGCAAGCAGCATCTGCACTCCAAAGTCCATGTTAGCCCATCCCTCATCCTTTCTGGACCTGTGAGCAAGAAGTCAGTCTACCAGAACAGCCGATCTAGAGCCAGGAAACACTCGTGTTCTGTCTGTTGGGCCTTATCTGGTGCCCCAGACTATGCACTCCTCTTCTCCCTAAGCTGAGCCCACTTGACCAGATCTGCAGGCTCAGCTCTGCCCAGCCTCCAGGATGGATTCTGACTTCAGACTGGAAGAATTCAAGCTGCCGCTGTCCTACAGTGTTGATTTGCTCTTGTCACTTCAGCTACTTGCTTGTTGTTCCTAATCTTGTTACTCATTCTGACAAGTGAATTGTCTGACACCTCTGTTCCTAAGTTTCTGCCTTGGTTATTTTCCTGGTACTGAGGCCCATAGAGGCTGAGGAAATTTCTTGCTTAAATGTCCTGCTCTGGCCTATGGCTCTCTTGGGGATTGTGTCTTGCCCTTTGACCTTGCTATCTGCAAAAAGATGTTCCTGGGGTGGTTCTCTGCCTCCTGGGACTTCTTAGGATTGTCTGTGTTTGACTTACATTTTACGTGTATCTTTAGCCCATCCACCCAGCAGGTGACCCCTAATGTTTTCCACTGAAGCCCCAAAGCTGACTCCTTCCCATCATACTCATATAGCCTATTGCTATATCTATCAAATTCTGTGTTCCCCCACTGAATTGGTGCTTGCCCTACCTGACTAGATGAGTCTAATTCTAGATCTCACAACCCCTGCTGTCTTTCCTGTCCTAATGCAGTTAATCAGTCCAGGTCCAGCTGTGTTCTAAGATATGACTTTCTCTGCCCCTCAGGATATACCATCCTGCTTCAATCTTTTAAGTTCCCCCAGATGTCTCAGTTGGGTAATCAAGAGGTACTCAGAGCATCAGATACCCACGGTACAGAGAGAAGGGCTGATGAAGTCCTTTAGCTATAGCTGGAAAAAAAAAATCAACAGAAGGCCAGGGCAGCTGTAAGCAAGGCATGGCAGCCTTACTAAGTAGGGAATCTCAAATCCCTGTGGTCGGAGGACAGATGTCCCATAAAACCATGTGCAGCCTAATTTATACTGGATGGTTAGTTCTGCCATAGGAAGGTTATCTTGCTTGTGCTGGAAGTGAAGGTGTCCAATGGGAGCCCTCCTCCCAAAAGCTTGCCCCATATCCAGGAAATGGCATCAAACCTTCCCTCCAAAGGATGCTATTGAAATCCAGCATTTGCAAGCTTTGCCCTAACAGTCCTGATTAAATAGCCCTGATTCAACAGCTCTTGCTCCTTCTTAATCTAACCTGTGCCTAATCTCATGCTTTGCCTTGCTGGTTTTTCTGTTTGCTCTGGCCATGCCTCCAGTTTTGGTGCCTCTGCTGGCCTGCTTCTGCTTCTCTTCCCTGACTTATGGCATTCATTCATTTACTCATTTGAGACCCTTACTCCAAAGGAGCTTATAGTCTGGTGAGAAGACAATTACGCAAATGGTTACTGGGTACAATTGTGATAAATGTTGCACAGGGAAACTTGAAGATGTTATGGATCAATGACCAACTGCATCTCATGCATATGGAATGTTTTCAAGAGGAAAGGACTTAGGAAGCAAAGTGAAGGACTCTGGGAGGCTGCTTTAGAGAGACAGTGAGAGCATGAAGAGCATTTCCAGCTCCGTGGAACAGTGTGGGCATAGGTCCTGGAGTAAGACAGGAGATTTTCTTTCCTCTAGGCTAGACATTGCCCACACTGTCTACCCAGGAACTGACTGCCTGACTTCCTTGGCATGAGTACCTTGTCTTTTGCACTATGTTGTGAAAGCCCTGAGGGTACAGTCTGGAGTTCCAAGGCTCTATTCTTGTCTTGACTTTGACTATGAGGGGCGGATTGAGAGCTCTAGGTAGTACATCTGGGGGATTTTCTTCCTTACTCTCCACACTGGGCAGAAGTGGATAGGAAGGAGTGCTGTGGCCTCAGGAAGTTTATCCAAGGCCCTGGATTTCTTTATTCCCTCAACCCTGACTCTGTGGGTTCATCTTCTCTGTCACATGCTCCTGAGGTGAGGATTCGTGTCTAGCATAGAGCCTGGTTCCCAGTAAACACTCCGCAAATGCGGGCTAATTTGATTAGATTTGTTCTGGGTCAATGTAAATATAGGTACAGGAAGAGATATAGAAGAGAGAAAGCAAAAGATCATGACTTTAAGGAGAACAATGATGTAATTTTAGCCTGAAAATTACCTGTGAATAGACAGCACAATTTATTTAAACATGTCTTTTATAATCTAATTATATGCAAATACTCCTGTGGTCTTTCAAATCATCTTGTATACCTGATAGAGCATTTTGGGGAATCCCAGGGGAGCTCCTAGAGATAAGAAAAAATAAAGACAAGGGACTTAGAATTTTTCAGTTGAAAGGCAATAGCAGTTATTTAATACAAAGTGGGCCCTCCTCCGGTAAAAATTTGCAAAAATTTCTAAATACTTTGCAAAAATTTCTAATACTTTGTCAGATTACATACACTGCTTTGCTCTGTTATTGGAAATCTCCAATTGGTAGAAATGCCTACTATTGGGGCCAAGTTCTGATTTTTCTCATTGGCTTGAGTCCTAGTTATCAAAAGCCATTGGAATAAATCTGATTCCTTTTCCATAAGATTTCCTTTCAAATGTTTATATTTCCCACTGCTCAGGTGCTGCTGGGCCTGCTGGGAGGAGCCCAGAGGGCCCCTGAAGTGCAGGCAGCTGCTTCTGTGCTGCCCTCATAGCCCCATCGCCAGATGATACCTGCTCATGACAACCCAGTGAACCCTGTGGTCCGGCTCCTATGACTGGGGCCATATTTATTCCCTAATGCTTAGGTTTCTGCTTCAGATCCCTTCTTGGGTCTCAGCACCTTGGATTGAGGCCTTGTATTCTCTCACAAGCCCTCCTTAGGAGTGAAGCAAAATCCACATCTGTATGGACAAGTCCCCCAGATTTTGATGCCAAGTGCTTCTGCCTGCCTTCTTCTTGTCCCTTTGTCTACTGCCAGACTCTGCTGATCCTTTCTGGCCCTGCCTTTGACATTAACTTCCTGCATGACCTCTGATTCCCCGTTTCTTATCCTGTAAATTGAATAAGTTTGAGCATATCAGTGATTATAAAAACTGGCCATATCTTAGAATCACCCAGGAGAAACTTTACAGAGTACCAATACCCAGGACAGGGACTAGGGTGAAGTGAACCAGGCTCCTGGTGTGTGAAATATAGGGAGGCATCACTATCAGAAGACGACCCAGCACTTGTAGGACTCTGAGAGAGTGCTATCTTTATATATTTTGTGCTCTAGGAATCTGGCGTATCTCATCCTAGTCCTAGCCCTGCCACTACCAAAGTCACCCCCTAGAGATTCTGAACTAGTAGGTCCAAGATGAAGCTCAGATATTGCTATTTTTAAAAAACTATGCAAGGTGTTAATATGTGTAACCAGGGTTGAGAATCACTGGACTAAATTATCTCTCTGGGGTCTCTTGCCTGGAAGTGTACCCTGAGGCCCCTAACTAGACTTTCCTACTCATGCTTGACCCTGGGACTTGGCTAATGACTTGTGATACCTTGCTCTCTCTTGGCAGGTTGGTCTCATTTCCAGATCCCAGGCAGGCTCACTCTAGCCCATCCTCCTTCTGTCAGGGCTTTGTTCTGAGCAACTTTTTTCCTCTTCAGACAAAGCCCCCATTAGATAACTAAGGTACCAAATCTACCATATTGTTAGTTCTCCTCTGGACAGGTGTCAGGTGCCTGTGCACATTTTACATAATGTGATTTGAAGAGCTCATGATACTGTAGTATTCTGTTACGTTCTTTTTTATTCACTCAACAAACATGTACAGAGTACCTGTTGTGTGCTCTGCTCTGTGTTATTTGTTAAGGAGGACAAAAATACAGTTGGGGGGGTGCAAAACACACCCAGTTGTGAGTACACAAAACAGTTTATGATATAGTTCATGCCTAGAAGAGCTTATAGTAAATCAGCTTTTTCTGAAAAATGCCCTGATTGTTTATAGGTATCACACAAAAACAAGACAAAAAACATTTTCTGATAAAAGAATTCAGGAAATCGTTTACAAGATTTCAAACAGTGTTTAACATGCTAACATGCACTGTGTATCTCTAAAAGGGGAAACCAACAGCTCCAAAAGTGATTCCTAAGTATATATGACTACCAAACTCCCATTCAACATGGACTATTCCAAAAGACACTTTGGGAAATGCTGTCATAGATCATAGAATGGAATGAACCTTAAATCTAGATATGAGAACTACATCAATGTGAACCAGCTGTTTGAACAGCCACAACACTCTGTTAATCCCTAACAAGCTTAAGGCCGGCTAAATTGCGTGGGTCTTTTTTTCACAAACCATCCTTAAGTAGGTCTTTTCCTTTCAGAATATGATCTATAGACATTTTTGGAGCCTGAGTTTAGGACCTATCAAGTTTAACTTTATTGGTTTTGTCCCATAGTTAAAGACTGTTAAGACCTTTTTTATCTGAATCTTCCAATGTATCAGCTAGGTTTCTCAGTTACCTGTTGTCTATAACTTAAGGAGGTAGGCCTCCCTAGGGAAGGTCTTTATCCAAGCCGCTAGAGAACACGCTGAAAGAAACCAATTCCTGAATCACATCACTGGAGGCTTCCCTTGGAATTGGCACTGATGCTTCAATCAATACTATTGGGTTTAGTCATTCAACAAATCTACCCAATTCAGCCATCACTGAGCCAACAACTCTTCATCTGAGTCAAAGGATAACATGAGAGGTTTAGGGAACCAGTGCATGGAAATTCACATTCCCCTGTTTTGCCAGTCTGGTAATATTTTCAAAAAGACTGAAATAAGGCTAATTTGTCATGAATAAGTATTTTCAAAGAGGATAGTATTTTATTTTTGTGATTACAAAAGTAACTTATGCTCATTATAGAGAATAAGAAAAATAGGAGAAAAAAATAAAAACCTTACTATAAAGAAGAAGATTGCCCTGGCTGGTGTGGCTTGGTGGGTTGAGTGCCAGCCTGTGAACCAAAAGGTCACCAGTTCGATTCCCAGTCAGGGCACATGTCTGTGTTGTGGGCCAGGTTCCCAGCTGGGGGTGTGCCAAAGCTAACTGATTGATGTATCTCTTGCACATCAATGCTTCTTTCCCTGTCCTTTTCCTTCCCTTCCCCTCTCTCTAAGGATAAATAAATAAAGTCTTTAAAAAAAGAAAGAAAATTAAAACTACTTGAAATCTAACCACCTAGAGATAATTTCAGTTAACTTTTACTATGTCTTCTTGTAGTCTTTTACTATACAGATATATTGATTTATTCAACAATATTTATTGAGTGTCTTCTGTGTGCCAAGCATTGTTTTAGGTGCAGTACTAAACCAAAGAACAATTCCTCTGCCCATAAAAAACACCTCTACCTGTGTAAGGCTTACATTCTAGTAGAGGTTTATAAATGAATGAATGAATAAATGAGTGAATAATATTTTAAGTGGTCTTTATTAAAAGATATTTTAAAAAAATATCCTGTGCTCCTCTCACAACTTGATATTGTATCAGACCAACTATTCCTGGAATGACTGTGTGTTAATGGCACAGGCCAGCTTCTGATGATCCCTATTTTCCTTATGAAAAGTTTCCAATATTCTCTTCAATAGTACAGTCTAGAATTTTGTGGGGTTCACCAACTAAGGGATTCCAGAATGCAGCTTTTACTGCTCTTTGAAAAATTGGGACAAAGCTGCTTATTTGCAGTCACTTGGCGCCTCTTCTTTTTCACTATTTCTCCAAGATTACAGATTGTAGTTTCTGAGTCCCACCTGTCTAGGAGGCAATTTTTCTAGGCTTGAAGACTTGAACTCATTTACAAGCACTCTTTTACTGTCTCTCTACCCATCATGGTCTTCAGTCTGTTCCTACTTGAGTTTATTGTACCTTCCCAGACTGAAGAATAGTCCCCCTGGTAGAGAAGGTAGAAGTGTTAGGAGTTGAGGAGTTCTGTTTTCTCTCTCAGCTTTCTATTAGCATGATGTCATTTGTTCCAATTAGTCTCCCCTTCTTCCCTTCTTGAACTGAACTTGAAGGGGAAGATTATGGAGGAATCTTTAGGAAAGCCTCTTACTTTTCATTAGTTTCAATAACTTTCTTAAAAACATTTTTGATAGTATTTTTGTGGTACTGAGTTATTGTGTTTCTATATATTGTAGTTGAAATGCTCTCATTTTACAAATAAGGAAAGAAAGACTTATGTTCAGAAAATGGCATGGCATAAATCTGACCCCAAACTAGGATTACAGCATTCACTTGAATCAATTTTGCAGTATCTGAGTAAAAAGTCTTGCAAGAAACAGATCACTCATGGAGAAAAAGAACCTCAGGGGAAATTTAATTGAGAACCCCTTCCATGGGGAGAGGACAATGGATGTCACTGAGTGAGCCCCAGATTGTAGCAAGTTTTCCCTGGTTGCAGATATCCCACTGGGACCATGCTGGTCTGTTCTGCTTGGGGGAATGGCAAAACCTATCCTCTTCACCTTCGGGATCGTGTTCCCACATAGGAAGCCAAACAGCTGGTTCTCCTCCATATGTTGGCCTCCCCAGCCTTACTCTGTGTATTAACTGAAACACTTCCTCAGGGAAGCCACTGACAGATCCCTTTGATTGGCTACTGACAGTCATGCTGGGGCTTCTAAGCAGCTCCTTGTTAACCTTGAAAGATGACTATTTTAGTTTTTTTTGGAGTTTCTGTCACCACCTGCAGACAGAAACATGATTTAAGAGGTGAGCAAATAGAAATTCTGTGACCTTCAAACAGAGGTATGCGTAGAATTAGTGGAGACAGCTGAATTGCTACCTGACTTGTCTGTCTTTGTGTCCTGGCTCTATCCTCAGTTCACTGTGTTAGATAAGAGGTTTCATATTACCTTCTAGAGAGCTGAGATTCCTGGGTCGGCTCATAAGGTATTTACAGCACTATTCTCTGTAAATGTCCTTTGCAAATGCTGTGCTAGTAACAGACTTGGGTAGATGCCATTTTGGCATAGACAGTGCCATCTTTTAGGGCAAAGGGTGGGAGAGGTAGGTCCAAAAAACAAAAAAAAATCAAGTTAATTTAGTATATTTTAATAAATTTAATAATAAATAAATAAATAAATAAATACAGCTATTTCACTTGTACATTTTCCAAACCAAGGCCAGGAAACATAAAATTCTCTGTAGTATATAATAGAATCTAAACTCCAGTTTCATTTTCTAGCTAGAAGAGTCAGAAGGTCAAGAAAAGGAGAGAAGATGGTGGTAGGAGAAGAGGAAAGAAGACTGGGGACCTGTGCAGGAAACAAGGAGAAGAAAAGAGAAAGTCAAATAGACGTTATCTTTGAGGGGTGCTGCCTCCTTGATCCTCACTCTCTGAGATCACATCCATTTGCCATGAATAGTTGAAGGGGCTCTTTAAACTCTCTAAGCACAGTAACAAGGAGGATCAGTTCAGGATTCACTTTGTGGAATGGATAATATGGTTTATTTATAGTTAACTGCTCTACCTAGTACACCATTAGATTGCTGGTTTGCTCATGTGCTAGGTGCCTCTAGACACTTTGTCCTGATACTCGCTGAACTTTCTTCCTTTATCCTGCTGGATCAACACTGGCCCCAAGTCCCCTTCTGCTTCTCCTGTCAGTGGAATTTGGACTCATCTCTTCCTTGCTGCAGAGCTGGTAGGCCAACTGCAAAATTGTAGTTGGCCTCCTACTGTTCACTCCAGACTATACAGATGTCTGTTATTTCTTCTACTTTAGCTATTTCTGCTCTTATTTGCTACCACACATATTCATGCAAATGCAGAAATTTCAGGAGGTGCAATTCTCTTCCAATATAAACCTGTTCCATGAATACCTTCTGCAACAAACCACTCTACAAAATGTCTGTGAATGCCTTTCCCAGCTGTTGAAGAAAGGGTTTTAACATCTTCCATGGGTTTACACAGGAAAAGAGTACTTTTTGGGGTGAAAAGCTGCTAGAAGACTTATTCTTCCTTCATCCTGTGTCCAGCCATCAGGTGATCCTCAAGCCATGGCAGCTGTGGCTGAAGCTTGTTTTATTTGAATTTACTATTTCCTCCCTATTATATGTAGCCTATGCTTTTATATTTTCTCAAATTTCAGATCTTGTTTGCCAACCTCCATTGTTGGTTGTATCTGGTGTGTTGTCCCTTCTATCTGACAGTATCCATTTTCCATGCTAACCCAGGTCTCGGGACCTTGGCTTCTTTTCACTGAGAGCCTCAGCCAAATGGCTATGGCCTCAGGCCTCATTATTATCTCCATCCAGGCCTCATTATTATTCTGAGACCAAGATCATCCAATACTTCCACGTTCTCAGTCTTTAACCAACATCCCCCTGGACCGCTTTACCCAAGCAAGTTTGTTTTAATAGTATCTCTTTCACTACCTTCCTAGCAGATATGACCAATGTGTAGCAGGCCCGGTATCCTCATTAACTACAAGTGCTTAGAACTGGACAAAAACCATCCTCTTTTCTTCTCTCCCCCTTTTGTCAAGACTACCTGTTGAACATTCACCAGCATCGTTCTCAGCTGTGTCTTCTTTGAGTGGCTGAGGGCAAAGCCTTCTCTCTACAATAGAGATATGTGTGCAAGCAATCATATTCATCTTAATCTCCATGGGATTCATATGCATGAGGTTGCCAGAAGCAGGGTGCAGAACAGAGGAGAGATGTATTTACCAAAACTTAAAGGGTCCAGAGAGAATGAAATCATGAGGGATCTGAGTTTGGCTATATAATCTGGTTCTCTTGGCCAATGCTTCTCCAACTCTAATGGGCAGGTAAGTCGCCTGGAGATCTTGTTAACTTGCAGTTTCTGATTGAGCAGGTCTGTAGGAACAAGCCTCCATACGATGCCAGTATCACAAACCCCACCAGTCTGTGGATCACACTTTGAATACTAGGGGGCTAAGTCTTCCTTCCCATTGGGCTCTCGACCTGTTCCTATTGCTGGTTCCTCTTTTCTACCAGAGAGTCACCATTTGTAAAATGAACATATGGCACTGTCTGATCTTTTAGCCCCTTAGAGTACAAATATGTAGTGCCCTAGTAATGTGTTATGTCCTGGTCAGCAAATGTCAGCTCTTCCCTAAAATCTTCCCCAATTCTCCAGTGGAGGTTCTCATTCTGATATCCTTACATTCTTCAATACAATTCAGTGTAGAACAGTTCAATTCAATAAAATCCAGAAGCCTTGCCTGAACATTTTTGACATGTTGGGCAGTGACTCTCTTTGAGACTGAAGAGATGATGATGCCATAAACAAAAGTGGAAGATTTGGTTACACAAATGAAAGAGTAGCCTTGAGGAGGAGGTAACCAAGTTTTTATTCCTTTATACATATTCAAGTTATTTCACTCTATAAATTTTCTCAATAAGCAAGTTTATATTTTCCAAAATATGTGTCATGTGTCTCTAATATGCAGAGGTGGAGAGGCAGCATGGTACAGCACCCTCTAGAGCCAGCTCTCCTGTGTTTGGAACTCAGCCTCAAGGCTTCCTAGCTGTATGATCTTGGACAAACTTTTGACTTCATTGTGCCTTGGTTTTTACATCTTTAAATAGGGATAATAATAGCACCTGACTCATAGGGTTGTTATGTTGTTAGGTGAATTAAATAAATCATTTTTTTATAAAGCACTTAGAAATTCATTGATGCATGCTATCTTAAAGAAATGTTTATTTAACACATACATGTTATAAAGGTGTCACTCAAGAGGAGCCTGGGTTGGAGATATGGATTTGGGTGCTGTCAGTATGTAGATGTTTTCCGGGCCTAGGAGCAGGGATGAACAAAGGAAGAGGATGCAATAAAGGAGAATGAGAAGTTAAGATGACCCAGAAGGAAGTGAAATGAGGAAGCTAAATAAGTAGAAAATTTCAAGAAAAGGGTAGTAGTCAACAATGATATATGCTGTAGCAACATCAAATGAGATAAGAAATAAAACAAAGCCATTTGTTCATATGACTAATAAAGCATGTTTCAGGCTACATATAATTCCTATTTATGTCTGTCTTTACCCACTAAACCTAATGTCCTAATGGAAGGGACTGAGTGTATTATTCAGCCTGTATTCCCAGGGGCCAGCACATACTGCAGCATAGCAGGGCTTGCTCAGTGTCGCTGAAATAGTGTATTTGTTGTTTGACTCTCTAATGACTCCTGTTCCTTAGTGGTCTGCATCAGCCTGCTTGTCTATTGAATGAGACAATAAACAAAATTGAAAGAATCTCAACTCCTCTCCTGTCCTTTCTTTTTGGTCACACAAGGAGAAGGCAAAGCCAGTATTTCTTGGTACTGGGCATCTTTTTCACATGAGCTTGGGTCACTGTGGAAGTTGAGATGAGGTCATATTAAGTCTGGTTGGGGGAAGTACTGGCTGGTGAAAATCTCAGTCAAGATCATCTTCTGGTCAAGAACCCCTGTGGGGTTCATATTGTCTCGTGACTGTGACAGCAGCCCTTCCTTCCAGGCCCATGTGTACTAGCAAGGTCCCACAGCTTTTGTCTACCTCCAAAGGCTCTCTGGGGACAGTCTTCTTTGTTCTTTGGAGAACAACTTACCACACCTTGGTGGTGCTGAGGGAGAAATTGTTGGTTTTGTTTCAAGGGTCTAGCAGCCTGGGTAACCATTGAAGGTGATTGGGAGAGCGGAGCCCCAGAGTTTCTCTAGGTGGTCAGATGATGCTAGACTGGAGAAGTTCTTGGCATACAGGTTTATGTTGGTATTTAGGCTCCTACAGGGTTGTATAATTAATTGAAACTGGCAGATATGGGGGATGGTGAGCCAGAGGAAGGAGAGGAAACTGTGTGGGTTGTAGGACTACAGAGCCCCCTGCTGAGAAATTGTAATCCTTGAAGTCCCCAGGTAAGAGGGAGGGAGGAAATATGGGGGTGGTGGGCTGGAACGGTGAGGGAGCTCTGATTCATTCTAGTGTTGACAAATAGCCTGGATTCCTTTAACTCCGTTGGACTTTGCCCTTTCAGGATGTACAGGCAGCGTCAGCATACTGCTAATGGGGCTTTGAGAGTCTCCTTCTGATGAGTGCGTCCCAGAAAGCAGGTATTAGCCATTTCTGCTAGGGAGGCAATGAAGGCATTTGCAGCTGAAATCGGCTTTCCTGGATGCCCTAATAAAGCAGAGACTTTCAAAGCCCCATTAGCAGTATGCTGACTGCAGCTTTCCATCTGCACTCGCCCAGTTCAGGAGGGGAATGCTGGGGACTCATATCCTAAACCTCAATGAAGGAACTCCCTTCACACCAAAGCTAGCTTCTTTTCTATTAGTAAGCTCTGAGCTCCTTAGGAGAGAGACCTGGTCTCTTTATTCTGAGGGCCTGGTATGGAACCTGGCACAAAAAGAACTCTCAATAAATGTTTATGGAACTGAGAAACAACTTCTGTGGGGGAAATGGGGTGGTGTCTTCAGGTAAAGGGAGTTGAAGCACACCTATGGACAGCTGCTATCCTGATGCTGGCCCTTGGTGAGTGCTCAGTATATGTTTATAGATGGATGAATGACAGGTAGGGCTAAAGGAGAAGGGAAGGGCAGAGAAGGGACAGCCTGAGACATAAGGGAAAGTAGTTCTTCACTCTGCCCACCCCCACCTGCTAGTAGGAAGATTACTGTGTATTTTTCTCTCAGAGGACCTTTCTCTTATTAGACCTCAAAAGTGAGGAGTACCTTGGGGAAGAAGGGGTTCTTGTTGCCAAGCTCTTTTTACAAATAGTATGTGCAACAGAATTAATATAGAGAGGATGATCTTTCTGGGAGAGGTAACTGTCAGCAGTTATGTGACTTGTTCGGGTTCGCATAGATGCAAACTATGGAGCCAGAATTCAAGTTCTAGTCAGTTTGCCGTCTAAGCTCCCAGCTCCCTGATCACCTCCCACTTTCCCTCTGACCTCTGAACTCAGCAACGCTCTCATTCACCTGTGTGCACCTGCCCTCCCTGTGTGCACCTGCCCTTAGACAGCAATCAAAAGGTGGATCACCCCAATTGCCTATCAGCTTATTCCTCCTTCATGACCCAAAGCAAATTCCTGGGGGATTTGTTGAGGAGCCAATGCAGCAGCCCCATTAGCTATCTGTTTCGGTTTCCATCTGATTTCCATCTGACCGGATGATGTTTCTCCAGGTGGATAAGCTCTCCACACCTGCCAACAAGCTCAGGAAAGGAAAATAAATAATAAATAAATAAATGGAATGAAATAGATAAATAGGCCAGAACTGCCTTCCTGTGTGTGTTTATCCCAGTTATTTGACTCGTAATGGGCCTGCTCTCAGGAAGGTCTTGGGTAAGCTGCTGGTGTGTGACTAGGCCTCTTCACCTCATTGTTCTGTCATTCGGATGTTTCCAGTAAGGATTTAGTCACTGCACATCTTCAAGAGCCCTCTAATCAGAGAAATTAACTCTCACCAGACATAGGAATTAATCTTTGTTAGTGTTGTTGTCAGTCTAACTTTGCCTTCCTTGGTGCCAGACATGGATGGAGAGGATGTCCTAGAAGGAACTGCAACCACCACTGCTAAAGACCTCAGTGGGGACATGCAGGGCATTACCTTAGGAATGGAGACTGGGTCCTCCTTCTATTGGAGGTGGGAGATACGTAGAACACTTGAGGAGTTCTGCCCTGGTGCAGGGCTTTAAAAGTGTCAAGTGACTAGAATGTGTGACTACATAATGGTGGAGAGGGAGAGGAGGCACACTGGGAAGAATGCCAAAGCAAAATGATAACCAGCCAGGAATTGTAGACTCAGGGAATTCTTCACTGTTCACCAGTTTGTTAAAAATACAGACTTATCTTTTGAATGGATGTGTGTGTGGCAGGGGTGGGGTGGGGGCAGGGAGGGCAGAAACATACCCTTAGCTGCATTTGTGAAAAGTTTGGAGCCAAGTTTGAAGTTCATAGAATAATACGATCTTCAGGCATGGAGAAAGTATAATGCAAAGACTATCAGGTTGCTGAAGAGTGAATAAACATGACTTTAATACCATCTTCCATAATATATATTTCATATCCTCTCATTTGCTTATGGAAAACATATTATGGAGAATCGCTTGTTAACATCATGCTTGTTGACACTGCAGTGCTTGCTTTTGTTAGTGTCAAGCTATCTGTGTACTTGTTAGTAGTCATCAGCATTCTAGATCAGGTTTTCATTTTAAGTTACAACATTCTCTTGCATAGAGGTTTCTTTTTCAGGGTTAGAAAGTTGGAGAGTCTTTATTTCTGAGTGAGGGGTGGTTAGGAAAGCACTAGCCTGGGACTGAGGAGAGCAGGCTTTGTCACACTGGACTCCGTGACCTTGGAAAGTCACTTTTCCTCTGGTCCTCAGTTTCCCTGTCTCTAAAATGTGGTTATTAGACAAAATCTTTACTGAATCCTTAGCAGCTACTGAGAAAGTAGAGCCAGGTAATGGCCTTAAATATCTGTGGTGGAGAAAAAAGGGGTCAGTTCCTTTAAAATTTGGGAAAAAGTGGCCAGAATTTATGCTACTTTCATAGCCACGTGTGAGAGCTATAGGAGTATCCCACCTGGGTAGGGCTTTCTGTTTCACACTCTCCATTTCTTGGATGATTGCTTTCTCTGCTACTGGGATTTAAAAAAAATAAAAAACCCTCCAAGACAAGTCACTTTCTCATTGGGCTGTGACGTGCTACATGAACCATCTATATTACGGGTGCAACCACGGATGCCGCCAATGTTGATTCATACCTTGGTGACCTCATGGATCACCAACAGCCATGCCACTTGGCAGGCTGCCTGGAATCCACCAGGGCCTGTCAGAAGCCCCAGCTGCATCTCCGTTTTGCAGGTGACCACAGGCCTGGTGGCCACGCTTGGGTTTCAAGGCCACTATTGTCAGTCTAAGCAACAATCACATCCTCAAATCAAAGTCAGAAATTGTAAGAGGACCAGTGCTCCTCACAGAACTGAGTGGTGACTTACAGAAATACAATGAGATAACAAAGTCTCTTTCAGACATCTTTTCATAACCCAAAGCCCTGGGTAGCTGATAAACAATGTGCCGCCAGCTGGCCTGAGTTCTTGCTATCTTGTCAGCTAAAGCATTCATTGTGAGACTGCTTGAGCTGCCTGTTATGGGGGAAAGGACGACTCTGACCATTTCGGCATAGTGTAGGTTAATCTGTGGGCTGCATGACACCTTTACTTTGTGGTCTTTGTTTCATCAGGTGCCACGAGGGAGGGTGAGTTGCCCTCTCGTTTGGGACATTTGCTTTTTAATCTTTTTTTGCTGCCTTTCATTTTTACTTTTGGCTCCAGGGAAGGCAGTTGTCATGGATAGAGCCTTGTGCCTGGCTTAGCATGCTGTGTTCTGGAGGAGAGTAGTAACTCTGAACACTCACCAGTGGATTCAGGGTCAAGGTTACCAGATCTCCTTACTTGGCCTTAGTGCTCCAGTGATCTCATCAGATCGAACAAGGAACGTGGCTACAAAACACTTCCTCTCCAAAAACAAAACAAAACAAAACAAAACAAAAAAAACAAAACACATATGCACCTCTATCACTACCACAATCTTAAACTGAGTTGAAAGACATAGAAGGATTAAAGCAAGAGAAGGCTGAGTAACACACGTCAGTGTCATTTTCTGAGAAGATGGATACTTAGAGAGACCATTTGGCAGTAGGTAAAGTCATTATTTCTAAAATGTGTCAACTGACCACCTATCATAGCCTGGGCCTTAAAAGAAATAATGCTGCACACTTAAAATATAATAACAATGAAACTAAAATAATTAAAATAAGCTTCCCCTTTCTGTTCTTTCTCCATAGTTCTATGAGAGTCAGCAAGCAACACTATAGAGGAAAAAAAAGCAGTGATTTTGAAATCAAATTGAAATTTGTATGCATTACTACTCTATGTCCCTATTTACAAATGTATAAAGTAGGGATAATAATACCTTCTTTGTTCTTGAGATGTTTAGGACATTGCTAAAGAGCTTGGCACATAGTAGGTGATCAGTAAACAGAAATGTTACTTACATGGGAGCATAAAATCTTCAGAAAAATATTACTGTAGGCTGCTTTTGGTGCCCATTCTGTTTAGATTTGCCAAGAAGCAACAATCTAGGTTTAGTAATAGATTTGGCCTATGAGTGGCAAAATGGGCCAATTTTTTTTTTCTGCCTAGGGGTTCCCTGTGATTTGTCGAGGTGATGGGTGACTGCCTTGCAGCCAGTAAGGAAATCAACGGTTTTCATATTTTTCCAGGTAGGGGAGGAATATTGTGGCTTGGGGCCTGCACTGTGAGATTTGTCTGGCTCAAAAAAGAATACTGACCCCTATCCTTTTTCAAGTCCTTTTGGGGCCAGATGTGTTTCAGAATTCAGAATTTTTTAGATTTTAGAAAAGTAATATGGTATAGGTATGCTATATTATGTAATATCCCTAGCAGTCTAGAGCAGCAACTGGTAAGGGAAAATCACTCAGATGTTAGGAGTGAATACTTATCCTCAGTGGGATAAATGAGGACTACAGAGAAACTCGGGTCAGTTCAGGTCAGATTTTGTAGCCAAATGAGTTATGAAAAATCTTCCAGTATTCAGAGCTTTTTCAATTTCAAAATTACAGATTTTTGGTTTATAATATAATACTGACGATGAAGAGAAATAATAACAACAGTTGCACTTAATAAGTGTTTCCCTTGTGCCAGGAACACTAAGTGTCCTACATATATTTTCTTACTTGTTCTCTAACAACAGTTCTGTGCACTTGGTATTATTGTCTTCTTTTTAGTGATGAGGAGAATAAGGCTCAGAGATAGGAAGAAACTTGCTCCAGGTTACACAGCCAGTAAAGGGTAACCTGGGATTTGAACCTAGAAGGATCTGATTGCAAAGTGTATCCTAGTAAAATAGATTCAGGTTTTTCCTTGCATGGTAGTGGATGCTTTACTCTGGGAGTACAGAGAATTTGTTTTGTGGATGGTGGAATAATTATGCTATTTTAGCTGTATGATAGGAGCTGGGTTAAAAGTGTCTTAAACTGGTGGTAGCCGAGAGGTATGAAGGGACAAGAGGTAAATGGAGTGTAGATGACATAAGCTGGCCATTTCAATATTGGCAAGCAGTCTACGCTGATACAAGTCTAGCATAGACAGCCTTTGACCTTGGTCTGGTTTCCCATCCTTAAAGAAAAACGCCCTGCAGGTTCAAATGGCTGTATTTGGAACTCAGCTGTCCAGAAAGAGTAAGTGACCTGCCTTAGGCCCAAACCAGGCCTCATCTCTGTGTGTGACCTCTATTGTGTGGGCAGAGTACTACAGAGAAAAAGAATCCTAATGAGCCCTAATGTGGGAGGAAATGGTCATCCTAAAAATAACGCCAGGCCCTATGAAGTAATGACATCATTAGCCAACTCCAGCCTTAAGGGATTCTAAGCACTTTTTACTAGACTTTTTTTTTAGCACAAGATGTATCAAGTAAATCTATTATGCTTGTCAGCCCAAGCAAGGGTTGCAAGGGAAGAATTAAGTGAAAAGCGCGTGTGAGGGCCATGACATTTCTTTTAATCATATTGTACATAATTGAAATAGTTGCTATTTCCGAATCTTTGGCTGGGCAGTCTTCATGACCACAACAAAACAGATCTGGGAAGGGAGGCAATTCTATTATCTGGAGAGGATGTGACATTTTCACTTCTTTCTAAGTCTTGGGGAGGAGAAGGGGGCCTGGGGAATTGGATTTACCAAAGTTGCTGAGAAAGACAGAAGTTGCTGTCATGGAGAACTCCTCCTCACCAGCCTTATCTTTCTCTTTTTAGCTGACAAGTGAGCAGGTTTCCTCCTTCCAATGGTCCTTGGTCTCATAGGGTCCTTAGGACTGTATATAAAATAAGAAGGCATTAATCTCCTCTGTGAGGCCATGAAGTAATTCCTCTGGCTGATCCAGAACTTCACCCCACATTTACTTGGCGAAGCACAGAGCAAATAGTGGAGCCCTCAATAAACATTTGTTCAATTAGATCAAATGACTTTGAATTCATTTTATAAATGGTGAGGGACTGTTTTGGACATCTCTGTTTGTTTACTTGTAAAGTGTAATTATTAATATATTCTAACTCCAAGAATGGAAGAGAAAGCCAGTCCCTCTCCAAGAAGTTAGAGCAATATAAAGTATGCATTGGGCTAGGAAAAAAGAGATTTGTACCCTGTGGCTTCAGTCAAGTGGTTTTATCCACTCTGGCTCTCTTCCTGTAAGCAATGACAGAAACCCTTCATACCTCCCAGCTCCACAGAGGGACCAGCAGAATATATGACATTAAACTTTACTGTGGTCCCAACACAAACCAGCCCGCTATTGAAACTCAGACCTAAGGGGTTTTTCCCCTTTCTATTGTACTGGTCCTACAGCAAGTGTGGCCATGGAATTCTTGTGGGCCCACCTCCTTGAGGAATTAGAAAATGTAAGGGATGGCCATTCTTTGTATCTGGCCATGTACTTGTTTCTCCCTAGAATAAAATGTCTGCTTCAGCTGCCTCCCTGCTTCCCTCCCTCCCTCCTGTGCCCTCCTTTCCCACTTCAGTCCTTGCTCAGCCTCGCTTTCTCTTTGCTCTCCTCCCCTGGGGCCCGTCATAATTAGAAAAGGAGGAAGGAGGGGAGCCATCTTAGCCCACCAGGGCTTTAGAAGGAGCTGGGGCTGTGTGCTGGGGACCTACAGATGCAAAGGTTTTAGTGTTTTCTTTTTCAACCATAGTACCTCCCCACACAGGCAGGGCCTGTGTTAAAGTCAAGGAGGGTCCAAGGCCAGGGACACGTGGCTTTGTGTGCAGATCTGTGTATAGCAAAATATGAGTGTGTGTATGTGTGTGTGTGTGTGTGTGTGTGTGAGAGAGAGAGAGAGAGAGAGAGAGAATGTGTTAAGATGTGTTTTGTGGGTATCGATATATACTGTGTTGTGCTTCAGATGGGGAGAAATGCAGAAAAGGCTATTTTATCTGGAAAATTTAATCCATGTCAAGTTTGGAATTAGAGTCTTGAGGGAATCCCTTTATACTATCCCCTTTTTTCCAACCTCACCTGGCTGCTTTCCCAGGTCCTCCATTTTACTTTATTAATAAGAGAAAAGCAGTAGTTATAGTAGATGGTCAGAGCTGTTCTAAATCTTTTCTCCCTGCTTCAAATGCTAGATGTTGGCATGAGCTGAGCATGTTCATGCTCCACTGAGTCACACACAGGAGACGGATGCAGGTTTTTCCAGCTTCCACTGTGCCTCAGTCTCACTCCTGTGTTGGCATTTTCCTGAGCAATGCTGAGGAGATCATTAATCTGCCTCCTTGCTATTTTTCTGCCCAGCCCAGGGGACAACTCTGGCCTATAAATTAGCTCAGTACAGAGTAGGAAAATCAAGGAAGGGATAGAGTAAGGAGGAAAACACCCACTCAGAAAGGATACAGACCTGAGGTATGAGACCCAGAAAGTTGAGAAGGAAGGAAAACTGATCTTTTGAAGAAATAACATGAATAGAAAGATTTCACCAACCTGGAAGGACCAGATCTGGGACAAAGGAGGTCTGGAATCTGGTCTTCATGATGTTATTCTGAGCTTCTTGTTTCAGCTAACCTCTCTGGGCTACAATGAGGCCATCTGTTAAGGTGTGATCTCACCCAGCTCTCACTCTACACCATGCATTCCTGGGAACTACAGCACATACAGAGAAACAAAGCACACTCATACATGCCAATCATTCAGACCCCACATACTTGCTCATGCGACTTAATGAATAAAAAGTACCTATGGCAAAGATTTCTAAGCAGCATGGTTAAGGGCTGGGAGGGGAGGTTATGTGGCTGTTGGGAAGGACATGAGCCTGGTATATGGCCTGTTTTTAATTCCCCAAGTCTCTGCGTACCTATCCATTGACTCAGGCCAACACCTCAGTATCCTTATCCTTTCAGATCAGTTGGGAAGAGATGATTATTCTCTTTGCTGTCTCTCTTCTTTGAACAAGAAAAGCAAAAGCAAGTGAAGGGTTTAACTGTATGGGCTGTCAGCACACATATCATGGGTTTGAATTTCAACTCTTCAACTTGTAGCTAAGTGATCTGAGATGAGTTGCCTCACCTTGACCTTTGGAAGCCTCGGCTTCCTTATCTGCAACATGGATATACGAATGGTGTCTTCTTCCTAGGGTTGGTAAGGGGTTTACATAATATAATGCATTTAGAGCTTTCACACAATACCTGGTACACAAGAAGTGCTCAGTCCATGTCAGGTATTATCATTCCTCCTACTACTATATTTGCCACATAGTATTATAGTATTAAAATGTGAACTTTCTCCAAGTTCACATTTTAATACTCTAGTCCCCAAATCTGTGAACTTTCTCAGAACAGGGACTTTTCCTTTAGTGCCCTCCCAGTAGCCTGATATCCATTAGTAGTTTAGTAAATGGAAGGGAAAGGAAAGGAAAATATTGCTTATCCCTTCTCTTCCCTGTTTCTCATTTTTTATATCTTAAGCCTGTCCAGACTCCTCCTCAAGTTACTACCAGAAGGCAGACTTGGGGGTTGGAGTGCAGCTTCATCCCCATACAAAAGACATCCTCTATCAACACATAAAGGTCCATGTTGTATCTATACTTAGTAGGCACTTGGCTCTTACATTTATTACATCACCAAGTCTATTTTTTCCTGCATTTGTCTTCAATAGACTCAATTGACACACTAGAAACCCCCTTCTGGCTCATCAATGAGTCTGAGGCCCAGACTTCTGGTAGGACAACACACTACTGTTGCTGCCCATAGAAAGTGGCCTCCGCCACCCTGATCTTCTCATTCCCCAAGCATGCAACACCAAGCAGAATTGCACCCAGGGAGAGGAAGGGCCAGCTTACCACACAGAACTGACCTCCAGATGCTACCATGCAAAATGCATACAAATGAACCATTGTATAGAACAAAGGCTGCCAGTCTCTCCCTAAGTTGTTATCCTGCCTTAGTTTTCTCCCATCTGTCCATCTTCCAAAGGGATCCACAGGTGAGCCTGAGCCTCCCCACTTTCTAAGACAGTCTTCAATGGGGCACTGGCTTTTGTCTGACCATCTGGTGAAACTGTTGTGTTATCTTGGACCCAGGATCTGGTGTGCTTGGATGAGCCCTTGAGACCCAGAAGCCTGCAAGGCAGAGCATTTCCTGTGCTTCGACTATATTCTTCAGTCCATAGGCCAAGAACTGTGCTCTGATTCCCTACTCTGGAATTTTCTCCCACTTTATAATCTTCTGGGCTTCTTGTCTAGTATGGCCAATCCCCTTGCAGCTGAAACCACTGCCCTGAAACTTATCAATGATGGGATCTCTAAGAATTCTTGTTAGTGTTCCTTTCTGGGGCTGGTCCATTTCTCTACATCCCTTTGCTCACTGCAAGAGTCTCATCGTCTACAGATAGATTGTCAATGCTGTATGCTTCTCTTCGGTCTTACCAAATCTCTAATATTTAGACTCCCTTAGATTTGCGTTTACCTTTGCCCAGACACATACACACTAGACAATTTGGATCTGCCCCACGGTCTCAGGCAATATTGTTTGCTTTCTTGTTCTCAGAGCACGGAGGACTATAACTATGTAAAGCAGTGTAAAAGCTGAGTGGCTGCTAGCTTCCTGTCTCTACTGTTCCTTATAATGGTGGGTTAAGGTGTCATTCCTGAGCATGAGTTTTGGCTGAGTGTGTATGTGTGTTTTTGTATGTGAGTAAAAGAAAGAGAAAGGTCAATTCAGCTTTGAATGTGTTCAAAGTTAGGTGCTTATAGAATACTCAGAGAGGTTTCCAGTACATGATTGAATATTTTAGAGTAGGACTCAAGAGAGAAGTCTGGGCTGAAGACTCTGCTATGGAAACCCTCAAGACATGGGAGATCATTGAATCCATGTGTCTGCCTAGGAAGATCATGCAGAAAAAGAAGAGATGGGAGCTGAGGACTGGGTCCTGATGATTCCCAAAATTTATGGATGGGCAGGGGAAAAGGAGCTGCAATGGAGTCTGAGAAGCAGCTGAAGAACTAGACCTAGAATTTGAGAAGAGTGACTTCCCCAAAACCAAGAGGAAAAAGTGTTTCAAGAAACAGAAATGGTAATTAAGATAAGGGCTAGAAAGCAACTATTGGATTTTGTCATAGAATGTCAATGGTGACTTTGGGAAGTGCTGTTTCTGTGGCCCTGGGGCAGAAGCCAAGAAGCAGGCTGTGGAGTCAGCGGTGAGACAGGACGGTGCTTTGGAAAAGCTTACTCGGAAGGTAGCAGGTGGGAGGGTGGTATAATGAAGGCTTCAGGGAAGTCCGACTTGGCTGTTTTGTTTTCTGTGGAAGAGACTTGGGGATTTTTGAGTCCTGAGGGTACAGACAGAGAGAGTTTAATATAATGGTTAGAGAGGGAATAACAACTGATGGAGAGAAATTCCAGATGAAGCAGCAGGGCTCAAGATGCCAAGCACAGGTGCCTCTGAGATGTGCATTCGCCAGGAGAGAGCCACCTCTTTGCCTTTAAACTGAATTTAGCAACCACCAATGAGAGGAGGAGAATGGCCAGAAGGGTGCTGGGTAGTGGTGGCCTACAATCGCACATTTGGCAGAGATAATTCACATAGATAGATTAGAGTTGCTTGAACTTAAAATATCTAAAATGATGAAACTTACAAAGGGGCACTTCAGGGACTCTGACCCACACTCTCAGCGACCCATGATGGGACAAGAGTGATTGCCAGTGACCCTGAAATGCTACTGCACGATACCTGCTTGGTGCTAATAGAAGATGATATCTTTCTGGGAGAGGAGGATCACCCTGAGAGATGTTGCTCTCCCAAGGGGAATGCTGGGCAGGGGGCTTCCCTTTGGGGACTGATTGCAAGGCTCCTTTGGTGGGGCCTGTCCTTGCCTGCTACCATTTTTCTTCATTATTTCTGCTATGTCACCCATCATGTTGTCAGTTTCCTCTCAGAATGGCGATAAATGGCACCTTTCATGTGGTGTCCTTAGGGGACACCTGTTATTTATTTCAATGATGGGAAGGATGCCATGGCTAATTAAGAAAAATTATGGGCTGCCCACAGCCAATCCACAGTTTGTCAGCTCAGCCCCACAGTCCTTCACCCCGCATTGGCGCCATTTCCCCACTGAGAGCTTGCAGGGCACGGGAGTCAAGAGATAATGACCATCACTCCTTCCCTCTATTGCTAAAAAGAGTTCCACACCCCTCTTCCTGCTGAAATGCATGGGGTGTCATAGCCCAAGCGGGTTACCTCTTTCAAGTCTCAGGCCTCTGGGTGGAGGAGCAGCACTCAAGTCCTTCCCTTTTTCCGCCGGAGAAACCTGGAGACACAGCTGGCAGAGTGTTTTCTCCCTTGTGACTTGGCAGGGAAGGAAAGGCAACCTCTGTGGCCTGGGCTGCTTGGACACAATGGCCTAGATAACTGAGGTGACACCTTTCTTGTGTCTGGATTACCTGAGTCAGCCTAATCTGAGTTTGTCTAAACAATAAACATGGCTGGCCCCACCCATATATAGCTCATTTGTTCTGAACTCCCCAGACTTCTGGGCCCTGTGGGAGTGGTAGAAAGTGTTTGTGTGTGGGTGAAGCCCTTATTCATGAAAGCTACTTCTGCCTGCTGAGGCCAGAAAGGAAGGAAGGGACACAGGATGAAGTGGGAAGGATTCTGTGGGGATTCGTAGATACTAGAATGGAATGCTGAAGGATGTGAATGGATCTTTCTCCAAAGACTGTTCATTAAGAGAGGGTCATACCTTTCGGAGGGTGTGAGCAGAGGCTTCCCAGGACCATAGAACTGCCCCATAAATACTTTCTGAGTTCTCTGGTTCTTGGGCATTTTGGAATTCCAGGAAGAAAATTTCTTTTGACTTCAGGTGCCCATGTCACCTCTGTGCCTTGTGAACCCTTTATGGACCTGGAAAAAGAGGGAAAGGATCTCTGGGATTCAAGAGCAGAGGAAGGGGAAGAAGGTATGAATGAGCTCAGAAAAGGGTTGGCTGGAGATTGGGTCCAAGCCCAGCATGAAGGCACTGGCGCTGTCTGTGCCCCAAATGGGAGCCAGCAGAAATCCGAACCCAGAGCTCAGAACCCAAGAGCAGGCTCACCGTGCTTTCTCCCTCAGTCAGGCTTGCACAGCTTCCAGCCCTGCCTACTGGTCAGGCTCTCAGAGCATTGCCAGAGAGAAAAAATTACGTTGTATTTTGAGACTGGATAACTTCAGAGCAGGCTGTTTCTTTGCACTGGGACACAGTACCACCTCCCCCTCCTAGCTCTTCTTTGATTTCATATTATACTTGCTTTAGGGCAGTCCAGGGGACAAAGCCCCCTGTGTGTGATTCCCTCCTCCTTGTCCCCCTCTGTGAGCACTCCCTGCCCCCATCTATCCATGAAACACTCTGGGCAGACCACAGAGATGCTATCTGGGGTTGGCATTCCAAGGACCCTACTGTTTTGGGAATTGCAGATGTCTCAGATTAAAACCAGCAGGGCTAATCTGAGCACAAGTTGCTACAATACTGAAGGAAATAACAATTTGCTGGTTTTTCTCACTCCCCATGTCCAGGAAAGAAACATTCACAGGATAAAAAGAAACACAGAAGAAAAGGGAAAGGAAGGCACAACCAGATGGATGTGTGGGTTCTGCCCCAGGCCAGCTGCCATTGCACCCTGCTTTCTGCACATATGATTACACCCAACCTTACCTCCACCTGGCTTCCTGGGCAGATGTAACTTTTAGAAATCACCAGGGAACCCCTAGCAGGGGTGTCCAAACTTTTGGCATCTCTGGGCCACACTGGAAGAAGAAGAGTTGTCTTAGGTCACACATTGAATACACAAACAGTAAAAACAACATCGACAACAACAACAACAACAAAAACCACTAATGAGGGAAAAAAAGGTTTTACGTAAATTTACAATTTTGTGTTGGGTGGCATTCACAGCCATCCTAGGCTGCATGCAGCCTGTGGGCTGCGGGTTGGACACCCTGACTGAATCCTCACCTTCAAGATCCTTGAGATTGTAGTTACCCACTTCCAGGTCCAGATCAACCTTGGCTCAAGAGTTGCACAGGCAGGGAGAAATGTTCGGGCAGGGGTGGGATGAGAGAAGAGCCCTTTATCCCTGTAGGTTCAGAGCTTTTGAGACCTTCAGCCACTCCATTTTGTTATTTTTAGGCAACTGTGCCTCTGAGTACTGACCAGTTCTTGTCAGGTTGAGTGTTAGGCTGAACAGGGTTGATAGAGAACAAACGAAAGGGAGGACCTGGAAGAAAGAACACGGGTACAGAAAGCCAACATTCCTTGGAAACTCTAGGACCCTGAAACTCCTCCTATGAGCTTGAGAATATCATCATCATAATGATGGGTGGATTGTGGGACTACTGTGGAGTGCTGGAGCCAAGCTCTCCCAGGTCAGCCCTGTGGTGTCACTGCAGCCATGCCTGCGTCTGCCGTTGCGTGAGGTCCGGGACACTAGTTGCATTACAGCCATGCTCAGTTCCTAGGAAGTTCTGACCACGGATTCCTTAAGGCCTGGTTGCCTTCAGAGATGACTACTTCACAATCTGCATGGGGACTGTGTGTGTGAAACAGCACACAGGTTGGAAATGTAGGTATCACATATCCTTGTAGAGGCCAGTTTGGCAGAGTTTTTCTGAATCCCATTGATTCTGGCACCATTGCTCTAGGATTGGGGTTTCCTTCCAGGTCCCTCATTACTTCCCTTTGAAAGAAACCTGTGTTCTTCCTTTCTCAACTCAGTTTATTTAGAGAGAACTGGGCCTTGAATGTCTAAAAGTACACTAGGCAGGTGGTATTGTTTTCTTGCATTCATTCAGCAAACATTTATGCTTGATTATGAATGCCAAGGACGGTGAATGTATTGGGATTGCAAAGATGAAGTCACTGGCTTGATGAAGTCACTGACTTCATGGAAGATACAATTTAATGCAGCAGATGCACGCAGAAATAACTACCTATGATAGAAGGATGAGTAGAACAAGGGGTCAGTAGCAGCATTTGAAATTATTTCTGTCTGCAGATTCAATCTGGTGCTGTCTGAGTCTAGGCTGAGCATCTGGCTACCTAAGAAGTGTGCCTATTGTCCTCCAGCTCTTCTGACTAAATAACTATCACCCTTTGATTCCTTCCTCTGAATGACTGCCTTCTTTCCCCTACCAAGAATGCCTTGACAAGTGGGACCTTATCAAAATAAGAAGCTTCTGCATGGCAAAGGAAAACATCAGCAAAATGAAAAGGGAGCCAAACATATGGGAAAATATATTCGTTAATGATACATCAGATAGAGGTTTGATCTCCAAGATATATAAAGAACTCACTCGACTCCACTCCAAGACGACAAATGATACAATCAAAAAATGGGCAAAGGACCTGGGCAGGCGCTTTTCCAAGGAGGAGGTACAGAGGGCCCAGAGACATTTGAAAGGATGCTCAGCATCACTAGCCATCAGAGACATGCAGATCAAAACCACCATGAGGTACCACCTCACACCGGTCAGAATGGCCATCATAAACAGATCCACAAACAACAGGTGCTGGTGAGGCTGTGGAGAAAAGGGAACCCTAGTCCACTGTTGGTGGGAATGCAGACTGGTGCAGCCACTATGGAAAGCAGTGTGGAATTTCCTCAAAAAGCTGAAAATGGAACTGCCTTTTGATCCAGTGATTCCCCTGCTGGGACTATACCCTAAGAATATCAAAACACCAATACAAAAGAACTTATGCACACCAATATTCATAGCAGCACAATTTACAATAGCCAAGTGTTGGAAGCAACCTAAATGCCCATCAGTAGATGATTGGATCAAAAAGTTATGGTACATATACACAATGGAATACTGCGCAGCAGAAAGAAAAAAAGAACTACTAAACTATGCGACAGCATGGATGGAACTGGAGAGCATTATGCTAAGCGAAATAAGCCAGGAGGCGAAAGACAAATACCATATGATCTCACCTATAAGTGGAACCTAACAACAATACAAAGATGCAAGGAAAATAATACCAGCAACACTGAAAGGAAAAGAAACCAACAGATACAAGAGGGAAGGGGGGGGCAGGGAAAAGGAAGGGAAGGGGCAAGTCAAAGAACATATAGCAAGGACTCATGGACAAAACCAAAGGGGAAGAGCTGAGGAAGGGAGGGAAGGAGGGGGCCAGGGAAAGTGGTGGGGGGTAGGCAGAGACAAATGTATTTGAAAAAATAAATTTAAAAAAAAGGATGCCTTGATGTGGTCTTCTTTCAACTAGGTGATAATAATGATCATGCTTCAGTGCCCAATGCTTCACAAATATCTTTGCGCCTTGCAGAAGTCACTGTATTAATGAGTGGGAGAACTGGGATTTATACCTTGCTAGGTCTAATTTTTTTAAGTGTTCTTGCTCCTATATCATCTTGCTTCTGTTTAAGTTTTAGAGTTGAATTTAACTACTCAAATCCATTTTGGAATATGACTGGCTAGAAATAATTCTTTTAAAAAATTTTCTTTAGTCCTCATAATGATCTTATGAGTTAGATCATTATATATACCTGAAAGCATAGAGACTTACTTTGTTTAAAATTGAATGACAGTAATATCAGAAAATTCTATAGTGCTTTAAATTTTCTGAAGAGCTTGCATCTACATTATACCACTTCATTCAATTGACTGTTACATATAGGTGACACTAACATTAGTAACCCCAGATATATCATCTGTTCAGGTAACGTTGAATAATGGTTAACTCTTCTAAGTGCTTTACATATATAAATTTATGATAACATGTAAGGAGTCGTAATTGTGATTACTATTTCAAAGATTAAGAAACTAAGACACAGAAGGGTTAAATAACATTCCCTGGGTCACAGAACCAGTCAATTCAGAGCTGGGATTTGAACCCAGGCAGTTTTTCTTTTATGTATTATGCTGTACTGAGAACTCCTTCAGCTATTTTTTGAGTCAGGCTTCCAGCTATAACCAACCAGCTTTTTACCTCAGCTCCTAGCTAGCCAAAGATCCAAAGCTTATGTGTTTGACTTATTTCTTAGGGATTTCCAGGGAAAAGTAGTGCTGTAAGTCTTGATTAGTAACCAGGTGGCTTCAGGCAAAAAAGGTTAGACATAAAGTTACATAAGAGCACAGCATTTGGGGTGGGGGGACAGTATTCAGTAAGACTGGCTGCAGATGCAAAGGCTAGAATAATGTAAATGATGTGAGCAATAACTCGGAACCACATTGGGCATCATATTGGAGGTTAAGGAATGATTGAGTTACACTTAAAGTGATGGGGAACCACTGCAGGATTGCGAGGGGATTGGCACTACTAGGTTTGCCCTTTATTATTCTGTATCGGAATAAGAAAATTATTTCTGTGTCAGTATGGAAAGCAAAATAGAAAAGAAGCCATCTGGCTATCAATGGGAGGCTTCTGCAATTGTTCAAATAAGAGATGATAAGATTAGACTTCTGGCCAAGATGGAAGTGTAGGTAGATACATTTTGCCTCCTCATACAACCAAAAGTAGGACAACAATAAATTTAAAAACCAAAAATAACCAGGCTGCCAGAAAATCGAACTGTGTAATAGTCCGACAACTAAGGAACTAAAGAAGAAACATTCATCCAGACCAGTAGGAGGGGTGGAGATGGGCAGCCAGGGCAGAGAGGACGTGCGGCAAGGCAGGGGCTGGAGGGCCAGGCAGACAAGGCAGTAGCTGGTGGACTGGGCAGTGCCACATTTGCATGTGGATAAACCATGAGGAACAGCTGGGGAGTGAGATAGACTGCACAATCCAGGGTTCCAGTATAGGAAAACAAAGCCCCAAGACCTCTGGCTATAAAATCCTGTGGGGGTTGTGGCAGTGGGAGAAACTCCCAGCCTCACGGGAGAGTTCATTGGAGAGACCAACAGGGTCCTAGAATGTACACAAACCCACCCACCTGGGAATCAGCACTAGAAAGGCCCAATTTTCTTGTGGGTTGCAGGGGAAGTGACTGAAAGCCAGCCAAGAGCTGAGCAAACAGTGTTGTTCTCTCTCGGTCCCCTCCCCCACATACAGCATCATAACACAGCAACCTGGGTGTCCCCTGGCAAAAACCTAAGGCTCCTCCCCTTGCAATGTAACAGGTGTGCTGAGACAAAGAAATATGGCCCAAATGAAAGAACATATCAAAGCTCCAAAAATAGAACTAAGTGATGAAGAGAGAGCCAACCTATCAGATGCACAGTTCAAAACACTGGTAATCTGGATGCTCACAGAATTGGTTGAGTATGGTTGCAAAATGGAGGAAAAAGTGAAGACTATGCAAAATGAAATAAAGAAGAATATAAAGGGAACCAACAGTAAAGGGAAGGAAACTGAGAATCAAACCAATGAATTGGAGCAGAAGGGAGAGATAAACATTCAGCTGAAACAGAATGAAGGAACAAGAATTCAAAAACATGAGGAGAGGCTTAGGAACTTCTGGACAACTTTAAACATTCCAATATCCGAATCATAGGTGTGCCAGAAGGAGAAGAGGACGAGTAAGAAATTGGAAACTTATTTGAACAAATAATGAAGGAGAACTTCCCCAATCTGGCAAAGGAAATAGACTTCCAGGAGATTCAGGAAGTTGAGAAAGCCTCAAAGAAGTTGGACCCAAGGAAACACACACCAAGGCACATCATAATTACATTACCCAAGATTAAAGATAAGGAGAGAATCTTAAAAGCAGCAAGAGAAAAGGAGACAGTTACCTACAAAGGAGTTCCCATAATACTATCAGTTGATTTCTCAAAAGAAACCTTTCAGTCAAGAAGGGGCTGTCAAGAGATATTCAAAGTCATAAAAAGCAAGACCCTACATCCAAGATTACTCTATCCAGCAAAGCTATCCTTTAGAATGGAAGGGCAGATAAGGTGCTTCCCACATAAGATAAAGTTTAGGGAGTTCATCATCAACAAACCCTTATTATATGAACTGTTAAAGGGACTTATCTAAGGAAAAGATGAAGATCAGAAACTAAAAATAGTGAACAAACTCACAACTATCAAAAACCTAACCTAAAAAACAAAAACAAAAACAAAGCAAGCAAACAACTAGAACAAGAACAGAATCATAGAAATGGAGATCAGAGAGGAGAGGGGGGGGGAAGGAATGGGGGAAAAGGCACAAGGAATAAACAGCATAAATAGTAGGTACAAAATAGACAGAGGGATGTTAAGAATAGCGTAGGAAATGGAGAAGCCAAGGAACTTGTATGTACGACCCATGGACATGAACTAAGTCGGGGAAGGCCATGCTGGTGGGATGAGGGGTGCAGAATGGAGAGGAATAAAGGGGAGGGAAAAAATGAGACAACTGTAATGGCATAATCAATAAAATATATATTAAAAAAGATATCAGATTAAGGCATGGGGTTATAACTACCACCAGGCTAAGACAGTGACAGGAAGAATATAGAAGATGGGACAGCCTCAAAGGCTGTTTGAGAGTAAATAGACAAGATTTTGCAACTGGATTAGAAGAGAAGGAGGCAGGGGATGATGTATTCATTTCTGAAGAATTTGTCTTAGCTAATTTGGGAGATGGTGATACTATTAACTGAGAGAGGCGATGCAGGGGTAACTGGTGATTATGGGGAAGATAATCAATTTGGCTTTGGAAATTTTGATCTTGAAGTCCTCTAGGGAAATCTGGTTGTAGTCATCTCACAGGTACTTAGAAATAGCACTTAGAAGTATTTACAAATCAATAACTAAAAGAACATCTTTATAAAATAAAATAAACAAAAATGTGGTTTTCAAAGAAAGATACACAAATGAACAATAAATAGAAAAAATAAAGAAACACTATTGAAATAGTAAGGAAAATAAATAGGCAAAATAAAGCTATGTGTTCTTGGTGAAGATTTGTGGACTGGTACCCTCATTCACTGCTGGTGGGAATATGCATTGGTACTATCTTGTATGAGGATAATTTGACAATATCTATGGACAACCAAAGAATAGTCATGTGCTTGCTCCCAGAAATTGAGCCACAAGAATGCTCATTGCCCTGTTGTTGATTGTAATGAAAAATGTTGAAACAAGTCTAAGATAAGTAGGAAGAAAACTTTAAAAGAATTTTGATCCAGTCATACCATGGAATGTTGTGCAGCTATTAAAATGATGTGGAATTATATTTACTGATTTGAAAGAAAAAAATTAAAAAGGATTACCAAGTCATATGTAAAGTATGATCAAATTTTTTGAGAACAAGAAATTTTATATCTAAAATTCAGTGTTTACCACAGAAAAGTCTAAAAAGTATGAGACTGGCAGAAAAGTTTAAAATTTTTCAACAGAATATCAATAGTGATTATCTCTGGAAATTTGAATTTTTGTTTTTTTTCATTTTGTATTCATCTTGCTTACCTATATTTTCCAATCTTCTGTAGAAACCATGGATTACTTGTTCTATTTTTAAAAAGTAACTTAAAATCAAAGTTTTGGGTGGGTGATCAAGATTATTTTTTCAAAAGAAATGGATCTGAAGATTAGAAGGAGGTGGGTACTGAACATAAAGAACTGAGTGTCATTGCCTCATTGGTGAGGGTGAATGAAATCAACTGGGGAGAACACATAGAGAAGCAAGAATTGAGTCTTGGAGAATAGCAATCTTTATGGAGTTTATTAAGGGGAATCAGTCAACAGGCCTGATGAGGCGTGGTAGAGAAATGATGGTAGTACAAGAAGAAGTAGTGTCCTGTGACAAAGATCAAAGTAGAAGGGATCTGTTAAAGAAAGACGTTCTTAATTGTGTTGCATGTGAAAAAAGAAGTCAGGCTGAAGAGCAGTTACTGAGCATAAGGATTCACAGGTCCAAGAGACATTAGTTGGGGCTATTTCAGGAGAGTTGAGGAGGTAGAAGCTCTGAGCTAGGTCATATGTGCACAGTGAGGAACTGCAGATTGTTACGTGGAGACTACTCTTTGATGGGAAGGAAGATGAGCGGACAGTAGCTTTGGGGGAAGCAAAGTTGAATAATGAGATATTTTTAATGGAAGGAAACTTGGATATTATTTTAGGCTTAGTTTTAAAGGAGTTGTTACTGGAGAAGAAATTGAAGAGATGAAGAAAAGTGGGAATGATTAATTGGACAAGATCTGAAGGAAGTAGAAGAGGGGGGAAAAAGAGCATTTGTGGAAGGACTGGCCGTGGGCTGATGAAGAGGTTTGTCCTAGAAAAAAAGATCATCTCTTTCCTTGGTGGAGGAGGGAAGGTGTCCTGGATGCTGGCCTGAGCTGCTCACGTCTGCCCTGCAGGACTGTAGGATTTACCCTCTTTGCTAGGCATTCTCCACTCTTGAGGATTGCTTCACTTGAAAACAATTGCCTCAAGCAAGCCCTCACCCTTTCCTAGGGCATCTGATATCCAAATACTGGTTAACTGTGGACAGGAAGGTCCAGCTCTGTCCTCTAATCCAGACAATTCAGAGGGCCATCCCATCTCCAGGGCTCTGTGCTGGGCTGGCTGAGACCTTGCTGTGCTGGCACCATAGCCTTGGTTGCTTCCCTCCCCACACAGGTACTGCTCCTGAGAGGATCCCCTATTAAATTTTTCTAATGTTAAGCTCCTTCTCAGAGACTGCTTCCCAGGGAACTCAACCCATGACAGGAAGTGTGACCTTAGGTGGGGATAATATAAATTTGGGGAAAAAAATTTCATATCTATTACATTTTAATATCTTCTGTAAAATTGGAGGCAAAGTGATTTTGTGAGAGTAAGGAACACATGCTATCCATCACAATGTTGTAGTGTTACAGGAAAAATTAAAAAGAACTTAAATGTGCAGCAATAGGAAAATGGCTGAGTAAACTCTGATATATCATTTGGAGAAAATATATGATAATTAAGAAAACAATATATCAACATATAAAATTGTGATTTAGTGGGAATGAGGAGATTCAAATGTAGAGAAGAGGTTTGAAGATGGTTTAGAATGGAAACAGAAAAGGGAGCTTACTGGAGTCTGATGAAAGGAATACCAAGTAGCCTAATGGTCCCAATCAGCTAGTCATGTGATTATTGCCAATAATTTTGACATGGAAACAATGGTAAAGAAGACAAAACTAAATTTCAAGAGAGTAGTGTAGTTGTAGTGGTTCAGAGTCTCCACTCTGGATGCAAAGTTTTGGGTTTAAATCCTGACACTACCATTTAAGAAGTAAGGGCAGGGCTGGCTTTCTGGGTGTGTGACAAGTACTCTGGACAGAATGAAGGGTCCTATACTTGGTTAAAAGCTCTGTTGACACCATCTTGAAATTCTTAATAATTGTATCTTTGAATGTGTGTTTTGATAAATCTAGTGGGACAATGGAGCATGCATATGAGCAGAGGAGATATGTATGTATGCATGACCCTCACTCCTTGCTGTCTCATTTGCATATAGCATTAGGGAAGCTATGCAGCTGCCATAATGTGCTTAATTTATACCCTGAGCCTTGTTGGACTCTCAGGCATTGTGGAGCTACCAAATTCTGTGCTCCTGTTCCATATCAACATATCTATAACTGAGGGGGACACTGACAGCCCCAATCAGGCCATGCATTCCTTTCAACCAGAACTTCCTTTGAACACAGAAAAAGGCAATGGTGTTCTAAGAAACACAAAAACCAAGGAACCTTATTGTATCCTTTCTTATTGTCATTGCTTTCCTACATTAGCCCAGAACTTATGCTGAAAATCATAACATACAAGGAAAGAAAAAATATGGCAACATAAAGTTCCCTTTCCTCTCAGTCTTTCCTTGCTCACCAGTACGCTGAAGATAAAAAGTGTTGATAGAATATATGCATATCAAGAAGTGAAATAAAAACAGCTAATTTTTTGCAGTGTTTCTACTGTTTTGGTAAAAAAATAAAATACAAATGCCCGTGTAAGCTATGAAGCACCAGTGATTCTGCATACAACTTAATTGCTCCTATTACATTTGCATTTAAGACTGGCATTGCACGATATAAAGATGAACAGTAAAACATGCTAATAATTAAAAATTTTAACTTTACTTAGAATGATGATTTCTCCTATTATGTTTTATAAGTAATAAAATATTTTTAAAGGAATAAGCTTTATATATTAGTACCTTAAGAACATTTTCCCCCTGGTTTTTGAACAAGGGACCTGCATTTTCATTTTTACGTAGGTCCTGCATATTATATAGTTAATTCTGGCAGGGAAGAACCATGTGTAAACTAATGACAAAGAAGAAGAAAGTTAATATGCAGTAAGAGCTTTCTATAGGGCCCAGTACAAATAATGCCATGTGTTTGCCATTATTATGTAGCAAATAATGACTTGACTGAATCTGGAGGAAAAGAAAGGAAAGTCAGAAAGACTGACTGAGAGAAGACGGGAAGCATTTAAGAGACTGGAGGTCTTGAGAAGGGTGAAGAACAGCTCTAAAGGAGTTGCAGATGGAAAAATAAGAAATCGAGTTTGGAGAGTAGGCTCTTTTAACTTAAGAGTTTGACAATGAAGCAGCTTTAGGTGATGACAAATTCTAGGATGTTGCCATGGAAGTGGGTCACTTAATTGGAATGGAGTTTAAATGTGTTGAAGTAAAGGAAATCAGGAAATTTTGAGGTTATTAGATGAGGCATCCACTCAAAAACTAAAGCCATTTTTTTGGGTGATCACAGAGATTCAGGTGGGGAGAAAAGCCATGGGTCAAAGATCTTTAGAAGTCTGTGAAAGTGACTGAGATCTGTAAATGGCTGCAGTGGGACTGGGAAGACGATAGCCCCGCTGGATGTGCTTGAAAGCCTCAAGAGAGGAGGAGAGGTGAGCATACCTATTTGTTCCAAAAAGAAGCTAAACTCCAAGAGGCTGAAAACAAGAGTAGCTGACATTTACTATATGAAGGACCAAAAGCATATACTCAGTCCTAAAGTCAAGAAGGTTGAAGCCAAGGACAAGAAGGAACACACCAAGATCTAATCGGGAGGTCACTGGATCACAGACACAAACATGAGCCAAAGGTTAGAGAAGAGCAAAGCAGAGAAAGCAACAGAACAGAGTCAGGGAATAGGTAGGAAAAAGTGCAAGAGTTGGATGAGGCCCATCAGGCTAAAGGATCCCACTTAAATGCTTGATGGCTCCTTCTGCAGACATCCTTAAGCAGCTCCTTGGGAGCCTGTATGAACTCTTGAAAGCCCATCCTATCCCCAGAGGGTAATCTCTGATGCTAAGTTCTCTGGAGTCAAACAGCTCCCCCCAACCAGGGAGTTAATGAACACGTGATAAATACAGACCCAGAGCATGGAAACATAGAGCAGACTGACAGTGACCAGAGGGGAGCTGGGAAGGGGCATGATGGTGGAAAGAAGGGGAAGGGACTAGTCAAAGAACAGGCATGAATGACCTACGGACATGGACAACAGTGTAGGGATTGATGGTGAGAGTAGGGGGCGTGCTGGGAGGAGAAGGGAAAAGGGGGAAAAATAGGGACAACTATACTATAATAGCAATAAAAAATTAAAAAAATAAATATGCTGAAAATCATTGAATTTTACACTGTAAATGAGTGGATTGTATGATATGCAAATTATAGCTCAATAAAGCTGTTACTTTTTTAAAGCAAAAATAAAAACAAAAACACATGCCCAGAACAGGCCCCAAGGTTGCCAATGTTGGCATGTCTTCAGGGTGTCCTCATATTTAGTTAAAAAAAAATGGTTGGGTTTGTTAGCTCTCAGAAGGTGGAGGTGAGGTGTCTTTTGTCTGGCCCTTCATCTGTGGGGGTCACTGAGCTGTGCTCCTTGCTCAGGCCCAGATGGGTGAGCTGATTGCTGTCTGTGCTCACGCATGGGAGGTCTTCGTGGGTTTCCAATACCGTGGCCAGGGCGCCTAGTCCTCACAGGCACCAATGTACCTCTCCCCACCTGAGTCCTCCCTCCTGGGAGGTGCTATGTTCCTTGGGGCTCAGGTCCCTCTCTTCTTTTTCATCTTCCTCCTTCCTGGGAGTCAGCCATCCTCCCCAGGGCCAGACTTTTCCTTTTTAAACCCTGCACTGCAAAGCCACCAAGCTCCTCCCCTACATGACAAACCCTATTTAATCGCTTCATTGTCCCTGACTTTTAACAAAAATAATGGCACCTGGCAATTTCTCCTTTGTGCTGTGAAACAGAGGAAAATGTTATTAACCAAGTGAAGAAACTTAGACCTCAAGGACACAGAAGCCTGGGGAAGGGATGAAAGGAGGAGCGGGGAGGAGGGAAGAAAATACCTTTGGTGCCTTTGTGATCTGCCTACTGCAGAGAAAAACAAGACATAGGTAATTTCTGAGTCAGTTATTCTGCTCCATTAAAGTTTCAATAAATTGCTCTGCTACATGCAAATTCTGTGGAATGTGAGCATGGCCTTTGGTGGATTCAGAAATCACCCTGGCAGGGTAGCAAGATGAAGGTGTGGAACTAGTTCGATGTCCTAAAGGCCTATCCGTGTGGTCGGGGGAAGGTTGCTGAGCCTGAGGCAGGAACTGACCAGACCTTGGGCATCTAAGTCACTCCCAAGAGCCAAGTTCTTTCTGTGCCCAGTGACCTTCCGCTTCCTGCAGTTACCCAGAAAATGACATTAAACCCAACTGCTCTATGTGTTCAGGCATACAAATGGATATCAGAAAGCATTTGCCTGAGGTTGGGGATGATAAACAGAATGTATTTCTGAGCCAAACACAATAAGGAAAGTGTACAAACCTTCTCGGGATTACTTATTAGCCAAGGGATATGGGAGTTGGGGTGGGGGCGTGGGTACTGGGGCGGAGATGAGGCTGGGAGTCTTACAGCCACAGAATCCTGCAAATTTCAGTCTTTCACTCTCATTTCTGGTAGCGAGATGGAAAAGTTAGAAACTCTCCCCCCCCCTTTTTTAGGGGAGTAAATTCGAAAACAGCCCTCTGTTAACACTCACCAACCTACCTGAGCCCTTACCTTCATGTCAGGGTTGGGTAGAGACTAAAAATAATAGCAGTAGCCATGGTTTGCCCAGAAGCTACATCTTTTTTTCCTTTGCGATTTCTCTTATCTCACCTCATTCATTTCCAGAAGTGGTAGCAGGTCCAAGCTTTTTGTTTTCTGTACCTTCTCTGTGTGTGGGGGGTGTGTGTGTGTGTTACAATGTTGGCAAGGGGCACTAGTGAAGAAAATCAATATTTGTTTCAAATGTGAAATTTACAGGAAGGACCTAGGGGAGGAAAGAGAAGTTGAGGCAGACAGCATGAATGCTCAGGAAGAGGGCCTTCTTGGAAAATGGCCAGTCAACTCCAGAGAGAGGACACCACCCCGGGGGAGGGGGTACTCCTTTGACTGCTCAGACAGCAGGCCCTAACAGGGAGAGGCTCCGTGGAGGGCCATGCTGAGACCGGTGCAGGGGCTCACACGCAGCAGAAGGACCTGAGGATGAGGCTGGCAGGTGGACTATGTGGGCCTACAGGGTTTCATTCTGAGAAATGATGGGGTGCAGTGATCCTAGGCTCACCTTGCAAGGGATGAAGTCAGACTACTGCCAGGCCAAGCCTGACATCCAAAACAGAACTTTACAGAGAGTAGAGATTCTTAAAATCAGTCAGAAGACAAAGCTTTGCTCATGAAGTTTCCTGTAGTTTGCCCTGGATCCTTCTGCAGTGGCTCAGATTCAGGGCTAAGGACGCTGGTGAGGGCTAGGTAGTATGATGGAAGCTTGGCCAAGTATGCAAGGGTTCAGGGTCATTTTCCACTTCTAGACTTCAGCAGGAAACCCAAGCAAAAGCCCATCCTGAGTAGGGCCAAGTGAAGCTTGGTGGGCACATAGGGGATCCAGGCCCACCAGACACTGAGTTTGGGAGAGCAAAATTCAGACTCTGCCTCCTGGTATGAGGCAGCTCTCACATGCTCCATACTGGAATCAGGTTCTACTTAGAGTGTAGAAGAGTCTGCCTACCCATTAAAGGTCCTCAAGACCTATTCTACATGGAGCCAAAACCTATCAGGGATTGATAGACCCAACGAAAGATAAGGACTAGGAAAATTGGCATTCAGTGGTTCTCTGAATGAAGGAATGGCAGGAGCCCAATTTGCCTCTGCAGCTAGAGAAGAGTAGGGGTAAAGCAGCAGCCACTCAGAGCTCTGCCACTGGCCACTAGTGGAATCCTCAGTACATAATTGAACCTTGGTATGCCTCAGTTTCCTACTTAGGGAAATCATGTTTCATGGATATGAATCTCATCTACAACTTAGGAGTAAAAGAAATAATAAAAAAAAAAATCAACTTGAATCCAATTCTGAATTTCTATTCTTTTGAAGAAGTCAAAATTCAGTCTTAGTCATTAATAGGACACCTACATTAAGGCTATGCAAAGGTCTAGGGGTCTCATGTAAGTGCCCAGGCATCTAGAAGGCTCTTTTATTCATTCAACAGATACTTTTTTGACTCCTACTTGAGCCAAGCACTGTTCCAGGTACAAATATATGCCCAAAAGAGGTAGAAGTCTTGCTTTCATGGAGCTATATTATGTAGTGGATGGTAGCAAGAGAGAGGTATGTGTATGTGGCAAGAGGGGCAGACAGTAGGCGTGTGAACAAATGAATCAATCAATAAACATGATGATTTCAGGAAGACGTAAATGTTGTGGTTTAGTGGAGCCCATTAATGATGTAGCTGTTCCCAGCCTGAGTTCTGAACCAGAGAGACAGACATATCAGTCAGACAGTGGAGACCCAAACATTAGCTTTATGGCTCAGGAAAGTTAGGTTGGAGGATGTGGCTCAGGAGTGCAGCCAATATTGGGCTCCATGGTGCTGTGCCCTGGAACTAGACAGCCTTGCACACCCAGTCCATGGCAGTATGTTCAATCATAGGTCTCCTCCTGGAGGGGCAGAAAGTTGAACACTGAGCCTGTTTCTTGGTCCAGAGCAGAAAAATAGCTCTCATACTCTCTGCAGGAAACAAATCCCACAAAGCAAGGGAGAGGCTGAGTCATATGGTCTAATTTGAAAGTCAAATAAGACCCACCCACCTTGCAGGGAAGTGAGTAAAGACTGGGGAGAGACCAGTAGTGTTATTTTGTGTGACTTTTCCTCTACAAGCCTCCACGTTGAAGGAGACATCAGCAGCATTCCCTAGTGTTCCCTCCTAAATTGATGTAGAAATGATATAAAACCAGAGTCTAGAAAGTAAGAGGTGGGGAGATGAGAACTTGGAGATTACTTTAGTCAGACTGGCAAGGGAAGGTTCCCTGAGTAAGTGACATTTGGTTGGAGACCAAATGATGGGACAGAGCCACGGTGTGACTTTTTGGGGACAAAGCTCTTCCGATGCAGGACAGTAAGGGCGAAGGATCTACAGAGGGAGTAAACGTGGCGAGTTCAAGGAAAGAAAAGGACCCAGTGTCTTTGGAGTGAGTGACAAAGCAAGGAGTGATAGGATATATAGCCTGAAAGATAGGCAGCGTCTGGATTGTGTGGGCCCCTCGTGGATCCAGGTGAAGAGACCAGATGTTATTCTAATTGCAAACAGTTGCCCCTGGAGTGTTCTAAGTGGGGGAGAGCCCAGAGAGAGGGAATGGCCAGCCTGGGAGAGAGAGCACACCTCTTGATTCCTTCTCCAATATCCTTTCTGTTATGTCCCATCTCTTCCCAGAAAGGGGAGATTTGTTATTCCTGCCCTATTTCCTCTGAAAGTAATGGTGCAGAGGAAAAGTCAGTGCCTGTGACATTGCTTTGGGGTGTTGGAAGTGCTGATCACAAATACCTGTGTAAACTATAACCTTTTAGTCCTCACGCAGCTGCTGTAGGCTATGGCCATAACTTGTGACCATGAACTTGGGGCTGAGCAGCCTGTGGAGTTGAAAAAGAGCATGATCAGAGATTCAAGAATTGGAAGGAGCCCCTAAGGTGATCGGCCCTAACCTCCACATTTTCAGAGGATCCTAGTCCAGCAAGGTGAGGCTGCCCAGTCAGGTAGGGCAGGAATGGTGATATACCCCAGGAGGTTGGGATCTTAGTCTCTAGTTCTTTCTATTGCACTATGTTAAGGTAAGGGTCTCATTTTCCTGACAGTTTTTCTTAAAGACAAGTAATGTGAAAATATACAAGCATTCATGGAGCATCTGTTATGTTTGGAGACTGTTGGTCCTGATTCCACATTCACTCTCTTATGTCTTTTTCTCTTCTGTCTGTCACCCTCTGTTCCTCCTTTTCTCTCTCTTTGAAATATTTCTCAAGAACCTACTAAGTTTTGAGCTCATTCTGAGATCTGCAATCCCCTTGATACTCGGTTTTCTCTTCAATAAACAGGCTGGTCACAAATGCCCTCCCTATGTCACTGGGTGTTTGTGAGAATTAAATGAGATAACAAGTACAGAACACTCTGTAAACTGTAAGGTTTTCACTGAGCTGTAAGGAGAAATGTTTTTAATCATTAGTTGATGCAAGGTAAGAAATCTTCAGACTGGCCACACGATACCACCTTATTCATACTTCCTTGCCTAGACTTCCTTACCATCCCCAAGACCCTCAGCTCCCTACCCTGTAGTTTATCCTCCCTGATTCTATTTTCTGTTTTCTTCCTCTGCCCCAACTCCCAGGGGAAACTCAGCTGGACACAGCAGCTGGTCATCAGCCAAACGACTGCTTTTCTGACCTAATTATCTCAATGGGCTTGCCTGGAACACGAGGGGTCAGGACATGTACGGGAGGTCACACCACAAACCTCCAGGTCCGATGGGAGTGGAAGTGCCCTTGGCAGACTCCCAGCACTCTGTCCAGCCTCACCAACACAGGATTGCAAATCTAGGCAAGCTGAGATGAGAAAATAAAAACAGAGGTATAGGTTTACAGCAGGGTTTCTCAACTTACTCTACTTTGGGCCTGATAATTCTTTGTTCTGGAGGTTAAATTGTCTTGTAGGATATTTAGCAATATCCCTGACCACTAGGTGCCAATAGCAGCCCCCACAGTTGTGATAACTAAAAATGTCTCCAGACATTGCCAAATGCTCCCTGGGGCAGAGTTAATTGCCTATTCCCACCCCCCTTCTCCAGATCCACTGCTCTAGAATATTGCAATTCAATTGTGAAAACAGTGAAGTAAATACCAGTTCAAACTTTTCATTATTTTAGTGTTAACCTAAGTGTCTATTTTCAAATTTTATTCTTAATGTACCCTGTGTATGTGAGTGTGTGTAATAGTAAATGACTGGCATAGGAATACACAAAATCGGGGCTTGTGGCTGAGGGAGGAGGCAGCACTTTTTTGGGGGGCGTTACAGAGACCAAGGCCTTCACAATTAGCCTACTGTTCTTTTCCTTTCTTTGCCCAGTAGATGGGGACAGAGAGACCTGGAGCTTGGAGGCAGGAAGGCTGGGTGGAGGTGAGTCTGAGGACAAAGTCTCTGGATTGTTAAGAAACTAAAGTAAAGTGATGGAGGAGATAGTAGGAAGTAAAAATAGATGATTTGAATCAGTGTGTGGAAATGATAGAGAAGACAGTCAAGTCAACCTGAGAAGGATTTTCTAACAACTAGGTCAACAATGGAATGGATTGCTTGGGATAGAGTGAGTTCCTCAGTCCTGGGTGAATTCAAGAGCAGGGCATGATGTAGAGGGGAGAACAGCATGCAGGAATTTTGACACAAAGACCCCCCTACAATTTCTCCTGAATTTAAGATTCTGTAATTTGTGAAAAGTGTTGTAGGTAATGACAACTTTGAACAGGGAGTGAGTTTCTGGAACTGGCATCTTAGGAGGATGAATTTGGAAGGTCTAAGAAGTTTCTTTCTCTCTTTCTTCCCTTCCCTTCCCTCTCTCCCTCCCACCCTCCCTCCCGCCCTCTTTTCCTTCCTTCCTTCCTTCCTTCCTTCCTTCCTTCCTTCCTTCCTTCCTTCCTTCCTTCCTTCCTTCCTTCCATCCTTCCATTTATTTAAAAACTCATTTGAGGATATGTTTATTGATTATAGAGAGAAAGGAAGGGAGGCAGTGAGAGAGGGAGAAAGAAACATCAATCAGTTTCTGGGATTGCTCTGACCTGGGATTGCACCTGACCTTGGATTGCACCTACAAACTTTTGGTGTACAAGATAATGCTCCAACCAAATGAGCCACATGGTAGGACCTGAGAGGCCCTTTAGATGAGGAAGAGGTGTGGAGAAGCTTGCAGAGGAAAAGTCTCATTGAAGAGGCCTGGGCATAAAGTAACAAGGGCTTGAGTGTGTATGCTGAGGCAGAGTAGGAGAGAAGGGGCACAAGAGATGCTCAGGAAGAGGAATCAGCAGGATTTGGGGATTGATCTGATTTAGGGCAATGGTGGAGAAGATTAAGAAGCAATAGGAAAAGACCCCGCCCCCTGGCCCTGCAACTGTTATAAACATGGATGGCTAAAGTGATTTTCAGCCATGGGAAAAGAGGATGAGTCTGGTTTTATGCTATGCTATTTTTAAGATGGTGCATACTGTAATCTCCTTAATGATAGGTTTTATATAGCAATCATCATTGTATCTCAAGACGCATTTAGCACAGTGCTAGGCACAGAGTAGGCACCAAATAATGATTTGTTGACTGTTAGTTGAAAGGGTCCTTGTATTAAAATATAGGTCCTGATATCTCTGTACAGATATAAATATATAGAAATATCTATATATATAGATGTAAATATAAGTATAGATATCTCCTTGAAAAAGTGAACATTCCCATCTCAGCAGACTCATTTAGTGGGATAAATAAGTTCATGTGACATTCTGATAGAGGCTAGGTTATGTTGGGTGTGGAAAAATGGGAGAGGTATTTTATAGTTTCTTGAGATATTTACAGCTCATATTATACAAAGGTAGCACTCACAGACAGACTGAATGCCAAGTGACAATGAGCTGTCCAAGTAGAATATCCAGAAGATGGTAGTTGGAGATGCTCAGCTTGAGCTAAGGAAATAAATCGGGGCTGGAGCTTCAGGTAGAGGAGACATGACACCTCCAGGTAGAATGTGAAGACTGGAGAGACTAGGGCTACACCTCAGCCTCAGGCGGGCCCAGGCAGAGAGAGGAGTGAGGAAGTGGGGTGAGGGGGTTCAGTGAAGGAAGGATACATGGTTTAGGAGGCCACAGGAGGGAATTGAGTGTCCAGGAGGACAGAGTTAGTGCTGTCAAAGGTCCATTGCTTCAGGAGATTAGGGAATGGCACTCCAAAAAATTATCTTAATTATCTGTCACTAAAGTAAGCTGCAGGTAACATGAGAGAATGGAAGTCAAATGGAGTGGGGAGGATAGAGTGTGTGTTGCAGGATGTCACCAAAATCAGTGGGCAGTAAGGACATGGAAGTCAGGGTGTAAATTGACAATTTTGTCTGTGATTAGAGGTAAAATTTAGAGGTTCAGACTGTAAGACTTCAAAGAATATAGAAGAAGGTTGTTTAAAAGAATGTCTTAAAGGAGACTGGATTTGCATTGGATTCTAAAAATGAGAGACTCGGTTGGCAAAGAGCAGTGGATGGAAGTTAACATGTGTGCATTTGCCTCATGGTAAAATCTGGAAACCCTAGGTTAGTAAATTGATTTTGAAAGGCTGAAAGAAATAAGGAGCTCCTACCCTTCATGACAACATAGATGGAACTGGAGAGCATTATGCTAAGTGAAATAAGCCAGGGGGTGAAAGACTAATACCATATGATCTCACTGATAAGTGGAATCTAATCAACAAAACAAACAAGCAAGCAAAATATAACCAGAGACAATGAAATAAAGAACAAACTGACAGTAACCAGAGGGGAGGGAGGAGGGGGATAATGGGGGAAAGAAGGGGAAGGGTCGTCAAGGAACATGTATAAAGAACCCATAGACAAAGCCAAAGAGGGGAGGATTGAGGGTGGGAGGTGGAGGTGAGTGGGGTGGGTGAAAAATGGTGGCAGTAAAATAGAGACAACTGTATTTGAACAAAAGGAAAAGAAAAGAAAAGAAAAAAAGAAAAGCAAGGCCTAACACTTTGAATACAGTTCGTAGGGAAGATGTTCTTAGAGTGGTTTCTATTGCTATTTACCTCCATTTCCCTCTGAAAGTTGAAAGGAACTTAAATAATCAGTAGCAATTATCAGTTTACACCGCAAATTGTTGAGGTGATTGACAGCTCAGGCTCAGTGGGGGGTCAGAGGGATGACCTGATGCTTTGAGCTCTCTCACCTGTGAAATGTGTGTAATAATACCTCTTTAATAGGGTTGTTTTAAGCATTAAGATAATGTGAGTAAAATCATTTAGCATTAGTGACCAGCACAAGGTGACCACTCAGCTATTGTTTTTAATGTGATTTTCAGACCACCCAGCTGTATATTATCTTTTGTGAGGAAGAAAATTAAAGTGTTAACCAAGTTTGCCTGGTCAGAATGGAGTGCATGAGATTCAAACCTAGTTATTCTGGTGCCAGAGTCTGTCTTTTTTGCTTGTTTTCCCCTATTCTTGCCTTTTAGCATTTGGGAACATGAAATGTTTTCTCTCACCTTTGTTAACCACTTTATAGGTTAGACTCTCTCTTTTTCAATCTGTACTTGTTTAGTGACACCTGGTGGGAGTGGGGTGGAGAGAGGGTATGAAGATAAATAAGGCAAAGATTCTGTCCTTGAAGGGTCCATGGTCCAGGCTAGTGGGGAAGGTGCTATGTAGACAGGTAATTAAAATAAAATGTGATAAACACTAGGATAAACTATAAATAGAATACTGTGGCAGCCCAGAAGTGAGAGAAACGATCTCTGGAAAAGCTGGGAAACGCTTCCCAAGAAGAGGTGATGTTCCTATCAGATCCTGAAGAATAAACCAATATTGGTCAGGTACAAGTCAGAGAACAGGCATTCCAGATGGCAATAGCAATGCAAAGGCCAGGGTTCTGGTAGCAGCAAGAGCATGATGTTCCATAACAAGAGCAGCTTCGAGGTTCAAGGCTTAGCTGTTTGTTAAAGGGAGTGGAAGAAGAAGCTGAAAAGTAAGGCAGAGCCGAATTGTCAAAGGAGTAGTTTTGTGGAGGGCCAAAGAACTTGGGCTCCATTTCTTGGTGATGGGAAACTAACAGAAGTCTTTATTAGGAATATAAGCAGATTTAAAATATTTTTTGTCTATTTTTTGGTAAAATTCTATTGAGATATAATTCACACACCGTGCAACTCACCTATTTAGGGCATAAAATGCAATGGTTTTTAAATATACTAAGTTGCTCAACCATCTGACAATCAACTGTAGAACATTTTCATCACCCCAAAGAGAAACCTCATACCCTTTAGCACTAACATCTACCCTGGCACCCCCTGCTGCACCCCATCCCCCTGCCGTTGGTCAACATTTTACGAATATCCTCCCAACACTCGGCAAATGCAAACCCATTTTTGTGTTTTTAGCTTTGCCTATTCTGGGTATTTCATATAAATGGACTCATATAATATGTAGCATTTTGTGACTGCCTTTTTTAATTAACATAATGCTTTCAAGATCCCTCCATGTTGCTGAATTACATTCTATTATATGTATATACTACATTTTATTTATTCATTCATCAGTTAATAGGCATTTGGGTTATTTCTACCTTTTGGCAATTATGAACAGTGTTGCCTTGAATATTTGTGTACAAGGTTTGGTGTGAACATATGTTTTCATTTTTCTTGGGCATATACCTAGGAATAAAATAGGTGGGTCGTATGGTAAATCGAAGTTTAACCTTTCAAACCTTTTCCAAAGCAGCTGCACTGTTTACATTCCCACCAGTAATATTTTCCAATTTCTCCACATCCTTGCCAACATTTGCTATTATCTGTCAGATTTATTTTTCTGGAGGGTTGCTGGGGTAGCAGTTTGAAAGACAGGCAAAGGGAGAGATGGATTAGAAGGACTTTGCAATGGTCCACACAAAAGATGATGGCAGAATTGGCTGCTTATCTACGTAATATTGTTACCAACTCTATGAACATCTTAGTTTCATAAATTTACAAGTGGAGAAGTAAGCATTGTACAGTGACGAAGAAGTTTCCTCTGCCCTTGTATAGGTGGCAACATAATGCCTCTAGGACCTGTTAAACTGCAGGAATGGCTTTCAATCCAAGAAGAAATATAGTTTTGGCATTCACTGTTGTTAGTCTGCTGGATAAGATGGTTAGGGTAAGAGCTTTCCTAGTTCAGCTATGTGACCAGGGGTTACTTTGCCTTATCTTCACAGGGAGGGGCTCAAAATAGACAGCAGGCTTCTCTGGGCAGAAAGTGAAATGAGATAGCCACCATCAACACTTGGGAGAGCAGGAGGCAAAGCTCTCTCATAAGGTGGAATCCAATGGATAAAATTTCCTGGCCAGTTTAGATGAGATTCTAAATCAGCACCACCTCCACATACACAATGCTCAGGGAAGAAAGGTGCTGTCTGAGAATTTGAAGAAAGTCACTTTCCACCTCAGTCCATGCCGCCTCACCAGTATTCCCTGAGGCTCTAAGTCCATCCCGGTCTCTCCTTTGTGCAGTGGTCACAAGGTGGTTTTCTGCTTTTCCATGAGGGCCAAAGCTCACCTACAGATTCCTTTCTCCATGCATAGCAGAGGCTTGGGAGTCTCCTAGTAGCACTACTAAGTCTCAGATGAGCATTCATTCATTTAACAAACATTTATTGATCTCCAACCATGTGCTGAGCTCTGTGCTAAGTATTCAAGGTGCACAGAACAGGACGAAGCTCCTGCTCTTAGAGAACTTTCAGTCCAGACAGAGTCTCTGTAAAGGGAGAGTATGTGTGAGTGTCTGTGAATGTGTGTGAGGATGTGAAGTTGCAGACTTTGAATAGAGTGTAGTTGCCTCCCCTTGAGTTAGTTATAACTGCACTCTCGATAAGCAGTACTCTTATCAACATCAAAAAGTAAAGAGCAGACTTTCCTCTCCTGAAACAAAATGGAAGAGAGTATATGCCAGCCTGTGTGTGTGTTTCCTCCAGACATGAAAATCCAAAGAATCTAAAGCCCCCTCCCTTCTATCTTCAACACCCCTCCTCATGCCCACCAAGTATCTAGTCTGCTACAGGGCAAAGGGAACGGAAATTGTGGGTCAGCAAAACCTGAAGTTTATACAAATAAAACACACACCAATGCAATAAAGTCTTTGTGTAAGACAAAGACTTCCCTTTAGAAGCAGGAGGTAGAAAGTACAGGGTATCACAAAAAAACAAAACAAAACAAAACAAAAAAGCAATGCTTCTCTCCCAATTACTGTGCACTCTCAGCTGTATTTTGTTGACCTCGCTGATTTCAATCAGCTTTCAGCACATCCAGCCTTCACCTGCTCTGAATCAAAACCTGGAGGGCTCTCTGTTCTCCGTGCACAGAAAAAACTCTTTGATAACGTTGTTATGGATGCAAGGCAGAGCAGGCTGGGCTGGGTGGTTTTCTTAGACTAGCATTACATATTTATGATGCAAACCAGTGCAGAAGCAAGGACTCAGAGCACAGGGTCTGGAGAGGGGCTAAGTCAGAGCCCTGGTGGGGTGGGGTTTGATTTAGGGAGACTTGGACACTTGCCCTGTCTGTTTGACTCTGTGGAAACTAAAGGACAGAGGCTGGGAAGATCTGACAACAGGCCCCACTCAAGGAGCTTATCACTGTGTAGCTCTGTCGTTATCTCTGGGCTCCTGGATTGATCGGATTTTCTTGGAGGAATGTGAGTGGACTGATGATTATGAATGTTATGTCTTCAGTGGAAAGTAATCTCCATGAAGGCAGGGTTTTGTTTTTTTTTAAATCTTTTCTTTGTTGTGTTTACTGAGCTGTTCTGTGTCTAGAAATGTGCCTGCTACACAGTAGGTATTCAATAGATATTTTTAGGATAAATAAATGTTAGGCACCCTCTTTTTTTAGAGGTACTCTGCTATGGGTGCACAGAGTATGAAGCCATCTCCTCTTGGCTCTGGTGAAATTAGGAACTAGTCTGAGCTCTGGCTGTTATGGTGACTGGGTTTTTGGGGTGGGAGTGATAACTGTGAATCTGGAAGACAGATGGTGGAGGAAAATCAGGTGGTTCAATTTGCTTGTACTAAAAAAATACGGATACCCATATACACAGCATTCCATAACCCTCAACTGTTTCCAAGGGAAGGAATGGAACCCTTCCTTCTTAGTTTTTCCTGTGATTAAGCTCCCAGGCATGCTTTTTACAAATACCTTTTCTTCTTCAAAACTATCCATAACATTTATTTATTCCTATTTAGATGCTGGCTACTTGTGAACATCTTGGTTTTCATCTCTAATACATTGATTTCCTGATTTGCAAAATAGGGTTCATAAAATTGCTCTCATAAAGGAGATGAGAAGAATTAATGAGTAAATGTATATAAAGTCACTAGCACGTAAGACATGCACTGTGAATGCAGCTATCGCCACTCCCATGGCTACAGCCACTACGCTAAAACTGAGTAGGCTTCTAGATACCAATCTGAGTCTAGAATCACCCTTTGTGATTCAGGCCTGAAGCCTGAAGAGGAAGTTGAAAGGAGGAGATAGTCATTGCTCATGGCAGGGACCATAACATTTTTCTGAGCTGAGCTGGCACCTTCTGAAAACAGAGAGTTTCCCTACCAATCCTTCTTCAGGCCGAGACTAAAAGGGATCCACCACCCTTGGGACTCCCTAGGTGAAAGTACCCTTAGTCTAGACTGTTCTAAGTATTCTTCAGTGAAACTACTTTCTTCTCCTTGGAAACCAGGTCTCACCATATTACTTACCATAGTGCTTCTTTGACTTTTTTAGAGACCCCTTGTATCTGAAGCCACAAAATCCCTTTGCCACTTTCTGCACATAAGGTGGTCGTATGTTTCAAAATAGAAATTGGATCACATGATCTGATGAAGGATTTGGTGTTCCTCTCAGGGGAGGAAAGTCAGGCTAACAGCCTTGTGGATAGGTAGTATAATGAGGTGGTTAAAAATGCAGGCTGTGCTGGGCCATGGTCTAGCAGGCAGGTGGCAGAGTTAGATTGCCTGGGTTCACATTCCCACTCAGTCCTCACCAGCTGTGTGAAGTGAGACATGTTACGAAATATCTTGGTGAGTTAGATTTCTGGTCTAGAAAACAGGGTGATGATTCATCCAACAAATATTTATTGGTCACCTCTGTGTGCCAGGTACTATTAATAATAACATCTGCATTATGGGTATTTGCAAGGACTAGATGAGATAGTGAATGAATCACATTTAGAATTTGTTCATAGAGAGCATGAAACAAATGTTATTGTTATTATTTCATATTGTTTAAGTGCCAAAATTATGAAACTTCTAGTATCTGTCATTGGTTCTCTTTTGTTAACGAGAATATTTCGAATTGAAATTGCCTAGAAAATCTAAGCTATCTGATTAGTGGATCTGTCTACAACATTTATTTTTAGCACCCAGCACCTTGAAGATACTTAATAATTACTTGTGGTTTGGGTCTCCCATTGTTCTATCTCTAATGTATTCTTAACTCCTCTCTACTGAGTTATCACCTCTGCATTTTTAGATAAAACCTCACTATTTTAGGTGCAGTATTGACAATACCACCTTGTAAGTAGGCTGTACTGAAATCTCACCATTTTCAAAATGCTTTCAAGATGGAGTATCACATTTCCTCCTATGGCTGGGGGCCCGGGCCTCCTGGGAATGTGTCTAAGGTGATGCTAAAGCCCTGTGACCTTATATAACCATGTTCTGCTTCAAATTTAGAAGAGTGGAAATCTAACCTGTGTCACTGACCGCTGTATCAGAAGAGCTGTTAAAAACTCACCCTGCCACTCACCCACTGTAGACAGAAACATTGTAGTGGATTCTGAATGACTTTAGAGATTAACAGGTAAAAATTCAATTCCAGGTCTACTGTTTAACAGGGAAAAGGCCAAGTAGATTATTGACTTAAATTTTTTTGAGAGGAAATGAGGCAACAATATATATTTCATATATATTCCAAAGAGATACATGAGGGTGACTTAATTGTATATACATGTGAACATCTCAATATGTGACCACCTCAACAAATACAAGTGTGGGCAAAAGTAGGCTTATAGTTGTTCGTATGGAAAAAGACATGTAGCTTATGATTATTACAATAGCTTTATTAACTCAAATGAATGTTATAACTGTAAACTTATTTTTGCCCATCCCGGTACTACTTCACTTTCTTCTCCTCACCTCCACCCTCCCCACCATGCTACCTTCCCTGTGTGCCCTCCACTGTTCTCTGGGCTTGATCATTATCCTCCACCATGCCCTGAGTTGTTGGGAGTGCGTGCGTGCGTGTGTGTGTGCGTGTGTGTGTGTGTGTGTGTGTGTGTGTGTGTGTTAGTGGACATGAGTGGAGAGACGACATGGAGCCTGGCTCCTTCTCTGATCTGTCCTGCGGGAGGAACTGAGCACAGCAGCCCCACGTGGCTCACATAATTCCGTAAGTAAAACACAAACAAAGCAGAGGTTGTTCTGCTTGTCAGCCTCCGAGACCATATGGAGCTGAGACATGATTGTATTACCTCTGCTATACCGCAGTCGAGCTAAACAGAAAAGCCATAATAAACTGTTCTGGGGAGGTCCCTGAGCTCCACACACAGAGCACAAACAGATGAACAAGAGGGTGGCTTTTATTTTTTTTAAGGGAAGGAGCACCAGAGAAAAACAGGGGTGAGAAAGGAGGGGGAAATGGAGGCAAAAGAAAAAGGAAAAAAGAGAAAGGGAGAAAGAGGAGAGAGAGCTATGGTGTCGAATGTTAGTGGAATAGTGTGAGTGGGGCTTTGCTTCTGAAAGGGTTCATGCCCACTGGGGACTCTGTAGTTTCATACGGGTGGATGATAAAATCTGGTTGTAATTTTGGCTTCTCCGTGGTATATGTCTATGTTTGTGGGGTGACTCAAAGTATTAAAGAGATGATGCAAATGGCATTCAGGAATATTTGGAGCATCTTTAAATTCCCTCATAACACCTCTCTCTTCTTCTCCTCTTCTTGTGCCACTCAGCCTCATGATTCTAACCCAACAGGTTGATAAGACCTTATCTTCTGACACTGACCAGGGCTTTCTCTCCTCTTTACATGGGACTGAGTGCTCAGGGAGTCTGTATGTGTATGTGAGAGTACAGGGAGTGAGGGGAGGTGATTACAGGGATACGTAGTTCAGATAGAATCCACATTGCCCCTCAGTTTGGGTAGGCTGTATTCCCCCCAGATGTAAGAGGGAAAGTAGAGAAAATAAATTAATCAGGGAGGGAAAAAACCCTAGAGCCACCAGATGTTGCTTCTGAACAAAACCTTACAGTAGGAAAGAAGGATTCCTGAAGTGGCAACAAACTCATGTGGAAATGTCTGCGAGGTTGAAAATAATTTGCTGTTTGCATGCTGTTTATTCCAGGTGTGAAGAGCAAATCCCAACACTTTGAGAAGTGTCATCTGTTTAGAAAGTGTGTGCAAGCGTAGAGTTCAAAAGCGATGCAACCAGGCTCTCTTCTCCTCCTGTTTGACAGACAGCCACCTCTCCCTGTGCAGTGTCAGCCTCAATCCTGAGACATGATGGCAAAGGTTGGAGTGAACAGATTTGGCTGTTTTGGGAGCCTGGTCACCAGGGCTGCTTTTAACTCTGGCAAAGTGGATACTGTAATCACCAATGATTCCTTCATTGACCTTAACTACACGGTCTACATGTTCAGTATGATTCTACTCATGGCAAGTTCAAAGATGTTTTCAAAGCTGAGAATAGGAAGTTTGTCATCAATGCAAAGTCCATTGCCATCTTCCAGGAGTGAGAGCCCGCAAACATCAAACCTGGTAATGCTGGTGCTGAATATGTTGTGGAGTCCACTGGTGTCTTCACTGCCTTGGAGAAGCTGGGCCCACTTGAAGGGTGGAGCCAAGAGGGTCATCATTTCTGCCCCTTCTGAGGATGCCCCCATGTTTGCGATGGGTGTGAACCATGACAAGTATAACAACTCCCTCAAAATTGTCCGCAACACCTCCTGCACCACCAACTGCTTGGCCCCCCTGGCATTATGGAGGGACTCATGACTACAGTCCATGCCATTACTGCCACCCGGAAGACTGTGCATGGCCCCTCTGGGAAGTTGTGGTGTGATGGATGAGGGTGCTTCTCAGAATACTATCCCTGCTTCTACTGGTGCTGCCTCGGCTGTGGGCAATGTCTTCCCTGAGCTGAATGGGAAGCTCACTGGCATGGCCTGTGGTGTCTCCACACACAATGTGTCAATTGTGAATCTGACCTGCTGCCTAGAGAAAGCTGCCAAATACAATGACATCAAGAAGGTAGTGAAGCAGGCATCAGAGGGCCCCTTCAAGAGCATCCTGAAGATGAGGTTGTCTCCTGCAACTTTAACAGTGACATCCACTCCTCCACCTTCAATGCTGATGCTGACATTACCCTCAATGACCATTTTGTTAAGCTCATTTCCAGGTATGACAATTAATTTGGCTATAGCAACAGGGTGGTAGACATTATGGTCCACATGGCCTCCAAGAAGTAAGAGCCCCTGGACCATCAGTTCCAGTGATAGGAAGAGAGGCTATCAGCTTCTGGGGAGTCTTTGCCCCAGATTGATCCCCCAACACATTGAGAATCTCGTGAGTTCCACAGTTTCCACCTCAGACCCCTTGAAGGAGGGGAGAGGCTTAGGGACCCCTACTTTACCATGTACCATCAATAAAGTTCACGGTACCCAGAAGAAAGAAAGGAAAGAAGGAAGGAAGGCAGGAAGGAAGGAAGGGAAGGAGGGAGGAAGGAAGAAAGGAAGGAAGGAAGGAAGGAAGGAAAGCAATGCAACCATCAGTAGGAACTATCATGTAGCAACTTCTTCCTGCTCAGACTTCATAGCTACTCTTTAGAATGCTTGACTTATAGAAGCCATATAGTGTGGCAGCTAAGGTGTGGGATTTTGATGTGGAGTTTTAAAATTGAGTTCAAATATGAGGTCTGATACCTGCTATGGGGCCTTTGGGTATCCAGTATAGGGAGATGGCAAAAGCAAAGTTCTGGGGCAATGATGTGCACCTGACCTCAAGAAGAAAAGTCCTGATTGGAATGGCAGGGTGAGGGACTGTGGGGAGAAAAGAACTTATGAGTATAAATATTTTGAAAATTATTGCTAGGTGATCGATCAGTTGGAACATTTGTGGAAGGAGAGGAAAGAGAAATTGGTTCACATAAAACAATAAATATACATTTTTTTTAAAAAAATCAAGCAATTATAAACTCCAGGAAAAAAAATGTATGAGAAATGACATAAAATTACAATAAATTACCTGGCTTAGCAGTGAACAATACTTAAGAGGAAGAGCAGAGTTTGCCACCCCAAAATAGGCCTCTTTTGGGATATTGATTTTAAGTTGCTTATTTTTAAGAAACAAATGATTCAGAAAGAACCTTTGATCTTCTCCCCAACTGCCTGAAAGAATTTAGGTAGAGGAGCTGCTCCAGGAATGGAGCTACTATAGTAGACCACTATAGTTTAATATGAACTGGTGTAATAGATGGGGAAAAGCCTAGTAAAGATTCATTTGATTAAAGTCTTCTCTGTGTTCAGCTTTTAAAGATGGCCCAGCAAACATTTATTTACCAAACATTTACATCTATCTCCATATGAATTGCCTTTCTGTCCTCTGAAGTCCCAAACGAGTACCTTCCCCCTAACTTCTCCTTATCTCAAGAAGGTATATAAACCTCAACTGCCCCACCTGCCCTCTGGTCCCAGATTCTTATAGAACCCTCATATGTACATATGTGATAAATTTGGTTATTGTCTACTACATGTCAGTCTCATGTCAATTTGATTATTAAACCAGCCAGAATAACTTTGAGGGGAAAAAGGGGGAAATTTTCCACTCACCTACACTTACATGCTTCTTATAGTCGAAACACAGACTATTAATTTAACCCCAAATTGTGATATAATTGCATTGGAAGGATAGGGAGAGATAGTAGGAAGAAAGGGGCAGTGTGTTAACAAATTCCTCAACTATAGTAATAGGAATTAGTAGAAACTGCCTAAAACTAGTGGGTCAAGAAATGGCAGCATGACTAGGTTACTTAAAAGTGGAGGCAAAAGCCAGTAGAAACTACTAAGAGGTGAGAGAGGTTACCTCTGCGGGACTGAAGAGGTGAGGGTAAATCAGGGGGTTGCGACTGTTTGATGTGAGTCTTTTACTACTGTTTATTTTTAAAACTATGGACATAGATTGCCCTGATAGATAACTTTAAAAGATAATACATTTAAAGTGCTTAGTTTGGTACTTGGCAATTAAATGTTTAGTGAGTGTTAATCATCATTACAGAACTGGAATGGATATGAAAGGTTTATCTTGTCTCTTCGCTCGCCTTTAGTCAGCACAGTACCTAAACTCCCCCACAGGGTTGGCCGTATCACAAGGTAAATTCAGTGACTCTGCCAGTACCAACTAGCTCTGTGACACTGGTCAAGACACTCTTCCATAGTCCACAATGACCTCAGCAATGTAGAATGTCAGGGTCTATCCTGGATACAGTTGCCAAATGGGGAAATTTGCTGTAATAGTCTTTCAAGGAAGGCTGAATAATGCCCCCAAATATGTCCATGTTCTAATCTCTGAAACCTGTGAATGTTATATGGCCAAAAGGGATTTTGCAGATATGATTAAATTAAGGATCTTGAGATGGAGAGATTATTTTGAGGGGCCAGATGTAATCACAACAGTTTTTTGTAGAGGGAAATAGGAGGCATCAGAATCAGACATAGGAGATGTGATAACAGAAGGAAGTGACTGGAATGGTGAACTTTGAAGATGGAGAAAGGGGCTGCTAGCCAAGGAATGCCAGTAGCCAACAGAGTCTGAAAATGTTAGGGAAAAGGATTCTCCCCTTGGAACCCACTGAAGAAATCAGTCCTACTGACATCTTGACTTCAGCCCAGTGAAACTAACTTTAGGCCTCTGACCTCCAGGACTGAAAGAGAATACATTTGTGTTGACTTTAGCCACTTTAAGTTTGTTGTAATTTGTTATAGCAACAGTCAGAAACCAATGGAATCCTAAACCATAAAAATTTCCCTTTATTCCTCTTCAGCCTCTATCATCCCAAGCAATATATGCTAAGTCTGGTAACCAGGGCCTCCCAGGAAAATGTAAGAATGTATTTGCATTAAAATGTTGTGATTTGTTATATCTTTCCAAGAAATTTTACATCTTGAAAAGAGACTCCAGAAAGAGAGTCTCAAGAGCAGTTATTATTTTTTTCATATTTGTGTTTCTAGTGCATAGAACAATGCCTGGTAAATAAATGATTCCTGAAAGAATAAGTGGTTAAATATATAAACAAATAACTGAATAGATAGAGACCCTAGACTCAAAGGGAGACTCCATCACCCTTCTTTAGTCAAATATATTTAATACTTCTTCCTGTTAAGAAAGTCTTCTTGCTGCCTAATTGAAATCCCCCAAGCTGAATTTTAAATGCTGCCTTTTTTATCCTCTGTGGGTTTAGTGAACATCTGGTTATCAACCAACATCTATTAAGTCACACTTAGTTTTCTTTTTTCAGACTAAATAATCTCAATTCAATGAACCATTCATACCAGTGTTTTCTTTGTTATGGTCAGAGCAGGCCAGTTTCCTTGATGGGTTTTGTTTTGGGCTCCAAAAAAATGTACCTGTGTTGGGGTGGAGCTTCTAGTGTATTCTAATTCTCTAATCTGCACAATTTAATTAGGGACTATGGATAGACGAACTCCTCTGTTTTTGTTGTCAGCTGTGCACTTTGAGAAAGTGAAACATCTGAGTCAGGGAGGGATGGACCTGTATCGAGTGGCCTATCTCTGTAACCTGTGGAGGCAATGCAGCGAGTGGTTAAAAGCACAGATTTTAGCCTCTGATAAAACAGGGCCCTAAGCCTGGTTCTCTCACTTACTACATATGTCTCCAAACCTCTCTAAACTTTACTACCATAATCTCTAACATGAGGCCTTAAAATACTGTTGTGAGGATTCAATCCAATGATATAAATAACACCTTTAATTTTGCTTGGTACAAGTTAATGCTTGCTACATGGTAACTATTATGGTGAAAACATCGGGAAAAGGTGTGGCAAAACTTGTTTTTCTCCTTCCATAACATTCAGGGCCATTTAAGAGGTGGGAGAATCAGATCAGACCATGTGGGCAAGGAGTATCAGAATTCAGCCTGTAGGCATTAATTTTGTTCCTTTTAAGGAGTTCTCAGTGTAGTAGGAAAATATATAGATTATTTCAAGAAAATATATAGATAGTCTTTGAGATGGGGAGATATTTGAATGAGTGATTTAGAAGGTGATTAGCCACTCTGTGGGAAGAGATACTGGCATTTCAGGCAGGAGAAACAGAATGGACAAAAACCACCAAATGTGAAACAGCATGATTGGTCCAGGGAAGAGAGAAGTCATGAGTTTTCTTATTTCTAGTTCTCCACATTGTAAACATATGGTTTGGTTGCACTTTTTGACCTCCTTGGAGTTGAATTTTTATGACAATGAGTTGTGAGCAGAAGTCACGAGTGCTACTGCCAAGCCAGAGAATTTTATTTTTTAAGTATATTTTATTATTATGCTATTATAGTTGTTCCATTTTTTCCCTCCTCTTTCTTCCCCTCTGCCCTGCACTCCCCCTCCCTCCAGCATTCACTTCCCTTAGTTAATGTCCATGGGTCGTACATATAAGTTCTTTGGCTTCTCCATTTCCAATTACTATTCTTAACCTCCTCCCTCTCTATTTTGTGCTTACCAATTATCCTTCCTATTCCCTGTACCTTTCCTCCCCATTGTCCCCCTCTCTCTCCCCACTGTTAACCCTCCATGTGATCTCCATTTCTGTGATTCTGTTCCTATTCTAGTTGTTTGCTTAATTTGTTTTTGTTTTTGTTTTTTAGGTTTAGGTGTTGATAATTGTGACTTTGTTGTCATTTTACTGTTCATAGTTTTGATCTTCTTTTTCTTAGATAATTCTTTTTAACATTTCATATAATAAGGGCTGGTGATGATGAACTCCTTTAACTTTATCTGGGAAGCGCTTTATCTGCCTTCCATTCTAAATGATAGCTTTGCTGGATAGAGTAGTATAGGTTGTAGGTCCTTGCCTTTCATGACTTTAAATACTTCTTTCCAGCCCCTTCTTGTGTGCAAGGTTTCTTTTGAGAGATCGGGTGATAATCTTATGGGAACTCCTTTGAAGGTAAATCTCTCTTTTTCTCCTGCTGCTTTAAGATTCTCTCCTCTTTAATCTTGAGTAATTTAATTATGATGTGTCTTGGTATGCTTCTCCTTGGATCCAGCTTTTTTGGGACTCTCTGACCTTCCTGGATTTGCATATCTAATTCCTTTACCAGATTGGGTAAGTTCTCCTTCATTATTTTTTCAAACAAGTTTTCAGTTTATTGCTCTTCTTCTTCTCCTTTCTTCCTCTTTTTCTTCTAGTATCTCTATTATTAGGATGTTGGAACGTTTAAAGTTGTCCCAGAGATTCGTCAGCCTCTCATTTTTTTGAATTCTTGTTCTTTCATTCTGTTCCAGTTGAATGTTTATCTCTTCCTTCTGCTCGAGTTCATTGGTTTGAGTCCCAGTTTCCTTCCCATTATTGTTGGTTCCCTTTATGTTCTTCTTTATTTCACTTTGTGTAGCCTTCAATTCTTCCTCTATTTTGCATCCATACTCAATAATGTTTGTGATCTCCCTGATTACCAGTGTTATGAACTGTGCATCAGATAGGTTATCTATCTCCTCGTCCCTTAGTTCTTTTTCTGGAGTTTTGATCTGTTTTTTCATTTTGGGCCATATTCCTTTGTCTTAGTGCATCTGTTACATTGTAAGGGGCGGAGCCTTAGATATTCGCCAGGGTGGGGCAACCCAGGTTGCTGTGTTGTGGAGAAGTGGTCAGAGAGGGAACAACTGCTTGCTTGGCTCTTGCCCTGCTTTCAGTCACTTCCTTTACTTACCACAAGTGCATTGTGCCTGAGTCCTGCGTGGGTGGGCTTGTGTATGTTCTAGAATCCCGTGGGCCCCTCTCACAGACTCTCCCATGAGACTTGGAGTTTCTACTGCTGCTGCAACCCCCACAGATTTTTACAGCCAGAGGTTCTGAGGCTTCAGTTTCCTGCACTGGAGCCCTGGGTTGTGTGTTCTGTCTCACTCCTCAGTTGTTCCTCCCAACTTATCTGCCAGAAAATGTGGAGTATCCTGGTCCACCAGCTGCTGCCTTGTCACGCATCCTTGTCCCCTGGCTTCCTGTTTCTGCCCCTCCTACCAGTCTAGATGAATGTTTCCTCTTTTACTCCTTTGTTGTTGGCCAACCATACTGTTTGATTTTCTGGCAGTTCTGGTTGTTTTTTGTTTTTAAATTGTTTTCTGACTTTCTGGTTGTGAGAGGAAGTAAAGCATATCTACCTATGCTTCCATCTTAGCTGGAAACAGAGAATTTTATTATTGATGCAAAATCTTCCCAAACTGTCTTTTCTCTTATCACAGTGACTGGTAATATCTGAAACAGTCACTGCTCTGTTAGTCTAATCCTGGAGCGACAAGAAACAGAAGATCCCCCAATTCTGTTCTACAAAGTCTTGCACAAATAATGCCCTTATTTTATTACAGAATCTTTTATTACAAAATTATAAGCATGTAACTCTGTAACATAACAATATCACAGTCAAGCACACAATATGACATTTTAGGTGAAATGTTCAAATTAAAACTATGAATTATTATACCCATACTACCAGCCATAGTCAAGCAGGCCTTACTTCTGCCAGACCCTGTATGTTCTCTTGTATTGTTCACAGAATAGTATCATTTGTTTTTGTAAGTCAATAAGACCTTGAGGTTGTTTGTTACTGCAGTGTAACCTGGTCTATCCTAACTGATAGAGTAATTACAATCCGGGGAAATAATATGTGCTTTCATCTTCCCTGTCTTCTCCCAAGACTTTCCAAAGACATAGAGATAAAGAGATAAGAGATAAAGTTAAATAAACTTCAAGGGTGGCTTTCAATGGAAAATACCAAAAATGAAGCGCATTAATGTGTATAGAGTTGCAGTTTCCACCCAACTCTTTGCCTTTGGGATGGGAAGTTATTGTTCAGGCAATGTCTATAAGTATAGTTACCTTTTTTCCCCTTGACATCACTGCCTCCCTGAGTCATTGCTCAGAACCAGTAGTCAGGGTTCCTAGGGCTGAGGTTCAAGGTCATTCTTTGTAATAAGGATGACTCTCCTCTTTGCACAGTTTCCTGCCCAGGTGACGTGGTTTCACATATATAATTTCTTTGATACATCACAACAACCCAGTGAGGTTGGTGTTATAATTAATCTCATTTTACAAATGAGGAAATGAGAAGTCAAAAGGGTTACATGACTTGTGCAGGATCACACAATTAGTAAATTTTAGAGACAGGTTTCAATTTGAGGTCTGCTGACACCAACTAATGAATTCTTTCTGCAGAACAGCTTGACTCCCACTCCTCCCCTTTTCTTATCCAGAGGTTGGTTCATTCTGCCTTTCTAAATACACTCAGAAACACAGAGTTTTCAATTTGTTATAATGATAACTTCAGGGACAAAGTGTAAAATACACCAATTCATAGGGAGTTTTCCCCAGTCACCAGCAGGAATGTGAGGAGTATTGTTATAACCATCAAAACACATTTATTAATATGCCCATATCCATTGCTTCATACCTACACAGACTGGATTTTGACTTTGAGGAACTTGCTCCTCCTGGAATACTCTAGACTAGAGCGTACTTTCTCCATGTCTCTTTGGTACAGATAAAATGCCCCCTTTTCCATGGAGCCTTCCCTGATTACCCAGAATCCCCCCATTCCTGCAGCACATACAATACTTCTGGTTTGGTTCTTATCTGACAATGCTCTCTATTATGGTTAATTGTGAACATGTCTGATCTCCTTCTAAAATGTAAGCTCTTGGATAATAGAGACTGTGGCTTACTTGTTTTACTCAGTGTAGCAGAGCGAAAGGCCCTGGGTTCTAGCCTGAGTTATGTCATTAGCTAAACTCTGCAGCATTTGACAAGTCACAAAACTTATCTGGGCCTCAATTTTCTCTTCTGTAAAATATGAGAGTTGAGATACAGGGTTCAGAGGTCTATGATCCCCCCTAAAATTATATGCAAACATTTATATCTATGTGAAATACCTTTAAGAATGGACAAAAATATTAATCAGATTCTTAAAGGGGTCTGTGATCCAAAAAAGTTTACAAACTGACACATTAAAGAATTTATACATTTCTTTCAAGCTCTAACACTTTAAGAACTTTTAAAAATCCATCAATTAGTGGAGCAGAACAGAGAGCCAAAAAAACAAAAACAAAAACAAAAACAAAAAACTAGACCTTTACTTACATAGTAATTTGATTTCTGACAAAATTGCAGAAGCCATCTAACAGGGAAAAAGAAGTCTTTCAACAGCTTTTTTTTCTGAAACAACTGGTTATTTATATGAAAAAATAGTTTATCTTGACTCCGTACTCATATCATATACAAAAATTAATTTGAGATAGATCATGCAAGCTAAAACTATAAACAAGTCTTCTAGGAAAAAAACCCTAGGAAATCTTCATGACTTAGGAGTAGGTAAAGGCATCTTAGAACACTGACAATAACCATAAAAAAACCCACAAACAATTAAAAGTTAGATTTTATCAAATAGAAAAATTTTGTTCATCAAAAGACATGAGTATAAAAACAAATAAACCATCCACAGACTGAAAGAAAATACTTGCAAAACTTATCTGATAAAGAACTGGGATCTAAAGTATATAAAGAACTGCTACAACTCGATAATGAAAGAACAAACAACACAATCAAAAAATTGGGAAAATATTTGACCAGATATTTCACTAAGGAGAGTTTACAAATGTCCAATAAGCATATGAAAAAAATGCTTACCAATGAGATACAAGTACATATCCATTAGAATGACTGAAGTTAAAAAGGCTGAAAACATTAAATTTTGGCAAAAATGGGGAGCAACCATAATTCTCATACATTGTTGGTGGCAATGTGCCACCACTTTAGAGACAGATCTGTTAGATTTTTTAAAAAATTAAGCAATATGGCTCAGTTATTTATTCAAGAGAAGTAAAAACATATATCTACAGAGTCTTACAGAAGAATGATCATGGCAGCTTTATTGATTATAGTCCCCAACCTGGAGTCAGCCCAGGTGCCCATCAACAACAAAAAGGAACAAACTGCTGAGGCATGTACTAACATGGATAAATCTCAAAAACATTTTGCCTTACCAACTGATGCTCCAACCAACTGAGCTACACTTATGAAAGAAACCTTACACAAAAAGTATATCCCATATTATTACATTTATATGAACTTGTGTAACTGGCAAAACTAATACATAATAAACAAATCACAACCTTACCAACTGATGCTCCAACCAACTGAGCTACACTTATGAAAGAAACCTTACACAAAAAGTATATCCCGTATTATTACATTTATATGAACTTGTGTAACTGGCAAAACTAATACATAATAAACAAATCACAACAGCAGTTGTTTCTGTAGGATGGGAGTGTTGCTTAATTGGGAGAGGCATAGGAAAGATTTCTGGGGTGAGAGTGGATTATACAGGTGTATGCATTTGTCAAAACTCATTGAATGATATACTTAAGATTTGTGCATTTTATGGCATATAATTTTATGTGCCCCCTCAAATGAAGCAACCATGAACAGACATTGAACTCTAATGATGTGCATGTTGAAGTGTTTCAGGATGAATTGCAATCATGTCTGCAGTGTTTTTTGAAATGTATCCAAAAATATAACATAGATTGATGGAGAGTATAAGAGAAGACCCTATGGACTGGTACACAATAAATTAATATAGCAAAATGTTAATTGTAGACTATCTGGGTGTTTGCTGTACAATTCTTTCAACTTTTCTGCTATGTTTGAAAATTTTCATAATAAAATGTTGGGGAAAAATTCTATCAGTCACAAAGCTACCAACCAACCAATCAACCAACAAACCAACCAATCAATTAGTAAATCAGCTAATACAGTGTTTCCTAAATTTTACTTATGTGGATACTCCTTGTATCATTATTTAAAAAAATAATGTACTTGAATTTGACTCACTTTAAAAAAAATTCTCATGTAAGGACATGATTATTGATTTTAGAGAGAGGGTAATCAAGGGGGAGAGAGAGAGAGGGAAAAAGAAAAACATTGATATGCGAGAGAGACACCAATTGGTGGGCTGAGTCTGCAACCTAGGCATGTGCCCTGAATGGGAATCTAATTTGCAACATTTTGTCCATGGAACGATGCTCCAACCAACTGAGCTACACTGGAAGGGCTGACTCTCCTTTCAAACTATGGTCTACCTTCACCTCATCCTGAGTAATAATATCTGTGAAATGATGTATTACATATGAGTTATATTTTTTATAATACATATGATATATATTAATATAAATATCTAAACATTAACTTGAAAATGTTCACTAATATGCCAACTATAAAGTTATTGCACTAACCCTTGAAGTGTGGATTTCACACTTTAGAAGCTCTGATCTTTATCATACGCTGTGGGGGAATTTGAGGTGAAGCATGTGGTCCCTGATCTCAAAGACTTTTAGTGACAGCTTCATAAATCTGCAGAAGATGTTGAGGACAGACTCTGTGCAAATGGGAACAGTGGCCCTACTTGGATACAAGTCGGTGGGAAATATTTGCCTCATGAAAGTCAAGGGCAAAAATCACAGGTGACACACAGGTCAGCGGCCTGTCTCCTTGCTCAAGACAAGTGGGGAAGAGTCCTTTGAAGCCTCAGGAGCAGATGCTCAATTGGTTAGACCCTCAGATTTGAAGCTTAGCCACAAGCTTTTGAAGAGGAGAAAGAACATGCCCAAACCAGTGCCCTAATCAGACGGCCCCTCTGTGGTGCTCACCCAGCCTCCACCCTCTACCTATTCCACTCTTCTCAATTGTCAATTAAAATAAACAGCCTTATATTCCAGGGCCTGGCTTCAATCTATCTTGGCTGGAAGGATACGCACAGATTTGTGGCAATACCCGAAAGTCCTTGCTCAACCTTTTTAATATCTGAACAAAGCAATCAAACCCGATAAGATCTAGCGAAGGCAAGATCACTCTTCTGTCCCTGGGATGGAAGCTTATTAGTCTGTGGCCCACATCATCAGAGTTATTGTGCCATGTTAAATTTATTGGTACTATCTCACCTCATTAAATACTTAAATAGACCTGACAGGACAGAAAAACGGGCTTTTTAATTTTTTTACCCTATCCAGAGGGAGCTGGTGTTTCCTGTGTCCCAGTTCACCTCTGCTACAGCTATTGGCAAAGAAATAAGAGAGCCGGGCACTGAATGGAAGGTCCAGGTTGGCTCTTTAGAGATCCCTTGGTCCTCCCAACTCAGCCTGACTTAGGCTGGAAGTGAGCGATGCACATTAAAGTGTGTGTGGGTTTCAGGGTGAGAGGGTTCATTCTCTTTGCTGTCACCCAAACCTGTCTGGCTACATTTTCTAGGAAGAGCTTATCAGTCAATTTGCCAGGACAATGGCTAGAAATAAAGGTCAGGGTGACTTAGGAGAAGATATAAAGACTCTGTGTGTGTGTGCGTGTGCGTGTGCGTGCGTGTGTGTGTGTGAGTGTGTGTGTGTGGTGGGGAGGGTGGCAGGTGAGCAGCAGAACAGTCTATCCTCCAGAGGTGGGGCCTTGACCTCTATTTAGTAAATAGCCCTGTTATTTAGGGTTGGATGGTGGCCAATGCCGGGATTTCCCCAGATTCAGGGCTAGAGAACTTGGCAAGCTGAGGAAGCCTTGTAGGGACCCACTATCCTGAAGGCCTCAAGCAAATTACAAATCATGAGAGGTGGGTGCTGAAGAATGTTAATTTGGTCTTATCCTTCCCCCAGCCGCCAGTTGCTTGTACATGTATAGTTTGGGGGTAGGGTGGGGTGGGAGTTGGAATGGAAATTAAGGACCTGCAGAAATGTTGCAACCTAGAAAATGTTCCTTAAAGAGTTTCATCAAGAGGTTGATGATTTTATCTCATTCATCAAGCCAATTTCCTTCTCAGCCAAGGTGATTTGGGACACAGCCTCCCTGCATCCCCTTCCGCTCTTCATATCTCTACCTGCAGAGAAGATCTCTTTCCTCCAGCTGTTTCTCTCTCCCAGCACAGGTCCTTGTTTGCACCTTGTTAATAAGGTGGGCAAGGGGCCAGGCAGCAGCTCTCAGGCGCCTTCCGTTCCTAATGCCCTAAATGGCCATGACACCACACTTAATTTCCGTTTTAGTGCAACTGCTGGCGAGACATCAGCAGGCCAAGACCTAGGTCCTGTGACAGTATCTTCAACGATGGCCATCAGCTTCCCTGTAATTAGATACTGCTTGGAGCCTGCTGTCTTGCAGTGCCAGAGCTCTGCGGACTTACTTACGTAACTGTCCCCCTGTTCAGAGCACAAGGCTCTTTACAAGCTGAGCCTCCCAGCATTAAAACAGCTATAATCCCTTGCCCACCCTGGGAGGGAAGGTGAGTCAGGATCATATGGGTTATCTGTGTTATCAGCTTTGAAAATTGTGGGGCACATACAGCTCAGAGCTTGTGCAAAAAACCTAGATGGTTGACATTTACCAACTGGAGAGGTTTGCTCTTTATGCCATTTGAAATGTTGCATAGTAGACTTAGGGAAATGACATGATCATTAGCCTTAGGTGGGGGCTTCTTCTGCCTTCAGTGCACATCAAAAAATGTTGGCTTGGATGGGTGGCTCAGTTGGTTGGAGGGTTGTTTTGTACACCAGACTATTGCGGATTTGATCCCCATTTGGGGCACATACCAGAGATAACTGATTGATACTTTTCTCTCACATCAATGATTCTCTCTACTCCCCTCTCCCCATCTACTTCCTCTCTCTCTCAAATCAATGAAACATGTCCTCAGGTGAAGATTTAAAAAAAAGTTTATAAAAACTGTTAAGTGGGGAGCAATGTGGCATATCAAGTGGGTAGCAGAACTGTGAATGAGCTCTGGTGGTAATTAAAGAATGCCAACCATGAGAAGGTTTGAAGGGGGACTGGAATTCTGGCTGGGAATGTGGGTACAAAGGTGCAGTTTAGGCTGAACCAAATGCTGGTGGGGGGTGGGGAGAAAGGAGACAGAGGAGGTGATTACCACCTGGGTGGCTGTATGTCTTCATTTAGAAGCTGCAGCTTCAATTATCTTTAATTACTCCTCCTGCGATCTTAAATCAAGGGCTAGCGCAGAATGAGGGTCTGCTGCTGAAGTGCGTGTCCCAGGTGGGCTGGTCAAAGGTGGATGAGGGTTGAAGAGTCACTTGGGTGTGTGTGGTGCTGTTTCAGATCAACGTTCCTCCAAAAACTGAAGGGTAGAACTGATAATAATTCAAATATGAGTCAATAATTAACACTGACAGGGCATCTTCAGAGGAGCCCAGTGTCTTTTCTGATCCATTGATCTTGTTCGTCTTCACTGACTCCCTTGGGAGAGTGGAAGCTGTGAGTGGGGACTCCTTCCTATTGTATGGGACAAAAGAATCAGCCCTATACATCCATGTACCAGGTGAGAGGTGAGCTTCCCTGGTTTTGTCTGGTGCTCTCCTCCAGGACAGAGATTCAAACCCAGTGGATAGGCACCACCTAAGGTGCTGGTGAAAAACAAGGTTCCCATACTAGAGGTATGTAGTCAAAGTTTTCAGGTATGGGACAATTCTGTATTTTTAACAGGCTCTCCAAGCTCTCCTTAGGTGACTGGCATTTGAGAACACTGGAATAGGCTTATTGTCCTTCTAACTTTATAAGTGGGGAGGGACTAACCCCTTACTCAGCAGAGGCCTCCCCAGCCCTTTGTCCAACTCCCATTCTTCCAGTTTTCAAACTTTCAAGGCTGGAGACTGTATTTTCAAATTCTAGGACTTGTTGGAAAGGTGGTAGGAAACACTTTTCTGGACATCAGTGTACTCTGGGGGAGGATGGATGTGGAGGTAGGCATTACGGAATGCTGTAGAAGAGGAGGGGATTTCAGGCAAAGCAGTTCACTCCCCCTCTCTGAGTAGGGAGTCTCCTCCTCTGTAAGGAAGGGGGACTGGGCAAGAGGATGATTCAGATCCCCTCCCTCTCACGCTCAGTGATTCTCTGGTCTTCAGGCCCAATGTCTCCTCCCCACATGGCCTGACATCAGGAAAGGTCATTTCTGCTTCTAGCTAAGGAAAAGGAATTGGGGTATCCTAGGGCTCACTCTTACCTACGTAGCCTGTGGCCTCTTTCCCACCTCTTTCTTCCATCAGTCTCCTCTTCTCTTTCCCAATTAGTCTGGAAGCAGGTCACCTATCCTCTGCCCACGAAAGCCCACAAAAGTGACCTATTCTAGGCTGTTTGGACTTCTGGCTTATTTCATGCTTTCATGTAGTCCTTTCTTCCCAGGCTGGAGAATTTCTTTTGGCTTCCTACTCCATGTTTGACCTCCAGGTGGCCCTTCTCTATTTATTGAATATAAATTATGCTCTCAGAGGCAAATATTTCTACCTTTCTTGCTCCTTATGATCTTATCGCCCTCAGATCAAAATGCAGGACATTCTCTTAATGGCTCTTACGTACCAGAGTTCTCAGCCACTTCAAGTTATAAGGAAGAGTTAATTGGCAAGTTGCTGTGTCTTTTACACTGGTTCACCAGTGCCAGTAGAATTTATTAATTACATCTCAGGGAGAAGTCAAGGATGACTCCAGGGTATTTGTCCTTAAACAACAAAGTTGCCACTTACAAATTACCATGGATTGACATCTGCCATAGCTTAATGAAACATGGTCTTTGGGAGAAAATCTGGGACTCTGGACATGACTACATTGAATTCAATTCAAGAGTTATCTACTGATGGCCACCATGCTCTTGCCATGGTGCTGGGCACTGATGCTGGGAGGCACCAAGGGGAAGAAGACATAGACCTGTCCCCAGAGAAGCTCATCTTGAAGAAGGGCATACCCCATCACATCAGTAATGGTAGGTTGGAAGGTAGTTGTACCCGAAACATGCTAAGGAGGAAAGCACAGTTGAAAGAACCTTTAAAAGTTGAACACTCTAAAATTTAACTCTGCCCTGTGGCTGAGTTAGGCTACAGGTATGCAATGTCTGGTTTTTACTCAGTACATTGGAATATATTTCCTTTCCTTCCTTTAAAATTATGTTTCTATTACCTAGTACTTATGCACAAAAGGGTAGGGGTCTTTTCAATATTTTTATGAGGACATAGGTTTGTGCAAACCTTGCATGGGATAGGCATTTGATGTTAGTAAATTCCATGTTTTGTTTTTTTTATATCAACTTTGTCAATAGACAAAGATAAAGAGGTTTGTGTTTGGGAGCAGGAGGTTAAGGAATCTGAGTGTTTATGCCAAATTAGCTGATTCCCTAAATCATTCCTTGATTCAAGTATTGGTACTTTGATATAGTGGCTGACAGACTAATGATTAATTCATTTATTTATTCAATAAACACCAACGGATTTCCTTACCTAAGTTCTTATTCAAGAAAATCAAGCTGAATGTTTTTTTTTTCCTTCTAGTTTCTCTTTTCTTGGTTTCCTTCCAAAGCAATTAAGAGGAGGTAGAGAGCAACAAGGGGAAAGATGTCAAGTTCAACTCCTCTGGGACGCATACTATTCACAATGCTGGTCCCTGGAGAAGAGGGCCTTGAACTTGAAGAAAGAGATGGTAGAGTCTTTTTGGAATCTAACTTTCTCTACTTTTTCTTTTGTCCTCTACTTCTCCAGTCCTCTTGGTCTTCCCTTATTTCTTTTTGTTCCCTGAGGTTTTTATCTCTGGGCTGGGTGGCCTGGTGACATTGGCTGCTCAGTGTGCCCTGTGGGTTCCTTAGACATGCCATCTTATCATGCCCCCTTCTCCAATAATCCAGGGAGTTAAAAAGTTCTAATGCTCCTTTCTTCTGAGATCCTTTTTAATTTTATTTCATTTCTTTTAACCTTTATTAAGACAAACATTGAGCAGAGGAGTCTAACTCCCACTAGAGACACTCTCCATTTCGATATTAACAAAACAAAACAAAAGAAAACATAAACCCACACAACCTGAGGCCCAAAAGAGAGAGTGAGAGGAGAGGAAAAAAAAAGGAAAAGAATATCCTAGAGATATTTTTACCTTCAAAGATCCATCACTCATTATTGCATATCACAGACATGTCTACAATCTCATCTTCTTACAATTCTCCGTGAAATAAGTGTAAATGGAAAATAATATCCCATTTTGAAAGTTCAACAAAATGTCTTTATCCACCAAATGTAGCCTCAGCTGTCTCATTTTCAGAAACAAAGCCTTATTTTAAATAGCAGCTCGCCACCCAAATAAACACCGGCAGCTCCATCTAGTTCCACAGGCGAGGCTGCTCTGCACCCTCTGTAATCTCTCATCTCCCAGTCAACATGGGATGGCTTTCTGTGCAGGCCAAATACCCCAGCTCCAGCAGCTCTCAGGGGTCCTCCCCTCTGAGGAGGGAGAAATGGTAGAATTCTGTAAACATTTAAAGCCATTTTCCCTCATTGCTTGGGAGGGTTACCTGGGTTACCAGCTCCCTCTGGCATTTCATCCCTCTCCAGACCAGTGAATGTCACCCCTTGCATGGGAAGAGGAGGAAGGAGAAGGTTCCTTCAGCACCTGATTGCTATTGTGATATACAAATGAAATGTAGCAGTAGCCTTGCTTCCCTCCCCCCACCCCTGCCCCTCTTGTGAAAGGAAATGAGCTGAGAAGCGCAGAGGGGGAAAAAAGCTCATACTGGAAGGGTTTAACTCCCTTTCACTAATTAGCTCTATGCCACTGAGTAAATATTTGAGACTCTCAGGTCCTCAGTTTCTTCCAGGCTAACCTCAATTACAGTTTAGATGTCCCATAGGAATTCCATACAGAATGACCCAAACTCTTGTTCTCCTTCCTTCTTCCAGCTTCTCTACCTCAGTTAAAAGCAACTCCATCCATCCAGCTACTTAAGTTAAAACAAAAACAACAATGTGACCTCTCTCTTTTGCTTCTATCCCACATTTCATCTGACAACAAAACCTGCTGGTCCACCTTCACCCATGGCCAGGATCAGATCCATTCTCCCCACCAACACCATCCCGTGCCTAGCTGTAGACAACTGGCATTATTCTGAAATGCTCTTACCCTCATGCTGATGTGGCAGCAGAGTGGGGTGAGGAAATTACAGAATCTGGAGCCAATCTGCTTCCATTCAAAACCTGGCCCTATCATTTAGCAGCTGTGTGAACTAGGTGAGTTACTTATAATGTCTCTGTGCCTTTGTTTTTTCACCTGTAAAATGGAATCAATAATACACTCAATTTCATAATGTTGTTATGAAGACTAATTTAGATGCATACAGACTTAAAATGGTGCCTGGCACATTATAAGTGCTATGTAAGAGTAAGTTGTTATTGTTGATATTATTTTCAATACAGTACCAGAATGAGCCTGTTAAAATATAAATCACACCATGTCACTCCTCTGTTCAGAACCTTCCAGTGTCTCCCTCAGGAGAAAATTCCAAGTGCTTTCTTACAAGGAGCTGTGTGAGCTGATCTCCAGTACCTGTCCCATTTATATTCTGTTCCAAGCACATGGAACTTGCATGTTCTGGCACACACTGGGCCATTTCTACCTCAGGGTCTGCTCACCTGTTTCCTCTGCCTGGAGTACACTTTGCCAGAGAGCCTCAGGTCTTGCTCTCTCACTTCATTCAAATATCGCCTTCTCTGCAAGGCCATCTTTGTCTACCCAGTTTAGAATGAAATCCAAATATTCTCCATTCTGTTTTTTCAGCTTTATTTTGCTCACCAGCACTTATCACTACCTAATATGCTATACATTGTGCTTATTTATTTTGTTTACTATCTGTCTCTTTCCATTAGACTGTAAGCTCCACGAGTATAGATTTTTATTTTTTGTCTATTTGTTCACTGATATATTCCCAACGCTGGAATGGTGCCTGGCACACAATGAACGTTCAATAAATATTTGTTCAATGGATGAATATAAATACAGTTAAACCTGATGATCTTGAGGATCTCTCCTTTTGGATCAACATAAATACAGTTAAACCTGATGATCTTGAGGATCTCTCCTTTATGGTTAACATTCTATGATTGTTTAATGTATCTTCTTACCTGTAGAACAGAGATGTTTGCAGTTTTACTATGTAAAAAAGGTTAAGTGACTTTTTAAGAGCAGCAGGAAAACTGGTGGAGAGCAATTCTGGGACCTAGGTCTTAGGACACTGACTTCAGATCTCTTCCTTTCATTCTGTGCCTCCTGCTAACACTGGATGTGACCTAGGTACCTTTGCTAAATGAATGGGTGGATAGATGAACAAATGAATCCCCCTCCTCCTTGGGAAGTGGGCAAGAGATGGTAAAACTAGCCTTGTCTGAAGGGAAGCCTGGAGTCTGCTTTGACAACATGAGGCTGACCCAGAGCTCAGCCAGGAAGGAAGGGTCCATCAGTATTTGTCTGTACATGAATCACCTCTGGTGATTCAGGTGCTGGGAGGCCTGTCAGGTGAATCTCAGATGGAATTGATGTATCAAGGTGTCACTCTCTCCAAGCTGTTTATTGGAAGTGACACTGAGGGAGATCGACAGGTAGTCACTGGACAAGTAGGCCAGTCACAGGCTTACAGAGATGCCTGAAGGCCCCTGTTGCATGGGAGACTTGAGGCGAGCCTCTGAAGAGGCTTTTGCAGAGCTTGTTCAACATTGTGATAGCTGAGCATGAGCAGTGTTGGGGTGAAAGAGTAGTGACACATCCTCGGACTTCATGGCTCATTTAGAGTGGGGTGCTTTCTATTTTTCTCAGATTTATTTATTTATTTTGCTCTTTTGCCTTTTTAGAGGGTCAGCTGGACCACCCCACATCATCCCTTATGAAGTCCCCATGAATGGGGCCAGTAGGCTTTACAGAGAATGTGGGTTGGCCACAACACAGACTGCCACTGGGCCAGGGGTGTGGGGACTATTTATTACATCTTTTTAGACCCACGTCAACCTGCTCTTCCTCTCCTTTCAGCATAAGAACAATGACTAATGGTTACTGAGCATTTTCTTCATGCTAAGCCCTTAACACACTTTAGCCTATCTTATCTTCATAGCAGCCAAATGAGGTAGCAATTGTATTTTCCATATTATCATTGAAGAAATGAAACTTTAAAGGTAAAATCATTTATTTGGGTCCTTTGGCTAGACAGTGGCTAAACCAGGACTGCAATCCAGGCATCTGTGATACAATGACTTATTCTTAGCCCATGGACTCTCAGAACCAGGCCCCCCTCCTACCATTTAGCCAAGGTCTTTGAAGCCCATCGCTGGTAGGCACTTCTTCATTACCTTCCATTCTCCTAACACAGATATTCTGCTTAATCCAAAGCCATATTCCTTCTAATTCTCATTCCTGTGAGTTTCTCAAAGATTTTGTTGTTTTTGTACCTCAGGGCTGAGTGCAGTACTTGGCCCAGTCAGGGTTAAACAAATGTTTGTTGAGTAATGGAATGACTTGCTTAGACTTCTCTATGCCTCAGAGTTGCTTTCCCCATGCCAAATTTGTCTCCTTGCCTATTGTTCAACCACATCGCTCTCTACTTTCAAAGCCATATTTAAAACTTGATACTGTTTCTGTTGACAATGAGTGTATTTTGCTGCAAAATTTAAGGGGAAATTTGACAGAGTATAATAAATGTCTTAGAAATATGTTAATCCTTCAACTCAGTAATTTTATTTCTAGGAATGTATCCTAGAGGAACGATCACACACATACATGAAAAGGTGAGTGCCAGAATGTTCACTACAGCAATGTTTAAGGTGACAAAACTGGAAATCTCTGGAATGTCCAATGATAGAAGACCAGTAAAAAATAAAAATTACACATTCTCTTTTATATTCATATAATAGAATACTTACTAGTCATTAAAAATAATGAAGATATATATATATAATTGACATAGGAAATTAAGTGAAAAAGTAGTTTATAAAATAATATACCCAGAATAATTTGATTTTATTAGAATGTATGAATATAAATATAAGTATCAAAAAATGTCTAAATGGGCATATATCAACCTATAGACAGTGGTTATCTTCAGATAGGAATTATGGCTGATTTTCTTCTTCTTTTTACTTATCCATTTTTTTATTTTATGCAAAGCATATATTTAAAAAGAAAGAAAAAAGGGACATTCTCTAGAAATATTCACTGATTACTTTTACTTCCCTTAATCCTCCCCAAATCTAATAGCCCCTTTGCTTGGTACTGTTTTAGAATATGTGCTGGACTAAAGTGATTGTAAGTGTCTAGCTTTGTTCCCATAAAGGAGGATTTTCATTCTCCTTGAAGGCTGGAGATCCCTTTCAATCTATTGTGGGGTTTTTTTTTCCCTGCAGAATTTAGTATAAGACATAGTATATAGCAGTGCTTAATTTTCTTCCTCCGCACCATTTATTCCTATGAAGTAGAAAATAAAGAGTGGAATTCACCCAGTCCTTAGGGAAGATGGGGAGTGGGGGTGTTGTAGGCAGGAATGAAGCCATTTCCCCAGGGCTGGGAAAGGCCCAAATTAGCCCATGAAGCCAAAGGCAATAAATAATTCAGGGACCTCTGAGGACAGGGCCCTGGCCTCTTCCAGCTGACACCCTGACCTGCATAATGGGCCAAAAGCAGTTGTGATTCAAGCAGACGCTGGTTGAACCACTGCCAGCCTGGCCTGAAGAGGCTCCACAGTTGGAGCTGAATAGGCCTGAAAATATGGCCCCTCAGGGGCAGCCTGAACCTCTCTCTGGGGAGCTGGGTGGGCCAGAGCCCTGCGGGGGTTCTGAGAATAGACTGGAGACATATGGTTGCCTTAGCTTTCTTCCATCTTCGTAGCTGAAGCCCCAGGGAGAAATCTACAGCCATTACCCAACCAGACAGAGCAAAAAGAAATGAGTTTAAAGCACCAGAGGAGGACTTAGATAATAATACAGTGAGTGGCTTGGGCAGCAACTGTTGCAATAACATTACCTCCCATTTGTACAGGACTATACTGTGCAAAAATGCTTTCACATATATTATGGTATTTGACCTGCACAACAACCTTGTGAAATAGACAGTCTTCACCTGGATTTTCAAGGGAGAAAGCTGGTACTCAGAGAGATCAATCAATTTGCCAAAAGTCACACAGCTAGTAAGAGGCCAGCCTTCTGATTTTACTATCTAAGATCCACCTGAGTGAACAAGAAGACAATGTAGCTCAGTGTTAAAAAATTTCATTGGTGTGTTTCAAGGACAGAAGACTCCTCACTATATTTGGATGAGGTTTAGACAGAATCTGGCTTGGGGTAGGGGTGAGGAATGAAGTGAATCATGAGGGCCCCAACATCAGACCTGGGCAGCTGGAAAGGCAGAAAGGCCATGGCCATGAGCACAAGAGTGTGGTGTTCACACCTTTAAATACACACCCTGGTAATACAGTGATAATGGGGACTTTGCTTCCACTTTTACACACCAGTGGATAAGGATGATGAGGTCAGCAATGGAATTCTCTGCCCAGGCTTCAGACAAACCCTGTGGTACAGCGTGTGAACTCGTGAGGGTATAAAGCAGGGATACAAGGAACTAGTGTTGGGGGAGAGTCAGACTGGTATTTCAGAGATCTCTGGAAATTAGAAAGAAAATGTCTCTGAGTTTGTCTTTGTGAGTGCCACATGGGGATGGCAGGAGATTCAGCTGGGGAAAGCCAGCAAGGAAAACAGCTGCTCTGCCCATTCTACAAACAAAGAAGATACATTCCAGCATTCCATATCATTGTCAGAAAGCTCCAAACGAAGAGCTTGCTGGGTTTTCCCCTTGCCACATCTTAAAGGTGGAATCATTCTATCTTTTCCTTCCAAGTGTGATGGTAAGGATTCTGCAGTTCTCTCAGCCACTAATTATCCTCTGACATTGTTCCCCGAGACTCTTGGGTTCTGTGAGCCTCAGGAATGTAGTTCAGCCACTCCACGCCATGGTCTGTGTTCCCTTTGCCTGTGTCCTCTTTGCCTCATGCTCAGGAAAGCTTTGTTTCAAGGAGCATACTATATCTTTTGGGGGTCCAGTGAGGAAGACAGGAGCCATGCTAGGCATTTTTTCAGGAGTGATTTTATACAGGAGATTGGAAGCAAGCAGTCATCACCTAGATCTGGATGAACAGAGACAAGAACCTAGAAGCCTCCAGGAGGGACCCTGAAGAGTTGGGATCCAGTCCTTAAAGGAGGCAGTGCTGTTGATATACCTGGCACTTGAGGGAGGGGCCCCAAGGTCAGAGCTCCAGGTAACTGTGGGCCCCATTGCTGCTAGTATCTCAGAACTTCAGAGAGTCTCAGGGACTCTGCAGAGCTGGGACACAGACTGCCTGGCCTGTGCGGGAAGCTCTGGTTGGGGGTGAGGTGTGAGGGCTGGGATGAGGCTGGTACTGGGAGAGCAAATGAAGCTGGGGCCTGGAATCCACTGCTGCAGCTGGGCAAGGGGGTTCTTTGCCAAGGCCACACTGGCACAAACAGCAAGTGAATGGGAAAGGGCAGATCTTTTCTCCCCTCCTCCAGCTTTCCAGCCTCCTTCTAGCTCCTCACTATTGGCACAACCAATCAGGAGCCAGATGGCCAAGGAGAAATACAATTTGCAGAGTCCCAGCCCAGCATCCCAAAGCAAAACATAGAAAGGTGGGTTTGGAGCTTAACATTAGGCATGGATACTTATTCCCAGAGGATATATTAATGGAGGCATATTTTCCAGATAGACATAAGGAATTTCAGAAGGTCATTTGGGTTCTCTTATAGCACATGCACTTGGCTGGCTCCTTGAGTCACCATGTCTGATCTCCCATTTTTTAGCTTTCCAGGATAGGTCCTAAGGCTTTTATACATTGAATTAAAAAAAAAAGTCTGGGGTGGACTCTTATGCCTCTTACCCCTTTTGAATCATCTTGATCCTTTGCCCCTTGTCCGAGACTGAACAAAGCCTACTTTCAAGTCATAAGAAAAAGGGAGATTCAAGTGTCAAACAATAATAGCAAGATGTTATCAATATAGGCCTGTGATTGTGTCATATAAAAAATAAAATACACACCAGTTAATCAAAGCACTACAGACACTTTTAAGTAATCCCACTTTGGCTTTGCATAACTCCATATACCGCCGGCAGCACTCTTGTCTACCACCAGAGACCATAATATACATCAAAAATTCTCCTTTAAATTTATTTTCAGTAAAGATTGGTCTTTTGAACTGCGGCAGTGGAGGCTTAAGGGTACAAAATCTCTCTTGCCTTTTTCCCTTTCTTTTTCTGTCTCCCCTGTCTTTCTCTTTGGTGGGGCGGCGACTCTGGGGCGGGGTATGAGAGCAGCAGTGGGTTCCACACATCTTGTCAAACCTTCTGTCCTTTGCATGGATCAGTTCCTCTCATCTGCCACTTGATTAAGACATTAAAGCAGGAAGGTGAAGGAAGGTTGAGCTGCAGCAAGGGGGAGTGAGAAATAAATCCCCTCCATTCTCCTTGGAGAAAGGCTCCAATTGCTGGGCCCAAGATGGTATTGGGCTATCCCAGCTGTGATGGTGCAGCCTCGGTGTTTTCTCAGAACCCCAGGTTTGTGGAATGCCCGAGACTGGCTACCAAGGATACTCATGACACTCCACACCCATGCTGAACCCAGCCTTGCTGCCCTCACTCTTCCTGACCACCTCATAGAGGAACTATGGCAATTTGTTAAGAGAAACAGTACATTTTAGTGGCTAACGCTTAATCTTAAGTTTGAATAAGAATTTATTACTGAATAGCTGTGTGTCCTGATGTCAGTTTTTGTTTCTGTTTTTACTATTGTAAAACACACATAACATAAAATTTACCATTTTAAGTGTACAGTTCAGTGGCATCAAGTACACTCACACTGTTGTGCTCCCATCGCCACCACCCATCTTCAGAATTTTCTCATGTTCCCAAACCGAAACTCTGTGCCTGTTAAACATTGACTCCCTACCCCCCTCCTCCCAGCCCCTGGAAACCTTCATTCTACTGTCTCTATAAATTGGAGTACTCTGGGTACCTCATATAAGTGAAATCATACAGCATTTCTCTTTTGCGATGAGCTTAATTCACTTAGCATAATGTCTTCAAGGTCCACCCATGTTGTGACATGTGTCTCAGAGATCAGTTTTTATGGTAAGTATACTGAGAGTGCATATACTCTGCTTCCTTGCCTTGCCTCAAATGAGAGTGAGCTAAGTAAAATTTATTGGGGGAAAGATAAAACCATAACATATACTTTTAGGCTGGAAAGTATCTTCAGTATCATCTGGCTCTACCTCCCGGCCGTGGAGGACAAACTCACTGTCACCTCTGAGTGGGAAGGTGGGCGGACAAGAGTAGTAATTCTTCATATTTTAAAAGTTTTCATGTCTTCCAAGATGTTTGTAACTATTACCTCACTTGTTCATAACACTTCTAATGTAGGTCCAGGCAGGTGTTAATTTCCCCATTTCACTGAAGGTGAAACCAAAGCTTACTGGGTTGAATTGAACTTGCTCCTGACCCATTGTGTGGAGGCTCTTTTTCTCCAGTCTCCTGTCTTTGCTACAATGCATAGCACCTGCTTTCACAGTAACCCAGGTGTGCAGACTGGTTTATATTTCATTTCTTATCTAAGTTTCACTTGCCTCTTTCCTATCGTCTTGGAGTTATTACCTCAGGGTGTCAAGTCAGCTACTTGAACCTCTTAGATCATGTCTCAGAAAAGGGAAAGGGCTAGTAAGGCACTGCCAGATAGGAGCTTGGTGAAGGTAAGAGCCCAGAGCAAAGGGACCCATTGCACTGAAAAAGAGTCCACAGTTTCACCAATGGAGGTTCTTTCTAGCATTTGGTCTAAGTCCTGAGATCAGTGAGAACAGATAGGAACCAGAACTGTCATTTATGTTGTAAAAGATACGTTTCTCACTCCTTCTCCTTTGTTTTTGGCTGAGTCCTCCCATCCTGAGCTTGTAGGGCGAAGAGAGCAGTCCATGGGCAGGGAGTTTCCTCATCACCTCTACTGGCAGCCCCAGCTGGGAGCACGTGCTCAAGATGCCATGAAGGTCATCCCAAGGGCTTTCTCCCCAGGGATCTCCCAAGTGTTTGGTTGCCTTCCATCTGCCAGCTCCAGGGTTTGGGGGCTCCCAGATGGTGCAGGGCAGTGCGGGCAAAGGGCAGGGGGAAGTATGTCGACTAGTACGTCTGATGAGTATAAATAAGGGTTATTCTGTTTGCTGTTCATGCCCTTTTTTTTTTTTTTTTTGGTGTGTGGGGGCGGACTCCTGAAAGGAATGCAAACCTGCAATAAACACTCCAGCCTTATATGAATAAGCACCAGCCTTCAACCACCTCATTAGCCAGTTCTCTGGATTCTTAAGAATGAAAACACACATATATTTCCTAAAAATGTGTCATGACTGGGAACCAAAGGTGTCACCGTATCCCTCAGTGAAGCTGGTGAGCCTATAGACTGAGCAATGAGATGGTGTGGAGTGGGGTGGAGTGGGAAATGAGGGTAAATAATACAGCTTCTCCAGGGAAAGGGTAGCTTAGGAGAAGTGCTGGTCTCCAAGCAGCCTAAAGGTGGGAACAGGTGAGAGAACCTTAGCTGGGTGTGAGCAGACTCTCTGGAAGCCTGGGTCTGTGTCTCTGGAGCATTCCTTTCAGCTGCTCCAGCTGCATGTTCCTAAAAAGCCAGCACTTGTGGGAAGCATTGCCCAACTCAGACATGAGTCATGCCCACTTTTTTTAGGGCTGACCTCTTCTGGGGAAGGGAATCCGACATGGAAAGGCACATGCTAGAAGGTGACCATGGACCTGGGCCAAGGGAAACAAAGGCCCCCACAGTGTCTTGACAACCTGCTTCCCAGTGGGAGCAGGGGAGGGAACAGCTGTCAGCACTTCCACCCCTTCCCTCACCCGGGCAGGATCAGTGGGGCATGTGGTGTCAGCAGCCCTGTACCCACTGAGAGGCCACTAAAGGCAGGAGAAGGGGTAGCAGGGCAGGGGAGGAGGCCCTGCTTTCCCCTCTCTCTGGGGCTCTGGCCTTGTTTTTAAGCCCACACCCAATTGTCCTGAGAGGCCACCACAACTTTGGGGATAAAAGGAGAGAGGGAGTATGAAAGCTCATGCTCACTGAGCCAAGTGTATTTAAGTGGTTTAATAATTCATATCCCCATTTCCATATGTAACCGTACTTAAAGAGACATCCCAGGAAACCTAAAAGCTTTTCTGATTGCACAGACTCAGAATCTTCATAAAAGATTCTCAACTGGCCTCTCAGAACGGACGGCATCAATGCTTATGAAGAAAAACTAATAGTTCCAGCTGGTAGTCATGGAAAAGTCACTTAATATTTCTCAGCGCAAGGAGCCATGCTTAATGGGACACAATGTTTTTCCCTAAGCAGTTGGGAAAAAAGCCCTTGACATCATATTAATAATGTCAAGTTTTATTGGCTCCCTCATTTGACATGATATTAAAGTTTTCAGACTCTATCTCGACTGAGATACAAGGTTGTTAAAATGTGGACAGATTGGAGCACTACCAAATGTGGCAGGTGAGTGGAGAGAGGTGGGAAGGAGTGAGACACGGGGCTCAGTAGACAAATCCTGCTTTGGGGAAAACCTGTCAGTACTTTACCCCCTTCCCAGTAGTGTTCTTAGATGAATGATGCAGGCACCCCAGGACAGAATGGGGGTTCAAAACCATATGGCATCAGGACACTCATTATCCTCTGCAAGTCCACTTCTCTGGAAAGAGTAAGAGAAACACCAACATTAAGATAAAACAGAGTCTGGAGAAGTACAGCACAAGTTTGCCCCATGGCACTTCCTTGGGATAGGACAGTCCTGGCTTTCTAACAACACCGCACAATAATAGCTAACATTACCATCTGGCTGACACTGTCCTAAGTACCTTACCATAGTAACCTTTCTTGGCTCCTCACAACAACTGCATAACTTAGATGCTATCGTTGTCACCATTGTCCCCATTTTTAAGAAACAAAACTGAGGGGAAGAGTTGTCCAAATCTCATGGCTATTAAGTGACACACCTAGAATCCTATCTAAGTAGGCTGTAGCTTGAGCTGTGCTTACCACTTTCCTATATAATGGGACCCACTCTCGAAATGCCACTTGTCACATTGGCAAATGCTAAGGACCCCAGCCTGGCTCTTAGACCTCGGCTCAGCCCTACCACCCTCCTATTCCCATCATCTCAGTGGGGCCTGACAAGAGAGCAAGCAGGAGGTTTCTGGCAGGCAAGAGCCATCGACTTTACCTGTCAGGCACAAAACCATAAATAACATATTTTAAGCAAAAAACACCCAGCAATTCAATAATGCATGTCTAAAGCCATTTCGATGTCGGAGAGATACAGTAATATTTTTATGTTTTGTTTAAAGAAATTGTTTCCAGCATATTTGTAGTAAAATCCCTCCAAAGAGTTTATTTTGGATGATTGATTTATAGGAATCCGGCTCACACGCCCAGAGGATGACACTTAAATCATATCTTCTTTTCATTTATAATAAGGAACAAAATGATCATATTTTGACAAGTCTGATCATTTTGGGGGTTGAGCAGATTCCCTCAGTGGGCTCAGTCTACAGCTCGCAGAACTGAGAGAATATTATTACGTCTCATTAAAATCAGCTGCAGCTGCTTTGGCTGGCTGCCCCAAAGGAAGCCAAGTTGTTGCAGTTTACTGTGGAGTCGCCTACCTACTGACTCTTAAGAAGGGGCTATATCTTTAGTTGTGACTGTGAAAGCCTGTCTTCCTGGGGCTGAATTTAGAGCATGTCCTTCAAGAAGACCCTGTCCCTCTCCCACAGAGGAGTGACCTGTCAATTCACAGTCTTCCTTTGTCCCCCACCCCCTTGATGTAACTGCAGGCTCTGATCTTCTGACCCTGTGACCCCACAGAGGCCTTCTTACATTCCCAGGCCTAGTGGGAATCTCACCTGCCCAGGTAGTGGTAAGGGTGACAGTTGCTGCTGGGTGGCTGTCCTCTCACTAAACCCAACAGTGGGCTTTGTAGCCCTCATTTGTTTCCAGATTCACAGCTGGCTTAGAAGCTGCCAGAATTATATTCCAAAACCCGAGCTACCATGTCTATATTTTTTTTAATTAATTACTTAATTTTTTCAAATACATTTGTCTCTGCCTACCCCCCACCACTTTCCCTTGCCCCCTCCCTCCCTCCCTCCCTTCCTCAACTCTTCCCCTTTGGTTTTGTCCATGAGTCCTTGCTATATGTTCCTTGACTTTCCCCTTCCCTTCCTTTTCCCCCGCCCCCCCCCCCCCCGGCCTTCATTTCCTGGGCTGACCTTCGACTTATGCTGAGGGACTCCTGCCAAGTCTGAGAGGGTCTGCATTTCTCCTTTGCTTCTCCTGTAAACTATAGCAGGCCTCCTCTTCTGGTCTCCTGCTTCAGCAGGGGCCCACCCTCTACCACTCCCACTTCTTGGGGGGAAGAGAGTTCAGTCTGTGACAGCCACACAGTGAGAAGACTAGGAAAGTTCTCCTGGAACAAAAACTCGCCAAGTTCTCGGGGTTCGTGGCGGTCTCTGTAAGAGTAGTCCAGTGAAAGATCTTCCTTCTCTCATCTCCCTCTTTCATCTTCCCGAATTCCCTCCCCTCGACTTATCTTCCTTTTTCTCTCCCCCCAGCCCCCCTCCTCTTTCTATTCACCATCAAGAACAGCCAATTTAGCGGGTGGCCGTACAGTTCCAGCAAAGTCCCCGGGACTGGTGGCTGTAGGGAATGGCAGAGCCCGAAGGGAAAATCAAAGATGAAATGAGCATTTGGATCTTGCTGAAACTGAAGCTGAGCACCTCTATGCATTATTCATGTGCCACATTGTCACCCCTACTCTACACTCTCTACCAAGCTACAACATAGCCCTAAATACTCCTGGCTATGAAATACTTGGCACCATGACACTGAACTATCCCCAAGCCTGCAAATAGCCCAGGCAGGACTGTGGTCTAATCTGACTCAGATACAGCTGTGGGCCAGGTAAGCATCATCAAACTTCAGTCACACTCCTTTGGCAAGACACTTAAGGCAGGAGGGAATGATTCTCATTTGCTATCAAGCGCTCAATAACTGAACCAAATGTTCAAAATCCTGCACAAGCTACTGGCCTCTGTTTTTAAAATGAGGGTTATTGACCATGGGCAAGTCATATTCCATATCTAAAACTTAGAGCTCATAGTGACTTCCTTACTGGGATGCTGTCTATGAGAGCTGCATTACTTTATACATGCAAAGGTGCATTGTAAACTCTAAAATGCTGAATTAATATAAAAGCAGTGTAAGAAAGGCTGAAATGGGCCTTGGCCAGGTAGCTCAGTTGGTTAGAGTATTGTCCCTGATATGTCAAGTTTGTGGGCTCGATCCCCAATCAGGGTACATACAAGAATCAACCAATGATTGTATAAATATGTGGAACAAAAAATTGGTGTTTCTTTCTCTCTCTCTTTCCTTCCTCTGTCTAAAGTCAATACACAAAAATTTTGAAAACAAGAAGAAAGTCTGAAATGTATTGAGGATTCATGATGTGCTGGCCATTGCGTTATATGTACTTTCTCATTTGATCCTCACAAAAAAAATCCCTGTGAAGTTGACACCACTACTATCCTTTTTCTTATAGATGAGGACATTGAAGAGGCTCAGAGGGGTTAAGGAAAGCCCACAGCTTATGAGTTACACAGCTGGGACTGCAACCCATGTCTGGCTCCATTGCCCCCACTCTTACCATTATTATAATGGATTGTTATTATTGCTATAATTATTATCATAAGTCTCACTCTTCCCTATCACTCTGCAGTACCCATTCCAGACTGAGAAGGAATTCACTTTCCTAGCTTTGCATACAAACACAAATATTGATTTACCACCACAGTAAATATTTTTCCCCTTCCAGGATGCCCACAGACTGGAGGCAATTACATATTCTGGGACTCCGCTCCTCTGTTTGCCCCAGTTTTTCATTGATCTGAGTGAGTGGGCCAGTAGCAATTTGCTGGCTGTGAAATCTGGCTGTGATGGGTTGAGTCTAGCTTGGGATTCCTGGAACAAAGGCACTTTGGAAGTGTAACACCTCCCCACTTCTTGTGGACCCCAGGGACAATCTTTTACCCATTTTTCTATGGAACACATCTATAGGAACTATTCCATGGGCAGAGGTAAGCCACTGTCTCCACAAGCAAGCACAGAACTTCAGGAGAGCTCAATGTAGGGAAGAAAAGAGACCGCACATACAACCCCTTTGAGGGAGCCCATGACAGATCTTTCCAGAGGATTACAGCAACACGACAGCCTTCCTCTCCTCATGGGCATGAGTTTGGAATAATTACCCAGGGCAGACTCACTCAAAGAGGCTGTAAGCTGGCTAAGGCTCTTAGAAGGCAGGCCCGATGACATTGTTCTGTATCCATCTCAAGGCTCAGGACACAGCAGGGTCAAGTATTAGCCGATATCTGATTCTGTCAGCAGAGAGCTTTCAGCGAGTCCAAAGAGCCAGTCCCTAGATTTCCTCAGGGAAACACTAAGCTTAGACACCTGCAGAGTTGTCCTTGTGTGGAGTTCTGCCCCTAGAAATTGTCCTGGGTGCTTACTGTATCCATTCAGAGGTAGAGGCAGAAGTGCTGGAATGTCTTCCAAGCCTCACATTGCTACAGGGTTCTGAGGGATTAGGTAGCTTCCCTCCTGAACTTGAGCCACAGATTTTCTCTGTCCTATGAGAACCTTTAACATACACTCAGTCAAACACTGGTTTCCTCTGTTGAAAGTTTTCACCTGCAACTTTCCTGGGGACTACTGAAGGAGATGGTGAATGGTTGGATAGGAGGGAGTGAGGAAGAGCCATTTATGTGACAGAGCTCAAGATCCAAGGCAGGAAGATGTGCAGGTGGACATGCGAGGCTATTTTTCTCAATCAGGGGTGGCTCAAATGGCAGCAGAAAGGACTAAACTTAGCTGTAAAGAACAACTTAAAGGTAAGCCTGGATGCCTCTAGTAATTGTGTTGTAACATTTTATTATTTACATTATTTACTGTTCTAAGGACTTTCTTATATTATTTAATCCTTTCAACTACCTGATGAGAGAGGTATGATCCTTAAATTTCTGTTTAATAGCTGAGGAACCTGAGGTTCAGATAAGTTAAATAACTTTATCCAAGGTCAGCAGCAAGAAAGGGATAGAGCCAGAGGTTAGAGCCAGGCAACCTGATGCCATACCCTGGGCTCATGCTTCACAGCTGCCTCCCTAGGAAGAGGTAAGACATGCTGAAGCTAGCTCTGTCTGGCTGGGTGAGACATACATCCAGGAGACGGAGCTGGATGAGAGGGCTTTGTGGGCTTGTGAACCTTGGAAGATTGTGCAGATTCTCAGTGGCTGTGAGCCTGGCATTCTCACTGATGGCTCATTCCCTGTCTCCCTTCCCACATAGTTTCTTCATGCTCCACCCCTCCCAGGAGCTGGAGGGGAGAGTGGGAGTGAGGATGAGGGATCCTCAAGAGGGCTTAGTCTAGCCTAGGAGGCCTCTGCCCTCATCTGCTTTGTTCTTGGCACAGTTGCCTGACTCGTACTTGTTGAGTTAGGTCATTCACTGCCAAGTGGGGCCAAGAGGTCAGTCACCTTTTCCATCCATCCTCCTTCCTGATCTGAGTTATCTGGCACAACTGGTGCCCCCAGCCCCCGAAACTCTGGCTTTTCTGGTCTGCACCACAGCTTAGCGGGTCTTTACCTGGCCCAGGAGGACTTGTCAGTTTCAAGAATCCCCCCACCCCCGATCTTTGAATAAACATTTCCTATGTTATCAAAATATTTCTTAATTCATTCCCTCTGTCCCTGAAAATATAAATCCTATTTAAGTTAATGCCCTTCATTTTCATTTATAAAGACAGATACAAAATAATTATTTCCTATCTCCATGGCTTCCTTATCTCTTGTCCTAATAATGCCTTCAGCAGAGGAACATTTCCCATCAGTTGAAACAGAGTGTTTGTTTTTTGCTTTTTAAAGAAGAAAAATAAAATGCTTTCTTGAGCTTTGTCTCATCTCTCCTTTCTCTTTCAGCCTTTCTTGGCCCCCTTCCTCTCTTCCTATCTACCTCTGCCTGGGTGCCTCTCTCCCTCTCCTCACCCCTCTCCTGCTGTCCTGGCCTTTGCCAATCTGGATGGCTCCTCTCACTTTTTAGTGGGTGCTGCAGTCTCTCTGCAGCCTCACATCTGAATTTCATCAGCCCATGGGCCTCCTTTGAGCACTGCCCTCCACCCCTCAGGCTAGTAAAATTGGTTTGGGTGAGCAGACGCAGTCTCAAAAAGAAACATTCTTTGGTTTCCTCTCATGAAAACTAGTGAGCAGAGAATTCACAGTTCTCTTCTCCAGGCATCTCTTTGAAGTGTTTGATTGAAAGGAGAAGGGATGAAAAGGGATAGCAGGATAGTGGTGGACATAAGTATTCCAGGTTAAGTAGCACCTCTGAAAGCGGGGACCCAGACTTTTGGAGACCCTCTCTGTTCCTTGCCATTTGGGGTGGGGCAACATTGACTATTATTTTTGGCTGTTCTGTACCCAATCCAGTCTTTCTCCTCCCTCTCTTTTATTTTGAGATAAAATTTAACACACACTGTAAGTCTGAAGTTTAGGAGAAAGTCATGAATGGAAGCAGGGTTTTAAGCGGGTCAGTTTAGTTCTCAGCAAAGAGTTGTTCATACCCAACAGTTGGTTCTTGCCAAATACCTTCTGCATGCCAGCCATAGAAGTGATCTCATTTATTGTTCACAACCACCCTGTAACCTAGGTGCTGTTGTTTCCTTATTTTACCTATGAGGAAAGAATCTTAGAGTGACTAACTGGCTCATGGTCCTTAGCCTGCCAAGGTATAGCTGGGCTTAGAACCCATGTCTAACTTCACAGCCTGTCCTTCCAACTAGTGAGTCTTCCTTCATGTTCCTCATTCTCTCCCCCTCACCTTGGCCTTCAAGAGGAAAATGTTACTGTCACTCCTCCTGCTTTAAAGTCTTTGTCCAGGCCAAGAGGGAACACTGAAGGGCTCTTTTGTGAAGGTATCTAACTGTTGAACCCCGAACTCCTTTATCATCCATAGAAAATGCAGGTTATGTGACACAAGGGAAAAATGCCTGGAAGCATGTGCTAGGGAGAGGTCAAGGATTGCTGGGTAGGCACCTTGGACTGTCTCTAAATCAAACCCCTTGATTTTACAGTCAAGGGAACTGAGGCCTAGGAAGGAGCGAGTCTAATCCTTGCCTTCACTTGTTTCAGCAGCTGAAAGACACTGATCTTGTCACAGACCCAGAAGGCTCCATTTCATCTTCGAGAGGAACATGTGAAGCCACATGGGAACTGGCTGAGGGAAGCCAAGGAATTGGCACCTCCCTCTGTAAGACCCAGACTTGGGGCTTTGGGAGACCAACAGTGGCCATAGGCCTATGGGTAAAGAAGGAGCAATCATGAGGCCAGCACTTCTAGGCAACTAAACTCTGACAACCAACCTCAACTCCTAAGAGCAGGCCCATTTTTGTTAGTAGCTAGGGCTGACAAAGCAGTGCAGCCTTTCTTCCAGCTCCCTGGAAAGTCCTAGGAGACCTGTGACCTGGTTGCCCAGAAACTATGAAATATTATCAATACCATCTTTTTACAGTTCAGGCCAGAGGGCAGAAAGCATAATGTCACCAAGGCAGTCCCATGGCTGAAGACTATTTCCAAAGCAGTATTAATTGAACAACTGTTCTATAGAATGGGTCACCTGAACTCATATCTGAACCAGTTGAGATAGCATCCTCCAGTTGATGTTTAGAAGGTGATAAGCAGACTTCCTGTCTCCTTGTCCCATGAGACTACTATTAGAACTCTTCTCTTGTTCCTAGGAAGTACCTCTAAAACTAGACATATGTAACTAGCAAAGAGAAGCATATGACACCACCAGTATAACGGGTTTGAACTGGGGCCATGAGCAATGGGGCTCCAGGACAAGTGTGGTTTGGTGCGTGTGTGAGTTGCTAGTGATGGGAAAGATGGGTTTTGAAATGATCTGAGTACCAGTTACTCCTCTGGGGGTTCAGGACCTTGGAGGGGGGAAGAATGAGAGAAGGCTTGAGGAAGGGAGGGACAACCCTACAATGTGGCTCCCTAAGTGCAAAAGAAATTGCCATTCTCACATTGTTCCTGACAATGGCTCTGGGCTGAAGGAAGGTGCTGTGTGGTCTACAGGAAAGGACACATGGTGTGGGAGTTACCTCCACTGGGTTCTAGTCCCAGAGATGCCTGCTTGAACTTTAGTTTCTAGTCCCACAAAATGAGGGTGTATAGCTATCAGTATTGTCCAAACTTCAATTTATTCTAGTACTATTTTTATGAGTTTTATCTGACCTTCAAATATTTTTCTTTCAGTTGGATTACTTTTAAAATTTGCCATTTCTCCAAACATACTAACTGTAATACATGGGTTTGGTGTGCAAGTTATATTTTTTCCTACTCTACATTAACATAAACAGAACTATTAATTTTCTTTAAGGCTCATCTGCGTATCACCTAAAATTACCTTTTGTACTCCCCTGGGAGGAACTCTGGGTTACGTGATGGTAGGGCCCCTCGTCTGTGCGACGCCATGGTATCAACGAATATCTTCCTTTTCCCCTTTTAAATGGAGGCTAAGATTTGTAGATGCTCCAATTTCTTATGGGGAAGGAGAACAAGATTTGTATGTTTCACGGATGCTGAAGGCAGATTCTGAGAGGAATGACAAAGTTGTCGCTAATTGCAGCCAATTACTCTATCAGGTGGTGCTGGTAAGGAAATGACTTCAAGTCTAAAGTTGTCTGGGAAAAAATTACTGGTAAATAATTTTGACTCAAATAACTTTTAATGCTAAAATTTGCTATAAGTACTTAGATAATAAGAAAACACCAATGCTTTCATTATAGCTTAATAAGGCAGTTTTGTAATTAATAACCCACCAGTCACACCTGTAATTTTGTGTATGAAGAAGGAGAAACATCAACTATGTGTTTTTTTCTTTTTCAGAAGGGCAGAATTGCTTTCTCTCAGCCCCCTGGGGCTTGAGAGTACACACCGCAAGGTGTCCTGTGTTATTCCAATTCTTCCCTTATCAAAGGAACAAAAATTCATCAAGGTTCACTACACTGTATATCTCTACCTGGGCCTCTAATTCCTTCTGTGTCTTTTCCTGGCCATGAGAAAGTGATTGGTTTCTTTTCTTTTCTCTGTGCCTCAGTTTTATTATCTAGTAAATGAATATGAAGTGAAATGGCCTGAGAACTATTATGCTTAAGCACTGTATGTGAGTGTGTATGCTCAGCCACTGCTGCATGTTTAAACAAATACTGACACTACATTATTGTACTTGGAATAATTTTATTAATTTATCATTGTATTTATTCTCATTCAATAAGTGCCTTTTAAACACTATTATTCATCATCCAGTCTGTCCACCCATTTATCCATTGATCTACATTTTTGACAAATATTTCTCCAGGACCACTTATATGCTATGCCCTGAGGGAGATACAAAAGCATGTAAGAGAGAGTTTCCTTCCTCCGAGACTTTGGAACCTGTTTATCAAGAAGATATTGACAATTGTTAGTTAAGTGACAATACCCCCAGCAGGAGCCAATGTTATTATGAGTGAAGAGAGGGTAAATATTCTAAGAAGTAAATGTTTTAAGAATTCAGAGAGAGAGAGAAAGAAAGAGGTCTTAGCAGAGTGGTAGATTAAAAAAAAAGTATTTGAGGAGGAGGGGAGACTTGGGCAGGGTATTAAAGGATAAAGTGTATTTGGGTTGGCAGAGAAAGTAAAGGGTAGAAATGAGCATTTGAGATAATGAGCTCTGCCATCTCTGGCTGTGGGACTTCTGGTAAATCTCTTAACTGCGCTGGGCCTCAGTGCTTTCCTCTGTAAAATGGGGAACTGGACTGGCTGCTCTAAAATTTTATAATCCCGTGAAAATCTAGACAGGGAAGGAGCATGAGTGATTTCAGTTTGGAGGCAGGGGAGGAGTTTAATGACCTCTGAAAGACCTTGTTTGATTTACCCAGTGTAACTGTTCTGCATCAGAAAGAATGGGCTCCGTTTGAACTGAGAGCCATAGCCTGGAGGCCTGAGCTGAATTCCCTTTCCCTGGACTGGAAGAAATACAATCTCTCTATCTTGCCAACAACTGCCTGTGGCAAATTCAGTACCCGGCCTGATGCAGCATTTGGTGAAATTTTTCCACGAAAACAAAAGTTTTTCTTAATTATTCAGCACACTCATGCATTTAAAAATCCTGTCCACTCTCTAACTAGCTGTCTTTTTAACAAAGCTCCTTGGCTTCCAAGGAGCATGTCCTCCATTGTCTAAAGCTTCCTTATAAAGAACTCAGGCTAGGCATAATCCCAGCTGTCCCTGGGCTTAAAGAGAAAGTTCCTGGGTAGAATGAGGTGTCTAAAGTACTTTTCTACAGAGATACGAGAAAGGCACCTCCAAACTCCTTAGGGACTAGTATAGGCAAGTGTGGATAGGGGTGAGACAATAGAACAATGTCATTTGGCCCAAATGTGGAAGTTGAGTTTTAGGGGAATAGAGAATCCTTTCTCCACACTGTCTCTTGATTCAGTTTTATTTACCCAGTCTTCTAATATCCATTCATCTCACCATCCATCTGACATATATTCATTTTCTACTCAGTGCCCTATGCTGTTCTAGCTCCTGAGACTCCCGCGTATACAGAAGAATCAGCAGGACAATGTTCAGGAGAAATGGGAGATTTTTCTAGTGGTCTAGCTGTCATGCTTAACCTTGCAGTTTCTGCCTTGCCCAAATTTCATATCTTTGATTTCTTTCTTTTTAGTTACATGTCATTTAAGAGTGTTTGGCTCAACTGATGGAGGCCATCCACCTTGAGGAACGGTCAGACTCAGCTCCCAGAGAGCAGAACCATGTCTGTCTGTATTACTCATTTCATACACAGTTTGGCCTAGCATTAGATCAGCAGAAGACCAATGACTAAACGATTTGGATGATGAAAATGCTATTTTCCCAAACAGCAGCCTACTTAGATGCCAGAGTTACAGCCTTTAATGAAGTCACCAGCCTACAAGTGTCCCCTTAATAGTCTAGCCTGCTTCCCAGCCCCACTTGCTGAAGTTGCCAGGAATGGCAACATCAAAAGAAAGAGAATGCCTGAAGCTGGAAGTGTGAGTTATTCTAGAGGGAGACCAGAGAATGGGGAGGGATTGCTACTTGGCCAGTGACCCTGCTTTAGGGTCTTCCCACCACCACTCAGCTTTTCTGGGGAGTTGCCTTCCTCCCATCAGGGTGGAGGCATGGATTGAATGGTGGTAGTGGTTGGTGGGAGGGGGTGAGTGTGATGTGGGGTGGTGATGGTAAGAAGTGGGATTGGCAGCCATCTCCAGCCTTGGGCCACAGAAGTAGCTGAAGCTTACCAATCATTTGGTTTCCATAACTGGAATAAGAAAGCATTTAGGTAGACCTCTGTTAAGACTTCCTGACTGTTAAGGCCCCCAAAGAGACTGAGGAATTATTAAATTAGCCATAACCTTTGGTTTCTTCTGCCAAACTGGGATATGAATACCTATCTTGCAGGCACTTCTTATGATGGGATTTAAAGAGATAATATATATGAAGGCACCTTGCATGGTGGTTGGTACATAATAGTCACTTAATATTTGTTGCTGGAATCTGAGTCTGAAGCTGAGAGAGGGGAGGGGAGGAAGGTTCACAAAGAAGGTAGCTTCTAAGATGCACTATGTAAACTCTTAAGAATATTTTGGCCAATAGGATGCTGCCTTTGATCATCCTCCTCAATGATAGTTCATCTTGCAAATGGCTCTTCTGATACTGACTTTAAAAATGAAACTATTATCCTGAGCCTCTTTTGGAAATAGGAAACATAAAAAATATAGTGCAAAGAGATCACTGCCTTCCTCAGATTCCAGGATTTGCTCATGCCAAGAGCCAGGAGGTCTCATGGGTCACTGACACTGAGACCTGGGCATGAGCTATGGTTTCTGAACAGACGGGAGAAAATAAAAGCCGAGTATTTTGTCAGTAAGTGTCTCAACTCTCTATTGTTCAGCTAATTCTTTCTAATTCCCCTTTCCTTTCTTACATCAAAGGTGAGAGTGCAGAGATTTTCATTAAGGACAAAATAATAGACAGTAGTCTGATACTACAAAAGCAAGGCTATAAGATAGACATTGGCAAGAACTTCCAAAGAGAAAAGAAGCAATTGAAATTGGACTGGATAGCCAGAGTCAGCCCTAGATTTTTCTTCAGGCATCTTCAAGGACAGGAGAGGTTACCAACTATAGTAAGTCCTCATCTACTGTCATGCATAGGTTCTATGACTTTCAGGGAAACGATGTATAAGGAAACCAATTTTACCACAGGCTAATTGATATAAACAAAAGTTGAGTTCCTATGGCATCTCATTAACTTTATAAAGACATTAAATGAAACATTATTTGAGAACATGTTATACTGTCTACCTAATTCAGGAACGTAAGATCACCTTATAAGATTTCTTCCAGGTTCTCCAGAGACAAGGCTGGCAAGTGGCTGTCATGCTTAACTTATGAAGCTGCCGAGTGTGGTCAGGGTCAGAGGCAGTCCCTTAAAAGGGTATGTTTCATATCTGCTGCCATTCGGTAAAGGAAGGCACTGGGCTGGAGACTCATTTGACAAGTGGGGTCAGGAAAATGGCAGTTGTTGATCCCAGGTGGCCAGAAAGGTTCCTAGTGAAGGAAAACAGAAGTGGAGATAGATCAAGCGGTGAGGGGTCACTCCATTAGGAGGCTGTCAAGGCCAGCTGTCTTTTGGAGTGTCTGGAGAGAGGAATGCATGTGCAATGGGCCTCCATCTAAGGATGGGAAAGGGGGGTGAGGGGAAAAGGACAGGGGCAGCAGGATGGAGGAAGGGGACTCGAGCAAGAGGAGAAAGGGGCATCTCTATCCCTGGCACTATTTTTGCTTGAAGCATGGATACTGCTAGCTTTAGGTAGGTATGCCTTGTGTTGCAATTGTGCCAAATGGAATTGTGTGGTTGGCTAAAAAAACTCTACTGACTCATTTGCATGTGTTTTTGCATTTCATCTGCATACTATTTACTTAATGTCATATGCATACAACTTCCCAGCTCCTGCTTATTCTTCTTTCCAATCCCCACCAAGCTCCTTCATCCCCTTCCTTTCTCAACATCTCTGCCCCTATATTGGTTCTCCCCAATTTGTGCTCTTCTTCCTCCAAAGCAGTTGGAAGAGCACAGGCTTTAGAGTTAAAAAAAAAAAAGTTAAAAAAAATATCTAACTCTAATCTAACACTGCACTCTAATCTAACATCCTCTGTTTACCTATCTTGAGTTTCAGCAAATCTGAAATCTTTCTCACTCTCATCTGTAAAATGGGGGCAGTGATACATAAGTCTCAGAGTTGTTGCAAAGACTAAATTAGTCAGCAACAAAGCACCTGGCCCCACAGCAGGAATTTGATGAGATATACCAAACTAGCCCTGATTCTCTCTTGATGTCTTCTACTTTGATCTGGGAAAAATTTAAGGCCCTGGAGTCTCTACTTGGTGCTTTCCTTTGAATTTCTGAATAAGCCAGATGCTTCTTCAAATTGTCCTCTTTCACAGTCATGTGTCCAAGCTGCATTTAGAACCAGGGCAGGTCTAGAAGAAACTGTGTCAGCACCAGTGTTCCTCAGGTATTTTCCAGGATCCTCCAACCAAGGGCTCTTCTCATCCACCTTCCCCAGCACCCAAAGCCTGAGGATACCCTGCCTGCTAATCTTCAGGTGGGCTTGCTTCCTCTGCAGCCTCTCTTCAGGCCTCACATCAGCCTGATCCAAATCCTGGGCTCTACCGGTGTCTCTGATAGGCCACCTGTCCCAACCTGCTGAAAGTGCTTGCTTCAGCCTCTTTCTCTAAACAGCATTCTGGCTTCTCTCCAGGCATTAGGTTCAGAGTTTACATTTTGAGAGATTAATAGTGAGAAGAAAATTATTAAATCTCCACTCTGCATCCTGATAAGTCACTTCTGTGAAACTCTCCTTCTCTCTCCTCATCACTTTCAGTCATTTTTGTTTTCCCTTTTCCTATGAAGCAAGGGCAAGGGATTACATTGTAAAATAAGAAGAATAACTAACCCTCAAAAAGCATTTACAATGTGCCAAGCACTATTCTAAATACTTTATAGATATCATTTTATTTAATACTCATGACAACCCTGTGGAATAGCTATCATTATTGTTCGTTCCCATTTTACAGATGAAACAAAAAAATTAACTTGTCCAGCTAGGGAGGGTAGAGCCAGGATTCTAATGTGGGGAGATAGCTCCCAAGTCCATTCTTTTGACTTTTTGTTGTGGATCAACACATGGGGGGTGTGAGTAAGATGAAAAGCATTTATTCTTTTTTTTTTTTAACTTAAAGCATTTTAAAAAATCTTCAGCTGAGGATATGTTTTTTTAAAAAATTGATTTTAGAAAGAGAGGAAGTGGGGGGAGAGAGAGAGAGGAACAAAACATCAATGTGAGAAATATCAATCAGTTGCCTCCTTTATGTGCCCCAACTGGGTATTGAACCCTGTAACCTAGGTATGTGCTCTGACTGAGGATCAAACATACAATGTTTTGGTGTATAGGATGATGCTCCAACCAACTGATCCACCCTTTCAGGGTGAAAAGAAATTGTTCTTGATGCTCTCCACATTTGGGGTAAAAAATAACAGATTTTTGTTGTAGTAAGTGGAATTAGGTTAGATATTGGGTAGAATTATCTGTTTCAAAGAATTAATGGCAGGGCCATCACTGTTGTATGTATGGGGTACAGTTGTACAAAATGGTGGCTCTCTTGGGTTTGCAAAAACCCTGTGTCTCTAAGGAAGAGTGGTGGTATTTATGGAGTAGGGATAAGATTAAGAATTCTGAAAAGTGACCAATGAATCAGTCAATCAATGGATTAATCAATATTTGTTGGGTATTCTATAGGATGTACTTTAATAAGAATTTGCTAAGATTCTTCTGTGCAAGGCCCTGTCCTGGGCGCAGAGCAAGGTTGGGTGGGGTACCCTCCCTCCTTTGGTTCTTTCAAGTTCAGAAGGCCATGTAGCCTTATAGTTTGTACAGACTGACAACAGACTTCATAGCCTTTACTTCATCCTCTTGCTCCTGCTATCATGTGGTCCAGATCTCTGCCTATATCTACTCAGGTTCAAGAGCCCCTGCTTTTGGTCTGGCACAATCCCACAGCTCCAGACTTACTCTAGACTTACTTCCAAAGCGTTTGCTTGGAACCATGTCCCTGGTCAGCAGGCCTGTGAAGAATCCTTTCTTCAGATTCCTTCCCCAGGCCTCAGAACCTTGTTTAGTTGCTTCCTAGGAGGGTTGGGTGTCAGTTCTTTCTGATGCTGTCATCTACTCATAAGTTTACAAGAGACTCATTCATTCACTTAGCCATTGGTTCACGTATTCTATAAACAGTTGTTAATAGTCTCATATGTGGCAAACCCTTTGCTGGAGCCCAGGGATATAGGGATCAAAGAGTTCTGTACGTGCCTCTTCCCAAGAGCCTACTGTTAGTGGAAGAGACAGACAACTCCAGAAGTTGTACCATATCCCCCAATCCATCCTGGCTTAGGGGGACAAGCTAGAAAATCTGTCCCTTGATCAGGGTCCCTCACGGATCCTGTATTTTTAGTGTGGCTGCATTTGCCATCCATCATACTAATTAATTAATTAATTGCATTTTATTTTATACTCTTTGAGTTTGGGTGTTTTGAAAGCAAATATGCAAATCTATGCAAATCAGCACACAAATTTATGCAAAGACAACATGGAAATTTGTCCCCAGATTTCCTGGGAAAAAAATCTGGAGGCCTTAGCCAGTCCCTCAGCAGGCTGCCTGTCCCCAGACCTGTCCTATCTTCCCTTTTGTTTGGGTTCTTAATCTGTGCTAGGTTCCCTGCCTGACCACTCTGGGGTCAGTAATGCAGGTGGGCAGCCGGTGGCCTGGCAGTCTATTATCCCTAAACTCTTCAGCTTCCTGAGTCACCAGAAAACTCCCTCACTCCCTGTAATCAGCTTTCATTTGAAACAATCCAGAGATTTTTCTACCACTTTCTCCCATGACCAGGTCTCACGAGTTTTAGGCTTGGGACTTGATTTGACTAAGGAACTTAATATAGGAGGTTGGCAATGTCTGCTTTTATTCAAAAATAAATCCAAGCCATTTTATTGACATTATCTGTATGCATAGCTTTGGTTCCTGCAAGAGCTGGTAGACAACAGTTAGAGCTAGGGTGGATTGCAGAGACTCTGTGGCTTTGCAAGGTAAGACTGCCCAGCAGGTGTCAGAATGATAAACAGCCTGTCTCCTGCACTGGACAGGAAACCTCATGGAAGCACCTTGGTAGGAGCAGGGGCTCTTAGGGCACAGGCGGACAGAGCCAGCATGAGAGGAGGATTGACCATCCACTTGCAGTGTCGAAAGGTAGTACTGCTTTGCAGAGTCAGACAACAAGATGAGCCTGGCAAAGCAGGCTCAGGACAGTCAGGGTTGGAAAGGACAGTAAGAGGGAGAGTGGGCTGGGCTGAGAGATGAGCTGGCTGCTTGCTCACTTACAAACTACTTATCAGGAGAGCAAGGACATGGTACTACGGCCAGGTCTTTGCTTAGGCACACACATGTTTATGTGCCATTAACTTACCAAGCACGGCCAGATCCTTGTGAAAATGTGTAAGCCTGAAGGATTTGATTTAGGCGGAGAAACTTCCAGAAGGTGAACGTTATGACTAAGGGAGGATGTGAAATCTCCTTCCCTTAGAGAGCCTTTGAAACAAATTCAAAATCCATTTGTTGTGTGGGAGAGGAGGTATAGTTCTGTCTGGAGGCAGGGGGGGTAGACTAGAGGACTTCTGGCAGTCCAAGAAGACTAAGGATAGATCTTCCCAAGTAGAGTACATACAGTGTCAAATTGCCTGTCCATGAGTGGCCATACCTGCAGATACAAAGTTTAGTCTGTCTCTTTCCCTCCCTCCTTCTGACGAAGTCTCAGCAGGTTAACAGGTCCAACCACCCCTAGTCTGAATTCGAGCTCTGTTTTAGGGTGTCACTCATGCCCTCTCCCTTATTTCCCTTCCTGCTTGTCTATTTCTGTTAAATAATGTGACACAGAAAGGAGAACTTCTCCCATCTCTGGGGGAAGTCCCCTTCAGGCCAGCGGTGCTGGGCAGCCTTGTTGCCATTCCGGCCAGAGCCTGGGGCTCAGCCCTCTGGAGGGGCACAGGGCAGCGTTCTGGCAAGCAAGCATGTCAGAGTGGCTCTGGCGTTTCCCTAGAACAATTCAAATTGCTTTTTTTACACCTCACTGCACTATGCCAACCCTGATTCACATTATTTGTGCACTCGCTAAGTGTACATTATCTGATCCGTCACCCTGTAAAATGTTGCAGGAGGAATCCGTGGCTCCTGTTGGCTGCTGACTGTGGGTCAGGCACAGAAGTCTCTGTACAAATAATTTTTCAAAATGGGAAGGAAGGAATAAACCCAGTGCCACCACCAATAATAGCTGACCATGGCCGTGGGCTGGGAAAGAAAGTCTGTGCCTTCTGCATCTGTAACTCAGACTCTCCTGGAAAGAGAGTTCAGCCAGAAAGCCCCAGCAACTTTGCCTCCCAAGGTCTCCTTTCTCTGTCACATTATTTAACAGAAAGAGACAAGCAGGAAGGGAAATAAGTCTTTGAACCCAGTTATGCAGATTTCCTCTGACTACATTTAACGAGTCTGGAAAGAGCTGGGGGAAAGACATAGAGTTGGGGTGGGCCTGCAAGAGACAGCAAGACTATGATTGTCTCAGCTTATGCCCCTGTCCTGCTCAGTCCAGGGTACTCTTAACATTGACCAAAGGCCTTGGGATCCTTCCATTCTGGGTGATCTGGGAGCTTTGCTAACTGACTGCCAGGTTATTCTACCAACCCTTCGACGCAGCTTATTTAGAGGAAAGCCCAAGAGCTCTAGAAAATGAATGGATTCCTGCTTTTGGCCAGATATCACTCTGCCTTTTGTTCTCTCTCCTACAATCTGGGTTAATGGAACACTTTTTTTTGTTATTGGAGCTCTGTCCCAAATGATACTGGGACTTTGGCAATCTATCCCACTGAAGATCAGGGCCTTATTTCTAGAAACAGCCAAGATGTTCTGTATATTGGCTGAGTCACTGTCCAAATTCGAAAGTGGATCCCTTTGTCTGTAGGAAAAACTTCAGGTTCATCTTCTCATTCAAGACAAATAACTTACTCTACAAGAGTCCAGATTTCCTGCACCGTCTCAACTCTGAGTTCAATTCACTGCATATATAGGAGAGCACACAGGGGGCATCACGAGCCCATCCCAGAGCCTGTGAAATGGAGGCAGCAAAACAAGAACAGGACCTGTCCCTGCCCTGGGGTTGCTTATGATCTGGTTGGATTGACAAAAATCTATCTTTCCCAGCTGTTCCTGATTTGGATCCAGCCCCAGGGCTCCTAAAGGGCATTTTGCAGCAGTGAAGCCCAGGGGTTGCCCGGCTAAGAACCACATTTCCTTTCTGTTGGCAGGAACCAGCAGCTTCCACACGGGAGCTCGCATCTCTCTGAAAACAAGGAAACTGATGCCTCACTGACAACTCATTTTCTCAAGCTTCATTCTGGGGAAAGGCAAGTTTGTGTTCCGGCTGCCATATTGTAGCTGCAACCCCTGATGCACCATCAATTAAAAACAGCAACAATTATGCATGAGAAAAAAGCCACAGATAATAGGCTTCCATTAGATTAAGTAGTTATAGGAATAAAAAAATAAAACCTATACCGTACTTTGGCTAATTAAACCCACTCACCATCTGATTAAGATGTGTTGTGAGACCATGGAAAAGTACCAACCCCTAACTGTAAGTAATCTAGCACAGATGGGAATTGATAGCATATTCCCTGGCATAGAGATAATGGATCACCATAGAGGTTAATCAGAATCATTAATAACTGTTGACAAGATGGACAATACTAAACAGCTGGCACCTAATACTGGGGTCAGGACAGGCCATACTCCTAATAAAAATGGCTTTTCAATTCCACACCACCTACTGAGATCAGCTGCTGCGGAGGGAGAGATGTGCTGACCTCTTGAGATGCCATCAGATTTGAGGTTCTAGCGCAGTTCTAGACCTGCTGTCTGGGCTCAAGTGAGTGAACGTGGAGTTAGGGCCCAGCTGCCCTGTCTTGCAGGGATGTCTGTGCCAGATCACAGTGTTTCAAGGATAACTAGGAACCAAGCAATGGGTGCCCTGGGAAGGCAGCGTGCCCATCATTGACAGCATCACTCTTCTGGCCTGCCCTCCCCCAGGCTCAGGTTACCATGGGAACCAGGCCTCCAGCAGGACTTAGCCTGGGTAGGGCCTCATTGGTAGCCCAAGGCTGAGAACCAAGGGCAAATCCAAGAAATAAGTCCTGGAAGAAGCAGCTATGGGGAGAGAGATGAGCGTGTTCACTGCATGGGGAGAGAAACAGGGATGCACAGGACAGGAGAGGGCTGGTCAGAGCTCTCTCACAGTGTGTCCAACGTGCATTTAGTGGCTATTCTCCAGCCAGCTCTGTCCTTTGGAGCAGCTGTGGGAAGAGTACCCAGGCCTTTCCTTCTAATTACCACTAATTGGGTAAATGCTGAGACGATCTCTCTCTCCTTTCCCCTTCACTCCCTTCCCTCACAAAGGCAACTGAGAGATACAGAGAGGTCAAAAAGAGATTTTCCAAATGGAGACAGGCAAGGATGACATGGTGTGAATACCAAGCAGCCCCTGCCTACGGAAATGGAGGGGAACAGAGAGAGGTGAGGCTTCTGAGAGCGTGGCAGTTCCTGGGAGTCACTGAGCAAGGAGACGGAAGAAATGGGGCAAAGTTGGGAGGATACTGAGGTTTGGGGGCTCAGGTCAGTTTACCAATCTGGTTTCCTGGCAAAGCAAATATGCCTTGTTTCTGTAGGAAGTAATGTAATCAGTCTTCTGGGGCTGGCCCCTTAAACAGTCCTCAAATCTGGGTCCTGGAATTCATGATCTATGTTTATGGGGTAGGTTCTTCTGGTAGTCTGGATGGGAGGGTAGAGACCAGCTGGATCAGTCTATGTGCAGGGTCAAACACACTATGAACACAAGTGGAGAGCCGCAGGGCCAAAACAATAGTCTTTTTTCCTTTCCCTCAGGCTGTAGGTGGGAGCCACATCTATAGCTGAGACAGACCAAGAAGCTCATGGATTTTAGGTCTGAGATAGTTAAGCCAGTTGCAAAAAGGATTTTGTGTTTCTTTATTTTTATTTGGTAAAGCAGGGTGGTGAAAAGGGAATGGCCATCCCATTTTATACATGGAAAAACTGAGGCCACAAGTGAAGTGGCCTGAAACCCATTCATTTCTACTACTACTACTACTACTACTACTACTACTACTACTACTATTACTATTATTACATGTAGGCAGCCAAAGAAAGGCAAAGGAAATTACTCATCACTTTCTCTCCTGAAAACCTGAAGCATGCCAGATTTTATTCCAAGTTGCTTCTTTCCTGAAGAGAAGCCCTATTAGGCCCCTTGGAAAGGGAGCTACCTTGCTTCATTCATTTCTATTTTAGAGCCAGAACAAGAACCCAACATGGCTGAAGTTCTAGGCAATCTACTAATAATCCATAACGTTTAGGAAAATATTGCTTTGGTTTTAAGTTACATGAGGAAAACACACTTGTTTAAAAAAATATTTAAATAGTACAGAAGGGGTTAAAGTAAAAAGTTCACAAGACCACTCTTTCATCTTCTAGGTCTCACTAACTATCCTTTGAGAAATTTTCCATGACTGTACAAGTCTGCATGTTTATATAGATTTTCCTCAAAATAAAAACAAACAAACACTTTAACACTGTCTTTAGACTTTGTTTTTTTTTCATTTGTCTATTATAATTTTATTATTCTTTACAGTTTACAAAGTGCTTTCATTCTCACATTAACCTGTCAAGGTCATTGGGATAGGCATTATTGTCCTGGTTGTCAGAGTGAGAGAGGTTAGGTCAGCTGCCTGCTGACTGTCGGATGTCCATTTATTGTTGGAGCCAGAACTCAAGCCTGGGTTTTCTGAATTCAAATGCAGGGCTCTTGCAAAAACAACAACAATAGCAAATACTAAACTTCATAATAATGACAGCAAACATTCACATTGCCTTTACTAAGTGCCTGGGACTTCTCTATGTGTACTGAAACTATTATCTCATTGAATATCCATAACTCTATGAGATGAGCACTATTATTACCCTCCTCAGTTCACAGATGAAGAAACCAAGTCACGGAGAGCTTAGACAACTTGCTCACGGTCATACCACTAGAAACTAGCGATGCGGGGTTCAAACTCCAGAGTTTGCCGAGAGTCTGTATTCTTCACTTCTATACCACACTCCCACTCTGTGCAAGTCTCTGCTAGAAGTTCTTTGCATATGGTAGCTCATTTCATCCTCATGATAACACTGTATCAAGTACTGATAACAACGCTGGACCATGGGACATCCTCACCAATATCCCAATAAGGCATCTTCCAACAGCTCAGGGATGCTTTAATGGCTACATGGCCTATCTGAATACAAAATAAATCAATCAGTGTCCCTAAACAAGCACCCAATTAAATCTTAGCTAGGCACACTAATAATAATATCAACTATCATAGACTCAGTGCTTACTCCATCCTAGGTTTGTGCTAAAGGCTTTCTGTATACCCAATTCATCTTTATAGCAATCTGTGATGGAAGGGGTTGTAATCCTTGTATTATAGATGGAGAACCCAAGGCTCAGAGAGGTTGAATGACTTTTCCCAAGGCCACACAGTAAGTGGAAGAGCCAAGATTGGACTCAGGACTATATGATCCTAATGTCTGACTTTGTTTCTGCCTATATCTCATTTTACAGAGTGACTGGGGGCATCAGTATCTTCTTTCCTTCCTATTCCAAGGATTGGGACAGTCCCAGATGAATGCCTGGGAAGTAGTCAGTCTATGGTCATAGGCTCCTATATTCCAGAAGCATAATGGCTCCTGCTACTGATTCAGTCTGATCTCAACTCTCCTGGAAATGCAACTCCCCAGACTATTAATGGTTGTAGGTTGGTTTGGCTGGACACACTACCAGGATTTGAGCATCATGCTTGCCTTTTGAACTCTTACAGCATTTAAGATGCAGCTCTTGGCACTTTGTATTTGCCTGTATTACAGTCAGTTGAGCCCTTGGCATCTGCCCTACTATTCTGTAGGCACTGTAGCACACCCCAAAGGATGTTGCCAAGAGTATGCAAATAATAGGTGCTCAACAAATGAGCCCTCCAGTACCACATTGACTTTAATTTTCAGGGTCAAGCTTGTCTGGCAGGAGCTCCATGTATCAAACATTCTTCATGAGCAGCCTGCATTTGAGGGTCCATCCCTAAATGTCCTTCCTACTCAAGCCCAGTGCTGAAGAAGACAGACTTTATGCCGGCTCTCCCCCTGGTGCTCCTGGATAGAAGGCTCACCTGGTTCCCACCACACCAACCACCAGCACCTTGGCCTCCACTGCAGAAAATTACAGAAGTTATAATGAGGAGGTCCTGGTAAAAGTTCATGGGTTCAGGCCAGGGAAGTGGCTGCCACTTTGGCTTCCCAACATTCTCTGGGGCCAAAGGTTGTGAGCTCTGCAAAGCAGGATAGCCCTTTAGAAATGCAAAGCCTGCAAGTTGATGAATGGCTATACTTTTGTGCAAATCAAAGAGCAAAAATGTGAGTGTACATGTGTATCTCTTAAAAACTGTTCTGTGAGGTAGAGGCCTGATGCAACTTTTCACTGGTTATACTGGGTGGGGAATCCCACCCAGGCATGCAGTGACTTAGACCCTAAGTTCCATAGTTGTGGGGAAGGGACAGACTGTTGCATGACCACAGAGGGCCTTTATGGAAAACCTGAGGACTCCCTTCTGCTGCTGTCCCTTCCAGGGAGTCTTTCTGATCACTTCTCCCTCACCCCCAGCCCCTGGCTGCCACCATTCTTCTTTTTGTCTCTAAATTTGACTACTCTAAGTACCTTATGCAAGTGTAATCATATAGTATTTGTCCTTATTTTCCTTAGCATAATGTCCTCAAGATTCATCCATGTTGTAACACCTGTTAGATTCCCATCCTTTTTAAGGCTGAATTATATTCCATTGTGTGTATAGATCATATTTTATTTTTCTGTTCATGTGTTGATGGACACACAAGTGAGGTTTTAAGTTCCATAAGGATCGCTTCTTGGCCTTTTGGCTAAGATCAAGGGTAGCTTCATGAGGGTGTAGTCTTCTTCTCTTTCCACATGCATGCAGCCAATTGCACATCCTTTCACACATTATGTAGTCAGGATGCACATGTGGAACATGTACAATGTACTAGGATCTTTATCTGCCTGGTCGATGATAAGAGAAGTCATATAGTGTCCTTGCTCTTCCAGTGACCACAGACCCGACAGGGAATGAGTACTCTAATTAGGGCACAGTGAGGGCTTGTAGAGGAGGGGTGGTTAATTCCTATGGTGGGAGAAACAGGAGCGTGTATCAGGAAACGCTTCACAGAGGAGGCAACATTTGAGCTGTCTCATGATAGATCAGTAAGTGATTCGCAGGCAAACAAGCCTTGGGGGGCATTTTAAATAGGGGAGCAGCAAAGGTGTGGGGGAGCAGCAAAGGTGTTGGGGAACAGCATGGGTACAGGCAGTGCCGGTGACTGGGGCATGGAGGTGGCTGAGAGGAAGGCACAAGAGAGATGAGGCTTCAGGGGCAGGAGGAGGCTACATTAGTAAGGGGTATTGTTCACCATACAAATGGGCTTTAGAGTGTGATAAAGGAGCCAAGCCCAGAAAATCTCACTGGAAATTTCCAGGGAAAGAGGAATTGAAAACATGCTACATCTTCTCCTGCATGGGATGGTAGACTATTTCAGGAGGCATGATGTTGGACAAAAATGATTTTCAAGGTTACCACACCTCTTCCCCTTGGTGATCCCTGGCCTGAGGAGAATAACTGTGTTTCTAGCTTGAGCCCATGTGAGGAGATCTTAGAGGTACCAGCTGTGTTCAGTGCAGGCTGGTGCTGGTATTTGATAACTAAGGAGAACTACCGAGGTATGTGCTCAAAAAACCACAAGCTCAAAAATGCCCAAACACTTTGGGCTGAAGCATTGTAGATAAGAGAGTCAACTTTAGCTTTCAGCTTAGGAGGAAGCAATATACCCACTGAATCTGAAATGCTGCCCAACTGAACAGTTAGGAGCAACCTGGGACTTTCTGCAACTTTCCTTAGGAAAGGAGAGGAGACCTGAACTTGAGTCAAGACAGCCGATCCAGATCCTGATTCTTTCAGTCACCAGCTATGTGACCTGGGAAAAATTGCTTGACTTCTCTGAACCATTTATCTCATCTATAAAAGAGGCATTACAAGACCCATTTTGCTTATTTTTCATTAGAAATTTAGGAATGACACAAATGAGTAAAAGAGTGTAGGTGATTGTGTCTGTGAGGCATTGTCATCATTCTGAATCCCCTCGTCTGGTGCTGACATGAGCTATGCCCTGGAAATGACAGGATAGGTGGGAGGGGGGCTCGCTGAATAGAAGAGAGAAAAGTATGAAGGGAGGTGAAAGAGTTGTGCTAGGACTCCAGGGGTACAGATATGGCTGAGAAACCCCAACGTTTGGTGTTGGTAGCAGGAATTTACTCAGGGATATCCTGGTGATGGAGCCTGGACTGAGAACTCATGAGGGGTAACTCTGCCGAGGACATGTCTTTCTGGGAAGAAGTAGCAGAGGTCACTGAGAGTTGCTGCCATGCCAGGCAACCCCAGGAACAGAGCATCAGATTTGAATTCAGAAGGAAAGCTGGAGGCCGAGTCCTGGCTCTACCCCTTGGTGCTACACAACTCCTCTGTGCAGGGCTCCTCATCTGTCAATTTGAAATAATACCTATTTACTTGGTGGGCATTAAATGTGAAAGTGCTGTTTAAGCTATAGAGATCTGAAGAAATGTTTGATTCTTGTATTGCCCTTCCCATTCACACAGTTAAAAGATGGTACTGTCTTCACAAAAACATCACAGCTACTCTCACCAATTCTGGGTCCTGGGGCCAGCCCATCCGTCACAGACACTTTGCTTTTTGCCAGCCTTAGCTGCCCAGTATGCCTGTAAAAGCTAAGAATACGTTATAAAACTGTTATAAGATTTTATGAGCCCTCTTTCCTTCCCAGGGACCGATCTTGGTGCTGTGAATCATACCAGCATCTGTATGTGGGGCTCTGAGTGTGGGTATAGAGAAGGAGAGCAGATGAGATGGGAGAGGTGGCTTTGTAGGGGTATTTGGAGCAGCAGGATTGTGTTGCCTCAAAAGGGCTCCAGCTCTAGGTGACCTTGCCTGACTCTCCTGCCACTTCTGTTAGTTGGGTCATTTGGTCTGGCCCAAGAAACAGGAAGGAAAAAGAGAACAAGAGGGGAACAAAAGAGAACAAGAGAACAAAAAGATGTATCGGTACAATAGAAAAGTTTGGAGTCGAAAGGATCTTGGTACCTCTCATCTCCTCCATATTCTGAGCCTTAATTTTGCCATCTGTAAAATGGGAATAATTATAGTACTAAACCTACAGGGTTGTTCAAATAAAATAATAGAGGTAAAGTGCCTAGCAAAATGTCTGTAACAAAGTGCTCAATATATGCTGAATATTACTATTTTTGCACAGTGTTTAGTAAGTCGTTAAGTGCCCAATAAATATGTTCTGAATGAATAAGTGAATGTGTGAATAAACAAATGCACAAAGTGAAATAGTTCAAGAAGATGAAAAGAGAAAGAAATCCTTGCTCAAGTTACCTCCTCCTGTAACCCTCTCTTAGGCTCTCTCACCTCTGTTTTCAGTACCTAGAAATTGAGGATTTGGGATTAGTCTACCTTCATGGTCTCTCCCAACTCTCATGTTGGAAGCTTCTTGATTAATTACTTAATTCATCCCTTTACCCATTATTCATTGAGCATCTATTCCTGCTAACCAGTGTTCTATTTACTGTGACAAAAATGCACAAAATTCTCACCTGCTTGACACTTACTTTTTCGTGGTGGCAGAAGTGAAACACACATAACACATTGGATGAATAAGCTAGATGTTGTTAAGTTCTGTGGAGAACTGGAGAGCAGGGTGAAGGGATGATGAGTGCTAGGAGAAAGGTATTACAGTTTTCAGTAGGGAGGTCAGGTCAGGGTAGGTCTCTACCAACGTGGTGCTGTTGGGTCAAAGGAGATGAAGAAGTGAGTCATACTGATATCTAGGGAAGTCCAGATAGAGAGAACAGCCATCAAAGGGCTCTGAGGTAGGAGTCATCTGACAAGGCAAAAGAATAACAAGGACTACTCAACCCTATACTCACTGAAAAAGAGAGCAAAATATGAAATGTATTTCTCTTAGTTGGCCAGAGAAACACTCCAGCTGTGGTCCATCATCCCTCTTTCTGACCTATGTACCCCTGTTCTCCTGCCCCCAGTCTCCCTTTGTCCTGTCCTGGTCAAGGCTGTCTTGCCTGAGAATAGATGTGTTGAGAAAGTTTCTTTTTAAATTGAATAATTTAAATGTCATCGATTATTCTTTTGGGTAAAAACAAGACATCAGATCTTTGGTTGGGCAGGAAGGATTAAAGAGCATCTTAATCTGGAAGAAAGAAGCAGGTGAAGAAGGGCTGAGGAAAACAAGATGGGCAAGGTGACAGAGCTGGCTCCTGCTAATTCTGCCTGGTGCTGGGAAGGGCACTGGCCTGGGAGTCAGGACACCTGGTTCTAGCTGTGCTCCTGCCAGCAGCATGCTGGGAAACCTTGCTCAAGGCATTCTACTCTCGACCTTTGTTTCTTCTTCTTTATAATTTGGGAGTGTTGAACTTTGAGATATGTAAAATTCTTCAAGTTCAGAGGGCTTATGTCCATCTTTTCCATAAGACTGTAAACTCCTGGAAGTGTAAGTCTGACTTATCATGAATTCTCAGCATCTGTATCCCAGGGACCATATGGTATGAATAAATGAAACGTATGGCCTTAGGAAAAGGGGCTTCCCTATAGCCTGGGGCCTCTGTCAGGTAGGCCTGCACTAGGAGACAGACTTAAACATGAGCCCTTTGCTTGCTCTGGCCTTAGATAACTTGCTCCACTGAGGAGTGACCCCTTCAGCCCACGGGACCTTCTATTAAGGTATAGTTGATGGGAGAAATCATCCTGTTTACTTTTCATTAGCTTCTCTCAGGTGGACTGAATATAGGGGGAGAGGATGCTGGGAGCTAGTTCGATGGGTCGATAGGCCTGGGTCGGCCTCTGTTTCTCTGAGAGGTTTTCTTGGGCCAGTTTACATTACTTTCCTTACTCATCTTCAGTTCAAAGCCATGCCTCCTTACGCCTCCCAGCCCTCAGGCCTGGGGGTCTCCAGCCTTGCTTACTCTGGCCTCACTTGGATGCTGGCTGCCCTAATAAAGGGAACCTATGTTCCTGCATGCATTCCAACAGACCTCCAGAGTGAGGCCCTGTTGGTTGCTTGGAAGGCCCGAATTGCCCTGCTACTGATCTGCGATGGTAATTCTGAAGCAGCCATTGGTGCTCTGCCAAACTGAACCTCATCCTCTCCCAAACTGAACCAGTGGCCAGTGGTAGGGATGTGGAGGTTATGGAGGAACAGTTTTGATTGCCAGAGTCCCTGTGAAGTTGCAGTGTTTGTCAACTCTGCATGGCGCTGCTGAGGTTCTTGGGGATGGAACCTCTGAACCTCCATCCTCCTTAGCTGTGGCAACAGAGAGGATGACAAACAAGGTGAAGGGGAGTCTCACTCTTTGTCCTGACTGGTTGACAAGGTTGGGGGGGGGTGGGATTATAAAGTGGACTCTTCATCCAGGATCTGCCAGTGTCTTTCTGATCAAGGAGCTGAGGGATTGCTGGTGACTTGAAAGTGATGTTTCAGGCTGTCGTGCCAAGAGAAGTCCCTTCCCATGGGAAAATAGTTCAAGGACTGGGTCACATCCAAGCAGAGAGAGGGCCTGAGATGTTGACTTGAAAAAAAAAATAATGAGTGTAAAGAAGATAATAAAAACTAGTTTTAGCACCTTCCTTTCATGTCCTCAGTTCCATGCAGAGAAATCACTCAAGCCCCCCAAAAGGCTGGGAGATACAGTGTGAAGATGCTGGGCCTGGAGCCTTAGGTGTTCCAACGACAACCTGTGAGAACTCTGAGGAGTTCTTTACATCCTCTGATTCTTGGTTAGCTTATTCGAAAATGGGAATTCCAACAGAACAGGGAAGGTGAGAGAATTATGTGAGAAAGCAGATGTGAAAATCCTTTATAAACCATAAAGCACTAGCAAAAGTTAGCTGTAACAGTTTTGTTCACTTTTAGCAGCTGCCAATAAGTAGCATTTCAAATCAAGGTTTATAATACAAACAAGGTTTTTCTACCTCCCTCAAAGAAGCCACCATAAGCTCTGCCCAAAAAGCCAGTGAGCACTTAGAGGATTTAAAGAGCTCCTCAGTTTCCTCCCAACACCAGCCTATACTCATCCCCCCTACCCTTCCATCTCCTGAGGCCTTAGACAAGTGACTTAATCTCTCTTAAGTCTTGTTAGCTCTCACATAGAATTCACTGGGACATGCATTCTTGTTATCTTCTGCACTTCTCCATTTCTTCCTCATCCTCTCCCAAACTTTTTCATCTTTCTGTGGCCCTAAATCTTCTCTTTACTACCTTGAGTCACACATCTCCTTTCTTCATGTTCTTTGCAGGTTTTGGTCAGATGGATCTATTTTTTTACCCTCAAGAGATGCCCCTGAGAATTCTTTAAGCCAAAGGGAGGGGGAAAGGATCTCAGGTATTTTGGGCACTAGAGGTGATCAGACAGATAATTGTGCAATTATCTGATTATCTGATTAGCAGTAATTTTATCATTCTGGCAATTTCCTTTTAACAAGAGCCTCCTATAAAATAATAAGCAGGATTTTGCCTTCTTCTCCCCTCCCCCCAACCTTGTTGTTGTTTTGTTTGGAGTATCTGTCATCAGAAATTTGGTTGGCATCCACATGCTCCTTGAAGAAGCGAGGGGTGGAGAGACACCAGAGGCAGGGCTCCTGGGGAAGGGAATCTGCCAAGTTCTCCTCAGCTCCTGCCAACACAGAGCGCGGGAGGCATCGAGGGGGATGAAGCCACTCAGGTCGTCAGGGACTCGTCTCCGGTTTCTGGAGCTACTTCCCCTGACTTCCCCCAACTCAGTACCCAGGCCGCCAGGAACGAACACTCAGAAAGACGCCAGAGGCTGGAAGGGTGCGGTTGGACTCACACGGGACTTAAGTCACTGAGGTGCAGGGGGCAGCGCTCGGTCTCCCCTGGCCCAGGGTCAGGGCTGGGCACCACACTCACCCCCCATTCACTCTCTGGTGGGCTGTGGCAGCGAGGGGGCAAATACCCACAAGGCCTTGTGAAAATTCCCTGCGATTTCTTCTTCTTTCCCTCCTACATGTTCCCTGATTCGGACTCGGTTGTGTAAGCAGCGCAATGTAACCTGCAGGGACCCGTAATTGCTCTGGAGCAGCCTGGGACTTTGCAAGGTAAGCACACCAAGCTCTCCTTCCCGCCTCTGGGTGAGCCTGGCACGCCTGGCGCCAGTCCCCACCGCGGTTGATATCCTGATCAGCCGGAGCGGGGAAGGGGGTAGGGGTGGGCGGAGGTGGCGGGGCTGCGCCTGGCCAGGTGGGGCGAGCTTAAGCTCCAAGCAGCTGAGGCAGCAGCGATACGCTAATGGGTCGGGTGGGAAGGAAGAACTGGTGGGACTGCAGTTACCTGTGGCTGGACAGGGGCCACCTTGCCATGCCCCCCGGCAGAGGACCTTAGGGGACAGGGGATCCTCCCGTCCATTTTCTCTGGTGGAGAGATGCCTCATTGATGAGCCTTGTCATCATCCTTCAAGTGTAATTTTTTAAAATTGCAAAAATCTTACAGAGCTATTAACCTCAAAAGAGTTTAACATATGGCAGACCGAGTTTCCCTCTTACCCTAATTATAAGGCTTGCAGTAATGGGGCTGTCTTTTAAGTTACAGCTGCTGCGCTTTTGGCTTTCGCTAACATTACATCCTATTAAAGAGCTACGTTAAATGCATGCAAATTGCTGGAGCAAGGGCCCTCTCCCGACCAATGAGGGGGACCGACTGCAGCCGAGGCTGCCATACCGAGGGTCAGACTCACCCTGCTGCGAGCGCCATATGATCTATCAATCAAACTCCTCTCATTAATTAACTAATTCATTAAATATCTTTATATACGAAGGCCCGGCCAGGCGGAACATTGTGTTGACAGGGACGTCCCGTCAGCACTTACTCTCCTCACTCCTCCTCCCCTCTCTCCCAACCTGATGACTAACAGAGGTCAACTTCCCAGGGTCTGCAGGGAATAGAAGCAGTCACTGTTCTTGCCCACCTCTGGGGTGCCCTCCTTTGGCCTCCAGCGCAGGACTCCCCTCCCTGCCCCCCACCCTCCGCCCCCGGGCCCCATACCCACATTCTGACCCCCTCCTGGGTATGGTTGTAACTGGCTGTGTATGGGTCTGGTGCCTGGGTTTCCGGTACTCCTACAGGGCCGGGACTGGACTTAGCCTGGCTCATCCTGCAACCCCAGTGACCAGCACAGGGCCCAGTACATGGCAGATGCTCTAAATGTTTCTGGAAAGAAGAAGACAGGCTATGTTGGAGTGCTTTCCTCTCTCCAGTAACTCAGCACCGAGGAGGCCTCCTTTTGCAATGCCCTTAGGGCCTGTCCAACAAGATCAGGACAGCCCTGTGAGTAGATGACATGCCTGGAGAGCAATGGTGGAGGAGGGATGGTGGTGCTGGAGGAGGGACAGTGATGAGGAGAAAGGAACTTTTGAAGTTCAGAGTTAGTAAACCACATGGAGCCACAGTACTCAGACACTAAAGTAAACTCTAGCAAGAAGAATGAGGCTGTGTCATTCTATGAACAAAAGAAAGATGCTTTAGAATGGATGGTGGGCTTCCTTAGTTATTTATATGTATATATTTGTTGTGTGTGTGTGTGTGTATATATATATATATATATATATACACACACATATATATATATACACGCACACACATATACAGGGTGGGGCAAAAGTAGGTTTACAGTTGTTCTTATGGAAAATAATACAATAATTAATAAAAATAGTACAAGAATAAACTCTGTTTCATGTACTCACAACTGTAAACCTACTTTTGCCCAACCTGATATATATTTCCTATATTATCTCATTTAATGTTGACATCAACTTTGCCTGGTGGCTATTTTTACTTCTAGGCTACAGGAGAAGAAACAGAGGCTCAAAAAGGGTAAATAACTTATTCAAGGTCAAGTGATAGAGACAGAATTCAAACTTAAGCTGGCCAGATCCAGAGGCCAGTGCCTACATTGCTTCATCAGCCTGTAAGAAATTGCTTGAGAGATCAACAGATGTGCTGTTCTTCTTGGTTGCTTGCTGTTCCCTTTTATTCACATGATTGTCTTTCCTTATTTTGCAGCAGCCACTGTCACCACTGTCTTCTCTGCTGGACTAGTGTGCTATTGCTCTATGTTTGGGAGAATGGAGATGACAGCACACCCCAGGATAAAGGCTATGGCTCTTGGCTCTCGACTGTGGTTAGAATGCATGGAGTGATATTCTATACAGAGCACCTCTGGCAGACCTCAAAGTAATGTGTCTGCAAAGACCTGGGCCTTCAGCAGCTAGGTACCAGCAGTGGGGATGGCATGGGCATCTCCAAGTCAGCTCCTGGAGAATACTCCTCTACCAGACTCTGGTCCCTATTAGAGAGGGCAATCACAGGTGAAGGCTCCAAGTCAAAATAAAGAGGGTTTATGCAGTGTTAGCTGTAATTCCTGCTATTCAGCTTATGCAAGTTTCCAATCCACCCAAATGAAGTGAGGTGTGCAGGCAACTTCCAAAGCCTCAGAAGTCCTGGGTACAATAGAGATCACAGGATGAATTGAGGGACATATGCCCAAATCCTTTTGTTTACCCTTTCTCCCTGCTGTTCTTCACCTCATGCACTCTCTTGCCCTTCTGAGACGTGTGCTAATGGACTTTGGCTATTAGCACCTGTGAGGTTGGGCACCAAGCTCACCATGGGCCTCTATAGCTTCTTCTGGCCACCTCAGTTCCCAAGAATAGTTTTGGAATGGGGTGTGCTGTGCTAATGGGGTTTAATGGTAACCTTGGAATCAATTTTCCCTCCCAGAAGAAAATTCTCCCAGCTTAGGCTGCACAGACTGTAATAGTGAAAATGGCTCTAGATTTGGAAAATTGGCACGTTGTAGTCCAACAAGGCAATTTTTGAATTGTTCCATGCAGCTGTGCGCCTCTGGATGCTATGCTGCTCGAGTCCTAAAGCTGTAAGAGGGAGAGCACTTTCCAGCCAAAAACAGCTCTAAGGTGGCTTTTTCTTCTCCCACCCTGGCTTGAATTTATTTGTTCGTTTCTTTTTGTTTTTGTTTTTGTTTTTGTTCACCTGCCCCAAATCCTTAGAGCTTTGGCCTCTACCTTAGCAGCTGCCAGAGCTATTGGACAAGGAAAGAGTGTCATGGTTTCCTGTAGAACCTCACTTCTGAGGGCAAAGGGCCTGGGAAAGAGGGTTACCTGAAGGCCATAGGTCTGTGCACTGGCTAAAAAGAATGGCCGGGAAAGCTCAGGATCCCTGTTTCCAACCAACTTTTCCTGGCCACTGTCAAAGCTGGGCCTTTCTTGATGAAAAACCCAGAAAAGGAAGTGTGTGTGATCATTGTGCAAGGCATTTGACTTTGGTGAGCTGTATTTTCTCTATTATAAAAGGCAAACTATTTTGTCTTGTTTTCGTAAACATCAAAGTGCAAAGTAAGGAAGTCATCTTAGGATAAAAATGTATGATCTGTATTTCAGGCAATAGAACCATAGAATGGGAGAACTGCAAGGCAGTTTACCAATTACTTAGTAAATATCCTCCCTGTACAGATGGGGAAATGGAGACTGCCAAAGGTCACACATCTGGTTGCTGGAGAAGAATTTGCTCCCACTATACCGTGCTCCAAGCTTGTTGGGTAATGATCTGAATTGGGCATAGTCTGATTTCTCTGTTCCACAGGGCCACAGCTCTCTTCTCCAGCTTATTTAGCTTATTCCCCCTTCTGTGAGTTCTCTTAATGGTGGGCTCTATTTGCTGACTCAAGATTAGACCATGCAATGTGTTCAAATGGAACATGGAACAAGTGCTAGCCTAGTGTTGGCCTTCCAGCTGGTCTCCCTGCTGCCCACCTTGCTCCCCTCTAATCCATTTCCCTCAATATATCCTGTGATCTCTGTCATGCCCATGGATCATCCCATTCCCTTACTTCTCTGGATATAGTTCAGGCTCCTTTCTGTGGCTTATCATGTGCTTCATGCTATGACTTGTGCCTATTTCTCCAGCCACATATCTCACATCTCACAACCATTGCTTTTCTCTTTACACCACCTTATCTTCACCTCATTATCCCTAGTTTCCTGAAGATATTTTCTTCATTTCCTTAAATGCATCTTGCCGTCATTCACTTTTGCATCCCTCAATTGTCTTTGCACATTCAATTATATATCCTCCTAGAAGTCTCTCTACCCCAACCTGTCCCTCTCATTTCCACCTCTCTTCACCTGGATAGCTCTGACTCATCTTTCTGTTTCACCTGAGACAAAGTTTCTCTTCTCAGAGCCCTGCAGTCTGGATTAGGGACTCCTCCTACGGACTCCTGTGGCACCCTTTATTTCTCCTGTGCTATTCCTTACCACTCTGTATTGCAATTGCCTGTTGATCAATCTGAATCTTCCATTAGAATGTAAGCTCCAGGTGGGCAGGGTCATATTATGTTGACTGTTTTATATCCAGCACTCTGAAGACCGCCTGGCTTATGACAGGCACTCCATGAGTAGTTGAATGACCTATACAAATTATGCTATTAACATAAAATAACGACAGCTGATATTTAGAGAGTGCTTTCATGTCCTAGAAACTATGCTCAGTGCTTTATGTGCATCATCTCATTTATTGTAGTTCTTTCTTTTTCTTTTTTTGAATCCTCACCCAAGGATACATTTATAGATTTTAGAGAAAAAGAGAGAGAGAGGAAGAGAGAAACATTGATGTGAGAGAGGAACATTGATCCATTTCCTCCTGTATGCACTTTGATCAGGGACCCAACCCGCAATGTAGGTATGTGCCCTGACCAGGAATTGAACCTGTGACCTTGTGGTGTATGGGACAATGCTCCAACCAACTGAGCCACCAAGCCAGGGGAAATTTATAGTAGTTATATGACTTGAATGAGACCAGAGACACAGATTATAATCCTAGTTCTGCTGCCAGTTGACTATGTGACTTTTAATGATTATCATGGTTTCTTCATCTTCAGAATGAAGGCGGGAAGGGGACAGGCTGAACTTAATTTCTCAGTTCTTTTACCTAGGCAAAGATGGAGTCAAGAGTTAGTCCACGTGGGCTTAGGGAAATCAACCCTCAGGCCTGAGAGAAGCAGCAGACACAAAAGGTCAACTTGCTAGTCTGGGAGCAGGAGGAGAGGGATATGGCCCAGAGGCTGTGAAGAGCAGCAGGTTGCTGTCTCATGCTGTGGTAGAGCTTCAAAATAGAGGAGCCTGCTGCTAGCTGAGTCATTAATGCTGGTTCCCTTGCCATCACCTCGAGCATTGTCTGATTTAAGTGTAATAGCTTGTTTGGTGGATTTTGGCTTCTATAGTAATCCCCCTAAGAGTGAAGTGCTGCATTCAGTGCCGAGAGCACGGGCCTTTGTGTGCTGATGGCTGGGCCTCGGCTGAACGGCTGAACGTGTTTGGAGTTGGTTATCAAAGGGGTGGATAAATTAGAGTGCAGGGTTGAAAAGAGAGGAAGAGGGTGTCCTTTCATGAGCAGGGCTGAGCACTTAGGCAGCTGACTTGGGCCCTGCTGCCCCAAGGCCGTCCTTCTTGCCTTTTGGCAACGGTACAAGCAGGCCTGGCTATTCCTGGCAGAGCCCAAACTCTGAGATCCAACCAGGCTCTGGGGCACAGTAGGAGGGATGGCAAGTGATGTCTATAACAGAATGGCCTCCAGTGCCTAGAAGAGGACTGCAGGGAAACTGGGGAACACAGCACTTGCCCTCTTTGTCCTCTTCTCCCTTGCAGCCCTGTTTAGATAGTTGTACAAGCCTTAACCCCCAACCCCCTGGATTTATTGAAATCATGTTCTCATGGTGCTGAATGTTCCAAGGTACCTCTTTAGTGTTGTGAACGCTATCTAGGGGCTTGGATCCTTCTCTTTATGGACACCACCCCCATCTGCCTCCCTCCAGCCGCCAACATATGGCTATGAGCTGGTTCTCAGGAGAGTTTTATGAAGTGCCCTAATCAGTGAGGTCCTGGGCGCTTGCCTTTCTCTATGGACATGGCTTATTATGTACTGATTCAGCGGGCACATCAGCCAGCTGAGCCATAGGCAGAGCTACTTAAATAGTAAGTTGCACAGAATGTCTGGGTTTTTCCTGCAAGATTAACTCTATTATTCAGTGGGCCTTTTACCCTCCCCCCATCAGTGTCCTGGATCCCCCATTGACAGGTTCTTACTCAGTGGATCTTGATCAACAGGATCATTCCTCAAGGAAACAGAGACCTGCCTTCTGATTTCCCATTAGTGACTAAATTTTAACAACATCTTAAGTGCATATAATTTTAACAACATCTTAAGTGTATATCATTTTCCAGCTGGAAGGAACATGAGACATCAAGCTGTAGACCTATTATTAAAACCTGTTTGGAGTTGCAGATGTTTTAAAGAATTGTCTGAAAGTTATGACATACAAAAATTTAACGGCCATTTCAAGGAGTTCATGCCCTCCAGATCTATGTCTACGTCTTGCCTTGGCTGTACATTTGAATCATCTGGGAGCTTCTATAAATTTCCAGAGGCCTGGGCCTTAATACACAGAGTCTCTGATTCAATTGGTCCAGAGTGGGTCTGGGCATCGGTGCTTTTTTCTAAAACATTCTAGGAGACTCTGATGCAACCAGGATTGAGAATCATTGCCCCAAGGCTTCTTAGACATGCCCTCCCCCAAGATTAAAAACCCCAGCTGTGGACAGCCAATGCCTGCACAGAGAAGCTCATAGGAAGGCACATGCTGGGGCCATCGCAGGAACGGGTTAGACACCAAGAGCAGATATGTCATTTTGCCCACTGTGTTTAAAATCCTTCTTTCCTCACCCCTTGAGGGCGTGCTTCCTTGGTGTTGACTTAAAATAATTTAAGCACACCACAGTGGGGAGGGAGCCTGGTTGCCTTGATGTGCTTCTGTCATTTCAAGGAGCTCAATAAAAATTTAGTTTTGGTGTTTGCTCAATGTAACTTCTGCATAGAAGTCTTATGTCGCAAACCAGATTTCTTTTTTCATCTGGTCACCCCTGGGGAAATTGTGTATTTGAAATTCAAACAATATTTGGGCAAAGAGAATTTCTCATTATATGCAGTGGAGAAGGCCAATGGGAGGAGAGCACAGAGAAATGATTGAGTGACATTTCTATTTGCTAGTTTGACTTTTCCACCAGTGGCACCCGTGCACTGGGGCTGCCAGAGAACTCGAGCTTCCAGGTGTGGACTGGAAATGCCAGACCCCTGGAAAAAATCATCTGGAGGAGAAAAATGTGAGTGGGCTAGACACAGATTTGAAGAGTTAATGTAACCCCAAGCTGATATCGATAGTAGCAGTGAGTGTAAGACAGGGAAAGAATTCTGTGTTTTGCACTTCTCTCTAGGGAGCAGATTGTTTGAGTTCTATACTCTCAATGTTGAAAGGAACTCAGAAATCATCAGGGCCTACCGTCTTTGTTAGGTGAATCCCTGCTATAACATCCTGACACTAGTCAAGCATTGAAATTAATTCATATATTTAGTCATATATTTATTGAGCACCAACAATATCTGGCACTTGGCAAGGTATGTAGGGGAATTCAGAGACTGACAGATAATGCCAGCCTTTAAGTAACTTACAGTTTCCTGAGGGCCCGAATGGCTACAATGTCAGGGAGACGGGTACATGCTGTGAAGGCAGGAAACTGAGGGGAAGAAAGGCAACCTTGATTGCAGTCCATTAGGAGCTAGGGACTTTGCCCAAACTACTTCTTTTAATCATTATAACAACTCTTGAAAATAAGTACTGTTATCATCACCCCCCTTTTTTATAGACAAGGAAACTGACAGTCAGAGAGGTGAGTTTGCTTTCTTAAGGTGGCAGAGCCAATAACGAGAGTGAGTGTGTTAACCCAGCATTTTCCAGGACAATGCAATTGCTACTGTAACAATCTGCTTTCCTAAGAGGAGTTCAAGAAGCATAAAGACTGGTTTTGGGCTGGGGTAGGAGATGAGCAGGGAGGGGTGTAAGCAGGCATAAATGGGGTGGTAGATGGTACACTGAGAACAAAGCTATCCAGGCTGGACAGTCCTCTGGTGCTGGAGAGGGGCAGAGGGAGAAAAAGTAGTACCTTGGGTTGGAAGGTGGGGGTAGAGATGACAGAGTACTAAGGTGGGTTAACACAGATTTTTGAGGTCACTGAAACTGAGGAGTTAGGATTTGTGGTGGGATAGGTAGTGAGAAGCTTTTAAAAGATTCTGAGAAGAGAGGGAAGATAGGCATTGCTACTCTTGACTTAGGAATAGGAGTGGAGATTCTGAATCCTGGTTCTGTCATTTCCTAGCAGATTAGTTAACCTCTCTGTGCCTCAGTTCCCTCATCTATAAAATGGGAATGATGAGTAGTACTTACCTCATGGAGTTGTTGTGAGATCAGATAACTAATGTATATGGAGTGCTTAGAATAATGCCTGGCACATAGTAAACTCTTCTTAGATGTTGGGTACAATTTTTGCCCTTTGGGAATTTAATTCTGATAATGATGTAGATAACAAGGGTTGAAGAGGACAGAGATAGAGGTGTGGATGTTAGGAGGCTATTGTAGTATCTGGTCAAGAGAGTCTAAGCGCTTTGCCTTGAGCGGTACTGATGGACTGGTGAGGGGGTGAGAAATGGGGGAGGTGGAATCAGTGTTACTTTGTTTCTGATTGGTGGTGGGGTACACTCAGGGGTCCTCTAAGGTCACTCTCAGTTCAGGGAAGAGCAGTGCCAGCCATAGAACTCAGGGCATGGGGAGAAGTTGCAGGCGAGTGGGGCGAGGTGAGAGGTTTCGCTTAAACCTGTGTTAAACCAGAGTGAGAGGCAACCACAGAGCCAGAAAAGGAGAGGGGAGGGCAGTCTAGCCTTGCTCCTTGCTGGATTCTGTGCGGCTGCTCTGCTTCGTTGTGCCCCCTGGGTCTTGGGAAGCCTGTCTTCATGCTGCTCCCGTGCTCCTGTCTCCACTGAGCCTTTCCCAGGCTCCCCACACATGCCCTCTGCAGCCACTTCCCCAAATGGCAGGGCACAAGGATCCTGGGTGCCTCTCAAAGCAGGCCCTGTGTCCTGCCATTGCCTTGAGGGGCTGGGTGGGAGGGGTGAGTGGGCAGAATGCCAGGCTCTATGGACTAGGACGTAGAGGGATCATTTGGGGCAAGGTGGTAGGGAGAAGTAGGAAACAAGTGTTGTGCTTTGGGAGGAGAAAACTGATGAGTGATTAGCTTTGGGGCTTTCAAGGGCTTTCTGCTGCCACAAGAATCCCTTGATGTGGGCCCAGTGCCCTTTTGAACTCCCTGGGCCTGTCCGATGACATAGTGGGGGGTGGTGGGTACCTGCTGACTGTCTGCAAGGGACGTGAAGGGAGGCTGGATGGCCTCCGGTGACTACAGGTGCTCAGCCTGGAACCCCAGCCCCCCATAAGCCATTTGATCTCAGCCCACCTGTCGACCATGTTGCTGCTGCTACCACCTTGGCTATAGCTTCATATGATTCCCTGAGTTGCACATCAGGAATCCAGAAACAAGAAGGCCTGAACTGAAAGGTGGGAGGTGAGGAGATATCTTATAACAAAATCACCAGTGTGCTGCCAACCAGCCTCTCTGTCTTCTCAGAACAGACTTCAGACTGGTTGCAGCATGTCAGGCCAGGCCTGCCTGGGCATGGTAGGGGGTCCTGTGGGCAGACAGAGTCAATTACCCGGAAAAGTTTCACTTAACCTCCCCTGCTGTTTACAGACCTTGCCCTGGCCTCTGCACCTTCATTGGCCTTGGCCAGAGCACCGATTGCCTGCACTGGGGACTGCCAACCCCGTCCTAGGACATGTCTGGTGCCACCAGTTCCAGGGGCCTCGTCTCCTGCCCTCATCGGCTCTAGAGCTGCCTGTTCGGCCCTTGGCCAGTGGGTTTCCATTTCTTCCCCTACAGACCTTATAGGATCATTAGGTGGGAGGGACACTGAGGCTGCCTCATCTCTCATATTAACCTGGAACATGGCCCCCTGCCCTCTTTGGAGCCATGTGGTCCTCATCCTCCTTAGTCATCTGTCCTAGTACGGTGAGTATTTACCATCTGAGTTCTGGAGTCAGACAGATGTGGGTTTGAGCCTGCATCAGCCACATACTTCTGTATGACCTGGCATGTTAATTTAATGTCTTTAAACTTCAGTTTCACCATCTATGATATGAAAAAATATAATAATAATAATAATATATCTCATAGGGTTATTATAAGGAACAAAGAAGATAATGGGTGTCTGGCACAGGCTAAATGATAAACTAATATTCTTTCCTTCCTCTTCCTCTCCTCCTCCTTCTGCCCCTGAATCTTCCTTCACCTCCTCTTCTTTCTTTCCTCCTCCTAGTTATTCCTTTTAAATCCTCACTTGCCAGGAAGTTTATTGTTTTGACTCCTTTCTGCTATAGAAACCTGAATGAATTGGGGGGAAAAACCTAGCCTCTAGGCTTATCTACCAATTATTTTCATACAGAATTTAGTCTACAACTTCAAAATATATCATGTAATTAGGGTTCATTTCCCCCAACTGATTAGTGGACAGGTCAAGGACCTTGGGTTATTTTAAGGTGTAAGGGCCATTGGCCTTTCCTATTTGATCACTGAAGGTTCATATTTCACAGACACATCTTCTCTGTGTACCCTCTCAACCAGCCCAAATGTTCCTTTTTGGTCAGAAACATGCAAAGGTGCAGTTTAGATCTCTGCAAGGAAAATGCGAGGGTGGGCGTAAGCTTTAAACATGTGCCAATGGATGGAAAGCAGAACCCTCAGTCATTTGGTCATTAAGTCACTCAACACAAAATTACTGAGAGCTTACTGTGTGCCTGGAGCTGAAGGTGTAAAGGCAAATAAGACGGCTCAGCTCCTCAACAAGTGTCCAGTCTGATGCGGGGCGGTGTGGATCAGTAGACATACAATGCACTAAATGCTATGACAGAAGGAAAATAACGGAACTGAAGAAGGATTGGAGGGAGTTCTTAGCCTAAATAGGAAGACATATTCCGAGAGAAGTCAGAAACTTGGAAACCTAAACTATCCGTCCGACTTCTGGGAGAGGAGTGGTACCTAAGGAGGCAAGCAACGGACTGCTTAGTGGAATTGACAGCAGGCTGGTGATTTTGTTATCCAGCCACCAATGATCTTTACAATTTAGGCTCTTTCTTGCAATCCATTCATAAAGCCCTTTGTTCAAGGTACCTGTCCTGATGGCCAGGCCATAGTTCTCTCTGCGTGCATCTCAGGTTTGGGGCAGTGTCTCTGATCCATCTCCCTTTCTATGGAAGTAGGTCAGTTATGTGGGACTGGCGATATGTGAACAGTAACTGCACCCTAGCACTACACTAATTGTGCTAGACAGAGCTGTTTAAATACCACCAGACAGAGTATTACTCAAATTAAAATGAGGCCTTAAATGTCATTATTTGTGTCATTATTAATAGCCCCTAATTGTGTTCTCTAATCATCATGAAATTATGTTAGTATTAATATTCACGTCAAAGCTGCCTAGGGAACTTGGAAGATTTAAAAAAAAATTATACCATATGTCAGTTCCCATGAATGTGAAGCAAATGCTGGTTTTAATGTTTTAGCTCAGGCTGGAGATGAGACAGTGGCCTCCACGGCTGGGGACCAGGATGGTCCCTGACTGCAGAGTTCTTCTTAATGTCCACTCTCTGAGTGCTGGCTCCTGGACTCCTCTACCAAGCCAGACCCTTCCAAGCGTTAGTAGAGCCTGATCTTCTGGAATACTTCACAGGTCTTGTGCCAGCTCCTCTTGCTGCTGAGGGGACCAGGATCTGTTCAGACCAGAAAGTGTTTTGTGCCCTGGGGCCCACCACTCCTCCTACTGTCCTGGAGCTTTGAGCCTGCCTATGTCTAAATACCATGATAACAACATGTAGCAGCCCCACTTGTCCTCACTGCCCAGCTGCTCGCAGACTCCACCTCAGTGTACTTGGGGTTCTGCCCAAACTGCCTTTCATGGCTTAGGGAAGTGATCCAAATAGAATAACTTTGAGTTTCCCAGAGAAATTTATTGCAAAATATAAGGTAGTAAGTATGTACATTGTCAAAAAATCTGGACACAGGTGAATCTACCTGTGTCCTCAAGGTTATCTTCATACTGTATAGAATAAAATAGTGTCATTCACATTTTCCATAATTAATGGGCAACCTGCACTTTGCCCTGTGCCAGTCTTGCCTGGAATTTGGAGGGAAACACTGATTTCCTGTACAGGATGGGGGCTCTCTTGGGGGCTTTCTTTTCTTATTGGAGGCATCAGGCATGAGAGCCTCAGTCAGGGGTCAGCTGAGTTGTGCCTCTCCTATGTCACATGTTCCTCTAGTTGAGGTGGTGACAAGGCAGGCAGTATTGGCAATTAGAGTTTCCCTCCCTGTGGGCATGTGTGGGGCGAGTGCCTGGGGACCCCCAGAGGCATCAGCCTCCTGCTGACATCACTCACTGGCTCCTCTTCATTGTTGCTACAACATTCCTCTAGGCTGACTGCTCGACACCTCTGTCATTCACTAATGGAGTCCACGTGACCAAAATGTGTCAGACAAATCTGGGGCAACTGCCTCACTCTCTTCCCAGAGCCCTTGGAATTCTCTGGAACTGAGAATATTCAAATGCCTTTCTTAGTGAAACAGTCAGCTTCCAACCCCCCCAAATATTATGACTTGAGTTAAATATAACCCAGAGCATGAAAATAACAGCATAGCGCAGGGATTGGAGGAGCCATGGAGTGAGCAGCTTTCACACAGTCACACTGTCTGTCACCCTGGGTGTGGTGGGGTGTTCACATATCCCACAGCCACTCAGACAGGAAGCCCCCAAAAACACGTAGAGGACTTGGACTTACTGGGCTGGTGAGTAGCTCCTTTAGCCTGGGTGGGCCTTCAATCTGCTGATTTCTGCATATATTCTTTTTCCCTAGTTAGATGTGGTGTGACTTAAAGGGTGGAGGAGGAACCCTCTTAACTGTGTTGTAGAAATGGAGCCTTGCTGCTTTCTCAGACTTGAAGGGGGATCAGGCAGGAGTGGGATGCTTAGCTATGATTTAGCCTGCTGATGCTATTTTTAAGCTAGAGGGCAAACAACATGTGCACCTTGGTCACTGGACTGACGTTTAACATAACCTAGAAGGGGAAGCTTGACCTTCAGAAGGGGAGGGTGGGCAGGTGTATGGGACCATGAGCCAGGTTATCTGTCCTCCCAGGGGTTTCTCTTGTAACCGCATACATAACTGTATGGTGGGAACTCAGTGGGTAACAGATAAGCAAAGGTCTTCTGAAAGTCAGACTCTCTGAATTCCAAACCCAGTGATTAGAGTAATTGTTGGCCTAGGGCTGGATCTGAACCAGTGAACTTAGAATAGAATAGTTGAATAGGCCCCTCTCAGAGACATTCTACCGCTGGGTTACCCAGCAACATGGCCACGTGGCTGCTCCTCTCTCCTCTGCTTTGGGCCAAAGAGCACATAGCTTAGGCCAGTCTCAAAGGGCAGATTTATTGGCATAGTCTTGACAGAGTGAATGAATACCTTATAAGTGCCAGAAGATTTATAGCATTTGTAATATGCGTCTACTTCAACTGCCTCTTTTGATCCCCTTAATATAAGTAGGGCAGATATAATTACCCCCGACTTGAGTCTCAGCACAGGTATAGGCCAAAGGCTAGATGGCGTACAAGTGACAGAAATGGAGTTGACCCCAAGTCTTCTGATTGTTAGTGCTACATTTTGAATAACCTCTTTCCATTAGGGATACCAACTCTTCATCCCTACATACCCCCCTCAAAGGCAGCCTGGGAATTCTGGGGAAGTCAAGAGGCTAGCTAGATCATGCCTTCTATAAAGACAGCAGCAACAATATTATTAAGTTCTCTGTCCTTCTCCAAATTGTTTTTTTTTCCAGTCATACCTCAAGGGTGCATGACATGAAGTCCAGAGGGATGCGTGGGAAGATGTGAATGAAGGTGGTGAGAAAGATTTTACCCTTTCAGGGTCTTTGCTTTTGTTTTCTATGGCTGCTTCCTTAAAGACTTGTCAGTGGAAAGAGGCCCTATTCCTCCTGAATATGAAAACAAAACCACAAAGCACCCTCATTTTCCCAGCCCTTTGTCCAGATCAGCAAATCCTGAGACGCCAGTCCTTTTCTGAGAGAGGGCTTGGATTGAGGAAGAGGGTTTCTATATCACGCAGCTGCGGTGTGAGGGTTTCAGGAACAGAAAAGAGCCATACTGAAGATAGCTACCAAGCAGCTGGAGCTGCTTATCTGCTTTCTGCTTGAGCAAAATGAACATAAAACTCTTCTGGGGGACTCACAAGCAACATGTGATTTTTCCCCCTCTCTTCCATCCTGAGACCCACTGTCCAGCTTTCCATTTCTGAGCCCTCTAATCCTTCCTCTACCCCCTTCTTACACTCTACAAAGCCCCAGCTAGAAGTTGACAAAGCTGACAGACTGCTTAATGTGCTACAGGTGTTGTTGCTAGGCAACTACCCCACTCTACAGCTTAGACTCCGTCAGTCCAGATCAAACTCCTGGTAGCACTTAACCCTGTCACTGCTTAATGCAAACGCTAATTACTTAGGTCCACCAAACAGCAGCACATTTATATGCCATGATCAAGAATCAGGAGGAGGGTGGATTCTCAGCACCTTTTGTCCTTCAACCTACACTTACCAAGGCTGAGCCCTGTATTAGACTTTCTCAGGGAAGATGAGGAGGCTTTTTGTGTATGAATGCCTGTTCCTCTTCTCCAGCTATTTCTGGCTGATGCAGAATGCCTTCTCACTCCACTGGACTGCATTCTCCCTGAATCAACCAAAAACTGTGACTGCTCTCTGGTCTCTAGGAAAGAGGTGACAGAGATTGTTCCTGCATTTTAAACTACTTTTAAGTTAACGCTCTTGACCTAAAACATCACAGTTATGAATGAAATTTATTTCTTTGATGTTTGTTTGTGCTAATTTGAACTGGGGATGATCACCAATTTTTGACAATTCTCTTAACACTTGATCATTTTTATGTGCTCCCCTTCTTGAGCTTTGCTACCTCTAATGGAATTAACTCATGGTCCTATAGCTCGACCAGGAAGCTATAGACATACATAGATAGATAGTTATATTAGAATATAGATCAAATTGTAGTAGAATCAATCTGCCCTTGAGTTGTCCTCCCCTTTTCCAACTGTGATCACACTGCCCAGCTCCTTTAGGGCCTTAGCAACCACTGGCAAATGCACAAACATAGCCATTTCTTTTTTTCTAAACCACAGAGTCAGGATGACTGGGATGAGAGACACCATTACAGGCTAGAGCAAACTCCCATTTCTTTTTCCTACCCTTTCTCATGAGACTGACTCTGCTTCTAAGCCAGACTATAGAACATTCTCACTGAATGTGGCACTGAATTTCTTTGGCTGGTCAGATACCAAACAAGCCAGCCCTGATTGTGAGGGGCAGGTCTAGGCCTGCTGGGCCATGGAAGTGGAGAGTTCTACCCATCCCCCCTAGAACAGCTCCTCTTAAGCAGGCTGGGCTCCTCCCCATGATGCCAGAATGCTGGAAAGAGTTTCAAGGGGTCACTGATCTCTTTGAAAACTGGAAAAATCAGTTAACCCTTGCCTTACTGGCAGTTCTCTAATTATTTAGAGGTATAGGAACAGAGAAAACTTACTTCTATTGAGCATTTATGTTCATTATTTATTTAAGAGCAAATATTTCTATTGCAGAGCCACACTTGACAGTGTGATACTGTCAAGTAAGTATTATGCACCTATGGATGGAATATACCAGGCATATGCTCAGCTAACCTTTACCATAGCTCCAGCATGTGGATATATAACTATTTCTATCCTAGATGTTAAAACCTGAGGTTCAGAGAGGTGAGATGACTTGCTCAGTTTGCACAACTAGTAAGTGGCACAGCCAGCATTCTAAGCCATATTGTCTCCAAGGAGATTTGAAAAGCATAGCTCAGAGAGGTTGAATGACTTTGCCTGAGATCCCACTGCCAGTGAGTGGTGAAAGAGACTTGAATTCTCACTGATCTGACTCTAAAGTTCTTTTCCTGTTTTATCTTCCATATCACAGCATTTTAAAGTTATTCCTCAGGTTTCTGCATGGGATGGTGTCTCCTTAGTGGTAAAAAAATTCATGTATCCAGCAATGAGAAGAAGTGGGTTCTAGGGACAATATAGACTGTATCCTGAAGAGGCTGCTTCCTGAAGTGAGGGCCTCCTGTACTTCTCTTTTCCATTTCTTTGAAAGGACTGAGAGAGAAGAAGAAGGAGGAGGAGGAGGAACGGGAGGAGGAGGAGGAGGAAGGGGAGGGAGAGGAGGAGGAGGCAGAGGGGGAAGAGGGCGATGGAGAGAGGGAGGGGGAGGGGAAAAGGAGAAGTTGGTAGAGGAGGAAAAGATGGAGGAGGAGGAAGAGGAGAAAGAGGTAAGGGAGGAAAAAGGGAAAAAGAGAGACAGAGAGAGGGAAACAAAAAGAGACACACAGAGAAAGAAAGAAAGAAGGAGGAGAAGGAGGAAATGAGGGGGAGAGAAATACACACACACTCAGGCATGCATGCAGATTTCTTGTTCCTGCAGTTCCTGTACCATGGCCTCCAGCTTCCCTCCTGTATCTTGAGTCAGTAATGCCTTGGCTTTGGGCTAAGCCACTGTTGCCAGCTGGTAGCTTTAAGAATTGGGAGTGCCAGTCCAGTCACAGGTGACAGGATTCGGAACATCTTGATGGCCCTGGCTCCTTCCCAATAGAACCAATGGGTCATGGAAGGCCTCAGTTGGGGAATTAAATGGGGGCAAAAAGAAACAGCATATCATGAGTTGGTGCAGGGAAGGGAGGGTGAAGGGCTCGCCCCGTGAGTTTAACACTTTCATGCAAGTGGTTTCTCTATAAAGTATTAATAATGTTCCTATAATTGATACTTCAGGGCAATAACCTCTGACAAAATGGCCCTGATTAGCAGATAATTGAGTGTGTTGGATTGTGTCCTGAGAGAGCTGAACGCCAGGCAAGGCCCATTAGCCCATCATAATGACCCCCTTTGTCAGGTATTAGTGTCATTAGGAGCTTGCTCTCTGAAATCAGTCTCTTTATTTAACTCTTTTCCCTAATTATAGGGATCATTTTACAAATCAAAGCAAATGTTTGCATACAGCCCTGTCATGCAGTGGAGTGAGGTGCCTGAGGAACAGACTGGAGATTTCTGAGTAAAGAGTTCTTGGTAAGGAGGTTTCTAGAGATGGGCCACTATTTCCACAAGGGTATAGTGCACTCTGTCAGCCCAGGTCTTGTATAGGGGATCATCTGGATAGGGGGTACCTTGCCAAGAGAGCTTGCAGGCCACACACAGGTCACCACCTGTGCACCTGACTCCATCTTGGAAAAACATCAGCCTTCTGGAATCAGAATAGCTGGATCTTTGACACAGAGAGTGGTAGGATGGAACAGATCAGCACCCGAGTCCTGCCACTAGGCACCCAGAAGACATAGAACACCTGAGTTAATGATCTGGTTTTTGCCTAGAGCTGATTCACATCTCTGTCATGAAGAAGAAGCCTCTGGGAGTGGCTGGAGAGGACAAGTAGGGCCAAATTCTCCAGATCTGGGAAAATGTGGCCATGCCATGGTGGCTATGTGTCTTTATTTAGAGCTGGCAGCGAGGCAAGCAGTTAGTGCTTCTTAGACTCCCAGGGACTTAGAGCATGATCAGCCCCTCAGGACACACACACAGAAGTTGACACAATGGAAAGCTCAAGGGACACAATGCCACTTTTGACCTGTTCTCCCTAGTGTCTTCTCACTCATTAAAAAATAGAGACAGTTTCCCCATTACTTGAATCCAGTCACTGCCTGAAATCTTTTCCACCCTCCAAGCTCTGTACAAAGCTTTTTGTCCCAGGGAAGGTTCAATGTAGGTGAATCAGAAAGAGGTCTCAGTCTCCAGCATGAATTGCTTAGAAATGAGGGGCTGATAGCTTGTTGGCAGGTAAGGAAGGTATATTTTTGTATATACTAAAGATGAAGCTGAAAGGATATCAGCTATTACAGGAAAGGCCCAGAGGGTGCTGAGCTGGGGATAATTTATGGATTTGACAAAGTGCTGGGTAAATTTCCTGAGAAGAATTAGGACCTTCTGTGTGTCCTGGGGTGGGGTGTCTGGACCATATCTCCTGTCCTTGCCCCATTTCTGTGAAGTAAATGCTCCCTGAGTTTGCTTCCCTTTGTTTTAATCACAGAGGAGCTTGTGCTCCCATGATTTGCACTGGACCTGGAGAATTCCTGGAATTGGCCTTGGGTGGAGAGCTGCCAGCTGTGTGGAGTCACTGTTGGGGGTTTTGCCGAAGCAGCAAAATTTTGGTAGTACAGTATGACACTCTCCTCTCAGAAATAATACCTTTCATTTAATGTAGGAGAGGAGGTTTGGCATTCCATGAAAATATGACTTTCAGCCCTGTTCTGCTTGGGACTGACTTTTTCTGCAGGGCCTAGTTGCTAAAGCTGTGAACAAGAGCCCCTTAGCTGCAAGTGGGAAGCAGCAGAGACAGAATGCCTCTGAGAGTGGGGCTGCACTTGGGGTGTTTACTACCTGGTTGGTCATAGCTCTCCCAGGGTCCAGTTGTGCTTGAACCTCAGGGAATGCTGCTTTTGGGGAAAGAAGAATGTCAACTTCACCAACCAGAATACTGTGAACAGAGTGACATTGTGAATGTTTAAACTAATAAATGAACACATATTCTATATTATGGCAATTTCTAAGTAGTAACTTAGAATTCTATGTCTATTCAATCAAGAGAAATGACTGAAACATTATATTGCCTAGCTGTGAAGTAGACACTGGTTAAATAAGACCTAGATGAATGGGACATGGACATACTCTTAAGTAGCTTTCAAGTTCCCTATGTGTGGTGGTGGTGGTGGGGTTGCACACAGACACTTAAGTCAATCCATTCTATTTATGCTGTAATGATAAGCGTGGGCTGTGTGCTATGGGAGTGCACAAGGGGAAAGAACTAACCATCTCTGGCTGGGAGAGAAGAGAAAACTTTCCCAAAGATGTAATACTTCAGCTGAGATTGAAGTTTGTCTGATAAAGGAATGAAATAAAGCACCATAACAGCAATGAACAGCTACAGCTTATTAGGGATTCTAGTATAATAATCACAGTATCCAACCTCATGGAACAATTACTATATACCAGAACAGTTTACATAACTTATCTCATTTGATACTCACAGCAACACTGTAAGACAGCTATTATTGATACACCTCCCCTTCTGAAAATAAAGATTTTGAGGGAATTGATGGAGATTAAATACTCTGATGGGGTCATGTAAGTCCTAAGTGTTGGGAATCATGATTTTAATACAGACTTTGGAAGCCAGACCACAAGCTCTTTTTCATTACTAGCCTGACTTTCTAAGCAATGTACAAATGTATATTGCATGTAGAAAAACACATTTAATTCTCACAAAAATCCAATGAAACAGGAATCCTTTATCCCCATTTTCAGGTTAGAAAATTGGGAGAATAAGATGGTGATCTATGCTATAAAGAGGTACAAGTGGCAGCACATGCTGAGGAAGTGTTTAGAGGTGATCTGTGTGATTTCTTGTAGATTCTCATTCTTACTGCCTGGGCTTTTCAGGACAACAGTTCTAAGTGTCAGGTTATTTGTAGTTAAAAACAGAGTTTGGGGTGAGAGGTGGAAGGAAGTCAGGTTGGTGGCAGGCAGAATGACAGTCTCCTGGGAGTATGATAGGTTACATGGCAAAGGACTTGCAGATTCAATTAAGGTTGCTAATCAGTTGACCTTAAGATGGGAGAGTACCTGGTTTGTCTATATGGCTCAATGAAACCGAAGGGGTCCCTATAAATGGAAAAGTGAGGCAGAAGAGAGGGAAGCGGAGAGAATCCAGTGTGAGAAGGACTCGACCTGATGTTGCTGGTTTTGAAGATGGAGGAAGGAACACCAACATCTCTAGAAGCTGGAAAAGGAAAGGAAATAGATTCTTCCCTAAAGCCTCCAGAAAGGAATGCAGTTCTGTCAACATCTTCATTAATGCCTAGTGAGACCAATTCTGGACTTCTGAACTCCAAAACTATGAGACAATAAGGTTGTGTTGTTTTGAGCCACTATGTTTGTAGAACTAGCTGTAAAAACAACACAGTTGGAAAGCAGAATGAATCAGCTTGAGAAAGACCTTGCACTGGGCTGATTGGTTCAGTTATTATTAGTCAATCAATTTTTAAAAATCAGTAAAGAGACTACAACCCTGCTGAGTCTGCTTGTGACACAGAATGGTTTAGCCTTAGGGAATGTTAACCAAATACCCTCAGGATCCAGGCTCAGCCAGACCATTCTAGGCCATCAAGATCTGTATGTTTTTGGAGAACTCAAAAACAGATTACCATGACTTGGCTATAACCACATCAAACAAGAAGTGAGAGGATAGGGAGATGGTAAGCCAATTCTATTGCAGGCCAAGTCTGCTTATCATTGAAGGTATATTTCAGGGCAATTGTTTATTTATTCATTGAATTATTTATTTAACAACTATTGGCTGGTGATATATTATAGGCCAGATACTCTGTAGGAGATGCAGTCCATAGCTGTCATGGAGAATGGGATTTCAATGGGAATTGGGTATTAAAAAAAATCAAGTGTGTAATTACAAATTGTAGCACGTTATAAAGCAAAACAGCAGAGTATGATGAGTTATATACCAGGAGGTCTTTACTCGTATTGCAGTTTCATGGAAGGTTTCTTGGGAGATGATATTTAGTCTAAGACTTGTTCATGAAACGTACTTTGTGGGGTAAACAGTGTAAAAAGAACCTTCCAAGGAATGGGAGTAGATTGTTGAAAGGCCCACATTAAAAAATCTCAGAGAAGTCCATGACACAGGGAAGTGGAGCATGGAGGGAAGGGTGGCACAGATGTCACTGGAAAGTTAGGCAGGGTCTGGATTGTAAGGGTGTGGTAGGACCTTAGGCACAACCCTGAACAGTATGAACAACTGAGTGGCATGAGCTGACTTGCATTTTGTAAAGAACATGCTGGCTGTAGTGTGGAGAATGTTCTACAAGGAGAAAGGAGAGGAAATGGGGAGAACAGGGAGGAGGTTATGGTAGTAGTCTAGGCAAGAGATGATGGTAGCTTAGACAAGTGTGACATGCTGGTAAAACTGGCTTTATTTAACATTATTTTGAAGGTAGATTAATTCAGAATTGGTGATAGTTCAAATATGGGAGTAAAGGGAGTGGGTGGGAATAATTTCTAGGTTTCTGGGAGAAATGACTAAGTGGATGGAGGTGTCATTTATTGAATGAGACAGGTTGAGGAAGAGAAATTTTTATGAGGGAGAACTCCAATGGTTTTGTTTTGAATTTTATTTAAGAAGCTTTGTAGATACCCTTGTAAAGATGTCAAGTAAGCAGTTAAATTGACAAGATTAGAGCTCAGAAATGAGGCTGAGATCTGGATTGAAGCTTAAATTTGGGAGTCTCAGTATATAGTTACAGGAATGGATGAGTAAAGAGTGAAAAAAGTCCTGACTGGTGTGATTCAGTGGGTTGGGTGTTGTCATGCAAAATGGAAGGTCTCTAGTTCAATTTCCAGTCAGGGCACATGCCTGAGTCATGGGTTCCATCCCTGGTCAGGGCACATGCTAGAAACAACTGATGGATGTTCCTCTCTCATATTGATGTTTCTCTCTGTTTCTCCCTCTCTTCCCTCCCTCAAAAAATATTTTTAAAAGGAGAGTAAAAAAACATAATAGCCTAACTCTGAGGCTACAGAAATTCCAACATTTAAAGTTTACAATTGCAAACACAGTTATCTCAATAAATATTTTATTTGCTCTTCAGTGTTTTTCATCTGGCAGTTAAGTGGTGTCATGTGACTAGTTGTAGTTAGGTGGTGTCATGTGACTAGTTCTAGTCAAAGAAATATGAGTGGAAATGATAGGGGAAAGCCCACATATGATTTTCCAACCCTTCTCTTTCCTACCTATAGCTACAAGATAGAACATTTACTACCTGGGTCTCTGAGTGACTGTACGGAGCAGATTCTCTGCAGCTGGGTCTCGGATATATAGCATGAGAAGGGACTCAACCCTTCTATATTAAACCCCTGGAATCTTGAGGTTGTTTATTATTGCTGCCTATTTTATTCTATTGTTACTAATATAGTCACGTAAAGAGACAGCATAACATAGACCCAAACTATGTTCAAATCTTGTCTTTTGAAATTTCTAGCTGAGCTTTTTTTAGAAAAGCTCCTCTGTGTCTTAGTTTTCTTGTCTTGAAAATGGGAAAAATAGCATCTATATCACAGGATTTCTTTCAGGATTAAAGTGGTTAAAATATAAAGTACTTAAAATTGTATAAATTATGAGTCAATAATGTTTGCTTAAGAAAGAGGAGGCTGCAAAACAGCACAGTAAGAGAGTTAGGAGTACAAACAAGGACATATGTGACATTGCAGGAACTGAAAGGAAGGTACTTCCTGAAGGAGAGAAGGGAGAGAGGAACAACTGGTCAGGTAGATACTACTGAAGAGTAAGGAGAATGGAAACTCCAAAGAATGTGCATGAAACAGTAAACAAGAAGTCTGGTGGTCTGAGCAAAGCAGTTTCAGTGGTATGTAGGGGTAGGGGTGGGCAGGGGGCTGTGGAAGACACAGTAGAGTGGGTTGAAGTAAGAAAATGGAGAAAGCAGCTATACATGAGCCTTTTGGGGCAGCTTGGTTAGAAAGGGAGTCAATACAAAGACAGGGTGGCAGTTTGAGGCAGGGGTGGGGTCAAGGTTTTGATTTTAATGTCTTCTGCACCTATTTTCTTTTAGCTAAGTCCAAGCCATCCTTCTCAGTTAAACTCAAACCCCAGGACTTTGGTGAAGCCTCTCCGTCACTTCATCCCACAATGCCCCCACTTCTTACAGTTTTTGGCATATACTTCCTCCTGCTCTGAATAACAGTTCGGGCATCATCCCCAAGACCTCTGCGCTGTGCTCCATGTGAATGAACTCTCCAGAGTTTTGTAGTTTTTACCTGAGTAGTGCTGGATACATCTCCTCAAAACATAAATTTCAAGAGAAGACAGGGATCTTGTCTTATAGATCCCTGAGTCTGCCGTGATACCTCATTCATAATGCTGCCCACTAAATACTGATTGATGGATTTGCTAAGGTCAGTAGGTATGAGAAAACTCAAAGGTGAGGATGCCAAGGCTTCACCTGGATTTTTTCCCTAACTTGTAGCATTTTCCTCAAGCTCTGGACCTACGTTGCAACATATTTAATGTGAAAGAGAAGCAACTCCATGCACACCTCATCTACCTTAGAGGATTCTTGCCTACAAGTCGCATGGTGACTTGGGCAGAAAGGCCTGGGATGAAGGGAGATGTCATTAGTGCTAATAAAGTCCTTGTATGTTGGTCAAGGCATGCTAGTTGGTAGAAAAGAATGATAGTGAGCAGGCAGTCTGAGGCAGCAGAAGAAACATGTTTGTGCAGAGTCAGGGCAAGATGTGGGTCCTCATGGTTGTAAGGCTGAAAACATTGCTTGTCTGCTGGTTTCCCACCTGGATGTTCCTAGGAGTGCTGTGTAGGTGTTCAGTTTAAAATAACACAGTGTTGTGGGTTTGTTTGGATTTGTTTGGCTTTGAGTGCAGTGCCCTGGAGGTATGTAGCAACCTGCCCACCTGGAGCTTGTTTGAGTCCTGGAGCATTCCCCAGTTAAGTAGATGCAAGGGAGCTGGGGGAGCTGTTCAGCTTTTCTGTAGCTAAGCCCTCACCTTCAGGGACCCTCAAGGTCACCCAATGCAAGCAACACTCTAGGAGACTGGCTAATGCTGAAGAAAAACCAAACCAGGCAAGACTCTGAATACCAATGAAAAGATATGGTGTCCATCACTCCTTTCTTTGGCTTCCATTTCTGCTGCTGCCATTGCCTCTCTCCACCTCCTTCACTATCCAGACCCATTTTTCTCCAAAGGTGAAATCCGAGAGAAATAGGCATTGTTCTGGCAAAAGAAGAGATTCTCAGTGGCGAGGAGAAGGAAGAAACACAGAGTGGGTGCTCAATGACTATGTTGAAATAAATTGAAGATGACACAAGGGATGGCCTTCATCCTGTGTGGTTCTGGGCGGCTCACTGTAAGGAGTTTCTTAAGGAAGGGGTAAAAGGAATTGCTGATTAGGAATTGCAACACCACTCTGTCAGTTCTTTCAAAGAGGGAATTTCTTTCTCCAACTGACGTCCCTTTAAGGTGAGAAAGTCCTGCCCTGTCTGTTCCTGACCATTGCTGATGGCTGGTGGCTTCATATATAGCCTGCCTCACCATGCAGCTGCTTTCTTGCTGTGCCCCAGTAGGTCAGCAGGCTGTCTCTTTACATTTTTGTCTGTTTCAGCTAACAGGTCTCCTGCAGGCAGGCTCTTTCCCTTGCTGGGAAGACTATAGCATCCACAGTGAGGCTGCCTCTGTCCTTCTTAGACAGTTCTGAGTGCACAAATCAGAGCTGGGTTTAGGGGCAGTGTGACCACACCCTGAGGCGTGGCTGATATGGAACCTGCTGAAATTTGGGATGGGGAGGAAAATGCTTTTTGAATCACAAGTGGAAATTGCTGATGTTTCCGTCCTTCTTGATCCCTCACTTTCTCAAAAGAAACAGATAATTCTTTTTCTTTTTTTAAAGATTTTATTTATTTATTTTTAGAAACGAGAAGGGAGGGATGCATCACTGTGTGGTTGCATCTCATGCACTCCCTACTGGGGACTTGGCCTGCGACCCAGGCATGGGCCCTGCACTGGGAATCAAACTGGTGACTCTTTGGTTCTCAGGCTTATGCTCAATCCACTGAGCCAGACTATCTAGGGCAGGAAGAGATAATTTTGAACTCATCTTTTCTAAGAAGGCACTCTTGGTGAACTGGCTTCAGAACCAGAATTTATCTAAGCTTGAAATTCAATGCCCAGCCTTGTGGTAGGCTGGAAGAATTCTCTGGGGATTCATAGCCCATGTTTTTCCCTGATTTTCAGCCCCTGTCCATCTAGGAGCCTGAGATGTTTTGACAGGGGACATTCTTTGCGTTTTGCCTATAAGGGGTAATTGGTGGGTACCCTGACTTTGCGTCTTCCATTGGCAGCACAAAGAATGAAGCAGACAATGAAGGAGACATGAGGGAGGAGGAAAGGAAGGGAGCTGGGCATGTCAGAGTGAAGGTGGGAGTCCTTGTTTTCTCCATCCCTCATTCATTGTAGAAAAGATTTAACTGACACTGAGTCATACGTGCAAGAAGGAGAAACAGCCCAGTTAGTACCTCTTTGGAACACCTAGGAGTGGTAGATTGCTGAGGGTAGTATAGGGAGGAAGCAGAAAGGGAAGAGGGGAGAGTATTTAGAAAATGACTGGCTTAAGAAGTGGCTCTAGAGCATCTGTTCTTTTCTTAACTATGGAACTTGTGCATCTAATCCCAATTAACTTCTGCCACCATCTCCAACCTCAGCTTCTCTGTTCAGGCATGTGACAAGACTTTAGCTACAGGTGAGTACGCTGGAAAGATCTCACATAACATAGGTGGGAAGAACCAGATGGGCCCTGTCTGTGGGGGTTTTGGTGGAGGTAGTAGAGACAAGGCAGAAGCAGTAGCTGGGTTATTACTGAAGGTCTTGCTCTGGCCTCTAGGTCTTTTTAGTCCAAGCTTATCTGGCAAACTGGGAAGAATCTTTTTGGCCTTTGTCCTTGGGCCTTATAAAGATATTCTGTTAATATTTCTGGACGTGGAACCCTTTCACAAACATTCTGTTTATGCGCAAGAAAGCCATAATAGGATTGAGTCTGAATGTGCTGCCTGTGAAGGCCAATGTGTGAGCTTGGATGATTTTCAAGGGCTACTTCTCAGTTTCTTCTTCTAAACAAAGAGAGAATTTGATTAGATGGTTTTACCTGTACTATCCAATATGGTAGCCACATTAAACATTTAGGTCCTCAGTCTCATTAGTCACATTTCAAATGCTCTATAGCCACATGGGGCAACTGTATCAGTGTAGCTATAGAACATCTCCCTCATCATGAGGGACAGTGCTCATCAATACTCTCTTGCAATTCTGACTTTGGATTATTCTGTAATTGTCTGTATATGCAAAATTAGTTCCTTTGCCCCTTTGAGTTTTCTCCTCCAGTTGCTATTACCTGCTACCATGTACACAGCACACAACACACATAGCAATACATACATGTGTGCACACACAGCACATGTCTGTTGCCTTCTTCTATCAGGGCAGTATTAGGAAATATGAGAGCTTGGCCAAAGACCAACTGACTGACTGGGTGTTGCTTGTGACTTCTCATTAAACTTTATGAACTCCATGTAATTATTTGTGGTACATGCATTTCCTGAATGTTTACCAAATGTCAGGTATTGTTCAGGCAGGAGTGGAGTGTGGAGTTTGGGGAGAGTCCTTTATCATGTATAATTCCTTTGCAGTAGAAGGATATTCCTACTGTAAGCATAAGCAATCATCTCAGTGTCTACTCTCTAGCTGTGCAAATAGAGCTTCAAGAGGAAGCCTTGTGCTTGAAGGGCCTGCATTGCCCAAACAACTCTCTGACTTTATAAACACTTTATATAACCAAATAGGGAGGTTGTGAAGAGTTAATGATTATGTAGCGTGATAAGTACTTTATTAGAGGCATGGACAATATGTTATGGGGGACAGAAGAGGCAAAGTCACATTTCCCTGTAGACCTCGATTTTTCCATGTGAATGGAGGGTCAGGGCCTGTCCATGTTGTTGCTAAGATTCTCTCTTTTAGGAGTCTAGATATCTGAGATATCTTTAAAAGAAAGGGCTTACTATGTACAAATTTCAGGTTGCACAGGTTTTTCCCCAATTTCCCAACAGTACTGCCCTTTACCTCTTTTAAATCCTGAGGAGGCCTGGAGGCTCTGTCTCTCCTGGGTGCCCCTCCTTTCTTTCAGGTTGCACAGTCCTAGCCTAGTTCTTGTCACATTTCCTACTGGATTGGGTGTTTAATTAAAATCATAATTAAAATTGATCTCCTCATTAGCATGCACCTGCTCTGCCTCTCACATCCTTGTGTTCCATTATCCACTGAAGATGTCAGGACTGACAGGCGAGAGCCAGACCCCAGACCAGCCCCGCCTGATGGGGTTGGCTGATGACAACATCTGGACAGAGAGGACTTTGGTGGAGAAGCTGCATTTGCAGCAGAACAACAAACAATTAGTGCCAGGTGGGTTCTCTGAGGAGAGGCCTGGCTGTCTCCTGGCCTTCAGGCAACTAAATTGAGTGGTTCCACTTCTGTCTTCCTACCCCCACCCCGTGTGTGTACAAACATACACACATGTGCACCTCTTGGGAGATCTGTGACAAGCCAACAGACTCCTTTCCCAGGAGGGTGTGTGGGAGGTGAAAGGGGTCAAGGCCTGTGATTGCCCTGGGGTTAAACCTGATTGTGTTTTTATAGAACCTCCCGCAGGGCTGCTACAGCTGTCATAACTTTCCTCCAGGGGGCGCCAGTGAGAGTGAAGCAAGAGACCGCTGATCAGGAGAGGAGCTGACCTGACCCTCCCAGCTTGAAGAGATGTGCAAAGAAATGCAGGGATGGCAGGTTTGAGTGTGCAAGTCAGTGGAATGAACCCTGACTGCTATTTGACCTCGTCCTTGCCCCCAAACAATGAAAGAGGGAGGGAGCCCAGGAGGAGAAGCCAGGAGGACATAAACCAGGGGGCATTTCAGAGTGTAGAAATGTAAGCTCCACAAGAGCAGAGGATTTCCTTTTAAAAAATTATTTTTAGTTGTGGTAAAAAACACATAACATAAAGTTTACCCTCCTAGTGGTTTCTAAGTGCTAAATATAGTCACGTGTTTGGGCAGTCAACTTCTAGATTTCCTCCCCTTGTCGAATTCACTATCCATGTCCATTAACCATAACTTCCCACTTTCCCCTTCCCCAGCCTCTGGCAACCACCTTATAGTTTTGGGCTCTAAGCAGTTGACTACTCTAGGTAACTCACATAAGTATACTCATACCATTTTTGTGACTGGCTTATTTCACGTAGCATAATGTTCTTAAGGTTCATCCACGTGGTAACATGGATCAGAATTTTCATTCTTTTTAAGACTAATATTGAGTAATATTGCATTGCATGTACATACCACATTTAGTTTATCTATTCATCTGTAGATGGATAGACAAGATTGCTATGATGAATACTGTTGTTATGAGCATACATGTGCAAATATCTCTTTAAGATTTTCCTTTCAATTCTTTTGGATACATACCCAGAACTGAAATTGCTGGATCATACATCAATTTTATCTTGAATTTTTGAGGAAACACCATACTATTTTTCTATAGGGGTGCACCATTTTACCTTCCCACCAGCAGGGTACAAGAGTTCCACTTTCTCCATTCCCCATCAACTCAACCCTCCCTTCCCCTCCCCTCCTCTCCTCTTTTCTGTTTGTTTTTAATAACGGCCATTCTACTGAGTGTGAAGTGATGTATTATTGTGGTTTTGATTTGTATTTCCCTAATGATTAGTGACACTGAGCATCTTTTCATGTGCTTATAGGCCATTTGTATATCCATCCTCCCTGAAAAAATTTCTATTCAAGTTTTTGCCCATTTTTTAATCAGGTTGTTTTTTTATTGTTGAGAAGGTAGGAAATTTTATCTTTCTTGTTCACTGTTGTATTTCTGGCACCTAAAACACTTGTTGAATTAATGAATACCTTTCACTCCAGATATCACTAAATGAAATAGATTCTTCTAAAGGGGAATATTGATGTAATATGAAATGTGATATTCCACAAGCTGCAATTTTTAACAAATCTTGTGGATGTTCTTTATTAGAAGAGCTTAGTGAAATTGAAATCACATCTAAGGGAGTTTTGGCCAAGAGGAACATCCCATTGTGAAGGGTATTTAGGCTTTGGGGTTAGACCTCAATTCACATCCAGGAGCTTGGCCACTTATTGGCTATGTGGCCGTGGGCAAATTGCCTCTCTAAGCTTCAGTTTGCAAACACATAAAATGGGAATATTAATGCCTATACAATGAAGTGGTCATGAGGAAGAAATGAGGTAATAAGCTCCTGTGACTGATTATTTCTTTTTTGCTCTTCTTTCATATTATTCTAAAACTCAAATCATAGTATCCTAAAAACAACAAGAACACTGGGAATTACACTGTCCCTTGTGTTAAGCACATAGTCTCTGTTGAACACCTTCTTTATGTGAGATACTGCACCAGGAGCAAGTAGACTCAGAGATCTGTAAAGCGGGAGCCCCTATTTCTAGAACAAGGCTGAGAGCCAGATGAACAAGAGGTCAGGGGAAGAGAGAGCACTTATGACTGGAGGATCCTGAGCTGGCTTTGCAGGAAGGGGAGGCTTTGGTTAGGCCAGGAGAGCTTCCTGAAGTGGGCAGAGTAGGGCTTGAACTTCAAGCCCCTGTGTTTGGACTGTCACCTGCCCAACAGAGGCCACTGAGAGGGTTTCAGTGGGAGAATGCAAGGTGCAAACTGGTGAGGACTAGCTAAGCTGTAGAAGGATATATGGAAATTACCCAAGGAAATTCTTCCTCTGAGCTATTTAAATTCCTTCTGCTGGAATTGAAGTTTGTTTTTCCTTCTGCAGATTTTTAGGGGGAAGGAGAGGAGTGCTAATGACTCCCCTCCATTACCTGGCATTGATTTGCAGGATGGGAGCTCCACCACTGCCTGCTCTTCCTTTGCCTGTGTGCATCTCTCTGGATGTTACTAATAAGGGCTTAACCAGAGTAGAATAAGCACCAAGGCAGCTTTAGCTTACAGCACTTCCTCCAAATTCTTCCCCCCTCTTATTCTCTCTTCCTTCTGCTCCCTACCCCTCTACCTTACAAGTGCCTGTCCTTGGGGACTCAGAGCAGAGGTTATCCTCCCGGGGAAGATGATCCCCCAGTCCTACCCAGGTGGGTTCACTTCTGCTCCTCCCCAGGATCTGCCAGCAGGCAGCCTGGGAGCCCTTGGAAGCCAGGTCAAATGCAGATGATGCAGAAGCAGAAGCCAGAGGGAGGATGGGTGTCCACCAGGGAGGTGATTAGCTCTGGTGCCTCTAATAATAATTTGCAAGGCTCACAAACAGCACAGAGGAGGAGGAGATGAGGGCAGGCTGTGCCTGACTGTCTCTGTCCTTGTTAAGGTTAGATGAGGAGGAAGACCTTGTGAATTGCAGACTTATCCTGATTACTACCAGATCTCAGTCAACGGTCCATAGAAGGCAAAACTAAGGCTTAATGAGGAGGCTCAGAGCAGCCAATGCCTGGTGGGTTTGGGCTTCCTCTAGACCCTGGGGACCCAGCTTGTGAGAAAACTCCAGGATTCAGAAACTCAGCTTGTCTGTCTGTCAATATTGACTGGCTGCAGTGTGTTCTATAGAACATTCAGAGTAGTCCCGAATTTTACTTTTTTTGGAAGATAAGAGGTGAGTCAAGGAAGATGATTCTCCATCAGTCCCATTAGAGGGAACCCCCCTGCCCCCACCAAACACATACACACACATACACTTGGATCTGAGCCCTCACATGTTAGACACTCTAAATATCTTGGGCCTAGAGAGAAGGGGTGTGGCTGTTCTTACTCTGTCTTTCTGGGTCCCTATGCAGCTGGGCCCTGTAGCTGGCTGGAAATGAGGAGAACAGAGTGAGTTTGAAGGACCTACCTCAGTTAAGGGGTGAGTGAGGCCTCTGGGAGTCAGCTGGCCTACCCTGAGGGGCAGTAGCAAAGACAAAACCAGGGCCAGGCCGGGAGCCAGGGGCTGGGAGAACATGGACTGGACACCCAACCAGCCCTTAAAGCAAATGCAGGGTTGGATCATGGCGAGAACAGGAGCCCTGGTTAGCACCACACAGAACATACCCAGGCTAAGCCCCATGGGCAGGAGCCCAGAAGACCAAGCAGGGAGATGAGGTGTGGGCAGTGAGAGTTACCGGTTATCAATGTAGGCAAGTCTTTAAAAATGCAGTTCTCTGAGGTTAACCTCCAGCAGAAACTGAATAAATCTTAACCCGTTGGATTGTAACTTAAGGCCTCAAAGGGGCTCCTGGATATGAGAAGCTTTATGGAGGATGCTAGAGAAAAGGGGGTTAGAATTTCCTGCCTATTGGAAAACTGAGGATTTTCCCACAGCACCCTTTACTCCACCTAGGTTGGCTATCATAGTTGAACTTTGACAGTCGTGGTTTGTGCTTACTGAAGCTTGTCTCTTGCAGAGATCTCCCAATACAATTGTCTCTTACATCTGGGCAGTGTACGGGGACAGCAGTCCTGGCTAGTTGGCCATGGACCACACGTGGGACTCTGAACTGCCCCAAATTCTGCAACTTCTCACAATTTTCTCTAATCCCCTTTCGTGCTGGTCACCCCTCTCTTCTCCTAAGCAGACCCTACTTGTATTTGCTTGAAACCTGCTGCTTCCCTAGGCTCCCATACCTGACATCCCCTCTAAGATATGATCTATGGTAGCAGGGCTAGCAGTGGTTCCATTAAATAATAATGATAATAATAATGAATGAATAAATGATGATTTATTAGGTTCTTAATATGCACCATGGCCCTGTGCTTAGTGCTTTAAGATGCACTATTTTATGTAATCCTTCTAGCAATCTCATGAAAGATCATTTAATCATTGTAAGACCTGATTTAGAAATAAGGAAACTGAAGCTCAGAGAGGTTCCACAACTTGCCCAAGGTCACTCAGGTAGCAGGTCACTGATCTGGCATTGAAACTCTGAAGTGGCCACTCTTTATGTGACTATCTGAGGTCTTTTGTGGTTCCATATAAATTTTTGAAATATTTTTTTCTAGTTATGTGAAATATGCCATTGGTATCTTGATAGAAATTGTGTTGAATTTACAGATAGCTCCAGGTAGTATAGACATTTTAATGATGTTAATTTTTTCCTTCCATGAACACAGTATATACTTCCTTTTATTTGTATATTCTTCAATTTCTTCCTTTAGTGTCTGATAATTTTCAGAGTACAGATATTTTACATCCTTGGTTAGATTTATTCCTAGGTATTTTTTAAAAGCAATTGTGAATGAGATTTTTTCTGTATTTTTCCTTTCTGATAGTTCATTATTGGTTTATAAAAGTACAACTGATTTTTGGATATTTATTTTGTATCCTGCTGGTTTATGGAATTCATTTATCAGTTCTAATAGTTTTTTGGTGTAATCTTTAGGGTTCATGTCATCTGCAGAAAAATAAAAGTTTTACTTCTTTCCAATTTGGATGCCTTTTATTTTTTCTTCTTGTCTGCTTGTGGTGGCTAGGACTTCCAGTACTATGTTGAATAAAGGTGGGGAAAGCAGACATCTTTGCCTTATTCCCGAACTTAAGGGAAAATGCTTGTAGTTTTTGCCCATTCAATATGATGTTGGCTGTAGGTTTGTAATATATGGATGCCCTTGATTACATTGAGGTAAATTCCCTCTATTGCCAATTTGCTGAGAGGTTTTGTTTTTTTTAAATCATAAATGGGTGCTGGATTTTATCAAATGTTTTTTTCTGCATCTATTGATATGATCATGCAGTTTTTATCCTTCATTTTATTTATGTGGCATATCACATTTATTGCAAATAAATGCAAATATTTTACCAATTTTGCATCCCTAGAATAAATCCTGTTGACCATGGAGTATGATCTTTTTCATGTATTGCTGGATTTGGTTGGCTAATATTTTGTTGAGGATTTTAGCATGTATATTCATCAGGAATATTGACTTATAATTTTCTTTCTTTGTAGTGTTTTTATCAGGTTTTAGAATTAGGATAATACCAGCATCATAAAATGGGCCTGGGAGTCTTCCTTCCTCTTGAAGTTTTTGGACTAGTTTGAGAAGGAGAGGTGTTAGTTCTTTGAATGTTTGGTAAAATTCACTTGTGAATTTTCCCATCCAGGAGTTTTATTGTTGGGAGTTTTTTCATTGCTGCTTCAATTTCACTAGTGTAATCTGTCTATTGAGATTCTCTGATTCTTCCTGACTTAGTTTTGGAAGATTGTATGTTTCTAGGAATTTATCTGTGTCTTCCAGATTGTCCAATTTGTTGACATATAGTTGTTTGTAATATTTTCTTATAATCCTTTGTATTCCTTTGGTGTCAGTTGTTACTTCTCCTCTTCATTTCTGATTTTATTTACTTGAATCCTCTCTCTTTTTCTCTTGATGAGTCTAGTTAAAGGTTTGTCAATCTTATTCATCTTTTCAAAGAAGCAGCTCTTGGATTCATTGCTCTTTTTTTATTATTTTTTATACTCTATTTTATTTCTGGTCTGATCTTTATTATTTCTTTCCTTCTACTCACCTTAGGCTATATTTGTTGTTCTTTTTCAAGTCATTTTAAGTGTAAAGGTAGTTTGTTTATATGAGATTTTTCTGGTTTCTTAAGATAGACCTGTAAGACTGTAAATTTCCCTCTGAGGACTGCTTTCACTGTGTCCCATAGATTTTGGGTTGTTTCAAGGTATCTTTTGATTTCTTCTTTGATCTCATTGTTAACCCATTCATTATTTAGTAACATGTTATTTAGTCTCCATGTTTTTGGGTGTTTTTCAGTTTTTTTTCTTGTGATTGATTTTTATTTTTATACTATTATGGTCAGAGAAGATGCTTAATATGATTTCAATTTTCTTAAAATATATTGAGACACGTGGTCTATTCTAGAACATATTCCATGTGCACTTGAAAAGAATGTATGTTCTGCTGCTTTGGGATGAAGTGCTCTGAAGATATTGATTAAATCTACCTGACCTAGTGTGTCATTTAAAGCCATTGTTTCCTTGCTGATTTTCTGTCTAAGAGATCCACCCATTGATGTCAATGCAGTGTTAAAATCCCCTAATCTGACTGTATTACTGTTAATCTCTCCATTTATGCCCATCAAGATTTGCTTTACATATTTAGGTGCTCCTATGTTGGCTGCATAAATGTTTACGAGAGTTACATTCTCTTGTTGGATTGCTCCTTTCATCATTCTGTAGTGTCCTTCCTTGTCTCTAACTATAGTCTTTGTTTTAAAGTCTATTTTGTCAGATATAAATATTGCTGCCCCAGCTTTTTTTCCCTTCCATTTTCATGAAATAACTTTTATCATCCCTTTACTTTTAGCCTGTATATACCTTTCATTCTGAGGTGAGTCTCCTGTAGACAGCATATATATGAGTCTTATTTTCTCATCCATTCGTCTGTCTTTTGATTGGCACATTAAAGCCATTTACACTTAAAATGATTACTGATAGATAAGTATTTATTCTTTTAACTATGTTTTCTATTTTTTCTTTTTAAATTGACATTTTTATTTTATTTTACTTTTTAATTAATTATTTCAAATACATTTGTCTCCGCCTTCCTTCCACCACTTTCCCCTGCCCCTTCCCCCTCCCCCCTTCAATCCTTCCCCACTTTGGCTTTGTCCATGAGTCCTTGCTATATGTCCCTTGACTTGTCCCTTCCCTTCCTTTTCCCCCGTTCGCCCCTCCCTCCTTCCCTCTTGTCTCTGTTGGTTTCTTTTTTCTTTCAGTGTTCCTGGTCTTATTTTCCTTGCATGTTTGTTTTGTTGGTTAGGTTTTTCTTCCTCTTCCTCCCTCCTTTTCTTCCTTCTTCTCTTCCTCTTCCTCTCCTTCCCCCTCCTCCTTCCCTTCTCCTTCTCCTCTCCCTTTTTCTTCTTCTCCTCTTCCCTGCCTCCTTCCCTTCCTCCTCCTACTCCTCCTTCTGTTCTTTTTCTTTTTCTCTTTCTCCTCCTCCTCCTTCTTCTTCTTTCTTTACCTCCCCCCCCCCGACTTCTTCTTGAAGCAGGCCCTTCAATATTTCTTGTAATACTGGTTTGTTGGTAACAAACTCATTTAGCTTTTTCCTGTCTGGGAATCTCTATTTCTCCTTCAATTTTAAACGATAGCGTTGTTAGGTAGTCTTGGTTGTATGTCCTTGCTTTTCATCACTTTGAATATTTCCTACCAATCACTTCTGGCCTGTGAAATTTCTGTTGAGAATTCAGCTGACAGTCTTATGGGAACTCCTTTGTAGGTAACTAACTGCTTTTCACTTGCAGGTTTTAAGGTCTTCTCTTTGTCTTTTATCTTTGCTATTCTAATTATGATGTGTCTTGGTGCGGGTCTCTGGGTTCATCTTGTTTGGGACTCTGCACTTCCTTGGCTTGTGTGTATTTTTCCTTCACCAGGTTAGGGAAGTTTTTGGTCATTATTTCTTCAACTAGGTTCTTGATCCCTTGTCCTCTCTCTTCTCCTTCTGGTACCTCTATGATGTGGCTGTCCTCATGCTTCATGTTGTCCCAAATTTCTCTTAAGAGAACTTCATAAAAACTTTTTTTTTTCCTGTTCAGATTGGGTGTTATTCTCTACTTTGTCTTCCAAATTGCTGATTCAGTTCTCTGCTTCATCTAACCTACTGTTTATTCCTTCCAGGGTAGTCTTTATTTCAGATATTGTATTCGTTATTTTTGACAGGTCTTTTTTAATGGTTTCTCTACCCTTTATCATGCTTTTGAGCATCCTTATAACAATTACTTTGAACTCTTTATCTGATAAATTGCTTGCCTTTATTTTATTTATCTGTTTTTCTGGAGAGTTCTTTTCCTTTTTAATTTGCAGCATGTTTCTTTGTCTCCCCATTTTGGCTGCTACTTTGTATTTGCTTCTATGTATTAGATATATGTGCTATGACTCTCAGTCTTCATGGAGTGGCCTTATGTAGTAGGTGTCCTTTGTGGTTTAGTGATGCAGTGTCCTTGATCACCTGACCCAAGTGTTCCAGGAATTCCCCTTCTGTGGGTTATGTGGGCCCTCCTATTGTAATTGAGTCTTAATTTCTATTGGCCCATTCGTGTGTGGAATCAACCCTGAGCCTGGCTGACTGTGAGGCTCAACTCAATCACAGTGTGCAAGTTGCTGTACGGGTACTGACCACGAAAAGTGGAATTAGCCTCAGCAGAGTTTGGCACTTGCTGAGATCTTTAGATATACCACTTGTGAAGCTTATTGGAATTTGATCTGATGTTGTTTGAAGCCAGCCACTGGATGTGTTGGTTTTGGGCCTTTTGGGAGGGAATGTTATGATGCTGCCTGTGACTGGCCCTTGACAACCTGTTTGGAGCTACAAGCGATCCAGTTTGTGGCTGCCTCTGCTGGTCCTGGGTGCACATGGGAAGGACCAAGCTGTGCACCAAGTCTAACTTCTACCAGCGCTTGGCCCAAGGGCAGGTCATCAAAAGTCCCAAGGCACCCTGTGATCTACCTCTTCTTGCCTTTGCTGCTGGCTGCCTGTTAGTCTCAGTCAGTGAAAGAGCCTCTGGCTGTACTCGAGTTGCATGAGGTATGTTCACAGTAACCAGAAATGAGTGGTGTTCACCAGACTGATGCAAGTTCAAACCTGGTGCCAGTGCTGGGTCTTGGGCCACTCAGCAAATGTCCCTATATATACCAGGTCTAACTGCCACCCACTGGATGTTCTCACACCTTTGTGTTGGGGCAGAGTCTCAGGGAGCTGTTACAGTGAGGCCAGCAGAGTTCTTCAAGCCCAAGCAGACCAAGATTTGACATGTGAAGAAAGGGCTCTGCTCTGGTCAGAAGTGAGGGAAAAATGGCCCCTGTTCTAGAGCTACACAGTTCAGTCTATCCCAGATTCTCCTGGGAGGAGACAGAGCTCAGCAGGGTGCAGCTTCAGGGAGGAGGAAGCTAGTGGATCTCCCATGAAGGGGAGGCAACAGACAGGCTTTGGGGAAGGTGGGTTGTGTGGCCTTTGCCCCAGATCCATACCACTCAGTCTGTCATGGATTTTGTGGAGCCACTAGGAGTTGGGCAGGTGGGGCCTCTGGAGCTTGAGTCTGGAGGATGGTTCTAGTGGATCTCCCATGAGAGGATGTGCCAGTCAGGTTCACAAGAAAGTAGGGGAATGCTCCCTACCTCAAAGCCACACAACTGTCACTGACACCCTCTGAGTCTGCCCAGACCTCCATACCCTGGCCAAGGCAGCTCATTCCTCAGCAAGGCATGAGCTCAACAGGGTGGGGTGAGAGAGAGTCCAGAGGGTGGGACTATTGTTTTCGCCCAGGCTGGTGCTACCCAGAGGGGAGTGCTCCACCCAAGAAAAATGGCATCTGCAGTGTGGGAGATGGACTCATCACAGATATCCTGGTGGCCATCCCTTCAGCTCTCTCCCTAGAGCCACAAAACCCTCTCTTCATGCAACTCTAGTCTGCTTCATCTTCCCTCCACTGGAGCTCAGAGTAAGTGGCTCCAAAGAAAATTTTGTGTGCTGGTCCTTTAAGAGGGTGCCTGTGTCTCTAGAGGACTCTGTCTCTCCCTGGTGGACAGAAACCCCACTGCTTTTCACAGCCACATGTTATATGGGTGCCTTTTCCCAGCTCTGGTGATCTGGGCTGGGGAGGCAGCCCAGTTTGGGGTTTAGATCTCATGTTTCTCAAGAGGAACCCCCCTGCAACTGAGATATCCCTCTGGAACCTCAGGTGCTGCCTTCGGGAGCAGGGCCAGCCCTTTTCGCGTCTTTGCCCTCCCTACCAGTCTTGATGTGGATTCCTTGGTAAATCCTTGATTATAAGACTTCTTTTCAGCTAGTTTTCAATTGGTTATTCAGGATGATCTATAATTTAGTTGTCAATTCAGTTTGGTTCTGGAGGAGGTGAATGTAGCGTCCACTTACTCCACCACCATTTTCAATTTCCTCTGTATGCTCTTTCTACTTCAGAAAGGATTGGAGAGCAGGGAGGCAAACTTCTTAGTCTCTTCTTCTCCTGTTGTCAACAAGGCTAGGGTGCCCAGTCAACATCTATTAAGCCCCCTCAATACCCTTCAGTCTCATCTCTAGCCTGAAAGAGCTAAAAGCCTGGTCTCTTCATCTGGGTGGAAAGAACTTTACATCAGTGGATACCCAAAGACCCACCAGTAGTGCTTATGTGTGGTCTTTGCCTGTTTCTTATGACACTAATCAATAGATATTGGAAAAAGTAATTTTAACCCCTTGATCCCCCGTATTAGAAAACAAAAGTTAGACAGCCTCAGAAAGTATTTTATTTAAAGATGTCAGAGTGGGCTCTGTGCTCTTTTTACCTTGGTTCCCAAAGTGAGAGAGCTCAGGCAGAAGTTTCTCAGGTAAGTTCAGTCAGCAGGAAATCCATCTAAGGGCGCCATACTTCTTTCCATGGGACCCTAGTACCCCTAGTTTCTTCATCTTTTTCCAGCCTCTTGCTTTGCTGGCTCTTCTGTGAGCTAATGAGTCATAATCAGCTTAGAGAGATGGGGAATATGAAGAGATTGGGAGAGGCCAACAGAGCTAAGGGATTTCCCATAGCACCCTTCACTCCATCTGCTTGCTTTTGTAGTTCCACTTTGGCAACCATAGTTATTTCTTATTGAGCACTTGGTGCTATTCTGAGTGCCTTACCACCATCCATTCATTTAAACCTCACAATGATCTGGTAAGGTATCCTTCTTTCCCAATTTCCTGATGAGCAAATGAAGTCAAAGCAAGATTAATAACTTGTTTAGGGACATAATTTGTAAGTGTTGGAGACAGTGAAACTTTGCAACCTGAGTCCCCGTCTTCAACTCCTTGCTCTTAGTTTTTATTTGGCAGGCTGGCCTAGGAAACTTTCTACTGTGAAAACACTGTTTTACATGCCAAGTTCCAAGCAGCTGATGTATTAATAAGTATATGGTGGCCTGCCTGCTCCTTTGCATCCCCCTCAGTCTTGAACAAAAGACATGTTCTGTGGGTGTTGGGAGGATGGTTGACTGTTTGAGTTTTTTTTACCTGCAGTAAGCTCCATTGGCTCCCACAGCTGCTCAGGTTGGAGAAGGGAAGGAGGAAAAAAAGCATAATTATTCATGCCAATAGATTGCCTTTCCCCCAATGGACACCTTGGTCCTGGGGTGCATGCCATGCCTCTTCCTTGGGTAGATTTTTGAGGCAGACCTTATGAGTCCCTGTGGAGGAGGTGAGGCAGATGTGCTCCCACCTCCCCTTCTAGTGGACTCTTCATTCTTCTCCTGCCAGGGAAGCTGGTTTCCTTGGGGAACATGTCTGAAGGATGTGCTGAATTGGCCTTTGATTATAGGAAGATAATACTTAAGGCCATATGTATTTGCTTTTTTGCTGGCTGATATGGGTTGGAACTCCAAGGACCTCTTGGACTTAGAGACAGTAATGGAAAACCAGAGGCTTGGCTCCTACCTCCAACTCTAGGAGGGAGGTCAGGCTATGTATCAAGACACACAGGTAGTTCTAACAGGGATTTGCTTTCTGCTTCAGGCTCAGTTGCCCACACTTACTGCTACTTGCCCATGTACTCCACCAGCTAGATCCCTACTGGGAGGAGGCTGGGGGTGGGGAGACCAGGAGAGAAAAGGGTGGAGAGAGAAAAAGATGTAATGTATTGAGCTGAGAGCACTCAGGAAAATAAAGGATCTATTTTCTTCCATTTGTTCTCAGCAAACATTTGTCATTTAATTTTTTCCTAATTACACAATTATGTAATTATGTAGTATTAGTAAAATAAAGCCTAAAGACGTTTGAGTAAAGAATTACTTAAGTAAATAATGTATGACTGAAGTAATTATTTCCTGGGTTTTCTTTTTAAAGTGAAATTGGTTGAAATTAGTTCAGGCATTGTTGCAAGAGCTGAGTGAGGGTTGAAGGGCTGCGCAGTGGTGGGGTAGAGATAAGGCTCCCCTTGTTCCCCTGGGGTTTCATTCCCAGCATTTTGGCACTTTCTTCTCTCTTTAGATGAGGGTCTGATGTCAAATTTCAACCCTGCTATTGGCTAAGTTATTTGGGAACTGGCTTCTGTTTTGAGCCTCACTGGGCCTATCTTGCCCCAGTGGGTTGGAAGGAAGAGGGAAAAAACTCAGGGCAGAAGTAAGTACCCAGTTACTAAGGATGTAACTGGGCCTCACCAGGTTTACAAAGAGGCAACTGCATGTGAGGCTACCAGGTCCATAAGGAGACACTCTCCAGCTGCAGGATAAGGGCATAGGTCCCATGGACTGCTGGCAGAGATGTGGGGAGGATCTTAGGGCTGCAGAGCTCCCTGGAGCCCTCATGTGGGCAGACCCTTGGGTTAGGTTGCAGTCAGCTTTGCATGTTTCCTACTTGACCAGGGTGCTGCCAAGAAGGCAGATTTCTTCAAGGTTGGCTCTCAACTGATCAGAGCTCTGGGTGCCTAACCAAGATCTCTGGTAGATTGGACCTGGCAGTGTGCTTGCAGGGGCAAGGAACCAGTCCTTTTCAGAAGTGGCCAATTAGGCTTGGTATCAAGGGGACTCTTGGAGGGATCTGGTGGTGATGCTTCCAGAAGGCATCCTGACCCAGCCTGCCTTCGATGAGACCAGTGGTCAGCTCTCAGGCACAGGAACCCCATTTTCCCACACTTCAGAGTCTGATGAAGGACTGACTCAACAGCTCCTTAGAAAAGGTGATTCCTGGGGACAGACTGACCTGTGTGACTTAAATTTCAGCCATTCCCATCTTCCACAGTGGTTGTGCATCCTTCAGAAAAGATTCATTCATTTCTTTGATCTGGAAGTCTTTTCACACTCTGAGATTCTCCTGTTACAGTATAAGTAGTTCTGGACAGGGCCAATTATTAAGACTTCTCAGCTCTCTCCTTAGGAAAGTAGAATCTGTTCTTGAGTTTTCTGATGATGTCACAGTCCCTGCTTAGTCCCTGGGCAGCTGAGGTACAATTCACAGATCTCAGGAATCATGGCAGCTGTGGGTGTTGGGCAGAGTTGTTCTTCATGCTCACAGCCTCTATCCATCTCTGAGAGCTCAGAGGAGACCAGTTAGAAAATGGAGCATGTGAAACTTCTAAGTCTTCTCATTGGGGTGTGACTTTGGTCCTTTGGTTGTCAATTCACTGAGACCAGCATCCTTTGGGAAGGAAACACAGGAGAGGTCTCTGGAAAGTTCCTGGGACCATGGGAGAGTGTTAGAAAGGAATTCCAAAACAGTTCTTCAGGCTAAAAACATAAATTTTCCTTGAGTGCTTTATCTGTTGTTCACTGAGCAGCCAAAGTTTAGCAATATTTAGTAAAAATGAAGATACAATTCCCTACAATACAGCAACCCTACCATAGACACATGCTCTACAGAAACTTATATATATGCATAAGGAGGCATATACCAGAGGACTCATGGCAGAATCATTGTAATAGCAAACAAAAAAACAAAACACAACTTAAGTTTCCATCAATAGGAAAATGAGTAAGTTTTTGGTGTATTCATTTAATGGAATTCTTTCCAGTAATAAAAATGAATGAAGTAGAGCTACCTGTATGAACATGGATGATCCTAAAAGCACATCATGGAGCTAAAAAAGCAAGTTGCAGAAGAATATATACACTATGATACCTCTGATAAAAAGCTATAAACTATGTAAAACCACACTATGTATTGTTTATGAATAATACATGTGAATATAAATTCAAGGTAGTCAAATTCAACAGAGTGAGACTAGGGGCTAAGAGGGAAGGTTGAGAAGGAGAGGATGTAGTACCTGGGCATCCAATTATATTCGTCATGTTTTATTTATTATGCTGGGAGGTGGGCAAAAGGGTATTTATCATATTATATTCTAAACTTTTTGAATAGTTGAAATATTTTAAGAAATAAAAATATAAAAATCCAAACAGGACCAACTGTAAGGACCCCATTGGTTTTCCCCAGAGTGTCAGAATGTGGTTTGTGTGTGCGCGCGTGCGTGTACATCCGGCTGTGAGTCTGAGATGGCCGAGACAGTGGTAATAGGAGGGGCAGTGGAGAAGACCTTAAAGAGAATGGGCCACAGCTGGCTCCAGGGAAGTTTTCTGGATTGAATACTTATTCAATAAAGTTCCTTTGTTCACATAATATTTGCCTACACAAGAAGCTAAATATTCATCGAGTAATTAGCCAGTTCAAATTTGTGGTATGAAAAGACAATTTCTTCTAATTATAGGGATGTCAGTTAAAAGATGCCACACTAGGATGCCATTCACTGCCAAGAGAGCCTTAATAAAATTCTCACTGTGATTTAGATTCAAAAAGGTAAAAGAAAAGAAAAAGAGACACCATTATTTTTGATAATTAAGTATTTACTGGAGCTGAGAAAATATATCACACTAATATTTCAGACTAGTGGAAAGCTTTTTTTAATAAAGTCCCAGTAAAGATGTTGTCGAAGCTTTGCTTCCAGGTTCAGGGTCTGGGCTGATAGCAGCTCCACCGCTGACTTCCCTGAACGTCTGCCGTCCAGGCTCTGACCACTCCTAACTTGACCAGCAGCCAGCCCTTACATATTCGTTCCTCCTGCAGACGTTATTTAATATATGGTTTAATATACTTTTCTGCTTTGTAACTTTAAATAGCTCCACTGTTGTACTCTCACCTCCACCTCCAGTAAGATTCTAAGTGTCAGGACTGCAAAGCTGTGTCTTTTTTTAGTGGGTGCAGGTAGGGATGGGAGAGGGGGTATATCATCTCAAATTCTGTTCTCTATAAGGGAAGTTTAATAAACAGTTAGTTAATATTAGCTGGTGTGGTAGAAATCGCACCCTGATACTGACCCGGCTCCAGTATGCCCTGACTGTGAGACTTTGGACAAGTTACTTCACCTCTCTCAGTCCCAGTTTTGGTTCTGAAAAATGGGGATGTTATGTAACTATCTCAGAGGATTCTTGTGAAAATCCAGTGAGATAATAACTGTGAAAATGGATTGTATGTTATAATTTGCCACACAAGTGTAAAGCCTTATACAAATGTAAAATAACATATGTGCTGAAAATGGGGAAATTAAGGCAATTTAAACTCACCCTTCCTTATAATAGACTTGTGGGTATTGTCTGCTCATCTCTCTCTACACTTAGAAGCTGCTGCACGCCCCTCTGGTGGCACTGCCAGCATGGGAGCGATCCTGTCTCTCCTTGGCTCCCGGCCTGTCTCAAAACTTGCTCCTATGACCACAGCTGCTTGGTCCAGTAATAGTACCTGACCCAGGCTGGGCCAGTCTGAGAACTTCCCCAAGATTTTAAAAGCAGCAACAGAGAAAACCAGTCAGACCCCCTCTGCTGAAAGATGCTATAAATAAGAAACACCTTAATTGTAGCATGTCAGTTAATATTGGGTTTTGCTGCATTTAACTGAAATGCCACGCCCCTCTCCATACCACAACAAGAAAAAACTAAACAAAAAATAGTGGTTAAGTAAAATAAACATATATGTTGCTTTTAAGGAAAAGAAGTTTGGAGGTAGGCAGTTCAGGGCTAGCCAGAGAGCTTCAAGGTCAAGCTCCTGTCTGCTTTTCCATCCTCAGCGCAGTTTCCAGTCTCCAAGTCATCTCATGTTTTGATAAAGGTGCAGGAACTTCAGTGCTCTTATTTGCTTTCCAGGCACATAGAAGGACAAAAGGGAGAAAAAGAACTTCTCCTTCCCTTTTTAGAAGCCCTAAATCTTCTGATTACATCTCACTGGCTAAAGCTTAGTCACATGGCCAAACCTAGCTGCAAAGAAAGCTGGAAAATGTAGTCTTGCAGGTGGGAACCATTGCTTCCTGGTGAAACTGGATCTGTCCCTAAGGAAGAAAAGAAGACTTCCTGTTGGACTAAGATATCAGTAATCTCTTGGAGTAATTCTGCCACATGAATGAAGCTGGTCTATCGTATTATCTCTGCATTTTCTACAGTTTGGTTATTCACTCTTATCTCTGATTATAGGAAATACTCACGATCCTTTTAACAAATTCCTTCATTTCATTAAGAAAAGTGTCAGTCACTTACAACCATAATGGTCCTGATATTGCTGGCACTGGACTTGGGAAATGGAGGAGTTTACTGGTATTTAGCCATCTTTTTTAGAGACCTCAGCTCACTCACAGTGTCACATTAATTTAACTGGAGAATGGGCACCTGTGCTGTCAAGTTGTCTTTTGCTTTGTTCTTCGCTTTTTGAGCTTCTCTTTGCTTCTTTAGGTGTCAAATCCAAGACGTGAGCTCTCTTCTTGGCTACAGATCCTCGAACATTGCAGAAAGATTGGAGTTGGTTTCTGCTTTTCCATTTCTTCTAGTGTTGTCTGAAATCACTGTTTGTTTGTCCCCCCCTCCCGCCCCCACCCTCAGCAGTGCTGGGAGAGAACTTGAGCTCCAGTGATTCAAGCTATAAAATTGCTTCCTTTTCTCCTGCCTGGCAAGACCCCAAGGGGGGTCTTTGAGTTGTCAGTCTGTCTGCTTGGGTAGTGCCAGGGACTAGCAGAGAACAAGATGGAATAAAGGGGAGACACTTTCCTTGGCACTTCTCTGGACTCTAGATGGTCACTTATAGCATACTTCTGGTGACATCTAGCCTAGGGGTTCAGTTGACCTTGAGAGAGCCTGAAAGTGTGTTTGGGAAAAGGGCTAGACACCCAAAATATTATGTTTTGGCAAACCTAGTAACTGCATAAAAACAGCCCATACTACCCCACCCCCACACTCCATCCCAGGAAAGCTGGAGGTGGAGCTGATCATGGGATTTGCAAGGGCAGGTCATTGCGGTTAGTTGATGGACATTTGAGAATGCATTTTGTGCTGAGTCTATGGGTAAAAAAATACTTCCCAATGAGCTGATTTTATTGCTGCAATAAACCTCATCTCTGTGAGGCAGAAGGTCATCCTCTGTAGTAATCATGTGATTGGGAATCAGAGAAAAGAGGAATCACTGGGCCTCCAGAAGTAATTTTATATACCTCTTGCCTCTATTCCATTAATTCCAATTGCTTAATAGCTAACATTTATTGAGTACTCATTATCTGTAAGTAACTTGCTAAGAGCATTAGGTAATTGTCTCAACTACCCTCTGAGTTTGGTAATGTTAACATTCCAGTATAGCAGATGGAAAAACTGGGGCCCAAAGTTGTCCATAAAGTTGACAGAGTTAAGATTTAAATTCAGTGCTGGTTTTGAAACAAAAAAAGTCAATATTTGTGTTACCCATCACTAGCAGAACCAATAAGAAGAGATAAAGATTGAGTCTTTATGGGCGCTTTATTCAGATGCCAGTAATCTGAGAAGACAGCAGGTTATGTATCCTTAAAAACCATCTCAACATCTCATCTCAAGCTGACATTTTTATAAGGAGAAGAAAAGGATAGGTAATGGGTTTTGAGAAAAGGTTAACCAGATAAGAGTTGTGGGGGGAGGGGGAGATTTTCCTAGTATTTCTTTATCTGATGATCAACAATTCCTTATCTACATCAGGGATGTTCCCTCCCTGGAACACAATGGCTCAGATGTGTGCAGACCCCCTGGGGCACAAATGTTGAATTGCTTGTCAGTCTCTTGGAGTCACCTAAGTCATGAGTCCCAGTTTCTGCAATAGCAGCTTTCCACAAGCATTAATCACTTAAGCCTATCAACTATAACTAAGGCTAAAATCTTTAACTGTTGAGTCCCCTATCAGTGTGATTCCCAAGCCTACCCTCCAACTCACCACACTCTACCACCTTCTGCAATGTTTACTGAAGGTCTACCATGCACTTAGAGCTACAGATTTCTAGGTGCCATTGGCAGGGCCAACCTCAATATGGAGGTTGTCATAACCAACTCCGGAGAAGCCTTCTTTGTGCCTACCTCACTATTAAGTTCCAGTGTGTCATCACTTAGAGCTAACCCTGAGCAATCCAATGGGAATATAATGCATGCCACATATGTATTTTACATTATTTAGCAGGCACACTAACATAATAAAGCACTGGCTGGGTAGCTCAGTTGCTTAGAGTGTCGTCCTGATACACCAAGGTTGTGTGTTTGCTCACTCATCAAAACACATGCAAGAATCAACCAACGAATGCATAAATGAGTGGAACAACAAATCAATGTTTCTCTTTCTTTCTCCCTTCTTCTCTCTCTCTAAAATCAATAAATAAAAATATAAAAAATAAAAAGAAACAAGTATCACTGTAATTCATGCTGTCTGTATAAAATATTTAAATAGTCACATTACAATGGTACATAGTGCATAGAAAAAAAGAAATCATTCAAATGGAATCAATCCATTGACACCAACATCATCAGTGATACTAGAAATGACATGTTCTCAACACACATGCTACAGTACAACAATAATACTTTATTAGCTATAATGGTTAAAGTGAAATGTGGTTCTATCAAAGCAGTACAAGTGTGTCTAATGCAGAAATATTTTACATTGTTTCTACTTTTTAATTTAAACAAAATGAAATAAAAATTCAGTTCCTCAGTAGCATTAGTCACATTTCAAATGCTCAATAAGCACATGTGGCTAGTGGATACCATTTCAGGCAGTGCAGGTGTAGCATCTAAGGGAAATTCTTCATGATGCAAATGCTCTTAACATATTCTGAACAGAGAGAAGATAAATCAGGCTAGAGGAGCATATCTAGACAGAAGAGCAGTGGAGAATGAGACTGGGGCAGTGTTGCGGGGACTATGGGAAAGGGAAACCACTGCCAATATTTGACACAGAGAATAATATAAAGTGGATGGTGCTTTAAGAAGATTAATCTGGATGCATTGAGCAACGTGGATTATGGGGACACAGATTAAACGCAGGAAGATCACATGGGGAGGAGAGATGATGAATCAATGCACTAGAGAGAGAATAGCCAGAAAAGGAAAAAGTACCTCTGAGAAACCTTATGATGAGGCACTATGAGTCAGTGGCTGGATACATAAGGGGAACAAGAAAAGTGGAAGTGTTGAATCTGATCCTGAGCTTTTAAGTTTCAGAAGACAGAAAATGACAATAGCACTGATAGAAATAGAGAAGTCAGGAGAGAAAGCACCGTGGTGCCGGGGTGGCAGGAGAGAGATAATGAGCCCAGTTTTGTACAGACTGAGTCTGTGGTAATTTCTTCCATTGTCTCTTCTTCCTTACCTCTCCTCCTCCTCTCTCTCCTCTTTCTCTTACTCTTCTTTTCCTCCTCTCCCTTCTTTAATTTTTCTGCCCCTTTCTTCTCTTGAAATAGATTAATTGAGCATCTATCATGTGCTGGAGACAAATAAGTTATATACTTCCCGGGCCTAAGGAAGGGCCATTAAAAGGGGTAGCAGGTACTTCAAGACAATAAAATAAGTGTTCTCTCTTACAAATTCCCTTTTTCCATACCTGCTATAACTGTTGGAATTTGGCCTGGAGTGGGGAGTGGAGGTGGCAGGATTAAATGAAAGTAAAAATGATTTGTGTTTCTTAAGGATTTAGTATGGCTCAGGCACAGTTCTAAACATTCATGATCAGCAGCATCTCACTTGAGAACTTATTTCTCATTTGACAGGTGTGGAAAATGAAGCAGAGAGAGAGAAATTAAGTTACCTAAGTAAATACCACTAGTGAGTGGTGGGCAAGATTATATCTATACAGTGTGTGTTAAATATTCCACTAACAATCACTGATTGGACTGATTGTTGTGCCCCTCCCCACTTGTGTTGAAGTCCTAACCACCAGTGTGACAGTATTTGGAGGTGGGGCCTTTAGGACGTGATTAGGGTTAAATGAGGTCAGTAGAATGAGACCCTCATGATGGGATTAGTGCCCTTAGAAGGAGGAATAGACAGAGGGATCTCATTCTCCACGTGAACACACCAAAGAAAGGCCTTGTGAGAGCAGAGAGAGAGAAGGCAGCCATCTCCAAGCTGGAAAGTGGAACTTCAGCAGGAATTGAATATCCCTGCACCTTGATCTTGGACTTCCCAGTCTCCACAACTGTGAGGAATGAATATTTGTTGTTTAAGCTGCTGGGTTTTTGGTGTTTTGTTAAAGCAGACTGAATGACTAAGACATCCTACTTCAAGGGTGCCTCACCTCTCCAGATCTTTCTGAAGGGCAGTCATTTCATACAAGCAGGTGGCTCCCATGAAGCCTCTGGGAGATTTTCCATTTTGAAGATGGGGCTGGTGGCCAGGAGGGCAGGGTGCTTGTGTGGGAAGCAAAGGACTGACCTTTCTCCTCTCAGGAGGAGAGGCAGGTTGGGGATGCACCTCTCGAGTACCTCTCCTCACTGTTAATCAGGAGACTGCTCCCAGGGATCTGCTTTTCTTCTCTGAATGCTGTGTTTTGATGGTGTTGTTCTAATATAGTCACCCACCTCCAAGTACATCCAGGGGAAAAAAAGGCCTTCAAATGAAACAGGATCTGGGGGAGGCAGCCGAGGGAGGAAGAGATGGGAAATACTGCACTGCTCCCGGACAGCCACTCTGGGGATTTACTCTAGGCTTTCAGAGCCAAGTAAATATTGCTTATTCATGTGCAATCTAATCCTCCACTTGGCCCAGAGGCAGAGGGCAGCAGGGATGACCTGCTTGGAGAGGGGAAAGGAGAGGCTGGAGGGACTGTCCTGAGCAGGAGCATTGTGGAGTTGACTGGGCTGATGTACTGGGAGAGCTGATGTTGGAAGAATTTGTGCCTGGGGTGGCTTGAAGTGTCTAGGAGCCATGGTGGGGAGGGGGTGAATATGAGCTGGAGATTGGTTTGGTGACCAGATATAAGGTCTCTCAGTGGGTCAAGGGAATGGTGCAGAGTGTGGGGTTCAAATGTCCAGGGACTGAAGTGTCAGGCGCCCCTCCATCCTGCCTCCTTGGAAGGATGGCAGAGCTGCAGATTGATGTACACTCCCAGGCAGAGAACATCTTAATAACCCACTCGGCAGGTGATAGATCATCAGAGGAGGAGCAGTGAAGCTAGACTTGGCCACCCTGAAGCTCTGACTTGATAACGTGTGATAATTCACTTAGGGGCACTGGAAAGGAGAAGATTTCCCAGCTGTGGCTAACCAGTGTTGAAGACCTGAAAACAGCCACTTGGGACTGCTTTAATGTTCAGCTGTCGGATTAGAAGCAAATGTCTAAGAGAACCTGGACACGGATCAAACAAATGTGCTGGGGACTACATGCATGCACAGATCTGCTATTACAATACATCCTGCTGAGGGCCCGTGCGCCCAGCCTGCTCCCCTCCAGCAGCACAGAGGGAGAGAAGCAGAAGAGGGAAGACCTCTCTGAAACAGGTGACAGGGGCTGCACTGCAGCTGGCCTGGGCTTGGGGGCAATGCTAGCAGAGACATCATGGAGCAACAAGCAGTCACCACTGTAGGGCACAGTGATGAAGTGAAAAGATAAAATGGCCCTTTTCTGACTAGCAGAAGCTAAGGGACCAGTGACCAGAGCCTGCTCTGTGGCCACTGGGGCTTTTAGCAGTCTGGGTGTGAGGAGCTTGTCTAAAGGAGAACCCTCTCTTCTGTGGGGAAAGGGAAGGAAGGGCTCCCTAGAACCACCAGGCAGAGATGAAGAAGACATCTTCTCTACTGATCCATCAGTGTTTTTTCCCTCCACCTCCTGCCAAGAAATAACCTGCAGTGGTTTCATTTAGATCAAAAACTGAATTGGCTTGGGGGGTTCAATCCTGTGGGTTTCTGAGCCATGAAAAAAGGCTTGCCACCTTAGGGTATGCTCCACCTAAGATAAAGAATGGAACAGGTGTTCGGTGTCATAAGAATAATAGAAATAGCAGCAGATATTAGTGGATCTTTGCCATGTGCCAGACACTGTGCTAAGTGCTTTGTGAACATAGTCACATTTGATCACATTTGATCCCAGCAACTCTGAATATTGACATACTCTTGTCCTCTGGCCTTGCAAACACTTCTGACCATGTTCACCAGGACTGAAGCATCTGGAAACACATAGAGAAAGTAAGCCCAGGTAACCCCTGAGCAGGTGTGTATTACGTTGGGTTGGCTCCAGATGAATTACTACTTTGCTGATAACTTTATTGGCTGGCTTATGGTAGGTAGGGATGAAAAGCAGTAAAGCAACTGAACAGGTGAGGGGTGAAAAGACACCTGACAGTAAGTGTTAATACTGCAGCAACACTAAGTAGTTTGTAAACAGTAGCTTGCCCTCAGGGAGATTTTCTAGGCTGACAACAGTGGATGAACAGGTAAATGTTCTTAGCTCCCACTTTACCTAGGAAGCAGCTGAGGTTGAAAAAAGTGGAGCCATTATGCCAAAGTCATACAGCAAGCCAGTTGCACAATCAAGATTTGAACTCGAGTCTGTCTGGCACAAAAACTGCACATTGCTCCCTCTAGACCAAATCCCAGCCCAGAGGAAGGTATTAACAACCCCATCCTGAATGCAAAGGTGATTTCTAGCTCAGTAGAGGTCACAACATCTGACAGATACTGCACAGGGAATGAATAAAAATAAGAAAGTGTTCTGTTGCTTCTAGTACAAAATGCCTTTATATATTCGAGGCTCATTTCCTAAACCAATTAATTACTCTTTTCCTTGGCTAAGAGTCACAGTTGTAGACTCTCAGACATAAGATAGGGGAGAATATCTAGTTCAATCCCCTCTTTTTACAGAAAGGAAAAAGGCCCAGAGAGAAGAACCAGGCTGTCGAAGGACATGTAGCTAGTAAGTGACATGACTGAGCTTAGAACTCAGGAATTCTGACTCTTGAGCTCAGGCTTTTTTCATTGCTCTATGAACTTTCTTACATCTTTGGGTTCCTTCCACCATGAAAAATATGATTTCTCCTAGCCAAAAGACAAAACTTTCATGACACATCTTTTTACTCTCTAATCCTTCCTCTGTTCCCACCCAACTAACTGTACATATGGTCTGGCACCAGCACATTCTACCTAGGACAAGGAAAGAGGGTAAACATTTTCACAATTCCTGGATTGGGACGACACTGGTGTTTGTTTTTTAAAAAGTATCTTCAAGACTTACATAAAGCTGTGATAGTGAAAATAGTGTTCTACAGATGAGAGGATAGACACATAGTCCAATGAGCCTAGTACAGTCTAGACTCAGGCTTCCACATATGTTTAGTCACCTCACTTATAGAAAAGCTGACTTGTAATGCTGTGGGGGAAAGAATAGCCTTTTCCAATAAGTGGTGCTAGGTCTCTGGATATCTTTATTGGGAAAAGTATTTTTAATTTCCACCTTACACCAGAAGGATAAATTAGAGTTCTAAATGAGAAAGGTAAAGTACTAAAAGCTTTAAAAAATAGGACAATATCTTCAGGACCCAGGCTAGATAAGATTTCTTCAACAGAATGTGAAAAGCCTAATCATAAGGGGAAATATGATTAACTAAACTACACTAAAATCAGTAACTTCAGTTAATCAAAAAACACAACTTAGAAAGCAAAAAGGCAAGTCAAAGAGTTGGAGAAGATTTGCAAAACATATGTCTATAAAAGGACTCATGTCGAAAATATGTAAAGACACTACAAATCAATAAGAAAAAGGCAGCCAACCCGATAGAAAAAATGGGCAAAAGACATGAACTGGCCTTTTGCAAAAAAAGATCTGCAAGTTACCTGTAAACATATGAAAATGTGCTCAGCACTTTTGGTAATCAGAGATGTGTAAATTAAAATCACAATGAAATAGCACTATATTTTCAGCACAATGGTTAAAATAAAAAAGATAGACAATAGCGAGTATTGGTGAGGATGTGTAACATTCAGGATTCTCAAACACTACTGGTAGGAGTGTGAATTGGAACAACCACTTCAGAAAACAGTGTGGCAGTGTCTACTAATGCCAAATATACACACACCCCATGGCTAACAGAAAGACATAGGTATGCTTATGAAACGACACACACAAGAAGGTTCAGAGTGGCATTTTAGTAAAAGTCAGATATGGAAACAAAAATAGAATGGATTAATAAATTGAGTATATGCACAGTTTGCGATATTATATAGGAAAGAGAAAAGGAACTATAACCAATGCAACATGGATATTACAGGTACAATGGTGAATGAAAGGAAACAAAAACAATAGAGAACATACTGCATGGTTATTTTTATATAAGCGCCAGAAGCAAGTAAAACTAATCTGTAATGTTAGAAGTCAGGATAGTGATTACCCTTGAAGGGAGATGGTGACTGGGAAGTGTCCGAAGTGGAGGTGTTTTCAGTGGGGGAGGGAAGTTAGAAATACTTTGTTTTGCGGTCTGGTTTCAGGGCATATGGATGTACATATTTGGTGAAAATTCATTGAGTTGTAAATTTATGTTAAATTACAATAAAATATCTTCATTTTTTCCCCTCTTACAAATTGAAGGAAAGTGAGGAGAAAGGGAAGAAACATCAGTGAGGACCTGCTCAGGCCTGCCATTACACCAGATTTTACAGGCATTCACTCATGGAACCCCCCCCCCCCCATCCTCCCTCTGAGGTAGGTTTGGGTTCCTGTGTTTTATAGATGAGGGAGCCAAGACTCAGAAAGCAGAACCATCCAAGGCCACGCCATTAGCAAGTGCTGGAACCTGATTTAATGCAGGATTCAAACCCAGGTTTGTCTGGGTTCCGAGCTCACCCTCTTCCCTGTACATCCTGGCCCTTTCAAGGAAAGAGCACTAGCATTCGGAAAGTCTGGTTTTGAAACCCAGCACTGTCACTCACATGTTGCATGACCTTGGGGAATCCACCTGTGATTTGGGGAATTATGGTGGTGGTGGAGAGGGCGAGCTGGGAGAGGGCTGCGGCGGTGCCGATGGAAGCACCCAGCCCAGCCCTGCACTTAGCAGATGCAGAACACCTCTGGTCTCATCTAACCTGCCAGGCACTCATGCTCCTCCCAGCAGGGGTGTGTGTGGAACTCAGAGCAGAATTCATGTGCCCTCCCCCAGGTGTCACTATCCTAGGAAATTCAGATAAAAATGAACATCAAGGGAAGGTGGTGGGAAGAGGAGCAGTGTTCAGCCTGAGGGTGAGCGAGACAGTGGGCAAAAGGCCTTACGTTGATATTGAGGGAGTTTGTGGGACAACCTTGTGTAAGTGCATTTCAGGTTTGTTGTTTTCCTGCCAGCCGGCAGAGTTGAGTCATTTTCTCCCCTTGAGTTGTTCCCTTGATAAGGAAATGGTGGGAACGTGGAGAAGAAACTTCCAAACCTGCTAGAATCACTCACTCTCTCAGGGATTCTGCATCCTCCTTTCACACAGAACTGAGTTAAACTTTTTTTTTCCTAGTCCTCTAAGAATAGTCCGGAAAATGGATGGAAGGTAAATATCATTTGTATTTGTTCAACATTGTGTCACCTGTCCCCAGGTTTCCTTGTGTCTGTTGAAGAACTGGGAGCTCCTTGGGATGGGAGGGGAGCAGCATTGGGAGCAGTAGGTGGAGCCCTTCCAGCCAGGACATGAAGATGGGATTCCACTTGAACTTAGTATCATGCTTCTGTTCTATGCGTGAGGCTCATGAAAAAAGAGGTGTGAGTTACTGGCCTTGCCTTCCTCATCCATGCCTTAAAGACCTTCCCCTTTTACAGTTTCAGAGGTTGGTGGGTGTTATGGGTGGGTGAGGGGAAAGTGAGAGTTTTAGGAGGAGGGAATGAGAACAGGGAGCAGGCGCCAAGGCCCCTGTCTGCCTGCCCCCACTCTGTCCTCACAGAAGTCTTCATTTCTCTCTTCCTAAATTGCACACATTGATCTGCTGTGTACAAAGTTGCAAAGCAAGTTGGCAGGAGCACTGGAGTGTATCAGGTCTACTGAGAAATAAATATACTTGGATTTTTAGTTTAAATGAGTTGAGAGCTAGGGAATGGCTTGACAGCCAAGGGGAACCCAAGTGTCTGTTTCCTACCAAACAAGTCCCTTTGTAGCTTGGAGCTGGGAGTCAATGCTGCCCCATGGGTACCTGCCTCTGGGGACAGATGTCCCCACCCACAATGCTGATGATCTGTCACCGTGGAGAAAAGGCATGGGTAGGAGCGAGGCCAGGGTGGCTGGCTGCTGGGAGGGGAGTCTTTTCAACACTGCTCTGAGCTTTCCCCATTCCAGCTCTTGCCCCTCACAGATGAGCATTTCTAAGGGAAGGACAGAGGCTGCGTGCCCAAGAACAGAGCCAGGCTGAGTGCTTTGGGCTCTTCACACCCTGGCAACCTGGGTACAACCTGTTTGCTCTGCTACTTTTTCTAATATTGATATCTTGATTAATTCCAGACCAACTGTTCTTTAAAAAAAAAAAAATTCCTAGCCTTTGCAAACCATCTACTCTTAAGAGTGACTTTGATTGAAGTTTGAAGTTTTCAGGTTCAGCTGTTTTCCAGTTACTTGTTATTAGAAAATGTAGCAATTTCCCCCCAGTAAAGGCCCTTTTTCTCCCTCCCCTCCTTTTCTCTTTCTGCTTCTCCTGGTGTGTCATAACTTTAAAATGGCCTGTAAGATATAGTTATTTATTCTTCTCCATCCTTCACTTGGTGTTGGGCTGAGGCAAGAACTTAGAAGAAACAAAAAAGCAGCTTTTCATATAGTCCACTTTCAAGCACCAGTGTTTGTCCCTGTGACCGCCACCCTCTTGATGCTGCATCTTGGGGTGGGGATAGGGGAGTGGGGAGACAAAGGGACAAGGGGTGTGCTCAGCACCTACCACTGCGTGGCATCACTGATCTGTGGCCAAGCTCTGACCGGTTCAGAAAGACCCTCTTGTGTTGGAAGCTGTCAGTGCAGAGGGAGCCTCCTCAGGAGGTAATTTGCTGATTCCCAGGGTCAGCCTTGCTGAAATTTATAGCTCCACTCGATAAAGCCACTGTGTGGCTCCTTAGGAAGCCACGGGGGTGGATTAGTTCTTGGGAACCGGGAGATGTGGAACCCCAGCAGGCATAGGGGCTCCTGCTGAGGCAGGCATAGTTGGAGAGGTTGGTGTCCCCTCCCTCCCCTTGTCCTCTCTTCAGGAGGAGGCCATGGGCATCGCCACATCCTCAGGATGCTGAGGAGCTTGGCTCTGGATCTCTGTTCTAAACGAGAGGAGGATGCCCTGGGAGGGTCTTGGTTTGGAGCAGATGGGTGCAAGGTGCTGCTCCCCAAAAGAGCAGGAATTCTCTCTCCCAAACCAGACATACTTCGTTAATCAGTCAAGCCAGAGTTCTTTCCAGTTCACTGTTACTGGACTTTGGGTTTTTTTTCCCTTGATTTATTTTATTGTTATTCTGAGAGGGGAAAACAGCGCCCGCGTGCACACACACACACACACACACCCCGCCCCCTCCCCCCCGCCCGCCCCCAGCAACTTGAAGGTATAATGAAAAAAAAGATTGGTTTCAGAAAACTGTGGTGGTCAGAGCACAGGCTCAGGGCCTAACCTGGAATTTCCCTTTGGGGTAGATGAAAGCAGGGCAGCCCAGAGGGGAAAGCGCCCCCATCCCTGGCTGCGCCTGGCCTTCAGCCCCCTCAGCCCTGCTCCAGGGTTTCTCCCCTCTGGGGAGAACAGAGCTGAAGTCAGGAGGCACTGCTGGAGCCAGCAGCCAAAAGGCAGGCCAGGACTGTGCTGTGGAGGCCCGGACGACTGAAGGGTTGGGTGTGAGGCAGCAGGCAAGAAGGGCTGGGAGAGGCAAGCTGAGACTGACCTGCAGAAGGGGCGCCTCCACTTCAGGTGTAGGTTAGGAGGAAGGGCTCAGTCCCAGGTCCAGGTGGTTACCTGAGATGGGACTGTGAGATATCTGCTCCTGAGGTCCCTGGGGTGGGCTGGAGAGAGGCCCACTAGGGGCCCAACCACTTAAGGTAAGCTCTGGGAGGCCCAGAGCTGGCAGGAGATCAGTCCTCTTAGGCCTCGCTGTTAACAACACATATTTGTCCCCTGCCTCAGTGAGGCTCAAATTAAGCACTCCTGTCTCAAAATTAAAAAGGAAAAACTGTAAACAGTCCCACTGAGTCCCAAGGGGAAGTCACAGGGCACTTTAGGCTGGGAGTTCAGGCAGAAGTGGCCTGTGCATGTAAATGCTATGTCCCTGTGACAGATTTTGGTGTTTTAATGGGTATGTTTGTTAAGTTCTAGTGGATATCCAAGGGGTCCTGTGTATACTGGTAGGAAACCAGACAGAGCTAATCAATGCTGGAAGGACTCTAGTTAACTCTCTAGGGAAGGCAATATAAACAGCAGCATTCAAATCAATGTAAAACCTCACCCACAGGCCCTGTATTGGGTCAGGGTAGCTGCCATCAGGCCCATGCAGCAAGTGTGGGCTGTCAGGGGGAGCCAGACTCCTCTTGGGTGGGCAGCAGAGGACAGAGGACTCCCTTGCACCCCCCCGCCCCCGCCCACCCCCAATCAGAACCTGTCTAGATTCTGAATCTGGCTCCGGTACCACTGTAGCTGTGGGCCTAGGGCAAGTCAGTTGACATCCCGGGTCTTCAGTCTTTTCATCAGAAAAGTAATCACTAATGGTGAAATGCACTTTACAGCTCATTAAGGGCTTTCATGATCTCACTTGATACTCACCACCTTACAAGGTGGGCATAATTATCACGATTTCTATTCCACAGATAAACAAAATGTGGCACATGACTTCAGTAAGGCCACAAGGGCAGCTAGAACAATAGGGTCTTAAATCCAAGTTCCCTGTCCTGTATGCTATCTTCCAGGCAATACCATTTCTTGAAGGACTTTACATGGTATTACCTCATATGATCCATCTAACCCATGAGGTATTTACTATTGTTACTACGAGCTTAACAATCACAAAGTAAGAGACTGGTCCAAGGTCATACAGATTGTTCAAATGCCAATAGTCAATAAATACCCTTGCTTGATCAGATCATCATATCTGTCAAGGGAGATATTTGGCATAGCTGACATCTGATGTCTTTTCCATGTAAAACATACTGCAAAACTTTAATTTTCTTTTCCAACCTCGCCTTCTCAGGGAATTCCTTTTTTCCATACCAACATGGTCACAAATTAAAGTCCAGTATTTCTAGATGAAAGAATAGTGGGAAGGAAACATCAAGAGGCTGGGGCTGGGGGTGGTTGTGAGAGTAACCACACTCTCTCGATACTGTTTTTCTGCTCCTCCACCTCTGCCCTCCCTGGCTCAGGAATGTCCCCTTCTGGACTGGGAGATAACCCTTCAAGGATCAGCCATTCCTGTGACTGTTCCTCTATGTTGTCCATGGAATTCACCTACTAGTTCCCTGGAACCTTCACTGGGCAACAGCTTCAGGACTCTGTGGACTTTATTAGCTCTCCAAGGCCAGGGTTACACATCTCACCAGTAGCCAGACTGCTCCTTAGGGTGAGTTCACCACGGCATTAAACTATGTTTGATTTTTATTATTTTAGTTATTACTGGGCTTGGATCCCTTCTCTATGGAGTGGGGGTAATCTAGAGCCAAGTCTCAGGGGAGATACTCTAAGCTTTACTTGAGAGAAGATTTTTCTTCCTCTATTGAAAAAGGGGCAGCAAATAGGGACCTCCTTCCCGAACATGATCTCCTCATGTCCATATTTTTACCTTGCATAGGGTGATTGGAAAAGTTAGCTAGAGATTTTTTATTATTATTAACAATGACTTCTTACTTATGTAGATTGTTTCCCATACAGTTTACAGACAGTATTCACCCACATTATCTCATTAATCCTCAAAGTCAATATAGGGTATAAGATTACTTTTACTCCTGTCCTACAGATGAAGGAACCTGAACTTAGAAAGTCCAAGTGATTTGTCCAAGATAATGAACTAGAAAGAAGCAGAGCAGAGTCTTCCCAACACCTGGTCCAGACCTTTTCTCCTTAGTGGAGTTGTTCCTCGAGCTTTCCTTTGAAATAGTGTAAAGGTGAATCTTGGGATGCAATGTTCTTAGGGACTGTGGTGTCCTGGTGGTCTACCTCCATTCTATAAAAGAACCAGCTGTAGTTTGCAAGGTGAAGAGTGTCAGGGGCTCGACAGGAGGCACTGGTCTCTGTATTCCCAGGATGTAGGACAGTGCTTTTCCCATAGTAGGACCCCACAAATGTTTGATATATAAATGAATGAACGAATAATTGAATGACTAGGTACCAGCTTTCCCAATTCCTACTCAAATGTGCCTCCCATTGCACCACTCTCATTCTTGCACTTTTATTGATCTGAAAATCTGAAAATCAGTTTTCAGACCTTAAAAATAAAACATCAATGGGCTTTTCACTGAGTGGAAACACAAGAAACAGCTTGGGAGGAGGGGAGAGCAGAAAGATTTTCTAGGCAGAGAAATTGAGGTAGGGGCTTGCTTTGCACTGCAGTGAAGGGCACCCAGTACAAGGAACTTCCCTGACGCTTCATCGGCTTCTGGTCTCTGGGGAGAGAAAAGCAAGAGCCAATCCCCTTCTTTCTGCAGGGCCTGGTCCACACGTAGCCTTTGGCGTCCTGCCAGAGCCTGTGCTTCAGAACAGAGGAAAACCACTAAGCAGGAAATGTGGCCGTCTCATTCAAAACCTCTTCTGAATTTCATTTGTGACAAACCACTCTTCATAAACCCCAGAACTGCTCATCGTCACTGGGGTGAGGGAAGCAATGCTGCTGAGAGGTAAAAACAATTAGAAATACAATTAGTGTTATAAAAGCTGGTCATAAATATTTGAGTTCTCTCTCTGGAGAGGAGGGACAAGATGACAGCTCACAATCCCTTGTATTGACAAAAGAGGAAACAGTCCATGAAACTGGTCATTTGCCTGGATATTTTTATCTATCAGATCCAAGAGTCGGAACAAGGGAGGCATGAATGATTGAATTAGCAGCCCAGCCTTTCTATGGTTTTGCAGCATCAGCAAATATGCAATTGCTGCACTCTCAGAGGGGTGTGGGCATGCACACGCCTGCGCACATACACACAGCCAGTGTGGTGGACACACTCTCATGCAGCTAGGCAGAGATGACCATAGGCTCAGACGCTCCCATCTGACAACAGAGAAGGAAGGACTTCTCTACCAAGGCCAGATGTAAAACACATGAACACCCTTCCCTCAGAGTTCTTCCTCCTCACTCTTGGAGGAGCATGACAGAGCCAAGGGCATCATATAATATCACATATAGCTCTCAAGAGCCCCGACCCCCTGTGATGCTCTTTGAGTTGGCATTGTGTGCACCTTGGCCTTTCCTTCCAAGCGTCCATTTGGTTCTTCCTTGGGTGGTCTTGGCTCCACAACATGCTTGATGTGGGAAAGCCTGTTCATTTGGCAGCACAACACCTTCACTATCCAGGCTCTCTGTTCCCACTCTCTGCAGCCCTAGGGCACCTCCATGCCCTTGGTGAGGATGGTAGGGGGTTATTGAGGCAGAGGGTGAGCATGGGAATTTCAAGTGCCCTGTGTTATTTGGGAAAAATGCCCCCTACCCCCACCCTGCAGGCATATGCAACCACCTGGCACTTACACCCACCAGCAGGAAGCAGAGCTCCCCTTGCTGGGGGCACTATGCCAGCATGGCAGATGGGCATGTGTGTCAGCTGCCAAGGGACCTCAGCTAGGATCCAAATAGGTCTGCATTTTTGGAGGGCAGGACATTCTCTTCTTTGCTCCTCTTCTTTAAATGAAGGCCCAGCTGATAAAACCATCTATCTACTTAATGCTTTGGTTCCTGTGTACATGAAGTTCCACTTATCCCTTTTATTGGCTTCTTAACTAATGGGGAGGATGAAAAGATGGATGGGGCACACTGGCCTCCTTCAATATTCATATATACTTAAATGTGTTCTGAGGATGTGCTCCTCTGTACTGAAAAATGTGGCATCCTGACATCTGCTTGCTGGGGCTTTTCTTCGGCTTTCCTGACGAATGATCACACAGTTTCAGCTTGATTACCTGAAAGTGGTGGGGGGCCCACTGTCACATGTTCAGGTCCTTCTTTGATAACCAATAGTAGTTATTGGGCAATTTTTTCCCCCTTAAGACAAAATCTGCATCTAGATTAATTCCAGTTCTGCCCTCAAGCAACTGAGAACAAATCTACCTTCTCTTCCAATATGACAGTTCTTCAAATGTTTTAAACCAATGCTCACATCCCCAAAAGGTCTTTGCTTCTCTAGGCTAGTATTTCCTATCTCTTCAATTCCTATACTCATACCTTAAGTGACAGAGGAACCATGCTGTGTGTTGGGATTGTGTAGAGAACTGTTAAAAGCAATAGGTGCTGAATTCAGATCACCCTGAATTTGAGTCACCCTCATGCAGTGGGGAATGGAAACATGGTATTCCCAGTCTTAGTTGCCATCTGTTGTGATTTAGTCATCTACACATTTGGATTAAACAGAATTTACTAAACTGTTGACTATGTAATAAAGGAATCTGTCCTCATTAAGATTAGGTATTATTATTTGTATTTTAGATATAAAAAAACCTGGTATATAGAGGGGACTTAGCTCCTGTTGGGTCACATAACTAGTCTATGATAAAGCAATAACATGCACCTATTATGGTTTTGGGGTCCAATTCAAGCATGCTTCCATGACTGGAGATGGAGCAAGGTATTGGTGATGCACATGATGTGCATATGTAAGTATATACTTTCTTTCTTCTCTTTTTTTTTTTTTGTAGTCATGATATAAGTTTTTACTTTATTTTAAAAGTATTTTTATTGAATTTTAGGGTTACATTTGTTAATAAAATTATATAGGTTTCAAGTGTACATTCTATAGTACATCATCTGTATATTGCATTGTGTGTTGACCACCCAAGTCAATATACTTTCGTGATGGAAGGCTATCCAACAGCTGTCAACAAGAGCACTCCTGAAGTGGGGGTGTGGATGGGGGCAAGAGTTATGGAGGGTCCTTCACTCTTTACTCTTTGCATACTTTTATTGTTTCAATGTTTTTAAGAATACAACATATTCAAGTAATTCTCATATATTTGAAATGCAAATAGATGCTAATGATTTAGACTGTACCTTTAAGATGGTTAAAATACAATGGGTGAGCCAAAATATGCTCAAGAATAAAGAAAAGTCCCAAACATGAGGGGCACTATGGTCTGGAGGCTAAAAGCATGGACTCTGGTGCTCTACAGCCCAGAATTCAACCACATCTCTACCCTTACAAACTCCACGACCTGGGGCAAGTTAATCAATCCCTTTATTCCTCCATTTTCTTATCTGTAAACTGAAGATGATAATTTTTAGTACAGATCTTATAGGTTATGTTTGTCAAAAATGAAGAGTTTTTTAAAAATATTTTTTTCATTGATGTATTATTTACATGCAGTGCAATGAACACTTTTTAGTGTATAGTTTTATGAGTTTTGACAAATTCATAAAGTCATGTAATCACTATGACAATAAAGACAAAGAACAATTATACAAACCACCCCCCACCCAAATTCCTTTGTGTCCCTTTTCAGTCAGCTACAATACCAGCAGTAGCTCCTGCCAGCCACTGACCTGTTCTTTTGTTCCTATAGTTTGTTTGCCTTTCCCAGAATATCTTATAAATATAATTATATGGTCTATAGCTTTTGAGTCTAGCTTCTTGTCTTAGAATAGTAAATTTGAGATTCATCCATGTTGTTGTGTGTGTCAGTAGTTCAATCTTTTTTATTGCTGGGAAGGATTCCACTCTATACAAACTACAGTTTGCATATCCATTCACGAGATGAAGGACATTGGGATTGTTTCCAGTTTTGGGTCAATTGTATAAAATTCTTATAAACATTCACAAACAAGTTTTGTGTGCCCATACATTTGTTTCATACAGTAAATACTTAGACTGGAATTGCTAGATTGTAGGACAAGTATATATTTAACATCAGAAATAGCTAACCTGTTTTCCAAAATGACTATGTCATTTCTCAATCTCATCCACAGTGACAGAGTTCCAGTTGTCCCATATCCTCCCTAGCACTTGGTATACCAGCTTTATTTATGTATTTTTATTTTTAGCCATTCTAATAGGTATTGAGTGGTAGCTCTTTGTAGTTTTAATTTCTATTTCTCCAATGGCTAAAAATATTGAGCATCTTTTTGTGTGATTCTGTTTTTTTTTTTTTTTCTTTAAATGAGTGGTTTGTTTTCTTATTGTTTTGTTTTGAAAGTTCTTTATATATTCCAGGTTCAAGCTCTTTGTCAAATATGTGTTTTGGGAATATTTTCCCCGTGTCTGTGACTTATGTTTTAAGTCTCTCAAGAGTCTTTTGAAGCTAAGTTTTTAGCATTGATAAAATCCAATTTGTCAATTTTTTCTTTTGTGGGTCATGATTTTCATATTACCTAAAGTTGCAAAGCTTTCTTTTATATTTCCTTATAAAGATTTTACAGCTCTAGGTCTATGTCCCTTTTGGGTTACATTTTGTATATGATGTGAGGTATACCTCAGATACAATGGTATTGGCCTTTTTGGGTCCTCCATCTTCCCCTTGGCCAGGCTGTTTGTATTCCCTAAAGACCTTTCATGTAATGCCTGTGCTAATATTCACATCCCTGCTTAAATAGGCTGGCCTTTGCTGCCCTGGATGTTTCTCAGACTCAAGCAGGATAGAACTGCAACCATTCTAAGCTACTCAGTAGCTATTTCTCCCTCATAGCAGAAAGCATGCTAAGAGCTGGAAATTGCTGAGTTTGCATGCTGCCTGGGGATTGGAATATGTTCAGGAAAAGTTTTTCTCAGTCTATGTTATTCATATATAACTCATGGATTATACCTTAAGAATTGGCTGGTCATAGTGTATATTGGTCTGGGGCAGGACAACTCAGTTATCTTTGGGTGTCCTTGGTTGTAACTCTCTGAAGAGAGCTGATAATCAACCAAGGTTGTGGTTCTGAGTGGTGAATAGGCAGGGTAGGGGAACTGAAGGCAACTCAGGTCTCTGAGAAAATTCGTGCCAAGGGGAGCAAACATAAGAGTCTGTCAGTAGTATCCAGTTTCCACTCTCCCCTTTCCTGACTGTAAAGACAAACAGTAGACCTACAGCACCTGATAAATGCCTGTGGTGCCACTGTCTCGTCTGTTCTGTCCACCCATCTCACCAGGTCACGTCTTTCCCTTCCTGTGTGCCAGTGTCTGGAACAGGGGGAAATGAAGAAAGAGTGGTTCAGGTTGGTGTGCAAGGCACAGCTCCAAGGCTTTGAAGTATGAACTCAGCAAGGGCTCCAAATGTTCATGTTTCTACCCAAAACACTAAAACAAGATTTGGATGCCTGAGTTTGGGCCAGAAGAAAATAGAATCATTGGAGTCTTCAGCCTGAATAGAGTCCTGGAAAATTACTTTGTTCCCATTCTTCTGCTTCTGATCAGGATCTCACATAAGCTGTCCCAGACAGAAAAGCCCAAAAGAGATGACGCAATCTCCTTTGGTTATTATAACCAGTGTCCACCTCAATTTAGGCATTCAGATATTGGTATTGGTATCTAGGCATACGGTATCTATGAAGAGAAAGTTAGCTGGGAGCCAGAGGAAGGCTGTGGGATCAGGAAGAGACCAGAGATAGGGTGAAAATGGGAGATGGATTGAAGAGGAAATGGGAAATCCAAGTGCCTATGCCCATTAACATCCGGATAATTCTTAGTAACGAAGGTACCCATTCTGGAGGTGGTAGCTTAGGGGTTCTGCTGTGTTTCTTTGGTTTAATTACTGCATCCCCCGAGGCTGTGGCTTCTCATTTCTAAAACTGGGAAATAACCACCACTGTTGCCACCACCGCCACAAGCAATTTTTTTTTGAGTGCTTACTCTTTGTCAGGTTCTCTATGTGCATTTTCTGATTCAATCCTCACAACAACCTGAGGGAAATTGTCTTATCATCTCTACTTTACAGATGGCGGAGTGAAGGCACAGTGAAGTTAAGTAATGTGCATGAAGTCATATATCCACTAATGTCCTTCTCAAGGGATTAAATTCTGTAGGTGGAAGCCCCATCACTGCTTCTCCATTTTATGGAGAATGTAAGTAGTAATGCACATTCTTTCCAATGTAAGTATGAAGCTCAGGCTTCCCAAGGGCAACTGCAATTATTTAGCTTCATGGGATACAACAAAGTTGCAGACTTGTGGGGATTTAGGAGCACTGGGTTCTTGATCTGGAACTTGCTGTAATTTGCCAAGCAATCCAGGAGCTAAACTTGCCCTCTGTAGGCCTTCATTTCTTCCATGTTAAATTCAAGGGTCAGATGAGATGATATCTCAGGCTCCTTCAGGTGCTTACCTTCTACAATTTTTCAATTTTTTTTAATTTTTTGCCTTCAAATTAATGAAGAGATAGTAGATCAAGTAAAGTTACCTGAGATAGGCTTCATGGGTGCCAAGAGAAGAATGAGGAGATGCAGTCTTAGTTATAGTAAAAGAAACAGAATTTTGACTGGTACTACTTCCCCAATTCTTTCTGCTTCTCTGTATCTTATACATCTTTCAAGACTCTCAGCTCAGGTCCATACTGTCTGGGAGGACTTCCAGTAGCAGCATGGTAAATGTACTCTTTTGTAAATATAATCTGTTTGTGCAGCACAGTCTGAGCTATATTAATTAATTCATTAATGTACTTACTTATACCTGCCTTGTGCCAAAGTGGAATTATAGTGGCTTACACAGATATAAAAATAGTGCAATAACATGCATTAGAAGCAAATGGGAGAGGGAAATAGAAAAAACAAAGGAAAGAATGTCAGAAGGGATCAGGAATTGGCTGATATAGGCAGGCAGAGCTCAAAACCCTAACCACCTTCCACTGTCAGTCCCAAGTTTAGGATCTTGGGTTTTTGGCAGCCAACCTGGGCAAGGTAACCTGATCATCTCACAATTCAGAGTACTTGTAAGATAGGAGGAAAAAAAGGAGAAAAAAAGGAAGGAAGGAAGAAGGGAAGGAAGGAAGAAAGAAGGAAGGCACGAAATGGAGAAGGACAGAAAGATGGAGGAAAGAAGGGAAGATGGAAGGAAGAAAAGAAGGTTGTTTAGGAGAAACCCAACTTTCCTGGTGCTGAACCAGGAAGGGGCCTTCCTAAGGGACACCCTTAAAAGAACTCTGTGTAACCTGATGAACAAACATCTTCGACAAAACCCTCACAGTAGACACTGCTCCTCACTTCTGTAGGTTGCTCCGTAGCATCCTCCTTCAACGCAGACAAACTTCAACTCAGAAAAACAGTGGACCAGAAGGATGTGGTCCAGTAGACAGCTCTTTGCTGACTGGGTTTAATCCTGGGGAAGTTGTAACTATTTCTAGAGGGATGGGTGCACTGTATACCTTCAGGCAAACTTTCATGGTTTTCTTTTTCACCTGGGCTTTTGATGGACCCTGTGTGGCAATGAGTTCAAGACCATATTCCCTGACAAATACCTGAGAAGCAGCTATTGGGTTGCCAGTTAAATACAGAGCCATACGCCTTACTAACATGCAGACAGTTGGGACTGGTCAATCCAAGGGTAAGGTTGTCATTCTCTTATGAAAGTTGATGTACTACCTAGGACCTGGGCTTGACCAGAGAGCCACCCTCTCTTCCCTGAGCTGAGCTTAAGGAGGTTGCAGGGTGCTTGATCCCTGTGCAGATCATGAGTGTCTGTACTATGAGAGTGCAGAGTGATTTCTCTGGAAATGGAGACCCTTGGATTCTGCCATTCATGAAATGAAGGTTTCATCTGTATGATTTCCAAGTTCCCTTCCAGCAAGAACATTGCTAATTCCAGAAGGAAAATGCTCCATGGGAGGAGGGCTGCTGAACACTAGAAAAGTTCACCATTGGAATGGCGAATTTGCCTGCCTCGGAGATGCGGAGACCCATGCTGTCTGGGGTAAATTGGAACAGATCTGCATGGAGGCAGGGGGCTGGACAGGATGGCTTCTGGAATGCTTATCAAAATGTCCTAGGTGGGGAGTATTCAATTGGCTAATTGGTCTGTCTCATAAGTGTGCATGACCTGGCTTTGGTGTTTGCATTCACTGGGCACACACCCCCCTCCGTGTGTGGAGACACACGTGTGTACAGCAGCCGACGTTTATTTCACTGCTCTCCAGTTAGCAGCTGTGGCACAGGGAGCCCCCTCTACAGAGTCTTTCCTGGGAAATGTATTAGGCAGCACAGCATTCCCCTCATAAAAATACAATAAACGGCCCTGCGAGCGGTCGGCAGAGTAATGACTCTAACTCAGTGGCGTTCTTGGAAGGGCCTCTTTAGAAGCAAAGCTGAGAAGACTTAATGGAAATCTTTGGGGTAATTAGGTTTCGGGAGTGCAGAAACCTCTTAAATCATTGAGAGTCAGAGAGGACCTGGTCTCTATATCATACATCAGGCTACGCGGGGCCCTCAGGGCTCCCTCCTCTGCCCTTTCCTTCCCCCTAGGAAGTGAGCTGTTGGCCACGTGGCAGCCCCTCCTTTCATGTTGGTGTATTAGATCTAACCCTCTGTAGAGGTCCACCCTGACACCCCCCTGCACCCCCGCCCCCACACACATACTTGTTACTGAGAAGCACAAGGAGGATGAGAAAGGAAGCTTGTTTTCATGCCTGGGGTGGGATCTTACAAGCCGGGAAGATGGCTTTTTTGTCTGGGTAAAGGCATTGTGGTGGAAGGATGGCCGGGATGACTGAACAAAAATTCCCTTCAACCTTGTGATTCCTCGTCATGGGCTAAAAGGAAAGCTTCCAATCTACTTCCTTCTAATTCCCAAAAATCCCTTCCCCCACTCTCACTAGCATTTGGGCCTTGAGAGTGGTTGAAAGCCTGGCAGGGTGCGGGGTGCACAGTGTCAGCAGAAGGAGCGACCAGGCCAGGCTGGCTTGCCTTTTTCTTGGCCTTGCCCTCCAACCCTTCCCCACTTCCTCTTGGATGGAGAGGACAGTGGGAGCCTCCTCTGTTTTGGAGTCTGAGCTCCCACCCCACCGCTTTCCCTGTGGGGGCCTAGTTGGGGTGGGTGCTGAGCTAAAGGCCCATCGTAAGAGTGGTACCTCTGAGCTGGGTCAGACAGCAGTTAAGCAGTAAAAAGCAATAGGGGAGTTCTGGGGCCTCTGTGGCACACAGACTTTCTGGACATTTAGGTTAAGAAATCTTTTTTCCAGATAACAGAAGCTGTAAGGAGGCCAAAGAAAGGGAAACCCCCCACTCCCGACTTTGATCATAGGGGATTGTAATGACTCAGATATTGATTGGGATAATAAGTTTGCCAAAACTCCAGAGAAGGAGAGATATTCCTCCAGGTATTTTGTTTTTGCAAGATTTGCTGAGTCCTTGTATAAAGTCAAAGTGAGTTCAGAGGCTTGGCTCTGGCCCTAAAAGCTTGCAAAGTGGGAGTCAGAGGCCCTTTCTTCCTGGAGAGTGTGGTGCACACCCTGGTGTGCTGCCCTCCCTCCTGGGGCTGTTCCCACTGTTGTTATTAGCATGATCATTGCTGTTATTAATAAATCTTGGGGCCTGCTGGGGTTCAGTGTGCAGCAAGAACTGAAGCTGGCCCAAAAAAAGTGTTAAGTCTCTCAGACTGGTCTCTGGAACCTTCTGCAGTACTTTTCCTACCTCTTTTCTACAAGCTTTCCCTCTCATTATCTCCCCTGCACTGTATGTCTGTGACGTGCATGTGTGCACGTGTGCATGCATGCATACACACACACACACACACACACACACACACGTGCTACCCACATTTCAGCCACACTGATCTCTGATCTTCCTCCAAAAGCCTCAAATGTCACCACCTGGCACACACACTGCAGGATAAAGAACCCTGGCTTTGGGGATAGACAGACCTAAATTCAAGTCCTGCTCTGCTCCTTACTAGTTATGCAATACTGAGCTTATCTTTGGTGATTCAGAATTATTTATAGAATGAGAATAATAGTAGCACCTACCTCATCTTGCATGAGATGATATACAACCAATTTGCACAGTGCCTGCCTTTGAAGCAATCAATTAAAATATTGGTTATTGCTATTGTGACTCTCCATCCTCTTTTTGAGATTTGGCATGGATAATTGCTTCTGCAAATCATAGTTGCAGACCAGGGTTCTGCTCGATCTTCCAGGCCGTCTAGAGCTCAACTTTGCCCCATTCAGTGCCACATTCTTCATTCTGTGTCCACAGCTATTATCTATATTTTTTATGGCTGTCATCATGGCTTGTCTTGAGTTCTGATTTTCAAGTTGAGTGCAGAAATTATATTTTCTTCATCTCATTTCCCTTGCTCCAATGCCAGAGCTTAGTGCTATACACATGTTATATATAACAAGTTTGCAAGACATTATTGTTGATTTTTATAATACTAGATACTATTTACTGAGCAATTACTATGTGCCTGTCTCTTTTCATGGTGACATTGAATCCTCATACCAAGCTTAAGAAATATTATGACTTCCTTTTTAGAGATATGAAAAGTAAGGCTCTAAGGAGATTAAATCATTGACTTGTCACATAGCTGATAAGTGGCTGAGCATTGCTCCAAGTCCAGGACTGTGAGTTTGCAAACCCATAGTTATACATAGCTAGGCATACCTTTTACTGGATGTATCCTATCCCGAGGCAGGCTGCATACTAAAAGCAACTTCCAGTTCTTAGCATGCTTTGTGCTATGAGTGGGAACTAGCTACTGAGTAGGTTGGAATGATTGCAATTCCATCCTGCTTAAGTCTAAGAAATGCTCAGGGCAGCAGAGGCCAGCCTAGTTAAACAGGATGTAAATATTAGCACAGGCATTATGAGAAAGGTCTTTAAAGAATACAAACAGCTTGGCTAAAGGAAAGGTGGAGAATCCAGGAAGGCCAACAGCAGCCATTGCATGAGATGCTTTGAGGAATGGCATGATGAAGTGCCAGGAAGCCTTGCCTGTCAAGGAAGAACCCTTCAAATATATCCAGTCTGACAGAAGGCAGGAGAGAAGATTGGTTCGAACAAGAAAAGAAATGCTGGTGGGAAACTGAGACTGAAGAAACTGTGGAGACTTGGCATTAAAGATATAGAAGACAAGAAAGACAAGAATGAAGGGACACATCAGCATAAAAGATAATGCTAATACTAATACTAATAATAATACTGTTAATTGATGACACCCTTGCTATGTGCCAGCACCATATGATGTAAAGAGGTGACACATTTTCTAGTCTTGGCAACATAAACGCGATCGCTTCAGAATGCAAGATCACTTTTTAAAAATCTTGACTGCTGACGTCCAAGAGGATGCTCCATCTTTCCTATCTCTTTCAACAAGCATTTATTCTGTGGCTCCTCTGTGTTTGCCACCAGGATGGGCCCTGGGGAGATGACTGATGCTTGTACTCCAGTCTGGAGGTGCTCACAGTCCAGTGAGGGGAAAGGACACTTAAATAACTATGGTACTGTGGGGTATATCGTTAGACAGATGTATTCAGGTATCCTGGGAAGTGGAAAATCTTAGAGAAGAGGCAATATCTGAACTGAGATATCAAGGATGAGAGGATTTGGATATGGGGAGTGGTTTCATGAAAGCTTGGAGGAATGAGGCTATATAGCATGTTCAATATAGGCTACATGGAGACCTCTGTGCATCTAGAACTGGAGTACTTGGGAAGTTACAGAGATAAGGTCTGAAAGATACAGTGGGACAAAATTGTGAGAAATTTTTGAAAAACATGGTAACTCAATCACCACATTTATTTATTGAGAAGCTACTTTGTGCCCAATATGGAATCTGGTACTGGGCTATGGCGACAAGTGAACCAGTGTCCCAGTTTCTTTTTTGCTCTGAAATAATTATAACTAGCACCTTCTTTTACTTTCAAAAGTGTTTCTGTTTATACTATAAATTATATGGTCATACTACCTATAGAGCTTCAGCCTAGCCCAGAAAGACAGACATTAATCAATCACCCAGATATATAACTTCCAATTGTTCTCGGTGGTATGAAAGGAAGATGCAGAGCACTATTACACATGCATTAGGGAGCAGCTCCAGTCTCCAAAGGAATTAGATTTCTCTTCAGGCAAAACAAAGCCATAGAAGGTTTTTTTAAGTGGGAGATGAGATCTCGGTTTTAGGTACCATGGGATTTCTATGTTTGTTGGAGATTTATCTCTCTCTCTTTTTTAATGTCTCCCAGTTATTAACAATAAGAATTTGAAAAAAATATCACTTTTTATTGTAAAGCATTTCACATGGTAAATGAGCTTTCACAGGTATATTTTCTCATCAAAATGGCAGAGTGGAAAGTGCAAAGCAAATGAGTCTGATGACACTAGCTTTCTGTCCTTGTTCTGCCCCCAACCAGCTGCCTTTACTGGCTGTGCTTCAGTTTAAGAATGGGGTTGTGCTTCCACCAAGGTGATTGTGAGGGTCAAAAGTCTTGTAGGTAAAATGACCAGCTAGTACAGTGCTTGACTCACAGGCATTCTAAAAATGGTAGTATTATTAGGTCTTCTTAGCTTATAATTGTTTAAGAAAAGGTGCTGTGACTGCTGGAGAAATGTATTTGAATGAAAACACTGTAAACTGAGGACAGAGTTCAGTGGACAAGTGAAGGAAGGGAAAAAAGTTGATAAGAGTTTCAGCAGCTAGAAGAAAATTAGATTGGAAAACAAAACACCTCATTTGTAACAAATGTCCCACTCTAGAGGGACACATTGATAATGGGAGAGGTTTATGCACATGTGGGGACAGGGAGTATACCAGAAACCTCACTACTTTCCCCTAAATTTTGCTATGAACCTAAATCTGCTCTAAAAACAGTCTTAATGAAACAAACCAATCAACCAACAAACACTTTCACTTCTCAGCAAGGGTTTCCATGGCCCTAAAGAACTAGAAACTGCTTGCTTTGCACGCTGAGACGAGTGGGAGAGAGGCATCTCATGGAGTAAATTTTCAAAACCCAAGGTCTTCAGCCTAGCCAGGACATGGCAGTGAGTCCGTAGGAATCAGACAGTGAGGCCTTGACAACAGTTCATCTGGCGCCATCTTTTTTCCCTTCTCTTCCTCATTCCTCTGGATTGACTCCCTCTGTGGTTTGATGGTTCCTGAGAGCAGTGATGCAGGCAGTTGCTGTGCTGAGAGAGCCCAGTGGGACAGTGGTCAGGGCAGGCCCACTGGGGTTGAAGGAGCATGCATGTGAGGTAGGGGCAAACTCTGCTGCCTCACCCATATTTCAAAGCTAGAATTGTTTTGACCACCTCTATTTCACTCTGTCTGGTATCTTGACTGGGAGGCCAGGCTCCTGAAGCCTGAAACTTATTTTCTTTCTGATTTGCCTCTGGTGCTGCCCTGCAGTGTATATACTAGGATAGCCCTAACAAAATACAGCAGACTGGATAGCTTACAGAATAGTAACTTATTTTCTCGCAGTTCTAGAGCTTAGACGTTTGAGATCAAGGTGTTTGCAGGGTTGGTTTCTTCTGAGGCTACTCTCCTTAACTTGTAGGTAGCTGTCATCTCCCGGTGACTTCACATGGTATTCTCTCTATGCTAGTTTATATCCTGATCTCTTTTTATAAGGGCATCAGTCGTATTGGATTAGTGCCCATCCTCATGATCTTACTTAACCTAAATTACCTCTTTAAAGACCCAAATATCCAAATACGGTCACATTCTGAGCTACTGAAGGGTTAGGACTTCAACATGCAAATTTTGGAGAGATACAATTCAGTCTGCAGCATACAACCAGGTAAGTTGCATCTTTAGTCTTAGCCCCTGCAAAAAAAGGAAACTGGGTTTGAGGGCCTGTGGGGCATCTTTCTTGGGCAAGGGGAGGATTTGAGAACTGCTAGCTTTTTGAAGCAGTGCAAATTCCTCTTTAAAGACTCTTGACTTTACCCAGAGTCACTTCGTAATCCACTGCCAGCTTTGGGGTTCCTGAACACCTCCTTCTGGCCTCCTAAAACCTGCCTTTAGGATGGGAGTCTGCTTCTCTGTTTCTGGCTGAGAAATAGGTGTCTATTATGAGATTACCTTTCTCCTGTGACTATTAAAAAGTATTTATCTTTTGTAGACATTCCTTAACCAGAAAAGAGCTCTTAGCCCCTGGAGATCCCATGCAGGAAGCTCACCAACTGCAGGAAAAGAGGGCCAAGGAAGTTACTGTGCTTTCTTCCGTTACACGCCTCCCTTCCCCTACAGGGGAAAGCAGGAGACCACACCTGTGTTGGTAATATTACAGGCATGCTGGGATCTGCAAATGTGTCATTAGCCCACCAGGCTGGCATAGAATGCTGCATCTTAAGGTGATTTAACATAGGTAGACTCTACTTACAGTTGGGCAGGGTTCCAAAGATTTGCTTGTAAGTTGGTTACTGTGAATTGGAAATGTTTTTCTCCCATAGAAAAGGTGTTAAATGTAGGGAGAGATTTTCAGGGGAGTCCTTGAAACTTACTTAACTCACACATAACTAAAGTACTAAATATGTCCACTTCTCTCCCTAGCACCCAAATGCCACACTGCCAGCATTCCAGTGGGGAAACATATCATGAGTTCCAACTCTGTGTGTTAGGACAAGTGCTTCTTCCTTGTGGATACAGCTCACCTGAAAGTGGCCTTGTGGAAAGGTGGTGTTTTTATAGGGTGGAAAAAGGATAATATTAAGCCAGATACTTCTGAACACCAGTGAAGCAATATAAGAAGACTATAAAAGATTCACATTTTTGAAATCATGACATTTAAGTCTCCAGGTAACCCTGCAAGGTAAGTGTTATGATGTCTATTGCAGAGAAATGCAGTATGGGACTCAGGGATGTCAAATGAGACTTCCTCAGTATCACACAGTGGAGACGATTGCACCTCTCAGAATATAATGCACCTCACATCCAGGGTCAGCACCTCTCCTGCTCATTGGTGTTGGAGAATACAGGCTCTGAGTTTTAATGAGTCTGACAATCCCTGGAATGGTCCATCCTAGCAAGGAGCTTAGGCCCACTCTTCTCCAGCAGTTACCGTGACCATGGGCAATTCATGCTGCCATGTGTGGGCTGGGCATAGGTTTGGAGATGGTGGCAGCCTGTGCAGATTGCAGAGGTTTTGGGATAAATGGCGATTTTTCTCCTTGGTGATTTCCCAAGGCTGCTGAGGCCTGACAGTTCTGGCAGGGAAACCAAATTTAAATGAGTCCCTTTTCAAGTCTGCCTGAAGGGTAGGCATTAGTCAGAGAACTAACAACCTTGCCTGACTCTTTCCTCTGTTCTGCACGTGGCATAGGTCATGGAGAAACACAGTCATTGTTCCAAAGGTACTTTGTACCCCAGACAGGAGAAGACAAACAAACACAAGCCTTGAGCAAAGTGACAAAGGAGCTGTAGAACAATTCCTCTACCATGTGAATACTACTGTAGAGAGTACCTGTGGCCATCAGAGCTGGGGCCAGGCTCTCTCCAAAAAGTTTTCTGAGTTGGTCACGAGAAACACTATAGAATGTGAGAACTAGAAAGATGGCTCATTTATAGTTCAATCAGTATATTTTCAGACCGTAAACTGAGCCCAGAGATGCTAATGTCTGGCCTGAGGTTATAAGCTGGTGAAAAGGAGAGCCAGGATTAGAATTCAGACTCCCTCCCTCTCTTATATTAGTTGCTGTTACTCACACTGGGAAGGGACGAAAAAGGACCAACTGAAAAAGATGTCAGGGCAAGGCAATAGGGAGTGTGGATCTTATGGACAGGGTCCCATACTGAGGAGGCATGAGAAATTGGGTAGATAAGGTTGTGGGGGACCAGGTGGCCAAAGACCTTGAAGGCTGAGTGGGCATAATTTGGGAGTTCTTCATGAATGGCAACAAGGGACAGAGAGATAAATGTCTAACTAGCTCCCAGGGGTTTCTTCTGCTGATATTATTCTACCAATGCCCCTTAAATCAGAAGTCCAGAGTTTTCAGCTTGTAGAGTTCACCCAGCATGGTAACCTGGACCTGAAAGTTGGCGCTCCCTGCTCCATGCTGAAAGGTAAGGCATAAGATCTAGATAGACCCTGTGGACTCTTGCAAATGGAACTGTTTTATAGCCTGCCCAGACATAAAGCCTTTGTTGCACAGAAATGAATTCCCATTGGCCAGACCTCAGCCTGCTCTTCCTTTTCCCATGTATCTTGGATAGGACTCATAGGCCTCCTTAAAGAAGTAGCTTGTGCATGTGGATGGGAATGAAGAAAGGGAGAGGGCGAGGAGCTTGCTGGGAGGCTGCGAGGACTCAAGCTTGCAGCAGATCGACTGCCTGCTGCCATTGGTTTGTTGGTATTGCAGAAACATGGCTCCAGCACCAGGGGAGAATGTAAGGGTCAAGAACTGCAAATTGTAAACCAGAGTAAAGCAAGATGAATCAATCCTCAGTGACCTAATAGAGAAGAGGAGAGCTTGCTGACAGGATTCTTAGAAAAGGCTCCCAGGATATGCAGGGCTGCAGGAGATCATGGCCAGGCCAGACCTCTCCACTAGGACAATCAGGCTCAGGCCCATTTGGTCACGTGGTTGTCAGGGAGTGGAACCAGGTCAGTGTGGACCAGACAGCATTTCCCCTGCCACTCCCTAAGAAGTCAAGTTTGAGGATGGTCTGGGAGCAGGCCTGCCTTACCTACTGTGGTCAGAAACCCTGGAGAAGAAAGTATCACTTGTGTTTACATGATTGTCATTCTTTTCTGATATAATACATGCTTGTTATAGGAAATATAGAAAAGCTACAGAATAAAGTAGGAGGTCATTTACAATAACACCATCCAATTCTATTGTTGGCTATTTAGATTATGTGCAATTTTGTACCATTGTAAATACTACTGCAATGAACATCTCTGTATCACAATAATATGTGACCACATTTCTGATGATTTTTTAGGAATTTCTTAGAAGCGGAATCAGTGCTTCAAAGGCTCTTGTTACATGTTGGCTAAATTGCCCTTTTTACCCTCCACCTGAAACGTTATACCAATTTGGACTTTCATTAATCAGTGGCTATGACAGTGCCCATTTCACTGGCCATTTGCCAACACTATGAGTTATTACATTTTTTTAAGTAGAAGGTGATCTTTCCAGAGTCATGCCCAGCTTATTGACAGTATGAACATTGACTATGGCAGCTCACTTCTTTGTGCTGATTGGCAGAGTTCAGTAAATCCACACATGGGCAGAGTGAGAAAAATTGGGAAGGAAAGAAGTCTGAATTTGAGCCCCAGGCAGCCATAGGCAGGTGCTAGGGAGGAAAAGAGAGGACCTGTGTGTGAGGTGGTCCTTTAGTCATCCTCCCCCAAAACTCAAAGTCTGTTGAATTGCCATAAACAGCCCCTCGTCCCAGAGCTTTTGCTCAGGAATGTTTCCTGGTTGATCAGGAAGTGAGAGAACAAAGCAAGCCTACAACAAAGGTGGGCTTAGTGCTCTGGAAGGCCAACGATTTCTGATGCTAAGCAAAAATGAAAACGATAATGGTGAGACACCCAAAGAAAATGTATTCCATATGCACAGGCTGGCTCGCAGCAAAGGAATGCAAATGCACTTGGAGGTTAGCTGCAGGAGCAAGAGCAACAGCAGGTAACTTAGGACTTGCTTTCTAACACACTGAGGTCAGTTTTAACTGAAGGTACTTAGGGTGCTGAATTTGACCTCTTTCCAACTCCAGTGACAGAAAAACTTATCTGTATTGCAATTTATTTTAAATAATCACAACAGCCATAACTTATTGGGTAAGCCCAGTAGAGTGTTCAGTCCCTACTATATACTCATGCTAATGGCTTTCACAGAACACATTTAGTCTTCAGAACAGTTCTGTGCCATATGAATCATCATTCCCATATCCTAGATGAGCATAGGGATTCACAATGAGATTAAGTAACTGGTCTAATTCATCAGAGTGACAGAACCTGGATCTTAAATCAGGCATCTGGTCCACTGCTTGTGTTCTTTCCATGCCACTCCCATGTAGGGCCCAATGTCCAGGTTTCTGGAGGTGGAGATAGGGGTAGGGGGCTCTGGCAGTCCAAGAGCCTGAAAGGCTAAGGTTTTGCAGCCACTCTGAAGGGTGGCTTCCCTGGGTGATAGGAGATGACAGGCTTCTTATGATGTCTGCCATACACTGCTAGTGGTGACATGGCAGAGATAAGAATGGGCATTCTTAGGGTGATAAATGGCCAACAGATCTTGGCATGCCTTTCCTGTGGCTGGTGAGCCAATGCTGGGCAAGGCATTCCTGGACAGCACATTGGTGATGGGTGGGTGGCTGGTGAGATAACCTACACTGTTCCTGTCTTAGAAAGCCACACGCACAGAAACTAGGCCCTCAAAGGAATAGCCCTGATGTCCACGGGAGGGCTGAAACTTTGATCATCAGACTCTAGGCGGTGGCTGGGAGAATTGCTGTTACTGGATCTGACTTCTCTTGAGTCCTCTCGCCTGTCATACAGATGGATTCTATGGGTGGAAGGGAATGGAGTACATGCAGAAGGAAAGAGAAGAAATTATCCCTAAGGAGTCTCTGGGAGACCTGGAAAATTACCTAGTGACCAGCCAACCCCTAAATTCTCTTCTCATTAGGGCCTCCTCAAACTCTCCTAAATTATCCCACTGCAACATATATTTTGCTGACCAAGCCAGTGCAGACTTGCACTTTTGCTGGAAAAAAAGCACTCAACAGACAAGAACAGGAAATTTTTTCTATTTAAAAAAACAAAACAAGACAAAAAAACAAAGCACAAAGCTTTTAGGTTAGGTGCTGAGGGACTGACTGCTCAGGTCAAAATGGGGAATGACTATTGTTTAACTGAGAAACCTCAGCATTTGCTAGTCCACTGCAGGATTAGTCTTGGATAGAAGTGACCCATTCATGGTTTTGCTCAATCTCTGCACCCTGATTCTGAGGCTCCAAGGTATGGTTTACCTAGAGGATAATCACGTTAGCAGCATTACTGAGTCCGTCCTTGTGTGAGCCATAGGGATTAAGTGTAGGCATGTCACCCATTTTGCAGACAGGGACATTGAAGTTTAGAGAGGTGTGGTGTTTGTTTATGATCATGTTTAGTCAGGGCCAGAGCTAGGATTCAAACCAGGCAATCCCAGACCAGAGTGCATATCCTCATCTGCTTCCCAGGAATCAAGGGTTTATGCTTCAGGAAAGAACACATATTTTTTTCCTCGGTCCTTGAGTATTGCAAATAAATACTCATGACAAGGCCTCTGGGAGGGGGCTTTCAAGTCAGTTCAAAGTGATTAAAAAGGATCTGTAGGACTCAACCAAACAGCTTGTCTTTTTTTTCTCAACTATCCTCAAGTGGGACAGCTGGCCCAAGACATGGTACTGGTTTGTCAGCTAGCTGTCCCTGCAGAAATCCCTCTTTGTTCTTGATGAATAAACAGCCTCCAGAGGGGTTACTCCAATTGGTACAGTGTCCACCCTTCCCCCAACCCCCACCATAGTCTAACTGTGAGTAGATTTGAGAGGAAAATCCTTGTTTGGCTGAAGTAGGAGGAATCATAAAAACACATTGGGTTTTAGAAATGTAAATATCTGCACAGTTAGATGGATGAAGACGATGGATGGATGCCAGAGGAAGCCTGGATGTGAGAATCTGGCAGACAGAGATGGATGTGAAGAAACACAGGGAGTGAGAGAAAAGCAAATGGCAAAAAGCCACATGAGTATAAGGAGAGAGAAGCTTTGGGGTGGCCATACTGTGAAGCAACAGTGGCGGGGCCGCAGCAAAGTCAGAGGAAAAGAAAAGGTGAGCCTCACTGGTTTTTGTGACTAGAGGATGAGGAGGCATGGATGGTTGGGACAAGCAACCCAAGGGTGAGGTGCATCCAATATAAAAGAGTTCTGCTTCCTTCGTGCTCCTGGCTGCCTAGAGGGGAGTAAGTAAGACTCACAGACAGAGAATGGTGGTTCTCAAAATGTGGCTCCTGGATCAGCAGTATCAGCATTACCTGAGAACTCATTAGAAATGCAGATTTCAGGCTTCACATTAGACTGAACTAGAAACTCTCTCACCCAGTCCAATATATTGTGTGTTTTTGAGGCATGCTAAAGTTTGAGAACCCCTGGTGCAGAGATGGGGAAGATGAGGAGGTGAAATCAAGAGGGTGCAGAAGTTTAGAGTCTTGTTCAAGCATTGCAGGGAAAAAGAACAACAGTTTTGATCTAGTGGAAAAATTGGGCAATGAATGGAACTCAGTCATTCCTGGGACAAGATAGGACACAGAAGATGGGAGAGCATGCTAGCAGAAGGCTTGCTCACAGGCCAGACCAGAAACAAAACACTTAAAAGGAAATCGAATAGTCTGGATTGTGCCATAGCTAACTGTTCTCTCTAGATGTTGTACCTCAGTTTCCACTGATGTACAGAAGAGCACATGTGCATGGTAAAAAACACTAGAGGGAGGGGCACTGCGGAGAACTGGGGTTCAAGTGGACTTGAGGAGTGGTCTCCACTTCCATTTGTTTGTTGCCATGGTAGAAATTCAACCAGTGGTTAACATGCCCAGGGATCCTTTGTTTGTATGTTGCCCTTTCCCTCTTTTTTTCACAAAGGGATGCTCTGAACTTCCCTCCTTTAGGTGGTTAAGCTCTGAAAAATCAGGGTGTGGATAACAGTAATTACTGTGTACAGAGTGCTGTGCCATTTAACACAGGGCCCAGGCTTTGTGGTGGTGCTAGGAAGAGCAGGGGAAGCCTGCTCAGGGGACAGAGGTGGCCAGATGGCCGCAGCCTTTCAGGTTCCTGTTTCTACAGAACCAGTTGATAAATGTCTCTTCTACCTTCACTGATTTTTTATTTTATTTTTATTTCACTTCTTTGTCCACTCCTGATATCAGAATGAGATGGATGGACTGACAGCTGGAGACATTTCTCTCTGAACCCTGACATTTTGGTTGCCTTACTTCAGGCTGATGCTTCAACGACCTTCACAAGCAGGGCTCCCCAACCATCCCAGACCTCAGCAGTAGAAGAGAAGGGCCCAGGATCCAGCTATCTTACTGTCCTCATTTATTACTACAAAAACCTTATAATTGTCCACGGAGACCTTTGCCTACATAAATAATCATTACTGTGCTTACAGTTTTGAAAATGTTCATTCTGGGCCTTTTTAATATAGATTCAAATCTGCTCCAAGGATTGTACTTTAAAGAAAGGTACTTTTGTATGGCTTTCCATTTGGATTAGCTGGCAGACCACCTGGAGGTAGGCCTCTTAAAGACCACACTTGGAGACCCACTGTGTTAGCAGACAGCATGGGTGGAGGGAAATGGCTGCTGCTCCTGTTAATAGAACAGGAGGAACTAGCTAATGAATTTGAGAAGGAAAAAAACCCAAGCCGACACTCAGTTGAAAGCAATATCCATTAGTGTAGCACACTCAACACAACCATGAATTATTGTGTTGATTGGAGGAGACAAGCCATAAATTTCTCCTATTAAAGTTCTTGACTCACAATATCAGGCAGAGACTAATGACTTAAAAATAGTATGTGCAAATGCCAGCAGAATACAGATGACCTGGGTGGCGGCCCTAGCAGGGGAAGGAGTCTGATGTCTTAGACAAAGAGAGTTCGTTTAGGGGTGGGAGCAGGATGCATAGCATCTGGTACACAGCCTGAAGGTTTTTCTTTTTAATAAGTGAACTTATTTAAAGACTGAAAAAAATTGAAAGAAGGAAGCAGAGATGACAGGATCCATAGGCTGGTCAGAGGCTTCTAAAGTAGATGAAGAGGCCACAGAGTGGGTGGGGACAGAGCGAGAGGAGGTCTTCCCCCAGATTGAGCAAAGGAAGGCAGGGACGATATTTTCCCTGTGATGTAGTTTTGAGATTCAGGCTAAAGCACCAGAAAAGCAAACACAAGGAGACCCTCACTGAGGGCTCTGGTTGCCATGTTCTCTGAGTTGGGATCACCTGCAGAAAGGGTTCTAAGCTGGTAAACCCGGGGAAGAAGGCCGTGAGCACACCTCAACACACACTGGGTCCCAGCTGCCTTCTTTTGCTTGTTCTGGGAGAAAACCTCCTTCTCCCTCCCTATGCCTACTCCCCGCCCTTCGTGGCCTGTTCATCTAATTTGGAAGCCTCTGACCAGCCCATGGATCCTGTCTTCTCTGCTTCCCACTTTTGACTATTTTTCTCCTTCTCTATAGATAAGTTGACTTATCAAACCATCTACCCTTTATCATTTAGGCAACCCTTTAAATTTCACCTGCTCAGCCTTGCTGTATGAGCAGCTGAGAGGTGTTGCTGCCCCAACCATACCGGTCCTAACATGGAATGAGGGGCCTCCCTCCTTCCCACTCACCCTCCAGTCAACCCACCAAGGCACTTATCTCCTGTGGAACCAACTTAATCATAGAGTCCTATTATTTGTGTATTTGTATAAAGTAATGTTAACTACAGAATAGCTTTTCCATATCCTTCCTGCCAGCATAGGCTTTATTTTTCTAATAGGAATTTTCACTTCTGTGTTTCTTTTTTTTCCTGCTCCATCACTTCATTTTTTTTATTGTTTATTCTGTCACAGTTGTCACAATTTTTCCCCTTTTGTCCCTCTCTACCTAGCCCACCCCTCTCTCCCTCAGTCAATACCCTCTCCATTGTCCATGTCCATTCATACATGTTCTTTGACTAACCCCTTCTCCTCCCTTCTTCCATTCCCCTTCTCCCTCCTACCTTCCTACAGTTATCAGTCTGCTCAATGTTTCCATGTCTCTGGTTCTATTTTTCTTGATAGTTTATTTTGCTCATTTGACTCACGGTATCGCTTGCTGAGTCCCACCCTTGTCCCAGCATCTTAGTCACCCACAAACTAGTGACTCAGCGAGGGCCATTAGCCAATCTATAATTAAGTGAGGGTATGGGAACATCCTTGGTACTCTCTGCAAAAGAACTGAGTGAACATGATGTATGGAGTTGGGTCCTGTGCAGGAGAAAACCTGGCCTTTGATGAGGCCTAAGCTCTTATTTCTAAGCAGCACAGCAGTTTGGGAAGCCATCTCTCTCTCAGAGCTGGCCTCTGAGAATTGGGCCTGCCTATCTGAATTTCAATCTTGCCTCCTTAACTCTCCCATCCTGCCGCTCCAGGATACCCTACAAAGGGCAGTATCAAGTTTGCTTTGGAGGAAGGTCATCAAATGTTATGCAATCAGCAGCGATTGATATGAAAATCATGCTCAAGTTTACACTTACCTAAATTTGCTACAGGTGCCACGGTGCTGGAGGATTAGGCAAAAATTTTGCGTTAATCCTGCACCATTCTCAATGGAGATGGGGCCCTGACTTAGATCCTGAGATGGGAGGACATATTCCTTCCTCCTTTTTACCCTGTATGCCCTGTTCTCTGAGGCCTCGCACAGGAGGCCTGGGAGGTTCAGCTACAGTCCTGGGAGTTTCTGTGAGATCATTTTTCTCATTTTCTTCCCTCCCCACTCCTTCCACACTTTTTTGTTTTTTATTTTTTATTAACAAGGATGAAAGTAAATGTGAACTTGAAACAATAAGGCATGGAAAATCACAGAAATAACTTAATTAAGTTTTTAAAGATTTCCATGCTTGAATAAATTAGCCTTCCTGCAAATGTCACAACATTCAGGGGGAAAAAAATGTAATCAGCGGAGCACAATGCTTCCCTGCTCTGTATTTAAACGAAGCTCTATTGGTGCGTTTCCACTACCCCTGCTCCTCCCCTGCAGCTGCTGCTCCCTGGCCCCCTGACTTCAGGCAAGGGCACAGGACTCTCACATCAGCACATTCCAGCTGCTGGGCTGCTCCTGCTCCGAAGGAGGCCACTTGAACTGTGGGCAGGGGAGAGGGATGGGAGGACCTGTAGGGAGATTTTTCTTGGCCAGAGCCTGTTGTAGTTCTGGCTCTCCCTGGAAAGGTAGCAGACTCTAATCTCTCTGGGGGTTGGGGAGAGGGAGATCTTTCCTTCAAAGCCAGGAGGGAAGTATAATGAGGAATGAGACCCAGTTCTACTTCGCAGAGGGGGTACAGGCTATTTCCCTCTCACCTCTTCAGTGTGCCCCCACCCCCGACCCATAGTCCTTTCCTCTAGCCAGAGTTGACAGGGAGGCAGGGCAAGAGAAAGAGAAGGACACAGGGGCAAGGCGAGGGCCCAGGTGCCCTGCCTGCAGCCACACAGGCAGATTTCCATTGCCATCAAGACGGAGGGCAGGCTGTGAGGGTAATGAGTACAAGCCTTCATGCTGCTGCTGCCTGGACTTGAGCAGTGAGTGATGTTATGCTGGCTGCCCAGCCCTGCTATAATGCAGCTGTCAGAGCCCATGGGGAAAACTTGGGGAGAAATACGAGAAGCCTAAAAAGCAGCAAAAAGGCCCAGTCAAGTGAAGGGAAATGGAATTACAGTAATGATGAAAGCAGGCGCACTGGAGAATTAAAACACTTTGTTTTAGAACCAGATTCTACTCAATCTGGGTTATTAAATTATTTATACTCATAGACACAGACAACAGGATGATGATTACCAGAGGGAAAGAGGGGTAGGGGGGAGGAGAAGAGGATAATGGGGGGATAAATGGTGATGGGAGGATACTTGACTTGGGGTGGTGAACACACAATACAATATGTAGACAATGTATTATAGAGTTGTACACCTGATAATATAATTTTATTAACCAATGTCACCTAATAAATTCAATAAAAAATTATTTATTGTTTGCATTGCCAGTAATGGAGAGAGTAATGGGGGAAGCAATCAGACAGGGCAGAAATTGTTTAAATAATCAGGCATATTTGGGGGCCACCCTGGATGTAGTCAGCTGCCCCCTGAGCATCGGGCTGAGTGAGGTGGAAATGGGATGTTCAGGACTTAACTAGATGAATCAGATCCATTTATTGTAATAACCATGAGATGGCTGTGTGATGATCCTTCAGATTTACCGTGGGGGATGTCAGCCCATTTTCCAAGGATGGCCCATAACCCCAAACAGTTCTTCTTTATGAGAGTCTGTGTGCACATTGACAGAAATGATCCCAAGCACTGGAGGAACTCACCTCCTGCCAGCACCACTGGGTTTAGAGTAAAGATCATGACAGGCCTATTGGAGATGGGGTGGATTCAAGGAAATGGAAGACTCCTCCATCCATGTGGGCCACTGTTTACCTTCTGGCAGTCAGGGAGTTCGGGGAGGTGAAACAATGATGCTAATGAAACGATGACTTCTAATAGTTGCTATGTTTCAAGCATTATGAAAATCATTTTACATGTATTTTTTATTTGATCTTCATAGTAACCCTTCTCAGCAGAGTAACTATGCATCATGGTTTGTCCAGATCATTCTGATGTATGTCTGTTGTATTGAGTAATTGTTAAGAGTATTCCCATTCATTCTCAATAGAATGCTTATTTGGACCATTAATTATTACACCCATTTTGTAGGTGAAGAGCGGAGGAGGCTTAGAGCTTTGCCTAAGTCCTCCCAGCTGGTAAGTGGAAGAACTGGTTTTATACTGGCTTTGCCTGGAGCCTGAACACTTTACTGCTGTGCTATATACTTTTTCTGGGCTGCTGGAGAAGGAGAAAGGCAGGGAAATGAGGTAGAAGGGGAGATTGCTGTGGTTCTGAGACAACATAGGGACCTGGGCCCAGGATCCCAAGGACACATGATGGCCAGAAGGAACACTGGACCCCCCAAAATGTCGCCATCCCTACACTCCCTATGAAAAAAAAATGCAGATGTAGCTGATTTTATTTCCCTTCTAACTGCCTGCTTAAACTACTGACCCCATATGCAGTCAATTAAGGTTTGACCACTGCACCACCTTCTTAGGGTGGCAGTAATGAGCAGTCTGCCATCTTGCCCCCACAGCGCAGGCGCAAGTAGAAAAGGAAGTCATCTTATACTGAAATGGAAAATTCTGCAAGCTGCCTTTTTCAAAAAGCCCACCTTTTTATGCAAGTCATCTTTGTCCCCAGCTTATAAAAGCAGCCAAGCAGGGCCAGACGTGGAGCCAGTTCAGAGGACCTTCCTTCCTCTGTGCTGCCTCCCTTGTGCTCAAGCATAAGCTTAATAAAATCTGGCTGGAAATTTCTCTGGGATTTCCTCTCAATTTCTATCTTGGGGAATCTAGCGTCCCTAACAGTGGTCCAGCTGTCCTCTGATAGCTAGTAAAGTCTAATCTCACTTTAGAACCTGAGAGGCTCCTAGCTGGAAGTCAGGGATACCAGCTAAAGAAGGATTTCAAAGATACCTGGTTAACTTAAAGCAGTTGATGAAGAGGGGTTGCCCTCCTAATGCCAAGCTTCAGGGTATGCTTATTCTCAATGCAGGCACCTGGAGAACCCAGGTAGGGACTAAGTGTAATTCTTTGCCATGAAGTGACTCATTTATTCATGGCTCTTCCTAAAATCCAGTTGTCTGGGCAAAGTGCCATGAATCTGGGCCTTTGCATCCCGTCCTTGGCCTCTAATCTGAAGCCATAATAAGTAACAATAAGAGAACCACCCTCTGGTTGTCTTGATACCCTGCCTGAAACATACAAAGTCTCATCCAGTGTGCTGAGGAAAGGCTTAGTTAGTCTGGTTACTGTTTGTCAAGGGGCTGCAAAAGTGGGCACCTGAGAAATGCAAATTGTTGTTATTACCATGCAAACTGTTGATGTAAAGGGCTGGTCTGGAACACTTTGGTTCCTTAATTAGAACTGGTCTTTCTTCTCCTGCAAATCTGGGACTCTCCTGTTATTAATGACCTTTTTGGATCCATGCCCAGGACTTAGAGATATTGTCTTTGGATCCAGGTAATGAGGCCACTACTGATCCTGAACAAATGGGAAAAGTTATTTAATAATTACTCTGCACTATCTCTGAGTGACCTTTCATTTGTTGAGATGAGAGGCATCTGTTTATCATCACCCCTGTGTGGAAGATTTTGATTTTTGGGGATTAGTTCTCCTGGATTGAATCCATTTTGCTCTCTACCTTTTTAGAAAAGTTTGCTGTTTAAAGGTACCACATTCTATGGCATGTGAGGGGGTCTGATTGAAATGATAGAAGTGGGGACCCTTCATGCAGGCTAGAAACACAAGTTCCTTTTGGTCTGGAGCAAATATTAACTCCCAGGGCTGATGGACTTGTGTACTTGGAAGCAGGTCAGTGGTTTCTGGAGGCAACACCTTTGAGAGCTGAAGTTTGAGAGGAAGTAAAAGAGCAGATTCCAAAGTAAACTACTGAGAGGAAGGAGGAGGTGACCAGGCTCTTTCTATTTTTTCGCACTTACAGTTCTGACACTGAATTCGAGTAGGGTTAGGGTTGGGAGGGTAGGGTTCTCACACCACCAAGCAATGAACTCAGTTCTGCCACCTACCTGAAGATGGCGTCAGATCCCACAGGGTAAGGGTTCAGTCCTGCAAGACTGCTGACCCTCCCACTGCAAAGACTAGTTGAAAGTCCAGGTTGTCATTGGTGCTTCTGGCTACAGATTGGAGGTTCCTTCTTGGGTTAGATTAATTTGCTAGAGTGGTCACAGAAGTTTGCTTACTTGATTACTAGTTTATTATAAAAAGACATGACTCAGGAACAGATAGAAGAGATGCATAGAGCAAACCATGGGGAAGAGGCAAAAAGCTCCTATGCCTCATCTGAAGGCACCACTCTTCTCTAAATCTCCACATGTTTTCCATCCTGGAAGCTCTGTGTCCCTGATCACTTAAGAAATATATATATTTCTTATTATAGATGACAATGTCTTGCAGTGCAATGTGGGAGATGGCCCTGTGTGCTTGGGAGAGATAAGGCGGCTCTCACTGGGGTAGGACTGAGCACCATGATGTTGCATATGCTGTAAAGGATGGAACCGAAGAGGCTTAGAGCTCAAGGAGACTCTGAGTTCCTCCCTGAAGTCGTCCTCCCCCTGCTGGGTCTTGAGGAACCTCTGAGGGACTTGGTAGAGAATCTGGGAGAGAGAAATGATAAGGACTGAGGCTAGGGAAGGAAGATAGTTTAATTTGATCTGCACAGAAAGCCACAGGCTTTTCAGGTAGTGTCTTAAAGAGCTTGGGCCAACTCAACATAAAAACAACAACAACAACAAACAAACAAACCTAAATAATCCAATCACAAAATTTGCAGACGACCTGAATAGACATTCCTCCAAAGAAGACATACAGATGGCCAACAGACACATGAAAGGATGCTCAACGTCATTAATCTTCAGGGAAATGCAAATTAAAACCACAATGAGATATCACTCCATACCTGTCAGAATGGCTACCATCAAAAAGACAACAAAGAACGAGTGCTAAGGAGGATGTGGAGAAAAGGGAATCTTGGTGCAGTATTGGTGGGATTATAAATTGGCGCAGCCACTATGAAAAAAAATGGAGATTTCTCCCTCAAGAAATTAAAAACAAAACTACTACATGACCCAGTAATTCCACTTCTGGGTATTTATCTGAAGAAAGCAAAAACACTAACTCAAAAAGATATATGTATCCATATGTTCACTGCAGCATTACTTATAATAGCCAAGATATAAAAACAATGTAAATGCCCATAGGTAAACAGATAAATGGATAAAAAAGATATGGTATACACACACTCATGAGTATACATCACACACATGTATATACATAGTGGAATATACACAGCAATAAAAAAGAATAAATTCTTGCCATTTGAGACAACATGACAACATGGATGGACCTAGAAGGTAATATGTTAAGTAAAATAAGTTGGACAGAGGAAGACAAATACACAATTTCATTTATATGTAGATTCTAAAGAACAATACAAATGAACAAGCAAAAGAAAACAGAAACAGAACTCATAGGTACAGAGAACAAACTGATGGTTGCCTGATGGAAGGTGGTTGGGGGGATGGGCAGAAAAGGTGAAGGAGATTAAGATGTACAAAATTCCAGTTATAGAGTAAGTCATGGGGATGTAAAGCACAGCATAGGAAATAGAATCAATAATATTGTAATAACTACGTATGGTGGCAGATGGCTACTAGACATTCTGGTGATCACTTCATAAGGTATATAGATGCTGAATTATTATGTTATACACTTGAAACTACTATACTATTGCATGCCAACTATAATTAAAAATAAAAATATACACAAGCTTAGGCTGAGCTCCACATCTCAGTTTTGTATGCCTTTAAAAATATCCCTGCTAAGTGACCACTGAGCCTATGCTTACACTTCTCATCCCTCAAAATCTCCTAAGGCCTCCACTCCATTTCTAGCCATTTTTATAGAAGTCCTTTTCTCAAAAAAGAATTGAGGTAAAAATATCTGTCTTATAACTTTTGTCCATTGACCTTTGTTATCCTTTCTGGGCATAGGTTTTTATTTGTCCTCTTCTTTGGAACAGTCCCACAGGCTTTGGAATAGTCATGCCTATCCTGCACCTTTTTCATGAACTACGGTTCCAAGTGTCCTCATCACCATAGTCATCCAGCTTTGATCAAGCCTTCTTTTATATGTCTCTAAATACGACAATTGCATATAATACTCAAGTCAGGTTTGGCCACCACAGAGTAGAGCAGATTCAACTCCTTCTCTCCTCCAGGAAATATTGTTTTATTCATGCAAACTAGGAAATGGAATTTACAAAAAAGGGTGGATGGGGAGGGTAGTTGGTAGAAGACCTTATAATCTTTTCTGAAGAACGGATCTGTGAAGAGATCACAGAGAATCATAATGTCCCATAAGGCTGGTGAGAACTTCTCAAGGAGGGGACAGGGTATAACCCATCCCAGTGTTTGGGGCCCTCTCTTCCTCTTTGATGAGCAGGGAAACCAGAGTTGGAATTGGGAAGGAGAAGAGGAGCAGAGCAGCTCTGAGTTCAAGAACATAGGGTGTCCCTGATGTGGGAGTTGCTCTGAACCTGCTCATGTGACCTTGGAATAAAGCAAGTTCTCTGGGAGAAGGCCCTATGCTTCCTGACCTCGTGAACACCCTTGTTTATACCCCAGAATGGTCTGGACCTCCATCCTTACAACATACATCACATATGTAACTGTGTGTTCAGCTTTTGACTTTCCCACTAGGCTTTGAGGGCAGAGTCCATACTTTTCTTTCATGATCCTAATCTAGGCGCCTGGTACTGAATGCACACTTGACAAAAATGTGTTGAGTAAGTGAACAAAGAATTAATGAATCTCTAATAATGCTTGCTCTGGGTTTTTGGTGGTTTTTTTTTTTTTTTTGATGGTCTGTAAGAAGCTCATGTTGCTTACTTGTCTAGTTGCATCAGTCTTCCTCCTTCTGCAGTGAACTCTCTGTTGTCCAGCCATGCTCAGATATAGAAGAGTCAGAAACATAAAATGATCACTGCTGAAGAGAAATTTAGAAATCACCCACAGTTCACTGAAAAGACTTTCTTCCTCTATCCCCACTCCACTAAATTCTCTCACTTCCTTTCTTTCCATATCCCAGATCTACAAAACAGTTTCCTTGCAAACACCCCTAACTTCCTTCTTTGCATCTCCCTCCTCTGTATTCACCTGGAAAACCCCACCTATCTGGTCACATTGCATCTTCTCTGAAGCAGCTGAATATTGCTGGAGAACATCTTCCTCCCCTTGAAAGAGATCAATTGAACTCAGAGAAGACATCTTTTTTTTTTCTTTTATATATTTTTTTATTTATTTACTTTTTAAATACATTTGTCTCTGCCTCCCCCCCACCTCTTTCCCTTGCCCCCTCCCACCTTCCCTCCCTCAGCTCTTCCCCTTTGGTTTTGTCCATGAGTCCTTGTTATATGTTCCTTGACTTTCCCCTTCCCTTCCCTTTCCCTGCCCCCCTTCTCTCTTGTCTCTGTTGATTTCTTTTCCTTTCAGTGTTGCTGGTCATATTTTCCTTGCATCTTTGCATTGTTGGTTAGGTTCCGCTTATAGGTGAGATCATATGGTATTTGTCTTTCGCCCCCTGGCTTATTTCGCTTAGCATGATGCTCTCCAGTTCCATCCATGCTGTTGCAAAGTTTAGTACTTCTTTTTTTCTTTCTGCTGCGTAGTACTCCATTGTGTATATGTACCATAATTTTTTGATCCAATCATCTACTGATGGGCATTTAGGTGGCTTCCAAGACTTGGCTATTGTAAATTGTGCTGCTATGAACATTGGGGTGCATAGGTTCTTTTGTATTGGCGTTTTGGTGTTCTCAGGGTATATTCCCAGCAGGGGAATCGCTGGATCAAAAGGCAGTTCCATTTTCAGCTTTCTGAGGAAATTCCACACTGCTTTCCATAGTGGCTGCACCAGTCTGCATTCCCACCAACAGTCAACTAGGGTTCCCTTTTCTCCACAGCCTCGCCAGCATCTGTTGTTTGTGGATCTGTTTATGATGGCCATTCTGACCGGTGTGAGGTGGTACCTCATGGTGGTTTTGATCTGCATTTCTCTGATGGCGAGTGATGCTGAGCATCCTTTCAAATGCCTCTGGGCCCTCTGTATCTCCTCCTTAGAAAAGCATCTGCCCAGGTCCTTTGCCCATTTTTTGATTGGATCTTTTGTCTTCTTGGAGTAGAGTCGAGTGAGTTCTTTATATATCTTGGAGATCAAACCTCTATCTGATGTATCATTAGCGAATATATTTTCCCATACGGTTGGCTCCCTTTTCATTTTGCTGATGTTTTCTTTGGCCATGCAGAAGCTTCTTATTTTGATGAGGTCCCACTTGTTTATTCTTTCCTTTATGTCCCTTGCTTTAGGAGACATATCAGTGAAAAAATTGCTGCATGGGATATCTGAGAGTTTCCTGCCAATGTTCTCCTCGAGGACTTTGATGGTGTTGCGACTTATATTTAAGTCTTTTATCCATCTTGAGTTTATTTTTGTGTATGGTGTCAGCTGATGATCCAATTTCAATTTTTTGCATGTAGCCGTCCAGCTCTCCCAACACCATTTGTTGAAGAGGCTGTTATTGCTCCATTTTATGCTTCTGCCCCCTTTGTCGAATATTAGATGTCCATAGAGACCTGGGCTTATTTCTGGGCTTTCTATTCTGTTCCACTGGTCTATGGGTCTGTTCTTGTGCCAGTATCAGATTGTTTTGAGTATGGTGGCTTTGTAGTAGAGTTTGATGTCCGGTATTGTGATCCCTCCTACTTTGTGTTTCTTTCTCAAAATTGCTGCGGCTATTCGGGGTCGTTTATGGTTCCATATAAATTTTTGAAATGTCTATTCTATTTCTGTGAAATACGTCATTGGTATCTTAATAGGGATTGCATTGAATCTATAAATTGCTTTGGGTAGTATGGACATTTTGAGGGTATTAATTCTTCCAATCCATGACCATGGTATATGCTTCCATTTATTTGTGTCTTCCTTAATTTCTTTTTTCAATGTTGTATAGTTTTCTGCATACAGGTCTTTTGTGTCTTTGGCTAAATTTATCCCTAGGTACTTTATCTTTTTTCGTGTTATATCAAATGGTATATTTTTTCTGATTTCAGAGAAGACATCTTGACCCCACTGCACACTGATCCCAGCAATGTGGCTTTTGCTGTCTGTAGGTGCTGCCAGGTGCTGCTCTATTTCTGTCATCTGATTTAGAGAGTTGTTTTCTTGAGGACATACATTTGGGTGACTTTTCTGCATATCTACTCTTCTGACTTGGGCCGGAAGTATTTTAGGGATCAGCAGCTCTTGTACATTTTATTGTTTTTATCTTTAAGCGGGAAACCTACCTTTAAGAGAAATCATACATAGAACCATTATTTATAAAAGAGATGAAAGTGGTGCTGCTGTTGTTGAAGTAGTGCTGAGGCCCAGGGTCCCTCTATTTGGCCCAGCCATCGCTCCTGTGTGTAGGGTTTCAGCAGAGTCCATTTGAAATCTCTGATTTAGCCTAAAGCTTCCTGTTGAGGTGAGGGGAAGAGGTCCAGAGAGGTGAAATGATGTGCCTTAAGTCACACCCAGAAAGTATAATTCTCTGGAGCTGTTTCTCCCAGAACATGGTGCACCAAGCTTTTTTTTTTTTTTTTTTTTTTGGCCTCCACCACCAGACTCTAGCTCTTGGTGAGCTGGACTGTGACCATACTAGCCTCCTATTTGGACCCAAGGTGAGTTTCTGAGGTGGACAGGCTGGCCCTCCTGTACCACTTTCCAGAGCACACAGGGATCCTGCCATCTCCCCATCTGTCTTTTCTAGGGATCGAAGCTCAAAGCCTCTGACAAAACTGTCTTCTGAGAGCCCCTCAGCTGTCCTGTTTGTAAAACTACTCTCAGTCAGCCTTGCCTTTCATTTCCTTAATCTTAAATTGCATCTAAAAGAGAGAGATTAGAGGTAAAACCTCAGTAGAGGACTGAACAAAAGCCAGCTCCCACACTGGATTCTTACACCTAGCTTTGCCTTTTTCTCCTCCCACTTGCCTGATAGACTGAGTATGTGAACCTCCACTTAAAAAAAAAACACAAACAAACTTAGATTAAAACACTATTAAAAAGGTCCACAAGTTTGAAGTCACTTCTGGTTCATACATTAAACATCAAATGTACATTAACTGTGAATTATGGTCATGAAAGTAAATCATTTAAAACTGTTTTCTGTGTTCCACTGCTGAAGCTTAGCATTAATGGCCTCTTTGCAACCCCATCAATGGGTGAACCTCTTATTTTTCAGCTTTCACCTCCATGTAGGCTTCCCTCTCCTTGTGCTGTAAACATACAGCTGTGGGAAAATATTGTAGGGAAGTTTAAGCTCAGAAACAGACCCACCTAGACATTTACCCCAGATTAGAAGGTAGACACACCCTCCATAGGGCACCATTCTGAGACCTGCCCTCCCTGCCTCCCCTACTCCCCCAGCCAGGGCTCAGCTCAATTCTGTTTGCAACATTAAGTTCTAAGGGGCTGTGATTGTTAGGAAGTTGTCTAACTGATGTCTAGATCAAGCTATTGATCAGATATCAGGCAATGAAGAAGCAGAATTGTTCACAAAGACTTCCCTCCCCTCTCCCCGGGTCGAGTGAGAGAGGTGGGCTTAGAATCCAGGTATGGTGAAAACATGATAAGTGATCATCGCTGGGTGGGTATGAAAGCCATGCTCTTGCGTTTTTGACTCATCTGATCTGACTGACATTTTCTGCTGAACCAGGATGAGCTGAGCCAGGCAAAGAGCAGGAGTGACATATATCCAAAGTGTTTACTCTTATGACAAAGACCTTTTCCCTTTAGAATTATAAGAGATCCTCTACAATGCAGCAAAGATGCAAACTACCTGTAAATGTTTTTGCTACAGTCTGATCTAAAACCTGGGAGGCCAGAAACCTGCTGGGATGGTGGACAAGCCTTAGCAGGTTTTGAGATAAAATTAGGAAAGTCAGAATGAATTAGCTCTTCTCCAACCTAGGTTAAGAGACGAGATTAGATAAAGAAGAAATAATGATGGAAAACAATTTTAAAAGGCATTGAATTGCATTTCAGTGTTTATGCACCTTTAAAGCTTGCACTAAATTGCACAAGTTATTTAAATACATTCTTTAATATTTATGCTTTGTTGTTTTAATAAAGACTTCTATTTTTAAATAAAATGCATAATTAAATGGAACAGAATATTTTTCTCTTTGATGTGCTTAATCATGCCTCCAGGAAGCTCAGATTGTTTCAATTATAAAGTGCAGACACTACATCTGCCATGTAGCAGCTTGCACTCAGTAGGTCCTCAATACATTTTTAATAATCAGCTATTTTGTGCCTGACACAGTGCTAAATTCTGAAGATACACAGAAGAGAGGAAAAAAAAGACATGGTACCTACATTAATGGAGTTCCTAATCCAATGAGAGAGTTAAACATTAGTATGCAAATGAGCGTAGGCTTACAATATGAGATCAGCATTAGAAGGAATGGGAGCATTAGCTGGTGAGAACTTACCACAAAAGAACTTGTCCAAACAGATTGGAGAGGTGGAGATATCAGGGAGGCTTCTCTGAGGAGGTGATCATTGAGCTGGGCTCTGAGAGATAGGTAAGAGATTGTTGGGTAAAGAGAGAGGGCGAGAGAATCTCAAGCATAGCAAGGGGTATGTGCAATAGCCTAGCAGTGGGAGGGAGTGTTGTGTATTTTGGGGTCACTAAAAGAAGGCAAGGATGACTAGCCTGGCTTGTGCTGTGGGTGGACAAAGGTGAGAAAGCATGTGCAAGGAACTGAAATCCACTTGCCAAGCCACAGCCCCAAGGAGAAGCTGCATCAGCCTTGAGGAAAGTGCATCATTTTCCCGTCGGGCTGACCAGAAGCAGTGCCTTTATCTAATTCTCTCTAAAATACCCCGAACTCCATGACCTTGGTTGGGTGTGCATAGCAAGGGAGGAAGAGTGAGACCAGGTAAGGCTGGAAAGGCAGCCAGGGCTAGCCACAGAGGATTTGAGGCCCTTATTAAGGATGAGGCCTTTATCCTAGGAACAATGAAAGGCTGATGAAGGATTTTAAGTGTGAATGTACGTGATGAAAAGATTTGCATTTTGAAAAGATCACTCTGGTTGCAGTGTGGAAAACCAATTAGAAGGGCATCAGAATGTAAAGAGGTATGATTTGGGGCAGAAGATCAAGAGTTTGGTCTTGGACTCCTGAGTTTGATGTGTCTTGCAGGCATACCAGTGGAGCTACCAAGTGGGCAGTGAGCTCAAACAAATTACACGTATAATACTGAGTTTTAATGGTCATAAATCCCAGGTGGATGTGGCAACTTAATCCATGGATCAATAGGAAAGAGAGGGAAGCTAACTACCATCAAGGTGGGGACTAGTGGAGTCCACCCTAGTGGGAAGGCTGGCTCTCAAGTGAAGATATCCTGTGGTCCAAATCAATGTCCCAGAGAAGATGAGTAAGCTGGTATATTCAGCTCAGTGTTGGAAGACTCCAGAGAAGGTGATGGGCATAGTAAACTTGGTGGCAACACATTGCTTCTCCTGGTGCAGGTAGTGGCAGCAGTTTGGACATTTCAGCTATGATCCAGGCCAAGGATTAGGGATGAGTTGTGTATCAAGATAAAGTTCTGTTTATTTGGAAAAAGGGCTGGTATAGGACAGAGAAGTTGGAATGTGCTAAAACAGAAGAGGATTAGAGGTACAAATTCTGTCTAGTTCTGAAGACAAGGTGAGCGCTTGTTGGAAAGGTTAACCTTAGTGGGCCTCTACAAGCCTCATGAGGTTTATCTCTGGGCCCAGTGGGTACCCAGCTTAAGGAAAGTAGATGAATTACAGACCCTCAACTTCAGGTGAGGTTGGATTACTAATAAACAACTGGTCGTGGTCAGGATCAGGAACCTGACAGGTTTGAGTCTGCAGGTTGAAGGTCTTTAGTAGCTATAGGTGGGCAGGATTGGAGATGGCAAGGGCTCATAGTAAAAGATCAGGGGCTTTGTGAATATAAACCTACACATCATGATAAACACCATTTTCTCTCTCTTTCAGGTCAGTTGCTAGATGCTCTAGATACAGGAGTGTGCAACCTATGGCCCGTGAGTATATGCAGTCCAGGATGGCTATGAATGCAGCCCAACACAAAATTGTAAATTTACTTAAAACCTTTTTTGCTCATCAGTTTTCATTAGTGTTCGTGTATTTAATGTGTGGCCCAAGACAATTCTTCTTCTAATGTGGCCCAGAGACGCCAAAAGGTTAGACACCCTGGCAGTCTAGAAGCTCTATCAATTCTGTGAGGAGGAACAAAGGTATGTATGTTTATGTGTGTACATTTGTGTTTGTGCACACACATGCTTTTTCTCCCTTACCGTGCTGGGATAAATGTTTCAGGAGTAAAGAAAAAGTTGGAGTCACCTAGTCCAGAAAAGAGAAAGCCAAGAAGTAGAATCTCTAGCAGTCATTGAATCCAGCTCCTTAACAGCTGCAGAACTTAAAGTAAACTTATTCCTATTAATAATAATGTCAGGCAGTCTTTTAAATATTTTGTATGAATTGACTAGTTTAATTACCACAATAACCTCCCAATACTTCTGGCAGGTCACTTATAATTAAGTACACTTTCTAAGTAAGGAAACTGACACACAGTTGAGAGGTTAAGCAACTTGCCCAAGGTCACACAACTAGTAAGTGTTCCAAACCAAGAGTCAAATCTAGACAATCTATTCCAGACATTCATGCTTAATGTCTGTATCATACCGAATGTAATGAGAAAATCTGCAAGTTCTCAAGGGCTGATATTTAGAAGTGCTTAAAAAATCCACTAAATTCAGTGAGATCAACTTTGTCTTCCTTTCCTCCTAGGAAAACTTGTAGTTCTCATGAGGGATAATGAAGATGGAGGGTACTGCAGGGATAGGGATAGTTATTCTGTTGTCTAAGGAGTGAGGCTTGGAGGGTTTAGCCATGCTGGATGAAGGTGACAGGACAGGAGGTGGGCCTTGCCCTGAAATCTGGGCTCACCAGGCCACATCTCACAGTACATCTTGGTACAGGGAAGCTTCCACTGCTGAATTCCCACCACAAGCTTCTCTGGTACCCAAGAAGCAGATGTGGCCATGGCACCAGCATTTATTGCTCTGGAGGCAGAAGGTGGTATGTGTTGCACTGATTTCTTTAAATAACAACCCTGGACAGATAGCAATTCTTCTATTCTTCCCAGAAGCCTCCCTCCATAGTGAATCACAGAATATTGACACATTACAAGCTGTTTAGAGTGTTTAGAGTGAACTAGTTAATGCACTTAAAACTACCAGGAGTTTATAGGTACATAGCTGTAAACTTAGATACAACACAGGACTTTGTCTGGCTTGACATCCAGGTCTGCCTTCTCAGTTCTAACTGGGTTCACGCCAGGCATGCTAGGTGATCATTTTGCTCACATTGATTCCAGAGGAAAACAAAGTTCTTTCTGGTTGATTTCCTCCTCAGACTAGCTCCCTGAGCAGACAAGCTTTTGGTTTAGCTCAGCTGATGGATCTATCCTTGTACCCCATCCCCACATTTACGGAATGTTTATCCTTTCTCCAGCAATTTAGCCACAGAACAGTACCTCCCAGTCTAACCTTCATTTGAAGGTCAGATGGCTTTCCTTTGATCTAGAGCAAACAGACATGCAATTATGATGAACATAAGACTCAGGAGGGGGTCAATTTCTATGAGGTCATGTTGAGGGACCAAGTCAATTATACTGTGAGGGCTTTTGTGCATGTGGTGTTTCTTTTTAGTTTCCTGGTTACAGGGTTGGAATGAGAGGTGCAGTGAAAGCACCTGGTTACAACCACCCCTCATTTACCTCATTAAATATGTTTTTTCATGAAATATTGTGCTTCAAAAGAGAGGCAAAATTTGCCTGGCTACTTGGAAGCCCTCTATTTTAGGAGCTGAGTATAAGAGGTCCAAAGTAGAAGACAAGACCTAAAGTCACCGACTGAAATCTTAATCTGATGGAAATCTTAGGCTGTGATGGGAACGTGGATAGTCATTCTACTTCCAAACTCCCATTTCCATTTGCTCTCATGCCTTCTCTCTTTTTTACATGAAGAGACTCAATCAAAGCCAGAGAGTGATGAACTGAGAGTAGATCCAGTTTGGGCTTCAGCTCAAGAGCCTAGTGCTGCCAACTTCGTTTCTGCCTCGAATATAAAAATCAAGGGAAATCCCATGGGCAGGAAGGGATTCATCTGTCCCTTAGACAAACAAAATACAGAATACTGTGGGGGATGTGAAGAAAGAACTCTGAGGAGATACAATCTGAAGGGGCCTATGTGTAGTATCCAGAATGTTCCCTCGAGCTTCTCTCTTTTATCCCATCATGCCCAACACCCAGAGGTCCATTTAGGTATGAGAAAGAATCAAAAAGACTTCCTTCTTGCCCATTTTCTAATTCCTTCAAGAAAGGCTTTGAGTTTTTAAAGGAACTATTCTAAAATTGAGAGAACCTAAAATGAAAATCAAGAAAACACAAAAGTGCATAAGCATATGTGGTAGCTTAAAATACAGGTATTTATGCAATAAATCATATTAGCCAAGTTTCATTCCATACCTTGTCTATGAGGTCTGCCTAGGGTCCCTTTTTTTGGGCCCTAGGGCTGTTTTCTCTATGGGTCTGGGATGAAGTTCCACTCAGGTAAATGTCTGGAAGGCCCTTACAGCTTTTAGTGGAAAGGTGAGCTGTCAGCCCCCCTCCAAGGAATAGGGCACCCCATAACTTGCTCCAGGACCCCACTTGCATGGAGCAGATGTGAACAGTCTGGACCCACTGTCTGCTAACCACAGGGAAGGGCCAAAAGGCTCTTTTTCCCTAGGGACCTTCGACAAATTCTGGCCAAGTGTCCATGGCACTGTAAAACAAAACAAGAGAAAATGCAAGCTCATGCTGCTAGTTCAGCTATTTCAGCTTCTCCTTTTCTGCAGGTATCAGGTACATTATAAACAAGAAAATTGGGTTTCAGAAATAGCACCTGTGGAAAAACAGCAGGCACAACTCCCCACCCCCGTCAGCACCAAATGGTCTTAATTAACTTTGGACACTTCCTCGCCTCACACTTTATTTCTGAATGTTATTGAAAGTTGTCAGAACTTGTCTCACTTTTTTCTTTTTATTATTAATGTGTAAATACAATGCCTCAGGAGTGTTACTAAAACACAGAATCTAATCCCAGGAGATTAATTTATGAACGCAGCATAGGGTGAAGTTCCATCCTGGTGACTGCAAATTGATGTTGATGAGAGCCACGAGCATCATCCTCCCCAAACCCACAGGGATCAATGGGGGCTGGAAAAGCAGGGATGAGGGCAGAGCTGGACTCTGCTGATTTTTGAAATACCTCGAGAACACAAGACTTGCGTTCCCCTTGCTAGGAAAGAGAACAGGAAAGCCATGATTTTCTCATGATGAGGTACTGCCCTCTGCAATTCTGTCCATCCATTAGCCAAGTTTATGGGCATTTATTGAGTGCTATGCTACATCAATCTTACCTCAGCAACATTGGAATCAAAACAAGCAAAGGAATGGTTACTGCTTGTGATGGCCCTTTCTCCCTCAGGTGAGTCAAAACATAGTCATTTGAAACTATTGGAGAACAAAGCCAGAGAAATGCATAGTTTCAGCAGAGAGGAGTCATTGTGGACCGGAGTGACAAGGCCTTGGGGTGGACGAGTTGCTGGGATACACCAACCTCCAACATAGCCTACTGAGTTAAAGGCGGGGTGCCTGGGGTCCTTCCTCAAAGCCAGAGGAGATTTGGCTAATGACTATCACGGTGGTATCTTCATTTTCCCAGGAGCTGAAGCCAGGCAATCTGGTGGGAAGGTGGGAATTGTGCATTTTTTAGAAGCTGTGCTCTATACAGTCTTGAGAGAATATCTATCTATCCCTGCCCAGAGTGCCGATGAGCACCCCTGGCCCAGTATTCCTAACCTCCACCTGCTGGGAGATCTGAGCATTTAGGAGGCAAACCTCTCGAATTTGAGCCGTGGTTCTCCTTGGCCAAGGCAAGAGAGCTGGGGGCAAGGGGTGGACTTACCAGTGGGTTGGGCGTCCTGCTGAATAAGCTGCGAGCCTGGGATAGACCGGTGAGTCAGGGGAACTTGTCCTTCTGTTATGGGGCTCCCGATCACCTATGCGGAGGGCTGGGGTTTAGCTCCTGCCCACTCCGGAAGTAAGCTGGGTGTCCCCACTCCCAGCTCCTTGAGTCTCTCCAGCTCGCCTCCTGCCTGATCCCTCAGCCTTCTGCCTCTCTCCTGGTCCCTCCGTGTTCCTACAGAGTTTCTGTGTCTGTGTGTGCTCGGTGGGGGAGGCAGACCCCAAGGAGAGGCCTGAGGTGGCAGGGTTCCACCTCCCCGGGCTGAAGGAGGGTCCAGAAGACCTCCTGGAGGGAGTTGGGGCTGGCCGGCTGCGGCGGCAGGAGATCCCCGGCACGGAGAGCACAGGTCCATGCTGGGAAGGGGTTCTCCCCGCCTCCCCCTCCTCTGGCCAGGGCGCCGGGATAGGAGGTGGCCCCTTGTTTGAGTGCTCTTTACTGCGGGCCGCAGCTGGGCCCCGAGAGCCCGCGCCGGCCATCCGGCACGTGGTAATCAGCGTCGGCGCGCGGACCAACCCCGGGGAGTGGTTGCAGGGCGTGCGCCCGCCGCCGAGCTGCGCCCCGGGATCAGAGGCACTAGTGGAGCAGTCTGCTGATTCCGGAAAAACGGAACAGCCTCAAGCTCCCTGTTCTCTCTGGCGCTTCTTCTCCCTTTTCTTTCTTCAGAGGTCTCGCTCTCTTCCTGGTGAGGTCCACTGACAGCTGCTGAACCAAGGCAGCCCCTTGTCCACGCCCACACTCGCCACCTCCCTCCCAGTCTGCTCGACGCGTGGGCACACCACTCTCCCAGTGCTCCCAGGGCTTGAGCAGGTTTGTAGGGGGTCCTCATCTGGGGCGGTCCCAGTGGGGAACGGCTGGCATGGCCGAGGTGGGAAGGGATGGAAACCCCACCTGGCAAGGGGAGACCCTTAGCTTTCTAGAAATCCAGAACACAGAGCAACCGGGCCCAGCCCTGCTCTCGGGGAAGTGGTGCATTTCAATCTGAGCCCACTGGCAGGGGTTGGCTTTGAGTGTGCGTGATCGCCCAGGTGGGCACGGCCCAGATTCGATGCTCCCTCTCTTCCAGAGCGACAGAGACAGACTCATGAACTCAGGGCTTAGGAGAAAGTGCAGGCCAAGCCCTTTTTTTTTCTTGTTCTTTCCTCTCACCAATCACCTGCTGGGCACCCCACTCCCTGACCCCATGCCCCACCACCCCCAAGGGATGCCTGATATGCCTTCTGGAGGCTGGGGAGAGTAGCTGGAGGCAGGGGAGTGAGAAAGTGTGATTCTGTGCACATGGTAGGTGCCCAGACAAGGTGCAAGGGCACAGAGGAGGCAGAGTCCTTGGTGGCCCTGGTTGCTGGGGAAGAGCAGCAAATTGCTAGCCAGGGAGACATGGGTTGTGGCCCCAGAGAGCTCAGCCCTATTAGCTGGGCTGGTGGGAGGCAGCCACTGCTTTTGAGGGGTCAGACAATCCCAGCCATTGAAGGGCTGCTCTTTGGCTCTGCTGCCAAACTAACTTCAGGCTGGCAGACCCTTGTCTTTTCTTTAGTCTCAGCTTACTCACTGGCTCTGCCCTTCAGAGGAGGCCTGCATCCCCCTCTTGGGGCTGCGGATTAACCCCTAAAAACTGAGTTTTATTTGCACAGCTTTCTCCAAAGCTGAGGGAGCCTCCGGAGTCTCCTGTTCTTGCTGCTTGTTGACTAGGGGGATCGAAAGGTCAGCTGGTGCTGATGGTGGCTCAGCCTCTGGCCCCAGAGACATGTGCTGTCTGGGAGTCTGCCAGGAAGACTTTCCCACATGGACCAGCCTGTCATACCTGCCTTCCTTTGGCCTGTACGGCACAATCACCCCCCTTTTCTTACAGGTTCAGCCCCACCTAGTTACTGAGGATACCTTAACCAGGCTAGGAGGGTAACAGCCCCTCCATTTTACCAATAGGAGCAATGCTGGGCTCAGGTGTCTGCCCATGGATTCAGGAGCTAGTATATTGGGGTCAAACACCTTTCCCATTCCTTCCACTGGGGTTCTGCCTTACTTTCCTAATTAGGACTCTAGCAAACAGAGATCCAGTCTCACCTGACTGGCCCTTTCCTGGCCCATCCTAGGGAGCTGAGCCTATTTCTCTAGGCTTCTTGATGCCACTGGTGCCATTCTCTGACTGGGCTGACCATCCAGAGGCACAGATGTATTGTCTACCTGCCTTTTAAGGTTTCTGCTTCTAGCTTCCCTCTAATGGTTTGGCCTTCCCCTTCCCTATATGTACCAATAACACCCTGAATCAAATCCCTCCACCCCTTTTCTCCTAGCTCAGTCTACTTCCTGTAGCCTGTCAGGCTCCCTGTACCATCTCTATATCTGCTCAGGCTTGGCAAAGAACAAGGATTGACAGTGGGCCCTGCTCTTCTATTTTCATGTTTTGGGTATAACTCTCTAGCTCTTTAACCTTTCACCTGTGTGAGTACCCTCCCTTTCTGTAGTCCTAAAAGATGAGGCTCTTTTTTTTTAAGAATCTGGGGATGATTGTGAATGAGATCTATGGTAACTACAGCATTTCATTGGGTGCTTTCTTTGAGCGAGATGAAAAGATAAGGTTCTACCTGATCCCAGAAATTTTCTTTGTGGTTGAGAACCAAGAAAACCATTTAAGCTAAAATATGAGAGGAGCTATATCAGAGGCAGATTTTAGCAGAAGAGGGAGCTTTGGAGAACATCTGGCCTGAGAGTTTACTGGGTCCACTAGTTTCTACCACCAGTCTACCCCTAAGCAGATGAACTAGTCATGGGAAGGGAAATGAAGAACTGAACTGAAGTGGACACATGGAGCTAGCATGGATCTGGAAGCACCTCCTAAATCCATAGATTTCCCCTTATGTGCTTGGTGCAATGTGGGATTTGGAGATGAATAAGACCCAGTCCTTTCCCTTGGGGTGACTGTGCCCTGCAGGGCTGAGGAAGGCAGGAATGTCAGGCTGAGCCATGTGGGAAAGTCTTCCTGGCAGGAGTTCAGTAAGTAACTCTAATAGAAGGCAGATTGAGAAAATTGCTATAATGGCTACAATCAATATATTACTAATAGATGAAGAAGAGGATACTTTGCCAAAAAGTTTTGGGGGAGACTTCATGAAGTTTTCCTTTATTACACATCACTATCAAAGAACCTTTATCTTACACATGGGTGAGGATGGGAAATTATTATTTGCAATGGATAGTTCTATATTTGGACACCTAAGATCCTCCCTGCCTATTCATTTTTTGTTAATGGTACTAAATTTTTCTTTTGAAGAAACTTCCTTCGTGAAACTCTTAGTGTCTTGAGTTAGGAAGGGCTCCCCACCATGCCCCATTAGTTCTTCCCACCAAGAGGAAGTTGAAGATTCAGGGTTAAACCAGAGACCACATTCCAAACCCTAGAGTATGGTGATTGGTTCAAGGAATGACCCAACTCACCCAACTCAACTTGCCACTATCTTAACTTACTCAGTGAGTGTCTGGCTCAGGACTCAGGTGAATTCTGAAGGGGAAAGTAGCTTTCTCTATTGAGCTTGGGATTGTGAAGATGAGATCCTGAAGTAGCTGCTCCTATCTTGCTGCAATTAGGTCTTGCAAAACATGAAACCAGGATAGAGGAGGCCAAAGGATGGTGAGAGAGAAACTGTCCTGGGGACAGGCTCCTGAAGCACCCTGTAGGTATTTAGGCCAGGCTTAGCTCTGAGTTTGTCAGTTACACAATCCAATAAATTCCCCTTTTATTTAGGCACTTTGGTTGGGGATTTGATTGCTTCTAACATGAAACCTAAGGGATATAACTGACACGTGTTTATGGAGCCCCTCCTATGTGCAAAGGTCTGAGCTCAATGATTTAACTATAGCCTCTTATTTGATAGGTGGCTATTACTGTCTCTATTTTCCTCATGATGAATCAGAGAGGCTAGGACTCTGGTCATTGGGAAGTTTACTCAGGGACAAAGATTTAGGAAGCTCAGTAAGGCCTTAAAGCATTCTAGCCTTCATGAAAAAAAAATACCAAGTCTGAGTAAAAATAAATAAATAAATTTCTATCAAATGACAAATTTCTCTTCTAGAGCCTCAGCCCCTCTTTCTGCTGCTCTTGGCATGGCTGCTTGGCCTCTCAAGGCATGGAAAGAGACAGAACTCATATTGTAGGTAAATATACAAATTCTATGGGCTAGTAGATTGGCAGCTCTGTTTGCAAAACTATGTTTTTTTCTGCAAGACATCAGTGTAAGGGTTCACCTGAACAGGGTGAGGGGCAAGTGCATGAGGGTGGTGATGTGCCTGAAGTGATGGGGCTAGCCTGCTGAACTTTTCATGGGCTGTTAGAGCAGGAGAGATTTCTAATTCAGCTCTCAACCTGCTCTACCCATGCCAGGGGATGCTTTGGGCAGGGGAGAGTTAATGACCAACCTCCTTCAGAAAAGAATAAGGCTTCAATAACAAAACCAAACAGCATGAAGGGAAGAGATGCGAGTTACCAGCCACAGAAGTTTAGAAAGGAACCCACCCACAGCTCCAGCTACAAATGCTTTCAGCCGCACGTTAAATCTTCCCTCTAATGGTACCCCCTGTTAAACGAGATATGTCACCCGACCTGAGGAGGCTGACTTGAAAGGCAAATAGTTGGAAGTGATTCCACACGTTAATAGTGAGAGCTGTTCTCACATTTCCGGCAAAAATAATGGAGCTGAGGTCTGAAGAGATGACTAATACATCCCCATTACTGACCCAAGGCTGGGCATTACATTGTAATCGTGGCCACTCGTCTGGCCCTTCAAGCATATTTTTTGGCGCTTGTCCTCTGTGTGCTTTTTGCTGGATGGCTTTGTTCATGTTAACCTTGGCTGCCCAGCCTATTGAAATGAGGAGGTTTTTTTCTCATCTCCTTGAAGGCAAGGAAGGAAGGGCAGAGGCCACCCAGAGCAGAAATGACCTATCCTGATGATTGGGGTTGGTTTTCTGCTTCAAGGAAGGGCTGCATCAAACCTGTCCCAGACACATAGGAATTTGTCCTGATCCTCATTTCATCCAGGATTTTATCATCTTTCTTTAATAGCCTTTATGGGCGTTTTATAGGCCTTCCTGTTGGGAAATTCTTTGGGTTTAATCTTAAAGCTCTCCTATTAAAATGTTAGCCTATGTTTCCTCTTTTTTTTTTTTTCAATAGGATAGGAGAATATTAGATTTGTAGACTTTAAAGAGAGAATTTAACAAGAGCCAACATTGAGGGCTGACTGTGTGCCCTCAATGGCTGCTTGGCATGGCTGCTTGGCCTCTCAAGGCATGGAAAGAGACAGAACTCATATTGTAGGTAAATATACAAATTCTATGGGCTAGTAGATTGGCAGCTCTGTTTGCAAAACTGTTTTTTTCTGCAAGACATCAGTGTAAGGGTTCACCTGAACAGGGTGAGGGGCAAGTGCATGAGGGTGGTGACGTGCCTGAAGTGATGGGGCTAGCCTGCTGAACTTGTCACCATGTTGGATGCCTTAGCTCCTTAATACACACACAGATACAGACATAGTCCGGGTCACTGGTGACCTTGATATTGGTGCATCTGTTGGATATTTTTCACTTTTTGTTTCTTTGATGTTTCAGTGATATTCAACCTTTCTGACCACTCTCTCTGGTTGAAATGCCCTCCCTCCTCTCCTGTTCTCTCTGATACTGTGCTCACATGGATTCTTCTCTCCTGTCTGGGGGGCTTCTCCCAGTCCCCTTTGTGGGATTGTCTTCCTCTGCCATCTGATATCTATTCATTGGAGTTCTTCAAGAGTTGGCCCTCATTTCTTCTTATTCTGTATTCTCTATGACCTTCCAAAAATGACCTTTCCCATGAAATTGACCTCAATTATCATCATATGCCAATGGCTCTCTAATGTGCCTCCAATCCAGACCTCTCCTGTACTCTCCAGAGCTATATTTCCAAAGGTGTATTAGCAGTCTCCATTTTGCTGTCTCAAAGCTGCCTGCAGTTCAACATTTAAATTCACTACCTTCACTCGCAATTTGGCACCTTTCACTGCCCTTTTTCTCCAGGTACAGAAAGGCTATACTTCCATTTGCACAGGCTAGAAACCTGGGGCCTCCTCCTCTCTCTGCAGTCTTTATCCAATTGATCACCAAGTCCCTGCTGACGTAACTTCCTAATTATTTCTTGAGTCTTGTTCCTTCATTCTCTGCCACAACCATAGGCAAAAGTGCTATCTTCTTCTGGTTATAGCCCCCAAACTCACCGCACACGTAGGTCCTGCTAGCCTGTTCTCCACATTGTAAACTGGGAGCTCTTTGCAAAGTTTGGCCATGCCACCCTTCCTGTTTGAAACCATGAGTTGGTTTCCCATTGCTCCTAAAGTGTAGACTAAAATTTTTTCTGAGGCCCTACACTATATGGCCCTACTCTTTCTTCTGTCTCATCTTACACTATTCTTCCCTCACTTTTTGAGATCCAGCATGTCCTCCCTTCAGTTTCTCTATCCATGCTCCCTCTTGCCTCAGGATTTTTGCACATACTGCTGTGTCTGCAATGTTCTTCCTTTCCCCTTTGCCAGGTTAACCTTTCTCTCACCCTCAAGCAAACAACTTGCATAGCTTCTTTGCCTCAGCTTTCTCTGACCTCTCAGATCAAATGAAGTCTCTGCCATGCACGTGGGTTTCAACCAGCACTTACAACAGCCCCTGCATGCACTCTGCAGCTCTCGAATGAGCTGCCCTTTTGTTACACACTCAGTCATCAATCATCTTTGAGGGTCATGCCTCAGATCTTCCTTTGATGCCCCTTTAACTGGCTAGAAAGGCGGTGGGGTTCCCTTCTTAGTCAACTGGTAAAAGCACCATGTGAGTCCAGGATTTCTAGCCCCTTTTTTGTTCCTAGGGCCATGGGTCCCTCTAGATTTTTCCCTGCTGCCTTGAGTCCCTTCTTGAGTCTTGCAGTCTGTTGACAGGTGTTCTCTGCAAGTACTCCTAGCACTCTCCATGCAGATTTCCAGGACCGCCCTATTGGTGAAGAAAAGGACTGGGTGGTTGGCCTGGCCAAGAGAAGGAGGGCGTGGGAGCAGTAGGCCTGCAGGCTCCCTGCTCTTCTGTGACTGTCACCCTGGGTCTGCTAGCAGGAGGTGGGGGCTCCATACAGGACTGTACTGACTACCCAATTCTGCGTATTGGCAAAATCTCTGTTCCTTGTGTGGAATCTAACCTGATTTATTTGTTCTCTATAGAACATTTACTTTCTCCTACATAAATATTGGGCAGCAGGGTTGGAACTTCCACTCCATGTGCAAGAGTGGTAAAAGCCATGCTGACAGGTTTATTTTTAAATAAAAATGGGAAAGTTATGAGTCTCCTGAGGTTTTGTATATTTTTATTTTTCATTTAAAAAAAAAAAGATGGGCAAAACAGGAAGAGGGGGGAATATTGCCTGTGTCTCTGCGTTATTTTTCACAGTTCCCTGTTTCCATCTCCTTTTCCCACTTCCCTTTCCTGCCATTTGGCATCTTTGTAGAGAAAGGGAAGGAGTGATTACTTCTAAGAAGGGAGTGGGGGATCTGTTCAAGCCAAGCATTAGGCATGCAGCCCCTGAGCAAGTTGCATGCATGGTAAAATATTACCTTAATAACATACTCACAGAGAGCTATGTGTAAATGGTAACAGCTGCTTTTGTGATGACCGTGTTATAAATGATTGCAGCCCTGATCATTAATAATGCATTTGAAAAATAACAGCTTGATTCCAAAGAAGAAGTACAGACTCTCATTTTTCTCTGGCATATGAATTCACTCTTGAAGTTGTGGGAAGTGACTGGGCCCTAGGATTAAAGGCCTACACTGGGCCTTTAGAAACAGGGAATTGTTCAGCCTAGTCCTGGCCCCCAGCCAGGTAAAACAGGGCTTCTGAAGCCCACCCACGAGCTTTCCCTATGCCCACAGTTTGACCTTCCAGCTAGCCTATGCCCTCTATGCCTCCCCACCTTCCCTGGAACCATCACATACCTGCCTGATAGTTTGAGGGTTGAAGTTTGAGCTTGGGCCCTCATGAGGTGTCAGGATTCTGGCAGTTTCCCAGGCCGTAGTGTTTGTTACTCAAGGGTTAATTTTCTGTAACATGTCTGAGCTTACTGTTCTGTCTAAAAGGCAAAATCCAAACTCTCTAGGATGTTGTATTAGGACACTTAACAGTCCAGCTCCAAGCCCTTGGCCACATCTCCTGCCACTCCTAGTCCAGACTCAGTTCTAATCACCACCCTTCTCCCCCAGATGTCTTAGGGTTCCACAAACATACACTTTACACCTTGGCATATGCTGTTCTCTCTGTTCTGTCTATAGAACTTCTACCCATCCTTTAAAACCCTGGTCAAATATGCCCCATTCTCTACGTACCCAGGGCAGGGTTAGTTGTTCCATCCTCTGTGATCCTATCTCTATGGTAGTATTTTGCACATGCTTCAGCTACAGCATTTATCATATCACATACTCTAATACTTTATTTATATATTGGTTTTCTCCCCAGGCTTTGAGCTTATTAAGGGTAAGAAGGATGTGTTAGTATCCTTTGTATCTCTGTTCCCTAGTAGAGGGCTCAGTAATCATTAAATATTTAATAAGTGTTGAATGGAAAAAACCAGTTATTTAATAAATACTTTGCTATTTTCTTATGTTGAATAATATTTTGGGACTCTGGACCCTGGACTGGCATCAGATACTGTTGTGAAGGGCCCCTGACGTCCTGCCTACTGGGCTGCCCCCTTGAAGCACTGTGACGCTGAGTTGTGGCAGCCCAAGGGTGTTTAGAAGTTCCCAGAATCAGCAGGAGTGCAGCTCATCGGCCTGGCCATTTTCCATGCCACCCATATGATAGTCTGCTACTGCTTGTCCCTCAAAGTCAAGAGCGTCTCCTTGAACTGATTTGGTCCTTGTAGCTCCATCTCTACTCTAGTACTTAAACTTCACCCCATATATTACTATATGAGAAGTTGTGTGTATACAGACCCCTATTATTCAGTTCATTCTGGGATGCCTTCAATATAGGGCCAACTTCTATAATTGTTTCTGGTTCCTCTTCTTCTATATTCTTGTTTCAACCTTGGATTCTACGCCAAATACTTTTCTTTAGTTTTCTTGATCATTGGGAATGTAAGATCCTTTCTCTCTGGACCCCAAGTTCATTCATCCATAGGGCCATCTGAGCCCAGCTGGGGTCCTTCTGTACTAGGACCTCTGAACTGCAATGAATTAGAGCTTCCCTTCTCTGCATGTAAAGACCCCATGATTAGTTCCCTGAAATTGCCCCTGTTTTAACTACTTCTTCCTGCTCTAAAAGCTTTTTCTTGCTTTCTAACTTCTATGACCACTCTCTAAAACCAGTCTCATCTTTTCTTGTTCTAAAGCTCCATCCTTCGGAATCCATATTTTCTCTACAAGTCCTAATTTTTAATAAGTCTGACCTCAGAGTATCTTGCTCCATCTGTTCTCTCTGGCCCTGCTTCTCATCAGAATTTCCAATCCAAGGACTCGTCTTCTAGGTTGTCTTCTCTCCTCGGGGTGGGGGGGGGAGGGAAAGAATAATCATAAAATATTTGCACATCCTTAGATTCATGGATTTATTTTATTTATAACCTTCCTTCTGACAAAAATGATTTAAAACTGTTTGCAAAGATGCAAGCAATATGGCAGGATAAAGTAAACTAAAAATAAGTTTTAAAAAAGAAGAGGAAAAAGGAAAACAAGGCAGTGGAAACATGAGTAAGATTAGAATGCACTATGGGCGTGGCAGAGTCCTGTCTACTGGCTACCGGTGACCATGGATTTCACCATAGGCTGTGCAATGGTCAACACAAGTGGGGAATGAGGTCAGCTACAAAATTAAGTATCCAGGAGACAAAAGCACATTGAAATTTCTTACATAAACTACAAATGTTTAAGGTCCCAAAACAAGAGAATAATTTTTGCTCAGAGCCTTGGGCTAGGCTCTTGTGATAAAGCAGTTTCTCTATATCCACCTTAGACTAAATGCTGATGAATGTTCAAACTTGTGCTTTTTAGAAAAGCTCAGCAAATTTTAAATCAGTAGGGATGTTGAGAGGATAAGTTTCTAGGTGTGCTGATGATTATGAAGTCAGACTAGATGTGGTCCCTGTCCTCAGGGGACTTCCTCTCATGGACTCTGTTCTCAGATCTGAATGCACAAGACAATCACTAGGATACAAGCTGGCAATGTAGATCCCTAGGGAAGGGCTCCAGAGCCTGCACTGTTAGTAAGCATGTTATGATTCTGATACAAGTGCTTTAGGTAAGAACTATGATATGGGGAATGCGGAACAAAAACAGGGGTCATGGATCTACAGTGTAGGGCATCACATGCTAGGTATCCCACAAATGCTAAAAACAAAGCCTTACAGGAGTCTGCATGGTGGAGCAGTCATTCCTGCCAGGAATGTTAAGAGAAGGAGATGGTGGTAACCTTTGAGCTGAACTCTGAGACACGAGTAAGAACAGACACAAAGTAAGCAGGAAAGAGTTTTATGCAAAGGCAATAAGCAAGGCAAACCTCAGAAGTGGCAAAGTGTAATGCTTATTTACAGAAAAGCAAATTGACCAGACTGGGTATGGTGTAAAGGCTATGCGGAGGAAATAGGAAGTGATAAGATAGAAAGGTATGTTGGGGACAGATTATGAAAGGCTTTGAATACCAGACTGATGAGTGTGAGCTTTACTCAGTAGGAAATGGGGAGCCATTGAAGGCTTTAGAACCCCAGAATGATGTGACCAAAGTAGTACTTGAGGAAGATTAATTTGGTTTTAGTGTATGGAATGGATTAGAGAGTAGGAAGATGGCACAGGGCTTGGTATGTAAAAGGCACCCTGTAAATGCTGTTGAAAGAAGCATTTGAATAGAGTAAAGAAGAGGCTGTTGCAAAAGTCTAGGTGCAAGGTGATAAAGGCATTAAGGGACTAACAATGAAAAATAAAGAGCAAGGGAAGAATGCTATGTTATTAATAGAGAAGAAGTTACAGATCATGATCACCTGCTATGCAGGATGATGGAAAATAAAGGTTGGAACCTGAGTACTAGGAGAGCTGTGGGTCCGCTCCCTATACCAAGAAAGACAGAGGAGGGCCTGGATGTCGTAAAGGATGACAGGAATGTGAATCTGAGTTTACAGTAAGAATTAGGGCTAGCAACTGTACTCCAGGAGGAGGAGCTTCTGCAGGAATTTAGGCTGGAAGATAGGATCTTGAGTAGTGCCCACTCTTGGGAGAACAAAAATGAACCACCCTGGGAGAAATAAGCATGACTGTAGAAGTGTGGAGGCTATGTTAGGACAGGTACTGGAATTCAATGGAGAGGAGTATTTAGAGAAGGAAGCACTGAGAACAGTGGTCCAAGCTGCAGACAGGTAGGGGCATCAGGGCTCAGAGTGCACTCTGGGATTTAGCAACCAGATTGTCACTGTGGACCTTGGAGAGAATGGTTTCTATAAGCAATGGGTTGTCTTAGTTCCATTTATCAGTCCCCAGATTACATCAGGGATCCTCAATTCATATGCATGGTTTTAGAATTTTTTTTTTCTTTTCTGACCTAACTCCACCCTCTCCTTTTATTGCTGGCTCTTGGGTAGACCTACCTGCTCCTCCTCCTATGCCATATGCCTTAAGAGGCAATTGGCTTTTGGTAAAACCTCAATGACCATGAAACTCCATCCCAAGTAATGGAAGCAGATGCAGCCCAGAATCAGTTTCCTCTAGGTCTGCTGCCTACTATCCTTTTGGCCAGATTTTTTTTAAACCCGCGCCCTGAGTTCAATCCCAACTTAAACAACTTGTTTGACACTTGGCTTTATAGTTCTCTATCAGGACTCTGGCTGCAAATATTAGAAACTCAATTTGAATTATCTTTTTGTGTAACCAAGGGAGTTAAAGGACTCAGATGATGTCATCCGGATGCTTTGTCTCGGCATGCCCACAATCTGTGTGTCTCTGCTTGGCTTTATTATTTCCTCCTGCAGAGAGGCCTTCTCTAGGTGTCAGGGGAGGTTTATACCCCTAGCTTCCCCCACAACACTCAGACTGGGAGAAATCCCAGGGAAGAACTCTGATTGGCCAGACATGGTCCCATGCCCACCCTTGAACCATAGCTGTGCCTAAGGGCATGCGGAGCGATGCTTGGCTGCAGCTGGACTACACACAATCTCAGCTCCTAGGGGTGATCGGGATTCCATTAAAATCACATGATTGATATGGCAGAAGGAGGAATGGTGCTAGGTGATCCTGGTGGGGGTCAGTTCAAAACAATAGATCCGGTCCAATTACACTCTATCTACTTGGTTTACAGCTTCTCTGTCATTCTAGCAAGACTGTGTCATCTCTTTCACATTGCCTTCACTGCCCCAATTAGTGGGCTGAGAACTAAAGGGGAAGTTGAATAGCAAGGCTCCCCCTCCAGCCCTCCTCTCTGGGCTTACTTTATGACAGCCATCACCTACCTGGGAAGGTGTCTCCTGATTTCCAGAGGCCCCAGGCTGGGTGGCAAGGGAGGCTTAGATCAGGGCTGTGGTGTGTGGGAGCAGAGGCAGAGTCAGCCCAGGCTGCTGAGCCAGGCAAGATGAAGGTGCTATGAGTCAGGAGCCCGAGGGCAGATTGCCCATTTGCTGCCTGAATCCGCAGGAGAACTTGGTGCTTTCTGAGGGTCTGCGTTGACTTGCTCTGTGACCTTAGGCTAGACACTTAATTGCTCAGGGCTGCTTCCTCTCACTCTCCCACCTGGCAAGCAGAAATAATGACATGACCGAACTGGCAGAAGCTGCACCTGTGTAGCAGGTGCGCTGACTTGGAGCTTGTGTTACAGAAAATGGTTCCCCATCCTTGCTGGATGCCCAGAGGCTCCTGGGCCTGGGCCCTCCAACCTGTTAGGCAGAAAGCAGGTCTCTTAATATCTGTGACTTAAGACTTTCTGATTTTAACCTCCTTAACCATATTACTCTTGCAGCTGAGCCAGGAAATGGATGCCCCTTTAGACACTAATAGTTGAGAATATATGTGTGTGATATTCAAGGTTCTTAAAAACATTTGCTTTCAGAGTTGGAGTTTCTAGAGGCACAAAATCCCTAGTGAGGTATCGGGGTTTGGGGTGTTGGTGGGTTTTTATAGTTCCTGTCTACCCTGGCCCCCTCCTCCCTGTGTTCAGTATGAGGAACAATCATATGATGCTCCTAGGGAATGTTCACACAACATAGAACAACCAGATTGCATGTCGTGGACAGATGGAAGACAGGTGGGAATACAGCCTAGCCAAGTGGAGGATTTACCTGCAAATCAAAAGGGGACAGGCATCTGTCTTTACACTCTGTGCTGCCAAGCCCTAGAGCATAGTTCTCAAACTTTAGTGCACTTTACAAAACTCTAGGGAGGTAGGAAAAAAATGGATATCCCAGAGACTGTGAATCAGTAGGTCTGGTGAGGGGTTCTAGAGCTCTGCATTTTTAACATGTAGATCACTTGATTCTGATATTGGTGTGGCCAGATTCTGTGGTGGTGTCAGAGTCTGTGTCAGGAAAGAGGGTCTGGCTCATCTGTGTGTTTAATGGGAATATCTTAATTTGTATCTGCTTTGTAGAGTCTAGGTTTTTTAACCTAGCTTTTGAGGCCTTTTTTCTTTTTTCTTTTTTTTTACTCAATTCCTCTCAATGTAGTTCTGGCCACAGGCAACTCACTATCTCCAAAACATATTTCTCCCATCTTTCCCACAGTTCTCTTCCTGCACGAAGTCTTCCAGGACTATATACCTGAAAGTCAGAGTCTTTGAACACTTGCGCAGGTGGGCCATGGAGAAGGCAAAGCTGGAGGGGATGGGGGAAGAGGGTGGAGGAAGAGGGTGCCACCTCCAAAGACATCCCTCCAACACTTTAACCTTTCTGAAATTTGCCAAGGTTATCATCTTGATCTGATGGAGATCAAGAGGAAATAGTGAAAGCAAGGTTTAGGGAGACTGAAAGTCAAGCCCTTCCTACCCCAGGCCCTGTCCCTGGCTCTCTCTCCAAAACTATTAGCACCTCCTGATGACTCTGGGAAGTGAGTGTCAGATGCCTGCCCAGTTACACTGCCCCACTGCTCCCAGACAGAGGCATTGTACACTGGCTTTTCATCATCAGCATGAAAATATGCTGACCTGGGCCCTGGGCAGTGAGGGTAGGTGGCCAGTCCCAGTTCTGGGAAGGCTGGCCCTCTCATTTATGCTTCTCCTTTGTGCAGGAGGGAGGCACGAGGGTGGGCGGAACAGGGAGCAGAGTTCTCTCATACTGAGAGCTGTCAGCCTGACCAGAATGGGCATTCATTTTCAGGATAAATAATCAACTCAAAAAATGTACCAAATGCATTTTCAAATTGGCTTGTCAGATATTTGTTTGCTTAGGATGAGTTGGTTGAATAAAATGTATTTTGGGGAGCAAGGTGAGCCAGCCTACCTCATTCCCTTAGGGACATCTTACAAATAAGGGCCATTCTTGAGGCCAGAAGCAGAGAATTTCCCAAAACAGATTGAATTCTGGCTTTGTCTTAATGAACGTCAATATTTATTACCAAAAGGTGCTCTGCTCCTTGGAGTGACAGAGCATTTCACCATTTCGGCTCATGCCCCTTGCCTACCCAGGTACCAAATGCTGTGTAATTGCTGCTCATAACGGCAGCAGACAGTATTGTCAAGGAAACTCACTCCTGGCTGGAAATCTTCATCATCAAAACCGGCACAGTTTTGCTTTCAGTTTGGACAGTCTGTCCCTGAGGGCAGGGCTCGCACAGATTTTCTGGTTTTCCTCCTTTGGCAGAGAGACTCCTAAACACCCTCTGGTGAGACAGGGGCTCCAGCCAGAAAGGTTGAGAAGGGATGGAAGTTACAGGTCCTGCCCCAACTCAGAGCTAAGAGAGCAAATCACTCATCACAAATTTGGAAGGGCCCTGCAAGTTTGTGCCCCAGAAAAACTTCTCACTCTGCACATGAGGGAGGTGAGGCTCAAAGAAAAGCAGTTTTCGTCAAGGTCACACAGACTTCACGCCAGTGCTCTTCACATTTGGCCACACAATCTCATGGGGATTAAACAGGAGAAACCATGAGCTGGCTGCAGGCTGCCAGGGTCAGAGGCTCCTGGCTGCAGATTTCCCTCATTCCTGGTACATCTGGGCTCTACTTCCAAGAGGCCTGGCTTCCTGGAGCCTAGTTCAGACAGGCTGCTTTCTCTAGCTGATGTAACCCTATAAGCTACCCTGGCCATCCTTGGAGAAGCCTCTGGAAACCAATTCCGAACTCTGCCCCCAGTCAAAACATCCTTGGGAGCAGCAATCCCAGCTGGAGAATTTGTATAAAAAAATGGAGGAAAGCTTCAGCTTTTCTTCTAAGCCAATCATCCATTTGTTTCTGGCAGGACCTGAGCTCTACTAAGGGGAGAGCAATGTACCTTTCCAAGAAGGCATTTGGAAGGGCAAAGGAAGGCCTGAAATGCTTCAACTCAGGACACCAGGCTGGGCCAAGTTCAGCTTCCTTTCCTCCTGCTAACTTGCTAAGGACAGAGATGGCCTCAGGGCAGAGACACAAAATGGGTTTTAGAGAGTGATGTCATGTGGTTCTCAGGCATCAGATCGCTCTGCAGAAACTGCCTGGCTGCTGTTATGGGAGTTGTGATGGAGAGAATTATAACTTTTGACAATGGACATCTCATCTTGCACAGATGCGTCCTTTATAGAATCTGCCAGCAAGATTACAGAGGCATCACAGTGTAATGGGAAGAGGAGTCAATAATTCTGGGGTTATTGATTGTAACCAGACCCATTCTTCTTTTTTAATTTATATGTTATCCACCTTTTTTAACCTGGTTTTTTAAAAACCCATCTTCACAAAAGCACCTGCTGGATCAAATGCAGTTGATTACATTTAAAAAAATGATAGGAGTAATTTGCTGCCCTCAGGAGAGTCAGGGACAAGGCAGTATGTGGCTAGAAGGAAGGAAATTGTAGGGCAGGGGTAAGGTAGAAAGGAGGGAGGAAGTCATGGACAGGGGAGGGTACAGAGCAAAGCAGGGGGAACTTGGGGAGGACGACCCTGCTGACCCTGTGCTCCCTGGTACTGAGATCTGATGAAGACTCCATCTGAAATTCAGAGTTCCCACAGCTTTATAGCCCTACTGGGTCTGAGTGCATCCCAGAGGATATCTTCTCATCACTCAGAGTCTACTTCCCCAAGGACATCTTTCCTGATAAGGGAAATGGAGACAATGGGTGGGTCAGGGCCGGTGAAATGTATACACAAATATTCATGTACATATACTCATGCGTGTGCCCGCATTACAGAATGTTTATACATAGGATGCAGCAGATAATCTGGTGTGTTTTTAATTGTTGGATTAGACCATGAGGGATGAGCTAGCAGAACCTTGTGAGTTCTTTAAAAAAAAACCAAAACTATATGTTTTTGATGTCTCCAGTCTCCCTTTTGTCTCCAACCCACTGTGTACTGTAGCATGAGAAAACTGGTGGGCATTTGCTGAATAATCCTCTCTCAGTTAAATGACCCTTTGAACATTCTCTCTCCTTGTGAAGTGACCAGGGACTTCTCTAGTCACCAAAACAGTTGCAGTGTGAGTTTCTGATTCAATTTCTAAATTGTCCTATGACTGTTCTTCCACTTCTTTCTCTTCCAGTTGATGAGAATCCCAGACTCCATTTTCATTGATGACCAGGTTGCAGAATGCCCACGTTCAGAGGGGGCTTAGAGGTTACCTGGTCCAAATCTTTAATTTTCCAGGAGAGGAAACTGGGTCCCAGAGAGATTAAAATGACCTGTCCCAAGACCAACAATTGGTTGGGGTTAAAATCAAGAGCACTTCAGTGCACTCTCCCCATGCAAAATTTGTCTCTTTTCCCCCCGCTCTTTATTTTCTTCTATGGGCAATTGCAGATCTTGATCACTTATATCTCTCCCCACCTCCCCAAACTTGCCCAGCTGAGTTTCAGAAAGCTCTTCCTCCTCTCTGCTATTTGTTTCTAGATGAATTAAAAAGCATCAGGGCTTAAAGAAATATAAGAGGCAGAAATGGAGCTGGATTTAGTTTCCTCATTACCCATTGATTCACTTTGTGTAGGTCTAGGCTAATTTTATTTAGGCTGGGGCTTGTGCTGACATTCTATGCATTGAGGCTCTGAGGTCAAATGAAGAGAGAAAGATCTTCATGTCACTTTGCTTTTTTGGGTAGGCAAAAACACAATAATTCTGGGTTGTGTTCCCACAACGAGGAAGTGGGCAAGGTTTGGGAATGAATGAGAAAGAGAAAGGGAAATCATTATTGCTTTCTTACTCTAAGACGAAGTAATATGAGATCAAGATCTGCAAGGAGGACATAATCCGTGGCTGACCTTGACCTTGACCTCTTCTCTGTACCTGTCAGCAGCTTCCACTGCCAACCATTATTACCATTAGCCAGAAACTTTTTTTTCTTTATATAGGTCTTCTCTGAGATGATAACATTTGTTTTGATGAGGACACAAGCCTTTGAGTCAGAACAGCTGAGATTGAAACTTATCTTGTATATTTGATAACTATGTGATCTTGGGCAAGTCACTTAATTTCTTTAAATATCATTTTTAAAAGCAAGAGTGAAGATGCCTAATTTTCATACTTTACTGAGGCATTGAGGACCAACACTGATAGTTTAAGTAATAACATGGCATAATTTGGAATGTGGCATGTACACAGAAGAGCTTTATAAAGATAAACTATTTTTGAACAACCTTAGATTTATAGAAAAAGATGGTTCAGAGTTCTCATATAACCCACACCTAGTTACGTCTGTCATTAGCATCTTGTATTAGTATGGTACATTTGTTACAATTAATGGACCAATGTTGATAAATTATTATTATTAAGTTCATAGTTTATTTTGATTTCCTTAGTTTTTACCTACTGTCCTTCTTCGGTGCTGGGGTTCCACCTGGGTTACACTACAGGTAGTTGTCATGCCTCTTCAGACTCCTCTTGGCTGTGGCTCTTTATCAAACTTTATTTTTAATGACTTTGACAGTTATGAGGATGGTTGCTCTGGCATTTTGTCAAATGACCTTCAAATGTGATTTGTCATTGCTCATGACTTGACTGGGGTTCTGGGTTTGGGGGAGGAAGACCACAGAGGTAAAGGGCCATCTTTATTATGGCATATCAAGGCTATATCACTTACTAGACTTTCATTATATGTACTGATGTGATTTTAGAGTTGTGCTTTGCCATTAAGACAGGCTGTGAACCCCTGTTCTAGAATCCTTCCTTACTGTGTCTGGATCATGGGGGCCTCTTCCTGGCCCTGGAATAAGAGTCCTGGTTGTGTTTCCTTTCTAAGAGGTTCTTTCTCTCCTCTCACTGAGTCTGCCTCCCTGGCCACCTGGGCCTGACACTAATGAGCTGTTAATAACAGCACCATTACATATGCAAATGAAGGGAGATGGGCTGGGGAGGGGTCTGGAGTGACAGCAGCTTCCTTTGAGTGGTAAGTAATAAATCATGTTGCAGTGGTCATTAACCGAGGTGCCCCAGAACTGACACCCATGAGTCCCTGGGTTCCTGGCTTGTTTATGTCAGCAGCCCATTTTTCAGGAGACTCTGGATGTATGAGGGGTTAATTCTCCTCAGCTCTACATTAAGGGAGCAGTGTGGTGTCAGGGCTACAAAGAAAAGACTGTAACTACTTGGCTGCTGACTCCTATGTGTTTTTGAGACAGTTATTTACCCTCTCCTTGGCTTCTCTTCTGGACACTTGTAAGGAATAGCTTTTGTGAATCCACCTCTTCCTTTTCAGGATATGGCAGTCTGGGGGAATGGTGGAGCAGATGCAGGGTCCTAGCCTGTACTGCCCCACTCCTAATCTACCTATTTATCACTTGTGGGACCCTTGTGCTATGCTGAAATTTTTGGTCCCAGGAAAGACTGGGGACGATTGGATAAAGACAGGGGCATATAAGAGCAGATAGGTTGGTGGGTAAGAAGCATGTTTGCAGCCACACGTGTCTGAGTTCTCACTTCTGTAATGGTAGAGGGAGTTTGCAGTAGACAGCATATGGAGTAAAAGGACTTTGTAGTTAATGAACACATTAGTGGTTTCCCATAGAAGCTACACATTTCTCAAATCAAGGTGAAGGTGAGATGGCCTCTGAAGAACCCTTTCAGCTTCCAAGGCAAGTGACATACTCTGTACTTTTTTCCTCCCATGTGTTAAAGTGTCACAGGCCTCAGGAGCCTACAACTACAAAAAACAGTTTTCAGTTTTCACTGCATCCAAATTGTTAGGGCATGGCGGAGGTACCTCTTAGGGTGGCTGCCTACCTGATAATAGTTCTTAATCCTTTGGCACTAGTCCTCAGAACACCAAGTGACTGAAGCTCTAATAAATCAGAATTCTCCAGCCTGAGTTCTGAATCAATTAGAAAATAAACCTAAGAATCATACAGGGGTCAATATATTGGTTTTGCTGGTGGTAAAATTGTATAGCAAAATAATATTTGGATCTGAGGCTTCATGAGGTTTGTAACATGGGCTGTCTTTCCTTCCCTCCCAAACTGAAATTTCCTACTCAGTCATAGGGAGAGAAGTAGAGTAAATAATGGCCTGTCCTGGCAAGCTTACTGCATGGAGAAGAAAAACAACATTTGCCTGTGTGGTTTAGACAGATGAGAAAAAGTGAGGAGTAGTGAGAAAGATTGAGAGTGTACATAACAATGAGGAGATCAAAGCTTTACTGGCTATATATATTTTTGGTTATAAGTCCCTATAGCAGATATACACTAGAGTGGCCCCATGATTCCTCCCTCTTAGGTTCATGCCCTATGTAATCTCCTCCCCTTAAGAGTGAGTAGGACCTGTGACTTGCTTCCAGATAACTGAATATGACAAAGGTGAAAGGGATTTTGCAGATGTAGTTAAAGTTACAAATCAGTGGATTTGGAATTAATCAAAAGGGAAATTATTCTGGGTAGGCCTGACTTCATCAGATAAAAGCTCTTAAAGGAGGGACTGGGCTGTTCTCTGAGAGAGATTCCTCTTGCTGGCTTGATGGAGTAAGCCACGATGTTGGAAGAAGCCCAGATGGCAAGAAATGTGGGTGGCTTCCAGATGACATCAGCAAAAAGTCAGGTCCTTGGTCCTACAGTCACAAGGATGTAAGTTCTGCCAACAACCTGAATGAGCTTGGAAGCAGAGTGATCCCCAGTTGAGCTTCCAGATGAGAACTCAGCTGAGCCAACACCTTGACTACTGCCTTGTGAGACCATGAGCAGAGGATCATTTAAGCTCTGTCTCACCTGACTAAAAGAAACTTGTGAAATAACAAATGTCCATTGTTTTATGTCATTAAATTTCTGATGATTTGTTATGCAACAATAGAAAAGTAATACTGTCCTCTCATAGAGAAATGAGAGAGGGCAAGAGAAAATGGTGACAACAATAAAGGTAATATTTCTGTGAAGGAAGCAGTTTTTATTTTATGGACCTGAGCAGTATGGGAAGAGGGAGAAAATGTCCTTTCCATAATGACATATGGAGGTAGGCCTCTACTGTCCCTCAAGGCATTCTGATTATTTCTCTTTTGAATTGCATTTTTGTAAAAAGAAAAACAGTCTGATTGGATGATAAAAGACATTTTGGACAACATGAAGCATAACAACATCCACATCACGGGAATATCAGAAGGAGAAGAGAGTGAGCGAAGGACTGAGAACCTGTTTGACAAAATAATGACTGAAAACTTCCCTAATCTGGTAAAGGAAAAAGACACACAAGCCAAGCAAGCTCAGAGAGTCCCAACAAGTTGGACCCAAAGAGGTCTACACCAGACACATCATAATTAAAATGACAAGGCCTAAAGATAAGGAGAGAATCCTAAAAGCCTCAAGGGCAAAGAAGGTAATTACATACATGGGAGCACCAATTAGACTGTCATCTGATTACTCAACAGAAACATTTTGGGCCAGAAGGGAGTGGCATGAAATATTCAAGATGATGAAAAGCAAGGAGCTGCATACAACCAAGGCTACTTTACCCAGCAAGGTTATCATTTAAAATCAAAGGACAAATAAGGAGCTTCCCAGACAAGAAAGAGCTAAAGGAGTGTGTTAACACCAAATCAGTACTACAATAAATGGTACACAGCTTACTTTAAGAAGAAGAAGAAAAAAGAGAATAAGGAAAATAAAACAGAGGAAAGTAGTCTAACATTAAATGGCACTAAATACATATCTATCAATTATCTCCTTAAATGTAAATGGCTTAAATACTCCAAAAGACATAGAGTAGCTAAATGGAGAAGAAAACAAGACCCATGAATATGCTGTTTCAGGAGAGCTATCTCAGATCAAAAGATACACACAGACTAAAAGTAAAAGAATGGAAAAAGACATTTCATGCAAATGAAAAGGAGAAAAAGCTGGGGTAACAGTACTAATATCTGACAAAATAAACTTTAAAACCAAGGCTATAGTGAGGGATAAAGAAGGACACTCCATAATGATAAAGGGAACAATCCAACAAGAGGATATAACCCTAGTAAACATTTACCCACCCAACATAGGAGAGCACCTAAATATGTGAAGCAAATCTTGATGGACATAAAAGGAGAGATGGATAGAAATACAGTCATAGCTGGGGATTTTAACACCCCATTGAGATCAATGGATAGATTTTCTAGACATAAAATCAACAAGAAGACAGTGGCCTTAAATGACACACTAGATCAAGTGGATTTAATCAATACTTCAGAGCATTTCATCCCAAAGCAGCAGAACATACATTCTTTTCAAGTGCACACAGAATATTGTCTAGGATAGACCACACATTAGAACACAAATCAAATATCAATACATTTAAGATTGAAATCATATCAAGCATCTCCTCAAAACAGAATGAGATGAAACTAGAAATCAGTCACAAGAAGAATACTGAAAAACACAGAAAGACATGAGAGCTAAATAACATGTCATTAAACAATGAATCAGTCAACGGTGAGATCAAGGAAGAAATCAAAAGATAGCTTGAAACAAATGAAAATGAGGACACAACAATACGAAACCTATGGGACACTGCGAAAGCGATTCTAAGAGGGAAATTCATAGCATTACAGGACTATCTCTAGAAACAAGAAAAACTCAAATAAACACTCTAATTTCACACTTAAAGAAACTTGAAAAAGAATGACAAAGCTCAAAGTGAGTAGAATGAAGGAAAAAATAAAGACCAGAATAGAAATAAATGGATTAGAGCCTGAAAAAATGATACAAAAGATCAATGACCCAAGAGCTGGTTTTGAAAGATGAGTAAGATTGACAATCTTTTAACCAGACTCATCAAGAATGATTGGATCAAAAAATTATACACAATACACAATACATTTACACAATAGAATATTACACAGCAGAAAGGAAAAAAGAACTATTACACTTCGCGACAGCATGGATGGAACTAGAGAGCATTATGCTAACTGAAATAAGCCAGGGGGCAAAAGACCAATACCACATGATCTCACCTATAAGCGGAACCTAACCAACAAAACAAAGATGCAAGGAAAATAAGACCAGCATCACTGAAAGATAAAAGAAACCAACAGAGACAAGAGGGAAGGAGTGGGGATAGGCAGGAGAAAAAGAAGGGAAGGGGCAAGTCAAAGAACATACAGCAAGGACTCATGGACAAAGCCAAAGTGGGGAAGGATTGAGGGAGGGAGAGGAGGGTGGGGGGCAGGGGGAAGTGGTGGGGGGAAGGTGGAAACAAATGTATTTGAAAAAATAATTTAAAAAAAGAAGAGAAAAGGGAAAGGACACAAATAAATGAAAATGGAAATGAAAAAGAAGAAATAACAAGTGACACCAAAGAAATAGAAAAGATTGTAAGAAAATACTATGAGCAACTATATACCAACAAACTAGACAACTTGGGCAAAATGGATAAACTCCTAGAAAAATACAGTCTTCCAAAACTAAATCAGGAAGAATGAGAGAATCTGAATAGACAGATTACACATCAGAAATTGAAGCAGTAATAAAAAAGCCTCTCAAAAAACAAAAGCTATGGACCAAATGGCTTCACAGATGAATTTTACCCAACACTCTGAGAAGACCTAATACCTCTCCTTCTCAAACTGTTTCATAAAATTCAAGATGAGGGAAGGCTCCTAAACTCATTTTATGAGGCCAGTATTATCCTAATCCCAAAACCAGATGAAGACACTACAGAGAAAGAAAATTATAGGTCAATATCCCTGATGAACATAGATGCTAATCCTCAAAAAAATATTAGCCAACTGAATTCAGCAATGCATCAAAAAGATCATACACTATGATTAAGTGGGATTTATTCCAGGAATGCAAGGTTGGTACAGCATTCACGAATCAATAAATGTGATACATCAAATAAACAAAATGAAGGATAAAAATCACATGATCATGTCAATAGATAGAGAAAAGGCATTTGATAAAATCCAACACCTATTTATCATAAAAATTAGCAAAGTAGGATTAGGAAGAATGTACCTAATAAAGGCTGTATGTGACAAACCCACAGCCAACATCACATTCAATGGGCAAAAACTACAAGCATTCCCCTTAAGATGAGGAACAAAACAGGGGTGTCCACTTTTGCCTCTCTTATTCAACATAGTTGGTACTGGAAGTCCTAGCCACAGCAATCAGACAAGAAGAAGAAATAAAAGGCATCCAAATTGCAGAGGAAGAAGTAAAACTGTCTATATTTACAGATGACATGATATTGTACATAGAGAACCCAAAGATTCCACCAAGAAACTACTAGAACTGATTGATGAATTCAGCAAAGTAGAAGAATACAAAATTAATATCCAGAAATCAGTTGCATTTTTATATGCCAATAGCATATAAAACTAACTGAATGGAAAGTAAGAAAACAATCCCAGTCACAATTGCTTCAAACAGGATAAATTTTCTAGGAATAAACCTAACCAAGGTTGTAAAAGATCTGTACTCAGAAAATTATGAGGCTGAAAAAGAAATTAAAGAAGATACAAATAAGTGGAACCATACACTGTGTTTATGGATAATAATTAACATCATTAAAATGTCCGTAATGCAATCTGTAGGTTCAGTGTATTTCCTATCAAGATTCCAATGATGTATTTCACAGAACTAGAACAAATATTTCAAAAATTTTTATAGAACCACAAAAGCCCTCAATAGTAACAGCAGTCCTCAAAAAGAAGAATAAAGTCGGAGGAATCACACTACCTAATATCAAACTATACCATAAGGCCATAGTCATCAAAATAGTATGTGACTGATTTAAAAACAGACACATAGATCAATGAAGAGAATAGAAAGCCCAGAAATAGTGAACTATAGAAATGATCCCTGAAACCTAACCAACAATACAAATATGCAAGGAAAATAAGACCAGCAACACTGAAAGGAAAAGAAACCAACAGAGACAAGAGGGAAGGAGGCGGGGCGGGGGAAGGAAGGGAAGGGGAACGTCAAGGAACATATAGCAAGGACTCATGGACAAAACCAAAGGGGAAGAGTTGAGGGAGGGAGGGAGAGATGGAGGGAGGGAGGGAGGGGACAAGGGAAAGTGGTGATGGGTAGGCAGAGACAAATGTATATGAATAAATAAATAAATAAATAAATAAATAAATAAATAAAGCCCAGAAATAAACTCACACTTTTATAGTCAATTAATATTAGAGACAGGAAGGAAACACATACAATGGGCTAAAGATTGTCTATTCAATAAAGGGTGTTGGGATAGGTGGACACATACATGCAGAAAAATGAAACTAGACCACCTTCTTATACCACACCCAAGAATAAATTCATAATGAATCAAAGACTTAAATGTTAGGCCCAAAACAATAAAAATCATAGAAGAAAACATAGGCATAAAATTGTCAGACATTGCTCATAGCAATATTTTATCAGTTATATCTCCCCAGGGAAGGGAACAAAAGAAAAGTAAACAAATGGGTTACATCAAACTAAAAAGTTTTTGCATAGCAAAGGCAATCATCAATAAAGTGAAAATACAGCCCACAGAATGGGAGAACATGTTCGCCAATACATCTGATAAGGGGTTAATATCCAAAATTTATAAAGTACTGACAAAATTCAACACCAAAAAAATATAAATAAATAAATAAATGAAATTAACAACCAAACTAAAAAATGGGCAAATTACCTGAAATAGACACTTTTCCAAAGAGGATATATGGATGGTCAATAGACATATGAAAAGATGCTCAGTGTCACTAATCATCAGAGAAATGCAAAATAAAACCACAATTAGGTATTATCTCACACCTGTCAAAATGGCTATCATCAATAAATCAATAAACAACAGTGCTAGCAAGGATATGGAGAAAGGGGAACGCTTTTGCACTGCTGGTGGGAATGCAGATCACTGCAGCCACTGTGGAAAGCAGCATGGCGATACCTCAAAAAATTAAAATAGATCTGCCTTTTGGCCGAGTGATCCCACTTCTGTATATATATCCAAAGAAACCCAAAACACTAATGTGAAAGAATATAAGCACCTCTGTGTTCATTGCAGCATTATTTACAGTTGCCAATTTATGGAAGCAACCCGTGTCCATCAGTAGATGAGTGGATAAAACAACTATAGGACATTTACACAATGGAATACTTCTTGGCTGTAAGAAAGAGGAAAGTTTTACCCTTTGTGACCATATGGGTGAACCTGGAGAACATTATGTTAAGTGAAATACACCAGTCAGAGAAAGACAAATACCATATGATTTCACTCATAAGTGGAATCTAATGAACAAATTGAACTAACAAGGAAAATGAGGACAGACTTATAGATGGAGAGCAGATGACAGCTTGTGGGGTGTGGGGGAAGAAAGGGGGTGGAGGGATTGAACAAAATGGAAAAAGGACTCATGGACATGGACATGGACAACAGTGTGGTGATTGCTGGAGAGAGGGTAGTATAAGGGGACTAAATGGTAATGGAAAAAATACAATAAAGATTAAATTTTATTTTCCTTGCATCTTTGTATTTTTGGTTAGGTTCCACTTATAGGTGAGATCACATGGTATTTGTCTTTCGCCCCCTGGCTTATTTCACTTAGCATAATGCTCTCCAGTTCCATCCTTAGTAAGGAAAATAACACCAGCAACACTGAAAGGAAAAGAAATCAACAGAGACAAGAGGGAAGGATGGGGGGTGGGGACAAGGAAGGGAAGGGGAAAGTCAAGGAACATATAGCAAGGACTCATGGACAAAACCAAAGGGGAAGAGCTGAGGGAGGGAAGGCGGGAGGGGGCAAGGGAAAGTGGTGGGGGGTAGGCAGAGACAAATGTATTTGAAAAAATAAATGAAAATAAAATTTTAAAAAAAGATTAAATTTTAAAAAAAGAATGAATTATAGTTCTTTCCCTACCACAGAACGGTCAAATTAGTTTGAGCAGTCATTTAACCTTCCCAGAAACTTTATCTGTAAAAAAGGATACATTATATGCTACCTTCTAGTCTTAAGGTTTTTCTACCTACCTAGGAATTAAACAGGATGGGACTGGGGACAGTGAGACCAAGTACAAGAAAACCTAGCTGCTTATTCCAAGCTGTGATGCAGCAGGAATGAAAGGTTTCTTAAGACCAGTTGTTGTGCTGCATGTGGAAAACATCAGAGTAGGGACTGACATGCCCCATGTTTGTGTAGGGTAGGACTTGCCCTCATTTGTGGATGTGCCGCCATTTCTCCCACTCAATCCACTGACTCTGAATCATCACTCTTCATGGCAGGTAGTCTGATTTGCAAAAAAAGGCTGTTGGGGAAGACTTAGCACCTTTGTGCTAACATTGACCCTAGATAAACACCCCCCATCCCATCCAGCACATCCAATTCTGCATTTGGATTTTTTGTTTGCCAAATACTTTATGTTACTAACGGGTTCTCTCTGTTCTTAGGTTTGTCAGGTCCTACTGTTTCCCTCCTGTCTCGGGGCCCTGGTAGCTGGGCTATGTTCCTTTTTCTCTTTTTTCCACTATGTAGAACTCTCCAAACACCACTGCCCAGCTCATGGGGCCATTCTCCTCTGCCCCTGCTTTCCTAGCTGTTTTGCTTCTTCCTCTCCACATTGTTCCTCAGGCAGCATTCCCAACCCCAGGGAGGGCCAGCTGTGTCAGGGTCAGAAACAAGGGGCTCCAAGATGAGCCACTGTCACTCAACAGCCTGCCTCCCAGGCCTCTTGTTATGGGCAGGGTCCCCTGGTGCCATGTTGGCACAGGTTGACTTGCAAGGGCTCTCACTCCTTACCTGTCTATCCAGCTGTATTTGTGTGTACACATGATGTGGTGCCAGACAAGCAAATTCAGAACCACTTAGGCAGATGATTAGATCCCTCAGCATGTTTGTTTTATAGTCTGTCAGGGACATTGATATCAAATAGAGGGTTTTTTTGCCCCCTACCTCATGCCTTTGTACCTATCCAGGTCATTAAAATAAAATAGGTAGTAACTGAAAGAAATCAGATGGTGAGCATTTAAGGGACATACTTGCTATTTCCTCCAGTCATCCACTTATTAGGCTTCCATAGGAAGGCAGACGTTGAATATCTACTGTGTGTCCAGTTGCTTATTACATTGTTTCTTGTCTACAGTTCTCTCTCCCAGTTTATGGTAACTTCATTCACCCAACTTGTTACTAGAACCTCAGCTTCATCCCAAACATCTTCTCTTTCTTTACCAACAGTTGATCATTTTCTAAATTTCATTTATTGTCTTCATTCTATTCTCATAGGGTTGTAGTAATATATATATCTTTTTTATTTTACAGATAAAGAATGAAGCTCAGAGCCCTGACTGGTGTGGCTCAGTTGGTTGGGCATCAGCCTGCAAAATGAAAGGTTGACGGTTCGATTCCTATTCAGGGAACATACTTGGTTGGACTGAACCAGTGTGTTTTTCTCCCATGCTGGTGTTTCTCTCCCTCTGTTTCCCCCTCCCTTCCGAAAGAAAGAAAGAGAGAGAGAGAGAGAGAGAGAAAGAAAAAGAAAGAAAGGGGAAGGGAAGGGAGGAAGGAAGGAAGGGGAAAGAAAAAAAGAAAGAGGAAGGAAGGGAGGGAAGGAGGGAAGAAGGAGGGAAGGAAGGAGGGAAAGAAGGAGGGAAGGATGGAGGGAAGGAAGGAAGGAAGGAAGGAAGGAAGTCTGAAGCTCAGAGACACAAAAACTCTTGCTGAGGTCATAGAAAAAATAAACAGGAGAGAAAGGCTTTAACCTGGGTTTGTTTTACTGCACACACAGCAATCCATGGCAATTCATTGATCAACAATCACTCAGTGTGCCCTTGAGCCCAGGATGGTGCCACTTGGTAGAGAACAAACCACAGTCTGTCCTCAAGGACAAGTAATCCAGTGATGTGGGGGGAGGGTATGTTAAAAAAAAATCACAATGCAGTGGAGGAATTGTATGGTTCTCTGAGAGCACAGAGAAGAGGTTGGTTAACTGTTAAAGGGGAGTCAGGAAAATCTTTGTGGAAAAGCTAACTTTTGATGTAAGCCTCAAATGTTGGGAGAAGTTGGCCTATTAGACTAGCAGGAAAAGGGAACTCTGTTAGAGGAACAAACATGAACAAGGCCATGGACACAAGAAAGAGCAAGTGAAGAAAACAGCAAGCTCCTCTGCCTGGTGATGGCAGATGGGTGTCTGGGGAACTGTAGGAAAGCAGAGACCAAGGGAGGTGTTTCATTTTCTTCCAAAAGCAAGATGGAGCTCCTAAAGCTGGAGCAGGAAAGATGTGCAATCATATACATGCCTTAAAAAAAAACTGGCAGGAGTGCAGAGAAGAGTGTTTGTGTTTGTATAAGTGTGAGAGTGTAAGTGTGTGTATGAGAGTGTGTGTGTGAGGGTGTGAGAGTATGTGAAAGTGTGAGAAAAAACACTAAAGTCATGGAGACCAATTAACAGGCTTTTCCTACACATTAGAGAAAAAGCAATAAGGGCCCTGAACTAAGGTAAGAGCAGAGAGGATGGGGAGGAGTGGGTGGATTTGACAAATAATTGTGTTAGACAGTAGAAGAGACTCAGAAATGAATTAACTGGTGGGGGGAGGAAAGGGAAAGGGAGATGTTTGGGACAACAATGAAGTTTCTAGTTAAGTAGCTTGGGTGAATGATGGTACAATTAGCTCAGCTAAGGAGTAAGAGAACAATGAGGTCAGTTCTGTATGTATTGGTGCTGGGACTGCTGCTGCTGTGTGATAGGCATTAATGAGGGGAGAAGGGTATAGTAGGGCAGTGGTCAGAAGAGAAAGGGGCTATCCCAGGACACGGCCAGGGCCCATGCTTGTGCTCCTGCCAGTGAACCAGGTTCGAATTGGAGAAGCCCAGCATTATCTGCAAAGATAGTCTGCATTCTCAGTTCTCTGGTCATGATGGCACCCTTCTCTGCTTGTCATGAGTCAGGCACTGACAGTCTCAATGGTGCTGGCAATTTATCAGTGAGTGGAAAAAGATAATTGACCATCATCTCACCTCACCTCACCTCACCTCAGCTGATAGAGAGAAATTTAACTGCTTCATTCCACTATGACTTCATATAATTCTCCATTTTTTTCTCCCTAGTTTTTGCTTGGAAGTTTACACAAGTGATTGATGATTTGCTATCAAATATAGAAAAAGAAGCTAAAATATCACTGGACAGTTTAACAGCCTTTAAAATATAATGGTCTCTCTGGCTGGACATCCACAGTTACCGTAGAAGCCCAGAAGGTCAAGCTTTAATGAACTGGTGAGAATTAGAGAAGGAAAGTGAAAGTGATCAATGCTCAGAGCTGGCTTCAGTCTACTGACCTTGAGGGGAAAAGAGACCTCCTGATTTATGAAACTTCTCTGGGACTGTTCATGGTGCTGTCAGAAGCCACTGAGTCGGGGGTGGGGTGGTGTAAGGTTGGCCTGTGCTAGGGAATCAGGGGTCCTGGGTTATGAGGCTGTTTGTTCTTGGCCTGGTCCTTGACCTCCCTGGCTTTGACCTCTCAGCCCCTTCGCAGAACTCCCTCTAACCTTCTCTCTCAGGGAAGGCCTGCCTCTGACTCAGCCCATAGAGCTCAAATGCTCCCCTGACTCTCATTTTTGTTCTCTGGGACTCTGTAACTTGCTTGCCTATTGCCTTGCTTCATTCTTGGAAGTGGACATTAGCTTTGGAGTCTTTTTTTTTTTGTATATAAACCTCTGAATTTATCAGTGTGACATGACAGACAGAAGAAGGAGGAACAATTATCTTCTGCAGTCCCCAACCATGTGCCATGAATTCTTCCAGGCAGCAACCTACACACTGTCTCATTTGATGCTTTCTCCAACCCTTGAGGTATAATCATGCACACATACAGATGAGGATACTGAGGTTCGGGAGACAGAAGATATGGTGGGCAGCTGCTATAATGGTTCCCCTGGATCCCTGCTTTCTGGTCTTCATGCTCTTGTGTAATCCACTCCTTTGGAGCATGGGCTGAACCTAGTGACTTGTTTATAACAAAGAGAATATGGCAAAAGTGATGGGATATCACTTTTGAGATTAGGTTATAAAAAGACTATAACTTGCATCGTGGTGACTTGTCAGCTCATTCTGGTGGAAGTATGCTACTGTGTTGTGAGCTGCCTGTGGAAAAGCCTACATGGCAAAGAACTGAGGGAGGCTCCTGTCCACAGCCCAGGAGGAACTGAAACTGTTAGCAGTCATGTGAGGGAGCTTGGAAGTCAAAGTCGAGCCTCAAGAGATCTGCAGCTCCAGCTGACATCTTGATGGCAGCCTAGGAGATCCTGAGCAGAGGGTCCAGTTCTAAGCTGCCTCTAGATTCCTGACCCAGAGAAACTGTAAAATAATAAATGTGTCTTGTTTTAATCCACTAAATTTTGGAGTATTTTTATTCAACAATAAGTAAAGAACAGAATGGTCAAATAACAGACAGTTAATAAATATCAGAGTTCAGACTCAAATTTGGGACTGCTTGATTTTAAATTATCACAATCTTTTCATGATACTATATTGATTAAAAAATATTGACATGTGTACACAGCTCCAGGAGAAGCTACAACACAGAGGTAAATTAAGTCTGCTGGACAGTGCAATCCTGCAATATGCAGAGGGCCAGGCTTTCAGGGAGAAACTGTGTGTTCTAGTATTCTGTCTTTACCGGCTGGTGGGCCTTTGGGTAGAGCTCCAGTGTGACTGTTCTTCCTCTGAAAGTTCTTTCCCATTAGACAGATTGCTCTTAGGAACATCTGCAACAGAAGCACTCAAGTTGAATTAAGCATCTTTGCTTTTAATTTTTGGTAACTTTTAGAGTGAAAGAGAAAAATAAGGTAGTTTCCTCAACTGTAATTGTTTCAGGCAGTTATTTATTAATGAAAAGGAACAACATGTCAACAAGCCCCGGGTTTAGCTGTAGAACTAATGTTAGCCAAGGCGCAGGTTATAAGACAGGTAAGCCCGCAGTCAGCCTGCATTTGTCCAGCTCCATGATTACCTATTAATTACTTTTGCTCTGGGCCCTGGTTGGGGGCCCTCTTTGCTTCCTCCCCACCAAGGGTTGCTGAGCCCCAAGGGTCTAGAGAAGGACCTTTCCTGACATGGTCCTCCTTGCGGAGTTTTATGGCCCTGGAGCTTCGGAGTCTCCAAGATTCCGAAGACTCACTCTCTGCCTGAGCCCTGGCATAACAAAGGGATAAGGCCAACTGCTTCTTTTGCTGAGTTGTCTAAATGTATTGTATTCAAAGTCAGTGAGATTGTGGGAACATAGTTTAAGTTTCCTTGTGTATAAAACAGGGAATTGTAGAACACACCTGAAAGGACTGATAAGAGAATCAAATGTGATAGTGTGCATGAAGACTTGTGCAATATAAGGCACTTTACAAACTGTGTGAATGTGTCTCTGTGAGTCTGATCAAGCTGGAGTTATGCCCACGGAGGGGGCCCAAGGGAATGAAGTGATTTATCTGATGAATCCACTTGGCTAGCAATTAGAAAGGTGTGCTTCAGGGATACTTTCAGCAACATTTTTTTTTTCAGAAAAATTTTAACAAAATTCCTGCCTAGTAGTAGTTTAAACTCATGAAAGCATTAATAATTCTTTTACTGGGACAGTCCCACAGCACTGCATTGTCACCAAGGAGTTGGACTTTGTCTGCATGCTCACCTCCTCATTACCATAAAATGGCTCACAACTCATGATAGGAAGAGAAAAGAAGGGACATAATAAGAACTATCTCTATTTTACCTTGGAAAGAAAAAATAATTTCCCAGAAGCCCCTGTCTAGAATTCACGTGGCTGTTCATATTGTTTGGAGGCCTAAGAAAATAACTATGTCTTTTTGTTTTATTTTTTCTATTATCAATAGCAGAAAGAGAGCAAGAGAGGAGTAAGTTAGAAATGGCTATGTTAGCTTATCAATGAGGTCTTCCATAGGGCATTAGAGGCACATGATATTAGAACTGGAAGGGACATTGAACATGATCTGATTTAACCTTATGAAAAGAGATGTGAGGCCCAAGGTGATATAACTTGTTCACAACCACAGATTTAGTAGGCAGTACATGCTGTGCTTAGAAGGGAGCACAAATAGATTATTTCCATGTTTCACATGGGTCATGGGGCATTTGAGGAAAACTCCCTTTTACAGGATGGCTGGAAACCCATCTGCAGTTTATTTCTAAATAGTTATGTGGTTTTATAGAATACAGAGGTATAATAAATTAAGTTACAGGGATAAAAGGGAAAATGGATGGTACTGGCCATTTAGGAGCTGTTTGGCAGGTGGCCAGGAAGGATTAGGGTAAGCAAGCTTACTGGAGCTCAGAAAACAATGGAAAAGTCATGAAATATGGACAAGATGTGAAGGCGCTGAGGGGCCTGAGAAGGTTGAGGAGGTTAATTCAGATCCAGCAGCCAATATTTGGTGTGTGTTCACACTTTGCCCATTGCCAAGCTAGGTCCTGTGGTAGATAAAAAATAAGTGCACTTCAATTCAATTCAACTTGACCCGAAAAACATGTATTGAATGTGCTTGTTCCAAGCATGATAAATATATGAAGATAAATATATGAATATAAATAAATGATACTTTCCCTCCAAGTGCTCACAAATAGAATGGACAACACTATGAACAACACAGTAAAACACCATAAAATGTCTACTGGGATATAGACATAAACAAAAGGGAATGGTGTTTTGTGGACTCAACCAAAGGGATATTTTTTAATCAACCATTCTAAAGCCCAACAAAACAGAAAAGCAATTGATGTTATGATGTTTTCAAACTCTCTAGGATGAAGAAACCGGTAGACCATTCAATCCAAGTTTGTTAGATTGGGAAGTTCAGATACAATAACACTATAGAAGTTAAGGGGAGAAAAAGTCACCCAGGGCTGGCCCTACTCAAAGAAGATTTCTTGGGGTTGTGAACCATGTACTGGAACTTTGATGATTGTACTTGAAAGAAGAACACAGAGAGGGATAAGAAACTGGTGGGAACTGAGCCAAGGGATTGGTGGGAATTGAGCCAAGCTAAGATGGTAAAACATGCATGATATATTTGGAAGTCTTCCTATTATACAAAAGGCAACATTTCCCCTATTTCTCTTCAAGCTCCAGTTCACCAGGTTCCAAAGAGTTTACTTACATGGTCATAAGCATAGATATTCCTCTTGACCTTTGAGCAAAGGAATCTATCCTTTATGTTCATTACTAAGAGAGAGGGAGAATGGCCATAGCCCCTGCAGAAAGACTCAAATGCTGGCAGTGATCAGTGGCCCATTCAACCCTGGTCTCAAATCTGAGAAGCACTTAAAGGACTGATTCTTACCACCTCCCCCCTTAAATTATAGATTAGGAAGCAGAGAGTCAATAATTTCCCCAAATATGGGGAAAATGCTGGTGTCATTCAGTATGGCAATCCATCTATAAGAATGACTTAAAATTCAATGTTCATATGCTCCTCTATGTTATCTCTAGATTACTCCTTTCAGGGCATCTCAAGATATTGAAAGCTCATGAAAAGTTCCAGGTGAAGCTACAGCATGCTGAAGGGTCAATAACACATACTAAGTGCTCACTAAGTGCCAAGCACTGTTCTCAATGTTTTACATGCACAGCTCACTTAACAGGGAGAAGGCCATGCTATTGGGACTGCTGAACTCCCACTGACTGTAGCGTAGAAATAGTGGGCTGGCAAAATGCAAGAAGCTATCTGGGCAAACATAGCTCTTAATGGTCAGGAAGAAAATGACTATTAGGCCCATTTCAATGATTTCTTTAATTTTGCCCATCCTCATGTCCCTGCCCTTTAACCATTTTGGCATTCTTTTACATATGAACCAATACTTTTCTGTCCCCATTACTTCCATGTAGGCTGCAGTTTGACAAACCATCATTCATAACCATTTCCTTCCTGAACAAGTGGTATGACTCACTGAGTTTCTGAGTAGGGCTGTCATTGAGGCCAAGGTATGGAACAGGGAAGAAACCCATCGACAGGTGCAGGACAGGAGCTCTCCATAATGTTGTCTGGTTGTCATGGTTGCATGTTGGAAAAATGATAACCTCACTCTGCCTAGAGAGAAACCTCTGCATGTCACCACCAATCATGCAAAACTAGACTCTTAGAATGAGATCAGGCTGAAGCACAACCAATCAAAGCTGGAGTTTCAATTTGCTTTGTGACTTCATTTAAAGTTCCAGTGCCAGCAGGAAGAAAGAAGAAATCAATACTACATTCTCTTCATCATCAATTTTGCTTTTTGCTAAATGAAAATGCTTTTATCCCCTCCCTTGTTCCTTCTACCATAGAAGATGTTTTTTCTCCTCATGTTACTATCTTTACCCTCATCCTGTTATGTCAGTTGAACTCATGCAAAGAGCTCAGTGTAGGGCAGCACTGTAAGCATCCTTCTTTGTACTAAGCACTTAAAAGTACTGCAGAGGATGTCATCTCAATTCACCAAAGGTATGCAAGTACAACGGTCCTTGCTCGGCAGACCTTCCTGCTGCTGCAGCAGAGCCCTAAACATGCTATGCTCCGTGGAACTCAGAGCTGTTACAATTTTTGTAGATGAAGAGTCAATAACACACTTATTCCAAACAACTCTCGAGGCCCCAGAGGCACATCACAATTCAATGTCCTGTGCCAGGTGTAGTGCCATGCCTTGTATTAAAAGAGAATCTGACTGGCAAGGTGCACCCATCTTGAACTCATTTATGAGCTTTGATTAGAGAAGCAGCAAAGGGACCTCATTATAAGAACTGAAAGAATTTTGCTGAACAATACAGTGGACTGGCTTCCAAAGCAATCCCGTAGAAGTGACCTTTAAGAGCTTTCAATCAGCTCTCGTTTATATTGGCTCCACGATGGTCCAGGACTTTACTCACCTGGCAATATTTGGAAAGGAAGAAAGAAAGAAAAATTTGCAATAGAAAAAGAAAAAAAAAAACTGTTCCACAGGCTGGAAACTCATTTCCTGGGGAACAGGAGCACATCGCATGATCTCTGGGATTCACTGAGCTCCAGGAAGCTCGACCAGTCACTTAATAAGTCATTGAGGACGTGTGGTTTAATTAACTCGCCCAAAATTCCTCCTTTCCCTTTCTCACTTTTGCTATTAATATTTTTCAATATCTGATAATGCAGTGTAGTTAATTCTTTCTGGCTTTATAATGAACACTGCCATAATGAAAAAGGTTAGCGGTGCTTCAGGCAGCTTTTAATTATCCAGCCGAGCAGGTAAAAGCACTTTATTCTTCTCTTTTTTTTCCCCTTACTTAGCAATTAATGGAGGAGCTCAGTGGCACTTACTGTACCTTTTTTGTTTTCTAATGGATGATGCTGCACGGAGCAGGGAGGCCTTACTGTACCGCTGTCACTACCAAGTGCAAATGCTGGCAGCTGCACCGCAGCATTTCAGGACTCTGGTTTGTGTTGTGGGGTGGAAGCACTTCTGCTGCTGGATGAAGGTTTATGTAATTAAAAATCTGTAATTATCTATCTAGAGTTGTTACCAATTCCCTGTCTTGTATTTTTCAGTCTTTGCATCTGTGCCCAGAGATCCTCCCTCCCCTGCCCACCCCCCACCCAAATGCTTGCACAGACCAGCTGGCTTGACCTTAGGGCAGGTATTTCCCTGGTTTTGTCTAACTGGGCCATCTTCCTTCTGTACCACCCCCACCCCCCGCCCCCAGCAGCAGCCTTGATTGAGATTGCACTTCTTGCTTTACAGACAGGGAAGTTGGGGCAGTCTCAAGGTGTATAGATGGTCTTGTACAAGGTCCACCTGAAGGAAAGGACACTGAAAGCGTAACAAGGGAACACACCAGAGAAGGAGGACAGCCAAGCAAGTGATCTGGCTTGACTCAAAACTTTGGGGCTCCTGGAGCAGGCCAGTAGTAACACTTGCCTGTGGACGTACTGGGAATGATAATCGGCATCTGAGAGTAAACTGAGGGATCACGGCCATGGCAGGAGCCCTTCCAGAGATATTTAGGAAGTGACACTCATCACTCAGGTGTACTTTGTCTCTGTCCTACAATATCCCCTTATTGATAAGCATCAAGAAAAGGGAAGACAAAAAGCAAATTATGTTGCATCATTTGCACCAAACACTTGGCACATTCTTTCCCCTTCCTCATATCAGGTTCAGCCATATCCTTCCTGTGTAAAGACCTCACTAAATGCTGGTTTGGCAAAAGGACTTGAGCACTGAACTGAGCAGGCCGTTGGTTGACTCTAGGACACTTTGGTTGCTTGTGGCTCCTGTACTGTGATGTTAATTAAGATGACGTTAAATAATTACTTTTTTTCATTGCCAGTGCAAACTTGAGCAATAGCAACAGCAGTGTTGCATATGGAAACCTGCCTGCAGGAGCAGCAAGAAATACCTGGGCCTTGGAATCTACCAGGGTCAACAGCCATCTGAATTTTAGAGGGAATTCAAGAATATTACCTTGCAGCTCAGGGCAGGTCCCACTGTGATCTCATGTCCAGGACTGAGCGAGACTAGTCATCAACTGTGACCCCCCCGCAACACCGAACCCTGTGGCAGCCACCACCATAACAAGGCTGGAGGAGTGCCCTCACATTCCAGGTCTTCTCCACCTGACCTTTAGGAGCAGGATTGGCCCCATAGGCTGAGTGTCTCACAGGCTTTTGGGCAATCTGTGGGAGGGGTGGCAGCTTCAGGGTGATATGCCAGCTTTTCCGTTAAGTATTCAAGTTAGTAAAATTTGTCAAAACAATTACTTTACATTTGAAAAGCACTTTGAAGTTTTCAAAACAATATCATATCCATTATCACACCTGATTCAAATAACACTTTCAAATGTCAGTCAGGAAACTTCTCCCCATTTTTCAGATGAAAAAGCCAAAGCAACAGAAATCCCTACCCTCTCTTTTTAAGGCAATGTCTCCCAATTAAATGTGGTTGTGCTTGCCCCTTCCCCCAATGGGGGACTATTTGGAAATGTCTGGAGATATTTTCACTGCTATATTTGGATAGGGGCAGGGCATGCTATTGATATCTAGTGAGTGAAGACTAGAGCTGCTGCTAAGCATCCTACCATGCTCAAGACAGTCCTACCAAGACAAAGAATTATCTAGCCTAAAATGGCAATAGCATGGAGGCTGAGAAACCCTGGTCTAAGGACATAGAGAGAACTGGTAGAAGAGCTGGTGATTTTTAAAATTGATGTCACATACTATTCATCATAACATTTGTCATTTGCTGAATATTTACTGAGCACTATTCTATCTACTTTACACTCATCAACTCAGTCCTCAAAACAACCCTGAGTTACCTGACTTTTGTTTCATTACTCTACTTTGAAATAAGGTAAATAAGACTCAGTGAGGTCAAATAAGTTTCCAAAGGGAACATGACAGAATTAGTCATAGAACCTGCATCATCTCACTTCTGGACCTCTGCTGTCTCCACCTTTCTAAATGGCTTCCTGTGGCATAACACAGACAGGAAACCCTCTGCCTTTCCCAGCCACATTGAGAGGAGAAAGAGTAACTGGTTAATTTTTAGATGGTCAGAAGTTTCAGGTTCCAGGGTCATTGCAGAAAACTATTTTCAAGAACATTGTCTTGAGAGATAACATGTGTTAGCATGGTTTTGGAGAATAGGGAACATCTGTGCATCTTGGTGGGCATGTAAATTGTTTCGGTCACTATGAAAAAATGGTATGGAGGTTCCCACAAAACTAGTACTACCATATGATCCAGAATTTCACTTCTGGGTATATATTTGAAAGAAATAAAATCATTATGTTAAAGAAATATCTGCATCCTGTGCTTACTGCAACATTATATACAATAGTCAAAACATGAAAACAACCCAAGAGTCCATTGATAGGTGAGTGTATGAAGAAATTGTAATTATATGGGGCGATAAATGTTAACTAAACTTATTGTGGTAATTATTTTGCATTATATACATATAACAAATCATTGCATTTCACACCTTAGGCTAATATAATGTAATATGTCAATTATATCTCAATAAAACTGGAAAAAATTACATTGTTTCCTCCTTGTTCTCCCCAGGATACAAACTCAAGATTCAGAGAGCCGCAAAGCCTCAACAGTTTCTATTTATTGACTCATGCTCTTTCTTCCTTCTTATATCCATGACACAATTTCTGATATGCATACACACCATTGATTCATGTATTCATACATTCACTCAAAATATCTACCAGATACAAAGAGAAAAGAAATATATACAGACACAAAGAGAAAAGAAATATATACAGTGTCTATTCCCAAGTTATTGACAGTCTGTTGGGTCAGATGAGCCTAAAGATCATCATATCATAATGTGCTTAGGGTAGTGATAGAGATGTGGCCAAGCTATCAGCCCCTAATCAGCCTCTGCGGGACTGGGAGTCATGAAGGTCCTAGGAGATGGTAACTGAGCAGAGTCTTAAAGGCTGAGATGGAATTAGACAAATGGAGAAGGGGAGAGGGGCTAACGTGAAAAGAGTCTCAAAGGCCTAGAGCTTTAGATGAAAGTATATTTGTTAATAGTATAAGTAGTCCAGTGTTACTGGAGTGAAAAGCACAGCAGGGAGATGAAAATGGAGAAGGAGACTGAAGCCTGAAAGCAAGGTTTATAAATGCTAAGGAGACATTGAGAAGGAGGAGAATGAGTTTTAGTTTTCAGATGACAATCCCTTGAAAAAAGCCACCTTGCATTTTAAACTGTGCTTAAAGCCTGTGGAAGACAGACTTGAGGGACACAAGGCTAGAGGCATGGAGATCAGCTGGGAGGTTTTTGCAGGAGTCTAGGCCAAGAGACTAAACCAGGGTTGGAGAATACGGGGATGGGTTAAAAATATTTTGGAGGCAAATTCAGCAGAATTAGGTATCTAGATTTGGGAGCTAAAGGAAAGGGATGTTATGTTTGGAATTATTGCATGAGCTATCTGTGGGAGTCAAGGTAGATCTGTCTGTCCAGCCACCACTGGTTATACAAGTCTGAACTCACAGGGAGGGAAATAGGCTGTAGATATAGATTTTGAAATCAGCAGCAAAGAGGGAGTTGCAACAATGGGAATCAGTTGAGCGAATTAGCCCAAGTGTCCTCAGTCCAATGATCTGTGACCAATGTGCTGGGCAGAAGTACAAATACGGCAGTTGGACCCCACATATGTAAATGGCAGGAGGGCATTTAAAGAAATCATAGCAGCTGAACAAACAACCCTGAATGAGGCAACTGCATTTTGGCAATCTAGCCTAATATTCCCAATCTGAATAGACACCACAAAGAGGCTCAGTGGGGAGCTGCCTTTTCCCCTCTCATTATGAAGAGAATGGCTATTCTTTTTTGGGACACAAGGTCAACAGTTCATCAACTTTACAGTCTGCCCTGGCTTAGACTTAGACTATTCTTAATGTATAGTCACTGCAGGGCCATGAACCATGGGAAACTCTATCTGGGATCTAGACTCCTGTCCAGGCCTGCAGGTCATGAGATTCTCCACATCATTCCTCTTTTCACTATGTTATGGTCTGTTCTTAATGGCAGGATATGTCTGCTCACACATGATTGTGAACGTACAAAGATAGGCCTCTCCCTCCTCATCTTAATACATATATATGCATTGAGTAAGAAAAACATATCCTTCTATATTAACACCTGGCACCTGGTAGAAAATAAATCCAGCCTTAGTAATTATTCTAGGACTTTGCAACAGCTTTCTTCTGACCAGTGTTGAAGGCTGGTGCCAGTCACCATAACTAGGTGTGAATTAACGTAACAGCATCTGTGCTGCAGAGCCTCCTGGGCCTGTGTTTGAAACACGGGGCTGTGTTTTAGAGCCGTGGATCAAGTTCATTAATAGGTGCGAGCACAGTTCTCAAAGGGCAGTTCTGCCATATTTCCAGTCACCGTTCAGAATTCTCATTAACCAATTACCCTGCTCCCATCCTGCCAGCTCCCATGGTAATGTGTATTTTAAAGCCCCTGATAAGACACAGCATGTTTTAAATATACCTTAATGTATTGGAAATGCATGAACCCCCTTTGGGTTTATATATCTTAACCACCGGCCAATTTTGCAAAGTTATAAATAAATGTTACAGGCATCAGCTGCAGTAGTAGAATCAGCTGGGGATATTTAAAAGCCAGTCTAAAGTCCAACTTACTTCTAAATCTGAGATATAAAGCATGGTGAGCAAGGCAGGTAGAAATATGCAGATGATTTCTTGGTAATAAAATCAACAACCTTGAAAATGAAGTGAGATTGAGTCAGAGTAGGGTTGATGGGGGCAGCAGTTTGGTTGAATTGGCAAATATTTATGTGCAAGTGACTGTGCATAGTGGGGATACAAAATGAAGCAAGCCATGATTCCTTCTGTCAACGGTTTATAAACATGGACACATGATGAAACAAGAGCGCAGGTGATAATCAGAGATTGAAGTAAGGACCACTGCAGAAAGACAACATGTCATGGGTGCTAAGTTGGGAGGGTTCAGAAGAGATTTCTCTAGAGAGGTGGCAATTGAGATGGGCTTCAAAAAAAGTGGGTCAGATCTCATAGGCAGAGATTGGAAACTTGAAGTAGTGGGAGAAAGAACATGCACAAAAGCTGGGAGATGGGGGAACAAGGGGCCTTTCAAGGTACCACAAACAGCCCAGTGGGTGGGAGTGTTGGGTGGATGTAGGGCAGCAATGGAAGATAAGGCTGGAAGGGTGGGTAAGGATCAAACTGTACAAGACCTTGAATGCTAAGGTAAGGAGTTTTAAATTAATTCAGTAGGAAATGAAGAGATAATACAAAGCTTTTAAGCAGAGGAAGAATAGGGTAAGACTTACATTTCAAGAGAACACATTTGGCAGCAGGGTATAGAAAGGACGAGCATGGGGCCACAGGAACTGAGGCGACCAGGTGTGAAACTGGAAGTAAAACACGAGAGAGAGAAAGAAGATCTGAATTCAGGTTTGAGCAGTGAAACTGGAAAGGAAAAAGTGCCTCTGAGAGGTATTAGGAAGAAAAGTGAACATGCAGGACCATGGGCATCTGAATGGATATGACGTGTGAATATTGGAGCCACTAATGAGAGAGTGTCAAAGATGGAGCCAGTGTTGTTTGCCTCGGTGATTGGCACCACGGACTGAGCCTGGTAAAGGAATAAAATTGTAACAAAGTAAAATCATTTCAGGGTGTGGATGAGTGTGCAGGAAAAATGAAAAGTTTTGGGACACATTTCAGTAATGAAAAGCCTAGAACTGCAGCAAGAATCTGAGTCTCAGGATAGATATTTGTGAGCTAGGAGAGCAGATGAGACCAATAAGAAAGCGTAGAGCAAAATGAGAGGAGGGCCAAGGACAACTCTGGAGATGCCATCATTTAGGAGGTCCCTTCCTTTATGCCCCATTGGAGCTCCTATAAATGGCGATCTTTTGACCAGCATTTGGAATATTTAGTCACTCTCAAGATCTGATTTTGCCACTGTCATTCTTATACAGAACAAGAGGAGACATGAAACAAGGTAGCCAGAGTCTACAGAGAGGTTAGACAAGTTCAAGAATGGGGGCACCAGGATGTTGGGGAGGTGGTGGGTTGGGCAGCATTGGAGAAAGAGAGGGACTAAGTAACACTTCTCCCTGAGAAGTCCTTCCGTGGAGTCCTAGGTGTTAGTCCACAGATACTCCTCACCTACAAGGGAGCAGAGACATGTAATAGTTGTCATGGTATGTGAAAGAAGATTCTTGAAGATAATGGTTAACCAGTCAGGGTTCAATCAGATAAGCAGACCATTAGAAGGGTGTGTGTGTGTGTGTGTGTGTGTGTGTGTATGTACACATTCACGTATGTACAACCTACACATAGGTGCACATGTCTACATACATATACACATATATACATATATTTATATCTACATATCTATGTACCTATCTACCTACCTACCTACCTATGTGATTTGATATAGCAATTGAACCTTATGCAATAGAGGGACCTACTTAAACAGTCTTTGAAAAGCTTCTGTCTTTCACCTGATGGCTGAAATCTAAAGTCCACAGGGAGGCAGTCAGGAAAGGAAGAAAGATGGAAGTGGGGAGATCAAGGACAAGCTGAATCCCCCAAAAGAGCAGGAAAATGAGCATGGACTGAAATCAGGGCCAGTTGTCAATTCCTCCAGTTGTGACAAAATGCATATATGGTAGCAAAGGTGACACCTTTCATGGAGTGAAGGTGCACCTGGTCAGGAGCTGGAGAAGCTAAGGGAAGCTCCAGGGGAAAGGGGAGCAGTTGCATGACCAATGGGTGCCCAGCACCAAAGAGACGTGGGAGCAGAAAAGAGACAACATGTGTGAGCTAAAACAGCTCTTGGCCCAACCTTCTGAATATTAAAAGTCACAATGGCTGCTTCTTCACGTTCACCCTCCAATTCTTGCAGGAAAATATCTCTTGTGGCTCTTCCTAACTGAAAGATACAGGAAGGGAATTTGGGAAATGTAGTTCATTTGGCCTGGGCAATTTGACACTTAAAAAGCCACTATAGCCAAGGGGAAGGGAGAAAGAGGAAAGGAGATGGGAAAGGAGAAGCAGATGAGGAGATGAATGGACAGTAATCTGGCTTCCATAGTCATCAGGCTCCAATCTGCAAGACAATCAGTCTCTGAAGTTTGACCATAAACTCCCTGAGAACAGGAGCTACACCATATTCATCTTATTCTCTTCCACAGCATGTAAGAGTAGGCCACAGAGTACCTGGCCTCCATGTTCTGTAATATTTTATATGTATGTGGAACTTATTTACTATTCAGCATAACCCCAAACAGGGAGTTTTATTTTTGTTTTGCCGATAAGGAAATCTGGGCCTTGTAAGGTAAGTAATGCGTTCTAGGCCACACCGCTACAAAGTGACAATTGGTGTATGAAACTCAGTTAGTTTGACTGCAAAGTTTCTGCTCTTAACCACAACTATATCTAAAGCGTCCTGAGTTCCCAACAGCATGTCTGTCATATAGTAGGCTTTTGATAAATTGTAATTAAATAAATGGATGGATTTATGGATGAGTGATGGATAAACAGATAGATAAATGGTAGAATTAATGTGCCTAGGAGAAATGGAGAGCTTAGGTGAGAGGTAAGGTCAGAGGAGAATATAAGCAGTGCTTGTAAAAGCAAAGTTGACTCTATGGTGTGCTAATATTTGGTTGGGTAGAGAGAGAATCAGAGTAAAAGCCAAACAGCTGCTGAGCCCAACTTCCCTTTGCCACTGAATTAACACATAGGCACTTCCATGAAAAACTGCTTCCAATGGACCATCATTTGTGTTGCTTCCTGGGGTGAGTGTATGTAGTGAACCAAGACTCAGATGCCTGATTCTTAAGTCTGCCTTTACAAGTGACTTGCTGGTGAAGTTGGCATCTGATTCTCCAGCTGCCCCTTGCAGTTATGACGCTTGCTAAACCACTTTGCAGGGTTTGGTCCTTAATCCTGTGTTCTGAGGTCTGACCTGAGAAGATTATCCAACTGTTTTGCTCCTCAGTTATCTCAGAAGAATTAGCCCTGAATGTAGGTATTGTACCCCTTAGAAGTAGGAGAGCCAGTTGTTTCTGGAGATGTATTCAGTCTGCTGGATGCAGGCCTCACTAGAGTTCTTCCTTGGCATCCTGGCTGTCTTGGGGGTAGGGAGGCAGGGAAAGTGGCCCTTTGGAGTGGAAGCTAGTCTCAGAGACAATTTGTCTGCTTTTTCTCCAAGTTTCTTGTGTATGGAAAATGAACTGCTCAATCTACACCCTCTTTCCTCCTTGGCACACTGTTTCTTGTTCTCTCTGTGAGGTTCCAGGAGCTTGTGACATTATCTGCTAACTCCCAGGAGAGACTCTGGACCACGGCTGAACCCTGAGAATGATGAATATGCAGGAGGAGAGAGTGTGCCAGGCAGGGTTGCCACTGAGCTAGTGTGACTGGCTGGGCTGGGCCAGGGCAGGGCAGGGTGAGCAGGGTTGTATTGGGCGAAGGGGGTTTTCTCAGGGTCTGAGCACCCTTGAAGAGTCCATTTGCCACCCTGAGGAGCCAGAAGCTGTCATTTGTAGGTCTGAATTCTCCAGAACTGTGGACTCTAGAGTCTTAGAAATCTCTCTGACAGCTGAGCATTCCACTGGCTACAATTAACCTGTTCAATACTAGGTCAGCAACTTTGCAGAGAATGTTTGCTGATAGCGTTCTACTGAATGCACTGTTGACTTGGGTCCACAGAAAACCTCACATGTCCTTAGTGGCAGAAGAAAGCTAGGAGAAAATTCAGCTTACCTCACAGAATCTTTAGGCTGAGTGTGACATTTAGAGGTCACCTGGTCTATCCACTTGCCTGCAGGCAAGCCTGCACATAAACCATCCTAGACAGATGAGAATCTGTTCTTTCTCTGACTTCAAAAACCTTCACTCACAAAAGGACTTTCTGTGTATACTTTTAGCATCTAATATTCCTCAACCCTGAGACAGTTCTTCCTTAGGGCTCATCTGTATTCTTCTTGTTCCCAGTGCTTCTTTGGTTTATATCTCAATGGAGATGGGCTGAGGACCTATAAGATGTTATGTGCAGTGGGTTCTGGAGTATGCTCCTACAGGCTTCACAGAACCAATGGTGCATATCTCTTCCAACTCAGGGTTCAGTAACATGATGATTGGTAGTTTGCAATCATCCAGAGTATGAGTATTTACACCATGGAAATTGGCAAACACTGCAAATCAGTCCCCTCCTTCAAAGAACCAGTTGTACGTTTAGCAGCACACAACCAGTTGTGTGTAACAATACTCCTTCACGGTAACTTGGGTAATGATTATTTTCTGTACACTTCACTTTAGTGCCCTCAGCTATCACTTAGTGTCTTCAGGTTAAGCTTACTCCCTGGCAGGACATTAATTTCACAGAGAGAAGAGGCTGTGACTGTTATCTCCCACCACACAGCACTTTTTATAGCAGCTGCACATCAACTGTAAGCTGAAGTAATGAAGGACACATATATAATCATCAGGCTGAATAACTCTAAGTTTTCATTGTTTTAATACTAAAACAATCCCACTGTTTGAGTCAGATTTGCTTAGTATGAGATATGCTTATCTTAGTTCATTTCAGAGTTGTACTATTCAATTCAAGCAGGATTTATGAAATCTCTACTCAATGTTTACCTTGTTCTAGGTTCTGGAGCATGGGAGAAGGGGAGACTTATGAGTAGCAATAGCCCATTACTTCTATTCTCAAATAAGGTAAATTTGAATAGAGACTAAGAAGTAAATATGTATATTCTTGAAGACTTGTGCTGGAAGTGTTTGGAGAGGTCATATAACAGTGTAAGAACAGGTGGCATTGGGCTCAGATTGCCGGTGTTCAAATTCCAGACCACTGCTTAGAAGCTATGTGACCTTGGAAGAGCTGCTTAACACCTCCCACCCTGCCCTACTCCAACTGGGATCCGTCATTCTAAGGGTATGAAAAATTCATCTTATAGAGTAGTAATCAGAGTCACTGTATTCTTGTTTGCAAAGCATTTCACATATTGCCTGGGATATAGCAAGTGTAAAATATATTGTAGTTTTTATTTTTATCATATAGCCTACTGACCTCTTTTTAAAAATGAGTAAACTGAGGTCCAGAAGTGGGAAAATGACTATATACCAATTCACAGCCAACCTGGGTTTAGCAGCAGTAACTAATTTTGTCAAGGTAGGGGAAGGTACATGCTGCAGTAACAAATATATCTCCAAATCTCAATGCCAGAGCACAATACATGGTGTTGACTGACTGTGCAAAGTCAGATTCAGGTCAGGGCAATCTGCTCCATTCTATAGCTGCAATGTCTGGAGCCTATGATCTCTGAGATGACCACAGTAGGGGCAGACATAGATGGCAGAGAAGGTGTGCTAGCTCCTAACTGCCTTGGCCAATCCATTGGTCAAAACTAGCTACACTACCACTACCCAAGAACAGCTGGGTGTGTAGGCTGGCAGAAGGTGATTTGGTGAGCACAGTGCTTGCCAACAAACTATAAATAAGATGCCCCAAGGTGGCATAGAATTAAGTGCTTAATAGCAGGGCAGATATCTTGTACAGTAGTCTGTGTTTAAGCAGCCTAGTGGTGTAGAAAGAGCTACAGAAAACCAGAGAAGAGCAGGTAAGAAAGGACAAAGGGCTAAACAACACTTGTTGAAGGTCCCAGGATGTGAATAAGACCAAGAAAGATGGGTAGATTCAAGCCATGTGGAGGGGGAGAGGGTGCCCCCTTAAAGCAGCACAAACTGAGAGGGAGCCCTCCTGGGGTCATGATCCTGGTTCCCCACAACTGTAGGCACCAGGTGTCAGGGTGGAGGCAAAGGAGGACATCACTGTGATCAGTGGTAGTTCCCAAAAGCTCAGGCTCCTGCCTCCTGCCTCCCTTACTCATCTGGAGAAAGTTCCATGGAGCTCAGCTTCCTTCCTAGTTCCTGAAACAAATGCCTCCTGGTGAAATAGAGCATGGTAGAAAGAGGACTGCATACACAATCAATAACTGTGGGTTCGCTGTTCCCACTTTGGCCCCTGACTTCCAGGTGACTTGGTGCAGCCTCTCCACCTCTCTGGGCTGGAGCCCCTGTTGCTGAAGTGATGAGTTGCGTGTTCCCTCAGGCCCTTTACAGGCCTGATTTTCTAGGGCACTGAGCCTCTCATAGCCATCACTTATAGGGCTTATTTGGGGTAAAATTTTTGGAGGGATAGTCTGGGACAATCTTCTGGGGAAAGATTCAGGGGAGAAGACTCGACCTGGATACAACAGCTTAGAGGGTGAGCAGGACAGAGTGTGGTATTTGCATATGAGAGGCCAAGCTTACCTCAGACTGGAGATAGGGAGAGAGGCAGCCCTGGAAGCTGGCCAGCCTCACAAATCTCAGCGCTGACATGTCAATCAGTCATTTCAGCCAGTTGCAGCATTTTTTTTTCTTTTGGAAATAAATAAAGATGAAGGCAAGTGATACCACCCAAGTAGGCAACTGCAGAGCAGGGTGGAGAGTCACACTGCTGCTGACTCCTGGAGCTGAACTCTGATGAATGGAGCAGGCTGTGTTTGATAAATCAGCTGCCTCAGGCCAATGGGTTTAGGCTCTTGTTTCGTCAATGAGAACTTAATGCTGTTCACTCATTCACAGGTAGCATGCTGTGTCAGAAAGCTAATATATACATCTGTTATTTACAAGGGTCTCCATGTTTGGTTTCCGGAAATCAAACATAAATCATACACATCTCAGATAGAAACTTTTCTGGTATAAATTGTCTCCCTCTTCCTATAAATCTCACATTTACAGTCCTTCCTGATCAATCAGACCTCACACACCTAGGGCTGGAGATCTGGGTGTAAAGGTGCAGGGAGTTGCTAGAGTTAATGGAGGGGTGGGGGAGAGGGTATTAGGAGCACAGGAATAATTTGTTCCTCATTTCACTTTGGACTCCTTTTATTTATTTATTTTATAGCCTATCTGGCTCTGGAAGATCACTGATTAAAAAAAGATATTTCTAGTCAATAAAATATGCAACAGGAGATGGATTCTGGAACTGGTTTATTAGGCAATTTCCTGCATAGCTCCCTGGGGAAACACAGAGACCTCAGACCTCCGCACCCAGCTTGTGGGGGCTCTCATCCCACATTAATCCTTGGGGTGCCTCCAACCAACACCTCAGAGCACAGGAGCCTCACATCCCCTCAGGTTCCAGGTTACCTGCTGCAATCTTGTCCCAGGGTAAGCTCCTTCCCAATACAGAGGCTTCTCTAGAGCCCTGCAAAAGACAGAAATATTTCTGCTATTGTATCAGTCTCCATCAGCTCTCTTCCTTCTTTCCCCTGTTCCCTTAGAAAGTAACCTCCTCCAAGAAGTCTCCTCTAAACTAAAATTGTGTATTGCTGAACATATTAGGATGTTGTATATCAGCAACAGCAGTGAAACAGTCACTTTATCAGAAGATGAAGTAATAAAACAGACACTTGTGTTTTTACGGTCACTTTGTGCTCACATGGAGATGGAGACTTCTAAGTCTATGTGGGGTGAGGCAGGACCTGGAACACTGACATTTCTCCTGTGATGGGCTCCCATCTGGTTGCCCCCAGGTGCAGGCAGTTCCTCCCTCACCTGTGGGCACTGGACTTTCCATGGTCCTAACTGCCAAAAAGGGCTTTTATCTACTCACCACCTGCCCCCTGACCAACCACCATTCTCTGAGCCACCAATCCTGGGAAGGACACACTTTCCTCCAGAGTCCTCTAAGCTCAGGTTCACTATTTCAAGAGGGGATTTTTCTCAAACTATGTCTTCATTGAGGAATTGAAGTGGTTCCATTTTATCTACGGGGGTGCCTCACTTAACACACTAAATAGATTTCTGAAAGATTACAAGTAAAACACACAGAAGTCTTTTTAAAAAAACATAGAGTTTCTATTTAAAACAATCTTATGCTACACCCTTTGCAAAGAATTGCTCTGGTCCTGAGCAACAGATTTCTGTTTTATCTTTCTGCTGGACATTGTCACCTAGATAATAATAATGCTAACAGTACTGGCTGTTTGGCTGCATGCTGTGTGCCAGGCATGTGTTTGTGGATGCCTATACATAAATATATATACATGTAATTTTTTACCGCAATCCTATGATATGTCTCATATTATCTGCATCTAACAGATAGAGATGGAGGCATAGATAAAGTAACATAACTAGTGAGTGATAAAGTCAAGATGGTCTACTAGCCACTCAAAGTCTGTGTGTGCCTAAAACCTAATTTGTCATATTTCTCCTTAGTTTGTTCAGACATGCCTTTTCCTTAACTTACCTTTGTGTCTAGCACAATGCTCCCAATTTGGGGCAGAGAAAAATCTTAGAGCACAGCTTTTCACTCCCCACTCATTTTCCTGCTCTGCCCAGTCAGTTCTCAAGTCTTGTCGATTTGACCACAATTCCACTCCTCTTGCCACTTCAATGCTCCCTTTCTCCCCCTGCCCCCAGCAATCACCTCTCTTGTATTCTGCTCTGGGAGCTTACCAACCAGCATTCCTACCCAGTCTCCTGTGCTGTGCCCACCCTGCCCGCTCTTCACCAGAGTGTTCTCCCTAGAGCACTAAGAATGCCATGCTGTGACCCCTCCTTTAAACTGTTCCAGGGACCCTGCACTGCAGATGAAACCCAGCCTCCTTGGCCTAGCATTCATGGTCTTCCAGTCTGCCATCAACCTACTTCTCCATTCTCTATGTGTATCCCTTCCTGCCCCATGGGGCCCTTGCTCTGCATGCTCCAGCCTCACTGCTGCAGCCACTGTTGTCTCTGTCTCCCACTGTTGACTTTAACCCTGCCAGAACCAATGACCCTTCACCTAGACCTCCACAGAGTTCTCTAGCTGTCTGAAGACACATTACTTTCTGACCTGAATTATAAACATTATCTATATTTTGTTTTCTTCACTAGCAAAGGATGGTGTACATTAGGCACTGACTGAAGCAGTGGGACTGCTAAGGTAGAAAAGGTTGGAGCAGAAATATTTCCCTCAGTGGTTTTCAAACTTTTTTTTTTAATCCCATGTAACGCTCTCTTTAAATGAATTCTTCATAGTGCTGCTCTCGAAAGAAGAGTGTTGTTCCCAGAATCCCTTCAGAGGGGCTCCCCCAAAGCTTCCACTTAAGATTGGAGGCCCTGGGAGCACTCGTAACACATCCCTTGGATTTCTAGGAGCAGAGCTTGGAAAGCCTTATTTTAAAAACAGGGAGATTGCTGGCCAGAGAGTGAAATGATTTTCTCAAAGTCCAATAACCAATTTTGGTGCTAAATCCAGTGATACTGAAGCCACTGCATTTTTCTCCCCTACACAAGAACTTCCTCAAGTGTCTTCTATGGTGAGGTTGTCTATACCTTTTTAAGACCCCATGAAACCACCAGTCTTTTTTATACTATAGTTGGCCTAATAATTTTTGCTCTAGATCTGTCTTTACTCCAATAGGAGAGATAGGTGTGCCGTCCAAGGTTGTCTGCTGTAGCTCAGACGGCCTGGCAATGGACAATGTACAGCAAGAGCTCCTTTCCTCAGCAGGAGGGCTTGGTCTTCAACTCACTTCCATGGGGCTGAAGGGCCCCTTCTCCTAGCCACCTGAATCTCACTTTTCTCAAGGTCTCTAGGTGCTAAGAGCTGGCACTCTTAGATCACTCTTCACACAGCTGGCATTTACATGTGGACTGCCTGGCACCTGGGTCTTGCCTGTTTGTCTTGCTCCAGGCTCTTCTGCTTATACTAAAAGTAGGATCCTCCCCCTGAAGCATAATCCAGGTCTGATCCCCAGTGCCTTGATCCATAAGACTCACAAACCTTCCTTTGCTGTCTTTGACTTGTAAGTTTTTCCCATAAAGGCCACCCTTCTGCCCTATTATATGGCATTACAATATTGTTTTCTTTATCTCAACTCCATCTCCTATTCAATTTTCTTGCTTTCTAGTTGGCATTTCCAGTAGAAACTGGGGGTGAGATACAAACAGTATGTCCTCCATTGGGAGATCTTCAGGGTCAGAACAGAACTCCCTCTCTCTTTCCTTCTGACCTTCTTCTTCTCCTCCAAAAGGACCATTTGCATTCTAGAATGTCTCCTACAGACTTCTTCCTGAGTTATCTCAGGAAGATAGCCCCCCTCAGATAACTAGGGACCTTGAGGAGACAGGTTTCCAGAATAATGGTGATGGCAGTGGGTTGGAAAAAGCCCCTAGCTGACTTACAAATCATTACTCTTAAACAGTCCTCATTATAGCACTTCTCACTCTATATAGTTGACTACTTATGTATCCTCAATCATAATATAATCTCTGAGGAAAGCAGGAGCCATATTTGTCTTGTCCATTACATACCACAGGTCTAAAGTAGTTCGAAGTCATTACAATGGTGTCCAAGGCCCTGCTGATTTGGCCAGCCCATCCCCCATTACCTCTCAGACCCCAATTCTACTCTACTGTCCCCTGTTCACCCTCACTCTGTTTCAGGCTTCTACTGTTTTCTGAATATTCCAGGCCCACTGCTGCCTCAGGGTCTCTGCACTTGTGCCATTTGCTTACATGCATTTCGCTTACAGATATTTCCAGGTTTTGCTACCTCATTCCTTCCTGGTGAAATTCCACTCTCTCCACAAACCCATTTTGGACAACCCATTTAAAGCTGGTACAAGACATATTTCCTAACCTGCTTACTAAATTAATTTTTCTTTAAGACACATATCCACTGACATGCTAGCATTTTACTTGCTTATTTTCTCTTTCTGTCTACTAGAATGCAGATTTTATGAGGGCAGGGATTTCTTTTTTCTTCACTGTCCTATCCCTGATGTCCAGAACAGTGCCATGCACATAGTAGATGTTTAATAAACATCTGTTGAGTAAGTGCCCAAATCACACTTAGAATAAGAGCAGCCTCCAGGCAAATTTCTGTCTCTGTCTTTATTTTTCCAGAGTTTAGGTAACTAGATGTGCAAGATTTCATGTGGAAGACCAGAGCTGGCATGTTTATTTCCTCACCTTGGTTTCTTTTCATTTTCTACTAAATCACCTCAACAGACTTTATGTTTAAGAAGTGTCTTCCTTCCCAGCATCACTTAGTGGAGAATATTTATTTGTGTTTGATGTTCACAATACATCAAAATCCAATAATCATACCATAGTGTAAATTCATTGAGGGGTATGAGATCCATAATCTAATAACGTAATCTGCACATCAGGATCACAAAGGCAAATCTATAATTTCATTTTATTTATTTTCTTCAAAGGTGACAATCCCACATGTTGACTGAAATGGCAGAATTTGGGAAAGACTGAAATGAGGAAGATTTATGAGCTGTGGCAGCCAAGTCTTGGAGATTCCTCCTTGGTTCATGCTTACAGGATAGGCTTGAGCAATTTCCCCTTTTATTTTAGCAATATCTTGTCTGCATTCAGTAGAACGATCCCCAACCTGTAAACATATTAGCAGGTTTGTCTCTTTATGAGTGTGTAAGTTTCTCCACCTTGTGTGCCTCCTGGGTCTTGGGGACATGTTTATGGGTGTAAGCTGTTTTGAGGCTTGGGTTGAGCAGCCTATGTGGGAGAAAGCTCCAGTGTGCTCCAGACTTATGCAAAGTGAAGAGTTGGGGACAGCCTGGAGATCAGAAAAATCAGCAGACATTTTTTCCTGAACAGTGGAAGGGAGCTGACTTCAATGAAATAGCATAAAACAATTGCAAAGGCCTATAAGCTATGGCCCTAGGGTCAGGATTGGACATATTTGAACCTACAAAGCTACCCAAAGGGTCTTTAATCCCAAGGAAAACTTAACCAGCCTTTACCCACTCTCCTTGATCATGCCCTTTCCCAAGGGCTCTGTTCCATCCCTTCACTACTCTGAGTCTATTCTCCCTTGAAAAGTGACCTTGTCTTAAAGAAAACAATAATCATTGTTTATTGAAAAGTTACATAAGGCAGAAATTCTCTACTATTGCCTTATTAACCACTCCATAAGAGAGGAGTGCAGTCTCATATTTGTTCAGGAAGAACCTGTAGCTCAAAGAGGTTAAATGGTCAGGCAAGTAACTGTAAAAGTAAGATCTGAGTCCAGGCCTACGTGATTCCAAAGTCTTTGCTCCTTCTTTGCCATTTTACGGTCACCAAATCTGTCATCAGTACTGTCTTTAGCATTATTTAACCAGGGTTCTGGGGCTGGGCTCCATGCTTAGTGGCTCCCAGCCCTTTTCCTGTCTTGCTATCTCCTTATCTTTGGCACCTGTGGAACATGACCATCTGGAACTCACATAGCTCCTTTTAATTTATTTTATTTTTAAAACTCTCACTCGAGGGTATGTTTATTGTCTTTAGAGAGAGAGGAGTGGACAGAGAGAGAGAGAGAGAGAAATCAAAACATCTATTGGTTGTCTCCTATATATGCACCCACCAGGGATGGAACCCACCACCTAGGTATGTACCCTGACTGGGAATTCAACCTGTGACTTTTTTCCTTTAAAACCAAGTTCTGGGTTCTCAGGGTGCCCAGATTTCCTCCTTAAATTTCCCTGAGCACACTTTCATTGTCTGTAGAGTCATCTCCCCAGGGTCTATTGGTGCCCACCCCTAGGCCCAAGGGCTAGCCAAAGGCTGGCATTTTGAAAGTAGGGTAAGCACACAGAGCTTAGATATGGTCTGCACTATTCACACACATGCACACAGGTCTTCCTCCCATGGCTGGCTGCAGATTTTCTATTATTTGCTGGTCAGGTCACAGGGAAACAACAGGCATCTTCTCACTGACCTCTTCTCTCTTCCCTTCCGTACAGAGTCCACAATCACTGGGGCTCTCATGAAGCTGTAGCACCTGGCCACAAGGAGATTCCTCTCATCCCAGAGCAGACTCTTTTGGGAAGGAAAAATATATTCTAGTGTGCAGAGCAACAGTCAGACTCAGCCTACCTCCTGGGCTTTGCCCAGGGGGGTTTCTTTCTACCTTCCCTCCTAAACCTCCCCAAAACTCCCTAGTTAAATTCAGCCCAGGCTACACTGGTTTCTTCATAGACCAGTTCATGCACTTGATGGCTGTCAAAAATCTATGTCTTGCTTATAACCATTTTCCTTGTTGAGAACGTCCATCAGATTTCTCTTGTTTCCTGTAAGTTTTGCTCATCTTTCAAAGCCCTTGTCAGTTGGCAGTCATGCCATTGGAGGTATGGTTGAAGAAACTGTATGTAGCTATTTTGTTTGGAAAATAAAGACAAGAAAGAAGAAAAGTATCAAAGCTGATGTGAAATATGGGAAGGATTGTTGTGGAAGAGGCAGCAGATCTAGTGTCTGTCACCCCAGGAGGCGAATTAGCTAAGCTCAATGTGAGAAAGGACCTCTAGGCAGTAAGAAAAACCTATATATGGGAGAGACTGACTTGGATGGTATCAAGTTTCTGATCAGGCACTGACTATGTTAAACTGGGGAGTCTTTCACTGGGGCTGATGAAAATAAAATGTAAGCACTGTAGGGTCAGTCTCCGTGACACCTAATCTGCCTCAAACCCTGAGATCCAAAGTTTCTAGAGTCATCTCCTCTGGAAGGCCTTCTTTATCACAGCTAGATTCGGAGAGATTTACCTCTCTGGACAACTTAGAACCAAGACCTCTATATTTAGTTCCTGTTATTAATTACCTTGTCTACTCTTAGTTACCCAATGTAGATTAAAAACTCATTGAAGTTAGGGACCATTTCTTGGATAATTGTTCCTCCTGAATATAACAAAAGGGCTTAATAAATATATTAAAATGATGTCATTTTATGATTATAAACTATATTTATGCTTAAGGAGAGTTCAGAAACTACAAAGTGTCAGGAATAATATAAAAATGATCCATAGTCCCATCACCAAAAAATAACCTCTGATAAACAGGATTTTGTATTTTCTTCTAGCCTTCAATACCTATTTATTTTTTGAAATGAAGAGAAGAAACTTGCATAGGAACTTTGTATATTTCCAACTCAAAAGCAATTGGTAGCCAAGACACCCAGTCAGACTTCTGGGATAGTGCAGCTCCATCCAGAACTTTCTGTTGTTGATGCTTCCTCTGAAGCAGAGGTGAAGGGCTATCAAATCACCAGGTGCTACTGGCTCTTTCAGGTGAAGTGCCCAAGAGTTATGTAGGAAAGTGTCTTTTTGCAGACTGTGTTTGCCTTCTGACCCTAAGATGTTCCTGGTGATCCAAAGTGCCCTCTTTCTCTACAGTTATCAGAGGATCTCCACAGGGAGGATTAGCCTGGCCAGAGATGTGTGTGTGTGTGTGTGTGTGTGTGTGTGTGTTTGTGTGCATGCGCGAGCATGCCTGTGTTTTCATTTCTCCCTGACTGAGAGCTTGGCAAGGCCAGGAGAGAGGCAGCTGATTATTTTTAGCCCCTTGTTCCTAGGAATGGATTGTGCATAACAAAAGAATGCTAATGCTCAGTGTCTTTATGAAAGTATTCTGGTTCATCAGCTTTGCAAAGAAGTGAAATTAAATCAAGATTTAATTGGGATATGCATGTTTTATTCATCCTACTAACCACAGGAGAAGCCAGAAAACTGAAGGTAAAAAAAAAAAAAAGAAGAAAAAAATCTTTTGAAAAGTTGTTTCTGTCTGATTAAATAGAGATAGTTTCTAACTTCAAAGGGAACAGGCCTTTAATGTATTTTAAATGCTCAACTATACTTGGCGTGGCCAACTCTGTTGCTGGTGGGCGACAGCAGCCAAGGCATACCCTGCTCTGGCCTTCATACTCTGGCTTCCAAAAACGGGTTCATAGTGGCTGGTTTTACCTTGTGTGCTTCAGTATCAAGTCCTTCAAACAGGTATCCTAGGCCCCTAGGGAGAAATGGGCATAGCTTAGAAGATCTATAACTACCCCTTGAGATGTATGCAGCCCCTTCTTACCAAAATCTGAAGGACAGGTAATACCAGAGAATAAGACTTTTCCCCTTCATCAGAGATTTTTTCCCTGGAAGGAGGCACTTAGTGAGCATTAAGCTATGTTAGGTACAATGATAAAGCAGTCCCAGCCTGGGCCTCTAGTACCTAACAATGTATGTAGAATGAGAGATGAAACAAAGACCCAAATAACATGGAAAAAAGAGACAGAAAAGCAAAGGTTGTTGCAAAAGTTTCAGATGCTCTGAGAAATCAAAGGAAGGAACAATCCAGTAGGGAGACCAAAGAAAGCTTTATGGTAGAGGTGGCATTTAAGCTAGGTTAAAAGAATGTCTAAAATTTCTGTGTGTAGAAATAGGAGCAAGCATTTCAAGCAGTGAAACTCCAAGGCAAATTGCTGAAGCTGGAAAGCTTAAAGGATGTTTAGAGAGAGACAAAGAGTTTGATTGGCTATAGTTTGTGGTACATTAGATGTAGCAGTGAAAGAATCTGAAAATATAGGTTGGAACAAGACAGGAGCATGGAGACCCTAAACTCAGGCTGAACAGTTTGTAAAATGAGAGGGTCAGCTGACATTTAGGGGATAAATGGTTCTTTATATTCATAAATTCGGTCTAATAGAACTGGAAGAGATTTTCAGAACTATCAAACCCAAGGAGTGCCCCTCCTATGGCTCACCACCTCCCATGAGCATAACAGTTATCACTCATCCATCTCAGCACTCATTTCTTCTGAGCTCAGAAGGAAGTTTAAAGTCTTTTTGAACAAAGCAGACCTGTAGCCACTGCTAGATTCTGGCTATCTGGATTCATTTCCTGGCAGGTTTGGATATTTCATACCTCAAAAATATTTGCATGTGATAGATGAGACAGGTGCTTTTACCTTTCCATAAAAGTGGGGTTATTATTTGTATCTAATTACCTATTGAGATAAAAAGTTATCTCAAAAGTATCACATAGATAACAACACAGCACAAAATTATCAGAAAAATTAATTAAGAGAAAAGGTGAGAAATAAAGGCAACACAGAAGATATTTTTGCTTCAAAAGCAGTAGGAAATCTGGGGAATTTTGAAATTTTGTTATGAAGTCTTATAGACAAAAGGTAAAAGAAATCAAAATTCAAGATCTGTACAAAGTTTGAAGTCAAATAGGTGACATACTCATGACAAGCTGGTATAAGTGTGAACCAGAAGGAACCTAGTCCTACAGATTTTCAGTCCTGTCTTGTTTTCTAGGTGGTTCAGGAAGCATAAAGACATGAGGTTGGTATAGGGTGATCTTATACTGATAGATTCATGACAGTTGAAGGAATCAATGAAAATTGTCTTCAAAGGACAATACTTTCATTCTTGGCCTCAAAAATTACAGATAATGGTTTAAGTAGGATGGATATCATAAAAACAAAAATAATCAAACCACAAAGAAAAAACCATAATGAGTTTGAAAAAGCAGAAACAAAACCCAATAAAAACTCATTTACAAGGACATTAGTATTAAAATGATCAGATATACATTTTAAACAACTATGTTTACTCTGCATTGCAGCAGACAACCAAGGCAAGTTCCAAAAAGACTTTCAGACAATAACATTCCCATTAGCTGAGTAAATAAATCCTTAACTTCTGAGAGGGTAATGGGCAGTGCAACACAACATTGATGGCACTGTTTAAGGACATAAGAAAGAAGTGTGAATTGAGATATGAATAGGAAACTATAAAGATTGATACAGTAGATTTTTTTTAAAGAAAAACTTCTGAAACAAAAAATTCAATGACTGAAAATAAATACGTAAAGTATGAGTTTTACTGCAGATTAAACATAGCTAAAGAAAGAATTAGTAAAATGGAAGATATGTTAGAAGAAATTAGCCTAATTATATCATGGAGAGACAAAAGAAGAAAATGCTGAACAGTAGTTATATGATATAAAGGATGGAGTAAGATAGTATAACATACATTTAATATGAATCCCAAAGGAGGAGAAAGAAAATAGGGTAGAAGCAATATTTGAAGAAATAGTGGATAAGAATTTTCAAGACCAAAGAATGTCATGAATCCACAAATTCAAGAAGTCTTATAAATATATATTCAGACAAAGAAAACACTTAGACGCATTATAAAACACTAAAAAAAAGATAAAATCTTAATAGTAGTCATAAGAGAAAGGCAGTATGTTTTCAAATGAAAAAGAATTAGAATAATTGTTGACATAATAATAAAAGGTAAGCTAGATGGCAAAAGAATGTTGACATCAATATGGCAACATAATTCTTGTCTACATTATATTGACAAAGATTTATCCCTAATGAATAATTCTACATCCAGTGAAATATCTTTCAATAATGAAAACAAAATAGAGACAGTTTTAGGTAAACTAAAAGAGTTGTCACCAATGGACCTTCAGAAAAAGACATTCCAAATTAGGGATTTTAGACAGAAAACAAATGATTCCAGATGGAAGGTGTGAAATGGAGAAAGGAATCAACAAAAAGAAAGACTGTAAATTTGTCGGTAAGTCCACATGAACATTGGATATATAAAACAATGTCTTAGGATTTTGAAGATGGTAGAGGAGTGAATGGGAGTCATGCTGACCTCCTCCCAAGACCAAACTGGAATTGCGACTAAATAGTGGAGTAATCACCTGGAAAACAATGGAACGATAGTGGGAGAGGAGCCTTGGAGCCGCGGACAGTGGATTCGACTCTCACACATCCCAACAGGTGAGAAGTGTGGTGGAGGCTCGAGAGGGTGGGTTGGGTGCCCATGGGCACTAGCACCAGAGGGACATTGAAATGGCCAGTTGGCTTCCCCCGAGAAGAACAGGGTCTGAATCATAAACAGGAACCCCTAAACTACAGCAGCTAAAACCAAGAAAATACAGACAAAACGCAACCCCGAAAAGCTTAGGGGCGCTTTCTGCCAGAGACAGGTGGCTGGGGATACAAAGAGACATTTAAAGGGCTAACGCAAAAATTGCAGTGGCAGCCACCCTCCTTGATCTCTGGGTAGAGGCGGCAGCAGGGTGGGCTGGTGCCTGGGAAAAGACTGGTGAGGAAAACTTTGTGAAGAGAACTGACACGGAAGCCGGTGGAGCCCCGTGATAACGCACCTCCCACTCTGCAGCTACCATCTCTCTCAGGCATAAGGGAATCAGTTAACCTGCCTTTTGTGTGCTCTGCACACAGCTTGTGCACGTGTGAGCTGGGGGGCTGAGTGCAGACTGGCTGGGAGAGCCTTGAGGAGAGACTGGAGACGGAGGTGTTGGGGAAAGAACGGGAGGAGGAACCAGGGAGTCCCGACTCCTTCTCCTTGCCATAGTCTCCATTGTGTGGGAAGAGGCCACACCTCCCAAAAGCCAAAAGCCAAAAAGCACACATAGACACCCCCAAACCACCCAGTGCAGGCACGCACACTTGCGCTGAGTGACTGGCGAGGGTTGACAAACGCTTGCACTGGCCGGCAAGGCCTCCCGCAAATTGGCACCGACATGGCCTGTGAGGGAGTGCACAAAGCAGCAAGGACAGGCGTAAATTGACCGGCCAGCCCAGGATTGCAGAGCGGCTCACAAAACTAGTAGATCCCGGCCGAAGGGGTCACAGAGCTGTCCAGAGTCCCTGGAGGAGAGATCAGAGACAGGATTAACCAGAGAGTCCTGGAGCTGACTTCCTCCCATTTCTGTAGTCCCCATTCAGCAAGGGCAAGCAACGTACCCAAAGAGCCAAAAGCAGGAAAAACACACAATAGAAGACCCTAAACTGACCAGTGCCCGGGAGCTCGCTGGCCAGGGGGGCCAGACGAGTACACAAGGTCGCGAATAAGCCACCTGGGCTGGGGCAAGCACATGAGAGCCCAGGCGGGTGGGGTATCCTGTTGGGCCGGGGAGCATGATCAAGGAGCGGGCATGAGAGTGCAGAACGATCCCAAAATATAGTCCAGCCCCGACTGAAGGGGTCACAGAGCTGCCCCAAGCAGGAGTCAGACACAGACAGTAGACTTCTGGAAGGCTCAAACAAACAACCCAAGATCATATAGGGACAACAACTGACATCATCAGAGGCAGGCCCAAAAAGAAAAGGAAAAATAAATAAATAAATAAATAAAAAGACCCACCTACAACATAGAAGTTTAATCCACAAAGTCAGGAAATCTAGACGGCCTAATTGAAGCAGAAGCAAAAATAAATAAAAAAAATAAGTAAATTACTTAACAGACTCTCACAAAAATGGGAAGAAAAAGAAGTTCCCCCCAAATGAGTGGAAAAGGGGACTCCCCACAGAGAGAGCTAAATGAAATAGAGGCAAGGGAACTATCACATACTGAATTCAAAACAATGGTTCTAAGGAAGCTCAATGAGCTCAGCCAGCTCAAAGATAACTATGAGAAACTGCAGAGAAACTATCAGGATCTTACAACAAACTATATCAACCTGGAAAAAGACATAGAAACTATCAAGAAGACACAAGAGGATATGAAGAATACCAATTCTGAATTGAAGAACACAGTAGAAGGAATCCAAAGCAGCCTAGATGAAGCCGAGGATCGAATCAGTGAGATGGAGGATAAGGTAGAAAGAAGCTCCCAGAAAGAACAAGAAATGGAAAAAATGCTCAAAAAGAATGAAGAGGCATTTAGGGAAATGCAGGACAATCTGAAACGCAATAATATCCATATAAGAGGGATAGCAGAAGGAGAAGAAGAGGAGCAAGGGATAGAGAACCTCCTCGAAAAAGTAATGATGGAAAATTTCCCTAATTTGAGGAGAGAAAGGCTCTCATGGATCCAGGAGGCACAGAGGACCCCACTCAAGAGGGACTCAAAGAGGTCCACTCCAAGACACATCATCATTAAAATGGCAAATGTCAAAACAAAGAGAGAATGCTCAAGGCAGCAAGGGAGAAGGAGAAAATAACATACAAGGGGGCCCCGATATGCCTAGGAGCTGACTTCTCAACAGAAACACTACAAGCCAGAAGGGAATGGCAACAAATATTCCAAGTCATGAAAAGCAAGGGCCTACAGCCAAGGCTGCTCTACCCAGCTAGGCTCTCAATTAAAATAGAAGGGGAAATACAGAGTTTCCTCGACAAGAGTAGGCTAAAAGAATACATCTCTACCAAACCAGCACTCCAAGATATGCTAAGGGGACTGGCTTAAGAAGATAAAGGAAAAGAATGAGAGAGAGAGGAACACAGGTACAAAGAGAAAAAATGAGTAAGATTCTATCAGTAATATCTCTCAATGTGAATGGACTAAATGCCCCAATCAAAAGACACAGGGTAGCTGAATGGATAAGAAAACATGACCCACACATATGCTGCCTACAAGAGACCCACCTCAGAGCAAGAGACCTACACAGATTGAAAGTAAAGGGATGGAAAAAAATATTCCAGGCAAATGGGCATGAGAAAAAGGCCAGGGTTGCCATACTTGTATCAGACAAAGTAGATTTCAAAACAAAGGCCATAAAGAGAGACCCAGAGGGCCACTTTATAATACTTAAAGGAAGAATCTATTAAGAAGACATCAACATTGTAAACTTATATGCTCCCAATATAGGAGCCCCCAAGTTTATAAGGAAACTGTTGGATGACTTCAAAAAAGATATTCACAGGAACACACTGATAGTAGGGGATTTCAACACCCCACTGTCAAAAATGGACAGATCTTCCAAACAAAACATTAATAAACATATTGTGGCACTGAATGACACACTGAATCGAAGAGACTTAACTGACATATTAGAACCTTACATCCCAAAGAAGAAAAATACACACTTTTCAAATGCTCATGGCAGTTTTTCAAAGATAGACCAAATGATAGGATACAAAGCAAACCTCAGCAAATACAGGAAAATTGAAATAATACCAAACTTTTTCTTGGACCACAAGGGCTTGAAACCGGAAATCAGCCTCAAAGAGAAACCTCAAAAACTTGCAAACTCATGGAGACCGAAAGTAGACTATTAAACAATGAATGGGTCAATAATGAGACAAGAGAAGAAATCAAAAACTTTCTGGAAACAAATGAAAATGAACAGACAACAGTCCAAAACCTATGGGACACAGCAAAGGCAGTCCTGAGAGGGAAGTTCATAGCAATACAGGCTTACCTAAAAAAGATAGAAACATTTCAAATAAAAGACCTAACACTACAACTTCAAGAACTGGAGAAACAACAACAAATAAATCCCAGAGCAAGTAGAAAGAAGGAAATAGTGAAGATCAGAGCATAACTGAATGACATAGAGACAAAAAGAACAATCAGAGGATCAACCCATCCAGAAGCTGGTTCTTTGAAAAGATTCATAAAGTTGACAAGCCTTTAAGCAGACTCATCAAGAATAAAAGGGAGAGGACCCAAATTAATAATATCAGAAATGAAAGAGGAGAAATAACAACTGATACCACAGAAATACAAAGGATTGTCAGAAACTACTATGAACAAGTTTATGCCAAGAAATTTGAAAATCTTGACGAAATGGACAAATTTTTAGAAAAGTATAATCTTCCAACACTGAAGGAGGAAGGAACAGAAAGCTTGAACAGACCAATAACAGCTGGAGAAATTGAAGCAGTAATCAAGAAACTCCCAGCACACAAAAGCCCAGGGCCAGACGGTTTCCTAGGAGAATTTTACAAAACATTTAAGGAAGAGCTAACCCCTGTCCTTCTCAGACTATTCCAAAAAATCCAAGAGGAGGGAAGACTCCCAGACTCTTTCTATGAGGTCAGCATCATCCTGATCCCAAAACCAGATATAGACTCTACAAAGAAAGAAAACTACAGGCTAATTTTGCTGATGAACATAGATGTTAAAATCCTCAACCAAATATTGGCAAACCGCATCCAGCAATACATTCAAAAGATTATCCACCACGATCAAGTGGGATTCATCCCAGGCATGCAGGGATGGTTCAATATACGCAAATCAGTAAACGTGATACATCACATAAATAAAAGAAAAGACAAAAACCACATGATCATCTCGATAGATGCAGAAAAAGCATTCGATAAGGTACAGCACCGATTTATGATCAAAACACTCAGCAAAATGGGAATAAATGGGGCATTCCTCAACGTAATAAAGGCCATATATGAAAAACCTACAGCCAATATCATACTCAATGGGCAAAAACTGAAAGCTTTCCCACTAAGATCAGGAACACGACAAGGATGTCCGCTCTCACCGCTTCTTTTCAACATCGTATTGGAAGTCCTAGCCACAGCGGTCAGACAAGAGAAAGAGGTAAAAGGCATCCAAGTAGGAAAGGAGGAAGTAAAGCTATCGTTGTTTGCAGATGACATGATAGTGTACATAGAGAACCCTGTAGACTCTCCTAAAAAACTCCTCAACCTAATAAGTGAATTTGGCAAAACAGCAGGATACAAAGTCAACATTCAGAAATCAAAGGCATTTTTGTACACCAGTAATGAAATAGAAGAAGAAATCAGACAAAAAAATACCATTCAATATAGCAAGAAGAAAAATAAAGTACCTAGGCATAAATTTAACCAAAGACGTAAAAGACCTGTATGCAGAAAACTATACAATATTGAAAAAAGAAATTAAGGAAGACACAAATAAATGGAATCATATATCGTGCTCATGGATTGGAAGGATTAATATCATCAAAATGTCCATACTACCCAAAGCAATTTATAGATTCAATGCAATCCTTATTAAGATACCAATGACATATTTCACAGAAATAGAACAGTCATTGCAAATATTTATATGGAACGATAAACGACCCCAAAATGCTGCAGAAATTTTGAGAAAGAAAAACAAAGTAGGAGGCATCACAATACAGGACATCAAACTCTACTACAAAGCCACTATACTCAAAACAATCTGGTACTGGCATAAGAACAGATCCATAGACCAGTGGAACAGAATAGAAAGCCCAGAAATAAGCCCAGGTCTATATGGGCATCTAATATTTGACAAAGGGGGCAGAAGTATAAAATGGAGCAATAATAGCCTCTTCATAAAATGGAGAGGCAGAAGCATAAAATGATGTTGTGAGAGCTGGACGGCTACATGCAAAAAAATTGAAATTGGATTATCAGCTGACACTATACACAAAAATAAACTCAAGATGAATAAAAGACTTAAATGTAAGTCACAACACCATCAAAGTCCTCGAGGAGAACATTGGCAGGAAACTCTCAGATATCCCACACAGCAATTTTTTCACTGATATGTCTCCTAAAGCAAGGGACATAAAGGAAAGAATAAAAAGTGGGACATCATCAAAATAAGAAGCTTCTGCACGGCAAAAGAAAACATGAGCAAAATGAAAAGGGAGCCAACCATACGGGAAAATATATTCGCTAATGATACATCAGATAGAGGTTTGATCTCCAAGATATATAAAGAACTCACTCGACTCCACTCCAAGACGACAAATGATCCAATCAAAAAATGGGCAAAGGACCTGGGCAGACACTTTTCCAAGGAGGAGATACAGAGGGCCCAGAGACATTTGAAAGGATGCTCAGCATCACTAGCCATCAGAGAAATGCAGATTAAAACCACCATGAGGTACCACCTCACACCGGTCAGAATGGCCATCATAAACAGATCCACAAACAACAGGTGCTGGCGAGGCTGTGGGGAAAAGCGAACACTAGTACACTGTTGGTGGGAATGCAGACTGGTGCAGCCATTGTGTAAAGCAGTGTGGAATTTCCTCGAAAAACTGAAAAGTGGAACTGCCTTTTGATCCAGCGATTCCCCTGCTGGGACTATACCCTAAGAATACCAAAACGCCAATACAAAAGAACATATGCACCCCAATGTTCATAGCAGCACAATTTCCAATAGCCAAGTGTTGCAAGCAACCTAAATGCCCATCAGTAGATGATTGGATTAAAAAGTAATGGTACATATACACAATGGAATACTACGCAACAGAAAGAGAAAAAGAACTACTAAACTTCGCGACAGCATGGATGGAACTGGAGAGCATTATGCTAAGCGAAATAAGCCAGGGGGCGAAAGACAAATACCATATGATCTCACCTATAAGCGGAACCTAACCAACAATAGAAAGATGCAAGGAAAATAAGACCAGCAACACTGAAAGGAAAAGAAATCAACAGAGACAAGAGGGAAGGAGGGGGGGCTGGGAAAAGGAAGGGAAGGGGAAAGTCAAGGAACATATAACAAGGACTCATGGACAAAACCAAAGGGGAAGAGCTCAGGGAGGGAAGGAGGGAGGGGGCAAGGGAAAATGGTGGGGGTTGGCAGAGACAAATGTATTTGAAAAAATAAAATAAAATTTAAAAAAACCCAATGTCTTGTGTCTTAAATTTAAAACTGTATAATCAATAAAGTGTTCTAAGTTCTTATAAGCACAGATACTATGTGTGATAATATAAGCACAGTACTTGTATTATTTAGAATATATTGGTTATGATTTGGCACAGGAAAAAACAAAGTATTTCAAGAAGAAAATAATTTAATATAAGGAATTAGGAGTTTACCAAATCATTGGAAAGACTAAAGTGTCCAACTGTTGTAAATATTCATGTCTTCCACAGCCCATTCACCAGCCATCACCACTGTTAACTAAAGAAAGGGACTTTCTTCCTTTCTGGTCTCTAAATTATACATGAGTTCCGCCATTGGCATATAATAAATTGCATTTCAAAATCTGGTGTCAAGGAGACTGATGTAGTTTCCAGCATTTTGGAATGCACAGATACACACAGGAAGGTAGAAATTAAAGATGATTACTGCTATATATTATGCAGAACCAAAAAAATAAAGATGGTATAATATCCTTAGGAGTGGGTTTTCTACTATGTTTTCTTCTAGAAATTTCATAGTTTTCAGTTTTACATTTAGGTATATATGTATGTTGAGTTTTTTTTGTTTTGTTTTGTTTTTTGCATTTGGACATCCACTTGTTCCTAGACCATTTGTTGAAGGCTATCCTTCCACTGAACTGTCTTTGCATCTTTGTCAAAAATCAGTTTTGTGTGATGTGTAATTTTTTATATTATCCATTGTGTCATTCATTTATTTGTCTATCTAGATGCCAATACCATGCTCTCTTTGTTATTGTATTTTTACATTGAATCTTGAAACAGATAGTATTAGCTCTCAAACTTTGCTCCTCCTTTTGAAATTCATCTTGGTTATCTACATCCTTCTCATTTCTATATGACTTCTAGAATCAGCTTGTCTATGTCTACAAAAAAAATCCTCTGGAATCTTAAATAAAAATTGTGTTAAATCTAACTAAGGAGAATAGACATTTTAACAATATGGAGCCTTTCAACCTATGAACAAAGTATGTCTTTCCATTTATTTAAGTCTTCTTTAATTTGTTTTGGCAATATCTTGTAGTTTTCAATGACGGAGTTTGCATATATTTGCCAGTTTTATACCTAAGTGTTTTATACTTTGATGCATTATCTTTTAAAAAAATCTCATCTCTTATTATTCATTGCTGTATATAAAAATACAAGTGAATTTTATATATTGGTCTTGCAACCTGCAACCTTAATAAACTCAATTAGTCTCAGTAACTTTTTTGTAGATTGTCATTTTCTATATAGACAATCATATTATATGTAAATCATATGTGTATATGAAGGCGGCTCTAATTCTTCCTCAGTGATCTTAGATGACTTCTATTTCTTTTTCTTGCTTTATTGCACTAGCCAGAAATTCCAATGTATTGAACAGTAACAGTGAGAGTAAATATCCTTGTATTGTTCCTGATCTTAGGATGAAAAGAATTCAGTTTTGTGTGATTATGATGATGACTGAAGTATTTTGTAGATGTACTTTATCTGATTGAGGAAGTTACCCTCTAATTATCAGTTTACTGAACTTTTTTTTTTAAAGAAATGGATTTTGGATTTTGTCAAGTACTGCTTATGCATTTATTGAGATAGTCATCTGGTTCTTCTCTTTTAATTTGTTAATGTAGTAAATTATATTGATTTATTTTAAAATATTAAATTAGGACTTTCAGACAAGATGGAGGCATAGGTAGGTATACTTTGTATCCTCACACAACCAAAAGAAGGATAATAACAAATTTAAAAACAAAAATTAACCAGAACTGTCAGAAAATCAAACTGTATGGAAGTCCAACAATCTAGAAGTTAAAGAAAAAACATTCATCCAGACCAGTAGGAGGGGTGGAGATGGGCAGCTGGGCATGGAGAGGATGAATGGCAAGGTGATAGCTGGAGGACCAGGCAGGCAAGGTGGTGGCTGGTGTTCCAGGTAGTCCCACATTTGCGGGAGCATAAACTGGGAGGAACAGCTGGGAAGTGAGACAGACTGCACAATTCAGGGTTCCAGCTCTGGAAAATAAAGCCTCAAAACCTCTGGCTATAAACACCTGTGGGGGTTGCTGTAGCAGGAGAAACTCCCAGCCTCGCAGGGGAATTTGTTGGAGAGACCCACAGGTCCTAGAATGTATACAAAGCCACCCACCAGGGAATCAGCAGTAGAAGGGTCCAATTTGCTTGTGGATAGTTGGGGAAGTGACTGAAAGCCAGCCAAGAGCCATGCAAATGGCATTCTTCCCTCTTGGACCCCTCCCCCACTTAGAGTGTCACAACGCAGGGACCTGGGTTGTGCCACCCTGGTGAATACCTAAGGCTCTGCCCCTTACAATGTAAAAGGCACACTGAGACAAAGAAATATGGCCCAAATGAAAGAACAGATCAAAGCTCCAAAAATAGAACTACGCAATGAAGAGATAGCCAACCTATCAGGTGTACAGTTCAAAACACTGGTAATCAGGATGCTCACAGAAATGGTTGAGTATGGATGCAAAATGGAGGAAAAAGTGAAGGCTATGCAAAGTGAAATAAAGAAAAATATGCAGAGAACCAACAGTAAAGGGAAATAAACTGGAACTCAAATCAATGAATTGGAGCAGAAGGAAGAGATAAACATTCAACCAGAACAGAATGAAGAAACAAGAATTCAAAAAAATGACGAGAGGTTAGGAACCTCTGGGACAACTTTAAGCATTCCAATATCTGAACCATAGGGTGCCAGAAGGAGAAAAGGAAGAGCAAGAAACTGAAAACATATTTAAAAAAATAATGAAGGAGAACTTCGCCAATCTGGCAAAGGAAATGGACTCCCAGGAGATCTAGGAGGCTCAGAGAGTCCCAAAGAAGTTGGACCCACAGAAGCACACACCAAGGCACATCATAATTACATTACCCAAGATTAGAGATAAGGAGAGAATCTTAAAAGCAGCAAGAAAAAGGAGACAGGTACCTACAAAGGCATTCCCATAAGACTATCAGCTGATTTCTCAAAAGAAACCTTTCAGGTAAGAAGGGGCTGGAAAGAAATAGGACACTATTTCCTTCTTTTTAATTTGAAGAGTTTGAATAGAATCAGTCTATATCTTCCTTCAGTATTTGGCAGAATTCACAGATGAGACCATCTGAGCCTGAAAGTTTCTTTGATGGAAATATTTTATTTGCAAATTTAATATCCCTAACAGATGTAGGGTGATTCAAGCTATTTCTTATTAAATAAACTTTGATAGTTTATGATTTTAAAGGCATTTTGCATTTAATTTATCAAATTTTTTAGCATAAAATTGTTCACAACAGTCTATTATCCTTTTTTTAATGTGTTTTTTTATATTTAATTGTATTTTTTTCCATTACCATTCAGTCCCCTTATGTCCCCTTTCTCCTCTGCAATCACTATTATCCTTTTAATATCTGTAGAATCTGTAGTGGTCGCCTTTACATATCTGATATTGATAGCTATGCCTTCTTGTTTATTTTCTTGATCAGCCTGGTTAAATGGTTATCAATTTTATCATTATTAAATACTTATTAATTTATTATTACATATATATACATATATTTATTTTTAGAAGATGTTGGTTTCACTGATTTTTAAAATGTTTGTATCATTGATTTCCACAATGATCTTCTGATCTTTACTTCCTTTATTCTGTTTACTTTGGGTTTCATTTGGTATGTCTTTTTCATTTTCTTAAGGTAGAAGCTAACATAATGGATTTGAGATCTTTCTTTTTTCTAAAATAGGAATTTAGTGGTATAAATTTGTCTCTAAGTACTGCTTTAGCAGTATCCCACAGATTTTGATATGTTGTGTTTTTATTTTCATTCAGTTTGAAATGTTTTTTATTTTCTCTTTTAATTTCTCTGTGACTTTTAATTTAGAAATGTGTTATTTGGTTGTTTAATTTTCAGAATTTCTCAGATAACTTTTTTTTTGCTTTTGATTTATATTCTATTTTGGTCACAGAACATACTTTATACAACTTGAATACTTTTAAATATATTTAGATTCACTTTATGGGCCTGAATGTAGTCTACCTTGGTAAATATTCCACATGTATTTAGAAAGAATGTGTATTTTACTGCTGTTGGATGAAATAAAATATTTTATAAATAGCAATTAGGTCAGGTTGTTTGATCGTATTGTTCAGGTCTCCTGTATCATTGCTGATTTTCCATTGCTTGTTTTTTCAAATATTAAGAGAGAAAGACATTTCCAAAAGAAATCTTCAACTATCCCTGTGGATTTGTCTATTTCTTTTCTTAGTTCTATCTCTCTTTGTTTCATGTATTTTGAAGCTCTATAATTAAGTGCATAAATATTTAGAATTGTTATATCTTATTGATAATCTCTTAATAATTATAACATAATGATCTTTATTTATGGTAATACTCTTTGTTATGAAATCTACTTTGTCTGATACTAATATAAACACTCCAGCTTTCTTTTAACTAGTGTTAACATAGTGTGTCTTTTTCTATCCTTTTATTTTTAATAAAATTTACTATCCATTCATGATAAAAAGAAAATGTTTAGCAAAGTAGGAATAAAGGAAAACCTCTTTATGTTAATAAAATATATCTACCAAAATCTATAACAAATATCATACTTGATGATGCTCTGGAAGCTTTCCCTTTCAGAGTAAGAACAAGACAAGGAAGTCCATTTCTCACAGTTCTATCTGTTTAACATTGTACTAGAGGTGCTGGCTTGCTGAGATAGCCTTTCCTGCCCACCCCCATCCACCAAATGATTAAAAACAACAAAAAAGCTATCAATTAAAAATGATATAAGTGTGTATGTAGACTATTCAAAATATTCATAGGTATATTTTTAAAATTAATAAGAGTTTTAAATAAATTCTCAGGGTACAAAAGAAATATAAAAAATTTTGTTAGAATATTTGCACCACCATATATCAAGATTTATTATAAAGATGTGATAATTAAGTTGGTGTTGTACTGGTGCAAGGATAATAAAATAAAGCAATGATGTAGAACAGCAAGCCAAAGAGTAGAATTTCTTGATACAGTACCAAGGTGAAGCCTGCATAGGATTAGATAAAGACAGACTTGTGAAAAATGGTTACAAGACAATTGCATATCTATATGGAAGAAAAAGAAGTTAGATATCTGTCTCACATCATGCACTAAAATCAACTTCAGATGGATTAACAATCTGATTATGAAGTCACATTATATAGCTTTTTGAAATTTTAGTTCTAGACCAAGATACTATAGATTGACTTTTCCTTGTTCCTTCTCTCTAAATATAACTAAATTCCCAGAAATTATTAAACAGAATTAGAAAAGGACTCTGAAAGCTAGAAATAAAAAGGCAGATGGGCAAGAGATTTCAGGACTTGAGGAATGAAGACGTGGCGAGTTCCCTGGGTTCTCTTTTAATCTCCAATAGACCCTTAAACTAGACACTGGCAAGGCCTACAACCCAGAACTATTGACAGACACAGAGAAAAATAAAAAATAAAAGAGAGAAAGAAAGAGACAAAAGAAAAAAGAAAAGTCTTCTTCCTCTGGCCAGAGGACCAGAAAAGGGAAGTCCAACAGATATTTAGTAAGGACCCTCTATCTCTGCTTCATAACTGGGGACTCAGCAAGAGCAGCAGTGAAGACATAGCCACCTTAAACCTGTTCCACAACCAGGACCCTAGTTGGTAGTCTGACTTGCTTGCAGAGACAGCAGGAAATCCCCAGGCCATTAAGCTCCTGTTCCATAGGCCCACCTCATTCCATAGTTCTAATCCATGGGCAACAGTGAAATCCTAGGCTATCCAAGTCCTGGTGCACAACAGGGACACTGGTGGTTCATCCTATCCAACAAAAGTGGCAACAGCAGTAAAGCCTTGTTTCACCCTGCCTTCCACCTAGTGGTATAGGGAAATCCAGGCCAAAGGTTTTTCCCCTGTCCTTCACCAAAGGTCTCTCTGCAACAACAAGTGGCCTAAGGAAGTAACTTCTGCCACTGCAGGCAGTGCTAGCAGACACTTAAAGAACAAAGCAGGCCAAAATAATAGTTCAAAGACTGAGAAGATTAAACTTTTGTTAGAACTAAAGCCAAAAATGTAGGGCAGAACCTACACACTAAACTTAAAAAAAGTAACTTCCTGCTAAAATAGATTTAGATAGAATTAAGTGTCCCTTAACATAATTACCAACATTACCATAATTATAATAAAAAAATCATCTTTCATACTAAGAACCAGAAGAACCACAACTTGAAAGAGAAAAAACAATTAAAGATGCTAATTCCAAGATGCTGGAATTATCTCAGAAGCAACTCTCATAAAAATGTTCCAATAATCAGTTATAAATTCTCTTGAACAATGAAAAAGATAGAAAATCCCAGAAAGTAAATAGTAGTTATGAGAAAGAATCAAACAGAAATTATAAAACTGAAAAGTACAATAACTTAAATTTAAAAATGTGCTGGATAGAATCAACAGCAGAGTGGAGATAACAGAGCACAAAGTCCATTAATTTAAAGACAAGTCAATAAAATTTTCTTAATTTGAACAATAAAGAAAAATAGTCTGAAAAATAACAGTGTCAGGAATTCACATAACAGATATCTAACATTCATGTCATTGGAATCTCAGAAGAAATAATTGTTGACACTATCCAAATTGATAATAGACGGAAGCCTACAGATCCATGAAGCAGAGTGAATCCAAAATAGAATAAACCAAAAAGAAATATATACCAGGAAACATCATAATTAAACTTTTGAAATCTAATGGCAAAGAAAAAAAATCTTAAAAACAGCCAAAGAGAATGATACATTATGAAAACCATCACCATTTTGAGTGACAAGGGATTTCTCATCTGAAAACATGAGGCCAGACGGAAATGGCATAACATATTTCAGTTCTGGAAAAAAAAAAAAAAAGAAGTGGCAACTCTGAATCTCATGAAATAGACAGCAAGATAACTGGAGCTAATCATAGGTGTAAAATGGGTCTTGACCTAAATCATACATCCTATATAATACAAATTTAATTCAAAATGAATAATGGACTAAATTCCAGGAAATAAAAAGCAAAGGAGAAAATTTTTGGGTTCCAAGGCTAGGCAAAGAGCTCAGATTTGGCACCAAATAAAAATAATAATAAATTGGGCCTCATCAAAATTAAAAACTTTGCTCTGCAAAAGACCCTATTAAGTAGACAAAAACAAAAATACAGACTGGAAGAACACATTTGCAAACCACATGTCTAACAAAGAAATTGTATCTAGAATGCATAAAGAACCATCAGAACTCAACATTAAAAAAACAAGTAATCCATTTAGAAAATGGGAAAAAGACACACACATACATTTCATCAAAGGACATGTACAAACACATGATATCCAATATTATCCAATAGAGAAATGTAAATTAAAACTACCATGAAATAGCACTACACATCTATTAAAATGCCTAAAGTAAAAAAAAGAAAAATAGTGATAAAATCGAATACTGGCAAGGTTGTGGAGAGACTGATATATATATATCTTGCTAGCAGGAATGTAAAGTGGTATAGCCACTGTAGAGAATAATTTGATATTTCCTTTATGACTAAAATGGACTTACCATAGGACCCAGCAATCACACACTTAGGCATTTATTCCAAAGAATTGAAAACTCATTTTCACACAGAAGTTTGTACAAGAATATTTCACAGAGAAGTTTGGACAAGCAGCTTTACTTGTAATAAGCCACAACTGTCCAATGTCCTTCACTAGGTTGTAGATTAAATAGGCTGTGATACATTTACATCATGAGTTATTATGAACAATGAAAAGGAGTTAACTTGGTACTGCAACTTGGACGAAACTCAAGGAAATTATGCCAAGTTAAAAAAGCCACTGTCAAAAGGATAGATGATGCAAGAGTCTATTTGTATAGAGTTTATGAAATAGAGTAATTATAGAGATGGAGAAGAGATTAGTGGTTGCCCAGAGATAAGGGTTGATGGAGAGGAGGTAGCTATAAAGGGGTAGCATAAGGGAGTCTTGTGACGACGACAGAGTTAAGTATACTGATTGCGGTGGTGGTGGTTCCATAAAATTCCTCATGTGATAAAACTACATAGAGTGATACAAATTCACACACATGTAAGTGCATGCATAGCTGATGAAATCGGAATACATGCTATAGGTTGTAGTAATGTCAATTTCCTGTTTGTAATATTTTATTTTGGTTATGCAAGATATTAACATTGGGGAATGCAGGGTGAAATATGTATGGGGCTTCCTCATACATTTTTTCAGCACCTTCTTGTGACCCTATGATGATTTTAAAATAAAACAAAAAATTTAAATTATATTGCTTTTAGATGATAAGATTGAATGCCCTTATGACATGAAGATAGGAAAATTTTCTTAAATTAGGTACAAAAATACTAGATATAAAAGACATTTCCTCAGTTTTCAATTTTACTCAGACTCCTTGTACCACTTATTATTTATCTTGAAATCTCATTTGGAAATTATTTTCCAGCTTGGACTTAAACTTATCTAAATTTTCCTTTTATCTCTCAGATTTCTTTATTTACTTGTTCAACAAATTCTGAGCACCTATTATGTGCCAGCCACTCTTTTAGATATGGAATATAGGATGAACAAGACGTAATTTTTAAGTAAATAATTTCCCTATCTTGACATGGCTTAGTTTAGTGCCAGTTGGTAGGTGAGAAGACAAAAAAAAAAAATGGGTAAGTAAATAAGTAAAGTATGTCCATTGGTGATAAGTGTTATGAAAAAAATAAATTTATTTTTTTTATTTTTATTTTTTTTATTAATTTATTTACTTTTTAAATACATTTGTCTCTGCCTCCCCCCCACCTCTTTCCCTTGCCCCCTCCCACCTTCCCTCCCTCAGCTCTTCCCCTTTGGTTTAAAAGGGAGGGATGAGGATGCTGGAAGAGAGAGTGTGCAGTTTATGTAGCATGGTTAGCAGGGTCCTCCTGGGGGAGTCTTTTGAGCAAAGGCCTAAAAGAGGTGAAGAATGTACTGTGAGGCTATCTGGAGGGACAGAGCTCAGAAAGGAAGGATAACAAGAAAAAAACTCCAAGGAGGGTATATACTTTGCCTGCTCAAGGACAGGCAAGGGGGACAATGTGTCTAAAGCACAGTGAAGGAAAAAGTAATAGAAGGAAAAGTAAAAGTAATGTGAGGTGGTAATAAACCAGATTCCTATGATAGAGCCTGTGGGCCATTGTAAGTATACCTTTCTTGTATACTTACATCATTGGTCTCAAAGTATGGCCCTGACCAGTAGCATCATCATTCCCTGGGAGTGCATTTGAAATGCAAATTCCCAGACCAGCCTCATACCTGAGAAACTCTCAAAGTGGGACCAGCAGTCTATTTTTTTGACAAGCTCTCTAGGTGATTCTGACACAGTCAAGTTTGAGAAACACTGCCCTAAATGACATAAAACGATATGCGTGCTTTGAGAAGAGGAATGACACAACTTGATATACCTCTGGCTTCTATGTTGAAAGCACTTGTAGGAGGAGCAATGATGACCACAGGGAGACCAGTTAGAAGACAATGATCCATGGGAGACTTGGTCTGCAGTCATAGTGGTGGAGCTAGAAAAGGGGTACAATTACTGATTGCCAAAGGCTCCCCTCTCCATGTGAACTATTTTCTTTAGAGCTTGAAGATATGGCTTCACATGTAACTTCAACAGAGAACATGTTCAGATTCTTGTACTCACACTTTGCAGAACTCTATTGCCTATATTAAACTACAGGATTTTTTTTAAGGAAATACCATCATATTTTCACTTAGTGAAACTACTCTGTATACTTCAGTTATCTGTAGAATATACATATATTAATATATTCCAAAGAAGTTTAACATTTCCATTGACTGGGCTCCATTATTTCCCATAGGACCCACCAATTCCCTTGCTCTAGGAATCGGAACTCTGACTTCAAAGCCAGTAACAAAATATTTTATCATCTACTATCCCGAGAACTGAAACTCAGGCTAGGATGACAAATCTATCATTTTGCAATAGTGAGGCATGCTTTCCCAAGTATGGTTGGGCTGGTTTTCATGAAATCACTATAGCCAATGAACTCACAAGTCTCTGGTTGGCTCAGTCATAAATGTTGGTAGTGACAGGTGATGAGAATAAAATGAATGTTTATAAGAATTACATGCATCTGAGTATGTATTCATTTTCTGAAATTAATCTTGGAGTTTTTACAACATGTAAGGCTAAACAAATGTCACTTATTTTGAACTTAATACAGTGCATGGAAATGTTTATAAGAATTAAAGGCACTTCAGAGTCTGTCGCGGGGATAGACTATTGACACAATCTGCTTATGCCTTCTGAAACCTGTATTTAGTGATAACAACTGTATGTTGCGCTTTTGAGTTCAGTTGATGAAATCATAACAATGTGTCTGAGAAGAATGAGATTGTTAATTGTGTTTAAAATAAAATATAGGAATAAATGAGCAAAGTACATTAATACTTTATTATAACTGTTAGGATTTGCTAGAACAGTATTCATTACACTGGGTATAACTGATAGATTTTATTTCTCATACCAAGTCCTATTGACTGTTAATGACTGCTTGTAGCTCTGTGAGAAGAATTCTAAGACTGAGTCTGGTTACAGCAAGAAAGGGGGTCACATTTGGCACAAACTGTTTGCCATTGGTGTGGATGATGGGGATAGAAGGTTGTTTGGAACCATATACTGTCTAATCTTTCCAATGAAGCAGAAAGAATCAGCTCTACTAAAGTAAGTTTAAAAATTCCAAAAGTAAATGTCTTGGCTCTCCACTCTGAATGTGCTCATCTTTCTCTGCTTTATGTTTTTCTCATGACCCCACCACTCATCTAGTTGCCTTTCTATCTAGTATAATATTCTAAATTTGGCTTTTAGTGTCCTTATGATCTCTCTTCACTCCTTCTTTGCATATTACATCCCATAAACCCTCGATGCATACCCTTTATTCCAGTTAGTCTGGCTTCCTTGTTGCTCCACAGAGAAATATTGATAATTTTGTTTCTAAGCATTTGCTTAAAACTACCTTATCAGTCTGAAATGCCTGCCCTCCTTCTGTTGTCTATCTTTTAAGATATGGTAACAAGTCCTTTACAGACCATGAAGTCTTGTGGTTACCCTGACCCCTCTCTCCTGACATTCCAATTCTTGATTTCTCAGAAACTGTGAGTTAGCTTCAGAATACAGAAACATCATATCTTTCTGAAGGAAAAAAATAGATAAAATATAAGTAATTGGTTGGTGTTGGAAAGTCTGGAGGAGCATGCTTTAGGCTGAGCTTCTAGAAAGGCTCACTAAATATCACAGAGCCCATCCACCTTAGAAGCTGCTCCCTAGAACCAATCAAAAAGGTAAAGAATCAGGAAAAAAGCCCTAGAACATTTGTTTTTAGGGACATAATATTTTAAATAAAATCCAGGAATCAGGGTGCTACCATCACAACAACTTTTGTCTTAAGATCCATATCAATCTCACTAGAGCACACTGGGCCCCCCCTCACCCCCGCCAAAAAAAAAAAGTGAGCTATGCCCAATATCTTGGCATCCAAGAATATAGTGACTGGATTCAGGAACATGCTGTACAAACACCATTCCTCATGGTCATGGTTGCCAGCAGAAGGCAACAGACACCTGAAAGGAGGCCCCATGTCTACCTTATAGATCTTGCATGAGTAGACACAACTACCTGAACCTAAACCTCAACATTCAGGTGACAGAGCCAGGAAATGTAGCTTTTAGCTTTCTACCACCTACAATACAGGAAGACACACACAATAAAAAGGGTGGAATGAATGTGTGTACCTGTCTGCCATATTTGTCATATCCATCACAACTTGTTATATTTTAAAGTTGCAAATGAACTCCTGCTGCCATTTCCCTGTTTAAAACCATCAAAGGTTGCTCTGGCTGGCGTGGCTCAGTGGACTGAGTGCTGGCCTGCGAATCAAAGGGTCACTGGTTCAATTCCCAGTCAGGGCACATGCCTGGGTTGCAGGCCAGATCCCCAGGAGGAGGCACACGAGAGGCAACCACACATTGATGTTTCTCTCCTTCTTTCCCTCCCTTCCCCTCTCTAAAAATAAATAAATAAAATCCATTCAAAGGTTTCTGAATAGCCTACAGCATGAAGCCCTAACTCTGTAGCATGGCATAGAAGGGGTCTGCTGAGCAAAGGGGGCATGGACAGTGCAAATATAAAATAGGGCTTATTATGGAGGAATGGCCAAGGTAGCTTTACTAGCTTTAGGGCACTAGAGTTCCCTCCTCTCTTATTTCACTAAGTGATTGAAAACATGATTTTCTGATATATTTTTGGGATGACTCCTCTGACCCCTTTCCCTCACTTTTATCTGAAGCTTCCCATCCCTATTCTTCTATTGTCCCTGTCATGCCCAATCAGGGTTGTACTCCAAGAAGTTTTTCCTTAGTGAAATTGATGCTTTGTCCTTGAAGCAAGCTTTAGTTGGTTAGTTCCATGAAGTTTTAGGGTCCCTGCTAGCTCAGTACCATCTGCTATTATTGCACTCACCTACATTGCACAGTCAATATTGTACACATCACATTGTCCCTTAAATTCATCCACAGGTTGGATCCTGTGGAATCCCTTCTCATTTTTGGCTGCTTTTCTAGGGTCTCCATAATTCCAGTGAATACCTATTGATGGTTTAGGGTGCTCATATTTTCAGGCATCAGAACTTAGTTGCCTTCCCTTTTTTCCTCCAGCACAGAATCTGGTATCAGATGGATCTTACACCTTGGTGATTTGTGTCTATATATTTGGGTGTTCATTAGAACCCCAAAATTTCTCTTTGTATTGTAGATGTTCTACATGATTTTCTGATTTTAATACACTTTTTTTCCAGTGAGGGAATTAAGGAAAAACAAAGACTATTCCATTACTGTCACCATCTTCTTTAAAAAAAACAAAACAAACAAATGAATAAATAGAAAATTACCCATGACTCCAAATACACCCCTAGTCTTGTTTTTTAAAAAAGGATCTTTGTAAAGTCGTGATGTTATGGAAAATAATGAGTTTACAGGAATCCCTCCAAAACCAGTCAGCACAGTCACTAAGGTGGCATTTTTGGTTTATCTCTCACTTTACCTAAAGGTTCTTTAGCTGAGCCAAACACAGCCCTGCCCACCCACTGCTTTTTCCTGTGGGAAACAGATAATATTTTGGCTTTCTTAAAAAATTTTAGGTGCTTCAGGTGACATTGTTAAAGACAGAGGCTGAACATTATTACCAATGATGTTAATGAATTCTAACAGCTTTTCATCTTCTCATCATTCCTTCCAGATTTAAGGTCTGGGATGGGAAAATTTAGATGCAACTTATTGATCAAGTCTAGGATTGATCCCATGATTTGCTGGCTAGAAGTAGAGAACGAAACTAGTATTCCTATGTCAGTCGTAGATGAGGTAACACTACAGAATAGGTGATTCTTCCACAATAGGAAAGGAGTTGGATATTAGAAAGGGACAAGGAGGGTGGAAGACAAATTTCTACTGCAGTCCATCTGCTTGGCTGATTAAAATCCACTTACTCTTTCTTAAGTCTTAAATCTTATCAGAAGCATGGAGGAAAGAGAGAAAAATAATAATAAAACACAACTATCTTTCATACAACTGAGAAACACTTTCACTGAATGGAGAAAGCTTAAGAGCCTTCAGTTCTTGTTCGACAGTAATGTACAAGATTTCTGGTGATGTTTTAGTATTAGGCAGTCCATGTTGTGAAGTTCAACACCACAAATGTATATTATACAAATTCATGAAAGAAAAAGGAAGAGAAATTTATTATACCACACGGAAAAAAATACAGATAGATTATATCAATTTTTTTCTATAGCTGGTTATGCCACTGTAGTTAATTTTTATGACTCCCCCTCTCTATTACCCATTTAAAGTTTCCCTTGACTTTAGGTAACACCTCATCTAGTTGGGATTCTTTTCTTGCGTGACGTGGTACAAATGAACTATGCCTTCATTTCTGAGGGAACAAAGCTATTGATGATCCTGCCTGTAGAGACTTCCATGAACATTTACCCACTAGTACATATCCCAGGAAAGCCCCTGAATTTATTCCTTTCTCTTCCCTGCTACCCTTTTGCAGCAGAAATATTATTTCATCTCCATGGTACAAAATCATTTTTTGCATGTTCTCACAGGAGCATGAGAAGCCCAAAACATCTAGGAGGCAATTGTAACTTCTGATTTGGTGGCATAATTTTTGTGTTTCCTCACGGAAACATACCTCCATTGAGAAGTAATGCAGCATGGTGGTTTAAGAGTAAACTGAAAGTAAACTGCCTGTATTCAAATTCTAGCTCCATTACTCACCACTTTTTTGCACTGTTTTCTAATGTGCAAAATGTGGGCAATATATTGTAATATTTACTCACAGAGTTGTGATGACTAAATGAGTTATTCCAAGTAAATCATATAGAACAGTACCTGTCCCATGAATGTTTATGAAACATTAGCCATTATCACTAAGCACTAAACATGCAAAGCACAATTAAGAAAGGAAACAAACAAAATCAATGAAGATTACTGGATATAACTGTGCACTTTATACAACCCCTCACCATTCCATGCCTATATACACACTCACATCTTTATTTGTGGACCTGAAAATTACATTAGGAAATGTAATATATGGAAATAAAAATTACTAAGTTCACCATATTGCTTATTCAACGCATATGGCCAGGGTGTCCAACCCTTGGCCCCTGGGCCACATGCAGTCCAGGATGTCTATGAACACAGCCTAACACAAAATCGTAAATTTACTTAGAACCTTTTTTGTGCTCCTCAGTTTTCATTAGTGTTTGTGTATTTAATGTGTGGCCCAAGACAACTCTTCTTCCAGTGTGGCCCAGAGACTCCCAAAGGTTGGATACCCCTGAATGTACTCCAATCTTTTCCTACAACTGCACTGATTTTTACAGAGGTCCAAATCCTTGTTCAGTAAGGCCATCTATTTCTGGGTGATGGGCACTGATATGATCAATGAATCCTATGGGTATTTACCCTTTTCTTCTTTTCTGTAGAAATATTAATTATTATTAATATTTTAATTATTTGATAAAAATGTGTGGATTGTCATAATGATATATTGGACATTATTTAGACTACAAATGACATGTGACAAAATCATTTTGAGCAGAAAATCTTAAACCAGAATAACTTTCTCTTCCAAAGGGTAGGTAAATCATTGCCCCTTCAAAATGGAAAGGTTCAATGTAATCAACCTGCCAACAAGAGGCCAGCTGGTCACTTTGAAATATGATACCCTATCAGGGGCTAGGATTGTTGTTTGTTGCTTCTACAAATTGATGAAGGAAAGTCCTCTGTTCCTGTCAACTCTTGGTTAATGGACCTGGTGTTCCATGTGTGAAATAGCAAATAGGCCTATATATTGTTCACTTATTCAGGACTTGACTATACTCAGAAGAACAGAATCCCAACACCAACTTTGCTTTGTTTATGAGAACACTTGAGTGTTTTAGTTTTCCATTGCTGCCATGAAAAAATTATCATGTCTTAAAACAACACAAATTTATAATCTCATAGTTCTGTAGGTGAGAAGTCTGACATGAGTCTCACGTGGCTAAAAAATTGTCAGCAGGGCTGCACTCTTTTCTAGAGTCTCTGGGGAGAATCTACTTCTTTGCTTATTCAAGGTGTTGACAGAATTAAATTCCTTTGGGTGTAGGACTGAGGTTTCTCCTTCCTTGCCAGTTGTCAGCTGAGGGCTGTTTCAACATTTAGAGGTCCCTGTGTTTCTGAGCTTGTGCTCCAACTTACCCATTTTCGAATATAGCAATTGTGGGTGAAGTTCCTTTGAATTGCTCCTGGCTCTTCTGTTACATGAGTCAGACTCTTCTTCCAGGAAAGGTTCTCAATTTTTCAGGCCTCATATGATTAGATTGGGTCCACCAGGATAATACAAGATAATCGGCCCATCTGAAAACTTTAATCACACCTGTGAAGTTCCTTTTGCTAAGTAACAACACATTCACAGGTTCCAGGGAGTAAGGCCTGAATGTCTCTGGAGGGCCATTATTTTCTATACCATATGCAAACACTGAAATGGTTGGAGAGGAAATCTGACTAATATCTTCACAATTCTCTGCAGTAGGAAACTTTGATGATTATTCACATGGGACACAATGTTATCACACCAATTCTCAAATTTTGCTCCTTCCAATTCCTTCACCATTCAGCAGCAACCACCTAGATCCTTAACTCAGTTCATCAGTCTTTCTGGACAAAGTGGAATAAGAGATGTGCTGGTAAAAGGAGAGTTAAGACATTTCTGAGAAAGTCGTAAAGGTGTATACTTGAAAGAAAATTGCTTCAAGTGTCCTCCATTTGTTGGAAATTGAGGAGAAAAAGAGCATTTGTCAGATTAATAACTCCATACTCAATATCAAAGGCTGTTCTGATTTGTTCTAATAAGGAGACCATGAAAGGAAAAGCACCTGCAGTTAGAGTCATACATTATTAAGCTCACAATAATCCACTGCCATTTTCCAAGGTTCATCTATCCTTGGCAGAATAAACCAAAAAGAAAAAAAAAGAAAAAGAAAAGGTGGGGAGGGTGGCCTGTGAATTAGAATCATCACTCCTGCATTTTTCCACGTATTTGGTAGTGACACTGTTTCCATGATTCTCATAAGGATGTTCTTTCTTTTTTGATTTATTATTTTGGTGGGAAGCAGAAAGTATAGATGCTTCCTTTTGTTCCTTCCTGCCATGACATGCCTCCCTCCATTGGTAAAGGGCACTAAGAGAGAATTATTGCTGAGTATATTTATTTCACCTGTTGCCATGGGTTTTGAGTCCCATTGGTCTACTTACCATAACACAGGTCAAAACCCCAGGTGTTACCCATTCTGACTGTTGGATAACTGTGGTGTCTGAGGACCCATATTTACCTTTCTCAGGGGGTAAATATCCGCAGGTATCTATGGAGAAGGATAGGAAGAAGATTCTAAGAATGCACTTGGGTATTTTTGCAGGATCTTTCCTCAAATGTACACAGTCTTACCTTCGTTCAGTGGTTTCTGTTTCTTTGAACTTGAGTCTAGGAATTGAGTAAAGGATTATGACCACTACAACATGGTGGTAGTAGAATATAGGCTTCTGCTAATTCAGTTATATTCACAAAGTTGAGCTTTAATGAGTATGGCAAAGAAAGTAATATTCACCAATATTCCACCTGGTCTGTCTATTTCCCTGCCCCCTTGTAGTTATGTGGTTCCATATAACTAGCTCTGCTCAATGGGCTGTGAGCAAAAGGTAATGTGTGTAACTTCTGGCCTGAAGCCTTGAAGAGCAGGTATGAGTTCTCCACCGTTTCTTTCCTAACCACAGAAACTGTGAAATCAGATCACAAAGAATGTAGTAGGCTCTGTCTCTAAGTCACAGCATGATCAATAGCCCTAGAGAGTCACTCAGACCAATAGCAGACTTTATGTATATTAGAAATAAACTTTTAAGTGCTAAACCACTGACACTGGGGATCATTTTATTAGCACAGCATATTTAATTCATTGGGGAACCAACCTTTACAAAGAACCTCATGAGCAATCAACCACTAGTAAGGATTTTAGGGATTAGGCCATTCTATTTACCATGATGATACTTCTTTCTGTTATGGTAATCAAGCTCAATCTGCCTCTGCCAGTTAAGTTCTTTGCTTGTTGTTTTTTCTATCCTGGAAACCCTCCATCACATTGAAACTAAGAAACCCCTTTTAACCACAGCAACCTTCCCTTAACATTTCCGGAAGACATGGAAGACATAGAACAGCCACCAAAGTGTTTCTTAAAGGTGTTCTCACTTAAAAAAATTTTTTTTAAACCCATTTCTATCTATCTTAGTGCTTCAGTGAAGAGAGTTTTTTCTACCTTCCTTCTCTTCCCTTCCTCTTAAGGACTTAGGAAGTGAGTAGGTAAATTTTGATTGATCTATTTCAGACTTCCTATATCTCCCAAATTCAAAGTCCTTTATCTACAGTAGGCCCAAATATTTCTGGTATCTCAATTTTATTTAGTGAGGGTCAGCACTGAACACAAGTGTGCATTAACCAGTTATATAAACTATTATTGCTCATATCATCAAGCACACAAAAACAGAGATGTTTGGTAAATTCATCCATATTGATAAATTCAATCCCATCTAAAGTTATGTTTCTTCCAATCTGATGAGGACATTTTAAATTTATCCCCACATGCATTCTAAAGACTTTTGCACATATAAATTAACAAAGTCCTGCAATTCTTCTGGGGTAAGTTCTCTCTTCCTTGGTTTCATTTATTGTTTCCTTCTGTGATGTAACTTAATTACATCTTTGGAGTAAAGAAGGGGTTGAGGACAGAAGTAGAGGTTAGATCAAAAGGGAAGCTGGCTTGTAGTGGTAGGGTAATTGTCTCTGTCATGGGCTCAGGAAGGTTGTTTCTAAAGGTGTGGGAAGTTCAGTAACAGGTAGCGTTCCTTGATAACAAGACATTTTCAAATCCTGCCACATATACCTAATCCAGTGTTTCAGTGGCCTCTTCTTTCCTAAACAGAGGCTCAACTTAAAGAAGCATTACAAGTTGGTTAATTCAACAGATGTCACAATTTGGCAATCTGAAGGGGGAAAAAACAACTCTCTAATAAATTTGTTTTTTACTTCTGTAAATCCTAAAGATGCAGCTGAATAGAGATTTTTTTCATACTGTCCATAGAAAGCCTGATAAATTAGAAATCTAAGTGCATTATTTTCTTTTAAAAAAATCATCAAATGCCAAGGTAAGCAACTCCCTTACCCTATAGTTTTTGAATTAGCAGCAACAGTCTTTCAAGCTCTTTGCCTTCCGTGAGTACTTTATTCCAGATGACTAAAGGTAATACTTTAACTATTTTGCTGCGGTATGCCATTAACTAGAATTCTATCCTAGAATCCTAATGGAACATTCATTGCTCTCTGCCTTACCTAGGCTAAATACCCAGTCCAAATATTACTGACGATGTGTTAATTACAATGTGCTTACTGTGTTCCAGGAACTGTTCTGAGCCATTTTCATACATTAACTCTTTAAGTATTTGAATAACCTACTGAGAACAGCACTATATTTATCCATGCTTAAAAATGAGAACCTGACACACATAGAGACTAGTTCACATACTTTGTAAGGGTCAAAGCTAGAAATTTAAATGCAGGCAGTCTGGTTCTTAGTCCACATTTTTAACCACTGTGCTTTGTCGTCTTTCAATTTGAAAGTGGATTTTTATCAGTTGGTACAAGAAATAGAAACTAATTTTTGCTATCTTAACAAAGAAGTTTGTCAGAATTGACAGAAGCAGGCTAGAAGACCAATCTCGAAAAACAAGCAGGAACAGAGGTCCCTATCATGGGCAAAGGAGAAGGAAGCAGACTAACCATCTGTAGGGAAACAGTCTGGCTAGGACTGTTGCCATCGCGGCTATCATCATGATAGAATTCTAACCACTCCATCATCATATTGCCACTTATTCAAATGTCAAAGTCCAGGGCAGAAGCATCTGATCTGCTGAGTTCTTTCACCTGTTTGCTCTATAATTGCCAAGGAATGAATGGAGATACAGAGGGTTAGATATTTTGGGCTTCCCTTGTGGGAAAGAGGTGAAGTTCAGCTTCACGATGAGACTAAATGCAATGATGAAATCTTACAATTAGTAAAAAGGTTGTTAGACAGACATCAAAATGCTAACTGTTCACTGCAATTTATAAAGATCTAAAGAGATTATAATCCTACAATCTTATTTGTGCCTAAATATGCAAGGAACCAAGGAATAGATATTGCTCAGCCCTCCCACCCTCCAAATCTCTCCCAGTTCCATGGTGTAGTTGGATAGACTTCAGTGAAGAGAGGTAAACCAACTATCCCCACCCGCATCCCTGAAACACAGAAGTCTGGATACAAATTTTAGGCTTAGTTCATTTAATGAGACTATTTTTTCCCAATGACTTTGCAAACCCAGAACACACCCTAGACTATTCTAAACTTGAAGCTATTATTACATCCTTTTGTGGTATTGGTTACCCACAGTCTAGTGGTCCCAGCCCAAGCCCCAAATCATCTAGCCCATCTGGCTTTCAGACAAAATCTGATGTACTAGGTGGCAACTAGCTTTCAAGAATCCCTGGGTTGCTAAAGATGTTAGAATAGGTTAATTGCTTAGATTCCAAGCACTTTCTTCCTATCCACACCAATCAACCTGGAAGCCCTATAAAAAGGCACATCAAGACAATAGTCATAGGTATTGCTGTAGGCAGATAAAATAGGAAAATAATTGAGAGTTTCTTTCCACAATTGTCTTAGAGAACTCTTGCAAACACCTGTGGCTACTCACAACTTTGGTCCAGTTCTCCCCAGGAGTAAAATCAGGACAGCGGAAAAGCTGTCCCTGTGAAGAGCTGATATAAACAGGTATGAACTCAAACTTGAGCTTTTGCTTCCCCACCCTTCCCATTCTTGTCTATTTCTAAAGTTGCTTTTCTCCATAAGAGATAGGCAAAGTGCTGAAGTAATTAGTTGTTTATAGGGCGAGGAGTTATTAACTGTGTTTCTCAATGGCTGGCCTCTTTACTCTAGGGCTCAAACACCTCTTACCTTATAAATTCCCTGGGACTCCCACAGACTTGGGGTTGACTTTGCACGAAACACTGCCATTGATGACAGTTAACTACAACACCTGTAGGGTCTAGAAACCTCCTGGTGACAGTATTTTAACTTGAATATAAAACAGGCTAGATTGTGAGTAGAGAGAAAGAAAAGGCAGCTCCACTTAAAACACTTTCCAAATTACTCCATCTCCAGAGTGGTGCCCTCCTTATTTTTCAGTTTCTTTATTAATAGCCTTCCTGCTTGCCTGTATCTGCAGACCCTACAAAGAACTCTCCATGTCAACATCTGTATTCAGTCTCCCCAGTGCCCAAATGCAGATGTAAGGACGGGGCTCATGAAACTTATACCAGCTTACTGACCTAATGTACAGAGTTCTTCATTCATACATATCAATAAATAGCCACTAGATACATGACTAAAATCTATAATAGAAAATGAAGGTACAAGGTAAACAGGAAGAGCTGACCATTGATGAAACAGAGATGATAAAGGGAGCAGAATAGAATTTTATATATGTTTGAAAAGTTTATTGCACCCATAAAAATATGCAATAAAAATAAAGAGGGAGCTAGGGAATCTAATTATTAACTTAAAAATTAATAAACCAGTTAATAATAAAATGGACACGGTTAAAGATCAAGTTTGGTATTTAAAAGGTAAAAATCAAGGGAATCAATTAAAATACAGAAAAGCAAAAATTAAAAGATGGGAAATCTCACAGAAAAGTTGAGACTTAGTGAACTGAGGTCTACCATACAAATAAAATAATTTCTAAAAAGAGTAAAGAGAGAAAAATATAATCAAAGAATAATAGAAGCATAGTTTCCGGAGCCAAAGAGAGGCACACTAGCAATAATGAGTATATTTCCAAGGGTTTCTTTTGTCTCCTCATTGCTAATATACCTTATTCTTATTTTCTGCTCCCTTAATTGTCTGTTTATCCTGTGGTCACTTCTGTTTATTCCCTTAATGTGAGCAAAATATATTTTAAAAGATCCACTGAGAACTTCTAGTTCCAATTTTGATGAAGTAGCTGGTATTGGGTTTATACTCTTGCCTTAAACAACTAGTCAGCAACTAGCTGGACAATAACCTGGACAAATACATGTAAAACCTTTTGTCTGCAGGCATTGGAGAACAACCAGGATAGAAATAAAATTCAGAAAAGAAGAAATGCCCATGAGGTGAACCCATCATTTGTACTTTTTCCCTGAAGGCATTTCTCAAATTGAGGTGCAGAGGGCTCAAGCAGAGAGTGGTAGTCTATTAGGGCAGAAAAGACATAAATCAGAATTTAGACCTGCCAAGAGAATTGGCAATTGAGGGATTGGGTCACAGGTAAGGAGAGACCTGCAGATGAGTCCCAGAAATTTAAATAAAATATCCTTTCTTCCTTGGACAATTTCTAATCTATTCACGCATAGGGAGACACCCTGGAAGAAAAATCGCAGGTTGGGAGATAAAGGATGGGATTCTGACACAGACAGAAAGGAGATATTTGGGTGAATCCCATAGACTTTCAGTCAAAATCAAAGGACAGCCATGTCCCAGTACTAAGTGTCAAATGTTTGGAGTCATAGATACACCCTAAGAGTAGTGCAAAACTGAGGTTAACCTGCCTAGCAAATCCTAAAATTAAGCTTCTGCAGAATAAAATTACTCCTCCTGTAATATTTTCTTTAACTTTTAAATCAATTGTATTAAGATGTAAGTATATACAATAAGGCATTTTACCAACATATTAATTATAAAGTCTTACAAGTTTTGACAAATGTTTAAATCCACATGACTCCATGCTAATAAGAATGTAGATATTTTCTATTGCTCCAATATTTCTTTTATGACTTATTGCAGAAAATGACACCTACTGTTTTTTTCTTTTCTGGACCCAGTAAACCACTAGTCTGATTTTCACCTATAGATAAGTTTTGCCTGTTCTTTTCTATCGTTTTGTGTCTGGCTTCTTTTTGCTCAGCACAATGTTTTTGAGGTCATATATATTGTTGTGAATATCAGAAGTTCGTTACTTTTTATTGCTAAGTAGTGTTTATCATATAAGTATACTATAATCATTTATCAGTAGACTTTAGGTTGCTTTTGTATTTTTGCAATTATGAATAAAGCAAACAATATAAACACTAATGTATAATCTTTTTGCAGACATATATTTTCATTTCTTTTATATAAATATTTAGTAGTGGAATTTCTTGGTCATAGGGTAGATATGTAGGTTTAACTAAACAAGAAAATGACAGACTGTTTTTCAAAATGGTTGTGCCATTATACACTGCCACTAGCAATGTGTGAGAATTCCAGTTGTTCCATATCCTTGTCAACTCTTAGGGTTGTCAGACTTTTAAATTTTAGTGACTTTAATGAATGTGGAATATTATTCCATTAGGTTTTTCATTTGCATTGCCCTGATGACTAATACTGATTATTTTTTAAGTGTTATTGGCCATTGCATATCTTCCTTTGTGAAGGTCTGTTCACACATTTAGCCCATGTTTTAAAGACAAACTATGTTCTTAATATTGAGTTGTAAGATTACACTCTGAATAGAAGTCCTTCATCAGATATTATATATTGCAAATATATACTTACAGCCCTAGCTGGTATGGCTCAGTGGATTGAGTACCAGCCTGCAAACCAAAGGGTTGCTGGTTCGATTCCCAAAGTAGGGCACGTGCCTTTGTTGCAGGCCAGGTCCCCAGCAAGGGGTGTGAGAAATGAAACCACACAGTGATGTTTCCCTCTCTCCTTCTCTTCCCCTCTCTAAAAATAAATAAATAAAACCTAAAGAAAAAAATATTCTTCTAGTGTGTGGCTTATCTTTTAATTTTCTTAATGGAACCTTTTGAAGAGCAGATTTTAATTTTGATGGAGTAATATAAATAAATTTTTCTTTTTTATCATTTCTTTGTGTTCCACCTAAAAACCTTTTGCCTAAACTTAGGTCACCAAAATTTTCTCCTTTTTTTTTCTGTAGGTATTATCATTTTACCTCTTTTATTTTCATGATCCATTTTGATTAAATATTAGTTTATGTTGGGAGATAAAGGCTGGATTTCATTTCTACCCAAACAGATATCTACTTGTTACAATACCATCTATTAAAATAATTATCATTTCCCCATTGAATTACCTGTTGCAAATCAATTTGATATATAAATTCTTCCCAGGAAATTTTCAGTGTTCCACTTGGTACTATTTTACAGTTTCAATTAATTTCCTTATTATGATTATCGTTTTATATAAATTACTGAGCTTTTTTTCCCTCACCTGAGGATATATTTTTAATGATTTTAGGGGAAGAAGGAGAAGAAGAGAGAGAGAGTTGAGAGTAACATTTATTTGTTACTTCTCATATGTGTCACAACCAGGAATTGAAGCCGCAACCCAGGATTGTGCCCTAACTGGGTATTGAACCTGCAACCTTTTTTTGGTGTATAGGACGATGCTCCAGCCAACTGAGCCACCAGGCCAGGATAATTCTTGAGCATTTATTATAAAAGTGTTTTCAATCATCTGCTAGTTATATCATTTTTCTTATTTCTGAGTTTGCTTTGTTAACTGATTTTTCTCCTGACTATGGGTTGCATTATCCTGCTTCTTGGTATGTCTGTTAAATTATGATTGGATACTAGGCATTGTGATTTTTATGTGTTGAATATCTGAAACTTGTTAGCATTAAAGAGCATATATTCTTTTGTCTGGGGGTGGGGGCAGGTAATTAAGTTGACCAGCTTGATCTGTTTGAGGTTTTCAAAAGAATTTTGCATGTGCAAGCCTATAGTAACCTTTAATTTACCTACTAGTGAGATATAACTCTTTGGGATCTCTACTTAATATCTGCAGTGTATGAGGTCTCTTCATTATCATTGGTCATAATTTGAATTTCACCAAGCCCTATGTAAATTCTGGAAGACTTTTCGCTTATTTTTGTTTTTATCCTTTTAGTTTTGATAACCTAAAAGCTGTCATTTTCCCAGCCACATGGAGTTTCACTAAATACATGTATGGTTGGTATTCAGCTGAGAAATTTATAATATCCCTACAAATATTTCTGAATTACTTCTTCTGCTAGCTCTCTCCTCTGCAATATGAGAACAGTTGGTGTGATATCAATGTAATCTGGCAGCCAAGGCAAGTAGATTGGAATGTGCATGTATGAACAATGACAGCTTCACTGTATTAGTCAGTGGAGGCAGTAGATGCCATTGACTGAGCATGTGTACTGTGTGACCATCACATTCAAAATGATGTCCTGCAACTTCTAGCCACCTTGGCCTCCCAGAGATTCTATTTATGTCTTCCCAACTCACCAAAACCACCTTTATCTGCTTGAGTTTCTTTTCCTAGTGCAAAAGTCTGAAAGTCTTTTTCTGGAAAAAGGTTAGGGTGACTGGATTATAAGAGACAAGCAGGACATAATATCAGGTTTAATATACATGAGGTCTGTCCGGAAAAAGTCCAGCCATTGTTAATATAATGAGAATGGTTTGTGCGACATCAGTGTAACTTGACAGCCAAGGAGAGTAGTGTGGAATGAGCATGTGTGAACAATGATGACTTCATTGTACTAGTTAGTGGGAATAGTACATGCTGTTGAGTGAGCATGTGTACTGGTTGGCCATCACATTCAAAATAACTAAGTGAGTAGAGCAATGAATGTGCATCAAAGTTTGCATTAAGCTTGAATATTCTTCCACAGAAAATATTCAGATGATTCAGAAGGCTGCAGCTACAGGCAGCTGGTGATTGGCAGCTTCATCATGACAATGTGCCCACTCATGCATCACATCTCGTGCAGAGTGTTTCAATGAAACATCAAATAACCCAGGTAACTCAGCCCCTTTACAGCCCAGATTTGGTGCCCTGTGACTTCTGGATCTTACTAAAACTAAAATCACATTTGAAAAGTAAGAGATTTCAAACCATTGATGAGATTCAGGAAAATATAAGGTAGCAGCTTATGGTGAGTGGGAGAACTGTGTGAGATCCCAAGGTGTCTACTTTGAAGGGGCCTGAGGCATCGTTGTCTTCTGTACAATGTTTCTTGTATCTTCTTCAGTAAATGTCTCTATTTTTCCTAGCACATGGCTGGATACTTTAAGAACAGGCCCAAGTATGTGCTTGGTGTGCCAGAAGTGAGGATACATAATTAAACAGATGCAATAATTACAAAAATAACAACTGAAAATTTTCAAAACTAAAGAAAGACCTCAACCTCCAGATTTTTAAAAGTCAGGCATAATAAAAAATAAATAAAAATTCATGTCTAGGCATATAGTAGTCAAAATGCTTAAAATTAAAAAGAAGGATCTCTTAAAACGTATAAAGAAAAATGACCACCTAGAAGGGAACATAGGCAGGAAACTCTCAGATATCCCACACAGCAATATTTTTACCAATATGTCCTCTAAAGCAAGGGACATAAAGGAAAGAATAAGCAAGTGGGACTTCATCAAAATAAGAAGCTTCTACATAGCTAAAGAAAACATCAGGAAAACAAAAAGGGAACCAACTGTATGGGAAAATATATTTGCCAATGATACATCAGATAGGGGTTTGATCTTCAAAATACATAAAAAACTCACATGTCTCCACTCCAGGAAGACAAAAAATCCAATTAAAAAATGGGCAAAGGATCTGAACAGACACTTCTCCAAGGAGAAGATATAGGGGGCCCAGAGACATATGAAAGGATGCTTAGCATCACTAGCCATCAGAGAAATGCAAATTAAAACCACAATGAGATACCACTTCACACTGATCAGAATCACCGTCATAAACAGATCAACAAATAATGGGTGCTGGAGAGGCTGTTGAGAAAAGGGAACCCTAGTCCACTGTTGGTGGGAATGCAGACTGGTGCAGCCACTGTGGAAAACAGTGTGGAATTTCCACCAAAAGCTGAAAATGGAACTGCCTTTTGACCCAGTGATTCCACTGCTGGGATTATACCCTAAGAATCCCAAAATGTCAATTCAAAAGAACCTATGCACCCCAATGTTCATAGCAGCACAATTTATAATAGCCAAGAGGTGGAAGCAACCCAAGTACTCAACAGTAAATGAGTGGATCAAAAAACTATGGTACATTTATAAAATGGAATACCACACAGCAGCAAGAAAGAAAAAGCTACTACCCTTTGTGACAGCATGGATGGAACCGGAGAGCATTATGCTAAGTGAAATAAGCCAGGGGGCAAAAGACAAATACCATGTGATCTTACCTATAAGTGGAACCTAACCAACAAAACAAACAAGCAAGGAAAATATAACCAGAAACATTGAAAGAAAAAAGAAACCAACAGAATCAAGAGGGAAGGGGAGGGAGGGAAGAGGGAAGGGAATGGTCAAGCCATGGAACATGTATAAAGGACCCATGGACAAAGCCAAAATGGGAGGGAGGGAGAGGAGAGGGGCAGGTGAAAGTGGTGGCGGGAAGGTGGAGACAAATGTATTTGAATAATAAAAAATAAATAACTAAGTAAGTAAGTAAGTAAGTACTGGGGATGTAAGGTATAGCAGGCTGATAGTAAACACTGTTGTTATACTTGAAAGCTATTAAAGTAAATCCTAACCGTTTTCATCACCAAAAAAACCTTTTCTCCTTTTTTTTTTGTATCTATATGAGAAGATGAATGTTAATCAAACTTACTGTGGTAGACATTTCACACAAATTATAAGTCATTTTGCTGTATACCTTAAACTTATGTAGTGCTGTATGTCAATTATACTGGATAAAACTGGAAAAAATTTTTAAAAATAGAAAAAATGACAAATAAGAGCTGGAACAAAAAGGAGCTCCAGATTGCTGATTTTTTAACATGAAATATAAAAGCAAAAGTCACATGGAATGACGTATTTGAAGTGCTGAAACAAATAAATAAAACTTCCAACTTTGAACCACATGCTCCATTAAAATTATCCTTTAAAAATATGGACAAAATACAGATGTTTTAACACAAAATACTGAAAGAATTTGTTTTCGGTAGACCTATACCATGTAAATATTGAGGAAAAATAAAAGGCAAAAAACATGTTTGGCTGTCTAGAAGCCCAAAACATGCGGAAACAATAAAGAGCATTAAAGAGGATAAATAAGCAGGCAAATATAAATTAATACTGACTTTTAAAAACAACAGTAACAAAAATGTGGTATCAGACTTCAAACATATATAAAAGCAAAGTATTGGCCAACAACAGCACAAAGAAAGTAAAAGGGAATCCATGAAGCTAAATTGTTAAAAGTTTATAGCATTCTTGGAAAAGTGGTGTAATTATTAATTTAAATACACTGTAATAAATTAAGTATAAATATTAAAAACTTCACATAAAAGAACAATAGAAGAAACAATTAAATAAGCAAAAAGAGGAGAAAAGTACAAATAAACTTGATTGATTTAAAAGGGAGGAAGAGGGAATCAAGATGGCAGAGGAGTGGAAGTCACACTGACCTCCTCCCAGGACCAACCTGGAATTACAACTAAATTGTGGAGAAATCACCTGGAACAAACAACTGAACAAGAGCAAGAGAGGAGCTTTGTAACCTCAGAGACAGAAGAATTGGCTTTAGCACAATCTAACTGGTAAGGAGTGCGGTAGAGACCTGAGAAGGCGGGCAGGGTGCCCACGGGCGGCAGCACCAGAAGGATATTGAAATGGCCTGTTGGATCCCCCTGAGAAGAGTGAGGTCTAAACCAAAAGTGGGGATCTCTAACCTACCAACACCTGAGTCCCAAAAGTACACAGATAACAGCCAGTTGCAAAAAGCGGCAGGGTTGCTCTCTGCCAGAGACAGGCAGCTGGAGGTGCAAAGAACTGTTCAAAGGGCCAATGCATAAATTTTTATCTGCAGTTACTTATCCTGGTCTCTGGAAAAGTCAGGGGCAGAGTGGGCTACAGACACCTGAGGGGAGACTGGGGAAGGAAGCTTTGTGGAGAGAACTGAGAGAGTAGCCAGCGGGATCTTGGTGGTGAACTTATCTCCCATGCGGAGGCAGCCATCTTGGTCAGGCAGAGATCATGCCCCGGAGTGGCACCAGCGTCAAAGGACCCAATAGCCCCACCCCCAGGTGGGATTCCACCCTGCCCTGTGCTGTCTAAACTGCCTGCTGAGTGCAGAGTGGCAGCCACAGACAGTAGATCCCTGGCTAAAGGGGGCGCAGAGAGGTCTGGAGACATTCGAGGAGAGACTGGGGACAGAAGCTTTGGGGAGGGAACTGAGAGAGTAGCCAGCAGGTTCCCAGTGCAGACTCCTCCCCCAAATGCGCCAGTGTCAGAGGACCCAATAACCCCGCCCCCCGCAGGGACTCCGTCCTGCCCTGAGCTGTCTAAGGTGGCCTGCTGAGTGCAGAGTGACTAGATTAACAGCTGAAGGAAATAGCCACAGACAGTAGATTCCTGGAGGTCTCAAACAGACTGCCTAAGGTCAGACAGGGTCAACATCTGACATCATCAAAGGGCAGATCCAGAAAGTAAAAACAGCGATCTCCATCCATAGAAGTTCACACCACAAAGTCAGGAAATCAAGACAGATCAACTTAAGAATCAGAAGCAAAAAAGAAGTCTCACAAATAATGGGAAGACAAAGAAATATGCCCCACTCGAAGGGAAAGGAGGAATCCCCAAAAAGACAACTAAAAGAAATAGAGGGAAGTAAACTATCAGATATTGAGTTCCAAACAATGGTTCTATGGAAGCTCAATGAGCTTTGTGAGCTCAGAGAGAATTACAAAAAACTACAGGGAAACTACAAGGAACTTACTGCAAACTATATCAGCATGAAGAAGGACATAGAAACTATCCATAAGAGACAAGAGGAAATGAAGAATACAATTTCTGAATTGAAGAACACAGTAGAAGAAATGAAAAGCAGGCTCAATGGAGCTGAGGACTGAATCAACAAGCTGGAGGACAAGGTAGAAAAAAGCTCCCAGAAAAAGCAAGAAAATGAAAAAAGACTCAAAAGGAATGAAGAGGCATTGAGGGAAAAGCAGGACAACCTGAAACGTAATAATACCTGTAAAATAGGGATACCAGAAGTAGAAGAGGATGAGGAAGGGATAGAGAACCTGTTTGAAAAAGTCATGATGGAAAAAGTCACACAAGTCCAGGAAGCACAGAGGGTCCCGTTCAAGAACTCACTAAGGCCCACTCCAAGACACATCATCATTAAAATGGCAAATAGCAAAGACAAACAGGGAATCCTAAGCAAGCAAGGGAGAAAGAGGTAATAACATATAAGGGAGCCCCAATATGGCTAGCATCTGACTTGTCAACAGAAACACTGCAAGCCAGAAGGGAATGGCAAGAAATATTCCAAGTATTGAAAAGCAAAGGCCTGCAACCCAGACTGCTCTACCCAGCAAGGCTCTCAATTAAAATGGAAGACGAAATAAGGAGTTTCCCAGACAAAGGACGGCTAAAAGACTACACCTCCACCAAACCAGCACTGCAAAATATGCCAGAGGGACTGCTTTAAGATGAAGAAAAAGTTTCTATGAATACCCAGTTCCCTTCAGAGGTGCCAAAACTTGATATTACCAATATTTTTAATACTCATTAATCTGATTGTGACAATGATGTTATTTTAATTGTTCCTTTACTGTTCGTTGAAACTAAACCTGTTTTGGTATATTTCTTGCCTATTTCTATTATTTTAAAAAGCTTTAAATGACTTTTTGGTAGTTTTTATACATTTATTGATTAAAGGTTTGTAGAACTTTTTTTTCCAAAAAGACCCCCCAAAAACCTATTAACCATGTTTTAGATGTGTTGCAAATACTTTTCTATTCTATTCCTTGTCCTTTAACTTTTTTATATGTATATTACTATATAGTTAAATATTTAATATAGTCATATTGTTAATATTTATTTTATAGCTTACTTCAGGTCATGAAAAATATTAGTTCTATTTTCTTCTAAAACTCCTTAGATTCTACATATTGATTTTTAACACACCTCAATATTTCTTGTATAATGTGTGAAATAGGGCTCTATATTTGTTTTATTTCAAGTAATAGTGGTCCATGCACTTTATTTGTTGAATAAGCCTTATTTTCCCCATTGATTTGAAATATCAATTTAATCATATATTGTTAGACAGATATATATGTTTGTCTCTAGAATGCTCATTATATTTCATTGATCTAGTTGATAATTTCTGTGCTGGTGTCATGTTGCTTTAATTGCTGAGACTTTATTTTGGATTTAAATTTTTTTAATATTTTACAATTAACTTTGACATTTAAAAAATAATTAAAATCAATTTGCATTTAAGAAAGAAAGAAAGAGAGAGAGATGGAACTCCTATTTTTTTGTGACAACACGGATGGAACTGGAGAATATTAAGCTAAGTGAAATAAGCCAGTTGATGAAAGACAAATACCATATGATCTCACCTATAAGTGGACTCTATTCAACAAAATAAACTAATGTACAAAATAAACCACAGGCATGGAAACATGGAACAGACTGAAAGTGACCAGAGGGTATGGGGAAAGAGGACAATGATGGAAAGAAGGGGAAGGGACTAGACAAAGAACATGTATGAATGACTCATGGACATGGATAACAGAGTGGGAATTGACTATGGGAGTGGGGGGTGGGGGTCGAATGGGTGGAGGGGGGTAAATGGGTAAAAATTGAGACAACTGTAATAGAATAAATATGATTTATACATTTACAAAAATAAATTAATTAAAACAATAAAAAGTAAAAGGGAGAAAGAAAACAATAAAAGCAAAGAACATTATGGAACAAATAGAACGTACCAAAAAAAAAAGAACACCCAAAAAGGAAGGTTTAAAGTTGACTGGACCAGTAATATTAAATATAAATCATTTAAGGAGTATATTATAAATGCAAAGCATTATAAACTTTAATTAAAAGAAAACATTTGTCACAATAGATAAACAAATAAACCTCAACGATATGCCTTTTATATATGATACTTTTCATTAACAGCCACTGAAAATTGAAAATAAAATATTCTATGTAATCACTAACACAAAGAAAGCTCATACGAATATATTAATATTAAGTAAAGTAGATGTTGAGGCAAGAAACATTATAAAATATAAAGAGGTACATTTTGTAATTATAAAAAGGCCAACTCAATAGAATGCTTGAGTTGGTAAAATATTGCTTAATTTGTGTGCACTCAATAACACAGTTTCAATATCTATAAAGTCAAAATTGACAGAACTAAAAAGAAAGGAAGATACATATACAATGATGGCTGGGGATTTTAACATACCCTTCTAAATAACTCATTAAAGACTGCCTAAGGTCAGATTGAGTCAACAGCTAACATCATCAGAGGCAGATCCAGAAGGAAAAAAAAGTGGTCTTCTACCATAGAAATTCACACCAAAAAGTCAGGAAGTCAAGAGAGATCAATTTAAAAAGCAGAAGCAAAAAAGAAGAGTCTCATAAATAATGAGAAGAAAAAGAAACACCCCCCAAGTCAAAGGGAAAGGAGGAAACCCCCAAAAGAGAACTAAATGAAATATAGGCAAGTAAATGATCAGATATTGATTTCAAAATAATGGTTCTAAGGAAACTCCGTGAGCTCAAAGAGAATTACCAAAAATTACAGGGAAACTATGAGGAACTTATTACAAACTATATAAGCATGAACAAGACATAGACATTATCAATAACAGGCAATAGGAAATGAAGAATACAATTTCTGAATTGAAGAACACAGCAGAAGGAATCAAAAACAGGCTAGATGAAGCGGAGGATCGAATTAGTGAGCTGGAGGACAAGGTAGAGAAAAGCTCCCAGAAAGAATAAGAAATTGAAAAAAGACTCAAAAAGAATGAAGAGGTGTTGTGGGAAATGCAGAACAACCTTAAATGTAATAATATCTGTATAATAGGGATACCAGAAGGAGAAGAGGAATAAGGGATAGAGAAACTGTTTGAAAAAGTCATGCTGGAAAATTTCCCTAATTGGAAGAGAAAAAAAGTCACACAAGTCCAGGAAGCAGAGAGGGTCCCATTGAAGAGGAACCCAATGAGGCCCACACCAAGACATATCATCATTAAAATGGCAAATATCAAAGACAAACAGAGAATCCTAAAGGAAGCAAAGGAGAAACAGGTAGTAACATACAAGGGGGCCCCAATACTGCTAGCAACAGAAACACTACAAGTCAGAAGGGAATGACAAGAAATATTCCAAGTAATGAAAAACAAGGGCCTGCAGCCAAGCCTACTCTACCCATCAAGGCTCTCAATGAAAATGGAAAGCAAAGTAAGGAGTTTTCCAGACAAAAGAAGGCTAAAAGAATATACCTCCGCCAAACCAGCACTACAAGATATGCTCAAAGGACTGGTTTAAGAAGATGAAGAAAAAGAGTGAGAAAGAGAGGATCACAGATACAAAACTAAAAAGTAAATAAGTACCTATCAAAAATAACTTTAAAAGTAAATGGATTAAATGCCCCAATCAAAAGATATAGGATAGCTGAATTGATGAATCAATGAAACATGACCCTCATATATGCTGCCTACAAGAGACCCAACTCAGAACAAAGGACCTACACAGACTGAAAGTAAAGTGATGGAAAAAAATATCCAAGCAAATGGACAGGGACAAAAAGCAGGGGTAGCAATACTTATGTCAGACAAAGTAAATTTCAAAACAAATGCCATAAAAAGAGACCCAGAAGGACCATTCACAATACTCAAAGGAAAAATCCATCAAGAAGACATAAACATTGTAAACATATATGTACCCAACATAGGAGCACCCCAATATATAAGGAAAATCTTGGAGGACTTCATGAAAGATATAGACAGTAACACACTGATAGTAGGGGATTTTAACAGCCCACTGTTAAAAATGGATAGATCTTCCAAACAAAACATCAACAAGGATATTGTGGAACTGAACAACACATTAGAGCAAATGGACTTAACTGACATATATAGAACCTTTCATTCCAAAGAAGCAAAATACACATTCTTTTCAAATGCACATAGAACATTTTCAAAGATAGACCACATGATAAGACACTAAACAAGCCTCAACAAATTCAGGAAAATAGAAATCATAACAAGCATTTTCTTGGACCACAATGGCTTGAAACCAGAAACCAACTTCAAGGGAAAAACTCAAAAACATTCAAACTCATGGAGGCTGAATAGCACGCTATTAAACAATGAATGGGTCAATAATGAGATCATAGAGATGGGAAAGAAATCATAAAGTTTCTGGAAACAAATGAAAATAAACACACAATAGTCCAAAACTGATGGGACATAGTGAAGGCAGTCCTGAGAGGGAAGTTCATAGCAATACAGACCTACCTAAAAAGGATAGAAACATTTCAAATAAACAATCTAACCCTCCAGCTTCAATAACTAGAGAGAAAGCAAACAAAGCCTAGAGCGAGTAAAAGAAAGGAAATAATCAAGATCAGAACAGAATTGAATGACAAAGAGACTAAAAGAACAATTCAAAGGATCAACAAATCTAGGAGGTGGTTCTTTGAAAAGTTAATCTCTACAAGCCTTTAAGTAGACTCATCAAGAAAAAAAGGGAGAGGACCCAAATAAATAATATCAGAAATGAAAGAGGAGAAATAACAACTAATAACACAGAAATAAAAATGATTGTAAGAAATTACTATGAACAATTACATGCCAAAAAATTTGAAAACCTCGATGAAATAGACAAATTTCTAGAAAAATATAACCTTCCAACAGTGAATGAAGAAGCAGCAGAAAGTCTCAACAGACTGATAACAGCTGGTGAAATTGAAACAGTAATCAAAAACTCCCAGCACACAAAAGCCCTGGACCAGACAGTTTCATGGCAAAATTTTACAAGACATTTAAGGAAGAGCTAACCCCTGACCTTCTCAGACTATATTAAAAATCTAGGAAGAGGAAAGACTCCCAAACTCCTTTTATGAGGCCAGCATCATCCTAATTCCAAAAGAAGATAAAGACACAACCAAGAAGGAAAACTACAGGCCAATATCGCTGATGAACATAGATGCTAAAATCCTCAACAAAATATTGGGAAAACATATCTATCAATACATTCAAAAGATCATCCACCATGTTCAAGTGGGATGCATCCTAGGGATGCAAGGATGATTTGATATTCACAAATCAATAAATGTGTTACATCACATAAACAAAAGGAAAGAAAAAAATCACATGATCATCTCAATAGATGCGGAACAAGCATTTGATAAGGTACAGCACCCATTGATGATAAAAACACTCAGCAGAGTGGGAATAAAGGGGGCATACCTCAACATAATAAAGACCATATATGAAAAACCTACAGCCAACCTCATACTCAAAGGGCAAACACTAAAAGCTTTCCCACTAAGATCGGGAACAAGAAAAGGTTGTCCGCTTTCACCACTTCTATTCAACATAGTATTGGAAGTCCGAGCCACAGTAACCAGACAAGAAAAAGAAATAAAAGACATCCTAATTGGAAAGAAGGAAGTAAAACTATCATTGTTTGTAGATGACATGATAGTGCACATAGAAAACCCCATAGACTCCACCAAAAAACTACTTGACCCAAAATCAATTTGGCAAAACAACAGGATACAAAGTTAATATTCAGAAATTGAAGACATTTTTGTACACAAAAAAATCAAGTATCAGTCAGAAATGAGGAAAAAAAAGTCCCCTTTGCTATAGCAACAAGAAAAATAAAGTACCTAGGAATAAACTTAACCAAGGAGGTAAAAGATCTGTACACAGAAAACTACACAACACTGAAGAAAGAATTTAAAGAAGACACAAATAAATGGGAGCATATACTGTGTTCATGGATTGGAAGGATTCACATCATTAAAGTGTCCATACCACCCAAAGCAATTTATAGATTCAATGCAATCCTTATTAAAATACCAATGACGTATTTCACAGACATAGAACAAACATTTCAAAAATGTATATGGAACCATAAATGACCCTGAATAGCCACAGCAATCCGAGAAAGAAAAACAAAGTAGGAGAGATCACAATACCTGACATCAAACTATATTACAAGGCCACTGTAATCAAAACATCTGGTACTGGAATAAAAACAGACACATAGATCAATGGAACAAAACAGAGAGCCCAGAATAAACCCATGTTGCCATGGTCAATTAATATTCAACAAAGGATGCAGAAGCATAAAATGGAGTAAAAATAGCCTCTTCAACAAATGGTGTTGGGAGAGCTGGACAGCTACATGCAAAAAATTGAAATTTGGCCACCAACTAACACCATATGAAAAATAAACTCAAAATGGATAAAAGACTTAAAGTCGCGACACCATAAAATTCCTAGAAGAGAACATAGGCAGGAAACTCAGATATCCCATGCAGCAATATTTTCACCAAGATGTCCCCGAGAGCAAGGGACATAAAGGAAAGAATAAACAATTGGGACTTCATCAAAATAAGAAGCTTCTGCATGGCTAAAGAAAACATCAGCAAAATGAAAAGGGAGCCAATTATATGGGAAAATATATTTGCCAATGATACTTCAGACAGGGGTTTGATCTTCAAAATATATAATGAACTCGCATGTCTCCACTCCAGGAAGACAAACAATCCAATTAAAAAATGGGCAAAGGACCTGGACAGACAATTCTCAAAGGAAGAATACGCAGGGCCCAGAGACATATGAAAGGATGCTCAGCATCACTAGCCATCAGAGAAATGTAAATTAAAACCACAATGAGATAGTACTTCACACTGATCAGAATGGCCATCATAAATAAAAACAAACAATGGGAGCTGGCAAGATTGTGAAAAAAAGGGAGCCCTAGTACACTGTTGGTGCAAATGCAGACTGGTGAAGCCAGTGTGGATAACAGTGTGGGATTTCCACCAAAAGGTAAAAATGGAACTGCCTTTTGATCCAGCAATTCCACTGCTGGGATTGTACCCTATGAATCCCAAAAATACCAATTCAAAAGAACCTATGCACCCCAATATTCATAGCAGCACAATTTACAATAGCCAAGTGGTAGAAGCAACTTAAGTGCCCATCAGTAAATGAGTGGATCAAAAAACTATGGTACATTTACACAATGGAATACTACACAGTAGAAAGAAAGAGTTACTACCCTTCATGACAGCATGGATGGAACTGCAGAGCATCATGCTAAGTGAAATAAGCCGGAGGGCCAAAGACAAATACCATATGATCTCACCTATAAGTGAAACCTAATCAGCAAAGCAAGCAGGCAAGGAAAAAATGACTAGCAATATTGAAAGAAGAAAGAAGCCGACAGGGACGGGAGGGAGGGAGGAAGGGAGGGAGAGGGGTAACAGGGGGGGAAGGGGAATGATCAAATCAAGGAACAGGTGTGATGGACACATGGATGAAGCCAAGGTGAGGAAGGATTGAGACTGGGAGGTGGTGGAGGGTGGGGCAGCGGAAACTGGTGACAGGTAAATGGAGACAAATATATTGTAACAATAAAAAAAAAATCATAAAAACCTAACCAACAATACAAAGATGCAAGGAAAATATGACCTGCAACACTGAAAGGAAAAGAAATCAACAGAGACAAGAGGGAAGGAGGGATGTGCGGGCAGGGAAAGGGAAGAGGAGGGGAAAGTCAAGGAACATATAGCAAGGACTCATGGACAAAACCAAAGGGGAGAAGCTGAGGGAGGGAAGGAGGGAGGGGGCAAGGGAAAGTGGTGCGGGGGAGGCAGAGACAAATGTATTTAAAAATAAATAAAGAAAGAAAGAAATGCTTGGGGGAAAAAATAAATAACATTATCAATATGAAAAAAAATCAAAAAAAGAGGAAATACTTCCCAACTCATTTTATGAGTAGTCTTTATACGAAAATCTGACAAAGACATAGAAATAAAAGATGTTCATATACTATTATCTCCTAAGAATAACCCCTAAGAAGCAAACATACCAAAAAAAGCAAATATAATCCATTAGTATAAAAAATAATAACCTATCGTAACTAAGTGGAATTTTTTCCAAGAATAAAAAGTTGGTTAACATTTGAAATTAATCAATATAAATAAAAATAACCTTATTTGAGAGAAAAGAGGAACTTATTTATGATTATGTAATAGTTGTGAAAAACATTCGATAGACATCATTTTCCATTTATGATTTTATAAACACAGCAAGTTAAAAATAGAAGGGAATGTCATTAAATTAATGAAGGGTATTCACAAAAACCTATGTTATCATCATACTTAAATAATAACGTAATGAATGCTTTTCTTTGAGTTAGGGAACTGCCAGTTTTATTTAACATTGTAGTGGTTCTCCTTTTATTTAAATATGTGTGAAATCAATTAATATTGGAAAAGAAGAAATAAAAATGTCATTACTCACTGATGACATAACTGTGTGATTAGAAACTCCAAAGAATACAAGTATTTTTAAAAATCTGTTATATATAATAAGTGAATTAAGCAAATTTACTGGATACCAGGAACATACACAAACTCAATTGAATTTTTGTGCATTAGCAAAAATAGTGGAAAATAAAAATCATTTATAATACTACCACAAAACAGAAAATACCTAGGAATTAATCCAGGAAAAAAATGGAGAAGACATCTAAGCTGAACATTACAAAACATTACCAAAAGAAATTTAAGTGGACCTAAATAAATAAAAGAATATATCATGTTCATGAACTGGAAGACTCAATATTAGGATATAAATCTGTCCAAAGTGATCTGTAGATGCAGTACAATCCCAAATTTTTATTTTTAGTAGAAATCAACAAGCATGTTCCAAAATGTACATGGACTATCAAATGACCTAGTATATCTAATGCAATATTCAAAAGGAACAAAGTCAGAATACTTGCACCACTAGACATTATTTATTATAAATATACAGTAATCAATATGGTATTTAAATATAAATAGAGAAATATATCAATGGTAAAGAATACTGAGTCGAGAAACAGTCTTGAATATATGACATACATGGTCAACTCCACTGCCATTCAGAAGGACAAGAGTGTGTTTTTTAAAATTAAATAAATGGTTCTGGATCAGTTGAATAGCTGCATGGAAAAAAAGAAATCTTCGCCCTTATTTCCAAATGTATACAAAAATTTATCTGAGATAGATTATAGGCCTAAAAGTGGAAAATAAAACAATCAAGATTCTGGGCAAAAAGTAATAGAGTATATTCATGATTCTGGGTCAAAGATTTCTTGAACAGGGCACAAAAAGTATCAAATATGAGAAGAAAAAATGATATATTGGACTTCATTAAAATCAAGAATTTTTACTTATTGAAAGGCAATATTATGAAAGTAAAAAAACCAAAAACAAAAAAACAAGCAACTGGTTGGAAGGAAATATTTGGAACATACCTAACAAATGGCTTATATCCTGAATCATGTCACAAACTCCTACAAATAAATAAAAAATCAACAACTCAATTTTTAAAACATGAGAATACAAAACTCAAATACCTCAGAAAAGAAGATATATAAATGACCAATAAGCACATGAGAAAGCTTCATCATCATTAGGTATCAAGAAAAGCAAATTAAACCACAATGTAATACCACTACATACAAATCAAAGTATCTAAAATTAAAAAGAGTATAATATTACCAAGGATATGAAGCATGTAAAGTTCTCTCATAATATTGATAGGTTTATCAACACTGGAGAAAATCTGGCAGTATCTACTAAATGTATGCTAACTCTATAATCTGCAATTCTGTTACTGGGTCTATATGCAACAAAAATGAGTGCTAATGTCTTCCATCTCTCGTGTACAAGAGTGTTCAAAGCAATTTTATGTCTATTTGCAAACTGCAAAGAATCCAAATAGCCATCAATATGTGAATGGGTAAATAAATTGTGGTATATTCATACAATGGAATATTACATAGCTATAAAAAAGAGCAAATTACTGATACACACAACATGGATCAATGTTAGAGACATAATTTTGAGTTAAAGAAATAAGTCACAAAGAACTATGTACTTTTGATTCTAGTTATGTGACATTTAAGACCAGGTAAAAATATATTTTGATATAGGTCAACAGAATGGTTATGCCTGGTGGTGGGATGATGGAAGGAGAGTAGAGGAAGCCTTCCAGAATACTAGAAATATTCTATGTTCTGATTTGGGCTATGGTTAAATGGGTTGGATTCATATGTACCAAGCACATTTAAGACTTGGGCATTTTACCATAGGTAAGTCATACATCAATTTTTAAAAAAAGAGAGGAGGGGAAGACCCACAACTTAACCCCTGATGAAACTTTAGCATACTATGGCTAAACAAAAAAACAAACAAGCAAACAAACAAAAAAAAACCAACCTAGAACCACAACGAGGAAAGACTAGATTATATTAAAAAAAAAAATTAGAAAGACTGATACCAGACCTCATTAGTAACACTGGATGTCAGAATACACTGGAACAATATCTGAGAAGAAAATACCTGAATACTTGGGCTAAAACGAAAAATTTTGAACTTAGAATTCTATAACTAGCCAAACCCATCCAAGTATTGGGGCAAAATATAACCCTTCTGGACAGGCAAGATCATATGTGCTTATAAAATAATACCTCAACATGATCAAATACAATGAAAAATATAACCAGGATAGAGAACATCATGTCGTAAAGAAATAATGAGATTATTCTTAGAAGTGTCAGAATTATGACTCAGAGGAGTGAGGAAGGTAGAAAGAAAGTGGAACAGGAGCCATTAAACCTTGACACTTAATTACATTCCTATTCTATGGGCCCAAGCACCCCACTCAATTTTGCTAAAATAACATTTCTGTAATCATAATATTGTAAACGTGACTTACTGATTTCAATTTTGAACCATCTATTTCATAAAAGAATAGCAAAAAATGAATGAAGTACAGTTACAGAATATAATTGTTACCGTGATAACATAAAAATAATAATATAATTAACAAAACTTGTGAAGTGGAGGGAGAAGAAAAAGTAGAAGATAAAATGAGCTATTGGTCTCAAATTTCATTATATGGAGTCAATAAATGGGGTCTACTGTAATAAATCAAGAATGAAATATTTACATATATTATTTAGTCAGAGGAGCAGCCAGTAGAAAGAACAAAAATATACAATCATTAAAAGTTAGGAGATGAAGTAGAGGAAAGGAGAAGGGGTCAAGAGTGATAAATTGGTCTTTCATATTGGGAGGTGGTCAATAAATAAAGTTTAAATGTGGTGAATCAAAATGCAAATGTATAAGCATATTATTTAACAGCACAATGGTAACCAGAGAAAGAATTATTAAGCCAGTATTCACTGGAAAGATCCCAGAGGGCCTATGACAGCCCCAGAGAATGACAGAGAGGAGAACAGGGGAGAGGTAGTGGTGTGGACTTGGGAGCCAGGGCCTCACACACAGCCTCCATGCCACCAAGACCAAGCCTTGAGGGGAGGGTGGAATGACAGACACCTCATACAGTTTCTCAGGAAAGTTCCCTGAGCCAGCATGTGGGTTAGATGGCAGGAGTGTGACCCAAGCCTGGGAGAGGGACTGAGAACTTCTACCCTCTCCTACCCTTGCCCAATCTGGAGTCAGATGAGCCTGGCCAAGCCCTGGAGGTCTGAGTGCTGAGCAAGGGAACTGTGAACATCCTAGCAGCTGTCACTGGAACAGATGATCATGATCAACACCCAGGGAGATGAGGAACATTTCAGAGGATGTAGTACCAAGGCTGGCCACAGACTACAGCCTCCGTGCCAACTACAATGCTATATGAGTCCCAGAATGTAGATGTCACTCTGGGGAGAAGGGCTCAAAAGTAAGAAGTTCAGAGTTGACTGAGTTTAAATCTGAAATGATGGAGCAAACCCTGAAGTGAGTCTACTAGAACTGATAAGATTGTTTTGTGTTCAAACACAAAGAGGAAAGGAAGTACAGGTTAATGTGTGTCACAAAAAAATAGGAGAATTACTGACTTTTTTTTGCATAATCCAGTATGTGGCTATAGTATTCAAACCCTATATAGTTTTATAATTACAAATAATAGATTATGATATATTGACCTGATGGAATACTATAAAATGTATAGGTACTGTCATAGAACTATGTTAATAGTATATTACACCTTTAAAAAGTTGCATAATGGTATGCATGGTACCAATTATAAAAAATATACATAAGCGTTATACATATCTGCACACGCGCACACAGGCTTTTAACAATGATCAACCCCGAGGATAGTATTTGGGGTGGGTGTGTGCTAAAACAGGGTACTTTTGTAAGTATGTGTGGTGACAGATGTTAACTAGACTCATTGTGGTGATTATTTCCCAATATACACAAATATTGGATCATTATGTGTGCACCTGAAGCTAATATAATGTTATGTATCAATTATACCTCAAAAAAGGGTACTTTTACTTTTAAATTATATGTTTCTGTACTGTTTAACTTTTTAAAAAACAGCTAGCAAGCATTACTTACATGCACTTTGAAATAATAGCAGATGTGCATGACACCAAGTAGGCAGTCAATAAATGTTAGCTGCTTTTGCGAGAAGGTGGTGTTCACTGAGTTTCCTATGTTTCAGGAGAGAGATCAGGTTCTTTCACACAAATCATCTCCTCTAATCCTCCCTCGCTGCTAAGTGCCGGAGCTGACATCAGAACCTCACCTCGTGACCCTCAGTTGGTCCTCTTCCTACCACGCTCGCAGCTGCTTCCCGTTCTCCAGCGACACTAGAACCGCAGGTTCTCGGGGCTGCTCTAATTGGGCTCCTGCGCGAAGAGCCACTTTGTGGTCCGCCTACTCCCGGGTGGAGGGAAACCAGAGGAGGAGGACTACAGCCTGGGTGGACAGAGGTGTGTCGATACCCTGCCCAGCGCAATTAGAGGCGGATTAAGACAGACACATTGTCGGAGGCGGGAGTGTTTTGTTTTTGCCGTCTTGTCTGGGATTAGCAGTAATGTATCTGCTGCCGTGATGGACACATCTGCTTTCATTTATTCTGAACCCTGTGAAGCTCGCAGGTCTGGATTAAAGCAAAATCATGCTGAGTGAACATTGCTAATTTAGCCATTTTTCTCTCTCTTCTTTTTCTTCCTTATCTTCAAATTTGAATGTGAATGCAGCAAGAAGCCGTTCCCTTCCAAAAGGATGATTTGGAAAAGGAGCCTCTAATTCATATCGCCTGAAAGGGAGGGGAGACGACGAGGCCTGAACAGGAAGCGGGGACCTCAGAGGTCAGATGTATATGGGGAGGGGAAGAAGAGACAGGAGAGAGAGTTGGGGTGAGAGGGGAGCAGAGGAAATGTGAATTTGCAGGAGCTCCTGTCGTGAATAGACCTGGAACACTTCCCTGCTAGGCAGCAAAAACCATCTCCTCCTGAGACAAAGAAACAGCTCCCTGTGTATTTCAGTCCATAGCCTCCTTCCCCCTCCTAGAGGGTTAGGCTTTTCCTTTCTGTTGTCCCAGTCCTTGAGGCTGTCTCCTCACTCCTTAGCCTCCTCAGTGCTGGGCTCCTTCCCTTGCAAAAGGCCTGTAAGCTCCTCTCACAGCGTTGCTGCACACAGGTGTCTGTTAACAAGTGCACCATCTCATTTCTGAACCCAGGTTCTTCACAACTTTGTTCACTGTATTTCATACGTAGTACAATTGTTTAGCTCAGTTTCTGGTTAACTCATTTTTTGGTGGCTGCCTAAGTTCTGTCTCTCAATGGCTCCCTTCACAGCCTCCAGAATCCCATTTTAGAGATTCTGTTTTTCCTTGGTTTCAGTCCAAAGCCTATTTGTCAAAGCCATGTTCTCAGGCATTCTTGTTGGTCTAGACAAGCTCTTGGGATTTCCCCTTTCTCTGTTTCAGTTTTTTTTTTTTTCTGGACAATATGATCCTTTCTGCTGACCTTGGGTACTTAATTTGCATCAATTCATTCTGCTGATTCCTCTTTGGTTCCTTATATTTTTCTCAATTTCCCTTTCCTTTGAACATATTTGAGACAGCAACATCTTTATTAACCAGGAAGAAACATTACAAAAAAACATTTTTCTTTTTTTGAAGTGTTATAGCCAGATGTAGAAATAATAAATGAGGTCTAGGAATAAATGTAGGATGCCAGATAAAGGGGATTAAGACAATTTAATTTACTTTCAAGACAATTGTTTAAATTTTGAACAATCTTTCAAAGTAAAATAAAAGCAAGCTGAAAGTCCACAGGGTGTCTTGGGACAAAGGGAGGGAGGAGGTGGCAGGGATTAGGTTAAAAGTTAGGAGCACTGAAGAAGAGAACAGAGCTAGGCTCAAACCAGAAAGCAGGTGGTGGCAGGAGGGCCAACCCCTCCCGGAGTCAGAAGAGCTTTGGGCCCTAAAGACAGTGGCTGAATCTCTTTTACCGTCTACATGGCTTGAGACATCAACAGCCTCAAGGTTTGCCTTCTCCCCAACCCGATCTAGGACAGCAGGTGCCGTTTAGTGGGGCAGTCCACTCCAGCTCCAGCAAAATAAAAGACAATTGCAAAAATTGAATTCATCCTCAAAACTAGCAGAATCTGACTAATGTGATTTCAAGCTCCCTCTCTCCCTGCGCCCTGAGCTCTTCACCTACTTGATGATGTCTCAAATTCTTTTAACAAAGGTAAAAGTCTTTCATGCCACAATTAGGGATAAAAGACCTAAAATGCAAATACCTGGCTGAGCTCCAGTGGAGAATAATCAATCAATCCTTGGACTATAAATTACTAACATCCCAGTCTTTCCTAGTATGATAAAGGGAGATGAGTTAAAAAAGCAGTATGATATTGACACCTGAAATGGGGGTTGCCAAGGAGATGAGGGCAGAAGAGGAGCAATTTCTTAAGATTAGGGGGATGGGGGAGAGACTCTACTTTGCATCACTGCTCACAATTCTGGGAGGCAGACGTTTGTATTCTCCCCATTATGCATAAGAGGAAAGTGAGGCTCAGACATATCAAGTAACAATTCCCAGGGCCAGTTGCCCGAGGAACTACAGATCTTCAATTTACTCTTAAGCCTAAGGTTCTGACTGCAAGCCCAGTGATCTTTAAAATAAAATAAAGCTAGAGAAGGAAACTGGTAACAAAAGAAATACCCTACAAACTTTTACAATTTTGCCTCCACTGAGATTTGTTTACTTTCAAACGGGGGAGGACACATGAGTCTGTGCACGAGTAATTTTAGTACAGTACTGCCAAGGCAAGCAGCCTGCTCTGCATGATTTATGAAGACTTTAAAAAAAAGAGGTTGAGTGTTGACTTTATAAAAAATGGAGCTTTGTTTTTCTTGGGTGTTTGATATTTGAAGTATCCACTTATTTTTGTTAATGTATCCTCTCCTCATAAAATTCCATTGCTTTTCTTCCCCAATTGACCTAGGTAATCCAGGGCTTAAAGTATTTCTACTTTAGTATGAATATTTATGCTTATTTTTCTTTAAAAACTTTTATTGAAGTATAACACATATAGAAATCTGTTGGCAGACTTTGGATTGCTTCCAGTTTAGGTTTATTATGAATAATGTCTCTAAATATCCTTGTGCACGTCTTTTGTTGCATATGTGCATATTTTTTTCTGGATATATACCTGGAATTGAAACTGTTAGGTCATAAAATATGTTTAAGTTTAATATATGATACCAAACTGTTTTCTGAGTAATTGTACCAAAGTGGAGTTCCATCAACAATGCGCATGTTCCAGTCGGTCCACATCCTACCAAGCATTAGTTATTGCCAGTCTTTGTAATTGTATCTTCTCTGGTGGATGTGTAGTAGTATTTCATTGTGGTTTTAAGTTTTCATTTTCTTGATTACTAATAAGGTTGATCATTTTCATATGTTTACTGGTCATTACAATATCCTCTTTTATGAAGTACAGTTCTCACCCCTTTTCCTATTTAATCATTTGTCTTTTTTTTATTGGCTTGTCAGAGTTCTTTACATATTTTGGACTGAGTCCTTTGTCAGCTTATGTGGATTGCAGATAGATAACTTCTCTGGCTCCATGCCTTTTCCCTCTTAGTATCTTTTGATAAATAAAAGCTCCTAATGTTAATGTAGTCCAATTTATCAATCTTTTCTTTCATGGTTAGTACTTTTGTGTCTTTTTAAATAATTCCTTTTCTTTTTGTCCAAGTTTATAGAGACGATGTCCTGCATGATCAGATAGAAGCTTTATGGTACTTTCACTTTCAGCTGCACAAACCACCTGAAATTAATTTTTGTATATGCTGTGGTATAAAGGTCATTTTAATTAGTTTTATATAAATATTCAAGAGTTTCAACATCATTTCTAGAAAAGATAACCCTATCTCCACCATTGAGCAGTGTCAGAAACCAGTGCCCATATATGCATGGTGTTCTCTGGACTCTCTTCTGTTCCATTGGTCTACATAACTATTTTTGTGCTAATGTCATACTGCCTTAATTGTTGTCACTTCCACATTTTTGTCCTTTGTCAACAATATCTTAACTTCTTGACCTTTTGTACTTCTATTTTAGAATAAGGTTTTCAATTTAAAAAGGAAAAAAAGAAGAAAGGAAAATTCATTGACATTTTGATTTTGATTATTACTAAACATGAGGATAATATTTTTGAAGTATTTAGTTTTTAATCCTCGATGATTATATATATATCCCAATCAATTTGGATCTTTTTTCAATAATATTTTTATACATTTTTTCTTTTTTGTGTATGTGCAGCGGTCTTTAATACCTTTTATTAGTTTTATTCCTATATATTTACATTTGCTGATGTTATTATTGTTTATCATTATCTAAAAAAATTCATCTCTTTTTGTTGCTATTACACTTGATATTTATATATTGACATAGTATTCAGAAACCTTGCTGACAAATTTTAAAATACATATTGTATGTCAACAGTAATTGAAAAATAAAAAATTATTTAAAAGTAAAAATAAATAAAAGTAAAAATTAAAATAAAATTCTAATTACTTATCTATATATTCTTTTGTATTTTATATGCACAAAATAGTTTTCTATGCAAACTTTGACAGTTTTAGTTATCTCTTTACAGTTGTACAATTTTGAACAGAAGCATATCTATCCTTGTTCTCTTTCTCTTTTTAATGCTTCAAAGAGAAAGCAATATTTTCCATTAAAAATTATGTTTGCTGTTTTTTATAGCTACCTTTCTCATAAAATAATTTCCTTCTATTTCTATATAGCTAAGAGCATCTATCAACAGTGTGAGATTTTATTCATTATTCTTTCTGCTTCTATTGAGATTATATTAATTTCTTATTTTTGTTAATATTGTGAACTAGATTATTTTTAAATATAAAACCCACCTTAAGTTTTAAAATAATCTTTGTCTTAATGGTCTTGTTTTCATATATTTCTGAAGTCTGTTTGATGATATCATATTTAAAACTTTTGTTTCTAAGTTTGTGAGAGACATTGATTTAGAATTTTCCTTTGGTATAAGGTTTGCTAACCCCTTAAATATGTTGGGGAGTATTCTCTCTCTTTTTTACAGTCTTTGAAAAAGTTTTTGTAAAATCGTTGCTGTCCCTTCCTTAAATGTGGTAGATCACTAGGTAGATCACCTACAGGTGTTTGTGTGTGTGTGAGAGAATATTTTGAACTACAGATTTGATTTCCCCATTAGAAATAGAATGATTCATATTTTCTTCTTCCCATGGTAGTTTTAGTAAGGGGTGTGTGTGTGTGTGTGTGTGTGTGTGTGCGCGCGCGCGCGCGCGCACGCGCACATACACGTTTTAAGGAATTTGTCCATTACAGTGATAGTTTCAAATGTATTAGTAAAAAAATTTTATAATAGTTTGGGGAGTCCTGAGATGATGGAAGAGTAAGTGGAAGCTACATTAACCTTCTCCCAGGACCCATCTGGAATTACAACTAAATCATACCAAAATCATCCTGAGTAACCAACTGAACAATAGCTGCAGAGAAGCCTTATGACCATGGACAGACAGGAGAAATCACTTCACAACAGCAAAATGGGTGGGGAGTGTGGAGGAGGCGTGAAAGAGCTGTGTGGTTTTCCATGGGCAGCAGCTGAAGTTTCGGAGGGATAGTTCAGTGGCCAAAGAGTTTCCACCTGAGAAGTGAGGCATCTAAACCCCAAGCTGGAAGCCCCAGCCTAAAGAACCAGAACCAGAAAAGAATCTAGACAACATAAAGTTGTGAAAAGAAACAGAAGCAGGGGTTCTGTCTGCCAGGGAGAAAAGACTAAAGACTCAGAGAGCCCCTTAAAGGGCCAACACACACAATTTTGTTTGCAGCCATTTACCCTGGGCTCCAGCAGAGGGAGGACAGAGTGGACTAGAGATGCTTGAGGGGTTGGTGGTTCTAGGGAGAGAATTGAAAGGACAGCTGCTAGGATCCCTGTGTTTGGTTACTCCCCATACTGCAGAAACCATCTTTTCCATCAGAGCACTCTGTTCCAACTGGCATCAGCCTGAAGGGAAGCAATAGCCTTGTCCACAGGAATTACTCTGCTCCACTCTGTGGTGTTTAAGCCAAACTGCTGATTGCAACTTGAGGCTATAGTCACTGATCAGTTTAACAACTAAGGCAGAAAATACAAAGAAGCAGCCAAAAGTAGAAGACAAAGAAATAGAACCCAAATGAAAGAACAAGAGAATTCTCCAGAAGAATAACTAGATTAAATGGAGGCAAGCAATTTATCAGATAGAGAGCTTGGAGTAATGATTGTAAGGATACTCAACAGCATGAAAAAAGACAGAGGAACCATAGAAAAGGACCAGTCAGATAAGGAATGCAATATGTAAAATAAATAATACACTGGAAGGAATAAACAGTAGGTTAGATGAAGCACAGTATCAAATCAGTGATTTGGAAGACAAGGTAGAAAAATACTCAGGAAGAGCAGTAAAAAGAAAAAAGAATTTTTAAAAATGAGGAGAGCTTAAGAAACTTTTGGACAACATCAAGTATAACAATACCTGCATCATGGAAATAGCAGAAAGAGAAGAGATTGAGCAAGGGATTGAGAACCTATTTGAAGAAATAATGACCAAAAACTTTCCTAATCTGGTGAAGGAAAAAGATACACAAGTCCAGAAAGCTCAGAGAGTTTCAAACAATTTGGACCCAAAGAGGCCTACATCAAGGCCCATCATAATTAAAATGATAAGGCTTAAAGACAAGGAAAGAATCCTAAAAGCTGCAAGAGAACAGCAGGTAGTTACATACAAGGGAGCACCAATTAGACTGTCATCTGATTACTCAACAGAAATATTTCAGGCCAGAAGAGAGTGGCATGAAATATTCAAGGTGATGAAAAGCAAGGACCCACAACCAAGGCTATTTTACCCAGCAAGGCTATCATTTTAAATTGAAGGAGAAATAAAGAGCTTCCCAGACAAGAAAAAGCTAAAGGACTGTGTTAACACCAAACAAGTATTGCAACATATGTTATAGGAGTTGAGAAGAGGGAGAAGGAGGAGAAAGAGGAGGAAGAGGAGAAGGAGAAGGAGAAAGAAGAAGGAGGAGGAGGAGGAGGAGGAGAAGAGAAAAGGGGAGGGGTAAGGGGAGGGAGAAAAAGAGAAAAGAAAAACAACAAAAAACAACAGAGGAAAATAGTCTAACAATAAAATGCATATCTATGAATAACCACCTTACATGTATATGGCTTAAATGCTTCAGTCAAAAGACATAGGGTAGATGAATGGATAAGGAAGCAAGACCCATATATATGCTGCTTTCAAGAGACTCAGATTGAAAGATACACACAGACTAAAAGTAAAGGGATAAAAAAAGATATTTCATGCAAGGTGAAGGGAAAAAAAGCTCAGGTAGTAGTACTTATATACAACAAAATAGACTTTCAAACCAAAGTTTATAAAGACCTAACAAAACTCAACACCAAAAAAACAAACAACCCGTTTAAAAAATGGGCAAAAGACCTGAATAGACACTTCTCCAAAGAGGACATATAGCCAATATACATATGAAAAGATGCTGAATGTCAGTAATCATCAGAGAAATGCAAATGAAATGAGATATCATCTCACATCTGTCAGAATGTCTGTCATCAATAAATCAACAAACAACAAGGGCTGGTGAGGATGTGGAGAAAGAAGAACCCATTTGTGCCATTGGTGGGAATGCAGACTGGTTCAGCCATTGTTGAAAGCAGTATGAAAAAAAAATTAAAAATAAAAAAGAAAGCAGTATGGCGTTACCTCAAAAAGTTAAAAATGGATCTGCCTTTTGACCCATGGATCCCATTTCTGGGTATATATCTGAGGGAACTGAAAACACTTATTCAAAAAACATAAGCCCTGGCTGGTGTGGCTCAGTGGATTGAGCACCAACCTGTGAACCAAAGAGTTGCCAGTTTGATTCCCAGTGTAGGGCACATGACTGGGTTGCAGGCCAGGTCCCCAGAAGGAGGCACATGAGATGCAACCACACATTGATGTTTCTCTCCCTCTCTTTCTCTCTCCCTTCCCCTCTCTATATATAAGTAAATAAATAAAATCTTTAAAAAAAAAAAAAGAACGAACCTAAGCACCCCTATGTTCATTATGCCATTATTTACCATTGCTAACTTATGGAAGCAGTCTAAGTGTCCATCAGTAGATGAGTAGGTAAAACAACAACACACAATGGAATACTACTCAGCCATAAAAAAGAAGAAACTTTTACCCTTTGTAACAGTATGGATGGACTTGGAGAAAATTATGCTAAATGAAATAAACCAGTCAGAGAAAGAAAAATCCCATATGATTTCACTTATAAGTGGAATCTAATGAACAAACCGAACTAACAAGGAAAATGGGGACAAACTCATAGATGGAGAGCAGGATGACAGTTAGTTGGGGTGGGGGAGGTAAGAGGGTGGAGGGATTGGGTAAAAAAGAAAAAGGACTCATTGGCATGGACAACAGAATGGTGATTGATGGGGGAGAAGGGGGTATAAGGGAAATAAATGATAATGGGAAAAATACAACAAAGATTAAATAAAAATAAAATAAAAATTTTAAAATAGCTTTATGTTCTTTTTACTTCTGTAGAATCTGTAGTAATAGCACCTTCTCATTCCTAGTGTCAGATACTTGCCCTTGTGCTTAATCAAAAAGAGTGAATTTTTTTTCAGAAATGCTAGTTCAGATGTCTCTCACTTCTGTGTTACTATTCCCAGAACCTAGTTCTGACCTCCTTCCTTCACCATTAGCCACCAACTCCCCAGGTTAAGAAAGGCAGAAGGAGTCTCCCTAAGTGCTACAGCTATTAGCACCAACCCCTTATATCAGCAGTTCCATTTTAGTTTAATTTTAGACAAAAATTTATATATTTTACCCTTTTATTAAAGTACGATATATATACACAAGTATACATATCATATAACTCAATTATCAGAAACACACCTGTGTAATCAGCACACATATTAAAAATCAAAACATCACTAGCACCCAGAACCCTCCTCGTGCTTCCTTCTAGTTATACCTCCCCCAATGTAATCACTATTCAGATTTCAAACAGCATAGTTTGGTTTTGCCTTTATATAAAATATGTTTTCTTTCACTGAAAAGTATGTCTTTGAGAACCATTCCTTATGTTGCATACAGTAGTAGAATGCTCATTCTCATCATAATATAAAGTAGTATTGTGTTAATATACCATAATTTATTCATCTGTTCTATTGATGGGCATTGGGATACTTTCCAGAATGATACAATTACAAATAGTTCTACTATGAACACTCTTATACATATCTTTTGGTGAACACATGCATGCATTTCCCTTGAATAAATACTTAAGAGTGAAATTGCTGTCATATTGTTTGCATATGTTCCACAACAGCATAAGTAACATACCACCAAAACATTTTACAAAGTAATTCTGTGAGTCTACTCATTATTAGCAATGTATGAGTTACATTTGTTCTTTGGCCATGCCAACGCTTGATAGTCTGTCTTTTTTATCATTTGGCTCCATGTACAGTGGCATTACATTGTGATTTTTAAATAGAATTTTTCTGACGTCTAAATGAAGTCAAGCATCTTTTTGTACCTGTATTAGCTACTTGGACATCTTCTATGTTTATTCAAGTCTTTTGCTCACTTTTCCTCTTGGGTTAATATTTATTTTTACCATTATAAGTAATAATGTGTATTCATTATGGAAGATTTGGAAAATACATAGGAGTATAAAAACATAATAAAAATCATGGATAATTCTATTACTATTTAAATAACTAAACATTTATAGTTCTACCACATTATATCATATAATATAGTAGTTATGACTGTAACAGTTATAAAATAATATAGTAGTTATGTTTATACTGTTCAAAACTACTTTGTTTTCTTGTTTTATTTAGGATCCTCACAAACACACAAACAAATTGGCAGTGAATGGAAGTACATTTTCCTCTCAGCCTTAAAAATTCGTTGAGGACAATAGCCCTTTCGTCTCATGCCTGGTCAGAGGGGTCCCACTAGTTTGTCACAGGGTGAAGGCTGTTCCCCAGCTTTGCTGTGATTTGAAGAAGACACCTGAGGGGGATCACTTGTGCAAAGTTTGTTCCCTCTCCAGGTCCATGGCATCACCACCTTCCCTGTTTCCTGAGCCAGATACCCAAGTCAACGCAAACTCCTTTGTTTCACAAAGCTGCTTTATCACGAAATCCAAAACCCCTCCTTCCCTACTGTTTTGTTCCTTAGTTTGAGGCTTGTCTGTGTTTGGAATTATTTCCATCCCTCTCGACTGATTTTCTTTGCCTTCAATCTTATCCTATGCCCTTCCTCCCACCCCACCTTAGCCCATACTTCATACCATAGGCAGTCTTTCTAAAATGCAAATCTAACCAGGTCACTTTCCTGCTTATACCATTTAAGAGGCTTCTCATTACTCTTGGGTAAGGTCCAGCTCCTTCACATCATTTGTGTGGGTCCCTCTTAAACTGGTCCCTGCTTTCTCTAGCCCCAGCTCCTGCCCCTGAGACTTCATTCAGAGCCTTGGTTCAAGACTCTTCTTTCCGTACAATGTCCTCACCTGGCCTCCCTGCCTTGAAATCCTGGCCAAACTTTCAAGGCTTGGGTCAAGTGCCATTCTAACCTCCTAGATAGGATTAATCTGCCCTCTCTCAGTTGGTTGTACAAACCACTCAGCCCACTGAATTGTTACCATTTCTTTCTCACCCTAGCTGTACAACACATTTCTCAAATCTTTATTTCTTACATCCTGAGCATTTGGTACAAGGCTGGTATATAATAGGTGCTTAATAAATATTGGAGAAATGTCTAAAGGATTTTGTAAAAGGTAAAGACAAAAGGGAACTAACATTTGTTAAGAACTTGCTATGTACCAGGCACTTTACCTGTGTTATCTCTTTTAAACTTCCCAATAATCCTATGGAATAGGTGAGATTATTTCCATTTTTGTGAGTAGGGAAATTAAAGCCCTGGGAAATTTAATAATTTGCTCAAGGTTACACAGCTAATAAATGGCAAAGCAGAAATTAAATCTAAGTCTGAAAACAAACCTGCCTATTTACCCTTAAACAGACTATTTTAATAATGATAATGGTAATTACCATTATGATGACTGTACTAATAAAATGGTCATAGCACTTTTCATGTGTATGTTGCTTGTTAGTTCATAAAGTTCTTCCTCATTTGTTATTCTTACTTGAGTCTCATCACAAACTTATGAATTTGGTAGAATTATCTTCCAACTCTACCTAATGAAGAAAATAAAGTTTGAGGATTAACATGCCTTGCCTAAGGTCACAGTCTCAGTAAGCAGCCCGGCTCTAACACAAGTCCAGATCTTCTAGCTCTGTGTCTAGCAGGGGATGGCGAGAAGGACAGAATTCCTTAGGAAGAAGTGCTTTGAAATTATATGCTAGCTGCTCACTCTGGCGGACATCCTTCCCCTTTCCCTTGCCTGTGTTCTGGATCCATAGCGGCTTCTAGGAGGTGAAAAGAAATCATGGGCTGACGGTTTTCACCATTTCTGGAGGCTGGGGAATTCTTTGCAAAAGAGCTATTGTTTGTCTTGGCTACATACATACATACATATATAAAAGGAAGAGAAAACCAGTCTATATAAACATTTTTAAAAAGCTCCATGGAGCCCAGACCTGCATAGCAAACAAATGCTCTCTTGAGTGGCTGCCTCGTGAGCCACCCCTAGGTCATCTCCTATAGGCACTGCCCACCAGGTCTTGGGAATCTCCGACCTCCATGAAGAAAAGCACAAAACTACATAAATTCTCTAGGAACCTCATTATTCAAACAGTTCCAGAGGCAGTGAGAGGACAGTGTGACTTTGGGAGAAACACAATCTTATCTCCAGGGTGAATAGGACCATTCGTTGTTTATGTCCAGGAAAGCCAGGCAGCACAAAAAGAACAAGAACTTGGAGGAGGAGGGCACCAAAAGCCAGGTGCTGATCTAAAAATCCTCTGCAGAAACAATGGCTTCTCTGGGGAGGAGCTGTAGCCCCTTCTGGAAACAAAAGCTCTCACTGAGGAAATTGGTCTTTTGTGGTTCTGGCAAGAAGCAACCCAGATAAAGTTAACCTAGCCTGACCCTCTCCTTTCAAGTAGAGGAGCACAGAATGTGTCAGGAAGTTGAGGCAGTTCCACGAGGCTTCCTAAACTTCTGTCTAATCTCCCAGTTCCTTGGTTTTTCCACAGAGACCTCCACTCTTCTCCCAGGGAGGCCTCAAGACATCCTGGTGACCTGTGGCTGAATCCCCCTTTCAGTGTCCCTCTGTGGCCTGTGGTCTGTCCCTTTGTTGTTCCAGCCAAAACCAAAAGCTGCTGTTGGGCCTGGAGGCCTCCAAAGTTTTTCTGACAATTTTTGAGCTTAAGCTATAAATAAAAACTGGCCTGGGAGTTTGAAGCAGGCCCAAGACTTGCCCTTACTTGACCTCGTTTTGCCCTACTCACTCTGCCAGCAAAAGCCCCTGGATTTCAAAGAGAACACAGCTGGACATGGAACAGGCTGGCAGCCAGCAGCTGGCCCTTCTGCGAGATCACCGGGGTCCATCTGATGGCACCCCCAGTTCACCCTTATCCTCTGAGACCTGAGCCTGGGGTTCAATTTAAGCTGGCTTTGCAAAGTTGATTTTTATGATAGTTTCCAAATTTGTATTTAGGTGGGACTTGGGAGAGGTAATTTGGTTAGAAAAGGATCCTAGGGACCTTGTCCTGAGAATATATTGGCACAGCAGAAGAGCTGTTTTTGTTTAGATTGCAGGTTTAAATCTGGTGGTCTGTGGGGTGAACTGTTGGGATTGCTAGAGGGTGGAGGCCACCAGAGCCTCTCTAAACCACCCTCTGCAGTTGTGCCTATTAATGAACTCTTCCGTGGCAGGGGGGAGAGACCACACCCAGGAAGAGAGTAGAATTAATTCCACCTACTGTCTGGCGGGCCGGGCGGGGGTGGGAAGCTAAGCTATTGCTGAGGCTTCCATTGGGAAAGGTTCAGGCACTTCTAGCATGAACTGGCCTGTGGTACCCTTGGCCTCTGAGAAGGGAGAGAGAGTTATTTCCCAGAGGAGCACTGAGATCCCTGTCTGTGGGGTGATGTGGAAGAGAAGCTGGACATACACACCCTGCATATGCATGAGCAGCAGACAGTGATCAGACTTAACCAGTGTTTGCTAATAATAATAACCAATATGCATCTCACTCTTAGAGAGTAACCCAGTGCTTCCACACACCTTATCCTATATAGTCCTCCCAATGAGAATATGAAGTGTTGATAATAATAAAAGTTGTCTCTTACCAAGTACCTACTAGGGACCACACAAAGTGCTCAGTACTTTTACATAGCAGAAATTTTTAGCATAGAGCTAGAATGAATTTCAGAGTCTCCATCAAATGCAGAAATTCCAGGAAAAATTTTGCATTTATGCATAACTGAGCTTGTTTCTGAAGTAAAAGGCCATGACTTTCATACAGTTCTTAAGAGCATTTAGGAACTATAAAATGTTCAGAACCACTACTTTCAAAGTGCAATTTCGGGTTCTGTGTTGTTCTGATACAAGGGTCATCCCCCCTTCAGCAGGTCTAGATAACTTATTCCCATTCTCACATTGCACTTGGCAAAGGAGTACATTAGAAAAATGATAAATTTTTATTATATTTCAAAGGGGCCTTTTTGAAGCATTTCCCCCTTCATTCACCAGAGTATAAACTCTTCGAGGATAGGCATATGTCTTATCACACTTCTAACTCTGGTACCTAAAGTAAGTTCTAGTATTTAGTAAATGCTTGATAAAACTTTGTTGCATGAATGAATTATAGTAAAACTGATCCTATTTAAGTATGTGAATGTATAAGAGAGAGCATTAGCATGCATGCATGTATGTGTATGAATGCATGGGTGGAATGTGGCGGTGGAGAGTGTGTGTATGGAGAGTCAAGGTTCATTTGCAGGTAAGTAGAAGCAGCCTGAGTGTTGGGCACAGAGCCAAGGGAAGCCTTTTCCTCGCATCCTGGTGGCACGCAGATTTGGCTCTGGACTGAACATCTCTTGCACACCTCTCTCTGCCAGCACCCCTGTGCCTTCACTTTCCATCTATTAATGATAAAAGTCCCCATGTCTTATAATTACCAGTTTGACAAGTTCAGGAGTTCTCTGTTAATTATTATAATTAGCTTTCACTCAGTGAGGCTTCGGGAGTTTAACAACAATATTAACAACGGGAGGACAGCGATCAGGAGCTGACTACAAAGAATTGACTGGAAAGACTTCCTTCTGCTGTCAGGGAAACTTATTAATGAAGGCAAAACCTACACAGAAGCTCCCCTCTGTCTGCCTTAACTCAGTGATGGGGGTCTAAACCTGCCTTGGGGAATTGTAAGCAATTGTTGCAGCCAGTAGTTGCAAAGTCCAAGTTTAAAATCAACCGGAGAAGAAAGGAGCCACCAGACTGACAGCTGTGGGCTATGCCTTGACCAGAAATCAAGCAGAGGCAACAGCCAGAGAGAAAAGCCCAAACCAAAGCTGCTAGCCATGGCTCTAGACCTGGTTCTCAGGCACCGTAGACATGCACAAGGTACTAAGAACAGAAAGAGACAGGGGAGGGCTGGATGATCATCAAGCCATTATTCCCTGAGCTGTGGCCTTCAGCATCTTTCAACTAGATGTTGCTGAACTTAGCTGGGCTCCTGGCCTGAGTGCCATTTGCCAACTCCATCTGAACTCACGGATCTGTAGATTACCCTTCGCGGATGACAGCACTGATGTCAGCTTCAAAGCCCTCGATGACTCCCCACTGCTCACCAAATGCAGTCCAGAGTCCTCGTTTTGACACTCAAGTCCACTCAGTAAGGCCCACCTTGTCTGTCTAATATTGTCTTATACTAATCATTCTCTTAGTGCTTCACTCAGACAATAAAGTGCCCATTAGTACTGATGTTTTGATACTGTTGCATTAGTAGCCAAAAAAACAGACAAATCCTTGACTTCATGGGGTTTTAATTTTAGTGGAGAAAGTCCAAAATTAAAAATTTATAAACTAATACATAATATCATTCAAAGATATGATAACAGGCTGAAGTCCTAAAGCGTGATGGGAAAGGCCTCTCTGGGAGATGACCTTGAGACAGGGGCTGCAGGGTGAGAAGCTGGTCCTCCCGAAGAGTATTTCGGTCAGAGGGACAGCAAGTGCAGAGTCTCTAGGCAAGGACAGCAGGATAACTGTGAGCACAGAAGGTAAGCCAGAGGGTGGGGCATGTAAATGGACAAAGGGGCTTTAATCAGAGAGATTGGCAGGTGCATGCAGATCATGAGGACCTAAGCTGTGAAAGAAATTTGACCTTTATTCGGGAAGTAGTTAGAAGCCCCTGGAAGCTTCAGGCAGCATTCTTCCCTGTGAGTACAATGGACTTCTGCTGAGCTGAGCATCCCGCCTTGGTGGTTTCCTACAGGCCATATCTTTCCTAATAGGAACCCAGGCTCTTGATCTTTTGAGGGTAATGCTTCTTCAAGCTTATTTTTCTGCACCAACCTCCAGCTCTTTAATAAACCTTCGTGCTAATGGGTGTGAGTGGGTAATTTGACTGGATTCACCTGGTTCACCTGGACGCCAGATGTCAGGCCTGACGTCAAGGCTGCTCCACATGTCTTTATTCGGGGGCCAGTTGGAGGGCAGGTGCTTCCCAGAGCATGCATGAAAGCAGTGGCCAAAGTATCAGGGAAGACAATTTAGAGAAGAAGAAAGCAACACAGGGTGCAAAAAACAAACAAACAAACAAACAAAAAACAGTTTAAAAGATTCCCTGTAAAATCTGTGGAGAGATAGAGAAGATTTACATTCAAGAAACAAGAATAGGATAGTATATGTCTTTAAGGGAACAATGAGATAACAAGAAAGAGCTCTTGAAACTTAAAGCTATAGTGACCACAACTTTTTTTTAAAAAATCAGTGGAAGATTTGTGAAATAAAGGGAGTGTATCTCCTAGAATGTGATAGCAAAAGATAAAGGGAAGTGAAAATGGAAGAGAAAAGGCAAACATATTTGACTGTGTTTTACTGAATCATTAGAATAACTGTATAAGGTAAGTATAATTTCCTCTACTATACTGAAGAGAAACTTAGGCCTCAGGGGGCTTACGTAATCCCTATGATCATGCATAGTGAAATGGCAGAGCCAGGATTGAACCCATGTATTAAGACTCCAAAGCTGTGTTGTTTCCACTCACCTGTGCCCTAGAAAAGCAGAATTAGGGGAGCTTGGTCATAAGCTATGGAGTGGGAGGGCAGAGAATGCAGCTTTATTGGATGGCACCATATTTTCACCTTTGTGGCACATGATAACTAATGACGTGGGCTTCTGTCTTCAACAGCTTTTTGTGATGATATATAAAAGAGACATCACATGTACTGTACAGGTGCTTTTCTCTCCCAATCCACAACTGGCCTGAAATCCCAGTAATTCTGTGTATTGGGATTTTATCCGATAAAGTTATGAGCATTCAAAATACAAAGTTGTCCTTTTATCAAACTTAGTGGGGCATTTTCATGAAGTGGCAGTGGGATCCAGGAGATGGTTATACATTAGACCTTTCATCCACGTGGATTAGATGATGACATTTATTTCAAGTCAGGGGAAAATGTAGTGTCAGAAGAAACATAACCAATAACAACTGGGACTGGCAGGACTTCTGATTAATGGGCCTCAGCTCCGCTGTTGGTCATGGATAGAGGAAGGAGACAAGACCCCCAGCAGACCAGTCTCCTTTTTCCTGAGAGAGAAGAGAAAGATTAAGAGACAGTGGCTTGGTGTAGATCAAACAAAGCCTGGCAGAATAGACAACCTGCAGAAGTATGCACCTCCCTCCCTCCCTCTCTTCCTTCCTTTCTTTCATCTGGGAGACAGGAGATAGAGGTCAACACAGCCATGTTGATTATTGATACAGCTTAGTTTAAGGATATGACTTAAATATGTGACACCAATGGGCTTCCAGACAGAGAACTAAAAGAGACAGGCATGGTCATGTGTCTCAGGAGATCTGGCTGGCCAACAGCATCGGTCCCTTCTGGGACAGAGACTTTATGCACCAGAGAAGAAAAGGTAAGAAATGGCGAAGGGTTGCACTTGCTATGCTAATCAGCAATCCTCCACATGGAAGGAAGCTCAGGAGTGGGGGCTATGTTCCCCCTAGTCCACAGCACACACTGACATTGAGGGTGTTTCATGAGGGTGGGGGTACTTGTGACAGACCATGGAGGAAGGGTGTAAGAGCAATGGGGTTTGAGCTTTCTTTTTGCCCCTTCCTGTAGTACATTTTGATAAACATTTGGCAACTCTGAAGTGATTAATTTCTACTTCTTCCTAGTAGCTGGAAATCTGTGATCTGGAGATGTCACGCTGCTGCCCTGGCCATGCGATCCATCTTCTTGGGTTTTAGCTGGCACCTGTCTGTGAGCGGGGCATAGCTCCATCTATTTTATTCACCTTCCAGGGTTACTGTAAGGATCAAAATTCTATGCTGTTGTGGAAAAGAATCACAAGCACTTAATATTGCTGAGGACTGTTCCAGTGATACACAGTGATGACTGATACGGCAACAATTTAAGGCTCCAGAACCTTGTCTCCACAGGCCGGTCCCCTGAGACTTCTCCTGGGTCTGGTCCCTAGAGAAGCTCAGAAGAACTCCCATCTCACCCATGGCCACAGACTTGGCCTTATCTGTTCTCCACCCTGCCCCTTCCTGTTAATACCTGTGCCTTTGCTAACAGGCAACAACATGCCCAGCTGCAACCAGAAAGAAAAGGAGGGAGGAAGAGTTAGGGAGGGAGGAAGGGAGGAAGGGAGAGAGAGAAAGAAAGGAAGGAAGGAAGAAAGGAAGGGAAGAAGGGAGGGAAGGAGGGAGGGAGGGCAGAAGAAAGGAAGGGATAGAAAAGAAAGATTTAAAACAAAACAAAAAACCCCACATCTGCACTTTTGCTCAGAAATGGCAGAGCTGGAGATGTCTCAAGACATAGTGATTAACATTCTCTGAAAGCCAGAGCACCTGGGAAAACACAGTGAGAAACAATAGGCTGAGCAAATATTAGACAAATACCTCTTTTGCATTGCCCACTTTGCTGGAGATGAATGGATTGACTTCTCAAACACAAGAGCAAACCAGTCAGCCTGGATCCATGATCACATCCCTTGCTTTTTTTCCCTTTCTACTCCTACCTTTTCCCCTAATTTCTATTAGGGTAAATGTATGTAAAATATTTATCTAAAATAGATGTACTCAGGAAAACAAGCTGTGCAAATAATTAGTGATCTCCAGCCATTGTGTGTCTGATCTGGGAGACCCCAGTTCCTAGCCTTCTGTGGGCTGGCACTGTGTTGGCTCCAACCTGGGCTTGCACAGCAGAAGCACCTGAGGAAGGTTTCTGGCACTGCCCTAGCTCAAAGGTGATGTTACCTGGAGGTCTCTGATCTCTCCAGGTAGTGATGGAGTGTAGGGTGTAGGGAAGGAGTTGTGCACTCAACATACCACAGAGCACAGAGGCCTGCACTCTCTCAAGAGCGAACTAGAGATTAAGCAAAACAAACAAACGAACAAAACAACTCATAGACGCAGACAACAGTATGGTAATTAGCAGAAGGAAATGAGTTGAGATAGAAGAAGGGAAAGGGGGGTCGGGAGGATAATGGAGATGGAAGGAGATTTGACTTGGGGTGGTGAATACATGATACAATATGCAGGTGATGTATTATAGAATGTATTTGTGAAAACTGTATAGTTTTATTGACCAATGTCACCCCAATCAATTAAAAAAATTTTTTTTAAAAGAAAGAGCTAGGTATTTGCAAGTGGGTTTAGGATAAATGTGAGAAAACATTTTCTAGTGCATACAGCTTGAATCTGCAATAAAGTGAATTTAGGCTATAGAATGACTTTCTCCAGTGCAATAGGAACAAGTGGAGGGGAAGGATCACAGGTCACAGATGGTGCCTACAAATGAAGGCAAGGTTGTCTGGAAGAAGGAATATACTGGACATGATCTTTTGATATCTGCCTCTGCTAGAACCAGAATCATAAGGAGCCAGCCCTTGGTGGTACCTCTGAAGTCAGGGTGCTTCATCAACAGTTGAGGAAATGAGGCCCAGAGAAAGGGGCTTTTTGATGTCACACAGCAAGGGAGTGGTGAGGCTGGAATTGCAATCTTGCCTGTTCAGTTGAGCCCTTATCTCCTGTGATTCTCTTTCTGAACTCAGCTGTCTCTGAGCCCCCAGCGCAGGCTGGCCATGCCTCCACCAGACCCTCCCCTGGGTCATGAGCTACCCATTCTCTAACTTGGAGCATTTATGTGGCCCAGCCCCCTGACTGATACTTTGTGCTCAGCATGACATTACTCTATGCATTGTACATCTCATGTGTCAAGATGTTAATTACTTTCATATAGCCACTCAGTGCCCAATCCTGGTCTTACATGGTCCTGGCTTCTGTCTTTCCTCAGTGTTTAGGGGGAAGATCCCCACATGTCTTTCCGAGCAGTCTGTTTGCATCAGGACAAAATGAGGGGAAGTAGGGTTTTCTCATTGCTCCAGGCCCAAATGATGGTGACCACTACGATGTGACATCCTCATTTTTCCTACAGGAGGAAGAGGGATTTTTATCTTTTCTCTGGAAGAGGGAATGACAGGAAAGCCACAGCAGCCATGGCTGAGAGACAGACTGTGGTTTCTCATCATTAGAAAAATTAAAGTATACAGACAGAAATGTGGTTTTGCTTCATAACTGTATCCTGTCAACTAAATATTTCATTTAGACCTAATGCCTGAGCCAAATGAGAATCTCGAGCAAAACTGCACTATTAGAATACACTTAATTATTGATTCAGCCAGGCAAAAAATAAAAAATAAAGAAACCAGGCGGTACTCTAATTCCTCTTATCAAACATCTCGAGTGCTAATATGCACTTGAACAGCTGCTATTATCCTGGGGAGCTCACTGCCTTCAGCTGTAAAATGTACAACTTCACACCAGCCACATGAAGCCAGATTGAAGACGACAAGGAAAATAAATCCTCTCTTTCCAGCCTCATTCCCTCTCTCAGGGAGGGGTGAGGGCAGAGGTCCTATAGGCTGCACCAAAAGGGGAGTGTCCCCCCCACTCCTTTCTAACCTTCTGTCTCTCATGTAAGAAGAAAGGGAGCCAACCATCCTATGTACAGAATAGACCAGATTATTTCATTAGTTCTCAATGTGGAAATTTTGGACATACCCATAATATCATTCTAGTGTTATCTCGATGTCTTGTATCTCTTTTCTTTCTTAAAGTAACAAAGACAACAGCTTATGATCCAGCACTAACAGGGACTCGAGGCATCATCCCCTTCAACCCTCTCACTTATACAGAGTCATTGAGACTGTGGAGCCTGGAGAGATGTGCCCAAGGTCACATTATGTTAGTGTGAGTGATGGAATTCAAGTTTCATGTTTTTTTCCCCAAGATAAGAGAATAGAGGAGTTTGGAGTAGAGTTAGGAAGTGTTGGTAACTGTAGTGTGAGTGTGTAGGAGAGGGGAAGATGTGGCATGATTATATAATGTATCTGTAAGAAGACAATGTTAGAATGTCAAACTCAAAATTTTTTTGAAAATGCAACTTTGTTGTATACTTATTTTTTAAGTCACATTATATCACCTCTCCTTGTATAGAATTATTAAACTGACCACCACAATTTATCTCTAATTACTTTAGTTATTCATTCATCTATTAATCATTCCACTAGCAAAACTATTATTGAATTTCACCTCTTTTCTCCCTCCCACTCTCTCTTTCTTTCTCCCTCCACTCCATTGATCTTCCACCCATCAACCCACCCATCCATCCACGCATCCAAGAAGCAGAGGTTGGAAAATAAGTTTTCTCAAGTAACATTACTCTGCTAAGCACAAGCTCATAAGTAAGGGAAGGCACTGCCTTCTGATTCACCTAAGTGCCAAAATGTAAATTTTATTTTTAACCAATGTGTGCTCAGTGAGAAATTTATGACCAAAGTTGAAGTTTAAAAATTTTTTGAAGACAGGTATTAGAATTAGCAATTTGGAAGCAGCCTTCAGGGACCATCTTGTTTCTATATCAGGTTTCAAGGTAGCCCTTGACCTAAATCCTATCATCTTGTCAAAATGGTCTCCTTAATGTTCTGACAAACTACATTTTTTCATGTTTCTCTTCCTTTGGGGTACTCAACTATGCCAATTGCCCAGGATTGAGAACACTTCCCAACACAGTAGGACAAGTTAGTCACTGCTTGTTGGGCCTACTTCCTTTGTTCACATAGCCCCTTCTATCTGGGTTGTAATTTTTTCTGTCTATACAAATCCTCCTTAGCTCAAGTCCTACCACTTGTACAAAAGTTTACTTAGCTATTTTTCCTTCTTTAAAATTTTATTGCAATTAAAGCCCCTTCCAAATCACTTGCATGTGCACAGCAAGGTTGCTTTGCCCAATCTTCTTTGTTAGTTCATATGCCTCACTGTGGGATCTCTAATGACACTGGAAACTTCTCAAAGGCAGAGACTGTGCCTAACTCCTGTCCAGTGTCATGTTTTCTGTAGCTCTTACAGACAGAAAATTCTTTATTTCATCTAACCTGATTTCCTCCTGCTGAATTTAAATCTGAGAATTTTCACTCTTCTCAGAAAAGGTAAGAAATTGCTTTCCACAATACTAGTCCTTCTAAAACATGCGGTCAATGACCAAAAGCTGTCCCAGCCCTTCCACCCTTTCTTCTTAATGGATATCTTTCTTTTTGTCTGCCCTCTAAGGCACCATTCCTCTTTCATATTACCCCTTGCTTTCCTTTCCATTCTTCAAGTGCAGAGTCCAGACTGACATGTTGTCAAAAGGGAGACTGGCCAAGTGTTGTGGCTACTGGGAGGCTGGGAGGTCCATTGGCCAGGTGCTGAAAAGCCTTATCACATGGTCCTGTGGAGGAGGTAGGTGCTTGAGACGTCTGGGTGGCAGCACTCTGTCTTTCAGAAGGACTGATATGTAAGGACCTAGCTTTTCTTCGAAGTCCCCTCTTCCTGTCACCAGCAGGGCCTGCCCTCACTGGCTTTGCTTTGACACTTACCTTGGCTGGCTGGGGGAGTGCTGCAGCTTCTTTGTATACTAATGTAAAAAAAAATGCCCACAGAGGTTTGAGGGACCCACAAAGCAACCAACAGTTTGTGTGTTAAGAAAAGCAACATTGGAGAGTCAGAGGATAGAAAACAGGAAATCAATGGCACGTGAAAACTGGGCAAATCGTTAGGCCTGGGAGGCTGGCTCTTGTGTGTGGCTGGTAGGTCAACATGAGCTGTGGCTGGATTTGTGTTCTTTCATGGCTCCAGAAAGACAGCATGTTCCTGAATCCACCCCCCTCTCATCATTTTCAGCTGTGGGGAAGCTGTGGAGGCAGTGAGTGTTATGGGAGTGTGGGAGGTCCACTGCAAACATGGCTACAATGATTGTGCCCTCTGTACCCAGGCCTCTTGCAATGTGACTTTGTATTCCCTCCCATCATGAGGAGAAGTTTATTTTCTCATTTCTTAAATCAGGACTGATTTTTTTCTTGTTTGACAATAAAATGCCACAGAACTGAGAGTGTGCCAGTTCTGAGCCTAGAAATCAGAGCTTTTTTGTGTGTGCTTCCACTCAGAGAAGCAATGCTGTATGAAAAGCCTGAGTTGGCCTGCCAGAAGGTGAAATACATGGCCCTGTGGTTAGTACAGCTAATGGTCAACCACCAGGTACAGGAATGAGGCATCCTCAACAAGTCGTTGCCAGCCTACTTACCTGCTGACTTTGAGGACATGAGTGAGCCCAGTCAAGATCAGCCAAGCCTGGCCCAAATCAACAGAACTACCTTGTGGACTTACATATTTGTAAGAAGTAATAAATGTTTATTGTTTTAAGCCATAGATTTTGGGGTTGTTGTCTATGTAGCAAGTGTTACTTAATATAGAGATTGAAAGAGTAGAGGGAAGAGGTTTTATCCTCCAGATCCCAAGGGAGTGGAGATGAATCTGGCTCTTGATTGCACGCAGGAATCTGCAAAACCTGGACTCCTTTTATTTATTTGGCCATACTTCTTGCCTCTGATACCCCTCCACACTTCCCTGCCTTCCCCTTCTCTGTACACATACCAAGTTCTAGACTTACTGAGTCCCTGTGCAGTTCGACCTCTGGCTTTGACTTTTACTTTTCTTGGTACATTGTCTCATTCCCAACTCCCTTCCCTTTGCCTGGCTAATTCCAATTCAGCCCTCAGGCTTCAGCCTAGCTTCTATTTCTGTCTGTCATCATACATCTATTCTTTAGTTCTTTTTATTTATGCCTCTTAAACACTTGCCACATTATATGGAGCTCTGAACGCCCCCTCCTCCCTTCAAAGACCACTGTTGTCTGAGTCAAAAATTATTGATACCTAAATCCTAACTTAGACAAATTAAATCATGGGATTGAGCCACTATGCATTTGAAAGCACCCAGGTGATTCTAATGTGTACAGGACTGAGAACCACAGCAGGTCTGGTCCAGCTGAGGAAAAGTGTGTGTGAAGGGAACTCCCTGATGTGATATCCATGCCTGACCCTAAACTCCATTTCCCCTCAGCTCTGCTTTTAGCCCCTGCTCCCTTTGTGACCAACCATGGCTTGAAATTCTAGGGTGACTCTTCTCTCTTGAGGCCATGCTCTCTGTCACTTTGGTCTCAACAGGAAAGTGATGTGAAGAAGATGAGGTTTCTCTTTGTTGCCCTGTCCAACATTTGACATGGAATCACAAACAAAGGCTGTTTTGTATAACCTATTTTACTGGAAGGATATAGGGTAAAGCAGAGGGGTTACACATAGCAAGGAACGTAAAATGAATTTGAGCTTGGTTAGAAAAGTCCTTTGGACATTTCCACCACCATCAACTTCTTTGACCTGTGCCTCTTTATGTTAATGGGTTATTTCTTTTCCTTAAATGCATTTGGCTTTCCCAAATTCTATCCACTCCCACATCTTTACTCTTCCCACTTGGACTACATAGGTAGACTGAAATCCCTCTTCATAATTCAGAGCAATTCCCTGAGTCACTCCTTTTGGCATACCAAGCCCTGGGGTCTTACTTGTTGCCCCACATGGCCCATCAAGTTGCATTGCTAAACAGAAGACAGTGCTCCACTTTCAGGAACTCTGCCTGAAGCTTTAATATAAATTTTTTTTCTCTGTTATCTGTAATTTTTGTCTGCTTACTTATCTGTCTCCCCAGTAGAGAGTGAACAACTTGGGGGCTGTTTCCATGTGGTCATATTCAGTAATGGGTCCTCAGGGCCAAGCACAGACACAAAGTAGATGCTCAATAAATATTTGTTGGATGAATGATACATGAAGGGAAGAATTCAGGGGATCCTATGGGCCAGTTCAAAGCTGCACAAGGAGTGCCCCTGAGCCTGACAGAAAGTGAAACCATGATGGGGAATGACAATGGTCCAAAACCAGGAAGTGCAGTTCAGGTGTCAAATCTACAAGGAGAAAGTTTGATTTGAAATAAGACAGGCTAATGGTCCCAAAGGTGAATAGCCTAGAATAAAGTAGGGAGTAGGAGCAGGAGCAAGAGTAAGGCAAAGTGTGAGACAGGCCCAGAGACCAACAGATCAGTAAGTCGTGGGGGCCATTTGCCATAGGGACAGATGCCAGAAGTTTACGAGAGCAGAGCTGATAAGGCCAATGTTTGGTTTGTCCCCCAAACCACTTTTTCAGAGACCATTTCTCTCTCCCTTAGTATGTACTTGAATGTGTTTACTTGCATATATACACACGCACTCACACATCTTATATATGGACCACTTGGATCAAACTTTTAAGACCTGGTATGAAGATGCCAGTGTGTTCAAAATGCAGCTGATTTTAAGAACAATTATTTTTTTTAAAGAAGTATTATTATCCAGTGCCTAAGAGGATAGAGTTTTGGAGTCAGATAGTATGTAATGCTGACTCCACCTCTCAGTGGTTGTAGAACCTTATGATGGGAAACTACAGGAGCCTCAGCTATTTTTTAACTCTTAACAGCTGAATAACAACATCTAATGCATAGGCTTACTGGGAACATAAAATAAAATAAAATGTGTTAAGCATTTAGCATAGTTTCTGGCATGTAATAAAATAAAACGATAGTCAACCAACATTCTCTGACTGCATGTTCTGAGGGACATGAAGAATGAGGCAGTACTCATAGGTGTTGGTTCATAAAGATATCCTTTATCTATTTCTCTTATATATACTGTCTAACTAAGGCCAGAAGGAAGCCACTGGGGTTTATGCTGAGTGTTGCATTTAAGTATCTAAAAACTTGGTCTTTTAAGGCACTGGTGACCCTGGGCCCAGAGAAGAACAGCTTTCCAGGGGGAGAAAACCATCCATGGGGCAGCTCATTCAGCCACGACCCAGGTCTCTCTAGGAGATTTCCCCACCATCCTAAAACCAATGAAGTTTGACCTTGCAAGATGGGATGAGCTCCTAGCCTAAAGCAGTATGACTGCCACTGAGGAAAGGCCCATTCATAACCCAGGCACAGCAAACCCGTTAGCGACATTGCTGTGGGCGGGCTATTACTTACAATACAGTTAGTGTCGCTTAGCCAAAATGGATGGGACCCAGTGTTTGAGAGAAGAGCCCTGAATATCACCAAGAGAGAAAATACAGCAACTGTGGCCTGTTCTAGGGAAGCAGGAGCCAGGGCAGGGGTTGCTGTTGGAGTCAGGTTCCCCCTACTCAATACAATTTTTCCCCCCTCTTTTGGTAAGTGTTTAAGGTTAAAGCTCCCAGGTAAGGATGCAATGTGATATTAAATCTTTGCTTGAGGAAAAATGGACAAGGCTGCAGTGCATGTAAGAATTATATGGGAGAAAGAACACCAGGGTTAGGGACACTGGAGGCATAGCCATGGGGCCAGTGTACGCTGTAATTGTTTGGAAATTTTTCTGAGGCCTGATGCCCACATAGCTAGTCAAGTACTGCCACCTTAAGCATCGACTACTTTGCAGCCTTCAAAATTTAGACAATCCCTACCTAAAAACTATCGTAGGCAACCCTGGCCATCTCTGCTGATTTTTTTTTTAAAACTGTCAAATGATAAACCGAAGCAGGACTTCTTTTCCCTTATGGAATTTGTTTGCTGATGAGGACAGCCTATGAATCTTGGAAAGGTACAGGTAGATAAATGTTCCATTGTCCTCCAACCTTATATCCTTTCTACATTCCTTGGAGATTGTCAGGAATGTCAAAAGCACAAGAAAATATATATGAACGCTTACTCCTTAGAAATATTTTGTGGCCTGTCCTGAGATAGGACACCCCAGTGGATGCCCAGACTGAGTTCCACCTTCCCATAAACTATACTTTTCATAAACTATACCGACTCATGTTGCCTTCGCCTGCACTTGGTAGGATGGTCGTAGCTACAGAGCTTGAGTGTAGGTATGGGTAAGACAAATGAGCTCCTACCCAAGGTCTGCAACTTTGAGCTGTGTAAACTTACCTACCCCTTTAAATCCCTGATGCTCACTATAACATAGATTAACCATAGTGAGTACTTCACAGAGTGGCTGTGATTAGTAAGAAAATGTATATAAAGTACTTAGCACCATGAGCACTCAATTCTAATGTTATTTTTCTTTGTTTCTTTGTTTTCAGAATTAGGAAGCATCAGAGAACTGTTCAAATGATTGAATTTTTAGCTTAATCTTCATTACTAAATAGCAGGATGACAATAGATGGGTCATTTTATCTAATTCATCATTTTTTACCATATGAAAGTGAGATAATTTTACAGATTTGTATAAGGATCAAAGGATAAAATGGATGGGAAAGTGCTTTGAAAGGCAGTAAGATGTAGGGTACTAAAATTGGAAGGAATCTGCTGAGAGGGTATCTAGGCCAACTTTCCACTGCTCACTGAGACCCCACATGGAGCTTCCAGTAACAGAAAAATTGCCGATATTCTGTGAAACAGCAGTTTCATTGTTAGTGAATGCAAGGGCATACATATGGTGCAGTTTTAGAAAGATCTTCCATTCATTCAAGTGAATTGGATTTCCTGTAACCCCCAACCATTGATCAGCCCTGCTGTCTACATAAATATCCACCTCATTTCCCCAAATACATATGCATGTGCACATACATACAAAATAAGGATTCTCAATTTCAGCTTCCTTCAACTGTTTTTCCTGAGATACATGAGTTAGAATGAGCAAAGTGCCCTTTTTTGCTTTCTTCCATCACCTGGAGATTAGAGAGTTTAAGAAATTTGCATATGATTCCATAGTTATTGTTTCCAAAGAAATAATACAATAGTTAGGATAACAAATTCCATACCCCCCAAAAAGATCTTGTTAGCAAAATAGAAAAATTTTTTCATTCATCTAACAGTTTAATGCTCAGTTTCTTCCTCTAAATTTGCAGCATAGAGTTTATCTTTCTCCCCCATTGTGGAGACAGCAGAAACTGAGCAGAGGAGAATGGCTGAAGCAGCAGAATTTGAGAGCCAAGAATGAACTAGGACTGGCCCTTTTTCATTCTGGCCTCTAGGATAGGCACCTGGGACAGAAATACCAGATTGGGGAGGAATTAAAGGGAAAGGACTGTAGAAAGAAAATGAGTGAAGAGGTGAATGCAGGAAAATCAGAGCACCTGCAAGGGATTCCTACTGAAGACTAAGGACCCTACCCTTCTGTGTGGTGCTAGGGACCAAATAAGTTTAGACGAACAAATCTCTATTTCCCTTTTCCTCTCGACTTCTTCCTTTTCTTCTCTTCGGCTTTGGGGCAGATAACAAGAACGTTTTACAAAAGAACTTTTTAAATATCAGTGGGATCCAGTGTGTCTTTTGATTAAGAAAGGTAGGCTAGATGGTATTCAGAATGGGTCAAAGGTGGCCCCACTCTTCAGTCTCATAACAAGCATTAGCCCACACCCTAAGTTTGGAATAGTCAAAAGTGAGGAATAACTACGAGCAAATAATTATCTACCTTGAGAGACACAAAGCCGATTTTCTCAATCCTTGTCTTGACAAAGCAATCACTAGAGATACATTCTGAAAGCCACAGAGTTTCAAGCCCCTTATATTCTGACCACCTTCCTGTTGATGGTCACTGTTACTTCAGATACGGCATTGGAACTGAGTACAGTTACCCTGATGTGTATGGACAGTTCAGCGCACAATATGTTGGGATTATTAACTCTTTTACTCAGGATACTATGTTTCTATTAATGTTACATTAGTTTTGTTGAAAGTCATTTACTATACTATTACATAATGAGCTTACAGTCAACTGTAACTTTGACTTTGTTTTACATGAGTTTCTGAAAAACTAAGGCTTCTCCCATTCTGTACTTGCACAAATAATTTTAGACCTAAAGGTGGTATTTTAAATGTAATCTGATAAATTTCATCTTTTGCATTCTATCCCATCCTTCAACCTTGCCTTTTGAGTTTAAATTTTGTCATCCAGAGTTACTAGCTGTCCCTCCCAGCTGGGTGCCATCTGAAACTTTGATAAGCAAGCTTTCTCCATGATTTAGGCAGACTTTGTGATAGTCACATTTCAGCAGACTACTGTTCTGCATAGACTTGTTAAAGTGAACTTCTATCCCTTTGCATATATTGTTCAATGAAAGGAAAATTAGTAGTGGGCCAGTCACCTTATGGGTAAACTATTACCTGCAGACAAGGTTACATGTAAAAAATTCAAATAATTTTATTTTACTTTTTGTATTTCTCCTGAAAGGTAAAAGAAAATACCAGGAAAGTGCTTTATGGTGCAAAAAAGTTGTTAAAATGTTTGTTCTTGTTTGAAGGCTACTAGGTATGTAATAGGCACATTAACCTTCATGTATCTAAAGCAAAACCCCTATTTTCCCAGTTAAATCAGCTCTTCCGCTGGTCTGTCCCATCTCAGAACATAATGATTCCATTCTTCTGGTTGTTCAGTCCATAAAATCTTGGTGTCACTTCTGACTTTTCTTTCTCTCTCACTCCAAATTCAAATCATTAACAAATAATTTTGGCTCAACCTTTAGAAGGTATCTGGGACCCGATCACTTTATCACAACTACCACCACCCTGTCCATGCTGTCATCATCTCTTGCCTGGATTATTGCAGTAGCATTGTCACTTATATCCCATATTCATCCTTACCCAACCATAGTCTAATTCTTTGTCGGTTGCCAAAGTGATCCTTTTAAAAGAACTAACTCCAGTCATGTCACTCCTCTGCTTAAAACGCTCCAATGTCTCCGAGATCACTCAGAATAAAGTCCAAATGACTTACAATGATCTCCAGCATCCTAAATAATCAGGCTCCTCTCTTGGGTCCCTTTTCCAATACCGCCCTTTCTCATTATCCTTCACCCACAACTTTGGTTGTTTTAGACCATCTCAGGCAAGAACCTTTTCTGTCTAGTGTTTTCCCTGCTGGAATGTTTCTTCCCTAGTTTTGTGCATACTCATGCCCTCATTTCTTTCAGGCTTTCTTTGTCACCTTATCAGTAAGACCTTCTCTGGCCAGCCTGTATTAAATAGTATGTCTCCTTTACCCCATACATTTTTTGCCTTTATTTTTCTATTTTATTTATTTTACTTTTATTTATTTATTTATTTATTTATTTATTTATTTATTTATTTTTTGGCTAGCAGTTAGTACTACTTGGCATAACACACATCGATTTCTGATTCATTGGTATCTCTATCAGAATTTACACTCCATGAAGAGAAGCCTTTTGTTCAGTTCACTGTTATATTCTAGTACCTAGAATGTGCCTCGAACATAGAAGTATCCCAGTAAGTGTGGAATGAATGAGCATGTGGCATTGATGTAGACTTAAAGTTATCTCACTGGTTTCAGTTTCCCTAGCTATAATTTATTACATGTTTAGTGGATTTCAAACTCTCCTTCTTCACCAAAGCTAGAGAATTCTTCCTTTAAGTGAATTCTTAAGGAGAAATCAAAGCGACAGTTTGAAACAGAAAAGCTCCACATTTAATTACAGTAATTAATTATATTAAAGTAAGCTATTCTGGTTAAAATGAGGGTAGAAAATCAAAAGACCCTCAGTCATTGTGTAGGCTCTAAATGTCCCTCAGGCAGAATGTTTAAAAACTGTAACAGAAAAATATTCTATAACTCAATCACAATGATGACTATGAGTTACTGGAATTCATTGTTAAGACTGATTGTGGTATATTTATTTATAAGATTTTTTAAAAGGAAAATGGTCATTTTTTAAACCATATATGAGCTCAGTTCTTCCCTCCTTGACTCTCTCCCTGCCAACACTGAGGTGGGGGAATAGATTAGAAGATATTTGAAGGTTTTGTTTCAGGAGGACAATTGTATGATGAAATATGAGCATCTGGTGCTGCTGTAATCTCTGGCTTGCGATGAGAGAAAAGAGATGTGGAACTTAGAGGAAGATGAAACTGGAATTTCTAATGTGATGCAACCCATTGCTGCATTGGAGAAATATCAAGTCTCCAAAGTTAAACAGATTCAATTAGAAATTTCATTGAAATTTCAAATTGCAACCATTTTTCCCCACTTAAACGACAGAATTATATGATGTTGCAAAGAAACTGACAGGTAATTTGGGAAACTAAAGGTTCCATGGACTCTGTAGTTAATGGAGAGTTTAGCACCAATTCCTGCATAATTTGCACTTCTGAGAAGCAGAATTATTATAAAGTCAGACATTCCAGCACTTTCAACTCATGGATCTGCCGGGCTCTAAGATGACCAGGAATGTAGAAGGACTGAGGTCAGAGGTTGCCATTTCAATATCTGAGGCTGCCCAGCTCCCCCAAACTGGCATTTGAACTGAAGAGTTGAAAATTGGAGGTGACATTCAGAAGTCTCTGAAAATTATAACCCTGACTTCCTCCTTGAAAAGCTTATCTGAATCATAGCTTTCCTTTGATGAGGTTACTGAAAAAGCACTCTGCTCCGAGCTCTTGAAAGATAACAGTCAGCGCAAGTGAGACCGGCTGTATCCCTTGGGGGAAAACAGTGGCAGATGTAGAAAGCTGGGGACACTAATTAAATGGTCTGGACAACTTTCTGGAGATGAGGGAGTCTGCCCCTTAAACCTTTTCTCCCTGGGATCCTCCAGGGAGTGAAGCCCCAAGTGCACAGGGCTCCTTTCATAGACGGGGCCCCCACTGCTGCTCCAGGAGGAAGGCATTTGAGCCTGAAGTGGCATTGCTCAGAGAGCCTGGCTTTCCCTGCTGTTCAGATATCTGCTCTGCTAGTCTTTCTCCCAAACAGGGATAAGAGGGAAATGAAGAGCTCTAGCACCAAAGATGTTTCCCCAGGCATGATTTAAGTCTCAGTGGTCCTGAAGACAGGACTGTTGTCAATGCTTGAATCAATGCTCCTGACCCCTTTGAGAATGCAAGTAGAATTGCCCCTGATTACTGCCACCCAGCCTGGCCTATCCCTTCTCTGAACTTCATATTGCTCGGGGTCTTTCACACTTATTTTGTCCCTTCTCATGATCATTTAAATGTTTGCTTGTGGAGACCAGAGCTTTCCAGCTAAGTGGTAGGCTTCATGACAGCAGGGACCATGCATTACACTTTTACTGCTTCCAGGGCTCCTTGTACTTTGCTGAATGCAAAATGGGTGCCCTTTAAATACTTTGTCAGTCTGGAAAGTGTTTAGAGGGTACATTCTTTTTGGAAGACATGGTATGGTAAGCAGGAGTCAGTGTCCTGGGCACTCGTGCTGGCTCTTCCGCTTCCTGTTGGCTGTGTGACCTTAAAACAAAAGAGTTCACCCTCATGGCCTCAGTGTTTTTACTTGTCATGAAGGGATAGAAAAGCCAGCCTTGACTATTTTATAATATAGTTGTTGTAAAGGTTAAAGGTTTAACTTAATGCCTTTGCTTGTTGGTCAAATTATGATTTTTGTTTATAAGCACACAGGGTTTAGGTTAGACTTTCAGACACCTCCCTGGGCCTCAGTTATTTTTTTTACAACATTTATAATAATTTATACTTTAAAAATGTATTTATTATTCAATAACTATGCAATCAGTATACACTGTATGTATTTACAGTATTGTGCTACTTATTAAGAATAAAAGAATAAATCTAAGCCATGGTCCATGCACACAATCTTTTACTTTGGTGAGAAAGAGAACATTGGCAGACTACTAACAGGAGAAATGAATGCTTCTTATATAAGCAATGATATATATATATATATATGTATATATATATATATAGTATATTACATGTATAATTATCCCTTGGTATCTGTGGGGATTGGTTCCAGAACCCCAAGAATACTAAAATCCACCATAGTTCAAGTCTCTTATATAAAATGGTATAGTGTTTGTACATATTTGCTTATAGGTTACAGCAGGATATGCCTATATATCACTTCATATGTGGATCCAGCACGGTGCTTGGAGGGTGACAAATTTAAGTTTTGCTTTTTGGAACTCTCTGGACTTATTTTTTAAAAAATTACTTTGATTTGCAATTGGCTGAATGAGCAGATATGAGACCCTTGGATAGGGAGGGTTGATGGTATATATGATATGCAGTATTAAATTACATTATACCAATCATTACTATGCATTGTATTCAAGTTGCATTAATTTGGCAAACAAATACCTCTTTGGTCAAATAAACCATGAAAATTTGTTTCTTTACCTTGTAAAACAAAAATCAACTTGATTTATAGGAGATTTTTCTATAATAAAATAAGCAATTATTTTGGTGAGAAACAGAAATATATTCTTCATCTACCAAGTGAATATCTGTGTGGAAACAGGATGGTTTTAGGAGACCCACAGCCAAGATCACAGGTAAAGAGGTCAGTGAATAGCTCAAGTGACACCCTAGACCCAACACCAACTCTGTAACAAAACCACTGTGACTGAGTGGCATTGTACCAGATGAACTGCCAGAGATATGGTCACAGAAGGTTCTATGCTAAGGAAGGGACCGAGGAAGAGTAGGCACCAGGAGAGCCTGTTTTGGAGGAAAGACTCCTTGGAGCTGAGAGTCCAAGTTGTGCAATAAACAATCATTGACTTTTCAAACAGTACATTTTCTCCTAAACTGTCGAGTAATCTTCTGGTGTGCACAATGTGGAAAGGACGGTTGGTCCCAAGATGGTCTTTTCAGCCACAGCCACACACACAGATAACAGTTATTGTCAGTAATATAATTCTCTAAAATAAGTGACAAATAAACATAAATCTAGGGAGCACACCCATAGACATACTGTCTTCATAAAGTCCTTGTGGAATATAAAAATTTAATAACCCAGGTCATAGGTATGGTAGGAAAAATCTGTAAGTAGCATTTTGAAACAAGTAACTCAGCTTGGCTGGTGTAGCTTGGTGGATTGTGTGCCAGCCCATGAACCTAAAGGTCACTGGTTCAATTCCCAGACAGGGCACATTCCTGGGTTGTGGGCCAAGTTCCCAACTGGGGGTGTGTGAGAGGCAACCAAATGATGTTTTTCTCCCTGCCTTCCCCAGTCTCTAAGAATAAATAAGATCTTAAAAAAAATGAACTAAAGTTTATAGCAACTGTACCATTCATTTCTGCAAAAATATTGATTCCTTTATGTATATTATCAATCTCGCAATCTCCAAAATGCCTAAAGAGTGTCTGGAAATAGCAGGCATCAAAAAAATTAATTTATAATGTTATACATACATGTTGCTAAAAAAGGTAAATTAGTAGTGAAATATTCAATCATCTTGATCTGTTAAACATCAATCAATTGAATTGGTTATTTGTTTTCCTTCGTTAGAAGGTTAGCTCATGAGAGCAGTCATTTTTCAGTTTATCTACTGATATGTTCTGAGTGCCTAGAACAGTGCTTGACACACAGTCTGCACTCAATGAATATTTGTTTAGTGTATGGTTGAATGAGTAAATTGATTTCAAGTCACTGTTAACAAGAAAGGCAGCTTCTTACTAGTTGAAGTGAAATGCATATTAGTTGTGTAAGGAAAGTTCATTCCTTTATTCATTTACTCTTCATGTATTTACTTATCCATTCATTCAAAACACAACTATTCAGCATTGACTATGTTCAAGTCTCTGTGCTTGGAGACACAAGTCACATTGTGGTAGACACAAAGATGGACAAGGAACATTTTACACCATTAGAAAAGTTTAATTATGTTTGTGTCATGGAGAGATGCATGACCACATATAACAATTGGATAAGGGTTGAATTAGAAAGATAATCTCTCGGATTTCCTTAATTCTGAGATTCTCTGATTCCATGATTTGTATTCATTTTAGATAGTTTTTATGATACACACAAAACTGAAGTTATTTATATTTAAAATTAAACATTTTTAAAGGCAAGGCTTTATGAAGAAGGTTATATTTTAAGTGAATTACTATCTGGAAGCTAAGTTGTTGTGCTGCCCTAGGTCCTGAGCATCCTCCAGGTCATTGGGTCAGAGGTTGCTTTCTTCACTTTTTCTTCTTCAATGTATAGCAAGTTTAATACATTAGTATTTACAAAATAAAAACTTTATTATACTGAAATTTTTCTTGTGTTTGCCCCTTAGAGCTAAGCTTGAAAGACCAGATAGATGATACTTAAGGAAACTTATTTATGGATTTAAAGATATAGTTTGTGGGGCCAGAGATAATGAATAAATATTTCTTGGAAGAATACTGCATCCTAAAAAGTTGTTGCTTAATAAAATCTGCAAACTTGAACTGTAGGGTACAATAAAAAACACAAAATTTCTCAAAATAGATTAGAATGTAGGAAATGTTTCATGAAAGTGCTGAGATATTAAATAATTCTATGGCTAATATTAAAAATTGAACAACTTTTTAAAATTATACTTAGTCTATTTCTACACACAGTGGTCTAACAGGCAGCCCAAATCCCAGATGGCTTTGGCCCTGGTGGGCAGCTATCCTGCAGAACAGGTTGACCTCTTATGTACCTTACTTCTGTTAAGTCATCATGGTTCTACTGCTAAAACATGGGAAGGTGTGTAAACTTTATAGTTAGGCTAAACTTGGGGAGGATGACAGGTGAAACTCAACAGCTCATAGGAGAAAATTTCAAGCAGAATAATTCCTTCCATTTATATAGACCTGTGTTTCCTAAGTGCTTTGTTATACATTACCTCACTCGCTCTTTTTTCTCCACCTAATTTATTGAAGAGACTACTGAGTCTCTTAGTGGGAATCTTATTTGCTTAAGGCACCATGATTAATCAGTGATAGAACTGGAACATGCTTATTCTTCTGCACCAGGAAGCTTATCATGTTAGGCACTATCACTTTGAGGAAGACCAAGAGATCTTTCTCTACACAGTGAAGTTCCCTTTGCCCAAAGACGGAGTAGAAAATAATGCTATACCCATGCCCTAAGAGCCTCCTCAGTGCCAGTCCCAGACAATATTTTTTCTGATCACTAGTGTGACATGGACCCACTGAGTCCCAACGGTCCATTCAGCTTGCAGCTGGAGAAGTGCTCCATCTTTTATGCTTGTCAACTCCATGAATGCATTAAGGCATCAAGAGATGACAACATCAGGAGGCTTTGGGCCACAGCCAGGACCAAAGGTGTAAATTAAAGGTGTAGATGAGATTGGAAGATGAACTCTCTGCCTCAGTCATCTGGAAGGTTGGCACATGCAGATTTTCTGCTCTAAATCATGTATTGAGTTGCTATGGGATAACTTGTTCTATTTGTGCCATCTATGTTTTGAAGCCACCACTATGAAGGGTGACCTCAAAAGATACTAGGGGCTTATGCCTAGAGGCTTTTGCAGTGAAGTCAGAAATCCTGGATCTCAATTCCACTTCCAGCCTTTTCAACATATACAGTCTTGGTCAGGACACCAATAAATATCCATAAGATGGAGATAAAATGATACATCCCTTCTATATTACTGGTTTTTAAAGAGGATAAAAGAAAAAATTTCTGAAAATTCCTTCTAAACACTCATATAGTCTCCTATACTATACTAATATGAGTATTTTCTTTGGGGCAGAAGGGCATAGTTAGTTGTTCTCAACTAATGGCCCCTCTCTACCTCACCCGCTGCCACAGTGCCCCATGTTTCCACCCCCGCCACTGGTCAGAGGGTGGACAGTAGTTTAGCCAGGTTACTTCTGAGAGCAGAACTTTTAGCCTTTCCAATGCTGGCTCATAACCCAAGAGATAAAACCAGGACCAACAGGTAGAAATTACTGGGGGGACAGATTTAAGCTTCACATTAATACTACAATAATAACAACCAATACATATAGGATGTCTGTTCTGTGTAAAGTCCTCTGCTAAGTTCTTTGCTCATATAAACTTATTTAATATGTTAAACAAGGTTACTGACAATCATTCAATAACTATATTTATTGAGCATGTACAACTTATCCATCTCTAAAATAGGAACAAAACCATAGAGGTGAAAAGATATAGATTCTGTCCTCAAGAAGTTCATGGTCTTGTGGGGAGACAAACACACAAAATATAATATCATGTATTAAAAGTTATAGTAGAAATATTTTTAAAAAGTCAGAAGGATGGAGGACCCAGGTTTGCTAGGAGATATCAGACAAGGTCAAACGAGGTGGCCCCTTTAAAAGGACACATTTGTGACCAAGGATATACCTGCTCGTATGTGCATCTTTGTAGGAAAAATGTACCTCAAATAATCAGTAGGAAAAATAAATATTGCTCTGTATTGTGTGGGCTAAATTAGCTGCTCCAGGGGCCAGATAATGACATAAATATGATCATGCAAAACAAGATATTATAACATGTTTCATAAGCTGCAGTGATATTTTTGCTGCTCATGAAAAACAAGATAATGTCCATAAAAATAAGATATTATGGCAAAATCAGTATTAATTACTAGGAGCCAAAGTGCACTGCTTGAGGCTGTAAAACTTTTAATATTCCAGAAGAAAGAAGTTCAAATAACAGGCTAACCACGATCACTCTTAATCACTTGGCAGCTTCCCAGTCTATCTTGGTGAACAACAGAGCAGAGGTAGCAGAATTAGCCCCAAACAAACAGCCCCGTGAAGCGTTGCTAATTTGGCTGAGATGACTGGGTGGGGTAAGGAGGGGTGAGAGCAGAAAAATGCCCTCCTTGCAATTTACCTTCTTGCTAATGATGAATCTGGGCTTGCAGAAAGCCGCTGGGTTAGTCTGTTCGGGCCTTTTGAGATGTAAGGGGCCATTGGTCCCTTAAGATTGGTTTTTCCAGTTGCTGTTAATATAGATGAACTACATGGGTCTTGGTGGGGAGGGAAATTTTATCTTCTTCTTTGCCACCACCCTCCTTTTGGCCATAAGCACCTACACACACAAGCACACACGTGTGCGCACACACTCATTACACAGAGCTCCTTTCTTATGTAAAGGTCAGGATCTCACTGCTTCTATTTCCCATACTTTGAATGTGAGATCCATTTGGTGACAGCCTCTCATGTGCCATAAACTAAATAGAAACATATGCACATGCAGCCATAAAACAGATCCAAAATGACATCCCTGCCGCCTGTTGGGTGGCAGCTGAACTCAGACATCTTAATGTATGATATTATGGGAATTACCCACATTAAGATAAAATATCTGGATTTAAGTAACTGTCTTCTGCTCCAAATTAACTTAGAGATTGAACTCAGAAAACAAAGGCAGATGAGTAGGGGCTAGGGAATTTATTTTACAGCTACTACACCAGCTACAACTATACCAGCCACTACTACGCCAGCCAACAGGAGGACATCTGCTTCACCCTAAGTCTCTAGCACTTAGCAGAGACTCCAATATATATTAGTAGATTCTTTAACAATATTTGTAGAGTGAATGATGAGGTGCAGCAAGTCCTGTCTGAACCACTAAGTACATTCCCCATTCCTCCTGCTTCTCCCTTCATTTCCCTGTACATTTCACATCAGTGCAAACACCTACTTCCCTCCCCTGGCTGGAACCTATATTACAGCACCATTGCATTAGCTAGTCGATAAATTTCCCTTCTCTGAAGGGGCTTTGCAAGACTTTCCTTGTGTAAGTTCTGTTCCTAGCTGCCCGGAGACTCTTTCAGGCAGGCAGTTCTTTTGAGGGCTAAAGATGTAGGTCTGAAGAGAAAGATGGAGGTGGTTTTGTAAGCTGGTGTGGGGTCAGCCAATCAAGGACTTCCATTGCCGGGGCTGATGATCTAGCATTGCTTCCTTGTGCTTCAGAATGGATGTGGGCTCCCCCTCAAACTTTGCAGATGTTTGCTTTTGCAGCATTTGTCCCCATGCTTCTGGGTGTCTTAGATTCCCTCGTGGAAGACAGGTAGGACAATTTCCTTCCTCTGCAACGTTTCTTCAGCCTCACTAACTCTACTGAGTTTACTCAGCTAGGCCAAAACAAACAAAACAAAACAAAACAAAACAAAAAACTTGTGGTTAAAGTGTAATGTATCCTGGAGGGCTCAAATGATTGCTTTTTCCAGGATGGGCAAGTCCATTGAGATTTGAAGATCTAAGTTGAGGCTGACATTTGAATCTTTTTCACAGGTATTCATACATTGGCTGGGGGTCTGATGCTGGGTGAGGCATTGGAGGTGGGGTGGGAGCAGAGCAGGGACAAAAGAAGCAAAAGAAATTATCCCTGTTCACAAGAGTTGGTGTGTAAGGCATAAAATATGTACGAGGGGGGAACTCCCAAAAATCTTGGAATTTATTTATAAACATTTGTGTATTTATTCTTACATGTTTAATCTTCAGTCACCGTCAAAGTACTCCCCATTTGGCACAATACATCTATCAAGTTGTTCTATCCACTGCCCAAAATAATTTCGAACTCATCAATTTCGATACGTGTTAGTGCTTCTGCCATATTTCGTTTTATCTCTTCCACATCAGCAAAACGTTTCCCTTTAGGACTTTTTTCATCCGGGGAAACAAAAAAAAAAGTTGTTTGGGGTGAGATTTGGTGAACAGGGAGGGTGGGACACAGGGGTCATGCCATTTTTGGTCAAAAACTGCTGAACACTCAGCACAGTGTGGGCAGGTGCGCTCATAAATCACCCATCATGAAATGGGCAAATGCTGAGTCTTCAAAAAAAAGTAAAAAGTTCACTGAAACTGAATGCAGCCTCTCATAACAACGCCAGCTGTACACTGATACCGATAGGTTCCTAGAACACTCACCTAGCAGGGGAAGCCTGTACTGTAAGGAGCCTGCCCTCCAGAAGATAGTTCTGGTTTTTTTGGGTTCCCCCCTCATACATGACACTATACAGGATTCACAAAAGTAGGTTTACAGTTGTGAATATGTGAAATGCAGGGTTTATTCTATTATTATTTATTAATTATTATATTATTTTCCATATGAATAACTGCAAATCCACTTTTGCCCCATTATTATTAGTATAATAAATTGTAAATAAATGGTAGAAGTGAGAGATCAAGGGAGGGAAGGAGAGAAGGAGGGAGGGAGAGAGGGAGGAAAGGAGGGAGAAAGAGAATGTGTGCGGGGCAGGGGAGAGGACTTGTAGCTAGAGGTTCAGGGAAGAATTTACAGAAAGAGAAAGTCTTGAAGATCAGATAAAATCAAAATGTTATTGGGAGGGGCCAGTTTGAAAAAGGAGGAGATTTTTCACATGGATGTTTAAGACATTTTGGTATTGATGTAGGGATAGGCTAATTGACCAATGAATCAGAATAGAAAATTAGCAACATTCCCACTCACATGTAGAAACTTAATATATGACAGTGACCTTGCAGATTACCGGGGAGAGGAAGGACAGGTTAACTTTGGGGCTGGGACGATTGCCTGAAAAACAAGTGAAATTAGATACTAATGCATAAATCATAAAAATGATTTCCTCATAAACTAAAGACTTAAATGTGAAAGGTCAAACTTTAATGCTTTTAGAAGTAAATAAAGGAAGCTATCTTTGTGACTATGAGGTGTAGAAGATTTCTTCAACAAAACACAAAAAGCATTAATAATGAATTAAAGGACTGATAAATTTAGCTACATTAAAATTAGGAATGTATGTTCACCAAAACAATGGCATAATGAAACTGAAAAGATAAACCATGATGGGAAGTATATACTTGCAACAAGTAGATTCAGTAAAGGATAAGCATCATAAATTCAAAGCCTTCAGAAGAATTATTAAAGAAAAGATGAACAACCTAACAATTAAATGGGGGAAATTATATGAAAAGACATTCCATAATAAAGAGAATAAGGATTTGCAAAGGGACAGGAACTGGGTGGACATGGGCAGGTTGGGAGCATGGCAGGGAAAGAGGCCAAGGTGTGGACATTTGGCTGGAGACTCTCTACTTTTTGGAGCGGGAACAGCTGCAGAGATTTCCAACAACCTCCGCCTTTTGAAACTCCTTCCAATATCCTTGCATTAAAAGTAGGGCTTTATCCCTGGCCGGTGTGGCTCAGTTGGTTGGAGAATCATTCTATGACTGAAAGGCTGTGGGTTCAATTCCCAGTCATTGTGCAAATGGTCCCCAGTGCAGGCATATATAGGAGGCAACCAATATATGTTTCTCTCTCACATGTATGTTTCTCTTCCTTTCTTTCTCTCTTTCTTCTGTCTAAAAACAATGAAAAAATACCCTTGGATTAGTATAACAAAAGTATGGCTTTAGTCTGTCACTGGGAGGTCATCTAAGATGCTAGGGAAAAAAGAAAAAGCTTGTAGACAATGCACAAAATTATTAGTCAGGAAGCCCCTACTTAGAAATCCATACCTGATCACCTTCTGTAATAAATTTCCAGTTTCCAGTCTTTGTGGAGACAGTATCAGAAACCTGCAGTAGAGGGGGTTGAATTTGCAGGATTTGGCATTTGCCTCTATGTATCACCCACACTTGACCCCATGGCTCCTTCTGGGGTCCCTGTAGTGTGAGGTTACCTTTTATTTTCCAGGGAAAATAAAAAAGAGAGGCTAATGAAGCCCTCTTCTTTGGCCATGTCAGCCAGCACCAGTAGGCAGAAGTTGTTCTTCAATGAAACCTTTCTAAGGCCTCATTGCCTTGAAATGCTGTGCACCATTTCTGTGGGCTTTTTTTCTTTTTTTAAGATTTTGTTTATTTATATGTAGAGAGAGGGGAAGGGAGGGAGAAAGAGAGAAACATCAATGTGTTTGCCTCTTGCGCGCCCCCTGCCGAGGACCTGGCCTCCAACCCAGGCATGTGCTCTGACTGGGAATGGAACCAGTGACCCCTCTGGTTCTCTGGCTGGCATTCAATCGATTGAGCCACATCAGCCAGGGCTCTGTGGGTTCTTACACAGAATAATTCATTAGTCAGTAAAGAACAATCAATCTCACATTCCAACAATTACACACTGACTCTGTTTACCCAGTGGACCTTTTCTTATAATATTGTTTATGATCCTAAATAACTCCTTCAGTGTTCAATTGAGCTGGGATTGCCTCCAGGACCAGGACACAATCAAATTATAAAGACGTGGTTCATTCAGCCCTAGAAATATTCAGAAACATTTCAGTGATGTTAGTCTCAAAGTTGCGCCTTCCCCAATCAGCCCCACAACCTTTTGATGGTGCCTGCAGAAGGACCTCCTCCTTGTGGAAGGGACTCCACAGCATATGAAGGAGATGTGGCTGCCAAGGGAAATTTACTATGGCTACTTCAGAATTTCTCAAAGTGAAGAATACAATGAGGAGTGCAGTGGATTCTAGACCAGAGTAGCAATTGAGACATTGCTAGGTTTTGCTGGAGGGAGAGTATAGAAAAAATGTGTCTGGGAGAGATTAGTGGGGCAGCAGAAATAGGGAGTTGAGAAAGTGGTATGTATGTGTGTGTGCATATAGATTGGAATCTATGGTAGGGGATAAGGGGTTAAGTGAGAAGCAGAGGACTTGTGGGGGCCACAGCTCAAATATACTGGGGTTTGAGGGGGAAAGTGAGACTATTCACTTAAAAATACATTTATTATTTGATTTGTGGGTGTGTAGTATTTACATAATTAAAAATAAATATAGCAAATCTTCCTCTTCTTTTTTTCCTTGTTCTCTTCCTCTTTCTACCTCCTTCCTCTACTTTCACTTGCATCCTTCTCTCTCTGACATGCATGCGCATGCACACCCCCCCCCCCCCCCCCCAGATTTAAGAAGTGACATCAATAGAGGTTTTGGTGACACTTTGTAACCACTGTGCCCACTGTAACCACTGGAATGGCATGAAAATGGAGTGCCTCTCAGTGCACACTCTGAGCCCATTTGATGGTAAGGAGTGTAAAGACAAACGGTCAGGAGGGCAAAGAGTGGAATTTTGGAAAGGGAGGTACTGAAACCCCTCATTTCTTTTTGTACTGATTGACCTTTGTCTCCTTAGGAGAATAGATTGGACATGGGGAAGACTGCAGTAATGAGGAAGGGAGGACATCATCCAGGACCTCGTAGGCTGTCTGCATTGTGGTTTCCTCATCACAGCCTGCTAGGGAAGTGTCCAGAGCCAAGAGAAAGAGCCCAGCCTCTTTGGGTTCTGACAGCCTTTCAAAGGGCAGCTAAAACCTTGGACAGATGCCTGTACCTGGCATTCACTTTTGAAACCTCCTCTTTCCAAATACTCTTCATAATAACCCTGAGAGCTTGGCAGAAAGGACATTGCCATCCCCACTTACTAGATGAGGCAAGTAAGAGTTCCAGCCATGCATCCCCAGGCCCTGTACCAGGAACTTCAGACGCCTAGCCGACCATCTCTCCCCTAGCCCAATAGCATTTCTACTTGTTTGACCTAAGGAACGAATGGCCAGACGCAGGGTAGCTGTGGACAGGTCTAGACCAAAGGGTAATCTACAGCAAAGTATTCAAAGACCAGAAGCACATTGCAGAATGTGGGGAAGCTGCCCTTGAATTTTAGCCTCACTGCTGTCTTGTTCCATTGAAGACCAATGGTCTTTGCTGCACTAGCGTCTCATGGATGCTCTGGTCTCTCTCACTTCCTTCCTTGTAGATTTTTCTTTCTTCCTTCCCTTTATCTTCAGGTATTTTCTGAATATTTGCCATGTTCCAGACACTCTGACAGGACTTAAAAGAGCTAGATAAAGAAGACATCTGACTGCAAAGACTTGCAATTTACTGGCCAGATATGAAATGGGACCACCAAAAACCATACTGCAAGTTAGATAGAGAAGAATCAGTAAGAGAAACACAAATTAAGTGTTCTAGAACAATAATCTGTACTTTGAACAAACTTGATGTACAATATGAAATCACAGAGCAATTTGATTTTGTTTCCCACTGCCCGTGCCATTTACTCAATGGGCATATATCCAGGGTTTCTTCTACCCCTGGGTGTACACTTGGACAGATCCATGACTTTGATGAAGATACTTTTCAGTAATAAAAAGTTCAATGACATGTTATATAACATTTGGACTCAACTCACACTGAGCCTGTACAATTCCATGTAGTAGCAAAAGCTTCCAACTTCATTAGGGTTGCAGCTACTTCCCATCTCCGTAGCCAGGGCCTGCAACTGTGTGCCCCCTGCCTGCTCTCATCTGTGAAGAGATAAAGCCATGGGTTTCTGTCCTGCCTTCCTCCCCCATCACTCTCAGAACTGGGTAGGAGTAGGAAGAAAGAGAGGTGAATGGAGCAGGGAAATCTTCCTTCATGGACCTGTCATGGCTCAAGTGAGCACACAGTACTCTACGATCTTGGAGCCCTGGTTTGGGAAGTTAGAGTGGGGAGGAATTAATTCTAGCTGGAGAGATTCAGGGATATGAACAATGGGGGTGCAGTGACCTCCACATGGAAGGAGAAGCAGGGGTGTTCCAAGAAGGACGCCATGATTAGCACACTGCATTGGAGGTTGAAGGTTGTGGACTCCAGGCCGCTGGCATGCACAGAGACGGTCCCATGGAGGTGAGTGAGGACCACCTCTGCCTGTCTTTCTCCTCTCAGGTACCATGAGGTTCTGCTATGGACTTGGGTCAAACTGAGCTCTGATGCTGGGAACATACTTTTGCCTAGGACAATGGTTCTGACTGTATGTTACCATATTTTCTAAATTTTATTGGTGTGGACCCAGAATTTAGATACTTTTCAATGTGCTGTTATTTCTTTGGACTTTTAAAAAAGAGGGTGCACAAGACACCTGAGGTTGAACTATTTCATCGCTGAGGAACTGAGGAAGCAAACACACACTGCAGTGAAAGACAACTCAGGATCCAGCCATGCAAGGAATTCCCATTCTGCTCAGACACTGAGAATGGCCCCGGCTGAGACTGAGCTAAGTAAGAAGATGGGGAGGACTCGCATTTCTTTGCACATGGGTTTAACTCACACAGTTTGGACTTTCTTTGGACTTTAATTCACAGGGGTTAAATACTTTGATTTTGGATTTTAATTCTAATCCCTAAATTTTCTTTAGGAATTTGATAATGGGAAGGGCTCATATCCAAATTTGAAGCATCTAATTTTGGCATTTATTATTGAACAATCTTTGTGTATTTTATATTAGCTCTTTATGATTTTTATTGATATTATTGAAGTATTTTCATGTTGCTATCAAATCTCATTACAGAACCTCTGATGAATTTATTGGGCCATGTGGCTAGACATAAATTTGGATTGGAAAGAGAATAATCTCTGGACTTTCAGCCTTGGGTGCTGCATAGATTTGGAATTGGTTTAATTAATGTACTGTTCTGATACATTTCAGGACATCATGGGAACAAAATCAACATTGTCTGACAATGGTCCCAGGAACACATGAAGGAGCAGAGGCTGGCGCTGGTGAGCAGCCTCAGGTAGTTGGCACATCTCCCCCACCCCGGCCCCTGGAGCAGTACAACCACATGCCTAGTTGACCAGAGGCTTACAAGTTCAGTCCAGTTGGTTAGGAAAACAAACAGCTGTGGAGTCTTAATCCTTCCTTTTCTAGTTTCCACATGGAGGGACTTCCCTAAATTAACATTTCTGGCTCCTTGCTGCCCTTTCCTCACCCAGCAAGAAGGGAGCTTTCCCACAAATGAGTTTATGGGTGGCCCATTCTCTTTCTTCCCCACATGCCCCTTTGGGATATGTTTGTCTTCAGAGGACACACAATCTCTATTGTCAGCCATGTGGTCAGGTTAGTGGCAAAGGTTCTGCCCCAACCAGGAGATCCTAATGTTTTAGGGGGTCAGATCAATTCAGAGGTATCATAGCAAGTCATTTTGGCCAGACCCAAGCCATACCCTCTTAGTTAACATTATCAGTAATGAAGGTGATATCTAGCTCTCCATTTCTCTGGCTCTTGGTTTATCTTTGAAGTGGATCTGGACATGGTGGGAGAAAGAGATGTTACATATTTACCCACTCAAACCTTCTAAGTAACCCTTTTTGGACCAATAACCAGGTGATTTCTCAGCTGCGAACTAACAAATTTCTTTTGGAATGAATCACACGCTTTCAATTTTCCACTTCAAAAACACATACTTCAGCAGAAGTCACTGTACAGCAAATGAAAGAAGGAATTTCCCAAGGGAAGAAAGGGGTTTGGTACTTAGCCAAGGGCAGAGGGTATGACTTAGGGGCATCTATTTTTCCCAACTGTGAAGTCACCAGGTTGGCTTTTCAATATCACTGTCATTATAGCCAATTAGTCGGTGTTTTGCAAAATGCTAACAATTAAGTAGGCTCTGACTGGCTGAATTTCATCCTGCTGTCCACGAGTTCTGAGAGAGATGGTTAAAGAGTGGTTTGCCATGGAGGCAGGAGGGATTGGGGGGGCTTTATTGAGGGATGGTGGGATAGCTTTCTGAGACAGACTTCTATTTAGGGCCTCAGACAGGAGGAAGACTATTAAGATGGTGTATGCTGTAGTGCAGCTTACTGAGACTGCTCTTCACTCCAGAGTTACTCTTCTTCCCCCTCCTCCTCCTCACCACCACCCACCACCACCACCTCCAGCACCTTCCCTTTCATCATTATTCCTACCTATTACTGTATACTTTACTAAGTGCTAGGCACTGTGCTTAGCCCTTCTCAAGAATATGTTTTCACAACAACCCTGCGAGATGGATATCATTATTACTCTCCATTTGTGGTGGGTAAACTGAGGCTAAAGGAAGTTAAGCCAATAAATGATACAGCCAGAATTCCAACTTAGACCAGCGCAACTTCAGAGTCTGAGCCTTTGGCAAGTATGCTCTCCAATGCAGATGCCTTTCTGGTATCCTCTTGGATGCTTTCAGTGAGGAGGTACTCACTAGCTCCTGAGGTTTCTGTCGCACTGCTAGAAAGTCTCTCTTCCAGGGCCTTTGATTTTCTGTCTGTGGCCACCCACAATGCACCTTGGAATGCTAGGATGGCATGTTTGATTGAAGCAAGGGCCCCAGTTAGTGCTCTGCATTTGATCAGGGCCACTGGGCTGGTGCAGTACAAAAAGGCTGACCTGCGGAAATGGCATTTCATTGAAGGCAGTGAGGCTTGAAATGTGCCTGTCATGACCAACATGGCCTTCCCCCACTGAAGGGCCCACTGGGCCCCCAGGATGTGAGCCCTTACTCTCTCCCAGCTTGCTGTGACCCTTTGTGGGGACTGCGGGGAGCATGCTAAGACTGTGTCTTCTACTCCAGGAGGCTCACTTCTCCCACATGCTGTTTGCAGTGTTTTACATCTACCTCTGCAAACCTACCAAGCGTTCTGGCTGGATGATGCTGTTCACATTCTGAATGCTTGTGTTTACCCACTTCTCCACTGAATAAATTTACAAGGTAAATACTTTAGGACATTGCAGACATTGAAAAAATCCCACAAGACAAAACAACACAATTGTGTTGTCTTCCCCAACCCCTTGTTTCTAAATAATAAATTGTAGGGTGGAATTAACCACAATTAAAGCTCTTAGCACTGGATTGATTTTGAAGTGCCATCCCCACCAAACTCTCATTTCTAGTCTCTCCCCTAACTCTTACTAGAAGCCTCACTGTTCTGAGATGTGATGCTAAACAGAACACAGGCTGTTGGGGCAGCTGGAACTGGCTTCAAATCCAAACTCAGCCTCTCACTGTTTGTGTGATGATGGGTGAATTATTTAACCTCTCTGAGCTTGTTTTCTCATGGGAAACTAACACCCACTTTGCGCTGTTGTCGTGAGCTTTTGGCAAAATGTCTGGGACACGGATAGTTTTGGTTGTTTGTTGGTCATTCCAGGATGTCATCCTTTCAACCTTGACAAGTTCAATGATTGGTGGTTTCCACCTGTTAAATATGGATGAAGGAGTGATGGGTTAAGACATTGAACTACCCCGTGGGCAAGTCCCTGAACTGTCTGTGCTTTTGTGCCTCCATCTGTTGAGCAGAGATTACTTGCTCTCTTTTAGTGGAAGGGTGCGAGGCTGAGATGGAGAGAAGAGAGGGAGGTACCCAAGTGTCTACTCAAAGGTGAGTAGCCCTTTATAAACTCCGAGTGTTTCTGCTGGCTCTTGATGATATGTGGCCCTAGCATGGAGGCAGCAACAGTGAATCATCCCAAACTTCTGCTTAATAACCGCTGGTGTCTCCCAGACAAAGGATCTGCCTCTTAGGGTGTTGAGCACATCTTCATGCTCTGGCCCCAGCAAACATTCGTGGCTTCATATCTCTGTCCCCAGCTCTCACCTTAGGGACCAGCCAGCCACTCACACATGAATGTATTGTCTCATTCACCCCTTGAAGTATCTTCTCTTCTTGTAATGTCCTTCAATAACTTCCCCATTCCCACATTACCTGAACACCTCAACTCCAATTCATCCCCCAAAGCTTCCTTCAAACTGTCCCCTGCATGTCCCCTGCTCTCTGTCACTCTTCTAACTCCATCTCCCTTCCTTTCCACTTTTCTCACTTTCTCTTCTCCTAGGACACCCAGACAAAGCCTCTGTGAGAGCACCTTGCATTGTGTTGCAATGGCCTATTTACATGGCAGCCTCTCTTGCCAGATTTAAAGCAGGAAACATGTTATTCTTTCCCATGCCCCCAGTGCTCAGCACAGTGCCAAGTAACAGACAATTAATAAACAATGTTGTTGAATTACATTCACAGCTTCACACACCTAGATCTCTCTTTCCTTCCCATGGTACATTCATATTCTTTCCTTCTCACCCTGCTCTGTCCTTCCTTTGTCCCATCATTGTCTCTACAGTCCCCTCATTGAAATTTTCTGGGCAGTAACAGGGCCAGAAATACCTCTCAAAATGAATACACCACCTGAAAATAATCAAGGGTTGCCACCATTCTTTTAGGACAGCACTGTTTGGGGGATACCATTTATTTCCCCTTCTTCCCACATGTGCAGCCCCAGGGTGGGTCATGAAGGGGACAAAGCTAACTCCTCTAATTTGGTGGAATCCAACACAGAGCCAAGCAGCCAGCACCCCACCTCCCGCTCCTCTTACCTCTGCAGGTAGCTCTGGGCAAACAAGTCAGTCTTCATTAAGACAAGGCACACGTGTTACCTGAGCAAACTCTGCCCTTCTCCCTGGTGGCAATTAGCCTAGCTCTGACTGGTGGAGAGGCATCTGCTTCCCCTGCTCTCTCTGTGAGACTTTCTTAGTGTATAGGCTATCAGAGTGCCCTACCCAGGGGTTCTGCTGTCTGTCATCATATGGCTGCCCCTACCATTCCTGCCTCTACAGCACCCCTCCGAGAGGAATGCTAATGTGTGCTGAAGCCAGCAGCAGGAGTGGGAGGGGGCACAGGGAGCCTAGGACTTGAGTTTCTGGGCAGATGGAGAGGGTTTGCACTGGATTGTTTTAAACTTCAAAGAGGCAGTTTCAGGAACCCTGCTTTTATTTATTCCTTATTTCCATCAAAGGTGAGGATGGAGTGATAATGCCAATTAATTCTCAAAGGGCCAGTGTGTTGTGAAATCTAGCTGCCTATGTGGTGGGGGAAGGAGGGAGGAGGAAATGTGCTTTGTGAGGTCATTAAGTCTATCCCTCCTGCCTCAATAGTCTTCTGCTCTAACAGAGGCACGCGTGGCCTTACCTCAGCTATTTACACCTGGCCCTAGTTCCGTACATGACCAGGACGACATTTTTGTTGCATATCTTTCCAAGCCCTTGCAAGCCAGTAACTCTGCCTACAGCACCCTGTTTTGGTGGGAAGTACAGCAATGATGGTTAAAGAGTGAAAAAGGATAGTCTAGCTATTGAGGAGCACTCACTACTGTCTACCAGACATTATGTTTGATCATTTATACCTGTGATTTTACTTAACTTCCTGATAACCTGAGAAAGTAGGAATGATTCCTGCACTTTGCAGATATAGTAACTGAGACCCAGAGACATTAAGGAATTTTCCAAACATCACACAGTTGTGAATAGTGGAGCCAGCTCTTTCTTTTTGGCCCTCCAACTTACTGCACGTATTCTTTCCGGGGACAGCCCAGGGAACTGAAGGGATTGAACATAGGAGCTGAGCCCAGCCTCTCCCTTTGACCATCTTTTCCTTTCTCTGTTTGGAGACCCCAGCCCCTCCATGGTCCTGCCCCAGCAAGTGCCCAGATCAAAGACTTTTTCCTTCTCCTGAGTCTCACAGCAGCCAGGTATGCCTGACCCTCTCCAGAACATCGTCAGTACAAACCTTCTTCCACCTGTGTAGATAGGGTTTAGAAATCACCTTCTGAATATTCTGTATTCTAAGACAGAGGTACTTGGTGCTTCTGTAGTATAGACAAAAGGTACCTACTCCTCCACTGACCGCTTCTGCTTAAAGCCTCCTGGGGGTATCCTGTTCTCCTTGCCCTGGAGAAAGCCCTGCTGTGGCTCACCTGCTCTTCCTCCAGCTTAACTATCCTGGAACATTCCCACCTCCCCTGTTTCAAATCTGCATACTGCTTTGGGCTCCTGGGACCACCCCTCCTGTTTGCTTTTCCCTTGCCTATCTCATGCCACAAGCCGGCAAGGTGCTGGTCTGTTTCTTTCCCCTCCAGACTGAGTGGGTTTTTTTTAATTAAGTAATTAATTTTTTCAATTACATTTGTCTCCGCCTTCCCCCCACCACTTTCCCCTGCTCCCCACCCCCCTCTCCCTCCCTCAATCCTTCCCCACTTTGGCTTTGTCCATGAGTCCTTGCTATATATTCCTTAACTTGCCCCTTCTCTTCCTTTTGCCCCACCCACCTCTCCCTCCTTCCCTCTTGTCTCTGTTGGTTTCTTTTTTCTTTCAGTGTTGCTGGTCTTACTTTCCTTGCATCTTTGTTTTGTTAGTTAGTTCTGCTTATAGGTGAGATCATATGATATTTGTCTTTCACCTCCTGGCTTATTTCGCTTAGCAGAATGCTCTCTAGTTCTATCCATGCTGTCACGACTGAGTTTTTGATGGATGGCTACCCTCTCTGTCCTGACTTCCTCTTCCTGCTAACTGTCTTTTTTCTAGAATCATCTTCTCCTGCTTCCAGCTGTCCTGAAGCCCACTGGAGTCAGGCACTTCATATTAGAGACCCTGATCCTAACACTTTGTCCTTGTGGAATTGTTGCAAGTCACTTCTCTCTCTCACACTCAGTTTCCTCACCCGGAAAATGAGAATCTCAACACTGATGTCACAGAATAGTGGTGACTATTTAATGAGATGACATGTGTGAGCAAATTACCATACTTTTTCCTTCCTAAGAAGTTGGGGTTTGAGTCCTAGCCCTGCCACCCTAGGTGGGTTCTCTTGGACAGGGTTTTTTTGTTGTAATTTTTCAATAAGCCTCTCCTTAAAAAAATATTATTAACTTTACTTTTTAAAAACCTCTCATATGCTATAACTTTATTTTTTTGATAAAATAATGTGCTACTGTCAAAAAACATGGAAAATTTAGACATGAAAAATATTATCCATATTCTAATACACACAAACAAACACTGGTAACACTTGGAGTGAATGTGTTCAGCTCCACATTTTTGTGTGTATATATAAATGCCCATGGCCATGTAGCTCAGTGCAACCAATTTTTTAAAGTGGGAAAATACATGTATCTTTTTGTGCCTGTGATAAAATGCATATAACAAAATTTATTATCTTAACCATTTTTCAGTGTATAGTTCAGTAGTGTTGAATCTATTCATTGTTGTGCAACAGCTCCCCAGAACTTTTCTCCTTGCAAAACAAACTCTATACCCATTAGAAAACAACCCCTATTTCTCCCTCCTTTTAGCCTCCCCAGTAAATGTCTCTGTGACTTTGCCTAAGCTATGTATCTCATATAAGTGAAATCATGTAATATTTGTCATTTTGTGGCTGGGTTGTTTTACTCAGCATAATGGTTTCAAGGGTCATCTTTGTTGTAGCTTGTATTAGAATTTCCTTCTTTTCTAAAGCTGGATAATCATCTACTATATGTAGTTGGGCAGTTTTTTAAATTTCTCCTACTATAAAATGGAGGAAATAATAGTAGCAGCCTCATGAGACTGTTGTTAGAATTAAGTTAGTTAATATATGTAGAACTCTTAGAGGAATGCCTACCACATTGTAAGCATTTCATAATTGTTAGCTATTATTATTGTCTCTCATCCATTCTCTCCTAAATGATAGCGTTTTCTGGGCCTAATAATAACAATTACTACTTATTAAACACCTATGTTCTAAGCATGTGCTAAATATTTTACATTATCTTATTGAACCCTCAACAAACTTATGAGGTTGGTCAAGTGGTGTGAGTATTTCCATGTTTCAGAGGACTTAACAGGAGTTCAGAGAACTTAGGTAGCCTCAATTTGTACAGCTCTGTAAGTAGTAAGGCTGGCATTCAAAGCCAGGGTAATCTGATTGCCAAACCCACTCAACCACAGAGGCACCGTCTGGGCAGAGAGAAGCCTGCTCTCAGATGGCCCATCTTTGCTCCCTACCATGAGGGGCAGCAGGCTCTCTTTCCATGGCAGCAACTCCCAAGTTCCAGCTGGGAAAGGCAGAAAGTAGGCATGAGAGAAGTCCCCTCTCTCCTTCTGACTGTGACACCCTAAAGGAGAGCTACCCCTGTGGGATTTCTAGTAAGTGAAGCAGGCTAACTGGGAGATAATGTGAGGCTGAGGGCCTTGGGCTCCCCGTATATCACAGAATGCAAAGTTCGGAGGGCTGGCAGTTGTCCATCACATATGCCTACACATTGGTCAGTGGTGTTAAAGAAAGATGAAGCAGAGAGAGAGCTCATTACTGGAGAGGTTTAAACAGGGGCTAGATTATCAGGGCCTTATAAGGGAAATCCCTTCTGGATCTATTACAGGGTATTGTTCTGAGGTTGGGAGTGTTTCTATGGTTTAAGCACATGGGAGGGGAGCTGAGGGGACATTGTGCCAACACCTGAAGAGACTCTAGCAGGGGCCAATCAGCATATCATTTATAGTCACCTCCAAAGCCCATGCCAGTTATTCCTAGGAAGTCAAGCTGAAATGGCATTAGCGTTTTTCTGAAGGTTGTTATTCTTATCCCATGCTCTCTGGTCTGTCAAACACACACATTTTATTGACCCAAATCCCCAAGAACAGAGAGGCAGCAGAGAACCAAGAAAGAACCTTTCCACTTAGTCAGAGAAAGAGCGTGTGTGTGTTGTACGCACGTAAGTGGCTGTGAGAGTCTGTCTATCTGTGTGTATGTTCAATAGTGGGCCGTAGGGAGAGGAGGGCTCTTGGCTGCCTCTCCTGGCCCTTCAGACCCTTGTTCTGAATGACCTGGCTTTATGGTCCTTTCCCAGCTTTGGACAAAACCCAGCTTCTAGAAATCCAAAGAAAAGTCTATGGGCCTGTGAGCTGAGGGACGACCAAGGCAGGCTAGTGGCAGTATGGTGAGGTTCCTACTCTTTGGGGTCATGGTTCAATGCCCAGCTCAGCACTTGCCAGTCTTAGGAGTCGGAGATGGTCCTTCAAACTTGCTGAGCCTTCTTTTCCTGAGGCACTGAAATAATAACAGTAATAATAACTATAACAATAAAATAGTAATAATAGAACCAATTCTTCATAAATGAGGTAGGACCAACTGGATAGTGAATGTGAAAGCACTTTAGACTCACTCTACAAGCCATTCATGGGGGAGGTGTTAATTGCATTGTGTCATAGCCAGCAGCTGGGAGTCTTGGAGAGTATCATGTGGGACTGCCTGCCCTGCCCCTAGTGGCTGTGGGCCGAACTCAGCAGGGATAAGAAGGATAAGAGTTCAGGGATTACAATGAGAAGTTAATGCAGAGAGTCTTTCAGAAAACAGTAAATGGTCATTTTCTCCTTACCTCAGATCAGGGGGACTTTGCAATAGACACTTTGACTCTCGTAATCCTTCTGTGTTTCAATGTTCTTATCTGAGAAATGGGTGGTGGTATTCCCCTGTCGAGCTCACGGGACCAAAGAGACTTGAAAAGTCTGAAATGTCCCCAGATGATGGGCTTTCAGCTCACCTAGGTGAAATCTTACACTTGGCCGTGAACCATGCCTCTGCAGGCTGGGCAAGGCCTCAGCTCTTCTCTCCAGCCTTGCTCCCACCTTCCCACCCTATGACCAGCTGTGGCTTCTGTGGGTCTTACAGGGAGCAGTTTCCAACTCAGGGAGAAACAAAATCCTGCTCCTGATGGAGAACCAGCTGCAGGCTGCTTGGGAGCCCTAACCCATCTGGCCTTCCTCCCTTACAAATGGGTGTGAGTAGAGACCAGCCATCTCACCCATGTCCCTGTCCTTTAAAAGGCTCTCTGTGCTTTCTGATGTTTTCAGTTTCTCTTCTCAGGATCTAGAGTTGGAGAGCAGAGTGCTTTTTCAGTTCAGATGCTTGATCATATGCCAGGCCCCAGAGAGCCATTCCCCCTATACCTTTTCCCTCCTTGCCCTGCCCTTTTCCATGGGGGAAGGGGGAGAGCAGGCACCTGCCCCAAGACTCTTGGGGAGGGGCTCATAGGCCCTTCTGGAGGCTTCAACAGAGAGACAGCAGCAGAGTATGAAAAGGAGGAGCTGAAGAGGCAGAGGAAGGAAGGAAAACCAGATTACCAGGGCTCAAGAAGAGGCTGTTTAAGTACAAAGTGCCTTGGAGCTGGGCTTGGCCACTATGCAGGGCTAGAGGCTGCTTGGCAGCTGGAACTGATAAGCTGCATATCCTAGAAGCCAAAAGAAGATGGTCCATCTTCCAGCAGGTCCCTGGGGATCTCAGGGTGGGTCAGCTTTCAGAGGTCAGGGGCTGGCCCACATGGGAGTCCCACATGGGCCTGGGCATTTATCTGAAACACTCCTTCTGGGGGCAGATGTCAGAGAGGGGCTATGTGCATGTGTGTACATATGTGTGCATGGGCATGAGTGAGACACATTTAGTGCACAGCCTGCATGCATTCACCCTTGTGTGTGTCTGAGTGTGCAAGTGTGCATACCTGTCCAAAAGGCATACAGGCAACATGTAGCCACAACCAGCTTACAATCCATGCCACATTATCTGAAGTGACAACCCCCTCTCATGTCAGAGCTGCTCTGCCTGTTCCCCAGCTTGTTCAAAGTGGGGTAGTAGTTCAAGCAGCTGCCTCATTCTCTGCTTGGCTGAATTCATGACTGACACATGGCCAGAAGCTGGCAGATACCAGGACTTCCATCCTCAGGCTCTTATGTGATCCTCACAACAAATGTGGGATGGGCAGAGTAGCTTCCTTCATAGAGATGGAAACCAAGACTCTGAGACTCAGGAGCAGCTGCCTTTTAAAGTCAGATCCAGTATGTTTCCTCTGCCCCTCCAGTGCCACTGGAAACCTTTCCCTCCATATTCGGACTGACTTCTCTTATCTCTCTACTTTCTCAACCCCTAAACATCAGAAATGTGCAGGGCAAGCCAAATTAAGGGTCTGATTGCACCATCCACGGCCTTTGTGGCTGGACTTACATGATCAGGATAACGTGGGTCACACATCCAGAGCTTAGCTCCTGGGAGGGACCTTCTGCTAAGACCTAGGGGCCCATAAATTCTGAATTTCTGCACTTAAAGGGATGTTAAGATTAGAAGAAGTTTTAATGTAGCAAAGGGAAAAGGTGCTACTATCAGGAACTTAGGGAGGCTTTTTGGCTTTAGAATCTTTTGTTCAAATCCTAGTTATAGAGGCCGATAATTGCCCTCTTGAACCTCAATTTTCTCATCTATAAAATGGGAATAATAATAACTAATATTTACAGAATGCCAATAATATGACAGGCTCTGCTTTAAATACTTAATATCCTAATTTAATCCTTACAACGATTTTGTGAGTCAGGAGTTTTTATCTCCATTTAACAGACAAGGAGACTGAAACTCAGAATATTAAGTAACTTGCCCAATATCACATTGCTAGTACACAATGAATATGTGAGCTGAATGCAGGCCTTCTGGCTGTAGTATTTGTATTCAACCACTGCAGTGCTCCTCAACAGGGCTGGATAGCCACCTGAACCCAAGAAATAGTTTAACAATAGGTGGTAGTTTTAAAACATGTCTGAAAACTTTTTGACACTTTTTCATCAAAAGACAGAGTCTAGGTCCCCCTCCCTTAAAAGTTCTGAGTGGACTTTGTGACATTACCCTAGAGAATTAGAAGGGAACAAATATGATGCTACATGATTTCTAAGGCTATAATAGAACAGGCCTCTCAGCCCATGCTGGTCTCTCCTGGGACACTTGCTTTGGGAGTCTTCAGCTGCCATGTACAGACCCTAGCCTCCCTGAAGCTGCCACATGGAGTGACACAGAGAAGGACAAAATGCCCCAAATCCCCAGTTATTTGTGTCTTCACAGCCCAGTCTGCCAACATGTTGAATGAAGAAAACCTCAAAACAAGCCCAGTCTAGCTACCTCCTGCCTGCAACTGCACAAGAGCCCAGCAATGAGAACTGCCCAGCCAAGAACAGGCAACTCCCTGATTTGTGAGCTGTTTTGAGTGGTTTGTTAGGCTGCAGTAGATGACCAGAACACAATCCCTACTTTACAATAATTACTGTGAGAAATAATGTATGCGTCAAATGTCTGGCAATGAATGTTACCTCCCTTCTGTCATCCATCAGCATTCTCTGGATGCCCTCACAAATACTCTTAACTTGTCTTAAAACAGATTCCATTTAAGCACAAGCTGAATAGCCACCTCAGTAAAACTATGCACATCAGTGCAGTGGATCTCAACTTTCTCACATAGGACCCCCGATCTTCAGGGCTCTTTCAAAAACAAAACACTTTGTTTGATGCTAGGAGCTGGGAGACCCGGGCATGTATAAGCAGTGAATTACTGGCCTCGTATGCCATTCAAGAAAACTCCATGGAAACTATGCTGGGCATGGTCCCTTCACTGGCAAATCCCCACTGGGGTCACACTATGCTGAATTTCCCTTAGATGTGAGTTTCGTGACAGTAAAGGCTTTATTTTAATTTTGTTATTCATTTCATTACTTTCTCCATAACAGAGAACAATGCATATTAGAATGTGATAAGGGAATCACAGGCCTACCCAAGGTGAGGGGGAATGAATTATGAAAGAGAAGAGAGAAAAGAAGGAAAAAAAGAAATGTACAAAGAGGAAGAAGAGAAGAATAAGAATGGAGAGAAAGGAAAGAGAACGAGAGGGAAGAAACATGAAAGAGAAATGGAAGAAAGGAGAGGAAGGGGCTTAAGGTGAAAGGCCACATGGCACATGGAGCAAGAGACCTGTTTCCTCATGACCCTTCTGTCCTCAGTTGCATGCTGGAGCTGGGGAGGCTGGAGGCTCCAGTCCCAGATTTGCCCACCCTGTTTTGTACCACTGCTGGCCTGTATACACAGCCCTTGCCTGCAGCTCAACACCCTGAGCTCCTTAAATAGCTCTGAACAGCACTGAGTGGTGGATAAACATTTATTTCACAGCTCACAAAGCAGAGCTCTGGCTACCGGCAGGTTTGAGGCAATGAGTTTTATTCTGGACCCCAGGGAGCATTTAGATGGGCTCTCCTTTGTCCAGGCTGCCAGTCAAGCTGGTACAGGGTGGGGGGGAGCACAGCACTAATCTCTTCCTTACCATCTCTCTCCACATCTGGAAACCACAGAAGCCAAACTACTCCATTCCCCTGGTACTGGGTTGGGAAACAGGGTGCCCCAGGCACCTGGATGGGAGTGCTAAAAAGAATGTCTGGATGACCTCCTTTCTTTGCATTATCAGAAACTTATCTGGTCTCTTGAGCAGTCTAGGATACAGCCCCTCTCAAGAGCTGAAAAGTGCAGGCAGTGTCTGTAGCCCTTTCCCCTCTCCTCTTGTCCCGTTCAGTCTTCTGCAGCTTTAGAGCTGGATTCTGAACAAAAGGATGTCAGGGTAGGACAGCCTGGCATTGCTTCCTACCTTGGCACCCATGCTCTTTGACCACTGCTCTCTGCCATCTAGAACATGCCCAGCAACTTCCTGCTCCTCTTGGTACTCAGAGAGTCATAAGATTGCCAGGAGCTGCATTGCCCTGCAGTTTGACCAAAGTTTCTATCACAGTGGGGAAGGGAGGAGGGTGGGGAAAGGGTGGTTGATTCTCCTCTTTTTCCTCCTCTTCCCTCCAAACTCTCCACATCAAGGCAATATGACACTCTGCCAGAAGGAGCTGAGGACCAGTTGATATGATAAATAAATGGTAATTACTTTGTTGGCCTTTCAGCACTTCCTCTGTGGATATTAATAGCCATTAATGTCCTGCTGTTTTGCATGGCCCTGGAGCCTGCCAGCCAGAGCACCAGGGCGGTCCATTGCCCTGGCCCCCTCACTCAACCCCCACTGCCACTGCCTCATTTGCTTCAAAATTTCAGGAAGGAAATGAACAAGCAAAGACAGTCGGTGCAAAATTGGAAGAGGACAAAACAAATCCAAGAGGAAATGATTTAGTTTTTCAACCAAATTGGTTGTTGAATTGGCTTCTTGTACTATTATGATAGGGTTCTCCTCAGGGTCATCTTGTTCCTTTCCCCAACTCAGGGGCCACCGTGGAAGTTTATATCCTTTTCCTTAAAGCTGTGAGGGCTGAAGAAATTGTCAAACGAGTTCAGAGGCAGACCTGAAGTGTTCCACAAAAGCAAGTTAGGTGGCAAGAACAGGACAAACCAGGTGTAAATAGCAGAAGTTCAGGCAAAAGGTGCACCTCTTTGGATTCTGCCCTTCTTCAATGCAGCCACCGGGTGAACTGAGAGCATGAGCTGTGGGATCAGAGACATGGGCTAACAGCTAGCTCTAAAGCCCTGCACTGTGGGAGGTAATGAAAGAGTGCAAATTTTGGGTGAGGAGACTCAACTTCTTTATAACCATGATCTTGAATGACTTATATACCTTCTCTGGACCTTGATTACCTCATCAGAAAACAATTTTCCTAAGCAGGACAGTATATGATAAATAATAAATAATAGTTTTTTGTCTAGTGATGTGTTGAGTGTCATGTATCAGCTCATGAACTGATGGTGTACATCTCTCTCCTGATCTGTGTTCAGTGATGTCACATTAGTAGCTGTAAGTTGGCCATGGTGGGAGAATTTACACCATAGAAATTGGCAAATGCTACAAATTGGGTCTCATATTTTTTTCCGTAGGAGAGCTGATTACTAGTAGACCACTGTTCGTGCTCCATTTCAGCTGTCAGGAATTGTAGGGTCTTAGAGCATGGCCTGGGGCTTCTGAAAGCTGCAAGCCAGGCCTTTGAATGATCTGTTTGCCTCTTATCCACCACAAGAAACTGTTCACTTCTAGCAGGGATTGTCAAAATCTTCTTGAGGTCCTATTAAAAAGCTGCGGCTCCCTATCTATTCAACACCAAGAGGCAATTGTCAAGGAAGTTGATTGTAGTCCAAATCCAGGTATCAATTCAAAATGTTTTTGCCTCAGACAACTACATAAGATCAATCAGTAATGTAATCCTTTGCTGGTAGAACACAAAAACAAAGCCCCACCTTGCCTTTTAAACACAGCATCATTAGTCTTAGGATAAACTATAAATTGATGCATAGAGCAAACAGCCAGAGCTGCATCCCAGGGAATGGGAGCAGATGAAATAGCAGTTGCTTTATGGTGAATGACAAATCATTGCTCGTTCCATTCCCTATCAAGTGGAACACCATCAATCACATAGTGGACTCGTTGGGTTCTAAGACGAATAGAACGCCATGAACAGATGCTATGGCTGGGACTGCTAGCCTGGCAGAGCTGCACTTTCTTTTTCCTGGGAAGGGGAGGTGAGTTCAATCCACTTTCTGTATGGTCCTGTCCTTCATTCTAGTTTATAAGGGTGAATGAGGCAAGGAATTCCATCAGTTATAATGTCCTTGAGGTTGGGGATCTTCATCCTTTTCATGCTGCACAAAATCTTATCTGAATGGCAAGAGAAAGGCCATGCTTCTGACTGAGAGAGAAGGAGTAAAGGACTTATCACCACCTTCTTTGATTTTAAGGAGTCATTTAAATCCTGTCTGTCCCCATATGGTGACCCCCACATCCGTGAGTCTGCCAGGGTACCTAAAATTCCAACCCTTTTGATCACTCCTTTATATTATGGTATTATGTCTAAGAGAGTTATATTACTGTGCACATCCCTGTGCCAACATTGTTGGGCACCCTCTGAGCACATAATTCTATTTGTTGAATAGGTAAGTGAAAAGGTAGATGCATATAACACTGGGTAGGTAAATTTTGATGGAAGGAGAGGAGTGTGACAGCAAGGGTGAGGCTGTAAAATACAGGATCTGACATAAATAATGCCCCTTTTTATTATAAAATGATAAGCAGGTAATTCTGTAACATAATAATATCACACTCAAGCACACCATATGATATTTTAGGCAAAATGTTCAAGTTAAAACTATAAATTATTACACTATTATTATTACCCTACAAACCACACTCAAGCAGGTGTTACTTCTGCCAGACTCTGTAAATATTATAGCAGGTGACCTTGCTATTGGAGAGAGGGGGCTGGGGTAGGTGATCTAAAATGAAAGAGGGTGGCATCGGAGGGAAAGGTAGGAGTTTCTGAAATTAATATCCACTTCCTTTTCATTTTTTTCCAGAGCCATCCCTGGCCCTAGGTGGTTTTTAAGCAAGTATGTTGAGAGCAATAAACATCAAAGTCTGTCTCCATCCTAATGGGAACATGAAGAAATGAGGGAAAGGTATTTGGTTGTGATTCACCACAGCTCATGAATAATCCCACAGGCTCTGTTTCTGGCCCTCTGCCATTCATGGGGCCAGGGAACTGAGGAGCAATGGACTCTCTGACTGCTGATTTAATTAAGTGTGGCTAGTTTGTGATGGAAGGCTTGCTCGGCGCAAAGCCAAAATAACAGGTGAATTGGCCATGTCGTTGATGAGCGAGTCAGGTCTCTTGTTTGACCAAATCAACCAGTCATTTGGGATATCTGAAGACTTTTGGATAACAATTGACCGTGCTGTGGTACAGAAAGACATTGGTGATTTCATTAAAACCCATCAATATTGTAACAAATATGCTGGTTAATTCAATCCATTTGACAGTTCAGTGTAGCTATAACTTTTGTGATATCAAGTATCTGACATTATATAGTCAAGGCAATGTTTGATTGGCTAATTTTTTTTTTCATTTCACTGGTTTTTATGGACATGATGCTGACACAGCTCAGGGGTAGTGAGGGAACAGTTGGCATGTTTTCTTTACGTATTTTTTGCTTTTGCCATCTGGAACTAGGAAAAGATAGCCTTCCTTCTGCCAGCTCCCCCAAGCCGAAGTCTACACAACCCAGACATCAGGAACAGCTGTCTCAGGCAGAAGGAGGCTGACTCCAGGTGCGCACTCAGCAGCAAGGGCAGATGAGATAATGAGCAACAATAAAGTTCTTTTCAAGGAGGTGGGGGTCTATTGGAGGGGTGAGTCAGTTGGCATATGCCAGGCCTTACTTGGCTTGTAACATTTGTTGTTCTGTGCGGCTTGTTTCTCAGTGTGAGATCAGATTTACTCTTACTCCTCTTCCCCTTTTCCTGACTTCTTTTCTCTCTTCAGTTGCTGTGCATGACATTGTGCTTAATGCCATAGAAGCACCAGGGATGATACAATTATTACCTCTACCCTGAAGAACCTGGACACATTCTACTTGAGAAGAAAGGCAAGCTCAAAAATAGCTGTACTACAAAAAAATTAAGAAAATATGAGATATAAACTGGAAGAGATTAAGTGTTTGGGAATTCAGGAGAGGGCGAGTGGATGTTCCTTTGGGCTTCCTGGAGGACATAACATGGGCTTGGAGGATAGGTGAGATCAGGACTGTAATAATGCATAGTGCAGCAGGGGACTCTGGCAAGTTGTAGGTGGGAAAAGAAAAGAGCAAAGATGTAAATGAAGAAAATAGGGCAGCATGGTTGAAGTAGTCATCCTTCTGGAGAAAAATATAGGTAGAAGAGGAATAACACTTTTACCCCAATTAAATCAGGTCAGAGCAAAAACAGCACTGGATCCCAGGTTTAAGATTGGACACATTTGGCTATTTATTGGGAGCCACTGAAGATCTGTTAGCCCTTAATAATATTGAAACTGATCTTTAGGAAGACTAATCTGGCATCAGTTGTTAAGGTAGTTTACATGGGGGAACATAGGCAGTAGAGATAAAAGTTAATAGAACATGAGATGGTCTATGAGATGGCAATTAAGAGCTTATATGAGGGCCATCATGGTGAGAAAACAATGTGGGAACAATATTGAAAAGCAAGTCTGGTTAGGATCAATAGAACAAGGTTCTAATAACTACATTTGAAGGGGGAACAAGGAGTTGAGAATTACTCTGTAGTTTTGTATTTTGATATTTGGTTGAGCTGACTTGGGAGAAAGGATGCTGATGGTGTCAACATCGCCTTGATTTGCCTCTGAGTGCAGCATGGCTATATTGGAGAATCCCACATGGCCTCAAACTCACCTTGCAGGTGAGTAGGCCTGCATCTCACCTCAGGGGCTCCCTGTGCTTCTTTCAATGTTGTGCCCCAGGACCTTCTCTAAAGCCTAGGGGCTTGTTTGGCATACCTATGGGAGAGAATGCCCTGGGCAACTCTCAACTGACTAGACATGAGACTGATGCTGCACCTTCAGTGCTCTGGGAGGACAATTTGGAAAGCATTCTGACCAGTGAGCAGGAGGTCCCAGTGGAATGGAATCTGCACTGCCTACAGCACTGACCCCAAGGATTCTCCCTCATATGGGCTTCTACATCCCCATCTCCATCTCCCTGTTCCCTCACTCTTGCCTCCTGGGATCACCTCCCATATAAGCTACCTGCACCCATTCCTTTGCTTCTGGGGTAATTTGAGGCAGGCATGTCACATGTAAGGTGGGTGGTGGACAATCAGTGGAGCTCTTTCTAAGACACATGTAACTGAGTCTAGAACTATAGACAGAAGCTGGAGTTTGAGATACAGATCTAAGGATCATCTACATAGAGAAGATATAAAGCTAGGAGGGTGAATGCCATTGTGCAGGGAGAAAATGTGGGAGGGGATATAGAAAATGGAAAGACACCAAACCTTGGGGAGCTCTCCATCTGGTATATGGAAAAAGAATAAGCAACAAACCTAGTGCACAGGAAATAATAAGGAGAGGTGCAGGGTAATGGCTATAGCAAAACTGAAAGGATCCTCAGCATGGCCATCAGAGATATGCAGCAGAGGCCAAGGAGAATGTGGCATTTTGGAAATTCTTGAAGATCCTGAGAGAGTGTTTGTGGTGATGACAGTAAAAGTCATTTTTTTTCCAGGAAAAAGGATATAAGGAATTGCAGGCCTAGAGCATAGACTGGAGATTCATTCACCTGGCACCTGGAAAGCCTTAAAAAATGCCAACATCTCACTATAGACCTACTGAATGTGAATATCCAGGGATGGGGCTTCTGTCTGAATTAGACCAAAGGAAAAGGCAGAACAGTGATGTTTTCCAGCTTGAGGCAGGAAGGTAAGGAGAAGGATGTCTTTAGGAGTAGGAGACATGTAGAGGAGATGTACTCCAGGCAGAGGAAACTAAGCCAGTAGAAAGGAAGGTACTAAAGATGAAAGAAAAAGGGCATAAATATATGGGGAAGGGCTCAGAGGAGGGAAGAGATCAAGAATACAAGTGGGGTCTAGAGAGTTTAGTTTTAATAAAGAGAATTCATTCATCCAACCATTCAGCACACAGAGAGTAGGCTCTGTGCTAGGGCACTGGGCATAAAGAAGAGGGTAAAGCATGGCCACTCCCTCTAGGAGTAAGGGAAATGGAAGGAAACAATCCCTACAGAAGCCTCTTAGGTTCTAGGATAGAAACATTTGTGGAGCAAAGGAAAGAGACACTTGTCCACTGGGTGACTAACAAGTTAACTTTTAACTAAGGTTTTTTAAAAAACTGAGCCAGGGGCTCAGTTTTATCTTTGACTACTGCCCCACTGACTGTTACAACAATCAAATGAGAAAGAAGTTTGTGCTCAAGTGCTGAGCACAGTGATGTGTGTATGGTAGGCCTTCCTGAAAATGTGGTTTTCTTTCTTCTCTGGGCAAAATATAATGATACTGCAGAGGAAAAAATGTTTTACTCTGCCAAGAGGACCAAGGAAAGCTTCTCAGAGAAGCTATTATTCAAATTAACTTAGTGCTGAGGGAAGAAAAGGGGAGAAAATGTGTGAATATTCAGAAACAATTTGAGTTATGAGCAGGGATGTTGAGAAAAATAAGCCTGATGGCTTTGATTTTCCATTAAACAGAAAGCAAGGTTGTATTCTGAGGGTAAATATTATGGGCTCAATTGTGTCATGTCCCCACTCTTTCAAATTCCTCTGTTAAAGCCCTAACCCCAGTACTTCAGAATGTGGCTACTTGGAGACAGGGCCTTTAACAAGGTAATTAAAGTAAAAGTACAGGTCATATGGGTTGGCCCTAATCCAATATGACTGTTGTCCTTATAAGTAGAGGAGATTAGGACACAACACACACTAGAAGAAAATGACCATCTAAAGCCAAGAAAGGAGGCCTCAAATAACATCAGCCTTACTAACACCTCGACCTTGGATCATTAGTCTTCAGAACTGTGAGGAAATATATTTCTGTTGTGTAAGGCACCCAGTCTGTGGTATTTGTTACAGCAGCTCTAGAAGACTAATACTTTAAGGGTGAGGGGTACCAACCGATTTGAAAGAATAATGAAAATGAGAATGTTTTGGAGGAGCCACGATGGGAAAGTCAAAGCTGATTAAATAGGTTCCTGAAGAAAAGGTGGCCAGCTAACTAAAGATGAGTCCATGATTACATTTTTTCCATAACAGTTTGTAGGCTGGCAACATTTGGTATAAGCCTGGGCTCCATTTTGATTTTGGCATCAGAGGACTGATGGGTCAGCAGAGTGGAGATGTGCAGAGTGGCTATGAGCAGGTAAAATGACCAACCTGGGCGCAGGATGAATGATGAGAGTGAGGGTAGAGAACATAAGTGGATGGGGAGATTAGAGAGGATTCTGGAATGGGAGAAGAGCTGAGTAAGCAGAACGGAGAGTGGGAGGTAGGAAAAGCAGAGCCTGTGACCATAAACGGCAGGGGCATTGAGGTATGCTCATATTTTAAAAATAGTGGACAGAATTTATATATAGTTAGCATCTTTCAAGTCTCAAATTTTAACCTTCAATTAAAAAAACCCTCACATAGTTCATTGTTATCAGCCTACATTATAAGCAAATATCTGTGTGTGGGTTGGGAGATTTTGCTTTGGAGTGGCTTTTGTAACTCTAAAGGACAAAGAGTCTGTTGCATTGACGAGGTCCCTTTCTTTCCTACAAGCATAGTACTTGCTGTCCATGAGTCTCTTCAGTTTGATGTCTGTCTTACTAGCTTGGCTAGTTCCTGATCAGGAGAGGTGGTATTTCTCCAGTCCTCCTAGATGAGAGACTAACTTTGCTGGTTTTTAAGCAGATGAGACGGTATTTTTCCAGTCCTTATAGATTAGGAGTTCACAATGTTACAATCCCTCATTTCTTCCTTAAGACAGGATGGCTTTAGAATGCTGAATACCAATAAAATTATCAGCACTGAGAGGCCTTCTCATAGCAGCTCTGCACAGGTTCTTGTCTTCATGCAATCTGGTTATGTCATATGAGGACCAGGTTGGACCAAACAGTGGCTGAGTACCACAGGGAGAGTAAGAGTAAATGTGTTTTCTGGCTTCTCATGGTCCATGTTTTAACAGCAATGTTTTTCCCCAAAATTCAAAGTCTTGACTTGCAGACCCTCCTTCTCTGCAATGGAGGGGCATATCTCCTTTGGAAGGATTAATACATGAGGTCTTGGACTGTTAATGGCTTACATAAAATGATTATGCTCCAGTGAGGTTAGAACCTAGGTCTCTTTGCTGATTTAGGGCCCTCTATAGCCTGCTAACATTGGCAAGTGTATGGTGACAGAACCATGGCTGTCCCCCCTCAGAAGGACTGTGTGTGAGGGCCATTTTCCAAACACCTCTCCAGAATAAAGCCTGTGGATTAGCAAAACCTCATGACCAAGAGTAGGCAGGTGTGGGTACAAGCCACATGATAAAGTTTCTCTTTGGATTCTCATTTTATAGTCCTGAAACTAAGGTCATAAAATCATCCTGAAGTGCTTAGGAAGAAATAAAAGAAAACAGGAATGAAATACCTAAGAATATCATTAGCCCTATCCATTTTCTGCCATGTGTCTGCTTAGGTGAATTTCTAAACCTTTCCTAAAGATATTCATAGATTCCAATAGCCAACCACACCCTAGACCTAGCAGAGAGCCTGGCACCAAGTAGGCATTCATTTAATGTTTGTTGAGTTATTAAGTGCTTAACACATCTGCCTACCCAGTAGTTCTTACATTCTTTTTCTTTGCTTTAAATATTTTATTGTTTATGCTATTAAACTTATCCCAAATTCTTTCCCTTTGACCTTCTCCACCCAGACCATCCCCCATTCCCACAGTAAGCTCCCTCACTGTTGTCCATGTCCATGGGTCATACATATATGTTCTTTTACTATTCTCTTCACCTTCTTTCAACCAGTTCCCACTTCCTCCCTGCTCTCTTACAGCTGTCAGTCTGTTCCATGTTTCCATACCTCTGATTCCATTTTGGTCATTAGTTTATTTCATTCACTAGATTCCACTTATAAGTGAGATCACATGGTACTTGTCTTTCATTGACTGGCTTATTTCACTTAGCATAATAGTCTCCAGTTTCACCCACACTGTTGCAAAAGGTAAGAATTTCTTCTTTTTCACTGCTGCATAGTATTCCATTGTGTAAATGTACCACAGTTTTTTTAATCCAGTCAATGGGCACTTAGGCTATTTCCAAATCTTGGCTTTTATAGATAATGCTGCTATGAATAGAGGGCTGGATATGTTCTTTTGAATTGGTGATTCTGGATTCTTAAGACATATTCCCAGAAGTGGAATCATTGGGTCAAAAGGCAGTTCCATCTTTGATTTTTTGAGGAAACCAACAGTTCTTACATTCTTTTATCCTACTATACATGTATTCCTCATAGTGTGCTTCACTGTTGGTTCTTATATTCCCCAGCAGCAGTTCTCAGTCTAGATGTCAAAACAGACTGGCTTGCTCATGTGGGGTAGACTGCAAGTGATTTGTTACCAATAATAAGGCACTGAGTCTAGGAAGGTTTTACTTGAAAAACAGAAGATGTAAAAGAGAGCTTATCATAATATCTCTTTTACATCACTTGCATTTGTTTACTTTCTTAGTGGAAGCTCAATGGGTAGAGTAATAGCTGGATTACAGGGCATTGTGTACAACTTCTCTTAATGCATTGGGTGTGTTTTGAGTATGTAATTTTCACCCAAGTGTCCTGATTTAGGGGAAAACAAGTTTGAGACTTGCTTTTACAACACTCATCCCTCAATGTGGAATAGATGGCCAGATCTTTAGCTTTCTCCTTGCCACACTAAATATTTGCAGATCTGCTCAGTGACTGGACATGCAGCACACTCCTGAGGAGCATTTTAATTGGCTGAGTGGATCTCTGAGGACCTGCCCCCATTAGCATGAGAGCGATTTCTGAAAGTTGCCCAAACATAGCAAATGCAGCCATGTCCTAACAACACAGTGCAGGGGACCTCTGAACCATGTCTCTCTTCATATTCTTAGCTATTTCAAAGAGATCATTAACAAGGTGAAATTGGGTGACCCCAGGGTCACTGCACAGTATACATTGTTACTGTCATTTAATGGACTTTCCCCAGACAATGGTGATTCTTAAACTGCAGCATCTGCAGCTGCTAACGGTAGGCATGGTGAGCCATGCTGTCTGCAAGGAGATCCAACCTGCCAGTCCTGCCAGAGCAGATCTGCTCTTGAGCAGATGGATAAAGTTTGGAGAAGGAAAGAGGGGAAGTAGGTTTAAGGGGAGGGGCACCTGCAGAGAAGCTAGGAAGCCCTTGGAGGTCTTTGTTATTGATTTAGAGGGAGGACAGAAAGTGACAGGCAGACAGGTGGTGGGGGCTGACAGGAGGGGAAGACAGGTGTAAGCAATTGTGGACAGTGATTAGCCAGGGTGCTGCAGATGTGGCTGAGGGTGTCAGGTGATAATGATTAGTGTGGGTGCTTCCGAGGGATGTGGCATCAGATGGCAGTTTCAGAGCCCAGATGTGAAAGGCCACTGGACACTCTTCCCTGCTTTCACACTCCTGGAGACACTTTCTTCTCTTCTGAGCATGTGTGGGCACCTTCAGCTCCATGCCCTCTTGCTTCCCACCCCCATACATTCCTATCTAGCAGAAGAACACAAATATGCAAATTGTGTCCTTCAGTCTCTCAGCCAGTTTCTGAGATGATCACACAGGCATTCTGCTGGACCACTCTGCTGCTTATCCATTTCAACATTTGGTTCCTTATACTCATCCTCTCATGTCTTTGTTCTTACGAACTCTGGCTTTCTATAACCATTTCAGGCCTTCCTTGCTTCAGTGATCCCTTTGGATATGCTTCTGTGACTTACTGACACTTGTTCTGTCCAGTGAAACTCTTGAATACACTCTCACACCCCATTCCACAGAGTTTGGTTTTGACTCCACAGAACTGACTCTGGCAAGTCCCATCTCTGGTCTGTCAGAGAGAGCAGGGCCATCAGAGGTAGAGCTTGTTATCCCAAGTAAAGAAGCAAGTGAACAGCAAGACAGACAAATCAATGAGATCAGTATTTTTCAGTATTAATGGTCCCAATTTGTCCTGGGTTAGTGGCTATTTACAAAATTTCAGGATGTCTAGTCTTTTGAGCTTCATTGTGTCCTGACCGTACTTCCCTGATATGATGACTGTTGTGTGTGTGTGTGTGTGTGTGTGTGTGTGTGTGTGTGTGTGTGAAATGTGTCTCTCTCTCCTAGAGTCCATCATTTCCATGTCCATAGCAAAGTGCTCTGCTGCCAGAAGGAGGATGTGATGAAGTGCTGTCTCATGGCTGGTTGCACATGGTGAGTCATCGGGCTCCTCTGCTCCCACCCCAGTGGAGTAGAGGGGACTGAAACCACCACACTTGGCAGCTTGGGCTGTGTCCTTGTGATGAGAAACAATCTGTGAAGTGAGTCAGATCCACTAAGGTAACAAGTCAGTGGGAAAAGGAAATCAGTTAAACTGGTCATTTGGCATGGTGAAAAGAAATAAGCCTGTTGTTTGGTTACATTTTTTACTTTCTAGCTGGTCACTGTGATATTAACTGAAGCTAGGCTTGCCTACACAAATGTTTTTAACAGTTTTGACCAGGACTCTGTCTACACAGCTCTAAAACTATCCAGCAAACTACTCAATAGAATCACAATCAACTATTTGCCTTATTAGTAATTCTGTCATCAGGGCCATTTTATGGGGATTCTATAGCCAATAATGGTAGATCAGGATAGATCAAAGTCCTATCAGGATGGATAGGACTTTGGGGGTAACACACCCCTTCAGTTGCATTCCATGTCTGGGGATTGAGTGACTTCAGACAGCTTTAGATATTATCTGGTGACCAGCAATGGGAAGCAGACAGCGGTCAGATGGAGTTCAATGCTGTGAAATCCAGAGATAATCCTCCTAAATCATGTTCACCAAATGTTTTGCTTTCATCCAAGATTGTTGAATAAATGACCCCAAAGAAACAAACTAATTCTAGCCTTTTGGAGATTACTGACCCAACTCCCAGATTTTGAAGGTGAGAAGAGGGAGGTCCAAGGAACTAGAGGGACATGCATAGGGTTATGTAGATAAAAAACTGAATATTCCCTTGATTAACTCCAACTGTGCCTGGTTGTTTCCAGTGAAGGTTTTAATAAACCCAGAGACCCAAGTATAATGCAGAAACTTGTTCAAAAGGAGTGGGGTATAAAATAGAAGTCTCTCCTAAGAACTACAGGGTTTCTCTTAATCCTTGTTTGGGCACCGTCTCTATCCCCATGCTGGTTACCTGTAGAAGCTCTCATCAATCTCCCAAGAACAAAAGCAGGCAAACGTGTGTGATGGGTTTGTTTTGTTTTGTTTTGTTTTGTTTTGGCTAGAGCGTATTTGTGACCTAAAGTGTGTTTTAATTGTATGGATATTCCCATAAATGTTATTTTATTAAGTGAGCTATAGTAAATTTGTCACCTCCGTAAGTAACACCACAGTGAATCTGTGGTAAGCTTGGAATACTGCCGTGAGCCATGCTGGGCTATTAGCTTCCGCTCAATGTTGTTATGTGCACAGTTACAGAATCTCAGGGGTGAAACACAGGCACTGGGTTTACTTGATTTTGTTCTTCACAGATGCCCTTAGCTCCTGAAGACAACAGAAATTGTTACAAAAAAATGGAAACAAGAAGACCAGAGAATCCTTTTTGTTTACACCTTCTCTAGCCTCTTTGGAAAAAGATTGGACCAGTGTAGAAGGCTGGAACAGGGAAATTCGGAGTCGTGTGTTCTAGTCCTACATTAATGAACTGCTCAGCCTAAGGAAAATCACTCAGTATGTTGGGCCTCACTCCTGCCATCTTTAAAATGGTGAGAGTTATGGAAGCCAGGATGCCGAGTTCTTAGGATGAATATGATAACAATTAAGTGTGTTCTACTTCTTGGTCTGATACCCTCTGATCATGCAGCAAAGGGCAACACCACCACCTTGTCCATGAGTGTCATCTCCTTTTTCGAGCAAAGAAAGTAATGACATTTCTGCCTTAAGAGAAATTTGGAACAAGTAGATATGTAAACACATTGTTGATGAACCTGAATGACTATCTACCTGTGGTATAAAAGCCATTCTAATGTAAAGATAGAACTTCTTAGCATATTAGGAATTTTCCAGAGCTGGCATTATTGAAGAACAAACAGATTCCATCCCAGTCATTGGACCCCAAAACTAATTATGGGCTACTATTTTGGGGGCAAAGCTGAGTGTTCAGAGGAGGCTATCTCTGAGGAATCAAAGTTGGGAGGCATTTGCCTTAGAACACAAGGTTGAATTAGTTATTATTTATTATAGGAAATAACACTTCATAGTTCCTAAGAAATAAAGTAAACTTTTTAAAGATTTGATTCCATATTAGTTGAATCTCTCTCCACAGCTGTTTAACAGTATCATTGTAAAGTTTTCCCCCATTTAAAAAAATTAACTTGAGCCCTGGCTCGTGTGGCTCAGTGGATTGAGTGCAGACCTGTGAACCAGAGCTTTGCTGGTTTGATCACCAGTCAGAGCACATACCTGGGTTGCAGGTCAGGACACACAAGAGGCAACCACCCATTGATGTTTCTCTCCCTCTCTTTCTCCTTCCCTTCCCCTCTTTTTAAAAAAGCATGAATAAAATCTATTAAAAAATTAACTTGAGAAGAAAATGAACTGAGTTTAGAAAAGGATATTAGGGAACACAAGTGAGCTTACAGACTCAGGGAAAATGTGCTTGAAGAATAATGCCACAAACTGGGGTCAGTAGACATTAAATTACAGACATGTCCGTGATTTGTCTAGATTGGTTAGAGCATGTTTCTTTGCAGCAATAAAAAACAAGAGACATTAACAAGCAATGATGTTAGACGAAATTGAGTAGTGTTTGAATGATGAAAGGGATAATTAAGGAGCTAACCTTCCACTTCTCAGGTGATTTACCTGGTCAGTAAAAACACAAGTCTGTCTTTCCCACCAGTCATCCCATCAATGAGAGAAAGGAATTCTGATGGGCCGAAAACCAAGGCATGTATTATGCCTTGTGCGGCTGTTTTTTTTCAGGACCCTACAGATGTCTTTGGGTGACTTAACAGCCAGGTAAGTGCAATACATTTTGATTGCAAATCTTTCCTCTCTTGGTGGTTCCCTGATGCCTTCCTGATACAGGCACTGCCATATATCACCGCCACTCTGCAGGCATGCCACCCAGATAGCATCATAGGATTGTAAACACAATGATTCACAAACTGGTGGCAGCAGCTAAAAGCAGTGTGGTTCACGACCCTAAGCATGACGCCAAGATTCTAAATGGGGTGTTGTAACAACAAAGCTGCCTGGGGATTCTAAAACCCGACTGTGTCACTAGCGCATTCATAGGTATCATAACCTGTCATTGACAAGTGCCCCCGTTGTCATTTCTCACTGGGCCCAGCTTACTTGCACTCCACCAGTTTCCTGTCGCATTGTTGCCATTTATTTGCATCCACAAACAGGGAGCAAATATTCTACAGAAATATCCCCAGAGTGGTTTCTGATTCCCATAGGCCTTTGCAGCCAGCTCTATTGGAATGATTTCCAATATGCAGTTTGAGAGAATTCTGACCACGATATGCAGACCATGGCAGATCTTAATGACAACAACATCATTTCACATTTTCGTGGCATTTAACAGTTTACAAAGTGCTTTCACATACATTATCACGTTGAATCCCGGTAAAGTCGATAGCCTTTTCTCGATTCTGTTGGCAGCTCAGTATAGTGAAAAGAGCTCTGGAACCAGACAAACAAGTTCAAATCCTGGCAATGACCACCACCATGTACAATTTGTGTTTTTCTCCAAGTATCCTTTTTCTTACCTAAGATGGGGAATCACTTCTATTACTTATAAGATGAGGTATGTGGTAAGAATAAAGTAACATGTAAAAAAACACAGGGTAGGTCCTAATGCATAGAAGCACTGGATAGTCATTAGTTTCTTTCCATTCACAGATGGAGAAAATGAAGCTTGAGAGGTTAAGAGAATTGCTCAAAGTAACAACTAGTAAATAGCAGAACTGAGACTTCATTTATTTTAGAAACATTATTGAACACCTACTACATGCCCAGTGCCTCAGGCATAGGAAAGTGGGTTATATGTAATTCTAGATTTTGAAATGTTCACAGTAGAGTGCCAGGGCCTGAAATGCAAATAATCAATTACAATCTTATGGGGTCTGAAAGGTCAAACATATTTGGGGACTGTCCTTGAGCTCAGGGTCCACCTGTGGATCTACCCAGGGAATGAGTGTGAAGAAGAGGACCCTTCAGAAGAAGCCACAATAGAGTTAAACCTGAAATAGAATTTCAGCAGGTAGATGCTGTGGCACAGAGGGTGACATGAAAGGACAAGTGAGAGGGCACAAAGGAAGTTCTAAGGAAGCAGAAGTGAGAGGAATTGGAGGGGCTGGTGGAATGGTATAAAGTATGTAATTTTGTCTAGTCCATACTCAAGTGGATCCATGGGATGATTTTACAAAAAGAACCAATGGGGTCAGAGTTGCAGTTTTGAAATTGTGGCAGATTTGTGCAAAGTTGACTGGAGAAAGGAGATAATGGACGCAGCAGTTCAATGAGAGATAATGAGGCTGTGAACTAAGAAAGTGGCAGAGCAGACAATTACAACAAGTATAGAGATGAAGAATTGACAGGATGGGGCAATTGATTAAATGCTGTGGCCTGGGAGAGAGAGAAGTCAAGAAGGACTTCCAGGTTATTAGCCTGGGTGATGGTGAATGGTGGGGCCCTCACTGACACAAGCAGGGGAGCAAATTTGAAGGGACAATAATAAATTCATTTGGATTTGTTTATTCTGAGAAAGTGTGAACATGTAGGAGATGTTCAGTGGAGAGTTTAAGATATGTCTGGAGCTTGGGAGAGGCCTGAGGGCAAGATGCATTGTTATTGATCCTGGGGTTATTGGCTTCTAGATGATGGGTGAAGCTGAACTCTCTTTACTTCCTGTTCTATCTTCTTTGAGCTCTATCTTCTTTGAGCAGGAAGAGAAACGAGTCATGGAGAACTCTAGAAAATACTAATGTTTAAGTGCTAGAATGAGGACTGCCAAAGAGGTGGAAGTACCATAAGAAAAGGGGGCATAAGAGGCCAAGGGAAACAGGCATTTTGTGATGATGAAAGTAAAGATAGCAAATTCCACCAAGAATCAAAGAGAAGAGATTAAAGCATACCTATCATGTTTGGAATTAAGAGGTCATGTTGTCAACTTAGTGGTAGACATGGTGGTTAAAAGAACTTTACAGCTTGGTGGGGTTTTTTAATTTATGAGTGAGAATAAGAAAAATATTTTATATTGTGACGTGTGACAAAAGTTTCATGAACAATATACACTCCTCTGATAGTTCATACTCCTATTTTATTTTGTTCTATTCTATTCTATTCTATTACAAATGCTGCTTGCTATTCATTACATTAATTTTATGACCAAATAGTTGGGTGCAAGCTGCAGTTTGAAAAAACATTGGCTTAGCTAACTATAATTTCCTGCTGGAAAATTATGTGGAGTATAGAGTGGAATAGAAGAAATAACACTGGATTTTGAGTGGAGATACCTGATTCATGGCATGACTCAACTAGTAACTGGCTGTGTGACCTTAGATGTGCCCATTAACCTCCATGTCTCTCTCATTATCTGTAAAATTCAGGCAATACATCAGCTGCCAAGGGATCTTCTGGGGATCAAGTAAGATAAAATGTGTGAATATTTAAAATAGTCCTGATCAAACTCAAACTTTTTTAGTCCCACTCAAAAAAAGAGCAGAATGGTCCATTGTGTGTTCCAGGCTGTAGCTCTTACCCAAACCCTGAAGCCACATTTCTCCAGAACAAACCAAGAACAGAATGGGACACAAAAGTTTAATCAGGCAAAATTAGTGTTGTTGCTACAACATTTATAAAATACTCCTGTTCTAAAACTATTATAGTCATCTTGATTTTTAAAAATTTATATCCAGAGTCCTCCATTACAAAGACTTTCAATAAAGTCCTATTGGGAGAAGAGCCCATACAGGCAGGTTTTCTTATCACAGTGTGAAATGACAGACTGCAGAGAAACATAAAAAGATGAGATTCTTTAATACAAGCAATAATCCTTATGAACTTCCATAGGCCTGGCAGTATCACTATATTAAGACATAATATAATAATGGACTTTTATGGAAACAAAATACTACATTTGAATACCTTACATATGCACTGACTTAGGCACAAAAAAGACAAAGATGACCAAATCATGGTTCCTGATCTCCAAAGTTATAGAACCAAATGGATGAGCAGCCATATAAATAGATAATTTCAATTAAATGGCACAACTAAGAGAGATAAGCATCTGATCATAATAAGATATGAACATATTATGAGAGAAAAGAAGGTGAGCAGCTAGCCTAATGTAGAATTCAGAGAATTATTCTTGAAGGTCATCTTGCCCAAGATGAGCATTGATGTAAGAGTTAATCAAGGTAATGAAAGATGGCAAAGAAATTACAGAAAGGCAGAATAGCATGAAAAAGGAATGAAAGTATAAACACTTGCATAATAAATACAATATTTGTTTAGACAAGTATAGCTAGAAAATAAAGGTAGGTATGGTTCCCATTGCTGAGAGTCTTCTCTACCAATTTAGAGTGATTGGAGTACATGTAAATTCAGACCCTTATTATCTCTCATCCAAACTCTTATAATAATTTCATAAATGATCTCCATGATCTACATTGAGTACATTGGACATGGAAACCACATATGGAGACTTACTAGTCTGGCAGCCTTGTAGAGAGAAAGTTAAGAGTGCGTCAGGGACATATGTTCAAGGACAGTTACAATGGTCCAGGAGAAACCAGCTGAGGGCCTGGACAAGAGAAGCAGTAATAGTGATTGAAAAAGACTTAGATTTGAGGAATATTTTGGATGCTGTATTTAGATGTAGGGGCTGAGGTCCATTAATAAATACTCTACTTCAGGGACTAAACTTGAATAATGCTACCCAATAACATTGTTTTCCTTGAGTTTGGAGTCAAGTATAGAAAAATTAAGACATGTATACCTAGCACTGTAGTATGAGGTAAGAGGTGCTAAGTGTGGAAACTGGCATAAACACAGAGCTATGGGAGTCAGAAGAAAGAGGCATAAAATCCAATTGTGTTATACAGGGAAGGCTTCATGAAAGAAGTGGCATTAAAGACAGATTTTGATAGATGAGTAAGATTTTGACATGAGTTGGTAAGAGGAAAGGGTATTACAGTAGGAGTGCCTTGAGCAATCATTGGATGGGAGATGGTGTAGCCTAGGAACAAAGACACAGACTTTAGAGTCACACAAGTCTGGATCCCAATCTCTGCTCTGTCATATCCTAATCATAGAATTGGAGGCAACTTACTTTGTTCCTCTGAGTGTTTGCTCCTCATTTGTAAAATAGTTATATTTACCATTTATCTTACTGGGTTATTGTGAAGATTTAATGAGATAATGTGTGTAACTGTGCTGACTCAAATCAAGCAATCAAGGCAACCTCTACCTCACCCCCAGAATCTACTGGCTCAGATTTTCACAGAGCGTAGTAGAAGTTAGCTGTTACTTTATTATTATGACAAAATAACAGAGAATGAAGATTGAGGCAGGATTTGTCATGGAGAGGATAATGCACATGATGCAGAACAAAATGGAGAGATCGGGTCAAAGTCTGGGAGAGGTTGTGGAAGACCTTGAGTGCTAGACTAAGGAATTTGGAATTTACTGAGCTGGCAATAGGGATTTACTGAAGATTTATGAAGAGAGCTGAGAAGTTGAGGTGTGGTGAGTCAGCAGCCATACTAAAAATTGTTTGGAAGAACAAGGGATTGAAAGCATGGAGATCATTTATGAAATTATTATAAGAGTTCAGATGAGAGATAATAAAAGTCTGAATTTATGTAGTGTTTGTAAGAAGGGCGAGAAGATCTTAAATATGAGGGAAATTGCTAAGGAGAAATAAGGGGAAATAGCAAGGATATGCAAGTTTCCAGCCATGGTTACTAGAATGAGCACTAATAAATATTAACAATATAATAACAAATATTAAAAAGACAAGATGGGAAGTAAGTCAGGACTTACAGGAGTTGGGAAATAGAGCAAAATTGTAGTTTTAATATTGGAGTCTGTCAGTTATCCCAATATTCATTCTTCTCTATGTTGTACAGATAGCAACTCAGCTAGAGATTTCAATTCCCAGAGTCTCCCTTAAAACTGACTGTTGCTGTGTGATTAAGTTCTGACCATTGGGATGTGAAGAGAGTGAAGCCCAAGTCATTCCTTTTAAAGTCCACTTGTTTCTCATTATTCCTGTTCCTGTTCCTAAAGGCCTACTCAGGGGTATAGCAGTAGGAGCCAGCTTCCACCATGCAGGCAAGTACAACACCGAAGGCATTAGTATTAGTACAACAAGGGACCCTATCACAGTGGACCTTGACATCACCCTCAGAATCTACTGGCTCAGATTTTCACAAAGAGAAATTAACCTTCTGTGTTGTTTAGGCCACCATTATTTTGCCATGTTAAAGCAGCCGAGACAGTTCCCTAACTAATAGAGAGATGATGAGCTTGAGATAGAGCAAAAGGTGGAGGTGGCCAGGAGAGGGTTGAAATGAAGGCTCTGTAGCCATAAAGATAGGTCAGGGATGGAGAAGTTGAATTAGAGGTCATGTGAATAATGATGATGACTGAAGCCATCTAGTGAATGAAATTGCTAAGGGAAACCATTGGAGATACAGGAGAGATGAGGACAATAAAATGTCCAGGCAGTACATATGGTGGGGTGGGGAAAGGAATAAAAGGAATAGCCATTGAGGTGGAAATGGAGACAGAAATGAATACTGATGAGTTAATAAGGAGGAAAAGAAAGGAGAAGAAAATAATGGCAGGGCAATCAAGGGAAAACAAATTTTTTTAGTAAGAAAGAGTATCAAATTCTGCAGAGAAGTCAAAAAGGGTAAAAACTGAAAAAAGTCACATATTTTGGGGGTTAGAGTATACTTAGGATAGGAAAAAATCAAGAAAAAAGTCAAATTATGTTCAAAATAATGTACTGAAGAAGACAGGGAGTTTTATGATAACATTTAAAGAGTTCAATCTGAAATTAACTTTTAAGAAGTATAAAAGCATGTAATACACGTAGAAACTCCCCCTTAGACAATAGAATTTAAATCTCCCCACCCCTGAGTATGGGCTGGATTCAGCATCTGATTTTCAAAGAATAGAATGTAGGAACGGGAAAAATTAGAAACTTCAGAGTGGAGAAACCTGACAAATACCCCCGACTTTACCCAAGTGGTCACGGTCAACACCAGATAAGTCACATGGATATAATGTACCCCTGTATGAAATAATGAGAAGGGCAATTCAACTCTGTGGTGGTCTTTCCCAAAAACCCATAACCCCAGACAAGACTTGAGAAAAACATCAGACAAGCTCAAATTGAGAGCCATTTTGCAAAATACCTGACTAGTATCCTTCAAAACTGTCAAGGTCATGAAAAATAAGGAAAGACTGAAAAACTGTCAGAGCCCAGCAATAAAGGAGACTTGATCTCATGTGGGATCCTGAATGGGGTCCTGGAACAGTAAAACATATATATTAATGGAAATATTGATGAAATCTGGATAAAGTCTGGAGTTAACATTTATCTTGTACCAATGTTAATTTCTTAATTTTGACAAATATTTCACTGTTATATAAAATGTTAAACTAGGGGAAACTGGGTGAAGGATATACTCTCTCTACCTACTACTTTTGTAACTTTTCTGTAAATTTAAAATCATTCCAGTATAAAAAGCTGATTTATTTCAAAGTATGAGGCAAGGGCAGAGCTTCAGGATGGCTCTGACTAGGAATAGCAAGTTTGAAATATAAAGAATCCCATCCCTGACTGCCCCATCCTTTCCCTCCTCCTTCACCCCTAAGAAAAAATTTTCCATTAGTCTATTATTACAGTACAATGGAATGTTCAATTTCACACTGTGTGTGACATTCCATGCCAACTAGAATAGTTAATGCAACTTTACATTTATGGCTCTGCTTGGGTGTGAATTATTGTGTTTATGAAAATCTCCATATTAATGTCTGATTGTAAATCATTCCGCTGGCTCCCTTTATTAATAGCTCAATTCCCACTACTCACGGCTGCAAGCCATTCAAATTACTGCAACTGTACAGGAAAGGGACTGCTTCCCATTTGTTTGCCATCTAAATTTAACCATCTTAAACTTTACTCTAAAGTCACCGTCTTCTAAATTGCTCAAGCCAAATATTTTTGACTGTGTTTCTTTGTTGATGAAGTTGGGCAGATTGTCTGAGGAGTAGCATTTTTACTCTCTGTTCCTACATTTCCTGCTCTTTAGCGATATTTGCTGCAAAGAGATTTGGGCATGGAGTCTGGAGCTGGTTCAAACCCTGGCCATATGAGCTTTCTTACTTAGTCACTCTGGGTCCCAGTGTCCTCCTCTGGTAATCATAACACCTATTTTCTGAAGTTGGTTTGAAAATAACATGCAATGGTGTCCGCACAGTTTTTAGTATAGTTCCTGGCACATAGGAAGACCTTAGTGGTCTTTTTGTGATGGCAACTATACTAACAATAATGCTAACATTATTAATAGTGGATAGTGTAGAAAGAATTTTGGACTGGCATCTGGAAGGTCTAAGATATAGTTCTAGTTTGTCTATAAACTAGACTGCTGATTTTGGAAAAGTTACTTTATCTCTGGTTCTCAGTTTTCTCATGTGTAAAATAAAGGAGTTGACTTTCTTAAGAATCTCTTCAGGATGCTTATGGGCTAGTATCCTATGTTCCATGCATGGAACAACTAGTTAAAACCTCGAAGATGTGCTCACCTTCACTCCTCTTTTTCCATCCCTCCCCCGACTCCAGCCCCTTCTGCTTGAGTCAGACAGTGCCTCAACAAGGGCTTACAGAATATCCAGGAAGGGGCCAGCTCTGGCTTTGCTTTTTCAGGCTTCCTTACACAACACCTCAAATCAGACCCCCTACCCCAGCCCCCTTGCTGGCAGGAGGGGAAATATGAAATCTCAGCGGGCAAGGAGGATTTTTATGCTTCTGTAAATCATTAAAGTGGCCAATATTTTCCTTTGCTGCACTTCTCTCACCTCACAATATTTTTTTTCCTGCAGTGAAATCCATTCCCCAAGCCTGGAAATGTGGGCACTTTATAGAAAATCTTTAGCTTGTACCAGCACAAATGGATGGGTCTTATTTCCTGTCTGCAGTTCATGGTGTTGCAAAGGCATTGCCAAAAACTATTGACTGAGACATAAAAGCAAAAATAAATAAACAAACAAACAAATAAATAAATGGAAATGAATGTAGGCACATTCACATATACATTTATAAGCACATGGGCATGAATATGATCAAGTCCATACTTAAAGGAAGAGATCTCACAAAGTGATCCAAATTCATAGCATGACTCCCTACCCCTGCTCAGGACCCATCTAAGGCACTGTAGGAGGAAAGGACTGGGGAAGACGCTGGATCCCAGTATGTCTTCCTGATCTCTGTGCCAGGATGCTGGAAATAGCACCATTCAAGATCCATCCATTATGAAATTTTAAAAATAAAAAGAGAAGAACACATTAAGCCCTCTGGGATTTCTTTTCCTAATATGAATCTTCCTAATAACTGTCATGCTTTGTGGTTTAAGAATGACTTTTTGGGAGAGGTACATATAACATCACATATAATCTTCACAATAAATTTGTGAGACAGCTATTACTAACCCCATCTTGTGGATGTTGAAACTGAGGCCCAGAAGAATCAGACTCATCATCATCACACAATTAGGACGTGGGGCACCTGGGACTCAAGCAGTCTCTTGAATTCAATCCTGATGTGTTTTCCACTCCATTGCATTGCCTCCTGGAAGTATTCTGAAATAGAGAGGTAGTCCACCTTATGAATTTGCTTCTTTCTCATCAGAGGGCTCCTAGTCTGTGTGAGAAAAGGCAGTGGAGCCTGAGCAGCGGCGGAAGGGGACGCACAGATGGAGAGGTGGGATGGACAACAGTTAGCAGAGCGCACTGTCACTCCCTTTACACTTGCTCTACCTGCAGAGCTCAATGGAGTCCTTGGGCTTGTATGCACAGCAGCATCCAGTCTACCTGTATGTGATCTATGTCATCCCATCTCCTTGTTTTTAGAAAGGGAGTGATAACACTGACCTCACAGAGATACTTTGACAATTGTTGTGTCCTATCAGGCAGATAGCCATTTAATTCCTTCCTCCCCTATCCTCTACCCCCTTCCTTTGTTCCTTCCTTCTACCATAGCTTCTTCCCCTTTCTTTGTACTGTTTGGTAGCTTTGAACCCAAATAATTCATTCAAGGAGTCTCAATTATCCAATTGTCCAACTGTCTCTCAATCCTCACCCCACCTCCCTTTGGCTGCAGTGCACACCACTCTTTTCCTCCAGGTTCTGTAGTCCATGAGGCCACATGCATCCCTCACAACCAGAGGCCTATAGGCCAGGCCTATTTACAGTTACTCAGCACTGGCAACACTCCTTCAAACTGAGGGGCCCTATGCATCCTTTCTCTCCAGCAGAATCAAAATTCAGACCGGACAGTGTGCCCAGGGTGCCTAGCCTACTTACTAGGAGGTCTTCTGCCCAAGTTCAGGCTTCCAGACTCTGACCACAGGCTGCTCCCTTACCCCCTCACATCATAGTTATGAACTGCCCAGAAAAGGAACATGGCGCATGATGAGAAAGCCCCCAGAGAAAAAGGCAGGGTTCAGAGCCAGTGCTTTGAGAGGCACAAGATTTCCTTTGTGAGGAGAGGGAGGGGCAGCTCAGCCCCCAGCACAATGGCACACCCTCCCCTATTCTAGATGCCACCTGGGCCGTGCACCCCTGCAGTGTGTCTTCAGTCCCAATAATCCACACTCTCTCCTGAGGCTTCCCACTCCAGTCCTGTTCTCAGCATCACTCCTACCCCCAACACATTTCTTTTCCTCACTGCATGCTCCCTCGCCAAGGTTAGGGAACTGTGGCTGTTTTCTTTTTGTTCCTCCTTAGATGCTCTGTTTGTTGAGCGAATTGTTGTCTTCCTAGCTTCGAGCTGGCAGCTGACATGGGCTTACCTGCACTAATTAGCTAAGCCAGCTGGTACGTTGGTAAGGTTTTTCTGTGCTCCTCAGCGTGTGTTTCTTTTTTTAAGCATGATCAATACCCTCTCTGGCTGGGCTCCCTCACACATCCCTATTGTTCTTCTGTTTGCATTGAGTCCGAGTCCTGGTCAAGGACTCAGGGAGCCTCAGAAGACACGCTTTTCCTGAGGCTGGGGGGCAGCCTGAAGCAGACATAGACCACATAACAGATGTGGCTCAACCTTCCCCTGCTCCAGTGCCTGCAGCTTGGAGCGATTTTCAGCAGCAGCGGCAGCACCCCAGGAGGCCCAAGTGAACGCTGGATGCTCAGGTAAAGATGAGAGTGCTGTGTGACTCCAAGACAGATCTTTGTCCCTCTCTAGGCCTCTGTTTGTTTGTTTATGAAAAAAAAGGTGAAGTCCTAGTTCTAGTGTGAGTACTCAGCCCTGCGACTCTCAAAGATCTCAAAGCAGCATCCTAAAATTTGGACCTCTGTGGTAGGAGGGGTATCAGGAAAACACGTTCACAATTGAACCTTACTTGCTCCTTGTCTCAGGCCTGAAGACAATGCAGACCTTTGCCAGCTGGTCACACAAAGAGGCTACAACCAGACAGGACAGGCTTGAGGCCTGATCTTCCTCCTCTAGCTGGTCCTGCCCTCCTCACAGCCCACCGGGATCCCTTCTCTTGCTTATTTTGCTGATCCTTCTCTCACTGTTATCCAGCTGTAGTGACTGGTATTCCCCCGGTGCAGACTTCTGAGAAATGTCTTCACCATGGTTTTGTTTTATGTATTTTTTTTAACAAACAGATGCTAGCTCCAATAAGGTTTTATCGACAAGTTATTCTGGAGTTTAGATTTTTCCTACTGCCTTCTTTAAATTAATATTATCTTCTGAAAACCTCTGATGGTGCCGGATACATTTTCTCCTTCTTAGCCAAGCTAAAAAAATTTGTTCTCCATTCTCAAAAAGGAATGTGATAATATCTCATTTTTATTGAGAACTTAGTAGGTGCCAGATATTGGGCTAAAGACATAACATAAGGTACTTTGTTAATTCATATGAGTCACTTGTTTTTATTAAAAAAAGAAAACAAAAAAAAAACACAGAGAGGTTAAGAAACTTATCCAAAGTCACACAGACAGTAAATAGGGAAGCCCTGAACCAAGCCCTGACCTCTCTGGCATTAGAGTCCCTTCTCTCCTGGACCCCCTGTTTCAACATCAGTACCCTGACTGCTAGACATTGATCATACCAGATGTCAACATGAAAAAGCAGAGAGGACACTGGCTTCAACCTCAAGTCCAGGTTTCCAGCCCTGACTCAATGGCTTCATGACAAAAAACCTCCAAGCCTCTGTGTCTCTACAAGGTTACAATGAAAATTAAATATGATTATGTTTGTGAAAATGCCTTGAAACTATAAAGCACTCAAGAAGTATTTAATGTGGTAGTTCATTCTGACACTGGCCAAGATCAAGAACCCCATTAACTGGCTGTGGAAAAAGCCTCCTGTCCCTTAGTGCTGCCCACATTTCTCCCATAGTCTGCCCTGCCATGGAGGTGTGAGTGTCAGGCCCCCTGGCCCTGGCCCCCGCAGCAGTCTCCAGGTCCGTTACTTCTGAGGCTCCCTCTGCACTTCGCGGGGGCTAGATGGCTGAGTCAGCTGTGTTTTCTCCCATCTCAGGGCTCCCTTAAACCTGTTACTGAAATTTGCTCTGTGGTACCAGCAGATTTGCTTGCCATCCAGCAAGTCCCCTGGGGTAGCCCCGTTAATCACATCTGCTCTCTCTGCTCAGTCTGGCTGGCTGGGAGGACAGCAGGTAGGTGCACAGAGCCTCTGTATGTGTACATGCGTGTGAGTGTGTATGTCCTCTGGGAGCATCCGGGGACTAAGTTCTCCTGCAATAAAAGTGAGTTAGTTGCTGCCTTCCTGATAACAATAGTCCATCCCACTTCTTCCAAGAAAATGACAGACCCCTAGGGTAATGCATCTCAATGACTGAGAGAGAGATGGCTATTTTGGTCCTTCTCTGACAGGAGCAAGTTCTTAGAGCTGTCCGGCAGCAGCCTGCCAGATCCCTTTGCTATTAAGAACACCCCCTCCTTTGTTCTGTGGTTCCTGGACTTCCTGTAATGATCTAGGCTAGGCGTTCTTCCGAGCCCAGAGACACCCTGCACTGCTGTACCAGAAAGCCAGTCCTCTCTTGGAAGTGGGATAGACCAGAGCCTTTCAGATATTCCATTCCCCAAAGAGACCTCCTGGCAGAGGAGCTGAGAGTGCCCCCCAGGAGGGCTGGGGGCACAACCTGAAGCAGCCCTGGCACAAGCACAATATTCCCTTGAAGTCTTATGTTTTACCTCAGGAACTCCTGTGAATTTTGCATTCCATTCCATGATATATATCTGTTTGTTTGGGTTTTTTTAATTAATTAATTTATTTTTTTCAAATACATTTGTCTCTGCCTTCCGGGAGCGGGGGAAAAGGAAGGGAAGGGGAAAGTCAAGGAACAGATAGCAAGGACTATGGACAAAACCAAAGGGGAAGAGCTGAGGGAGGGAGGGAGGGGGCAAGGGAAAGTGGTGGGGGGTAGGCAGAGACAAATGTATTCGAAAAAATTAATTAATTAAGAAAAAAAAGAGAATCAACTTGAAAAAAAAATTTTAAAAATAAATAAAATGTTTAACCCAAAATCTTCAAGTGAAACTGATGCCCAAGGAAGACATAGCTTGTTTATTCTGTTGTTCTTCCCACCTAGTTTGCCACTGATACCCTCAAGGGTACAAGACTCTGGTTAGAGAAGCACATGGAACAGGAGCAACAATAAGAATGTCTGTGCGGTCACAGCTTCCCCTCCCCAGGCTTCTGAAAACCATCCTCTGCCTGTCTGCTCAGCTCGTGTCTTTTGTTCCAGACACCAGGGTAATGGGGAGAGATGGAGAACTGGGCAAGCTGTAAAGGCTGCACTGATCCACAGTGTTAGGCTACCCATTTAGCTCAACCTTACCTCTGAGAATCAAACCCTTATCAGACAAAGAGAGCCTTTCTCAGGGCCTACACCCTGCTCCAGAAGCCTAAGAGCCCAGGCATCTTTCCCTGCATATCCTTCGGAGAGTGAAAAGGAGTTTCTTTATAAGTCACGGAGTTCTTAGAAGGTATGACCCTGAGAAACTTGGAGGGAAAGACAATAGTTCTTATTCCAATTTGAATTATCTTAAGGGGAAGGCCAGTTAAGAAGAGAACTGCTATTAGGATTGAGTGACAGAAGAAAAAGTCAAAGAACTTCAGAAAACAAGAATGGGGAGAACTGATTTGGCCAAAAGGAAGCCTTTTGGCTGAACGAGGGGCTTCCACCTGGATTGGACAGTAGAATTGACAGGTCACAGGAGGAAGTGTCCAGAGGCCAGGCAACTAAACTTGGAACAATTTCAAGGTATGTTCCTCCCTGGAGACAGGGGACTGGACCTAGTGACATGCTGGCGACTCCTCTGGCTACCTCCCTTCTTCTCTACTACTCACTACAGTCCCCGGAGAGTGCAACTATTGGTGAGATAACTTATGGGACACAAAGGTGAAACTTGATATAATATTTGCAGTATTTCTCAGACAGACAGGGGAAACATCTAGCTCTGTGATTTTTCTTGATACAACAAAGCTAAACCTTTATCACACAAGTGTGCATGGAAGCCAAGAGCAAGAGAGCTGTAAACATCTCAGAGCAGCTCTGCAGACAGCCCTGCACGGAGACACATTTCAGTGGGGGAGGAGGGGTGGGGAGGAAAGATGAAGCTTGCCAAGTCACAGTGCTCTGATGTGCAGGGAGCATTGTGTGGATATTTCAAATCATTTCCTTTTCGTTAGTACCTAATCTCCCAGCTGTTCTCTGAGCATTGGCTCAAATGCTGGGAAACAGTCAGCCTCAAATGTAAAGCCATAGGACTCCGTTAAATTATGTTGTCTTGCTACATTTGTGTGTCACGTCAACCCAAACTCTGGTACAAACTTCTGGAAGAAGGAAATTCTGTCTGATGATGAATTTAAAGGAAAAGGAGCTATTTTAATCAAGGCCATTTAAAATTGGGCCTAGCTTGGGCTTGGGTCTTATTTGAGAGCTCAGAAGTACTTGAGGGAGGTTATTTTGCAGCCAGAGTCCTGATTCTTCTCACCTCTCTCCAGGCTGTGGGGTCTGAAGTGACCAGGCACATATTAATACCAGAGAAATGGAACCAATATCTGACACCAGAGTCCCAGATGGAACTTTGTTTTATTCACATTAATATAATGCTATGTTATGAACTGATGAATGTGCCTATTCATACAAATTAATTCATTTAACCCTGTGAAGCATACAGTATCAGCCCCATTTTTGTCAGATGTGGAAACTGACAACTTGCCCAGAGCCTATACTAAGATGTCATGCAATAAGGATTTGAACAATTGTTTCTAATGCTAGAACTTGGGCTCTTTCTACTCCACCATTCCAAAAGCAGGCCTCATTCCACATTCGTGTATTTATTTATCCCTTTATTTATACACTCAACAAATATGCATTGGGCATGTACTGCCAGGCACTAGGGACACAAAGATGACTTGGACAAGGTCCCTGCACTAAAAGAGTACAGAATCTAGTAGAACTCACAGTCTAGTCTTGAAATATTTATTCAACAAATATTTAACAGATAGTAGGACAAACAGTCAGCCTCATTGCACACAGTTCTCAGGCAGTTGTTCTTATGTCCTGTAGTTGGTATTGCTGTGGTTTAGGAGTGGGTGACATCCTCTGGTCCCCATGTCCACTCAAGAATCAAGACAAACTACTGGTCCATACCTGGAGCAGGCATCACCTGGGGCTCATAAGGTCTAGAGTGAGGGTCACACATTATCTTTTGTTGTTGTTGTTGTTGTTGAAACTACAAGTGAATCAGTTGATTGCCACCTAAGAATGAATAAAACCCAAAACTTGGATGAAACACAGCCTTTTGAGGATCTAAATATAATTTTGCTTTTCTTATTTTTATACTTTCATTTGAGTCTTTATTGATGAAGTTGATTTTTCACCATTAATTCATGGTTGCTTGGATAATTGTATTAAACAGATCCTCAATCTTAGATTAGATGTTAGCTGGCTAATATTGCACATTGGCCAACAGTTGAGAATTACTTACTTGAAACTACTATCATTGAATTGACTTGATATTCAGCTTAGCTCCTTCCCTGCCCATGAGCCTTTGAAGATGCCTTCTAAAAGGCATGACCCTCTGCCTCCTATTGCTTTTGAAAATCTCACTGCTGCCACCTTCCCAACCTGCTCCTACTGCTTCATCCATTCAGTGGTGCCTAATGCCTTTGCGTTGGCTTTGACATGTGATCTTCAGCCCCTGCCTCATTTTGTGTGTGTGAGTGTGTGTGTGTGCGCGTGTGTGTGTGTGCGCGCGTGTGCGCGCTGCACAGGCCCACTCTCACCTGGTGAACACACTCCACTGCCTTGGCCCTATGAAAGTTTAGGCCAATCTAAGCCCTTTTTCACTCAACCCTGCTTCCTTATCTTAGTTGATCTTAGGTCAGAAAACTTTCTAAGACTAGATAATGATGGAAAGGAAAGGAAAAGAAAGGAAAGGAAAGGAAAAAGGAAGGAAAATAAAATGAAAGGAAAATAAAAGCAAATAGTGGTAAAAATATTCTTTTTTTCCTCAGCACATACACACATAACTTTGGTGCTTAGGACTGTAATTCACCCCCAGGTCTTTTAGCACTCTCCTTCTTATCCTCTTTCTTCTAAAATTCTACCCTCATTTAACCCAAAACAGATAACCATCTGGGGGAAAAAAAGAACCAGATCATTTGAATCAGATTACTTTGTCCAAATCTTTTATTTTGTAGGAAACAAAAGCCCAGAAAGGGGAAGTGTTTTTCCTAAAGGCACACAGCCTTGGCATTGGCTAGGATTAAAACCCAGAGTATCTGAGTCTTCTTTCTAAGGTATAAAGAAAGAGACCATGTGTTTATATCAAGCCTCATCATGAACGCACACTTCCAGATGGCCAGGGATGCTAACTCCCTTCTCAAGCCACTCAGCCTAATACCAGGACAACCTCTCTGGTAGAATCAAGTCAGGTTCCAAGGTGGGTCAGGCCTGTGGTGCAGCCAGCCAGCCAGGGGGTCATTAGTATTCAGGAAATATGACAAGCTTCTGCTCCCTGTCTCCTGCCATATACCATGCATTGTGTTTACACGACAGGAGTGGCCCTGGCTGATGAAGGGAATCAAAGGCAGGGCCATCCCTGCAGCTGCAGGTTAATAGTGGACGAATTACACACTTGGAAAACAGTTTTCCCCTCGATGCATTATCTGGACCATTTCAAAGCCCTTTGTCTGGGCTAAGCTGGCGGCGGGTGATGTTTTCAGGTTGGGACTTGCAGAAAAGATGTATTTTCTGACAGGGAGAAGGTCATTCGGGCAGAGGCCATTACAATGTGCTGCGGTCAGGTCAGAATTTCCTGGATCCCGATCAATGTGGTCTCAGGGCATTACTCAAGCACTGGGATTAGAGCACTGGCCAAGAAAATGTTCTTCAAATTGGTCGACAAGTCACACGCTATGAAAAGTCACTCTCTTGTTTGCCCTCAATCCCTCAGTGCCACAGCTGGGACCCCAGGGGTCAGCAAAACTTCAGGAAGTCAGAACAGAATACTCAGCTGATGGGAGACCAGGAGGAGTCTTGTGCCTGGGGGGAGGATGAGCCTAGAGAACTCCAGCCTGGTTGGGAAGGGTGGGTGCCAGCCTTGGTTTTGTCCTGGACTCACTGAATAGCCCTAGGTAGGTCACTGGATGCACTGACTCACATATGAAGTGGGACCATCATTGGTATTTTACTCATTTGACATAACAGTTATATAAACTCTGAAACTTAAAGATAGTATTTTCTTTTGGGCATAATTTTGGGAATCAAAAGCCCCTTAACCGTGTGTACACAGGAACAGAATGGGTTGTAATCAGTCTTTCCAGCAACTTTGCCGAATTCAGTGCAAAAAGCGTTCAGACCAAGCTTTGAACTACGAGTGTTGTTTCAGGCAGTTATCCCTAGGGCATTGGACCAGGCTTGGAAACGGTCCATCTTGCCCATCCCATCTACTCTGAGCTATGCATTCCAAATTCAGCCCTGATTTTAAGTGGCAGTGAAGTTGGGCTAACTAACCTATAAAGTTTCTTGGTTCCAAAATGCTACAAATCTGTGTTTTTGTGGTTCAAAATTAGATCTTCTATCATATGGATGCAATAAACTGAATGTGCTCCTAAAGTTTTAATAGTGACTGGCTCATTTAACACCTACAAAACAGACTTAGGCTCCAGAGAAGGTGTGGTTCTGTCCCCAGTTTGTGGGGACAGGGGTGCACGAGTGTGAAGTGCCTCTACTATCAAATTTACAGCCGGCTAAGTTAAACACATTGGACTCCTCCTGCCCATAAAGGTCAGACAAAGGCCATGATTTGCGGGCATTTTTCCTGCCCTGATTTCTCCTTTGCAGCCAGCTGCCACTTTGATCCTGTTCTCAGATTCCCATCCAGTTTCTGTGACCCATTTGCAGACCTCTCTGTTCTTCTAGTTAGCTATCACTAGTACCACAATACATAGACTAGATTTTCCTAAGGCAGGGCTTCTCTGGTAGAAGCAGACTCCTGAGTTCCACCCATTTCCCCAGAAACCCCTGTGGGTACTCACAGTCCTAGCCACTGAGCCCAGTTTTAAAACTATTGATCTAGTTCAACCTCTTCATTTTACAAGTAAGGAAAGGAGGCACCAAGAGCTGAAGGGACATCAGCTGAGTCACACAGATGTAAGTAGCAAAGCTGAGATTAGTACCAGGAGCACTCACCTTCTAAGTCAGCAGTCTTCTCCTGTACTTCATCTTTATCATCATCTTCATCTTCACTGATTTCAACAATCACAATGTCCTGTAGCCTTTAGGAAACACTGTCTGCCGAACCAGCTTCCTTTTGTGACTGTTGGTAACTTCACATTATTTGTCACTTTTGGGACTATCACATTATTTGCTGAGCCCACTGTGACATCTTTTCTAGTAGTAGAGAATGTGATAGTCCAGGCGGGACCAGACAGTATAGTTAGCAAGAAACATAGATTGAGAGCAGAAATTTTAACTAGCTGCCCAGTTCTGCTACTGAAGAACCCTATACTCTCTTTGGGCCTCACTTTCCTCATCTGTGAAGTGGGAGGAGCACCATCCACCTGAAAGGTTTGTTTTGAGACTCTAACGGGAAGGCATCCATCAAGAATGTGGTGCCCTGCCCCACGCGTAATGGCAGTACCATCAAATACATCAGTTCCCATGGGAGGCCTGCAGGGAACCAGTACGACAAGCTTCTGCTTTGCCTGAGCACAGCAGGCATTTCCATCAAAATAAACTGGGCTTCTTTCTTCTGCATTAATGTTGCTGTCTTCGGCTGTTTCTGTGGCCTTCGTTGAAAATAAACAAATAAACACAAGATGGGGCGAGAGGTTGTTGAAGGGATGTGGCAGAAGACAAAGAAAGAAAGAAAGAGGGAGATTGATTCCTGGGAAGAATTTATACCTTTTTGGCTTTTTCAAAGGTAAATAAATAGATTGCTGTTGTTTTTCTGCCTGCCACGGAGAGTGTGCATGCTCCTCTGTTATGTATAGACCCTTTTAAAGCTTCTGGAAGCATTCCCTAACACTTTCTATAGGTGCAGACAGATAATTGAATGCTTTCAAAGACCACTGTGAGTCCAGGCAAGTTCAATTTTGCTGTGTGCTGTGGTCTGCATCGACTGAGCACACCATGTATGTTTTCCTGAGAAAGCAGAATTTCTTTTTTTGCTTTTCTTTCCACTACTTGCCTGGTCACCCCTTGTCCCCTGATCTCTAATGAGGCACTTAGGCAGAGGACAAGAAACAATGTATAATCACCCAAAGTCACACCAAATAAACACAGCAAAAGCTCCCGGCCACTTCTTTGGCTGCCAATGAAAAGTGCTGCCTCTGTTCTGGAGCCTGATGAACAGGGGGCCTTTCTGCTTGGCTATTATTAGAGCCCTCGTGGCAGAAACCTAGGCAGCTCTGGGCGATGGGGGGTTCTTGTTTTAATTTGTTGCCTGTGCAGGCAGAACAAAGTGACATGGGCAGAAAGGATGTGGGGGTTTCCTCCTGCTGCTGTTTCTCCCCATGACAGCCACTGTGCATGTGTGCGTGAGTGCGTGTGTGTGTGTGTGTGTGTGTGTGTGTTGTGTAATGCAGGGGCTGAGGCCTGAGCATGCCTGCTAGGTAGAATAAGAATATGTTGCACTCGGGCAGAAAAAGGTTCCTTTTAGGGCACGAAGTGGGGTTCCATAGGGTTTGAGATAAGTAAGTAAAAACAACCCGCCCCTCCAGATTCATGGCAAATTCAGTTAACACTGACCATCGATCTTTACAGATGATATCCAGTTTAGCTCTTACAACTCTCCTTTCAGATATACCCTCCCTCTTTTTATACATAAAGAACCATGGCTCAGAGATATTGAGTGAATTACCTAAAGTTTAGTTCGACGGGCTCTAATTGCAATGCGATTTCAACTATATTTGGCATGCCCCATTGCGCTTGTATGGTAGAGCAGAGGGAGAATTTCTTAGGGTTTCAAGTTGAGACACTGGGAAAGATTTGGCAAGGCTATTTCTCCTGGTGGATGGGGGCCAGGAGCAGACACAATACCCGTCCTGGAGATTTAAGGAAAAGATGTAATCCCATGGCATCACTGTATGTCTCCAATACTAACTACCTCTAGGGCACTGGAATAGAACCCTCATGTACTTTTTCTCTTATCCTTATGCTCTAAGCCAGAAAATGTAACACTTGCTCCAGGTCACCAACACTAAGGGACCAGGCTAGATTCTAACCCAGGTGCCTCCCATTTTTTCAAAAAAAGATTTTATTTATTTATTTTTAGAGAGAAGGTAAGGGAGGGAGAAAGAGGGAGAGAAAAACATTGATGAGAGAGAGAAACATCGGCCAATTGCCTTTTGTATGTGCTCCAGAATTCATAACCTAGGCATCTGTCCTGACCGGGAATCAAACTGTAGACCTTTTGTTTTGCAAGACAACGTCCAAACCACACCAGTCAGGGCCCTGGTGCCTCCCTTAAGCTAAGTCACTTCCTCTTCTCCAAGTGTGTGAGCAGGGAACTTCCTCCCTGAGTTCCAGGCCCACACTGTGGTTGCTGCCTGGTCCCATTGCTGCTCCCCCTAGATTGAAATGGCACTTGTTTCAAGCTGCATTTCTATGTCCTGAGGAGCACACTGGAATGCTCAGCAAATGCTCTTTTATGGGCTTGATGTGGTCTGCCTTGTTTCCCCCCTTGGAAAGCAAATTGCCCCCAAAGCAAGCCCTGGGCCCCAAAAGTGTAAATTTATTAATACTTTTAACCCTTCACCTAATCTAAGGGATCTAGCAACCATTATTGAGCACTCATTATACTCTATACTATGTTAAGTACTCATTGTGTTATTATGAAATCCTCAGGTAGACCCAGGGGGGAGAGAAAAAGTATTGTTATTGCCATTTTTCAGATAAAGAACTTGAGGTTCCACAATGTTAACTAACTTCCCCTAAATCAAATACACAGCACGTATTCAATTCCAACCACATATGAATCCAAATGCACATGTTCCACTTCCTGTTTTCTCACAGTGAATGCAGTTTAAGTGCCTTTCCCCTGTTTATTCATCCTCCATCTCACTGCTCCCATCCCAGCTATCAGAGACATCAAGCACTACAGTGTCCTTCCAAGGAGCCCTGGTTCCCACCAGTAAGGATCCATCAAGTCTGAGGGAGGCTCTGCCATGTAATCCTGGGGGTTGGGAGCAAACATTCACTTCTGTGTGGAGAGTCCTGAAGGGAGCTTCCTTTGTCTACTTTTTGCCACCTCAAAGGCAGTGGGGATTAAGAACTTGAGCCTGGAGCCTGAAGGTCTGGATTGAAATCCTAAATTTACCATTTATGAGTGTGTCCTTGGGCAAGATAATTAAATCTTGATGATTTGGTTTCCTCATATGTATAACAGAGATAATAACAGTATGTACCTCATAAGGTTATTATGTGAATACAATGCATAGAACAGTGCCTGGGACACAGCGAGCACTGAACAAGTGTTAGCTAACGGTACTGTTGATATTGCTATTTTCTCTTGAATCATAGATTTTAGATTTAGAAGGGGCCTTGAAAGTCATCTTGTTGTCTCAAACATCCTATGTTTAGGCCAACAGAGGATTTGTATTCAGAAGACCGGGATATGAATCCCAGATCTACCACTTATGATAGGTAGTTATCACTTTGGACAACTTGTCTGACCTCTCTGAGTTTCAGTTTCTTCAATGTAAGAAAATGGTTGTAATAAATGTCTGCCTATTTCATAGAATTGATCTACCCCTAGAGGATTAAGTGAGGGGATATAATGAAAGGGAAGATGAAATTTTATTAGTTGATTTTATTAGTTGATTATTACTCCAAGACAAGTAAAACTCAGAGATTAAATGGTTTACCCAAGAAGAAATTGTGCAACAATCAAGATGGTATCAGCAACTCAACAATGTACAGCTAAGTTTCTACCATTATGCCATTGGGTTTAGACTGGAAGGTCCAACAACTAGAGGCTGTCTTTAGGTAAATAAAGACTGGAGCTCATCAAGAAATTGTAAAAGAAAGAAAAAGAAAAAAAAAGAAAGAAAAAAGAAAAGAAACAAACAAACAAAAACAAAAATGATATATTATGGTGCCAAGTGGCAAACAGACTGAAGAACTGTGGGACTAAACAAGGTCAAACCATGAACAAACTCTTTCCACAATAGGAACAGGAATATAGGCTATATCAACCAAGAATAGGTACAATATGGCCACTGTATTAGGAGAAAACACTGTTTATCTCATTCTGACTCCAACTGTATGATGAGGAAGAATCACCTGATTTCTAAGTTTCTTGTAGAGGACTATCTATGGTATTGTCTCTGCCCCACTGCCTTTCAGAACACTGATCATTTCCTAGCACCTAGCATCTGCCATCTCTATGTCTAATGCAGGAGTAGCAATTTAATACACAGTCTCCTCAGCCTCAGCTGATAGGTTTAAGAATAGGCAACTAACTCAACCTGGGCCAATCAGATCTCTCCTGAGATTTTAAAATTTCACACCCAGTCTTAAGCTTCAAGGCCAAGGAGCTCCCAGCATCTCTGTTGCTCTCTTTTCTACCATGTGGAAAAAGCTTGTCTTTGGTGAGAAGTGGGAATAAAAAATAGTGCTAAGACTCAAAGTAATTTAAAAAAAATTGATGAAGAGGGAAGCCTGATGGTTTCCAGGACCTTCCTTCAAGTTGTTTTTGAGATGTAACTATAGCCCTGACTATGCATTCCTTTTCTTATAATAATCACCATTTTGCTTATACTAGTTTCAGTTATGGTTTGTTCTTTTCCGTCTAAGTTGACTTGATACTTCTATAAACTTGTTCAAAATATACTTGGTGGTCTTCTTCTTAGGAAGAAGCATAAGATCTTGGTAGCGAGGGATCAGCCAATGGGCAACTTGTAGTTTGCTCATGTAGATTGCCTCTCATTTCTGAGGGCCAACCGTTGCCTTTGGGCTCAGCTTTGACACCTTGCCTCCATTTTCCCCACATAGTTCTTTCCTTTACTTAAACTGATTCCAGTGGTTCAGATGGTCAGCCCCCATGTACATCCAAGTATCTGAATTCACAGGGCATACTTGGATTAGTTTTCAGAGACCTGAGCTGAGATAAAGTAAGGATTGGTCTATGCCCTTTGCTTCTCTTAGGAAGGTCCTTGAATTCAGACCTCTCGACAATGAGGTTCTTGGACACAAGTCCCCTTTGTATCTGTTCTGTGACACTCCCCTACCTTAAGGAGCAAGTAATCCTACCATCTCACTCTAATGAGACATAGTCTTGGGAAGCAATAAATCTCTCCTGTGCTAAGAGGTAAATATACTTTAAGGAGTGATTTTCACTCAGGGTATTAGAGAAGGGGAAACAATATGTTTAAAATTTCTGGAGGGCATGCCTTTGTGTAGTTAGAAAACATATATGCTATATATCAGTTGCTTTCATTATATAAAACATAAAAAGGCTCAATGTAATAGTATGGCATGGTTTTGGATATATAGAAGATGGAATGTAAATATACTGGGGCATGGATTTTAATGCAAAAATGTTGGAAACCACATTTTCTTTACCATTTTAATAGGGTTTAACTTTCACGCAGTAAAGGGTACAGGTAATAAGCGTACAACCAGTGAATTTTTTTCACATGTGTATACTGTGTAACTACCACCAGACCAAGATTTAGAACATTTTCAATACCCCTAAAAGGCTTCCTTATATCCTTTTCCCATCAGTAGCCACTAGAACTACCCACCCCTCGAATAACCATCATTCTGACCTCTAATCACCAACATTAGGTTTTGCATATCTTAGATACTGATATAAATGTAATTGTACAATATATATCTTTTGAGTCTGGTTTCCTTGTTTTAATGTTGTATCTATGGCACACACCCATGAGGTGTGAATAACACCTCCTTGATTTTCATTGCTGCATAGCAGCAATGCAACAAAATCATTGTGTAAATGTGCTACAATTTATTTGCTCACTCTATTGGTAGAAGAGTTGGTGGACTTTGGTTTTTCTTCTTTACTTTGGCTGTACTAGGAATAAGTTTGCCATGAACATTCTTGCACATGTCTTTGGATATACACAAGCATTCATCCCTGTTGGTTGCATGATCCAGGCCAAGTCATAAAGCCTAAGTGTGTTCAACTTTTGTATATGGCCAAATAATTTTTAAAGAGGTTGTATTCATGGCACAATTTAAAAATTTAGTTCATCAGTCATTAAGCACCTATTATGAGCCAGGTACTCTGTTAGGTGTTGGGAGTGAGCACCATGTGTGGCCCAAAAGAGCTGATAGCCTGATCACCTCACCAACAGATGAGTTTCCTATCATACAGTAAAGTACTCATCAGAGGTGGCCTTTGGGACTCCAGCATTGGCTTCCCAGACTTTAGATGACCTAAGAAAAGACCTGACCTTAGCCAAGTGAGTAAGGGAGAAGCTGGAGAGAAGGGTCCTCCAGCCACTGCTCAAATTTACCCTACAGGTCCCTCCTGGCTGAGAGTCACGCTGAGGGGGCAGCCAGGCCCACACTGGGCTGTCAGGAGCAAACAAACAGCTGCCGACATGAGCAATGATTTAAAGAAGAAGGTTGAGACCTTGAGGAGGTGAATACCACTGACTCTGCTGCCATCCTGGAAGCCATCCATCAGGCCGGCTTGGCAAACAGGGGAGTACATCCCCAGCCAATGAGGCCAAGCAGGGCTCCAGGAGGAAGAACAGGGGGTAACAGTAGCTTCCAGAGCTGCCTCTGCTGGGCAGGAGCCAGCATTTTGTAAAGTGTCAGTTTGGCAGCATCTCCAGAGGAGAGTTTTGTAGTAAGGGCGCCTCCCCGCTGAGATGTGCATCCCCAGGGAGGACACCCTCCAGGTCACTTGCCATATTTGCTCCCTACTCCACAGCCCTGTGGGAGGCTTTTCTCAAAGGAGGGTCTGCCTTTCCTTCTCCTTCTCTCCATCCTTAATCTTGCCGCACATGGAGTTGACTCAAATGATTTATTTTTCAACAGAAAAGAGAAGATTTAGGAGTGAGTTTAAAATGTATACATGCCCCATTCTCTGAACATCCTACTTACCACCCTCCTGCAGGCCTAGAAGGACAGGGACCTGGGAAATGAACAGGAACAGAACAGAGTGGGAACAGCCAAGTGTGCCAGTGAATGGGGGATATTTATGAGTGAAATTTTCTCATGAGCTTCTTTAATAATGTTATTCATCTTTCTGTCAAAGTCATCACATTAATGTAGCAGGGAGAGATTTAGAGGAGATGAATTAAGACTTAAATACACAAAACGACCTGGGGAATATTTAAATACAATACATTTTATTTTGGTGCAACATCCTTTGCAGTTTCGCACGTGACTCTTGCCAGCTCACATAGTCTGGAAATCAACAAGCACCTCCCTTCCACACCCCCTCCCTTCCAATGCTTCATTCACCCAGAGTTCCCTAGTATGGAGAATTTACAGTTTACACAGAGCACATAAATGATACCTAAGGTCAGGAGACCTGGGTGCCTGTTCTGGCTTAGACAAGCTATTTTTCCTTTGGGGGCATGTTTCTTCATGGGGAAAATGAGAGGCTTTTCACTTTGAATTTCAAAGGATGTAGAGAATCATCAGGGTCTAATGCAGAGGAACAGGGGGAGCCCTGGATGTGGAGTTTTCCACCCTCTCCCATCCCTCCATAACAGCTCATCACTCTACTTTTACATATTGAAGAGCTGTATGCTATTTTATTTATAAGAAAGGTACTTTGGCTTAAAAAAATAAAAGTGTATTCATTCATTCAATGACTATTTGTTGAGCCCCTTCTCTGGGCCAGGTGTAAGATGTATCAATGAAGAAGGCTGATGTGGCTCCTGTCCTGATGCTCTCAGTTGGCCAGTCCAACTCTCACATTCCCTGGTGCTATGACTTAAAATAAAGAGTGTGCCCAGCTCAGATGAAGCAGAGAAAGCTTCCTGAAGGAGGTGGGCTTCGAAGGCCAACTGTCTCTTCATTTGCCATGTCGACTAATCTTCTGGGCACACAGAGCTAGTTTTGCCCATGGGATAGGAAGGCTCAGCTTTAGCTGCAGAGAGGGTGAAGTGGGGACATCAGACAAGAATTAGAGGCAAGAGACACTGCCCAAACATCGGGCATCTATTCCATCCATCTCTGAACTGTTTAACTGGGCCTGAGCCATGAGCTGGAGACCTGTGACATTGGATGGGACCCTTATCCCATCTACCAGCCCTGTTCCCATCCCCCATCACCATTACTACCACCCTCACTTCGTGCTCTCAGCTCTCCCTTTCCTCTGCTCAGGGAACAGGAACAGGATGCCTTCTTGGATCAGAAACTTCCCCACCTTGCTGGCCTCCTCTCACTTCTCTCAGAGCCACTCTCCCAGATCAGAAGCAAAGCATCTTTACCCATAGCCCCTCTAAGCCCCCCAGAGATCACTGTTCCTAGTGGCAAGGCCAGAGGCACGCCTCAGGCTGACCCAGGTGAATGTGTCATACGGGGAACCAAAAAGAGGAAATTGACTGGTGGGGATCCAAGGAACCTCTGGTCAATTGTTTTGCTCTGCCTTTTAAACCCATTTTCTCAATTATGCTCTCTGTGCATAATTCCTAGAAAAAAAAACTTTGGGTTACTGAGAATGTTTCAAGAACACAGAATGCAGCATTATAAAAGGACAGACCTGGGAGTTCTTTAGGAGCCAACCAAGCATTTGTGCCCAGGTCACTGGGGCATGCTACAGGAGCAAGCATTGTACTGATCTGGGGTTTCCCCCACTCTGGGGACTGAGCTACTCTTGGTGTTTGCTTCTTTGGCTCCTAAACCCTCCAATTCACTCACCAGCCCTTATCTGTACCCCTTACATTCACCCTTCTGAGAAAGAATCACTGATTTGGCTAGTCACCATTTGGGGCTAGCCAATTCAGAAGATTTAAAAGCTTGGCCACTGGCAAGGTGGAGTTGGCTGCCACTAGGTCTGAGGGCCACTCCTGGTCCATCAATCATGGTGAGAGGGATGGGGTAGATAGCCTGAGGCACAGAGATCCAGGCATAAGAAACCCTCTTTGACTATGGGCAGGCAGGGCTGAGACTCCCCAGAAATGGTGCAGTATACCAGGCAGTCACATGCCTTATTCCCCAGGACACATGGAAATGGGAAGGAAAACCTGGGGAGAGGGGCACCAGAATATAGTGACTGAGGCATTCAAAATTTGAGGAGCTCAGAAACCAGCTTTATATATGATTCCCTGCTTTACCTCCAAGCAGCTTATACAGAGAAGGAACCAGACTCCTCAAAGAAAGTGCCTCTTTTCTGTTGAACAGGCAGCCTGCAGAGATGGTCCAGAATGCAGATGTCAGGGTGGCAAAGCTTAGGAGCTGAGCACAATCAGCATCTCACCCTTCCCCAAGTATGAGGGACAAAAGGTGCTCCCAGTCCAGAAAAGTCTCAGACAGGACTAGTAGCTTTGCACCCAGCCAGCAGACCCAGAGTTTCTTCTGCCTCTTAGTGCCACTCGAAGGAAGCATTCCAGGCAGCACGCCGTGATTCAGAAAGCTCCCTGAAAAAGCAAGATGGCCCAGTTGTTTTCCTCTGCTTTGCACTGAGTGGGTATATCTGGCCATTGCAAAGTCCATTTCCAAATCCTTCCCTCAATAGGTCCTGAGGTCAGACTTCAGTGAAACATGGCTGACCCCTTACAGGGGGATGTTGTTTCCATCCTGTGGCTGAGTCTTGGAGCATTTTAACTTAGTGGTATAAAAGGATGTGTGTTAAGCCATCTACATTCTCTGGCTGGGACCCTCTTGCTCTTAAGGACACGTGTTTTTAGTTCAGCTGGCTGGGGAGAAATTAGCAGGTCCCACAGAGCTACTTCCTGAGAGGTGAAATTGTATGAGAGCCAAATAGAGACAAACTGGAAACTATGACCCTTGGTCCCTATCTCCCTATAAGGAGCCAAAATCATTAGGCAAGTCCAGGAAATTGAAGGTACGAGGACTAGGAACAGATATCTTCAGCGGCTGCCAAGCTTCCCAGGCCATGGAGGGGCTAGTCTTTCTGGTGGCAGGAAAGTTATGAGATGACTCCATGAAACCCTGCTAGGCCTGGACACACAGGATCTCCCAGAAACTGGTTTCTACCTAAGAGGGGCTGAAGGTGGTCTTAGGATAGGATAGCGTGTGTCTGACTTCATGCAATAGCACGAGGACAACTGATCAGTATATTTAGGGTATTCCTCTAATACCGAGGCCTTATGATCTTTGTATGAATAGATTTTTCTATCTAATCCCCCTCTTCCAGGCTCAGGAGAGACTCTCTCAACCTTTAAAAACAAGAATAAGAATACAAGAACAAGCACTGCTACCCTTGAAACAGCTCACCTCATTATTGCCTGCCTCCTTGCCTCTGCCTATTTGAGCCCCAGCAGCATGAGTGAATCCAACATCATTACTCCTGGAATTATTGAGTCCCAGACAGATGGCAGTCAGCAGTAATGACAGGGCAATTCAAGTGGCTCTTGGAAGCCTTCTCAGGCAGCAGGCAAAATATACAGAAGCAGTTTGTAAAATTCTTATTGACACTAAAGCTATTATTCAATTATTACTATTATTGTTGTTGTTGTTATTGTTAAAAATAGGACACTATTGCTACTTATAGAGAATTGACAGTAGAAATGTTCTTCAAAGATATAGCCACATTGGAGAGCAGCTCTCCTGCAGAGGTACATACTTTTAATTCAACTAACAGTTCTCTTCTAAGAGGATACAGAGGTTCCTCCAAAAAAGGTAGATTGCCTATCTAGAGTTCAGAGGCTCCTAGCTTTTCCCTCTAGAAATACAATACAAATAAATTTATTTATGGGAATAAAATAAAAATTATAATATAAATGTATAAAGTATAAAGGGCCTTATCTTCTGCCCCACCTTCCCACTACTAGACTATGAACCCATGTCCCTAGCCTATGACAAATTAGACTCTGGATGGTAGCTTGGCACAAAGCACCTTTGATCATGGGGCTTGAGGACAATGAGAAAGCCCTGGGTCAAGAAGGAAGGAATGTAGGTGTTAACATCTGGACCTACTCCTTACCAGCTTTGTGTCCTTGACACACCCTTTGTATCCTTAATTTCCTCAAAAGGTACATGAAAATCTCATTAGTCCATTCAGGCTGCTATAACAGAATACCATCGACTGGAGGACTTGTAAACAACAGAAATTTATTTCTTAAAGCCCTGAGGCTGGGAAGTTCACGATCAAGGTGCCAGCTGACCTAGTGTCTGGTGAGAACTCATTTTCTGAATCATTGATGGCTATCCTTTCATTATGTCTCATATGGTAGAAGGAGTGAGGGAGCTCTGTGGTCTCTTTTGTAAGGGCACTAATCCCATTCCTGAGGGCTCCACCCTCATGACCTAACCACCTCCCAAAGGCCCCACTTCCAATACCATCACGATAGGGATTAGGTTTCAACTTATGAATTTGAGGGGCATATATTAAGTCTCTAGCAACAATATTACCTATTATTAAGGAATTATTGGGAGTATCAAATGAGGTAATGCACACTTCAGGGCCCTGGGCATATTAAGTGCTTAATTAGTATTCATTGAATCAGAGTTGAAGGAGTATTGTCTGCAAAATTAGGTAGGATTCTAGGGGAGGGTTGGTGAGAATGTGTTCTCAACAGGTTCAGGGCAAAGATACACTATATTTTGACCTAGTTAACCATGAATAAAGGGAAATCCAGTTAGAAGCCTAACCACAATACTTGTCAAATTCTAATATGTTGATTCTGTATATTCTTCCATGGATTCATTAAAACAAACAACCCCTCCTATTTATCAATGCTATTCACCCCAAATGAAGATGACAACAATCAACTAAAAAAAACAAATCAACTTTTAAAAAGCTTAACTTAAGGCAGCCGTGATTAATTTCCTCATCACTGATTGACATTAACTACGTATATTAGCCAACTTTGCTATGGTAACAAACAACCCCTAAAATCTTTGTGGCTTAGAACCACAGGCATTTATTGCTTGTTCACAGAGCATGTTGGCAGCTGTGAATATGCTCCATGTGTCTTCTCAGTCCGGGGCTTTGGCTGAAAGAGAAGCCCCTAATTTGGGACCTGTTATTCTGACAGTAGAAGGAACTAAGCAAGAGGACTCAAGAAAACTGTCCAAACACACCATACTCGTTACAGCCTCTGAACTGTCCAACATTCCATTGGTCCAGGTAAATCATGTGGTCAAGGCTGATAATGGTGGGGTGCGGACTAAGATACATTCTATTTTTTAAAGGCCACAGCACGTCACAGGCCCATTTTTTAAAGGGAGCATAATGGTTGTATGGAAAAGGAATATCTGGAACGACAATACAATCCACCACAGTGAGCACTGGCCCTCTTCTCCCCCCTGCACACTTTGATTTATACAGCATTCTCATTTAGAAGGTATTCTGTGCTTCCCTAATTCCCTGTGTTCGGTGCATTCACACTGTGAACCATTATCTCTGGGGGACTTCGGTGCAGCTGGGAGTCCCTCCATCCAGACAGTCTGCATGCTTGCTTCTTTCATCTTCCCTGCTGGCTCCTTTCATGTCTGCTCTGCCCTTCAGGACTCTCCCCTCCCTCTCAAACTGGCTCACGGAGTTGATCTTTCCCATGGTGGGCAGTAGACACAGCTAATTTGATGAAATCATTGGGTCCAGTGCCAAATCTGAAGCCTCGTCCACCCCAAAGCACCCATAGGCTCCTGGTCAGGGCCATCCAGCACCACTCCAGGCACCACCTCAAGATCCAGGCCTCAAAAGCAGAATTTCTGCTTTGGGTACTGCAGCTTCCCCTCTCTGAATACTACATGCCATGCACCACACTGGATCAAGGACAAGCTGTTAAAAAATTGGAGAGCTTTCATTTGATTTCATTGTTTTACTTTTAGACCGAGGCATTTGCTGCTGTCAAGCATTTCAAAGACGGCAAGACAACAAGATGTTCTTAGTTGACGGGAGAAAGTCAATCATCCCTGGGTAGTAAAGGGACTGCAGTGGAGAAGGCAGGGTGGGGACAGCCCTCCCCATAGGCCCAGGGCACCGAAGGGGGCATTGTGGCTAAGTATGCTCTGTGGGAATCTGGGGAGACCTGAAATCCTGAGTCAATAGAGTTTTTGGGCCAGATGCTCACATGGAGGCTGGGGCCAACACCACCACATATATCGTTTAGTGGCAGGGGAGAACAGAACACATGGAGAGCTCTGAGGTGATAATTAGGAATTGAGTCCATGAAGGAATGTCACCAGTAGAGCAAATGATCCTTGATGAAGGAAGTTTGACTCCAATAAACAAGGGTGTGTAAGGCAATGAATTAACCAAACTAGAGTCAGATAGCAAAGCCAGTCTGCCCACCTTCAGGGCTCCCCAGCCTGCTCCATCTACAGGACCTGCCTGTGAAGTCCCAACGTGTATTACAGCTGATCCTGCCTTAACTACCCACATGTCCACTGCCACTGCACACACATGCTCTGCTCGAACCAGATGGGTTCTTCCCTCACCCCCGCAGAGCATGGGTGATTTCTCACCTCTGTGCCTTTGCTTACATCCATACCCTCACCTGCAATCCTTTCCCCAGTCCCCTCTGCCCAGCCCGACACTCACCATCCTTTAAGGATCAGAGTGTATCTTACTGCTATTTGAATACTTAAGCCCACATTGATCTCGCCCTTCTCTCAATTCCTACAATTACCACCACTAATGGCCAGTTTGTATGATCATTAGTAAAAAACAATAATACTCAATGAAAAACAATGCGAAAAAAACAATTTTCTCATTGGTCTTCTCAGAGCTTTAGGATGCTCATGGGTGCCTCAGAGGCCCCTCGAGGGGTGAGGAAAGGCTGAGAAAGTGGGTGAGTGAGCCCTATGCCCCGACCCCTCCAGAACAGCAGCTCAGCTCTTACCTGTGTTTTATCTTAGAGTTTCACACACAACTTTTTTGCTTTAAAAGGACTGCACTATTGAGTTGGAAGCCACACGTTTTTCATTCCATCCTCACAAGAGGTTTATGGAACTTGCAGGGCTAGCTGTCATCACCCCCACAATGGGGGCAGAGGGACCTGAGGCTCAGAGAGGCTAACTATCTCACCAAATGAGGACAGAAACTCTCATATTGTGTCTCCTGAGTCCACATACAGTGGGTTGACAACCCATACTTGGGAGTGGCTTATCTCTGACCTTTTGTTAACTTCTTTCAGAATCAGAAACCATATTTTAACATTTTTGATTCTTCTTATTTCCTATTCAGAGCTTGGTGTGGACACATTAGGCTTTTACCAATTACTTAGCTCTGACTGCAGCTGCATCCTTGGCCTGGCTAAAGATACAAGGCCTGCCATTCCCTTACCCCTCTCTCAGACAGCACGTGCCCCCAAGCTGAGTGATTTACATGCTGTTCTAGATACCTGCATGGTTTATGTAATCAAAGGATACTTTCTCGCTCCCTTTCTCTTGCTGTTGACATGGTTACAAAATCTTATTATTAGCCCAGAGGAAGGGGTAACAGGACACAACATTTGTGTTGTCGCTGTTTCGAAGAGCTGCAGTTACTTCCTGGAGAATTGTCTGTGCTGTACCAATAATGCTGCATCAGATGCTGCCTCTGTTCTCTGCCTCCCTCACCATCCTTCTGCTGTTCTGTGAAGGAGGTGCTACCACCAAGAGGAGGGATGCGGTGCCCTTCCTTCTTGGCCTCCCCAGCCACACTTTTGGGGTACACCACCATTCCTGCCATTGTGACCTCAGGAGGAAGCATGGAGAGGACTACCTTCAGGTAGGGGAAGGGGCAGAAGCAGTGGGCTGACTCACAAAGGGAAAAAAAGATAAATTGAGGTAAAATTATTTCCAAATTGAATGTTTTTCACTATTTTCAGTGTGGTGTCTGCAGTGCTCCAAGATGATTCCCTCTCAGGGGCTTCAGAAAAGCTGTAAACAGAATGAATTGCTTTTAGGGACATTCTCTGATAGTTTGCTTCTCAAGAAAATATATGCTAATACATGTAGACTATCATTATTGGGGACCTATGTACCAACTCTTTTATGTCTATGAAGAGCAGATTTCTGATTGCTAGCATTTTGCCAAAATCTTTTTCATGCGTGGGCTGAATATCTAGCAAGAAAAGGCAGATTTAGTCATGACTACGTGCTGGGTCTCTCCTGGGCCAGGGTTGTGGGATTGGGGTGGAGAGTGGTCTCAGTTTGCCCAAGAGCAGTTTTTTATTAAAGAAAGCAGAAGCAGAGAAAGCACATGTATCTAACGACTCAAATTAAAATCAATACAGTTCAGACTTACCTGAAATTCTGGAACTTCAGGGTGCTGTAGAGACAGGGAGGCCCTCAATTGGGCCAACTTAGTTCAGCAGGATGTGATGTCACACCCGGCCAGAGGGCGGCAGAACCTTCCTCATGCCCTAAGAGCTGTCCCTTCCAACCATTGCAGGGCCTTTTGAGGGAATGACCTTCCTCTTTCCCAGCCAGCCTCTTCTGTATTTTCATCTGCCGTGGGAAAGTGGGTTAAATAGCGCTGGGCTTTGCGAGGAACACAGCCAACAAATGAGATATCAAACGCAGCTTCCCGTGTAAGAGATCAGACCCCGGCGGGCACAGACGCCGGCTCTGCTGGAGCTCCTGGGCTCTGCAGCCAGCTCCATTTAGGATTCATAAATACTTTTGCGCACTCTGCACACACAGCCGCCAAAGGAATTTCATCCTGTATCATCTGCATTCAAATGCAACAGAGTGAAAAAATGTGGACATGAAAAAGAAGGAGGAAGCGCTGGGTGGTGGGTGTTTGGTGGCTGACGACTTGTTGAAGGGTTCTTTCTCTTTACGTCCTTACACAGAACCCTTCCCCTGGCTCCTGCTCATCTGAAGCCAGGCGAGAAAGTGTAAAGACTATACTGGCTGGTGTGGGCTACCTTGGTCAATGATACTAAATGCTAAATTGGGTGCCTGTCAAGGTAGGCATCTACCTTAGACACGTGTTGGTCCTAAAATCCTTTCTTCGAGGCTTCAAGGGAGCTGGGACATTTGAGCTCCAAATGGGGGCCTTAGGTAACAAATTCAAATACCTTTGGAAATGAGGCTGAGAAATTTAAATATGCCAAGCTGACGCTATAACTGGAAAGTGGCTGCCCATGCTAAAGGAGGTAGCAATTAGCGCCAGCTGGTTGTTACCAAGTGGGAATTGTCAAATCTCCTAATTTATAAAAAGAAACCAGAAATCCATGTTTTTTAAAAGTACGAAATCTCCTGATTTTCAAGTGATAACAGTTATTTTAAAAAAATTAATACCGTGCTGGCCAAACAAAACAATTCTAGCATGTTACATCTTATATCATATACTTTCCTTTTCAAGTTGTTTGAAATCCTTATGGTCTGTGCCCCATAACTTGCCAGCTTTGATTTTTCTGACTTATTCTCTAGCTTTCACTGTTTGCTCCGCAAGACTATGTGTATTTCAAGGGCAAAACTGCCCCCCCCCCAGTAGTTCCCAGCTGACAGTACTCAGCATTTTTTAGTAAGTTATAACATACCCATTCATGAAGGATTTGAAGAATACTATGTAAATACATGCTACAAAAAGTAAAATAAATAATCAAGAACATCAGGATAAAGTGCTTGGACTGACCTGCTGACTGTGTGTCTCAAAAGGGCAGTGCTTGTGTGAGTTTCCTCAGGGTAACATCCAGATGTCTTTTTTACGTTATATGGAGAACCCACAGGTAGGAGAAGTGTCTGGCACTTGGGGAAACTTGCAAATTGTTTAGGGAATAAAGGAAGGACAGCAAATGAAATGGCCTTGGAGAAGGAGTCCTATGGACCGAGTCCAATCAGAATGTAAGGTCTAAGCTCAGCCTGGAACTGGGAGCCAGAATAATGAATGTCATTCTCTCTTTTGAGCTTCTTTGGGTCGTAAGTGACAGAACTATAACTGGCTTAGACAAAAGGAGGTATGTACTGGAAGGATGTTGACATTATTACCTTCCAAGCCACAAAGAAGAGATTCATTTGGACCCACAGGGAAACCTCAATGAGATGTATTGTTGACAACTGTGGAGCGCAGGACTGAACTAAGATGGTGTCAGTCCTGTCAAGTAAGAAGCCAAGTTTAGAGTATGTGCAGTGGAACAGTCACTCAGGGGATAGTGGAACCCTTTGAGCACATGCAATACAATGTGGTAGGCACGTTGTGCTTATCTAAGAGCTAACACCACCTTTTCATAGCATGCGCAGTAGAGTGTCATAATCAAAGGCTGATGCAGCATTACATCATATAAGAATATGAAAGCAAAGGCCTTCGAACAGACAGCTGAGCCAGTCGAGAAGGAGAGAATGATGTGCTGCTGCTCCGATCAACCCTGTTCTAGCTGACTTTAAAGCTGCCACCAACTCTGCCTTGGAAGATGCTGACTGGCTGCCTCCTGGACCCAGACTCTGATCTGGACTTTTGGGTCTCAGGTTCATTATCCCCCAATTCTCTTGTGTGATATTATTGCTGATTATTTCTGAGTGATTATTAGTGCTATTAAGTTATTATAGATTTGGGTTGAATATGAATTAATACAAGCTGAGTGAATAGCATAGTCACCTGTGTTGACTCACTGTTATTCCTTGGTGCTGGTGTCACCTGTGGTGCTGTGGCCGTATAGGTGCTGGCACTTTCAGTTCCTAAATCCCTGGTCAGACAAACCCAGCAAGAGGATGGGTTAAGGGGTAACTTATAGGAAAGACTATATCAGGAAAATTCCTAAAACTTTGTATTTTATCTCTTCTTTGAGTGCCATCAGCAGTCAGGCTTCCTCCATCCATTAGGAAGCAGAGCCAACAACAATCTCCATGCTTCCCTTCAAATAGCTTCCACCCATCCCCCACCCCCCAAGGAACAGCTTCAGACTCTTCCCTACAACAAGATTAAAACCCTTGGAGAAGGGTTCCCTGTGCCTCACTAGGGCATCAATGTCCCCATCAGGGCTTTCCCAGGGAATGATGAAAGCCACAAGAGAGGGTTGTCATGACTGACTTGGCTTTGGTCAGATACCTGTTCATGGGGTAGCAACATGGCCACTTTTATTTAAACCATGAGGTTCATTTGTGGGGAGAAACTTTTCCCAGAAGACGAGAACTCTATTCCTAGAAGAAGGAAGGGTGCTGGCAGCAAACATCGCTGCAGTTCATATAGCACTTGGCTACAAGGGGCTCTTTCATGGATCATCTCAATTCATTTGTCCCTTGGAAAATCTGTGAGGAATGTAGGGCATTTATAATTGTTCTCATTTCACTGATGGAAAAATGAAGTTCAAAGAGATGAAGCAACTTAATCAAAGTCACATGGTTTCTAAATGACCAAACCTAGGCCTCAAGTCTTTTTTTTTTTAATTAATGTATTTATTTTTTCAAATACATTTGTCTCTGCCTACCCCCCACCACTTTCCCTTGCCCCCTCCCTCCCACCCTCCCTCCCTCAACTCTTCCCCTTTGGTTTTGTCCATGAGTCCTTGCTATACGTTCCTTGTCAAGTCTTTATTTTTACTTCAGTACCAGTGCTCTTTTCCTTATAGTGAAGGTAAATGTGAATGCATGAGCTTTTCAGAAAAATAATCTCTTGTTGAGGCATCACATTTTCCTGAATTTTATAAAGCCATAGATCATAGTTCCCCAGCCTGGTTGCTGCTCCTCAGCCCCTCTTGGAAATTTGTCGAGACCCCCTGACATCAATAGCCATCTCTGTATTGTTTAGGAATTTTGTTGTTTACCAAAATTCATACCCAGAGACTCCAGCACCATACTTACCCAACTCTTATTTGTCTAATTTTGGGTGTTCATAGGTATTGTTAAATGCCTGGAGTCCAGAAGCACTCCTGCCCTTTGGAAAAGAGGAACTAGAAAAAGGGAAACAATCCACTCAGGAAGTGTGGTACTGATTGAGACAAAGAAGACTATTCCCGTTTCTGCAGTTGAGAATGCCTTTGGTGGTGACATAACCCTACAGTGAGTACTGAGACTTTGGCAAAGGGATCTGTAGCACTTCCATCCAAAGGTGATGAGGGAAGAGACCTCTTCATCTGCATTGCCATTAAGCTCACCAAGTCTCATGGTCTTTCCTGCTTTTGAATCAAATTGTGAATATACATCTTTCTTTTATCTTCTATGTCAATGCCCAAAGAAGTACTGAATCAAGATGATTTGCATTGGATCACCCAGACCCTGTGTCCTGGCTGCCTTGCTTAACTGTAGTCAGTGCAGCATAATAGAACGAAATAACTACTCTCAACACCAGGATTATATCACTGCCAAAGGCATCAATAACCTATTAAAGATGTGGGTTAACATAACACTAATTATCAACTGAGGGAACCCTTCACGAGGAGATAGCAAGTAAGGTGTCGATTTTCCTTTCTGCATGAACCCTACCTCTCCATCCCACAATGATTTGCTGTTCCCAGGGTTTGGCCTCATGCATAATTCAGTGATTCATGTGGCAGGAAAACATTTAGAAAACTTCTTCTGCCTTTTCCAGGAGGCTGGGGCAAAGGTGGCTCACAGCTATTCATCCATGCAAGGAAAGCTATCTTGGCTGCAGCCCGCTGGAAGAGATAGGGGCCATGGCCTCTCTCATTCCCATTTGGTGACTTGCCTAAGGTTGACATAATGAATTGCTGTGACCCAGTCAGAAAAGAAAATACAGGTTGGATGAGATAAATTGATGCCACCCCCACTTTTTCAGCAATTTTGGTGGTGAGGAACTCATCCTGCTTTGGAGGTTTTGAGTTCTCAGAAGAAACAGTGGATAAAGGGAAGGAATGAGTTCTCTATGGCATTACAGGGAAACCTAAATGAACTGGCTGGCCCCTAATTTTACATATTTATATATCCTAAAAATGTAATGAGCACCTACTATGATATAGTCACTGTGCTAGATCCTGGGAATGCAATCAGAAATGGTCTTGAAATACTCCAAGTGTATTGAGAGACAGACACAAGTACATAGACAATTGTGCTTTGCTTTTCTGATTGCCTGAGCTGTTAGAACCATTTACTCTTTGTATTTTTTCATAAGAAAGGTATTCATTTAGCAAAAACTATGAGTCTGGGCCTGTACAAGATGTTGGAAATGTAGCAGTAAACAAGATTAGACAGGACAAGATTTCTAGTGAGGAAGTTGAGCAATAGCAGTACATAAAATACATGCACAAGGTAGTTATGGACTGAAATAAATGCTCTGAAGGAAACAGTGGATGATATAATAGAAAGTGACTGGGGTGGGGGATAACTTCAGATGAAAAAAAATCTCTCTGAAGAGGTGATATTTGAGCTGAAATTTATGCATTAGAAGACGGTCATGCCAAGTGATAAATAGGAAGAGTGTTGGCAGCAGGGGTGTGCTGGTAAATGCTTTACGCCAGCTCTCTGGGGAAAATGAAAGCCCTGATTTGTAGTGTTTGCCAGTTTCCATGGTGTAAATATGGCCATATTGCCAATTTCAAGCTGCCAACATGATATTGCTGAATGCAGAATTGGGAGGAGATGCATACAACAAATTCTTGCTAGCCTGGGCAAGCTGCCTCCAGCATACCACTGGTTCTCAGTTACCTTGCCATATGAAGGGACAAGTAGGGAATGGGACTTGGTCAACGTTAATGGATCAGACAATGAAAATGATGGGGCCAGGGAGCAATGTCTGGAGGATCAGGCGTTGCAGCAATGCCTGATCCTCCAGACATTGCTGCATTCAGATACAACTACCAAATGTTATTTGGATAACATACCCTATAATTCAATGCAAGAGGCACCACACCTGACTCTTGCTTAAAATAGGATATTCCCATACCACCAAGATAGGTATTTCCTACTTAATTTAATAAGTGCAATTTAATGTGTCTGCATATATATAGGGATGGATGGACAAAGCATGGTGTTGAGACCGCAGAAATGAGAAATGCAGAGTCCCTGGCCTCATGGCATGTACAGACTAATAGAGAAAAAGCAAACAAGGAAAGAAAGCTAACATTTATCAAACATCTACCACTAATATAAATTAGAGGGCCCAGGAGAGGGTAAACATGGGAAGATTGCATATGTTCTTTATGATATAAAGAATGGATTTTTATAGTTTTATGTGATACAGAATTTTCAAGAAGGACAGAATATCTGGGCCAGATGGACCAGATGGGGGTTTTCTTTGGTTCAGGCCAGGAAAATGTCATTTCATAGAAATTGTTCACATTACTCTTTTGGTGAACACATTGTTTACCCATCAAGGGCCCCGGGAATTAATGTATACCAGCAGGGGTGTCCAACCCATGGCCCGTAGGCTGCATGAGGCCCAGGATAACTATGAATGTGGCCCAACAAAATCATAAATTTACTTAAAATCTTTGTTTTTGCTTATCAGTTTTTGTTAGTGTTTGTGTATTTCAAGTGTGGTCAAGACAACTCTTCTTCTTCCAGCACTTCTTCCTAGAGATGCCAAAAGTTTGGACAACCTTGGCAGGGTTTCATCAGAGATAGCTTCAAGAATTAAGAATGTAGAATTCAAAGAGATGGGTCACATCAGGGAATTGTAAATCCATAAAATGCCTTAACAGTATTCAAGGGCCTATGCCATTGACTTGAATGCAGATGCTATAATTTGTAACATTGAGTTTACATGGAAGGGATCGTTCTCTCTGATTGGCATGTTGAGGGTGGTCCTGATGGTAAGTGCACTCCTTTGCAGGGCTGACCAATAATCATTCAATGTCTAGCCTTTTCAAACTGCTTTGTTAGAGGCTATAAAAAGATGCATGCTTTTTAAAACCAGAAGGAGAAGTCCAGCAGAGTTGCAAATGTGGGACCAAAGCTCAGGAGAGAAGTCTGAGCTGGTTATGTAGCTGGAGATGGTTTGCTTCGTGGGCGAGAAATTACTCCTTCACTTCTAAATGAAGAAATAGCAGCAGAAAAGAGAAGAACACTTATAGGCATGTTGCTGTTAAGGGCAAGAAAAGGATCCAGACAGGGAACTAGAGAGCAGATGTTAATTTCCTAGAAACAAATGAGGAGGAAAATCATAGAAATAAAGAGTTTCACAAAGTGGGAAAAGATCAGCAAATCTGAATGTAGCCAATAAATTGGGAGATTGAGAACTGAGAAAAGGCCATTGAAACAAGTGATCAAGATGTCATTAGTCATCCTTGTGATAGCAGTTTCAGTGACACTAACATTTGTATAGTGCTTCAGTGTGTGCGAGGGTCTTCCTTATATATTAGCTCATTTGATACTCATAACAAATGATATGAAGAAAGTGAGGTTCAGAAAGTAAATGGCTGATCGAAGAACTGAGCTCAGATTTCTGATTCCCAATCTCACCCTCTTTCTGTTATGTTATACAGCATCTCTCAGGAGAGCACTTGAGACCAGATCTGGACTTTAAGGGAGTGAAGTGCAAGAATGTGGTCAAGGACAAGTGTAATGAGATTATAGCATTCTCTTTAAAAGTTTGGGTGGTGAAGAGAAGCTGAGTATTATCAGAGAGATATTTTTTGTTCCAAGATAAAAATTATTTTTAATGTTTTAAAGCAGGAGGAAGAATTAGATATGAAAAATGATGGAGCAATGTCCCAGAAGAGGAAGAAGGGAAATGGGATCAAGAACACATATGGAGGGACACGTCACGGCAGGTCACTTCGAGAATGAAAGGCAGAAGATATTGTGAACTGAAGAAAAGAGAATTTGAGGAAGACCTCATTGTTGAATGAAGACATAGTGAGGTTATCTGTAAGGATAAGAGAAGGCATGTGTTGGAGAAAATATTTGATCTAATTCTTGAATTCCCTTTATAACAACTATATCAAGTGTACTTAATCCTTTCCTATGATAAGAAACTAACTACTTCTTTAAGCAGCCTGTTCCTAAATTGTCTGATTCATATTAGGCATGTGTAATTGATATAAAATTTTTCCTTATTTGCCTTAGCTGTGACTCTGGGTAATACAAGACATAGAAATAAATTGGCCAATTCCTGTTCTTCTGGGAGTGGTTATCAAAGATTTGAGAAGAAGCCATCTATGCTTCACGGCAAGCAAACCAATTTCTTCCTTTTATTTCTAGGCTTCTGACAATCACATCCATTTTCCCCTGGACACACCCCAGAATGCCAATGACTATAAGTATGTCTCAGTCGACCTCTTTACCTCTTCTACCTCTTTACCTTTTTGCCTGAGGCTCTGCTCCCCTTGGACCTGACCAGAATCTTTTTCCTCCAGTTTCCCTTCTCTCGGATTCATCCTAAATGCTACTGTCTGACTAACCATCCTAAACGATGATTTTTTTATAGGTCACTTCCCTTGTCAGATAAACTGCAGTGATTCTCCATTTACTGTGAAATAAAGCCCAAATGTGGCATTAAATATGCTCCTAAATGATGCCTTTCAGTATTTACCAGCCTCTTTTCTGTTCTGAATGCCCCCCCAAAACAGATTTACTCATCCAACTTTCCATTTATTCATTAAAGAAATAATTGTTGATGTCAACTATATGCCAGGCACTATGACAGTTGTGGAAATACAAATATGATAGAAACATGGTCCTGGACATGAAAGATTTCAGTCTGGTGAGGAAGGAAACTGCATATGTACATAAATAATTCATATTATTAAATATGGTAGAATAATCATTAAATATCATACCAATAATAGGTAATGATAACAGGAAAGAAAATGAGCCACTCTGCTTAGAGAAAGTGAGAAAGGATTCAAAGAGAGTGAGGTTCAAGTTCAGACTTGAAGGATAGGTAGAAGTGTGCATGGTTAATAAGGAAAGACAAAAATACTGTAAGTAGAAGAAACAACATCTGAAAAACCATGTTCTAGAAATTTCAAGTTGTCTAACATTGCAATAGAGTATGAGTATGTGGAAAAGGTGGGAGAAAGTAGTGGTAGTAGACACAGAAGTAAACAAAGACATAATCAGGAAAGGCTTTTATATGTTAAGAAATTGGGATTTTTGTCTTATGGGGTGACTGGAAACCACTGAAAGACTTCAAACTTGATCATGACACAATCAGCTTTGCCTTAGGAAAAACAAGTAATTAACTGTGCAATTATGAATGGGTATGGTTTTAAGAAAGCAAGCAATCAAAATTAGGAGACCAGTTAGGTCAGTGGTTCTCCACCCTAGCTGTATTCCACACACTATATTTACCTGTGGAGTTAAAAAATAATAATAATAATCCTGAGACTTTAATCCCAAGATTCTGGTTAAATCTCTCTGGGACTGGGCATAGGCTTTTATATGTCTTAAATATTTCTCAGGTGATGGTAATATATAGCACGGGCTGTAAAGCACTGAATTAGATTATTTCTCCAAAATGCATTTTTTCTTCATTCAGTTTTCTGTTTTGCCTTGGGAACTACTCCAGTGCTATGTCCAAACACTTCATTTGGCTCAGGTTCTTCTGCATGGCCAGTTCTTCCCTTCAGCTTTAGTTCTTACTATTTCCCTTGAGGACTTTTGGACCTCTTTGTACTTCCCAACCTGGCCTCACTCAGACCTCAAATAACTGTGCCCCCTTGGTTCCTTGCCTGGCTGCTGTGAAATAGCCCTGACCACTCCTACCACCAAAATGACAATGCAGGACCCTAAGCCTGCTTGACAGAGGAGAATGAACAAAAAGAAGGCCCATATAGGAAAAAGATAAATACTTGAACAGGTGCAGAGGTTGTGAAGATGGTGATGAATTAATAATACGATAATGATAATGAATGAAGAGTTATGGAATACTTACTGTGAGCCACTCTATAGGTTCTTTCCATGTATTTGTTTAAGTCTTCCATTAACTTTATGAAATAGGTACTAGTGTTATTATCCTATTTCAAGTATAAGAAATTTAAAACATAAAGGAAATAAGTAGCTTTGGCAAGGTCAATAGCTGTTAAGTGGCAAAGCCAACCTTCACGCTGATGCAGCCTGGCTCAAAAGACTGTCTTCCTAACCACTACATTAGTATATCTCTTTCAAGAAATACTTGCAAGGAAAGAGGATTCATGAATGTGGGCAACAGTGTGGTGATTGCTGTGGGGAAAGGAATATAAGGGGACCAAATGGTAATGGGAAAAAATACAATAAAGATTAAACTAAAAAAATATTTACTTAGGTCTACCTACAAGAAGACTTGGTTATTATAAATGTACATGTAGAAAGAAGTAGGAAGTAAATTTCAGGTTGCTAGCATGGGCATTTGAAAGGACAGGGTTCCAACAATCAAAACATAATAGTAGGAAGGAGAGTCTTTTACAGGATATGAGCTTGAATATGTTGAGTTTGAAACCTTTTGGGAGTGTGCACATAAATTGTTGTGTTTGGAGATCTGGAGCTCGAGAAAATAAGTTTCAGTTGAAAACAAAGATTTCTGTATTTGTCAGGATTGAGATGGTAGTTAATACCACAGCAATGGCTCTAGCCAATGTGGCTAAGTTGGTTGGAGCATCATCCCATACACCAAAGGGTCCTGGGTTGATTCCCAATTAAGGCATGTGTCTGGATTGTGGGTTCGATCCTCAGTCAGGGCACATGCCTGGGTTGTGGGTTCAGTTCCGATTGCAGGCCATATGCAAGGTGTTTCTCTCTCACATCAATGTTTCTCTCTAAAATCAATAAACATATCCTCAGGTGAGGATAAAAAACCCAAGGACAGAAAAGCAGTCACTGGACTTAAATATAGAACATCACTAGTGACTTTTGCTAGGACAGCTCTAGTGAAATTATGAAAGAAGTGAGTTATGGGGGTATATGGGAAGTTTATATACATATGTTATATATATAATGTTTTATATATGCATTTATATATACATCTCTTCATATATATAATCATGAGAAACAGAATGAACTTTAAAGTGGAACATAGCAATGAAGATGTGTGGTGGATTTAAAAAATATTTTTGCTTGTTTGATTCATTTTAAGATGGAGAGCCTTCAGATATTTATAGATCAAAGGAAAAGAGGCAGAGAAAAGAATAAAATTGATTTTTTAAATAATTGTTCAATTAACTTTGTCCCCATTTTCCCCCACCACTCTCCCCCGCCCCAGCCCCCACCTTCCACACTAAATCCTACCCACCCCCCCCACATTGACTTGACAACCCTTCCCCTTCTTTCCCCCATTTTCTGCCTTTCTCCTCCCCTCTGGTTACTGTCAGTTTGTTCTGTATTTCAATGCATCTGGTTATATTTCGCTTAGTTGTTTGTTTTGTTGATTAGGTTCCACTTATAGGTGAGATCATATAGTATTTGTCTTTCAATGCCTGACATTTCACTTAGCAGAGTGCAGTTGACTTTTGAGGAAATAACAAAATGTAAAAAGGATCATTATCATCCAAAGGAAATGATAATGATAATCCTTACAGAGAAACACCATATGATTACACAGATCTCCAAGTATCCCCATTGTGGGTGTAGACATAGCTGCAGTTCACTCACACCTGATGGCTTCACATTCTTTGTGAGGTAGAAAGCAAGAGGGTCAGGATAGCACAAGTGAGAACAAGATTGGTTTGGAATATCTCCTAAGGGATATTGGGCATGACTTGTCCAAGAATCAAAGGAGAAGTTTGCTAAACAGAAATGAAGGTCTGGTTCATATGGAAACTCCAAATGACTATGCAATGCTCTTCAGCTCTGTTCATTCATACAGGTTTAGGGGTGGGAATGAAGATGGCAGAATTCATTTGGAAACAGTGCCAGGTAACAGAATGGGAGCAAAAGAGTTGTAGTTGCAAGTAAATAATTTAAGGACTTAACTGTGGTTTTTAGAGCTGATAAGAGTGAAATTAAAAGGTAGTTGATAGGTAAAAGGGAAATGGAGGAATTTAAGGGACTAGAGACATCAGTGGTATTGAAACACAAGTACAATGGGAATTAGAAAAAGAGCTGAAACAAAGAGCAGGGGACATTAAATTTGAGATGTTCATGCTAAGAGATGAGCTGGGTGATAAGATGTAGGTAAGATGTGGCCATATAGGAGTGGAAGCAATGTTTTCTGGGTTTGAGAAAGTCAAGGAACTTAGAAGCTGTTGTGCTGGATCAGCTCTTCAAGACTAAAATATTGGATGTAGGGAAGATAGGATGTAGGCAAGGCTAATAATTGCCTAAGGAAATGTAATTATATGTTAGGGCATCACAAGGGTCTGTGCAGAATGTCAGCCATTTTAGGCTTCATCCATCTCACCTTTTCTTTCCCACACGAGGTTATACTCTTACTTCTCTTGACTCTTTAACTCAGGCCACACCCATTCAATTGTGCAGAGTGCCTTCTCCCCAAATCTTGATGCAGAGTGAGACTCTGTCTTCCTAGTTTCCACTTCCCTGTTGCCCCTAGAGACAAGCCCGCAAGCCATTTTTGTTCTCAGAGCTTTACTGCTGATCATTGTCAACAACCAAGTGGAAGTAAAAGCTGCCAAATGTAGGAAGCTGCCCAGTTCCCAGAATCTTACATCATTCTCTGGGGTACGGTCTCTGGGGTGTATTTTTCTAATCTTTTTCAGGAAGCACGATGGAAGCTGCATGGAATACTCTTAAATTCCTAAGAGTGGGCTCAACAAACTTAATCCCTTGGATTGCCCTTACCCTCTCTCTGAGGGCAGGTCAGTTCCTTCCTGTTTTACTTATAAACCATGAAAACAGAAATTTTCTAAATGTAATAGACACTTATGTTCCCACAACTGAAATTAAACAGAAATCGATGTTACCGTAGTTGCTTCAGATCTCTCCTTTAAAAGGAGAAAACATTTACAGATACACCTGCATCCTTGCCCCATATCTCTACCCCATAAGTAACCACTAATCTGGAGTCTGTGCAATTTTTATTCATGTTTTATGCTTTTACTATTTATGTATGTGTCTATAAATAACACATATCCTTTTGCAAATAGGGTTCTTTTTGCTCAACTTTATGTTTTTCAGATTTATTCATCTTGATATATGTGGATCTAGTCCATTCATTTCAACTGTTGTACAGTATTTCACTGCATGAATAAATCACAGTGTATTAGTCCCCTGATGAGGGATAGTTTGTTCCCATTTATTCACCATTACAAGCAGTGCTGCAGTGAGAATTTTTGCACATTTCCTGTGGGCATTTACAGTTGCTAAATGTACTAGTGTCTAGTTTCTAATGCTAAACGTACTAGTTTCAGGATACACAGTAGAAGGGAACTAGTGTCTAGAGTGTTTACAGGGTACACAGTAGAAGCATACTGTCATTTCTTATGTACGGTCAGAATATGTTTAACTTTTTAAGAGACTGCAAATTACTTTCCAAGCTGTTTGTGCAATTTTATATTTCTCCCAGCAGTGTATGTGAATACTTGTTGCTGCAATCCCTACCAACTCTTGGTTTTAATTTGCCGTTCTCAGATGACCATTGATGTTGAACATCTTTTCAGGTGATTTTTTGGCCATTCATATATATTCTTTGTGAAGTGTCTTAAATTTTTTTGTAAACTTTTTATTAGGTTGTTGTCTTATTATTAAGCTGGCGTAAGTTCTTCACATATTCTACATGAAAATTCTTTTTAAGATATATGTATTGAGAATATTTTCTTTTAGCCTGAAGTTTACCTTTTATTTTTCTAATGGTGTACTTTAAAAAGCAGAAGTTTTGTGGTTTTTTAAAAGTTTTCTATTTTATTTTAATTCTTCACCCAAAGATATGTTTATTGATTTTAGAAAGAGAGGAAGAGAGAGAGACACCAATGTGAAAACATCAATTGGATGCCTCCCTCATGTGCCCTGACCAGGGATTGAACACACAATGTAGGTATGTGCCCCAACAAGGAATAAAACCCTCAACCTTTTGGTGTACAGGACAACACACCAATCAACTAAGCCAATCAGCCATTTCAAAAAGAGGAGGTTTTTAACCTTACATTAGCAAATTTTTTTTCCTTGAGGGTTAGCGCACTTTTTGTGTGTTATCTAAGAAATCTTTGTCTATCTTGAAGTCATAAAGATTTCTCCTATATTTTCTTTTAGAAGTTCCATGATTTTAGCTTCTATGCTTAGGCTTATTATCTATATTGAGTTAATTTTTATAGGGGTCAAAGTTTACTTTTTTCCCTATAGACATTCAGTTATTCCAGCATTATTTATTGGAAAGACTTTTCTTTCCCTATTGATATACCTTGTCACCTTTATTGAAAACCAATTTACTATATATATGAAGGTCTATTTCTGGATTCTATTCTGCTCCACTGATCCTATAAATCTGTCCTTAATATGAATACCTCTGTATTATCATAGCTTTAGAGTAAGTCTGAAAATCAGGTAGAATAAATCTTTCAATTGTGTTCATCTTTTTCAAAAAATATTTTGACTAGCCTAAGTCCACTGAATTTCCATACAGATTTTAGAGTCAATGTGTCAATTTCTACAAAAAGAAGTCAGCTAAAATTTTAATAGGAGTTGCTTGAATTTATAGATTAAATTGGAGAGTGACTGACATCTTAATATTGCATCTTCTGATTCATGAACACAATATGTTTGTGACATTTATTTGGGTCTTTTATATTTTCTCTTAGCAATATTTTGCAGGTTTTAAGGTACTGATCTTGCACATGTATTGTTAAATTTATCCCTCTTTATTTTCATATTTTGATACAATTATAATTTATATTATTTCTCATTTTACTTTCAGATTGTTTATTGATAACATAAAAATACACTGGATATATGTATATTGTCCTTGTAGTTTATAAACTTGCTAAAGTCAGTTACTTATTCTGTGGCTTTTTGTTTTGTTTTGTTTTGTTTTGTGTTTTTTTTATTTCTTAATTTATTTTTAATTTATTTTTTCAAATACATTTGTCTCTTCCTACCCCCCACCACTTTCCCTTGCCCCCTCCCTCCTTCCTTCACTCAGCTCTTCCCCTTTGGTTTTGTCCATGAGTCCTTGCTATATGTTCCTTGACTTTCCCCTTCCCTTCCTTTTCCCCCGCGCCCCCCCTCCTTCCCTCTTGTCTCTGCTGGTTTCTTTTCCTTTCAGTGTTGCTGGACTTATTTTCCTTGCATCTTTCTATTGTTGGTTAGGTTCCGCTTATAGGTGAGATCATATGGTATTTATCTTTCGCCCCCTGGCTTATTTCGCTTAGCATAATGCTCTCCAGTTCCATCCATGCTGTCGCGAAGTTTAGTAGTTCTTTTTTTCTTTTTGCTGTGTAGTATTCCATTGTGTATATGTACCATAACTTTTGGATCCAATGATATACTGATGGGCATTTAGGTTGCTTCCAACACTTGACTATTGTAAATTGTGCTGCTATGAACATTGGGGTGCATAGGTTCTTTTGTATTGGCGTTTTGGGATTCATAGGGTATAGTCCCAGCAGGGGAATCACTGGATCAAAAGGCAGTTGCATTTTCAGCTTTTAGAGGAAATTCTACACTGCTTTCCATAGTGGCTGCACCAGTCTGCATTCCCACCAACAGCGTACTAGGGTTCCCTTTTCCCCACAGCCTCACCAGCCCTGTTGTTTGTGGATCTGTTTATGATGGCCATTCTGACCGGTGTGAGGTGGTACCTCAAGGTGGTTTTAATGTGCATTTCTCTAATGGCTAGTGATGCTGAGCATCCTTTTAGATACCTCTGGGCCCTCTGTATCTACTCCTTGGAAAAGCGTCTGCCCAGGTCCTTTGCCCATTTTTGGATTGGATCGTTTGTCTTCTTGGAGTGGAGTCAAGTGAGTTCTTTATATATCTTGGAGATCAAACCTCTATCTGACGTATCATTAGCAAATATATTTTCCCATATGATTGGCTCCCTTTTCATTTTGCTGATGTTTTCTTTCGCCGTGCACAAGCTTCTTATTTTGATGAGGTCCCACTTGTTTATTCTTTCCTTTATGTCCCTTGCTTTAGGAGACATATCAGTGAAAAAATTGCTGCGTGGGATATCTGAGAGTCTCCTGCCAATGTTCTCCTCTAGGACTTTTATGGTATTGCAATTTATATTTAAGTCTTTTATCCATCTTGAGTTTATTTTTGTGTATGGTGTCAGCTGATGATCCAATTTCAATTTTTCGCATGTAGCCGTCCAGCTCTCCCAATACCATTTGTTGAAGAGGCTGTTATTGCTCCATTTTAAGCTTCTGCCCGCTTTGTTGAATATGAGATGTCCATAGAGACCTGGGCTTATTTCTGGGCTTTCTATTCTGTTCCACTGGTCTATGGGTCTGTTCTTGTGCCAGTACCAGATTGTTTTGAGTATGGTGGCTTTGTAGTAGAGTTTGATGTCCGGTATTGTGATGCCTCCTACTTTGTTTTTTTTCTCAAAATTGCTGCAGCTATTTGGGGTTGTTTATGGTTCCATATAAATTTTTGAAATGTCTGTTCTATTTCTGTGAAATACATCATTGGTATCTTAATAGGGATTGCGTTGAATCTATAAATTGCTTTGGGTAGTATGGACATTTTGATGATATTAATTCTTCCAATCCATGAGTACGGTATATGCTTCCATTTATTTGTGTCCTCCTTAAATTCTTTTTTCAATGTTGTATAGTGTTCTGCGTACAGGTCTTTTACGTCTTTGGTTAAATTTATTTCTAGGTACTTTATTTTTCTTCTTGCTATATCGAATGGTATTTTTTTTCTCTGATTTCTTCTTCTTCTATTGCATTGCTGGTATACAAAAATGCCTTTGATTTCTGAATGTTGACTTTGTATGCTGCTCTTTTGCCAAATTCACTTATAAGGTTGAGGAGTTTTTTGGTAGAGTCTACAGGGTTCTCTATGTACACTGTCATGTCATCTGCAAACAATGATAGCTTTACTTCCTCCTTTCCTATTTGGATGCCTTTTATCTCTTGCTCTTGTCTGACCGCTGTGGCTAGGACTTCTAATACGATGTTGAAAAGAAGCGGTGAGAGTGGACATCCTTGTCGTGTTCCTGATCTTAGTGGGAAAGCTTTCAGTTTTTGCCCATTGAGTATGATATTGGGTGTAGGTTTTTCATATATGGCCTTTATTATGTTGAGGAATGCCCCCATTTATTCCCATTTTGCTGAGTGTTTTGATCATAAATGGGTGCTGTACCTTATCGAATGCTTCTTCTGCATCTATCGAGATGATCATGTGGTTTTTGTCTTTTCTTTTATTTATGTGATGTATCACGTTTACTGATTTGTATATATTGAACCATCCCTGCATGCCTGGGATGAATCCCACTTGATCGTGGTGGATAATCTTTTGAATGTATTGCTGGATGCGGTTGGCCAATATTTGATTGAGGATTTTAGCATCTATGTTCATCAGCGAAATTGGCCTGTAGTTTTCTTTCTTTGTAGGATATTTATCTGGTTTTGGGATCAGGGTGATGCTGGCCTCATAGAAAGAGTCTGGGAGTCTTCCCTCCTCTTGGATCTTTTGGAATAGTCTGAGAAGGACAGGCATTAGCTCTTCCTTAAATTTTTTGTAAAATTCTCCTGTGAAACCGTCCAGCCCTGGGCTTTTGTGTGCCGGGAGTTTCTTGATTACTGCTTCCATTTCCCCAGCTGTTATCAGTCTGTTCAAGCTTTCTATTCCTTCCTCCTTCAATGTTGGAAGATTATACTTTTCTAAAAATTTGTCCATTTCATCAAGATTTTCAAATTTCTTGGCATATAATTGTTCATAGTCGTTTCTGACAATCCTTCGCATTTCTGTGGTATCAGTTATTATTTCTCCTCTTTAATTTATGATATTATAAATTTGGGTCCTCTCCCTTTTATTCTTGATGAGTCTGCTTAAAGGCTTGTCAATTTTATTTATCTTTTCAAAGGAACAGCTTCTGGATGGGTTGATCCTCTGATTGTTCTTTTTGTCTCTATGTCATTCAGTTCTGCTCTGATCTTGACTATTTCCTTCCTTCTATTTGCTCTGGGATTTATTTGCTGTTGTTTCTCCAATTCTTGAAGTTGTAGTGTTAGGTCTTTTATTTGAAATGTTTCTATCTTTTTTAGGTAAGCCTGTATTGCTATGAACTTCCCTCTCAGGACCGCCTTTGCTGTGTCCCGCAGGTTTTGGACTGTTGTCTGTTCATTTTCATTTGTTTCCAGAAAGTTTTTGATTTCTTCTCTTATCTCCTTATTGACCCATTCATTGTTTAATAGTCTACTTTCAGTCTCCATGAGTTTGCAAGTTTTTGAAGTTTCTCTTTGAGGTTGATTTCCAGTTTCAAGCCCTGGTGGTCTGAGAAAAAGTTTGGTATTATTTCAACTTTCCTGACTATGCTGAGGTTTGCTTTGTGTCCTATCATGTGGTCTATCTTTGAAAAACTGCCATGAGCATTTGAAAAGAGTGTGTATTTTTCTTCTTTGGGATGTAAGGTTCTATATATGTCAGTTAAATCTATTTGATTCAGTGTGTCATTCAGGTGCACAATATGTTTATTAATGTTTTGTTTGGAAGATCTGTCCATTTTTGACAGTGGGGTGTTGAAATCCCCTACTATCAGTGGGTTGCTGTCTATATCTTTTTTGAAGTCATCCAAGAATTTCCTTATAAACTTGGGGGCTCCTATATTGGGAGCATATAAGTTTACAATGTTGATGTCTTCTTGATAGATTTTTCCTTTAAGTATGATAAAGTGCCCCTCTGGGTCTCTCTTTATGGCCTTTGTTTTGAAATCTACTTTGTCTGATACAAGTATGGCAACCCCGGCCTTTTACTCATGCCCATTTGCTTGGAATATATTTTTCCATCCCTTTACTTTCAATCTGTGTAGGTCTCTTGCTCTGAGGTGGGTCTCTTATAGCATATAGCATGACCCAGCATATGTGTGGGTCATGTTTTCTTATCCATTCAACTACCCTGTGTCTTTTGATTGGGGCATTTAGTCCATTCACATTGAGAGATATTACTGATAGAAACTTACTCATCTTTTCTCTTTGTACCCATATTCCTCTCTGTCTCATTCTTTTCCTTCATCTTCTTAAAGCAGTCCCCTTAGCATATCTTGGAGTGCTGGTTTGGTAGAGATGTATTCTTTTAGTCTTCTCTTGTCTGGAAAACTCCACATTTCCCCTTCGATTTTAATGGAGAGCCTAGCTGGGTAGAGCAGCCTTGGCTGTAGGCCCTTGCTTTTCATGGCTTGGAATATTTGGTGCCATTCCCTTCTGGCTTGTAGTGTTTCTGTTGAGAAGTCAGCTCCTAGGCGTATCGGGGCCCCCTTGTATGTTACTTTCTCCTTCTCCTTTCCTGCCTTGAGGATTCTCTCTTTGTTTTGACATTTGCCATTTTAATGATGATGTGTTTTGGAGTGGACCTCCTTGGGTCCCTCTTGAGTGGGGTCCTCTGTGCCTCCTGGATCCATGAGAGCCTTTTTCTCCTCAAATTAGGGAAATTTTTCATCATTACTTTTTCGAGGAGGTTCTCTATCCCTTGCTCCTCCTCTTCTCCTTCTGGTATCCCTATTATATGGATAGTATTGCCTTTCAGGTTGTCCTGCAGTTCCCTAAATACCTCTTCATTCTGTTTGAGTCGTTTTTCCATTTCTTGCTCTTTCTGGGAGCTTCTTTCTACCTTGTCCTCCATCTCACTGATTCGATCCCCGGCTTCATCCAGCCTGCTTTGGATTCCTTCTACTGTGTTCTTCAATTCATAAATGGTATTCTTCATAACCTCTTGTGTCTTCTTGATAGTTTCTATGTCCTTTTCCAGGCTGATATAGTTTGCTGTAAGATCCTGTTAGTTTCTCTGTAGGTTCTCATAGTTATCTTTGAGCTGGCTGAGCTCATTGAGCTTCTTTAGAACCATTGTTTTGAATTCAGTATCGATAGTTCCCTTGCCTCTATTTCATTTAGCTCTCTCTGTGGGGAGTCCCCTTTTCCACTCATTTGGGGGGAACTTCTTTTTCTTCCCATTTTTGTGAGAGTCTGTTATGTATTTTTGTCCTTTTCTTTCTGGGCCTGCCTCTGATGATGTCAGTTGTTGACCCTATATCACCTTGGGTTGATTGTTTGAGCCTTCCAGGAGTCTACTGTCTGCCTCTGACTCCTGCTTCGGGCAGCTCTGTGACCCCTTGGTCAGGGCTGGGCTGTTTTTTGTCATCGCTCTGCACTCTCACCCCAGCTCCTTGAACGTGCTCCGCCGCGTGGCAGGATCCCCTCCTGCCTGGGTCGCATATGCTTGCCCCAGACCAGGGGGCTTATTTGCGAACTCGTGTACTCATCTGACCCCCCTGGCTGGCGAGCTCCTCGGCACTGGTCAGTTTAGGGTCTTCTATTGTGTGTTTTCCCCGTTTTTGGCTCTTTGGGTGCGTTTCTTGCCCTCGCCAAATGGAGACTACAGAAATGGGAGGAAGTCAGCTCCAGGCCTCTCTGGTTAATCCTGTCTCCGGTCTCTCCTCCAGGGACTCTGGGAAGCTCTACTAATTTTGTGGGCCGCTCCGCAGTCGCTGGCGGACGGGTCGTTTTATGCCTGCTCTTGCCGCTCTGTGCACTCCCTCACAGGCGGGATCGGTGCCAATCTGTGGGAGGCCTTGCCGGCTGGTGCAATCGTTCACCAACCCTCGCCGTTCACTCGGCACAAGTCTGCACGCCTGCACTGGGTGTTTTTGGGGTGTCTATGTGTGCTTTTTGGCTTTTGGCTCTTTGGGGATGTGGCCTCTTCCCGCGCAATGGAGACAACGGCTAGGAGAAGGAGTCAGGACACCCTGGTTCCTCCTCTTGTTCTTTCCCCAATGCCTCCATTTCTAGTCTCTCCTCAGGGGTCTCTAGGCAGTTCTGTGACCCCTTCAGCCAAGGATCCACCCCCTGTGCGGCCTGCATTTCAATCGCAGGCAATCTGGTTCCTGTGCGCCCCTCTTCTGCCTCTTTGGGGGCGCGCCTTCCCAGCCCACAATGGAGACTACGGAATGGGGAAGGAGTCGGGGCTCCCTGGTTCCTCCTCCCGTTCTTTCCCCAACGCCTCCGTCTCCAGTCTCTCCTCATGGCTCTCCCAGACAGTCTGCACTCAGCCCCCCCAGCTCACACGTGTACAAGCTGTGTGCGGAGCGCACAAAAGGCAGGTTAATTGATTCTCTTATGCCTGAGCGAGATGGTAGCTGCAGAGTGGGAAGTGCGTTATCACCCGGGCTCCACCGGCCACCGTGTCAGTTCTCTTCACAAAGTTTTCCTCACCAGTCTTTTCCCAGACACCAGCCCACCCTGCTGCCGCCTCTACCCAGAGATCAAGGAGGATGGCTGCCACTGCCACTTTTGCGTTTGCCCTTTAAATGTCTCTTTGCATCCCCAGCCACCTGTCTCTGGCAGAGAGCGCCCCTAAGCTTTTCAGGGTTGCGTTTTGTCTTTATTTTCTTGGTTTTAGCTGCTGTAGTTTAGGGGTCCTTGTTTATGATTTAGACCCCGTTCTTCTCGGGGGAAGCTAACTGGCCATTTCAATGTCCCTCTGGTGCCAGTGCCCGTGCGCACCCAGCCCACCCTCTCGAGCCTCCACCGCACTTCTCACCTGTTGGGATGTGTGAGAGTCGAATCCACTGTCCCCGGCACCAAGGCTCCTCTCTCACTATTGTTCCATTGTTTTCCAGGTGATTACTCCATTATTTAGTCGCAATTCCAGTTTGGTCTTGGGAGGAGGTCAGCGTGACTCCCATTCACTCCTCCACCATCTTCTCCTGTTTTATTCTGTAGCTTTTATTGTAGATTCTTTGGAATTTTCTGTATATCTTATAATGTCATCTGCAAATAAAAAATTATTACTTCATTTCAATCTGTATGTCTTTAAAAAGTTTTATTGAAGTATAATTGACAAATAAACTACTCTTATTTAAAATGTACAACTTGATAAGCTTCGACATATGTATACCATGAAGCTATTGCAAAACCTAGAACATTAAACATAGTCAAATCCCCAGAAATTTTCTCATGCTCCACAGTAGTCTTCCATCCATTCCCATCCCCTATGTACAACTACTAATCTTCTGTCTGTCAGTAAATTAGTTTGCATTTTCTGAAATTTAATATAACTGAAGCATAAAATACAGACTCTTTTTCATCTGGCTTCTTTTATTCAACATAGTTATCTTGAGCTTCATCCACATTGTTGCATGTACAAACAGATCGTTCCTTTTCCTTGCTGAGTATTATATGTACCACAAGGATTTTCTCCTATGTTATCTTTTGGAAATTTTACAGTTAAACATGTTACATTTTGGGCTTATATACTTAGTACTAGTATACATTTTGAATTAATTTTTTATATGGTGCCAGATTTGGATCAAAGTTCATTATTTTCACATATAAATATTCAAATGTTCTAACACTGTTGAAAGAACTATCCTTTCTGCACTAAATGGCAATTGCAACATTATAAAAAAAAATCAATTGTACCTATATGTGTGAAACTATTTCTGGAATCTATTCCAGTTCTGATAGGTTCCAGATGGACATATCTGTCCATCTCTGCACCAATACTACGATATTTTAATTACTGTAGTTTTAGACTAAGATTTGAAATCAGGTAATATTAGTCATCCAACTTTGTGCATTTTTTTTGCCCAAATTTTTTAGGGAAAAATAAGGGTGCGCATTATACAAGGGCAGTACTAATTCCATATCTATATAAATGTTTTTAATTATTTTATTTATACTTGTGTGTGTTAAAAGTGAACTCTAGAAAGCAATAACAATATCCATATGCAAAATAATACTCTGAAATATGATAATCAGTTTTGTTTCTAAATATAAACAAACAAAAAATTGAATTAAAAATTAAAATTAAAGATTTTTTTCCTGAAAGTTTGGGCCAAAAATGTGGATGCACATTGTACACAGCAAAATATGGTACTAGCATTTCCTTAGTAATGTGTTGTGGTTTTCAGTATACAGGCCTTTCATATCTTTTGTCAGCTTTTTCCCTGTTTCACTCTTTTCATGCAATTGTAAAAAGTATATATTTTAAATTTCAGCATCCATTTGTGTATTACTACCATATATAACTGATTTTTTGTATTGATATTGTATCCTTCAACTTTGTCAAACTCACGTATGAGTTCTAGGATACTATCAGATTCTTTATATAGATAATAATATGATGTACAAGTAAAGACAATTTTGTTTCTTCCTTTCAAAACTGAATGTTTTTATTCTCTTGCTTTATCATACTGGCTAGAATTTTTAGTTGAATAGGAGTTATAACAGTGGGCATCCTTGTGTTTTTCCTGATCTTAGGAGGAAAGTTGCCAATCTTTTGTCATTACGTATAATGCTAGCTCTAAGTTTTTCATAAATGTTTTTTGACAGTTTAATGAAAATCCCTTTTTATTCTTTATCTTGCTCAGGGTCTTATCAGAGATGGATATGGGACTTTGTCAAGTGCTTTTCCTGTATTTTCTTTTTTAGTTTGTTAATATAAACTATACTGATTAATTTTCAAATTTAAACGAACCATGCATTCATAAAATAGGTTTTGGTCATAATAGGTTTGCTTTTTATATATTATTGGATTTAATTTGCTAAAGTGTTAATAATTTTTTTCATCATGTTCTGCTATCAGTATGTAGTTTTCCTTCTTTGTATCATCTTTGTTTGGTTTTGGTATCAGAGCAATGCTTGCCTTGCAAAATGAGTTGGGATATATTACCTCTTCTTCAATTTTCTTAACTATTTAGTGTAAAATTGTTATTCTTAACTGTTTAGTATAATAAAGCCAATGAAGCCACTTAATTTTTGTATTTTCTTTGCAGGAATATTTTTAACTACAAATTCAGCTTTCTTTTTTTCACTTAATCTCTATTGTATTTTCTCTATTACCATTTAGTCCCCTCTACTACCTTCTCCCCAACAATCATCGCACTCTAGTCCATGTCCATGAGTCCTTCTTACTTTTTTCTCAATCCCTTCACCCTCTCTCTTCCCTCACCTCCCAGAGTTGTCATCCTGCTCCTCATCGAGTTTGTCCCCATTTCCCTTGTTAGTTCAGTTTGTTCATTAGATTCCACATATATGTGAAATCATACAGTATATGTCTTTCTCTGACTGGCTTATTTCACTTAGCATAATTTTCTCCAGTTCCATCCATATTGTTGCAAAGGGTAAAGTTTTCTTCTTCTTTATGGCCGAGTAGTATTCCATTGTGTAAGTGCCTCATAGTAGTTTTATCCACTCATCTACTGATAGACACTTGGGCTGCTTCCATATCTTAGCAATTGTAAATAACACTGTAATAAACACAGGGATGCTTATGCTTTTTTAAATTAGTATTTTGGGTTTCTTTGGATACATATCCAGAAGTGGGATCCCTGGGTCAAAAGGCAATCCATTTTTAATTTTTTTAGATATCTCCATACTGCTTTCCACAGTGGCTGCACAAATCTGCATTCTCACCAACAGTGCAGAAGGGTTCTCCTTTCTCCACATCCCTGCCAGCACTTGCTTGTTGATTTATTGATAATAGCCATTCTGACAGGTGTGAGATGATATCTCATTGTGGTTTTAATTTGCATTTCTCTGATGATTAGTGACACTGATCATCTTTTCATGTGTCTATTGGCCATCTGTATGTCTTCTTTGGAAAAGTGTCTATTCAGGTCCTTTGCCCACTCTTTAGGTGATTGGTTTACTTACTGACTGACTTACTTACTTATTTATTTATGTATTTATTAGGCTTTGAGCTTTGTAAATTCTTTATAAATTTTGTATATTAACCCCTTATCAGACATGTTCTCCCATTCTGTGGGCTGTATTTTTATTTTGTTGATGATTTCCTATGCTTTGCAGAAACTCTTTAGTTTAATTTAGTCCCATTTGTTTATTTTTGCTTTTGTTTCCCTTGTTTGGGAAAATATATCTGATAAAATATTGCTACAAACAATGTCCAAGATTTTCCTGAGTATGTTTTATTCTAGAATTTTTATGGTTTTTGGTGTAACATTTAAGCCTTTGATCCATTTGAATTTATTCTTGTGTGTGGTGTAAGAAGGTGGTCTAGTTTCATTTATCTGCATGCATCTGTCCAATTTTCCCAACAATATCTATTGAATAGACTATCTTTAGTCCATGGTATGTGCTTGCTTCCTCTTTCAAATATTAATTCACTATAAAGGTGTGGGCTTATTTCTGGGTTTTCTTTTCTGTTCCATTGATCTATGTGTCTGTTTTTAAACCAGTACCATGCTGTTTTTTATTACTATGGTTTTTTGTATAGCTGATATTAGGTAGTGTGATTCCTCCATCTTTGTTCTTCTTTCTCAGGATTGCTGTTGCTATGTGGGGCCTTTCGTGGTTCCATATAAATTTTTGAAATATTTGTTCTAGTTCAGTGAAATACGTCATTGGTATCTTGATGGGAATTGCATTGAATCTATAGATTGCTTTGGGTTGTTTGGCATTTTGGTGATGTTAATTCTTCTTATCCATGAACATTTGTGCCTCCACAAATTTGTATCTTGCATTTCTTTCTTCAATGTCTTGTAATTTTCCAAGTACAGGTCTTTTATATCCTTGGTTAAGTTTATTCCTAGGTGGGTTTTTTTTTTAAGCAATTGCAAATGGAATTGTTTTCTTAATTTCACTTTCTGTTAGTTTGCTATTGACATATAAAAATGCAACTGGTTTCTGGATATTAATTTTGTATCTTGTACCTTGCTGAATTCATTTATCAGCTCTAGTAGTTTCTTGGTGGAATTTTTGGTGTTCTCTATGTGCAGTATCATGTCATCTGCAAAAAATGACAATTTTACTTCTCCCTTTCCAATTTTGAGGCCTTTTTTTCTTCTTTGATTGCTGTGGCTAGGATTTCCAGTACTCTGTTGAATAAGAGAGGCAAAAGCGTATATCCCTATCTTGATCCCTATCTTAAATGGAATTCTTGTAGGTTTTGCCCATTGAGTATGATGCTGGAAGTGGGTTTGTCATATGTGGCCTTTGTTATGTTTAAGTATGTTCCCCCTCATCATATTTTGCTGAGAGTTCTTATCATAAATGGGTCCTGGGTTTTACCAAATACTTTTTCTGCATCTATTGATATGATTGTGTGGTTTTTATCCTTCATTTTGTTTATCTGGTGTATCCCATTTATTGATTTGTGAATTTTGTACCAACTTTGCATTCCTGGAATAAATCCCACTTGATCATGGTGTATGATCTTTTTGATTGCATTACTAAATTCAGTTTGCTAATAGTTTGTTGAGGATTTTAGCATCTCTGTTCATCAGGAACATGGACTATAATTTTCTTTCTTTGTAGTGTCTTTATCTGGTTTTGGGATTAGGATAACGATGGCATCTTAAAATGAGTTTGGTAACCTTCTTTCCTCTTGAATTTTATGAAATAGTTTGAGAAGGAGAGGTTCTTCTTAGTTCTTCTTGGAATGTTTGGTAAATTTTATTCCTGAAGCCATCTGGTCCAAGGTTTTGTTTGTTGGGATTTTTTTTTTAATTTATGCTTCAGTTTCATTAAATATAATCTGTCTATTCAGATTCTCTGATTCTTCCTGATTTAATTTTGGAAGATTATATGTTTCTAAGAATTTGTCCATTTCATACAGGTTGTCCAGTTTGTTGGCATGTAGTTGTTCACAGTATTTTCTTACAATCCTTTGTTTCTTTGGTATCTGATGTTATTTCTCCACTTTCATTTCTGATTTTTTAAAATGGGTCCTTTTCTTTTTTTCTTGATGAGTCTGGTTAAAGGTTTGTCAATCTTGTTTATCTTTTGAAAGAACCAGCTCTTGGATTCATCCTTCTTTTGTATCTTGTTTTAGACTCTTTCATTTATTTCTGCTCTGATATTTATTATTTCTTCCTTCTACTCAGTGGCTTTGGGCTTTGTTGTTTTTTTTTTCAAGTTCCTTTAAATGAGAAGTTAGATTGTTTATTTGAGCTTTTTCTTATTTTTCACAAAGGTATTTAATGCTATGAATGTCCTTCTTAGGATTGCTTTCCCAGTGTCCCACAGATAGTAGATAGCTGTGTCCTCATTTTTATTTGTCTCAACCTATCTTCTGATTTCTTTCTTGATCTCATTGATGACATCTTATTTAGCTTCCATGTCTTTGTGTGTTTTTCAGTGTTATTCTTGTGGCTGATATCTAGTTTCATAGCATTGTTTTTAGAGAAGATGCTTGATATGATTTCAATCTTCGTAAATGTATTAAAATTTGTTTTGTGTTCTAACATATGGTCTATCCTAGAAAATATTCCATGTGCACTTGAAAAGTATGTGTATTCTGCTGTTTTGGGGTGAGATGCTTTGAAGATATCAATTAAATCAATTTGACTTAGTGTATATCATTTAAGGCCTCTGTCTTCTTGTTGATTTTCTGTCTGGAAGATCTATCCATTGGAGTTGATAGGGTGTTAAAATATCCAACTATAACTTTTCTGTTGATAGGTCAATCCCTTTACATCCACCAAGATTTGCTTTTTTATGTATTTAGATGTTCTTGTGTTGGGTGCATAATAAATATTTACTAGGTTATGTCCTCTTGTTGAATTGTTCCTTTTATCATCAGGTAGTGTCCTTCTTTGTCTCTTACTATAGCCTTGGTTATAAAGTCTATTTTGTCAGATATAAGTGCTGATACCTCAAGCTTTTTTCCCTTTCCACTTGCATGAAATATTTTTTTCCATCCCTTTACTTTTAGTCTGTGTATATCTATTTATCTGAAATGGGTCTCTTGGAGGAGTTCTCTTCAATATATACAGATCGTATTTTCTTATCCATTCAGCCTTCTTTTTTTTTCTTTTCTTTTTCTTTTCTTTTATTTTTTTATTGTTCCAATACACTTATCTCCATTTACCCACCATGACTCTCCCCTCCCCACCCAACCCCACCTCCATCTCTCAATCCTTCCCCACCTCGGCTCATCCATACGTCCTTCACACTTTTCCCTAACCTAACTCTTTCCCTTCCCTTCCTCATTACCCCACTCCCTTCCTCTCTCCTGTCCCTGTTGGTCTCTTTCTTCTTTCAATGTTGCTAGTCATTTTTTCCTTGCCTGCTTGTTTTGCTGATTAGGTTTCACTTATAGGTGAGATCATACAGTATTTGTCTTTCACCCCTGGCTTATTTCAATAAGCATAATGCTCTCCAGTTCCATCCATGCTGTCATGAAGGGTAGTAGCTCTTTCTTTCTATCCGCTGCATAGTATTCCATTCTATAAATGTACCATAGTTTTTTTGATCTACTCATTTACTGATGGGCACTTAGGTTGCTTCTACTACTTGGCTATTGTAAATTGTGCTTCTATGAACATCGGGGTGCATAGGTTCTTTTGAATTGGTGTTTTGGGATTCTTAAGTTATAATCCCAGCAGTCGAATTGCTGCATCAAAAAGCAATTCCATTTTTAGCTTTTTGAGGAAATTCCACATTGTTTTCCACTCTGGCACCACCAGTCTGCATTCCCTCCAACAGGGTGCTAGGGTTCCCTTTTTTCCACCACCTCGCCAGCATGCATTGTTTGTTGATTTATTTATGGTAACCATTCTGACCAGTATGAAGTGATATCTCATTGCAGTTTTAATTTGCATTTCTCTGATGGCTAGTAATGAAGAGCATCCTTTCATATGTTTCTGGGCCCTGTGTATGTACTCCTTTCAGAAGTGTCTGTTCAGGTCCTTTGCCCATTTTTTAATTGGACTGTTTGTCTTCCTGGAGTGGAGTCATGTGAGATCTTTATATATTTTGGGGATCAAACCCCTGTCTGAGGTATCATTGGCAAATATATTTTCTCTTCTGGTTAGCTCCCTTTTCATTTTGCTGATGTTTTCTTTAGCAGTGCAGAAGCTTCTTATTTTGATGAAATCCCAATTGTTTATTCTTTCCTTAATGTCCCTTACTCTAGGGGACATGTCGGTGAAAATATTGCTGCATGGGATATCTGAGAGTTTCCTACCTATTTTCTTCTCTGGGACTTTTATGCTGTCATGACTTATATTTAAGTCTTTTATCCATCTTGAGTTTGTTTTTGTGTATGGTGTCAGTTGGTGGTTGAATTTCAATTTGTTCCATGAAGTTGTACAGCTCTCCCAACACCATTTGTTGAAGAGGCTATTTTTACTCCATTTTATGCTTCTGCACCCTTTTTTGAATATTAATTGACCACAGTGACATGGGTTTACTTCTGGGCTCTCTATTCTGTTCCATTGATCTATGAGTCTGTTCTTATGCCAGTACCAGACTGTTTTGATTACGGTGGCCTTTTAATATAGTTTTATGTCAGGTATTGTGATCCCTCCTACTTTGTTTTTCTTTCTCAAAATTGCTGCAACTATTCGGAGTCATTTATGGTTCCATATAAATTTTTGAAATGTTTGTTCTATGTGATATACATCATTGGTATTTTAATAGGGATTGCATTGAATCTATAAATGGCTTTGGGTAGTATGGATATTTTGATGATGTTAATTCTTCCAATCCATGAACATGGTATATACTTCCATTTATTTGTGTCTTCCTTAATTTCTTTCTTCAGTGTTTATAGTTTTCTGAGTAGAGGTCTTTTATCTCCTTGGTTAAGTTTATTCCTAGATACTTCATTTTTCTTGTTACTATAGCAAAGCGGATTTTTTTTCCCTGATTTCTGACTCTGATATTTCATTTTTAGTGTACAAAAATGTCTTGCTTCCTAAATATTGACTTTGTATCCCGCTGTTTTGCCAAATTCACTTATTAGGTCGAGTAGATTTTTGGTGGAGTCTTTGGGGTTTTCTTTGTACACTATCATGTCATCTGCAAACTGATAGTTTTACTTCCTCCTTTCCATTGGATGCCTTTTATTTCTTTTTCTTGTCTGGTCACTGGGGCTAGGACTTCCAATACGATGTTGAAAAGAAGCGGTGAGAGCGGACATCCTTGTCATGTTCCCGATCTTAGTGGGAAAGCTTTCAGTTTTTGCCCGTTGAGTATGATATTAGCTGTAGGTTTTTCATATATGGCCTTTATTATGTTGAGGTATGCCCTCTTCATTCCTACTCTGCTGAGTGTTTTTATCATCAATGGGTGCTGTACCTTATCAAATGCTTTTTCCGCATCTATTGATATGATCATGTGATTTTTGTCTTTCCATTTGTTTATGTGATGTATCACATTCATTGATTTCTGAATATTGAACCATCCTTGCATCGCTGGGATGAGATCCACTTGATCATGTTGGATGATCTTTTTAATGTATTGCTGTGTGTGGTTTGCTTATGTTTTGTTGAGGATTTTAGCATCTGTGTTCATTAGCGATATTGGCCTGTAGTTTCTTTCTTGATTGTGCCTTTATCTGGTTTTGTGATTAGGATGATGCTGGCCTCATAAAAGGAGTTTGGGAGTCTTCCCTCTTCTTGGATTTCATGGAATAGTCTGAGAAGGACAGAGGTTAGCTCTTCCTTCAATGTTTTGTAAAATTTACCTGTGAAACTGTCCAGTCCAGGGCTTGTGTGCTGGGAGTTTTTTGATTACTGCTTCAATTTCACTGGCTGCTATCAGTCTGTTCAGACTTTCTGCTCCTTCTTTATTCAGTTTTGGAAAGTTATATTTTTCTAGAAATATTTCTATTTCATCGAGGATTTCAAATTGTTGGCATAATTGTTCATAGTAATTTTTTACAATTATTTTTATTTCTGTGGTATCAGTTATAATTTCTCCTCTTTCATTTCTGATATTAATTATTTGGGTCCTCTCCCTTTTTTTTTTGATGAGTCTGCTTAAAGGCTAGTTGATTTTGTTTAAGTTTTCAAAGAACCAGCTCCTGAATTTTTTGATCCTTTGAATTGTTCTTTTAACCTCTATGTCGTTCAATTCTGTTTTGATCTTGATTATTTCCCTTCTTCTACTCACTCTAGGCTTTGTTTGTTGTTGTTTGTCCAGTTCTTGAAGCTGGAGGATTAGGTCATTTATTTTAAATGTTTCTGTCTTTTTGAGGTAGACCTGTATTGCTATGAATTTCCTTCTCAGGACTACCTTAGCTGTCTCCCATTGGCTTTGGACTGTTGTATGTTCATTTTCATTTGTTTCCAGAACCTTTTTTTATTTCGTCTTTGATCTCATTATTGATCCATTCATTGTTTAATAGTGTGCTATTCAGTTTCCATAAATTTGAATGTTTTTGAGTTTTTTCCTTGAGGTTGGTTTCTAGTTTTAAGCCTTTGTGGTATGAGAAAAATGCTAGCTATGATTTCGATTTTCCTGAATTTGTTGAGGCTTGTTTTGCCTCCTATCATGTGGTCTATCTTTGAAACTGTTGTATGTGCATTTGAAAAGAATGTGTATTTTGCTTCTTTTGGATGCAAGTTCTATATATGTCAGTTAAGTCCATTTGCTCTAATACATGGTTCAGTTCCACAATACCCTTGATATTTTGTTTGGAAGATCTATCCATTTTTGACAGTGGGGTGTTAAAATCCCGTACTATCAGTGTGTTACTGTCTATATCTTTCTTGAAGTCCTCCAAGATTTTTCTTATATATTGGGGTGCTCCTGTTTGGGGTACATATATGTTTAAAATGTTTATGTCTTCTTAATGGGTTCTTCCTTTTAGTATTATAAAGTGCCTTTCTGGGTCTCTTTTTATGGCCTTTGTTTTGAAACCTATTTTGTCTGATATAAGTATTGCTACCCCTGCTTTATTTTCCTTTCCATTTGCTTGGAATATTGTTTTCCATCCCTTTACTTTCAGTCTGTGTAGATCCTTTGTTCTGAGATGGTTCTCCTGTAAGCAGCATATGTATGGGTCATGTTTTTTTATTCATTCAGTTACACTATGTCTTTTGATTGGAACATTTAATCCATTTACTTTTAAAGTTATTATTGATAGGTATTCATTTTTTTCATTTTGTATCTGTGTTCCTCTCTTTCTTACTCATTTTCTTCATCTTCTTAAAGCAGTCCCTTTAGCATATCTTGCAGTGCTGGTTTGGTAGAGGTGTATTCTTTTAGCCTTCTTTTGCCTGGGAAACTCCTTACTTCACCTTCCATTTTAATTGAGAGCCTTGCTGGGTATAGTAGTCTTGGCTTCAGGCCCTTGCTTTTCATAATTGGAATATTTCTTGCCATTCCCTTCTGGCTTGTAGTGTTTCTGTTGAGAAGTCAGCTGCTGGTCATATTGGGGCTCCCTTGTATGTTACTACCTGTTTCTCTCTTGCTACCTTTAGGATTATCTGTTTGTCTTTGATATTTGCCATTTTAATTATGATGTGTCTTGGAGTGGGCCTTGGATGTGTCATTGAGTTCCTCTTGAATGGGACCCTCTCTGCTTCCTGGACTTGTGTGACTTTTTCTCTCTTCCAATTAGAGAAATTTCCATCATTACTTTTTTGAACAGGTTCTCTATCACTTGTTCCTCTTCTCCTTCTTGTATCCTTATTATATGGATATTAATACATTTCAGGTTGTCCTGCATTTCCCTCTTCATTCTTTTTGAGTCTTTTTTTCATTTTATTACTCTTTCTGGGAGCTTTTTTCTACATTCTCCTGCAGCTCACTGATTTGATCCTGTGCTTCATCAAGCCTGCTTTTGATTCCTTCTAATGTGTTCTTCAATTCAGAAATTGGATTCTTCATTTCTTCTTGTCTTTTATTGATAGTTTCTATGTCTTTTTTTCATGCTGATATAGTTTGCAATAAGTTCCTCATGGCTTCCCTGCAGTTTTGGTAATTCTCTTTGAGCTCACTGAGCTCACTGAGCTTCCTTAGAACCATTGTTTTGAACTCAATATCTGATAGTTTACTTGCTTCTTTTTGTTTTTGTTCTCTTTGTGGGGTTTTTTCCTTTCCCTTTGACTGGGAGATGTTTCTTTTTCTTCCCATTATTTGTGAAAATTTTTTATTTGCTTCTGCTTTTTAAATTGATCTGTCTTGACTTCCTGACTTTGTGGTGTGCTCTTCTATCATAGGAGACTGCTTTTTTTCCTTTCTTTCTGGATCTGCCTCTGATGATGTCTGCTGATGACCCCTTCTGACCTTAGGCCGTCTTTAAGAGACTTCCAGGAATCTACTGTCTGTGTATGTCTCCTCCAGTTGTTAATCTCCTCACTCTGCCCTCAGCAGTCAGGGCTGGGCAGTGTCCCTCTTGTGGGTGGACTATTGTGCCCTCTCATGCTGCTGCTGCTTGGGGAAGTGTTTTTCCTGAGCAAGATGGCTGCTGTCCTGTGGGAAAGGAGTCAGAACCCTATCTCCCCGGCTACTCCCTCAGTTCTCTCCCCAATACCTCTGTCTCCATTCTGTCCTTATGCGACTTTAGATCACTCTGTGTCTCCTTTAGAGAGGGATATACTATCCTTTCAGCCTTCTCATTGGAGTATTTAAGCCATTCACATTTGATGCATTATTGATAGATATGTATTTAGTGCCATTTTATTGTTAGACTATTTTTTTCTGTTTTCTTTTTTCTTTTTCTTCTTCTCCCTCCTCCTCCGCCACCTCCTCTTCTTCTTCTTCTCCTCCTTCTCCTCCTCTTCCTCCTCCTCCTCCTCCTTCTTCTTTCTTCTTCTTCTTCTTCTACAAGCAAGCCCTTTAAAATTTGTTACAATACCAGTTTGATGTTAACAAACTCTTTTAGCTTTTTCTTGTCCTATAAGCTCCTTATTTGTCCTTTGATTTTAAATGATAGCCTTGCTGAATAAAGCATCCTTGGTGGTAAGTCCTTGCTTTTCATCACCTTGAATATTTCATGCCATTTTCTGGCTTGAAATGTTTCTGTTGAGTAATTAGGTGACAGTCTAATTGGTGCTCCTTTGTATATAACTACCTGCATTTCCTTGCAGCTTTTAGGATTCTCTTCTTGTCTTCAAGGCTTGGCATTTTATTTATGATGTGTCTTGGCGTAGGCTTCTTTGGGTCCAACTTGTTTGAAACTATCTGCACCTCCTAGACTTGTGTGTCATTTTCCTTCATAAGATTAAGGAAGTTTTCAGTCATTATTTCTTCAAATATGTTCTCAATCCCTTGCTCGTTCTCTTCTCCTCCCATGATGTGGAAGTTGTTATGCTTTATATTGTCCAAAAGTTTCTTAAGCTCTCCTCATTTTTTAAAAAATTCTTTCTTCTTTTTGTTCCTCTGCATAGGTGTTTTTTTATTACCTTGTCTTCGAAATCACTGATTGGATCCTCTGCTTCATCTAATCTACTATTCATTCCGTCCAGTGTATTATTTATTTTAGATATTCTTTATTTCTTACTGGTCCTTTTATGTGGTTTCTATGTCTTTTTTCATGCCGTTGAGTATCCTTATAATCATTAATCTAAACTCTTTATCTGATAAATTGCTTTTCTCCATTTTGTCTAGTTCTTCTGGAGAATTTTCTTGTTCTTTCATATGTGGTCTGTTTTTTTTGTCTTCCCATTTTGGCTGCTTCTTTGTGTTTTCCTCCTTAGTTGTTAAACCGATCAGTGATATAGCCTCAAGCTGTAATCAGTGGCTTGACTTAAGCACCACAGGGCAGGGCAAAGTAATTCCTGTGGGCCAGGCTATTGCTTCCCCTCAGGCTGATATCTTTTGGAGAGGAGTGTTTTGTCTGAGAAAGATGGCTTCTGCAGTATGAGGGATGACTCAACACACGGTTCCTGGTGACTGGTCCTTCAGTTTTCTCCCAAGAGCCAACAAACCCAGACTCTCTTCAAGTGTCTCTAGTCCACTCTGCCTTCCCTCTGCTGAAGCCCAGGATAAGTGGCTACAAACAAAATTTTGTACATTGGCCCTTTAAGAGGCTCTCTGCATCTCCTGCCATCTCCCTCTAAAAGACAGAAACCCTACTGCTTTTCACAGCTAGATGTTTTGAGGTTCCTTTCTGGCTCTGGTGTTGTAGGCTGGAGAGCCCAACTTTTGGTTTAGACTCCACACTTCTCAGAGAGAATGCCCTAGCCACTGAAATAGCCCCTCGAATTCCAGCTGCTGCCTGTGGGAAGCCAGCTAGCCCTCTTACACTGCCTCTGAACTCCCTACCAGTCTCATTGTGGTGAAATGGCTTCTTCTCTCTGGCCATGGTTATAAGGCTCCTCTCGGGCTAATGTTTAGTGGGTTATTCAGGAAGATTTTTCTACAGTTTAGTTGTAATTCTAAACTGGTTCTCAGAGGGGGTTAGTGTAGCTTCCACTTATTCATCCAACATCTTGAATCTCCCTCAGCTACTTTTATATAGAGAGAGAGCTAGTCACATTTTCTCTTTCATCCTGAATGAGCATTAGCACTTCTTGTCTTTCACTGGATTTTTTTTTTTTTCATTTTATCCATGTTGTAGAATTTATTAGGATAAAGTTATTAATAATATTTAATATTATCATTTTAATATCTGTAATTATTCCATAGTCAGTATTATTAATTTGTATACTCTTTTTCTTTGTTTAGTCTGACTAGAGGTGTACGGAAAAATTTTTTTGGTCTTATGAAATTACCCACTTTTGCTTTTATTTATTTTCTCTATTTTTGTTCTATTTTCTAATTAGTTAATCTCTGTTCTGATCTTTATTATTTCTTGTTTCTTCTTTGTATGATTTTAATTTGCTGTTATTGCCTCTAGTTTCTTAGGGTGGAAATTTTGATCATTGATTTGAGACTTGCTTTTTTTTAAGTATAGGCCTATGGTTGCTATAAATTTCCCTCTAACTGCTGCTTTAGTTGAATCCCACAAATTTTAGTATGTTGTTTTTCATTTTCATTTAGTTCAAAATACTTCTTAATCTGCTTTCCTTTTGTAAAAGTATATTTTATTGATTATGCTATTAAAGTTGTCCCATTTTTTTCTTCCCTTTATCCCCCTCCACCCTGCACCCCCCTCCCTGCAGCATTCTCACCGCCCCCCCTTAGTTCATGTCTATGGATCATACATATAAGCTCTTTGGCTCCTCCATTTCCTATACTATTCTTAACCTCCTCCTTTCTATTTATGCTTACCAATTATGCTTCTTATTTCCTGTACCTTTCTCCCCCATTCTTCCCCCCCCCCCACTGACAACTCTCTATGTGATCTTCATTTCTGTGATTCTGTTCCTGTTCTAGTTGTTTGCTTAGTTTGTTTTTGTTTTTAGGTTCAGTTGTTGAGAGCTATGAGTTCATTGTCATTAATTCCTTTTTTCATTTTGTCTTTGACCCATGGTTTATTTTTATTTATTTATTTTTAGGGAGAGGGGAAGGGAAGGAGAAATAGAGGAAACAAACATTAATGTGCAAAAGAAACATCAATTAGTTGCCTTTCTCATGCCCCTAAGCAGGGACCTGGACCACAATCAGGGTGTGTGCCCTAACAAGGAATTGAACTGGTAACACTTTGCTTTGCAGCATGACACCCAACCCACTGAGCAAGGCTTGTTAGGGCTAAGCCATGGGTTATTTAGAAGAATGTTATTTCATTTACATATATTTGAAGACTTCCCAGATCTATTTCTGTTGTTTTCTACTATAATAATTCATTGGAAATGGAACATATTTTGTATGTTTTAATTTCTTTGAAACATTTGAGGCTTTTTTTTAATGGCTTAGAATATAGTGTATCTTGTGATCTATCCCTGTACACTTCAAAAGAATTTGTATTTTGCTGTTTGAGGGTAAAGTGTTCTGTAACTCTTAATTAGATCAATTGGATTTATAGAGTTTTTCAGATCTTTTATATTCTAACTTTTTGTCTATTTGTTCTATCAATTATTGAGAAAATGGCATCAAAACCTTTGAGTGCTCTTTTTGTATAGCTTTATTCCCTTCAATACATTATCTTCCCAACTCCAGTTCCTTTGGTCTTCTTGGATTCTCTGCTCTATCTCCTTAACTCTTGGATTACCCTGCCCTCTGCTTGGTTTTCCTGTCCATGCTTGGAAACTCTCAAGCTAGTGCAACTGTAGAGTTTTGTTATTTGTTACCTAGCTCTTTGATATTGCTGGTGTTTTTTGCCTAATGCTCGATATTTTGAAAACTGATATTTCATATATTTTATCAGTTTTTTGGTTGTTTTAGGCAGGATGCCAAAACCAGTTACTGTTATTTCTCTTTAACTGGAAGCGGACATCTTGTATGTCATTTGTTTGTTTGTTTCTGTATGCCTTATTATAGTGGCTAAGATACTCAATATAAGCACAATGTTATATAGAGAAGGCAATTGTGCCTATTTTTACTTCATTCCCAATATATGAGGAGAAATATTTCATATTTCACCATTAGGTATCGTGTTTGCTGTAGGATTTTCACAGGTGACTTTTTGGAGGTTGAGAAATTTCTCTATTTTTGGTATGTGGTAAGTTATTAATTTTTCATAAATGGCTGTTGAATTTTTTCAAATACATTTTCCTGCCTCTGTTAATTGTTTTTCTCATTTAATCTGATATTTTGGTGAATTAAATGTATTAATTTTCAAATGATAAACCAATTTTGCATTTATGATGTATTATCTTTTTTTATCTATTCCAGATTCACTTTGCTAATATTTTGTTAATGGCTCTTGCAACTATGTTTTTGGGAAATATTGGTCTGTAGTTTTCTTTTCTTCTACAGTCTTGAATGGTTTTCTGTATCAGTTATTCTGCCATGTAAAATTAGTTAGAAAGTCTTTCCTCTTGTGTTTTCTGAAGGTGTCTTATAGCATTGGTTTAATTATTTCTTCATTAAATATTTATTCAAATTTACTGTGAAATCAATGGGTTTGAGGATATTCTTTATGGGAAAGCTTTTAATTACAAATTCAATTTTTTAAATAAATAACATTTCAAATTTTCAATTTTATCTTGGGTTTATTAATAATTTGTGCCTTTTAAACAATGTCCCATTTATCTAAGTTGTTTATTAGCATACACTTATTTATAATTTTCTATTATTTTCTTTTCAGTGTCTGTAAGATCTATGGTGTTGTTCTTTCTTTCATTACTTATATTGGTAATTTGTATTTTCTCTTTTTTTCCCTCTAATTGGTCTAGCTAAAGGTTTGTCAATTGCATGGATCTTTTAAAAGAACCAGTTTTTTGTTTCATTGATTTTCTTCTGTTGTTCATTCATTTCCTATTATTGGTTTCTATTCTTATCTTTAATATTTCCTTCCTTCTACCCACGAGGGGTTTAATTTGCTTATCTCCCACTCCTCTTTATTCCCTCAGCTAGAAACTGAAAAAATCTGAGACATGTCTTCTTTACAAATATACACAAAAAGGTATAGATTTCCACCACTTAAGCACTATTCCACAGTTTGTAAAAGCCAAGTTTATTGAGGTGTCATTTATGCATAACAAAACTGATACTTTTTTGTGCACAGTTTATGAGTTTTTCAAATTTATATGGTCATGTAACACTACCTAATCAATATATAGAATGTTTCTATCATCTCAAATAGTCTCCTTATGCTTATTTATAGTTAACCCTCTACCTTTATCCCCAGTCCCTGAAAACTACTGATCTGTTTTCTGTCCCTCTAATTTTGCCTTTTCCAGAATGTTTTTGCAGTATAGCCATAGAGCAAACACCTTTTTGTGGCTATTTTCTTTCACTTAGCATGATGCCTTTAAATTCTCCCATTTTGATATATGTATGAATATTTCCTTTTTACTTCTGAGGAATCTTGTATTGTATAAATATACCACAATTTATTTATGCATTGACTAGTTGATGGACATTTGTATTGTTTCTGGGTTTTGGTGATTATAAATAAAGTTGTTGTAAACATTCAGGTTAAAGTTTTTATGTGAACTATAATTTCTAATTTACTTGAGTAAATATCTGGATGTAAAATTGCTGGCTTATATGGTGAACTTAAAGCAGAAATGCAAACTATTTTCCAAAGTGGTTATACCATTTTGGATTTCTACCACCAAGATATGAGAGATTCAGTTACTCCATAGCCTCAATAGCACTTGATATTGACAGATTTTATTCTTTTTAAAAATTTAGCCACCCTCATTAAAAACTGTATCTCTTTGTGGTTTTTATTTGCTTTTCCCTAATGTTAGGCAAATGTTCAGGTGTTATTTGCCATCCATATATCCCCTTTGGTGCAGTGTCTGCTTAAATATTTTCTAATTTTTTACTGAGTTATTTAGTTTCTTAAAATTGAGCTATAAGAAATTGTTATATATTTTGTTTATGAGAATTTTCTCTCAGTCCACAGGCTTTTTATTTTATCTAACTTAATATCTATTTAAAAGCAAATATCTTTAATTTTGATGAAGTCTGATTTACCAAATGTTTTGTTATAATTTATGCTTTTTGTGCTCTAAGAAATATTTACCTAGCCCAAGGTCACAAATATTCTTATGTATTTTTTCTTGAAGTTTTATAGTTTAGATTTTATATTTAGAAATATGATAAATTGATGAATTCAACTTAATTTTTATATATGGTATGAAGTGTAGATTAAGGCTTTTTGGGTTTTGTTTGTGTTTTGCATATACATGTCCAATCATTTCAGCACCATTTGTTGAAAAAACTATCCTCGTTCCATTGAATGGCATTGGCACTTTGTTTAAAATCAGTTGACCGTATAGTTATGGGTCTATTTCTGTATTGTCCAACCCAACTCACTAATCTATATGTTTATTCTTTTGCCAGTACCACATGTTCTTGATTACTGTAGCTCTTTATAGTAAGTCTTATAATGAATATTTGTTCTTTCTCAAAATTGTTTTGGTTACTCTAAGTATATTATTTATCCATAGCTGCATGACAACTTACCCAAAACTTAGAGTCTTAAAACAACAAACATTTATTATCTCACAATTTCTCTAAGTCAGGAATTCGGAACAGCATGGTTGGGGTTTTCTGGATAAAGATCTCTCATAAGATTGTGGTCAAAATGCTAGCCAGAGCTACAGTCATCTGAAGGCTTGACTAAATAGAAGATTCATTACCAAATTCATATACATGGCAGTTGGCCAGAGGCTTCAGTGTCTTACTGCATGGAGTTCTTTGAAGGTGTTCTCTGCTCACTTATGGCAAGCTGGCTTCCCCCAATGTGAGTAGTGAGTGGAGACAGAGATGAGACGAGAGAAAGAGAGAGAGAGAGAGAGAGAGAGAGAGAAGGGGTAGTGGATGGAGAATGTGACACATTGTCAATTTCTAACCTACTCTCAGAAGTGACATACCATTTTCTGCCATAGTCTATTGGTTACACAAACTAACATAAATACCAGGATCATAGGGGTCAGCTTGGGAGCTAGTTGCAACACTAGGTCTTTTACCTGTCTATTTAAACTTCAGAATCAACTTGTTGATTTCTGAAGAAGAAGGAGGAAGAGGAGGTGGAGGAGGATGAAGAGGCAGCTGTGGGCTGTGGTGGTTTTAACTGCGATTCTATTGAATCTATAGATCAATTTGGGAAGAACTGATATGTTTACAATTATGAATCTTCTAATCCATGAACACAATATCTCTCCATTTATTATTCAGGTCTTTTTGATTCTTCTCATCAATGTTTTGTAGTTTTCAGCATAATAAACCATATATATATATATATGATTTACTCCTTATGATAATTTCATTTTTCCTGCTAGGATTGTATACGGTACTCCATTTATAGGTTTGACCTTCTAATTGTTCATTGCCAGGATATAGAATAGAACTGATTTTTTAAAACTTGTATATCTCAAAAACTTAATGTCACTGATTAATTCTAAATGGTTTTGTTTTGTTTTGTTTTTGTAGATTCCTTAGGATTTTCTACATAGGCAATCATGCTTTCTAGGAATTACAAGAGTTTCACTTCTTCCCTTCTAATCTGTATGTTTTCTTTTCTTTTCTTTGCTTTATTGAACTGATAAAGAGCTCCAGTACAATGTTTAATAAGGGTGGTAAAAGCAGACTTCCTTGTCTTTTCCATTATCTTTGCTATATGGGTTTGTCATAGTTTTCTTATATCACTTTGAGGACCTTCCTTTTTGTTGCTAGTTTGCTGAGTTTTTATCATAAATGGATGTTGGATTTTGTCAAATATTTTTTATACATAAACATGATGAAATGTTTTTCTTTCTTAATCTATTGAATGGTAAACTGCATTAATTAGTCTGTGAATGCTATACCAATATTGTACACTGGGATAAACCCTGCTTGGTCAGATGTATTATCATTTTTATACATTGCTGGATAATTTGTTAATATTTCATTAAGGGGCACTTACATTCATGTTAATGAAGGACATGAACTGTTGTTTTCCTTTCTTATAATGTTTTTGTCTGCTTTTGGTATTAGGGAAATGCCTACCTGATAAAAAATTTTGGAAGATATTCTCTCTTTTTTCATTTTCTGAAAGAGTTTATGTAGAATTGTTGTTATTTTTTTCCCCTTAAATGTTTAGTTGAAGTCACCAAAGAAATTATTCTGGCTTTGCATTTTCTTCCTTGGGAATTTTATAAACACAAATCTTACTTTCTTAATAAATATAGAATTATTCATGTTTGTTTTTTCTTGAGTATAAGTTTGTTTTTTGTGGAATGTGTTAAATTCTTCTGTTTTCAAATTTATTGGCATAATATAGTTCAAATATTCCTTTTTATCTTTTTAATGTCTGTTGAATCTGCATGATATTTCCATGTAATATTCCTCATGCTGAAGTGTAGTTTGATATTAGTATAGATATTTCAGTTTTCATCAGTTGCTTCCATATACTTTTTATTCTTGAACACTAACTTATCTGTGTTTTTATACTTAATTGCATTTCTTGTAACCAATTATAATTGGATCATGCTTTTTATCCAGTCTTAGAATTTTAATTAGAGTATTTAAACCATTTGTTTTATTATATTTTACTTTTTAATTTATTTTTTATTGTTGTTCAATTACAGTTGTCCCTATTTTCCCCTCATTACTCACTCCCACCCTGCCCAACCCCACCTCCCACATTCAATCCTCCTAACCTCTCCTCTTTGATTTTGCCCATGGGTCCTTTATATGTGTCCCTGCACAATTCTTCCCTTTCTTTCTCCCATTATCCCCTTCCCCTCTGGTTCTATCAGTTTGTTCTCTAATATATTTATTACATGGTTGAGTCTAGATTTACCATGTTGCTATTTGTTTTCAATGTCCATCTGTTCTTTGTGATTTCTTCAATGACTTGGGACTTTAAGAAATATTTATTTTTGACTGAGTACTTTTTATGATTCCATCATTTCTCCTACTTTGTTTAATGGTTACAACATATATCTTTCACTTATCACAATCTACCTACAGTAGTAGTATTCAATTACTTCACATATAAGTAAGAATCTTAAATCATTGAGTATGTATAACTAAGAATCCCATTTCTCTCCTTTCATTCTTTATGCTTTGGACATATATTTTAATTTTGTTATAAACCCAAAAATAAACTATTATTTTTCTGTAAACAATGAATAATCTTAAAGGAGTAAAATATATGTTATATTTACCTTCATACTTACTAGTTCTGATAATCTACATTGCTTTATGTAAATGAATTTCCATTTGCTGTCAATATTCTTCTGGGTCCATTTCTCCTGACTAAATTTCTCCTTTCATTTATGAGCTAAACTGTCATGCTTATTCACATGTGTTCTACTAGTTTTTAATTAGATACTGGAAATAGTGAATTTTACATTGTTGGGTGCTGAATTTTTTGTATTCCTTTTTAAAATATTGGTTTTTATTTTGATAGGCAATTAAGTTATCTGTGGATTGGTTTGGCCTTTTCAAGGTTTGTTATTCAGGGTTTTGGTGGAGAAGTGAGCAGATCCTAGTGCAGACTCAACTCATTCCCAGCCCTGAGTGTGTTCTGTAAATTGTTCTTGGCTCATAGTTCCCAGTGACTGTTCTTTCCCCAGATACTATTCTTTGTCCAGTCTTGTAGAGTTTCACCCTGTACATGTGGAGTGCGGTTTTCAGCCAATTGCTCAGGAGGATTTCTGTGCCTATTTCTGGAGCTTGTGTACAAGTGTCCCTCTTCAGTGCTCTGCTTCACATGTTCATGCCTCCTTAGTCTTACTGGACTCTGCTATCTAACTTCTCAGCTCAGTGAAACCATCAGGCTGTTTTGGTTCCCTTCTCCACTGCCCAAAAATTGCTTTAGTGCAGAAAGCCAGGGCAATTGTAGGGTCCACTTGGTTTATTTTCTTTCTCTCAGAGATGATAGTCCTTCCTGCCTCTTGTTCAAGGTCTAGAAAATGTTGTTTTCAAGTTGTTGACCTTGGAAAGCCAAGTCTGGACTCTGTTACTCTTTCTCAGCCGGAAAAGAAATTGTTAGATTGTAGGTTCATATTCTACTGTACTAGGCTCATTGTCAAATTATTTTCAATCTGCACTCCCCTGGGAATATTTGAGTTCCTTCATCCATTACCAGCATTTATTTTTGTGTATTGAATAGGTGTCAAGTGACTTCTGATTTTTTAAGTTTGCTTTTTCTGATTATTAATGAAAATAAGAACCTTCATTTTCATGCTTTTTGAATATAATTTTCCCATGTTTATATGCTTTGACAATGGGGCCATACATCTTTTTTATCTGATGCAGTCTCAAGGTATACTTAAGGTTCATATACAGCAATTACACATAGAATATTTATTGTGCTTATTGATATTTGAATTTAATTGTACTTTTTCATTGTTTTGTTTTTCCCCAGACTTTCTTGCTCTCTCTTGCTTTTCATGTAATTGACTGCATTTCTTTTTAATTTCATTATTTTATGCACTATATTTCTATTTTTGTGTGTGTGATTAGCTTTAAATTTTTAACATGCCTGCTGACAGATCTAAAGTTAATCAATATTTCTACCTTTATCCTGAACAAAACAGGAAACTTTAAATATTTTAACTCTCAATGATTTTGCCCCAACTATTTTACTTGATATTGTAATCCACTATTTTATTTCCCACCTTGTTCTATAAACACCAGATCAGGTATTTTATTATTATTATTCCATGTAGTAAATTTTTTCTTATGTTATCCACATGTTTATCAGTTTGTTTATTTACCATTACTGTTTACATCTCATTCTTTCCTTCTGGGTTCGATTCTATAATTTTTTTTTCAGTGTGATTCAGACATGTATCATTTTTTATGTTTACTTTTCTAAACACATTTCATTCACAGTTTGAATGATAGTTTAGATCAGTATGGATTTGGGGGTTAGTAATTATTTTTCCTCAGCATTTTGAAGACATATTCTATTATCCTCTGACTTAAATACTGTTATTGAGATATCTATTGTCCAGTAACTGTTGTTTCTGTAGTAAACTCTCTTCTGTTTTGTCTTTGAACTCTGTATTCAGCACTTTCACTATGATGTACTCAGTTACAGATCAATTTTTACTTATTTTTCTCAGCCATTATGCTTTTTAAATATGATTTATCAAGTTTGTCATGAATTTTGGACAACTTTCTTATGCGTATCCTCTCAGTTGTTCCTTCTGGAATTCCTATCAGACATTTATTGTGGGTTTTTCATTCTGTTTTTCTACATTTTTATTTTTTATATTTTCCATCTTTTTCTTGCATCATGTTCTAACTTGGTTAAACTCTCCTGATCTACTTTTTTATTCATTTAATGTCTTTTCCCCAGATTTCAACATATTTCCATTAAGCTTTTTAGTTTCAAAGACTACATTTTCATTTCTATTAGGTTCATTTTAAAACCTGCTTGTTATGTTTTCATAGGTCTTTATGCATGTTTTAGAACCTATATTATTTATTAAATTAGTGATTTTTTTACTCATTTTAAATATACTTATTTTATATTACTTTTACTGATATTCTGTTACATTTCTGATTCTCAAATTTCCCTGTTAATCCAACAATTTCATATATATATATATGAAATTGTTGTTCAAGTATGATTGTCTCCTGCCACCACTTTCCCCACCCCACCCACCCCCACCTCCCACCCTCAATCCTACCCACTTTTGGCTTTATCCATGGGTGATTTTTACATGTTCTTTTACAACCCTTCCCCTTCTTTCCCCCATTATCTGCCTTCCCCCTCTCTCCTCCCCTCTGGTTACTGTCAGTTCTTTATTTAAATGTCTCTGGTTATATTTTGCTTGCTTGTTTGTTCTGTTGATTAGGTTCCACTTACAGGTGAGGTCACATGGTATTTGTCTTTCACTGCCCGGTGATTTCACTTAGCATAATGCTCTCCAGTTCCATCCATGCCGTCACAAGGGGTAGGAGCTCCTTCTTTCTTTCTGCTGCTTAGTATTCCATTGTGTAAAGGTACCATAGTTTTTTTGATCCACTCATTTACTGATAGGCACTTAAGTTGCTCCCAGCACTTGGCTATTGTAAATTGTGCTTCTATGAACACTGGAGTGCATAGGTGTTTTTGAACTGTTGCTTCAGGATTCTGAGGTTACAATCTCAGCAGTAGAATTGCTGGGTCAAGATGTAGTTCCTTTTTTAATTTTTTGAGGAAATTTCATACTCTTATCCACAGAAGAGTATGTGGAGAAATGTCTAGCATTTTTTTGTGTCTTCCTCTGAGTTCCTTAGGTCTTGCTTTCTTCTTTCATTGTTTCCTTCCTTATTACTTGAGAGTTCAATAGTGCATTTACAAGAATTTTTTTTTGTCATGTAACTCAAACATTTATAGACACTTTTAGTGGGAAGATTTTCAGGTTATAATGATATACCATGTTTCCAAAGCAGTAAGTCTTAGTTTTCTGCTCTTAATGACCATAATTCTCATCATGTAAGTAATCAGATGAAAACAAAAAGTGCTACTTTGTCTTAGCTTGGTCATTTCTATGTTTGCAAACTTTAAAACTTGGTGACAACTACCTCCATTGACCTCTAATTTTATTTTTAGCAAAGTTGTTTTGGTCGTGGGTATCAAAAACAAACAAAAAAGTGCTTCATCTTGGGATTATTTCAAGGATATGGGGGCATCTCCAGGACATAGAGGAGAAAAAGCAGCTGAGCTTCAGGATGAACCAGAAAGCTGTCAAGTGCCCAAGAAGGGGCTCACTCTGGATATCTGGACTCACCTCTCTGTGCACATCTGCCTTACTCATCTCTATCTTCTTTCAGGTTGGCTTTCCTTGCTTTACCTGCATTAGTTCACTGATTGCCCAGGTCACCATTTTACTGTTCCTCTGTTCAAGGGACCAGCTTGGATTGAAACTAGTCTCTTTGTCTCCTTTCTCTGCTCCTCAAGGAGATGATCAGAACAGCCCTGCTAAGCCATGAGTCTACATTGGTCCTCTCACCTATGGATAAGGGAGCAGAACCACATAATATAAACAGTTTCTGAACCACATTGCTGTGCTAGGCAGTAGTCAAAAAATAAGGCGACCATGAACTGGGAAGACAATTCCAAAAGATAGTTACTACACTTCTAAGCAGGAATGTTATTATGGGATGACTTGTAAGTTGATATGAGAACAACAATAAAGAAAGGGCAGAAAGGAGTCTTAGCAGATGCTCTAAGCCTCAAATTATAATGATCATTTCCTCATGAGAGGAAGGACAATGATCTAGAAATGGAAATGGGGAAATAGCAGAAAGGCCCTACTTTGTCTAGATGAGCAGAGTGAAGAATAAGATCCTCCCATTGAGAGTTCTACAAAGGAAGTAATAACCTCTGGGGGATCTGGGTTTTTATTACAGCCAGAAGATAGAGCATTGGTAATAAAATTGAGCATATATGATTTTTTTTTTTTACAATGCAGTAGGTCTGGATGGGTTACAGGGAAAAGATTGGGGAAAAGTAAATAGTGAGAACTCAACTGGCAGATGAGGGAGGGAGATACAGAGCAGTATGGGGAGTATTTCCAGGTACATATGAACTAAGACTAACTGATGAGGCAGGAATGGGTGTAACTCTGGTGAGAGCTATCTCCCTGCTGGGTCTGAGCAAAGCATTCAGAAGTCATTGGGTTTCATTGGGTTTTGAATATACATATCTTGTCTGTCATATCCACTTTTCTTTTTCCTGTTTTATTCTGTTTTATTTAACCCATCCTTTATGATCTGGCTCGAATTCCATTTTATTTCTGAGTCCTTCCTGGAGCACTCTAATCTGCAGTGACCTCTCCTGCCTCCTGTGGTCCTCCTGGCCCACGCCATTTACTTGGTAACAACCTATGAATCTTGTGCTCTTGTCTTGAGACTGCTGTCTATCTCCTATCATTTAACCATCATTTAACTATCTATGGTTTATGTTATTTTTTACCAATAAGACTGGAAGTTCCATAAGGAAGGATTGCATCTTACACTTTTTATTTTCTGGACCATGGTAGATAGTGACCCTCACATAGTGTGTGTGTGAGGGCCACTATCCACACACAGACTAGCTGGGTATGTTTATCACACTTGGCACATTCTGTGACATTCATTTTGCCTAATCATAAAGTAGAGATATAACATCCACTCTCCATTCGCCTATTCTGTGTCTCAGTAGATATTTCTTGAACACTGACTCTGTGTAAGGGTAAGTTTGTGGAGTGAAAGCTCATTAACAGGGTCACTAGAAGCATTAAATTAGTTAATAGATGTGAAAAATTCCATGAAAGGCAGGAAGCATTTATAAAGGAAAGGTGCTATTTAAACATTCACATTTAGACACTGGAACATTAACTAAAATTATTTTATAACCTACCTCCTGAGTTCTTATAGCACTCTGGGCATACAGTACTTATATTATAGCACTAATCATATTGTATTATAGTTCTGTGTGTATGTTTCCATTTCTGTCCCAGACTGTGAGCTTCAACATTGAATCCCCAGCATCAGTAAAGTGCCTACCACATGATAGGTCTCAGTAAATATTTTTAATAAATTAATAAGTAGAAGAAAATCATCATCCCAGGGTTCTCAGCCTATAAACAATGTGCTCAGACAATAAGTATATTGACATGAATTCTGTCCTAAGAATCTGTGGAGTTACAAATGGAAAATAAAACATAGATTTTGCCCCAGAGGAACTTATGAATGGAATGGAGAAACAGAACACAGGCATGTGAAAATGCCTGAAGATGATTTGTCAAATTACCTAAGAGCAGCTCTATTTTTTTCATTTTTATTATTGACACTATTACAGACATCCCAGTTTTCAACGCCCCCTCCTTTGCCCACTTCTACCTGGTCCCTGCCACCTTCCCTCTGGCCATCACCACACTGCTGTCTGTGTCCATGAGTTATACATGCATGTTCTTTGGCTAATCCCTTCACCTTCTTTCATCTAGTACCCCCCCTCCCTTCTGATAGCTGTCAGTCTATTTCATGTATCCATGCCTCTGTTTCTATTTTGTTCAGCAGTTTATTTTGTTCATTAGATTCCACACATAAGTGAGATCTTATGGTATTTGTCTTACTCTGACTGGCTTATTTCACTTAGCCTAACGATCTCCAGATCCATCCATGCTGTCACAAAAGGTAAGATTTCCTTCTTTTTTATGTCCGCATAGGAAAAAAAGCAGTAGTATTTTAAACTGTGGCACAGGCATTGATGGATTTCAGAAGAAAAATAACAGATAAAGTTAATCAGAGAGACTTTTGGAGTAACAGGAAATTATATATGGAGTTATTGGCAATATGAACACAATTCACATAGTCTGCCACTTTATGGATGGAGGACATGAGTTGATTACTGACAGTGTGCAAGGGTATCTGAGAGCTCTGAAAGCCACAGTGCTTGTGGGAGATGCTCTGTCTCTCCATTGGAGACGTGTGTGTACACATACGCACACACATGCACCTCTATGGTCACAGGGGTGGAGTGATGGGCTTGAAGTGCTTCCTCTCTCTAGAGAGAAATCCTCTCTCCTCAAGAGCTTCTTTTTTCACTTTCATGTCGACCCTTTGAAGGTAGCAGCTCTGCACTCTCAAGAGCTCTCTTCCAGGACTGGACCTGCTCAGCAAGTGCCCCATGTCTAGGATGTAACACACAACTCATTCAATTATGATTCCTAGTTCAATCACTTTGATCATCTTAGGAACAGTTAATCTGAGCCTGTGGCAAAGGGCAGAGCCAGGGTGACAACAGTTTATCTCTCTCAAATTTAGAAATAGGAAGCATACACCCCTGCTGCTGGGGTGATTGTGTGGGATGGGATGAACAGAAGACTTACTGCCTAGCTAACAGGCATACCCCACTAAACAACATGCAGAAATGTGGCCTCAGAGCTCATTCTACAGTAAGTATTCTATCTTCATTGATTCAACTAACATTTGTTGTGCCACTATGATATGCTAGTTTTTATTCTAGGTACCAGGAGTCAAGCTGTGAACAAGAGGGAAAAGTTTACTAGTTTCATGGAGATTACATTTAAGAGAAAAAAAATCAACAAGTTAATTTTATACAAGATAATATATAAATACTATTAATCAACAAAACAAACAAGCAAGCAAAATATAACCAGGGACATTGTAATAACAAACTGACAGTAACCATAGGGGAGGAAGGAAGCGGGTAATGGGGGAAAGCAGGGGAGAGGTCCAAGAAACATATATAAAGGACATATGGACAAAGCCAAAAAGATGTAAGATCAAGGGTGGGAAGTGGGGATGGGTGGGGTGGCAGGGAGTGGTGGTGGGGAAATGGAGACAACTGTATGTGAACAACAATAAAAAAATAAATAAATAATAAAAATAAAAAAGAAAAAAAAAGAAAAACAGTGAAGTTCTGGAGAGGGGTCAGGGAAGAGCTCACTGAAGGTTCAAGATTTGACCCAAGAGCTGAAGAATAAGGGGAATTAGCCACAGAAAGAACTAAGAACCGGGTATTCCAGGCAAAGGGAATGGCAAGTGCAAAGTGCTGCAGCAGGAGCACAATTGGAGACTCCAGGATGCACTCACGTGCTTACATACACATGCACATCCTGGCCTAGTATAAGGAATCATAACGTCAGAAAGAATCAAGGCAAGACAGCAAAGACCAGATCACACAGGCTTAATAAGCTATAGTAATACATTGGGATTTTATTCTGAGCACAATGGGAAGCCACTAAACCACTTGAAAGCAGGGAAAAGAGGCAATCCCCAGAGAAAAGGCTTCACACTTAGCATGTGTCATGGGAGGCACATCTGCTGTGGAAGGTCTTAGGAGTGGTGAAACTCCATTTGACCCTAAACTTTTTCATCTCTTCTGAAACATAGAGCTTGGCCATGTGGACAGATTGTCTTCCATCCTCAAGATTGCCTTAACATATGCCACACTAGGCCCTGGCCAAGTGGTACCTTCTATATAGCAAAAGATTGCAGGTTCAATTCCTGGTCAGGGTACATACCTAGGTGGTAGGTTTGATCCCTGTTTGGGCCACATAAGGGAAGCATCTGATCCATCAATGATGTTTTTCTCTCACATCAATGGTTTTTTCTCTCTTTCTGTCTCCTTTCCTCTTTCTCTCTAAAACCAATAAATGCATCCTCAGGTGAGGATTTTAAAAAAGAAAAAGAAAAAATATGTCACACTGGAAAGCTGAGAAAGTTGAAGGTGCCTTAAACACCCAGGTCAATGAGAGGGTGGAGGACCATTCAAAACTCTTTATCTCACAGGAGCCACCAAAAATCATTGAGGCCATCTCAGAACTATTCCAAACATGTCAATGCCTCTTCTACATTGAAATAGTTCCTAAGAAGCATCCTGCTTTGTAAATATATTCTATTGTTTTTCTTTCTGAGAGTTTTCCATTAGTTTAAACCCTTCACTCTATGACTTAGTTCAACTTTTCCCCCTACAAACATAGAATGCTTCATTGAGAAGGCACCTTAGAGAATATCTAATCTAACCTAATCTAATCTGCTGGGTACATAAATAGGCAAACTGAGATTCAGAGGGGGGAATTGGAGTGATAAAAATCATTAAGTCCAGGTCTTTGGGGTTCAGTTTTATCTCCTTCCTGTATACTTGCTTAGTGTGAAGAAGGACAAATTAGGTGAATTAGGCCAGAACTTTGATACATAAAAAGATCCCTCCATTAAACAGCCAATTCAAAGTTGAAAGACTGGAAAGTGAAAATGGAATGCTGGTGATTCACTGGCTAGTTCCTCAAGTTCCAGAACCTATAACTCAGGATCTACAAAGTATTTGGGAAGAGCGATCACAAGGGCTGAAAATCTCAGCACTGTTTTCAAATCTGCAGAAGGTTTCAGATAAAATTCTCCAGGGGTAGGGGCAGGGGAAGGGGGTTAATAGCAAGTGCTTGCTCTTAATTCACTGGGAACAGAGAAGATGGGTGTGCAGGGCAGAGGTGGGCCAGCTGTCTTTGACGGGTGAAGGGGACGGGCTCTGGTAATCCAATATCCTCTTGGCTCCACTCATTGCTCTAGTCCAAATCCATCACTGCAAATGAACCAGGTGACAGGATTAAATATCCCCTAATTGCAGTCCCCTGGGAGGGGCTGTGCCAGCTGTCTCTTCCACATGCCTAGCCCAGCAGATAGGAGATCAGATATCAAAGGGTCACTCCTGATGGCCCAGAAGGCAGTCTGGGTCCTGGCCACCTGAGCTGAGTGGAAGGAGAAACAGAGGGCAGATTGGGTGCTCTAATGGGTCTGAAAAACATAATATTTAGTACCATCTGGTCCCTTGGTTTCTTCATAATAAGGTTTGTACTACTCCATAACTATTTCTTATTTGTCCTCCTTATTCACCAAGACAACTTTTGGGCTTGAGTTTCTTCTCCTTCTGCCCTTTGAAATTCACTGTTAGGAGAGGATTCCTGTCACTGAAAACCAGATATACTCAATGGTACACCAAAGCTGGCCTGCTCCAGCCCCAGCACTCTGAGCAAACCTGCTCCTCACTGAAACCTTTGAGGCAGGGATTTCTCATCTTTCCTTTCAGCACTCTGAGGAAAGAGATTCTACAGGTTAGCTTGTTGTGTATTCTAACATCTTGGGCTTAAATGAAGGGCGAGTCCTCCAAATCCACTGAGGCTAAGCAAGAGAAAATGGGACTTACATTAGGCTCAAGAAATGGCCTTGAGTGCTAAGGGAAGCTACTGGCCAGGGAGGCTGTCTGAGGGTTCTCATCTGATTGTACGGAGAATGCCCATAGCAAGAGAAGAGCAAGGTGACTTCTGACAGGCTTTTGGCCCTTTTCTTCTAAGAACTCTTCCTTTAGGAAGCTCTGCCACTGTCTCAACTCAAGACCACTGTCACTGAAATCAACTCCCATCCAAGGGTGCTGGGCAGTTCTGTGGGAATAAGATATATTTTTTTGTAGCTGAAATCATGATATTGCAAAATCAGCAGGAGCAAGCACAAGCCAAGAATATCTCTTCATCCAGAGATAGCAAGACCACAGGTAAAATGAAAGTTTGTACACCATGCCTCACTGGGGCATGGGCAAAAGCTAGAAACAGGCTTCAAAGGGGTCACTCAGGACCTACAATGAGAAGACTGCAAGAGGCTCTGGTGACCATTAAAACAACACAATTGCTGATAATGACAAGACCTCAAACAGAGGGGCTGGGACTCAGGTCAGTTGTCACTGGTGAAGCTAAAGAGCTGTGGGATCATCAACCCTTGGACTTAGAGGAGCGTCTAATGCTGTCTAAGTTCTAGCTAACTTTTTTTTTAATGTGTTTGTTCATTTATTTAACAAATACAAATTTTTTATAACAATTTACTGTTTTCAAATACATTTGTCTCTGCCTTCCCCCTACCACTTTCCCTTGCCCCCTCCCCCCTCTCTCCCTCAACCCTTCCCCTTTGGTTTTGTTCATGAGTCCTTGCTATCAAATACAAATTTTTAAAGGGTCTACTATGTTCCTAGAAATATGCTAAGAGCTACAAAAGTGATTTGCCCTCAGGGATCACATACCAGCTTGATTTAGGGTAGCCTCTGCCTGCTCTGAACTTGGGCTTGATAATTCATTAAATGGAAGTTGTGACATCTACCCTAAGTTCCACATAGGGTTGCTGAGAAGCTCACACAAGATTACAGAGGGAAAATTGCTCTGGAACAGCTCTCCTGCAGCTGTTATGAGTGAGCAGTATTTGGACTACTGCTTTTAGCTCTTGAGGACAATATGGCTAGGTCATCAGAGAGCTGCCTTACACCTCCATCCCTTTCTTCCTTTGCTTTCTCCTCCCCTTACCCAAACTCTAAACAGGGACTTAGTCCAGAGAGAACCATCCCGTGCTTGATGATAAAACGGGCAATGAGATTCATGGGGAGTCCTCTGGGTCCATAGACAGGAGATCTGCAGTCCAAGATGCCAAACAAACCAAGGTATTTTGGAGTGAGTTGGCAGGGGAGCTATAGGCTATGAACAAAGGACTTGGCGCATTTCTGCATCCCTGCAGTGGTCACACACCAGGTGAACATGTCAGTCTCTAGTTGTGTTCCAATTTTAGGAAACCCAAAAATCTGAAATGCCAACATAACTCTCCACCTAAAAACTACAGGTGATAGAGAAGGATGGTTTCTGGTAATGGTATTTTCTGGTTAATTGTGTGCTACCATGTAGGCCAGTGGGCTCAGATGTTGGAATTACCTGGAAAATTTGTCAAAATACAGACACCCAACTCCTTCCATAAGAAACTCTGATTTTAAAAGTTTAGGGTAAAGCCTTCAAAATGATTCTTTTTTTAAATATATATTTTATTGATTATGCTATTACAGTTGTCCCATTATTCCTTCCCCTTTATTCTCCTCCACTCAGCACCCCCTGTCCCATCTCATTCCTCCTCCCTTAGTTCATGTCCATGGGTCATACATATAAGTTCTTTGGCTTCTCCATTTCCTATACTATTCTTGACCTCCCATCTACTTTGTATCTATTAATTATGCTGCTTATTCCCTGTATCTTTTGCCCCATTCTCCTCCTCCCCTCCTCTCTGATCCCCATTTCTGTGATTCTGTTCCTGTTCTAGTTGTTTGCTTAGTTTTTTATTTTGTTTATGGTTTTAGGTTCAGTTGTTGATAGTTATGAGTTTGTTATCAATTTACCTTCATAGTTTCTGATCTTCATCTTTTTCTTAGATAGTCCATTTAACATTTCATATAATAAGGGCTTGGTGATGATGAACTCCTTTAACTTGACCTTATCTGGGAAGCTCTTTATCTGCCCTTCCATTCTAAATGATAGCTTTGCTGGATAGAGCAATCTTGGATGTAAGTCCTTGCTTTTCATGACTTTGAATACTTCTTTCCAGCCCCTTCTTGCCTGCAAGGTTTCTTTTGAGAACTCAGATGATAGTTTTATGAGAACTCCTTTGTAGGTAATTGTCTCCTTTTCTCTTGTTGCTTTTAAGGTTCTATCCTCATCTTTAATCTTGGGTAATGTAATTATGATGTGCCTTGGTGTGTGATTCTTAGGGTCCAACTTCTTTGGAAGTCTGTGAGCTTCCTGTAACTCCTGGAAGTATATTTCCTTCTCCAGATTAGGGAAGTTCTCCTTCAATATTTTTTCAAATAAGTTTTCAATTTCTTGCTCTTCCTCTTCTCCTTCTGGAACTCCCATGATTAAGATGTTGGGACATTTAAAGTTGTCTGAGAGGTTCCTAAGCTTCTCCTCATTTTTTTGAATTCTTCTTGCTTCATTCTGTTCTAGTTGAATGTTTATTTCTTCCTTGTCCCCCAAATCCTTGATTTGGGTCCTGGTTTCCTTCCCTTTATTGTCAGTTTGCTGTAAATTTTTCTTTATTTCACTTTGTATAGCCTTCACTTTTTTTAAAAATTAATTAATATACTTTTTCAAATACATTTGCCTCTGCCTACCCGCCACCACTTTTCTGAGCTCCCTCTGTCCCTCCATCCCTCCCTCAACTCTTCCCCCTTTGGTTTTGTCCATGAGTCCTTGCATATTTGTTCCTAGACTGTCCCCTTCCCTTCTTTTTCCCCTGCCCCCCTCCCTCCTTCTCTCTTGTCTCTGTTGGTTTCTTTTCCTTTCAGTGTTGCTGGTCTTATTTTCCTTGCATCTTTCTATTGTTGGTTAGGTTCCACTTACAGGTGAGATCATATGGTATTTGTCTTTCACCCCCTGGCTTATTTCGCTTAGCATAATGCTCTCCAGTTCCATCCATGCTGTCGCGAAGGGTAGTAGTTCTTTTTTTCTTACTGCTGTGTAGTATTCCATTGTGTAAATGTACCATAATTTTTTGATCCAATCATCTACTGATGGGCATTTAGGTTGCTTGCAACACTTGGCTATTGTAAATTGTGCTGCTATGAACATTGGGGTGCAAAGGTTCTTTTGAATTGGCGTTTTGGGATTCATAGGATATAGTCCCAGCAGGGGAATCACTGGATCAAAAGGCAGTTCCATTTTCAGCTTTTTGAGGAAATTCCACACTGCTTTCCACAGTGGCTGCACCAGTCTGCATTCCCACTAACAGTGGACTAGGGTTCCCTTTTCTCCACAGCCTCGCCAGCACCTGTTGTTTGTGGATCTGTTTATGATGGTCATTCTGACCGGTGTGAGGTGGTAACCTCATGGTGGTTTTAATCTGCATTTCTCTGATGGCTAGTGATCCTGAGCATCCTTTCAAATGCCTCTGGGCCCTCTGTATTTCCTCCTTGGAAAAGCGTCTGCCCAGGTCCTTTGCCCATTTTTGGATTGGATCATTTGTCTTCTTGGAGTGGAGTGGAGTGAGTTCTTTACATAACTTGGAGATCAAACCTCTATCTGACGTATCATTAGCAAATATATTTTCCCATATGGTTGGCTCCCTTTTCATTTTGCTGATGTTTTCTTTCACTGTGCAGAAGCTTCTTATTTTGATGAGGTCCCACTTGTTTATTCTTTCCTTTATGTCCCTTGCTTTAGGAGACATATCAGTGAAAAAATTGCTGCGTGGGATATCTGAGAGTCTCCTGCCAATGTTCTCCTCTAGGACTTTGATGGTGTTGCAATTTATATTTAATTCTTTTATCCATTTTGAGTTTATTTTTGTGTATGGTGTCAGCTGATGAGCCAATTTCAACTTTTTGCATGTAGTCATCCAGCTCTCCGAACACCATTTGTTGAAGAGGCTATTATTGCTCCATTTATGCTTCTGCCCCCTTTGTCAAATATTAGATGCCCATATAGACCTGGGCTTATTTCTGGGCTTTCTATTCTGTTTGACTGGTCTATGGGTCTGTTCTTGTGCCAGTACCAGATATTTCTGAGTATAGTGGCTTGGTAGTAGAGTTTGATGTCCGGTATTGTGATCCCTCCTACTTTGTTTTTCTTTCTCAAAATTTCTGCGGCTATTTGGGGTCGTTTATGGTTCCATATAAATTTTTGAAATGTCTGTTCTATTTCTGTGAAATATGTCATTTGTATCTTAATAGGGATTGCATGGAATCTATAAATTGCTTTGGGTAGTATGGACATTTTGAGGATATTAATTCTTCCAATCCATAAGCACGGTATATGCTTCCATTTATTTGTGTCTTCCTTAATTTCTTTTTTCAATATTCTATAGTTTTCTGCTTACGGGTCTTTTACCTTTTGGTTAAATTTATGCCTAGGTACTTTATTTTTCTTCTTGCTATATCGAATGGTATTTTTTTTCTGATTTCTTCTTCTTCTGTTTCATTGCTGGTTTACAAAAATGCCTTTGATTTCTGAATGTTGACTTTGTATCCTGCTGTTTTGCCAAATTCACTTATTAAGTTGAGTAGTTTTTTGGTAGAGTCCACGGGGATTTCTATGTACACAATCATGTCATCTACAAACAATGATAGCTTTACTTCCTCCTTTCCTATTTGGATACCTTTTATCTCTTTCTCTTGTCTGACTGCTGTGGCTATGACTTCCAATACGATGTTGAGAATACGGTGAGAGCGGACATCCTCGTCGTGTTCCCAATCTCAGTGGGAAAGCTTTTAGTTTTTCCACATTGAGTATGATGTTGGCTGTAGGTTTTTCATATATGGCCTTTATTATGTTGAGGAATGCCCCATTTATCCCCATTTTCCTGACTGTTTTGATCATAAATGGGTTCTGTACGTTATCGAATGCTTTCTCTGCATCTATCGAGATGATCATATGGTTTTTGTCTTTTCTTTTATTTATGTGATGTATTGCATTTACTGACTTGAGTATATTGAACCATCCCTGCATCCCTGGGATGAATCACACTTGACAATGGTGGATAATCTTTTTTTAATGTATTGGTGGATGCGGTTTGCCAGTATTTTGTTGAGGAATTTAGCATCTAAGTTTTTCAGCAAAATTAGCCTGAGGTTTCTTTCTTTGTAGGGTCTTTATCTGGCTTTGGGATTAGGGTGATGCTGGCCTCATAAAAAGAGTCTGGGAATCTTCCCTCCTCTTGGATTTTTTAAAAATTTTATTTATTTATTTTTTTAAATTAATTTATTTACTTTTTAAATACATTTGTCTCTGCCTTCCCCCCACCTCTTTCCCTTGCCCCCTCCCACCTTCCCTCCCTCAGCTCTTCCCCTTTGGTTTTGTCCATGAGTCCTTGCTATATGTTCCTTGACTTTCCTCTTCCCTTCCCTTTCCCTTTTTTAGAAAAGTATAATCTTCCAACACTAAAAATTTTATTTTAATTTATTTTTTCAAATACATTTGTCTCTGCCTACCCCCCACCACTTTCCCTTGCCACCTCCCTCCATACCTCCCTCAGCTCTTCCCCTTTGGTTTTGTCCATGAGTCCTTGCTATGTGTTCCTTGACTTTCCTCTTCCCTTCCTTCCCCCCCCTTCCCTCTTGTCTCTGTTAATTTCTTTTCCTTTCAGTGTTACTGGTCTTATTTTCCTTGCATCTTTGTATTGTTGGTTAGGTTCCACTTATAGGTGAGATCATATGGTATTTGTCTTTCGCTCCCTGGCTTATTTCGCTTAGCATAATGCTCCCCAGTTCCATCCATGCTGTTGCGAAGTTCAGTAGTTATTTTTTTTTCTGCTGCGTAGTATTCCATTGTGTATATGTACCATAACTTTTGGATCCAATCATCTACTGATGGGCATTTAGGTTGCTTCCATCACTTAGCTATTGTAAATTGTGCTGCTATGAACATTGGGGTCAAAGGAGGAGATACAGAGGGCCCAGAGGCATTTGAAAGGATGCTCAGCATCACTAGCCATCAGAGAAATGCAGATCAAAACCACCATGAGGTACCACCTCACACCGGTCAGAATGACCATCATAAACAGATCCACAAACAACAGGTGCTGGCGAGGCTGTGGAGAAAAGGGAACCCTAGTCCACTGTTGGTGGGAATGCAGACTGGTGCAGCCACTGTGGAAAGCAGTGTGGAATTTCCTCAAAAAGCTGAAAATGGAACTGCCTTTTGATCCAGTGATTCCCCTGCTGGGACTATACCCTAAGAATAACAAAACGCCAATACAAAAGTTCCTCTTGGATTTTTTTAAATAGTCTAAGAAGGACAGGGGTTAGCTCTTCCTTAAATGTTTTGTAAAATTCTCCTGGGAAACCGTCCGGCCCAGGGCTTTTGTGTGCTGGGACTTTTTTCATTACTGCTTCAATTTCCCCAGCTGTTATCAGTTTGTTCAAGCTTTCTGTTTCTTCCTCCTTCAGTGTTGGAAGATTATACTTTTCTAAAAATCTGTCCATTTCATCACGATTTTCAAATTTCTTGGCATATAATTGTTCATAGTCATTTCTGACAATCCTTTGTACTTCCGTGGTATCAGTTGTTATTTCTCCTCTTTCATTTCTGATATTATTAATTTGGGTCCTCTCCCTTTTTTTCTGGATGAGTCTGCTTAAAGGCTTGTCAATTTTATTTATCTTTTCAAAGAACCAGCTTCTGGATTGGTTGATCCTTTGAATTGTGCTTTTCGTCTCTACATCATTTAGTTCTGCTCTAATCTTGACTATATCCTTCCTTCTACTTGCTCAGGGATTTATTTGTTGTTGTTTCTCCAATTCTTGAAGTTGTAGTGTTAGGTCTTTTATTTGAAATGTTTCTATCTTTTTTAGGTAAGCCTGTATTGCTATGAACTTCCCTCTCAGGACCGCCTTTGCTGTGTCCCGCAGGTTTTGGACTGTTGTCTGTTCATTTTCATTTGTTTCCAGAAAGTTTTTGATTTCTTCTCTTATCTTCTTATTGACCCATTCATTGTTTAATAGTCTACTTTCAGTCTCCATGAGTTTGCAAGTTTTTGAAGTTTCTCTTTGAGGTTGATTTCCAGTTTCAAGCCCTGGTGGTCTGAGAAAAAGTTTGGTATTATTTCAACTTTCCTGACTATGCTGAGGTTTGCTTTGTGTCCTATCATGTGGTCTATCTTTGAAAAACTGCCATGAGCATTTGAAAAGAGTGTGTATTTTTCTTCTCTGGGATGTAAGGTTCTATATATGTCAGTTAAATCTATTTGATTCAGTGTGTCATTCAGCTGCACAATATGTTTATTAATGTTTTGTTTGGAAGATCTGTCCATTTTTGACAGTGGGGTGTTGAAATCCCCTACTATCAGTGGGTTGCTGTCTATATCTTTTTTGAAGTCATCCAAGAATTTCCTTATAAACTTGGGGGCTCCTATATTGGGAGCATATAAGTTTACAATGTTGATGTCTTCTTGATAGATTCTTCCTTTAAGTATTACAAAGTGCCCCTCTGGGTCTCTCTCTATGGCCTTTTTTTGAAATCTACTTTGTCTGATACAAGTACGGCAACCCCGGCCTTTTTCTCATGCCCATTTGCTTGGAATATATTTTTCCATCCCTTTACTTTCAATCTGTGTAGGTCTCTTGCTCTGAGGCGGGTCTCTTATAGGCAGCATATGTGTGGGTCATGTTTTCTTATCCATTCAACTACCCTGTGTCTTTTGATTGGGGCATTTAGTCCATTCACATTGAGAGATATTACTGATAGAAACTTACTCATCTTTTCTCTTTGTACCCATATTCCTCTCTGTCTCATTCTTTTCCTTCATCTGCTTAAACCAGTCCCCTTAGCATATCTTGGAGTGCTGGTTTGGTAGAGATGTATTCTTTTAGTCTTCTCTTGTCTGGAAAACTCCATATTTCCCCTTCAATTTTTATGGAGAGCCTAGCTAGGTAGAGCAGCCTTGGCTGTAGGCCCTTGCTTTTCATGGCTTGGAATATTTGGTGCCATTCCCTTCTGGCTTGTAGTGTTTCTGTTGAGAAGTCAGCTCCTAGGCATATCGGGGCCCCCTTGTATGTTACTTTCTCCTTCTCCTTTGCTGCCTTGAGGATTCTCTCTTTGTTTTGCCATTTGCCATTTTAATGATGATGTGTTTTGGAGTGGACCTCCTTGGGTCCCTCTTGAGTGGGGTCCTCTGTGCCTCCTGGATCCATGAGAGCCTTTCTCTCCTCAAATTAGGGAAATTTCCTATCATTACTTTTTCGAGGAGTTTCTTTTATCCCTTGCTCCTCCTCTTCTCCTTCTGGTATCCCTATTACATGGATAGTATTGCCTTTCAGGTTGTCCTGCAGTTCCCTAAATGCCTCTTCATTCTGTTTGAGTCGTTTTTCCATTTCTTGCTCTTTCTGGGAGCTTCTTTCTACCTTGTCCTCCATCTCACTGATTCGATCCCCGGCTTCATCCAGCCTGCTTTGGATTCCTTCTACTGTGTTCTTCAATTCATAAATGGTATTCTTCATAACCTCTTGTGTCTTCTTGATAGTTTCTATGTCTTTTTCCAGGTTGATATAGTTTGCTGTAAGATCCTGATAGTTTCTCTGCAGGTTCTCATAGTTATCTTTGAGCTGGCTGAGCTCATTGAGCTTCCTTAGAACCATTGTTTTGAATTCAATATCTGATAGTTCCCTTGCCTCTATTTCATTTAGCTCTCTCTGTGGGGAGTCCCCTTTTCCACCTATTTGGGGGGAACTTCTCTTTCTTCCCATTTTTGTGAGAATCTGGTAAGTTATTTATTTATTTATTTGTTTGTTTGTTTGTTTGTTTTTAGTTCTGCTTGAATTGGGCCGTCTAGATTTCCTGACTTTGTGGATTAAACTTCTATGGTAGTAGGCAAGTCCTTTTATTTTTATTTATTTATTTATTTATTTTTCCCTTTACGTTTCTTTCTGGGCCTGATTCTGATGATGTCAGTTGTTGACCCTATTTGACCTTGGGTCGTTTGTTTGAGCCTTCCATGAGTCTACTGTCTGCGTCTGACTCCTGCTTTGGGCAACTATGTGACCCCTTTGGCCAGGATCCACTATTTCTGTGGATTGCTCTGCACTCTCACTCTTGCTCCTTGATCACGCTCCCTGGCAAGGCAGGATACCCCACCCGCCTGGGCTCGCGTGTGCTTGCCCCAGCCCAGGGCACTTCTTCGCGACCTCAGGGACTCGTCTGGCCCCCCAGGCCAGCAGGCACCCTGGCACTGGTCCTTTTAGGGTCTTCTATTGTGTGCTTTCCCTGCTTTTGGCTCTTTGGATGCGTTGCCTACCCTCACCAAAGGGAGACTACGGAAATGGGAGGAAGTCAGCTCCAGGACTCCCCAGTTAATCCTGTCTCCAGCCTCTCCTCCAGGGACTCTGGGCAGCTCTGTGATCCCTTCCACCCAGGATCCACTATATTTGCAGACTGCTCTGCACTCACTGGCCCGCGCGGGTGGATTTATACCTGCTCTTGCTGATCTGCGCACTCCCTTACAGGCCCCATTGGTGCCAACCTGTGGGAGGCTTTGGCAGCCCGCGCAAGCCCTCGCCAGCCCATCAGGTCCACACACACACTGGCCAACCCTTGCCGGCCACTCGGTGCAAGTGTCCAAAATGATTCTGATGCACCAGAACCTCATATATAGACAATCCACATGAATAAATATTTGGTCTGTTTTTATTATACATTCAGGATAGATCACAGAATAGGCACTCAATAAATGTTTATTGACTGAGTAAATGAATTCATTAAAATATATTTAAATACATTCAAGGAAAAGAAGTGTAAGGCAAAAATCAAACTCTTTTTAGGATTTAAAAATCTTCTACAATTTAGTTGTATCTGACTGTCTGATTCTCAATTCTCAGGGTAAAATTGAGGAAACTGTATTTGACATTTTTGTGTTTTCTATTAGGTTAGTTCTGAATAAATGGAACTTTGTCCTATTGGCATAAAATAGAACTTGATATAAGAATGGTTTATTTTTGTTTCTTCTCTCACCACATTTTATTATTGTTATTGCATTATCAGTAATAGCAATAATAGTAAATGTTTTTTCTTGCATTATCTCATTTCCTCATTAGAGATCTTATGAAAGAAATAGGGAATTATTATTCTCACTTTACAAATGAAAAAACTAATGCTTAAAGGTTCTATGGACTATACCAAGCCTCAAAAAAAAAACCCAAAACAAACAAACAAACTAAAAACAAAAACAAAACCCCCTGCAGATCTGAATTCAGTAATTTCCCACATATATCATTCCAACTGTGCAAAACAGAATGGCTGAATTCATTCACAGAGCACCAGAATGTGTTCTTTTACCAAAGAATCCCTTTTACAAAAGCTCTTCATTTTATGTAGGATCATTAAGAGGTTGAGTAAGACAGATCATGTAGAAAATCACTCACTGCAGGCAAACCATCTCTAAAATTTTAATGTAAGTTAACAGAAAAATAAATTTGTTCTTTAAAAGACCCAGTTTGTGTGACTTTTCAGGAGGATACCTACTGCAGAAAAGTCAGGTACACATTTACGTTCATACACCAGACTTCTATAAGGAAACCAGACCTAAACTAAAAATAAATAAACAAATAAGCTGCTTCTTCTTTCCTTTCTTACAGAGTTGGGTTTTCATGCTGTCTTAACATTCTAGCAACCCTGTGACTGCACTCAGTTAGGCCATGGCCTCATGTATTTTCATCTAGGCCACTTGGGCTGAAAAAAGTTTTCAATGGAGTCCCACAAAATCAGTTCAGATTTAGGCTGGATATAGATGATACCCCCCCAAAATGAAAAATAATGGCAACTTTCTGAATATTCTAAACTGGATTTTGAAATTGTCATTCACTTCATATACAAGGATAATGTCTGGATATTTAGTCTAACCTTATTTTAAGCAATGCCTAAATTCATGACTTTCTTTAAGTCCTGGCTTTGGCCATTTTGAGCAGAACTGATCACTTAATTTATTCTAAAGTCAATCAGATTAAATAGTCAATCAATTCAGTTTAACATCTGGCTGTTCCAATGAATAGGCTAACTGGCACAATAGACCAATAATCTTGACAATGAGTAGAAAGATGGGATAGGAAGTAGGAAGTCACCAGTTTCCTAATGTGGGGCCATTTGCTCCAAAGCAAGAGATGTAGCAGACAGGAAAAGAATAAAGATGCTCTTTAATCTCCATGAAAGCCTCTGGGACCCAATGAGATGGACAATTCTTGTCCTTGGAGATCCCTGGTTGTCTTATAGAGTGCCCTGATTCCCCACCGGCTCTCCCAACTCTCCCACACCTGGCCAGCCCACAGGCATCCAGGTCCCTGTCAGCTCTAACAGGGGGTGGGAATTGGTCAGGCCATTCATTGGTTCTGAAGTTTCTGCTACTTAAACCAATTTGTTAGGTGCTTTGTGATTTACGGCCACAGTGGAAAATGGGGCTGGGTATTGATTCTTGGCCTTTTCTATTGCAAATGGGTGTAATGTTTTATAGTATGTCAGAATAATAGCAGTAGGTACTCTATCAATGTCAAAAGTTAAAAATGATCCACTATTGTGATGTAGGAGATTAAATATGAAAGCTTGATGGGTATATAAAAGTGAAATGGCAATAATAAAGAGATTTTTATGTTCGGCTCATTGCTCCCTGGAATCTACCTGGGGAGCTATTAGAGCCAATTGTGCTGATCAGTGACATATCACCATGGGTTAAAGGACAGGACAGGAATGCACCTCCCCATGTGTTGTTCAGCCTGGTAAAGTGAATGAGAGAACCAAAGTGGAAGGTTCAGAGTTCACTTGGCCCTACCTTTGGGACTTGAGTGCAACTTCTAGGATGATTAAGAAAAGAAGGTAGTGGGTGCCAAAAGCCAATCAGAAATGCATGATATCCCTTCTTATTCTCTCCTGCCATAATGGCTCAATCACTAAAGCCAGCCTAGAGAATTCATCCTCTTCTTTAGGGTATTTGGATAAATGGCAATCCAATTCTGTCCAACCACAGAAAGTTATAACTGGAATAGTTCTCATAGGTCACCTTGTTTGGTCAACCTTCCCTTTTAAAATTCAAAAACTCAGGCCTGACGAAGTAAAAAGATATTCCCAAAGTCACACAGCCAATGAATGACAGAGACAGACTAAACCCAGGTCCAGACTGGAGCTCTCCTCCCTGTCTGACCTTGGCTGTCATCCATATCTGACACTATCATAATCCTCTAGATCAGTGCTGTCCAAAAGAAATATAGTGAAAGCACTATATGTAGCTTTAAATATTCTAGTAGCCACATTAAAAAAGTAATAAGAAATAGGTGAAGTCCTGGCCAAGTGGTCCAGTTGCTTGGAGTGTCATCTTATGCACCAAAAGGTTATGTTTTTGATCCCCAGGCAGGGCATGTACAGGAGGCAGCCAATTGACGTTTCTCTCTCATGTCGCTATTTTCCTCTCTCTTTCTCTCCCCCTCCCTACATCTCTATCTTTATCTATATCTTTCTCCATTTCTTTCTCCCTGAAATCAATGAACATATACTCTGGTGAGAATTTAAAACAAAAGAAATAGATTCAATTAATTTTAATATATTTATTTACAGTCAAAATATCACTTTTTTTTCAGTTTATCATCTATAGCCTTTTTTTAAAATTAATTCATTTATTTTTTCAAATACATTTGTCTCTGCCTACCCCCTACCACTTTTCCTTGCTCCCTCCCTCAACTTTTAACACGTAATCAATATAAAAGTTATTGTGATATTTTATGTTCTTTGTTTCATACAAAGTCTCTGGCTATATCTTACAGTTGCAGCACATCTCCTTTTGGGCTAGTTATATAGAGTGCTCAATAGCCAAGGGTACTTAGTGGCTACCATTTGTGTTTGCAGCTATAAACTGAGATGTATGGGGCTGGGGGACATATGCATAGCCTGTAGAGATGTATGTAGGGCTTAGAGGAGGTCATGCATACTTTGAAAAAGTAAATACATACTATAATTTACTTGTAAAAATTTTAAAACCTGATTTATAAACATAAACCATGAACAGTAAACTTTGACAAAATCTTAGTGAGGACACGCTGAAGACAAACTGTCAATCACATATGAGGTTTCATAGGGAGGTATAGAAAGTGTATTAGAATTTATGGAGGTCGTAAGGAGACTGGGACATGTTATATGTTTGCTCAAAATGAGCAGCTTCTCAGATGATATTGTCATCATCAAAACACAAGTGACTGAACTCATTTTCTGAGAAACAAAGTAAGTTAAAAAAATGGAGTCTTGTGTGGAGGCTGAATTAAGTCCTAGACTTTATGTCAGAACCAGATAACCACTGAGGCACCCAGTTTCCTGACTCTGTGGTGTTTCTCTCTCGAAGATGAGGAGGGATTGCAACCTTGCTGAGCATGCCATGTGCAGATTGTTGGGAAAAGAGAAGTCATGGTTCCCAGCTTCTAGCTGGAGATCTGACTAGTCAGGCCCCATAGGTTACCCCATGACCACTCACCCCATGAATGAGAAAGCTGGGGCTGGGAAAGAGTGGAGAGCAGGGTGCTATGCAGCTATCTCTATGTTGCCATTTCTTGGAGCAAGCCAACCATATAATGCACACAAAGCCAGCCCAAGGACTAACATCAAGTCCCTTTCAGACAGAGACAGGTTGTCACTCTGACAGTTATCAAGCCAATCAGAAGGGTAAATTAAGATGTCCTCTTTTTTATTTATTTATTTATTTAGGGGCAAGGGGTATTTAAAATGCTGATCTTCAAGTGACAGGTTTCTCAGCTGAGAGTGAACTGTCACTGCTGCCATCCTCACTCTGGAGCCTCTCAGGAGGAACATGTCAGGGAAACCAGCAGCCTCCTTATAGACCTGCTTGCTCCCTAAGGGTATCCAGGCATGAGTCACGCTGTCTGACCTGCCCCCTGGGACCAAGAGGGTGAGAGCACCAGTCTGTACCAGTTCCCACTGCAGTGGGAGCCAAGGATCAACTTTCCGCATTTGGAGAAGAAACTCCTCCTTCTCTCCTTAACTGAAGCATTAATAATTAAGTCGGTTCTTTAATGATGTGGGTGTCTCATTACAGAGTGACATTGGAAACCTACACACAAAGCACACACCTTCGTTCATATACATGTATTCTGGAAGCCAGAGATTAAATCATCTTTAAAAATTATCATAAGCAAAATTTAAAATAAAAAACAACAAGGGATATATGTGTTCTTAATTACAAGAGGACTTTATTAGCTGGCACTAATTAATGCATGTTATGAATTCCGACAAATATCTAAAATTACTCACTTTGGTAAGTAGTTTTGACACAAATGATTTGTTTAAAACTAGAACTTGGTGGAAAAGTTCAAACAATTTTATTTTTGCCTGGGTAGCACATTACACAATGTCTAGGGGGATAATTAACAATTAGTAGTTTAATGATGGAGGTACATTCATTATCTGTTTCCTAGCCCCCACCAAGACATCCTGAGTACATATTCAAGACCACTCTGCCTCCATTTCTGAAAGAGCTGACCTCCCACTTACAGTTGAACCCATTTCTCAGATGGGGTTTACTACGGCCAAATGCCTGCTCTCTGTTCCATCCAAGATCTCAGATGTCTCCACCATGGACACTCCTTGCTCCTCACAGATGAAGGGGGCCTTCTAGTCAGCATATTCTTCATAAACCCTTCTATATGTGTCCCAGGGCAGTGGACAGGCCCTGTTATGAGTTTGCTGTTTCAGTCTCTTCCCCAGGAGTTCTGATGCCAAGCTAGAGATCAGCAGCTCTGTCAAGCTAGCAAGGCCTTGCTGGGCCTCTCGCTGGCCCTCTTTGCTTGTGGGCTCCTTCATCTGCTCCATTTCCTTTTCCTTACCCATAGGGCCAAGAACAGAGCTATGCAGTCATCCACATACATTGAGGCAGCTGCACACACATTCCAGAACATTCAGAAAAAGGGAGTCTCAGAGTTTAACCTCAAATGATCTAAATTGGCTATGTGACCAGGAATTTATCCTCCCTGCACTGTTCTTTGCCTTGGTCTTTGCGTCTTCCCAGAGTGGTTCAGTGAGTGCCCTGCTCTGGACAACACGCATTTTGGAGGACAGAGGAATGGACTAATTGACTTCCTGGGGCTCCATCCAGTCTGTAAATCTAACCAAGGAAAGGTCACTTCTTAGCCTCCTACTGTTCTTAACCTAAGTATACTTCCTGGAGGCAAGAAGAGAGCCTTAGAAGAAGGCTGCAATCTAAAGAACATTCCCTACTTCGTCACACAGATCCAGAGAGGATTCCCCTTCCTTCTTCTTCTTCTTCTTCTTTTTTTTTTCTTAAACCAAAGTTTGAAGCTAAATCCACTGTGGGCTAAAGGAGGCACTTTAAACTTCACTTGCTTCGAAGTTTAAATGGAAAGACTTGACAGGTATGCTAATGTTCCTCTATTAAGTCTGCAGAAGATGACATTAAAGGTATTGGTTAAAGACACGGCTCAGTGTTTGAGCAGTTTAATGAAGTGTTACACACAAGCTGACCTTGTAGTGGGAAAATCTCGCAGCTCTCTCTGCGTTTTGGGAGGCCCCGGCCACTCTGTTTGACATCTGAGCTTAATATCAACCCCAGCCTCATTACTGTCTGTGAGGTTCTGGGAACTGCCAAGGGGAAGGCCGGCCTTTGCTTGTAAAGTCCAGTGGCAGAAAAGAGAGGTAAAAATCATGGCTCCTGGTCCACAGCTGTGTGAGGTTAGAGGCTCTAGTATGAATGACAGGTTTAGTTTTTGTAAACATGGGCAGTAGTCTCCTGGAGAAGCCAAAACAGGAGGACAGGAGGGGTCATTACAGTGGGCAGGGCAGATAAGGCCAGCCTAGTATAAAGGCCAAGAGCTTCCAGCTGTCCTCTCGTCACCATGTGAACAGGTGACTTCCAGGAGAGACCGCAAGGGGGTCTCTGCCAGGAGAGGGGGAAGCCCTTCAGAATGTACAAGATAAAGTTATTTGAGCATGTAGTGATGCTACAGATATGTGAACCCCTAGAAAAGGATAGGTTCCCTACAGCAACCCATTAACTTACAAACTCATTCATTCAGTCACCCAATATTATTGCGCATCTGCTGTATATCACTTCTCTCTCCAGCTGCACATATTTATGTTTCAACCACAGTGGTATGCCAATTCCTGGAATATTCAAAGCTCCTCCCCACCACAGGACTTTTGCATATATTTTCCCTTGTACTTTTCTCAGGTTTTCATAAAGGTAACCACCTCAAGTCTTTTGGTAGGCACTTACATATCCTTTTTTTGAAGAAGCAGATGGGAAGTGGTTTTGTTAGGTACATAATAATTAATAATAATTATTATTATGTTTATTATACTTACAATTCTTTACCTTTACTTTTGAGTAGCTTATTGTATCTTTCAGAATTCACCCATATGTTATCCCATTTGAAGTTTCGAGGAATATCTGAAGGCAGATAGAGGATTTGCTTGCTGTTCTTTTGCAGAGACAAGTAACCTGAGGTCAACAGAAGCTGTGAGTGTCCAAGGAGATAGTGCTAGACCCAGACCAGGAGTCTAATCTGACTTTCAGATGAAAGCTATTTTTGCCTCTGCACATGGTGCACATTTCTTTCTTCCTGAGGAGGTGAATGCACATTGAAGGGCCAGGTCTGTGACGTTGTGCCAGGTGAGTGAGCAGCAGCGTGACAAGAGCAGCTTCTTCATGTCAGACACACTGCCAGAAGAGCAGAGACATGCTGAGGGCAGCCCTTCCTCAGGAAGCATTTCTCCCAGATGGAGCAAGTGCAATGCATGCAGTCTTTAACAAGTTCCTTCCTTTCTGTATCCTGTTCTTTCCTTCTCCTTGTTTCCCTTAGCTGGTGCTAAAAGTGGCAACTTTTCCACCTTTTGCTTAGTAAAGTTGGCTTGTTCTAGCAGAATTCTTTGGAGGAAGAGCCACAGGCCAGGCTTTATAGGGGAGAAATTCACTGACCAGTGAACATCTTTTGGACACTTCCTCTTTGCCCTTCCCTCTATCCAGGCTCTAAAAATAATCATTGATATGATTGAGCTTCTGCTTGTTCAGGTTCTGCACTTGGCCACTTAAACATGCTGTCTCCTTCTACCCTCACAACAATCCTATGAGGAAGGTGCAATCATAGCCTCATCCTTCAGGTGAAGAAATCGGGGATTAAAAAGGTAAATAATTTGTCTAAGATCACACAGTAACAAGTGGTACAACCTGGCTGTCAACTTGGGGGTGTCTGACTCAGGGTCACCAAGAATCAAGACCCAGAGTGCATGATGCACATTGGAATTAATTGGTATGAACTGTACCCTCTGGAGGTATGTAGTGCTGGCCAACTCAGGAGACTGAGGGCTTAACCATCATCGTATTCAACCTCCTCCCTGTCCCTGCTTATTAGCCCCTTACAAAACAGCTGGAGGAGTGTATAGGAAGACACCACATCTACTGCTGGGCCATGTGATGCAGAACCCAAGAGCTCTATACCTTCAGAAGAGACGGGATTTGAGGGTTAGAGTAGTCACAGAGGGCTGCATGGAGAAAACAGCCTGAGAGACTAGATCTCAGAGGGATGCTAATCACCCTGCACTTCATAATAACCTTATGATAGTTAACATCATGATGAATAATTTTATGCTAAAAACTGTTATAGATATGTTACATAATCTCATCTAATTCTTATAATAATGCTGCGAAGTAGATAAACTGGAATTCTGATCTTTTCTGTGCTGTTCTGACTCCCTGTCCAATGTAATATAAACAGTAAAAAGAACAAGGGCTTTGTATCTAACAAACCCACATTTGAATTTTGTGGGGCTGGTTTGTTGTACAGTTCCAGGCAGGGTATGGGGGAGAGGGTAGTATGCAAAATACACAATTTAGACATGGCAGAAACAAAAATAAAATTTAAGGTTACTGAATCATCTTATTATTTGACTATTGAACATGATAAAAATGTTGACTTAATTGTTCTAAGTGACAGGTGAGGGTTTTTAGGACTTCGTATAATGGTTGAGTGAGCCTGCTCCAGCCCCAGACACCTCGGTTCAAATCCCAACTCTGCTTTCTATGAGCTATGTGACCTTGGGCAAATTCAACTCCTGTACTTCAGTTTACTCATCTCTAAGATGAGGATAGCTACAGCATCTCCTCATAGAACTGTTGTGCAGATTTGGAATAATGTATGCAAAGTGCTTGGAGCAATACCTGCCCTCCCATAGTGTATGATGTGTTGGCTACTATTAGTACTTTCCCAAGTCTTTTTATTGAACACTCTCATCCTGCACAAACACTGAGGGGAATATAAAAATGAACCAGGTCTAGTCTTAGCCTTGGGTGTGCACTCAGATAACTAATACAGCCTAAAAAGTGGTCAAGTGCCATTTCTGAAGTACAAGTAAAGCATTTAAAGAAAGAGATCAGTCCTGACCGAGCAGGGTCCATTATGGACAAAGAATGTGAGCTGGTTCTTGAGCGGTGGGCAGGATTCTAGTAGATGTGAACTAGGTGATGGGAGGGTAGTAGGCAGGTATATTGTGCTGACCATGTCCGTCAGCATCAGTGAGTAGGGTGTCTAATTCACTCTGGGTGGCACTTGCTAAGAAGAAAAAGACGCCAGTAAAACCAGCATTGCCATTTCAGAGTGTATCTCTCCAAACTACATTTAGTAAAGATAATATTAGCATTTTTATGAACACAAGTCCAACACTGTTTACTTTTTATTGTGGAGCCCCTGTGCAGACCCAGCCTTACCCCACTCCATCCAGACTTTTCTATCAAAGAAAGTGCTAAACCAACACCAAATGGCACCCATGCTCCTGGTTTTGAGTCTACAGCTCAGACATGATTAGAAGTGAGACCAAAGGGAAAAGATTTCTTAAAATGCAAGAGGAGCTGAAAGCCTGGGACCATCCCAAAACCCACATTGTTGCCATAGACTAGGAACAACTCTTCCCTTTCCTCTCCACCCTTTTCCTTTTTTCTCCAGTCATTCTCTTGTTTTCTTCCTTCCTTCTTCTCCCTTTTTGTTTTGCTTTCTTCCCCTCCTTCCCTCCTCCCCTTGCCCCCTCTCTCCCTCAATCCCTCTCCCTCCCATCTTTCTTTCCTTCTTTTTGGCTAGGTGCTATTTATTTAAGAACACATTCTACACCCCAGAAACATACACTACAACATCTTCATCCCTAACCCACTTCATGAGTCCAAAGACACAGCTTCCCTTTTTCTTGAAAGGTGGATGGATAATTCAGCAAGGGGCAGAGAAGATAGAGAAAGAGGAACAGAAATGTCACTTGGACCAGGAGACTGGCTCCTCTTTTAAGAAGGAAAATAAAGCCTGGAAAGAATTCACTCATAATCTTTTGAAGGAACAGGGAAGAAAGTGGAGCAGTTTTGGTGTGTTTTTTTTCCCCCTCTTTCTCCTTCAAGGGGGAAAAAAAGCTTTTAAAATAAATAGCTGACAGCATCTCTTATTTGAGTAATTCTTTGCCAGTTACAAATGTGCCTCTCTAGAGTGCTTTATTTAGAAGTGGGAAAAAAAAGAACCTGTATTCTCAAGGATATGCTCAGCATCACCCAGGAGAATAAGACTCAGTCTCCTCCTGGCCCTCCTGATGCCCAGCCCCAGACATTCACATATTCTATAATCTGATCTAGGTTATAAAAATTTTAAAAAAGGAGGAGAGACAGCTGATTCTCCCACATATCTGACATTTCCTTTATGCCTGGTTTAATTTTTTTATGACAGCCTGGGTTAACACCATCGGAGAATTTCTCTCTTCAAATTAGCTTCGTGTTTTATGTTGGAAAATTTTTCTTTAGACAAACCTGATAATTTTTCAAGTTAAAATGTGTACACTTGAAGCACTTAGGAAATTTAGGGATCCATTTGATCGGCATATAAACCTGAGATTGTTCATGTTAAAGTTCCTATACCTAATGGCAGTCTTTAAAATTAATAAAAAGCAATAACATATTTTTAACTAGTGTTTAAGCAACCCCCCCTAGACTGTCAGTTGCTTAAGTAATTGATTATACTCATACTCCCCACTTTTTTCCTGGTGACATGAAGGTGTGAGGCTGTGCTTGGATTGCACTGGGTAGCTTGTTTTAGAGAAGGAAAGAAAGACAAGGCTCTTTTGGAGTCCTTTCCCTTATCAGTGGGGAGATAGAATTTTCCCCTGGCTTTCAGTATCTGCTGGATCCAAGGCCAGGAGCTTCTTGCTCAGCCAATGACCGGGTCATTGACTTCTGAGCTCACAGAGAGACCTAGAAGGATGTTGACTTTGGAGCCCAGCACCTTGGGTTTGAGCTTGACTTGCCCTGTACTGATTGAATCACCTTAGGATGTCAGCTTGACTTCTCTGAGTCTCTATTACTTCATCTGTAAAAAGGAATTAGCAAAAATCCTTCTGCTACATACAGGTTGTGCTGAGTGGGATAGTGTATGCAAAGGTGCTTGGTAAACAGACTTCTTAATAACCTGCCCTCTCCAGACCTTAAGTGAGGCCAGCCAGGGGCCAAATATAAAGTTCAACCTCTCATTTTTACTTCATCACACCCTGAATTCCAAAAATAACTTTTAGTTCAGGTAAATATGTAGGGATAACCAACACCCCCTCTGCAAGCTTGACCCTGCCCTGAACCCACCTGCTCTTGAAGTTCAGGGGTATCTATGACCCACAAGAGCTTCATTCCTTTCTCAGACTACACATTTTGAGCTGGGCACACTGACACCATATAAATAATCTCATCCATCAGTGTGGTAATGGATCTTTTTATCTCTAGTTAAATACAGAGTGTGGTCCCTGGACCAGCATCATTGAAATTGCCTGGGAGATTGTTAAGGATGCAGATTCTCAGATTTTTACCCTAGACCTGCTGAATCATAACCTGCATATTGATAAGACCCCAGTGAATTCATATTCACAGCAGAGTTTGCAGACTGAAGTACTATTGCATGACCTCAGACTATGGCCAAGGAAGGACCTTCCATCCACTGTACCCCATGCAGTACTGCCCAGCAAATGTCAATTCCTGCAATGGTAGTTTGGACATGTGGAGACTCTCCATCTCTTTTCCCTTTTTCCCCCCTATCACACACTACCACAAGGCCCTGGTTTTGGGTAGAATCAGATATTCAAGGCCTCAGACCAAAGATCAAAAGTTTAGCTAAGTTCTGAGTCTAAGAGCATTACTAAGATTCCTTTCATCTCTACTGACCTTAGAGTTTGCATATATCATGTCAATTGATCCTTTGACTATGTGGGTAGGGGAGAGTGCAGGTAGGTATTCAGAGAAGTGAAAGAATCTGCTCATGAGTAGCATGAGTAGATGGTAGAGGTTAGAACTCTGGTCTGGTCTATACAGTGATTTACAAATTCGTGCTGCTTAAATGAAACCCAACTGTAATTTGAAGGGCTTCTTCAACTAACAGAGCTGTGAATTTTAGGGCTATTGGACAGAGGATTGCAGCTCAATCAATACTAAATCAATTAATTCAGCCTTCCAAAGAGCTCCGTCCACTCACCCAGGGCTTGAGGACTGGACTCCTGGTGTGGAGTAAAAACAGATGACACCACTCACCAATAAGCTTGCAGCATTGATTGAGCACCCACTGTGGGCCACACACCATGCCAGGCGCTGTAGGGTCAGGGGCGAGGGACAGAGTAAATAAATGTGAATTTTGGAACTACAAAGGAGGGCAGTGTCCAAATGCTGCTCAGTGTTCTATAGAGAGAGATATGCCTAGTAAATGTCTACTCAAGTCTTATGCCAGCAAAAATATATGGTCTCAACAGATGGGTTTGTATGCTTTCTTTTGTTAGAAAATAAAAAACTATCTAATTCAATGACTATCCCTCTTTTGCTTCAGCTGCCAGAAATCCCAGAGTAAATCTGCCCAAACAGTGTAATCTGCTCATTTCAGAAGCCTGAGAGCATCTACTGCTTCTGCCTCCCTTCCCAATTTATGTTTCTTTTTGTTCTGTGTTTTGGGGCAAAAACCACTTCAAATACCTTTCTGGCCATAGGCAAGGCACAAAACACTCACATACAATTTTGAGGCATTCTCCATTTAGTTTTGTGTGGTAGAAGAAAAGCATACAATAACTTCACAAGGAGTCTGGTGTGAGGGCTAGAGGCTGGGACTTAGATCCCAGGGGTCGGGATCTCAAGCATCCCACTGATCTGATGGGTGATGCTGCACAAATCTTTTTACCTTTTGGGGCCATGATTTTCTCCTTCGCAAAATGGGCAAGTTAGACCAGAGCCAAAAATCTGCCATGTAAAACAGGGAAATAACAAAAGAATAATAGATACACATCAGTTATATGCAGACAGAATAAATGACATAAACATAATTGGGTATCAGGTTCAAGAAAGAAGCTCTCCCAAATTTTTGAAACAGGCGTGTAAATCAAATATTAGTGTATGTGTCTTTGTGTGGGGAGGGGGAATAGAGGAAAGAGCTATTCAAGTTGTAGGATTTGAAAGAAAAATGGCCGCACATGCTTCTCCACTGGCCTCTGAGGCTCAGGTGGTGTTCAGGACTCTACTTCACTCCCTGGTCTGAGTATGGCATATGACTTTCTTTGGCCAACAGAACAGAGGCTTGAAAGGCTCATGTGTTTTTGGTGGTGTACTCTTGCCGGTTTTGGATCCTAGCCACCTGAACTAGCTTACTAGATTATGAGAGACACATGGCTCATTCGCCCTTGTTATTTCAGCCAGCTACTAAAGGTGTAATTGGGACCACCAGGGCCAGCCCTTAGCCAACCCATGTGCATGTCAGTGAGCCCAGCTGAGATCAGCCTAACCTAGCCCTGACCGGAATTGCCCAGATGATTTGTGATCTAAAGAATTGGTAATTGTTTTAAGCCACTGAGTTTTGGGGTGGTTTATATGCAGCAAAAGCTAACCAATGGGACCAATTGGGAGGATGTGTCTATTTGAAGACATGAAAATAGGAACCAGCAGCTTCCAGTTGGGGAAGCTGCTGGGAAATGGAAGATAGTTGGGACCTTTTTCTTTTCATTTGCAAAGCTGGATGACTTCATACCCTCCCAAATCTTATCCCAGTCCCCACTCTCCTTTTTTCCCTCTTTTATCCATCATGTTTTCAGCAGGGGCAGGAAGCAGACGTTCCCATTCTAGGAGCTGCACAACTGCTAAAGGAAGAGAGGATTATCAGTAGTAGACTAGCCAGGGAAGCAGGACTCCTAATAATTAACCCATCCTCCTCCATACCATGGCTTCCAACAAAAGGAACTATACAAATCGACCCAGCGAAATTATCGGCGCTAATCTCCCCCTCCTTAATGCTGTCCCTCTTTTGGTCAGCACCTGGCAGGGCTTGTTAAACCATCACATTCCTTCCTCCCCCCACCCTACCCCTGCCACCACCCCGAGCCCTGTCTCCACTCTCCTTTTCTCTCTTTCTCAAGTTGTTAGCGCACAGGCATCACGAAAGAAATCAAACAGGGACAGGTCCTATTGTTCAGCAAAGAGGCAAGAAAAAAATAATAAAAAAAGCAGGGGACTTAAAAAAGACCAGAATTATTTCTCAAATAGAATGGGAAAATCTAACATGCCTTATCACTATAGAGAACAAGCACTGTGCAAACGCCCAGGCCTCTGACTGGCATGCCAGTTGTTTTGAATAGCCGCGTGACATTGTCAAAGAACCTGCCATTGTGTTGGTGAAAGGCACTTGCAACATTGCATAAAAATCAGGCTTTCGCGTCACCCTCAGACTAGTCAAAGCCGCTGTTCTTTCTTTCTTTCTTTCTTTCTTTCTTTCTTTCTTTCTTTCTTTCTTTCTTTCTTTCTTTCTTTCTTTCTTTTTGAAAGAATAAAGAAGGAAAATAAGAAATGTCACCAGAATAAGACCTTCAAAGTCAGATAAACATTATTTCTGAAAGACATTGGAAACTGGGCACCCAAGCAAAGCCACCAACTGAAGAGTTATTCTATTTGGAAAAGATGCCCGGGCATCGATGTAGAAGTAGTGTGGGGACACAGTGACAGGACTTTGAGAGGTGGAATTCTTCAGGCTTGACTCTTTGTACAATCTTTCTAGATTTGGTCAACCCTCTTGCTGTCTTCTCCTCTCTTCTCAGTTACTTCCCTTGTGAACTGTTATGTAATTTACACATGCTGTTTACCTGGGTCCCTACAGGGTCCTTCTAACCCTATCACTTCGCAGGAAGAAAATGAAGTTTAAGATCCTTTGAATTCTTAAGGGATCTAAATCCATCCTCAGGAATCATGCTTGTCTCTAGCCACCCTTGAACCACACTGGGGAACCCAGAGAGAACTAACCAGGGACCTTCCTCAGGCTCAACTCAGAGAGCCTGCCCTTTCCAGAGTATATGCCTGGAGCAATCAACAGTGACTGTGTAGTTAAAGGGTTGGATTGTTGTCTGAGAGAAATAGACAAATTTTCTTCCACAGACCAGAGATGCTAGACCTTGAAAAAGTCATCCAGAAGGGCAAGGCATGTTCTGTCTGGTCACTGCATTAAGAGACAACTTTTCCAGTTTCCTAAAGTCCTACTGTAGGAGAAGGTTAGATTCAGGGGTCTATGCAGAAGTTAAGAGATTTGTACATGCATACAAAGCCCATACTATGTTCTAATCGACTGCTGTTCCTTACAGTTTCACAAATCCAACATTTAAGAAAAGGGAAGAATTTAACTCTAATACTGAGTTGACTTCCTGTGTGCCACTGGGGAAGGTGAAGGCTGGGAAACCAGTTCTGGGTGGGCAGTCTGGTTGATATATGCTTCCTAATTGCAAGTTTTGATTAGTTCAGCTGCTTCTAGGTGTCTGGCTACTAACAAATGGCCTTAAGTCTGTGCCTGCTGTCCTCAGAGGGAAGGCTAAGGCTACTGACTTCCTCTCACATAGGAGTGGGTACAGAGAAAAGAGCTGTATCCTAGAAGGACGGGTCTTGGTTCTACTCCTAACCTGCCCCATGCTCTTGGGTTGGCCACTTAACTATTTAGAGTCTTAGCTGCTTCATAAGTAAAATTTACTTTATTTTATTTATCTATTAATGCCTCACTTGTTTCAGAATGGGTTTAAGGTGGCTTATGTGTAAAATGAAGGGATTAGACTAGATGATCCCTTCTAAGGTATCCTCCTAGCCTTGCATGCTCTGACAGTCTTACTTGCCACTTGACTTTGCAGAGTCTGCAGTTCAATTTCAAGTTAGAATGATTTTAGCTGCCCCTCAAGTGTGAGTGATTCATAGTCACGGAGGGTCTGTGGGATTGATTGGGGAGATGTGTGTCTTGTGCTATGGTAGGTAACACAGTGTACTTAGAGTTTCATATCAGCCAACTAAATTTAGTATTAACAAATTTCATATTCAAACACCTTTAATAGCAAATAATTTATTTATGGGAGCAAATTCCCACCAGTTCCCTACAAATGACTATGCTTTTAAATACTCAGAAAAACAATGATACAGCCCTTCATCAATTCTCCATCCTGTGGAGTCTGCCTGTGGCCTCTGGCAGTTATGCCTGTTGCTGACATGCTGCTGGAGCTTGGAGTCTGAAGAGTCAGTTTGGAGAACTTGATTCTAAGAGAGACAACTGATAAATAAGAGTTTGTCCTGAGAGGTGTAATCAGGGAAGAAAGGTCTGGAAAGGGTACCTTCTGTGGAACAATAAGTGAAGCTGGTGATGTTTATCTCAGAAAAGAGAAGACTTCCCAGGTTTGGAAAGTTGCCACAATGAAGAGAGGCCCTGGGGCCACTGTGGAACTGTAACAGCTGCCCATCAGTGGGCTGGGGTATCTAGGGAGGTGGCGAGCCAGAACCCCTGCAACGTCAAACAGAGGTTGGGGGAGCACCTACCAAGGTGCTGCAGGAGGAATGGATGCCTAATTTTGTCCAATTTAGCAAACTTGTGTTGAGAATCTACTAGTAAGCAAGCTCTTCTATGAGGCAGGTACAGTGGAGATACAAAAGTGAACGACTCTTCATTATTAATTAGAGTTCTTCTGGTTGCAAGCCACAGAAACCAACCGAAGATGTTAGTCAAAAATATGGACATTTATTAAAATGGTGTAGGGATGACCTTTATATAAAGGTACAAAGGTGTTGCTGAAGCAAGCCAAAGTCACAGGATTCATATTTTTGCTCCTTTTTGCATGTTTTTTCATTCTTCTTCTCCCAGGAACCAGCTTTGTCTGCTTCTCCTATCCCCGTAGTTGAAAACATGGCAGTTGACATATTGCGGGTCTAACTTCCTCTGTATCTCAAGTTCCTCATTTTCAAGGAAGGGACACTAATTGGTCCAACTTGGGTTAACTACCGACAAGCATGGTCCCTGGAGGGCACTGCTGTCACCGGTGAATTGGATTTAAGTTGGGAAAGTTGCCAGAAAGGGGTAAAGATTAGATAAGAAAGCAAAGAATGTTCACTACAGAAACACAGTTCCTGAATTCTAGGAGATGACAGTCCAGCAGAGGAAGCAGGCACATGAAACATGAACTCTGGTATATGACAGAGTGTGGCACAGGCTAGAACAGAGATGTCTGGTCCAGGTGGTGCTCGGGAGGGAGGAATCCTGACAGACAGAACCAGAAGGCTTTGTGGGAGACAGCATTCCAGGAGGGCTGACAGTAGTTTTTTGTTGCTATGAGTGGTGGTGGTGGTAATGGATTTTTAATTTTACAACTAATAAATAAATATTCTTCTTATTAAAAATATGGAGCATCTCTTCATAGTTAATCATGACATATATCCTTTTAGACTATGTCCATATATTTAAATGGACGTAGATGCCTTAACTTATATTAAAACATATAAGGTTGTTTTGCAGATGTTTTACATTAATAAAATATTATACATATTGTCTTACAATGCCCATTTTTCATTCAGTAATACTTGAAGGACTACCCATAATGGTATATACTAGAATTTTTTTCTTCTTAACTGATAGGATTATTCTGTCATATGACTACAATATAACTCACTTGACTTTAATATAATTTAGTCCTCAATTGACAGGAACCTGGAATGTTCTCTACTTTTCAGTTAAAAATAATGCTGTAATGGACATCTTTGTACATTCTTCTCTGTGCAAGTGTTGCAAGTGTTCCTCTAGGTACAAATGTGCAATTGCTGAGTCACAGTACATGCACATTTAAGGCGTAGTGACAGCTAGAAAACTGGATTCCAAAACAGCTTTCCAAACTTATTCTCCATCATCAGCATATGAAAGTGTGTTTCACAATATTTGCACTTTACAAATATTTGTCATTCTTGTGGGGGAAAGGGGGGTATCTCATCGCTGCTTTGATTATCATTTTCCTGATTACTAGTGTGCCCCTCCAGAAGGTCTCTTGTGCAAGGCAAATATATATGTATGTATTTCTGGACATGGTATTCTAGTCTATTCACCATGTTTGTCTATTAATGAGCCAACACCACAAAATTTTACTGTTTGAATACTATAAATTTATTGTATGTTTTGTTATCTGAGAGAGCAAATACACTTTCCTTTTTCTTTCTTTTAATTATCTTAACTTTCTGGATATTTATTTTTTAATATGGATTTCAAAATTAGCTTGTCAAGTTCTATGAAAAATCGTGTTGGAATCTTGATTAGAAGTGCATTAAATATTTATAGATCCATTTGGGGAGAATTGATACCTTTGTAATATTGAGTCTTCTTTATCAGTAGCATGGTTAATGTCTTTATTTTCCCAGGTTCCCTTTTACGATAATAATGTTTAAAACACTCAGGAAAAAGAAGACTGCTTTCTCTGACTTGTCTGTAGTGTCAGCATAGCCTCAGATTGACAGGTTAACTTTGCACTATCTCAAGCTTGTTTTCCCGTGTTCTAAGATCCTCCAGGAAATGAGTACAAAGTTAGGTGATATGTAAAATGAGACTCTTATTCTAGGGTTATTCTGCATCTCCAAGAAACAGTTTTGTTGGTTCATACAACTCTAAGCCACTTGGACAAATACTTCCTTTTGTATTCCAAGTGTCAGAAATCACAGAAAGTCTTCTGAGGTTAGTTATTTAGGAAGATATGATCATGCATGTAGTATCAAGCTAGACATAGTGATTTAAAGACTTTCAACAGATATTTAAGGGATGATTTCCATGGGCCAGGAACTGTGTTAGCTACTATGACACAGAGAACAATTTAGTATCTGGAGACACAGAACTAGAGGTCATAGACACATGAATAAGTAAGGCCTAGGGCAGTGCACAGGGGGCTATGGAATCACAGCATAGGAGACAGAGCTCACTGAGATTCAGCAAAGGCTTTCTGGAGAGGGTGATGCCCAGGCTCAGCCTTGAGGAAGAAGTAAAGCCCAGCAAAGAAAAGTGGAAAGGGCCCTCCATGGAGAAAGAAAAGCATACATAAAGACACTGAGATGTGAAACTCCTCATGTTTGCAGCAAAGGAATTGTAAGCAGTTCAGCATAACAGTACAATGCAGGGGTGGGGGAGGCAGAAGACAGCTCAGGAGGTAAGCAGGGGTCACAGAGCATGGACTTTTTTTTTCTTTTGTAAGTAGTCAAGAGTTATTGAGTTTTTCTTGGAGCCTGGGAATAGCTTTGTCAGAAATGTTTATTAAGCCACTCACTGGCTGAGTATAAAGGATGGATTTTATAGATGTGAGACCAAAATCAAGGAGACCATTAAGGAGGGAGTGCAATGGTCCAGTTCAAAGATGAGGTTGACCTGAGCTAGGGAAGAAAGAAGGGGCCATGTCCCTAAGTAGCCTGTGGCACCGTGGTTAAGCACACAGGCTCTGCAGCTGCTGAACCTGGATTCCTGTCAGAGCTGAAATAGAGACTTGGGCAGGGTTTTCTTTCCTGCTCTAAGCCCCAAATCCCCATTTCCAAAATAAAAATAATAATAGCAATTTAATTGATTTATTGTGAAGACTAAATGAGATAACAAATACCCGGTACATAGCAGATGCTCAATAAATATTTGCTGAGAAGATGCTGACGAGGGTGACAGAAATCACTGACTGCATATTTCAAAGGAATTAGTCTGTTTGGCATTATTTTAAAGTAAGAGCAGGTAAAATGAAATGAAAGTTGTTGCCCTGTTGGTCCTAGAGGAAAAAGGTTTGGTAGAACAATGGATAGAAAATAATACCCTTTAGGGTACCCAACAATAATCTTTTTAAGTATTAGCAGGTTTTGAAACAGTGGCTGTGAAACAGTTATGGTAGGAGACAGAATAGATTATGTCCACAGCCCTGGAGATAACACACAGGCCTAGACTTGTGGGAAGGAGAAAAATGTTCTGTTTTCCATCAGGGCAGGCAGGAAATGAGAGTCAGGATGGAGTGGGAGAAAACATGAACTTTGACTCAGGAAACCTGAGTTTGGATCTTGGTTCTGCCACAATTATCTGTTGTGTTAGCTTGAGTATGTTTTATAATTACTCTATGCCTCAGTTTCTTCATTCATCAGAAGGGAATGATAAATAGTAGTAATAAGGATATAATAGCTTACCTCACGTCATTGTAAAATTCAAAGGAGATGGTACAGGTACAAACATCATTAACTGTAAAACAGTGTCTGGATGTTAGCTATTATTTTGCTAAGTGACAGCGGGACCCTAGGGCAAGACTTGGTATCTGGGAGCTGCTCCATACCACAACTCGGCAAGTGTCAAGTCAAGGAAAGAATTCAATTATTGCAGCGTGTAATTTTCTGTTTGCAAAGCTCATATTGTGTATGTAATTGAATCAGAATAAAGAGATCCAAAGGCTGCAGGCTTGGGATAGGACTTTGGAGCTGGACTACTGTGAAGCCAGACTGGAGGGTGGTGCTGCTGGGGGGCTGTCAGGGGGGTGGTGAAGGGAGGGACAAGGGCATGCGGATCAGAGGGCCAACCTGGTCCTGGCAGCCAGGGCACTGCTCCCCATTTTCCTTGGCTCCCCCAAGTCTTGTTTTCCTCAGATACAGAGGCTCCGCAGCCTTCAAGGCATCTCTAGGGTGACTCACCCCGGCTGGACATCTCTTTCTCCTGTGCTGGGACAAGAAGGCCATGCTGCCCTCGTCTGAAGGTTTCTTCCTGTCTCACCTCAACCCACTCTCATGTTCCTCCTCACTTCCCATTGCTGCTTCCAACAAACAGAGTTCATTTAAAGCCAAGGAAACACCCCTTGAGAAAGGACATCGGAAACCATGTCAAGGATCAAGGGGTGCTTTGAGTCAGGGGACTAGCAATTCTTGTTTGCCAGGAATTGACCCAGTTTCAGGACTGAGGGCAACTCCTCAATTCTGAGCACATTAAGTGATTGGTCCCCCTGACTTGAGGAGAGGGTAGATTTCAGAAAAATGAACAGTGAGACTCAGGGAACCAGGTAGGAACCAGGAAACCAAATGGCCCTTTCTTGGATTCTGTCAGTCAACATGTTCCCCAAGGTCAGGAGACAGCACCCCTGCCTATATAAGCTATGGAAGAGGGCATAGCCACTGTGGCTTTTCTGAAGTGCTAATGGAAGAAGAGAGAGGGGAAGGGAAGGGGGAAGGGGAAAGTCTATCATCCAGTTCTCTCTGCACTTGTTTGTCCTCAAGGCCCGGTCCCTTGGACCCAGCTTGCACTGACTGCTCTCAGTGGTCCCCACTTGTGTCTGTACCCTGAGACCTCCTCCCCAGCTCTAGCCTCACGCCTCCTCTCCGTCTTCTCTGCCAACCTGCCATGGCCCTTCTATTCCTCTCCAGCCCTGAGGGGAGCCAGTGGGATTTGGCAGTTGGTCCAAGCCAGGGAGAGTAAGAGATTGAATTCCTGCAAAGAGCCAAGAGCAGGTTGGAGTCCAGCTGCCTAATGACATTTCCAGAGTGCTAACAATCCAACTCCAAGACAAACAGCCAGCAGCGCTAGGAGAGGAGACTGGCAGCTAGGGGTGAGGGAAGCAGGGGAGAGGGGAGGAAAGGGGAATTGGGAGAAACACAAAGTGAGGGAAAAAATGCAACACATCCAATCCAATGGCCCAGAGTCTCTCCCACATCTGCAGAATCAGAAACACTTATTAATAGCCAGCAAAAGGCAAAGAGGAAGTGTCTCATTGTCTGCCGCTGTCATTCCTCACTCTGACGAGCACTTAAAATGTCAAGACCCCTTTCAGCAACTATGCACAAGCAATCAGGGCCTCTCATCGGTCACTGCGATGTCTCAGCCACTGCACCTCAGTCCTTAGGACTATTTCCAGGCTGTGTTTGAAGACAGGCGTTGTGGTGGAGACCAACAGGCGTTGGTGGAGACCAACAAGTGCTGTCTTTGCGAGGACAGCCTATGTGGAAGGGTCTGGGTGGAATCGGGGCAGGGGGGTTTGTCTGCTCTGGGAGGTGGGAGAAGAAGGTCAACACCTGGGATGTGTGGAGGGTGGAGAGTCTGGGCAGGCGTGAGAGCGGACAGAGGCAGGTTTACCTTGTTTAGAAAGTGGGAGCAGTCAGCCGCTGGGGAAAGGAGATCGCACGTGAAACTTTTCGACAACAAAGGACTGTTTCCTGAAAGTGTGGGTTCTAGTTGGCAGTGTCAATTTGGAGGGCAAAGTAAGACAAAACAGGCTGTCACTGCAGCAGATGGGATTTAGGTGGGCTAGAAGGAAGGACCCCCTGATTTGTTGTCGTAGTTGTGAAGCTGAACTAGGCTGGAAAAATCACTTTCTCTGAGGACAGTTACCTGCTGTTATACCCCCTGTAACATCGAGATGTACATGGTGGAGCCGGGGTGAGGGTGTAGAACAGAGGAGGAAACTGCTGAAACACCAGGGTTTCTCCTAAAGGTGGTATGTCTTATTGTATTATTCTATTGGGCTGTAGTAACAAAGTATCACATACTGGATAGCTGAAACAACAGAATTTTATCATCTCACAGTTCCAGAGGCTAGAAGTCTGAGATGAAGATGCCAGCCCAGCTCGTTCCCTATGAGGCTGCACGGGAGTCGGCTCCACACCTCTCGCCTAGCTTCTGGTGGACCCCGGCAACCTTTGGCATTCCCTGGCTTATAGAGGCATCAGTCTAGTCTGTGCTTTCATGTCCATGTGGTGCTCTCCCTCTGTGCATGTCTGTTTCCAAATTTCCCTTTTTTATAAGGGTACCAGTCATATTGAATTAGGGGCCACCCTACTCCAAGATGACCTCATGTGAACTAATTATATCTGTAAATTAACTACTTATAACTAATTATATCTGTTTCTAAATAAGGTCACATTTTGAGGTACTACGTATGAGAACATGAATGTTGGGGTGACACGATTCAATTCACAACACGTGTCAGAATGAAATAAACTATCAGGAGGGTGACCCAGATAGCCAGGAGTTAGAGAAAGAATTGCAGCCGCTGTTCCCCTTGGTGCCACAAAGACACATCCTTATTATTTGTTTCTACTGGAGGAGCCAGGATTTGCTTCTCCCTCTCAGATCTTCTCCACAGCCCCCACTGTTACACCCCAGAGTGGCAGACAGTCCTGGATGGCATGGCTGATGGAGTACATCAGCCTTATCTTAAAGGATCAGCTAGTGCCCAAAGCATCTGACCACCAGAAACACGAGGAGGACCGGGACACACCTCCAAATTCCCCACTGCGTGTTTCAGGGATGACTTTGTGAATATGTTCACCTATGAAAGGAGAGAAGGTAAGATCATTTCCTATTTTGCCTTTTGCTGACCTGACTCTGACACAGCCTGGGGATCTGGTTAATGTTCAAAGAAATATTAGTCTGTTGTTCAACATTCTCCATAATGTCCATCCAATTCAATTAGTTAATAGAATCATGAAATGTCAGTGCTGAAAGTGTAGAGATAATTCAGTCTGGGCCTCTCATTTTTCAGACGAGGAAAGCAATGCTGAGAAAAAGTAGATTTGCTCCCATGCACGGTGCATGTCCAGTGCATAAACACTCAGGTTTAAAGGTTCCCAGTTCAGCAATCTTAATTCAGTGAACATTTCCTGAGCACCGGCTATAACCAGGGCCCATGCCGAACACTGTCCTGGATGAGGCAGAGATGAGTGTTGCCTAGAAGGACACAGCCACTGTCCTCAGGGAGCTGTCCGGTGGGAGAAATCAGGGTGTTGGGATACTAATGTTCACCTCCAGTGGGCAGTCTTGGTGTAAGCTCCTCTCCCTTATCTGTATTACCTATTTCCCCTCACACCTAAAGGCTGTGGCTGCCCCTTCAATAATGTGGTCTACAATGTCTGAAGTTAACTAGCTGGTGTACAAAGAAGCTGACTCAGGCCTCATTGCCCTCCCTTAAAGAACTGAGTCAACAAAACAGAACACCTGTGAGCAAGATCAGGCACCCCACAACCTGGCCCAGGCTTCCTGTCCTCTCATGGCCAAGTTTTCTAGCCTTCTCCTCACTCAGTCATGAACTGGGCAAGGGGCCAGAAGTGGGCATTTGAGATGGCATGAAGGCCTGCCCAGGGCAGCCGGCCCAAGCTGTGTTGTCTACAGTTCCCTGTCTCCTCTTCCCCAGGCCAGCTTGTGTAAATCTCTGCTTCCCCTCCCAGACCCGGCGTCCAGTTCATCCTAGGCTGGGCCAGGAGATCACATCTAGATGAGCAGGAGGCCATTCATGGTCACTGAGCAATCTGCATTTCCAGGAGCCTCAGGTCCTGAGTGGATCTGGGGGAGGAAAGTGGGTTTGGAATAGTTGGTGGGTAGACTTCCTTCTAGGCTCCCCCTGGAGACTGAGAGGGAATCGGACATTCATCTTTTGATCTGAAGGGGAGGGGAGCAACGAAGTAGCAGGTCTGAGTTTCAGAAGGGAGTGTCACAGGGACGGGGGTTTGCAAACAAACAGAGGCACCACAGTATCTCTTTGTTGATAGCCATGGTAACGGACACTGCTGGAACTGTGGCAGAGCGGGGCCTGCTCCTGAGGCTCTGCAAATGCAGGCAGTGTTACGCCATTTTCCATTCGTCTTCATTATCATTGCTTTTGTGGTTATTTTAAATTCTTCAGGATTGTGAACACAGCAAACCCAAATACAGGAAAACGCCATGCACGTGCACCCTAACATTCTCACATGCGCACGTAGACCTTGACTCCTCCCCTCCCATGCTGCCTGCAAACAATGTTCACAGAGCCCCAAGCACACTCAGGAATGCGCACCCACACTGATACAAAGATACCCCTGAAGCACTCATATGTTCATACAAAGAGAAACACAAATATACATGAATGTATCTTTGCTCATTCCCGCATCTGCTTAAGAACACACACTACCATCATCAGAGATAGGCTGGGGACTTGAGCCTGGTCTCCTGAGCTTTATCGAGGCTCCATAAGTATTTTCATGCATGCATGCACTCAGTTTCAGCTGATCTTTCCTGCATGTTTACCTTTTTGCTCGCAGGCAGGCAAGTATATCGTTATCTGAGCTTTCTGAATGTTTTCATATCCAAGGTCACAGATGTGGCAAAATACTGGTATGTCCAAGTACATGCAATTGACATATGTCTCCTTACTCCACATGCTTGAGCACCCACATAATTGTTTGAAACATCTGCTCCCTCAAATGTATGTCCTCAACCAAACACAAATGTATGCTTGTCCATCTTCCTTTGTGTCCTTGTAATGATTTCTTGGAGTTGCAAGGGCGCACTTGTCATTCAAGCACAAGTACTCCAGCACAGGCTGATGAAGACACACTCTAGAATCCCTCTTCATGCCTGGTGTTTCTCTCTCCCTCCCTTGCTCTCACACTAAACTTCAGCAAAGTACCTTGAGTCAGTGCCTTTCTTCTGCCCCATGCAAGGTAGAGGAGTGAACACAGACAGGCACAGACTCAGCTTTGAGGCCCATGGGCTCCTCAGCAGGCAAAATGAGGCATCAGTGTCATACCAGAGCCAGTGTATTTTCTAAAAATCGCATAAGTCTCCCAAGGAGGCAGGAAAATCAAATCCTCGCCATTTACAATCCCTGCACAACAGAAAGACGAATAAACACAGAGCTCTCTGAAAAGGGTGAGGCTTCCCCTCTTCTCTCTCCTTCCACAGAAGAAAACACAAACAGAAAACAAATCAAAAACCAAACTGAACTGAAAAGAGAAATTGTGGAATAAATGGCTCTGGACATGCTTCTCGCCCCAGAAATGTCCTCCCTGACCCTCAGGACATGAGTGAGAAGGGACTGTTGTAGCAGGTGTCTAGCAAACAACCACAGAAAGATCTCAGGATCCCAGAACATCAGAGGTCTCTGGACTCCTGCCTTCAATTATAAAAAGAGCTTGGAACATTTCCTAAGTACGACGACCTGTGCTTCTGTTCTTGGGTGACGGAAGAAACCTAAGAAAAAAAAAAGGAGAGTGAACGTCACTGGTTCCTTTGTCCACACACTGGAGCATCTTACAGCTTTACCCTCCTGCTGTGGAAGGTCTTCTTTCCCCTACTCATCCCTCAAGGAATGAATATGTTTTTGTTTCTCATCTTCTCCATACTTGGCTCCATACTAAAGCCCCATGCAGGATCCATAGATCTAACGTTAGGTCTCGGTTTCCAAGGCCGCAATTGGCTGAGAAGAGATGACTACTACCTGAAAAATAGTACAGCATCCTTGTATTAGTCAACTCAGACTGCTGGAACCCAGTAACACAGGCTGTGTGACTTAAACAACAGAAATTCATTTCTCACAGTTCTGGAGGCTAGATGTCCAAGATCAAGATGCTGCAGATTCAGTTCCTCGTCAGGGTTTTTCCTGGCTTACAGACAGCCACCTTCCCACTGTATCTTCACATGCCCTTTCCTTTGTGTGCTTGAAGAAGAGATCACTGGTATCTCTGCCTCTTCTTAAGGAACCACTTTTGTAGGATTAGGACCTCGTGCTTATGACCTTATTTAATCTTCATCAGTTTTGCACAGGCCCGATCTCCAAATGCAGTCACATTGGAGGTTAAGGATTCAACATACGCTTTGCCGGGGGCGGGGGGGGGGATACAATTCAATCCATGACATCCCTGTCCCTCATGTTATCTGCCATTGAAGGTAGATACCAAAGAAAGCAGAAAAGGTCAGAAGAAGACTGCCTGTGGCAGGTGCTTTGGTATGAGAAGGAATAGATTATATACACCACCACATGGACTTAATCCTCAGGTCATGCATGCCTAGCTAGCAAATATGACCAAAGACAGGAGCTTATACCTGTACTCCTTCCTGTTCTAGGCAGACTAGACCTCAGTGAGCAGGTGACAGAAAAGGCTAACTGCTGGCTCACACATGTAAGTGTGCTGAAACTGAACACAAACATTCTCCTTCCCTTTGAGAAACTGTATAAACTCACATGGAATGCTGTGCAGAGTCAAACATGAGATTCAAGAAGGCAGCTCTTTCTTAGGAGAACTCCTACAGTTCTTTTACTGCCCAGCTCAAAGACCGTTCCTTGACCCAATACACACATACACACACACACACATGCAACAATCATTGTTTTTTATTCTACACATTCACAGTGGTTTGTGCCAACCTTTGTAATAGCATGTGAGTTTTTGGTCATTTCACACTTTTGAGGATATTAGTGTATTGAGGGCAGGAACTTGTCCATCTGGTCCATAATTTCAACTATAGCACATAACAAATGGAGCCTGGCACTAGGGTGACCGACCATCCTGCTTTGTCTGGATAAATGGGTTCCCAGGACAATGGACTTTCAGTTCTAAGATCAAGACAGTACCAGATAAATTGAAATGATTGGTCACCCTACCCAGCACATAGTGAGCATGTTGGTAAACAGCTAATATGTAAGTACTGCAATAGATAAGGAAAAGATCCTAGAAAAATTTACAGAATGATCAAAGGCATGAGGGTGGTCACAGGAAGCTCCCTATGCAAACTCACTAAAGATAAAGGCCTTATTGGTTTAGGAAGGAAGAGGCTAAAAGTAGATATGACCCAAAATCAATAGCATCACAAGCTGAAAACACAAGAAGCTTTAAGAATATTGGGGTATGCTACGGTTTACAAGGTCATAGGAGATAAGTCCAAGTTTGATGGTCTGTCTACACCTTTTTAAAGCTGATGTGCAGGAGGACAATATATTTCTCCAAATCCCTGTTAGAGACATACCTCTGGATTACATGGCTCATGAGCTGAATAGCTGTTTCCTTTCTCCACATAAATATTATCATAATAGCTTTAAAGGGAATTGTAAAGCAGGAAAATAAATCACTCTAGTTGAACAAACTGAGCCCCAAAACTAATTTTCTCTTTGTATATGCCTTTAGTCCTCTCTCAGACAGAGTTTTACATAATTATAATCAGAGTGAATATACCACTTTGTATACCATTTTTAAAACCATAAAATTGTGTGGGAAACACTTTCTACATTGTTATATAATCTTAGTAGTAATTCTTTTTAATAGTGTAATAGTCTGGCACTCACTTAACAGTTCACCCATTGTTGGCATTTAGATTGCTTACAGTTTTCTGCTAATGAAGATAATCCTGCAGTGAATATCTGTGTGCACATTTCTTGTTCTTTCTTTTGTAATATTTCCTTAAAAGAAATTCCTACAATTAAGATTATGAGGTGAAGAGATAAAATAATTTCTGTGGTTCATTTATGTTTTCACCAAATATTTATTGAACACCTACTGTGTGCCAGAGACTGTGCTGTGCACTGAGGATACAAAGAGGAAGGAACTAGTTTCTGACATCATGGTGTTCACAGATTAGTGGGGACACAAGCACATAAGTGACACAACTTGAAAAATGTCATGACTGTGATAAAGACCAAGCTACAGGGCCAAGAAAATTACTTCTAAAGAGCTGGAAAAGGGGCATGGTCTAGCAAGCTACTCCAGAATAGAACTTACTTGCAAATTACTAGATAACTGTGGGAAATGTCAACCTGGTGGACAGATGGGGAAGGACATTCTGGACAAAGAAAATAGCAAGATCGAAGTCATGACAACACAAGAAACAAAATGTATTCCAGTATTTACTGGTGGCTTGACAATGTTGAGGCATAGTTGTGGGTATGGAGAGGGTACCAAGAGGTTAATGACTGGAGATACTGAAGAAGAAGGTGGGGCAGCCTGTTTATTGTGCCAAGGAGTTTGTATTTTATGCTTAAGCAAGTGGGAGCCAGTAAGGAGTTTTAAGCAGACTCTTGATACATTTTCCAATTTGCTTTCTAAATTGTTTATACTCATTTACAAGAAAAAACCTCTACTAAAGTGTTTCTGTTTTAATTCTCCTTGAAATTCTACAGGGTTCTATTCCCATTTCTGCCAGTGGGGCAGAGTGGGAGCGAACGAGTGGACTCAGGCTGGAGCCCATTACAGCTGAGTGGAGATGAACATTATCCCAGGAGTGAAAGAGGAAGCTGATGAGTATCTTCCAAGACCAGAAACAGAAGCAAAGACAGGGGAGCTATTAGAATCACACTGCCTCCTCAAAAGTCAAACTAACCAAAACATGTAAGCCTCTTAAACAGAAGCCTCCTGGTCCCTCCCCCTTCTCTAGAAATTTTCCCTGGGCAGTGTGACTTAGCCACCAGTGTGGGGAGATGGATGCAACTCCTTCATTCCAGAAAGGCTGGGCTTCCCATCTCATTGTCATTTGTACCCCAGAGCCCTAAAGGGGTCTGGCTACTAGCCACTCTTGGCTTTTTCTCTCCAGCTCCTACATCCCCACATTTTCCCCCAAACACACCCTGCCCATGAATAACTCCAGGGCTTTGAGCAATGCTCTTTCTTCTGCTGGTATTATCCTTCCTCTCTCCCTGTCAGCTTAGAAGCCATGTCTATGAAGCCCTCTAATCAGAGTTGGGCCTGACACACTTGGCTTTCACTGTGCTTGGGTGAATCGTTGTGTGCACGTCTTTCTCTCTCAGACTGTGGACATCCTGGGGGAATGGACACTAGTTAGTTACTCACCTCTGGTTCCTAACATATTACCCAAGTCTGTTACCTATAGGTACCATTGACTATTGTTGAATTGACTTACATGATATTTCTTTTTGTGGCAGATGATGTGAAAGGGAAAGTGGAGAGGAAGGAAAAGCATCAGCTGCAAAGGAACCTACACTGTGTCATTTTATTGCGGTGCATAGGGATATTTGGAGCCCCGAAGAGTACCAGCAGTTATCTGTTCCTTTTACTGTGCTTATATCTCTTTGCCTCCTGTTATTCTTCCCCTCAGCCTCCAAAGACACAATTAGGCTTCTACCACAGGAGCTTGCCTGCTCCCCTTTCTTCCTACCTCTGGGCTGGAGCAGGGAGGGAAGCTGGGCCAGCAACATGTGCTTGCCTGCTGGACTCTAATCCCTGTCCCTTATTAAATTCAGGGCTGATATGGGCTGTATGAGCTTTCTTGGAACCACCTGCTGTCTGTCCAATTCTTTTTCTTTTTCTCCCCCTGGTGACTAATAGCTGCTCTTTCCTGGAGTCTCAGAGTTTCCTTGTCTCCTTTCTCCTCCCTCCTTTTGAGAGTCAGTTGAGTCTTGATGTGTTCTCACAATTGACCCCTTGAAGCTGAGATCAGGAAGCAAGGCCACACCCTCTAGACAGCTCCTTTGGGGCCTGCCTCCCCGGGATTGCTCTTTAAAGAGATGGAGTTGTGGAAATTAAAATAAGGCTGGGAGGGGATGGAAATAATAGGAGGAATGAAGAGGCTGGGGGCACCAAGCAACTAGGGAAAGCTTCTAGAAAGAAGACAAAGTCTGAGAAGGATGGAGAACCCAGGATGGATAATAGGGCTCCTGAGCAAGGAGGAAGAGACATAGGAGATATGAGAAAATTATAAATCAAGGACACTGAAGAGTGGCATAGAAGGAAGCAGTGGGTGACATGGAGAACCCAAGAGAGTCAAACTGGTGCAAAACAAGATTTTCACATGTGAGATCCTGCAGCGTCTCATCATCTTCAGAAGCAAGAAAACACCTTGCTGCAGCCCTCCTTGACAAAGTGGATGAGCAGGGTGGGCTCCAGGGGCCAAAGCTTCAGCTACAGCGCCTGGTTCTGGGCATGGTCTCATGAATGCTGTATGCTTACTCACACACATATGTGCCCAGGGCATGAGGGGAAGGACAGTCGCAGAGGTCAGTTCATCACTCTTAATAAGGTCCAGGCTGCAGGCTGGTGGCTAAAGAAGCACAGAGTGTGCTGATCCCCAGGAAAGGGGATCTTCATATTTGACCTTGAGGTGCGGGGATAACAGACTAGGAGTCAGAAGACCAACATGTAGGTCCTGCCCCTTAACAGTGCATCCATCTTTGAACAAGTCACTGATGTCACAGAGTCTGGCCCTCATCTGTATTCACAATCCCAGCTCTTCAGTTCAACATGACTGGCATGGAAACTGATTAAAAAACAGATATATAAGTGTTTTGCAAACTGTAAAGCACTCCAGAAATAGGAAAAGAGAGTTTTGCGTTCCCAGTCAGGAGCTCCCAGGAGGAATGTGGATAACCCCAGGTGCTAGCTGCATCCCTGTTAGACAATCTCTTCTGCTTTCTGCCCCAGCCATTCTGTACTTCCCTCAGTTCCTGACCCCAAACCCTGAGAAAGCTAGCTCGCTCTCTCTCACCTTGAACTCTGAGCACTGTTCCCTCTGCCTACCATGTTTTTGCACTTTGCCTTTGCTCAGCCAATTCCTGCTCTGCCTTCAGGTCTCAGTTAAATGTCACTTCTTTCTAGAAGCTTTCCCAGAATCACCACATATTAATTTAGTGTTTTTGCTGCATGCTTTTAGAAAACTCTATATTTCTAGGAGTGTGTGTGTGTGTGTGTGTGTGTGTGTGTGTGTGTGAGAGAGAGAGAGAGAGAGAGAGAGAGAGAGAGAGAGAGATGGAGAAAGACTGGATAAGTGTGGGGAGAAGGGTGTGAGTCCCTCACAGTCCCCTTCAGAACCCAAGCCCACCATGGAGAACAGCCAGAGCTGAGTGTGGGTGCTCTGCCACCTGTCCACCAGCTGCCATTCTCTTCAAACTCTTGGGGAGAAGCCATGGGAGCCTGAAGCATTTTCTGGGTCACTGCCTAGCAATTGGTAAAAATGGCCTTGCTTCCCCACATAGGTCTCTCACTAAGTAAGCACTGAATCCCCACAATATGCTGACATGCTTCCACCTCATTCAGAATGAATCTGTTGCTATGGTTGTGAGCTGCCCAGCAGAACTGAGGTGGATGCACTGGCCTAACACTGGCATCAGGGGGCTCATGCTGCCCTTAAATGTGGACCAGTAACCAGCCCTTCACCCTGTTCAGTCTCTGCACAATGCCACCTCCTCAGAGGCCCCTGACCACTCTATTTAAAGTAGCTCTCCTTCCACTTGTCACTGCTCTGTTTTTCTCCATAGCACGTATTGCTATGTTATTGTGCCATTTCCCTTTTTTTTTGTTTTGTTTTGTTTTGTTTTGGTATATCTATTGTCTGGCTTTCTGGATAGGCTGAAAGCTGGAGGGAGGTAAGGATTTTGTTCATTTTGTTCCTACAGTGCCAGCTACCCTCCTTTCTTTTCCTGCCTCTCTCTGGTCCATTCTCTGCCCTTCTTTTCCTGCTCTGGCCCCAGGAGGCTGATCACCCATGCTCCCTTGATGACCAGCTGCTTGCTGGGTGTATCAGAGGCATCAGAAGGCAAGGGGAGAAAGAAATGGGGTGTTTCTTCTCCAAGCCCCAGTAATTTGACCCTGGGAATTCCTCCCCAGCTCCAGCTGCTCCCAGTGACTGCAGTGCTCGTGAGTTCCAGTGACTCTGCCTCTTCTGGCTGCCCTGTTAGTCTTGGCCTCAATCCCTCACCATGCCTTCTTGGTTCTCTTGGCCTGCCCACATCTCTATAACTAGTCCCTGCATTAAAGCCTCTTCATTTAAACTGTATGGGGGTAAAAACATCTGCTGAGACTCTGAAACAACTATGATCCAGCAGAACAAATATTGTTGAATAAATCCATGAATCTATGAATGGCAGGTGCCCCACGCTGACACTTCCTACCCTGCCCACTGAAGACCTGGCTCTCCTATGAAAGGATAGGATGGAAGGCAAAAGAATGTTCAAGGCTCACATGGTCTCTCTAAACAGGACAACTCACCAATTGTTCTCAGACCAAGAGCAGCACTAAGAGTTCTAAATGTTATTAATAAGAAAAGCACAGAGCCTCCCTCAGTGGCTGGTTCTTAGGACTTATAACTCTTCCTGGCAGAAGAATCTTCTTAATGTCTAACCCAAATCCCTTTTATTATAGTTGGAAACTTCTTCTTGATCTAAAAATAAAGGTTGCTTCTCTCTGTTATTATTCTAGAAAATTACTATTCTACATTAGCATGTAGTTTCTAGTATGTTATATATTAAATGGGGAGTATAAAGAAAACAAGGTTTGGTCCCTGGGAAAATAGAGTGTTGGTTTGGGCATATTATGCTAACTTCTGGCAATTCATTTAACCCTTTGAATATCTTTGTCATGTACAAAATGAGAACAATGGTGAGCCTTGCTCAGTCTTCATACTTCCCTGCATTTATGAACATCAAATGAAAAGACTGTGTAAATGGGAAAGAATCCCTTATCCAAATGTTTGCTGGCATCCTCATTCTCTTCATAGCATTTAACTCCAGAGTCTAGGATTGTCTTAATGTTCTTTTCCAAACCTTTATGAAAGTGAACCAAGTTTCCTAAGGGTTCTTTTTGGTGTTGGACATACCTGGAGCATGGAAGTGGGAGTGAGGAGTTCATTTCTTCTTTTATGACTGTATTATATTCATGGTCAACCTCGCATGGAGGGGAACGGCAGCCTAATCAGACCAGAGCCTTCCTCAGACCAGAGCTGTACTTTATAGCAGGATGCCAATCCTTCTGCCCTCCAAGCTGATCTATGAAGAATATGTGCTTCTTTGTGTTTACAACACAAAATTCCAATCCTCTGCACCCTCACTGAGAAACATAAGCTGAAATTGCCTGCTGCTGACTCTACTGAAAAGCCCTGTTCAGGAAGTAATATTCACGGAGGGTTATCTGATGGATATGCAACCCATTAACTCTTCTAAGTATCTGAGATTTTATCCCTGGATCAAACCAGATGACCTGAGAGCTGAAATGATTTTGGCTCCTTGTGGAAGCAGAATTACTGACTTATGTTTAGGCATATTGTTTCAAGTTTACACTGAAGAATTCCTTGAAAGGAAAGCTACGAGTACAGCTATTACATATAATGAAAGAATGGTATTTTTAAATTGCCTATTAGGTCTCTGTCTTTTTTTTTTTTTTTGCCATCAACAACATAAAATATATTTAAATGTATGAGTTTACAATGCTGTTAACGGTCATTTTCTGAGAAGGATGAAAGAAAACCAGTTTTTTATCTAAAATTAATAAAAAGGTGAAATCATATTGTTTTTGTTTTGTTTTTTTATTAATTTATTAAAGTTGATTTATTCTGCAGCAAATACATTAATACCAAGGTCTATTTTCTTTTCTTTTTTAACTTTATTTACTTTTTAAATACATTTGTCTCTGCCTCCCCCCCACCTCTTTCCCTTGCCCCCTCCCACCTTCCCTCCCTCAGCTCTTCCCCTTTGGTTTTGTCCATGAGTCCTTGCTATATGTTCCTTGACTTTCCCCTTCCCTTCCCTTTCCCTGTCCCCCCCTTCTCTCTTGTCTCTGTTGATTTCTTTTCCTTTCAGTGTTGCTGGTCATATTTTCCTTGCATCTTTGCATTGTTGGTTAGGTTCTGCTTATACGTGAGATCATATGGTATTTGTCTTTCGCCCCCTGGCTTATTTCACTTAGCATGATGCTCTCCAGTTCCATCCATGCTGTCGCAAAGTTTACTACTTCTTTTTTTCTTTCTTCTGCGTAGTATTCCACTGTGTATATGTACCATAATTTTTTGATCCAATCATCTTCTGATGGGCATTTAGGTTGCTTCCAACACTTGGCTATTGTAAATTGTGCTGCTATGAACATTGGGCTGCATAGGTTCTTTTGTATTGGCGTTTTGGTGTTCTCAGGGTATAGTCCCAGCAGGGGAATCGCTGGATCAAAAGGCAGTTCCATTTTCAGCTTTTTGAGGAAATTCCACACTGCTTTCCACAGTGGCTGCACCAGTCTGCATTCCCACCAACAGTGTACTAGGGTTCCCTTTTCTCCACAGCCTCGCCAGCACCTGTTGTTGAAGAGGCTGTTATTGCTCCATTTTATGCTTCTGCCCCCTTTGTCGAATATTAGATGTCCATCGAGACCTGGGCTTATTTCTGGGCTTTCTATTCTGTTCCACTGGTCTATGGGTCTGTTCTTGTGCCAGTACCAGATTGTTTTGAGTATGGTGGCTTTGTAGTAGAGTTTGATGTCCAGTATTGTGATCCCTCCTACTTTGTGTTTCTTTCTCAAAATTGCTGAGGCTATTCGGGGTCGTTTATGGTTCCATATAAATTTTTGAAATGTCTGTTCTATATCTGTGAAATACATCATTGGTATCTTAATAGGGATTGTGTTGAATCTATAAATTGCTTTGGGTAGTATGGACATTTTGAGGATATTAATTCTTCCAATCCATGAGCACGGTATATGCTTCCATTTATTTGTGTCTTCCTTAATTTCTTTTTTCAATGTTGTATAGTTTTCTGCATACAGGTCTTTTGTGTCTTTGGATAAATTTATCCCTAGGTACTTTATATTTTTTCATGCTATATCGAATAGTATATTTTTTCTGATTTCTTCTTCTTCTATTGCATTGCTGGTGTACAAAAACGCCTTTGATTTCTGAATGTTGACTTTCTATCCTGCTGTTTTGCCAAATTCACCTATTAGGTTGAGGAGTTTTTTTGGTAGAGTTTACAGGGTTCTCTATGTACACTATCATGTCATCTGCAAACAATGATAGTTTTACTTCCTCCTTTCCTATTTGGATGCCTTTTATCTCTTTCTCTTGTCTGACCGCTGTGGCTAGGACTTCCAATACGATGTTGAAGAGAAGCGGTGAGAGCGGACATCCTTGTCGTGTTCCCAATCTTAGTGGGAAAGCTTTCAGTTTTTGCCCATTGAGTATGATATTAGCTGTAGGTTTTTCATATATGGCCTTTATTACGTTGAGGAATGCCCCATTTATTCCCATTTTGCTGAGTGTTTTGATCATAAATGGGTGCTGTACCTTGTCAAATGCTTTTTCTGCATCTATTGAGATGATCATGTGATTTTTGTTTTGTCTTTTATTGATGTGCTGTATTACGTTTACTGATTTGCGTATATTGAACCATCCCTGCATCCCTGGGATGAATCCCACTTGATCGTGGTGGATAATCTTTTGAACGTATTGCTAGATGCGTTTTGCCAATATTTTGTTGAGGATTTTAGCATCTATGTTCATCAGCAAAATTGGCCTGTAGTTTTCTTTCTTTGTAGGGTCTTTATCTGGTTTTGGGACCCGGGTGATGCTGGCCTCATAGAAGGAGTCTGGGAGTCTTCCCTCCTCTTGGATCTTTTGGAATAGTCTGAGAAGGACAGGGGTTAGCTCTTCCTTAAATGTTTTGTAAAATTCTCCTGGGAAACCGTCCGGCCCTGGGCTTTTGTGCGCTGGGAGTTTCTTGATGACTGCTTCAATTTCCCCAGCTGTTATCGGTCTGTTCAAGCTTTCTGTTTCTTCCTCCTTCAGCGTTGGAAGATTATACTTTTCTAAAAATTTGTCCATTTCATCAAGATTTTCAAATTTCTTGGCATATAATTGTTCATAATAGTTTCTGATGATCATTTGTATTTCTGTGGTATCAGTTGTTATTTCTCCTCTTTCATTTCTGATATTATTAATTTGGGTCCTCTCCCTTTTATTCTTGATGAGTCTGCTTAAAGGCTTGTCAACTTTATGAATCTTTTCAAAGAACCAGCTTCTGGATGGGTTGATCCTCTGATTGTTCTTTTTGTCTCTATGTCATTCAGTTCTGCTCTAATCTTGACTATTTCCTTCCTTCTACTTGCTCAGGGATTTATTTGTTGTTGTTTCTCCAGTTCTTGAAGTTGTAGTGAAGGTCTTTTATTTGATATGTTTCTATCTTTTTAAGGTAAGCCTGTATTGCTATGAACTTCCCTCTCAGGACCGCCTTTGCTGTGTCCCATAGGTTTTGGACAGTTGTCTGTTCATTTTCATTTGTTTCCAGAAATTTTTTGATTTCTTCTCTTATCTCATTATTGACCCATTCATTGTTTAATAGTGTACTGTTCAGTGCCCATGAGTTTGCAAGTTTTTGAAGTTTCTCTTTGAGGTTGATTTCGAGTTTCAAGGCCTTGTGGTCTGAGAAAAAGTTTGGCATTATTTCAATTTTCCTGAATTAGCTGAGGCTTGCTTTGTGTCCTATCATGTGGTCTATCTTTGAAAAACTGCCATGAGCATTTGAAAAGAATGTGTATTTTTCTTTGGGATATAAGGTTCTATATATGTCAGTTAAGTCTCTTTGATTCAGTGTGTCATTCAGCGCCACGATATGTTTATTAATGTTTTGTTTGGAAGATCTGTCCATTTTTGATAGTGGGGTGTTGAAATCCCCTACTATCAGTGGGTTGCTGTCTATATCTTTTTTGAAGCCATCCAAGAATTTCCTTATAAACTTGGGGGCTCCTATATTGGGTGCATATAAGTTTACAGTGTTGATGTCTTCTTGATAGATTCTTCCTTTAAGTATGATAAAGTGCCCCTCTGGGTCTCTCTTTATGGCCTTTGCTTTGAAATCTACTTTGTCTGATAAAAGTATGGCAACGCCAGCCTTTTTCTCATGCACATTTGCTTGGAATATTATTTTCCATCCCTTTACTTTCAATCTGTGTAGGTCTTTTGCTCTGAGGTGGGTCTCTTGGAGGCAGCATATGTGTGGGTCATATTTTCTTATCCATTCAGCTACCCTGTGTCTTTTGATTGGGGCATTTAGTCCATTCACATTGAGAGATATTACTGATAGAAACTTACTCATCTTTTCTCTTTGTACTTGTGTTCCTCTCTGTCTCATTCTTTTCCTTCATCTGCTTAAACCAGTCCCCTTAGCATGTCTTGGAGTGCTGGTTTGGTAGAGATGTATTCTTTTAGCTTTCTTTTGTCTGGGAAACTCCGTATTTCTCCTTCTATTTTAATGGAGAGACTGGCTGGGTAGAGCAGCCTTGGCTGTAGGCCCTTGCTTTTCATGGCTTGGAATATTTGGTGCCATTCCCTTCTGGCTTGTAGTGTTTCTGTTGAGAAGTCAGCTCCTAGGTGTATCGGGGCCCCCTTGTATGTTACTTTCTCCTTCTCCCTTGCTGCCTTGAGGATTCTCTCTTTGTCTTTGACATTTGCCATTTTAATGATGATGTGTCTTGGAGTGGACCTCCTTGGGTCCCTCTTGAGTGGGGTCCTCTGTGCCTCCTGGATCCATGAGAGCCTTTCTCTCCTCAAATTAGGGAAATTTTCCATCATTACTTTTTCGAGGGGGTTCTCTATTCCTTGCTCCTCTTCTTCTCCTTCTGGTATCCCTATTATACGGATATTATTGCGTTTCAGGTTGTCCTGCATTTCCCTAAATGCTGCTTCATTATTTTTGAGCCGTTTTTCCATTTCTTGTTCTTTCTGGGAGCTTTTTTCTACCTTGTCCTCCATCTCACTGATTCGATCCTCGGCTTCATCCAGCCTGCTTTGGATTCCTTCTACTGTGTTCTTCAATTCAGAAATGGTATTCTTCATATCCTCTTGTGTCTTCTTGATAGTTTCTATGTCCTTATCCAGGCTGATATAGTTTGCTGTAAGATCCTGATAGTTTCTCTGCAGGTTCTCATAGTTATCTTTGAGCTGGCTGAGCTCATTGAGCTTCCTTAGAACCATTGTTTTGAATTCCATATCTGATAATTCCCTTGCCTCTATTTCATTTAGCTCTCTCTGTGGGGAGTCCCCTTTTCCACTCATTTGAGGAGAACTTCTTTTTCTTCCCATTTTTGTGAGTCTGTTAAGTATTTTTGTCCTTTCCTTTTCTTTCTGGGCTTACCTCTGATGATGTCAGTTGTTGACCCTATAGGGCCTTGGGTTGTTTGTTTGAGCCTTTCAGGAGTCTAATGCCTGTGTCTGACTCCTGCTTGGAGCAGCTCTGTGACCCCTTGGGTCAGGGCTGAGCTATTTTGGGGGATCTCTCTGCGCTCTCACGCGGGCTCCTTGAGCGCGTTCCCAGCGCGGCAGGGTCCCCCACCTGCCTGGGCTCGCATGTGCTTGCCCCAGACCAGGGGGCTTATTCGCGACCTCCCATACTCATCTGGCCTCCCTGGCACGCGAGCTTCGCGGCACTGGTCAGTTTAGGGTCTTCTATTGTGTGTTTTCCCCGCTTTTGGCTCTTTGGGTGCGTTGCTTGCCCTCGCCAAATGGGGACTACGGAAATGGGAGGAAATCAGCTCTAGGACTCTCCGGTTAATCCTGTTTCTGGTCTCTCCTCCAGGGACTCTGGGCAGCTCTACTTATTTTGTGGGCCGCTCCGCAATCGCGGCGGGAAGGTCAATTTACGCCTGCCCTTGCCCCTCTGTGCACTCCCTCGCAGGCCGTATGGGTGCCAGTCTGTGTGAGGCCTTGCCGGCACGTGCAAGCGTTCGCCAGCCCGCGTGGGTCACACACACGCTCGCCAACCCTCGCCGGTCATTCGGCGCAAGTGTGCGCGCCTGCTCTGGGTGTTTTGGCGGTGTCTATGTTTGCTTTTCAGCTTTTGGCTCTTTGGGGGTGTGGCCTCTTCCCGCGCAATGGAGACTACGGCAAGGAGAAGGAGTCGGGACTCCCCGGTTCCTCCTCCAGTTCTTTCCCCAATATCTCCGTTTTTAGCCTCCCATCAGGGGCCTCTGGGCAGTTCTGTGACCCCTTCAGCCAGGGATCCAACCCCTGTGAGGACTGCGTTTCATCGCAGGCAGTCTGGTTCATGCGCACCCCGCTTCTGCCTCTTTGGGATTGCGCCTTTCCAGCCCACAATGGAGACTACCGAACGGGGAGGGAGTCGGGTCTCCCCGGTTCCTCCTCCCGTTCTTTCCCCAATGCCTCTCTCTCCAGTCTCTCCTCAAGGCTCTCCCAGCCAGTCTGCACTCAGTCCCGTAGCTCACACACGTACAAGCTGTGTGTGGAGTGCACAAAAGGCAGGTTAATTGATTCTCTTATGCCTGAGCGAGATGGTAGCTGCAGAGTGGGAAGTGCGTTATCACCCGGGCTCCACCGGCCGCCGTGTCAGTTCTCTTCACAAAGTTTTCCTCACCAGTCTTTTCCCAGGCACCAGCCCACCCTGCTGCCACCTCTACCCAGCGATCAAGGAGGGTGGCTGCCGCTGCAACTTTTGCGTTTGCCCTTTCAATGTCTTTTTGCATCCCCAGCCACCTGTCTCTGGCAGAGAGCACCCCTAAGCTTTTTGGGGTTGCGTTTTGTCTCTATTTTCTCGGCTTTAGCTGCTGTAGTTTAGGGGTTCCTGTTTATGATTCAGACCCCGTTCTTCTCGGGGGCACGCTAACTAGCCGTTTCAATGTCCCTCTGGTGCCAGTGCCCGTGCGCACCCAGTCCACCCTCTCGAGCCTCCACCGCACTTCTCACCCGTTGGGATGTGTGAGAGTAGAATCCACTGTCCGCGGCACCAAGGCTCCTCTCCCACTATCGCTCCACTGCTTTCCAGGTGATTACTCCATTATTTAGTTGCAATTCCAGTTTGGTTTTGGGAGGAGGTCAGCGTGACTCCCTTTCACTCCTCTGCCTTCTTTCCGATAAACCAGACCTTATTCATCTTATAGCTGAAAGTTTTTACCCTTTCACCAGTTTCTGTTTATTTCCCAACCCCTCCCCAGCCCTTGGCAACCACTTTTCTACTCTTTGTTTCTGTGAGTTTGACTTTAGTTTTTTTAGATTCCACAGAAAAGTGATGCCATGAAGTTTTGTCTTTCTCTATCTGGCTTATCTCACTTAGCTTCTTTCTTGAACATGCTCATCTGCTTGTGTGAGGAGTGACATTGGACCACTGTGTGTAAAACACCTAGCATGGAGTCTACCATGCCAATGAACTCAGGGAGGGGTGGCCAGCCTCAGGGTATTTGTAGAAGTGCAGTAGAAACATAGAAGACAGAAAAGTCACCCATCAAGCCACTTCCAGAGGGCAGGAGGAGCCAGACTGGGTTCTGGATATGCCTGGAAGCTGTAGGAAGTGCCACATATTGGTATAGATTTCATTGAACGGCAAAAGTTTTTACTGGGCCAGACACTTGAGTGTTTTTACAAGGGAGGATTTGAAGGCTTGTGCATTTCTGCAGTGTTGCATGGCCCTGTTCAGCCAAGACCCAAATTCCATGTTACAGCAGCTCCTTCAGTCTGGGTCACACATTTAGTACTGAAGCATTCCCTTTCCTACAGCATTTATTAATTTCCTATGGGCATGCCTTATTGCCTTTGCTAGCTCCCAAAGGCCAGGAAGTGTACATTTGACACCTCTCCTTCCCTAACCTAGTGCAGGGCAAACAGTAAGTACTCAATAAAAAACCTGTGGCTAATTGATAATTGATCTGTTGCAGCAGGGAGGGCAGATGCCAGCTGTGACTGTTTTGTCCTCAATTTCGGTTCATTTCCACCTTTAAAGAGCTTGTGCATTATTATCATGTTATGCAAACCAAATATCCTAAAAAGAGAGATAGTTAACAAACAGACTAGTAGATTAGGGATTGCCTGTGGGACTCGTCCCAATCAGCCAGCCTACTTATCTGCCTGTGATCAGGGCCCTGGATCTTTATCATTCAGCTGAGAGAAGCAACATGCCAGGTTCCCAGAGGAGTAGAACAGGATTTCAATTACATATCCATTTTTTTTTATCATTTCACTGAAATAACATGGGCTTCCTGGCTCTAAATTGCTAAAAACCAGTTTAAGTTAAGGAGACAAATAGATACTAATTACAGAGCAAAGTGGAGTCCAAACATCAAGGCACTTGGCTGAGAAATGCCTCCCGTCACTCTCTCCAATGCAACGCTGGAAGAATTAGAAGTTTCCGCTCCTCTTACTCTGCTCTCAAAAATCCTCCCCTCAGGAGGGTAGGAGTATAGGTGGGGGTGGGGGGTGTGTGGAAAAGAGCCATCTGGGAAGAGAAGTTTGGATGTTCCTCTTTTAGCCCTGGCAAGCTATTAACTTGAAGACCATAGCATCTGTTTCTTTTGTATAATAGTCTGTGCTGTTGCCTACATTCTTATCTTTTCAGAGGATCACTCTAAATCCTAATCAGTACTGCTGCTTCCCAGTGAAAAGAGTAATAATAATACATAGGCATCAGGTGACCCAGCTAGTGCCAGATTCGTGATCAATTTGTTGTATGACTTTGGACAACTTACCTCATCTCTCTGCTTCAATTTCTTCTGCTGTACAGTGAGATCCAGCGGTGTGCTGGCAAATGTTTAACCAGTTCTCCAGGGGGGAAAGGCCCTTGTTTGTAGCTTTTGCCAATTTCCATGGTGTAAATACTCCCACCATAGCTCATTTCAAGCTGCCAACCTCATGTCACTGAATATGGAATTGGAAAGGAAGGTCAATGAAGAACTCTCAGGAGCGGGTTCCAGTATGTTGCTGGCTGAGACCTCCTCCATCATTAAATTAAAGGATGATATTATGGTCATACAAAATGCATTCAATTCTCCCCTGTCTAGGTAAATACATATCCCTAGTTCTTAAGCTAAAATTAAATGATGGTAACAAGAAAAACATCTAGCTTCTGCTCCTCTCAGAAGTGAGGTAGAAGTGAAGGAAGCCATGTTTTCAACATGAGATAAAAATATAATACAGAATTGTATTTATTATTTATATCAGTATTTAATGAATATGTAATGACATTTATTAATAAACATTTAATAATCATATTCAAAATTTTATTGAATAGAAACACTTTTGTCTGCTTTTGTGTCTTTGAGAAGGAGAAGGTGAATAATTTATTCCATGTCAAACAAGTTTCACAAAAGATAGATTGACAAGGTTATCTTTTCCTCATGGGTCACACCCAAGTCCACATGCTTAACAAATGCTTGGTGGCTGTGTGTTGATGAGGCCTCCTGGCTGTGGGGACTTTCCTGTTTTTTAAATAGCAGAGAATTCATGGTCTCTGAGGGACTGAGTACTGGCTGGACCATTCAAGGGTCTCCAACATCCCTCCTACTGCCTGTGTCTCCATTCATTTGCCTGTCTCAAAAGCTTTTCTTCAGACCCTTCCCTACCTTAGGCAGCCTCTCTTCCTTTGAACCACTTTGACCCCTCTTATGGTACAGATCTTACCCTACCTTGACTACAGTCATTGAGACACTTGTCCTATCCCCCAACCAGACTGTGAGCATCTTAAAAGGAAGAGATTAAATCTTATTAATCATTTTTTTTATTTCTTGCAGTGTGCTTAATAAATTCCTTTGAATTCTAATTGAGTGTGTATGACTAGAACATCATGTAGTTCCTTAATCTAAAGAGTTCTTCAGAAAAAGAATTCTGAAGTTACATACTACTGAAGAATATGCAGAATAGCATTGGCCAGGGCTGTTGATGTACACAGGAGTAGTAGTCAACCAAGTTCTTAGTATGCTTTGTGGGATACCCAAAGATACATCTTCACCCCCTATCTCTCACACACAGTATATTGCCTGACATTCAAACCTTTTTCACTTCAAATAAAGTGCTTATTCGTACCCACACTCATTAATTTTAAAATTGATATTAATTGAACAAGATACATTTTTAAATACCTTCTAAGCACATGGAACATCGCTAGGTGCCACAGAAGGTGTATAAATATTAGAATATAGAGTCTGTGCCCTCAGGGGACTGGAAGTTTGGTGGAAGGACAAGAGCAATAGATTTGAAATATAAGTAAGTGGTTTGGGGTAGATGGAAAATATTTAACTGAACCTTGAAAGATGAAATAGAATTGGGTAAGAAGAGGAAAGAAGAAGACAGAGAAGCTTAGGAGAATAGATAAAGGAAAAATGATAGAGGAAGAGAAACAAGAGGTACTTCTAAGACACAGAGAAGAAGTTGTGGACTAGGACAGGTTAGAGCTTGATGAGGAGTCTTGACTGGTTGATATGAGGTTTTCTTGTTGGAAACAATATTACAGATTCATCTGAGAACTGAAAGATGTAAGGCCTGGAATCTCTGTTGAGTTTAGACTTTATCTAATAAGCAGTGGGAAGCCACCAAAACTTTGAGCGAGCAAGTAGCATCATGACATATACTGGAGAGTGTAAATCAGAGTATAAGGCAGTTGGAGTTAAGAGCCTCCTAGGATTTGGGGTTTTAGGGTCACATGGTGGGAATGAGGATGAAATGAAAAGGACAAGAGTAAGAGACCCCAAGAATAAAGAATCAAGATAACTTGGGGACTGGTCAAACAGTACAAGTGAGATTAAAATAAAAGGTGACCAGTTGGCAGCTATTGAAAGGATGTTGATAATGGGAATTAGAATTGAACCTCGAAGTCGCTGAGAAACCCAGGGACACCCATGAGGCCAGCTCCTTTTTCTTTCTCTTTTTTACTCTTGTGCCACAAGGTTGGTCTCTCTCTCTGGATCCTAGAATCAATCCCTTTTTTCCCTACACAGCTTCTCCACTCTTTTTTTTTTTAACCCATTGATTTTCTCTGATCACTTACTTTTTTTCATCCTTCAATAACTTCAGCTTTTTCAGGCCAACCATGACCCTCCAGGCCTACCACTGCCAAGTGATCCAGCTGCTCATTACTGGCCTCTTCATACTTCTGAGAGAGGGGGTCTAATTGATTTAGTTTTTCCATACCTGTTTACCTGTTTATTAGAACTGTTGTAGGTGGTTGACCAGTCTATGGCTTAGCTGATCTGGGCTTGGTCCTAGTCCAATCAGCTATAGTCTGGTGGTGGTAGTAGAAGTAGTGTGGGGTCAGAATCTGGGTCACATCATAAAAATCACAGCCCAAGTACTGCACTATGTCAGGGCCTTAAGTAAATCTATAGGTAGGGAGGCATTATGACTGTTAACTATTTACATAATCTTTGGATTTAGAGGGTAAAGATAATGATGGGTAACATGCAAGAGGCTGGTTACCTGGAAGAATGGAAATGGCAGTGACAGAAAAATAAAGAAATGTAGCAGGGAAGCAGGTTAGGGACAGGAAAATATGTTCATTTAGGGGCAAGTTGAATTTCACTTATTCCTTCCTTTAGCAAATATTTATTGACTGCCTCCTATGTGCCAAAGATGGTGCTTAGTGGGTACTGAGGAATTCATGGACTTAAAACATCAAAGATGACAATGGAATACTCAATAAATGTAATAATAATACTTCTCATCTTATACATGCAATGCACTTTTGATACACTATTTCATTTAGCCTTATGAACATCTTAAAAAGAAGATATTATTTATTTCATTTTACAGTGGAGGAAATTAAGGCTCAGAGAGATCAAGTAACCATCCTAAGACCACACAGATCAACAGATGAATGAATAAACAAAATGTGGTATGTACATATAATGGAATATTATTTAGACTTAAAAAGGAATAACATTTTGATATGCAGGGGTTGACAAAAGGAGGTTTACAGTTTTGAGCATGTGAGCTTATTCTTGTATTATTATTTATTAATTATTGTTTTTTATTGTTATTAACCTATTTTTGCCCACCTCCACATGCCTTGAAAACATGATGCTAAGTAAGATAAGCCAGGCACAAAATGACAAATATTGTATGCTTGCACTATGTTTTACACAGAGAAGGAAAATTCATAGACACAAAATAGACCAGAGGGTACCAAGGGCTGGGGGGAGAGGGATGAGGAGAGTTATTATTTAATGGGTACAGCACTTTTCTTTGGATGATGAAAAAGTTCAGGAGATGGACAGTGGTGATGGTTGTAAAATATTGGGGATGTACTTAATGCTACTGAATTTTACACTTAAAAGTCATTAAAATTGTCAATTTAATGTTATGTATATTTTTCCACAATTAAAAAAACTGCAAACAAACTACTCTGGACACTATGTGGAGAATGAATTGTGGGTTTTCATTAGGCATGAGGGGGTGAGGAAGCCTTGGACTAGAGTGGTGCTAGCAGAGATGAAGAGAGTGGAGGAATCAAGAACTGTTTTGAAGGCAGAGAGCTGACAAAATGTGTAATGCACAAAGTAGATGAGGAAAGAGGGATTGCATGTGACATCCAGGGCATTTTCATGAGGCATAGATGCATGGGGGTGTCAGGTACTGATATTTTAGAGGAAAATGGCTAATGTGCTGTCAGTGGCAAGTATTATGTTTGCTTACTGCTGCCCAAGGGGCAGATGGATTTGTAGAGAGACAGGCTTGGGCTCAATGTTAAAAAAATCAACAAAAAGTATTTCTAATACTTAGAGCTATTGTGAACAACTCATGGGCTGCTTGTGGGGTAATGATCTTTCTTCTGAAGACACACGGGAGCTGTTTACCCCCTTGGTGAATCTGCTGTACAGAAAACACACATTGGACTAGAACAATCCTCAGCTTCCTTCCTCCTATGTCTTTGGGGGTCTTTACAAATGTGCTTTCTTTTTCAGATTGAGACAGAGCCAGATTACAGAAGTGGGTAGTAAGATAATGAGGCTGTAGCTGGAGATCTCATAAGTGAGATAATTGTCAAGAATCTTGTAACTAGAGAAGTTAGTGTAGTCAAAGAGTGTTTTTTCTGCTCTTTCTCTTTCCTCCCTTTCTTTTTTTCTTCCTTTCTTCCTTCCCCAGCTTAACCTCCCCTCACCTCAAAAATGAAAGAGAATTACATCACACTGGCTGTCCTCTAAGAAGGCCCTTGGTACTAAGTGACCTGAGGCTGGCTGGTCATTTTAGGTCAGAACTGGGACCCACAAAACAATTCCTTACTTCTAAGGCTGGTCCCAGCTTTGTGTTTTTGCATTCACTATAGTGATTCCCTGACACATCATCACAGACAACCTCCTTGGCTCAAATCACTTCCCGCTGTGCACCCATAACACACAGATTGGAGGTAACTTTACTCCAGAGAACCAATTAGCACAGACCCAGCCTGGGTAATTGCAGTTTGATAAGATCCTTGCAGCTGATATCCAGGGCAGATAAAACACTAGGAAGCCATTTCTCAGCAGAACTTAGGGGGAACAGTATTACAACAGCTTTTACTCCTCCCTTTCTTTGCCATGGATCCCCACCCCTGCCTCTCCCAAATTTAAACTGACGCCAGAGAGAAAGGAGATATGAGGGCATGAGAGGAAAAGATGAGATCCTGGAGTGAACAGCTGCTCCTCTCTCAGGGCCAGGCCCACGGCCTACACTGGCTTTTCCATCTTCCCTAAGAGGTTGCTGTTATCTAAAGCTGGGGAGATGGGACCAACTAACTAGAACGGCCGAAGAGTTTTAACCCAAAACCAGATATATTTCAACTCGATAGGCAATGCCTCAGGTCTCTGCTCAGAGTGGTCAGGTTTCCTCAGACTGCTAGAGTCTCTGACCCCCTTCTCTTACATCCTCTTTGCACTTGTCAGAGGCTGTTGCTGTGTGTGAATGTGTTTCTTCTACTCCTCCTACTGTAAGCCACTTTTGTCCACTTGAACCTCCCCAATCACTCTTCACTAGTTTCCCCATAGACATTTGGCTCCCTTTAATCTACTCTATAGACTGCAGCCTGAAGAATTGTTTTAAAATGCAAATATGGTTATATCCTTCCTTTGCTTAAAGCCCCTCAATGGCTACCATCAAGGCAAAGTGCAGACACAGCTTGTGTGGATGATGTTTTCCCCTTCAAATCTTCTAAGAAACAAAATACTGCAGATTCTGCTGGGATGTGCTGTATCCCCCTCATTTTTCTTTTTTGAAGTCTTTAGCTGTAAACATTTTTTGGGAGAATTTAAATTTTATTTTTAAAATTAGCAAACACTACAATTGACTTCTATTTTTCTGGTGTAAAGTTCTACAAATTATAACATGTAGATGTAGACACCATCAACATAATCAGAATACAAAACAGTCCCATCACTCCTGAAAAATCTCTCTTGTGTTGCTCTTGGTGGGTATACTCTCTCCCTCCCTATCCCCTAGCATGCACTGATCTATTCTCCATCACTGTAGTTTTCTTTATAAAGTTGTAATATCCATAGAATCATATAGTATGTAACTTTTTCACACTGGCTTCTTTCCCTCAGCATATCTTTGAGATCCATTCAAATTGCGTGTATCGGTAATTTTTTTTTAACTTGTTATGGCTGAGTAGAATTCCAATTCATGGATGAAAACCAGTTTGTTTATCCTCTCACCTGATGACAAGGCCCCTTTAGTCTCCTAACACTTAGATATGTTTTTCTTCTTATGAGGTTATCCTTCTCTCCCTTCTACTGTTTGCCTGACTAATTTCTTATCCTTCTTCAGATATCAGTTTAGGCATCCCTTCCCTAGTCAGGCCCCCCAAACTCTTGACAGGATTTGTATAACACTCAGTGCTTCCTCCATGAACATGTTTCACACATTGTAGGGTAGTTTCTGGTTAAATCATCTGCTTTTTCCATCTGTTTTTGTATCCCTATGGCCTAGTATTATTCTAGACATTCAGTAAATCACAATGGTTGCTTGAAGAATTAATGAAGAAAAGTCTTTTGGATCCATCTCTCAGTAGACATATATGTTTATTTTGATTTGGTCTACATTGCTCAGACCCCTTTACCAATCTTTTGCAATATTCTGAGCCATAGTTTTATTTTTTCAGAGTTACAAAAAGAAATTCAGTTAGCTTATAATAATGATGTATTACAATATGACAAAATATAGATAAATGATTGGAATAAAATGAAATTGAGAAGAAATAAGAATAGAAGAACTAGAAAAAGTTAGAACACAAAAATGTATGCCATAAAGTCTGAGCTTCCTAGCAACCAAGGACAAAAGGGAAGCTATCAGCAATAAAATTTGCACTGGGTATTAGTCAAAATTATACCAGTTTCCCTGGAGATATCAAAGCTCAGATAAATTTACCACATTAGATTTCAAAAAAGAAGACAGACAATATGATTTCGAGCGGGAAAGATGGCGGAGGAGTGAAAGGGAGTCACGCTGACCTCCTCCCAAAACCAAACTGGAATTGCAACTAAATAATGGAGTAATCACCTGGAAAGCAGTGGAGCGATAGTGGGAGAGGAGCCTTGGTGCCGTGGACAGTGGATTCTACTCTCACACATCCCAACGGGTGAGAATTGCGGTGGAGGCTCGAGAGGGTGGGCTGGGTGCGCATGGGCACTGGCACCAGAGGGACATTGAAACGGCCAGTTAGCGTCCCCCGGAGAAGAACGGGGTCTGAACCATAAACAGGGACCCCCTAAACTACAGCAGCTAAAGCCGAGAAAATACAGACAAAATGCAACCCCAAAAGCTTAGGGGTGCTCTCTGCCAGAGACAGGTGGCTGGGGATGCAAAAAGACATTGGAAGGGCAAACGCAAAAGTTGCAGCGGCAGCCACCCTCCTTGATCGCTGGGTAGAAGCTGCAGCAGGGTGGGCTGGTGCCTGGAAAAAGACTGGTGAGGAAAACTTTGTGAAGAGAACTGACACGGGGGCGGTGGAGCCCGGGTGATAACGCACTTCCCACTCTGCAGCTACCATCTCGCTCAGGCATAAGAGAATCAATTAACCTGCCTTTTGTGCGCTCCGCACATAGCTTGTACGTGTGTGAGCTACGGGACTGAGTGCAGACTGGCTGGGAGAGCCTTGAGGAGAGACTGGAGACAGTGGCGTTGGGGAAAGAACGGGAGGAGGAACCGGGGAGTCCCGACTCCTTCTCCTTGCCGTAGTCTCCATTGCGCGGGAAGAGGCCACACCCCCAAAGAGCCAAAAGCCGAAAAGCACACATAGACACCCCCAAAACACCCAGAGCAGGCGCGCACACTTGCGCCGAATGACCGGCGAGGGTTGGCGAGCGTTGGCGAGCGTGTGTGTGACCCACGCGGGCTGGCGAACGCTTGCACGTACCGGCAAGGCCTCACACAGACTGGCACCCATACGGCCTGCGAGGGAGTGCACAGAGGGGCAAGGGCAGGCGTAAATTGACCTTCCCGCCGCGATTGCGGAGCGGCCCACAAAATAAGTAGAGCTGCCCAGAGTCCCTGGAGGAGAGACCAGAAACAGGATTAACCGGAGAGTCCTAGAGCTGATTTCCTCCCATTTCCGTAGTCCCCATTTGGCGAGGGCAAGCAACGCACCCAAAGAGCCAAAAGCGGGGAAAACACACAATAGAAGACCCTAAACTGACCAGTGCCGCGAAGCTCGCGTGCCAGGGAGGCCAGATGAGTATGGGAGGTCGCGAATAAGCCCCCTGGTCTGGGGCAAGCACATGCGAGCCCAGGCAGGTGGGGGACCCTGCCGCGCTGGGAACGCGCTCAAGGAGCCCGCGTGAGAGCGCAGAGAGATCCCCCAAAATAGCTCAGCCCTGACCCAAGGGGTCACAGAGCTGCTCCAAGCAGGTGTCAGACACAGGCATTAGACTCCTGAAAGGCTCAAACAAACAACCCAAGGCCCTATAGGGTCAACAACTGACATCATCAGAGGCAAGCCCAGAAAGAAAAGGAAAGGACAAAAATACTTAACAGACTCACAAAAATGGGAAGAAAAAGAAGTTCTCCTCAAATGAGTGGAAAAGGGGACTCCCCACAGAGAGAGCTAAATGAAATAGAGGCAAGGGAATTATCAGATATGGAATTCAAAACAATGGTTCTAAGGAAGCTCAATGAGCTCAGCCAGCTCAAAGATAACTATGAGAACCTGCAGAGAAACTATCAGGATCTTACAGCAAACTATATCAGCCTGGATAAGGACATAGAAACTATCAAGAAGACACAAGAGGATATGAAGAATACCATTTCTGAATTGAAGAACACAGTAGAAGGAATCCAAAGCAGGCTGGATGAAGCCGAGGATCGAATCAGTGAGATGGAGGACAAGGTAGAAAAAAGCTCCCAGAAAGAACAAGAAATGGAAAAACGGCTCAAAAATAATGAAGCAGCATTTAGGGAAATGCAGGACAACCTGAAACGCAATAATATCCGTATAATAGGGATACCAGAAGGAGAAGAAGAGGAGCAAGGAATAGAGAACCCCCTCGAAAAAGTAATGATGGAAAATTTCCCTAATTTGAGGAGAGAAAGGCTCTCATGGATCCAGGAGGCACAGAGGACCCCACTCAAGAGGGACCCAAGGAGGTCCACTCCAAGACACATCATCATTAAAATGGCAAATGTCAAAGACAAAGAGAGAATCCTCAAGGCAGCAAGGGAGAAGGAGAAAGTAACATACAAGGGGGCCCCGATACACCTAGGAGCTGACTTCTCAACAGAAACACTACAAGCCAGAAGGGAATGGCACCAAATATTCCAAGCCATGAAAAGCAAGGGCCTACAGCCAAGGCTGCTCTACCCAGCCAGTCTCTCCATTAAAATAGAAGGAGAAATACGGAGTTTCCCAGACAAAAGAAAGCTAAAAGAATACATCTCTACCAAACCAGCACTCCAAGACATGCTAAGGGGACTGGTTTAAGCAGATGAAGGAAAAGAATGAGACAGAGAGGAACACAAGTACAAAGAGAAAAGATGAGTAAGTTTCTATCAGTAATATCTCTCAATGTGAATGGACTAAATGCCCCAATCAAAAGACACAGGGTAGCTGAATGGATAAGAAAATATGACCCACACATATGCTGCCTCCAAGAGACCCACCTCAGAGCAAAAGACCTACACAGATTGAAAGTAAAGGGATGGAAAATAATATTCCAAGCAAATGTGCATGAGAAAAAGGCTGGCGTTGCCATACTTTTATCAGACAAAGTAGATTTCAAAGCAAAGGCCATAAAGAGAGACCCAGAGGGGCACTTTATCATACTTAAAGGAAGAATCTATCAAGAAGACATCAACACTGTAAACTTATATGCACCCAATATAGGAGCCCCCAAGTTTATAAGGAAATTCTTGGATGGCTTCAAAAAAGATATAGACAGCAACCCACTGATAGTAGGGGATTTCAACACCCCACTATCAAAAATGGACAGATCTTCCAAACAAAACATTAATAAACATATCGTGGCGCTGAATGACACACTGAATCAAAGAGACTTAACTGACATATATAGAACCTTATATCCCAAAGAAAAATACACATTCTTTTCAAATGCTCATGGCAGTTTTTCAAAGATAGACCACATGATAGGACACAAAGCAAGCCTCAGCTAATTCAGGAAAATTGAAATAATGCCAAACTTTTTCTCAGACCACAAGGCCTTGAAACTCGAAATCAACCTCAAAGAGAAACTTCAAAAACTTGCAAACTCATGGGCACTGAACAGTACACTATTAAACAATGAATGGGTCAATAATGAGATAAGAGAAGAAATCAAAAAATTTCTGGAAACAAATGAAAATGAACAGACAACTGTCCAAAACCTATGGGACACAGCAAAGGCGGTCCTGAGAGGGAAGTTCATAGCAATACAGGCTTACCTTAAAAAGATAGAAACATATCAAATAAAAGACCTTCACTACAACTTCAAGAACTGGAGAAACAACAACAAATAAATCCCTGAGCAAGTAGAAGGAAGGAAATAGTCAAGATTAGAGCAGAACTGAATGACATAGAGACAAAAAGAACAATCAGAGGATCAACCCATCCAGAAGCTGGTTCTTTGAAAAGATTCATAAAGTTGACAAGCCTTTAAGCAGACTCATCAAGAATAAAAGGGAGAGGACCCAAATTAATAATATCAGAAATGAAAGAGGAGAAATAACAACTGATACCACAGAAATACAAATGATCATCAGAAACTATTATGAACAATTATATGCCAAGAAATTTGAAAATCTTGATGAAATGGACAAATTTTTAGAAAAGTATAATCTTCCAACGCTGAAGGAGGAAGAAACAGAAAGCTTGAACAGACCGATAACAGCTGGGGAAATTGAAGCAGTCATCAAGAAACTCCCAGCGCACAAAAGCCCAGGGCCGGACGGTTTCCCAGGAGAATTTTACAAAACATTTAAGGAAGAGCTAACCCCTGTCCTTCTCAGACTATTCCAAAAGATCCAAGAGGAGGGAAGACTCCCAGACTCCTTCTATGAGGCCAGCATCACCCGGGTCCCAAAACCAGATAAAGACCCTACAAAGAAAGAAAACTACAGGCCAATTTTGCTGATGAACATAGATGCTAAAATCCTCAACAAAATATTGGCAAACCGCATCTAGCAATACGTTCAAAAGATTATCCACCACGATCAAGTGGGATTCATCCCAGGGATGCAGGGATGGTTCAATATACGCAAATCAGTAAACGTAATACAGCACATCAATAAAAGACAAAACAAAAATCACATGATCATCTCAATAGATGCAGAAAAAGCATTTGACAAGGTACAGCACCCATTTATGATCAAAACACTCAGCAAAATGGGAATAAATGGGGCATTCCTCAACGTAATAAAGGCCATATATGAAAAACCTACAGCTAATATCATACTCAACGGGCAAAAACTGAAAGCTTTCCCACTAAGATTGGGAACACGACAAGGATGTCCGCTCTCACCGCTTCTCTTCAACATCGTATTGGAAGTCCTAGCCACAGCAGTCAGACAAGAGAAAGAGATAAAAGGCATCCAAATAGGAAAGGAGGAAGTAAAACTATCATTGTTTGCAGACGACATGATAGTGTACATAGAGAACCCTGTAAACTCTACCAAAAAACTCCTCAACCTAATAGGTGAATTTGGCAAAACAGCAGGATACAAAGTCAACATTCAGAAATCAAAGGCGTTTTTGTACACCAGCAATGCAATAGAAGAAGAAGAAATCAGAAAAAATATACCATTCGATATAGCATGAAAAAATATAAAGTACCTAGGGATAAATTTAACCAAAGACATAAAAGACCTGTATGCAGAAAACTATACAACATTGAAAAAAGAAATTAAGGAAGACACAAATAAATGGAAGCATATACCGTGCTCATGGATTGGAAGAATTAATATCCTCAAAATGTCCATACCACCCAAAGCAATTTATAGATTCAACACAATCCCTATTAAGATACCAATGACGTATTTCACAGAAATAGAACAGACATTTCAAAAATTTATATGGAACCATAAACGACCCCGAATAGCCTCAGCAATTTTGAGAAAGAAACACAAAGTAGGAGGGATCACAATACTGGACATCAAACTCTACTACAAAGCCACCATACTCAAAACAATCTGGTACTGGCACAAGAACAGACCCATAGACCAGTGGAACAGAATAGAAAGCCCAGAAATAAGCCCAGGTCTCGATGGACATCTAATATTCGACAAAGGGGGCAGAAGCATAAAATGGAGCAATAACAGCCTCTTCAACAAATGGTGTTGGGAGAGCTGGACGGCTACATGCAAAAAATTGAAATTGGATCATCAGCTGACACCATACACAAAAATAAACTCAAGATGGATAAAAGACTTAAATATAAGTCGCAACACCATCAAAGTCCTAGAGGAGAACATTGGCAGGAAACTCTCAGATATCCCATGCAGCAATTTTTTCACTGATATGTCTCCTAAAGCAAGGGACATAAAGGAAAGAATAAATAAGTGGGACCTCATCAAAATAAGAAGCTTCTGCACGGTGAAAGAAAACATCACCAAAATGAAAAGGGAGCCAACCGTATGGGAAAATATATTTGCTAATGATACATCAGATAGAGGTTTGATCTCCAAGATATATAAAGAACTCACTCGACTCTACTCCAAGAAGACAAAAGATCCAATCAAAAAATGGGCAAAGGACCTGGGCAGATGCTTTTCTAAGGAGGAGATACAGAGGGCCCAGAGGCATTTGAAAGGATGCTCAGCATCACTAGCCATCAGAGAAATGCAGATCAAAACCACCATGAGGTACCACCTCACACCGGTCAGAATGGCCATCATAAACAGATCCACAAACAACGGGTGATGGAGAGGCTGTGGAGAAAAGGGAACCCTAGTCCACTGTTGGTGGGAATGCAGACTGGTGCAGCCACTATGGAAAGCAGTGTGGAATTTCCTCAAAAAGCTGAAAATGGAACTGCCTTTTGATCCAGCAATTCCCCTGCTGGGACGATACCCTGAGAACACCAAAACGCCAATACAAAAGAACCTATGCAGCCCAATGTTCATAGCAGCACAATTTACAATAGCCAAGTGTTGAAAGCAACCTAAATGCCCATTAGTAGATGATTGGATCAAAAAATGATGGTACATATACACAATGGAATACTACGCAGCAGAAAGAAGAAAAGAAGTACTAAACTTTGCGACAGCATGGATGGAACTAGAGAGCATCATGCTAAGCGAAATAAGCCAGGGGGCGAAAGACAAATACCATATGATCTCACCTATAAGCGGAACCTAACCAACAATGCAAAGAAGCAAGGCAAATATGACCAGCAACACTGAAAGGAAAAGAAATCAACAGAGACAAGAGGGAAGGGGGGGGGCAGGGAAAGGGAAGGGAAGGGGAAAGTCAAGGAACATATAGCAAGGACTCATGGACAAAACCAAAGGGGAAGAGCTGAGTGAGGGAAGGTGGGAGGGGGCAAGGGAAAGAGGGGGGGGAAGGCAGAGACAAATGTATTTAAAAAGTAAATAAATTAATTTAAAAAAAAATAAAATAAAATAAAATAAAATAAAACTAAAAAAAAAAGATGAATAAGGTCTGAGGATTTAATGTAAATCATAGTGACTCTTGTTGATAACATTGTATTGTATAATTGAAATTTGCTATGAGAGCAGAACTTAAGTGTTCTCACCAAAAAGGAAAAAGAGAAATATGTGAGGTGATGGATGTGTTAATTAACTAGATAGGGGAATCTTTTCACAATGTATATGGATCAAATCATCATGATGTACATTTTAAATATTTTATAATTTTATTTGTTGATTATACCTCAACAAAGCTTAAAAAAAAAAATAAAGAGGCTAGGTCTTGGCAAGATGGAGGCCTTGTCCAGGGTCACCCAACCAACATTCTGAGTTCAAAGTTCATGTCTTTCCCATTATTCCTACCCAAGTAATTCCATAATTTGCCCAATGGATTCACCTGTGATAGCATACAGATGCCTGGGCTTCACTCAGCAGATTCTGATCCTCAAGATCTGGGGTAGGAGCCAGGCATCTGAATTTTTAACTATCTTCCCAGGTGATACTACTCATCAATGCAGAAGAATAGGTGTTGTTACCTGTTTACTTGCTGTCTCCTGTCCCCTTTGTCTCCCAATTTAAGAGCACCTCAAGGTCAGTGATTGGGTCTATGACACCTCTGTGTCTTCAGCAATCACTGCAATACCTGCCACAGTTGAATTACCCAGTATATTTTCATGGAAATACTAAATAGTATTGCACAGTTTTGCTTTCTTTGCTGGTATTCTACACGTAGGGGCTTATCACACCTGCTACCAGTTGAGACTCGGCTTAGGTTGTGTCTCAAGGGGCTAGTTTGAAACATGCACAACATGCCAGCACCTGCAACACACTCCCAATTACCCACTTGGGGCTCCCTGTCTGCTGGATTCCCTACCACCCACCTCTCCTTCTGTCGGGTGTCACCTGCTCAGGGAAAGCTGGCTGACTGTCACCTAACCATAAATAGAGTAATCGGGAAGAAGGAGATGGGAGACTGGCTAAACAGGACATTTTAAATCAGCACAGTGCTGACCACTGGCCGATCCTTGGTCTGAGGTTGGATTCCCCATCTGTGTGGAATTGCTGTGTGAGTGTCACAGAGACACAAAATGTTTGACAGCAAAGAACCCCACAGACTGCTTTGTCACATGATTCCCAAAGCATTCTCTTGAGAGCATCAACATCCACAGGACAGTAATAAAAGTTCTGCAAAATTTGAACCATACCAGGTAAACAAAAACAGTACTTCCTATTACAAGCCCTCTAAGAGATTCATTATGCTAATCAGTACTCTTCATTTTTATATATTAGGTTGCATTTCTCAAAGTTTCTCTTGATTTTTTTTTCTTTTGGAACTCTTCTTTTTGGGGAATCTTCACTAATATCCTGAGGAATATACTTTCAACACTCATGACCTAGTACAATTATCTTTGCTCCAACTTCCATGCCCATTTTGCAGATTAAGAAATTGAGAGTCAAGAAGGGAAACAGGAGTTGCCAGGACTTCAGTTGCTTAGGGCCATATGTGGCCTCAATCTCAGGAATGCTCAGTCACTTCTTTGCCTCGGGTCTCATCTGGGATCACCACATGCCCAAAAGATGGTCCCTTAGCCAAGAGCAATGCCAGCAGCTTTCAGGAGCATCCTCTCTTCAGTGAACAGCCTTTCACTCTGCCCAAAGTTGTGAAACCAGATGAGCATCATAAACACTCAATGCTTTACCTTCCACCACTTGCCAGGCTGTTACACTTCCAAAGCCTCTCTGTAGCCCAAGGAGGAGAAAAACATAGGATTTGTGAGCTTCAAGAAACTAGAAACTGTGAGGGGTTAAGGAATAGGTCTGAATAATTCAACTAGTGAAGTGACAAACCTGGGACTTGAATCCAAGACTTCCAACATATTCTCTACCGCCCTTTGACAGTCCTGTCACTGGTGCCAGAAAACTAGTTCTCAGCTCAGTGTGTGGTGAGTACTGTACCTGATCTGGGCCTCTTAATGGGCTGAGAAGCTCAGAGTAGGGCTCGCTAAACTCGCTCTCCCGGGATAGGGAAGCAGCATGAGCGATACATTCCCCTTGGTGTGACTATGTGTCTAATTCCTTCTCAGGGCCTTCTTAAGCCTTTGGCCTCAATTATATTCCACAACCAGCAAGTGACACAAATTAATTATCTTCTGGGAAAAGAAGGGCTTTGTTTTATCTGTTGGAAAGTAGTCGCCTTCTCATGTCAAGAGTGCCCTTATAAATTCCAAAGAAGGATAGAGAAGACAGTTGCCAGTAGGAGGGAGAGAGAGGGAGAAAGACAAGAAAGAAAAAAAGAAAGACAAGCAGAGAGGGAGAAGAGGAAGAGAGGAGGAAGAGCAAATCATGTAAGAGTTACTGCAATGCTAAAGACATTATGATAGAAGAATTTGAGACACAGACCAGGTAAAAAGGAAGATGTATATGCCAGGGAAAGCTATAATATTTAAGCTGAGTATTAAATTTTGGGGAAAAATGCAAGCTCCATGAGAAAAGGAAATATCTTTGTTTAATTCACCATTGTATCCCCAGTGCCTGTCAGTGACTGTCACTCAGTAGATGCTCAATAAATATCCATCTGTTGAATAGATAGATTAGTCAGTAGATGTTGGCCAAGCAAATGGAGAAGGAAAACCTCTTCAAGGAATAGACAGCAGTGTATGTGGAATTAGCAGGCATGACCAGCAGTTCTCCATCACCAGAGCACTGTGTGTTTGTTGGGGAATGGAGAGACAGGCAGGAACAGATCTGGCTGGTCTGCACTGAGAATTCTTAATCATAATAAATTAAGGGCATATTCCTTTTTTATGTAAAATCCCATTCATCCTCACAGTTACTCTGTGAAGTATACAAGGAGGCTCACGAGGCTTACAAGATCACAGAGCAGGAGCTGGAGCTGACTCTGAACCCAAACCCTGTGATCTTTCCATGACAGGTACTGAATCTGCACAGAGATGACTCATACACCTCAGTGCTTTCCCTTTAGCCACTGATTGTCCCCTAGGCTGTTTTGAGAGCATGGACATGGGTTTTCCTGGCAAATAAAGATGGCAAATATCCTAAAAAGAAATTCATGTGATTAATTTTAAAGACTAGTAGGCTGTCATTTATTTCAACAGACACTCTTTCCAATTCCCTGTGCTCCTTCAACTACCCTTATTTGCTCAAGGGTGAGTTATCCAAGGGTAGCTATAGACAAGGGGATGGGAACATTTTTGCCCCAGGCTAAGGGGAAACAGAAATGCTCTCCCTCAGTAAGCTCATAGAGAAGCCCCAAAGACTGGGCACTCACCTGGGGTGGCACACCAGAACGTGAATTGAAAACCGAATGCAAAATGCATAGAAGACATAGTCTCTGGCTTCAAGAGACCTGCACCCACATGAGGTAGGAGGCCAAGTGGTGCTAGGGTAATGGGTGACTGGGGAAGAAACTGTTCTTCACACATGATTCCTGCTTGGGCAAGGGGAGGCAGCATTAAAGAGGGGCTGCAAAGCCACACAAACCCAGTTCCAACCTGAATCTTCCACTTGCTTGCTAAAGAACTCAGCTATCATAATAATACCAAATGCATATAGAGAGCTATACATTTTAATACATAATATCATCTGAACTATATAATACTGGGAGATAGTGTTGGAAACAAGCACTTGTTGCAAATCCCATTTTCTAGATGAGGAAAATTGAGGATCAGAGAGAGATTTGCTTAAAGTTGCCTTGCAAGCATTAGATCTGAGGCTTCCACACTCAAGATCCCATGGCCTCCTACTACGCTACATAGAGCAGGAAACATTGAGTTCCCTGAGCAGTACCAATGAGAAATCTTATCAAGAATCAGAAAAAATTAGGGTGTGGGTTTTAGATCCCAAAAGTCTTGTGCCAAGGGGCCTAGGGAAGAGAAACAGGAGCCTCATTAACATAGAGGTGGGGACCCCAGGACTCCTGGGCTGCTCTTCCCAGCTTCCCCCTTCCTTTGCCCACTGCCCTTCTCTCTCAGGTTGCTGCCTAATTATAGAGCTGTTGATGCAAATTATTCTAATAACTGGTGCTAATTTATACACATTTACATATAATTTGCAATTCATTTGCTGCCTACATTTAGTCAAACTTCACTAATTCAGACCAAAGTGGGGAAGCCTACTCTGAAATGAAGAATGTAAATAATAAAATAATTCAATAGTGTATCACAAGAGAGTCTTTTCAAAATCAAGCATGCAAGGTAAAAATAGGCATTGTCAAACTCTTAAATCTCCAAAACTTGGGCTCTCAGCAGTTCAAAAGCAGTTCAAAAATTAATGTCTTCCTATTTCTCTTTGAATTACAGCTATGAAAGAGAGGACAATAGGTCTCTCTCTCTCTCTCTCTCATCCTTACTCCCTCCCTTTCCCTTCCCCTTCTTCCCTTCTTCCCTCCTTCTCAGACTTTCTATGATAGAATTCAGTAGGTTAAATTTTAATTATGTGTTGTGATTCCACCTACTAACTCAGTTTGAAATAGTAAAATTTTCCTAGTGCAAAATTCTCAGCCCTTCAAAACATATAGATTGGAACTACTTAACTAAGACAGAAGAAATCATATGGTAAATTGGACTTAGATATATGTGAACCCCAAAGTTAATGAACATGATTCAAGGATCCCAAATGTGACAGCTGAGTTTGTGGTATATACACTGGATGGCAACTTTGGAGGAAGAAGTATTATGTTAAAAACAATAAGTATAGCCCTTGCTGGGTGGCTTAGCTGGTTGGAATGTTATGCCATGCACCAAAATGTTACAGGTTCAATCTCCGGCCAAGGTACATACCTAGGTTGCAGGTTCAGTCCCAGGTCAGGGTATGTGTGGGAGGCAACTAATCAATGTTTCTATCTCACATCATTTTTTCCTCTCTCTCTCTCTCTCTGAAATCAATAAATATATCCTCAGATAAGGATTAAAAAAAGAAACAATAAGTACCTACACAAATAATGTATATATTATCTTTGATTGAGTACCCTAGAAGCAGTTTCTGAGTAGGGATTCTTGCTCCAGCAGCTTATTGGGTAGAGACCACCCTTAGGTGTGAAGCAAGTGGGAGAGAGCAGGAGAGGTAGAGGAGCTAAGTGAAAATGTAGTCTCAGGTGGGAAGTAGCTTCAGATGATCCCATGGGAGCTCTAATCTAGAGCACTATGTACCACAGAGGTGGTGCCACCTGAGGACCTCTGCTCCCCTGTGCCAGTCATTCAGTGGCTAAGACCAGCTCCCAGGGAAGAGAGTGGTCATCTTCAAGTCAGGTGGCCAATATTCACAGTAGGTAAAGGGTATCTGGGTTTGGCTCTAACAGCACCTACTGCAGTCCACCTTCGCACATCCCTGATCTGCTCTTCCCATTAGTTTACTCCACCCACACACAGAGTCTCCAGGAATCTGATAGGTCACAGTTTCCTGGGAAACATACAAAAGGAGGGTTAATAGAATGACCCACAGCCTTGCTACTTGTTTCTAAGGCCATGCTCGCTACTCTTTACCTTCTGCCTTCACCACTCCTTCTAGCTTCTCACATTTAACTAGGACTTCTTTTGGCCTGGTGGGTTGACTTAGCTTGTTCTATCCAAGCTAGGGGCATTCCAATGTTACCTGATAAATGTGTTGTGGAAGAATTTGCAAGTATGAAGTATACTGCTTCTAAAACCCAAAGAAGCCTCCTGGATGATATGCTTCCTTTTTAGTGATAGAAGGTGGAGGGAGCAATAACTTGTTCGGAGGAGAGACTCTCCCTTGGCCATTAGTCCCCCTAAGACTTCAGTGATATGGCAGAATCCTAAGTCTCTCGGCTTTGTGACCAACCCTCTATAAAGCATGTTATCTTTCCAGGGCACCCAAAGTATTTGTCACTTATCCTCACTGGGTCAAGTTAACACAATGGCAGAAGTACAGTGGACCATTCTGATGTTTTATAGAATGTCCAGATGGTATTGGATACTCTGAATTGTATTATGAATAGAGAATACACTTTCTCCCTGAGACAAGATGGTGAATATTTCCTGTTGTCCTTTCTATATGAATGCTAACTGCTTTTGATCCTTCTGGCTTATGGGTATGAAAAAAAATGCATTTCTCAGATCAATAGCTGCATACCATTTACCAAGGCCATGTTAATCCACTCTAGTAAATATAGGATGACTGATGTAGCAGCTACAATTGGGGCTACTACTTGGTTAAACTTGCAGTAGTCCACTGTTATCTGCCATGATCCACCTGAATTTTTCCGAAGTCAGATTAGTGAGTTATAAGCAACTATGAAAAGGAAACACCACCTCTGTATTCTTTAATTTAGTTAAGATGGCATTAATCTTTGTCATCCTCCCTGGAATGTGCCATTGTTTTTTACTTACTATCCTGGTGGAAGGAGAAACTTTCACAGAGTTCTACCAGCCTTTCCTACTCAGTAGTCTTTGCTTTAGATGTCAAAGAACCAACTAAAGGTTATATCTTCTGCAAACTATGTCAATTCTAGTTATATTTCAGCAACAAGGGAAATTATAATCAGGTGGATATTTTGAGACAGTCCTGGACTAGAATTCCACTTATTATCTGGCCCCCTCTAACCTAATACAGGTATTATCATTGTGATCTGTGTTCCTACATATCAGTGTCAACTCAGACCTTTTCCCCAACAGACCTCTCAAGGCTCTGGGTTTTCTTTTTCCCCAGTGCTTGGTTATGTAAATAAATAACAATAGGTCCTTTGGGGGAAAAACTAGGGGAACCACTATTGTATACAGTATACTACTGTATAAACTTATCACAGTGTTGCAAAGACCATCTTCCTCCTTTAGTTAATGCATCCTGGGTTTCAGAACTGGCTCAGTTTCAGAAACTAAGCAAAGGATAATGACTTTCTCTTGTTGCCTCTAGGAACACCATGATCTCCAAACCATTTCTGGAAATCCCTGCAGGCCAGGCTCTCCTGACTGCCGTTCCAACCTATTCACCACTGAGGTAACTATGCTCACCCTACCTCTGATAATTAGGTGCTACCACCTGGCCTCTGCTGCTCTGGGACATTTCCCATAGGGAATTCATTTCTGAAACAGGACCTCCATCATTCCTGCACTTGGACTCCTGGTGATGTCAATGTCCCTTACCGCCAAAGTAATCGGAGTGTTGTCCGGGCCCCGCCGAGGAGCATGGCTAGTTAGTGAATTTTCCAGATAATATAATAGACCCACTCTAGTATGTCCACTTCTCTGGGCTTTTGATCTCTTTCTACCCAGTTCACCATGGCAATTCTGGCAACTCTTTTGTTCCACGTGGGCCATTGCTTTAGCCAAGCTTCCAAGAACTATCTCAGCGGTGTTTTAGAACCAAAACTCAGGGCTCTTGCCAGTGCATTGTACCCTGTGTCACGAGAGATTGCCCTGTTTTGGGAAACTCTCTTGAACCAGCTTTGCATTCTGGCCCCCTCCCGATCCAGGCCCTCCTGGATCTGGCCACTGTATTATAGCCAAGTACTGTGGTTCTGGATATAATCCTCTGATACCTTAGTAGGTCTAACACTTCCCCAGTCTGGATATGCTGAGATTTGACCCCAGTATGCGGTTCTGGTGGCCAGAAAGGGAGGTAGGGGCAGATTAGAGGAGGGCAGGCATTGCCTTTAAGGCTGTGTTTGAGGTCTCTACATCATCTTCAAGTAAGTACAAGCCTCTATCTTTTCACAAGGTGGGTAATCCATTTGTGCATGCCCAATGAACAGGGAATTCTGGGGAATCAGTTTTTAAGTACGTCTATCCTGATGTTCCTATCCCAAGTATCAGGGCCCTAGTTTTAGCAAAGGTGATCCACCTAGTCTGAGAATTCAGTCTTCTTTGAAGTTCTGTCACTCTTACAATTAAGCCCTGTGCTTGGTTTTTCAGCTCCGTCTGCTGCTGGCAATAGAAACAGAAGTTCTCTTCAAATGCTGATTTTGTTTTAAATAGTTAATTAATAAAATTGAGCTCATAATTTTCTCTCTTTAATAAATCAATAGTGATTAGCAAAAGCCATCTAGTTCTACTCTTTTTACAGTTGTTATTTCCCCATACTTTGTATTGTTGATTGATCTGTGCCTCCCCAAAATTCATGTTGAAGCCCTAACCCCAAACATGACTGTATTTGGAGACAGAGCCTTGAAAGAGGTAATTCAGAATGAATGAAGTCATTAGGATGGGGCCCTAATTCAATATGACTTATATCTTTATAAGAGAGAGAGAGAGAGAGAGAGAGAAAGAGAGGCACTAGGTATACACATGCACAGAGAAAGAGTCATGTGAAGATACAAGCAAAAAGGTAGCCACCTGCAAGCCAAAATGAATGGCTCCAAGATAAATCAAACCTGTGGGAACCTCGATCTTGGACTTTCAGCTTGCAGAACTATGAGAAAATAAATTTCTGATGTTTAAGCCAATCAGTCTGTGGTACTTTTGGGGGCAGCCTAAGCAGGCCAATATACCCCCCAAATTTACATTCCCTTTCCAGTTCACCTAAGTAAAAATCTTAGCAGTCACACTGCTACAGCTTACAAGAGACTATCAATACTCCACCTACCACCAGCAATGAGGTCTTTATTGCAATCCAATTCTAGAATTTCTACTTATTACCTGCCTTTGTTTTTTTGTTTATTTACATTTTTTAGGACCACTCTATATACCAAGTGCCTTAGGTTAGGCTTTCCAAAAGGCAGAGCCTAAAGAGGAGGATGTTCATTCAATTTATTTACTGATATTTATTGGAAAAATATACTCAGGAGAGGGAGGTTGAGGGAAGCAAAATAAGGAGAGGGGGGGAAAAAATCTAAGCAGGAATGTGCCTTTGACTCAAAACTAGCTTCAGTTTCTCCTAAATGGAGCCTGAAAATTTTACTGTAGAGTTTGTCCTACCTCGAGGCAATAGGACTGCTCTTTTACCCCCATGCCAGTCAGACATTGGCTAAGGTCAGCCACTGGGAAAGAAGAGGTAGGTGCACAGCCTCCAGGATGAAGCAGATCCTGTTTTTGCAAAGGAAAATTCTCCAGACTAGGGTGCATTTGTGAACTGTTATAAGCCAATAGTTATAACAGGTAGGAGATGGTGCACCAGCCAGTAAAGGGGAGCTAGGTGGAATACCAACAGCAAAGAAAGACAGACAGACAGATCAATAGATTATGATGATGATGATGATGATGATGATAGATAGATAGATAGATAGATAGATGATAGATAGATAGATAATAGATAAATAGACAGAAACAGGTTGGATAGATCGTAGGTAGGTAGGTAATGTTTGTAGCAGTTAATAGAGCATGATAAGTCTGTAAAGAATCAAATCAATATATCTTTGCTAGATGAAAAAACATAAATGGCCTCATTGCATTATGTCTCTCCTTTGTGTAACACACTACTGCACAATGATAATGATGGCCAGAAAGGATACTACAGGAATACAGAGGAGGTTCACTGTTACAGGCTGAGTTGCCCAGCAATCAGACTATGAGGTGGAGATGAGCCTGCAGGAAGTTTATCAGGGAATGCTCAGGATAAACACCCATAAGAATGGGACAGCAGCAAGACAGGGCAGAGGGAGGGGCTAGGCTGAAATACAGTCTTATTAAAGGCTCCAGCCAGCAGCATAAGAAACTGAAGCTAGAATGGCATTTCAAAGTTGTGCCAAGCTGAAATGAAAGGCCCAGAACTTCACACCCTTGTGTGGGCCAATCATGGCATGCCCCAGGATAGGGGCATGACTTTGGACAGGATGACTCTCTTCAGCGAGGGTAATTTCTAAGAAGACTTAACAGGTGAGTGCTGTCTGCTGACAACTCTCCCAGCAGCTAGAAGAGCAAGTCCTTTCAAAGGTCCTTGGCTGCACAGCAGAGTCTACTATAATCACCTAAGCAAGTCTAAAGGGGAGTGGAGCCTTCTACAATGAGGTGGCATACAGCTGGATCTTCTAGGAGAATGGGAGTTAGGTTTGGGGCTAGGGACAGCCCTGCTCAGTTCTTCAGTGCTAGATTGGGAAGTACTCAATTAGGCTGTTTTACGCAGAAGACTTTTGGGGAAAGAAACAATTAGGACCCATTAGTTAGGTAACCTAGTCTTTCTCTTTTGTTTTCCTTTTTAAAAACAAGATGAAAAATATACCTTAATTAACCGGTTTTTTTTTTTATTTGGAAGACAGCAGCAGAGTTTCTGAACATGGCAGTTTGCTTGAAGATGAAATGGAAGAGAGCTTGTCAAACATCTCCCTACAAGGGCAGGAAAGCAGAATTGGCAGGTGAAAGGTTGGCGGAAGGTTGCTCAAACTCAAGGAACTATCTGCAAGGCTCTAATTGGGCTGCCAAATGTGCTGGGGCAAAGAAAAGAAATGTGAATAAACAGTTGTACAGCAAGGGGCCTGTGATGAGGCCATGGGAAAGATGTAGCCAAGACCCCCTACAAATCAAGGGCCTGAGGATTAGGTCAGGTTTCAGAGCGATACTGGGCAGCTTAGGGTGGCTAATGTCCATTGAATTCCCTATTTAAGGTTCAGGTCCAGGCATCATTCCTCCCTGCCCCCACCACCACCACCATCACCCCACCTGCACCCTACTTTCCTGTTCATTGCTGTAGGGGGACTGTTGGTGGGGAATGAGGGAAGATTACTGAGCATGGAATTTACAAGAAGGAGGTTGAGGAGGAAGATCAGAAAGAGCAAGCTCCTGGAGGATGTCCAGAGGGCAAAGCCAAGGTCATGTAAGAATGGAAGGGATGGGATAAATGGTGCTAGGAGCAGTCAAAGAAGGTCACTCACACCTTTGAGGTGGAAGAGAAAGTTTAGGGTAGGAAACAAAGTAAGTGGAGGTAAAGAGAGAAGCTTGCTTTCCCAGCCCATTCTCCACTCACTGTTTCTCCATTTTCTACTTCTCAACCCAGCTTTTTTAGCAAGTTAGGTAGGCCATGCAATAGAGTACCCCTTCATCCCAAGCCTTACTGCTCCACACTGTTGCCCTCTGGCCTCTACCCAAAGTGGGCTCCTAGAGGACGGCAGGCAAAGCTGTACCTCCATGTTTAATTCCACTGTCTTCCCCCTCCCTGGTCCTTTCAGCAAAGGAAATCTCTGTGTGCCAAGAATGCAGTTCCCTGAACATTATAGTAGAGAAGCTCTGTCCAAGGGCCTCGTGTCACTCATTCATTCATCCTTTTGTGCATTTATTATTTCTCAAACATTATTTAAGCACTTGGTGTGCCAGGCATCCTGTTAGACATGAACACTATACAACTCCTATCCCTTTGAGCTCACATCTTGTAGGAGGGATAAGGCTGTAAGCCAGTATGCATATGGTACATGATATAATGCTACAAAGTCAATGGAAAAAGTGCTTCTGCATGGGGGAAGGGGATGGGTAGGTTTTGATAAAAGTTGGGGCTTTATGTGTTAAATAGGCATTGACCAGGTGTTCAAGAAGTTGAGAAAAGAGATTCCAGGCAGGAGAACAGCTACAAAGATACAGAGGCATGAAAATAAGTGTCGTGTATGTAATCAGAAAATGGAGAATGGCACAGTATAGTCTGTACAGACAAGTAATGGAAGGTGATTATAGAAGGCTGTAAATGTGAGTCTAATTATTTTAGATGCTGTCTTAGTTTGCTAGAGCTGCCATAACAAAATATCAGAGGCCAGGTGTCTTAAACAACAGAAATTTATTTTTCACAGTTCTGAAGGCTAGAAGTCCAAAATCAAGGGCTGGCATGGTCAGTTTCTGGTAGGGCCTCTCTTGTTGGCTTGTAGGTGGCCACCTTCTTTCTGTGTCCTCATGTGACCTTTCCTGTGGGTGCACATGCACATGCACGTAGGAGAGAGAAACAGTTTTCTTCACAAGTTCTGTGACGTCTCTTCTTAGAAAGACACTAGTCCCATCATTAGGGTCCCAGTCTCTTGACCTCATCCCACCTTTATTACATCCCAAAGACTCTACCTCTTAATACCTCAAAATGGGGGTTAGGGTTTCAATATATGAATCTGGGGAAGCATACAAACATTCACTTTATAACAGTTGTGAAAGGGCTGGTGTCATTAATCTTTTTGTGCATTTATTAATTTCTCAAACTTTAAGCACTTGGTGTGAAAAATTTTAGGAAGATTTTTAGGAAGTGGTATAGTTAGATTTGAATTTTTAGAAATCCAAGTCTTTTAGCAGAGGGAAAAATGAAATGGAGGGTCAAGAATGAAAGCAGAGAGATAAGTAAGGAGGATATTGAAACAGTCAAAACAAAAGGTGATGAACATTTGGCAGTGAATTGCAGAAGTGAAGAAATATTTGTCAAATAAGCACAGAGCAGATTTTGAGAGATTCTGTGGCTACCTTCAAGATGGGGGATGGGTAAGGATGATTGTAATACTGAAAATGCAGTAAAAGAGACAGAGAGAGAAGTAAGTGTTCAATTTGTGACCATTTCCTTTCTCTCTATTTATTATTGTTATTTATCTCCCCCAAGGAGATAAGGGGATTGGGGACTTGGGAGCACAAATGGCAAGGCATATTATGGTCTGTATTGTGGTCATACTAGATGACCTCTGATCCATGACTTCTCCTCTCAACTTTTTGCAAGACATGAAAAGCTAAACTGGTTCCTTGGGAGTAAGAATGAGAAATCCTCATAAAAATCATAGAGATAAGTCAGAACTGACATGTTTACTGCCAATTAGCAACCTCCACCCACTACCTCACACCAATACCCAGATCACACATGATTACTTACTTAGGTGACCACAAATCCTGGTTCACCCAGGATAGTCAAAGTGTATAAAGTTTTTGGTAAGGTATAATTATTAATACAGTCCCTATCACTCTGAAAAGTGTCCCAGTTTAGATGATAAAATATAAGTTTAGCTTACACATTAACTACAGCCTATTTTCCCTCTGAATCAAGATGCAATCTCAAAATTCTTCTCAATTCAGCCTGTTTTCTAAGCAATGACTATTAATCTATCAGGTATTGAAGTCTACTTGCTACCTTTGTTGAAAGAAACAACATAGATGCTATATTAGCTGGACAATCTCAGGCATGCAATTTGTCCTCCTGGAGCCTCCATTTCTTCATGTGAAAATTGTAACAATAATATTACCCACCCACAGGGCTATGTGAACAGCAAATGAGGCAGTGCATGGAAGTGTGCACACATGGTGGTGTTTTTATGATTATTGCAGGGCAGCAAAAGCTAGCATTGCAGAGTCTCAGGGGTCTTGGCACCTGCCTTGCTTCTGCTCTGGTAGGAGAACCCAGTCTTCCTTGGGAAAAAGGCTGCTGATGCCAGCATCTCCTCCTGGAGTTTAAACCTCTCCTCATTGAATCCTCTTCTCTGCTGTAGAAAAACAGCAAACTTCTCCATCATCCTGCTCCTCAGATCAAGTCCATCAAGAAGCCAGGCTTCTCTTTGTACTACAGCAAACATATGTCTTATTGATGCTCTCCAGGACCCTCTGGCAACACACACACACATATTTGAAGTTGCAAGTGTGTTTCATGCTTGAGGGTCTCATCTCAGTTCAAGGACATTAAGTTCCCAAGAAGATGGGAACAAAGTAAGGAACACAAAGAAAGAGATCCTTAACAGACTTGAATGAGAAAACATCATAATCTCATCCAATTGTAGCAGCCATCTCTAAACAGAGAGTAAAGTAAGAAACAATTGATTGGGAAACCTGAATTCTAACCCAGCCGTGGGCCAGATGCCTGACCTAAGCTGGTACCACCTCTTTGACTTGTGATAGCAGGGAGTTAAGGATGCAGGGTGTGGGCTACTGAGCACAGTGGGCAGAAAAGCACACCTAACGAATTTATGAAGGACAAAAACAGGGTGTGGGGAAATACCCCTTGAAAGATTTCTGCCCAGAGGAGGTGTCACCCGGACAAATCATAAAAACCCAAAGTGGACAAAGTTTATCACCTGACCTACATTCATCGGTAAGGCATCTATTCTCCTTTTCAAATGAGCTACATTATTTCAAAAACGAACCATAAACTTAGCTGCAGGTGCAATGGTAGTCTGGGCTTCAGGAAAGGAGGATACAGTTTGTCTTCCGGGAGCTCCTGGAAGAAAAAAATATGAAGCAGCTGGCTCCTGAGATCATGGTCTCTTTGTGGAGTCCAAAAGGACCTGGCCCAGTGCCTGGGTAGAAAACAAACTGGATTTCACCAAACCAACTTTGCCATCTGTGCTTAAGGCAGAAGGACCTTAAAGATGCCTGGGCCAGGAGAGAGGCCAGAGTGGGTGGCCAAGGTGAGCTTAGCAGTGCCTGATTTTGGAAAGTGCCTGTTACTCTGAAGGAGTAAGACCTGCAGGGTGGGCTCATGAGCGAGTGGTGGATGGGAAGGTCATTTTGTTGTGCCACCAGGAAGTTTGGGTTCCATCCTGATCCCCAACTTTGCAAAATCAGGAATGTAATCTCACTGTCTCTCCTGGGGGTGATCTGGTGCTAGGGGGCTGGTTTATATCGAGCTCAGAGCATCTTGTTCATCTTTGTATCTTCTGGAGGTAAGCACGACACATGCATATACCAGGTCAATGACTTCAGCCATGGCTGCTCATTAGGACAATTGGGAACACTTTATAAAATATTGGTGCCTGGGGCTCCTTCCAGAGCCTCTGAATTAATTGGTCTGGGGAGGGGTCTGGGAGTTTTTATAGATCCCCAGGTTATCTACAGTGGAATCAAGGCTATGAACCCCTGCACCAGGTCATCTGTGAATGTGAGCTGAATAAATGAAAGAACCAATGAATGAACCAAAGAATTGGAAGTGAATGCCAGCACTCGTTCACAGTGGCAGTGGCCCCTGTGGGACCAGTGGCACTGCCATTGGCACAGTCTTGTAAACAGGCCAAATTATTTATCAGAAGGCTCTTTGGTGAATCCAACATCGGTAAAGGAAAATTGTTCTATTGTTGGCTCTTCACAATAAACCACTAGAGTTGAGTGTTATACTATTCTTTCTGCCAACTTGCCTAACATGCTGTTATGCATATTTCCCCATTTCATTCTCATAACAAACCAGAGTCATAAGCAGGATAGGTGTTTTTATCTGTTTCATAAGTGGATAAAATAACATATTCCCCACCCTCCAAAGAGATATGAGTTGTCCCAAGTCATCCAGTTCCAGGGTGTGGAACCAAATACTCTATGCATTGGATTGGATTCACCTGGAGTCTGAGGGTTAAACTGGGAGTCTGACCTCTTCTCCCTGATGTCTGTTCAACCCTGTCCCACCTCTAAAAGGCATGCCCATGGGCTGGAGCAACATAACCAGACATCCAATAGGCAAATATCAAATTCAAGAGGATTCCATCTCTTCCAGTGTAACCTTGTAGCAATGATGAGGAAATGCAGGAGTGTGAGGGTTGAATCACAAATTTAATAAACATTTTCACCATTGCCTGGAGTCTGATTTCTATTAAGGCCCAGTAACTTCTTAAATTAACTTTTTGAGTGATTACAAACTTCTTGGAGAGCCCCATGGGAGACGATTTTCAATGCAGGTGAGCATGTGCACAAACACAAGCCCACTTGGGTAGATACCCCAGCTCCCTTTCTCTCTTTCTCTCATGTGTGCATGTGTACACAGCCTCCTCATAATGTCATAATATCTCTGTAAATGGGATCTTTAATACCCTTCAGATAAATGGCTTCAGATAGAACATGGATACACTAGTCTGTCTCTGAGTTAACATGATAGACTGTGCTCCCAAATTGGCTCAGAGAAATTAGCAGGAAGGAAGGATCAGACAAAATAATGAACCTGCTTACCTGCTCATTAGCTTAATCTTCCCTATCCTCTCTTCCCCTTGTGGTTTCTCTATCCATAAAAATAGGTAACTTCGAAGTCCTAGATGAAAGGGAAAGTAGGTCTGGAAGCTTTAAGATTAAAGGAGATTTTTTAAAATTAGTCTTTGATTTTCTTCTTCCCTTTCTTTCTCATTCTCTCTTATTTTGTCCTTTTAATCTTGGAGGTGACTAAGGTGGTTTCTCATTTTGTTCTTGTCTCCATTGGGGTGGTCAACCTAAATCCTCCCCTGGCAGAGAACACAGGCAACTTTAGGAACAGAAGGTGCAGGTTGGAGCAACTCTTGGGGAAATTGCCCACAGAATCACTGGGAAGCATTTGTTGTTTCGGTGATGTAGGGGTAAAAGGAACCTCCTCCTCATAGCTTGCATCCCTTCTTGCAGATTTTGGGGTACCTTTCTCTATCCCCCTTTTGGGATAGCTCTGATGCTTAAAAGATTTGAGATAAGGGAGTGAAAACCCTAATGCATCTGGCCTGCCAAATCTGTGATTACATGTCGCAATGTATTTAATGTGTGGCCCAAAACAACTCTTCTTCTAGTGTGGCCCAGAGACGCCAAAAGGTTGGAAACCCCTGCCTAAAGGGTAACTCTTGCATCCTCCCCAAAGTCTAGCAAGAAGAAATCAGACAAGGAACATAGATACTACATTCAACTGGCCTTTGCGTATGCTTCAGTGGTAAAGATGCAGCTCCAATGGTAGGGACTCAGATTTATATTGCCTTCAGATAGGTGGTCTTGTCCAGTCTTACAGCTGAAATGCTGCTTTAGAACCACTCTCACATAGTCCTCCAGGACATCACTACCAGTAGCTGTGAATTTCAATCAGAGGTTAAATTTATTTCTATTCTATGAACCCCTAGCAACATGGACAGAAAATAGAGAATTTGGAAGTTACCTCAAGAGGGGAATAAGAGCAAATAAGAAGGTACATTTGGGAGAAGGAGGAGATAAAACAGATCACTGCTTCTTTTATGCTCAAGTACTCAGTACATGTGCCAAACAAAACATTTTAACTGTTTATTTTATACACAATTGTTTACTATCTCACTGAACTATAAGTCCTTTGAGGGTGAGGTATTTTTTCAACCTACATCATTTAGCACAATATCAATACCAATAGACAACTATCAATGAAGATATATTAACATTTAATGAATGGGTGAAGGGATAAATGAATGAATAACTGATGATCCTGAACAAAATGATGATACCGCTGACAGAAACATATAAAGAGTGAGACCAGTGTAATATGAACTGGTGTTAAAAACAAAAACAGAAACAAAAAACAGGCCTTACCTCAAAATAAGAGCTTTATAAAAGCTAAGAGCCTCTAAACTCTGCTTCATCAGGAGGTGAGGATGGTGAGGATAAAGACAGTTATTATTTATTTCAGGTCCATCTTTATGCAAACCTCACCACAGCCTGGTGACATAGAAACCGTTACCATCCTCCTCTGACAGAGGAGAAAACAGAGTCTTAAAAAGAAGTTACATAACTTACCTAAGCATTGACCCTGGAAAAAGATCAGCTTTAAACCCAGGCTCACCTGGAACCTCAATTCACTTACTGCCTCTCAAACCACAAACTTCCATTCCCTGAATATGTGTATCTGAGGAGCCCCACGCCCTTTGCCTGTCACCCGTCGCCCTGGTGTGTGCTCCTCCTGCACCATAAGCAGCCTCCTGTCTCAGACTTTCTCTTTGAAGGCCAGACCACCCCCAAGCAGAGAGGTCATTCCAAGTCTTTTTCTGGCTCAGATGCTGGTGTTCTCTCAGACCCACCCCTATGGAAAGGAGGCTAGAGAGGTGGTTAGTTTCTTCCTTGGCAGTCCTAGACCTCCATGCTCTCTGGGGCCTGCTCTCTGAATACTTCCTCAGCCTCCTCATTGGATATGCAGGTGGGCAAGGGTTAACTTTGCCCTAAGAAATGTTTGGCCCTTGCCTAACTCCTGGTAGGTAACCTCTAAGCCCTTGGAATATCTGCCTGATTAAGGTGTCTTTCTTTACCTGGAAGCCTTGGGTCACTCAGTATCAACTTGACCTCTGGAGGGTCTGGAGACTAAGGCCCACCATGCAGCTTCTCCATGCCTACATGACTGATTCCTAGAAAAAAAAAACAAACTAGAGAGCAAGGCCCTAGTTTTCCTGGTTGGCAATACATTTTGCATGTTGCCACATGTTGTTGCTGAGAGAAGTACTGTTTGGGTGACTTCACTGGGAGAGGACAACTGGAAGTTCATGCCTGGAATTCTCCTGGATCCTGCCTGTGTGCCTTATCCTGTCCCTGATTGTCATCTGTATCTTCTGGCTGTGATAAACTATAACAAGGAGTAAACAGGGTTTTGTTTTGGTTTTTTTTCGAGTTTTGTGTCTTTCTAGGAAATTATTGAACCTGGCAGGGGTCTTGGGGACTCCCAAACAGGACTTTTCTTGATGTATTACTCCTGGCTGCTCCTCCCATCACCTTTTGTTTCATATCTGGGCCCGGCTCTCTAGATGTTCCCTTTAGACCTCTATGTCTCCAAGTTTGCATTGTCCAGAGATGGCAAACGCAGCACTCAGGATTCATCCTCAGCCAATGCCCATGATTTGTTCTTGCTCCTAGAGGCCCCAGCCTAGGCTGGAATACTTAGTTCTTTCCTACCCAGAGAATAGAAGGCAGAGAGTGTCCTTACTTAAGATAAACAACTGCTCGGTAGAGACTTCATAGAGACCATCAAAGGGAGGGGGCAAGAGATAAACCAGACGACCTTTAAGATTCTCTTGAACCCTAAAGTACTGGTTGTTCGATGTGTCCACTTGGTTTGGATGCTTTCAGTTTGAAGCAATGACAGGATTTTCAAGTGGAAATGTCTTCACAGATGCCTACAGAGATGGGTAGGTAGACAGATGCAGGTGAAAGATGACAATGTTCTCAGGAGTGCATCCAGCTTGGAGGGGAGAGGCAAGTCCGAAGTTCAGACTTGGATATGGGAGCCCAAGAAACCAACCATCAGGCTGCTTTTGAAAGCTCTGCTCTGGTTTTCCAGAACTTCCTGGGGAAGCCTCCTATTTCCTCCCTGCCAACTTCTCCTCCCCACCTGGCACCAAAGGGCCTTGCCTTTGAGTCACAGTTATGAAAACCATGAAAGGATGTTAATTGCTGTATCTGACCTCCCTTCAGATAACAAGAGAATTGCTCTCCCTAATTAGCCCTGACGCTGGTAGACCAGCAAAGCCAAATGTTTATTATGGGATGAATGCACTTACTGTAAATTTTGACATATGCTGTGGAAAGATGTTAGATAAATAATACTTCAGAGGCATGGGTTGTTTAAATAATGAATACCCACTGCTATGGGTGAAAAGGGTGGAGGGGAGCAAGATAAAAAAGAACCAAAGGATCCTGGAGCAGAGCTCAGAGCTTAGGAACAGATCAGGCTGGTCAGGAGGGAAGCAAGGGGAGGCATCCTGGGTATGAAGGCCAGAGGGCTGGGGAAGGAAGAGAAAGTGTGCTGGGCATCGTCACCTTACCCACTGGAACCTCAGTGCTCCCTCTTTCATGAGGAAACTCTCTTTCATATGCCTGCCCACTCATGCCTATTCAAAGCCCCTTGGAAAGGGTTCTTGGGAAACTATGATCAATGCTTTATAAAACAAAGACAGAGGAAGGATCAGAGGAAAAGCACCACCTTTCCCCTATGGACTCCAAAGCCGGGGCCTTTATGGATAGACCCTGTGTTTATTGTTGTTGATGTCTTATTTCTTCTCAATGAAGGGGAAGCTGAGTACCTGGAAGCCTTATCATGTGCCTGAGCTTCCTAGGTGGGCCAAGAAATGCAGAGGAAAATGTCCCACCCAGTCAGGAATCCCAAGCCCAGGACATTCTAAGGCATTTAGGAAGGAAAAGATGCTGGTTTTATGGGTTCATTTTAATCTCTGCAGGCCTACTCCACATACTATGAAAGAAAGTGGTGGGGGTAGGCAGAGACAAATGTATTTGAAAAAATAAATAAGTTAATTTAAAAAAAATAAAAAAATAAAAAAGTAAATAAATCCTTAAGAGTTTAAAAAAAAAAGAAAGAAAGAAAGATATATATTTCTCCATTAGAAAAGGACCCTCCCCTTTTATCCCACAGGGCTCAGGCCTCTGTTTCTTACAGTTCATTGGATTCCACCTGACCAAGGAGAGAGACATCCTCTCATCTCAGTGGATGGGGGTTGCTGGACAAGCATACACAGGGTAGGGAGGCAGAGAGACTATGAGTAGTTACTCATCAGACATCAGGCCCCATAGAGCCCATGTTTGTTTCAGACGCACAGCTCAGCTCTGGACCCCTGCTTGTCAAGTCCCCACCTCAGCCCCTTGGCCTCTGCAAATTGGGTCACTCACTACCCCCACTTCTGTTTCTCTTTCTTTTAATTCTCTACTAAATGACTCTCAATGTAGGTCCTAAACATGAACTTGAAGGGTCTTTTTGTAGCACTGAAAAGAGTTTGCCTTTCATTTGTTGGTGGGCATTGGAGAACCACTGAGGGTGTGCAAATAAAGACAGATATATGAGATCAGTAGTTCAGCGAGATATGTCAGTAGCAGTGAGGCAGGTGAGCCAGGGAGGGTGATTCTGGAGATGGAATTGCACTCTAGGAGGCTGCTGCAATTGTGCCATCCTGAGGCTCTGCATTTAGCCTGGGCATTAGTCAGGACAGGCTAGGTTATGCTGGGGTAGTAAACAAGCCCAAATATCAGCATCTTATAAACCACAGAGGTTTATTTCTCACTCAGAATATCTCACTCAGAATACATATGGGTCTGTGGAGGCCTCTGGTCCACTTAGTAACTCAAGGATCCAGGTTTTGGAATTCGTTGTGGTATCGGGGAGACAGTGAAGGGTCATTCATTGGCTCTTTCATGCTTCAGCTCATTAACCAGATCTAGCTACCTGGCTCTTCCTGAGCCAGGAAGGCTGAGACATGGGAGGAATGCTTGAGGGAAACCACTGTTTATGCTTCAGATTTTGTCAGAGGGGATGGCAGAAATTGGCATTCCTGGTAATGTCATTCAGCCCTATATCCACTCCTTTCACATGCCAGCACAAGCAGAGATTCACAGGCTCAAATGGTGTCAGCTCTAGACAGCCCTTCAATTTACAGATGGGGAAACTGAGGCCAGGAGAGGTTTTGTGATGGCTCATGTCACACAGGCAGCCTTCTGCGTGGCATTGTCAGCTGCTGTCCAACACAGCTAAGCACACTGGTCTTTCCTGGTTTGTCTGCTGGCTCCTTCTCCCTTGTAATTTTTACTTCATTATTCTCCTCCCTTCATTCTGAGGAACTTCCAAATGTCATTCTCTCTTTAGTTTTTCACCTCCACACAGCACTCCTTTTCTTTGCCTCCCTCCCTCAGGCAGGCTCTTTTACCGTGAAGGGCTCTTTTTTTCTCCTCCCACAGAGCACACTGACCTTTCCTCTTCTCCGTAGGACAAAGCCCGGCCTGGCGTGCTCCTGACGGGAATTGGCTCAGGAAGTTCCCATAATTGCTCCATCCTTATTATTGAGTCTGTGAAGCCAGTCTTGGCCAGGGCAGGCCCCTCTCTTTTGCCTGCTCACTTGCTAGAATCAGGCTGCAGATGGGCTGCTAAAGAGGTGACCAATTAACAAACACTAAGTAACCCCAAAAGGGTATTTTTCTTCATGGCCTGATTTTCAGGCCCCTTTATTTCTCCTTGGGAATCTGTCCTCTGTGACAGGACCACAATGGGACTGTTTCCAAGCCTGACCCTGTGAGAAGCTGACTCACTTAGTCCGAGGTCACAAGACCCCATTACCCAACTCTTTTGCTTGAGGAAGGGGGAATGCATGAGAACAAGGAGGGTTCTTGCTTCTCGGGAATAATAATACAGCTGTCCCACATTATTGACCACATTCTGTGTTATATAATCCTCATACAACCTTCCATTCACTCATTTAGTTAAAGAAAATTTCTTGTATGCCACTGCTATACTGGGCAGTCCTGACCTGAGATGTGGGCAACATGGCCTGTACCTCAAGGCCCTGTGCTTTGTATCACTTTTTTGTGAATTTTCTGTCTTTCTCTAGTGCCTGGTACTGGCTAGAACTGGCCATGTAGACCAGGTAGTAAATCCTGAGCCCCATGTGAGCCCCATCCCTGTTTCTCCCCTTCAGAGCAACCTCTTACTCTCCACCCCTCCATCCCACCCCACTCCTAGACACATACACATACATGTACATGGGGTTGACCAGATGCTGTGAGGTGCCTCACACTTACAGAATCTGAGCAGATCACTCCCTCTAAGCATAGCAGTATTTCTTTCATGGAGTCCCATGAGATCGACCCGCTAAAATGTGCTAGCACACTGACTTTGTGTGACTTGATTATACAGACAGAGATCCCACAAAAAAAAAATTTTTAAGCCCAAGTATCTATACACCCCATGGGTGGCCCTAACCTAGATGTATGATAATGAGAAAAGTGGACAATTTTTGCCTACATGGAAGTTATAGTCACAAACTTTAGTTAAAAGAGGACCAGAAAGAATATAAGGTATTTCAGACTCCACACAAGGACCTGACCTACTGTGTAAGGTAGGTGCTATCAGCTCCACTTCACAGATGAGAAAACAGACACAGAGATGTTGGATTCCTGTACAATGGCATACTGCTACTAGAACCAGAAACAGACTGAGTAACTTGTTCACCTGGGAACCCGTAAAGCCTAGAACTTTCCCCATCTGCTCAGGATGAAGGAGGGATACTCTGGCCTGGAAGCAGGGGAATGCTAACTGTGAGGATAATTTTAGTAGCAAGAGGGAAAAAAATAGCAGAAAACTGACTCAAGGGAAAAACAGTAGAGGATTGATTGGCTCTTAAGAGGTTCATAAGTGTTTATCTTGGGCATGGCTGGATCCAGTTGCTCAGATGATATCACAAGATTCAATCTCTCTTTTCTCTTCATGATCCTTTTTTTAAATGATAGTATAACTTACATACAGTAAAGTATACAGATCATAGTGTACACTTCAGTAAATTTCTACATACCAAGTCACAACTCAGGTCAAGATAAAGAAAGTCTAGCACCCCATAAGTCTTATGCTTCACTATAGTCAATAACCTCTTCAGAGTCGCCATTATGCTGACTTCTATTACCACAGATTCATTATCTTCCTGCCTTGATTTCACATACATAAAATCACACAGTGGGTATTCCTGTGTGGCTTTGACTTTGCTTGGTCAAGATTATGATTGGAAAATTTATGCTTCTTGTTGTAATAGGAGTTTGTTCTTTTTCATTGCTGTGCAGTATTTTACTATGCAAATATATCAAATTTGTTGTTGGTAAACACATAGATTGTTTCCAATTTTGGCTACTATGAATAAAGCTGATATGAGTAGTTTTTGTAGCTGCCTTTTGGTGAACAAAAGCACTAATTTCTGCTGGGTATGTGTACTTGGGAGTAGAGTTGGCAGGAAATAGAACATATGAATGTTGAGTCTTAGTAGATGCTTCAAAACCATTTCTCTGAAGCAGTTATCCCAATTCACAACCCCACTAGCATTTTTTTTAAACTTTTTTATTTTTTTTATTTATTTTTCCAAATACATTTGTCTCTGCCTACCCCCTACCACTTTCCCTTGCCCCCTCCCTCCTTCCCTCCCTCAGCTCTTCCCCTTTGGTTTTGTCCATGAGCCCTTGCTATATGTTGCTTGACTTTCCCCTTCCCTTCCCTTTCCCTGCCCGCCCCTCCCTCCTTCCCTCTTGTCTCTGTTGATTGCTTTTCCTTTCAGTGTTGCTGGTCATATTTGCCTTGCATCTTTGTATTGTTGGTTAGGTTCTGCTTATAGGTGAGATCATATGGTATTTGTCTTTCACTCCCTGGCTTATTTCGCTTAGCATAATGCTCTCCAGTTCCATCCATGCTGTCGCAAAGTTTAGTAGTTCTTTTTTCCTTTCTGCTGCGTAGTATTCCATTGTGTATATGTACCATCATTTTTTGATCCAAACATCTACTGATGGGTATTTAGGTTGCTTCCAACACTTGGCTATTGTACATTGTGCTGCTATGAACATTGGGGTGCATAGGTTCTTTTGTATTGGCGTTTTGGTGTTCTTAGGGTATAGTCCCAGCAGGGGAATCACTGGATCAAAAGGCAGTTCCATTTTCAGCTTTTTGAGGAAATTCCACACTGCTTTCCACAGTGGCTGCACCAGTCTGCATTCCCACCAACAGTGTACTAGGGTTCCCTTTTCTCCACAGCCTCGCCAGCACCTGTTGTTTGTTGATCTGTTTATGATGGCCATTCTGACCGGTTTGAGGTGGTACTTCATGGTGGTTTTGATCTGCATTTCTCTGATGGCTCCCACTAGCATTCTTTAATTGGATTGTTTGTCATTTGCTTACTGGTTTGTAGGTGTTCTTTGTATATTGTGATATATATGTCATATATATATCTCTCATATACGAATTGCAAATATCTTGTCCCAATCTTTAGCTTGCTTCTTCTCTTAATAGTGTCTTTTTATGAATAGTTCTTAATTTTATCTTACTTTATCTTTACTTTATCTTTAGTTTGTGTGTATAGTATAACAAAGGAAGGGGGTAGGTGAGTGGGTGGGTGTGTATATCCCATTGAAGAAAACTATCTCTAAGTCATGAATATATTCTCTTCTGTTTTCTTCTAGAAATGTGATTGTTTTAACTTTCATATTTAGATCTATGATTATTCATGCATTAATTTATTATGAATGGTGTAGAGGTCAAGGTTCATTTTCTTCTACATAAATATCTAATGAACCCAGCACCATTCATTAAAAAATGAATCCTTTCCCCCACTGAATTGTAGTGGAACATTTGTTGTAAATCAGATCATTGCATATGTGTTTCCACTATTATTTACTCTTTATTAGCCGCAGATGCAGTCCCTCCATGTGGTGTCAAGACAGTCAAGTGTGATCCAAGTCTTACCTGTAATCAACTTAGCAGCACCAGGTAACAAAAAACAGACATTTCCTGTCAATATTCCCAGGATTGAATTTGGGTTTCTACACTAATCCTTGAGCCAATCAATGTGGCCAAATATTGATTGGCCATCTTTTGGTCGTATGCTCATCCCTGAAGGTAGGATAGAGAGTGTGGAGAGGAACCCACTCAAACCTCTCTGTTGAGGTAGGAAATGTGTGCCTTCAAAGGAAAAATAACCAAAGAAAGGGAAGTGGATGCTGAGCAACCAAACAAAACTAGAGGCACTATGGCCTTTGAAGGTCCCCTACCACTTTCAAGTTGTCACTCTCCTGCACTGACTTAATTGTGGACCATTCCTGGGCACCAGGCACTCTGTGAAGCACTGCAGGTAGTTCAGAGATGTCTTAAGATTTTGTATACACCCACCTCTCACAGGTAAGATTAAGGAACCCCGACAAATGATCCAGTTACTGGCTCTCTTGGGTTAACAAAGGAACATTGGGCCATACTGGGTTCCTCTGAGTCACCACTGTCAGGCTGCAGGGAAGGCACATCTGTAGAGTTGCACTTCATACTTCACTTCACCAGGTGTGATTTCCAATGAGAAATTGCTCTGTTGGGAACTAATGACACAGGGAGAGTCAAGCAGGGAAGCTGTGATTTCCAATATCCACCAGCCAGTCATTACTAACAGGAAATAGATTTTTGCTTGGTAATCAAAGTCAAATCTCTTACTTTCCTCACCCTTAAGTGCTCCCACCACTAGCCCCAATGAACACAAGGTACCCTCACTGTACCCTGTTCCCTGAGTCCTCAGAAAGCCAAAGGTAAACCAGGTTCTCTGCTCTACCCCCTCTAAGATTACCAGATGCCATCCTCTCCTAGGATACCTGGATTCCCTGTGAGAAAAGTGTTATTGGAGAAGGACACAGAAGTAAGAAGGGAGAGGTCATAGGAGGGAACTTTTCACCTGGAAGGAGTGCAGAAGAAATAAAGCACAATGTCAGAGGTGTAATCAACCTTTGAAGACTTCACAGTGTTTGGACAGAAGTGTGTGAATAATATTCATTTGGATTGGCACCTATGCACACCACTGAAAGGAAAATAGCATTTTGTCGCAGTTGTGATGAGGAACAAGCAGTCTGTGGAGACAGGCTGTACATCTCCAGAAGACTGTGAAGATTTTTTCCCCCTTTTGTTTGCATCTCAGTGTGACCCTGTGACTCCTTGAAAATCCAGTGGCTCAGAGTCAATGACTGATATTTCTTTTTCTGCTCCTCCAGACAGGGAAGGAACAGTGAAATACCTACCTGGCCAAGGCATTCACCAGGATGTGAGAGGCCAGGTTTCTGATTCTGGCCCTGCAGCTGGCCCACTGGGTGGCTGTGGACAAGTGGGATTAGGACTGTGAGCCTCAGGTTTCCTGAGTGTGACATGCAGAGAACCCATCTTTCCATACTTCCCATTTTGGTGTACGGATCACAGCTGGAGACATGAACCTGAGAACTAAGAGGGTTATTTGAGGGCGATGCCATTCACCTTCTCCTGAAGGAATCCTGAAGACATGCCATTGCCTTTAACCAGCAAGAGAGTCACACTGAGTGGCATCAAGGGACTGAGTGTTTCTGATGAGTCTTCACTCTCTCCCCAGTGTGAGTGCAACTTCACTATCCCTCATCCTTGTTTCTCTCCTGCTCACAGCCATTTTTGAAAGTTGGGACTCTCAGCCTTTACTGTGAGTTCCTGGCTCATCTCTTCAGGCACAATGGATTCTGGCAATCAGGCTCTGGCTGGAGCTGCGGAAAACTCCTTTAATCCTGTTCCCAGGGACACCTCAATTTCTATAGATCAGAGCCATCCTTCCTACTCTTTGGAGACTCCTGTCCATGATGACCATGAGGCTGCTCTGACAGGAGGTCCTGGTGAGGAGAACTGCCAGACATTGTGGGCCCCCAGCTCTTCCCGCAGGGTTCTTCTGAAGCAGTTTCCTTTCGCCAATGGTGCCCACACTCTCCTCCTCAGGCTCTCTGCACTTGATCTATGTAAGCTCCCTGTGTCCTATTAAAATGCTCTGCACATTTCTATCTCTCTTTCTTCCCCATCCCCTCCTTCCTCCTAATCCTTTCTCTCTTCCTCTGCTTGCTTTCTCTCCCTGACTTACTCCCCCTCCCATCTTAGCTCTTCACTCCTCCTTTCTTCCCACTGCAACTCTCCTCTCATCTATCTTCCAAGACAACTATCCCCAGGGAACAAACACAGTTCCTCCTCATAGCCCCCTCCCCCGACCCCTCCACAGTTCAGCATGTGAGACTTTCTAACTGGATATTTCCTAAGCATGCATCTTATACCCTGCAGTCTCCCCTAACAACTAGAAGGTCACACAGTTGGTGGGGAGACATGTTTCACACTTACACAGGATGTTATAACCAGCCTCTGCTGTCCTTCTGTAGACAGCAAAGTGGGGTCATTGAAGCTTAGAGTAGAATGACCCTTAGAAATAGATTTTCTAGCCCCAGAAGCCATTGTCATTCCAGTCAACACCAACAATTCAGCATGTTTGCTATGCAAAATATTATTAGATATTAATGTCTATATAATATTAGATACTAGTGTCAATATTGTAGTTCCACATACTCTAGTATAGTATTTATATTATAGTATTACATGACATCTAATATTAGATATTAATTATCTATCAAGAGAAAGAACTAAACTAGAAGAAACACAAAAACACTAAACAACAATAATAAGAGGGCAAAACCGCTCTACAAGGTACTAAAAATGTTTTAAGGCTATTGTAATTAAAATAACTCATTTTGGTGTGGGGAGGGAAGAGACAGTTCAATGGAAAAGAATAGAGACCAGAAATAGGCCTAAATACAAAAGATAATTTAGCCTACATTAGGGGTGGACTTAACATATGTTATTGGGGTTAACATTTAACTGAACTGTCCAGTGTGCTAGCCACTAGGCACATGTGGTTGTTGTGCCCTTGAAAATCCCAAATATACACTAGAATTTGAAGATTTGGTATGAAAAAAGAAATGTAATATAACCACAATTTTTATATCAGTTTTATGTTGAAATCAAATTTTGGATATGATAGGTTAAATAATATGTTATCATAACTACTCTCACCTGCTTCTTTTTACTTTTTTCAATGTGGCTAGTAGAAAATTTTAAATTATGTATATGGCTTACATTATATTTCTATTGGACATCACTAGTCTAACCATTTGTTACAATAAAATTAAATCTCTTTCTCACTTCTAATACCAAAATCAAAATCCAAACAGACCAATGATTTCAATGTAACACATGGCACTTGGAAAAACACACACAAATTTATTTTATTATTTTATTTTGTGATCCTGGAGTGGGGAAGACCTTTGAAAGCATGACAAAACTCAAAAGTTTTTTTAAAAAGTGTTGCTAAATTTGGTTTCATAAAAAATAAAATTGTACACAAAACATCTTTAATAAGGTCAAAAGACAATAATTTTAATAGGAAAAATATTTGCAACATATAATTGCAAGAATTTTATGTAAGAAAAGTTCTTACAAATCAGTTTTTTAAAAAATGAATAAACCTATAGAATTGGCAAAGCTTAAGTAAGCTCTTCCAGAAAAACAAGAACTAAAACCCACCAATACACATATATAAATTGTTCAATCTCACAATTAAGGGCTTGAAAACTTACAACCAGGACATCACTTTTCTTCTAGCAGTTTGACAAAACTTAAAAGATCATGAGGATGCAAGAAACTACCCCCGTCATTGGTAGGAATATAAACTACCCTTCTCTTTAGAAGTCAGCTTTAGCAATAACTATCAAACTCTTAAATGCATATATTCTTTTACCCAGGATTCTACTCCTAGGAATTTAACCTACAAGTACACTTGGATAAGAAGGCATAAATAAGTATATAAAAATTTCCATTGTAGTATTGCAAAAACCAACAACCAACCAACCAACTGAGAAACAACTTAAACACTCATCAGACAGGAACTGGGAAAGTCAGTTTTGAGACAGCCATGCCATAGAGCCACAAAAAGAATGAGGCAGGTTTATGTATATTGACACGGAGATATCTCCATTCTGTATTATGACAAAAGCAAATTGAAAAATCTATATATATAACTCTATGTATAGTTTTTAAAAACAAAATCACATATGTTGTCATAATATAAAACATTTCAGGAAGGATTTATAACTTATTGAAGGTTGTAAATCTCAGTTGTGGGGAAAATTCAAGAGTATGGTAGGAAATTGCTTAGTTTCTGTTCTATCTTTTTGTGTTTTTTGAACTTTTTGAAAAATACCATGTTCACCTACTACTTATAATTTTCAAAATATAGATTTAAAAATTATCTAGTCCAGCCCTGGCTGATGTGGCTCAGTTGGTTGGCACATTGTGACCTAAACCAAAAGTTTCCAGGTTCCATTCACAGTCAGGGCACATGTCCAGGTTTCAGGTTCAGTCCCTGGTCAGGGCACATATGGGAGACAACCAATCAATGTTTTTCTCTCTCTCTCCCTACTTTCCCCCCTTTCTAATCACCTAGTATGCAAGTCCTCAGGTGAGGATAAAAAATAAAAACAAAAGCTATCTAGTTTAACCCTTCATTTTAAAGTAGAAAACCAAGACCCAAGAGAGGAAACGTTTTGATTACTATTAACAAATTACTCCAGAACTTTAGCAGCTTGCAAAACCATTTTCTGGTGTTCATGATTGTGCAGTTCAGGAGTTTGGAAAGGGCTTGGTGGGGCAACACTCGTGTGGCCATTGCAGGCAGATATGGGCTGGGTTGCAGGCATTTGAAGGCTTTACCATGTGGATTGCCAACAGGGTTCATTCCCATGACAGACATTTGATGCTGGCTGTCAGCTGGGACCTCAGCTGGGCTGTGGCCTGGCCACCTCTCCAGCATGGCAGTCTCAGCATAATTATTTCCTACATAGTGCTCGTTTCCTCAAAGAAAGTCAGGCAGAAGATTTTCTGACTCAGCCTTGAAAGTCACACAGCATCAATGCCACTGTTCAGTATCTAAGCAGTAACAAACCCACTTTGATTCAAGAAGAGAGAACATAGATCCCTCCACCCCAACCCTCCAGCCACTACCACCACCACCCTCCACCATCACCAACTCTCCCTGGGATGAGTGCTAAAGAATTTGGGGTCCATATTTTAAAAACACTATAGGAAGTCACCTGACCAACATAACAGGCAAAAAGTGGCAGAGGTCAATGGAAAGCAAGGGAGGAGTTCTCTGGTTCCATCACTACTCTGAAGACATTTTTAGTATGACTCCCCTACCTGCAATACCTGCTACCTGACCAACTCCCATGCCCCAAGGACTCCAACCCTGTAAGCCAAGTTCACTTGGGCCTAGTGACTGAGTCACAGGTTGCCATTCTTTCACAGTGCCTCCCCCTGAAAGGTCCAGAATGGGACTCTGGCTCCATTCTGTACATATTTTTAATTGTTCTCTGGAGGTCCTCTGGGACAGACACACAGGAGCAGCCAGTCTTGCAAGTGCCTCCTAATGTCATGTATTTATTCAGCCCAACTGAGTGAAGCGGGGGTCACCTGGGCCCTCTCTATTGGCTCATGGTGATAGCTTAATTACTGAACCAATTCCTGCTTCACCCTCGCCCACTCACTCTTTCCTCCTCCTCTGCCCGATCTCTGCTCACCCTTCTTCTCCTTCTTCAAGAACGTTGGCAGAAATTGTCAGGGAGTTGATCAGATTTATTCAATTTAGACTTAACAGGCCTGGGACTCCTATTTCTCCTTCAGGTTCATAAGGTTTTTGATTCCATTTACAGGTTTATTCATTTATCAGATATTCGTTTCAATTCACTTTAAACACCAGGTGCGGGGAGATGAGTTCATGGGAGATGCTCATCATTTATTGCTCAGGGTCCTTTGAGAGCTGCTGGGCTGGCCCCATTTCCATGCCACTGCAGCATCAGACAGGGGGTGCTTTAAAGGGACAGGACACTGAGTGTGCATATTCTGAGCAAGGATGGAACTCTCAGGCATGCCTCTTTTCCAGATGGCTTAAGGCACTCTGGAGTCCCCAGAAGATCCCCCAGACTGGGTCTTACATCCATTTTTTGACTTAGAGAACACTGCTCTCTCAGATTGGGAGCTCTCTCCCACTCTCATTCTCTTAAAGGTAAAAGGGAGAGTTCCAATAGTGTCTTCTTCCATTTTCCCAGGAATAAAGAACCCCATCTTCCACTGCCTACCTGCCTTCCATCACACACCCTTACACATGTCTTTAGGAAAGGATGTTGCCCCAGACCCTTCAAGACAACAGACACTCACTCCTCCAAATGATAAGGTGCGCTGGGGAAGAGTCAGTCTGGGAGGTCTCCTTTACTCCTTAGGGTGAGGACCCACCTCATATGCAATCATCTACCCCAGGTCTCAGCAGCCGCCTCTCTACTCCGAAACTTCTTTCACATGTCTAATCTGCAGTGATTTAAGCCCATTTACTCTTCATTGGGCATCTGTCCATCACCTTCTGAAAAGAAGGAAAAAATCTTGCAGTTATTTAAAAAGAGTAATAAATCCTCTTGCAGTCTTACTACTCCATTTGATTTTCCCACAAACACAGTGCCAGACCTTCAGTACCCCTCTGATAGGCAAGTGGCTTCCTTTGTGCTGTCCTGCCTCCACTACAGAAATGTAGACACAGACGCTACCACTCTCCAACCCTGGGATAAGGCCTGAGCACAACCAGTCACCTGCTGCCCTGGTTCTAGGGTGAGGCCCTGGAGATGGGGCTGCAGGGTGGAGGTGCCAGTAGCAGTGGCTGTACAGTAGGGCTGGCAGAGGCCATTGCTGCCCCACACAGCAGCAGGTGATGTCCTGGCCAGACATCTCCTGTTAAAACGTAGCTCTTGTGCTCCCTGCCTCTTTCTGTCCAGAGCCACCCTTGTGCCTGACCATTCTTCAGCCCAGTCAGGCGGCCTTCCTGCCTAAAGATTTAGTGAGCCACTGATGTCCTTCCAAAAATCCCCTTTTCTGTTTACTCTGTCCAGGGCCCGTCTGTCTGCTTGCAACCAACAGCTTTCCCCTTACTCCACAGGGACAGGATGCAGGGCCATTCTGTCCCTAGGGCCTGAGCAGAGAGGTGACAGATGTGGCTCCTGAAGTGTCCTGCTTGTCCTGGAACAGCTCTCCTGAGAAGAAGGCTCTACCCTGGGCACAGGCCGGCATCTCACCAAGCAACCAGCAGCCCCATTATCATTCTTGTGGCTGTTCCCGCTGCTCAGGGTTGACATTGAGACCTTACTGGAGAGGGTCCTGAGGCTTGAAGAGTCTCAGAATTTTTGATAAGGTGACATGTACAAAGAGAAAACAGCTACATTGCTTCCCCCTTCAACCTTGAACCTCCCTCACATATCCACTAAACTGTCCTTCTCTCTCTCTCCCCACCCTACCCCATGCGTGCGCGCACGCGCGCACACACACACACACACACACACACACACACACACACAACTTTCCTCAGAAAAAGAAACAGGCAAGAGCCCAAGCTCAGGTAAAATATTCTGGGAGGACAACAGCAATCTTCCACTACCACCTGGTGCGGCCCCTAACAAGTCCTTTAACCTCTCTCAGCTTCAGGCCTCTGGCTGGAAAGCCACCAAGAAGGCGATCTCCTTCATATGTGAGGAAAGGCTGGGATAGAGAAGGACATTGTCCTTAATGCTGGGCCCGGTAGCTACTGCTCACAGCCAGCCCGCCCACCTTGTACACTCCAGGGCTCTGCTAGAGAAAATGGAGTTCCTCAAGAGGCTGCATATGAAATACAGACAACTGCTCAGTCTTGCTGACCTTTTTATGGAAATAGAGAAGACACATTTTTTTTCTCGTTTCTGAAGTAATATATATGTGAGCCCAGAAAGAACTGCAATGTGACTATTTCTCCTTTGAAACAGTTTATTCTAGAGAAACCAGGAAAAGAAGAAGGAAAGGGAGATCCGACCACAGGAAGAATTTTCTGGAAAGCAACATTTCAGAAAACAGAATGGGAGGGCAATCCAAGTTGAGTCAGTAAGTGCATTCTGGATCAGACTCATACTAATTTCACTCATTTTACTTTACTGACACTCAGCTTACACATCTGCAAAATAGGCACAATAGATTTGCCGTCTGACATACAGAGTGCTAGGAGATGGCCTCCCTTTGGAGGTTGCCTGTCAGTCTCTGTAAAGTGCTGTCACTCCCCATGGTGCTCAGCAGAGCAACTTGCTCTTTGCAGGTACTCAGTATATATGCCTGTATTTATCTAGCTCCTACTTTGTTCTAAAAAAAAATTCAAAGTGCCTTGTTGTTCAATAAATGTGTACAATGAATGAATCAACTAATGGGCTAATGGATGTGAAGGTGCCTTGAAAAGTCTAATATGAAAGAGATTTTTATTATCAGAATAGAGATGGAGGAAGAACAAGTAGTATTTTTGAGGCCCAGAGGCTCTCCTAGGCACTGTTGGCTGAGGAGGGGTGAATCCTCTAAGACCAGGTGATGGTTCTGGTCAGGGCCCATACAAGAATCAACCAGTGAATGTGTAAATAAGTGGAAAAACAAACGGATGTTTCTCTCTTTACCCTTCCAAAACAAACTTTAAAAATCCCTTAAAGACCAGGTGATGGCCTAATTGACCTGTGAAGGTGACACCTATTCAGCATTACTTTTAAAAAGGGATTCCGATTTCCAGGGTTTTTTAGCGCAGCCCTGAGTCTCCAGGCAATAAGTCACAGTTTTTGCAGAAGTCTAGCCTCCAGACTCAAACTAGATACCGTACTAAGGGTGGATAGGGGTTTTTCTAGGAACCTTCCCTGTCTACCTAAGGGTATCCTTCCACTCCCACACACTCTCTGGGATCATTGCCTGCCACCTAGTCCTCCCAGTTCCTTTCGCAGAAGTCCACCCTAGCCTGGAAGGTCTGCTCTGAGGAACTGGAGTCTGGACTCCAGGGAGGGGGGGAGGGGGTTGGGCCGCAGTGGGGAGGGAGCTGACACACAAACAGTGAGGGTCAGCTCCTCAGAGCTGGTACAGTGTGTAGCCAGATCGGTCAGACACTGTGCCACAGCAGGGCACTGCAAATGACTTTATAGTTATTGTTCCTCAAATTGGACACCCCCTTGGAGCTCACACAATATGAGATGAAACAGCCTGCGGGAGGTAGCAGAGAAATGGAATACTGGTGGAGGGGGTTTATTTCCCCCTAAGGCAAATGCTCCAGACACCACAACTTCCTTCTCCTCCCCCGCCTCTACTGCTTTCAGCTACCTCCCAGACATTTTTATCTGGATGGATTCACAGTGTCTTCAGGATTGAAATGGACTACTTCCTTAAACAGCTGCCCCCATAACTGGTAGGGTAAATACAGCACTTCGGGAAGGAAGGAGGAGTAATTAAGGGGAAAGAGAGGATGTTTTTCCATGAAGCTATGTCTGCCTCCATATCTACATGGGTATACAACTTTACACACACAAACCAGCATCAATATCTGCGTGTTTATACTGTGTATATGAATTCACATGTGTGTATTTTATATGTATTAATATAAATTATATATGCATGTGTGTGGCTTTATGTGCAATAAATTATGTGTGTGCATATTTGTATGCATGTAAAGTTATGGAATGCATTGTGTGTGTGTTTGTGTGTGAGAGAGAGAAAGAGAGAGAGAAACAGAGACAGAAAAGAAAGTAAATGGATCATCTCTCCCAGTACAGTCTGGGTTCTGTCTATAGTTCTGAGCCTTGTTATTGCAGTTCAACCAGAGCCCAATCATTACCACCAGCTGGAGAAATCATTTGGTGTCATTTGGCTTTGCAGAGCTCCTGTACCTATGAGAAAACCAAGGAGGGAGAATTCTTTTGGAAAAGAACAAAGGCAAATGAGGAACAGAAAGCAGAGGAGAGAGAGGGAAGGAGTTGCAGACTTCTTGAGAAGAGGCAGACAGAGAATACATGTGTGTGGTACTATAGGTAAACTGAGGCAGACCTGAGCAGGTTCGCTGATCTTAGGACAAAATAAAGCCTTTATCTCCCTTCAATAAAGAAGGATTTCTAATGCCTTTTGAGCCACTTGAAGTCCCACTTTTCCACTTTACATTTCACAATTAGCCAACTTTTTGGCAAAGTTCTCCAGAACATAGGAGAAGGATTTCTGGGGGACTTGGCCTCAGAAGAGATTTCCAGATTTGAATGTAATGGGTTCCACATTTAGTTTTGTTTTGGACCTAACTCTGTGTCTGAGGCTTTGAGGAGGTAAGGGCCAGCGATATGAGGGATGCCATATTCTTGCAGGCAGACTTCAGTATAAAAAGGATGTGAATCTACCTCGGTGAGCTCTGGGTTTCAGGCAACTGGATCCCTTCCTCCCCTACCATTGCAGTTAGAACAATGGCTGAGTGGATGGTTGGATGGAGGACAGACAGGCAAGAATTGGCTATCAGTCAAATACCACTCACTGGGCACAGAGACCTTTATGATTTATCATGGAGTCTTTATCATAGTGTCTTCATTTGCTCTGACTCCAGAAATCTCTCCATCCTTTGTAAATTACTAGTGATGGGGCATTTATATCTGCCTCATTAACTTAGTCTTGACTGCCAGGAATTCTTCAGCCTTACTCAGTTAGCTAGGATTGGTGAGACTCTTAGAAAAGACATAGCTAATATCCACAGGACAGTGGTATTAAACATGAATTAGACCTGGTCTGTTATAAGTTTTGCCACATACTTAAGAATGCTCTCAGTTTCCTATTTATTTCCATTTAAAATAACATGGAATACAGTCCTTCATTAAAAGGAGGAAAATTTATTGAACATGTAGCAGCAGGAATTAAAACAGAGTTGACTTGGAAGAGCTGATGTGCATAAGCTGTAGCTTACACATAACTAATGCCCTTTAAATGTTGAGTAGATGAATGAATGGAAGGAATAATCAAAAAAGACACACAGCATACTTTGGGTATTGAAATGTGAAATGTGCTGCTTGAACAAATGAATAAACTACGCACTTCACCCCTTCAACCACCTGCATCAGAACAATCAAGGTTCTTGACAAATACATGGATCCTATGTCCCAAAGCCAGAGTAGCAAAATCAGAATCTAGGTGGGGAGAGGACTCAGAAACTTGTATTTTCTAACTAACATCATAGCAGATGCTGATGAACAGTCCGGTCTGGGAATCACTGGGGTTTGTGTCTTAGGTGCCATGAGAGGAACCATAGGGGCAGTGAGGCCACCAGATGACACTGACATGGCTGTAAGAATACTGCAGCAGCAGACAGAAGATTTCTGTTTATACCTGGCAGCCAGTTGTGTGTTTCTGGGCAAGGACACACAAACAATTGTTCTTCCCCTTTCTGGGCCTATGTATGGTCTTCTGTAGAAGCTGAGAGTGGGACTACCAGTCAAGATGGAGGCATAGGTAGACACACTTCACCTCCTCACACAACCGCAGGAAGAATTACAACTAGACCTGAAAACAAAAAACACCCAGAACCATCAGAAAATCAAGCTATAAGGAAGTTCAGCAACCAAGGATTTAAAGAAACCACATTCCCCTAGATTGGTAGGAGTGTCGAAGATGCAGAAATGGGCGGAAAGGCACAGAGGTGCAGTGTGGCCTGGAAAGACAGCAGCAGCAGTAGACAGGAGGTCCACATTCACATGTGGTGGATTAAAATTTGGGAGGCTTGGGAGTGAGCAATTCCAGCCCCAGGTCAGGCCACACAGCCCAGAGTTCCAGTGCCAGGAAGATAAATCCTTATAACTTCTGGTTGTAAAAACTAGTGGGGGCTGGGGCAGTGGAGGAAACTGCCAGATTTTCAGGAGACTCTGCTTAAAAGACCTGCACGGACTTACAACTTACAAAAACCTACCCACTCTGGAATTCAGCACCAAGGCAACAGCTAAAAGGGTACCAGTCACATACCAGTAGGGGGTGAAGTGCCTGGAAATGGCTTGAGTGCCTGGCAAACCTCCAGAAGTCAGGCACAGACATTGTTCCCTCTCTTAGTCCTCCCCACACACAGAACCACAAGCAGTGAAACAGGTGGCCCTGCCCTGGTGATTACCCAAAACTCTGTCCCTACAATTTACAGGTGGCTTTTCAACAATAGGCCACACTACTAAGGGAGTCAAAGCAGCTCCACTTAATACATAGAAGCAAACACGGGGAGGTCACCAAATCGAGGAGACATAGAAACATGAAGGAACAGAAAAAAGATCAGAAAAAGAACTGAACAAAATGGAGATAACCAATCTATTAGATGCAGAGTTCAAAACACTGGTAATCAGGAGGCTGAAAGAACTCACTGAGCATGGCAAAAACATAAAGAAAAAAATTAAAGTTACTCTAAGTGAAATAAAAATCTACAGAGAACCAACAGAGGAGGGGAGGAAGTCAGGATTCACATCAACAATTTGTAACATAAGGAAGAAGTAAGCATTCAAGCAATAAGAAGAAAAGAATAAAAAAAAAATACTAGGATAAGGAGTCTCTGGGACATCTCCAAACATATGAATATCCAAATTATAGGGGTGCCAGAAGGAGAAGAGGAAGAGCAAGAAATTGAAAACTTATGTGAAAAAGTAATGAAAGAAAACTTCCCTAATTTGGTAAAGGAAATAGACATATAAGTCCATGAAGCACAGAGTCCCAAACAAGTTGGACCCAAAGAGGACCACACCAAGACATAACATAATTAAAATGCCAAAGGTTAAAGATAAAGAAAGAATCTTAAAAACAACAAGAGAAGGGCAGAGTCACCTACAAAGGAGTTCCCATAAGACTATCGGCTGATTTCTTAAAGGAAACTTTGCAGGCAAGAAGGGACTGGCAGCAAGTATTCAAAGTGGTGAAAAGCAAGGGTCTACCACCAAGATTACCATCCAAGCGAAGCTATCATTTAGAATGGAAGAGCACATAAAGTGCTTCCCAGACAAGGTAAAGTTAAAGGAGCTCATCATCACCAAACCATTATTACATGAAATGTCAAAAGGACTTATTTAAGAAAAAGAAGATCAAAACTATGAACATGAAAATGACAACAAAATCACAACTATCAACATCTGAATCTAAAAAAAAACAAACTAAGCAAACAACCAGAACAGGAACAGATTCATAGTTTTGGAGAGCGTTTGGAGGGTTATCAGCTGGGAGGGAGAAGAGAGAGAATGGGGGAAAGATTCAGGGATTAAGAAGCATAATTGGTAGGTACAAAACATACAGGGGGAAGTTAAGAATAGTATAGGAAATGGAGAAGCCAAAAACCTTATGTGCACAACCCAGGGACATGAACTAAGGTGGGGATTGCTGGAGGGACAGAGGGTATCAGGTGGAGGGGGGCAAAGGGGGAAAAAATTGCACAACTGTAATAGCATAATCAGCAAAATATTTTTTAATGTGTGTATATATATGTGTGTGTGTGTGTGTGTATATATATATATATATATATATATATATATATATATATATATAAACTTTTTAAAAAAGAAGTTGAGAGCAGAACAACAAGGCGCCTTTCAGCACAAAACTCCTCATTTTCATAGCAAATTAGCAGGGAGAGAACTAAGATGGGTTCAAGAACAAGGACGTCAGAGATGTCCTTGAGGTGATGAGGAACTTCCTCTGGCTTTTCAGTCTCCCCTATTTGCAAAGGAAAGGGGGTCAAGAGGCAGCAGGTGCCTAAATGTAGGTCTGTGCAGCTGTGTTACCTACAAAAGCCCCTGGAAGATGGAAGGCGGAACAAGACTCAGATCCTAGGCACCTTGCCCCTCTGACAGGCACCTAAGTTCTCCTGGAAATGGCTCCAAGGTGGAAAGCTCTAAATCACGTGTGGATTACAGTCGTTCTGTTTGCCTTTTTCTGCAGTAGATCTGATGATTTAAATTAGGTCTCAATTCTTGTTTAAATTATAGTTTACTGTTCTGCACCCCACTCAGAAGTGAATTACCTTAAGCAGCGGTATTAATAACATGGTTATAATTAAGCCTCATTACTGCAGGCAGTTTGCTGAAACAAATTGCTTCTTCATTATTATTATAGCACCTTTGGTAAAAAGACATTTCCCCAGAATGCGACCTTGATGCTTTATATAGTAAAAGCCAAGATATGATAGAGATGTAAGGATGAATTAGCATCTTTTGCCTTCTCTATCTGGCTCATTAGAAAGAAAGGAACACAAGTCAAATCCAAACAGCCTTGATGGCAATTTTAATCTGTATGAAATGGATAATGAATAGTTTTGAACTTTCTACGACATTTTTGTAATGGTGTTTTATTTATATGATGCTACTATTAAAATGAATAAATAAAGAAATGCAAGCCAAGGAGTAGAGACAAGAAAAGCCAGGAAGGTCTCACCAGTCAATGGCACTGAACTTGAGCTTGTTATCATCAATTGGTTAGAGAGTTTCTGGTCCAGAATCTGTTACACTGTGGGAGAAATAAAGGGAAGACAATCTGTCTTTTTATTCTAATTCTGCTTCCTTAGTCTGGCATTGAGGCCTAGAAAAAAGGGGGCCTGGAAGGAATGACCTAGAAACTTTGCAGACCAAGTTTGAAGGGCACACAAACATCTAAGAATCTGTGGAGACAGGAAATGTGTGCTGCCCACCGCAGCTCTGAGAGCTTCAGAGTAGGACCTCTCGCATCTGCAAAGGGAAGTACCTCCTTAAGGGCTACAGGACTCACTGGGTCATCTTCAGTTTTGTTTATTAATTACTCTTTTCAGTGATAATTAAGGCCCTGAAAACAAATTTCATTTGGAGATTTAGGCTTTTTAAAAATATTTTTGTAATTAGATGTGGTGATTAGAATGTTTTGTATCACATTAACATTTTCTTCAAAAAAAGCAAACAGAGGTTCACGTGTGCCAGTCTTCACACACATGACAAGCAGCCCACCCTGCAGGACAGGGACCTTGGGGATACCACACCAGGCTGAGCCCTACCCTGCCCATCCAGCTAAGCTGCCGGCCTCCTTTCTCTGCTGCCCAAGACCCTGACAGGGTCTAATCCATCTCTCCTGACTTTATCTCCAGCTAGAGACAATCTAGCCCCTGTAGTCAGCAGTGCCATAAAGACACTATTGATGTGCCATGTTTCTGTCACACAGGCTGCCCCCAATAGAATGCACAGCATAATCAGTAGAATAAATTCTCCCTCTCTCTTCATATCTCCTCTTTCTCTGTGTGTGCATGCGCACGTGTGTGTGTGTCTCTCTCTGTCTCTCTCACACACACACATATATACCCCAAGGGTGGGAGCCCTGACAAACCAACTGCCTATTCATAGCTCCAGGACCAATCTCCGAGTGAAAAAGTTCCACCTAAGAAGCAGGTGCACTGCCCCACCTCAAGATTATAAAATGCAGCCAATGAAAATGTGGACTTCTGGAGTCAGTCAGACTTAGTCCAGATTCTAGCTCCATCAGTTAATAGCTATATGGGCTTAGTCAAGTGACTTAAGCATCCTGAGTCTCAGATTCTCATCATTCTTGAGTCACCGCAGTGTTGTAGGAGTAAATGAGTGTATTCCAAGTACTTAGCAGAGAAGGCACACTGTACCTGCTTAACAAGTGGAAGCTACTAGTATCATCCCTCCTACATGTTTTTTCTCCTTTCTCTAGGGAAGCAGCTCTTGTACTTCAGGAAGCCTTGGGAAAGGTCAGTGGGCCAATCAGGGGACTCTCTTGATTACACAGGAAGCTCCCAAGAATAGCTAGACCCATTTGGAAGAGGTCTCCAAGCTTCAAACTCTATATGCCTGTGGCAGGGTTGCTGTGCTCAGGCTGGCAAATGAATAAAGATAGTAAAAGAAAAATGCACTTCTCACTGCTTCTTTACTACCTTGGATGCACATCTATAGTTCATTCCCACTCACCATGAACAAGGGTTTCTCTCTTATTCATTTATTTGCCATCCACTGGGCACTTGCTGTAAGCCTGGCACTAAGCTAGACACAGTGAGGGCACCAAATGACTTTAACAGTTCTTGACCTGAAACAGCTTACAAATTCATAGGGGTGGGGGTGTCTCCAGTTAAAGTCAGGAGATGCAAGGAGCCAGAAATCCTCATCTGAGGTCAGAGATGGTTTTACCTGGCATTTGGAGCATATGTAAAATGTCAATTGGCAAAGAAGAGATTCAGAGAAGACACCTGACCCAAGGCACATTTGGCATAATTGTGCCCTGTGCACTCAAAAAATTGAGAAGTAAGGAGGGTGAAACTCAAGGTGAACAGAGAGATTCTACAGGAGCTGAGACTTGAAAGTAGATTGAGCCCAATTCCTAGATGAGCTTCAAAGCCAAACCAAAGAGTTTGAACTTATTTTGTAGGCCTTTGAGAATCATTGTAGGATCTGGGGGAAAGTGACATGGTTCTACCTGTGTTTTACAAAGGCTACCGCAACAGCAGTGAGAGATGGAACAAAGGCAGGGAGACCAGTCTGCCAGCAAACTCACTAATCTCAGCAAGAGGTGCAGAGGGCTAGACAATGGCACAGGCAGGCACCACACTGGAGCACACACCAAATGTAGAGGCTGGCTCTCCTCCCTGGGATGTCTCTCAGCTCAGCCTGTTTCCCAGGATGATGTGATAAGGACCCACCATCTGCCTGCCTTGCTATTTTCAGACTAATACTCAGAAGGCAGCCAGACACTTTCCAGCCCACTCTCTATTTTGCCACCTCTTATGTGGACCTGCACCAGGTTCTTCACCCTCTCTGACCTGCCCACAGTCAACCCCTCCAACAAAGGCACCCCAATACCTGGACACAATCTGATCAACATGTAGGTTTTCATGCCCTTCTCAAAACCACCTCTGAGGCAGCTGGAACCATATCCTCAGAGGGTCCTCGCCCTGTCTTCTATCCTTATCCCCTTCTGTCCGCACTTCTGACCCCCTGGAGCTCACACTATCGGGGCACACTTGCACGCTCCTACTGTAGGAGCCCAGGTGGCAGTTGAGGCAAAAACCACAGAGCCAAGGGCTGAACTTTCACAGCCTTTCAGTCTTGTCATTTCCCTAAAGAATTGTGAGTCCAACTGAGTGATACCCAATGCACAATTAGATCAAAGGTTACTGTGGAGAAGAATATTTACCAGTGTTAAGTGAAGAATTAGGCCAGCCAGGGCCTCCTGGAATCTTTTCCTCAGGAGCCTATACAGGTGGAGTTGTATAAAAGGCTGGAATATGCTCCTCATGGGCCTTGGAAAGCCTCCTACAGAGTCACACCAAGTCCTGCAATTTCCCTGATCGCAAGCCACACCAGCCCCAGAGGAGTCAGGCACAGCTCAAACCAAGATAGAGGGGACTAAGCAAAAAAAGGGACAGGGAGTTACTATGAGGTAGTTATCAGCTTTGCAGAAACCCCAAGACCTTCCTTTCTTATTTGTGAGGCAGAGCTTTAAGCTGTGTAGCATGGTGAAGGGACAAGAAGAGGTAACAGTGAACTCAGCCATCTACTTGGCTGCCAGTAGGCAGCTCCGGTCCATGGCAGGGATAGGAAGCAGTAGAGGGATGATAGCAGGTAGAGATTAATAGCAACTGAAAACCCTGGTTTTCCAAGAATAGCCCTAATTGTATGCAACAGTAGTATTAAGTATATAGTGAAATGTCACTTAATTGGATTTATACATCAGAAAAGAGCCACCTTGTGTTATAATGAGTTATACCATGTAATGTACTTTTCTTTTTGTATTTGTTTATAACTATCTTACTCCCTAGACTCTGGATTAGTAAAGATCAGAAACTGTGTCATATTTATCTTTGATTCTCAGCATCTAGCAAGGTGCTGATATACACGGTAGAATCCCAACTATTTATTAAGTTAATCGATAACCAAATGGAAAGGAAAAGAAGAAAACATGCTAACGTTTTTGTGCATACATTTTGTACAAGGTAGTAGCATAGCCATTTATTACTCATAAATCTTATAACAATCTTCTTAACTAGAGAGCATCATCTTGTTACTCTTAGGAGGAAAATGAAGGTCCAAAACATTTAAGACATTTTCCCAAATCACACAAATATTTGAACTGGTAGCCAAAGTTTTTCTGGCTCCTGAATATAAGTTTCCTCTTCTTTTAGTGACGATACCTCAAATTTTCTTTCATGAGATTCCCTTCCCTACTCTGTCTGTGTAATTGACTCGACTCGCAGCTTCAGGGGTTTTTATGACTCAGGTGGCCCTTTACAAGATGGCACATCCAGACCCATTGCTTTGCCAACAAAACACAATCCACCCTTTGCAAGAGAATTGTTGAGAGAGAGGCTATTTGTTGATACTCAGTATTGTCCCAGCCCTTCTCAGTTCTTTCCTTGTACATGGGACTGAAAACTAGGAAATTATCTTTCCCAGACTCCCTTGCCAGCCTGGTCTCTGTAAGAGCCACCAATGAGAGGTACTTGTAAAAGATATGAGAAGTGGAAGAGAAGAAACAGCCATTTTTCCCCAGCAGCATACAGTTTTCCAAGCACCCCTTTGTGAGTCACTTATTTCGGTGCTATGGTCACCTGAAACTACTAGTGGCAGCTTCCCTGAGATTCCTGAATGCTAAATTTTCTGGAGGTTACTTGCAGCCTTTGCTCCCTAATTCTGCCCTTTGCTCCCTAATTCTTCCAATAGCTTTATAAGTTTTCCTCTGTATTAAATTCATTGCTTCTCCATATGAGATAGGGTATGTGAAAGAATGAATGTCGTCAATAAAAGCCACAGAAACTGTCAAGAAGAAGGAAGACCACCCTCCACCAGATTCATGGCTTAAAGCTGGCAGAGACAAGCTCCATCCTAATTTCACCTAAGGCTAACCCCTAGCCTCATAAGGTGCTCATTGTGATACATTAGCACGCTAAACAACACACCTCACACCAGCATAATTGGAAACGGAAAGCCCACGTAAGGACAAAATGTGGCTAACAGAACTCCTCTGAGAAACCTCTAACCCTTTTCTGAGAAGATCCCTGAATATTCCTCCCCCTTATTGAATATCCTACCCCCTGATTAAATGAACCTCAGTGAAGAAAGCAAATTCTGCTAAAGGAGAGCTGCTCTGCCTGTGGAGTAGCGTACTCTATGACTCACTGCTTCACTAATAAATTCCCTTTCACTTTAAAGTCTATGCTGGCTCATATTTTAATTATTTCCTCCACCATAAAGCCAAGAACCCACAGATGGTCACAGACTCTTGGGTCTTCTAACCCCCAGAAGGCCTGCATCACATATACCTAGAATAGCTTTTGGTTTCCTGACCAAACCTTGACTAATACATGCAGGGGGCTCTCCTGCTATCACTGAGACTGCCAGCATCAATGATGAATTTATCCTGGCCCTGTAAGGAGGCATCCTGGGGAAACTGAGAATGAGGCTCTGGAAGGCAGATCTAAGAAATGGAGTCGAAATGAGACTCGACATCATTTGAGCCTCTGAGCTCAGCTTTTTCTGAAGTCAGTGCTAGCCCAGTGCTTCTCAGTTCCCAGTCTAACAAGACTTCCCTTTGCATTTATTTAAACCCATTTTCTCTTGCATTTGACCAGGGGTATCTGCGGCTTAAGATTCTGACTGAATCACTTTTCAGCCTTCTGCAGATCTGCCCATCTTCCAAAATAAATGCCCATTGTAGCTTTAAATCACCTCTTGACCTCCTTCCTAGACCTGCAACCACCTATAATGTTCCCAAGTTCCAAAGACCCAAGTGCAACAGTTCTTTACCTAAAACACTGCAGGCCTCCAGACCCCTCCCCAGTCCCCTCTTTCCTGATTGAGATTTCATCCTTCTGAATCAGTTTAGAGCAAGCAGAGTTTATGACTGTGTGTCATAAGTGCAGAAGCAGCAACATTTTTCCCTTCCCTTCCCTGTTATTCTTTCAAACCACCCCTTTTCCTTCCCCAGCTCACTACCTCTGGGCCCACTTCCACCCAGGTCCATATTGGTATTTTAAGATTCAACAATTAGATATCCATAGTTCTATGCATTAACATGGGCCCTCTGGCCACCATTAAGTTTAAATCCCTTGGGAGAAACAACACACTAAGGTTTAGCAGTTAGCTCCGAAATGGAAGTACCAGGAATTCCAGATTTCTGTGATAAATGATTGACTCCCACTTCTGTTTAGCAGCCTCCAGCTAATTTCTCTGAGCCTCAGTTTCTTCACTGCCCCGATGGTGGCCACAGGCCTCCCCTTCTGAGATCTTTGTGAATGTTAAGTTGGGCAGACCTTTGTTCACTGTGAAGTAACTGAGTTATTGTGACATTGATTGAGGGTTGACTGTGTGCTAGATTCCTTCACACATTATGTCATTTCAGCCTTGCAAATCCCTGTTTAAGGGCTCTAAAACTGCCTGCATATTACAAATAACAAGACCTCAGTGTGAGAAGGGACAGTATTTGAGTATTTGGGCAGGCTGATACCAACCTCACACCTCTAATCTTCACTTCATACAGTGCCCTGGTCAAATATTTTAGTGAAATTGCTTTTCTGTTTGTTTTGTTTTAAGGATGTGAAAAAGAGGTGGTCTCTGGGAACCAAAAAAGGGACTGGGCTTGGGAGGGGATGTAAGGCACCTTCACAATCTGCCTCAGGACTATCTGAGGAAGACAATCTGCTTCAGGACTATCTTGCATTCCCACTTAATGAGCCCATTAGGTTCATATATGCCCCTTTTTTCCCTCAACTTAATAAAGTTAAATTTTATTGAGCAACTACTGTCCTAGATTTTTCTGTTTTGTTTTGGTTTGGTTTCAGTTTTTTGTGGAAGATGTACATGTGGTCATGTAAAAGAACACTGAATAATAATAATTTTTTTAAAACAAGAAAATGTGTCTACCACATATGTTCAATAGCTGCTAATATATTTCTTGTTATGTGTATGTATGAGCTACCTCATACATCCAACAAAGTATATGTAGTACGTATGCACATACTCTGAATTTTTGACATGATTCTGAGAGGCAACCCCCAAAATGGAAGGGGTTGTGTGGGAAGAAGGAAGCTCAATGAGCTGTTGGCAGTGGGTCCTAGGCAGGCCTCCTCCCTCTTCTGACCTTGGCCCAGCTTTCCCAGGCCAAAGCAGGCCAACTAGGAGGCTGAAGGGAGGTTGCTCCTTCAATTCATTTCTGGGCCTCTTCATTTGCATTCATAATTGACAGCTCCTTAGCAACTCATTAGGAAAGTAGGGCTCTTTGTAACCAACAAAAAATGGGACTGAGTCCCTAGGGTGGGAGTTGAGAACCTGTTTAAGAATCTCAGAAAGACAGCAGACAGATTCCTGGGGACCAAGAGCATGAAGGAGCTTAGCAACAATCACTAGCAGTGAACAACGGCTTTTCAACACTCTGCAGTGAGCCTAGAACCTATGCCTTCACCTGCCATGGAGGCAGGAAAAGCAGCAACAATGGACTGGAGAGCACCTGGACCCTCAGAATGAAGCTAGTGAGCTCCCTCCCTGCCTCACCTGGACCCAGGCTGAGCAATCAGGCCCTCAGAGAATCTGCAAACTGTGGCTGACCCCACAGGGATATCCAACCCGCAGCCTGTTGGGCTCATGCAGCCCAGTATAACTATGAATGCAGCCCATCACAAAATCATAAATTTACTTAAAAACTTTTTTTTCTCATCAGTTTTCATTAGTGTTTGTGTATTTAATGTGTGGCCCAAGACAACCCTTCTTCTTCTAGTGTGACCCAGAGATGCCAAAAGATTGGACACCACTGTGGCTTAGACTGTCTGGACCCTAGGCTGGGAAAACATTAATGGGAGGAGAAAACAATGTGTTCTATAACCATTCACTAAGCACCAACTGTTTTTTAGCCATATCCCATACTAGGTTGTTTTAATCACCATAAAATTATAATATAACAATTCCCTGCATTTATTTTACAAAAAAGAAAACCATAGCACAAAAATATTTACTAACACATTAAAACTCATATGTGCTTTGAAGCCACATCTTATAAGTCCTGTAACTATTTTATCATAGCCGGACAATGTGTTCAAGGATCGTGTGCTAAATGTAAAGGGAGATGCATGGACAGCAAATTCTATAGCTGTTTAAGGGAGGCAGAGGCCACTCTGAACCAGGAAAGCCAGGGTAGGCTGCCTGGAGGGGGTGGCCCTTGAGCTAGGTCTCAAAGGATAGGTTTGATTTGGAGGGAAGAAGGGCTATGAGGTAGAAGGTGAAGGGTGGGCTAAGCAGTGGTTTAATAGCACAAGGCCTCTGTTATATTAGGAGCAGGTAAAGACTGGTGCACCTGAGGCAGAGGACATGGGAGGTAAGAACAGAGTTGAAGCACCAAAGTCATGCTGGGACCAGAGTCTGGACAGCAGTAAATGCCAGATTAAGGAGTAAGGGCCATGTCTTTGGGAGTCAAAAACCATAAAAGATGTTTGAAAGAAAATAATGGTCCTTTGGAAAGATGAGACCCAGCAAGGTGGGGATCTCATTCCCTCAGGGCTAGGCATGGTGATGAGGGCTGGGACTAGGACTGGGGCCTCCCCTAGGCTGTTTCAATCAATTCACTCTCCTCTCAGTCTCCTGCTGGTTTAGGCCTCCTAGCCTAGTGGTGGTCCCTCCACCTGCCACCCAATTCCTCCTTTCAGACTCACAGTGCTAAGCATGGCACCCAGACATACAAACCCCATGCCAGGTCCTGGCTTTACATACCACGTTCCCTCCAAGAATGTATTTCTCTACCCTCCTCTGACTGGAGCATGTCACTAACTCTTCTCCCCATAAACATCAGCATTTACCTCCACGTTCCAGTATCCCTTACCCCTGCCTTTAACCCTGGGTGTCACTATTCCTGATGGTGGATCTTCCTCTGTTCCCCACTAGAATTTGTGCATGGCTCTATTTACATTTCCTAACATATTTATTGAGTTAAATTATTTTATCATTTTTTAAGGTGTATCTTCTCTCATCAGATGATTATCTGCCTGTCATGAGCAGAGGCTGATTTCTCTCTCTTCCCTACCAAATCTTTCTTGACAAACTCTGCCCACGGACACTTTTCCTTCCTCAGAACCCTCAGCACCTCTCCTCTACACACTGAAGCTAGCTTGCACAGTCTTTGTTTCTCAATCATTCCTTCACTCATTTACTTAGTGGGGACAGTAATGATTCCAGTGGACTCAGCCTGCATCTCACCACCTTGAGTAAGTCATTGTTCTACTCTAGACTGTAGTTATGTCATGTGTTCCCAGGATAGAGGCAGTAAGTACCAATATGGCAGGGAACTTTACATACATTAAATAAGGTAATATTTGTGAATGCACCTAGCACAGTCCCAGGTATCTAGAGATAATTAATGTGTCCAGTGACTCTGAATTAGTAAAGTCACCTAGCAAGCATTCTTTGAGAATCTACAAGGCAGACAGATTCAGAAGCCCTCATAATTAGTACGTCTACACTTCCTTCTGTTCCCCTTGCTACCCTATTCACCTTTCTACCCATCAGACTTAGCGCAGTGTAAGGTACAGGGCAAGCTTTAAACTACATCCGCCAACTCCATATAAATGAGTTTTCATCCTCAGGACAGCTCCCAGAGAATTCAGTGCATGTTAGCCTCAGAGTAATGGCAGGGTAGGCACTGGGAATCCTGACTCAATTCTCCTTCTCAATCGTTATTCTCACTCCTGGACCAATCTGGAATCACAGGACAGGAAGTGGCTATGTGTAGGCAGCAACAGACCATCTTAGCTTCAGTGCTTCAGTGGCCTTGAAGCCAGCAAGAATGTTCTGGCCTTTCAGTGAGGTGGTGGTGTTGGCACTCAGGCTCCCACCAAATATTTCACCATCAGATGGCCCCACCACGAGCCCCAAGCTCTTTCTCTCAGGGTCTGAACAAGTCCACAGAGCAGGACCTCCTGCCTCCTCCAAGAAGCCAGTTTTGCCAAAGACCATCTGCCTTGGCAGATGATTCATTTGAGGGGCTTAACCTCAAAATCTCAAATTAATCCTGGTGGGGTGGTATTGATGCCAGGAAAGTGAGGAGGACAGCACAAAACTGGGATATACAACACTTGGGCTCCAGACCCTGTTTTGCTGATAACTAGCTGAGCAACTATGAACAAGTTGCCTCCCTCTTCTCCTCAACAAGCTTCAGGGTTATACCAACTGCCCTCTGAGGTATCCTCCAAGTTAAATGTGAGTGATGCTGCTGTTCTAAGATTAAGAGGGCTTTTCTCAACCAGCTCCCAGCCAAAGAGTCTTTCCCCTATTTATCCTTAATCTTTTCTCCTGAAAATTAAATTTACTATTTTTCTGTTAATCTCTAGGTTAGAAGCAACTTGTAATTGTGTTTTGCTTTTATTCCAGTGTTCTTAGCAATAGGAGGGTTGGGGAGCTCAGGCTGGGCCAGAAGGAGAAAGAAAAGGAAGCTTACTCTGGCTGGTTTCTTTCATCCTTCAGGACGCAAATGAAATGTCGCCTCCTCAGAAAGACATTTTCGGACCACCCAGTTCAAATTGGGTTCTCCTCCACACCATTATCTACATCCATTATTCTCTATTACTGCATCATCCATACTCTATTTATTCTATCTGTAGCTGTTACTGGTATCTGTAATTGGTTAATTATTTGTTTGTTCCTTTATTATTTGGCCGAATATTCACTTCCTATTGATTCATTTCCGATAACAAATTAACACAAATTTAGTCCGTTAAAACAACCCTCTCTGGCTCTGATCCCTGCTTCTGTTGTCTCCTCTCTAATTCTGACCCTTGTGCCTCTCTTATAAAGATCTTTTTGATTACCTGTGCCCATCTAGACAATCCAGGATGATGTCCCCATCTCAAAATCCTAAACTTAATCACTTCTGCAAAGTTGTGTGCTATATAAGGTAGCATATTCACAGGTTTGGAAATTAGAACACAGGCATCTTTAAAAGCCATTATGAAGATTATCATAGGCTCTTTCACCAGAATATAAACTGTAGGAGGTTATAAACTTTTCCTGTCTTGTTTATTACAGAATTCTCAGTGCATAGAAAAAAAAAAAGGCACTCTACACTGTAAATGAACAGGAGAATGAAGAAGAGAACAAAACACATTTGGTAGAGAAGACTGGTTCTTGCCCCTATTATAAACTCAGATGGAGAGTAGTAGTTTAGATTTCTTTTTTTTTTTTTCTTTATCCAAACAGGAAGCCAATATGCCATAAAAAAATACAATCTTGAAAATGGAGTATGACAGAGGGAGTAGATTCTGGGAGGGAGTGAGCCACTCTCCAGCTCTGAAAAAAAATAAACTCTGGACACCCTTGGAAGACCAGCCCAAACCAATTCATTTGTCACCAGATAAGATGTGCCAATGTCCAGATACACCCCTGCTGACACCCCAGCACTGATGGTATTTCAAAGAACAAAGAGTGACTTCTCTTCCAGCCAAGATGAAGTAATGGGGAATGGATGCACAAATATCCAGCAATCAGCAAGGAAAAACTCATAACATCTGGCATCCAATGAAAAGTTACTGGGCATTCAAAGAAACAAGAAAATACAAGCCATAAAAAGGAGCAAAATCAATCAATTAAAATCAACTCAAAACTGGCATGCACATTAGAATTAGCACACAAATATATTCAACTGTTGTTATTATTATGACTGTATTTCATATGAAAACTAAACAGAGGTGTGGAAAATACAAAAAAAAAAAAAAAAAAAGACCCAAACTAAACTTCTAGAGATGAAAACTTCAATATATAAAATGAAAAATACATGAGATATGATTAATTATAAATTAGATGTTGCAAAAGAAAATTAGTAAACTTAAAGAAATAGCAATATAAACAAACTAAAATGAAGCACAGAGAGAAAAGAGAATTTTAGAAATGAACAGAGCATCAGTAAGCTGAGGGGCAACTTCAAGCACCCTAATATATAAGTAGTTGGAATCTCCAAGGCAGAAGAGGCAGAAAAATATATTGAATGATGACCAAAATTTTTCCAAATTTGACAAAAACTATAAATTAACATATCTAGAAGTTAAGTGATCCCCAAGAATAAGAAACATGCATAAAACTATAATAGTAAGCCACATAATAAAATGCTTAAAATCACTAAGAGGAAAGTATTAACAGCAGCTAGGGAAAAAAAGCATATTATATACAAAGGAACAAGAATGGCAATAGATTTCTAATTGGAAACTAGGTAGGTGAGAAGACTGTGGAGCAACATCATTAGAGTACTAAAAGAACAGAATGGTCAACCTCAAATTCTATACCCAGCAAAAATATCTTTCAAAAAATAAAGGCACCATAAAGACTTTCTGGATGTAAAAAGCTGAAATTATTCATCACTAGCAAACCAACAGTACAAGAAATATTAAAGAATAACCATTCATCAGAAGAAGAATTATCCCAGCTAGAAATTTGGATACCAGTACAAGGAAATATAGAGTATCAGAAATAACTATAATAGTAAATATGTAAATTTTTCCTAATAGTTTTAATAACTTTATAAAATAATTGACTGTGAAAAATAATAGCAATGTAGCATGGTAATTATAACAGAGGTAAAATGTTTGACAATAACAATTTTAAAAGTGGAAGGGGAAAAATAGAAGTATACTATTGATAGATTCCTATATTTTAAATAGTGTGCTATCACTATCAAGTAAACTGTAATGAGGAAAAAACATTTTAAACCCTAAAGTAACCAATCAAAAAACAAAGTTACAGCTCATGACACAACAAGGAAGATAAAATGTAATTTTAAAATATATTCAAATTATCAAATAAAAGGCAGGAAAACAAAAGAGAAAACAAAGAACAATATGATGGATTTAAACCTAACCATATTAATCACCACTTAAATTTTAAATCGACTTTAAATACCTTAATTATCAAGCTGGATGAAGAAATATAAGATCTAACTATATGCTTCCAACAAGAAAAGCATGTCAAATATAAAAACACAAATGGGTTTAAAAGCAAAAGGATGGACAAAGATATAATACATGCTAACATTAATCAAAAGAAAGCAGGAATATATTTTCACTCTTGGGAAGATGGAGTGAATACACTCTTCCTTGTTCTGTCTTCTAAATACAAGTAAATATTTTGTTTATAAAACATAAGACAACTCTGAAAGGTAAAGAGAAAGGAGATTATTTAGGTAACTCAGAACTCCAGGAATAATATGGTGTCATGTTTCCTGGGATTCTTTTTTCAGTCATTATCCCACAAGAATATATAAAGAAGCCAAAAACCTAGAAATGCCAATGGACATGGACAAGAAAAGAAAACAGGAAAACAAACAAACAAACAAACAAACAAAGCCTGTTCTTTTCAGTCAATGACCAAGAAGGGAGCATCTCAACAAGACAGAAAACTTTTAGATAATAACCTCTCTACCCCAACCAAATACCACAGGAAATAAACTGTGGTTTTGTTTTAACCCATGCTACTAAAGACTGGGTGGGGAGACTAGACCCCACCTTCATAAAGATGTAAGAAGGTTCTTCGACATCTCCACCAGCATGTTATCAGAGAAGACTAAGTAGAAGTCAGGGCCAGAAAACCTAACCTCAAAGAGTGGTTAAATGAACTTCGCTATACAGGAAGTAAATAATAATAATAATAATAATAGTAATAAAGGAATCTTGGAACAGCAAGAAGGAAGAAAGGACATGGTAATAAAAAATGTGAGTAAGTTGAATAGGTTTTCCTTTTCTTAAATGTTCTAAGTTATATTTGACAGTTGAAGCAAAAACTATAACATTGTCTGATGTGGTTCTAAATATTATGCATAGAAACTATTTAAGACAATTATTTTACAAATGGGGGAAAGTAAAGAAATATGAAAGGAAGTAAGGCTTTTATGTTTCATTCAAACTGGTAAAATGATGACCTTAGTAAAATGTATGTATATATAATATAATACTTCAAACAACCACTAAAAAAGCTATGTAAACAGAAATATTTAAAAACACTATTATTAAATCAAAATGAAATTCTAAACAAAAAAAAGTTCAAGTAACCCAAATGAAAGCAGGAAAACAAAAACAGAAAACCAAAAGAGAGACAAGACAAAACAAACAATTAAATAAAATACTTAAACCATGACATATCAATAATCACATTACCCTAGGTGGTATAAATGCATCAATTTAAAGAGTGGATTAAAAAGCTGACTCAACTATATGCTGTTCACAAGAAACTCACATTAAATTAATGATATGGTCAAGTTGAATGAAAAGGATGAAAAATTATATATAATGAAAACTTTAATCTCTGGAAAGCAGAAGTAGCTATATCAATATCAAATAAAGTAGACATCAAAGCCAAGTAAATTACCAAAGATAGAAGGGAACATTATATAATGATAGAAGAGTCAATCTACTAAGAAGACACAGCAATCCCAAAAGGCTATGACCCAAACACCAAGCCTGAAAAATACATGAAGCCAACCTGGCAGTGCAGAAAGAAGGAATAGAGAAAACACAATTATAGCTGAGAACTTCAACACTCAACTCAAAGCGATTGATAGAACTGCTAGATAGAAAACCATCAGGGATATAGAAGAACTCAACAACACCATCAAACAAAAGGATCTAATTGACATTTATAAAACACTCTATTCAACAGCAGTAGAATACCCATTCTTTTCGAGTGCCTATGGAACCTATTCCAAGTATATGATATCCTGGGATATAAGACAAACCTCAACAAATTTAAAATAATTGAAATCATATGAATTTGTCCTCTGACCACAATGGGATTAAACTAAAAATGAATAACAGAAATATAACAAAAATCTTCACATATTTGAAAACCAAACAACACATTTCTAAATAATCCTTTGATTAAAGAGAAAGTTTCAAGGGAAATCTTTTAAAAGTATGGGGAACTGAGTGAAAATTTTTAAAAAACATTAAAATCTGTGGCATACAACTAAAGCAGTAGCGATAGGAATATTTATAGCACAAAATGTATACAATAGAAGAGAGAAGTCTCAAATAGTAATCTAAGTTTCCACCTTAAGTATCTGTAAAAGGAGAGCACACTAAACTCAAAGACAGAAAAAAAAGAAGGAAATAATAAAAGTAAGAGGAGAAATAAATCACCCTGCCCAGGTGGCTCAGTTGGCTGGAGCACTGTCCCATATACCAAAAGGTTATGGGTTCGATTCCCAGTAGGGGGGTGTATAGAAAGCAACCAATTGATGTTTCTCTCATGCTGATCTCTGTCTTTCTCTCTCTCTCCCCCCTCTACTCTCTCTCTCAAATCAATAAACATATCAACATATCCTTGGGTGAAAATTAAAAAAATAAGAGGAGAAATAAATAAAATTGAAAACAATAACAAAACAAAGAGCTGATTCTTTGAAAAGATTAATATAATGGACAAATCCCTAGCAATACTAACAATGAAAAAAAGAGAAAACATGCATTACCAGTATCAGGGATTAAACAAAGGATATGATTATAAATTCGGCAGGCATTTCAAGTATAGTAGGATTTTATGAAGAACAACTCTACACACATACATTTGACAACATAGATGAAATGGACCATTCCTTAGAAAATACATGTTCCCATCACTCACCTAATATAAAATAGATCATTTGAATAGCCCCATAACTATTAAGGAAATCAAATTTGTAATAAAAAATTCCAAAATTTTAAGTTCAGGTAATTTAGAGAATTCTACCAAATACACAAAAAAGAATTAACATTAACTTTATACACCACTTCCAAAAAATAGAAGAGGAGAAAACATTTTCCAATTTATTTGTGAAGCTAGTACTGCTCTGACAAATGCAGTACACAAAAAGAAAACTGCAGACCAACATTCTTCAAGAATATAGATACAAAAATTCTAAACAAAATATTAGCAAGAAGAATTCAGCCATTCAATAGAATTCTACACTGTTACCAAATGAGGTTTTTTCCTAGGGATGCAAGATTGATTCAATATTTAGAATTTAATCAATGTAATCCATGAAACAAGATAAAAAAGCAAATATATATATATATATATATAATCATATTAATCAATACAGAAACAGCATGTAACAAAACTTCAATGCCCATTTGTGATTTAAAAAAAAAAACTCTTTGAGAAATAAGAAAAAGAAATCTTCCTCAGATAGATAAAGAATAACTACAAAAATACCTACAGCTAAATAACTGAATGTCTTCCCCCTAAGATAGGATACAAGGAAAAAATATCTTTTCTAACCATTGCAATTCAATATAGTGTTGAAAGTTCTAGCCAGCAAATTAAAGAAGAGAAAATGAATACATTTGGGAAAAAAGAAATAAAATTGTTAATATTTGTAGATGACATAATTGTCTATGTAGAAAATCGTATAGACTTACAAAAACCTCTGAAACTAGTGACTCCAACAAGGCTTTGGAATATATGATAAACATACAAAAATGTATTATATTTACATATATTAGCAATGAACACATGGAAACCAAAATTAAAAATATAATAACATTTAGGACATACACATGCAAAAAAATGAAATGAGATCACCTTGTCACACTATACACAACATAAACTCAAAATGGATTAAAAACAAATGTAAAATCTGAAACATTAAACTCCTGAAAGAAAAGATAGTCAGTAAAACCTCAGACATTTCTTTTAGCAATATTCTTTTTTCTGACATACCTCTTCCTATATCTCTTCAGGAATAGGAAACAAAAGAAAAATAAACAAATGGACTACATCAAACTAAAAAGTTTGCACTGCAGCCACTGTGGAAAGCAGTGTGGAATTTCCTCAAAAAGCTGAAAATGGAACTGCCTTTTGATCCAGTGATTCCCCTGCTGGGACTATACCCTAAGAACACCAAAACGCCAATACAAAAGAACCTATGCACCCCAATGTTCATAGCAGCACAATGTACAATAGCCAAGTGTTGGAAGCAACCTAAATACCCATCAGTAGATGTTTGGATCAAAAAATGATGGTACATATACACAATGGAATACTACGCAGCAGAAAGGAAAAAAGAACTACTAAACTTTGCGACAGCATGGATGGAACTGGAGAGCATTATGCTAAGCGAAATAAGCCAGGGGGCGAAAGACAAATACCATATGATCTCACCTGTCAGTGGAACCTAACCAACAATACAAAGATGCAAGGAAAATATGACCAACAACACTGAAAGGAAAAGAAATCAACAGAGACAAGAGGGAAGGACGGGGGGGCAGGGAAAGGGAAGGGAAGGGGAAAGTCAAGGAACATATAGCAAGGACTCCTGGACAAAACCAAAGGGGAAGAGCTGAGGGAGGGATGGAGGGAGGGGACAACGGAAAGTGGTGGGGGGGAGGCAGAGACAAATGTATTTAAAAAATAAATAAATAAATAAATAAATAAATAGGAAAAGAAAGATCAAAATCATGAACAATAAAATGGCAATAAATGCATATCTATCAATAACTGAATCTAAAAAACAAAATAAATGAACAATTAGAACAGAAAAAAAAAAGTGGACAGAAGACCTGTACAGGGCCAGGGGCGTACTTGAAATATCGGGAGGAGTATATGATTGCCTAACCACTCTGTTGGACACCTGAAACTAAAACAGAATAATACTGAGTGTAAACTGTAACTGAAAAATAATATATAACACCATTTATAATCACTCTCTTATGTTTTTTAATTTTTAAAAGATTTTATTTATTTATTTTTGGAGAAAGAAAGGAAGAAAGACAGGGAGAGAAACATCAATGTGTGGTTGCCTCTTGTAACCCAAACTCAGGACCTAGCCTGCAACCCAGGCATGTGCCCTGACAGGGAATTGAATCAGTGACCCTTTGGTTCGCTGGCTGGTGCTCAATCCAGTAAGCCACACCAGCCAGAGCTATGAATCACTCTTTTAAAAAAGAAACACTTAGGTATAAATCTTACAAAACATATACAGAGTTGGTATGTTGAAAACTATACAATTTCAATGAGAATAATCAGTAATATCTAAATAAATTATAGATATTGGTATTTGTGAATCAGAAGACTCAACGAAGATGAGTGAAGATGCTGAATTTCCCCAAATTGACATATAGTTTTCACAGAGTTTCTATCAAAATCCCAACCAATGGTGTGGCTTAGTGGACTTAGGGCCGGGTTGCAAATTGAAAGGTGGCAGGTTTGATTCCCAGTCAGGGCACATGCCTGGGAATGCAGGCCACATCTTTGGTTGGGGGCATACAAGAGACAACCAATTGATGTATATTTTGCGCATTGATGTTTTCTTTCCCTCTCTTTCTCCCTTAATTCTCTCTCTAAAAATAAATAAATAAATACATACATTTTTAAAAAATATATCCCAGCCAAATTTTTTCAAATTTTGTGTATAAATAGATAAGATTATTCTAAAATTTATAAGGAAAGGCAAAGGAACTAAAATAGCTAAAACAATTTTGAAAAACATGAATAAAGTTGGTAGAATCAGTCTAATTGCTTTCAAAACTTATGTATATACAGTAATCAAGACTGTTTGATAATGGCACAGAGAGTCTTGAAATAGACCCACACAAATAAGTCAAATTGATTTATGACAAAAGTATAAAAGCAATTCAAAGGATGCAATATAGCCTTTTCAACATATGGTACTGAAGCAATTGGACATGCATGGTGGGGGAAGACCTCAACCTAAATCACCAATTTAAATGTAATATTACAGAGTATTTAGAAAAAAAAAGTAGAAGAAAATCTAGAGCTAGGTGAAGAGTTCTTAGACACAAAAGGAAAATTGAAAAAAATTTTTGATAAGTTAGATTTTGATAAAATTAAAAACTTTTGCTCTTCAAAAGACCTTTGAAAAGGTTGAAAAGATAGGCTACAGAGGGAGAAAAAATATTTGCAAACCACATGTTCAACAATGGACTATATCTAGAATATATAAAGAGCTCTCAAAACTCAACAATAAAAATAATCCAATTGGAAAGTGTGTAAAAGCTATGGAGACACATTTTACCAAAAAGATGTCCAACTTCATTAGTATTTAGAAAAGGGCAAATTAAAACTACAGTGAAATATCACCACACCTACATCAAAATGGCAATTTTTTAAAATGACAACAACAAATGCTGGTGAGGATGTGAAGAAGCTTGACCACTTGTACATTTCTAGACACTCTAGGAAATTCTTGGTCAGCTTCTTGAAAAACTAAGCTCGTAACCTACCATATAACCCAGTAATTGCACTCTGGGGTACTTATTCCAGAGAAATAAAGATTTGCATTAACATAAAAACTTGTACATGAATATTTATTGAAACCTTATTCATAATAGCCAAAAAGTAGAAACAACCAAGTCATCCTTCAAAGGATGAATGGTTAGACAATTGTGGTGCATTCATACCACAGAATATTACTCAGCAATAAAAAGGAATAAATTTATTCCTGCACACACAGCATTCATGCATCTCCAAAGAATTATGGTGAGTGAAAAAATACAATCCCAAAAATTACATACTGCATGATTCTATTAATATAACGTTCTTCAAATGACAAAATTATAGAGTTGGAAAACAGATTAGTGATTGCCAAAAGCTAAGGAAATAAGTGTGGGAGGGAAGTGGGTATGACTATAAAAAGGAAACATGAAGTATCATTTTGGTGATATAAGTGTTCTGTATATTGATTTTGTTAGTGTACATATCTTGGTTGTGATAATGTACTATAATTTTGCAAAATTATACCATTGGGAGAAACTGTCTAAACCATGCATGTGCTTTCTGTGTACTGTCCTACAACTTTATGTGAATCTACAATCAACACAAATAAAAATTATAATTTAAAAAAGTTTGATTTAATTCCACTTATATGAAATATCTGGAACAAGCAAATCTATAAAAAGTGAAAATGGCTGCCTAAGGTAAGGGAGGAGAGGGAATGAGGATAACTGGTAATGGGTATGAGGATTTTGGGGGAGGTAATGAAAATGTTCTAATGAGATCAAGGTGTTGGTTGCACAATTCTGTAAATATACTAATAACATTGAAACATACACTTGGGTGAATTTATGCTGTTTAACTTATATCACAATAAAACTGTAAAAAGGAAAAAAAAGTTTGAGTTGTTCTATTAATGGCAGACAAAGTAGATAGATTTCAGTTCAAAGAATATTACCAGGCTTTTTTGTAAGGTTATTCCACAATGAAAAGGGAATCAATTAATCAAAAGAACATAACAATCTTAAACATTTATGTATCTAATAACAGGACTTCAAATGACAGGAAGGAAAAACTGACATAACTACAGTGAGAAATGGGCAAATCCACAGTTATTATCAGAGACTAAAAATATTCTTTTCTCAGTAATTGATAAAACAACTAAAAAGAAAATTACTAAAGATATGGAAGATTTGAACAGCACTATCAAATAAATTGACCTAATTCACACTGTAGAACACTCCACGCAGCAATAGTAGAAAGCAAATTTCCTTAAATGCACAAAGAATACTTCACAAGATAGAACATATTCTGTATAGCAAATAAGTCTCAAAAATGTAAAAGAGCCTAAATTATACAAAATGTTTTCTTAATTTGATTGGATTAAATTAGAGATTACTAAGAGAAATATCCCTGGAAAATCCCCAAATATTTGGAAACAAAATAACATACTTTAAAATAACTTCTGAGTCACAAAAATAAAATAAGTTAGGAAGTACTTTGAATGATCAACAATGAAATATATATAACATAATCAAAACTACAGAAGCCACTAAAGCAGTAGTGGCTGGCAGGATGAGGTGAGGAGTGGGGTTGAAAGAACTGAATGCCTATGTGAGAAAAGAAGGAAACACAAGAGCATCAAAGACCTAAACTTCCACCTTGAAAACAAAGAGTAAATTAAATCCAAAGTAAGTAAAGTGGTCTAATAGTAATAAAGATTAGAACAGAAATCAATAAAATAGAAAAGAGAAAAACGATAGAGAAAAACCAATGAAACCAAAAGTTGGCCCTTTGAGAATATCAATAAAGTTGATGAACTTTTAGCTGGGCTGATCAGTAAAAATAGAATACACAAACTATCAATATAAATAATGAGACATTTGGCAACTATACAACTTTTCCACAATATCAATGAATAATAACCACATATTACACACAACTGTTTGCCAATAAATCCAACTTAAATAAAATCAATAGACTAAAAATGCAAATTACTAACTCTCATTAAAGTAGAAATAGATAAACTACATAGGTTTATTTTTTTAAGGATTTATTTATTTATTTTTAGAGAGAAGGGAAAGGAGGAGAGAGGGAGAAAAATATCAATATGTGGTTGCCTCTTGCACGCCCTCTACTGATGCCCTGGCCCACAACCCAGCCATGTGCCATGACTGGGAACCAAACCAGTGACCCTTTGGTTTGCAGGCTGCATGCAGCTCAATCCACTGAGCCACACCAGCCAAGATGGTTTATATTTTTTAAGAAAATCTAACTTGAAGTCAAAACCTTCTGACAAATAAAACTTGAGACCCAGATAAGTTCCTTGGTGAATTCTACCAAAAATTTACAGAAAAAAAAGAAATCAATTCCATTCAAAGTCTTCTAGGTAACTAAAGAGGCGGCAATACTTCCCAATGCATCCTAGGAAGTCAGTGTTATCCAGATATCAAAATAATACAAAGATATTACAAAAAAAGAATGTTATAAAAATATTATAGATAAAAAGATATTCGGTGGTCTTTAACAACCTTCCCAGCGCTTATCATCTATGTTCATTTAAACCTACAAGTAGCAGATTCTCCTTTTTTTTTGGCATTTCTGGACTTAGCCAACAAATGACCATTTACACTGGTAACAGCAACTCTATGGAAATAGAAGGTGCTGATCTGCTTCCTAAAACATTCCAAAAATATTAATCTAGGTTCAGGACCTGCCTAGCATTAATAACATTTTTTATATACTAATTCTTTGAAAATTGGTGAAGGAAGAATGTTAAATCCAAATATATTAAAACTCTCTTACAATTGTGCTGAAAACAAATTCTAAACAAAATTTTATTAAGTTGGATTCAACAACATGTAATAATGGTAATAATTATGACTAAGTGGGGAATGCAGAGTTGGTTTAACATTCAAAACTTATCAATGTAATTCACCATAGAAGCAAATTTTTAAAAAAGAAAACAATATGATCTTCTCCATAAATGCAGACAAAGCATTTGACAAAGTCTAACATCTATACAAGACAAAAATGCACAATAAAGTGGAAATAGAAGGGAACTTCCTCAACCTGAAAAAAAAGATTAATGCTACACACACACATACATACACACACACACACATGCACACACACACATTTTTCTCTTAGGTATTTGGTCAAAGGAGATAAATATGCATGTCCATATCAAGACTTTTACACAAATGTTCACAGCAGCCACAGTGGCATTATTTGTAATGGCCAAAGATTGGAAATACCTCAAATGCCCATCAAGTGGTAAAGAGATGAACAAACTTTAGGGTATTACCTCAATAAATAATATAATAATGAAATGCTTTGAGAAATGAAAGAGATGAACTATTGATACATACTACAACACAGATGGATTTCAAAATAATTATGCTGAGTGAAAGAAGACAGACAAAAAAGAGTGCACACTGTATGCTTCCATTTATATAATTCTAGAAAATGCAAATGAATCTATAGTGACAGCAGATCTCTGGTTGCCTGACAATTAGGTGTGGGGGCTCAGAAGAGAAAGATTGCAAAGGGGCACAAAGAAACTTTGGGAGATGATAGATATAGTCATTATCTTGAATATACATGTCAAAACTCATCAAATTGTATACTTTAAATATGTTCAGTTATATTTCAACAAAGCTTAAAAATAAAAGAATCCATAAAGAGGTGCAGGAATAGTAAGAAAGGTTATTGTTTTGTCTTATCCCTTCCCTAGATCCTAACTCTCCAGTCAGTCAAGGCCTGGAGATAATGAAAGCAAACAGAAAGAGAAAAGATGAAAGGACAACTGGGCTTGAACCAGGCCCAGGACCTGAGAGATGGTAAAGTTAAAGGTAAAAGTCCGCAATATTTAGTGTGAACCCTGTATTAGGGTTCTCCAGAGAAATAGAACCAAAAAAAGAAACAGAGATATTAAGGAATCGGCTAATGAGATTATGGAGGCTGAGAAGTCCCAAAATCTGTAGTCAGCAACCTGAAGACCCAAGAGAGTCAATGGTCTAATATCGAGTATTAGAACAGGAGAAAAACCAATGTTCCAACTAAAGAGTCAGGCAAGAGAAGCTTCCTGTTACTCAGTCTGTTTGTTCTATTCAGGTCAGCAGCTACTGGATGAGTCCCACCCACATTAGGGAAAGCAATCTGCTTTACACAGTCTGCAATTCAAAAGTTAATCTCATTCAGAAACATCCTCACAGATACATCCAGAATAATGTTTGACCAAATGTCTGGCCACCCCATGGCCCAGTCAAATTGACACATAAAATTAACTATCACAAATGTACCAGTGGCAAAATATAAACAAAGATGAACATTCAGTTCCACCCTCATGGAGTTTTCAGGTACAGGGAGACAGACATTAAGAACACTGTTACCAGAATGCACTGTGATCAACAGAATTCTAGGAAGGCCTTCCATGATCTCCACCCCTTGGTGCTATGCCCTATATATTCCTCCTCCCCCTTGGAGTGTGGGCAAAATGTAGGCAGAATCAATGACTTGCTTCCAACCAATAATATAACAAAAGTGTTGAGCTATTATTCCCTTGATCATATTACTTCATATTACAAATATGAAGGGTTTTTTTTTTTTTTAGCTGTAATTAAGGTCCTATATCAATTGATTTTGAATTACTCAAAAGAGAGATTTTATCCTGGTTAGGCCTGACTTAATCTAGTGAAACCCTTAAGAGAGGAGCTAGGCCCTTTTTGAGAGGTACACTCTCATGCTGGCCTTGAAAGAGCAAACAGGCATGTTGTGAATTGCTTATGGAAAGGGGCAGACTCTAGCAGGTATGATCAACCTGTGGTCCATGGGACGCTTGCAGCCCAGGGTAGCCATGAATGTGGCCCAACACAAAATCGTAAATTTACTCAAAACATCATGAGATTTTTCTGTGATCACGTGTTGTAATGTATTTAATGTGTGGCCCAAGAAAATTCTCCTTCTTCCAGTGCAGCCCAGAGATGTCGAAAGGTTGGACACCCCTGCTAGGGACTGACAGCCTGTGTCTTGAAGTGCTAGAAGGAAGTGAATTCTGCCAACAGCCTGAATGAGCTTGAAAGAGGACCCTAAATTTCAGGTGAGAACACAGCCTTGATTTCAGTCTTGTGAGATCCAAGCAGAAGACCCAGTTTAGCCATGCTTGAACTTCTGACCCTCAGGAGCTGGTGATAATAAATGTGTTTTTTTAAGGTGCTAAGTTGGGGACATTTGTTATGCAGCAAAAGAAAACTAATATGGGTACATTCACATACTTCAGACATACTTTAAAGAAAAGATAAACAAGGCACAGAAAATGAAGTAGCTTACCTACGACAGAGTGGTAATAACTAGCATTTCCTGAAGGTTCACACTGTGCCAAGCACTATGCCATGATCTTAGGTAATCTAACAGTGCAGTGAAATATATGTATATGAAACTATATGATAACCTGTTAGCTCACCTGATTTACAGGAGAGAACTAGAGGCCTAAGGAGACAAGGGAGCTGCTAAGGATCACAGAGGGAAAAAAAGGAGGAGCTGAGATTTGGGCCCAGACCTTCTAGCCTCCAGTCCTGTGCTTCTAACTTGCCTCCCGCTCTACAAATGAGCTCAAGTACAGAGAAGAGCTCTCATGGTGGCCATGGCTTGAGCCCACCCTTCACTAACTTTATTGGAGGACAGTACCCAGAAATCTTTAGCAACTATGTGTTGGCACCTGAACTCACACATCTGAGTGCCATGTCCTCAACCCCTACCTCAATGAACAAGCAGAATACACAAGTCCTCAGAACAAAAATGCAATAATAATTATGTCTCATGATTGTGCAGCCCTTAACAGTTTACAAATCACTTTCACAGATCATGGTCATCAGAACCTCCCATGGCTCCATGAAATGGGTAGGGTGGGTACAGGGCTACAAGATCTGCAGTCACCAAGCTGGAGAATCAGAAGCGGTGACGATGTAAGTTCAAGACTGAAAACTGATGTCAGTTCCAGTCTGCTGGCAGTGACTGGAAAAATGTCTCAGCTTGAAGGCCACCAGCGGAAGTTCTCCTGTCTCAGGGGTGGACCTGTCTTTTTGTTCTATTCAGGTCTTCATCTGATTGGGTGGGGTCTACCCACACTAAAGAGGGCAGTCTCCTTTATTTGGTGTATTATTCATATTTTAATCTCATTCAAAGATACCTTCATTGACACACCCAGAATAATATTTGACCAAATTTCTGGGTCCCTTATGGCCCAATCAAGTTGTAAAATTAACTATCATGCCCACTGAGGGGACTTTTTGCAAAGATGTTGGCAGGGCTGAGGGACACTGACAAGGAATAGTGAAGCACCTCAGGGCTAGAAATAGCAAGGAGACTTTGTCATCCCTAGGTTAAGTGGACCTGGGAAGGAGCAGTTACCAGAACCTGGATTCAGTGGCTATAGGAGAAAAACATGGGCCTGGAGCAGTAGCCTGTTACAGGAGGATATAGGCAACCCATAGTCCAGTAGGATGAGAGCAGAAAAATGAATTCCTTAACCTCACTTTCCTCCTGCCCTCCAATCTCCATACTGGTCTCTCCCATCAGCCAAGCCAGAGGGAAAGGGAGACTGCTGATGTAGTTCATGCAAATCACCCTCCTTGGGACCAGAATAGGGCAAAAAACGGTGGAGAGCAGCTCTGGGGTGTCAGCAGGAAAAATACAGTGCATCCATTACAGGTGAGGGCACAAAAGCTCGCAGTGGTTAATTTCATGAGGATCTGTTATTAAAGCGACGACCAAACTAGGTTTTCTAATGGGTTTCCTAGGAATACATGATTCTCTCCAGTCTCTCTTCCTGACAGGCTTGTTCCTTCTCCCTCTAAGGGGAGGTAGGGGTGAGGGCATGGGCTTCTTTGGAACACAAAGCCTAGCTAGGTATTGAATGGCCCTCTCCTTATCTGTGAATTCAGTCAGGACCCCAGGCTTTGCACCTCCTGCTCAAAATGGCTCCCTATTGTCCTAAGGAGCCCCAACTCTTGACTTTTGACTACTTCACAAACCTCACATCATGTGTCTTTTAGTCACGCCAGTCATTTATTTTCTTTCAGTTTCTCAAAGGCAGTTTCTGCCACTCTGCCTTTGATCATGCACTTCCCTCTGCCAGTACTGCCTTTCCTCCCACTCTTTACCTAGCTTACTCCTGCAGACACACCCAACATTTAAATTCAGTTCCCCTGCTATACTATCTTACTGTTCCCATCCTTTTCTTTTTTAGTTCTTATCGAGTATGTAACTACAGATTCACAAGTGTTACTATTTGTTTAGTAACTGTCCCTCCCACTAGCTTTTAAGTTCAACCAGGGCAGGAGCTCTTTTGGTTTTGCTCACCACTGTAAACCCAATGCTTCCTGCAGTGCCTGGCATATAGTAAGTGCTCAATAAATATTTTTTAAATGAATGAAGGAACTGGCTTTGTGACAGAGCTAGAATCTGAGCCAGAGACAGAGTTGATGAGAGGCACCAGCTATTGGGGCAGATTCGCATACCCAGTGCTTCCTCTGCAAGGAAGACATTGCTTTCCAGTAGAGATTTCAGGAGCACCTCTCTGCTTTATTGCAGGGTTATGGAATGCCCCAATTAGATCACAAAAACTTTGGTTTAAGAACAATTAAATATTTGATACTCTTGGGAAAATGACAATACCTTTAGGAGGAGTAAAGCTTTTAAGCTTATCAGCCACATACTTCAGGGTAGATGAATTTATTGGATCCTTTGATGCTTTACCAGCAAGCATGAGAGAAAGGGTGCCTGGAAGAAGGGAGAGAAGGGCCGCCACTAAGGAAAAGTCTGGCCCTGCCTAGACTCACTGAGGGGATGCTAGCTCCAGCCTCCAAATTCATTTTCCAATTTGTGAGCATAAACTGTATGGCAGATCTATGCCTGCTCTGTAAACATTCCTCCTAATTCTCACAAGCCCCATCAGAGGCAAGCAGACAAACCTCATTGTACTGAAGAGGCACTTATGGCCCCATGAAGGTAAAATGACTTGTTTGAGACAACACAGTACGTAAGGATCAGAACTGGGATTTGAACCTTGAGGAGTCTGCCTCCAAAATGTCAGGTTTTCTGTTTTAATTTGATAATATCTTCCAAAAATCATAAAATAACTTATGGAGGAAGTCATAAATTTAACCCTTCTTGAGCCAGAAAGACAGGATAGACTCAGCCAGATATTTTCACCAAGAGCAGTGTAAGCCATAAGCCAAGAATCTAACATATCTAACAACAACAACAGCACTAATAGGAATAAAGCAGTAATAGCAGCTGCTTATGAAGCACTATGGCCAGGAACATATTAAATGCTTTACACAGATCCTCTCATTTATTTTTCACCTCAATCCTAGGGGATCAGTTCCTTTATTATCCTAATGTTACAGAAAAGGAAGCTGAGGTGTAATGAGGTTAAAATTGCACAGCTAGTAAGTTAGGAGGCAGAGCCGAGAGCTCCAGCTCTGACTCAGCTGGCCCCCTTCAATGAAGTCCAGCTCCAGAACTTGCCATGGGGGCGCTGCTCTTTCTCTTGGGGGAGCTTCCTTATAGCTCCCAAGCAGCTGCCTACCCCTTGCAGCGCAGCATGGCCCTTCCTCTCCTTTCCTGCACCGCCCCACAGCCTTGTGGGCAAACACCCTGCCTCTCCCCAGGCAGGGGACATCCGATTTGCATAACTTAATTAAATTCTGCATTTTCTTTTGCAAAGGAGCAGGCCTATGAAGGATACTGAGTGCATGGTCTTAAGGCAAATCAACGCAGATGATGAAAGAGCCTATTTCGGTTAAGCAAATTATGAGGAGGCGGGCGATGTCCTCACTCTAATAATTTCCCGTGAATTATTTATATGGAAACTGCAATTACATCGGGCAAAACAGTGTTGTGTGCATAAAGCTCACTTAATTACCCAACCACCTGTTGGGGCACAGGGTTCTCCACCAGTCCATGTCCTTCCTCAACAGGTCCTTTTTCTGGAAGGACAGGGGACCTGGGGACCTGAGGCAGGCGGGGCTGGGAGGCAACTATAGCTGTGAGTGAGTTGACCTGAGTCCCCAGCCTGGTTCCTCTGGTCCAGCCTGGAACTAGACACTCCATTCTCTAGAGCCTAGGCAAAGCCTGGTCCATCAGTGCCTCAGGGATGTCATACCTGAAAAGGAGATAGGGAGGTAGAGGGTAAGAAAGCGGCATCAGAGAGGAAGGAAGAAACAAGCCCCGCACCCTTCTCAACATACTCTTTAACCAAAGCAAAGGAGATTCCTTTTATCAGGGCCTGGTTGTTTAACTGGAAATGAGCGTTGCCATGGAAACATACTGTCACAGTATTTCCTGCCACTTGTCAGCCAGAGAGGAGGGAGGGAGAGGCGTTCATGAGAAGAGGAGACCCCTGGCTGGGTGGGGAAGGTCTGGGAGGTAGGGGCGCATTGTTGGTGATTCATTTGTTGGAACACAAGTCACAGAGGCCTATTCCTAAGGTAAGGCACCTTGAGTTCCTCTCTCACTTTCCTGGATCACAGGGGTGGGGGTGTGGGTAAACATCTTCTACTCATCCACCTGGAAGAAAAACAGTGTAAATGTCAGAAATGTGATGAAACTATCAAAAAATACATGAAATTGGCCATATAATAAATGGTGACACATATGTTCTTCGTTTCCCTGTAAATCGAAAAATCATGATATTTCTTCAAAAGAAAGTAAAAACAAAGAAAAATTATGACTGCTAAGAGAGGTTGGATAGGAGTTGGTGTTTGTCCCAAGATTAGGGAAAGTTACCCTCCCTTTCTTTCAGAATTTTAATCAAGATTGGTCCAGGGCCCGGGCAGTAGACACAGGTCTGGTTAGGAGGTTGGCAGGCAGTAAAGTTGGTCAAAAATGCACTAGACTTGAGGTAGAGAGGAGTTATGGAGACCAAAGGGCTGCCTATTAATTTCCAGCTCTGGGAAGTTGCAGGGTTCTTTATTGATCTATCACTTTCTACTGTGTAACCTGGAGAAACAGATGAACAGAAATTTTAGCTAGCTATGAAGTTCAGACACAATGATTGTAACACTCTGATTTATTTCACAGTTAATGAAACACATAATGATAACTCAGTAAGTGGACAAAATAATTGTATTTGATAGTTTAATGGTTCCGATGTGTGACACACTGACAGTATGGTAAATACTATATTGATTTTTATACACATTTATTATGAATTGCATATTACACCCAAAGAAACTGAGACTGAGCAAGGGTCAGCAGTTTGCCCTAGCTACAAAGCCAGGGTACACAGCCAGTTACACAGCCAGCATCCAAACCCAGACCTTTCTGACTTGAAGCGCTTACTGCCAGAAAAGAGTCTGGAGATCAAAATCCAAGTTCTCTGAGAATGAAGCCCCCAACCCATGTCACTACAGCAGTTTGTCTCCATCCAGTCTAGAACCAGCTGCTTAATAGGGATGAAATGGAGTGTTTTTTCTCCTTTAAAGATTTACCATGTTTAAATGTATGAGAATATTAAAGGTAACAATTAACTTTATTGGAAACCGTATATTCTCCAGCCTCATTAGAGCTGCCAACAAGATCTATTATTAGTATTACTATGCATATACTGTAATAAAAAGGGTATTTAAAGTGGACAGTTTGGCAATGAAATAAAATAGCTTTTCTCTTTCTTTTTCTTTTTAAGATATATGTGTGTGTCAGAGATGGTCTGGAAAAAGTCAAAAGCCTCATGGGAACTGAGGACTGAAGAGCTCATAAAATGTCCCTGAACCACTATCACAAAGAGAGCAGGTAGGCCTCCTGGAGGTCACCGGAGCCCTTCCAGCTTCTCAGTGGGTTTGGCCCCAACATCACATGGAAGACATAGATTGCTGCAGGTGAAAAAGCCTGGCTTGTTCCAGCAGAAATGTGCCATATGGTCCAGCTGCTATCTCTGCTCAGTTGTGAGCATCTAAACAAATCTCTTGTAGGAGCTTCTGCTTCTTTCATCTCATTTTCTCACCTCAAAGATGATGTAAATTCAGGGAATGATTCTGTTCACCCTTTCTTCTCTTCCTCTATTTGCCCCTTATCCCTGCCTTGAGTTATGGAGAGTCAGAAATAAGAGGAGCTTTCCTCCTTGCCTTTTTATCCTGGCTTGCTTCCCTTGCTAGCTCAGAAGCCTTCCTTCCTTGAGCCCCTATCTCAACTTAGAAGACTTTCTAGATGAGGAAAGACTTTCTCCCAGGCATTCCCGAGGAACAGCTGGAGCATGGGGTGCTTAGGCCTTCTCCTTCCTGGGTCTGCTTGCTTTGACAACACAGAGAAGTCACTGGCCTCTCTTTGTGCACTAAGAATTTCAGGAAGGCTGAGCCAAGAGGGCTACAGGCATCTGATCCTGGACTCACTGGAAGCCCCCTGGACTTGCTGATTAGAAAAGTCTCAGCTTAATTAAAGGCTCAGTCCTCCCATGAGGCCCTAGTTATGTGAGCCCTCAGCTTCTGCCCATGCTTATGATTATTACTCTTTTTATTAATGCTAATAGTTACCATTTATTGCATGCCATGTAGTTACTCATTTACTCTTCACAGCAGTCCTGTAAGGCAGTTATGGTTTTCATCTTCATTTTGTAGTGAAGAAACAGGTTCAAATTGCTAATGTAACTCAGCTATCATCACTGTTGGCTTGGAATTTTGCAATAGCCCTCTAACATCTCCTTACTCCCACTCTTGATCCCTGCAATTAACTCTATATACAGCAACAAGTTAAAAACCTGGAAAACATGTCAGCCTTCTTAGTGTCCCAGGGCTTTGCATTAGCTGTTCCTGTGGTCCCAATAGAATGTTCTCCCTCCATGTTACCTCCTCACCGTTATTCAGGTTTTAACTCACACAGGGCTTATCCAACCACCTCTCAGGCATGCATCTGCCTGTCCTATTCTACACACTAAACCATCATGTGTCCTTTACTGTCACATGTCTACTACACCACCTCATGCCTAGAATAATACTTGGCACACAGTAGGTACTCAGTAAATATTTCCTGAGTGAATGTCAACAAACTTGGCTGATGGCACATACTCTAGGATTGGATCAGAGAGTTGAATTAAGGTCTGTCTGACCCTTAACCACACAGCACATATATGCATGTGGTTTGGTTGTTCAGATGAAAGACGAGTGGGATGGAGGCTGCACAGGGCCACCATGAAGTCACCAGGAGACTAAATGTTAATCCTTCACAGGACTCGACTGACTGGCAGCCTATGCAGTGAGATGACCAGGTAAGGATCAATCCACAACCTAGGAGGACAGTGAGTCCTAGGAGGGAGGAAGAGAGTAAGGGTTGAGAGTTCAGATCCAGGGCTCTGTAAGAAGACATGGTAAGCAGTATACTGGAGGCCAGGGCCAAGTGGTGAGCACTGTTTGGCTATTTGAATCCCATACCAGGTTACCAGGACCAATAATCCCAGATGTCAATTATTGACTCTTGTTTTCCCCTCCCATGGAAAGGCCTAGGAAGGCCATAGAGCAAACCATAAGGACACCTCAGGGCCAGTACCCATTGCCTGGGTACCTGGTTTCAGGAGTAGGCTTCTAGACCCTAGAAGGATCCTCTTACCCCAAAACACCACAGGTCAGAATACCTGCGCTTGCTCTGCTGTGCGCCATGGTGCCAGTATGATTTCACATGCTCACCCCCCTCCACACCCAGATAAACCTAGGGGCTAATCGTGCCTTCATTCTGTGAACCAGGGAAGGCTGCCCTGGCTGTCGCTCTCTATTTGGACTGAAGTATATGGTGTGTAGGCAATAATCACTGAGCATAGTCCTGAACCATGGGGAGATGGAAAGAAAGCAGTAAACACAATGCCTCTTCCCTGGGCCATCCACAATCCAGCTAGGAGAGAGGACATACCAAAACATACTACTGAGCTAGCTAAGAGCATGGGCTCCATCAGAACCAACAGACTCATGTCCAAATCCTGAGTCAGCTACTTACAATTTGGGCAATTGTTTCAACCATCTAAGCCCCAGTTTCCCATTTGTACGCACATAGCAGTGCCTGCATATCCCACAGCACTGTTGTGAGAGTGAATAGTAAAGCCCTTCGTGAGGGGTCTGGCACCTGTGTGCTCAATCAATGGTGGTGGCAGCAGCAGCATTAGCAGTAGTTGTTATAGGAAACAACCCACAGGCCACATATTAGGAGGCACAAATTAATTAATTTCAGGCTAAAGCAGCTAATAAATACTGAGAAGACCATAACAAGCAAATGACAGTTAAAAATGGTTTTGGGGAAGACTTCTTGGAAGAGGTACAATTTGAAGCTAGAAGATGGCTCACAGAATATCAGCAATATTATCTCAACAGAGACCTCAGGAATGCTTTCCAGAACTTATTATTTATTTATTTATTTGTTTATTTTTTACCTCATGGCACCCCGGAGACATGGTAACTTTTGCTCTGCACTCTGGAGCAAACAGCATTGCCTCCTCCCAGCTGAGGGACACCAGGTTCAGGCTGCCCCACTCACCAAGGCATCTCCAGGGCAGAGGGACTCTATCCCAATGCACAGGTAAACTGCCTGAGGCTTACTCGTACCACAGCACACTGGCTGGGAAGTTCATATTCAGAACAAGCTCATCAACGGACAGATAAAAAACAGATTTGGGGAGCAGCAGTAACTTGGCTGAGGTCACACAATTGGGCCAGAACCAAGGGGAAAACTAACATGCCTATATTGTCTGCTTTTGAAGGATGGGAGTACAGCAGGTCAGCAGGTCATGGGAGAAGATCAAGGAGTTTATTTCAGGAAAAGAAAGTTAACTAGCATTAATGGAGGAGACCTGACCCAGTAAATAATGAGGATGACTTGCTAGACTGAATATGTGTAGTATCTCAGGTGTGTGCTAAGTTGTGCATATGGTTTATCTCAGCCAGTGCTGGTAACTGTGGATGGTACCACGATGGCCTGCAAGAGAGCACAATGTGAACCAACTTGTTATGCCACCTTAAGTGAAAGCTTGGGGAGGTCTGTCTCCAGAGACCTGGGCCCATCACACTCACCCTGAAGAGGAAGTAGGTGGACTCTGTGGCCTTGGACCTCTGCAGGAGAGCCAGAGGAGATAGCCCCCTGGGAAGGAAATGCAGACCCTGTTTCATTTAACCTGAAGGTTAATCCCCTACCTCATTCTCCTCACCTGTTGCCACCACCTGAAGCACTCTCTTCCTCGTCTTTACCTGCCCATACCTATCCTGCATATACGAGCTTGTTCAGATAAGGCCACCTAGTCTAGAGAGTAACCTCCACCCCACTTCTCTCTTTCTCTCATATCACCCTGTTATTTTCCTTTATAACATTTATAAACACCTAGGATTATGAATTTATTCTCCTGTACTCCAAGGCAAACTCCTTGAATGTAGACCATGTCTTCTCATTCTCCATTGTCCCCTTAGCTGGCACAGTTCTTGGCATATACTAGGTACTTAAAATCTCTTGACTAAATGATGAGATGAGTTAAGCATCCTGAACTTCAATTCCAACCTTGAAGTGGACCAGCTGTGTGACCTTGGGCAAGTCACTGCCTTGGGACCTCAGTTTTTCCTCTGCTAAATGGAGCAGAAGACAGTGAAAAGCTTTCCTAAGGTTCTCCCAGCTCTGCTCCTCCATCAGCCAGGAGACTGAGAAGACAAAGCCTAAAATAGAGATAGCTCGGGGGCTGCTGGGCCTTGAGCAGAGCCCCTGAGGCTCCAGAGGGTCAGGTGGGGACTGATGTGGGAGCCCCTAGGCCTTAGTCCAGTGCTGTCTGGTGAACAGAGGTAGTCTGTGTCCTTTTGTTTGACAGAGCTCTCAGCACTTCACAGCACACTGGGATTTGGTAGAGGCACTGTGGTGCTTATCATCATAAAAAGAAAGCTGTTTAATCTGTACTTTAAATTTTAAATGACTCCACCTGAGACTAACTGCTCCTGGCCCCTCGCATCTCTCAATCCAGTGCACTCAACACCTCGTTCAAATTCTATTTCTGTGCTGTCATCCCTCTGGAGGCCACTGAGAGGATTCCTCAATTTTTATTTCATTTTGGGGCTCCCTCTCTTCATCCCTGCAAAGTTCCTTGGCTCAAAAGCAGTTTCAGAAGCCAGGCTGGAACACCTCATTCACTGATAGGGATCCTGGGCCTCCAACACCTGGGGGCTTCATTTATTTCCTGGCACACACGCCATTTTCTCTCCTTCTGCAGCCTGACTCTTGGCACTTCTTTATCATGCTGATGTTTGGGGCACACATTGATTGTGGGTCTTGAACAGCCACTTTGGCTTGTGTGGGTGGTTCTACCCACAACCACAGTTCCAGAAAGCTTATGACCTTAGATACAGCTTTTGAATTTCCAAAGATCTTCCTTTCTTTTTTCATATTCAATTCCCACAACACCCCTGTCAGCAGCCTGCTAGAGTCAGAAAGTCAGGGACTAGAGGTTAGGGGCCTAATTGCCTCCCTCCCTGCCATGCGACCAGGCAGATTATAGCCTTACTCCCCACCTCCCTAAAATGAGGAGGTTGGGCCAGATAAATGCTAGGTCTATTGACTCTCATACTTTGGACAGGCAGAGGAGGCTTTAATATGGCCATTCTACAGAAGATAAAACAGGGCTTAAATCACAAACAATTTGCCTGAGATTCTAGAAGTGTTGACTGAAAAACTGAGCCTGGAATGCCCCTCCAGAGCCCTGTTCTTAAGTTATTTCCTTGGGACCACATGAAGCTAAAGGCTACCACACTGGAAGGCACAGATATAGAACATTTCCATCATCACAGAAAGTTCTACCAGGCAGTGCTGGTTTGGAAATTGTCTATGTCTACATTTCTCGCCTTGACGAAATTGATGTCTTCAAGGGCAGAGCCTCAGCATGTTCATCTTCTTGCTCCAGTGCCTGGCACTGTTTGGTATCACAAGTGTTTGGATGTGTTTGCTGGCAGAAAGACCTGCACCCAGCTGGGCCCTGGGTCTAAAGATCATGCTGAGGAAGACTGTGGGGTCTCTGTGAACTGTGGTCACCCCACTTTACAGGGGGTAATACCTAGCTGCCATGATGAAGGTCTCATTAATCCATCTGCACAGGTGAAGCACCTGGCTTAGAGGAGACACAGGAGTAGGTGGGAGCAGGGTAGACAGCACCCCAGAGGGAAGTCAGCAGAGGGCGCCTCCTTCCCCACTGCCACAGATCATTCCAGCTGGGCAGCTGCCTCGTTAGCACCAGGAGGCAAACCTGCTAATTGCCAAGCCCAAACTTGGGATTTGCATTTTTATGAAATGCTCATGGAGGAGGTAAATCTTTTCACTTTTAAAAAAAAATCAAGATGGATAGGGGGAGAAAAGGCTTATAATAGTACATACTAATTCAATCTAATCTTGGTCATTTCAGTTTCTATAAGAAAGTGCTTTCATAAAGCTACAAAGCTAACATCCATAACTCTCAAGTTTCTCCAGACAGGATACCTCTGCATTAAGTTTCCCATTTATCTTCAGAGATGGCAAATCATCCACTTATAATGGGATCTAATAAAGCAAGCTCCCATCACAGTCCCAGTTGCTGGAATGTGTCTCAGATCCAGGGATGCTGCTTTGGGGGCCATGACAGTGTCATGTTCTTGGGGGCCCACTGACTAGGTTTGTGTCTGAGGTGCACAGTGCCTGAGGTATCAACATGCAACACAGTAGTGGCATGTGAGTCTGTTTGTGGAGAGGGGCATGGCTGTTGAGGATGCAGGTACCCTGCTCCCACCAGCCTGTCCATATACATCTCTTCCTTGATGAAGATATTGAAGACCAGTGGTAAAGAAGTTAGGCCTGGACAGAAATTCACTCCTTAAGGTAAGTAGAGCTTGCTATAGAAATGGCAATATGGGAAGGAACAAAGGTTAGCAGACTGATCCCAGAGCTTGTTTGAGCACTAGGGATGATGTCTCACTGTTGTATGGTGGGTTCCCTGGGGAGCAGCCTCTGAGATGGAGTTAACTAGCAGGGCATTTATTAAAGAGTATCCATGAGATCCACACCAGTGGAAGAGAAGGATGGGAAGGAAGCTCGGGCAGAGGGAAGAGTCCAGCTTTTATACAGACAAACAGCAGCCTGAGGCAAATCCTCAAGTGGCTCTGGAGGCCAGGTTGTCCCTTCATAGCCATCCCCAATCCAGTTGAAATGGCCAGGACTTCTTATTCTTACACCAGTCTCTCACCAGACGTGGGCTAACCTGGAGCAGGGATAACCTGGGCAGGGGGCTTTCTGCAGCTGAAGCCATCTCTGAAGGGGTCAATTGCTGAAGCCTATCTGCTGATCACTCTCCCAGCAGCTAAGTGAATGAGTCCTTCACTGAAGGAGGATCTGGGCAGCACATTAAATGTCTATCACACCTGCTGAACAACCTGTGTCTGTCTCTCCCCTTCCCACCAGAAAACATGGTTTAATCATGCTATACCTGTGGCCTGTGGTGCCCAGACATAATGAGTAGTAGGCAAGAAGTCCTGCTACCTGACTACTCAGTCTCATAGGCCTTGGTCTCTCTCTGGCCAGGTGACACAAAAAAAGATTGCTCCAAGGGGGTATTAATTCCTTGTCATGTTTGGCTTGCTTAGTGGGCAGTAAAATATACTCAAGATGGGGGCAGAGAAAACTCAGACAGAGTTTTCTCAGGGCAACAGAGAAAACTCAGGGCAGAGAAAATGCAGGTCCTGGCAGTTGGAAGTGGGCCAGTATATACCAAAGAGATAAGGGAAGGTGATATGGGCAGACAGCCATAGGATCTGCTGCACCCTCGTCTTCTTTATCCAGTGCATGCTCATGTAGCCTCTGCTCAAAATTTTCCAGTGACAGGGAGCTTACTACTTAACATGGCAATACACTATATCATTGGACAGTTCTAGTTGTCAAAAAGATATTTCTTAGATGAAGCTAAAATCTGTTCATTGTTCAGTCTTTGTCCAGTACCTTCCACCAGGATAAGATCAGGAATTTTTGTCTATATATTTCATCATTACAGGGGGTACTGGACATTCAAACATTTCTTGAATGAATGAATGCCTATATGCATGCATGGTCCCTGACTCCAAGGAGACTTAAACTGAGAACAAGGCCCAAGGGAACTGACTGTTTGAGTAGAGAATTCCAGCTTTTTCCTGTTTGTAGTTTGCCTTTCCACTTATTACCTCATTTTCCCATGTGTTTAAGTACACAGCATAGTGCCTAGAACAAAGCTGAGCTAACATGCTAGTACTTATTTATTCAACAAGCACTTAGTGAACTTCTATGTGTTAAATGTTCTTTTTAGTTGTCCTGGGCTCTGATCCTCAGAGTATAAAGTGTTAAGATGGAGGTAGAGGGCAAAAAATTACAGGTGATTATGATTTTAGAAAAAGATTCTAGATGTTTAATCAGGTACAGTGGGCAAATGCACAAACAGTCACTCTTGCTCACAAATCACCATCCCTTTTAACAGAGCCAGCTCTCCCAATATAGACACAAGGGCTGCCTCCTGGTCCTAGAAACAGGAGCTTCAGGAAAATCGGCCACTTTGGCTCCCTTGCCCATCCCTTCCAGAAAAACATACAGGAAGGGTTTTACTCACAGCCCCCACGGCACAATTCCTAGTGCCCATTAGGCCTAGGGAAACTGGGCTCTCACAACCCCTCCCAGAAGGAACTGCAGCTCTGTCGACCATTTGTATTTCCTTTGAAATGTCTCTTTGTGCTGTCTTGGGGGGAGAGGATTAGCTCCCCTTCCTGAAATAAGGCTGGCCAGGAAAAGCAAGCTGGAATCAGCAAGGCGAGTTAAGCTTTCTGCCTGGAGCCAGGGGCTTAGCGGTACAGATTACAACAGCAGGTGATGAGCCACGTTAGCCGCTGCTGTGGAGACTGTGAAAATCCTGTTATAGGGCAAAGGCATTTTAGCTACAACTCCAAATTTCAAAGAATGATTGAGTTGGAACGTGGCAGGCAGGAGGCAACTGGGGACCAAAGTTATTTGACTTAAACTGAGAACTAGGTCCAAAGGGACTGCTCTGGTAGAGAATTCCAGAGAGGGACCCAGGTGTGCCACCCTCTCTCTCCTACATCCCCTGGGTAGAGCCTCTCTCCCCCACACACATACACCCTCCCTCCCACCATCCTCCTCTTCCCTCCCCTGCCCAACCATAAACAGAAGGAGCTTCCATCTGCCTAGAATCCTGTCTTCCTCACCAATCTGTAAACTCCTGGAGATCAGAGCCTGTGGCTTCTTCATCCCTGCAGGGTTTAGCATAGTTCCTGGCACATGTAAGTACTCAATAAAGTTTGCTGAATGATCGATTGGTTACTGCCTCAAATCCATATTTTCCTGGCCTTGTTCTGTTGTTCTGCGTGATTTAGGGATCCTCTCTCCACACACACACACACACACACACACACACACACACACACACACACACACACACACCCATTAAATGAGTGCTTCTGGAAACATGCATCTTTTATGCAACCATCCCTGGTTCCTTGGCGCAGAAGTAGCACCTGGCTAGCACATCCAAATCTGACTGCAAATGAGACACTGAAGGGAAGAAAAGATTTGAAAAACCAAACCAGGATAAGAATAAGCTTTGAGTATTTTCTTTGCCCTATTAGATGGAAAAGTGAAAAAATCACAAGATTTAATTTAGAGTCTCTCTAGTCTTTGAGTCCAACACCCCCCACCAACAACACATTAATTGCCCTCTTCTATTGGCCTTAAGTTCCCTCTAATGCAAAAGAGCTTGATGCAGTAGAGAATGTATTTGGCCTTGAAGGCCATTAGGGATCTGGATTCAAATCCTAGTTTTTCAAATCACTTAAGCTTTCCTCTAGTAAACTGCCTACCTCATAAACTACATATGTAACAATGAATAGAAAAAAATTTCTCAGTGGTGAATACAGAGTAGAAATTAATCAAATAATAATAATAGCATTGTTGTTGTTGGCATCAACATAGTTCCCTGTGTACTAACCCTGAGGATTGTCCCCCATGCCCAAGGAAACCCATTTACAAAGCGTGTTAGGTTTCTTGGTCTGATTTAATCTGTACAACCTACAGGAGGCAAGTGATTCTTATTCCCCTTTTACAGAGAGGAAACTTGGGCTCACAGAAGTAACCTGCCTAAGGTTGCTTGGTCAGAAACTACAAAGGCCAGAACTGCGACTCAGATATTGAGGCCAGAGCCTGGAGCTGTTCCCCATACCAGGGTACCTCTTAGACAGGAACAACTGAATGTCATTGAAAACCTTATCAGGGTGGGGACCCATTGTCTAGCAGATGAAAAAGATGAAGGCAAATCTTTCTCTCCTCCCTCCCTAACTCCCTCCTCCCTTCTTTCTTCACTCCCCCGCTCCCTCCCTGCCTCCCTTCCTTTTTTCTACCCTGCAGTGATTAAATGCTTGCCATATGCTCAGCCCTCTAGTAGTGAATCTGTGGAATATAAAAGATAGAGACAATCTGGTTCCTGCTGAAGGTAGCTTGCAGTCCAGCTGAGGAGATGCAATGGCTATCCTAGGAAGTAATTTCAGAGCACGGCCCCATTCCCACAGGAGTGTGATGGTACTCCAAGCAAAATGCACATGTGAGTTCAGAGAATGAGCATGTATACAGCAGTGCCCCAGAGCAAGGAGGAGAAAAGCTCCCAGGCTCAGGAGGGATGACTGGAAGCCACTAGGAGACAGATTTCTCAGGCAGGAGCTATTCAAAGACAAAATGGGTTGCTCTGGGAGAATAGTGAGGTCCCTATCTCCGAAGGTATTCAAGGAGTCTCTGGGTGAATAACTCTGGGCCATCTAGCCCCAAGATTCTCCAGCTTAATCACAGTTTCTGTTAAAGAGACCGTTGTAAGAGAAGCTGGGGAATCCAGAAAGGTCAACTCACATTCTCTCCAGAGAAGCCAGCTTCCCTGGGCAGGATGCAGATCAACTCCTCCCCAGCTTAGCTTAGCATGGCTTCAGGCTTCTCATCTCACATAAGCCTCCCCCCTCCAGCTGCCTGTGCCTGGTTCCCCCCGGCCAAGATTTAGCGGCTGCCTTTCCCTACAAAGGAAAACAAAGGAAAAAGCACGCAAAGACCATCTGAAAATCCCCTTATTTGCTTTCTTCTTCTGAGTCACTGGTGAACGCAGGCTGGCAGCATCCCAGGCAAACAGGAAGGCAGGCTGCACTTCTTCTGTGCCCTTTCCAAAGGCTCATCAGTCCATACCTCCTCCTCAGCAAGGCACCCCCACTCTGCTCTCACAGGACGGGGAAAGTGACTGCAGACCCAGAGGCACTTCTCCTCAGTACCACTGAAATGAAGGAGTTTCAACCCTGCTGGTCTGGGATCCTCCATGTCACTTGAAGGACTGTCATCCCTAGGGTCCCAGAGCTGGGGAAAGAGATTCTTAGAAGTCCTTTCCTCCAGCCTCCTTATTTACTGCCTACTGAAGAGAACACAGCACAACAGTGTCAACTATATACCAAACTTCCTGGGCACCTGGGCAGAACTAATGCTGTTGTTAGAATTCTGTGGAATTTGAGCATTCACCTTCAACCCTGAGGCCATACAGTTTACAGAGCCTGCACTGGCACATGACATCCCATGATGTAGTAGGAAGAAGAGGTTCTGAAGTACACCAAAGCAGGATTTGAATTCTGGCCCTCGCAGTGAGCAGCTCTGTGACTCTGAGCTGGTGATGCAAACTCTCTCCATGCATCAGTTTCCGTGTGGTTAGGATGGAGATGAGATTTGCAATGGTGAGTTTTCATGTAGCTTTTAGGATATGATACATGTAGAGCCTTTGGCACTTAAGTAGGTGGCCCTCTTTTCCTCCTTCTTGGAGGCCACTGATAGGGAGTGGGAAACAAAGATGGAAATGAGCTTTCTTATTTTCTTTCTCCAAAGAGGGATCCCAAAATATGGCTCCTATTGGCCCAACCATTGCTTCCCATAATTCACCCAAAAGCAGAAAGGGATCCAGAATGGAGGGACAGAGGGATGGAAGCCAGTCATTTCTCTAAGACAGATCCAAACATGGGCCAGCCAGCATGGCCCTCTCTGGCCAGAGCAGCCTGACTTTAGTAGCCAGGTACTACAGCTGGATGCACTGGGGAGAGGGAGGGCAGGGCATAAGCATGGCAGATGTTCCCTTTGGCCCAGCTGAGGGAAGGGAGCTGGCCACTCCTCTATGGACACAGGTTACCTGATGGCAACCAGGTGGGGCACCCAGACCTCTCCCCAGGAGCAGGTGAATGGGCTGAACATTCTGAGCTCCATTGCAGGGATACCTTTTTCCCTGTAAGACCAGATAAAGACCAGGCTAATTGGAGAATGAGAGAAAGAATGTATGATAACTAATTTTATGTGTCAACTTGACTGGGCCGTGGACTGCCAAGACATCATTTTGAGTGTCTCTGTAAGTGTTTCTGGATAAGATTAACATTTGAATGGGTTGAATGAGTAAAACAGATTGCCCTCCTCAATGTAGGTAGGCCTCATCCAATCAGGTGAAGACCTGAATAAAAACAAAAAAGCTGATCCTCCCAGGAATAAGAGAGAAATTCTGTTTGACTTCCTTGGGAATGGGATGTGGGCTTTTATTTGCCTTCAGATACAAACCAAAGCATCAATATTTCTTGGATCTTGAGCCTAACAGCCTTCAGACTGGAACTACACTAGCAGCCTTCCTGGCTCTCAGGCCTTCAGGCTCAGGCTGGAACTAAACCATTTGCTTTCCAACTTGCCCACCCACCCAGTACATCTTAGAACTTGTCAGCCTTAAAAGTCATATAAGCCATTTTCTTTTCTTTTTTTTTCTTTATTTTTATTGTTGACACTGTTGCAGTGTCCCCATTTTCCACTTCTTTGGCCCTCTCCTCCCAACCCCAGCTCCCCCATCCCTCTGGCTAACACCACTTTCCCACATATATGTATGGAAAGAGCGTTATTAAAAGGAATTGTGAAGGTATTAGCCAAAACACAGACAATTCCTTTTAATAAAACTCTTTCTATATATAAATATATATATGAATAAATATATGTATACATAGAAAGATTATAAACATATAGTGAAAGATAAATATATATATGTATATATGTAAATGTGTATAAACATACATGCATATAAACATCCTATTGGTTCTATTTCTCTGAAATCTGACTAATACAAGAAGTTTCCTATTCAACACTGGAAAGGATGTTCTAACACCCTGAGCTGCCCAGCCACAAGATGGGAGGGAGAGGGGGAAAATGCTTTCACCCCTGGACATATGAAAGCAGGGCCCTAAGAGGCCAGCATCCACACACCCAGTAGGGAGATGAGTTCTATCCCTCCCAAAAACCTTCCATCTCCTAGTCTATGATTTTAAGACAGAGATGGGGAGGGTGTTGTGCTTCTATCCTCCCCAGATATTGGCCAGGTGTGTATAATCTAACTGAAAGGAGCCATGTAAAATTCATATCCTTCATAACTTTCCCTTTATGTCCCCACTGCCCCCACTTATATATATGACATGACAAGTAAAGTGAATTCTTCTGACTCCCAGTCCTATACTGTTCTTGCACCATGTGCTGAGGGACATGTGGGAAGAGGAAGGCAGAGAAGAAATCCTCGAGAGACCTAGGGGTCATCTGGTGCAGCGGTTGAAGTGAGCATTTGTAGAGAGCCGAAGGGAAGGAAAAGGAGCCCCAACACCATGCCCCAGGTCTATGATTGACAACCACAACATGGCTTACAGGTCTCCTGATAATACTAAAGGCCTGCCTTCTCTGCTTCCAGAAGGAAATCATGGGAAAATGATAAAGATATAAGGGTGACTTGGTTTAAAAAAGAAAATTCTGATCTTTGTGTACTTTAAATAAAGATCTAAAAGAAAATAGCATTTTTCTCACTTGAAATGTTTTTGAAATAATCCTATTATGAGGAAAATGTGTGGGTAAAATGTTTCCTGCAGGGCTGTGACAACAAGTTTGGAAGGAAAGAGAATCTGACTAATTCCTACTCGTCTCTCTTCTCACTCTTTTTCTCCATTGCCCCTATTTTCCTGACTCTCCCCACACTGTCCATCCCCAAGTCCTCTTCAAATGTGCTCCCCTCACTCGCTGGCTGACTCTGCCCAGGTGTCTCCAGTGAGGCCTAAAATGGCCAGCTAAATGTTGTGGTTCTTTCCTCCTGGTAACTAAGAGACAAGTCATGCTTGGTGGCAGCAGCTCTAGTAGCCAAGCTGATGACATGGGAAATGGCAGCTGTGAGTGGAGCTGGCAACTCATAGTGTGGGGGCAGCTGAGCAGAGCCTGGGGTGTCCAGCCTCAGAAAAGGGAGCTGCAGAGGAGACTACTCCAATCTCTTGATCTCAGAAAACACGTGAAGGAGGGGAATATTTTTAAGAAGTCACCAGTTTCTTTTGCAATGGACTCATTCCAGAGTGGCAGAGTGAGCCAGTGGAGTCTGAGTGTTACGGTTTGGATCGAGTCCCTTGAAGTTCATATGTTGAAGTCTTAACCCCCAACAATCCAGAATGTATTTGGCGGGTCTTCATAGGGGTAATCAAGTTGAAGTAATATCATTACGGTGGGCTCTAACCCAACATGACTCATGCAATGGAATGAATTGTGCCCCCCAAAATTCATATGTTTAAGATTTAACCTCTAATTTGACAATAGTTGGAGACAGGGCCTTTGAAGAGATAATGAAAGTAAAATGAGCTCATCAGGCTGAGACCCTAATTTTATAGTATTGGTGAATTTTTAAGGAGACGAAGAGACAGACACCAGAGCACTCCCTCTACCAAGTAAGGAAACAGCAAAGAGGCAGCTGTCCGCGAGCCAGGAAGAGAGCTTTCACCAAAGGCTGCCAGACCTTGATCTTGAACTTTTTACCCTCCAGAACTGTGAGAAAATAAATTTTTGTTGTTTAAGCTATGTAATCTATGGTGTTTTGTTATGATAGCTTGAGCTGACTAACACAAACAGTGTCCTTATAAAAAAGGGAAATTTGAACACAGAGTCCTGCACAGAAGGAAGACGAAGAAGCACAGGGAGAAGACAGTCATCTACAAGCCAAAGAGAGGCTTGGAACAGGACTTTCCTTCACAGTCCTCATAGGAACCAACCCTGCTGACACCTTGATCTCAGACTTCCAGTCTCCAGAACTGTGAGACAATAGATATCTTTTGTTTAAGCTACCCAGTGTATGGTACTTTCTCAAGGCAGCCCTAGCAGACTAATACACTGTGCTAGATAGGTAAGCCACCAGTCAGAAGCAGGTGGGGTCAGGCTTGCTCTCCATGCAGCCCTCTGTTCTGAAACCGTCCCCAGCCTGGAAGGAGAATCAATTCTCAGCCCAAAGTCCTTCCTTCCTATAGACTGAGTTTGGGTCCCCTGAAGTTCCAACTTTTCACCTCACTTAGGGAATGTACTCCACACAAGACCTTATTTTGCTTTGCAAGGAGGAATCATTTTTAATCAGGCCAGTTACTCTCTGCAAGAGAAGTCCATGGAGACAGAGTTGGCCTGGTGCCAGTGTGAAGGCTATTTACCAGAGCCCAGCTCCCTGCTTTAATTCCATGGCTCCCAGGGGAGGGCACCTCTGCCCTGCTGGAAGGCAGGAGAAAGACAGGGGTACTTATCAGCAGAAGCAGATGCCCTTCCAGAGGCCTGGCTGGTGCCCTTGTCTATCTTGGACCTATCCCAGCTTGATAGTAAAAGCTGGGTTGGAAGGAACAAGATGCAAATGCAAGCAGAGGCAAAAGGAAGGAGTAGGACTTCAAAGGGAAAAAGCAGTGGCCTGGTACCATCAGACAAGTTGTCTCCCATCCCCCTTCATCACCTGCTTCCCCAGCACATGGGAAAGGAGGCCCAGCAAAAAGGGAAGAGTCTCATACAGTTGCAAAATATGATGAAAGGCAAAGGCATGGAGGCACACAGGTGGGCATGGATATGGTAGGCAGCCAGAGAAGGTTGGCATGCAGACAAGATACAAAGATGGGAATGAAACACACACACAGACACACACACACACACACACACACACACACACACACAGCACAGCACATCAGTTCACTTCCAGTTCTCTCCAGATTGTACCAACAGCACCTTTGGGATTGTCTCATTAATAAAAATTAGTGGCAGTCTGTAGCCCCAGGACTTGCCCCTGTCCAACTGAACCATTCCTCCAATTGGCCCTGAATGTGGTCTCTGTTCCCTGGGATGAGGAGGGGAATGAAGGAGCCACAGCACTCATGGATTTCCAGATCATAGAATGCAATCCCTAAACCATCAAGTTGATTTGGATCATGGTAGACAAGCAAATTTACAGAGGAGTGGATGTCAGAGTAACTTAACAAACAAATGTGAACTAAAAGAGAACTGCCTTAAAAACAATTGCTTCCCAGAGCAAGCCCTCTTAAGGGAGCTTTGAACTCCCAATGATGGGTCCACAAGATAGACCAACAACTCAGCCAGCAGTGGCAGCATCCTGTGTTTTCGTGAGTGAAACATGTTAACTTCAGTACCAACAAGTTCACTGAAGAATTTGAATCTTGGCATGGTATTTCCAAGTCACTGTAGAAGGCAGATGAACTTTGGAACAGACAGACCTGATTTGGATCCTAGCACCTCCTCTTATTAGCTGAGTGGCATGGACTTGTTCAATGAATCTCTGTGCTTGCTTTCTTTATTTGTAAAATAAGGATAAGAACATCTATTTCATGGGCTTGATGAGTGGATTAAATGAGATCATATAAGTAAAGAGTTGGGTACATAGTAAATGCTCAATAAATATTCTAATTATTCACCCCAAGCCCTCCTTCCTACATACAGATTCATGAGGAAAGGTTGCCCAGGCTGTGTTTGAAAATCTCCAGTGACGGTGATCTTACCACTATGCAAAGAGGACCGTTCCACTTGGACAGTTCTCATGATCACAGTGCTGTTTTGTTTATTATAAGTGTAAATCAAAATCAGCCTGTCTATGATGCCTCATTAGTCCTTGTTCTGCCCCTCACCCCATCATAAATAACACATATGAAGAGAAGTATTAATAATATCCCCTTTAATAACAGTGCCTGTCATCATCTATACCTTATCCATTCATCCATCCCTTCATCCACTTATTTACTCATTTAGGTCACTACAGAGCTTCCCCAAGGCACTGCTGTAGGACACGAATCCCCAGCAAGCTAATATCTCAGAGTAGCTTTGTAAACTTTTTCTTTCCTTCCAGAGGAAGTGTAAAAGGAAGAAAAGATATGAACTGGTTTTGGGAGTGCCTTTGGATGGAGCAAGCACCAGGTCCTCGGGCCACCAGAGAACCTAAAAGTCAGTGGGAGAGGAAGCAAGGTGATCCTAATTCTCAGTAGGACCTATGTCCCACGAATGGGACAGGAAATTGCTCTTTCAGATAAGCCAGTTCAGTCTTATTTGCAAAGCTGTCCCTAAAGCCTCCATAGAAAGTATAATATTACCATAAAAAAAATCATTATCTCCTCATGTGACTACTTCTGTTTCTTAAAAAAATAGTCTGCATTTGCAGTAAGCAAGCCTCTTCTCTCCTCCACCTTTACCTGATATAATTTTGGCTTCTGATAATTACATTAGGTATAGAAAGTGACTTTATGGTGCTAATAATTATACATGCTCACAAAACAGATGGGTCTGGGGATCTAGAAGGGGAGCATTTATGGACTCAGAAATGAGACATTTTGTTGTAGGAAATGGATAGTTATTTCCAGGTTTTATTGCTGTGTTTCATAGGACTCTTCTTAAATCTTGCAGATAACACTTTGCCTCTATTGCCTTTCATGAATTTTATAAGACTTAGCTCATCAGTCCTGGGTATTCTGGGAAGTGACATTAACTACCTGGAGCAGGAAGGGCAGCCGGAAATATGAGGACTGGTCGATGTCACTTGGCAAAGGAAGAATAGTAAACTGAGAATGAAAATGCCACAGACCATCTGAATCAGAAGGAACCTTAGAAATCATGTGGTGAAGCAGTCCTCAAAGTGTGCTCCCCATACCAGCAGTAGCAGCATGATCTGGGACCCTATTAAAGATGCAAATTCTCAGACCCTACGCAGAAACTCTAGGGGTAGTGCCCAGGATCTGCCTTTCATTTCAGGTGATTCAGATGATTGCTAAAGTTTAAGAATAACTGATCTGGCTCAATTTTTTCATATTAAAAATGAGTAAACTAAGGTCCACAGGGACTAAGTAATTTGCCACACCTCACCCAGTCCATCAATGGAAAGTCAGCCCTAGAACCTCAGTCCACCACAGTAGCCCCCCCAAAAACCCCATGTTTTCCCCCAAGAACAAGGCACGTGATCTAGCTGATTTCCTTCTCAAACTTTGGTGTGCATAGGAATCACGTGGAAATTTATAAAATGTAGATTTGGACTCAGTAGTGCTGGGGCACAGCCCAAGATTCTGCATTTCTAACTAGGCCCTAGGGAATAGGATGCTGCATGTGCAAGGACACCCTTCCAATAAGAAGCAGGCCTACACCAGTGTGGGACTTTGGGCAACTCACTTCCCAGCTTCTCCTTTTCCTAATCTGGGCAGCAGGAGCTACAGAGCAGGTGCTTCCTGCCACTTTTGTGAGATGTCTGTGCAGTGGTGACTTTGCATCCCCCTGCTCACCCCCTTCATGCTCTCTGGAGCTTTGATCAGTGGGCTGCCATCTCTGACCTGTCAATGTCTCACCTCCCTGTGCTCTCAGCCTATACTGAAGACAGCTGACCTTCTCCCATTTTCTCCAAATTTCCACATGATACACAGATAGTGGGGTCCAGGAAAAATGAAATATGCCTTTCTTTCTTTCAAGAAACTCCTGGGTAAAAAAAACCCCAGAATGCTTTCTTAGTCTTTCTGGTCTCTATTGCTCTTTGCTCATTGTCAGTGATTTCCTTATGATACCTGACCTAAACTCCCAGACTGCCACAAAATTCACTTATGTATTCATTCAACAAGCACATTTTGAGTGCTTTTTAAATTGCCAGGACTTTAGATAGACAATAGATGATCAATGGGCTTCATCTGTTCCTTATCTTCTTTCCCCCATCATTTGTGGCTTAAAGTGAGCTAGATCCAAAGCTAAACATCCCCAAAGGATTTTTAGTACATGTATCCACTTTGGGGGACACATTTACTGAATTTCTTTTCATCTTGTTGGGCTTACCTCTTCCCCTATCCAACCACAGGAACTTGTCTCATCCTTCTGATTCGGAACAACCCCAACACACCCATTCTTCAACTGCTAGCAGGTTCAGCTCTGCCTCTTGCAGATCCCATCCCTCTCAGAGTCTCATTCCCTCCCTACTGGGCCCCTCTCACAGACCAACATTGATAATGAATAAATCTCTTTCAGAGAAGAAAGTGGGCTGGCATGTCCGTGGGGAAGGCCCTACAGACACAGGCAGGATGGATGGCTGGTGGGAGCTACGCCGCAGGCTCTAATTAACGTATTGTTCTCTGGGCTCCAGCAGGATTATGGATGAGCTCCACAAAGCGGCCCACTTAACCTGAGCATCCTAGTTCCAATCTATTACTTTCTTTGCTGGCTTTAGCCTGCAGTTTGTCCTGATGTGGAAGGGCTGAGTGTGGGCAGAAAGCCAACAAAGCACATGCGCAGCTTGTTTCTCCCTCATTGGTGAACCTGTTGGAGACCTGGACTTGGATCCCCGAGGGGGCAACAAAAACAACGCGAAAAGCCACAAGTCTCTGATTTGAGGTTCCATACATACAGCCTTACAGATAAACCCAGGAAAGTTACCAGCCCATCAAGATGTGAGAGCTGCCTCATGATCCCTGGCTGGCAGAAAACAATTAAAGCAATTTTAATGATGACTCTTAAGCCAAGTCTTTTGTTTGCATAGCACTGAAAATCCTTGCTGTCTTTTGATTATTTTTTTCATGAGTAAACTATTGTCTGAGGGCTGTTAATTCATGGGTGCAAATTGCACAAGAAGAATTGGGTGAAGAAAATAAGAAACATTCTCAGAGTCTCAGAAGACCATGGCACCAAAGGCATCTCTGAGAGGATCAGTGCATGAGGGTGCAAATGCGATGATGTTGAGAGTGAGGCTCATGTGGGGGGATTAAGTGACAACAGGTAGGCTGGCAATGAGGGCAGCCCAGCAAAAGTCTTCAGGGAAGGGTAAGGACAATGTGGCAGGAGCACTCACTATACTTAAGGGAGTCAAGGGTGATCCATCTGGACTTGTAACCCAGAGGCAGAGCATAACGGAATATGAGAGCTAATTAAAGGAGTTTGGACTTTATGGCAGTCATGAAAGTGGTTGAGCAGAAGAAATGCATGATGAAGTGTGTGTGTATGTCTGGTTAAAATGGTGGCTCTGTCAGGAATGTGAGGGAAGGATTTAAAGAGAAACTATGTGGTGTTGGGGGAGCCAGTTGAAGTCTAGACAGCATAGTACATTTTGGAATGAGGATAGAAGATACAATCTCCAATTTTCCGGGGAAGGAATGTGTGGTACTGGACCCCAGAGACTTTAAGTGAGATGTCCAAAGTTACACAGTTAACTATGGTTGGATTTCCATATGAATGTCTCTTGATTCCTAACCCAGGATGCTTTGCTCAAGATCATATAACCAGAACTCAGTTCCCAATGCTGTGCACGTCTCCAGGTGTACAGTTACCAACTAAACTAAGCTACAAAGGTCTAGGCCCTCACATTTTTCTGGATGCTTCCCAGAGCAGGAAGGCAGCAAAGACAGCCTACAACTGATACCATTGCTTACTACTTAAGCTTCATCAGGGAACTCTGCCCTGCAGGCTAAAGAAAGCTGACTCTCCACCCACCCAACCTCCCATTCTATGTCCGGTGGAAGCTATAGCAGCATGAGAGAAAGAAGGGAGACCAGAGCCAGGAAGCCATAGACTAATGTTCTCACTCTTCCACAGCCTCAGAGAAGCCACTTAATCTCTCTGACTTGCAGTGTCATCAGTCAGAAGGTAGGGTTATATTACATATGTAATGGGGTGGTACTGAGGGTTAAACGTGTAGTGCGCGTGATAGAACTGGTAGGAAGATATTATTGCCTTTATCATTATGTCCTTGTAAGTGTAAGGACTTCCAGACCTGCAACAAGGACCAGGAACAAGGCTCTGTTTGTAAAGCTTAATGCTTCAAAGTAAACATTGGAAAGGGAAAGCACAGGACTGGATAGATTTTGTCTAAGAACTGATTCCACTATTGTTAGCTGTGTGATTCTGAACATGGTAGAGACTAGCAAGGCTCACCACAACTGCCTCCTCTTTTTCTTGCTGGACTCACAGCTGGACTCCATTTTCCATCCTCCCTGTCATCAGTTGTAGCCCTGTGTCTATGTTCTAGCCTATGGAATGTGAGCAGAGATGATGCATGCCACCTCCAGGCCTGGCTGATAAAATGCATTTCACATACAATCCTCACTTGCTTTCCCCATCAACCTGCCAAATCAAGTTACTCCAACTACCTCAAGGACAGGCACAAGACAGAAAGACACTGAGTTCCTGAAATACTACATAAATCAGAGCCTCCCTGCCAACTCTCACTGAAGAGGGAAATGTTTAAGAAACTTTTATTGAACTAGCCCACTGAGATTTGGGGTCTGTTTGTTACAGCAATTAGCCCAGCCTGACTAATATACTCGCCAAGTTGCTTACCTCATCTGAGCCCCATAATCTTCATCTAAATATAGGCCCATTAATACCTGTCCCACTTATATTATTAGGTGAATGTGATGATAGAAATGACATAATGAAGAAGGAAGCACTTTTGCAAACAATCAATGACACACTAATACAAGTTATTGGTATTGGCACTCAGTAGTTCACCCCTCATGTCATGTCATATGATATCATGTGATGAGTCCCTCATATAGTGCATTCTGTGTTTTTACCATTGATTGAGTGAGAACAGGTAATAGGCACCAGATAATGGGCATCAGAATTGCCTATCTCTAGACTTGATTGCCTAGTCTTTTCCAGAGGATTCAATTACTTTACCTTCAACCCCATGTCCCCACTTCCCCACCCAAAATGCATCCATACAGAGAGTTCTTATCTCTGCTGGGTGGATCCATGGCAGGTGCCAGACTGGTCCTACTATGGCCATTGCACTTTCAGACTAGAATAAGCCAGACATTCTTCATCTACTTTGGCAGCAAAAAAGTCACAAGGTACTGTCACCCCCTGTTTGGTGTGTTCATTGCAAAAGTCAACAGGGATACAGACCATCAAATACTCCCAATACATCCTCAGGAAAGGAAGTATAAATTGAGAGTAGACATGGCTCATTAGAAAAGGCAGCCATGCTGAAGAAAGAGCATGTGCACCTGTATGCATATGTGTGTGTCTGTGTGGGTCTGTTTGAGGGGTGTGCATACATTTATTTGTGTGTTTTCGGAGTATGCATTTGTGTGTTTGAGGACTGCATGTGTGTGTTTCTGTGAATGTGTTTGAGGTGCATGCACATATATGTGTGTGAGGGATGCATATATGTGTTTGTTTCAGGGCTGTGTGCATGTATAGCAATTGGAATGTGTTTGAGATGCACATGCATGCATATGTGGTTGTATGTATATATATGTGTGTGTTGAGGGGTGGGAGGTGGCAGAAGAGAGGCAAAAGGCCATAGTTTGTCCTCCCAGTCTCAGGTCTAGCAGAAAAGTAACTGGAACTACAGCGAATGTCACTTTGCTTTGAATATTCTGGGTATCCCCCTTCTAGACCATTTTCCTGGACATGTTAGAATGGAAACCTTTTTTCCCTCTGCACCCTGAAGAATCTGTTGATTCATCTGTCCTTTCGTGCATTCACTAAATATCTCTTCTGTTCCTTCCTGCACCTGTCCCTGGGCTAGACCATGGGCTCCAGGACCCTGGGTCTCTCAGCTGGTCTAGTCTTCCCTTTCTAGCCCTGCTTTAAGAAACAGCTTGTGAGAGAATTCTCCTGAGAACAAAGGCAGCTGGGAGACCAGGTTGGTGGAGAGTGGAATAGGGAGGAGGTCTGCAGCCCCTTCTGGGCAGGGAGGGGGATGGAGGTGGCAAGGCCCAGATTGGGGAGAGCTGCAGGGGAGGCTCTCAATTGTCAGCCCTGCAGGGAGTCTGAGAAGCAGCAGTTCTCAGCATGACGGGGCTGCCGGGTTAGGAACAAGCCCCTGACACAAGGAGTTTGCACAGGCACACAAATGAAAGAAATCAGAGCAGATGAAACCATACAAATTTTGGGTAATAGAAAGAGAGGAAAGAGATGTGCATGTGGACTGGGTCTCGGCTCAGAAAGGTCGATTCCAAGAAGACGCTGTCCAACTTTATATTACTTTTCAGAAAGCCAGTGAGCTGAAAAATAACTCTCACCTCTTTTTTTTATATTATTATTCGTTACTTCAGAGTTTCTTCTTCACATCGTTTTGTGCATCTCGGTTGTTCATTTCTCGCAGGTCTGATAGCATTTGGGGATTTGGCCTGGAGCCTGGGGGGAAGACAGTCCTTTTCCTAAGAATGCATTTATTTCAAATCCTCAGTAGCCCTTCCTAATTCTTCCTTCTCTGAAAAGGGGGTGGGGAGGGGATGGGGTGATGGCAGGCCTTCTTCTCTAGTTGACAAGCATCTGCATGTTGTTCAGGAACAGAAACGTATGTGCATGTGTGTGTGTGTTTGAGTGGACCTGAGAGTGTATGAAAGGGTACTCCTGTGGTTGCATGAGTGTATATGCGTGTGAGCACATATGCGGGCCCAGCACCCCCTCCAAGTCTGAGGGACCCATGAAGCTGGGTTTTTCTGTTTCACTTGAGTCTAAGGTGGCAGTGACTGGCTCCTTCACCATTTTGTCAAACTTGGTGAGGCACAGAGTTATTTGAACCAGCGAAAATGTCAGCCCCCAGGAGGAGCCCACTTTAACTTGGAGTGAGCTCCTAGGAAGTGTGGGAGTGTATGCCGGGTACTGTAGACTGGATCCATTTGCATTTGCTCTTTCCCATAACTAAGGACTGGTGGGTGAGTGTGAAAAAGGGGGGACTCTGCCTTGGTGCTCACTGCCCCTCCCAGCTTCCTGGGCTCCTGGTGAGACTGGCACGAAAAGAAGCAACATAGTAGCAAGAGCAAGCACCCTAACCAAACTCCAGCTTCTTCTCCACCCCCATGGCAACCTAGAAGGATTCTTCCCAGCCTGCCCAGCCTGAAGAGCCATATACTGGGTTTCAGGTGGGGGACCACACAGCAGGTGCTGGGTGCTCCAGCATTCATCATGCCCCTAGGTCAACACATCAGGAAACATGTGCTGGTGTTCAAGACTGCAGTCTCTACTGGGCAGGTGGCAGAGTGCCTAAGCTCTGCTGGAGCCAGAAAAGTGGAGGATGTAAGTGTGCTTTCCTCATTTTATCATCAGCACGAACCTTCAGCAAGCTGCACAGGTTTGGGCAGAGTGCCTCCCCAGGAAGAGCCCAGTAGGCTGTGCATAAGGCATGGCACCCTCAGGCTCTACCACTTCTGGGACTATGGATCATTAGGACCACCCTACTATTTCACTGCTTGGGCAGATGAGGAAACTTTGGCTCGGAGAGGCTAAGTTATTTATTCAGGGGCACACAGCCAGTAAGCAAAAGACCCGAGTTTCATCTTATCATGCAGGAAGTAATATGCAGGGCTCGCCGCTGGACCAGGCAATCTAGGAGGAGAAAAATCCCTAAGAGAGTAAAAAGAACTACCTTAAGCTTGGGTTGTAGCAAATCACAAGCTGACCCAGGCCCAGCCTAAGGGAAAACCAGTGGTGAAACAGGACCTGCCCTGAGACTGTGGGGTCACTTGCATGCAGGCCTCAGGAGGGCCCGCAAAGCTGCTTTCCAGTTTAACACTGAATCACTGACCTCTATCTGTATGTGCTGAGAGCTAAGGGAGGAAATGGGGTGTAAAGAGAAGATTCTGGGTAACCATGTTCAGGTCACTTGGTCTCTCACTATCTGCAAAATGATTATGCAGACGGATGCCTAACTCACAGGGTCAGTGTGAGTTTGAATATGTTGATAAGTGTGGAAATATTTGTGTGTGCCTGGCATGTGACAGTGTTTAGATCGGGTCCATTTCTCTTCCACTTCAATGGGCCAGAGGACCTTGAAGAGCTTTCCCATGTGCCCATAATGGGGCTCAGCTTACGATCACCTTCCTGCTCAGCCCCTGTAACCCTACATCACTGGAAGCTGGGGTTTGGCAGCCTCTCACCCCAGGTAATCACCTAATCTGTGGCAGGTTCATGGTTCCCCCTCTTCCCAGTGCTGATTCTATTGAGGTACAGAGCAGAGTACCTTCTGCTCTCCCTTGCCTCTTTGTTCAGGACGAGAAGCAATTGACTGGCTACAGCAAAAATAGTCAGGTTTGCCCTAGAGAAGATATTAGAAACAAAACAGCCTAGGAACCCCTTATTTTCCTGAGCATCCTGGGCCTCTACCTCACCAAACATGAGTTTTCCTTTTGCCAAAAATCCTCAACGTTTGTGGGTAACATTCTTAAGCCCCTTGCAGTTAAAAAGAATCTCGTAGTGTACCATGGTGAAAAGGGGTATGGGCTTGCATGGCCAAGGACCTGGCTACTTCTGCTAGATTCTGTGTAAAGTAGGTGCATTAATATACACCCAGAGGCATGGTATTTGATTAAATAAGGTAACAGAGTTCAGGTAACCCAAAAGCCTAATTAGCCTGAAATGAGCATAATAGCCCTCGCTGTGTGGCCTTGTGCAAATTAATTAAACCCTCTGTATCTCAGTTTCCTTCTCTGCAGATGAGGCTAATAATAGTATCCACTATAGAGTTAAATGAGTTAATATAATAACATACTTAGAACAGTGCCTGCTATATGATGAATGCTCAATGAATTATAATTCTTACTAGGATTATTGTGTTATTACAACTACCCTTTGAAATATGGAGTATTAGTCTACATCACAATGAAGAAAATGAAGTCAGAGGGACTAAATCATTGGCCCAAGGCTTGGACTCAACTTTCTGATGTCAAGTCAGTTTTCCTTGTACTCCTCTGTCTCCAGTGGCTTTGGCAGCTTTTCCTCTATGCAGCCCCCATTATCCCTCCCAGTCCAACCTAAGACATCCTCTTTCTCCTGCCTTCTGATGGAGCCGCCACCATCCCTGTGGTTCGGTCAGGCTTTTCCTCAGGAGACAGGGACACATCTACTGTCTCCCCAGACAATGGAGCAGCCTCAGTCTGTCTTGGGATGGTTCGTGCTCTCAGGTTTTCCAGAAATTCTGATATCACAATCCTCCTCTGATCTCTGTCCATTGCCTGATTTAGAGGCTGTGGAGTTGCAGCTGTGTCAGGGACTGGGGCGGGCGGGGTGGGGGTGGGCTCTGTGTGCGCCCGTGTGCTGGGGTTGGAGGTGGGGAGGTGGGGAAGTAGAGGTCTCCTCCCCCCAAACCACCTCTAGGCACTCAGCTGCAACCAGAGATTCAGCAAAGGTCTGAAATGTGCCTTTCAAAGATGCCTCCTGACGGGGCTTAGGGACCTTTCCCCAAGCTGCCTGCACATGCACCCCAACATGAACTCACACACACAAACACACACACACACACAGACATTCACAGAGGAAATGATCAAGCACAAAGAATCTTCATGTGCTACTTTATATGGCAAATAATTGAGCCGTACCCTTGTGGTCTCAGTGAGGAGTTTCATCCATATTCATGCCTCACGTTTCCTGTGGAAACGAACACACCAGAAATTCCAGCACAACGGAGGGAGCAAGAAATCTGAAGCACTAATTCAGTCTCTCCACTCCCCACCCCAGCTCCGAGGAGAGCAGATTTAGATACTGTCTAACCAGCCAGGAGGCAGAGTGCTCTGCGATGGAGACTATCCTTCCTTCTCTGTCCTGCTCTCCCTTTCCCTGGCCTCCTCCACCATTTCCCAAATTAACGTCTGTATGCAGAGATGCACTTTCCTTGTCTAGTTTTGGCAGGGGGGGTGGGGGGGGGTTGGAAAGCTGATTTGGAGAGTGCGTGTCTATGAATACCAAGCACGTTAATAGGTTAAAGTAAATCTAAAGTAACATTTGAAAGCAGAGAGATGAAAGCAGATCACAGGCCAAAGATCAAACAATCTAGAGCCACTTCTAAGCCTTTTACAGCTGGAGATTATTAGCATTTGAAAGTGAAGAGCATTAGAGGGAGAGAGGAAAAAAGTTGGAAGGAATTTTTGTTGTGGAGATAAAAACTGAAATAAATGACAGTGGAAAGGGAGAACTAGAAAGCAGCTGACTTATTTAAAAACCACCTTAAGACAGTGACGGGAGGGGGGATACCTATGGCTATATTTTTAGCTCATCAGCTAGTATCTGAGCTCAGTGCTGAGGTCTGCAGCCCTCCTTGTCCTTTGCTTCTCCCATACTCCCTTCCTGGCCTTCTAGGGTAGGAGAGACATTTCCATTCCTCATCAACTTTCCTTCCCTCCAACTGTGAGACAGAAATCCTGCTCTGAGAGGGGCCTGGGATAGGGGCAAGTGGGACAGGCACCTCAACACCCCCAGCCCACGTTCAGTCAGTCGTTACAATGCTAGAACGTTTGAGTTGTGGAATCAAGCGTTTATCCACCTGTGATTGTTTTTTCCTGCCATCACAGGCATGCTCTTCTCCCAACCACAACTGCTTACCCCCTCATCAAATCCAGCCTTCTTTCCCAGAGAAGACTGAGGACCCGCCCCCTCCCCATTCAGTGTAGAAGACGTACTAAGTAAGATGAAAAATGTTACACCCTCCATACTTTTAATTGATTTGGTGTCTATTTTCTGAGAACCTAGTATGAGTTAGGCACTCTGCTAGGTGCAGGGAAAACAGTGTTGATCAAAACAGGTGAATCCCTAACATGGGGCTCTTAAAATCTAGTGTGGGGCAGATACTAAATAAACAAATTTCATGGTAAACATGACGGATTGGTCATAATCATTTATCACTGCTTCCTCCTAAATCACACTAAAGTGAGATCCAAGTCACTAAAATCCCACCAGGAAAAAGAAAGTGGAAGAGATGACAACAGCACAGGATAAATTGTACTGAATCTTTGGAAGATGAAAAGCAAATGGAAGCATGACCCCTGACTTAGCAGAATGGAGGAAACTTAAATGACCCAGCCTGTAGAGGGAGGTATCCCTGAAAAAGGAAACATGGTTTCCTGGGGGTCCCCAGAAGATCTGAGGAATCAGGGGCATCAGGCATAGCACAGTAGGATGAGGCATGGGGTTAAAACAGGGGCATTGGTTAGACAGTCAAAGTTCCTGACCTAGCCTGTGCAGTCAGCCAAGTGCACTTCTCCCAAACTGGCAAAGGGAGAGGGCAGGTAAGAAGGAAGCCATCCTCTGAAGAAATTCAGCCAGAATGTGCTGGTCTCAGAGATAACGTGTGCTTCAACAGATGTGGCAAAAGCAATGACAGACAACAAGAAGATTAGGTTAAGTTCTACATACTGAAGAGGGAGATCATTAGCCTCCTTCCCCAGCTGAGCTTTCATGATGGTAACAGCCAGGCTATTACTCAACTCTCATCTCATCACCCCAACTGTGGACTAGAGGCAGAATTCTTCTTCTCTGGGAAAATGAAAAGATTGAGGGGGTAGAGGCAATACTGAATTTTAGTTGTCCTCGAAAGAGAAAAACAGCTCCCTGTCCATTCACACTGCAGTGGAGCATACCAGCCAACAAGATCCACCCATGCTCATAGATCTACCACTCTTAAGTGGATAACTAAGGATCATCAGACATCTAGAAAAGCCTCCACCATTAAGACTAAACAAGGAAATAGGAAGGGGGCAAAAGAGAGACTTGAAGGAACGGAGGAAAGATCAGAATAGAAGAAAACATCTAAAATATATATTATTGATATCTTCAGAGAGATAAAAGCAGATATTCCACCTGAAACAAGAGTAGTAGAAAGATAGATACTAGATAGCTATAGACATAGATAGAGCTATAAGTATTGAAGGCTATATATAAAATCAAAGCATAAGAAAGAGCTCTTAGCCATTAAAAATAATAAAAAAATCAAAATTCAATAGGAAGTCTGAAAGATAAAATATAGGAAATTCCCCCAAAAGTGGAACAGAGAGAGAATAAAAGAAAGATGGGAGACAGGATGAGAGAGAAGATGAGGACATTAAATAATCAGTTCAGCAGGTCCAGCATTTGAACATTTATATTTCTAGAAAGATTCAGATAAAATGGAGGAGATAATTATCCAAAAAAATAATAGAAGAAAATTTCCTGGAACTGAGAGATATTGGCTTCCAGATTGAAGAGCCATTGAAGTTACAAAGCATTTGATTGTGACATTTCAGATACCACAGATGAGAGGCTCCTAGAAGCTTGAGAAAAGGGGCAGCAGGTGAGCCACCCTCAGAGAATTAGAGGGCAGGTTCCCTGAGAAAATGAAATTGTAGATTAGTTGATACACTTGCTCATGAGACAAATAATAATGATAGAGTGTCTCCAGTTCTGTTGAATCATTATAGATATAGATATATAGATACAGATATATAGGTAGATATAGATATATAAAAGAAGACAGAATAGAAAGCAAACCAAAATGAGGAAAAACATGAAGTTGTACTAGAAAGGAAATATAATCATTTTATAGTGCTAGCTCAGGAGTAAACAGTTTTTACTTTGTTGTGTAACAAGAGAATATTGCCTTAATTTTTAAAAGTCTGATATAAGTACATTATGGGAAGGCAAAGCTATAAGCTAAGACTCGTGCCACAGTAGTCAATAGACAAGGTCAAAAATTGTTTTGTCAAGAAATGAGTTTTTTAAAGGAGGACAGAAAAAGAACAGTAGCTGCCTACCTTCTGTGGGTAACTGTCAGTATTTAGGGAGAAGGCGGGTTAGAGAACCCCTCAGGTAATTCTGACTTTCAGTGGAGGTTTAGTTACATAGCGGTATTCAAGGTCTGGACTCATGAACTGATACACTTAAGATCTGTACTGCATGTAAAATTTATCTCAAAAGGAAGAAAAGAATCTCAAGCAAACACTGAACTCAAATGACATGCTTGGTGAAGTGTTTAGGGATGAAGTGCACTCCTAACTGCAACTTTCTTTGAAATGTAGCAAAGGATAACATGAAACGATGGTTAAATAGAAGGATGAAAAACTAGAAAGTTTGTGATAGAACAAATGTAACAACATGTTAATTGCAGAGTTTAGATAGTGGGCTTAGGGGTATTTCCTATAAATTTTTCCAACATTTTTTTTATATTTGACTTTTTTTGTTGTAAAATGTTAGGGAAAATGTAGAAGTATGTTATTAAGGTGAGGGATGTAAACAGAAGAGAAACAGCCGAGAGTTGAAAGTGTTTATCTCCAGAGGGCAGAAAGAGATATGATTAGGGCCTGAGCCTGTCATGAAGCATCTCTTCACATTATTTGATTTTAAATTCTGTGTAATATTACTGTGGTTAAAAAATAATTTAAAAATGAAAAGGAGGACATATTTAGTAAGTAGTTTAAAACATGAAAAGTATTTGCACAATAATATACAGTTTCAAAATTTAGGAGGTGCTGTGAAGGACAAGAACAAGATGCCAGGGCAATAAGAGAGGAATGGGGTGCTCCTCAAGGCTGTGAGTAGGGAACAGCCTCTCTGAGCATGGAGGAGGTGGGGTTCCAGGCTAAGGGAAGTCATTGACAAAGGCCCAAGGCAGGAACTGAGGGAAGGCCTGTGTAAGGTGAAGGAAGGAGGGGGAAGTTAGGAGGGAGGAAGGGGAGGAAGGGCAGGAAGGGCAATAAATGGTAGGGTCAGAGCCCTGGCTAGGTGACTCAGTTGATTGAAGCATCATCCCTTCCTTATACCAAAATGTTGCAGTTCGATCCTGGGTCAGGGCATACGTGTAGGTTGCCAGTTCAATCCCCCATTGGGGCATGTATGGCAGGAAGCCGAGTGATGTCTCTCACATCAATGTTTCTCTGTCATGTCAGTCTTCCTCTCTCTCCTTTCTTCTTTCTCTCAAACCAATAAAAACATATCCTCAAGTGATGATTTAAAAAATTGTTTAAAACTATGCTAGGTGGAGGAAAGGAAGGAAGGAAGGAAGGAAGGAAGGAAGGAAGGAAGGAAGGAAGGAAGGAAGGAAGGAAGGAAGGAAGGAAGGAAGGGGGAAGGAAGGAAGGGGGAAGGAAGGAAGGAAGGAAGGGGGGAGGAGGGAGGGAGGGAGGGAGGGAGGGAGGAAGGGAGGGAGGGAGGGAGGGAGGGAGAAAAAAAGAAAAAGAAGGAAGAAAGTTAGTTCCTAGGAGCTATGTGACTCACCCACAGCTGCACTTCACCAGTTTCCTCTCTCACCCTGATACAAAGTTGGGGGTGGAGACATGGCATCCTAGTCAGAGGGAAAAGAAAGTAGAAAAGAAAAGTATGGGGGAACACGGGAGAAATCAGACTGAATCACACTGGAAAAGCAGAATATTCTGGTCAGGAAAATGGAGGTGACTGGGGCATTTGAGGCCCTCCTAGGGACAAGGAAAAGCTGGGAACAGGTAAGGAGGCTATTTTGCCCAAGGAAGAGGCTCAGAGATACCTGAGTGGGCTGCTGGTTCTGAGAGAGCTTCCACGGGAGCCAGGAGAGCAGGAGGTATCCAGTCTGGGAGCCTGGCATGAGAGACAGCCATGCACCCCTGGCTGGCAGGTGTCTGCCCCCAGTGACAGTGAATGGCATGAGCAGGGCTGCCCAGGGCTCTGGCACAGAGCCTGCAGCTTCCACTGTGGATATTTTTATGCTAATGCCACTTGTCAAGCCCTCAGTGCTCAGGGCAGCTGGACTTGACAGTGTAGCAGCTGGGTCCCCTGGGTTTTGCTTCCCCTGAGCCTCTTCTAGTCCTCATAGATGTCCAGCAAGAGCTCAGGACTGACTCTTCTGTGGAGTTGGAGAGAGGGGAGGGGATGCTGGTAGATGACTGGAGTCTCCAAAGGAGGGAGGGGACCACTGGACCTCCCCAGGGCTTCTTCAGAAAAGGAAATTTGAGCCTCCTCTAAATACTACCCACTGTAGAGTGGGACCTTAATAGCTAGAATGGGTGGTACAACTGGATTTTCCCCATGGGAAGGGAGCAGAGAATTCACTCTATATCAATGAGGTCAACCCGCAAAGTTCTGCATGCCAGGACCTGAGAGGAAGCATCAGGTTGTAGAAGGCACAGCACAGGGAGTAGGGGATAAAGACCTAGGTTCTAATCCCATTCTGTCACTCTCAGTGGATGAGCTTGGCCAAGTAACTGTACCTCCTTAGACTTCAACATTGTCCTCTGAAAGTGATGGTGATGGCGGTAGTTTAGGTGCACTTGTTTATTTAGCATATATGCACTGAATACATCTCTCATGCCAGGTGCTGTGTTAAGTGATATAAAGATGAATACAGTTCAGATAGATTAGCAACCTAGCAGGGAGGATGGGACAGTTTTCAGATCCATGACTCAGGACTTGTGTGCAAAGTATGCAGGGGATTCCAGGTAAGGGCATATCTCAGGAAATGGGAGCCTGGAGTGAAGGCTGTGATCTACACCCCAGTGCACCTGGTGATCTAACCTGGCTCTGAGATCTGCAAGAGTCCAGAAAATTACTTGCAAATCTATGTGTCAGGGGGGATCTGTGGGAAAACCTTTCTTCTTTTTTCCACAGGATGCTGGGGACACTAGTGGCTTGAAAACGCCATTCTTAAGAGTCCAGAGACCCCTTTCCTCTTCCCAGGGGATGTGTGACTGTGGGCAAGAAGGACTCTTCCTGCCTCTGACTTGCCATTTTTCCACTGGAAAGAAGGGCCCTATCCATCTTGAAAATTCTCTGCTTCTAAATGCAGAGCTTGACTATAGACCCTTTCACAGAAATGATCTTACCCACAAGGCCACCTGGATCCTGAGGATGGAGCCAGCTGGTATGCCACCAAGTGAGACCTTCAAAAACACCTGATGGGTACAAATGTTTGATCACTCATCAGCCTCTAGCCATTTAAAGCATTCCCCAAGACATGCGGGGAAGCTTCCTGTGATTGGTTTATGGATGGTACGTACTCTCAGCATTGTGTCTAGCCAGAAAATACACTCACTTAATAATCTCCAAGGAATTGCCAGGCCTTCCAGGCTATAACTCTAAGACCCCAGCCCCTCCTGCTTGACCTGACACCTTGTTTGCTGAATCCAGTTTGATTTTTATCTTAAATCTACCCCCAAGAGCTTCAGAGCAATAGCCACAGGGAATTGTGGGGGTCTGGGAGAGGAGAATGGGTGACAAGAAGTATGACCCAGGTGCATTAGGAGGGGATGACCACTCTGCATGTCCTTTTCTCAATTATGCCTGAGGAGACTGTCACTGAGTCCAGAGCAGGCCTCTGGTTTGCAGGCAGAGAGGGCGGCTGGGAGGGCAGAACTGCGGATACTCTCAGCTTGGCCTGGGTCGCCATCATGCACAGGGTCCCCAGCATTCTTCTTGGCCCTGTTACTGGCTGCTGTGCCCTGGACACTCTTTTTAAGTCTTGTCCAACAGTTCTTTTCTCCCTCTCAAGAACTTCAAGAAATTGGTGTCCAAAAGGTAATATGTGTGGGGGATGAAAGGCCCATGGTGATGAGGGTAAAAAGTCTTTACAGGAGAAAGTAAGAGTCACTTGGATGCTCCTCTGTAACCACACCTTTGTCTCTGAAGGGGTCACTGAAGAAAGATGGAAAAGTGGAATTACAGCTGGCTCCCTCTCCCAGCAGACCAGGCCATATCAGTGTTACCTGGAGGTGAGCGTCACACCTATTTGCAGAGTGCAGAATGTTGTCCTGCCCCTGGAACACTCATTCTTCATATAACATCCCTTTCTCTATGAAACTTTTCCCAGTCTTCCTTAGGAAAATTTATTCTCTTCCCCTTTCTTCTCTCTTTGAATTTGGATCAAAAGACACTTTAGTGCAGTGGCCGAGGGCCTGAGCTCAGAAGTTTGACAGAGATTTGAACCCAGATTCTGCCATTTATTCTGTGACCGTCAACCTTGCTTTCCCGTGCCTTTGTTTCCTTAACAAAAAGTGCAGGAGAATGAGATTGCATGCCTCTTAGGATCACTGTGAGAATTATTCATACACAGTCTCAGAGGAGAACCTGGTTCGTAGTAAGAGCTTCATAACTCAGTTGGTCCTCTTGTTGTTTGTTAAGATTCCCTGGAGGGGCTCAGTGAGTGTGCTGAATATTCTCTTTCCACTAGACCTTGTCTTTTGTATGTGTCCAAGGCCTAGGAATGAATGAATGAACGAACGAATGAACGAATGAACGACTACCACTGAGCATAAGAGTGTAGGCAATGCAAGGACCCCAAAGCATGGTCCTGACACAACAGTGTTTACAATTTGTTTGTTGGGCAGCAGGAACTTAGAGCCTGGCTCTCAAGTGACAACGAGCCCCAGGAGTTCTGAGAGGGAGTAACAGAGAAAGAGAGCCCAGACACCCCCAAACATCACCGCATTGCAGGGAACACTGATGGGCCTGATGTCCGAAGGTTTGCTAAGCAAAGCAGTAAAGTACCACAATTTACTGAATTTACCCTAAATTAAGTCTCCCAAGCTTTGACTCATAGTTAAGATTTCCTAGGGGACTTTGGTCCCTAAGGATTAATCAAAGGACTTTAGAAAAACCATAATCAACTAGGTTTGCCCCATTATTTTATGCAAAACTTGGAGAGTTTAAATGACTTTCCTAAATTTGCTGAGCTTCTCTCCCAAATGTGTCCCTTCATTACTTTCACTGACTCCCTATCCCCACCATTGGTAGGAAGGAATGGAAATCATTCTTCCAGTTTTAGGGAACTGAAAGGAAGAGCTGAGACCCAGATTGATGCAACAGTTTATCCAAAGCCATAGTACAGGTCAGCAACAGAACTAGCCAAACCAGGGACTCTAATTCCCAGACAGACCTGTCCCCAAAAGATTAGCTGCTCCCCTCCACACCCAGCCCCAACTAGTCCCCTCTGCCAGGAAAACCCTGATCATATGCATCTGAAGCTTCTTGGAGCTGAGCACAGGGCAGGCAAAGAGGCTTCTGCTTATAATGGAGGGAGAACTGTCCCCAATCCACCCGTACAGAGCACCTGGCAGAGAGGCTGGCCTTCCAAATGCCTTTTGTCAGCTGCCCCTTAAAACAGAACACACCACAACCCAAGAAGGAACCTTGAGTGCCAGGAAGGCTCCAAGCTGGTATCAAGAGGGTTTTCATAAACACAACTGTCTGTGTCTGGGCAGCCATGTGGAAAGTTGCAATATAACCCACTGATGTCATGTGGCAGGGGAAACAAGGTTTCCAGAGGCAGCTGCACTGTTCTTTCCAACCTCCACCCAGAGCAGAATCCCAGACAGGCTCCTAAAAGAAAAGAAGGGGGAAGAGAAAAGCCTTGCAACAAACTGCAGAACAAAACCCTGATTCTGAGGTCTCCAAGGGAGGGCAGGGAAGGGGGTTGGGGAGGATTTGGAGTCCCTGGGGAGCATGCTGGCCTGGGGCTTCTGGGGTTTAGTTCGGGGTCACCCTCCAGGGCTTTGTTCTGTGTTACCAGGCCAGGCTTTCTGAGGAAGGAGTGGGCAGGCTGAGCCGAGGAGCTGAGGGTAGGGGGGTGGTTGTTTGGTGTGTGCTGAGATTTCCCTACGACCCCTCACCTGAGATCCCGGACTTCAGAGATGACTTGTCATTCCTCTTACCTCAGGCAAGATTTACTCCTAGCCTGGACAGACACTTGCCCTCCTCATCTTTAAAGTCCCCAGATTTCAGATTTCTGTGACCCACTCCAGGACCAATTCCAGGGCCACATCTAAAGTCTAACTCAAACTTTTCTTACTGCATTTAAACACAATCCTGGTCCTCACTGAGGCAAGACCCCTCATGGGGGTCGGGGGGAGGGATGAGGTGTCCTTTACCTTCTGGCTTGGTGTCCCATAGAATGTCCCTTACTTCCCCCACCTCCACTTGCTGGTAGACCTTGGCTGGGTCATTTACCTTCTCTAGACTACAGTTTTCCCATTTCTAACATGGGGGAACAGGAAGTATACTATAATTAAGTTTTCTTTTAGTTCAAAAGTCTATCATTTTATGGCTATTTACACATATGGAGTAGCAGGATAGTGATGATTATACAAAGGGTATTTAGTGGCTTTATTAATAATTACTGGGATTTTTTCAAATTATAAAAGTAATCACTCTAATTGCAAAAATCTTGAAAACCAATAGTAAGCATTTTTTTAAAAAAACACTTATTTCCCACGTACAAACCAGATATAATCTCTATCAACCTTTGGGATGTGTTATTTTAGTCTTTAGTCTTTGCATATCCATATACTATTAAGTAAAAATATTGTTCTATAATAGTGATCTACAGTCTGCACTTCAATCATTTTAGAATGCATAATAAACATTTTCTTATATTAATATTCTTCTACAACATGGCATTTTATTACATTTATACTTTTTTCTCATTGTTTTTAATATACAGGCAAATTACAAATGGAGACATACAAATGTCCCACATATATATGAAAAGAACTTTGCCTCAACAAAGATCAAAGAAAAGGAATGAGATACTATTTTTTATGTATCAGATTAGCATAGATTTTTTTTAAAGCTGACAAAACCTAGCTTGTTACCTGGATGAAGAAATGCACCATTTTTTACATGGCTGGAAGGGTAAGAATCTATCTATCTGGAAGACAGTTTTATGTTTTAAGATATAAAAATGTGTATAGTAGTTTACTTAATAGTTCTATTTCTAGGAATTTACCCTATGTAAGTAATTACCTACGTATAAAAAGATATCCATACAAGGACTTTTGATGAAGCATTATTTATAACAGCAAAATTTTAGTGACTACCTAAATGTCAATCAATATGAGAATGGTTAAGATAAGTGTGACATACAAAACAGCAAAATAGTATGCAATCATTAAAAATGACCTGAAAAGGTGTCTTTGACATTTCACAGAATGAAAAAAAAAATGAACAACAGAACAGCATGCGAAGTCTGAACCCATTTATGTAAGTTATATGGACAAATCTGAATGTGTGACTTAGCTAACTATATGCCAGAAACATTGTTAGTTCAGATAGGAGGGGCTTAACAGTTGCAATCTGGTTGGAACAGGGATTGGGGATGGAGAGAAGACTGGGTACTCACTATGAAGCTGCATTTGCTAACCAACCATCACGTGCATGTATGTGTGTGTTTCTTGGATTGTATGTTCATTTGCAATGGCAAGAAGGGACACAGATAAAGATTATGAACACCTCCATCTGCCAACAGGTGTTGACCCAAATATTAATAGTGATTTTCTCTTGGAGGTGGGATTTTGGATGTTTTAATTTCTTCTTTGAATCTTTAGTATTATTAAAACATTTTACAAAAATATTGTGTAATATTTGCTGTTATGGAAAGTCCACAGGTGCTAGTTTATTTCTTTGCTTTACAATATCCTGAAAGCCTGCATGTCTGTGCCCTGCCTGTCCAAGACTACAGTTGGATTAACTATCGCCTCCTTGCTGTTCCCTTCCTCTCTTCAGTTGTCTCTCACCAGGTTTGGGGGCTCTCAGCAGATGCAAGCCCATGGGTGTGCTCAGAGCCTCCCTGCCACTGCACTGCACTCTCCAAGCCTGCCTCCTCACTGCCATGAGAGGGGTGATGGCCAATCACTTCTATCCCAGCTGACTGGGGGCACTTCTAAGTTTTGATCTTTGTCCCCTCACCTTCCTCCACCACCATTTTCTCTGATTGGTCCCTTGGATTCCGATTCAACCACTGGGCTCTCATTAGACACAGAAATCCCACCAGCTCGGCTCCTAATGTCACCCCTTTTTCTTCTGATTACACCAAAATTGGCATCTGACCTGTTCTGTCTTTCTTCCTTGAATGTGCTGCTCCCTGGCACTTTCAAGTCACCTCTACCATACTAGCTGTGACAATGTTCTATCCCATTTGATTAAACAGTTAATTAAAAAAGCCTATTATGTGCTTGGCCCCTGAGCTAGTTCTTGTGGACACAGAGGGTCCTGTGGAATACCCAGTGTGTCAGTGCAACTGAGGAATAGCTACTACAACGGTGACTGATGCTACCAGGCTCTATTCTAAACCCCTCACCTGTATTATCTCACTTAACTCTTATGATAACCCTATGAAGTTAAATACTGTTGTTATATCAGTTTGAAGAGGAGGAAACTGAGGCATAGATAGTACCTCCCCCAAGGTCACGGGTAACCTAGTGGCAGATCAGGGATTTAAACCTAGATGATTTGGCTCCAGACGCATCTATCTTAAACACCATGCTCTAGGGAAAACATAGAGGCCACCTGCTGAGCACTGTGATAGACATTTACAGAATGAGCTTTGGGAGTTCAGTGAACATCAGTCATGAGTTCTTTTGGCTCTCAGACTCTCAGCTTGCATGAACCCCAGGGAGGTAACCAGCATCCTTTGCTGCTCACCTAACCAGCTTTCTGCTTTTATCTCTGCCCTGGTGCAACACCTGCTCTGTGATAGCTCATCTGTAACTTAGACTCAGCATTCACCCTGCTTGACCAACACCTGCTGGGTGGCCTCCAGCCCTACATCCCCCTGAGCTGGGCTTGCAGGTCCAGACCCTGCTCCACATCATGCCAGAGCCAGCAGGCCAAGTGCCCTGTGCACAGAGATGGCGGGGCCCAGAGCTCTTACACGTGTGTCTGGGCTTCTACCCAGTGCCCCATGAGCCTTCCATTTGGGAAAAGACTGTGAACATTCCTCCATGGTCATATTTCCTGCAATAAAGATGCTCCAGAAAAGCTTTGTTTAAACTAAGTGTTTGTAGAGTGAGCCCATTTAGAATATATTAGAATAATCAGCTAAAAATGCAACAGCATTACCTAGCATTGAGTGCTCACTGTATACCAGTTACTTTGTTGGTAATACCTGTTTAATTCTTAGAATACCTCTGTAAGGTGGGAACCGGTTTCCTTATCTCCATATAACTACTGAAGAAACCAAGCCCAGAGAATTTGGCTGACCTGCCCAAGGTCACACAGCTAATGAGTACAGAGCTGACTCCTGACCTGGCACTCAGTCTAAACTATCACTCTGCTCTGTCTCTCAAAGGAGCACTCAGTGAATTCCTAGGCAAAGAGTCTCTTGGAAATGCAAGTTTATCCAGTTCCAATTTATGTTTTGTCAAAAGAGGACAGCCTACTTTTTTGGTTCAATCCTCAGCCACTAGGCTGGCATGAAAGGAGATCTATGAATTCTGCTGGATAGTTCTACAGCAGGGACAACAGAAGGCTCTCACCACTGTCTCTCAGAGGGGGAGCTCTGGAGCTGCCCACCCACCTCCCCAGCCTGCATGTGCACATGAACACATGCAGACATGCACACACTGCTATACGCACAGTCTTGGTCCTGCCAGCATCTGCCTGGGCACACAGGGCTGAGCCACTAGGAGCCAGGGCCGTAGAGAGCAAGAGAGCTGAATAAAAGCAGCTAATACTATATCTATGATATGCAGCTTTGGTTGTAATAAACACTGCAGCTGAATATTCCCACAGGGACCTCCTAATGGAGGAGATGGATACACTCCAGAGCAACCCCAGGGGTTTTCCGCGCAGCTCTGACTAAACTCCCTATAAAATCAATCCTGCATTTTCACCAGTTGTGACAGGGTGTTCTAATATTAATCCACTCTCCTTGTCAGTCAACTCTCCCAACAAAGGCTCTAATGATCTTTAACCAAGAATAATAAACACTACACATCCAAGCAGAATGCCCAGGCCCTGGGAGCTCTAGCCCCTCACAACAGTCACTTGGAGGCACTACCTTTCCTCCTGCAGCAGGGTGGGCTGTGGAGCAGGACAGCCCCGCGGGGGGGCGGGGGGGGGGTCAGCCAGCTCAGGCTGGTGATGGGAGGGGTGCAGGCCTTCCGGAGGGACCCGGCCACCACAGGCTTGCTGTCTGTCTGGACCGCATCCCCCCCATGCTGATTGTTCCCGGCAGCACTGCCTCTGCTACTCTGCCTCTAGCTCCTTCAACTCTGGCATCTCCTCTGTGCTCCTGACAGCTCTCTTCTCCCAGAGGAAACTTGGACCCGGGTAGGGGATGCTAACAGCCAGCAGAAGGAGCAGGAGAGCCTGGGGTTTTGCCTCCATGCTGGGACTTCCCATCAGCCCCAAACCCAGTCTGCCCAGATCTGCGCTCTCCCACTCCTCTCCATGCCCCTCTTGTTTCCGCACCCCATCCCTAGGCCCTTCCCTGAACCCTCCAAGCCCCTAAAGGCCCCAGACAGGGGTAGGCCTGGGGCCAGAGAGTAGCAGGGCAATAAAGACAAATGAGGGTGGTTGCAGGGGACAGGCAGATGGGGTAGGGCCTGGAGTTTGGGCCCTGGGGTGAGGACATGCGTGAGTGGATGAGGAGGTTTTACTCCACAAAAGCCTTAGTCCTCCTACTTCTTTTTTCTTTTTCATTTCTTTTTGTTGTTGTTATTCAAGTACAGTTGTCTCCACTTTCCCACCACCACTTTCCTCCACCCCACCCACCCTCAATCCTTCCCCACTTTGGCTTTGTCCATAGGTCCTTTATACATGTTCCTTGATAACCCTTCCTCTTCTTTCCCCAATTATCCTCCTTCTCCCTCCTCCCCTCTAGTTACTGTCAGTTAGTTCTTTATTTCAATGTCTCTGGTTATATTTTGCTTGCTTGTTTGTTTGGTTGATTAGGTTCTACTTATAGGTGAGATCATATGGTATTTGTCCTTCACCCCGTACTTCTACATCCATGTCTGAGTCTTCAAGGCTGCACAGCACTCAGCCTTGAGGGGCTCAGCACTGGCTCAGGGCAGTTCGGAGGGCTCCTCTCTCCTACACCAGCCTATTTAGGAAGCATCAGTGTAAGCTGTCTAGCAGCCTTGGTCTGGACCTCCTAGCAAATGCCCTCAGGTGACAGTGAGCCAGAGCCTGGAGTTTGACCTTTGACTTCAGAAAACAACTCAAACTGGCTTGAGATGTTTAATGCAGCCAACTCACTGCTCAGCAGCCCAAGGGTTTCCCTGATGGTGCCCAGCTTCCCATGGCCCTGAGGCCCTAGAGAGAGGTATGAAGCTTGGGAAACACAAAGAAGCCTTCATGTTTCAATAGAACTTAGTTTAATTTTTTCACATTACAATCAAACATATTTAACTTAAAATAGGACCAACACTTTAAAAAAACAGAAGGGGAAACCCTAACCTACATCAGCCACTGTTAACATTTAAATACATTGCCTTCCAACACTTTTATTTCCTTAAAAGTGCTGAATTAGGGTTTGTCTTTTTACTTGTACCAGAGACCTGAGCATGGTCCTTCACCTGCAATAGACTCCTTGTCTGGGGGAGGAACGGACTCTAGATCATGATTTACTAGATGATCAGGGTTCTTTCCTTAACTCTGTGCCTCCATGTCTTGGTTATAACGAGACACTGGCAGTCCTGACTTCATAGGGTGGTCATAAAGATTAAATGTTTTTATATACGTAAAGTACTTTGAATAGTGTCTAGTGTATAGTAAACATGAAATAAATGCGGTGGCTGTATCATTGACAGCATTATTATTATTATTAGCTCTACCTTCCCTGTAGGAGTGAGGAGTAGGGACCAAGCCTGTCCATTCGCTGACCCCCACACTCCACCCCCAGCAGCTCTGGCTTCCCTGGGGGAAGTTTAAGCATTCAACTGGGGAACAAGTGGGCAGGGAAGTACCCAGAGAAAGGATGTCACTCTGGCAGGACAGAAAGCTCAGGGTCACCAATCCAGGCCTCTGTCTTTGCAGAGGTGAAAAGGGAAGGGGCATGGCTACCACCACCCAATTGAGTTCTTATCGCTTGTATAGCTCCATGCTGGTACTGAAGGGGCAAGCAGCTACTCCTTTTTCTCCTTGGCCCATGGAGGTATTCACCTAACACCTCACTCTTTTCCACTGAGCCCAGCCCAGTGGATTATTTCTAACACTGCAGTCCAGTGTTCCTACACTCTAAGAGAAAAGGGCAGGCTGACGAAATGGCACCTATTTGACAGCCCTCATATCCCTCATGTAGCCCTTCAAACTTTCTGTCTCAGACTATCAGAATATCAGAACTTCATATACACACACACACACACACACACACAAACACTAGAGATCCTCTAATAAGTCATTACCACAGATGCTATTTATTCAGCATTCATTATTCATGAAGCTCCTTGCTAAATGCTTTTATATGTATTATCTGATTTAACCTCACGACAAGACTATGAGGTAGGAATTATCAGTATCTCCATTTTACATTTTACAACTGTGGCTCAGAGAGAGTGAATCATCTGCCCAGGATTGATGTCCTGCTCTATCTGTCACCAGGTGACTGGAATTTAACTATAGAGAGATTGCCCTTCATTTTGGGAAAGCATCACTATGGACCTTGGAGTTTTCTATAGCTATGCTTCCCAGGGAAGCCTGATGCCACTGTTAACTTGAATGCTGATGACAAAAGTGTTTGTTTTGCTCATGTAAGCTCGGTTTATCTCTTACTTGCAATATTAAAGAGAAAAAAAAGACAAATAAGAAGAAACTGAAAACATAGGCCACATAGCCAGAAAGTCGTGGAGCTAGAACAAGAATGCAAGACTCCGACTCTCATGTTTTTCTAATATATCCTGCTCATCTTCTGTCCCCTTCCAGAAGCCAAGTCTCACACTTCCCTGGTAATCCCTGCACAACACCCAGTATAGCCCTGGACACACAGCAGGTGCTCACTCAATCCCTGATAGCAAATTGGCGTTAACTTTGTGAGTTAGCAGCTCTTACTGAAATGTAGACCCATCCTTAGCTACATAACTTGTTGTGGGTCATCTATGAATGAATGGAAGCATGATTATAAAGAAGAGCCTGGCCTAGCACCCTAATTCTGGAAAGCCAGTTCTCCATAGCCAGTCACAACCCCTGGGCCCTGTCAAGCCCACCCACTCTTTTCCTTTTTCCCTATCCCCAACCAGGAAAACAGCACATTTCTAACCCAAGATAGTGTCCGTTAAGAAGCTAATATTGTACAAAAGAATCCAAGGGAGACAGAGCTGATTGAATGTTTTGCAATACTGATGCCTTATTTCCTCTGGGCCCTGCCTGTTTTCTCTCTGACAGTGGCTGTCCTTGGACCACAGACCAGAGGCAAGCTTAGGCAGGCCTCCTCCAGCAGTGGCATGTCCAGGTGGTGGTAACTGTGCATTTTTCATTGAGTAAGTTAGTTAATGGGCATGTAAAATATATACAACTTGTCAGTCCGTTAGCTGCTGCCATCACCATGGAGCTCTTCTGCCTCAGGCTCAACTAAATTGCTCAACGTCTTGCTCTCTTCCTCCCTCTTCCTCCCCATGTTTTTCTTTATTTTTTTTCCTCAAAGTCTCTCTCCCCAACCTACTCCTCCCTCCTGTCCTGAACAGCTAAAGCAGGGGTCCCCAACTTCTGGGCTGTGGACTGGTTCTGGTCTGTGATCTGTTAGGAAAAGGACACAGAGCATGAGGTGAGCTTGAATGTAGTGAGCTTGAATATAATGAGCTTGAATCACCCCAAAACCATCTTCCCAAACTCCTGGCCCATGGAAAAATTGTCTTCCATGAAACCAGATCCTGGTGCCACAAAGGTTGGGGACCACTGAGCTAAAGGGTCCTGGAAACATTTTTAGTTATTTATTTTTAATAATTTTCCTGGGAAGCCAGTTCCAAAGAAGACTTAGCCATTAAGTTTCAAATGCTTCCTCCAAGTTAATGCTTTGTCCTCTGTACTGGCCCAGGAAACCAAGGTGCAAAGTGAATGGCAGCCCACAGAGAGCTTCAGCACAAGGAAGGAAAAGGCACATCACTTGTGAGCACCTGCCAGATGCCCTCTGGATACTTCTAGGTGGGAACTCAACAAGGATAGCTCAGAAATTACAGGAAGAGCCTTTCTCAATGAGAAGAGGGAATTTTAACCCTCAGCACTGCTCTACGATGGACTCCGTGTCATAAGAGTTTGTGCACTCCATATCGTTGGTGAAGGAACATCAGTATTAGGGATGGATAAAAGGGCTTGATGCTTGGGGCTGGCTTACATGACTTCTGAGTCCAAGAGTGAGGCTCACCATAGCTTCTCAAGATGGAGCCATCTAAGTTTTGCCAACATTCCCTCCCTCCTGCCCAGCATCTCCTGCTCCCCTGTGGCAGGTGTAAGGGACAACCTCTCCTGAGCTGGCCTGTGGGTGGACCATGAACAACTTCTTTCACAGGGTGCTGTGAGTGTGTCCACCAGTCCTCTGGTCATTGTGAGTTCATACGTTAAGTTCTATTTGCCCTGAAAGTAAGTTTACTTACCAACTGGGTTCTAGGAAGATCCTGTGAGAACCTCCTCCTCCCTTTCTCACATTGGACTTCAGTCTCTTATCACTTCTCTCTCCTCCCAACTTCCACACTTTTCCATTCCTCCTTTAAGGTTTCCAGTCTCTCTCCTCTCCAGACCCTCAGGTGGAGTCAGAAGGGTCATGCCTGATCCCATCTATCTAGGATTCAAAGGAGAATGTCCAAGTTCTGAACCCTTAATCCAGGATTCTTGGTGCCCATATCTTGTTCATTCCATCTCACCAGAGACTTAGCTTCTTGCTCTGCACACTGAGGACACAGATGAGGACAGGAGGGGGCAAAAAAAGCAAGGCAGGATCAGGAGAGAAAAAGGATAGAAGCAAAATGCAAGGCAAAGTAGGAGTGTGAATGGGGAGAGCCATAAGAACTCTGTGTTTAAGTGGTCTGATAATTAAATGAAACTTGTTTGGTGGGTGAGCCCACCTTTCATAACTCCTGCTGGTGCTAGAGCATATAAAAACCTGAATGGCAAATATTTACTTGGAATTAACACAGAGCAGGTCCCATCAAGCAACCATGGGGCTGTTTCTAGAGTCTTACTTTAATATCTTATGTGGCATGCGGGCCCAGGCATGCACTAGATCTGGTGCAATATATGTAACAAATATAATGGTGTGCTTTATTTCCTCCCTCAGCAGAACTCTTAATTATGTGTCTCACAAATGCACAGAAGAAAATGGATTAGTGTTGGCAGCTGTTTGCTACTGGAGTGCACTGTCCCCAGAAGTCTTTGCAAGGGGACTGATTGTGAGCTGGCCCCCACAGCCTGAACCAAGGAGCTGGCAAGAATCTGGCAAGGGCACAGGTGAGAGGCTATTGAAAGATCTCAAGCGTTAGCCAAGAGATGTCTGCTCCTTGGCAACCCAATGGGAGAGGTGAGACATGAGATAAGGGGTGAGTGGTGGTGGGGGCCAGGCCAGTCTGTGGTTAGATAGGCTGAGGCAGGCTCTTTGAAAGCCTTCTCAGCTAAGGTCATGTTGCCTAGTCCTGCTACACAGAGCTATGCCCGAAACCCGCATCTGCGCTAAATACCAGTACAATAAGAAGGATAACTCACTTCTGCCTTCTTAAATTCTGCGTTCTGGCAAATTGCAGGAACCCATGTGTCAGTTTAGCTGTCACCTAGCAGGATCTATGGGAGAAGGAACTGGGACCTCTTCCAAGTGAGGAAAGTTCAAAGCTTGGGCTTTAACTGGGAGAAACATACCAATAGAGAGCAGTAGACAGTACTAGGTATAAGGGCAAAAACCTGAAATAATGGTACGGGAGCTGTGCAGAAGAAAAGCATCCCCCAGATTGGCAGAGTGTTAAAATGATGTGAGCTGGACACTGGCTGATCAGGTTCAGAAGGACCGCTGAGACCACTGTTCTGTGTGTGAGTGCATGGGTATGTGTTGAGGACTCTCTGCCTAGGATATAAAAGTCCTTCTCTGCTACACTTTTGCACTGCCATCTTGAGCAGAATATCAAGCAAGCTAGATACAGTGAGATTTAGTACCCAAGACCTGGGTTTGAGTCCCATTCTACCGCTCACTAGCAACTGTTGTCACCTTCTGGACCTAGTTTCTTCATCTGGTTTAACATGTGAAAAACTGGCATAGATGTCCTGAACTCAATAATAACATTTGAATCAGGATGTGTTGAGTGTCCATTTTACTTATTATGAATTTCTTCTAGGATTGTAGGACAGGTATTAATTGAAATCTGTGAAACTGCTTTGTGAACTGGAAAGCACAATAATAGTACTAGCAATTCATTTATTGAATATTGATTATATACCTAGCACTATTCTAAATTATTTACATGTGTTATCACACTCAGTACTCACAATAATTTTATGATACAGATCCTATTAGTATCCTGATTATTCAGATGAGGACATTAGGGCACAGAGAAATTACTTAAATCCCAAAACGTTGCACAACTAGAAAGTGAGTGAAGCCAGAATTCAAAGCCCGGAGTTTAATTCTGTCAGTGATACAAGTGTTATCAGTTATTCTGATCTGCATATGAGACAGTTATCCAGAACTGGCTGGGCTCAGAAGAGAGCAGAAGGAAGCAGGTTCATGCACTATCCAACATCATAGGAAATTGGAAGCTAAGACAAAGGTTTGAACTCCCATCATGTAAGCAGCAGGACTAAGTGCATATGCTGAATTTAAAAGTCAGAGCAAGGCTACAGTGTAGGGTGAGGGCAGCAGTCTGGGAGCAGAAATGGAAGCTTTAAGGCAAGGACAATGAATCCTTGATGCACAGCAGTGCTGCCCCACCCACTTTCCAGATGGCAGTACACAGTGTTTCCCCAAAACATTCGTTCCTCTCCTTCCAATGAGACATCGTTATGAAGCACCTGCAATGCGCCAGGCGTTGGGTAATGGTGACAGAAGAGCATGGTCCCTGACCTTGTGTAGCTTGTAGTCTACTAAGAAAGGCTAATATTACCCAAGTAAATAATTGCAAGCATGATGAGTTCAAAGAAGAAAAGTTGGGGGTATATATTAGTCAGGGTAATGTTTACTGCTAAAACAAATAGACCTCCAAATTCAAAAAGTTTGTCTCAAATGCAAGAAGTTTGTTCCTCACTCACATGGCAGGACAAAAGTAATGTTCCTGGATGATGCAAACAACTCTCCTCTTCATTTCTTTCACAGACAGGCTAACAGCAACTCTGCCATCTATAACATGTATCCTCAGGGGCCCCCCTGGGGGTCACCATCACAGCCTAAGGAGAAAGAGCAAGCAGGAGGTGGGCTGGAAGGTTTTTGTGGACCAGGCTTGGGAGTAGCCCCCATTACTTCCACTCATATTCTAATGACTGGACCTTAGTCACATGCCACACCTAACTCCCAGGGAAGAGTGAAGCACCCAGGAGGCCATGGGTTTGGTAAAGAGCTAGCAGACTGTCACTGTGGGTTACTGAGAATATTTGCCCACCATGCTCCCTCTGCATGGCCCTCACCTGGCCCACTTTACCTCTTTCTATGCAGCAAACTCTGTGACTTTATGACCAATGGCATATAATACTCAATTTTAATGTTTTTCTCTTCTTGCACATATGATACCCCTCAGTCCTCATAAGCCCTATAAAAAAATGCCATTAATAACACAACTTGCATGAGTGGTGTCTTAGGAAAGGAGGAGGCCTTTGATTACTTGTGGACAAGTCTGGGAAGGTAGCAATCAAGGGGAGCTTCAGAATTGAATCAGGGACAGGAATTCAGAACCACAAGTAACCAGCAGAAGACTGGCCACACAGAGAGTCCTCAAAACTACTGGGGAGAGTGACTCTGGAGAGGTATGCAAAATGAAGATTCTGATTATTTTATTTAGAAATTAAGAAAAAGGTAGAGGGCTATTAATAAAATCTGTAGGAAACCCAGGGCAACTAATGAAGAACATATCACAAAGTGCTTAAATGTTCAGTAGATCATAACCTAGTATTTATTACTCTGTACCAGGTACTAGGCTGCACAACTGCTCCAGTTATGTAGGAACTGTTATGCCCAATTACAGATAAGAATATCACCTGAAAGAAAGTCTCGTAGCCCATAAACAGTTCCGTAATGGAGCTGGATTCAAATTCAGCCATCTTCTTAACTACTATAATACCTCCTACTTGAAAGAAAGAAACAGAAGAAGAGCAAGAAGACAGACTTGAATAAAAGCATGACATGGGAGTGGGCAAGCAAGACATGCAGTTGCAAAAAGAAAGCAAAGCTTCCAAAGGCTGGACTTCCAAGAGAAAGGGCTTAGGCCAAAGAGGGAGGGAGCCTGGTGATCCCATCTTCCCAGCCTCCCCAAAGGGAGGAGAAGCCTACTCACCAGACGGTGGCTGCTCCTCCCTGCTGGGGCAAAAGGAAGAGAACTCTTGGCAACACTTGAGTTTCTAAGCCTCAGGAGAGAAAAACAAGGGAGTTGGTGAGAGCAGCTCCCCAAGGTGCCTCTGGTGGGAGGCAGCACTTTCCAGCAGGGAGTGAAATCAGGTGGAAGTAAATCAAGACCAGATGGAGTTAGTGTTCCAGCAAGTGCATGTGGTTTTAGAAATGAAAGAGAAATGTGGATTGAGGCCAAATCCAGTCCTTAGGGTTCCACAAACCTGCAGCCCTTAAGGAATTTCTCAGACATAGGATGTTGGGGTTGGAAGGCATCTGAGAGATCATTCTGTCCAGGTTCATCTGCAATGAGGGAAACTGAGACCTGGATATAGTAGATGAGTAGAAGGGCTAGGACCACATCCCAGATTCCCCTGTATCATCACCAAGACTGAGAAGTCGTGTAGGTGGCAGGCACAGGGAGGGCCACCTTCTCACTCCTTCCCTCTGCACCGACTCTGCAGAGCGCTACCAACTAGGAGGTGCTAGAGCCTTGGGGGGCAGCTGCTGTGGTGCAGTAGATGGCCCCTCTTCCAGGGCCTCCAGGGCTTCATTAGCTGTGTGACTCTGCCAAGACACTTTGCATCTCTGCAACTCAGTTTCCTCACCTGTAAAATGATAGGGTAGGGCAAGAAAATTTTTGAGAAAATATTGCAGTGTTAGACCATTTCCTAAACATTCTCTCTTGTGCCTTCAAAGGCTACCATGTCAGTATAAAGGCCGAGAAGTTGGGTTAAGTCCACCAAAATTGCTGCAAGGGGTGAGCAGACCCCCCTTCTAAGACTGGGGAGAAGGGCCCCAGGGCAACAGAAGCCTACAAACCATAAATCTAAATATTTAAAAGGTAAAAATTAAAATAACAGACTGATAAATATGCTAACCCTCTTACCTTGATGATGACATCTTCACGATGACAAAGTCAAAATATAAGTGTAAGATCACACAGACTTTAAAAAACTAAAATATAAATTAAGCTATAACATTATATGAGTTTCAGGTATACAACATAATGATTTTTTTATCTGTGTATATATAGTGAAATGATCACTGTAAGTCTAGTTAACATCTGTCATCATACATAGTTACACATTTTTTTCTTGTGATGAGAACTTTTAAGATCTCTTAGCAACTTTCAAGTATGCGTTATAATATTCTTAACTATAGTCACAATGCCGTACATTACATCCCATGATATATTTATTTTATAACTGGAAATTTGTACATTTTGACTCCTCCCTTCACCCATTTCACCCACCCCGCCTAGCTTCTGGCAAACAACACCATGTTCTATGTATCTGTATGTTTGGCGCTTTCTTAAAATTTCACAAATAAGTGAGGTCATATGGTATTTGTCTTTCTCTATCTGACTTATTTCACTTAGCATAATGCCCTCAGGATCCATCCATGTTGTCACAAATGGCAGGATTTCCTTTTCAATTGCCAAATATTTACTGCATTTTCTTTATCTCTTTATCCATTGGTAGACACTTAGGTTGCTTCCATATCTTGACTACTGTAAATAATGCTGTGATGAGCATGGGGGTACAAATATCTTTTCCAGTTAGTGTTTTCATGATTTCTTTTAATCTGACTAGAAGTTGGCAAATATTAAAGACAAATTTAGTTATTATTGCACATGTTTGGGTGCTGACAATGTTTGGATTAGTAACAAAACAAAGATAAAAAAACTCAAAAACCTATTGTACATTTATTCCAAAATTATTTTTCTTGCCTTTAGTTAAATGGAATCCCTAATTATGTTGTTATAGTTGAGATGTTTACATAATTTGTGTTCTGTTGAGATCAATGCCAGTTGAGACATTTCTTGAGTCATTTTAGTTCTTAGGTAGTTTTTTCATTAATTTCAATTTGGGAAAAATTCTCTGCTGAGACCGGAGATATTGGAAATGACAATAAAATTCTTAAAGCCACACTTCTATGTGTTCAGAAATGAACATTAAGTTTTACATCTTTTCAAATATTATAATGTGGTCACATATGACAAATTATTGCTTTAAAAAGCATTATAAATCAGTTTATTTTCACCAGTGTTTCTCATAGAAATATCTAGGCCCATAGAGTAATGCAGAGAATCTGTATCACACTTTATGCATGTTCTATCTAAACCTACATATGTACAATTTTAAGAGAGATACAAGCTCAATATTGCAAAATGTTGCTAAGTTTTTACATGCAACTATTGCAGATACCACACTAATTAGTTAATACTTCCCAAATTTGAATTTGAGCACAAAGAAAACAAAAAAAAATGGATGCTCAGCACCATGGATACTTCATTATGAAACAATCTATTGCACCGTGCTGTCTGAGAAGGATTTGACAAGTTAATTAATTGGTCGTATACCTAAGCACTTCCACTGCTTAAATCCCAGTTCCCCCACCGCCCACCCCAAAGTACTGTGGTTGACGTGGGCAATAGCACAATCCATAGCCTTCATGGTGTTCTCACTCAGTGGCCTTTTGTCTCAAGAGCATAGGGCAAGAGAGGAAAAGCATTTCCTTGCGGCCAGGGTGGCATCAGTAATGAGAGTGGATGTTTAGAGTTACGGGTCACTCCATGTGATCACTGGGTCCTGGAGCCCAGTAACAGAGGCTCTCATGTGTTCTTTAATACATTTATTAGTGTAGGTGGTTTAAGGGCGCAAGTGGGGCCTTCTAAAGTGCAAGACCAGGTAAAGACCTCCCTTGCCCAGAGGAGGGTGTTACTGAAAACTGTGAGCTGAAAGGATGAGGCTGCCAGGCCATCTGACCCTGTCCAGGGGCAAGAAGTTCAAATCATTTCCAGGTCCTTTCTAAGAGCATATGATAGATGGAGAAGCCTCCTATGCTCCTGCCCCCTCACTTACCTACCATCTACCAGATGCTCACATTTCCCTAGCATGTGCTCGCACCCCTCTATAACTTTGTTCTGCTCAGTACCTCTTTCTCCTCATTTCTTTCTTTAACTGACTTATTAAACAGTTTATACTCACAGGAGTATAAATATATGTGACTTTTTTTTTTCTAGCCACACATTCCATCATGTTCTCTGGAATTTCTCATTAACAAACACCCTAATTTTCTGGTCACTTTCTTGGGTCTGGATCCTCTGGTTCCGGGGACAGGGGCAGGGGGTTAGGAGAGGCTGCTGGAGTCATTCCGGGTAACTGGCAGCCTCACCACAGGGGAATGCATCTGTCTCTAATGGCTCAGATGACTCCATCTCCTGCCAGTAGCTCTGTTTATGTGCAGGTATACACCATTGCCTTGAATTGGTGTTGGCTTTCCCTACACCATTGGTGAGAGTATCATGTCAGGAAGGGCCAGCCAAGGCTACCTGAAGCTCTGCCGGTGCTCCACCCTCTGACCTTTCGCTGGGAGGGCTATCTCTTCACATGATAGACAGCCCCACAGGAACTGTCCCCCGCTATACCTTGTTCTTTCACATCCAAGAGAGAGCTGGAGAGAACTAGGGTGGAGGCAGACTCCCCCAACTCCTTCCCAGACTTGCTGCACCACAGTGCTTTCTGATCTGGGCCCCAGCTGTTCCAACAGCCACCCTGCTCCTCATTTGCCTTCTGGCCCACCCCCACTTCAGAAATCTCCAGGAAGAAAGGAAGCAGAGGTCACAAGTCCAACTTTCCCAAGAACCCTCTCACTGAAGAGTCTCCTTTGGCCTGGGAGTGAGATGGCAATCTTTCTTCCTATAAACACTCTCAATATCCCATAGTACCTCCCTTATCTGGCTTTGGGGAGGGAGAGAGCATGTCACAATAGTTGCCACTGAACCAGTGGCTTCCCTACTTTCTTTTATCAAAGGCTCAGACTTTGGATACCAGGTGTGGTGAGGAGGCTGTGAGAGAGTCAGATGTGCCTCTTGATAAGGCCTGTTGAAGCGCAGTTGTTGGTGTCTCTCCTTAGGATGTGGTTCTTTTGCCATTTCTTTGTACCCAACTATTGATCCCATTGCCAATTCAGCCTCCATACTTGCCTGATGGAGGACCTTGAGGGTCAATTAGGGTTCATCCCTCTGCGGAGTCTGCCTTAGCCCCTGAGGAACTAGTCTCTCCTCTGGGCTCCCATAGTGCTTTAGATTAATTTTTGGTCCATTGTTGTGTCCTCAGCCATTTGGAACATTTTGTTGGAATGGCCGTGAGTACTTAAGGGACAGAGAACGGACTTAGGTATCTCTGTACCCTCGGACCTACCACTGGGTCAGGTAACTCACAGGGCCACACTAAGAGCTGTTGAAGAAGGGAAGAAAATGAATTAACTTAATTAAAAGTCATGAATGAGTCAGTTATTGAGTAAAGAAAGTAACTGGCAACTGAGTGAAAGACTGAATGAACAAACCCAGCACTTTACTGCCTACCTCCCCTGTTCTCTAGCCTCCCGGGGAGCTCTCAGGAAGCTCATTTGCCAACGGCCCTTAGCTCATCAGTTTCCAGGAGAACAGGCTGCCCAGCCCATGGTAATGGAACTGTTAGCTCAGGAGGCAACAGCCTCACCGTGTAAAATCACTGTCTATTCTAGTCAAATTAACTAGGTAATACTCTGCATTAGTGTAAAATTCTCCATCAAACCATGAAAACTGGCATTTAAAACATTCAAGGCCTGAGAAGGGGAGGAGAGGGCAGAGAAAGCAAGGGAGAATCAGTGCTTTTTCCTGGCAAGTGATGCCTGCAAAGTGTGCCACCCACCACAAGCAAGGAGGAGTCCCACCTGGGATTGCTCAAAGCCCATGACTGATGCTTCTGGCCAGGCCTCCTCTCCCTCAGCACCCCCGTTTCCTCGCAGAGTCTTCCTTTTCTTGGGTCACTTTCCCTACGCTGGGTCACTCCTGTAGGGGCTCACTTGGATGATGCTGAGATTGTCAGACAGACAGAGGGAAGAACAAGATGAAATCTCCCTAGGACAAGTGTGTCATGTCATTTCCTGATCCCTTGTTCTCTATTAGGTGGCCATCCCTGCACCAATTGCAGAGCATCCTTCATTCTTGGAACCCCAAAGGTCCTGCACCAGACTCCCAGCAGTGCTTAGGGGTCCCCCTAGTGGCCCCATAATTGAACTGAACAAAAGAGCATGCTTGCCTGAATCTGGCTGGATATTAAGATAAGCATCTTTTCTTTACTTTCTTTTTTAAGATTTTATTTATTTGTTTGTTTGTTTATAGAGAGAGAGGAAGGGAAGGAGAAAAAGGGGGGAGAAACATCCTGTACACACCCCAACCAGGGACCGAATCTACAACCCAGGCTTGTGCCCTGACTAGAATCAAACTGGTGACCTTTTGTTTTGGGGGACAATGCCCAACCAACTGTTCCACACCAGTCAGGACTAAGGTGAGCATCTTTTCTTATAATAATATTTATTGGACCCCTCTCACAGCCAGGTGCTAGGTAGTGAAGGAGAGAGATTTTTGTGGGGCACCAGGCCTGGATGAGAGGTAGCCCGTAAGCCTAGGAGATGGGACTGTATGCCGTTTACCTTTCTGGCACCCTCAATGGCACCCAGTTGGTGCTTGGCAAATGCTGCAGTAGATACTTGCATTCGGGAATGAAAAGTGAAGTAACAGAGCCAGTGATACAAGGTTCCTCTACATATACCCATCAGTCTGGCAGCCACCCATCTCAGCCCCTCGGGGCTTGGTCCTGGAGCCCCCCACAGAAGGGGGAGAAAAAGAGGCAGCTTCCCAGGGGATTGTTCCATGCTGAGGTGGCACACTGGCTGCTATGCCCAAGGGAAACCAGCTCCCTGCATAAATGCACAGATAGACAGATCTTATTAAGCATACAACATTCGGGGGCCTCATTGGGAAAAGTCATTGATTTTAAATGGCTGTTTGCCATTGACAAGCCACAGCACCAAGGCAGACAGCACTGGGTTATCCAGCTTGCATTCCCCAACTCCCCCCTTCTCCTGCGTGGGCACGCAGGCACACCCCAAGGTCCCTCTGCTCTAGCCCTTTGCCCAAGCTGATACTGCATTCCAGGCAGCAGACTCACTTGGCAGAGTCCAGATGCCAGCACGTCCCTCCCTGTCCCTTGGGGATCTCGGGCCCAGCTGCAGCAGCCAGGCAGCCTGGGGATCCTGCAGTCTCCAGCAGCCCCCACCCCCAGAGCCCATCAGCACAACTCCTCATCTCCCTGTACCATCTCCCACCCCATCCTCCTTTACTGCTTGTGCCTGTGTAGGCAGGAGGCAAAGCAATGCGAATACATTAACATTTCCTTAATTCTATCTGCGCCTCCAAAACTCTGAGTCACAACTGGGTGGGTTTTTGTGCCTGGTGAACTGTCAGCCTCATTCAGAAATGCCATTTTCTACTTGTTCCTGGATCATCAAGGGGACAAGGGGCAGGGCCCATGGGCTGGGAGGTGGCATACTCGACCCTGACTTGTCCTTGACTGATGACAAGATCCAGGGCCCAGGCAGTTCCTAAGAGGAGAAGCCACACAGAGTTCTACTAAGAACCCTAATGATAATACTTTGTCTTTGTATAGCAATTTTTACATTTTATAAAGTGCACCCATGTACATAATTTTATCATTCATATACCCATTCTGCATATGTGGAAACTGAGGCAGAGTGACTTGAGATGCGTGGTCTGGATATCATACAGTAAATAATGATAGAGTCAAGACTAATCCCCTTATCTTCTGGCTCCACGTTCAGCTGTACCACCTTGCAACTGCTGGAAAAACTCCAGGCAACGTCACTGTTCCCCTGGAACTGGCAAGTTAAGGTTTGACCTTGCAGCAGCAGTCACACATGGGAGACCTCCAACATGCTTTTTTGGCCAGAAGTGTTTTGGAAGAAGTTGATCTGGATGTCTTAGGCAGAGAGCATATTTTCCAGTTGCCCACGTTTCTAACCCTACTGTGTTACACTGAGCTGTTCACATGTGTGTGCTCCTTCCCTGGCTCTAGAATTTGCCTTTCACATGAAGTCTCTGCCCTCTAAGGACAGTTCAGCATTTACACAGAGAAGATGTAACCTCTGGGATGTTAGCCCTGTATGCTCAGGAATGGCTCACTCACTCTTTAAACATATTAAATTCTATGTACAATGCAGCCTGTTTGGCACTGGTGGATACAAATATGAATGTGGCCCTTCCTCTCTCACAATGTAGTCACTTACGGAAACAGACACAATAATTATGTCATAAGCCAATGATATGGGCACAAAGATGCCATAGAATCATGGCAGCCTAGGGGGGTGAGGAGGAGAGGGAAGAGGACCATTCAGCGAGTGAGCAGTGCTGAAAGGGAAGGTGAGAGGCACTAAAACAAAACTTGACTTTCTCCTCTGCATCCTCTCTCTCTGCCACCCAGAACTCCAGACTGGCCTAAGACCCTGCTCCAGTCACTCCTTGCCTGAATATGCCTGAGCTCCTGATGTTAAGACTCAGTGCCTTGCACGGCCAGCTCACGCATTTGACCACAGTGGCTGTGCTCAGTTGAGTGCCCTTTCTGCCTTAGCATCAGGGAAACACAGAGAGAAGCTGCCAGATTCTGTCATAAGTCAGTTCTGCATGAACACAATGGATGCTGGGAGTTTGTCAGCAAGGGTTGGTGGGAAAGAAGGGTCTGAGCCTAGGTGTAGCCAGGATGATGGAAACTCATGCGTTTGGTTGGATTTCAGTAATGGAAGGGAGCAGGAAAAACTCAGGGCTATCTGGAGCCTGCACTGATGTCTGGGGCCCTGCCTCCATGGGTGGAATTTCCTACCATGGGGGTTGTTCTAAAGAAGCATCTCATCTCATAGATCTCTATCGGTTGAGAGAGTTGAGAGATATTTCAGAAGTAGTACATTCAAAATAATAAAATATTAAAACTTGTAAGTAAATTATATGATTAAATCCAAGTGGGTCAAGTTTATCCATAGACTAATATTTATTTGTTGGCCATGATCCTCTGGGATCTATGACTGGGTGCCCTATCTTGATGTGTTTCCAAGCCCAGAACAGGCTGCATGACTGGTATCAGCAAACTTGTGGCTATTTAAAGCGCACTGACCCCTGGGGGTTCAGTAACTTCATGCTAGTGCCCAATAACAGCCTAGAATTCCTGTACTGGCTGTGCAGGAATGTTAGGTTGTCTTAGACACAGCAATAGGATATTTGAGAGTTTATAAAGCTGGAAGGAAATTTAGGGGTCCTCTGGTCCCAACTGGCTTTATAGGTGTAGAGGTTGAAACTCAGACATGAAGCGAAATTCTTCCCAGATTGTATCAGTTATTGCTGCTTAACAAAACACCCCAAAAACTAGTGCCTAAAAGCAACAGCCATTTATTTAGCTTGCAATTCTGGAAACTTAGGCTGGATTCAATTGGTATCCCTCATGCAATCTGGGACCACTGACAGATCACCTAGTCAGCTCTGTTTCTGGGAGATGACTGTCAACTGGGCAATGGTGACAACTGGGTCACATATCTTTTACCCTCTCATGCAGCTGGCTGGTCTTGGTGGCAGCAGAGTTCCAAGAGCATGGACAGAGACATGGAAGCATTTTGAGAACTAGGCTTGGAATTGATAAGTCATCACTTTTGTCACATTCTACAGGCCTACGTAAGTCATAGGACAACCCAGATTCATGAAGGGCAGACATAGACTCTACTTCTTAATGAGAAGAGCTGCAATGTCAGATTGCAAGGGATGGGGACTCGGCAGAGTGAAGAATTGTGGCCACTTAGTATAATCTTGAGCTACAACTGGAACCACGTTGGGCAGATTGGGTGAGGAGGTACAGCACCCCTTTCTGACCCAGTCTGCCCAACTCTTACCTATTTTCCATTCTAGTCTCCTCCTCTATAATTCAGAAAAATCTTCTGTGTTACAAGTAAAAAAATAAATAAATTGCACCTGATTTGGATGTAACTTTGTTTCACAACCAAAGGGTTCTGGGTTCGAATGTCAGCTGGGGCACTTACCTAGGTTGCAGGTTTGATCTCAGGTCCAGGCACATATGGGAGGCAACCAATTGCCTCACATCAAGGTTTCTCTCTCTCCTTCTTTCTCTCTCTTCCCCTCTGCCTTCCTCTCTCTCTAAAAACAGTGAAAAAAATGTACTTAGATGAGGATAAAAAAAAATCCAGCATAAGAGAGTGGGTCAAGCTTTTTGGCATCCTTGGCATAGGTGAGGAGAAACAGTAGGGGCACAGTTTCTGTGCAACTATACCAGTATCCCCACAACATGTTCCTCATGCCTAACTCCCACCCTCTCCAGGACAGAGGCCAGAAGTCCTCCTCCCTCAACCCCCAGCAAAGTCTCAGATCTCAGATCCCATTTTATTGCAACTCTCCCACATTTCTGTAAGCTCTCTACCATTCCACAGTACTGGAGGAGGAGATGGCAGCCAATTTTCCAGCACCGAACAAGCTGGCCCCTGGAGTCACTTCAGAAACACCACCAATGTGTTATGCCAACTTCTTTTCTGGGGGAGAACAAAAGCTATTTTTCTCTCTCTTTTTCCCCTGATGGAGAAAACTAAGACCCCTTTTTGAATCCAACTTTCTCTTCTCTTGCATAAAAAAAAATTAAAAAACAAATCTGTCAAAATTCCCACCCTGCTTTCCTAGTTACATTTTTTAAATCACTTGGCTCCATGTGGGGGAGTCTTCTATTAATAGGTATACCAGGAGGCTTAGCAACTCAGGCAGAAGAGTACCTAGGAGAAGGCTGGAGAGGGCTGACGCCGGAACAGTGAGCAGGAATCAAACCGGGCTTAATTAGGAAAACACGACTTTCCTATTAACGTTCCTGTCCATGTGATGCCTCCACTAAAAAAAAAAAAAAAAAAAAAAAAAAAAAAATGCCAAGAAGCTTATTTGTTTTGCAATTACGGATGAAATAAAAAATTACTTGGTCTAATTAGACCTCTTTTACTAAAAGAAGCGTGTAAAATAACCTCAGTTTCATTAGCAACTCAAAATATACTACTCTGTGTGCTACATATGTTTAAGTGAAATGTGGAGGGTCAATTTGCTATGTAAATTTCCACAAATTTGGCTAAACTAAAACGATTAACCTAATGTGTATACAAATTAACTTAATTGATAACGACTTTCCTTCAGTAACTTTAAAAGGGGGGAAATATATTCCAATTCTAACAATCCTCCAAAGTGTTTTGTCACCCAATAACAAAATGATATCCTGACAAATTAAAGAGAATATAATGAAATCAGATTAATTAATGCCAAGACCAATTAACACATGCAAAAAACCAAATCTCTCTAATAGACAAATCCAGCAATAATCTGAATGAGAGTTTTGAACTTCCCCTATTTGTCAGTTTGTGTGTGTGTGTGTGTGTGTGTGTGTGTGTTTAGTTACTTTTCAAATGTTATTCCCTTTTGTTTAGGTTATAGAATGTAAGAGTTGGAAAGGACTGCACAATCTGAAACCTCTACTTTAACTGATTTGGAAACTTAGCCTCAAAGAGGAGAATTTATTTGTACAAGGTAGCACGGGCACACTATAGCACCTTGCCTGCCAGCAACACCCTCAGATGTGTAATAGCATTCCATTGTCTCTGCCTCAGAAGGTTCTGCTCAGCAGAAAAGCACTCAGACAAACATTTTTCCCAGAAGACAGTTGGTTTCCACGGCCTAGAGTCAGGGAAAGCATTCTAGAAGGTACTTTCAGCTCTGGGACTTCCTGATCCTATCGTCCACATTGGAATGTTTACTGTATTAGAATGCAATCTACATTAGAATATCCCTATATATTTAAGAATTGAGGGGATTTTCACCTTCAGTTTCTTTTCCTTGACTCAGTTCACCTTTTTCACACCAAAAGGAATCATTGAAGCAAGCTGCAGAGTGAACCCCGGTCTGCACTGGGCTTGCCTCGAACCCCTATGCAGTTAACAGTGAATTCTCCAGGCTGATCATTTGAAAGTTTCGGCCTATCTATCTCCTTTCCTGCTTCCCTTAGCTATGGACTTTGAGCTTAACGGGCACAGCTCCAGTGTGGGTTTGTATTTTTTAATTTATTTTTTCTTGTTATTCCAGATGTTTGTGGCTAAAAGATTGAAGTCTGAATTGCTTCCAGTGGGCCCCTCAGACGATGGCATAGTGTAAGGGAAGGCAGCTCTGAATAGAGCTGAGGCACCAGGAAGCAGTCAAACCCCAATCAAGCAGTAGAGGCAGCAGGAGCAGCACAAAGAGTCCAGAGGGCTCATACTGTGGACTCCAGCCTGGGGGTTCCCACTGTGGTCAACTCCCAGCCTTGGAGTTCAGTTCCTGTCTGGACTTAGGCAGGGCTGTTGCATGGCATGACAGAAGAATAGGGGCAAAAGGACAGACACCAGCTGGGAGTCAATAGACCCATCAGCAGGCTGCTGACCTTGGCCAAGCCATTTCCCCTCTCTGGCTGTCAGTTTCCTCCTCTGTAAAACAAGGGAATGGGGATACAAATTAATCAGCTCTGACTCTGGGTACAGTTTTAGTCTCAGGAATTGAGAGGATTCATGAATATATATGCTTAGAATAGTGCCCGGCATATAGTAAGTGATCAATAAATATTATGTTAATTTTATTTAACTAGTGGTCCTTCACCCCTGCTTGGGCACTCTATTGGCATGAGTTGCTACACCAGTGGTGTGCTGGTAAATGGTTTATAACCAGCAGGTGGTGGGGTGGGGCTCTGTTCTGCAGGGTTTGCCAATTACCTCTGTGTAAATAATCCCACTGTGGCTGACTTCAAGACATGAACATGATGCAAAACAGCTCATAAAATTCCTAAAAATTTAGCAATTAGTATTTGCAAGCAAGTATGAGACAGCTTCAGAGCACCACTGAAATATACAGTAATACCTTCCATTTTCATTCTATTTAAACAAATATCTGATTGTTGCCTGTCTTACACATGTAGAGACTGTTAATTAACTATAAAGTACTTGTGGCTATCCTCCCACATGGAGCTCTTTGGGGCCACCACAAGTTTCTTCCCATCCACCCACTCCCACCTCCTTCCCTCAACCCTCCAAGCAGAGCAGTCTGTGTGTACTTTGGAAACATGAACTCACATTATCATTAATCTAAGCCAAGCATCATTGAGAAAGTAAGTCTGCTGAAAAGAAACAGTTATTCACTTTTAAATTTTGATGATGTATATATTAATCACTGTTGGAGGTTATTCATGCCATGTATTCTTGGGTGAATATCATTGTCCCCATTCCCCTGTCCCCTGCCTTTGACCCCAGCCTCAGTTCTGACGGTCATGGCCTATCTTGTTGGGAAGACTTCACCTAGATCCTGAACTTGACATTCCTCTTGCTCCCAGGAAGTTGGTTATTTACTAATAAAAACAGAGAATTAAAAGAAGAAAAATAAAAACTCCTTTCCCAATGGGGGCCACAAGAGTCTCCCAAAGTCATAAAGACAACTACTGGTAGGCCTATATGAAACGCCGCACGTGACCCCTGTCTTCTGCTGGCAATAGAGGCACACAGCAAATTAATGACAAGGGAGGCCCATCCACTCTGCCTGTAATTAGAGGGGCCTACAACATACTTCTTTTCAAACTTCATGTGGAAGGATACATTCTGGTTCCAGGTGACCCTGCCTCCCAGCCCATCTAGACCTGGGCTCCTCCTTCGGCAACTGGGCACAGGACCTGGGTCTGCAGCTGTGAAGCAGGGACAGGGCAGCAGCTTCCTGCCAAGGCTGCCTCCCCTCAAGGCCCTTACAGCCTGTTTAAGAGAGGTAGGCAGGATGTAATGATTCAGAGAAGACCATAAGCTTCTCAAACTGGCAGAGGTGCTTTTCTTTCCCACTTCATCTTCACCACTTGCCGTTATGTGTTCTATCAATACATTCTAGCCTCATTAAAGAGATTCTGTCTGAAGTTCATTATCCACTTTAAGGCCTCCATACTTTGCCTGTACTGTTCCCTCTGCCTGGAATGTATTCATCCCTACAAGGCCTCAGTTTACAGAGGCATGGCGCAAACAACATGTCCTCCATGAAGCCTTCCCTGCCAAGTCTCAGGCAGATTAACTCTCTCTCCTCTCCCTGCACACCTTTATGCAAAATTTTTATTTTCAGCTTGTCGCATCAATTATAAATACCTTTCTTGAAATGTTTTTCCTTGTCCCAGATTGTGACTTTGAGACATTTATCATCCCACCCCAATCCCAGCTTCTAGCACCATGCACTCACCCAAATAAGTGCTTAGTAACGGTTAGTTGGGAGAGTAAAGTACAAAAAAATTATAGTACCCGCCAAGTCTATGATGTATTTGGAGGAAGGGGGAAGAGCTGTATGTAGCTCCTCAGCCAAGTTCAGATTGCAGGGAGGGTAGCTGGAATTGCATGCCTGGCCCCTGCACTTGGCAGAGGCAGTCCCCATCCCTTCCCCCATGCTATTGGTGCTGAGGTTCGTCCTCTCCTCTTGGGACCCTGTTTTTTTCCTATCAGCACCTCAATTCTGGCTCTGCATTGAGGAGAGGGAAACACGAAAGGGTCAGGGAGAATCCCAGCATCTCAGGACAATCATCTATGACACTCAGCTCAGCTCCCAAGGGCAGAGTCAGGTACGCAAGCTAGCGCTGGCCTAGGGGCTCTCTGCTGAGAATAAATCTGCTGGAAGTAAGACCTATTGTTGGTTAGAAATAAAAGTTAAGGTGGTGCTGATGCAGTGTTTTCCTGAGGCCAGTGCGTGGGCAGCCAGAACCTTCTTCCCAAGGGCACTGGTGCACAAGCAACAACAAAGAATCATGGGAAAGATGAGAGAATTTGCAGGCCAGTGCTTGGGGCCTGAACCTGAGTGCCACTTGAAGTAAGGGGAAAGGAGAGAAGGGTTATATCACATATCAGGTGCCCAGGGGAGCATTTTCACCAGGGCCAGCACTGCCTTCTTTGAAAACCTTGCTGGCAAAGCTTGTCCCAATCCTCCTGCAGCAAATCAGAGAAAGGCCTTTCAGTCATGCAACAAATATTTATTTGTTGAGTGTCTGCCATGTGCCAGGCACTGCTCCAGATACTAGAGATGCCGTGGTAAACAAAATAGACCCAAACCTCATGGAACTTATAGTCCAGGAGTGGGTTTGGGGAGGGGCAGATGCACAATTAATTAATGACAACTGCAGAAGAGTGTATCATGGGGTTCTGTTCTAATCCCAGCCATCAGGGAAGGCTACTCTGAGCCAGTCACATTTACACTGAGACCAATAAGGTAGGTGGCAGTTAGCCCAGTAAGAGCAAAAAGAATGTTTAGGGGAGAGAGAGCCACCAATAGAAAAGGCTCTGAGGCGATAAGGAGCACTGAGGGGACCCATTGGGGCTACAAGGTGGGCTGGAGGGGAGGCTGTTGTGCGCTGAAAACTGGTGGCTGTCAGATCACTTGCAGACCATGTTGAGAATTTGGACTTTCCAAGGGGCCAGGTGGGGGCTGAAGGCTCATCCAATCACTCACCACTCCCCAAGCTTTACAACCTGGCATAGGGCTGTATCCCTCATGAGAAGGCATCTTTTTCAGCTTTACAAAGGCATCATCTGCTGGCCAAGCCCACAGAACCATGCCCTCCCAGAGAGAGTACTGCTTCTAATTCTCACAAAGGCCCCTCTTGGCACCCGATGACCATGTTAGACCAGACATCTCTGAGGCCTCTTCAGGACTAGAAGTGGGCAATTGTATCACAGCAGGGTGGGGTGGGGGTGACGAATGGACCCAAAGCCAGAATAGCCCTCATTATCTTTGGAGCTCTATCTGGACCACCAATCAGCCCCCGCCAGGAATAGTTTCCACACCTTTCCTGAGCTTGCCAAGGGAGGGAGTTGACAGGGGGCCTCCTGATCGGAGCATGACCGGCCGTGGCTGCTGCAGGCAGGGCCACCCTGAGCAGACAGCCTCTGTGGGGCAGGTCTTGCTGGCTTTCCGTTCCACGCTGTCCCTTCTTTCAGAGTACTGCCCAGGAAGAAAAGCCCCCAGGGAAGAGGCATCCTTTGCACAAAAAGTCTGTCATTGCCTGAGGCCTGCAGCTCACCTGGAATCTATCCTCAGCTGGCTGGCTGTTGCGTTCCCTGTGCTGAGAGGAATGAGGGCACCCTGTCAGATTCCATCCATCAGGTGTCATGGAGGCACTAGACACCAGTGACCCAGGGCTCTGTCTCCAGCCCCAGTGACTAGAGAAGAAAGGTGGCATCTTCTCTTCCCCTGCTATGTGCTCCTGCAGTGCCCACAGCCTGGTGCCAACATCCTGCCCCATCCCTAGTGCACTCCTAGCAACACATTCACAAGCTCCAACTTCCAACCCCACATTGGCCACTAAGCATTATTAAAACTGACTCTTGGATTTAGTTGCTGGCACCACAATAATAATAATAGTTTCCTTTTTTGACTACCATTGTGGGCCTTGTAGCAGGTGTGCAAAGCTGGAGATGCATTCATGAGGAAACAGACACAGCCTCACCCTGGAGATGTTGTTTTAGAGTGAGGTAACATTTGGCAACTATGTAACATGTTGAATCTCAGCTTCCTCCTCTGTTAAAAAAAAAAAAAGGTAGCAATCATTGCAAGGAATTGTGGGGATGAATACATGAAATAATATGGAAATAACTTAATACAGAGTCTGGTGCACAGTAAATCCTCAATCAATGTTAGCTATTACTATTAGCTACTATTTGAGGGGCATCCCTGGTGTGCCGGGAACTGTGCTATAGAGTCTGCAAACACACCATTCATCCCCCACCACAACTGGAAGAGGTGTGTGTTATTATCCCCATTTTACTCAGGTAGCTTAGAATTTAATCCCAGGTCTCTGTGACACCGAACCACTACACTGTGCCGCCCATTAGGTCTGGGACCCCAGGTGCTCCATCTGCTTTCTGGGGCAATATTTTTTCACTCAAGTTCCCTCAGTAGCTCCGCAGAGAGGCCTCAGGAGTGGGAAAGGAAAGGCCAATGAACCTCGGCTCCTCAATCAGTGTCTAGGGCAGAGCCCAGGGTGGCCATGAAAAGTTTTGCATCAAACTGGGATGCTCACCTTGTCTATATTGAAACAAAGGAAGAGGCTATGGAAAGTCCAGAAATGGAAAGAAACGGATTAAAAGTCAGAAGTTTTGGTCCACCACTCATTACCTGAGTGACCTTGAGCAACACCTGAAACATCTCTAATACTCACTTTCCCGTCTGTAAAATGGACTAACATGATAAATGCCTTCTCAGAGATGCTCCTGAGGATGAGATCAGATAGAGCTTGCAAAAGGGAGCTTCCTCTACCATAAAGTGATATTTAATTAGAAGGAATTTCCATTGCTTAGAAAAAAACAAACTAAGTTGTAAGAGGACCTTGGTTTAACACAACACAGGAGTATCGAGTTCCTGTTCTACTGAAGACATATATTCAAATTCAAAGTTAAGTCCAAGAAAAGGAATGCAATATCTTACAGAGTGTTATGAGGCTCACAGACCAGGTTCAAGGTGGAGACAGAATTTCCTGGAAAGGTAGTTGCACTGAGCCTTCAAGAAGAAAATGAGAAAAATGTTGACAGTGGGGCGGGGGGTGTTCCAGTAGAATAGAGATTAATTAAAGGCATAGGCAGAGAAACCAGCAGCATTCAGATTCCAGGGTAGCTGGACTACAGTACACACACAGGAGGACATAGAGAGAGGCTATGAAACTGGAACCATTATTACCCCCACTTGACAGATGGAGAAACTGAGGCACAGAGCAGTAATAGAAATCACACATCAAGTAAACAGAATTGCAGTCAGTCAGGTGTCCAGCTCCAGTGCCCATGCTCTGAGTTATGCAAGGCCCAAACTCGGACTGTGGCTCTGGGAGGAAAACGAACAGGGGGTACTGCGGAGATCTGGCCGTTTTATGGCATAAGAAGATGAAGGAAGAGGAGTTGAGGGGATGAAAGAATTGAGAAACTCAGGTGAAAGAGCCCATTGATAAGAACTAGTAATCAAAAGTCTAGCTAAATGTTTCTGAGGACTTGTCTGGCCTTCAGGTCTAAGTCTCCTCCCAATGCACACTGGCAGCGCCCCAGCCTTGTAGGTTCCCAGGCCAGCAGAAGCAGCTTAGGGGTTAGGCAGACACCTGGTATCATTACTTTGATGGTCTGGTTAGCACCTCAGCCCTCAGATGCCACAGCACCCTGAGGCCCTGAATCATAAGGCTGCCCCCTTTATGGGGCATCTGACCAGATGCTCCCCGTATTCTTGACATTTAAGAAGGTAGCTTTCATGGAACTCCTGGTTTGTCTTTGCTTTGCAGATTGGAACAGGTGTAGCCCAGTGGTATCTCTGTGCACCTTACCCAGGGTAAGCCAGATTCTTTCCCCCAAGAGGAGGCAGCAACCGGGCCTTCTCATTCACTGGAGTGAGGGTACACAGACAAAGGGGCACAATGGGAAGAACCTGAGATTTGGAGGCAGACCAACAAAGATTTGACTCCTGGCTATGCCACTCACAAATTATGTGGCCTGGAGAAAATCCCTTAATCTCTGTGGGCCTTAGCTTCTTCATCTGTAAAATGGAAGCAAATAATACCTACCACAGAGAACAGAGAAGCGCAAGCGTCCAAACAACTTGGCTAAATGCCTATCCCAAAGGGCCCTCTGTAAATTTTTCTAACCGCTCTTCCAGACCAGTGTTTAGAAAACTCACTCAGTAGCATTTACTCTTTGTCCAGAGTGCGAGCCAAGATAAAAACAAGCAGCCCCAGGCTTTGCCCCCTGAGGCACAAATAAACAGAGAGGGCTCCCAGCTACCTCAGAAAATAACTTCATTGGCAGCTCCCAGAGAAGCCATTTGATGTGGATATGACCCTGGTCTGCAGTCTCATTGCTTATGAAGAAGCTGTGAAAGATTTATAGGGGAGATCCCTATGGGACAGAGCCAGAGGCAGTCAAGTTGGGGAGCAAGCAGTACCCTTGCCTGGGGACAGGCATCTGAGAGGTACAGTTACAGACACCTCCACGTTAACTGAGGCATGAACAGGGCCTCCATGCACACTGACTACAAGCTGCTTGGAACTCCCTGGAGAGGGAGGAAACAAACTCGTAGTGGGCTCTTACCATGTCCAAGGCCTCTTGCATATTTTGGCTTATTTGACTTTCACAGCAATTCCATGCAGGTAGATGAGGAAACTGAGGCCAGAGAGGTTAAATAACTTGTCTGGTGCCACACAGCATGACAAACTTCAAAAAAGGAAAGTGGCGTTTGAGTTGAGCCTTGAAAGATGGGTACAGACTGCACAGAGAGAAAGCTGTTCTGAGAGGAACCTGCCCTCTGAGTGGGGCTGTAACATGGGCAGGGAGCATAAGATGAGCAAAGTCGAGGAGGGGAGAACACATCAGGTGTCACCTAGGACAGGTGGCTTGCAGAGATCATGTGTCTCGAGGAACCTACACCTACTAGCCATTCTTGGGATCTAAGAAATTTGCTCAAGGTCACACAGTTACGGAGTGTTAGAGATTAGTTGAAATCTAACTCTTTTGACTTTTTTACTAAACCAAGGTGTGACCACTACACTACCTGAAGAAGTAAGATATCAGACCAGTGGAGAGGGCAAAGGAGAACTAGCAATCCAAAGTTCGGAGAAGAGACTGAGGGGTGAGATGATAAAACTTGTTACGAAAGCTAGAGACCCAATGTTCCCTTTTTCTTTCTTCCCCAGAGGATGGGAAGAGGGGAAATGTTGAAATTGTCCAGAACTGACCTTCTCTTAACTGCCCTAATTCTGTAGCCTGGTCTTCAGTGTGACCACACACCCATGGCTTTGCCCTTGCTCCATGGCTTCATCTTCTTAGTTCTCACAATGCCTTTTCTTGAAACAAAGTTCTCACTGTTCCCCAGGTCTCCAAGCCCTTTCTCCAGCTACTCGCCTTCACTGGTTAACCCTTCCTCCTCTTTCTTCATTTACAAAATGCAACTAATACAAACTACATCACAAGAGTGTCTTTGGATCCAATGAGATGAGTCATTCTTGGAGCCCATAGATATTTTCTGAGTGTATTGAACACGTGCTCCATGCCAGACACTGGGCTAAGCACTGGGGAGCCTAAGGGAAACAACACTGAGTACCTGTCCTTGTGGAGCGAGTAGTCTCAGCAGGGCGGGGGCCGGGGCACAGACCAGTACATAGTCCACTTGAGTGCACTGATAGTTCCACCAAGCAACAGGGGAATCAGGGAAGGCTTCCTGGAGAAAGTGACAGCAATGCTGAGGATAAAAAGAACATGGCAAAGAGCAAGAGGGTTCAAAGCAGAAGAGCAGCCTGCAAAAGCCTGCAGGCAGTGAAGATACAGTGTTTGAAGAAACTATCTACAGTTCAGTATGGATGAAGTATACTCACTGGGGGCAAGGGCTCAAGGGCAGCCAGAGATGAAGCTGAGGGTGAAGCAGAGGCTACGTATGAAAGGCCTTAACTTAAAAGTGTCCTTAACTTCCTCATGTACCATGGACCCCCTCACCAATGTGATGAAACCTTTGGATTCCTTCCCAGACTAATGTCTGTAAATGCATAAAATAAAATACATAGGATTACATAGGAAATAAATTATATTGCAGTGCAGTTATAAAAATATTTTTAAAAAACTCATTTGTGATATAGTAATATATGAGCTTTTTATTAATGCAGTAACTAGTAAGTTCTAGTGTCATATCTAATTACATAATTTTGAAGTTAGTGCTTGGAGAAAACAATATTTCAAGATAAGCATAATAACTTTAATATGATATAAAAATATCTGTGATTTTCATTGGTGACAAAGTCACAGGTCCTGCCAAAATTGCTATGGATTAGATGCTATGGATGGTGTCTGTATTCTTAATTAAATAAAATTCTAAGCTTCAGTTAGAGGTTAGTGACATTAAAGACTTTTCTTTCCTCCTCCATGTTTATGATCCCCTGCTTTAAAGACTTGTTGAGGACCGTTTCCTGGATCTTGAACTCTTGCATCCTTGCTGTGACCACATCCCCCTCCTCGACATCATCTCCTACCACTTAACTGCCGATCGCTCCTTTCCAGCTCTATCAGCCTCTTTGGTATTATTGCCTGAACATACCAGGCATGCCACTGCTCCAGGCCTTTACACATGCTTGTACCACTGCTTGGCTGCTGTTTCCAGGGGAATATATGTGTGGATCCCTTCCTCCCTGCTTTTAGGATTTGACTCAAATGTCACCTTATCAGAGTGGCCTTTCTTGGCCACTCAGTGAAATTAGCAACAACCAATATCCCCCAAGAGTCATACCCCTCCATTCCCTGCTTTCTTTTCCTCAACCACACTTATACTATCTGACATTTATATGGCTCTGTTTCTTATCTTTTTTACCCTATTCTATAGATGCTCCATAATAGCACAGACTTTGTCTATTTTTTTTTTTTGCTACTATCTCACCAGCACTTGGAGTAATTCACACTAAGAGACTATTAGACCTCACCCCCTTCTACTTATCTAAACTCTTATTAGCTCATACAGGGCCCACCAGCTCCTTGAAGCCCTCACCACTGCTCCAGCCCCTTCAGCGAGATGAGGTTACTGAGGATGGAAACCAGGCCTTGCATTTACACATCTGCTCTCTGTGCCTGGATGTGGAGCAGGCATATGTTAAACTAGGAGGTCCAAAACTCATGGAGAAGCAGGGTACGGAGGCTATGTGAATGAATGAAGGAGGCTGGATGCGACTGTGGAACTCCATCTGCAGAGGTTCCCAAAAAGATACGTCCATGTCAAAATCCCAGAACCTTATTTGGAAAAGGGGTCTTTGCAGAGATAATAAACTTAAGACTCCTAAGATAGAAACATCACCCTGAATTAAAATCAGGATAGGACTTAAATGTCATCTCAAGTGTCCCTATAAGAGAGAGGCAAAGGGCAATGATGCCAAACAATACAGAGAGAAAAGGAGGTGCTAAGTGGAGGCAGCAACTGGACTGACCTGGCCTCAGACCCAGGAGCACCAAGACAGCCACCAGAGCCCGAAGAGGCAAGGCACAGATTCTCCCCAAAAGCCCCCAGGAGAAGCTCAGCCCTGCTGGATTTTGGACTTTTGGCCTCCACGCTGGGAGGGAATAAAGTTCTGTTGCTTTAAGCCACCTAGTTTCTGGCAATTTGTTACAGCTGGCCAAGGAAATGACTGCACCGTCTAAAGACCCAGGAGTTGGGGGAGGGGCGAGCAGAGGAATGCAAACTAAAACTAGAGAATTTTTTTTCCAAAAGAAACTAGAAATTCGATCTCTCACATGAAAGTTCCTGACTGCTATGTATGGCAGTATGGTTCTTGGGGGCGAGCACTGACCCAGCTATGGCTAATATGAGAGAGGACCCTTTATTAGAAGGAGTCCGATGAGCTCTCAGACCTGGGGACGGACAAATAAACAAAACCTGGAAAATAGGCAGGATCCAACGGTGACAAGGCCTGCCATCTCCAGATCCCAGGAACATCTGCTTAGGACACTGATGGCACTGGCCACTCATGGCGATGTCACTGGCTGCAATGGGACCCTAACACCGAGGTCACATGGAAAACATGGACAGTGGGTTCAAACCCAGGCAGCCAGTGGCCGGACCCCAGGGCCTGCACACTTCACCAATGCGAGGCACTTGCCCAGGCTCGCTCTCAATAAGACAAGTGAGTGGGTGCTGGGTGTCCTTGAAAGGGACCAGAGGCTTTCAGCTTTGCTGTTTTGGACCCACAGAGAGAAGTGCATTTTAGATCACAGGTCAGCATATACACACATGACATATAAACTTGAAACAGTACCTATTTACTGTGTGATCCACACACGCAGTTTTTCTTTTTGTCTTCTATTTCTATTGTTTTCTACCAAATTCTATCCCATTCCATCCCATCCTATCCTGTCCAACTTATTCTATTCCATTTTTATTCTCAGTGATATTTATTTATGAAAGTAAAAAGAAAATCCCCCATGCATTGAAAGACTCAGAAAATATATCACTTAAGAACTTACATAGAGATAGATTTTTCTAAAATCAGAATTTAAGAAAGGCAACTGGGGATCCCTTCTAAACTGATTTCAAAACCCACTAAGGAGTCATAAACTACAGTTTTTAAAACACTGCACTAGAGAAACTGATTCTTTTTTAATAAACAAAAACAAGCAGCAAACAGTATTTGGAATAAATTTTAAAAATGTTTTTGAGCTGAACACAGTCTATGGACTGCCAGTTTATGGCCTCTTTATTAAAAATGTGATGCATTGATCAATGGATTGATTGAATCAAGTGTAGTACAAGAGAACGTGGGAAGAACCTCTTTGGCTTAGATTTTTAATGACAGCATCAACTCTCAGCTTGGAGTACAAGGCTAGACACACAATAGGTGCTCCATGGATATTTAAATGCAACTGAAAACAGGTGGTTTTCTTTACTTCCCTTGTCTTGCTTCAGGTCCTACTGGAGATTGAGTGTGATTGTGGGGAGAAAGGGATCCACATCCAAAGGTGGTCAGGGGCCCAGAAGCACCTCGGAGCTCCTTCCTGCCTGCCTCTCCCTCCAGGCTCCGTTTATTACCATTCTCATAAACACCCAGCCAAGCAACGCTTTGTTTTCACATCAACCAGCCTTGCCCTTCCAGCCACTTCTCCTTCTCTCATCTCATTTGGCAGTGCTATTTGTTAAGCTGCAAAAACACACAAAATATGGTATGGGGAGGGGGAGTGGGTGGGGAAGCGGGAGAGGAAAGAGGCACTTTTTCAACATTGCCTCTAATGCCTTCGTTAATTGAACTCATCAGCTAAAATCATTTGCGGAAATTTTTTTAAAAAAGGAGAGAGAGAAAATGAAGTGATCACATGCAGGAAAAATAACTCACATGTGAAAACCCTTCAGACTGGGAGACGGCACTATTTATTCACCCAAGTGTCCTGCTGCGTCGCCGAAATGCAGTGATTTAATGAGGTGCTGCAAAGGTGTTGGTTATTAAGGAATTCTTTCTCTGCTTATTCTTTTCCTTGTGATTAGGACTGAGCTGCAGAAGCTCCTAACCAGCACCCTATTAAAGATTTAGGAGGCTGTTGCTGTCCCCCGTGCTCCCCATCTTACAAGCGCCTCTTGAAATGATTCCAAAATTAAATATTGTACAAGCCGATCAGCCTTGTTTAACGCAGATGCTGAGTGAGATTTAAAAAGAAATTAGAAAAGCATTTGTGTTAACAGATGTTCTTCCTTTTCTCACGGCACTGAAATGATTGGGGCTGGGTCCCTCCCGAGCAGCACAAGAGCCAAGAGGGATAAGCCCCAAACTGAAGGAGAGAGAGGGCCCAGTAGGCTTGGCAAGGACACCTGGGACCTGGGTTCTTCTATTAGTGAGGACCTGGGGCCCTGCAAGAAAGAGCAAAGTAAGCTGCGGCCTTGGCAGGCTTTTTCCCTAAACTTGTGGATCTCACTGGAGCCTCTCCAGGGCTTTTGGCTGGTGATTGCTGGAAACATGCAGTCACAGAACACCACTCCTCAGAGCTTCCAGGGATCAGCAAAGGAGAAGTCTCTGTCCCCAAGTTTACCCAGCCATTGACCCTGATGATAAATAAAGTCTTTAGGAAGCTTCTAGTCCACATCCTTCCTTCATTCAGGTAAGACAGCCCCCTAATAACATAGACACCCTACTTCCTCACAGTTGAAATATTTCCTTCCTCTCTCTGTACTCACTCTTGGTAAGTTCCAGCTGATGTCTTACAACTCTCTTGAATAGACTTTTTGCTCCATCTTTAGTTAAAATAAATGTAGGCCACAAAATCATACAACACATGCAAAGCTGAGGCTTCTCCAAGTGCCTTACACCTGTTCTCAGATTGATCCCCACTATCTCCCTCCAAGCATGAGGAGGTTTAGTGATGGCAGTACTAGGAAGTGGCAGGTGTGGAACTAGAATGAAACACCCCAAAATTCAGTTAACTGTCCCATCTGGTAAGTTTCAGAAATTGAAAACACAGGTTTCCTGTGCTCTTTGCAGATTATTTTGTTTACTCTTGCTTGGAAAAACACAAGGCACAGAGAGACAGTGACTTGCTCATGATTCCGCAGAATGTCAGAGACAGAACCAGGTGAGAACCTGTCTCCCATAGGTCAGCCCACTGCACCATCTACAAATATTTATTCAGTGCCTACTGCTTGCTGGGCTCAGTGTGAGGCACTGAGCATATCTGTGAGGGAGCAGACTGGACCCTCAAGGGGACCCCTGTGTAGACATTGAACAAATTATTGCAGATATGCCAACAAAGGGATTTCCAAAGGCTGTGGGGGCTCATGGGAGTATAGAAAAAGAGAAAGAAGAAGTCTGGACTCCACTGCTCCCAAGATAAGATGCCTTTCACCACAGCCAGGAGGCCAATGGCAGACCAGGGGTATCCGCTGGCTGTCCCTTTCCTCCGGAACATCTTCTGCCACATGAAACTGGTTCTTAGGGAAGTGATCCTCCTCAGTCCCTCTTGCCAACCCCTTGTCCCATTATTTGCGGAGCGCTGCCCTTTTGTTCCCATCCGCACCCCAGACATGGAGGGCAGAGTAATAACCCCCACCCCCTCCTCTTACCACAAGGACTAGCTATTTCCTCTCTGAACTCGCAGCGCTGAATGCCCACCCCAGAAGCAAGGAGAAACACAACACAATTGAAAACAAGGCAACTTCCTAATTAACACTCTTGGAAACAGCCAGACCTCCCCCTGGAAACAAATGAGGAGAGGCACCTACAGTCAGAATCTTCTCACTGTGTGCAGTTTAAAGACTTTAACATGAACTGAGCAACTGGCAGAGGGAGGCAGCATGCTGAAAGGAAGGTGACTCTGGACTGGGCTGGGGGACAGGGTCCACACCATGGTGCTGCCATAAAGAAGGCTGGACAAAGCTGCCCTTCTCTTTGACTCTGTCTCCTCATCTGCTAAGTAGGGAATGAGTCCAGTGTGGCCTGGAATCTGGTGGCTCAGATAATCCTACCTGGCCTCCTCCTTCTGGAGTTCCTGTCACCCACATCAGGGTTTCACTCACCTTCCTCCTTACCTCTGAAATGTCCTGTTGTACATCACAGTCACCTGGGGAGCTTTAAATAGATGCCCGAGTGCCACTCCTAGAGAGCCTGGCTCACCAGTCTTGGTAAGACCCCAGAGACCGACTGGGTTTATGTCCAGCGCTTAGTGGCCAAACAGGACCAAGAACCCTGCCCAAGAAGTTAGTCAGGCTAGAGCTCCCCCTGGAGGCAGAGGTCACCCTTCTAGGCTTCCACTCCTTGGGTCCTACTGCAGTTGAGCCCTCCAAATTTCAGTAAGAGTGCAGGGAGGCGTGAGCTAACATTATAACTTCAGGCCTCTATCTGTGTATTTCTTCTAATCCAGATCACCTCTTCTCTCAGTCCCTCTCTTCTTCAAAACTGCTATCATGATGTGCTCCACAACCCATTCACCCCACCAAGTCAGTCATGCTTTCCATAGCAATCACCACCTATGTCTGTGCAACCCTTGGTGCCCTCTGTCTTGCCTCAGAGTTTGTTGTTGACACATCTGCATTTCTCTCTAGACTGCAAATTCTTTAAGAGAGGAAACATCTTAGTCATCTTTTTAGTCTCCTCACAACAAAGCCTTGCTGAATGCTTTAAGCATAATAGGGGTGCAGAGTCTTTAGTAGGGGAAACAATAGTAACACATAAAATAGATAGAGAACAATATAAAATATGTATATTTCAGAGATGCAACTGGTAGAGGCAAATTAGGCTTAATCTAAGAGTCATAAAAGTGAGATCCTGGGAGATCTGTAAATTTTAAACAAACATATAACACCTCTGGGCCTCTGGAGTTTGTTTGTTTGTTTGTTTGTTTTTTGGTCTTAAAAAACAGGAGTTTGGACTCAATCATCACTAGGCAGCTTCATGTTCCATTTTTCTCATTCTGAGACCCTGACTGCCTCTAGGCATTCAGAGAAGCAGAACCAACACATGAACAAAATCAGTGATCCTCATCTATTGAGCCTGGACATGACTAGAAAAGTACCACCAGGACTGGTGGAAGTGGAGCTTCGCCTTCTCCTCTGAAAATACACTGATACTCACACATGCCACATCTTCCTTTGTCTATCCTAAACCTCTACCCTTATGGTTTACAAAACCCAGGAAGGCACCAAAGTCATATGCTAATGATGCCTTTAAAATGGGCAAGAATATATTAGTACCAAAGAAGTCTATGTTAGGTGCTATTATATTAAGTCTCACGACTCAAACTCTTCTAGAGCCAAAGTGTCCTGCCTTCACCTGGAGGGGAAAGGAAAAAACAAAAACAAAATGACGTGTTTTCTGCCAGCCAAGATCTGCTGGTTCAACTTCCCTCTCAGTTGAGAATTCCTAGAGTGCAGACAAATGGTGTGGTGTTGGCGGCCAGTTTAGAGACCAAGGAGGTGTATTAAATGTTGCTAGTTCCTTCCCAATAGCCTTTTTCTCCTGTTTTCTTGGGAATAAAACCAGAATCCTGACTTCTAACTGGCACTCAGCTAAAAGATAACGTTTTCCAGCCTCCCATTTAACTAGTGTGTCCATAGACAAAATTCTGGCCAGTGAGACAGAAGTGTTGTATAAAATTTCCAGAAAGTCTCCCAAATGGGAATGGCCTTCTCCTTCCAGCTGTAATGTAGGTGTAATGGCTGGAGCTCTAGCAGCCATTTGGGACAATGATGTGGACTTGGGGAGGAAACCACATGTGGCAAAGGAACAGAATAGAGTGAGTCTTAGTCCCTAACACTATAGAATACCTTAACATCTTCCAATTTAGTTTATATCTGATTTGCTTGTATTTTATTTATTTTAAATCAGTGAATGAGATCACTGTTTGGGGGATGCCGTCACTCATTGCCAAATCTAGTCCTAATCCGTACTACAGAGAAAGTGAAAAGGACACTGGACTGGGAGTGAGGATACAGTTTCTTGTCCTGGGTCTGCCATTAGAGAGTAGGCTGTGACCTTGGGCCAGTCCCTAAATTCTCTGGGCCCGTTTCATGACCTTAAAAATGAGTACAGGCAGGAAAGGGTATGTATTACATAGTTTCAAGGGTCTCTTCAATTTCTAAACTAAACACTTCTCTAAAAACTTCAAGATGTCCCTGTGACTTAGGACTGACCAGTTGGAGAACCCAGCTCCAGAGTCCCCAGTGTGCCCACAAGGGCATCTTTAATCACTGGGACACTCAAGAAAACCAAGATCACATACATCTGAATCCCATACACCTGACTTCCAGTTTCAGTACCACAGTTACATAACAGCCTTTGTGCAAGTCACCAGTCCTCATCCTTAAAATGAGGCAAACAGAATCAAACATTGCAGGGATGTTGGATGTATTTAAGGGAGTATAAACATCAAGTTCCCCCAAGGCACCAAAGTGGCACAGTTAATCTATGTAGATTTTGCCGAAGCAAATTCTGGAGAAAAGGTCAGACACACAGGGCAAATGTCCTCTGTCATCATGGGTCACCAGGAACGGGACTTCTATCCCCTTTGAGCCTGACTATGCCCTGTGAATGGAAAAAGAGAGCCCGGGTTTCATTTCTCTCCATAATGAAAAAGAAGAGGAAAAAAAGATCAAATTGAGGAGCTGAGATTTGGGTTTGTGAGCACTTCAGCAGGAAAACAAATATCTTTATTGGCTCTGGACAGTCTGCCAATCAGCCACAAAATTACCAGCTTCTCTCTCCTGCCAGAAGGGCCTCTGTGGCTGCACATAAAACCTGCCCAAGGAACTTTGGGACCTGCAGGATAAAAGCCCCTCTCTGCCAAGCGCAGGCTGATTTGCAATGCATTTCTTCAGCATAATTTCCCAACCCTGCAGCCACACTAAGGTGTTTCTGTCCCTATCTCCAAGTTTAATGATTTCTGTTTCCTATACCTTGCTTTTATAATGCATCCTCCCATCATGGGCTTGGACTGGGTGCCGGCCTCAGGCCTCGGGTCTGCTAGCCACTCTCTCCAGGGCCCCAGGCTGGAAAACCATCTAACAGACAGTGTAGCAACTCTGAGGGTGAGCAGCAGAAGGCGTGCTGCCTGACCTCCTTGAAATGTACCTCTTGTAACTCAGCTTGTCCTTCATAACCCTTCACCCCATTTCATTAATTTATTCATTCCACACAGCACCTACTGATAGTAGACATTGCCCTGGACACTTCAAAACCTGGTTTCCTATCACCAGTAGCACCAGTGTGGAGGAGATGATACTTAGCGAGAGTGGCATGAGAAGTGCACTTGACCATGGCTCTGTGAGGGTTGACACCATGTCCATTTAGGCTCACTCTTGATATCTCTAGCACCTGACAATATCTGCACTTAATAAATGCTCAATTATATTTGATGACTATTGAGTTAAAAATAAATGAATATCAAGACCTCTAAGTATAATGAACATATTTTTTTTGAATTCTGTTCATCAGGTTTTATGTTGTTCAGCATGTTGAGGAGAAAGAAGCAGGAGTATGGCACATGTCACAGGGGACCTAAAAGCCAAGGTATATGTGGAGCTGGCCCTGGAGGGGTGCAGAAGAGGAATTCCACAGAAGGAAGCCATGGATGAAAGAAGAAACTCCCTGCAGGGGAAAGAACCCTTCAGAAGCAAAAAGAGCATTGAGAGTTTGGGGGCTCTGGGGCCACATAGCGGGTTTTGGGATCGGCAAGCAAGCTAGCAAAGAAGGCCCACGCCAAAGCCTCACTCATAGGCCAGGCCAGAAACGGGAATGACATCAGGCAAACCTAACTTGAATGCCAACTCCATCGCTTCTCAGCCATGTGACCTTGGTCCAGATATCTCCCCTTACTGAACCTTGGTGTTCTCTTCTGTAAAATATGGTTACTGCAAAGACCTACCTTTCAGATCATTGTGGGGATGACAGGGATGGTACCACATGTGAGGCACAACGCACAGCTGATTCATTAGGTCTCAGATGGAAGCTGCAATCTGCTTTTCACAGGGATCCTGGAAATTTTGCTTCAGGTGGTTCTGAGACTGGGAAAAACGTTATGCCTGTCATGGACACCCATCCCTCACCTTCCATAATATGTCCAGAGTGGTCAGCAGGGGGATTCTCTAGCTTGGAGGTGGCTCCTTCTGTGGCTATCTGGGTGCTCTGAAGGCGGATGCCACAGCAATAACACAGGAACATGCAAGAGAAAACACAGATTAAAATAAAGATTCCCAAAATAAGTAGACCCAAACTATTGACTTTGCCTCCTAGGCTGGGGGTCAAATCACTGTGGGCATTTATTTGTGCCCTCATGTGATTTAATGAAGATGACACATTAGCAGATTCATCAGGTGTAAACACACAACATTCTGTTTGGATAATGGCACAGGTGCCTCCTTGCAAGACAGCCATAATGTTCAAGACCATTCTATTTTAGAGATCAGTTTTTCTCATTAGAGACATCTCAGTGTTCAGTAAGGACAGGCTTTGTTGACTGCCATTCAAGACTTCCTAAGTGAATGTAGTAAAGGCTTTTGTGTGTGTTATATCATCCTCCAGGCCAATGGAGGAGACAAAGATGGCGACGACGGTGCCTGACCCATACCTTTTGGAGTCATAAACACATCTAACTCAGATGGTAGCCCTGCTTAGGAGATGTCCCCAGCTTTAGTCTGCTTCACTAGCATCTTGTCTTCTTGAAAGCAGCTTGCTGCTCTGATCTTCAGCCCCATATGTGCCCTTTCTTTACCAGATGGCAGAAGGGACAGATGCATTGTGCTAGGTGGGATATAAAAGGCCTTGAAAACCCCCAAATCCATACATAGGTTTGCATCTTCTTTACATTATTAGGGGTTGGATCGGCTTGTATCTTATCTATCATAGCTCCTGGGACAGTGTGCATCTTACTCGACCATATGATTTTCAGAAACTTTATGGTGCTCCTGGGCCTTGAATTTTTTGTGGATTTATGTCCCATCCTTTTCCTAGCAGATGTTCCAGCACAGACTATAGGGAGTGTCCTGCAGCAGAAGCAAGTCTTCACATGTTCACATTCTATTATCCATGTAATGGGCCCATTTTACTGTTGTGGGGAAGGACAGCAGGGACGGATCTCGTGTTAGCATCCCACAATATCATGGGGCTATGCAGGTAGCCTTGAGAGGTTCATTATCGTTTCTCCCACAAGAAGGCATATTGATCTCAGTTATTAAAAATCTTTATTGTCAAAGTCTATTTCGTAAATCACCTTGAAGATGAAACATATTTGCAGGAACACTTTTTGCCAAAGCAGCAGAGTATAACAATAACTGTCTGCAAAATGACAAAAGACTTAAAAATGTCCTCCATGGTTAAAGATCTGATGAGAGTTCATTATAATGCAATTGACAAGGGAATATGGTTATTTCTGTGACATACATTTTAAAATTATAACTGATAACATTATACCAGCACATATCAGATTTTTAGACATTTCATACAAATATACCCTAAAGAAAGTTTAGAATCACTTCCTATTTGACAGTGCTCTGAGGCAGAATAGTAAGAAGCTAGAAAAATTCCTCGGCAAGTGGAATAGGGAAACTGGGATAGATAACTGAACACAATGACTGAGCAATTTACAGCCAGATGCAGAAGGTCATCTCCCGAGGGATAACATCTAGGCCTCAGCTGTGTTTCTTCTCCAGACCCAGAAAAGCAGTAAAACCAAGGCAAAAACCTGGGCAAAGCCAGGACTCACTACAATGACTAAAGACCCCCTGTCACTGACCAATCAGCGGAGACCACGACCCTGAAAGAGCCCACCTGGAGAGCTGATGAATATTCTGCTGAAACCCTCCCCTGAGACTGCTCCCAAGATTCAGACCTGCAAGAGAGAGAGAAAAGCCTCAAGACAAAGGACCCGGTTTTCACTCTCCCTCTGAGGAGCAGCCCTGGCCATTTCCTTTCCCCTCTTCTCCCCTCCACTTCTTTCCCCGCAGGCACCTGTCTCCTAAACTCTAAGGCAATGAATGGGCAGCTGGCAGCTTGTCCCAGGCTGATCCCCTGAACCTGTCCATAAGGCCCCTTTTCTCTGACTTCCCAATGAGCTAAGGCAGCCCAGCCTAGGCTCCCCTGTTGCTTCTTCTGTGCTAAGCCCTTTCCTAGTTTCACTGTCCCCCACTTTAATAAACGCATCCTCATATCCACCGGCACTCATGCTGTGAAATTTTTCCTACACAAAGTCAAGAACCCGCGCACTACAGCTGGCCCTGGGCAGCCCCACTGCGGGCCAGGCTCCTGTCCGGTAACACTTTCCATGAAATTTAATGTATACAAAAAGCTACAGTGTTGTGTAAGACTTGGCTCTTTTAATAGAGAAGACTCAATTTTCTTAAATCATCTAAGACCTAATAAAGACAAAACACAGATTTTTGTTTCCTTGGCAGATTGCATTAAAAAGTAAAGAAAACCTTTGTTTACAGTATCTTATTAAGAGCAGACCAATAATCTAAGAAAACTTTATCTTTTTCACAGAGAGAAAAGCAAATTCTAATTTTGCACCAGTGTACTTTTGATATTAAAACTCTTTTTCTTTCTTTTGAACTTAAATAAATCCATTCCAATCTTAGCTTGACTGCATATAAAATTTCTTTCCTAAGATTTATTTTCCATAAAATTTTTGCAACTTATTACGTCCAATTAATTAGATTATTAATTAGATTATTATCAACTTATTATCTAATTAAGTTTTGTCCTATCTTGTTCTTTCTTATTCTGGAACAATCATTTTATTCTAGTACAAAATTGCTTTCTTTTTCCCTTCCTTTACCAAAAAACAAATGAAATGTCCTTTATATCTTTCTTAATCCAAAGAACACATTTTATTTTTCTTACCCACTTTACATATACAGTCATTTCATTTCGTCCTTTTTATTTTTAGTAATTTTGTAAAAAAAAAAAACAAAAAAAACAACAACTTAGCTCTTTCACAAATCAGTTTTGGCAAGGGACCTTCTATAGCACTGTGTATTTTTAGAGGCCTCTTTTCTCCCCTTTTTTCCCTTCAGTCTCTATGGGCAAGGTTTTGGTTATCTTCTAGGGTGCTTACATTTCAAAGACATGATAAAATTTACAACTTCAAGGAACACAAAAGGAATGTAAATTTTCTCCTAGACTTTCTCTGAGGTAATTGCTATTTGAGTTTTTCCTTTGTAAGAGGGGTAAGAGGGCAAAGGGTGTTCTTTTGTCTATTTCCTCATCTATCACCACAACACCCTCATCACTTTCCCAGAGATTCCAATTCTAGGCATTCTAATTTAGCTTTGTCACAGCACTAGGACCTTTGTCCTAGGCAGCTTGCACACTCCTAATTTTGCAAAGTGACATGCTAAAGTCCCCCGTTCATTATACATACAGTTCTCCCACCTTGTCTGCCAGTCCCAAAGTTAGCACAGTAGTGGACAACCACATATCCTTCTCTAATCTCAACTCTTCTTCCAACTTTCTAACTTGAGTTTTAGCCTCTAGTTTGACATCAGTGTCCATCTGAACTGTCCACAGCAGAGAGAGTCTAGCACATTGTGTCTGCAAATGTCACTGTGCGCTATGTGCAGTTACTCAATAAGTGCCTTAAAGCAGCTGGCATTTGGGGGCATTTCTGTGCTCGTGAGGTTGTCCACACACATCTGCCAAAGGGGCCACCCCTCACCACATGGAGGTCAATGACCACCTTGGGATTTCCCCTTAGCTCCCTCTTTTCCAAGGCCCATTTCTTTGGTCTCTTTGCTGGTTCACCAATTGCTGGGTCATCACCTCCTCAGAAGCTTCCCAGGTACAATCTGAAGCCAGTCTCCATATTCATGGGGAGCAAGGAGACTGAAGAAGAGGCAGACCACTACCTATTGTTAGGCGGCAATTTTAATAAGCAAGAGAACTCATTTACAAGGCTTGACTTCAACAGCCACAGGATGCGTAGTTTTCCACACCCAGCTGCCAAATCTTAAAAATGTTTACATAGAGGCCCTAACGGTGTTCAGTTACATGTATGGTCCAGATAGTCTCAACACCATGCTTCTCTCTCAAGGCTGTACCCTTGAAGCAGCTTCTGGGAGTGAAGCATGTGTACAGAACACATATTCCATGGATAGGGAGCAAGAGAAGAGCCTCCAATTGCCTGGGTTCAGCTCTCAGGTCAACTGGTAGTCACATATTCTTGATGACCTTTCCCAACAAGACCCTTATCCCCACTCTCATTTTATAGATGAGAAGACTAAAGCCCAGAAAGGCAGTGTTACCTGCCCGAAGTCACACGTTGAGTCAGTGGTAGAGGCAGTGGGAACTCAGTACACACAAGCCAGATGATTATTTCTGCATATATAAGTTAGGAAGCCTCAAGCTTCAAGTAGCAAAATGTTCAACCCCAAAGGGGTTTTAGCGATGAGAATATTTATTATCTGCTATGACAAAAAGCCCTGTTAATTCAGTTGATCAACATCAAAACCCAGTTCTTTTTCTCTCTCTGTTCTGCCACAGTCAGTATGTTGGAAATTGGCCTTAGGCTTGTCTCCTCATGACCATGAAGTGGCTGCAGCAGCTCTCAGCCATCACAGAATAATGCCTCTCAAAAAATTGTGTCCCTCTTTTGTGCTCACTTTAGAGTGAGAAATCCAAGAATGCCCATAAGTTCTATTGTCTCTCGCTTGTTAGAAATGCAAGGAGAATGGATTGAATGTAAGTGCCTGGCTGCCTGTGTTGACTTGCCCTCTGGGCCTGGGAGAAGGCAGCTTTCCCTTAGGTGCCTGGGTGCGGGAGACCTAGACAAAGTAAAGGTTCTGTCAGCAAAGAAGAAAGTGGGGACTGACTGGGATGCAGACTTCCAATAGGTGGACACACTGCCTGGATGTAACACTGATCCTCAGCTTCCTAAGGACAATGAGGAGATAGCTTTTGTGAGAGATCTTTACTTTACTTTAGTAGAGGGTGTGGCAAATGCTATTGGATCATTTGTTACATTAGCATTTTTTACACCCTAACAAATGCTAGACTGTACTCTTCCTTTGCTAAGAACTTAGACATGGAGCTAAACAGCTAGGATAGAATCCCGACTAGTGGTGTCAGATTGAACTAGCAGCTGATCCTGTGGAGCCTCACTTCACCCAGCCACTGGAGAGCAGGAACTTTGTCATATCCAACCCTACACTCCAACACTTAGCCCGAACATACAATAGATGCTCAAAAAATGTGGAAAAAGTATTTTTTAAAGGTGCCAGGAGGTATTAATATTTTTATTATCCACCTCTCTTCTCTTTCTTCTCCACTTCAAAAAAACTGACTCCATACCAAAAGTTCCCCACACCAAAGCTTAGGGACAAATGGAAAAGAAAACATTTGGGAACAAGTCCTCGTTTAAGGTCTATATTAGTCTCCTCAGGCTTCCACAACAAAATACCACAGAGAGGATGGCTTAAACAACAGAGATTTACTTTTTCACAGTTCTGGAGTCAAGAAGTCCAAGATGCCATCAGAGGGGGCCTCTGGTGAGGACTCCTCTCATATCTTGCAGATGGCCACCTTCTCGGTGTGTCTTAGCCAGCTTCTCCATGTGTCCTCATATGGCCTTTTGACTGTGTGCCTGTGGAGGGGAAAAAGAGATCTCTGGTATCTTTTCCTCTTCTTATAAGGACATCGGTTTTAAAGGATTAGAGCACCTACCCTTATGATTTCATTTAACATAAATTACTTCCCTAAAGGCTCTATCTGCAAATACAATCACATTAGGGGTTAGAACTTCAAGATATGAAGGGAGGGGGACACAGTTCAGTGTATAAAAAGGTTTGAAGAGGGGGGCAGTTCTGAAATTGTTCTTCTAGTTTTGGGATATTAATCATAGCCCGCCCTCCATGACCTTTATCACAACAAAATGTCAAAATAACAGTGGCATCTGTCCCAGTACATTCTCAAATCTCATCAACTAACCCTGCCACTCTTGGTATCACCCCTGGGCTCTCCCATACCAGTTCTATGCATTGGCATTTGTTATGGACTTTTCCTCTGCCCAAGCCACGTGCACAAAGGTCTACTGACCCATTTGGACTCCAGTGTCTGGTTTGCTAACCTCGGCCTCCTGCTGAAGCTAAAGAATCTGCACACCCCTTTGATTCTGGCATCACTTATCATGAGCAATTAGACTGTGCTTCAGTTACCAACGATTCCCAAATCTCAATTACTTAGGACAACAAATGTACTTCTCACTAATTTCCATGCCCAGTGCTGCTAGGCATGGAGCTCTCTTCCACAAAGTCATTCAGGGACCCAGGCCAAGGTATGTTCCACCAGACTGTGATATTACCACCCCAGGATTTTCTAAAGAGAAAAAAAAAGAAAAACACCTGTAGAAAAATGCAGGCTAACTCTTAACTATGCACAAATCATTTCTGATTATACTCCATTGGCTAGAACTAGCCACAAAATACTAATTAATTCTTTCATGTGAACAGAAAAGAGAAGATTTGGAAATATTGGTGAGCATTAGGAATATCTATCAAACTCACATCTTGAGCTCCTTCTAACACCCTAGCTACCCTACAGCCAGGAGAGCCCCCAGATTCCCTTCTCCTCTTACTCTAGGCACAAAACATGTACTTACACATTCTCAACATATGCACCCAACAATAGGCAAGGAGCCACCTGTTATTTCTGAGTTAATAATTTTAACATTTTTCTACAAAGACTCTCAGCAATGAAGAGGAGTGACTCTGACCCTCCTCTGCCCAGAAAGTGCTTTTGCCTGCCTAGACAGACAGACCACCCTGCCCTCTCCTGCAACAAGACATTCAGAACCAACATCATCTTCTGCCCCTAAGCCCCATGATGGCCTAAGGTGGGGAGCACCCACTGTTCTCTCTCCTTCCAGAGCCTCAGTCCCACTTGGCCAAGGGACCCCAAGATAAATAATTCAAGCCAAGACATGTTGCTGTGCCGTGCCAGGGATTTAGTGCACACATCGCTCATGCTCCTCTTGCCGCCACAAGAAAAATTACAAATTGATCCACAGGACCGACTCCCTGCTCATACTTCTCCTGGGCTGCTGCTGCTGCTTCTCTCTATAAGTAATTGCTAAACTGGTGACAGCAGGATTTAAGTCCAGTGTGGGGAGTGGTGGGGGTGTTGGAGGAAGTGAGCTGAAGTGTGAGAAGAATGGACTGTGGTAGAGGCTGAAGAGCTGGACCTTGGCCATGATGCAAAATGCTAGGTTACTCAGCTGAGAGTTCCAGTGGAAAAATAAGGCAAGCACCTTGCAACTCAGTGGGCAGGGTCTGCATCTGTAGGGACGCAGACCCTACAGAATAAAGACTAAAAATACTACTATTAGTCACCATTTCTTGAACCTTTATTATGTGCTAAGCACTATTCTGAGTGCTTTATGTGCAATAATTGATTTGAATTAATTAGGATTAGGCTTGGCCAAGAGTGACAGTAAACCCAAAACAACAGGGGTTTAAGTAAGATAGATGTTTATTTCCACTCCCAACATTCAGAACCTAGGTTCCTTCTATTTTGTTCTGCCTGTGTGGCCTCTGCTTCCAAAGTCATTTTATGTTCCACAATAACTGTTCCGGGTCCAGACACTATGCCTAAATTTCTACTGGAAGGATGCAAGTAAGGGAAGGACAAGAACATGCTCCATCTCTTTCAGGGCACTTCCTAGAAGCTGTACACACTGCTTCTCTTGCATTCCATCGGCCTGAATGTACATAGGCCACATGAGCAAAGGTCTCTGGAAAACTCAGTTTGGATTCCAGGCAGCCATATACTTAACTAACATTGGGGTGTCCCACTATTGTGGATGAAGGGGAAGTGACTGAATGACAACTAGTAGTATCAGCCATGTTATTCATCTCGTAGCAAATTTTTGAGGTACAATTGTTATTAAATGCCTTTTATAGATGAGCTAACTGGCATACAAAAATTTTGCATGAAACTTTGATCAAAATTTTTCTAATGCTTCAAGTTACTTAATAAACATTAATAGCATTCTACCTTATTAATATTGTTTAACTACCAGGCTTCTACAAGAAATGATACACTCCTTGGAGGCAGGTCTATACAAGGTCTGTCTAGAAGGCATCCAGCCATGCAATATGAAAAACAGAGACATTTACTGAAGAAGATACAAGATACAAGAAACACTGCACATGGGACAATGACGCTCAGTCTTGTACAAAGCTGGCACCTTGGGACTTCACACAGTTCTCCCAGTCACCATCAGCTGCCCTGTAGTATTTTCCTGAATTTCATGGACAGTCTGAAATCCCTTCCCTTTCAAAGGTGATTTAAGTTTGTTGGGAAGAGCCAGAAGTCAAGATCACCAAATCTGGGCTATAGGGGAACTGAGCTACTTGGGTGATTTGACATTTTGCCAAAAAACTGCAGGAGACCTGATTCATGAGCCAGCACATTTCCATGGAGGAATGTTCAAGCTTAACATAGAATCTGATGGTGACTCGTTACACTACTCGCTCAGTCATTTTTAATGCGATGACCACACAGTACACATGCTCACTCAACAGCATCTACCACCCCCAACGACTAGTACAGTGAAGTCATCATTGTTCACAAATGCACATTCAAGTTCACTCTTCTTGGCTGCCAGGTTATAGCAATGTAGTACAAACTGTCCTCGTTATATTAACAATGGTTGGGCTTTTTCTGGACAGACCTTGTATAGTTAATTCATCTATTTCTCCCTGGTACCTAATATTGTGCCTAGTATAAAGGGGACATTTAGCAAGTAGACTTTTGTCATATAGAATAAAATATAATTTTTCCTTTGCTCTGTCATCATTTACCTTTATTATCGAAAATCTATTAATGACTGTTACATGCACTTAACACTCTTAATTCAAGATAAATAGACAAAGCATCCACTGTCCAGGAAATTAGAGTCTAAATTTGGGAAAATACGAAATGGAAATAATAGCATTCACCTCTTTTCCACCCTCATATCTAGAGAGAGAGACTGTACTCTCCTGTTGGAGAAGCCCTCTATGGGCTTTCTAGGCAGAAGGGCAGAAATCCCCACCTCCCCAGGAAGAGAAGCCAGGCTGCACCAGGAAATGTGATACTGCTGCTCAGCATCCTCCATGGATCCACCACCCCCAGGAGCTGAGGATGCTGAGCAGTTCAGACAGAGTTCATCTCAAATGACTTCCTCATCACCCCACTCTCAGCCCATTCTGTGCGGCATTTGCAATTTCTCTGCTCCAGGGGTCAAGTCTCCAGTGTGCCCTCCCTGAGTAATTGTGAAATTATTATGGTTGGTGATTTTAATTTAAATTGGATGGAGAAATGTCATACTGCGGTCGACTCATTTGCTATGGATTTTCACTTAACCAAATTGATTAGTCAACCAACTAGACTTAACTTGAGAGTTGTAATCATTCATTATTAGATCTCATTTCTCCCAACGCACCCAGATGATGTCAAAAAATTACAACTGCAGCAAAAATTTCAGCAATGTCTTCTCATCAAGGCAGTGAGGTCTGCTTGAAAGGCCCCAAAGTTGGTATAAGCTCCAGAAGTCTGCAAGGAGCCACAGAGGCCAAGGTCCTTGGTGCTACCCTAGAATGGCCAAAAGAAATGAGATGGGAGTTCATGTGGAGGAAACCAGGCTACCAGAAATTGGGCTTCCCCTCTTCCTTTTACCATCTGTCAAACTTCTACTCATCCTTCAAGAACCATAGCAAATGTTATCTCTTCTTTGAAGTCTTCCATGACTTCCCAGGCAGAATAATTTCTCATCTTTTCCACTTCTATACAACATCTCTATTATAAGAATCAGTGTGTTTTTATGTCATTATTTTTAAAATATCTTTTCTCTTCTAATCTAAACCTCCTTAAGGCCAGGGTCATGTTTTATTCAATACTGTATTCTAACTCCTACCATTGAGCTTAGCACTTAGTAGACACTCAGTATATATTTCTTTGTAGATTGAATGAGTGAATAAATTGCCTAAAGGACTATGCATGTGTTTAGACACTGAGATGAATCCTATGGGCAAAGCAAAATTCATCACTATGGATTTTTGCAACTGTGCAGAGTGGGAGAGAGGTGGTATGTTGTGTACCTATCAAACCTAAAGGCTAGAGTGTATGTTATGTTGAGCATGACTCACCCATATGCTCTGATGGCCAGTAAAGCTCATGTGATCATCATTTGCTTCAATAACACTAAAGGATAGGTCCAGAAAAAAAAATACAGTCACTGCTTCTGTCTTGAATACACTAGCCCTGGAACATCAGCTTAAAAGGACACTGAAAACTGAACTCTGGGGGAAAAGCTCTCCTATTGTCAGGACTGACTTCATGGGCATGTGACCTGTGCAGTTGCTCAGAAGAGTCCTGTCCTTGGTTTAATATTGTCTGCTGTCACCATCTTGAAATTCTTAATAACTTTGAACAAAGACTTGCATTTTTATTTTGCACTGGAGGCTCACACAAATTACATAGCTGGTCCTGTGATGGTGGAGGGACCTGAAACCAGGTCAGATGAGAAATAGCTAAGGAACCTAGAGTGTTTTTCCTGCAGAAGGGAAGTACCTTAATGGGGATTTTGACTCTCTGTAAATGCTTAAAGACATTCATGTGGGAAAAGGCTGAGACTTCCTCTGTGCTTCCCCAGAGGACGGAAGCTGCTCGTTTAAGTTTGGTGGTGGTGTTGGCAGGCAAAGGGCAGAGTCGCTTTGCATTGACTGGAACTATTTGAAAAAGATACCTGGGATAGGATGTGCAATACATGCCAGAGGCTTTCAGGCCAAGACTGTATTTGGCACAAGATATTATAGAGGCAGAGGATGAAGCACCAGATAGGTGTTGCACTGAAGGTTTCATAAAATCCTTTGCAGTGCTTTGATCCTATGCTTCAAAGGCTAGGCAATCCCTGATCTAAAGCAGAGTAAGGGGCTAGTGGAAAGGAGTGGAGAAGAGTTAGAGAGGAATGAAGAGAGAGAGAATCGACTACCTGCATGTGTTCTTATGACCTTCATTTATAACAGCTGCAGCTAGAGGTGAAAGGAGGTGGCCTCACAATTGACCATCCCTCTAAGTTCTTTCTCTGCAGTCTTCCCTTCTGTTGCCTATGGAGGAGGTTTAACTTCCATGGGCGGTGTCACCTGGGCAACTGATTGGCACTTTCTACTTTATGCACAGCCAACAAATACCCCTACCCCAAATGGATCTAATTACCCACCCAGGATATATTTGGGGACTGAGGAGGTCCTAGGGATGGCTAAAGAGGAGCTAACTTCATGATCAGCCCTCAAAGTTGTCTGAAGTGGCTTTGATCCAGAAAGATCCAGGGAGTCTCAACACAAGAAAAATAAGTTCCAGGCCAATGGCTTCCTTCCTGGCTCCTGGAATCATTTTTCCAGCCATGCTTTCTACACACTCCATGGGAGCTATTCATTAATGAGGGTGAGAAATGCCTAAATTATGCCTCTGGTTCATGTCCAACTCATTCAGAAGGTAAGAAAGGGAGATAACTCACTTCTGCATCATTTCAATGATTAACATGTTTCCCCTCAGCACAGAGAGGCCATTGAGCAAGAGACCAAAACAGCACACATGCACCCTCTTTTCTGCATCCCACACCAGATCCTTAGACCCTACTTTTCATTGTTATTTCCTTTATCAATAGAACCTTTTTTTTCCTCTCAAGTCCTACCAGGGTATGTGATCTTACTTGCCTGTCTGGTTGTGAGACGAACAACATTGGACCCTTTCCATGTTCCTTTCCCTAGAGAGGAACAGTTTCATGCTCACACTCGCTGCTGGGGATTGGCAGTGAAACAGGACCCCTGTTCCTTTTCCTACCCCACCCACCCACCACCACCTCCAACTTCAGATGGGCTCTGAAAACTGCCACCATTTGTGTTGGAGCAGGAGGCAGAGAGGGAGGGGCACTGAACAAACGCTTTTTCAAAGTCTTACATGCTAACATCTCCAAAAAGCTTTTAACAGAGACCATCATTTTCCCTCCAAGAATCAATGCATTTTAATTCATACGAAGATATTTGTCTGCTGCTCCATTCCTTCGAGGCATAGAGACACGTTTAACAAAACAAGTCAGCCTCGCGTGGAGACAAACGCGCCAGCTTCTCTCTGAAATTACTGGAAGTTCATTTTCAAAAGCCGTCCTGTTTTCTGGGAATCAATGCATATCAACTAAAATCAATAGCTTCTCCGTGCGGATGGGCCGAGACACCAAACTGATCTAGCGTTCCAGTGCATTTGTATCCAAATCTAGACGTTCTCCACAAGTCAATGAATTTAAGCGTCTGCCAGTGTCTTTTCACTTAAAACTAATCTGTTTGCTGATCGGACTGCACATTTCCAGAGTGCATAGTAATATACTCTCTGTGTTTACTAAATCCAATGTACATTAACTCAAATAAAAATATTTCCACTTAACTTAAAATTGAGTTTGTCCCAACTTCAGCAATGCTCCTGGGGATTAACTCTAGCTGATAGGCCAGCTCTCTGAGATGAGGCCAGATCTCCTCTATCTGCCCCCAAGGGTGTGGTCTCTCTGGGGCCAAGTAAAACCTTCCAGAACAAAGTACTTCCTGCTTCTAAGGGCCATAAACTTCAGAATGAGAAGGCATTTGTTTGGTGTACCCTTTTCCTTTATAATCCTAGGTTCCCCCTAAGCCCTTCTACAGAAGGGGGCCCCTCTTCAGTTTCTAAAAATAACATAAGAGGGTCTGTTCTCCAATGAGCCACCTAGAGCACCAACTCTGTGCAAGGCTCCATGGAGATTCACAGAAGTAAAACAGTGCCTGCATTCTAGGAGGGCTAGTGATGGAGGGGTCCTGCCCCATGTTCAGGTAGTCAGTCAGCAAGTGCTGCTTGAGTACCTTGCTGTTCAGAGTCTGTGCTAAGCACAGGGAGATAATGACGCACATGTCAGACAAAGCCCATGCCTGGAAGCCTCTGAAGAGAAACATCAAGTAAATCAGTGGAAGAAACCAACTATTATATATATGTACAAAGGGCTGCCTGAGGAAAATACAGGGTGCTGGGGAGCGAATAGCAGCACTGAACTAGTGGTGGGGTGGAGGCAGCAGGCAGGGGCTGTACCTACCACTCAGCAGACTCTATACCAGCACTTTCACTTCACTTAGAGTAATTTATTTAATCCTTACAAGTTTGTAAGGAGTTACAAGTATCTCCATTTTTCAGGAGGAAAAAAAAAACCTTGCTTACCAGCTTTGCAAGACTGCCAGTAAGTGACATTCACCCTGTAAGAACAAATTAACAAGTGGCTGAGCCATGATTCAAGCCCAGGACTGGCCACACTTTCCCCACGGCATCAACAGAATTCATTCACATGCAAAGTAAATTAACAACACAAGCCATTATGTGTTCCCAGGAGCAAACCAGACCCAGAGAGTGGGTGTCTGGATTTAGAAGAGGGGGAGAGCTCCATGGACTCAGTTCTGTACCAGGGAAATCTTCCCAGAGAAAGTGGTTCTGGAACCAAGCCTGAGACATATTAAGGAACAGAAAGGTCCCCGGCAAGAAGCACAGATGGAACAAAGGCACAGAAGTGGGAATAATTACTGTTTTAGGGATAGTGAGATCAGGCCAGGCTCATGATCAGCACTGTGTAGATGGGTTATAGGAGATAAACCTGGAGAGGGAGCATAAAACCAGATGGTAGAAGACTTTGGATGTCATACTACAGTTGTATTCTTTGATTGGACCCCAGGTTTCAAAGCTGCTGCTGGTCTTGAAGAAGCCAAGGGTCAAGAATACACTGTCAGCACCCAGACCAACCCAATCCAGACCTCCTTTGATCCCACAGGGTCCCTCTTCCCCGCGCATCCTTGACACTAGCAGCTCAGGGATGCTGCTGAGGGAGGTTGGTCCCCAGCTCTGAAAAACCTCACGATATCACCATGGAGATGTGACAAGCCACCAGCCACACAAAAGGAGCTCTGAACTCCCCAGCTTACCCAGGGCATGGAGCTAAGAGGTGGAAAAATGTTTAGTTTTCTTTCTCCTTCTTCTCTCTCTCTCTCTCAAAAAAAAAGAAAGAAAGAAAGAAAGAAAGAAAGAAAGAAAGAAAGAAAGAAAGAAAGAAAGAAAAGAAAAGAAAGAAAAAGAAAAGAAAATTTACACAAGCAAACAAACCCCACCCAGCCTTGGAAGGAAGCTGCTAAGCTCCCCTCCCATGATGACTGGTCTCCTTAGAGAAGAAAGGAGAGCCCCATGTCTGGGGTTACAATGGGAGGTTCCTAGAAGAGAAAAAGGGGATGGAGGGACCAACAAGAAACCTAAGGGTGTTCACCTTTTCTCCTACGCAAATGGAGGGGCAAGTTCAGAGCCATCTGTATGAATGTAGGTTGATAGCTTCAGATTTACTCACTTAGGAGTTCTGAAATATTGGCAACTCTATAATTGCCCACTAGACATGTGTCCTTTGTATTGGGGTCAATAATGCAAACTGGGCGCAACAGGATGCTTTTAACACCATCCTTCTTCAACAGATGCATCATGGATTAAGCCTCCCAATGCAGTCAGTCTCCATTTAGCAGCCCAGGGAATCCTGACTATAAAACAGCCAAGAAAGTCCTCTGAATGGTGGAGAAGGAGAAGAGAAGGAATGGAAGTGCCAGGATACCCAGAAACAGACAGGGCTAGGGGGAGGATGTGGAAAGGAATACTGTTTCTTCTGAATTGGAAAAGGAGACTGGGAAGCAAAAGTAATTTTCACACATGCATTGTCATTCTCTTCTGAAAAGGCGTGAGAAGATGGGTGGGGGAGAGGCCTCGCCAAGACAGGGAGCAGACAGGGGAGGTGAGAAATCCAGCATCTTCAGACCTGCCCACACTGCTGGCTTCTCTGCTGTGTGCAATACCTCATCTCACAGTCATTAGAGAGCCCACAGGAAGGATGGAAGCCAGACACCCTGAAGGGTGGGAAAATGAAGAGAAGGGATGTGCACAGATGTGCTTGCGCCTGATCTTGGGAGAGACAGGTCCCAGCTTGGAGCTAACCCAGCCCCCGAGATTTCTGGAATCCTTAGAGCAGCAAATGGACCAGCACTATCATCATTGCAAAAGCCCCAGCAACACCCAACATGCAAATTCCCCATGTCTGATTCGAATTCTGTTTCTTTTTTTCTGTCTTGTTCTGGAATGAAAAGGAACTCAGCTTACCTTCCAGTCTGGTCCAGCCCTTCCTAGCACAGAAGCAAGGAGCAATAAACTGGGAGGCTAGAGAAGGGGAACATGGTCCCAGAAATACCCACTTGCTACTAAAAGTGTGGGTTTGCCCTGGCTACTGTGACTCAGTGGACTGGGTGCCAGCCTGCAAACCAAAGGGTCACTGGTTCAATTCCCAGTCAGGGCACATGCCTGGGTTGCCAGCCATGTCCCTAGTAGGGGGTGCACGAAAGGCAACCACACATTGATGTCTCTCTCCCTTTCTTTCCCTCTCTAAAAATAAATAAATAAATAAAATCATTGTAATTAATTAATTAATTAAAATAAATGTGTGGGTCAGGTCCTGAGAGCCTCTACTCAGAGCTTGCAATAGGTCCCATCTCACTCAGGATAAATCCTACACCATTCCAACCCATTACCTTTCTAAAATCCCTTGGTGCATTGCCCCTCACCTGCTCTGATCTACTCACATCACTTCCTTTTTCTCCCCAGGCACATGAGATATTTGGGGACTCAGGGTCTTTCCACTTGCTGTTTCCTCTATGCAGAACACATTCCTCAATTTTTTTCATACCTCACTCCTATATTTCAATATTATTTTCTCAGTGAGCTTTCTTGATTACTCTACCTAAAATTTTAGCCACCCCAACACTCCCTACCCCTGTTCACTGTTTTTCTTAGCTTTTATCATCACCTTTATTTATCTAGTTCATTGTCTGTGTCCCCCATGGAGTGCACATTCCATGAAGGCAGGGTTTTTTGACTGCTTTGTTCTCTGTTGTAACCTCAGCATCTAAAAACATTTGGCAGATGGTAGGTCCTCAATAATTATTCACTGAATGAAAGAAACATCCCTAAGCCTGCTCCCCTCCACTTCCCCTGAAGTGTCTATAATAATGCCCCTTCTAAATACCTCTGAAGACACCAACTTTGCTGGAAAATCACTTGCCCTTTGGACTCGAACTGAGGCTGACAAGAGAAAGATGGCAGGGGATGATAAAAAGGGAATTTTCTCCTACCAGAATGTGGGTGAGGGCAGATCCTTCTGGGTTACAATCCCACTGAACTCCAGGATAAGACTATCACTACATGCACAAAGCAAATTCATCTTGATCGTTAGTCTCTTCTTCAATAAGGGTGTACACACATGCACGAACACACACCCCTTCAGTTTTTTCCCCTAGTCACTGAGGTTTGAGGAAAAGAGCCCCAGAGACAGCAGCCTTGGGGTCTAGTCCAGGGGTGTCCAAACTTTTAGCATCTCTGGGCCACACTGGAAGAAGACAAGTTATCTTGAGCCACACATTAAATACACAAATACTAGTGAAAACTGATGAGCAAAGAAAAAAGTTTTAAGTAAATTTACAATTTAGTGTTGGGCCGCATTCATAGTCATCCTGGGCTGTGTGTGGCCCGTGGGCTGTGGATTGGACACCGTTGGGCCCTGAGCTGTCCTGCTCAGGCCCTGCATCTTCAGTGGCAGCCATCACCTCACTCAGCACTGCGGCCTAGTTTGCCTGCTATTAAATGGGGCCAGAAATGCCTGCCTATCAAGAGTGGGGTGAAGGTCTCAGGTGGTATCAGGTATGGCCACCTTTGTAAATCTCATGCTACTGATAAGCATGCTTGATGCTTGCCCAACTCCTGCTGATTTGTACCTATAATCAGTGAGGGTGGGACTGGGGGACTGAAAAACTAAGAGCAGATGGGAGAGAAATAACCCCCAAGATAGCAGGCCATTAGGCAAAACACTAAACCATTCCAGCTTAGTTGATTTCCCATTGGATCTGAGGCTTTTTGCAAGTTTGAATCACCAATGAGCACCACAAACTCAGGCCAATGGCTCCCAGGCACAAGTGTGATCCTAGTCCATCCATCCCTCTGCTGAGCTGGTGGGACCAAGGTCAAGGGGACACATTTTCCAGGCAGACTAGCCAGGTGCCATGAAGCAGGAAAGGTGGTGTGGGGCCAGGAGGTGCAGGGGGGAGGCAGCCCGGCTGCAGCCGGCACTCTCAGCCAAGCTGGGCTAGCGGGGCATTGTTTATAATTGAGCTGATCCTGTGCAGCTCTCACTGTCGCTGTCAGTTAGAGCCATTTGATGTCCCTGAGCCTTTGGGGAAAGGAGGAAGGTGGGAGGGAAGAGGCACAGGCAGGAGAAACAAAAGGAGTTTCGTAGCAGGACTTCAAAAAAGCCAAGTGTTTGAAAAGATCTTTGCGAAGGTTCTGACCTACTTTACATGCAGATAAGCCATCTCCTTTGCTTTTAAAGAAAAAAAAAAAACACCCCACACTAAGTGGCCACAGCTCTATTCAGGAGAGCCAGGGCCGCACTGCAGAAAGGGGCTTTAGTGCTGTAATCAGAAGCCATTTAGGAGCCATGATTTGGGTAATTATATAAGATTTCAGCCTCTTTTCTTCCAAGACCACGCATAGCTGTGAAAGATGGGGCTGCCAGAGTGATGCAGCCAGGGCTGAAAGATGGGGTGCCGACAAGCGGAACTGCAGAGAGCACACCTCTGCTCTCTAGAACACCTGGCCACACTCCTGCTCAGCTGCCCACCTCCGAGCTATGTGACCTTAGACTCTCAGAGATCCACTTTCCTCCTCAGGGGTACACATCAGATGAGGAATCAGGTAACAGCCACAACTGAACCCCCTAGTCCAGTGCCTGGCACATAGTAGATGACTCTCTCCTCCTTGCTTTCTAGAATGAGTCAAGAGATGTCATCCCATCCTACTCACAGGTTCCTTGGGCCCATCAGTGCCAACTCGTGTCTCCAGCACTGAGTGATTAGAACAGACGCCGAGTTGGGGCCTACCAAGCCAGGGGCTGGCTGGATAGCTGGAGAGGCCCAGTCTGAAGAGGACCCAGACAGTCAGAGCAAAGGGGACTCATGAAGGGGCAGGACAGAGGCACAGGACATAGGGATGGAGGAACAAGGGATGTTCTGCAAAGAGCAGATGGTGATGGTGGCTTACTCCCTCACCCCACCACCCTGCTTCATGATTGCATACCCCAGTGGTCTAAAGAGCAAAACACTCTGAACTTAGTCGCCAACAGATAGAAGGAAATATTATGTGGGAGACATTCTAGGACAGTTACAATGTTCAAGAGAAATGAGGTGAGTTGGGGAAGAGATTAGAATATATTTGAGAAGGAAAATCTCTTGCTAAATTTGGTTTAAGTATTTATTGTTATTAAAATAAGTAATAGTGTTAATGCTTGTTTATTATATAATCCTCACAATAATCCCATGAGGTTGGTACTTTTAGGGAATATTCCTAGCCCAGTTTACAAATGCAGTCTTCGAAGTTTACAGAAAAACTCTAAACTGTTCAGACTCATTCAGGTGGTCCCCGGAGTCTGTGTCTGAATGGAGGGTCTGCATTCCCAGTTATTTTATCTTACCCCAAAACCTTTGTATTCACTCAATAAGTATGCGATGAGCACCCCAGTGTGTGTTCCAGGCTCTGTTCCAGGCACTGGAGATATAGCGATAAAAAAAAAGTGTCTGCCCTCATGGTCCTATGTGGATCAGTCCAGTGGGTTTCATACACACCATACCACACCCCTCCCCAGCAAGGTATGGAACTACTTCAAAAATGTGTTCAGGGGATGCAAATAAACCCTCCTCTGAATGCAGCTATTGGAAGCTCCTCCAGCAAAGGGGCTATCAATGGCCCCTGGGCCTTGGTCATTAGTGTTTTGAGGATTCGAGTGCCCAGTGCCTCCTTTAGGCCCTTACCTGGGGTGCCCTTCACTGCTCTGGTGGTGTGAGTGGGCTCTCTTTGCCTCTCCCCTGTTGCTTTGCATGTGTGGGTCATCTACACCAAGAGCAGGAAAAAAAAAGGACCAGAGCTCAGCCAATCTCTGCCCCTCTCAGTTCAGGCAGGACTAAGCCCCAGCACCTAAGCTTGGGGCAGATGTACAAGGATTTCACAAGCTGAGAAATGTATATGCCTTTTGGTCCAGCATTTCATTCAATGAATTATCACCTAAAATCCTTACACATTTTGCACTAATTCATAAAGATGTGTGATTCGGCATTATTTATATTAATTTAAAAATGCAAGCTCAAAAATGAGGAGGAATCATAAAGTACAGCATGGTATAGCTGTAATGTGGAGTACTACATGTCCATTAAGAAGGGGGATGGTAGACAATGCATGAGAGATCTCCAAGACATGATCAGTAAAAAGCATACAAACTAGTATTTTGGTAGAGTCCTATACTTAAAAACAAACAAACAAAAAACCTGTTGTGTGTGGGGGTGGGGATCAATGAACCTTGCCCCCTCAAGGCAGAGCCTGTCCAGACAATGCCAGGATAGGGAGGGACTGGAATGGGGAGGAGACACTGTGGCCTCTGGCCCAATGATGGGCTTTCCACAGGCCGGGCCGTAAGTAGAGTCCCCACTGCAGCCTCTCTTTCATTGCTTCCTACCTATATTAACCTAAACTAAAAACTCCAAGACATCATGAACAGAGCACTGGAATGGGAGTCCAGAGGCCTAGGTCCAGCCTCGGCTCTGAACCAACTCCTGGGAAGCATCGGGCAAGTCTCCTACACATTCTGGGTGTGGAAGCCCCATCCATGAAGGGAGAGTGTTGGGCCACATCATCTGCAAGGCTCCTCCACTCTTCCATGCCTTGTTCTACCATTTAGGAAGAAGGAACTTGGAGTAAAAATTTAGAAGTCTGGAAGAGATTGGATTGAATAATAGTGATAACAGAACACCCTTTAAAATTGGATGGGTTCTAGAAACCCAGGTGGGGCCTCACACATATTCTTTCTTTTGATCCTCACAACAATATTTAAGATATTATAATTATCTTCATTTTATAAATGATGCAACTGAGGCTCAAAGAGATTAAGTAATTGTCTGAGGTCATACAGTTTGTAATCTGTGAGATGGGAACTGTCTGGCTTTTCTCCTCACCGTCCCTCCCCACCCAGTGCACACACACACACTCACACATATCCACCTGCTGCCTGGAGCCAGGCACTCCAGGTCATGGCTGCAGATGTAAATTAGGGTCTGCCTCCCAGAGTTGGCCTCAAGATAGCTGGACCTCTTCTTCTCTGATATCAGTCCAACCCTAAATTTCCTCCTCATTGTCAAAGATTCTTTGCAGACCACAAGTCCCAATTTTGTTCCAGAGACAGTGTCTTCATTTCCTGCCTTCCCATTCATTCTCTTTCGGCTTTTTAACCCCAAATCTACCCCTTATCAACTTGAGTTTCCTGCTCATCACTCATCTCCGACCAAGAAACCTCTTTCCCAGGGACTCCACCCTTTTCGGCATACTCCATGCCCTTGGTTCTCTCCACACCTGTGATTTTAAATCCTTCTCAATTGCTTTTCCTTGGCCTCTGGCTCTTGGCTTCTCAGTGCACCAATGTGTCTGGCTTCAGTCATTGCTGTGGAGGTGCCTACCTCCCCCCACTGCATATTCTGTATCAGGCTTAGCTCAGGGGGCTAAGTGGGGCATTGAATGACACCTGCTCACTCACGCAACTACCACTGGGAGAGATCACCAGAGGAAAAGGGAGGGGAGGTCCCATGTAGGCTCCACAGTAAGGGACTTATGATGTCCCAAGGGTGGTAAGGAGAGGGTGTAGAGGTCAAGGACTACTGGAGGTCAAGGACTACACCTAGCTTAGAAAAGGGCAGGTTGGCCCCCAGAGAGGAGAGAGAGGTAGGGGAGTACACCAAAGAATGGAGAGGAGAGGCATTTGAAAGAAAAAAGCCATGGAACTCGCTGGTTAGTTATACACTGGAGGACCAGAAGAGAGAGCAGTAGAAGATGACACCAAGGCTTAGTGAGAACCTGGGTGGTGGGAAAAGTGTGATTAGCTGCATAGAAATGGGGCTGCTGAGAGAAGTGTGCATGTGCATGTATGTGTCCGTGCACATAATGGGGAATGGAGAAGGCAAGAAGCCTTGTTCCAAACACTGGTTCTGAAAATAAAAGAGGGGATTACAAATGGAAATGCCTATTGGGTGGCTAGAAAAGTGGGACCAGAGCAGCAGACCTTCTTGTGGACTAAACTGTAAGCTGCATGAGCAGGGCCCCAACGTGCCCTCCCCAGGCTTTGTCTACACAGCCAGGACCATAGTCCGAAAGCTCAGCCACAGCTTATGGAATGAGACAAGTGACTTCATCCTGAAAACAAAAGCAGCCCACGGCAGTCAGGGCATGGGTTGGGGCCTGCAGGCAGCGCCCTGAGGTGGTCAACAATGCCAGTGCTACAGGGAATGACAGGAAGGAAGAAGGAGAGGAAATGTTCCATGGGCAACTTCTGCGAGAGCAATTGCAGAGGAGAAGTGAGAGGACCTCAGCCTGCAGAGCACTAGTGGGGAATGCGTGGGGAGTCGTAATCTTGAGTTTAGGGGAGAGAGGCAAAGGAAGGGGTAGTCAAATGTTTTCTAGGAGAGGTGGATAGAGTGGTCAAGGTTGGTCCTTTGTCCTTGTCTGGATGCCATTAGGTGCTGGGCACCGTGCTGCACCGGGGGCCCTGGGGAGGGTCCTCCAGGCCACAAGGGAGAGCAGTGCATTGAGCAGGAGCAACAAGGTGAAGGCAATGCTGTTGGAGGCAGAGACACATTCTTTGGAGACAGGGAGTGTGTGCGTTTCTAGGAGAGAAGAAAGGGACTGACAGCAGCAGCACAGGCCTTGACAGGTCAGGGGGTCAGCATGGTCCACAGGATGCCACAGCCTCTCCCTGTCAGAATCCAGCCCTCCTTTCCTCTCCATCAAAACTTCCAGACAATAAACACATCAACTTCCTAAGACCTTTAGGGGAGAGAGTGTGGCCGGTTTCTCTCGGCTCAGTGAATGCTGTCAGTAGTCCTCCAACACATATACACACACAGCCAGCCATACATGTGGTCACACTGTAGAGCCGTTTCTCCATTTATGCTTCTGGCCAAGGTCACCCTGTGAGTCTTGAGGAACCACTGCAGTGCCTTTGAGCAGATGTTCCCCAGAGGTGTGAGGATGAAGAGACCAGCCCGCAGGGGAGTTGCCTTTGCTGGGACCCCCAGAGCCTTCATCCCCTTTCCAAAAGGACCTTCCCTTCCCCTGCCTTTCCCCAAATCAATCCTGACGTCTCCTTAAATCGAAGTCAGCCACAATGAAAGGGTGGTGCAGAATTTTATTTACCAATTCTGGCATCTAATTAAAATTAGCTGATGGTTCTTCTAGTTGGTTTTTTGTTCTGACTATTTTTAAGTCAGAGCTGCTAGATCACTGCAGCCACTAGTAAGCTGTCAAATCAAATTTTCAAAAGCAAATTGCTTTCATAATTAATTTAATTATTAGTACGGCTCCTAGTTTTGTGTTGCCTTAATGAACACAATCAGGTTTCACCCTCTGCTTCTCCCACTCACACTTAGCACCCCTTGCTTCCCCAGACCCACCTCCCACCCATCCCATCCAAGTTGAGCAAATGGAAAGGAAAGAAGAAAGGCAGACATATCCCCAGTCCCCCTCCCCAATCCCCCCAAGTAGCCACCTCCTCGCTCACACCCTCACCCTCGGAGTGAGTAATTAAAGTTCTGCTCTCTGTTATGGAATAAATGGTACATGTTTTAATTACCCCAGAGCCTACCCAGGCATGCTCACACCCCCGCCCAAGTCTGTGAGTCTGTGTGGGGTGGGGGGCAGTCAAGAGAAAGAGACTGAGAGAGAGCTTCTGTGACAGTGACAGCGGTCTGTCACCTGGGGTCTGGAATTCACTGGGGAACTGTCAGTTACTAAGGAAACTAGGAGGGAGAAAGGGAGAGAGGCGGTTAGATCCAATTTTGGGTGACAAGTATGAGGCATAATGATTTTGGCCTCCTCTGCGCATCCTAGCGTAAATGGAGGAGTCTTTAGGGGTGGGCGGGGGCAGGTCATGGAAGACGTGTTACCTGAAGGCCACATCCTTTTTAGGAGCCCACGGCAGGTCAGGGGGACGGAGACACAGAGAGGGGAGAAGCAACAGGCCAGGGCAGCAGCCAGAAACAGCCTGTGTGCCTGTGTGTGCATGTCCACGTGCACAAAGCCACTTGCACCCATGTTTTTATATGTCTATGTATTTATCCGTTTCTGTTTTTTAGCTGTTTTCTCTTTCTTTTTCTTTTGTTTTCTCCCTTCTTTGGCTTGCAGTTTATCTCATTTCCATCCTCTTTTCTCTTTTCTTCTTCCTTTATTCTGTCCCTTCTTCCTTTCTCTTTCTCTCTCTCTCTCTGTTCCTCTGCTTCTCTTTCTGTCTTTCCTTGTACCTCCCAATATCTCTTCCCTGTTATCATAGCCCCATCTCTGTTCTCCTCCATCTGTGGCTCTCACAGTCTCTAGCTCAGACCTGCCCCTGTGAAATGAAAGGTTGAGAGGCTTGGGACACCTGAGCATCTGTGCTGCCCCCATGGGGACATGGCACCCACAGAGGAGGAGTCCAGGGGAGTGCTGACATGGAGCATCCATCAGGATGAGCTCTCAAATCTGATGCTGTTAGGATGGAGAACAGAGTCCACATCACATACATAGATGAAGTATGATCAGAGACCAAGACTGAGGGGTAAGGACTAGGGGCAGGACCAGGGAGCATCCCAAGCAAGGTGAGGGGGTGCAAGGACAAGGTGAGGGAGAGAGGGAGAAAGGTCCATGGTTTATTTCTATCCTTTTTGGGCTGTTGTGACAGGTATGAAGATACCACTGAGAGAAAGGCGTGAGTCACCAGCTGATAGGACAGAGCATCCAGGATGCCACTCAAGAATCCCAGGACAGCAGGCCCTGGGGGAACCTGCTCTGCCTGTGACACAGGAGTGACCTCCCACTTCTTGCCCTGGACCTGGCGGCCCTCATTCCTCTGTTCTGTTTGCTCAGGCCGGGACTTGGCTGCCAGGAACACCTATTCCTTTTGTTTCCCCCTCTTTATCTTCTCTCCCTGGCTGGCGCTTGATCAACAGGACTTGGACCTTCTCCGGTTCCCCACCTGGTATAGAAAGAGTGTGGGTTCAGATGTGGCTTGATCCCTGGTAAGCCCAGTGTGCAGGAGGGGCAGGGCTGCCATGCAGGCTCATCAGAGGGGTGGGCAGAGGTGGAGGACCACTCAGGTTGCCCTGCCCAAACCAAGAATAGTCTATGTGGTAGGATGGGGAGTTACCTTTCTCTCCAGGACCAGGGTCTTTAGAATGCCTCCGAAGATAATAGGTTCACTTCACTGTCACCCACGCACCTAGCCTTTCTCATGCATGCACGGATCCAAAGACAGGCAAGTCCACCTTCCCTACTCCAGGGGGCGCCCTTTGGTCAAATATCTGACAGCCTGGAGGCACCTCCAGGAAACCAAGGTGCCCTTGGAGCCCGAACCTCAGCAGAGGCCCAGTACCAAGTTGAGAGGTCTCAATACTGCTTCTGAAGCCGCCCACATGGGCCTCAACACTTCCCAGGCGGCGGGCTGATTTGGCATCCTCCGACAGTTCTCGCTATTGCCAGGCAAATGCTCCAGCCAAAGCATCTGTGTAGAGCAAGCCCGCCACCTGCTGGTGAGGTAACCCAACTACAGGTTGAGGGGGTTTGGTGAGCTTCGGACCCCATAAACGGGATGCCTGTGAAGGCAGCGCTGCCATGCGGAGGCAGCGTGGAACCCTGCCCAGGGCCCTTCTAGGCCCTTCTGAAACACTTCAGGGGACAGAAAAGCAAGGGTGGGGTTTGGTTCAAGGGCTGAGGCAAGGGACTAATGGGCAAGGCCTGAATGAAGGGACTGGATAGAGAAAATATTCAGGCTTCTACACTGGCTCACATGGTCCCTCCCTGGATGTCAGGGAGGAAGTGGGCCCCTAGGACACTGGGAGAGATCAAAGCCTGGATTCCATGTCCGGCTCCACCACCACCACCTCCACCACCTCTACCACCTCCATAGACTGGAATTCCTGTTGCAAAAGCAGGGACAGACAGGCAAGGCAAGATGCAGACCTTGCTCTCAAGGAGCTCACAGGCTAGAACCAAGATAGACCTAAAGCCAAGAGTTGACAAATGGTTCCAGAAGTCAGCTGCTGTTAGGGCATTGGAGGGCCTTGGGGGTTGGCGAGTCCAACAGAGGCGGCAGGATGAGTTTAGCAGGCTCCCTTTCTCCACACACAAAAAAGGTTCATATTAAAATTACATTTTATGATTGCTTTAGTACGGAGACATATATTTATACTATATAACATTTTCCTCAACCTAATTGGTTATTATTTTCTCCAGTCTTTAAAAGAAATTAATACACCTTTGTGTGCCTAATGGATAGGCAGTCCTGAGTCAACCTCCCCATCTTGCAGATGAGAGTCTGAAGCCCAGGAGAGGAAGGACTGGCACAGCATCAGACAGAAGGCTAACAGTCAAACTGGGACCACAGGCAGGTCCCTCTCCATTACCCATTTAACCTTTTTCAGGAGACAGAAAATCCTCCTCTCCACACTGCCAGCTAAGAAAGGGTCCACTTTCCCAGCCCCAAAAGGCCCGTCGGAGAGCCCACCCACTGCAGGGAAGCCCTAGCTGGGTCCCACCCTGCCCTTCCCAGCCCTCCAGGCAGTGTCTTCCCTCCCCCAGCCCTGGCCCTGCAACCAAGTTGCCACCACCACCACTGCAACTCTCTGGATTGCTGTCTTATTAATTCCTCATTTCCAATTTTCAAGAAGAGAGAGCCTTAAATGTCCATCTCGCCAGCCCAGCAATCACACAGATGATCCAAGTGTCTCTGGACAGCCTTTAATTTATTTCCCAGTGCACACAGCGCTGCTGAGAGGCTGGATGGCACCAGCTTAAACATAATAAATTACTCAAGTACCAGAGATTAGTTAATAAAGCACCAGGCTCCCTCCCAGCCCCTGCGGACTTGGTTGGTAACACCAAGTCAACCAAAGGTGACATCTCCTTTGAAGATGCTCATTGTAGGGAGTTGTAGGTGTCTCCAGGTCCGAGCCATCTATTTAGCCCTCCTCATGACCCTTGATGCCAGGCAGAAGCTGTGGCACAGATCAGGGGGCAGAGGCCCCAGGAAACTCCAGAGGGGACTTAGGTAGTTTCTACTCAGGGTCTCAGTATATCAATGGGAGTCATGATCTAATGGTGGCAAATCTAGCCCTCTCTTGGGCACAGGTTGGAAGACCAGGGGTCAGAGGCATGCCCAAGAATGAAGATGCTGGTTACCTTTGGAGCCAGGCAAAGGGAATGGAGATACTTTTCTTGAAGACACGAAGGGTCAGGGATAATCTTTAAGCTTATGAAGGTCCATCCCTGCCTCTTACTCCAGTTACTTGTCAGCTGTGTTTTCACTGGGCTTCACATCTACCACATGCCACCTTCTCATCCCCAGTAACTTACCCACAAGGAGGTCCTCCAGTGATACGCCCACATGTACACAGTACTCCACCATCAGAGAGACCTTTATAAAACCCAGCTCTATCTGCACCACTGTCCTGATTGTAGGTGGATGATGCTCTTCCTTTGCCCGCCTACTAAAATCTGGCTCCATAACCTGGAATTCATTGCCCCTCTCCAGGGTAATGAAAGCTGTGAGACTGCAGAAGATGACTCAGACAGAGAGTGTATCTCTCCTTCTTGGGAGCCTTAAAACAGGCAGTTCTCATCAGTTGGGTAGCTCAGCAAAATCCTAAAAACAGCACACAGAAATAAGCAAGAAATGCTCAGAATTGGGTCCTAATCCATGACACTGGGAAAGAGTTTTCAGGGAAGGCAAGGAGGTGGGGATAGAAAAAGGATATTTAAAGTGCTGAGCACTGACCGGAGCCCTGGGTGATCCTGGGAGCCCCATCCTTCTTGAGAACCTCCCCCACTAGCCTCAGCTCAGGCCCCCCAAGCCCAGTAATCTCAAGAAAGGTAAACCAAATAACTTCTCATCTCTTCTCTGTTACACATGATACCAAAGCCAGGGCCCCCTGACCACTCTAAACCCCCACCTTGGGTCCCCCTTGGACCTAAGTCAAACCCATGAGCAGGGAGCTGGCCTTCTTCCGCAGCTACCTGTGGCATCAGAGTGTTCCTGAGGCTACGGAAATTGTGATCCACAGTCACCTTTGTTCCCAGGCACTAGTATTACTCACTGTTATTAGCAATAAGAACCTCTTTAGTATCGCTAATTCCTTCCTTCCATCATGCTCAAAATACTGCCTACACAGGCTCTTGTTTATGCAGCCAGGGCCTTCCAGCACACAATAGATGGCGGCTGAATGTGGTCTAAATTGAATCACATTATGAATCCACTCAGGGACTTCTACCGTGGATCCTTTGATAAAGTGAATAATCATACCCTCATTTACCATTAGTGTAAACTCAGGTGTTCATGAAACAAGTTTGATGTGAGCGAAACCTGAATGTACACACATACACACGCAAGCACACACACACACGCTCCTAGGGAGAGGAAGCCACCATGCCTAGTATAGTGCCAGGTGCAAATTAGTCTCTTTTTTAAAAAAAATATTTTAATCATTTATTTTTAGAGAGAGAGGAAGGGAGGGAGACAGAGAGGGAGAGAAACATCAACATGTAAGAGAAACATTGATCAGTTGCCTCTCGCACACCCCCAACCCAGGCATGTGCCCTGACTGGGAATGGAACCTGTGGCCTTTCGGTTTGCGGAACAACACCCAATCTACTGTGCCACACCAGTCAGGGTGCAAATCAGTCTTAATAAAAATTTTCTAGTAGTGATACTGGTGAACCAAATCACCAAGGATTATAAAAGAGTATTGTTTCCATTTAAGAAAAAGGGAAATTGAGGCCCAGAAAGGAGCAATTGTTTTGCTGCTACCACCCATCTTCATAGTGATCCATAGAAGATCATTTCCAGGTCTTTATAAGAATGGCAGGATCACGGGAGATGGTGAAGTGGCAAAACATGGAGGCATGGCTGGAAGGGGTACAGGGATTGATCTTGGGCAGTGTTGGGTTTCACATCCCTTCCAGTGGGCTCAGGAGTGGGGTGAGAACGAGTCATGTAACAAGGGAGTACATAGGATGCTTGACTTTAAGCTCACCCTGACTTCTGCCTGGGGGTGGGGTCTCTTCCCTCAGGAGTTCCCCGAGTCTCTGACAAGAGGGTCCATGCTTGCAGTATCCAGAATCAAGTACCGCTGCTGCATCAAGAGATACAGCCTTTCCTGACCTCCTTCTCCAGGCCTTCCTTACCCTGGGCTGGGTGCCCTCCTCTGACTGCCCCTCAGGCACACATCTAGGAGTGGTTGGGGAGGTCTCGGTCTGGACAGGCCTCCAGAACCTCACTTGACACCACAGCTTGGGCAGGTCAAAAGCCCACAGTCCAAAATGCTTTCTTTAGGATTTTCTGCTATCTAACCCCACTTCTCTGGGTCCTGCAAAGGCCCAGCCTCCCCAAGCTGGGAGCTCCTATAATCGCCCATCCCAGGAAAACCTGGGTTCTCTGTCCATCCCTGCCACAACTAACAACCCATTCCACTTGTGTGGGATTTAAAATTGATAAGGAACCATCCTGCACCATCCTATTCAGTTCTCACCACACACTGAGAGGTAGAAAGGATTTAGCTCAATTGTGCCAGTGAGGACACTGATGCTTAGACAGGTCAAGACACTTCCCAAAACCACACGAGGTCTGCTAAGTGAAAGCCCACTGTTCTCTATCTGAGCCGCAAGGCTTCCAGGTGAGGAGTTGGACCAGATAATCTCTAAGGTTCCTTTTGGCATTAACAACCTAACATTCCATGCAGCCAGGACTCCAAAACTTGCAACTAATCCAGAGAGACTGCCCAGAATAGGTGACTTTAGAATCAGATGTGAAAAAGCAGGACAGACCCATTTTGTGGAAGAGTGGGAAAGAATCCTTTGCTCTCTGTGTCTTTATCAAAGGAGTGCCCAATGCATACCCCGCTCTTTCCCTCCACGTTCTAAGAAAACTAAGAACAAAAGAAAAATGGTAGCAGATGGGAGATAGAAGTGCTGTCTTTGCTGCTAATAAGACCTGAGTTGTTGGATATGGCTTCCTAGGCACCACACCATCACCAGCAGCATAGACTGGCAGGCCATGCACATGGAGGTGATGATGGGGGGCCTGCCTGAGTATGACTGGTGTCACAGAGAAACAGAAGGCACATTGGACTTTTTGCAATCAGTCTGACCTTTAACAGAGGGAAGAAACCAATAGGAGCTGAGCGAGTATACCTTGTGCATTCCTCCCAAAGCACCAACTGGGTAAGTCTGCATTCCTTGTCCAGAGCAGAGAGAGTAAAGGGAGAGAGAGAAGCCAAGAGACACACTAAGTGAGCTCCCTCCACCTGGAAGGACGGACTGAGCAGAAAGCATGCCTTCCAACCAAGGGGTTGGGTTCCAGTACTGACGAGTCCTTTTACCCCCTCAGGGTGCCCACTCTCCCCCTCTAAAATTCTCCTCTGCCTCTCCAGACAGCTGTCACCTCCCCATTCATCACCCTGGGTTTTGAAGGTGTAAGTGCTGGGGAAAAGGTGTCATTCATTGTCTGGGGGTTGGAATGTATGACGGGGGCTCTGGAAATCTCTTCTGACCAATGAACTAGGGCTCATGACTTTCAAGGAGGTTAAAAAAGACTTCAAGAACCTGGTATGGGGGTAAAAGGGCATTTCTCCAGGACCGGACCAGTGTTCTGGACCCCTTTCTGCTCCGATAACAACTGTTATGACCTATGTAAACTATATATAATGATTAAATCACAAAGTTATGAAAATCATACAAGACAATGTAGAGTTCTTAACTTTGATATTATAATACCGCACACCAGTCACAGGTTTGTTGCAAGGGGCCTTGCTACTATAAGTGGTAAACTAGGTAAAAACTAGAGTGGATTCAAGATCATCCCTTTTAAAACATCACTTCTATTACTTGTATGTACTTCAATGTTTTCTCCTGGATAAGGCAGGAATGGTAGTAGAGTTAGTAACCCAAGCATTGCTCATTTCCCCCCAGCCAATCTTATCCATGCCTATAATCTGTGCAAACTTAAAAGTCATCAATCTTAGAAAGAAAAGGCAAAGAATCACGGAAGTAATGTATGCAAAATATCCTTGTACACTAAAATGTGAATTTCTATGCTAGATGTAGTTTATTGCCATTACCATGATTGTAGAGCTAGAAATGAAAGGGCCTTTACTTTCAGGGCCTGGAACCTGGATGAACAGGAGGCCATCCCAGACCACTCTCATCCACAGCTGATGCAGATAATCCCAAAATTTGTCCTGCACAATCTAATGGTCAAATAGATAGGTCCTCTAGCTGTTGGCCACTATCGTATGTGTGGTCCAGAGGTCAGCTGAAGCCTCTAACCCCCCCACATACAGGTACAATTGCATCATCAATTCTCAGCCTGTGGGGATCCAGAGCCTCTAATTTCTGTAAGTTCTCCACAGCTAGTTATTTCCTTACCCCTTGTCTGTGCTCCAGTACCCATACCAGCTAGCTCCATTTTGCTCTGTGCACCCAGGCACAAAGCCACGTCTTCCCTGGGGGGCTCACAAAAGACACATGTGCACCAAGCATTCCCCAAGTTTGGAAACCTTACTGGGAATGTGTGGCACCCAGGAAAGGACTACTTTTTCATTTATTCATTGAATTCAGTTTAACGGTATGCCAGGCACTGTCCTAGACTGAGGATACAGCAGTGACAAAGAAAGACAAAAATGCATACTTTCATGGAATTTATATTCCAGAGGATAGTAGAAAAGGATTATGCTGTGAGACAAGATCATGAGATGATTGTGGGAAATGGACTGTGAGCAAAAGCCTCACTTCTAAGGTAAAGCATTTGCTTGTTGGTGCAATACCTTCTAGTGCTGTCTCTTCCTGCCTCGGTCACAGACGCGCACACAGAGTGGGAGCTGCGTGGTTACACCAGTCTGTAAAGCCCATCTCCACACATGGGGGCAACTGTTCTGGAGAGTCCTCCAGACTTATAGTGGACTTTGCTTAAATAAAAAATAAAATTTTTCTTAACTCAAAAAAAGACTGTAGACAGCACAGTCTTCCAGGATCTTGCTGGCTCTCTCCATCCTCCTTTTGAGAAATCAGCTCATTCTTCCCCTTGTTCTGCATAGAACAGTTTCTGCAATACCCGGGTCTCTTGGAATCTCAGCTTCCCTCCTTCCAAAAACTAGGAAAATAAAATTTCCCAACCTAATTGTAAGCACCATGAAGTCAGGGACTGGTTATTGAGCCTCATTTTCACTAGCCCAGAGCTCGGTTTAATAAATACCATAATTACAGTCAGTTCTCACTATCACACTAGTTGTGTTCTATAAAGTCACCCTGAACACTGAATTAGCAAATACTGAAACTTTGCCCTAAGTGGAAATAAATGTTCAGGTTTTATGAGCCTCTGGTTATAATATTTTCATCAACTGATTAATACCTATTTTGTTTTGTGTTTCTGTTTAAAGCCACCTTATTTAATTCACATTTTGATCCACTAACATTGAACTCACAGCCAGCAGCACTAGAACTGCTTAACTGAAGCCTAGCTAACATGTCTCTATGGTCCATAAGGTACATCACAGCCTTCCTGTGGTTAGAGACACTAGACAGCACTGCAGCACTATGCCTAGGGTCCATTTTCAACAGCAAAATCACCAATAAAAAACACAAAATACAGAAAAAGGGGACTCTAAGCAGGCTAAGAAAAGTACACTTGTTTCCAGTGTGAGAGCTGAAACGAGATGCAGAGCCTCGCCTTGTCCAACCTTGAATTTTTTGCCACTTTGCACATGTCTGTGACTGACTATGAAAACAATTCAAATGTCAACTTTAGCATTAAGAATTTTAGCAAGTAGACAAGTCTGCAAATAGAGAGCCTGTGAGTAATGAGGACTGGGTGCATGCACCTGTGTGGAGCACTACTGAGCAATAAAAAGGAAGGAATGATGGCTACATGCACAGCCTGAATGAATCTCAAAGGTGCTGTGCTGGGCAAGAGAAGACAGCCTCAAGAGGTTACACATATTCCATCCATATGACATTCTTGAAAGGACAAAACTGAAGCAATGAAGAACAGATCAGTGGATGCCAGGGGAGAGAGGTGGGGGAAAGTGTGGCTCTGATAACGGGATAGATTGAGGGAATTTGGGGGGTGATGAAACTGTTCTATATCTATGATTATAGTGGTGGTAATACAAACATACTGTATGTTAAAAATGCAGAGAAAAATTTAATTTTACTACAAGAAATAAAATAAGTAAATAAATGTCATAACAATCAGTAACCAGAGAGGCGACATCCCTGCTCCACTCAGGACTGCTTTGCTCCATGGAGTAGAGCTGGGTGGGCAGGTGACCAGGGCTCCTAGAGGCCTTGTAAGGGGGAAAGGCTGCCACCTGTGTGCCTGGGTTATGGCCTTGCACCCCAGGCAAGTGACTCCAATAGCTTGTGGGCCATCTGAGAGGCACCCCGCACCGTCCAGAGCCTGCTCAGCCACTTTCCATTTGCTCCTCTGTGAGAAGACCCCATTCCTGCAAGGTCCCCTGGGGAACCGGTTTTTTTATCCTCCTGCAGAGAAATTCCCCTCAGAAGTTTGTGTTGCCCCTAGCAACCAGCTCTGTCTCCGAACTGCTTTGAATGCTGACTGCCTCAGGAAGACTGCTCCTCAGAACTGATTTCTAAAAGACCTCCTATCACAATGGGAACAAAACATTTTTAAACAGAAAATTTAACAAGGTTTAAAAACAAAGATTCAAAGTATTTTCATCATATTCTGACTACGTGTTTGCTGAGTAGCTTGAGTGAGACTTTTATTCTTTCCAAAGGAAGAAAGAAGGAATGATGGTAGCAGACTACGAAATGCTACCTGTTCTGAGAGACCTATGATAGGTAATATAGAGATAATGTGATAGCTCTGTAAAGTCCCCTAATTCAGGTCTTGGCACATAGTAGGTGCTTAATAAGTGCAAGGGGAGATCAAGACAAATCCCTAAGTCTTAAAGACTTGTACAATCTATTTATTAAAGCACACACATGTTTATTGAGTATGAACTATGTTGTAGGCTACTGATACCCAGTGAAGAGCCTACCACATAGATGGTGTTCAATAAATAAATAAAATATGGCCCACACCTTCCCAGGGTTCAAAGTCTAATGAAAAGAAAAATATGCAAAAATAATTGTCCTATTAGGAAGAAGCATTGGTTCCAGAATAAAATATAAGAAGCATTCTATGGCAGAATGGCTAAGAGAGAGTGTTTTAATTAAGGGGCTTTGGTTGCAAGTGACAGAATCCCATCTCAAATGAACAGAAACAAACAGTCAATGCATTGGTGCACATCGTTTGGAAGGACCTGGGTGTATCCAGAGACTCAAATAGATGTTGATAGGAAATTCTGCTCTCTGCAATCCTTCGTCCTTCTCTGCTTTCATGAAAGAGGCTTTAAGTTGAGAAATAGATCTCTGGCTTGAATCCTAACTCTGCTATTTACTAGCCTGAGCTTTTCTGAGGGGCAGTTTCCTCATTTGTAAAACGGGAATAATCAAGCCTGCCTCCTAGATGGCAGTGATGATTAAAGGAGGTAAATTATAATTTTTGTTGTTGAATGAATTCTCTATTTTCAGCTCAACAATCTTTTCTTTTAATCCTCAGGCACCCATCCATACATTCATGCATCCATTCAGCCATGTATCCATCTCTCCATCCACCCAATATGTATTAAGAAACTGCCCTGTTCCAGACAATATGCAATACACTGAGAATATTGATGGTAATAAGATAGGTCCCTCTACCTCCCAGTTACTTATAGGTGAGAGTGATAAGACAAATAAACATGAAACACAAAAATGTAAGAAAGTGTATAGAAATACAAATAACTCCTTAAATCTGTATAGTGCTTTTCATTCTTAAGAACACTTTTACATTCAATTAGAGCTCCACCAAAGTCTCATAACCTCCTGAAGTAAATTATCGCTCTATCTTACTAATGAAACTGAGGCAAGTTTTCAGTAGCATGGTTAAAATGTTCACAGTTGGTGAAAGGTAGGTACAAGTCCTATTTTCTATGATATTAAAATAAAATGTTTCCTGGGAGGAAGACAAGAAAAAGTGTCTTGACATTATTCTAAAATATAGTGACCGATAAAGAAGCTATAACCAACTGTAAACAAATGATCAGACAACTGAAGGAAAGCAGGGAAGGAGGGAATCGAATGACACAGAATACTGCAAGCGTGAACATGAGTGAGAGTGGGGTTTGAGCACAAGCCGTCTGCCGACTGGGCAAAAACATCTAGATTAAACCATGAGTAGCTGAATCACATTAAAGTGCTCACATCTTTCTCTTCAATCTTGATAGGAATTCTGCAGTTCTTTGTATTGCCATACAAGACAGAACTCTGACGTGGTACAGTCTACATAATGAATCTCACGTCTACTGTATTTCTCAGCTTTATATATCATCTTTCTTTGGGATGATAGGACAATCTTTGACTTCCTTTCTCTCAATGAATAAGTAATACTGTCAGTAATTTGCCCAAGGTGACAAGCCAGCAGGCAGAAACCTGGAGGTTGAACCCAGGTGTTGCAATGTCAGTTCTGGTCCCTTGTCAATCTCATGAGGCTGCTCTCCGTACCAGATGCCAGAGGCAGGAAACAACTGAGGACTTCCCTGTGCCCCACCTGCGTCTGACCTGCTTAGAGGAATTTCCCATGATGATCTGAACCTTTTCCCCCTCTTTCCCTCTCTCCCACCAAGGCAAAATGGATCCATCTCAGAGTTCACTTCTCCAGGTCACTTAACTCAGACAAGCGATGTGGGTGTGTGCCTTCCCTCTGCGTCAGACCAGCAAGGGAGAAATTTGGAGTGGCCTCTAGATTCGGGGCTCCCAAGAGGTTGCCTGCTCCACCTGTAGGCAAAGCAATCTCTGCTGGTCCCGCAAGGGAGCATAATACCACCCTGGCCTTTCCAGAATCAGAAAACCTTCTGCTACAGGGTGTGGATGCCACCACCTGGACTAAGGGTAGAGCTTGGAGTATTAGAATAGGACCAAATTTCAGAGGCAATTACCTGGGTTTGAGTCCCAGCTCTGCTACCTCCTAAATGTATGATATAAGCAAGTTTCTGCAAGTTTCCTAAACTTGAGTTTTCTCATCCTTAAAATAGGGATAATTATGATCATAACAACTATACTACAGGAATATTGTGAGGCACAAACAAATTCATTTGTGCAAATATATTTTGCCAACAGTATGGGTGAGTTATTGCTTGTTCTTGTTATCTATGTTATTATTGTTGACAGGTGAGGTTTAGAGAGAAGTGTGAGTGTCCCCAGAGATCCCACTGGGCAGTTCCAGAAATTTCTTGAGATAGAGAGAGCAGCAATTCACTGTGCAAAGTAAAATCATAAGAAGCCCCACACAACCAGGTACAACATAAAATTTTGGTCTTTGGGCTTGCTTTTTTTTTTAACCCCCCCAAAAACTGTAAAACAGTTGTAGCAGAAAGAGTAGATAAAAATGGAGGAATAAATGGGACATTTTCCCAGCTGGGCAGGAGGATGTTGATTGAGTACAATCAATGCCACCAGCCTGCTAACGAGACCCAATCAGGCAGGGCGATTAGAGATATTCTTCAGGGGAAAGGAGCCTGACAGCTGCAGGGAAAGTTTCTGCATTTCTAGAAGGGAGAGTGCGGGAGAGACAGGCAGAGTGGTGTGACAGAAAGGAGAGGGAAGGAACAGAGGAGAAAGAATCAACAAAGCATTAGCACCCACCCAGCCCTTTCTTGAAGAAGGCAAGGAAGAGAGAGGAGGGTAAAGGCTCTAGGGAGATCCTGCTGCTGCCTCCATTTTCTTAGACACTGATTTTCAGTCATTCTCACTAACTCCCCTCCTCCTGCTGGGCTAAGGAGTCACGGGTTCCACTACAATGCACCTTGAGATAGGCATGGCTTGAGCCCCTAACAAAGATCACAGCTCACATATGCAAAACCTGTCATAGGTTACAAGGCCTCTTTGTGTGCACAATTTCATTTGGCCTCACAGAAACCTCCAAAGACAAGCATTTTAAATATTTTCTCCATTTCGAAGGATGGCCTTAGTGCAGATAATTTTAATACATGTTTATGGAGCATCTGCTTTGCCTACAGGAATGGTGTTAGAATTGAAAAAAAAAAAAATAGTGCCCACTATCAGCGAGTTCATAGTCTTAATAAGAGAAATGTATATCATTTCAATGTTTTCTGGCATTCCTTTCAGTAGAATGGCCACTAATAGATGCAGGAGAAATTTTTCAGTTAAAAAAATCATCATTTTGCAAATATCAAAATTAATTCAGGCAAGATCATCAATAGATGCCAAAACCATCAGTGAAAATTTGATGAGGACTAGGATATTTACAACCTCAAAGTATCACCCGATAGATTACTTATTATGTCAAAAAAGAGGAAATGATAAACATATATTACAGACACTTGGACAGAAACACTTAGCAAAGCAATAAAAGTAAACAAGACCATGAGTAGGACAAAGTGATACTTTGTGTTCCTGATATGATGCTCTGAAAATAATGTAACATAATTTATATAGTACTCCTGCCAAAGATATTTACTCTAAAATTACCATGAATAAACCATCACACATATTCAAACTGAGGGACATTGTATATAACAAGCCTCCACCCTTCAAAACTGTCAAGGTCATTAGAGATAAAGCAAGACTGAAGAAGTGTTTCCGATTAGAGGCTGGAGAAATCTCACAATTGAATGCAATGTGTGTTATTGAATTGGGTCCTATATCAGAAAACAAATTGCTCTAAAGGACATTTTGGAGATAATTTAGCGAAATTTAAGTGCAGAAGCCTGTTTGAAGTGAATAGATGCATGAGTGGCATAATTCTGCCTACTTGACATCATACATTGATGTCTAAAAGATGTCTCGTAATTAATTCTTGATTTTCCCCACCTCTAAACTTGTAACTATTATATTTCCCATGAAGTGTAATATCACGACCATCTACCCAGTTTCTCAAGCCAATCATCTAGAAGACATTTTTGTTTATTTCTGTCACCCTTCACAGCCTATCTATCATTAATTCCTGTTGACTTTACCTTCAAAGTATATTCCACATTAACCCATTGCTTTTCATCACTATAACTGGTCCACGCCACTGTCATCTTACGGGAAAGACTGCAAAAGTAAGCTCCTTATTTTTACCTACAAGTCATCTTTTACAAAGCAGCTAAAGAATTCTTTTTTACTTGTAAATCAATGTGTGTCACTACCCTACCTAAACTTCCCCAAAGTTCCCATTGAGCTTAGGATAAAATCCTGAAATTTCTCTCTTCCTTGAAAGAAACCTTTATCTCCTGTAACCTCAGTGCTAAGGTTTCTGCAAGTCAAACCCAGAGTGTAAGTACCCTGTGAGTGGCTGAATTACTACACAAATTGTATTCCTAATCTCATGGGTTTCTGCTACTAAAGTTAGGGAATGGATTTAGAAAGAGTAACATCCTGAACATTGGAATGGGGATATATGAGAAGATCCCGATGACACTGAGGACTTAAACCCCTAAATTTTGCTAAGTTTTCTTTGTAGAAGCAGCTTTTCATCCTTGCCTAAGGAAGTTTGCCCTCCTTTGCCTGAAGAACCTAAATGAGCCTCCCTAAGGCCCTGATGCCTCTCATTAGGACCCCTGTCAACCCTCTTTGCTTCTAAACCCATAACTAGACTCGCATCTCAATAGGCCCCAAAGGGTGAGATACAAAGTGTGAGCTTCAAGGAGATTCACTAAATGTCAAAAGAACTGCATTAATTTTGTAGTTTACAGAGAGAGCAATCTGAGGCTATGTCTGGAAATGCATTACATGTAAGATCAAGGCAGAAGAAACATAAAGTTGGGTCAGGCCAAATTTATTGATATGGGCCCACTGAGCAGAGATTCTCAATTTAATTTTTGCTTGAGGGATTAGGAGGGGCTCCAACAGTTTATTTGATTAGTTGACTAAAACATAGACCCAAACATGGCCTACATTAAATTAAGTTAAAATGCCAAAACTGTCTTGATACAGGAAGGTATCCAAAAACTTAGAGAGATTGGAATATTGAAGTGAATTTATCATGTAAGACCTATTTACCCACCTCAGGAGGGTTGAAAGGATACATTTCCCCCCACAACTATGAGAAATAAATTTATGAGAGAAGCTCCAGCATCATTAAACAGTTCATTAGTCGCTCTTCTCTGTAAGTCACAAAATACAGTGAGGACAGCCACCATTAACTGGGATCTCTAAATGCAATGGTATAATGGGATACTGGGTAACGGGGCCCAAATGTTGACACTTAATTGTCACATCCCAGGTGGGCACAGTTACTGTAATGGGCAGCAGGGTCAAAACAGTCATCAGAATTGTCTTTCTCAGAGACCTATGACATCAGCTAGGTGATCATAGTGTCCCTACATAAGAAATAGTTATGCCATCTATTAAAGTCTTACTTGATATGTAAATGCAGAAGAGTCCTAATGAACAGAAGTCTAATGTGAAAGACAAAAACATGGTCATAGTCCCTAAGTCAGCTCCCACACTCGAGCCAGTTTGTAGGTTTAGAACCCTTTCGAAAAAAGAGAGCCTGGATCAATTTGAGGAAGAACCCTGCTACATTGCCAAAAACCTACACTGTTCATTGTTCTCTTAGCCTTCTTCAAAGGGATCTATAGCCATTAACCAGGGTAACTGTGATTGGGGGAATAAAAATAATCACATCATTCAGGAATTAGACATTGGCTCTGGATTGACACTAATTCCTGGAGACCCAAAATGTCACTGTGGTTCACCAGTCAGAGTAGGAGTTTACAGAGGTTAGATAATGTATTTTTAGTTTCTGTCCCTCTGATAGTGGATTCACTAGATCCTTGAACCCATCCTGTGCTTATTTCCTCCATCTATGGAGTGCTGGATTGGTTCCTGTCTTGCGGAGAGAGGGCTATTATTGTGGAAAAGGCCAAGTGAAAGCCACTAGCACTGTGTTTACCTAAAGAAACAGTAAGACAAGAGTAATGCAGCTCTCCTGGAGGTAACACAGCATTCCTGGAGTAAATGCAGAGATTAATGCTACCACGAAGGACTTGAAAGATGCAGGTGCAGTGATTCCCACCACATCCTCATTTAGCTTACCTATCAGGAAACCAATGAATCTTAGAGAATGATAATGGATTATCGTAAACTTCATCAGATGGTGACTCCAATTGCAACTGCTATTTCAGATGTGGTTTTGTTGCTTCAGAAAATTAATATATCACCTTGTACCTAGTAAGCAGCTATTGATCAGGCAAAGGCTTTTTTTTTTTTCTATACCTGTTAGTAAGGACCACCAGAAGCAGTTTGCTTTCAGCTGTCAAGGACCTTCACTATCCTACCTCAGGGGTATAGCAACTCTCCAGACTATGTTATAATTCAGTCCACAGAGAATTTGATAAACTTTCCTTTCCATAGGACACTACACTGGTCAATTATATTGATTGTATTATGCTGATTGGACCCGGTGAGCAAGAATTAACAACTGCTATAGACATATTGGTAAGACATTTGCATGCTAGAAGGTGGGAAATAAATCTCACAAAAATACAGAGGTTTTCTACCTCAGTAAAATTTCTAGGTGTCCAACGGTGTGGGGCATGTATACATATCCCTTCTAAAGTGAAAAAGTTGTTTCATTTGATCTCTTATATCACTAAAAATTGGCATAACACCTAGGAGGCCACTTTGGATTCTGGAGGCAATGTGTTCCTCATTTGAGTGTGTTAACCAAACTCTATTATCTAGTGATCTCCAAATCTGCTAGCTTTGAATGGGACCCAGAACAAGAGAAGACTCTCCAATGGGTCCACACTGCCATCTAAGCTGTTCTGTCAATTGGGTAACATGATCTAGTAGATACAATAGTTTTTGAAGTGTCAGTAGAGGATAGAGATGCATTTTGAAACCTTTGGTGGGCCTCTATAGGAACCTTAGGATATGTAACAAAGCCCTGCCATCTTGTGGGAATAACTACTGTTATTTTGAGGAATAGTTTTTTGTTTGGTATTGGGCCTTAATAGAGACTGAAGACCTAACCATGGGCCAACAAGTTACCACGAATGCAACCTGAGCTGACCTTCATGAACTGGGTGTTGTCTGACTCACCAAGCCATAAAATTGAGCATGCAAACTAGCCCCTCCTTATGAAACAGAAATGGTATGTATATATGAGACAAAGTTAAAGCTAGTCCTAAAGGCACAAGTAAGTTGAATGAGGAATTAGCCCAAGTGCCCCTGGCCCCTACTCCTTCTACATTACTTTTTTCTCTAGGCCTGCACCTATGGCCTCATGAGGAGTTCCCGGCGGCAAGCTAACTGAGGTAACTAATTGATGTTTCTCTCTCACATCGATGTTTGTCTCTCTCTCTTCCTCTCCTTCTATTTCTCTCTTTCTCTATCTCTCTCTAAATGCAATGAAAAACTCCTCAGGCAAGGATTAAAATAAATAAATATATATATATTTTACAGATGGTTTGTGTGACATACGGTCAACACCTGAGAATGGACAAGAATAGTACTATAGCCCTTTTCTGGAACATCCCAGAACAATGGTGAGAAATCCTCCAAAACAGACAATTTTCAGTTTTATATCAGTTGATTGTTCATGTTGCCTAAAAGTAGAAATGATCAGAAGTGTAAGTCTATATCAACTCATAGGCTATGGCTGGGTGGACAGGGAGCTGGAAGAAACAAATTGGAACATTATTGGCAAGGAGTTCTAGGAAAGACATATGTGAATAGGCCTCTCTGAATGGGCAAGGATGTGAAGATATTTGTGTCCCATTTGAGTACTCACCATGTGAGTGACCTCAGCAAAGGATGACTTATATCATCTAGTAGATAGGATGACCACTCTGTGAATACCAGTCAGCTTCTATCCCTATCATTGCCAAATAATTCATGAACAAAATGGCCATTGTGCAGGGATGAATGTAATGCATGGACTTAGCAACATGGACTTCTACTCACTAAGGATGACCTGTTTACAGCCACTGCTGAATGCCCAACCTATCAATAGCAGAGACCAACACTGAGTCCTTGATATGGCACCACTCACCAGGATAATCAGCTAGATTACTGGTGGCAAATTGATTACATTGGGCCACTTTCATCATGGAAGGGGCATGCTTTATTCTCACTGAAACAGATCCTACTCTAGATAAGGACTTACTTTCTCTGCCCTCAATTCTTCTGACAAAACTACCATTCATGGATTTATAAAATGCCTTATCTACCATAATGCTATTCTACACAGCATTGGTTCTTATCAAGTAACTCCACAGTAAATGAACTGTGGTAATGGGCCCATGCTCATGAACATGCTGGTGTTACCACATTCTTCATCATCCTGAAGCATCTGTCTTGATAAAACAGTGGAATGGCCATTGGAAGGCTCAGTTATGGTGCCAGCTAGGTAGTAATACCTCAAGGGGCTGAAACAAAGTTCTCCAGAAGGTTACATATGTTCTAAATCAGCATTCAATATATGCTGCTGTTTCTCCCATTTCAAAGAATGAAAACAAGAGTGGTTCTATTAACTGTTAATTTCTCGTGATCCACAAGATGTATAGTGACTCCGCTAGATCCACTAAATGTTTACTTCCTCTCACTGTAACTTTAGGCTTAACTTCTCTGGAGACTTTAGTCCCAAAAACGAGAATGCTCCCATCAGGATACACAACAATAATTCCACTGATCTAAATGCCTACCACCCAGCCACTTTGGGCTCCTTATGTCTCTGAATCAACAGAGAAAGAAGTAGGTTATTGTACTAGCTGGGATGATTGATCCTGGTTACTCAGGAAAACTTGGGTTGTCACTACACAATGGAAATAAGAAAAAGTATGTCTGCAATACAATAGGACCCTTAGGGTCTCTCTTAGTCTTCCCACATCCTGTGATTAAAGTCAATGGAAAAGTACAACTCAATTCTAGCAGGACTGTTAATAATCCAGACACTTTAGAAATGAAAGTTTGGGTTACTCTATCAGGTAAAGAGCTAATACCAGCTAAGATGCTTGTTGAAGACAAAAAAGAATGTAGGATGGAAAGAAGAAGTTAGTTATATGTTACAGCTTTGACCACATGACCAGTTGTAGAAATGAGAACTGTAATAGTTACAAGTATTTCTTCCTTGTTTTGTGATAAAAATAATGTATCAATTTTTAATATAACATTTATAATATAATTATAACAATAAATTTAGGTGTAATTTATAATGTAAATAAATATATCACTATAGCTCTGGCTGGTATGGCCCAGTTGGTTGGAGCATTGCCTCATAACTGAAAGGTTGCAGGTTGATTCTCAGGCAGGGCACATACCTGGATTGTAGGTTCAATCCCTGATCCTTGGTCTGGGCACGTATGGGAGACAACCAATCAATGTTTCTCTCTTGCATTGATGTTTCTCTCTCTCTCTCTCTCTCCCTTCCTCTCTCTCTAAATTCAATGAAAAAAATGTTCTCAGGTGAGGATTAAATATGTATTTAAATATATACATATATAGTAATATATATAAATATAAATATATTATATATTTATAACTCTTCCATCTCTTATTCCCTTATCATCTAACATCATGTGTTAATAATAGTTAACTTTATATCTTTGCATTTACAATTCAAGACAACAAAGAAGAGTAAATACCAATTAAGGACTTTGCAATGTCTTCAAGGGAAAGTGTTAGTGTATTTTTGGCTGTTTTAGAATGGTTGTATCATGTTAGACATAAGTATTACTTAATTATTATCCTTATTTTTACATTAAATATGGTTTAAGGATATGTGTATGGGTACCGAGTTGGCAAGGAATGATCTCTGATGGCATTTTTGATGTGTCAACTTGGTTATGCTACCATCTCTGGTTACTAAATAAAACATTAATCTAGGTGCTGGTATAAAGATACTTTGTGGATACGATTAAAATCTGTAATCGATTGATTTTAAGTAAAAAAAAAAATTATCCAAGATAATCTGAACATTCCTGACTTAATCATTTAAAAGGACTTAGAATCAGGAGGTGGCAAGATGGAGGATGAGTGAATGGAAGTTACACTGACCTCCTCCCAGAACCAAACTGGAATCACAACTAAATTGTGGAGAAACCACCTGGATCAAACAACCAAACAATAGCAAGAGAGGAGCCTTGTAACCTCAGACAGACAGAGGAATCAACTTTGGTACAACATGACTAGTAAGGAGTGTGGTGGAGACTTGAGAAGGCTTGCTGGGCACCCATGGGTAGCAGCCCTAGAGGGATATTTAAATAGCCTGTTGGATCCCCCTGAGAAGAGTGGGGTCTAAACCATAAGCAAGGATCTCGAGCCTTCAGCAACACAGCCCAAAAAGTACACAGAGAACAGCCAGCTGCGAAAAGTGGCAGGATTGCTCTCTGCCAAAGAAGGGCAGCTGGAGATGCAAAGAGCCGTTTAAAGGGTCAAAATGTGAATTCTTATTTGCAGCCACTTACCCTAAGCTCCAGCAAAGGCGGGGGCAGAGTGGGCTACAGACCCCCGAGGAAAGACTGGGGAAGGAGGCTTTGGGGAGAGAACTGAGGGAATAGCAGGAGTGACAGTGATGCTGAGTCATCCCTCATATGGCAGCAGCCATCTTGCTCAGGCAGACCACTCCCATGAGAGGCAGCAGCATGAGAGGACACAATAGACCTGCACCCCAGGAGGCTCTGCCCTGGCCCAGTGGTGCTGAAGTCTGCCTGCAGAGTGTAGAGTAACTAGGTTAACAACTGAAGGAGACAGCCACAAACAATAGATTCCTGGAAGTCTCAAAAAGACTGTCTAAGATCTCACAGGGTCTACATCTGACATCGGAGACAGAGCCAGAAAAAAAAAACAGCGGTATCCTACCATTGAAGTTCACACAAACTCAGGAAGTCAAGACAGATCAATTTAAGAAGACAGAAGCAAAAAAAGAAGATTCTCACAAATAATGGGAAGACAAAGAAACACCCCCAGTCAAAGGGAAAGGAGGAATCCTCACAAAGAGAAATAAATGAAATAGAGGCAAGTAAACTATCAGATATTGAGTTCAAAATAACAGTTCTAAAGAAGCTCAATGAGCTCAGTGAGCTCAGAGAGAATTACAAAAAAATACAGGGAAACTATGAAGAACTTACTGAAAACTATATCAGCATGAAAAAAGACATGGAAACTATCAATAAGAGGCAAGAAGAAATGAAGAATACAATTTCTGAATTGAAGAACGCAGTAGAAGGAATCAAAAGCAGGCTCGATGAAGCAGATGATCAAATCAGTGAGATGGAGGATAAGGTAGAAAAAAGCTCACAGAAAGACCAAGAAAACGAAAAAAGACTCAAAAAGAATGAAGAGCTGTTGAGGGAAATTCAGGATAACCTGAAATGTAATAATATCCATATAATAAGGATGCCAGAAGGAGAAGAAGAGGAACAAGGCACACAGAACCTGTTTGAAAAAGTAATGAGGGAAAACTTCCCTAATAGGAGGAGAGAAAATATCACACAAGCCCAGGAAGCACAAAGGGCCCCTTTCAAGAGTAACCCAGTATGGCCCATTCCAAGAAACATCATCATTAAAATAGCAAATATCAAAGACAAACAGAGAATCCTAAAGGCAGCAAGGGAGAAAGAGGTAGTAACATATAAGGGAGCCCCAATATGGCTAACAGCTGACTTCTCAACAGAAACACTACAAGCCAGAAGGGAATGGCAAGAAATATCCCAAGCAATGAAAAGCAAAGGCCTGCAACCAAGACTTCTCTCCCAAACAAAGCTCTCAATTAAAATGGAAGGTGAAATAAGGAGTTTCCCAGACAAAAGAAGGCAAAAAAGAATACACCTTCACCTAACCAGCATTGCAAGATATGCTAAAGGGATTGCTTTAAAAGTCCTAGAGAAGAACATAGGCAGGAAACTCTCAGATATCCCATGCAGTAATATTGTCACCGATATGTCCCCTAAAGCAAGGGACATAATGGAAAGAATAAACAAGTGGGACCTCAACAAAATAAGAAGCTTCTACACACCTAAAGAAAACATCAGCAAAATGAAAGGGAACCAACCGTATGGAAAAACGTATTTGCCAATGATAGATCAGATACAGGTTTAATCTCCAAAATACATGAAGAACTCACACGTCTCCACTCCAAGAAGACAAACAATCCTATTAAAAAATGGGCAAAGGACCTGAACAGACACTTCTCCAAGGAAGAGATACAGAGGGCCCAGAGACATATGAAAGGATGCTCAGCATCACTAGCCATCAGGGAAATGAAATTAAAACCACAATGAGATACACTTCACACCAGTCAGAATGGTCATGATAAACAGATCCACAAACAACAGGTGCTGGCGAGGATACAGAGAAAAGGAAACCCTAGTGCACTGTTGGTGGGAATGCAGACTGGCGCAGCCAGTGGAAAACAGTTTGGAATTTCATCAAAAAGCTAAAAATGGAACTGCCTTTTGACCCAGAGATTCCCCTTCTGGGATTATACTTTAAGAATCCCAAAACAGAAGGGGAAAGTCAAGGAACATATAGCAACAACTCATGGACAAAACCAAAGGGGAAGAGCTGAGGGAGGGAAGGAGGGAGGGGGCAAGGGAAAGTGGTGTGGGGTAGGCAGAGACAAATGTATTTAAAAATAAATAAATATAAATAAATAAATAAATAATTTTTAAAAAGAATCCCAAAACACCAATTCAAAAGAACCTATGCACCCCAATGTTCATAGCAGCATAATTTACAATAGCCAAGTGTTGCAAGCAACCTAAATGTCCATCAGTAGATGAGTGCATCAAAAAACTATAGTACACTTACACAATTAAGTACTACACAGCAGAAGAAAGAAAGAGCTACTACCCTTTGCAACAGAATGGATGGAACTAGAGAGCATTATGCTAAGTGAAATAAGCCAGGGGTCGAAAGACAAATACCATATGATCTCACCTATAAGTAGAACCTAATAAACAAAACAAACAAACAAGGAAAATATAACCAGCAACATTGAAAGAAAAAAGAAACCAACAGAGTCAAGCAGGGAGGAGAGGGGGTGGCGGGGAAAGGGAAGGAAAGGGTCAAATCAAGGAACATGTATAAAGGACCCATGGACAAAGCCAAAGTGGGGAAGGATTGAGGGAGGGAGGTGGAGGAGCGGGGCAGGGGAAAGTGGTGGCAGGAAGGTGGAGACATTTGTATTTGAACAAAAAATAAAAATTTTTAAAAAGAAGAAAAAGAGTATAAAAATACCCAGTTCTTTTCACAGTCACCAATGCTTGATATTACCAAGATTTTTAATATTTATTAATCTCATTGTGACAATGATGTGTTATTTTAATTGTTACTCTATTGTTTATTGAAATTAAATTTGTTTTTGTATATTTCCTGCCTATTTCTATTATTTTTAAAAAGTTTTAAATTACTTTTTGGTATTCTGTATCTATTTTTTAATTAAATGTTTGTAGAATTTTTCTCTAAAAATATTTAAAAACTATTAACCTTATTTTAGATGTGTTGCAAATACATTCCTATTCTATAACTTGGCCTTTAACTTTTTTAAATGTATATTACTGTATGGTCTCAAATGTTTAATATAGTCATCATCAATATTTTATTTTATAGCTTCTGGGTTTGAATATTTTACTTCAGGGTAAGAAAAAATATTATTTTGTATTTTCTCCTAAAACTCCTTTCATTTTGCATATTGGTTTTTAACTAACCTGAATATTTTTTGTATAATGTGTGAAATAGGGCTCTGTTTTTGTTTTATTTCAGGTAATACTGGTCCATGCACCTTACTTGTTGAATAAGTCTTATTTTCCCCATTGATTTAAAATATCAATTAAATCATATATTACATTGTTAGATATATACATTTGCTTCTAGAATGCTCATTTTATTTCATTGATATACTTGATTATTTCTGTGCTGGTGTCATGTTGTTTTAATTGTGGAGACTTTAAATGAGTTTACATTTTGCATGCAAAAAATTGAAATTTGATCATCAGCTGACACCATACACAAAAATAAACTCAAGATGGATAACAGACTTAAATGTAAGTCACAAAACCATAAAAGTCCTAGGGGAGAACATTGGCACGAAACGCACAGAAATCCCACACAGCAGTTTTTTTACCAATATGTCCCCTAAAGCAAGGGACATAAAGGAAAGAATAAACAAGTGAGACCTCAACAAAATAAGAAACTTCTGCATGGCTAAAGAAAACATCAGCAAAATGAAAAGGGAACCAAACGTATGGGAAAATATATTCGCTAATGTTACATCAGATAGAGGTTTGATCTCCAAAATATATAAAGAACTCACATGACTCCACTCCAAGAAGACAAACAATCCAATAAAAAAATAGGCAAAAGACCTGGGCAGATGCTTTTCTAAGGAAGAGATACAGAGGGCCCAGAAACATTTGAAAGGATGCTCAGCATTACTAGCCATCAGAGAAATGCAGATCAAAACCACAATGAAATACCACATCACACCAGTCAGAATGGCCATCAAAAACAGATCAACAAACAACAGGTGCTGGCAAGGCTGTGGGGAAAAGGGAACACTAGTACACTGTTGGTGGGAATGCAGACTGGTGCAGCCACTGTGGAAAGCAGTGTGGAATTTCTTCAAAAAGCTAAAAATGGAACTGCCTTTTGATCCAGTGATTCCCCTGCTGGGACTATACCCTAAGAACCCGAAAATGCCAATTCAAAAGAACCTATGCACCTCAATGTTCATCGCAGCACAATTTACAATAGCCAAGTGTTGGAAGCAACCTAAATGCCCATCAGTAGATGACCGGATCAAAAAACTATGGTACATTTACACAATGGAATACTACGCAGCAGAAAGAAAAATAGAACTACTACATTTCGCAACAGCATGGATGGAACTCGAGAGCACTATGCTAAGCGAAATAAGCCAGGGGTCGAAACACCAAGACGATATGATTTCACCTATAAGCGGAACCTAACTCACAAAACAAAGATGTAAGGAAAATAAGACCAGTAACACTGAAAGAAAAAAAAAACAACAGAGACAGGAAGGAAGGAGGGAGGGGTGGGTGGGGGAAAAAGAAGGGAAGGGGCAAGTCAAGGATCATACAGCAAAGGCTCATGGACAACGCCAAAGAGGGAAAGAATTGAGGGAGGATGGAGGGAATGCAGAGACAAATGTATTTGGAAAAATAAATTAATTATTTTTTTTTAAAAAAGAGAAAGAAGGAACCCCTACATTTTGCAACAACGTGTATGGAACTGGAGAATATTATACAAAGTGAAATAAGGTAGTTGGTGAAAGACACATGATCTCACATATAAGTGGAATCTATTCAACAAAATAAACTAACAAACAAATAAATCACAGGCATGGAAACATGGAGCAGACGGAAAGTGACCAGAGGGGATGGGGAAGGACAATTGTGGAAAGGGGAAGGGACTAAACAAAGAACATGTATGAAAGACCCATGGACATGGACAGCAGTGTGGGAATTGACTGTGGGAGTTGTGGGAGGAGAGGGGAAAGGGTGGAGGATGGCAAAGGGGGAAAATTGAGACAACTATAATAGAACAAACATGATTTAAAAAAATAATAAATAAATAAATAAATAAATAAAAATGGGAGAGGACCCAAATAAATAATATCAGAAATGATATTTTTATCACAGAGAGGAGAAATTACAACTGATACAACAGAAATAGGGATTGTAAGAAATTACTATGAACAATTATATGTCAAGAAATTTGAAAACCTTGATGAAACAGACAAATTTCTAGAAAAATATAACCTTCCAACACTGAATGAGGAGGAAGCACAAAGCTTGAACAGACTGATAACAGCTGGTGAAACTGAAGCAGTAATTAAGACACACCCAGCACACAAAAGCCCTGGATGGGACAGGTTCACAGGAGAATTTTACAAAACACTTAAGGAAGAGCTGACCCCTGTCCTTTGCAGACTATTCCAAAATATCCAAGAAGAGGGAAGACTCCCAAACTCTTTTTATGAGGTCAGCATCAACCTAATCCCAAAAACAGTTAAAGACACAACCAAGAAAGAAAACTACAGGCCAAAATCACTGATGAACATAGAAGCTAAAATCTTCAACAAAATATCAGCAAACTGGATCCAGCAATACATTAAAAAGATCATCTACCATGATCAAGTGGGATTCACCCCAGGGATTGGAGGATGGTTCAATATTTGCAAATCAATAAGTGTGATACATCACATAAACAAACGTAAAGACAGAAGTCACATGATCATATCAATAGATGCGGGAAAAGCATTTGATAAGGTACAGCATGCATTTGTGATAAAAAAAAAAAACTCAGCAAAGTGGGCATAAAGGGGCATTCCTCAACATAATAAAGGCCATATATGGAAAAACCTACAGCCAACATCAAACTCAATGTGAAAAAACTGAAACTTCCCCACTAAGATTAAGAACAAAACAAGGATGTCCACATTCACCACTTCTATTCAATATAGTATTAGAAGTTCTAGCCACAGCAATATGATAAGAAAAAGAAATAAAAGCCATCCAAATTGGAAAGCAGGAAGTGAAACTATCATTGTTTGCAGATGACTTGGTAATGTACATAGAAAACCCATAGACTCCACCAAAAAACTACTCAACCTAATAAGTGAATTTGGCAAAACAGCGGATACAAAGTCAATATTCAGAAATCAAAGGCATTTTTGTATACCTACAATGAAATATCAGAATCAGAAATCAGGGGGAAAATCCCATTTGTTATACCACCAAGAAAAATAAAGCACCTACGAATAAACTTAACTAAGGAGGTAAAAGACCTGTACACAGAAAACTACACAACACTGAAGAAAGAAATTAAGGAAGACACAAATAAATGGAAGCATATACCATGTTCATGAATTGGAACAATTAACCATCATCAAAATGTCCATATAACCCATACCAATTTACAGATTCAACGCAATCCCTATTAAAATACCAATAACATATTTCACAGACATAGAACAAACATTTAAAAAATTTATATGGAATGATAAATGACCCCAAAGAGCTGCAGCAATTTTGAGAGAGAAGAACAAAGTAGGAGGAATCACAATACCTGACATAAAACTATATTACAAGGCCACTGTAATCAAAACAGTGTAGACCTGGCATAAGAACAGGCACATAGATCAATTGAACAGAATAGAGAGCCCAGAAATAAACCCAGGTCTCTATGGGCAACTCATACTCAACAAAGGTGTCAGAAGCATAAAGTGGAGTTAAAGTAGCCTCTTCAACAAATGGTGTTGGTATAACTGGAAAGCTACATGCAAAAAATTGAAATTCGACCACCAACTTATACCATACACAAAAATAAACTCCAGATGGCTAAAAGACTTAACTATGTCTTGACACCATAAAAGTTCTAGAGGAGAACATAGACAGGAAACTCTCAGATATCCCCTGCAACAATATTTTCACTGATATGTCCCCTAGAGCAAGGGACATAAAAGAAAGAATTAACAAATGGGACTTCATCAAAATAAGAAGCTTCTGCATGGCTAAAGAAAACATCAGCAAAATGAAAAGGGAACCAACTGTATGGGAAAATATATTTGCCAATGATATCTCAGACAGGGGACTGATCTCCAAAATATATAAAGAACTCACCCAACTCCACTCCAGGAAAACAAATAACCCAATTAAAAAATGGGCAAAGGACCTGAACAGACAGTTCTCCAAGGAGGACATACACAGGGCTCAGAGACATATGAAAGGATGCTCAGCCTCACTAGCCATCAGAGAGATGCAAATTAAAACCACAATGAGATACCACTTCACACCAATCAGAATGGGCATCATAAACAAATCAACAAACAAAAAGTGCTGACAAGGTTGCAGAGAAAAGGAAACCCTAGTACACTGTTGGTGGGAATACAGATTGGTGCAGCCACTGTGGAAAAGTTTGGAATTTCATCAAAAAGCTAAAAATGGAACTGCCTTTGGACCCAGCAATTCTACTGCTGGGGTTATACCTTAAGAATCCCAAAACACCAATTTAAGAACATATGCACCCCAGTGTTCATAGCAGCACAATTTACAATAGCCAAATGCTGGTAGCAACCTAAGTGTTCATCAGTAAATGAGTGGATCAAAAAACTATGATACATTTACACAATGGAATACTATGCAGCAGAAGAAAGAAAAAGCTACTATCCTTTGCAACAGCATGGATGGAACTCAAAAGCATTATGCTAAGTGAAATAAGCCCAGCGGTGAAAGACAAATACCATATGATCTCATCTATAAGTGGAACCTAATAAACAAAACAAACAAGCAAGAAAAATATAACCAGCAACATTGAAAGTAAAAACAAACTGACAGTAACAAGAGGGAAGGAGGGAGGTGGGGTAACAGGGAAAGAAGGGGAAGGCTCAAATCAAGGAATATGCATAAAGGACCCAAGGACAAAGCCATATAGGGGAAAGATTAAGAGTAGGAAGTGGGTGGGGGGCAGGAGAAAGTGGTGGCAGGAATATGGAGACAAATGTATTTGAACAATTAAAAAAAAAGCAGGGCTTAAAAGCAGGGCTCAGGCTTCCTTGAGAAAATAAGCAATTCTGCCTATAGACAGAAGTTTGAGCCCATGCCTAAGAGTTCCAGTCTGCCCTTCCTGATAAGCTCCCCTAAGGATTCCAGACTTGCTGAGCCAGCCCCCACAATCGAGTGTCCAAATATCTCCTACTTGTTCGGCTTCTGGGATGGAATTTAACTGACAGAATTGACGTTCAGAGGGGTTTAAATGACATAGGACAAGTAGCAGCACTTAATCAGCTAGAAAATGGGTGCTGTTACTAAAATAGTTTGCAAGGTCTGAGGCAATCAGGGGGTTTTGATCTGCAGGTATCTGAGGCTAATTGATCATAGAGAAATAGAAAGCTACATATGGTATTATGCTGCTTGTATAATCTTTTTTTAAAAAAATATGAAGGGCTGGCAAGCAGAAGGCTTCCATCAGCTTCCACCATGGAAATTTACAGGCCTTCACTCAGTTTTGAGGTTGGGCAGACCCAGAGCTCATAGATAAAGTGCAGTCTGTGTCATATTGAGGACCATACAATGTTACTGCAAGTATATACAGTATGCACTATCCGTATCCTTTCAAAGTCACATGAGGACATTGCCAAGATGATTTTGACCTAAGGAAAAGGAAATACCTGGATTATTCACAGAGCATTAGATACAGGATTTGAGCTGACTCTGACACCAAGGAACTCAAAACACCATTGCAATCCTCTGGTTAGAGTAGAGGTTTATGGAGGACCAATGATAAATGGAGTTTGGGCCCAAGCCCACCCACAGTGAGTTCATTGACTCTACCTGGCCATTCTGTGGCTATTTTTTGGCATCTTGAAAAACCCTTATGTTGATATTATAGCCTGCAGAGTAAAAGCTAATGTTGTAGTCAGAGAAAGTCAAGTGGAAGCTCCTGAAACTCCCCACTCTCACCTCAGGTCAAGATGGTAGATCAGGCACAATACTGCAACTGGGGGTATTATAGAAGTTCCCACTACCACCAAAGAATTACAAGGTGTGGGGTGGTAGTCCACATCATATATCTTCTCAATTGCCAGTCTTTGCCCTGTGAAAGCCTCGTTGATAATAATATCAAGCTATAAACATAACCAGATTGTAGTACCAATTGCAGCTGATGTGATGTAGTATCTCTAAAGGATTAGATCAACGCAGTTTGGAATATAGCTACTTATCTGGCAAGTGTATTCTTAATCCACATCAGTAGCAAATATTAAAGAATATTTTTCATTTACATGGTAAAGGCAGAAATACACCAGCACTATATTTGCCAAGAACTATGTTAACTCTTCATGATAGTATAGTACTTGAGAGCCCTGTTAATCTTGGCATCTGTAGGCATTCACGATGGTCCACTATACTGATGATTTTAAAAAGCTTTTCAAACAATCTGTGAAAGGCCAGTTATTTTTTCACCTCATCACTGACTGACACTTTGTAAACTTCAATAAAAATGAATTACTAGGAAAATGAAATTAAAAACAAAGATATATAGAACTACCTTTTAAATTATTAGATTCAATAGATATAAAACTACATTTTAATAAACATAATCTGAAAAAATATATAACACAGGAAGAATTTAAAAAGCTATACACATATTCATTAAAAATGTACACATGATTGTTAATATAAAAATCACTATGACAGCCCTAACTGGTATGGCTCACTTGGTTGGGCATTGTCCCACAAAGCTAAAGATTGCCAGTTCAATTCCCAGTCCGGGCACATGCCTAGGTTTCTCGTTTGTTCCCGGTCAGGGTGCATACAAGAGGCAACAGATTGATGTTTCTCTGCCTTTCTTTCTCCCTCTTCTTCCCTCTCTCTAAAAATAAATAAATAAAATCTTTAAAAAAATCACTATTACACTAAAACTTCTTGTCATTCTTATAACTAAAGTGATGAGTGAAATATTCATTCCCCTATATAAATACCTTTAAGCATAAGTGCTTCTTGCTTATAAAATTATGTAAATTAGGTTGGATTTATGATAATCCTACTTGCAAGAAATAAGATATATCTATGGTGATCACTTAGTAAGGTATATAAATGTCTAATCACTATATTGTACAGCTAAAACTAATGTAATATTATATATCAACTATAATTGAAAAATAAATCTAAAAGTATATCTAAACGCTTTCTATAACTTAATTATATAAAACTCACAGTAGAGAAACCAATCATATAAAGGCATGTGGCCAGGAATGAAAGAAGAGATTTTAAAATAATTTCAAGCAAGCTCTGAGTATTTATTTTTCAGCTTTCTTGAAAATAAAATAAGTGATGCTGTATTTTCAAAATCATTTTTTAGCTCGTTGTTAGCAAGTCCCAGTACTTTGCCATGTAAAATTATACTTAAACTTAGATGCTATTTTAATGAAAAAATATATTCATGGTCTTATGCACAGAGATTACAATTAACAAACTAGCCTTAAAATATCACATAGCATATACGCAGCTTGTGTGAGTTCAGTAACATCCACACTGGTCTAACCTGCTTAAATAAGACAAATCCACTAACCGTGAACTCAGATACCACAGCAATGTCAAATTGCTGTAAAATTTTCTGAAATTTCTCAATTTCTGTCTTTACCTCATTGCAGAACAGTCAAAAACAGTTCACAAAAAAAATATGGCGGAGGAGTGAATGGGAGTCACGCTGACCTCCTCCCCCCAAGACCAAACTGGAATTGCAACTAAATAGTGGAGTAATCACCTGGAAAACAATGGAACTATAGTGGGAGAGGAACATTGGAGCAGCAGACAGACAGTGGATTCAACTCTCACACAGCCCAAAGGGTGAGAAGTGTGATGGAGGCTCGAGACGGTGGGCTGGGTGCCCACAGGCACTAGCACCAGAGGGACATTGAAACTGCCAGTTAGCTCCCCCCGAGAAGAACAGGGTCTAAATCATAAACAGGGACCCCTAAACTATAGCAGATAAAACCAGGAAAATACAAAGTGCAACCCTGAAAAGCTTAGGGGCGCTCTCTGTCAGAGACAGGTGGCTGGGGATGCAAAGAGACATTTAAAGGGCCAATGCAAAAATTGCAGTGGCAGCCACCCTCCCTGATCTCTGGGTAGAGGCGGCAGCAGGGTGGGCTGGTGCCTGGGAAAAGACTGGTGAGGAAAACTTTGTGAAGAGAACTGACAGGGCGGCTGGTGGAGCCCGGGTGATAACGCACCTCCCACTCTGCAGCTACCATCTCGCTCAGACATAAGGGAATCAATTAACCTGCCTTTTGTGCACTCCGCACACAGCTTGAGCATGTGAGCTCGGGGACTGAGTGCAGACTGGCTGGGAGAGCCTTGAGGAGAGACTGGAGACGGAGGCGTTGAGGAAAGAACGGGAGGAGGAACGGGGGAGTCCCAACTCCCTCCCCATTCCGTAGTCTCCACTTTGGGCAGGCAAGGCGCACCCCCAAAGAGGCAGAAGCGGGGTGCACACGAACCAGACTGCCTGTGATTGAAACGCAGTCCACACAGGTGGTGGATCCTTGGCCGAAGGGGTCACAGAACTGCCCAGAGACCCCTGAGGAGAGACTGGAAACAGAGGCGTTGGGGAAAGAACAGGAGGAGGAACCGGAGAGTCCCAACTCCTTCTCCTTTCCCTAGTCTCCATTGTGCGGGCCAGACGAGTATGCAAGGTCGCGAAGAAGCCTCCTGGGCTGGGGCAAGCACGCGCGAGCCCAGGTGGGTGGGGGATCCTGCCAGGCAGAGCACAATCAAGTAGTCAGCATGAGAGTGCAGAGCGATCCACAGAAATAGTGGATCCCTGGCCGAAGGGGTCACAGAGCTGCCCAAAGCAGGAGTCAGACACAGACAGTAGATTCCTGGAAGGCTCAAACAAATGATCCAAGGCCATATAAGATCAACAACTGACATCATCAGAGGCAGGCCCAGAAAGAAAAGTAAAGGGAAAAAAATTTAAAAATAAATTAATAAATAAAAAGACCCACCACTACCATAGAAGTTTAATCCACAAAGTCAGGAAATCTAGAGGCCCCCTTGAAGCAGAAGCAAAAACAAACAAACAAACAAACAAATAAGTAAGTAAACAAATAAATAAATAAACTACTTAACAGACTCTCACAAAAATGGGAAGAAAAAGAAGTTTCCCCCAAATGAGTGGAAAAGGGGAGAGAGAGAGCTAAATGAAATACAGGCAAGGGAACTATCAGATACTGAATTCAAAACAGTGGTTCTAAGGAAACGCAATGTGCTCAGCCAGCTCAAAGATAACTATGAGAAACTGCAGAGAAACTATCAGGATCTTACAGCAAACTATATCAGCCTGGAAAAGGACATAGAAACTATCAAGAAGACACAAGAGGATATGAAGGATACCATTTCTGAATGAAGAACACAGTAGAAGGAATCAAAAGCAGGCTGGATGAAGCCGAGGATCGAATCAGTGAGATGGAGGATAAGGTAGAAAAAAGCTCACAGAAAGAACAAGAAATGGAAAAACGACTCAAAAAGAATGAAGAGGCATTTAGGGAAATGCAGGACAACCTGAAACGCAATACTATCCATATAATAGGGATACTAGAAGGAGAAGAAGAGGAGCAAGGGATAGAGAACTCCTCTGAAAAAGTAATGATGGAAAATTTCCCTAATTTGAGGAGAGAGAGGCTCTCATGGATCCAGGAGGAACAGAGGACCCCACTCAAGAGGGACTCAAGAAGGTCCACTCCAAGACACATCATCATTAAAATGGCAACTATCAAAGACAAAGAGAGAATCCTCAAGGCAGCAAGGGAGAAGGAAAAAGTAACAACAAGGAGCCCCTGATACGCCTAGGAGCTGACTTCTCAACAGAAACACTACAAGCCAGAAGGGAATGGCACCAAATATTCCAAGTCATGAAAAGCAAGGGCCTACAACCAAGGCTGCTTTACCCAGCAAGGCTCTCAATTAAAATTGAAGGGGAAATATGGAGTTTCCCAGACAAAAGAAGGTTAAAAGAATACATCTCTACCAAACCAGCACTCGAAGGTATGCTAAAGGGACTGGTTTAAGAAGATGAAGGAAAAGAGTGAGAAAGAGAAAAAGACAAAGAGAAAAAAATGAATAAGTTTCTATCAGTAATAACTCTCAATGTGAATGGACTAAATGCCCCAATCAAAAGACACAGGGTAGCTGAATGGATAAGAAAACATGACCCACACATGTGCTGCCTACAAGAGACCCACCTCAGAGCAAAACACCTACACAGATTGAAAGTAAACAGATGGAAATAAATATTCCAAGCAAATGGGCAAGAGAAAAAGGTCCGGGTTGCCATACTTGTATCAGACAACCTAGATTTCAAAACAAAAGCCATAAAAAGAGACCCAGAGGGACACTTTATCATACTTAAAGGAAGAATCTATCAGGAAGACATAAACATTGTAAACTTATATGCTCCCAATATAGGAACCCCCAAGTATATAAGGAAATTGTTCGATGACTTCAAAAAAGATATAGACAGCAACCCACTGATAGTAGGGGATTTCAACACCCCACTGTCAAAAATGGACAGATGTTCCAAACAAAACATCAATAATGATACTGTGCAGCTGAATGACACACTGAATCAAAGAGACTTAACTGACATATATAGAACCTTACATCCCAAAGAAGCAAAATACACATTCTCTTCAAATGCTCATGGCAGTTCTTCAAAGATAGACCACATGATAGGACACAAAGCAAGCCTCAGCAAATTCAGGAAAATTGAAATAATACCAAACTTTTTCTCAGACCACAAGGCCTTGAAACTCGAAATCAACCTCAAAGAGAAACTTCTAAAACTTGCAAACTTACGGACACTCAACAGTAGACTATTAAACAATGAATGGGTCAATAATGAGATAAGAGAAGAAGTCAAAAAATTTCTGGAAACAAGTGAAAATGAGCATTTGGACTGTTGTCCAAAACTTATGGGAGACAGCAAAGGCAGTCCTGAGAGGGAAGTCCATAGCAATACAGGGTTACCTAAAAAAGATAGAAACATTTCAAATAAAAGACCTAACACTACAACTTCAAGAATTGGAGAAACAACAACAAATAATCCCAGAGCAAGTAGAAGGAAGGAAATAGTCAAGATTAGAGCAGAACTGAATGACATAGAGACAAAAAGAACAATCAGAGGATCAACCAATCCTGAAACTGGTTCTTTGAAAAGATAAATAAAATTGACAAGCCTTTAAGCAGACTCATCAAGAATAAAAGGGAGAGGACCCAAATTAATAATATCAGAAATGAAAGAGGAGAAATAACAACTGATACCACAGAAATACAAAAGATCATCAGAAACTACTATGGACAATTATATGCCAAGAAATTTGAAAATCTGGATGAAATGGACAAATTTTTAGAAAAGTATAATCTTCCAACACTGAAGGAGGAAGAAACAGAAAGCTTGAACAGACCGATAACAGCTGGGGAAATGGAAGCAGTCATCAAGAAACTCCCAGCACACAAAAGCCCAGGGTCGGACAGTTTCACAGGAGAAAATTATAAAACATTTAAGGAAGAGCTAACCCCTGTCCTTCTCAGACTATTCCAAAAAATCCAAGAGGAGGGAAGACTCCCAGGCTCTTTTTATGAGGCCAGCATCACCCTAATCCTAAAACCAGATAAAGACCCTGCAAAGAAAGAAAACTACAGGCCAATTTCACTGATGAACATAGATGCTAAAATCCTCAACAAAATATTGGCAAACCGCATCCAGCAATACATTAAAGATTATCCACCATGATCAAGTGGGATCCATCCCAGGGATGTAGGGATGGTTCAATATATGCAAGTCAGTAAACGTAATATCACATAAATAAAAGAAAAGACAAAAACCACATGATCATCTCGATAGATGCAAAAAAAATCATTCGATAAGGTATAGCACCCATTTATGATCAAAACATTCAGCCAAATGGGAATAAATGGGGCATTCCTCAACGTAATAAAGGCCATATATGAAAAACCTACAACCAACATCATACACAATGGGCAAAAACTAAAAGCTTTCCCACTAAGATCGGGACCACGACAGGGATGTCTGCTTTCATCACTTCTTTTCAACATGGTATTTGAAGTCCTAGCCACAGCGGTCAGACAAGAGAAAGAAATATAAGGCATCCAAATAGGAAAGGAGAAAGTAAAGCTATCATTGTTTGCAGATGACATGATAGTGTACACAGAAAACACTGTAGACTCTACCAAAAAACTCCTCTACCTAATAAGTGAATTTGACAAAACAGCAGGATACAAAGTCAATATTCAAAAATCAAAGACATTTTTGTACACCAGAAATGAAATAGAAGAAGAAGAAATCAGAAAAAAAATACCATTCGATATAGCAAGAAGAAAAATAAAGTACCTAGGAATAAATTTAACCAAGGAGGTAAAACCCCTGTATGCAGAAAACGATACAACATTGAAGAAAGAAATTAAGGAAGACACAAATAAATGGAAGCATATACTGTGCTCATGGATTGGAAGAATTAATATCATCAAAATGTCCATACTATCCAAAGCAATTTATAGATTCAACGCAATCCCTATTAAGATACCAAAGACATATTTTACAGAAATAGAACACACATTTCAAAAATTTATATGGAACCATAAACAACCCCAAATAGCTGCAGCAATTTTGAGAAAGAAACACAAAGTAGGAGGGATCACAATACCGGATATCAAACTCTACTACAAAGCCACTATACTCAAAACAATCTGGGTCAGGCACAAGAACAGACCCATAGACCAGTGGAACAGAATAGAAATCCCATAAATAAGCCCAGGTCTATATGGGCATCTAATATTTGACAAAGGGGCAGAAGCATAAAATGGATCAATAAAAGCCTCTTCAACAAATGGTGTTGGGAGAGCATGATGGCTACATGCAAAAAATTGAAATTGGCTCATCAGCTGACACCATACACAAAAATAAACTCAAGATGGATAACAGACTTAAATGTAAGTCACAAAACCATAAAAGTCCTAGAGGAGAACATTGGCAGGAAACTCTCAGATATCCTACAGAGCAGTTTTTTACCAATATGTCCCCTAAAGTAAGGGACATAAAGGAAAGAATAAACAAGTGGGACCTCATCAAAATAAGAAACTTCTGCATGGCTAAAGAAAACATCAGCAAAATGAAAAGGGAACCAAACGTATGGGAAAATATATTCGCTAATGTTACATCAGATAGAGGTTTGATCTCCAAGATATATAAAGAACTCATTCAACTCCACTTCAAGAAGACAAACGATCCAATCAAAAAATGGGCAAAGGACCTGGGCAGACGCTTTTCCAAGGAGGAGATACAGAGGGCCCAGAGGCATTTGAAAGGATGCTCAGCATCACTAGCCATCAGAGAAATGCAGATCAAATCACAATGAGGTACCACCTCACACTGGTCAGAATGGCCATCATAAACAGATCCATAAACAACAGGTGCTGGCGAGGCTGTAGGGAAAAGGGAACACTCGTCCACTGTTGGTGGCCATGCAGACTGGTGCAGCCATTGTGGAAAGCAGTGTGGAATTTCCTCCGAAAGCTGAAAATGGAACTGCCTTTTGATCCAGTGATTCCCCTGCTGGGACTATACCCTAAGAATCCCAAAACACCAATACAAAAGAACCTATGCACCCCAATGTTCATCGCAGCACAATTTACAATAGCCAAGTGTTGGAAGCAACCTAAATGCCCATCAGTAGATGACTGGATCAAAAAACTATGGTACATTTACACAATGGAATACTACGCAGCAGAAAGAAAAAAAGAACTACTACACTTCACAACAGCATGGATGGAACTCGAGAGCATTATGCTAAGCGAAATAAGCCAGGGGGCGAAAGACAAATACCATATGATCTCACTTATAAGTGGAACCTAACCAACAATACAAAGATGCAGTGAAAATAAGACCAGCAACACTGAAAGGAAAAGAAACCAACAGAGACAAGAAGGAAGGAGGGAGCGGGGGTGGGGGAAAAGGAAGGAAAGGGGAAAGTCAAGGAACATATAGCAAGAACTCATGGACAAAACCAAAGGGGAAGAGTTGAGGGAGGGAGGGAGGGAGGAGGCAAGGGAAAGTGGTGGGGGGTAGGCAGAGACAAATGTATTTGAAAAAATTAATTAATTTATTTTTAAAAATTCAGTTCACAAACCAGCCCCAGTCCACAAACCACACTGTAGCACAATTGTAGATGGCCTAGTAATAAAAATGAGTGCAACAAATAAGAAATTCCATGAAGATCTGGGATCCTACCATACATGTAATGAACTTTTTACGATACTGCTGGTCTCGGGGAGGTTGATAGGTTTTTTTCCTAAGATAAATGACAAGCTCTTGTATCTCATATCTCCTCTTATTAAGAGAGAGGCACACATTTGGTATATAAACTGCACTTTGGAGCATTGCCTTAAGCCATTATCAGGCGACTTTGAGGTTTTCAACAAGTACAGCCTCAGCAGCATATCCAGGCTATAGGTGCAAGCTGTCATGCCATTTACACCATAGGAACCAGAGGCAAAGAGATTTCTCCATAACGTATAAAGGTGTTTTATGGAATCTTTTGCAAGCACCAAGTGGAGAGACCTTGATCATGCTATTAGACCCTAGCATAGACTGAATCCATGTGAAATAAGACTATGTAATCACAGCTGCCCATTATGGCTTGGGTTCTATGAGACCCACCAAGTTTTATAAGATTGAGTGGGCCTCACAAAAATCCATCAAACCATGCAAATGGTACATTCTGGGTTGAAGCAGAGCTGGTCCAGAAGATACAAGTAAATGACACTAATAGGTGAGGCAGACTCCCATGTCTCCTACATCTATTCACTGATGCCTCTCCCAAAATCCCCAATTCACATCTATTACCTCATGGGATAGAGGAGTTCCTATGACCAACCAACATTTAAAAACAAAACAAAACTCAGGCTAGTCTGTAAAAAGTGTAATATGCTAGTACTAGCAAAAAATTGCAGTTGCATTAAAGCCCTACTAAAAATCTACTAAAGGAAATTTTCTCAGTAAATATTCTCATTAGCAGACAAGAAATATTGTGCTTTATCATTTACTATAGGTGGAGGAAAAGAGACCCTCTCTGGGGGTCAGTGCAAAGCATGTAGATCTTTGCACCTCCTCATGCTCAGCAGAGGTCATCTACTACAGGAGCAGCCTCAACAATCAGGTGAACTTGTCCTGTGAAATCAACCAACTCATCTCTTTAGCCAGCCACTATGATGCAATGACCTCATGAACAGATGACAGTATAACAGGGATGGAAATTACACATGGGCCTTAAAGTGTAGGTTCATCAAAATTGACTTAGCTGTTTCCACTGATGACTGAATAACATGCCAGCAACAAAGACCTATCCTGAACCTTTGCTGTGGCACAATTAATTTCTCAAGGAGAACAGCCAACTGCATGGAGACTGTCTATTACATCAGAGACCTTTCACCCTGGAGGAGACATCAATATGTCCACCAGACTGATACTCTTGATCTGAGTTTGCCTTCCCTGCCTACAAAACTTCCACTGGCACTTCCATGCACAGCCTTATAGTATGCCTAACTTATCAACATAGTCTCCCATACAACACTGCCTTGGATCAAAGCTCCTATTTTATGTCAAAGGACATAGCCAATGCGCTCATGGCTATGATCATAGGATACACAAGTTTAACCAGGTACCCCATCACCCAGAAATAGCCATTTCAATCAAATAGTGAGCTGGTCTTTAATGTTCCAGCTAAGATGCCAGGTAAGTGTCAATATGCTATGGATTAAGGAACTATCCTCTGAGATATGTGTTGAAATAATAGTCTATATGGCATTATACTTCAATAGCTAGAATCTATGGAAATGGGAATGAATGGGTAGAAATAGACGTGGTCACTCTCACTATCACTTCCAGTGACCCACACATAGAATGTGTCTTTCCTAACTCCATGCCATTACACTCAGCCAGGTTATACGTCCTTGTTCCAAGGAGCAGGATACCTTTGTCAGTAGTCACAGTAAAGGTTCCACAAAACTGAATGCTGTGACTATCATCTGGCTATTTGGGGGTTCTTTGTGCAAATGAACTAATAGCAAAGAAAAATATTACTTTAGTGGCAGGGAAAACTGTAGATTTAATGGCATGATAATAGTCTGATTATCACAAAGAGTTAAAGTTGTTCCACAAAATAATGTCAGGGAGGAGTAGGTCTGGTACCCAGGATGTTCACAAGTATGTCACTTTGTATTTTCATGCTCAGAGCTAATATTTAATATGTAATTATAAAAATCACACAGTCTACCAAGGGTTGCTAAGGTCTTAGACATATCACAGATGAAACGCTGGATGTTTTTACTAATACCAGTCAGAAGGCTAGGAAAATCTAGAATTGTTGATAGGAGAGGAAGATAATGAATACCAATTACAACTTTGGGACCAAAACTAAGGAACAGTAGCTTGCTTTACGAAATACTTGTTTTGAGTCTTTTCAGGGATTGTTATACTATTCTCTACTTTGAAGGAAACTGTAACTTACTAGACTTGTATATCCACTCAGTTAAGAAGGAAGCCATCTTCTTTCATTAAAATGGGGAGAATTCAGCATAAGAAAGCATGCAAACAATAAACAACAAAGAGTAGCATGCTCTTTGGGCAAAATGTATGATGGGGAGTGTGCTGAAGCAGCCAAGGTCACATGGAGAAGAGGCAGAAGAGGAGGCCACAAATCTAGGGCTTCTCATCTTAAATAACAAACTTTCCTCCTGCATCCTATTTACTCTACTGAGTGAGAACAACAGAGTGAGCCTCTGATAACGTAAGGATGTACACATCATGGTTGCTACTCTAAAGTATTAATTTAAACTTGTCTTTAAGCATATATTTCAAGTAAAGAGTAACACAAAGTAGCCAGAGCTAAGTACCAAAGAAATTAATTAGTCAGATAGTGCTACAAAAACTACAGAGGCAACCCCCAAGGAAAGCCAGACGGGCAGACCCCTCCTGCAAGTTGGAACCTGGTTTTACCAATAACCACCACCTTAGCAGCAGAGGTTAGCAGAGTGCTTTCCTTACCAATGCAGTGACCTTTCATTTGGGGGTGGCCTTGTGCCAACTCTGCAGGGAGGAGGATATTTGTGCATCATAGAATGCCTACATTCTTTGCATGTCAGTCTCTCCTCCAGCACCACCCCCACCCCCACTCCCAGCTTGCTTAATGACCTAAGTACAAAGTGACCATGGTGGCAAGGAAGTAGGCTTCCCATGGAATTGACAGCATGCACTTCCTGTCCCCAGGGCTGACTTGCTTATCACCCCTGCTGAGTGCCTGATCTGCCAAAAGTGCAGACCAATGTTAGCCTCCTCTGTGGCACCATTTTTCAGGGAGACCAGTGGCAGTTTGATGACATTGGACCCCCTCCATCATGGGGGGGGCAGAGAGTTGTCCTCATTGAGATAGACACGATGCTGAGTTTGGATTTGCCATCCCTGCTCGTAAGACTTCTGCTAGCACCCTCATCCATGGGCTTACAAAAAGTCTTTTTCACCATCATTTCTTTCTCACAACACTGCTTCTAATCAAGGAATTCATTTCTCAGCAAAAGAAGTGTAGCAATGGGCTCAAGCCCATTGAACTCACTCTTATTACATACGTCATCATCCAGAAACCACCGACCCAAGTGAATGGTGGAATGAGCTACTGGAGTCTCATCTGTGATTCCAAGTGGGAGAAAGTCCTCTAAACTAATGGTGCTATTTCTTCCATAACTAAGATACAGAGATCTCATAATCAAAGGCTGAAAGTGGGAATGGCTCCTTTTACTATGACACCTACAAATTCATAGAATCTTTGCTTCCTGTTACTACAACTTTAAGCTCTGCTAGTGGTTCCATTGAATCAGAAGTTCAGACTTCCCCTATGGCTATATTGGGATCCATGTGCCACTGAAGCAATAGGCAGTAAAAGAGGGAGGGGGAATTACTCTACTAGTTGGAGTGATTAACAGGAAATTTAATTGCAGAGATGACTGTGTCTGGAGCCTAAGGGATTCTTAGAGGCATCCTTCACTATTTCTGTGTTCAATAGTAAACATTAATGGAAAATCATAGTAATCTCTAAGGAATGAAGATTTAGGTCATTCTATCACTCCTACTCTATCACTCCATGTGGTTTGTGCTTCTACGTTGCCCACTGACCAGATGATATTCTGGATGAGGACAATGAAAACACAAAACCATCAAATAGGTAGTATATATATAGACATACTTACATATGATCTTCCTATATATATGTGTGTATATGTGTATTACATATATGCATGTATGTATATAATTACATATATACATATATGTATATATAGACACATACACACACATATATATGTAATACATATATTTTTATGACCAGTTACACAAATAAGGACTGTAAATATGCATATTTTCTTCTTTATTTCCTTTATGTATATTATTTTATTTTCTGTTATCCTTCCCTTGTTATGTCATACAAGTTTTTAAACATTATCACTGCAACTTACTCTTGAAGGAAGAAAATGCAGAAGACAGAACTCTCCTTCTAGAGGAGTAGTCAGCGTGGCCTGGTAATGAGTAGTGTGACTGTCTCCCAGAGATGGATACAATGACTGTCAACACTTTGCATCTCCTCATCTTGATGAGAGAATGAGAATGTCTTTTTACAAAATATGGCTGTATCTTGTTGGGTGATGCAGCCATTTTTAATGGTTGCCAGAAGGTCAAATCTCTGTGGAAAGGAGAGAACGAATGGTGAGCATCCAAAGAAGTACCCAGAACAGCCAAACAATTGTCTTTCCAATATGAAGTCATCTTTCTAAACTCTGCTTTGTGATCCTGGGGATCTGCTGTGCCATTGGCTCCCTTCCCAGCTCTGTCAGTTGGACCTCCTAGAGGAAGACTGCAGGCTGGAGGAGGGATAAAGAGCTTGGCCCTTGCTTTGGGTGCCTGCCTTCTTCCTGTTTCTGTCACTTATTTACCCAGCTGTAGCAATTTGTTTCAAGGCAGCAGTTGAATACTATCTAAAGTTGTTCCAACACAGGCACAGTGTGCCCCCTCAGAGGCCCCAATTCCAGCTTACTAGATCCTTCTCCTTAGAAGGATTGAGTCCCAACCCCACGGGACTCCTCCAAACTCACTGATACCAGTCCCAGCCCAGCAGTTTCCTTTCCTCAGAGATTTCACTTTCAGTTCTGTGGGCCCCCTCTTCCAAGGTTCTAGCTTTTAATAACTCCAACTTCTTCCCTCTGTTCCCCTAGTTCTAGGGTGGTAGCTGCTTCCTGATGTTGCTACTTCCCTGATAACCTAGTTTACCTTTTGCCTTTTAGTTAGTGAACAATTTTTATGAACCAGTTTACAGCTCTTTATGTTAATTTTTTATGTTTAAAATTTTCAAAACATCTGATATGGCTTCTGTCTCCTTGGCAGACTCTGACAGAGACATCCCTGAATGGGAATCTCTCCAAAGAGGTGGCAAACAATAAGTAGAAGCCCTGCCTTTGAATCTGATCTCCTCCACACATTATGCTCCAGCAGCATCATAACTGCCTGTAGGTCCACACTCATCACGTGGTTTGTGCTTCTATGTTACCTATATATTCTAGGCATCATTACAAGACCATCTCTAGGACTAAAGTTGAGTAATGAGGGATGGATCTGTAAACAGGTTAGGCCAGACTGCATGGACTGCATAGAATTTTTTACTTTATACTGTTGAGAGGATAGACTTGGAAAGATTTTAAGTTGAGGAACGATATGGAAAGAGTAGTATTTCAGGAGCTATGTCTAGAAGCCATATTGGGATGTTCTTCTAGACCAAAATTTCTCCTCCCCATCTTAACATTCTTGCTTAGAAAAAGGTATCCCAAAATGTACAGAAAGCTCTTCCTTCCTCTCCCCACCTTGACAGCTCTCCTCTGAAAGCAAAGCTTGCATCTCTCAGCCACTGAGAGGAGGCATCCTCCATTTTCATCATCACCAGCACCATTACCACCATTGTATTTTGTAGGTTAACAGAGGATAGAGAAAGCCTGCCCAAAGAGGTGGAAGAATAAGAAAGGAGAAGGTAGAGGTTGATGAGAGAAGAGTTTGGAGGAGAGAAATGGGTAGAAAATGGAAAATTTAATAAAAGGATAGATGAGAGGTCAGTCTCAGTGAGAATAGGATATTTCATAAATGTGGGAAGGTAATTAATCCATACAATAACTACAGAGCTAAGTGACTATTCAGACCTCTTTTTCAGCAAAAAGTTATACTCCATTTGAGAAATCTTAATTGACAACCTGATGCAGTGAATCTAATGCGAATAAGAAGTTTCATAAAAACTGTGAAACTTCAAGATGGCGGAGGAGTGAATGGAAGTCACACTGACCTCCTCCCAGGAACAATCTGGAATTACAACTAAATTGTGAAGAAATCACCTGGAGGTCAACTGAACAATAATGTGAGAGGAGCCTTAAAGCTTTGGACAGACAGGGGAACCAGCTTTGCCACAACCTAACTGGTAATAAATGTGGTAGAGGCTCGAGAAGGTGGGCTATGTGCCCACAGGCAGCAGCGCCAAAGGGATATTGAAACAGTCAGTTGGATCCCCTGAGAAGAAGAGGGTCTAAACCATAAGTGGGAATCTCCAGCCTACAGCACCAGAGCTCCAAAAGCAAACAGACAGCAGCCAGCTGTGAAGCAAGGCAGGGTTGCTGTCTGCCAGAGAGAGGGGCAGCTGGAGATGCAAAGAGCCATTAAAGGGCCAATGCAGTCCCTGGCTGGTGTAGTTCAGTGGGTTGAGCGCTGGCCTGTGAACTAAAGGGCCAATGCAAAAATTTGTAGTGGCAGCCACTTACCATGGGCTCTGGCAGAAGCAGGAGCAGAGTGGACTGGAGTCACCTGAGGAGAGACTGGGGAGGGAGGCCTTGGGGAGAGAACTGAGAAAGTAGACAGCGGGGTCTCAGTGCTGACTCACCCCCATTCCACAAATGCCATCTTGTTCAGGAAGACCACTCCCCCAAGCAGCAGCAGCGTGAAAGCTCACAATAGCCATGCCTCCCAGGAGGCATGGTCCTGGCCAGGCATTGCACAGGCCTGGGTGTTGAGAATAAAGTGGCAGTGATAGATAGTAGATACCTGGCTAAAGAGGATGAAGAGTGGTCTAGAGATGCTTGAGGAGAGTCAGGCGATGGAGGCGTTGGGGAGAGAATGGAGGGACTAGCCAGGGCTATTCTGGTGCTGACTCCTCCCCCATATGGCAGCAGCCATCTTGCTCATGCAGACCACTCCCTTGAGGCAGCAACATAAAAGGACACAATAGCCCCACCAACAGCAGGGGCTCTGCCCCACCATGACTGCTGAGGGCAGAGTGACTAGATTAAAAACTGGAAGAAACAGACAGAGACAGTATATTCCTGGAAGTCTCTTAAAGACTGCATAAGGTCAGACGAAGTCAACAGCTGACATCATCAGAAGCAGATCCAGAAAGAAAGAAAAAATTAAAAAAGCACTCTCCTACCACAGAAGTTCACACCACAAAGTCAGGAAATCAAGACAGATCAATTTAAGAAGCAGAAGTCAAAAAGAAGTCTCACGAGTAATGGGAAGAAAAAGAAACATCACTCAATCAAAGGGAAAGGAGGAATCCCCACAAAGAGAAATAAATGAAATAGAGGCAAGTAAAGTATCAGATATTGAGTTCAAAACAATGGTTCTAAAGAAGCTCAGTGAGCTCAGTGAGCTCAAAGAGAGTTACCAAAAACTACAGGGAAACTATGAGGAACTTACTGCAAACTATATCAGCATGAAAAAAAGACATGGCAAGTATCAATAAGAGGCAAGAGGAAATGAAGAATACAATTTCTGAATTTAAGAACGCAGTAGAAGGAATCAAAAGCAGGCTCGATGAAGCAGATGATCAAATCAGTGAGCTGGAGGATAAGGTAGAAAAAAGTTCCCAGAAAGAGCAAGAAAATGAAAAAAAGATTAAAAAAGAATGAAGAGGCATTGAGGGAAATGCAGGGCAACTTGAAATGTAATAACATCTGTATAATAGGGACACCAGAAGGAGAAGAAAAGGAGCAAGGCATAGAAGAACCTGTTTGAAAAAGTAATGATGGCAAACTTCCCTAATTGGAGGAGAGAAAAAGTCACACAAGTCCAGGAAGCACAGAGGGTCCCATTCAAGAGGAATGCAATGAGGCCCATGCCAAGACCCATTGTTATTAAAATGGCAAATATCAAAGAAAAAGAGAGAATCCTAAAGGCAGCAATGGAGAAACAAGGGAGCCCTGATATGGCTAACAGCTGACTTCTCAACAGAAACACTACAATCTTCAATGGCAAAAAATATTCCAATGGGGAGTAAGGGCCTGCAGCCAAGACTGCTCTACCCAGAAAGGCTCTCAATTAAAATGGAAGAGAAAGTAAGGAGTTTCCAAGACAAAAGAAAGCTAGAAGAATACACCTTCACCAAACCAGCACTACAAGATATGCCAAAGGGACTGCTTTAAGAAGATGAAGAAAAAGAATGAGAAAGAGAAGATCACAGGTACAAAGGGAATAAATGAATAAGTACCTATAAACAATAACTTTAAATGTAAATGGACTAAATGCCCCAATCAAAAGACACAGAATAGCTGAATGGGGAAAAAAAAATGACTCGCTCATATGCTACCTACAAGAGACCCACCTCAGAACAAAGGACCTACACAAACTGAAAGTAAAGGGATGGAAAAAAATATTCCAAGCAAATGGACAGGGAAACAAAGCAGAGGTAGCAATACTTATACCAGACAAAATAGATTTCAAAACAAAACCCATAAAAAGAGACCCATATGGACACTTTATAATACTCAAAGGAAGAATTCATCAAGAAGACATAAACATTGTAAACCTATATGTACCCAAAAAAGGAGCACCCTATATATAAGGAAAATCTTGGAGGACTACAAGAAAGATATAGACAGTAACACACTGATAGTAGATTTTAACACCCCACTGTCAAAAATGGATAGATCTTCCAAACAAAACATCAACAAGGATATTGTGGAACTGAATGATGCATTAGAGCAAATGGACTTAACTGACGTATATAGAACCTTTCACCCCAAAGAAGCAAAATACACATTCTTTTCAAATGCACACGGAACATTTTCAAATATAGACTGCATGATAGGACACAAAACAAGCCTCAACAAATTCAGGAAAATTGAAATCATAGCAAGCATTTTCTCAGACGACAAGGGCTTGAAGCTAGAAACCAATCTCACTGCAAAACCACAAAAACATTTAAACTCAGAGAGACTGAATAGTACACTACTAAAGAAAGAATAGGTCAATAATGAGATCAAAAAGGAAATCAAAAAGTTTCTGGAAAAAAATGAAAATGAACACACAACAGTGTAAAACCTATGGGACACAGTGAAGGCAGTCCTGCAAAGGAAGTTCATAGCAATACAGGCCTACCTAAAAAAGATAGAAAAATTTCAAATAAACGACCTAACTCTCCAGCTTCAAGAGCTGGAGAAGCAACAACAAACAAAGCCCAGAGCAAGTATAAGAAAGGAAATCATCAAGATCAGAGCAAAATTGAATGAAATAGTGACTGAAAGAACAAAAGATCAACAAACCCAGGAGCTGCTTCTTTGGAGAAATAAGCAAAATTGACCAACCTTAAGCAGACTCATGAAGAAAGAAAGGGAGAGAACCCAAGTAAATAATATCAGAAATGAAAGAGGAGAAATAACTACTGATACCACAGAAATACAAAGAATTGTAAGAAATTACTATGAACAATTATGCCAAGAAATTTGAAAACCTCAATGACACAGACAAATTTCTAGAAAAATATAACCTTCCAACACTGAATGAGGAAGAAGCACAAAGCTTGAACAGACTGATAACAGCTGGTGAAATTGAAGCAGTAATCGAAAAACTCCCAGCACCCAAAAGCCCTGGGCTGGACAGTTTCACAGGAGAAATTTAAAAAACATTTAAGGAAGAGCTGACCCCTGTCCTTCGCAGACTATTTCAAAATATCCAGGAGGAAGGCATACACCCAAACTCTTTTTATGAGGACTGCACCATCCTAATCCCAAAACCAGATAAAGACACAACAAAGAAAGAAAACTACAGGCCAATATCGCTGATGAACATAGACGCTAAGATCCTCACCAAAATATTGGCAAACTGCATCCAGCAATACATTAAAAAGATCATCCACCATGATCAAGTGGGATTCATCCCAGGGATGTAGAGATGGTTCAGTATTTGCAGATCAATAAACATAATACATCACATAAACAAAAGATAAAAATCACATGATCATATCAATAGATGCAGAAAAAACATTTGGTAAGGTACAGCATGAATTTATGATAAAAAACACTCAGCAAAGTAGGAATAAAGGGGGCATACCTCAACAAAATAAAGGCTATATATGAAAAACCTACAGCCAATCTTACACTTAATAGGCAAAAACTAAAAGCTTTCCCACTAAGATCAGGAACAAGACAAGGATGTCTGCTTTCTCCACTTCTATTCAACATAGTATTGGAACTAGCCACAGCAATCAGACAAAAAAAAAAAAAAGAAAAGAAATAATAGTCATCCAAATGGGAATGGAGGAAATAAAACTATCATTGTTTGCAGATGACATGATAGTGTACATGGAAAACCACATAGAGGCCACCAAAAATCTACTCATCCTAATAAGTGAATTTGGCAAAACAGGGGGGATACAAAGTCAATATTCAGAAATCAAAGGCATTTTTGTATACCTACAATGAAATATCAGAATCAGAAATCAGGAAAAATATCCCCTTTGCTATAGCAACAAGAAAAATAAAGTACCTAGGAATAAACCTAACCAAGGAGGTAAAAAGACCTATACACAGAAAACTACACAACACTAAAGAAAGAAATTAAGGAAGACACCAATAAATGGAAGCATATACTGTGCTCATGGATTGGAAGAATTAACATTATCAAAATGTCCATACTACCCATAGCAATTTACAGATTCAATGCAATCCCTATTAAAATACCAATGATGTATTTCACAGACATAAAACAAACATTTCAAAAATTTACAGTAGCCAAGTGTTGGAAGCAAACTAAATGCCCATCAGTAGATGATTGGATCAAAAAATTATGGTATATTTACATAATGGAATACTACGCAGCACAAAGAAAAAAAGAACTACTACAGTTCGCGACAGCATGGATGGCACTAGAGAGCATTATGCTAAGTGAAATAAACCAGGGGACGAAAGACAAATATGATATGATCTCACCTATAAGTGGAACCTAACCTACAAAACAAAGACGTAAGGAAAATAAGACCAGCAACACTGAAAGAAAAAAAGGAATCAACAGAGACAAGAGGGAAGGAGGGAGGGGTGGGTGGGGGAAAAGGAAGGGAAGGGGAAAGTCAAGGAACATACAGCAAGGACTCGTGGACAAAGACGAAGTGGGGAAAGATTGAGGGAGGAAGAGGGGGGAGGGGGCAGGGGAAAGTGGTGGGGGTAAGGAAGAGACAAATGTCTTTGAAAAAATAAATTTATTAAATTAAAAAAAAAGAAAAAACTTTATGCGGAACCATAAATGACCCCAAATAGCTGCAACAATTTTGAGAAAGAAAAAGAAAGTATGAGGGATCACAATACCTGACATTAAACTATAATATAAGGCCACTATAATCAAAACAGTCTGGTACTGGCATAAGAACAGGCACATAGATCAACTGAACAGAATAGAGAGCCCAGAAATAAACCCAGGTCTCTATGGGCAATTAATATTCAACAAAGGGGGCAGGAGCATCAAATGGAGTTAAAATAGCCTCTTCAACAAATGGTGTTGGTATAACTGGACAGCTACATGCAATAAATTGTAATTCAACCACCAACTTACACCATACACAAAAATAAACTCCAGATGGATAAAAGACTTAAATATAAGTCTTGACACCATAAAAGTCCTAAAGGAGAAATAGACAGGAAACTCTCAGATATCCCACACAGCAATTTTTTCACCAATATGTCCCTGAGAGCAAGGGACATTAAAGGAAAAAATAAACAAATGGGACTTCATCAAAATAAGAAGCTTCTGCATGGCTAAAGAAAACATCAGCAAAATGAAAAAGGAAACAAAAATGGGAAAGTATATTTGCCAATGATACCTCAGACAGGGGTTTGATCTCCAAAATATATAAAGAACTCACATGTCCCCACTCCAGGAAAACAAACAATCCAATTAAAAAGTGGGCAAAGGACCCGAACAGACGCTTCTCCAAGGAGGACATACACAGGGCTCAGAGACATATGAAAGGATGCTCAGCCTCACTAGCCATCAGAGAGATGCAAATTAAAACCACAATGAGAGATCACTTCACACCAGTCAGAATGGGCATCATCAACAAATCAACAAACAAGTGCTGGCGAGGTTGTGGACAAAAGGGAACCCTACTGCACTGTTGGTGGGAATGCAGACTGGTGCAGCCACTGTGGAAAACAGTGTGGAATTTCCTCAAAAAGCTAAAAATGGAACTGCCTTTTGACCCAGCAATTCCACTGCTGGGATTGTACCCTAAGAATCCCAAAACACCTATTCAAAAGAACATATGCACCCCAATGTTCATAGCAGCATAATTTACAATAGCCAAGTGCTGGAAGCAACCTAAGTGCCTGTCAGTAAATGAGTGTATCAAAAAACTATGGTACATTTACACAATGGAATACTACACAGCAGAAAGAGCGAGCTACTACCCTTCGCGGCAGCATGGATGGAAGTGTAGAGTATTATGCTAAGCGAAATAAGCCAGGGAGTGAAAGACAAATACCATAGGATCTCACCTGTAAGTGGAACCTAATCAGCAAAGCAAGCAGGCAAGGAAAATATGATTAGCAATGTTGAAAGAAAGAAGAAACCGACGAGGGAGGTAGGCAGGGAGGGAGGGGATGGCAGGGAGGGGAAGGGGCAGGGGCAGATCAAGGAACAGGTGTGAAGGTCACAAGGAGGAAGCCAAGGTGGGGAATGTTTGAGGTGGGGAGGTAGGGATGGGTGGGGCAGGGGAAAGTGGTAGCAGATAAATCGAGACAAATGTATGTGAAAAAAAAATTTTAAAAAGAAACAAATAATTTAAAAAAACTGTTATGTACTGAATGTGTTGCCCCTCCAAATTCACATACTACACCCTCAAGGTGATAGTATTGGGAAGTGAGTTCTTTGGGAAGCGTCTAGGTTATCATGGTGGAACCCTCAGGAATAGAAGTGCCCTTATGAGAAAAGCCACAACAGAGCACCCTTGAGCCTTCTACTATGTGGGGACAGAGAGAGGTTGGCAGTTTGTAGCCCAGAAGAGGGTCTTCTCTGGAACACAACCATGCTGGCACCCTGATCTTAGAATTCCACCCTCCATCAGTAAGAAATACATTTCTGTTGTTTCTAAGCCACTTGGTCTATGGTATTCTGTTATTGTAGCCTGAACAAACTAAGACAACAACTTTGTCTGTCATCCATTCCATTCTGTTATAAAACTGAATGATGGAACTGAAAAATAAAAGGCTAGTTATGGGGAGAACATAGATATGGCTTAAGGGCTCCCTTATATAAGAACTACCAAGAACAGAAGGAAGAGCTTTTAAATAAGCCCTCTGCCTAACTCCTTCAATCCCAAACTTCTCATCCATTCAACAAGTATTTAAATGAGTCTATGCTGTGGTAGATGCTGGGCTCACAGTACTAAATGAAACAGATGGTATGCCTGCCTTCATAGGTTTTACAGTCCAGAAATCAATATGTATATATAACAAAGTGTTAAGTGCTCTAAGGAATAAAGTAATATGGGGATATAAAAGACTGTGAAATCCCAATTAGCAATAAGTGGAAACCAGGAAAAGCTTCATGAAAAATACAGGTTTGGATGTGTACGTAGAATTCGAGTAAGTAGGGGAGAAAGAAGGAAGTGCATTATAAGCAGAAAGCACAGCATAAGCAAGGGCCCTGGGAATGGGAAACCTTGGGGTGTGGGCAAAGGAGAGTAAATAAGGTTATTTGGATGGAGCATAAGGTGGCCAGTAGCAGCTACACCTTTCTATCTCCCTCCCCCACAATCATTCCCCTTCTGGGGCTAATCCTCCCTTCTAACTTTTTCATGTCTTGCTACTTCCACCTCCCCATCTCTGCCTCCAGGGAACCCTCAATCAGAATAGAGGGATTTATGAGCAGCGGCACTCCCTTCCTCAGATCAATGGCCAAAGATCAATAGCTATAATGTGGAAAATTAATCCATATTCATTAGAATTGAATTGAGCAAATGATATTATAAAAACTCCCTGGAAATCTATGGAAGGGAATTAAAGAGAAAGTTATTTTAATGTCACTACTGTCTCCCAAGCTACAGGTTTAAGAAATTTGTCAAGGGTAGTTCCTATTAATTTTTAAAGGAAACTTAAAGGTCATTTAGGGGCATAGCTATATTGGCTACTCAGATGCAGAGAGCATGGAGATGGAAGACATGTTTTTCCCCGCATGGATTTGGAGATCTAGAAAGTAGAAATGACTAAAAGAACTCATGAGTCACTCCAGTCTTAGAACCCTATGACTCCATCCTGGATTCCACCCTTATACCACAAGGAGTCACAGATGTGCTTTAGGTATGTCATCTGTGGTCATTAACTTAGAAAACAGATTGCGTCCTGAAGACTAGCCTTCTTCCTGGTCCCCCTTCTGGTCCCAAGGAGTCTCTGGTGATTTTTATAGCCAGATCCCCAAGTCTCTACCCATCATACACCTCACAAAACAAGAACAGACACAGATTCACAAGGAAGGTTTAGGCTAATGCAGCTGTGAAAACTGGAAAACTCTCAAACAGAAGGTGCACTGGTGCCTGGGGAAAAGTTTGTAGGAGTGCAGGCAGAGGGACTGAATTCTAGTTTTGACTTCACCTCTACTAGCTATGGGAAAAATGACATAATCCCTTTGAGGCTCAGTTTCTTTATCTGCAGAATAAGGACCATAATATAATAATTCCAACCTCAACATGTTACTACAAAGATTAATTAACATAATGAATGGTGAAAGTGCTTTGCAAACTGCAAAATGCTATTCAGAAGAATTATTATATTGTCCTAAAGCTCAGAGATGTTCCTCTGAAGAAGATATATTATTAATGGGATCTGTCAAGGGGTTCCCTGAAGTCCATGTGTCCTGTCATTATATGCCAATTTTTCTCTCAATATAGGTATATGCATTTTGAGGGAGAAGTGAACCCATGGTTTTTGGGTTTTTTGTTTGTTTTTTGGTTTTTTCGTTTAGAATTTGCATGATTTTACCCATTATTTTACTTTACCTTTATGTATTTTTATATCTACAGTGATTTTATTATAGGCAGCATAGAATTGGTCAAGCTTACCCCTGCTGCAAGTCTGGCAACTCATCTTCTAACTAGGATGTTTAGACGATTTACACTTTATGTAATTAATGATATGTTTGGGTTTACATTTTATATTAACTTTTTTTGTTCTCTGTTTAAAATGTTTTCTTCACTTTTTTTATTTTGCTTTACTTTTGATTAATTGTGTTTTAGTTGACTCCATATAATATCTTTCATTTTCTTATTAAAGGTATTTCTAGAGGTCTGTGACCAGTAGAGATTAAAAATTGAGAACAGAGACAAAAGGGAAGGAGGGAGGGGGGGCGGGGAAAAGGAAGGGAAGGGGAAAGTCAAGGAACATATAGCAAGGACTCATGGACAAAACCAAAGGGGAAGAGCTGAGGGAGGGGAGGAGGGAGGGGGCAAGGGAAAGTGGTGGGGGGGAGGCAGAGACAAATGTATTTGAAAAAATAAATCAAAAAAAAAATTGAGAACACCTGATATAATCATACTGAGGAGTTGCTCCCCATGTCTGTGTAGATGGGACCAGGGCCTTTCATGCATCACAGCAAGAAAGCCCTTACTTAAGCAGGAGTGACTGAGATGTGAGGCATCAGAGCCACTGAAGAAAGTTGTAAAATCTTGGTGGTCAACCACACAAATAGTCTAAAGTGGATGGAATGGTAGAAATGGCTTCTTGACAGTTTTTTCATCTTCCTTGTTACCCAGTTCCAGGAGATGCACTCAGTTGTGTGTGACAGGAGCCCTTTGGAGCACAACTGCTCTTCACATACCATACATGGTGCCCCCCGCAGGTAAATGAAAAAGGGGCTGTGTCTCCAGCTGGCCACCTTTCTCCAATCCCCTTCCAAAATCAGTTCCACAGCTAAAGGAATCACAGAGTCCATGGTAGTCTCTTGCTCTCCTCCATCCGAGACTCAGGTACAGGGTCATTCCACACTCCCTTTTTCTAACACAGGCCTGTCTGATATCTCCTCGTGGTATCTGGAATCCTCCAGGAGAAAATTAATCAGGGCCCCAGCTCAGTGAAGGCATAGCTGGCTAATTATTGGGCTTTTCTATTTTTATTGTTTATGTCATTTTATTCCCCACTGAGGCTACATGAAAATTCTGGAGGCCTCTGACCAGCCTTTTCCAGTGTCCTTATAAGAAGAGGGCATAGAGGATGACCCCATGAGGGAGGAAGTAAAGTGGTCATCTCGTCCTTGCCCATGCACCTAAAAACCCCACTGCCCACCTGCCCTGAAGGGGCCCTGAGGTGGACACCTCACACACCCTCTTCGTCAGGAAACCAGGAGCTTCTTCTAGTACCCTGATGTTTCTGTGTGAAGTAGGACAAATGATTCTGCATCTAGAATCAGTCCCTTTTGCTCCAACCTTCTGCAATTCTCAGGGCCCCGTTAACTATTTTGGGTCTCTTTTCTTTTTCTGGGTAGTATTTATCTTTTTTTTTCTGGAAAATTGTCAAGCATTTGGGGAAGGCAGTGTGGGCAGAAATCACCAAAGAGCTAAAGGGAATATTTAAGGAGTTCAACAACTATTCAATACAAATTTATTGAGCATCTGCCATGTTCCAGGAGCTATGCAAGGCACACAAAGAGATGATCTCAGGCTTAGCGAGCCCCTCCAGTAAGCCAGCTTCTGAGGACAGAACAGCCATGCTTTGAGGCAGTTCCGCAATGTTCAGATATTTTTGTGGAATTTATTCAAGGCTGTCCAATGGGTAGCATGGCAATTTGAGTAAACGGCTTACCCTCCTCTGCACTAGACTACAAATGCCTTAGGAGAAAAAGGGGTCCAGACAAGTGTTCTGCATTTGTTTGTTGAATTGAATTGAATTAAAACAGAGTTCATGCCCTGTTGTTTATTATATTTTTAGGTGGTGGAGAAAAAAAAGTAAAAAGGAATAGACAGTGAACATGTACAACGTTCCTGAAGAATTCTCCCCTACTAAATAGACATGCACTCATATACACACGTACATATATTGCATGTGCATGCACATGCACACATGTATACTTAGAGGAGATTCTTGGCTCCCTGCCACTTACTGGAAAACCCAGGCTTCAAGAGACAATTAAATATTGATATCTTTACATCTCAATATTTTCTTTTCAAATCCAAACAGCCCCAACAGGAGCCATTGCTGGCAATTATTTAACTCCTTAAAAACATCCACAAGGAGTTTTACTCTTTTAAAATTAAGTCATTAAGAGCAAAGAAGAAGCAACAGGCTGTGGGCTGGGGACTGGCTAACTCCCCTGAATTGAGCCTGTGGGAAGCCCCATTCACTTACTTAGACTCAATCTGGGACCTAGCTCTCCAGATCCTGTCCCGGCTTCCCAGGCTGTGCCCCACCCTGTGGTCTGAAAAGGACAAAGGGATGCTCTCTTGCCAGCTTTCCCCAACAGACACTTGAGTGCCCTGCAATAAGAGGCTTGGTAGAGTAATGCAAATTTTCTGTGAGTGATGATGTCCTTGCTGAATAGATTAGCCCAGCAGGGAAACCGGTCAGGAATGAGCAGGTGCTGGCTGCAGCCCCTTAGCTAGCTCTCTGTCCCAATACCAATGACAGTGCTTCTAGATCAGGCTGCTGGTGGCCTTCTCACTACACTACCATCCCCACCTGCCATCAGGCCTCTATCACAGGCACACTCCTGACTCTTCTCCCACAACCTGTCCCTAATAGCCTACCCTGTAGGATCTCCAAGCTCAAGGCTGAGAGGGAAGGGAACAAAGCCCATTCCCAAGAATTGTTTGAGCTAGAGGTAGGTATGGAAGCTTTGCAGTGGGCCTAATATTACCCCCTTGAGTCATTGACAATGTCTTCATGTCTAATTCTCTTTCTGTGGGCAGGACTTCTCCACAAAACCCAGTCTAGAGATGTAAGTGCTCATCAAATGAATACTTCTTTGATAGAATTCAATTCCAAAACTATAGGGCTGAGAAAGCATCTTTGAAATGATTCAAGTGGTCAACAAATATATTCTGACTACTAATCCTGTGCCAAGCACTGTGTAAATGCTGGCATGGGGATTCTAGCCTAGCTCTTATGAGTTCCTTGAAATTATAGGCAAATTATATGTTTGCAGGTTTTTCTATGGGGAGGGGACCCCTGGCTTTCACCAACTTCTTCATGGGGTCATGACACTGCCTAAAAAGGGTTAATGATGGCTCATTTATGGGAAGACAGGAAGACCAACAATCACAACAGAGTGATAAGCTCTGGGACCAAGATGAGCACAAGATGGTTTTAGGGCTTAGAATAGGGTTCAACCTGTACAGCACAGAGCCCTGAAATCAGGATCACTCCCTTATAAAATAGATATTACTAGCCCTATTTAACTAATAAGGAAAATGAGGCTCAGAGAGGTCAGACTACTTGACCAAGGTCTCGCCCATCAGCAGTGTTAAAATTGAAATCTAAATCTCTCTGAGTCCAAGTGCAAGCAAGTGCTGACTTGCTCCCCACCTCCCAGCTCTTACTTGCCTTGCAATTTGGGAGCCCAGCTTCTAGACTCCTCATGTTCTCCCAAGCATTGGGGGGCCAGAGAAATGGAACCCCTTCAAGGGCTGTCTGAATTCTGGAGCAGGCTTGGCGGCTGGGTCTCTGGGTCCCTGGTGTGCACATCTCTGCATGCTTCAGCAGACTTTGTGTAGTCTATTTACCACATCTAAGACCAATTTCCTTTTCCTTCAGTTGCTTTGAAGATAATTGAAGGTACTTGCATTGTCTGCCTGGGAATGTAAAAAGCTAGCTAATGCTGCAATCGATGCTTTTTGCTTAATGCTGTGCCTCCGCCCACCCTGAGCAGCAGCCAAGGCAGCCTTCAATGACTGCCTCGGCAGATCTTCCCTGCCGGCTACTTTGTTAATCAGAAAAGGGCTGAAGGTTGAGGTGGCCCTCAGGATAATGGCAGGCAGATTGAGTTGTTAAGCCTAAATGAAATATTTAGTAGTACCATTTGCAGGATTCCGCTGGTCTGAACAGTACTCTCAGCACTGCTGGGGGATGGGGGTGGGGGTTGGGGAGGGTGCCCAACTTTTGCTCCCCAAACTAGGGGCACTGATTAGCCTGTTCCAGCCTGCAGGGAGGGCAGGAGCAGCAGCTCCATCTCAGGCTGAGAAAATGCCACAGAGAGGAGTGAGGAGGGGACAATCCAGGACATGACCTCCTGGCTGGCACCATGCCCAAGGTAGGCTGGGACTGCCTCTGGAGGGCAGGATGCCAGGCTCTGCAAAACCTGCACCAGCAGCCCCTTAAAGGACATGAAATTGGGATATCCACTGCCACAGAGAAAGCTCCCATCTATCCATCCACACCTCTTCTAAGTCATGATGCTTTGTATTGGAATTCAGATTATCATGGGAAATTTAAAAAGGACCTGCAGGGCTAGTTGAAGCATAGGGTTGTGCGTGGAAGGAATAGAAAAGATGGCATTCTCCCTACTCTTCCTTCCTAGATTACTCTGAGAACAGAGCATTCTAGTCCTATGTATAATATACCACACCATACTGACTTCCTCATTTCTAAAATCATGCAACCTCAGCATTAAATGGACTTTGTAGAGCAGGTGTTCATTTAACATTTATTGAGCTCCTCACCTTCTATGATTAGGTGGATCATCTAATCCATCCCACATTCAATATTTTAATCCACTCTATAATGCCCCTTCCCAAATTGGCCAATGCTCAAATGCCTTCATGAATGGAAAATGCATTTCCTATTGATCCTCACTCCAAACAATCTTTGTTAGAAATAATTCCTTTTAATTAAGCCAAAATGTTTTCATTCAGCTTTTATTTATAACCTTGGCCCTTGTTTCCATTACTCAGTCCCTACCTCTAACCCCTAATTGTTACCAAAGTCACAATAGAGCCTTTCAGGTATCTGAAAACAGCCTCCAGGTATCTTCTAATTTGGGAGTGTGACCAACATCTAATTACTAATCTGAGGAACAAGATGGAGTGTGGCAGTCCTAAATCTTTTAGATGTCAAGTAACTTAATCCTTTCCTAGTTCTTCTCCCTCACATTTATTTGATTCTTTCTCTACTTAATCTTTAGGTCTAACGCAAAATAGTACTCATGAAACTCCTCTGAGAAAAACAGGTCACAAATTTTAGATATTAACCCTTTATCAGATGTATCATATCATTGACCAATATGTTCTCCGATTCAGTGGGTTGTCTTGTCATTTTGTTGATGGTTTCCTTTGCTGTGCAAAAAATTTTTAGTTTGGTGTAGTCCCATTTGTTTATTTTTTCTTTTGATTCCCTTGCCCAAGGAGATATGTTAGAGAAAATATTGCTACAAGAAATGTCCGAGATTTTACTGCCTGTTCTCTTCTAGGATTTTTATGGTTTCGAGTCTAACATTTAAGTATTTAATCCATTTTGAGTTTTCTCAGTTGTGTATGGTGTAAGGTGGTCTTGTTTTATTTTTGCACATATCTGTCCAATTTTCTCAACACTGTTTAGTGAATAGACTATCTTTATCCCATTGTATGTTCTTGCTCCTTTGTCAAATATTAATTGACCATAAAAGCGTGGGTTTATTTCTGGGCTCTCTAATCTGTTCCATTAATCTATATGTCTGTTTTTATGCCAGCACCATGCTCTTCTGATTACTATGGCCTTGTATAGCTTGATATAAGGTAGCGCGATTCTCCCAACTTTGTTCTTCTTTCTCAAGATTGCTGTGGCTATTCAGAGTCTTTACTGGTTTCATATAAATTTTTGTAAGAGGAATTAATATCCAAAATTTATAAATAACATATAACTAAAGACCAAAAAAAAATCCAGTTTATTATTTTAAGGGGAGAGGACCTGAATAGACTCTTCTCCAAAGAGAACATACAGATGGTCAATAGACATGAAAAGATGCTCAACATCACTAATCATCTGAGAAATGCAAATTAAAACCACAATGAGATATCAATTCACACCTGGCAGAATGGATATCATCAATAAATCCACAAACAACAAGTGTTGGTGTGAATGTGGAGAAAAGGGAACCCTTGTGCATTGTTGGTGGGAATGTAGATTGGCGTAGCCATTGTGGAAAGCAGTATGGAGTTATCTCAAAAAATTAAAAATGGAACTGCCTTATGACCCAGCAATTCCATTTCTGGGAATTTATCTGAAGAAACCTGAAACACTAATTCAAAAGAACCTATGTACCCCTATGTTCATTGCAGTGTTATTTACAATAGCCAATATTTGGAAGCAGCCCTAGTGTCATCCATCAGTAGAAGAGTAGGTTAAAAAGCTGTGATACAGCCCTGGTCAGTTGGCTCAGTTAGTTGGAGCACTGTCCCATACACCAAATGTTGTGGGTTTGATCCCTGGTCAGGTCACGTACAGGAGGCAAATCATCGATGCCTCTCTCATATTTCTCTCTCTCTCTCTCTCTCTCTCTCTCCCCCCCCCACCCCCACCCCCTCACCAATAAATACATATTCAGGTGAGGATTTAAAACAAAGGCTATGGTACATTTACACAATGGAATACTGCTCAGCCATTTAAAAAAAGGTAATTTTACCCTTTGCAACAGCATGGATGGACCTGCTAAGTGAAATAAGCTAATGAACAAAATGAACTAACAAACAAAATAGAAAGAAACTCATGGATACAGAGAACAAACTGACGTCTATCAGAGGAGAGGGAGGTTGGAGGACCAGATGAAAAAGGTAAAGGGATTAATAAAAATAAATCATAGACACAGAAAAGAGCATGGTGATTACCAGAGGAAAAGTGGGGTGGGGGGAGGTAGGAGAGAGTAAAGAGGGGATAAATGGTGATGGAAGAAGACTTGACTTGGGGTGGTGAACCCACAATACAATATACAGATGATATATTATAAAATTGTACACCTGAAAACTATATAGTTTTATTAACCAATGTTACCCCAATAAATTTAATTTTGAAAAAAGAAAAAGCAGGTTACAAAATTCCTGTTCTTATCTGTGATAGGCTGGCTTGTAGCAAATTCTCCTGCTAATAAAAACTTTACAAAATAAAAACAAAAAACAGCTCTTTATAAATCACCAGAAAGCTACCAAGGCAGCCCGGACTTCTGAGCCAGAACCCTAGAAAGAAGAGAAATTAATTGAGAAGCACCCTACACTCAGTACTGCTTTAGAGGTGATTCAGTACTTCATGTGCAATAGATCAGAGACCGAGACGACAAGCATAAAGTAGGAGCTAAGACATCAGGAACCTAAACAGAACTTTTTTATGTGGGACCCATGAAGCCAAGGAGACATAAACTGAAGTTCAGAGCTACCAAGGCATCCAGGATTTAAAGGTTGAGATCCTGGAGAGAAGAGAAGGTCAAAGAAGTGAGCCCAATATTCAATGCCAATTTCACTCAAGCATTTGTGATCTATAAGCGGCCTCCCAGGGGAGAAGAAACCCAACCAAAAATTGGTTATGAGGCTGCAAAACTAAAAGGACCTTTAAGCTCTCAGATTCTCACTTCCAAGGTGCTAGGAGGGGAATGAGGTTGGTAGGTTATACCCACTTCCTAACAGGATATTCATCCCAATAAGGATCAAGAAATAAAAACACAATGGATGTGTCAAAAAGGGCCATAGCCATGGGCAACCTATTCACTGTACTATCTGCACTCAATATGTCCAAGGACAAGGCCTTTAAGAAATTAATCATTCAAAACATAGTAAAGGCCACAACCATCAGGGACATTCTCAAAGTGAGTGTCTTCATCTCCTATGTGCTTCTCAACCTGTATCTGAAACTACATTGCTGTGTGAGTTGTGCCATTCACAACAAGGTGGTCAGAAAACATTCTCATGAAGCCTGGAAAGACAGAACATCCTTACCCCAATTTAGACCTGTGAGAGCTGCCCCACAACCTCCATCAAAGCCCATGTAATTGGCTGAGTCCTAAGGACTGAAGAAAACTGTCCTCTGGGGAAAAAAATAAATGAAAACTATACAAAAAGAGCTTTTAGTAGACTTACAGTATTAGGGAGACAAAAATGAGAGACCGCCAGGGAGGAGAAGGCTTGGTACACATTCAAGGATTTTATTTGGGACCCATGAAGTATTAAACTCATGAAGTATTAAAGAGTAAAAGTGAGTAGACTGGAACTCAGCTTCAAATACAAGTGATCTTCCCCTACTCTAACTGACCAAGTAACCATTAACTGGAAAAAGACAACATTCAGAGACTACCATTTTTCAAAGGAATGCCTTGCATTCAATAAAAAATGACTAAGCAGTCTAAGACACAGAATGAAATAGCTGACAACCAAAATAAAGAACAGATGATAGTAACAGATTCACAGCTGAACCAAATATTAGTGTTTTCAGGCACAGACTTTAAAATAGCTGTGATGAATATCTTCAAGAAAATAGATCAAAATGGTAAATATTAGAAAAAATACCAACTCTGGAATCTTTTAAATACAATTTTAGAACTAAAGATATATAATAACTAAATCAATAATTTGGGTTTAACAAGAAATTAGACACTGCTGAAGGGAGTTGAAATGATATGTTGGAAGGCAATAGCCAGACCGATAACAAGAGAGAATATTTTTAAAAGATTGAAATGTGGAAAAGAGTATAAGACATATGGGACATGGTAAAAATATTTAACATATGTGCAACTGAACTCCCAGGAGAAAAGGAGATTTTTAAAATGTGGCATAAAAAGCCCTGGCTGATGTGTCTCAGTGGATTGAGCTCCAGCCTGCAAACCAAAGGGTCGCCAGTTCGATTCCCAGTCAGGGCACATGCCTAGGTTGCAGGTCAGATCCTCAGTGGGGGGCATGCAAGAGGCAAACACACACTGATGTTTCTCTCCCTCTCTTTCTCCCTCCCTTCCTCTCTGTCTAAATATAAATAAATAAAAAAAAATTTTAAATGTGGTGTAAACAATATTTGAGGAATAACGGCCGAGAATTTTCCAAAACTGAAGAAAGATAGCAAGCCATTCAGAATACCTTTGCAAGATAAATGTGTACCTATGCATATTATAGCAAAACTGTTGAAAACTCAGAACCAAGAGAAGCATTTAAAGCAACCAGAGAATAAAACCCGCATTACTTTCAAATGAGTAACAATAAAACATAGATAAATTCTTAATAGGAATGATGAAAATGGTAAAAGTAATGATTTTCCATTTATTGTGAAAAATCAAAGATGCATGTTGTAATACCAGGAGTAGCCACTAATAGAATAGCAAAAGACTATACAACTAACACAGTATTAGGAATCATAAAATATATTTAGTTAACTCAAGAGAAGAAAGAACAAAAGAAGCATTTAGTAAAAGATATAAATTTTAAAAAGGTATGTTTAAACCCAAATAATATATGACTAATTACATAAAAGGGTGTGTATATTAAATTCTATGGAAAACAAAAGTTGTACATCAAGTTTTTAATTTGACAGATAAGTTTTTAATACTTATTAGTTATATTATTCTGGAAACAAAAGTAAGATTTCTGGATTGGGGTAGACTGTGATTACTTAACAGCAATAACTGCATTGATTCCTCATTACCAATTCTCCCCCTTAAGGATACTGTAATGAAAGCCAGATGATTAGTACATGCAAGAGCAATTCTGGCACCACAGAAGAGAAATCCCAAAATCATGAATCTAAGTGTTTATATAGAAACAGTTATACAGCTGCCTTCTTCCCCTCCTGAGATAGGGAGAAGAACCTTATCTTTCTAATTCAAACAAATTTCCTCAGGGAAAAGAATGACAAGGTCTTTACTCTGGAATGCAAGTATTTGGTTCTGGGGTAGATAAGGTTACTTTCCCTTTGAATGGCAGCAAATGCTCCATGATAAAGAATTAAAGTGGCTCCACGTCTATCACTCTTAGAATTTGAGGAGTAAATGTGTCTGGGAAAAGACATTTGCCATTATTATAGCATGTCCATTTTCTTTGCTTAGAAAGACTTAGAAAAATTTAACTATGCAGAACATGAAAATATTCATATGGTTTTTCAACAACTGTGATGAAAGAAAATAACTATATTCGGCTTACAAGTGATGCATCTTAAATATAAGACCACAGAAAGGGTAAAAGCAAAAGAATAGAAAAAGATATACCATACAACACTAACCAAAAGAAAGTTAATATAGCTATGCTTATATCAGACAAAGCAGACTTCAAGGCAACAAGAATTATCATAGATAAAGAAAGACATTTCCTAATGACAAAAGAATTAATCCACCAGGAAGATATAAGAATTATAAATTGGTATGCGCTTCATAAAAGACCTCAAATTGTAAGAAGCAAAATTTTGAGCAATGAGGAATAAAGAACTTCTTACATGGTTTTCAATAACTGGCAGGATTAACATACAAAAATGTCATAAAAGACATAAGTTTTGAAATACACACTTAATAAGCCTAAACAAACTACAATTATTAAACTAATTTAAAATATATAAAAACAATACTCAATATTTACTTGAACTTACAGGTACTAGATACACCCTCTCATTAAAACAACTAAAAAATTGAACAAAATGTATAAGACAGTGGTTCTCAAGACTTTGAATATAAGGCAACAAAGAATAGTGATCTCTGAGAGATGGGAAATAAAGGAGGTGAGTGAACTCTACAATTTCCTCCAGATTTATGCCTGGCTATGTTGCAAGAAAGGGAAACCCAGGTGAAATTCAGTGATCTCTTTGAATTTAGGAAATGGATCCAAGAGTCTGGGAAGGCCAAGACCCCTACAGTCCACTCATACCACAGCTCATTAATTCTCTTGGGGTTTTTTTTAGTCTTTTTTTATATCTATGTTTCATTTTGAAAAGGTTCTATTGCGATGTCTTTATTTTTTTTCTTGCTTGTTTGTTTTGTTGACTAGGTTCCACTTATAGGTGAAATCATATGGTATTTGTCTTTCACTCCCTGGCTTATTTCGCTTAGTATAGTGCTCTTCAGTTCCATCCATGTTGCCGCGAAGGGTAGTAGCTATTTCTTTCTTTCTGTAGTGTAGTATTCCATTGTGTAAATGTACCATAGTTTTTTGATATACTCAGTTACTGATAGGCACTTAGGTTGCTTCCAGCACTTGGCTATTGTAAATTATGCTGCTATGAACATTGGGATGCATAAGTTCTTTTGAATAGGTGTTTTGGGATTCTTAGGGTACAATCCCAGCAGTGGAATTGCTGGGTCAAAAGGCAGTTCCATTTTTAGCTTTTTGAGGAAATTCCACACTGTTTTCCATAATGGCTGCACCAGTCTGCATTCCCACCAACAGTGGGGTTCCCTTTTCTCCACAACCTCTGCCAGCACTTGTTTGTTGATTTGTTGATGCCCATTCTGACTGGTGTGAAGTGATCTCTCATTGTGATTTTAATTTGCATCTCTCTGATGGCTAGTGATGCTGAGCATCCTTTCATATGTCTCTGGGCCCTGTGTATGTCCTCCTTGGAGAAGTGTCTGTTCAGATCCTTTGCCCATTTTTTAATTGGATTGCTATGTCTTTAAATTCACTAATTTTTTCTTATACAGTGTCTAAACTACCATAATCCCATCAAGCATTATATATATATTTTTTATCTCAAGCATCTCTAGACATACAAATTGGGTCCTTTTTATATTTTTCATGTCTCTACTTATGCATAGTATAATTAAATCTTTCCTCTAGCTTTTTGAGCATATGGGATACAATTACAATAATTATTTTCATGTGCTTATCTATGAATTCTACAATTTGAATTAGTTTTGATTGTTGAAAATTCTCATTATAGGTATAATTTTCCTGCCTTTTTAATACATCTAATGTTTCTATTCTTTAGCTTTGTTGTGGGATGCAGTTAAGCTATTTAATAACAGACTGATCTTTTTGAAGTTTGCTTTATTAGGCTTTATTATGTAAGACCAGGACAGCACTTAACCTAGGGTCAATTTTTCCACTGCTGAGGCAAAATATTTCTCATTTCTGTCCCTGATGTTCTATGAATTATGGCTTTCATTCCGGTTAGTGAAAATGTGCAATATTCTTAGTTCTATGTGAATGCCAGAGATTTTTCCATATAACCTTTTCAGGTGTTTCTTTTCCTAGCCCCTCAGGTAGTTCCTCAAATGCATTCTCTTAGCAATAGCAGTCTGAATACTTAAATACTCTGAACATCTTTTGGAGGTAGCTCTCTATCTCCCCCTCCCTCTTTCTCTCCTAAAGTTAAATTGCATTAATTTTAAAATGTATACCATGAACCCTTAAGAAACCACTAAAATGGCAAAACAAAGAACTATAGCTCAACTCAACAACATTGATAAAATGGAATCATAACAAATAATTAATACAAATAATAGCAGACATCTTAGGAAAATTTAATACAACAATATATAAAAGTATAATTGTTATGACCAGAAACATAAGGTTGGTTTAACATTCAAAAATCAAAATAACTCACTGTATTAACAGACTAAACAATACAAACCACATAATCATTTCAACAGATGCAGAGAAGCATTAGACAAAATTTAATGTCCATGTCTTGTCAAAATTATTATAGGTGAGATTCTTATAGGTCAGAAAGCTAAAAATCAAAGAGAACTTCCTCAACCTGATCACCTAAAAAACCTATAGCTAATATCATATTTAAAGAAAAATCTAGGTACAGAAGCTACTCTAGTGAATTATGCCATACATTTAAGAAATAAAGCTACATAAATTTTTTTATTATTTATTTATTTTTAGGGGGAGGTTATGAGAGAGAGACAGAGAAGGAAAGAAACATTGATGTATAACATAAACATTGATCATTGCCTCCCACACACCCCCAACTAGGGACCTGGCCCACAACATAGGCATGTGCCCTGACTAGGAATTGAACTGGCAAACTTTCGCTTTATGGGATATTGCCCAGCCAACTGAGCCATGCCAGTCATGGCACTATGCAAATTCTTTCAGAAAATAGAAAAACTTCATACTTTCCAATTTGTAAGAACAGTATAATCTTGATACCAAAATCTGGTAAGAACATTACAGTAAGAAAAACTACACATCAATCTCTATCATGAACATAAATGCAAAACTCCTAAACAAATTATTAGTAAATTGAATTCAGTGATATATTAAAAAAATATATATGGCATTTAACTTGGGCTTACTCCAGGAAAGCAAAGTTTGTATACTATTTGAAAATCAATCAGTGTAATTGATTGTAATTTACCAATAATAATTCCCTTGTTTCTATTCTACACACTTACTCTTTCTCCTCTTTCCAGCATCTCAAAACCATTTCTCTTGCTATTAGTCATTTCACATTCTTTTATTTCTTTCTTATAATAGCCTTATTCTCTCTCAACCTTTATTAAACTTTGCTCACTGGTTGTTGATATGGTGATTGTTGCTGCATTTCTTCAATTTTATTCCTAGATGTTTACTATTTTTTTATTTTTAAATCCCAAATTTTATTGTTCCCTCTCCTATTTCACTTTGCCTTCCTCCAGCTCTTTCTTTTTTTCATTTTAAATTTTATTTTTTCCCTTTCCTAGCCTGGTTTTCATACCTCACTCTTATTATTGCTTTGGGTAGTGTGGACACTTTAATGATGTTAATTCTTCCTTTCCATGAACACTCTCTGTGCTTCCACTTACATGTATCTTCTTCAATTTCTTTCTTCAGTGTCTTATAATTTGCCATGTAGAGGTCTTTTACATCCTTGGTTAGGTTTATTCCTAGGTATTTTATTCTTTTCGTGGCAATTGTGAATGAAATTGTTTTCTTAATTTCCCTTTCTGTTAGTTCATTATTGACATATAAAAAAGCAACTGATTTCTGGATATTAATTTTGTATCCTGTTACTTTGCTGAGTTCATTTATCAGTTCTAGAAGTTTCTTGGTGGAATCTTTGGGGTTCTCTATGTACAGTATAATGTCATCTGCAAATAAGAACAGTTTTAAATATATAATTTCAAATTTTCTTGTAGCCAATTTTAAAAAGTGAAAAAAGAAGAAACATGGTAAGTTAATATTATGTTTTATTAAATATAATATATCCCAAACACTATCTTAACACATAATAAATATAAATGTTAATGAAATATTTTGCATTCTTTTTTGAACAACATATTTGAAGTCCAGGGCACATTCAGTTTAGATGAGCCGTATTTCAAGAGGTCAATAGACACCTGTAACTAGTGCCTCTGTTATTGGACAAGCACAGGCCTAGAAGCAAAGCAAGGAATGATACCCCTTGTGACTGCTAAAGATTATTACAGCTGAGGGGCTGGGTTTTCAATCATAAGCTGTCCCAATCCCCCAAAGCACCAGCCATGCCCAAGCCCCAGAAAACTCATTGCTCTATTCAAGCTCTAGATAAGATTGGAGCTACAAGATGCAATATCTGAGAATATGAGTAATTATTAAATGGTAAAAATGTTACCAAATTGTTCTCAGTCTTTATTTATTTATCTTGAATGCTGATATTGGCTATTTCAATAAAGCTAAATAATGTATACATTTAAAATATAATTAAAGTGTTAATGAAGGAGTGCTAATATCTCTTAAACGTCATTGGAATCTTAGTGGTCCCAACCATGGGACTCTCTGATAGTGCCTATCAAAGTACCCAGAAGAAAATATTATCAGATTTCTTACTGCAAAACTTTTAAAACAAATTCTGGAAAATGAAAAGAGCTAATGAGCTCTCACCAGTATGGCTCAGTTTATTGGGCATCATCCCGCTAAATGAAAGGTTGCAGATTCAATTCCCATTCTCAGCACATGCTTGGGTTGTAAGTTCAGTCCTGGTTGGGGCACATACAAAAAGCAACTGATCAATATTTCTCTCCCTCTCTTTCTCCCTCCCTTCCCCTCTCTCTAAAAAATAAATAAAAATTTAAAAAAATAAATGAACTGGTAAACAACTGAAAAGATACACTTGGAAAATATACATAACGTGATTCAAATTAATTATAGTTTCAAAGTAAGAGGCAAGGAGCAGGATGATGTGATAAAGTATAGGGTTTGGAATCACACTGTTTGACCTTGGAAAGTCTCAAGTCCTGATTTCCTCTTCTGTAAAATGGGATAATGATCTCTTCTTCTCTGCTGTGAAAGGATTAAATGCAAAAAAAGGAATTTTCATTTTTATAAAAAAAAATTTTAACAGCCAATATGTAATAGACACTGAAAAAAACCAAAGCACACTAAGGGGTATTAGTGAATGTAAGGGCAGTGAGTAACTGTCAGAGGGCTTGTCCTTTCTAACAACAGCTCCTATCCAGCTCTACAGCCCAACCAAGGCTTTGTATTTGTTGCTTGTGTCCCACTCCGTCACTTAGGAAATCTCCAGAGCAACACATTGGCCTCAGGAATTTAGTCCTCCCCTATCTGTTCACCATTATTTGGGATTTGACAGACATTGTACTCAAGTAGAAGATAGGGAAGTTTTTTGAGGGCCTAGAGAGCAGACATGGTCATGTGTCCCAATCACCCAAAGGTATAGGATGCAAACGATGACTACAGAGAGATAGTTACCAAAAATCCTCTTTGTGACTTTCTGGATCACCTCTATGTCCCCCATGTCCCCCTCCTTCTATTTTGAAGCACCTGTCTCTTTGTAAGCTGCCCAGAGCTGAGGAGGGACCCAGTGTGGTAATAAGTCAGCAATTTCAGAAGAGCCGCAGCTAAACAGCACATCATCTGCTGCACAACAGAAGTGCAGGTTTGGCACAAGGAAGCATGTTGTCAGTCTACAGGTAGAAGCCTATTAGGCGATGGGGACTTCAGCACTGCCTAGTAATGGTGGCTGCTAATGTACACCACCAGGTGGTTTTCTCCTAGCCCACTTAGCACTGGAGTGAGAGACTCTATGCACTCCCACTTCCTTCCCTCTCCCAGAATCTGGATTATCCCTTCACTGATCACTCTTCTGCTGCACATCTGCAGTGGGTAGGACATGCTTTCAGTTTCTCCAGGCCTGTTTATCTCTGATTAGCCATATGTCAGCAACAGTTCCCAGGCCTCTGCATCTCACAAAAGTTGGATACCTGCTGGTCATACCATAGACAAGGTACACACCAGACCCCACAATAGGCACCAAGGACCTCACTGTAAATAGAGGAAGAGCTAAGAGGGCAAATAAGAAAGCCCAGATCCTAGAGGATGTGGAACTACCATTTATTGATTCCTCCCAAGTCTAAACAATGTTCCTTATATGCATTGCCTAATTTAGCCATCAGCACAGCTCTGTTACATAGATTATTATCCTATTTCACAGATGAGAAAATTAAGCAACTCATAGAGTAAAAGCAATTTGTCCAAAATGATCCCCCCAGCATTTGGCAGAGCTGATATTAGAATCCAGGTCTCTCTGAATTCAGTAACATTTTCTCTACAGATAGCCTCTAAACTTTACATCTTCTTGTTTCCTAGACCCCAGCAAGGGGATACACCCGAGTAATTCAATAGGCAATGTAGTTCAGGAAAAATTCTGGTGGAATTCTATTCCCTGTTGTCAACCTCACTCAGTTAAATATCCCAATCATTGTAATTCTGCCCCTGGTACTCTGTCTCACACCCAAGAAACATTCATCCCCCCAATATTTCCACTATCCATCTTTCCACGAGCCTTCAGGAACCTGCTACCTCCCTCACACTATGGGACAGAGCCAGAGAGCCTGGGATGTGCCCCTGACTAGACTCAAAGCCAAACCATTCAAGACCCAGGTCTTTTCAGAACTGAGAAGCTCACAGTTGGAAGGAGCCTTCAAACTTATCCAGATCCCCAGCTCATGTTGGAGTCATCTCCAAGGGGCACTGCTTGTCCCTCACTCTCCCATCTGTCATTAGAAATTTCCCAGTCTCTACTTGATGGTACTCCTCTGGTGACCAGGAACTTTCCCTCTCCTTAGGGAGCAGTTCCATAGGTCAGCTCCAGCTGGAAAAAGCTCTTCCTTGCACTGGATTCAAGGCCATCTTCCTGAGATTTCTACACACATTCCCTTTCTGCCCTTTAGGGATGTGGAGAACAAGTATGTCCTCCCACTTATAATATCCCCATGGAGACAGTTACAATATTCCTGTGAATCTTTTGGCATCTTCATTTTCTTCAACTGTTCTCCATAAGACACTACCATTACCTTCCACCCCATCTCAATCACTCTCCACTGAATCTGCAGCAGCTGTCAGTAGAAAGTACTGTAAAAAGGGGGTCATTATTTGCAATCCTCTGTCTGCTCTCTGTATATTTCCCTTTGTCTCTTATTTCCAAACTCATCACAGAGAAAGTTAGATCAGATCCTGGAGTCTTGTACCCAGCCATTCCCATTGGACTCTGGCAGCCAAATTTAATAGCATCTCTAATAGGGCTATTAAACATGTGGGTTTTCCCTCCAGACCCCTATTGTACCTTATATAGACTTTTGCTACCAGCCATTGCGAGAGGAGGTGGGCTTATTAAATTGCCAGGATTTAGAATGGGCTCAGAAAACCTTCAGAACTCTGGGTATGGGCTCTGGGACAACCTGCCTCTTCAACCTAACTATATTACTTTCATCCAAATACTATGGGACAATCTAGGACAAACAAGAACATCCATGTCAACTGACCCTAGGGCTGGGAGGGACACTATTTTCAAAGACATTTTTGTACCCCCTGTACCAGGACTCATTCTCTTTCTTGGGATACCATGAGTAGGTAACCATTAGTGAAGCAACACAGACTTGGGATAGATGATGATAAAATACCCTGGATTACAACCTGGGATGCTGAGGTTCATGGCAATGTCATCCAAGGATACCCAGGGAGGCTGGCCTTTGCTCAGAGTTAAGGGGGCAGCAGGGCAGTCCACCATTCATACATTTTGGAAAGTCCATCAGACACAAGAGCACACTTGAAATCCATTCTGAATACACACACATATATCACTCCTGCTCTCCACAGTTGCACAGCTAGCCTGCACAGTTGCATAAGAGCCTAGACAAATATAAGAACAAACTTCACTCTTCCTGTAGCCTGGCTGTGATGTCATCCCAGTTCCAGCTGACTTCACAGAGGAAGCATTGAGAGGGATACCAGGGACATCTCAATGGGCAGGAATGGTCCTGGAACCACAGCCTTCCTTACTTATTTTACACCTGTCCTTATCCCCAAGCCCATACAGTTGGTTAGGGAACACATCATAGGCTGGTGATGGAAAATTCAATTACACTCCAGACAGCAGAGAGTTGGGCATAGTCTGTGCAGGGAGTTAATCACATAGCAAAGGCTGAAGGAGGAATCCTGTAGACAAAGTAGAGGCTTCAAGGAGGACACATGTGGGAGGTCTAATCAATCACTGGAGCCAATACAGTTCCTCTAGTAATTCCAATTATGTTAGCCTAGATAAGGCCGTAATGGCAAACAATCCCGACAGCACCCTCAGATCCATGCACCACCTCCCTCACCTCCAACCCAGACAGCACATCCCAGCTCTAGGTTCAGTAGCTCAGTGACATTATAAAGTGAGAACAAGCCCTCTTCATGTGCTTGTTTCTCTTTATCTTTCTGCAGTCCTAGGCTTCCCTCTACCTGGTTCCAAGTGTCCTCTACTCACCACCCCCACCCCCTGCCTCAGCAAAAAGCACTCAGGAAAAGCTTTGGTAACCCATTCAACTTTATGTGTTGCCTTTTGAAAAACAAACATTAAACTAAAGGAGTAACATTCAGATGATAGAAACTTGGGCATGAGGATATGGGTAAGGGAAATATTTCTGCTTCCAAGACCCCAGGGTCTCACTAAAGGCAGACTTCCTCTGATGCCCAGCAAGCTGCTACCACCTCCTGGAGCCAGGAATCTCACTGAATAACACCACAAGGAGACAGCTATGTCCCCTTCCCCATCCCCAGTGTGATTTGTGGGTAAGACCTGCACTCAAGCATAGCTGTCCCGAGCAAATCCCATCCTGGCCGAACCACTAGTTCACTGTGTGACCCTGGGACGGTCTCGTCCCCTCCTTGGCCTTATTTTCTCATCTGCAAGACAGGGGGCTTGAAACAGATGGCTCCTAAGCCCAATTCCTTGCTGGCATTCTGATGAGCTGGATGAGCTGAGTCTCTGAACACTATTCTCTTATAAGAAAGGTTGTTTTCATGTTCCCCTACACTTGCTCTTCCCGGTGACCTGCATACCCACCCTCATAAAGATAAGATTCAGAAGATATGTGCGTCAAGACCCCTATCTTTTTCAGCCTTTTTTTTTTTCAGATGTTCCAGAGATGTCTACAAGGAAAAGAAACTGGGTAGTGAGAAATTGAATCTCTCTAATGGATCAATTAGGTGTTTTTCTCCTGGTCTGGAATGAAAAGAGATGGGAAAGGAACTAATTTGAACAAACATCCAGTTCTGAATCCACCCCAGGGCAAGATACATGGACAAAGAAAGGCCTTCCTCTCTAGACGGGGTTGCACCAAACAGTTCTTGTTGGAGACTAGAGATGGCTAGGAAAGAGGGTGGCAAAGGGCTTCAAGTTTTGACTCACTGAACACTAAGGTTGCTTCTGGTTTGGGCATTCTTAGAATACTGCTGTGTGCAGGTTGGACTATCAGGGCTCCCTGAAACAGCTATGATGCCGCCTTGCCTGTCTCTGCTAGATTCTCCTGCCAGCCAAGGGCCTAGTTTCCAAGGCTGGATACCCATGTGGGTCACCATAAACATCACCACCCACCCCTCTGTGCACACACTCACAGATCCTTATTTGTGGCCTTTGGAGAGGTAAGCAGGCCAAGGAAACAGCCATTTCTATGCTAACTGCCCACATGGAAATGAAATTGCAAAACTGCCCAGAAATCAGGGGAACTGGAGTCCTCAACACTGAAGGCTGAGAAGAGCCTGACTACGTGAATCTGACCTGGATTTGAGACCTGGCTTTGGACACTGAGGGCCATTCACTCTGAAAGAAGGACTGCTGGCCCTGGAAATCAGAGACCAGCATGACTGCTTAGAACACAGTTATGCCCATAAGTGGGGGAAGCATATGATTCCCTTAGCATGGTCAGGGTTGCACCCAGCCAGCCTGCCCTTGTCCCTCCTTTTCAAAACCAGCTCTCCAAAAGGAGGCAGGAATGCCCAGTGGAAGATGCATGACAACTCAGGAGATCGAGTTCTGCCAGCTGTGCAACCTTGTCACCTAGGTTGTCCCCTCTCTCTGGGCCTCAGTTTCCCCACAAGGTTTTAGTCTATATGACCCCAAAGTCTCTTCCAACACAGTGCCCCTCTAAAGGGGGATCTAGTAGACTCATTTAAAGTCAGGTGTATGTAAATAATATGGCTGAAGCATTTCCTCTCCTAACTCAATTATTTTCTAAACAGGAAGAAAAACCTCTGTCAGAAACAATGAAGAGACAATGACAGAAGCTCGGGTAGAACAAGCCAGCTAGTGTACCCTCTTGAGACAGAGAAAATTGGTCTTAAAAGTTGTCCTCTGACAACAATGAAAGGTTTGACCTACTATAGGAACTTGGGCAGGAAGAAGGAGATGATTATTAGCTTAGACCCTAACCCTCTGGTGGACAACTCCAGGAATGAACAAAGCAAGTGTCCCCATATGCCTTCCTGCAGCTCACCCAGTATCAGTCTTGTCGTCTGAGTGTCTGTCGGGGCAAAGGGTCTGGTGGTTTCCTGCCAATGCCAGGGTCTTTGGCACAGGGGTGGGGAGGGATAGTGCTGAGAACCACACTTTGCGTACAAGGGATACTGGATTAAAAGAAACGCTTAGGGCAGTCATAAAGGATGGAAGTTTAAAAACCAGCACATGATAGTTTAAAGGGGAGGAGAGGGTGGTATAACTAGGTGAAAACAAAACCTACTTGTTTGTGTCAGTGATTTAAAAATAAGTAGTACAGACCTGGTTTGTGTGGCTCAGTGGATTGAGCTCTGGCCTGCAAACAAAAGGATCACTGGTTCAATTCCTAGTCAAGGTACATGCCTGGGTTACAGGGCAACCACACAGTGATGTTCCTCCCCTTCTCTTTCTCCATCTTTTCCCCTCTGTTTAAAAATAAATAAAATCTTTAAAATAAATAAATAAAAATAAAAGTAAGCTTATACATGGCACACAAGGGATGGCCCTTTCCAGGGCTTCTGGCTGAAACACCTGGTGGCCTGCTCAGCCACCAGTAAATAGGACACAGGCTTTCCCCTCTTTCTCTCCTTCTTGCCCAGTGCAACAACATCCAGCAACAATGAATTGTTTTTATAATGAACTATACACCCCAAATTTCATTTATACCCATTATCTTATTTAAATTTTATTCCATTTTACTAATGAGAAACCTGAAGCTCAGAAAGGTTGAAAGATAATCAAGATCAGACAGTCAACAATGGACTTGAACCCAATCTCCAAAGTCCACACCTGGAACTCTTTCCACTATGTCAGAGCGTCTGGGCTGGAATGGGAGGGGTGAGACAAGCTAGTGAGCAGGCATCAGTCAATTCCTGTGTGGCAGGAGGGCAGCAGGGCCAGGGCTGATGGAGGCCCAGGAGCCCATGGCATGGTAGGAGAGTTTTCCTGCAAAATGGAGCAGGCCGCCAGCATGCTCATTACCCAACCTTATTCCATTTCATAATAAATGGAGCCCCTGGAGGGCCAGGCATGATGAGGTGGGGTGAGATGGGGAGTGAAGACTATTACGGGATTTTAACCTTCATCTTCTCTTTCCAGGCCTCTGGAACAGCTGTTTGACAAAATGGATCTGTGCAGACAATCATTTTTGCTGCATTACTTAATATACAGTTGCTCTCGGCAAGAGATATAATTGACTTGCTTAACTAATCAATCTTTCTATAAGCATAGCTGCTTTTCCTCTCCCACTGGGGGAGGGAAGCAGGAGAAGGGGGAGGAAAGAGAAATTGCAAGGAGCAACCTTTGGCATGAATTACAGAGCTCTAACACCCGACTGAGGTTTTGAAGCCAGGGGGCAAAAACTGCTGCAAAGCTTTACCACCCAGTTTCCTTCTTGGTCCAGATGTGCTCTGTGGTGGCCTGGAGTAGCAATCACGCCATATGAAATGGAGGCACAAGTGCCAAAAGAAGTCAAAGGAGCCATGGGCCAGGAATCCAAAACTCATCTTCAGTTGTCTTTGGAGTAGCTTGCTGTATACTTAGAAAGAGGAGTGTGTCTGATGATCTGGGACTTGACTCAAATTAACTAGTGAAGTCATGGATAAAATCTCCTTTGGACTGAGCATGAAATACCCAGCCTCTCCCATGTTCCACCTGCCCCCATCCCAGCTCAGTTTCCTACCTCTTTCCTTTTGGGGGATAAGCAGTGTCACCCAGCAAACTCCTCCCACATACAGACCCAGACCACACTGCCTTCTCTCTAACTGACATGTTCTGCATTTGACTCATCCCTTCTCTTGATTCTAAAGAGAAAACCTCAACTCTCCTTCCTTTTCCTCTCTTCCCCTCAACCTCTACTCTTCATCACTCTCACACACACACACACACACACACACACACACACACACACACTCGCCCTGGGTACTATGGAATTTGGGGCTATCATTCTGAATTTAGAGGAAATAGAGTTGGAAGATGAATCACAGAGTAGAGAAGGTGACTGAATTAAAATAATGATGACATGATGTTAAAATAATATAATGTTGAGTGCCTAGTACTTTGCTGGAAACATAGTAGGCATTCAATGAGGGATTAACATGGACTTATGAAGTCAAAAATTGCAATGTCTCTATTTTAAGGCAATAGGTTCCTGCCACCCAGTAGGAGATCTCTCTCTAGAGAAGAGGTACAAGACCCATTTTCTGTCTCATTCAAATGTTTTTATCAGTGGTGTGGATGAAGTTTGAGAAACGATGATTACCTAATTTGCATATAACAAAGTCTGAAGAAATTAATTGCACGGCCGACCCAGAATCTGACTGTCTGAACAGGCTAGAACACAAGCCAAAACTACACAGGTAAAATCTAAGAGTGTTCAGTGTAAAGTCCTACACTTAGATTCAAAGAATCATGGATATGGGCAAGAGAAAAGGAACTTTTCTTGGCAGAGATCCATGAGAAAAGAAATCTTGGGGTTTGAGCTGACCACAAGCTCAGCATGGTGGTATAGCTTCTAGGGGGAGAAATTAGAAGAGAGAAACAATAGTCCTCTGTAGTCTACCCCAGTGCAGACCAGCTGAGCTACAAGGTCTGACCAGAAGATATCCAGCCATGTAATATGAAAAATAGAGACATTTATTGAAGATGATACAAAATACAGGAAACATTGTACATAGGATAAGGACATCTCAGTATCCTTCAAAGTAAGCACCTTGGGACTTCATACAGTTCTTCCAATTGCCACCAGCTGCCCCATCACATTTTCCTGTATCTCACTGACAGTCTAAAATCTCTTCCCTTTCAAAGATAATTTTAGTTTTGGAAGTCACAGTGTACCAGATCTGGGCTGTAAGGCCCTGAGTCACCTGCGCAATTTGGGGTCTCACAAAAAGACTCTGCATGAGACATGATGCATCAGCAGGCACGTTGTCATGGTGAACCTGCCAATCACCAGTTGCCCATAGCTGCAGCTGTTTTCATCATATTGTATCTCTCAACTGACAAAGAATATTGAGGTAGTACTCCTTATTAATTGTTTAGCCTGAAAGGGTGTACTTGTGATGGACAACATCTTCCCAATCAAAAATCACAGTCCACATGGTCTTGATCTTGCTACAACTTTGCTATGCCTTCATCAGATGTGGAGAACCAGGCAACATCCATTGGGACAACTGGGTCTTCACTTCTGTATCATAGCCATAGACCCAGCATTCATCTCCAGTTATGATTTGTTTGAGGAAACAGATCATTGGTAGCTACCAATGGTTCATTGGTAGCAGTTTGAATCAAGTCATTAGCAACAGCAGCATCATGTCCCTTCTGCTCTGGCAGCAAAGCCATGGAATGAATTTTGCCATGACACATTTCATACCAAGATCCTGCATCAAAATCTCAGACACAGTAGTTTTTGAAATCCCAGGATCAGCTTCTAGTTCTCACACTGTCAGTCACCAATCTTTATTGATTGCAGCTTGTACACATTCAACATTCTCAGGCATTCTGCTTATTGCAGGCCTCCCAGAATGTGGATCACTTTCAACAGATTCTCAACTATCTTTGAAGTGTTTGTGCCACACTTTTATTTGTGTTGCACTCATTGCATCATCCCCAAAAGCCTTCTGAATCATTCAAATAGTTTCCATGGAGGAATGTTTAAGCTTAACAAAATTTGACACAGGTTTGTTGCTCTACTCACACAGTCATTTTGAATGTGATGGCTACACAATACACATGCTCACTCAATGGCATCCACTGCCCCCAACGACTAGTACAGTGAAGTTGTCATTGTTCACACATGTGCATTCTAGTCTGCTCTCCTTGGCTGCCAGGTTACATCAATGTCACACAAACTGTTCTCATTATATTAACAACAGCTGGACTTTCTCCAGACAGACCCTGCATGTTCTTACTCATTTTAAAAGAAGCAGAGGATTGATTAGAGTACCAAGGAGTCTAGAAACAGTGGAAAAGACTCCAGGAGTGTCTGGAAGAAATCACAGCTAGTTTCTAAATGAGACAGGCTGTTTCCTGGAGAAGGGAGAAGTCAAGATTTACCTGGCAGTAGAGAAGCTAAAAAGGCAGACAGAAGAGCCAGAACCACCTGTGTTCAAATCCCAGCTCTGACATTTGTCAGGAGGGTAACCTAGGGCAAGTTTCTCAGCTGCTCTGTACCCTAGTTTCTTCATGTATAAAACAGGTATATCGGTTCTTAGCTTCTGGGTTAAATGAATTAACACATGTAAAGATCTTCAGAGAGACACACAAAGTAAACTCTAATGAATGATGTCTGTAATTATGCTATGACTCCACAAGAAAGACCAGGATGAAAGTGTAGAAGTTACCAGAAGGCTTATTTCCATAGTTTGAGAACTTCTAACAACCAAAATTGCTGCCCACATTGAATGCAAAGCCTGTGAAGTGAAGAGTTCCCAGTCATTGGACCATCAAATAGGCTGGACTCTGTGGATGGAAACTCCGGACAAGGTAAAAGTCTACATATGATTTCATTCAAGGTCACTTTCAACTCTAAGATTCTTGGAATCTACAGGAAGTCTCTCTCCTTTCCTAACTCCTTTGGAGAGCAATATTTATTTTTCCCCTTTATGTAGGGAGTGAAAGAAATGAAGCACCAAAGGGATTCTATACTCTGCAGAGAGGGGCTTCATACCCTCCTTGGCTCATTGAGCCTTTGAGCCCTATACCTTCTCCACTGGACAGACAGACAGTGCCTCACTCCATCAGAGTATGGTTGGTAGACCTGCTGAACTCTGAGTGCTCCTCAAGGAGGGAGGCAGTGCCTTGGTGAGGACCTGAACCCCACAAAGAAGGCCTAAGTCCTGGTCCCTAAGCTGGTAGTGAGCACCAGAAAAGGCCGGGTGCCTGAGTGATTCAGAGGGAAAATAGAAATGAGATTTAATTATGAGAGTCACCAACCTCCCCTGGGAACAGAGGCTTCATAGCCAGGTCTGACAGTGACATTCCAGGAAGTCCCAGGGAAAAGGCTTGCTTTTTCCTTGTGCCTCTACCTCTCAGACAGCTGCCAGGGTTATTTCAGCAGAAAGACAGACTTAGCCTGGCCTAGGCTCCAGTGAGAATGTGCCAGTGAGGGGGATACTGATTGAATTACTGACCCAGAAAGGGGGAACAGGTGGGAGTGGTTGGATGTCCTGGTGGCTGCAGAGGAGGTTTTGTACTAAGGAAAAGAAATGCTGCCTCAGCTCTATCTCTGCTTTGGGCCTTTGGCTTAGAATTAATAATAATGACTTTACCACTCTCTCCCAGGGTGGCTTTGAGCCAAGTTGTTTCATCTCTTGGAGACTCAGTTTCCCAATCTACAAAATGAGGAGCTGTACTGGTTGACTTCATATACACAGTTTGCCAGAAAAACTCAGTCTCAGGTTACTTAATTCTCCCAATAGCCCATTGAGAAAGGTAGGCCAAATACTGTAGCTTACAATAAAGGATACCTTAAGAGGGGTGACTTATCCAAAGTCACAGAGCTAGGAAGCAGAAGAAACAAGACGTATGGACATGTCTTTTAGACCCCAAAAGGTAATGTATTTTACTTTCTCTACACAGTTGCCTTTCTTACTCCACATCCAGCATACCCTCCCCCCGCTTAAATGTTCCTACCCCAAGTCCTGTAGAGTCTTCTGGCAAGGGGTGAGAGGGATGTACTGTAAGCTAGGTAGGGGCAAGAAAGGTGACAGAAAATACTGAGGCTCAGGGCCAGCTCCTCCCAGACAGAAGCTTGGAATTGATCTTCCCAAGAAGGCAGCTTCCTGGCCCCAGCAATAAAATTGATCAGGATTTGATGCTATAAGCGCACATCATTGTTTTGGCACATTAGCGCTGAGCCTTCCTCTGCAAATGGATGTGATTTTTATGGCATTGTTTATAGAGCTGCATATTTAGATTGATTCTCTTTTCCCTCTCCCAGGGCTCTTCTGGGAAGAAACAAACAAACACCACCACCATCCCCACAAGTGGGAAGCTGCTCCTCTCCCCACCCCCAGCAGGCAGATAATGGCCAGGTTACCAGTCCCCTGCAAACCCCTTCAAAAGTCCCCAGTAACACCAAGGGCTAAAGTCGAAAACCACAAATCCTCCCAATCCTCATCCATTTACTCCCCCAAAACCAAGAAGACTGTGATTAGGAAAACAAGACAAAACAAATCAAACAAAACAAACACACAAAAAGGCAGTCCCTGAGCCATTTTGTGTGGGTTGGGTAATCTGGGGCTTCTGCTTCTCCAGCCCTCCACAGAGCAGCTTATCTCTTTGTAATCTCCAAGCAGGTGTCTTTCCATTAAACCAAACAGGCCCAGCTCCCTTTCCTTTATTTTCTAATGAGCGAGTGACAAGCTTCTGCCTCCCCTAGGGATGCAAGCCCTCCCTGGGTTGTATGCAATCAGGCCAAGTCTCCAAGGACATGGCCACCTGCTTTTTCTCAGTAGAAAACAGCACAGCTCCAGCCACAGCAAAATCCCATCCCCATCCCAAACTACTCACTGTATCTCAGGCTTGGAGACAGCCTGAGAGAACACCCAGTCCAGCTGCCACCACAAACTAGCTAGACTCATGCACCCTCTCGCTAACCTTGACATATGCAGCCTTAGTTCCCATTTATACACAAAAATCAAGGTCCTGGGACCAAATATCCTTTCCTCTTCTGAAATCTGAAAGGCACTCAAAGTCCTTCAGTAATGCAAGGTCTTCTATGTTTAACCCAAGGTTTTCAAAACCTTTTAAACTATGGATTTTCCCCCCTGGAATGATTATTGACATTTAGAACTAGGGTTCCATGAAACACAATTCTGGACACTATCAACTAGCTGATTCCCTGGGTGCCCTAGAAGTCCTAAGAATTTATGATTCTATCATCTAAATCTCTGCAGTACCATTTAATGTGACCAAAGTCATGGGCAGTCTTTCTGGGTCTCTGTAATATGTTTCTATGGTCTATTATGCTCTGTTGTGGGTAAAGTTTCCTCCTTTGCAGTTACCTGCTTACCGGCTATAAGGGGAAGAAGTTCAAGGTCTACAGTCCTGACTCTCAGCATTCCTATCCACTGTTTCTACAGTAGCAACATAGCTGTCATGGCTTTAATGCACCAGGTTTCATTTCTGTCCCTGCTGCTTACAACCATGAGGCCTTAGACAAGTCACTAATGTCCTCTGAGACACAGTGGGTCATGCAGAATTCTAAGACAGCTCCCAAGTCCTGTGGCGGGTGCCCACAGTGTAAACAATCTCCTCTGCTAGAGTGGGGGATCTCACTCATACCTTTAGGTTACTAATCAGCTGACTCTGAATTAATCAAAAGAGAAGTTATCTTGGGTAGGCCTGACCTGTGAGCTTCTCTCTAGAAATAGGAGCCAGAGCCTAGCTTTTATTATTTTTCTTGTCTTTTCTCTTTTCTTTCAGGACTGTCCCTGGGTATACCTTGGTGTTAAGGTGGACTAAGAGGGATCAATCCTTAACCTACCATGTGAAGAAAAGAAAACTCTCAAGAATAGATTAATAGATTTAAACACCTGAAAGCAAGAAGGTCCTACCAAGCAAGTTTCTAACCACCACTAATCAGAAGGTCAATAGTCAAGTTCATTGACAGTCAGCCAAACACGCATTTATTCAATAACAAGCACTCATTGTGTACCAGTCATATAGGTGCTGGACAAAAGATAACATCTTTGCACTTAAAGAGTTCTCAGTGTGTTAGGGGTTGACAATAAGATTTCCATCAGGGGCCCAGCCTGGAATTGAAATTCCATAGACCTATTTGGCTATGAGCATCAAAGAAAAGACAATGACTGCATTTCATTGGTGTGGCCATCAGATGCCCAGTTATAGGATTTTTCAAGCAGTTCTATTACCAAAGCTACCCCTAATTCTGAGGTAGTGACCACCCAGTTAGGGAAAGAGAACAATCTGAGTAGAGACAAAGTGCTGAACCAGGCATGTCTGCTGATCCACAGAGGAGGACAGTTGGAGGGAGAAAAGCATCGAGACTGCTCTGTGTGAGCACTGTCTCCCATTACTCCTATCCTTGGCAAGAAACAACATAAAAATGTGACTTGTATAGAAGATTTTAAGAGTCATTCAGGCAAATTTATTCAACATGTACCAAGTGACTACTATGTACCTGGATGTTGTTCTAAATGCTGCACATCATCAGAAGACAGGCAATGATTCTCCTTCTCTAGGGCTTATATTCTAGCAAAGAGAGACAAACAAAACAATAGAAATGATTTTTAAGTAAATAAATCAATATCTTAGATGGTAATGGGGATTATAGATGCAGGGAGGTATTGCAAGTTTAAGTAAGTGGTCAGTGTGGTCTCGTTGTGAAGGTGAGATGTGAACAAAGACTTGAAAGAAATGGGAGAGTTAGCCAAGCAGATACCTGGAAAAAGGGTTTTCCCAACAAGGAAATAGCTGCAAACAAGAACCCATTACAGGTCTTAGGGAGCAGCTAAGGGGTCAGTATTGCTAGATGAGAGTAAGGTCCAATGGGAGTAGTAGAATATAAGGTAAGGGGCTTGGGCTGGGGTCACTGAAAGGACTTCAGCTTTAATTCTGAGAGGAGTAAAAAGCCACAACAGGGTTTTGAGCAGAGAGTGCCATGACCTCTCTTAACCTCTAAAATGCTCATTCTGATTTCTATGTTGGGGATAGGAGAAGAATGAATCAGGGAGACCTGTTAAGAGGATATTAGAGTGACTCAGATGTGAGGTAAAGGTGGCCCCAACCAGCATGGGAGCAGTACAGATGCGGGAATTAGTAAGATTTCCTGTCTGTTTTGAAAATAGAGCCAAAAGTACAGTATTTCTGGGCAGACTTTTTGGCCTAACCAACTGGAAGATTGGAGTTGTCATCAGCTGATATAGAGAAGACTGCAGATAGGGTTTCAAATGGGTAAAGGGATTCTGTTTGGGACATGTTGAGTCTGAGCAGTCTATCAGAATTCAAGCAAATGTGGGCAGATTTTGCACTTCTAAATAGGTCAGAGTATGCTCATTGAGTCTATTGGAGATTCAAGCCTCAAGTTCAGACAATAGGTAAACATTGGAGTTATCAAAATATAGCTGATACTTTAGGTCACAAGATGAGGTGAGATCACCAAGGGAAAGGAGATATCAAGAAGGGGACCAAAGAGCAAACACTGGGTTTGCAATAAGCCCAACATTAGGAAACATAGGAGAAGAGATGAGAAAGCAAAAAAGGTAAAAAAGAATTATCAGTGAGATAGGAGGAAAACCAAGAGATTGTCTGTCATCTGGGAAGACAAGGGGAGGGTATGACACCTGAATCAAAGTGTTGCTGATAGCTCAAGAAAGATACAGACTGAACACTGTCCACTGGCACTTGCAGAGGTCATTGTTGGCCTTGATAATAGCAGGTTCAGTGCAATCGTGGGTGAAAAGCCTTCCTGGGTAGTGCTGACTCTTTTGAGAAGCTTTGCTGCAATTAGAAACAAAGACATGGGCAGTAGCTTAAAAGAGAGGTGGGATCAAGAGAGAATATTCTTAACATCACATTGTGCCAATCAAATGGTCCAGTACAGAGACAAAAATTGATGATATATAAGAGAAGGAAGGATTTCTGTAAGTTAGAGAGAAAAGGATCTTGTGCACACACATATGGAGAAGTGGGCTTTATACAGGACCATGGGAACATGCTCCCAGGCAGCGTGTAAGTGGGCAGATGCTGGTGGTAGATGGATTTAACAGTAGAAGTTTGTGGAAGAACTCTTTTGATTGCTTCAATTTCCTTAGTGAAGTAGGAAGCAAAATAATCAGCTGAGAGTGAGGATGGGGAAGGTGTCATATGAGAAACATATGGTCTACTGTTATAATGACATGGTCTTACAGTGTACGGTATTTGTGGAGCTTTTGCTTTGTGCCATGATGTAAACTCTTGATGTGTAATCTTTACAACAACTCTCAGAGATTAGCTATTGTACATACTTTAAAGATGAAGAAATGATTTCAGGATAATTAAGAAAATTTCCCTTAGTCACCTGGCTGGTAAGTGCCAGAGCCAGAATTCAGACTTCAGCCTGACCCTCTGCAAAGACTTTGCTCTTAACCTGAGTGGAAGTGGAAGAAGCAGAAGTGGGGAAGGGAGGAAGACACATTCCCTATCTCAAGACAGTGCTAGGCCAAGAGGAGAAGACTGACTTGGTTGCCTCAAAAACCCATGAATGAATGAATTAATCAAGGAGTTGCTCAGATATTTCCCATGCCCACTAGGCCCCCTTTTCTGGGCTCTTATTACATTTTGCACAAATATTTATTGACTTATTATTTTTAATAATGCTTTAATTTTTAAGTATATTTGACATGCAATATTGTCATCTATATTTTTTAAGATCTTATTTATTTTTTAGAAAGAGGGGAAGGGAGGGAGACAGAGAGAGGAAGAAACATTTATGTGTGAGAGAAACATCAATCGGTTGCCTCTCACACACCCCCAACCAAAGACCTGGCCAACAGCCCAAGCATGTACTCTGACCAGGAATTGAACTGGCAATCTTTTGTTTTGTGGGGTGATGCCCCAACCCACTGAACCACACCAGTCAGGACTATCACATATATTTATTAAAGACAGCACATTTCACAGTCTATTAGACTCCACTATAATGTACTTCAGGCTTCCCCTCCATTGCATAAGCCAGATTCAGGATACTTGAGAAATGAGTATTAGTTTCCTCTTGTTGCTATAACAAATTACTTCAAACTTAGTGGCTTGGAACACACAAAGTTCTTATCTTACAGTTTTAGAGGTCGGAAGCCTGAAACTGGTCCCACTGGCTAAGATCAAGTTGTTGGAAGAACTGAGTTCTCTTTGGACACTTTAGGGAAGAATTCTTTTCCTTGCATTTTCTAGCTACTAGAGCTACTGCATTTCTTAGCTCATGATGCTGTTACAGAACCACCAGCCCCCTTTGTGTGTTCTGCTACACTGGGTTCTTTTGCCTGCCACTAATAACTGTGGCTCACAATTCCAGAGCTTGGTAAAAGAGGAAGGAACGCTATTCAAAAGCTATACAGTTTCAGAATAATGGTGGAATGTTAAATTCCAAAGTCCCTTTAAAACACCCACAAATATATACACAGTCCTGCCTCCCCTTGCCAACCTGGGGGAACTGCATCTCAGGAAAAGAAAATAGAAGTCCATAGCTGGGCTAGGTTTCTGATTTTAATCCAAAACCACATCCTCATGATGGGCCAGGGAATCCTTCTTCATCCTTTCAAACCACCTGGCCAAGACCCTGCATTGCTGCTACATGGTCAGCGACTTCTCCTTCTCCAGCTGCATGGTCAAAAGCAAGCACGAGAGAGCCTCTCATCGCTCTCCTGTTCTTCTCCCCAGATGGCCCAGAGCTCTAGCATGGCTAAGAGAGAGCATGGCTGAGATGGGGAGAGACAGCTCCCTCTCTGCCCCTAAACCACATAGTTAAACCCCAGCATGGCTGCTATGCTTGGGTTTAAATCCTGGCATGAATATTCCTCTTGTAACCACATTTCAGACTCCTCTCACATTGGGTTACCTATCTCAGTCTGGTTTTTTCTGCCTTTCTCAGTTGCCACTGTTAGTCTGGGCAAGTGTGGCCCCGTGATGTAGGAGCCACCTCCAGGCCACGCAAGCAGGCGCAGGAAGCCCCTCTGGCTACATCCCTTCACAGGTTACATTCATGCCCATCTCCCTAGCTCCAAGTAGGCCCCGCTTTTAATGTTGCTAAAACACCGGCCAAGATCTTCATATATGCAAAGTAGCTCTCAATGGCCCTGCTCTGCTTCCTTCATCCCCCAAGTGATAGTATGGGGGTTTTCAGCATTTTGCGGGTACTTGTAGCTCAACACCCCGTTCCAACCCCTCCTTCCATCTATGGAGCCAGCAATGGAGTATGGGTCCTTCCCACACGAAATCTCTCTAACCTACTCTCCTGACTCCCTCGTTCATTTTTAGGGCCTCTTTGATTACATTGGTCCCACCTGGATAATTCAGGCTATTCTCTTTAGCTCAAAGTCATCTGATAATTCCATCTGTAACCTAATTCCCTTCCATCATAGTCAAAGACTTCAAGGATTAGAATGTGATCATGGGGTGGGGGTATTATTGTGTCTACCACAATGTATCTAAATTCTTAGCACAGAGTCTATACAAGTCACATCTTAGGAACACTATTTGAACAAGTCCCTATTATCTTCATTCATTCATTCATTCACTCATGGATCTGGGTTTTAGGAATCAGCCCTGGCCTGGGAGTTGTTTTCCTGCCTCCCCTGCAATGCTTATTTTAGTAATAGATAGGTTCTTTTGCCCAGAAATTCTGCATGAAGTCTGAAATGAAAAATTATTTTGCATCTAGTCCAATACCACTTCTGCTCTGGGAAGGTGTTGGGAGCACAGAGGAGTGCAAGAAGTAATATGGGGATGGAAGGAGAGAGGTCCCCATTTACCCAGCATCTATTCTTCACTCCTTCCTTTTCAGAATGTAAGAGATACTTGGCACGAGCCCTGGTGGGTTATGGAGTTTTCCCTGACAGACTCTATTAGCAGGACTTTTTAAATCGTTCCAATTACTTCAGAAACCCCATTAAATGTCCCAGTGAGGAATGCTGAGGAAAAGGGCAAGAAGAAATTGAGGCAGGGCTAAGAAAGTAAAAGAGCAACTGGCATTGGCTCCTGCAGCCTCTTCTGCCACTTGCTCAGAACAAGGAGGCAGAGGAGGAAACCAAGGGCACAAGCGAAAGTAAACAGATAGTGTCAGGTCCTGCCATTAGAAATGCAAAATTCATTAGAAAAACATTGATTGCCAAGAATTGATTTAGCAGTGATTTGATTGTCAGGCCTAGAGTACATCCAAGGAAAATGTTCATTATGATTCAGAATTTGGTAAAAAGAAGATAAAACAGGAAGGCTGTGGAGCAAGGACACGCTGCTGCAGTGTCTGTTGTCAGAAACGTACACCTGGCCTGGTAGCTGCCCCCTAAGAGGACCATGTCTCTCTTGTTATGGAGGAACTGGTGATTTGTTTCTCCCTTTCCTGGGACATACAATCTGTGTATTCTACAGGGGAGCACAGTCCCCATCTCATGTGGGGCATGACCCCTTCTCATGGGCTCAGTGGGACAGTATCCTGATTGCTACCACTTCCCAGTTAAGGGAGACCGCATTCCAGCCCAGGCATTTCTTTACTGACCCTCCCTTTCTCTCCTGTCCCCTGCAGTGAGGTTACACAGTATGGGGCCAGATAAGAATAGGGGCGTCAGGTACCAAAGCCCTATGCCGGTCTGCTCCAGCTTCCTGCTCCTTGGAGAGCTTTGCTAAGTGTCCCTAGACCCTCCCACTGCACACATGCCTTGGTCCTGAGGCCCTCTCCCTCTTCTGATTCTTTCTACTGCCACTCTCTCATCTAACGATCCCTGGAAAAACCAGGTTCTTTCTGTTTGGGATCCTCAAAGGTTCCTTTTAGATTCTGGTTTTGACTTTGCCTTTCAAGAACATAGATTCTCTAGGAAATCTTGACTTTTCTCTGTTCCACCTTTCCAGCCCTTGATAGAACCAGGCTTCTCCACTGACTCTAAAGATGGCTTTCCATCCATTAAAACCATTTGGATATCCCATTTTATTTCTTGAGCTACTTGTTCTAGTAGGTTCTGTCTCCATTCCTGCACATCAGTTCTGCCATCTTCCATCCTCCTGCCTCTGCCTCTGTTCTTACTTGTTTGTACCTGGTATTCTTTGTTTCTTCTCACTCTTACCAAACACTAACCACTAAGCTCTTCTCAGTTGTGCTCTTTATTTCCCTAGACAACTAGCCAACTGCAGGATCTTCTCCATCACTCAGTTCGAACACCCCTCTTGCTTTGTAGGATTTCTTGACCTCCTATCCTAGATTCTCATCTATAAAATGAGTGTAATAATAACAATGTGCCTACCTAAACACTTTGCAAACTGAAAGGGCTACTTAAATGTAAATTGTTTTGTTTCTCCAATTCAGTAGTTCACAATACACATAATTTACATTTTGAAGACAATTCTCAATGATTCACATTAAATATTTAAGAAATACTTTTGGCCAGTGATTCTCAACCCTGGATGAAAAACAGTGGTTTCATTGGTCTGGATTAAGACTCAGGCAAAGTAGTATTCAAAATCTCCCAGGTGATGGAAATTTGCAGCCAGGGGCACCTGACTTTTACATTTCAAGAGAGCCACCCTCCATCTATCTCCTGGCCAAGGACTAAACTCCTCTCCTACCCCTACTTTCTTGCCCACCCTCCTTTCTTATCTCTCCCATACAAAATGGGTTTGTGGAAAGACTCCTGGAATTTGGGAGACTGGCAAGAGATCTGAGGGATGATAGTGTACCCCTTTGAAGTTCATTTCCAGGGGGTGGTCACAAAGTGGCAGGTAAGTGCTCTTTGTCTAAAAGAAACATAGTTGCAGTGAGATGCAAAACTGCATCTCTACTTCCTGTTTCCTCATTTGGATGCTCACTTGTCTCACCCTAACAGTGGCCCTGCCTCTTTCTACATCCAAATCTGACTCCAGTGTTGCCTTTATTCATCTGTCCATGTCTCAGCCCTGATCTCTGCTCACTGGTAATTTACCTATTTCATCAAATACTAAAATGTGAACAAATGTAGAACTGATGAAACACAAAACTTCATCTGTTGACTCCATGGCTTGCTCCATGATGGATTTGATGTTCCTCAGCTGGTCCTCGAGGCAGACCCAACAAAGGGCTCTGGTTTCATCTCACTCTGCAATTCCTGATTCCCTCTCGTTGCTGGCTAAAAACAGAGATGGAAGCAGTACTGCTCTCAGCCTGCTCAGCCATCTCCATGCTCAAGAGCTGGTCCCTGAATCCACGGAACTGAAAGGCCTGAGGCAACAGGTGACACCTTCATTGAGGCAGCCTTTGTCCCCACCAAAATGAACAAACAGGCCTCACAGCACTCAAGCAGTATTTACTTGCATGTACATACTAAATACCAAGCCCTGAGCTAAAAGCTTGGGGTACCAAGATAACTAAGGTTACTCCCTGACCTCAAGCATCTTAGCTCATGCTAAACAGCAGCTCACTCTAAAGCACTTAAAGTACTCTATGGTGGGGTGTGATCTAAATGGGAGGGGGTTCCTAACTACTGTGTATTGGAGGCTGGGATGAAACTCAGGGAAGGATTCACAGAAGTGGCAATGAGCCAGGTCTGGAAGGATGAGAAGGAAATTAACAAGCCAAGAAGAGGAGAAAAGTATTCCACGCAGAGGAAATAGAATGAACAAAGAACCCAGGTATAAAAGGTCACAGCATATAGAGGAGCTGCTATAGCCCAGGAGGGCTGTTGTGAAGGAATATTTTGGGGGAGGGAGGCAATAAATAAAATGGAGCTGGTTGGGAAAATCTTGAATGGCAGGCTAAAGAGTTAAGCCTTAGCAGTAGGGAGTCATGGAAGGTGTTTAAGCAGGAGTGTGGCATGCCTTGCAGCATACTTATTGGCTAAGGATGCCTGCTAAATGAGCAGATCTCAGAGATTGTCTGACCTCTTGTCTTCTCACACTACTATATTGTTTTATAGGCTCTGTCCCTGCCTTGGCATAGCTGAAATTCCAAGGATGGCACAGATTCCAACTCAAAGAGCTTGGCTTGAGGGAAACCTTCAGAAGCATGTCATGAGATCAATAGCACTGATCCAGCTTGCAGCAGTAGAACCTAAGCCCTGCAGCTCAAGGGACTGAGCTGGGGAGAACTCTCATCAAGACCATTTAGGAGGAAGAAGGGGTCCTGAACTGTGAGAGGGTTTGAGAAGCTCCATGTCACCAAATATCATATTGATCAGTCCTCCAAAGGGCAAAGCAATTGGCCCCAAGGGCCAAGATGTGTGAGGAGAGCTGACTCTACCCACAATTTTAAATGATGAGTCTCAGGCATCATGAGTAAAAGCCAGTGATCCTTTTGAAGAGAGAGATTTGCTCAAAGGACAGCCAGAATTTTTGTAATGAGTACATCCATTAATTTTATTATACAGCCCAGGGATAGTCACCATGGTGACTCAGGCTTTCCCTCCAGGGTTGGCTTGCTCCTGGTGATCAAAAGGGACCCCAATCTATGGTATCCTGTGATTTAGAGACAATTTCAGTGAGAAGGGATTTGGGAGGTTTTTCTCAAGGGTTATTTCCTGGAAAAGAAGAGGCAGTGTATTAATTAAGGTAATTCTAGCTGCTAAAACGAATAAACACAAAATCTCAGTGGTGTAATGCAAAAGAGGTTTTATTTCCTTCTCTGTGGGGAAGTGCTCTGCTTCACAGAGTCATTCAGGAACCCAGACTAATAAAAAATAAAAATAAAAACTTTGCCACCATCAACGTGTGTTTACCGCATGACCACTCTGGGCACTCCTGGCCAGCCAGCAAATAGGGAAATAGGGGAGGGCTGAGAGAACACATGCCTGGGTTATGATGAATGAGGTCTTGACCTGGCATGTACCAGTCACTTCTACTCATTCTCTCTCAGAACTCAGTCACATGACCCATATAGATACAAGGGGTGATGGAAATGTGGTCCCCATCCCCCATGAATCTTTGACAACTCTCATGAATCTTTGGTGGACTACTAACCATCTGCCCTGGGAAACCTGGTGTAAATAGAGGAAAGAGCACTGGACCAGGAGTCCAGGAGTAAGTGTATGATCTACACTTAGAGGAAGTCCCTCTAAGCATCCAAGAGGAAGTCCCTCTTGTTCCATTGGCCTCAGTGTCTTAATCCTTCCCATGGGAGGGTTGGCCAGAATGGCCTCTAACAGGATGCTGAGTTAAGGCTGTATTATGGGGAAGTTGTTATCTGAGTCCATGGAAAGTTCTGCCTAGCAAGGTGCCCTCCTGGGCATGGAGTCACACTGGTCTGAGAAGACTGTACCAGACCATGGTGTCATTCTCAACTTAACATCACACAAGTGGGACCCCACAGAGAGTCTAGAAATTGAATGGTACCCACAGGAGAGGAAGCATTAAAGGTTACATGATTTGAGCCTTTATCATGGTCCAAGCATCCTTTCCTTGAGTAGAAAGACACAGACTGCCAGTCAAGTGACCAACAGGGCAGACAGCACCAGGGGCTGGGATATCACCTGGGATCACAGGGTTGAGCAGAAGGCTGCCTGAGTCTCAAAGGTGAGCAATCTATGTGCAGGTGGGAACTGCTGGAGCTAAATGGAAACAAACACACAACCCATCTGTTACTACAAACACACACAACGTTTACATGAATAGACACCAAGGTCAGGTACACATGAAAACACACAAACATGAATGTACATTCATACACAGCTTCACGCTGAAGGATACACACTGGGCAGATAAGGATGGACCTGTACACACATTTCCATCTGTCCATAAATGGGTACACACACTCAGACACACACAGAGTTACACTTGGACATTACAGTAGGACCCCTAGAGGCACATCATTAGGTGCACTTAGATGGATATATTGGTTCATTTCCACACAGTCTGAATTGATATATTCAGAGCATTCCCATGGATATCTGTATAGTTTCCCACACATGGGCACACATCCAGGAACACATCTACAGGGGCACACAAATGCAGCTTACCATATATTACTAACACCACAGTATATATATGTGTATATACAGAGTCCACACAGATGAATATCTCACAGCTAACCATCTAACTTCAGAGCTGCACACAGATAGGAGGCTGGGAGCTTGTCTAAAACCCTGGTCAGATGTGTCGGCCCTAGACAAATCATTTTCCTCTTTGGGCTTCAGGAACCTCATCAGTAGATATGGGCATGGACTAGGAGATCTCTAACTGTCAGTACTAAACTGCTTGATAGATATTCATAGTTTAATGAGAAGATGTGGCCCCTGTCCATGGGCTGCTTCCAGTCTAATAAGAAGCGGGCAAGCATGGTCCAGAAATGGCAGGGAGGCACAGAGAGCAGCTGGTTTGTGACTAATGATGGCATCTATACAGATATGGTTTGGGGAGATAAAATAAAGCTTTGGCTTCCTCAACTGGACAATGCAGAGTTGAACCACATGGCCTCCAGCCATTCTAGATGTGGCATGCTAAAGTGGCCTGCAGAGGGCAGGCTTCAAAGAGGATTCAGGAAGAAGAGGGTGGGTAGGGGCTTTCTCCCAGGCTTCAAGACCGGTGAGATCAAAACTGCCCAAGATTCCTCCAAAAGACTGAGAACCAACACCAAAAGACCCTGACTAACAATCTTCCGTGCGCTGGAAAAAAACCACCATAGTGATAGGCTGGATGCCAATCGTTCTGCCAACACTTAGCCCACAGCAACCCTCTGACTTAAGGAGCTTCATAAAGTGGCCTCTGAGGAGAGCTATGCAACTCTGTCTTCCACTGTCAAATAGCTCATGGCTCCCTGCAGGACACACTGGCCAAGATCCAGGAGGTGAGGGCTCATAGTGTGGGCACCTGCATATGAATGCACATAGGCACCCCTATTCATGAGGGCCTGTGTGCACCCACATGAGCATGTGTGTGTGTGTGAGGCTGCATTTGTTTCTTAGGTCTCTGTACATGTGCCTAGTGCCATCCATATCCCACAGATCTGTCTATAAGTATGGTTTCACCCACCTGAATCTGCTTGTATAATACATACTTGAATATGCAAATCATGTGTGGGTGTGATTTTATATGCTTTTACCCATTCCCCCATTCCTGGGTACCCAAAAGTGTCCATCTTAAAGGGAAAACCATTCCATGCTCTCCTGCCCTGACTCATACAATGGCAAAATAGCGGGAAGAAATTTTCCACTCTTCTCTCCACCTGCCTCCCTTCCTTGAACCACTCCTCTTCTTATGAAATTGGTAAGACTTGGAACAGGTTGAGGCACAGTGCCTGCCTGGGCGAGGTCAGTGTAGAAGACACACATCCTCCCTTTTTCAGCAGGGTAGCTGGCCAAGGCAGGCTCTGCCAAGAGCAAGAAGGCCTCAGGATTCTGGGTTCTTGGCTTGTGACTCTGGGAAAACTCAACACAGGAGGGAATGGAAGAAAGCCTACGTGGGCCTCACTTCTTTAAATCAACTTTGCTGGCAATAAAGCCAGTATTTCAACAAATCTAATAGGCTGTCAATTGTAAAACACACCCCAATTTCAGAAATATGAAAATGTATGTGTCTTTAAAAAAAGATGAAAGGCAGACATATCTTTCCTTATTTCCTCTTATGCCTATTTTTTAGTTGGTTCAAAATTGGTGGGAAGAGGGATGCAATTTGGATGCAATTAATTATCACCCTCAGATCTCCAGACATTTGCACATACCTGTATGCAGGGTATCTGGGTCTATGCAACTGTTACAGCTGGGCTGTGAAGCCTCCCCATCTGTGGGTTACTCAGGTCCACTGATCGCTCAGGACCTGCCTTTATACCTGTGGATCACTGCGCATGTGACTCCTGCATGTACAGGCAGTTTTATGTGGGTGTGAACAGTTTTATGGGTGTCTGTTTGTCAGTGTTTGCCACCTATGTGTGTGAATGTGAACCACAGCCCCAGGCCCAGACTCCCCACCCCTCATCCTAAGAGGGCCACCAGCTATAAACCAAGAGAGACAAGAGGACAACTGCCTATATTTCTTGCTCCTTCACTCTCCTTGCCATAACTTCTCCCTCTCCAGGAGCAAGCCATCCATAGGCCCCTGAAGAGACAGGTCTCCAACTTGCCTAAGGACAACAGGCACACAGCAATCTAGCAATTAGTAATAATTTCACCAGGACAAAGGAGGAGCTCAGGGGGTCACGAGGGCAAGAACAACGAGGATGGGGAATTGTTCCTCCACTACTCTAGACTGGGTTGGAGTTTGGAACTCCTCAGAGGAGAGCGGGCCTCAGTCTCCTCCCCCACCTCCACTTCTACCTTCCATTCTCTCCTGCCCTCTCTCTCTCTCTCCCTTGCCCCTGTGTTTCCAGGCAGACCTCACTTCTAGCCTTGCAAAGGACATAAAATGGATTAGGCACAAAAGAACCCAGAACCAGCTGATGGCTCAGGGAAGGAGTGCAGGAATGACTGACAGGAAAGACCTGCATTGCCTGCAAGACCTCTGTGCCTGTACTAGGCAGGACACACATTTTGCAGAGCTGAGCCAGTATGGAGCTGCCTTCGAGAATGAGCTTCTAGAGAGTCACCTCAGCATCCAGCCCAGCATGGGTTCCTGAGCACACATGGTTCTTCATCCCTCTAGTATTCATGGAGGTTTCTTGGTTACAAGAAATGTTGACAAGGGGACACAAGGTCCAGAAGACAGGGTTCATTTTCTTGAGGAGCCTAATCCAACATAAAGGAAAAGAAATCTCCACAAATGACTTTTAAAAACAGTGCAGTGAAAAATTGCCATCAGACAGAGGCCAGCAAGTGCCCAGGGAGATGAGAGACCATGGCCATGTGGAGAATCAGGACATATTCTGAGAGAAAGAAGGAAAACCCTTCAGAATTGAGAAACAAGGGATTCTAAAAGGAGAAGATGGATACAAGGGCATTTGGGGTCCAGTACACTATGAAGATGAAGAAAACGTAGGAAGAGGAACAGGAGAAGGAAGAGGAGGAGGAGACAAACAACATCAATGATGACATCAAAAAATTTGCTCATGACTTTCTGGCATCTTCTTCTGGGCCCAGACATGGGCACTTTGCTCATTACTGCCTGGCTAAATCCAAGCCTCTGTACCTCTCCAGCCTCACTGCCTGGGACTGCTAAAGCACAGAGGTGATCCAGTCAACCCTCCATAACGGACAGCCATTGCGATGTGGAAGGAAGAGGTCTTTGGTCTTGGCTCAGTTACAGAACAGGTTGAGAAAAGATGAGAAACAATAGAAGAAAAGAAAAAAAAGAGAATACTTTGAATCTGTGTAATACTACTTTGAAAACACTTTTATACACATTATCTTATGTTGGTAAAAAAAAAATAAAATAAAATAAAAGGTAATATTGATAGCACTGCAAAGATGATAACAAGCCCAGAGAGGTGGGGGATGAGTTAAGGTTACACAACTGGTCTTGGCTGTCAGCTGCCACGCCCTAGTGCCTGGAAGGGCACAAGTGGACCCACTTTGAGCCCATTTAGAGGCAGCAAGTGAATGCTCTGAGGATGACTCTCTCACAGTGTACCTTTCTATCAGTTATCCAGAACAACAGGAAGGGCCAGATGTCCTGCAAAGCTCATGGCCAGACAGCTCTTGCTCCAAGGCAAGACACTGTGTTTATTCCAACTGGAGCCCCACCCATCTCTGTCAACAAAACTTCCAGGAACTGCTGAGAGTGTGGCCCCAGCACTGTATCCAGTTGTGTGTCATCTGGGGACATAGTCACCCCAGGGACTCCTCAAAAACTGGCAGACAACCTCAGTTGCCTACAGAGCAAAGCTGAGCTTTCCATGGCCTGGCTTACCCCAACCTCCCACTACCCATCCCGGACCACCTTTTTCTTCTCCAACATCAGGAGGCTCACCATTTATCCCCCAAACTCACCTGTACTCCCTGCCTCTGTACCTCAGTCCTTCCACCTAACACATCCTCCTTGCCTCCCTGCTGACTTTCACAATGGCTTTCTCCTCTCATTCATATAATAATCCATCTCTTCCTCCACCTTTTACCTCATTTTTGCACTATGCCATCCTAGTAGGTGACAGGGTGCTTGATGAATGCCTCTCCTTCCAGTGGTCTGGGGGCCACAGAGAACCTCAGGACAGGTCTCCTTTATTTTGGCATTTCCCCACTCCCCAATATACACTTGCATGCATACAGAGTAATCGCTTGGTTCATATTAATCTTATTTCATTAGAGAATCTCACAGTACTAAGCCATATACAGCAGGACAGGGCCACACCATAGTGTGAAAGGAGAGTCCTAGGAGTTACCTGGGCTGAACATATCCTAGCTGTGCAGAGCAGCAGAGTATGGATGGAGAAGTGTGCCCAGGCCTGCTGGGTGTGGGAGGCCCTGCAGGAATGGCCCACCTGGAAAACTCCCACTAGAACCAACCTCCTCCCCAAATCTGGCCTTCCTGGTGAAAGCAAGACCCTAAGGACCATTCAGACCTCCCAGAAATGTCAACGTTTTCTGAAAGAGGTCTCCACTGGCCTAGAAATCTACAGGCTGCCTGCACTTGTGATAAGCACAATAAATAAAACAATGAGACCCATCTGAAGGCACTTGTGAGACAGTAGAGCTTTAAGAACTTGACTTTCATGGATTGAAAGGCAGAGGAAAGAAAGAAGAATGAGTTTCCTCTTGGGCCCAGGTTAATTTATCCTGATTCTCAGGAGCTCAAGCCTATAAGCTTGAAGGTTTCAATGGCTCTACACATTTCTGGAAGTCTAGACCAGACTACTATAGGCCAGAAGGCACCTGTCTGTCCTGGGCCAAATCCCATATCAGCACAGAAAAGGCAGGCCACTCCAGCTCCCTGGAGGGTTCCTGCTGGGGCAAGGAGAGACAAGGAGGAGGAGTCCAGGCTTGAGCCCTCCCTTAGGGGGTCCAGAGAGGTGGTGATGAAGTTTCAGGTGAACGGGGAATAGCACATTCAAGGGGCTATGAAATGTAGCTGGTGGAGCCCCTGTGGAGACCCCCTCTGTGAGGGTTGTGAGCGGAGTCCTAGACCAGGAGTCTGGATGTCGGTCTGCCCCTCACTTGCCTGGTGCTAAGTCTCTGAGCCTTATCTTCAAAAAGAGTCAACTCTGAAGTGCTTCTGGACCCTGCCCTAGACTCCATCTTTCTCTAAGCAGATGGCTTCATTTTAGCAACAAGGAAATGGAGGCTGAGAAAGGCTAGACAACTTACCAAGATCACAACTAATAAGGAGCAGTGTTGAGGCTTGCATTCAGCCCCTCCTCTCACCCCTGCCCCTCCTCCCTCCACTGCCTGGCTTTCCAATGCCTCTCCCACCCTTCTCCAGGCCTGCTGGCCTTCTGTAAATCTGCTTCTGGGCTCACAGTCAGGCTGAAGAAACAGTACATGCTGGGGGGGAGGGGAGGAGTGGCTTGAATGTATGTGAGATCTGCTATTAACCACCCCCCCCGCACTGCCACACCCCTTCCTGGGACATCCAGACACACTCCCCCACCACCACCTTTGCCACAGTGAGACAGTCAGCTCACTACCTCCCCTCTGGATTGTTCACAGAGTGCAGCCAGACACTAATTGACTCTGAGAAGTGATTACTTCAAAGAAGTTCCCATAGGACCAAGATTTCTCAGAATAAACAAACAGCAAGTGCTCTGGCTCCCCACTGCCTGGAGACCTGACAGAGCTCAAGATGGATTTTCTGCCTGCCTGCAGGTGGGGCTGCTGAAACACACAGGGCAGCAGGTGCAACACACGTTGTCTGGCAGAACTCCCTTCTCACCCACCTGGGCACTCTCTATTTCCTCTGCTTTAACCTCAACTGGAAACAAAGGCTTTTCAGCTGGTGGGCACTGAGCAGTGGGAGTCCACCCCCCACATAAAAGTAGGACCAGTGAGGACACATGTCCTTTTCAGAGTCACACAGCCCATTGTTAGCATAGTTGGGCTAGATCGCAGAGGAGCTAGTACATGATCCCACCTCACCCTGGGCCGCCCTGCACTCACTCTCTCCCCACAGCATGAGAATTGCACTAAGTAGAATGCCACCTGCCCACAGTTAAGGATAGGTGTTGTGATGCTCTGTGGGGAACAGGGTGCTAAGGAGCCAACCAAAGAACTCAAGAGATTGATTCCACCCCTGGGTGCACTGTTCCTTCAATGTGCCTGTGCTAAACACCTACTTTGTTCTGGCCCCATGCCAGGCCTACAGTTCCAAGGACACAGGACACTGCCCTGCCCTCCCAAAGCTTACAGTCTGACACACATATTTGCTTATGAGCACTACCAGCCTTCCTCTCCAGGGCCCTTGCTTTCTAATGAGAAGGAGCCATGGACACTGGGGCAGCTCTGAGCTCACCCTTCTGTCACCACTGCAGTAAGCAAGCTCAGGTCAGAATCATGACCCAACGTGGGTACCTGGCCCAGTGTTAATTTTTTGTAATTTTGAAATAGCATCCATCAGTCAAAATTCAGATTTTGCATTAACTTCCAATTCCTGGCTTGTCTTGGTAAATTCAGGAGATCTGGTAACACTGGGCCTACATTCCTTCATTCTTTCATTCATCTGGGGCCTGGTCCCATTCCAAGTGCTGGGAGTACTGAAGTGAACAGGGCAAACTTGAGAAGAATTTCAAGAGGCCATAGTCAGTGGGACCTGGCCCTTTGCAGGGCATGCTCACTTCCATTGGTCATTCTCCACAATTCCCTAGACCACTGCTGAATTTGGGCCGTCCTCCACCAGACGAGCTGACTAGAATGGGCAGAAAGCTGAGGAAAATGGGACAAAATGTTAACCTCTCTTTAATCAGTGAGTTGGGGGGACAAGAATGTTAATCATATTATGTTCTGTGTTTGTATGAATATTTGAACTTTTTTTAGTTTAAAAACAATAATGAAAGTGAAGAAAGTCACTTGTGAGTGAAAATCTAGAAAAGTAAAGCAAGAGTGAGCAAGAACTGTGTGGGCTGGCTTTGGGAAAGGTGAACAGGAGGGAACAGGGGAAGTGGTGATGCCACCCCACTCCGCAGGACAGGGAGAAACAGAGGGAGAAAGAAAAAGTTGTTTTTGTTTTCTCTTTTTTAAGTTTTCCTGCATCTTAGGAATGAATACCCCTTTGGCATTTTTCAAGTGGCTTCATAAAAGATTTAAATAATTTTTTAATGTTTTTGGATGTGTGTCTTCTGCCTCTTTTGAATGTAACACTGCAGGTGGAGTGTGGGGAGAAACTACCAATAAGACATAGTAAATGCCATAATAGAAAAGTCCAGGGTTCTGTCATTGCTTCTCCTGAGAGGAATGCCCCTCCTGACCTGGAAGTAAAGAAAGGTCCCCTGGGAGAAATCCTTTAAACCAAACTGTAAATGAATAGATGTTGGGCCAACACAAGGAGAAGGTGATGAGAGAAGGAAAGACAAGGAATATTCCACGCAGTAGGAATAGCTTTGGGAAGGCTTGGAGGGCAGACTCCAGAATCAACGTGTATTCATTTGGCCTGTGGTAGGGACATAAAGAGAGATGCAGCTGAAGGGGTGGGTGGAGACCCTGCCAGGCCTTCTAAGCTATATGACAGCTCATGGACCATGTCCAGTGGACAATCAGGAGCCAGTAAGGGCTTCAATCAGAGCAGTAATGTAGTCCATTTGTATCTTAAGATACTCTGTTCTGAAGGAAATGGATTGCCATGAAGCAAAGTGAAGGCAGGCAGACTAGGAAGCTATTGCAATAGATCAAGCAGGAGATATTGGCATCTTGGGTTGGGTTACTGGCAAAGGAAATGGGGAAATATTGCTTGATTCTAATAACACATAGGAGATGGAAAACAGAGTGAGCATCTAATTCAGTACCAAGTCCCTGGCACTCAGCACACTTCCTGTACTCAGTACAAATGTAATGAATATGTGTTGAGTGAATGGATAAATGAACAAAAGACTTAATAAACAAATAAATAAGCAAATAGTGGTATGTTAATCTTAGCTTGCTTAAACCTCATTCCTCCATTTTACACTGTTCAATAAAGTGGCTACCAATTTCTAGAGGTGTGCTATGTGATGGGTAACAATATTAGGTACTCCCTATTACATCATCTCTGCATTATCTCTAAGCCTCACAAGGCTCCTACATTTAGGACTTACTATTCCCATTTTTCAGGACAGGAAACAGACTTAGAAAAGTTAAATAGCTTGCTCACATTCCCTCAGGAAATAGGAAAGAGAGCTAAATTCCCACACAAGTATATTCTTTCTATACCTTTTTCCAGCAGATTCCAGAATGAACGCTTCCAGGTTGAGGTGCCCCAATGCTCAGCTCCCCAACTTTCATTCCCTGCAACTTTGTATTATTGTAGGTAAAAGGGAACAGCTATTAATGAAGTGGAAATTTAGAAAACATGAGGCTCAAGTTCCTGAACATTTATTTAGTTTCATGTTCCACTAGTCATCTTCATCAGCAGCAGCAAACACTTAGTAAGCAGCTACTATATACCAACTATTGTGCTAGACAGTAGAGATATAAAGGAGAATGGAAGGCTTCTGGCCAAGATGTAGGTAAATATGCTTTACTTCCTCACACAACCCAAAGAAAGATAACAACCAATTTAAAAATAAAACAACAACCAGAACTTCCAGAAAATTGAGCTGTATGGAAGTCCAATAACCAAAGAGTTAAAGAAGAAACATTCATCCAGACTAGTAGGAGGGACAGAGATGGGCAGCCGGGGTGGAGAAGACACACAGCAAGGCAGCAACTGGTGGGCCTGGCGGTCCCACATTTGCATGCAGGAGGAACAACTAGGAAGTGAGACAGACTGTGCAACCCCGGGTTCTAGCTCAAGGATATAAAGCCTCAAATATCTGAGGTAGTTGCAGCAGCAGGAGAAACTGCCAGTCTCACAGGAGAGTCCTTTGGAAAGGCCCATGAAATCCTAGAATGTACAAAAGCCCACCCACCCAGGAATCAGCACCAGGGCAGCACCTAGAAGGTCACAATTCACTTATGGGAAGCAGCAGGAGTGATGAAAGCAGATTGAGAGCCGAGCAAATGTCATTGTTCCCTCTCTGACCCTCCCCCACATGCAGTACCACAATACAGTGAAGTGGGTTGCCCCACTCTGGCGAATAGGTAAGGCTCTGCCCTTACAACATAACAGGTGTGCTGAGACAAAGAAATATGCCCCAAATGAAAGAACAGATCAAAACTCCAGAAAAACACCAAGCGATGAGGACATAGCCAACCTACCCGATGCAGAGTTCAAAATGGTAATCAGGAAGCTCACAGAAATGACTGAGTATGGCCACAAAATAAAGGAAGATGTGAAGGCTATACAAAGTGAAATAAAGAAAAATATACAGGGAACCAACAGTGAAGGGAAGGAAACCAGGACACACATAAATGATTTGTAACAAAAGGAAGAAATAAACATCCAACAAGAACAGAATGAAGAAACAAAAATTTTTAAAAATTAGGAGAGGTTTAGGAACCTCCAGGACAACGTTAAACATTTCAACATCTGAATCATAGGAGTACCAGAAGGAGAAAGGGAAGAGTAAGAAATTAAACATGTATTTGAAAAAAATAATGAAAGAAAACTTCCCCAAACTGGCAAAGGAAATAGACATACAAGTCCAAGGAAGTTCAGAGAATCCCAAAGAAATTGGACTCAAAGAAGAACACACCAAAACACACCATAATTAAATTACTGAAGATTAAAAATAAAGAGAGAATATTAAAAGCAGCAAGAAAAAGGAGACAGTCACCTACAAAGGAGTTCCCATAACACTATCTGCTGATTTCTCAAAAGAAACCTTGCAGGCAAGAAGGGGCTGGAAAGAAGTATTAAAAATCATGAAAAGCAAGGATCTACATCCAAAATTACTCTGTCCAACAAAGCTATCATTTAGAATGGAAGGGCAGATAAAGTGCTTCCCAGATAAGGTAAAGCTAAAGGAGTTCATCATCACCAAGCCCTTATTATATGAAATGTTAAAGGGACTTATCTCAGAAATAGAAGAAAATCAAAACTATGAACAGTAAAATGACAACAAAGTTGCAACTATCAATAACTGAACCTGAAAAACAAAACCAAAAACAAACTAAGCAAACAACTAGAACAGGAACAGAATCACAGAAATTAAGATCACATGGAGATTGATTAGCAGGGTGAGGGGAGGAGAAGAATGGGGGAAAAGGTACAGGGAATAAGAAGCATAATTGGTAGGTACAAAATAGACAGGGGGAGGTTAAGAATAGTATAGGAAATGGAAAAGCCAAGGAACTTATATGTATGACTCAGGGACATGAACTAAGGGGCAGGGAATGCTGGAGGGAATGAGGAATGGAGAGTCCTGGCTGCAGAGTACTGGGCAGAGGGCAATAAAATGGAGAAAAAATAGGAGAACTGTAATAGCATAATCAAGAAAATATACTTTAAAAAAAGAGAGAGAGAGAATTGAATGCATTGCCCATCCTGGAGGAACTCATCATCAAGTGGGGAGAGTGATTGAGGAGTGACTTAGGGTTTTGTAAGAACACTTGCAAAGGCTCAGAGTGGTGAACAATTTGGGCACATGTAGTAACCTTATGCAGTGAGATCTGTGAGGGAAAGTGGCAGATAAGAATGGAAAGGTGGGTAGATGAGCTCCTGAACTAAGGCAGTAGGAATGGGGACAGAGAAGACAAAGCGAGAGGTGTCTCAGTGATGGGTCAGACAGGATGGGGAGCATTTGGTTTTTGAGGATGAATGGGTCACTGCCCACCTGAAGGTACCAAATGACCTGGGGATTCCAGCCAGAACAGCTGCCCAGCAGACCTGCGCTCCCCAGTCCCAGTGTGGTTACTGAGACATTTCATTGTCCCTCAAGGCTAATGTCTCAGGAAAAGGCTAGGATTCCATCTCTGCTCCAGCTCCTTGGACACACATAGTTCCTGCCTCCTCTGCTGATTTTCTTACCTGTCAAAATTCACAAATCTGATCAACCCACTTGCCGTCAAACCAAATAATTCTGTCTTTGGCTAAATAGAGAAGAAAAGATCGAGGATTTGAAGAGACACTTATTTATCTCTTTACCAGACAGTCTAATGAATAATTTCATGTTTGCAAAAGCTCATTTTGAAATTTGAAGACAAGAGATATATTGCCAAGGCAGCTCTAATACTGCAACATTAATTTTGCACTGAAAGATTTACTCAAAAATTAGATTTTACAATTTTAATGCCTCCATTCTTTTCTTTAAATAAGCTGTGAAATACAGTTAATTAGACTTAAACCCTGGAAGCTTAGACGTTTGAGCTTTGGTGTAAGCTACAAAAGAAAGCAAGCTTTTTCACTTGCAAATTAAATCTAAATTCATTACATGCCTAAACCTATACCACTTGCAGAAATCCTACTGTGCTGAGGAGGGGTCTTATTGAAGCTCCAGATGTCTCCCTACAGAGTCCTGGCTGTGGAAAAGGGTTGGGGAAAATGAAAGGAGAGACAGGCAGGAGGTGGAAAAGACAGGGGGCATCTGACAGTGTTGTCTTGGGCAATATTAGGGTATTCTTTGGAACATCAGCTTTGAGAATTGCTCCTTGGAGAAAAGAAGATTCTGTGCTGGAAAAAAAAATAAGGAAGTGCTGCATATCATGTTCCTTCTTGGAAAGTCACAAATTTTGAAGAAGTAAAACAAGCTAGCAAATAAGCAAAAACCAATTTAACTTTGTTTCATTTAGAATTTCCCTTTTGGTCAAAACACCTAATATTGAGTCTGTCCACTGCTCTGTGGAACACAATCTGCTCTGGACTCTAGCAGCTCCACCAGGATCACTTTCTTCTCCCTTAGACATGACCTTGGAGACCCAGCCCAAAACTTCTATTCTCTTCCACATGGTCTCTTCATTGTGAGCTGTGAAATAATCACATCCACAACCAGCTCAGAAATACAAAATTGAGTTCACAACAGGCTAAGGAATTGGGGGGCTCAAGGGAGCTATAGTACAGGTACTCAATGAAGTGATCATGTTTGGTCTACATTGCTTAACGCATTGATCAGAGAAACAATTCAAAGGTTTAAGGAAGCTGAGGGACATTTTAGCTCAACAGCTCACCTAATACTAGAATCCCTTCCACAAAACCTGTGATGTGTTCATTCAGTGCTTGACCACTCCTCAGGACAGGAAATTCGCTACTCCTTGGAAGTCCAGTTCATCTATGGAGAGATCTGACTTCATATGTAGATATAAGGCTGTCTCCTTGTAAGACCCTTCAATGGCCTGAAGGTAAACTTGTCTAAGAATCTGCCAGGTGGGCTTCAAATTAGCTGGACTAGCAGCTCCACTCCCAGTAACCCTCAGCACCTCCCAGCACTCCTCATCCGACTTCCATTTTTGAGTCAAAGGCTCCCTTGCCAACTACTGGTTCCTGCCTCCATGCCCAGGCCCCTTTCCTTAAGGCACTACTTCCTTGTCTTTCTGAGGACCATGGACTTGGTCCCCAGAATCTAATGCAACTAATGGGCCCTCTTCTCAGACCCATCCAATATTATTAAAAGCTTCATAAATGCTTTGAGGCCTGTCCATCAGCCTATCTATGACTTCCTAGCAGAAGTATCTTGATTTGATTGCTGGTGTTAACTAAACTTAACCAACCCAAATAGAACTTTTTAAATGCCCACTGTGTGCCTTTGTCTTGTGTCCTTCACTGTTCAGGGTGCCATCCTTTCTGTCCAATGTCTACCATTCTATTCAGGACAAAATTCATCTTTGGAGAAAAACAATAAAAATGGTAACAATAATAACAGTTCCACCTTATTTTTGCAGCTTACTGAACGGGGGCAGAACTTTACTTCATTTGACCTTTACCAAGGTTCAAGATATAGGAATTGTTTATTACTTTTAAGAAAATAAACAACAGGCTCAAAAATCTTGAATGATATACCCAAGGAAGAGTGAAGAAACAGGTTCTCTTAATCCTAGTTCAGTATCCTTATAAAATATCATGCTGCCTCCAAATATAAATGTTAAACCCACCCATTTTCATATAGTACTCATAGCCCTCAGTATCACAGAGGGGAGGGGAGGCTATTTATTCTTTGCATAACAAGTGAAAGGACTTAAATATTATTTTGTGCATTACAGCATTAAGAATAATGCTTGGGCTTTTAAAATACCCAGTTCAATACTTGTATTGAGCTTGCAGCAATGTAACTTTGAGCAAGGTACTTGGCCTTTGAAATTAACAGCAAAGCCGAAGTCACAGAGCTCCTGGAAGGACTAAATGATATGACACACATAGAGTGCTTGGCACATGGTACACACTCAACAGATGTTAGACTGAAGAGGAGAGTGGGCCAGGGAAGCCAAAAAAGTCTTCCTGGAAGGAGTAAGAATAAAGTTGGGTTCAGGAAGTGGTTGTAGCTGTAGGTCTGTGGGAGACAGACTGAGGCCTATGCAATGGTGTCTAGGCAGGAAATTGCAAAGTACATTGGAGGTGGGGTGTGGGGAGCTATAAATAATCTCTAGTCTTCAACAGTAAATGTTGCATGGGTAGAGGGAGCAGAGAGTTGAAAGTAAGGTAGATTGGGTTAGGGCTTTGGAGTTTGGACTTCTCTTTGAGGTTCTTGGGAGTCTCTGAAAGTTTTGAACTAGAGAGTGATGAAGAATGATGGCTAGTCAATCGACTGATGACTGGAAGCAGGGAGAAGAGACTAAAGAGTAGACAACTTATGAGGTTATTGCAGTGGCATGGGTGATAGAGATGTAAACTAATCTATTGAATCTTGTTTGACTCTAGCAAGTTATGATGTTTCACTCTAGCAAGTTGCCCTGCCTTATTTCCCAATATCCAGGTGCCCCTCCCATCTCACCCTGAGTGCCCTGGGTAGAATTACTGGGTCTCTACAGTGGGCCCCATTCCAGAATTCCCATTCAAGTGGCCTGACTTGTAACACAGTTCTTAGTCTGTAGTAGTTCTTAACTCTTGCCTTCCTGGGAACTGGACCTTGTCCCTGGGACCTACTCCCTCCTGCTATAACTCATCATAGTAACAACAGTATGACAACACCTTTCCCATGGTCTCAAATGCACTCACATGGCTGTTCAACCTACTGCCTTAGCACAGTCAAGATACTGCACTAAGTTCTGTGGAAGGTGCAGAATTGGGTGCAAAAATTGCACAGCCTTTGAGAAAAATTGCACATCCAGTACAGAGGATGAGCCACACACAAGAGAGACTATGATATAAGGTCCAGTATGATTCAAAGAGCTTTGTAGAAGAGCTCTGGCTAAACAGATAAGGCTGTTTCCACAAAAATGACCTAGGAAGCCATAATAATTCTCCATTTATTGACCAATATAATCTATCCTATCAGAACTTTATGCCACCCATCTGTGATGGTACAGCTTCCATAGGACTGGTCACAATCCCTTCCTGATCTTGTTCTATGACCCCTCTTATGTCTCTCTGCATGCTCCAGATACCTGCCCATACCCCACGCCAGCCATTGAAGTATATCTCCCCCTCTTAGGTCTGCAAACTCACCCACAGTGGGATTGGGGTGGGAGGCAATGTTCATGGAAAAACAAAAGAAAAATACCAAGGACTATAAAAAAAAAACATGTTGGCAGAGTGCTTGCTTCACATTGCAAATTGAACATTTAGCAAAATATTGACTTGGCAAGAACAGCCCATGAGGACCCCAAGGCCCTGCACTCTTCTTGTCATGTCACTTTTTCTTCACTGAATGCTTAAAAGATGCTTGCATTTCTCTCCAAACAGGGTAGGCTGGCCCTGCTCTCAGGTCCTGTGGAATCCTCAGTGACTATTTGAACCTACCTTTTCTCTGATTTGGGGTCCCTGATTACTCCCTTTGGGCCAGAGCTGCTACTCTGACATTCTAGTTCTGTCCCACATGGCCTATTTTAATCAGGATGCTGCTCTCAGCCCTGCCCCAGCCTAGGCCTCCCTGTACTAAGCCAATAGATCTTTCTTTGCTTCCATCCAAGACTGTCTTGACTTGGCCTGGAATAGTCCTCTCTCCCGCCCACTACCCTTTGCTATGTATGCTTGCTTTGCTAATGACTAAGTGCCAGTTAAAATCTATTCTGTTCCAAAGGAGGCTTTTGCACCCTTGTTCATCCACACCTCACTCTCATCAGCTCCCAGGCAGCCTTCAGAGCCAACACCATCTCCCTGGCAGAATCATGCTGCCACCTTTGAAGGATTAGAAACAGATACCATGTCCCTTTCTATCTGTAAACATTCCTCCTTTCACCCAAGCCCCAGCTTCCTTGGGTGGACAGCAGAGCTGGCCTGTCTGGAGAAACACATTGAAGGTGACAACAGCCCCCTAAGCATCCTCACTGCCCCAAGCCTACCCCTCTCTCCATGTCTGTATTCCTAGTATAGAAGGAGAAAGAGCTTCCACAATACCCACTTGTGCTGCTCCCAGCTTCAGACTCACAGTAACTCCCCATTGTTTTGGCAGAAAACCTGTATCCTTGGCACAGCTGACAGTGCCCTGCATGCTGCTTTTCGCCACTGCCTTCCCAGCCTCATCCCTGGGCAAACACTATTACATACATTCCCTTCAACCATTTAGGTTAGAAGTTATCAAATGTGCCCTGCTCTTCACTCATCCCTCCTCCTCCTGCCTAACCCTCCCCATACACATAGAGAATGCCTACTGAACTTCTAGCTAAACATCCCCTCCACCAGGAACTCTCCCAGTGACCTTAGAGAGAGGCAGCCACTTCACTCTCTGTGGATCCCATAGCACTGTATTTGGACCTGAATTACAAGACAATGCCATTTCTATGATTATGTATGTTTTGTCTCCCCAAGATGTAAATTGTGGCCAGGAGATAAAAATCCAGATTCTTCACTTACTAGCCAGACACCCTTATGTAAGAACAGACCTTAATCTCAGTTTCCTCTTGTATAAAATGGTACTAATGATGAAGAGACCTATCTTATAAGGTTGTTGTGAGGATTGAGTTAATGATATAGTGACATTGCCAATTATGCAGTAAGCAGCCGTTCGATGTTGACTTGTTCTACTTCAGACTCTGAGACCCTAAGCTGCTATTATCACACCGGAAAAATAACTACATTTACTTAGCATTTGCTAGTTTTACTTGTATCAACCCCTATAATGCTCATAACAACTGCATGAAGGTGGTATTGTTGTTATGCCCATTTTGCAGATGAAGAAACAATGACAAAGAAACTAACTTGTCTAAATTGACTCAGCCAGTCAGTGGCAGATTCAAACCCAGGAAGTCTGGCTCCACAGCCCTCAACCCAAGGACTATAACCCACTATTTCCTCAGATATTCACTAAACATTTATGTTAAAAAATGAACCAATTAATCCATTCAGCTTTGTATCCTCAGTGCCTAGCATGGACCCAACACATACTGAGTTGTCATAAGTGGCTGTTGACTAATGAGGAGCAGAGTTTGCAAGAGCAGGGAGTGAGGCCATTTCCTGTGATCAGTTCTCCCCACTTCACCATGTGCTCTATGAATTCTGACTTTTAGAAGCTCAGTGAGAGTGGATTTACTGTACACAATAAACAAGTACAGTCAATAGAGCAGACTTCCATTCACTAAGAAAGGGGAAGAAGGCCCCCCGCCAGCTCAGGCAGTCACAGCCTCTGGTCCACCCCATACAGCTCTGAAACCTGCAGTTGTCTGCAGAGATGTGGGAAAGAGTGATAGGACAGAGAGTGGTAGAGAGAGCACTTGACTCATTACCTGCGTATCCAGTTCTGACCTTTGAACCTGACAGAATCAGAGTAGGGCTGAAGTAATGAATTAATCCCAGGGAAGAAGACAGTTCTGCAGCTCCTCAGCTACAAGCAGCCAGCTGTGCAGGGGAGCCCTGCTGAGGTGACATGTGCCATAGAGTTTGTTCTCTACCACCTGGCTCCTTTTGAAACGACCTGGTTTGGGCCAGCCAGCCTCAGGAAGACCAGCACATGATAGGTATTCAATATGTGTTTGCCAATCAAGAGACTGATTGAAGAGTGGGCCATTCCCCCAGGTTCACTAGGGCCAGAACCAAGCATCCTATGATTTTGTGCCCCAATTTGTAGTCCTCATATCTCCTAGGTATACAGTCCAGGCCTCTGTCTTTGCCAGGGTCACAGATCAGGCTATCTCCTATCAATGGATCACAAAAGAAAGTGGTCACTAGTCTCACCAGATTTCTCTTTCCTTCTCTCTCTCTCTCTCTCCCCAAATTTACCACTCTCCCTTCTAGTCTCCCTGGCTACCCACATTCTTAGTAATGACAGATCCAGGGGGTCACAGGATGGTGCTGGCACGAATCTTCTTCAAAAGAGAAATACAAGAGAGAGGAAGCAACAGAGAGGAAGAAAGGCACCCTGCATCCCCCCTGGCTCTCTGCCTCAGGCTGGGCTGTCTCTCACCCCAGGCCACAGAACTCATCGCTCACTCTGATTCAGTGGGACAGTTATTTTATATTATTAAAATAAGAGATTATCATCACCACCAATCTCCATCTCCTTTCCAATCTCATCTGAAAAGCAGGCATTGCCTCCTGCTCCCAGACCCCTAATTCTCTCTGCTTTGGCTGTTAAATCATTTAACCTGGCAAAGTGTTGGGAGATGCATTTTACATGAGAGACATGAGGCGGGATAAATCTGGGCTGACTGAAGAGGCTGAAGAGAAATATTTGAGGTGTGGCCAAGGGTCAAAGGAGACTTAGATGGGATGCAGAGTCAGGAAGGGTGGGGTCTCCTCCCTCACCCCTCCTCAGTAGACAAGAGAGCAAAGCCTGATCCCCTTTGCAGAGAGGTTACTGAAACCCAAAATGACACCAGTAACAGGGGCCAGTGGACACCGTGCAATTGAGCCTTTCCTGGACTCCTAAGATGGAGGATTACCATGCAGGGCCTTACCAGGCACTGGGACTGAGATGAGACTCAGGATTCAGCATTCAACTTGACCCACTCAAAGCTGGGCTGCAGAGCTTGGCACCAGTGGAACTGTCACAGAATATCTGGACTGTAAAGACCACCAAGCATGGCATCCTCAATTTAGAGATGAGAAAACCAGAGCCCAGAGAGGGGTGGGAACTTAACCAAGGATACAAGATATGTTATCAAAAACCAGGACATGCATCCACATTTAAGCCAAGGGACCCTAGGCCCTGGTCCAATGCCTGTTCCAGGGGGCTAAAGATTGGTTCTTACCCTGGTCATTTTTTGTACACAACACTTTGTAATTTATAAATGACCAGTCTAGCTACTCAAGAGCCTGGGTTAGAACACAGAGAAGGTTCATTTACTTGTGAGTTCATTTTATCTACCTGAGGTCTACCACGTGTTAACCCTGAGCTGGATGGGGAGGATGCTATGTGGAGCAGACACAGCGATGTCATCAAGGAGTTCATGGTTAAATAACCCCAACAAGACTAAATGCTGAAAACAATAATAGGTGACTGGTTTTGGTTGAGAATATAATTTTTCCATATGCTTTATCAATCAAATGGAGGTTTTGAAAGCCACTGTGTGAGAGTCCCATAAATGTTTAAGTGCCCCAGAGTTCTTGCTTGGCCTAGGCAATGTTCCCTAGGACATTTGGCATGTACACAGATGGCCCAGGGCACAAACCCAGCTGTCCTGCTTCAGCTATCATGTCGGACTACTAAAGTGGGGCGGGGGAGCAGAGTTGTCAGATTTAGCGTATAAAAATACACAAAGCCTAATTAAATTTGAATTTCATGTACACAACAAAGAAGATAATTTTATAATGTAGGTGTGTCCCAAATATTGCATGAAACATACTCAAAAAATCATCCATTATAGTCTGAAATCCACATTTAAATGGGCATCCTATATTTTACCTGGAAACCCTGTGGGGATGGGAGAGAGAACAACTTGGAAATGGAATGCACAGTGACTTGAGTGAGAGCTTGGGAGCCAGGAGAAGTTTTTGGAGCCCAATGGGTGTCTCATGGATTCCCAGGGGAGGCTGAACCCTTCCTCAAGGATAATATCTCCCATCCCAACAGCAACATGAATGGCCTCTTGCAGCTGTGCTAACGAGAACACTCTTCCCCAAACAATAGACTAATTGATTTAAAACTTTTAATGCCAGATGCTTGGTGGAAGCATTTTAATAATCCTCGAGTCAGAATTAATCATGTCTCCTGATCTTTAAGGAGGGCAATTATTAAATCCTGCAGAGGCAGGGGATGGGAAGACACTGTTTTTCCTAGGTCCTTTTTCTCCACTATTTTCTAATTATAAGCCCTGGGGCCCACTGATGGGGTACAGGTGGGAAGCAGAGACATGATGTGGGCTGGATGTGGTATGAAAAGGCCCCTGAGGGGCAGGAAGTTAGTTAGCTTAGCCCTGGTTGCTTGCAGCCCAATGCCAAGGTGGGGTGCAGGAGAGGCCTGTTCCAGAGGTTTTGTATCAGCCAGGCACACAGCCTGGCACACATGCTCAGTCCCAGGACAGAGCCTCCTTTTTCTTGAGAATGAGGTGCCTGCTAGTGAATTTCTCTCTTTTTTACTTCCAAGGAATGTTATAAGACTCAACTTCTCTGAATTTGGAAACAAGAAAAAGGAAAAAGTCTCCATTGGTGGAATCTGAGGCTCTTCTGCCCTCTCATGCTGCAAAGTGTCTTGCTGCCTCTTCTCTCTCCTTGGCACCGCCCGCTCTGTGACCTCCGCTGCCCTTTACGCTTTGCCTCTCTCCTCTCTCTCTGCCCATGGGCTCTTGGTCCTTTCTCCTCCTAGATCCAGAAGTCCCCTAAATTCCTCCCTTGTGTCTCCAAACTCCCATCTTCCACCCTTTTCTCTCCTTCTCTCACAGTTTCTAGTTCTCTGTCCCTAATTGTTCTCAATTCAGTCTGTTACATCTACAATGTGCCAAGACTGTCATCGTCATCAGCAGAAGTTCTACTCTGTATAATCCCCCTATTCAGTAGATCTTGTGATCTTTTGTTTACAGATAAACTGAGGTTAAGTTAGGTTACATGGCTTTTCCACAGCCACACAGTCGCATTATGCCAGTTTCAAGCTCCACTTAACCCTGAAGGCTTTGTGCCCCACCCCCAATTCCTCTTGGTCTCTGAGTTCCTAAAGTAGAAATAATTAGAGGGAGAGGATTTTGCATATAATTATAGCAAGGGTTTTGCCCCATTCAAAGATCCGAAGTCTGCGTGCACACTGTGTATTCCCATGCAGGACTATCAGGTCACCTGGATATACTTGTGAACTGTCAACAGGAAGCTCATGACTGGGGTGAAACTGTCTGAGCACCTAAGCCTCCTACTAAGTGAGCCAAGCAATTCCATTTCTCTTGAGAGTCACTCCAGCTACTGGGGATGGCATTGCTCTCACCATACTCCTCACACCCTTATGTGCCCCTCAGCACAATCATGGAGATGCTAAGCTCTGAGCAGGCCAGGGCCTAACAGTGATCTCTACCACATACAAAGTCCAGCCCAAAAGACCACCTCAAGGGTGATATACTCTGCCCCTATTAATGCTGAACACTCTTGGGCTCCCCTGGTCCCCTGATGTCCCACCGTCAAAGCTAAATCGATACTCCCTTTTTTCTCTGCAAGAACATCTCAGTAATCCTAATTGGTCACTATGGCAACCCCATCTGCAGCTCCTCACTGTCTCAATAAAGAGACTGAGGGATGAGAGGGGGTGAGATGGAGGTTAAGCCTACTTATTGTATAATGCTCTGCCTTTGATATCACCTAGATCCACATGCTAAGTACCTGGAAAGAAACAAAATCCCGTGTAAATTAGAATGATACCATCCAATCCCCTGCTTATACCCTCACTAGTAGCAGCCGATAAGGCCATTGTCTGCAGATGCTGGGCCTGACCTCCTCTGCCTGGCAGCTGATGGGGTTTCAGTGGTGGGTCACTTTCATCAGGGAGGATGGGCTGGTGCTATGAATCCTGCTGGGCAAGGTGGTGGTGCGGGGGCTGCTACCTGCAACAGCCCCACCTCACCCTCTCCAAGAGGGGGCCCAAAGGAAAAGGAGAGGCAAGAAGACCACTGCAGAGAGGCTTGTCACGTGTCTCTTTCTTGGAAAAGAGTCATGAGGCTGCTACTCTATTTCCTTGGGAGGTGGATCACTCCCCACTTGGTTGGGGTACCCTCAAAGCCCCAATCCTGCAGTGGTCTCAGGGGTAAAGTCTTCCCATCTTTCTATCTATTTCACACACACATGCATGCACGCACATGCGCGCGCACACACACACACTTCCTGCCTGGAAATGTGTTTTCCCACCCAGCTACCCTCCGAAAAATCCTCTGCTCTCTTCTCTCTTCAAGGAACACAGTACAGCCATCTGCATGAGCTGGGCTTTCATTTTGTGGCTCCATAACCCTCTGTTGCCAGGGTGGGGGTTAGCTTTGCAGCCGCTGCCCACATTCACCAATGACCTCAGTTTCCTCCAGCTCTGCCCCTTATGTTGTATTCTCAGAGCCAGACTTCTGCACTCGAGGAGAGGTGGATTCAAGCTTTTTCTCCCAACACACCGTCCTGTTTATGCTCTACCTACCCCACATTGAACTCCTAGCCAGTTTCCCACTTGCTACAACAGAAGACCCTTGGGTTCATGTTTACCCCAGCTGGGGCCAAAGTCTGATAAGCTCCCTGCAAGATTCATTGCAGGCTCTTTTTTCAGCCCATGTGAACCCAGGCCCATTTGAGCAGTTTTTGATACTACCTTCTGTCAGAGTAAGACCCCTTGCTGGGAGGCCCTCCAAGTTTTCCTACCATGTGTTTGGGTCCTCTCCCCCTGGGGGAAGGAGAGCCCATGGACACAGAATTTTTATCAATGTTAAACAGAATGTGAGAAGGCCTTAGCCATTTTGGCTCCCTTTTCCTCTGCCCCTTTCATGACTTTTCCTCCAACAGCACACAGAGCACCCACAAGTGGTCAACCATCCACTTCTGAACTCTGGTCAGCACCTAAGGCTTGCCCTGGTTCCTGCCAATTCACTCTCTCAACCACCCATCTTCTAACCACTTAGAGGACACTTTTTCATGTACTGGACATGTTTATGGGTACAGGTAACTAGAGAAATGTTCCCATTTTCTAATCCAAAAATCATCAGAGAACACTCAACTGTCCATGTCTAGCCTGTAGAAGACAAAGATCTTTTCTTGGTTGCATCTGTGAACAGAGAGACAGAACAGCTGTGGTGTGGTGGAAAGAGATGCACTTTGGAATAAGACAGATTTTGTTACAGAACCTTGGACAAATTATTCAACATCTATGAGCCTCAGTTTCATGGACATCATAAAGTCTGGCATGAAAGGTTACTGTGAGGAGTAAATGTGATAAAACCTGAAGAATGCTCTCTAAATGAAGAAATATGGTACAAATGTAAGGAACTATCATTATCACAGCTGTAAGATGGGACCTGAATACTCTTGGCCTTCGGTGGTTGATCCCCTCATGGAACTTGTTCTGAAAGAAGAGGAATCACTAGTTCCTATCAGGCCATGACCCTATGTATTCTTGCCTTCTCTCCTGAGGTTGGCCAGGATAGGGTATTGTAGTTAGAGGCTTAGAGATGGAGTCCTTCCTGTTACCACTGCCCATAGACAGGAGACAGCTTCATCCTTTTAGACTAAGATGTGGATATTGTCTTTTCACCTATTAATCCCAATCCCACCTTCCTCAGAAAGTGTTCCCATTAGCTGATTTTTTATCAGAAATGTAGGCATAGGCAAATGTAAAATATATCATATGAGCCACAACAGCTTCTGTAACATAGATAAAGCAGCATTGTATGTATCCTTATCATACAAATGAGAAAACTGAGGCAATAGGGTGAAATGACTTTTCCAAGGCCATGGAGCTAGTTAATGAGTTGCAGATCTGAGGCTTCTTATTCCCAAAAGCAAAACCTGTGCTCTCACCCACTGCCACAGCTGCCTGACTCCTGAAAGCTGCCACCCAACCCCCCCCCCCAACCCGCAACCCTGTGGCCCACTCATCTACTATTCTGGCAGGGTAAACACTTGAAGAAGGCCCTTTGCTCAGAGGGCATGTTGAGTGGAATATTGGGTCAGGGTTCATCTGCATTTTTGGCAACAGAAGGCAGCACAGGCCCCTTTGTGCTCTGTGGGGCTGGATGGGAATGAGCGGATGTCTGAAGGAGATTACAAGCAGTTATGGCTATTTCTTGTCATGCTACCATCAGCAGATACATTTTACAATTGACTAGTTGCTTGTATTTCCAGAATAGGGAATGCCAGATGTATTTACTGCACTTAAAGAGCATGCTGAAAGCCCTGGGAGAGACACCCAGCTGCCATGTGTCAGTAGAGGCCAGGGTAGTTTAACCCCTGGTGGTCTAGTAATCAGAATTCCTGGAGAGCCAAGGATAAATGGACAAGGAAGCCTGCAACTGAGAAATAAATGGGAACTTGAAAGTTCTTTCTAAATTGCTTGTTTGTAATTCAAAATTTACTTTCCCTATGTATACAATGCTATCAGAACAAACATTCATTGAGCCCTGCTATGTGCTAGATGGGTTCAAGGCATTCTGCCTGCTCATATTATTTTCATTGCAACATCAACTCATCATAACATTACAAGGTGAAAGAGACAGACATTTGCTTGTTGTTCACCAGCTCAGTAACCCTTTTTTTCTCAGATTTATAGTCCCTTCTTAGCTGTCCTTAGATTAGGTGCAGCTATGTGACAATGGAATATAGGTGGAAATCATGTGTACCACCTCCTAAAATGGCCCATAAAATGCCTCCTGCTCAGTCCCTTGGGTTCCCTCTTCTCTGTCATCTGCCTGCCTGATGCAGTGGAAGTCTCCCAAGCTCCAGGGAATTGCATCCACTAAGTGGAAGGATCCAGGATCCCTGAATGACTACATGGAGCCAAACCTCACTACTGACCTATGTTGGAATAAAACATCAGTGAAAACTAAAACTTTATTGTGTCAAGCCACTGAAATTTGGTGAATTTTGTTACTGAAGCTTGCCTACCCTAACTAACTCAGTAAATTCCAGTACATGTCAGTTCCATTACAAGGGAAGAAATCAGGACTCAAGAGGGGAAGCATTACATGTCCAAGGTTACATAGTAAGTATGCCATGAAGCTAAGATTTAAACTGAGGTATGTCAGACTTTAATGCCTGTAATTTTTCATGCTGCCTACCACAACTGTTGGCTAGATTCCTAGTCCAGTAACAAAAATTAACTTTACCAACAAACTACCTAATGCATTTTTCAACTACCCTTAACCATTGCCCATAGCAATTTCTGTGGAACAACTATTGATGTTCCAAAATTAACTATTAGAGTACATACCATCACCACCACCTCCTGCTCAACAGTTTTGGACCACACTCCAGGTCTGAGTATAAGAGCATGCTCCTGTAGATATGGGAGTTTCTCTATCAGCTGCTCCCTACAGACTCTGAATCAGGATAGAAGAGCAGTTTTTCCCATGGGAATGAAGGGCTCACATTCAACTTTCCCTGTACATCTCATGTGGATCTTACTAGGTTAAATTGTTGGTAGTTTGGGAGTTTGCCTGTGACCTAGGACAAGCAGAATAGTTCTGGTTCTCACTATTTTCCTGTATTGAGCCTAGAAGCATGGATCCTAGAACCATTTTTTTTCTGAGCCTGAAATCCAACTGCAAGGTTAACCAGTTGAGGTACACTTATGGTGACAAGTGAATGCTTAAATTTGTAAATTACCTGAAAATCCTGAAAACTCTGATTACTTCAGACAGAGGAAACCCCTTGCTTATTTTCTGAATGGGACACAGCCAGAGGAAACAAATAAATTCTTTTTAAATATGTCATGTGTATGCCTCAATATACCAGTTCATAGGAGGGAGAGAAGCATGCCTACCCTCCAATGGATGACTAGGGAGACCAAGCTGAAACACAAGAGACAAAACTCTGAAAGCTCTCCACTACCACAGCCAGGGAAAAATCTCTCCAGCCAGTTAATATTAGTTTGCATGTGTTCACATGTAGAACACTGAGCTCACTGTCCCTTTCAGCCTCTTCTTGAAGCTCTCAGATAAATCCAACTGCACATAAATCAACAGTGTAGAATTTACTGAACATTTGTTAGAGAAGATGAAGATTTGCTTCATATGCCCGATTGAAACTTCTTTTAGTTCCCTAGTTCTGTCTGTATCCCAAATCCCCTCTCTTCTTTGCCCCTACTTGTATGATCACTCTTCTTTGAAAACCTACATACCTTTTCACTCCTTAATTCAATTTGACTTCCAAATCCCTCACTGCTTCTTTATTATTACAAAGAATGTGACCCTTTCCCAGATCTTGTCTTCAAACATTTACATTCCAAGATTCCCCCTTGCACTCAACACACACATAGAGGTCCTCAGCAAAAAGTGTCTCCTAGTTACAAGAATGCATTGTAGAGGATTGGGAGCGTATGTTACAAATACCCACTCCAAAACGTTTCTTATATTCTGCCTGTGACATTTGACTCTGAAAAATTTTCAGGGCTTTGTGAGCAGGGGAGTCTGCTGTCCATGGTGCTGACCTTAGTGGCTAGGACAGGTCATCCTTTTTCTGCTCATCACTCAGCCACGGAATTGATCACCTTACTCTGTTCTGAGTCTCACTCCAGTCATCGACAACATGGAATTATTAACAGTTCTTACCTCATGAAAAGCATTTAGCATCACACCTGGCACAAAGAGTTCACTAATTTTTATTATAATTATGTTCAATAGTATTTATTATAATTATGCTGTTATTCTACAGGCCCAGGAACTGCCCACATCTCTTATTTATTCATTGACACTTCCCAGATATATTATTTTCTCCAAAATAAATTGCTAAATGGTATTTTATTGTGATGACACTCTCCTCTTTCTTCCCACACTTTAGAGTGAATACAGATTTTCCAAAGTTTTTTGCTCTGATATTGAAAGACAAAGAGTAGTTAACAACAGGTTTCACTGGTTGAAATACGAGCAAAGCTAAATTTAGAATTTTTTTCGCTTTGATTTTTATCCTTTCATTAATTCATCTCTTGGCTCCTCATTTAGGAACAAGAACCAATCAAATGCACTTATTCTTTTTTTTTTTTTTTTTTTTTTGGCCTGGAAGCATGTACCCCCTAGATTCTCTGTGTTTGCCTGTCTCATAGCACATCTCATGCTCTGCTGAAACTGTCTGTTTACAAAGATTATATTATTCACCTTTATATCCTCAATGTGAAGAATGCTAGCCACATTGTTCAGGACCAAATGAAGAAATAAATTAATAAACAAATGATCAAAAGAACAAATGTAATGTGCTGGGTTGAATTTTCTTTTGCCCCAGTCTTTCACCCCTCTCTGTATCCACATGCTCTTTTCCAATAGTTTTTATTCTTACCACCAAAGAAGTGGTAACTTTGCATTTACATATGTGAGGTCTTGGGGGCATATAATGAAGGATAAGTTACAGTGGGCCTATTCTAAGTTTTTTTTTTAAATTTATTTACTTTTTAAATACATTTGTCTCTGCCTCCCCCCCACCTCTTTCCCTTGCCCCCTCCCTCCTTCCCTCCCTCAGCTCTTCCCCTTTGGTTTTGTCCAGGAGTCCTTGCTATATGTTCCTTGACTTTCCCCTTCCCTTCCCTTTCCCTGCCCCCCCTTCCCTCTTGTCTCTGTTGATTTCTTTTCCTTTCAGTGTTGCTGGTCTTATTTTCCTTGCATCTTTGCATTGTTGGTTAGGTTCCGCTTATAGGTGAGATCATATGGTATTTGTCTTTCGCCCCCCGGCTTATTTCGCTTAGCATGATGCTCTCCAGTTCCATCCATGCTGTCACGAAGTTTAGTAGTTCTTTTTTTCTTTCTGCTGCATAGTATTCCATTGTGTTAATGTACCATCATTTTTTGATCCAATCATCTACTGATGGGCATTTAGGTTGCTTCCAACACTTGGCTATTGTAAATTGTGCTGCTATGAACATTGGGGTGCATAGGCTCTTTTGTATTGGCATTTTGGTGTTCTTAGGGTATAGTCCCAGCAGGGGAATCCCTGGATCAAAAGGCAGTTCCATTTTCAGCTTTCGGAGGAAATTCCACACTGCTTTCCACAGTGGCTGCACCAGTCTGCATTCCCACCAACAGTGGACTAGGGTTCCCTTTTCTCCACAGCCTCGCCAGCACCTGTTGTTTGTTGATCTGTTTATGATGGCCATTCTGACCGGTGTGAGGTGGTACCTCATGGTGGTTTTGATCTGCATTTCTCTGATGGCTAGTGATGCTGAGCATCCTTTCAAATGCCTCTGGGCCCTCTGTATCTCCTCCTTGGAAAAGCGTCTGCCCAGGTCCTTTGCCCATTTTTTGATTGGATCGTTTGTCTTCTTGGAGTGGAGTCAAGTGAGTTCTGTATATATCTTGGAGATCAAACCTCTATCTGATGTATCATTAGCGAATATATTTTCCCATACGGTTGGCTCCCTTTTCATTTTGCTGATGTTTTCTTTCGCCGTGCAGAAGCTTCTTATTTTGATGAGGTCCCACTTGTTTATTCTTTCCTTTATGTCCCTTGCTTTAGGAGACATATCAGTGAAAAAATTGCTGCATGGGATATCTGAGAGTTTCCTGCCAATGTTCTCCTCTAGGACTTTGATGGTGTTGCGACTTATATTTAAGTCTTTTATCCATCTTGAGTTTATTTTTGTGTATGGTGTCAGCTGATGATCCAATTTCAATTTTGTGCATGTAGCTGTCCAGCTCTCCCAACACCATTTGTTGAAGAGGCTGTTATTGCTCCATTTTATGCTTCTGCCCCCTTTGTCAAATATTAGATGCCCATATAGACCTGAGCTTATTTCTGAGCTTTCTATTCTGTTCCACTGGTCTATGGGTCTGTTCTTGTGCCAGTACCAGATTGTTTTGAGTATGGTGGCTTTGTAGTAGAGTTTGATGTCCGGTATTGTGATCCCTCAGCTAATATCATACTCAACGGGCAAAAACTGAAAGCTTTCCCACTAAAATCGGGAACACGACAAGGATGTCTGCTCTCACCGCTTCTTTTCAACATCGTATTGGAAGTCCTAGCCACAGCAGTCAGACAAGAGAAAGAGATAAAAGGCATCCAAATAGGAAAGGAGGAAGTAAAACTATCATTGTTTGCAGATGACATGATAGTGTACATAGAGAACCCTGTAGACTCTACCAAAAAACTCCTCAACCTAATAAGTGAATTTGGCAAAACAGCAGGATACAAAGTCAACATTCAGAAATCAAAGGCGTTTTTGTACACCAGCAATGCAATAGAAGAAGAAATCAGAAAAAAAAATACCATTCGATATAGCAAGAAAAAATATAAAGTACCTAGGGATAAATTTAACCAAAGACACAAAAGACCTGTATGCAGAAAACTATACAACATTGAAAAAAGAAATTAAGGAAGACACAAAGAAATGGAAGCATATACCGTGCTCATGGATTGGAAGAATTAATATCATCAAAATGTCCATACTACCCAAAGCAATTTATAGATTCAACGCAATCCCTATTAAGATACCAATGACTTATTTCACAGAAATAGAACAGACATTTCAAAAATTTATATGGAACCATAAACGACCCCAAATAGCCACAGCAATTTTGAGAAAGAAACCTATTCTAAGTTTTAAGAGGCTTTGCACCTCTGATTTTATTATTTAAAAAACATGCCCTGGATAACCCATAGTACCAGGAGAAATATAAAAGCCACATGGAGTAGAGTTACCAGAGCTGCCACAACCTGAAGTAGAGCCCCCAGTACCCACAAATCTAAATAACTGAAGTAAAACCATCCAGCCAAACCTATTTTCAGCTAATCTGCAGAGTATGACTGATAATAAGTGATTATTGTTTTAAGCCACTAAGTCTGAGAGTTGATTAGTTACACAGCATTATTTTGATAACAGCTAACCAATACATTGAGAAAAATACACAATGGATATTTTTAATCATCTTCATGGTTTATGAAGTTCAGCATCTCACCTTCTCTGAGCCTTAATTCCTCTTCTGTAAAGTTTGGATAACAAATTCTGGCCAACCTGTCTCACAAAGGTCATGATTAGTTTCAAATGATATAAGGGTAGGAGAGAATAGCAGTGAATTAGCCAGCAGAACAAAGATAAAGGAATATTATTTAGGGATGACAACCATAACTATCTTCAATATCCTGCACACCCATAGTCTCCATCCCTGTGTACTCAATTGAAATGGGGCACCAGATGGCTAAGGATGAATATTTGCATCCACAAAAGTACTGGTAACATTAATTCTCTTCTAAGAGAGAACTTGGAACTGTCTCCTTCATGTTTGACCAGGAAATTCAATGGAATTCCTCAATTCTTGGAAGAGAAAACTCTGATTCTACCTTATTCAGTGCTTAGTGCACTTTATGACCCACCCATATAGAGTCTTCCAGTCCCCACTTAAAGTCTCAGTCAAAGGAAGCTCAGTGGCAAAGCATCCTGTTTCAATTTGGACAGTTCCAATCCCCAGACTAGGACAATTTCTATAGTTATAAGCTTTTCATAGCATTTCTTTCAGAGCATGTATTGTAGATTATAATTTAAAAGATGTTTGTGTAATAATGTGTTCAATATCTTTCTCCCACACTGCACTTTCAACTGTTTAGTATCTAGCATAATAACAGTAAATTAATAAACATTCAATAAATATTTATTGACCAAATAAATGAACAAGTTTTTTTAATATTATTTAATAATCTTTTATAACCTTTATTTAATAAAGAGTATGTCACTTAATAATGAATGAATAAATAAGTGGCTAAGCGAAGAGAGGATCGTATGTCTTCCTGAATTTCCTCCCTGCCACATGGTATTAATTCTATCACTTGAGAAAATAACAAAACAAGTCCCTTTCCTGTATCAACCCCTCACATTTCATAGTGGTAGAGAGCTGACTCCTGAGAGATTTCTGATTGAAGAGATAAAGGATTGAGAGTGAAGAATTTGTCATTTATATAGCAAAAATTTATTGAATATGTATTATATGCCAAACACAATTATGGGTATAAGGGACACAACAATAAGAATAACAGACTAAAATAAATCTCCTTCCTCATATTGTTTATTCTCTAATTGGAGAAGAGAGATAATAAAAAAATTAAAAATAAAACATATAGTGTATCAGGTGGTGATAAATGCAATGGAGAAAAAATAAAGCAGGGAAGGAGAATAAGGAGCCCAAGAGAAGACTGCTCTCTGAAATGAGATGGTCAGAGAAAGCTTTTTTGAGAAGCAAACACAAAGATCTGAAGTTGGTGAGGAAGTGAGTCATGCAGATATCTGCAGTAAGAAGACTCCAGGCAGAAAGAGAAGTGCAGGTGGAAAGGTTCTGAGCTGGGAGTATGCCTGACAGGCTATGAAAAGGTGTGGAGGCCAACGTATCTAAATCAGAGTGAACAAGGGAGAGAACAGTAAGAGATGAAGTCAAAGGGGTCATAGGGAGACTTGCAGCCATTTAAGGACCTTGGTTCTCACTCTGAGTAAAATAAAAAATTGTTGAATAATTTTGAGCAGAGCAGGTGGGTCTAGATTATAGGCCAGCAAGGGCAGAAGCAGATCAGTTAGAAGGATGTAACAATAATCTGAGACAGATGATGACATTTTAGCCAGAGTGGAATTTCTTCTCCTCTGTATCCCTACACCTAGCACCTGCAGGATACTAAATAGGTGCTGAATGATTAGATAGATGGGAGTCATGAAATGGCCTGGTTTTAGTCAAAACAACTGGATTTGGACTCTGAATTCACAGTTAAGTCTTATCTATGTTTCTTGAATTTGTTTTCCCTAGAACTCTATGTTCAGTCTAAGAAGGAAAATTAAAACTTTACAGCATGTATAAGAGTAGGTAAAGCAGCCAGACACAGACACACATTTTGTAGGATTCCTTTCATCAGAAATGTCCAGATCAGACAAGTGCATAAAGACAGAGAGTAGATTAGCCCTTGCCAGGGGCCGAAGGAGGGTTGTGGTTAAGATTAGGCCATTAGCTAAAAACGAAGGAAATCTCAACAAAATACAAACTTTAGTTTATAACAATGTGTTAATATTGGTTTGTTAACTGTGACAAGTGTATCATACTAATGTAGGAGGCTAATAACAGGGAAAACTTGATGTGGGGTTACATGGAAACTCTGTACTGTCTTCACAGTTTGTATACAATTAAAGCTATCTAAAATAAAAAGCTTATTTAAAAAAACAAAATCAAAGAGTTACCATTCAGACCTGGGAAATGGAAGAAAGAGACTCAGTGATTTATCGCCCAGGAAGCATGAGGTGCCCCCCTCCACACTGTAGAGCTGGGCCCACCCTCAAGACTCTGAGCTTTAGGGAGTGAGCCTGCTTTGGTCATTCTTCCATAATCCATTCTTAGAGCTGCTCCTCTGTGCATGTGCCCTGGGCAGTAAACCGATTGTTTAAAATCATAATGATAAGGTAAGAAAAGCTTGATACAAAAAATATTTCTAAATGACTTTAATGTCCTCTGGGCCTCTGGGTGGGTAATCTGGCCCTGTCTGTGTACAGGCAAATGTGATTACAGCAGGACCTATACTGGCTGATCTCTGAGTTCCAGCCCCCAGGCCGTTGCCTGCCCTAAACACATTAGCAGCACTACAGCCATTTATCAGACTAATAGGGAGCCTGGGATTGGGCCGGGCCCTCCTGCAAGCAGCTGGGCCCTGCTCTCAGGAGATATCTGCCTCCTATTTCTCACAGTCACAAGATCAAGGACATGGCTGTGGAACAGAACTGCCTGTCTTGCCCCTTTCTCTTGCTTGCCTCAGCCATCTCACTGCATCCTCAGAGCTGCTTGATTAGGTGTGGAGAGGGCGCTCCTTGCTTCCTGTGGACAGACCAAACCTGGCTGGGGTGAGAGGCCATGCTTCTAGCCACCATCTGCCTCCCACCCCCCCTATTCAGCAGGTGCCCTCTCTTCTGCCCCTGCCATCAACTCTCCCCATCTCCCTGGCCCAAGCCTGTCAAAAATAGAACTCACTGGCAGCAGGAGCAGGAGAGTGAAAGGGGCAGGGGGTCTTGTTTACCTAACACTGTGCTAGTTGCTACAAAGGTCAAGGCCCATCTGCCAGGCAGCAGGTGCCAGAAGACCAGCTGTCTTCATTGCACAGGCACCAAGCATTAGTGAGGGGTAGGTAGGCAGACCAAGTAACTGCCCCCGGTGCTCCAGCCTGCTACACACATACACACACATGCACACAGGCCTAGAACTGAGTGGGTGGCCCGTATGTAACTCATTTGCTACGTGACTCCTAGCAAATGCTAAGTCTTGTGTTGCCTTCGTTCTGTCATTCACTATGCCCACAAGCCAACACCCCTATCCCCTGGGCAAGCTCAGGGAACCCATTTTAATATTAGACTAAATTCAACATAATTAAGAAGCTTAATCAGCTATTGTTTGGGGAAAAATAACCAACACCATAATTCATTTTTAATCTGAAAAGAAACAATTTGGGAGCACTTTGGCTCTGGGGATTAACTTAGTTAATTGAGAGTTGTCTCTCCAGAAATCTATATATCCCCACTCCTGATCCTGTCCCCCTTCTCTCTCCCCTCCTCCTTTGGTTCCTGTGGGAAGTCTTCTGAGACTGTTGTTACTGGGCAAGAGTGAAGCCATGAATTCTGGAGCATCCTGAGGGCAGGTGATGGCAGGTGAGAGCAGTGAGAGCTGAGTGCCATGAGCCTCTTCCAGCCTCAAAGCCTCCATCAAAGAAATGGGGCAGATACCCCAGCTCGAGCCTTAAAGGAAGACTGGCTTTGGGGAACTTAAAAATGAACTGCCAGTGCATGTCCCCTGCAAACCCCTACTTCCCAGGACCTCACCTGTGGGCTCAGGAACACCAGGAAGCAGAGTGATGTCTCTGCAGTAACAATCCCCTCATGTAAGGTGTTTTCCACACATACGTAGGCAGGGCTGAAGAGCACAGAGTCCAGAAAAATAGGCCCTGTGTTGACAGCTAGGGCAGGTACCCCCCGACAGGACATGAAGGTATGACTCACTGCTCTGAAGGAAATAGTTAAATGTGGACCAATGGCTCACAGGGTATAAATGCATGAAAGAGTGCATTCTAGGAGCTGCTGACCCCACACATAGCTGGAAAAAATGAAAACTTCATGGGGAGGGAACTAGGGGCCTAGAGAAGGTTTGCACCAGCTGTGTGACCCTGGTCAGCCACTTTCCCCTATCTGAACCTGTTTCTCATCTGTAAATGGTCAGACTACTTCCCTGAGCTTCAACCTTCATTGTGCATTAAAATCACTTAGAAAGCATTTTAAAAATATATTTGCCCAAGCAAGCCCAGAGATCTAGAGCTAATTGCTGGGGGCGGGGCGGGGGCACGGTTGGGGGTGGAGAGAAGGTGTCACCAGGTGATTCTAAGGTTTAGCCAGGCCTGAAATAAACACTAGCGGCACTTAGCTTATATCAGACCAACTAGAGGGCTTATTAAAACACCAATTCCTGGGCTTTGCCCTGAGAATTATTAATTCAGTAGGTGTGGGGGCCTAAGAATTTTTATTTCTAACAATTTCCCATAGGATGCTGATGCTGCTGTCCTGAGGATCACACTTTGAGAACCAGTGCCCCGGACCAAAGCCATTTAAGGCATGGTACCTAGATTGGTAGTAACAGGCACCATCAGGAAGCCTATTAAAAAAATCAAAATAAGGTGCCTTATTTTAAACTTTGATATACTATGCCCTTAGATGATGGAGAAAAGGATGGTGATAATGATAAAGGAGCTGAAGTGAGGTAAAGGAGGAGGAGGCTTGAGTGGGAAGAGATGTTGGCTGGAGTCAGCACCACATTGGTGGTAGATGGAGAAAGAAGAGGAAGAGGCATCAAGTCCAAGTACTGTTGCCCTCTCAGAGATCTCTTCTCTCCCTTCACCTTTCCACACTATCACAAAAAGGTTTCCTGAGAGCTCCCCTAACCTATTGTCCTCAGGTGGTAGATAAGCATTAATCACTGGCTCAGTCCCCCATAAGCCATCATGTTCATGTTCATCACCTCAACTGTATTACAAGTGGAAAAGAATAAGGGACTTGAGTGGCAACCTGGATACCCTGGGGCAAGGCTTAATTCACCTCTGATCCTGGATCAGTGCTCTCTACTGGCACTGTCCCCATCAGCATGAACAGGCTGGCAGGCTGAAGTTTCTGTGACCAAACCTTCCTTGGCCTGCTGCCTGATTTCTAGCTACTACCCCTCTGCAGACCCTGTGCCACACAAGTGCTATGAGTCATTAAGGAGACGGGAAGTAGAATAGGCCAGGTGGAAGTCCCTGGCCTGGGAGGTAGGAGGCCTGGTGCTGTCTTGGGCTCCACTTCAATTTACTCTGACACTGGCCCAGCCTCCTACTCTCTCAGGGTCTTAATTTTCTCTCTGTGAAATAGGAAAAGGAATCCTTGCTGGCTTCCCTCAGATGAAGTTGCAAACATCTCATAAACATTACATTGACCTTTATTTGGGGTTTTACCCTCTAGTCACTGTTGAGTTTCCTATTTTTGAAGAAGAACCAGCGAATATGGGTGGACATCATTTGGAGTACCCTGGAATTTTACATTTAGCATCTTCACTCTGTGGAAGGAAGCTTGGGCACATGACTGATCTTGACATAATATAACATGAGCATCAAAGGGAAAATAGAGGCCTATCTAAATATGGTTCCATTACTTACTCCATTACTGAGTTCCCATTTTGGGAACTGCCAGGAAAACCTGTTGCACATTACTTTGAATAGCTCATTGGTGGCAAGTCTTCATCCTAGGAGGGTGGATTTGCTTTTTGGAAACAGCCCAGAGTTATTCAGAGCCAAGAATGGTGAACAGAGTGAGAGATTAGGCTAGGAAATACCACTTTTAGTCTAAAACAAAGTGTAACTATAATTAAATTGATCTAGGGGTTGATCTGAATGGCTTCTAATGTCTCCTCCAGCTTCAACATGCTATGATTTTCTTGTATAAATAGAAAGTGGATTCTGAAAGCAGAAGAAAAATATTCCACAGGTGTTTTGAATACAGTAACTTCAAAGGAATCTGTATAAAATTACTGTTTCCTGGATGAATGCTTTAAAGGGCAATTTTCATATCGATACATACCTTATTTCATGCATTCAGAGAGACACTTTTATTTTCACATTTTAGCTCTGAAATCAAGATACTGATGACAATTGGTGGAGGGTCATAGTTTAAATGGCTGCATTTTTTCTTCTAAATGGTACACAAAATAATGGCATATCTTTCTATCGATGGCATCTTAAATTCGAGAAATACAGTATATCTTCAACTGTTTTGATTTTACCTTTCAGTACCAGTTACTTTAGAATTACATTTCTTGTATTTTCACTTCTCAAATTATTCTTCATTCTCAACTTTGGCTGCATACCTCAGACCAATTAAAACAGAATTTCTGGGGATAGAGTTTAGGCATCATTATCTTTTAAATCTCTCTCAGCACAAGGCCTATGACACCTTAGGTTAACTACAGCTGTCTTCTAACCCTATAGGAATACAGGCTTGTGGGGAGACCGACAGCATGGCTGGTGTGAGGAATAAATAGTGACGAGCCCCTGGATTTAGCCATGCCTGAAGTCTTATATTACCTCTGAACTTCACTGTTTCATAAACAATAAATCTTCTGAATTGTTTAAGCTGGTTCAACTTCAGTTTTCTGTTACTCAAAACACACAGAATGAGATACCAGCAGTGGTGTGTCATGTGCAATTGACTGATCAGAGGAGCTAAAGAGGAGGACAATGGGGTATTATTATAAAGGGGGGCCTGGAGGATGGTCACTCTTGTCCTGAAGTAGGTTAAACTACGGCCTTCTTTTATCTTAAGACCCATATATGTGTTTCCCAACATTGCAGCAGCCCATAATTTGTTAGCAAAAGTTTAAGATACTATAGAGTGAAGACTACTGTTGGAAACATTCAGCAAGGCTTAAAGCAGGCCCACCTGAAAACAGCTAGAGAAGAAAATATGGATTTGCTGAGAGAAGCTCTTATTAGCTTGTGGTCTGCCATATACATTCCCCAGGGTCTAGCAATTAATAATTAGCTTTGAAGAGTTGGAAAGGCCACATTCTCTGCCTCAAGCTCAATTTCCTGCAAGTGGAAACAGGAAGTAAGAAATGCAGCAAAAGACAGATTAGGACCCAGGAGAAGTCTAATCCCCCAGGTGTCTTTCAAGTACACTTGTTAAGTATTGTCTGCCTGAGAAAAGGATTTATCACTCCCCTGGCTAAAATGTAGCTGTAAGTCAGAAGACATAGAAGTGCTTTCTGAGATTCCTGAGAGGGAGAGTCTGAGATTTTCAGTTGCCCCAAAGTATAGCCTGCTGAAGACTACAGGAAAAGTAGAGCATTGAGGCCAGGGCTAGTTGCTTGGGGATAGAAGTTTATAGACCTTCTTCTAGCCTCAAAGACAAATTCTCTGGCCTTGTTTTACAGTCTGTGGTCTGAAGCAAATAGATTCATGGGCTACAGGACCTATTAGGATTGAGTTTGGTTACCTTTACCTAAGACTAATCCTATTGGTTTCACCAAAATATGGTTTTACTTTTTAAAGATATATCCCACACATTGAGCAAAGAACTGAAAGCACTACTGATGGTATGCATGATTTATAGATCAAAATTAAGTGAAGGGATAGATGGTGAGATTAGTGACTCAGTTTGGGTTGGGAAAGAGACCCAAGATGAGAGATTTGAGTCTTAACCCTTGGACCTGAGCTTCCCCTGTCTCTCAGAAGGATCCCTACTTTGCCAAGCAACAGATAACACTACTGGGGCTTCACAGGGTCTTTGTGGGGGTTTATAATAAAGACCAGAATCCCATTCCCTGGGAATTTTCATGTGTAAGATGAGGGAAAAGATGGATACATTCAAAATTGCTCATTACAAGGTGATACTCAGAAGAATTAGTGACACAATGTATCACATTCATATGGAAATCCAAAGAACCCAGAATAGCCAGATAAATCTAGAAAAAAAGAACAAAGTTGGAGGATTTACACTTACCAATTTCAAAACTTACTACATGGTTAATAATAAAGACTGTGATACAGGCAAAAAGATAGACATATGATTCTGTAGAATAGAATTGAGAGTCCAGAAATACATCTCTACACCTGTGGCCAATTGATTCTGGCAAAGGTACCAGGACAATTCAGTGCAAGGAAAAACAGTCTCTTCAACAAATTGTGCTAGGACAACTAGACATTCATGTGAAAAAGGGTGAATCTGTACCCTTACCTCACACCATAACACAAAAATTAACTCATAATCAACCATATATCTAAATGAAAGAACTAAAGCTATAAAAACTCTTGGAAGAAATAATGCAAGTAAATCTTTATGACCTTGAGATAAACAATGATTTCTTAGATATGACACCAAAAGCACAACATATATGAGAAAAAATTGACAAATTGGCCTTCATCAAAAATAAAAACTTCTTTTCAAAAGACATCAACAAAATGAAAAGCCAAGCCACAGATTGAGAAAATATGTAAATATATTCATAACTCCTATATCTGACAAGGAATTTGTATCTATACATGACAGGCAGATTATAACTGCCCCCCCCAAAGAAGCCCGTATCCTAATTTCTAGAACCTGTGTATATATTACCTCACATGGCAAAAGAAACTTTGCATAGGCCATTAAGATTAAGGACCTTGAGATGAGTAGAGTATCCTGGATTATACAGGTGACCTCAATCTAATTACATGATTCCTTTAAATCATGGAATGTCTCCAGGTTGTGGTCAGAAAGAGATGTGACAATGGAAGGAAGGCTAGAGCAATGCCACATTACTGGCTTGGATGGAGGAGAGAGCCACAAGCCAAGGAATGCAGATGACCTCTCGAAGCTGGAGAAGACAACAAAACAGACTCTTCCCTAGAACCTGCCAATACTTCTATTTTAGGTCAATAAAACCTGTGTCAAATTTTTGACCTACATAAAGTATAAGATGATACATTTGGTGTTTTAAGCCACTAAATTTGTGGTAATTTGTTACAGTAATAATGGTCATTGGTATCAATTCAACACCAACAGGAATCCCCAGTTTGGGGTGCAGTGAAGAAAGAAACTTTATTCAGTGCAAACAGCTCAAATCTGATACAGCACAGCTGTGAGAACAGCAGACTGTGGGACAGTTCAATAGTTTTACAGCTCAATTATGAAACAGCAAAGCTGTAGAACAAAACATCTGTGAGATAGCCCTGGGGCGAGGCAACCCTCTTGCAGGGCAACAGTCTTCAGTAGAAAGAGAAAGCTCACTCAACAAATCAGAGGGGAGCTAACTTATATAGAGAGAAGTGACTGCCCCTGGTCCATGATTAGTCTGTTCTCATGAAGATCCTCGAAGATTGGTCCAAAAATTGCTGCCTTGATTGGTCAAAAATGGAGCTGTTCTAATTGGTTGGTGAAGATGCTGACATCATAGCTGCACAGCTCTGATTGGATGGGGAAAGTCTCAGCCCTTATGGTTGAAACAGGGTTCCAGGAACCTCTTCATAAGGACTGGCTCAGAGGGCAGAAACACAAGGCAGGCAGGCCAGTGCAGGCTTCTCCCTGAAGTGCAGCTTATGTGAAAGGCCCCTGTTCAGAAACAACTGCTAGGCTCTTTTATTTTTTTTATTATTATAATCATTATTTTTAATCTGAGCCAATTTAGCTATCAGGAGCCCTTCTTGGTAGATATCTTCTTTCTCAGGGTCCATGCAACATAAAATTAATATACCAAAATATATTTTAAAACTATTCCACCTTAATAAGATAAATAACCCAATATAAAAAAGGTAAAGGAATTGAATAGATATTTCACCAAAGATGCACAGTCAATAAGGACAGGAAAGGATGTTCAGCATCACTAGCAATGAGGGAAATGCAAATTAATACCATAATGGCATACCATTTTATACCAACTACAATCACTATAATCAAAAAGACATACAGTAACAAGTGTTGTCAGATTTGTGGAAAAACTGGAGGCTCATATGTTGCTGGTGGGAATGTGAAATAGTGCAACTGCTTCAGAAAATGCTTACACTTTTTTGAATTATTTAATATAGTATATATTATAAATATAAAGAATATAAATACATGACCCAGCAATTTCATTCCTAGGAATTCCACTCCTACCTATGAGAAATGAAAATGTATGTTCACAAAAGACTTGTCTTTTAATGTTTACAGCAGCACTCTTTTAATAGCCAAAAAATGGAAATCACCCAAATTTTTATCATCTGGTGAACTGATTAACAAAATAAGCAAGGATAATAATAAATAAAAAGGAATAAAATACTAATATATGTTATAGCATGGATGGACCTCCAAATATGTTAAGTCAAAGAAGCCAGTCACAATGGACCACATATTGTATGACTCTGTTTAAATGAAATGTTCAGAAGAGGCAAACCTATAACAACAGAAAGTAAATGAGTGGTTGCGTAGAGCTGGGAGGAGGGTGCAGGGCTAGGAGGGTGATGGCTATTCAGAGTACAGGGTTTCTTTTATGGGGTAATAAAAATGTTATAAAATTAAATTGTGATGATAGCACAACTCTGTAAATATACTAAAAATCATTGAGTTGTACACTCAGAATGAGTGAATGTAATGGTATGTGACTTATACCTCAATAAAGCTAAGGAGGAGAGGAAGAAGGGACAGAGCTGCAAGGCCTTCCTGGAGACAGGATTGGGTCCTCAGCCTCAGGAACCTGTGCTTTGAGAACTCACATCCGTAGGAAACTAGCTGGGCTCCTCATTATGCTGATTAAATATAAAATTCAATTTTATTTTAGTAGCCTATAGCATCGGACAAGATTGGTCAGAGCTTCCCAGAAGAGGAGGGAGTCTCTTTGGGGGAACTCATGGAGAGAGAAGAGATTGAAGAGTGAAATTGGCAAGAGGAAAGGATGGCTATACTACCCACAATTTCCAGTCAGAAAATAGGGTACATGCAAACATATTCAGAGGGCAATGAGACAACATCTACAAAACCAGGCCCACCCAGACAGAGATCCCCAGCCTCCGGGTACAGCCATGTTAACCTCTGCCTGCAGTCCCCGCACCTCCCCTCCCACCCACCTGCAGGGAGGAAAATCCAGGGCTTGTGGCTGGCCTGGTTCTGAAAGCACTCGGCTCCCTCCAGAGCCAGAGTAGGGTTGCAGCCACTGCATAATGAATGGCAGCATCCAAGCAGGCAGGAAACTCATGTGGAATTGGCCTGTTCGAAAAGCAAGGACTGGGCTGCCTGCCTTCTGAATACAGGACTCTCCTCCTCATCCATCTATTTTCACACCTGAGAAAAGGTGCATAACAAGCACCTTGATATATATGCATCTACAATCTGGTTATGAGGTTATCAAGCAAGAAAGGCACCCCTAGGGAATGAATATGTTTTTTTCATACAGGATACTATTAGTAAATAGCTGGAATTTATCTTGAGGGAGATAATAGAAGCACTTTTTTTAAATGTGGAAAAAACAATATTTTTCCCCAGAGCATTCAAGCCCTTCCAGATTTAGATCATGTTTCTCATTAATGGGCCTCCTGGCCAGATACATCTTAGGTCCATGGGACTAGAAAGGGAGTAGATCTGCCTGGTCAGTGGTTTTAATATAAGCCATGTTGGGGAGAGGGAAGAAGAACACCAGCCAGACCTCCATGTTGCCCGGCCTCAAAGCTTCTTGAAGGGGGGCCCAAGGGCATGCACTGTCAGTGACCTCAGGGGCACTGGCAATTTCTGGAAGAAGGCATGGTTTCTAAGTCTGTGTGTCTACTGGGATCTCTATATGTCATTATGTCTTGGTGAGGGGCATTGACCTCTTTGCCTGCATAAATGTAAATACCAAATGTTGTCAAACCCTGCCAACTGAATATTTACTGAGTATTTACTTTACTGACCTATTTGTGTAAGAACTCCTTGCTAGCTGAAGCGGTCAATGAGATAATGAATATGAAAGCCTTTGGGAAGTGAGAAGCACTGGTCGGGGGATGATGCAAGGGAGGTAACAAGGACAAGCATTTATTGAGTACATCCAAGTGCCAAACACTTTTGGTTATTTTGTTAAATTCTTTTAAGAACTCACAAAGGGGAAGGGTCAAGTCAAAGAACATGTGTAAAGGACCCATGGACAAAGACAATGGTGGGGGGATTTGGGGGGAGGAGGGAAGGAATCAAATGTGGGGAGGTAGGGGTGGGTAGGGCAGGGGAGACAGGGAAGAGTAATGGGGGGGAAATGGGGACAACTGTAACTGAACAATAAAATAAATAAATAAAATTAGAAAAATGTTTTAAAAACTCATGAGGTAACCATTTCACTTACACATGGAGAGACTGAGACACACATTTTACATGGCATGTATGACCCAGTCCATAAGTAGCAGTGCAGGATTTGAATGCCAGGTCTGTCTGACTCCATATCCACAGCTGGTCCCAAAGGCCTGGCCATGGATGCTATTAGACCGTAAGTCACCTGGGCCAGGGCTGGGTGGAAATCATCAGGTGGAGCATCAGAGAAACCGCTGTGCTGCTCCAAATGCAGGAATACCTTCTATGTCTCTATCACTGCATTGCTGGTACCTCTGACTTATAGTTTAAAAATCTCTTCGACCTCTTCTTCGCCTTTTTCGGTGAGGGAGTCCCTAACTCAATGCTCTCAGATGGGCCCTTCCCCTGCAAAGGAGGGGCAGGCAGAAGCTCCTGTCCCTGGCCTGGTCATCATCATTTTTCAGTGGTGGCATATCCTTCCCCTGGCTCACCATTTAACCCCTCTGAGCCTTGATCTCCATATTGGAAAACTGTAACAGTTTGATGGTTTTCAAATATTTCACCGTGACTCACAGTAAGAAATATATTTTCTCTTATAATCCAATTCACATGTAAATATCTTTCCCCACAAAACGAAGCTTATCCATACTATATGTGATGTACTCTACTATTTTTTTTCTATTTCATCCCTTTTTTTTTTTAATGTTGGTCACAGCCCATTAATCGACTTGATTTCACTCCTCTAATGGGTCATGACCTACAATTTGAAAGATTCCTTCTAGATGCTCTGTAATGACCAACCCAGCTGTGACAATCCCAGACTATTCCTCCTTCAGGGGGTGTCCTTCTGAGCTGATGAGCTCCTGCTGCATCTACCATTTCTCTGGCCCTCTTCCCATTTCCTAGAGTGTTTTCTGTGTGTACATATTACCTTTGTGAACTTCCCAAGGTGAAACAACTCACTCAAGTTCACACCACTAGTAGCTGGAACAAGGACTTGGACTGCACAACTTGACTGCACATCCAGGACTTTCCATGCCCCTGTTGACCTTCTGAGACAGGCCCCCTGTGGTCAGGCCTTCCAGAAAAGAGTCCTCCACTCCACCTACCGGCAGGCTATTAGCTTCCCTGAAAGAAGCAGAGATGACTTTCTGCTACCTCGCCTTTTTGCTGCCTATCAGCACTAACTCCCAAGTCTGTTTCTGACATCTGTTTGGGTACACCTGCTTCATGTATGTGTTTGGGGACAAGGGACAGGTGAATGCTTAATCCCACAGGAGCAAACATCCTACCACATACAGGCTTTACTTGTAAAGGTCTAACTGAATGTGTGTCATTAAAGCCATATCTCTCTTCCCATGCCACAAGTGAATCTTTGATTCACGTTAAAGACCCCCAGGATCTGTGATATGGTAGCCAGGAGTGTCATGGATGCATAATCTGGTGGTGCTGGGAGGGGCAGAGAGGGTGTGTGGCTATGAATACACAGGGACCACTGTAAATAATGCCACTGAAAACGTCTATGGCTGGCATGAGGCTTTCACCCAGAAGGACATCTGTAAACAAAGTTCCAGCTTAAGATTTCTAATGACTGTTACTTACTGTAGATGAATTTAAGTAGAGAGGACAGATGGAGAATGATAGCTAGATGACAGCTGATAGATGTGAAATAATAGATAGTAGCTGGTGGATGGTAGGTATCTATAGATAGTAGAGAATAAAAAGTAGCTGATAGATTGTAACACATAGCAGATAATAGATAGTAGCTGATAGTAGATCACAGATAACAAATGGCAGAATCTGGGTAACGGTTAAAGATAATAGAAGCTGAAAGTGAATAATAGTAGAGAGTTGATAAGAGTAGCTAATAATGGATAATAGGAGCTAGGTGATAATAGCAGCTAATGGTGCTATTAGTTGGTAAGTGATAATAGCTGCTAATAGAGGGCAGTGCTAATAGCAGATAAGAGTGGCTGGCTGTAGATTACAGCTGATAGCTCATAGGTAGTGGCCTGAAAGACCACTAAATACTGAACATCTCCTAGTTCCATCTATTATTCTAAATGGCTTTAGGACTCACCTGGATACCTTTACAGTATGCCTCTCCTGAAGTCTCTGTAAGCCAAGGTGGGGCCAGAGTGAGATGGGGACTAGTCAGCCCAGTAGTCACAAAACTTGGTTTCTGGTTTAAGTTTCTTCATTAACTAACTGCAGGACTTTGGGCCCATCACACAACTGCTACAATTCTTCACCTCTCAGGGAGGAGATGGGTCATATTCCTGCTCTATTCACAGCAGACAGCAAAATGAGGATAAATGATAGAGGTGAGCGCACTCTGACATTTCACAGTGTTACAGAAGATGGTCAGCAAAGCTGGCCAAGGCCCTGCCACAGGAGGTTGACCTCTGGTTCCAGTCTGTGGGCAGCAGAATAACTGTGTTTTCCATCCTCACAGTCAGTAGGTTGCATGCCCAGGGACAGGGACAGCACATGGCTGAGAGGCAACCAAGCTACTGGTGGTCCAGTGGCACTCTTTCCTGAGCATTGTGGGGAAAGAACAAACTTTCTCCTACCCTCAAAGTTGTACTAGCTGGTCTAGTAATTAAATAGACATGAAACCGATTAGCAAAAGAAAATAAACAAATTTAATACATACATATGTATGGAACCCTACATACTGAATAGTATGCAAAAGAGGTTCAGATAGAAAGGGAACATGGTTATATAAAACATCCTGGAGATTCAAGATGGCAGAGGAGTGAGTGGAGTCACACTGACCTCCTCCCAGGACCAATCTGGAATTACAACTAAACTGTGGAGAAATCACCTGGAAAACAACTGAACAATAGTGAGGGAGGAGCCTTAAAACCTCAGACAGAAAGAGGAATCAGCTCTAGCCCAACCTAACTGGTAAGGAGTGCGATAAAGGCTCGAGAAGGTGGACTAAGCACCCACTGGTGGCAGCACCACAGGGATAGTGAAATAACCAGTTGGACCACCCTGAGAAGAGGAGGGTCTAAACCATAAGCAGGAATCTCTAGCCCACAGCACCAGAGCCCAAAAAGTACACAGATAACAGCCAGCTGTTGTTACTCTTGGAGTAACAACATAGGGATGCTCTCTGCCAGAGACAGTGGCTAGATATGCAAGGAGCCATTTAAAGGGCCAAAGCAAAAATTTGTAGTGGCAGCCACTTACCCAGGGCTCTAGCAGAGGCAGGAGCAGAGTGGGTTGGAGTCACCATAGGAGAGACTAGGGAAGGAGGCTTTGGAGAGAGGACTGAGAAAGTGGCTGATGGAGTCCCAGTGCTGACTCATCCCCCATTCCGCAGCTGCCATCTTGCTTAGGCGGACCACTCCCCTGAGTAGCAACAACATGAAAGGACACAATTGTGACGTGCCCAACAAGGTTGGCCCAGGCCCAGGTGCTGGGGCAGGTCCGACTGCTGAGTACACAAAGGCAGTCACACACAGTAGATCCATGGCTAAAGGGGATGCAGAATGGTCTAGATCACTTGAGGAGAGTCTAGAGACAGAGATGTTGGGCAGAGAACTGAGGAAGTAGCCAGGAAGATCCTGGTGCTTACTCCTCCCTCATGTGGCAGCAGCCGTCTTGCTCAGGCAGGCTACTCGCCTGAGTGGAAGCAGTATAAAGGGCACAAAAGCCCCATCCACAGGAGGGACTCTGTCCAGCCCTAATTGCTGAGGGCAGAGTGATTAGATTAACAACTGAAGCAGACTTACACAGACAGTAGATTCCTGGAAGACTCTTAAAGACTGCTTAAAGTCAGATGGGATCAGAAACTGACATCATCAGAGGTAGATCCAAAAAGAAATTTTTTAAAAAACAGTCTCCTACCATAGAGGTTCACACCACAAAGTCAGGAAGCCAACACAGATCAATTTAAGAAGCAGAAGCCAAAAAGAAGAGTCTCACAAGTAATGGGAAGAAAAAGAAACACCCCCCAATCACAGGGAAAGGAGGAATCCCCACAAAGAGAACTAAATGAAATAGAGGCAAGTAAACTGTCACATACTGAGTTAAAAAAAAAAATAGTTCTAAGGAAGCTCAGTGAACTCAGTGAGCTCAAAGAGAATTACCAAAAACTACAGGGAAACTATGAGGAACTTATTGTAAACTGTATCAGTATGAAAAAAGACATAGAAACTATTAATAAGAGTCAAGAGGAGATGAAGAATACAATTTCTGAATTGAAGAACACAATAGAAGGAATCAAAAACAGGCTAGATAAAGCAGATGATCAAATCAGCGAGCTGGAGAACAAGGTAGAAAAAAGCTCCCAGAAAGAGCAAGAAAATGAAAAAAGACTAAAAAAAAATGAAGAGATGTTCAGGAAAACGCAGGACAACATGTAACATAGTAATACCCATATAATAGGGAAACCAGAAGGAGAAGAAGAAGAGGAAGGGATAGAGAACCTGTTTGAAAAAGTAATGATGAAAAACTTCCCTAATTGGAGGAGAGAAAACGTCACACAAGTCCAGGAAGCACAGAGGGTCCTATTCAAGAGGAACCCATTGAGGCTCACTCCAAGGCACATCATCATTAAAATGGCAAATATCAAAGAAAAAAACAGAGAATCCTAAAGGAAGCAAGGGAGAAACAGGTAGTAACATACAAAGGAGCCCCCGTACAGCTAGCAACTGACTCCTCAACAGAAACACTACAAGGCAGAAGGGAAGAGCAAGAAATATTCCAAGTTATGAAAATCAAGGGCCTGCAGCCAAGACTACTCTACCCAGAAAGGCTGTCGATTAAAATGGATGGTGAAATAAGGAGTTTCCCAGACAAAAGAAGGTTAAAAGAATGCACCTCCACCAAACCAGCATTGCAAGATATACTAAAGGGACTGTTTTAAGAACATGAAGAAAAAGAGTGAGAGAGAGAGGATCATGGGTACAAAGGGAAAAAATGAGTAAGTACCTATCAATAATAACTTTAAATGTAAATGGAGTAAATGGTCCAATCAAAAGGCATAAGGTAGCTGAATGGATTAGATAACATGACCCGCTCACATGTTGCCTACAAGGGACCCACCCCAGAACAAAGGACCTACACAGACTGAAAGTAAAGGGATGGGAAAATATATTCCAAGCAAATGGACAGGAAAAATAGAAGCCGGGGTAGCAATACTTATATCAGACAAAATAGATTTCAAAACAAAGCCCATAAAAAAAGGCCCAGACGGACACTTCATAATACTCAGAGGAAGAATCTATCAAGAAGACATGAACAATGTAAATCTATATTGACTCAACATAGGAGAACCCAAATACATAAGGAAGATCTTGGAGGGCTTCAAGAAAGATACAGACAGCAACACACTGATAGTAGGGGCATTTAACACCCCACTGTCAACAATGGATAGATCTTCCAAACAAAATGAAATATCAGAAGCAGAAATCAGGAAGAAAATCCCCTTTGCTATAGCAACAAGAAAAATAAAGTACCTAGGAATAAACTTAACCAAGGAGGTAAAAGACCTATACGCAGAAAACTACACAACATTGAAGAAAGAAATCAAGGATGACACAAATAAATGGAAGCATATACCATGGTCATGGTTTGGAAGGACTGACATCATTAAAATGTCCATACCACCCGAAGCAATTTATAGATTCAACGCAATCCCTATTAAAATACCAATGATGTATTTCATAGACTTAGAACACACATTTCAAAAATGTATATGGAACTACAAATGACCCCAAATAGCCTCAGCAATTTTGAGAGAGAAGAACAAAGTAGGAAAGATCACAATACCTGACATCAAACTATATTACAAAGCCATTGTAATCAAAACAGTCTGGTACCGGCATAAGAACAGACTCATCGATCAATGGAACAGAATAGAGAGCCCAGAAATAAACTCATGTCTCTATGGGAAATTAATATTTGACAAAGTGTGCAGAAGCATAAAATGGAGTAAAAATAGCCTCTTCAACAAATGGCATTGGGAGAACTGGACAGCTACACGCAAAAAACTGAAATTCGGCCACCAACTTACACCATACACAAAAATAAACTCCATGTGATAAAAGACTTAAATATAAGTTGCAACACCATAAAAGTCCTAAAGGAGAACATAGGCAGGAAACTCAGATAACCCAAGCAGAAATATTTTCACTGATATGTCCCTTAGAGCAAGGAACATAAAGGAAAGAATAAACAAGTGGGACTTCATCAAAATAAGAAGCTTCTGCATGGCTAAATAAGACATCAACAAAATGAAAAGGGAGTCAACCATATGGGAAAATATATTTGCCATTGATACCTCAGACAGGTATCATTGATCTCCAAAATATATAAAGAATTCGCATGTCTCTACTCCAGGAAGACAAACAGTCCAATTAAAAAATGGGCAAAGGACCTGAACAGACACTTCTATAAGGAAGACAACATAGAGCCCAGGTACATATGAAAGGATGTTCAGCATCACTAGCCATCAGAGAAATGTAAATTAAAACCACTTCACACAGGTCAGAATGGCCATCATAAATAAATCAACAACCAATGGGTCCTGGCGAGGTTGTGGAGAAAAGGGAACCCTAGTACCCTGTTGGTGGGAATGCAGACTGGTGCAGCCACTGTGGAAAACAGTGTGGAATTGCCTCAAAAAGCTAAAAACAGAATTGCCTTTTGACCCAGTGATTCCACTGCTGGGATTGTACCCTAAGAATCCCAAAACACCAATTCAAAAGAACCTATGCACCCCAACGTTCATAGCAGCACAATTTACAATAGTCAAATGCTGGAAGCAACTTAAGTGTCCATCAGTAAATGAGTGGGTCAAAAAACTACGGTACATTTACACAATGGAATACTATGCAGCAGAAAGAAAGAAAGAGCTACTACCCTCATGACAGCATGGATGGAACTAGAGAGCATTATGCTAAGCAAAATAAGCCAGGCAATGAAAGACAAATACCATATAATCTCACCTTTAAGTGGAACCTAATCAGCAAAGCAAGCAGGCAAGGAAAATATCACCAACAGCATTGAAAGAAAGAATAAACTGACAGGGATGGGTGGGAGGGAGAAGGGTAGCGGAAAAGGGAAGGAGAAGGGCAGATCAAGGAACAGGTGTGAAGGACACATGGATGAAGCCAAGGTGGGGAAGAATTGATGGGGGGAAGTGGGGGGGGGCATGGGAGAGTGATGTTGGGCAAATGGAGACAAATGTACTGGAACAATAATAAAAGAAAAAGACATCCTGAGTTAGGGAAGCCATAAGGCACCTTGAGGGTTTCAAAAGGCCATTGCAAATGTTAAGGAGAACAGAACTTTAGGAAACAGAAGTTTACCCTGCCCTAAACATAGGTCAAAAGAAGTTAATTAACTCTGATTTTCTTTTATGGGCAAGGCCTCTAATTCAAATTCTTCAAGGTAGCTTGGGCGGGGGTAGGATGGGGGCAGAAATTTCTCTTTAGCCCGCAGCTCAAGACAATCTGCTTACCACAGACACACATCACGGGGTGGCTTGTTCAGGAGCCACATCTTTCACAAACGCTCACAATCTGAATGGTCTCCTAGTACCACCCGATACTTTTTGTTGTTTTGCTGGTGGCTTCCTTGATTATACTTGCAATAAAATCCAAACTCTTCATGAGGACCTATATGGTCCTTTCTGATTTGGTCCTTCCTTAACTTCTTGCCTCAGTCTATCCTCCTCATTATTCACAGTGTCTCAGTAGCTTCTGCCTGTTCCTCAAATAAGCCAAGCTCAAAGGGGCTTTTCACATGTTCCCTCTTCCAAGAACATCCTCTCCCCAGTTCCATACCTTTGAGGTATATATATGGCTGGTGTCTTCTCAACTGTCACTCCCTTCCCTCAAGAAGCCTTCTTCATCCTGAGTCCTGCTCCAGAATCTTGTTTTATGTTCTTTGTAGCACTTAATCCCCATTTCAAACTAAATCTCCATCGTCTTTACTTTAGTTGTCCAATGTCTCTACCCCACTCAAATGTAAATTTTGTGAATTCCAGGTCCTTCCTATCTTTTCATGGAAGTTTCCCCAACACCTAGAACAGTTCCTGGCATAAAGTAGTGTCTCAATGAGTATTTGTTGAATAAATCAATGAGAAAAAAATCTGCTGCCACTGCAACAGATGGCAGCTTTTGGTCCAGACAGGGTGGGATTCTTAGACTGCTCCACTTCAAACTGGTTGCAAAATATTGGACAAGTTACTTAACTCTTCTCTTATCTTTAGTTTACTCAACAGCAAACATCAAGATGATATTGAACTTGATCTGAGTCTTGTGTCCCCGAAGGTTAAGAAAGCCCCTACCCTTTTGTTTCCTAGACATGGCTAGCCTCAAAGGACCACCATGCTTTCATATTCTAAGACCTACTGCCACCCTGTCTCAATGACTCAGATAAGACCCACCTCTCTCCTTTCTCATGACTCCCCTAAAATTCTCTGATGGTGCCCTTGTTTACCAGCCTCTATGAAACCCCAGACTCCCTTCCTTTTCTTTGAGATGCTCCTCATTAATGAGCATTCTTCCTATTGCAAATAGCCTTAATAAAATCATCTCCTTAATTGCCTAGTCTGCATTCTGTCTTTCACAATATTTTTCCCCTTGTGGAGTTAGTATGAGGATTAAATGGAATAACATGTGAAAGTTGTATTGTGCAGCACCTCTAATGTAATTTATCCCCAGTGGGACTTGAATGATCTCCAATGATTGTTGAAATTGAGGAAGAATATTGGTCCACTCACAGGTCAGAGAAAAATTAGCCAGGAAACAATCACAGTTACTCAGAATTCCAGCCCTACCCCTCATTACCTCTGCTCTCATGAAAAAGAGGAAAGGAAAAATGCCTACCTTGTTTTTGTTATTTCTCTATATGTCCATATATACAGCCATGCATATACGTATCTCCATATATATATACACATATACATATATAGGTGTACATATATATGTATATACCCATGTATATATATTTCCACATATATAAATGCATTATACATATGTATGTGCAATGATGTGAATTAATATGCAAATATAATACACAGTGCCTATTATAATATTAGGAACCATTTTGGTGCCAACTATGTATTGCATGATCAATTATTATTATGCAATAACATTACACCTGTATTATACTGTATAATCAGTATATGCTATATAATAATAATAATGTTATATACATGTGTTATTAATACTGTAATACACATAGTAATTATTGTTATTCCCATTTTAGGGGTGAAGGGACAGTCTTAGAGAAGGTAAAGGATTTGGCCAAGGTTTCACAACCAGTTAGTAACAAAGCTGGAATATAAGCCCAGGTCTAGCTGACCCCAAAACTCAGGAGCTGTTCCTCTACACTGTTGTCTTGCTAAATGTTACTCATTTAACATGTATCTGAACCACCTACTCTGGACTTGTCATAAAGAGAGTATAAAGTGTCATTTATAGAAATGTTGCCCTCAGAAAGCTCCCAACCCACTCTTTAAGGCAAGACTAAGACGCTGGGTGGCATGAGGAAAACATACAAGATAGACTTAGCAAGTGAAGTTGCAAGGGAGAGGTTCACAGAAGAGCAAGATCAATGTGCACGAAGGAAGGTGGCAGTACATTGCTTCATGTGTTGCTCAATAAACAGGCTGGATGAATAAGTGATTTAATTAATATTTAAGAGAAGAGGTTAAATTTATTACACATATATTTTATTAATTGTGCTATTAAAGTTGTCCCATTTTTTCCTCCTCATTATTCCCCTTGTCCCTGCACCCATCATCCCACCAGCACCCCCTCTCCACTTAGTTCACATCTATGGGTCATACATATAAGTTCTTTGGCTTCTCCATTTCCTGTGCTATTCTTAGCCTCTCCCTGTCTATTCTGTATCTATGCTTTTTATTCCCTGTACCTTTCCCCCCTTTCTCCCTCCTCCCCCTCCCCTCTGATCTCCATTTCTGTGATTCTCTTCCTATTCTAGTTGTTTGCTTAGTTTGTTTTTGTTTTTTTTAGGTTGAGTTGTTGATAGTTGCAAGTTTGTTGTTATTTTATTGTTCATAGTTTTTGATCTTCTTTTTCTTAGATAAGTCCCTTTAACATTTCATATAATAAGGGCTTGGTGATGATGAACTCTTTTAACTTGACCTTATCTAGGGAGCACTTTATCTCCCCTTCCATTCTAAATGATAGCTTTGCTGGATAGAGTAATCTCGGATGTAGGTCCTTGTCTTTCATGACTTTGAATACTTCTTGCCTGCCCCTTCTTGCCTGCGAGGTTTCTTTTGAGAAATCAGCTGACAGTCTTATGGGATTTCCTTTTAAGGAAGCTGCTTTTAAGATTCCCTCCTTATTTTTAATCTTGGGTAATGTAATTATGATGTTCCTTGGTGTGTAATTCCTTGGGTCCAACTTCTTTGGGACTCTGAGCTTCCTGGATCTCCTGGAAGTCTATTTCCTTGGCCAGATTGGGGAAGTTCTCCTTTGTTATTTGTTCAAATAAGTTTTCAATTTCTTGCTCTTTCTCTTCTCCTTCTGGCATCCCTAGGATTCAGATGTTGGAATATTTAAAGTTATCGCAGAGGTTCCTAAGCCTCTCCTCATTTTTTTGAATTCTTGTACCTTCATTCTAGTCTGTTTCAATGTTTATTTCTTCCTTCTGCTACCAATCATTGATTTGGGTCCCAGTTTCCTTCCCTTTACTGTTGGTTCCCTGTATATTTTTCTTTATTTCACTTTGCATAGCCTTAACTTTTTCCTCTATTTTGCACCTATAATCAACCATTTCTGTGAGCATCCTGATTAACAGTGTTTTGAATGGTTCATCTGATAGGTTGGCTAACTCTTCATCAGTTAGTTCTTTTTGGAGCTTTGATCTGTTCTTTCATTTGCACCATATTTCTTTGTCTCAGTTTGCCTCTTACATTGAAAGGGGCAGAGCCTTAGGTATTCATCAGTGTGGGACAACCCAGGTCACTGAGTTGTGATGCTGTATGTGGAGGAGGGATTGGAGGGGGAACAATGCCACTTACGTGGCTCTCGGCAGGCTTTCAGTCACTTCTCCCACTACCCACAAGCAAATTGGACCCTTCTAGTGCTGATTCTCAGGTGGGTGGGTTTGTGTACATTCTAGGACCCTGGGGGGCTCTCCAATAAACTCTACTGTGAAGCTGGGAGTTTCTCCCACCACCGCAACCCCCACAGGCTTTTACAGCCAAGGGTTTTGAGGCTTTCTTTTCTTTCATTGAAATCCTGGGTTGCACTGTCCGTCTCACCCCCCAGCTGTTCCTCATGGTATATCTGCATGCAAATGTGGGACCTCCTGGTCCTCCAACTGCAGCCTTGTGGCACATCCTCTCTACCCCCACTGCCCGTCTCTGCCCCTCCTACTGGTCTAGATGAATGTTTCTTCTTTAACCCCTTGGTTTTCAGACTTCTATACAGTTTAGTTTTGTGGCAGTTCTGGTTATTTTTTGTTTTTAAATTTGTTGTTATCCATCTTTAGGTTGTGCAAGGAGGCAAAGTGTATCTACCTATGCCTCCATCTTTGCCAGACGTTAGGAAAAGATTGAATTTAACTTGGTTTTTAATTATGACTCATCATACATATCTGATCATTTCATTGCCATAAAGAGGAGAATGAGGAGAGTCATTCTAACTTCAGTGGACTTCTCCCCTGTCTATTTTCCACCTGCCACCACTCCCAGGAGGATTAGGTCTGCTTTCCTGGAGAAAAGAATCTGGCTGAGAACACCAGTCCTTTTGCAGGTGGCACCATTCCTCCCAGATCCTCATGTGAATGTCTCCTGAGAGCTTTGCCCAATCTGCAGAAGCTCTTTAAGTTATGGAAATTAAGAGGCATGCATATTCCTCAATTCCCTGCATGGCATGATGGCCATTAACCAATTAATGGCTGGGCAGGTGCCAGCCAGTAAAGTAATGATTAGATGGTAATTGCCATATCATTACAAGGTAAATATAGGATCCAACTGTCATCCACCCCAAAGAGGGCAACTGCAAATTCATTTTATTCCTATTAAGCATAATTATTCCTTAGTCTCTGGGAAACTGTGATTTCCAATATAATTATATAGTGTTCTCCAACTCCATCCACCAAGGATGGAGTTCAAAAGCAGACAATGTGGTACAGCCTGAGGAGGTGTGGGGCAGGAGGTTGAAACTCACAGCAGCATCAAGGTTTTGAAGATAAACCAGTAGGGCATATCTAAAGACAAAGTAGTCAACTTAGGGAAAGGAAGAAAGAAGAAAGCTTCATTGAGATGTGATAGAATCCTCTTCTCTCAATGTCTAGAAAACAAGCCCTACAGGTCTTCATTACCCCAAATCTCCCATAGATGGTATCATTCACTCATTCATTTCATCAAAAGCTGATAAGTGAACATTATTTATCAGGTATTATCCAGAGCACTGGAGGTAGGAAGGAAAGCAGATCAGGGAACCTGTTTTTAAGAGGCCAAGTAGTGGTGGGGAACAAGCTGTCTTCACTGCTCATTTTACAGGTAGGGAAACCGAGATTCCCTAGATAGTTACACTTGCTTAGCTTTCTCCAAGAAATAGAATTAACAATCCAAAAAGCCAAAGATCATCTACATGCCAAAAGGTGAAAACTGTGAACTTTTAATGCTTGACAAGAGCTGTGCAGGTGTGACAATTGAGACATAAAGTTGATAAAGAACCATAAGTGCTGCTGGATGAGATGGTGAAAAGCAATCTTACCAGCTATGGAAGAGGTAAAGCTCTGCCTTGGTGCAATCTGGGATATGCAAAGACACCACTTTCCTTGCTAATGTAAAAATGCCATATATCATCTTTAAATAGATTTTTGCCTGTAATAAACATTTACAGCAAAACTATTTCCTATAAATCAAGCAACAAATCCCTGGCCTATCTGAGACACGATTGTGTCTTGGAGTCTCACTATTAAATCAAATATTGTAATTTGCTTCAGAAATGTTTTGCCCAAAGGTTAAAATATACAAATTTGTAGCTCATCAATTTCATGTGTTTGTGGGAAAGTTTGGTTTTATCTTTCTTCCTCAAGACTTCTTTTAATTTGCAACTGGTTGCCCTGTAGATTCTAAGGCACTGGATTGGGAGGGATGGGTTGCTGGTTGAGGTAGAAGAGGAGGCAGGAGATGAAAGGATTCTGATAACCTACTGGTGATATAAAAAATAAGTTTTTAAAAGAATTATAACAACAAAAATATTAAAACGATGTTTTGGCTACATTAATAAACCCATTACAAGGTAGGCATGGAAGTAGCACAAGGAATAGAGAACAAAATGACAGGGCCCTGACTTTATGAAATTTACAGTTGAGCAATTTACAAGAACCTTTACATTTTGTATCACATTTAATCTTTGCAACCTAGAAGAACTACCCCCATTTTATTGATGAAGCTGTGTTAACTGCTCAGCTTTCCACAGCTAGAAATGGATAGAGCTGAGATTTCAACCCAGATCTGTCCGCTTGCAGTGCCCTTTCAACCACCCCACCTCACTCTCCATGCACAAAGAAGCATATGTAGTTCTCAGAACACTGAGAGATCTTCTACCTCAATTCCCAGGTGGTCATGAGAGTGTGACATGTTGTCTCCTGTCTTCCCAGCCTGCAAATAACTACTCTTCAATTGTGTGTTTATTATCTCCATGTCACAGTTACCATAACAGCAAAATTTATACTCAACAATACTATACTCCTATGATTTTCAACTACTAGTAGAATTATTAGTTTTGTTTACTTTAAAGCCATAGCAATAAAATAGGTTCCTAACAATATTTTTGCAGTGTTTATCTTTAAAGTTTACTAGAGATTATAACCATAATAACACAATGCCTGTGAACATACAAATGGCCGTCTTAGGAAAAGGGAGGCTTTGTTTCTATCATGGTTGGGCCCACAGGATGATAGGTGGATGGGAATGTAGACAGTAAATGTTGAAAACCACTGTAACCATGAAAGTCCAGAGGGGTCTAGGCCCTAGATGTTTGGATGATCAAAAAAGTAAAAACCATTTTCTTCTCCCTGTTAGGAGCATTCAAGAAGATGATTGATAAAGAAAAAGGAAGCTGAAGAACAATTAGATGTGCCAGGAATTCTCGCTGCTTCCCATCATGCTGTTTCTATGGGAAGGTAGAAGTTAGCAATGAAGCCACACTCCCTGCTGTTCCTGTATGCCACATTCTAGTTTCTAGTCCAAAGCTCAGGGGCAAATTGGAGGGCAAAGGCAGGTAAAAGAAGAAACAGAGAGTAACCAAAATGGTAGCCCTAACCTGGAACACTCTTTTAGATTAAGGCCACCCAAAATATGAGAACTTTCAGATGTTCTCTCCAAGAATATCAATCTATGGCCTTAAAATTTTGCCTGGAATACTCACCATTTCATTGGGTTAAGACACAACTTCAAAAGGGCCATACCAAATTACAAGTACATTACCATTAACATAAGAAATTCACATGCTGGTAGGGTGAATATATCAATACAGCTGTCTCCAAGAGGAGTACTTTTATGGAAGGAGACTCCAGATGAAGAAAACTTAACAGGGGGCTGGGGAGTGAGATAACCTAGAAAAAGTTTAAAAGTCTGGAGGAAGGAGGCAGGCTCGGCTAAATCACCAAAATGAGGGAGGAAAAATCCTAGACAAAAGGCCAGTGAGAGAAAATAAATGGAGATGAGTTCAAAAAGGTGGCAGAGGGCAGGGAAAAAGGGAAACTTCTCACCCAAGACAGAGGCTCTAATGCAGGAGTGGGAGAGAAAGTGGAGGCAGTGACACTGCAGCGTTGAGCACAGTGGCCACAGTGGGCCTGGACACTTAACTAAAGAGGCTGGAATGGAAAGCAGGGACCATCAATGGCCAAGGCCTCAGGGATACATGAAAAGAAAAAAAGAGTGCTTTAAAAGGAAATTTATCCAGGAGCACAAACAGGCTTGGAGACTGAGTAGCCCAAAGTTCAAGGCATAAAGAGTAAGTCAGCCAGCTTGTTTAATGTGGTCATCTGAGTCACACCAAATTAAGTGACTAAGTTGTAATTATGAAACTTGCCAACCAATACGTACTCTACACCCAGGACTTCCTTACACACAACTGATGGACCTAGCTAAGGATGCATGGATGCCCTCTAGGAGAAGAGGTAAAGTACTGAATGTAAGAAGGCAGAAGTTGCCCCATGCGGATCCTTGGCCTGTTTCAACACCCAAAGGGATACAGAAAGGGGTGCAAAGGAAGAATCTGCTTTCCAACTTCCCGGCCTTCCCCAGCACGCAGACATGTGTGCAGGACATGCACCCACCACCCTTCCAATCACCCACAGGGTATACATATTATCTTTGCCCTCACCCCCATCTCAGCCCTGAAATTATCCAAATCCACTCTTATTTCACCCACAACAGCCAAGCCTGACTGTGCTCATGCACACCATGGGGCTTCAGATGACAGGGAAGAGGCTAGACCTGAAGCCTTCTCTAAGAGTCCCCAGGAGCCAGCTTAGCTGGGCCAGGACTCAACATCACACGTTCTACCTCCTCTGTCCCCAGCATTGGAGGACATAAAGTTTGATCCAGCAGGGACTGACCTTTAAAGAGTCAGAGGACCAGGCTGAGAAGCATTGGATAGGCTGTTTCAAACGAAAGAAGCCAGGCATAAGAAGCAATTTAGTGCCCGCTCTGCTGCTTCCAAAGCAAAGAAGACAACCCTGAGGCAACCTGGGACCAAAGTGGGCATGTCTGAGTACCCACTGAGGTACACATTTCTATCTGCAACTGAATTGATTCTTGCAAGTAATAGCCAACTCTGCAGATCCTTGTAAAAAATAATCTACAGCCAATTATTAACAGCTCTTCCCTTTCCCAACATTCAGTACATTTCTAGGGCTCTCTCCAGATGGTTTGTGTCCCCACCAGGATTGCCCACCCACTTTCTCTGCCTCTTCAAACCCTATCCATTCTTTAAAGCATACCCTAAGTTCCCCACCTTCCCTGAAGCCTTCTCTAAAGGCCCCATCACAGGAGGAACATTCTGCTCTGACCTTAAGAACTCGTGTTGCCTAACTCCATTCAAGACTTTGTCATAGACTCCCCTCCTAAAGGCTGGTTCACTTTTCATGGATTATTATCACAAATGGGGTATAAGCTCCCAGAGTGGACAAAAAGATCCTGTCCTATACCGCTCTGGTATCCTTAGCACCCCCATAAGTAAATGGTCCATAAAAACCTTCTTTATTCATCAGTGTCAATAAGAACAGTGCTCTCTTACAAGTTCTCACAGAGAAAGAAATGAGGTCCTTTCTGCTCCACGAGGTCTTTTCGGCTCTGTGAAGTCAGACAACTTATTTAGCTTCCCTAAGCTTCCATTTCTTCAAGGGCACAATGCAGAGATTGAGCCCTACTTCATGATATTTTTAAATCCAGTAAAATAATGTGTGCTCAGGGTTTAGCACAATAATGGACAAGATGCTCAGGGTTGGCCTGGTCCCACCTACCCCCATGCTTGTTTAGTGTTTTCAATTTAACAAAACCCTTTTCTATACACCACCTTACATGAGCCTTGCAACAACCCCACAATGCATAATCTATTTTTATACCTGTTTTACAGGTGAAGAAACTGAGGTCTGGGAAGTTTATGTAACTAACCCAAGGGGACACAAGTGAGTACTAGAAACAGCCTTCCAATGGGGTCTGTCTGACTTCAGACTTCAGGCTGCCTGGCTGGGACACTGCAAAGAGTTGCCTAGAGTGGTGCCTGTTAGGGTGTAGTCAGGTTAGGTCAGTGAAAGAATGACTACAAAGAGGCAGCCAGAGGCCCAGGGGCAGTGATGGTGCCCCAATCAAGTGGGGAGCATCTTCCTCACACTGACCCACCATCCCATGGCAGTATGGGTACAGGGCCAACAGGACCCAGGTGTGGCCAGCATCCTGCATGGTTTTGCCTCAGTCAGGATGCTGAGGAATACAGGCTTCAGGAAGCTGCCTTGGCAATAGTGATGGAGAAGGCATGAAGCAGTGAGCTCTTCCTGTTACAGCCCTCCTGCTAGGGACTGAGAAACAAGATTCTCCAGGTCTTCCTGACCACCCTCAGAGTTCAAGCCCTCCTTACAGCAACACCATCACAAGACTATAGCAGAGGACAAAGTAAGTGAGAGAAATTAAAGAGAGCCACTGCTTCAATGCCTCCCCACCATTATGTATGTCACCTTCAGATATTCACTGTAAGGCTTCAAGGAGGTTAGAGAGGGTGGGACCATGAAAGGAAACTTTTGTTGGTGGACACGAGCTTGTGTAAAGCACTGTGTTACATCCTTAATGTCCATGATCTCCTTTTAGGAAGGTTAGGAAGTTAGGAAGGTATGAGTATTCCCATCTTACAAATAAAGAAACTGAGACTCAGATCGGTTAGGCAAAAACTAGTGCTTAGCTAAGCCAAACTTTGAGCCAAGGCCTGTTGGATTCAAAAGCTGCAGTTCTGAACTGCATATCCACGTTTTCTGATAGCTGGTTGAGAAGAAGGCTGAGGAAATAGAATAGGGGTTGGGACAGGGCAGGTTCACAGCAGGAGACGGGGCATTGCAAGAGGAAGCGCCAAAGTCAAAACTAAACTGAGAGTCATGATCTAGCCTATCTGCCCCTGACCTCCCCCTCTCACACCCCTTCCCTTGAAATATGATGAGACAGAGAAGGAGGGTGAGAGGTAGGTCACAACAACTTGTACTTATGCCCTGGAACCCACTGGGAGAGGGCAGCTGGGGTGGAATAGGGGTGGGAAGGGGAAGGCCTGTCTCCCCACCTTCCTCACAGCTAAGCAAAGACTGATCCCTCACCCTCTAGCAAACTTGTATTAAAAAGAATCAGGGAAATAATTATGGGATGGAGAGTATTTTTTAAATTGGGTAAGTCCTGGTTACAGCCTTCCTTTTTAGGCTTTAAGTGGTACGTATATTTTTTTCATTAAGACTGCATAATAAAATAATTGCATAATTAGTGAGAAATTTGTTACCTTTCAAGAAAGTATCATTAATCCCTCTGAAGAACACCTCCCCTTCCCCAGCTCCATCTCTATGCAGGCTGAAGAGGGAATAAGGGGAGAGGAAGAGGGCTCTCTACCACTCCTCCAGGTGAGAAATCAAGGTCCCTCCCTACCACCACACTACTTCCAAACTTGCCTGATTGTCCCAGTGAATCACCGATGGCCTGGTGGAAGTCCTTCCGTCCACCCTACCAAGGGCCCTACCAGTGTTTCCCAAGTGTGTGGTTCTCAGGCTCATCAGAAATATGTCCATTCCTATGGTTCAAACCTATATAATCCAAGAAAGGGGTGGAGTTGCAGGCTTCTGCATTTAGAATCACCTAGAGATTATTATTCATATTAAAGTTAATAACCACTGGTCATTTTGTAACCCCAGACTGAGTCAGGGTGTCAGGAAGAAGAGGACTTGACATGAATGGGAAAGAGCCCTGAAAAAGCTGTGTGCCCCCCTCATTCTCTTCATGACATGGTCAGGGAGATTCTCATTTATTACCAAGTCTATCCCTTCTCCTTCTCAGTCATCACTTTTCCCACCTGTATAATGGCAGAATGTGGCAGATATTATGAGGTTCCCCTGTGAGATTCTTTGATTCTATACTCTGTTATCAACTAACTCCTTATCATCTTCTATCTTCTACTGTGATCTTTCATCACTCCCAGGTCCAAGTGGACACGGCCCTATAATTTTTTATGAAAGAAAAGAGAAGGCAAGGTCAGTTAACCCTGGGAAGGACTCTCCTCTTCAGATTTCAAAATTAAAACTCTGGTCTCTTGTCAAACACAAACATTCCTCGGAAGGGTTGCAGTTTAAGCTGTCATCAGCTATTTTATTCTTAACAGCAGGTTTTAATAGGAGGAGATGGTGAAAGAAATAGATGGCTCAGATATGAAATAGGTAAGAGGATGAAGAAATAAGTGACATTGGCAGTCTGGGAGTCCAGAGTCCTGAGTTCCAGTCCTAACCAAGTCTATCCCTGCCACATGCAAATACATGATGACAACGCTGGAATTTACCTGGGCCTGTGAGCCTGAAAACTGTGAAGGTTAGGAAGTCCTCTATGCTTCTTGTTCTAGAAAACAGCTTCCTGTAAAAAATGCCCTTCCCTGTGACTTAAAAAAGACTCACAGATGTCCACCCCTTCCTGTTTCCCTGGGACAAGGCTATTCACAGACCCTTCTTGCCTCATAAATTATAAGCCAATCTGCTTGTTCCCACCAAATGCTTGTTAACCAAACTTTGGTTATGCTTCTCTCCTTCATCTAGGCCCCTGAACTGAAGGCATCCCCATTCTCTCATCTCCTGCCCCATTACATCCTCTTTCACTCATTGCTCTGTGCCTAGTTCTTTCTGGCTTGTTTACTCCTCACTATAAAGTAAAAGCCCTTTGTGCTCAACTCGTGGGCTGCTTGCAGCTCTCGCGGTTGGATCATCCTCCCTATTACACTAACCCTTTCCCGGCCTTGCAATAATCCTTTTAAATAAAATCTCTTCTTACCAAGTCTGGGAAATATTTTTATTTGTTTTTGTTTTTGTTTTGACACTGACCACGGGCAAGCCATTTCATTAGTTTCTACATCTGTCAAGTATAAAAAATATGTCAAAAAGTTGTAAAATCAAAGATATAATACATATGAAATACTTTGTATACTATCAGAAAATATAGTTCTCTAGAGAATGCTCAAGTCCTCCACCTTCAACTGCCCTCTGTGGCTGTACCCCAGGACAAACTTCCACTGCACTCCGTCTCTGCTCAGCCCTTCTTTGCCCTCCACCCCAGATCATCCCAGGCTCCCATCCAAACTTCCCGGGGCAGTTCAGCTCAAATGTCTCAATCCAGAAAGCCACTACTCCCTTCCCCAGGTGCATCCATCCCTCATTCATCACTGTCACATCCCACAGAGGAGTTTTATTTAACAACCAATTTATTGTCAATTTAACTAATCTGGGGTTGGACTATCTCTCTCGAATGCAAACCAAAGATGCCTGGGTTGTAAGTAGACTTATAAACCAGTGTACTGCAAAATATAAAGTCTAATCACAGCAACATCAAGAGAAAGGACAGGAGGGAAGAGAGGTCGGCAGATGGAACAGTGGTAAAATATGCAAGCCCCCGAGGAAAACAACCCTACTGACCATCCCTCCTGACCCCTGCATTCTGTGCTGCTTAGTGGTATTCATTTATTTGTTTCGCCAAGTCCTTAGCTCACCTAGAGCTCTGAAAAAACTTCATAAACAATATATGAGATGCTAACTCAGTTTTGGGTGGGTGCACACAGGTGGTTAAGAGGTGGCTTCCCTCACTTCCCACCACCCTGGCCCCACTTATTGCAATGCTGCAGGTACTTGGGTGAGTCAAGGGCCCCAGTAAGAGAAATGTTGCTCTTTTAAAGGGACAGCTAATCAGTAGTCTATCTAGAAGGCACAGCTTGCTCAGAGGATACATACTGATCGCTGGAGATATGGGATAGAAAAAGAGATTGGTTTACAAGAATTACTGGGCTGGGCTGGAGCTCAGGCACAACCCAGGGTAGGTGGGCTTACCGAGTACCACCAAGCATCCTGGAGGCTTCCTGCATGTCTCTGCCCTCCAGCACTCCCTCTTTCTCCAGGCTGTGTGCAAACCCCAATAATCCCATCCAGGGCTAGTGGCCCCAGATAGGAGAAAGGCATTGGGTTAGGAAATTGGGTTTTAGAAAGAGTGGAGTCACTTACTAGCTGGGTGATTTGGGCTGTCGCCCCACCTCACAGCTTGGTTTCTTTCCCTAAAATCAGGGTGTTGAGCTACAGGATCTCGGACTTCTCACCCAACTCTATCCTCTTAGAGGTGGAACCACAGAGAGGGCAACTAGGCTACTGTGAGACTTCTCTCCCCAGCTTCACACAGATGCCTGCCAACACAGTTTTAAATTACAGAAGGACAGAGCGAGTTCATGTTAAACAAACATCACTTGATTATTAGAGATATATTTGTAGTAGTTGTGCGGCTCCGTGGATACAAACCAGTTCTTTCCAGGGCTGGGCCTCCAGGGAGGACAGTCACCACTGAGCAATTCTCTCGGTCCCCAGGGACAGAAGCGCCCCAGCCCAGATTGATCACTCCCTGATTTCTTCTCTGTGCAAGGCCATAATTCCATGCCTGTATCATGCTCCTGGTGCCTGGGGAAAACCAACTTGCCAACCTGCTGATTCCATTTAAAAGGATGATATATGAGGGGATGATTTTTAGTTGGATAACCAACTCAATCTTAAACCAATTAGATGAGGGTGTGTTTATTGAGAGAGCCGAGGGCATCTCTTTTAGAGCTAAATTCAGGATGCTGGTTGAATGTTAGAGATATGGGTTATAGGTTAGAAAGAGTCCAGGAACAAGAGAAGGGGGAGAGGATCCCCCACACACACCCCAGAGCTGTAACTCTCTAGGGAGAAAGTTTGGGACAGACAGAAGAAAGAAGCAATAAGTCCTCTTTGCTGTCCCCTTCCCCATGCCCCAATATTGCACAGCTAGATTCCTCTAGTGGCCAGGAATATTTAATCGAATACTTTTGTCTGAATCTTGCATCCCTGGCAACCTGAAGATGTTACCATGGCAATCCCTGAGTAATACATCATGATTATTTATGACCTTGCAAACAGGGTGGGGAACCTCCAGGACCCATAGAAACAACAGGAAGGTAGAAACTTCATTTCCCCCTCTCTCTTTTCCTCAGCAGCCCTAGAAGATGGTCAGAAAGGACACACTAGTTTGGTTGGCTAGAAATAGCTCTAAGGTCTTTGATGGAAACCCTCTCCTCCCCATTCCCTTTTTATGTCCCTTACAAACATTTCTGTTCCCCAGTCCTTCCATTCTGGGGTCCCCGTAGTTCTCCCAGGCCACACTCTTCTCCCCATGGAATAAGCCAGGAACGGACAGAGGGGTCAGAAGCATCCAGTCACTTGAGCCCCCAACGCTAGCATAAGCTGGACTAAAATTCTATTCACACCACCGATTACATCTTGACCTCAGACACATGGCTTGGCCTTCCAGAGCCTCTGTTTCTTCAAGTGGCAAGTGAAAATAAAAATAGTTTTTATTTCACAGAGTTATTGTGAGGATTAAATGAAAGAATACATATCAAGCTTTTGGTACAGCACCTGGCACGCGGTGAGTGCTCAATAAATCATAGTTGTTCTATAGCAATCACATTACCAACCACCCTAGCACATCTTTGTTTGTGAATAGAAGTCAGGATTGTAGCAAATGCAGCAAGGGGTAGGAGGACAAAGCTGGATGGTCAAGGTGTTAAGGAGTGAGGGGAGCACAATTTTCTTCTCTTGTCCAGTCCTTTTGAGACAGCAGAACAGCAGGAGCCCCAGGGATCAAATCAAACCTGGAACTCCTCAGTCCAGTTCTTTGGCATACTATCACCCTACACCTAACTAAATGCCCCTTCTCACAAGGTCAGCCCTAATGGGCCCTGTACTGGGTTGAATAGTGTTCTCCCCCAAAATTCATTTCCACTCTGTGAATATGACCTCATTTGGAAATAGGGTCTTTACAGGGTAAGATTAGGTCATACTGGGTTAGAGTAGGCCTGCCCTAATCCATTATGGACACAGACACACATGGGGAGCATGCTGTGTGATGGTAGGGGTGGAGATTGGAGTGGTGCTGTCATAAACTCAGGAACAAGGATTGTAGGCACCCACCAGAAGCTCTGGAGGAAGGCAGGAAACAGGTTCTCCTGCAGAGTCCCTGGATGGAACCAACCCTGCTGAAACCTCAATTTCAGACATCTGGCCTTCAGAACTGAGAAAATCCACGTTTGTTGTTTTAAGCCACCTAGTTTGTGGAATTTGTTGTAGCAGCCCTAGGGAACTACTGCATGCCCTCAGACTCCCACTAATTTACTGGCTCACAGGTGTCCCTTGAGACATAGGGAACAGCTCTGTGTCACATTAATTGACATGACTGATATGACTGGGTGTGCTGGAAAGAGAACAGAACTAGATCCCAGTTTCCCCTCCGCACTCCTAGCTATTCCCCTAAGTGAATTGCTTACCCTCTCTTAGCCATATCTAAGAAATGGGGATGCTGATGCCTGCCCAATTCTGCTCTGCAAGCTTGTTGAGAGGTTTGCGTTTGATCCAGTCTGTGCAATACTTTATAATCTCTAAAGCAGGCTATAGGTGCAGTCAGTGGTGTTTATTTTCATTGTGATGACATGGAAGGAGAACTTGCATTCCCATGTCCCTCATAACTGTAGGTCAGAGCCCCCACCCACCATGAAGAGCAGGTGGAGAAACTTTCCCATCCAAACCAGGCCCCTGGCTCACAGCCTCTGTCCCCCACTGTCCTGTTGGAATTCCTAGCATTGTCTTTCTGCCAATGGCCCCAGGGAACTGTAGCCCAGTGCACAGACCCTTGCTGGTCAGTTGCAATCCCAGCTGGGAACTAGCACCAGTGACGCCACTGGAAGTCTGGCTTACTGGGAGTCTCAGAAGGCAACAAAGGAGAGGAACCCAGGGCAACAGCCTTAAAGGTCTTTTCAAAAGGTCCTTTTCCTCTGTCTCTGTGGACCCAGAGCGGACTCACCCAGAGCCCCAGTGGTCCCTCCTTCATTCATGGATGATCCCAGGCTCTCCTGACCTCAGCCATAGGTTTCTGGGACTTAGCTTGGCTTCTGGGTTACCAGAAGGCATTCTTTTGGCCTGTGCTGGCCTGGCACTTATTTACAATAAATCCCCAGTACTACCTTACTAGCCTGGCACATGTTAGGTATCAGATAGATATATTTTGAGTGAACAAATGACACATAGGAGCTCACTATATTAGATCCGTGATATGAAAAATGGAGTTCAGACTCCATACAGTCAGGATGCAAGAATGACTCTCCTCATTTACATATGTTAATGCATCTGTACCTTCATGATGATTTGAGACTGGAAAGTTTTATATTTTATACTGCTGAAGGAGAGGATAGCGAGGGGGGTGTGTGTGTGTGTGTGTGTGTGTGTGTGTGTGTGTGTGTGCACGTGCGCACGCACACACAGGAGTTAGTCAAGAATATAAAGATTTGGGGAAGGAATTTACTTAACAAGCCCACATTCCTGAAGGTAGTAGTGGTACAACAGTTGTGATGTGTGCATCCATGTGTGTGTGCCCATGTGCATGTGTGTCCTTGTGTGCATTGGGAGAGGATTGGAGAGGAAATCACACTGTTCACTCCATCACTGGCAGTGGTGGTGGTTGGGGACAAAGAAGCATTCTGCAACCCCCTCTGTGGAGGAAAGATATCTGAACAGGCTGCAGAGACATGGAGGCTTGAACAGAAAAGATAAGGAGGGTCTGGAAGATCTAGACCAGTGGTCCCCTCTGCAATCCTCAGACCCCTGCAGCTTCCCATGGGTAGTAATAAAGCTCAGAAGTTATTTTTAGTGTTTCTGTATGCCTAGCAGAAACAACACACTTAACCAAAGATAAGGCTGCACAGGCTGCTAACTGAGACATCATTTCTTTGCTTTTGGCTGGAATTATATCAACTCTGTGTGATAACACTGCTAATCTCATGCTGATCTGAACCCCTGATTGGCAGCCATACATAGCATTGATTAATAAAAAGTAGGAAAACAAATTATTACTCAATAAATTCTGTTTGGTAGACAAAAATCTTTTCGAATGTGGTGCAGGGTGCAGAGGGAGGGAGAGGTTATGTAACTATTAAGAACACAGGCTGTGGAGACACACACAGATTCAAATCCTGGATCAATCATCTATTAATAGTAAGTTACATAAGTCTCAACTCTCTAAACCTCAGTTTCTTTATCTACAAAACGGGGGTAATAATAATATCCACCTCATAGGGTTATTATGAGGATTAAAATACAAAGAACACACTAGATCATTGTCTGGAACTTAGGAAGCATGCATTAAGTTTCAGCTCTTGTCACCATTACTCTTACTGCTCTTACTATTGGTGAGGGGTGAAAAGGTTGGGAGCCACTAGACTAGGTCATTTTTGAGGTTTAACATGCACCTGTCATCACTGCTCTTACAATGAGAAAAAAGAGGTAATTGACCCTCCACCCACAGAGCAGAACTCACTCAAGTTGTAGGAAGTCTCTGGGGGGTTGAAAAATTAGAACAAGAAGATGGGCACTCAGCTGACATTTTCCCCACTGATAGGAAACCAGAAATTGGGAGGGATGGATTTCAGGCCAGGTGACTGGATATTAGACTTCGTATAGTTTTCTACTGATGCATATAGCAAACTGCCAAAAATTTTGTGGCTTAAAACAATACCCATTTTTTAATCTCATAGTCTGTAGGTCAGAAATCTAAGCAGGCTCAATTGAGGTCTTTAGTCAGGGTCTTCGTATACCAAACTAAAAGTGTTGGCTAGCCTGGTCCCTTCTAAGGGCTCTGGGGAAGATTTTACTTCCAAGATCCTTCAGGATGTTGACAAAATTCAGTTCCTGTGACTAAGACTCAGGTCCCAACAAGCTTGCTGACTGTTAGCCAGGAACTATTCTTCACTCCTACAGGCTTCCCCATTCCTCCTCGCTCCTCCTCCCTAGGGCCCCTCAATCTTCAAACAGCATGATTCATTCAGTTCCTATCATGTTTTCTCTGACTTTCCCCTCTGCCACCAACCAGAGAAAACTCTGCTTCTAAAAGGCTTGTTTGACTACATTAGGCCCACCCCATTAATCTCCCTATATTCTTTTTTAATTTACTTTTTTTATTGTTCAAATATATTTGGCTCCATTTTCCTGCCATCACTTTCCCTTGCTCCATCCACCCCCACCTCCCACCCTCAATCCTTACCCACTTTGGCTTTTTCCATAGGTCCTTTATACATATTTCTTTATTTGACCCTTCCCTTTCCTTTCCCTGTTACCCCTATCCCATATTCCCTCTCATTACTGTTGGTTTGTTTTTTCTTTCAATGTTGCTGGTTATATTTTCCTTGCTTGTTTGTTTCCTTGGTTAGGTTCCACTTATAGGTGAGATCATATGGTTTTTGTCTTTCACCTGTGGCTTATTTCACTTAGCATAATGCTCTCTAGTTCCATCCATGTGGTCACAAAGGGTGGTAGCTCTTTCTTTCTTTCTGCTGCATAGTATTCTATTGTGTAAGTGTACCACAGTTTCATGATTCACTCATTTACTGATGGGCATTTAGGTTGCTTCCAGCACTTGGCAATTGTAAATTGTGCTGCTATGAACGTTGGGGTGCATAGGTTCTTTTGAATTGGTGTTTTGGGATTCTTAGGGTACAATCCCAGCAGTGGAATCACTGGGTCAAAAGGCAGTTCTGTTTTTAGCTTTTTGAGGCAATTCCACACTGTTTTCCACAGTGGCTGCACCAGTCTGCATTCCCACCAACAGGGTACTAGGGTTCCCTTTTCTCCACAATCTCGCCAGCACCTGTTATTTGTTGATTTATTTATGATGGCCATTCTGACCGGTGTGAAGTGGTATCTCATTGTGGTTTTAACTTGCATCTCTCTGATGGCTAGTGATGCTGAGCATCCTTTCATATGTCTCTGAGCCCTGTGTATGTCCTCCTTATAGAAGTGTCTGTTCAGGTCCTTTGCCCATTTTTTAATTGGATTGTTTGTCTTCTTGGAGTAGAGTCGAGTGAGTTCTTCATATATTTTGGAGATCAAACCCCTGTCTGAGGTATCATTGGCAAATATATTCTCCAATTCGGTTGGTTCTCTTTTCATTTTGCTGATGTTTTCTTTAGCAGTGCAGAAGCTTCTTATTTTGATGAAGTCCCACTTGTTTATTCTTTCCTTTATGTCTCTTGTTCTGGGGGAGATATCGGTGAAAATATTGCCATGTGGAATATCTGAGTTTCCTACCTATGTTCTCCTCTAGAACTTTTATGGTGTCAAAATAAGTCTTTTATCCACCTGGAGTTTATTTTTGTGTATGGTGTAAGTTGGTGGTGGAATTTCAATTTTTGGGATGTAGCTGTCTAGCTCTCCCAACACCATTTGTTGAAGAGGCTATTTTTACTCCATTTTATGCTTCTGCACACTTTGTCAAATATTAATTTCCCATAGAGACATGAGTTTATTTCTGGGCTCTCTATTCTCTTCCATTGATCGATGAGTCTGTTCTTATGCCAGTACCAGACTGTTTTGATTACAGTGCCCTTGTAGTGTAGTATGATGTGAGGTATTGTGATCCTTCCTACTGTGTTCTTCTCTCTCAAAATTGCTGAGGCTATTTGGGGTCCTTTGTAGTTCCATACACATTTTTGAAATGTGTGTTCTAAGTCTATGAACTACGTCATTGGTATTTTAATAGGGATTGCCTTGAATCTATAAATTGCTTCGGGTGGTATGGACATTTTAATGATGTCAGTCCTTCCAAACCATGACCATGGTATATGCTTCCATTTATTTGTGTCATCCTTGATTTCTTTCTTCAATGTTGTGTAGTTTTCTGTGTACAGGTCTTTTACCTCCTTGGTTAAGTTTATTCCTAGGTACTTTATTTTTCTTGTTGCTATAGCAAAGGGGATTTTCTTCCTGATTTCTGCTTCTGATATTTCATTTTTAGTGTACAAAAATGTCTTCAATTTCTGAATAATGACTTTGTATCCTGCTGTTTAGACAAAATCACTTCTTAGGTTGAGTAGTTTTTTTTCGGGAGTCTATGGAGTTTTCTATGTACACTATCATGTCATCTGCAAACAATGATAGTTTTACTTCCTCCTTTACAATTTGGATGCCTTTTATTTCTTTTTCTTGTTTGATTGCTGTGGCTAGGACTTCCAATTCTATGTTGAATAGAATGGTGATAGTGGACATCCTTGTCTTGTTACCGATCTTAGTGGGAAAGCTTTTAGTGTTTGCCCATTGAGTATGAGGTTGGCTGTAGGTTTTTCATATATGGCTTTTATTATGTTGAGGTAAGCTCCATTTGCTCCCACTTTGCTGAGTGTTTTTGTCATAAATGGATGCTGTACCTTATCAAATGTTTTTTTCTGCATCTATTGATACGATCATGTGATTTTTGTCTTTCCTTTTGTTTATGTGATGTATTACATTTATTGATTTGCAAATATTGAACCATCATTGCATACCTTGGATGAATCCCACTTGATCATGGAGGATGACCTTTTTAATGTATTGCTGGATGGGATTTGCCAATAGTTTGTTGAGGATTTTAGCGTCTATGTTCATCAGCGATATTGGCCTGTAGTTTTCTTTCTTGGTTGTGTCTTTATCTGGTTTGGGGATTAGGATGATACTGGCCTCATAAAAAGAGTTTGGGAGTCTTCCCTCTTCTTGGATGTTTTGGAATAGTCTGAGAAGGACAGGGGTTAGCTCTTCCTTAAATGTTTTGTAAAATTCTCCTGTGAAACTATGCGGTCTAGGACTTTTGTGTGCTGGGAGATTTTTGATTACTGCTTCAATTTCGCCAGCTGTGTCTGTTCAGGCTTTCTGCTGCTTCTTCAGTGAATGTTGGAAGGTTATATTTTTCTAGAAATTTGTCCATTTCATCGAGGTTTTCAAATTTCTTGGCATATAATTGTTCATAGTAATTTCTTACAATCCTTTGTATTTCTGTGGCATCAGTTGTTATTTATCCTCTTTCATTTCTGATATTATATATTTGGGTCCTCTCCCTTTCTTTCTTCATGAGTCTACTTAGAGGCTTCGATTTTGTTTATCTTTTCAAAGCCCAGCTCCTGGATTTGTTGACCCTTTGAATTGTTCTTTTAGTCTCTATGTCATTCAATTCTGCTCTGATCTTGATTATTTCCTTCCTTCTACTCGCTTTGGGCTTTGTTTGTTGTTGTTTCTCCAGCTCTTGAAGCTGGAGGGATAGGTCGTTTATTTTAAATGTTTTTATCTTTTTTAGGTAGGCCTGTGTTGTTATGAACTTCCTTCACAGGAATGCCTTCATTGGGTAGCTTAGGCTTTGGACTGTTGTGTGTTCATTTTCACTTGTTTCCAGAAACTTTTGGTTTCTTCTTTTAATTCATTATTGACCCATTACTTGTTTAATAGCATGCTATTCAGTTCCAGTGATTTTGAATGTTTTTGAGTTTTTTCCTTGAGGTTGGTTTCTAGTTTTGAGGCCTCGTGGCCAAGAAAATGCTTATTATGTATTCAATTTTCTTAAATTTGTTGAGGCTTGTTTGTGTCTTACCATGTGGTCTATTTTTGGAAATGTTCCATGTGCATTTGAAAAGAATGTGTTTTTTGCCCTTTTGTGATGAAAGGTTCTACATAGCCAGTTAGGTACATTCAGTCTAATGCGTCATTCAGTTCCACAATATCCTTGTTGATATTTTGTTTGGAAGATCTATCCATTGTTGACAGTGGGGTGTTAAATGCCCCTACTATCAGTGTGTTGCTGTCTGTATCTTTCTTGAAGCCCTCCAAGACCTTCCTTATGTATTTGGGTTCTCCTATGTTGAGTCAATATAGATTTACATTGTTCATGTCTTCTTGATAGATTCTTCCTCTGAGTATTATGAAGTGTCCGTCTGGGCCTTTTTTTATGGGCTTTGTTTTGAAATCTATTTTGTCTGATATAAGTATTGCTACCCCGGCTTCTATTTTTCCTGTCCATTTGCTTGGAATATATTTTCCCATCCCTTTACTTTCAGTCTGTGTAGGTCCTTTGTTCTGGGGTGGGTCCCTTGTAGGCAACATGTGAGCGGGTCATGTTATCTAATCCATTCAGCTACCTTATGCCTTTTGATTGGACCATTTACTCCATTTACATTTAAAGTTATTATTGATAGGTACTTACTCATTTTTTCCCTTTGTACCCATGATCCTCTCTCTCTCACTCTTTTTCTTCATGTTCTTAAAACAGTCCCTTTAGTATATCTTGCAATGCTGGTTTGGTGGAGGTGCATTCTTTTAACCTTCTTTTGTCTGGGAAACTCCTTATTTCACCATCCATTTTAATCGACAGCCTTTCTGGGTAGAGTAGTCTTGGCTGCAGGCCCTTGATTTTCATAACTTGGAATATTTCTTGCTCTTCCCTTCTGCCTTGTAGTGTTTCTGTTGAGGAGTCAGTTGCTAGCTGTACGGGGGCTCCTTTGTATGTTACTACCTGTTTCTCCCTTGCTTCCTTTAGGATTCTCTGTTTTTTTCTTTGATATTTGCCATTTTAATGATGATGTGCCTTGGAGTGGGCCTCATTGGGTCCCGCTTGAATAGGACCCTCTGTGCTTCCTGGACTCGTGTGACGTTTTCTCTCTTCCAATTAGGGATGTTTTCCATCATTACTTTTTCAAACAGGTTCTCTATGCCTTGCTCCTCTTCTTCTTCTGGTATTCCTAGTAAATAGATATTATTACATTTCAAGTTGTCTTGAAGTTCCCTAAATGCCTCTTCATTCTTTTAGGGTCTTTTTTCATTTTCTTGTTCTTTCTGGGAGCTTTTTTCTACCTTGTCCTCCAGCTCACTGATTTGATCCTCTGCTTCATCTAGCTTGCTTTTGATTCCTTCTACTGTGTTCTTCAGTTCAGAAATTGTCATGTTCACCTCCTCTTGCCTCTTATTGATAGTTTCTATGTCCTTTTTCATGCTGATATAGTTTGCAGTAAGGTCCTCGTAGTTTCCTTGCAGTCTTTTGTAATTCTCTCTGAGCTCACTGAACTCATTGAGCTTCCTTAGGACCATTGCTTTGAACACAATATCTGATAATTTACTTGCCTCTCTTTCATTCAGTTCTCTTTGTGGGGATTTCTCCTTTCTCTTCAATTATGGGGTGTGTTTTTTCTTCCCATTATTTGGTTGACTGTCTGGAAATAATTGGGTTTTGATTGTTGTTGTGTCATTCTTTGGTGGGTCCTACCCTCCAGCTGGTTTACTGAGGTTCTCTCTGCCCACCACATCTTATGCGTTTTTGTGCAGGTGCTGCCAGAGCAAAACCACAAAGCCCAAGAAACAAACCCACACCCTCAAAAATAATTTCCCCCCTGCAACTCCATTATCAACAGTCAATGAACCAGTGTTAATAAGACTATAAAGAGATTAAGACTATTATAAGAAAGAAGACAAATAAACTATTAGTATAAAATCTAATAACCTAATATGCACAAACTTGATGGACCCAAAATAAACATTAAAAAGCTATGTAGTAAAGAAAATATTGCAAATCATGGAGGAGACCACAGTGGATTTTGTCTTGATAGCCTCTAGTATTTTCCAGTTTTTTCTTTCTGGATCTGCTTCTGATGATGTCAGATGTTGACCCCGTCTCACCTTAGGCAGTCTGTTCAAGACTTCTAGGAATCCACTGTCTGTGGCTGTTTCATTGAGTTGTTAGTCTAGTCAGTCTGTGCTCAGCAGCCAGGCTTAAGCCCCACAGGGCCAGAGCTGGGCTCCTCCTGGGGGTGAGTCGATGGTGTTCTCCCATGCTGCTGCCATTCTGGGGAGTGGTCTGCCTGAGCAAGGTGGCTGATGCCACATGGGGAAGGAGTCAGCACCGAGATCCCACCTTCTATTCTCTCAGTTCTTTCCCCAAAACCTCCTTCCCCAGTCTCTCCTCCAGCTTGTCTAGCCCACTCTGCCCCCACCTTTGCTGGAGACCAGGATAAGTGGCTGCAAATAAAAATATATGTGTTGGCCCTTTAAACAGCTCTTTGCATCTCCAGCCGCCCATCTCTGGCAGAGAGCAATCCTTCTGCTTTTTGCAGCTGGCTGTTATCTGTGTACTTTTTGGGCTCTGGTGCTGTAGGCTGGAGATCCCCATTTATGGTTTAGATCCTACTCTTCTCAAGGGGATCCAACTGGCCATTTAAATATCCCTCTGGGGCTGCCACCCATGGGAGCCCAGCCAGCCTTCTCAAGTCTCCACCACACTCCTTGCCAGTCAGGTTGTGCTAAAGCTGATTCTTCTGTCTGTCCAAGGTTATTAGGCTCCTCTCTTGCTATTTTTCAGTTGTTCGTTCCAGGTGATTTCTCTGCAATGTATTTGTAATTCCAGATTGGTCCTGGGAGAAGGTCATTGTGACTTCCATTCACTCCTCGGCCACCTTGCCAACCTCTAATGTCCCTACCTTAAGGTCAGTGGTGTTGTAACATAATCACAGGAGAGATATCATATTCACTGGTGGGTATGGGGTCATTGGGGTTCATTCTTAGGACAGCTCCTACTCCACACAGGACATTAGAGGAGAGGGCAGATGGTTTATGATAAGGCAGTGAGGGCTCTGTCTCTTTGCCCCTTGGAGGATTGTGTATTTCTTTCAATTCAAGGGTCATAGTCATCATGAAGGGATGTCCCTTTTGGAGGCTCAATGTTTTAGGGAGTTGGACTGATTTGCTGGTGTCACCCAGAATTGCATACTCATTTGCATACTGACCTCACTCCCTTCCCTTCATTTCCCCACACCCCACATCCAGCTTAGGCCAAGCCAGTGTTGCCAGCTCACCTCTGGTCTAGAGGAAAAAGGCCTTTTGTGACGTAGTGGTCTTCTTCCTCTCCTGTGCTGGCTTCTGTTCAAAACCTCATGTCTTCTGTGGTCATGTTTCCAGCTCTGTCTTAGGTGCATCTCTCCTGTTCCTCATCCCACGGAGTAAAACTCACAATAACTGTTAGAAAATCCAAGACTGGAATCTTGCCAGCTGTTACTGTTCTAGGGCCTTTGTTCCCATGTACAGTCCCCATCTCACCTGCATCCTGTTTGCCCAGCCACATCCTACACACCCCCAACAAGCCCCTTCAGGTCAGTCTTCCACCTGGGAGCCTCTGAATCACATTCTAACTCCCCACCCTACCCAACCCCAGGGTGGGTATTTTCTTTGTTGTCAGCATCACACTGCACAGCTCTCAGTCACCTTCTGAGAATCTGTTCTGCAGGTCCTCCTGGAACCTGGCAATGACCCACTCTGCCACACATCACATAAGTCACCTGACACTCTGGCCTTGGCTTCCACATCTATAATATGAGGACAGGGACAAGGCTAGATCAGCAGTCCCCAATTCTGGCTATGTATCAAAATCACCAGAGGAATTGGTACAATACAGATTTCTGGTCCTGCTCTCAGAGAAGTAATTTAAAGCTCTGGGGTGGGGCCTAGGCTCCATATTATGAGGGAGCCCCACAGGCAATTCTGGTGGCCAGCTGGCTCAGGATTCCTGGCCCTTCCAGATTTAATTTCCTATCCTTCTGAGAACCTCCAGGCCACAGATGAGCCAAACAACTGACAGCCCTCTCTAGGAGGCCCTTCAGTGGAACATGAACAGCTCTTGAGGAAGAGGCAGGGGCATCCTGCCACCGAATTCTCTAGATCACTTTAAGTCATTTCCAATGTCTGTTTTGTCTGGGAAAAAACTAATGGTATCCCCTTTGTTCTTGGGTCCTCACTGTCATGTAACCTAGATGGAGAGAAGCAGGGGCCATTCCACTGGTGCCAGCCGCCAGGACCGTACCTGTTCCCATTCCTGGGGCTGCTTGGAAGCAGCTTCCAGCCAATGTGATCTGAGCAGCCAATTATCTCCTCTGCCTGGTTGTTATGGAGAGATCCGACACACAGGCAATCAAACCCCTTAGCTCACCTGCGGGAGGAAGCGAGCAACCGACAAGTGTAATAGTGGAGAGAGAACAGATATTCCTTGTCACTCTGCTCACATTATCCCCCATAATGAGCACTGCCTGACACTGCTCACAGGGTGCACATGGCTCACACTGGCATAGCACTCACTCTCTGAGATGACGGGAGCCCAGAGGAGGCTCCAGGGCTGCCCCAGCCTCCCTTCCCATCCCAATCACTCCTGCCCCAACCCCAGTCCCCTGAACAGGCAGGAAACCAAACCATCCACAAGGCAGGAGGCTTAGCTCAGCTCACTATGTAAATGGACAGTGTCACAAGAGCCTTATGTCTTCTTTTTGTACACTTAGAGACTGAGGCACCTCAGCCAGTCAGATAGCAACTGTAAAGAACCTGGTTTGACCCCTGTGTATAAGGCACTTCGGTAGAGAGTGTGTGTGTGTGTGTGTGTGTGTGTGTGTGTGTGTGTGTGTGAGAGAGAGAGAGAGAGAGAGAGAGAGAGGGAGGGAAGAAGGGAGAGAGAGAGAGAGAGAGAGAGAGACTCTAGAACTTTGTTCTTGGTGAACTAACACAGTGAGATAAACCCAGCAGTCATGTAGCACCTGATGAAAGTACGCAGTATTTTAGAAGCACATCTTGAAGGGCCAAACTATCAGAGAGGACCAAGATCTGGGTGGAGGCTGCAGGGAGGAGGTGAGAATAACAATTGGCTCTGGAAAAGAGACAAGGTAGCAGGGAGGACCAGCCTGAGACACTAATGTCATCTCTCTTTAATGAACTCCTGCCCTGTTCAGGAGAGGCAAGGGGAGCAAGCTGGACTGGGAATCGGGTCTGAGGTCTTGGACATCTAGAGGTTTCCTAGAAGGTGGGTGGGGTCAGGAGATGTGGGTTCCAGGCCAGCATGGCGTGGCCCTGGGTGAGCCTTCTCCTCGGCTCCTGTCAGGAGGCAGCTTCGTCTGCCAAGGTGCTGAGTTGCAGCGCAGCCAGGCAAGGAATAAAAGAAGGAGAGGCAGGAGAATGTTCCCTCTTGCATTCATACAATGTTGATTTGCCCAGTGGCTTCTACAGAGATTTATGTCCCCTAGAAGAGAAACTCTCCCCCCATTTCCCACAAAGGAATCCCCAAGAGACCTCCCCAGGAGCCTGCAGATGACAAAATAAAACTATCAAATTTTTAATTTTCTTTTTCCTCCCTGGGGATCTGTTCTATTCCTCCCATCCTTTCTGTTGCCACATGCAGCCAGAGAGAGGCTGATGTCTGAGAGAAAGCTCTGGGAAGCCCATGGCCTGGGAAGGGTCAGGGACATGGGGAAGATGCAGGAGACTATACCCTCAGAGCTTCAGCTGGAGATCTGTCCGTGCCCACCTCCCCACTGGTGCATCTCCTTCCACAGCAAATAAATGGGTTCCTCAGGCCAGGCTGGGCTGACAGAGGCCAAGACCAAGTGGACCAGGCCTGTCCAGCTGAACCAGCTGCAAGATGCAGGAAGGGCTGAGAGAGGGAGAGAAATAGCCTGGAAAGGGCAAGAAGCAGGGGCCTGGGAGAAATCTCAGTGGTTTCTGAACATTAAATGAGTTGGTGTTTAAATGAGGTGCAAATGACATGCAAATGAGCCTCTGATACTTTTGAAAAAAGGCACCAGCAAGTTGCTTAAGAGAATAGCAGTTAATCTCTCAGCCACCAGAGACACAGAGAGTGACCTCTCCTTGGGGACTCATCACCACATTTAGTAGCTAGCTGCCTGAGCTACCCAAAGTTGGGTCCTGCCCACTAGGGCCACCCCAGCACCACCTGCGATGTGCTGGATGCTCCCCACAGAGCATCTATCTGCCTGTGACTTCTCTTTCTTTGTTCTCACCAGGAGCCCTAAGCCGAATGGGTGAGAGGCAAAGGAGCACTCCCCACCTAGAATTCACAGAGCCGTAGAAGTGAAGGTAGGAACCCAGATATCATTGTTTCTCGTTTTACACGTAACAAAACCTGACTAAGGCCACAAAGCAGTATTATGACAGAGCTGAACCTAGACCTCAAGGCTCTGAGACCTATGTGTCTTCCTACTTCAGTTCACCATCCCACCCTGGTTTCCCTTGCTTCTGTTTCCTGTGAGCACAATTTGCCTTCTGAGGCCTGCGAAGTAGGAAGCTGCTCATTAGGAAAGGGGCCAGACAGCATCAAAGAGGAGCATCACCTGTGTCTTGTATCTGGCACTTTGGCCCAATTCTCATGCAACTCGAGAGCCCAGAAGAAGTGGGTCAACATGGGTGCTTTTCCAACTGACTCACACAGTTTAAAGTTTCTCAGACCTCTGTGGACCCCCACCAGCAATGCCTCCTGCTTTCCCCATCCTCTCCCAATCCAGATGCTGCACAAACATTCCTGGAACCAGGCCTCTATCCCCACCTCGGGGACCACACGGGTCTGCAGCTGGGGTCTGGGAATGCCAGAAGGAAGACAAAAAGTGGTCAGATGGCAGAAAACAGTGAGAAGGGCAGAGACAAGAGTCACTTGGGCATTGAGTCAGCCTTTCCCAGAACTTTTAGGGGCTTGAGATACAAGAAAGGCCCTCCAGAAGGCAAAGGGGAGCTGGCAGAGCCCTCTCAGAAGACAGGCAGTAAGGGAGAAGGAAAGGCAGATAGGGCATGGGTGAGGATGAAAGCGTTAATAAGCATAATTCCCTTAGACAAGTACCCACTATACAGTAAGTGCTCTGTGAGTTTTTACAGGTAAAATGGTAGGCTCAGATATAATCTCCTCCAGCTTGAAAAATCTGAAATGATACGCAATCCTAGCCATTGTCTCCCCTCCTGGTGGCGCGGGGTGGCCTGTGTATCACAGGGGCGGGCAGTGAGAGTCTGCAGACAGCTTGTGAACTAAGCTGGAAGAGTCAGGGCGGGAACTGACTTAGGGACCCAGAAATCTACAATCTAACCCAGGCCTAGGCCTAATTATCCCCATTTCTACAACTATATATTTGGGGAACTTAAAAATCAGACAGCTTCTCCTCTCAACTGGCTTAGGCGCTGTCCTTTGGGAGATAGCTTCTCGGGGCCATTGCAACCATGAGATCTGATGGCCCCTCCCTGCAGCCTTCCCCTCCAAGACCCAAACTGCAGCTTCAAGAATTCAAGGCGTATTCAGTTCACTTCCAGGCCTCCTCTTCCCCACCACCAGCCCTCTGTTCCTGGGAGCTAGGCAGCAGCTGCAGTCACTGTCAGAAATTCCTATCTAGCCCTGGCTTAACATTTCAACAACGCAAGACCCGAAGATAAAAGTTGTCACTGAAGAAAGTTCATGACCCCCTCCCTCTCCTTTCTGGAGGTTGACAGGCATCCATGTGGCACTGAGATGGCTCTCTCTCTCACTGCTACTGCAGCTCCTGCTTTTGGGGGAACCTTCACAATTGATGATTACAAAGAAGCAGTTTATCACCTGCGCTTTTATGATTGCAGCAACTAAGGGGAAATGATGTCCTTTCAGATAAGCATTTGAAGAAGGGGGAGAAAGATTTTCAAAGCCTCCTTTGTTCTCCTGAAGAGCCCTGCCACAGAGTTCTGGCAGGCAGCCCAGGAGAAAGGAGAATTTTAAAAACACTATCTGAGTTGGCTTCCAAGCTGCTATACCATCCTGTCATCAATTAGGGATGTTCCTTAACAAGGAGCATGGGCTATTGTCTCATCCAGCCTGCTCTCCCTAATTGGACATGGATTAGTGATGAATTGTCCGGAAAAGGGCTTCATGCTGCACAGGTCATTGCCTTGGCCTGCTGACACCCAAGGTCAGCTCTGGCTGGACTGGTGTGAGCCTCTGGGGTGTATTGCTGGGGGGAAGATAAGAGAAGAACATTGCTGAGGCCCCTCAGTGTCAGTGGAGAGCATGGACCCAGAACTCAGGGAAGGGCAGGCTGCCAGTCCATGCTGGGAATTGAATTTGGGTAGCAAGGGAGAAGTTGGAAGGTCAATTCTGAGCCCCCTGCCAGCCTCAGTTCTGTCCAGCAGCTGCCTAACATCCTTCTACTGTAGACCCAGCCACTGCCCACAGCTTCCGAATGTGAGTTTCATGGAGGTGCAGAGAACTTTCAGGGCTTCAGTCCACAAAGGGTGGGTCTGAATTAGGTTAAGCTGTTGCAGACACAACAAATATGCACTCTCAAGAAGCCAGTATATCCTGAGCCACAGCCTCATCACTGTCAACTATCAGGAAATGACCATCGTCCTTAGCAACGTAAAATTCTGATCCTTCCGGTTCGCACTGCAGAGGACTCCTTGGGTGAAATGGGAGCTGGCTCTCATGGTGCCCTAGATCACTCTACCTTTGGGGATGACAAAGGTCTGGGGGGATTCAGGGTGTTCCCCACTTACCTTGCAATCTCAAGTGTGGTAGGAACATTTTCTTTATAACTGAGATGAAGCTGAAATAGTTCAATGAAAATTTACCAGAAGCTCAGGAGAAACAATATGGAGGAAACACAAGATAATACAAAACAGACCATCTGGTTCAAGACTTACAGTTGACTCATGTTCTCAAAAGACCTCACTCAGTTGCTCCTTGCTGGGGTGAACTCTGCTTGACCCCTTACTGGAGGCCACTGCTCCACAGCTTATCCAGGACCGTGAAGGTCCATATCCAAGTAAGGGAAATGGGATTTACTCTCCAACCAACCCAACATCTGCCTTTTGATTTCTAGGTTCTTGGTTCAGAGCTCACCTCTTGACTAGATAATTAAGGCAGTGAATATCCAGCAAATATCTCCACATCTACCCACCTGACCTTGCAAGCCTCAGTGTCATGAGCATATAAAAATGCAGCCCCCTAACCTCACACGTGGGCAAGAAACATACATTCAAAAGTAAAAGTCTATTTTCCTAGACTAAACGGGCCTAGCCCACTTGAAGGCTTGGTTTTTAGCCTCAGTTTCCTGCTAATCACTCCAGTTCTTCATGGTAATAAAGCCATACCCTGCTTGGCTAGAGCCCTAATGCATTCCTGCCGAGCTCTTGCCAACCCCCTGCCCTGTGAAGAGGTCTGGATGCAATTCCTTAGAACTCCTATTTGCCATCTGGGTCCCTACGCTGATGAGACGGACCATCCATATCCAGAATGAAAACACCTACCCGACTTCCTGCACCAACAACTCCTGAGCCCACCCTACTGCTGCACCTACCCCAGTTCATTATAGCTATTGACACCAACCCAGAGTAAAGCCTAAAGTCATCCTAAGTCTTCTTAGTGGCCCTCCTCAGGCACCAGCCACATTGCTGAGTAAGACACTGATTGTGAGGTAATGAGATGGAGGGCTCATCATCCTCTAGGATCCTCCTCATGAAGAACATCCTATGGATTTCTACAAAAGAAGGCGAGTCCCCCAAAAGATCTGGAAGTGAACAGAAATGTTCTACATGAGGCAAGAATTTGCTTGATACCCTGAGAAGGAAGAGAAAAAAGAAATGAGAGCAAGAAAGCTGACAAGACAGCCAAAGGTTGTGTCTCACCAAGCAAACTGAAACCTCTCTTCAGTTTCCAACTCCCCTAATTTTCAACAAGTCTACAAAAACTCAGCAAATGCTAGAAGTGATTAGATGGTATATGTAACCAGTGAAGAAGAAGGCACACAGGCCTGGGAGTGGAGCCACAGGGGCATGAAAAATATCAATGAAGGAGCTGAGGTTCCAGTCAAGTTTAATAGATCCCTAAGGATTAAGAGGCTTCAGTTCATATCTTAGAGCATTGTTATTGTAGCCTCCATTTTATTGAGCACCTAGTATATGGCAAATTTTACATCATTTGTTTCTTGTCCTCCTATAACCCTGTGAGGTAGGTATTATACCCATCTAGTGAAGTGTAAACTGAGGTTCAGAGTAGTTAAGCAACTTCGTCAAGATCACACAACTATTTGGTCAGCACTGGTATGTGGGCCAGCTTAGTCCAAAATTCATGTTCTTTCTACCGTGATGTGTTGGACTACAGAAGTCTCCTGGTTCCCTTGTCTTCATTTTCCTCTGATCCACTCCTGGCAGCCCAACATGGGTCTGTGGTGATATCAACTGAGTTAGACCACAATCAACCAATCACTCAACAAACATTTCTCAAAATCTTACCATTTGCAGGAGTTGTGCAAGAGATTGAGGAATCATCATAAGTACAACACAAACAATGACCAGGTGCTGGATGCCATAACAGACAAGTATTTGTGGAGTTATGGAACAACACAAAGGGGACCCCGGGGTCTACCATCAGGCAAGTAGCTGGGTACGGGGCACTAGAAGTGCTTGGGGGTTCTTTGACCAAAACAGGCCAAAGTCTCCTGATAACAAACAGCTGAGCCTAGAGGCCTCTCTACAAGATATGGCTTTTTTCTTCTTCTTCTTCTTCTTTTTTTTTTTCATTTTACCCCTCTGTCAGTCAGGAAATAACAGAGTTTAGATTCCTTCACAGGCCCAACCTTACCTTGAAAGGAAGAAGAAACTAAGCTGAATTTTCTGAGTATCTTCTATGTACCAGGCACCCCTTCCATCCTCACAATTCCATTTTGCCAATGGAGTAACAGATTGGTAAAGTAATTTAACTTAGGTCATTTGGTTGGGAAATGCAGAGCCAGGATTCAAACCCACCTGCTTATTCCAAAGCCCAGGAGTGATCTTTCCAGTACACACTGCCTCAAGTCCTCCAGGCAGAAGCTGCTGGACATCCACCTGAATCAGCTGGTTGATTAAGTGTGCACACAGCAGGTAACAAGTGCTGCATGGTGCTGTGCCAACCTGCCCTTGCTTGAACCCTCCCCAAGTCAGAGGATATGAAATAAGGAAATATCTGAGGGCTTGGGTCCATGCTCTCCCATGCTCTTCAGTTTCTTCTGCACCAGAAAACCCTCCCCCATGCTGCCTTGACTTCCTTCATCTCCGCCAGGCTTCCCAGCCAGGATGTCTAAGCTCCAGCCTCAGGAAAATGTCAGCCAGGCCCAGCCAAGCATATGCCTGTGTCATTGGCACCCACAGGGAGCTCCAGCAGTCAGGAGGTGGAAGAACCTAGTGCCAGGGGTGGGGCAGATGGCATTTCATCAGCCCAGCCACTGCTCTGAGAACCTCAAACCTACTCTTGGCTTCCTCTCTGAAACAAGTGCTGCCCACAAGCCTTCATCCCCCATGCCCATGGCAATCTACCCAGCCCTCAATGCCATGCCAACCTATGAGCGGGGAGAGATGCTACCATGGCTCGATTCCCTCTGCCACCTGCCTGTTGTCACTCTTCATTGAATGTCATTGGCCTGCCACAGGGCTGCGCTCCCAAGGCTCCAGACGTCCAGTCTGCTCTCTGGGAGTCTGTCAGAAGACTAGCAGGCCTGGGGGAGGCCTCCCTTTCTCACTCCCACCAGCTCCTTGCCCAAGGCCTGGATGTTGGAACAAGTGCTAGAAACCCAGATGGTAATTGCTGCCATCTAATTATGCGTGCATATGATATTAGCCAAAAGCATTTCACTATCTCCTGCGATCTCAGGCAGATCAAATGGAATGGCACACGGGTTCGAGGATTACTCCAGCAGTGTAATGGTTGACAAGACTGTCTGCTGCCATTCAGCCAGCCACCGACAGGCTGTCTTCTCCCATCAGCACCCTCATTCTTTACCTGAGGGAAGAAAAGCAGGAGCTTAAGCCTTCTGGCACCAGCAGGGGCTAGAATTTTCTAAGGCTGGTGGCTTTCAGTCTTTCCTTAACCCTGTACTATTAGCCATAACATGGAAGACCTTTAGGTCCCCTGGGATAGAAGCAAAGAGGTTGTGTTTTCCAAAACCCGCATTTATGTGCTCATGGAGAATTCTGTTCATGTCAATAATTATTAAGAAATTGTATTTTTTTTCCTGAGGCTACTATATCTCTCACATTATCCAGAAGGAAACTTCAACTCATGTGGCACTCATTTGCAATTAATTGGGAACTTTTTTTGCTTTTGCCTGGCCCAGTTTCTTGAAGGTCAGATACCCTGTTTGGTTTTATTTTTTTACTGAAACATAAGATACTTAACACAGTACTTTGTATACATTAGGGGCTCAATGTTTATTGAGCTTAATTTTACAATATGACAAGTACTATGCTAGATACTGAGGAAAAGACATACACAAACCATAGTTCCTGCCATAGAAAAGCCTCCATCTAACTCACCAAGATTTAGTTGAAAGATGAGTGAAATGGCAGGTGAAAGTCAAAGGTGGAGTGAATCATTGTAACAAGAAGAGTTTACGTGAGATATCAAGCAAGGACTTCCTGACGATTTCAACAGTTGCATTGTCAATAAGCATTTATTGTTCCCACTGTATATGAAATATGAGAAGGCCTCTGATCTCAAGGAATACATAAGGAAGGTGAGGGAATAAGACATGCATGTACAAAGATAACATTGCTTTCTGTACTCATCACTTAAGAGACAAGAGAATGAAAACGCTGTTGACAGCTGCAGTGAGAAAGCTTCATGGGCTGTCAGGATTTGACCAAGCAGAGCAAGTCCCTAGAGCAGGATACAGAGGATAGGAAGGGGCTGGGCTCTGGCACTCACCTGCCCCTCGAGTGGGCTCAGTGCTTGTAAGCTGAGTCAGCTGAAGACACTGACATTTGAGACTGTCCAGTGAACAAAGCAGGTAGCATGGGACACAGCTATCTCCAGTCCTGGCCCAGGATGAGAGTTCAAAGAAGATGAAGAGAGAGTTATCCTTGGAAGGCTCATATTTCAGGACAGGGATTGAACTGAACCCTGGAATGGGGATTGGTGGATGCACCATATAGGGCTCTCAGCTCACTGCGAGAACATGTGCATAACTGAAGTCATCAGAACAGACACATGGCATTGACATGGGACAAGTGAAGAGGATGCAGGAGTTCTCACTTGGGCCCTTTTGGAGCAGCCCCTGCAACTGATTGATTCACTCTAACCCTGGGCACAGGGTGTGGCTTCCCTTCAAGTGAGGGGCCAGCTGTCCAGTGTGGACAAGACCAGCTAGAGGCTAGGCCCAGGCTAGGTCTTTCTAGAGCAAGAAAAACTTGAACTCTAATGGATATAGACTGAGGGTAGGGCTTTATTGGCAGAAGCATGGAGTGAGAAAAGACACTGATGTGGGATTTCTTTTTTTATGACATGCTTCTGGTCCAGTTAGAAAATATGTTCTACTGGAGTATATTTAAAGAGTACTGCTTATTCTATTTGGGAATATGGATCAGGTCTAGATTGTAAGGGAAGTTGAATATCAGACTAAGGAGTTTACAAATTCTTCTGGAGGAACTCTAGAGCTAGAAAAGGGAGATAGATATTGTGGAGGTAAAGGACTGCATATCGATAAAGTGACCACTTGGGATCTCACATTATCTATGGAAAACCCAAGGAGAAAGTAGCAAACCCCCCTTTGTGTTACTGCTAACCAAGTGGAGAGTTCCTGGTATGGAAGAAAGAGATCAATTTGGGCAGTGAGTGTGTGCGTGTGTGTGTGTGTGCGTGTGTGTGTGTGTGTGTGTGTGTGTGTGTGTGTGTAGGACAAGGTGCTGGAGAAACAGCCATGCTTGCATTGTGCTCACTGGAGTCACCCCACATCTGGCTTTGGAACTTGGGCTCAGCTTTGGAATTAGATATGAGCTAAAGACAAGACAACACCAACTGCGGTTCCCACTTTTACCTCCAGTAGCCTTCTTTTCCTTTTTCTCCTTTTCACTTTCTCTTTGTCTCCAGGATGCCTCCCTGCTTCTTCCCCCTCCCCCAGCAGCATGACTGCCTACCAGCCACAGGGAAGTGGTTTTGTCAGATTGTAGATCACCACGGAAGTGTTGACACCTCATAGGTAATGAAGAAAGAAAATGTATCAGGTGTGTTTAGGAGAGATGACTACTGATCACAGAGGTCTCCTCCTTGCCCAGGTGCATTTTTTGTCAACTGATCACTCAGCAAACCAGAGAGGGAGCTCACTCAAACCCAATGGGTGCTCTGGAGAGATGGAAGTTCTTTTGATCCCAGGTGGGCTTAACTGTAGTCTCAGCCATACTCCTGCTTCTCCCCTGGTAGGGTAGAGTGAGGAGGGGTCAGGCTCAACTTAGAAGCTCATCCTGAGACAGGGCAGAGCTTCTTTTCCCTGTAGAAACATGAGAGCAGCAAGCATGATGTGCTCAGAAACCAAATCTCCTGGATGCAGAGGCAATGCTCTGCCCAGAAATACCATGGCTTTTGGCATTGCCCTAACTTGTGCAGGGCTCCTCCTGCCTGTGCAGACAACAGCATAGCATGTGACCTTGAAAAGTCACCAAAGATCTCTGAACTCCAGCTTCATTATCTGCAAAATAAGGATAATTCTGTATTTTATTAAGTCTGAGATACCATTGAGTATAAGACCCACCATTCTCTTATTTACCACTAAGAAAATAAATGCTATCAATTAAACAATGACATGTCATCAATTCTAAGACCAATCCTCATGTCAGAGATACTAAAATGAGAAAAAAAATGCCAGTGTTAAAACTTATGAAATATAATTGTAAGTCTTTACTGCACAAGGTTTCCAAGAGGATCAGGTAAGCTAATGAGCATCAACATGCTTTGTAAACTATGAAACACTGTAACAACCTGAGGTACGCTCACCGTGAGAAGGTGGATGATGAGAAGGATTTTGATTGCCCTAGAATGTGAGTTTCGGAAGGGAAGACATACTGGTCTGTCTCATTCTCTGCCACCTCCCCAGTGCCTGGAATAGTGCCTGGCACATAACTGGCTCTCAAAAAATATTTTTGAACAAATGAATGATAAGTAATCTCTGAAGTTTCAAAATATGACAGTTTCACACCACAACAGTCACATGTGTGCTGCCAGGCCATGTGGCAGTTGTCAGGTCCAGGGTCTGAGGCCACTGCTGCTGCCCTTCCTGACACGTTGGGTACGTATGAGGTGAGAGGTCAGGCAGACTCCAAGTCAGGGTTTCCTGAGACCAGCCAGATACCACCTCCCACAACTTGGTTCAGTTTTCACCAAAGAAGACTGGAATGCTATCCCAGTGAATAAGGGAATCATGCCCCCTTCTGAACAACTCAGAAACTGAAAGAGTTTATTGAGTGACAGCTGCATGAAGAACCAGGAACTGAGACCTATGTATATTTCTTAAATTTTCACCCTAGGTAACTTCTCCTACCTCTCTCCAGCCTCAGCCCTGAAGAGCTACAAATGAGTCAGTGTTTCTGGATCAAAAACTGCAAAGCAGAAACAATAAGCAGCCAGGCTAGAGAGAGCTGGAGGTGGGCCAGGAGAGATGGTGTGCCAGGGTATGGAAATTGGCTTTTGCGCTGAAAGTGATGAAGACTGAAGAGATCCAAGATGGACTCTGGCTGTGTGTCCCTGGGAGCATTTCTTAGCCCCTCAGATTGGGTGGGCACATACTTCATTGGGTGGTTATGACACTTACACATAAAGCACTTTGCCAAGTGCCTGATTAGTAGCTTCTATTATTATTATGTAATGTGTTAAGTATTGTGCCTGAAGCATAGTAGGTGTTCAAAAACATTAGCTTCTTCTATTCTTTTTTGTGCTTATCACATTTTGTCATTTAGCATATTTACTTGTATGCTTCTCTCTCTTATTCTTTATGAAGGAAGCAATGTGATTTATGCCCATTTGGCAGAGGCAGGATAGAATTGTGGTAGGAAAATGGGCTTTGGAGTTAGAAAGATCTGGATTCAAATCCAGGCCTAACACTTACTTGCCAGCCAGGTGACCTTAGATGGGTTGTCACATTTCATTAGACCTCCATCTAAAAATAAATCTCTCTTCTAAATAAATAAACCTTTCACCTAAAAATACTCATCTCCCAGATGGACGTGAGTTTACCTGGTTCATAAAAGATGATTTGTAGCTCTGGCCAGGGGGCTCAGTTGACTTGGAGCATCATCCCATGCACCAAAGGGTTGTGGGTTTGATCCCCATTCAGGACCTGTACAGGAGGCAACCAATCAATATTTCTCTCTCACATCGATGTTCCACTCTGTCTGTGTGTGTGTCTCTCCTTTCCTCTCTCTCTAAAAACCAAGAAACATTTACTCAGGTGAGAATTTTTTTAATATACTATTTGTAATATTAAATGAAGATGGAAGAGAAAAGCTGCCCTAGGCATGGACAGAAATCCCAGTTGCCCAAGCTAATACCTGGTCATCCTTGACTTTTCTTCTCTCTAACCTCCTCACCTAATTAATCGCCAAATTATGGTCATCCTGTCTCCTTAATAGTTGTGAGTCTATCTACTTCTCTTCCTCCCTATTGCCTCACTATTGATCTATTGATCCAGGCCACCAGCATATCTAGGCTGAATTCCTCCAAGAACCAATAACATGATTGTCTACAGCAGACACTTTTGGTTGCCTACCCAACTTTTTTGTTCAGGTGACTACCTCTCTTGTACATGGCACAAAGGTAAGTCTGGACTCATCAAAACCAATAATTGTAAACTCATTTTTTTTGTCAGTGACTCATTTCAGGAGGGCATCAGACCCAAAGCTGGCCAAGGGAAATAAAAGGAAAACTCTTGGGGAGCTTCAAGGAAAGATTTCCTTGCTGATAGAAAGATACATAGGAAGAATCATGGCCTCTCCTTCCACTGCAGGCTGTCCTGTCTGCTGGGGAAGCCACATTGCACCATGAGGGGTCATGGCCAACATGCTGAAGACCACAGAGAAAGGAGATGGAAAGGGCCTGCATTCTGAATGGCATCACAGAGGTGTCAAATTAGCCAAGCTTGACACTCTGCTAACTTGCTTCTCTCCCTGTGAAATAAGTATTTTTCTTATTGTTTGAATAAGTTTATTTTGGGTTCCTCATGATTTGCAGCCTTCTAACTAATACCTCATTCTAACTCCAGTCTTATCTCTCTCAAATTATTCTCTACAACCATACACTAGAGAAATCTGGTGGCAAATCTGGCCACATTGGCCTTTCTATGGCTTCTCACTCACATCAATTTCAAGTCCAAATGTCTTAGAATAGCCTATGATGCCCTTCATGATCCAGCCTCTGGTCCCTCTACAGCACTACATCATTTTACTTCACTCTCCTGGGCCCTCTTGACCCCTCTTACCCCTAACATTGCTATAATCTACTCTCAGCCCGTTTGGTAAGTCATTTAAGCTTTCATCATCAATTTTCTCATCTATAAAGTAGGAATAATGACAGTATGTTCATCATAGAATTACAGTACACATGAAATGAGTTAATGTATATAAAAGACTGGTACTCAGATTAATCCGTAAAGTGCTACACAAATGTTGTTGTTGTTGTTGTTATTTTTATTTCCCCAAATGTGCCTTTTTCTAGCCACTTCCCACCCCATCAACTGGCTGAAGGCAGGAGACCATGTCCTAGAGGATGGCAGAGTCATGGGATGGAAGGAGACTGAGTCCCTGAAATACCACATACAAAAGCTGCCCACAGACAAGTGTGCAAAAAATAAATTCTTGTAGGGATTTGCTTGTTTGTTACAGTAGCTAGCATTCTCCTAACTAATAGAGATCCTCACTTCCATGTGCTCTTGCATTGTGCAGTGATAATCCCTGTTCTAGTAATTAGCATGCTTGTGTGGTCATTGTCAATGTACATTCCCATTCTCCCTCCCTAACTAAAAACAGAAACAAGGCAAGTTCATCTCTGAATACTATTATTACAGGTTGAATTGTCTCCCTCAAAAAGACATGTTGAAGTCTCAACCCCTAGTACTTCAAAATGTGACCTTATTTGGAACCCGGGTCATTGCTAATGTCATTAACTCTGATAAGGTCATACAAGAGTAGAGTGGGCCTCTAATGCAATATGACCACTGTCCCTATAAGAAACAAGAAATTTGGACACAGATATGTGCAGAGGGAAGGCAATGCAAAAATGCACAGACACACAGGAAGAAGGCCACATGACAACAGAGGCAGAGATGGAGTGATGCAGCTGCAAGCCAAAGAACCCCAGGGCTTGCTGGCCACCATCAGAAGTTGGAGGAGGCAAGGAAAGATTCCACCAGAGTCTCAGAGGGAGTGGCCTTCTCAACACCTTGATTTTGATCTTCTAGCCTCCAGAACTAGAGAATAAATTTCTGTCATTTTAGGCCACCTAGTTTATGGTATATTTGTTATGGCAGCCTTAAGAAATTAATACAATACCAAATCTTACAACAGTGTCAACCAGCATTGGAACTTTATCAATATTTTTGTAAGAAAGGAAGGAATGAGGTAAGGAGAAAAGGAAAAAAGAAGAAAGAAAATAAAACTCCCTTTTTATTCTTATGAAGCTGCCAGGCCTGATCTGGAGTCACCCCACATCTGGCTTTGGAATCATGCCACATGGCCTGATTGATGTCCTTCTCAACAATTACCATGGGTTTTTTAGGCTCTGTGTATGGGAAGAGAAAGATTTCTTCCAGAAAATATTATAAACATGAGCTTGATGCATTCTCCTAAAAGAGGAAGTGAGTGAAGTTGAGGAAACATTTCCTTCAGATAACCAGTTGACAAAATAATATGAGGCTATAAAGTTAGAGAATCCCCATGGCCTCATAAGCTTGGAGAGAGAATGAAACACTTAAAAAAAATGATCAGAGGCAGCATTGTGTAATTTCTCTTAAGTGTCTTCTTGGCACCAATAGCCTATATATAGACAGTGCATCTGGTGTGGAAACTGTCTTGGTGAGAGAGAGGGTAGAGAATGAGGTGATGCACACAGGTGCCAGACTATGGACTCTGGGCTTTTCCAGAATTGTCCAGACTCTTGGGACAGGGTGGGCTGTGTCAAAGACCTGAGAATTGCAGTGCGTGCTCTCGAAGGAAAGCTGCTGGGCAGGGGAAGGCAGAGGCTGGATGGTGCACTTGCTGGCTTGTATGGTAGCAGGGAAAGAACAAATCCCCATGCCAGTGTTGTTGGCACAGCCATTGATGATCCCCTTCTGGGAGATGTGTGGATGCTATTACTTGCCTATTGCTGCTGTAGCAAATTACCACAAATTTATTATCTTACAGTTCTGGAGGTCAGAAGTTCAGAAGGGGTTTTGCTGGGCTAAAATCAAGGTGTCAGCTGACCTGCATTCCTTTCTGGAAATTCTAGGAGAGAATCGATTCCTTGGCCTTTTCCAGCTTCTAGAGGCTATTGCTTTCCATGGCTGCTCTTTCTTCAGAGCCAGCAACATTGAGCAGAGTCCTTCTCCTGCCGCCATCTCTCTGGATCGCCCTCTTCTGCCTCCTCCTTCCACCTTTATGGGCCCTGGTGGTGCATTGGACCCACTTGAACAATTCAGAATAATTTTCCTGTTTTAAAGTCAACCAATTAGCAGCATTATTTCCACAAGCAGTCTTAATTCCTCTTGGCGATGTCATCTAACATATTCACTGGTTCCTGGGATTCCGAGTGTGGACATCTTTGCTGGCCTGTGCAGAGCATTATACTGCCCACCACAGTCTGTCCTCTGATTCCCTAAAAATACAGGTTCACTTTATAAGCAAAACACAAATACATTCACCCCACTTTTGTACCAAAATCTATATTAGGGTTCAACAGGAGAAGCAAAACCAGCAGGAGGTATACGTTAAGATACTTCTTACAAAAAAATTGGCTTACATGATTGTGGGGGTGGCTAGGCAACTGAAATTGATAAGGCAGGCTGGAACTCTTGGGCATGGCCAGAAGCTGTGGTGCACGGATGGAATTTCTTCCTCTTTCCAGAAAGCCCCAACTCTGTCTTTAAGTGCCTTTCAACTGATTGAGTAAGGAAGGCCAAGGTTACCTAGGATAACATCTCCTATTTAAAGTCACCTGATTATGGGTTTTAATCACAATAACAAAATATTTTCACAACAGATTACTCAAAGAACATATAGGCATGACCCGTGGACACGGACAACAGTGTGGGGATTGACCATGGGAGTAGGGGGAGGGAGGGGGGGACTGGGTGGAGGGGGGCAATGGGGTAATAATTGGGATGGCTGTAATAGCATGAGCAATAAAATATGTAAATTTTTAAAAGGAAAAAAGGAATTCCGGTGGAAAAAAAGAAAGAAAAAATACATATCGCTATACATACATTCAGGATATTATTCAGCCTGAAAAGGTAAGTAAATTCTGATATATACAACAACATGGACAAATCTTGAAGACATTATGCTAAATAAAAGAAGATAAACACAAGAGTACGTACATATATCATATGATTCCACTTATATGAGGTACCTAAAATAGTCAAGACAGAAAGTAGAATGGTAGTTGTCAGGGATCGGGGGAGAAGGTCATGGAGAGAGTTACAGTTGAATGGGTACAGAGTTTCAGTTTTGCAAAATAAAAACAGTTCTGGAAACAGATGATGATGATGGTTGCACAACAGTATGAATGTACTTAACACCACTGAACTGCACACTTAACAATGGTTATGATAATAACTTCTACATTATTTTACTACAATTTAAGATATTGGTTAAAAATATATACCCCTTGACTCAGCAATTCTACTTCCAAATATTTACTTTAGGTTAATAAACAAAAAATAAACAAAAATATGCCAAGTATGTTCATTCCCACTGTAAGAGCAAAAGTTTCAAACAACTTAATGTCCTAAAATAATAAATTGGTTAAATAAATTGTGATAAAGTGATACAACATCTCTGCAAAGATTTTGAAAAAGTATATTGTTCCAAGATATATCACTATGTAATCAAGGCAACAGAGTTCTACAGAGTGTGTCTTGTATGACCCATGTGCCTTCATATACTTTTTAAAGTGTATGTGTTATGTGTATGAGATACATTTATAATAATTTTTATATAACCATACCATATTTTTTTGGATTTATATATTCTTAATGGTGGAGAGAGGAGTAGTGACAGTGAGGCAAGTTGAAAACTTTTTATAGTGCTTGGATTCCACCCTCTACTATTTGAATGTATTCATTTTTTAGTTGTCAAAATTTAAAGGAAATATAACATTTTGTACTCAGACACTGTGAGCCCTGGCATGTGGTTTACAAGATGTATTTTCATTTGCATATTGCATCTAACCATCCTTTTTAGGAGGTCAAATTTCAAAATCATAACATTAAACATTATTTTGAAAGAGAATACCTTCTCAGTGACACCTAGATTAGTGTTTGAGTAACCAAGGACTGTAGCATAGTCAAGTCAACATATCAAAGAGATCATCACACAGATGAAGATGGTTCACTAAGGACCTAGTCTTCTGCTTCATCCTGCTAATCACAAGCTCCTATAAATCTCAGAGTGGATGGCAGATCCAGAGGATGTTCCACTTCATGGAGTTAAGTGGGTCTGGGAAGCCCTAGAAACTCATTCCACTGTTCTACCCCACTGTTCTCTGATGTGAGGAGCTCCTTAAGAACAAAGGCCAGGATTTCGTATTTATATTTATATCTAGCAGGGCTCATTAGTGTTCTTTTACTGGAGATACTCAGGAAATGTTTGTTGGAAGAATTTTGTCTTTGTTGAATAAATACTCTCCCCTGTTTTTAATTGGCCAACCCACTTCAACAGCTGCCAATTTGACTGCATTTCCAGATGTTGTAATTTAGATGTTGGTGCAACTTGCATCCTATCACAGCACCATATATGACATTGATGAGATAATGGCAAGTCATTCTAGGGATGGGAGTGGAGTCAGTGATGGTGAAACACATGAGTAAATTAGAGGAAGAGGCAAAGGCATCTCTTAGGGACATCTCTCAACAGAAAAGAGTCCAGTCTACCTGCACCAGAGTGAACATTGACTTATCTAGAGACAAATATTCTCCAACTGGCCCAACAGCCAGGGAGATACCTTACTCCAAAAGGTTTCAGATCTTTGGGAAATCCAAGATGGCCTTGGTACCAAAGACATAGAGAAATGTCTGACAAGCTGGCCCTTGGAGAGCATGTTGTCCTAACCCTTTATGTTCTAGAGACACAGAGAGGGAGAGTGATTTGCTCAAAATCACACAGCCAACCATGGGCAGACAGATTTAGAGCTAGAAGCCAAAGCTTGTGATTGTGATACACTTTTCACTCTTCACTATGCTTACATGTCAACCCCAGTGATGTCATGTACCTGGATACTCAGAACTCAATCTGTGCACCCAGAAGAGTTAGACAAATTTCTCCAAAGTTCACTGATATATTCACTAGTAGGAAATCCAAAAAGTGACTCAGAGATGGTTTTAGCATCTTCTTCAATAATTTCCAAATTGCATGCCCAATAAACATCCATTTTATTTTTTTATTTTTAAATCAAATAAAATCAATTTGTTTATTTTATTATAGTGGTCTCAATTTTTCCCCATTTGCCCTCCTCTACCCATCTCTCCCCCTGTTCCCCCAGTCAATTCCCACACTGTTGCTCATGTCCATGGGTCATTCATGTTCTTTATTTAGTTCCTTCTCCTTCTTTCCACCATTGTCCTCCTTCTCCATCCCCTCTGGTCACTTTCGGTCTGCTCCATATTTCCATGCCTGTGGTTTATTTTTTTCATTAGTTTATTTTGTTGAATAGATTCTACTTATACATGAGATCATATGGTATTTGTCTTTCACCAACTGCCTTATTCCACTTTGCATAATATTCTCCGGTTCCATAGGTGTTGTTGCAAAAGGTAGGAGGTCCTTCTTTGTTTCTTTTTTTTTGTAGTGCAGATTGATTTTATTTATTTTTTTAAATGTCAAGATCCGAGTCTGGCCTCAGTTGGTGGTACAGAGCAAAGCCAAGAACAAGCTCCTGCATCATCCCTGTCTTCCTCTTCCCTTAAAAAAAAAAAAAGAAAGAAAAAGAAAAAGAAAAAACTGCTTAAGAAATTAGGTGCTCTTTTGAGGCTACATGTTTTTAAATCTCCAATTAATCATTTCATGAAGGAATTTTGTAGGCCTTTTTTCCCTTTTTTTAATGTATATTGATTTTCTTTCTTTATTTTTTCAAATGTCAAGATCCATGATAAAATATTTAAAAATTTAAATCTATTATAAAGACTCAGCAACTAAAACAACATGACACCAGCACAGAAATAATCAAGTAGATCAATGAAATAAAATGAGCATTCTAGAAACAAACGTGTATATATAACAATGTAATATATGATTAAATTGTTATTTCAAATCAATGGCGAAAATAAGGCTTATTCAACATATAAGGTTCATGGACCACTATTACCTGAAATAAAACAAATGCAGAACCCTATTTTACACATTATACAAAAAATATTCAGGTGAGTTACAAATCAATATGTAAAATTGAAGGAGATTTAGGAGAAAATACAAAATAATATTTTTCTTACCCTGAACTAAAATATTCAAACCCAGAAGCTATAAAGTAAAATATTGACAACATGACTATATTAAACATTTAAGATTATACAGTAATATACATATAAAAAAGTTAAAGGACACGTAATAGAATAGGAAGCTTTTTGCAACACAGCTATAAAACAGTTAATTGTTTGTTTGTTTTTTAGGGAAAAAATTCTACAAACCTTTAATCAATAAATAGATAAAGAATACCAAAAAGTCATTTAAAGCTTTGTAAAAAGTACTAGAAATAGACAAGAAATATACAAAAACAGGTTTAGTTTCAACAAAGTAGCAATTAAAATACATCATTTTCACAATGAGATTAATAAGTATTAAAAATATTGGTAAAATCAAGTATTGGTGACTGTGAAAGGAACTGGGTATTCATAGACTCTTTCTCTTCATCTTCTTAAACCAGTCTCTTTACCATATCTTGTAGTGCTGGTTTGGTGGAGGTGCATTCTTTTAACCTTCTTTTGTCTGGGAAACACCTTACTTTGCCTTCCATTTTAATTGCGAGACTTGCTGGGTAGAGTAGTCTTGGCTGCAGGCCCTTGCTTTTCATTGCTTGGACCATTTCTTGCTGTTCCCTTCTGGCTTATAGTATTTCTGTTGAGAAGTCAACTGCTAGCCTTGTTGGGGCTCCCTAGTATGTTACTACCTGTTTCCCTGTTGCTTCCTTTAGGATTCTCTGTCTTTGATATTTGCCATTTTAATGATGATGTGTCTTGGAGTGGGCTTCATTGGGTTCCTCTTCAATGGGACCCTCTCTGCTTCCTGGACTTGTGTGACATTTTCTTTCCTCCAATGAGGGAAGTTTTCCCTCATTACTTTTTCAAACAGGTTCTCTATGCCTTGCTCCTCTTCTTCTCTTTCTGGTATCCCTATTATACAGATATTATTACATTTCAAGTTGTCCTGCATTTCCCTAAATGCCTCTTCATTCTTTTTGAGTCTTCTTTCATTTTCTTGCTCTTTCTGGAAGTTTTTTTCTACCTTAAACTTCAGCTCACTGATTTGATAGTCTGCTTCATCAAGCCTGCTTTTGATTCCTTCTACTGTGTTCTTCAATTCAGAAATTGTATTCTTCATTTCTCTTGCTTCTTGTTGATAGTTTCTATGTCCTTTTTCATGCTGATGTAGTTTGCAGTAAGGTCCTTGTAGTTTCCCTGTAGTTTTTTGTAATTTTCTCTGAGCTCACTGAGCTCATTGAGCTTCCTGGGTACCACTGTTTTGACCTCAATATCTGATAGTGTACTTGCCTCTATTTCATTTAGTTCTCTTTGTGGGGATTCCTCCTTCCCCTTTGACTGGGGGGTGTTTCTTTGTCTTCTCATTATTTTTGAGCCTATTCTTTTTTGCTTCTGCTTCTTAAATTCATCTGTCATGATTTCCTGACTTTGTGGTGTGAACCTGTATGGTAGGAGACCGCTGTTTTTTTCTTTCTGGATCTGCTTCTGATGATGTCAAATGTCATCCCTGTGTGACTTTAGGCAGTCTGTTCGAGACTTCCAGGAATCTACTGTCTGTGGCTGTCTCCATCAGCTATTAATCTAGTCGCTCTGCACTTAGCAGGCCGGCTTTGACACCACAGGTCAGGACAGAGTCCCCCCTGGGGGTGGGTCTATTGTGTCCTCTCACGCTATTGCCACTCAGGGGAATGGTCTGCCTGAACAAGATGGCTGCTGTCATCTGGGAGATAAGTCAGCACTGGGAACCCACTGGTTACTCTATCAGTTCTCTCCCCAAAGCCTCCTTCACCAACCTCTCCTCACACATCTCTAGCCCACTCTGCTCCTGCCTTTGCCTGAGACCAGGGTAAGTGCCAGTTAGGTTGTGCTAAAGCTGAATCTTCTGTCTGTCCAAAATTATAAGGCTCCCCTCTCACTTTTGTTTAATTGTTTGTTCCAGGTTATTTCTCCACAATTTAGTTGTAATTCCAGATTGGTGCTGAAAGGAGGTCAGTGTGACTTCTACTCATTCCTCTGCCATCTTGATTCCACCAATAAACATCCACTTTAAATAAAAACAACTTGTAACTTAATAAAAGTACTCTTTCCATTCTTTTAAACCAAATTACTTCCCCCAAGTCTACCAATACAGAAATGCTGGAACACTCACTGATTTCACAGGACCATTGGATACTTGTGATTCATCGGCATGAGTGATCTCATGAAAACAAGGCTGACTGAAAGTATTTACTTTGCATATAACTGGATCGTGAACAAGAATAACCCATGGGTGTAATCATAACTTGTTTTTGTTTCCCACTGTCCCTTTATGGTCTATTCAGCAAGGGACAATTTCCCCCTTGTCTTCAGTTATAATCTTGGTCCTGGGAATGTTCCATAGCTTCGTGGCTGTGATGAATAGAGTTCTAAGATGGTCCCAAGATTGCTGCCCCCTAGTGCACACAACCTTTGTAACCTGCTCTCTTGTGTAAGCAGGACTGGTAAATATGGTGGATAGTTACTCCCTTCAGTATGTTACACTATATAATACTCCTTCATAGCAGGTTGGATAGAGATTTCCCTGCTAAAAGTTGAGGACCCCAGGACATTTCTTCTTGCCAGCAAGAAATGGAGACCTCAGTCTTACAACCACAAGGAACTAAATTCTGTCAACAACTAGAAGAGGATACCAACCTTCAGATGAGAATGTGGCTCAGCAGACACCTTAATTTTAGCCTTGTAAGACTCTGAGCAGGAAACCCAGGCAGGCCATGCCCTGACTCCTGACCTATAGAAACTGTCAAATGATAAATAGTTATTGCTTTAAACCACTAAGGTTGTGGTAATTTGTTACACAGCAGTAGCAAACTAATAAAGTAGCTTCCTAGAATTCTTTCTATCAAAGCATAAAGATAAATAATATTTATAATAATATAGTACAGCAAGGTAAGTTGGCAAGGATACCCAAGACTGGGCAACTGCCCTGGGGGCTCTGCCATCTGTCTCCGAGACCACAGTCTAGTCCCACCTGTCAAGAAGCTCTGTAAATAGAAAGTCCTACCAGCGCTTTAAGTTGTAAACACAGTCTCAGAATTGTGAAAGTTTGATAACTTTAAATTTGATTTGTTGTCAAATATTTTGCCAACTCCAGAAGGATGAAGCTGCCTCTGGAATGCTTGCACTGGGAGAGGGACATAAGGTTCTCTCCTATGGCTCAGCAATGGCATCCCTTTGTCATCCCATCAGACTCTGAATCCTTCTCATTCCACTAAGAATGCCCCTTCCAGGCCACCATCCCTCACAGCCACTGCCAAAACCTCCTTGGGAATGCAGAAATACATTTCTCCTTGCCTGCCCTTACTGAAATGTAAGGATTACGAGAGGCTGGGGACCCTTCAGGCCTAGACACCTTTAACATCTGTTCCCACACTGTTTAGGTGCAAATCCTGTGGCTATAGGGCTGTGATGCATTCTGGCTGGTCAGGCAGTCACCCCTCTTCTTGAGGACCCACCCCGCAGGCCTGTCTTGGCTCTGTCAACACTGTTGCCTCAGTCTGGTGGGCCCCACCTGTTTAAACTTTAATCAAATTCCCTCCAAATCTCCCTCATCCACTCCACCTCACCCCCTGGTAGAAGTCTTATCTTTTAGGGGGCTGAGAAAGAGACTATTTTTCTCTACAGTCTGGTTTATGATATAAAATCTGTGCTCTGAGCCCTCTGGCTTTGGCTTTTGATATTTAAAGCCAAGCTTTTGAATTTCAAAAACACCCTTTTTTTCCTCTCAAGTACCTTGCCCTTAGAATTGAAATCCATGACTCTCAATACCATTGCCTGTACAATAGATTTACAAAAGGCTACTTAAGAGCTCAAAAGCCAGAGAAAGGGACTCTTTGTTCTCTCTGTACGGTCCCTACCCCAAGGGCAAAGTACAAAGAAAACCCTGCTGCTACTCAAAAGGTGAGGCGGAGAAGTGAGAGGGTTAAAGGAATTGGAAAGGTACCAAATTTAATATCAAAAATTTACTGTAAGACATTTATAAAACACTAAAGTATGTTTCCCTGAGGCTCAGTAAGGTGTGGTTTTCATGACTCATTCTAACCGAAGTATTATGAAAGCAAGAAAAAGTATAACTGAGGAAGCCGGGACTTGTTCACATGGCATCTTGATGCATGACCTAACAATTAGTGTTTAGGGAAATAGGTTTTTATTTACAGGATTCCAAACTCACAGTTGGGGGTGCTCAGAGCACTCCTGCTCGGAGCCCTGTTCTCCCATGGAACTCAGCACTTCCCTTACTCCCCACCAAGCTATAAGCCAAAAACATCCCCAGAAGTTCTTCATATCCTTATCTGTTCTTAAGCTAGCTGCGCAAGCAGTTCCCCATCCTCATGGTTTTCAGAGTCGCCATCCTCCGGCAGCAGCTCTTTCCTTCAGGATCTGGGGTTGTCCTCAGCCTCCATGTAGTAGTGACCAGGAAAGCATGTGCCATGTTACACTGGATCATGGTGGAGTCTAGGGAAGGCAGACGTCCCAAGACAGTGGTCTCTTCATATGTCTTTCAGAGAAGCAGAGGTCAGCATTCCCTGGTCACAGTTCAGCATTCTAGGCATCTCTCAAAAATCCATGCTTGGTTTGGCAGGTTTCTGCACAGCTGCATCAACTTTCTCCTTAAACCCTTTCTTCAGCTTACATGGCTGCCTTCCTTACTACCCCAGGTGGATATACCTGTCATACAATACTTCCAAACAATGCTGGGCAACTGTAGGCTAATGTAAGTGTTCTGAGCCTTTTTAAGGCAAGCTGGGCTAAGCGATTACTTTTGGTAGATTATGTATATTAAATGTATGTCTGGCTTATAATATTTTTAATTTACAGTGGGTTTATCAGGACATAACCCCATTGTAAGTCAGGAGCATCTGTAGTAACACAAATAGTTGATAGGTAAGTTTATTATGTTCATTTATGAGCATTTGTTAATTTAAACTTTTTTGAAAATAATCTAAGAATTCAACAATGTGCTACTTTTAATACATAACTTATTCCATACTTGAAAGATAGTATAAAAATATAAGAATCTACACATATAAGAACAACTAATTTTTTACTAAGTTGCAAAGACAATTCTGTTGGAGGAGGTATAGTCTTTTCAACAAATGGTTCTGGGACAATTGGATAACCATATTTTAACAATTAACTGCCATCTGTTAGTGGTGAAATGGCACCAGAATGTCACTGGTAATTGGACCTCAATTCAACAACCTTGATTCTTGAGTTCTTGCTCAGAAAGAATTCAAATCAAGACTCAAATATAAGCAAAAGTTTATTTAGGAAGTCACAGAGGTAGAACAAGTGAGTCATGGAATAAGTGAGCTACCTGGACTGTGCGGGCTCAGGAAACAAGTTACAAAGGTAAAAGCAGGGCCCTTAGAACTTAGGAGGAAAAAAACAAGACTATACTCACCTAGGGGAAGGAGAAAAAGAAAGGCTCGGGCATGCTCCAGAGGAAAAGATTGCACCAGTTTCTTTGCTTAAAGGGTTTTAAATGTGGAGACTTTAGGGGAGATCTCAGGGGAGAATCTTAATAGAATATTCAACATCTTTCCAGGTATGTCCTTTCAGAGTCCTGGTCTCTTCTTTTTGGTCAGCACTAGGGTAGGGGGTCATTAGTCACTGCAGGTGGTCCTGAGGTCAGCCATGGCATCCCCCTGCCTGGCCTTGCTGCTTTTTTGAGCCTAGAGCTGAAACACAACTGAGGCCTAGATGTTATTTCTAGGGCTTAATGCCTAAGGGGGTGGTTGTGCAAGGGCTTGTATGGGGGTCGTATGAGGTTATTCTCTGTGTCCTTTCGTTCCTCCTTTAAGGAGGTTTACTGCATGACTAGTGACACGCCAAGAGAGGAAATTCAGGGGAGGGTCTGAACCATATGACCAGCAATATGAAAGGTCAAGGTATCTAAACCACATGAAGAGCAATATGCTAGGGGAGTAAAGGTTACCATAGAGGCAAAGTCCTTGTTTTTCCAACTTTGCCCATTTCTAGGCAGCTGGGGCTTTCCATCCTGGTGATAGTCCATAACTGGCCTATTGTTTCTACTCTGCTCATGCCTGTCTAACTGCCTCATACACATCCATGCATCTCTATATATGTAAAAATTAACAAAAACTAAATCAAAGTCCTGAATGTAAAACCTAAAACTATAAAACTTCTATAAAAAACATAATATTAAATTTTGTGACCTTAGATTAGACAAAGATTTCTTAAATATGACATAAAAAACATGATCCATAAAAAAACCAAAATGATAAATTAAAGTATTGAACTTCATCAAAATTAAAAATTTTTGTACTTCAAAAGATACTGTTAAATGAAAAGACAAACTACGGACAGGAAGAACAATCTTATAATATATCCAAAAGAGAATTCAATAAATGACATTTAAAAAAATAAATAAATATTTTTTAAGTGAGCAAAATATTTAAAGATACCTCAACAAAGAAAATATGTGAATGACAAATAAGCACACGAAAAAATGCTCAGCATCATGAGTCATTACAAAAATGTAAATTAAAACCACAGTGGTCCCTGGTTGGGTGGCTCAGTTTGTTAGAGCACCTTCCCACACACCAAAAGATTACAAGTTTGATTCCCACATATCTAGGTTGCAGGTACAAAGGCCCATTAGGACACATATCAAAGGCAACCTATTGATGTTTCTCCTTCACATCCATCTCTCTCTCTCTCTCTCTCTCTCCCTCCCCCTCCTCCCCTTTTCTAAAATCAATGAACATATCCTCAGGTGAGGATTTTAAAAAATAGCAGTAAGATAACTCTTCCTAATCTTCCATATTAAAATGGCTAACATGTGAAAGGGTGACCATATGATGTGTGAGTAAGAAACTGATATATTGCTGATGGGGATGTAAATGGTGCAACCACTTTGGAAAACATTTTGTCAGTTTCTTAAAAAGTTAAACATATTCCTACTACATTGTTCAGCCATTCTTCTCTTAGGTATTTGTCCAAGAGATATGAAAGAACATACCTATACAAAGACTTCTACACTAAAGTTCATAACAGCTTTATTTGTCATATCACCAAACTGAAAATAATCCAGATGTTCATCAAATGGGGAATATATAAACAGGTATATCCATACAATGGAATACTATTCAGTAATAAATACGAATGATTATTGATCCATTTGACACCATGGATGAATTAATTTTGCTGAGTGAAAAACATAGATAAAAAGAAATGCATACTGTCCTGGCCAGGTAGCTTGACCTGTAGACTGAAAGGTTACTTTTTGGATTCCCAGTCAGGGCGCATACCTAGGTTTTGGGTTTGATCACTGGTTGATCACATACAGGAAACAGCCTATTGATGTTGCTCCCACATTGATGTTTCTCTCACTCCCTCTATACCTCCTGCCTTCTCTCTCTCTTCCCCTCTCTTCTCTCTCTCTAAAATCAATAAATATATATCCTCAGGTGAAGATTAAAAAACATAGACAGAGGACCTGAACAGACACTTTTTCAAGGAAGACATACAGATGGCCCACAGACATGTGAAAAGATGTTCAACATCACTAGCCATCATAGAAATGCAAATTAAAACAATGAGCTATCACCTCACACCTACCAAAATGGCTATCATTAATAAATCAACAAACAATAAGTGCTGACAAGGATGTGGAGGAAAGGGAAGCCTAGTGCAATGCTGGTGAGAATGCAGACTGGTGTAGCCACTGTGGAAAACAGTATGGAGTTTCCTCAAAAAGTCAAAAAATGGAACTGCCTTTTGACCCAGTAATTCCACTCCTGGGAATATATCCTAAGAATCCCAAAACATCATATGCAGCCTTATGTTCATAACAACATTATTTACAATCACCAAGATTTAGAAACAGCCTCAGTGCCCATCAGTAGATGAGTGGATTAAAAAAGAGACCTGTGGTACATTTACAAAAGGGAATACTATGCAGCAGTAAAAAAAGAAGGAATTCTTACCTTTCACGACAGTATGGATGGAACTGGATACTACAATGCTAAGTGAAATAATCCAGTTGGTGAAAGACAAGTACAATATGATCTCACTTATAAGTGGAATCTAATGAACAAAATAATCCAGAGATAAATAGAACCAGAGGCATCGAAACATGGAACAGACTGACAGCTGAAAGCAGGGAGTGGGGAACATATATGCATGACCCATGGACATGGACAACAGTGTGGAAATTGTCAGTGGGAGTTGGGGGGAGGGACTAGGTAGAGGGGAGCAAAGGAGGAAAAACTGAGATAATGGTAATAGCATAAATAATAAAATATTTAAATAAAAAAGAAAATTAAAAGAATAATTTTAAAGTACAAAAAGAACATAAAGAAAAACAAGCAAACAGAATAAACTATAATGAGACACTGTTATCAGACAGGGGCCTGGCCCTGAGTAGGGCTGCCTAGGGCCAGCTGTAGTGAATGGGTTCTTGACTTTGTACAGGAAAGATTTCACAAAACGACTCCAGGTGACTATGAGGATGCATTTGTTAAAGTTGGGGGCTGTGAAACAAAGAAGGGCTTAGCACAGAAAAAGCAACACAGAGCCTAGGCTGGGCTGCCTTAGCTCATTGGGAAGTCAGAGAGAAGGGGGGCTTTGTGGGCAGGTTCAGGGGGTTAGCGTGGGACAAGCTGCCAGCTGCCTTAGAATTTAGGAGATGCTGCCTGAGGAAAAAGAAGTGGCAGAAGAAAGGAAAGGAAATGGCTGGGCTGTTCCCCAGAGGGAGAGCGAGAACAGAGTCCTTTGTCTTGAAGCTTTTATCTCTCTCTTGCAGGCCTGAATTTTAGGGGTGGTCTCAGGGGAGGGTTTCAGCAGAATATTCATGACTCTTCCTGGTGTGCATTTTCAGGGTCATGGTCTCCACTGATTGGTCAGTGACAGGGCAGGGGGTTTTCAGTCACTGAAGCTGATTTTGGTATCTCCTACATGGTTTTGCTGCTTTTCTGGACCCGGAGCTGATCTACAACTGATGTCTACATGTTATTTCTAGGGAGAAAAGGCCAGGGGAGGAAAGGTTACCCTGGGGACAAGGTCCTTGTTTTCCCAGTTTTGCTCTCTGCCGGGCACTGCGGCCTTCTGCCCTGGTGACCATATGCATCTAGCTGTGTATTGCTCAGCCATTGTGTTCAGCGTCTGTCTCAGTTTCCCTATTCCACTTGCCAAGGAATTTTCCTAGCTTCTTACTACCCTGTCTCAATACCACCTCACACCTATTAGAATGGCTATTATTAATAAGACAAGAAATGTCAAGTGTTGGAGAGGTTGTAGAGAAAAGGAAACCTTTATACGGTGCTGGTGGGTATGTGGATTAGTACAGCCACTATGGAGAACAATATGGAGGTTCCTCAAGAGATTAAGAATAGAGATACCATATGATCCAGCAATCCCTTTTATGGGTACCTACCCCCAAAATTTGAAAACATTTATTCATAAAGATATGTGTACCCCTATGTTTATCGCAACATCATTTACAATAGCCAAGACACAGAAACAACCTAAGTGTCCTCTGACTGATGATTGGATAAAGAAGATGTAGTACATATATTCAATGGAATACCACTCAGTCATAAAAAAGATGAAATATTGCCATTTGTTACAACATGGATGGATCCTGAGAGTATTAATGCTAAATGAAATAATTCAGATGAAAAAGAGCAAGAATGGCATGATTTCACTCATTTGTGGGATATAAAGCAAAAAGGAACAAACCAACAAACAAGTAAAATCACAGATACATACAACACTATGATGGTTACCAGAGGGAAAGGGAGTTGGGAGGAGAACAAAGAAGGTAAGGAGATCAAATATGTAGGGACAGAAGACTAGGCTTCGGGTGGTGAGCACACAACAGAGTATACAGATGTCATACTATAAAGTTGTACACCTGAAATTTATATAATGTTATTAACCAACGTTACCCCAATAAATTTAATTTTTTAAAAAAATGTTTTAGAATTATAAAAGTGCAAACACTGATAGTAACAGAAAGCAGATTTGTGGTTGCCTGTGGGGAAAGTGGATAAGAAGGTATAGCGGGGGTCAGAGAGGGGCAGGATGGATAAATATAAAGGTGCATGAGGAAATTTGGGTGTAATGGATGCTTATTATTTTAATTACAGTGACAATTTCACAGGTATATAGACATGTCAAAACTTACCAAGTTGTACCTTTCAAGTATGTGCAGTTTCTTGCATGTCAATTATACCTCAATAAAAGTATGTTTAGAAAAACTACATGTGTAAGAAGTCCTATCACAGGGAAAGACTTCTGACACAGTCCTTACATACTTTCCAAAATCTGATTAGTCACACACAACTACATGGGGATGTCTCAAAGTTTCACTTGTTAATCTCATTATATGTTGTACATAAAATTAACATTTAATTTTTATCTATGCTTATAATAAATGTTTAACTAATTTTAAATGTTAATAACTTATAAACATTATTAAGATCTGTGAATTTTATGGCAGTACATCAGTAGACACCTAGTTCCTCACACTGTGTTTTAAATTATCTATAGTCTTAGTGAGTGGAGTGGTTTGGAACAGGTTGGTGAGGATGCATATTTTCACCTAAAACACAGAGCCCGCAGTCACTCAGTTGCAGAAAGTGAGAGCAAGAAAGGAGAAAAACAGTACAGAGAAGTGGCCAGCATGGGGTGTAGAGCCCCACATAGCCTGCAGGAATAATAATAATACCAATGGCTATAATTTATTGCAGGCTTTCTATGTGTAGGTGCTTTGCATGTGTTATCTTAGTTCATCCTTAGAACTTTATGAGGTAAGTACTACCATTAAACCCCATATAAGATGAGGAGACTGATGTCTGACAGAAAATTTAAATAATTTGCCTGAGGTTACAAACCGCAAGAGCTGGCAGAATTTTCAACTGTATTAGTTTCCTATTGTTGCTGTGACTGATTATCAATAATTTAGTGGATTAAAACAACACAAATGTTTCTGTTCACAGTTCTAGAGCTCAGAAGCTTGAAAGTCTTCTGAGCTCAGTCTTCCTGGGCTAAAATCAGGTGTCATCTGGTCGCAGTCTGAAAGTCCCTTCTACCACTGAGGTAACATATTCACAGGTTCTGGGGATTAAGCCCCAGACATCTTCAGGGCTTGTTACTCTGTCTATCACACAAACTCTGGTTGACTGCTTTGATGAACATGGAAGGCCTTTGCTGATCACTCTCCAGCCAATGTTCCCCATCTTACCTTCTCTCACTCCCCTCCCCATGGTTTACACTGCCACCAGAACTCACAACCTACCACACACCAGCAAGGCTTCACACTTCTCCCACTTTTCTCCCAGGATTACCCTCTACAAAAACATCTCCCTCTTCCCTGCACTCAGTGTCAGCTCAAATGCCAACTCCCTCCCTATGAAACCTTTCCTAATCTCCAACAGGAGGTGCTCTCTGCTGCCTGGAATCCCTGTGGCATTTGAGTATCACATTCTTCCTTATACTAGGGTAGTCTGTGGGTAAGCTCCTTAGCCTGGAACCATGTATCATCCATCTCTGTAGCCCCCACAGCCCTCACCTCACAGCCCTGAACCAGTGAGTATTTACTCAGCACAGAGTGTATCAGTGGATGAATACAAGCCAGCACCCAGGTAAAGTGTCCTCTGCCCCTCTGCCCCTCAGCCCCGAGACATACTAGTTCTCCCAGAGCCCCTGGAGCCCAGGCTCTCACTGCCAAGGCAGCAGCAATGGCCCAGAGCAATATTTACTCTAAATAGGGACAGCACATCTGTTCAGAGCTGTTTTAACTTGGAGCTTAGGATCTGATGAATAGATGATGTAAATATATATAGGAATAGATGAAGAAGTCAAAGCAGAAAGTTGATGGCATTCAAGGCTGATGGGATCTAGTCCTTGGGTTCTCACAGCTGAGAAAGGCAGGGCAAAGATGCTCAATTTGAGAATGTGTTGTCTCTGACTGGTTCAGTCTCCTGGGTCAGCCCTTTTCTGCCATTTGTGGCGAGTGCCTTTGCAACTGGAGCCACCAGCCTCTGAGCTCTCACCCAAAATGGCCTGTAAAACCATTGGGGTCAAAGTAGGCAATGATGTCCCACTGCTACAGACTTCTGAAGGCTTATGTCCCCCAAATTCATGCATGATTAGGTCATAAGGGTGGAACCATCATAAATGGGATTAATGCTCTATAAAAGAGACCCCATAGAAGTCCCTTGCCTCCTTGACCACATGAGGACACAGCAAGAAGGCAGCCATCTATTAACCAGGAAATGGGCTCTCATCAGACACCGAATCTATCAGAACCTTAATCTTGGACTTCCCAGCCACCAGAACTGTGAGAAATAAATGTTTGTTGATTAAGCCACCGGTCTGTGGTGTTTTCATGACAGTATCCTAAACAGATTAAGACACCAAACAGAGCTTAGACCTTTATTTTACCTACAAGAAACTTAAAGCTCCAGAAGTGAAGGCCCCAGACATTGTGGGCACCAATGCCATCTGCATCAATCAACATTTATTGGCATGGTGGGCAAAAGGCACTGGGTCGAGCATGAGCTCCACCATTCCCAATCCCTGCACACACAGGTGCAGATGAGTGCATGTTGCAGTGCCCATGTTGGAAATTAGGCCCTCAGTATACTTCAAGGCAGACCTAGGTTTCCAGTTCTCATTGATGAAATCCATTGCTTGACTTATCTATTTCCTTTGTGGACAGAGTTAAACTATAAGGCAATGACTCTTAAACAAAAACACTTTAAGAGCTCTTCCAAGATTGTGTGAGTATTGGGATCCAAGGAGTTGGGAATTGTTCTGGCCAAGTATTTGACATTTGCCTGAGTGGTGGTGCTATCTGTCCCCAGCATGGAGTAAAGATATGGATAAGGAAGAGGGAAAAGAAACTTAGACCCTCTTAGATAATTGACCTCCTCCACATTTGTCAGGTTTTTCACATGTAGTTCTGAAGAGCATAAACTACAACCCTCAATCACGCTCCACCTAACAGAACTTTAGTAATATATACTAATAGCAAACAAAAATGGATTTTTGGCGTATTGAGTGTTTGGCACTGGGTATAACACCGCATATTTCTCTTGACATATTTGACAGTAGCAACCTCCCTGTGGATTTGTATCATTGTTCCGTTCATGCTAAACAATAGATCAAGACACATGGATAGGCATAGATACTGAACAAATCTAGGGGGCACAATTCACACTGTAGCGAAGCAGTATTGCACATTTGTTGTGACAATTTTCCAGCAGATGTGTCTCTTGAGGAAGGAGCCCTTGTTTGCAATTTGCACCAGGTACCATGTGAGCTAGGGGCAATGCTGCAATACCCAGAGTGCTTGGTCCATCTACATGGCCTTGGATTCTTTTCTTAGAGACACAATGCTGGAAATGCAAAGGTGGTCAGAGGGCAAGACCATACTAACCTGGGTCCATGTGACATGTCCAGTATGCTAGGCTTGGTGTTGGATAGAAAAGAGACCTGCGTCTGATAAAGACAAACTGAATCACTGAGGGCTTTCTAACCTCCATTCTGAGTCCCAGCCACATCTTGGTATGGAGAAAAGAGGGGGCACTGAACATCTTTCTCACTGCTGTGTTCCCAGAACCCAGCACAGTACCTGACACAGAAGAGGTGCACAATACAAGTTAGTTGAATGAAAGAATGAAGGAAGGAAGGAAGGAAGGAAGGAAGGAAGGAAGGAAGGAAGGAAGGAAGGAAGGAAGGAAGGAAGGAAGGAATTCAATAGGCAGCTGTGCAGCACATGGGTGAGTGTGTGCTCTTCTATCGTTTTATGCAAAAGCAATGCCCAGGGACTTCTTTGAAGGAAGGTGAAACTGCCAAAATGAATTCACTTAAAAGATCTCTCACCAAGAAGCAGCCCCTAGAGAACCCCCTTCCTAGGGGAGCAAATCTTCTCCTTAATCACCCAGTGCAGCTGCTCACTGTTATCACTCCCTCAGTCCAGCTGTCTGTCCCACCTTTCAGCAAAGCCTATTTATCATACCCATTTGCAAGTCTAAAACATAATCACTGGCTTCCTTTTCCGAATGTTAATGTTCTAGCAGGACGTCCCAGAGCCAATCTGGAGCCCCTTGCTGCTTTAGCTGAGAGTGGTCATGCCTCTCTCCTCCCACACTGATGCTCAGAGCCAGAAATACACAGATAACACACAAGTAGAAATCAGGTGAAGGTCTGGGCTAGGGCCAAGAAGCCTCTACTGAGGGTAACTAAGGGCAGACTGGCCTTGGAACGGTCAGCTGGCTGGGTTTAGGGAGAAAGGCTGGAGGGCCTGAGTCAGGCCTCAAGCGCAGAGGGCTCCACCCTGCTTTGCCTGACACAACATCTCCCACACAATGTCTACACTGCTGTATACAGGTCTGCCACCCAGGAGGTCCCTGGGTTTAGTTCATAGTCTGGTTCATGAAAGTCAACTCACTATTTTTTGTCCTGGACCAGCCTACTATTCCTTCCTGCAGCGAGTGCTTACTGAGCACCTGCTATAGTTCAGGCACTATGCTGGGTGATGATAAGAATAGACAAAGAACAAAACAGGCATGGCCCCTGCCTCATAGAAGTTATGGACAAACAAAAATAATATAAATATATTACAAGCAAGCCATTTAATGCAATATAAACAAGCCAGGCATTTAATGCACTGCTAGGGCCTGGATGAGTAGGCTTCCTGGAGGAAGTGGCAATACAACCAGGACTTGAGGGATGATAAAGGGAAAAGAGCATGTGCAAAGGCCCAGAAGCCAGAGTAAGCATGGCACTTTCTAACAAGTCAAAATTCAGATTGGCGAGAGCTATAAATTGAAGAATGGCAAGAGAGGAGGATGGGGGAGCCAGATCCCCAAAGTCTTCCTTGTCAACCAGGCATGGAGTGTGCACTTAGTCCTGGGAGAGGAGTGTTAGTAGGGAGCAAGAAAAGGGTTTAGGGAATATGTGAGGTTAAGCAAATTAGGGAAGAGGGGATTGGCGAAGAGGGGCCAACAAGAGATTTGGTCAACCTGGAAACCATGTCTGAGCATTTAAGGAAGATTCTATTTTGTCTTCCTTCCTTAACACACTGAGTATGAAAGGTTGCAAATAACTATCCCTTGTGCTTCATACTTCAGAAAGGATTTTCATGCCCATCTCCTCCTGTGATTCTAGAAGAAAAGGTGGCATGGAAGATCACCCTCACTTTACAGATGAAAAAACTGAGTCTCAAAGAGGTAAAATAATTCATCTAAAACAGCATAAATACAGTTGCATCAAGAGTTTTCTATTTTTCTTAACACAAAGCTTTTCCATTAACTTTAAGTTTGGAAAGAGCACTCACCCCCAGTGAGTGACAGCACAAATCTGTACATCTTTTGACCATATTTTCCTGTCTGCAGAGTAGAATCAAATAGCCAAGTTGGGAGTGGATCCTAAGGCTCAGAAAGCTGGCCCGGTGCCTTTGGCATGGCAGGCCACACAGCCAGAGAGACCTTAGAGGGTATCCTGCTTGGGGGCTAGAGGACTAGGGCAGAACCTATGCAACAGCAACAACAAAAGCCCTAGGAATATTCCATGTCAAGCCATTAGCAATGAATAATCTCACTGGACTTCCAAAGCCTACTTGGTCTTCTCATCCCTCATGGCTACCTGCCTCCAAGCCCCCCAGATCTTGAGCCCTATGGTATCCTATAAGGGTGTTCTATAGGGCCCCCTGGGGGCCTCACTGCTCCTTACCAGCTTCTGAAACCTGTGCCTCTCCTGCCTTTGGGCACCCTGCTCCCCTGTTGCCCCAAGGGCAGGAGCCAGCTCTCTTGGGCATGCTGCTTAAATAGGAAATAAATAATCCCCTTTCAAACAGAACCTTTTATTTGAAGGCCTTTCTGTCCTTCCCATTCCTGAGTGTCATCTCTACTAGAAATGTTTTTCTGAAGAGGGGGCAGGGTGGAGATAGACCTTTTTCTTTTCCTCAGAAGGCCTGTGTTGTGGTTATTTCCATCTGCTCTGAGGCCTGAGACACCCTGCAGTGCCACGGAGCTGTGCATAGCCACAGAAACAATAGTGAGAGACAAGGGAGATTATAGCTCCAGTGGGGAAGGAGGGGCAGGAGCACCTGCGGGAGCGGTGACTGACAAGAGAAAAATGACAAGTTGCTTAGGACCCAGGTTGAGAGCCAGTGGCAGAGTCTGAGATGCAAAGGCAGGTCTTGACAATTTGGAAGGATTGCCATGTCTCAGAAGACAACACTCTGTTTAAAAAGAAGCATCCTCTGAAGTGAGGAACCTGAAAAAGCTGCAGCTGGTGGGCGGGGAGGGGGGGTTGGAGGTGAGGGCAGAACTGAGCACAGGGCAGAGGGCTGTCCTGCAAACACATCCCTGTGGACATGGGGAGAGAGAAAGACAGCAGAAAAAGAGGGAGAGGCAGGCCTGGTGGCCAAGGCAGGAAGAGTGGGCCTTCCAGAAGAGCACACAGAGACCCACAAAACCTGGTCTTCAAGGGCCAGAAGATTTGACTAGACCTGCATGTGGTAGGGGCTCAGTAAGCAATTACTATAGAGGATGAGGAGTCAAAGGTCACTTTCAGAGCTCAATCAATGGGCCAGGATATATTGTGAGCTCGCCTGTGCCCAACACCATGCTAGGCAACTTGCAGGACATAAACAGAATGTTAGACCTGTCCCTGCCTTCCTGATTGGCTGGGAATACATGTATAAATTATACATGCTTGCCTTACTTTTCAGCGTTCATAGGGAGTGGGTGGGATATGGATAGGCTGGAAGGCCCTGCTCAGGAGAATTGGCAGCAGGAAAAAAAGACAGAAGAGAGAGCCAGGCATTCCTATGGAAACAATCTACTTAAGTTCTCTGGACCTCAGTTTCTTTATCTGTGCAATGGAGCACCTTCACACTAGGCTCTCTAGTGTGTGGCAACAAAGGCATTCCTCCCGCCTTTTAAGCAGAGTCTAGTTTCTTCTCCTTTTGTAGCAGCAGGGAGCAGTCCCTGATATCTGTATCTCTCAGAATAGAAATAACTTGGACCATGGTTTATTACCAAATAGAGAAAGAAAGAAAGCCACATGGGTATCTTTCAGGCAGCTGGAGGCCTCTTCCAAGAGCCACCGTACCACACCCAAAATAATTAGGGGAGACACATTTTCCAGGCTCTCCTGACACATCTAATGGATATCAGACAGGAGTGTCCGCATAGCAAATAGGAATCTAATCTCTCCCCTAGTTCAGCCAAATGGAAACAGCAGGATATCCATGGCTGAGCCTCTAGCTTCTGGCGGGGGACACATAGAAGGAAAATGGAAACAGATTACAGTCAGTCTGATATCCAAATAACAAATAGGTAACCCAGAGAGAAATTTGTTTTATTGATGTTTGGGAAGAGATCCACTGATTTCCTTGTCTGCTCTGCCTTTCCACTTTAATTGAGAAAGGTGCTGGTTAAAAGCCAAAGGAAAAATGAAATAAAAGACAGTGCTTAATGGCTGGTAGGCATCTCCTCCTATGTATGCACAGTCATACACAGACAATCATGCGCATACTGTACATACTCTGGAATGAATTCCCCCGACAATCCAAAGTCTCCTTTGGAACTGGCCATCAACTGAGCACAGGTCATTTTCCCAGGGTTGACAAATGTTCTAGGCTTCAGGGCAGATGGGCTGCACAGGAAGAAATTAGCCATTGGGGCTGGTGCTGAGGGGCTGAGGCCTGAGCATATAGGCTCCGTACGGAGAAGTGGGATTGGGCTGGGATTGGGCTGGGATTGGGCTGGGATTCAGGCAGAGAAGGGATGTGGCCTCCCAAAGGCCAGGAGCAGCAATAGGATCTTAATTAAGGAACCCCCATGAAAATCTCAGCTCTGAACCCCCAAAAATGGCAGGCAAAATGAAGTAAAATCATGAGAGGAAGAAAAACAACTCAAAGGAAATTAATAAAGAAAAGGTATAAAAAAGAGTGGAGGGCCCTGGCTGGTGTGGCTCAGTGGATTGAGTGCCAGCCTGCAAACCAAAGGGTCACCCGTTCAAGTCCCAGTCAGGGCACATGCCTGGGTTGCGGACCATGTCCCCAGTAGGGGAACACAAGAGGCAAGCACAATTTGATGCTTTATCCCTCCTTTCCCCCATCTCTAAAAATAAATAAAATCTTTTTTTAAAAAAAACTAGGGGGCGGGGAAGAAGATAAAGCCCAAGTGCTGCTTTGTTATTGTCAGAACCACAGTCCACATCTGAAGTTCCAGGCAGGAGGGGAGCTTTTTGTGATACTATAAATATACTTTATAGGCTTTGGTTTATCTTTATGACAGAGCCAATGAATAATTTACTGGTCAGTAAAAGATCAAAGAAGCTGCTAGAACTGCAGCCTGAAACATCAAAACCTGTAGTGCTTGTATAGATGCTATACCAACCCTGCATATTTCCTGCTAGATGGGACAGGTTTATGATCCTGTGCCCTGATCTCCAAAAGGCAGAACTTTTTAAAAAACAGAATAAACAAAACACTAGGACAAATAGACATAGGGACAGACATAATAAGAACAGAGCTTGGGGTCACAATGAAGCTGACATCACAAGGGGTAATCATGATTGTGGGAAATTGTAGTGACCTAGTCCCATTCTACACCCTCACCTGCCACAAAGAACCTCAAAAAATATGTGAAAACTTGTAAAAGCCAACAAAATGCATGTGACTAACCTTCTGAGGGCATATTGGAGAGAAACCAAGATTTGAGTGAGTGAAGAGTGAATGGCCCCACGTCCAGTCAAGGGGACACACACATTTTCCCAGAAGAACTGGACATGGCTGTGCTAATAGAAAAAGGTTCCGGGCTTGGATCCTGGAAAAGGAAACCCAAAGTAGGCCATGCCCCATCCCCTTCCTGCCTGGTTCTACCCCAGTCCTCAGGCCACACATCCAAGCTTTGTCTCCCTGTCCCCTGCAAAAAAACTGCTCTCCAGCCATCCTCAGCCTCAAGATGGTCACACTGGACTTGGACCTGGAAAACAGGCCCTGGGAACTGACTTGGGCCATTTGGGCAGAGAATCCCAGGTCCTCTGTAGGGAGAGGACAAAAGCCAGGCCCTAAAAAGCACAAGTTCAGGGCAAGGACCTTATTACCCAGGTCTACGTGTAGAGCCCGAGGAGCAAGTGTTTGTTGGGGTTTATCCAGCATTGACTAAAAGGAAGAGACACAGGTCTACAGGAGTATTCCAGGTTATAGAGAGACATCTGTGCCAGTTATGAGGACTTTGGGATTCATCGGGCCTCACTGTGTACTGGCTTCCACTGGCCCCTAACCCGTGCTCACCTTTGACTGATTGGTCACTTTCACACTTGTCCTGGTACAAGGAGATGCTCCAGGTAGCAGTCAGAAGCCTTTGTTCACTGAAAAGGAACATCCCCTCTGTAAAATATTCCACTGAATTTGTCTTTATCAGTCTCTTGTCAGTTAGTATGAGTCAGTTTACCTTGAGCCCACCTATTTCTGAGAGCCCTTATCCCTCTTGGGATGAGATGAGTCTGTTCTGTGGGACTGTTTTGCCCATTGCAGGATTTCTAGCATCCCTGGGTCCCTATGCACTGAATGCTGAGAGCCAACAGCTGCACTTGAGACCACGAAAGTCCCACACATTTCTAAGCACCACCTCTCCCATATCAGTACCACCCCTCTGGTTGGGACCCACTGCTCAACTACAACTAGGGAAGAAAAACATGGGAGTAGACATGAGGATCAGTCAATTGGGAGACACAGACGGGTGTGGGTATAGAAATATACAACAGATCAGAGAGAGACCAAAGAGAAATGGGGACAGAAGAAAAATCATGGGGGATAGCCAGGACAATCAACTATAAAACTCACACATTTCTACAAATTGATACGATCAGCAAATTACCATTTTATTCTTCACTTTCCATGATAGAAAAAGGTAAAGACTCCTTTGAACCCAGTTGTCGCCTTGAAAGAGACAATCAGTATTGCCCAGTCTACCAAGGAGCCCCCAGAATCCTTTTAAGATTTGGAAACCTGACAAGACTAAACAGACAGAGCTTTCTTTGCCCCCTTTTCTCCCTCCCAGCTTGACCTCTTCCCACCCCTGGGCCATGCAATCCCTGAGGGAAGCCAATTGCTGATAGATGATCAGTGGCAGGTTGCTCTGCTGCCTCCTGAATTGGCTTCCCTCAATTTAGGAGAGCAGGCGGCCAGCGGCAGGACCAGCAGGAATGTCAGACTAAATGAACTGGCCAGCAGCTCCATTCATTAGAGCGACTCCAGGCAGTGAGTGCTTCAGGCCCAGACTGCCGCCTCAGCTGGGGTCGGGCCAAAGTGGTGGGTCTCTCTGCACAACACTCACCTCCTCTGTGTGGGTCAATACTCTGCCCTTTCCCCTGCCCTCCCGGAGCTCAGCTTCAGGAGAGCCCTGCTCAAGGGGAGGGCAGAGACAGGAGTGTGCCAGGGCCCCAGGAAGGACTCTTCCCTCCCACTGCGGAGAGGGGACAGAGGGCTGCAGGAGAAGATGCAGTCTCTCCCACACCTGCTTTGCAAGCATGGCCTTTCTGTAGCACAAACCCAGCATGGTTCCCATACCACAGGCACCCATCCCCACACTCTTGCACACATCTCTGATCCAGGAAGTTGGCCAAAGGGCCCAAGGGCCCAGAATTCTCAAAGAATGCTGAGCGGAGAGCCCTTGTGGAGTGTGGCATGTGACCAGCACCCAAGATATCTAGGCCTGTTCCCCACTGTCATGTAAAATTAAGGGGCAAGGCTTTTTCTTTAGTTGGGACCATGGGAACCCTGCTCTGCTTCTATCTCTTGCCTCTATTCCCTTCTGCTCTGAAACAAACCCTTGTGGCATTCTGTGCCTGCTATGGAGAGTGTAGCAAACAACTTCACTGAGCCTCTGGAACCTTGGGGTATGAATCACATATAAATATATAGCATGGAGATGGATAATTACTATCTTTACCATTTATTGAGCACCCACCACCATGTGCTACCTCTGTTCCAGGCTCTTTAAATACATTCATTTATTTGATTCTCATAGCAACTCCATGAGTGTGGTACTATTACTATTTCTCATTTTTAAAGCCAAGACAACTGAGGCTCAGAAAAGTTAAATAACTTGCCAAAGGCCACATGTGTGCAGTGTTCTACTCCACAGAGCACTGTGCATAGAGCAGAGACTTAATAAATACTTGACAAATGAAAGAGTGCATTAAATGCTCAACTTTTTCTTCAGTAGTTCAACCTTCTAACTCCACCCTGCAGCCAAACCTAGCTAGCTAAGCTACTTGTTTATTCTATAAATCCTCATTGAGTACTTACCCAATTTTGTTCAATGCTGTGAGGGGGTACAAAAAAATAAGTCACTGGAAGTTCATGGAAACATTTAATTAATAAAAAGTTAGCAACATTTAACATTAACTTAAATTAATTTCAAGGTTATCTGTTTCTACTTTTAGCTAATTAAATGTTAGTGAAATGGTGCGTAACTAGTCAACTACAGAGTAATGTAGCAAAAAGAACACTAGATTTGAAGTCCAGAGCCCTGGGTTCTAAAATCTTACCATCCTGTCAGCATAAGCATAAGGGAGGCACAGGGCCTGTGCCAGCTTCTGCCTGCATCTCTACCCTGAGACCGTCTCTCACTTTCACAGTGTCCTCATGTGTATTCAGAGGGGAAATGCACAGCAGCAAACTGATAAATCTTAAAGCTGATATTTTATTCCTAAAATATTAAGACCCTATTCAATCTATTAAAATCAACTCTTAAAGCTGAGATGGTATTCCTTTTTTGAAGTGTGAAAATTTGTCCATTGATAGTATTTAAATTTTTTTGAAAGCAATTACTGGCCATTTGTCCATAAGCTCATAAATTTGCCTGAAAATTTCCCTGAAAACAATTTGTTCTTTACACATAATCTGCAGAATGATAATATAACAGTGTTGCTCAATTCCCATGTCACAGGTTTTTCATTTGATGATAGCAGACAAGAGAAACCATAATTACAATAAGGCAGGATGGTGACATGGTTTAGCGCTCAGAGCCTGATCATTGGGTGTGCATCTCATTTTCAGCAGTTTTCACACTTGTTGGTGTTTTATAGAAATCGGAACATTTCTTTCAAGTCTGACCAGACTGCAAACTCCCTGAGGGCAAGGAAGTGTCTCTACTATCTTTTCACCCTCCACACCTCCCACAGCTTAGCACAACACCTCCTGGAAGGAAACAGTGTGGGAATATTGATTGCACAGAGCCAAATAATAAAGAAGATATTTGATGCCCCAATATAGGGTTACATTAAAAGGAAATGCTACAAACTTCATGTTTAAGTTTGAATTTTGATTAGATTTTTTGGCAGGCAGAGGGGAACATGGTAAGAAGTGTAGAAAGGAGGTTGATGTCTTTGGTGATTTGGTGAGGTGGTTATAGCAGGTCATCTGAATCGTTGGCAGTTGTGATTCTAACAACAGATAATACTCACTGAGAGCTTCCTTGGTCTGACACTATGTTTAGCCCATCTGATTCTCTCAACAACCATGAAGTACAATGATTAGTCCTGCTTTACAGATGAGGAAGTGTAGGCATCACAAAATCAGGAAACTTGGCCCCCCACAAAACAAAACCTGCAGCTAACAAAGGGTGGGCTGAAATCTTCACTGACCTGGAAGCCTGCATTCTTGACCACTATATAAACTGCCTCTGGATGCAGCAAGCAGAGCAAAATCATCTTATTTCCTCCTCAAAATGAGATGAGCTCATTCTCCAACTTTCCAAAAAAGAGAGGGTCAGAAAGAATGATTTTCTTTTTTTTCTTTTTTTCATTCAGGTAAGTTTGGATTTGTGTAAAGAATGACAGAGCTGAGAAACACTTGGGCTTTTGGCCAGAGTCAGTGTGGTTGTCTTTCTACTGACAATGACCGATCTAAGTTGGGACATTGCTGACTTAATTTTGCAAACTTCAAGTCTACTAGAGACAAGATAGGTGCCAGGACTGCTACACAAACTGGCAAGGAGTTTTTCTTGGTTGGGAATGTCTATCCCTCTCAGTCACGAACAGAGTACAATGTAGAAGTTGAAAGCAGGTGGAATTACTTGGCTTGTTACCAAGTATTTTTAATGGCCAAATCCTTCAATTTCTCTCCCTTGGCTCAACTTAACCAAAGAAAGAGATGGATGCCTGGTCAGCTATGAATCTTGCTCAAAAAGCTACTCTGCAGCTGTAAATGGAACCATGTGAATCAAGACCCTAGCACGGTGACTAGCAAATATAGGGCCTCAGAAAATAGGATGCGTGAGCTCCTGCAGACACATACCTGGCAGTCCTACCAGTGCTTAGGATCTGCGGCATTTGTGGTTCCTAACAGACCCAATCTCCATGAGGCACCTGCACCTTAAGCTCTCAAACAAGGTTTTCAGGGGAAAAAATGCTGTTGCCCACTGAGGATAATGAATGCATGAATGAATAAATGTGTGAATACTGCTCTCAAAGAGTTTCAAGTCTCTAACACACTTTTAAACAAGTTCAAGTCAATTCCTTTTAAATTGTTGAATTTAAACATTGACTATATTTAACTACAATGACATCATAGAGAAGACATTAACCTTTTGTCTCACTAGTTACTGTTTAATTCATACACCTACAAGTGTGAGGTATTGCCTCTGACCACAAGGAGGTTGTGCCTAGTTGGAAAGGTGATATATGTACATAAATAATCTCAATTCAAGGAACCATGTGATCAGTGCCAGGTACACACAGTTAATAAAGAGAGAAAGTGTTTGCTTTTTTGGTGGGCAATCAGAGGGGACTTCATGGAGGAGTCACCTAGGAAAGGACCCTGAAGGATGAGCAGGATTTTACTAAATAGATTTGAAGAGAAAAAGGAAGAAAGGAAAAAGACTCATAATTGGGTTAATGGAACAGAAAGTGGACCAGTTTCACTTGAGCATGCAGTTTATGTGGGATGAGTGGGACATAGGATTGGGAAAGTAAATTGGGACCAGACTGTGCTGAGCTTTGAATGTCAAGGTAAGGCTTATGGGATTTATTTGGGATGCAACGGGGAACCACTGAAGGATATTGAGCAGGGAAGAGAAATGATTGAATTAGTTTGTTCCCAGTTCCTGTTTTTTTGAGAACATATGATTCTTTTTGGCAGACACTATGTACAGCCTAGGCTGAAGCCAAAACTACTCTCCCAGACAGCAGCTACCTTGGCTGTGCTTCCTGCCTGCTCTCCATGCCCAGAATACTCTTGAACAATCCTCTTTCTGGGCCTGCAGCCTGGGTCAGCTTCCTAGACCTGCTGTCCCTTGCTTTACTGAACTCACACCATGGTTCTTAAAGAGAGCTCCAGAGTCTTCTGTAGCTAAAATTCAATAACAGAAAACTTTTCTCTGTTCCCAGATAGATGAGTTAATTGATGATTACCTTAATTATAAATTTTTCAACTACAAATTTATTTTAAAATGTTGGCCTCTATTATAGCTTGCCTTTAATAGTATCTAGTATTAGATGCTGCTTGATTTAATACAAAATTATGTTTTTAAGTAGCCTGGGCTTTGAAGTCAGGCCTAACTGGATCAGAACCCTTGGTCCACCACTTATCAGCTCTGTGACCTCTGGCAAATCAATTGCCATTTCTGAGCCTCAAAACACTCATCTGCAAAGTGTGGACAATTATGTCTTTCCTACCCAGTTGTTATGAGAACTAAATGAGATTAAACACATATGGAGTGCCTGGTCAAGTGGCAGATTAAATGAGATTAAACACACATGGAGTGCCTGGTCAGGTTCTTGTTGAGAACTTCAACAAGAACTCTGTCTCCCATTCCCTTTCCCACTTCTCCTTTTCCTGCCCTTGGAGTGAGAAGTATGTTTTATGCCAAGGCCACACTTATCAGCATTTTGTGATGTTCTGCAAAGAGGGAGGCTGTGCTGGAGGGTGGAGCCAGCATAAAATTTAGGTGTAGGACAGGACTGGGTTACTGGGTTCAAGTTCTGGCAGCTCTTACTGGCAGCACAACTTGGGAAAAGCATTTACTCTCTCCAGCTTTCAATCTCCTCCTATGAGAAAAAACATGTACCCTGTGTAGTTACTGTGCTGATTCAGTGAGCTTGTACATGCAGTGCTCCTTAGCACCATGGTGCCCACATAGTAGGGCCTCAACAAATGTTGGCATTAGAAGCTTCCTACAGGCAACCCATGCAAATCTGAGGGCAACTGGGCTCAGTCCTTCAGCTTAAACCCAGTGTTCTTGGTTCCCCCTTCCTCTTCTTTTCTAAATACTTTCCATCCTCCTCGTATTCTATTTGCCCAGGAGGAATATATTATAATGACTAATCATTTTTTCACCTCAGACAGACAGACCTGTGTTAGAATCCTGGCTCCACTACTCACAAGCTGAGTGACTTGAACCAGAGAATTCACCCTTCCTCCTAGTGTAGGCATGTAGACTGAGTGAGAAAAGGCAGGGCCTGCACATGGCAAACCTCCACAGGTAAGCCATATGAACCACCTGAATGCATTCTGCTTCATCAGCTCTGCCATCATTGCTTCATCCTGGCCATCTTGAGCCCCTCTCCAAGTTCACATTCACAAAGCCCACATCAGCATTGATGCTCTTATTGGCAACAACAATAACAACCAGGTCTTTGTAATACTCAGCAGGGTGAGGGGAGGTGGGGCCTCACTTCCTAGGGGAAGCTGGTGGTCAACAGCCAGGCCAGAGGCAGGCCAGTCCAGCGGGCCCAGGAAAGAAAGCCAAGTGGATGATTCCTATCCCTTCTTTGTCTATTTTGAGTAAAGCAAAGCTCATAGCCATCTCTCTCCCTTAGTCAAAGCAATTGTTATTTCTGCTAACTCACCCTGCAGACATTAATTAACTCTCTGCCAAGTATGGCCAGATCCCACAGAAGTCAGTGCCCTAGAAGACAGAGGGGTCCCCAAGTAGTGACCCCTACCCATGCATCAGGGTGGGGTGGCCGTTTGTCCTCTGCCCTCATGTTTCTGCCTGCTCAGGAGAGCTGGGGATTTCAGCCTCAGAAACTGGGCCTCTGAGAGGGGAATTATTATTCTTCCTAAAAACCAAAGAAATGCCCTTACTGCAAGAAGAATCTAAAGTATTAAAATAATTACTTTCGTTTGCATTTGCTTTCCTGTTTACAACTCATTGGCCCCTACATCACCTCACCCCTTAGAGCTGGAAAGCCTCTAGGAAAAAAGTCACCAGCCTTTTTCTTTTCACTGTGAGGAAACGAGGTCGGAGAGGCTGTGAGATTTGCTCAAGGCCACTGGAACTGCATTTGGTGAGCCCAAATGAGATCTTGGCCTTAGGGTTCCTTGCACAGCTCCCCGGCCAGGGAGCAAGCATGGTGAAGAGTAGATATTGGCTCTATCCATTTCTCAGTTAGCATTTATATTACGCACCTATTATGCCAGACACTGTGATACTCATTTTCATATATATTATTTCATGTGATTGTCTTGCTCAGCTTCAGACCCCTGCCAGCACTGGCACATACTAGTTGCTCTATAAATGTTGGTTTTCTTCTTTGCCTTGGGATCTGTGTTGTGAAATGTAAAGAAGTGGATTTGGAGTCAATCTGAGCTTGAATCTCATTCCTGCCACTTGTTTTTACCTCTCTAAACCTCTGTGTCTGTATCTACTCTAAAATGGAGATAACAAAGTCAGACTATGATAATAAGTTTTAAAGTTATTGTATGTGAAGGACGTATTAATCACAGTGCTCTATCAACAATTAAAGTAGTCCTTGTCATTGGACATGCTGTAGTTGACATTGCTTGTTACCTGCCTTCAAGGAGTTGATGACCTCAGAAGTTAAAACACGTATATTGATAAAAAGTAACCACAAAGCAAAGCAGAGACCAATGGTGGGCTATGGAGGTCCCAAGAATAACAGAAGACTTCCTGGAGTAAGTGCCATTGTGATTGGAAGGAGGTGAACAGATTGAGTAGGGAGCAGTGATGCTGGAAGAAAAACAGGATAAGGAAGAGGAAGCAACAGAATGCAGCAAGTGTTTAGGTCCAGGAATCTAGGGGTTTCAGAAGACAGGAAGTTAGAGAGTAGTTACCAATTCCTTGGTCAGGACATTGGGCAGAGAGTAGAAAGACAAAGGAAGCCACAAAAGAACTTGAAATTGGAGGAAAGGAAAACTGAATTTATTTATGGATACTATCATTTGCTCCATAAACACCCACTGAGTGCCTTCTGCCTGCCAGATGAAAAACTGACCTTTGTTAGTCTGTATTAGACTCCCAACAAGTTAGAGGCCAGGCCATCCACAGAGGGAGAATGGGTTAGGGCCCTTGGGAACTTGTTCAAAGTGACAAACCCCTGGCCCACCCTGTAAAGACACTGATCTGGATCACTCTCCAGGTGGTTTTTTGGGAGAGATGTCACAAGGCCACAGTTTGAGAAACTAAATTTGAAGCTTACAAGAGTTTTTGGGGTCACAGCTGAGGTTACAAATTTGTAGAGGGATCAGGCTGCTCTTTTCAGAGTCAGCCTAGGAGTATTGGGGTGAAGTAGTAAGTGGGAATTGCCCATCATGCAGACGAACAGGCAGGAAATAGCAGGGGAAGAAAGGAGGGTGATTGTAGGAATCATTATGAGAATATTGCAAGTGGCTGGACTCTAATTCCAATAGGCTTTGAACACCCCCATTTCTGACCTCATCTTCCAACTTATTCCAACCTTTAAAACCCTCCTAAGAGCTCCAGGCAGCTAGACTCCCGGCGGCTTCTACGCTTTTTTCAGCTCTGATATTTAATTACAATTACACTTAAAACATATCCAACAATCAGATCTATTCATAGGAGGAGGCATTCCTCATGATAATGCCTAAGGTTTGTGATGAATGTCACAATTTTCAGGGCAATTTCATGCATGTTACTATACATTCTATTACCTTCACGTTTTTCCAAGTGTGATCCACAGACCACCAACATCAACATAACCTTGGAGTATGGTACAAATGCAGATTCATAGGTCTCAGCCCAAACCTGCAGGGTCAGGCCCCTAGAAGCTGAAATTTTATTTTTTAATTTCCACCCAACTCCCTGATCAGGGATTGAGGCAGCAACCTAGGTATGTGCCCTGAGTGAGATTCTAACCCTCAGCCTTTTGATGCACAGGACGATGCTCCAACCAACTGAGTAACCTGGCCAGGGCAGAAACTGAACTTTTAATATACTCTGGGTTAATTCTAAAGAAAACTGTAACTTGGGAACTTGATGTAATAAAAAATTCATATTTGATCTTTGTTCCTGGTTCCTGGCAAAGAGCCTCAAGAACCCTCAAAATATCCAGATGTAGTATCTAGTCATAACCAGTTCCTTTTGACCATGCTGAGTTTATGCCCATGGTAGGCCCTTAAATAGTTTCAAGGGATGGGCTGAACATTCCAGAAACCATTCTCCAAACTCTGGAGAAGGAGAGGGGCTGAAGATTGAGTTCAATCACATGGACATTGATTTAATCAGCCATGCCCACACAATGACACTCATCTAAAACCTCCAGACACTGAAACTCAGTGGAACTTCCTGGTTGATGGACATATCAATGTACTAGACTGGATTTCATAAGCAGAGAGCATGGAAGCTCTGTGTGCTATCCCCCTACCCTGAGACCATTTGGCTGTTCCTGACTCGTAGCCTTTATAATAAAACTCTTAAGTATAGTGTTTTCGGTGAGCTCTGTGAGTTATAGAAAATTATCAAATCTGAAGGGAAGTTGTGAGAACTCCCAGTTTTGTAGCCAAGTCAGACAGAAGTGCAGGTATGGTAGGGATCCCATGTGTGGCTGGCAGTCTTGTTGGGGATCTTGGTCCTTAATTTGTGAAATCTGATATTAACTCCAAGTAGTGTCAGAATTGAATAGCATTGCAAGACATTCAACTGCTGTCAGAGAATTGGTGTCAGAACAAAGAAACTCTAGTCCCTTATAGCCAAACAATAATCTTGTAAGTTATAATCAATATCCCCATTTTACAGTAGGGAACTGATGCACAGAGAGGTAAGTGACACATCCAGGTATAGAGCCACTTTGGAGCAAAGCAGCAATATGAAATCGGGTCCTTGGTCACAGGCCTCTTCCCTCCAGAGCACAGCTGCTGCCTCATGAGTCAACATGCCCCTCAGGTTGGTGGTAAAATCACAAAGCTTGGGGGCTACTAGAGCCTGTCTTGGGCAGGGTGGGGGGTGGGGAGGGGTCACCTAATTCAACTGATCAGGGCCAACTGCCAGGGAGGTAATGAAAAAGAGCTGAGGCCCTCAGCCCTTTGAAAATATAAATTATACCTTTCTGACTCTGTGTGTCTTATGTAATCCTCGAAGATTTGTAATTGTGACAGCCTAAGAAAATTACAGGTGACTAGAAGCAATTTAATGATAATAAAAATAAAATAAAAACAGTAAACAGCACTGCTGCTCCCTCTAATTTCCCAGCATCTTTAGCATATAAATTCCTCCCATTATTTCCCCCACAGACAATTAATGAAATCTGCAATTGCCAGACTGGATGCTCACTTCTCTTTAATTCTCTGTCTGCTGCAGCTCCAGCTCTAGGGAAGCCCCTTCTAACTCCAACACTAGGATCCTCACAGGGCCAGACAAACTGCAGAAGCAGCCATAGGAAAGGCACCTTTCCTCCCTCACTCGCCCAGGACTGGCTTCTCCAGCCAAGTTTCTCCAGGAGCCCTGCTGATCTGAGCAACCACAAATTGACCTTCTCTCTGGGTGTCTCCTTGCCTCATTCCTGGTGTGTTAATATGTGCCTTAAAGAGCTGCAAACTCCACAAGCCTCTGTTATGCAGGTTAATTCAGGGCACAGCCAAGCTCTGATCATATGACCTTTACCCACTTTCCTGCTAATTTTGATGGGCAGCTCCATTTTACTTCTCCCTCCTGATACCCCCTTGTACTAAATTGGAAATCTATCAATTTTCTAGGTAAATGGAAAATAAAAACACATGACACAAGCAACACACACAAGCATTAACATACAGTTGTTGAAACAGGCACTGGGTTGGACCTGCGCTTTTTTTTATCTTAAACATCCAGCTCTTAGAAGACTGCTGTAGCTGGATCTTAGTTGAGGCCAGACTAAAATAAAGGTTCTGAGAGAGAATCCCTTCTCCACAATTTTATTTATTGCTCATCAGTGGGGTGCAATAATAATAAATGGGGAAAATAATAACAAAAAAGGTAGCACATATCAAGTGCTTCTTACTTACCCATCACTCCCAAGAATTGTCTCATTTAATTTCCTGTGCCTCTATGAAATAAGAACTATATTATCCTCATTTTATAGAAAAATAAACTGAGAACTCAAGAGATTACGGAAAAGAGATTAAGGATACACGTACAGAAAGAGGCAGAGTAAGAGGTGAACCTGCATTGTCTGATGGCAAAGCCAAGTTCTTGTTTGTTACTAGCCATGTGACCTAGAACCTAGCACATAACTACATCAAGCTTCAGTTTCCTCATTTGCAACATGAAGATAATAAGGTCTACCTCATCAGGCTCCTGGGGGATAAAATAAGTGGTTTCAATCCTTTGAAAACTGCAAACTACTGCCTGTTTACCATTATTATAATTATGATTATTAATTCAATTACTTTCTTCTATAAATATTTCCTGATCACCTACATCGTGCCAGCCCTGTTCTAAGCCTGGGTGTACAGCAGTGATGAAACAGATAAATATCCCTATAACCAAGGAGCATGCATTCAAATGAGGGATACAGAATAAGAAACATGTGAAATACGTAGTATTTCACATGAAGCTAAAAGCTAGGGAAAAAAATAAAGTGGGAAGGGAGTATAAAGAGTGAGATGGGAGAGCTGCAATTTGACATAGGTGGTCAAGGAAGACCTCATAGAGAAGGTGATATTTGGACAAAGGTCTAAGGGAATGATGATAGATAGCAAGTTAGGCAAATATCTGGAGAAAGTGTGTTCTAAGCAGTGGCAGCAACAAGTGCAAAGACCCTGAGGTAGGATCAGTAGAGAGGCCAGAGCGGGTGGGGAAGGGTAGGGATAAGGGAGTAGGAAGAGATGAGTCCAGAGAGGTAAAGCAGGTGGCAGGCCACATAAGGCCTTGTAGATCATTGGCTTCTACTCTATGTCCCATGGAGTGGGGTTGGGGTGAAGGTTATGGGAGAGATTTTTAAAATATATTTTATTGATTATATTATAGTTGTCCCAGTTTTTCCCCCTTTGCCCCCCTCCACCCAGTATTCCTCATTCCCTCTGGTAATCCCCCCTTAGTTCATGTCCATGGGTCATGCATATAAGTTCTTTGGTTACTCCATTTCCTATACTATTCTTATAATCCCCCTGTCTATTTTGTATCTACCAATTTGTACCTCTTAATCTCTGCACTTTTTCTCCCATTCTCCCCCTTCTTTCTTCCAACTGATAACCCTCCAAATGATCTCCATATCTATTATTCTGTTTCTGTTCTGCTTGCATGCTTAGTTTGGTTTTTAGATTCAATTGCAGATAGTTGTGAATTTATTGCCATTTTAATGTTCATAATTTTGACCTTCTTTTCCTTAAATGACTCCCTTTAACATTTCATATAACAATGGCTTGGTGATGATGCACCCCTTTAGCTTTACCTTGCCTGGGAAGCACATTATCTGCCCTTCAATTCTAAATAATAGCTTTGCTGGATAGAGTAATCTAGGTTGTAGGTCCTTGCTTTCATCACTTTGAATACTTCTTGCCAGGCCCTTCTAGCCTGCAAATTTTCTGTTAAGAAATCAGCTGAAAGTCTTATGGGAACTCCTTTGTAGGTAACTATTTGCTCTCCTCTTGCTGCTTTTGACATTCTCTCTTCATCTTTAACCTTTGGCATTCTATGTTGTGTCTTGATGTGGTCCTGTTTGCATCCATCTTGTTTGAGACTCTCTGTGCTTCCTGGACTTGTATGTCTATTTCCTTCATCAAATTAGAGAAGTTTTCTTTCATCATTTTTTCAGATAACTTTTCAATTTCTTGTTCTTTCTCTTCTCCTTCCAGCAACCCTATGATTCAAATGTAGATAAGTTTGAAGTTGTCCCAGAAGTTCCTTAGCCTATACTTGGGGGGTTTTATTGGATTCTTTTTCCTTCTTGCTGTTCTCCTTAAATGGTTTTTTCTTCCTTATATTCTAAATCATTGATCTGATTCTCAACTTCATCCATTCCACTGTTGATTCCCTGTACATATTTCTTTATTTCACTTAGTGTAAACTTCATTTCTGCCTGGGTCTTCTTCATGCTGTTGAAGTACCAGTGAGTTCTTTGAGCATCATAATAACCTGTGTATTGAACTCTGCATCTGATAGATTGCTTATTTCCATTTTGTTTAATTCTTTTTCTTGAGTTTTGATCTGTTCTTTTATTTGGGCCATATTTCTTTGTCTCCTCATTTTGCCAGCCTCCCTATGTTTGTTTCTATGTATTAGATAGAGCTGCTTTGACACCCTGTCTTAGTAGCATGGCCTATTGTAGAAAAATGCACCCATAAGTAGGAAGTGGCAGAGCCTTAGGTAATTGCCAGGGCAGGGTAGCCCGTGTGAACCAGGCTGATGGAGTCTCAGATATGGTGTCACCCTCTGTGACTCTGTGTAGGGGTGGGCTCAGAAAAGGGGCAATAGCTGCTTCCTGGCCTCTGGAGTTTTGTCTGGGAGGAAGGTGTCCCCCAGCACTCACTTTGATGCCAGACACTTCAGTTTCTCCCCATGTGCCACCAGTGCCCTCCCAGCTACTTTTCAGTGCTGGAGCCCAGAGGGAGTGAGTCTGTATAAGTCCTAAGTCCATTGAAGACCCTTTAAGAAGAGATGCCTGAAAATCCCACAGTTTCTTCCACCACCCCAACCCCCACTGGTTTTTACAGCCAGAAGTTCTGGGGACTTATATTCCTGAGACTGGAACCCTGGGCTAGGTCTGGTGCGGCGCTGGGATCCCTCACTCCTGAGGGATCCCTCCTGATATTTATCCACCACACATAGGTGTGGGACCACCCATTTTGCACCTCCACCCCTCCTACCCATTTGGATAAAGGTGACTTCTTTAATTCCTTGGTTGTTGTGCTTCCATGCAGCTTGTTTTTCTGATGACTCTGGGTGCTAATTTTTTTGTAATTTAGGAGTAATTTTTGCTGTGCTTGTGCAAGGAGGTGAGCTGTGTTTACCTATGACTTCATCTTGACCATTCCCCAGTTATGGGAGAGATTTTAGAAGAGCCACGACACAATCTAACATCTTTAAATAGTCACTCTGGCTACTGTAGGAGGGCAAGAGAAGAAGCAAGATGAGTCAGTGGCTGTTGCCACTAATCCAGATGATAAGAGACAATGACTCAGATGAGGGAAGTGACAGTGGAGGCAATAAGATATATTTGGATTCTGGGTGTATCGCCAAATATGCTGATGAGTTGGTTGTTAGTATGTAAGAAAACAAGGAGTCACTGATAACTCTGAGGTTTTTGACTTGAGCCCTTAGAATAATTATTCTAAGAGCCAATGGAGCCAAAATGAGATACAGCTAAAAGGAGTAGGTATGAATTAAACTGTGCCCCTCAAGAAAGATATCCTTAACCACAATACCTGAGAATGTGACCTTATTTGGACATAAAGTCTTTGAAGATATAGCCAATTTAAGTTGAGGTCATTAGGGTGGACCCTAGGCCAATATGACTGTTGTCCTTATAAAAACAAGAAATTTGAACAGATTCATACACACAAGGAGAGCACTAAGTAAGGACTGGGGTGATGTTGCCACAAGTTAAGGAAACACCAGAAGCTGGAAGAGAGAATAAAACAGATCCTTTCCTGAAGAGAATGGGGCCATACCAACACCTTCATTCAGACTTCTCACCTTCAGAGCTGTGAGTAAATTTCTGTTGTTTAAGCCACTCAGTTTGTGGCACTTTGTTATGGCAGGTTTGGAGGGAAGGGTCAGCAAGTCCAATTTTATACATCTAAGTAAAAATGTCAAATAAGCAGCTGAGTCTTGGGTTCATAGGTGAGGATTGAACTGGACATATACATTTGAGAGCTGTCTTATCTCCTATGAACTTACAGCTATGGGACCGTCTGAGATCACTTATGGTAGATGGGAAAGAGGTCTAAGGACTGAGTTCCAGGGCATTCCAACAGTAAGAGGACAGAGTGTCAAAAAGCAGTTGGTGAGCAAAGAGGAAAATCAAGGGAGGTGTTGTCCTGAAAGGCAAAAGAAACAGTTTCGAGAAGGAAAGGGTCATCAGCTCTGTCCAATGTCAGCAATTAGTCAGGTGGGATGAACATGAAGAATTGACCATTGGATTTATCAACTCAGAGCTCATTTGTGACCACAGCAATGGCAGTCTCAGAGATAGAAGTGATGCTTAATTAGAATGAGTTGGAGAGAAAATGCAAGGAGAGAACTGGAGGCAGAGGTATAGGCATTTCTTTGGAGGAGCTTGCTAAAGGGAGGTGTGAAATACAGGGAGGGCTTTTTTAAAGATAAGAGAGATAATGGTATGTTTTATGCTGAGAGAAATAATGCATCATAGAGGAGGAAACTGATGAACAGGAGATAGAAGAAAGAATTGTGAAGTGATGTCCTTGGAAATCTAGTAGGGGTGAGATCAAGTACACACTTGACCTGGAGCTTGGGCAATTTGCCCATAGTAATAGGACAGAGGCAGGAATATGGGCACCAGTGCATGGGTGGAAGGATGTGGCGGTAAAATGGGAGGTAAAGTCATCAGCTAAGGGTGAGGAAAGGGGAGGAGGTGCTGCAATTAAGGAGGGGAAAAAGGAATGAAGCAGTTATGTAGTAGAGTGAGAGGTGAGAAAATGATAGTAGGGTTGTTGGGCACCACTCAGGTGGCCTTAGGTTTGGCTCATGATTGTAAAGTAAGACCAGTCAGATAAAGATGTGTTTTTCTCCAGCCATGTTCAGCTGCCCACATGTAAGCTCAAAGTCAACAGAGAGTTGGATTTAATTGGACTTAGAGTTCTTGTCCTCAAATGCAAAGAGAGGAGGCCCAAAGGAACAGAGGGGTATGCAAAAAGAGAGATTATAATGATGGTCTATGAAATTTAAGGTGGATAAGAATAAAAGGGATGATTTGAGAGGGCAGGGACCCAAAAAAAATTTTGGATCAAGAGATTGGATTCCAGTGGGGGGAAGATTATTAGGGTCAGCATACCAGAGCTTGGGCACTAGAAGAATAAAAGTGGGGGTCAGAGAATAAAAGCAGGACTCTTTAACATGTATATCTTGGATGGGTGTCAATGACTGCAATGACAAGGCCTAGGGTAGGGCCATGGGAGTGAGTGGCTAGGGTAAGATGGAAAACAAGAGCAATGGAGGAGGAAGTCAAAGAACTAAGAGGCCACAGCACTGGAAAGATCATGGATTTTGAAGCCACAAAAAATTTTGAGAGGAATTGTATTAAGAGAGTGACAGTGAGCCAGGAGCTGAAATCTTGAAGGAATGAGAGCAAGTCACCAAGTTGTTAGATAACCATAACAGCTCCTGGTGACATGAGCTCCAAAACTGGGGGTTCTTAGAGAAGAGACCAAGAATAGCACGAAAGCAACAAAGAGAAGTAAAGGAAGGTTATCCAGCCACCTCCAGATGCAATAAGAGAGAAAATAGCCACTGATTAAAAGAACTCCTAGAAAATGATGTCCTTAGGATAGAACTAGAGACTAAGGAAGCGGGGCTTTGCTGATAGCTGACCATGCACTTCAGAGAGCAAAAGCAAGGGTTGAGGAGGTACAGAAATAAGTGAGAAAAGGAGACATGAGAGCTTAATGGAGGGCAGAACCAAGGGTGAGGGGACTTCTCATGTGATGACTTACAGGACAATGAAAGGTATCCTTCTGAGATGACTAAGCTCAGGGAGTGGTGATGAGGTCTGGTATTGGGAGAAGAGGAGGGTGAGGTGTATTAGTGGGAGTTCTTTCCAGGACCACCAGGAGTTCTGGAATCTTCAATCACTTTTGCCACAGGGCAGTTTATAGTTTTAATAATAGAAAGATTATCATTGTCATTACTATGGTATTAGTCAGCCTTCTTAGGTGAAAAGAACCCAATATACTCCAGTTAGTTCTTGCAAAAAAAAAGAGAGAGAGAGAGAGATTTATTAAAGGATATGCATAGCTCTCAGCAACTCAGAGCCAGTGTCCAAACCCAGGCAGTGAGGACCAGTGGACTAACCTCACTGTGGGTGGTCTGCGAAAACACCCCATCTACTTGCCTTCTATGATGGTCAGCACTGAAAGCCAGGAACTCTGACACTACTCCCCTCAGAGAACCAAACACCATTGCACTGGCCTGAAATCTTATTCCCCTCTGGCAGGTCGCCTCCATTCACTGTTCACTCCCTAAGCAAATGTCTATAGATGAGTGTGTTTGGCCCAACACCAGGCACAAGCTAGGCCTCAGCAGCAAGTGAGGCTGACAATGCAAGTCTTCAGGCCTCTATCTTAAGAAGAGTTACCAAAGTTGCATGAATCACCCAATTCTAAGGAAAGAGTTCAAACAATACATTTCAAAGACTTATTAAATAACAATAATAATTTGCATGATTATTTTATCTAAGCTTTGCAAGAAAGAGATGGGGAGGATTCTGTGCAGCCACTTCACCCTTGGGAATTCAGATGAGATCTCTAACCTTTCAGCAACAGTTGAGAGCACTATTTCTACTGATTAGTGCCAAGGTCTGAATAAGGTAAGGCTTTAGGCCTGAACCTTCCCAGATAAGATCAGGCCCATTTGAGCTTACTCCACAGAAAGGACACTCTCGACTCTGGAAAGACAAGATGATAGAGGCTCCTACTTACTCAGCAGCCCCTATGTGGCAGACACTGTAATCTTTCCTCTGCATGCATGATCTCATTTAATCCTCAAGGCCACTCTGTAAGAAAGGCCGTGAGATTGCCACATTACAGCTAAAGAAACAGAGTTTAAAGAAAATATTAAGTTGCATGTGACCCCTCCCCCCAGCTACAAGGTCACTGTATGCTGACGTGCAGGTTGTACACTGCACAACTCTGCAGTGTACACCTGTATGCAATGTGGATGGCACCACCTGAAGTTGTGCGGTGTACACTGTGTCTTCAGCCCTGCTGACTCAGTTCCGAAGTCCATTTCCTCACAACTCTATTATACAGTCCAGCAACCAATGTCTTTTAACTGAGAATTCTTTAAGGTCAGAGGAGATTTCTTCTTTGTGTCCACAGAGAGTAACACAATGCCTGGCACATAGCAGGTGCACAATAAATGGCTGCATGATTAAATGCTATCAAAGATGAATTTGAATGGGCTCATCAACTCTTGAATCACTGGATCTACAGAGGCACCACTTGAAGCCTAAAATAAGTAGTTTAAAACAGATGAAAGGAAGAACTGCTTGGCACAGCTGGTTGTCAGCTTATAAAACTCGTTAACCCAAGAGGTGGTATAGGCAGCAAATACTAATGGACTCCATGTGTGTCTAGGAAAATTCAAGGCGTCTACAACCATAGTGTACTACTAAGGAGAGTAGCCAAGAAGGAAACGAAAATTCTTTGAGCACTCACGATAACCCAGGCACTGGGCTAGATTGAACATGTTACTTTACTAATATCTCCAAGTTAATTTCGTTCCATGTAAAATAGAACTAATATTACCTACCCGTGATAAGTGTTGTGAACATTAAATAAAATATGTAAGGCACTTAGAACAACTCTGGTACAGTGTTGATCCTTAACAATGCTGTAATTAAGATTAACTATGAATAATAGTTAATACATGTTAACTATTATTTCTAGAAATAATAATAACAAATGATATTATGTTGACACTTCACTAGTAGGAAAGAAATTCATAAAACTTGCATCGTATACAAAGAAACCAGGTTCAATTATCCTTTTACATGGGCACTTCACTGATCAAGACTAAAAAACTAACTTTCAGCCTTTGGGATTGCACATAAATAGAAGAACAATTTAATTATTTTTCTCCCTTGTGATTTTTAGCCAGGGCTATCTTTAACTAAAGCAGCAACATAATGATAATCTCCTACTTCAAGCATCCCCTACCTCCTATTATATCTACCAAGAGCTTTCAGGGGACCAACACTATGTCGGGCACCGAATAAAACATTTGAATGAGACTTCTGCTTTCCTATGCAGAGACTTTTGTGCAGAGTTTGTGTGTATTAGGGAACACAGACAAGAAAAAATAGATTAATATTACTAGAAGCCAGATCACAGAGACAATATCCCAAATTTTCCAGCTTAATCATGCTCACTACTGACATTTCTACAAATCTGGTGTATCCTCTTTGAGTCCTGCCCTACTGTACTGTGCACCCCTTAATGGCCAAGATCATCCAGTTATGTGTCAGCTCTTCTCTGGATCCACAAGCCTATCATGGTACCTGGTAGAAAGTAGATTTTGTGTGCAGGTACGAGAGAGGGCAAGAGAGGTGAGGTGGACAGATGAACAATAAAATGTTGTATGGGTGAAACAGCAAAGTATAATTGACCTTAGCATCATCTCTAAAGTTACACTAGGTTCTGAAATAAGTTCCACCATTATTTAGTTATGCCGCCTTGAAAAAGTTGCTTAATCTCTCTGGGCCTCAGTTTCCTTATCTGTAATACAGGGATAATATAAGTACCTACCTTACAAGTCTGTTGTAGGTATTAAACATAAAAATACACATAAAGCACTTACTTAGCCATTAACACATGTTTATTGAGCTCCTAATATGTGCTAGACACTGGTCCAAGCCCAGGGGCTACCTCACTAAACAAAACAGATAAAAATCCCTGCCTTCACAGAGTTTACATTCTAATTGGGAAAGCAAGCAACTGTAATAAATTAGACAATTATCTAGTATATTAGAAGGTAGGTGTTTTTCAAAGGGAAAATAGACAAAGTAAGGGGGTATAGAAGAACTTGCTATTTAAATTAAAGTGATCAGGATGGTCCTCACAGAGATGGGAACATTTGAGTAATGACTCCAAGGAGTGAGGGAGGGAGCCATGACGATGCCTCGGGGAGAGCATTCCAGGTAGAGGAAACAGCCAATGCAAAGGCCCTAAGACAGGAGTGCACCTGGCATGTTTGCAATATAAAGAAGGCCTGTGTGGCCAGGACAGCAAAGAGAGAAAAAAAGAGTAGCAAGAGATAAAAGTCCAAGAGGGAATATTAGGTTAGATCCCCTAGGACCTAATAGGCCACATAAGTCTTTGGCTCCCCCATCAGGGCAGAACTGTGACACAGACAATCTGGCCCCTTTCTTTTAGTGAAATTGGGATCCCTTTGGAGCAGCAGAGAGATATGGTCTGATTTACCCTTTACAGGATCACTTTGTTATGTGGACAAACTAACACTTAGTTGGGGCACAATCATAGCTATTTTGAATGCTTAGCAGAAATAGTTACCTTTGGGAGGCATCTTAGTGAAACTGTTTCACTTCCTAATTAACTCTGCAGAGTTAAATAGGAGGAGTTAGAAGCTAGCACAGCAACACTGTATGCCTCATTGTCATAGTGCTCTCCAGAGCATAGGGGGAATGGGCACATGTGTAGACACATGGTTGACCATCATGTAGAGAATACTTAGAAATCACTCCCATCCTTGCTTATCTGCTAAGGGCTGCTTCCTCCATAGCTGTCAGGCAGCCACTTCTGGGCCAGAGGGGTAAGCATGTTCTCTCTTAAGTTGGTGGGAAGGACTTCACAACAGGCCTGACCCTTTCTCCTTCTTCTCCTCCATCAACATCATCTTCACCACGTCTATTATCATTATCTCCATCAACATCTTCACCACTACCACCATTTATTCATCTCTTATTCTGCCTGCAACTGTTATAGCCCTTTACATGCATTACTTTTACTTAACCTCCATATAACTATTTGAGACAAGTATTACTATTATCTCCATTTAACCCAGAAAGAAATTAAGGCATGAAGAGGTGAAGTAACTTTCCAGAGGTCAAAGAGCTGGTATGTGTCAGGGCAGAACTGTGACACAGACAATCTGGCCCCAGAGCCTGAGTCCACAGCCATTATGCTACCTGCCTACAATTGCTTTTTCCTGGAGGCTATTGTTCTTCTTCTTTCAACTTATTTTAAATGTTGTTAACATGCCCCCTCAGCACATAGACAAGGGGGGAAAGCAAGGTAGAGTAAAAATGACAAATGGCCTCTCACTGCAGTGTGCTTGACCATCAGCACAGACTGCATCCTGATACTTACTAATCTAGGTATGAGTATATGCAGACAGGAATAGAGAGAAGGTAGATCCAGTATGGGTGTAGATGCAGATCTGGCCATGAACAAGGCTTACATTGTTCTGGGAGCAGGGTGGTGGAGGTGATGCAGAGCACCAGCTCAAGAACAAGACCTTCCCTCTGCTGTTGACCAGCTGGGAGACTTTCATCTCTCCACACCTCCATCTCTCATCTGTAAAATGAAGGTGATTATAGTGCCTAATTCATAGGCTTATTACTGGGAGTAAGTGTGATAAGGCACAATGTAAAAGGAAAACTGCCAAACACTTCAAATTACAAAATATATAGACATTGACTAACTTCTAATATTCAGCCTCAATGTGGCCACCTACTGGTTACAGTATTTTAAAGAGAATTCAAGCTGTGGACCAAAGGGAAAGGATGCCTTGAAAGTCTGGTCCTGACCTGTGGGATTAAAAGGCATGAATCTGGGGTGGGGCCTGTCTCTGGAATGCCCACACCCTAGCTTAGGGCCCGGCAAACACCAGTCAGTGCAGGCAGGCACGGACTTCTCTTTCCATGTGAGCAACCTCCACTCGTACTGGCCTTTTACTGGGGATGGCCCACTCTCCCATCAATGTCCATAGAGCCTGGAGGAGACATCTGCCGAGTATGCAATGTGTCTGGATATGCCCAGAGCTGAGTTGTTACAAAGCATCCTGCAGTCACGGATTCCTGTTTTCTTCACACTGAGCGTTCCACATGAAGTGTTAAATATCACTAATCATTAGGGAAACACAAATCAAAACCACAATGAGATATCACCTCACACTGGTTAGAATGGCTTTTATCAAAAAGACAAGTGATAAGTGTTGGTGAGAATGTGGAGAAAAGGGAACCCTCATGCACCGTTGGTGAGATTGTAAGTCAGTACAGCCATTACAGAAAATAGTATGGTGGTTCCTCACAATATGATTCAGCAATCCCACTTATGAGTATATATCCAAAGGAATTGAAATCAATATCTCAAAAGAATATTTGCACCCCCATGTCCATTGCACATTATTTACAACAGGCAAGATATGGAAACAACCTTCCTCTCAATACTCGAAAGTGTCCATCGATGGATGAATGTAAAAAGATGCAATTGATGCACACACATGCAATGGGATATTATTCAGCCATGAGAAAAAAAGGAAATCTTGTCATGCACAACAACATGGATGGAACCTGAAGGCATTGTACTTAGTGAGATAAGTCAGACAAAAAGACAAATGATGTATTAAGTCACTTATATGTGAAATCTGAAAAATCTGAACTTGTGAAAATGGAGAGTAGAATGTTGGTTACCAGGCCTGAGATGGGGCAAGAGGAGCATTGGAGTAGTGTTGTTTAAGGGTACAAACTTACAACCAGTAGATAAATTCTACGAGTCAAATTCACAGCATAGTGATCATAGTCAACAATATTATAATATAAATTTCTAAGATGCTATGAGACTAAACCTTAACTGTTTAACACACACAAAAAAAGAAATGATAGATACATGACATGATAAAGGTATTGGCTAACACTACAGTAGTAATCATATTGCAAACCAACTTATTGTACACCTTAAACTTATACCATGTTCTATGTCAATTATATCTCAAATTTTAAAAGGAGCACTTTCAGGGCTCCCCACTGCATGGAAGGGGCCAAAAGACCTCTGAAAGCAGGGGCTGTGCCTGTAGCGTTCCCTGTTGGCTCCTCAGCACCTAACACAGTGCCTAATATGTGCAGTGGCAATCGATCTCTGTGGAAGAAGGGAATAAAGAAATACTGTAAGAAAGGAGGAAATTTTGAGCTTTTTTGATAAATAATACCGATGTTTTTTCACCTGACCAAACAAATTTGCCAATGCCATAAGAAAGTTTCATTGATTTCCTAGTCAGGAGAAGAGTATAGATACACCTGGAAGAACAGGTATGGCCATGAAGGTTTCCACCCAGGATGATTCATCTCCCCATCACATTCACTATCCCAGCCCCTCCATCAGGAAGTCCCTGCTTCCCCAGGCACTCTCAAGAAACCTACCCATTTCCAGTGTAAATAAAGCAAACCACATTATTGCATGAACTTTCATCCGTTAAATTATAAATAAGTCAGCCGGGGCTCACCAATTAAGAAAAAATATCTAGGAAAGCAAAATGACTTATTCCTCTAAGTGATAATCAAAGATGTTTGTCACAGGCATCAAGGTGATGGGGACTGCCCACCTCTCCCACAGTCCCTGCTTCCTTTGCACAGCTGTGATTTTCTCCCTGGGACTCAAGAGGGGACCCAGGTAACATGCATATTGCAGAGCCCCCCCTGCCCCAGGTCTCTCTGTGTGGGACAGTAACTAAGGCCATGGCAGAGAATCCGAAGTGCTGAGAGCTAAGTTCAAATTGTTCTTCCTCTGGCCCCCTGTCCCAACATCTACAGTCCACCTATTATGAGAGGTCAGTACCCAAGTCTGCACCAAAAGGCAAAGTGGTACTTCTTTTTCCCCATTTTACTGAGGCATAGTCAACAAATTAAAATTGTATATTTCTCAGGTGTATAACTTGATGTTTTGATTTACATATACATTGTGGAAAGCAGAATTTCTTAACCTATTTGAGGACCCTGGGCATCAGAATCACAGGGAGTTTGTAAAAATGGAGATGCTTAGGCCCAGGCTGTCTCATTGGATCAGCCCTTAAAGGGAAACAACTTGCCCAAGGTCCTGCAGCTAGATAGTGGTTGAGGCAGGCCTCCCAACAGTTCTCAGACTCCATCCTGGGTTCCATTCTCATTCTAGTACACAGCCACATCACCTCTCCTTTCAACCTCTGTAAGACATGACCCTGAGCCCTCTAGAAATACAGAGCAAGGGGCCTCTCCAAGGGATTCTTCCAGATGCAGAAACCAGAGCATGCCTGCTAGAGAGGTACAGTCACTCAGTGTCCAACTCATAGATCCCAGAATCAATCCACTCTAGCAAAGACCATCAGGCCAGGCAAGTGGCCAGAGGGCAGCAGGCAAAGGGTTAACTCTGGGTGTCATTTGCAGTTGCTATGTACTACTTATTTTTAACACTATTGAAACTCAAATTGGCAGTTAGCAAACACACCACGGACCTCCCCATGCAATCTTTCCAGAAGGACAACACACGGCAAGTTTCTCAGTTTGCTTGAGGCAGTTTGCATATGGGGAAAGTAGACATTTGCCCAGAACTCAGAAAGCTTCCCTTCTACATTATAGTCTCTATGAAGCCAGCTCTGAGGAGACAGTGACAACATCTGTTGAGGGGAGGGGAGGTGGCTCACGCACCGGACAATACCTCTTAGTACAGAGGCATCCTCACCCGCACAGATCCTTTGCTTTAAAACCAGGCCACTGACAGAGTGTCCAAGACCCTAAACACCTGCTGATTTCTACTTCTACCCTCCATGGTATGCATGTTACCCATAGCCCTATGAAATGGTCTTGCAGCCTCTGGTCTGTGAGGCCTGGATGGGGAAGGAGGGGAGTCTACCAGCAGGGTGAAGAATTCCACGTGGCTTAAGGATTCTGCATTAAGGAGCAAAACAAAATTCTTTAGAGCTACGGTCCCTAAATTTTGTTGTGGCTGATGGGAGCAGGACGTAAGATTCCTTAGTTCTTTAGGGAGACACCCCTAGACACTGCCCTGAGAGCAAGAGAAGACAGTGTCCAAGGAGGAAGCCTCTGCAGTCAGCTCCAAGTAAGCAGGAGTTCTTGCACACTGCCCCCTTCACCTCAAAAGTCCCAATAACTGTAAACTTGTCATACTCTAGGGTATCATCCATGAGGAAGGTAATCTGTGATGAGAATGGAGAGAGAGAGAGAGAGGAAGCAATCAAACTAATTCTAATGACATTGATAAGAAGATTTGGAAGCACAGCCAACGAGTCCATTAAAATAATGACTCTGGGTCTCCTCTGTCATCACCTCAGGTCATCTCCCCTTCTTTTGCCCACTATATCTCAAGATGCTGGCAATGACCACTGTGTTATAAGACAGGAAGAATGGCAGAGGTGGAGACTGATGCTACAGAGACGGATACCCTCTTTTTATCTAGTAGGTCTTACTGATCAATCAACAGTCCCCTTGGTTGGCAGCTGCAGGGAGGGAAATCATTTACATCCTGACTGTGGGAGCAGGAGGCACGGATGGAGGAGGCTGGCTTAGAACTTCTGCCCTGCCCTCTCTTGGCCAGAGGTCCCATGGTACCCCAAAGTGGACACCATCTGCAAGGATCATCACATAGATGGCGTCCCTTGGAGTTGTGCAGAGTGATAGCTCTGACAGACACCCACACATATGTAGGGAGATTTATAAGACAGGTCAGGGTGGTAAGAAAGAATTGGTACAATTTATCCAGATCACCCAGTACTAAACCTATATCCCTTTCTGGGGCGTTTGTTTGTTTGTAACTTGTTTTACTGAGATGAAATTTAAATAACATAAATTAATCATTTAAGTGAGCAATTTAGTACATTCACAGTGTTGTACAACCATTATCTCTGTTTATTTTTAAAACATTATCATCACTCCAAAAGAAATCTGCATACCTATACTCTCTCCTCCCAGCCCCTGACAACCACCAGTCTGCTTTCCACATCTATAGATTTACCTATTCGGGACATTTCATGGAATGGAATTATACCATATATGACTTCTATGACTTGCTTTTTTGACTTAGTATGTTTTTGAGGTGCATCACATCATAGCATGTATCTGTACTCCATTCCTTTCTATGGTTCAGTAATATTCCATTGTATAAATATACCAAAATTTGTTTATCTCTTTATCTCTTGATGGACATTTGAGCTAAATCTACATTTCTGATTGGACCCAGAGCTCTCAAAGCCACCTTCTCCTTGCTTCCCAGCTCTGATTCTGTCACCCAGGTTGGACCTAGCCCATCTCTCATGCAGATCCTTCTCAAACACTGCTCCCCTGGCCATATATTTGTGCAGCCCAAGTAATTCTACACTCAACACTGCCTCTCCAAGGAGAGCTCCCTCCCCAATAGGTGTTCACCTGAGAGAGGTGAAGATGCCTTAATGTGAGCCCTCACTCTAAGTCTGTAGGGAAAAGGAGGAGATGATGTCAGCAAATCTGACTTCAATCTGGTCTCAATTTTGCAATCCTCAACTGACAATCAGTGAGAATTTGGACAAAGTTATTTAATTAGAACTGTTTTGGGTTTTTGTGGGTTTGGTTGTTTTTTTGGGTTTGTTTTTTTTTTTTTTTTTTTGTATATGTGTTACATCAGGGAAGATACATAAGTGTGCGTGCATTCTGATCCTCTCAACTCCAGTGGAGGGTTATTGGCCACACTGAGCCAGGCACACCCCAGAAGACCATGCCAGGGCGAGGATGCAGTTTCATCCAGTATGTCCTCACTGGGTACCTGATCCATGCCAAGAACCACAGTATACCAGGGGTGTATAATGATCCATAAGGCATGGCCTGAGTAGTAGTCAGTGATCTGGAAAAGGAGAGAGAAATATGCAGGACTCACATTAAGGCAGAAAAACAGACCCTGAGTCATATAGGGTCCTGAGAACCCAGAGCCAGAGAGCTGTCCTCTAGGACGCTTCTCAGATGTGACCTCAGATGTTGAAGAAGGGTGAGTAGGAGGGGAAGTGCTTCCAGAGAAGACTGCAGAAGCAAGACCATGATGGGCTGTGGTTTGCTCTGGAAGGGTCCTCCCCTCTGTGGTCATGAGGGGATGCTTACAACAGGCACTGAGGATGGGCTAGAAAGGCACTTGGGACATCCAGTTAAGGTATCTATCTGTCCTAAAGTACCTACAGATTTGTGACCTGAGAAGGAAGGATCAGAAGGGGCAGAGGCTGGAGGCTTGGCAGCCCAGCAGGAGGCTATGGCAATAGCTCTGGCCACACTCTGAGGAGCTGACCCCACAGCATTTGAACTCTATGCAAGATTAAGAAAACCAGTGGGGGCCTGGCTGGTGTGGCCCAGTTGGTTTGAGCCTGGTCCCATAAACCAAAATGTCAAGGGCTTAATTCCTAGTCAGGGCCCATGGCTAGGTTGTGGGTTCCGTCCCCAGTCAGGGTACGTACAAAAGGCAACTGATCAATGTTTCTTTCACATCTAAGTTTCTCTCCCTCTCCCTCTCCTTCCCTTCCCCTCTCTCTAAAATCAATAAGCATTGTTCTCAGGTGAGGATAAAAATAGAGACGTGGTAACTGCGAAGGAAGTAGTAAAGCAATTTAAAAGAAGAAGGAGAAGGAGGAGGAGAAAGAGAAGGAAAAAGGTATAGAAAGAGAGGAATGTGTCAAGGAGACATTTCAGAGGAGAATGAATTGGCTGCTCAGATATAAATTATTGTGCTTCTCTCATGCCCAAACCAGGAAATTATCAAAAAGACAGTTTCCACAGGGTCCAGACCTGGGACACACTCTTTGCCATTCTAAGCTTGAGGAGAACCTCCCAAGTCAAAACCTACTTAGAGCCAGTATCTACAGCCACAAGCAGGAACTGCCTGATGCTCACCAACTCCCATGGCTGTTTGTTCATCTCTTCCCAGAGACAGTGACTAAACTGCCACAGCAGGGTCCAGCCAAGCCCCCACCTCCACCCTGTGCTGCCACTTGTCAGCACCAGGCAAGAGAGATGCCAGCCTTATCCCCAGCCTGAGAGCCCATTCAGGGCACTGGAAGATGAATTATGTTTCATTTATATCAAAGAAGCAATCTCGGAGCCCATTTGTGATCAAATTTGCTGTCAGAGAAACTTTGCTTTATCTCATTACATCTGATATCTCTTGGCTTCTTGTCCTTGAGACTATTAAAGTTTAATGTCAAATTCAAGATGAAATGAAATCTTTGCTGTATCATCTCATCAGAACCTGAGCATTCCCCCTTCCATCTAAAAATTTTTGACAACTAATTACAATGGGGAGTTGGGGGTAGGGGAGAAGACCTACCTCCCTTCCATTTAGCTGAAAATTCTATCATTTGAAGGGGTTTCCAATGAGCACAATGACTATGTGATGGTGGAGAAAAAGGAGAGGTGTTTGCCACCATTCAACGCCTCTCTGTCATTCCTTCACCCCAAACTCACCATCCTCTGGACTAATGACATCTGTTCTCACCCCTGTCCAGCTAATGGCACTCCTGCCCAAAGCACACAGTGAAGGAGAGGAAACACACAGGCTGGAAGGTGGATCAGCACTTGATTCCAGGCTCTGCCAGCTACATGACCATGAACAGTCACCCTCGTCTCTGAACATCAGTTTCCTCAACTGGAAAACGATGAAGTTGGACTAGAATCATGAGCTCCATTTAAGAACCAGGAGGGAAAGGAGATGACTAAACAGCTGTGTGTTAAACAATATGCATAGTGGAATGCGGCAGAGATGAGTACATTCCCATCAAAAGGCATTTGACTTAAAAAAATCAGAAAATCATGTCTGCAAAAAATTATTTATCCTGACAATCCTGAGAATAGTTTATTTCGGAGGCTTATGATTGCCTCCAACTAAGAAAAGCAGCCACAGCAAACAGGCTTTAGACTGGGGATGTGCTTTCCCTGGAAGAGAGTTGGTATATTGATTAATAACACTGACAGAAATCCAGTCCTGTACAACGCAGAGCTGACAGAAGGCCCAGCGACACCCAGGTCAAAACTCCCAGAAGGCAATGTTCTAACAAAAGGGGGATGAAAATTTTTAAAAAGCATTGTATTGCAATGAATTAACAAGTTCATTTATTCGACAAGCATTTGTTAAGCATCTCTTATGTATACTTCCACAGTTCTAGGTATGAAAGATTCAGCAGTTAATAAAAATGACAGAAAACATTTAACCTCATAGTACCTAGACACTGGGGGAGGGAGACAACAATAAGTGTAATAATAGTTCATTCATTTGTAGTAATTTGCAAATTCTTAAAATGAAAGGAGTCAAAGAGTGATAAGGTTGCTGGGATGTTAGGGTAGCTCAAATCCTGGCTCTGCTACTAACAAGCTCCTGACCTCAGGCGGTCTGCTAGCTTCCCTGGGCCAATGTTCCCTCATCCATAAAGCAGGGACTATTATGACACTTTCATCTAGGGTTAAATGAATGGGTTTGTGTGCAGGGGTTGGTACATAGGAAGAGACCGTATCTATTGGCGGAGTCATATTTCTCTGGGAAAGCCTTCTGGAGAAACTGAGTTTTGACCAGCAGGTCCAGCTACTCTGCTGGAAGAAGTTAGGAATTACTTTAATGTACTCAGCCAAGGTAGGATACTGTTTCTTAATAAGTGATTTCTCCGCTGTCTTTATTCACTCATCCCTCTGCCTAATCATCTTCAGGGAAGGTCTTAATGAAATCCAGCCCATATTAAAAGCAACCACATGCCGAGTCTTCTACTATTCTCAGGAATCAGAATATCTTAAAACCCAATCTGCAGTCTAGGTTTCCAAAAGTTTGAAGGCAGCAATTTATTTCTTAGCCCTTCTATTCTCTTGGGGCGGGGGGAGGGGGGGGAATAATAATCCAAAGTGTTTGTAGATGTTTTCTTTGAAATCAGAATACCTGGGTGCCAGAGTCAACATTCATTTTCACAACAGCCCTATAGACCCCATCCCCCTATTATATAGACAAGAAACTACGAGGCATGCTAAATAACTACCCAAGGTAGCCCAGCTAATAGGCAATAGAGCAAGAACATTAAAGCATCCGTTGGCCTCATGTGGCATAATCTAACCACACTATATTGATTCATCATTCTCTGAATGAAACAGACCTGTACAAGGTATGACATAAGCCAGGAAAACTGAGTCTTTTAACAAGCACTCTAAAGCTTATGTACTAAGTTAATGTCCCTCACAAGGTGATACTTTGGAAGGCTTTGCATTTATTCCAGTGATGCTGCAACTGCTTTCTGGTTTAGTTTAAGTTTTTTGTTCTTTTCATTTGTTTTTTTTTTTTTGGGGGGGGGGGGGGGGGGGGCAGTGGTTGCTTTGTATTCCTTGCTTTCATTATTGTGAATCTACTCCTACATAGTAAATCTTTAATGTTTTGAGGGTAAATTTGATTTCTGGAAAAAGACCAAACTTATCTGGAGCCAAATCTTGCCAATAAGGTAGACAAGTAGTGTATATTAAATTTTAAAAAACAACTCTGTGCCTGCAGCTCGATAAATATTTTTTTTACTAACAATGACTACAACATGAAAATTAAATGCACATTGTTCAACTCTAAAGAAAAGAGACTAGTTTTATTCTTTGACTCATAAACCTCCTCTGAGAGTAATTCCAGAAAAGAAATTCCCAAAATATTTTGAACAATGGTGGGGTCACTGGAATAAAAACAGAATAGCAAGGGTACTTGGGTTTGGAGGACAATCTAAGGTTACCAAGCTCTAGATTTCAAATCAACAGACATTCCAGGAGTCCCAAGTATGTGCAAGAGAAGTTCTAGACATTGTGTGTAACTAAACAAAAACAAAATTCTCAAAGAGCTCCCAATTCTTGGAGGAAGGGAAGCAGGGAGGATGCCCATAGCAAAGCAATAAATACCTATGACACAAAGCAGACCATAAGACACTCCAGAAGGATTGAGGGAGACATAGGAGGGAAGGATGGAGCCTTCTGTCTGGAGGGCCTGGAAGATGCTTTGTGGAGGAAGCAGCATTGAGCTGGGCCTCAAAACAATGCTTCCCAACCTTTTCATGGCATGGAGCCCACAGGAAATCGTCTTAACAGCTGGTTGGCTCACTGGGACAAAGGGATAAAGCTGCCTGTGCATGAGAACACTGGCTAGGAGGGCTACCACAGGCTCCAGCCCCAGCTGGCTGCCCTCAGGACTAAGGAACACGATTGCTTCACTACATACCAGTTGGGAAGCCCTTCCTTAAAGAAGGAGCAGAAACTCAATAGGTGGGTTGGAAGAAAGGGTGTTACAGGTTCAAAGGCACAGGGCAGAAGGGTGGTAAGTGTTGGATGTATTCTGACAAAATGCTAATATCCTGTTTTCGCAGGAGGATAGGAACCCAAGGTGGAAGTAAAGCAGTTAAGACCAAGTAGGCAAGTTGAGGCCAGAGAGATGGGGGCCTTGAGTGCCATGTTATAGAGTTTGGAATTGATTCCACAGTCAACAGAAATCCTTTCAGAGTTACTGTTAGGCAGCTGGTTGGTGCTTTCAAAAACAAAACAAAACAAAACCTCCAACTTCTTATGATTCACTTTAAAACAGCCATAAACAATAAACTTTAAACAAACAGGCAAATCCACAGAGCTGGGACTCAGGCCTGTCTCCTTGGAGCTAGCAGGGTGCCCTGCTTAAGAGATAAAGGCCCAGGTGATTCAGAAATAAGATGAAAACCTCCAATCCCCAGGATTTTTTTTTTTTAATATTATGAAACTAAAAGATAAACACCAATGTTTCCTTAGGTGCGCAAGCCCCCAGGAACTAAAACAGGCAGAGTCCTTCACGTGTCTATATGTTCTCTTCATCCCATCAACAGTTTGAGTTGCCTCTGCCGTCGCCCGTCCAGTCAGCGGTGCGAGCAAAGGTGCGCGCAGCCAGAAGCCAGAGGACCCCGCCCGGGGGAAGGGGGCGGGACGGAGAGCGCGGGCAGGGTGGGGGAGGGGCGGGGAGCACTTCCAAGATGGCCGCCAGCGTTGCCATGGAAATTTAATTCTCGACTAGAAGTAAATCCCACTCAAAAGGCCAAGAATGGCCATGTTAGGTCAAAAACGGAACGTGAACTGGGGGAAAAGATTGCTTTTCAAGAGAACCAGACAATTAATTTAGCAGAGGAACTACCCTAGTGAGAGAAAATTACAGATAGCTCTATCAGAGATCTTTATTCCGTTAAATCCAATCTTTAAAAAATGCCTACAAGGGATGTGGTGCAAGGGAGTGTCTGCTCCCTCCTTCAGCAAAGAAGTTTACGTTGCGATAGATGGAGGGAAGGGAGAGGTCAGGACAAACTTCTGGCAGAGGCAGGAGAGCTGAAAACACTGATCTGTGTTCATGAGGTGAGTTGCAAATCTGTTTTTCTAGGAATTCTAAAGAAAAGTAGATTTGGGTACACAGCAGGATGGTTCAGGTTAATGTTTTCCAACATTTTTTACTCTAAACCCTCTGAAATTGTCCAAAACACCATTTCCTTAAGTCTAACTCTAACTGAAGACTGGGAATCCATGGCCTCTCCACACCCCCAATCTCATCTTCTGTGTGTGCAGCAAAATAGTGTGTTAGTACAGCAAGTCAACCAACCAGAGCAGAACGAGCCGCCTGAACAATTCATAGGCAACTAGGGAAACATATACGTCCCCAGGCACTGTCTTCTGCCTTTCTCCTCTGAATTTGCTCTCTGCTCTATCCATCACCCTTCTGCCCACAGTCCAGAATTCATCAAGGGGGGTGACACTGATTACTATTAATCAGCAAATATTAATTGAGCTGCTGTTGCGTTTGAGGAACTGTGTTAGGTGCTATGGGGAAAATAAAGAGGTAAATATTTTATCCCTGCCTTCAAAGAACTTGTCCAAAGGGAAGCTTAACTGTGAACACATTAAAAGGTAAGAGGACGCCTTTGGGGCATAGTCATCTGAAAAAGGTGTGTTCTTCCTTGCCAGGCTGGTCAAAGAAGACAGAAAATCTTAATTTTTTAATATGGTAAAAAACATATAACATAAAACTTAACATCTTAACCATCTTAAAGTGTACAATTCAGTAATGGTAAGTACATTCACATTGTTGTGCCATAGATCTCCAAAACCCTTTTCATCCTACAAAACTAAAACCCAGTACTCATTAAACAACATCTCCCCATTTTTCCCTCCCCTCAGTCCCTGGTAACCACCATTCTACTTTCTGTCTCTGTGAGCCTGACTACTCTAGGAGCCTCATATAGGTAGAATCATACAGTGTTTGTCTTTTTATGATAGGCTTATTTCACTAAGCATGATGTCCTTAAGGTTCATCCATGTTGTAGCCTATGTCAGAATTCCCTTCTTTTTTAAGACTTAATAATATCCCATTGTATACATACACATTTTTTTTATACATTCATCAATAGACAATTCAGTTGCTTCCACCTCTTGGCTATTGCAACTAATGCAGCTATGAACATGGGTGTACAAATATCTCCTCAAGTCCTTGTTTTCAACTCTTTTGGATATATACCCAGAAGTGGGACTGCTTGATATATGGTAACTCTGTTTATTGGAGGGCGGGGGGAACCACCATACTTTTTTCTGTAACAGTTGCACCATTTTATAATCCCACCAAGTGTTCCAATTTCCCCACATTCTTATCAACACTTATCCTTTTTTTTATAGTGGCCATTCCAATGGATATGAAGTGATATCTCATTGTGTTTTGATTTGCCTTTCTTTAATGATCAGTGATATTGAGCATATTTTCTTTTTTTTCTTTTTTTAATTAATTTTTTCAAATACATTTGTCTCTGCCTACCCCCCACCACTTTCCCTTGCCCCCTCCTTCCTTCCCTCCCTCAGCTCTTCCCCTTTGGTTTTGTCCAGGAGTCCTTGCTATATGTTCCTTGACTTGCCCCTTCCCTTCCTTGTCCCCACCCCCCCTCCTTCCCTCTTGTCTCTGTTTCTTTTCCTTTCAGTGTTGCTGGTCTTATTTTCCTTGCATCTTTGTATTGTTGGTTAGGTTCCACTTATAGGTGAGATCATATGGTATTTGTCTTTCGCTCCCTGGCTTATTTCGCTTAGCATAATGCTCATGTGATTGTTGTCCATCCGTATATGTCTTTGGAGAAATGTCTGTTTAGGTCCTTTGCCCATATTTTTCATTGTTGGTGCGGGGGTGGGATGTTGTTGAAAGGAGAGTATCTTGAGCAAAATATGAAGAGACCAACAAGTCTGGACAGATAGAGAGGAGATAGGCTTTCATTAAGGCAGGCGTTGGATGCCCCAACCAGAATGCTTTAAGTTAGGGGATTCTGCTGTGCTATGCTGATCAGACGGGCAATGGGGGTGGGCAGAGTATCTGAATCAAGGTCTTGGGACCATTTTTTCAGAATTTGAAAGGCTGGGGGACCCAGACACATACCCTACTTAGCTAAACTAAAGCTCTGCATTTAAGGGGGGCTGTCTTCCTTGTTATTGTAGTTTCTCAAGTGTGTCCCTTTTGGGGAGAGGACACTCAACTGCACCTTATTCCAAGTGACTGATGGGGCAGCCCTTTTTATTTCAATTGTTATTTTGATCTCCAAGTGACTGGCACCCTGACCCTCTTTGCCTCCGTGTGGCCTGCTGTGGCTAGGGCAAGAACCCACACAGGAAGAAAGCTGATGCAATGAAAGGGATCTCAAGTGAGGCAGCAGGATCAGCCTGGCACAATCGTGAGACACCCTTGGGACACTGGGAGTGGCACATTGCCCTGCCTCTCAGGCTTCCTCACCAGCCATTGGATTTCACAGCCCTCTGTCTTCACTGAAAGTGGGAGAGAGCCTGATCTGTCAGTGCCGAGATCTCCCCTGAGAGCTCCCTCTCCCACATTAACCAGACCAAACATCTGGCTACACATTTTGTGTAGGGAAATGCTCCCAATATGCTGATATGAAGTAGGTGACAAGAAAGTATTACTGCATGAGATTCTTATTGAAAAACAGAGATAAAGAGACAGAAAGAAAGGGAAGGACAGTGAGGTGATACACCTCAAATATTAATAGTGGCTGCATTCAGGTAGTAGAATATGGATGAATTTTTTTCTTTGTGCTTTTCTGTATTTTCCAGGTTTTTAACCATGAATATGTATTACTTTTGTAATCAGAGAAAGGACAGCACATGGTAATTTTAAAAAGCCTTTGTTGGGCTTCATGCCCACTTGGGCTTGGTGCTCTTATAGATTTCACACAGATAATTGTAAAGTCCTTGCCCTTCAGAGCTCCTCTTCCCAAGTATGCCTGCTGATCTGCCCAAAGATCCAAAAACATTCCTGGGGAGCCACAGAACAGCCCTTGCCACCAGGTCATTCAGGAGAAGACACCATGGGGTTGATGATCCAGGTGCAGGAGGAAACATGATGAATACTTAAAGGGAGGAGGGCTTTCTCTGGGAACCAGGGTTCTCCTCCTCTCCTCAGCCAACCCAGGACACCCTCGGCCTTCCAGAAGATAGCCTTGCAGATGAGATTAAGAAGACTGAGGAAGGAGATTGTGGGGATGTGCTGGTGCCCCCACCCAACAGGGCCTGACTCCCTACAGCTCAGCCCTTCTCCACTGAAAAAATCACATTTTCATGGAGCAGCTCATTCTCATTCATATTCCCTCTCTCTCCCTCTCTCTCTGCCTCTATCTCTCCCCTCCCCCTCCCCCCTCCCCCCACCTCCCCTCCCTCCCACAATGAGCCTAGTAAGGAACTGGAATGAGTTCAGCAAAACTGAGAAGAGACTGACAGACAGTATCTTGATTTGAATCAGTGGTACAAAAGCATGGCAAGTCTCTGGATTCTAATATCAGCCATTTCCCTTTCTCCCTTTGGGGGAAGCATCCTGGGTCCTAAAGATAGCCCTGTGTGAGAAAGAGGGCTGGGAGGCTGCACCGGGCAGGGTGGGGATAAAGTTTCCCCTCTGTGCTGTCCCTTAGGAGATGAGGCTCAGCCCATTTTTATGCATGAGAGATGAAAGTTGTAACTATGATCTGTTGCATCTTTGGAGCACCTTCCCACTCCCACAGCTCTTATGCAATACATCCTATTAAACAGCAGGGGAAACTGAGGTGCAGGGGGGAAAGCAGCATGCCCAAGAGCATGGAGTGGCATAGCTAGGACTGCAGCCTAGGAGTCTCCAGAACCAGGCTTCTCTCCCCCAGTACCTGCTGCATAATCCATACAAGCCCAGTTACCTTCCTGAGCTTCAAGGAACTCTGCCAGGGGAGGGAGTCACCTGTGTTCTGGTACCAGCTCTCCGAGAGTCCAAACTCCCCCTCAACCCTCACTTCTGTGGGCCAAATCCTAGCACAACCCCACTGTCTTCAGGTTTCCAATTTTATCATGTCAGGCTTGACTATGGCCATTCCTTACAATCTAAAAGACATCAGTTCTGAGGTCCTGACCAAGAAATCTCTGACACGGGTCCTGTTGGCTAAAAATGAGAATAGGGCACCCCCTCCAGGCAGTTTAATTAGAACACAAGGCCCTCTGGTACCCAAGTGAGCCCTCAAGGTATGTGAATTTCAGCTCTCACTCAACCCAAGAGTGGGGAGCCACTGTGCTGGGCATGTCCTGGGCCTCATCCCCAAGGACCTACTAGCCACCCTTCTTCTTCCCCACCCTTTCTTCCCAGGTGCGTTCTCAAAACACAACATTTTCTCTCATGCTCCCCACTTGGTGATCCGGAATTCTCCCCACCCCACACCCGACCCTTGCCAACGGTCTAGATTGGATTTTGTAGAGCTGATGAGTCCTCATTCCCCGGAGGAACCAAGCACTTTCCTCATCCTCTGCACACACCCACCCACCCCCTTGGAGAGCTCCTTTATGCTCTATTTTTAGTTTCTTGATTGCGAGTGAGAAGTAGGAATCAGAGAATGCCGGGAAACTGCAGCAGTAACCAACCCAGAAAAAATGGACAGCAGCGTGGAGTGGGAGGAGGGTCTCAGAGAGGAGGTGGAGAGGTGGCAAACGGGCAGCGCCGAATCTCAAACTGCCCAGAGGTGGAAAAGAGGGAGAGCCCAGGTTGTTATCCACCCCTCCGCCAGACCAGCACAGGAAAGTGGTTTCCGAAAAGCTACAGAGCTAGAAGGATCCTGAGAGGCCATCTAGCTCAGCCTCTCCTTTACAAGGTTGGAAACTGAGTCAAGCAACCGCGTACGGCAGTGTCTGAAGCAGTAGTAGTAGCCTTGTAGCAGAAGTAGAGGCTTCCTTCTCTGGCCAGGCACAAGGAACCCCGCGGCTTGGCGGGAACCGCCCTCCTCCCAGACAGCCCCCAAGCGGCGCCATCTGCCTGTCCGCCGGAGCGGAAGAATGAGGCGCCTCTTGACCAGGCTAGCCCAGGCCAGGCTCAGCTGGGCCACCCTCAAGCGGTGCTCCCTTCGCTTCGCCGGCAGAAGTCGGCGGTAGACCTTCACCTCCGCCAAAGGCATTTTATCCTCCGAGAGAAAAGACAGAAAAGACGTGGGGGCCCGGAGCGCTTCCCCTGACGTGCCGCCGCACTCCCTAAATGAATGAACTGGCAGTTCCAAAACGGCGGTGCAATTGGCAGTTATTGCTGGCAGTTTATCAGTATTAACTGATTAGAGCCGGGATGATGGCTCCTCTGTCTCGCTAAACCCGCCGTCCCGCGGGCCCGCGGCACCCTCCACCGCCCCCGGGTAGCCCGGCGCGCCCCGGCTCCCTCAAGGCCTCCTCCCCCGCCCCGCCTTTGTCTCCTGCCCGCCCCAGCCCTTCTTACACCGGGTCCCCACTCCAGAGGCAACCCTGCCCCCACAAGAGACAGATTTAAATAAATAAAACAAAATTCAAATGAGGACACTAAATCTCCTCGGCGTTTAATTGATGATCATTATGCTCGGGAACCTAAACTCTTTTAATTTTACTGCGGTACAGGGAGATGAATTATAGAATTACAGTCACCAATTATCAATCACGCCTTTGCTCCCAGTCTCTTGGCTGCCCAGTGCCTCGCCCTCCCTCTCAAAGGCCAGGGGTTGAGGGGGCCGGAAAATAACATTGGAAGCATGAGTTCAGCCTGCGGAGACTGGAGGAACTCGGTTTGGGGTTCCCCCTGTGGTGCCTCCCCCCCACCCCCGCTCTATCTCTGCCATCACTCCATTCCTAGAGCACCACATTTTCCACTGAATTTTTTCTTAAGCAGCAGAGGAACGAAAACCCTTTTCATTTAGACCTTGGTGTTTAATTCATTTTGTACAGGATAAGATGTGCTTGTAGCTTCCGTCCCCACACTGGGCAGGATTCCAACAGCAACCTGTGTCCCACCCGGAGCTGCTGCTGTCAGGCTCACCTTACCAGAAGGCAGCCTAGTGAAGGAGGATCTAATGGGGTCCAAGGCAGGCTGGAGAGAGCTGCCTCACTGCCCGCACTGTGGAGCCTGGCCTTCCACCACCAGGGCCTGATTCCATTGCCCTCTCCTTCCTGTCCTCCTTCACAGTGAAAATAATAATAATAATTTGAATGATAATTTCCACCAAAGCTGTGAACAATTTGCATTTGTATAGAGCTCTGCAATTTACAAAGTGCTTTCATATGCATTATCTCATTTGATCCTCCCAATAATCCTGAGAGAGGTCAGTAGAGCAGGTATTTTTGTTATTCAAACGTTTATTCATTCATTCCACTAACATTTATTGAGTTTCTACTTTGCGCCAGGCCCTGGGGATACAAAGACAAGAAAAAAGGAGGCCTCTTTCCTCAAGTAATTCACAGTCCACTGAGGAGACCTACTAAGTGAGCAGAAAATTAAAATGCCTAGGGAATCTAGGGTTTCACTTCACTGGGGAGGGACAGGGGGCTCAAAGAGGCTAAGTAACCTGACTACAATTGAGCAACAGAAACAGGATCAGGCTCCAAATGCAATGCACTGGCTTCCACGTATGTGCTCCCACCACCTCCCTCCCACACATACTTTATTATATTGTCATCATTGTCTTCATATAGTCTAGTTTTTTAAGTACCCATATGAATTTATTTCTAGCTTTGGGTTCCCTAAATTATCATCATTGGTAAACAATTGTAGGTTAGGAGAAAAAAAGTGTCGGAGCTTCTAACACCAAATCCTTCAAGATCAAGTATACTGCCATCAGAGGCCTAGATCCTCACTGGGTGCCCAGCACCTCAGTTTCCTGTGAAATGCTGTGTTGAAGCCTCTGGTCAAGTTTTTATAGCTGATTGATTGGTTGACTGACTGGTTGGTTGTTCATAATATTCTGTTTTATTACCATAAGGATTTGGGGTGGACCAAGACAATGCATTCTCTCCTACAGGAGTGAAAAGAATAAGTTTGGCTTGTCCACTAGTCACTGTTCTATTCATTTAGTAGTCCCAGCCCCAGGTTTAATCTATGGATGGAGGTCCAGTGCTCACTGTCTGACACTGGTCCACAACTTCTTTTTTATATTTGTTTTTCTTTTTAATCCTCACCCGAGAATATGTTTATTGATTTTAGAGAGAGAGGGAGGGAGAGAGAAACATCAGTGTGAGAGAGAAATACCAATGTGAGAAACATCCATCGGTTGGCTTCTATATGTGCCCTAACCAGGGACTGAACTCACAACCTAGATATATGTCCTGACCAGGAATCAAACCAGCAGACCTTTGGTGTACGGGATGTCTCTCCAACCAACTGGGCCACCCAGCCAGGGCTGATCCACAGTTTCTAAATCTTGCTAAGCACTCTGACTGCAGGGGTAGAGAGAGGTGGAATTAACCTTGGCAAGCCCCACCCCCAAAGAGGTTGGGTCCTGAGATTCCCTGTGCTAGTACTGAGACAAGAGGACACCCTCAGCAGAGCAATGCCAGTGTCCTTGCCTCCTTGCAGAGCTAAATATCTCCAAAAAGAGGACGTGCAGGGATTACATCCTGGGTCAGAGCCCACCAATCTGCTGGCCGAAGCCAGGACAACTCTATCCTGTCACCAGCTGGCTTCCCTGGGCTCTGGGCCACTGGCCTCCAGCCACAGGCCAGGCATCTAGCCATGCCAGGGAGCCAAGCAGTGCTGGCATGGAGGAGCCCTGCGACATTCTCCTAGGCCTTGGAAGGCTGAGATGCAAACGGGACACTGTAGGAAGTATGTCTCCATCCTTAAGTGATTCTGAAGACCTCCCTCCCAACCACATCCCTCTCCAGGACCCAAGCTACAGAAACACCCCATTACATATCATTTTGTTCCCAAGTCTAAGTGTATCCAAGCCCTGTCTCTTGAGCTCCACCCCGACCCTGTCATTCACTCTGTTAGTCTGCAAATCTTTCTCTTTAGCCTTCCAAACCTCAACTACCACCTCCTCTGGGAAGCCTTCTGACTACCATACCACCAACACACCAGAGTTTACCTCCACTCCTCCAGCCCCTTGGGTCTCACACAAGCCTCAGTCAGCCTCTTTACGACACACTGTAAGGCAACTAATCTGTCTCTCTGGCTGCTCCTCCTCTGGACTCTGAGCACTTCAAGGTGCGGCTTGTTTCTGTCATTCCTGTATCTTGGTGCCTTGGCCATGTTGAGCATGAACCACCACTTATGAGACTGAGATTGAGCCCTGTCCTAGGGTACCCAGCTCAGCCTAGCTTGCCCAGGACTTCCTCAGTTTTAACACTAAAAGTCCTCCATCCTGGAAAACACCACAGTTACTGGCAAACCAGGTGGTTGGTAGCGCCCACTCTCTGTGCCTCCTCATTGGGAGCTGAAGGTTGCAGTCCTCATATAATGTTAGACTTGCTTTTGTGGCTGGTTATCCACGTCTACGGTGTCTGCAGGGAATGGTGAAACTAAGCTCAGCTCTCCAGCCTCCAGAGGTGGTATTAATCATACAAATCCAAGGATTCAGAGACTTCCAGAATAGATTCATAGGACTTGGACTTTTTGGAACTGGACCACCTTGGAGATCATCTAGGATGAGGAAACTGAGGCCTGGAGAAATGGAATGGCCTATTCAGGATGCCCCTGGAAGATTGAAACATTGTGGAGTGACAGAAGGGACACTAGTGGCGACTCCCAAACCATGACACATCCTGTTCTGCTGAGCCACGCTTCTGCCCCTGAAACACAAGATGTGCCAGGCAGACGTTTCTCACCTGCTTCCTACACAGGCAGGGAGAGGAACACTAGTATTTCTGAGTCCCAGGCTCTGGAGAACAAGCCTTATATTCATCATCTTACTCAATCCTCCCAACAATCCTATGTCATTTTATAGATGAGGAAACTGAAGCCTAGAGAAGTCAAAGGATTTTTCTACTATCACTCAGCTAATGATAGTGCTGGGTTTCAAACCAGTTGTCTCTGGCTCCAAAGCCCAAGCCCTTTCCATCCACCACCAGGCCACTGATCACTGCAGTACAGGCTCCTGAAAATCTGGCTTTCTTTGACTCTCAAGGTAGCTGATGTCAGGTGCATACTTGCTCCTGCATCAGGTGCTCAGAGTCAGGGAGAGGAAGAAGGTTCCAAGTGGAGGCTAAGAGCATCCACTCTAGGAAAAGAGACATGCACAAGCAGAGTGGGGACAAGCCACCGTCTGCAGCACTCTCCTGAAACCAGCCTTGGCCAGAACAAAGACAGGCAACTATTTAACAATTAAAGCTGTCCTGTTCAGAATGACATGCAGAGAAATATTGCAGGGGAGGAAAGCATGGAAGAAAGAGGCCAAGGAGGAATGAAGCAGCCTTCAGGGATGTTTGCATAGAGTTGAGGAGCATGAGGTCATGACTGTGCATAGGTGAGCCTCCTACTACCTGTTGATTTCTCCATTCCACACCCTTCAGTAGCTATCATGGAGCTGCAGGACGTAGACCTGCTCCCCAGGATGCCCCACCCACTCAGGAGGAGCAGGGACCTGCCCCATCTCTCCAACCTCTACTCTTTCTACAGCCAGCCGTGCAAGCAGCAGAGAATGAACATTAGCTTCTAGCTGGGCTTCAACCTAGGTGCTGCCTTGGTCCTAGCAGATGGTCAGAGGCTTCCACCACCACCAGAGATTGCTGCCTGGACCCTGCCCTTGCCCCAACATCCTGGTGGGTCCTCTGTTTAGATTCACCCTTTTCCAGTGAATAAAGGGTAGTGGCAGCTGCTCAGCAAGGACAGGGGACAACAAGGACTCCAGGGGACAACAAGGACTCCGTGGGGCTCCCCTCTAGTTGTAAGCCAGCTTCAAAGGCAACAGATGAGCTCATTAACCCCAGGAGCCACCAGGCTGGGCCTCACCTTTGTCTTCCCCATCCCCACTTCTCCCAACCTATCTTTCTGGCCCAGACCCCATATCTTCATTGCAGCCTCAAATAGCTCTGTTTCCGAAATGTAAAGTGCAGTTTCTCTCCTAATTACAAAAATAACAGCTGACAAACATGTTCCAGAAGCCCCCTCTTTTCCTCCTGGACTAACAGCCCCCATTAGGACAGATTCTGTTATCTTCTATGCCCTCTCCATATATTTTATGGAACAGCCTCAAAAGTGCTCTCCGTCTCACTCTCCCTCCTTCCCTCTCTCCCTTTTTCAAGGCGATGGCTTTGTGAAAGCTGAAGAGAAAAAAAAAAATAAAGCCTTTTACTAAAATGTCACTCTGGGCAAAGAGGGGGAATTTTCTAATAGGTCATCAAAGGCTTGCTTTTTTTTTTTTAAGTGTGATAAATTCGGCCTGTCTTAAAAAGACAGCTCAGTGTTGCTTATCCACCATGATTTGAGCAGATAGCCATTTCAAAAAACAGACACTGGTCCTTTTATAATAAATGAAAGCACTAAAACCAAGAGATGGGCCAGAGCTAAAATTAAAAATCAGGAGCTGAAAAATAGTGGGTGTGTCAGTGGAGTGCAAAGTCCAGTTTTGGGGTAGGAGGAGTGGGCTGGACTGCTAGGATCCCAGGGGGCAACACCCCATCAGAAGGTGTCCCCACCCTTCTTTTCTTTCTCCTTCTTGTTTTGGGTGAGTTCCTTCCCTGGACAGATGGGCCCAGGGTAGGAGGAGAGCCAAGGAGTGGCTCGTCATCCACTGTCAAAGCCAAATCAGATACCTATCTGAAATTCAGCTAGAAATCCCTGCCTTGCTCTGTCTGTGCACAATAAACATCCCAGACGCAGCTACTCTTAAAGAGCTGTCTGTTTAACACAATCTCCATCTCAAGCGGCTGTTCTGCATTTCCTTTTGGCTTTATTAAAACTGATTTTCTATTTGCACTATAAAAACTGATCTGATTAAATTTCCATTTTTCCCCAAATAGAAGACTCTCTTCGTTCTCTCTCCCACTTCTTTTTCTCTCCCCCCCTCCTTGCCTCCCTATCCTTGCCCCCTCACAATCTCCCTCTCACTCCTCTCTCTTTTCCCAAACAACTTATTCTTAATTATTCTCCCTCCTCATCCTTCTCTTATCCTCCCTCTACAGGTTTCCATCACTGTTGCCATGGGGATGGCCGTGGATCGTGCTCCATGGGAAAGGAGCAGGAGGGAGCTTCCACCTTGGGACACTGAAGAGAGGAGGCTGTCAGGGAGGGTCATCTGTGGAACTCCAGTCATCTCCCAACCACACCGTGTGAGGGATCTCATATTCAGGGAGGCCCGCATGGCTGGATGGCATTCCGGGCTGCCTACCTGTCCTATATGCCATGGTTCCAATAGAGCCTAGATTGTAGGTTTAATCCTCGCATTGGCCACTGAGCTCCTTCACTGTGTTCAGGGCCCTGGTGTAAACATATCACCCTGATCAAACTGTATGTGACTGAGGCCCCTGGAAGATGGGCCAAGAACCCAACTGCCCTATATTAATAAAATACAGCACTTTTCCTTTGCATTTTTACTTCTCTCTCTCTCTCGACCATGGAGAACCCCATGTCTCTATGACAGTGATAGCTATCACTCATTAAAGCCTCACTATGGTGTGCACTGGGCCAGAGCTGGGCACACACAATCTTCTTCACTCTTACATTCCCCCTCTGAGGGAGATGCCATCTCCCTAATGGGCTCATGGGAAGAGGCAACCCCAGGTATGCCACTTCAGAGCCTGTGTTTGAACCACATGCTACCTCACAAGAAGAGAGGACCCTGGTTAAATACAAACCCAGAGTGCCCAGGGGTCTGGCAGAGAAAAACTCAGGAAGCAGAGTTTGGGACTTGAGGATGGGCTGATGAATCAGTTCACTTCTGCCCTTCCAAGGCCACCTTCCCTCACAGTTCCATGGCTCACTAGGGTGCCCCTGCCTCCATACCCTGAAAATGCCAGTCCAAGCTTGGGCCCACCTCCTCTCCCCATGGCACAGCGGAAGCAGCTTGGCATTTTAAAAAGAACTTTACTTAATATTCAGGGAAAACAAAAAGTAAATAATGAGAGCTAACATAAATAAATGGTAGGTACCACCTGATTTCCCTCTGCATCTCAGCACCTGTGCATGCATCATCATTAATTTATTGTTGGATGAATAATGAATGAATGAATGAATGAAGAGTTTATTTGCTTACTAGACAAAATCTAAGAGGCACTTTTCCTACCCAGCAGTGGCTGTTCATTTGCTGCTGGATTCTAGTCTAAGAGGTCACCTAGCCCACTTGGACAGGTAAAATGACAGGCACTGACTTGTATATAAGGAGATCCCTCACTTATAATGTAAGACCTTATTCCCACATTCTCAGAGGTGGCTTTCCTCATTAGAGATGCCAGTATAATATTTTATCCATACATCAACCATGTCATGCATATAAGAAAAGTTCACACATGTTTATAACAATTTATACATTGTCATCTCCCTCTCTGGACCTGAGCCAAGAAATTCAACCCCACTGAGTCCCCTCATGACAGACTCAGCTCCCATCACTACACCTTGACTCACTCACTCACTCTGGACCCCAGTAGTTGCACACAAACCTCATGCCAGGCCCAAGAAGCCATTAGAATGACCACAAAGGCCCTGCCCTACAAGCCAGCAAAACAGGTGATTTATGCTCTAGATACTTATCATAGAGGTGGCACATGGAGCTACAGAGGAGAGCCACAGCCATTAGAGAAAAAGGCTGTGAACATTCAGCAGGAGAAGAGAAACTGTCTCTGTTTGCAGGGAGCAGGGGAAGGCTTCATGGAGGAAGAGGATTGTGCATCCCTGATCTTAAAGAACGGTTATGATCTTGACGTTAGAAACATAGAGAAGGCCTTTCTAATTGAAGAGATGGCCTGAGTGACCTATGGATCCCAGAAAGCACCAGAAATTTAAAGTGTCCTTTTTCCTGGGGTAGAGAGTTCGAAGGACAGTCAGCAAGAAAGAAAGCCCAAGGTGGGCAGGGCAAGGGCACAGAGTGCTTGACTATAATGGTGCAAGGGGAGCCCTAAGAGCTCAGTGCCTATTTCCTTCCCCCCACCAGTCCAAATCCTCCTCACCCTTCAGGGTGCAGCTGAAAGCCTACTTCCACAAGGAAGCCTTTGCTGGATCTCTCCAGAAGGACTCTCTCCTCTGCTTATAGCCACAACTGCTCACTGGACAGTTAAGCCTTCCTTGCACAACTGCTCTGTCACCAATGCGCAAGTTCACACACTCCCTGTGCATTGTATGTGTGCTGTTCTCCTTGAAGTACACTCCTTCTCTCACCAACCACCCAGCTTCTTCCTGCTGATTAATGCCTGCTCATTTTCAGCAGCCAGCTAAGCCACTCCCTTCTCCAGGAAGCCTCCCATCTCCCAGGCCTCTCATCTGTGCCCCTAGCCTATGACTCCTGTCCTACCTACATAGATCTCTGCTCCCGTATCTTTCTCCTCACCAGAGCATTGTCTCCCCAAGGGAAGGGACTGTTTCCTTTATCTCTTCATTTACTGCAACCAGCTCAGTGTCTGGCACATTTTTGTCTTCAATAAATATATACATTTATTGAAGATATATATATCTGTTAAATGAATAGATGAAAAAAATGAACTAACACTGCCTTGTGAATATCTTGTACCATCATTGTGGTTTGCCACTTACCTTTCTGTGGATTCATTGTTCCTCCAGTTTGCAGGTTCCCTAAGGGCTGGGCTTCTACTTTCAAACCCTCAGCATTTAGTACAGCACTATTTTTACACAAGGCACTTTTCACATTTTTTGGTATATATATCTGGATTATTTGCTTTGAGTCAAATCCTGTGCTCAAAGTCCTGAGAAACTTCCCAAAAGAAGCAAAGCACTCTTTCAGTATCCATGGACAAGGCAGCCCCAGACAGAGGCCTGTGGCAAAAAGAGACCATTGAAACCTAAGCCCTATGACGTTTAGAAACATAGAGAAGGGCTTTCTAACTGAAGGGATGGCCTGAGTAATCTATGGATCCTGGAAAGCACCAGAAATTCATTGAAGATATATATATCTTTGTTCCTATGCCTGGCACATAGCAGCTGCTCAATACACACTTCCTGAAAGAAATATGATCATAAACAGAAAGGTACCTTGAAACTGTAAATGCCATAAAAAAGTTTCTTTTGACTACTGCCTGTATACAGGAAACAAAAAAAAAAAAAAAAGCATTTTTTAAAAAGAATGCTGGGGCCTCAGTTCAGAAGCACTGCTTTGTGAGAGAATATGTTAAATGTGGTTTTAGACATTTTATGGCAACAGCAAGATATTTAAGGAGAGGTGTCCTACAAGCTGCTGGAGTTATGAGACTAGAGTTCTGTTAAGAGGTCAAAGCTGGAAATAAACATTTGTGCATCTTGGAAAGAGAAAGAAATAGCTGCAAAATGAGCTTATACAGGAAGTGAATCTAGCAGCAGGAAAAGGTGGCATCAGGAGGGGCCTTAAGGGACAGGGAATGAAATGGTGGAGATAGAGGAGGGAGGTAGGAGTCAACCAGAGGACAGTATGGATAAAAGGACAAGGAAGATGAGCAAAATCATACTCACTTTTGGAGACTTTTGCCCTCTTTCCTGACAGCTTTTATCTCTGCTTTTTCTCAGGAACAGTGCAAGCATGACCTACTCCAAATTCTGGCTAGTCCTGGCCTCCTGTTCTGCAAGTGGTACCTCCTGCCACACACCCACTCACCTCCCCCTCTCTTCCTGACTATGATCAGGCCATCAGTGGGACCACATAGGATCATGTGTCCCTAGCATAGCATAGATTTTTTTAAAGGATTCAAAAAGCACCACATCTCTTCCTCTCTCTCATGTTACAGATGAGGCCCTGAAAGGGAATGCAAACTGCTGGGAATCACACAACTGCAGAGTGGAGAGCAGGACTAGATACCACATCTCTAGTGTCTCAGCTCCTGGTCTGCTTCCGTGTATCCTGCAGAGGAAGCAGAGACCCAGAGGGAGAATGTAGACTGTGCACGATTCACAGTTGGGCCAGGCTATGGCCAAAATCCAGAGACTGAATTTCCTGTCCGTGCTTTCCCCACTGCCTGGATAAGAACAATTTTGCCTACTAACTCCCAGATCCTTGATGCCCACAGCATTCCCCAGAGCAAGCAGACATGACCTTGCAAGTTGAAACTGCAGGACAAAGATCCAGGGATCAAAACCCTGAGTGCTCCCTTCAGCTGTAGCCCCCTTTACTGAGGAAAGTTCCACGAAGATGGGTCGCCTTTAAGGGCAAGGCACTTTTGTTCCCTGAGCAGCTACTTTTAATCTCCCTTCATCTACACCTAAAATCTGGATCATTCTAAAGACACAATTACACAGTCTTAACCATCCCTGGAGCTGCTGGCTGCTTGGAAACCCCTGGCCCTCCTTGTCCTGAAGCTGCCAATTTCCTCATCAGTATTTTATTTGTCTGTTTTGCTCATTTTTAAGCTGGTGGCAATTGCTATTTAAATTGTTTTGTAAAGTGTCTTTGCATTTACAATGCTGGCTGTCAGCAGCCCTACAATAGGAAATGAGATTTGGCATCAAAGGCAAAGACGCTACTAAAATACATTTTAATAAATATGTAAATCAATTAATCAATCACCCATCCAGGGAAGGAGCTTTGGGAACACAGACAGCCTGGCTGAGAGAAAAGAGTTCCAGAGCATGTCATCCAAGGTGCTGGAGGAAGCTGAGTGGACATCGAACATGAGAGTTATGGGCACATCTGGTCCTGGAGCCCTGGCCCAGGCTTCCACCCATCTAACTCAGCAAAAATGGGCCTCCAGGAGATCTTGTTACAGGAGTCCCAACCAGGAGAGGAGACAGAGTCCATCAAAGTACAGACAAAATCAGCTTCAGGGGTGAGACCTAAACATCCCCTACAAGGATTCAGGGCATCAGTGGAGAGATGCACTCCCTTTAGGGCATCTCTCCATTGATGCTGTTTCCTAAAGAAGTTAGATTACAAAGAGCTTGCAAGGTGTATATCTATAAGTTGGACCAGTCTGGAGATTTAGCATAAATAAACATCATCAAGAATTGACTCTTTTCCTGAGATGGGACCAAAGGAAAGGAGGTTCAGCAGTCTCATGCAGCTGAATAGCAGGGAAGGGGAATGTGCTGCTCTCTGGAAGAGGATCCTGCCTAGGAAAAGTAAATATGACCCAGGAACAGTACTGAGAAGACAGAGAAGAGTCCTATCAATGAAGAGCTTTTAAAACAGGAGACCAAATACATACTGTCGCTGATGAGGAAGAAGGGGCTGCCTGGTAGCAAAAGGATGGCTACACACAGATCCTCACCTTGTACCAAGGTATGTTAAAGGTGGCATCATTCTGGCCAATAAAATCTCAGCTAGCATGCATCTCTAAGTGTTGGCTGGACATACTGTAAAAACAGAGCCCCTTCCAGCCCACGGTGTATGGTTTGCTAAGGAGGGTGCCTCAGAGCTATGATAAGGTATAACTGCATGCGGCTTTAGTGTGAACTTGGGCAAGTCATTTATCCTTCCTAGGCCTCTGTCTGGTCATCTAGACAATAGAGTAGTTGAGCCAGATGAACTTTAAACTCAAAAACTCTCTGACTCGCTTTTTCTACCGTTGTGCACATGAAACTAGTATCTTCCCATTAAAGCAGACAGCCCTTTGTGGCCTTCGGAAAAGGTTGGCCTGACCCTTACAGGGAAGGAACTGACCATGGAAAGTCTCAACACTAAGGTGGACCTATCTGAGGGACCTAAACATCCCCCACAAGGATCCAGGATATGAAGAGAGTGATGTATAGCTCCCCAAAGAAGCCAAAAGACCAGCCTTCCCCATCCTGTCCTCTGCATTCCTTCCCTACCCCAGCCTCACTGACTCCTTGGAAGATTTAAGCCCTCTGATTGAAGACCTGTCTGGTTCCCAAATTACCTTGTTTTTTAAACTGATGCCACCCGGACCAGGGGGTAGCCACTCCCTTTAGGGCTGAGAGCATGCACACATGTCCACCTCGGGTGCCTGGAAGTGGATACAAATGGCGTCCACATGGGTGGTATTCCAGTGAGCACACAGAGATGCATGCCTTGAGGCATATTTGTGTGCATTGCTGCATGCCTATGAGTGTGTGGGCCTCTGCTGCTCAATGTGTTCACACTCAGGCAGGCATGTATGTTTGTTACATATATGTATACATGTATGTCTCAGCAAGTTGAATGTGTGAATTGTACCTAAATAGCCATGCTTTGAGACACACCTGTGGCCAACACAAGCTGCATACCAGCAGAGGCTGGTGAACATTTCCATAGCCAGAGATCCTCATCTTGTTCTCTTATCTGGGACAGTCCTTTTCACAGTGCTGCCCAATACCGCTGCCATGGAGGCTGCTGTCAACCTGTGCCTGCTCCTTACTAACTCCATCAAGGCAGAGGTTTGAGTGAGGCAAAGGCTTGAGTAAGAGAGCTCTGTGTATGGATATGTAGGGATCATTCAGCCTTGGGCCACGCTCTCTGCGCAATTGCACTGACCCTATAAATGTGACCAGGCACCAGAGAATGGGGAGCATTTGTCCGAAGAGTCTTTCCAGTCTTCTAGAAAAATCTAAAACTCATCCCCTAGAGAGCTGCCAGGCGGTGTGTCCCTGAGCCCTCACTGCTACACCTGTCCCCACCCTGCCACCCACACAAAGTTTTTAGGATGAACTCTCAAAAGCAAACCCAACACCTTCCGTCTTACCCTTTTGGTGGCTTCCCATTCTCTATCTCCAGATGGCTTGCATTACCCAAATGCTCTGATGTAATGTGTGCCATGTCTTCTTCTCCAAAGTCTTCTCTCATACCTCCTGCCTCATTCTCTACACTCTAGTATAGCCTCTACAACATGCCACAATGCCTCACACCTCCACGCCCTTGCTCACACTGTGCCTCTCTGCTTGAGTGGGACCCTTCCAACATCAACTGACTCAACTTCTACTCAACCTTAAAGACTAGCTTCCAGGAACCCCTCCCTCACCCACCCAAGTCCTTCTTCAGTGCTCCCATACACCTGGCATAGCTTAGTAATGATGCTGTACTGTACTTTCTTATTATCTGTTACTGGACTTTCTCCCCTCCGTGGGGTCAGGCACCACACCCAAGTCATTGTAGAGATGCAGACAGGAATGCCCATACGTGACCTGATGACCCTCTTTAGGTTGCCTTGCATGAGCTGGTTGGGGTTAGTGGCTGCCCACAGTTCCAGAAGCTATAATGCTGGGCAGCTGGCATACCCAGCTCTGGGATATAGTCCCTCAAGCAGCTGGCACCCACACTTATTTAGATTGTTTTGCAAAGGTGCTCTAAAGTTCTCCCTACAAAACAATAGAACAACAGCAGTGCTTTTTTTATTCTGAGGTTTTAACACCTGATTATTTATTATTTCCTGCTAACTCTGGAGGGACTGCCCTCCTAGTGCTCACTCCCCTAGAGTGAGCCTTTCATTTGCAAGCCAACTAATCCAGAGCCTACACCCCAACTACCTCCTTTATTGGGCTCTCACTGGGCTCTTACACTCCATTATTTGCCCTAATCACCCCCAGGCCAGTACCAAACAACTACGGCCAGCCCCTATATGGCAGAGCTCACTGAAATTGTTCAAATTAGTCAATCCCAAACCTGCTAATCCTGCCTCACTTGTTTCTTCCCAAAGAAATCACAATAGAGTCTCTAACCCACGGTTTCCTCTTGCTCCTTCTGCGTCCTGATTGGTCCTGGTGCCCCCCTCATGGCCCTGTGCAACAAGGCACAGGGAAATGTTACAGACTGTCTTTTCAGTGACAATCATCTCCTGATCTGTTAGCCTCATCATACCTAATTAATAATAAACCCTACATTTTAAGACAGAACATCCCTCTTCACGGGATAATCAAAGACTGGGGATCACATGAGTCCTTTATATGTTAATGCTCTGCCCACAAGTACAACAGTTGCTGGGATTCCCTCAAGCTTTTCTCAAAAGCCATATTTGTGCCCTTAGGCATGAAACACAATGCCTGGCACACAGAGAGATAATGACCGAGGAGAATCCTCATCAGACAGCAGAGTGAGGAATCAGTCCAGATCTGATGCTGATATTCTGAACAGGATGGAAGGGATTCCCTACCAAAAACCACACCTCCCTCATCTCCCTTCAGACTGCTCTCCAACAGCATACATTGACCCCAAGTCCTAGGCAAAAGATAGAAAAGTCATAGTCATTTATGCTTGTGTGTAGATTTATTTGGTGTGATGTCTTTTATTTTCGTTCTCCTAGCACCTAGCACATAGTAAGTATTCTGTAATGTTTATGAATAAAAATAAGTGTTCTGAAGCTTTGTGCATGCACATACATCATATCTTCCAAAATATGTTGTGAGCATCTCAATGGCAAGAGTACAGTACCATCTATGTCTTTAGAATGCTTCCCCCTGCCCAATCCCCAGCTTGCTGCTGGCTGGGCACTCAGAGGGCCAAAGTGGACATACATAATGATTACCTAACTTTCCAGCCATCTGATTACCCCAGGGCCCCAAACATACTATCTCTGTTGATCCCCATGGCTCTGCAGTCCCAACCCTGAGGGTAACACCCATTTCTGGGGAGGCTTCTGGAGAACCAACTTTATTAAGATTGATTTCGCCTGTCTGCCATTCTGACAGGTCCAAAAGCAAACACGGCAGGGCCATAGGGGAGATTTGGTCATAATTACCATCTTTAATTACTGCTAAAACATCAATTGCTCTTGTTCAATTAGCAGTGCGGTTTCAGGCATGGCAAACTTCACAACACAAAATAAGCTGAAAATTGATTTCTGAACACTTAATGCAGATCTGCAATTGCAAACCTGATAAGGTTGTCATAGAAGAGCCAACATGGCCAAGGAGGAACTTTGCAGAGCTATAATTGCCTTGGTAGGAAGATTAATAACGTGTATACTTACATCTTGTTCATCAAGCAGGAGGCACTCGTAGGGGGAGCCTGGAGCAGTGAGTGGGTATGAGGCACAAAGGCAGAGGGAGGGTGTTAACAAGGACAGGGACAATTAGGCAAGAGAGAGCAGCAGCCTGCACCCAATGGTCCGTAAACAAGGACATGGCCCAATGGGATGGCACAAGGGAGGGGCTGGCTGCCAGGGACAGCTGTCAGGGAGAGCCGACCTATGCAAAGCAAGCAGGTATGGTAGCAGGAAAGCAGGGAAAGAATGCACAGGTTCCAGACACCTCCACTTTGTCCCCAAGTCCTGGTAAAAGATCCTAAAAGTCAAACCCCTTAAAAGCACAATTGGCCTCTGGAAAAGTTTTCTCTTTTCAGGCCTCCTGGAAAGCAAAAGTACTGGCTGTGATGTACAAGAGGAGCAGCAGCTGGGTACCAGGATATGAGGGGTGCCGCTGCTGCTGCTCTCAACTGTCTCATGTGGATGCCAGGGTCTTCCTGCTATGCGGTTGAGTGGATTTCTGGGCACCTATCACAGAATGGTGGATGGGGAGCATTTTATGAACTACAAGGTGCTCCACAGAGTATGTTGTTATTATTATTATTATTGTTATTGTTATTGTTAGTCTGCAGCTAATATAGGAGCACAGTCAAGAATATAAATAGCAAAAAATATACATGAACAATTTTGGAAAAGGGCCCCCTGTCTCTGAGACCTGTCATTTAAGCCGAGGGAAAAGAAAACATATAAGCTGGGCCCTCTTCAGCTTATAAAACTAACATCTAGTGAGCATTGGTGTTTGTCAGAAACTGGGAAAAACATTAAACAGATAAATTAATGGAGATGACAGATAGATAGATAGATAGATAGATAGATAAGAAACTGTCATATTTAATCCTCTCAACATCAGTAACGAGCTGTTATTCTTAAGTTCATTAGATGGATGAGAAAAACAGGACTTAGCAAGATTAAGTAACTTACCTCAAAGTCACACACCTACTAAGCTGTGGAGCTGGAATTCAAACCCATGCCTCTTTGAGGTAAAAGACAATACTCTTAAACCCTTCTCTCTGCCCCTGAAGCATCCCTTTAAGCCTATTTGGTGCCTTTCACAAGACTGTGCTAGGCCCCAGGGCAGACACAACTGGGGAACAGAAATGTTGTGCCAGACTACAGAAATGGAGACAGACACTCATCCAACCTGCTGTGCCATGCACCAGCCAAGATATACCCCAGGGACATGTTCCAAGCAGCAAATCAGACACTCCGGAGATTTGCTAATGCCAGACTTTGCTGGAGCCAGACTGTAAGTAGGCCTCATTTCTTTATTTTCTCCTTAGAGTACAGGCCGATGGCCCCTGGAGATCTAAAATTCAACTCAGTTCAACAGAAGTTTCCTGAAGACCTTCTTGCCCAGCCAAAGCCCAGAGATAGCAGAGTGAAAGGATAGGACAAGGTACAGTCACATCAGTGTGAGACACACAGAATAGATGAATGCAGTGCTGAGGGCACAAGAGAAGGAGCAGTCAGAAAAGAGTGCCTAGAGGAGGTGATTTCTGAGCAGGCTTTGCAGCTGGCCACGAGTTAGCCAGGCAGATGAGAGCCAAAGGGCACTCCAAGCAGAGACAGGGTGGTGTGAAGGGGCACAGTCTGTTCAGGAGCTACATTAGAAACTGTCCAGAAACCTCTGGACCTTAATGCCTGACTATCAGGGAGAGATGAGGCTCAGAGGTGGGCAGGGTCAGATGAGGATTGGCTATGGGCTACACCAGACTTCATGCAATAAGCACTGAAGAGCAAGGAGCTCATTCTGGCTAGAGGATAAAGAGGGTGTATTCATTTAACAAACCTTCTATACAAAGTACCACACATTTAGGGGTTTAAACAACAAAAATTTATTTTCTCACATTTCCGTAGGCCAAAGTGTCAGTAGGGTAGGTTCCTTCTAATGCATTTGTAGATGGCTGCCTTCTCCCTGTGTCTTCACGTGGTTTTTCTTCTGCACCTTTTTGTGTCCTAATTTCCTCTCCTTATAAGGACACCAGCCATAGTGGATTAGGGCTCACCTATACAACCTCATTTTAACTTAATTGCCTCTTAAAGACCCTGTCTCCAAATACTTAATGCGACATTCTGAGGTAGTGGGGGTTAGAACTTCAACTATGAATTTTGAGGTAGGGGAAGGATACAATCTGGCTCATAACAGAGGGATGGCAAATAACAAGACTGGGGAAAAAAGAGCCCAACAGGAGGCTGTTGCTGCAGTCTGGGCAAAATGTCGTGAGGCCTGAGTCATAGCAATGGCTTTAGTCACCCTCCAAAGGAAGGGGCTGCTTGGAGAGCTGTGGTTTAGTGCGAGAACAAATAGGACATGTGAAGGGCTCGACGGAAGGACTTCCTCAAAGTTGTACACACTTATAGAATCAGAGACTGGGTCACCCACTCAGGAGAAGTTTCCCTAAAATATTGCCTTTCAGGACTCCTTGGGACATTCTGGTATATAAATCTACAAAACAAACACACATGCAGGACAAATCACTAATACTGAGAAAATCCTGCATACTGATTAGAGAGGTGGTCCAGCATGGTAGAAAGGACACCAGACCAAAAGTCAGCTGGCCTGAGTTATGGGGTCCATTCTTCACTTTTTTACGTCACTTTTCTTTGGGCTTCAATTTTCTCCTCTGTAAAAGGAGTGGGTTGGACTAGACTATCTTTAAGATGCTTTTAATCTCTGATACCCAGTAAACCTATTACTGAATAAGAAGTGTAATGGGAACTAAAGGAGTGGAGTAAAGGAGTCCAGAAGAGCCTGGGGTGAAGTGAGAGAGAAGGCACAAGTCTCCCATTTATCACACTGACCACGCTCCAGTCAGTCTTACATATTATATGCTCAGATCCAGAGGCCAGTCCACTCAGTGACACCCAAGCCTGTCATGAATGTTTCTACCAGTCACTTAAGAGACAATATTGCAATGTTAAAACTGGTACAACAAACCCATTTGTTTTATAACCTCAATTTTTTCAATGCTGGTGATCCGAAAAACTCTCCCCACCCTCCCCCTGTTCCCAGGCCAATTCTCCCTCCTGCTTCAGTGTATCCCTCCCACTTTCTGGTTTTAGTCAATGGTATAATCTTTGACTGCTCTTCACTATGCCCACATCAACAATTTGTACCCGAGTTCTATGGCTCTAGTTTAGCAGAAGATCTTGCCTCCATCTCTCTTCTGTCTTCCCTTCCAATGCTACCTCAGTCTTGGAATTTTTCAAATTCTTGACTATAGCAGCTTATTCTTCTCAGTTTCAGGGACTTGCACCCTCATTTGAAAGGCAACAGCCTCCTAACTGGATTTTTCCCTAGCCTCACTTCCTTTGGTGCTTCCCTGCTTTTTCTCATCCCTAAGCCTGGTACCTCCTATGCCTTACCCAGCTGCCAACTCAGCCAAGTGCCACCCAAGTCCTGAGCTAATGACAGTTGCTGCTTTCTGGGGGAGTTCCCAGGGCAAGGCGGAGAGGGGAGGGAGAAGCACTGAGGGCTAAGCACAGCTGCATGAACACTGGGAATCAGCCTTCCCATCTAATCTCCATGAGGTGTGCAGAGCCAGGTCCAGAGATCTTCAGACTAGATCTCTGGATTCTCCTCCAGGTTTCAACTGGACAAAGATTTGAACCCTGGGCACAGTTTTTGACCTGCCTAATTACTCTCAGCACCGTGCCCCAAAGCTAGGGGGAAAACACCTTCTTCAGTCTTTTGCATTAATCGTATGTGTCACCCCAGTCCTGTACTGATGCTCAACAAACATGCAGAAACACAGCTCCCTTTACTGTAGTAAAACTGTTCAGATTGAACCTCCGGAATATCAACATTTCCCAGAGCAGACATAACTTTGTTGTAATCATCTGGATTTAGTGACCTAGCCAGCTGCCTGCCCCAACCCCTGCTGGAGATAATCCCTTCTATCTTGGTTACTTCTCTTCCTCCTTTTGCCATGCCACTTTTTTCCAGTTTCCAGTGACCCTCAATAGCCTGTGAGTTTAAGTCCAAACTTCTTGGAGATGCATTCAAAGCATAATATAGCCAGCCACACCCTCTACCTGTTCAAACTTATCTTGTACTACTCCTCAGCAGGTTCCACTTCATCTAGGTTTGGTTTAGGGGTGCCACCCCAAACTCCCCAAACACAGCCCTAACCCCAAGTCTTTGCCCAGACAATGCTTCCCCTCACAAGCCTTCCTGTCTATATTCTGCTGCTAAGGAGACAGGTAGCCCACAGCTACTGGGCAGGTAAAAGGAGCTTAATCCAAAAGTTTCCCTAGGATCTTTGAGGGCAAAGTTCTATGCAAATAAGGATAATGATTATTAGCACTAGTCAAAAATTTCAGAAGTCAGAAGAGCAAAATATGTGGAAAGTATCAATAGCAAAAGTAAAATTTAAAGAGGCACGTAGAAATAGGTAGGTATTGAGGTAATAGAGTTATTCACGTGCTTTGAGTAAGCAGAAATTAGGAGTAAATAGAAATTATAGCTAAACAGACCACACAAAATAAAGAAATAAGCTATAGAACTTCTGGTTGGTGTTTTTCCCTCTAAAAGAAAAATACTTCTTTGAAAATTACCTAAAAGCATTAAGGAGAATAAGAAACAAACTCCTTCTTTGACAAATCTAGCAAAGATCTATACATTTAGACATGGCATGTAACTGAGCTGCGGAAGACCTCAGGTGAAGCTGGCCAGGCTCAGCTCTCAGAGAGAACTGCCATACCCCAGGGTCAAAAAAATAGCACTCTCTTGTTAGGAATAATAAGGACAGGTATATGGGCTGGCAGTGGGAGCTTTCCTGAACTTATTTTAACTTATTTCTAGGACTTATTTCCTGTACAATTTTAAAAAGAGAGAAATAGAGGGAGGAAATTAATAAAAGTATTCACCAGAAAAATATTGCCATAGAAAAAATGAGCAAACATATTATCGTGAAAATGTTTAAACTAATGAAAAATTACTTCTACCTAGAATACAAAAAAGAGATACAAATATTCAGAAAAATATATATGACAAGACAAGCAAAGGATATAAGTCATAAGAAGGTAGAGCTCAAAAAATAAGTGAAATAAAAATGTAAAACCAACCAGAGACACTACTGAAAGCATAAAAAAGGATATAGAAAACAGAATGGAATAAAATGGTGAAAAAAATTAGTAGAAATTAATAAAATGTTAAATAAAAGATGAAAGAGAAAATGGTAAGTATGATAGCATATATATTTATATGTGATCATGTCCCTACAAGGAGAACTGATGTTTAAAGATATAATTTATAAGAAATTTTCAAAATAAAAAGAGCTAAATCTACAAATGTAAAAATGTCTACTGTGTCCCAGGAAAATACTGGCAAAGAATAATCAAATCTAGTAAAGACTCTGGGCTTCAAAGGCAAAGAATCCTTTGGAACACCCAGCCCAAAAGGTCAAGTTGCCTAAAATGGAGAGAAAAAAATATCAGGGTAACCTCAAGCATCACCACAACCTTATCTGATGCAAAGAAATAAATGGTGTAACCTAAGGTGTTATAACCAGACAAACTGTCAATTAACTATATAGGCAACATTTATGAAAATGAAAGGACATAAGAACCTCAGTCTCCTGAGCTTGAAGAATCTACAAGAGGATAATTTCAAGCCAATCGAAATACAAGTGGGAGAAAGTACAGCAGTAACACTGGAGTGACACTAATAAATCCATGTACATGAACATAGACCGTGGCTAAAGCAACGTGGCAACTATGGTTATAGAACCAAATACAAAAGTCATAACACTTGATAATGTAGAAATTTTATAACTAGCAAAATTTGGCTCAGAGGAGGTAGACAATAATGTTTGTATGCTGATAACATTTTTGTTCTCAAAGACATTTTTTAAAGCTAATAAAGGGATAGAGATGCATATGTGAAAAAAGTCAAATATTAAGAAAATTAGTAACAATATATTCAGCAAAATAATGTAGTTGGGAAAGGTTGGATTCAGGGAACATATAACAATTTTGTCATTCCTGGAGAAAGTAGTCAATAGATTGTAAGACAGTACATATGTTTATATAAAAGGTAACCACTGGGGAAGGGGGGAATAAAAGCCTTTCAAATTATTAGAAGAAATATACACATAAAAACCAACCACATGTAACAGAATATGGAGTAAAAGATTGAAAAAAATAAGTGAAGTAGCAATAAAACCAGAAAGTATAACGTAAAACATGATTTAAAAGAAGAATACTGAGAACAAACATCTCTGTCATATTAATTTATGTGAATGGGGTCATTTTACCTACTGAAATATTTCTACTCCCAGACTGGCCCAAATTTATTCTGTATCTTGGAACACACTTACTTTGAGAGACTGAAAACAAAAGAATGAATAAAGATATGATGTGCAAATACAAACAAAAAGAAAGAAAAGAGCACCATTTTTGTGGCTGAGAAGATCAAATTTGGGGTAGGGAGTGAGGATACAGAGGGACACATAAGAAAAAAAGAGCTCCATTCCCAGTGACAAGCTAACGGTTATGAATATTTGTATTTCAAATATCATCACATCAACATCCATAAAGTAAAACTACAGGATATACAAGGAATCATATTCATAGTCAGAGATTACAGCTGACCACCAAGCCCAAAACAGAAGTAAACAAAAAGTTACAGAGACAGAGGAGAAAATAATCAAATTAATAGTTATTCTAAATGATACTCTGAAAACAATACCTTCAATACCCTAAAAACAGAGGATAAAAACCTGAAAATACTAGGCTACAAAGACAACCTCAATAAACTCCCCAAAATAGAAACCATACAAATAATATTCTGGTATTATAATATAATAAAATTAAAATTTTGAAATAAAATTCTCATCACTCAAAAATTTTAATCCTTTCTCTTAAACAGCACTTGGGACAAAGAGGAAATCAGAACAGAAATCAAAAGTTGACTTTAAATAATCCTAATGAAAATAACATATGTCAGAATCTATGTTAAAGTTGTGTATGTTCATCAGTAAAAATGAAAATAAATTAATTAAGCATGCAACTCAAGAAGTTAGAAAAAATACAACAAACTCAAGCTAAGGAAAGCAGAAAGAAGGCAATAGTTGTATGAAGCAGAATACAATGAATTTAATTAAAACTGTAGAATATATATAAGACATGATTCTATTTTTTAAAAAATAATAAAGGTAATAACAGAGAAAAAACATTAGCTAACATTATTAAACCAAAGGGAGGAAACAGAAATACCCAAAGTAATTAGAATGGGAAAATAACCATAGAAACTGATAAAGTTTAATACATAGTATGACACTATCTTGCTCATCATTATGTCAAATAATTTCAGAATATGGATAAAAGAATAAATTTAAGAAAAATGTAAATTGCCAAAAGTAACAATAGTAAAGTTAGACAAACTAATGGATCAATTGCTACAAAAAAATAAAGACAATTGTCAAAGAGCTACCTTCCACCAAAGGAGCACCAAGCCCAGACAGTGTCCCAGAAGAATTCTAACACACATTTAAGAAACAAGTGGTTGTGAGGCTTTGTAAACTTTGTCAGAATGAAAAAAATAAAACAAAAACAAAAATCCTTACAATGACTTTTGAAAAATACTATAACGGTAACCACAATGAGATATCACCTCACCCCTGCCAGAATGGCTATAATTAATAAATCAATGAACAACAAGTGCTGGCGAGGATATAGAGAAAGGGAACCCTTGTGCACTATTGGTGGGAATATAGACTGGTGAAGCCACTGTAGAAAACAGCATGGAGTTATCTCAGAAAATTAAAAATGGAACTGTCTTATGACCCAGCGATTCTACTTCTGAGTATTCATCCAAACAAACCCAAAACACTAATTTGAAAGAATATATGCACCTCTATGTTCACTGCAGCATTATTTACAATAGCCAAGATATAGAAGCAAACCAAATGCCCATAAATAGATGAATGGATAAAAAAGTTGTGGTATATTTACACAATAAAATATTACTCAGCCATAAAAAACTAAAATCTTACCATTTACAATAGCATGGGTGGTCCTAGAGAGTATTATGCTAAGTGAAATAAGTTAGAGAAAGACAAACACCACATGACTTCACTTATATGTGGAATCTGAAGAATAGAATAAACAAACAAACAAAACTGAAACAAACTCATAGATACAGAGGAATGACTGATGGAAGCCAGAAGAGAGACATTTCAGGTACACTGGCTACAGAAGGTACAAAGGTTTAAGAAGTACAAATGCACAGTTACAGGATAAACATGATATGTAAAGTATAGCATGGGGACTATAGCCAGTGACATTGTGGTGACTATGTATGGAGCCAGGAGGGTGCTTGGGAGCACTTTGTAGGATATATAATTGACCACTAAGCTATACACCTAAAACTGGTACAAAATAGTATTCTATGTAAACTGCAATTGAAAAATATATAAATAAATAAATGGATTGAAGATAAAATAAGAAGATAGTAAACCAATGACATCAAAATCTGACAAAAAGCACAAAATGAAACTATAGCTTACTGTCACTTATGAATATTACAACAAAAATTATACTAAATATTAGAAAACAGAAATTGGTGACACATTAAAAAGTAATATCAAAGTAGAGCTTATCCAGGAATTTAAGAACGATTGAATATTTAAAAATCATTTTGTAATTCATTATAATAATAGATCAAAAGATAAAAGTCACACAGAACATTCTCACAATGGCTAAAAAGACATTTGAAAAATTCACACCCATGCTTGATTTTGTAAAGTGTCTTATAAAATAATAATAGGTATGTAATTTCTTAACATGATAAAAGATATGTTTGAGCAATAAACACAATCATGTTTAGTGGGGAAACACTATGAGCATCCTCATTAAAGTCAGGAACAAGACCAGGACATACAATATTAACACTATTACTTTATATTGTTCAGTGGTATGAGATTTGCAAACAAGAAAATAAAATTATCATTATTTAACCCTGGCTGTTGTGGCTCTTTTGGTTGGGAAGTTCACCCATTCAATTCCTAGTCAGAGCGTATGCCTGGGCTACAGGTTCAGTACCCTGGGGTGTGTATGACGGGCAACCAATAAATGTTTCTCTCTCACTTTGATGTTTCTCTCCCTCTTTCTCCTCCCCTATCCATCTCTCTAAACTCAAAAATAAAAGAAAATATTTTTTAAAAAGTTATCATCATTTGTGGTAATGTAATTAATTGTTTACTTGGAAAACTCAAAATAACTAAAAATGTTACAAACAAGAAATTTTAGTAAGTTAGCTGAATATAAAAGTAACATATGAAAATATGTTGTACTACAAACAACACCACTTAGAAGATATAATAGAAGAAAGAATCCATTTATAATGGCAACAGAAGATCAGGTACATAGAATTAAACCAAGGAACACAGACGATCTAGGAGGTTTAAAAAAAAATAAATAACCTGAAAACACTATGGGACCCCAATAGAAGAGCTAGATACAATTCAATATTAAAAATACAAAAACTTCCCTTATGTTAAATAATATTAAATTCAGTATAATCTTGCTCTCCAAATACCAAGAGTTGAGATTTGTTTTTTAACTTTGTTTAATTTTAATTTTGTTTTAATGTTTTTAACTAAAAACATGATTCTGAAATAAATAATAACCTCTGGAAATAAACAAGCAATAATCACTACAAAATCTTTTTTTTTAAGAGAAATGGGTGGTAGAAGCAGAAGTAGCCCTAACAGAAACTAAAACACATTATAAAGTGACAAAGTTGTGATAATTAAAACACCACTGAACTTGCCATGTACAGATGGACAAGTCAATGGAACAGAAGAGACCCAAAGACACCCTTTCAAAAGGGCAGAAGATAGAATTTTTAAATAAATGCATGTAGCCAACTGGGTAGCTATTTGGGGAAAAGAAAAAAGTAAAGTTGAATTTCAATCTCACACCTTATACCAAAATCAGCTCAAAAAGAAACAAATATTTACATTTATACAACATGAAACCATAAAAGTCTAGGAAAAGTGGGAGAATTTTACAAATGTAATCTTGGAGTAGGACAGACCTTTCTAAATATGATCCAGAAGTCAGAGCCCTTTACAAAAAGTTGATTAATTGAACCACTTAAAAATCAAATCTCCTAGTTTGTGGCTGGTAGGATGAAAACAGCATGAACAAAGCCAAAAACCAAATGATAAACTGGAAAAAATTGAAAACCATATCATAAACAGTCAACTTTCTGAAAAGGAATAAAAACATCATTAAATCAATGAGAAACTGGACAAATGATACAAACAGACATTCATTTAAAAGGATTTGGCTCTCAAAGACAGGAAAAGATGGTCGCCCTCACCTGTTATAAGAAAAAAATGTTAATATTATGACACCATTTTTACCTAACACATATGTTCATATCTCAAAAAGTTGAAAATCCGTGTGAAGGAAAGGGTGCAGAGACACCATTGTTTTGGGTTTTTCTCTGCTGGTAGGAGCATAAGTTGATAAAACCTCCACAGGGTTGTTATTCACCAGATCTTTTGACTCTGGGCAAGTTTCTTACCCTGAGAATCACTAACACTATCTCTTAGAATTATTTTCAGAATTTAAAGGAATGGCGTATGCAAACACAATGCTCAGTCAGTAATACTGACACCCGTCACAGTTTGGTCAAGCACCACCTCGGCCCTGGTTGGCTCAAAGATGTTCTAGCCGTGACTAACTTGTTCAGAGGCTCTGCTCTCTCAAGCAGATCCTTTCCCTCCTCCCAGAGAAGGAGGGGGGAACTGGTGTCTAGCTTCTGCCAGGATATTAAAGAGCAAGGAAGGCCCATGGGTTGCTTTGGGGGCAAAGGAAGAACTGCTTCTGGGGTGAAAAGGCCTGCACCACCAGGATTTTTCAGGGATAAATGATGCTTCTGCATTTCTTTGGACCAGAAGTGGCTCATATGGAAGGGAGAGAGCCATCTAGAGCCATTTTGCATCCTACACAAGAGGGGCACCTGGGAGTGTAACATGACTCCAGCAACAAGTGGATACCCTCTGGATAAAAAGGGGGAGCTATTGGGGAGGGGTGACAGCTGGAGGAAGGCCCATGTAAAAAAGTTGCGGTCACAGTGTAGTCTGTGAGGAGTCCACAAGAGAAGGAGCCTGCTCAAACACCTGCCAGGCGAGGAAAGCAGAGAGCTCAATACCAGCCAGAGTTTCATCAGGAAAGTGGAACTGCGATGAGTAAGGTGGAATTAGACCTCACATAATTATGTCAGCTGGTGAAGGAGTCTATGGAAGCCTGTCACCTCTGTCTGATGTTGGGCCTGAAATCACCAAAGGTCATGAAGTGAGGGAGAGCAAGGGGAGCCTGGAGTCAGTGCCAGTCTCTCTCTGCCTCCAACCTTGACAAGCTACAGGAGAGCTGGAGCTTCTGGCTACAGAGCCGCACACACACCTGGCCCAGGACTCAGAAAGCAGAGAGGAGACCCGGTGGGAGCTTCAGCCTGGTCCCAATGAGGCAGGCAGTAGATTGCCACCAACATGGGCAAGCTGCAGTGGCACCTGGGTCCACGCAGTGACCTTCCAGCATAATGGCTGTAGTTTTCCTTCTGCCTTCCAAATCTTGCGTGATTTTCTCTTGCAGTCAATCCTAACCCAGAATCATTCAGGGAGAGGAACTCTGGGGAACGGAATTCCATAAGCTAGGGTGACACAGCACAAATCAACCTACTGTCTTCTGACAGCATTATTCAAGAAAGAACTTTCTCCCCTTCCCAGCCTTCTTCCCTGCACCCCTACCCCTGAGGGGTCAGTATTGCATCAGGCAACTGGAACAAATCAAGCTGGAAATAGAAAAGAAGCTGACCCATCTTCTGCTTCAGGAGAGGCAGCTGGACACACCTCCCTCAATATTCTGCTAGAAATCTGGTGCTAGTCACAGAACCAACCAAAAATATAAAGTATCTGGACATTAACCTACATAAAAATTCAATGGACATTTTCATAGAAAAATTATAGACTACTAAAACAGTAAAATAAATGAAAATATTATTCCCAAATTAATCTATCGACTCAATATAATTCTGAACAAAATTCCAACAGGATTGTCTAAAATTAGTTTTTAGTTTCTTATGAATTAATCTGAATATTTTTTCTGCATATTAATTATTTAGTTATTTGATTTTTCTCATTGTCTTCTTTCTTAACAGTATTATTACTGGATTTTCTTGATTTGATTAACATGTTATTAAAGTTACAACATTTTTCCTGTCATATTTATAAAAATGTCTCCAAGCTTGTTGATTGCCTTTAAATTCTGTTTATACTGTTTAGACAGTTAGCAGTTTTATGTTTTTACGTAGTTAGATTTGTCAGTTTGTGTATGATTTCTTCCATTCGTTGTAAGGTTTAAAAAAGAAACTAAAATCAGATAATTATTCTATTTTTTACTATTTATTTTTTACAGTTAACTTATCTTTTATTGAGGTATAATTGACACATAATATATTAGTTACAGATGTACAACATAATGATTCCATATTTGTTCTATAGTTTACTGTGAAATGATCACCTCAAGTCTACTTAACATCCATCACCACATACAGTTACAAAATTTTTTCTTGTGATGAGAACTTTTAAAATCTACTCTCTCAGCAACATTCAAATATTCATTATAGTATTATTACCTGTAGTCACTGCACATTGCATTCCCATGACTTATTTATTTTATTACTGGAAGCTTGTGCCTTTTGATCTCCTTCACCCATTCCCCCACACAGTTAACTCCTTTCTTCATATGCAATTTATTCTTCTTCTTTTGTAATATTAAATATATGTCTGAATGTATGTCTATCTTGTCCCCACCCCACCAACTTTCTAATTTTTCCAGCATCTTGTATCTGCAACTAAGTGTATAATTTTGCATTATCTTAACAGCTGACATCAGAATTCCTCTTAGGGGACAATGTCACTGTTTACAAGATTTTTTTTTTGATAACTGTGGAATAAAGGTGAATCCCCTGGAATGCAGGTTGGTGCAGCCACTGTGAAAAACAGTATGGAATTTCCTCAAAAAAATTAAAAATGGAACTACCATATGACCAAGCAATTCCACTTCTGGGAATATATCTAAAGAAACCTGAAACACTAATTCAAAAGAATATATTCACCCTTATTTTCATTACAGCATTATTTAAAATAGCTAAGATTTTGAAAGCAGGCCAAGTGCACATCAGTAGATGAGTGGATAAAAAAGCTATGGTACATTCACACAATGGAATGCTACTTAGTCATAAAAAAAAAACACAACTTTCCTTTTGTGACAGCATGGTTAGATCTAGAGAGCATTACCCTAAGTAAAATAAACCAGTCAGAGAAAGACAAATACCATATTATTTCATATGTGGAATCTAATGAACAAAATAAATAAACAAGCAAAATAGAAATAGACTCATGGATACAGAGAACAGACTGACATCTGTTACAGGGGAAGGGAGGTTGGAGAACTGGGTGAAAAAGGCAAAGGGATTAAGCAAAAAAACAAAAACAAAAAAAACCATAGACACATAAAGCAGTATGATGATTACCAGAGGGAAAGGGGGTGGGGTGGGAGAAGGTAGAAGAGGGTAAAAGGAGGATAAATGGGGAGGGGAGGAAACTGGGCTTTGGGTGGTGAACACACAATACAATATACAGATGATGTATTACAGAATTGTACACCTGAAACCTATATAATTTTATTAACCAGTGTCACCCTAATAAATTCAATTTAATATTTTTTTAAAGGTACACCCCCTGAAGGCTCAAGTGACATGGCACCAAAACTCTGGATAAGGGGGAAAGCTGCTCTGAATGAGATCCAGAAGAAAGTTGTGGTTATTCACATAAAAGCAAAAGTGGGAGATAATGAAAATCAAGAAGGGAAGATGGGGAAAAGATGAGCCAGAAACTGGCAAAAAGTTAGAATGAGTCAAAGGTCAGTAAAGTAAGTTGGAGATGAGAAACAAATACATGTACTTTAGAAGATGATGCTTGCTATAAAAACTAAAGTTCTTTGCATTTCAGCAATATAAACCACTCCCTGTTTTAACCACACCCCTAATCAACACGTCCTATGTGAGTGGATTTTTCCAGTGGAATTTCTTAGGAGAATGACAAATTATCAAATGGAAGAACAAAAAGCCATTGAGAACTACGGAACTTTTTTAAGGAAAAACAAAGAGGAGGGACATGCACTATCAGATAAAGGAAATAGCATAGCCATGGCGGTTGTTTAGTCAGTGCAGGCTAGATTCCGCTGCAGAAACAAAACCTGCAAGTGCAATCATTTAAAAAAACCAAGGACCGTTTGTCACATTACATGTCCACAGAGGGTTGCTTGGAGGGCCTGCTCTGTATCTCTCCACTCCAGGGTCCAGCCAATAGCACCTCCTGGATGGTAGCATTGCAGGTTATCGTGGCAGGGAGAAGGAACATGGCGAATGCATGCCAGCTCTGAAGGCTTCCTCCCAGAAGTGGCATGTGTCACTTATGCTCACATTACATTGTCCAAATCAAGTCACATAGCCCCAGTGAAATCCAAGTGAACAGGGAAATGCAATCCTACCATTTTTCTGAAAGAGAAGACAACAACACTATTTGTAAACAGTTCCAATTACAAGAATCATTTTTTAAAAAGAAGACTAGTACTAGCACAGGGATTAATAACTAAACCAATGAAGCAAAAGAGAGAATTCAGAAACACACATATTTTTAATAGAAATATGACTCTATGCATACTATTTGTGCATGGGGCACATGATACTATATAAGATATGTGTTTGTGTGTGGGGCACATGATACTATATAAGATATGTGTTTGTGTGTGGGGCACATGATGTGGGAGATCATGAAGTCCTGGGGAAGTCAGTTTGTTGGGTGGGCATTGTTAGGAGGACCAGCTTCACATACAAACGAAAACAACTTTCAACTTGCCTTCCTACTAGACAAAACTCCAACTCCAGAAGATTAGAGCACTGAATGTGAGTTTTAAAACTACACAACTAATGGAGAAAATATAAAAAGAATATCTTTATGACCTCAGTGTGGGAAGATTTCTTTAATAAGACCTCAAAAGTCTAAAACCATAAGACAAAAAAAAATGATGAATTTGACTAGAATAAAATTGAGGCTTTCTCTTCACTAGCAGGACAGAAAGACAGAGTTAATAGGCAGGTGACCAACCAGCAGAAGATAATTGCAATAACTAAAATAGAGAATATGTACATATCTAGTATATTATATAAATTAAGTAGTTCAATCAACAAGGAAAAAAACAGAAACAACCAAGAAAGGGCAAAAAATACAACTGAGAAACTCACATAAGGTAGAATCTGCAGTCTTTCCCTCTAACAGGTACCTGAAGAGATAGACACAGTAGTCAGAAAAATCCAAAAGCCAGAGGAATAATCCTGTAAACCCCCTGCCTGGCCACCGCAGAGAGCCAGGTAACACCAAGTGTTGGAAAAGTTGCAGGGAACAGGCCTCACAGGCACTGCAGTGGGAGAGTCTGTGGACAGATCTGCTCTCAGGAGTCACCTGGCAGTTCTAATGAACCTGAGCTCAGCCAGCATGCCTTCCCCTGGGTGCGTACTGCCCAGAAAGTTCCCAAGGGACCCATAAGAGGACATGCTTAAAACTGTTCATCACAGCCAAGAATGGACTTAGTCTGGGAGTCCATCACTAGAGGATGAAAAGCAACATGTACTGGATGCATAGTGTGAAACACTGTGCAGCAGCCAGAGGTAGAAACACAGGTGTGATACAGCAGCATGAACTAAAGTGAAAAATAGAGTTGACTGAAAAAGAAACATAAGAAACAGACCAGCCCTGACCAGTGTAGCTCAGTTGATCGGGCATTTTCCTGCAGAACAAAATGCCACTAGTTGAATCCCTGGTTAGGGCACATGCCTGGATTGCAAGCCAGTCTCCAGTCAGGGTGCGTAAGAGGGGCAACCAATTAATGTTTCTCTCCCTCTCTTTCTCCCTCCCTTTCCCTTCTCTAAGAATAAATAAACAAAATCTTTTAAAAAAAGAAACAGACCAAAAATATGTAGATATTTGATATATAATATACATTATAAAATATATAAGTATATATATTTGCCCTATATGTATGACATATGTATAATATATATTAGAGAGATAAGGATGGGAGGAAATGAAAAGAAGTAATGAAACAAGACAAAATGGTGCCTTTCCACGTGAATGATGATAGTTGCCACAGACTGCAGGACACAATTAATTCTGTGCATCTGCATCCAATAAATAGAAGGAAAAAGAAAGCAATCTCTCAGAATCGCTGAGCTGCATGAGCATGGCACTACCTCTCATGTTCCATTGGTAAACACAGTTTCTTCTCACCTTTAACCTGCAGTTCCAGCCTCAGCGGCCAGACCGGGATTCAGGAGGTCTGGGGTGGGCCTGAGAACTGGTGTTCCCAGTCATCTCCCAGATGACACTAACTGACGCTGCTGCCCAAGGAACAATGACTTACTAGCAAGGAGCTGGACCACAGTCACAAACCCATATGAAAATGTCAGGGAGACTGGAAGAAGCAGTCTGCCTCTGCCCCGGAAAAGAGAGGAAAGAATTTTAGTAAAAAAAAGCCGACCAGTGTCTGCCACTCAGTCACACCTGCACGGGCAGTTAGGCCCCTGTGGCACCTGCACTTCTCCTTCACACCCACATCTGCTTCCCCTACTAGATTATAACCACCATGAGGGCAGGGTCTATGCTTCTCTGTGCCCCTGTTCCCTTGCACCTCTGTGCCAAGCTCAATGCCTGGCATGTGGCAGAGACTCAATAGATGTTTGTTGGCACCAGGCTTTAAAAAATTTGGGGGAAGAAAGTGGCTGATGAAAGTTATAGAGTCAGAATAGGAATCTCACCAGCAACTGTGGAAGGGTGGATTAGAATGGAAGTCAACCAAGCTTAAGGAGAAGAAGGTCTAGACTAGGGAGGCTGCAATGAAAAGGAAAGCTGCTCTCGGTGTCCACCCAGTGTCACTGCCAACTCATCTGAGTTGCTTTCATCTACCACTATCCCTCTGCCACTCCCATCCCTCCCTCCACCTAAATTCAGAAAGAGAACAGCAGGGCAAAATCAACTTAAACCTTATGGACTAGCCCCAAACTGCTGGAAAATGGAAGTGGAGGGATGAAGTCAGTCTGAGATTCACGTTCAGTCCTACAAGTCCCGAGTGCATTAACCACATGCGGATGAGCAACAAGATGTCTGGATGCTAGGTCACATGCTGCCTCCTCGCAAAGCGTCAGAGTAGAGCCATATCTGGGGAGCATCAGTTGACATTTGTCTTGGCATCTTTTTCTGCCCCTAAACTCCCTTTTCCGCTTCTTGCTATGCCCTGCTCTTGGTACTCCTGCTTGGAGGAGAGTGAAGTGGAAGGCTGTTCTATGGCCAGGTCAACACATCCCCTTTGATCTCAGTACCTGTACTGTAGCACAAAACCCTCTAAGGCACATCTCAATGCTGGGATTTTGAGAGGTTATTTATATAATTTATTTTGTTTCACTTCCTTGGAGTTTTCTTCTCTTAAGGGGATGGGTACAATTAAGTTATTCCAATGGTCATATTCCACACACAGGGAAGATTCTAAGGACTGTGGTCTCCCCTACATGACCAGGTCAGCTGGCCTGGGGTGAGGGGAGCTATTCCCAATCTATCTAATTCGCTGTGACCCTGACCCTTTCTCACCTGCATGAAACCCAAACTCTCCTCTGGGCATAAAGCAGATGCCATATTTACAACATTTCTCAAATTTTCCAGCTGTCATCTGGGATTCAGACAATAGGAAAAAGACATCCTTTATTGTGCCTGAGGCCCTGGGAAAGAGTGGCTGGACCTGGGTCTGTCAGCCAGTTCATCACTGGGGCTGCAGGGTCCCATGGCCCCCAGAATGAGAGACTACTGAGCACCTCCACTCCAGCAGAGCACCCATTCCCAGCCCCAGACTGACCTCTCCCGGAAAGACCCTGCAAAGCAGTTTGGAAAGAGAAAGGGTGAGGGGTCATTATTTTCTCACCACCATCCCCCCCACCCGGAAAGAAGGAAGAAGGGGCACCAAGAGGAAAACAGAAATTAGTTGTTCCTCTCATCCTCCAGCCTCCCGCTTCTTCCTCAGACTCCAGCTGTCGACCTAAAATCACAAAGACTTTTTGCTCAAAACCCAGAGAAAAAAAAGGGAGGAAAGCAGAGAAAAGGGAAGAAGCAGCAGCAAATTTCAAAAGGAGGGCTAATTTGTGCAGCACCGGACAGCTGCATTTGCATAATGAAATGTGCAGAGGATGTTTGGCTCATGTATTTTTTAGAAGGTTTAACTTTAATTTTATTTAGCCTAAGAAGGGCATGTCACTCAAGCTCTGCTGGTCATTTATAAAAAATATTTCAATTGTGTTTCCAAGGAGCTGTCTTTCTGGACTAAGTGGCGGGGGCTAAGGTTATGAATGCTAATATGGAGGTTGGGAGACCAATCAGGAAGGAGAGCACAGGAGAGAAAAATGGGATGGGCAGAGACACCAAGAAAGACACACTGAACACAGAGAGAAAAAAGAACCAGCAGGAAGACAAAGCAAGAAAGAGGCAAAGTGTGGAGTGGTACAAGGCCCCCTGGACTCAAAAGCAGTTAGTCAGGTAAACGTCCACAGCAGCTGTGAGGATGGTGTTCCCACTGAATCACACCTCCCTCAGGCAGACGGGCCCAGGTCTCCCAGCCCAGGGTGTTCAGATTCTGTTTTGAGTATCACTAATCTAATCTCCAATTGGAAATACCATTTCCAAGTACGGTACTCTATGACCAAACTGTCTGCCTTCTACCCCTTGGTCCTGAGCTGAAAATGTGTTCTCCCATCTGTAATTCTGAACCATAATAACAGAGCTTGACTGTGGACTAATTGCACTGGGACTGAGCAAAGGAGGGCTGAACTGAGCCTGGCTGTGTGCACTTTTTTCCTCCTGCTAGTACAGCGACAATTACCCTTGAACTCCACTCCCTTGTTTCCACAACAAACTCCCCAGCCTCCTGAATAAAATGCTCTTAGACTTTCAAATCATGTGTTACAACACTGGCCCACAGCAGAAAGGCAGCAGTGAGAATGAAGGGGAGACCATACTTGCAGAACACTGTTCTCCGTCGGTACACTGGCCTCAGAGAGCTTCAGAGAGACCCTAGAATCACCAACTCAAGCCCAGTTTCTAGTGTATTAATATAGAGACTGAGCTCTAGAGGAGGGAAGAAACACCATTGCAAAGGCAGTCAGGAACCCCCAGGTTAGGTAACTGCCAGCCACACCTCTTGCTTCCCTCCTTCCTTTGCTAAAACGCCACTCAAAGCCTGGTCTCCCTCTGCTTCCTCTCTTGGTCTCAAAGCCCCAAAGAAAGATCCCCAGCAAAATGCTCAGGAAAATCCCGCCACAGCAAAACAATTTAGATCTCCTTGTACAGTTCTCTCTGTTGCATTGTCTAATCTGAATGTTTAGCTCTCATCTCGATCTGGGGATCAGGCATTCTGTGTCTGGAGATACCTCCAAAGGTCCCAGTCTTGGGGATGACAATGCCTGATCCAGACTGTAGAGCTGAGGGGCACGCTAGACCACGCCCCACAGGAAGTACTGCAATCCGTACAGTGAAAAAGTAAAAAGTACACACATAGCCAGGATGGCCTGGGGCTAGCAGCCCAACTCCCAGAGTTCACGGACAGAAGGTGCAGGATAGGGTGGAGGAAGGGTGGCTCATGTGGTAACATGGGACAAGGGATTTGGAGTTAAACTGTCTGTGCTCAAATTTGCTTGAGCTAATCACTTGAGTAAGTCACCTAACCATCCTGATCCTCTGTGTCTTCATTTGTAAAAAGAAAGACTATCTATCTATAAGATTGTCATGAGGTTTTGGCTCCTTGCATTCTAATTTGCATGGCCTGTACTGGTTAGAGGGTTTGAGGGGCTGCCTGCCATGCCCTTGCAGGACAAGTACTGATTTCTTATTACAGACATACCTCGGTACTCGTTGGCTTCAGAACTCATCAAATCCTGTACTTATCGCATTTTGATTGGGACAAAATGTCTCAGCACTCGGCACTTCCTCAGGACTTGTCACACTTGCTAGAACTCGTAGGAGTCAAGAAAATGCTTCATCATTCCTTACTCATCGGTTTCAGCACTCTTCATGAGTTCCGGAACAAAATAACTAACCATGAGTACTAAGGTACCACTGTATTCTGTTGGCCCTTGTTGTTAACAAAAGAGCTGTGACAAAGACTAGGAAATTAGAGACTGCTGGAAGCAGGAGGGGTAGAGACAATCTAATGCAATACTGTCACTTCAAAGAAAAAACAACTAAAGCCCAGAGAGAGGACACAATCAGCCCTAGGTCACACGGATTGTCATACAAAGCCAAGACCTGAACCCACTTTTTCAGGCCCTGGTTTCTGCTCCTCTCTTTTAGGTGACAAGACTAATGGTTTTTGGTGGGTGAAACCACCTGGTGCCCCCACCACCGAGCACCCCACTGTCCCCACTGCTCCCGTCACACACACATCAGGAAAGGGCTCCTGAGGCAGCAGTTCCCAATGTGCAGATACAGGGGACAGCTGAGGCCAGACTGAGGGGTGAGAGAAGAGCCAGGGAAGGGGCCAGCGCTGGCCACGGCAGCCCCGGGGGAGTGTCTGCATGAGGCCAGCCAGGGCCGGCAGCTGTGCACACTAATCCTGCTGTCTGCCAGCTGAGCAGCAGATTAGGAAATGTCATGTTTCAAAGGAAATTATTTCCATTTTCTACCCAGGAAAAGAAAAAGCAAAAAGACAAACAAACTCCCAGGGTCGTGTATTGGGAAACAGGCCAGGATATGAGCACTAACAGGCGCCTCCCCAACTCCTCCTGCAGGCCCTCTGCGAATGCCCAGAAGTGACAGCCATCTCCTCACTGAGTTCATGCTGGCCAAGGACAAATGGATTTCACAGTTTATCAAGGTAGGAAGGGGCATGTCATGGAATCATCAACCGTGACCCACCTTTGGTCCCTGCTTCTCCCCTCTCAGCGCTCCCCCCAGCCACTCACTGAGATGGCTCCTAGGCCCTGCCTCCCCGGTATCAGCAAATCTGAGAGAAACCACCACTCTCAACCTTCCCTGCAGGGTGCAGGTGCCAGAACCTCTGTTCTGGCCCTGCCCTGAGAAAATTATCTGGGGCTCCCACTCTGCAGCCAAGACAGAAAGCCTTGAGACACAGAGAATGAAATAATACAATCTCCTCCTCTAAATTTCTCTCCCTGCTAGTACTTTCTCTTCCTTCCCCAGCCTCATCTGAGACAATAATACATACTTCTCATTCTCACCACCACTGGATGTTATGGGGCTTCTTAATTATAAAAGTAATGTCACAATATTAGCAATTAATTAATTCTAACCTGGCCTGGAAGAGAGGTCAGGCATACAATCACCCCCACAGGCCTCTGGAACCAAAGACCACCCCAGTGGATATTACGATTGAAATATATTTGTATGGAGTCATTAGAAACTATCTGCAATCAATCTATTACCATAAACTTAAGCTTCCACATTCTTTCATATTAAATGAATTTTCAAATCACATTTCCCAATAAGCATTGCCTCAAGTCAACCCTTATTTATCCAATAAAGCCATGCAAATATTTTATTATATTTCAATGAAATGTGTCAAAAACTATTACCTTGTGCTGCCTTTGGAGTAGGGAGAGAACAGGGTTGGGTGGGAGGTAGAAAGATTTCCCTCTGCAGCTGCTCAGTGCAGAAGCAGCCCCCTCACCCTGACACCCACATTCCGCTGCTCCACTCTAGGCCCCCAGCCCCTTCAGAGAGGAAGGTCTACAAGAAAAGCATTTCCTACCCCACACAAATGAGGATGAGCTTGGCAAATAAAAGCCCCTGATGAAGAGGAGAGACCCTTCCTCAACTCCAACAGCCCTCTGCCCCACCCCCTAACCACAGACCAAGATCAGTGCTGGCTTCATGGGTGTGTGTGACTTATGCAGTCACACAAGGCTTCAAGCTCAGAGGGCCCTGCTTTTTAATAGTCAATGTTATCTTATTGAAATTCCCAATCATTTTGAATAAGAGGCCCTATTTACATTTTGCACTGAGAGAGACCCTGTGAGGTAGCAGGCCCTGTCCAGGATACACTTGAATTCCACAAACACTGTTTTGTACCTGTTGGACATGCTGCCACCTGCCATCTAGCAGCCAAGCCTTTATGGTCAGAGAGGCCCTTCTCGCCTGTCCGGCCTCCCTATCTGGTACAAACCCTCTCCCAGAGCACTCATCACTGTGCACTAAGGAGAGGACCCAGAGGCTTGTGCTGATGAGAAGCAGAACGCAGACTGGATCCCCAATACAGAAAAGACCCCAGAGTCAGGACTCCAGGACATTGCCCTGCTGGTGACACTGACACCAGGCCATCAGGGTATAGGAGCAGTTAGACTTAGGGACAGAGCTAGAGCATCTGGCTCCAGCCCTGCTCAGTGTCCCCTGGGATCCCACCTCCAGCCCATACCCATTGGTTGCTACCACCGTTATGGCTGACAGAGTTAGAGGTAAGGCTGTCCCCACTGTCCCCCTGTCCCTGTTGTCCATAGTCTTTCTTCACTGATCTTGGTAGTGTTGGCCTCTTGGTGACCAAAGCTCCCAAGTGGCCATTTGTTTATTTTAGCTTTACGGTCCCTTCAACCAAGAAACACATTTTCCAGGGACTGACAGACATCTGCAAAGCAAGCTTGCATACACATCTCCCTCCATTTTCTGGTCTTCAGTTTTGCCATCTGCAAAATGGGAAAATAACATCATTCATGAAAATCCTGAAGAACTTTCGCAGGAATTAGGTGAAATAGCATAGGTTCTAAAGCCCAATGTGGAGAATGATTGTTTTGATTTTCCAGTTCACAAGCATGTCCCGGGTAAAATAGACCCTCAGAGGTCTGTCCATGCTCTTCCCCAGGCTGTGGAACACTGTGTAAACCTCCTCACACATCACCTCCACACCCCCAAGTAATCATCCTTTCTCCTTGGCACTTCATCAGAACATTATCCCCTTAGTCATAAAGGCAAGGAGGGCTTTGCAAGCATGTACACAGGAAAGTGGAATTGACTGGTAACAAGGAGGAACACGTGGTCCCAGTTAAGGGATGGTTTGTTCACTCAGCCCCCTGCCTGGTGAGTCCCAGATCCCCCACTACTTGTAGGACTGAGACCTCAGAACAAGGTTTGGCTCCCCAAGCCAGCCAGGGCTGTGGACATCCAAACCAGCTTACATCAAGAGTCCACTGAGATTAAGCTTCTTTCCTTCCAGCCCTACTTCTATTGGGGCTTCTTGTATGCCTTCTCCTCTCCCATTCTTATACATTTAATCCACACCATGACTTGGCGAGGCCTTGTTACAGATGAAGAAACTGAGGTCACATACTTAGTCACAGGAAGACTGAGATTCTACCCTGGATCTCTCTAACTCAAAGCCAGGCCACATTCCATGACTCAGGACCACCTAGTGCCCTGCCTCTCCCCCAGGCATTTGCATTTTCAAAAAGCCTGCTCACAAAGTAAAACTTTGACTCTGGAATCCTGAAAGGTCTCTATTCATTCATTCATCCATTCATTTATTTATTCATTCATCCTTCAAACAAACATTTACTCTGTGCCAACAATGTGCCAGACATAGTTCTAGGTACTAAACACTCCAGACACAAACCTGAACCTCCAGAAGCTTACATTCTGGTCTTTGATCACTCACAATCCCCTGGTTGATCTAGAAGTTGCCCTGGGCCCGGCTCTGAGCCCAGAGTGCCACCACTCAGCATCAAAGCACTCAACTCAGGAACCAAAGAGAGAGGATCCCATGGCTAGGGCTGGCCCACTCCCAGATTAGGAAACTTGCTCCCTCAGTGCTTTCCCTGGCTTCTGAGTGGCTGACCAAAGATGTGAGGAAAGTCAGAGTCACTGCTCATGGGAAAAGGAATTCCAGGTAATAGGACAGAGGAAAGGTTTCATAAAGGAGAATCTTCCCAGAATGCACTAAATTGTGCCCTGTAGGAAACAAATCACTGGTAAAGTTAGCATGTACTCAAGCTTCCTCTGTGTGTGTAGGTCAGTATTGTGTGTGTGTGCGCACGTGTAAGAGAGCGCGCCATCATTCGAAGCTAAGTGCCCTGAAGGCAAGGATGCCAGCCTGTTTCTCGAGCGCCCCCTATCCAGCTGCATTTGGGGAGTTTAAGGGAGTTTAAGCAGATGGACTGACTACTGGATAACCTACCTGACCGACTGAGCGCACAGACCAGCCCCAGTCACCTGGATTGACAGGGGCTCCTCCTCTCATTCTGTTCCCTGCCTCTCCTCCCTCCTTCCTCTAATCACTCATGGTGACAGATTGACAGAAGTGCCCCCACCAGATAAAACTGCCTCTGGGCACAAGTACAAAACATAAAACATTTAGGGAAAATCATCCAAGAACAGTTGGCACCACGAGTAAACTGCTTTAAACACTCAACTATAAGCAACCAGTTTAAAACTGGCACAGCTGAGTCCTGGCACCAGCCTGGCCTCCTCCACAGGGTGCTCCATCATTAGCCCTCTTGTGCTGTCCTGATCAGGGCAGTAACCCCTCCTGAAACTGGGCAGGAGCCCCTCTCCCCCACAGGTATACTCCAGGAAGTCCCAACACTGGAGGATACAAAGCAGGAAAATTCCCTTTTTTGGAATCCTTTCTCACCAAACCCCCACCACATATCCCTGTACAGGGCTAAGGATTAAACAGGTCTGGCCAAGACTCATCTTTTGACCCGTGCATTAATTCCACGGAGGCCTTCACAAAGCCTGGTGTCTCTGATCATTCTTACTATCTGAATAGCACTTATGATCCACAGAGTAGTTTCACATCTTCTATCCACCAATCCTCACAACAGCCTATGTGGTGGGTTTATAACTCCATTCTTGAAATGCACAAAAGTCCCGGAAGCAACTGCCCAGGCCATAGAGTTGACAGGTGGCAGAGCTGGGACAGAAACCCAAGTCCCTCCATTTCTTCATGGAGCTCCTGCCATAGAGAACTACCTCTTGGCTCACACTTGGGCGCTTCTTTAGGCTCAAAGGCAATCTTCTTGGGAGGTCAGGTATGGGTCCAGGAAGCAGCAGCATTGGGGAGGGGTTCTGTGGGGTGAGGCCTCCCACTGGAACTGGGCTGTCCTGCTCTCAAGTCATCTCAGGCCACCCTCTCCTGTAAGGGACCCAGGTCGGGATCTGTTCCCAGGCAGGAGGCCTGGATCTGGGCAAGAGCTGAGTCCCGCAGCCCCTCTCCCTGCTGTGGTGTTCCCAGGAGCTGTGAAGAAGCTGGCACTTTGTCCTGCTGAGACCCCAATCCCAGGCCTGGGGAATAGCTTCCTTCCTGTATATGACCAAGCAGAACCTGTCTAAGGTCGTCCCTCACCCAAGTCCCTAATGAATGCTCAAGAGACCTTCGTCACACTTGTGAAATACATAGCCTTTCCCACAACTCTAACCTCATTTAATTCTGGTCACAATCTTGTGAGATTGGCATTAATTTCCTCATGTAACAAATGAGAAAACCAGAGGCTTGAGCAGGTTAGAGGAATTTTTATGAGTCATTAATAGCTAAGAATTGGCAGAAACATAACTTGAATTCAGGTGCTCTGATCTAGAATTCACTCCTGCTTCCACCATCACTGGGTTGCCAAACAAGTGCCAGGCCATCAGCTCTGTGGTGATGGCCCCCTTGTATGCCATACCCTCGAAGCCCTTCCTGTCCAAAGATGCCCTTGAATATTGTGGTTGCAGCTGGGCTCTGGGTCAGTTGATGCACTGCTTATCTCATTATCCTACTCCTTTTTTTTTTTAATCCTCACTGAGGATATGTTCACTGATTTTAGAGAGAGACTGTGTGTGAGAAAGAGACACAAAACATTGATCAGGCCTGACTGGGGACTGAATCTGCAACCTAGACGGGTCCCCTGACTGGGGATTGGACCCACAACATTTTGGTTTACGAGGTGATGCCCCAACCAGCTAAGCCACCTGGCCAGTGCTGCCCTATTTACTCTTTTACTTAACATACATCTATTGAATACCTACTATATACAAAGTACTATGTGAAGTGCTGTGAATACAAATGATGAAAAACACAGCCCTCTCCTAGCAGGAGCTTCATGGTGAGGTGGGGAACAGTAAGTAAAGCAGCCATGAAATCATACTATTGTGGCTTCTAAGACAAAGAAGCATAAAGTGCTTTGGAGCACTTCTGTTGAAACTGCTGGGTTGGTCTTGGAAGATAAAAGTCTTCTTGAAAAAAGGGACATCTAAGGTGTTACCTGAGCTAGGAAATGTTTGCTAGGCAAAGATGAGGAGGCAGGGAGGAAAGCACTTTGTTTTTTGGCCTGGGACTGTAAGTATTTCACCCTAGATGTAATATGGACCTGGATGGGGGCAAACTAGGAGAGATGAGGCTGGAGAAATGAGCAGAGGCCATGTCATGCAAAGGCAAGTGAGTGTTTAGGTACCTAGGAGCCTCAGAGCAAAGGGAAAATACTAAAGAGTTTGAAACAGCAGAGTGGTAAGAACTATCTGGTCTGAATAGAGATAAGGGGTTAGAGGAGGTAAGACTGAAAACAGGGAGACAGATCTGGGAGCTAAGAAAGCAACAGGAATGAAGAAATAGGGAAGTATTTAAAAGAAGTTGCAGAGTTCTATTGGACAGGACTCAAGTGTTTTTATTAAACGAAAAGTGGAAGTGGTCAAAGCTGACATCAGGGTTTCTCTCTTGGGCAGCCAGGTAGAGGGTGTCCAGAGCCTAGAGCACTGCCAGGCACAGAGCAGACCCTCAGAAAATGTGTACTGAATGAATGAATTCACTGAGGGCAGGAATACAGGAGGAGGAGGAGGAGAAGGCTTGTTGTGGGATGGGGTTGATGAGTTAAGTTTTAGAGATAGTTAGCAAAGAGGAGGATACACAGGTGGTCGGGGTGGAGGAAGATGCCAGAGTAATCTCCTAATGGAGCACAGCTGAAGCCACAGGATTGGATTTAAGAACCTGCAGGGACTGTGTGACCCAACAGTGAAGGGGACAGAGAGCTGAACATGAGATATAACCCAAATCAGAGGGCAAGAGAACGGAAGAAAACTGTGCCACAAAAACCAGAGAAAGAGACCATTTTCAGAAGGAGTAGTCAGCTAGATCTGGTGATCTGAGGAAGTCAAGCAGGACAAGAGCTAAACCTGCCCATTGCATTTGGTGACACACACAGGTCACAGGTGACCACAGCAGACCAGTGGAGTGAAAGCCAACGGCTTCTAATCGAGTGCCTGAAATAAAAATAGGAAATTACAGCAATGTCTCAAGAGAGAGAGGCTATAAAGAAAAAGAGAGAGATGGGGCAATAACCAGGTAGGTGATCAAAATCAAAGAAGAGAGTGTCTTTCTTTACATAATGGGAGATGTATATGTTTAAATGATCCATGGAGAAATCCAGAAAGGGAAGAAAAATGCCTGCAGTCCTAGCACAGAAGCAAGTTCACTGATGGTGATGTCAAGTGTCTGAGCAGGGGACAGTACATTCGGTCTCACTGTGCACAAGGCCCTGAAAGAGCCCAGAAAAGGCCAGATGCATATGCAGGGACACTGGTGTGGGGGGGAGGGGCAGGGGACATTTGCTGAGGACCTTCCAGTCTGAGAGCTACTGCTGCTTCAGTGGAGCCAGAAGTGGGAGAGAGGGTGAAAAGGATAGAGTGTTGAGGAAGTTAGGAAAGTAAAAAAAGTTTGAGGCAGTTTCATGAAGAAATAAAAAGAGTACTACCTGGGAAATTGGAGAAGGACTGCTGACAGTACTGAAGGCCCAGGGAAACCAGCTGCCATGAATTTAAGAGGTGCCAGTCTGCTCAGCCCTTGAGCATGTGTGTGCATGTGTATGTGTGTGTGTGTGCGTCCAGTACACACACCTCAGACTAAGAAGTGAAAAAAGTAGACCATTGACTGACCTAGGTCACAAGACAGAAGCAATGGAGCAAAAAATTTGAGGATATTGCAAAGGGAGGCTGAGATGGTTAATTTTCTGTGTCAAATTGGCTGGGCCATGGGTCGCCCAGACATTTGGTTAAACGTGATTCTGGGGGTGTCTGTGGGTGTTTTGGATGAGATTAACATTTGAATCTGTAGGCTGCATAAAGCAAGCTGCCCTCCCCAACGTGGGTGGGCCTCATCCATCAGTTGAGAGCCTGCCTAGAACGTAAAGGCTGATCCTCCCCAAGTAGAAGAATACTGCTTCTGCCAAATGGCTTTCAAGATGGGACAACTGTGCTTTCCTGCTGGCAGAGTGGAAATGAAACATCAGCTCTCCCTAGGTCTCAGCCTGCCAACTTTCAGCATGGAACTACACCATCAGCGGTGCCGAGTCTCCAGCCTCCTGACTGAGAATTTTGAGGAATTTTCATCTTCCATAACTGTATGGGTGAATTTCTTATAATAAATCTCTTAAGATATACGTATAGTTATAACCTCCTATTGGTTCTGTTTCTCTGAAGAAACCTAATACTGTAGTTAAATCATAGACCAGAGAATTTAAACTGGATGGAAAAGGAAATGAAGACAGGAAAGGCATGAAATCAAGGGACACTTCATGAGAGTGAAAAACACACTTCGTGGAAGGGAAACTGAACAAGAGAGTTCAGCTAATGAGAAGTCGTGGTCAAAGTGCAGATGTAGAATTTCTGAGTGGAGCACGGGGCAATTCTGGACAATAAGATTCAGAGGTCACCACGGGAGTGGCTGCTGTAAGTACAGTGAAGACAAAGACCAACACACCTACACCTCATTTTATTGTACTTTGCTTTACTGCACTTTGCAGCTGTTGCATTTTTTTACAAATAGAAGACAAGGCTGTCCACCAGCAAATAGCTTACAACTCATTTAATTGCGATACTCACTTTATGGTGACGGTCTAGATCTGAACCCACAATATCTCTGAGGTCTGCCTGTACACATATGAAGAGATACAAGGACAGAGTGGCCAGGATTTTGAATAGGTTTTCCATATGTCCACTGAAGTTCCCAGGACCTTGGGAGGTGTTGGCATGAGGACAGAGACTGAGGCAGATGCCACACATTCAGTGAATGAGAGAGAGTTAGCCTTGCTGTGTGTGTGATAAGCTGCTGAGACTTGGCGGTTCGTTGCTAGGGCAGCATAACCATTTCTGTGTGGTAATCAAAGACTGCATGAGTGAGAGCTGGGGTGGGATTTAGCCAGCCACAAGTTTTCCATGAGAACTAGTCACAGTATTTCCCTGGCAGACTGGATAGGGAGAGATGTGGGAAGATGGCTGAGGGAAGAAAGAGAAAGTAGGAAGGTAAGAAGACAGAATTTTCTACAAGGACTCAGTCATAGCCTACACTGATTAGGGTTCCACCCTTCCACTCCATCATAACTGAAAAATTGGAAAACCTTTCCCCAGCCTGAGGTCCTGTGGGTCCTAGGTCTGCCACAAACGTGCTGTGGACAGGGTCATTCAACTTCCCTATATCTCTGATGCCTCCTTCACCCTGAGATGTCTCACTTACTCTTTCATTCCTTCTGTGAACATGCATCACCCTCTAATATATTCCAGCACTTGGCTAGGGGCTGGAATTACAGTGATGGATTACACACTCCCTGTGCAGACACCAGCATAGTTCCACAGGGCAGACATAGGCTGAAAGCATGCAGTGCCCTTGGAAGTCTTTCTTGGAGTCATCGGCAGCTGGGGGGACGGGGCTGAGACATATCATGGAAGAGCCCTCGCTTGTGGTCCCTCCCAGGCTGGGTGACAGTGAGAGAGGTGAGACCACCTCCCAAACCTGGATGCAGGACTTCTGGAGATGGCTCAGTCAGTTTGGGAAGGCTTTGAACCTGTACAGCTTTGACCTTCCTGCCTCCCACAAAGCTCAGAGAACTAACTCTGTGCCCAGGAGTGGGGGGCTCAGAATGAGGGGTAATACAGCAGTTGAGTTTTTACCCTCTGGGACCCTGGCCTATCTGGCATTGTTGCTGGGGCCTTCTGGGGCCTCTGATCTGCTCTAGTGCCTTATATCTGCCACCCCCTTCCTCCCTCCCTGGCCCACCAGCCCAGGTCCACATGGCATTTCTCTCTGGGGTAATTCTCCCTCACACCCATCTCTGTCTGTTCTACGTCCCCTCTCTCTTGCTCTCTGTTCTCTGGCTTCTCCTTCTCCCTCTGTCTCATGCATCTGAGTCTCACTCTTGCCTCCCAGGCTTAACTGAGGTCCTCAGGCTCTGCCTCTGCCTCTCTGTCCTCCCTTCCCCTCCCAGCTTCTCACCTCTCCAATCAAACCAACAAGTATTTGAGCCCGATCCCTGTCTCTCTCCCCCTTCCCTGACTCTGTCTCCTCTTGGCCTCTCCTCCTACCCTCCTCTGCTGCTGTGTGGTCAGCTCCACTCACCCTGGAGCCAGCCCACATGAGGCTGCCAGCAGCAGGACCCTGGGGATGAGGGACTAAGGGTGTCCCTTGCACACACACTAAATCCTGCTCTCCCTCTGCTCCTCCCTCCAGGCAGCCCAGGAAGCATTCATTATTTAGAGAAATTATTTAGCATTCTGCTGTCATTTCTTGCCGTGGCACCAGGCCCTGATATGTGATAAAAATATCAACGTTAAATCAATTCCGACAACTGCTGTTTTCTTGCAGTGTCACTAGATCCTACAGCCAGGGGCACAGAAGACTCTCCAGCTCCCCAGCCGTGCAGACCAGACCTTGGAAGGAAGACAGGCTTCGGGAGGGACCTACTGCTGCCCACACACCACACCACACCACCCGACTGCCAACTCATCCCTGCTTTGCTCAGACTTCTTATCCTGGAAAATGTTTATTTCATCATTGTAAAAAAATTCCAATAAAAAATCAACTGATTCTTTACAACATGCAAGACACTATGTGAGCACTAGGCCACATGGTATCTTCTTTGTTTTATATCAGTTCTGACAGATAGAAATGACACCCCATGACACTGAGGCTAGGAGTGTTTAAGTAGCTTTTCTGAGAACACAACAGGCATAGAACCTGGGTTAGGACCTGGGTCTACGTGACTCAAGCCCAGGGAATCACACGTAACTGAGCTGGCAGAGGGCATCTGGCATGCAGAAGTCAGAATCTGACTTGGACCATGGACTGAGGCTATGAATATCTGAAGGCCAATAAGGATAGATCCCTCTTCCTAGCATCTGATCACAGGATGAATTAACTCAACCTACTTAGAGGTAAAAGGATTAGCAATTTGACCTGCTGCGAGGCTGTCGGAGGAAAGTTTATTAGACTTTGGTTAGACCCTCCTCCTCTCACCCTGTGTCACCACTGAGGCTAAGCAAGGATCCACTGGAAACTGGGAAGGAGAAAATAGAATGTAGGACTGAGGTGAACGGGGACAGGACATCAAGGAGAGAAGGAGGAAGGAAGGACAAACCAAGAGACTGGGAACCAAAGCCAGAGAGATCTCTCCCCTCACAGGACACTCACATGATCTATATCACCCTCATGGGTCTCTCTTTTCTCAGGAACAGAAGCCATGTCTCCTTTTAAACTAGCGAAAGGTTAACACATAATGACCACTCAGGAAATGTCTGCTGGTTGGGTTTCCCCAACTAAAGAAGCAGAGTGGAGTATGGTAATGGCCTCTGACAGGCATTCAAGGGCCGTGGAAGCCGACCTGCAGTAAGGTCTTACCTGGTCCTTGTGATGAGGACTTGGGGGACTCCAGACAGCAGGAAATCAACACAATGAAGGGGTTCCCAGTCAAGCTAGTGGGTATGGGCTGCTCTCATGGAGACATGGGTCCAAAATAAAGGAGGATATAGTCTTGTCTGTCTCGGCAGGTGGGTCTTCCCTGGGAACTGGGCTCAGTACTGAGCGTTGTGCTCTAGAGCAGTAAGTTCCAACTGGTGCATGGCAAGAACTTTTAAAACATGGAATACCTCACTATTTAACCAGGGGCACTAACGTCTCTTCCCTTAGATTGTCAAGTAAATAAAAATGGCAACGGCCAACACATCAATAGCCATCCAGTGTGAATGAATAAAAATTATACCTATTTTTTGTCAGAACAGCAAAAAATACTACTTTTTTTTTTTTTTTTTTGGTTTGCCACAGAATTTTAGCAGTTAGTTTGTGTGCTGTGGGATGAAAGAGGTTGAAAATTGCTGTTCTATAAAGATTTAGTCAGAACAGTGACAAGTATGAGGACAGACTTCAAATGATGTCAAAGGAGAAAAAGTAGAGCAATTGAGCATATTTAGCCTGTGGAAGAGTTGCAGGGACAAACTATCCAATATTTAAAGGGCTGTTATACAATGGACTCGACCATTTGGACTATAAAATGTGGAGTTCAGACTATTATTGGAAACTGTAGTAAAAAAGATGATTTAGGCCTCACACGGGGACCTAAAATTTAGGGCTAACAGACATGTCATGTAGCAGTACTTCCCAACATTGCTCATATCATGACTCCCACAGAAACTAATCATATCTGTACCACTCACTGAGGAAGAAGAATGGATGAGGTGACCACAGCTGCAAGTAACCAGTGATGATGGGACTTGGACCCCCTATATGGCAGTCCTATGGCTGAGGAAAATTTATAAAATATGCCCAAGGGAGTATGCTGGAGAAACTCTGGTACAGGAGTAGTGAGCTTCCTGTCACTGGAGGGGGTTTGAGGAGAAAGGGTGTTACAGAAGCATTCGAATATTAGAAGGCAAGTTGGTCCCTTTCAGCTGAGAGTTTCCTAGATTCTCAGCCTCCAGGGAGGCCCAGAGGAAGAGGAATGGCCGCTCCCTGCACATGCACTGGCTCAGAGCAGGACCTGTCAAGGTCTTTCTTCTGCTCAGAGAGTAGGGGGCTTCATCATTGCTGGCCCCTAACAATGATGAGAGACTGTGTCAGCCCACTCGCCATGCTGTGGGGAGACTCAGTTGCCTGGGATACAACTAGCCCCTTAGCCTCCCACCCCTGTGGGGGATAAAGGCCTCCAGATGGACTAATGAAAATCACCCAAATTGAGTTCAAATGAGCAGTAGAAAGGAAAATGGATCCCACTAATTATCCCCAGGCCCACCCTGCTGCATCAACCCAAACACAAAGCAGTGCCACTTCAGATAGATAATAGCAGTTAGTGATAAGGGACTCTGATGTTGTCAAAACAAAAGCCCGTGTTCTGCTCCCCTGGCCAGATGGCTCAGTTGGTTGGAGTGTCATCCCCTACACCAAAAAAAAGTTGTGGGTTCACTCCTCAGTCAGGGCATTATAGGAGGCAACCAATAGATGTTTCTCTCTCACATTGATGTTCCGCTCCCTCTCTAGCTTCCATCCTCTCTCTCTAAAATCAATAAACATATCCTTGGGTGAGAATAAAGAAAAAAAAATCCACGCTCTGCTCATAGGGTGTAAGATAATGAGATGGTCCCAGGTTGACTTGACAAGACGATCTCAGAATGTCTGGAGGGAATGGAGGCAGTCCTGCGCTCTGTGACCTTGAGCCAGTTCCTTGGCCTCTCTGAGCCTCTGCCTCCTCAGCTCTAAAAGAGGTTGGACAGAGCCTACTTCATAAGCTGGTTAAAAGGACTCCATAAGATAATTCGTGGCCTTGGGAAAGTCATTGCATTCATGAAGCCCCAGTGCCTCCCCTGTAAATTGGGGGGCGGGGGCGGGGGAGTTTTGTCCACAGGTCACAAGGTTCTTCAAGCTGTAAGGCCCTGCACCCAATGATTTGAGAACTCATGGCCAAGCTTGGTAAGGGTAAAGAAAAGTCAGCAATCCCTGGAACCCGGAGGCCTCTCCCCCTCCCTCAATTCCAAAATCACGTCTTTATTTTTTCTTTTTTTAATTGTATTGTATTGATTATGCTATTACAGTTGTCCTGAGTTTTCCTCCTTTGCCCCCTTCCACCCAGCACACCCCACTTCCTCAGGCAATCCCCACCCCATTGTTTATGTTCATGGGTCATGCATATAAGTTCTCTGGCTGCTCCATTTTCTATACTGTACTTTACATCCCCATGGCTATTCTGGAACCTCCTATTTGTACTTCTTTTTTTTTAAGGACTTTATTTATTTATTTTTAGAGAGAGGGGAAGGAGAGAGAAAGCGAGTGACATCAATGTGTGGTTGCCTCTCATGCACCCCCCTACTGGGGATCTGGACTCCAACCCAGGCATGTGCACTGACTGAGAATCGAACCAGCAATCCTTTGGTTTGCAGGCCAGCACGCAATCCGCTGAGCCACACCAGCCAGGGCTGTTTGTATTTCTTAATCCCCTCACCTCTTCACCCATTCCCCCACACCCCTCTCTCATCAGGCAACCATCAAAATGCTCTCTGTATCCATCGGTCTCTGTTAGGACAAGGGTCTCCAGATCATCTGCCCTCCCACTCCCCAACTACAATCAAATCCAGACATCAATTCTACAAATGTCCATCAACCTCATAAGACCTGGAAATCATTAGCTTTTGATTTATAAAGCACTTCAGTGTCCCCAGCCAGGTGCCTTCCAATTCTACCCTGAACAAAAGACAGCCTACTCCCTGGAAAATAAAAAGCCACTAATTGTTTCCTGCTCTACTCTAATAATGACTGGGAGAGGACAAGACTTTTTGGTGTTTCATCAACAGCCAGCTGGCTTTTTTTACCTGGTCTTTAGTAAGAAAGAAAGAGAAAAAGTCTGTTCGGTCATGGAGTCAGAGACCAGGAAGTTCAAGTGAGGAAGGACTGCACTCTGGACAAGTGGCAGATATAGTCTTACATTTCTGGGGTGTAGTCCCAAGGTTACATCTGCCCACCTCCAACCTAGCCAGCCTCTATCTGCAGTGAGGCCTGTGGACTCACAAATCTCTCTGAGATGACGTTCTCATCTCACTCTCTATCTTATGCTCTCCATATCATTGTTTCCCTCGTCCAGCACTAGCTGCCCCCTTCTCCACCTGCCACATGATCCAGGAGGCCCACTTCTATGGATTGCATCACCCAAACGTCTTGCTCTCTGGCTTTTATTTGAGTTCACCAGAGGAAACACTAGCAAGCGAGTGGAGGGTGGAAGGAAAAAGGAGTTGGGCTATTGATTCCTAACTCCCTCTTCTGCAGACTCTACCTAAGGCTCCTACTGCTGCAGCTGCATCAAAGGCTTGAGTAGTAATATCTTGTTATGCCCTGGGGTGCTTTGCTATCCTTCTTAGATATCCTTAACCCTTCAGTAGACTCACTCTTTAATAACTCCTCTGGAGTGGACCATCTGCTTCTAGCGGGGACCCTGGCCTGGCTTACTCCTTGTTCTAGAACAATCAGGGACCTTGTCCTCAGCCCTAAGCTGCTATGGGGATGAGAGGAGCCCAGTGGTCAACAGAGTATATGAGGAAGAATGCCTAGTGTCCTCACAAGTAAGAGGGTCACCATGAAGACACAGGAGCCAATGTACCACTTATATTATTGAGTCAATGTTCTCTTGTCTGGACCCACCTCCAACTAAAACTGTATCCTCCAATCCACCCATTCTTTATGTCACTCAGTAAGCCCTTAGTGAGCTCATTCTATGTTCCAGGCACAGGGCAAGGTACTGAAATATTAAAATTAATTAGACCCAGTTCCTGCCCCAAGTTGCTCACAGTCTGGTGGGAGCCAGACATGCATAGAACTAAGGGCACAGAGTCTTGCAGGTGCTGTGAGGAGGGTCATCATGTGGCAGATTGGACATTGTCTACTGCTCTCTGAGAACTGAACACCCAATAGATGTCTCTGATTTATCCCATTACCAGAGGTGTGGTAATTTGCAGCATCATTATTCCTCCCAGAGGGCCATTGGCTTGGAGGAGGGGGTAGGAAGCAGGGTCACAGCCAGGGTTCCCCCATCCCCTTCCAGACTGCCACCCTCCAGCTACTAGATGGGGTGGGTATCAACTCAGGAGTCCAAACTCCCCTCACAAAGACAGGATTTGTTCCAGAGTCTCCCTCCTGGAAAGTATTCCATCAAAGAAAGGGCCTGTTTAAGGGCTCATTGCAGCTCAGAGAGGAATTTATGGGATTAATCTCTACTATTTGCCAGCACCAGTATTTGGCTATTAAAATAAGAAATAATAAAATGACAAGCTGATGCCATACTATTTGATGAGATTCTCTCCACCCAAACGCAAGTGTTCCCACACACACACACACACACACACACACACACACACACACACACACACACACACCCCAACCATTTCAGCAAATCCCATGGTCACTGCAATGAGAACCAAGAGCCCTGAGGGCAAAGGTGGGGTGATGGAGAGGATACTTTTTCTTTTTTTTTTTTTATTGATTACGCTAATACAGTTGTCCTGATTCTTCCCTCTTTGCCCTCCTCCACCCAGCACTGCACACTCCCTCAGCCAATCCCCCCACCATTGTTCATATCCATGGGTCATTCATATAAGTTGTTTGGCTACTTGATTTCCTATAGTGTACTTCACATCCCATGACTATTCTGTGACTACCTATTTGTACTTTTTAATCCCCTCACCTCTTCACCCATTCCCTTACACCCTCCTTTCATCTATTGATAGATATGTATTTATTGCCACTTTATTGTTCATAGTGTTGATCTTCTTTTTCTTAAATAAGTCTCTTTAATATTTCATATAATAACAGTTTGGTGATGATAAACTCCTTCAGTTTGATCTTGGCTGGGAAGCTCTTTATCTGCCCTTGGAATCTAAATGATAGCTTTGCTGGATAGAGTAATCTTAGCTGCAGGTCCCTGCTTTTCATGACTTTGAATATTTTTTGCCAATCCTTTTTAGCCTGCAAAGTTTCTGTTGAGAAATCCAGCTGACAGTCTTATGGGAGCTCACGTGTAGGTAACTAACTGCTTTTCTCTTGCTGCTTTTAAGATTCTCTCTTTATCTTTAACCTTTGGCATTTTAATTATGATGTGCCTTGGAGTGGTCCTCTTTGCATTCATCTTGTTTGGGACTCTCTGTGCTTCCTGGACTTGCATGCCTACTTTCTTCATGAAATTAGGGAAGTTTTCTTTCATTATTTTTTCAAATAGATTTCCAATTTCTTGCTCTTTCTCATCTTCTTCTGGTACCCCTATGATGTGAATGTTGGAAAGCCTGAAGTTGTCCCAGAGGCTGCTTGTACTATCCTCATTTTTTTTTTTTTGGATTCTTTTTTCTTCTTGTTGTTCTGATTGGTTGATTTTTTGCTTCCTTATGTTCCAAATCATTGATTCGATTCTCAGCCTCATCCACTCTACTGTTCTTCCTTATAAATTGTTCTTATTTCAATTAAGTGTATCCTTCATTTCTGACTGGATCTTTTTTATGCTGCTGAGGTCCTCAATAAGTTCCTTGAGTATCCTTATAACCAGTGTTTTGAACACTGCATCTGATAGATTGCATATCTCCATTTCATTCAGCTCTCTTTCTGGAGTTTTGATCTGTTCTTTCACTTGAGCCATGTTTCTTTGTGCTCTTATTTTGACAGCCTCACTGTGTTTGTTTCTATGTATTAGGTAGAGCTTCTTTGACTCTGTGATTTAGTAGTGTGGCTAATGTAGTTGGTGTTCAGTAGGGTCCAGTGGCACAGCCTCCTCTGTCACTCAGGCTGAGTACTCAAGGTGCACCCTTCATGTGGGCTGAGTACACCCTCCTCTTGTAGTTGAGCCTTGGTTGCTGTTGGTAGGTCAATGGGAGGGATTTGCCCAAGCTAGTCAGCTGCCAGAACTGGCTGTGACCACTGACCACCAACCCCTGTCCTCCGTGGAGGATCAGCTGTGTAGGGGCTGGGTGGTGGTGCTGTGACATGGTCTGCAGCTGCACAGGCTCTGGAATTCCCTGGGTGGTGCAGGGCAAAGTCAACCTCCACTAGTGTTTTACCTGGAGCCACCCTGTCTGAGCTATAAAGCAACCTGAGATGGCTGCTACTTGTGCTGGGCTTAGAGATTCCCAGGTGAAGCCAAGCTGTGAATGTAGGCTGGCTGCTGCTGGTGCCAGGCCTGGGGTTCACTGAGGCCAACAGTCACTTGTTTGAGAGAATTTAGGAAGTTGTGAAGCATGAGCCAAGACCAGCCACTCATATGGAAAAGCACCTTGGATGGACCTGTAAGTTGGGTGGGGCAGAGTCTCAGGGGATCTCTACAGTGGGACAAACAGTGTCAGCCCGGTTGATGGAGTCTCACACATGACACCAGCTTGCTAGCTCTGTGGCTCTGTTGGGAGAGGATTCAGAAAACAAACAATGGCCTCTGCTTACCTTGGTGCCAAACACTTCGGTTTTGCCCTGTATGCAGCTGGTTCCTTTTAAGCTGCTACCCGGGTGCTGGAGCTCAGAGGAAGTGAGTCTGAGTAGGTGAGTCCATGTGTGGGTTCTTTAAGAGGAACTACCTGGGGCTCCAGCTGTTTCTTCCACTGACTCAGTCCCCACTGGTTTTTGCAGCCACAAGTTGTACAGACTTATCTTCCTGGCACTGGAACCCTGGGATGGGGGGCCTGGTGCAGGGCTGGGACTCCTTTCTCCTGAGAGATCCCTCTCAAATTTTTTTTCCACCACACGTGGATGTGGGACCAAACCATTCCACCTTGGCACCCCTCCTATCAGTCTAGAGGGATGTGGTTTCTTTAATTCCGTGGTTGTCAGACTTCTATTCAACTTAATTTCTGACAGTTCTGAGTTATGATTCTTCTATGTTTTAGTTGTAATTTTGATGTGGTTGTGGAAGGAGGTGAGCCACATCTACCTTTGCCACCATCTTGACCAGAATATGGGGAGAATGCTTCTTTAGGTTCCAGACACAGTTATTTACAACAGATGGACAAAACTGAACTAAGCAATTCCAAACTGAACAGAGTTTGGAGAAGGTAGGGTGTCCTGGTGCTACTGACAATAACTATTAAATAAGTTAAAAGCCACCCAAAATAATAAAAAAAAAACAATTTGAATTTATTAAATGTTGTCATGTAAATCCTACTTTTGAATATAATCAGATTATAAATTGTATCCCAAAGAGCTCAAAAACTACAGTGTGCCATCAAAAGAACTCACTTCTAGCAGAGAAAGTTATAGAAAGGTCATCTCACATTCAACAAGCATTATTAGGAACCCACCATGGGCCAAGCACTGTGTCAGACACTGGGATATAAAGATGAGCTGAAGACAGCCCCTGCCCTCAGTTTAGTCACAAGCTAGAGATAGAAGCAGACATGGAAACAAGCAGCGGCAAATGATGGGCTGGTCCCGGCAAAGGCAGAGTGCTCTGGAAAGACAGAGGAGAGATAGCACTTCTTCCCAGTGAAATCAGAGAAGGGTTAATAGATAAGGTGACAACTGAGATGGGTCATTAAGAAAGGACTTTACCAGATGGAGAAGGGGTAAGGCATTCTAGGCAGAGGGAAGAACACAGGCAAAAGTGCAGAGGTATGAGTTAGCGTGGAATGCTCAAAGAGCAATACAGTATTCCCTGGGCTGACACAGAGGGTGAGGGGTAGTGACAGGAGTGAAGGCTAGAAGATTGAGTGGGAACCAGATCATGAAGGAGCTTGAATGCCAGGCCAGAAGTTTTAGATGTTATTCAATAGCAAATGCCTAAACAATAAGGCTTTAAACAAGGACATGATAAATTAGAATACTATTTTAAAAACTTTTATGGGGATAAAAAAACCTGCTGCTCCAAAGACTGTGGGATCCTGAAGGCAGTGAAGACCAAGTAATCTTCAAAGAGCAGCATCCCCCTCCACCAGGGAGAAGTTGGACAAATACTCTTCTTCTAAGGGGAGTGGTCATAAGACAAGTTCCATAAGAAAGTGGGTTTCCAACTTCAGAGGCCCAGATGGAAACCATCCCCTCCATTTCCATCAATGGCATGCACCAGATAGGGCTGATGGGTTATCAGACCTTCAGTGGTGGGAGGGTGGGGTTCAAGGACTTGAAGTAGCTCGCGCAGGGGCTGGTCCTCTGCTCTGAAGGGGACGATAGTGGAGAAGACTTCAGGGACAGCAGCCAAAGCTCAAGACAAGCATGCAAACTGGTTTTGTCTTGGGAAAATATTAGGTCATCAAAGGCCTCAAGAATCTCACGAGACACATGGAAAAGGAAGGTTTGTCATCACTTGCAAATAGAACTCGAACTATTCATTGATCAACCCAGGTCTCAAAAATCAAGGCAGGATTTTTGGTGATGATGGAGTGAAGAAGCTAGAAAATTCTCTTCCCAAAATCTAGGGGAAAACAGAAACAAAAATGACCACGTCAGGCCTCTAGAAATCAACCAAAGGCAAAACAATAAATTGAGAAGTGCTTGTTCATGAAAAACTGAACTGTGGTAAGAAAAGTGGGAATGTGCAAAATTCTGTCTGGAACTGCTCACCACCCCTATTTATGTTGAGCAGGGTTAACCATGTAAACAAGAACCTTGACTGCAGAGAGGGCTGATTGGATGTGAAGTGGAAGATGAGGAGCCCAAGTCTAGCAGCTGACAGTACCAATGACCCATCAGTGGGGAAGCATCTGAGTGAGGCCCACAGTCCTGCTGGACTGAGGCTACAGTCTCATGAGGGCAAGGAGCAAAGCAGCAAGGCAGCAAAAAGCTTGAAATTTACCAGGGAGCTCCTGGAAATGAGAGAGCCACAGAACAGCTATCAGAGCATCCCCTCCTTGTACCCTTGGAGGCTGCACACATGCAGGGACCACCAGGATAATCTCAGAAAATCAAAACAGGGAAGACCTGAAAACCAACTGAACTTTGAATGTTGCACCCACAATCCACACAGACGATGAAGGTTTTCTGGCTTGAGAGGTTTACACACAACCCTGACCAGTTTCTGGCTTACCACCAAGATGCACAGACATGGAGAAAACCATTAAGAAGCCAGGCTAAACATTTTTAAAATTTTTGAAGTGAGTAGAGAGGCTTCCGATCAGGACGATGGAGCAGGTAAATGCTATACTCACCTCCTCCAACAACCACATCAAAATTACAACTAAACTACAAAACATTATTTAGAACCACCTGAAATCTAGCTGAAGTCCTATAACTAAGGATATAAAGAAGTCACATCGAGACTGGGCAGAAAGAGCTGGTCCCACACCATGTCTGGCAGTTAAAAGTTGGGAAGGATATCTCGGCTCTGGGAGTCCTCCCTGAGAAGACAGGGGTCTCAGCCCCACACCAGGCCCCCCAGCCCAGGGTTCCAGTGCTGGGAAGAGAAGTCCCCATAACTTCTGGCTGTAAATACCAATGGGGTTCGTGCTGGAGTCCCAGGATTTCCTCTTAAAGGGCCCACATATGGACTTACTTGGACTCACTCCCTATGAGCTCCAGCCCTGGGGAAGCAGCTCAAAAGCTGCAAGGGAGATGCACAGTAAGGAACTGAAGTGTCTGGCATCAGAGCAAGTGCTGGGGGGCAGCTTTCTCCCAGACAGAAGTGCTAGCAGAAGCCATTTTTCCTTTGCTTAGCACTCCCCTACAACAGTGCAGACAAGTAAGTGTCATATCTAAGCTTCCATTAATCTGGCTAACACTTTGATCTGCCCTGTTCATTCCCTGAAATCCCTACCCACCCAACTTTTGTGCCCACCCAAGCTTTTTTGCAGTAGTTTTTCCATATGATGGCATATTTTGCTTCATGTTTTGGAGTTTTCTAAAATCCCTCGAAAGTGCACAAACCCCAAACAATCAATATCTGGCCTCAGTGTGCCCCTTACCTCTTGCTAAGTGGCCCCAGGTCCAGCACTAGCAGCAACTGAGCTGGGTTCACAGCTTGGAATCTCCCATGGATCTCCAAGCCCAGCACAGTAGTAGACATCTGCAAATCACTTTGTAGCTCATGCTGGGAAGACCCAGGCAAAGCAAAGGTGGTGGCTGACTATAGCCTACACCTCCAAAGCCAACACAACCAGTGAACAGCTTCAGGCCATGCTGAATTACCACCCAACAACCTCCACGTGTGGCACACTTAAGGGCAGACTCATTGGACTCATGGAAGTGAGTCCTACTCTGTGGGGTCAGCCCCTACACAGCATATCCACCACTGTGGCCATAGTCAATCATCAAAACCAATTGGCCTGGGAATAAATCCTTCCCATTGATGTGCCAGCAGAAATCCAGGCTCAATTATAACAGGAGGGTGTGCACAGCCCACAAGGTTGGTGCAGCTCAGGTGCCCAGGGAGTCTGTGCCACTGGACCCTACAGAATACCTACTATATTAGTCCACTCTACCAAGACCAGAAGACATAGCCACTCTCCCTAACACATAGAAACAAACACAGGGAAGTAGCCAAAATGAGGAGACAAAGAAACGTGTCCCAAATGAATGAACAGAACAAAACTCCAAAAAAAGAACTAAACAAATTGAGAAAAGCAATCTACCAGATGCAGAATTTAAAACACTGGTTATAAGGATGCTCAATGAACTTAGAGAAAGAGTTAATTAGCGTAGTGAGAACATCAACAAAGAGGTAGGAAACATAAAAAATGGAGTTATAAAACATTAAAAAAGTACCAATCAGAAATGAAAGATATGCTAACTGAAATGAAGAATAATTTACAGGGAAACAACAGGAGAGTAGTTGAAGCTGAGATGTGAATCAGCAATTTGGAATACAAGGGGAAAAAAACACCCAATCAGAACAATAAAAAGAGAAAAGAATCTACAAAAATGAGACTACTGTAAGGAGTTTCTGAGACAACTTCAAGTGTACCAACATTAAAATCACAGGGGTGCCAGAAGGAGAAGAGAGAGAGAGCAATAAATTGAAAACCTATTTGAAAAATAATGACAAAAGAGTTTCTTAACCTGATGAAGGAAAAAGACACATAAGTCCAGGAAGCACAGAGAATCCCAAACAAGATGAACCTAAAGAAGCCCACACCAAGACACATCATAATTAAAATGATGAAGGTTAAAGACAAGGAAAGAATCTTAAAAGCAACAAGAGAAAAGCAGTTAGTTACCTACAAGGAAGCTCCCACAAGACTGTCAGCTGATTTCTCAACAGAAACTTTGCAGGCTAGAAGGGACTGGCATGAAATATCCAAAGTGATGTAAATCATCGACTACACCAAGACTACTCTACTGAGCAAAGCTATCATTTAGAATCAAAGGACAGAGAAAAAGCTTTCAGACAAGGAAAAGCTAAAGGAGTTCATCACCACCAAATAAGTATTACAAGAAATGTTAAAGGGTCTTCTTTAAGAATAAGAGAAAAAAGATTGAAAATATTAACAATAAAATGGCAATAAATACACATCTACCAACATTTACTTTAAATGCTCCAAACAAAAGACATATAGTGGCTGAAAGGACAACGAAAAAATTACCCTTATATATGCTGTTTGCAAAAAACTCACTTCAGATAAAAAGACACACAGACTGAAAGTAAAAAAAAAAAATAGAAAAAGATATTTCATAAAAATTGGAACCAAAAATAGAGCTGGGGTAGCAATACTTATACCAGACAAAATAGACTTTATAACAAAAGCATAACAAGAGTCAAAGAAGGACCCAGCAATTACTCTTCTGGGTATTTATTCAAAGAAACCCCAAACACACTAAATCAAAAAGGCATACATCCATATGTTAATTACAGCATTACTTACAATAGTCAGGATATGGAAGTGACCTAAATATCCATCGATAGATGAATGGATAAAGAATAAACGGTGGATATATGCAATGGAATATAACTCAGCCATAAAGAAGAATGAAGCCTTGCCATTTGCAATGACATGGAGAGACCTAGAGGTTTTGTTCTAAGTAAAATAAGTCAGAGAGAGAAACACAAATGCTATATAATTTCACTTATATGTGCAGTCTAAAAAACAAATAAACAAACAAGCAGAACAGAAATAGACTCATAGATACAGAGAACATTTTGACAGTTGCCTAACAGGAAGGGGTTGAGGGTATGAGTGAACAAGGCAAAGAGATTAAGAAGTACAAATTAGTAGTTACATACTTGTCATCAGGATGTAAAGTACACCATAGGGAATACAGTCAGTAATATTATAATAATTATATATGGTGCCAGACGGGTACTAGATTTATCAGGATGTTCACATTGTAAGTTATATAAATGCCCAATTACTGGGTTGTACACCTGAAACAAATATAATATTGTATGTCAAATATAATTTAAAAATAACAAAATATTTTTTTAAAAACTGAGTAGAGATATTAGCAACATGTACCACTGCAGAGAGTGATTCCCCAGATTAAGTCCAAATAAGTTACTAAAAAATTTTTAAAATCTAGCAACAACAATGCTTATGACTGAAAGATCAAAATCAAGTTCGTATAACATATTATCTAAAATGTCCAGTTCTCAACAAAAAAACTACAACATGGAAAGAAATAGGAAAGTAATCCATATTTAGGAAAGAAAAAAAAACAGTAAATAGAAACCAACTCTGAGCAGGTGAAGATATTGGATTTGACAAAGAATTTAAAGCAACTGTTTTAAATGTGTTTGAAGAATTAAAAAAAAAGTTATGTTTAATTAATTAAAGGACTATATGATGGCAATGACTTAACAAATAGGAAATCTCAATAAAACAATAGAAACTGTAATATAAGTGAAAACTAATGAAAATTGTAGTTTTGAAAAATGTAGTAGCAGAAATAAATAATTCACTACATGGGCTCAGCATCAGATTTGAGATGTCAGCAGAAAGAATCAGTGAACTTGAAGATAAGTCAATAGAAATGATACAACTGGAAGAACAAAGAGAAAAATTATTGAAGAAAAATGAACACATTCGCGAAGACCTGAAGAACAATACAAATTGTGCTGATATACCTGTCTGTAATATGAGGCCCAGAGACAAGAGTGAGAGAAAAGGGAAGAAAAAAATAATTGAAGAGTCAAGAGAGCCTCCAATTTTGAAGTCCCTTTCAACACTCTGCTTGGGATTTGTGGAAGTGGGTAAGGCAGGTCAGAAGGTGCTAAGGGAAGAGCTTTTGCAAGACAGCTCTGAGTTGCCTCTCAAATAAGAGAAATTATACCCACCATGTGCCAGGCACAATGCTCACACTTACATCAGTGCATTGGCCCTCACAAGTCTGTGAGCAGTTCTATAGTCACATCTATAGAAGCATCTCATCTCCCTCCCAGTCACAGACCTGCCTTCAGGAAACTCTTGCCCCACACTCCAGTGTGCTGGGCAGGCAGCATTTACTCCTGCACAAGGTGCTGTGGTTAGAGACCGTGCTTTGGAGACACAAAAGACTTGGTTCACATTCACAGCCTACAAGCAGCGTAACCTTGGAAATCTTTCTAAACATTAGTCCCTGTCTCTTTAATGGGAATAACAGTTTGGTTTACCTCCAAATGTCATCCAGAATATTAAAAGAAAGAGTGCAAAGAAAGCACTGAGCAACCCCAGTGCCTGGTGCAGAGTAATTGCTCTGTGGTTGTGAAAATGCCATTAGGTGGGATGAAATGCTGCTGAAAGTAAGGCACCAGTAGATGCTGTGACAATGTTGGAGAACACATGGTCTTAAGTCACAGCCCTGGGTTAGCTAGGAGCTTCCCATATAGTCCACACATCCCTCCCAGCCTCAGACTGTGTGGGACCCTCCGGACAGCTCAGTGTATGTGTAATGGGATGTGCCATGGGTTTTCTGTCCATGCCAGTCAAGCACCAAATAGCCAAGGATTGAAGCATATGGGGAGAAAAGAGAACACTCATGCACTATTGGTGGGAATGCAGGTTGGTGCAGCCCCTGTGGAAAACAGTAGAGGGTCTTTAAAAATTAAAAATGGAACTGCCTTACAATCCAGCAATTCCACTTCTGGGAATTTATCCAAAACAACCAGAAACACTAAATCCAAAGAATATATGAACACCTATGGTCATTACAGCATTATTTACAATACCTAAGATTTGGAAGCAACCCGAGCTCCCATCAATACACAAGTGGATTAAAAAGCAGTGGAACATTTATACAATGGAATATTACTTGGCCATAAAAAAGAATGAAATCTTACCATTTGTGACAGCATGGATGGGCTTAGAGGGCATTATGCTAAGTGAAAAAAGCAGAGAAAGACAAATATGAAAAGATTTCACTTATATGTGGAATCAAAACACAAAATAAACAAACAAAATAGAAACAGACACATAGATACAGAAAACAAACTGATGATTGCTAGACGGGACGGGGTTGGAAGGATGGGTAAAAAAGGTGACAAGGTTACAATGTATAAATTTGTAGTACAAAATACTAATAGGGATGTAAAGTACAGTATAGAAAATATAGTCAATAATATTGCAATAACTATGTATGGTGCTAGATGGGTATTGGAAATACATGTTTTAAAGTATATGATTGTCTAACCACTGTGCTGTACACCTGAAACTAATACAAAATAATATTGAATATAAACTGTAATTGAAAAATAAAATTTAAAGCTCTTTTTAAAAAGAAGGGTATGGTCTCTACTATTTCAAAGGGAAGTATGTTTATTGCTTCCAAGATAAATAAAAAAATGTAAAAGATTTTTTTAGAAAAAGAAGAAGTGAATGGGTAAGTTGGACACTTTAGAGGAGGCAGGTCATTCCAGGGGCTTGGGTGAAGCCAAGGTGCTCTTAAACTGGAGTATAAGGCCAAGGCTTTAGGCTCAGTAGGGCAGGAAGACAGTGCAAGGAGTGAAAGGACCCTCCTGGCAGTCAGGGGAGTGGCCAGAGGGCTGCTGCTGTCAGCCTGTGGCTAGAGTCGGTATGTGGGGGTGGGGGGTGGGGAGCTGAGTGCATGGCGGGGAGATGCTGGCTTTTAAAGGACTAGCACCACAGGAAACCTCTAAGGGATGGAGATGGGGGGCAGGACCACGCCAAGAGGCTGGAGAGGGGGACTGAGGAGGAGGAGACACAGACCATGGGTTCCCTGGCTTGTGGGACTTATGAAAAGAACATAGATTTGCATCAGACCTTCCCAATTAGCCTTGAAAAGGAAAAAAAAATCTCCATAGGCCTAAAAAAAGAATAAAAACAAGGAAGAGAGAAGCTCTGAGAACACCCTGAAGAGTTGCAGAGACTGCTCTGGCCTTTAAAATGCAAGAAGTATGGTAATCTAATAAACATGGCAACAAAGCGTTTGTCACCAAGCTAATTTTATTAGAACAGATCTCAAATGGCTAATTTCCTCTTACTAATGAGCAAATTAGTTGAATCTCTGATCTGCTTTTAAGGCACTTATACTAATAAAACATGAACGACAGTGAAATTTGCTGTGAGATGTGGTGATATGTGCATTAGGGTTGAAGGGAATCTCCAAGCACTAGGGTTGTTTTAACACAGCCTTGCCCAGAGGTGCCTCCCATCTATGCAGACCCACTGGAAGCCCAGCCCTGCCCATGGCCAGCAGAGTGGCAGGCAGGGTGTCAGACTGTGACACCAGCCCAGGGGGCCAACCTGGTGGAGGAGGTGTGGACGGGGGCAGGCTGGGGGCGGGGGGTGGGCAGCGGAGCATGTGATGCTTCCAGCAAGGCCCCTGAGCCCAGGCAAGATGGCCTCAAACTTTTGGTGAAGTTCTCTTGCGGGTGGTTTGTCCCCTGCCTCCCCCTCCTCCCAGCCAGTGTAACCTGTGTGTAGAAAAAAACCTTTTAAGACATCCCCAGACCTCTGGTGATATAAGCTGGCTGACACCAAAGCTGAAAACCTTCCTGTCAAACCATTTTTCCCAGGGCCAGAGTTGGGGCCCTTGACCCAGTTGTTTAAGTCAGTTATGAAGGGAAATGGCTGAGGGGTCTCTGATCCCAATATTTACCACAAGCAGCCAGGGCAGGCTCCTTGTGGGAGTTGATTGCCACCCAGTGGGAGCGATGTGCTGGAAGGCTCTCCGCCATTCGTAGCCCAGGGATGCTGCCTACAGGAGGGACGGAGTGAGAGGGTGGGCATAGGCCAATGGCTCTGAGCTGAAAGGGGGTGTCCCCTACTTGCTTTGGGGGAACGCTTGATGTTGGCAGAGAGAGAAAGCCCAGAAAAGCAGTCCTGCATTAAGACCAGGAAGCACGGTTCTCAAGTGGATCCCACTCACCAGGCAAATACAGGATACCTGCCTGTATCAACCTGGCTTTGCAAAGAAAGGGTTTCCTGGGAAGAAGGTCTAGGAGCAGGCAGACTCCCTGGCCCCAAACATGCTCTGGTTGTGACTTTCTGCCCAAAAGGACTTGAGAGAGCTGAGGTCTGGGGCAGTGAGCAGCTCCTGAGGATACACCCAGCAGTGAGCCTGATTGAAAGGCCCTCAGAAGCCCCGATAAAAGAATGAGAACCTCCTCAAGTTCGGGTCCCAGCTCAGCCACAAACATTTACATCCCAACTCATCCATTTATTGTAGTATTAGCAATGTGATTTGAGCCCAGTTATCAGTCTCTCTAGACCTGTTTATTTCTCTTTAAAGGGAAGATACTCATATATCTGAATCATGTGTACTCAATGAGGAAAGAACTAGGCATACAGTAAGCATTCAACAAAGATGTTTCCTATTTCTGTAGGCTGAGCTGGGGAAGCTGCTGCCCTTTTTAGGCCACACATGGGGAGTCCTCAGGTCATACACTTGGATGTCAACATAGCTGAACTTCTGAATGAAAAGAGCAGCCTCAAGAGAAAAGAGCATCACGAAAAGCAATCAAGTACCTGGCTAGGATGCCCCTGAGGATCCTCAATCCCTTTCAGGGACTTCCATGCAGAGTGCCCTTGTCCAGCACCTGCCAGAAGCCATGTATACCACAACTGCCCTCCCAGCGAATCCGGCCCTTCTCTAAATGCCCCAGGAAAGTCTCCTGTCCTGTAGTCCTCACCATAGGGAGCTTCCCTTGATCCAGTCTGAATCCAGTTCACAGACTATCTCTGCAAAGTCCACAGGCAGCTTTTCTTGGTAGGTACAACAGGGACAGCACCAGGAGGTTAGGTGTGGACAGGCAGAGGGTTTACAGCACAATCCACATGCAAGCTCTCGTGCCCAACTTTCCTCAGTGGGAGTCAACGGCTCTGACCTGCAGTGGAAGCCACAGCACAGAATTCATCAGGACTCCTGTCCTTTCTCTACCTGCCAGGTACCCCCCAACCTGTCCAGGCCCCTCCCCCTACTTTCCCTGGGGCCACCCTTCTGATGTGTTGTGGCCCCATTCATTATTCAGCCACTTCCTCAGATGAGAGGACCAGGGGCCAGAGGGCTGGCAGTTGGAGAGCTCTTTCATCTCCCAGGCATGTGGGGAATGCAGAAACGCTGGGCTGGTGTCCAGGACACAAAGGCTCTCAGTCCTGGGTCTGGGGACCAGTCAAGCTTCCTGCTTCAGGACCTACCCCTCATAGGCTGCCCCCCAGATTAACCCACAGGGGCTTTATCACCACCCCATGGAGCCACAACTGAATTCCCTCCCCTGCTTCTAAGCTCAGAGATCTGATTTGATCTCAATGTAAGTTCAACTGCCAGCTCTTTACAAGCTGCGAGTGGTAAGACTTGACTCCTCTGTAAATACCACGAGTCACCTGAGAGGGCTGGGCTGAAGTCATCATTAAAGCTTTGGCAAACCCTTGGACAGGGGGATAAAGATGCCTCCTGAAGTGGTGTAAAGATATGCCCCAAATCGAAAGCCCACATGAGTACCCTGCTTTGCTGAGCTGCGTGGGAGGTGAAGGGGAGGATGGAGGTCTCTCTCACAGAGTGTCACATATCACATGATGTGCATGTGAATGGTGACAGGGTGACAGGGCTCTGATCCTTTCCTCTTGGGGTGCAGGTTCCTCTATAGTCACTCATGTTTCCCTCCCATGATGCCATAACAGCAACTTAGCCTTCAGTCACTTGAATAAATTCATAAGTTGGGGGAAGCTGGAGAGATATAAGGTCAAATTACCTGGTCCTAAATATTTCTTATCCTTTGCCTATTCTTGATCCATCCCCCTACAGCTTTGATCCCTCCCTCCCCCGCATAGGATCAAAACTGGAATCTGTTATATATGGCTACAGCCACCCTGAGTCTAGTGTTAGATTCCTACGTCAAGCCTAGAGGAGACAAAGCCACTGCCTCAGAGGGGGACATGGAGTCTAGCAGGGCTGGTGTCCATCTCTCCTGCCCTTGTGCCTAATGCTACATGGTCAGACCAGGACCACAACACCATCTTCCCCTTCACAGAGTCCCATTTCAGAAACAACCAAAGGGACATCAAAGCTGAAGCTTCTCGGCAGAATAGGAGGGAAAGCAGAATGCCAGGGACAGCTGCCCCCATGGGTTCTACAGTGTAGGTGTCCTCACAGAAATCTGGGGATCCCTAGTGAACACTGAGAAAACCTAGGGCCTGGTGAGAAGACCAGATAAGGTCTCAAAAATATGCTTTCTCATGGACTCCTACAACCCAAGCTGCTTTTTCACAACCTGCCTCCCATGCCTGCCTGCCTTCCCTATGCCCTCTAGTGTGCTTCCCATGGGAGGGACCAGCCTCTGCATAGAGGATGGGGTGGGGATCCTAGACTCACAGTGGACCATAAAGGGACGTCACCTATCCAGGCTTTGAACCCTCTGAGGTCCTGTTCATGGGACACCAGTTTGTGGGAGATGTGGGATTCACAGGCCTGTCTGCCAGCATTCTTCAGACTCTAGAGCAGAAGAGATCTAAAAAAAAAAGGGGGGTGCAGAGGCTATCCCAATGCCCATGTGACTGCTCAGGGCCATGTGTTCTAAATGAGAGTCTCCCAAGCCTGGGAGGACAGTGCACAGCAGTATCCATGAGACCCCTACTAACTTTCCACACACTCCCCCTGCCAAGGTTCAGTTACCTGTCCCTACAATCCTGTGTCTCCCCACCACACACACACACACACACATACACACACACCAATTACCTGGTCTGAAGAGCCCACCCAACCTGAAATGGGCTAGATAGGCAGGAGCATAAAGAAAACATGGAATAATGAAGAACAGCAAACCAGGAATCTAAAGGCCTAGGCAAAGGAAAGCTCAGTTTTCTCATGTACAGTGTGTGCAACATCAATAGTATTGATGGTAGTATTGATCATAGACACCCTGCACAACACTGTGCATTCCTCATCTCACCTGGCAACAGTGGCAAGCGCTCTGCCGCAGACTCTTGCACACCTGCGCTGCAACCTCCATTGTGCACTAAGAGCACCATCTCACTCAGGCTCCCTTATCTGTACAAGGACAGGTGCTGACTTTTGTCACATTGCTTTCTTCCCATTCTCACATCCTGTGTGTCCCTGACTGTCTGAAGCCCCATTCTCACATCCTGTGTGTCCCTGACTGTCTGAAGCCCCATTCTCACATCCTGTGTGTCCCTGACTGTCTGAAGCCCCAGTCTGCCTCAAAGGGCATTTTGAGAACCTAAAGAAAGTGTGACTGTGGAGGTGCACTATGGCCTGAGGAACAGCACAGAGGACTTTGGGACCCACAGTGGGAGGAAGGAGAAAAGTCTTTCCTGGGCTCAGCCTGCAGTGGGACATCACAGAGCCCTGGCTGGCTAGGCAGGGTTTTTACCAAGGGCCCAGGACGACCCACACCACCTCTCTGATGTACATAACTTTTTCCATCTGGGCTGGAAACGGTGGGCTTTCTGTAACTTTGAGTCTCAGATCTTCAGACCCTCCCTCTGCTCTTCTCCTTATTAAAGTTTCCCTCACCCAGCTCATGTAATATCCAAAATCAATTGCTCATTTTACTGTCTATTTAGAAATGAAAGTGGGATTTACAGAGGGAACCTGCAAGCCAGGAGGCAGCCCCAGGCGGAGCCAGAGGCATTGTGAGGGAGGAGGCCCAGGCAGCTGGTTTCTAAGCTGGTTGTAAAAGAGCTGAGTGCTTGGGGTCTCCAAGGGTCTTGGGGCTGGAAAAGGCCCCAGAGCTGAGCTCTCTGTTGACAAGGCCACAACCTCCCCTCCTTGCTCTCCCTCCCCCGCAAACAGGGCCTGGAACATAAGCTCTCCAGAGGCCACAACTCAACTAGTGAAATAGGACTAGATCAGCCAGTTCCAGCAATAGTTGATCTTTAAAAGAAAGCAATTCAAACTCATAGGCATGCTGCCCACACACCCTTAAACCATCTTCCCATGGGGCCTGGATTCTAAGAAGGCTCTGTGGCTAGGCATGGTTAGATCTTGAGATCCAAGAAGGAAGATCTCTGGAAAATCCTTTTAAAAAAACAAATGAAAAAGCCCTGGAAAAACTGTAGAGATGGTAAAAAGATCAGTGGTTGGCAGAGGTTAGGAGGGAGGGAGAGATGAACAGGTGGGGTTGAAGGGATTTTTTGGGCAGTTCTGCATGATACTGTAGTGCTGGATACATGTCATTATACATTTGCCAAAACCCAGAGACTATACAGATCCAAGAGGGAACCTTAATGTAAACTATAAACATTAGTTAATAATGGTGTATCAGTACCCATTCATCAATTGTAACAAATATGCCACATTAATGCAAGATGTTAAATAATACAGGAAACTGTGAGGGGGAAGTTAAAGGGGGTATATGGGAGCTATCTATACTTTCAACTCAATTTTTCTTTAAACCTAAAACTGCTCTAAAAATAAAGTCTATTAATTAAAAATGATAATAGCCCAAATCTGGAAATAACCCAAATGTCCATCATCAAGTGAATGGTTACACAGCCTGTGGTACATGTGTACCATGGAACACTGCTCAAAAATAAAAGGAATTGGGCTGCTGCCACCTGGGGGATGAGTCAGCACCAAAATCTGGCCAGCTACTCTCTCAGTTCTCTCCCCAAAGCCTCCTTCCCCAGTCTCTCCTCAGGCGTCTCATGCCCACTCCACCCCGCCTTTGCCAGAGACTAGGGAAAGAGGTGTTGATTTGCCACCTAAGCATCTTACAAACACAGCCATTATTTCTCCATGAAGGGGTTTTTAAAGACTCTCTATGAACATCATTAGCTGGCTTTTGTTTTTCACATCTAAAGCTAAACCACAGATGACAGAGACAAACTCAATACCTGTCTGGGAAAGTCCCTTCCTGCATCCTGTAATAAGTCTTGCACAATCCCAGAATGTCTTGCTTTACTGACACATACTGGGACTTCAGTGGGACTTCAGAGTTTCTAAAAAGGAAAATTCCAGCCAATCTACACCCTGATTTGTTAACCCCAACTTCCATGTTCCCAAGGAATAAAAACCCTTAAGCCCCATATTCTATATGCAGAACTTGGGACCCTAGCTCAGTGTTCTCACCTCCTGCAGACCCTCAACAAACCTGCCTTTGCTTTAAAAAAAAAAAAAAAAGGAGTGAACTACTAACACACACACACACACCACACACACACACACACACACATACACGCACACAGTTCTCAGTTCTAGCGAAGGAGCCACTAACTCACTACGTGACTCTTGGCAAATCACTTGTAGTTTCTGGGCTCAGTATTGCCCTGTGTGAACCTTCTCACTACAGCCCATCTCACTGTCGTGCTCTTGTGCAAGGAGATGAAGGATAAGATAAAGCTAAATTTGATCCTTCTCTTGCCTCCAAGGGAAAATAAGTTCTCCACGGCCCCTGGCTCCTGGGCAGCCCTGATGGCTTCATCCCTCCCAGGGTTTTCCTCCAGCCAGGCTCAGCCAGGGCCCTGCTCTAAGGACTAGCACCCATGTCTCAGCAGGAGAGGCCTCACGAGGTCCAGCCACTCTGGAGTCCCAACTCACTTTCTCCCAGCGCTGTGGTCCCAGCTCTCTTCCTGCTCTCCTAACTTGTCCATACATCACCAGGAATGCAATGCCCTTAAAAAAAGAAAACCATTTTGCTCTGAACTAACAGAGTCAGGCCTCATTGTTCCCAATATCACCAAGCAATTTCTGACCTAGGGGAGTGTTGAATTGGAGTAGGAAGATGGGCAATTGGTCAGGGTCAGCTCTCATAGTGGGGAATGGGGACTGAGAGCTTCAGGGAGGTGGGAGGAAGCGCTCAGCTTGGAATTAGGAAAGAAAGATGCTGGGGTCTCTGCAGGTGCAAGCAGAGGTGACACTGTAATATTTTCTACCTCTACACTTCCAACCCCACTCACTCTGCTCAAGTATAGGTTCATCTGGAATGTGACTTCTTTACCAATTAATAAAACCTCCTTTAAATAATGCTGACATGCCCTCATGGCTCTACCTCCTTAGCTGCCAGTTTCTGCAATAGAAAATCCAGCCAAAGAGAGTGTGAGCAACACCAAAACCCAAAGAGCATAGCATTACCCAGTCTCTGCCTGCCCAAGGACTACCAAGTATCCGTCAAGGAAGAATCCCCAGGTCCCTCCTCTAGGAAGCATTCCATAACCCAACTCTGAGAGAATTAACTGCCCCCTGCCATGGCTACCATGACATTGGCCCTTGCACAAATGCAGCATCTCTCACATTTATTCAGTTCCTGGGCCACATGATACAAACATAGCATACGGCTCTGCAAATTAATGACCTAATGCTATTATGAATTACACTTATGGGCATGGACCTTATTTATTTATTTATTTACCATTATATCTTCGGTCCCACACACTGTTTCAAATATATCATAGGGACTTAATAAATGTTAAATAAACAAAATACTCTGGTACCACATAGAATTGTACATCAAAAAACTTAAGAGAAAGAAATTCATTTCCCACAGTCCTAGAACAATGCTGCCAAACAGAAGTCTCTACGATGATGGGATGCAGTGGCTATGTCCAACACACAGCCACTACATGGGACTATTGAGCACTTGAAATGCGGCCAGTGTGATGGAGGGACTGAATTTTTCATTTTGATTCATTTTAATCTGAATAGCCAAATTGGACGGTACAATCCTAGTAAGAGGTGTCACTGGAGATGGGGCTCATACATGAAATGAACGTGAAAACTACTCAGAGCGTGGTGCCGCAGCATGGTATGGTGATAACGAGCACGAGCTCGGCTTTGAATCCCCATAGCTTGCATGACTAGCAAGTTATTAAACTCTCTGTGTTTCTGTTCCTCATGTGAATAACAAGAATAACATGCACCACCTAGGGTTCCTCTGACGGTCAAATGAGTTAATACATTTAAACAGTGCCTTGTATAGACCGAGTACTCAATAAACAGTAACTGTTACTATCACTAGAGCATGGTAGGCATGAAAAATGTTTGTTAAGTCTGAATGTGCATCTACAAAAAAAATGTGTTAATAATATATATCGATCATTTACCAAGTGTCAAGCACTGAACTAAGACCTGGACAATAAACTTGAGAATAAGGCATAACTATCAACACATTAAAGGTGAGAAACTGAGGTTGAAGGAGGTTAAGTGAGTGCCCACATTCCACTGGCAATATGCCTGATTCCAGAATCCCCACTCAGCCTCTTTCTTCATATATAAAATAAACGTGAATAGTATCTATATCACTCATTTGGCAGGTAGATACACATGATAATATGTGTGGCCTATGCTTAGTATAAGGCAATGGTTCCCAATTGGGGGCAATTTGTCCCCCAGGGGCATTTAATAGTGTCTGGAGACATTTTGTCACCACTCAGGTAGAGGTCAGGGATGGTGCTAAACATACTGCAAGCACAGGACAGCCCTACAGCAAAGGATTACCAGGCCCAAAATCTCAACAGTGTCAAGTTTGAGAAACACTGGTCTAGGGCCTCATAGGACAGTGTTCAATACATACTAACAACAAGAGAAAGAGGAGAACTGAGTCTACAAATTTCAAAAGGTGCACCTTTTGTTCAGAGCCTAGAACAGCTAGCCGTGCTGTAGCAAACAGGGCAGTAGGTTCAGGAAAATGATTCAGTTCTTCTTATGGCAGCCACATGAAAGAACAATGTGCCTGGCACCGCAGGGGCATGTGCCTGAAAAACGGAGACCCCACTCTCTAAACACTTGTGATGAAATTGCACTGATGCAAAGTTAGGAAAGAGAAGAGGAGGAGCCAGGGGGTTGAGTCACCCAAGACTACAAAGGGAAGGGGTCAAATCACTCCATCCCACTTTCATTTCACAGGTGAGAAACATAGAGGAGAAGATGGAAGGACTGAGCTACAGACAATGTTGCCAAAAAAACATGGAGTTCCTTAAGAGTCCAATCATCCCCTGTACCCCAATTAGCCTATGTACAAAGTACGAATAATACATTCTGCTCCTCCAGTTGACTGAAAGTTGCGTAGTCTCCAATGGGGTTAGTGAGTCAGCCAAACACTGTCATCCACATCACTACCATTTACTGAGCACGTATGCATCATGTACTACACTAAAGGCAAAATCTTATTTTGCCTCATAACAACCCTACTTTACAGGCTAAGTAACTGAGTCCATCCCCTGACCATCAGAATCTAGAGCAACATCTCTTAAACACCATGCTGTACTTCTTCCTGGTGTCACACTGAAGTCTGAACAATGAATAAAATGGGCCAAAGTCTCACTCTGCCCCTCCACATAGCACAACTAGACTTGCCATGCGTCTTCATTCAGCCCCTGGCTCACTGAAGAAATTGCAAGGGTCTCCCAGATCCCGGCTCAGTGCCTGGCGTCCAGGATTGAGATGAGGAGGTTGACTCCTTGAGCTCCATGCATGAAAGCCAAAATCACAGCCTCTTCCTACTGTGCACAGGCCCCTATCCTTAGCATTCAAAACCCGATTTTGGTCAGGGAGATAACACAGGTAATGAAATAATAATGGTACGTGGAAGATAACTGCTGGCATCAACAATACCCTGGGGGAGTTTGGAGTTCACCCCTCCATGCTTGGAAATGAGGAGACACAGAGAGAGAGTAGAGAGGGCTTCATCAAAACCATACACTTGCCATATGATCTCACCTATAAGCAGAACCTAACCAAGAATACAAAGATACAAGGAAAATAAAACCAGCAACACTGAAAGGAAAAGAAATCAACAGAGACAAGAGGGAAGGAGGGAAGGGGGCAGGGAAAAGGAAGGGAAGGGGCAAGTCAAGGAACATATAGCAAGGACTCATGGACAAAACCAAAGGGGAAGAACTGAGGGAGGGAAGGAGGGAGGGGGCAAGGGAAAGTGATGCGGGGTAGGCAGAGACAAATGTATTTGAAAAAATAAATTAAAATTAAATTTAAAAAAATAAAAAAATAAAAAAAACCCACACACTTGCATTAGCACTTAAGGAACAAGACGAGATCTTCTGACAAACTCGGAGTGAGTCATGAGGGAAAAGGCATACCCAGGAGTAGGACTCATGTGAACAAACACAGAAGTGGGCAAGGCAACTAAAGTGGGGAAAAAAGAGTTCCAGTCTGGACAGATGAAGAGGGGTTAAGCAGTGGGCATCCAAGAGCATCCTCTAGATAGAGGCAGACTAGTGTTAGCACTGCTTCCAAAGAGATCTACAAGGGAATTACTTATGGTGGTAACAAGCAAGCACTCATTTAGCTTATATCCCACATTATACAAACATGGCATTGAGCTCTGCAAGTTAAGGCCCTAATGCCACTCTAAATTAAATTCATCAGTGTCTTAATTAAGATCTATATTTAGTTCTTAATTAACAGGGAGAGAAAAATTCATGATGTTGCATAGCAGAGATTTGGAATGGAGATAAATCATCTCTCTGCTAGTAAACTAGGTACATACCTACCCATTAGCAAGACTCAGCCCCCTATCAGGTCAGGCAATCCTTTAACCCCTCCTTCCTGCCTTCTTTCCTTCCTTCCTTTCTCATTCATTCCTTCTTCTTTTACTTTATTAACATCTATTTATTGAACACCTACTATGTGCCAGGCTCTGAACTTAGATCCCAGGGCAGAGTAAGGAATAACATAGAAATGGCTCCTGCCCTCAAAAGGCTTACTCTCCAGAGAGGAATGACAATGAATACCACATGTCTCAGCTTGGAGACCTTCCCTGAGTCTCCATTGTTCTAGCAGGGAGAATTCAGGCACCCTAGGTTATGCCATGGCTGATGCCTTCAACCTACCAGCAAGAGAGGGCCTTAAAGAGAGGCCACGTGGATCATTCAGTCCCTCTGCCCCCACCACACAGGACAAGCTCCCAGGTTAGCCAGCTACGGAGCAGACCCTCAGGACCCATATTTCAACCCTCCCGTCCCATCAAGCAAATGGTGAAGACTAGTTGTCAGGAGGATGAAAAAGGGGTCTGTGAGCTTCCTTTCAACACTGAGATTCTAGGATTCTCTGACACCCGCTGGGACACTGTGCCCTGGGAGTGGCTTCGCTGAACAGAGTTTATGAAGGAAGATCACAGAACACAGAGCATTACAGCCACAAAGGTCTATGGCAGCCCAGCAATCTGAGTTCCTGGGAGGTCAAGTGACTTGGTCAAGTAAACAGAGCTAACAAAGGGCCAGGGCTAGAATCCACAACTGCTCTGTGCCAAGTACTGTATCCAAGGGGACACAACACGGGTAAGCCAGGGTTCCTGTGCTTGGAACAGCTGATGGGGAAGCAGGGAGCCAGTACAAATTAGGAGGGGAAGTCTTGAAGTCCATAGCGCATCTGTGTGAATTATCAGTGGAGTCTGACCCTGCTGCCTAACCTAATCTCCCAGAATATATTTTTCTCTGGGGCCCCCTGGGTCTCTCCCAGTACAGTGGAAGTCTGCTGGGGATGAAGGGGACTATTCATAACATGAAAACACAACGCCAGAGTGCCTGACCGAGGCCCCCCTTGCTGGGTCCAAAGAAACGACAGGAACTGGGCTGAATGTTAACGTCAGAACTAGTCAGCCAAAGAAACAGACAGAGGGCATCCCAGTCGGGGGAAAAAGATTGCACAAAGGTACAGACAGAATCAACAAAGCAGGCTAGCTAAGAAAACCTGAAGAGAGAGAGAGAGAGAGAGAGAGAGAGAGAGAGAGAGAGAGAGAGAGAGAGAAGAGGACAGACAGACACTGGAGGGGGAAGGACAGGCAAGGTGAGAAATGTTGGCAGGAGCCGGCCTGAGGAAGGCCATGAACACCGGCATTTCACTCCTCCCCTCAGCCCCGGGCCAGCCTCTAAGAATCAACACCACTGCGTTCTCCGAGAAGAGATAGATCTGAGGAGGAGAACGCGGACTTCCTCGCCGGTGTCCGGCCCGGGTCCCCACGCGAGAGAGCTGCGAAGCGCGCAGCTCCTTGGGGCAGAAAATCTACACTCAAGCACCCCGCTTCCCAGCACAGCCTGGGGTGAGCAAGGGTCGAGGTTTATGTTAGAGCTAGTGACTGGATGGCCGGGAAGGACCCGGAGGCCGGGAAAGTTATCTTGGAACAATGGGCAGTGCAGCACAAAGCGATGCAGTTGTGGCTGGTGGAACCCGCCGCAGCTTTCTTCTCACCGCTCTTTTCTCCCCAATTAATCAGCGGCTACAGCGCGGCGCTTTGATCCCCGAATTCAAACTCTCCATCTGATGGCTGACTTGATGTTATGCTAATCCAAGCTGATTGAGCTGAGATAATTACACTCCATCCAGGTTTCTTGGGAGTTCCGAATAAATATTGATGCACATCTGTCCCCCGCTCAGGTGAAGAGAGGAGCTTTGCACTGGTAACAGTATCGGCTGGCCCGGGAGTATGTGCGCACTGCCGCCACCCGCCTGCTTTCTCCAGCCTCCGCCGGCCTTCGCCGCTGGGCGCTGTCGTAGCGAGCTCGCCGGGATGCCCAGAGCTCTCGCTGTGCGGAAACCTCGAGGTGTCAGAGAGGTGGCGAAAACCTGGAGATCTGTGGTTCGGGGAGGCGGGTCCCCGTATGGGCTGTGTGGTCTTGGACATGTCACTTAACCTCTCTGGGGTTCTCTGAGCCCCAGAGCCTATCCAAGTATCTAGATTGCCCGGAGATTAAATGAAATACTTGAGAAGGGCTGAACTGCGCGGAGTCACTTGCCTGTACCGCGGGACTCTCTCCACTGAGAGCGGGAGTGGGGGATGGGGCGGGATCTGCTAGGAGGAGCTCCAACCAACCCGGCCTCCACGCCAATACTGCGCGCCGCCGGTGGCTGCGCGCTCCAAACAGGACAGAAATGAATAAAGCAGCTAGTGTTTCGGTGGCGCGGCTCCTCCCCGCGGGCTAATTAGGTGGTGTTTGTAAAGCACTTCGAAGACAAAACGCGACCCAAGTGATAATTATCATTAGCCCTGTCCCAACAGCTTTCGGATGAGCGCCGTAAGCCCCTTGCCAGCCTCCGCTGCAGCAGCCAGGAGCGGCAAGGAGACCTCAAATCAAATGCTGGGACTCCCGCCTGCCTGCACCCCCACCCCTCCTGACTTGTTCACTTTCCCAGGCCCTCTAATGATCAGGACGCTAGGACAGAGATTGGGGAGGGAAAGGAGCGGGATACAAGACACGACTAACTGCAGAGGTGTCCGTTCCCACTCCTGGTAAGGGCGAGGGGATGTCCAGGAAGGCCTCACTGAGAAGGCGCTCCAAGCTTTTGAGCTGTAGGAGTCCGCGGTGGTCGCGAACGAGGTGATCTGGTTCCGACGCCTCCGGACAGGCTAAGCAAGGTGCCTTCCTAAGTGATTCAGGTTTTGCTAGCCGACCTCCGCCGCTGCCGCTGCCGCTGCCGCTGCGTCTGCCCCTCCCAGCGCCCCATCCAGGGCTGCCCACAGACCCATGCCCGCCATTGACCAGAGACCCTGTTGCTCAATCCCTGCCTCCTGTGAGGCCCAGGCCGGTGCTGAAGGACTGTGACTTTGCAAACCCAAAGTCTGAACGGGTTTACCAGGCAGCGTACCAGGTTGTAATTCAGGCAGATCTTCTCCTTGTGCTCAGAGTAATACTGCCCAGGAAGTCTTAAAACCCGGATTGAATATTTAGTCCTTTTTCCCCACCTTTTTTAGGGAGGGGGACTCTAAGGCCCAGACCTGTGAAGGGTCTCTATGTCACATAGCCAGCTAGAAGCAAAGCCAAATCCTGTCTCCACAGTGCTGGATGAATACACCTTACCGCTCCCTTTAAATAACCACAGCAATACTTAGAGAGATAATAATGAATGGTGTGCAGAGGTCATTGCCATTTACAAAGTGCTGCAATATGCACTATCTCAATGGGCTCTAATGAGCCACTGAGGCTCAGAGGTGTCAGGGGAGGTGCCTTGAGTCACATCCTGGTTAGTGGCAGTGCTGGGGCAGGAACCCAGGGTGTCCTCCCAGATCCTGGGCAGCACCTTCCAGCCCACCCTCTTAGAGTGGCTGGGATCATATTTCTTTTAAAGGCGTGCAACTATGGCCTACACCGTTGCTCATGCTGCTTTCCTTAAAGTGAGCATTTATCCATCCACAAGTATTTTTGCTCAAAGCTGTTCCCTGTTGTTTTCCACAGCTAATGGACATGGCTGAGCCTCTAGACCCTTTCCTCCGAAGCATGAAAAGACAAGCTTTTTTAATAAGGTGGAGGGGAATGAATGGAGGGTAATCCCCACCCTCTGGAAAAGAAGATTCTAAGCAGCCTGGAGCCTGGGAGAAGGAAGGAGAGGCAAGGAGACCTTGAGTCCCTGCCCTTCCCTGACAACAGTCCTCTCCAACTTTAGGAGTGGGAGGACCTGGTCTTTGATGTCTCTGCATAGAAATAAATAGATGTACATGAGATGCAGGTGAGTACATATATTTGATAGTCAATATATGGCACGTTTTGATCCCCAAGTAGCACTCTTCATTCTTGTCTGGAAGTGGAGAGGAAAGGAAGAAAGAGAAGTACCACTCTGGCCAGGGCTTACTCACCTTCTCTTGCTTCCTCCCCTTCCCCCTCCCCCACCCTAATGCCCTGCAAAGTTCTGCTCTTTGTGTATTGTGAGCAAACAGCCCTACTTGTAATCAGAGGCCATGGCCACTAATCCAGAAATTAGAGTGCCCAGAGAAAACAGGCTAATCAAATTATACATTCCTGAGAACCATTTATAAGCTGGGTACATTCTTTAATCTTAATTAGAAATCTGAGCAGCTCCCATGGTCTCTATAATCAACATTTAAACAGTGTTGATCCCCATGGCGTTAACCTTGAGAGCCACACACCTCCTAGAGAGATGGGGATTGCCTTCCTCCTAGAGATGGAATATTGCAGGGCTGTGGGTGAGGTGGAACTACCTGACAGCCCTCTCAATGCTCCATGTCCTTCCCTCCCCAAGGACACACACACACAGTCTCAATTTATCCTGTTCACCCCTCTACTCCCCCAACTCTCATACCCCACCCCTTCCATTGACCTCCACCCCAACCCAGGACCAGGTTTAGGACCTTGTATCTCTCACCTAACAATTATAACACCTTTCTAGCTGGCCCACTGTCAGTGCTGCAAGCCCACGATGTTTCTACAAAGTACATCTGACCATGTTGATTCTTATCTTGTAAAACTCTGAGGTTCCTTAGAGCCTTCAAGATATGAGTACAGCTCAACACCTCCCTCTCCCAAGCACAATGCCTTAGGCTTTGAGGTCCAGCCCCTGCCTACCTCTCTATTTCACTCTCCCATGACACTGAAGGAGTTCAGACTATGCAACCCCAAAACATACCACTCTGGCATAAGGATTACTTTGAACTGAAGGCAATTAAAAATAAAAAAGACACAGGACAAACTCTCTGGCCTCCTCCTCTCTTAGCAGGAAGGCAGGAGGATTCTTAATCACTGGAGACAACTCTAGACTCTAATCAGCCCAGAGATGACACAAGAGGAATCTACAGGACAAATCTTGCTAAAACAATCCTTATCTTCCATTAGTTTCCCCTATATATTTACCTTCCCCAGGTGGCCACCCTTCAAAGCCTAAATCCCTGTTCCTTGTCTTGTCACATCTCTACAAATGTATTGCTTTTGTTTGTTTGTTTGTTTGTCTTTAAAAGATTTTTATTTACTTACTTCCAGACAGAGGTAAGGGGAAGGAGAAAGAGAGGGAGAGAAACATCAATGTGTGGTGGTCTCTACTAGGGAAATGACCTGCAACCCAGGCACATGCCCTGACTGAGAATTGAACTGGTTCGCAAGCCAGCGTTCAGTCCACCGAACCACACAAGCCAGGGCAAATGTATTGCTTTTTATAAAGATGCTATATAAGCCCAAGTTCTAACCACTCCTTTGAGTCACTCATTGTTGGGTTATCCCAGATGTACATGCAATGCATGTATTAACTATGTTTTTCTCTTGTTAACCTAACTTTTCTCAGTCTAATTTTCAGGGCCCCAACCAATGAACCCAAGGTGGGTAGAGGAAAAAAGATTTTTTTCTTTTTTGCCTTCCCTACATTACTAAACTACTGAATCTCCTGCATACAGCAGGCACTTTGATTTTCTAAGCTTTTGCACATTCTGTGCATCCTGCCAGGAATGCATACCTCTGGCTTAACAACCTAGTCAGTTCCTGTTTGGTCTTTTAAATCTTACAAGGAAAACATATGTCCACACAAAGCCTTGTACAGGAAGGTTCATGACAAAATAATGCACAATAATGCAAAACTGGAAATAATCCAAATGTCCATCATCCAGTGAATGCATAAACAAAATGTGGTGTATCCACCCATTGAACAACAACTCGGCAATAGGGAGAAACAAACTACCGTTACATGCAACAAGAGCGAGCCTTGGAAATATTATGCTAAGTAAAATAAGCCAGATACACAAGACTATGTTATATGACTTTATTTACATAAAATTTCCATGGAAGGCAAACCCATAGAGGCTGAAAGCGAATGGGCAGTTGCCTTGTGCTGAGGCAGGAACAGTAACTACAGCACACAGGCAGAAAGGAGCCTTTGAGGATGACTGAAGTGTTCTAATATGAGCTTGTGGTAATAGTCGCACAACTGCTTCAACTTAAAAAAAATCATTGAAATGTACACTAACAATGGGTAAATTTTATGGTATAAATAAAATTAACAACAAAGCTAATGGATGGATGAATGGATAGAATTATAATGAAATAGGTGGGTTGAGTATTCACTGCAAAATTCTTTCAACTTCTCTGTATACTTAAAACATTTCATAATAAAATGTTGGCAGGAAGCAGGGTGCAGGGCATGGTTGGTCCTTCCTCCTTTGCTCTCCTCTCTACACACACCTACTCCAGTCAGAACTCTCCACTAATTCTGTGGGTAAATACGGGTTCTTTCCTTGTGAAGCCCATCTTTGTTCTGTCCAGGGCCACCTGAGGTTAGAATAAGTTTATTGTTTAAGGAATTAAAATATAACAAAACCTGTATTTTGGGGGTTTGGTTTTGTTTTAGTGGTTTAGCAAAATTTGCCTTACTTTTGATCTAGGAGCAGAAGCCCAATTTACACACAAAAAAACAGTGCCTTTTGGGGGAAAGACATACCCTCTGTTCCCTAAGACTCAGAGTCAGGGAGGTCTATGGCTGGACTAATGGCCTGTAAAATCCAGGGACCTGAAATAGAATTACCTTAAGGAAAGAGGGTGTCTGGGTGCTTGACCTGGGCCCAAGTCAAAAACAAAAAAGTGCACAGGAAGGGGCTGAACCAGGTAGAGGTGCAGAGGTTCCTCCAGAACTAGAGATCCTTGGGCAAAGGAGTGCCATCCTTTGGTGGCAATGGCTGACTATATGAGTTTAACCCATGAGTGCTGCAGGTTTGAAACCCAAGGTTGGGGCCCCACAGTGGTCTGACAGGGGTCTTTGGATCAGAGGATAAGAGCCTGTGGGTTATGCAGACCACTGTCAGCTATGAGAAGCCACAGCAAGTCACAGCCATGCTGGGCCCTCAGGCTGCATCTCTCTCTGCACCAGGCAATGGGAAGAAGGCAACCCCATTTGGACCAAGTATGCCACCATGAATACTGAACAATGTGAATCAGAAAGGTGTGCTCACAGGCAACATGTTTCAAAAGTGTGGGTATGCTTGTTCCCCAAGTTTTATGCAGTGGTTCACACCAGGTGCCATTATATAGACGCTATACCTATGTTTCCTCCTGTATCTGTCTGACTAGAAAGGAAGGCCTATGAGGTAAGAACTATCTGTCATTTATCTCTACATCCTTAGCACAGCTTCTGGCACATAGTAGGTGCCAGTCAGGGAGCCAGGAGTTTCAATCTTTGACTGCTGCTGATACCAGCCCACTGCATAGCATCAAGCAAGTGCCTGCAGCCTGGGTTATCTCTGTCCTCATGGCAGCAATACCAAGAAGGGAGCAGGGACAAAATGCTTATGCAGGACTTGAAACTTTTTGGAGAGGAAGAGAACTAATAATAAAGCAGACTTTAAGGCAGAACACCTTATGGAGTAAGTCCAAATGAGCCTCGAGTTCATTCATTCACTTATTCATTCCACATTTGAACTGGTATTACAATTCACACTACTCAGATCCAGGGACAGAGCTGTGAATACAAATGACAACCCACTTGTAAGATTCTCCTGGTCTAGAATATGACATGATCTCACAGAGTATAAAAAGTACTATTGGAACTGCATCAGCATGCTGTTGGTTGCAAGTCACAAAAATCCTTTTTCAAGAATGACTTAAATAATAAGGACAATATACTGTTTTACATGGCAGGAAGTCCAGAGGTAAGGCAGGACCCAGAGTTGGCTCAACCCAGGGCTCAGTGATGTAACAGGAAACCCAGCTCCTCTCCTCCCTGCCCCTCCTCTCTCCACTCCCTGTTTGGGCTTCATCTTTAGTCTGGGGACAAGATCAACTGCAGCAGTTCAAGGCATCCCTTCCAGACCTGACAACATGCAGCACAGGGAGAAGACAGATTTTCCTTTCCTCTAGCTGTCTTTTAGAAGCAAGAACACTTTTTCCAGAAGCTCCTTGGTCTACTTTTTGTGTGTCTTATTGGCGCAAATGGTGCATTCCCAGTTCCTTAACCTGTTACCAGCTACGGGGAGTGGGTTTGTTTCAGACCAATCAGACTCGACCCCAAGGCTTGACAGTCATTGGGAATCAGCCTCCCCTAAAGCCACTGGCTGTGCCCAAAGAAAAATCAGAAGAGTAAGTGCCCAAATAAAATCAGGGTCTGTCATGAATTTTTAAAAACAAGATGGGCATTGGGTAAACTACCAACAATATCCACGATAGAATCCCCAAGGAAAGAGTAGGCAGCCAGTAACGCTGTCTCAGGAACATAACCTCTGAACTGGGTCTTTGACAATGGACAGGAGTTGGTGAGACAGGAGGGAGAAGATTATCCTAGGCAATGGGCTCATCATTTGCATAAGCATAGCAAGATGCTCAAAGGACAAAGAGCTGCCTGGCAGGACTGGCGTGCTTGGGGGCTTGAGGGACATAAATCCAAATCCGGCTAAAAAGATGAGCAGAGTAACATGGTGAAGGCTTTCACATGCTGTGTAAGCAGCTTGAACTTGAGTTAATGGGAGCCAGAGGAGTTTGGCTCCTGTGAGGATGAGTGAAGGCACTGTGAGAATGTCCCAGTAAACCTAGGAGCCAGCTGGAGTATTTCTGCTTGGGAATGTTGCTGCACCTCCCCAAAAGAATCCCTTGACCCCACCAGTTTTTCTGAGTACTCTTGAAGTTGTACATGGTATCTGTTGTATAATTCAGGAAATTAAAGGTGGGGCAGGCAGTGACAGCAAGTGAGCAGCAGTGATTACTGCCTCCCTGTGGGTCACGTAGCAAGGACAGGGGTATGTGAATAAGAAGCCCAGAACAAAGCCCCCCACCCATGGACATAAAGACAAACAGGTCTGGAGAGAGCCCGACTGCTTCCCAAAGAGTCTTACTGTGCCCACACCTGTTGTGCAATCCCCACCCCGTCCAGCTCTGCTAAGGCAGCTGCTGTCTCCACCCCTGCTGTCACTTGGCCTGCAGCCTGCCCCTTGCCAGGAGGGAGGAAAGATCACACTCCCTTGAGGATTCCAGTAAAGAGACCATGAGAAGGCATTCATCCGTCCCCAGCTCCTCTCCCTCATCTGCCCACTTCTAGATTGACCTACAAGCACAGTAGTGTCTGTCACAGTTGCTTCGCCCTTGAGCCACTGACCTCTGGTCCCTCTCTCCCTTTCTCTTTCCAGCTTCAAAGCAGGGGGGTGAGGGAGGATCTGCCCTGGCTTCTCTACTTAACACCTGTTTGCACCTCGTACCCCTGCAGCCTGACTCCCACCCCAAAAAACTCTACTATGGTTGCAGCCACTGATGACCTCCCAGTGACCACATCTAAGCTGTTCTCAGTTCTCATTCTCTGACTTCTGGGTGGCATTTCTCATTCTGAACAGCCCCCTTCTACTGAAGTTTGAGTCAACAATAGCCCCTTCCTTCATGAAAAGGACTCCCAGTCCTTATCTCAGTAACACTGCACTGCTGTTCACTGGGTTTCCTCTCCCTCTGACCATGTCCTCTCTGCTCCTTTCACAACCTTTCTCTCCTCCAGCCCTGAGTCCCATGTGTCGCTGTCACATTGGCTATGTCTGTAGCCATGGCCTCCACCCTTTCTCTTAGTGGCTGTTCCACCAATATAGGGACCACACTCATATCTAAATCCTCAGGATCCCCTGTCCCTTAAGAAAGCTCCCATCTCCCTTCTCAAGGGTACTTAATGGATCCTTCTCTATGGTTATCCTATAACAGCTCAAACCCCAAATTTCGGGCACCAGAGTTATTGTCTTTTCCCCACACCACCCAACCCCTCCTCCTTATTTCCCAGCTCCTCAGAAGGCCATCCATATTTCCCATGCAGCCAAATTTGAAACCCTGAAGTTCCTCAGGATACCTTGCTCTCTCTTGCTCCTCCCATCTAATCAGTAGCCAAGTTTTTAGATTCTTACAATTCTGATTTTTGTTATGTCTTTACCTAAACAGACTTGAGAGGCTCCCCCTATGTCTGTCCAATCAAGTTCAAGCTCCTCACCTCGTCATGCAATGCTTCTATGGCCTGCCTGCAGCCTCTCCTGTCAGCTGTGTTTGTTATTAGCCTTTCCTGCTACCAGCACCACTTCACTCCTGCTACCTCCTCTGCTGCAATGCTTTCTCTGCCCCAACCCAAGCTGTCCAGTTTTGCTGTCTGGCTCAAATATCAGTTCCCTCCATGGGAACAGAAAAAAACTACCAACTTTATTGCTGGCAAGGCTGTATTGAAAAACATAGCTTGGACGTACACCCACAGTTGGGCTCTTAATACTTTCACTTGGAATCAAACATGATGCTCCAAAGTGCAGGCCTTTTCCCTTCAGGGATAGACTTTGCCCCAATGAAGACAAGAGGAAGGCAGGCTCACTGAAGACAGGGCAGCCCTGGCAGGAAAGAGAGAAAGTATACGCAGGCCACTCTTGTGCAGGCCCCTCTTTCCATCTCATCAACTCATTTGGAGAGAGGCAGTGATTGAGAGCATGAAGGGAAGAAGAGAAGCAGCTCCCCACTGATGCTGGAAGGGCTGCAGTTCCTATACAGGGAACCAGGTAGACTGCTGAGTGAGGAAGAGAGCAACCCCTCCCACATTGCCCTGTGTGCCGTCTAGGGCAGAGAAGCACAGCTGCAAGACACGTACGTCTCTTTGGCCGTGGGTCCACGTGCAGCTCCTGTGAGGGGCATATAACTCAGCTCTTCATGTGTCATAAATGGCAGTGTCACCCTACACACAAGCTTGGCCATTTCTGTGAGATTTCTGGACCATTTCTATGAGATTCTAACTATAACTCAAATCTTTTGCTCTCATTCTCAGCAGCATAGTCCTAGCACTCTTCTCCAGTCTCCAGAAGGTGATTAGTGCCAGTGACACCAGAGCTGACTGATTCCCACACCCCACCATATATTAGCAGCCCAGACCCAGGACTCTGGACACAGGTTGTGGTGCAGAGCAAAGCCAAGAACAAGCTCCTGCATCATCCCTATCTTCCTCTGCCCTTAAAAACAAAAGAAAGAAAGAAAGAAAGAAAGAAAGAAAGAAAGAAAGAAAGAAAGAAAGAAAGAAAGAAAGAAAGAAAGAAAGAAAGAGAAAGAAAGAAAGAAAAAAGAACAGAAAACTGCTTAAGAAATTAGGTGCTCATTTGAAGCTACATGTTTTAAAACCTCCAGTTAATCATTTCCTGAAGGAATTTTTTAGGCCTTTTTTCCCTTTTTTTAAAAAATGCAGATTGATTTTATTTTAATGTCAAGATCCATGATAAAATATTTAAAAATTTAAATCCATTATAAAGTCTCAGCAATTAAAACATGACACCAGCACAGAAATAATCAAGTAGATCAATGAAAAAAAAATGAGCATTGTAGAAACAAACCTATATATCTAACAATGTAATATTTGATTAAATTGATATTTCAAAGCAATGGGGAAAATATGGCTTATTCAACAAATAAGGTGAATGGATCATTATTACTTGAAATAGAACAAATATAGAGCCCTATTTCACACATGATACAAAAAATATATAGGTGAGTTAAATATCAATATATAAAATGTAAGGAGTTTTAAGAGAAAATACAAAATAATATTTTTCTTACCCTGAAGTAACATATTCAAACCCAGAGGCTATAAAGTAAGATATTGACAGTATGACCATATTAAAACATTTAAGACTATATAGTAATATACATATAAAAAACTTAAAGGACAAGTAATAGAATACAAAAGTATTTGCAACATATCTAAAACAGGCTAATACTTTTTTGGGAGTGGGGGGAAATTCTATAAACATTTAATCAAAGAATAGATAAATACCAAAAGGTCATTTGAAACTTTTTTAAAATAATAGAAATAGGCAAGAATTACATAAACAAGTTTAGTTTCAACAAACAATAAAATAAAAATTAAAAGAACACATCATTGTCACAATCAAGTTAAATAAGTATTAAAAATATTGGTAATATCAAGTATTGGTGACTGTGAAAGGAACTGGGTATTTATAGACTCTTTTTCTTCATGTTCTTAAAGCAGCCCCTTTAGCATATCTTGCAGTGCTGGTTTAGTGGAGGTGTATTCCTTTAGCCTTCTTTTGTCTGAGAAAATCCTTATTTTGCCTTCCATTTTAATGGAGAGCTTTGCTGGGTACAGCAGTCTTGGTTGCAGGCCTTTGCTTTTCATGACTTGGAATATTTCTTGCCATTCCCTTCTGGCTTGCAGTGTTTCTCCTGAGAAGTCAGCTGCTAGCCATATCAGGGCTCCCTTGCATGTTACTACCTCTTTCTCCCTTGCTTCCTTTAGGATTCTCTCTTTGTCTTTGATATTTGCCATTTTAATGATGATGTGCCTTGGAGTGGGCCTCATTGGGTTTCTCTTGAATGGGACCCTCTGTGCCTCCTGGACTTGTGTGACCTTTTCTCTCTTCCAATTAGGGAAGTTTTCCATCATGACTTTTTCAAACAGGTTCTCTATGCCTTGCTCCTCTTCTCCTTCTGGTATCCCTATTATATGGACATTATAACGTTTCAGGTTGTCCTGCATTTCTCTCAATGCCTCTTCATTCTTTTTGAGTCTTTTTTCCTTTTCTTGCTCTTTCCAGGAGCTTTTTTCTACCTTGTCCCCCAGCTCGCTGATTTGATCCTCTGCTTCATCTAGCCTGCTTTTGATTCCTTCTACTGTGTTCTTCAGTTCAGAAACTGTATTCTTCATTTCCTCTTGTCTCTTATTGATAGTTTCTATGTCTTTTTTCATGCTGATATAGTTTGCAGTAAGCTTCTCGTAATTTCCCTGTAGTTTATTGCAATTCTCTCTGAGCTTACTGAGTTCATTGAGCTTCCTTAGAACCATTGTTTTGAACACAATATCTGATCACTTACTTGCCTCTATTTCATTTAGTTTTCTTTGTGGGGATTCCTCCTTCCCCTTTGACTGGGGGGTGTTTCTTTGTCTTCCCATTATTTTTGAGCCTCTTCTTTTTTGCTTCTGCTTCTTCAATTGATCTGTCTTAATTTCCTGACTTTGTGGTATGAACTTGTATGGTAGGAGATGACTGTTTTTTCTTTCTGGATCTGCCCCTTAGGATGTCAGATGTGACCCTGTGTGACCTTAGGCAGTCTGTTTTAGACTTCCAGGAATCTACTGTCTGTGGCTGTCTCCTTCAGCTATTAATGTAGTCACTCTGCATTCAGCAGGCAGGCTTAGACAGCTCAGGGTGGGGCTGAGTCCCTCTTGGGGGTGGGGTTATTGGGTCCTCTCACACTGCTGCCACTCAGGGGAGTGGTCTCTGCCTGAACAAGATGGATGCTGCTGCATGGGATATGAGTCAGCACTGGGATCCCACCGGCTACTCTCTCAGTTCTCTCCCCAAAGCCTCCCTCCCCAGTTTCTTCTCAGGTGTCTCTAGCCCATTCTACCCCCACCTTTGTCACAGCTCAGGGTAAGTGGCAGCAAATAAAAATTTATGCATTGGCCCTTTAAACAGCTCTTTGCAACTCCAGCCACCTGTCTCTGGAAGAGAACAACCCTCCCGCTTTTCACAGCTGGTTGTTATCTGTATACTTTTTGGGCTCTGGTGCTGTTGGCTGGAGATCCCCGCTTATGGTTAGGCCCGGTTCTTCTCAGAGGGATCCAACTGGCCATTTCACTATCCTTCTGGTACTGCCACCCAATGGGCACCCTGCCCTCCTTCTCAAGGCTCTACCACACTCCTTACCAGTTAGGTTGTGCTAAAGCTGATTCTTCTGTCTGTCTGAGGTTATAAAGTTCCTCTCTTGCTATTGTTCAGTTCTTTGTTCCAGATGATTTCCAGGTGATTGTGGATTTCTCCACAATTTAGTTGTAATTCCAGGTTGGTCCTGGGAAGAGGTCAGTATGACTTCCACTCACTCCTCCTCCATCCTGATTCCTCTGCAGCCCTTTTCTTCCTTTTGTTGTCACTTAGTGTTCCAGAAGTCAAGTTTTTCCCCTGGATCACACAGTTCTTTCTTCCCAAACTCCAAATTTAGTCTCAGTGTGGTTGTCTCACATCCCTGTAACTTTCCAGTGGCATTTCACATGTCATGCTGACTCTCCCTCCCTGTCTTCAGCCCACGTCCAGCATCTAGGCAGCACGGTGGAAACCAAAGCCCAGCACAAACAGTGTTACACTAAGGTGCAGCAGCACATGGCACACTTCAGATCCCAAACCCCAAAGGGAGCTCCCCAAATGTTATCCTTTACTATGCTCTTGTCAGCTGGAGGCACAGAGAGGTTGTCTCATGTCAGAAATGAATCTTCTCATCTGATAATCAAGCACAAAGCAGTTCTCTCCTTTGATCCAAGTCCCCCTTGTGTGACATCTGGGCTTCTATCCTTCTGCTCCTTTGTCCCCCTCTCAGACTCCAGGCCTGTCTTCTCCCCTCCCAGGATCTAGCTGCTTTTTCCTCTGACCTCTGGCTCAGACACTCAGGCAATAGGCCTATCCAGTTTTTCCCTTGATGTAAATCAAAGGGGCTTCCAATTCTGCAAGTCTTGCATAGAGGATGATGGAACCAGCCTCTGAGAGACAGTACCCAGGGAGATAAAACTTCTTTAGCTCCACGGAGCTCATCCCTCACTGAGCTTAAACCACCAGACAGCTTTTTCATAGCAAAAATGCCTGGCCTCCAGAGATCTGATTCCGTGGGTCTGGGGTGAGGTCCAAACATCACCCGCAATCTCCAGGTGATTCTAAAGTGCAACCAGATTGTGAACCACTGCCGATATTGACCACCACTCATGGTGTAACTGAAATACACTATCATTGCTAACAAAGTCTCTTTCATTTTTCACTCTCTTACCAAAGACTCTTTTTCTGCTGGGTAGGCTAGGTTCTCAGGACAGAGATAGGTCCCCATCCCAGGAAAGGGACCCATATGCATGAACAGACATAGTTCTTTTTCATACTGCTGTGGTTACCTGGGGCTACGGGACAGGAATTTTTTGGAGAGCTGGGGTCGGTTCTTTCCAGCTCTCAATGAGAGAGAGTAAGTAGTACAAGACAATGTGGCAATGAGGATGATAGAAAGGAGATCACCACTGCAGATGGGACCTCCTCTATCCCATTAGAATCTGGTCAAAGACTCCCACTCTTGTAGGGATTTCAGCCACAGAAGGGCTGTCCCTCTGCAGCCCTTGACTGGATTTCCTAGGACTAAAAGGTGAAAGAGGCGTGGGGAAGTAGTTTCAGCCAGAACCAAAGGCTGAAGAATCAGGCCCTATGGGCCAGATTCTTACTCCTCAGAACTATTCCAGGCACCCAGGGGAACTCTGGATAGCCCCTTGATCCCAGGAACTCAGGGTGTTAGAGGGTTCGCAAGTCAGCATCCCTGCCCAGGTCCTCTGCGTCCCAGGAGAAAGGACACAGTGCCAGGCTGGGCCCCTTAGGATTAGCTCAGGCATCTTCCTCAGTCCTTCTCACTCGCTTCTTGGTCCCCAGCATCATAATCTGGCCCTAGGCTCCTGCAAATACAGTTTCCCCTCAGGTATCTGCAGATGGACTCTGCCCCCAGGGCTGTAGCAAGAGAAGAATGGTGTGCTTTGGGAGAGACCACAAGGCATATTTGTCTCTCTGTCTAGAAACCAAAGTTAAATACAGGTGCTTGGGCTGTTGTTTCTTGGTGTATTGGCTGCCTCAGGAAATGGCAACTCTAAGAAATGAAGTTCTCCTCCCAGAAAATGGCAGGGATGATGAGGGTTTGAGACTCCTGACTCTACCCCACAAGTTACCTCTTCTTTCTCCAGGAGTAATCTAATGGAGGGAAGGCAGTGGACACCAACACCCAGTCTAGAACAGTGTTTTTTCCAGGGGCCTCTCACCCTAGGCCCAACTCCAACACCCTTGTTTCAGTTCAGGGACCTACCTGACAAAATCTCCCCCTACAAAACCTACCTTTGTTAGTGAGAAGACATCCAGGTTTATTTCCAAGACTGCAGACAATGGCAGACATTGGTCTTGTTCTCCCTCATCAGGGAGAGCAGTCCCTGTGGCTTCTATATCAAGCCTTAAAGAACCTGCTCAATGTCTCCTCCTCTGGGAAGTCCTCTCTGCACCTTCCTCCCTGCTCCCATAGCCCTGAATCCATGCTTCTCAACACATTATATTTTGCTCCAGTTATTTATTCACTGGTTGACCTCCTCTACCAGACTGTGGGCTGATCAGATAGGATATTGCTTTTGTCCTCCTGATGTCCCAAGCAAGACAGTTCAGAAATCACCCCCACATTAGGCTCAGGCTGGGGCCCTGGCAGGCTTCCAGGGGCACTGGGCCTGCATCAGCTGTACCATTTCCCTGGAGAGCTCAAGATCTAGAAGGTTCCCAGTGAGGAGAAGGAGTGGGCCCCCAGTTCTACCCTGCAGCCCTTCTCCATCACTAACTATGCTACCCAAAGCCAGAAATTTCCAAGCTGAGCCTGTTGGATTTCAGGGCCAAAGGATAACATGGAGAGGAAAGATGCTACATCCTAAGACAAACCAGAGGGCCATCTCTCATCATAGATCAGGAAATTGGTCAGTTCAGGATGAGAGTAGAAGGTCCTGAGAGGCAGCTTATAGTGATGGTCACCAGTCCACACAGAATCAGCTTTTGCCCATGTGTCTGCCCAGAAGTTTCAGAGACCATGCTCCCCAGTAAGGTCAAGGGCAGGCTCTGTTTCTAGGTGAGGATAGGAACTTAGATCTTGGCAGAGTGACCCACGAATAAAAGATCTCAATCCATGCATGTTGAATGAACCAACAAAGAAAAGAATGAGTCCCCCACCCTCACCTGAGATCCAGGCTGAGATCCTCTATGGGGTCGCAGCACCCTGGGAAAAGGAGATTCAGCCCTGAGACTGCGCAGAGCATGCCTCCAGCCTGTGCGTGGTGGCTTATTGGGAAATCAATGAGGAGGTGGCCCTGTCTGCGCAGGCTGACATGCTGTACACAGGCCTTCTGCAAACACAATCATCTTCTCAGTTATTAATGGGCCCCGCTCACTGCCTCTTCATTAGTGCTCAAATATCAACAGAAAACCGTTTACTTACCATGGGCTTCTGCTCACGCCGAGCAAATTTGGACAGGGCTAGTCAAACAGGGAGCTTGTTGTTGGGCTAATGACAGAGCCCAGTGTAAATTTTAGCAGCAGCAGGAGCAGGCAGAGAGGGCACCAGCCTGCACCTGTCCCCAGGGGCAGCCCAGAGAGAGATTCAGTGGGAGGGGAGGAGCAGTGCAGGGAGAAGTGGCTATCCTGAGCCCCAAGACACACAGCCATGGTCCTCTGAACCTTGCTGAGTCCCTTACACTGGGTGTGCAGCCATGATCTCTTCAAATCTTCACATTGGTCCTATGAACTAGGCCTGGCAGGAATTACAAGGCAATGTAGAGCAGTTGCTGAGGACATGGACTTAACAGCTAGACAAAGCACAGGTTCAAAACCCTGCACCTGCTGTGTGGCTAAGTCTCAGTGTCTTCATCTATAAAATGGGAAGTCTAGTAGTACTCATCTCATTAACATCATGAAGGTTAATTGTGATAGAGTACAACAAAGATAGTGCTTAATCCCTGGACTCCTCTTTTGTAGGTAAGAAAACTGAGGCCTGGAAAAATGTGGGACCTTCATCCAAGGTTGCATGCTTAGGAAGTGGCACAGCCAGGCTGGAGCCCACAGCCTTCAACCTCAGGTTCAGGGTGCTGACCCTCAGCATCACCCCAGGTCTCTCTGCTGCCAGTGTGCATCCCACAACTGGTAGCCAGAGCTGCCCTAAATGCTCACCTTGGGCCAGCCCAAGCTGACTTACCCCTAGAAGGTCTCTCATTGCCACACCCCCCACACTTGCTCTCTGAATGTCTGCATCTCTGCTCTCTGTATCTCTGGTGGAATGTCAATGGGGAGTGGACATCTTTGAAGCTCACCTTTTCCATCCGCACTCACTCCTGGCCTCTTAGAAAGTATTGTCACAGAGCAATTTTTCTCAGCCCTGTTAGGGGAGGAGCCTTGTAAACTTCCTCCATGGCCTGAGTCCTAGATCCCTCCTTCCAGTGACCCAGGCTGGGGAAGGTGTCCCTCCCATCTTTGGCTCACCAGGGATCTGAACAGTAACCCATTTAATGTCTTCTCGTTGGGGCATCACAGACTCTCAAGCTATACCCAGGAGTCACCGGACTGGACCAACCTCTGGTGACCACAAAATCAGAGGGACTGAAGGGAATGGGCAGGGAGCAGAGATTCTGTTGTTAGAACTGCATCTTTCACCATCCAACCAGACCTACCATCACACACCCATTGCAAATAGTTGCCAAACATCTATTGGTATCATGGCACCTCCCTGCTAGGCTATAGGGATGCTGAGCTACAGGTCTTGTCTGCAGGAAATCTGTGTCTGTTACAAAGGTACACAAGAAAGAAAGCATATCACAATGGTCAGAGCTAAGCAGCCCACAAAAGAGGCCCTCCAAAAAGGGACAGGACAAAGAGGAACTTGGTTCTGTCTAGGGAGTTGAAGGAGACTTCACAGAATATGGATACTTGAGCACAGGCTAGAAGACTGACAACGAGCTTCCAGTCAAGAAAACAAGAAGGCCCTTCCAGCCCGTGTTAACAGCACAGGTGACAGGTATGAGAGGCATACATAGTCGGAGAGCTGGAAGGCTGGGCAGGGTAATGGGACCAGTGCTTGATGAGCTTTGTGTTCCACAGTATGGCACTTGGGTGATACCCGTAGGTGTGAAAAGCTCATAGCACTCACTCAGTTGCCATTTGAATGCTCTCCAAGACAAGTAACTCACTCTCTCCTGTGTTAATTTCTCCTTTGTCATGATGTCTTTGCACTGAAGCAATACTCTTTCTCCTTAATGACCTAAGTCAGCCCCTGGGACGCACAAGGAAACAAGTCATCGCTCATTCTACAGAGCATTTACTGAGTGCCTCCTGTATGCTGGTACGATACACACACAACAAGAAAGCCAATCCCTGGAGCAAGGGAAGAACACTCTCCATAAAAACAAACACAGAGTAAGATAATTTTAGGGAGAGATAATGCTATAAAGGAAATGATGTTTGTGCTGTTGTAGAGTTATTTTGACAGAAGTGGTCACAAAAGGTCTATCTGAAGTGGAGAAATTTGAACTTGAGATGACAGAAAGGAAGGAAAAGGACTCCTGGGTTTGGGGATTGACAGCTGGGTGTGTGGTGGCACCCCTCAGCATGATCGGAGACTGTGGGCAGGGAGGGGATGAGCTGGCAGATGGGTCACTGCCACCCACCCCTCAGAAAAAAACCACCTGACAACCTGCCCTGAACTGGGCAGCCTCACACTCACCCAGGAATTAATGGTACCTGCCTGCACACATGCACACACACACTCTCACGCATACCTGCTCACTTCTTTACTCGGTGCACACACACACTCACATCCAAGTACAGGTCTTCATCTCCACAGTAATGGATGCACTTGCAGGACCTGTCATCCTCATGGGAACAAAACAGTTTGGTTGCATAGGACACAGACTTTGTTTTTGTCTGGGACCTCATGCACACTCCTTGGGCCTTGCTGTGCTCACTAGTTCATCTGCTTTTTTAACCTCGGTTAATGCAGATCTCCACCCCAGGGTAACTAGTCTGGGTTTCTTGCCCAGCAGGAAAGAAATTTTGAAGCTTAAGTCATTTGAATCTGTGGCACTAAAAGGTCTCCTGACCAGAAGGAACAGGAAAATGTCACTGGCTGATAGAAACAATTTTAATGCAAAATGCCACCTTCTAATGATCGCACCTTTTGCTGCAGCTGCCAGCAAAAAGACACTTAGCTCTTTCCTGGGGCCAGACTCTGATCAAACAGTTTTGTATGTCCCTCTGCCTCCTTTTTTCCCAGAATTGTATACTTCAGGACAACCTTGAGCTCCTTCTAGTGCCAGCCCAGGTCTCCTCCTGGTGAAGGGCAGAATGGCCTGGACAAGCACTCCCTGGATGGCCTTTCCCTGGATAGGGGGCTTAGGGCTCCTGCTTCATCCACTTCAAACCAGGACCTGGGGTGAGGGACCACCCTCAGGGCTCCCATAGCACACAATTCCTCCCCTTTCACTACATTCCCTTCTGCACAGGAGTCTCTTTGTCTCCCCTCTCCTCTCCACTCCCAGCTGCATTAAGAAGAGAGCATGCCTATCTTGCTCACCAGTGCATCCTGAGAATCTCGCACAGGTCTAGTACTTAGTAGGCACTCTATAATGAATAGATGAAGAATAATGGGATATAGGGGGGAAAACCAACACTCCTCTTACCCAGGGCAAAGAAGAAGATTTATGTCTTTTCCCAGACTACTCTGGTCCAAAGGGTCCCTCAAAGTATACTCAGGGATATGTGTGTGTGTGTGTGTGTGTGTGTGTGTGTGTGTGTGTGTGTGTACGTGCACACACTCTCTCTCATCATAAACAATCCCAGGTGTTTTTTCCCTGTCCTCGAACATCTTCAGAGCCCCCAACCCCTGGCTCAGTGGGGAGCTTCCGCATATCATGTGCCCAGCCAGCCTTACCTCACCTCTCATCACAGCATCCACCACCTGGCAAATACTTTCTCACATCCCTCATCTGGGCTCTCTACCTGGAATGCCTTTCTTCACTCTTTACAATCCTTCAATCCCCATTCTAAGAACACATCCCAGAGGAGATGGAATTCGAAAATTCTCCCCAAGATTCTCCACCCTGATCATGCAATCAAACACTAAATAGGTATCACTGTCAGGAACTTTACAGGTGTATCTAAAGTCCAAAATCAGTGACCTTAAGCTAGAGTTGATTCAGGTGGACTGACTTACTCACCTAGCCCTTTAAAAACAGAGCTTCTCCTGCTGGTCACAGAAGGGAAGTCAGGGAGGTTGGAAACATGTGAAAAATTTGACACGCTGCTACTGGCTTGAAGGTGGAAGGGGCCCAGGGGAGAGGCCTGAGAGCAGCCTCTGGGAGCTAACGGTGACCGCCAGCCAAGGATCAGCAAGAATGTGGGACCTCAGTCCTACAACTGCCGATGACCTGCAAGACCTTAGAAGTGGATTTTTCTCCCAGAGCCTCCATATGAGAACTCAGTCCAGCCAACACCTTGAGCTCAGCCTCATGAGTACTGTGAGCCAGGCCAGACTTCAACCTCTAGAACAGGGGAATTATAAATAGTGTTGTATAAGATTTTGTTGTGTGTTTTCCCATAAATTTATTTTTTAATTATTAATCATGGTAAAATGCACATAAAAATTTTTATGTACATTTTTAATGCACCGTTCAGCAGCATTAAGTGTGTTTACACTGTTGTGCTACCAATCTACAGACCACTTCACTTTTCATCTTGCAAAACAGAACCTCAGCACCCATTGAACAGTAACTCCCATTTCCCCTCCCCACAGTCCCTGGAAACCACATTCTATTTTCTGGCCCTGTGGTTCATAGGTCTTGTTTTAAAACCCTCTGTGTAAGGTGTGCAGCAAGAGAAGAGCTGTTCGCCTCCTCTTCAAAGCCTTGGCCAGCCCCTCTGCTGAGGATCATGACTTTCTCCTCCAGGCTCCCCTACTGTCCTCTCCTGGACCCCAGTCCCTAGTCAGGCTTAGGGCCCATATCTAAGTGAGCAAGAAGAACTTGGGGGTCCCTTGAGAGTGGGGATACCAATGTATTCAGAACTGGTTCCCCATGTTCCTATTATCATTATAACTAATAAAAATGACAGTTATCGTTTATCCATTCATTAAGCATCTCTTGTGTTCTCTAATAAGTCCTTATACAAGCCTAACTAAAAAAAAGCCCACTGTAGTAGTATTCATAATGAAAATAATAACTATAACTTACAGCATACTGGATAGCATGCTAAGTATTTTATGTGTATTTTCCCCTTTAAGCATCATTGCCCTATGAGGTCAAAACTATAATTAGCCCATTTTAGAGATGATGAGATGATGAGAAAGACAGAGATTAAAAATAACAGTAATCATTTGCCAAGATCACACAGCTAATAAAAAAGGGGGGGGGAAAGAAAGTGTACTAACCACGAGGCTAATCTCCATGGAATTACTCATATTGGGACCAAGACAGCAAGACTGTATAGGTTGGTCCTGTGGAGTTTGATCAAAGACTCAGTGCTGGAAGAGATGTGGCACTCATATCTGGAGAGTGGGCAGGAATCAGTGAGGCTGCCAGAAGGGCATTGCAGGGTGGAATCAGGTCAGATGCTGAAACTGGGCCCAGTAGTTTCAAAGTAGGTGGGAGAAGATGGGGGCAAAGTGAGGGGAGGACCGTCTAATCTCCAGTCCTCTTCTTCAATCAGAGTAACTCCTCATTAACTGTTTTATATATTAGAGTTCCCAACAGGGTTCCAAAACAGAGTCTCACTGCTAAAAACATAGTCTGAAAACCACTAAGTTGTTCCAAGCCTTTACAGTGTAAAGATGGTACACTTACTATAAAGATTCAGAAAGATAAAGTCACTTGCCTAAGTTCATACAACCTCTCTGTGGTCACACCAAGACTAGACCACAGATCTTCTCTCATATCTTCCATGATAGACAAGCAAGACTCCTAAGTTTCACGTGGTTCTGCTGTTGGACTTGAAACTACTCTGAAGCCAAGAAGACTGACTGGCACACTGGTCTGGGAGTCAACACAGGGGTGCACATCTCAACTCTATCCCTAGCAACATACTTTTCTTCCTTGACCCTCAGTTTCCCCATATATGAAATGAGGGTGTAGGCTGGGTGTATCCATATAAATATAACTATAACTATAAATATAACTATAACTATAAATATATATGTATAATCTGTGTTGTGTGAGTCTGTGGTTCTGTGATTGTAGGAAGAACAGCAAAGGCCAAACCCAGCCCCACCAGCAGTGACTCAATCTCCCTTCTAGCTCTCTCCATTGGCATCCCACCCCCATGAAAAGTTATGAGAGGCATTAAAATACAAAGCAGCTTCAGACAGAAAAGTCGAGTGAAGGTGCAGAGACCCAGGCAGGAGGTGTCAGCACTAGAGGAAGTAATTTAATAAGCGCCCACTTGGAAATTATATCACCCCAAATAATATAATAAACCCTAATTTACTCACATTTATCTCCCAGAGCTTTTTTTGGGGAAGCATAATCGTGCCTGCTCTACAGTGATGGATTAACGCAACGGAAACTCCACTGGGAAATAAAAAAAATACATCTTGTAGTTTTTGACGTGTTATTATTCAGTGTTATCTGGTATGCCTCATTCCAGGTCCATTACTCATGTTCACTTTTTCCCTTTTTTTTCCTTTCCCTTCTTAAAAACCAGAGCCAGAGCCCTGGCTGCTTGTAAGTGGCATATTTCTCCATTTGCCTGAGCCCAGTGTTAGCATGTGCTGGGTTGGGTGAGGGGTGGTAGGAGAGGTTCCACAGGGGATAGTAAACACTGGTGGTGTCTGTGGTGAGCAGCTGCCTCCTTTCTGTCCCCTTTTTCAAGCCTGGAATCAGAGCTGCACCTGCAGTTCTCCAGGGACTGACCTAACCCCTGACATCTGGTGGGACACCAGTGCTGGCCTCAAAATGGTTATGTCTGAGCTTACTAAGGGATTCAGGATAGGCAACTATCTCAAGCAAGAAAAAGATGCAGGATTACCTCTAGAAACCTGAAGGCAGCAAGTACAGCAAGGTCTTGTAAGCAAGCAGAGAACAAAGGGCCAGGATGATTTCTGTGGCTTTCTGTGTCTTCCTCATCTCTCTCTCTCTCTCTCTCTCTCTCTCTCTCTCTCTCTCTCCCTCCCCCCCCCACCCCCACAACTCCTCTCCCTGCCTCTGTGAATCTATTTCTAGTGTCTGGCTTTCTTTATATATAATTGAAATGGGCCACTCAGGCTCTTCGTTCCCCATCATCTCCAGTTGCAGCATTCAACCGTGTCCCAACTCTGCCTTTCCAGAAGAGAGCCCCAGAGTGGCCCAGTGTGGACCAGGAATCCACCCCTGGACCAGGTGGCCATGGAAATGGAGTGAGGGGAGAGGTGGGCTGGAGGTCACATGCTATTTTAATGGCAGTTAAGCCTATGGCTACCGTGGGCAGTTCCCCAAGATGGGGGCACACATCAGCTAGGCTCTCTAAGAAGTGACTGCTGTCACTTACCCTCTCCAAGGTTGTTTCCTTATCTGCAAAATGGGGATGGCAATAGAAGGAAATGAGGTAATGAAAGCAAAGGTGCTCTGTAAAGGGCACCATGTTATGCAGTTAGTGCCCCTTGGGTCCTCCCAATTTGTGCTGGAAGGTCCTTCCCTGTCCTCCCCTCTGAGAAGAAGCAGATGGCCCTCTTTGCTCCTAAGTAAGACCAGGCCACAGAACACAGCAACGGGAACCAGATGCATGGTTAGTGCTGCTTTTCCAGCCACCTAAAGGCAGCAGTCTGCAACCCTGCTCTCCCCCAAGAAGGAAGGAAAAGGGGAAGGCCCCTAGCACCCTGGGAGGTGCCCTACATAATTGCTGATAAGCAGGCGTGACCGAGTCTTAACAATAATTAAAGTTACCAACTGAGAACTGTCCATTTCAGGGTCTAATGGTTTTTCAGCACATTAAACATTAAGGGGTAATCACCTCGCATGCACTGGTGCTCATGTGGCAGTCCTGTGTCTTGCCTGCTGATGGCAAGAAACTGTAGGCAGATCCCCAAGCAGGAGGTTTTCTTCCCCTATCTTGGGGTTCTGGGTGCAACACTGCATCAGGCTATCCCCTGCAAGTCCTGTCACTGCCTGGGGAGCTGGCCTCAGCCCAGATAAGCTATCTCCCTCAGGTCCTACTTGGCATCTCTAGGGGCTGAGGTCCTTAAGCTTGAAAGAATTCAAGCTCCCAAGTCAGGAAAAACCCTATGAAGTCCGCTTGCCATCACTCTTCCACTGACACCACTCCAAGACATTACTCTGCTGCCCTCACCACTACCTGCTTGGTAGAGCTCATCCTTCGTGGAATAGGACAGGTCCTTGACATTCACAGTAAACACAATCCTTTGTAACTCTGCGCACTTGAGTTAGGCCATTCATATTTTTCCTCTTATTTCATACAGTTTTGGGGGTAGATTTTATTGTTCCCATATTGCTGCTAAGAAAATGTCACCTCAGAGAAGCTGATGAGTTTGCCTGAGATCACACAGTTATAAGAAGAGGTACAAACATTCAAACCTGAGTATACATTCTTCAATGCCTGTGTTCTTTAGAGAAACCCTCCCAGTTACACTGACTGGACTCCCATTGGCCTGACTGTCCATATGCCCTGAGAAGTTGATATGGGCCATAAGAATAGGGTTGCCTGGACCACCAGCTTCATCTGAGGTACAGTAGAAGTGGCTCTTGACAAGTTGCAGTTATGCTCCTACGAACAACTTTACCTTGGGCAAGTTGTTTAATCCTCCCCATACCTCAGTTTTCTCATCTGAGAAATGGAAAGAATATTTTCTACTTCACAGGACTTATAGGAGGGACTCAAAAAGCCTACAAAGCTGGGAGTCATCATCATCATCATCATCATTCTTGGCCTTCAGATGCCATCTGTAACGACCAACCAATAAAAATGCAAGCAGACCCTTCATACACTTCTGTGCATATTAGTGATATGTGTGTCCATGGGCCTTTCATTCTCTTCTGGTGTCTCCTTGCATGCATGTGTCTTTGTGTGACAACTCTCATTAACAAATTTCTCAGTAATGGGGAATTCACTAACCAAGATTTCCATCCCACCCTGACTCCAAAACAGGTCCAAGTCAGAAGCAAAATTATGATACTGTCTTCTGTAAGCCCTCCCAACCTGATCATGACCTCCCCTCAGAAGCCACAGGGCCCCTTACTCTGGCACACACATAGCCCATTCCAATTCCCCCTCCAAGATGTACCTGGCCTGTGCTATATCTCCTCTTGGCTAATATTTTTGCATTTTACAGGGTCCTCAAAGCTTCTCTCCATCTCTCAAAGGTAGTATTTCTTTAGGACAGTGGGGACAAAATGGCCTGGAGTCTCTCCAAAACACATTTATTAATCCCCTCTTCTTGAGCAGTCCTATCTACAACACAACAGTCATAGACCAGCTCAGTGGTCTGTGAGCTCAAGTTCATTGGTACCCACAAATTATATCATATAAATAATGGTGCCAAGTCCGTGGGTCCCTGGGTTTTGGAAAGGCATTTTATGACCATTGCCATGGATTTCATTACATTATCTATTGGGGTATTGGACCTTGACCAGCCTTGGGCCCTGTCCAAGGTGCTGATGTTTTTTCTTGGTTGTCATAGTCCCCTTGTGTGTAACCAGTGCTCCCTCCAGCAAGAGGACCCATTAGCATGTAGCCTCAGGCAGCGTATCAAGGTGGAAAAGGCACAACCTATATTTCCTAGGTAAGCTTCAATATTTCCTTCTGTAAAAGGCGGGGGGGGGGGCGGTAAGAATAAGGACTCACAATAGATATTGTGAGAATTCTATGTGTTAACATATCGCAGCACAGAGCAGATACTCCTTATTTCTGGAATATAATTGACCTATATCAACAGCCTAAAAATCAATCTCTAAACTCTCTACAGGAGCAATGCCATATCCTCTGTGAAATTTTTCCTGGCACCTGTCCCATTTTCAGGGAACTAATCAATAGCTTCCCCCCCAGGATTCCCAGAGTGCAATGCACACATCTCCCCTCCCTTCACCAATTCACCATACTGCATTATATTTATCCATGTGTTCATGTGCACATCTGCCCCCTCTCTAAACCACAATGTCCTCAAAGGTGGGGGCTGGACCTTAGTCCTCAGCAGGCCATGCTAACAGATATATAGTGCATGAAAACCTAAGTCCAGCCCCACAGAGAACAGAGCTCTTTCTTTGTGTAGAATTGTCCTTCCATCCCCACCCCCATCTTCCTGACTCAGCATGCTCTGACCACACCTGTCCCAGCCTGTCTGGACTAGGCCCATTCATCCCCCCCAACACACTTAACACTTGAAGTTTCAGCCTACCTCACTTGCTTGCACTAAATATCCCCAACACACCTTCTATCATAAAGTGAGATTTGTAACCCCCTCCTGGAGTTTCTTTCAGATGGAATTTTTCAATTTATAAATAGCATCCACCACACATTAGGTGTGGCCCTGCCTTTTCCAGTGTCCATATTTCCCTTCCATCTAGCTCCCTTCGTAATGCCCATGGCCTTCAGTTCCCTCCATGGACAGTCTGTTTTCCCTGTGTCAGACTGGGTTGGATCCTCCTAGAAAATTTCTTGGCCAGGTCTCTGCCACCACCTTCATCTCTCTTCACCCCCATTTGGGGCAGAGTCTTTTGAGAAGGGGTGCCAAGGGTTACACTGGTTTCCATGCAGGGAGTGGCATGTCACAAAGCTGGCTCCAGCGCAGTTGGAGCTTCCTCATCCCCAGGAGAGAGAAGAGGTGCAATGGCCTGGTGTTGCCACCCTCTACAACTGTCTAAGTGAGCTCCCTTCTCAGCCAGGCGGTGCCCCCCTCAACCTCATCCCTCTGTCTTGGCTGCTCCCTGCTGTTGCCATGGCCCTTCCCCATCAAAGCATCCTTTAACTGGTCCAACTCCAGGCCTTGACAGCCTCAGCTCTCCCCCAGCATCTGGCCTCATCCCTTGCTCTCCTCCTTTCCTCCTCCTTCCCCTCCCTCTCATGCAAAACTCCAGTCTCACTTCTAATGCAGAAATGGAATTATCTACAAAGATTTGAAAGGACAAATTTGTGAAGAGCCAAATGACACCAGGCTCTCCTCTCTTTTCCTTTGATAAATTCCTTGCCTGATCCAGCAGTCTTTCAATTAGGTGAATTAAACTACAACAGAGAACTCTGGCAGAAAGGGAGGAGCTGCTTGGGGAAGGCAGTAAGTGCTGCCAGAACGAGCCCATAGCTCCAAAGTGGGCCCCCTCCCCAGGGGGTGAACAGCTCTCTTCAGTGTCAGTGCCTTATTATGCCCAGCACTTTACAGTCTGAAATATGTTTTTTCATCTTCTTTATCTCATTTGCTCTTAACAAGACACTATAAAGTAGTTATCACTATCCCTATTTTATTAGTAATAAAACTGAGGCTTGGAAAGTAAGTGACCCAATGTCCCACAACAGAGCCTTGGCTTAATCTTGACCTTCAATGTGCTCCCCATGGCTCTCTGCCCTGTTCAGGCTCTCAGCTGCCCCATGACACTGGCCACAAAAGTCCCCAGGAACTGGGAGAGCAGAGAGCTCAACAGCATGCATGACTGAGAGTTTGGGCAGGTAACTCCATAAGACTTCAGAAAACAAGACATTTGTTCTGTAGAATTCAAAGGCAGCAAGACCCTAGACTCCACAGAGAGGGTTTCCTTGGTTTTCCAGATTCCAGTACTAGGGTGAAGTCATAGCTGGCTAAAGGATGCTGCACAGTCTACAAGGTGCAGTGGGTGATGTTGGCAAGGAGGAGGGTTTTTCAGTGGGTTCCACCTAGGTCTTTTCCAGTGAGAATTCTGCACAATAAAACGGTCCCTCATAAGCAGATGGCTGTGACAGATGACACAGCAATTCTGGCTCTTGTTTCCTTCATCATGCCCACCCCCTCATCCACTCTCCATGCTCTAGCACTGGCCCCTCTTGGGAGTAAGGGGCAGTCCAACAAGTGTAACAATTTCCTGCATTGGTGCCCCAAAGATTAGGTCACAGTGGTCCCTAAAATGGGACTCTGGTTATGACTCACCCTCACCACCACTCCAACCAGCAGGACAGCGGGCTGCAGCAATGTCCCTCAGCCTCTCCACAGCGGCCCCTCCTCCAGATTCCTGCCTCCATGGCAATTCCTCCAACCTTTCATGTTGGTTTCTCCCTGAGGTCACAAAGTGAAAGTATGCTCCTAGGTCCCTGATCCAGAGGAAAGAATTGCAGAATCACACATGGGCCCAGATTTAGGTCCTGGCAAAAATCTGGCACATTAAAATCAGAGTACTATAAGGCTGAAGCTGAAATCAATCTGGAAAAGCATCCAACCTACCCCTTCACATTACTGATGTGGAAATGGAGGCTCAGAGCCAGAGGGTAACTTGCCAGGGTCAAATGGTGAAATCATTAAACATCTAGGAACAGGACCCAGGTCTCCCAACCCAGTCCTGAACCCTTCCCACATCTTATATTGGGTCAAGCTGCTGAGTTCTGGGAGGGGTGACTTAGCCAGAGCCTAAGACAGACTCCAAAAGATAGAGAAATCTTCCAATGGTGGGCATCATCTAGTTAAGATCTTTTAAGTAGTCCTCATTAGATATAAAATATCTTCCAAAATTGCAAGGACACTTTGTGCTGAAATTTATCATTAATTATTAAGCATCGATTGCATGCAGGATGCTATAGTAGGTATTGCGGGACACAGGAGGATAGAAAAAATTGCATTTTCCAGTAGTCTCGAAGCTTACTTTCTAGATGCACAATTATTCATGCCACAAACATTCATTGAGATCCCACTAAGGATCATGAGGTGGTCAATAGAAATAAGATCCCTGTCTTCTAGGAGCTTCCATTCTAGTGAATAAGCAGAGTTTATTAAGCATTTGACATTCTGGAAACTCTTCCAAGTGCTTTACCTGTATTATCTTGTACAATTTGCACAGGAGGTCTGTGAATGCTTATTTAGTGGGTAAGGAAACTGAGGTCCAGAAACTTAAGAAACATACCCAAGTTTAGTTATCACTTAGCCAAGCTGGGGTTTTAACCCAGGAAGTTTAACTTCAAAGGCTGTCTACTTTTACTTGCTTTATCGCTGCATTATGTTAGTGAAAAATTTCCAAAACACATATATCCTCCCAGGCATGGCCATACAACCTGCTTGCCCCCTAAGTTGATGGTCCACGTGCACCTTCATCCCTCGGGCCCCAATGAACAGTATCACTGTAATTCATAGGCCTATGGTATTCAAATTTGGATTCAACTCCCTATGGCCTTGCTACATGTTATCCCGATAATGATTTATTGTTTTAATTGAGACTTCACTTAGGTAAAACTGATTGCCTCAAGCACGAAGTGTTCCAAACACCACAAATCCAAGGCCAGTTTGGCCCATGCCAGCTCTCTCTCCCCTGGCTCCTCTGACTACAGTTGTAGAGTGACAGGAAGCTGCAAGCAGTCCCCTGAGGGAGAGGCCATCCCTTCTGAAAGAAAAATGGCCTTGTGGAGACAGCCCTGACGCTCAGTGGCCTTTGGGTTAGTGAGTGAGAGCAGTGCCCAAATAGGTCAGAACTGTCAGCAGAGAGGACGGGATGGTAGGCAAGCAAGCGACCCGGGTGGGGAGAGGTGAACCCTGTTGTTGAAGATGAACAAGCCTGTGACAGCAGTTTAGCAGATCTAATGAGGGGCCCAGCTCCCCATCAACACTGGCATCTCTGTTTGCCCAGGCGGCAGCACCTGTCTGTCTGCCAGCCCAGGTGCTGCCTCCACCATCCACATTCTGCAGCCAGTACAGAACAAGTAAGTGGTTGTGTGACAGTGAGAGGGACAGCGCCACCTCAGGTGAAGACTTCTACACAGGTGCATGGATCCTAGATTTGGCAGAGGCCAGAGGTAGGGAGTGGGAGACCACCTCACTAAGCCAATGTTTACCAAACACCTACTATGTGTGGGTGCTGGGCCAGTCTATTTTGGGAATTTTGGAATTAACAAGACTCGTTCCAGCCCTATAAGGGCTGTATAAAGTCAGTATAAAGCAGAGATAGTAATAATATCAGGTAGACCCTGATAGCTACAGATAATATACTATGGGAGTAACAGAGGAGAGAGAGAGAACCATCCCTCCTAGCTCAGAGGCATTGGGAAGACTTCATGGATGAAGCAACTTTTATATGAGCCTTGAATGGTGGGTAGGGTTTTGACAGGCAGGAGAACCACTGGAACCACAGATGAGATGCAGAAAACTATGGGGTAGCTGGGTATTCAGAAAATCAACTGGCTAAGCCTTAGGGCAAAGGAGGTATAACTAAAAAAGTGAGTTGAGACCCAGCAATGGAAGGTCTTCGATGCCAGAAGAAGCAATTTTTTCTTTATTTTGAAAAAAATGGGGATCTCTTAAAGATATTTGATTTGGATAATGAAACGCCCAAAACTAGAGGAATAGCCAGGAGACTGCAGGAGGTATATTGGAGAACCATCCCCCTGGACTTCACTACTCCCAAGGCAGGACTCAGTGCAGAAAGAGGAGTACATCAGTTAGGGTCAGGTGTGGATGAATGCAAGAGAAACACAAGACCAAGTGTTTTTACCTAAAAGGGGTTTGGAGGAAGCTAGTCCAGAGTTGGTATGGCAGCTCCAGACATATCAGCGAACCAGGCTTCTTTTCTTTCTTTTCTAACATCTTAGCATATAGTTTCCATTCCCAGAGTCATTTCATGGATCGAAGGAGCTACTGAAGCTTCTTCCATCATGTCTACATTTTAGGCACCAACAGGAAGGAAGGGAGAAAAGACAAAAATCTCCCTCTGAGGCAGCTCCTTTTAAGGAACCCTCACACTTTCTCTTATGACACTTCTTCTTACATCTCATTGACCAGAATTTAGGCATGTGGCCAATATTAGCTGCACAAGAGAGTGGATGGGAAATGGAGTCTTTTGGATGGACCCACTGCACCCTGAATACATTTAGGGGTTGTCACTAGGAAGAAAGGAGGGATGATCATTGGAGGGCAACATGGAGTCTTTGGCCCAAGAAATCAGAGACATTTCTGGGTTGTGAGTGCAGGGGGCTAGGGGATCATGAATCCAGGGACAAAAATAGGGGAGTCCAAAGAAAAAGGAGATTTGTGGGTGAAGAAAGGGCCTGGTTCTGATGCCAAGGAAAAAAAACATCTGCTGCTGGGGTCCCTGTTCTACCAGCAGCCAAGGACTTCTACTGGCCTCCCCACCTTTCTCAAGGGTCAAGCCTTGGACATAACCCTCCATTTCAGAGGGTGACTGGAGATGAGAAGATGGGAATGTAGATTTGGGAGGCTAGAATCCCTTGCCCAAGGCTGAGAGAGGGGGAGAGTAGGCTCTGCTTCATCACATGAAAAGGAGTGGGGGCTCAGGCTAATAATGCCACATGTCAAGAGCCACCTGGCAGCAGAAGGAAACCAGGAAAAGAAACTATGGGACCAGAGGCACAGATGAAGGCACACACAGTACACAGAATGGGAGGCTACTCCAGGAAGCTTTTCCTAGAGGGAACTGCAACCCAGCATGCTCCCCTACCTGACAAGGAACCGCAGTGCAGACTGAACAAATTCCCTGTCCTGGATAGAACTTCTCACACTTGGCTCTGGGTCTCAATCACACCCCATCCACCATCCCTGTGGGGAGAGCTGGAGACATAAGGAAAGAGAGGCCTGGGTACCTGTTTTCCATCTCCTCTGCCCTCCTTCACTCCAACAAAGGATATGGGGCCCACAGCCTTCTAGAGAGGGTGTGTTCTTTGTGAAAGAATGAGTGTAATGAACACCATTAATTCTTCAGTGCTCTTTCAGGTCAATGACTTCTTTTTCCAAATGTACCTCAGCAGTTTGTCTTACAACATAAACTTTAGAATTTTCCAAAATGTCTAACATAGGGATGGAAAACAGATTTCACTTCAGCAGCTAGTGTCAATTAATAATTGGTGGCTATTGGAATGCTGTTAATAAGTCTGAGGACTCTTCTTAACTCAGTGAAAGTGCTATAATCAATTTTGATGCCTGCCATAGGGAAAGAAGCAGGAAAGGGTAGTGGAACAAATGTCAGCTAAGTGCCACCCTGGTTCAGCATGTGATAGATATTTAATAAGTGTTTATTAAATGAGTGCATGAGATCTAGGAGTCATTCAAAAGCAAGTGTCATCCTTTCTCTCTGCAACTACCTCCCCCCACCTATGTCTGAAATGACCACGTAGTGTTCTGTCCCAAACCATAGGCAAGCATCTAGTCAAGGTGAACTCTGGAAGGATTTTTTGGGAACATGAAGGGCAGGATTCTTGATAGACAGCTCACATTTGTCTCTCTGAGATGGTCACTTCCTGCAATCAATGCTCTGATCCTTTGAGAATTCCATGCCAGGCTGAGGGGGACCTGAGGCCAGAAAGGGTGGTTACAGTGAGGGGCTCTGTTCCCTAAAACTTAAGGTGGAGTCAGGCAACACTCAGGAGCCCAAATCTTGAGGGCTCCTGAGGAAATCCCACCTAGACGGGCCAGCTCCTGTGCCCAGATACAGCCTGGAAGTCCTATTAAAGGGAGTCATCAGTTTTTCCCCCGGCTATTCCTCAGCTTGATGGAATTTCTCAAGGTAATAACCAGCCCCACCCTCCCCCACCGCCCTCCACCAGGCAGGCTGGCGTGCCCTGTTAACTCCCCAGCCCGCCGACCTTAGCCAGATAACAAGAACGGAACTGACAGAGCAGGATTACCCACTGGAGGGAGCCTGGTGATTGTGTTTACTCCCAAACCTGGCCCTATTTAATGGTCTGTGTGCATCATTAATCTTCCATAATCCGTTCAGCGGCTCCTACTTTTTCACGAACTGCCATTTGAGGGCGCTCTCGCTGGAGCCGAGGCTGCTGCGCGGGCACTGGGCGAATATCCCGGGGCCTGAGCGAGTCGCGGCCGGCACCTCGCCCGGTGCTGCGTTTCCTCCCGACAAGCGCCCCCACTCCCCCGCCCCTCCAGCCCGCCACCTCCCACCCCGATATGGCTAGTGCGGTTTGGAACTGGGCTGTGGTGGCAGGGAAGATGCCACAACCCAAGTCCCCGAAGGCCGGGATCCTGCGTTGCCGACGTCGGGATTCACCAGAGGACCTTTCTGGGATATTCACCTTCACCTTGAGGACCTGGTGGGGTTCCTGGAGGTAAAGCCCACAGAAATGTGCCCGCCCCACCAAGGCTGCATCTCGTGGAGTTTCTAGCTCTTATGTCAGTTCAAGCCCAGCCTCCAGCATGAGTTTATGGCTCCAGCAGCTTTTGCTCCAGGAAATAGAAAATGGCCTTTCAGTTATGCTAGGTCTATAATGGGAAGCGTCACAGTTCGATATTTCTGTTATGGATGTCTTTTTACATCTGCGACCTGGACGACTTTGCTTTTTGTTTATTTTAAATTCAGTGAAGTGACTCAGCCACTCCTGAGCCCCACGGAAATTCCCCAAAATGTCTATCCCCATTTCACTCGAGGTCCAAGTCAAGTCTTAGAATTACAGTGCAAAGCAAACAAAATTGATGATGTGGTAGATAGGCATCTTGAAGATGCAGGAAAAGGCAATGTGAAATTCTCTTCTGAACTGGGTACGATTTTTAATGAACATGATCAGGAGTTGAGAGACTTGGGGTATTAGAAATATCCCTTCAATATGCTTCTTAGCAACCACTTGGGCTACACAGAGATATGCCAGGCACCAGGAATGCAGCATAAAAGATAAGACATAGCCAACAGATCTGGACTGTGCACAGCACCCTAGATGGCATGCAAGCCCAGTTTCACCATGGAATCATCTTCATGGATGACAACAGTGACTTCAACAATATGAAAGGAGAACTAGGTGAATTTGTCCAAAAACACCTCCTTGTTTAAAATTAAAATGATAAGAAATACAAAGCATAAGGGATTAATTTGAGGAAGAACGCTTAGAACAGGTCATGCAACAGAAGCCCTGGTGTTCCTGGGCAGCCTCTGTGAATGAATGTGATGTGCCTGCAGCCCTTACTGGGTGGGAGGAAGGGCGGAAGGTCATGTGTTTAGTGATCACATCATCAGTGCAGACATGCTGGGCTACAGCTCCTCCCCTGTGGTGCCTGGATGGTTCAACTAAGGGGCTGCACGTCAAATGGGATCTTGTTCCCCTTTCTGAGCTCAGAGAATGGGAAGGAACTGTTACAGAACCTAACCAATAGGGGAGGGTCCCACTGCTCACTGCCTACCAGGAAAATCTCCAAAGACAGAGCTAGGTGGAAAAGAAAGGAACCTTTTATTTAATGGCAAGTTTCTGCCTAAAATATCTGGGGAACAAAAATAAGGGAAAAGGAAAAGTCAGAGTATGACATCAGAAATAACTATTTAAAAATTTGTCATTATAAATTCTCCATAGGTTCAAGAACTGAAAGTAACACAAGAACAAAAATCTGTTCACAGTGCTGACTGTTATCACTAGGGTCTTTGGAAATAACGGCAAGCTTCTGCCTCAAAGCCCTTTCCCTCCAAGACACCCAGAGAAAAATTACCCTGTCACCCTCTGCCAGCTAAGTTCAAGGTTGTGCCAGGAACCTCTTCTCCCTCCCAAAAGTATCATAAACGTAGGTGGCTTATCTCATCTACAGTTGCTGTCCAATCTTTCGGGCATCTTTTGGAGTCTGTGCCCCAGGCCTCCACTCACAGGCCCACACCGGCCACCATTGGCAGGCTTGCTGACGAAGCCCCCTGCCAGGGGAGGGGAAGAACCAACTGACTTTTCACTTTCCAGTGAGCCCTCTTTCAAAAGTCTTCTCCCAGAATCCCATACATGCTGGAAGTCAGAGGGAGTGTCTAGCCTTCCAACCAATGAAGGCTAGTGTTAGCCATGCTTGCCTTTGCCCCTCTTCTGACCACAGTGTTCAGCAAAGGGGCAAAGTCTCCAGTCAGCAACTCAAACACCTCTCCCATTTCCACGGGGGTGCCCCCCATTACAGAACTACTGCTCCAATAAAGTCACCTACAGTGGCTGGAGGATCGTTTGCCATGAATAGAAACTATTTCAATGAACTTGAGCAGTATGACAGTGGCATGGATTTCTGGGGAGGAAAAAACTTGAAAATATCATTTTGGATTTGGATACGTGGGGGTAAACTCTTCATCATCCCTTGCTCTAGAGTTGGACACATTTTCCAACAAAGGTGACCATATGGTTCTCCTGAAGGCCAGGACACCATGACACAAAACTCCCCAAGGCTGGCATATGTTTAGTTAGATGAAGGTAAGGAGCAGTATTTTTCCTTAAGACCTGATCTGAGGACAAAAAGCTATGGAAATATCAGTTAGCATGTTGAATTGAAAAGGAAGTTGGGTTGTAAATCATTTAAATGGTATTTGGATAACATTTACCCAGAGATGCAGATATCTGGGCCCATTGCCAAACCCCAGGAACCCATTTTTATCAACAGAAGGCCAAAATATCCCAAAGTCCTTTAATGTGGAAGGTTCTATCACCTCCAAACCAGCAAGTGTCTGGTGGCCCAGGGCTCCCAAGCCAGAAGGGAGGCCTGGTAGTGCTTAAGGCATGTGACAAGTTACCCAAATGATATCTGGATTTATAACGAAGAGCACGAATTGATTTTAAGTAATCTCCTTTGCCTGGATATGTCAGAAACTCAGTCATCAGACCCACCACAACTCATGAAGTGCCATGGGTCAGGAGGATCCCAGCAATGGACCTTTGGAAGAATAATCAGCTGTACCAGGTGTCCGTTGGACAATGCCTGAGAATGATTGATCTACTGAGTCACAAAGAATATGTTGCTATGGCAATCTGGGATGGCTCCTCCTCTCAGCAGTGGTACTTGGAAAGTTAAGGTGGACCCCATGGCTGGAATGCTAATTCGTTGTGCTTGTCCTCCTGTGGGGATGCCTGGGAAGACTAGCAGAGGTAAGATAGCAGATACACTCTGTGTTGGAGCAGCAAGTGAGCATCATGAAATGAAGAAGTATGTTTCGCCAAGACACTAAGGTCATTTCTAGGCTGCGTTAAGGGATTTTCTTGCTTATTGTAGGAAACAGAATACAGTTTTAATATAAAGAGTCAGGTTTATACAGAAGACAAAATCCAGGAAATTGCTAGATCTATTCAAATTAGTTTATGCTTTTTTAAAATCCCCTTTAATAATGGAATGGTGTTTATCTAATCAAGAACTTGTCATGATTTCCTTTCTTAGAAGACTTCATAGCAGACAGTTAATTTTAAACAAACTGAATCCCCATTACTTTTAACTTCAGAAAGCATCATTTATAAGATCATATTTAAGAGGCAGTTAACTATTATAAATTATTTTGATGAATTATGGCACTACCTACATTTAAAATAAAGGATCCTTTTAATTATTTACCTTAAAAAAATGAACTGCCACTTGTAGCACTGAATAAAATCAGCACTTTGCGAGAATTTCAGTGATGATGGACAGACAGGGAAAGGTAAGAGGCAACAGGATCAGGTGACAGGGAAAACCAAGGGGAAAACCAGGGGTTGCTGAGCAAGGAAGCTGCACTAGAGTTATCCCCACACGTTGGGGAACGATGTCTGACCTGCATGGGCAAATGAATCACTGCACACCTGGCACTCTGGGCAGCCTTAGCCCTCAAGCAAGGTACTAATAACCACATCAGAGCAGAGTGCCAGCAATTCCTACACTATGCCATGTCAGGCTGGGTTTGATCTGAGCCAGCCTGCTTTACACAATTATTTTCCTGGTTGTGAATGGCTCAGGTGGCTTGGGGACAGAGTCTTCCACTCTCAGCTGCCAGCCCTGGGGATTCATCTGATATGAGGCTTTTATATTACCTCCTGATTACTTGACTTGCAGTCAACTCACTCTGAGCTGCAAATCAACAGCAGGAAGGATGAGTGGGGAAGCTGGGGCTTAAGATTGCACTTTTCAATCACATGTCACACCAAAGGTGTAATGAGGGCTCCATGTGGGGCTGTCGAGATGGAGAAGGGGTAGTGGGAGAGAGTGAAGGTGGGGGTGTCTGCTCTACTTGGAAATCTCAGGGCTGGATAGGTCCCCACAGAGGTCACCTAGTTTGAGACTCAAAAAGAAAACTGAGGGACAAAGAGGTGAAGACATTTGCTCAAGGTCACTATCTTAGTCCCTTCAGGCTGTATACCACCATAGAGCAGGTGACTTAGAAAGAACAGAAATTTATTTCTCACAGTTCCAGAGCTGGGAAGTCCAAGATCAATGTGCCAGCAGATTCAGTGCCTGGTGACAGCCAACTTTCTGATTCAAAGATGACCGTTTTTTCTCCCTGTCCTCAATGACAGTAGGGCAAGGGAGCTCTCTGGGGTCTCTTAAAAGGGCATTTATCCCATTACTGAGGGCTCCATCCTCATGATCTGATCATTCTCAAAGTTCTCATCTCCAAATACTATCATTTGGGGGATGATAATTTAATATATTGGGCACTTCAAATTTGGAGTGAGGAGGGACACAAACATTCAGCCTATGGCAGTCACAGTAGCTATCAGCATGTGAACCACTGGATGGGGTTGGAGCTCAAGACAGACCCTCTGTCCCATGGGGAGTAAGGGCTGGGAGTCAGGCTCTGCCACCTTGGTGCCCTCTTCCCCCCAGATCAGAAGCCCTGCTACTCTCCACCTGTAGGCTCTGCCCCATCTAGTGTCCGGGCAGATACAGACCAAGGCATGAAAGTATTGAGATGTATGAGTAGTCTTTACCTCATAAGCCTACATATATAAGGAGTCAGAGCACTGGGCCACCATGTGCCCACCAAGTCTATGGTTCCCATGCTCTTAGTCTGGGCCAAGGAAATTCTGCTTCACTGTTTAGTCAGTCAGCAGGTCCGTGTACAGTGTGAACACCTGTCATACTGGAAGGTGCTGACAAACAAACCAGATGTACACCCTGCCTGTAGATGAAGGAGCCTTGAGCCTATAGTTCAAATTGTTTCTCTTCTAGATATATTTCTCCAGCAAGACTCTGGCCAGCTGCTACCGGAAGAATAAGATTCTGTTCCTGGGGCCCTCAACACTGAATGGATCTGCACCCCCACCACTAGACTGTCAGCTCCATCAGGCAGAGCCTTAAAGTGTCTTATTCATGGCAGTATCCCCTGCATCCAGCACAGTGCCTAGTAGGTGCTCAATAAATCTTTTTCTCAATTAGAGTTAACATGCAATATTATTTTGTATTAGTTTCTGATGTAAATCATAGTGATTATACAATCACATACTTTACAAGGTGATTCCCTGATATTTCCAGTACCCATCTGGCATGATGGATAGTTATTACAGTATTATTGACAATATTTCCTACTCTGTCCTTTACATCCCCATGAATATTTTCTGACTACCAATTTGTACTTCTTAATCCCTTCATCTTTTTTACCCAACTCCTAATGCTCCTTCCCTCTGGCAACCATCAATCTGTTCTCTGTATCTATGAGTCTGTTTCTATTTTGTTTGTTCATGTCTTTTTCTCTTTAGATTCCACATATAAGTAAAATCTTATAGTATTTATCTTTCTCTATCTGGCTTATTTCACTTAGCATAATATCTTCTAGGTCCACCCATGCTGTTGCAAATTATAAGATTTCATTCTTTTGTATGGCCAAGTAATATTCCATTGTATATACATACCACATCTTCCATATCGTCATCTATCAATGGGCACTTGGGTTGCTTCCATACCTTGGCTAGTATAAATAACATCACAATGAACATAGAGGTATGTAGGTTCTTTTATTTAGTGTTTTGTGTCTCTTTGGATATAAACCCAGAAGTGGAATTACAGGGTCATAAGGCAGTTCTATTTTTATTTTTTGAAGACCTGTTTTCTTCCACAGTGGCTGCACCAGCCTTGCTGTTTCCCACCAACAGTGCATGATGGTTCCCCTTTCACCAACACTTGCTGTTTGTTGATTTATTAATAGTAGCCATTCCAACAGGTGTGAGTTGGAATGGCTCACTGTGGTTTTAATTTGCATTTCCCTGATTATTAGATATGCTGAGCATCTTTTCATATGTCTATTGGCCATCTGTATGTCCTCTTTGAAAAAGTGTCTATTCAGGCCCTCTGCCCATTTTTTTTTTAATTTTATTTTAATTTATCTTTTCAAATACATTTGTCTCTGCCTCCCCCCCACCACTTTCTTTTCCATTTTTTAATTGGATTGTTCAATTTTTTTTTAGTGTTGTACAAATTCTTTATAAATTTTGGATATTAAACCCTTATCAAATGTATCATCAGTGAATATCTTCTTTAATTCAGTAGGTTTTCTTTATGTTTGGTTGATGATTCCCTTTGCTGTGCAAAGACTTTTTAGTTTAAGGTAGTCCCATTTCTTTATTCTTTCATTTCCTTTGCCCAAAGATATATATTAGGAAAAAATATTGCTAAGAAAAATGTCAGAGATTTCACTGCTTATATTTTCTCCTATGAGTTTTAAGGTTTCAAGTCTTACATTTAAGTCTTTAATCCATTTTGAGATTATTATTGTATATAGTGTAAGAAGGTGGTCTAGTTTCATTTTTTTGCATGTATCTGTCCAATTTCCCCAATACCATTAATTAAATAGACTGTGTTTACACCACTGTATTTTCTTGCCTCCTTTGCCATAAATTAATTGACCATATAGTTACAGATTTATTTCTGGATTCTCTATTCTGTTCCATTTGATCCATATGTCTGTTTTTATACTAGTACAATGCTTGTTTGAATTACTGTAATCTTGTAGTATTATTTGGTATCAGGTAGTGTAATACCTCAAGCTTTGTTCTTCTTTCTCAAGATTGCTGAGGTTGTTCAGGGTCTTTTGTTGTTCCATATAATTTTTTGGATTATTTGTTCTAGTTATGTGAAATATACCATTGTATTTTAATAGGAAATGCATTGAATCTATAGATAGCTTTGGGTGGACATTTGTTTTTGTTTTTTTTTTCTTGTTGTTGTTACACCTGATTTTAATGTGATTATTTTTTTAATTTTATTTTAATTTATTTTTTCAAATACATTTGTCTCTGCCAACCCCCCACCACTTTCCCTTGCCCCCTCCCTCCTTCCCTCCCTCAGTTCTTCCCCTTTGGTTTTGTCCAGGAGTCCTTGCTATATGTTCCTTGACTTGCCCCTTCCCTTCCTTGTCCCCGCCCCCCCTTCCCTCTTGTCTCTGTTGATTTCTTTTCCTTTCAGTGTTGCTGGTCTTATTTTCCTTGCATCTTTGTATTGTTGGTTAGGTTCCGCTTATAGGTGAGATCATATGGTATTTGTCTTTCGCCCCCTGGCTTATTTCGCTTAGCATGATGCTCTCCAGTTCCATCCATGCTGTCGCGAAGTTTAGTAGTTCTTTTTTTCTTTCTGCTGCGTAGTATTCCATTGTGTATATGTACTATACCTTTTTGATCCAATCATCTACTGATGGGCATTTAGGACATTTTTTTAAAGGTTATATTTATTTAGTTTTAAAATATTGGTAACTTATTTTTCCCCACAAATTTTTTTATTTTCATTTTTTCTTCTCTCCTTTTTATTTCCCTCTGCCCTGTTTCCCCCTATCCCACCAGCATTCCCCTCACTTAGTTCATGTCCATGAGTCATACATGTAAGTTCTTTGGCTTCTCCATTTCCTATACTATTCTTAACCTTCCTCTGTCTGTTTTGTACCTACTATTTATGCTTCTTATTCCCTGTACCTTCTCCCCCATTCTTTCCCTCCCCCTCCCTTATGATCTCCATTTCTGTGATTCTGTTCCTGTTCTTGTTGTTTGCTCAGTTTGTTTTTCTTTTTGGTTCTTTTTTTTTAGGTTCATTTATCGATATCTGTGAGTTTGTTATCATTTTACTATTCATAGTTTCTGATCTTCATCTTTTTCTTAAATAAGTCCCTTTAACATTTTATAGAATAAGGACTTGGTGATGATGAACTCTTTTAACTTGATCTCATCTGGGAAGCACTTCATCTGCCCTTCCATTCTAAATGATACCTTGGCTGGATAGAGTAAACTTGGATATAGGTCCATGCCTTTCTTGACTTGGAATACTTCTTGCCAGCCCCTTCTTGCCTGCAAAGTTTCTTTTGAGAAATTAGCTGACAGTCTTATGGGAACTCCTTTGTAGGTAACTGTCTCCTTTTCTCTGATTGCTTTTAAGATTCTCTCCTTATCTTTAATCTTGGGTAACTTAATCATGATGTGCCTGGGTGTGTTCCTCCTTGAGTCCAAATTCTTTGGGGCTTTCCTGGATCTCCTAGAAGTCTGTTTCCTTTGCCAGATTGGGGAAGTTCTCCTTCATTATGTTTTCAAATAAGTTTTCAATTTCTTGCTCTTCCTCTTCTCCTTCGGGCACCCCTGTGATTCAGATGTTGGAACACTTAAGTTTATCCCAGAGGTTCCTAAGACTCTTCTTATTTTTTTTGAAATCTTGTTTCTTCATTCTGTTCTGGCTGAATTTTTCTCTCTTCGTTCTGCTCCCATTCATTGATTTGAGTCCCAGTTTCCTTCCCTTTACTGTTGGTTCCCTATATATTTTTCGTTATTTCACTTTGTGTAACATTCACTTTTTCCTCCATTTTACAACCATACTCAACGAATTCTGTGAGCATCCTGATTACCTGTGTTTTGAACTGTGCATTTGATAGGTTGGCTATCTCTTCATTGCTTAGTTCTATTTAGAGCTTTGATCTGTTTTTTCATTTGGGCCATATTTCCTTGTCTCAGAGCACCTGCTACATTGGAAGGGGCAGAGCCTTAGGTATTCACCAGGGTGGGGCAACCCATGTTGCTGCGCTGTGATGCTGTATGTGAGAGACAGGTCAGAGAGGGAACAATGCTCCTTGCTTGGCTCCCAGGCGGCTTTCAGTCACTTCCCCCACTACTCACAAGCAAAGTGGGCCCTTTTAGTGCTGATTCCTGGGTCAGCGGGTTTGTGTATGTTCTAGGACCCTGAGGGTCTCTCCAATGAACTCTCCTGTGAGGCTGGAAGTTTCTTCCACCACCACAACCCCCACAGATATTTATAGCCAGAGGTTTTGAGACTTTCTTTTCCCACTCTGGAATCCCGGATTGTGTGGCCTGTCTCATTCCCCAGCTGTTGTTCATGGTTTATCCACACGCAAATGTGGGACCATCTGGACTACCAGCCACTGCCTTGCCATGCGTCCTGTCTAGCCCGGCTGCCTGTTTCCGCCCCTCCTACAGGTCTGGATGTTTCTTCTTTAGCTCCTTGGTTGTTGGAATTCCATACAGTTCAGTTTTCTGGTAGTCTGGTTATTTTTTGTTTTTAAATTTGTTGTTGTCCTTCTTTTGGTTGTGCAAGGAGGCAAAGTGTATCTACCTACACCTCCATCTTGGCCGGAAGTTGGGTGGACATTTTAACAATGGTAATTCTTCTTATCCTGACCATGGTATATGCTTCCATTTATTTGTATCTTCTTCATTTGTTTTCTTCAATGTCTTACAGTTTTCTAAGTACAAGTCTTTTACCTCTTTGGTTAACTTTACCTTTAGGTATTTTTTTTTTGTATACAGTTATAAGTGGAATTGTTTTCTTAGTTATCTTTTCTGATAGTTTATTATTGGTATATAAAAATGCAGCTGATTTCTGAATATTTATTTTGCCTCCCTCTATTTTACTGAATTCATTAATCAGTTCTATTAGATTTCTGGTAGAAACTTCAGGATTCTTTATATAGAGTATCATGTCGTCTGCAAATAATGACAGTTTTACTTCTTCCTTTCCAATTCAGCTGCTTTTTATTTTTTCTCTTTGTCTGATTGCTATAGCTAGAACTTCCAGTACTATGTTGAATGAGAGTGGTGAAAGTGGACATCCCTCTCATGTTACCAGTCTTAAAGGAATCCAGTTTTATAATTTCTATGTTGAGTATGATGTTAGCTGTGGGTTTGTCATAGATAACCTTTATTATGTTGAAACATGTTCTATTTATTCAAACTATGCTTAGAGTTTTTATCATAAATGGATGCTGGATTTTGTCAAATGCTTTTTTCTGCATCTATAGACATGATCATATGATTTTTATTCTTTGTTCTGTTTATGTGCTGTATCATGTTAATTGTTTTGTGGATGTTGAACCAAGCTTGCATCCCTGGATAAATTCCATGATATATGATCTTTTTAGTGTATTGCTGAATTCAGTTTGCTAATATTTTGTTGAGGATTTTTGCATCTATGTTCATCAGGAATATTGGCCTATAATTTTCTTTCAGTGTAGTGTCTTTGTCTGATTTTAAAATTTGGATAATGCTGGTCTTGTAAAATGAGCTTGGGAGTTTTCTCTCCTCTTGAATTTTTTGGAATAGTTTGAGAAGGATAGGTATTAGTTCTTCTTTAAATATTTGGTAGGCCTCACCTGTAAAGCCATTGGTCCAGGACTTATGTTTGCTGGAAGTTTCTGATTACTGATTTGATTTTGTTGGTTGTAATCAGTCTGTTCAGATTTTCTGTTTCTTCTTAACTCAGTCTTAAAAGATTGTATGTTTCTAGGAATTTATTCATATCTTCCAGATTATCCAGTCTGTTGGAATATGTTTGTTCATAACATTTTCTTATAATCCCTTGTATTTCTATGGTGTTGGTTGTTACTTCTCTTTCATTACTGATTTTATTTTCTGGGTCTTCTCTCTTTATTTCTTGATGAGTCTCATTAAAGCTTTATTAATCTTGTTTATTTTTTTCCAAGCACTAGCTCTTGGTTTCATTAATCTTTTGTATTTTTTAGACTCTTTTTTTAAAATTTCCACTCTGATCTTTATTATTTCCTTACTGCTCCTCACTTTACTTTTGGATTTTCTTGTTGTTTGGGGGCTTTTTCTTTTCCTAGTTCCTTTAGGTATAAGATTAGATTGATTACTTGAGGTTTTTTGTTTGTTTGTTTCCTAAGATAGGCCTGTAGTGCCATGAATTTTCCTCTTAGGACAGCTTTCTCTGTGTCTCACAGATTTTGGGTGGCTGTGTTTTCAAACTTTTTTTGTCTCAAAGTATATTTTGATTTCTTCCTTGATCTCATTGTTAATCCAGTCATTGCTTAGTAACATGTTATTTAGCCTCCATGTGTTTGTGTGTTTTTCAGGGGCTTTTGGTAATTGATTTCTAGGTTCATACCAATGGTGGCCAGAAAAGATGTTTGATATGATTTCAATCATTTTAAATGTATTGAGACTTGTTTTGTGTCCTAATTGTGGTCTATCCTAGAAAACATTCCTTGTGCCCTTGGGAAGAGCATATGTGTTGCTACTTTGGAGCAAAATTGAGCAAAATGCTCTTGAGATATCAATTAAATCTATCTGGTCTAGTTTGTCATTTAAGGACACTATTTCCTGTTGACTTTCTGTCTGGAAGACCTATTCATTGATGTCAATGGGGTGTTAAAATCCCCTACTGTGACTGGATTTCTGTTGCTCTCTCCCTTTATGTCTGTCAACATTTGCTTTATATATTTAGGTGCTCCTATGTTGTGTGCTTAAATGTTTATAAGAGTTAAATCCTCTTCTTGGATTAATCTCTATCATTATGCAGTGTCCTTTTGTGTCTCTCATTATAGCTTTGTTTTAAAGTTCACTTTGTCTGATGTAAATATGGTTACTCCAGCTTTTTTGTTTCTTTGTTTCCATTTGCATGAAATAACTTTTTCAATCCTTTTATTTTTGTTCTGAGGTGGGTCTCTTGGAGGCAGCATATATACGGGTCTTGTTTTCTAACCATTCAACTACCCTGCGTTTTTTGATTGGAGCATTTACTCCATTTACATTTAAAGTGTTTGTTTATAGGTACGAATTTATTGCCATTTTACTCTTTTCTTAAGATTTTATTTTATTTATTTTAGAGAGAGGGGAAGGGAAGGAGAAAGAAAGGGAGAGAAACTTTGATGTTAGAGAGAGGCATCGATTGGTTGTCTCTGGTACACGACCCAACCAAGGACAGAACCCACAACCAAGGCCTGTGCCCTTACTAGGAATGGAACCAGTGACCTTTTGCTCTGTGAGACAACACCCAACCAACTGAGCCACACCAGTTGGGGCACTATTTTTTTCTTTTTTTTCCTTCAGTAATTTTAAAATTATTTATTTATTTTTTTTATTATTCACATACATTTGTCTCCATTTTCCTGTCACCACTGTCACCTACACCACCCAGCCACACCTCCCACCCTCAATCCTTTCCTGCTTTGGATTTGTTTGGGTCCTTTATACATGTTCCTCAACTTGACCCTTCTCCTTTCCCCGTTATCTGCCTCCCACTTTTGCTCTTGTTACTGTCAGTTTGTTTTTTCTTTCAATGTTGGTGGTTATATTTTTCTTCCTTGATTGTTTTGCTGATTAGGTTCCACTTATAGGCAAGATCATATGGTATTTGTCTTTCACCGCCTGGCTCATTTCACTTAGCATAATGCTCTCCAGTTCCATCCATGTTGTTGCGAAGGGTAGTAGCTCTTTCTTTCTTGCTGCTGTGTAGTATTCCATACTGCAAATGTACCATAGTTTTTTTATCTACTCATTTTTTGTGGGCACTTATGTTGCTTCCAGCACTTGGCTATTGTAAATTGTGCTGCTATGAACATAGAGGTGCATAGGTTCTTTTGAATTGGTGTTTTAGGATTCTTATAGTATAACTTCAGCAGTGGAATCGCTGGGTGAAAAGGCAGTTTCATTTTCAGCTTTTTGAGAAAATTTCAAACTGTTTTTGATAGAGGCTGCACCAGTCTGCATTTCCACCAACAGTACACTAGGGTTCCCTTTTCTCCACAACCTTGCCAGCACTTTTTGTTTGTTGATTTGTATGATGGCCATTCTCACTGGTGTGAAGTGGTATCTCACTGTGGTTTTAATTTGCATTTCTCTGATGGCTAGTGATGCTGAGCATCCTTTCATATGTCTCTGGGCCCTGTGTATGTCCTCCTTGGAGAAGTGTCTGTTCAGGTCCTTTGCCCATTTTCTAATTGGATTGTTTGTCTTCCTTGAGTGGAGATGTGTGAGTTCTTTATATATTTTGGAAATCAAACCCCTGTCTGAGGTATCATTAGCAAATATATTTTTTCATACGGTTGGTTCCCTTTGCATTTTGCTAATGTTTTCCTTAGCCATGCAGAAGCTTCTAATCGTAATGAAGTTCCATTTGTTTATTCTTTCCTTTATGTCCCTTGCTCTAGGGGACATATCGGTAAAATATTGCTCTGTAGAATTCTGAAATTTTCCTGCCTATATTCTGCTCTAGGACTTTTATGGTGTCACAATTAATATTTAAGTCTTTTTTAATTTATTTCTTTATTTTTTTTAATTTTTCACATACATTTGTCTCCCTTTGCCCACCACCACTTCCCCATGCCCCACTCACCCCTTCCACCCCCTTTTCAATCCTTTCCCACCTTGGCTTCGTCCATGTGTCCTTCTCACCTGTTCCTTGATCTGACACTTCCCCTTCCCCTCCTCGCTGTCCCCCTCCCCCCTCCCTCCCTCCTATCCCTGTCGGTTTCTTCTTTCTTTCAATGTTGCTGATCATATTTTCCTTGCCTGCTTGCTTTGCTGATTAGGTTCCACTTATAGGTGAGATCATATGGTATTCATCTTCCTCCCCCTGGCTTATTTCACTTAGCATGATGCTCTCCAGTTCCATCCATGCTGTCGCAAAGGGTAGTAGCTCTTTCTTTTTTTTCTGCCTTAGTATTCTATTGTGTAAATGTACCATAGATTTTGATCCACTCATTTACTGATGGGCACTTAGGTTGCTACCAGCACTTGGCAATTGTAAATTGTGCTGCTATGAACATTGGGGTGCACAGGTTCTTTTGAATTGGTGTTTTGGGATTCTTATGGTACACTCCCAGTGTGGAATCTCTGGGTCAAAAAGTAGTTCATATTTAGTTTTTTGAGGAAATTCTACACTGTTTTCCACAGTGGCTGCACCAGTCTACATTCCCACCAACAACAGTGTACATAGGGTTTCCTTTTCTCCACAACCTTGCCAGCACTTTTTGTTTGTTGATTTGTTTATGATGGCCATTCTGACTGGTGTTAAGTGGTATCTCACTGGGGTTTTAATTTGCATTTTTCTGATGGCTAGTGATGATGGGCATCCTTTCATATGTCTCTGGACTCTGTGTATGTCCTCCTTGGAGAAGTGTCTGCTCAGGTCCTTTGACCATTTTCTAATTGGATTGTTTGTCTTCCTTGAGTGGAGTCATGTGAGTTCTTCATGTATTTTGGAGATCAAACCCTTGTCTGAGGTATCATTGGCAAATATATTCTCCAATTAAGTTGGTTCCCTTTTCATTTTGCTGATGTTTTCTTTAGCCATGCAGAAACTTCTTATTTTAATGAAGTCTCATTTGTTTATTTTTTTCCTTTATGTCCCTTATTCTAGGGAACATATCAGTGAAAATATTGTTGCATGGGATATCTAGGAGTTTCCTGCCTATGTTCTCCTCTAGAACTTTTATGGTGTCACGAGTTACATTTAAGTCTTTTATCCATCTTGAGTTTATATTTGTATATGGTGTAAGTTGGTGGTCGAATTTCAATTTTTTGTATGTAGCTGTCCAGCTCTCCCAACACCATTTGTTGAAGAGGCTATTTTTACTCCATTTTATGCTTCTGTACCCTTTGTCGAATATTAAATTGACCATAGAGACCTGGGTTTATTTCTGGGCTCTCTATTCTGTTCCATTGATCTATGTATCTGTTCTTATGCCAGTACCAGACTGTTTGATTACAGTGGCCTTGTAATATAGTTTGATGTCAGGTATTGTGATCCCTACTACCTTGTTCTTCTTTCTCAAAATTGCTGAGGCTATTCAGGGTCATTTATGGTTCCATACAAATTTTTTTAATGTGTGTTCTATGTCTGTGAAATACACCATTGATATTTAATAAGGATTGCACTGAATCTATAAATTGCTTTGGGTAGTATGGACATTTTGATGATGTTAATTCTGCCAATCCATGAACACAGTATATGCTTCCATTTAGTTGTGTCTTCCTTAATTTCTTTCTTCAGTGTTGTATAGTTTTCTGCGTGCAGGTCTTTTACTTTCTTGATTAAGTTTATTTCTAGGTAAATTATTTTTCTTGTTGCTATAACAAAGGGGATTTTTTTCCTGATTTCTGATTATGACATTTTATTGTTGGTGTAAAAAATGCCTTTGATTTCTGAATATTGACTTTGTATCCCTCTGTTTTGCCCAACTCACTTATTAGGTTGAGTAGATTTTTGGAGGAGTCTATGGAGTTTTCCATGTACACTATCATGTCATCAGCAAACAACAATAGTTTTACTTTCTCCTTTCCAATTTGGATACCTTTTATTTCTTTTTCTTGTCTGATTGCTGTAGCTAAGACTTCCAATACTATGTTGAATAGAGGTGGTGAAAGCAGACATTGTTGTCTTACCAGGACTTTCCTTATATATTGGGGTGCCCCTATATTGGATGTATATAAGTTTACAATGTTTATATCTTCTTGATGGATTCTTCCTTTGAGTATTAAAAAGTGTCCCTCTGGGTCTCTTTTTATGACCTTTGTTTTGAAATCTATTTTGTAGGATATAAGCATTGCTACCCTTGCTTTTTTTTTTTCCCTATCCATTTGCTTGGAATATTTTTTTCCACCCCTTTACTTTCAGACCCTTTGTTCTGAGGTGGGTCTCTTGTAGGTAGCATATGGGTGGGTCCTATTTTCTTAGCCATTCAGCTATCCTACATCTTTTGTTTAGGGCATTGATCCATTTACCTTTAAAGTTATTATTGATAGGTACTTACTCATTTTTTCCCTTTGTACCTGTGATCCTCTTTTTCTCACTCCTTTTCTTCATGTTCTTAAAGCAGTCTCTTTAGTGCTTGCAGTGCTGGTTTGGCGGAGGTGTATTCTTTTTGCCTTCTCTTGTCTGGGAAACTCCTTACTTCACCTTCTATTTTAATGGAGGGCCTTGCTGGATACAGCAGTCTTGGTTGCAGGCCTTTGCTTTTCATGACTTGGAATATTTCTTGCTATTCCCTTCTGGCTCGTAGTGTTTCTGTTTAGAAGTCAGCTGTTAGTCATACTGGGGCTCCCTTGTATGTTACTACCTGTTTCTCCCTTGCTTCCTTTAGGGTTCTCTGTTTTTTCTTTGATATTTGCCATTTTAATGATGATGTGTCTTGGAGTCGGCCTCATTAGGTTCCTCTTGAATGGGACCCTCTGTGCTTCCTGGACTCGTGTGACTTTTTCTCTCTTCCAATTAGGGAAGCTTTCCATCATTACTTTTTCAAACAGGTTCTCTATCCCTTCCTCATCCTCTTCTCCTTCTGGTATCCCTATTATATAGATACTATTACATTTCAGGTTGTCCTGAATTTCCCTAAATGCCTCTTCAATTTTTTTTTTTTTTTTGAGTCTTCTTTCATTTTCTTGCTCTTTCTGGGAGCTTTTTTCTACCCTGTCCTTTAGCTCATTGATTTGATCCTCTGCTTCATCTAGTCTGCTTTTGATTCCTTCTACTGTGTTCTTCAATTCAGAAATTGTATTCTTCATTTCCTTTGCCTCTCATTGATAGTTTCTATGTCTTTATTCATGCTGATATAGTTTGCAATAAGTTCCTCATAGTTTGCCTGTAGTTTTTGGTAATTCTCTTTGCCCTCACTGAGCTTCCTTAGAACCATTGTTTGGAACTCAATATCTGATAGTTTATTTGCCTTTGTTTCATTTAGTTCTCGTCATGAGAATTCCTTCTTTCCCTTCTATCGGGGTGTGTTTATTTGTCTTCCCATTATTTGTGAGACTCCTCTCTTTTGCTTCCGCTTCTTAAATTGATCTGTCTTGACTTCATGACTTCCTGGTGTGAACTTCTATGGTAGGAGACCTGTGAGATTCAGTGGTGCAGTCTTCTTGATCTCCTAAACTTGCTGCTCTTTGGATGCCTTTTATGCCATTAATGCTGGCTCTCTGAAGTAATTGGCTTTTTAATGTTGTTTGGTCATTCTTTTGTGGGTTCTACCCTCCAGCTGGTTGACTGAGGGTCACTCTGCCCACCACATCTTGTGTGTTTTCATGCAGATGCTGCCAGAACAAAACCACAAACCCAGGAAACAAACACACATCTGCAAAAATAACTCCCCCCTGCAATCCCACTATCAACAGATAATGAACGAGTATTAATAAGGCTGTAAAGAGATTAATACTAATATAAGAAAGGAGAGAAATCAACTATTAGTATAAAATCTAATGATGTAATATGCAGAAACTTGATGGACCTGAAATGAACATTCAAAAGTTATGTAGTAACGAAAATATCGCAAATCATGGAAAAGACTACAGTGGGTTTCATGTCAGTATCCTCTAGTATTTATCACTGTTTTTTCTTTCTGGATATGCCTCTGATGATGTCAGGTATTGACCACATCTGACCTTAGGCAATCTGTTCGAGACCTCCAGGAATCTACTGTCTGTGGTGTCTCCTTCACTTGTTAATTTAGTCACGCTTCACTCAGCAGTCAAGCTTAGGTACCACAGGGCAGAGCAGAGTCCCTCCTCTGTGGAGGGGTATTGTTTCCTCTCATACTTCTGCCACTCAGTGGAGTGGTCTGCCTGATCAAATTGGCTGCTGCCATATGGGCAGGGAGTCAGCACCAGGACCCACCAGCTATTCCCTTAGGTCTTGCCCCAAAGCCTCCTTCCCCAGTCTCTCCTTAGGCATCTCTAGCCCATTCTGCCCCTGCCTTTGCCAGAGCCCAGGGTAAGTGGCTGCAAATAAAAATTTATATATTGGCCCTTTAAATGGCTCTTTGCATCTCCAGTTACCCATCTCTGGCAGAGAGCAACCCTGCCACCTTTTGCAGCTTGCTGTTACCTGTATACTTCTTGGGCTCTGGTGTTATAGCCTGGGGGTCCCTGCTTATGGTTTAGATCCCACTCTTCTCAGAGGGATTCAAGTGGCCACTTAAATATCCCTCTGGGGCCACTGCCTGTCAGCACCCAGCCTGCATTTTCAAGTCTCCACCACACTCCTTACCAGTTAGGTTGTGCTAAAGCTGATTCTTTTGTCTGTCCAAGGTTATAAGCCTTCTCTCTCACTATTGTTCTGTTGTTTGTTCTGGGTAATTTCTCCTCAACTTAGTTGTAATTCCAGATTCATCCTGGGAGAAGGTCAGTTGACTTCCATTCACTCCTCTGCCATCTTGCCCCTCTTTTTTCTTTATAAATATGTTTCTCTCTCTCTCTCTTTTTTCCTTTCTTTTCCTTAAAGAAGTCCCTTTAACATTTCTTGTAATACTGGTTTGATGGTAATGAACTCCTTTAGGCTTTTCTGGTCTGGAAAGCTCTCTGTATCTTCTCCAATTTTATTTTTTTAATTTATTTTTATTATATTTTCTCCCCATTACCATTTATCCCTCACATACCCTCTTCCACCTGCACCCACTCCCCTTCCCCTGAAATCACCACACTGTTGTCTGTGTCCATGAGTTCTTTTTCCTTTTTGCTTAATCCCTCCAACCTTCAACCCACTCCTTCCCAGAGCTGTCGGCCTGCTCTCTATTTATGAGTCCGTCTCTATGTTGCTTGTTACCTCAGTGTGTTAATTAGATTCCACATATGAGTGAGATCATATGGTGTTTTTCTTTCTCTGACTGGCTAATTTCACTTAGCTTTGCAACAGCATGTATGGACCTGTAGATCATCTTCTTCAGTTTTAAGTGATAGCCCTGCTGGGTAGAATAGTATTGGTTATAGGTCTTTGCTTTTCATCACTTTGAATATTCCATGCAAATACTTTCTGACCTGAAATATTTCTGTTGAGAAATCAGCTGACATCTTAGAGTGATGAAAAGGAAAGTCATAGTGCCAACTTCCGATTTGTAGAGAGTGAATGATCTAGGACCAATGGCATCCTCCTTCAAACCCAAACCTGAGGACATGAGAGATAAAAAATGGATACATGCAGGCAAGAATATAAGGTAGAGGACATGAGAAGCAGGAAGAGAACCCACATTGTTTTGGGAAGGAGACCTCTGCTCACACTGCCATCACCATAGAGGAGTGTGAGCCAGGGCAAGCCATCAGCAGAGTTATGCCCAGGTGAAGCTGGAACCCAGAGAGAGTGAGGACCAGGGTGAGGACAACAGGTGCAGAGAGCAGACCACTCATAACCCAGTGCCCCCCAACCACACACACACACCCACACCCTAAAGATTAGTATTAAAACCTGAGGGAGGTTCCCTAGGGGTCAGGGTCATTTCATAGGGAAGGGGATGGTGGTGGTTCATGTCAAATGATTGAACACTGGCTGTCCTACCAGGGTTATGCACACTGAAGTGATTTATTCACCCACAAGCCCACATACCAGATATTTACCTGGAGGGCCACAAACTGGAGCCTGAAATTCACCTGCTTTCCCTCACATAGGCTGTATGTGCAAGAGCCTAAATGGCTGCTGAATCTGTGAAATGTAGGTTCTCAGAGGAAGACAATGAAGTACCTAAAGAGTACAGCTCTTATTTTTTTAAAAGATAAACTATAGCAGGCAAAAACTATTAAAAGACCAAAAAGGACAGTAAAGTAACTGTAATAATGATTCTCTAAGAGATAAGGGAGGGTATCGGTGCATGAAGTGGGAACACACAGTTATAAAGATGAGGTTATTGAGAATTTCAGTATGAAAAACATCATAGTTGAAATAAATAACTCAATAAATGGGTTCAAAAGCAGAATGGATTCAGCTAAAGAACAAACAGGCAAACTAAGATCAGACTGATGCTAAATGGTATCATAAAATAATAAAGAGTTGTAAAATATAAAAGAAAATTAAGAGATGTGATACATAGAAGTAAAAATATCAATACATGTGTAATAGGAGTCATGTAAAGAGAGAAAATGAACAGAGGGGAGAAAATATTTCAAAGAATAATAATTGAGAACTTCTCAGAACTAAAGAAAGTTGAAAGGCCTCAGATTAAAAAGGCTTCTGTTATACCAAGCAGGATAGATTAAGGGGGATAAAAAGAAAGGCTAGACATATTATACAATAACTTAAGATCAAAAACAAAGATTAAAAATTTTAAACTTTCCAAAGAGAGAAAGGCAGAGAAACTATATATGAACAATAATCAAATTAACATCAGACTTTTAAACAGTGATCTTGAACATATAAAAAAATGCAATGCAATAATATATTTAGTGTTTTGGGGAAAAGGAAACCTTTAAATCTAATATTTTTCTATTGAAATGTTAAATGTATTTAAATATAAGACCAAAATAAAGGATAGCAACAGTCAGGTGAGACCTCATTAGATTCCCTGTGGAAAATTCTTGGAGGACATACTCTGGGAAGAAGAAACGTAAATTAAGGAGTATGCTGTGAAATATCTGGGTAAATAAGAAAAAAGAAAAAATCAAAAACAGGAGTGCAGCCATAACAATCTACAACTAAGATTTCCGCAAACCTAACATGGTGGGATAAGGTGAGAATCATAAGGTGGGATAAGGTGGGAAAGTGAGAGGTACATGTTGAAGTCCATATTCAGGGGAAGAGAAAAACTGTCATTTGTTTGGAAACTGAAGTAAAAAAGGGTCATTGGAGGTAAAGCAATCACCAGAAAAATTTTAAAATATGGAATTAATTACCTTTGAACAATCAGCTTCTGTGAGGTTATTCTACAGTAGCAAGCTACCCCATCTCAGTGGCTTGCAACAACAAAGGTTTATTTCTCACCCAGATATTGGCTGCAGGCCAGCTACTGCAGGTGTGTTTTACACATCTTCTCATTCCAGGACTGAGCTGAAGGAGTAAGTCTTATGTCACTTAGCCTCATGGTTGAGACAAAGGTGCAAGAGAGGAACCACAGAATGGTACTTACAGCTTCTGCTCAGAAACCATTGGCAGATCTTTTGTATTTACTTTTCAAGCATATCTCCATGCATACCACATATTAATGAGGTAGAAAAGTATAATCAATTCATGGGGAAATGTTGAAAGTCACATCACAAAAGGCAGAATGTATAATCCTCTTGTGGGGAGTACAGTAACATCTTTAAAATCAGGAAAACTCACTCTAATTAATGACAGGCATAAAATGAGAGGGAGGAGTAGAAAATTATTTAAAACATGACATAAGGCAGCAGAGAGGATGTTTAAGTAAATAAAAATTATAACGAAGATAAGGAATTGCATATGCTCTGAATTTTCTTAAAAAGCAAAACCCAGTAATATATTTTCTATAAGAGATACATTCAAAAACAAAATTTAGCTTCCCAGACTGGATAAGATGGTGTAGACTCATTTCCCTGCTCCTCTCCCACTAAGTGCAACTATAATGCCTGGAAATAATGCCAGAAGCAACCAAAGGAAAACTCTGATATATGCTAAGAAGGTAAACTGGTTTGTGGCCAGAGGACAAGAGGAGCAAGCCTCAGGGCAGCTCTTGCCTCTCATCCAATAGAAGAAGGCAACCAGACCCACCATTTCCTAAACTCCAAGCTAGCAGAGAAACTCGCCTAGTGGGCTCATTCCTTCCCCCAGGTCAAGCAGGAGTTCCTCTGTCAACATCAGGTAACTCCAACAATACCAGCAAGGGTGCTTGATGGGGAATACTCCAATATAAGCAGCCAGGAAAAGTATTCTCCTTCCATGCCAGCCTGAGGAACACCCTTCCCCTGAGAGACATCCCAGGTCCCAACTGGGGAAACCCCTTTCACCTCCTCAAGGAGCATGAACCTGGACCAGATATATGAAGCAGACCAAAATAACACAGGAAAGGTTCTGAAAACCACAATCTCATTAGAATAACCACCCAAAAAAGTAGGCCAGAATATGTGTGCTGACCACCTGCTAAATTTAAGGAATTTAAAGAAGCCTGAGTCTCATAACATAATGTAAAATGTCTAAGAAGCAGTTTAAAAATCACCTGCCATGCTAAAATCAAGAAAATAATTTAAATAAGAAAAGGCAATCAACTATACCAACACAAAGATGGATCAAATATTGGAATTATCTGACAAGATCATTGTTTCAAAGAAGCTATCATAAAAATGCTTCAATGATCAATTATAAATTCTGTTGAAACAAATAGCAAATAGAAAATTTTAGCAAAAATTAAAGTGATACAAATAAAAAGAACCAATTAGCATTATACAATAAAAAAATTCAAAAACAGAATTTGTTTTAAAAGCCTCACTGGATGTGCTCAGTAGTAGAGGGGAGATGACAGAGGATAAAATCAATAAATTTGAGGACAGATAAAGAGATTTCACCCAATCTGAACAACCGAGAGGAATACAGCTGGAAAAAAATGAACAGAGCCTCAGGGATCTGTGGGGTAATAGAAAAAATTTAACATTCACACCATGAGAGTTCCAAAATAAGAAGAGGAAGAGAGTAGGGTTGAAAGAGAGTTCAAAAAAAATAATGGCTGAAAACCCTACAAATATGGACAAATACACAAACCTATAGACTCAAGAAGCCATGCAAACCCCAATCAGAATAAACTCAAAGAAATTCATGCCAACAAACTTCACAATTAAACTTCTGAAAACTGAAGACATTTAAAATCTTGAAAGCAACCAGAGAGAAATGACACATAACAGGCAGATTTTTTTATGTAAAACCATGGAGGCCAGAAGGATGTCACACATTTTTCAAGTGCAAATTTTATATCCAGTGAAAAGCATCCTTCAGGAATGAAGGGAAAATAAGATATTCTCAGACAAAGGAAAACAAAAAGAATTTGTTTCTACCAGACTCCAGACCCTCATGTAGAGACTGACTAAAGAAACATCTTAAAGAGAAAGAAAATTATGAAAGAGAGAACCTTGGAGCATCAGGAAAGAAGAAAGAACAATGGGAAAAAACAGAAATATTGGTGCATCCAAAAGATTATTCTTTTCCTCATGAGTTTATAAATCATAATAAAGATGTCAATTCTCTTCAAACTGATCTATAGGTTTAATGCAATTCCAATCAAAATTGTAACATAGAACCAGCATGTGTGTGTGTGTGTGTGTGTGTGTGTGTGTGTGTGTGTGTGTGTGTGTGTGTGTCTTATGGAGAGAGGGAGAGAGAAATTATAAGAAATCGACTCCCATGACTGTGGAGGCTGAGAAGTCCCAAGACCTTCAGTTAAAAAGCTGGAAGTTCAATAGTATAGCTACAGTCTGAATCTGAGTCCAAAGACAGGAGAAAACTAGTGTACTAATTCAAAGACACTCAGGCAGAGAGATTTTTGATGAAATTCTCCCTTACTCAGTCTTTTTGTTTTATTTGGTCCTTCAGTGGATTGGATGAGGCCAACCCACACTGAATGAGGATAATCTGCTTTATTCAGCCTAGGGATTCAAATGTTAATCTCATCCAAAACACCCACAGACCCATGCAGACATACCCAGAATGTGTTTAATCAAATATTTGGGCACCCTGTGGCCCAACCAAGGTAACACATAAAATTAATCATCACAGTAAACAAGCTTATTCTAAAATGTATACAGAAAAGCACAGGCCCTTGAATAGCTAAAACAATTTTGACAAAGATGAATCAAGTGGAAGAAATCACTCTAGCTGATATTAAAGCTTACTATAGAGATCTAGTAATGAGGACAAAGTGGTATTGGCAGGAGGATAAACGCATGAATCAATAGAACATAATAGATAACCCAGAAATAGACCTACACAAATATGCTCAACTGATTTTTAGCAAAGGCACAAAAGCAATTTAGTTGAGAAAGAACAGCCCTCTTACCAAATGATACTGGAGTAATTGGACACCCATAAGCAAAATATGAACCTTGAACTAAACCTCACACCTTATACAAAAATTAACTCAAAATGGATCACAAATTTAAGTGTATAGTGTAAAAGTATAAAACTACTAGGAAAAAAATCAAAGTAGGAGAAAACCTTCTGGTTCTAGGGCTGGGTAAAGAGTTCTTAGATTTCATATCAAAAGCACAGTCCATAAAAGGAAAATTTGATAAATTGGACTTCCTAAATATTAAATAGTTTTTCTGTGAAAGTTCATGTGAAGATCATGAAAAGACATGCTAAAGACTGAAGAATATTTACAAACCACACATCCAACAAATGACTAGTATCTAGAAAACATATAAAGAACTCTCAAAACATAAAATACACATGTGCAAACACACACATGTGCATGCATGTGTGGGATTAGAAAATGGGCAAATAACATGAGCAAACATTCACTAAAGAGGCCAAACAGATGGTAAATAACCATGTGAAAATATGTCCAGCATCATTAACCACCACAGAAATGAAAGTTAAAACCACAATAAGATATCACTATACACTGTTCACAGTGACTAAAACACAGAACAGGAACAAGTGGCGAAGATGTGGATCACTCACGCACTGTGGTGGGAATGTAAAAGAGGATAGCCACTGTGGATAACAGTTTCTTATAAGACTGAACATGCAATTACCATACAATTCCACCCTTGGGCATTTATTTCAGAGAAATAAAAATTCATGTTCACACACACACAAAAAAACTGTACACAAATATTTATAACAGCTTTGATTGTAATAGCCAAACATTGGAATCAGTTCCAATGCCCTTCAATAGATTAATGGATAAACAAACTGCAGTTACATACATACCAAGGAATAGTGCTCAGCAGTAAAAAAAAAGAATGAACTATGAATATATGCCGCAACTTGGATAAATCCCCAGGGAATTACACTAAGTGAAAAAAGTCAATCCAGAAATATTACATACTACATGATTCCATTTATATTACATATTTTCAGCGACAGATTAGTGGTTGCCAGGGATTAGGGGTGCTGGGGACGGAAGAGTGGAGATAGATATGGTTGCAAAATGGCAACAAGGATTCTGTGCTAATGGAACTGTTCAGCATCTTGACTGTGGTTATGGATACACAAACCTATATATGTGATGAATTTATAAAGAACTAAAGTTGAGCACACAAAGAACTAACTCTGCATGTTCACACACACAGAGACACAAATGAGTACTAATGAAACTAAAGAAATGTGAATAATGAATAAGCTTCGTGGATTGCATCAATGTCAATATGTTAGCTGTGATATTATACAATAGTTTTGCAAAATGTTACTAATAGGAGAAACTGGTTAAAGTGTACATAGGATCTCTCCATATTATTTCTTATATTGTATGTGAATCTATAATTATCTCCATAAAATTTCACTTAAAAAATCAAAATCTAAAGATAAGTTGAAATATAAAAAGTTATGGCATAAATGGATAATAGCCAATTATATTCATTCTTTTCTCCTTCTATATGATAAAACAATTTTTTGGCTAAACACCGGGCTTCCTGGAATAAAGTCACATTCTCCAACCTCCCTTGCAGCTAGGGGTGGCCTGTGATGAAGTTGTAACCATCGAATGTAAGTGGTAATGATGTGTTCAACTTCCAGAAAGTGTTCTTAAAGAAAGAGGCAGGCTCTTCTCCTTCCCCATCTTTCCTTCTTTCCAAATCATCAGGACAATAGGTACACCTTAGAGATTGTTGTGGAAGGATAAGGTGAAAGGACCCTAGGTCCATAAGATTTTATGGGGCTGCCATGACAGCTCTTATCTACCTATGTTGAATGAAGAAGAAATAATCTATCATATTTAAGTAGCACCAAACCTAAACTTCTTCTAGACTTTAAGAAAATAAACTCCTACCTTCTTTGGGACATTGATATTTTGGGTTTTCTTTTACTAGAGTTGAATCCAAACCTAACTAATACAAATAGAAAAGATATTCCATGGAAAAATAAACCAGTTATATTTTTAGGCCAAATAGGTTTCCAGTCCAAAAAAGAAAACTACAAGGGACAAAGAATGTTATAAACTGTAAAGAACAATAGATCAGTTAGATATAAAGATCATGGGATCACGAATATATGTGCATTTAATAATATAGCCTCATGACTATAAAGCAACAGTTGATAGTACCATACATCAAAAACTGTACTTAAGTAATCTAACATACCCCTCTCAGAAATTTACATATCAAGAAGACAAAATGAGCAAGTAGATTTGAATAATAAATTCATAACCTGAAACTAAGATATAATAAAGAAATTTATACCTAAAACATGAGAAGTGTATAACATTTTTTAGCTCACCTAGAACATTCAAAAAACTAAAAAACTTATGATGAACCCTAGTTCATGTACAAAAAGTAATGATTCAATCACTTCCAAATACTGTAAAAAAAAAATTGATAACAAAAAGACAGGTTTTTTATTAATCCCAAAGGTATAGAAACTGAAAAAACAGGCTACTTAACAACACTTGTATTAAAGAGAAAAACCATAGGGGAAATCGCAAAATCTTTAAAACTAAATGACAGTAAAAAACCACATCTCAAAATTTGTGGCACACATATATAGTAAGACTTAAAGAAAGTTAACAGCTTTATATTTATCAGAAAACAATAAAAATAGAAAAAATTAGCTAAGTATTTGACTATAAATATGGAAAAAAGTTATAAAGGAAACCCAAAGAAGAAAATAATAAAAGAGGAGAATCAAGATGGTGGAGGAGTGAATGGAAGCCACACTGACCCTCCCAGGATGAACCTGGAATTACAACTAAATTGTAGAGAAATCATGTGGAACAAACACTGAACAATAGCGAGAGAGGAGCCCTGTAACCTCGAAAACAGTAGAACTGGCTTTAGCGCAATCTAACTGGTAAGGAGTGTGGTACAGACTCGAGAAGGCAAACGGGGCACCCACGGGAGGCAGCACCAGAAGGATATTGAAACAGCCATTTGGATCCCCCTGAGAAGAGTAGGGTCTAAACCAAAAGTGGGATCTCTAGCCAATTACACCAGAGCCCAAACAGTGCACAGAAGACAGCCAGCTTCAAAACATCCGCAGGGTTGCTCTCTGCCAAAGACCGGCAGCAGGAGACACAAAGAATTGTTTAAGGGGCCAATGCATAAATTTTTATTTGTAGCCACTTAACCTGGTCTCCAGCAAAGGCAGGGGAGAGTGGGCTAGAGACACCTGAGGAGAGACTGGGGAAGGAGGCTTTGGGGTGAGAACTGAGAGAGTAGCTGGTGAGATCTCGGTGCTGACTCATGCCCCATGTGGCAACAGCCATCTTGCTCAGGCAGAGACCACTCCCCTTGAGCAACACCAGTGTCAAAGGACCCAATAACCCTGCCCCCGGGTGGGATTCCACACAATCCTGTGCTGTCTAAGCCACCTGCGAAGTGCAGAGTGGCAGCCACAAACAGTAGATCCCTGGCTACAGGGGGGTGCAGAGAGGTCTGGAGACACTTGAGGAGAGACTGGGGATGGAGGCTTTGGGGAGAGAACAGAGACAGTAGCTGGCGGGATCCCAGTGTGGACTCCTCCCCCATACGGCAGCAGTGTGAGAGGACCCAATAATCCCACCACAAGGAGGGACTCCGCCCCTCCCAGAGCTGTCTAAGGCAGCCTGCTGAGTGCAGCATGAATAGATTAACAGCTGAAGGAGACAGACGCAAACAGTAGATTACTGGAAGTCTCAAACAGATTGCCTATGGTCACACAGGGATGACAACTGACATTATCAGAGGCAGATCCAGAAAGAAAAAACAGTGGTCTCCAACCATAGAAGTTCACACCACACAGTCAGGAAATCAAGACAGATCAACTTAAGAAGCAGAAGCAAAAGAGAAGAGTCTCACAAATAATGGGAAGACAAAGAAATACCTCCGCTCAAAGGGAAAGGAGGAATCCCCACAAAGAGAACTAAATGAAAGAGAGGCCAGTAAATGATCAGATATTGAGTTGAAAACAACAGTTCTAAGGAAGCTCAATGAGCTCAGTGAGCTCAGAGAGAATTACAAAACAACTACAGGGAAACTACGAGGAACTTACTGGAAACTATATCAGCATGAAAAATGACATAGAAACTATCAATAAGAGACAAGAGGAAATGAAGAATACAATTTCTGAATTGAAGAACACAGTAGAAGGAATCAAAAGCAGGCTAGATGAAGCTGAGGACCGAATCAGCAACCTGGAGGGCAAGGTAGAAAAAAGCTCCAGGAAAGAGCAAGAAAATGAAAGAAGACTCAAAAAGAATGAAGACGCATTTAGGGAAATGCAGGGAAAATCCTGAAATGTTATAATATCCATATAATAGGGATACCAGAAGGAGAAGAGGATGAGGAAGGGATAGAGAACTTGTTTGAAAAAGTCATGATGGAAAACTTCCCTAATTGGAAGAGAGAAAAAGTCACACAAGTCCAGGAAGCACAGAGAGCCCCATTCAAGAAGAACCCAATGAGGCCCACTCCAAGACACATCATCATTAAAATGACAAATATCAAAGACAAAGAGAGAATCCTAAAGCAAGCAAGGGAGAAAGAGGTAGTAACATATAAGGGAGCCCCAATATGGCCAGCAGCTGACTTCTCAACAGAAACACTGCAAGCCAGAAGGGAATAGCAAGAATTACTCCACACAATGAAAAGCAAAGGCCTGCAACCAAGACTGCTCTACCCAGCAGGGCTCTCAATTAAAATGGAAGGCAAAATAAGGAGTTTCCCAGACACAGGCAGGCTAAGAGACTACATACACCTCCACCAAACCAGCACTGCAAAATATGCTAAAGGGACTGCTTTAAGATAAAAGTTTCTATGATTACCCAGTTCTTTTCAGAGTTGCCAATACCTGATATTACCAATATTTTTAATACTCATTAATCTGATTGTGACAATGATATGTTCTTTTAATTGTTCCTTTACTATTTGTTGAAACTAAACCTGTTTTTGCATGTTTCTTGCCTATTTTTATTATTTTTAAAAAGCTTTAAATGACTTTTTTGCATTCTTCATCCATTTATTGATTAAAGGTTTGTAGAACTTTTTTCCCTAAAAAAAACAAAAACAAAAAAAACCTATTAACCATGTTTTACATGCATTGCAAATACTTTCCTATTCTATTTCTTGTCCTTTAACTTTTTTATATGTATATTGCTATATAGTTAAATGTTTAATATAGTCATATTGTCAATATTTACTTTATAGCTCTGGGGCTGAATATTTTACTTCAGGTCATGAAAAATATTAGTTCTATTTTCTTCTAAAACTCCTTAGGTTCTCCATAATGATTTTTAACTCATCTAAATATTTCTTATATAATGTGTGAAATAGGGCTCTATATTTGTTTTATTTCAAGTAATAGTGGTCCATGCACCTTATTTGCTGAATAAGCCTTATTTTACCCATTGATTTGAAATATCAACTTAATCATATATTGTTAGCCAGATATATACATTTGTCTCTAAATTGCTCCTTGTATTTCATTGATCTACTTGATTATCTCTGTGCTGATGTCATGTTGGTTTAATTGCTGAGACTTTATAATGGTTTTAAATTTTTTTAATATTTTATAATTAACTTTGACATTTAAATAAATAAAATCAATCTGCATTTAAGAAAGAAAGAAAGAGAGAGAGACATGGAACTCCTACCTTTTGCAACAACATGGATGGAACTGGAGAATATTAAGCTAAGTGAAATAAGCCAGTTGATAAAAGACAAATACCATATAATCTCACCTATAAGTGGACTCTATTCAACAAAATGAACTAACAAACAAAATAAACCATAAGCACAGAAACATGGAGCAGATCGAAAGTGACCAGAGGAGATGGGGAAAGAGGACAATGGTGGAAAGAAGGGGAAGGGACTAGACAAAGAACATGTATGAATGACCCATGGACATGGACAACAGAGAATTGACTGTGAGAGTGGGAGGTGGGGGTGGGATGGGTGGAGGGGGGTAAAGGGGGAAAAATTGAGACAACTGTAATAGAATAAACATGAGTTATAAATTTTAAAAAATAAAAATAACAGAAAAAGCAAATTTGAGTCAAAAAAGAAAATAATAAAAGAAAACAGGTAGAAATAAGTGAAATAAATTAAAAAGCATTAAAATATCACCCTATTGCAATTCCTAATGGATCAATGACTACTAAAACCAATAAAGGCAATTCAATCACACGTTGGTATTATGTCCCTCTTGAAGGAATAGCATAACCCACTTATAAGGTAGTCATGTAAAAAAAAGTGTATTCATATCTCTCAGTATAGAGAGACAGGTAGATGGAAATAAATGCATAGATATATAGATTGAATTTAATCAACGCTCTTATTGATCTAACTGCAAACTTGCAGAGAATTCCATGAAATTCAGTCATCTCCAAATTGAATTGAAGTTCAATCAGAAAAACTCCCAACAAACAAAAGCCCTGGACCAGATGGCTTCACAGGTGAATTTTACCAAACATTCCAAGAAGAACTAACATCTCCCTAATCAAACTGTTTCAAAAAATTCAAGAGGAGGGAAGATTCCCAAGCTCATTTTACAAAGCCAGCATTATCCTAATTCCAAAACTAGATAAAGACACTATGCAAAAAGGAAATTATAGACAAGCATCCCTGATGTACATATATGCTAAAACCCTCAAAAAATAGCAAACAAAATACAACAATACATCAAAAGACCATACACCATGCTCATGTAGGATTTATTCCAGGAATGCAAGGTTGGCACAACATTGTGATACACCACGTAAACAAAATGAAGGATGAAAACCATATGATCATATCAATAGATGCAGAAAAAGCATTTAATAAAATCCAGCACCATTTATGATTTTAAAAACTACCAGAAAAGTGAGAATAGAGGAAACATAGCTAAACATAATAAAGGCCATATATGACAAAATCACTACTAACATCATACTCAAAGGACAAAAACTATAAACATTCCCCTAAAGACTGGGAACAAGACAGGGTTGTCTGCGTTCATCCCTCTTATTCAACATAGTAGTGGAAGTCCTAGCCATAGCAATCAGACAAGAAGAAGAAATAAAAGGCATCCAAATTGGAAAGGAAGAAGTAAAACTGTGTTTATTTTCAGATAACAAGATACTGTACATATTGAGAACCCAAAGAGTCTACCAAGAAACTATTAGAACTGATAAATGAATTCAGTAAAGTAGCAGAATACAAAATTAATATCCAGAAATCAGTTACGTTTTTATATACCAAAAATGAACTATTAGAAAGGGAAATTAAGAAAACAATCCCATTCACAAATGCTTCAAAAAGAATTAAAAAATTCAGGAATAAATTTAACCAAGGATGTAAGAGATCTATGCTTAGAAAATTATAAGATACTGAAGAAAGAAATTGAAGAAGATATGAATAAGTGGAAACAGAGACTGTGTTCATGGATAGGAAGAATCAACATCACTAAAATGTCCATGCTACCCAAAGCAATCTATAGATTCAACACAATTCTTTTCAAGATTCCAATTACATATTTCACAGAATTGGAACAAGTATTTCAAAAATTTATATGGAACCACAAAAGGTCCTGCATAGCAACAGTGATCCTGAGGGGAAAAAAAGCAAAGTTGAAGGAATCTCACTACCTAATATCAAATTATACTAACAGGCCATAGTCATCAAAACAACATGGTAATGGCATAAAAAGACACATAAATCAATGGAACAAAATATAGAGCCCAGGTATAAACTCACATCTTTACTATATTAAGTCTGTTAATATTGGACAGAGGAAGCAAGCACATACAATGGTCTAAAGATAGTTTATGCAATAAACGGTATTGGGAAAATTGGACAGATTCGTGCAGAAAAATTAAACTAGATTACCTTCTTACACCACACACAAGAATAAATTCAAAATGGATTATAAACTTAAATTTTAGTTGCAAAAGCATAATCCTAGAAGAAAACATAAGCAGTAAAATCTTGGACATTGTTTGTAGCAATATTTTATCTGATCTGTCTCCTTCGGCAAGGGAAACAAAAGAAAAAATTAACAAATGGAACTAGGTCAAATTAAAAAGCTTTTGCACAGCAAAGGAAACCATCAAAAAAATAAAAAAACAACCCACAAAATGGGAGAACATATTTATCAATACACCTGATAGTGGGTTAATATCCAAAAGCTATAAAGAACTTAAAAAATTCAGCACCAAAAAACAAACAATCCAATTAATAAATGGGCAAAGGACCTAAATAGACACTTCTCCAAGGAGGACGCACAAGTGATCAAGGAGACATAAAAAGATACTTAGTGTCACTAATCATCTGTGAAATGCAAATTAAAACCACAATGAGATACTCACACCGGCAGAATGGCTACCATCAGTAAATCAGCAAACAACAAGTGCTGGGAAGCATGTGGAGAAAGGTCAATCTTTTTGCACTGTTGGTGGGAATGCAGATAGGTGCAGCCACTGTAGAAAGCAGTATGGAGATACCTTAAAAAAATAAAAATGGAACTGCCTTTTGACCCAGTGATCCCACTTCTAGAAATATATCTGAAGAAACTCAAAACACTAATTCAAAAGAATGTAAGCATCCTTATGTTCGTTGCAGTGTTATTTATAATTGCCAAGTTATGAAAGCAGCCCAAGTGTCATCCATCAGTAGATGAGTGGATAAAATAACTATGGGACATTCACATGATGGAATACTACTCAGTCATAAAAAAAGAAGAATTTACTCTGAGACAGCATACATGGACCTAGAGAAACATTATGCTGAGTGAAATAAGTCAGGAACAGCTGAAGGAGACAGCCACAGACAGTAGATTCCTAGAAGTCTAGAACAGACTGTCTATGGTCACACAGGGATGACAACTAACATTATCATAGGCAGATCCAGAAAGAAAAAACAGTGGTCTCCAACCATAGAAGTTCACACCACACAGTCAGGAAATCAAGACAGATCAACTTAAGAAGCAGAAGCAAAAGAGAAGAGTCTCACAAATAACGGGAAGACAAAGAAATACCCCCTGCTCAAAGGGAAAGGAGGAATCCCCACAAAGAGAACTAAATGAAAGAGAGGCAAGTAAATGATCAGATATTGAGTTGAAAACAAGGTTCTTTTTTTTTAATTTATTTTTTCAAATACATTTGTCTCTGCCTATCCCCCACCACTTTCCCTTGCTGAAAACAACAGTTCTAAGGAAGCTCAATGAGCTCAGTGAGCTCAGAGAGAATTACAAAAAACTACAGGGAAACTACGAGGAACTTACTGGAAACTATATCAGCATGAAAAATGACATAGAAACTATCAATAAGAGACAAGAGGAAATGAAGAATATAGTTTCTGAATTGAAGAACACAGTAGAAGGAATCAAAAGCAGACTAGATGAAGCAGAGGATCAAATCAGCGAGCTGGGGGACAAGGTAGAAAAAAGCTCCTGGAAAGAGCAAGAAAAGAAAAAAAGACTCAAAAAGAATGAAGACGCATTTAGGGAAATGCAGGAAAAACCTGAAATGTTATAATATCCATATAATAAGGACACCAGAAGGAGAAGAAGAGGAGCAAGGCATAGAGAACCTGTTTGAAAAAGTAATGATGAAAAACTTCCCTAATTGGAAGAGAGAAAAGGTCACACAAGTCCAGAGGGCCCCATTCAAGAAGAACCCAATGAGGCCCACTCCAAGGCACATCATCATTAAAATGGCAAATATCAAAGACAAAGTGAGAATCCTAAAGCAAGCAAGGGAGAAAGAGGTAGTAACATGCAAGGGAGCCCCGATATGGCTAGCAGCTGACTTCTCAACATAAACACAAGCCAGAGAGAATGGCAAGAAACATTCCAAGTCATGAAAAGCAGAGGCCTGCCACCAAGACTGCTGTACCCAGCAAGGCTCTCCATTAAAATGGAAGGCAAAATAAGAAGCTTCTCAGACAAAAGAAGGCTAAAAGACTACATACAATTCCACCAAACCAGCACTGCAAGATATGCTAAAGGGACTGCTGTAAGAAAAAGAGTCTATGAATACCAGTTCCTTTCACAGTCACCAATACTTGATAATATTACCAATATTTTTAATACTTATTAATCTGATTGTGACAATGATGTGTTCTTTTAATTGTTATTTATTATTACAATGAACAATTAAGCCACTGTTAGCTTTAATTGTTACTTTATTATTTGTTGAAACTAAACCTGTTTTGTATATTTCTTGCCTATTTCTATTATTTTTAAAAAGTTTTAAGTGACTTTTTGGTATTCTTTATCCATTTTTTTTATTAAATGTTTGTAGAATTTTTTCCCTAAAAAAAGAACAATTATTAACCCTTCTATAGTTGTGTTGCAAAAAACTTCCTATTCTATTACTTGCCCTTTAACTTTTTTTACATGAATATTACTGTACAGCCTCAAATGTTTAATATAGCCATATTGTCAATGTTTTACTTTATAGCTTCTGGGTTTGAATATGTTACTTCAGGGTAAGAAAAATATTATTTTGTGTTTTCTCCTATAACTCCTTACATTTTACATATTGATATTTAACTCACTTGAATATTTTTTGTATAATGTGTGAAATAGGGCTCTATATTTGTTTTATTTCAAGTACTAGTGGTCCATGCACCTTATTTGTTGAATAAGCCTTATTTTCCCCATTGATCTGAAATATCAACTTAATAATATATTACATTGTTAGAGAGATATATACATTTGTTTCTAGAATGCTCATTATATTTCATTGATCTACTTGATTATTTCTGTGCTAGTGTCATGATTGCTGAGACTTTATAATGGTTTTTTTTTAATTACTAGTTTAATTTTTAATCAATATGTTTCTCTAATTGTGTTCAGCTCAAACTTTTTTCAACTATTTCTTTTCTTTTTTTTTCTTTTTTTTAATTATGTTCAAATACATTGTCTCCATTTTTCCGCCACCACTTTCCCATGGCCCCCTTTCTTTCCCCAATCCTTTCCCACTTTGGCTTTGTCAATGGGTCCTTTATACATGTTCCCCATCTTGTCCCTTCCCTTCCCTTTCCCTGCCACCCCCCTCCTCTTTCCCTCTTGATTCTATTGGTTTCTTTTTTCTTTCAATGTTGCTGGTTATATTTTCCTTGCTTGTTTGTTTTGTTGATTAGGTTCTACTTATAGGTGAGATTATACGGTATTTGTCTTTCGCCCCCTGGCTTATTTCGCTTAGCATAATGCTCTCCAGTTCCATCCATGCTGTCGCGAAGTTTAGTAGTTCTTTTTTTCTTTCTGCTGTGTAGTATTCCATTGTGTATATGTACCATCATTTTTTTGATCCAATCATCTACTGATGGGCATTTAGGTTGCTTCCAACACTTGGCTATTGTAAATTGTGCTGCTATGAACATTGGGGTGCATAGGTTCTTTTGTATTGGCGTTTTGGTGTTCTTAGGGTATAGTCCCAGCAGGGGAATCACTGGATCAAAAGGCAGTTCCATTTTCAGCTTTTTGAGGAAATTCCACACTGCTTTCCACAGTGGCTGCACCAGTCTGCATTCCCACCAACAGTGTACGAGGGTACCCTTTTCTTCACAGCCTCGCCAGCACCTGTTGTTTGTTGATCTGTTTATGATGGCCATTCTGACCGGTGTGAGGTGGTACCTCATGGTGGTTTTGATCTGCATTTCTCTGATGGCTAGTGATGCTGAGCATCCTTTCAAATGCCTCTGGGCCCTCTGTATCTCCTCCTTGGAAAAGCATCTGCCCAGGTCCTTTGCCCATTTTTTGATTGGATCGTTTGTCTTCTTGGAATGGAGTCAAGTGAGTTCTTTATATATCTTGGAGATCAAACCTCTATCTGATGTATCATTAGTGAATATATTTTCCCATATGGTTGGCTCCCTTTTCATTTTGCTGATGTTTCTTTCGCCATGCAGAAGCTTCTTATTTTGATGGGGTCCCACTTGCTTATTCTTTCCTTTATGTCCCTTGCTTTAGGAGACATATCAGTGAAAAAATTGCTGCATGAGATATCTGAGAGTTTCCTGCCAATGTTCTCCTCTAGGACTTTTATGGTGTTGCAACTTCTATTTAAGTCTTTTATCCATCTTGAGTTTATTTTTGTGTATGGTGTCAGCTCATGATCAAATTTCAATTTTGTGAATGTAGCCGTCCAGCTCTTCCAACACCATTTGTTGAAGAGGCAATTATTACTCAGTTTTATGCTTCTGCCCCCTTTGTCAAATAGTAGTTGCCCATATAGACCTGGGCTTATTTCTGGGCTTTCTATTCTGCTCCACTGGTCTATGGGTCTGTTCTTGTGCCAGTACCAGATTGTTTTGAGTATAGTGGCTTTGTAGTATAGTTTGAGGTCCAGTATTGTGATCCCTCCTACTTTGTTTTTCTTTCTCAAATTGCTGCAGCTATTTGGGGTCATTTATGGTTCCATATAAATTTTTGAAATGTCTGTTCTATTTCTGTGAAATACATCATTGGTATCTTAATAGGGATTGCGTTGAATCTATAAATTGCTTTGGGTAGTATGGACATTTTGAGGATATTAATTCTTCCAACCCATGAGCACGGTATATGCTTCCATTTATTTGTGTCTTCCTTAATTTCTTTTTTCAATGTTGTATAGTTTTCTGCGTACAGGTCTTTTACGTCTTTGGTTAAATTTATTCCTAGGTACTTTATTTTTCTTCTTGCTATATTGAATGGTATTTTTTTTTCTGATTTCTTCTTCTTCTATTGCATTTATGGTGTACAAAAATGCCTTTGATTTCTGAATGTTGACTTTGTATCCTGCTGTTTTGCCAAATTCACTTATAAGGTTGAGGAGTTTTTTGGTAGAGTCTACAGGGTTCTCTATGTACACTGTCATGTCATCTGCAAACAATGATAGCTTTACTTCCTCCTTTCTTATTTGGGTGCCTTTTATCTCTTTCTCTTGTCTGACCGCTGTGGCTAGGACTTCCAATATGATGTTGAAAAGAAGCGGTGAGAGCGGACATCCTTGTGTTCCCGATCTTAGTGGGAAAGCGTTCAGTTTTTGCCTGTTGAGTATGATATTGGCTGTAGGTTTTTCATATATGGCCTTTACTACGTTGAGGAATGCCCCATTTATTCCCATTTTGCTGAGTATTTTGATCATAAATGGGTGCTGTACCTTATCGAATGCTTTTTCTGCATCTATCGAGATGATCATGTGGTTTTTGTCTTTTATTTTATTTATGTAATGTATCACGTTTACTGATTTGCGTATATTGAACCATCCCTGCATCCCTGGGATGAATCCCACTTGATCGTGGTGGATAATCTTTTTAATGTATTGCTGGAGGCGGTTTGCCAATATTTTGTTGAGGATTTTAGCATCTATGTTCACCAGTGAAATTGGCCTGTAGTTTTCTTTCTTTGTAGGGTCTTTATCTGGTTTTGGGATCAGGGTGATGCTGGCCTCATAGAAAGAGTCTGGGAGTCTTCCCTCCTCTTGGATTTTTTGGAATAGTCTGAGAAGGACAGGGGTTAGCTCTTCCTTAAATGTTTTGTAAAATTCTCCTGTGAAACCGTCCGCCCTGGGCTTTTGTGTGCTGGGAGTTTCTTGATTACTGCTTCCATTTCCCCAGCTGTTATTGGTCTGTTCAAGCTTTCTGTTTCTTCCTCCTTCAATGTTGGAAGATTATACTTTTCTAAAAATTTGTCCATTTCATCAAGGTTTTCAAATTTCTTGGCATATAATTGTTCATAGTAGTTTCTGACGATCATTTGTATTTCTGTGGTATCAGTTGTTATTTCTCCTGTTTCATTTCTGATATTATTAATTTGGGTCCTCTCCCTTTTAAAAATAAAATTTTTTAAAAAAAGAAAAAGATGCCTGCATAAAATTGATTTTAAAAATAAATAAAGGGTAGGGCAGTTGATTACAGCATTATAACAATAGGTCAAGGTTGAGGGTTCAATCCCTGGTCAGGGCACATGCAGGAATCAGCCAATGAATGCATAAAGAAGCAAAACAACAAATCTCTCTCTCTCTCTCTCCTTTTTTCTTATTCTTCCTCTGTCACTCCAGGAAAAAAAGAAAGAAGGAAAGAAGCCAGTCAGAGAAAGACAAATACTATATGATTTCGCTCCCATGTGGAATCTAATGAACAAAATAAACAAACAAGCAAAATAGAAACAAATTCATAGAGAGCTATTGGTGGAGGTGGTTAGCAGAGAGAGGGATTGAGCAAAAGGGTAAAAGAACTCATGGACATGGACAATATTGTGGTGATGGGGGAGCCAGGGCGGATATAAAAGAGATAAATGATAATTGAAAAAAATACAATTTAAAAAGAATCTAAAAGAAGTTCAATCAGAATTCTAGCAGACTTTTTTAGAAAGATGACAAATTGATTCCAAAATTAATATATACAAAATGAAAGTTCAGAGTCACAAAGAGCTAAGTAATTTTTTTTAAAACAAAGAATTGTAATTTGCAATATCACATATTAGGACATACAACAGAGCTATATAATTTTATCAAGTTTGGTTCTAACAAAAAAAAAAAAAAAACAGAGAAACAAATCCAGTTGAACAGAGGAGAGAATACATGTGTGTATAGGAACTAGATATATCATAAAGATGGCAGTACAAATTAGTAAAAAAATGATAATTTATTTAGTTGATGGTTTACCAAAAAATTACCACATACAAAGATGAATTCCAGGTAAATTAAAGACCTAAAGTTTAATGGTGAAATAATAAGCCTAATATAATAAAATGAATTAAACTTCCATTGTGACCTTGAGCAGTGATGAACTTTATAAAACAAAACCCAAATACCAAAAACCATAAGGCAAATAAATTGATTAATCTGACTATATCAAAATTAAAGATTTTTATTTATTGTATTAGTTTCCTAGGGTTTCTATAACAAAGTATCACAACCTGGGTGGCCTAAAACAACAGAAATTTATTGTCTCATAATTCTAGAGAATGTAAGTCTGAAGTCAAGGCATCATCAGGGCCATGCTCCCTCAGAAGCCTATAGGGGATAATCCTTCCTTGCTTCTTTAGCTTCAGGTGTTGGCCAACAATCCTTGACATCCCTTGGCTTGTAGATATATCACTCCAGTCTCTGTCTCTATCATAATATGGCTGTCTTCTCTCTGTGAGTCTGTGCCTTCATATGGTATTTTCCTCTTCTAATAACGATACCAGTTATATTGGATTAGGGTTTACCCTAAAGATTTCATTTTAGCTCAATTACATCTAGAAAGACCCTATTTCCAAATAAGGTCACATTCATAGGTGCCAGGGGTTAGAACTTCAACAGAGCTTTTGGGAAACCCTACAGTTTTCCCTCTGCCACTCCTCCCAAAAATTTACATCCTTCCTGCATGCAAAATACATTCACCTCATCCCAACATTCACAATGTCTGAAATTATTCCAGCAAAAATTCTAAGCCTAAAATCTTACATAAATATTATCAATACAAAAAATCCCAAATTTCATCACCTAAGTCAGTTATGGGTTATACTCTGGATATAATCCATTCTGGAGCAAAATTTCCTCCCATCTGTTTACCTGTGAAACTAGAAAACAAGTTATCTGCTTCCAAAATACAATGATGGTGCCCTGGCTGCTGTGGCTCAGTGGATTGAGTGCTGGCCTGTGAACAAAAATACAATGATGGGACAGCCATAGAATAGGCATTCCCATTCTAAAAGGGGAAATTTTAAAGGAATAAAAGAGTCACCATTCCCAGGCAAGTCCAAAATGTAGAAAGGCAAATCCTATGGATTTCAAGGCCTGAGAATAATCAGTCTTCTGTGGTCTGATGCTCTACCCTCTGGGCCTACAGTGGATATCCTCTGCTTCTCTGTCCTCTGCCTCTGTATCTGTGGGACTGCCCTCGAAGCCACTCATTGTTTTCTTTAAGGGTAGCACATGTTTACAGTTGAGTAGCTCTATCAACTAGTGTCCTGCCTGCATAATCTTAAAAGTCTGACAGCCTTCCTTCATTATATCCAATCACCATCCTTTTCAGTGCAAGCTGGCAATGTTTCTTCTAGTATAACATTCTCACTAACTCTGTGGGTTGCCAGTGTATGTCAAGGGGATCTAAGTCACTAGACTTGAAGGTTTTCCAGATGCTTCCTGGATAATCCCATCTCTATGCCTGGCTTCTGCTGAGATGGTCAATTTTTTCCATTAGTCACATACCTACTCTCTTCAGTAAAATGTTGTCTAGCCATACACTGGGTGCTCTCTCCGGAGCGTATTTTCTCAACAGTGAATTCCTAATTTAAGCAATCCGTAGAAGGCCAGAACTTCCCCAATGATCAAGTGCTGGCTCCCTTATGTTTAACAATTCCCTCCTCAGTTTATCTCTTTCATCTTGGGCCTTACTTTGAGCAGTAAAGAGAATCCAGGCCACACCTTCCACACACTCCTTAGAAATCTCAACGAAATATAGTATACAAGTCATACAAGTCATGTTCTGCGTTTAACCCAACATTAAAACATCAGTCAGCCAAGTTCTCTGTTATTTTATAACAAGAATTGCCTTTGCTCCAGTTACCAATTTCATGTTCCTCATTTCGTTCTAAGACCTCACCAGAAGTACGCTTAACATATTTCTAACAGCGCTCTGTTCATGATGCTCATTGTATTCTCTAAAATGATAGAAGCTTTCTCAGCTGTGTTCCTCACTTCCATCTGAGCCCTCACTAGCATTGTCTTTAACATTAATATTTCTGTCAACAATCTCTTCAGTGCAATAGAGGCTTTTTCTACAATAAACCTCAAAATTCTTCCAGCTTCTGCACATTACCCAATTCCAAAGCCACATCTACATTTTTGGCATTTGTTACAGTAGCATCTCTCTAGCCAGTACCAAAATCTGTATTAGTTTCCTAGGGTTGTCATAACATAGTTCCACAAACTGGGTGGCTTAAAACAACAGTTTATCCTCTCACAGTTTTGAAGGCTAATGGTTTGAAGTCAAGGTGTCAGTAGGGCTGTGCTCTCTCTGAAGCCTCTAGGAAAGACTAGTTCCCTGCCTCATCCAGCTTTGGAGGACACCAGGCAGTCCTTGGTTTCTGGCAGCATAACTCCAATCTCTGCTTGTCTTCACATGGCTTTCCTTTTGTGTCTCTCTGTGTCCCAAGACACCTGTCATTGCATTAATAGCCCATCCTATATCCAAGAAGAGTCCATCCGGAGATCCTTAACTAAGTGCATCTGCAAGTTCTCTTTCCAAATAAGGTCACATTCTAAGGTTTCAGGTGGAAAGAACTCTTGGAAGACACTATCCAACCTACTGCATACAGATGCTATGGACAAAATTAACAAAAAAGTTAAAGCTAATAGAAAACATTTCAAAGTCTAAAATCATTAAAGAATACTATCTATAACATGTGAAAAAACTATCAAAATGGCAGAAAATTCTATAGAAAAATAGGCAATGGATATGAATGGGCAATCCATAGAAGCAGAAACCCAAATGTATAAAACTTGTATGAGGGGGGAACCCAAAAAAAACGGAATTATCTTCTGGAGAGCAGGCTCCTTGTAGTATAAATTTCCCCTGCTAGGTGAGGGTTCTAGGAATCCATCTGCACCAGTGTACCAGCTGGCATTGTTGTGAGAAGCTGCATTCAGCTTCAGTGAATATTTTTGAAAACTCTTTCAACCCATTTGTCCATTTCATGATGGGTGATTTACAAGTGCACCTGCTCACACCACATTGAGTATTCAGCAGTTTTTGGCCCAAAACCCCCAAGCTCCACCTTCCCTATTCTCCTCCCCCCCCCCCCCCCGTGACTTTTTTTGTTTCCCTTGATGAAGAAAAAGCTCTTGAAGGGAAACATTTTGCCAGTGTGGAAGAGGTGAAACAAAAAATGGCAGATGCACAAAAAGGCATCAAAACTGACAAGTTTAAAAACTGTTTTTGATAGTGGGGGGAAAAAAGTCTTGGTAGGCGTATTGCATGAAATAGAGAGTATTTTGAAGGTGACTGAAGTTTAAACATGTAAGAATAAATGTACAATTTTTCATAAATGAATTTCAGCTTTTTGGGTCTCCCCTCATATAAAGAACTATTCAGCCTCTTCAATAACATGAGAAATCCAAATTAAAACAAGGAAATTCTACTTTACGCCCATGATATTGGCATGAAAAATTAAGTGGAAGTGTTGGCAAGAATATGGAGGACTGGGAACCCTACATAATCTACACTGACTTCCCATCTTATTCAGAGTAAAGTCATTACTCTGGCTCTGCATTTCCTGCTCCAGCTACTGCTCCAACCTCACCTCCAACCACCCTCTGCCTCCTACTCTTCCCCAGCCCACCAGCCTCCATACTGTTCCTCTTACAGGCGAAGCATGCTTTGACCACACAGCTTTGGCACTTGTTTCTTTTGCCTGAAATACCCATACCCCATTCACCAGAATGTCTTTGTCCCTCATTTTCTAGGAACAAAGGTCTCTGCTCCAGAGTCACCTTTTGAGAGAGACTTTCTTATCCACTCTGGTAACCTATTCTGACACATTTAATATTTTTTGGTTGTCTGTTTATTTTATATATTTTTTGTTTTCTACCTCCCTCTACTAAAATGTATCCTCTGTTTTGCTCACACTGCACTCTGAGCCTAGAACAGTGCCTGCCTGGTATATTACAGGTATCAATGAATGTGCTGAATGAACAATGAGCTACTATTATTTATTGAATGATTACTGTGTGCTGAGTGTTTTCACTGTATTATCTCATCTGATTCTTACATATTGAATTAGTTGTTATTACTTCCATTTTACTGATCTGGAAACTGAGACTCACAGGGTTAGGCAATCTAAGGGACATCACACAGCTAGCAAATGATGGAGCGAGGCTTGAGCCTTGGCTTTCAAGCACTCAGTGTACGTCTTTCAATCACCCGCAAGGCTCATAATTCTCATAGGGCAGCCATAAATGTGCATGGCTCAGATCTCCTACTGGAAGGAACACAGCTGTCATTCCTCTGGATCCCAAATCACATTGCTGCTGAGACCAGCTTCCCCCAGCTTCTCTCAGCATATGACCGAGCACAGCTGGTATTGTGCAGGCCTCCCCTAACAGCAACTTTGGCTAGGGACTCCATCAGCCTGGCCATCACCTTCTTAGACCTGTCCTCCTTCCTCTGCCTCGCCTTTCACACAGGGTCAGATCTATACTGAGGTCTGAAGCTTGTCTTTGCCTACTCCTGCTTCCTCCCCTCTGTTGTCCATAGGGTTTCCCACAATAATTCTCTTGCACCTGTAGTCCCATCTTGGCTTCTGCTTCTTGGAGGTCTTGATCTAACATACTCATGATGACAGCCAGCACTACTACAAGCTGGGCATGCACACACCCCATGACTCAACAATTCCATTCCTATATGCATACTCAATAGAAATGCATACTTATTGTCATCAAAAGACATGCCAATAGCATTCATAGAGGCACTACTCGTAATAGTTCAAATATGGGAGCTGCCCAAATGGCTATTAACAGTCAAATGAGTAAATATATCATGGTATACTCACACAATAGAATATTATACAGCTAAGAGGATAAATAATTTACAATTACTCACAACATGAATCCCACAAACATAATATTAAGTGAAAGAAACCATTGGGGTGGTGAACACACAATATAATACACAGATGATATATTAAATAATTATACACCTGAAACATATATAATTATAGTAACCAGCCCTTGCTGGTGTGGCTCAGTAGATTGAGCACTGGCATGCGAACCAAAGGGTTACTGGTTTGATTCCCAGTCAGGGCACAACATGCCTGGGTTGCAGGCCAGGTCCCCAGTAGGGGGAATGTGAGAGGCAACATTAATGTTTGTCTCCCTCTCTTTCTCCCTCCCTTCCCCTCTCTCTAAAATTAAATAAAATCTTTTCTAAAAATCAGCATATATTAACTGATGTCACCCCAATAAATTTAATAAAATTAAAAAGTGAAAGTAACCATATGCAAAGGAGTACAGACTATGAGATTCCATTTACATAAAGTACAAAACCAAGCAAAACTAACTTATAGCATTAGAAGTCAGGGCAATGGCCACCCTTGTGGGGAAGGGTAGAGACCAGAAGGGATTTACAGGATGTGGGTGATGTTTTGTTTCTTGATCTGGATAAAGTTATAATGTGGCTTGGTTTAATTTTTGAAAACTGGCTACTTACAATATGTACATTTCTCTATGCACCATAACGAGCTGCAGCATGGTCACTTGTGGCAGTCACTGCACTCTCAGGGCCACTGAGACAGAACCCTCGGCGGGCTGCTCAGTGCTTGGGCTCTGCCTGGGTTCATCTCCATTTTCAGAACCCAGTTCCAAAGTACTGTCCTGAACTCCCTCCAGGGAGCAGGCTTATGCCCTGGCTAAGGGGAAAGGAACCCAGATCATTATGCCATTTCTTTGAGCTGCGGATGGTTAAACAGGGTCATATCTCACCTGCCAATGGGCCTGGTCCTCTCAGCTCCTCTGAGTACCAGCTGGCGGCACCTGGAATTTGCAGCTCAGCCAAGAGGACAAAGCCCAGCTTGTGAGCCCACACAAATGCCAACTCAGGACCTCTCAGAGTCTCCCAAGACTTGCCCATAGGGCTTTCTGAATCCAAGGTGCATACACACACAGACCCAATAGTGCATGATTCATTGGTTGGGGAAATTTCCTTAGTCCTAATTTTTTTTCCTCTTTCCCAGTTTTTTTCCACCCAAAATACTATTGGCTGGGCCCCGGCACATCCAGGAGTCTCTAGTCAGTGAGGATCCAACTCAACTTTAACCCTCCTCTCTTCTGGGTGGGTACCTACAGCTACCCAGAAAGTAGGTGTGTATAAGTGGAATACAACAAGATTTGTGCTGTGCCTGTAAAACACAGAATGGAAATAGTTTATTCTTCATAGTAATTCACTTCTCAGGGGAGGTGCCTGAGGTGGGTCTTTTTTGTTTTGTTTTGTTTTTGTTTTTCTGTTGTTGTTCAAGTACAGTTGCCTCCATTTTCCTGCCATCATTTTTCCCCGCCACCCATCCTCAACCCTACCCTCCTTTGGCTTTGTCCATGGGTCCTTTATACATGTTCCTTAACGACCCTTCCCCTTCTTTCCCCCTTCCTCCTCCCCTCTGGCTACTGTCAGTTTTTTCTTTATTTCAGTGTCTCTGGTTATATTTTGCTTGTTTGTTTGTTTTATTGATTAGATTCCACTTATAGGTGAGATCATATGATATTTATCTTTCATCCCTGGCTTATTTAATGCTCTCCAGTTCTAGCCATGCTGTTGCGAAGGGTAGGAGCTCCTTCTTTCTTTCTGCTGTGTAGCATTCCATTGTGTAAATGTGCCATAGTATTTTGATCCACTTATTTACTGCTGGGCACTTAGGTTTCTTTCTGGCACTGGGCTAAAGGATAGGTAACAGCTGTTGAAGCAGAGCAGAAAAAGAAGGGAAAGCCTGTGCAGGGGAATGTAAGCACAATAAACTGATATGTTATTGAGCACCTACTGGAGCTCAAGTCCCAGGACCAGGCCTGTGTGCCCTCCAGACTGTGACCTCATTTCACACACTCAGGAGCAGCGTGGGGGCAGCAATCTTTGTTCCGCCTTCACTAACCAAGTGGCTTTTCCAGTTTGCTACAGAAGCTCCCTAAGGACTACTGTTAAGCCCTCAAAGGGACATTCCTAAAACCCCCTGTCAAGGGTGGACCATTTGGAGGAATTCATGGTGGGTGAAACAGTAGGAAGTAAGACATCTGGAGATTGGAGGTCCTAGAAGAAGGGAATGAGCTGGGCACTGCTATATTTGTCTCTGGTGGCAATGTCCAGTAAGTGGTCCTGTCCTGCCCTTTCTACTTCCTGCTGAGCTTCTCACCCCCACCCACTCTGTCCTCTGCTCATTTGTTAAGCCCAGGGGAGGGATGTGTGATGAAGTAAACATTTGGGTGAAAGGGCAAGCTCTTCCTGAATCCATGGGAATGGGCACACACCATCCAGTGGGGGTGGGGGTTCATCCCTTTTTCAATGAGCTAAGCCAATAACCTGATTTTCAGGAGGAAATTTCCATAATGTCATTTGGGAGAAGAAGAACCTGGATACTCGGTGGAGGTGATGTGTGAGCACAGGGGGTGAGAGGGACAGATAGGATGGATGACAAAGTGGAAGAGGCAGAAAGTGCCTTCCTTCTCACTGTCCAAGAATTCTATCCACCAACTCCCCACCCCCAAAACTCACCTGCAGGCACCCTTCAAAGCCCTTCTCCTCCATGGAGCCTTCCCTGAGCACCCCAGACAGAAATGTCCAAGGTACAACCAACAGTGAGGACCACTACCTCTAGACCATTGTTTTAGGAAGCAGGACCATCCAGTGCAATTAACAAGGGTTCTGGAGGCTAAATCTGGGCTTTTTCCCCCTAGTTCTGCCTCAACTAAATGGGTGACCTTGGGAAAAGTACTCATCCTTAAGAAGCACAATTTTCTTGCTTGCCAATTGAGAAGCAATCCTAGTACCTACGTCCAATATTGAGAGCATTAGATAACATATTTGTGAAGCCTCGGAACTGAGTAGATCCTTGATAAATGTATTTCTCTTGTAATATGCTTCATTTTCAAGTGCACACGTCATCTCCACCTTTAAATTGCAAGCTCCAGGATGGAATTTTCATTACACACACACACACACACACAGAGTGCTACTACAATGCTGAGCACATGGAGAGCTCAAATGAATGCCTTTTGGAAATAATACCCTATAAAGCAAGAAAGAAGAAAAGACACAAGGAAGAAGATCCCTGAAAGAGCGCTTTGTCCCTGCACCTCTAAACTGGGCAGGAGGTTGGGTCACATCCTTCTCATCTAGTTCTAAAACACCTGTGTTCATTATTTTAACAGTTATTTGTGATCAAACAATTTGGTGTTAATGTGGATCTAATGTATAAATCTATATGGGCCTTAAAGTCATTTGGCATTAATTAAACTAGGCCATTAGAAGGCTGGCATTCCAATGGGTTTATTGCGCTTAGCAATTAATGGCAGGAACCACTTAGCCGCTCTGCTTTCCCTCTGCTCTTGCCTTGTCCCTTTTACCTCTGGAAGGCAGGGCTAGAGAAGGTCTGCAGTTGCCATGAGATACACAGCAGTGCACAGGAGAACCCTGGCTGGGGTGCAGAAAGATGATTGACAGGAGGTCTGCCCTTGCCCTTGAGGAGCTTACTTCTACTTTCATAAAGTAGAAGTAAGAGCTGCATTGAAAAAAGACTGGCCTGGGAGTCGAGATAACAGGATTTTAGTCTTACTCTTCTGCTGTTGACAATCTGTGCAAACTCATGCAAGACACTCACCCTCTCTGTTCTTCACCAGTTTATTAAGAACTCTGGACAAGCCATGCTCTGTTCCTGTAATGCATCTCCTGTAGTTTACCCTTCATGGCTTCATTGCTTCTTTCAGGTCTCAACACACTTGTCAGCTCCTCCAAGAGGTCTCCTGACCACAACTCCAACTCCCCCATACCAATCACTCTGGAGCATATGTTCTCTGCTTTATTTTCTTCATTGAACATATCACTATCTAAATTATCTCTACATTTGTAGTCATTTGTCTGCTTGTATATTCTCTCTTTCTCCTCCCCCTACATGCTCCATAAGACCATGGACTTCATCTGTCTTATTCATCACCTTAACACCAACCCCCAGAACAGTACCTGTTCTGTATATGGCACATGTACCTGACACATGAGAAGGACTCAAAAAATAATTTTTCTGCTCAATATATCATTAGGTGACAGCTAAAACTGCTCCAAGATAAGCACTTAGCCCTTGACGTCTGTGACCAAAAAGCAAAGGAAGTCCTGGGTGCCGATTAAGCTGGGCCCACCAAGAAGACTGATAGGAGGAGGGTAACTGAGATGAGTCCTAAGGGACAGAGCAAAGCCAATCTAAAGAAGAGGGAAAGATGGGTGTTGCGCTGAGCAGAAGTCAGACAGGGGCCACAAGGGTGGAATGTCTCAACAGCTACTGCCCCTTTGGGCTTCTGGCCAAGACCATTTGGTAAAACTATATAAATAATCACAATGCATGAATTCCTTGTGCACTGCAATGGTTTACCTTCCAGGACATTAATACACATATCACTTCACTTTATTGTCCTGCCATCTCCTTCATACAGGGGAGGGGAAAATATCTTCTGCTGTTTAGACTATAACAATAATTCTTCATCTGTACAGTACATGCTGGTTTACAGAACACACTTTCCTATACTAGTGTTTATGCCCATTTTGCAGAGGAGGAGACTCAGAAAGGTGAAGTGACTTGCCTAAGTTTCCTCATGGAATAGATAACCGGGAAAACTCAAATCCAAAACTAGAAATATTTCTACAGTTCAGTGGTCTGTTTTCCAGATGAAGAAACTAGATTATGACAGTCATGTACACACACATTCAGACAGGCCAAGCCATTTGTACGGTCAGGGTGAGGCGTGATAAGAACAGGGAGAAGGGGGCATGTCCCGGACGTGAGCATGGAGACGGAGAGTACCCTGAAGCCAATCGCTCATTATTCTAGCTCAGGAGAGAGGGTCAAAGATTCATAGTACTGCAGAATCCAAGAATTTTAGGCTGGAAAGGATGTTGGAGATGTCTACTATCTGTTTATAGTAGTATTATATACTATAGTTATTTTTATAGAAAGCTTTTAAAGATTATATTCAGGTCTCAGTTTTGTGTTCTCAGGTCCTGGATTTATCATGGTAATTTCTGGAGTAAAAAGCATGACACCATGCCCGAAGCAGACTCAGTGAACATCTGATTTAGGGTGGGGCCCTGAATGTAGAGGAGTAGAGTGGATCAGGTGTGACATCAGCACTCAGCCTCAGTCTGGGGCACCCAAAAGTGAATGCCAGGGATTGTGGCAGGTTGGAGAATATGAACTCTGTCTGAGGGAGGAAATACTGCAGTCAATGGTTGCCACGTGGACATGCAGGCCCATGGTTGGAAAAGCCAGGGCTGTGAGTCTCTATTGGGAAGTCTAAAATCTTCAATGCTGACATTTAAATTTAAAGCATTGTTTGGGCATAGACACACACACACACACACACACACACACGTGTGTGTGTGTGTGTGTGTAAAACAGCAAGTTCCTGTTCATTGTCTCTCCATGTGACGCAGCTAAGTTAATAAATTTACCTTGTTGAAACCCTTCCTTGGGCAGACAGGCAACTCAAAGAGTTAAACAATGAGGCACATAGCTCAGATCCCAAGCCTCCAGATTTCCGATCCAGTTTTTAAACTGTTGATGCCAGGATCAGGTCAGGGAGGAAATCTCGTACATGGGGACCCTGTAGGCATGAGGACACATCACTCCATGGTTTGCTGTCCTGAGTGCATACATTCCATCCAGCCCACAGCGGAGAAGTCAGGTCCACCCTCCCACCAGAGATGGATGGTGTCACCCACAGGAGAGGTGCAAGCAGCACCTCCTGACCTTGGAAGGGCTTCCCCCGCCTCCCTAATGTCCCATCCTCAGGCCACTTAGAATGCAGCACCATGGCACAAGCCAGCTGTCACTTAGGCACTTACAGGCAGAACCGCAGAAAAACCAAACCACTGTTATTAGACTTAATAACCAGTTTCCACATCATCAACTCATTGGAGTCTGACAGGCACTGTTAGGGTGTCAGCTCCCTCAGCCTAACAAGTCAGCAGTAGGGGGACACTAGGCGGGTCTGGGAGCAAGCTTCCAGGCGTTATTCTGTTCCCTCTTGCCCTGGGTGGAGGACACACTCCCAAGGGCAACCTAAGGCTCAGTTCTGCCCTCCACTCCCTCAATCTGCCCCCATGTTCCCAGGCACTTGGTAGCAGGGTCTGGAGCAGGGCCAGAAGCCCAGAAAAGGGGACTCTGGGCTGTGATGGATGTCAGAATGGGAGAAAACAGCCCAGCTTGGCAGAGTGGGGTCAGGGAGTCTGAAGGAAAGGAATCCAGGACCAGCCACCTAAGTTGGGGACCTAGCTCAGCTCTGTGACCTTGAGTACGTTACTTCATCTTTCTGAGCCCCAGTTTCCCATCTGTATAAGGTGGTACCTCAAAGTTTCCTTATAAGTGTTCATTGAAATGTATGCATAGTGCCCAGCAAGATGTCAGGCATTGCTGGGCTATTCTTGTGGGAAGAGATACAGAGGTTGAGGGTCCTGAGTGGGGAGACTGGGATAAGCACAAGGACTATTAGGAGATAAGACCACTGAGAAATGCTTCTGAATTAGCTTAATATAATTGGGGGGGGGGTGCTTTTAGAGCTGTGATTAAATGAGCAATAATAAAACCTAAAATTATTTTTATTGTCCTCCTTTCAGATATGACAAAACTCAGAGATGAAGTCACCTACCCAAGGTAACCCAGCATGGAAGCCAGGCAGTGAGACAAGAATTGAAATCTCAGCCATCTTTGCCCCTCCTCCCTCTCCCTCCCCTCCCTGTCCTGGTACCTATAAAACCTGTCGTAATGGGGGGAAGGGGGATCAGGGGATAGAAGAATGAGGACAGGTGTGCCTGGGCAGCAGTTATCCAGGGTCTTAAGTTCCTAGCTCCAGATTGTTCTGCACTGGAACAGCAAATGGCTCTGGAGGTTGAGGGAGCAATTCCAGGTTGGAGGCCAGGGTCTGAGGCCTCCAGAATGCAACTCTCCTCCCATGGGTCAAGGCCATGTAAGTCACACTTTCCTTAAGGCCCAGCCAAAACTGTGGTCCCCACCCAGAGCCTTGGAGGACAAAGAACAAGCTTCCCAGGCCCCTCCTGCCGCACTCTGCTAAGCGGCCTCAGGCAGAGCAGTGCTGCCATCTTTTGGCTGAATGCAACACTGCATCCCACCAGCCCAGTGGGGTGAAACCAGCCAGAGCAGTAGCCCTTAGAGGTGCCAGCAGCCAGCTCTCCTTCAGAGCCCACACCTGGAGGAAATCGACCTCTGTGAGCACTGGCAGGGTTGCCTCTCAGCATCGGACACAGCCTGAGAGTCCAGACCAGCCCTGGCATCCACAGAAAGGCCCTGTCCCCTTGGAGAAGGATAGCGTGCAGAGGACCCGAGAGGCACCGGCCCCCCTGAGGTTGCTGTTCTGTTCTCCCCATCACAGGCACCCAGGGAATGAGCGACGGCGGCGGTGGGGTGGCGGGGAGGGTGGCTGTTGTTGCAGGGCAAGGAAAATGGAGGAGTGAGAGACAGAGTTCACTGCCTGCTTCACAAAGTGCCAGTAGTATTGCTGTAATTAGTGTGTATGTTTTTATTAGTTTGTTTGCCTATTTATTAGTTTTGTTGTGTACTTTTTCTTTTTTCTTTATGTTTAATTGGAATTTTAGCATTTTTCTACAATAACCAAGTAAGCCTCAAGAAATAATGAAATAGGTTTATAAATTTACCTGAAAGTAAATTTACTTTTAAATAAAAACACAACAATTCTATACCAAAAAGGGACCTTTCCCAACCCCCTTCACAGATTAAGAAAATTAGCTCAGATATAGGTCACACCACTACTTAGTAGAGAGGTGGACTAGACCTTTCCTCTCAGGACAGGATTTTTCCCCTTTGAGAGTGGCCTGGGACTTTCTTGACCCTCCAATCAGGGTAGGAGCCCCTCATCGCCTCTAAGACCTGTTTTTCTGTTTACGGTCCGTCTCTCCCAAATAAGCTTCATAATGGCAGAAAACTCACCTGTGTTGTTCACTAAGTTTTCCCCAGTGTCTATTATAGTGCATGGCATGTGGCAGATACTCCATAAATATGTGTTGAATGAATGAAAGAATGAAGTAAATCAGGAAAGGCTTCCAGGAGGAAGTGAATTATACATTCATCTGAAAAGACAATGGTCATGGATCAACAGAGAAGATGGGAAGCATTCTGGGAGTTGGAGAATGGCCTTGAGCTGGCACACAGTAAATGTGTTTCCAAATACCTTGGTGAGAATGACAGGTGATAAGGATTGTCCTCCTGTAGCTACAGGTGCCTGAGCTAGGATCCAATCCTTTGCCCCAATTCCTTTGCTCACCCTGGGAATGTAGGACAGAAGCCGGAAAGAGCCCGGGCTTCTTTGGGACCAGGAAGAACACGCAAAGAACTGAAGCCCCAGGACAGCCCAGCTGGGTCTGATGGGGCCCAGCTGGGCATGGTGGGACCTGACCATTCTGAGTGGGGTCTGACCAGGCCGGACAGGGTCTGACCAGGTCTAGGTGGGTAGGCTTGGCTAAGCCTGGTAGAGCTGGCAGCCTGCTTCTTGCTCCCCTATTTCTCTAGCACCTCTCATCTCAGCCTGATCTCTGGGGGCTCTAGTATAAAGGCATACAGGGGGAATGTCCATAAACATGGAGGACAAGGGAGAAACATGCGGTGGGTTTACAGTTATGCAAAGTCCCTTTATAATATCACTCTTAGTTTAGAAACATAAAGATGCATTCACATTACTATATTTGGGTACAGATATGAGACTCAGAGAAAAATGGAAACTTTTAGCAGGGGGAAATGAACAGTTCCCAAAGGAAAATATTCTCTTAAGTTTTCTGGAAAAATATCCCAAAAAGGTTCTTGGAAAACCTTTATTTCTCCAAGAACACTGCTTAGTGCCTATATGACAGGGGCCGAGAGGCCCTGTGTAGGTCCCTCCAACCACATGAAAAAGGAGATCCACTTCCTGAGCACCTGCTGTGTGGCAGGCTCAGCGCAAAGCCCATCCTGTGCAGGGCCTGGCAGGATGAAAGTGAGCAACCTGCAGCAACCTCAGCCACCCAGCCCCATCTGCCCAAATAGCTGGAGCCAGGGGCTCTCAGCCTTGGCCTCTGCTTGTGCCAGGCACGTCTTAACCATGTAGAGGGGTGGAGGGGCACTTGCCAGTTCTTAGGCCTAGCCTATATTTGGAATGTCGGGTGCATGTGCCACTGTGGGTTCTGCTTACTCCCCTCTCTTCAACACCTTATGACCTGCCCTGAACAGAGCTTAGCCCTGCTTTGGGCTTCTGACTTTAATTTCCTCCTGCAAAGCTTCTTAGCACCAAAACCTAGAGATGGGGTGCTGGTGACGGCCCCTCCAGGGAACTGGGGCCAGGAGTAATTCTTTATGGTTTCCAAACAATAACTCAGAGGAGAGAGAAAAGACAAGATAGTGACCCAGACAGAAACAGAAAGAGAGAAATCAAAGTGGCAGTCGGGAGAAAAAGATGGAGAAACAAAGAGTTGGTGGCGGGGCGGGGAGCGGGGGGGAGGAGAGCTACAAAGAGAGAGAGAAATGAGGAGGAAGGTGAGAGGCAAGAGGGAAAGGAAAGCTTAGAAGGCAGAGGAAAGGAAGGCAAGGGACAAGCAAAGGGGCAGACCAGCAGTGAAAGGACCAGGGAGGAGGGAGAAGGCGTCGTTTCTCAAGGCAGCCCCCAACCCCGCTGTCACCCTCCCTGCAGGAACAGCTAAGAAATGGGAGGCTGGAGGAGGAAGCAGAGGCAGGCAACATCACCGGGTAACCTTGGAGATGAGAGCCAGGGAGATGGAGCAGGGAGGGGTGCCTTGGATGGAAGGGAGGGAGTCCCTCAGCCTGGAGACCAGCAACAGGTGCACGAAGCCCAGGGGTGGAAAAGGCAGCTGGGGACAGAGGCCAATGGGTGTGACTCAGATGAGTGGGGAAGGGGTTTGGATGGGAGTATAAAAGTACCCAGAAAGAAACCTAAAAAGGTCTGAAGAGTCAAAAAGAGAGAGAGATTTGACAGAGAATAAGTTAAGGGAAGAAAGCAGGGAGTTTGGGAGCTGTGATAACAGGGAGCGGGTGAAACCAGGGGAGATTAGTTGGGAGGAGGCAGCCCAGATGGTCACATGGAAGGGCCTGGACAGGACACTGGAGCGGGCAGAGGCGCACAGACAGAAAAGAGCCATAGCCCACTGGCCAGAGGGGATCCTTCTGGCCCTTTCCCTGAGACTGAGGGCCATCACTGCAGCATCCCCAGTGGGGGACACAAAGTCTCTGAATCCCAGCTGGTTGGCTGGGAGAACCATTCTATTCACTCAGGTCCCAAATGCTTGCTGGGCTCCCCACCATGTGCCAGGTGGATGCCAGGCACTCTGGGGACCCAGAGATCATTAGACAAACATAAGTCCTCAAACCCCTCACAAGCCAATAGAGAAAATGAGTTGTACACTCAAAACAAGATGACAATGATCAGGCAGGAATTCTCGGATCAGTTGCTGGCAGTTGGGGGACACATAAGAGAAGGCCTCCACCTGGAGATTGTGCTTGAGCCCAACCCTGAGGACTTGGGAGGACTGAGATGGGGGAAGGCTTGTCAGGGGAGGGGGGTGAGGGCAGTAGGAGGCCCTACAGGAGGCTGAAAAGGAAGTCCAATTTGAATTCTAGGTCTGCTGCTGACTAGTTGTGTGTTCTTGGGCAAGCCACCAAATGTCTCTGAACCTCTCTTTCCCCATCTTGCAGAATTGTTAAGGATTATGGGTAATATCTTACCTGTATAGGGCCTGACACATAGTAGGTGCTCAATAAATGATAGCTATTATTATAAATAATAAATAGAAAACATTGAGCTCAAATAAAAGGAAGTGCCACAGGTGGGCTGGGAAGGTGGAGAAATGAGGAGCTTGGATTGATAATAGAGAGAATGAGGCTGCAGACCCAGCCAATACTCAGAAGAAGCTGTGAGCAGCAGAGGACAGGGGGTCCCCAAAGAGCAGTTGGAGGAGCCCTTGTTGGTATCAGGTAAAGCCTGGGTGGCTTATCTTTACCAGCAAAGAAGAGCAGTTAAGCCCTGGCCAGTGTGGCTTATTGGCTGGAGCATCCTTTTGTAACTGACAGGCTGCAGTTTCAATTCCCCCTTAGTGCACATACCTAGGTTGCAGTTTCGGTCCCCAATCAGGGTATTGCAGGAGGTAGCCAGTCGATGTTTCCCCCTTACATTGATGTTTCTCTCTCCTTCCCTCTCTCTCTAATAGCAATGATAAATGCCCTCCGGTGAGGATTGAAAGAGTAATTATGACAGTGTGTCCACAATCTTCTTTAGACCCTTCTCAGAGAAATGCAGATCAAAACCACCATGAGGTACCACCTCACACCGGTCAGAATGGCCATCATAAACAGATCAACAAACAACAGGTGCTGGTGAGGCTGTGGAGAAAAGGGAACCCTAGTCCACTGTTGGTGGGAATGCAGACTGGTGCAGCCACTGTGGAAAGCAGTGTGGAATTTCCTCAAAAAGCTGAAAATGGAACTGCCTTTTGATCCAGTGATTCCCCTGCTGGGACTATACCCTAAGAACACCAAAACGCCAATACAAAAGAACCTATGCACCCCAATGTTCATAGCAGCACAATTTACAATAGCCAAGTGTTGGAAGCAACCTAAATGCCCATCAGTAGATGATTGGATCAAAAAAATGATGGTACATATACACAATGGAATACTACGCAGCAGAAAGAAAAAAAGAACTACTAAACTTCGCGACAGCATGGATGGAACTGGAGAGCATTATGCTAAGTGAAATAAGCCAGGGGGTGAAAGACAAATACCATATGATCTCACCTATAAGCGGAACCTAACCAACAATACAAAGATGCAAGGAAAATATGACCAGCAACACTGAAAGGAAAAGAAATCAACAGAGACAAGAGGGAAGCCGTGGGGGGTGGGGGGCGGCAGAAAAAGGGAAGGGAAGGGGAAAGTCAAGGAACATAGAGCAAGGACTCATGGACAAAACCAAAGGGGAAGAGCTGAGGGAGGGAAGGAGGGAGGGGTCAAGGGAAAGTGGTGGGGGGTAGGCAGAGACAAATGTATTTTTTAAAAAAGTAAAAAATAAAATAAAAATAAATAATAAATAATAAAATAAATAAATAATAAAATAAAAATAAAGCTTAATTCCCCATTGTGTGTGGCCAGACTAAATGTCTTACTTCCAACAAAAACAATGTTGCCAAAATGACAGTGTGGCTTCTGATGCTAGGCCACAAAAGACATTGCAGCTTCCCTCTTTTCTCCTCAGACCATTCACTCTGCGGGTAGTCCCATGGAGGCGGCCACTTGTGAGCTGTGTGAGTGAGCCATCGTGCAAGTGGCTCCTCCAGCCAGAGTCCAACCTTCAGAGGATGCGGTCCTCACTGACATCTTGACTATAATCTCATGGCAGACCTCAAACTAGAACCATCCAGCTAAACCACTTTGGAGTTCCTGACCCAAAGAAGCTGAGATAATAAACCTTCATGGTCATTTTAAGTTCCCAAATTATGTAATAATTTGTTACACAGCAATGTGATAGCTAGTACAGGGGCTTGTGATGGAGTCTAGAGCCACAACTCCCCTCCCCCCAGGGGCCCCTGGGGACCTGTGTCATAAACTGAGCTCAGTCAGTGCCCACAGCAGGGAGGGTAAAGAGATGATGCAGAGGCACCGAGGCAGGACATCAACAGCTCCTGCTGCAGGCAGAGCTCTGAATGATACCTGGAGCCAGCCTGGCTATAGGGTGCATGGGCAGGGTCTGGATTGTTCAGCATCCCCAGAAAATGAAACAGGATCGAGTAGGTTCTCATCATCCCTGGCTTTTCCTACACTGATACAGTTGTATGGATTGCCCTGGCCAGAGGGCAGACCAGGCAGGTTAGAAGTGAGAACAAAGAGCATTTACCCCTCCTAGCCTCAAACCTACATCCATCACTAACTACCTGAGTTATCTTGCACAGAGACCTTGACTTTCTTTGCCTCAGTTTCTCATCTGTGAAATGGTGATAACAAGTCCTTCTCCCTAGGGTATTATTGTCATGGTGTGGCAAAGAGCCTCATTATGTGAAGATCATATGAGACAATATCAAGCGCAAAGCTGGGGCTCCATGAAGGTTAGCACACACACCCTTTGAAGCCAGGAGAGCAGGTCTGGCTGAGGATTTCCCAGTTTTCTTTACCTTCCAACTCCCAAGTTGCCCATCCTTTGGAGTCTGAATTAATTTGCAGGAGGAATTTAAAAGGAAAGGTTAAAAGAAGAGAGAAAACACTGGTCATTCCTGTCCTATAACAATTCTCCTTAATTAGTTGAGGACTTGTTTACAGATCAAATCTTGGCCTTGACCTCATTCCATTCTCATCACAACCCTGGGTTACTCTCTCAGCCACCTTTACTCTGCTAACCTCTTTACGCCTCAGTCTCCTCATCTCTGAAATGGGATAACAATAACATTGAATCCATAGTGTTGTTGTGAGAGTTAAATAAGATCACGGGGAACAGGCCTGGTGGGCCCTCCTCAGATGTTCAGGATGATTGACTATGATGACACTCCCACCAGGGCCTGTGAGGGCCATATTCCTGTAGGCCAGAATTTAAACAACTCGGGGAGGCTGTTTTGACTTATAGCAGAAAGTCCATTTTTCTGAGGCCTTTTCCTAAAAAAAAATTATGGTTGGAGACCCCAAGAAATTCTAACATGGAGTGAGATCTGTCCTCCCTGCAGACCTACTGGCCCACTCCATCCAGCACTTATTTATTTCTGGACCCACAAATGTGTCTCCCACCACAGTGCACATCAGATGGATGTTTGGGCTGGCAGATGGATGAAAGACTATCTGGATGGATGGATGGATGGATGGATGGATGGATGGATGGATGGATGGATGATATCAGGTCTTCTTCACTCCAGCCCCCATGCCAGGCCTCACTCTTGGCCTTTCTTGGAGCTCATTGTGAACGGAGAGAATTCCTCTCCTGCAGGAAACGAGAAGAGACAGAGGAAGATCAACCATCCTACAATTCATTCTCCATCTTAATTACACACATTTCTGATAAGTTCATTACCTTTGCCTAATTAGGCTGCCCTGGAGCCCTGTCTGCCCTAGGTTTGCTGAGGGAGCTAGACTGTTCTCCCCAGAAGGGAGGGAGGACAGTGTCCTAGCTAGGTCTAAAAGTCTGTGCCCTTCATGGTTCTGGGACCCCAGCAGCCCGAGGAGCAGGCAGCAAGAGAGGAAGGAGTCTTCTACCTTGTCCTCAACCTCTCTGAAGTCTTAGAGTTCTCTGAGGTAAAATTACAGAGGGGGAAGCTGAACAGAGACTCCTCACCTGACACCCTCTCTTCAGGGAGAGCCCTGCCATCAGATGCCTGGAAGTGACCATAAGAACAGATGAGGCTGGCTGGTGGCTGGAAGATTATTTTGGGATCATGAAAAGAGTCCTGTACTTTAGAGTCAGAGGTCTTGGATCAAAGACTCAACCATATACATATTGGGCGTGAGGCTTTGGGCAAGTCAGATGACCTTTGGAGCCTCATTTTGGTGAGGAGGTTGGACTAGATGATCATATAAGGTCCCTTCCACCTCTCAAGATTCATGAGTCCAGAAGACAAGCTTCAAGGTCATTCAGGAGCTGATGATCTGGACGTCGGGATGGAATTGGAAGAGTTGCACCCCCTGGCTGGCCACCAAGGAGCCTGGGTCCCTCTCCAAGTTTGTGACTGGTTCCAGGAAGGATATTCCAACAGAACCTGGAGTCTAACACCACCAGGGAAAGAGATGAGGCAGGAGTCAGCCAGGAGGCTGTGGCTGTGATAGGGGCCCCTAAGCATGTCACTCACCCAGTCTTTTCTGCTGAGGTAGCTGTCCTATGGGGAGCTGGTACCCTCATAGCCCTAAACTTTCTGGGGGATGAAGAGCCAAATCTCTGTCGAGTGCCCAAAAAGAAGCTCCTAGTCACTTCCTCCCCCTATCAAGTCCTCAAGAATGAGGCAGAAGCTCCAGTCACAGGGAGGACCAAGGTGCCAATCTGCCCCAGTAGCCACCTTGAATTCTGAGCCCCATTCTCCCTGCTGTGGGAGCCACCTGGCCAGCCTGACAGTCCGGGCAAGGGCATGGAGCCAGGCCAGGTCCCAGCATGGACAGCAGTCCATGGACCTCAGCTCCTCCAGGCCAGACTCCACCAACCAGGAGATAAGTCTTTCTGAACCTTAGCCTTGACTACTCCAAAGCAAAGCCAGGGAGGAGGGAGGGGTGACACAAATGTCCAGCGTTCCCCTTCCACCAAACCCAGGGAAGGAAGAGAAGGGGCTGGCATCACCCAGGCACTTTCTGGGAAATATGGAGACAGGATGTGTTAGGACACAAGGTCCTCCTCTGGGCTCCAACCCAGTCACATGGGAGGGTCTCTAGGACGAAGAGAGATGGTGACCTGAAGCATGCCGGACTTAGAGATTGGCTCCACCAGTCCTCCTCATGTCCCTGCCTCCACCCCGCCACGTGATCGTCTGTAAAAGACCTAGCCCCTCTGTGTTTTTCTTTTCAGCAAATCAGGCGTAACTTCTGCCTAGCATCCTCCTCAGCTCAGGCTTCTTGGGAAGTCCAGACAAGTAAATGCCCTGTGCAAGGCAGAAACTGTCAGAACTGCAAAGACCCTGGGGAACAACCCCCACTTCTTGCTTTTGCTGTTGTGGGAGAGACTCAGATAAGTTAGGTGACTTCTCCAAAGTCACACAGTATGTTGCGCAAGAGTGTGAATCCAAAACTCATCCTTATAATACTTCTATAACAGAGATTTGACTCAGTGATAATCTGATGTAAAGCACAGACTTACTCTGAAAATACTCCCATGCACTGACATGCAGATGGCTCATGTGACCTAAGGAGGTTCAATTGCGAAGCCCATTTATGGAATTAGCAGTGGTCAAGAATTCCAGGTCTGCTGCTTTGTGACATTGGGCAACTTCCATAACCTCTCCGTGCCTCATTTCTTCAATAATAAAGGAGACAATAATAGTACCCACCTCATAGATTGTTTTGAGAATTAATGAGTTTTCTATGTGTGAAGTACTTGGAGCAATGCTTGGCACAGAATAAATGCAGCCATTCTCTTGAGAATCTTTCAAATGTCTGGGTAGAGTTGCTTAGTTGTCCTCCACCCCGCAGCTTTGCTTGGACTGGGTGAGTCAACTGGGTGAGATCAGGATACCACCACCAGGGAAAGCCCCCCTCTTGAGCTCTGACACCCCCCACCTGCCCATGTCCACCGGGGCAGCCACTGCTGGCAGTTCCAGGAACCCTACTTCTTCCCTCCCCTGCCCTGTCCTCCCCACTGCTCAGGAATCAATGCAATCCCCTAAAAGCTCATAACTTGGAGGTAATTATAAGAAGCATCAATTACTCAGCACTGTGGATTTCATGAATTCAATTAATTTGCATCGCAATCGATACAGGGGGGTTTGCTGGGGTCCCTGGGGGAAGTTAGGACATTGTTCTACAAGCTATTGATTTTACAATGTAAAACAAAACCTTGCTCCTCGAATTCATAGATGCCCATTCAGCCATATTAACTTTCAGATCATTTATTTTTGTATGTCTTTCAACTCTGTTTGTTGCTATCACACACATGCAGAGTATGACATCGTAGGGAATAATTGAATCGATACAGTCATGCTACACCAGGCTTTCCCTGCTCACGGAAGAGATTCTAGTGGGTGAGCTGTTAGTCCTCACATTCCTGTCCTCTGCCATCCCCTCACCCCCACTCCAAACACTTCCTCTCCCAACAAGGCTGCTTCCCTGACCCTAAGTCCCACACTCTACCAAACTTACTTGATTCCAGATAGACCTCCAGTGCAGCTGGAGGGGTGTGGTTAGACAATAGAAAGCACTTTGTGGCAGTGAATGGAAGCGCAATAAGAGTTGGAGAGAATATTCGCCTTTTCCAAACGATCTTTGGAACCAAAAAGATCAAGCACAATGTGGCTGAAGTCAGGGGTGTGAACCAAACATTTCATTGCCCCTTGTCTTTGCCACTTGAAGGAAAGACATGTACATCCTGGGTTGGGTGAAGAGTGTTTCTTTTCCTCCCCGGGAGGCAATGAGGTTGAGAAGGCAGCATTTCCCAAAAGTTATCTCATTCCCTTCTCTCAAAGAAGGCCAAGTTTAACAGGAGGAGTGCTCATCAAATAAGCAAGGGGCCCATCAGCTTTAGCCTTCCACTCTCCCTAGTTCAGGAGCCCCCAGCTCTGCTGTGTTATATACACACACACACACACACACACACTCTCTCTCTCTCTCTCTCTCTCTCTCTCTCTCTCTCTCTCTCTCTCTCTCTCACACACACACACACACACACACATCCAGATAAAGGCTAGGGTGCCCCGATCCAGCCGCAGCCCCAGGAGAGCATGAGCTGGGGTTACCCCGCCTTCCCCTACCGAGCCCCAACTCAGCAAACCACCCCTCAGCACCTATGTCTGAAGAAGGAGAGAAGCCATCTTTTAATTTGCCTCTGCTCCCCCCATCCCCTGTCAGGATATTAGACAGCTAAACAGCCCAGCGCCTGTTTCCCTCAGATAACCAGTTCTTGACGAGCCCCCTAATTGTCCCCAGAATCTCAGCACCAGTGTATAGAGTAGGTCATTTAACCAACAGTACACACAACTAAATAAAAATCCATTTTCCAAGAGAAAATTCTATTCTTATCAGAGTTTTGCAAGAGGGTTGCAAGAGGCCCATGTTAATTGAAGCTTTGATGTTTGTAGGAGGAGGCCTCTAATCAACGCCACAAAGGCAGCTGATTCACCACAGTGGGCCCCTCTGCCCAGGACCAGACTCTGGGTAGTCAGTGGGTGGGGGGAACAGAGGAAGGACAAAAGGCTCAAACACCATAGGGGCTCAGCCACTGCCCCAGGCACAAAGCCAGGCACAAAGACATGAAGGAGGCAGGTGGTGTTGGCGCCCAGAAACCCACTGAGGCTGGAAGGGAGCTAGGACCCAGGGTCAGGCAGGCCTGGGTTAGGAGCCTCCCTCCTGATTATTTTCTCCCTGTGTGGCCTTGAGTAAGTCACATTTCTCATCTCCAATTTCTCCTCTCGATGACTAGAACCCTCTTTACCTTCTCTGGAAATCTATTTGATGATGAGCAAATAAAAATAAAATGCAGGAAAGGAAGTTTTATTTTTTAAGGATGTCCTATGAGCCAGACTACCCACCATTTTACAATCAATATAGTATATAGTACACTCTATGCTTCCTGCTGACTGTTTTGTGTTTATTCCTTATTTCATTTAATCTTCAAGGTGGGGAATCTTACACCATTTAAGTGTCTTGCTCAAAATCTCACAGTAGAAAGTGGCATAGTTGGAACTCAAACCTGCCATCTTTGACTCTAAAATCCAAGCAGATTTCTCTTATCTGAGCCACTTCTCCTAAAGTGATCTGGGAGGGCCCATCCAGCCACTCCTATCTCCCCCACCTCCTCTGCCCTAACCCTAGTAATGATTAGTGCATGCACACACACAAACATATGCACACAGACCCACAGAGGCATCATTTCTTTTGCTCCTCACAGCAACCTCCAAAGTAGGCAGAAAGCACCTGGAAACAAGAAGACAGATCTTGCAGAAATGTGTGCTGGTTAATGAGATACTGTTCATAGAGTCAACTTTGCCTGGACCATGACAAGCTCTCAAGGACTATGACGTACTGATGGTGGTAGTGATGGCAATTTTCATACCTAGCAACCTAGCACACATAGTACCTTCTACATTAGAGATGCTCAAAAAGGCATAGTCAGCAGTAGTAGTAAAATCATCCCCACTTTCCAGATGCAGAAACTGAGCTCAGAGGATGCCAGTTAGTTCCCCAGGCCATACAGCCAGTGAGCAACAGTACTGGGTTGTCTCGAACTCCACACTTCAGCCACCAACCCATGACCAGTCCACTGTGCTCTTGTCACTCAGTGCCTAATAAAGGCTACTGCTGATTAGGGCTGAGGTGGGAAGGAGGTAGGAGAAATCCAAACACAGGGCTGCGTAGGGGCTATGGACTGAATGGTCTCCCCCCACTCCCGAATTTCATATGTTGAAGCCCTACCTGCCAATGTGATGGTATTTGGAGGTGGGGCCTTGGAGAGGTGACTAGATTCAGAGGAGATCAGCAGGCTGGGACCTTCTTAGTGGGATTAGTGCCCTTATGAGAAAAGGCACTGAATCTGTCAGGACCCTGATCTCAGACTCCCAGCCTCCAGAACAAAGAAAGAAATACTTGTTCTTTAAGCCCCCAGACTTGGTATTTGTTGTATCAGCCTGAACCCACTCAGATGGCAACAGCTCAAATGGAGCACTCAGGGCAGGGACCTAGTCCTGGGTACCAGTGCAGAGTCAGGGGTACGAGTGGGACAGATGTGCCAACATTCTTCACCCTCAGGGTCTGGAGGAGCGCAGGAAGCACACCAGAGACCTACAGCCCTGCTCGAGCCCAAGCCAAGGAGGCAGGGGTCCCAGCAAGGAGATAGGGTGGGAGAGAGGCAAGAGGCAGTCCAGGGCTACAAACTTGAAGTGCTTTCATAAGAGAAAGGAGGAGGAAAGCAGTTGAATTTGCCAGGCCAGATTAGGCTAACAAGAGTTAACACTCATTTCTTCAACACTATTTACCTAGCACCTATCAGTTCTGTGCTCGGGGCTGGGGGCTCAGAGATGAAAAGACATGTTGACAAGAGGCGTCTACTCTAGTGGGAGCCATGTGTAAAGGTGAGAGCTTTGACAGAAGTCTGCCTGGGCCCGAGGGAGGAGGAGGTTGTTTTTCAGCTGCCATTTCAAGGATGCTTAGGGATGTGTTGGTGGGGAATTGAGAGGAAAGGCTCTTTTTCAGTAATTTCCATGCCCATGACCTCATTTGAGGACTACCTGCTGGGATAAACCAAGGATGAAAAAACCAAGGTCCAGAGAGCTCCAGCAGCTTATTCAACACCTCAGGACTTGCAGGGAACTGAACTGGGACCCAAACCCAGGTCTTTGGACCCCGAGTGCAGTGCTTTTCCCACTATACTCAGGCAGTTAGGTGTGGGATGCAAAATGTGAAGTGGCTAACTCAAAATCAGGACTTTGACCAGGCATTTGGGCTGAGCTTATGTGGCTGGCCTTCCCCTTGAAGCCCTATGGTCCAAGACCTCCAGCAGGCAGTACCTATGTCTGGCAGTGTCTGCAGAGTGCCAGAAATATTTGCTCACAGCACAACCCAAAAGGGAAGGATGCGGGTAAGGGCTTAGTATCTCAGGGTGAGCTGAGCAGTTCTTACAAGAGTAGCGACCTCTAGCTTCCACCTTCCAGGAGCTGGTGGAGTCTGCAGAAAGAGGACAGTGAGGTTGAGAGGACCAATTGCACTAAATCAAGGCCAAGGAAAGTGAGACGCTTCAGGACCCTTACTTGCTTAACCAGTTCAAATGATCCATTTATCTTGACAGCAGTGGGGTTTTTTGCTATGTCCTCACGTACCCAGCTTTGAAAATTGGCAAGCATTTTGAAAAACCACAACGAAAGCAGGAGCAGGCTAATGATCTGAGTCTCCTAGTCACAAGGACAGGGAAACCTGGGTGACTCAGAGTGTCCCCACTGGCCTCCTAACCTTCTCCCTCTGACCCCTACATTTTCTTCTCTGCTTTGAAGCCAGAGTAATCACTCTAAGGTATAAGTTGACCATGTCTCTCCCAGACTCAAAATCCATCAGTGCTTCCTCACTGACCTAGGGATAAATCGGAAGGCTTTGCTGACAGATAAGACCATTCCTTTTCTCCTCCTGCAAGGCCTTTCCAGAAGCCTCCTGTCTTACATATTCAATGCTCCTACCGGACAGGTTCCCATGTGCCAAGCCCTAGCCTGTGCATGTTGTTCCTTTATCCTGTAATATCTCACCACCACACATCCATCGCATGTAGTAAGTTGCATTAATGGCCACAATTCTAAAGAGGTGAAGGATATTACCCTACTAAAGAAGTAGAATATATTTCTATGCCCTTTGACCTTGAGTTCAGACATATGATTTGCTTTGGTCAATGAACTGTTAGTGAGAATGACATGACTAAAGATTTGAAAAGTGCTTGTGTGATAGGGCTTAGTTGCTTGTGCTTTTTCCATCACCATTAGAAGATCAGGCCACACTAGCCTCCTGGTCCCAAGAGTTGGATAAGACTCATGGAGCAGAGTTGCCTAATCAGGCCCACCTAGCTCAGCTGACCCTCAGTCAATTCACAGAAAGAACTAAATAAATGGTGATTGTTATATGCCACTGAGATAGTATAGATATTTGTTACACAGCATATTATAGTAATAACTGGTTGATACATTTTAACCCTAAATCATTTCCAGCAATTCATCAGAACTCAGCAGAGACAGATGTCATTTCTTCTCAGAAATCTGACCTGAACCCTCACTACTTCTGCAGTTCAGGGTGAGATTCTTCCTCTCTGGGCTCCCATAGCACCCAGCATTTACCATTTTTGCCACACACAGCATGCATAGCACACACTGGGTTATAATTTCTATTTCACTTTTCTCTCTCCCTCACAGGATTCCAAGCTTCTTGAGGTTAGGGTTGCACATTATTCACAATTTCTGACACAGATTCAGTAAGTATCTGTTAGAAGAAAAACATAGCTGAACTTTTCCAACTAGTGACAGCAAGAGGACCCCTCACTTGTCCACCCCAGCCCGCCACCATCATGGAAAATGCCCAAAGTGGAAAGAAGAGTCACGTGAGTTGTTTACTCCTCCTGGCAGCCACTTGCACACATGCATGCGCATACTCAAACCCCACACTTATCCAGGCTGCACATTCCCACCCGCCTGCTTGCTTGGTGACGAAGCACTTTTTGAACCAATTTGCTCCATCTTTCTGCAATATCCTCCAGCAAATCAAGCATCCCCTTCTTGGGATGTTTTCAATCTGTTTTATGTTGATTTTAATTAAAGAATCTCAAACTGAACAAACAGTTCCTAGCAGGTGGCCATATAAGTGTGAAATAAGCAAACTGTTTTATCTGCCACAAACTCTGCTAGTAAATTTCTTCAAATTAATCCCAGCCTCAGAGAGTCTGCTGATTTCAAGGAGAAAGATAAGCAATCCCAGCCTCCAAATATTTGCTTTTGTTACAGCTCCTGGAGCCAACGACTGGTGGTGTCCACCATTGTTTCACCTTTACCCATCTGTTCCCCCAACCCACTTCTGGCATTCCATTGGCCCAATCCATCAGCCCAGAACAAGGATATGTGCCCAGATGGGCTCCATAGTCAGAACTCCAATAGGGTGGTCTGTTGGCCAAGGGAGAGCCCCCAGCCCTCTCTCTTCTGAGTACCAGCAGCTCCTGGCCGTGCACTCCCACTGCCACTGCTTCCTCCTGAGGCTGACCTCACCTAAGCTCCCCTCTCACGAAGAGGAATAGGCTTGGGAGCCCAGGACAAGGCTTGCTTTCCTCCCCGTGGTATAGACCAGGGATGAAAAAAGCCCTAGGAAAGTGATACGAGTCCTGGCACAGGCATGAATAAATGGGCATCTCATTCACCACTGACAAAAGAGTAAATTAGCACAGACTTGCTGGAGACCAGTTTATACATATCAAAATTTTTAGAATTCTTCTTACTTTTGGATCCAAAAATTCCACATGTATGGCTTTTTTTTTTAATTATCAATGTACAGTGGCAAACATTTACCTCAGAGCTCCTTTTAACAGCAAAAATTGAAAACAATTTGTTGTTCAACGATAAAGGATTGGGTAAATAAATGATGGCACAGCCAAAGTATTACAAAACATTTAGTATATAAAAAATAATCTTGCAATTTATTTACAAGGCAATATGTAAAACATGAATTCATCCTCCTGTTAGTTTTATATGTATATATAATATATTCCATATGTAGCATAAATATGTTGCATATTTTATTGTAAGCATGTAATATGTGTGTGGGCACATAAGAAAAAAAGGCTGGAAGGATATAAACTAAAATGTTAACAATAGTTGCGTTAAGTATTGTGAATAAAAGTGATAGGCCTGTTTGGTTTTTGTTTGTTTTATTTAATCAGTATTTTGTTAACTTTCTAATTCTGAGAACCCCACTGAACAGTTAGGAGATCTGAGTTGTGACCGGCTGCAACATTAAAGTAAACACAATATCATGCCATCTCTGGGCCTAACTCTAAAGGTGGTTCTGAGGTCATTAATATCACACTGTGTTGAGTTCTCTGATCTGCATACATGTGAAAGAAAAACCAGGTTGCTTCTGAAATGTTATCCTGCTTTCATCTTATAGTTCTACAGTGTGCTGTACTGCATCTGGGACAGGAAGATGGGCAGGGAATAGAAGGCACATAGTCAGGAGAAATGCATTGTGGGTAACCTGTTTTACCTGGTCACACCAACCTCAGAGCTGTAAATGTCTACACTGAAGAGGCACTCACTACCTGCCAGGCACTATTCTATTACATACTTAATGCAACAGCATAGCACTAGAGTAATTACCCACATTTCCACCTCACTGTAATTGCAGGACTGTCCCTAAAGGATGGTGATATTTCTGGCCACTTCCAGGAAATATGTCATCTATGCTCAAGTACAAAGTACAGGCCCAGTCAGAGTCAGCTACCACAGGGCCTCCACCCAGCATCACCTCCTTTGCTGGGGGGCAGCTACCCTTCTCCTGCTACCTCCCTAAAGGCCAATCCTCAGGGCCCACCCTGGTCATCTCCACCTATTCCCAGGCCAGCAATGCTCTCAGCCTCGAGGTGCCACATCTACATGGTGGTTGGCAGCAAGGGGAGAAAATATCTATATTTGTTAAGGTGACACTAGCTGCTGTACAGATAAACATCTAAATCTCATTGACTGCACACAGTAAAAGTTTATCTCTTACTGACAGCACAACCCACTGAGGACTCAGTTCTGCACAGTCATTCACATACCGAGTCTCCTTCCATCTTGCAGCTCTGCCCTTCTCTAAGATCCCAGAGAAGAGAGCAAGGATTGCCAAGGGAGGTTCTAAAGGGCCATGGCTGGAAGCTCTCACATCGCCCCTGCTCACACCCCATTGGCCAGGACTCAGTCATATGGCCACATCTAATTGCAAGGGAGGCTGGGAAATGTAGTTCAGCCATGTGCAGCTCAGGGGGTCATGGCTGTGGACTCTGGTGAGCAACAGTAGGCTTCCAGCATGCAGCCTCATACCCCAGTCCTGTGTGGTATTTCTTGAGATGTGCCTTTTCCTTACCACCCTGTTCCCCCCTCCCCTACCCCCCGCTCTGGAACCCAGACACATGTCCTAGAGGAGGAGTGGCCAAGGTCACAGCATAACACTGGGAATACAGCGAGTCTCAAAGCCACCTGTTGAGGAGAATTGAAAAAAAAGTCCCCCTCAGTCCCTTACAACCCAAATACTTAGAAGTTCCAGAGGTCTCTAGGACCATAAAATTGCCAAAAACAGTGACTTTGTTTTAGTTTTCTTTAATTACATTTCAGTAGTGTTTGACCCCAATGGCACCTTCTAAAACTCTCCTCTTGGCTGCAGGACTTGGGCTCCCAGGTTTTTCTCTGCTTTCCTAACTTCCCCTGCACCTCCTCTACTCCCTGTCAGTCTCCCTTCTTTTCTCCTTCAATGATAGTGCTCCCAGACAGCAACTTCCACGCTCTCTTCCTCCCTTCTCCTCTTCCCCCTCTTCTCCCCTGGTAAACTCCCCTGCACCCTACCTCAGGCACCGCCTTTCATCAAACCCATGTTTCTGGCCCAGACCTCTCTCCTAAAATCTGGACCTACGTTTCTAACCACCTGCTGGTCACATGTGCCTATATATTCCAACTCATCATGTCCAAAGGAGGGCTTACTGTCATCTTCTTGAAACCTCCCATTGTTTCTCTCTTGGTTAATGAGCCCACCATCCACACTGACACCCAGGGAGCATCCTTGGTGCCCCCCTAGAGTCCAGCTATGTATGGGGCCATAGACAGGTGGCAACAAGCCCTATCATGTCTAGCTCCTGGTGCCTCTGGGCACCATTTTCTTCAGTACTTCAACCTCCTCTTGGGCCCAGATCACCCAAGAGACTCCTGCCTGGTCTCCTTCCCATCAGTCTTCGCCTCCCACCCATCCTTTCTCAATGATAACACAAATTTCACCACACCACACCTTTTAAACACACAAGATGTAGGACCTCAGGGAAAGGTCATACTCCTTAGACCGGCAGAAAATACACATCATTCTCTGGATACCCTTCCCCCTTTCTACTCCTACTCATCTTTCTCTATGTCTCCCTTCCTTTTACTGCACCCTCACTGCCCCTTCCCTGGGCACCACCATATCCAACACCTTCTTAGGGTCAAGCCATACACCTGCATTCAAGCCTCTGGGTCTTGGTGTGTGAAAAATCCTGTATATCATCCCCAAGCAAAGCCCTGACACACAAACACACCTTAACAAAACAAGGGTGAATGGCCCCACTCCTGGGGCCTCCCTACACTTTTCCTTCCTTGCAGCCACTCTCACCACACCTTGTCACACTGAATCATTTCTGGTCTAATCCTCTCGCTGGATGGTGAATCCTGAGGCCTACCACACTGGCACTGGTAAGGGCACAGGAGATTTCAGGAGGAAATAGGTCCTTCTCTGTTCCTTTCCTCAGGCCGGGGTGCTGCTGATAGAGGCACACATACTGGGAATCTGTGTCAATCTGGACCCTCTTACCCTGAAGGGCCTGGTGGGGTCTGGCCAATCCCCCTCCCTGCTTCTCTGTGGAAGCTGCCTTGGCTGTAACCTTGAAGGCACAAAGCTGGCAGGGACCCTCTGTGCAGCAGCAGGTCCTGCATGCCGATGAGGCAGCCGAGAGGTGGGAGGCAGGAAGGACAGGCGGCCTATACACTCCCCTCTTCCTCCTGAGACAGGAGAGTGAGAAGGGGACTGCAACAAATAAAAGAAATCCCTCCCCTTCATCTGCCAACCCCTGCCCTCTCTCAGAACTGCTTATCAGCATCTTGCAAAGATTGCCATGCCACCAATTTCCAGAACTATCGCCCCTGTGTGTAGTAGCAGCCTGAACTCAGAAACCAGACCAACCACCCACTTTGGGGTTGCCAGGCTACATTCCCATCCCAGGGGACCTAGAACCTATATCTAAATATGGGGGTGGAGTGGGAAGGTGGAGAGGGTACCCCTTTCCCAACCTGGGGGCAGGGAGGCTTAGGAATCCACCAGAATGAACCACCAGGATGAAACCTCCACCTCTGCACACATATACTGGGTCCCGGGTACAGGCACATGCCCCACATGTATAGACAACATGCACCAAGGCAGATACACACCCAGGAGGGAAGGCCATCGGCCTACTTAACTGGAACAAAAGCTATCATATCCATTTCACTTTCTTCCTCTTGTCCACGATCCAATCAAGAAATACAAGTTGGGCCCTTGCTGCATTCCTGGCACAGAGCTAGGTCCAATGGGAATAGAGTGTAGCCCGGGGCAGGCCAGCAAGGTCCAAACGGGGGGAAAACTGGAGGAAGGGAGGCAAAAGACCAGCTGGGTGCCTTGGCGCCATCTGTCTGAGAAGGAGGCTATCAGTGAGAGACAAGGTGAGGAAGGATGCTCTGGCAACTAGAACAGAGCAACGACACCACTCACCCTGAGTGCCCTCCTTCTCAAAGGCAAGTCTGGCTGAGGTGTCATCTGGCCTAGGGTGCCCAGCCTTCAAGCCCAGGTGAGTCACCCTAAGCTCTGGATATTCAGTATTGCCACTGTGACTCCCCCACAGTCAACTCTTCCCACAGCAACCAAAATGGACTTTCAGAACCTGATCTTAACATTGCCTCCTCAGTGGTTTCTTGCCATGCTCAGGACAAAGTCAGAAGTCCTTACCACAATCTAAATGTTCCTACATGATCTGGCCTTCCCCGTGTTTTAGCACTCCACATGCTATAATAGAGATACATCTTTGTTTATGTTTGCCTCCCCACTATAAAGCAAGCCCTTTGTGGGCCAGGACTTCTAGGCACTCACTGCTGTGTCTACAGAGTCCACAGCAGCACCTGCTACACATTTCCTAACTGAGTACCTACCACCAGTCACACCCTTGTGAGGCACTGAGAATGAAGAAAAAATTCTCATGCTCCAGGCTTGTCTCACACCTGGCTCACATGTTCTTAGCCAGAGACCTGTGGATCACTAGGGGGTCTGTGGAAGGGTTTCAGGAAGTCCTTGAACTCCTAGAAACTAAATGCAAAGCAGGTTTAAAACACACAAACACTTTTCTGGGGAAAAGACCCGTGCCTGCCATCAGAAACACAGAAGAGTAGGAATCCAATAGTCTGAAAGAAAATGAGGAGGACGCCCAGGAATAATCATGTGCTCTCTGCCCTCAGAGGAGAGGGTCAAGCGCTAGCTCATAGAACAACATCAACATTGTCAAGGCAGGTAATTTAAGTACCTCAGAGCAGGCACTAAGTACCTGCTAAGAAAGAGGCATTAAGTACCCAACAGCACACACAGGATGGGACCCTGGGTTCTGCCAGGGCAGGCCATCAGGGAAGGCTTTTTCCCAGGGTGGGGACCAGAACAGGATCCTGAGGGTGAGTGGACAACAGTCCTTTGGTACAGATGTTCATTCTTCCTAGCACGGAGGGAAGGAAAGTGGAACAAGTCCCTGAAAACAGAAAGGGAACAGGAGGCCTATTTTGTAACCTGACCCGTGCAAACAAAGGCTGGAAGTTCAGCAGGAGGAGCTTGCCAGCCTCAGAGTGGCATTGCTGCAAAGTGAGGAGCAGACTTGGGCCCATTTCCTGGCTCTACCACTCATTGCCTATGTCACACCAGGAGAGCAACTTCATCACACTGAGTTGCAGTTTTCTCGTCTACAAAATATAGATAATACATTCTTTACAGCATTATTTTGAGGATTAAATGTGGTAATATTTGTAAACCATTTAGCCAGTGTCTGCAATAAGTAACAGCCAAAATAAACATGAGTCCTTTCCTAGAGAAACTTCAGTCTGGAGGTATTCAGTGTGAAGGTCCCTGGGCTCTGTTCATACTCACTCCTGCCCACTATTATACTTACATTTTCATCTGGGCACATCACACCAGATGAAACAACCACAATCATAGCCAAGGACTCTAGAGGAGTCTACACAGGTCAGGAGGGAATGTGGATGCGAACGCTTGCTACACTAGAGACCACTTTTGTATGATAAGGTGCATGGGCTGGGTTCCTGTCCTCTTTCTTAGCTCTTCTTGAAGCCTTAGGTGAACACTCCTACCAGGGACCAGAGTTAGATATGGAAATGAGAAACGAAAGTTTCTTAACTTTCATATCTTAAGTATCTAGTATGTGTTCCATTCAAAGATGCGTGATTATCTCCATTTTTCAGGTAAAGAAACAGAGGACCAGAAAGATTAAAAAGAGTCTGAGTCATTCTGGTAGGCAGAATAATGGCCTCCAAAGATGTCCACATCCTAATCTCAGAATCGATTAATACGCTACCTTACATAGTAAAAGAACTTCGCAGATTTGATTAAGGATCTTGAGAAGGGGTATCATTCTGAATCATTCAGGTGGGCCCAATGTAATCACAGGGATCCTTAAAAATAGAACAGGCAAGCAGAAGCAGTCAGAGTGATGTAAAGTGAGAAGGACCCAGCTTTCCTTTGCTGGTTTTGAAGAAGGAGTAAAGGCCCACAAGCTGAGAAATGGAGGTGTTCTGAAAAAGTTTGAAAATGCAAGAAAAGATTTCTTTTTATTCTGTCCTTGGGAGTTTTATTTATTTATTCTCTCTCTCTCTCTCTCTCTCTCTCTCTCTCTCTCTCTCTCTTTAATTCAAATACATTTGTCCCCATTTTCCCACCACCACAGTCCCCTGCCCCACCCATCCCCAACTCCCACCCTCACTCCTTCCCCACTCTGGCTTTGTCCATGGGTCCTTTATACATGTTCCTTGATTTGACCCTTCCCCTTCTTTTTCCTGTTACCACCCTCCCTCCTTCCCTCTCGTTACTGTTGGTTTGTTTTTTCTTTCAACGATGCAGGTTATATTTTTCTTGCTTGTTTGTTTTGTTGATTAGGTTCCACTTATAGATGAGATCATATGGTATTTGTCTTTCACTCCCTGGCTTATTTCGCTTAGCATAATGTTTTCTCCAGTTCCATCCATGCTGTTGCGAAGGGTAGTAGCTCGTTCTTTCTTGCTGCTGTGTAGTATTCCATTCTGCAAATGTACCATAGTTTTTTGATCCACTCATTTATTGATGGGCACTTAGGTTACTTCCCGCACCTGGCTATTGTAAATTGTGCTGCTATGAACATTTGGGTGCATAGGTTCTTTTGAATTGCTGTTTTGAGATTCTTGGGTACACTCTCAGTAGTGGAATCTCTGGGTGAAAAGGCAGTTCCATTTTTAACTTTTTGAGAGAATTTCAAACTGTTTTCCACAGTGGCTACACCAGTCTGCATTCCCACCAACAGTGTACTAGGGTTCCCTTTTCTCTACAATCTCTCCAGCACTTGTTTGCTGATTTGTTTCTGATGGCCATTCTGATTGGTGTGAAGTGGTATCTCATGGTGGTTTTGATTTGCATTTCTCTGATGGCTAGTGATGCTGAGCATCTTTTCATATGTCCCTTGGCCCTGTGTATGTCCTCCTTGGAGAAGTGTCTGTTCGGGTACTTTGCTCATTACTTAATTGGATTGTTTGTCTTTCTGGAGTGGAGTCATGTGAGTTCTTTATATATTTTGGATCAAACCCTCGTCCAGGGTATCATTGGCAAATATATTCTCCAGTTCGGTTGGTTCCCTTTTCATTTTGCTGATGTTTTCTTTAGCTGTGCAGAATCTTCTTATTTTGATGAAGAGCCACTTGTTTATTCTTCCCTTTATGTCCCTTATTCTAGGGGACATATCAGTGAAAATATTGCTGTGTGGAATATCTGAAATTTTCCTGAACGTGTTCTCTTTTAGGACTTTTATGGTGTTGAGACTTATATATAAGTCTTTTATCCATCTTGAGGTTTATTTTTGTGTATGGTGTAAGTTGGTGGTCTAGTTTCATATTGCATGTAGCTGTCCAGATCTCCCAACACTATTTGTTGAAGAGGTTATTTTTACTCCATTTTATGCTTCTGCTCTCATTGCCAAATATCAATTGACTATAGAGACCTGGGTTTATTTCTGGGCTCTTTGTTCTGTTCCATTGATCTATGTGTCTGTTCTTATGCCAGTACCAGACTGTTCTGATTACAGTGGCCTTGTAATATAGTTTGATGTCAGGTATTGCGATCCCTCCTACTTTGTTCTTCTTTCTCAAAATCGCTGAGGCTATTCAGGGTCATTCGTGGTTCCATAAAAATTTTTGAAATGTGTGTTCTATGTCTGTGAAATACTTCATTGGTATTTTAATAGGGGTTGCATTGAATCTATAAATTGCTTTGGGTAGTATGGATACTTTGATGGTGTTAATTCTTCCAATCCATGGACACGGTATATGCTTCCATTTATTTGTGTCTTCCTTAACTACTTTCTTCAGTGTTGTGTAGTTTTCTGTGTATAGGTCTTTTACGTCCTTGGTTATGTTTATTCCTAGGTACTTTATTTTTCTTGTTGCTATAGCAAATGGTTTTTTTTTTCCTGATTTCTGATTCTGATATTTAATTGTTGGTGTACAAATATGCCTTTGATTTCTGATTATTGACTTTATATCCCACTGTTTTGCCAAATTCACTTATTAGGTCAAGTAGTTTTTTGGTGGAGTCTATGGAAATTTCTATGTACACTAATGTCATCTGCAAACAATGACAGTTTTTCTTCGTCCTTTCCAATTTGGATGCCTTTTATTTCCTTTTCTTGTCTGATCACTGTGGCTAGAACTTCCAATACTATGTTGAATAGAAGTGGTGAAAATGAAGAGGCATTTAGGGAAATTCAGGAAAACCTGAAACGCAATAACATCTGTATAATAGGGATACCAAAAGGAGGAGAAGAGGAGCAAGGGATAGAGAACCTGTTTGAAAAAGTAATGATGGAAAACTTCCCTAATTGGAAAAGAGAAAAGGTCAAACAAGTCCAGGAAGCACAGAGGATCCCCTTCAAGAGGAACCCAATGAGGCCCACTTCAAGGTACATCATCATTAAAATGGCAAATATCAAAGACAAACAGAGAATCCTAAAGGAAGCAAGGGAGAAAGAGGTAGTAAGGTACAAGGGAGCCCCGATATAGCTAGCAGCTGACTCCTAACAGAAACACTATAAGCCAGAAGGGAATGGCAAGAAATATTCCAAGTAATGAAAAGCAAAGGCCTGCAACCAAGGCTACATTACCTAGGAAAGCTGTCGATTAAAATGGAAGGCAAAATAAGGAGTTTCCCAGACAAAATAAGGCTAAAAGAATACAGCTCCACCAAACCAGCACTGCAAGATATGCTAAAGGGACTGCTTTAAGAAAATGAAGAAATAGTGAGAAAGAGAGGAACACAGGTACAAAGGGAAAAAAATTAGTAAGTACCTCTAAATAATAACTTTAAATATAAATGGATTAAATGTTCCAATCAAAAGACATAGGGTAGCTGAATGGATAAGAAAATATGACCCCCACAAAATATATTCGCTAATGATACATCAGATAGAGGTTTGATCTCCAAGATATATAAAGAAATCACTCGATTCCACTCCAAGAAGACAAACGATCCAATCAAAAAATGGGCAAAGGACCTGGACAGATGCTTTTCCAAGGAGGAGATACAGAGGGCCCAGAAGCATTTGAAAGGATGCTCAGCATCACTAGCCATCAGAGAAATGCAGATCAAAACCACCATGAGGTACCACCTCACACCAGTCAGAATGGCCATCATAAACAGATCAACAAACAACAGGTGCTGGCGAGGCTGTGGAGAAAAGGGAACCCTAGTCCACTGCTGGTGGGAATGCAGACTGGTACAGCCACTGTGGAAGGTGGTGTGGAGTTTCCTCAAAAAGCTGAAAATGGAACTGCCTTTTGATCCAGTGATTCCCCTGCTGGGACTATACCCTAAGAACACCAAAACGCCAATACAAAAGAACCTATGCACCCCAATGTTCATAGCAGCACAATTTACAATAGCCAAGTGTTGGAAGCAACCTAAGTGTCCATCAGTCGATGACTGGATCAAAAAATTATGGTACATATACACAATGGAATACTACACAGCAGAAAGGAAAAAAGAACTACTAAACTTCGCGACAGCATGGATGGAACTGGAGAGCATTATGCTAAGCGAAATAAGCCAGGGGGTGAAAGACAAATACCATATGATCTCACCTATAAGCGGAACCTAACCAACAATACAAAGATGCAAGGAAAATATGACCAGCAACACTGAAAGGAAAAGAAATCAACAGAGACAAGAGGGAAGGAGGGAGGGGCGGGCAGGGAAAGGGAAGGGAAGGGGAAAGTCAAGGAACATATAGCAAGAACTCATGGACAAAACCAAAGGGGAAGAGCTGAGGGAGGGAAGGAGGGAGGGGGCAAGGGAAAGTGGTTGGGGGGAGGCAGAGACAAATGTAAAAGAAAGAAAGGAAGAAAGAAAGAAAGAAAGAAAGAAAGAAAGAAAGAAAGAAAGAAAGAAAGGAAGGAAGGAAGGAAGGAAGGAAGGAAGGAAGGAAGGAAGGAAGGAAGGAAGGAAGGAAGGAAGAAAGAAAGAAAAAGAAAGAAAGAGAGAGAGAGAGAGAGAGAGAGAGAGAGAAAGAAAGAAAGAAAGAAAGAAAGAAAGAAAGAAAGAAAGAAAGAAAGAAAGAAAGAAAGAAAGAGAGAGAGAGAGAAAGAGAGAAAGAGAAGGAAGGAAGGAAGGAAGGAAGGAAGGAAGGAAGGAAGGAAGGAAGGAAGGAGGGAGGGAGGGAGGGAGGGAGGGAGGGAGGGAGGGAGGAAGAAAAAAAATATGACCCCCACATATGCTGCCTATCAGAGACCCACCCCAGAACAGAGTAACTACACAGACTTAAAGTAAAGGGATGGGAAAAAATATTTCAAGCAAATGAACAGAAAATAAAACAGAGGTAGCAATACTTATATCAGACAAAATAGATTTCAAAACAAAGGCCATAAAAAGAGACCCAGAAGGACACTTCATAATACTCAAAGGAAGAATCCATCAAGAAGACTTAAACAATGTAAACTCATATTCACTCAACATAGGAGCAGCCAAATATATGAGGAAGATCTTGGAGGACTTCAAGGAAAATATAGACAGCAACAGACTGATAGTAGGGGAATTTAATGCACCACTGTTGACAATGGATAGATCTTCCAAACAAAACATCAACGAGGATATTGTGGAACTGAACAACACATTAGATCAATGGACTTAACTGACATATATAGAACCTTTCATCCTAAAGAAGCAAAATACACATTTTTTTTTCAAATGCACATGGAGCATTTGCAAAGATAGACCACATGATAGGACACAAAACAAGCCTCAACAAATTCAGGAAAATTGAAATAATTACAAGCATTTTCTCAGACCACAAGGGCTTGAAACTAGAAACCAACCTCAAGGTAAAAACTCAAAAACATTCAATCTCATGGAGACTTAATAGCATGCTATTAAACAATGAATGGGTCAATAATGAGATCACAGAAGAAATCAAAAAGCTTCTGGAAAAAAATGTAAAAGGAACACACAACAGTCAAAAACCTGTGGGACAAGGAAACATTTCTTATCCAGAACTTACAAAAAGGAATATAGCCCTGCAGACACCTTGATTTTAGCCCAATGAGACTTGTGTCAAAAAAAAAAAAGAACTGTAAGAAAATAAATTTGTGTTATATAAGCTAAGTTTGTAGTAATTCGTTATAGCAGCCAGAGAATACAAATAAAGTAATGCAGTTCACAGGGCAATAAGGATTCAAAGCCAAGTAGAAATGAGTATATTTTGAAGACTGAGTTGCTATGTATAGAAAGTATGGTATGAGGAAGGAGGAATCAAGGATGAATTCAAGGGTTTTTCCTGGAAGATGACATTTACTGAGGTGGGCAGACTGTGGGATGAGGGGGTTTGGAGCAGAAAATCAGAAGTTGAGTTTGGACATGTCACATTGGCAACATTTATTACATATCCAAGCAGAGATATTGGGTAGGCAAGTGGACATATGAATCTGAAACTCAAAGAAGAGACTCAAGTTGGAAATATAAATGTGAGAATCACTGGCATGAAGAATGTATTTGAAACCAGGAAACTGAATGAAATCACGTAGAAAGAGAAAAAAAATTCAATAACTAAGCCCTGAAGTTTCAGGAGATGAGGAAGAATCAGCAAAGGAGATGAGAAGAAGAATCTAAAGATCTAGAAGAGGTTCTCTGGAGTCTGAAATCCATCTTGGCAGCTCAGACAACAACTTTTTTGGAATCCGAAAAGCTGAGAGACAAAACAAGTGATGGCTGACTTAGTGAACCCAGAAATGTTGAATCCCCAGCTAGCAATTGGAAAAACAGAGAATCAACCCAATTTACACTGCAAAAATTCACAAAAGACTTTGGCACTGAGAGCAACAGATGTTTCTGGAACTGTAGCAGGAACAAGAAAAACCTAAAATAGGAAGAATTAGGTGAAAACTGCTTTGTCTAATTTCATGGCCTAGTGGCTAGGAAGCACCATGAGACCATGAGCACATTAACTTACACCTCTTTTCGACCTCATTTCCTCAACTACAAATTGATAAAATGGGGATTACTGCATATCACATAGGGTTGTTTTTAGAAAAACAAATAAAATAGAGTGGAAAAAATTGTCCACACTCACTGTCACCACTTCCTCTACTAACATTTTCCCTAGAACTCATTCCAACCAGGTTTTTGTCCTCAATACTCCAGAAGACATCTCTCATCAAAGTCACCAATGAGTTCTGCATTACCAGGTCCAATGGTAATTTCTCTGTCTTCATCTTACTCATTAGAGTATTAGAAATGATCAATCCCTCTTCCTTGAAACCTCTTTTTCACTTGTTTCAGGGATATCACTCTCTCCAGATTGTCCTCCTTCACTGGCCACTCCTCCCAATCTCCATTTTTTATTCTTTCCTTCTCCACTTGATGCTGCATACAACTTTCTCTCCCCAACCTGTGGCAGAAAAATAGAGGTTTATTCTCTACAAAGGATAAAATAGAAGATTTCTGGACTAGGATTGAAGCAGCACAATTAAGGGGGTGTGTACCATCCTATAAACAATAAAAATTAGTTATTTCATAATACAAAATATGGCATCATGAGACTTCCAGCCCTGATCATCCACATGATTGCAGAATGCTGGCAACCAGACCTTTATCCCTCTGGTGAGCGTTTGGCAGATACTGTCTAGAGCACATAATGAACCAATAGAAGAGATCTAAGACACTGGCATTGTTCTCCAACAAACAACACAAGTTGACAAGTAACCCCCTCAAGCTCAAAGCTTCCAATCAACTCTTTGGGGTCTGCTCAACTCATGAGCTAACAGTTTAGAATTATCACACATGAGGGGTAAAAAAAAGGCTCTAATATGAAAGATAGAGGTCAAGGCAAACAGAAAAGATAACAGAGGAAACAAACTATGCAAAAGAAAAAATTTTTTTCTTAAAAATCGTTAACATTCTCATAGATAAGAGAAGATACTACATCCACAAAAGATTAGGATGCTATAAGAAAAAAACATTGTACAAACAAAAATTAAGAGCTTTTGAAATTTTCTGACAGTAAAAATTTAAAAATTCAACTATGAACAACTGTTTGCCAAGAAATTTTAAAATGTGGGTGAAATGAATAAATTTCTAGAAATATATGATCTTCCAAAATTGAATCAAGAAGAAGCAGAGCCCTGGCTGGTATGACTTAGTGGATTGGGTGCCAGCCTGTGAACCAAAGGGTTGCCAGTTCAATTCCCACTCAGGGCACATACCTGGGTTGTGGGCCAAGGTCCCCAGTAGGGGGTGTACAAGAGGCAATCAAACATTGATGTTTCTCTCTCTTTCTCCTTCCCTTCTGCTCTCTCTAAAAATAAATACATAAAATTTATTTTTTAAAAAAAGAAGCAGAAAGCCTGAACAGATTGATAACAGCTATAATCAAAAAAAAAAAAAAAACCTGGCACACAAAAGCCCTGGACTGGACAGTTTCACAGCATAATTTTACAAAACACTGAAGGAGGAGCTAATGCCCTATCCTTCTCAAACTATTCCAAAAAATTTAAGAAGAGGGAAGACTCCCAAACTCTTTTTATGGGCCAGCATCATTCTAATCCCAAAACTAGATAAAGACACAACCAAGAAATAAAACTACAGGCCAGTATCACTGAGAAACATAGATACCCTACATAGAAAACCCTATGGACTCCATCAAAAAACTACTCTACCTAATAAGTGAACTTGGCAAAACAGCGGGATACAAAGTCAGTATTCAGAAATTGAAGGCATTTTCGTACACCAACAATGAAATATCAGAAATAAAAATCAATAAACAAATCAACAAAAAACTGATGGTGAGGCTGTGGAGAAAAGGGAACCCTAGTACACTGTTGGTGGGAATGCAGACTGGTGTAGCCACTGTGGAAAACAGTTTGAAATTCTCTCAAAAAGTTAAAAATGGAACTGCCTTTTCACCCAGAGATTCCACTACTGAGAATGTACCCAAGAATCTCAAAACAGCAATTCAAAAGAACCTATGCACCCAAATGTTCATAGCAGCACAATTTACAATAGCCAGGTGCGGGAAGTAACCTAAGTGCCCATCAATAAATGAGTGGATCAAAAAACTATGGTACATTTGCAGAATGGAATACTACACAGCAGCAAGAAAGAACGAGCTACTACCCTTCGCAACAGCATGGATGGAACTGGAGAAAACATTATGCTAAGCGAAATAAGCCAGGGAGTGAAAGACAAATACCATATGATCTCATCTATAAGTGGAACCTAATCAACAAAACAAACAAGCAAGAAAAATATAACCTGCATCGTTGAAAGAAAAAACAAACCAACAGTAACGAGAGGGAAGGAGGGAGGGTGGTAACAGGAAAAAGAAGGGGAAGGGTCAAATCAAGGAACATGTATAAAGGACCCATGGACAAAGCCAGAGTGGGGAAGGAGTGAGGGTGGGAGTTGGGGATGGGTGGGGCAGGGAACAGTGGTGGTGGGAAAATGGAGACAAATGTATTTAAACAATAAAAAAAAATTAGAAAAAGAAATAGAAATTATGAAAAAAATCCCATTTAATACAGAAACAAAAAAAATAAAGTACCTAGGAATAAACCTAACCAAGGAGGTAAAAGACCCGTACTCATGAAACTACACAACACTGAAGAGAGAAATTCGGGAAGACGCAAATCAATGGAAGCATATACCGTGTTCACAGATTGGAAGAATTAACATCATCAAAGTGTCTATTCAACCCAAAGCAATTTATAGATTCAATACAACCCCTATTAAAATACCAACAACATATTTCGCAGATATAGAACACACATTTCAAAAATTTACATGGAACCACAAATGACCCCGAATAGCCTCAGCAAATTTTGAGAAAGAAGAACAAAGTAGGAGGGATCGCAATACCTGACATCAAACTATATTACAAGGCCACTGTAATCAGAACAGTCTGGTACTGGCATAGGAACAGACACATAGATCAATGGAACAGAACAAAGAGCCAGGTCTCTATAGTCAATTAGTATTTGACAATGAGAGCAGAAGCATAAAATGGAGTAAAAATAACCTCTTCAACAAATAGTGTTGGGAGATCTGGACAGCTACATGCAATATGAAACTAGACCACCAACTTACACCATACACAAAAATAAACCTCAAGATGGATAAAAGACTTATATATAAGTCTCAACACCATAAAAGTCCTAAAAGAGAACATGTTCAGGAAAATTTCAGATATTCCACACAGCAATATTTTCACTGATATGTCCCCTAGAATAAGGGACATAAAGGAAAGAATAAACAGATGGGACTACATCAAATTAAAAAGCTTCTGCATGGCTAAAAAACATCAGCAAAATGAAAGGGAACCAACCATATGGGAAAGTATATTTGCCAATGATACCCTGGACAAGGGTTTGATTTCCAAAACATATAAGGAAGTCATATGACTTCACACCAGGAAAACAAATGACCTAATTAAAAAATGGGCAAAGGAATCAAACAGACACTTCTTCAAGGACATTCTCATGGCCCAGAGACATATGGAAGGATGCTCAGCATCACTAGCCATCAGAGAGATGCAAATTAGAACACAATGAGACACTACTTCACGTGGACAGAATGGCCATCAGAAACAAATCAACAAAAAAGTGCTGGCGAGGTTTTAGAGATAAGTGAACCCTAGTACACTGTTGGTGAGAATGCAGACTGGTGCAGCCACTGTGGAAAACCATATGGAATTTCCTCAGAAAAGTAATAATGGAATTGCCTTTTGGCCTGGCAATTCCACTGTTGGGACTTGAAACACCAATTCAAAACAACCCATGCACCCCAATGTTTAGCAGCATTATTTTCAACAGTCAAGTGCCCATCAGTAAATGAGTGGTCAAAAAACTATTGAACATTTACACAATGAAATACTACACAGTAGATAGAAAGAACCCCTACCCTTCATGACAGCATGAATGGAACCAGAGAGTATTGTTTAGTGAAACAAGCTAGGCAATGAAAGGACAAATACCATATGATCTCACCTGTAAGTTTAACCTAATCAACCAAACTAACAAGACAGCAAAATAGAACCAGATACATGGAAATAAAGAACAAACTGACCGTGACCATACATGGGGTGAGGGGGATAACAGAGAAAGAAGGGGAAGGATCAAGTTAAGGAACATCGATAAAGTCCCTGTGGACCAAGACAACAAGGGGATGGGGAATATCAAAAGTGGGAGGTGGGATTGGGAAGGGCAGGAGAGAGTAATGGGGGGAAATGGGAACAACTGGAATTAAACAAAAAATAAAAAATAAAAATAAATACATAATTTCACAGAAAATAAGAAAGATAAATTTGAGAAAATATCCCAGGAAGTAGAGCAAAAAGAACAAAAAATAGGAGGAAAAAAAAGAAAATTAGAATACCAATTGTAGAGATTCAACATCAAATAATTTTTTTAAAAAAAGAAAAAAACCAAGGCAAAAAATCATTAATAAAATATTTCATGAGGTTCAGGTTAAGGTGGTGGAGTAGGAAATTGCTCAGCAAAATTACGGCTAAATTATAGAACAACCACCTTTGAGAGCCACCCAAATACCAGCTGAACAGAACTCCTATAACTAAGCATATAAAGAAGAACCCACATCTAGGCTGGTAGGAGAGGCAAAGACATGAAACAGGGCTAGTCTCACACCCTCCTGTGGCAGTTAAGAATTAGGATGGATATCTTGGCTGCAGGGATCCCCACAGTGGGGTGAGGGGTCCTAGCCCTACACAGACCTCTCCATCCCAGGGCTCCAATGCTGTAAAGAGGAATTCTCATGGTACCTGACTGTGGATATCAGTGGGGATTCTGTCCTGGTGAAATGGATTGCTGCTGGAAACTCAGGTATTCTCTTAAAGGGCGAGTGCAACTTCCAGTCAAGACAGAGGCATGGGTAGACACGTTTTGCCTCCTTGCACAACCACAAGAATTACAACTAACTTCAAAACAAAAACACCCAGAACTGGCAGAAAATCAAATTGTATGGAAGGCCAACAACCAAGGATTTACAGAAGCCATATTCATCCAGACAGGTAGTGGGGCACAGATGTGGAATCAGAGCAGAGAGGACACCGTGTGGTGCGGCGAAGCATCCGCAGAACAGGTGGTCCCACATTCATGTGTGGTGGATAAAAATCAGGAGATACACCTGGGGAGCGAGTGATCCCAGCCCCAGGCCCAACCACCCAGCCCAGGGTTCCAGTGCTGGGAAGATAAAGCCTCGTAGGCTATCTTGAGAAAAAAGTACAAAGTTGGGAGTATCATGCTACCTCATATCAAATCAAACAACAAGATTACAGTAATCAAAATGGCATGATACTGTCATAAAAACAGACACATAGACCAATGGAACAGAATAAAGAGCCCAGAAATATACCCATGGCTATGTGGTCAATTAATCTACGACAAAGAAGGCAAAAATACACAATGGGGTAAAGGGAGTTTTCAATAAATTCCTAGAATCATTGAAATGGAAAACTGGACATGTACATGCAAAAAAAATAAAACTAGACCACCTTCTTACACTATATACAAGAATAAACTCAAAATGGATTAAAGATTTAAATGTAATACCTGAAACCATAAAACTCTTAGAAGAAAACATAGGCAGTAAAGTCTCTGACATTGTTCTTAGTAATACTTTTTCTGACATATCTCCTCAGGCAAGGGAAACAAAAGGAAAAAATAAACAAACAAATGGAACGATAAACTAAAAAATGTTTGCACAACAACAAAAAAAAAAATCTCAACAAAATGAAAAGACAACCTACTGATTGGAAGATGATATTTACTTATGACATCCAATAAGGAGTTAATATTTAAAATTTATAAAGATCTCCTACAACTCAACAGCAAAAACTCAAAAAATCCAAATTAGAAATGGGCAGAGGGCCTGAATAGACACTTCAAAGAGGACTTATAGATGACCAACAGACATATGAAAAGATGCTCAACATCACTAATCATCAGAAAAATGCAAATTAAAACCACAATGAGATATTACTTCACACCTGGCAGAATGGCTACCATCAATAAATCCAGAAACAAGGGTTGGTGAAAATGTGGAGAAAAAGGAACTCTCATGCATTGTTGGTGGGAATGTAGATTGGTGTAGCCACTATGGAAAACAAGATGGAGAATTCTCAAAATGATTAAAATAGATCTACCTTATGACCCAGCAATTCTACTTCTGGTTATATATCCAAAGAAATCCAAAACACTAATTTGAAAAGATATGCTCCTCTATGTTTATTGCATCATTATTTACAATAGCCAAGATATGGAAGCACCCCTAGTGCCCATTAATAGATGATTAAAGAGGTAGTACATATATATAATGAAATATTAGTCAGTAATAAAAAAGAATGAAATCTTACCATTTGTTGCAGCATAGATGGACCTAGAGGGTATTATGCAAAGACAAATACCATATAATTTTATTTATGGTGGACTCTAAAGGGCAAAATAAACAAGTAAGCAAACAGAAACAGACTCATAGATACAGAGATGGAACTGATGATTGCCAGAGGGGAAGTGGACTAGGAGACCAGGTGAAAAGGTGAAGAGAATAGGAAGTACAAATTGGTAGTTACAAAACAGTCACGGGGATGTGAAGTACAGCACAGGGAATACAGCCAATAATATTGTAATTACTATATATGGTGCCAGTTGGGTACTCAACTTATCAGGGGAACACTTCATAAATTATATAAATTTCTAACCACTATGCTATATACCTGAATGTGATATAAATAATATCAAATGTCAACTATATTGAAAAAATTAAGTTAAAAAATCCATGAAAATTTCCCATAACTAAAGAGCATGAATTTTAGGTTGAAAGGTGCATGATGTACTGAACACAATTGATGAAAATAAATTCACACTAAGACACATAGTTGTAAACTTTTAGAATACAAAGTTTAAAAAGGAAACCCAAAAAGGAAAACAGAGGTCACAATCAATGTATCAGGAATTAGCATGGTTTCCATCTTCAACAGCAATACTAAACTCAAGAAGGTAATGGAGCAATGTGTTTACCATTCTAAAAATTTTTTTAAATTACAAATTATAATTCTGTATCAGTTGAGATGTACAGAATTATAATTCTGTATCAGTTTGGTTATGCTGTAGTAACATACAACTCCCAAATTCAGATGCTGCATGTCCATCTCAGTTCAGCAGGAACTTATGCTGTTGGTTCCAAAAACAAAAAAACAAAAAACAAAAAAAAGTAGGTAGGAAAGTCTCCACCTACTTTCATAGTAGAAAAGAAAACATAACAAATGAGTCACCAGCTCCTTTAAAAACTGTCAGGAAGTGGTACACATCATCATCTACTCACATTTCCTTGGCCATGGTTAGTTACATGGACATATCTAACTTTAAATAGTCAGAGAAGTACAACTCTACCATGCACCCAAAAAGAAAAGAGATATAAATATAAATATATATAAATAAATTACCAGTCCATCCTCCGGTCACTAAATATTTGGTTCACTCTCCTCACCAAGCAACATACACTCACCTTCTCCCCAAAGGACAACAACCCAAAAATTCCACCTGATCACAGCAACAAACACAAAGTTTGAGATCCCTGGGTTACATGTTGTAGTGCATATATAACATTTCAATGTGGCTTTCCTCTTAATCAGGAGGAAATAATAAGCTGAAAATAAGTTTTCTGTTCTGCACACCCAATACACCTAATATACAGTGATGAAACAGGATAGAAAAATCACAGAAAGGGGAAGAATGGAAATAGAAAACACTGGTCCATACCAATTCTGAATCTTGCTGGGTGATAGACATGTTGAGGGGCTCCATCCTGGGAGCAGGGATAGTGCTGGACTGGGCTCCCATTTTGCTCTCTGGGAATAGCTCCTTTGTCTATTATACCCCATCACTACTGGCTCTTTCCTCTAGGAAACCTTCTTTTCTATTGTTCTCCTGGCCATACCTGAAGATGCTCACCTTGAGTACTGAGCCCCTTTCCTAGATCTTCCACTGATAGAGTTATTTAAAGTTCTTGAATAGTTTTTCTCAGTCCAGACTGGGGGTTCTTTTGGCAATACAACTCTCTCAATAACCTTATCTTTTTACCTCTTTGATTCTGTCAGCAACAGAATTCGGTAATCATGCCCACATTTCTTTGAGAGATAAAGAACACAGAGTTATATGTCTTTGATTTCTCATCTCCACATATTCTCTCTGCATCTAAAGATCAGTGTGCTTTGAGTTTATGAGAATTATGTGGAAGTTCCACAGACTTACTCTCTTTCCCTTGAGACATTTGTCCTATAGAAGGAATAACTGAGTGCCACATCCTTGAGGCCTTTTATCGAAAACATTTTAACCTATTCCATTTTTAACAGTGGGAATGAGGACCATGTTCTTATTTTGACCCTTGCCACAAAAATGAATTCTAAGTGGCCTTTTCTCCTTCAAAACTCTTTTCAATTTTATCTCCTATTATTTGGAGTCTACAATTAAGTGGCTTTTCCAACATTGGATTTTTGGAAACTCTCTATTACTTTCATTTCTGCTTGCATATTGGCCAATTCTTTTCTGAGCACACTTTTTTTTACACTTTTGCCAAATACAGTCAATAATAGCCAAACATATGCTAACATAGTTTTCCCATATCTTCATCTTGAGTTTAAATTTCCTTAAGAAGGTTATCTGACTCCCAGATAATTTTATTACATATTTCATACTGCATGATGTAAATTGTCATCATTATAACCTCTACTAGTTATCTTACAGTTCACTACACGGCCCCTAAGCCAGGTCACCTATGATAAGGTTTTCACTTTATTAGCACTCCATCTCCAGGAATCTATCTATCTTGATCTCAGTGAGGAAAAGCTAGGTTATAATGTGACAACAAACAACACTTATATATCTAAATGGCTCAAAACAATGAGTTTTATTTCTTGCTACTTACAAGGGAGAGATATGCCCTAAGTCATTCTCACCCAGGGACCCAGGTTGATGGAACCTCCATCATCTCAAATACATTAGTCACAGTAGTAGTACCACCTCTTAAAGTCTTTTACCCATAGAATAACTTCTACTTCTACTCTTGTTGTCTAGAGCAAATTACACTGCAATGCCTGACTTCAAGAAGATGAGGGCATGCAATACTGTATAAAAGGAAAAATAAAGGGAATTCTTTCCATAAAAGAATTAGAAATATTGATGAATAACATTAATGGCTACCATAAATTTTATAAACAGCCAAACTATTGTCTGAAATAAAGTATAATAATTATAATTTTCAATTTTGCAAAATCTCAAAAAGTTCATCTCTCATTTATATTTTTACATAAAGCTACAGAGCATGTCTTCTATCAAAACAAGAGAATAAGCCAAGAAAGTGGAAGGCAGAGACAAAAACAAAAGGAATCTCCTGGATGAAAGTAAAAAGATCCTAGAACGACAACTGTTCACAACACATAGAAGACAACCAGTTCATACTGGAGCACTGTAAGTCAAGAGATAGAAATATTCTCTCCATTACTTTGCATTCACATCATTAATCTAATGAAACTACTGGAGGATGTGCTTTATCAAAACAAGGAAGAAAAGCAAGACAGAAAAAGACATGAGGTTAGAAACAAGGAATCTAAGAGAGAGGGGCAAGGGAAACCAATAATGGCAGCAAAAGAAATACACAGGATGATGGGGGTGCAGCAAGCCTAGAGAGTAATCAGCCCAGGAAGAAGAAAAATGGAGGACTTCAGAACAGATGCCTCTAATGTTTTAAAATGGAACTAATAGATGTCTGACGGGACTGGCTTTCAAGTAATCATACTAGGAGGCTATTAGAAAAGTATAGGAAGAATTGGCAACTAATACACATAAAACTAAGAAAATTAAAAATCATGTCAATTATTAACTTCAAGAGAAGTGAAAAGAAAGGAAATAAAGTATAATACAGTACATATTCTGTTTTAATTAATAATATTCATAACAGTTATGAATATCTTAGGTATAATAATGCAAATGTTTAATGTTGGTATATTTAAATTTTTATTATAAGCCTTTTGATATTGTTTGATTTTATAAACAATGCATATATTGCCTTCAAGAATATTAAAATTTAAAAAAAAAACTTGTAGGTAATTCTGATGTTCAGGCAAATTTAAGAACTGCTAGGACAATCCATTTATTCTATGTATTACTGAAAACTCTACAACATTCCCTGCTAAGTAGTTGTCCAACTTTGACTTGAATATCTCCACAATTCACTACATGAAATTGTACCTTTACTTCTTTATAGCACTAATTCTTATGATATATCCGTTATAAATATGACATGGTAAAAGTACAAAGATACTGTGAGACTATGCTGGCCCAGTCCACTTCCAGGGACAAGAGTATTGAAGAAGTAATTAATGTCTCATAGTTCTTCAGCAGTGAGTGACTATTCTCAAAGGGAAAGAGATATTCCCTTTCATTGTTCTAGGGCCCACAATGCCCTATCAATCACTATGGAAGACATTTGTCCCTCAGAATGGACAGGAAGGTCCAGGAGCTCTAGGAATTTTACATTCAGGTCTCTTTCTCTGTCTTTGATTAATGACACTGCTTATGCCATCCTGAAGACTTCTAGAAATTAAGATGGTGAGATGCCTCAGAAGAAAAGAAACTGGGTGAAAGAGCCTTATAAATTGTATCAGGCTTTTGGGTCTAAATAGTAGATATTTATCTCAGTATGTGAAACTATTTCTTTTTATTTTTGTACTGCATTTTTTCCATTACCACTTATCCCCCTTATACCTTCTTCCACCTCCACCACACCCCTCTACCCCTACAATCGCCACACTGTTATGAAACCTATTTTAATGCATTATTTCCCTTATCATGTGCCCAGGTAAGCACTCCATTCCCTGGAGCTCCATAGGAGGAGCTTTGTAAGAGAGAGGGTAATACAGTGATTAATGTCAGTGGTTTTCAATAATAAAGATAAAATGAGTTATATTTTTTTTTTAAAACTCAACCCAAAATTACCTCATATAAGTGTAATCATACACATTTGTCTTTTTTGTGACTGGTTTATATCATTTAGCGTAATGTCCTTAAAGTTTATTCATCCTGTAGTATATTAAAGTTTTTCCTTCCTTTCATTATATGCATATGCCACATTTTGCATGCCCATTCATCCACTGATGGATATAACATGCTGCCATGTTATACCTTTTGTGAATAATGCTGCTGCTATGAACAGGAATGTACAAATATCTCTTCAAGGCTTTCATTCTTCAGTGTGTATAAACAATATATTACAGTATTTGTCTTCCTGTGTCTGACGTATCTTACTTCACATAATGCACTCAGGGTCCATTCATGTTGTCACAAATTGCAGAATGTTCTTCATTCTCATGGCTAAATTATATTACATTGTACATATACACCACATCTGCTTTATCCACTCATCCATTGATGGACACTTCGGCTGTTTCCATGCCTTGGCTCCTGAATATTCCACGCCATGCAATGAACATGGGAATGCAGATATTTATTTGAGGTTGTGATCTCATTTCCTTTGGATATATACCCAAAATCCTGGTAATATTGTAATTGTATTTTTTTATTTTTTCAAATACATTTGTCTCTGCCTACCCCCCACCACTTTCCCTTGCCCCCTCCTTCCCTCCCTCCCTCAGCTCTTCCCCTTTTGTTTTGTCCATGAGTCCTTGCTATATGTTCCTTGACTTTCCCCTTCCCTTCCTTTTCCCTGCCCTTCCTCCCTCCTTCCCTATTGTCTCTGTTGGTTTCTTTTCTATTTTTTAATTGTTTAGGGACTTCCATACTCTTTTTCTTGGTGACTATGCCAATTTGCATTCATACCAACAGTGCACAAGGGTTCCGTTTCTCCACATCCACCCCAACACTTATCTCTTTTTTTTTAATGCTGGGGACTATACTTTTGGTATTTTGTTATTGTTTTTTATTTTACTTTTTAAATTACACTTTACATTCAATATTATTTTGTATTAGTTTCAGGTGTATGGCATAGCGATTAGATAATTATATACAAAGTGTTTCCCCCAGTGTTTCCAGTACCCAGCTGGCACCATACATCATACATTATTATTGACTATATTCCCTGTCCTGTACTTTATATCCCCATGACTGTTTTGTGACTATCAATTTGTACTTCTTAATTCATTCACCTTTTTCAGCCATCCTTACAACTCCCCTCCCATCTGGCAACCATCAGTCTGATCTCTGTATCTATGAGTCTGTTTTTATTTTGTTTATTAATTTATTCTGTTCTTTAGATTCCACATGTAAGTGAAATCATGTAGTTATTTGACTTTCTCTGACTTATTTCACTTAGCATAATGCCCTCTAGGTCCATTCATGCTGTTGCAAATGGTAAGATTTCAATCTCTGGGACTTCCAGCCAAGATGAAGGCATAGGTAGACTTGCTTCACCTCTTTGCACAACCATAAGAAGACTAACAACTAATCTAAAAGCAAAAAACAACCAAAATTTCCAGAAAATTGAAGCGTATGGAAGTCCAATAACAAAGGATTTAAAGAAGAAACATTCATCCAGACAGGTAGGAGGGGCAGAGAGGACACAGTGTGGCACAGTGAGGTGGTGGCAGGCTACGGCTGTGAGGCAACAGGCTAAGGCTCTGAGGCAGCAGCCTGCAGAATGAGTGGTCCCACATTAATGTGCAGTGGATTAAAAACTGGGAGGGACTACTGGGGAGCACATGATCCCAGCCCCAGACTAGAACATGTGGCCCAGGGTCCCAGCAATGGGAGACTAAAGCCTTATAACCTCTGGCTGTAAAAACCAGCTGGGGTTGGCATGGTGGCAGAAACTGCTGGTCTCTCAGGAGAGTCCATGTAAAGGGCCCTCAGGGTCCTAGAATGTCAACAAACCCACCCACTCTGGGAATCAATACCAGAGCAGAAACTAGAAGGGTGCCAGATGCTTATGGGAAGTAGGGGAAGTGACTGGAAATGGGGTGAGAGCCAAACAAACAGCATTGTTCCCTCTCTGACCCCTCCCTCACATACAGAGCCACAAAGTGATGAAGTGGGTTGCCCTGCCCTGGTGAATGCCTAAGGCTCCACCCCTTACAGCATAGCAGGTGTGCCAAGCATAGGAATCAAAGCAGCTCTACCTAATATACAGAAATACAGGGAGGCTGCCAAAATGAAGAGACAGGGAGATAAGGCCCGAGTGAAGAAATAGATCAAAACTCCAGAAAAAGAACTAAGGAATACAGAGATAGCCAACCTATCAAATGTAGAGTTCAAAACACTGTGATCAAGTTGCTCACAGAAATGACTGAGTGCAGGAACAAAATAGAGAAAGAAGTGAAGGCTATACAAAGTGAAATAAAGAAAAACATACAGGAAACCAACAGTGAAGGGAAGGATACCAGGATTCAAATCAATGATTTTGAACAAAAGGAAGAAATAAACAGTAAACCAAAACAGAAAAAAAGAAACAAGATCTCCAAAAAATGAGGAAAGGCTTAGGAATCTCTGGGACAACTTCAAATGTACCAACATCCAAATCACAGGGGTTCCAGGAGAAGAGGAAGAACAAGAGATTGAAAACTTATTTGAACAAATAATGAAGGAGAACTTCCCCAATCTGGCCAAGGAAATAGACTTCCAGGAGATCCAGGAAGTTCAGAGAGTCCCAAAGAAGTTGTACCCAAGGAAGCACACACCAAAGCACATCATAATTACATTACCCAAGATTAAAGATAAGGAGAGAACCTTAAAAGCAGAAAGAGAAAAGGAGACAATTACCTACAAACGAGATCCCATAAGACTGTCAGCTGATTTCTCAAAAGAAACCTTTCAGGCAAGAAGGGGTTGGCAAGAAGTATTCAGAGATGAAAAGCGAGAACCTACATCCAAGATTACTCTATCCAGCAAAGCTATCATTTAGAATGGAAGGGCAGATAAAGTGCTTCCCAGACAAGGTAAAGCTAAAGGAGTTCATCATCACCTAGCCCTTGTTGTATGAAATGTTGAAGGGACTTATGTACGAAAAAGAAGAAAATCAAAACTATGAACAGTAAAGTGACAACAAACTCACAACTATCAACAACAGAATTTTTTTAAAAGAAAATTGGGCAAGCAACCAGAACAGGAGCAGAATCATAAAGATGAAGATCACTTGGAGAGGTATCAGTGGGTAGGGAGTGAGGGGAGAATTGGAGGGAAAAGTACAGGCAATAAGAAGCATAGGTTGATGGGTACAGAATAGACAGGGGGAGGGGGGAATAGGATGGGAAGTGGAAAAGCCAAAGAACTCATATAGAAGACCTATGTACATGAACTAGGAGGGTATTTCTAGAGGGAATAGGGGTACTGGGTGGAGGGAGGCCAAGGGGGGAAAATGGGACAACTGTAGTATAATCAATAAAATATACTTAATAAAAATACATTTATTTCAGATATTTTTTTAAAGTTTTCAATCTTCGATCAAGTAATATTTCATCATGTAAATGCACCACAATGTCTTCATCCACTGGTTTGTTGATGGGCACTTGTGTTGCTCCCAAATCTTGGGTATTATAAATTATGTTGCAATGAACATGAGGGTGCATATATTCGTTTGAATTAATGTTTTGGTTTTTTCAAATATATACCCAGAGATGAAGCTGCTGGGACATAAGGGAGTTTTATTTTCAATTTCTTGAGGAACCTCCATCCTCCATAGTGGCTAAGGAGGATGCATCACCAAACTGCATTCCCACCAACAATGCACGACAGTTCCCTTTTCTCCACATTCTTGCCAACACTTGTTCATGGATTTATTGATGATAGCCATTCTGACAGGTGTGAGGTCATATCTCATTGTGGTTTTAATTTGTATTTCTCTGATGATTAGTGACATTCAGAATCCTTTCATATGTCCATTGTTCATCCATATGTCCTCTTTGGAGAAATGTCTATTCAAGTCCTCTGCCCATTATTTAAATGGATTTTGGTGGGGTCGGTGTTGTGTTGTAAGAGATCTTTATAAATTTGGGGTATTAACCACTTACCAGATGTATCCCTTGTGAATACATTCTTTCATTAGGCAGGTTATCTTCTTTTTTTTTTTGTTGATGGTTTCCTTTGCTGTGCAAAACCTTTTTAATTTTATGTATTTCCACTTGTTTGTTTTCTTTTGTTTCCCTTGCCTGAAGAAATAAATCATTAAAAATATTGGTAAGAGAAATGTCAGAGATTTTATTGCCTATATTTTCTAGGAATTATATGGTTTTGAGTCTTACAATTAACTCTTTAATCCATTTTGAGCTTATTCTTGTATATAGTGTAAGAAGGTGGTCTAGTTTCATTTTGTGTATGTGTGTGCATATCTGTCCAATTTTCCCTACACCACTTATTGAATTGACTTTATTTACCCTATTGTATGTTCCTGCTTCCTTTGTCAAATATTAATTTACCATATAGTATTTATTTCTGGGATCTTTCTTCTATTCCATTGATCTATATGCCTGGATTTTATACCCATACCATGTTATTTTTGATTACAATAACCTTGTAGTATAGTTTGTATCAGGTAGCAAGAAAAACTTTATTTTTCTTTCTAAAGATTGCTGTGGTTATCCAGGGTTGTTGGTTTTGTTTTTGTTTTCTGTGTGTGTGGGTGGTTCTATATAAATTTTTGGATAACTTTTTCTATTCTGTGAAGTACACCATTGGTATTTTGACAGAGATTGCATTGAATCTATAGTATGGACATTTTAATGATGTTAATTCTTCCTGTCTGTGAGCATGGTATAAAGATTCCACCAAAAAAACTACCAGAACTGATAAATTAATTCAGTAAAGTAGCATGATACAAAATAAATATTCAGAAATTGGTTGCATTTTTATACAACAATGAACTGTCAGAAAAAACTAATAAAACAATTCCATTTACAATTGCATTAAAAAATACCTATAAATAAATTTAACCAAGGAGTTAAAAGATCTGTACTTGGAAAAATTATAAGACACTGAAGAAAGAAATTGAAAAATATATCTCTTGTCTTTTTTATGATACCCATTCTGATAGGTACAAGGTGATGATAGTTCATTGTGATTTTGATTTTCATGTCCCTGATAATTAATGATGTTGAGAATCTTTTCATGTACCTGTTGGCCATTTGTATGACATTGGAAATATGTTTTTTCAGTTCCTCTCTCCATTATTTTAGTAAGATCCTTTGGGTTTTTGCTATTAAGTAGGGTCTATCAGTTCTTTATATATTTTGTATATTCACCCCTTATTAGATATATGATTTTCAAATATTCTCTCCATTCCACAGGTTGCCTTTTTATTTTGTTGTTTCTTTTGTTGTGCAGAAGTTTAATGTAGCCCCATTTATTAATTTCTCTTTTGTTGTCAGGACTTTTGGTGTCATATCCAAAAAATTGCTTCCAAGACAAATGCCAAGGAGCTTTTTCCCTATATTTTCTTCTAAGGGTTTTAAAACTTTGGGTCTTACATTTAAGTTCTAGGTAAATTTTGTGAGTGGTATAAGATAGAGACCCAATTTCACTCTTCTTCATGTGGATATCCAGTTTTCCCAACACTACTGAAGAGACTAGCCTTTCTCCATTGAGTATTCTTGTCCCCCTTGTCAAATATTAGTTGACTGTACATGTGAGAGTTTATTTCTGGGCTCCTAATTCTGTTCCTTTGGTCTACATGTCTATTTTTATGCCAGTACCAAACTGTTTTGATTACTATAGTTTTGTAGTCTTGTTTGAAATCGGGAAATATAATGCTCTTAACAATTCTGGTTCTTTTGTGGATTCCGTGTGAATTTTAGGATTGTTTTTCTCTCTGTGAAAAATGTCACTGGAATTTTGATAGGGATTGTATTGAATCTATAGATGGCTTAGAGTACTTTGAGTACTTTTAGTAGTACAATTAGTACTACTAACTTTTTAACAATATTAGTTCTCCCAATCTATGAACGTGGGATATCTTTCCATTTACCTGCATCTTCTTCAGTTCCTTTCATCTAAGTCTTATGGTTTGCAGTGTATAGATCTTTCACCTCCTTGATTAAATTCATTCCTAAATATTATATTGTTTGTGATACTATGTGAATGAAATTGATTTTTTATTTCTTTTTCATATATTTAATTGTTAGTGTATAGAAATGCAGCTGATTTCTGGATGTTAGTTTTGTATCCTGCAACTTAACTGAATTTGTTGATTAGTTCTAACAGTTTTTGGTATAGGATTTCCTGTATATAAGATCCTATGACCTGAAAATAAAGATAATTTTACTTTTTCCTTTCTAATTTGGATGCCTTTCATATATTTATCTGTTCTGGCTAGAACTTCCAGTACTGATTTGCAAATCTTTTCTCCCATTCTAGGTTGCCTTTTTACTCTGTTAATATCTTTTAATGCACAAAAAAGTTTTTACTTTTCACGAAGTCCAATTGTCTTTTTGTTTTTTGTTACCTATGCCATTAGTGTCATACCCAAAAAATCATTGTCAAGTCCAGTGACATGAAACTTTTGTCCTACATTTTCATCTCAGATTTTTGTTGTCTTAGGTGAAACAGATGGGTTCCTAGAACACTCATCTAGTGGGGAAAGCCTGTACTACAGTGTGCCTACCCTCCAGAAGATAATTCTGATTTTTTTGGTGAAGCCTCCCCTTATAAGTGTCTATCTTTATGCCAGTACCACACTATTTTAATTACGGTAGCTTTGTAGTAAGTTTTATATCAGGAAGTGTGAGTCCTCTAGTTTTATTCTTCTTTTTCAAGATTGTTTGGCTGTTCAAGATGCTATATAAATTTTGAGATGGGTTCTGTTCCACAAAAAAACATTATGAGGATTTTTATAGGCATTGCATTGAGTCTTCAGATTACTTTAAATAGTATTGGCATTTTAGGACTTCCAGTCAAGATGGAGGCATAGGTAAATATGGCTCACCCCCTTGCACAATGACAGCAAAAATTACAACTAGACTACAAAACAAATATCACCCAGAATCATCAGAAAATTGAGCTGTATGGAAGTCCAACAACCAATGAATTAAAGAAGTCGCATTCATCCGACGGGTAGGAGGGGTGGAGACAAGGAGATGCACAGAGAGGTGTGGAAGTGTGGAGGCATGGGGAATCAGAACAAGTAGCCCCACATTCACACATGGTGAATAAAAATCAGGAGGGAGGGATCCTAGGCCCACACAAGACCACCCAACCCAGCATCCTAGTGCCAGGAAGATAAGTCCCCATAACTTCTGGTTGTAAAAACCAGTGGAGGTTGGGGAAGGAGAAGAAACTGCAGGATCCTCAGGAGCCTCCTCTTAAAGGGTCCACAATGGACTTAGGACATACACAGACTCACTCTGAGCTTCAGCACCATGGCAACAGCAGGAAGGGCACCTGTGGCATACAGGGAGAAAATGAAGTGTCCAGCATCAGGGTGAGTGCCAGGGGATAGATTCCTCCTAGACAAAATCCCAGAGGCCAGTCAGTGGCATTGTCCCCCTTCTGAGCCCTCACACACACACAGCCACAGAGCAGTGACAACATATTGGAGATTCCGTCAACCTGGTTTACACGGGTTGCCCCACCCTGACAATTACCTAAAGCTCCACCTTATCCAACTTACCTGTGTACTTTTCTACAATAGGACACACTACTAAGACAGGGAATCAAAGCAACTCTCCCTAATACATAGAAACAAATGAAAGGGAAGGTGCCAAAATAAGGAGACAAAGAAATATAGCCAAAATGAAAGAACAGAACAAAACTCCAGAAAAAAACTAACTGAAATGGAGACATGCAATCTACCAGGTGCAGAGGACAAGATATTGGTTATAAGGATGCTCAATGAACTTAGAATAAGAGTAAATTAATTTAGTGAGAACTTCAACAAAGAGGTAGAAAACATAAAAATGAACTTAGAAAACATAATTAAAAAAACCAATCAGAAATGAAGGATACACTAAATGAAATGAAGAATAATTTACAGGGAATCAAGAGTAAAGTAAAGGAAGCCAAGAATCAAATTAGAAATTTGGAGTATGAGGAAGAAGCAGCATTTAATCAGAGCAGCAAGGGGAAAAAAAGAATCCAAAAAGACAAGAATATGCTAAGAAGCCTCTGGGACAACTTCAAATGTATCAACATTCAAATCATAGGGGTGCCAGAAGGAGAAGAGAAAGAGCAAGAAATTAAAAACATTTGAAAAAATAATGAAAGAAAACTTATGTAATTTGGTGAAGGAAATAGACACACAAGTACAGGAAGCTCAGAGAAGCCCTAATAAGATGGATACTCCCAAACAAAGAGAACCACACCAAGACACCTTGTAATTAAAATGCCAAAGGTTAAAGATAAAAAGAGAAACTTAAAAGCAGCAAGAGAAAAGAGTTACCTACAGAGGAGTTCCCATAAACTGGCAGCTGATTTCTCAAAAAAAAAAAAAAAAAAACTTTGTAGGTAAGAAGGGGCTGGAAAGAAGTATTCAAAGTCATGAAAAGCAAAGACATACAAACTAGATTATTCTATCCAGCAAACCTATCATTTAGAAACAAAGATAAAGTGCTTGCCAGACAAGGTAAAACTAAAGGAGTTCAAAATCACCAAGCCATTATTATATGAAATGTTGAAGGAACTTATTTACGAAAAAGAAGATCAAAACTATGAACATTAAAACAGCAACGAATTCACAGCTATCAACAGTTGAATTTAAAAGAAAAACTAAGCGGGGAGAATGAAGATGGCAAAGGAGTGAGTGGAAGTCACACTGACCTCCTCCCAAGACCAATCTGGAATTACAACTAAATTTTGGTGAAATAACCTGAAACAAAGAACTGAACAATAGCAAAAGAGAAGCCTTGTAAACTTGGAGACAGAAGAATCGGCTTTAGCACAATCTAACCGGTAAGAAGAGCGCTAGAGACTCAAGAAGGCAGGTGAGGTGACCACAGGAAGCAGCACCAGAAGGATATTGAAACAGCCAATTGGATCCCCCTGAGAAGAACGGGGACTAAACCAAAAGTGGGATCTCTAGCCTACAGCTCCAGAGCCCAAACAGTACACAGAAAACAGCCAGCTGCAGAAAAGCAGCAGGGTTGCCCTCTGCCAAAGACAGGCAGCAGGAGACGCAAAGAATTGTTTAAGGGGCCAATGCATAAATTTTTATTTGTAGCCACTTAACCTGGTCTCCAGCAAAGGCAGGGGAGAGTGGGCTAGAGACACCTGAGGAGAGACTGGGGAAGGAGGCTTTGGGGTGAGAACTGAGAGAGTAGCTGGTGAGATCTCGGTGCTGACTCATGCCCCATGTGGCAACAGCCATCTTGCTCAGGCAGAGACCACTCCCCTTGAGCAACACCAGTGTCAAAGGACCCAATAACCCTGCCCCCGGGTGGGATTCCACACAATCCTGTGCTGTCTAAGCCACCTGCGAAGTGCAGAGTGGCAGCCACAAACAGTAGATCCCTGGCTACAGGGGGTGCAGAGAGGTCTGGAGACACTTGAGGAGAGACTGGGGATGGAGGCTTTGGGGAGAGAACAGAGACAGTAGCTGGCGGGATCCCAGTGTGGACTCCTCCCCCATACGGCAGCAGTGTGAGAGGACCCAATAACCCCACCACAAGGACTCCGCCCCGCCCAGAGCTGTCTAAGGCAGCCTGCTGAGTGCAGCATGAATAGATTAACAGCTGAAGGAGACAGACGCAAACAGTAGATTACTGGAAGTCTCAAACAGATTGCCTATGGTCACACAGGGATGACAACTGACATTATGAGAGGCAGATCCAGAAAGAAAAAACAGTGGTCTCCAACCATAGAAGTTCACACCACACAGTCAGGAAATCAAGACAGATCAACTTAAGAAGCAGAAGCAAAAGAGAAGAGTCTCACAAATAAAGGGAAGACAAAGAAATACCCCCTGCTCAAAGGGAAAGGAGGAATCCCCACAAAGAGAACTAAATGAAAGAGAGGCAAGTAAACGATCAGATATTGAGTTGAAAACAACAGTTCTTTTTTTTTTAATTTATTTTTTCAAATACATTTGTCTCTGCCTACCCGCCACCACTTTCCCTTGCTGAAAACAACAGTTCTAAGGAAGCTCAATGAGCTCAGTGAGCTCAGAGAGAATTACAAAAAAAAACTACAGGGAAACTACGAGGAACTTACTGGAAACTATATCAGCATGAAAAATGACATAGAAACTATCCATAAGAGACAAGAAGAAATGAAGAATACAATTTCTGAATTAAAGAACACAGTAGAAGGAATCTAAAGCAGGCTAGATGAAGCTGAGGACCAAATCAGCAAGCTGGAGGACAAGGTAGGAAAAAGCTCCAGGAAAGAGCAAGAAAAGGAAAAAAGACTCAAAAAGAAAGAAGACGCATTTAGGGAAATGAGGACAACCTGAAACGTAATAATATCCGTGTAATAGGGATACCAGAAGGAGAAGAGGATGAGGAATGGATAGAGAACCTGTTTGAAAAAGTAATGATGGAAAACTTCCCTAATTCGAAGAGAGAAAAAGTCACATGAGTCCAGGAAGTACAGAGGGTCCTCTTCAAGAGGAACCCAATGTGGCCACTCCAAGACACATCATCATTAAAATGACAAATATCAAAGACAAAGAGAGAATCCTAAAGCAAGCAAGGGAGAAAGAGGTAGTAACATATAAGGGAGCCCCAATATGGCCAGCAGCTGACTTCTCAACAGAAACACTGCAAGCCAGAAGGGAATAGCAAGAATTATTCCACACAATGAAAAGCAAAGGCCTGCAACCAAGACTGCTCTACCCAGCAGGGCTCTCAATTAAAATGGAAGGCAAAATAAGGAGTTTCCCAGACACAGGCAGGCTAAGAGACTACATACACCTCCACCAAACCAGCACTGCAAAATATGCTAAAGGGACTGCTTTAAGATAAAAGTTTCTATGATTACCCAGTTCCTTTCAGAGTTGCCAATACTTGATATTACCAATATTTTTAATATTCATTAATCTGATTGTGACAATGATGTTATTTTAATTGTTCCTTTACTATTTGTTGAAACTAAACCTGTTTTTGTATGTTTCTTGCCTATTTTTATTATTTTTAAAAAGCTTTAAGTGACTTTTTGGTATTCTTTATCCATTTTTTGATAAAATGTTTGTAGAATTTTTTTCCCTAAAAAAAAAAAAAACAATTAACCTGTTTTTAGATATGTTGCAAATACTTTCCTATTTATTACTTGTCCTTTAACTTTTTTATATGTATTTTACTGTACAGTCTTACATGTTTAATATAGGCATATTGTCAACATTTTACTTTATAGTGTCTGGGTTTGAATATGTTACTTCAGGGTAAGAAAAATATTATTTTGTGTTTTCTCCTAAAACTCCTTAGATTCTACATATCAATTTTTAACGCACATGAATATTTCTTGTATAATGCGTGAAATAGGGCTCTATATTTGTTTTATTTCAAGTACTAGTGGTCCATGCACCTTATTTGTTGACTAAGGCTTATTTTACCCATTAATGTGAAATATCAACTTAATCATATATTACATTGTTAGACAGATATACACATTTGTCTCTAGAATGCTCATTATATTACATTGATCTACTTGATTATTTCTGTGCTGGTGTCATGTTGTTTTAATTGCTGAAACATAATGGTTTTAATTTTTTAATATTTTATAATTAACTTTGACATTTAAAAAATAAATGAAATCAATCTGCATTTAAGAAAGAAAGAGAGAAGGAAGGATAAAAAGAAAGAGAGAGAAAGAAAGAAAGAAAGAAAGAAAGAAAGAAAGAAAGAAAGAAAGAAAGAAAGAAAGAAAGAAAGAAAGAAAGAAAGGAAGGAAGGAAGGAAGGAAGGAAGGAAGGAAGGAAGGAAGGAAGGAAGGAAGGAGAAAGAGAGGGGGAGGGAAGGAAGGAGGAAGGGAGGGAGGGAGGGAGGGAGAAAGAGAGAGGGAAAAATAAAAGAAAGAAAGGAAGAGATGGATCTCCTACCTTTTGCGACAACATAGATGGAGCTGGAGACTATTAAGCTAAGTGAAATAAGCCAGTCCGTGAAAGATAAATACCATATGATCTCACCTATAAGTGGACTCTAGTCAACAAAATAAACTAATGAACAAAATAAACCACAGGCATGGAAACATGGAGCAGTCTGAAAGTGACCAGAGGGGATGGGGAAAGAGGACAATGGTGGAAAGAAGGGGAAGTACTAGACAAAGAACATATATGAATGACTCATGGACATGGACAACAGAGTGGGAATTGACTGCGGGAGTGGTGGGTGGGAGTAAGATAGGTGGAGGGGGGTAAAGGGGGAAAAATTGAGACAACTGTAATAGAATAAACATGATTTATAAATTTAAAAAAATAAATTGAAAAAAAAGGTTAAAAAATGACAACCTAAGCAAACTAGCAGAATAGAACCAGAATCACAGATAATGGAGATCACTTGGAAGGTGGAAGGGCGAGAATGGAGGAAAAGGTGCAGGGATTAAGAAGGAGAAATTAGTAGATACAGAATAGACAGGATTATGTTAAGAACAGTATAGGAAATGGAGTAGACAAAGAATTTATATGCATGACCCATGGACATGAACTAAGGAGGGAATTGCTAGAGTGAATGGGGTATACGGGGCAGGTGGGGAGTACAAAGGGGGAAAATTGGGACAACTGTAATAGAATAATCATAAAATATATTTTTAAAAATAAATGTTTTTTTTGTTTTTGTTTTTGTTTTGTTTTGTTTTGCCCTGGCTGGTGTGGCTTAGTTGATTGAGTGCCACCCTGAGAACCAAAGGGTCACTGCTTTGATTCCCAGTCAGGGCACATGCCTGGGTTATGGTACAGGTCCCTGGTGGGGGGTGCTCAAGAGGCAAACACACACTGATGTTTCTCTCCTTCCTCCTTCCCTCCCTCCCCTTCTCTAAAAATAAATAAATAAAATCTAAAAAATGGTTTTGGCATTTTAACAGTATTAATTCTTCCAACCATGAACATGGGATATGTTTCCATTCACCTATATTTGCTTTAATATATTTCAGCAATGTTTTTTAGTTTTCATTATACAGTTCTTTCACCTCTTTAGTTCTTTGTTGTTGTTGTTGCCATCATTTTATTTATTTTTTTATCATTCATATTCATTTGTCTCCATTTTCCCACCACCGCTTTCCCCTACCCCACCCACTCCCACCTCCCACCCTCAATCCTTCTCTACTTTGGCCTTGTCCATGGGTCCTTTATACATGCTCCTTGACCTGACCCTTCTCCTTTTCCCCGTTACTGCCCCCCCTACTTGTCACTGTCGGTTTGTTTTTTCTTTCAATGTTGCTGGTTATATTTTTCCTCCTTGGTTAATTCTTAAGTATTTTATTACTTTGATGTTATTCTAAGTTAACTTTTTTTTCGTAATTTCCTTTTCAGATTGTTCATTGTTGGTGTGTACAAAGGCAATTTATTTTTGCATATTGACTTGGTATCCTGCTACTTTGCTAAATTCATTTACTGGTTCTAAGTTTTTTTGTGCTGTCTTTAGGGTTTTCTACATATATGATCACAGCATATGCAAACAGAGATAATTTTACTTCTCTTCCATTTTTAATTCCTTGATGTTTTTTCTTGTCTAATATCTCTGACTAGAATTTCCAGTACTGTGTTGAATAGAAGTGGTGAAAGTGGGCATCCTTGCCTGTTCCTGATGGTAAAGGAAAACCTTCAGTTTTCACTATTTAGCATGATATTCACTGTGGGCTTTTCATATATGACTTTTTCATGTTCAGGTAGTTTCATTCTATTCCAATATGTTTTTAGTGTTTTTATCATAAAACAATGTTAAGTTCTGTCAAATCCTTTTTATACATGAATTGAGATGATTTTATCTTTTTGTTATTTTTCCTTCATTCAGTTAGTGTGGTACATTTAATTGATCAATTTATGTTGAATCATCCCTTAGTTCCAAAAAATAAATTCCACTTAGTATTGATATATAATCCTTTTAAAATGCAGCTGAATTTGGTTAGCTAGCATTCTGTTGAGGATTTTTGCATCAATATTCATAAGAGTTTTCTGGCTTTTGTAGTTTTCTTGTAGTGTCTTTCCTGGCTTTGGTATGAGGGAAATACTGGCCTGAAAGCATGAGTTAGTAAATGTTCTCTCCTCTTCAAATTTTTAGAAAAGTTTTAAAGGATTGCTATTAGTTCTTCATTAAATGCTTGGTCACATTCACCAATGAAGCCATCGGGTCCAGAGCTTTCCTTTATCAGAGTTTTTTAATTATTCATTCAATTTTCTTACTATAGTCTATTCAGATTTTGTATTTCTTCATGAGTTAGTCTTGGTAGATTTTGTGCTTCTAGAAATGTGTCTATTTCATCTAGATTATCCAATTTATTGGCATATAATTATAATTCTTTATACTTCTATAGAACCAGTAGTAATGTTCCCTCTGATTTTAGTAATTTGAGTCTTCTTTTTCTTTCTCTGTCTCTCTCCTTTCCATCTAGTTAAAGGTTTATCAATTTCATTGATCTTTTCAAAGAACCAACTTTTTGTTTGATTTTTTTCTATTGCTTTTCTAGTCTCTCTTTAGCTCATCTCTGCTATAATTTTAATTATTTCCTCCCTTCTGCTAGCTTTGAGCTTACTTTGTTATTTTGTTTTTAGTTGCTTTACTTGTAAAGTTAGGTTACTGCATTGAGAGATATTCCTTGCTTTTTTTTTTAAATTTATTTACTTTTCAAATACATTTGTCTCTGCCTCCCCCCCACCTCTTTCCCTTGCCCCCTCCCACCTTCCCTCCCTCAATCCTTCCCCACTTTGGTTTTGTCCATGAGTCCTTGCTCTATGTTCCTTGACTTGCCCCTTCCCTTCCTTTTCCACTGCCCACCACTCCCTCCTTCCCTCTTGTCTCTGTTGGTTTCTTTTTCTTTCAGTGTTGCTGATCTTATTTTCCTTGCATCTTTGTTTTGTTGGTTAGGTTCCACTTATAGGTGAGATCATATGGTATTTGTCTTTCACCCCCTCACTTATTTCGCTTAGCATAATTCTCTCTAGTTCCATCCATGCTGTCATGAAGTGTAGTAGTTCTTTTTTTCTTTCTGCTGCGTACTATTCCATTGTGTAAACGTACCATAATTTTTTATTCAATCATCTACTGATAGGCATTTAGGCTGCTTCCAACACTTGGCTATTGTAAATTGTGCTGCTATGAACATTGGGGTGCATAGGTTCTTCTGAATCGGCATTTTGGGATTTGTAGGATATAGTCCCAGCAGGGGAATCACTGGATCAAAAGGCAGTTCCATTTTCAGCTTTTTGAGGAAATTCCACACTGCTTTCCACAGTGGCTGCACCAGTCTGCATTCCCACCAACAGTGGACTAGGGTTCCCTTTTCCCCACAGCCTCGCCAGTACCTGTAGTTTGTTGATCTGTTTATGATGGCCATTCTGACCGGTGTGAGGTGGTACCTCATGGTGGTTTTGATCTGCATTTCTCTGATGGCTAGTGATGCTGAGCATCCTTTCAAATGTCTCTGGGCCCTCTGTATCTCCTCCTTGGAAAAGTGTCTGCCCAGGTCCTTTGCCCATCTTTTTATTGGATCATTTGTCTCTTGGAGTGGAGTCAAGTGAGTTCTTTATATATTTTGGAGATAAAACCTCTATCTGACGTATCATTAGCAAATATATTTTCCTGTACAGTTGGCTCCCTTTTCATTTTGCTGATATTTTCTTTAGCCATGTAGAAACTTCTTATTTTGATGAGGCCCCACTTGTTTATTCTTTCCTTTATGTCCCTCGCTTTAGGAGACATATTGGTGAAAAAATTGCTGTGTCGGATATTTGAGAGTTTCCTGCCAATGTTCTTCTCTAGGACTTTTATGGTGTTGCAACTTCTATTTAAGTCTTTTATCCATCTTGAGTTTATTTTTGTGTATGGTGTCAGCTCATGATCAAATTCCAATTTTTTGCATGTAGCCATCCAGCTCTCCCAACACCATTTGTTGAAGAGGCAATTATTACTCAGTTTTATGCTTCTGCCCCCTTTGTCAAATAGTAGTTGCCCATATAGACCTGGGCTTATTTCTGGGCTTTCTATTCTGCTCCACTGGTCTATGGGTCTGCTCTTGTGCCAGTACCAGATTGTTTTGAGTATAGTGGCTTTGTAGTATAGTTTGAGGTCCGGTATTGTGATCCCTCCTACTTTGTTTTTCTTTCTCAAAATTGCTGCAGCTATTCGGGGTCGTTTATGGTTCCATATAAATTTTTGAAATGTCTGTTCTATTTCTGTGAAATACATCATTGGTATCTTAATAGGGATTGCGTTGAATCTGTAAATTGCTTTGGGTAGTATGGACATTTTGATGATATTAATCCTTCCAATCCATGAGCACGGTATACGCTTCCATTTATTTGTGTCTTCCTTAATTTCTTTCTTCAATGTTGTATAGTTTTCTGCATACAGGTCTTTTACCTCCTTGGTTAAATTTATTCCTAGGTACTTTATTTTTCTTCTGCTATAACAAATGCTGGGTTTTTTTTCAGATTTCTTCTTCTATTTCATTGCTGGTGTACAAAAATGCCTTTGATTTCTGAATATTGACTTTGTATCCTGTTTTTCCAAATTCACTTATTAGGTTGAGTAGTTTTTTGGTAGAGTCTACAGGGTTTTCTATGTACACTATCATGTCATCTGCAAACAATGATAGTTTTACTTCCTCCTTTCCTATTTGGATGCCTTTTATTTCTTTTTCTTGTCTGACCACTGTGGCTAATACTTCCAGTACCATGTTGAAAAGAAGTGGTGAAAGCAGACATCCTTGTCATGTTTTCGATTGTAGTGGGAAAGCTTTTAGTTTTTGCCCATTGAGTATGATATTGGTTGTAGGTTTTTCATATATAGCCTTAATTACACTGAGGAATGCCCCATTTATTCCCCTTTTGCTGAGTGTTTTGATCATAAATGGGTGCTGTCCCTTATCAAATGCTTTTTCTGCATCTATCAAGATGATCATGTGGTTTTTCTCTTTCCTTTTATTTATGTGATGTATTACGTTTATTGACTTCCATATATTGAACCATCCCTGCATCCCTGGGATGAATCTCACTTGATCATGGTGGATAATCTTTTTAATGTATTGCTGGATGTGGTTTGCCAATATTTTGTTGAGGATTTTAGCATCTATGTTCACCAGTGAAATTGGCCTGTAGTTTTCTTTCTTTGTAGGGTCTTTATCTGGTTTTGGGATTAGGGTGATGCTGGCCTCATAAAAAGAGTCTGGGAGCCTTCCTTCCTCTTGGGTTTTTTGAAATAATCTGAGAAGAACCGGGGTTAGGTCTTCCTTAAATGTTTTGTAAAATTCTCCTGTGAAACCATCTGGCCCTGGGCTTTTGTGTGTCAGGAGTTTCTCGATGACTGCTTCCATTTCCCCAGCTGTTATCGGTCTGTTCAAGCTTTCTCTTTCTTCCTCCTTCAGTGTTGGAAGATTATACTTTTCTAGAAATTTGTCCATTTCATCAAGGTTTTCAAATTTCTTGGCATAGAATTGTTGATAGTAGTTTCTTACAATCCTTTGTATTTCTGTGGTATCAGATGTTATTTCTTCTCTTTCATTTCTGATATTATTTATTTGGGTCCTCTCCCCTTTTTTCTTGATGAGTCTGCTTAAAGGCTTGTCGATTTCATTTATCTTTTCAAAGAACCAGCTCCTGGATTGGTTTATCCTTTGAACTGTTCTTTTCATCTCTATGTCATTCAGTTCTGCTCTAATCTTGACTATCCCTTCCTTCTGCTTGCTCTGGGATTTATTTGTTGTTGTTTGTCCAATTCTTGAAGTTGTAGTGTTAGGTCTTTTATTTGAAATGTTTCTATCTTTTTTAGGTAAGCCTGTATTGCTATGAACTTCCCTCTCAGGACTGCCTTTGCTGTGTCCCATAGGTTTTGGACTGTTGTCTGTTCATTTTCATTTGTTTCCAGAAATTTTTTGATGTCTTCTCTTATCTCATTATTGACCCATTCATTGTTTAATAGTCTACTGTTCAGTCTCCATGAGTTTGCAAGTTTTTGAAGTTTCTCTTTGAGGTTGATTTCCAGCTTCAAGCCCTTGTGGTCAGAGGAAAAGCTTGGTATTATTTCAATTTTCCTGAATTTGCTGAGTCTTGCTTTGTTTCCTATCATGTGGTCTATCTTTGAAAAACTTCCATGCACATCTGAAAAGTATGTGTATTTTGCTTCTTTGGGATGTAAGGTACTATATATGTCAGTTAAGTCCATTTGATTCAGTGCGTCATTCAGCTCCACAATATCCTTGTTGATGTTTTGTTTGGAAGATCTGTCAATTTTTGACAATGGGGTGTAAAAATCCCCTACTACCAGTGTGTTGCTGTCTATATCTTTTTTGAAGTCATCCAAGATTTTTCTTATATATTTGGGTGCTCCTATGTTGGGTGCATATAAATTTACAATGTTTATATCTTCTTGAAAGATTCTTCCTTTAAGTATTATAAAGTGTCCCTCTGGGTCTCTTTTTATGACCTTTGTTTTGAAATCTATTTTGTCTGATATAGTATTGCTACCCCTGCTTTCTTCTCTTGCCCATTTGCCTACAATATATTTTTTCCATCCCTTTACTTTCAATCTGTGTAGGACTTTTGCTCTGAGGTGGGTCTCTTGTAGGCAGCATATGTGTGGGTCATGTTTTCTTATCCATTCAGCTACCCTGTGTCTCTTGATTGGGGCATTTAGTCCATTTACATTGAGAGTTATTACTGATAGAAACCTATTTATTTTTCCTCTTTGTACCTGTGTTTTTCTTTTTCTCATTGTGTTTCTTCATCTTCTTAAACCAGTCCCTTTAGCATTTCTTGTAGTGCTGGTTCGGTAGACACGTATTCTTTTAGCCTTCTTTTGTCTGGGAAACTCCTTATTTCACCTTCTATTTTAATTGAGAGCCTTGCTGGGTAGAGCAGCCTTGGTTGTAGGCCCTTGCTTTTCATTACCTGGAATACTTCTTGCCATTCCCTTCTGGCTTGTAGTGTTTCTGTTGAGAAGTCAGATCCTAGCCATATCGGGGCTCCCTTGTATATTTCTCCCTGTTTCTCCCTTGCTGCCTTTAGGAGTCTCTCTTTGTCTTTGATATTTGCCATTTTAATGATGATGTGTCTTGGAGTGGGCCTTCTTGGGTCCCTCTTGAATGGCACCCTCTGTGCTTCCTGGATCCATGAGACCTTTTCTCTCCTCAAATTGGGGAAATTTTCCATCATTACTTTTTCAAAAAGGTTCTCTATCCCTTGCTCTTCTTCTTCTCCTTCTGGTATCCCTATTATGCAGATATTATTGCATTTCAGGTTGTCCTGCATTTCCCTAAATGCCTCTTCATTCTTTTTGAGTCTTTTTTCCTTTTCTTGTTCTTTCTGGGAGCTTTTTCCTACCTTGTCCTCCAGCTTGCTGATTTGGTCCTCAGCTTCATCTAGCCTGCTTTAGATTCCTTCTACTGTGTTCTTCAATTCAGAAATGGTATTCTTCATTTCCTCTTGTCTCTTATGTATAGTTTCTATGTCCTTTTCCAGGTTGATATAGTTTGCTGTAATATCCTGATAGTTTCTCTGCAGTTTCTCATTGCTATAGTTATCTTTGAGCTGGCTGAGCTCATTGAGCTACCTTAGAGCCACTGTTTTGAATTCACTATCTGATAGTTCACTTGCCTCTATTTCATTTAGCTCTCTCTGTGGGGATTCCTCCTTTCCTTCATTTTGGAGGAACTTCTTTTTCTTCCCATTTTTGTGAGTCTTATTTATTTATTTATTTATTTGCTTGCTTCTGCTTCAATTGATCCATCTAGATTTCCTGACTTTGTGGATTAAACTTCCATGGTAGTAGGCAGGTCTTTTTATTTGTTTGTTTTTTCCTTACTTTTCTTTCTGGGTCTGCCTCTGATAGTGTCAGTTGTTGACCCTATCTGAACTTGGGCTGTTTGTTTGAGCCTTCCAGGAATCTACTTTCTGTGTCTGTCTCCTGTGATTGTCAATCTATTCACTCTGTCCTCATCTGTCAGACTTATGCACCACAGGGCAGAGCAGTGCCTCCTGATGTTGGGACTATCATGCCCTTATAGGCTGCTGTCACTCAGGGGCGTAGTCTGCCTGAGCGAGAAGGAGATCATGGACTAGGCAAGAGTTAGCACCGGGACTTCCCAACGCCTCTGTCTCCAGTCTCTCCTCAGGGGTCTCGGGGCAGCTCTGTGACCCCTTCAGCCCGGGATCCACTATTTCTGCAGACCGCTCTGCACTCACGGGCCCGTGCGGGCGCCGGTTTACGTGTGCCCTTGCCAGTCTGTGCACTCCCTCGCAGGTCCCGCGGATGCTGGCCTGCTGGAGCCCTCGCCAGCCTGCACGGTCGCAGGTCCAGACACGCCCTCACCAACCCTCGCTGGCCGCTGGCACGTGTGTGTGCACACCTGCACTGGTGGTTTTGGGCTGTATATTGTGTGCTTTTCAGCCTTTGGCTCTTTGGGGGCATGGCCTGCCCACAAACAATGGAGACTACAGAAAGGAGAAGGAATTGGGACTCCCCGGTTCCTCCTCCCATTCTTTCCCCAACGCCTCTGTCTCCAGTCTCTCCTCAGGGGTCTCTGGGCAGTTCTGTGACCCCTTCTGCCCAGCATCCACTATTTCTGCAGACTGCATTGTATTTGCCAGCCGTCTGGCTCCCGCGTGCCTGCTTCTGCCTCTTTGTGGGGGTGGCCTGCCTGAGCAAAATGGAGACTACGGAATGGGGAGGGAGTGGGGTCTCCCCGGTTCCTCCTCCCATTCTTTCCCCAACGCCTCCATCTCCAGTCTCTCCTCAAGGCTCTCTATGCAGCTATGTGTCCCCTTTGGCCAGGGATCCTCTATTTCTTCCAGCCAGTCTGCACTCAGCCCCTCAGCTCACACGCGCACAAGCTATGTTCAGGGCACACAAAAGGTAGGTTAATTGATTCCCTTATGCCTGATTCCCTTATGCCTGAGCGAGATGGTAGCTGCAGAGAGGGAGGTGAGTTATCACAGGGGCTCTGCTGGCCACTGTCTCAGTTCTCTTCACAAAGTTTTCCTCACCAATCTTTCCTCAGGCACCAGCCCACTCTGCTGCCACCTCTACGCAAAGATCACGGAGGGCGGCTGCCACTGCAAATTTTTGTGTTGGCCCTTTAAATGTCTCTTTGCATCTCCAGCCGCCTGTCTCTGGCAGAGAGAGCCCCTAAGCTTTTCAGGGTTGTGTTTTGTCTGTGTTTTCCTGGTTTCAGCTGCTGTAGTCTAGGGGTCACTGTTTATGGTTCAGACCCTGTTCTTCTCAGGGGGATCTAACTGGCCATTTCAATGTCCCTCTGGTGCTGGTGCCTGTGGGTGCCCAGCCCACCCTCACGAGCCTCCACCGCATTTCTCACCCATTCAGATGTGTGAAAGTTGATTGCACTGTCTGTCCACAGCTCCAAGGCTCCTCTCTCTCTATCATTCCATTGTTTTCCAGGTGATTTCTCCACTACTTAGTCACAATTCCACTTTGGTCTTGGGAGGGAGTCCGCGTGACTCCCATTCACTCCTCCACCATATATTTTCTTCAGATCCCTGGTATTTGGAAAACACAGTCCATTTTGTCGACCCTGATTCCCACAAGCTGTTTGCAAACTGCTCCGGGAACACATGCACAGTCCTCTGCCAGGTGGCTGGGGAGGTAGAGAGGGATGGATAACTGCTACTGTGCTAAGAACTAAAATTGATGAATTAACCACAATTTACCATCCAAGACTTCCCTTGGAAGTTGCAAGCCTTCAAAAGACTCCAAAGTTCTTAATAGTTAAATCTACATCAGAAAGATTTTAATTGCTAGTGCAATGATTTCTACGTAGTGAAACAGATTTCCTGGTGCTTCCTACTCTGCCATTTTCCCAGAATCTTCTCTATATACATTATTTTTTATTACTATCAGGACAACCCTGAGAGGCAGATAAAGCACAATTTTCCTCTTTTGCAATGAAAAATAAAGGGAAAAGAGGTGAGGTGATTTGCCCAAAGCCACACAGCTCACAAAGTCTATCCTGACTTCTTGCCAGGTGCTCTTTCTCCTTAATACACCACGCTGCCTCTGGACTGTGGCACCCCAACCTGCCCCCAGGTACATAGGGTGCTGGGATGGTCCCCCAGGCTGTCTCTCACTCTCACACCTCCCAGTCTCCTTGCCTTGCTCCCTCTGGCCTCCCTCTTCTTAACCAGGACACCAGGTAGTACAATGGGTGGGAACAGACATAGTGGGGTAGACTCACGCTCACTGGCTATGTAAGTTTGGGCAAGGTACTTAACCTCTCTGAACCTATTTCCTCAACTCTCAGGTAGAGATCAAATAGCATTCACCTCAGAGGGTTATTGTAAGGATTTAGCACAGTGACTGATCAGCTCTGGTGATCCACTTTTCACTCCTTCTCTAACACATGGTGTTGTTCTTTTTGTCCCCTCTGCTGGTCTCTCTGCCTGTTTCCCAAACAAGCTGCAGTCCCTTCAACATAGTGGGCCCAGCTGAGAGACACAGATGGAGCTGGGGCTGAGACCTCATCTGTAATTTGCCCTGGATCAGAAAGAGAATTTATTCCAGGAAAGGAACCAGAGTCAAATCACATATGTGAACATATGAGTTGCCTTCCAGGCAAGGTTTAGGAGAAAGGCTGTAGGGGGTGGACAGGCTGAGGCTGGGTTGTAGCAACAGCTCTGGGGAGGTTGAGGTGATGTGAACTGGGATGGAAGTGGCCAGCATGCAGACACCAAGGGCACCACCCTCAGGAAGCAGCAGAGGGTGGGGATTATCCCCTAGCCATTGCCCAAGGGCCAGCTCACCCCCCAGAGGACACTTACAGAGTGTCCTCCCTCTGAGATGAGATCAGATGAGATCAGACGAGATGAGGCGAGATGAGGGTGAGTTGGTGAGATGCTCTGGGTGGGAGGTAAAATGTCAGGGGGCAAGAGGGCAGCTGTGCTGAGTGGTGCCAAGCGTTCGGGGCTAAAAACAGGCCCAGTACAAGCCTGAGGCCAGGGGAAGGGGCCAGGCACTCACAGCTCGGAGGCCCCAGGCCTGACTGGCCAGGGCAGGGCCTGCCGCTGCCTCTCGGTGCAGAGGAAGCCAAGCCAGCCCCAGGCTGAGCAGACAGATGTGGGCAGCGGCTCGGGCACTAAGTCCTCACGCAGGTAGGCCTCCTGCTCCGCTCGGCCCTGTCGTCCCTCTCCTGTGTCTTCTGACAGAGTTCTTCTGTCTGTGCTTCTGCCAGCTTGGTTTCTGCTTTCTGGGAGAGCTGGCGCCCCTCCTGCACCTGCAATTTCACCAGCTGAATGTGATTCCTGGCAGTGACAGAGGCCTGATCTGCCCCTGCCTGTGCGCTGCCTGCCTCGTGTCCCGCAGCATCCTGGGAAGTTACTGAGCCCCTCTGTCCCTCAGTTTCTTCACTAGTGTGGTACACAGCCTCCGCCGCCATTTCGGAAAGACCGACTGCAGTCATCCAGGTGCTCTCCAGCCTCAGGTACTACTGCTGCTTGGAAGTCATCTCAACTCTGGCCCCGATGATCACCTGCCACACTTCACCTTCCTCCTGTGAGTTCATTTTCCCAAATAAACTTGTATATTGTCGGTACAGAGAGATTAAGGTATAAACTGCCTTCGTGTACTCGGTGATGGCTTCAATCAGTGCATAGGTGGTCTACGAGAGGAAGGTGGAGGTGCTCTTTGTTACCAGAGACACGGCTCTCCTCATCAGCGCGTCGTTACTGAGAGAATGAGGCTCCGCTTTCTGGGCCATAGGGACTGCACACAGGGCCACCCCAAATCCAACGGCCGCGGTTCCGTGCCATGGTCTCACCAAGTCCGAGAAACCGCTTCTTCAAGTTCGCCGCGACGGGAACACCCCGTCTGTACCTAAAGAAGGACGACACGCCCCGCTACCACCAGCTCCTCAGAGCCGCCATCCTGCGCCAGACGAACGCCAGACGTACACGCCGGAAGTGGCATAGCTTCCTTTTTTTTTTTTTTTTTTTTCCGTTTTACATTTATTCTTAAATCCCTGTGCCAGACAGCTATCAGAGTAGAAGGACTACGGTTCCCACCCGAGCCTGGCTGTAGGCCTCCTGTTGGTGGAGGGTCATCAGGCACCTGGAGGGTCATCAGGCACCTGGAGAGAGAGGCTGCACTGCTAGAAACGTGTCATGGCCTCAGCATCCTGGGAAGAGGGAGGAATGAGGATTGGTCTCTGAAGATGTAGGCATGGGTGAATGCACAGCCACTGACTATCCACGTGACCTAGGAGGCATACAGTCTCTCTGATCCTCCATTTCCTCATCTCTAATGATGTAATAACAATATAGGCCCCACTGGGTTGCTGTGGAAATTTAATTTAGAAATTATAGGTAAGAAGGCCCTTGGCCAACTACAAGGTACTCTCTGATACCGGATGTTATTATTGACACAGGCTGCGTGGCAGAGCTCCCACAGTCACCTCTCTGGATGGCAGGCCCACCCTCATCTCCCTGTCCACACTGCCACAAAGGACCCATTATCAGTGGTGACGGTAGGAAAACAGACATACTCCAACACAGTCTGGCAACACAGTCCAGCTGAGCCACTAACAGATCTTCCATCTCCAAGCCTCAGTTTTCCCTTTATACTGAGAGGGTTGGGCCAAAGTTCAATTTTCAGGAATTTTGTGAGTCCAATGACTTTGTATTAGAAGCTTGAAATCAGCCATGGTGGGAGTATTTACACCACAGAGATCAGCAAACACTACAAATCAGGGTACCACAGTTTGGGCAGACATTCCAGAATCTCCTTCCAGGGGCTGGCCAGGAATGAAGCAGCTGGCCCACACAGATTGCCCAGCATATTCAGCATTCATTTACTTCCCTGGGACTCACCCCTAAACATGAATGCACAGCTGGCTAGCAGCAGGACCACACCCCCGTACTCACACTATGCCTGGTGGATCCCTGGTGTGGAAAGAAGAGGGAGGGAGAGAGAAAGGCAGTCCCATGTGCTTGTCAAGTACAGGAACACGGTTCTGGGCCCGCCTGGCCTGAATATTGCATGAGGCCCTTTCTCCCCATTGTTCCTGCTCTCTCACCCCTTCCCACTCGATGTCAAGGCCAGAGGGGAGCTTGCCAAGCTTCAGCATCTCACCTGCTTTGTAAATGAGAGGTACCACCATCCTGACCCCTGTCCTCTCTTTTATGCCCCCCCAAAACCACTACACTGGAACTTGGGCTCAAGGAATATAACCCACATAGACTATATCATGCCTAGTGTTTCCTGGAACTGAGCCACACCCACACCCCATAACCTGGAAGGCAAACCAGTCTGCAGGTGAGGGGGCACAAATAGGGAGATGCATGGAGGGCTGCTCAGGGATGGAGGCTGAGCCTGGTCTCTGTCCCCCATTCACCCCCTTCCTGTGTCCATGGCTTATCATTCTTGCCACTCTTTTCTGAATAAAGCATCAGACACATTCTTACTCCCTGTTGTGGGCTGAATTGTGCCCCCTAAAAATATTGTGTAAATGTCCCAGCCCCCAGTACCTCAGAAGGGGGCGTTATTTGGAGATGAGGTCTTTACACAGGTAAACAAGTTAAAATAACATCAGTGGGGAGGACCTTAATCCAATAGGAGAGGTATCTTATAAAGAGGGAAAATTTGGACACCGAGACAGGTTGACCGCATACAAAAGGCCTAGAACAGATGCTTCTCTCATGGCCCCCAGAAGGAATCAGCCCTGCCAACACCTTCATTTTGGACTTTCAGCCTCCAGAACTGTGAGACAGTAAATTTCTGTTGTCTAAACCACCCAGTGTGTGGTGCTGTGTGATACAGCATCCCCGGGAAACTCATACATTCCCTTTCTCTGAAAGAAAAGTGAGAGAAAACTCTTGTGGGTATTTTCATTTCACCCTTTCCAAACATATTCCCTCTCATTTTTGCATCTGATCATTATATCACACGACTCCTTGGGCCCGAAAGGTGCTACTCATCCCATTTGACATATGCAGAAACTAAGGGAACTTACCATAAGTCCCAAAAGAGTTAACTACCAAGCTAGGACTCAAACCATACCTCCTCGCTAACAACCCAAAGGACTTTCCTATGTCAAGCCAAACTTCCCTTCCTAAAGTCATACAGAATTTTGTAAAGCCTCAGGTTTAGAGGACTGGGGGCACCTCCCTTCACCAGAGAAGACCATTCTGGAAGTGGCCGTCCACCATGCATGCACTATAGAATCACCCAGACAGCTTTTCATCAGAATGAGGCCCAGGCCCCACCAAGTGAATCAGAAACTCTGGGAGTGGGGCTCAGACAATAGTGGTTTTCACAGCAAACCAGTGTGATTCTAATGTGCAGCTGGGGTGGAGAGGCATAGCTGGAGAGTTGCAGGGTGGGTCTGTGACCAAGCAACACTGGCTCACAGTGCCAGCAACCTACAATGTGGCAAGCGGGGTGGGGGCTCAAGTACCCCATTCCATCTCACAAGGAGCCTGCCGGTGCCCAGCAAGTAATCACACCTCAGGAAATATGAGGCATAAATTAAGGTGCAAATCAGTGCTCATTCATTCTGTATAAAGGCCTAGAAAATGTCAGAGTTGGGGGAAGCTTTTCCAATTTTTTTATTAAAATTTGTGTTTATTTATTTTTAGAGAGGGGGAGGAAAGGGAGAAAGAGAGGGAGAGAAACATTGATGTGAGAGAGAAAAGTTGATCATTTGCCTCTTGCACACGTGCCAGTGGGGCACTGAACCCACAACCCAGGCATGTATTCTAGCCAGGAATTGGACTGGCAACTTTTGCTTTGCAGGACAATGCCCAACCCACTGAGTCAGGGCAGTTTTTCCTATTTTTTTTACTTTATTGAGGGAAGGATGGTCTTTAAGATATTAATGAAAGGAGAAAAAATCATGTCTTTGCTTTAAATGTGGGCCTTCACTCTTCCATCTAAATCAAATGTAATTGCCTATCATAAAAATGAAAGAGCTGCACTGGAGCACTTACTATATGCTGAGCACATGGTGAGTGACCCTTACAGTGTTTATTCTTATGAAACCCTAAGACGTAGGTATTATCATCGCCATTTTATAAATGGGGGAACTGAGCCTTGGAGATGTTATTTAACCTGCCGAAGGTCATCCAGAAATTAAGCCGTGGAGCCAAGAGTTCAACCAAGCAATCCGGTACCAAGGCCCAAGACACTGGCAACCAGCTGCGTGGTCTTCTACAAAGCCTTTTAATGTTCACACCGCTTTTTTTGTAAAAGGCACTAAAACAAGTATTGTAGATATTAAATGTTTAAACAAAATGCCTTTTCCCTATAGCTTCCAAATTTCCAGAGATTTTTCTTCCTTAACTTGGGATTAAAGAGCTCAGGCACTAGTAGGTGTTAACTCAGACAGGGTATAGAACAGGCACCCCATTCCCAGCACAGGGAACCCCAGCCTGTACACCATCTGTGGCAAGCCCTCACCCGCATCTCCCATCCCTGCCTGGGGCCTCTGCATTCTGGATCGAAACATGGGCTTGGACTGCCCTCCAATGGCCATAATGATAACTGCAACCAACGCATCCACACCCACCTAGGCCAGGTGCAGAGCACTTAGCCCCAGGTCAGGTGAGAAACTGCTCCTGATGGACACACTTACTGTGACAGCACCACACCGGTGAACATTGGAGACTTTGCCCAGGTACAGGAGCTAGAAGATCTGTATGCCACAGGCCCAAAAGTTCAAACCACTCTAGACTCCCGCTCACCCTCTTCACTTTACCTGCCTCCCATACTTCTCCATCTGTTGGGAGGCATTAGAAGTAAGGAGGGAGGCTCCCCTAGCAAGCAGGATTCTGGCCAATGGGCAATTACTGGACCCTGTGTGAGTGTCCACAGCACTCCCCAAGCTTGGCCTGTGCCCCCCTCCAACCCTCTCACCCACTCCTGTCCTCAGGTAAACTCCACTGCTCATTGAAATTCTGCCCATTAAAGCATTCCCTTCTCCAGGAAGTCTTCTCTGAGCCCTCCCTCCATCGCACTCCCCTTAGCTGATAGCCTCCTCATTTTCTGCACCTGAGGGGTGAACACCTCAGGGGCCTCTCTGCAGGCCCAGAGTGCTTTCCAGGACAACTCGTATTTCCTCCTCCCTAGCTGTCCCCACTGTAGACTGGGAGCCCCTAAGGGCAGGGATGGAGTCAGGTATGTCTGGTACCCACCTTCAGAGTGTCACCCAGGCCTGGGCACAGGTGCCTACTCAGTTGGCTACACCAAGTCTACCTGACAACTCAGCCCAGGCACACTGGGAAGCCAGAGCAACGCCTGCTTGTGGCAAGGCTTCCTCTGCTCCTCTCCTACCCTCTCCAAGATGCAGTGCACCCCAAGGGGTGGACCAGGGGAGGAAAAGGAAGGTCCCCAGGAATGCGTACTGTGACACTGGAGAAACTGCTGTGGCGCAGAAACTCCTGTGGGGGGAAGGCTGGCTCTCAGGTGACAGCAGCCTCAGCCTCTCCTGGCTTTCTCTCTGTACTGAGATGGTAGAAGGCTGCATCTCAGAGGGGAAGACAGTTTCCCCACAGTTCTCTTCAGGTCTGAGGGGCAGGTAGGGTGGAAATCTAGAGCCAGCCAGCACTGGCTCAGCCCAAGTGAAGGCAGCAAGGAACTCCCCACCTCAGAATCAGGCTAACTCCCAGCATGTGCGGCCCTCCCTGGCTGGCCAGAGGGTGCCTCAGAGTCACACCCAGTCCCCACCTCTCATCCCACCCCAAGGCTTGAGTGCATTAGCAGCCTTCAGTATATCAGGAGCAATTCCTAATGCCCTATTTATATTTCCAAGTAGAGAGCCTGTTAATATGAAGCCTGCCTCTGGGGAAATGGGAACACACTGGGCCAAAGATGATAAATCACAACCCAGCATCTGGGCTGAGAGCACTAATACTCACATCTCTTTTATCGGGGCCACCCTCACCAGTCACTGGGCCTCAGCCATCTTAGGGGCCACAGCCTGGCCCTGGTGCACCCCTTTGGCTCCAAGAAGCTCTAGGATAATGGAGGGTGGCAGAGCAGTCAGTCCTGCCAGCAGGCCGAGAGATGGCCCTGCAATAGAGAGGAAGGGGGTACCCACCCCTAGCACCACAAGGTAGACGTGGGGAAGGCCCAAACATTCTTTGGAACAAGACCCCCACTCCTGATTCTGGTGAAAGAACCAAAGGCCCAGAAGGCCACCAGAGTCACTTTGGGCTGCACCCATCCTCTGCCTAAAGAAAGATATCCAATCAGGCCTTTGGGCCAAAAGGGGCCAAGACAGCTCCTGCTCAGGTCCTGGCCTGGAGGATGGGTGCAAGCTCTCCTCACACACTCACACACTCACGCAGGCCACAGGCACACATCACAACCCAGATGCAGCGCAGGTGCAGCCAGCCTGGCGGGATACTGCTGAGTAGCCGGCTGAGTGCCCAGTCCCCAGCAGAGCGGGTGTGCAGTTTGAGTAATGGTGGGTGCGGGATGCACCCGAATCCTGATAAGGGAGAATAATAACTTGTCAAAGATATATATGATATGTGTTTGCTTTCCCAACGGAATATCTATGGGGCTAATTCATCAAGCCGGCAGGCTGGCTGGAGACCCAAGAAGGGAAGAGAGAAAGAGCACATGACAGGGTAGCCCCCAAATTGCTCAGGGAGGAATGGGAACTGTGGCCTGCTCGGGCTTGACTCACCCACCCCAGGGCCCTGGAAAGCCATAAAACTGGCCAGGTCCACCAGGGACCTCCAGGGCCCTAATGCTAGCTGTGCATATTTGGGTCTGTAGTCCACAGACAGCCCACTTACTTGGGAAGTCTACTTTTCTCTTCTGTACACCTTGTCTCTTCCCCTTTTTTCTTTCTTCTTGCTGTACACTCTGTGTAAAGCCTCTGGTTTGAGAAGTTGAAAGATGATTAGGAAACACCTCCCTTTTTAGAGAGAAGGAGATAAACAGAAATAGGCAGAACAAAACTAAGAGGGCAGGTTGTTCTCCTGCTGTGCTCCTTCTCTCCTCCCAACCCCTCCTTGTCCCACACTCTTCCACATACCCTCCAACCTTCCTAAACTCCGGTAGAAGGAAGGAAGGAAGGAAGGAAGGAAGGAAGGAAGGAAGGAAGGAAGGAAGGAAGGAAGGAAGGAAGGAAGGAAGGAAGGGGGGAAGGGGGGAAAGGAGGGAGGATGGAGGGGAGGGAGGGAGGCTGTTCCCCTTACCCAGGTCATTTCAAGAACTCTGAGGCCAGAAAACACACCTGAAAACAAATGGTGCTCCCCCTAGGAAGCTCCACCTGCCACAATGGGGGCCCACCTCCTTACAGAAGAAAATTATGTGTGTATGCCTTCATGATCACCAGGGCATCAGAGCATCCATTCTAATCCTATCTCTTCCTTCTTCCCCTGTCATAGTAATAAAAAAATTTTTTTGAATTAGTGCACATCATCCCAGGCTTCCTCCAGAGCCTCTCTGGAGGTCTCCCTGTCCCTCAGCACCCACATCCTGAGCCCCACCCAGCCAGCCTGGGTGCCTCTAGAGACCAATCTCCAGAAGGAGAACCCCAGAATTCAAGGTCTTAAAGGAAGTGTCCCCAGTGTGCCTTCTCTTCACCCATGCCCTGTGGGGCATCTTCCCTGGCTCCCTGTCAGATTGTTACCTGGCACCTGACTCACCATCACTGTTCTGCCAGCTTCCCATTGAAGTCAACTCCCTCACCTGATAGCTCCAGGTGACATTCAGTTCCACCTGTACCCATTTATTCAGCAAAGACTAGAGTCTCTACTGTGCACCAGGAGATGTCAGTGAGCAGAGCAGACGAGGAGCCTTGTCACTGTGAAGCTTACATTGTTAAAATACTGAAACACTTCATTCTAGTTGGGGAACAGTTATCACCACCCGCTCATCCCTCCCTGCTTGCCCATGGCCCACTAACCAAAGGGCTAACTGCTGGCACAGCTCAGGAATCTCCAGGATCCTGTCTAGCCCCTGCCTGGCATGTACCCTTGTCAGTAAGGGCTAGTGCCACACTGCTGTTAAGTATTGTGACTCTCACCATGACAGTACATCTGTAGCCCATCTTATGGGAATTAAATGAGTGCTTGTGTGTACAAGAATCACCATTGCCTGCCTGCCTTCATTCCCTCCCTGTTTCATTCCTTCCTCTCCTCTTTCCTTCTTATTCTCTTCTCTCCTTCTCGTCCTTCCTTCCTACCTGTTGGAGCCTAAGGTCTCCCTCCCAGTACCATTACCTTCTCCTGGCCCTCAGCTCTGGCCACAGATCTAAGAGACTGCCCACCAGTGTTTCAGCCCTCCCCTCCCCTCTTCCCCATCCAGGGTCATCCTGGCAGTGGCTGGCATCACCCAGATCCTGAGAGCCAGGAAACACCAAGACCAGGCTCCAAGTGTGCTAGCACCTCTCCCTCCAATTTGTCCCTAAAGGACTAATAGCCCATTCCCCTCTTTGCTCCTCTGCCCGTCTCCCTAACACCCACACTGCACTGTCGACAGAGGGCAGGCCCAGGTTTAGAGACTGCTGGCCTGATACTTCCCAAAGCCTGGAGAAGGGGAGAAGAAAGGGGAGCCGTGCCCCGCCAGTGCAGCCTGAAGCTGAAGAGCAATTAATTTGGCATTTTCAAACAAGGGCAGAGGAAGCAGGAGCCACAAGACTGAGTCAGCACATCAGAGAGGTGGGTGCCAAGCAGCTGGCTCAGCTCATTAGCAGGACAGGGCTGAGCTGAAGAAAAACAAGGTCAGGGAGGAGGGGATGGAGGCCCCCAAACAAAGATGGGAGGGCCAAGTCAGAGAGATGGCTGTGCAGCACACCTCCCCACAGCTCCCACAGACAGCCTAGAAATTGTCCTGGCTGCCAAGGCCCGAGTCTTGTCCTCAGGCTCTCATTCCCCCTGGGCAGCCCCTGCCACTGCCCCTAGTTAGCAAACATTTTCCATGCACAGGGCCCCCCAAGCAGATGTGGCCAAGGGCCTGGGACCTGTGGAGCAGCACCGGACTGAGAGGAGAGAAGAGGAGCAGGGTCTGGTGGCCTGGGAGACTTTTTGGAGGAGGTGGACTTTTAGTAGTTACAATACATTTAAAATAAGGTCTGCATTCCCTGACTTTTTCCAAAAGGGAAGCAAAGCCACTGAATCCAACCACATGATCAGTACTTGCCAGGTGCCACAGACAGTATCCATATCACTAGGGTCCTTCCCTCAGTCTGCACAATTCCCCTCACCTAGAAGGAAGCCAAAGCCTGGGGCTTACATGACTCGCCCAAGCTCACACAGAAAAGGGCAGAACTGAGACTGACACTTGGTCCATTGACTCCAGAGCCTGAGCCCTTTCTAACTCAAGTGTCGCTGCAGGTAAGGCCCAGCGAGGCTGAGAACAGAGACAGGCATTGTAGCAAAGGCCCAAATGTGCGAATGACTAGAGTGAGTTCTAGCTACTATGCTGACAACCAGGCTGGAAGTGGGGCTGGACATGTGTAGTAGTGAATTTCATGTGTCCACTTGACTGGGCTAAGGGATACCCGGCTGGTAAAACACTACTTTTGGGTGTGTCTGTGGGGGTACCTCCCAAAAAGATTCACATTTGAATCAGCAGAATGAGTAAAGACGATCGCCCTCACCGATGTGAATGGGCATCATGCAATCCACTGAGATGTGAATAGAACAAAATAGCAGAGGAAGGGTGGATATGACCTCTTTGCTTGAGCTGGAACACCCATCTTCTCCTACCCTCAGACATTGGCTCCCCTGGTTCTCTGCCTTCTGACTTAGGCTGAATTATACCACTGACTTTTCTGGATGTCAGCAGATCATGAGACTTCTTGGCCTCCAAAACTGTGTGAACCAATCCCTATAATGAATACATCTATCTCCCTCCTATCATTTCTGTTTCTCTGGGGAACACTGACTAATAGAGAACATATGCACCACCCCTAAAGACTGGGCTTCACTCTCAGGATTACTGCTGTTGCCCTGTGGATGTGTCACAACTTGGGAGGCTCTCCTAAGCCACCCAGTAAAGCATTCTTGCACATAGAAACAAAAAATTTACCACACCATCATACTGGACCACATCATCAAGATTGCTATTCTACTGGCCTTAATTATGGACCCTTGAGAGAGGGACTATTTCCAAAATGCCCTCACAGTGGTTCCCTCTAGTTCTGATGCTATTGGTGTCTTCTGAGCAAGGGAGATTTAGGAGTAAGGCTTAGGGACCACAGGCTGGAGGTAAGGGTAGAGATAGTCAAGAAGTGGGCAAAATCTAGAGTCAGTCAACCCACAGCCACGTTGGCCATGAGACACAGGCTCCCAGATGGATGAATGAACAGGAGCAGTGAGGAAAGGAGTCTGTTGCTCAGCTGAATTCTGGCCCAAGTTTCTTGACAGCATGGACCTGAGCGATCCCCTCCTTCCATGTCTTCCAGTGGGGCGGGGCTGCCCCTGCTGATACCACTGCTTCTTCAATGTCTGCACCAGTAAAGTTAGAACATTCTGAAAAGAACTTTTATTAGAACACACAGGGCAACAAAAAAAAAAAAACAACAACAACACAGGGCAGATAAATATAAAATCTTGCAATGGCCAAGGGATCCAAACACATTTGTTGAATGATAAAAGGATTCCTCCGGATTCCAGCAGAGTAAGTTCCTTGGACACAGGGGCTTTGACTTTTCAGTTACCGCTGTAACCCTGGTGCCTGAGTAGTGCTCCATACACAGTGGATGCTGAATACACCTTTGTCGAGTAAGTGAATGAAGGAGTCAATTGGTCAAATGAATGTCCTGCTTGGTGCAAACATGGCTCTCCCCTTTCACCAGAGATCTTGTCTCTCCCTCTCAGCTGCACGCATTGCTGACCTGATGACTCCCTACTGCCCTCCATCTGACTTACAAACAAGTCTTCTGTGAACCCACCTGCTGTCCTGCCAGACCTCTCCCTCCCCCTTCCATTCCCACTGCAGTGACCACATGGACCATGCCACCACCTGCTGCTGCACTGAGCTAATAACTGGCACTTGCTGAGCACAGCACTAAGCTCTCTCATTTAACCCTTACATTCTGTACACAAATACTAACACTGCATCCATTTTAGAGATGAAGATACTGAGGATTAGAAAGGCCCAAGGTCACATAGCTGGTAAACACAATGTGGGGAGATCTCATGACCCCAGCGGGCCTCAGGGCTTTCATCTGAAGGAAGAAAGGGTCCTTTCTCACAGCTTAGCCAATATAGAGGCCCAGGATGGGAGCACCCAGATTGTGTCATGGGACCCAGTCTCTTAACCATCAGGGTCCTGGTCCCATATGATCACCTGCACCCAGGATGGAGGGACTGGCAACAGCACCAAATGCCTTCCCTCTCTCTTGTACCCCCACCCCCAGCTGACCTCCCCAGCCCAGCATGGGGAGTTTCTCCTTTTACTGTTGAAAGGGCTTCCCAGTACTTATGCCATACCTGTCCTTCACGTCCTCTGTCCTCCAGTCACATGGCATTAGTGCTCTTCCCTTATTACCCCTCACCTTTTGACAGCATTGAGTTTTGTCTTCTGCCACTTTCTCCTTCCCTGTCTCAGCCATTAAAAATCTGGCCCATCTTTTAAGGCCCAGTTCAAAACCTACCTCCTCCACTGCCCCTGTGGGAGTCTCTGTCCCAGCTCCAACCTCCCTAGAGCCCCTCCCTGTCTGTGCCCCTTCCAGCATACTCGCTACACTCTGTCACGTGCTGCAGTAACATTTGGACATGATGTTTTGCCTAGTGCAGTGCCTGGCAGAAAGAAAGCTCAAAACTAGTTCTCCATTGAATTAATAAGTCCTTGTACTACTCATCAGGCTACGGACAAAGATACTGCAGCCAGGAGAGGCTGACTGGCTTCCTTAAGGTCCCAGGCTGGTTAGTACTGGAAGCAGCTCCAGAACACATAAAAATGTGACCACCACACTGTCCTCTTTTCAGAACCCCTTACCTCTTCTTACAGCCTGATGAAGCCAGGAGCCACAAGCTCAGAATGGGTGGTTTTGTTATTGCCAGATATACAGAAGAGTATAAATATATATGTGCAGTGAAAAGGGCAACAGTCGCCACAGTTTCCGCCACAAGGTTAGGATACACAATGTTAGTTGTGCCTTAAAAGCCCCAGATCCCCTCACTGTGACCCTCCCCCATTAACCACTGGAATTAACCGCTATCCTAACTCTTGTATTAATCATCCCCTTGCTTTGCTTTATGGTTGTGCATCTCCCTGACAATATATTGCCCTTTGCTTACAAAGCTAGGTTTGTGCTTGCAACTCAGTTTTTCTGAACAAAACAGGATCTGTGATCCCTTCAAAGCTTAACACTGTTATGTTCAAGTTTTTCCAATGCTGTGAACTCGGAGCAGATGCCTATTATAAAACCAGGCCACAAAAGCATGTACAGAATTCTCCCACCAGGTAGTACCAGTGTTCCTGAAAGCCACTTAATTTTAGGCACTGAATTAATGGTGTACAAATGGCATGCACAGTAATGTGGAATTAGCATATGTCTTGAATTGTTTTTTTCTTTCAGGAAAGGATTTTTTATGTGTGTGGAAAAAGTCAACTGCTCAGGTCATTGTTTTGATCCCCGCTGACTGTGGGGATCTGCCTTCATGTTTAGAGGCAGAAAAGAGACCCCAGGTAGGTATAAGGGGAAACAGGCTTCGAGGGTCCCTCAGACTTCTCCTCTCTCCCCCTGGCCAGCCCTCACCACAGTGGCTTTGGCCCACAGCTGCCCTTGCCCAGGGACCCAGTGACAGCAGAAACAGACCTACTTTGGTTTCTATGGTAACAACAGGCATCAGAAGGCCAGCTGAGTGAGCTGCAGCCAGCGAAGCAGCTGGTTTGAAGGGTGTTGATCTCTCTGTGGACCAGCAAGGCAGAACCACTAGGGACCAGAGGCAGCAACTAAGCCAGGAGGAGCCAGAGGAGCTGGGCATACAGTGTTCAGGGACCTGTCTGCAGAGCTTGTACATTAACAGGTGTACACACACACTCAGCCAGGACCCTCTCTCACCCATCCACCTACCCAGGAAGAGGAACATGCTGTGAAATGCACACCCATGCTCCCCTGTGAACACACAGAGACCCATGCTCACAAACTCAAACACCTGTTCACACAAAATACACCCCAGTTTTATACCTTGCCCCATTTTCACACTCAAAAATAGAGCCCTACATAACAGGTGCACATTCATACATAATATATAAGATGTACACCTAGGAATATCCACAAACACCCCAGTGTGTGCCTTCTCTATACACACTCATTTGCACAGAGATTGAACATGCGCAAAGCGTGCACACACTTCACTCACCTTAGACACTGCAGACCCATGAGTACAGGGAGAAATGCATGCCCATACTCACCCGTGCACTCACCAGGGACACGCATAGACACATACAGAGCAGATTAGAACATCCGAAAGCTAAAACTCAGAAACTGAGGAGCCAAGCTTTCTGAAACAACTCAGGAATTAGACTGTGGCTCCATTCAGTGCTGTAGCAGCACTGCAAAATCCCAGTAATGACTCTCCTGGCTTGTTGTCTCATAAACGGTGCCCGCCATATAGGCGAGCCTTTAATTTTTTTCCTTCTGAGTTTATTTACTTAGAGCAGTGTTTTTGTATGTGTCTTCCATAAATACAAAAGTACAGACATCCAACAATCCTGGGGTCATTCAGACGTAAAATAAAAAGTTTGATGATAGACTCACAGAAATGCACACTCCTTTTTAAGCCACCTGTGTATGTCCTACTCCATAGTGAGGCTGGTCCATCCCTGGGCATGCTCAGGTAGGTTTACTGTCCACTGTTCCTAAAAGGCAAGAAGAGGCCTGCTGGTTCAATGTTTAGAAAGGAGGGACAAACTTGCAAGGCATGGAATGTCCTGCTGGGCCAGGGAATATCTCCTGACCTGGCAGGGACACCTGCCAACCACAGGCTCTGTCCACCTAGGCCCTTGAGAGACTGAAGTCACAAAGGTACTTGGGAGTTAAAGCACATTTGAAGGTTTGTGACATTATTTCAATACTGACCTAATGATAACTTATGTAATGTACCAAAGTTGAAAGATGTATGTACATGTGTGTATCCCTATTGTAACAATAATAACAGCTAACGCTTAGTGTGGACAAAGAGGTCAGTAAATGTTAAGCTACTGTTATTATTGTGATTTTAGATTGATAATAAAAATAATATAGACCTTAAAAATAAGGCGTTGTTGAAATGAACCTTCTTATTCCATAGAGCTTTAATTCAATAAGCACTTTTCAATTTTAGCAGCAGCATTGCGTGAACTTTATAAAACAGTTTTACAGAAATCACCTCATTTGTAACCCTAAGCATCTCCCATGTGCCAAACAAGCATCATGCTGGGGGGAATGGGTGGGTCATAAATTAACAAGACCCCACCCCAGGCCCTGAAGAGTCCACAGTCTAGTGAAGAAGAGGCAGGGGAGCAGCATTGGAACTGCATAACACGTGGCCTCTTGTTATCACAAAGGCCAACACAAGTGCATTTAGCACAGGAAAGGGAATCACTCCTTGATGGGGAAGAACCCCATCAAAGAAAGCTGCAGGGAAGAAGTCCCACATTTGCTCTGGATCTGAACACACAAGTAGGGTTAGACAAGTCAGGTTGCTGGCCAGAAAGGGACAGTGAAGTGCAGGTCATGGCGGCAGAATTCTGGATGGCCAACCTATTTAGTAGTCTGAGGGTCAGGCAGGAAAGGGGAAGATCAAAGCTGCAAAAGTAGATTAAAGCCAGATTCAGGAAGGCCTTGCACAAAAAGCCCAGGAGTTTAGCCCAGGCAAATCAGCTGGTGTGAGAAAAATTCGAACCTGTGCACAGGAGGAACACCCTCAAGCGTGGCTGGGTGGTGGACACTGATGTGGGGTATGACTGGGAGCCTTGGGGCCAAACATCAGGGTTAAGATAGTACCATCCCATAAACAGAGCCAGGAGCCCCAATCAGCACCCTAAACCTAGCTTGTGCCTGACCCATAGAAGGCCTTGTATAAATGTTTGCTGAACTGCCCGTTCAGCGGGAGCACACAAGGAAAATGGAATTGAGAGGTGGGTGACCCAGAGGGCTAGTTCAGGTCCACTATCGACTGGCTCCAGAACCCTGGGCCAGAGATTTAACCTCTCCGGTTCTTGATTTGCACGCTGGTAAAACGAATCCAATAATGCCCTGATCTTCCTGACTGAGCTGTTCTGAGGCTCACAAGAGGGGCAGGCTGAAGGAGCAGGAAGAGCAGAACACGGGCCAGACTGGGAGACAACACAGGCCACTGCCACCAGCGACCAAACTCATCTTGCTCCAGGACAGGATGCCGAAAGAACTGGCTCAGCCATCACCTGTCACCCAAGCCGGACACCTGTGTTGCTTTTCCACACGGGCAGATGGTGCAATCTGGCTGCGCACCAAGTGTAGGCCCCTCCCCAGGATGCTCACATGGTGTCCCGCAGCCCACCACTGTCAGCAGGACTGACGCAGAGGGGAGGGGTCTAGGGCATGGATGCGGTCACAGGTCACAGGGAGAGAACGAGGGCTAAGCACATTGGAGGCCAGACCACAGGGTACCCAGGGCACCCCTTCCCTCCCAGGTGCAGCGCCACCAGTCTCCCAAGACCACAGACCAAGGGAGCACAAAGTCAGCCTCTCTCCAATTCTCATACCACACCTTGAGAGGTGAGCAGGGGATATATGGCTCCCTACTTCCCCTGTGGAGAAACTAAGGCTCAGAGACATAAGCTGACTTGCCACTGCACACAGAAATAGTAAGAAGAGATGGAGCCAGATGGAAACCCAAGGCTCCTCAACTCCAAATCCACCATTCTGTTGACTGGCACTTCTCTGGGGTCCCACAATCACTCTGGGCAATACTGGGTGGTGACAGGAATTCTTCCTTCACCTGAGGCTAACTTGCCTCCTTCCAGCCTAGGTGCCTTATCATCTCTGTGCCAATCAACCCACTCCTGAACCCCCATACCACCCCACACACCCTAAGTTTAGCGGGGAACTGAACCAAGCATAAATCAGTAGAATTAAATGATGAAATACACACAGTGAATGCATTTTTTAAAGCATACATGATTTGTTCCCAGTAAACTACCCAACTGTTCTGTCCTCTGTTATTGGAGATGATTGGGAGTTGACCCTACTATCATGGAATTTTAGTGTCTCATGCTTGGAAAGAAGTTTAAAGAAATCTAACCTAGCCCTGGCTTGTGTGGCTCAGTGGACTGAGTGCCAGCCTGTGAACTAAAGGGTCATGGGTTGGATTCCCAGTCAGGGCACATGCCTGGGTTGTGGGCCAGGTCGCCAGTAGCGGGTAAGTGAGAGGCAACCACACATTGGTGTTTCTCTCCCTCTCTTTCTCCCTCCCTTCCCTTCTCTTTCAGTATAATGTTGTCACCAAGTGCTCATCCAAGTGCTTTAACTTGCACACCTCCCAAAAACCTGAGCTCATTTCCTCTTGGCCCAACTCTAGTGATAAGAAAATTCTTGCTTCCCTTTAGTAGAAATCTGTCAGTCTCTTTAAGGACCCAGTTGTCCCTGTTGGGGCCACACAGAGAAATTCAAATTGCCTTTTCATAATCCAGCTTACATTAGGAGACAGCCTTCTCCCTACCTGACTCAGCAGCCAGGTCCCTACCTGACTCAGCAGCCAGGTTCCTTCAACTAGTCCTCAGATGTCATGCTTGCAAGTTCCTTTCTCAGCCTCCTGACACACTCTTCTCTGGCCCTATCCTTCAGAGCTCAGCACAAATGTGCATTCTCACCATGGTTCAGACACTGTGCTATGTCATCTCATTTACTGAGAACAGCAACCCCAGCAGGTGAGCATGACCATTACGCTCATTTTGCAGATGAGGAAACTGGGAAGTAAGGAAGTTGCCAATAGTTACATATGAAGTGGCAGAGCAGTCTCCAGTCCTCTCTGCTGTCCCTGTGGCCCCCAAAGGGCAATATTACTCTAATCTAGCAGCTCCAGCAGAGAGACAGGAGCACTGGATGTGGGCTCAGAACATCTGGAATTGCATCCCACTCTCCACTTACTATGTGACCCAGGCAAGCCACCTGTCTGGGTCTCCTGGTCTGTAAAATGGGGATCATTATCGTGTCCATCTGCTAGGCTGTCACGAAGATTAGAACAGATCTAGAGATGTGACCCAAGGCTTGGTATCCCCCATTAGCTCCCACTCCCCCTCCAGGAGTCCAGTGCAAGCAGATTCACGGAGACTACAGCAAGTGAGGGGACATGCCACACTCTATGGCGCTGGGGCCTTCTCCAGGAGGGAGCCAGGTTCAAGTCTCCAGGCCCTACGCCCAGCCTGTAGTCACTCTCTAAAATGATTTGTCAAGTGACAAGCAAAAATATATTACCAATTTAAGAGTGTGATTTGCCTGCAACTTTTTAATCCTCAGGCTGTTGTTGAATAGATTAAAGTGTCTGCTTTGATCCATGCATTTAGATGGAAACATAAATATAGCCATCACTTATTCTCTCAGCTGCCAGGATGGGTGTCACACTGCATCATGCCACTTCCGACCCAGCCAGGGTAACACACAAGAATGACCTTTTTACCATTCAAATCCCTCTTGACTTTTCTGCAGGGCCAGAGCCCATCGGGCTGCCTGCCACCTAATCTGACCACGGCTCACACTGGGAAATAGTCACTTGGGAAAGGACAGAGCAGCAGCTGCCCAGTCACCAGTGAGGGGATCTCCCCCCAGCTTGGCAGGGCCCTGCAAGAATGCATCTCTGGAGAAAAAGATTTTGAAGAGAAATTTGGCACATAGATCTTCTGTCAGCGGACCAGACTCTGGCTCAGCCGTTTTTCAGGCTCACTGCTTATCCAGAAATGCATCTATTTTTACATAGATCTCTAGTGAGATTTCCTCTTCCTTCACAGTGTGGGAGACTACAGAGGGAGAGGTGTGGGGAGGGGGGAGGAGGCGGCTTTGGGGAGCAGGGCAGGGCAGGCTGCTCACGTGGAGGGTGACGGTGCTGAGCCCTCGGTTTCCTGTCCTGGCCCTCCTCTGAGGATGGCTCTGGCCTCCCCAGTTTCTGTCACTGCACCAGCCCCTCTACACCCCCTCTGCCCACCCAATGCCCCAGCCACCTCCATGACTCTTCACCCATGAATTCCCCAGAAGTCTGAGCTGAGAACACCCCTGCACAGATGTACACAGATGTTCACACATCAAGGGCCAACATTGAGTGCCCAGAAAGCTCGGCTACAGTGCATCCTAAGACTGCCTGTGAGCACAGCCACCAGTGGGAGCCACCTCTGGACAGCCCCTGCTGACTGCAAGCAGAATCGCTGGTGAGAGCTGAAGCAGGGTGCTGCTGAAGGCAATTAGGCCTCGCACAACGGCCCACGAATGTCAGAGGTAGCAGGGAAGCTTAGGAGTCACAGGGGCCTTGGGTATGTGGAGGGCCCCCGGGGGGGTTGACCACTGTCAGTGGGATCAAGAGCCCTGGGCGACAGTGCCCACCTGCTCCCATGGGATCCCACAGGACCCTTGGGAAGGTGAGAAGGCCCTGTGGCCCATTATCCCAAACCCCCTTGAATAAATTAACTCCTTTCACTCCAGGAGTTTTTGTGCTGCAGAGACCTGGGGCCCCAAGATAATCAAGGGAGAGAAAACAGTCCGAAAATAGGGGTCACCCCACTGTGGCTACCCTACTGTGGCTACACCTCCACCCCGTCCCTGCAGGCCAGGCCTCCACACTCAAAGGCTTCAGTTCCAAGAGGCCCACTGCTCCATGTCGGGCCAGTCCTACCCAAGTACCCAGGCCCTGGCTAGGGATTTCCAGCCCAAAAGAAGCACTGGGCCAGAATGTAAGCCTCCACCACACAGCAAGGTGACTGGCCCCTTTATGTGCTCAGCCCCACCCGAAAATGTTTATGAGTCCGACCTTGGTCTCTCCCCACTGAAGCTTCTAATTCCATTCTCAACCTTATCAGCCACTGCCGCTTTGGGGTCTTGTTCCTGACTCATACCCCTCTCCTTCCAGCAGTGTCAGTCTCTCCTTCAGTTCTGCTTTCAGTTGCCTCTGGCCTTGCCCCATTCTTCCCCATGGCTGACACACAGTGCCTGCAGGTCAGATTGAGTCTGGTGGGTGTTCCCACTCCCTCCCTCCTTCCACCCCACCCAGTCTCTCCTCAGTCCCCATCACCCACAACAATCCATCACTGACTCGTGGCTCTTGCCAGACTTCTATCCTTCCTAACCCTGCCCACCAGCCCTGCCCACCAGCCCTGCCCAGCCACAGAGATAGGACCTCTCCTCACTCCCCTCCTGTCTGTCCAGCTCCCCAGCCATGCCTGCTCTTTCTCTCTCTATTATCTGTCCTCTCATCTCTTCTTTGGTCATCCCCCAAGGACCTAGTCCATTTCCTGTTTACCCTGTCTCCCTTGGACCCAATGATCTAATGCCTTTCCAAGACTGTGGCTATTACTTCCATGTGAATAGCTCACAGAATAGTATCACCAGGTCAGAAAGTTCTGGTGAGTGTTACCAACTGTTCATAAGACAGTTCCAGGTTGGTAGAAACTCTGCTGTCACCCCTAAGTCACCCTGCCTGAAACAAATACATCATCTGCCCTCCATAACCAGTACCTTCTCCTACAGTGACCAATGAGTTACCATCTTTCTCTTGTTTCCTAGGCTGGATCCAAGGTGAAGTCCTCCTTTCTCACGAGAATGATCCTATACCCTGTTGCTGACTCCACATGCAAAAATTGAGGAAGGTTCTGTAGGAGATAAACGTGGCTCCAGATTATAGCCAGGAAAGGAATGGGAGCCTCAATACTAAGACCACTAGGAACAGGATTTTGCCAACACCCTGAATAGGCTGGAGGTAGATTCTTCAGAGAGCCTCCCATAGGAACCCAACCAGCTGACATCTTGATTTCATTGATTTAACCCTTTATAACACAGAGAAGGGTTGGTCAAGCCAACCTAGACTTCTGGCCTGCAGAACTGTAAGCTAATAAATTAGTATTATTTTTAGCCATGAATTTTGTGGTAACTTATTAACAACAGCAATGGAAAACTAATACACGCCTCTGTTACCCTGTTAGCAAACCACCTCTGTTAGATCATCCTCACACCTTAATACCTTCCAGGACTCCCAACTCCATCCTGTATGTCCTGAATCCTCAGCCTGACATTTGAAAGGGTTGGCCTCCAATTTCCTTTTGTAAATCATCTACCACAGAAACCCCACTTAAAATATATTGGCCACCTTCACACCTCCGAAATTGCCTTGAGTATTACTTTCTCTGTGTCTTCATTCACAATACTCCCTCATCTGGAATTCCCTCTCCTGTCTCCTCCTCTCTGCTGATCCAAACCTGAGACCCCTCCTCCATGAAGCCTCCCTGCTGTCTCTGCCTCACCCACTGGGCTCTCAGTACATAATGCCTCGTGTTAGATTCTGTCCCTCCTCAACACTCTTCCCAACCTGATGGCAAGACCCACACCTGTCATTTGTCTTCTATCCCCTACTGTGCTTCTATCCCCCCTAGCACAGTTCTGGATACAGAGTAGAAGTCAGCAGTTGAGTTACAAATAAAATGAAAATATTTCCAGCCAACCAACAGAATGAAAAAAAAGTAAAAGTTTCCAGCCACTGCCCTATCGAACACTAGCTCCCATATATGACTGAGGAACCCCAGCCTGGACCTGGCTGCCAGGGACCTGGAGAGATGGGCAGAAACCCTCAGGCCAGGAGATTCCTCTGCATGCGGTGAGGCGGTAAGAGGGCAAGAACAATTCCAAACCACATAAAGCCTCTGAGAAGGCCTGGAGTGGGCACCTCTCAGCCAGGTCAAAAATGACCTGCATCAGGAGCAAGTGAGCCAAGAAGAGCCAGAGAGGTACAGAGCAGACACTCAAGGGAAGTCGGGCTCAGGGATCAGGGCAGATGAGCCAGGACCTGCAAACTATCCACTACCTACCTACCCAGCAGTGTGAGGAGGCAATCTGGGCCGTCACCGAGTGCCAGTCAAACACCCATGAAGACTCAGGAGAGGCTGAAGAGAGAAGGAATAGAGAAAAGAAGAAATTAAGAAGGCAAGGAGAGGGAGGGCTAGAGAGGGGTAGGGGAGAGAAGACAGGGGAAATGTGTGAGGAGGAGAGAGAGAAGGGAAGTGGGAGGAGAGCAGGTATTTCTCCTCCTCTGGGCACTGTGGAAATGCCACGATCCCTAGAATATCATGCCTGCCAGGGTTAAGGTTGGGCAAGGAGATGGCAACACCCACTCCCCCCTTGGCCACCACAACTAAGAAATTATGTAGAGTAATTAATCAAAAGCTAATGAGAAATGTGTTTTCTCTCTCAGCCTAGCCCCACATCATATTCTTATTAGCTGAGGTTATTACAATAGTAATCATGCATGCTCTAGGCACAAATTGGGTTTTTTGCTCCACTGCCACCAATTTAGAAAACCATTAATGGCTAGATAAAGCCCCCATGGCTCACACCAGGCGAACCTGGAAGAATCTGCTGCTGGTGTCCTGTTCCCACTGCCACACATCCGCTGTCCAGAGAGGGCGCTCTCCAGAGCAGCCCGGGAATTTGGAGGTCTGCCAAGCCAGCAGAAGGAGCCAAATACTGGTGGGGTGGAAGGGGTGCTGGGTCTAGGTGGGAGACCTTGGAATTGAACATACACACACTCCAATGTAATCGCAAGCGTAGGGACAGCCCTCATGAAATAAATCCTGAGTTTGCTCTGGGGTCCAAGTTATCTGAATTTTCTCTTGAGCCCTTCACCCTCAGATCCTGCTCTCTTGAAAGGGTTGGCTATGGTTCTCAAACACAGGTATAAAATCAGATGTCTACTCTTGATGAAGTTTCCAGTAGTAAAATAAAGGGGGGAAGGTAATCACTAAGTTTTTCAGAAAACTAAATATACTCCATTTTAAAGATGTTTTAAATTCTGAAATTGTCCTTCCTGTTTTGTTCGTGGTTTTACATACATGTGTGTGTGTGTGTGTGTGTGTGTGTGCGTGTGTGTGTGTGATGTATATAACCTTACTTGGTAATTACTCACGATTCTTTCAGTTGCAAGGGATGGATTTAAACTGATAATACCACATTGGAGGCATATTGGGTGACATAACTAGGAAGAACAGGGTTGAAACCAGAAAGTTAGATGGTATTGTCAGACCTCTCTCCCTTTCTCCATCTCTCTTTGCCCTGCCCTTGTTCTCTCTTGCTAAATTTGAGCTTTCTCCCTGGTTTAGGGCCATGGGAGAAATGACCCTTAGGTTGGCACGGTCAAAGGCTGCTCAGGGCTTACCTTACCCTCACTTAGGATCTCAGAGGAAAGGGATCTTCATTCTCTCTCAACACCCACATATGAAATCCAGGCCACAACTCTGATTGTTGCACCTTGGGATAGATGGATATATATGCACATATATTCTAAGGCCAATTGTTCTAGCCAGGGACACTGTTCTGACCAGGCCTGAGTCAAGGGATTATTCCCGAGGGCGCCCAACTAACAGTACTGCCCTGCTGCCCCACCAAAACAGGGCGACAGTCAATGCCCTAAAGGAAGTAGGGATATGGTAACCGAAAAAGAGGGGCAATGGGCGTCACAAAGAAAGCAGACATCCACTATACCTGGCAAAGTAAAAAATTATTTTAAAAAGATGTGTCCTCCACCCCCACCGAAAAATTCCTCTCTGAGTCTTGGAAACTACTAAGTCAAACACTAAGCCACCAAAAAATGTCAAAGTCCACTTTGCCATGTCAGTTACCCAGGATTTACTAACCATAGCAGTGAGGTGCTAATGTGAGCTCTTAGGAACCTCACTGGTAAAGAGAGCTCTTTCAGAACTATCAGAGGGCTTATCTGTGACATCAAAACATGCTGTGGCCTCCTCCAAACCATTGCAGATATTCTGCACTGAAAACCAAGGTGTAGGTCTAGACAGTTCTCATAGCCATAGTGCTAAGAGAGCAAGGTCAGCGCATAGCAATTTCTCTACAGAAGGAACTCCCAAGGAGCCCAAAGACCTTGTGGAAACCTTGACCTAGTCAGGTCAGCTTGAACACGTCTCAAGAATGCCAGGGCCCTGGGCAAATTGGCCACCCCTTAGCCCCACAGGGTAAGCATACCTATGATTGGTCTGGTCAATGGATCAAAAGTGTGGCCAGGGTATCTTTCCCTTAAGGAGTGTTGGTTTGGTCATTTTTAGCACTTATTATTTAGCTGTTTGGACCTACTGTCTATAAAAGTCCCCGAGAATAATAAACTGCCTCAAAACAGACCTGACTTTGAAGTCTATCTCTAGTTCTTACTAGTTGTTTGGCTTTAAGCAGAATATTTTGGCTTCTCTGATCCCCAGTTTCTTCCTCTGTAAAATGCACGTTCAGAAACGGTCTTTGAGCACCCAACTGGCTCAGACATATTTTGCACCTTTTAGTGAACTGTACTGAGCACTTACTAAGTAAGTGTCAGGTATTGTGTAAGGGGCTGTGGATGAAGAGAGGACTTATATGGAGGTCTCCCTAATAATGCTGGGGAAAGAAGACACACACCCAACATGTGTGAGTCAAAGGGGAATGGGACATATGTCATAAGAGAGGCATAAAGCAAGTGCTATGGGCATTTAAGAGAAAGGAGGCACCGCTTCCAGCTGCAGGGAGTGCAGGTTTGGTGGAGAAGACAACATCTGCTCTGGTCTGAAAAGATGATGAAATGTGGTAATGAGGAAAGTAGGGCATTCTCTGCAGAGGGGATAGCTCAAGCAGAGGTCTGGGAACACGAATACTAAGGCTCCCTCCCCTGAATCTGGAGAAGGCCACAGTTGGAAGAGTCCTTCCTTCTGGACCGTCCACTTCCTCTCCTACCATACCTCTACCCTCTCCACTGTGCATTCATGGTGACATTGGCTAGACACAGCCAGGGGTGGCATGGAAGAGGGGTTACTCCCTGAAGAATCTATAACACCCTCAGCAGGACTATCCAAGCTCTGCCCCCACCACCATCTCCCTTTATCTTCCTCTCCAGCTTGGCCAAGGTTCAGTGCTGCTAATTAGTAGCAATCAGCACAGTTCTCTCCAAGCCCCTGCCAGGGCTGAGATGAGGCTTCCTTTCCCTCCTGCACATAAGGCACAGCAAGCCTCCGAGAAGGGTGAAAAAGGGAGGGAAGAGCAGCTGGTGGAGGGGTGAGTGGCTGAGGTGATCAAGAGGGAAAGAATAGAGGGTTTGGGGGACTAAACACTGACTCACAGGCTCAATGAGCTGAAGGCCTCTCGGGCTCCAGCTTGAACTGAGGCTCTGTGACAACGAAGACAGCAAACAAGAACGTGCTCTAAAGTACAAGGCCCTTTTCTGAAGTGCCTCATTAGTCTAGTCTCTAAACAATCATGGGAGGTAGGTATTATTATTTTCTTAATGTATTTCTTCCTTGGGCCATTCTAAAATCCACAAGGGAAGAGAGAGTGTAAGCCCTGTTACTGCCATGTAACCTCAGTGCTAGCACCCAGCACAGAGCTCACATCCAGTAAATAGCTGCTGGCTGGCTAGCTGGCTGAATGCATGGATGGGAAGGAGGGAGGAAGGGAGGGGGGTTGGGGTGGGGGAGAAGGAAGGAAGAACAAAAAAGACAGATGGATGGATGATGAATTGTCCCATTTTACAGATTAGGAAACAGGCCTACAGAGAAAAAGCAACTTACCCAGACCAAAGAGACAGCCAGCAGCATGATCAGCATCAAGCCCCATTTACCCACATCCCCATCTGGCATGCTTCCCAACACCCAAAACTGTCTCTTTTCTCTGGTTTCTCGAACATGCTCAGCCAAGGAGGCCATCCTCCTAAAGCTCTGATTCCAATCCTTCCTCTGCCAGTTGGAAACCAAGCTACCGCCAACTTGACTTGCACAAAAACAGCAGAATCCCCAAAGTCCAGTGACCATGGACTAAAGACATGGGGGAACCTCTCTGATTATCATTCTGGAAAAACCTGACTGCCCCTGGTGGGAGAAAGGTAGACACTACCTTCCAGAGCATAAACAGCATGGACTTGGAATCACATAGACTTTGGCTAAAATCCCAGCTCCTTCCCTTCCACAACACCTGTTAATGTCTCCCCACCAGGCAGCAGCCCTCCCCCACTGCAATGCCATCCCTCCTCTCCCTCTCGACGAAGCTGGCTCCTAACCTCTCCAAATCTATCTCCCTATCAATACCTAGCACATGTGCTTCTCTGATGGTCAAGTCAATGATGAGATGAAGTCCAGGCCTTATCTCAGTTCCCTAGCTTTGCCTAGACTCCCTGCCCAGAACTCCAGGAGCCACAGCATCAACACAGCCACCTTTCCAGGCCTTCCAAATCCCAGTTTGGAGGTCTTCTCACTGCAGCCCTGCTGCTCCAACCTCAGACTCACCCACCATTGTAAGGCCCAGGCATTCTTCCTTTCACACCTGACTCCATCCCTACCTCTGCCCCAAGGGAAGTCAGGGCCCTTCCCCTTTCAGCTCCTGTGTTTCAGCTTCAGAATCTACTTGCCCTCTGGTCCCAGGGTCACTCCTTAGTCTTCAGATAAAATCTCTCTTCAAGATAAGTTCTGTACCTTCCCAAAAGGATAGCCTCAGACTTCCCAGAAAGGCCCTGGACAGGTTATCTGGCTACCACTGTACCTGTTGTCCCCTCTTCCCTCTGGGTTTCTAAAATCCCCTGACCAGGGGTCCTTTACCTGAGGTCCAGGATATCTAAGAAGGCCCTCAATACACTTCTGGGTTTATGGAAACACATGCACATTTTATAGGAAAAGGTTTCCCAGCTGGAGTCCCCTGACACCAGAAAGCTTGAGATTCACTGCATGGAGACCCCATTCCACCTTCTGCCCCAAGGATGGCAGACAGTTTGAGTTCATTGCTTTGTAACTCAGTGTAAATTTTGCCCTTTCAAAGCCCGCTTGGTAAGATTTCCCTTGCCCAATCCTGACACCTACAGGAATTTCAGGGACTCAGGGCCATACCACTGAAATCACCTCAATATAACAGACTTTTTGTCCCTCCTCCCTGGCCTCAGCACAAGGTATGGCCTCATCATTCTACCAGGAGTTTAGAGTGTTAAGCCACGAGCAGCCACCATCCTCCTCACCATATTTCTTCCAAAACAGAGCCTCCTGGTGTGTAGCCCAAGAAGCTCTGGGAGTCCTTTCACGAGAACTGGACTCTGTACATGGTAGATGCTGCATTGATGCTGTGTGTTAGAGATTAGAGGAAGGCCTTTGGTTACAGCAGATGGAACTGGGACCCCTGGTAAAAGTGAGGATGCCATCAAATCCTGGAGTTAACATCCTCAAGAGATCCCAAGAAACCATTTGATTTAGCCAATTATTTAAAACACACACACACACACACACACACACACACACACACACACACACTTCAGTAGCACCTTCACTGTGTCCAACACTGGAGATAGACAGACAGACACTTTACAGAAGAGGCAGCTGACACCAGAGTGCTTAATGGCTTGTCTAAGGTCAAACAGTTGGTGAGCAAAGGAGAGGAACTAGGTTAAAGGACCCAAGGGCCCCGTCTTCCTAGGTTGGTTCAAGAGTTCACGACACACACGTCCACAGAGTCTGCAGCCCAATGGCCCCTCCTGCTCTAGATGTGGGGGGGTGACTGGAGGGTGAGCAGGTCTCTGTTTTGCCTGAGGCACACAGAGTGCTCCTGGCAGAGGAGGGCAGGGGAGAAGCTGGGAAGCCACAGCCTGTGCATGCAAATGAGGCAGCTGCATAATTAATCACCATCAAACAGTTTCATTAAGAGATGGAGCTTTGCGGCTGTTTCCTTGGGAAAAAGGAAAAAAAAAACCTGAAACAGCAGGGAGCAAACAAGAGAGCAGAGGCTCAGACTGTTCAGAAGCTAAAGATTCTGCCTGCTGGAGGAGGCCAAGGATCGGAGATGGTGACAAAACCTGCTGGGAGAGAAGGCTGATGGCTCCAGGATGGCTCTAGCCCAAAATATTAGACTTGGGCTTCCTGGAGGTCATCCCTCCTGGACGTGGACGGGGCCCCTCAGCTGTGACCTTAATAAGAATTACACCAGCCACCTCCACTTCCTTCCAGGTTTGGGGAAGGAAGGTGAGTATCACCAGGCTGAGATCAGGGACCCACCGCAGAGCAACAGGGTGTGGTGCTTCCTGGAAAGACACGCCTGGCTTCTGAGCAGGAGCTTCCCCAGGGAAGGAACAGATGCCCTATACACACCGGGGACTCAATGATCAAAGTCTCCAAAATGGTCTCAAATCATATGGGATAAAGAGAAGCCACCTGGAGAAGCCAAACCAGGGGGCCTATTTATCCCTAAATCTCTACCCTTCAATACCCTCACTCCATGCCCCCATACCCTTTCATTTACTCTAAAATGGAAAGAGAAGGGCAGCTCCTTCTGGAGCTCACACCACAGGACTGGAGCCTCCCCAGGCACTTGGCCATGAAGTATGACCCCAGATGCACTGGTTAAATCCCCATGGGCCAGGGAGGTCACCTCTCAGAAGAAATCTTACCAACTCTTCACGATCTCGCTCTGCTTCTCTTTCTAGCCACCTTCTTGTCCAACATTCGCTCTGTGTTCCATTTATATCAAAGTACTTTCCATTCTCGCAGCAGCCATTCCTCTGCTGCAACGGCCTTGGTGTCCTCTGTGTTACCTGCTCAGCAAACTCCTCGTCGTCTGTCAATGCCCAGTTCAAATATCCCTCCTCTGAAGGCCTTCTCTGACTCCCAGACCCTACAAGGTTAGGTGCTCCTTTCCCTGGGCTCTGCATAATTTGTGTGTAACTATTTGTTTACTTGACAGACTGAGGCCATGAAACAATGAACACCTTGGAGGACCATATCTTTCTTCATCTTCTTATCACTAAGACCTGGGCTACACTTTAAAAGTTTGTCAATTGAATAAATCTTTTGAACTAAAAAAGTTCACTGATACTCACCTCATCCAGACTCCCAGCTCTTGAAAAATGTCTAAACCATTCAGGATGAGAAGTTTATTCTCTTCCTGAATATATGTCAAATCCATGAGATTCTAAGGGTTGGGAGTGGGAGAAATGACCAAAACTCAGGATCATGAGCCTAAGGACAAGGGACAGTTCCTAATAGATAGATGCCTTAGGCTGAACACAGGACCACACAGGACCTAGTGTGCAGGCCAGAGCCCACAGCGCCCTAACGGTGACACAGGACATTGCCTGGGAATGTGATGGGGCTGAAGAGGTTCCAGTTCTTCTGAACTTGCAAAGCCAAGGGGCACATGGGAGAGCCCTCCACCGCCGGGAGCTTCTCCCACAGGCCTAGAGCTCTGGTGGGACACCAGGTGGGACAGAAGTGCTGCAGCTCTGCCCTGACTCAGGTCCTCTCACCCTCTCTTCTGCCCACCCCCTGTGCCCTTTCCTCCAAACCTGTTGATTCCTTGAGGCTTAAGTCTTCCCTGAGACGGCCAGAAGGGAGAGGATCCATTTTAAATTAACAAGGTTATTAGCAGTTAATTAACTGCTATCATTGTATCATTGTAATTGAAAAGAAAAGGGGAAAAAAAGAGGCTCATAAACACCCCCAGCCCTCTCTCTTCATCACTGCGAGGAGGTCAGTAGGGGGGGACACCGGGGGGGGGGGGCCCTCCCCGACACAGGGCTGCTCAGCTCACTGGCTTTGTTTCCTCAGTATACCTCCACATGTTCCACCCATTTTCACAGGGATAGCTGTAGGGAAACCAGGCCCAAAGAGAGTAAGCTGTCCACCCCACAGACACTTCAAAGTTACTGAGAAATGCTCAGCAGAAACCATAAAGATGCAGAGATTTATTTCCTATTGGAGATATGCAGAAAGGAGGTACAAATCTGAGGCCTCAAGTCAATGCTTTTAGTGATTTTTAGTTTGGCTTGTCCTCAGTTTTCCTAAAATTTACATGGCTGGCATATGTCAGCATTATTGATTTTTAGACCCAAATCCACTGCCATTAGAGATACCAACCACTGTGGTTAGGGATCACCTCTCTTCCCTTCCTCCTTACCTCCCCAGTCCCAGGGCTAAAGATGGCTGGGAGGGGAGGGGCGTAAAAAGGAGATAGGAGAAGCCCCCTCCCTCACGCTAGCCATGCTCACCTCAGCACGCGCAAACTAGCTCCTCAGGCAAGATATCATACCCCAAAAGTTCTTAGGGAGAGGCTGACTTCTGTAGAAAACTCACCAGAGGCCATCCTGTCCCTGATACCTCACAGAAGCAGCAGCAGCAAACCCACAGACTCCATGACATGGCCCTCCCTATGGGAGACCCAACTTTCACAAGTCTCCCATTCTCAACAAAGTGTTCCCTGTATGGGGTGAACCAGTTGGAGAAGCATAACCTGAAAGAGCTAAAAATCCCCCACCAAAATCTCCCTGCATGGAAGGGGTGGTGCAAATGGTTGGCACTCCCTGGCCAGGGCCTTAGCAGAGACACCGCTGGGTCTCCAGTGTGGAGAGCAGATTGCAGGCATTGGCAGGATGCAGGGGTGAGCCCGAGCAGGAAGGCAGCCTCTCAAATGCTTCCATTCTCTGCCGCTCTGAGGCACCCTGGGACTCCTGCCACACTTGGGCCACCCTCCTGTCCTCCATCCTTTCTCTCAGCCAGGCTCTGGCTTTCCTGCCCCCAGGTGAAGCCTTCTCCCCTCTGTACCTGACTCTCCAGAGCAACACTCAGTCCCTAAGTAGCCAGAGTGGTCAGGAACAGATGCCTCCCCTCTCACCCAACCTTCTAGAGGCACAAACAACAAAGAGTAAAGGGGGGAAGGTAAGGCACATAGAAAGTCCATACAGTACCACACCTGTGAGCAAGTATGACTGTATGCAGTATAACATATGGAATAGTGCATGTATCATTAGGGTTATTAATTGAGCATTTACTATGTGACCGATAAGTAATATTATCAGGCACATTTTTAATGGAAAAATTGAGGTTCAGAGACCCTAAGTAATATGTCCAAGGTCACACAATGAGTCTGTGATGATGAGGAATTTGAACCCAGAGAATATGTCTCTAAATGGCCTAAACCCTAAGCTCTCCATCACACGCCTTTCAATAATGTCTGCCATGGTTGGCCTGGGGTGGGAAGGAGGTGGTTGGAGAGGCAAGCTGCCCAAGACAGGACCAGAGTCCTCCTCTTTTCCCCAACCACCAGGCAGGTCCCTTGGTGGGAGACACACTCCTCCCACCCAGTGCCCTCAACCTCCCTGCCCTCTCTGCCCTCCCATCCACTCTCCCAAGGGCAAAGGGACCCAGGTGTGTCAGGGAGGGAATGGCCAGTCTAGTCCCTGTTCCCCATCGCCACCACCTGCAGGGCTGCTCCCACCTTCCCTGCTGCTGAGTCTGAACGGTCAAAGTCACCTTGCCAGTGTCTCAAGTGCCAGGGACGGCAACCAGTGGGAGAGAAGCAGATGGGCAGCTGACACGCGCAGCGTGGAGGGAGCATCTACAGCTCACTCAGGGTGGGGGCGCGGAGGCTGATGCACAGCCTGGAACCTGGTTTTTGGGGCTGTGACCAGGGCTGAGGCAGGCCCAGCAAGGAGTGAGCCCAGAATCGAAGGCCAACCCTGCAGCCAGATTCGTCCGCACCAGTGTGCAGGTCTGGTGGGCCACTGGATGTGAAATCTGGAAAGTGAACAAATGTGTGAAACTGGAGGGGGTAGATCTTACCCCTGCAGTTATCTGAGAGTCACAACATTCTCAGGAACCACAGCTTCATTCCAAAGAAAGCTTAACCAGTCTTAACTCCTTTCCTTTCTTTGCTGGAAACTGACAAAACAAAGTAGGGAGGAAGGAAAGGCACCCAGAGCCCACTGTCCTCCTCCCCACCCTGTGGGTCTCTGGCAACTGGGACGTGTCTTCCCAGTCCTGTGTAGGCTCTCAACAGGCAGGGTGCAGTGGGCACAAACAGAGCCCCCTTCCTATCACCCCTTGCCACTACTGACTCTGGTAAAAATCACTTCACCTCTCTAAGTAAGAGTTTCTATAACATGGGGATACTACCCTCCTTGCAGTTCATCACACAGACAAAATGCTGAGACATAGTTGCCATCATCAAATGCAGTTTCCACTCCTTTTCCTTTCCTCTCCTAATGGAGAACCTCTCTCCCTTCCTGGTGGCAGGGCCCAGGGAGTGAAGGGTAGGAGATCCTCCTCTACTCCCCATCCTTAGAGGCATTGGTGGTGGGCGACAGCGGGGGGGGGGGGCGGCGCGGGACACTTTGGGAATGGATGGAATCTATTGGAAATCCTGCAAGACCAGTGAGATGCCAGTGTCATGTGCTGGCACAGTCTTGGGAACATGCTGGGGTATCCTTGAGGGAACACCAGGCGCTCCTGGGCACTCACTGAGATATCACTAGAAGTCCCCTGTGATGTATTAAAAGCAACCTGGGCACTACTGGGAGCTCACAGGCAGTTACTAGAGTGTTCCTGAAATTCCTTGAAAGTCACCACCAGTGCCAGGGGCCTTACCAGGGTTCTACTGGAGAGATACAGGGGCAAAATGAGAATGCAGTCAGAGTTGCTGGGGACATACTAGAAGGTCACTGGGAAACTCTCTAGGGTGTCACTGGCAGCAAAAGCACATGCTCAGGCATTCCTAGGGCACTCTGGGATTGCAGAGGGCATAATGCCAACCGGGGCCTTTTGAGGGTCATTAGGGTCTCCCTGTGGGGCATTCATGGGTTCCACCAAGTGCCACACTCAAGGCTGCTCTTCTCTGGACAAGAAACATTGGGTGAATAAGGGAGCATCCTGCCAGGGAGGCCAGAGCAGGGCCACCCTGGAAGAGGAAAGAAGCAACTGGCCTGATTGGGCAGCAACCAACCACCTATCTGTGCTTCCCAGTTGTGGTGGCAGCTTAAGGGAAATGTGAAGCCTGGTTTGGAAAATCACACCTGAAGGGGGGAACAACTCTGCCTGACCGCTGGGAGCCCTGCCTGGTGTCAATCTCCCCAAAGTCAGGCCCCAGGGTGAGGGAACAGCCTGGAGCATCGGGTAGGCGAGACTATTGGCAGGAAGGGCCCTCTCAGGGCTCAGGCAGTATGACTTGGTAGGCCTGGGATGATTTCTCATCAACAACACAGAAAGTCCCCCGAGTGGTCCAGGATCTCGAGCCCAGGGATCTGAAAAGGACTTAGAGCCAGGAAATGCATGCCCAGGAGTGCTCAGCAGAGTGGCCTTCTTCCCCATGGTTGTAGCACAGAAGAGAGGCAACAGCAACCAAGTCCATACTTGGGTCATATGTGGGTACTCTCTGTCTCACAGGATCTTGTGGGGGAGGTGATGGAAAGGAAGACACAATTGAGTAGCAAAAGCACAAATCTCATAAAGTCCTGCTACAAGCACACACGCAGTACACATATCCACTAACCAAAAGGTCCAAAGGTGGAAAGTCAGAGTCAAGCTCCAGGAAAGGGCCAGTAGCTTTTTCAAGATCTGGATATGGTCAGAGGGAGACGGAAAAAAGACAAGACACATAAAGGCCTGAACTAGAGAATGTTCAGCATCAACTAGGAGGTATTCAGTACCTACTATATGCCAAGTGACTCCACTCAGTTAAGCCTTCATCCCCTAGGCATGTCCCTAGGCAAAGTCATCATCTCTCCTTCCCCATATGCCTCTTCTCAGGGAACAGCACACCTCCATCCCAGAAATCTGGGTGTCATCCTAGACCCCACCCTCTCCCTCACCCCTCATGGGCTCTCACAGGCCAGACCCTGCCTTTTCTTCCTCATGACGAACCTCTCACCTCCTATTGTGGTTCTTGGGCCAAACACCACAACCACAGTGCAACACCTTTCATGCAGATTGCTGCAACAGCTTCTGGGCTGGAACCCTTCTCATGTCCACACTGCTGTCGAAATGGTCCTTCTCAAACATAATTGTAATCATTTAAGCCTGCATCCTCCTTAAAGCCCTTTCAGGTCTCCTTGGAACACACAAAATGATATCAAAATTCCATGGAATAAAAGGCCCGTCAGCCTTATGGCCCCCCAACCCAATCTCTCTTCCAGGCATCCCAAACTCCTTGCCAGTCGCTAAACTTCTATTCCTCTCCCTCCTCTGGGTCTCTGCACAGGTTGTTCCCTTGTCTATCTCCCATGAGTCCTTGAGACTGCAGCTTAGCATCCCCAGCACTTGGTACAAAGAAGTGCCATCTCATTTGAATGAATAGATGGAAGACTATGGGAAAGGATAAGCTAAAAATTTCATGAGGCTGCAGTATTTTCCCCATTATAACAAGGAAACCATGTGAAGCCACTTGCCAAGGTCACATTGAATCAGTGCTCATCGCTGGAAGACCCAAGACAAGACAAAGAATGGAACAAGAACACAAGATGAGTTTAGGGCAACACAGGGCAGGAGTGAGTAGTGGTCAAAGACAGTTAGGTGGGGAATGAGGACTGTGGAAGGTAAGTGTCTATGGTTAAATAGCTCACAAAAGGCAGAGGCTTCAGAAACTGAGAGGTTTCAGGCAGATATCACTGAGGTACTAGTAGGGAAAAAATCCACCTCCTCTAGAAATCAGAAGGGGACTAGAGAAAACCCTGGGGCTAGAGAGAAGACAGTACACCACAACAGGGGAACACTAGGCTGTGCTGGGTATGACGACAAGGCTGTGTGCAGGTTATGAAGCCTGGACTAATGGGGTGAGTCCTGGAACAGAAGTAACTCTTCTTCATTCCCAAACCCCTATCATGGAGCAAATATAACTGTGTCCCATTCTCAGGAAGAAAAATTGGGGACACACAGGCTGGACCTTTGTCCTATGGAAACCTCAACTTCTTAGCCCTTGGTGGTAGTGCTATTAGGAAACCCAAGATCCTTGTGGAAAAGAAAATGGCTTGAATAACCTACTGTTCCTATTCCCCACTCCTATCCTCTTTTCTGAGTCACCCTACCTCCACCCTTCCCAGAAGCCTTTCCCGTTTCCAGCACTACTGGCTCCTTCGAATTGCAGCTTCTTCTGTGGTCTCTAGCTGCGTAAAACCACCCCCCTAACCCATTGTGAGTGGGAAGAGTCGCCTCAACCTAGGCCTGGCCCTGGCCCTACGTGTGCCTGGTCAGGTCTCCAGGGCCTACTAGAGGCAGCTATGCCCTCCAGCAGATGGGCTCCAGGATCACCACACGCCCTGGGAAGCAAGAATGGTGCTGCTGGGCCAGAGGAGCCGGGCCATCTCTGTTCCCAGCCTGGGGCAACTAAGTCAACTCGAGTCAAAGCAGCTCCTAAGCATGCCCTCTCTGGGGGAAGCTCGGACTCGGGTTGGACATGGAGAAGGCAAGTCACTCAGCTCAGGACATTGACTGAGTTCTTCTCTGCCCCCTCCCCTCCCAAAGTCAGGGAAAACTTGGAACCAGGGTAACAACATGTGTCCGCCCTCTCTGCGAATTTCCAGCACTGTAGTACGCCCCTTGTGTCCCTTCACTAGATCTGAGGAATGAGTGGCTGAACCAGGATGTGCCCACCAGTGCCCCACCCAGAGACCTCCTCCTCCTCATCACCCTTGGCCCAGTGGAAGACAACAGAGATTTGCACGTCACCCATCCCTTTGGGGAGGCTGGCCTGCCTTTCCCCTCCACTCCTGCTCAGTCAGCCCAGCCTGGGCCACCCACACCCCACCCCCTGGCAGCATTGGGCCCCATCATCAAGTGCTAATTAAATCCCCTAATGAGGAAATAAGGATGCAGAAACAGCTCCACCATGGCCTCCCCAGCCCACCGCCCTCGTCTCTCCATTGGACTTATCACTCGTCACAGGATGTTTACAATAATTTTTAATTTGTGCAATTATTAATCACTTTTCTATCTGCCTTATTTGCATAATAATTAGTCATCTCACTGTTTGGCATTCCTGTGAATGACAGTGTTTTAAATTGAATTAAGGTTTTAATATTCTATTTTCCTGCTTTCTTCCCCTTCTACACGCTAATCAAAGTCAGATTTGGCAGCCAGTGGGAGGGTGCAGAGGAGGCTGGCAGGCACTGGACCTGGCCTGCTCTGTGCTCCTGAAAACTGTGCTGGGACGGGGGCCTCTGTGGAGGAGGAAAGAGCAACCCCCCACCACCACCCAAAACCTGGTACTTGAGGGGTTACCCAGCTTTGCATAATGAGTAGAAGAGATGAGTGAGGAAGGGGCAAAGAACTGGGGCAGGGGTGACCATAGTAGCTCAGTGGGCCAGAGATCAAGAAAAGCATTTCTGTTTTTGTTTTTTGTTTTCCCCCAAACAAGCTGCTTTTTGCAAGAGGAAGTTGGAAAACACATTGCAGGCCAGCAATTGATCACTGGTAACTAGTCTAGGTTAACTTTGATGGCTCAGTGGTCCCAGGCAGGGAAGCAGGCTGGTGTAGTCTAAAACCCATGGACATTCTTCAGACAGACCAAGAAAACAAATCTGCCCCCCTCTTGAGACACCACCTCTCCACACACCAGCAAACCCTCTACCCAGGCTAGGGTCCTCACAGACCCTGCCAGAATACAGGACATGTTGCCCTCTATCAGGATAGCGGCAAGTTTCTGTCTCCCTTCCCTACCCTCAAGCCCCTCTCTGACCAGTACAGGAATCAGCTCTAGCCTGGAAGAGGTAGTGCTGCATCCCGGCCTTTCCACCTCTATTGCTTGCCTCTGTGTTGCCATGGCAATCCCAGTGACTGCCCTGGATACTCAGTGCTGCTCCAGAATTCTCTTCATAGGCAGGGCAGCTCTTTCTGCAGCCTGCTTAGAACATTTCCCCTTTTATGATCATCAACCCGTGCTCTGCAAAGTCAGATACTGGCCTCTCCCATGACATGAGTAGGGAGAGAAAGGGTGGGAGGGAGACTGGTGAGAGCCAGCTGCCCTGGGCCAGTTGGGGGCAGAGGAACCAGACTCCACTCTGCACCACAGGGTCTCCCCAGGGAAGGACCCCATCCTACCACAGAAATCCCTTCCTCCCAAAGAGAGCAAGGTCTCCCAGCTGTGCACTTAGGGGTCAAGGAGGGAAGTCTGCTGCATGAGAAAGAAAGAAATGAGGTCTGGCTGCCAGAGTTAGAGTAGGTGAGAGGAGAGCCTTTCTCCTTTACAGGACCCCATGCCTGCTCTGCATTCCCCACCTGCCAGTCAGTCAGCAAGGTCAGGCAGAGATGGTTCCAGGCATTCCTGGTGTCCACTCTGGCCCCAGGGTGTCCCTGGGCTGACCCACGAGCCCTTCGCCCAGCTAGGCAGGTATCAGCCTCCGGAGCTGACAGGACCAGGAACCCACTTGCCAGTCTTTGCCTGAAGGGGCAGGACAGAAATTGCCAGGATTCAGGAAAAGCACAGTTCAAGCCAGGAATTATAGGGATCATTTGTGAAACTGGGCCCCAGGGCTTTGGGCTGTGTCCCCAACCCCAACGAGAGGGAGCACACAGCCTTCTTCTCACATAGTAAACCAGGCCCAGGTGAGCTGACTTGACTTCTCTTACCTCCTCGCTCAGGGGACCCCAACCCTTACCACACCCAGCTTCACCCACCACATCCAGCTCTCTGCTCCCAGGCCTCTGAATGGCAAAGGGAGCTCTTCAGACAGTGAGACCTGCATACATAGCTAGTGTCACAGCAGCCTCTGCTGGCCACCTGAGCCTTCCATGCCTCACCTAGGGATGAAGGGGAGGCCAGCAGACCCTCAGAATTATGATCACCAGGAGTTTCAGTAACTGACCTGGGTCATTCCTGGTTTACACCTGTTGTCTCAGCATAATTACTAACAAATAGCCCACACAGTTGTATGCACACACCATTCATTCTCAAAAGTGTCCTGGTCTGGGGTAGTAAGTTAAATGGTATCCTCATGATCCCAGAGAAACCAGGGAGAAGTGGGAGAAACTCCAAGCATGGAGACAGGCCTTTCCCATGGGGAAAAATACTTAACAGAAGCAACAGAAAGAAGATAGAAGAGCAGACCCAGCAAAAGGGTAAGAAGCCTAAAGGGAATAAAGTGCTACCTCTACATATGTCCAGCAGATGGCAAAACAGAGCACTCCTTCTGGACTCAGGCCCATTGCCCCAAAACAGCCCCACACCGCTGGTTGTCTTGTGTGGCTCTGGGTGTGACCTCGGTCCTTGCACAAAACCCACCTCGTCTACAAAGCTTCTCTCTTCCCTTTACCCAACCCTTCACTCACTTTTGCCCAGCTGGCTTCCTAGCCTAGGTCGCAAAATCAATAAATTAAGACATTTCATTACCATTTAATACCATTATTAAAAAATACATTTTTTAAAAAAAAAGACATTTCAAAAGCTCCACCTTCCTCCCCATCTCCCACCCTACCTGAAGGCAGAAAAAAGAGGTCAGAGCAATCAGACCCAGGGTAGTGGGGCTCTTGTATCCCTTCTTTGCACGCTGTAGCCTGGTTAGGGAACCCCTTTATCTCCACCCATGTGGGCTGGAATCCCTCAATACAAAGGTATAGAGACCACTGTATTTCTTTGTGTGATGGAAATGAAGCCATAGAAATCAGGGAATATCTATATATTCTGTCATCTTGAGAAGTGAATGCAAATTAGCTGCCAAGTAATATACAAATGCACACTGTCTACATCAAATACCAGTAACTGGTATTTTGGGGGACTCAGACAGCAGTAACAGTCCCACTCCACAGACCCTCGTCAGATGAGTGGGAAGAGAGAATCCGAGCTGGTACATACAAGTTTCCTGCACTGCCTTCCCACTCCCAAGGGCCCCTCTCAGGTGAAGCGTGCAGCCAGGCCCTGCTGGAGGCAGAGGAAGTCATGCCCCTCACTGAAGCAGCTTGGGATCTGGCTGGTCGGCCCTTGGGCCTCAGTCCCATGCCTCCCCCATTTTCCCTCCAGCCTAATGCCAAGACTTCCTAGGCATGTGGCTGGGGCCAAAATGGGGTTTTTATTCCCATTTTCTCCCATGCAGGAGAGGATTCTTGTGAAAAGGAAAAATAAGTATCACGAAATCCTTAGAAAAATGTCAAAGATGCCCTCTCTACACTTGCACATCACTTGCTGAGTTCTGTAAGTTCACACTTGCCCAGTTCTTACCTGAAATGAGTTCTTACCTCAACCTAGCATTTAGGTGAATTCAACAAATATTTATTGAGTATCTCCTAGAGCCCAGGCTTTGTGTCAGGTACTTGAGATTGTGGTCTCTGCCTTTATTAAGTTCAAAGTTGGACGGAATGAGTGTACACACCACAAATTACTATAATATAAAGAAATTTATACTACAGTCAGGTATGTACAAGTATTACGGGAGCAAGCTCAAAGAGGAAGCATTTAATTCTGCCATTCTACAGGTAGCAAGGGAGCCAGGGAAAACTGCACAAAGGAAACATTTGAGTGGGGCCCTGAAGGATGAGTAAGGCTCTGCTAGGGAGAGGAAGAACAAAGTAGAAGCAACAGTTTAGAAAACTGGAGGCCTGAACCAGTGGCATTTGACTAAGGGAAGTGAGAAGTCCTGAGGGTGCTGGGAAGGGGCCGGCTGGTCAAGTCAAAAGGGACCCAGAGGGAATGTTGAGGTGATCTGACACATACTGTACACAGGGCTTCATCTTCCATCTGCCTCCTACATGCCCGTGGAGGATGGTCCTGTCCTCATTCTCCCCTGTCAATACTGGGATAATCATGCTTCCTCACTTTCTTCCCATGAGGACTGGGTTGGCTGGCAGAGCCACTCCATGAATACCTAAGGGGCAGTCCATGTGTTAATGAAGCATTCACCTCATTGGGGCATTGTGGCCACGACGATCAGTCCAGCTGATTAGAGATCTCCATCAAGATGCTTTGGGGGGCATCATGAAGACACTGAACCCACCTGAGCCTCCTCTCATCCAAAGTAATCCCCTCAAAAATCATAGGCTTTGGTAGCTCTGGTCTTTAGCCACAGTTTTCTCACCTGCAAAATGGAAATATTAGCATCAAATTTGTTGGGGTTTTATGAGATTGATGTATGGAGAGTGCCTGACCCATAGCAACTCTCAATAAATGACAGCTATTAGTTCTGCTGTGTAATGAATGCCTCGGGCGAGGAGCTGGGGACTTGAAAATGAACAGGAGACCTGAATGAGAAAATAGTAAGAATAAGAAAATAAGAGTCCTGGTCATAGGACCTCACAATCCACAAAATAGCATGATGAATATCGAGTGCAAAGTGCCATGAAAACGCAGACAGGCTTAACTGAAAACAGAACCCACACGGAGAGAAGTAGCACAGGTCTGCATTCTGAGCTCTTGAGTTCCGGAAGGGCACGCAGGCCCTTCTAGCCCCTGCCACACAACCTGGGGTCTCCCAGCACCTCAGGTGGCTGCTCTAGTTTCTCCTTGCCAACACTTTCTCTTCAGTCAATATCCAAAGACTTTCCAAACTGTGACTCAGAAGTGAAGTCCTCTCCAGCATGAGACCACTAATAGGAACTTCAGGAACAGGAATGGGTCCCGAGAATCCCCACTCCAGTCCCCTCCTCTCCTGCACCTACAAAAACCACACCTCCCACCACCCTCATGTTGAGAAAACATAGAACAAGAAAGTGGGGTCTCTAGAGGCTGAAGGTAATTATATTGGGTCCAAAACACTCTACTACACAAGTAGGCAATGGAGGCAGTGGGGCTCCACTTGCTCCATTTCCTCCTACAATATGTGTAAAAGAGCCACGGAAACTTCTGACGTTAGTTCAGTGGACACAAATGGTGGGATGTGGTCACCATGAAAGGTAATCCAATCTGAAATATTTTGTTTACAATATAATATCTAGATGGAGGCAAGTGATAGTTCTATTGTACTCTGATCAGAATGTCCTGCGTGTTAGGACCCAAGGCAGGTGCTATACTTTAAAACTGGCAGCAGCAAACTGGAATCAGTTCAGAGAAGATAGTATGGGACTCAAAATGATACATTCAAAAGATGGTTGAAGGAACTGGAAAAATGTCAGATGGGCTCAACAGTTTTCTTCTAATGTCAATATAACTGTGACACTACTGCCTGATCATAAAGGAAATGCCACCATTAAGGGGTGAAATGTCTTTCTGTTGGCTACTCAAGCACAATGAATCCCCGAGATCATTCCCTCAGTCCCTGCTTTCAGGTTGCAGTGTATCCCAACCCACACTGCACCTGCAGGACAGTAGAGTTCAGGAATAGCTCCTGCAGCCTATTCACTGTCCTTGAGCTTTATTTGTGATTCTGAGACCACCCTCCAAGATTCACTTATGGGCATGCCTCCAGACCCTCTCCGCTGACCATCTTGGTCATCTCCTATGGTCCTTCATCCTTTCTCTCACCTTGTCCTCTCATGTCAGAACCCAGCTGGGCATGCTTGGTTCTGTCGCTGCATAGGGAGTGGAGGAGAGGAATGAGACCCTATGTGAATTGTCTATAAACACAATTGAACCCTCTATGTCTGAAGATTAATTTCCTACTACCTTATTATGCAAAAACTGTCCACTTACGTTCTAGTCTAAAAGTTTCAGTACAAAAGTCTCCTCCTGTTACCTTAACTTTGTGACTTCAGGAATGGAAGAAAGTAGGGCATGGGGGGGAAAAAAGTATCCCAACACATCCAAAATGTTGTCAGGTAAAAGAGGGATCACTAGTCTGTTTTTATAAGTTCCAAGATGGATAGTTCAGGCAAATGTTAAAGCCAAAGGAAAACAACTAAAAATAGCTACTGTTGGCCAAAAGTGGAATACATATGTCTCAGGAGGTAGTGAGAGGGTAGAAAGTGTTCAAGCATGGGTGGGAGCTGCACTTCCTGGAAATGAGACTTGCCGGGGGATCTGGCACTGGTGTAGGTATGAGGATTAGATCTCTTTAAGACCCTGTCCAACTTTGATTCCAAGGTTAATTTAATTAGCACTGAAGGTTAGGGCAGCAGTTCAGCTAGAAAACTGATGGAAAATACTTTAGAATTAACTGGTGTGGGAAAAGCGTAGTGAATTGAAGTCCTTTAAGGTATCTGCCAGCTGAGATTCCTGTTCTGTGATTTGAGGTTCTGAAAGTGCGTCAGCTACTAGCAAACCTATACAGCTGACAAGATGTAGCTCAACCTCGTGTCTCCATACAAAATCTGGTGTCTGTGCGAGCGCATGTGCGCGTGTGTGTATGTGTTGAGTGGAGATAAGGGCAGGAAAAGACAGACATCTGAAGGGCCAGGGCTTGGGCTCACACACACACGCATGCGCACTTCTCACAGGCACAGTGAAGATCCAGGGTTAACCTTGATGCCTGAGCAATTCCACAGTCACCCTCACCTAGCTTAGCTGGTCACAGAAGTCTGCCGTGAGGGACACAGCTGCCTCCACCTCCTCTCCCAAAGCCAGGGAGTAGCTTTCACATTCAGTGAGGAAGACCATGGTAACCTAAGTCACCAGATCTCAGAACCAATGCCAATATGCCAAAGCACAGGCACCCAGTCAGAAGCTGGGGGATGGAGGATGGGGCCGAGCAGCTACTGCCAACATGACCCTGACTGCCAGTGGGCCAAAGTGCCCACCTTCAGCCATCTCTGTGGGCTCTGTGACTTTGGGTGAGTGTTCTCTACTCACCCCACTGCGTGGCATCCCGCTTCTTACTCTCCTACCTGTCCCCGAAGCCTCCATTCTCTGCTTCTATCCCTCTAATGCAGGTTGACAGGCAGAGGACACAGGAAACTTCCTGTCCTGGGTACTGCTCCAGATCCGGGTGTGCTCGGCCCTCAGTGGTTCAAAGACAGTCCTCTCCATAGAGATCTCATCACCCTCTCCTCAGTATAGCTGCAGCCTCCCAAAATCAACTGTAGATACAATGGCCCTTGACAGCTGCTTTCTCCATCCTGTAGGACACCACAGCCCCTACCCTGACTCCTCTACTTTATACTGGCCAGTCAAAAATCTCCTTTCTTCACCAGCCAAAAAGCTGCTTCCTAAAGGGCAGCAGCCCATCCTTTTCCAGTCCCCCACCCCTGAACCTCAAATGCTGAATCTAAGCTTGGCCAGTGCAGGAAGCCATCCCTCCTCCCTCTCCCTGAGGCACTGCAACAGCTTCCACAGGTCCCATGGGTTTGTCCTGGCAACTCAGGGAACAGAGGCCCTGGCTATTCTCTAGCCCTTTTCTGCTCCTAGAGCCAACTCTTTCCTCTGCCCCTTAGGAAACACAGACCCCAGAGCAACTGCTCCAAACCCTCGGCCTTTCTATCAGTGAGTATACAACCATCCTCACTGTAAGTCACTCCTTCAACTGATACTACTTTTAAGGCAAAAAAAAAAACAAAAACAAAAACAAAAAACAAAAAAAAAAAACCACAATTACTGTTTTTATTTAAGTATATTTTATTATGCATTTACAGTTGTCCCATTTGTTTTCTCCCTTTTTCCCCTTTGCCTGTACCTACCCTCCCACCAGCATTTTCCCCTCCGTTAGTTCATGTCCATGGCCATACATATAAGTTCTTTGGCTTCTCCATTTCCTATATACTATTCTTTACCTTCACCTGTCTATTTTGAGCCTACCATTTATGCTTCTTATTCTCTGTACCTTTTCCCCCATTCTCCCCACTCCCCCTCCCCACTGATAACCCTCCATGTGATCTCCATTTCTGTGATTCTGTTTCTATTCTAGTTCTTTGCTGTTTTTTTGTTTTAAGTTCAGATGTTGATATTTGCAAGTTTGTTGTCATTTTATTGTTCATAGTTTTGATCTTTTTCTTAGATAAGTCCCTTTAACATTTCATATAATAAGCGCTTGATGATGACAAACTACTTTAACTTGATCTTAACTGGGAGGCACTGCATATGCCCTTCCATCCTAAATGACAGCGTTGCTGGACAGAGGAATCTTGAATGTAGGTCCTTGCTTGTCATGACTTTGAATACTTCTTGCCAGCCCCTTTTTGCTTGAAAGGTTTCTTTTGAGAAATCAGCTGATAGTCTAATGGGAATGCCTTTGTAGGTAACTCTCTGCTTTTCTTTTGCTGCTTTTAAGAGTCTCTCATCTTTAATCTTGGGTAATGTAATTATGATGTGCCTTGGTGTGTGATTCCTTGGGTCCAACTTCTTTAGGACTCTCTGAGCTTCCTGGAGCTCCTGAAAGTCTATTTCCTTGGCCAGATTGGAGTTCTCCTTCCTTATTTGTTCAAGTAAGTTTCCAACTTCTTGATCTTCCTCTTCTCCTTCTGGCATCTCTATTTTTCGGATATTGGAATGTTTAAAGTTGTCTGGGAGATTCCTAGGCCTCTCCTCACTTTTTTGAATTTTTGTTTCTTTGTTCTGTTCCGATTGAATGTTAATTTCTTCCTTCTACTCCAAATAGTTGATATGAGTCTTGGTTTCCTTCCCTTCACTGTTGGTCCCCTGTATATTTTTATTTCACTTTACATAGCCTTCACTTTTTCCTCTATTTTGTGACTATACTCAACCATTTCTGTGGACATTCTGATCACCCAGTGTTTTGAACTCTGCATCTGATAGGTTGGCTATCTCTTCATCACTTAGTTATATTTTTCTGGAGCTTTGATCTGTTGTCATATTTGTCTTGGTGCACCTGTTATGTTATAAGGGGTGGAGCCTTAGGTATTCACCAGGGCAGGGCAACCCACTTTGCTGTGTTGTGGCACTGTATGTGGGGGAGGTCTCACAGAGGGAACAGTGCCTCTTGCTCGGCTCTTAGCTACCTTTCATTCACTTCCCCCATTATCCACAAGCAAATTGTCCCTTCTGGTGCTGATTCCCAGGTGGGCGTGTTTGTGTATATCCTAGGACCCTGTGGGTCTCTCCAGTGAACTCTCCTGTGAGGTTGGAAGTTTCTCCCACTGCCGCAACCCCCACAGGTTTAACTACCAGAGGTTTTGAGGCTTTCTTTCCCCACGCTAGGTTGTGTGGACTTTCTCACTCCGCTTTGCTCCTCCTGGTTTGTCCACACACAAATGTGGGACCACCAGCCACCTTGCAGTGACTCCTCGCTGCCCTGACTGCCCATCTCCGCCCCTCCTACTGATCTGAATGAATGCTTCTTCTTTAATTCCTTGGTTGTCAGACTTCCATGTAGTTCGATTTTCTGGCTGTTCTGGTTGTTTTCTGTTTTTAAATCTGTTGTTGTCCTTCTTTTGGTTGTGTGAGGCGGCAAAGCATATCTACCTACACCTCCATCTTGACCGGCAGTCCTAATACCTGCTTTTGAAATGCCCTTAAATTCAAAGAAAGCCTCCCTACCCCCAGCCAGTTCTTACTGACCCAAATAACCTCAATTTGTGTTCTATCTGGACTGCACCACCTCCAATAACATCCCACATCCCCTCTTTATAAGGGAATGGGCTGCCATAAGGTGGATGGAGAAGAATCACTGAACAAACCAATCACTACTCTTCCCACTGTTCTAGACAACCCCTCTCCTGGGGATAGGAGTCCCAACCCACTTATCTACCCTTCTTCGAATAGCACAGCACTCAATCCCACCCAGCATGAGACACTCGCTCTCCAAACACAGTCAGAGAACAGCATTCCTAGTGTTCAGGTAAGGTCCAGAGTGAGGATAGAGTGGAATCAACAGTGACACATGACATCGATGCAGCAGACAAGCTCTTAAAACATCTTAACATTTTAAGAGAATATACTATTTATTAAGCACCTACTCATGCCAGATACTAGGCTACATACTTCATTTCAAATGCTCTCAATAACCCAGTAAGCAATGTATTATCCAGAATTTTAAGTACATGGTGGCTCAGAGAAATTACGTAATTTGCTAGAATGTAGCATCTGCCTAATTTTTGATGACCTCTCACTCTAGGAGACTGACCTCCACTGACTCTCCCTATTAGGAAGGGGAAGATAAGAAGAACTGCTCTGCACAAAGGGGCAAAAGTGAACGTCCCACTATGGGGAAGCAGCACAGGGGGTTGCTTTGCAGGAGCCTGGAGCCTCTTCCCAAGGCTCCACTCTCTATACAGCCCTCTAACTACTTCAGCCAGCACCGCAGAACTCAATGGCTCCCTTTCAATACAACACAGGAAGAGCGTTACAAGCCCTGAAGATAGAGACTGTGACATACCATGGGGAGAGGTCATCGCATTCAGGTGAGACTGAGCCCGGTGGGGTGCAGGGTAATGGAATCGAGTAGAACTCTACATAAAACAGGGACTAAACCTTCTGTTCCCAACCCACCCACTTCACCCTACCCAGAGGCACTCCTGTCCCCCAGGAAGATCCCAGGGGTGGGAAACCCAGGCATGGTTTTCTCCAACACAGGAGAAAACAATAAGCAGCAAAGCCCAGGCACGGTCTATTTAAGAGCACTTCGGGCAACGTTTGGCTACCTGGTAGCCCAGGATCCCTCCGGGAAGACATCATACCAACAACCCCATCCCAGCCTGCCCTCCTCCTTGTTTGGGCTGCATCAGCTGTCAGCCTTGTAGTCTAGGTTTTCAGTGCTGAGATGATCCAAAAGTGGTTGGGAGGCCATACAGGGATTCCAAACCAAGGACCCTTTAGTTCTGGTCTCAGGGAGACAACTCTGAAGGTCAGAGTGGTAGAAGAGGCAATGCTGATATATTTTGGGTGTGCTGTTCCCATTATAAAAGGCTTGGTTGAGTAGAGGCAGCCACACAGGAGCAAAGGCCAGGGTCCTAACACACACCTTTAATCTCATGACTTTCCCACAAAAAGGTGGCTCTCTGCATCCTTTCTTGCTACACTTAGGAGAGCATGACCTGACCACTATTCATCAAATTTCCTTCCAGAACCCTCTTCTTGGTCAACTGATGTTCCCAGTTCATGTTCAGGGCAGAAAAATAGCACCAGTAGTGTATCTGGGCTACACGGAGTACATGAGCCAGTATCAGAGTGACTTCCAAGCACTAGGGTTGAGTCAAGTCCTCAACCTGACCAGGAGAAGAGCAGCCAGAAGATAAGTGAGTAACCAGAGCTGTTGGCAAAATGCCACGTAGCCATGGGCCAAGGGGCCAGAAGGGCCCCATTCCCCAGTGTAGTAACTTCAGAACTCAGTCCCATTCATTTCAGAGTCATAGCTATAGAAGGTAACAGAGCAAAGGGCTAATTGTTTTAGAATCCTGGACCTCCATCTAGTTCAGATTTACTTAGTCCTCTCATCACACCTACGTTTTAATCAAGGACAGACTACATGTACCCTGGCTGGTGTGGCTCAGTGGATTGAGCACCAGCCTGTGAACTGATTGAGCACCAGTTTGATTCCCAGGCAGGATACATGCCTTGGTTGCAGGCCAGGTACCCAGTTAGGGGCGTGAGAGAGGCAACCAATTGACGTTTTTTTCCCTCTTTCACCCCCGCCCCTTTCCCCTCTGTTCTCTAAAAATAAACAAATAAAATCTTTTAAAAAAGACAAGACTACATGCTTTTCCATCAGCCTCTTCCCCTGTGCATCCCTGGGAGACATAACTCTAATTGCAAGCCAGGAGGTAAAGGAACCAGGTTTCTCTAGAACCAGGCATTCCACTTGCCTGTTCTTATCCTGGCTTCTCCCGTTTTAAAGTCTGCTTCCCTTGGGGCTCAGAATGGCCCTCTACATCCCTCTATATCCGGCTGACTACTCATCCCTGAAAGGTTGAGGCCCAGCTCAAACCCAAAGCCATTCATATGTGCACAATGTTACAGAAACCACAGTCCTACTCCAAAGTGGTAGATGAAAAAAACACCTTCACCCCTAAATGATCAGGGACAACAGCCTGGCAACAAGATCAGCTCTTCTCCCCCCAGCAAATATATGTCCAAGCTCATGTTTTCCAAGACCACCTTCTTTGGGCTATAGCCTCAAGCTGCTTAACAGGGTGTTTGAGAAATGCTCTCCTTTGCCCTAGCCTTTGGCTGCAGGTGTTGCATCCTTTCCACTGGGTCTTAGCATGATAACTGGGGAGTGTGAAAAGAAACAGAGATAAAGTAAATTAAAATTTCATTTTCAGAGAAAAATAAAAACATTTTCATTTGAAATTACCTGAAAATATACTCTCTAGTTTAAGCAGATACACAAATGAAAGGCAAAGCAAGCATGCAGATGGCAGAGTGCCCTTCTCCCTGGCATGCCTCAGTGGCTCACAGGTACAGATTCCAATTTGTAGAAATATTTTTACATTGTGCAGCAAATATATATCCAGAAGGTGCAGGACACTGCCCCTGGCTGGCAGCCCATTACCTATCAGCACCAGAAGCCAAGCTGGCCAAAGCAGATGACCACCCTGGGCAGGAAGAGCACTGCCAAGTTTGAGGGAGACACAGTGACCAAGGTGAAGTGCCCAAGCTTTCTGTCTAGATAGGTAATCAGTATGGAGGTCCTAACGACTTCCTCCAATCAAAATGGTGGAGGCAGGGAACAAGAGAAAGATTACCTTGACAGGACACTCCTACTCCACTTTTCTTGGGAAATCTAGAAATCTGGCTTTCCCAAATCTGCAGCCACTTACAGACTCTCATGTCTCCCTGACCACAGAGGTGAGGTACGTAAGCATTTAACATATGTTTGACACATAGTAAGCAGGTAACAAAAAATAGCAATTAAAAATCATTATTATTATTTCCGCAGACACACATTCCTCTCTTCGCAGATTCTACCTCCTCCCAAGTCCCTGGTAAAGAGTCAAAGGTAAGTGCCTCTCAGGCATACTCAGGGTCTTGAAAGCCAAGTTCCAAACTGAAACTCCCAGCAAGCTATTCTTCCAGGACTGCAGAACTCAGGCCTGCATACACTATGGAGACTCTCATTACAGAGGCTGTGAGAAGACCTGGAAAGAACTCCCGCTGAGGCAGGGGGCAGTCTCCTGGGCTCTTGCTTTACTTCTCACCTTGCCACCAGGGTGAGGATGGGTGGAGAAGAACTGCAGGGAGAGAAGTCTGTTTAAATCCTGGCTCTTTTCCAACTCAGAACAATTCTGAGCAAGTTGCATAAATGTTTGCCAAAAGACAAAGACAAGAAAGAAAAGGGGCCCTGCTTACTAAGCTCTAGTTTACCTGTGCCTCCTTGTAATTCCTTAGCTGACAGAGGGTGCCAAAGGCAATGTGCAGGAAAGGGAAGATTTACTCCTGTTTCATCTGATGACTCTTGACCCCCTTTCAGGGTTTGTGTTCACAGGCACCAGTTGAGGCTCAAACTACCGTCAGACCACCTACATGCCCTTTTTTTCCTGAAAGGGTGAAACTGTAAGTCCAAGGTCAACAGCATCGAATGTGAGGCAAAAACAATTTGTCTACTGAGCTAAGGGAAATATTCAAGTACAAAGGAGAGATTTAGTCATTCCCAGGTACAATAACATATATAGCAATTAAAGCCAGTGTCATAGAAGAGAGATGACTCAGCTCCAGCCTGGCCCATAATCTCTCTGCCCATTCGTACAGGCCAGTCCAGCTGCCTGAAAGCAAGCTCCAAAAGTACTTATTCCAACAACAGGACTCAAAACTCAAAACTCAAAAAAAAAAAAAAAAAAAATCAGGAGAAACAGATCAAATGATCTACACAAAAATGTACAGGTCAGGACATACATCTCCTAACCAACTCAATCTTAAAACCCAGTTTTCCAGATAGCTACTTCACAGCCCAGACTCAGCTTTCTTACTGGATTTCCCAACCACACTCTGATCCTTAATCCAGCCCTTCGACTGAGTAATGGTAAGTAACCTCTTTAGAAAGGAGCGATGCACTCTGTGTCCTGCAAACCTAAAGTTAAAAAGGTCAGAGTATTTCCCTTTTACTAAAGAGTCAATGGCAAAACATTAAGGCTTCTCACGTCAGTACCATCAATTAATTATATTCGATTTGAGCAACATGTCTGCTTACTGCTGCTTTTTTCCTTTACATTTTAAATTGAGATATAATCCACATACCACAAAACTCATCCTTTAAAAGTGTACAATTCAGTAGTTTTTAGTATTACTCACTGCTTTGTTAAGTCTAAATTTCAGAGTGGAGAAGGCATAGGAAAGGAAGGGGAGCAAGAGCATCTGAATTTGATTGAAAGGACAAAAAGAAAAAAGGTCTTCTATGCAGAGAGGTTTCCAAGGCCCAAGTAAGGAGGATTATACTCAAAATATAAGTACCAGGTCTGTCTTGAAAATTGTTGCCATATGGATGGCAGAATTATGTTTCTGGATATAAAGGAGGGATAAGAAATGGAGAAATACACAACTAAATTTAGTCACCTATATTCTTGAGAAATTCCGTCTTATTACTTTGAAAAATGTGCCTAGACCCTAGGCCCTTTTTTGCTCAATCCAGAAAAAGAATATCACATTGCCCTCTAGTAGCCAGCCTAGGAAATAACAGCTACCAGCTGAAGAGGCTTGGAGGTATCTGCCCTACAGGGTAGGCTAGGCTCACACACATAAAAGCAGAGAAATCAGAGGAAAGAGAAATTTATAAATTTTTCACCAATGACTACTAAACACAGAGCTCACCTGGAATAGGCTCTGTTTTCCCTCCACCACAGCCTCTGCTTGTAAATATATAATACATTCCTTTGTTAAAAGAAACAACTGTGGTTTACAATTTCCAAACCCTCTGGGCCTCTGTCTTCTTAGTCTGCTTGGGCTGCTATAACAAAAATACCACAGGCTGGGTGACTTAAACACCAAATATTTCTCACTGTTCTGGAGGCTGGAAAGTCCAAGATCAAGGCACCAGCAGATTTGGTGTCTGGTGACAGCCAACTTCCTGGTTCACAAATGGCCAACTTCTAGCTGTCCTCACATGACAGAAAGAGCAAGAGAGGTCTCTGGGTCTCTTTTATTAGGGCACTAATCCCATTCATCAGGGCTCCATCATGAAGTCCAAATTACTCCCAAAGGCCTCACCTCCTAATACCATCACAGTGGGGGCTGGATTTCAACATATGAACTTTGAGGGGATACAACATTCAGTCTGTAACAGCCTCTTAAAGCGAGTTGTTCCTATGAAACAGAGTGGTGCCCACAAAAATGAAGTTAAAAGCTGCACCCACATGAAAATGAAACCCAGCTTTGTTCAAGAGGTGTGACAATGGACCAGCAGTCAAATGTACTCACTGCCACCTCTGGCTAGGGAAAGGATATAGCTTACAAAATAACTTACAAAAGCATAAACTCAAAGGCAATAACTTAGAGTGGAATCCAGTGTCTATAGTCTATATTCCCTGGAGACTTTAAGTTAGTTTTTTATTTTGGAAAAATTTTAGATGTATATAAAGTCAGGAAGACAATACAGAGAGTCTCATTACTCTTCACCCAAATTCCTCATCTGTTAACTCTAAGAACATAACTATGGTGCATTTGTTAAAACCAAGAAATTAACATTGGCATATTTCTATAAACTAAACTCCAGACTTTATTCTAATTTCATCAGTTTTGGGCCATTTTAAAAGTTTACAGCAATGAGCCAAGGGGCAAGACAAATAGTGTGGAACCCAGTAGCACACTGGGTTTTAGTCCCATCTCTGGCACATGCTGATGCACAACCTTACAATTTATTTTCTGAGCTTGTTTCCTCACTAAAAATACCTCCATTTCACACGTGCTGATTCTAGATGTGATTCTAGTTTACCCTTTATCTCTCTGCCTAAGCTCCTCTCTGACAGCAGCTAGCCAAAGCTGGGGAACAGGCATCCCTGTCTTGGTAGTGACTCCAGCTGAGAATCTCCCCGTAGAGAATGGAGTACCTCTGGAATTTCCAGATCTCAAAATTATTTCAAAACCCATGTAAGTCTCAAATGGCTGGAAATCTAACTGCATTCTGCAGCAGAGAAGATAGTTTCTTCCTGGGTGTGCATTACATTTCTCAGGCTTACCTGAATTAAGGGCAGCCATGCAACAGAAAGTGAGTAGAACTGTGTGCCACTTCTACAGCTGGCCTGTAACACCTGCCAAACCTCCAAGCTCTGCTCAATTCACTAAAATGGCAATGCCCAAAGCAACCTTGGAGGCCATGTTAATGCTGGCATCAGCTTGGTCTCTAAATGACTACACAGAGCAGAATATCCCCCTCCCCCTACTACCCCAACATGAAACTACCCTGGACATTACATGAGTAAGGAAGGAGAAAAAAAAAAAAACTTTTTGTAGTAAACCAGTCCACTGGGAGGCTCTCATAGCACTTTAGTCCACCCTAACTAATAAAGGTACCAAATTTCAATTCCACTAGTACAAGATCTTTTTTTAGAGCTGTGCTTAGGGACTCAGGGGTTGAGAGCTGAGTTTATCATGTGCCTGAGGTCAGGACATACTATCATATTCATCCATGCAATGCCACTCTCTCGTTTCCCTTTCTCTTCTTTCCCGTTCTAGTCCCATTCTCTTCCTTCCCACAGACCCTAGTCTAGTGTGTGAGATACATGTATATCCTCCTTAAAAAATAATGCTGTTCTCATTATTTACAACAGCCAAGATATAGAAGGAACCCAAGTGCTCATCAATAGACAAGTGGATAAAAAAGCTGTGGGGGAGACATATATATAGAGATACATAAAATCATGGAATATTTGGCCATAAAAAAGAACAAAATCTTACCATTTGCAAAGGCATGGATGGATCTAGAAGGTATTATGCTAAGTGAAATAAATCAGAGAAAGACAAATACCATACAATTTCACTTATGTGGAATCTAAATAATAAACAAAATAGAAACAGACTCATAGATACAGAGATCAGACTGATGGTTGGCAGCGGGGAGTTGGGACACAGGTGAAAAAGGTGAAGGGATGCAGAGCTACGAATTGGTAGTCACAGTATAGCCACAGGGATGTAAAACACAGCATAGGAAATATAGTCAATAATATCGTAATAACTATATATGGTGCCAGGTGGGTACTGGAAATATCAGAGGGAACACTTTGTAAGGAATATGACTGTCTAGGCAGTATGCTGCACACCTGAAACTAAGACAAGATAATGCTGAATGTAAAGTGTAATTGAAAATAAAAATAAAAATAAATAAATAAATAAATGCTGCTCTGTGTGTTTAATTTACTTAGCTAGTTTTGCTGTAAATTTGTTATTTACCTCACCTGGCGTCTTTCATGTCACTAATCCTTAACTGCTTGCTTCTGACTGCTTCCTACAATATAATGTTCTATCATAGACATACACCACATTTTATTTATCATTTCCTGTAAAGACAAACATCTAACTTGTTTCCAATATCTTGCTACCCAAATTAGACACAGATAAACATCTTTACATGTAACTCCTTGTGGATTTGTAGAAATTCTCTGAAGGATATAGCCAGGATGGAACTGCTTTGAAGTAAGGTATGTACATACATAATACATCAGTTGTCTATTGCTGTATAACAAATTACATCAGATCAGCAGCTTAAAACAGTAAACCCACAAAATGAGAGAAAATATTTACAAATCATGTATCAGATTAGACTTACAACCTAGATTATATAAAGGATTCTACATAAATGTGTATAGGTCAAATAACCCAACTGAAAAGAGGAAAGGATTTGAATAAACATTTCTCTAAAGAAAATACATAAAAATAGTGAATATGATTTATCTTTAGGGAAATGTAAATCAAAACCACAATGAGACACCATTTCACACCCACCAGGATGACTATAATCAATAAGAGATAATAGCAAGTGTTAGCAAGGATGTGAAGAAACTGGAACTCTCATACACTGGTTTGGAAGTTTGGTAGTTCCTCAAAAAGTTAAATGTGGAGTTACCATATGACCCAGAGGCAATTCTACTCCAAGAAAAATAAAAACATATGTCCATACAAAAACTTGTCCATAAATGTTCATAGCAGCAGTATTCACAATAGGCAAAAAGGGGAACCACCTCAAACATCCATCAACTGACACAGGAATAAAATGTGGTATATCCATACAAGGGAATATTAATCAGCCATAAAAAGAAATGAAGTGCTGATACATACTACGACATGGATGAACCCTGAAAACATTATACTAAGTCAAAGTAGCCATACACAAAAGGCTATCTATCGTGTGACAGTCCTGTTCACATATTATATGAAATGTCTAGAATAGGTAAATCTATACAGACAAAGTAAATTAGTGGTTGCCTATGACTAGGGGAGTTAGGGACAGGTGGAGAGTGACTGCTAATGAAAACAAAGTTTCTTGTATCTACAGGGTAATCAAAATGGTTCAAAATTAATTGTGGTGATGGTTGCACAACTCTGTGATACCTTAAAACCACTGAACTGTATGTTTTAAAAGGATAAAATCTATAGTATATGAATTGTATCTCAATAAAGCTGTTTTTAACAAAATAATAAACACCTATAATCTCACAGTTTCTTTGGGTTAAGAATTTGGAACTGGGTGATTCTGACTCGGGACCTCTCATCAGGTTGTTATCACACAGTTGATCGGGGCCGCATGCATCTTCAAGCTTGAATGGAGCTAGAAGATCCACTTCCGAGGTAGTTCACTTACAGGGCTGGGAACATGGTGCTCTCAACTGGTGAGAGGCCTCAGTTCTTCTCTACATGGGCCTCTCCAGAGGGATGGCTTGAGTGTCCTAAAGGCAAATGTCTTTTATGACCTAGTCTCAGAAGTCATACATCCTATCAGTTACGTACCATAGTGAAAGGGGACTACACAGGGCTTGAGTACCAGGAATCAGGGGTCACTGGGGGCCACCTTGGAAGATGCCTAGGAATACTTGAAAAGGAAGACATGATAATAAACACTAACAATTCTGTGACACATACTATGTGCCAGGCACTGTTTTAAGCTCACAATAGACCTATGAGTTAAGTACTATTATCTCCATTTCACTGATGAAGAAACTAAGGCACAGAGAAATTAAGTGGCTCATCATGGTCATGCACTTAGAAAAAGCATAGCTGGGATTCAAACTCAAGCAGTATAGTGCCAAAGCACACTCTTTAAAACTACACAATACTGCATCCCAAATATTACTTATTTCAATTAAGTGTTGCCCATTTATCTCCAGAATGGATGAACCCAGTTGAAACCCCCATGAGTTTTCATTCCCTGTGAGAGTTCAGTCTTGTTTACTTTAGCCAAACAAATAAAATAAAAACTCATTAATGTTTTCATTTGCATTTCTCTAGTTACTGATGAGGCAACATATTTATTAGCCACTCTGTTCTTCCCTTTAGAGTTTACCTATTCATATTCTTTGTGCATTTTTATTTTTTCTTCCCAATTTGCAATGATTATTTCTATATTCAATCCCTATATAATGTAATTTCCTGTCAGTTTCAGACACTGCAAATATTTTCTTCTAAATTATGTCCATCTGTAGCCTTGACTACAGGATGCTTTGCTGACTAGAAATCTTTCATTCTGAAGTAGTCAAAGCTATCAAATCTTAAGGATTGTGCTTTGGGGATCTTAACAAATATATCCTTACCACAAGGTCACAAAGACATTCTCTGTTTTCTCTTACTGGCTTTAGCACTTTACCTTTCATTTTGGTCTTTAACCACTGTAGAATTTGTTTTTATATGTTTTGAGGTAGGGATTCAACTTTATTTTGTCCATATAATAAGCCAATTTTCTGAGCACCATTATCCATCTCTTCCCCACTAATTTCTAATACTCCCTTTATCGTATCTCCAAATAGCCATGTCTATTCCTAAGTCCAGTCTAGCACTAACTCTTATTTTCTAAGTGAAAAATGCTACCACTATGAACGTTCTCACTGACACAGCACCCCTCCCTCCATCTGCAGGGAATGCATTCCAGCACCCCCAATGGACACCTGATATCACAGATAGTACTAAATCCCATATATACCATATTTTTCCCTATACATACATACCTTTCACTTAAAAAAAGCATTTTACAACTTCTGTTTAGCATGTCCAAACTGCCAGCATTACTACTCCTGTGCTTTGGTGCCATTAGTAAAATACGGGTTAGTTGAACACAATCACTCCAATACCATGGCAGTTGATCCGATAACCGAGATGGCTATGAGGTGACTCACAGATGGGTAACACATACAGCACAGAGACGCTGGACAAAGGAATGATTCACATCATGGGCAAGATGGAGTGGGACAGAGCAAGATTTCATTATGCTACTCAAATGCTGGGCAATTTAAAACTTATTTCTGGAATTTTCCACTTAGTATTTTCAGACACACTGACTACATGTAACTGAAACCACAGAAAAGTGAAACCCGAGATAAGATGGGGAAACTAGTATATTGCTTTCTATAGTAATACAAAAATCCAAATCTAGTCATTATCCTCTGTGATCCCTGGGGGTTCAATATTATTAGCTTGTATTCTTACCCAAAACAGAATACCCAATTAAGGAAGTGATGTTAGAAAAATAAATTGTACGTTTATTAAAAAAATCTAACCAAGAACAAACCCTGGGACACTAAGAAATCAATGTTTCTTCTGAAAGCCAGCAACAACAGCCAGTGTCAGCACACTTGAGAAATTACAGGTGCTTCAGTCCAAACATGAGGTCTCAAATATTCTTCCTCTCAAATGCTAGTGGTCAAAACTAGCATTCAAAGAGCTGCTGGTTGTGTGGGCCTTACTATTAGCGTGGACAACTGTTACAGCTGGATACCTTGCTGTCCTATGACTACTACAAGCCACAGCCAGGCCCACAGCCTCAGAAAAGTTACATATCCTCAACACTCCACTTGTAGGCAAGTTCCTCCACCGCCTTCTTGCTGGCAAGCCTGGCAAAGCGCTTCTGTTCAAATCCATTGGATCTGCAATCAAGAGATACTAATTAGCCAGAACCTGAATCAGATATTCATTTTTGAAAAAAAGAAAAGAGTTCACAATGCAATGAATTATAAAATAAGGCATGCGAAAATATTTAAGGCATATACTATAGAATCAGAAGGGGAAAATATACAATTCATCCTTTTATTAGTACTTGTTCAGATCATTTTCCCAGTATTTGACAACTGTTTCAAACACTTACCACTCTCTAAAGGCCCAATTCACTCTCAGCTGATTCCTACACCTTATACTTTTTTCATTCATTACATAAACATTTAGTGAATTCTTTACATACTAGGCACTGTGTCATGAAAATGAGTATGACACAGCACCTGTCCTGATCAACTCAGATTAGTGGAGGATATTGACATTTAAACAAATAATTAAAATAAAAAGCATAAACTATGGTAGATGTATATATTGTGTATCACAGAAACAGAATGGAGATCTTACCCAACTTGGGAGGGAGATGGACAAGAATAGTCAGGAAAGGCTGCTTGGAGGTGGCCCCTAAGCTAAGTCTAAAAGAGAGAATTAACCAGAAGGTTGGAGGTGGGGAGAGACAGAAGTATCAGAAGGGCATTTCCAGACAGAGCAAAGCATGAGCAACAAGAGCAAAGGCACAAAAATAAGAAATAGCCTGCTGTAGGCAGGGAATCAAAGGCAAACTGGTATGGCTAGAGCCTAAAGTATGACAGACAGAGTAGCACAAGACAAAGTTAGAAAGGTAGGCAGAGGCAAAATCATAATGAGCTTCGTAGGCCATAGTAAAAAGCTTAGATTTAACCAGTAAGGAATTAAAGCAGGAGTATAAACTGCATTTCAAAGAGAACACTCTGGAAGAGATCAGAAGCAGAAAAGTTACTGCAGTGGTACAGACAACAGATGATGAAAGCAATGACAAAGAAGAGGGAGAGAGAGACAGAAGACATAGCAGGACTTAGTTACTGACTAGGTATATAAAAACAAAGGAGAGAGAGGCAAGTTTGATCCCTAGGCTAATAATTTTAGTGACTAGATGAATGGGGCTACTACTAACCAGAAGAGAATACAAGAGTTGGAGCAGGTTTAGAGTAGGGAGAGCTGATGAGTTGTTTTGAATACATTCTGTTTAAGGTGCTTTAAGTACATATCAATAGAGAAATATAAAATGCAGTGAGATATACTAGAATGAGCTGCAAATACATATTTGAGAGGTACATAATGAAGGTGTGACTTGATAAGATTCAGCCAGAGAGGGCACATAAAGTGAGGACAGCTAAGGGTTATGGATGGAACCCTGAGAAACATGTAAGGGACGCACAGAGGAAAAGAAAACTCTTAAAGGTGGCCAGAAGAAATGGTAAAAGACTGAGAGGTAAGGTGTTACAAAAGACAAATTCAGGAGTGAGTTTCAAGGAGCGGACGTCAGCTCCCTTCTAATATTATGCATCTCTCTGTTGTATATAAACTTCTTAAAAGACCCTGTATTCACTGTCTGTACTTCCTCACTTTTCATTCACTCCTTAACACATTAGAACCTAGCTTGGTTTCATTATGCCACAGTTACTTCTCTTTAAGGTCATCAGTGATTTCCCTTATTGCCAAATCCAGTGATTTCTCCCTCTCCACAAACCAGTCACCAAGTCCTGCCATCTTCTCCCCTAAACACGTCTCTACATCCTCCTCTTCTCCATTCTTAATATCACTGCCACAGTACAAACCTTCATCCCTGTAGCTTGATCTACTGCAACAACCTTGTATCTTGTCTTTCTGCTTTCCAGCTGTGCCTTTCAAATGTTTCAGATTACTGCCATAATGATTTGTTCATCTAAAATAGTGAAATGGCCCTGGCTTGTGTGGCTCAGTGGACTGAGCGCCAGCCTGCAAACCAAAGGGTCGCTAGTTTGACTCCCAGTCAGGGCACATGCCTGGGTTGCAGGCCACATCCCTAGCTGGGGACATGCAAGAGGCAACTGATTGATGTCTCTCTCACAAATCGATGCTTCTCTCCCTCTCCTTCTCCCTCCGTTCCCCTCTCTAAAAATAAATTAAAATAAAAAAATAAGATAAAGTAAAGTAGAGGAATGCTGTTAATCCTTCAATGGCTCCCCTTTGTCTCTAATGGGATGACCAAGCTCCTCAGAAATGTTCCCATGGCCTTCTGTGACCAGGCCCTGCTTACCTTTACAGTCCATCTCATAAGACTCCATTCCACATTTAATGCTATCCCCCCATAACACTATGACATTCCATATGCTTAGATATAATCCTCTTCCTAAACATCCTTCCTTTCCTTCTTATCTTGGCTAGTAACTAACATCACTAACGGCTAAGCCATACTCTCCCAAGGCTGAATTCAACGTGCTCCCAAAGCATATGGAAAATTCTCTTTTCATACTTATCAAGTAGCACTGAATTTATTTACTCTTTGTCTTCCCCTCTAGATAGAAAATGAATTACTGGGCTCAGGGACCATCTCTCACTAATTGTAAGACCCTGGCATCTAGCATGTAGCTAGCATGTAGTTATAACATGTATGCTAAGTGTTAGTGAACTAATTGGTATAACAGGCTTCCCTCTTTCCTAAGGCCTTCCCTAAGGGATAAGTAGGATGAGTAATAGAACGATTTAGGAAGAAGGGAAGCTTATTATGAATGGCACCATCTGCATCCTTAGAAGCATGCGTGGTATTCTGGAGCACCAAAGAAACTACTGTTCTTTGCCTTGGGGAGTAAGTACTTAGGAACATCAACAATAATATGATCATAGACACAAAGGACATATGAATAACAAACAAAACTCTAAGCAAAATTTTAAAAAGCAAATTGCAAGAGAACTCACAATAGGAAGAGCTTTGGATTAGAGAATTAGGAGCCCAGAGTTCTAATTCCAGCTTTATCAGGTGAGGTGAATGATTCTAGGTAAGTTGTTAAATCATCTGGGCCTCAGTTTCTCTTTTAAATAATGGGAATTAGACTAATTAACCTTATGGGTTTTTCCAACTGTAACATACTATAGATCTGTTCTAGAAATATTCTTTTTCAGTGGGCCAAAAACTAGAAAAGATGATGAAAGAATAATCAGAAAGAAAGGATGAGAAAGGGAACTAAAAGGAAAAATCTAAGAGAAAACAAGAATGAGAAGTGTAGAAAAATTCCTGGGAGAGATGTAGACAAATCAGACAGCAGTACAAAACTAGGTCAGGGAGAGTTCTACCTTTTGGGTCCAGAAATTTAGAAAAGAGAAAAAACAAGACTCAGTATAGCAGGAAACATCTTTAGGGTTGTGGCTACAAAAATTCTACTTCTGGCTATACAGCAAATTAGCATTTGGGAAAATCCTCCTGCTATCAAACAAAGGGCCAGTACAAAGTAAGCTTCAAACCAAAGTAGTAAGCTAGCCTGAAACCATGGCCACCCTAAGGATACCTGTGAATATGAGGAACTACAGCCTTGAACTTTGATGGCAACTTCAAGAACAGTAAATAATGACTTAGGCCCATATAAGGTAGAGTGCTATTTTCTAGTTATAGCAAAGGAGCTTGGGTAGACTAACCTACCATGAGATAGCAATTACTAAAAATAGGTAAAATATAAAAACACAAGTATCTGAACATGTTTAAAGGCATGAGAGAGTGACCAAAAGCAGGTAGAATCAGGATGGGAGTTTATGTGTGAAGAGAGATTTGTGAGGCTTTTTCCAGATGGTACTTCCCAATCTGCACAGCTCATAGAGAAAGAAAAAACTACAAGCTTATTGGCTTGAGGTGTCAGTGTAAAGTGTGCAGAGCAGCTGAAAATCCTGAAAGAGGGAAGCTGCAAAAGGGATAAGCCCCAAAATCTACATATAAACTGCCCCCAAATCCTTGGCTAACAGCTAAGTTTTGCTTGTACAAGGGAAATCCCACTGGACTCAATGAAAAAGCAGCAGGTAGAAATTTAAAAAACTGAGCAGAAATTTTAGCTGCTGCCCACCGTGAAGGAGACAGTTTGTAGTTCAAAAATAGTCAAGTTAACTGTCTGTTAAAATAAAAAATCAACACACATCAGTGGAATATAACAGAACTGAAAGTCTCTATAATGTTTCTTTCATAACATCCAGAATATGAAAGAAAAGAGAGACTTCCAAAAAAGATGGCAGCAATAAGTAAATGTGGTACTTGAATCCTCCCACAACCACATCCAAATTACAACTAAACTGCAAAACCATCATCATTCAGAACCACCTAAAATATGGCTAAATAGAAGTCCTACAACTAAGGAATTAAAGCAGCAGCCATATCCAGACTGATAGGAGGCGCGGAGACGTGCAACAGGGTGGTCTCACACCCACATGTGGCGGATAAAAATCGGGAAGGGCACTGGGTAGTATTACTCGGTTGATTGGAGTGTCATCCTATAAACCAAAAGGTCTCAGGTTCAATTCCAAGACAGAGTACATACCTAGGTCACAGAATCCATCCTTGGTTGCGGTGCGTGAGAGAGGCAACCAATCGATGTCTCTTTCTACCATCCATGTTTCTCTCCCTTCTCTCTCCCTCCCTTCCCCCTCTTTAAATCAATAGGCACGTCCTCGGGTGAGGATTTAAAAAAAAAAAATCAGGAGGGATATCTTAACTGCGGAGGTATTCCCTGAAGAGTAAGGGGTCCCAGCTCCACACCAGGCCCCCAAGCTCATTCCAGTGTCAGGGAGAAAAGTCCCCATAACTTCTGGCTGTAAAAACCAGCAGGGATTGAGGCTGAGGGAGATGGAGGGCTACTAGAGGCCCAGGCAGTTCCTCTTAAAGGGCCCATGCACAGACTTACTCCCCACTCCCTCTGAGCTCCACCACTGGGGAAAAAGCTTGAAAGGCCACAGAGACATATGAGGACACACTGAATTGCCTGGCATCAGGGCAAGAGCTAGGAGAGCAGCTATCTCCTAGATAGAAGTGACGATAGACGCCACTGTTCTTTCTCTGAGCACTCCCTGCACAGCGCCAGCAGGCAGGTGCCATATATGAGACTCCATCAACCTGGCTCACACTTTTTGCCCCACCCTGCCACACCCAAATTTGAAGTCCAAGCCATTTTCAGTGGCTTTTCCATACAAAAGGCCTATCTTATATCATCCTTCAGATTTTCCTAAAATCTCTCAAACAAGCAGCATCTGACCTCGGCATGCCCCATACCTCTTGCTAAGTGGCCCCAGGGATGGCACTAGTGGCAGCCAGCCTTGGTTCACAGCTTGGCCTCAAGTGGGCACCTCCAAGTTCAGCACAAGTAGTAGCCATCTGCAGACTGATCTGTAGGTCATGCAGGGTGGCCCCAGCTAGAACACATGTGGCAGCTGACCTTGGCCTGCATTTGTTCCCAAAGCCAGCACTTCCATTTAACAGCTTTAGACCACACTGAAGCATCACCACCCAACCACCTCCACAAGCAATACATTCAAGGGGCAGACTGAGCAGGCACCAGAGCCCCACTGAAGTCAGTCCTGCTCCATGAGGTGGGCCCCTGCACAGCTGATTCTCAACGATGATTGGTGGTCAGTGGTCACATGTAGTCCTTGCAGCTGATTAGCCTGGGAGTAAATCCCTCCCATTGATGTGCCAACAGCAATCAAGGCTCAATTACAATAGGAGGGTATACACAGCCCACACAGGGGGCTCACCTGGAGGGCCCAACTTGGGTGACTGGTGAAGCTGTGCCACTGAACCCTTATAGGATGCCTATTACATAAGGCCATTCTACCAAGCCCAGAAGACACAGCAGCTCTACCTAATACACAGAAAGAAATACAGGAAGGAAGCCAAAATGAGGACACAAACATGTCCCAAATGAAATAGAACTCGAGAATAAGAACAAAATGGAGACAAGCAATCTACTAGATGCAGAGTTCAAAACACTGCTTATAAGAATGATCAATGAACTTAGTGAGAAACTCAACCGCATAAAAAAGGACTAGTCATAAATGAAAAATACAATAACTAGAATGAATAATTTACAGGCAATCGACAGTAGAGTAGATGAAGCTAAGAATCAAAACAGCAATTTGAAATATAAGGAAGCAAAAAAAACACCTAATCAAAACAGCAAAAAGAAAAAAGAATCCAAAAAAAATGAAAATGATGTAAGAAGCCTCTGGGACAACCTCAAGCATACCAACATTCACATCATGAGGGTGCCAGAAAGAAAAAAGGAGAGCAAGAAATTGAAAACCTATTTGGAAAAACAATGACAGAAAACTTGCCTAACTTAGTGAAAGAAATGGACACACAAGTCCAGGAAATGCAGAGTCCCCAATCAGCCGAACGCAAAGAGGCCACACCAAGAAATATAACAAATACAATGCCATAGGTTAAAGACAAAGAGAATGAGTTAGTTATCTACATGGGCATTCCCATAAGACTGTCATATGATTTCTCAACAGAAACCTTGCAGTACAGAAAGAGGGTGAAAGAAATATTCAAAGTGATGAAAAGCTGAGACCTACAGCCAAGATTACTCTATCCAGCAAAGGTATCATTTAGAATCAAAGGACATACAAAGAGTTTCCCAGACTAGAAAAAGCTGAAGGACTTCATCATCACCAGACCAGGATAATATGAAATGTTAAAGGGTCTTCTTTAAGAAGGAGAAAAAAAGATTAAAAAATATGAACATTAAATGGTAATAAATACATATCTATCAATTGAACATAAAAAACAAAATAAATGAACAAGCAGAACAAAAACACACTCATCTATACAGAGAACATTTTGACAACTGCAAGATGGCATACGGATTGGGAAATGGAGAAAAAGGTGAAGGGATTAAGAAGTACAAATTGGTAGTTACAGAACAGTCATGGGGATGTAAAGTACAGTATAGGGAATAGTGTCAGTAATATCCTAATAACTATGTATAGTTTGATGAGTGGGAGATTTATCAGGATGATCACTTATTAAGTTATGTAATGTCTATTCACTGAGATGCACACCTGAAACTAATGTAATAAGACATGTCAACAATAAATGAAAATAAAAATGATTAAAACGGGGGGAAAATTAAAAATAAAAAAATGATTTCTCAGCAGAGAAATATAAACTGTCAAATGGAAATTCTAGAGTTGAAAATACAATGAACTAGCTTATATGAAAAATTCATTGTATAGGCCTAACAGAGTAGAGATGGCAGATGAAAGCGTAAATGAACATGAAAATGGATCAAGAGAAATTATCCCATATTAAGAATAGAGAAAAATGATAAAGACTTCAGAGATCCATTGGAGACTATTAAGTGGTAAAAAAAAAAAAAAAAAAAAAAAAAAACAGTATAATTGGAGGAGAAAAAAGAGTGGTTCAAGAAAAATAATAACTAAAAAAAAAAAAGCCAAATATTTCCAAATGTGAAAAATATAAACTCAGATCCAGAAAGTTTAACAAACCCAAATCAGGATAAACACAAAGAAAACTACACCTAGATACATCATAGTCAAATTGTTGAAAACCAAAGACAAGAAAATTTTGAAAGCTGACAGAAAAAATATATATTACAATATGCGTGTGTTAATAATAAAAGAAATGAGGACTGAGGGTTGACTTCTAATCAGAAAAAATGGAGGCTAGAAAATGATAAAAACATCTTTAAAGCGCTGACAAAACTGTCAGAACTTGTACTGCCAACCAAGTTCTATGTATGAGACTGCAACCTAAGAAGTTCCCAAGGTGAAACTTGAAATTGGCCCCTGTATGCAGAGGGCAAGCAGAGACCACAGAAAAAGGCAGACCACTCCAGATTAGAGTATTAACAAACAAGGAACATTACATTGTAAGGCTTGTCTTAGGCACCTGCCCACCAGGATTTTAGATGTTTATAGAGAGGCTTTAACTTTCAGTCATATATTCAGTAGAGATGATCTCAACATGTTACTCTCTAAAGAATACATGCTTCCAATTGGCTGCCAGCATGGGATAAGCATGTGGGACATACACTCCAAGGACAGGGCAGGGGATAAGGAGCTTCTGATTGCCCTGGTAGAGCTCATGGGTCAACAGACAGTCATGTCAGTGAAACTATCTTTCAGAAATGAAGGCAAGAAAAAGGTTACTAATTTAATTAATAGAATTGTGCCAATGTCGATTTCCTTATTTTGATAATGTACTGTGGTTACATATCATCACTGGGGGAAGTTGGGTAAAGGGATACACTGTGACACACTGCAATATTTTTTCAACTTCTTGTGAGCCTATAATTACTTCCTAAGTCACACTTTAAAAATATAAAGATGACACAGACATTTTCCTATCAACAAAAATTGAGAAAATTTGTTGCCACTAGACCTGCACTGAAGAAATGTTAAAAGAAGTTCTTTAGGAAACAAGGAAGAACACCAGAAATGATAAATATGTGAGTAAATATTAACACCTAAAGAGTATTTCCTTTTGTTTTCTTAGTTTCTTTAAAAAATGTAACTGAAAAGTAAAAATTGTAGAACCGTATTATGGTACTTTATACCATTTTTTAATATAATAGCTATGACAACAGTAGCATAAGAACAGAGGGTAAGAACTACAATGTTGTAGGATTCTTGTATTTTATGTGTAATAGTACAATTATAACCCTCAGTAGACTTGATAAGTTACATCTTGTAACTTACATTGTCCATAAGATATGTATTGTGATCCTTAGAGCAAACACCAAAACCAAAATGCAGAGAGGTAAAACTAAAAAGATAATAGAGCAATTAAAATTGAATACTAACTTACACACCTAAAATCCAAAACACTGGCAATACTAATGATGGCAAGGATATGGATAATAGGAATCCCCATTCTTTGCTGTAAAGCCACTTTTGAGGACATGTGGCAGTTTCTTATACAGTTAAACATTGTCTCACCATACAATCCTGCAATTGCTGAGTATTTATGAGTAAACTGAAAACTATGTCTACATAAAAACCTACACACAAATGTTTATTGCAACTTTATTCACAATCGCTAAAAATTAGGAGTAACCAAGATATCTGTAATATGTCCATACAATGGAATACCGCTCAAGGGTAAAAAGGAATAAAGCACTGATCCATGCAAGAACATTAATAAATCTTAAATGCATTTTGCAGGAAGTTAGACTAATAGGCTACATGTTGTTTGATTCCATTCACATGACATTCTGGAAAAGAAAAAACCATAGGCACAGAAAAAGAGCAATGATTACAAGGGACTGGTGGAAGGGGTACAGCTGACTAAAAGGGACTTACATGAAAAATTTTAGGATGATGGATCTGTTCGATATAGTACTGGAGTACTAGATGAATGACTCTGCATTTGTCAAACCTCAAAGAACTATACACCATCATAAAGAGTAAACATCAATATAAGCAAACTACAAAAGAACAAAAATCACCCAGAATGTCAGGAGACACCAGGAAGAGAATGAAGGCTATGACAAATGAATCTACCTATATTACAAATGTATGGCATAACAGCAGTGGAGGGAGCAGGGAACAGGGAGATGACCCTTTATGTTGAAAATGGTATTTTGACTAAACTATAAGGGAAATAACAAAAGGAAATGCACACAAATGGCGTACTCCAGTTGGTAAATTTGTTTCTCATTTCTGAATTTTTAAATTCTGAAACTATTTTACAGGTATTTTGGGACGAGCAAAATGAAGGGTAGATGGGGAGTGCCAGATTTCTAAATGTTGGAGAGGGAACTTCTGGATAAGCAAGAAGGAAAGGTATTACTTGATTCGAGTTAGTTAAATCAGTATGAACTCATAGAGAGAGAGAGAGAGAGAGAGAGAGGGAGGGAGAGAGAGAGTGTATGTACACACAGATACATACAGATGGATAGATACAGAAATAGAGATATATGGGTATATGAAGATTACTATACATGCATTACCTAGCTTTGTCTGCTAAGAGGGCCTAGAAGCAATGACAACCAGCAACATCAAGCACTTCTAGCAGTCAGATCTTGGTTTCTTACACTGCTCTCCACAAAAGCAGCCAGGGCTCCTTGGAGAAATGGCTGATTCTAGGGTTGGGACTGGGAAAATAGAAGATGAGCCTGGAGCATCTTACATTATCAAAAACAAAGTACTCAAAAATAAAATGGAGGCATGTGAAAGGGACACCTCAAAGAATTCCCAATTCTTAGTGGCTAAAGAATGGAACAATTTAAATTAAAAAATAAATTAACGTACTACTGGATTACAATCCAAAGTATAAAATATACATGAGCCCATATCAATATAAATAAATGATTGTATAAATGGGAAAATGAAAACTCTGCCTTACAGAAAAAGTCCAAATAATGTAAGTAGCTATCACCCCACTGGTCCTCTTTGGAATGTAAGCTGAACTCAAGTTACTCACTTCCACAGAACAGAGTACAGAAGGGGGAAAGTCGTAACTTTAAAGTGGAGAAACCCAGCAAACATTACCTTAACCATGTGACTGAGGTTAACATCACTATTGATGTGATATACCCACTAAAATAATGTGATGAAAAGGGTACTCCACCACCATGGTATTTTTCCAAAACCCCATAACCTCAGTCTAACCATGAGAAAAACATCAGAAAAACCCAATTTGAGGGACATTCTACAAAATACCTGACCACACTCCAAAAACTAAGAAGGTTACAATAAGCAAAGACTGAGAAGAAGATCGATGAGAGGAGACTAAAGAGACCTGATAACTAAATGCAATGTGGTATCCTGGACTGGATCCTTAGACAGAAAAAAGATATTTATGGAAAACCTGGTGAAATCCAAATAAAATCGGGTACATTAATAACAACATACCAATGTTGGTTTCTTAGTCTTGATAAACGCACCATGGTGATGAAATGAATGGTAATGAAATTAAGCGAATGTATGGGAATTCTTAATGCAAATTTTCCATAAATGTAAAATTATTCCAAAACAAACATTTTATTTAAAAAAAAAAAAGTTTTCAAAACACTGCGCAAAAGAACTGCAGAATACACATCCTTTAAGCGCAAATGGACTACTCACCAAGGTAAAGTGTTTTTGGGCCATAAAACATGTCTTAACAAATTTCAAAAGATCAAAATACTACAGAGCATATTCTCCGACCTTAGTGGAATTAAATCAGAACTCAGTAACAGTGAGATATCTAGAAAAGTTTGAATATTTCGAATTAAACATGCCCTCCTAAGTAACTCATAAATCAAAGAATGAACCAAAAGAAAAACTAGAAGTTGTTTTAAACAAAATCCAACCTACATTCCTGAAAAAAAGCCTCAGCAAACTAGGAATAGAAAGGAACTTTCTTAACTCAATAAAGGGAACCAATAAAAAAGCTACAACTTAAAATATATTTAATAGTAAAAAATGGAATGTTCTCCTTTTAAGATTAGGAACAATGCAATATTTTTTTCTAAGATTAGGAACAAGGATCTTACTACTTTTATTCTACATCTGCACTGGAAGTTCTAGCTAGTGCAGTAAGACAAGAAAGAGAAACAAAAAGGATAAGTGTTGGGAAGGAAGATGTAAAACTATTCACACAGGACATGATCCTGTTAGTACAAAATTTTATGGAATCTACATAAAAGCTATTGTGCTTTTCTTCAAACACAAAAACTTGATAATGTTGCCAATGATAAATTTGAACTTTCAAGTGTAAATAAGAATTTTGAAAAATCTGTATTTGCCACCATGAACTATTTAGCTTTCTATTATTTAAAGATTTTTGTGATGAAATCAGAGGCAATGTTAACAAATGATTATTTGATATTGTATAATGATGTATGCCAATATTTGGAAGGTCTGAAAAACCAGCAAAAGTATTTTCCAAATGACCAGTGCACGATGTTATAAAATCATGGAGGGGTGAAATCTCCATCCCAAAGTTAGCGTGGAGGGAACCCTAATGGATTTTAATTTAACAGTATTAAAGTTTTTTTGATATAGTTTTAATTTTTTTTTTAGGATTTTATTTACTTAATTTTTAGAGAGAGGGGTAGGGAGGGAAAAATAGAGGGAGAGAAACATCAACATGTGGTTGCCTCTCACGGGCCCCCTAACTGGGGACCTGGCCTGCAACCCAGGCTTGTGCCCTGACTGGGACTCCAACAGGCAACCCTTTGGTTCACAGGCCGGCACTCAATCCACTGAACCACACCAGCCAGAGTTATAGTTTTAAATTTTTTAAAGATTTAAAAAGACTTCCGGCCAAGATGGAGGCATAGGTAGATACACTTTGCTTCCTCGCACAACCAAAAGAACAAATTTAAAACAACAGATAACCAGAACTGCCAGAAAATCGAACAGTATGGAAGTCTGACAACCAAGGAGTTAAAGGAGAAACATTCATCCAGGCTGGTAGGAAGGGCAGAGACAGGCAGCCAGGGCGGAGTGGACACAAGGCAAAGCAGCAGCTGACAAACAAAGTGGTCCCAATTTGCATACGGATAAACCAGGGGAACACCTGGGGAGCAAGACAGACTGCGCAATTAGGGTTCCAGTGCAGGAAAAGAAAGCCTCAAAACCTCTGGAGGTAAAAAGCTGTGGGGGTTGTGGTGGCAGGAGAAACTCCCAGCCTCACAGGAGAGTCCATTGGAGAGACCCACAGGGTCCTAGAATGTACGCAAACCCCCCGCCTGGGAATAAGCACCAGAAGGGCCCAATTTGCTTGTGGGGGAAGTGACTGAAAGCCAGTGGAACAGAGCACGTGGCACTGTTTCCTCTTGTACCCCTCCCCCAAAGACAGCGGGTACAACTCAGCAACCTGGGTTGCCCCCGCTCTCACAAATACCTAAGGCTCCACCCATTCCAATGTAACAGGCGCACAGAGACAAAGAAATATGGCCTAAATGAAAGGACAGATCAAAGCTCCAAAAATAGAACTAGGGGAAAAAGAGATAGCCAACCTATCAGATGCACAGTTGAAAACACTGGTAATCTGGATGCTCATGGAATTGGTTGCATATGGTCACAAAACAGAGGAAAAAGTGAAGGCTACGCGAAGTGAAATAAAGGAAAATATACAGGGAACCAACAATACAGGGAAGGAAATGAGGACTCAAATCAATGAGTGGGACAAGGAAGAGATAAACATTCAAAGAGAACAGAATGAAGAAACAAGAATTCAAAAAAGTGAAGGGAGGCTTAGGAACCTCTGGGACAAATTTAAACGTACCAACATCCAAATCATAGGGGTGCCAAAAGAAAAGGAAGAGCAAGAAATTGAAAACTTATTTTAACAAATAATGAAGGAGAACTTCCCCAATCTGGCTAAGGAAATAGACTTCCAGGAGATCCAGGAAGCCCAGAGAGTCCCAAAGAAGTTGGACCCAAGGAAGCACACACCAAGGCACATCATCATTAAGTTACCCAAGATTAAAGTAAGGAGAGACTCTTAAAAGCAGCAAGAGCAAAGGAGACAGTTACCTACAAAGAAGTTCCCCATAAGACTAACAGCCAATTTCTCAAAAGAAACCTTGCAGGCAAAAAGGGGCTGGCTAGTTTTCAAAGTCATGAAAAGCAAGGACTTACATCCAAGATTCCTCTATCCAGCAAAGCTCTCATTAAGAATGGAGGGGCAGATAAAGTGCTTCCCAGATAAGGTCAAGTTAAAGGAGTTCATCATCACCAAGCCCTTATTATATGAAATGTTAAAGGGACTTATCTAAGAAAAAGAAAAAGATCAAAAACTATGAACAGTAAAACAGGGGTGGGGGGAGAAAGGGGGAAAGGTACAGGGAATAAGAAGCATAAATAGTAGGTACCAAATAGGCAGGGGGTAGTTAAGAATAGTATAGGAAATGGAGAAGCCAAAGAACTTATACGTATAACCCATGGACATGAACTAAGAGGGGGAGGGAGGGAATGTTGGGGGGTGGGGTAGTGCAGGTGGAGGGGAATAAAGGAGAGGAAAACATGGGACAACTGTAATAGCGTAATCAATAAAATATATATTAAAACCAAAATAAATATAATTTTTTAAAGATTTATTTATTTATTTTGGAAGAGAGGGGGAGGCGGAGAGGGAGAAAGAGAGGGAAAGAAACATCAATGTGTGAGAGAAATATCAATCAGTTGTCTCTTACACGCACCCCAAACAGGGACCTGGCCTTCAACCCAAGCATGTGCTTCAACCAGGAACTGAACACGTAACCTTTCATTGTGTGGGATGATGCCCAACCAACTAAGCCACACCAGTAAGGGCTTGATATAGTTTTAAATTTCACATTACAAATAACCTTTGAGAAACTGAGGTTTTTGTGCAGTATCAAAAAATATAACACACTCTCGTTTTCTAACTACCTCTGTATAAGGCTCTATTTTCTTCCTATTCTTCAACTAAAGATATTGCAACAGACTAAATACAGAATCCGGTCTACTATTAAGCCACAGGTGAATGAGATTTTCAAAATGTAAACCAATTCCTTGCCCTGACTGGTGCAGCTCAGTTGACTGGGCGTCATCCTGCAAAGTGAGGGGTTGCTGGTTGTTCAATTCCCAGTCAGGGCACATGCCTGCATTGAGGGTTTGGTCCCAGGTGGGAGCACACGCAAGAGGCAACAAATCAACGTTTCCCTCTCACACTGATGTTTCTCTCCTCTCTCTCTCCCTCCCTTCCCCTCTCTCTAGAAATAAAAAAAAAAATCATTTTTAAAAATCTAAACTAATCCCATTCTTCTATTTTTTGTTTGAAAAATATAATTATTTTTCTTTGCAAATAATGTAATGGCCTCATTATTTTTTAGTGAATAAATGCTTTTTAAATTTCTCAGTTTAATTTTTTAATGTGGTAAATATTAAAATATTAATAGATATAACCAACACAAACAAAAGTTTTTCGAGGTCTTCAATAATTTTTAAGAGTGTAAAAAGGGTCTTGGGATCAAAAAGTTTGAGAATCATTGTATTGGATGGTTGAACAACAATGTCTTTTAGTAGAAAAAAGGAGACAAGGATCCAACACTTAAGTAGAGGGACTGATTTGGATAGGAGCACACAGAGTTCATCCATGGTAACAGACAGGAAGTTAGCACATATGGGTTCAGATGCAGGCAGGTGAAAAGATAAGGTGGTAGGCGTCACTGAGGTATTACAAGCAACTCACTCCTAAGACAGTGAAGAGATGGTTCAAGGTCTACATTTTAGATACAACATACAGAAGGCTCCGGACTACCACCCGTGACTCATCCCCTAAACCTTAGAAAATATTATTAAAAGTGACCAATTTCAAAAACAAAGGGTAATATCTGGACCACCTGAGTTCTCTGTCCAGAGCTTTTTAAGCTTTGAAAAGGAATACAGGAGGAGGAGTGTTCTAAGCATGGGAAATGGGATTTGAGGACCTCAGAAATAGAAGCAGGCAAACTGCAAATCATTAACCTTGCCATTAGAGCAGAGGATGAGGCAGAGTGTAGTGATTTGCAGTTAGAGGTTAGAGTCAGATGGAAGAAAAAACAAAAGTATAGGAAATATTCAGGCTTACCTATCCACTCCATCCCAGCGATATCCAGGCCAGATATTGAATCTGTTGGGAGGAGGTGCTGGGCCACTGTAGCGAGGTCTCACTAATGAGAGAAGAAAGAGAAAACAAGTCGGTTATCTATGCAATTCAATTCAGAGGTAGATGCCAGTGGGGGAAAATAATATTACACAGAAATCTCTATTAAGTTGAACCTGAACTCCCAAAGACAAGGAATCTAGGATTCAATGGGAAAGCCTTCTTTGCACATAGCTATGTATCATCACCCTAATGATTCTCTCATCACCTAAGTCATCTCCATCCCTGATGATTTCCAGATGGCTCACCTTTCTTATTCTTGTTCTCCTTGGCCTTATTCTTCTTGATAAAGTTGGCCATGGGGTCCCCCTCTCTTTCTTGTTCTCTCAGCATCCGATCCAGATCTTCATCATCAATATAGCGAGCCAGAGGCTTTTGCATTTCCTTTATTGCATCCTCCACATTTTGTTGCTGCTGCCGGCTCTGGACAAGCCTGGGCAAAAAGAACCAAGAGTATCTGCTATAGAGTTTAGCATTTCTACTTTTACACTAACATGAGCCACACCACTACATTTGGAGAACCTCCTCTTTCTAGCAGCCTGGGCCAAATATTGAAAAGGGTAAATAATTCCTAGAATACCAACTAGCAGTGGAGAGTGTATCAGTATTTAGAAAGGAGACTGAACACCATGAGTTTCCAATTCCTGAAAACAGTGTTAAAGACAACATACACTAACTGGTCAGAAGAGTAGAGAAATACCTCCCTCCAGTCACTGAAGCCTTGTTTTACCTTTCAGTGGTTTCCTTACCCTTTTCCCCATTGGGCGTACAGCTCGTCTCTCTCTGAGTCCTTCTCTGCTTTTCTCCTTTGCTCTAAACGTTCCAGTTTCAAATCCCTCTTACGACCAGACTTATCTCGAAATACGGTTTCAGCATGTTGGAATTCAGCTGCAAAGGAAAATTATGCTTTTAAAGATAAACATCAGGTATCAAAATCAGAAATAATATTTTAATAACTGTAATCAACCAGTTGGGATTCTGATACTAAATAAGAACTGCTGCAGCTACAAGTAGTTCCTAGTAATACCTAAGTGCACGTTGGTGATGATGCTGAAAACTAATATATTTCAAGGAAAAGAACCACTTGGACCCACTGAGAAGTTAAAATAATGCATAAAACCAGAGCTGAAATTTGATAGCGATTAAAAGCTTAAAATATCAAGTACAATGAGCTGCATTTAAAAAAGAAAAGCAAAGCTACATGAACCTCAATTGATCTCTGCACTTTCACAGTTTTACCTTCAAATGCCATGGTTTCTTGGTCCCGTTTCTTGAGTTCCTGCTGCTCTCGCTGTATGTCAGTTAACACCAACCCAGTTTTAGCCCCAGAATACATGTGTGCAGCCTATGCAATGGAAAAGGGAGCATCCAACATTAATGAGACAAGGCAGCAGTAGGCTCTATGGATACATGCAGTTAAGTGCATTTTTGTCTGAAGATTAGCAATAACCAAATCAAAAACTCTAACTTTGTATTCTTATTATTAGCCACAGGATTCACAAAATAGAAAAGAAATAAAATTGAATTTGATGGAAAATTAATAGTACTATCAAATTTAGGAGTAAACAAACACACAAACTAAGAAGATATGAAAGAGCAGGCTAAGCATCTGTATTTCTGATTTTTCAGCATATAAACTGCACACATGAGGACTCACTCTCAGGCCACTTGACCAGAAACCTGTATCAAGCTCCACACCCTCCAGTAGAGACCCACACTGATAAAATATTCCATTTTAAATACGAACTCAAACCTAACGGCCTGCCGGTCCCATGTGGCCCAGGATGGCTATGAATGCAGCCCAACACAAAATCGTAAATTTACTTAAAACCTTTTTTTTTTTTTTTTTTGCTCATCAGTTTTCATTAGTGTTTGCGTATTTATGTGTGGCCCAAGACAACTCTTCTTCTTCCAGTGTGGCCCAGAGACACAAAGGCTGGACACCCATTAGGCTAAGCCCTCCAGTAAAAACCCACACTGATAAAATACTCCATTTAAAATACAAACTCAAACCTAAGATCCTTAAATTGTGGATATATTTCAGGATAATGAAAAGATATGACCAAATAAAAACTTTTTACCTAACTCCACCTTGTATCTAGATAATAAACCAACCTACAAATAGAACGTAAGAGTATATCCAGATATACTTGAGCCATGCCCTAAATCTTGATCAATAATAAACTGTCCATGGACTAAATAGATACATAAAATGTCAAGGGGTCCAGCAGAAACATAGCCCTTTTACTTTGTGATCCTCAAGAGAGGAAGCCCACTTCCTGGGTTAGGAACAGGCTAGTCTATCCCGCCAGGCAGGACCTCATGGGCTACAGGGGACACTTATATAAAAAAGTCTCTGTTGGAGGAGGATGTACACTTCACAGGTTCTGTCATTCTCTTTCTTCACCAACTCACTAGAATAAGATTCTTCTACTAGTACTAGTGCTCTTTACAACACAATTACTCAGGGTTCACGTGGATTTTTTTCCCCCTAACTCAGTCTTCATCATAGACATCAAATAAAACAAAACACTGACTTACCAGATGATATGATTTCTCAAAGTAGTTTTATATTTTAAGTGCCACTCTTTAAGCTCTGAATACAGTGACCTGCACTCCAATTTATAACAATAAGAACAATAATAAGCTTGCACGGAATGCTTACTTTGTCCCAGGCACTGTGCTGAAAGTTTCACTTACACCAACTCATTTAATTTTCACAAAAACCTTATGAAGTACATACTATTATCCACATTTTACCAATGAAGAAGCTGAGGCTTACAGAGATGATGTATCTTGCTCAAATTCCAGAGATAAAGTGGAAAAAGGATTCGATTATGTGCTACGTTTGACACAAGCTTTGCGTCCCTAACTCCACTCTGTAAACTACAGTTCTCAGTTGATGCCTAAGAAAATAGAAAGTTTTCCTAGACCTATTAAAATGGAATACTATGCAGCAGAAAGAGAGAAGGAGCTCCTATCCTTCGCAACAGCATGGATGGAACTGCAGAGCATTATGCTAAGTGAAATAAGCCAGGTGGTGAAAGACAGGTACCATATGATCTCACCTATAAGTGGAACCTAATCAACAAAACAAGCAAGCAAGAAAAATATAACCAGAGATATTGAAATAAAGAACAAACTGACAGTAGTAACAAGAGGGGAGGGAGGAGGGGGATAATGGGGAAAGAAGGGAAGCATCAAGGAACATATATAAAGGGCACATGGACAAAGCCAAAGGTGGGTAGGGTTAAGGGGCTGGGTGGGTACGGTGGGGGAAAGTGGTGACAGGAAAATGGAGACGACGGTACTTGAACAATTAAAAAACAAGAAAACAGAAAAGAAATAAAGTGAGATTTATGGAAATAAGATGAGCCAAAGGCAGAAGCTACTTAGGGACTCTAGTATCTGCAAGTTCATCTGGACTGGGTTATAGGTAGTCCTGCCTTCAGAGAAAAAGAAAGATCCTTAGAGGTTCTTTGAACTAGATTTACTATATACCACCAAGATCTACCTTCTCCTCCTCTGGCTTGGATCTCTGGGGCTTGTATAGAGCTGGAAGATAGGAGTCACTGTAAGAGGAAAATATGGGTCCTGAAAATTCCTACCTTTGTTCCCAAAGGCTGAGTCCTGCGAGGTGGAGAGAGATCGGAATCAGAAGATTTGGCCCTCTGTTTCCTCCTTGGTGGAGAGAGGTCAGAATCAGAGCTCTGGTGTCTAGGTCTATTACGTGGAGGTGACAGATCTGAATCGGAATCCTGCTGCCCTGACCTTTGTTTATTCCGTGGAGGAGAAAGATCTGAATCAGAGGCTTTCCGACTGTCACTTGGGTAGGAAGAAGAGTCCAACGTGTGACTCTGATGTCTTCTAGGTGAAGAGCTTGTATGAAACTTTCTATGGCTGGGTGAAAAGCCTAGGAATTAAAGAACAAAGACTTTAATCTGCTTGTCAGAATCTTAAAAAAGAACTTACCAGATTAATGTTCAACATTCATTTAGTCCTCCTGTATCACTAACCTAAACACAAGTACAGATGACATCGGAGAAAAGCAAAGTCAGAGACAATTTTTAAAACCAATAGGCAGAATATGAGGTTCTATTCCCAAATTACTAGTGACTGTGATTAGTGTATGAGATGGCAACGTATTCATCTTTGTATATTCATCCACACACAGAATAGGCAAAATAACCTGTACTGAGATATTAGTGGTGTGGTAAAAGTTAAAACTACCTATAATATATTCTGAAGTCCTCAGACTAAAGGATAACAATGTATTTGAATTTAAAAATTAAAATAGTAACTAGGGACAAAAGATATAGTAAAAAAAATTTCACCACACAGGCCCAAAATGTAGACATAAAAATCACAAATTACCTCCCAAAAAAGCCATCGGCAGTATGTACCAGTGATCATTAAACACACAACCCTCTATTCTGGTAAATCAATTTCTATTTAGTTTCTTAGGAAACATATTTCATTTCCAAGAAATCTATCTAGTAGTAGAGAAGGAAATAATCGAGAATGGACAACAGTTTATGTACACAGATGTTCATTATAGTACTAAAGCAAAATTTAGAAATAACCTAAAATATGCAGTATTAGGAAAATGGTTATGTAAAATTATGTAATACACCACCAATAAAAATTATGTTAACAAAGAGATGTTTTTTATGACATGGAGAAGAAAGTGAAAAAAACAGGCAAGATGATACATGTAATATATAGATAATACATAGAGAGAGAGCTCAACAACATCAAAATGAATAGAGAAAAGACTAAAAGAACCCTGGCTACAACATTAACAGAGATTGCTTCTGAATGACATAATTTTGTGTGACCTTTTCTCTGCTTCTTTATATATTTCTAGACATTCTGAAGCTTCTACAACAAACATAGTACTTTTACATGGGGTGGGGAGGATAAACAAAGGATATATAAAAATTTCTTCCTGCCCTGGCCCGGTGGCTCAGTTGCTTGGAACATCATCCCATACACCAAAAGGCTGAGGATTCAATCCCAGGTCAGGGCACATACCTAGGTTGGAGGTTTGATCCCCATTTGGGGCAAGTATGGGAGGCAACCAACTGATGTCTGTCTGTCCGTCTTTCCCTCCTCCCCCCGCCCCCCATCTTCCTCTCTCTCTAAAAAAATCAATAAATACATTCTCGGGTAAGGATTAAAAAACAAAACAAAAAAAAACTCTTTCCCTCCTACTGTAAATATTTACCTCTCACTCCCTATGAGTCCACTCCTTAACATTTCCCTATAATTTTTAAAACATGCCCAAAGAAACTCCATTTTCATTTCTAAAGACATAAATACCTAACAAAGCAAGTAAGATCCAAAATAAAGCACCTGGAGAGTAAGTTGCTCACATGGATAATCAATGCTCACCTTTAGAATCATGCTCTTTATTTCTGAAATGGAATTTTGCTTGCTTTTTTCGTGGAGGAGAGAGGTCCAAGTCATATTCATATTTGCTGTTCTTCAGGACTGAGGGATGAGAGGGTCCTGGCCCTTTCCAATGTGGAGAGCTTTTGCTAGAGGCTTTTTCTAGGGCTTTACTGCTTTTGGTTCTAGGCAGTGAATGAGGAACATCAGGTGCCAAATCAGGGTTGTCATGATGGGCCCTCCTAAGCTGCGATGAATCCAAGGAATCAAGAGTCCTTTTAGGTTGAGAAGTGTCAGGGGAACTGTTGCAGGCCCTTCTGCGGGGAGAGAGATCTGAGGAACCGTAATGGACCCTCCTAGGAGATACACCTGAAGGACGATAATGCTTCCTGAGAGCAGAGGGATCCGGTGAACCATGCCGGGGCCTTCGAGGGGGAGAAGAATCTGGAGTATCATGACGAACCCTCCTAGGAGGAGAAGGATCCGGGGTGTCCTGTCGGACCCTTCTAGGAGGAGAAGGATCTGGGGTGTCGTGACGGACCCTCCTAGGAGGAGAAGGATCCGGGGTGTCGTGACGGACCCTCCTAGGAGGAGAAGGATCCGGGGTGTCGTGACAGACCCTCCTAGGAGGAGAAGGATCTGGGGTGTCGTGACGGACCCTCCTAGGAGGAGAAGGATCCGGGGTGTCATGACGGACCCTCCTTGGAGGAGATGAATCTGGGCAGTCATGATGGAAATGTCTGAGTGAAGGCAGATCCTCATTTTGGCCTAAACACAAATGGCAGAGTCAGATTCCCACAATGCTGTGTTCGCCATCCGTACATAAAGTTTCAAAAGATGCCCAGGCAGCCTACATCTCGAAACTACTCAGAAAGCCCAAAGCTACTTTGCATAGCTCCTTTTCTTAGGGGCAGCAAACCAGCACCTAGAAATATCTTAAAAATAATCCCTTTTATTTGCCTAACAAGTCACAAATTTGCAAAGCATTTTAAATACATTTCTCATATTATACCTTGTAAGGCAAGCAGGGCAGGCATCTTGGTTTACAATCATGAAAATAGAGGTTCCAAGGAGCTGAATGGTTTTTACCTAAGATCACAGCTCCAAGATGAAGAGACAGACTAGAACCCCAGTCTTCTGACTCCCAACCTAACACACTTCCCAAAACTTTATTTGTGCAGAGTTCCCAGTCAGAAGCTCCTACTGAAATTTAGCCTAGGTAACTTACAGTTTGTATTCACTCTCCTTTGAAAAGACAAGTTAATTAAACCTGTGCCACAGCAAAATGAATACTGTCCACTATTTAATCCATGCCACTGTGATCCTTATTAGAGGTGGAGAGATCACAAGAAAAAAAGGATCAGCATTTACTGATGCCCTACTGCATGCCAATATTTTATATAGATTACCTCATTTCATTCTCACAAGCCTAGGAGATAAATATTATCCCCATGTTATAGATAAGAAAGTTGATACCCAGAAAGATTAAGTAATTTGCCAGTCATACTGCTAATAACTGGTGGAGTATATATCCAATCCCAGATCCATTGGACTTGAGTTCATATGTACTCTTTAAAGATATATAGTTGAATACTCTAGAACAGAAGCTAGGATGGTAGAAGCAGAGTATAGGAGGGGAAAAGTGGGAAATTGGAGGTCATAGGCAACAGGATGCCAAACTGTGTAGGGACTCAAGGCATTGTGAGGACTTAGTGAGAAGGGAAGCTATTGAAAGGTTTTGAGGAAAGAAGTGAGATGATTTGACTACTACTTTTAAAGAATCACTTTAGCTTCTATTTTGACAATAGATTGTAGGGGAGCAAAAGAAGGGTGACTTAGGAGGCTGCTGCAATCCTCCAAGTGAGAAATGGTGGGGGTGGCTAAGGGAAAGTGCAAGCCAGGAGTGAGGTATCTATATATATTCAGATAAGATGGTACACAGGGTGTGAAGTAATTGATGTAGGGGGTTGGAAAAAGAAGAGAGCTAGGGAGACTCCAGGATTTTGGCCTGAGCCATTTAAAGAATGGAGTTGCCATTTACTAAAATGGGAAAGACTGTAAAGAATGGGAAGAGATAAATTTAATTTTGGAGATGTTAAGTGTGAAATGCCTATTAAATTAACACATGGAATATCAAGAAGACAGGTATATGAGCCTGGAATTCAGATTTAAAGTCAGATTAAAGGCTGGATATATAAATTTGGGAGACATCAGCACAGAGAGAGTATTTAATGCCATGAGATCACCTAGATATTCAATGTATATGGAAATTTTAAAAAGTTATATAAGAATCCTTGGAACACTCAAGCATTTAGGGATTGAGATGGTAATGAAACAGAGACAGAGAGAGCAGCCACTGAAATAAGAGGAAACCAGGAAAGGAAATCAGGAGAAGCAACCAATTCAATTGACAAAGGGCTACAAGCGACCACTGGCCGTAACCCTGGAGCAGTGAGAATGAAAGCCTTATTGGAATGGGTTCAAAAAAGAATGGTGAGATCAGCAATGGAGAGAGGGGAGACAGGTAATTTGGAGAAGGAATTTGGTTTTAAGAGTGGGGTGGCATTAAAGTAGAGTGATGCTTTGGGGTCATGAGAGTAATTTTTAAATTATTTCATCCATAAATATAGTATTTCTACAAGTTAACATTTCTTTCATAAATATAACCTCAATACCACTACCTCACATAAAAAATTAACAGTAATTCTAAAAAACTAAAAGTCATCATCTCTCCTATCCTGTCCATCTTCATTATTTCCCTAATTGTCTCATTTATTTCTGCTACCAGATTGACATAATTCAAATAACATACAACTCACTCATTTAAAGTACACAACTTAATAAATTTCTAGTATCATCAAAAAAAAAATGTAGTTGAAGAAAGAGTTTGAAACTTTCAATTTTCAAAAGCACAGGAGAAAGAATGTAGCAACTAAGGACATTTCCAAAATCTAGTTTCTCCTTTCCCTCTGGTTACTTATCATTGAGATCTACGGCCCAAATACAAATAAAAGCAGGGTAGGACCCAATGAATACTTGTTAAATGGATGAATTAAACCAATTCAATTCCTTTACTTTGGAGAATAGGTCTAATTAGAATCCACCCCCTCAGAGAACAGTACTGATAACTGTAGGAGACCTGACAGTATTCTAATCCACAAGGTTGATAAATTCCAAGATTTTATTAAAAAGAAAGAAAGGGTCAGAGATCAGTAAGGATATTTCCAGCAACAAATGAGGATGGAGCAGTAAGAATGAGGCAAAACAAAAAGAATTACTTGCGTGTGTGTGTGTGTGTGTGTGTGTGTGTACATGTTTTGTGTGTTTTACTTCCTAGACCTACACATATGGAGACCAAAAGACTGTCTCTAAAAAAGGGATCATGGAAAAGACCAAAACACTACTACAGGATAAGGCAGGAAATGATGATTAAAACAGTCTAACCACCATGTTGTACACCTGAAACAAATATAATATTGAATGTCAGCTGTAATTGAAAAATTTTTTAAAAATAGAGTAAAACAGGATTCTAATGAAAGAATACTAGTAAAGTTTTCATTCATAAAACATAAAAATAATACACTGAAAATTAACTGAGAAAATAATAATCACTAACCTACAGTCAACTATCACTTTTGCTGTTCAATATTTTTCAAATCAGAACTGCAGGATAATTAACCTGAAGGCACAGTGTATAACACATCCTGTTTAGCAGTTAACTCTTCAATCATTCATGTGTGAAAAAGGAATTAGCATTAAGGATAAACTAGAGTTAAACAACTATCAAGGAGCAAGATACTCATTTATGAAGGAATGAACACAAGGGATAAAAAGACAACACACTTCCACTGGCCACAGAGAGCTCGAACGACTGCTGCATCCAGGGCTGTGGCTCACTGGGGCTATTTCTTAGTCTGTGTCCCACAGTTTAAAAAAAGAAACAAAAAACGGCTACTATGTTGTTAAAAAAGAGGAAATGATTTCTAAGACTCAAGTGATGATTTACCAAGGACCAGTAGGCTACAAGAATCAAATACCTTTTAGCAATTCAACAAGTCAACAAATATTTATCAATGGCACTTCCTTATGCCAGGCTAGAGGAATAGCAAGGTAAATAAGACTTGGTCTCATCTCTGCTCAGGCATGACAGACAAATGCCCTTTGTCTAACTCCAGAGCTAAAAATTTTGTTAAATAGGGAATTAAATTATTGGCTTAGGGAGATGGTGTAGAATGGGCATGTGGAGGATAATGCACTGAAAATTCCAATATTTAAGAGAAGAACAAATAAAGCTTTACTAATACAAAGGACAGAAAACATTGGTCCTTGATCCATACATGAGTTGCTTCATTCAGAGAGATGACAGAAGTTGTTAAAGTCTTCAAACTCTGTTCCTCAGATACTTGTCAACTCCTCCAAAGTCTTGCCTGTATACTCAGTGCTCACCTATTCTGGGCCAGAGAAGAATGGGTGCTGAAAGGCTCTCAAAATGATTCACTTCCTCACCTCAGTAAACCTCATACCAAAATATAAGAAAAAGTGGGATACCTGCTCTTTCAGTTCCCATGTCTTACTACCTCTGAAAAAGTTCTGAATTCTACTTTGTACTGTATTTTTCAGGATCAATGACAAATTAAAACAAACTATGCATTCCTCAATAAAAAGTATAGAAAAGAAAAATGGCTTCCCCTATGGGAAATTTCCCAGATGGGAAATTTAGATTTATCTACTATTTGAACCCACCTCCCAGAAGCTTCCATTTGGCACTGGAACGAAAGGTTTCCATCTGCTTTACCTCTTCTGGTCTTTCATCCACAAATTCAGCCACCTGTGGCAGTGAGGACACTATGTTGAGGAAACACACAGGATACAGCCAAGGCGCACTGTTGTCTCAAGGATCTGAAGTTATAACCATTCCCATTCCTAATGCACATGGCACATAGAGACCCAAAACAGCCATGAAGAGAGATGTAGTGGTCCTCAGTTATGTTTACTCCATAAACATCTGACTGTCACTGGATCGTTTAATTCTAGATCTTTGTCTGACTAATCAATTTCCCTCCAAAGGTTAATTTCATTCACTACAAGCCTTTTTATCAACTTGCCAGGGACATTACTGCCACTTTCAAGATAAAAACTAAATTTCCTTTACCATTTTACTTTTACCTCTTTATCATATTGCATTCAAAGTGAAAACACTAGCAGGCTCCTTGTGATGCCTCTCACTCATCAAGGGCTTTGGGTTCCTTATAAAACTTTTCTTGTTATAGGTAGTCACAATGATAGGTATTCTTTAACCCAACCAAAATAAGTCATGAAGATGTACACGGAATCATAGAATCTTCAAGAGAGAAAACCACATTTCATATCATCCAAACTCCCAAACAGATGTGGAATCTTCTTTATAGTATCCTTGATAAATGACTACTTACCCAGTCCCTCCCTGTCAGGGAATCAATTCACTAACAAGGAACTCATTATGTTAAAAGGCAGCCCACTACATTTTGAGGGCAGTGCTACAAAGTTCTTAGTTTCATTGGACCGGTATCTACCTTCCTGTAATTTCTTTTCATTGACCATAGTTCTGACGTCTGACAACTGATCCTCCTTCCACATAACAGACTTTCAAAGATGGCTGGTGTTAATAAATTCTAGTCAGAGTGGCAACTATGTGCAAGGCACTGTGTTTTGGACTTTACTATCTCACTCAATCCTCACCATAGCCCTGCAAAAAAAAAGTTCAACACTACTAAAGGGCAGCTATGACTCTCATAAATTATGTAACTTTATCAGTGTCACAAAGTAGCAAGTGGCAGAACTGGAAATCAAACCCAGGCCATAATTCCTTTCTATTTATCTTCTCCCAAGAGCCTACCATCATTCCTCATATAGCCTAGTTTTGAGACATCTCAGTGGACATTAAAGACACAGGCTTTCAAGCAAGGTGAACACGGTGAACTGAGATCTAAATCCACCGCTGTACCAGTTGGTATTTGTCTAATCTTTGGCAAGTTATTTTCTCTAAGCTTCAATTTCCTCATTTGTAAAAGTAGGTTTCAAAGGACTGCTATCAGGACTCAATGAGATAATCCATATGAGCGTAGCAGTACTTGTACATGGTAAATGCTCAGTAAATTATACCTATTATTCTTTTCTGCTACTGCCATTGTGGTTGTCCTAGTTATTTTGTCATTATTACTGGTGGTGGTGATGGTTCTGCAGTAATAAAAATGCATTCAATGACTAAGATCTGTTTTAATCAGTGTAGAGGGCAGTGGGGCTAAAGCCTCTCTTATTTTGGTTTTGGGGCCATCATAGGAGCAAAAGACAGTATTATAAAGAAAAATTAATAGAGGACCACGTAAAAATTACAATTTTTAAATGCCAAAACTATTACAAATAAAAAGGCAAATGATAAAATATACCTATGACACATAAAACAGACAATATACTTACTGTATAAATATCTAATCAATGGAAAAAATTGAAATCCCCATTAAAAATGGACAAAATACAAAGAAATTCATAAACTAGATGCCCAACAAACACATGAAAACTTATTTATTTCACTATTTTTCAGACACTGGATACCATTGTTCACCTGCCAAGCTGGCATAGGTTTGCCATGGGTTTTGTTGTTGTTAATAACTTCAAGTATTGATGAAGAAATGGAAAAACTGACATTCTGATACCAGTTTTTACACTGAGGTGGTTACCAGGAGTATAAACTGGTACCACCTTTTGAAAAGCAATATGGGACTATCGCTCAAAAGGACCATAATTTCACTTCATGGGAATAAAGAAATAATGGATTCCTACAATGATTTATGTACAAGATTTTATCAAAGCATTTTGATATTTTAGGTCAGGAAACAATCCAACGATTAAAACATTTTAAATTAATATGTATACTGAACTACTACACAACCATTAAAAATCACATTCTCAAAGAATATTTTGAAGTCGTACAAAAGTATTCACAATGTATTATTAAGTGAAAGAGCAGGCTCAAAAACTATTTCTACAGTACTGTTGGGAAACGCCCAGCCTGGTTTCAGGAGCTGTAACCCTGACAACATTTTTGAAAAGAATAAATACAATAAAAGTATGTAAAATTTATGAATTAAAAAGATATCCATCCAAATGTTAGGAGTTGTTACCTCTGGATAGTCACAGTGTGACTATTATACTCTTTTTAAAACTTTAAAGTTTCTTAAAATTCCTAAATATTCTATAAGAATACTGCTTTACATTTGTTATACTGCTTTAAAACAAATGTTGTAAACATTAATTTGGTTTAAGTGATTCTGACTGAAACTAACTGGTTCCTTATGATCACTATTTTCCTTTTAATTACCAACAAACCATCCTTTAAATAATCAAGTGCAGAATATGCTGGGGATTAACCTATACTCACCTGGAATTCATCTTTACAACTTTACCATAATATAGCCTATCAACAGCTCTCCTTTTCACCTGTTTCTCATTTGTTCTCAGCAAAGATTCCATGACTATACCAATGCTAGACTATTTGCCTATACTTTAGCCTACCTGGCTTTTTATCCTTCAAAACTCATGTCAGATATTTACATCCTTCATGGGATTTACCAAGGGAATAAAAGGTGTGCTACTTTCCCTATGCTTTAATAGCACTTGATACATAATATAGCTCCAATATTTATCATATTGCTGAAATAATTTGAAATTCAGTCTGCCATTTTAGGGTATGGCCTCCAGAATACAGATACGATGCTCTATTAATCAACATATCTCTATCACTTAGACAAGAGTATACAAATTTTAAAGTTTAGTTGAATCAATGAATAAAAGAAACAAAGAGAAAGTTCCCTACAATTGAACCTAATCATCGTTTTTAATATAGCTTCCAAAAAATCGAATCTGGCTAAGTCTAATCATAGCTCTGTCACTGATGTTGGTGACTCCTGCCTCTCTCTACGATTAGTTCCCTTTTCTATTTTGATGGGCCCCTTCAAAACAAAGAAGATAGTGTATAGGCATCATCAAAGAAGACTATTTTAAAAGAGCTCTTTGAAAGTATTCTGTGTCCTCAATTTACCCTCTTACTAATCTACCCTGCAGTGGAAGACTGAAAGGCTTGAATTTCAAAGTCCTCACAGCCTCAAAAGATACATACCACAGGCAAATCTCCATCATCTTCCTCTTCCTCTTTTTCTGGCTTAGTGGTGGAGATAGATGTCCAGCTCACATCATCATCCACAATGCGCATTCTAAATATGAAAAAAAAAGATCAAAAAGGATTTATATTCTTATTTGTTTAAGATTTTATTTACTTTTAGAGAGGGGGGAAGGGAGGGAGAGAAACAGTGATGTGTGAGAGAAACATCAATCAGCTGCCTCTTATATGCCAACTGGGGATCTGGCTCGCAACTCAGGCACATGCCCTGACTGTGAGTTGAACCCTTGACATTTCGGTTTGCAGGCCAGCGCTCAGCCCACTGAGCCACACCGGCCAGGGCAACATTCTTAGATGACAGCTTATGAACACTTATCTATTGGTTTTAGGATAAAACTCAAAATCCCACAAATCCTACATGGTCTACCACATCAGTTTTCACATACTCAGCTCCTTCCCCTCTGCCTAACTTACTCTTCTCATTCTCTACTGGGAAACTCTTACTCACTCTTAGGATCCTAGCATACACACATATCTAACTTCCATGAGCACACCTTCCTAACTACTCTTCCTTAACTCCCCCATCTAAGAACCCCTGTTATACATTCTTGGAATACTTTCACTGCACGTATCACAAAGGACATAAATTAATTAGTTGAATAATTAGCTGTTTAAAGCTTGTATCCTCATTAAACTATAAGCCCATCAGAGTAGGGTATGTGACTTTCTCATTCAGTGGTATCGTCAATACCCTGCAGTAACTGGCATAAGAAGTATTCAATAAATGTTTGTTATATAGATAAACGATGAATGATTGTAAATAACTGCCATGATGTGAAGTTATTATCTGAAAAGCCAACATCACTTTATACATCTCTAATCACAACCACCACCATTTAATATGTGACATCACTCAGTATTACTCTCTTTATAAAGAAAACTAAGGCTTAGACGATAAAAATATCTTGCCCAAAGTCACACGGATCATAAAGTGGCATAGCTAGGACTCAAACTCTGATCAGTGATGCTCCAAAGCTCCAGATATGTTCACTACATGGCCCTGCTTCCAAAGAATCCACACAAGTCAGAGGGGCAGGAAGACACAGGGCAAGAATAAGGCAAGAACCTAACCAGGAAAGAAAATGGATCACTTTGGAATATTTTACTTTACTGAGTAAATTAGTTTCCTAGGGCAAAGAGAGTGGCTTAAAACAACAGAAATGTCTCTCACAGTTCTGGAGGCTTGAAGTCCGAAATTGCAAAATATCTGTAAGGCAATTGCCCACTGAGCTCTAGAGTACAACCTTTCCTTAATTCTTTCAACTTCTGGCAGCCCCAGGCATACCTTGCAGCCAGTCTAATCTCAGCCTCCACCTTCACAAAGCTGTTTTCCCTCTATGGCAGTTTCTGTATCCAAATTTCTCTCTTCTTAAAAGGACACCAGTCATATTCGATTTCGTGTCCATTCTAATCCACTATGCCCTCATACACTTACTTCAAGCGTCGGTAGTAGTGTAAAGTTTAAATAAGTCATGTCTAAAATACCTAGAATAGTGCCAAGCATATGACAAGAACTGTATAGATGTTAGTTACTGTTAGCAGTAGTAGTAGTAGTAAGTAGTAGTAGTAGTAGTACTAAGTAACCTGAAGTGAAATAGGAACCAGTTAGTTTACAGCTTTTACCCTGTATCTTTAGGGTAATCTTTAGGGTATAGCTGTTGATAGGCTATATTATGGTAAAGTTGTAAAGATGAATTCCAGGTAAGTATATGTTAATCCCCAGCATATTCTACACTTGATTATTTAAAGGATGGTTTGTTGGTAATTAAAAGGAAAATAGTGATCATAAGGAACCAGTTGGTTTACACCTTTTACCCTGACTCAAGACCAGAGTCCTGGGGACAGAACCCCACAGGCAGGTTCTGTGCCCTAAATACCCAGACACAGAGGCTTTCAATTAGCTCCACCATTATTCTCAACACAATGTTCATTCTCTACGGGAGCAAACTAAAGGCTGCAAAGGCGAGAAACGAGTAATGCAGGTTACAGCCTAGCTTGAACAGAAGACGACAGTGCCCAGGAGCGCGAGCGCGGTCTGCACGGGGTCTGTGCAGGGTCTGGGCTCCAGCAGGCTCCAACGAGCCCGCAGGAGAGCGAGGCCGAACCGTGTGTATGAGGAAGAGCCGAGGGCCGAGGGAGGCGTTGGAGAGGTGAGGGGGGACGAGCCGCCGCCAGGCCCAACTCACCCCTTGCCGCCGGCACCGCCAGGCTTAAGCCGCTTTTTGCGACGCTTGAGCATGGACTCGGAGCCCCCGTGGACGCCGGCATCTGCCCTAGACAAGTAACGCTTCAGATACTCGGCCTTGGAGAGTGGCGGAGCTGCCGCCATGGCAGCGGCAAGGGCGGAGCGACGGCTCCGCGCTGGGGACAAAATTCTCTACAGTTGCGGTGGGAGAGGTGGGGCCAGAACCGGAAGTTGGCGGGTGGCGTTTGAAACTGCGGAGGCTGACAAATAAGCGCATTCACAGGCTTGAGAATGTGCGTGCTTCCGGGGCCTACTTTACAACCTTCCGTGGGCGCAATCACATTTCTTCCGTTTGTCCATCGATCTACTAATTCAACACATTATGCAGCAAGCGCTGTTGTGACCATGAGGCTACAGCCACGGCCCAAACAAGATCTTTGCCCCCAGCACCTTCAGGAGGACCATAGTGCAGTGGTTAGAAATAGGCTCCCAATGTAAGTTTGAGTTCTGGTCCCATAACTTCCTAGCTCTACGACCTTGGGCAAATTATTTAACAAATTGGAGATAATAAAGGCACCTAATTAATTGGTTGTGAGGACTGAGAATATTACTGTGTAATGTGCTTGGAATTGTGTCTGGCACATAGTACTACTTTTATTAGTGTAAGTATGTCTAGGTGGAGAGGAGTCTGCTCTAATCAGCTTCCAAGTACCACTCGAGACAGGAAATTAAGAATTCCAAACCAAATATAATTATGAAAAAATGTAGAGGCTTCTAACCTGTGTAATTTCCCCACGTTTGATATTGATAGTCCCCAGCTATCTCTTTTAGAGAACCTTTCCAGTGAAAAGGACCTGGATCTATTTCAGCATAGCAAATGAGGGGAAGCTACAGAGATTGAATCCTAACACTGAAGTTTTGGGGAAAAGGGCTTTCCTTCTTTTGGTCATTAAAAGTTTTACTTGGATTATCTCGTTTAACCCTCACAATCCTCAAATAGTCTTATTAGCCTTATTTCTACAGAAGAGAAACCTGAAGTTTGGCGACATTAAGGAAGTTGTCCAACTTCACACAGCTGGTCCTTGGGAGCAGAAATTAGCGAAGAGGGGTGCAAGAGGTAACCCAATATGTTTGAAATAAATATATTTTTATTATATAATTTTTGTCACTGTTTTAAAGTATGTTAGTCAAAAAGGTATTGTTATACTTTAAAAATACACATCTTAGGATACATGTTCAAAAATATACAAAACAGGTTTGAAGATCACTGCACTGAAACATGAACTTTTAACCACTGGGCTATAGTGAGTGGTCAGGGCACAGGCCCAGGGAGAAAGCAGGCTTGTGAGAAAGGAACACTGGACCAATATAGGACTTCACTAGCCAGAGGGCACCAAAGGTACCCCATACGCAACCATGCATTGGCTACTAGTCCACTTTGGTATATCTAAAATTGAACTTCAGTTTGGAAAGCCTCGCATTTCTGCTCCAGTGAACATCAGCAGTATAGTCCTCTCAGCCCTATCAGCCTATTTCTATGATTAGTTCCACCGCTATTCAGTACCCAACCTTTGCTAGGTAAGACCCAAGCTCATGCCCCAACCCTGTCTACCTCACAGGGCAGTGAAGCAGGATCAAATGAATTTATGTGCAGTGGCATGATTATGGGCTTTGCCCTCTCCCTGCTTGCATCTAATAAAGCAAATGCAGTGACTGTGGACTTGGCTTCCAAATGCTCAGATGTCTGACTGGCTTGGGTTTGAAGCCTGCCTCTTAGAAGCTTTGCTTCTTTCAACAAAGTACCTAACCTCTCTGAGGCTGTTTCTTCACCTGTAAAACGGGGGTAATTTTATTTATAGGTGCTTTTAACCAGAAAGGGTTTAAAGCAGAAAGAGACACTTAATACATCTAAAAGCACTTCACAATTACTAACTCACTAATCCTTACAAAAACCCTATGAAGTAGATGCTTTTATTACCCCATTTTACAGACTAGGAAACTGAAACATTAGAGGTGCCAGCACTACAGGGCTTGCTGATCCTAACCTGGGCACACAGAACCAACACTAGCTCTTCTCTGTTCACAGTTGAAAACACTTGCATTTTTCTGTAAAGAGAAGTGTGCAAACATTTTTTAAAATAATAAAGCCAAGTGTCTTAAACACCACTGCCCTAAATGTAAGGAGTGACCACTCCCTGAAATGTGCTACAGGTAACTGACATGCCACAGATATACAAAGGAAACATACTGAAAATGTCATAACGTCTTACTGAATCCACCAATACTTTCATCTAGCAGTCCATTATCTTTCATATTTATCCCACGTTCACCTTATCATGACACAGACGTACACTCTACCTTTGTGTTCACAGCTCTAATGGCTAAATATGACTATTTAATATGCTTGAAATATGTAGAAGTACCCTCACAAATGAACTCCTTTCCCCTTTTAATATAATCACAAAACTTAAGTTTATCCAGATGGTTGTGAAACTGAATCTACATGTTCTTGGGCTGGCACTTTGACTGTTTCACCTCCCCTGGCCTTAGAGCATGACCCTTCTCATACCTGTTATCCCTGTGCTACCTCCAGCACCCCCACAAGGCTCAATCCAGGATGGAAGATTTGTGAGCATCTGCTGAGGATTATCATGTAACAGATTTTATTAACAATATGCCAAATGCTAGAGGCTGTAGGAGAGGCCACTGTTAGATGTAAGCACCCACCTCCATCAGGCTGTATGAAGTGAAACAGGAGTTGAGTGTGAAACTGAAGGCTGCCATTCCTTGGCCCTGTCAAAGGAGGAAGTACCTTGGCTGGGTTATCGCAGTCTGACACCTCCTCCTCACTCATTCTTTACAAGTTCAGAAACTCAGGTTATTATTTCCCAATAACTGATTGGAATCCAGGAGATTGCCTCATCCCAAACTCACAAGACTCGGTAATGAACCAGAGTGCCATTTTCCCCCCTTCACACTGGGAAATGAAGCTGACATCAGGATCCATCTTCCAAACACAACCATCCCATAGGGAGAATCATTCAAGACACCAAATGATCAATTAGGTGGCCTGGTGAACTCTGATCCCCAAGTCATTTGGAAATACATCTGTGGGCAATCTATTAGGGCAGAACACTTGCTTAGAAGACTATTCAAAGTACTGTAACTTTAGTTTGTAAGTCATTGCTACCTTTAGTCTCCAAATTCTTAAAACACCTTACTCTTGCCCTCGCTTACAGAAATTTGAGATAAAGGTATGGGAGTCAGTCCCACATCATAGTAGTAAGGTGCAAAAGAATTCAATATGGAGAAGTGTCTGAAAACAGAACCTTTGGAAACAAGTACATTTAAGAAAGAGGGAGGAGGGAGAGATTCCACATAAGGAATATTCAAAGTAAAGGGGAAGGAAGGGATGCAGTATCACAGAAGCCAAGAGAAGGAGAGAGAGAAATCGTCCACTGTCAAATGTGACAGAAATAAAGACAATGAGAACATTTTCCAAGTGGAAAACCCCATTTGTGTGACCTTTGAGAACAGTTTAATAGAGCAGTGAAAATAGATGAGTGTGATTACTAAGTTATCTCTAACTAGGCAATTCTTCAAAGTTAAGTTTGCAGCACAAACCACTAAGGTTTGCCATTGCACCTCAACCAGCAGATCTTCATTGAACAAATTACCTCACAGCAGCCATGGCAGAAATCATCAAGGGTTAATGCAGTGCAAAGAGCACTAGCTGGGTAATTCAGGCCGCAGGCTGCGCAGTGCTGACTCATATAACTGTAAGCAGCCCCCTCCCTCTCCGGTTGAACCTGTTTATCCATTTGTAATTGAGAGTGGGACTAAAGGATCTCAAATACCCTCAACTGGCTCTAACATTTTCCAATCTCAGAGCTTTTGCATTTGCAGTTTCCTCTGCCTAGAAATCTCTTCTCTCAGGTATTCACATGGCTTACGCCCTTGCCGCCTCCTCAGCTTTGCCTAAATGTCAAACTGTCACCCTCTTGTTAAGACCTTCCCTGACTACTCTATTTGAAACACCTGTCCCCACCTTCCCTGGCACTATCCATATCCCTTCCCTCCTTTTACATGCTTCCATAACACTAACCACCATCTTACAGTTTTACTTACGGTTCATTTTCAATCCCACCCCGATTCCCACCATCACTTTCCCCACAAGACTTCACAAAAGCAGAGCTCTGTTTTGTCCACTGTTCAGTAGTGTGCCTGGCACAAAGCACTCACACAGCTATGCAGGAATGAATGAAATGCCAGCTCCAATCTCCAAATTACAGTGGCCATGCTGAAGAAAAACAACTTCAGGAGGTTGAATTCTGCTAGCATATCAAACAAGGACAGTGAATTGAGGCCAGTGCTGTTTGAAAGCCATCATTTTAATGAGAACTTCTCCACCTGTGCAGGACTCCCTCCCCTCAGAAGACTCCTTTCATGTTGAAAGTCAGTATTTTTTATACCCCAAAATCAATACCTAAACTCCAGCTGTAGCTGTCTTCCACCTTCCTCACCCTCGGAGTTCCAACTCTAGAGGAGAGAGCACTGTGTAGACTGAGGGTAAAGACTTGTTGGAAGAAAGTGCTCGTGACATTCCTCGAGGTCTGCTTCTGGGTCTCTTCCCAAGCTGATTTGCAACCTCCACAGTAAGGTCAAATAGCCCAACAGGTTGGCACTTGCATCACAAACAGTTTAGAAAGTGTGCCAACATCTCTGATTTGGACCAGGTGCCCTCCCACATGAGCAAGGCCTGGTAGGGAGGACACTCACAGCCTTTTCAAATAGTAACAAATAACCCCGTGGTCTGAGTAGTGCTGGAGGTTGGCCAGGAAACAATCCACTGCTACCGCTGAGGGGCCAGGCCTGCCTCATAGCCCTCGGTCCTCATGTCATTGAGCCCTAGCTCCTCATTTTGTTCAAACGTGCGCTCATAACGTTCCACCTTCATCTCGGGATCATCTTCAGGTGCATATACATTCTGAAAGGCCAAGGAGACAAGATCAGTGCCTATACCATCCTGCTATCCTCCCACTTTCTCAAAAACTCAATGAGTTCTTTACTCTCTAAACACCACCAATTCCCTATGACTAGGCTCAACTAGTGGGAAGCACAGAGATCACATGGGTCAGGAGTTAAGACCAATAAGCCCCAAGCAGAATTAGGAAACAATCCACCTAAACTTTCTATCTGCACCTTCTTATAAACAGCATAGCAATAGTCTCAATCATGGACAGACCTTAGGACAGTTTTGCCTGACCCTTAATGACTGCTCAATAAATGCTATTATCAATCACCAGAATATCTCCCCAGTCAGCCTAAAGCCTTTCAGTTTTCCTATCTTGGCCTTTGGACAAGGCATCATTTCTCCCCACTTCACAATCAGATTTGAAGAATGAAAATTTCATTGCTGAACTCAGAGCTGGGGACAAGAACTACACTGTAGGAAGAAGGAGCCTAGGACTATCCTTTTTCCCTCTTGATACACACAATCCTTCCCATCTTCCTCTTTCTCTCTTATATTCTACTTCTGCTAAGAGGTTCCTTCATAAAGAGCAGTTCATTTGGAACCAGGTCTGTGTTTCTAAAGAAATGATACTGAAGAAAGCTGAGAAAATATATTCCCATGAAATATCAGGGAAGGTCTACTATACCTGCAAGTAGCTGTTTCCTGCTGGATCGTTCATAATAAAGTGGGCCTTCATTTTACCCTCGATGATCTAAAGGAGAATATAGTATGTAAATTTTACATAGTAGGAAGAAGCTATCTCTGCCAGATGAGAAATCAAGCCAATTTACATTGCAATATGCCCAAATTTCATGAACTGGTGAGAAGAATCTAAAATAAGAACTGTTTGAAATTATTTAAGAAATAATTTTACATCCCCAATTTCATCTCCCACTCCAAAGAGCCAAACAACTGTCCTTTCTCTACCCCAGCAAGAGGGCTGAAGGATTCTGTGAAGTTACCACAACACACTATGGACTGGGTCCACTGACCCCAGTTGAGGATGGAAGGAAGAGAATCAAGACAGGAGATTAAATGAATATACTCTATTGGAAACAGACATACACACACCCCAGTCCTCTTCCCACACTCACCTCTCACCAGCCTAAGAAGAAACACCTAAAGACTCTTGCACTGGTGCTACCTCAATAAAATGGCCAAGCTAAATCTGCCTACAATGAGCCTAATGTCAGTAAGACTCACCCCAACTCAGGTTTTTTAGCTGTCTACTTTTAAATAGACAATCAATGATTATCAGACATCTGAGCAAAGCCCCTAACACAAAAATACAGAAAATTAAATGCAAAAAACAAAGAACAACCCAGAGGAAATGGAAACAATGCAAGGAAAATAAAGCACGAAAAAAAACCCCAGAACATTAATATTCTCAAGAGGAAGAAATAACAACAGGATGCTATTTTTTAAAAAAAGGCAGGGGGAGAATATTCAAAGACCAAAAAAGCTCTTGGAAAATAAAACTACGTTAGTGGAAATGAAAACCTCAACTGAAGGGCTGGGAAAAAAGTTGAGATCATCTAAAGTAGAACATACACAAAGAAACTAAAAACTGGACAAATAATAAGTAAATTACGGAAGACCAGAAAGTTAGCCTAATAGTCCAAACACGGGGTTTTCAGAGAGAGAGAACAGAAAGGAAGCAACTCTCAACAGAATAATTTTTAAAAGCTTCCTGTAACTGAGCCTCATGAGTTTCCAGATTCAAAGGACCCACCAAGTGCTTAGCACAGTGGTTTAAAATTGACCCCACACCAAAGCACATCCTGAAATTTCACATCACAAGGGACAAAAGTATCACAATAGGTCACAAAACATGAGGAATCAAAATGCCTTAAGACTTTTTGATAGCCAAAATGGAGCGTGGAAGACACTTGTGCAATATCTTTGAAATTCTGATGAAAAATTATTTTCATCCTAGAATTCTATTCCCAGCCATTAATCAATCTCTTATGAGGGCAGAGCAAAGAAATTTCCAGCACGTAAGGCCCCAGAAGTCTTACTTCCCATGCATTTTCTCAGGAAGCTACTGGAGAACATGCTCCAACAATATTAAGGGAAGAAACCGAGAAGGAAGATGACATGGGATATAGGAAGCGAGGAGAATCCCCAACATGATGGTTAAGTGTTTAAAAGGTAGCAAGACAGGAGATGTATTCTCTTGTTCACTGGAGACCAGGACCACACAGGTACTGACCAGCCAGATCCTCTCACCTGGTCCAACTTCTGGCTAAATTCCTGCAGTTTGTTCATCTGGCCAGGATTGGAACTGTCACCCAGTGTAAAAGGGTTCTTGGTCACCTGCAACAAATGTCATCCAAACTGCTAGTATGCTGGCTCTATGTTTGATAGGTTTGACCATAAACCTGGCAGGGGTGGAAGTTAATCCAACTCCTGGCTAAACTCCTGCAGTTTGTCCAGTTGGGAAAGCTTGATCTTCACTTATCCCATACGACCTGTCTGACCTAGGCAGCCACTCCTAAGGGTGTATGGATTAATCTGCCAAGATGACAACTGGCAATATGAAACAAACTATAAAAATACTCTTAAAATATGAGCTCTAGTCCTAATTTGAAGAAGAAATGTGGAGTATAATTTACAAAGACATAATGCCTAATAACTGAGAATTATGTGAAATGATTCATCAAGAGAATAAATATATGGGCTAAGTCAACACACATGTATCTATGTTGGGGAGTTTTAGGTGCTAAAAGGGCCCTTATCCCTCATTTTACATTGAAAATGAAAACCACACAATATTTCTACAGTGTTTCAGAGTTATGGCCTGGGAATTTCTACTCAGAATTTCCCATATACTTTCTTCACAATCCAACATAATATTTAAGTCTCTTAACTCAGTTTTAGGGCAAAGAAACCCCATTATCCGCCCCCAAAACTAGGGCATTTGAGGCCTGCTTGCCCCTTCCCCATAGCTGCACTGTTGAAGCAACCATGCACTATGCTCACCAGTTCCCGGATGTCTTTCAGCAGCCCCTCCAGTGTGGTAAACTTGCCCCCGAGGACAGCCATTCCCAGTTCAAATTCCAGCTCTGGGATTTCCACGCTGCATGTCTCAGACTGAGATGAGAGATCAACTTAAGCTTTGTATCAGGAGCCACTAGAGAAAGCTAACCAGAGTCCTTCTGCCAAATTAATACTACCATTGACAGTTTGGGGGCAAAGTCAACTATCCAAATTTTCTAACTTTCTAGTTAAAGCTAGACTCGCTACTATCCATATGAACCATAGGAATGGAACCAAGCGAATAAAGGGATCCCGAGCCATGACTCCAAGCTATCAGGTATCCTAACATCAGAGGCCAGAGCCAAGAGCCCTAACAGATATTGCAGGTAAAAAGCTGCCAAGTCATCAGAAAGAGCTTACGGGTTGCCCTCTAAATCTGTACTTCCTACCATGGATAAACTCTGCTCAGGAAGCCTCAAACCCACAGAAGTAAGGAGGTACCACACAGTCCCAGGACATAATTTAAAAAGACAATTTCCCCTACAAGTCATGTGAGGAAGACAGTCACATTCCCAAGCAAGTTGTTACCTTGAGCAGGTCTCTGGTCATATCGGAGGGATCTGTAATATGAAGACTGATCCTGGTGCCCAGGGGCTCTACTGCCCCTCCAGACTTCACCTGTGCAAACAGCAGTCAGGAGCAGCAGCAAAGACCTGATCCTCACCTGGTGCCCAGGAGACCTCAGGGGGTAGGCTTGGACCTCCAATCAGGCCCACTAATGACTCCCATGCACAGAGTCTTCTAAATCAATAGTAGCAGCAGTCACTCAAACCAAAACCAAGAGCTGGCCAGCAGCAAAGTGCCCAGCACCAGTAGCCTTCCCAAACTTACCCCAACTTGCCAAGAAACTCTGAATTTACCTTTTAAAAAAGTGATTATTGGGACTGAAAGGGGCTTTCAACTGCATCCAACATGTAGGTCCCCTTTATAATATTCTGGTTTAAGAGTTTAAAAGCTTATGCTTGAATACACTCAAGGAAAGGGAATTTACAACCCTCCAAGGTGGCCCATTTATTTTAACAGACCCCTTTGAGGGATGAATCAAAAAGTGGGTCTCCCTCCCCCTTAAAACCAAACTTTAAAATGTGTTAAACAAGTTAGGACATCTCTAACTTTTCTTCTCTATGCCAATTCCCAGTTCCTTCAATGGCTCCTTAGCCTACACTAAACTTAAGAGAAACACCCAACCCCAATGTGGCTCCCTCATCCCAAAGCAGATTTAGGGAGGACGAGAGTCAGACAGAGGTTACCCTCAAGCTAGTCTTCCCAAACAATGGAGACCACTCACCTCGTTGGTCCGATGGCCACAGTACTCGCAGTTGGTGGCCATAATGATAACCTCCTTAAAGTGAGGGATTTCTGAAGATGGAGTTAAGGGAATCTGCTTCCACAATAGCAAGACCACCCTCTGTCTGGGAAAGAACAAATCCAAACCCCAAACACAATCGCTGGTCCCAGGACTGCAGGAAATAAGATCACAAGAAGCAAGCTAACTAGTCTTCCAGAAGAGGGCAAAGTCGCAACCCATGGTGATCCCTGTTCATAAGTGTTGGCACCCATGGCTCAATCTACACACAGGAGCCTAGAGACTATAGCCTAATTCTCCCTGTAAACCCAAAAGCCAAGGTGCAATCTCATCAAAAGCTTATCACTAAGAATAAAACCTGGGCTGTCCATGAAGGGAGCAGTATTCTCCAGACTGAAGATAATCTTCACACCTGAGTCAGATGTGAGCAACCCAACTGCCTGACAAAAGATACGAACTAGCTTCATGTTGGTCTGAGCTGGAGCGTTGCATTCCGGGCAGTTTGTGTTGAACTGTAGCACCTGGAACACAACATGGGGATGAGGGAGTGAGCCCTCCCATGCAGGTGAGTGCTGTCAAGCTAAAGACATTCAGCTGGTATGCTGGTGGTCACCCATGTTGGTGGAGAGGAAGAGAGCCACCAAACAGCTTCAGTCTCGGCCCACAACTCTGCTCATTCCTCTACAGTAGCCAACATGACTCACTTCATTTCTGAGATCTTCCTCTTCCGGCTTCTCTTCTGGTGCCTCTGCCTGAAGTAAAAGAGATGCAAATCACATGTTGGCTCATATATCTCAGCCTCCCAAAACCCTGCCCTGAAGTGAGGGAAAATGCGGTGACTTGCTTTTGTCAGCTGCCACCCCATGAGTTTAACAGAGAAGCCAGAAAGCCCCAATCAAGAGGAGAACAAAGCTTAAGATAAGGTCACAGCCAATGCCGTCCTTTATTGTAAAGTTTAGCCTAAGTCCTTGACATGAGCTGGATGAGAAACACAAACATGCTGATATAGTGTACACAGGGCAGCGGCAGCAAAGTAAGTTTCCCCTAACTCCTCTTCTGGCTTCTTCAGTCCACTTACCTGGAGCCCCAGCATCCCTTCCTGCTGTGGAGTCCGGTTATAATGTGTGATAACCAGGGCATCATCTTTCTGAGGAGCGTGTGGGTTTTCCACAAAGCTGTTCCCTGAGGGATCATCTATGATCTAACAGATGGGTGAAGAGTAATCCCAAGTCAGGTACAGTCCTCCACCTACCATGAGAACACTCAGGCACCACAGTGGGAAAATCCCAGAGTCTTGATGGTTTCTCCTCCCCTAAATCTAAGGCACCTAGATTCCCTCAATACTCACCAGCGTGAAAGGAGAGGCCACATGCTTCAGCTCTTTCAATTTGACAATGAACTCATCAATTCTTTCAGCTATGGCTTCTTCATTTGCCTGATGCAAACAGAGTAAAAGCATCAGCCCTGGTGATAGACCATATGCCTCCACTCATTGTCAGTCCCAAGTCATCTGCACCAGGAAATCAGCACCTTGGCATGACTGGGAACAGGGAGACTCAGACCTCACAACAAGATATAGCATAGAGTTTAACTTTTATGGGTGGCGCCAGGTGAGCTTCATTTTCTCACTCATTCAACCATTTAGCCCAGGCACTCATGTCAAGTTAAATATCAGCATCCCTTCGTGGGGCTCCCCAGCCAGTCAGGAAGACTGATGACTAAGTATGTAATTACATTATTTCTGTTATAGTAAGTATAATACAGGGTCTGGCACAAATAATGTCCCTTTTTTATTACAAAATCATAAGCATGTAATTCTGTAACATAACAATGTCACATTCAAGCACACCATGTGATATTTTAGATGAAATGTTCAAAGTGCTGTCAATCTCATGTGAGAAATTCACACACACACCCTACCAACCACACTCAAGCAAGCCTCACTTCTGCTGGACCCTGTAGATACTGGAACACTCAGAAAGCAGATAAATCCAGGGGAAATGGAAAGGCTCTTCAAAAGTAATGTTACATTGTATGTCAGAGATGAAACCTGAATATACATTGGCGAAAGGAAGTAGAGAGAACAGAGGCTATTCCACATGCAACATCCTGGAAGTTATAGCATCACCATATGCTTCCCCTAAAAGTCCTCCAACATTCAGCCAAGAGACATTTCACCTACATGGAAAGCTGAATACTCTATTCAGATGCATATAAGTAATTATTCCTTCAGCTGCTCCAATCAGAAAATCCCAGCTTACCCTTCGTGTGGGCTGGTCCTGCTCCAGGCCAGAGATAGCACGGCTGATCAATCCTTCAACAGTGGTCAGAGCTGGTGAATACAAACAAAAGACAGGTAACTCTGTAGGCTTTGCTATCAGGTACCTGTATGACCCTGGGTGATACCTGAACTACCGTATTTTGCTGTGTATAATATGTTCTCTTGTATAATGTGTACCCACGTTTTTGGCCCAAACTTTCAGGAAAAAATCTTTCATTTTAATTTTTTAATTCAATTTTTTATTTATTTATATTTAGAAACAAAATCAATTATCATATTCCAGGGTACTGTTTTGCAAACAGATAGCGTTATTGCTTTCTACAGTTATTCTTTTAATGCATAAACAGAAATAAAAGAATTAGGACTCCCGGCCAAGATGGAGTTGTAGATAGATACACTTTGCCTTCTCGCACAACCAAAAGGACAACAAACTTAAAAACAAAAAACAACCAGAACTGCCAGAAAATTGAACTGTATGGAGGACCAACAACCAAGGAGTTAAAGAAGAAACATTCATCTACACTAGTAGGAGGGGCGGAGAGAACACATGGCAAGGTGGTAGCTGGCAAACCAGGCATTCCCACATATGTATATGCAGATAAACCAGGAGGAACAACAGGAGAGTGAGACGGTGCAACCCAGGGTTCCACCACAGGAAAAGAAAGCCTCAAGACCTCTCGCTATAAAAACCTGTGGGGGTTGCAGCAGCAGGAGAAAACTCTCAGTCTCACAACGGAGTTCTTTGGAGAGACTCACAGTGTCCCAGAACATACCCTAACCCACCCACCCAGGAATTGGCACCAGAAGGGCCCAATTTGCTTGTGGGTAGCTGGGAAGAGACTGAAAGTGGGGCGAGAGCTGAGCAAGTGGCATTTGTCCCTCTCTGACCCCTCCAGCCACATATAGCACCACACCACAGCCAAGTGGGTTGCCCCACCCTGGTGAATTCCTAAGGCTCTGCCCCTTACAACATAACAGGTACGCCGAGACAAATATGGCCCAAATAAAAGAACAGATCAAAACTCCAGAAAAAATACAACTAAGTGATGAAGAGAAAACCAACCAATCAGATGCAGAGATCAAAACACTGTCATCAGGATGCTCACAGAAATGGTTGAGTATGGTCACAAAACTGAGGAAAAAGTGAAGGCTATGTAAAGTGAAGTAAATAAAAATATACAGGGAACCAACAGTAAAGGGAAGGAAACTGGGACTAAATCAGTGATTTGGAACAGCAGGAAGAAATAAACATTCAACTGGAACAAAATGAAGAAACAAGAATTCAAAAAAATGAGGAGAGGCTTAGGAACCTCTGTGACACTGTAAACGTCCCAACATCCAAATCATAGGGGTGCCAGAGGAGAAGAGGAAGAGCAAGAAATTGAAAACTTATTTAAGCGAATAATGAAGGAGAACATCCACAATCTGGCCAAGGAAATAAGACTTCCAGGAGATCCAGGAAGCTCAGAGAGTCCCAGAGAAGTTGGACCCAAGGAAGCACACACCAAGGCACATCATCATTAAGTTACCCAAGATTAAAGTAAGGAGAGAATCTTAAAAGCACCAAGAGAAAAGGAGACAGTTACCTACAAAGGAGTTCCCATAAGACTGTTAGCTGATTTATCAAAAGAAATCTTGCAGGCGAGAAGGGGCTGGCAAGAAGTATTCAAAGGCATGAAAGGCAAGGGCCTACATCCAAGATTACTCTGTCCAGCAAAGCTCTCATTTAGAATGGAAGGGCAGATAAAGTGCTTCCCAGCTGAGGTCAAGTTAAAGGGGTTCATCATCACCAAGCCCTATTACATGAAACGTTAAAGGGACTTATTTAAGAAAAAAAAGATCAAAACTATGAACAGTAAAATGACAACAAACTCACAACTATCAACAACTGAACCAAAAAACAAACTAAGCAAACAAGTAGAACAGGAACAGACTCACAGATCACATGGAGGGTTATCAGGAAGGAAAGGGAGATGGGAGAATGGGGGAAAAGGTATAGGGAATAAGCAGCGTAAAGAGTAGGTACAAAACAGGCAGAGGGAGGTTTAGAATAATATAGGAATTAGAGAAGCCAAAGAACTTATATGTATGACCCATGGGAATAAACTAAGGGGCAGGAATGTTGGAGGGAGGTGGGGGTGCAGGGCAGAGGAGAGAAAGGGGAGAAAAAAATGGGACAACTGTAACAGCAAAATCAATAAAATACACTTTAAAAAATAATTAAAAACATTTACATAGATAGGGAATTAGTACTACTGATGTATGATGCACATTCTTAATTTTCCCCTTAAAATTTTGGGCAAGAAAGGTGAGCATTATACACGACAAAATACAGTATATGGGTGTTGCATTCATCTGTAAAATGAGGCTGGGAACAAGGTTCCATTCAGCTCTGATAACAGTAATGATAAAATTCCAGGAATAAGCACATCAGTCTTCCTATCACTGTCCACTATCCCAAACGGTTTCATCTAAGTTCTCTGCTTATGTTAAAACAATGATGATCACAGTGTTTACATGGCCAAACCCATACACAGCCACTAGATTTGGCCCCAAGGATTTTACAAGAAAGTGAGTAAGATTCCAGCTAGGCATACACAGCTCAAATACCCTGACCTTAAACTTACCTCCCTTCTGGCTGAAGGCAGGAATTTCAAAATCTAACTCTGGGATCCTTGTGGTGGCAGAATCAGTCTTTACTACTTCTCTGTTCATGTCCTGGGCAGAAAAAAACACTTGCAGTCCAGAGAGGTCAGCAGTACAGCTTCTCCTCAGTAAATACCAGACTGCCCCCTCCATCAGACCCCAGCCCAGCTTCTCTCCTCCTCTCTCCTCTTAGGAGTCCAGGCTACCAGTGCAGAACAGTGCATGTGGTGTGAGCCAAGCTGCCCAAATGGTAAGAGTATCTTTCCTAACAGCTACTACTCATTTGATACCCTTTCACAAAATTTAAATTGCACTTCCACAAGTCTCACCTGATCAGTTAACAGGACCAACACCATTTTATAAAGGAGGAAGTGAGGCTTGGACACTTGGGGTATTTATTACAAGTCCAACCTCCTGAACCAGAGCTCTGGCTCCAACCCCCAAACCTTCTCTAGGACACTAAGGTACCTGCTCTGGACTCCTCTCACCTCCGGCGCCCTGACCGTCAAAGTGTAGCGTACTCCCTGGTCCTGGATCCTGCCTGCCGACTGGATCTCCGTATTGTTCCAGCCACAGTGCTCGCAGGAAAAGGAGCTCACGATTATTTCTCTGAAGAAGGGGATCTTGGTGAGCAGGAGGCGCGTCATGCCCTGGGAAAGGAGAACGCCAAGTCAAGAACCAATGAAACTCCAGTTCCTTGTCTAATGACCTCCGGGGGCGCCCCAACCCCGGGTCCCCAACCAGGCGCATTCAGGGGGGTGGCCAACCCCCACTCCTCTCGCCTCTTCAGCACAGGCCTACTCCCACCCAGAGGCCGCGCCCCCATCTCACGTTGCGGTAACAGTTCATGCACAGCGACTCAATCTCGGTGGGCTGCTGCTCCTCATCCTCGGCGCTAATAGGCCGGAACAAGCGTCCCGGCACGGGAGCCCGGCCTGGGGTGGGCGAGGGGGCGGCAGCAACCCCCGGGCGCCCCGGTTCCACGGCCCCACTGGCCGACATCGCCTCCACGCGCAGTTCTCCGCACGCGTTCCGGCTTCCTCTCCTCTCCTGGCCACACCCCTTCCTCCAGCACTTCCGCCTGCTGCCTCCCGGCCCTTTCTTAAAGAGGCCGCAGACTCTAGGCCCTTAACGGTGCTAAGTTGCAAATGATCCAAACTTCCACAGCCAGATTCAAGCTTTGCTTTGCCTCTACCTTAATTCAGGCGTCACTTCCCCGTGGACGTCCTCCCAGACCCAGGGCAGTGCCTTTGAGTTTCGCAATATCTCCATTGCACAGGGTTCTAACTATTGACCATAAGTCTGATTACAAGAGGCTTGACATCTAGAGGCCAGGTTTGCCCATTGGTATTCCTGGGGACGTGCGCTCCCACCTGGGCTTCCTTTGAGCCACTTTTGGACCAGACTCTGTTTCAAATCTAGTCCCTTAATCCCTCAATAATGTTCTCCCTTTCTGTTTTTCCCACTTCCTGTTTCTGTCCTCATAAACATCTGGCCAAATTCCAGCCTCAAGTACACAACCCTTGGTTTTATTTCCAACCCTTCACCCCCACCACCTCCAACCCCAGCTGACTCACATCTCCTAGATTCCTAACAACAGAAACACCTTTTTATTGGGGGAGGAGATTTCCTTTCCAGTATCTTCTCTCCCTGGGTACTTCTCTCCCAGTTCTGTTACTAAATCGAGGGTGTCAGGATAGAAATTCAGCCTGTGAGCACAATGAAGCCAGATTCATGTGGGGTCTGTGTTATGAGGGAGTGCAGAGGTGCTGAGAACCCTGTGCAGGGAGGGCTGAGCTAGGAGGAAAGGGTGCTGGACAAGATATTAGAAGAGTGGTGGAAAGGATGTGCTTACCCTTCCCACTCCCCCTCCTCCACTTCACTCACCTCCAATTTCAGAGTTCCCAGAGGATCTATAAGGAGCTTTATTGTCCCTAAGTGAATCTGTATATGGGGACTGGGGAGTTTAAGAGTTTGGGGGTCCTAAAAAGAGGGTCAGTGTCATAAAAAGGGACCATTCGAAATCTGGAACAGCAAGGGCAAAGGGGAGAGGCCAGCTCAGGAGCCTGCACTTCGTGCACACCATCCTGTGGTGAGTAGGCATTACAGTGAGGGACTGTGGTATCTGATGGGCATGATTTGCAGATATGGTGAGGGTACTGCTTTCAGACATGGCCCAAATGAGAGTCACACGAGGCAAATAAGCTTGCATTATAAGCATCTATTTTATTTGAGTCAGAAGTCTGGACTTCAGCCTGAGAGTCAGAAGAGAGGACCCAAAGATGGGGAGGGCACACAGTATGCTCCCCAGAGAGTTTAAGAAGCCTCCACAGTTCAGAGGGCTTGGTAAGCCGTTTAAATGTAGAGCTGTGTAAGAAATGCAAGCTCTGCTCTCTCCCATTAAAACTCCCACCATTTGTACCCTCCAGCTTCAGAGCCAGAAGGGATATACATACACATAATCCCATGCTCTCCTCATCACATTTTCCTCCTTTCTCCCTCTCTTCCCCCAACAGAAGCTGTCACAGCAGCCCTGGAGAAAAAAGAGCTGCTTTCTGTGGGCCGGCTGTAGGAGAGGCCACCAGGGGGCCAGAAGTGATCACAGTCAAGCCCAGGCTTGGAGAGGCACAGGCTTCCAGCTTCATGGGAACAAGCTTGCCCATAATTACCTGCTCATGATGTGCCTTTCTCCCTTCCCACTCCCGCCTTCACGGAATGGAGCAATTCATGAGGATTTCCAAATGAGCACGGGCAGCCGGGTTGCAAATCCTGGTGAGTGTAATGCATCCAGATTGGGGAATCACAGGAGGCTGGATATGCAGGGACAACAGCCCCTTCGGTGGCGTCACCTATCCTGTGCAGGGCCCTCCACCCTCTGCCCAATAGGCCACTGGCCAGGACTGAACCGTGCTTGGGGCTCAGGTCCTGGGCTCTCCAAATAAGGAGCTGGGAAGTGGGCCTAGGCAAATAGACCCTCAGGGCTCCCCTAGATGGCCGAGATCATGGTCACGAAGGCTGTAGTTTATGTCTTCCCACAGGTCGTCGAGACGGGCCTGCAGCTTGCTCCAGGCCTTGCTGCTGTCGTCCTGGAGGAATTCTGGGGCGAAAGCGCTGTGGCCAGGTGGGGGCGGCGCCAACTGCTGCTGGACCTCCTCAGTCTCCTGGTCAATCGCGCGGGTGAAGGCAGCGATCTCCTGGAAGGTGTCGTGGCGGAAAGCCTGGAGTCTCTGGCGCACCTCCTGGGACAGCAGCTGGGGGTCCGGGTGGGCCCCTTCCTGCGCGCGGTCCGCGCCCGTGCGGGCAAAGGTGCTGAGCTCTTCCCGCAGGTCGTCCAAGTTCTGTTGAATGCGCGCGTGCAGGGCCTTGGCCTTGAGCGTGAGCTTGCGCGAAAGCACCTGCACGCAGCGGCTGAGGCGTGCTGGGCTGGCGGCGGCGGTGTGCGGTGCCACGCTGCGGTGCAGCTCTTGCACGTGGTGCTGGATGCCGGTCACCAGGCGCTCGGCGTAGGGGTGGAACAACACCTTGACGCGGCCGGTGTGGTGCACCACGCGGTTCTGCAGTTCCTGCAGCAGGCCCTGCGCCTGGTCCACGCCCCCCATCAGCTGGGCCTTGGTATCCTCGCCGACCATGTGCAACTGCTCCTGTAACTCCTGTACCCGCAGGGCCACCTGCTCCATCAGGTCTGTGGTGTAGGGCTTCAGCTGCCGTCGCAGAGCCTCCAGGTTCCAGCCCACGCGCTGGTGCACCTCAGCCATGTAGGGCTCCAGGCGCGCCCTCACCTTCTCAAGTTCCTCCTGCAGCTGCTGCCGCATTCCCTCTGGGTTGGAGGGGATCCTGGGAGGCTCCTTCCCCTGCGCACTCAGAGAACCTAGCTTTTCCAGGAACTTATCCGTATTGTTGAGGTCTAGCTCCAGACTGTCTTTCAGGCGCCTGGGGAAGGAGTCACACATTCAGGCCGTCAGACTGCTAGCCCCCATCATCTGCTTTGCCCCCAGAGACATCGCTCACTGATCATCTGGGGACACCAAGGATGTAGGGGGGTGATCCCAGAGGGGATCTCTAGTCCTAGCCTCGGGCCAGACGCACGTCCTCACACACTAAGTACAAAAACATGGCACGTGCCAGTCCAGACCAACACCGTTCATGGAAGCACATATGCACCTGGACTGTCCCACAATCCTTTTATTCTGGGGGACGGAGTGGGGGTCCTCTGCACGGCTCTCAGGTCCCACGCCTCACGGCGAGCAGGGGTAGTGAAGTCAAAGGGGGTTGTGGGGATACTGCCGGTAGAGGGCACAGCACCGCCCAGGAAGGCCAGGAAAGCTGCAGAACCAGCACCGCTTGGTTCCTCTGCCTCGGTGCAGACCTCGGAGGATGAGGAGCCAGAGGCAGTGCAACACCTCACGGCCTGCGTACCTCCTCCCTTCCCCCGCACCCCTTGCCCTGGCCACTCACGCGTGCTCCCGTGCCATCTTCTGCTGCTGGACCTGCTCGACCCTGCCTTTGTCCCCACTGCTCTGGCTAAAGGCATCCCAGAAGCCTTTCCGTGCCTGGGCAGACGAGAATGCTGTGGGAAGGGATGGGGTGATTAGTGGCTGGGGACCCCCACAGGTGGACCGCCCCCTCAGTCTAGCCCCCACCCTCACCTCCACATTGAAGTCAGGATTAGAGACCCACCTGAGAGGAGAGCCAGAGCCCAGGTCAGAACTGCAGCCATGCCTGCTGTCACCTACTCAGAAGGAAGGCCAATGGAGGCCGAGGTAAGATGAAGAAGCCAAGGAGAGACTTGTCCCAGAGGACCCTGCTCCAGGGACAGCCTACCCAAAATCTGCGAACACTTCCTCGGGGTGTAGGGAGCACAGTGCTGTTGGGGCTCAAGAGCACTGACCTGGGGGAGTGTGGCTGTGAAGAAAAGGGTGTCTTCCTGGGATAGGAGGACTCCTTTTTCACCTTAATCACATAACATGGATTATGGAGCTCAAACTGCTTTGTGAAGGTTACCCCACCACCACCCTCCCCAGACCCCGAGGGAGCTCCCTAGGCCACATCTGCCCTCACTCCCTTGTTCCCCTCTCTTCCTGCCTCCCATTTCATGGCTGGGAAAACTGAAGTGCTCCCAAGGGGGAAGAAGCAACTCTGCCAAAGTGTTCCGCAAGGATGCTCTGAGCTCCCAGCCCAGTTCTCTGCTGAGCTCCCTGTCATCCCCTCCCTCAGGACTCCCTGTGCCCCAGCGGCTCACCTGCTCAGTCTGGGTACAGAGAGCAAGCATTCTGCTTTATACTCCAGGGGCCTGGGCCGCTGGCAACAATTGCTTTGAGTAAATACTATGTGGCCGTTCAAAGAAGGATGACCTCAGCTGCCTCCCAGTGCTCAACTCCTGCCCTTTCCTGGCACCCGCAGTGTTAATGAGTGCCCTCCTATCAGGAAGCTGTTCCAGTAGAAAAGGGCTTCCTGGAAAGTTTTACAAGGAGTGGGGCTGAACTCACCCAGTTCACTCCAAGCCCCATGACCTTCAACCTTCCCATTCACCTGATGGCTGGCCCACCGGTACAGACAAGCCTGTTTGTCTGCTGAGGGCCCCTCTCTTACTCAATGGCCCAGAGACACTGTGCTCCAACCAGATAGAGACAGCGTCCAGCTGCCTGCCTGAACCTGAGCAGCCCTTGACAGCTCCACTACAGGCAGAAAAGGAGAGTCAGCATTTACAGGGTTAAAGATTCTCCCACACCCCCCTATCAAATAATCCTGGGACAAGCAGGAAGTCAGATGAGGTGAAGAGAGATGGTGACAGGCAGAATCTGGACCAGGGTCTCCAGACCCCAAGAATTCGGGTAAGAGTAGGATTCTCCTCATGGAGAAAGGCTGAACAGGACCTCTGAGGAGGGGAAGCCAAAGAGCCCAGACCTTTCTCTGATGACATGCCCATTCCATATATTTAAACACAAACATTTATAAACTCCTGATTTTTGCTCCTAAATATATCTTCAATCAATCCCTTCTTCCTATTTCCACCACCGGTCACATCACAGCCCTACTTGTCTCTCACCTTGATCACCGTCATAGCTTCCAAAAAGAGGTCTCTCTGCTGCAGCCCTGCCTATTTGGTCCAGATTCTGCTATGGCTCATCCCAACTCACTTCCAGTTTCATCTCCCATCACACAAAACCCTTGACATTCCCTGAGCATACCGCCTCTTCAGAACTCTGAGCTTTTGTACATGCTGTTCCTATGTGAAATGTTCTATTCCTTGGTGAACTTATATTCGCTTTTTTAGACTTAGTTTATATTACTCAGGATTAGGCTCGGCTACAAGTGACAAAAAAGGGGGAGGGAAGTGGGAGAGAATAGCCTGAACAAAATGGAATTATATTCCTCATGTAAACTTAGTGCACTGTCGTCTATAACAAGAGGCTCATGTCCAAGTTTCAGCTGCTCCAGCTCCAGCCATCAAGTCTTATCTCCCAGGAAAAAGGAAAAGAAGGGCATGTTTATTCCTTTAACAGCACATCTCAGAAATTTTTCTTACCACTTTTACTGACATCCCATTGTCCAGAACCTAGTCATATGGATGCACTTAGCTGGAAAGGAGGCTGGAAAATTGTAGTCTTTATTCTCAAAGACTATATTCCCAGCTTGAAAAGAGCTATATTACTCCAGAAGAAGAGAGGAATGGATGCAGAGAGAATAAGAGGCTATTCTGCACAGTTCCAACATTACTCTGAATGTTCTCTACTACCTTCACCCTTCTCTGCTCTGGACACAGACTGATTCCGTATTAATCAGTCTTCTCTATAATTAGGTTGGGGCCACATGGCTACAATAATTATGTGAGCTTCCCATTTGCAGCCACTTACAAGTGAGCTTTTGAGAATGACCCCTTCAAGTACAAGCTGAGATCCCACTCCTCCAGCCCTTGCAACAGTTTTTATAAACATTTAATTTTCTTTTAAAGCCTTTCACTCTTGAAGTATATAGAGTGGCTTCTGTTCTTCTGACAGAACCAGGATTAAAAAAATAGGCAGATACAATACACACTCATGCTTCCCTAACTCATGATATCGTATTGTTTTAGGGTTTTTTGTTTTTAAATCACTTTTTATTCTTTCAATTAGTTGACATGAAATATTAGATTAGTTTCAGGTGTACACCCCAGTGATTAGACATACAATTTACTAAGAGATCATCCCAATAAAACTTATACCTATCTGACATCACACATAGTTATTAGTAAATTATTGACTATATTCCCTATATTGTATTTTACATCTGCATAACTATTCTGTAACTACCAATTTGTACTTCTTAATCCTTTCAGCTTTTTCACCCATCCCCCTAATCCTCCTCCCCTCTGGCAACTCTCAGTCTATTCTCTGTATCTATGAGTCTGTTTCTGTTCTGCTTGTTTTTTTATTTTGATTTTTAGATTCAATTGTTGATAGATATGTATTTCTTGCCACTTTATTCCTAATATTGTCTTATCTTCTTTTTCTTCTTTATCTTAAAGAAGACCCTTTAACATTTTATGTAATACTGGTTTGGTGGTGATAAACTCCTTTAGCTTCTTTTTTTGTCTGGGAAGCTCTTAGTATGTCTTTCAATTCTACATGATAGCTTTGCTGAGTAAGACAATCTTATTTGTAGGTCCTTGCTTTTCATGACTTTGAATATTTCTTGCCAATCCCTTCTTGCTTGCAGAGTTTCTGCTGAGAAATCAGCTGACAATCTTATGGAGCTCCATTGTAGGTAACTAATTACTTTTCTCTTGTTGCTTTTAAGATTCATATTGTCTTTAACCTTTGGCATTTTAATTATGATGTGTCTTTGTATAGGCCCTTTTTTAGTCATCTTGTTTGGGATTTTCTGCACTTCCTGGATTTGCATATCTATTTCCTTCACCAGGTTAGGGAAGTTTTCTGTCATTATTTTTTTAATTAATTAATTAATTAATTGTGCTCATTGGCTATATTAATATGGAACAATTAATCTTAGCCATAAAAATCATAATTAAATGTATGAGTATTACCAGTTAAAATTTATTCTTTGTTCCCTATATTGCCATTTAAGTAGAAAAATAAACCAAAAACAAAATCTTGCCACCTTACAGTCAATTCGAAGTAGGTTGTTCAGGAATAACAATATAAAAGAAAATGTAGACTGGAACGTATTTAGTTTTGGCCAAAAGGGTTTGATCCATTTTGGCTCATAAAGCAGAAAATAATGTTTATCGTTTTGAAAATTCACTGGAATTTTTTCCCTAAATTGGTTCCTTTGTGATACATTTTCTTCAGTTCTACCCTTAACTGCCACAGTAACAGTCCTGGGATCAGAACCAACATCCTATTGAAAAATACCAGAGACCCAAAACGAGAGCCAATTGTTGGTGTTGAGGTTGGGGCTTCATATAAGCCAGTCTAGGGAGTGGGTCATCCATCTGCCAAAAAATTCACACACACACAGAGTAATCTGTATGAAATGCCAATAATATTTCTCTTTGACTATGGCATAAATGAGGACCAATTCCAGAGATCCATCCAGGATAATAGTTGGAATTTCCAAAGACACGATAGTTGGGTCAAAATGAAGCCATCTTGCATCAGCTTTGCCATATTCTCTTCCAGTGTGAAGTGCACCAAAGCATCATAGAAGAGCCAGGTGAGCACCTCGCAGTCTACTGCCCCACCATCCATGGCCCAGGTGCAGACCCAGACCACAGCCCACACCCAGCAGAATAGTGCACAGCAGCAGTGAACCATCCACTGTGGCCCCCAGCTCCACCTTTGCTCCTATGCTTCCTTTTCCCAATGCCAGAGGCTTGTACAGCCGCCATCATCATTTTTTTAAAATATATTTTCAATTTCTTGCTCTCTCTTTTCTCCTTCCAGCACTACCATGATGTGAATGTTGGTACTTTGACATTGTCCCAGAGGCACCTTACACTATTCTCTCTCTCTCTCTTTTTTTTTTTTTTGGATTCTTTCTTCTTTTTCTGATCTAATTGGGTGTTGTTTGCTTCCTTATATTCCAAATTGCTGTTTTGATTCTCAGCTACATCTACTCTATTATTGATTCCCTGTAAGTTATTTTTCATTTCAGTTAGTGTATCCTTCATTTCTGACTGGTTCTTTTGTATGGTTTCCATGTTGTTGTTGTTGTTGTTTTTAATGCTGCTGATATTCTCTCTAAGTTCACCTATCTTCTAAGTTCATTAAACATTCTTATAGCCCCACCTACCAGTGTTTTAAACTCTGCATCTAGTAGATTGTCTCCATTTTGTTTAGATCTTTTTCTGGAGATTTGTTCTATTCTTTCATTTGGGACATATTTCTTTGTCTCCTCATTTTGGCAGCCTCCTTCTGTTTATTTCTATGTATTAGGCAGAGCTACTATGTCTCCCAGGCATGGTAGAGTAGTTTAATGTAGTAATGTAGTAGGTGTCCTGTAGGGTTCAGTAACACAGTCTCCCCATTCACCTGAGCTGGGCATTCCAGCCCCATCCCCTAAACCATGAACTGTGTACACCCTCCCATTGTAGTTGAGTCTTGATTGCTGTTGGCACACCAATGGTGAGGGGGTGGGAGATTTACCCCAAGGGCCATCAGCTGCAAGGACTGGCTGCAACCATGGTGTAGCATCAGCTGTGCAGGGGCCCACCCCATGGGGCAGGACTTACTTCACTGGGGCTCTGGTGCCTGCTCAGTGTGCCCCTTGAGTGTATTGTTTGTGGAGGAGGCTGGGTGGTGCTTAGATGAGGTCTAGAGCTGTCCACTGAGTGTTCTGGCTCTGGGGCCTCCAGAGAGGTGCAGGTCAAGGTCAGCCACTGACTGTCCCTGGGGCTACTCAGCATGAGCTACAGAGTGATCTGCAGACAGCTATTACTTGTGCTAGGCTTTGAAGTGCCCAGGAGAGGCCAAGCTGTGTACTAAGGCCAGCTGCTGCTAGTACTGGGTCTGGGGCTACTTAGCAAAAGGTACAGGGCATGCTGAGGTTAGATGCTGCTTGTTTGAGAGATTTTTAGGAAAGTCTGAATCATGAGCCAAATAGGCCATTCTTATGGAAAAGACACTGGAAACAGCTTGGGTGGGCCCACAAATTGGTGGGGCGGGGCTTCAGGGAATCACCAGGGCAGGGGAACAGTGTTAGCCAGGTTGATGGAGACTCAGATATGGCTCCCACCTGCCAGGTCTGTGGCTCTGTGAGGGGAGGGTTCAGAGAAATAACAGTGGCCTCTACCTACACTTTTGTCTGGCAGAAAGCTGCCCTCTAGCTCTTGCCCTGATGCCAGACACTTCAGTTTCACCCTGTATGTCTCTGAAACTTTTGAGCTGCTGCACCAGCACTGGAACTCAGAGGAGATGAGTCTGAGTAAGTGCATGTGCAGGCCCTTTAAGAGGGGTTGCCTGGGTCCCCAGAAGCTCTACATCTCCCTCAACCACAATCCCTGCTGGTTTTTACAACCAGAAGTTATGGGGACTTCTCTTCCTGGCACCGGAACCCTGGGCTGGGTGGCCTTATATGGGGTTGGGACCTCTGTTCTTCAGGCGAAACCTCCATAGTCAAGATCTCACTCACGATTTTTATCTGCCACACTTGGATGTGGGATGAGTCTGTTCCACGTCTCTGCCCCTCCTACCAGTGTCAATGTGGCTTCTTCTGTATATCCTTAGTTGTAGGACTTCATTCAGCCAGATTTCAAGCTCTTCTGAATGATGGATGTTCTGCAGTTTAGCTGTATGTTTTTATGTGTTTGTGGGAGGATGCAAGTACCACATTCACCTATGCTGCCATCTTGACCAGAAGCCCACTCTACTTTTAAAAAACATTAGTTTTTTAAATGTTTGAGTTGGTTGGCAGTATGTGTATATGTGTATATGTTATGTACTTTGTGTGTGGAACCATTTGAAATAACTGTAGACAGCATGACATTTCATCCTAAATACTTCAACATATATGTCCTAAGAATAAGGACACTTCTACATAAACACAATACTATTATCACACCTATGAAAATCAAGATAATTCTTTAAAATTATCTAATATGTACTACATATTCAAATTGCCCCAGTTTTCCCAAAATGCCTTTTATAGCTATTTTTTCTTCTTAAATTAAGTATCCAATATTTTACATCAGGTTGCCTCTGTTTCTCTTTTCAGTTAGAAGAGTACTCCTCAACCCTCAACCCTCCTCAACATTGACTTTTTTTGAAGAGTCCAGGGAAGATGTCTTGTAAAGTGTTCTGGATTTGACCATTTCCTCATCATTATATTCAGGATAAATATTTTTGACTCAAGTATTTGGACTGGAAAACAAAATCCCTAAAGGTTTGTATTTAACAGAAGAAATAAGCTTATACATGCAGATGGATTTTTTTTTAAATTACTATCTTGCAATCCTCAGGTCATATTTGATTCATGCTAGGATCATCAATGAATGATAAACCCATTAGGTGAATAATTATTAGGAAAGGATGCTTCAAAATATTACCCTCCAGATTACTTACCAGTTACTAAACTGAATAAATAAACAAACTGAGAATATAAACAATGGAGAAATCTGGTGGATCATTTGTTAAAATGATCAAACTTAACATCACCATCCCTGGCTCATGAGGCTCAGTTGGTTGTAGTGTTGTCCAGTAACTGAAGGGTTTCAGAGTTGATTCCCAGCCTGGACACATACCTAAGTTGCAGGTTTGATCCCCAGTCTGGGTGCAGGTGATCCTCAGTTCTTGTGTGTACATCCAGGTGTCTATGGGAAGCAACCAATCCATGTTTCTTTCACATCAATGTTTCTTTCCCTTCCTCTCTCTCTAAAAGCAATAGGAAAAAATGTTCTCAGGTGAGAATAAAAAAAAAACAACAACTTAGCCCTGGCTAGTGTGGCTCAGTGGATTGAGTGCTGGCCTATGAACTGAGGAGTTGCTTGTTCAACTCCCAGTCAGGGCACATGCCTGGGTTGTGGGCCAGATTTCTGGTTGCGGGTATGCAAGAGGCAACCAACTGATGTTTCTCTGCCTGCCTTCCTCTCTCTAAAAATAAATAAACACAATATTTAAAAAAATAAAATAAACTTAGAATCACCAAATAAAGGGGCAACTCAATATTTTGTACCTCCAGATATGATGCAATAAGAAGGGCCAGCTAGTACCTGCGAAGTACTTTGAGCCAGTAACATAACTTGTTGGGGCTTCCCTTTTCTTCACTAGATCTCTGTCACTTAGTATCATGGTATTCTCAGACAACTGCATGCTTAATAGAGTGTTACCCATTTAGGCTTTTTTTTTTTTAATCCAAGAATTGCTAATATAATCTGGATGTAGAGTAAAAAGAATTTTAATGTGTGTTTGTAAAGATTAAACGGTATCTTACTCTCTAATGAAAAGGTAGCAGTGGTTTTGCTTTAAACATATAAATTAAACAAGCACATGGACCTCAAATAAGAACTCAATATGCACCAAATGAGACGGGCTCATAGGCAGTCTTTCTCTTGTTGTAAATGTTCTTTAGAGGAACATTAGGGACTCCTCATTCTAAATAGTAAGTAAAACTTTTTGGAAATTCTTCTCTGTCAGTCTAACCTGCCAATAACTCTAGTGTAAATCATGATGCAGCAGTCTTCCCTCAGTGTGGCAACAGTTTCCATATTCCCTCTCAGGACATATCAGCAACAATGGTAGAATGTAGTCACTGGTTACTATGGACCTATTCTAGACGGCTTATATCAGCAGTCCTTAGTAGAAGTTCATTTGTTTTCTTTTCTTTTCTTTTTTTTTTTTTTGTTATTGTTCAGTTACAGTGGTCTCTATTTTTCTATTAAAAAATGTGTACATCTCAAATATATTTTAAAAAGAAAGGTATTTATACTTGACACAGCATTAAAATAGTGAAGCAAGTTAAGTAGTTACCTGTGTAATCATTTTTGTTTGTTTTTAAATGCAATCTGTTTACATTATTTGTCCCAAAAGATAATTAAATCAAAATCTAGAAGTGAAAAGTATAGTCATTAAAATAAAATAAAAACTCATTTAGCTACAGTTGGAGAGAGAATTAGTAAACTAGAAGGTCTATCTGAGAAAATCACCCAGAAAGAATCATAGAAATAAAGGGAAGGCAAGCATGAAATGGAAGGTAAGAGACATGGAAGATAGAATGGGAAGGTCTAATATATGCCTACTAGGATTTCACCAAAGAATGGAGAGACTTTGGAAGAGCAATAGTCAAAAGATGATGGGTGAGAAGTTTTGAAAATTGAAGAAAGATATGATCTGAATCCTCATTTGCAGGAAGCATCCTGAGTGTTGAGTAGGCTATATTAAAACAAACACAAATCAAGACACATCATCATGAATCTGCAGAACATCCAAGACAGAATATCTTAACTGAAGAGACTGATCATCTACATGTGAAAATAATTAAACTGACAGCTGACTTATCAGCAATATATCATTTTCAAAAGGCTGGAGGTAAATTAATGGCAAACCAAGAATTATATTCAGGTAAACTATTATTCAATAGTAACAAGTTAATTTTAAAGAAAGACTGAAAGAGTGTATCATTCTCAGATGCTCACTGAAAGAACTAAGGGTCTGAAAAGGAAACAGAACTCAGAGAAGAGTGGAATACAAATAGACTCAGAAGCAGCAAACAATAAAATTAGTGAATGTTTAGGTGAAATGAAAACACATTCATAATTTTATATGTATTTATGTAAATATGTGTATACATATTTAAATACACATATATTTAGACCATATGAGATTAGCTTTTTCATAACTAAAACTTAGTCAAACATTTGCAACTTCATATTATTCAACCTAACATAAAATATTTTTATATTTAATTTAGTCTGTCTTATTCACCCCTGTATTTCCAGTGCTTAAAACATTGCTTGTCATATGGCAAGGGGCCTCAGTAAATATATATTGATGAAGAGACTTCTTTGGAGGAAGTGTTATAAATAAGGAATTAAGATAGTAGATCAAAGTAGCATGGAAAATGGGAAAGGAGAGATTAAAATTAAAGCATTCTTCAGAATTTGCATTATTTGGGAAGGAGATAGGAATATTGATTATCTTTAGACTTCGGTAAGCCAAGCAAGACTATTCAAGATTTTAAGGATAACCTATTAAAAAAAATACAAAGAATGGATAACTTGCAAACTAGTATAGGGAGGAAAAGACTAAAGAACAATAGGTTGGCTTCTAGTAAAGGATGATGGGTTGATTGCATGCATTAACTTCTACTCGTTTCTGAAATCCCAATAAGATGACATTAAAGTGCAGTTTACTTAAAAAAGAAAAAAAACAACCCATAAAGAGAAGAGAAGAGGAGACAAAAGACATTGTGGAAGCTGGAAATATTTCTGTAGTAGCAACTGGACACACCAAAAAAGATTAATTTTGAAGCAACAATGGAGAAAGGCAAAAAAAACCCTAGTTTGTACTACTGAACTCCCTGAACTCTCCAAAAGCTCAGACATCAGCAGCGATTGATTCTTCTGGAAGTGTGGTTAACAGACTAAAAATGTGTCAATTGTTTCAACATCAGTTTGAGAAGCAGATGTCCCCTCCAGCTCCACTCAGCTGGATGACTGTCCTTCCTCCAAAACATCAGAAAACCAGAAGTTTATTCTCTGGAGAGGATAAAAAAGAAAAAAGGGTCTCTAGCCTGGGGGAAAACAAGATGTTGCTGAGGGCTATGGTTCTTGTACTCAGAAAATGAGGATTTAAGTAAAACTTTACATATTAAATTAGAAGACTCCTCTCTCCACACACCATCTTTTCCTTTGGCCAAAATGTTGGCCAGTTAGACTTTACCCTCCAGGAAAGTGACTGGAGCATTCTTCCTGAGAAATCTGACTAACCCATGAAAGTAGACCTAAAGAAACACTTTTAGGGTTTTTTTTGTGGTCGAGATAGCCCACCCTAAAGTGACTCATGGACTCAAGGCTTCACACCAACTTTTTTTCATCAAAATTTACTCCAAAAATTTTCAAACATACAGAAAAGTTGAAAGACCAGTGCCATGATCACCCTTGTGCTCAACATCTAGGTTCAATAACTGTTAATATTATTTTGCTATGTTTTCTTCCTCTCTCTGTATATGTGTTTTACATATTTGGAAGTTGCAGATAGCATGCATTTTTTCTCTAAATAACTTCAGTTTTATATTCTAAAAATTAAGGACACTCTTGTACAAAACCATAATACTCTTCTCATACCTAGGAAAGTCAAAAATAATTCAATAATGTCATTGCATATACAGTCAGTCCATGCTCAAATTTCTCCATTTATCCTTTAAAAAGCTTTTCATTATTGTTTCATTTTTTTTCTGTAAGATCCAGTAAAGTTCTGTGCATTACCCTGGTTTGTTAAGTACTCTTTCAACTCTACTAAACTGTTCCTATATATTTTTTAAAAAGATGTTAACATTTTTAAAAGACCAAAGCAGTTGTTTTGTACAATCTCCCATAACTCGTCTGATTGTGTCTTTGTAACATTATTCACCTTTTTCCTCTTGTCTTCTGTATTTCCCATAAACTGGAATCTAGGTCTAAAGGCTCAGTTATGTTCAGGTTATGTTTAAAGTATTTCTGGCAAAAAGTAAAGGTGAAGCACGAACTTCCTGTTACATCACATCAGGAGATGTGTAATGTCCAGTTGTCCCCTATTAGTGATCCTAAACTTATTCTCTTTGCAAGGTGGTAACTACCAGATCTCTTCTCTGTAAAGAGACATCATTTCTCTTTGTAAATAAATAAACTCCAAAAGTCTTATCAAAAATCTGGAACGCTATTTAATGCACTCTAAGAAACTGACATCTTTCTTAGTAAATCAACCTAATCTTCCAGCATTGAGATTCTCCATATGGGGAGAGGTTACTACACCTTCCAATACAAGTGCTCATCTCCCAGATTTCCCTTCACTCCTCACCTCCTGCAGTCTGGCTGTTAGATTCCTAAGAGATGTTGACTAGTGGAAGCCGTGGGAGGAGGTTTACAAGGGTAATGAGCTAGCCAGATTCTATAAACTAGGTTGTCTGGATCAGCAACCTGCCTGAGAATAATCAGCACCATGAAAGAGGGCTGCAGGAGAAACAAGGGAGCAGGCATCCTGAGCCAGAGCCAGGTTCCACTGAGGATCAGATTCCAGCGAAGCCTGGGAAGTGGAGGGAACACTCTAGGCAAGGCTGAAGGCACAGAGGCATTTGTTCCAGAGAGCAGTATGAAAATTGGGAGAAAATAGAATTTTGAGGTGTTGGGTAGGGAGAATAATCAAAGAACAATGCAGGAAATAGATTGGAGAGTTCACCTTGGCAGAGAGCATTATGTTTTGGGCTAGGAGCAGGAACGACAGAGATGTGAGGCATGGTGGGTTTAGAAGAGAAGTTAGCATTGCATCAGAAATACCCGAAGCCTTGATGAAGGCAGCAGTTGACACTGAAACCAACAAGATTGGGACCTGGAAGGGTGGGACCACTTACTGTATCCCAGACATCCCACCAGGTCCTAGAGAGGAAGTCAGCAACATTTAATACCCAACAAGATTACTCTGTGAGTCCAGGGACATTCCAAGTGCTATATAGCAAATAAGAGTTCTCCGGTGGCCAAGGGAAGAATCAGTATGCACAGCCTGAGGAAAGGTGTGGAGACAGGAAGCTATGCAATCCACACCATGTTGGGGAAACACCAAGGGGCAAAGTATGGCTAGGGTATGGTGGTAGGAAGCAACCTGGGAAGGTACATGGGCATACCTGCAAGTCTCTCTGCCTATTGGAGTCTGACCCAATAGGATTTTAAAAGACTGGTAACAATAACCCCTCTATTGGGCACCAACCATGTTCCCAGTATTTATCTTTATTGTCTGTGATGCTCTAGTTAATACTCCAAGGTAGGTACTGTTATCCTGTTATACTCATTTTACTTACAGAGAAACTGAGTCTCAGAGAGATGTGGTAACCTGCTCAGGGTCTTGCTCTGGGCTAGTCCTGAGTCTGTCTGATAGGACAACTTTGCTCCTCGGATCAGAACCAAGTAGAGCCCCTATACTCCTTACTGGCAGAAGCCAGGGACCTACAGTGCTCAGTAGAAAGCCAGGTCCTATTCCCCTCAAGCCAAAGCATTTATGATTTGGGAGAAAGGGGGCTATTGAAATGCAGGGAAGCCAGGGTCCTTCTGGGCACAGGAGCAGTAGTAGCGCAGGGCCAGATGCGGAAAGGCCAGCTGGCCATGGACAGCTGTTGAGTCATCATGGAGAATGGAGTCCACCTCTCCCTCCTAGTCCCATCCCACATTTAAATGTTACCCCCTCAGTTCTCCTCTCCTGTCCCCTTTAAAAGTAGAACCAAAGCTATGGCCAGAACATCACGTCCTTAGGCCTTTAGCCTTGTCACTGTGACTTGTTTACCCTCCACAGACCATGACCTATCATGTCTGAGAAATGCCCCACAGCTAGATGTTTGTGTCAGAAACACCTGCCGGTGGTGCAACAGCTAGGTGGGACTAGTGACGTTGGCGCTAATACCACGAAATGTACTGAGCACATTCTGTGTCAACAAAGATAAGGATTTTCATTGTTTATTTGTTTGGATTTTGTTTACATATACCATTCTTCATCGTTAAAGATTTGAGGCTCCCGTCAACAAAAACTGAAATGATAATGATGACAATGGTGATTATGAGAGAGGGAGAGACCCTCCGGAAAAATGAAAAGAATAGCAGAAAATCATGACCTGATAAAGCACAAGACCTGAAGGACAAATCACAGAGGCAATAAGAGAAGAGAAACTCGCAATAGTTGACTTTCACATTGGCTTTGGGTTTCCTGGAAGCCCATGAAGAGATAAATTCAGTCAGTTATATAATTGTCATAATTGGAAACAGAAAGTATACCAAACTCACAGGGAAAATAAAGCTTTTCCAAACATTGAACTGCAAAATAAATATCTCCATGAGACTTTATATACAAGGGCCTTTGAATTGTGTTAAAATCTTTGAGGGATGGCAATTTTGCTTAAGATCAAGCGGCGGTAGCCCAAGTATCTAAGCCTCTGGTGACCTGAAAAAGATCTATGAAAATAGAATTAAAAGTGCCTGATATTTTTGAGTAGGAAGTCCTGTCTATTAAAATATTTAATATTGATAAATAGCTTTTTATTTTGTTAATATTTAAAAGAGTACAATGCACAAAAAATATAAAATATAGACAAGCAAAAAATATATATAATTATAATTTTTCTACCATCATCATTTGTATATTCTTTCATTATTTTTGTCTAGGCATATGTTTACACAATTTCACATAATTTGTTTACAAATTTATTTTTATTGAGATCAACCTATTTGTTTAGAAACCTGATTTATCACTCAGAGTACATCATATGTGTACATCTATGTCAATAAATGTTCATCACAATATGATTTTTAATGGAGATTAACATGGACATATCGTAATTTAACAATCTCCTCTCATCGCACATTTTTTTTTGTTTGTTTTTTAATTGATTTTTAGAGAGAGAGAGAGGAAGGGGGAGGAGGAGAGAGAGACACATAAACACACATTGATTTGTTGTTCCACTTATTTATGCATTCATAAATTGGTTGATTCTTGTATGTGCCTTAACTGGGGATCAAAGCCACAACCTTGGTGCATCAGAACAACACTCTAACAAACTGAGCTACCAAGCCAGGGAATGTTGGTTTGTTTTTCATTTTAAAAATTACAACAGCACTGCAATGAACATCTCTATAGCTAAATGCATGCATTCCATGGTTATTAACATGAGTTTTTTAATGAAAGAATATTTTCTAGATGGTTTCATTACTATTCACAACCCCTTATAATAATAGTGAAGACCGCTAGGTGTATTGGCACCAGTGGCTTTGACTCTAGAGGAATGAATGTACCACAAGGCTTGAGTCTATGCTACTTTTGTGGACTTCCAGGTACCCATAACAAATTGAGTGCATATATCTAATTTCGCTTTTTTTCTGAAACCGCTCTCAAACTATAAGGAAGAGATCTTTTTCAAAAAGATGTAGACATATAGGGACAACAGGAATGGAAGAAAGACCAAAGGTAAATTTTGAAAACTAGAAAGCAGGACTTTCAGCCAAGATGGAGGTATAGGTAGTTACACTTTGCTTCCTCACACAACCAAAGAAGGACGACAACAAATTTAAAAATAGAAAACAACCACAACTGCCAGAAAATTCAACTGTATGGAAGACCAACAACCAAGAAGTTAAAGAAGAAACATTCATCCAGACTGGTAGGAGGGGCAGAGACGGGCAACCGGGGTGGAGAGGACACCTGGCAAGGTGGTTGACTGGGAGGGGGAGGCAGTTGGTGGACCCAGTGGTCCCACATTCACATGTGGATAAGTCAGAAGGAACAACTGGGGAGCAAGGCAGACCACACAACCCAGGGTTCCAGCACAAGCAAAGAAAGACTCAAAACCTCTGGCTGTAAAAACCTATGGGGGTTGCAGTGGTGGGAGAAACTCTCAGCCTCACAGGAGGGTTCACTGGAGAGACCATGGGGTTCTTGAACGTACACAAACCCACCCACCTGGGAATCAGCACCAGAAGGGCCCAATTTGCTGATGGGTAGCAAGGGAACTGACTGAAAGCCTGCCGAGGGCTAAGCAAGTGGCATTGATCCCTCCCTGACCCCTCCCTCACATACAGCATCACAACACACTGACATACCACCCTGGGGAATACCATAGCCTCTGCCTCTTACAACATAAAATGTGTGCCAAGGCAATGAAAGGACAGATCAAAACTCCAAAAATAGAACTAAGCAATGAGGAGATAGCCAACCTTTCGGGTGCAGAGTTCAAAACACTGGTAATCAGGATGCTCACAGAAATGGTGGCATACGGACACAAAATAGAGGAAAAAGTGAAGGCTATGCAAAGTCAAATAAAGAAAAATATACAGGGAACCAAGAGTGAAAAGAAGGGAACTGGGATTCAGATCAATGGTATGGAACAGAAGGAAGAAATAAACATTCGACCAGAACAGAATGATGGAACAAGAATTCAAAAAAATGAGGAGAGACCTAGGAACCTCTGGGACAACTTTAAACATTCCAACATCTGACTCATACTAATGCCAGAAGGAGAAGAGGAAGAGCAAGAAATTGAAAACTTATTTGAAAAAATAATGAAGGGGGCCCTGGCTGACATGGCTTAGTGGATTGAGCACCGGCCCATGAACCAAAAGATTGCTGGTTGGATTCCCAGTCAGGGTACACGGCTGGGTTACAGGCTAGGTCCCCAGTAGGGGGCATATGAGAGGCAACCACACATTGATGTTTTTCTTCCTCTCTTTCTCCCTCCCTTTCCCTCTCTAAAAATAAATAAATAAATCTTTTAAAAAAATAATAATGCAGGGAAACTTCTCCAGTCTGGTGAAGGAACTAGACATGCAAGTCCAGGAAGCTCAGAGAGTCCCAAAGGAGTTGGATCGAAGGAGAATCACACCCAGACACATCATAATTAAATTACCGAAGATTAAAGATAAGGAGAGAATCTTAAAAGCACCAAGAGAAAAGGAGACAGTTACCTACAAAGGAGTTCCCATAAGACTGTCAGCTGATTTATCAAAATAAACCTTAAAGGCAAGAAGGGGCTGGCAAGAAGTATTCAAAGGCATGAAAGACAAGGACCTACATCCAAGATTACTCTATCCAGCAAAGCTCTCATTTAGAATGGAAGGGCAGATAAAGTGCTTCCCAACTGAGGTCTAGTTAAAGGAGTTCATCATCACCAAGCCCATGTTATATGAAATGTTAAAGGCACTTATCTAAGAAAAAGAAGATCAAGACTATGAACAATAAAATGACAACAAACTCACAACTATCAACAACTGAAATGAAAAACAAACTAAACAAACAAGTAGAACAGGAACAGAATCACAGAAATGGAGATTGCATGGAGGGTTGTCAGTAGGGAAGGGAGGAGGAGAGAATGGGTGAAAAAATACAGAGAATAAGAAGCATAAATGGTAGGCATAAAATAGACAGGGGAAGGTTAATAATAGTGTAAGAAATGGAGAAGCCAAAAAACTTATATGTATGAGTCCATGGACATGAACTCAGGGGTGGGGAATGCTGATGGGAGGCAGGCTGGAGGGGAAAAAAGAGGAGGAAAAAAAGGAACAACTGTAATAGCATAATCAGAAAGAAAGAAAGGAAAGGAAGAAAGGAAGGAAGGAAGAAAGGAAGGAAGGAAGGAAGAAAGAAAGAAAGAAAGAAAGAAAGAAAGAAAGAAAGAAAGAAAGAAAGAAAGAAAGAAAGAAAGAAAGAAAGAAAGAAAGAAAGAAAGAAAGAAAGAAAGAAAGAAAGAAAGAAAGAAAGAAGAAAGAAAGAAGAAAGAAAGAAAGAAAGAAAGAAAGAAAGAAGAAAGAAAGAAAGAAAGAAGAAAGAAAGAAGAAAGAAAGAAAGAAAGAAAGAAAGAAAGAGAAAGAAAAAAGGAAGGAAAGAAAGAAGAAAGGAAGGAAGGAAGAGAGAGAGAGAAAGAGAGAGAGAGAAAAAGAAAGAGAGAGAGACAGGAAGGAAGGAAGGAAGGAAGGAAGGAAGGAAGGAAGGAAGGAAGGAAGAGAAAGAAAGAAAGAAAGAAAGAAAGAAAGAAAGAAAGAAAGAAAGAAAGAAAGAAAGAAGAAAGGAAGGAAAGAAAGAAAGAAGAAAGGAAGGAAGGAAGAGAGAGAAAAAGAAAGAGAGAGAGAAAGAAAGGAAGGAAGGAAATGGAAGGGAAAGGAAGGAAGGGAAGGGAAGGGAAGGGAAGGGAAGGGAAGGGAAGGGAAGGGAAGGGAAGAAAAACTAGAAAGCAGACAGACCAGTTGCAATTAATTTAGCAGGCCTGAGAATGCTAATTGTAAGTTGGCAGTGGGAAAAGATGAGCTCCAATCTCATTTACTGCACTGAACTTGCAAAAGGCTAATAACTGCAATAAACCTGGTGCTTGCCCACGTCACAACTGTGTATGACTTAGAAAGAGCTCCCCCTTTCTCAAAACCCTCTGCCAGAAGTTTGTTGTAAATAATACACAATTCTATAAAGTCTACAGGTGAGAAAGATTCCCTCAGAATTGTGTGCTGCACAGCCTGTGCATTCATATATAACCATTCTGACCTGGAAGCAGCAGGCACCCCTGAAAGTGGAGGTGAATGAGGAAGCTGCTGTAAACCATGAAAGACTCGTTGAAACTACTTTAAGAACAGGCCATGTTTTAGCTTCTGTTTCTCATCTTGGCAGAAGACTGGAGGTTTATTCTCTGAAAAGGGAAAGACCAAAGATCTGTGGAAGGAAAATGGTAGGCAAGTTGGGGATAGATATACTGTACTAGACACTGTGGAATTAAATCAGAGTCTGCCCTCTGAATGCTAAGTCCCACTCGGCCTTTTTTTATTATTATTGTATTATTTTATTTTGTTTAAAGAGAGGAAAGGAGGAAGAAGGAGAGAGGGAAAAACAGATCAGTTGCCTCTCACACACCTCTAACCAGAGACCTAGCCTGCAACCCAAGCATGTGCCCTGACTGGGAATCAAACCAGCAACCTTTTGGTTTGCAGGCTGGCGCTCAATTCACAGAGCCACACAAGCCAGGTCCCATCCTGCTTTTTCTACTTGGCCCCAAGAACACTGGTATTCAGGCTTCACCCTCCATCAGGGAGGTGGGAGAAACTGCTTAGGGAAACATGACCAGCTGAAAAGGGAAGACCTAAATATTTTTACTTCAGGCATTCCCCAACTAAACATTCCAGTGGATCACCCAACAGTGAAGCTCATAGTTAGCAACTACTATGCACGTACTGTGACCTTCCAATAGTCTTTAAAATCCACACTCTTAAATTTAAGCGGACAAGCAAAATTCATTGGAGAAAAGACACAAACATGCAAGACAGAAACCAAAACCAGCAAACACACTTTAAAAGGAACTTGAAGAAAACTGAGACTATACAGCAAAAACACTTAAAAATACCATTAATATCATCAGAGAGTTAAAGGAATATATAAACATATATAAAGGAATATATAAATATATATAACACTGATAAAATAAGAACAAGATACTGTAAAAAAAAATTCACAGAATTTTTTAAAAGCTCCTGCAAATTAAAAACATGTTTTAAAAGTAAAAAAACTAAATAGAGGATGAAGGCCTCTTTCAGAAAGAAAAGCATGCAAAGGTGGGAGAAATGAGAGAGCAAAATAAGAAAATTAGAAAACCTGTCCAGGAAGATCCTATTATTGAAAGAGATTAAGAAAAAATGGTGTAATCACTTGGGAAAACAATTCAGCATTGGCTGGTAAAGATGAACATACATTTACTGTACAACTGAGCAAGAAAAAAACATGTCAAGTTCATTTATTTTTTAAACAAATATTTATTGAGCACCTAAGATGTCCTAGTCATTGTGCTATGTGCTGATGATACAAAAATAAACAAGATATACAAGGCCTCTGCCTTCTCCGAAGCCACCTAGATTCTGCATCTGTGGCAGCTGTGAAGCATGGCACCTCCTGGGCTCAATTTTGTCCATAAGGTTTGGGGTTCCATACAGGGAGCCCCTGGGCACATTTCCTTCGGGCAGAATATATATAAAATAAATTATAATTATACTGTGGTTCAAAAGAGGAGTAAAAATAATACCAAAGCTATATTGAGAAAGAACCAGTTTAATTTTAATAATCTTTAACAGAATTGTCCAAAGATATAATCAATTATTTGAAGAGACGGTAAGTCACCTGTCAATGGAAGGGTTGAATACTAAGGAAGATTCATTCACTGAACAATTGAGTGGTGACCATTTGCCAGGCACCACATTAGAGGATGTGTATTGCTGCATAACAGACTGCCCCCAAATGTAGTGATCTCTCATAATTTCTATGGGTCACTGGCTTGGCTATGTGGTTCTGGCTCTAGGACTGTCATGAGGTTGCAAACAGGATATTGACCAGGGAGACAGTCATCTGAAAGCTTGACCGAAGCTGGAGAACCTGTTTCCAAGATGGCTCAACACATGGCTGGCAAGTTGGTGCTGCCTGTGGAGGAGGGGCTGCAGTTTGTCCACGTGTGGACCCCTCCACAGAGCTGCTTGAGTGTCCTCACAGCACAGTGTTTGTCTTGTTGGAAGCATCAATTACCCAAGCATTGATGAAGCATCAATGCTCGTCTTTCCTCAGCATTACTGATCCAAGAAAAAGCAAAGCAAAAGTCACAATGCCCTTTATATGACCTGTTCTTGCAAGTCACACACCATGACTTCCACAATAGCCTATTGACCACATCGGCCAGCCTCTTCGATGTGAGGTAGACTACACAAGGGTGTGAGTACTCAAAGTGAGGATCTATCTTGGAGCCATCTTGGAGGTTGGTTACCGCACTCTGTAAATGCAATGATGAAAGGACAAATGGGGTGCCTGACCTCAAGAGGTTATTAGTGTAGAGTTATGATCATTTGTTAAAGATGATGGCAAGAGAATTGGACTGAGAAACAGTCCCAATGTCCTACAATTTTTGTGTTTCTATGCCCTGGCTCTTTAGTCACTGTATCACCAAGCTACCACCTCAGACCCAGCAGCTCCAATCCTCATTCCTCTGACATGGGCAATGCTGGGGTCTCTAATTGGGCTCCCCCATAATTAGCTGCTTGTCATCTCACAGCAAAATAACCATGGTCCCACTCTTCCTGCTCTCAGACACAGAAATACTTAGATAATCCCACCCTTGTTTTCTCTCCAGAACATTCTTCCGCCTGGGCTCCACCTCCTGGGAGCATAGGGAGTCCTCTGATAATACCCAGAGGACACAGTGTCCCAATGCAGGAGGTGATTTTGACCCGGCTGGGACCAGCCTTCAACAGCAGCAAGGCCCTGTGGGTACAACAGAAGGTCGGGCCCCAGACCCTTCTTTTTGCCCTGTTGTGCTCTTCCCTCTCCCTAATCAGGATCATTTCATACACCACAGATATCAGAGGTAAAGACCCCACTCATTCTCAGAAGACTCTAACCTTGAGGCTTGAGGACTGGTGCAGGGGTGTGGTTAGCATTCAGGTCTGGCCCACACCCGTGCTGGTTGAGAGTCTCTTTGGGGCACTAACCCATGCCCACAAGAAGTTCGATATCTCTCGGTCACCTGAAAAGCCAAAGGTAACCCAAGAAGCTTCAGGACTGAAACTGTGCTGAGCTCTGGGGAAACCGTTGGGAGATATTGATGTGGGCTGCCCCGGAGTCCAGAAGAACGCCCTTCCCTCACACTTGTTGAGGATTCTAAGTGTGTGCTTCTCCTGTGTGCAAGTGCTTCAGTCTTGCCAGAGGGTAGTGACTAGATCTTGGAGAAACTCTGGTGAATATTTACTTACTTGTTCATTCATTTCTAGTTTTTAAAGTAATGCTGATAGAATGGCTAGTATTAAAAAAACAAAACAAAACAGGAAATACCAAGTGTTGAAGTGGATGGGGAGAAATGAATCCTTGTGCACTGTTGGTGGGAATTGTAAAATGGTGCAGCTGCTATAAAAAATAATATGGTGATTTTTCAAAAAATTAAACATAAAATGACCATCCAATCCAGCAATCCTGCTCCTGAATATCTACACAGAAGAATGGAAAGCAGGGGCCTGAGGAGATATCTCTACACCAATATGCATAGCACCAGTATTCACAACAGCCCAAAGGTGTAAGCAACCCAAGTGCCTGTGGACAGATGAATGAAAAAACAGAATGTGGTATACACACACAATGGAATATTATTCAGCCTTTAACAGGGGTGTCCAACCTGCGGCCTGTGGGCCACATGCGGCCCAGGATGGCTATGAATTCAGCCCAATACAAAATTGTAAATTTTAAAACGTTATGTTTTTTGTGATTACATGTCACAGTGAATTTAATGTGTGGCTCAAGATAACTCTTCTTCCAGTGTGGCTCAGAGATGCCCAAATGTTGGGCACACCTGCTAAAAGGAAGGAAATTCTGAAACATCATGAAACATGGATAAAACTTAATAACATGCTAACTGAAAGAAGCCAGACACAAAAAACAAAACAAAACAAACAACTCTTACCTGAACTGTGTAGAAGTGGCAAACTCATGGAGACAGAAAGTAGATTAGAGATTAAAAGAGGTTGGAGTCGAGCAGTGATAATGGGGAATCACTTAATGGATACACAGTTTCTATTTGGCACCATGAAGAAATTTAGGAAATAGTAATAATGGTCATACAACATTGTGAATGTAATTAATTGTCACCATATTGTACACTTAAACATTCTTAAAATGGCAAATTTTATATTACATATGTTTTCCCATGGTAAAAAGTAGTATTAAATATTATCTTAAAGTCTCTATCCATGTAAACAAGATACTGGGATACAAATGTGTTTGGGCAGAACCCACCTGACCTTCTGTGGTGGGCATTCCTCCTTCTCTTAGGGGGTCTTTTCAGGGCTCACACTTCTCATTAAGCTGGGCTCACCCTAGAGGCACCACAGCCTGGTAGCTGAAGTTCTACCAGGCTGGATGGCCCAGGTTCCAACCTTAATTCCGCTACTTGTTAGATAATGTACCTCACCAAGGGGAACTGCCTTCCTCTCACTCACTGCATCTTTGATGTCACAGTGTGTTGTGAGGATTACATGAGAAGATATGGTACATATACCATAGTTTTTTAAAAAGCACTTATCATAAAGTGTCAGCTTTATTGCCTGTCCTACATTTGAAAGTTCTACAACATTCTGCCCTGGCTGGCATGACTCAGCTGACTGAGTGCCAGCCTGCAAAACAAAAGGTTGCCAGTTCAATTCCCTGTTAGGGCACATGCCCGGGTTGCATGCTGAGTCCCCAGTGGTGGGTGCGCGAGAGGTAACCGCACATTGATGTTTCCCTCCCTCTCTTTCTCCTTCCCTTCCTCTCTCTAAAAATAAATTTTTTTAAAAAATCTTTTTTAAAAAAAGCTCTACAAACTTCTGCCACTAGACGGTTTTTGTTGGCCATCATTTGGTGGTGGGTGGGGGGCAATACTTAAGCCTGCTCTCTTATTTCCTGTTTTCCCTTCTGTGACCTCCCCTCACTCCCCACTATGTGTTACCACTCAGGGGAAGCACAGAGCAGTGGCAACCATCTCTGTTTCACAGACTCCTTCCAGCCAGTCCCTCAGGGTCTCCACTTCAGCAGCTAGCATGGACTGCCAGCACAGTTCTGTCTCCAGGTGGAACTCTAGGTCTGCTGACTTTTCACCTCCTAAACATTCTCATACAAATAAGCAGGTGTGTTTCTTAATGGGGTTGTATAATGCATAGTATTCAGGACCTTGCTTTTCTTCATCGTTTAAGATATGTTGGACATCTCATAAATAGGTTCTCCAATTTTTTTAAATATTTTTTTATTAATTTAGAAAGAAAGAAGACGGGAGAGAGAGAGAGAGAGATAAAAACACCGATTTGTTGTTCCACTCATTCACGCACTCATTAGTTGATTCTAGTATGTGCCCTAACTGGTGATTGAAACCCCGACCTCGGTGCATCAGGACAATGATCTAACGACCTGAGCTCCCAGGCCAGGGCCTAGAGCATTTTTCTTGAACTCAGGTCCTTAGGGGAGACCTCAGCGCAGTTGCCAGAGCACCTCTAGGAAGGGTGAACAGATCTGGCTGACCAAGCTGAGCACAACACAGTCATTTCCACATCTCAGCTGTCCACTTTTGTTAGGTGCTAGAGACGTCCCCTGTGTCAACTGACACACAGGAGACACAGCCCAAAGAATAGCTTAGGAAAAAAGAGAAGACTGACTTCCCTGAAGGATGGAACCAGCCCTAATGAAGACTAATAAGTATAACTCAGACCAATCAACAGGACTGACTGGAACAGGTAAGGGATGGGGTGCAACTTCCAAAGGCCACAGCAGGAGAGCCCACCGCAAGAGAGAAGGGGCACGTCAAGGCTCTGAACTTCTAGCCACAGAAGCCTATTCTGGAAGGTACAAGCAAAAAACAAAAAAAAACAACAAAAAAAACCAGTTTATTCAAGTATTTCTGGAAATTTTGAGAAAAGTTGGAGTACTTGGTTTAAAAAATAGACAAGAATAAGGGAAGCTAAAGGAGAAACATGGCCATGTTCACTCTATAAAACTAGACCTGTGGGGACCACACTGCTGCCACCAGTGAGTCAGGAGAGCCCTGGACTGAGCCTCTGGCCCGCTGCAAACTGGCTGCTGTTGTGCCGCTGTCCTGCCCGACCCAGGAAGAACTCTGCATGCTCTGTTTCTGTGCACCATCTCCTCATTCATGGTCTGGGGCATTCTGTCCGGTCTGCTGAGCCAAGGCCTGAGGCCACATCTAGAGGAAGGGAGGCTAGGAAGCAAGAGGCTGGCACTTTTGTGTTTCTCATGGGTGGCAGACTTTGACACCCATCAAGAATCCTAAGTAGGAAGTTCCACAAATAAACCAAGGGAGGTTCAGAGGCTGGACAGCCAGAAGTGATACAAGTGCCTGCGGACTCCTGCCAGCTCAGAGCCCAGGACACTGGAGACCAGGGAGGAAATCTTGGTGTAGGGAAGAGAAGGCAGTCTTCATCCAGTGGGACAAGGGTCATGGTAGGATCCTCGCAAGACCGCAAGAGGGCTCTTATGGGGGAAACTATCAAAGACTCATACTCTGGACCAGGCTCTGGGAGACACTGAGGCACCAGAGATCCTGGAAGTAGGGCTCAACCTGATGTTCCTCAGGTGAGGTCTGAGAACATCTCTGAAGCTTCCAGGCCCACTCAGAAACCTGCTTACCCTCTGTCCCACTTCCTTTTAGTGCCTTATTCTGTTTGGTCTTTTCCTAAAGCCAGCCAGTAGACCTCCAGTTGCCTAGTGGTTTGTCAAGGTGTTTTCACAGGTAGGTTCCTGCCGTCCTAGTGGGTCTAGTGGGCAGGTGGCAGCAGCAGCCTTACTGACCCAAAGTGTGGGAGTGACAGCAGCCAGAGCTAGGAAGGCCCAGGGGTCTGCCCTTGGCCAGCTCTAGTGACCTTATGTGACCTGGCGCCAGTGGGGCATAAGGAATATGTAAATAAAATCACACTTATTGGGCATCTATCTGCTATAGCAGTGGCAGCATCAACATGGAAACCGTTAATGCATGCTTACTCTGCCCGATATTGTGCTAAGCTCTTCACATGCACCATCCCAACAAACCCTCACAGCAATTCTGTGAGCTGAGCATTACCAGTCCTATCTTCCAAAAGAGGCCAGGTATTCTGCCTCAAATCACCCTGCAGTCAGCGGAAAAGCCAGGATTCAAAATCAGGTTTGCCTGACTCTCAAGTGGAATGCCTCCCAATAAGCAGATGCTCAGGCTGGCAGCAGGGCCAGAGCAGGATAGGTGTGGGCCAGACCCTGCTTGTGGGGCCACTGGCCTGAGAGCACCTTGAGGGGAGGGCTGGAGAGAGGTGACCCCAGAAAACTCTCCCAGGACCCTGCCCGCAGGGTGTGTTCTGTGTGTCTTTGTGAACAGCCCTGAAAGGCCTGTACTCCACTCTGGGGAGGAAACGGGTGTCGCGCTGGACTTGCAGACCTGGGGTCAGAGGTAACAGCCAGGCTGTAAGTCATCTGGGACAAAGGCATGGATGGTTCTTCTCTGAGGCTCCAAGGGAAAGCCCACTCCAGAGGCTGCACCTGCCCACAAATGGCTGTGCTGACGAGACTGCCTGAGGCCCAACTCAGTTCCCCTGACCTCCACCCCACGGCTGGCACACCCTGCCCCTGAGGCAGGCCCCTGTGCAGGAGGCACCGGGGCCAAGCACAGGAGGACCACAGGCCCCAGGCACCTGCTCCACCCCACCCCCAAGGATTCATCCATATCTCTAGGCCTCATTCCTCAACCCTGGAGACCATGGGTTAATCAGTCAAGAAATTTCTGAAGTAAGCACGAATTGATTTTATAACGGGAGCACGTAAGTTAAAGGCATAGAAGAACTAATGCAAGGACGGGCAGTCTCCCCCAGTGTGTCGTGAGCGCTCCAAAGTCAGGGACCATGTCCTGCTTACGTCGGTGGACCCCTTAGAGTGAGGCACGGTGTCAGACTCACACTCCACAAAGCTGTTTTTCTCATTGTCAGAGACCTAAAACACTGACTGGCACATCGCAGGCACTAAATACGTATTTGTTGGCTAAGGGACTAGAAGTGGATTGCCTATTTCATCTTTAGGTAATGCGAGACATCTTTTTCCACTTTTCCCTTAGTGCACTCTCCACATCCTGCCCTCTCGCCTTCCACAGTCTCCTCTCCCCAGCCCTGGTATCCCCCAAAGTATCCCCAGCCGCACCTGCTAAGCTTTGGCGAGCAGTGGTCTCGTCCCCACCTCAGGCCCAGCAACACCAAGAAATCACACTGCGACCACACTGGGTTAGTTTTTTAGCACTTTTATTGAGTAACGAGAGAGAGTGTCACTTTCCACAGGACATGTGTCCTCAAGCTCGTAGAAGAATTGCTTTGGGACAGACAGACAGACAGGTGGCAGGGCAGGGCAGGTGGCAGTGGTGGGGTGTGAGCACCAGGGGCAGCTCAGCTCTCCAGAGGGGCCACTGTCGGCTCCCGCTCCGGGAGGGCCAGGGGCTTGTCCTGGCTCTCTTCCTCCTTGAGGGTGCTGAAGAAGGAGTTGACCTTGTCCCTCAGATCCTTCTCCAGAAAGCTCAAGTGGTCTTCCACGTCCCCCGCTTGGGGGCCCAGCTTCTGCTTGAGCTCCTGCACCTGCTGCACCAAGGCTTTGTTGAAGTTCTCACCATAGGACCCCACGGCGCGGCGGAACTCCTCCACCTGCCGATCCAAGTGGCCGCTCAGCTGGGCCAGCGACTTCTGCACCCCCTCGGTGTTGCCGCTCAGCTTACCACGCAGGTCCTCGGCCACCGGCGCCAGCCTCCGCCGCAGCTCCTCGACGTCGGCCGACATCTTGGCCTTCAGCCCCTCTGCGTTCTTCTTCATCTGAAAGGCCAGGCCCTCCAGCTGGTGGTTGAGGTTGTCCTGGACGTCCTGTGCATAGGGTGCCAGGCTGCGGCGGAGCTCCTCCATGTTCTGGTCGATCTTGACCTTGAGTTCGTCAGCGTAGGGTGTGAGGTGCCCCTTGAGCTCCTCCATGTTCTGGTCAATCTTGACCTTGAACTCATCAACAAAGGGCGTCAGCGAGGCTGGCAGGTCGCCTACGTTCTCACGTAGCACCCTCTCCATGCGCTGCGCGTAGGGAGTCAGCTGGCTCCGCAGGTGCTCGGCCTGCGTGTTGACCTTGGCGCGCAGCTCATCCCCGTAGGGCCCCAGACGCTGCTGCAGCTCGCGGACGTTGTCCCCGATCTTCTGGCTCACCTCGTTGGCGTGGGGCAGCAGCCGGGCCCGCAGCTCCTCCAGCTCCTTCCGAATCTCCTCCTTCAGCTTCTCAGAATCCTTGGCCAGGCGTTCGTGCAGCTCCGTGGCAAAGGGCACCAGCTTCTTCTGCAGGTCAGCGGCATAGTCATTCACTTCCCCAACTTTGTCCTGGAAGAGGGAGCTGCCGGGGTAGATTGCAAGGGGGCTACGGTTACATTTGGCATTACACCCTAGGACCTTGTTTCCTGATACAGCACTCACCTTATACACACCTGCCTAGGACAGGCGAGTGTTCAGGGCTACCGGGTTCACCCATCTTTTCCCTGTGGTTTTTCCTATGGTGGTGGGTCATGATTTGAGAGAAGGGATGTAGAAGACCAAGTTACTACATTGAATCTGTGCCTCTGAATCTCCCCTGAGTCTGTCATAGAATCACGTGACCTTGAGCAGCTTGCTTTCCTTTCCTTGTCTGTAAAGTGTGGACTTTGAGGTCCTTCCCCACTGAGGTGTTCTCTGACATAGATTGCATTCTCTAATAGAATGTTATGTTCTGGACTTCTTCCAGTGTCTTTCAGTGACATAAGGTGCTGGTTTCCTTGCATCTGCCCACCCTCAGAGCTTCCCAAATATCCTGACCTCCCTTCCTATGACTTCCCAGGAACCTTCCCAGGAAGCTGTCTAGTGCATTAGAACCCAGCTCACATGACATTTCCCCCCTTCCCTTTCTTCCATGAGCCTTGGTGTTAAGAGGTGGCCATTTGTCACATTCTGAAAGTTCAATCAGGAAGACACCTTAGGGATTATTCAGTTCAACCTTCCTGTTTCTATATGTGGATACCAGCTCCAGAGACCTCAGGGTCACCCAATGAGTTATGGCCTACGTTCTCACGCAGCACCCTCTCCATACGCTGCGCGTAGGGAGTCAGCTGGTCCACCTGACCACCTCAGGGTCACCCAATGAGTTATGGCAGAGCAGCTCAGCCCTTACCAACACATTGCATGGTCTTTAGGCAGCCCTGCCCTGCAAGCTGTGCCCCTCTTACTTGAGCTGCTGGGTGAGCTCAGACTTCTGGAGATGTTCCACAGCCTCCTTGGCATTGTTGCCCAACTGGCTGAAATAGTTCCACACCACAGTGGCCACCTGGTCGGGATTGACCTCAGCCTGAGTACCTGGGCAAGAAACAGAGAACAAGTCATAAGAATCAGTCTCTTTCTTTGTCCTTCCACACTAGCCCTGTGCTGCAGACTGGATGATAGTGGGGGAGCCAAGTTCCCTCTCCGCTTGGCTGGAGACCACAGGGGCATGTGGAATTGGTGTAGCACCAATGCCAGTGGGCCTACAGCTGCAAATGGGCCAGCTCTCCTGTGAGCCAGGTGGCAACTGGGCAGCCCTCACATCTAGCTGGGGGCCGACAGGCACTTGGAACTGTCCTCTTGCCTGGGCCTCAGACTTTTCCCCCTGCCCCACTTGATGCAGCATCCGAAGGCAGCTCCTACTCACCAGTGATGGCCACCAGGGCCAGGGTCAGGACCACAGCCCTCAGGGACATCCTGGGCTCCCTGCTGGGCTGGAGGAGTCTCGCACCACACAGGACCCTTCCCGGAATCAGGGAGCCAGAAGAGAGGTTCTCAGGTGGCTCACCTGTGCTGGTGTTCGAACTGACTGAAGCTTGGAGCCAGCCAGACATTTAAACCCCTACCAGGCTACCCTCCCCATGTCCCCTCCCAGTGTGACTCCACGCTGGAAGCTGACACATTCCCAGGAGGCCTCTTGGACTTTTGTGACCCTATGACGATGTGGAAGCTGACAGCAGACTGGGACTTGTGCCCCTCCCAGTATGGAAGGGAAGGCGAGTGAACTTTGAGCTGCAGAAGAAATGAAGCCCAGGTAATGCCTGAGCCCAAAACTGATGCCCCAGAGGCCCTGCTGGCAGCTCTGGGTCTGTGCCAGGTTTGGGACAAAGTTCACACTCCTCTGTCTACCTCTACCCCAGGGGAGAGAGCACCCCATTTCCAAACCCCTCATTTCTGACTCCATCTCAGAGCACTAGGCACTGGACCAGGACACCCAGGGACACAGACCAGGGCAGCGAGCTGAGATCCAGGGCTCTGGGCAAGGTAAACTGATGGGGATGGGCCCTTGAGAGGCTTTGGGCAGGACCCTGTATTGAAGGGATTAAGTGTAAATTTGTTTCCTGTCCCACTGCTGCCAGTATGTGTCACCTTGGTCCAGTGATTCAACTTGGCCTGGCTCTGAGCCTGTTTCTCCTTTGAAAAATGGGGTTGTTGGGTATATTAAATGAGCTGTTTCTTGTGAAGTGAATAGTACAGTGCCTGGCACAGAGTAAGCACTAAAAAATTGTTGTTGTTGTTGTTAAAAATATTGTTTTCCTGACTTGGACCAAAAAAGGGAGTACGGTAAAATGCTCCCCCATCCAGTGAGTGTGGCAGAGTCAGGCTCGGCCCTCTGCTGGTTGCCAGGGTGGTTACAATGCAAGGTGATGGGGGAGCGGCTCCAAGGCCTGATTCCTGTCCACCTGCCCCTGCTACACTCCTTGGACGGGAGTGGTCAGCTTAGGGTGAATCTCAGACCTGGGGTTCTCGGGGGTTTCTCACCAGGAGGTGGCAGGATGGTGCGGATGCCCAAGAGGTCTTCTACTTGGACTTCTAACATTCTCTCCCAATGAGGTCACATGCACAAACACAAAAAGGTGGACCATGCCACCTTGAGTGCCTAGGAGACAGAATCCATTGTACTGCATTGTTGGCTTCCCTCCATGAGCACAGTGCCCGGCATGTAGGTGGCTCCCGGTTACCTGCCATTAGAATAAACGGATCCTGATTTACCATGTCTCCATTTTTCATATTCCAGAAGTGGCTTATGTCCCATGAGATGAAGGCAGCTAAAAGGCCTTTTGTTGCTCATACCCCTTCTGCAGGGTGCCCACATGGTCACCTCCAATGTCAGGAAGTTTCTCCTCCTTGAAGCAGCCCATGCACTGTTATACTAGTTGTTAAGGGTTCAGATTCTGGAATCAGACTCCCTGGTTATATAGCTGGGCTCCCCACTTACTGTGTGTGTGACCTCGGGCAAGTCTTTTAACCTCTCTGAGCCTCAGCTGCCTCCTGGGCTGTGAGGATTCCATGAGGTAGTCTGTGTGATACTGGGAACAGTGCCTGGTATGTAGTCAGTGCCCATCAGGCATTAGCCACACGTTACCCCTGAAAGGCTGATTTCCTGCAACACTGACCCTTCGGCCCTGGTCCTGCTCCTGGGTCAGTGCTGAGTACCCCTATCCTATTCCCCCACCCCTCCCCAGGCCAGAGATTAGGAGGGCAGTGAGTCATGAAGGACACCTCAGCTGCAGTTTGACCTCCTGGATTTACAGTCCAAGCAGCAGGTGCCCTCAGCCTGTAACAGGTTCAAAGTTTGTCCATCCCCTTCACCCGGGCAGACACACACTGGGAGCATCTGTGCCTGTTTGAACATGTCTGAGCATGTCTGCCAGGATGTATACGGATTCACATAAGTGTGCAGACATATTAGCCATCTATGGAACAAAGCTAAGGCCTGGAGCATAGGGACTGGCACAGACTGCCACGTGCACCCGCAGTCATGGAAGGCTGTGCTGCCTCCTGACCTGTGAAGTGTTCCCGGGACGCCGTTCATGTGCATGTGTCTCCCGCAGTTGTGGGCATGTCGTAGCCGTGTGTGAGTGGAGTGGTGCTGGGGCGGGGGGGGAGGGGGCAGGATGAGAGCTCCATGCCCAGTTTTAGAGGGTGCAAGTGCTGCTGGACTGGGAAGAGTCTGCCTCTGCTGGGCCTCTGTTTCTCTTTGGATCTGGCCTTATGAATCAGGGGGTGGCCACCCTGGTGGGCGCAAAGGGGCCTGTGTAATGTCAGGAAAATCTCATTCTCCTCTGAGCTTCAATCTTCCTTGTCTGTACAATAGACAGACAAGTTTGGTGAGGTGATCAGGCTGATAGTCTAGCATTACCTATACCTACCCCCAGTCTACCCACTGGAGTCAAACCAGGAGTCAGCTCAGACACAGGAGTCAGTAGGGGATGTCTCAGGCCCAGTCAGACACAGGCTTCAGCCAGGGACAGGCCGAGCCAGCAACAGGCAAAGTCACATGGACATGTGTGCCCACATATGCTCCTCATTGGCCCTTGTCTCAGGGCAGAACTGAGACAAGACAGATAGATTCTGTTGTAATAGGAAGGACCTGGGTGAGATACTAAGAGGAACTTCCAGCGTGGAGAGGCATGGTGAACCAGGGCCTCTGGCTGGCAGGCTGAATCAAGGCTGCCCAGTCCAGCCTAGTGGCAGGGGCAAGGATCACAGAGGCTCATGTATGAAGCCTCAGTTGGACACAAGTGGAAGCAGAGAGAGCCCTACACCAGAGGACCATTAATGGTCCCAAATGGTCAAGCCTACTTCCTGAACCGCGCCCCACCCCCGCCTCCACACACACATGGGTTACTCCCCAGAGCTGGTCTGTGGGCCAAGCCCAAATTAGTCTCTTGTTCTGGGGGAACCAGGTGTGAGAGAGAGGGACCCAAAGGGAGAGAGAGGCAGCTTAGGCTGGCTGCTGAGAGGGCCCCGGCCGAGATAGCCCCTGTGCCTACAGAGGTCCCAGCTAGGGCTGCTTAAAGCATGCAGACACTCACAGACACCAAGCCCTTTAAAAAGATAGGCCCCAGGTTTCGGGGCAGGCCGTGACAAGCTGCATGGGCCCATACACCTGGCTTGTCTGCCCAGCTCAGCACTACCCTGCTGGGTCTCTCTGCCTGCACCTTCCCATCTGCCTAGGCTCAGTGGGCCCACTGATATGCAGGAGAGGGAATAGCCGCCTCCAGACCTCCAGACATGTGGGAAGGGAGTGAGAGGACCCGGGGCTAAGGGATCCAGCCATCCCATTCTAGCTTACCCAGGGGTGAGGATGTTGTACCCCAGCCCAGCCTGGACTCCGGATTTCAACTGTGGCTCTCACCTTCTGGGACGAGAAACAGGCCAGGACAGAAAGGGGAAGTGGGCAAAGTTGCCCTCCACCTTCCCCGATGCCCAAATCCTTCAGTGACCTTCTAATCATCTTTCTTCCCTCCCTACTCCGTCACCAAAATCTGTGCTCAGAAAGAGATCTAAAATGGATTTACTCTGAGGTATGAGTGATTGGTAAACCTCAAGGGCCTCATCTCTCCAAGCTGTTTGGTGCCAGTGTGGATGTTCGAAGCGCAGGATTCTGCTTCCCAGCTCTACCACTGATAGGCCCCATGCACTTCAGTACATCTCTAACCATTTGAGCCTTAGGTTTCTTACTATAAAATGGGATTAATAATGTCTACTTCATGGGAATCTGAATAATTGCATTTTAACAGAAAACGAGGTGTAAGCCAAAGGAGTGAGTCTCTAACAGAGGAATTTCAAGCCTCAGCCATGCATAAAGAATTCTGATGGTAGGGCCAGGCCATTTCTCAGGCTTCTGATTTCACACCGTGGGGTAGTTACTTCTTCCTAAGAGGATGGCTGCCTGCCAAAAGCCCAGTTTCTACATTGGAAGCACTCCCGCTTCTAGACTCTTCTGTCAGGGGAAGGGCAAAGTGTTTGGAGGAAGGGAGAGAGACTTACTGAGTCCGTTCATGGATCAGCTGCTTTGTATACATCTCCCGTACTTTTCACTATAGCTCAGGCATATCAGTGTTCTATCCCCATTTTACAGAGGAGAAATTTGAGTCTCTGAGACGTTAGATCTCTGACCCTGGGTCATATGCGTAAATGCCAAAGGCATCATTTAAACCTAGGATTCCTTAGTTCCAAAGTCTTAGCATACAGAACTCAAAAACCTCCCAATTTTGCCATCCATGCCACGGTTCCCACACATGGGCCCAGGGGACACTCCCCTGACAAGGGCCTGAGGTCTCTCCCTAGACAGCCAACTGCGCCTACAGAGCTTCCCTATGCCTTCTCCCCACCAGAATGGCCACTCCACAGCCTTGGCTTCTTTCAGTTGCCCACCCAGCCAGCACTGCTATTTCCAAGCTGAGGAATCTGCGGTAAGAGGTACTCCGAGCTCTGAATTGAACCCAGCCACCACAGTTTGGGCAGGGCCCAGCTCTTGCCCCAAGGAATGTTATCAGTGGGTCTAGAGGGCAAGGTGAGGAGAGAGGAGGAGGGGCAGGGCAAAGGCCTTGGGCTCCGAGTGGCCTTGGCCCTTCTCCCACCAGCCCCTGCCCTAGGCGAGCTCAGAGAAGCTTCTGGGTAAGCAGCGCTGGGACTGAAGCCAAAGATGGAGATGCTGGCGAGAGAGGCTTGGTGAGCTCAACTCCCACCCTCTCCACACAAGCCTCTGCCCATAGGTCTTCAGTAACTTCCTCCAGGCACACCCATCCCAATGCCCTGAGTTATTTCCAAGTATGAAACTTCTTCAGAAGCCCATAATCCTCTCACGCCCTCCCTACACCCCAGCCAGGCTATTTTCAGGGCTGAGGGGTCGGGGAGGGGGGACCAAGTGTGAAAGGCTAAGGTGGGCTCAGAGGCCCCTGGCTTATCCCCCAAGACTTTCTCCCGTCTCACCAGCCTCCCCCTGGGGAGCCAGGCGGCTAGGAAGGAATGGGGTCTTTCCAGGCTCCGTTCAGCCCTAGTTCCTGAATCCACCTGGGTAACAGGAGAGTGGTATGGCACCCACAGTCTTCTAGAGATTTCCCAAGTCTCCCGGCAGGCCGGGCTGCATCTGGCCATCCTGCCTTAGGCCCTGGTCTAGACTGGTCAGCAGGTGACCTTTGTCCAGCTCACCAGATCCTCAGTTCCCACTGCCCTAGGGACAATATAAAACAGGTCAGAACCCTCTTGTCTGCCTGCTCAATTCCTCCCAAGAAGCTGCTGCTCCACGTACTGCCCCTGGGGAGGAGGGTGTGGACAGGAGAGCAGGGTGAAGAGGGGCAGAGGACGGTCCCTGCCAGCCCAGCCAGCAAAGCCTGGAGAGGAGCTTGCTAGAGCCAAGGAAGACACAGGGCTCGATGAGTGGTCCCCCCTCCAATTGCACACTGGGGGAAACTGAGGCCCATGGAAAGGAGGTCACTTACCCAAAACTACAAAGAGTGTAGTGACAGAGCTGGGACTGGCAGTAGCTCCTGATCTGCTCACTTTCCCCTCATCCTGCACGTGTAGGACCAGGAGAAGCCTAAGACACTCCAGTCGTATCGCAGACAGAAAAACTGAGGCCTGGAGAGGGGCCGAAACCCATCTTGCGTCGCACAGTTTTCCAGAGGCAGGAGTCAGGCCAGGGCCCAGGGGTCCTGCTCCCTACCTAGTCTGGCAGGTTTTCTGCTGCAGCCTGCACCTCCCTCGCTCTGGGCTGTGGCGCCCTGAGTGTCCTATCCGAAAACCCTCCATCTCCCCATGTCAGCTGGTAGCATGGGAGCAGGCTCTCTCTCCGCCTGGCTGCACCCAGCTCCGGCGTCACCGCAGGGGCCACGCCACTTCCCCAGGGACCTGGAGGACACTTCCTAAGACACGACCCTGTAGGAACAAAGGTGCCAGGCAGCCCCAGATCCTCCTCGTGGCTGCCCTCCTGGCGCTTCTGGCCTCTGCCCTTAAGCAGTTTGTGGAGACTGGGCGAGGGACAGGTAGGGGTAGGTTTCTGCCTGGGGGACCCTTGGGAGGTGGCTTGGTGATCCCAGGTCATGATGAGTGGCTGGCCAGGAGCCAAGGGCGCCCCCCAGAGGCTGATCCACCCTCCTCAGCCCTGCTTTCTTTGCAGGAGCTGTGGAGGCGGAGGATGCCTCCCTTCTGGGCTTCATGTGTGACTATGTGCAGCAAGCTAGCGAGAGAGGCCAGGACGCGCTGACCAGTGTACAGGAGTCCCAGGCGACCCAGCAGGCCAGGTACACCCTCACTTCCTGTCCTGGGCGCCAGCTCCCTCGGCTCCTACCTGCCCCTGACTTGGTGACAGCCCTGGTAGTGCGGCTGTGGCTCTCCCGCGCCCGGCCAGGGCCTGCACCTCTGAGCCTCCGTGCCGTGGTCTACCAAACAGGGTCCCTCACAGGGCTGTTTCAGGTTGCTGGGGAGAGACAATGGACGCCTCTGTCCCTTCCTGGCCTCTTCTCCCTTTGCTGTCTCCCCTTTCTCCCTCAGGTGCCCTACATGGCTCCAAGGAAGGTCATTTGAGCCCTCACATCCATTTTCCTTTTCTGACAGCCTGGCCAGCCATTTGACTGGGACACTCCCCCAACCTCATTTCGGGGGTGTGTGTGTGTGTGTGTGTGTGTGTGTGTGTGTGTGTGTTTCTATCTAGCTCCAAGCGCTGGGCCAGTCCTTCCTCTACCACCTTGCCCTGCCCTCCAGTCCCCTCCTCGCACCTCCATGCCACCGGCGTTGGCTGGCATTTAGGTAGCAGAGGTATGTTCACAAACATTCTCTGTCCTCAGAGCCAGCTGTGGAGTAGGTATTGTTTTCTCCATTGTGAAGATGAGAAAATCGAGGCTCAGAGAGGTTAAGTGACCCTCCCCAGATCACATTGCTAATAAATCCTGTGATGACTTTGCAAATGAGACACTGTTTCCCCTCTGCCGCATCCTACTCAGAGCTACTGGGCTGTATAATGCTAGGGGGCAACATTTGCCTAGAACAGAATGGCAGACCTGACCTTACACAGCTTCCCGCCCAGTCGCTCCTCTCCAGCTTACCTCAGGACAATGGGGGCACAAGCATCTGTCCCAACTCGGAGAGCAAGCCTGGGGAGAGCTGTAGGGGATGCTGCCTGAGGTCTTAGGCGTGTTGCTGGGTGAGATTGAGAGGTTTGGGGAAGAGGTGGGGGGATCTATGGAGGCCCGCTTTCATCCTCACCTCTATTACTTCCCCTTAATGAGTTACCTGCCAGGGGCTGGATGACAGACAGCTTCAGCTCCTGAAAAGACTGACTAATGGAGCACACCTAGGGGTGAGTTCTCCAGCTTCTGGGATTCAACTCCTGCCACCACACCAACTCCAGCCCCTTAGGCCACTTGAGACCTCAGCACCCCAAGTCTGCGTGCCCACCCATGCTCCCGGCTCCTTGGGTCCTGCAGCCTCCAGGGCTGCCCCTGAAGTTCGCCTGAAAAGGACAGCATTCTCAGTGTCCTCCCATCCTGTCCCCCAGACCTGGCCCACCCCCAGGCATGCTGTCTTCCCAATAAAGCCAGACAAAAAGCCGCATGTGCCACGTATGTTTGGCTTGGGCACGGGCGGGCTGTTCTGTAGGTGGGCGCTGGGCTGAGCAGGCCTAGGGCTGGTATGCTTCTCACCTCGTAGCATCTGGGCCTGAGTTTCTTCATCTGTAAGGTAGGATTAACGCTACTTACACTGCCTGCCTTGATAGGTTTGTGTGGAGGAGCAAACAAGATAATAGGTTTGACGACACTTTGATAAACTAACTGTCAAATGCTGTGCAATGTGACTTGAATGTGTGCTCTATATCAAGTACTGTGCCTGGCATTTTTATGTCATCATCAGAGTTGAGACTGTGTATTCATCAAAATTAAGGAACTGACTTATGCTGTCTGGGCCACCTGGCCTCTAAACCACACTTCAGGGAAAGAGGCCACTGGGGCAGTAGTTGGAATAAGGTACAATTTGACTCTAATCTTGGCTCTGTCAAGCTATATCAGCCTCAGTTTCTTATCTGTAAAGTGGGCACAATAATACCGCTTCCACTGTAGGTTTTTTGAATGAATGAATGAAATGAGACAGTGCATGGCACCTGGCACATCAACAGTACCTGGTAAATGGTTGTTATTGTTGCTATAGGCAGAGCTGATTGTCCCCTTGGGACCACCCAAGGGGACAGCTTTTTGGAGTGGGAGGGCCAGGGTCCTAGGAACTAAGAAGTAATCCAAAGTCACCCACAGAGGGTGCTTTGTTTGTGTCCTCATCACCCAACAGATACTCTCATCAGAGAGTTCAAGAACCACATTCTACTTGAGCAGTGCTCCCCTCTCTTCCAGTGAAAAAATTGAGGCTGAGTAAATGTTGCAGAGCCAGCACGTGGTAGAGCCGGACCTCAAGCCCAGGTCAACTGTCCATATTCAGCTCAGCTGACACAGGAAGAAAAGCTTAGTTAGTCCCACGCCAGGTGTCGGAGGGCTTCCTGACAAATTTTTGTGGTGTCTGTACATCCAGCCCCACTTGGAGATAATCGGCTGTCTCTTTGAAAATCTACCTGGGCTTCTTTCCCAGCCCAACTGGGCCAGGCATCCTAGCACCCACACCTGAGAAATGTTCTCACCCAAATCTGGGTTTGATACCTATTGTTGTAGGTGGTTAGGAACTACAAAGCCTGCTGCTTTATCCAAGAGACAGAGGAGGGGCAATTATCCAGTGGCCTGTGCTAGGGGGGCAAAAAGGCCCTGAGGGGAGAAAGTAGGAAAGGCTCCATGAAGGCACTGCCCAGATCCTGGAAGGTCTATGAATCCTTGTGCGTGCACAGCAGGCTATGTGTGCCTGAGTGTGAAGAGGGGCAGGGTGTGAATAGGGATGTACGCACGAGAGCACATATACATGTATCTGCACCCAGATGAACTTGAGTGCCTGGCTGAGCACTTGCTTTTTCAAAATAGCCACGGATGCCCAGCGCAAATGGGTCTGAAAAGGGCAATCTCTCCCATCCTGCTCTTCAACCTTGGCCGGTGACTTCCCATCTCCAAGCTTCACTTTTCTCCTCTGTACCATGGATTTAATGGCTGTCTACCCAAACTTCAGGAAGGATGCAGTGAGATTATAGTTATGAAGGCATCTTGAAAATAAAAATGTGCTAACTCCCTGAAAAAGGTAGTGATTGTTTTTCTGACTCAGAGCTGGCAGAAAGATGGGGTGGCAATGCTTGGAGCCCCGTCAGTGGGCTGGCTGGCTTGCACTGCTGTGCCTGAGGACACAGTGGCTGCTTCGGGATAGGGCAGGAGTGAGGAGTGGCAGGCTGCCCTTGTGAAGAAAGAAAAGGGAAGCATTTGATTAAGTGTTGTTTAATTAAGAAAGGAGGAAGAAGCAAAGGCCAAGCTCTTCATTTGAACCTGCCCAAATCCTTCAAGCGCCCTCACGCTCCCAGAGCCAGAGAGCTGGGGAGAGGCTCCTGTCCTCCGACCAAGGACACAGGGCGCCCCCTTCTCCCGGCACAGTCAGTGCTGCCCCCGTTCCCTCCTCAGACTCAGCTGCAGTACTTATTGTTGAGGCTCTTTCGGGGCACTTAGCCTTGGATTTTTACCTGGGCCTCTACTTCCTTTCTGCTTGATCCTCCCTAGAAAAGGGACTCAAAGGACCTCGCTCCCAAGCAGCAGACACCTGGCAGTTCCTCCAACATTAAGGCCCTGAGAGGCTGAGGTTCCAGAGTTGATGAGCTCTGACTGTCCCTGGCCGCAGGCCCTGCCACAACTCCCCAGAGTCCCTTGCAGAGGCCCACACCCCCATCTTTACTCTCTCAAGAGAGAATATTTTGAGAACTTTTTATTATTTAAAAATCATAGTTGAATCTTCAAAAAGCATAAAACCCAGAACATGTGTCCCACTTTGTAAACGTTTATTCTAAGAAACTAAGCAACTGAAAGGGAAACCTGAGAAGAGGGGCCAGGAGGAGTCCCAGCAGCAACGGCATCTCACTGGGTGGTCAGCTTCTTGTTGGCATCATCAATGGCAGCCATGATGGTCGCAAGGTTGGTCTTCAAGTTATCCCATACGGGCAGCAGGGCCTCCTGGAGATCCTCCAGCACGGGCGTGGCCTTCTCACGGAGCTCTTGCAGCTGCTTGCTGGCCTTGCTTTGGAGCTCGGACAGGCTGGCGCTGCTCTCCTTGAGTGCCTCCAGCCTGGCGCTGAAGCGCTGGCGCAGCTGGTCATGGAAGGGCTCCAGCTTCTTGCGTAGGTCCTGGCTGAGCTCGGTCAGCTTCACTTGCAGCTCCTGCAGCTTCTGGCGCGTGGCCTCGCGGAACTCCTGGGCCAGTGGTGTCACCTTTTCGTAGTAAATGTCCACCTCCTGCTGCCACTTCTTCTCGAAGTCCTCCAGGTGGGGCTTCACCATCTGCTTCACATCCTCCAGATCCTTGTTCATCTCCTGTGCCAGCGCTGTTGTCATCTTTTCCAGGTCACCCCAGATCTCCAGGGTAACCGGGCTGAGCTTTTCACGCAGCTTGGTGGCTGTGGAGCCCAAACTGTCCCAATTCTCCAGGAGTTTCAGGCTGGAGGAGGGGAGAGAGAAGGTCTCAAGGGGGGACTTTCCAGGCACGCGGGACACCTCCAGAGCTGCAGGCCCAGTGCCCAAGCTTACTTGTGGTGAGACCTGGGTGATGCCTGTTCCTGAACGTACGGTAGTCGTGGGTCAGACCTGGGCCTGGCTTGTCCCATGCAGTGTCTCACCCAGCTCATTCCCACCTCCCCACCCCCCACCACATTCCATAGAGTGAAGAGCTAGTGGGAGACAGAGCTGAGTTTGTGTTCAGTCTTGTCTGCCTCCAAAGCTGGGCCTTTTGAGGACCTCATCTCTATACTTTGGACCATTCTCTTCTCTGGAGACAGCCATCCTTATTGCTGGGCGGGAGCAGATCTGCAAGATGCTTGTTGCACTTGCAGACAGGAGTGTGATGCTGTGATTACTAATCGGGCAGCACTGGTCTGTCCCTTGCTAGGAGGCTGTGACCCTGCTTGGGGATCCCATTCTCGTCTGTCCGTCCAGCTATGGAGCCCATCAAATAGTGGGTGGGGATTCAGCCAGTCTGGTTACATCTTCCCACAGGCCTGGCATCTGCCCCTCAGGACCAGCAGCCCCTGCCCCCCGCCCCCCCAAACCGCAGGCTGGGTCCTTACTTTAAGTGTTTTCCCAAGGCGGAGGCTTCAAACTGGGCCACATAGTCTCTGCTACTGTCTTTGACTGAGTCCACGTACACGGAGGCTAAATCCTTCACGCGATCCCATTGTGACTGGGGGTCATCTTGCTGCCACACATGCTGAGCCTGGCTCCCTGGGGTGGGAGAGGAGGCTCGCTCAGTTCAGGCCAGCTCCGGGCAGGGCCTGAGCTGGAAGACCAGGCTTGGGGGCAGGAGAGAAGGGTCTAGTGAGACATTTTGCTCCCTGTGCCCCAGAGGGTGGTCCACAGGGATTCAGGGAGAAGAGTCCTTCTGATGGGCGGCTTCATAAGTTGGGGGACACTTACCCGTGAGGAAGAACACGGCCAAGGTCAACACCACCACTTTCATCCTGGGTGACCTGGAGGAGAAGAGGGGCCTGGCTGCAGGTAGGCCTGTGGTGTAAGGAAGCTCTGTATCCCCCCAACCTGCTCCAGGCAGGAGAGGAGAAGGGGGTCACGAGTGGGAGAAGGCCTCAGGTATCCGGAGCCCCAGCACGGAGCAGAGCCTGAGCCTCAGGGCTGGGGAAGCCAGAGGAGCCTGGAGCATGTAGCAGCACTTACCTGGAGCGAGCACTTCAGCAGTCTCTGAGCAGCAGCTTTCCCTGGGCCTATTTATGTCTCCAGCAGGGGCTGGGCTGGGAGGCTGATAAGCTCAGCCCAGGCCTTGCCACTGCTCACTGGTCCCAGTGGAGATGTGGAACTTAGAGTTCAAGGATCAGCTCTGCCCCTGGAGCTGGGCAAATAGAGTGGGCAAACAGAGAGCTAGGGGGGCTGCAGGGCCAGGGATCAAGGGTTCAGGAGGGGGCGGTTGCAGGCTTGCAGGGGTGGGGTCAGCTCTACCCATCCCTTTCTCATTGGTAGGATATGTGTTCCCCACCACTGTCCGCTGTGCCAGCGCAGCAGGGGAGAGGAGGGAGAAAAGAAAATAGCAACTGGCTGGCCACGAACAGCAGGCACTCTCCTGAATTTCGAGGAGATGACACCCATCTCTGGCCCTCCCTCACCTTCACAAGGGCACAACAGCCCTCCCACTCGCACTCTCATGCCAGCAGGTTTGGCACACCTCTTTCCAGGCCCTCGTAGACCCCCTAAGCCCTTAACTGAAGGGAACTTGCGGTGCTAGCGATCGGCCTGGAGAGAGAGTGGAAAGTGTTCGGTGGATCCCAGACTTTGAGATTTCAGAGACCTCTAATATTTCCAAACAAATTCTAGAGACCCGCAATAGAGTTGCCGACTTTTAATTCTGTCATGTAAAAATCCGACCTACCACCCATCCCCCAAGCCCTACTGTGTACCATGACTAGCACTTGAAAAGAGAAAAGATTTTTAACATAAAATAAGGCATAATCTCAGAATAAAGGAAAATTATTTCAATTGAAAACATATGTCTTTGCATGGTTCATATTTATATTTGATCACACACTGGATGCTAGCCCTCCGGGATCACTGGTGTGGGAGAAAGACCTCTGGCCTTTCTCTGGTAGCAGAACTGCTTTCTCACTTAATTTGCCTTCAACTTGCAAAGGCCTGAAGGAGAATGCTGAACCAGTTAGGTGATCTCCTGAGCCTCAGTCTTCTACCGGTAAAATGCAGGCGAGAACGGTCGGGGTTATTGGAGGCCAGTGCGAATCCTGAAAATGTAAGGTGCTTGCAGTGCCGGTTTGTAAGTTTTCTCTTGGAAGGCTCAGGACCTCCAAGACCAGGTCACTGGCAGGATCTGAGTCATAGAACCTCTGAATGTCCAAGCTGAAAGGAACACTGAGACAATCTACTCCAGCCTCCCTCCACCTCCTGCCATCTTACAGACGAGAAAACTGGAGACAGTGAAAGAAATTTGCCCAGCGTCTCTGGTCTCCCAGGGAGTTGGAGGAAGGACTGGACTTAGAACTCCAGGCAGGAATGTGCCCTACAGCATTTGTCCAAGAAACTCCCTCATAGTCTAAACACCAGCCTGGTGCTGCTCTCTGCCAGATTCTGGAGGTGGGGGGCGGGGGGGCAGGGCTTGGAGCCTTTCCCACTGTAGCCATTCCCCTATCTTTCACCTCAGAGAGACAGGCTTTGGAGCTGGGCAAGGTTTGAAGCTCCTCTTAGGTTTGAATCTCAGCTATGCCACTTACTATCTGCGTGACCCTGGGCAAATTACAGAACCTTCCCACACATCAGTTTCTTAGACTAAGGCAAAATAATACACAATAATACCGCCCCCCCCCCGCCCCCACAAAGATGTCCATGTCCTGCTCTTTGGAACCTGTGACTGTTATCGCAAAAGGGGCTTGGTGCAGATGTAATTATAAGGCCCCGGAGGATGGCGTGGTTATCCTGGATAATCTAGGTGAGTTCCATGTCATCACAGCCATCCTTAAATATACAAGAGGGAGGCAGGAGAGATGGAATCAGAGTAGGAGATGGGAGGATGGGAGCAGAGGTCAGTGACGCACTGTGATTGATGGTAGGGTACATGAACCAAGGAACTTGGGTAGCCTCCAGAAGCTGGAAGAGGCAAAGAAATGGATGTCCCCCTGGAGCCTTCCGAAGAAATACAGTTCTGCTGGCACCATGGTTTTAGCCTCATGTGACCCATTTTGGACTTTTGACCTGCAGAACTGTACTGTCAGGTAATAAATTTGTGTTGTTTTAAGCACTAAATTTGAACGTGTATGGCAAAACTGAAAGGCACCTGGCATATAGTAAACAGTAACTATATGGTGTTCCAGAATCCCAATTTCTGGCATCTTTCCCCCTTGCTCTCACTGATCACCCTTGATCACAGTCAGACCAGAGCTAAGGCCTTGGCTTCAGGCAGCAGAGGTGGGGGGAAGTCAGGGAATCTCATTTTCTCCGTGTGGTCCTGACTTGCAGAAGCTGCGATGTGGGGTCTCCATTCCGACTGACCCAGCGCCAGAGGCCTGTGGGAGTATAGCCTCAGGGACCAGCCGCCTGGACTGCCAGCTGGCCAGCCCAGCTTTCTGCCTGTTTGGGGAGGGGAAGGCAGGGGTAGGCTGTGGGCTGGGTCAGCTCACAGGTAGTTGTCTCAGGCCAAGAGAGGTTATTCTCTTTCTGGAGGGGAGAGTTCATCCCAGCCAGCACATGAGAGCTCTCAGAATCTTACAGGTTGGGCTCCAAGCTACTTGTCACTGTTTTACCCTCCTCTTTGGTTTATTACTGAAATGATTATTATGGCTAAACCCAGTATCCAACATTTGCGTAGTTCTTTAGTGGCCAAAGCACTTTCACGATTAACTTAGCAAGTAACTGTGAGGCTGGCAGGCCAGATGTTCTCGTTAGCTTGTCTGTGAGAAGACTGCAGCTCAGAGCTGCCAAGAGCTGCCCTGCCTCCTTGAGCCATTAGCATTTGGTGTTGGCAGGCCTGAGTACCAGGAGGCCTGGCTTTTACTTCCTTGGTGGCTGCCTGTTGGCCAGCAGCAGCAGCAGCAGCAACAGGGCCCCAGATCCCCACAGTCCCGGTGCTCTGTGCAGGAACTCTAAGGCCTGGCTTGGGGACTTCAAGACCCTGGGCTGGAGAGTGCTTTCAACAGCATCTTCCTGAGCATGGAGATTCCTTTTTTACTGAACTTATTCAGTAGTGTATCTACTCCATTTCACCGTAAGACTTTAGGCTTAAACTAGCCCAAGCCCCTCATTACTAATATTTTGGAGGAAGGAATCTTTCTGGATAGAGGCCAATGGGAACCGCCACCACGAATCTCACTTGGGGGCCAGCCAGCCATTGTTAGGGGCATCAAGTGGAATAGACAAGCTGTTTAGTGGGTGCAGGGCTCACCAATACAGGCCCTTCGTACTACCACGCTTTTCTCCTGATCTTGGGAGTCTTCAGAGTGACTGTTTCTGAAGTGGGTCACCAAATGGCTGGCCCTGGATCCTCTGACGCATGTGTGAGTTCTGCTAGCTGGCTACAGAAGTGGATTTTGCTCATTTCACAATTTATGACCTAGTGTCACACTGGTCAGTCTACATGGGGAGGACTCTGGCCCTTCCTAGGCCTGGCACATAACAAGACACTCAAACAATATTTGTTCATTGAATGGCACTAGTGCACTAAAGGAAGCATCACCAGGATGATAAAGGGTCAGTTAAAGGAAAAGGCCTTGGGAGGAGACTCAAGGAACTCTTGATACAGCCCTGTATCATGGACTCTGTTCAGAACATTTAACTGGAGAGCATGTGGTGGATCAAGATGGGGTTTAGAGTTTGTACTGAGCAGTGGAGAGAGGAACACCCCTGCAAATATTTCCTGTAGGGCAATTCTGTTGCAGCTTTTGGTGACAGAACCTCAATTTAGACCCTAGGGCAGGGCATTGTAACCAACCACATGCAAGCTCCTCTTGGGTCTTGCTGCTTAGGGGATGAGGGGAGGAGGGGACGATGGCATTGGTATGACCAGCATGAGTGGAGGTCTGGCTCCTTGGAAGGCACCCAGGCCTTCCCAATTCTTGATCTTTGCAGTTGGAGCGGAGTGGGGACTCTGACAAAGTCAGAAAGATCAGTAAGGCTCTGTGAGCATGGCTTCTGTTCTCTAGAGCTCAGATCTTTGGATCTACATCCAGAAGGCTATGCCCCAACTCCTCTGCGTTCACCCAAGTCGCCCTGGTTGACTTTAGGAAGGACTGGCACCCATTTCAAAAGGTTGTGACAAGTTGTTGGAAGGCATCTAGGGTAAATCACTGGCTTCAGAGACACTCGCCCAGCTTTCCATGGGAGTGTGCACAGACTTGGGTGACTGCTGGAAGACCCTCCTTCAGAAGGCACTCTTCTATTCTAAACAGTCCCACTGCAATTTTCTAGTCCACCAGGCATTTGAAAGCTTTTGTTAAGTTCCTTTCTCTCACCCTTCTTCCCACACTCAGTCAATGGTTCCCACTTCAGTGACCTTTCTCCATAGAAGAACTTCAATCAGCTCTTGGCCAAACCTGGGGCTTTGCTGGAAATACTGTCCTGCCCTTGGGAGTCCAGGTGTGGAAAATGGGGAAAATTAGAGAAGTCCCCTGTTGTCCTAATGCTGGGCTGACTGGAATCACCTCATAAAGGCCCAGCCTTGAGACCCTAGGATCTGGCCTTCCTGCTATTCCTTCTCAAGTACCCTCTGAAGGAATCCGTTTTCCACCTGATTCAGCAAATTCAAATACTCCCCTCTGAGGTGTCAGAGTGCAAGCTGAATGCAGGGGGCCACAGTGTGGAGCCACGTTCAGAATTCTAGAGAATGCTGGTTTTACAAGGTGGAGTGAGATAATGCGTTGCTCAAAGCTCCACCCTAGGCTTGGTAGACTTTTTCTGCTTCCACCCACCTGGATGCTTCTCCCAACTAGACTCTGAACCACAGGGTAAATAATATATCAATATAAGATGACAATCAGTTCTTTATTTTCACAATCCCCTACTGTCCAATTAAGTTACTAAGTTGTAAGTGCCCACAAAAAAGGGGCTAATGGGCTTACTGAAACTTGAGTCTGGAGACTTTTAAAATCCTTTTTAAGTTCAACATAAATGAGGAAGAAAAAAAATACTTCTGACATTTTCAAAGAACAGATATAGGAAAGTATATTAATATACATTCAACATATACTGCGCACATTGGTTACTATAATACAAAGCGATGATTTTTAAAAAGTGTAGTTCGCAAGATGGCACGGTTCATAGGCTCACGGGCCTCCACTGGGTGGTCACTGGAGGGTGGCAGCCTGCTCTCCCGTCAGCTCAGTTCCATGTAAACAGAACAGAGAAGTCAAACAGCAGCTGTTTGGCCTTTCATGGTGGCCTCCTTCTGGTGAGTAGCTGGTGGCCCCACCAAATGGAGGGGCGATTGGGGACCATGAAAACAGTGTAGTGCTGAGAAAGGCTCTGTACTACAGAAATCCATCGAGGACTCCTGGGTTCAGGAGCGGAGCTGCTGATACTAGAAGAACAAGCTTCATGGGGACCCTGACAGCAACATCAGGAGGGCCATGTTGGACACACACTTTCTTCTGTGCAAATTCAGGATGAAAGACTAGTGGGGGACTGGGGACTATTTACTCTCCTAGAAAAAAAGGATCAAGAGTCAGAATCGTTAATATTTCTTTCTTGTTTTGAAGATCAAAGGAGACAACCCAGATCCTCTGTCAGTCCCCAGGCAGCATAAGAGACTTTGGTTTCTAACAGTGAAGAGAAATAAAGATAATGACACAAACAATAGCTATTGTATATGCACTGCTTCAAATGGGGACATCTGTCACTGGCACAAGTAAGAACTGTTCACAATTACAATGTCTAAATAAAATACTTTGAACAAAAGGTGCAAGTCACAAGTCAAATAGAACAGAATCTGGTTAAACATTTCTCTTTTAAACAAAAATTCCTTTTGTTTTTATTAATAACGATAATAATATCAACATTTCCCAAACAATTCCTACATGATCAAGAATTAAAATAGGGAATGAGGATGTCCAGGGAGAAGGTAAGGAAAGAGGGAGGGCCCAAGAGAGCCCCCTAGTCTTCTTGCCTGTGACAAACAGGCTGAAAGAGAAAAGTATGTGTGTGTGCGTGCGTGCGTGTGTGTACGTACATATGGAATATGGAGAAACAGTCCTCTTTCTAGCACAATATAAAATGAGAATGTAAGATGACACAAAAACATAGGTACCACTGTAGGGTGTTTAGTCCATGGGTAGAGCCAGCAGGATGGTCAGGGCAACCAACTTTCCAGGTTATAAGAGGGAAACCGAGTTATACACCAAAGAAAAGTCTCATACTGGGGCATTTTAACCAGCATTCCATCAACACCAAGTCACTCCCAGCCTCCATGCTAACATTCTAATATGATTTTGGCTGTACCAGACATGTTTTTCAGCAGATCACAGCAGTAAAGGTGTCCCCAGGTTCCAGGACGGGAGTCTCTCTTTTCGCTCTCCACATGCCAAAGGCCATCACTCCCTCTCTCCCCTTTTTGCAGCCACTAAGATTCCAAAAGATGTTATCCTTTAGTTTTTGCTCCTGTGGAAGAGCAATGCAGAGCACTGAAGGGTGCTCTGAGCATGCAGGAGAGCAAAGGAGTGGCTCTGGGTCCCCTGTCCTCTAACTACTTTGCTCTTCTGTCTCAAAAAAAGAGGCGGCAGGGCGGGGGTGGGGGGGTGGGAAGGAAAAGCAAAATTAAAAAAAGAAGAAGAGGAAGAAGAAGAAGAAGAAGAAGAAGAAGAAGAAGAAGAAGAAGAAGAAGAAGAAGAAGAAGAAGAAGAAGAAGAAGATCAGCTCCAAAAGAAAACATACCAAAAAACCAAAACCAAACCCACAACTGCAATACATCAAATACACTTTCACAAAAGGTGGCAAATGTGGATTTCCTGTTTATTTCCTGGGTGACTTGGTCATACAAGCAAATGTGGCAAAACCCCCTCAAAACCCCATAGAACAACACATGGATAAACTAAATGCGAGGAAAGGAGCCACGACATTCTGGCTGGAGAGAAACACAATGGCAATTTGGTGCAATGCTGCTAGATACTGTTGGTTTAAAGTCCATTATTTTATTCCCGAGCTGTACACAAACCTGCAACAGAGCAGACACAGGGGAATTAGTTTGAAAAGAGAAAGCCTCAAATATTCAACTGAGAACTTAAAAAAAAATTCAACTGCGTAGCATAAGCATGATTCTTTTTTTCTTTTTGTAATGCAAGTACTTGACTTAAACTTTGACTATCCAGGCATCCAATTCAATGAAAGCCAATCCTGAGTAAACACACTGGCGGCCAGGAGACTAAGTAAGGAGCCAGGCCTCCTCCCTCCACTGAAGCCACTTTTTGTTTTAGAGATCTTGGTTGATTTCAGTAACTGACCATTTGGGATCCTTATTTTCACTTTCCACATTTTAAATTCCTGCTCTTACATGTTTTAAATCCACCAACAAAGAGTGAGCCCACAAAACCCCAGGGCCCCACCCTGAACCCCAGTAAAAGCAGAGCACCAGGCCTATTTTCTAATCGCCCACCCACCCCTGCCCCCCCGCCCCTCAAGAGCTTGCTTTGTGGCCCTAGGTGTGCCGTGTAATTTGTGTAATTTCCAGGTCTTGTAAATAATAAATCTCCGTCTTTTCTGGGTTTCCCCATGGTTACTGCTGAAGGGCGCCTCACAGCCATAGTAAGAACCACAAGAATGGTCCAGCAACAACACTGGTTTTCAACAGGCTGAAATCAATAAAAAACAGACTGGTTCACCTTACCTCCGGTTTCTAAAGAGGTCTGCCACATTGAGGCTCTAATGTGGATTTGCCGCATGGCTTAACTTTCATCAAATCTTTTCTATCAGAGTTTTCAAAGAACCAATACTACCTACTATGTTAGTTTACGCATTACTACAACCAGGCCAATTTATCCCTTTTCTACCACTGGTCTCTGATCACCTATTGCCTCCATCTAGAATATGCTGCCACTTGCAGTGCAGCCTAAAATATTAAGGCTGGATGTGTTTTCTTGCTGGGCTTCATCTGTCAGGACCGAGTGTAAGGACCACCTCCTTTCCTTATTACCCTGTACAGAGGTGCCCTGTCCTCCACAGCTGCAGCTCACTCACTGTCTCTGTGAAGGCTGCTACAGCACTTGCAGTTACCACCTGTGTCTTATCCCCATAAGGCTGGACTATGGCCAGCATTTCTTCTGTCTGTACCTAGCCACACCACAAAACTAGCACAGTGCTTAATGACAGACCAGGAGGGAAAGAGCGGTATTGTGGAGTTTATGTGGAAGGACTCTCCTCTCCTGACAGGATCAGGAGCTTGCACTGGGCCAAAGGGCGGGTTTGGCCCTGGCCCAGGTGATACTCACTCTTGGTTCCTGTTACACGCCTGCCTGTTCCATGCTGAAGGAGACCTCGGGGTGCTTATAGCTGAGTAGTATGTCTGTTATACATGTTGATGGATAGCAAGAGTTCAAATGCTGGCTGCCATCAGTTAGGTCTAGGTGCTCATGATCTCCTAGACTCTCCTCGCATTCTGAAGACCAGAAAGAACATGTGAGATGTGCTGGAAGCAGTAAGTGGGGGTAGGTGGACAGCCGGGTGAGAGAAGAGGAAGAGAAGCCTGAGTACCCACAGCCTGACTCCAAACCTGAGCCCTAGCTCATAGCAGGCCATCACTGTGTTTAGTGACTCAGGATTCTTCTAAGTGTTACTGCTCCTTCAGAAAGACTTCCCTCTTCAAGGGAGAAGGCAATTTTACTGCTAGTAGACACTGATTACTGAGAACTCTCTACGCTCTAGGAATAATTCTAAGCATTTTAAATTCACTAGGACAGTTGATGCTCACAGCACAATCTAGGATACATGCTCTATTGCTTCTGCCACTTTACAGAGGATGCTGGGGCTGAGAAAGGCAGAAAGGCAGAGCCCCTTGCCGATGTAGCCTGTAAAGGGCAGCCAGGACTTCTTCCTGCAGACCTGTCCATTCCAAGGCCTGTACTTTATTATGATACCTTCCCTTTACTGATTCTAATGGGAGGCAGACATATTCTATTCTATTAGAGTGCCCTCTAATCAGAACCAGAAAAAGTTATTAAAGGAGCATCTTAACAAAGCATTAAAAACAGAAATGTGGTACTTCTGCACTCAACCAGAAGACGTGCTCCTTTACACAGGCACGCTCAGTAAAAGAGAAATGGAAAAGAATTATGCACCCAGAACCCCTCAGGGATGCTGTGGCATTGCAGGAACTCTTTATACTGAAGAGTCACTGGTGAAGATGGAAGGGGAGAGTTCTAGGAGTTTCTCTTGGAGCAACCCATGTGTAAGGCTCCTTACCCTCATTTTCCCCATCTTGAAACTGCTGGCTCCCCATAAGTGAGGACTGACTGAGGACAGCATCTGACATCCGGGCAGAACTAAGTGCTTTCCCAGCCACGAGACTCATTCCTGGCAAGTTATCCAGCTGTACCTGCAGAAAAAAAATTAAGCCAATAGACAGACACCAAACAATATGCAACATATAGATGACCCTTAGAGATAGCTGTTCCCTCTGAAAGAGCTCAGGCACCACTCCCAAGAAGTACTCCCAGACATCCCTTCTCTGCAGTGCCATCCAAAGGGCCTGCAACAGGGACAGTGTGGGAAGCTGCTGTAGCTTCTGCCCCTGGAGTGGATGAGGTGGGGGAGGGCACGGCGAACCTCAGCTGGTGGACAGATGCCCCTGACACCTACAGGACCTTCCAAACCAGGTTTCTGACCTATCCCGATCACCATGAAGGGTCTAATGGAACTCCCTGTGAGGATGGAAATGTCCTACTGTGTTGTCTAATATGGAATCACGAGCCACAAGAGGCTACTGAACATTTGAAATGTGACTAGAGTGACTGAGGAACTACATTTTTAACTTAATTACATCTAAATTTGAATAGCTGATTATGGCTACTTGCTACAGCATTTATCAGTCCTGCTCTAGAAGCCTGCCCCAGGAAAACAAAGTCTTGCTGAGCAAGGTTAGCTCCCTCTATCTGAGGAAGTTCAATGTATTTGCCAGAAAACCAACCAAGAGCCTAAGTGTTCATTTGCTAGGGCCTGACTTTAGACTATTTGGCCAGAAGTTTGATAACTAAGACTAGAGGGAACAAATGGCAACTACTCTTGATTCCCCAGTCTAAAATTTGAGTGTAGATCCCACTGAGATTCTACTGGAGTTAAAGGCTAGTCCGTCCAGGTGATTCAAAGACACGCTTCCTTAGTTCACAGGGTGAACTTAGGTGCTGGACTCTGGTTGAGAAGGCTGCAGGAGTTCATGCTACCCAACATTACTAAATTCTGTTTCCAAGGTTGGATTGGTACGATCCCACTTCTGAGAAGCAGGAGGGACCAACATACATAAGCATCGTCGCTATTCTGGATTGTGTGGTGTCTCTGGAGGGTCCGAGGCCTGTGGTGCTCACTGACTGAGGGGCGAGCTGGGTACCCAAGTCCATTATGATCTGGCAGCTCCATTGCTTGTCCTGGAGAACTTCTATCCAGGCAATTCCCTATGACAGATTCTGAGGAGAAAGAGCAAAGTAAGGTTGGTCAGCAGACCTAGAGTTCCTCTCAACACTGTCAATACCCATCAAAGAAATGTCCTGCAAAGGACAATCAACAATGGCGAGGATCACATGTGCACTACTTACTAATCCTCAACTGGCTGGTGATAGTGCTTAGAGGAGCCTGGACCAGCCTTCTAACCCTATGTCCTATAGTAAACACGAGCCTCTTTATGGAGGGACCATACCCTTAGGAGAAAAACCCCACATACTAGTGCATGATCACATGGAACATTTTCTTTTTTCCTTCATCTCTCTGTTGACTTGACAGTGCTGTGTTCTCAAATCCAGATGCACATAAGAACCATTCTTGAGGCTTTTGGGAACCAACTGCCTGGGAGGACGGCCTCCATTCTATGGACATCTTCTCTCTCCTTTCTTGACTTCCACCTCAGTGTACCACCCCAGTCCTCTCTTCTGTTTATCAAACTGCTGTTTCCAACTCTGTCCATAGCTCCTCCACTCTTTACATTTCTATCCTTTACCTCCCTCTTTCCCTACACTCACTTTGGCAATATCATCTGTTTTCACGGCTTCAACTATATTGCCTCTATGTAAAGAACTACTGTAATGCTCTTTTAAGCTCCAGGTCCATAGCTCCAACTACTTATTAGGTATCTTTTTCTGGATATTTAACATGCCTAATTCCAAACTCATTAACTTCCCCCAAAACCAGCTCCTCTCTCAGAAATCCTTGTTTTGGTGCCTGTTTTCCTATCTGGGTGTGAGTTCGTAAGGTACCTTACTCCTTACTTCCTTACTCCTGGTTCCACATCAGTTTAAGTGTAAAGAATCTACCTCTGCAATATTGGTCACTCCAGCCCTTTTCTTTCCAATCTCACTGTTTCCATTGCAGCCCTATTGCCTCTATGCCTGGATTACTACAATAGCCTCTTAACCATCCCCCTGCCACTAGCCTACAAAGACTAATCTTTCTCCTGGGTAGGCCAAACACCTCCCAGCCTATCTTCCAATGAAGATTACTCACTATTTTCCCCTACATCCTACACTCTGGGCAAATGGGACCACTTAACTCTTCCCTACCCATTCACAACTCTATGTAAATATTTGCTCTCGCTGTTCCCTCTCCCTGGAAATGCTTGCTTCTTCTTCCATTCCTGCCAATCCAAATCAACTCATCCTTCTAGGTCCATCTCAAATGTGAACATCTTTATGAAAATTTCCCTTTCAAACAAAAATAGATCTTTTCTTCCTTTAAGTGTCAGAAGACTTTATTGAACTCTAATTACTCTACCATTAATCCTGGCACCATGTTCAATTGTGTACTTGTCTTAATCATTCCTCTAAGACTAAGTTCTCTGAGGAGAATTGTATCTTATGCATGTCTGTGAGCCTTTTGTACTCTAGAACACTGTCCTATATCCAGTATTTGGTAATTCCCTCCTTAACTGATATTAATATTGGTTCAGAGAATCATTTGTTCTCTTAACATCCTGTCAGTCATGCAACCCTAAGAACTAAATTTTGTAAAGAAAGAGTAGTTCAACGGGAATGAATTATTTCTTCTTGACTAGCATGGTCAAGAACACCAGGGCCACAGGGAAGTTGCTGGATCCTCCTGGTTGCACTTTTGGCTCCATTCCTTAAGAGCCTGGCATTTGAACATGTTTTGTTTGCTTGGCTGTTTTCTTGGGGGTGTTAAAGCTTGTTGGCAAATATTGGGCCTATCCCCTGATGAACTATACCTTGCCGAGACCAGGTTTTTAAAAAGTTTTTAACAGGAAACATAGCCCTAATGCCAATAGTTACTTGAATAATCAAAAGAAAACATATTGGCCAAGTGCTGGATAAATAAAGGGTTTCAGGTCTCTATATTGAAATGGTCCCCTATAACCATCAAGATTAGGCCTGGGCTTGGGGGCTGAGGGCAAAATGGGAAGGGAGGGGAGCTGACTGACATGCATATATTACTGGTGATATAAAACATTCTGGAGAAAAAAAGAGGAGGGAGGAGCTTCCCAACTACCAAAGATTAAAGAGAGAAACCTTTTGAAAGTTCTGTGAGCAAAAGAGGTCAAAGGAACAGCCTTAAGTCAACTCTTTTGCTATTACTGAAAGCTAAAAGCCAGCAGAGAGAGGAAGATAAAAGGAAGCTTACTTGCTCAGTGGGATTAGCTCACCCATCGTACCTATCCAGCCCAATTCCTCTCAGTGGGCACAGCTCATGTGCTAGCCCCGGGCCCAAACAAAAACCACTAGCAGGAAGTGGTGCAACAATGGCTTTGTGGAGTGCGGAACTGGCTCTCTGGTCTCCACTGCCAAGAAACAACATAAAAGCTGCTTCTTTTCCAAAGTATTTTCTAATGCCTATATTCTCTTCTTTGAAAGCTGGCACCATCCTTTTCAATTCCTTGAGGTGTTTTTTTCTCCCTGGATTATAGAATTGGACGCAAATCTCATCAGTTGCACCTCCTTGCTCCCCCAAAGACAAACACAAGAGCTCTCCTGTTTTAAGATTTTTAAAGGATCATTATCGAACATGAGGAAATGGCAAAACAAACAAAACATGTAAGGCCTGGTTCTTGATAGTTCTTTCTTAACTCTTCTAGTGGCCTCAATGTGTGTGTTTAATATGTATGTTGTCTCCTTTCTCTCCCTCCCCCTTTTTAAATTTATTTTTATTCCTAAAAATGAGATTTCTCCAAACCCAAACACTCACCATCCTTTTGGCCCTGCCTTTAGGGAGGTCACACGGACACTGTCCTCCTTCTCCACTCTCTTCCTGGGCTTCAGATCTGGTGCCAACATACCTGAGTGCTACCAGGACAGAGCAAGCTACTGCTTGACAAACCATATGATGGGCCTGATTGACTCCCCCGCCCAGAGATCATAAGCACATCTCGGGGGTCAGGAAGACGTGGGCTTGAATGTCGGCTTCAGAAGGATTTCTGGGAGTGGGCAAGTTACCTGACTTCATGGGGTCTTGGTTTCTTTGTAATATAGGACTTACTCCACAGGTACGCAAAGTGCTTATTAGGGCTCGGTGCAGTGTAAAGACTGGTATTACTCATATTCATTTCAGAGATGTTAGTTCTGAGGGGACAAGGACCTACTGAGCCAGCTAAAAAAGCTGTTTTTATCAAAAAGGACCTTACTTCTAGAATTATGGAGATAATTTCCCTATATTGAACCAATGAATTAATGATATTTTACTTTTCAGAGAAGAAGCCTCTGATTTAGGAAAGAAAAATATAAGTTAAAAACTAGATGAAAGAGGAATTAGGTAACAAACCAGGGTTTTGACTGCCCAAGTTACAATATAATCCAGAGGTCAAAGATCTGTAAGGGCTAGCAGCTATTGCCTGACAGATATGTTTGAGATGTATAGAATTGAAGGTGAGAAGGCGTAATGGAAGGAATATTAGGCTAGGGAATCAGAAAACTTGAAGTCAGGATCTAACTCAATCACCAACAGAATGCACAAAATTCGGTAAGCCATTTAATCTCAGTTCTCTATCTCGAAAATGACAGTTGCTTGAGGGCTCAAAAGATAACACATGTGAAAGGTTTAATAAATTATTAAGGACTGCACAAACATGAATTTTAGAAAGAACACTGAATCCTGAGTCTAGAAGTCCTTTGTGACATTCTAAGATGAGACCTACTGACCAGTTGGGGGTGGGGTGAAGTGTACATAGAATAACCCACTAACCAAGGGACATGAAATTTAGGTTAAAATCTTTGGCATCCTTTATGCCAATTATGCAACAAGAGTAACTGTCAAGCTCACCAAAGGGCATAATCAATAGTAGGGGAAAGAGAACTTCTAAGAGCAGCATTCTCACGCATTTACCAAAGTAAAGCCCTCAGTACAGAGGAGAGAATGACTGTCTGATTGTGCAAGGTAAAGAATACACAAATGGACACAATGCACACCACCCACCTGCTCGGGGAACTTTGGGGCAGCTTGCACAACTCTCTATTGAATCTGTCAATGTTGACTTGTCCTTACTCATTTACTAGGTTTTCAGAAAAATGAAATGACATGTGCACATATTCTTCTTAAAGGTTCTGAGGGGAACCCTCCACGTCTGTCATTTGACCTCACTCTGAGGCCTGACGTCCATTAATATTGCCGACACTGACTAGGCTCAGGGAAGAGGATGTGGTTTTCTTTGTGAGTTCAAGTTGGTAACCTCAGAGTTATGATGCTGTACTTATTTATTTGCAAAGTACGGAAAAAAAATCAAGTAGAGAAATAACCCTTAATTCTACTTCTACAGTGACAGTTAGGGGGATCACAGGTAGCACGGGGCACGTATTGCCCTGAAACTTCTACACATCTCAAACAAACCTTTAGCATGCTGCCTGCTCAGTGCCCTGACAGCACCTGGCTTCATACTGAGTGGTAGCAAAGAGCCATAAAGGAAATAGGTAACCACAAACAATGATATGATGGCATCTAATTTTCCTTGGTTAACACCAGCGATCCCTGTTCATCTTCACTTAAGAAGTTTCAGAAAGACCACACTAGATCTGCTTTTTATAATCATAGTCTTGCATTGCTTAACGGGAATACATCTGAGAAATTTGTCGTTAGGTGATTTTGTCATGCGAACATCCCAGAGTGTACTTACACAAACCATAGATAGTACGGCCTATTCTACACCTGGGCTGTATGTTGTAGCCTATTGCTTGTGGGTACACACCTGTACAGCATGTTACCGTACAGAATACTGCAGGCAATTGTAAGGCATTATGCTAAGCCACTATGACAGCTATGACATGACTAGGCAATAGGAATTTTCCAGCTCCATTATAATCTTGTGAAACCACCATCATATATGCAGTCCATCATTGACCAAAACATCCTCATGCAGTACATGACTGCATACCTCTTTTAACAGCACTTGAAGGTGGCACTTCAGGTTAAAGCTGTTCATGACCTTGCCTTCCTTTCCCCCTATAGCTATAAGCTCCCCAAGGGCCGGTTCTTTAGCTCTTCATCCCTACATTCCACATAGTACCTACAACAGAGTCTGTGACACATAGTCATTCAATAAATTTTGTTGAATTTGCTCTTCCATGGATATAACAAGCAAGTGTTTTGGGAAGAGTGTGTAACAACAGAGGTTGAGGTATCGTTAAAGGAAACATCAAGCATCTTCCCCATCGAGAAAGAGCTAAGTGTGAGCTTCCCCAACTGGCCTGCAGGGTGGTGGAAGTAGAACACCTGCAATTCCTTCTTAAAAGTGACAGCAGATTATCTGATTCTTGGTAATGTAAAACTCTTGGTAATGTGAGCTCTCAGGTTTTTAAAAGAATAGAAAGAATCATGTCAGGTTGAAGAAGGGAGATAGTGGAGTCGGTTTCTACTGTGAAAGGGATCATATAACATATTCATCCCAAGATGGTTGTGAAAAGAAATGAGTAACTGAGTTGAAAGCAGCATGCATGGAGCAGACTTACTACAAACATTAATTCCATCCTCCTTCTCTTAGAGGCATTTAGCTTAACATCCGTAAGTACACAGATGAAAAAAAGGAGAAGATAGAGCCAGGCCCACTGTCAGGCCTTCTGTCAGAATAAGCTACTGTTGTTTATGTAAGAACAATGGGGACTCCCAGGATAAGAAATCATTTTAAACACACAGATATGTATCTTCAAAGGGATTTTAACTCTTGAGCAGCATCAGGGTTCCTTAGACCATTAGTTTCTCTATTGCATTACTTCACTATACGGTATTCTAAATACACATAGTTTGTGGCTTTATTCATTAAAGATAATTGTATGTGTGTTTCCGAAAGTCATTAGGAAAAGGTAAGCAGTATTCAACTGAGAACGGGCATAGTCTGTAGCTAAGTTAAAGAGTAAGCTTAGAGTAAACTGGGTAGAAAGAAGGAAGAATAATCTCTATGATATGTTGACAGGAGCTAAGACTACAGCTTCTAGAAAAGCTCATACCAAAGATAAAAGAAAAAATATTTAAGAAAAAAAAGGGCTTAAGAAAAAAAAGCACAAAGCTAATAATGACGCAACAAAGACAGGGAGTGTTGAGCTGACCTTCAGAAATACACTTACTCTGGTTTCTTCCAAAAAGCAGAAGAGATATTTGCAAGGGATAATGGTGGTGATGGAGGTAGATGTAAGAAGACAGGGAAAAAGAGGGAGGAGAGAGGTAATGATAGTAACTCAGCTAGAGAAAGGAGAGACTTGTCAGAAGAACTATAACCATGAAGTTCTGGCCTGAAATCAAGGCCTTAAATTTACAAGAGGTATAACTGACAGAATTGTGTATTGATTTAAAACTGGCAGGAAAATTGAGTACTGTGCCACTACTGTCCTGGCACATTGTAGCTGTACCTACACCATGCTCTAGACTTTAGAAAAGCTCTCCCTTAACTTATACTAGTTCCTTCATGTACACTGCTCTTCAAACCAACCAAGTCTGCTTGTTATCCCCTCAAAACATCCCCGATATATTCTTACCCACTGGTCTTTTCTCATACTTCTCCCCAGAATCCAAACAGTGAAATCATCTTCATTCATTACACCCAGTTCAAATGCCACTGACTGCTGGCTAAGAACTAATTCTTCTGATTGAGAACTAATGTCTCCCACCTTTGGTACGCCCACACTTGTATCAAACTCATTCTGTCTTAGTTTAGGTACCAAGTAGATTGGCAAGCCCACTGAAAGGTTTCTCTGACGGTTACAGGATACAGGTGAATTTAAGCCCTCCAGCCTTTCTGTAGAGAAGAGTCAGGCCAGAGGGGGGAAATGAAGAGGAATTAGAATAATTTCTGAACAAAAACATTTCAAAAATTGTTTTAATACATGGCAATCCAGGGTGGGGGAATGGGGAGTGTGCACTATTTGCTCCAACTTTGCTCTTTCCTTGGTGTCCTGCACACCAAGGATATGCTCAGCAGGCATCCGCCAGAGTGAACTGAATGACCCTTGCATTCAGATGCCACTTACTAGCTGTGGACCTTGGGAGCAAATTACTCTGCGCCTCAGTTGTCTCACTGGTAAGATTGGGATAGTAAGAGCTATTGCCACATAGCGTTGTTAGGAAGATTAAATAAATTTATATATGAATAGCATTTGGTGCCCAGCACTCGGAAAACCCTATACAAAAGTTCATTTTTTACAATTATAGTATGCTAAGCTCATGAAAGCTTTCATTCACACAAGGAGTTCTCCCACAGCATCTCTATTACCACCATCTTGACTCTGCTAGAACAGACAAAAGTTCCCAGGCTCCTCAAGCAGCCTATGCTAGAATCGTTTTTTCCCCCTTTAAATATATTTTATTGACTATGCTACCACAGTTGTACCCATTTTTCTCCCCTTTGCCCTCCTCCGCCAGGTACCCTCATTCTTTCCAGCAATCCCCTCCTTCGTTCATGTCCGTGAGTCACGTAAGTTCTTTGGCTACTCCATTACCTACACTGCTCTTAACATCCCCCTATTTTGTGCTTCTTAATCCCTGCAAACCCCCCCACCCCCAATTTCCCCCTTCTTCCTCCCAACTGATAACCCTCAGAATGATCTGCATATCTATGATTCTGTTCTTGTTCTGGTTGTTTGCTTAGTGTGTTATTTGGGTTCAATTATTGATAGTTGTGAATTTATTGCCATTTTAATGTTTATAGTTTTGATCTTCTTTTTCTTGTATACTTCCCCTTAGCATTTCATATAGTAATGGCTTAGTGATGATCAACTCCTTTAATTTTACCTTGTCTGGGAAGCCCTTTATCTGCCCTTCCATTCTAAATGATAGCTTTGCTGGATACAGTAATCCGGGATGTAGGTCCTTGCTTTTCATCACTTTGAATACTTCTTGCCAGTCCCTTCTTGCCTGCAAGGTTTCTTTTGAGAAATCAGCCAACGGTCTTACGGAAATGCCTTTGTGGTAACTATCTGCTTTTCTCTTCCTGCTTTTAAGATTATCTTTAACGTCTGGCATTTTAATTATGAGGTGTCTTGGTGTGGTCCTGTTTGGGTCCATCTTGTTTGGGACTCTGTGCTTCCTGGACTTGTATGTCTCCTTCTTTCACCCAATTAGGGAAGTTTCCTTTCCTTTTTTTCAAGTAAGTTTTCAATTTTTTGCTCTTCCTCTTCTCCTTCTGGCACTTCCATGATTTGGATGTTGGTACATTTAGAGATGTCCCAGGGGTTCCTAAGCCTACCCTCATTTTCTCGAATTCTTTTTTCTTCCTGTGGTACTGATTCAATGATTTTTCCTTGTTTTCCAAATCATTGATTTGATACTCGACTTCATCCCCTCCACTTGGTTCCCTGTAGGTTTTTCTTTACTTCACTTAATGAAGGCTTCATTTCTGCCTGGGTCTTTTTCATGCTGTTGCAGTGCCCCGTGAGTTCCTGGAGCACCCTGATATCCAGTGTTTGGAACTGTGCATCTGATAGGTTGCTTATCTCCATTTCATTTTGTTATTTTTCTGGAGTTTTGTTCTTTCATTTGGGCCATATTTCTTTGACTCCTCATTTGGGCATCTTCCCTTTGTTTGTTTCTGTGTATTAGGTAGAGCTGCTTTGACCCCATCTTAGAAGCTTGGCCTATTGTGGAAAAGCACACCTGTTACGTTGTATGGGGCAGAGCCTTAGCTAACCCGAGCCACCACTCTGTTGCTCTGTGTGGGGGAGGGCTCGCAGAGGTGACAATGCCGCTATGTGGCCTCTGGCGTTTTGCCCAAGAGGAAGCTGTCTCCTGGCACCTGCACTTCACTTTCTCCCCGTATGTCACTGGTACCTTTCCAGCTGTTGCTCTGGTGCTGAATCCAAGAGGGGGTGGATCTGCTTGAGTCCTGAGACCGTTGTGGGCCCTGTAAGAGGAGTCTCTTGAGAATCCCTCAGTGTCTTCCACTGCCCCAACCCTCACTGGTTTTTACAGCTAGAAGTTATGGAGACTTATCTTCCTGACACTGGAGCCCTGGGCTGAGGGGGGTCTCGACTGGGGCTGGGATCCCTTGTCTCCAAGGTAACCCTCTCGTATTTTATCCACTACACGTGGATGTGGGGCTGCCCATTCTGTCTCCATACCTCTCTGTGCCATTCCACTTTCTCTGCCCTTTCCACCTATCTGGATGAATGTGGTTTCTTATACCCTTGGTTTTTGGACTTTGACACAGCTCAATTTTCTGACAAATCTGGGTGATACTTTTTTTTTGTAGTCTAGTTGCATTTTTTGCTACAGTTGTCGTAGAGATGTTTACCTACACCTCCATCTTGACTGGAAGTCTAGGATCGCTCTTTTTATAAAAGTATTTAGGGAGTTGATATATGCTGCTATTTCTCTTCTGATCTTGGTTCTGCTCAAAATAAGAACTCAGAAAAGTCAAATCCATTCTTCCATCTAAGTGGTATGATGATTCTCCTTAGTTTACTTTCCCCAATACAAAACATCCCCAGGTCTGTCAGCCATTCCACATATGACTTGATTCTGAAACTTCTCACAACACACCGGACTGGTGCACATCTCTAACTGGGATGGCTTCCCACTGTTAAAAAACCCAGGAATTAACAGGTGTTCTATGCAACCAGATGTCTCTCCCTGTCAGTGCATAGTGAGCACAACCTTAAAGCACCAAGTCTTTCTCACATAAACTGATTTAGAGCAAAGCTTTCTGTGCTGCCCTGCACCATGGGACTTAGCAGCTGAGTTCTGTGTGTTGACTTTAAAAGACAGAGCAGGAGGTGCAGGTAGCTCTAAGAAGGGAAGGATATAAGAAATGCTCAGTTTCAGGGTTGTACATTTATGGACACACTCGTTTTTCAAGATCTGTGAAAATGGGATAGATATTAGTCCATGTTTTGTTTAGGATGAATGTTATGATGTTAATGGAACACATTTTCTGAGTATAACCTACTGATGGTAATATTAATCTCTCTCAGAAGGAAAATGAATGTACTCACTTATTATAAAGACAAAATGAAATGGCATGGGGCCCCTTACGATGCTGTAATAGTTTGCACTTAGTTTATTAATGAAGTGATCAGAGTAATAATAATAATAGTACCTCACATTTATAATTTCAGATTACACTTCTTCCTCTTTTACTCTCATACACACATACACATACATTACATACAGAGACAAACACATATATGCATGCTTTAATCTTCCCAGATATTCTGCAAAGCACCATCACTCCTCCTGCCTCTTTTTCACAGGTGAGGAAAATAAGAACCTGAAGGTTTAAGTGACAAGGTTATCGCATTCATGACAGAGTCAAGTTCAGAACTGAGATGCTTTGACTTTTTGTCCAATGCTATTTATTCTAAATTATATTTCCTTACCATTGGTTGACTTTTTTCTATTGCAGAAGTTAAAGTTGGCTATTCTGATGTCAAGAAATTCTGTATTGTAAAAAACATGGTATGAATAAGGGAAATAGATAATACATCTTACTGACTGTATTTTCTAAGTGTTAATTTTCTATCACTAGCTTTTAATTTTGAAAACAGACCCCTTACCCACCAATACCCACTTCCTACATGCTTCTCCCTCAAAAGGTCCTGAAGGTCTTCTCGGGAATTCTTTTTCTCTTAGGAACACAAAGTACTAGCTGAAAAAAGATAACATTACTAAGTTAATTGAATTGGGGCAGACTGGCCCAGGACTTTTACTGTGAAGGGACTCTTACCTCGGCTGGACACCTTATTTCTATTGAATGCAGCAGGTGGCTGATGTCGGTATGGATGTATCCCCAATTCCTGTGCATGACTCACAGTTCCTAGTAAAGATTCAGGGTCCCCAGGTCTGCCAGTACTCAGGAGTAGGGGACTGTCATGGCAACCTTTGGTCAATGCATTTGAACTCTTCCTGTCTGGAAAGCCATCCTTGGCCCCCTCGCATGAGCACTCCTCTTCCATGCTCTCCGAAGGCAGGAGTGCCGGCTGGTGAGCATAACCATGGGTCGGGCTGGGTGAGGAAACCTGTGAGATACATTCTTGTGCTCTGATTTGTAGAAGATGCTGGGGGCTGGTGTGGTGGTGGTGGTATGAGTCAGTATTTTGATATGGTAAAGCCTGGTGCTCTGTCATACTCTGTCCCCCAAGATTGGGAGCCAGACTCCCAGCATCTCCCTGGTTCATATGCCTAAACAATTCTTGGTACTCTTGCTGCTGCTGCTGTTGTCGCTGCTGCTGTTGCCTTTTAATGAGCTGTGCAAACTCTGCTGGGGGCAGTCGAATGTCCGAGTGGCCGGTGAGCGAATGCCGGGGAGAAAGCAGTCCTTGGAGGATGTGGGGTACCTGCTGGTGTCTTGTATAGTCTGGCGGCGTGGGAGACAGCAGGGCCTGCTGCAGTGCTGACGTGGTATAGTGAGGTGGCTGCTGATGTGCACTGGGAGGGAAGGTGGGGAATTGGTCAAGTGGAGGGACTTTCAGGGCTTGGGTTGGAGGGAACCCCACTCCTGTTGAAGGGCTGTAGCTGCTGGGGGAACCCCGGGACTGGTCCGAAAACAGGTAGGGGTGTAAATGCGCCTGGTCGTAGTTAGCAGGGGAGAACCGATTCACGTTCAAGCTGCAGACACAAAAGGGAGTGAGTACCAGGCATCCACGTAACAAGTGCACTGTGCTCCCCTGGAGAATAGCTGCTACTCCTCTTTCTCAGTAGGGAGCTCCAGTGATACAGAGAACTGTGGTGTGACAGGGAAGATGGATGTATGCATCATCCCAACTCATCCCTGCACTCACCTACCCAGTAACGTCTAAGGGATTTAGGGCACTGTGTGTAACAGACCCAGCTCTAGGTTAAAGGTAGCAACTATCTTACAGCATCATTTAAGCCACTAAGAAGCACCAATTTCTTGGAATACAAGTGACAAGAGAGGGAAAGAATCCTCAAAGAATACACAAGGGAAACTGGCAATTTTACCAGCTTCTCTAATAGGCCATTTTCTTCTTTGCAGAAAAATAGTAGGATAGCTTTGTAATTTTCCTCTCCTGTCTCATTAGCATTTTTATCCCTTATTTGGTCAATAAATAGGTTTCATGTTCACCCCGAACCTACCACTCCGATTTAGAAAGGGTCAAACAAGCATAGCTCAGTCAAACCCATTCTTCTTCCCTCCTCCTTTCTTGCCCTGCTAAGAGGCTTCCTCCCTCCCAGATCGCCTGGCTGGCTGGCGGGCCGGCTGGCTTTAAGTAGCCTTACCTGTGGGCCTCTGCACTGTCAGCACTCAGCTGCTTGGACAAGGGCCGGTGGCCGTAGCTGAAGGTGGCCATCAGGTTGGCACGGTGCTGCATCTGAATCTGACTGGCAGTGGGGCTCACGGAGACGCCCCGCCCAGCAGAGCCCGCAGCTGTCCCCGGCATGTTGCTAAGCATGTCAACAGGCTCCTGTACTTGGATGGTCACCTGCTGTGACTGGGCAGGCTGCTGTATGCCCAAGCAGGTCAGTGCCACGTTGGGAGGAGGAGAACAGTTCTCAGGTGGCTGCTGGAAGATTGCACTGCGGGAGGGTAAGCCTTGAAACTGGGAGGGAGATGCTGCACCTAGAGAGAAAGGCACCTCAGAGTGACTGAATGCTCACAGTACCTGGCAGCTGGAGGTAATGGGAGCCAATGAGGATAACAAACCAAGTACCACCTAGAGCAGTGCTTCTCACACATTTCTTAGTGTGCATAAGGCTCATGTGGAGGACTTGTCAAAACACACATTCCTGGGCACTACCCACAGAATTCTGATTCAGTAGGTAAGGCTAGGGCCCCATGGATTTGCAATTCTAAGAAGTTGCCATGAAAGTTGGTCCATGGATTATTCCATGACTTGGAACAGTGTTTTTCAAACTCTACTGTGCATACAAATGGCCTGGGGATACTGCTAAAATGCAGATTTTGATTTAACAGGTCTGAGATTCTAATTTTCCTGCTCACGTTGTTGGTCAGGGAACCCTACCTTGAGTAGGAAAAATACAGAGACCAATTCAGACCGTCCAGGGGATCTAGACTGTGTGGCGTTATGTAAGAGATTACCAGTTTTTGAATGCTAAGTCCTCATACTGCTGGTCTCGAAAGACCCACACTAATTAGAGTATACTCATCTTCACCTTCATCTGAACACCCACAAGAGAGGATCCACATGCACAATGGATAACCAAACAGAGGCGCGACAATAAGGAAGGTTCTGGTAGCAGCTTTTTATTTGATAGAGTTGGAGGATGTTTTATTAAAAATATTAATAGATAACTTTTATTGAGAACTATTGGGTGCCAGAGACTGTTTCAAGTGCATATATTTATTCATTAAATACTATTATTATCCCTATTTTACATTTGAGAAAGCTGAGGTGAACTGAAATTAAGTAGGTAATTCGAGGTTCAGAGTTAAGGAGTTGGTAGAAACAGGATTCAAACCAAGGCAGTCTAAACTAAAGCCCACACCCTTAAATACTATATTATTCTGCCATTCAAATCAATTGCCTGTGGCATTCAAAGCGATGACTCATTTTTTTCATGTGGCATACTATGGATCAGCCTAAACCTCTCCACTCACCGTGAGACTGGATCATGGCACTGTTCATGGGCGGAGGACTGTTACTGGGTTGTCTGAAGAGATGGTTGTTGGGGTGGTTGGGGGGTGGGCTTGAAGGCTGAATCCTTAACCTTCAAAAACAACAAAACCAGATAAATAAATTTCCTGAGGCAACATTATAGCCTTGAAATTAGCTTCAGCCATTTGATACACATAAGCAGCAGCTATTTTTTTCAGTTTTGATAAGCCTCCAGGCTAGGAAAACATACATAATCCACTCACCACCGTCTACTTAAAATCCATTCACATATTATTTTACTGGAATTTCCCAAAGAGGCAGAGGTCGTTGTGGGCCAGTATCTGACCTTCTGTATTAGATGTCAGATTACTTTATTCATGTGGCTAAGAAAATGAAGTGGCATAGGAAGTCAGGATTTCAAGGGAGGCTGCTGAAATTTAAATTGGTTTCTCTACTTTTCAAGTAAGTTTTCCAAGATGAAAGCTAAAGTTAGTCAGTATCTCCCACAGGAGTCAGGCCAAGGACACCAAACTATAAAGACAATGGCTTAGGCACAAAACAAAATGACTCATTACCTCTGGAGCTGGTGAGTGAGGAGGGCAGGCTGATTTTCACATGCAGCCTGAAGAGGCGGAGAAGGCTGAGGAGGACAGATAGAATCCTAAAACATATGGGGGAAAGGAGAAAAGTAATTGTGAGCTTGAAGATTAACACGAGTTATTCTCAGGAAGGGAAAGAATGGAAAGAACTGTCACTGAGATGTATGCTTTTGTCGTTCATCAAAAAAAGTCTACCTTTACCTGAACATGTCAACCATAAACATAACTCCAATTGGTCTCACATGATCTCCTCCAAAAATCACAGGCAAATTGGCCTGAAAGCAAACTCCAAACAAGTTGGGGAGAGCAAAGAACGAAGGCCTACTTGAATCTGTTGCTGGAGAATTTGATGGTGTTGCTCCTGCTGGTATAACATATGCTGCTGCTGGGTCTTCTCCAGGGTTCTTTCATCAATCTGCCCCCCATACATCTTCTGCAGCTGCTCACACTCCTGAAGGGAAAGCAGTTAATACAGATGGGATGCAGCCAGGCCCACCCCATGCCGTGATGTCGGCAGATGCAGATCTGCCCCGAGGTTTCATGGAGATAAAGAGCCAACACAGTATCCTCGATGAGCAACTCATCCACTTATATAGGTATTTATGTATTAAGTACATATTCACACTCTGTTTTGCATGAACTAATGGGAAACACCAAGGATGGTCTGTGTACAAGTGAAAATGTCCAGTGTGAAGTCTGGATACAAAGAATATGCCACCTGAAACTTGGTCATCAGGAAGGCAGAAAGGAAGCTGGTTTAGAAGACTGACGGTACACATCCTTCCTCTGGGAGCACCATTCCATACCAACTGGTGAGTATGCCAGGTGGTAGCAATGCACAGCAAGCTCCCACAAGACCCACTGCCCATTCTGAGAGCAATGCCAGGGTTGCTTACAAGTACCTTTCCTGGTGCTTCCCACTGAAAGCCAAGCACAGAAATTCCTCTCTAATGAACTACAGAGACAGGAGGAAAACTTAGTCCCTTCATGGGGTTAGCATTAGATGGCTGTATGGCTTTGAATCTGTAAAACTGCCATACTGCTGATGTGAAGGGGATGGAAGTGGTCTCTGTTACCCATGCTTCTCCATTACCTGCTGCAACTGTTTGATGCTGCTGTTGTTGCCCATTTTTTCCAGGTGAGCTTTGAAGGCCTGGATGCTTGCAGCCCCATCTGAGAACCGGCGCACAGGAGAGAAACGCTCTGTAGGGAGGTGCAGGGTGTTGGAGTCCTTGTAAGTAGAGCTGCATATATGGGAAGAGAAGGTTAGGGGCTGGGACTCAGGGGTTTTGACCACATCACCTAAGAAGTGCTATTCCAGATGGACACAAAGATGGGTGGCTGCCCCCTGTGCCCCTGCATATGATGCCATGTCCATGCCATCTCCAGAAGCCAGTTGTTTCCCTAGCCTGCTCCCCTGTTAGAGGGCTCCAGGTACACAGCTTCCTTTTCTACTTACCTTAGGTTGTCTTAATTGCCAAACCTGGTGAGGTCCTGTCCTGGGATCAAATATATCCAGTTCTTACAAATATACCAGGTCGGAGAGAAGAGCTTCTAGATATCCCTCAGGCCAAGCTGTTATAAAAAACTTCTTTTTTCTTCTTTTTTTACTCATCATGTCTCTATCTAGTGCCTTTTGAAATCTAAATTCACTGTTTGACTCAAAGTTTTCCTTGAGCAGTAAGCACGTATGACCAGGAGGAAGCTACAGTTAGCTTTGTGGTCAACGGTCTGGCCTGGAATTAACAGGTTCTGTGCTAGAAAATGAAGGGCAAGGGGGACTTCTAATCCCCAGACAGAGAGAGCACATTCTTAAGGAATGTGGGCCTCAAAACTGTGCAACACAGATAAGGATACCTACTGTGAAATCTGGCCAGTGCAAACAAGGCTACCTACTATGAAAATTAACCTCCAACGTCCTCATGAAAGATCATTCGTGTGAATTACCATCCAAAACCCCACTGATCAATCAGAACACAGCCAGTCAGTATCTTACAGAAAGAAAGAACAAGTTATTGGTAAAGAATGCCTGAGATAGCATCAGGGTTAGAAGCTAACACCTATACCTGTGACATCATCAGACACAGATGTTTGTGGGTTAAGCAGATAAAAGACTGCCAAAGAAGCATCCCAGAAGCTGATGGAAAGCATCAGGGTTTTGTGTCCAGGCAGAGGTGATATCACAGTGAACTATGGATGAAATGAGGTGCCACCTTGCCAATTACTCATTCTGGACTGAAGCAGAACCAAGGCTAAGGAAGCAAGCGAACAAGCAAGTGATAATGCAGACAGGGAGGGAGAAGAGTCTGATGACTGTGCAGAGGCCAAAAGAGTGCTCTGGCAGCAGGAGAAAAGCCCTTTATGCCCTCCCTTCTAATGACGACTTTTGTTTCAGACTCTACCTGAAGCTTGACAGAGTAGTGAGCTAATGAAATGAGCATGAACATATATGTATTTGTTTCAGTAACACAAAAGACAAATGATTTTGGCAGACACACTCCAGACACAGTGATCATGAAAGCTGCTTTTAGAGGCATTTCCTCAATATTTCTTACTTCTGCTTTAACTTGAAGTTAAAGCAAGCATATATTGTTTTCTCTTCGAATCTGATTCTTATACTTTTAATTTTTCCTGATAACAGACACATTTCTGATTCACTCAGAAAGCTGTGTTCTTCAAGTAGTTAATGGAGTCTATCTGCACAAAACCCATTCTCTCCCATCAGAGCAATACTCCCAGGCCCAGGTAGTTCATGACTTTTCCAGAAGCTCAGGTCATGAACAGACTGCCACCCAGGTCAGCCCAGCACAGTAACTTCGGGGGAATAGTTCTGATGCAGTTGCTCATTTTGGAAGCACTGACAGTATCAACCGTTTTTATTTTTATTAGGAATCATATTTAAACTCAAGAGAGCTTCATATTAGGCTGATATTCCCACTATACTTTTCAAACAGGGATTGGGTCCCCACCTAGATTAGATCCATCCTATGTTAGATTTTTTTTTTTTTTAAATCACACTTAAAATCTTTAAAAATTTCACACTACACACTTCCAAGATTAAAAAGGTTGATCAGACTCCTCTCTTGTCTCAATGCTGGTGTTCATCTATTATTCTCCAGAAGAATATATATATTTGCTGTTGTTGAGTCATTTCCTCTGGAAGATAAAAGAAATTCAATAATCTCTCTAGGCCACCAATTTTCAGTGTTTTACAGCCTTGGAAAGTATCTTTTTTCCACTGCAGACTATCTTCAGTCTCGTGTTGCCATATGTGCTGGGTTTGCATAAATGTCCCACCTTACACAATCTGACACTCATAAAGCATTTATTTCAATTCAAACTTTCTTGACCACAGGAAAACAGACAGCAGACAGATTTCTAGCAGGCAAGGCCCTGACAATGACTGTGGGCAGGGTGGAAACCACATACACACAGTTAAGAGCCAACGTAGTTTTCCTTTAGTAACAAATGTAAACAGGATATAGAGTCTGTGAAAAAGGCTAACTGTGGAGATGTGCCGATCTTCATGTTTCTCTGATAACAATACCTCCTGAGGAACACTTTGAATTAAGCAAGGATACCCAAAGGTTTTCAGCTAAACAACAGATCCTGACAACGGCTGAAAAATTAAGTGCCAGGTTGTAGAGGACAGAAAGATCAAAACAAGGAGAAATAAAATGGTCAAGGGTCTATTAGGTAATAATGTAAAGCTTAGAGTTATTAAGAAATCATAGAAAACTTATGGGGTAGAAAGGCAGTTTCTAATAATCAAAGTACCTTTTGATGCAGTACCCTAACAATGTGGGTGCTGAGGGATTTTCCTTAGAAAAATACTCTTTGTGCCATCAGAATTTTATTTGAGAATCATCATTCCTCACAGTAACAGACCATTTTTTACTGAGTTATTCATGGTCATTTATAAAAGCTTATCTTCCTTCTTTCGGAGTTCCAACGTGGCATTAATTATGTCTCAGTCTGCTCAGAGTTCACCTCTCTCTGCTGATTACATCAATGCCCAATGGGTAACCAGTCACAATAAAAAACACTGTCAAGCTTGCCAGTGTGAGCTCGTCGCAAGATTTAACAAGAGTACATTTATAAACTTAATTTTCTTGAAATCTGACTGCTCTTCAACATTCTTAAGTAAGAATGCTCTTCATTGTCCTCCAAAAAAGATTAAAATAAAATAAGCTCTAGCAATCGGTGGTGGCTTTGAAAGTGTGACCCATGAGCTTGGGGATGTTTTCAGAATGGAGAGAGCTAAGATTTGTAGTCATCAAGGTATTCACAGAAGATAACCATCTTAATCTAGCGAAGTGTCACTCCTCTTTGCTTCTAGGTTTACTGGGATTCAATTTTGTGAAGTTTCGCTTGCCAGGTATGGTTACATTTTTTATTTCTTCAAGAGAATGAAGTATAAATGTGACAGAGTCCTAGTTAAAGAATTTGCCATCAGAATATTGCAAGAATGACTTTTCAAGCACAACATTCAAGAAGATGCAGTATCTCTGCTCTACCATTCACAAAGAGATGTATCTTCCTCTATATCCTAGCTCATTGTTCAGTGGTAACATGATAAAAAAATGCTCATTCTTTTGAAGGTGATGGGTTATTAAAGGTCAAGTCTACTAATATGGCCAGAAATCCTCTTATTTCCAGTTGGCCCTTTGAGAGCTTCACTTCCTTGCAGGTTTCAAGTTCGATTTCATCTATGAGTCGACATCTAGAATCACGAGAATCAAGTGCAGAAAATAAACATGCCTACGAACTAATGCGAAAGAAGAATCTTAAACTGCTCTGTGTACAGCTTAGTGCAAGGAGCTGAGAAGATATAAGTTCAGGATGCGAGTTAAAGGCTTGATGCTGGTCACCATCACTGTTAAGACTAGCCAGAGGAGTGCCTGTCTGATGAACCTCAAGGAGCTCACATAGCTCATGTGGCTACTCACCGATGCTGATCAGGTACCAGGTGAGGAGGCCAGACCCGGGAACGGAAAGGCTGCTGTCCTAGCTGCCGTTGTAGGTCCGGTGGGATCTCGGCTGTAGGGTTGGTCATGGCCAGTGTATGTCTTTTGGACCTATTTGCCAAGTACCTGCAACAAGCAGGAGCACATTTCATAGTAAAAAAGACAGACAAGAATATTCCTCAGCAAGAAGCATTAGAAGTTCATCTAAAGCACTCAGAATGAAACAGTGCCAGAGCTCAAAAAGGGCTCTGTGGCAAACAGATCCCTGACTGGATGAGAGTGAAGCCTATTCAACTGGCCAACAGAAGCTGGCTTACCACTGAAGTGGCTAAATTTTGGACCTAAGAGCAGCCACTGAAGACAAGAGGGAAAACAGATGTAGTTAATAAAGACTGATTTTCCTTACTTCAGTCCAACTAACAGAAGAATTTATTTCCTACCTGTTAATTTTATTCTTCTCTTTTCTCTCCAAATATCAAAAAATATTAAGTTGGAGAAAATGAGCCCTAAGGATTATTCCTAGAGATGAGCCAAGGGAGATATTAAGAAGGGTTCCACCTATGTCTCTGGACCCCACTGGTCCCCAGGTTTTGAGCATGTCCTCACTACAAGTCTCAGAAAAACAGATCCTGCCATTCAGGGATAGTAAATTCCAAAATCACCCTTTCCCTCATGCCCCAGATTGTAACTCAATCATCAGAGAAGACAAAATGATACTGTTCCGTGGCAACCAACATTGTCTAGAAGATGAACAAATGAAACCACATGAAATGTTTAGAATTGTTTTTAAGGGGGGAAAAAAGCCAAGGCAACAACAAGGTACAAGTTTCAGAAGCTGAAGAGTAGACAAGCTGATGCCTTTAATCTGAAGATCTTTCATATCTGCCATGTGGTCAATACCACTGAGAAGACACTGGACGCCTTTCATCTTGTTGATTCTTTCCTCCACCACTGCTGCTCTACTTGAGCATGCATGAAACAAGCACTATTCCTCTTCACTGCCACAAAACTAACGGGCATTGTTTTACTCTTTAAATGCTGGTCTAAAGAAGAAAGAAGATGGAGCTCAAGGAAGTAAAGTCCAAGACAAAGAAGATAATATGAAATATTGCTGTCTAATTAAAGTAGGGAGGCAGTTTTCTAATTTCTCTTCATTTGCAACTTCACATACCTTGTTACCAGCAAACTATAGAAAAAACCAGCATCAAAAGAAAAAGTCACCACAATTTTTCTTCTACCAGCTAAGCTATAGGAGCTGACCCACCTGCCAACATCCCTGTTTTCCACTCTTCTTTCCACTTGGGATCAGCTTCTCTTTGAACAGTAGCTCTCATACAGAGCTACTGGGGGTAGGAAGAGAGCTGGCTAGCAACCATTAGGTTCTTAAAAAGTGGTCTTGTTTCATTCATAACTACTTTGCCCCTTTAAGCTAAAAGTTATCAGACTCTAGAGTAATTAATGGTATATAAACTTGAAAAAGAGTAAACCATTAGCACTTTAATATCCATCTGATTAAGACACTCAAAGTTTCCCCAAGAGCCCATGAAAACCATTTTATTTCAACTCCCCTCAAGATATAAGAAAAACATATATCTTAATGAACACCTGTATTTCTGGGAAAGTACATGCTGGATTCCGGTCAAACACCCCTCCCCAGAAAATAAGAATGACTACTCCACAGGGGCCATGCATAGAGCTGAGGACCACAGCTAATGGAACTGAGGTGAAATGAATAGTATGCCAAGCCTGGTGGTCACTGCTGTTTTCTGTGTAATCAGGCATTGCTCAATGAGGTCCTGCAAACCATGGATATCTGTATCCGCCCCGAGCCCAAATCCCATATTCTTTGTCAGTATCTCTTTGTTGGTACAAGTACAGGGGGATGCAAGAAGCACAGAGCAAACAGTACAAAAGGTATTCATTCTTCTGGAAAGGAAGAGTCCATGCCAGAGGTCCATGGCCAGACTAGCTAGGATCACTGTCATATACCAAACCTCCAATTTCTTTTCAGTAAGCAGTTCTTGGTAGGTAGGAGTGGGCTTTGTGCCTTGTGAATACTATCAGAGTTGCAATATGAAGGCAGGGGGCAAGAAAGGTAGGAGGGAGGAGAGAAAAGTTTCTTATGGTTAATGCTGTCACACAGGGGACTTCCAATGGCGCTTACAGAAATGAAATTTTCTGGGTAGTCTTCTGTTACTTCCATGTAGGGAGGAACATGCCATCTGCCTTGGGCAAAGAGACCACACAAATGTTGTAGCTGCACCGTACCACCTCCTTGGGCAGACGTGACCTTTCGTTGGTTGCAGAAGGAGCCTGCCCAAGAACACTCTGCAAGCACTGCCAGATGCCACATTACCTCTGCACAGCTTCCTGATCAGGCTCCCCATCCGAGCTTTCCTCGTCCACAGGGGTAACTGCTGGCACTGCCTGAAAAGGGACAGAAGGAAAAAGCTCAAGGTGGTGCTTTCTTTGGAAACTGGACTTGGTGCAGGTCTTTCTGTTAATTTTTTTATTTATAAAACTATTCTTAGGACCCCTGAGCTATAGAGAACTTTCATACACCTTTCTATTTTTCCATTTTTACCTTGTTCAGGTTATTTTAAATTTTTAATTGGATTTCTTCCTCTGATTCATCTTCATTCGTTCATTTATCAACAAATAGCTGAATACCTACTGTGTTCCGGGATAAAATGTGAGTTAACAGATGTAGTTCTTACCCTTATTTTACAGTGTAGTGCAGGATAGAGACAAGTAAACAGACAATTTAAAAACAGCATAACCAAGTCCTCTATAGGTCACATGGGAATCAAGGAAGGCACCTTGGAAGAGGTGACACCTATCCTGAGACCTGAAAAATAAACAGGAGCTAGCAAAGATAAGAGGAAAAGGGGCCATAAGCCTTTGAGGTTTCCAGGCTGAGGGAAAAGGCCTGCAGGTATTTGAGGACCTGAAAATAAAGCAGAGGCCTGTTTACCTGAACTGTCTAGAAGTGACCTGTTTTTGCATATTAATGCTATTTCCAGAGTTCAGCTGTCTTTAACTCCAGAAAGTCAGGATAGTTTTTTAAAAGTATACAATATATAATTGTGCAGTTGCAATTCAATGCTTTAAAATTGCTGTTACCCACCTATACATGTAAATGAAGTGAGAACCACCACAATGCATGCATTAATGTGACTCTTCCTACTGCTTATGCCCTGGAATGCTCTGCATTCTCGACAGCTACTCACAGCCTCATGGCTCACATAATCACCATGCTTCAGGCACCAGAGCAAAAATCGTACTTCCATGATTTTGAAAGAGCATTTTTTAAATGGATAACAATTATAAAACAAAAAACTTTTTGGACTAATTTATTGTTCCAATGTTTCTAGGATTTCCAGATCCCTTACTACAATTCTGTAAGGCCTGGCGTAAACAGGATTAGGCAGAAAGAGGCTATAAATGATGCAGGAGAGGAGCACTGTGGCCAGTTATAAATGGCCTTTCATTTCACATTAATAGCTTTATTTTGAGGAAGGGGCAGTGGTAAACCACTGAAGGATTTCAAGCAGGGGCATGGTGATACAAGATTTATATTTTAGAAAGCAAGCTTACTCTAGCTGCAGAGTGAAAAGTATTGGTGGATGGCCATTAGGAGGTCATCGCATTAATCTAGGCAAAGGATGACAGTGGCTTAAGGAAGGGCAGTGAAGATGGGCTTTATAGGCATTGGGTGAATAATTTGATATGGGGAATAAGGGGGAGAGAATAGTTAAAGATAAAATCCGCATTCCCAGCTTGTGTAACCAGGAGAATGACAGTGCTATTCACTGTCACTCTAGAAGAGAAACAGGTTTCATCAAGTCAAGATAAGCTCATTTTGGACCACGCTGAATTAAAATTGTGAGTACTTGTGGGATAACCAACTAAATCTGTGGGATATCTGTCTGTCTGTCTATCTATCTATCTATCTATCTATCTATCTATCTATCTATCTCCCAGAAGAGCGTGCTATGCTGCAGAATCTCCTGGTAACTTAAATTATGAGTAGACAAGGTCGCCCAAAGAATGTAAAAAGAGATGGAAATAGGGCCTAAGATAAAAATTCTGGGTTTCACCAACTTCAAGAACACGCAGAAAGGGAACATGAAGAGAACAAAAGAAAATATTTCAAAGAGACAATGGTCAACAGTGACTGATACAGTTGGGAGGTCCAAAATGACAAAGATTAAAAATGTCCACTGGGTTTATCAATAAAAGCTTGTTACTGACCTTGGCAAAAACAGTTACAGTGGGCAGAGTAAGTCACTCCACCTCCTATAAAAGTGTTCCTGAGCCTTTGTAACCTGCACTGATCTGGCTGTTCCCTGAATGCTTCTGCCACCTACTTACTAGTCCATGGTATTCACTCTGGCACTTAACTGCACATGGCCTTTTGCTATTATTCCAATATTTCACATATGTTGATCTTGTCTTCCCATACCATAAACTCAGTGAGGCTAAGAACTACAAATCCAATTCTTTCCTTTTTCTGATAGCAATGCTACAGAAGGCATGGCCCATGGACCTGAGCCAATCCACAAACTGTTGCATTACTAATCCATTATAAGGTTAAGTACATAAATAGAGTAAGATTTTAAAAATCTTAAAAAATAGAAAGATTTTAAAGAGCTATAGATACAGGTACTACCCGATCTTAGTGTACTATGAGATTGAATGAACAAACGAATAAATGAATGACTTTACCTATGACAGGAAAATAACCAGAAATAAACAGAGCCCAGGGGCAGGGGTTTGAGTGTAACCACCACATAAAAAAGACAGCATTGAGAGACACCAACTGACAAGGTTAGAACTTATGAAAGTCAATCATGTGATCCAGGTTGTACCAAAAATGCAAGGTAGTGTTAATCAAAGGAGAAAGGGGTGATGAGAAGGTAACTTTGGAAACCAATCTAAAAAGTAATTTATTACAGAGAAAACTGTTAGATTCCACTGCCCTGAGGCAGGGTGGCAGAGATACTTAACAAAGGTATAAATGGCCCACTGAGGATGAGGATATTCTGGAGCAGGCTTCAGTGTAGAAATTATTTGGTTAAGAAAAGTAGTCAGTCAAAAATAAAGACTGGAAAATTCTTCTAGCCTGCGGAAAATGGGGATACACTCAGCACCTTAGGTTTAGAGAAAAACAAAATTCACACATTTAAGTTGGAGATTCTGGTTTACCAAATGTGGGCCCACAACTTCTTCATCCAAAGCCTCTGAGAAAATACGTTGGCTCTGTGCTGCTACTCACTGGTGTCATGGTGACGAGTGGAGAGGGTCCCCGTGGGCGCTTCAGCAGCTGCTGAGCATGGAGCTGGATGTTGGCTCCTCCATCTGATGCCCTCCGGCCAAGGGGGCCCATTCCATTCAGCAGCTGTAGTGGGGGCGGCTGTAACAGGGACTGCTCCTGTCAAGAACGCAGTGGTGAAGAATAGACTCGTGAGGTGGTGGCAAGGAGGAGAGAAAACAGCAGGACTCTTATCTACTGAAATAAAGGGATCTTTTGATTGTGACAGAGACTGATCCTCCCTCTTATCCAAGATGCTTTGCAAGAGAAATTGTCCTTCTCTACAAGGAAACACGTAAATCCTGGGGATGGTCTCTCAGTCTCTCAAAGGAAGTTCAAATGTGTTTCCTCTGGGGCAAGCCTTCTCCCATATTGAGGTACCTTGTACTCAAGCTGCCCAGCTGGTTGCAAATTTTGCATGGGCAACAGGTTGTGCATGAAGTTCACGTTAGGGGCCACCTGTAGGAAAGGAGCCTGTGGGTTGACTCCAGGAAAGCCAGGTAGGAGCTTCTGCAGATCATCCATAACTTCCGTGCTGATAAGAAACAGGATGAGACAGAAGTTTCATTAATATCCTTACTCAAAAGTACTATATCCCAAAACTGATAAAACTGGTAAGTTCAGGACAATTTATTTTATTACATATTTTTTACTTTCCTCCTAAATTTCCCAAAGCAATAGAAGCCTCACGTGTGGCATCTGGCTCTCTGCCACTTTACTATTTGGACCTGGGGGATGCTATTCTTTACTGGCCACTCACATAAAACCGACAGATCTGAGCCAAGAGGAAATACTGGCACCAGGCCAGTTCAGGTCTGCAGAGTCTAGAGCAGAAGAACAGCAAGTTTCTGGAGCACAGAGGCCACCCACTAAAGCAATGGCTGCCTGAAGCAGCAACTGATTCACCAGGCAAAGAATGCAATTACTCCTGCCAGTGCTGATAGGACTGATAAGTAAGTAGTGGATGGGCAGGGCTGTCCTACTACGACAGTAGGATTTACAGCATACTTTAAAACAAGAGATCTTTCCACTAGCAGAGCAACACTGCTGACATAGTCTTTGGAGCCAGAATGTTTCCTTACTGCCTGTTTGAACGTAGGCCAAGAATGAGAAACATAAAGCAAGCAAATCAGCAGGCCTGAGGAAGGTTTTTGGAAATCACTCAGAGAAAAGAGGTATTTGTTAGAAAACCAGCTTTGCCCCTAGTTGAACTCCCAAGAGAACTCTTGACACAACTTCTTCTTTCAATAAAGGAAACGTTCAGAAAAGAGGTAAGGACATTTTTAACATTGAGAGTCTTCAAGTGTAAAATGAAAAAAGGAAAAGCTGGCTTTCAGGACATTTCCCCAGTGTGAGGGCATCAGGAATATACTAAAGGATTATTTTGGGAAAATACTCTTCAACTTCTTCAGTTTGTTTTTCAAGTCTTGTTTACTTAATTTAATTTGTAAATCACATTGCATCATTTGTCCTCATTTCCTAGATAAGTCTTCCATTAGAGCATGTAGCAAACATCTCTAGAAACTGTCAAAGTCAGATGAATTTTGAATTTTAAGGGGTACTTTCATGTGACTTAATATGAGGAGACCTCAATCTTTGTGGGCAGAGACTATCATACTCCTCACCAAAGGACTGTGATTAATTGGCATGATTTTGGCTACCGGTCCACTATCCATTAGGGAGAGCTCTGTAATTTTTTTACAAATCTAGTCTGCTCTAACCAGGGACTCTGGACTGGGTTAAAAACATGTCTTGGCCACTGGATTAGATTTCATCTGGAAGACACAATGAAGTAGGAAAAATGTACCATGGCAGGAACTCATAGTCAGATGGGAATTCTTTGCTCGGGTGTTAATTAGGGCTGCTGGCCAGATACTCACCGTGGGTCAGCCACACCCACTGTGTGCCTCCTCATTGACAAATAACGAACCAATGCTTCAGGGGAAGGCTCTTCACCTTCATCACTGTCCAAGTTCACTGTCCCATCCGGCTGAGATGCAGGAAAACACAATTAAATTAGAAATGGGAAGTAATCAAAAATAAGAAATAAGGAAAGGAAGCAAAGATATGGTAAAGAAAGTGATTTCAGCTGAAAACTATTCAGAGGTTGCTACTTGCCTCCACAATTTGATTCTCTGGGTTGATCAGCTGCACCTGCGGAACGCTGATGTTCATGGTGGTACCAGCCTGCTCTGACTGGAAAGCAGTACATACAGATACACACATTACTTAAACACTAGAGGGAGACGATAGTCTTTCAAAGAATTCTTGATTGCTAAAGTCTATGTTTCTACCTCTGAGTCTTTGGTTCCTCTGCCCTTAAAAGCAGTATTAAAAAAGCATTTTTTAGAGATGACAGTCTTTCTCAATGATTTGTTGTTTCTTCAAAACAAAAACAAAACAAAGACTGTAACTACTGTCCACCTCAAGTACTTGAATACCCTTCCATCCACTGTAAGAAAAGCTCAGATCTTTGCTTGATCTGACAAAGGAAAAGAGGATAGGTGGATGGGACAGAGGTAAGGAAGAACAAGAAACTCTTAAGAGTTTGTGAGCAATGGCTAACCACCTTCTGCCCCCTTCCCCCAATATTATTTGTCCCAAATCCAGTCACTAGAGTTATTGCCCACCTGGATATTGATTGGTGCTTGAAATGCCATGGCTCGAGGCATGCTAGAAGGCGCTCCGACACGCAGGGTTTTATGTCTCTTGTGTCGATCACACAGCAGACTGTAGATTGCACTATAGTGATCATAGGCATCTGATCTTAATGACTTCCAACAGAAAAAAAGGGAAAGAGTAAAAAACCCTGGTGAAACAGCATGTCAATGACCAAATGACAGTAGAAGACCAAAGCACGTTCTTTCTAAGGCCCAGACAGGGGTATGAGGAAGAACTGGAGGCAAATAAAAAGACCCAAGTTCCTGATGGTGGCCAGATGCGATGGGGGCTGGGGAGGATGGGTGAAAAAGGTGAAGGGATTTAGAAGTACAAATTGTCAGATACAGAACAGTCACAGGGATGTAAAATACAGCATAGAGAATTTAGTTGGTAATATTGTAATAACTATGTATGGTGTCAGCTGGGTATTAGACTTATTGGGGTGATCACTTTGTAAGTTATATAAATGTCTAAACTCTATGTTGTACACCTGAAACTAATATACTATTGTATGTCAACTATAATTGAAAAATTAAAAAATTATTTTAAAATTACTAAAATTATTTTTTTATTTAAATAAAAAAAGCCCCAAGATCCCAGAAAGGAAAAATGAGAAAAGGCTGGATACAGGGAGTATGACTACATCTTTGTTCTCCATTCCTTTAGAGATACCTGTAGTGTCCGCTCTTTGTCCAGTCCCATGTCTTCCATGGCCAAAAGGACATCCTCATTCAAAGAATCTGTCTGTCTTTCTTCCTTTAGCTGTTGGCATTCAGCTATTAACTGTAACATTTAAAAAAAAAAAGTAAGCTATCAAATCCCTAATTAGCCACATTAAGAAGACATCACATATGTATATCATCACATATCAAGCTGTTCCATGTCCCCTAGCTTGGGATATTTTCTGGCCTCAGACAAAGCCTAAGCAACAAAGTCATGGGTACTCAGCTGTGGACAGACAAGATTCTAATTTTCCTGAGCGACTCTGGGGGTACCAAAGATGGCCGCAATGGTTTAAATAAAGGTATGCTATCAGTGCCACTGAATAAGCACACTAAGTAAGACAAGAGGAAGGAGACGTCTCCATGGTGGGTAAGCTGCAGAATTGCAGGTACTGTCTCAAAAGCCAAGAAGAGATTGATTTGGGGATAAGTAGTAGGGAACTGGTAGCACTATTCTCCAACAACTCTGCTGGTTCAAAATTCCTACTTTCACTCCTTCCTTAAGTATCACACAAGAGTTTGTTCCCAGTGCTGCCTGTTCACATCCTGGTCTGATCACAATCTCATCCAAAAGAGATTCCAGTCATTCTGAGGAGAGCTCCCTAAAGCTCCCTGCTCACCCTGTCAAAGTTGGGATCGGTGTCCCCCAGCTTCATCCATTTGTGCTTGCAGATCTGCTCCATGGAGAGGCGCTTACTCGGGTCCAACACCAGCATGTGACGGATCAAGTGCTCACACTCTGCAACAGACAAAGAGCCCACCCTTCATCTTGGGGAGGGAGATGCAAGCGGTGCCTCTAGTGAGGCAAGGTGAGCAGGGAGACTTTCTAGGTCCTTGCTTCTCATTTGTCTGTCCTGTTCCTTGATCCTTACCTATGTCACTGCTTGCCCCAGATGGGACTGGGCAAAGGCAGAAAGAGATGAAGAAAAGAGAAATTCAAATCTGGTAGTCTGGTTAATACCTTTACTAACAGTCTGATTAGAAAAAGTTGGGATAATCCTTAGATTTCATTTATTTATATTACATATGGCCCTATTTAACACAACAGATGAAGAACTCAATGTCCTCAGAAGAGATTCAGTATCTTATAAGGACCTCAGAACGGTGAGTTCTTTCCTCCTAAATGTATTACTATGTGCACACTAATACTTTTGGCTTAGGTGACCAAAAGCTCTCTTAAAAATTCAGGGAATTAACATTTCTAATGGTTCAAGGTCAAGGGAGAGTGGCACAAGCACAAGATGCCTCCCTACCACACACTGAGACTCTCTGACAGCCTTATTTTTTATTTTCTCAGTGTTGTTTAAACATTCACAGGTGCATACAACTGGACTCTGAGCTAGAGATTCAGATCAATAGATATTTCTCTCTAGGAGCTCATACCATATAATATATTGCTGAAAGAATAATGGATTCAAAATTAAGAGGCTTATATTTTGATTTTAAAACCACTCTCTATGTTCTCTGTAAATTGAGGGTATTGAGGATGATGTCAGAGTAGTGAGTGCTTGTGATAAAGGTGGTGGTGATGACGATAAAAACAGCATTATTAAGACTCCTCTGAGCACTTTACAATTATGATTATCTCATTTGATCCGGATAGCAATCCTAGGAGAAGGGTACTATCATCATTCTCATCTCAGAAATGGCAAAAATTAGGCGCAGAGAAGTCACAAAGCTTGTCCAAGTCCACATGGTAAGTCAGATTTCAAACCAGACACTCTGACTCTGGCTGGTGCTCTTCGGCCCGTGCTATTCTGCCTCTGTAATGCACACAGCTGTGGGCAGAATCCAAACTTCTGAACCATTCTTGCAAAATCTTCACCCAAGCCACCTTCATCTGTCACTTAGACGATTGCACAAATCTCCTAAATGTTTTTCCTGCTTCCACTCTTGCCCAACAGAGAAGCAAACGGGCTATTTCTAAAACATAAATCTGACCATAAACTACCTTGCCTACAATTCTCCAAACTTCTCACAGCCCTCAGAATAAACTCCGAAGTCCTGGGCCTACACTCTCGAGCCTCCATCTCTGACCTCATCTCCAACCCCTCTCCCCTTGGCTCGCTGAGCTCCATCCAGCCGCACTGGCATTCTTCCTAGCCTGTGCACATGTGTTACACACTCCCACCGAAGGCCTTTACACTTTCTGTTTCCTTTAGTTGCAATGGCTGCTCCTCTGACCTTCTTCACATGGTTAGCTCCTTGTCATTCCAGTAACAGCTTAAATGTCATTTTCTGAGAAAGCTGTTCCCTGGCCACCTCAAGTAGGCCTCCTGTCACTCTCTTTTATATCACACACTAACTAGTTTTCTTAACACTAATGATTTCTCTGTGAAATCATATTATTTATTTATTTACTTGTTATCATCTAACTCCCCGACCACAATTTAAGGTCCATGTCTTTCCTACTGCTGTTTCCAGTACCAAACCTCCAAAAGCAAAGATGGTTATTATACCTGTAGGAGCAGAATAAATATCTACTGACTATATGAACAAATAAATACTTATTGAACACTTACTCCAACCAAACAAGATTGTATTTGTTAAAATGCTTTTTAAAACTATAAAATTCTGTAAGATATAGGTTTAAAATCTTTCTGTTTCTATTTCATAAAAGCTGTCCTCAAAACTGGTCAGTAATAACAATAAATTATTACTAATTTTAAAAAGCTTTATATACAAGGCATAGTGATTACCAACTTTATTTCATTTAATCTTCACAACAACTTTAAACTAGATACTATTATCAGCACCACTTATAAAAGAAGAAACAAGTTAACAAACTCAACATTTCAAAGTAATCCCAGAGCTGAGACTTGAGAGCTATGCTCTTGTCTACCCTGTTATACATCTTCACATGGACATAAGTTCTGCTTGATCTATTTTTCCAGAGTGAATTCAACTGTGTAACTCCACAATTTATGCATCATTTGGCAAACACTATTCTACATTGTCATCTTGAAAGGAATACTAAGAATAATTAAGGCAAATTACTCTTAAGTTTTAATTTATTCTGACTTAGGAAATACAACAAAACAAAGTCCCTATATTAAAATGATTTTTAGGAGGCATTAAGTTGGTCTTGCTTTACAGCTCAAAGCATATTCAAATGCAGCATATATCCCAAAGTCTTAAATTCCTATCTCCCTTAAAAACAGAGGAAATGCTATCTAAACTTTAAGCATCTATTAAAATCATGTTTCCAGAGTAGCCAGAATAGACCCCACACTTGTAGCACCTGAATAGGCTATAAATATCACTGACACACACCTTTATGGTCTGCAATTACCTGAGGAGAAAAATATTCTTAATTTAGAAAGTTACTAAAGCTAAAGACCCCTGTGTAGGGAGCAGGCCTGGGCCTGATTCCAAAGATGTGGAATTGTCATTAGGACCCCTAGATGGCACTCTTCTGTTTTCTTTTGCTTTCCATATATCCTCGGGGGGAGGGGTGGGAGGGAGCCAATTAGTCCTGATTCAAATAAGGTCGAATGACATTCAGTTTACAGGCCTGATTTAAAACAGAGATTTTTAAAGAAATTGCCTTAAATACAAAATAAATCAACACCACCATAATATATTATGATTAGAAAACATATCTAGTTCAATTTCAGGATCTTGAAACTCCTATCTAGTCATTTGTAACCATTTTTTAGTCTCAGATGCCTTGAAAAATCTCCAGAAAAATGCCAACAAGAATTTATACACACAAATTTGCATGCAATTTTAGGCTGTTTAAGGAGCCACAAAGCATGCCAAAGATCCCCTAGGTGTTCTACAAGTTCCAGGTTAAGAATTCCCGGCGCAGTGTCAGTACCTAAAGACGGCAAGCAGCTCTCACCTTGTGTGCCCTCCATAATTTCCAGCAGACAAAGGGACAGAAATCTTCATATGTTGCACAGATGGTAAAACACAACAAAATGCAGAAAGCCAGAGTACTATCATCCACTCTTACTTCCTAAGTGCCATATTTAGCTCATGAAATTAAATTCAAACTAGATTTGAATACACCATTCTACACAAGATATGGAAAGAGGGTGAAAACAAAGGGAATAAAATGCTCTCAAACCTAACAGAATCAACCACAGAACAGTCAACTCAAATGAGTAAAAAGAAGATGGGGCTTTAGATCAACTGTTCCAGACACCAAGACATACTGCATTCTCATGTCAAAAATGGCTCTATCATTTATTTCCCCCCAAAAGGCAGTCTTTGATGATGAATGAAACTGAAGCACTTTAGGCAATGCAGGAATCTGCTGCTCTGCCCTTCACAGGCCGCTTCCATTTGCTTGGTGCCCATACCACGCCAAGTGGTCTCTGGTATGGGCAGGGAAAAGTCACTGTGGGCCTGTGAAACTTGATCCAACAGCAGCATGTTAACTAGAGGATGTACAGCTCAGGGCCTGCCCTGTGATGCTGACAGACATCTGGTTGACTGTGGAGAGAGATGCTGTGTGGGCAGGGAACTAAAATGGGAATTAAGTTGAGGCTGCCAGTATAATTCCATCTAAGAAAGCCAGGTCTTCAGTATCTTTTTTTCTTTTTTGACCTTGATAATAAACAACTCTTTCTAAGAGGCTGAAAATATTTGGACTCGGTGGTAAAAAATAAAGGATAGGGAAAGGGAATTAAAAATCAACCTCAAATTCACCAGAGAGAGAAGTTCTGTCTTTAGTTTCCAAGCTGGAAGAAGAAATAGAATAACTTAAAAAAAAAATTTCCTGACTAAAGCTTTAAAAACATGTCCCCTGAAGAAAGGTTAAAGGTTAGAGGCTGATTTATCTTGGAGAAGGGAAGGTGTAGGCAGGAAGGAGCATACTGGTTATTCAAGTATCAAAGGAGTTTTATAAAAGACAAAGTAAATTTATACTGTGCTGCTCCAGGGGCCTGAATTTGGAAAAATCAGAAAGTAACAAGTTCAATTTAGGAAAAATCTTTCTAATTATTAGAGTTGATCCAAATTATTAGGCTAGGGTCCTAAGTGAGTGGGGCCTCTTAAGGAAGGAGAGGGGGCAGTCAACTGGGCAGGGCCACACCTGGAGCACAGCTAATTTTATCTATTTTACAGACTAGTGTTCTGAGCAAGATTTCATGTAAAAAATTGAGTCAAGGAATAACTGGATATTCCTTGGTCCCCTCCAACTCTGTAAACTGTGTTAAAAAGGAATGACTTGTCCTGTGAAACAGTGCACTTATTATCACTAGGAATGTCTAACCAGAGGCTGGCATTTGTTGCTAGAAGGGCTTCTAGGAGTAGGTGTGAGGAAAACTGGGGGTCCTTACAAGAGGGAGACTGTTTTACTTTGTTGCAGATCCCCGGTGCCCACTATGACATCTGATACGTAACAGGCCCTTAATAACGCCAGGGTAAAGAAATACTGGACTGGATGACTGCTACAGTCCCTTCAAATAACTTTAATAATCAGATTCCACGCCACAATTTAGTAAGCATTCCCCAGACAACTATCATTTTACAGAAGATTTGAGATGTGGCACTGTTTTAGGATGAAAGTCTGGATCAGAATTTTTCAAGCCTTCCCCATGTAACTTTAGAATTGTCTCACACAGGGTACTTCCTTACTGATCTTTTCTCAGGCTATACAGAATAATCTGTGAATCAGATCGCCACTTGAGGAGACAGCTACATGTAGGCATAGCCATAGCATCAAGGTCATGACATAACAAACAAAAACAACTCTTGGCAAGTAATTCTCCTGTGGATTTAACTGAAAGTGTTAATAGTATATCTTTAACATGTTCGGAGAGTAAGAATGAAAAACACACAGAAAAAAATAAAAAGCAACATAGAGAAGGAGGGGCTGAAAGATTAAAAGAACAATTCTTCAAAAATATTGTTTAATAATTACTAAATTTATTGAGCACTTATATGCTAGACAGAGTGCTAAACTCTTTTAAGTTCATTTAATTTAAAACATTTAACTTATACACCAACTCCTTTAACTTATTAAATCAATTTTATAGCAAAAGAAATTCAAAAATCAGAGAAGTGAAGAAACTTGACCAGATAGTAAGAGGCAAAGCCAGGCTACAAATTCTGGTCAGTCTTACTCCAAAGCCAGAGTTCTTAACTCATACAGTACCTAAAAAAATTAATTATTGATGTTTTGAGTAGTAGCCAGCATATCTTAATAAAAACAAGTCAAATCAATTTCATTCATCTTTTGACAGATTAAATGCCAGGTAATTGGCATAGGTTTCATCATGACAGAGTCCCCTGCAAGCCAAATTCATAAAAAATGGACCAAGTAAATTCATGGTCAGAAGACTGTGAAAGAGTTGGAAAACAATGTCAAGAGAGAGCAGCAAGTTGGATTAAAATGAATCGAGAAGGTTTAGGAAAATGGTGAGGATTAAATGCACTACAGAAGAGAGAAGTTAAGTTTTTATACTGTGCTTGTTGCATGGTGATAAAGATTGTGATGGAAGGTTAGAAACAACAGGCTTCCCCAATCAAAGAATCATGGAAAAGGAGAAGGGAGGGATAAGTGAAAATTTAGGGACGAGGGTCCTCAGAATCTTCAGGCTGATCCTATAATGAGGAGAATGCCAACTATCCCCTACACTCTTCATGTGATGGCAAAGTATGGGACATGACAAAGCAGTCATTTTCAGCAACAAGGGCAGAGCAGTGGTCTGAAAGAAATTGAGTCACAGATTCTTTCTGACCACATAAAACTGCTGGGGAAACAGAAGACATCTGTGTGCCAGAAGACATGGGAAGAATGCAAAGAAGCAGCAATTACCCAGGAAATTCATGTTTCTTACAGGTACCTGGAAGAAGAGTATGGTCTGGTTTCTCACATACTAATTTTAATAAGTACTAGGTGTTCAAAAGTAATTTCAAAGCACTTAGCCCAAGAGTTATCTCCAATACTTTAAACAAAATTCTTAATAATAATTAATTCTCGAGAACAATTCAAATTTCAAAGAGGGCTCTATTTTTCTGAAATCTCAAAATCCAAAAAGGGAACAAAACAAATTGGTTATTAAATCTCTAAAACATGTTTTCCTGGAAAATGAATAATTTTTTAAAAAAGTTAAATGGCACTGAGGTCTTAAGCTTCTCAGAACAAGGATATTGCCTGAATCTGTCATCCATTCACTTTGTCCAGCTCAGGTACCAGTCTTGCGGACAACTGATGCTAGTCTAGCAGACAAATAGAACGAGACGGATACATGGTCTATGATGACAGTCTCTGGAAAAAGCAACATAGCTTTTTTAACAGTCTGTGCCTTACTTTATGTGTTCTAGATTTACAAATGTTTGTGACCCAGAGCTCCTCTTTAATACTATCCTGCTTTTATCAAAAAAGAAAAACCACGCACAAAACATACTGTTTTTCCTAATGAAAAGAAAATCTGCCATAATGTTCTGATCCTGTCATAAACATAGTTAAAATAGTGTGACTATCTTGCTATGTCATGACCCCTACAGAAATAATTAAAAAGTAAATCATTAAGAAATCATAGGTGTTTCTGCCAAGATACTTCCTTTTGGTAAGAAGCTGACAAGAGTTAGAATCCTTACTCTGCTTGTGGACTAAACCCTTGAAATGACAGCTTTTAATATGCCCAAGGAAATCCTGTCATTGTCAGCTGTCAGCTGAGGTCAAACCTATTTTACATAGTGACTATTTTAAAATCTAAACAACGCAGACAAATGGTCTTGAAATAAAATATTTCTACATATAAATAACATACACTGAATCTGCTACCCTGTAGATGAATTTGGAGATTGCGTAAATGTTAAATACAAAAATACACAAAGTAATGTTTTTTTGTTGTTGTTGTTCCAACAAAATTTTGTTATATTAGATATTGTTAGAATGACAGTGCAGTAAGGATTGGAAGATTTTTACTCAATAAATTACACTTTGATAACATTATTGTCACAATAGAACCATATAAAGCATTTCTAACTTGCAAGGTAAAGAGACTTTACTTGCAGTAACAGTCAATACCACAGCTTTACCCAACTCAAGAAAATACATAATCTTGGAATTAATCATAATGGAACTTAATCTATAATAGTGTTGGTTATAATAAGATTTGGCTCACAGAAAATAAGCACTGAGATCAGGTCCTCTAACACAATGGTACTGAGGAATAAAATTCTTTATTTTGAAACCATTTGCTTTCAGTACTTTTGGGGAAACAAAAATAGGAGTCCTAGGAATGAAGTAGCGAAATTCCCAGAAGGATAATCTGACAACAAGAGATCAGACAAGAAAGTGGAGAGTTCTTAATTTAAATACAAATCCTAACACTACTGTTTCTGCAAATTATTATCAGAATGTTCTGGAATAGAAATAAAGGTACTTATAACTACATCCTGTGAGACACTCTCTGTGGTTGAACAGAGGCCAAAGGGGGATGGCTTGGAACAATTTAGCAAGTAAAGATAGAGCTGGTAAGAAAAGCTTCTATGTGAATCAATAAATACACTGAGAGGCTTTCCTCTTTGATTGTAACAATTTATCAGCTTGAGACAGACTGAGGAGAAAACAAATGTTTGACTCATATATCTCCCTTTATTAGGAAATAACACCTATTCTTGAACTTTCCTTATTTTCTAGGTGGCTGTGATGCTGCTCAAATTAAGATTCAGAATTAGGAGATGCTGGCTTAAAGGCTGGCGATGCCCACAATTACCTCTAGCCTGAGCTACACTGTTATACTAGAGGCTGTCTAATTTGCAGTTTACATTTTTTTAAATATAAGTTTGTTGCTTATACTATCACAATATTATTCAACTATATTTTAAGTCAATATCAATCACTATGGGACAAAATTATGGCTCAGTTTTACTTGATACTGATTCTTTTCTCAATAAATAATCCAGCTGTAGATGGGCAAAATGTCTATTCCAGGACTCTCTCAAGATACTTGAAATGACTTGGCAGATACGGATTGATTTAAAATTAAATTATAATCAAAGACAGATAGTTTCTGAAACCAGACTATCAGGATTCAAATTTTACCCCTGCCACTTAGTAGCTGTGTGATTCTGTTTTATGTTATTTAACCTTACGTTGCCTCAATTATCTTGTCTATCACATGGCAACAGTGGCCTGCCTCATAGGTTTGTTTTGGATAAAAAATAAGTTAATGCAACAGTCTATGGTATGTAGACAGTGTTTAATGAATGTGAGCTAGTACCCAAATCTCTGGAGTCCTTCCAGTTAAGTTTCTTCCTTTTCTCTGTTTAGTCAGAAAACAATTTGCTTCAAAGGGATAATAACAAACAGTTCAGTAGCAGTATTCATCCATTGGTTTCCATAGGTAAAATGATGGAGATGGTCAGGAAGGCCTGCCTAACTCTGAATTACAAAGATCTAGCCTCTTTGCTAACATCATCTGTTATTTCTGCATTCCCTAACACAAAAGCACTACACAGGTTTTCTCCCTGTGGTACAGTATGCCTTAGAAAGGTATGAGAGAAATGCTTTGAGGACTCTGAGCCCCTTAGGATATAGAGACTGATGGGTGAGCTACTTATTTTAACCTCCCATCCCATTTCCACTAACAAAATGCTTTTAGCCAAGCAAGATTCTGTGAGGTTCTTGATGAGTGAGCCAATCAGAGCAGAGTTGTTTGAGTCTAAGTAGAAGCTTTTTGGCAGGAGCTGCACAGTACAATTTCCATCAGAAGCATTATGTAAGTCTAGGTCTTCCATTCCCAGCAATAAAATGCTTATGCAGTATTACAGTTAATTAAATCACAATCAAGTCTAATCAATAAGGACTCAAAAATACTGTCCCACAAGAGATCTCTATGTACTCACTGTCACTGCAGTTTTTTTCACTGTAAATTAATGTTCCTTCAGTTAAATCAATGACTGATCTTAATACATCCTCTAGCAGTTAGTATGAATGGTAAATAGGACAAATCAGGCTTTAAGAAGTAGGCCTCTGATGATTTTCAAATACATATTTATTAGTAGTAAACTTCTGGTCAAGATAGCAACGTAAGTAAATGTGGTACTCAAATCCTCCCACAAACACATAAAAATTACAACTAAATTACAGAACAACCATCACTCAGAACCACCTGAAATCTAGCTTAATATAACCAAGGATATAAAGAAGAAGCCACATGGGGACGGATAGGAGGATCAGAAACACAGAACAGGCTTGTCGCACACCCACGTGTGGCAGATAAAAACTGAGAGGGGTATCTTGCTATAGAGGTCCCAACTGAGGAGCGAGGGGTCCCAGCCCCACACCGGTCTCCCCAGCCCAGAGTTCAGGTGTCAGGAAGAGAAGTCCCCGTAAGTTCTGAGTATAAAAACCAGCAGGGATTGTGGCTGAGGGAGATAGAGAGCTTTCGGAGACCCCGGCAGTTCCTCTTAAAGGGCCTGCGCATGGACTCACTGAGCCTTATTTCCCTCTGAGTTCCAGCGCTGGGGCAGCAATGCAAAAGGTGCCAGAGACAGAGACTTAAGGAGAGAAAATAAATTGTCTGGCATCAGGGAGAGAGCTGGGGAAAGAGTTTTCTCCCAGACAAGTGCTGGCAGGGGCCACTTGTTCCTACATTGAGCCCTCCCCCCACGTATGTGCTCACAGGCTGGTGCCATATCTGAGTCTCCATCAACCTGGCTATCACTGTTCCCCTGCCCTGGTGATTCCTTGAGGCCTCAACCCATCCAACTTGCAGCCCGACCTGCCATTTCCAGTGGCTTTTCCATATGAATGGCCTGTCCTGGCTCATGCTTGACTTTCCTAAAATCCCCCTAACAAGCAGAACCTGGCCTCAGTGTGCCCCAGACCTAGCACTACCAGCAGCAGCCTTGGTTCACAGCTTGGCCTCACCTGGGCACCTTCAAGCCCAGCACAAGTAGCAACCATGTGCAGATTGCTCTGTAGCTCATAGCTCATGCTAGTGGACACAGGCACAACACAGATGGTGGCTGACCTTGGCCTGCACCTCCCAGGAGGCCCCAGTGCTAGTGCACTCCGTGGACAGCTTTAGACCACCTCTAAGCACCACCCCACCACCTCCACAAGCAACACACTCAAGGGACAGACTGAGCAGGCACCAGAGCCCCACTGAAGTTAAGTCCTGCTCCATGGGGTGGGCCCATGCACAGCTGATGCTCCATGGTGGTTGGAGGTCAGCAGTCACTGCCAGTCCTTACAGCTGATCAGCTTGGTGGGGTAAATCTCTCCCACTGAGGTGCCAACAGCAATTAAGGCTCAACTACAATAGGGGGGGTGTACACAGCCCACATGAGAGGTGTACCTCAAGTGCCCAGCTTGGGTGATTGGGGAGGCTGTGTTACTGGACCCTATGGAACACCTAAACATTAAGGCACTCTAAAAGCCTGAGAAACATAGAAGACCTACCTAATACAGAGAAACAAACACAGGGAGGCTACCAAAATGAGGAGACAAAGAAATATGTCCCACATGAAAAAACAGAACAAATCTCAAGAAGAAGAACTAAGAAAAATGGAGACAAGCAATCTACTAGATGCAGAGTTCAAAACACTGGTTATAAGGATGCTCAATGATTTTAGGGGAAGACAAGTGAACTTAGAACTTCAACAAAGAGATAGAAAACATGGCAAAGGACAGAAAACATAACAAACCAGCCAGAAATAAAGAACACATGAACTGAAATGAAGACTACATTACAGGAAATCAACAGTGGAAGAGATAACACTAAGGATCAAATCACAGATTTGGAAAATAAGGAAGCAAAAAAACAAAAAAACAAAAAAAAAACCAACAACAACCAAAAACCAAAAAATGAAAACAAAACCCCAATCAGAAAAGCAAAAAGAAAAAAAGAATCCCCCCCCAAAAAAATGAGGATAGTGTAAGGAGTCTCTGGGACAACATCAAGCGTACCAACATTTGTATCATGGGGGTGCTGAAAAGGAGGAGAGAAAGAGCAAAATGAAAACTTATTTGGAAAAAAAGAAAAAGAAAAAGAAAAGTTCCCTAATTTGGTAAAGGAAATAGATATTCAAGTCCAGGAAGCAGAGAGAGTCCTAAACAAGATAAACCCAAAAATGCCCACACCAAGACACCCCATAATTAAAATGCAAAAGCTTAGCCCTGGCCAGGTTGCTCAGTTGGTTGGAGTGCATTGTTCCATACTCCAAAAAGGTTGCAGGTTTGATCACTGGTTAGGGAACATAAGGGAGAAAACTGATTAATGTTTCTCTCTCACATCAATGTTTCTATCTCCCTGCTTGTTTTCTTAAAAAAAAAAAAAAAAACAACAACAAAAAAGAATCAATAGCTGTATTGTCGGGTAAGGATTTTTTTAAAAAGGCAAAAGGTTAAAGACAAAGAGAATTTTAAAAGTAGCAAGAAAAAAAACAGTTAACTACAATGGAGCTCCTTTAAGACTGTCAGTTGATTTCTCAAAAGAAACTTTGCAGGCCAGAAGGGAGTAGCAAGAAAAATTCAAAGTGATGAAAAACAAGGACCTACAGCCAACATTACTTGACTCAACAAAACTATCATGTTTTAGATGTAGTCATTCTTCAGTCTGATGATCACAGAAACACAATCTTCATGAGTTTTTTTGGTTAAATTACTAATTACCTGATTAAAATCAGTTACCTTACACTTTCTGGTCCAAAGCTGAAGGTGCAGATACTTTAAAATTTGCATATTTGAATTCATTTGCTAATTGGAATGGTTGAATCTCTCCACCTCTAGTCTGAATATACCCTTTAGGCTATAATTAAATTTAAAAAATCTGATGATTTCTGGAGACTTTTATAGGCTTGATGGTGGTGGTGGTGGTAAAAATAAGAAAGAATTACAGTAAAATCCTGCCTAGTGAGCCAGCGGTCACCATGATTTGTGGCATAAATCACTGTGGGAAACAGTTTTTGTGAGGAAAAAAGCAGCCCTTCAATACTTCTGTTACTATCAGAAATATATAATAAAAATTAAGGTTGTCTGATTGGAACATGAAACAACTCATGTCTCTACTAGTAACATCATAAAATAGTTACATTAATGTGCTGTGCTGTTAGGAAATAGTTATGTTGATTTTTATCAGACTTTTAATGTTTTGATTTGTGGCTGTTTCCAATTTTTCTTTTTCTTTTTAGTATGTTTATTGATTTTAGAGAGAGAAGGAGGGAGGAGAAAGGGAGGGGGAGGAGAGAGACAGACATCGATTGGTTGCCTCCCATACACACCCCAACTGGGGATCGAACCTACAATCTAGGCACATACCCTGACTGGAAATGAAACCCGCAGCCTTTTGGTGTACAGGACGACACTCCAACCAACTAAGCCACATTGGCCACAGCTGCTACTGATTTGTCATTTCTGGAAACATAACTACCTCTTGTTGGAAAGAACATTTAAAATTAAATAAATTTTAATGAAAAAAAGAAAAAAAGAATCTAGGGCCAGATAAAGAGCTTCCCAGAAAAGAAAAAGCTAAAAGAAAAAAAAGAGTCCATCACCAGCAAACCAGTATTATACAAAATGTGAAATGGTCTTCTTTAAGGAGGAGGAGAAAAAAAAAGACCAAAATATGAACAATAAAATGGCAATAAATACATACCTGTCAACAACTGAATCTAAAAAACCAACAAACAAGCAGAACAGAAACAGACTCATAGATACAGAGAACATTTCGACGATTGCCAGATTGCGGGGCGGGGCGGGGGGAAATGGGTAAAAAAGGTAAAGGATTAAGAAGTACAAATTGGTAGTACCAGAATAGTCATGATGATATACAGTACAGAATAGGGGATATAGTCAATAGTATTCTATTAACTATGTATGCTGTCAGATGAGTCCAAGATTTATCAGGATGATCACTTAGTAAGTTATGTGATGTCTAATCACATAACTAGTATGATAATGCTAGTATGATAACTAGTATGAAACTAGTATGATAATGCATATCAACTGTACTTGAAAAATTAAAAAAAAAACGATTCAAATATATTAGTAGTGAATGAGTCTGGTGCTCAAAAAATTTAAGTTTTTGGCTTTCCTTAGTGGGAGGGGGGAGTTAGAGAAAGCATCTGCTAACACATGTGGCCAGGCCAAGTCTCATCTTCTGCAACAGCTCAAAAAACCAGCGAGCTTCAACTTTTAATCCTCCTATAATTTAGGCTCAGGGTTTTACCTAACTGCTCTCTGAGATGCTCTGAGAAGTTTTATCCAAAAATACTGGGCTAGATCAAACTTATTTTGCTTGAGGCATAGTTGACTTTACATGTCTCAAGCAAAATAAGTTTATAGTAGATCAAAAAGAAAGTCTATAGTAGATATAGTTTTTTAATCTAGTTTTTAAAACTAGATGTCACTTAACCTGGTCAGTTACATAACTACCCACATAACAAATGTACATAAAACAACTAAGATAATTCAGCTCATCAGTGAGTTACCTAACAAAATAATAAAACAACACAAGGCTGATGTAAAAGTCTATAGGTGATTGATGATGATTCAGTTTGTCATGAAAAATTGTTTTCTGAGTGTTTATACCATACCAGCTGCTGTCAGGTTTTATGGAAAATGATGATCTGTGAAACACAGCTCTGATATAAAGGAGTTACATTCTAGGAGAGAAAGGAGGAAGACATATACATAATTATAAAACTAGGTATAAAATCAATTCAGCCTTGAATAAATCCTCTTGTAAATTTATTCTATTGTTCCAACTTGAAGTTATGTCTTCAGTTTATGTCAGGATGCTCACGAAGGGAAGTTTGTTATCAAACAAATGAGAACCCAGCATAGAAATATTCACTAAGTGAGAGGATACTTCATTCCACACATTACTGACAACAAATAAGACGCGCAGAATTCTTGAACTAACTATATCCATTTGCATTGGATGGCCTCCTACACAGCTGTAGATACTGGAATTCAACTTGGTTAGAAGTCACATTATAAGGCCTTCCCCACTTTGCCTCCCAAATGCTAATTTAGAAAACTGTACCAGCTCTGCTGGAGTTTCTAGATCCTTTTAGCAAAAAAATGGATAAACTCAGCTCAAGTCTATGACAACAGCCTGAGAAAGGAAAGGATCTCGTTCTTCAGGACTTTCTTCAACCACATTACCTTCTGTAGTACAGTGATAATGGACTTAACAGGAAGGAAAGGAGCTGGCCCTGGCCTCCACATAAAGAACTGACTCTAGGTCTAGTGAAGTGCAACTGTGTCCTGAAATTAGATGTATATGCAGAAAAAGGACTCTAAGGACAGACTCTAGGTTTCCTTCACATAAACCTGAAACTTTATGTATTTGAAAGATGTCTGAGCTAAGGAAAGACTAAACCAACTTATGAATTTTGTCCTATGCCTTTTCCTTTTGACAGCATTCTTTGGGCTTCAGGCCTACAATGTTAGGCAAGGTCCAGCACATGTATATCCCTGAGGGCAGGAGAGATCATACTGGTAACATAGCAGGCATCTGCTCATTTCCTAGACTGGGTTGTTTCTTATTTTCTGTACTTAATTACAAATTTTTTTATTCCTGTTTAGGGAATACTTGTCTGGGATTTAAAAATGACCACATTTAGGATAATTACGTTGGTGTTCTGAGTTTTTAAACTTTCATGTTAAACTTCTATCATATTATAAATACTAATTTTTTTCTAAATAGTTAAATGCTACAGAGTTTATTTCTAAGCACTAACAGAGAATGTGGCTGACAGCATGATTAGCTATTTTACCGGCATCTGCTACCTGAAGCCAGCAGCTCTACGAAGGCTTGAGTCTTCTGCCATGATGCAAAGGGGTGGGGGTGCAGGGTGGAGGGGACCCAAGTTGCTCACAGGAGATAACTGTGGGCACTGGAAAAGCAGAGGAAGTGGTCTGTTTATCTTGTCCTTTCTACTACAGTTTGGTGTAGTAGAACAAACACTGAAATGAGTACCAACTTAGGAGGCATTTTATTACCTGTGTGGCTTTAGGCATATAAACTAATTTCTTTAAACTTCAGCTTCTTAACCCTGCAGAGGTTGTCGCTGATTTGAGAGATACAAACAAACTCTTTACTTAAATATTGTTACATATATCAGTGCCTAGGTCCAAGGTCATGACTAGCTTAAATGTTATGGCTTAACATTAATCATGTACAAACTGCCTATGTACCCAATATATGTAACAATATTCAGGAGTTTGCTGTATTTTTCAAAGCAGCTGTGACCTCAGCTGAGTTAAACTTCATTAGCAAAATGATAAAATAACAGGTGTCAATACCAATTCCATGGTATGGTTATATAGCTCGAATTAGATCAAGTATAGGAAATACTGTGTCAACTCAAAAGCCATAAAGATGTTATTAATATTATTATTCAAATACAAGTGTACACTCTGGAGGAGTTTTGGTAGTTAGCACTTTAACAAACCTATGCAGCATGCATTCATTTAACAAATATTTTGTCCTAAGCCTTGGGTATATGGCAATAAACAAAACCAAAATGCTATTACAGTCCGGAGATAGTGGGGATGGAGTGTGGGGACACAATAAACAAACAATGTCAGATAATGGAAAGTGCTATAAAAAACAATAAAGCCAAGTTATGGAGAAAGGGAGGTGGGGGTAGCCAGGAAAGGCCTCTCTGAGGGACACTTAACTAGAAACCTCAAGGACGGCCAGGAAGCAAGCCATGCAGATATCTGAGGGAACAGCAGTGTGTGCCTGGCAAGTCCAAGAATCAGCAAGGGTACTTGTGTGAGCGGAGCTCACAATCTAAGGTGAAGAGCAGTAGGAAATGAGATTTGGCGGGGGAAGGGCAGGCCATAGTTGTGCCTTGTGGGCCATAATGATAATAACTTTTTGAATTTTATTCTAAGTGTAAATGAAAGCCACTGGAGGGCTTAAAGCTGTATTCCATTTACTCTCTACTTATTATTTGCTAAGTCCTGCCACCTGCCAGACACTGTGCTAGGCTATAGACAACTGTGAAAAACACCCCTACCATCTTTTCTTTCTCTAAGCTCAGTCTAGTGTGAAAGATACATAATCAAAGAAATAATTACAATAAAAAGTTTGGTAAGTCCCATGATAAAAGGCCAGACACCCGAAGAATGGTAGAAATTATCTAGATTCTTATTCCTACCACATCTAACTTCTTATTTTAGAATACAGGAGTGGGTGGGGTGGTGTAGGGTAGGGGAAGGGAGAGGTAGTCTAGGCAGAGCAAATTATTCCAGATAATATCCCTTGTTCAGGGAACCAGAAGGAAATTAGGGTGACTAGATGTAGGATGGGAGCTGGGGTTGAAGAGATAGGAGTCAGATCATAAAGGTATTTCTCTGCCACTGTTTTGTTAAATAGTAGTCATGAGATCAATTTAATTAAGTTATAATAAGCATTTTTAATGTAACAGAATAAAATATATACTGTACATAGTAAGGGTAAGTTTTGCTTTTTAAAAAACTTTTGTTCAATTGTGTATGTAGGGGATGTCTTCAGTCACAGTATACCACAAATTTTTTACTATGGTCATGATCAAAAATGTTTGAAAGTTGAGTGAACGTCAGCCTACAACCAATGGTAAACCACTGAAAAGTTTAAGTGGGAAAATGATATGATCAGATTTGTACGTGTGTGTCATTTTTATATATGTGCTTTAGAAAGATTACTCATGCAGCAGCATGGAGAACAGATTAGAGAGGGACAAGACTTGGAGCCACAAATTCATTTAATTGGCTATCATTTAATCTAGGTTAGAGCCACTACAGAAGGTGTTGCAGGATTTGGTAATCTATTGGCTGTGGTAACGGTGAAAGAGGAGGAGAAATCTGCCTTGGTCAGACGGTGATGTCAGTAATTAAAATAGGGAACACAAAATGGGACAAATTTGGGCAGGTGGAGGACATTAAATTCACTTTTGAATTTTTCCATTGATGTGACTTCAAGGCATGAAAGTGAAGCTGATCACTAGCTACTGGGATCAGCAGCTACTGGGTGGATATACAGCTTCTTCATTCTGGAGGAGAGGACTGGGCAAGAGAGTTAGTTGAGTGTGAATTAGGGACTGAACACCACAGAGACCACTGAAGCCATGGCAGTAAGCTCAGAAAGATGGTGTAAATAAGACAAGAGTTAATGGATGAACAGAGAAAGAGGAATCTGGTAGAGAAGACTGAGACACCCAGAGAGACAGTAGGAAAACTGGAGAATGTGGTATCTGAGTAGCAATGAGAAAAAAAAGTTTTAAAAGAGTGACTCAACAATAAGAAAACAGACAATTTGATTAAAACATGGGCAAAATACTTGGATTGGCACATGATCAAAGAAGATACATTGATGGTAAATGTGCATGTAAAAATGCTCATCATCATCACCCATCATTATGGAATTGCAAATAAAATAAGATACCACTACACACATTAAAATGGCAAAGTCCAAAGCACTGATAACATCAAATGCTGATAAGGACGTGGAACAGGAACTCTCAGTGCTGGTGGAAATATTGCTTTCTCAGTGACATTTCACTTATTTAACCACACTTTTACAAATAACCTCCCACTCACCGTCCCCAAACTTCCTTTGCTATTTATTTTTGTCATGGCACTTATCATTATCTGACATACTATTTATTAAGGCATTAACTCTAAGAAGACTTCAAGTTAGTTATTCTACAATGCAATTTCCATGTGCCCATATTTTGTTGCCAATCCAGGTGGACATACACTCCATATTTGTTCCTTAAAATGAAAACATGATTAAGCAAAATAAAAATTTGCTTACTGCATTATCTCTAAATGTTATTTGCTTAGTGTGCATATTAATGGTGACAAAATGCTATAGATTCTGGACAGGTGGTATTTCTTTCCAGTGGTAAATTTTTCTGAGAGCTGCTTATCCTACCCAAGCGCTCATTTAAAAAACGAAAAAATTGTGTCTAAGGGATAAAAAGTAGGAAATGTATTAGATTGGCCAAAAAGTCTGTTTAGCTTTTTTTCCATAAAATAAAAGACACATTTTTTACTTTTTACCAATAACTTTCTTGATTTGGATATTTTGAGTATGTCAACTATCTTCCACATGGTAAAACACTGATTGTTCTCAATTAATGTCACGATTTGATCGCTGTGAACTTCAACTGGTGACCTGACCATGGAGTATCGTCCAGCAAGAAAAACTTCACAAACCACTTCTGACATGTTCAATCAGTCACAGTACGTTTTCCATACACTGCACTAATCTTTTTTTGCATTTTTACCTTCCTTGAAAAAAGCATAAGATGCCGAAAAATGTTGCATATTTTCTTCCATCTTCAATATTAAACTGGCTACACAAAAACTCTTCAATCTTGGTAAATTTAAATTCTTTTTTTAAATTTAATCTGTATTGTATTTTCCCCATTATAATCAGCCCCGTTTTACCTCCCTGCCCCCAGCAATCCCCACACTGTTGTCCATATCCATGAATCCTTTTGCCTTTGTGCTCAATCCCTCCACCCTCTAACCTCCTCCCCACCACTAGCTGTCATCCAGCTCTCCATCTATGAGTCTGTCCCCATTGTGCCAGTTCAATTTGTTCATTAGATTCCACATGTAAGTGAAATCATATGGCATTTGTCTTTCTCTGACTGGCTTATTTCACTTAGCATAATGTTCTCCAGGTCCATCCATACTGTCGCAAAGGGTAAAATTTTCTTTTTTATGGCTGAATAGCATTCCATTGTGTAAATGTCCCACAGTTGTTTTATCCACTCACCTACTGATAGACACTTGGGCAGCTTCCATATCTTGGCCAATTGTAAATGATGCTGCAATGAACATAGGGGGTGCTTATATTCCTTCAAATTAGTGTTCTGGGTTCCTTTGGATATGTTCCCAGAAGTGGTATAGCTGGCTGAAAGATCTGTTTTTAATATTTGGAGGTATCTCCATACTGCTTTCCACAGCAGCTGTACCAGTCTGCATTCCTACCAACAGTGCAAAAGAGTTCCCCTTTCTCCACATCCTCATCACCATTTGTTGTTTATTGACCTATTGATCGCCATTCTGACAGATATGAGATGATACCTCACTGTAGTTTTATTTTATCCTTTATTGATTATGTGATTTCAGTTGTCCTGATTTTTCCCCTTTTGCACCCCTCTACCCTGCACCCCCTACTCCCTCGGGCAATGTCCCAAGCACTATTCATGCCCACGGGTCACGCGTGCAAGCTCTTTGGTTATTGCATTTCCTATAATGTATGTTACATCCCCATGGCTATTCTGTAGCTGCCTATTTGTACTTCTCAATCCCCTAGCCTTTTCACCCATTCCCCTACACCTCCTCCCATCTAGCAACCATCAAAGTGCCCTCTGTATCCATGATTCTTTGTCTTCTTGTTTGCTTAGTTTGTTTTTAGATTCAATGGTGATAGATTTTTATTTATTGCCATTTTATTGTTCCTAGTTTTCATCTTCTTCTTTTTCTTAAATAAGTCCCTTTGACATTTCATATAATAATGGTTTGGTGATGATGAACTCCTTTAGTCTTTTCTTGTCTGGGAAGCTCTTTATCTGTCCTTCGATTCTAAATAATAGCTTTGCTGGGTAGAGCAATCTTGGCTATAGGTCCCTGCTTTTCATGACTGTGAGTACTTCTTTCCAATCCCCTCTAGCCTGCTAAGTTTCTTTTGAGAAATCAGCCGACAGTATTATGGGAACTCCTCTGTAGGTAATACTGCTTTTCTCTTGCTGCTTTTAAGATTCTCTCTTGAGCTTTACCCTTTGGCATTTTAATTATGACGTGTCTTGGAGTGGTCCTCTGTACATCAGTCTTGTTTGGAACTCTTTGTGCTTCCTGGACTTGCATGTCTATTTCTTTCACCAAATTAGGGAAGTTTTCTTTCATTATTTTTTCAAATAGATTTCCAATTTCTTGCTCTTTCTCTTCTTCTTCTGGCACCCCTATGATGTGAATGTTGGAAAGCCTGCAGTTGTCCCAGAGGCTGTTTACACTGTCCTCATTTTTTTTGATATTCTTTCTCCTTCCTGTTCTGATAGGTTTTTTGTTTCCTTATGTTCCAAATAATTGATTGGATGCATGACGTCAACCACTACACTACTGTTTCCCTATAAATTGTTCTTTATTTCAAGTAGTGTATCCTTCATTTCTGACTGGATCTTTTTTATGCTACTGAGGTCCTCACTAAGTTCCTTGAGCATCCTTATAACTAGTGTTTTGAACTCTCCATCTGACAGATTGCTTATCTCCATTTCATCTAGCTCTTTTTCTGGAGTTTTGATCTGTTCTTTCATTTGGGCCATACTGCTTTGTCTCCTAGTTTTGGCAGCCTCCCTGTGTTTGTTTCTATGTATTAGGTACAGCTGCTCTGACACTGTGTCTTGGTAATGTGGCCTACTGTAGTTAAGCGTCCTGTAGGGTCTGGTGGTACATCCTCCCCTATCACCCAAGCAGAGTACTCTAAGTGTGCCCTTCATGTGGGCTGAGTACACCTTCCTCTTGTAGTTGAGCCTTGGTTGCTGGTGATAGGTCAATGGGAGAAATTTATCCAGACCAATCAGTTGCAAGAATTGGCTACAACCACGTACCACCAACCTCCAACCTCCATCCTCTGTGGTGGATCAGCTGTGCAGGGGCAGGGTGGTGGTGCTCCAACATGGTCTGTAGCCGGCTAATGGTTATACTGGCTCTGGGTTTTCCCAGGTGTTGCAGGCCAAGGTCAGCCCCCATCTGTGTTTTGCCCGGGTCACCCTTCCTGAGCTATAAAGCAATCTGAGATAGCTGCTACTTCTGCAGGACTTGGAGATTCCCAGGTGAAGCAAAGCTGTAAAACTAGGCTGGTTGCTCCCAGTGGAGGGTCAAGGGTTCACTAAGGCCAGCTGTGGCTTGTTTGATGGGATTTAGGAAGTTGTGAAGTGTGAGCCAAGACTAGTCATTCATATGGAAAAGAAGCTTGGGTGGGCCAGTAAGCTGGGTGGCAGGCCAGAGTCTGGGGATCTTCAAAGCTTGTCAAACAGCATTAGCCAGGTTGACCGAGTCTCAGGTAAGGCACCAGCTGGTAGTCTCCGTGGGCGGAAAGTTTAGAAAATGGACAATGGCTTCTGCTCACCTTCATCTCCGACAGTTCAGTTTCTCCATGTATACCACTGGTGCTTTTCAAGCTGCTACCTGGGTGCTGGAGCTCAGAGGGAGTGAGTCTGAGTAGGTGAGTCCATTTGTGGGTTCTTTAAGAAGAACTGCTTGGGCTTCAAAAGTTTCTTCCACCGACTCAATTCCCATTGGTGTTTGCAGCCAGAATTTGTGAGGACTTATTTTCCTGGTTCTGGAACCCCGGGCTGTGGTACCCAGCAAGGGGGGGGTACCCCCCCCCACAAGAAGTGGGGGGTACCGAGCAAGGGGCTGGGACTCCCCACTTCTGATATATCCCTCCCAAATTTTTATCCACCTCCTGTGGGTGAGGTTTCTTTAATTCTGTGATTGTCAAACATCCACTCAACTCTATTTCTGAGGGTCCTGAGTGATGGCTGTTCTATATTTTAGTTGTAACTTTGCTGTGGTTGTGTGAAGAGGCCAGCCATGCCTGCCTATGCCTCCATCTTGACCACAAGTCCCTCACTGGGGTTTTAATTTGCATTTCTCTGATGATTAGTGACATTGAGCATCTTAAAATATGTCTATTGGCCATTTGTATGTCCTCTTTGGAGAAGTGTCTATGCAGGTCATTTGCTCATTTTTTTATTTGGGTTGTTTGTTTCTTTGTTGTCGGTTTGTAAGTTCTTCATAAATTTTGGGTATTAACCCTTTATCAGGTTTATCAGTGAATATGTTCTCCTATTCCGTGGGCTTTTTATTTTGTTGATGATTTCCTTTGCTGTGCAAGATCTTTTTAGTTTTATTTAGTCCCATTTGTTTATTCTTCCTTTTTCTCCCCCTTGCCTGGGGAGGTATTCTGATAAAATATTGCTATAAGCAGTGTCCATGATTTTTCTTCTATGTTTCTCTCTGTTTTCTCCTATCATTTTTACGGTTTTGGGTCTAACATTTAAGTCTTTGTTCCATTTTGAATTTATTCTTGTGTGTGGTGTAACAAAGTGGTCCAGTTTCATTTTTCTGTATGTTATCTGTCCAATTTTCCCAGCACCATTTACTGAATGAACTATCTTTAGGCCATTGTATGTGATTGCTTCCTCTGTGTAACATTAATTGACTATGAAGGTGTGGGTTTAACTTCTGGGCTCTTTAGTCTGTTCCACTGATCTACGTGTGTTTTCATGACAGTACTACGTTGTTTTGATTACTATGGCCTTATAGTATAGTTTGATATTAAGCAGCGTCATTCCTTCAACAACCTTTCTCAAGATCGGTGTTGCTATTCAGGGCCTTTTGTGGTTCCACATAAATTTTTGAAATATTTGTTCTAGTTCTATGAAATATGTCATTGGAATCTTGATAGGAGTTGTGTTAAATCTATAGATTGCTTTAGGAAGTATGGACATTTTAATGTTAATTCTTCCTATCCATAAACACAGTATATGCTTCCACTTATTTGCAGCTTCTTCTGTCTCTTTCTCCGGTGTCTTAAAATTTTCTGAGTACAGGTCTTTTACATCTTTGGTTAGGTTTATTCATAGGTATTTTATTCTTTTTGAAGCAACTGTGAATGGGACTGCTTTCTTAGTTTCCCTTTGTGTTAGTTCTTTATTGATATATAAAAATGCAACTGATTTCTGGATATTAATTTTGTATCCTGCTACTTTGCTGAATTCATTTATCAGTTCTAGTAGTTTCTTAGTGGAATCTTTGGCATTCTCTATGTATATAGTATCATGTCATCTGCAAATAATGACAGTTTTACTTCTTCCTTTTCAGTTTGGATGCCTTTTATTATTTCTTCATGTCTGATTGCTGTGGCTATCTTCAGCAATACTACATCTTCAATATTAAAATGGTTACAGAAAAATTAATACATTTTGATTATTTTTAAATGCACGCTGATATGACACCTGTCACAATGTAATCTTACAAAATTGTTTCGAATGAAGTTCAAGACAACTAAGGACTACTCGAGCCATCCTACGGAAAAATCCAAATGAACTTTTTGGCCAACCCAATAGTAGCAGCAATACTAAGATGCAAATACTGCTTTATTCTTGGCATGTATTACCAGATTTCACTGGGCCCCAGGAAATGGAAATATTATCCTGAAAAAGGGTGAAAGAGATGGTGAAAGATGCGATGAAACAGGAATATTTATTGCCTTGCTACTATGTGATGTGCTTACTGACTTTTTACAATATATTATTTAGTTTAGTCCTCATAGTAACAATCCTCACAAAATTGCCAACCATTTATTGATGAAGAAACTAAAGCTCAGACAGACAGTAATGTGGCACACAATGCTAGCTGCTAGGTGCACAGCCCAGAGCCAAATTCAGACAAACTCTGTAGTGCCTTCTGACACCAAAGCCTGCATGTACACTGTTCCTACAGAACCCTGCCTCCGGAGGTACACATTCAGCAAACTGGAGCTAGGAAAGGCTGTTAGCCCTGGCTGGGTCACTCGGTTGGTTGGAGCATTGTCCCATAAGCCAAAAGGCTGCAGGTTTGATCCCTGGTTGGGGCGCATATGGGGGGCGACCGATCAATGTTTCTCTTACACTGATGTTTCTCTCTCCCTAAAAATCAGTAAACATATCCTTGGGTAAGGATTTAAAGAAAAAGAAAGAAAGGTTGTTAAATGGGCCATTTATACTTCATCACTTAACTCCTAGGATAACTTAACATGTCTAACTTTCCATGAACCCAGTCACAGCTGTGTGCTGACAACACTCTTACCTGTGGACATAAAAAATGGGATGCGGAACTTTCCACTCAACACCCGGGCCCGCAGATTCTGCAGTGTGCTCCCATCAAATGGCAGGGCACCACACACAAGCACGTAGAGGACAACTCCAAGGCTCTGCATCCCAAGCAGAGAGTACATACAATTAATCACATCAGAGGAAACAAAAGAGGCCATTATAGTATGCACCTGAAGATGATGTGAGTCATGCACAAGATAATGGAACAGACTTTTTCTTCTTTTTTTTAAATGAGAAATAATACGGGACATCATCAAGGCCAATCATCTTTAGAATAGTGAACATTCTTCTCTGCTTCCACATATTAATTTTGGGGAACAGATCTAGAATTTCTCCCAGTAGTCATCCTCTAGGAAGAAGGCAACAACAGAAAATAATCTGTTCTTGACAAGGGCATCACCCAAGCTTGCCCTTAGTGTTTTCTTTCTGCACGTGGCAAAGCGGGAGTTTGAAATCTGTGTCTCAATCTGTAAGACAAATGCTGGGGGAAAGACTGCACAAAAAACTGGAAATTCAAAGAACAGGTGAGCGAGATCTCAATTCACAAGAGCATACTGGGTTGTTCAGGATGAGGTGACTACTTCTATGAGGCCTGAGAGAAGGCAGTCGCATACCCAGATGTCCACTTTGGGCCCATCATACTCCTTTCCTTCAAAGAGCTCAGGGGCAGCATAGGGAGGACTGCCGCACCACGTCTTCAGCAGCTGTCCAGGAGTGAAATGGTTGCTGAAGCCAAAATCTAGAAAGGAAATGGACAGAACTCACGTTAGCTTACCTTAGCAAATACTTGTTTGTAGTCACAAGAATAAAGGTTCTGGGTCATTAAGTTTGAATATCCAATGGGAAAAGACAACATTTGGACAGTATACAATCAGCTCCTTAAACTTAAAATAATAGTGAAACACAGATATAGATGAGCTGGAATGCAAAAGACATCTGGTTAAGTAAAAGTAAACATAATTGGTCTATGTTAGCAAAATAAGCACTGTTCCTTTCGAAAACCTAGGCTTAGTGAGGCAAGTGGTACTTGTTCCTTGTAAGAAAAATAAAATTGGATAATGACTGATGTTAAGACCACATCAGAATCATAAATACATATAAGCCTACTCAACTGGACCCAAATTTTCATATTACTCTTATTTCTTATGGTAAATGTATTAATGACACTGACTAAAAAAAAATCAAAGTGACATTATTACCATTAAGGTTGTTTATTCAAAATAAATAGAGTTGCTGATTTACTGGTATTTTTATGTGTATAAATATTTATATGAACTCATATGTACGACAGGCTGGAACTCCCTCCTGCCCCAGATCTACCACATTCCCTGTGTATGTTATAGCATCTGAAAATACTCAGCACCTCCCTACTGTCTGAAATTCTTTTCTCCCATTCCCAGTTTTACTCTTATTGACAACTGTCTCCTTTTTCTATTTGCTTTTCTTCTTTCTACGATCTACAGAAGGTGTTTTCTAGTAAGGCTGTGCTGATTTTCACTGTCTCCTTGCTTCTAGTCCCACTATCATTTGCTTGGTTATAATTCTACAAATTTCTATCTCTCACTCTAGTCCCAGCTGTTAAGTTCTTGACATGAAATTCTAATACTTGTCTGGAAAGGAACACCTCAAACTCACCATTTTCCAAAATCAAACCTGCTCTTCCAGTGATAGTCCCATGGTCATTAATGGCATCACCATCTCAGTTACTAGAAACATCTAAGAGTCATCTTTCCTGTACTCCTCACTTCCCATTTCCAACTGGTGAAACTTTACTGCTTCTACCCTGTCAATGTGCCCTGCAACTATCTCCTCCTTTCTCTTTATATTCCTACCATCTCAGTTCATACTCTTACCGTCTCTGACATAGGCTGATGCTATTGCTTATTACCCGTACCTATTATTTCTCTCTGAGCCATCCATTCATTGCCTAGTGAATGTTACACAAATTGCATTGTGTTACCACCTTGCTCAAAAACATCTGGGGGCTCCCTTCTGCTTACAGAACAGTCTAAACCTCTTAGCACTGTCATTTACAGTCCCTCATAACTCAGCTCCACCCTACCTTTCCAACTTATCCCTGGCCACTCTAGCATTACTGGACTACTCATATCCTGTATGTATGTGCCTGACTGATGCTATTTCCTTTCTGGGCCATGCCCTCTCCTTTCTTCTCCACATATGAAACACCACTCTGTTTCAAAGACTAAGTCAAATATTACTTCCTGTATGAAACCTAAACTGATTTCCATCACAAAATACCATGTCAATGGTTTCCTCCTCTGTGCTTCCACAGTCCTTTGTTTATACCTCTACATCCTGATCAGCACTCTGCCTTATATTATACTTAGTTATATTATGTGTTTATTCCCTCTACTAGTCAATAAATGGGAGGAACATAATTTTATTTATCCTAACCTCCACACAATATTCCCAAACATAGCAAGAACTCAAGAAAGCGTCACTGAATTAAAACTATAATAAAATCACTGGGCCAATCCTCTCATCACCTCCTGGTTACTGGAACCTTCCTCATACTGACAATGGCAGCTGGCCAGCTACTAGAGCCTCTACCTCCTAACCATCATTCCTTAGGTTCTAAAATTAATGGTCATGAGAGGCTTAGAGGTCAGGACCATCATTAGAATCTCATAATAGCTACTTTGAGAAATCAATGTTGTCATTCCTCAATGGAAAATATATGCCTCTTCTGTCGAGGAGGGGCCAAACAATGAATTAAAACCAGCTGACTTTAAATATTCCTAATAAGCAACTTAAAATATATAGGAAGTTTCTCATTTTGAATCACAAATGCTCTATCTACAATTAAGAACCTTTATAACTTTTTATGCTGCTGGGGAGGGGACAGCACAAAGTTAAAGACTAGCCAAATCATGACTAGTCAAAGCATGAGCCTGTTTATTCTATCTACCCAACAGGAAATCTTTACAAAGAAAACATTATCAAAAGGATCTATCATCAGCTATGGCTACAGGCTCAGACTGCCATTAGGTGTTTATATGAGAAATGCGTATGCAAGAATGAATGATATGAGTAGGGCCTGACAATTAAGAGAGAGCCATATCTGGGAAGCACCTGCTTTCACAGCATGTCACAGCCAAACACTTGGCTTCCACAACTAGACCCAATGGAATGACCAACAGCAAAATTTCAATTTCATAAGTTTCAACGACAAAACTCCTATCCCCTTTGCTCTTATTTCCTATTACATACCAAGCAAAAATAATCTAATCCTGCAAACCTGTCCACGGGTCTCCTATAATCATTCCAAGTATTGTTCTTACTCCTGACTCTAAAGTTGTTGCACATATAAGCAAAATTTGTTTCTCCCTGCCTACTACGATATTTTTTTCATTAAAGCAAGCTTCCTCCAATGAATGATCCTGGGATATCCCAATTCATTCTTTAACGTACTAAACCTAAGAGGATCTTACCCTACCCTCCTGCTTCAATATACCTATTACTATGAATTGACAATGTCATTAAAAGCATACTCCTCTTTTATCTTTACTACTACTGCCTCTTCACCAGTATTTCACATTTATTTTCAATATTTCTGTGCAAGGCTTGTTAAAATTCTGGCTAAATCATTGTCAATTCAGCTACAACATAATTTATTTCCTCAAAATTTAAATTATGGATGTAGGAGAAACCTCAAGTTATTAACACATACTAAATCTGGAATTCATTTTGCAAGTTCAGCTCCTTCTAATCAACACTCTGAGGACTGAATAACCAGGATGGGAAGAATATCTCCTTTTTATCCTCTCAACCTCCTTGCACTCGGGATCATTTTGCTACACACTTTAAAAAGACTGGAAGGAAAAATATAAGCAGTTAAAAGTCACACCAGGATATTTTGGGTTTTGTTGGTACTTTAGGGAAGTACTAGGGGAATGCTGCCAGGATACGTGGTAGGAAGTGAGGTGGAATGGAGCAAGCGGGGAATAGACAGACGTGGAACAGAATTATTAAGACTTTTGTTGGTTTTTAGTTATCTACACATATAGACAACTGAAATAACTGCAAGATGACCCAACTTGGAAGAGAAAATGATTACAAAAAAATTTAAAGCAATGAGTAAAATGAATAAGGAAGAATTCTTGCTGGCTTGGATCAGAAATGCCAAAGCAGCAGGAAAACAAGAGCTTTTAGAACTGATGTTTGCTCAGTTACCTTGAACCTAGAACACCATAATTCTATTCATCTTATTTTGGCTCTGGAGCTATTCTTATTCATAAAGTCTTTCATTACCTACTAAAGCTTTTTATTCCTAATGTCTATTTTATAATCCCTTAACAGGTTCCTCCCTTTCCTTCACTCAATATAAAACATGTATATATGGAAGCATTCCAATTGACATAGCAATATGTTGATTTCTATGAAAGAACCAAAGGCAGAAAATATATGTTCCTATGGGAGGACTCAAAAAGGAAGTAGAACTTAATTGAATAACTAGGATTTGAGAAGGCGGGGTGGGGGGAAAGAGAAAACCGTATTCTGAACAATGGCTAGGGGACAGCACCACAAAGGCTATCACTTGGAACTACTGTGCTAACTTCAAGCAACAATAACTAGGCTGCCCTGGGTATGATGTGGGGTTTGCAGAGGTTTGTATGTGACAAGAAATAAGATTACATAGTAGCATCAACCAGACAAACTACAGCTTTAAATTACGGAACAAGAGCCTTAGACTTCATTCTGTGAACCACTGTTTTTCTTTCTTTCTGTTTCTTCTTTATTTCAAAAAATTCAAAAATTTTATTATAGACTGGTGTAAATTTTATTACACCCTGACTGGTGTGGCTCAGGGGGTTGGGAGTTGTCCCGCAAATGGAAAGGTTTCTAGTTCGGTTCCCAGTCAGGACACATGCGTGGGTTGTGGGCTGGGTTCCCAGTTGGGGGCATGTGAGAGGCAACAGATCGATGGTCCTCTTGCACATTGATGTTTCTGTTCCTCTTTCCCTTCCTTACCCTCTCTCTAAAAAAATAAATAAATAAAATAAATCTTAAAAAAATTTTTATTAGACTTCAGATACAAAAACTGATTATGAATGATCATCTTTGGTTCATGACACAGCCTCACCATTGCTTTACTCATGGCCTGCTTTTTATTTAGATTTTTTTTTTCCTACGGCCTTATTGACATACATTTCACATCCCATAAAATTCACCCATTTAAAGTACACGGTTCAGTGGTGTTTAGTATATTCGTAGAGTTCTACAACAATTACCACAATTATTTTTAGAACATTTTCCTCACCCCCGCAAAAAACTCCAAACCAATTAGCAGTCACTATTTTCCCTTCTCAACTTTTCCACAAATGCCCAGCCCTCGGCAATCACTAGTTAACTTTCTGTCTCTATGAATTTCTCTATTTTGAACATTTCATATACAAGAAATTATACGTGATCTTTTGTGATTGGCTTCTTTCACTTAGCATGTTTCCACTACATTGTAGCATGTATCGGTATTACATTTTTATTGCTGAATAATATTCCATGATATGGATATACCACTTTTTTTAATCCATTCATCAGCTGATGAACATTTAGATTGTTTCCACTTTTCAATATTATGAGTAATGCTGCTATGAACATTCATGTAAGTTTTTTTGTGGATATATGTTTTAAATTCTCAGGTATATATCTCGGAGTGAAACTGCTGGATCATATGGTACGGTACTCCATCTTTAACTATTTGAGGAACTGCCAAAACCGTTAGCCACAGTGCGTGTGCCACTTTACACTCCCACTAACAATGTACAAAGGTTCCAGTTCCTCCTTTGTTTGGTGGCTAACGATATTATTGGTTGTTTGTTTTTTTTTAAATTATAGTCATCTTAACAGGGTAATGTGGTATCTTACTATGGATTTGATTTGCATTCTCTGATGGTTAATGATGTTGATCATCAATGAATGTGCTCACTGGCCATTTGTATATCTTCTTCAGATAAATGTTTATTCAAATATTTTGTCATTTAAAAACTGGGTTGCCTTATCATTGAGTTGTAATTCCTTATATATTTTGGATACAGGTCTATTGATACCATTTGCAAATATTTTCTCCTATTCTGTGGATTATTTTTTCACTTTCTTGTTGGTGTCCTTTGATATACAGAAGCTTTTAATTTTGATAAAGTTCCATTTAGTTAGATATTCTTTCATCATTTATGCTTTTGGTGTCATATCTAAGAAACCACTACCTAAACCAAGGTTACAAAGATCCACCCCTATGTCTTCTTCTAGTAGTTATTTCTTAGTAATGCAATAAGCATTCCTGAACTTACCACCTAAATAAAAAAACAAAAAACAAAAAAAACTACTATTCTGATAACTACTTACATCTAATCATTAGTACCACCCATCCCATCCCCTTGTTCTCTCTCCAACCATTGATTTTTCAACCCTGTCTGTACATCAGAATCACTGGGGTCATTTGAAAAATGAGTTTAGAATGATCCACAAACCACTGAACTACTGAATCTCCTGCAAATAATTTCTTTCTAAATAATGCTCACTTTTTTTTTTCTTTTTAATCCTCACTCAAGGATATGCTTACTGATTTGAGAGAGAGAAAAGGGGTAGGGGAGAGAGAGAGAGAGAGAGAGAGAGAGAGAGAAACATTGATGTGAGACAGAAATATCAACTGGTTGCCTCCCATATGATCCCTGACTGGGGATCAAACCTGCAACCCAGGTATGTGCCCTGACTGGGAATCAAATTCACAACTTTTTGATGTACAAAACAATGCTCCAACCAACTGAGCCACCTGGCCAGGGCTCCTGGAAATAATTTAGACGTGAATATAAAAAAGCAAACAGGACATAATTCTTTCTGAAGAGGTTTGAGAACCACTCTTACAGGCAATGAGGAGCCGTCAAACCTTTCAGAGAATGCAGGTGATGTAGTAAAATTAACCTGAAAGCAAGACTAGATTACATGTGCAGTGAAGTTGAAGGCCTGTGATAAAGTTGGGATAATTAAAATGAGAAAGACAATTTGAAGAAAGATCAAACAATACATGAGGACAGACTGAACACATGGGATGGAAAAAAGGGGACAGGGAGTATGACGACGCAGGTCTACATATATGAAAGACTCAGGAAGGCAGAAGTTGGTTTGGAAAGGAAAAAAGAATTGTTATGCCTTGAATTGAAGAAAATAAGAAGAAATTCAAGTGAAGATATTCTGTGGAGCTGAATAATGAATAAATAAAAAAATTTATTTTGAAAAAATTAAGAAGAGAAAAAGAAATGGCTGGGACTTAAGGCTTCGCAAACACCCGTAGGTACTTCCTATTTCACAGGTGCAGGAATAGAAAGAGAATGTGGCAAAAAAGGAGAAAGACAGGGTGATTTTCTTCTTAAAGAAAGAAAATCAGAAAAATATAATTATCATAAGGAAAGTAAGGGAAGAGAAAAGCATTTCAAAGAAGGAAAAGATGGTCTGCAATAGTCACAGAATGTTATCCAAGTACAATACTATACAACTTTTATCTCGGGTAAAATTATGATATAATTAACTCTAGATGAGAAATGGTGTAATTTCCCCCTATAATTTTTGTTAATTTGCTATAAAAACATGATAAGTCATAGGAATGGACTATGAACATAATCCAGATTTATTCTGATTCATGTAGAATGTAAACACTGTGATAAAACTAGGCATTTCCTACCATGTCTGATGACACCCAATAAATAATAATTCTGAAGCATTAGTAAACTCATTCAAGGCACTTAGAAATGAACAACATGGTTATGTAGCTGAGTAGCAAGAATGCTGAAGGGAGCCAGGTATTCTGGTAGGACCAAGAAATGGATTATCCTTGATTCATCTCTATCAGTGCAGCAATGTTCCCATCTGTGCAGTACTTTGAATGTCTATTTACTGTTCTTGCATGCCTTTCTCTGTTTTCTTTAGGTCTTCTTCTCATACAGGTCATATCTTGCAAGTCTCTGTTTGGGTTCATTTTTCTTGGCATAATCCAAGGAATCATATCATGCCAAAGCCAGTGCAATACAGTAAATAGACATTCAAGTGCTGTGTTTTTGTACTTTGTATGTATTACCTCATTGAGATACACATTGTTTTTATTTTATATCTGGAAAAAGTGAGGTTCATTAAGTAATATGCACAATATGATTTTAAAAATATGACTAAGAGCAAAGTCCAGCCTATAATGTCAGCCTGGATGCTCTGAAGGCCATATCCATACTGCGGTTTTAGCATCATGTATGTGTTTATAATGAGGTAAGGGTAGATCCCGTAACTAATTTTATACAACTTCTAAATTCCTGAATTATTATAGTCTACTGTTTTTCATTTTGTTCTTGACTGTGAACCTTCTGTCCTGCTTATGTAATTCCCAAAGGCATATAGTATTTGAGGGATACTATGTGTTTACATGTTTCTTTAAAAACAGTGCATTGAGAAGAATGGTAAGCACTGTATATCAGTGGGAAAAGAATAAATTTTTTAAGAAATGGCATAGGGGCAACTGGTTTTCCACAGGAAAAAAATTAAATAGGACACATTCCTCACATTATACCCTAAAATCAATTCCAGGTAGATCACAGACTTAATGTAAAAGGTGAAACTATAAAGTTTTCATAAAATAGTAAATGAGAGTCTTTATAGCCTCAAGGGATGGAAGGAATTCTTAAACAAGAAATGCAAGGCACTGCTATTTTCCTCCCTCGCTGCCTGAAGATCAGCCACCATGATGAATTACACAGTAATTATCTGGACCAGGAAGTTCATGACCAACAGACTACTTCAGTGGAAACAAATGGTCATTGATATCCTTCACCCTGAGAAGGCAACAATACCGAAGTCAGAAAATCATGAAAAACTATCCAAAATATATAAGACCACACCAGATGTCATCTTTGTGTTTGGATTCAGAACCCATTTTGGTGGTGGCAAGACAACTGGCTTTGGCATGATATGATTCCTTGGATTATGCCAAGAAAAATGAACCCAAACAGAGACTTGCAAGACATGACCTGTATGAGAAGAAGACCTCAAGAAAACAGAGAAAGGCATGCAAGAACAAAAGGAAGAAAGTACAGGGGACAGCAAAGGAAAATGTTGTGCTAGCAAAAAGAAAGGAAGTATCTGGAGACTGCCTAACATCAGACAGGGTCAACATCTGATATCATCAGAGGCAGATCCAGAAAGAAAAAACAGCAGTCTCCTACCATAGAACTTCACTCTGCAGTCAGGAAATCAAGACAGATCAATCTAAGAAGCAGAAGCAAAACACAAGAGTCTCACAAATAATAAGAAGACAAAGAAACACCCCTCTAGTCGAAGGGAAAGGAGGAATCCCCACAAAGAGAACTAAATGAAAGAGAGGCAAGTAAATTATCAGATACTGAATTCAAAACAACAGTTCTAAGGAAGCTCAATGAGCTCAGTGAGCTCAGAAAGAATTACAATAAACTACAGGGAAACTATGAGGAACTTACTGCAAACTATATCAGCATGAAAAAGGACATAGAATTATCAATAAGAGGCAATAGGAAATGAAGGATACAATTTCTGAACTGAAGAACACAGTAGAAAGTATCCAAAGCAGGCTAGATTAGCAGAGGATCAAATCAGTGAGCTGGAAGATAGGGTAGAAAAAAGCTCCCAGAAAGGGCAAGAAAATGAAAAAAGACTCCAAAAGCACGAAGAAGCATTGAGGGAAATGCAGGACAACATGAAACTTAATAATATCCATATAATAGGAATACCAGAAGGAGAAGAGGAGCAAGGGATAGAAAACCTGTTTGAAAAAGTAATGAGGGAAAACTTCCCCAATTGGAGGAAAGAAAAAGTCATTCAAGTCCAGGAAGCACAGAGGATCCCATTCAAAAGGAACCCAATGAGGCCCACACCAAGGCACATCATCATTAAAATGGCAAATATCTCAGACAATCAGAGAATCCTAAAGGAAGCAAGGGAGAAAGAGATAGTAACATATAAGGGAGCTCCAGGACGGCTGGCAGCTGACTTCTCAGCAGAAACACTACAAGCCAGGAGGTAATGGCAAGAAGTATTACAAGTCATGAAAAGCAAAAGCCTGCAACCAAGACTGCTCTACCCTGCAAGGCTCTCAATTAAAATGGAAGGCAAAATAAGGAGTTTCCCAGACAAAAGAAGGCTAAAAGAATTCACCTCCACCAAACCAGCACTGCAAGATATGCTAAAGGGACTGCTTTAAGAAGATGAAGAAAAAGAGCCTATGAATACTCAGTTCCTTTCACAGTCACCAATCCTTGATATTACCAATATTTTTAATACTTATTAATCTCATTGTGACAATGATGTTATTTTGTTACTTTATTATCTGTTGAAACTAAACCTGTTTTTGTACATTTCTTGCCTATTTCTATTATTTTTAAAAAGCCTTGCATGACTTTTTGGTATTCTTTATCCATTTTTTGATTAAATGTTTACAGAATCTTTTCCCTTAAAAAAAAAGAAAACCTACTAACCCTTTTTTAGATGTGTTGCAAATACTTTCCTATTCTGTTACTTGTCCTTTAACTTTTTTCATATGTATATTACTATATAGTCTTAAGTGTTTAATACAGTCATATTGTCAATATTTTACTTTATAGCTTCTGGGTTTGAATATTTGACTTCAGGATAGGAAAAATATTATTTTGTATTTTCTCCTAAAACTCCTTCAATTTTTACATATTGATCTTTAACTCACTGGAATATTTTTTGTATAATGTGTGAAGTAGGGCTCTATATTGGTTTTATTTCAAGTTTACAGTGGTCCATGCGCCTTATTTGTTGAATAAGCTTTATTTTTCCCATTGATTTGAATTATCAATTTAATAATATATTACATTGTTAGATATATATGTTTGTTTCTAGAATGCTCATTTTATTTCATTGATTTACTTGATTATTTCTCTGCTGGTGTCATGTTGTTTTAATTGTGGAGACTTTATAATGGATTTAAATTTTTTAGTATTTTATTATGGATTTTGACATTAAAAAAGATAAATAAGTCAATCTGCACTTTAAAAAAAAAAAAGAAGAAATAAAGAAGGAACTCCTACTTTTTGTGACAACATAGATGGAACTGGAAAATATTATGCTAAGTGAAATAAGCCAGTCGGTGAAAGACAAATATCGTATGATCTCACCTATTAAGTGGAATCTATTCAACAAAATAAACCACAGGCATGGAAACATGGAGCAGACTGAAAGTGACCACAGGGTATGAGAAGGAGGACAATGGTGGAAAGGAGAAGGGACTAAACAAAGAACATGTATGAATGACCCATGGACATGGACAACAGTGTGGAAATTTACTGTGTAAGCGGGGGGTAAGGAAGGAAGGCAAAGGGGGAAAAATTGAGACAACTGTAATAGAATAAACATGATTAAAAAATGATGATAAAAAAAAAAAGAAATGAAGTGTCTGGCAATGACCTGAAGATTGACCAACAGAAGGAGTAAAATTCTTCATAGACTTGATCTGTGGTGGTTATACAGATTTTTCATGAAAGGATTAATAAGCTAAGAACTTTAAAAGAATGCAAAGCACTAACTATAAAGAAAAAGTGGTAACTTTGGCTACATTAAACTTACACCAAAATGTCTATTCATTTAAAGACATTTTTTTCATTTCATTTAGAGAGAGGGGAAGGGAAAGAAAGAGACATTGATGAGAATGAGAAGCACTGACTGGCTGCTTCCCATATGCACCTGGACTGGGGACTGAACCCACAACCCAGGTATGTGTCCTGACCGGGAATCAAACCCTCAACTTTTCGGTTACAGGATGATGCTCCAACGAATTCAGTCACACTGGTCAGTACCATTTAAAGACATTTCAAAAGTGTGAAATGAGAAACCACAATCAGAGAAATATTTATATACTTAAATCAAAAGATTCATATCTTTACTATTAAAACAAAACTCCTATAAATCAGCAAGACATACAAAAGAGTAGGAAAACAGGCAAAAGACTTATTTAAGCAGACACTTCACACAAAAAAAGGCCAACAGGCATGAAAAGCTCATCAACCTCATTATTAAAGAGAATAAGAGAAAAACTAAACCACAGTAAGATAACCATTACAAACTCACCAGATTGACAAAAATCCCAAAGTATAATAATACACAGCACTGGGGAAGACATGCAGAAATGGGAACACAGGCCAGACACTAGGTTTGGAATTCTCAAGTAAAAGCTGAAAACAGACATTACAGTATGAACCGCAAATTTACTCCTAGGTTTACACTCTTAAATGTTTAAGAATCAATATTAATGTTCAAGAATGTAACAGGATAAACACTTAAGAATGTTCTGCAGCTGTCTGCGAGAGCTCCAAACTGAAAGCAATCCAAACAGCCATCAACAGAGACAATGAATAAATAACTTGTGGTATATTCGTATCATGGAATAGTATATAGAATTAAAAGTGAATAAATCAGTTACACAAACATGGATAAAGCTCACATAGTGCTGTCTGAAATAAGACACAAAATAATATATTTAGCATGATTTCATTCATATATAGTTCAAAAACAAACTATATTAAATATGGGCCACTGCACATTATGTTCAATATAAATGGCAATCTTTGGAACACTCCTGAGGGATGCATTAGACAGGTGGTAAAACTATTTTTAAAAAACCCCTTTAGGTAAGGCAAGTAAGTAATTAATATGAAAACCAAGACAGTGATTACCTCTTGGGAGAAGGATGAAGTTGTGATTGGGGTGCAGCTGCAGTCTGGGCTGATGAAATTACTATCTATTTCCTGATGTAAGTGGTAACTGCACAGGTGCTTGCCCTATAGCCATTCACTAAAGTATGCATATACAGTTAAAGTACATTTCTGTGTATATACATTATATCCCATAATAAGCGATGGCAGAAAGCAAAAAGAATAGGTTTCTTTTTCTCTCCCCTTCCTTCTATTTCTTGCTGTTCTGAAACATTCACTGAGATCTAAGCCTCATTATCATACAGATTGGAAGGGCAGGTATCAGGCTGTTTCTCTCATCACTGACTTCCTAATGCTTAGAAAAATGCTTTGTAGACGAGAAGGCATTCAATAGGTATCTTACAAATGACTCACTGATTAAAAACAGAAAAAGAGGCAGAAAAAGAGAAAAGACAGGTGAGTATTTCCAAAAAGGAAATAAATGTATGAGAACTCAGAGCAGCCCTTAGTGAACAGTTAAGAGGGTAGGAACTAGGAGCTTCTTGCTAAAACAGGGGTCCCCCTGAACTTTTAGTTGAAAACAGCAAAAATTCTATTAAAAAACAACAAACTAAAGATGTTATATACAATGATAAAGTCTACTTTTAAATTGTAAGTAAATTATAATTAAAAGAAGAGGTATATATTTTAATGATGTATAAGTACTGTCTAATGTAATGGCAATTATTTATAAATCATAAATAGTTCACATCATTAGAAATATTAATATTATTCTCATAATAAAATGACCATGTCTTAATAACTCATATTAAGGACACAGACAGCATATATTATGTTATGGTCTGAATGTCTGTATCCCCCCCAAATTCATATGTTGAAATCCTAGTACCCAAAATGATATTAGAAGATGGGACCTTTGGCAGGCACTTAGGTCAAGAGAGTGTAGCTCTCACAAATTAAATTTAGTGCCCTTATAGAAGTGCCTCTAGAGAGATCTCTAGTTTTTTTCTACTGTATGAGGCCACAGTAAGCAGGTGCTGGCCATGAACCAGGAAGACAGCCCTAACCAGAAGGCAAGTATGCTGGAGTCATAATCTTGAAATTCCCAGCCTCTAGAACTGTAAGCAATAAATTTCTGCTGTTTATAAGCTACCCAGTCTGTGGTATTTTGTTATAGCAGCCTAACTGGACTGAGACACATTACTTTAAGTAATTTAATAAGTTAATTTTTGTGTATAATGTCACTGTCTCCCCTAGTTGAACAAAAGCTGCTAACAAAAAAATTTAGATTTCCCTTCCTCTTTAGTATGTCCATCTTAAGATAAATAGGCTTGATAAACTAGCATATCAAAAAACATGGATGGCAAGAAAAAGGAGGAAAAATATCCAAATCCTGGATAGTAAAACAACAACAACAACAACAACAAACCTGGGTAACTAACAGTTGATACAATTTTGGTAAACTTTTCAAATAAATAATATTAACTCTACCCTAACTTCTTATAAGACATTTTTATTATATCTTTTGATTATTTGAATCTGATAGGTAACAAGCCAGTGAATGAACAAAGCCTAATCAATTCTTTAAAACCTTAAACACTTTGTATTCAATAACTACTACCTTTTAGTTTTCCAGAGCTAATATCATCCAAAGGAATACTAGAATGCCGTGTTACATCAGCTCATGTCAACCAGGGATCATTCTAATTACGGGACACAAGTTAAACAAACTACATGATCATAAGCTAAAGTTTAAGTTCACAGGGATCACAATGAAGAACACTATTAGGCTGGACACTGGTGCAATATAAAAGATAAAACAGAACAGTGACAACTTCAGCGTAAGTAAAAAACAAGGAAAAACTCCAGAAACTTACGGCAAAGAACAGATTCAGTGTATGTTCAAAAGGTTAAATAAATATACTTTGTAGTTCTAAAGTGCATTAATAAATGTCAAAGAAAAGAGGGGAGAGTTGATAACACCAAAGCCCTATAAAGACGTTTCTGTGTTCTTATAACATTATGTTGTATCTGATAAGGAGTTAATATCCAAAAAAATTATAAAAAGCTTATACAACTCAACATCAAAACAACAATCCAACAAAAAGATGGGCAGAGGACCTAAAGAGACATTTCTCCAAAGAGGACATACAGATGGCCAATAGCCATATGAAAAGATGCTCAACATCACTAGACATCAGAGAGATGCAAATTAAAACAACAATGAGATATCATCTCACACCTGTCAGAATTGCTACCATTAATAAATCAACAAACAAGTGCTGGCAGGGATGTGGAGAAAAGGCAACACTCATGCAACTGTTGTTGGGAATGCAGAGGGGTGCAAAACTGTCGAAAACAGTATGGAGGTTCCTGAAAAAATTAAAAATCAAACTGCCTTATGACCTAGCAATTCCACTTCTGGGAATGTATCTGAAGAAACACAAAAAACTAATTCGAAAGAATATATGCATCCCTCTGTTCATTGCAACATTATTTACAACAGTCAAGATACGGAAGCAACCCAGTGACCATCAACAGACGAACAACTGGATAAAAAAGCTGGGTTACCTGTATACAATGAAATAGTGTTCAACCATAAAAAAAGAAAGAATGGAATCTTACCATTTGCAACAGCATGGATGAACCTAGAGGGTATTATGCTAAGTGAACTAACTAAGAGAAAAACAAATACCATATGATTTCACTTATATGTGAAATCTAAAGGACAAAGTCAATGAACAAACAAATTAGAAACAGACTCGTATTTACAGAGAACAGAGTGAGAGTTGTTAGAGTGTGGGAGGGTGAGGTTTAGGGACTGATGAAAGAGGTAAAAGGAATCCTGGCTGGTGTAGTTCAGTGGGTTGTGTGTCATCCTGCAAAGCAAGAAGGTCACTGGTTTGATTCCTGGTCAGGGCCCATGCCTGGTTTGTATGCCAGGTCCCAGTTGGTGGCATGTGAGAGGCAGATGATCAATGCTTCTCTCACACATAGATGTTTCTCTCCCCCCTTTTCTCCCTTCCTTCCTCTCTCTCTAAAAAGTAAATAGAATTAATACAATCTTAAAAAAAAAGGTGAAAGGACTGAGAAGTACAGATTGGTAATTACAAAACAGTCACAGAATATAAATACAGGACAGGGAATAGAGTCAATATATTTTAATAATTATGTATAGTGCCAGGTTGGTAACTTGAAATGTTGAGAGGATCACTTTGAAAAGTATATGATTATCTAACCATTCTGTAATAAACCTGAAATTAATACAAAATAATATTGAATATAAACTATCTGAAAAATAAAAAAGTCATTAGGGTGTAAAGTACAGGATAGGAAATATCGTCAATAATAATGTAATGAACTATATATGGTGTCGGATGGGTACTAGACTTATCAGGGTAATCACTCCAAAAGGTATATAAAGGTCTAATTACTATGTTGTACACCTGAAACTAATATTGTAGTCAACTATACATGAAAAATAAATTTAAAAAACCATGGGATACAAAGTAAATTATAGCATATCTACTTGATATGCAATCATTAAAAATAATTATATGGAGCAGCATGGGGGAAATATTTGATATAATATAAAAAATAAAAACTGCACATAAAATTATATATATACTGACAAGAATTACGGGAAACTACAAAAAAAAAAGAAATGCATTCAAAATGATTAAATTTTGGATGTGAGATTCCAGTTTGAATATTTTGTTTAAATTTCCTATTCTATGTTTATGTTATTCTATAATTAAAATTTTAATTTAAAGACATTAAAATACCATCTCAAATAAAAAGAACTAAAATACTGTGCAGTTAGTTTCAGAAAATTCTCAGGTAGGAAGATGCCCAAAAAGATACTTTATATCCCTTATTGTTTATTTATTTTCAAAGGAAAGATTTATGACCTACAGATTCAACAAGAAATGATGAATATTCTAAAGCTTACAGGAAAAAAAAGGAGAAACAACAGAACTGGTTAAGATGGATAGTCACACCCATACTACAGAAGCCAGATGGGTGGAATTGTTCTCTTTGTGAGGCTTATGGTCATTTATTTCTCCACTCATAATTGGCTCCTCCCTTTTCCAGCCCCCATTACTATGGTTGGTTGCTTAGCATTCATCTACAGGCTGAAACGGTATCTTATACCCGTTTTCTCTTAATATAGAGCAGCAGACTCTAATTTGAACCACATGTCTGTCTTCTAGTGACAGTTTAAATATCAGAGCTTTACTATCAATTTTGAGAGTTGGAATTCCTTGCTCTAAGCAAGATCAGGAGTCTGAGGCTAGACAGGGTAGTGAGTGATACTGTATCTCTGAAAGAAAGTATATCACCAATTGGGCACATGCATGTGGTCAGGGGAAACAGAAGGGTGTGTGGCACTAATTTAAAAATCAGGACAATTGCAACAGGACGTTTTCTTATTTGCCCCACCACTTCAGAGTGGTACCCCTGACTTCTTTTTGGCTGACCAAGAAGCAATCCAAAACAGATGGAAAAAGATTACGCACAGCCTGAAGCCAATTCCAACATTCACAGTATCTGTGTTACAGATACAAATGGTGGCTAATCCCTCAAGAGTAATTTATGCGTCACTTCATTGTTGTTACAAGTAAAGACCTTGTAAGTAGGGGAGCAGAAGAAAAACGTGAAGTGGAAAAATATTTCTGTATTGTAAACAAACAAACTCACCAGAAAACACTGTGACAAGATCCTTCACATTTTAAAATCTGGAAACTTCTGATTTTAAATAACTGCAGTTGCAATTAGACAAAGACGAACATCCAGCCAAGATGAAGGCAGAGGTAGATATATTTTGCCTCCTCGCACAACCAAGAAAAGGACAACAAATTTAAAAACAAAAAATAACCAGATTGCCAGAAAATTGAACTGTATAGAAGTCCCACAACCAAGGATCTAAAGAAGAAACATTCACCCAGACCAGTAGGAGGGACAGAAAGGGGCAGCTGCAGTGGAGAGGACTCACAGAAAGCTGGTGGCTGGTGGTCTGGGCAGTCCCACATTTGCCTGTGGATAAACTGGAGGAACAGCTGGGGAGCGAGACAGACCGCGCAATCCACGGTTCCAGTACAGGAAAAGAAAGCCTCAAAATCTCAGGCTGCAAACACTTGTGGGGGATGTGTCAGCAGGAGAAGCTCCCAGCCTCACAGGAGAGTTTCTTGGAGAGACTCACAGGGTCCTAGAATGTACACAAACCACCCACCTGGGAATCAGCACCCAAAGGGCTCAATTTGATTGCGGGTATCAGGGGAAGTGACTGAAAGCCAGCCAGGAGCCTCGCAAGCAGCATTGTTCCCTCTTGGACCCCACCCCCACATACGGCGCCACAACACAGACAAATGGGTTACCCTGTCCTGGTGAATACCTAAGGCACCACCCCTTCCAATGTAACAGGCACTCTGAGATAAAGAAATTGGCGCAAATGAAAACAGATCAAAGCTCCAAAAACAGAACTAAGAGATGAAGAGATAGCCAACCTATCAGATGCACAGTTCAAAACACTGGTAATCTGGATGCTCACAGAAATGGTTGAGTATGGTCACAAAATGGAGGAAAAAGTGAAGGCTATGCAAAGTGAAAGAAAGAAAAATAGACAGGGAAACAACTGTAAAGGGAAGGAAACCGGGACTCCAATCAAAGATTGGGAGCAGAAGGAAGAGATGAACATTCAACCAGATCAGGATGAAGAAACAAGAATTCAAAAAATCGAGGAGAGGCTCAGGAACCTTTGGGACAACTTTAAATGTTCCAACATCTGAAAAATAAGGGTGCCAGAAGGAGAAGAGGAAGAGCAAGAAATTGAAAACTTATTTGAACAAATAATGAAGGAGAACTTCCCCAATCTGGCAAAGGAAATAGACTTCCAAGAAGTCCAGGAAGCTCACAGAGTCCCAAAGAAGCTGGACCCAAGGAAGCACACACCAAAGCACATCGTAATTACATTACCCAAGATTAAAGATAAGGAAAGAATCTTAAAAGCAGCAAGAGAAAAGGAGAGAGTTACCTACGAAGGAGTTCCCATAAGACTATCAGCTGATTTCTTAAAAGAAACCTTGCCGGCAGGAAGGGGCTGGAAAGAAATCTTCAAAGTCATGAAAGCCAAGTACCTACATCCAAGATTGCTCTATCCAGCAAAGCTATCCTTTAGAATGGAAGGACAGATAAAGCACTTCCCAGATAAGGTCAAGTTAAAGGAGTTCCTCATCACCAAGCCCTTATTATATGAAATGAGAGAGGGACTTATCTAAGAAAAAAAGGAGGATCAGAAACTATGAACAGTAAAGTGATAACAAACTCACAACTATCAACAACTGAACATAAAAAACAAAAACAAACACAAAAACAAAGTAAGCAAACAAGTAGAACAGGAACAGAATCACAGAAATGGAGACCAAAGGGGAATGGGAGAGGGGAGAATGGGGAAAATGGTACAGGGAATAAGAAACATAAAAAGTAGGTACAAAATAGACAGGGGGAGATTAAGAACAGTTTAGGAAATGGAGAAGCCAAAGAGCTTACATGTACGACCCATGGACATGAACTAAGAGGGGAGGGGAGAATGCTGGGCGGGGGTGGGGAGTGGTGCAGGGCAGAGAAGAAGAAAGGGGAGAAAAAATGGGACAACTGTAATAGCATAATCAATAAAATATATATTTAAAAAAAGAGACAAAGATCAAGAACAGAAATAATTTTGGCCATTGATTAATTTTTCAGTAGACTAAGTGTTGGGGTGGGGGGGGGGGGAGACAAGCTGTCAGGTGTTCTTGCTAGAAATGACTGAAAGAAGCAAAAATTGACATCCATGTAAGAACACTATATAAATAGAATTTAAATTGTTATAGGGGATTCTTAAAATGTAATATGACAAAGATAAGGAACTAATCTTCCTTTTCTTATACAATATTATCAGTCTTGAAATCATGTAATCCAAAAGCTTTATTTTGAATTGTACAAAACAAGAGTCTACTGTGTGGGTCTCAAGATTATGCTAGCAATGACGGACGAATTTCAAACTTCCCAGGAGTCACTGCGTTAGTTCACTCTTAAAAATGGGTCTAACAAAGTCCTCAGCATTTAGCAATCACTTCAACCCCTGGCTGAATTTCCTGCTAGGAGCTAATAGAGCAGTAATGCTAAAAACTACTGACTCATAGCCTGAGCATTTATACACAAGAGAAAATTCCTTTGGGAGGAAAATAATCAAGTAATCAGCGTATTTGATGGGGGTGGGGGGGGCGGGAGGGGAGGTATTTGGTGTAGTTTAAGAAACCAGGGGAGGTCAGTTTGGAGGAGGGGAGAGGGTAATATTTATGAAACTGAAAGGATATTACTACCTTTTTGGAAAGGTACGTCAAGAAGTATTATACTACTATTTTCTTGCTGCTTTTACACCATATATGGGGCTGCTCCACATCTGTCACTTAATGTTAGCAATCTGACCCTCTCCAACACCCAAGCACTATATATCTATGTAGTATGATCACTGTTTCTGTGGAAAATAAAAGTTTAAAAACAAAAATGCTGGATCAGCATTACACTGGCATTTCAATAAATGACGTGTTTTCTCCCAAAGCTTTAAAAAAATACTTTAGCAGTTAAGATCACTGAATTCAGCTATTTTTAACTGAGGTAATAAACCCATTCCTTCCACTCTACTACAGACAGCACTACTCAAACGCTTCTCATAGAAATAAAAAACTCCCCAACACAGGATCTTTTCATCAAACTCACTATTGAGTAAATGTATAGGGAAATGGTTGTAATGACGTATTTCCTGTAACACCTGCAAACAATATTCATTGGAATTCTTGAAAACATTATAGTCATGATTCTAAATCTTATCAGAGCAATAAAATTCAATCATTCAATCATGTCAATTTCTAATATTGATGTGACAGTACTATATAAAATTTTTCAGCACCTCTTTAGACCATGATAAATCAAAGTCCCCTTAAATTCTCAATAGAAATTGAAGATAACAAATAGAAATATAGTATATAGGTATAATACCAATAGTTTCCAAATTAAAAATTGATACTTACAGTCTTAGGACATAACCTGCTTATCAAAAAGTAAGCAGAGCCTACTTTTGGATCAAAGAAGGTATGATTACCGTGTATGAAGTTCTAAGGTATCACCCAGAAATTAAAAGCAGCTAAGAAAACAAAAGCCTCTTAGGTTAAAGCTAATAAAATAAACATAACTCAAATGAGAGCTAACAGTGAAAAGTAATCTACCTAAAAGGTCAACTGTAAATGTAGTAATAGGAGTAAGTACTCCCTAAGTATTTGAGGTATCATTAATGCGTTCTTAGCACGAAGTGAACTAGACACACGTGGTCCCTGCTCCCACGGAGCAGTCCGTCCCATGGGGACACAATCACACACCTAACTATATAATTACAAGCATTGAATGAGTTTTAGAGAAGTTTGGGGCAACAGGTATAGAACAGAGGGGCTTTCCTGAAGAAGAATCTACCAAGAGCTGGAGAATTTCTCAGTCAAGGCTATATTTGAACCAGAATGTAAAGAAACTATAACCTATTTAATTGTACTAACCTCCCCAAAAGGAAATTTTTAAAATAATTTTATTCTTGCATGATTTATGATAAAGATGTAACTTTAAGATTTTATTTTACATTAGTATGTTGTTAAAGATTGACTTAAAAGTGTTATAAACATTTAAGAAAAATTCATTTTTCCCACTTTACAAGTGACTCACTAATTTATTTAAATTACGTAAGAAAAAGTATTAATTTAAAATTGATATGTCATGTTTAGTTTGGAAGCCACATATATATTAAGATTATAATACCTAAAATAGCCAAAAACTTTTCATAACCTGGTATTTGGAATGCTTACATTTTTAAATTAAAAAAACTGTTTATCTAAATTATTTTCATGTTCTCTTTTTAAATGATGTATGGATAAGCAAGTTTACTTTGCAAACATTACACTAGAAGTGTAGACAGACTTTATTCCCAATATAGCAAACTGGACTTCATATGTGCACGTGTGTGTGTGTATAAAATTTTGGTTTCTGAAGCCCTGGAAACATCAAATGCAGGTAAATCATGGATTTCGTAAAGCTTGTTTTGAGGCATTGTAGAACCATGATTTTTACCTCATTAACTTGAATTTTAACATCAGTTTTCCTTATGCTTTTTGTTGTCCAATGATCTATTAATGATGTAAATTTAACAAAATATGGTGAAAAACTGCATACTGGTTGATACTATCATTGTAACAAACTACTCCAACTGAGCAATAAGTAGAATGATTCCGTCCTGTGCATGCTTATTAGCTCCCTGCTAGTAGGTGGACTCTCTTGATTTACACGCAGAGGCTCTCACACTATTCGATTCAAGTTCATTACTTCATTTGCTGACTTCTACAAAATAGAAAAGGTGAGCAAGGTCATCACTTCTTATGACATCAATCTCCTAAAATAGCAATTTTCAACCAGTGTGCCACAAGAAGCACACTGGTGTGCTACAAAGACTTCAAAAACATGCAATATCTGACTATTTAGTCAGGGGCACTGACCTCTTTTCCCGTGGATTATAAAAAAAAAAAAAAAAAAAAAATGACAACAGCCAACACAACAATAGCTGTCTGGTGTCACACCCATCAAAATTATACCTTTTTTTATTTTTTGTCATACCGGCCAAAAACATATTTTTTGGTGTGCTGCGGAATTTTAGTAATTAGTTTATGCGTGCCAAGGGATCAAAAAGGTTGAAAATCGCTTTCCTAAAACACAGAAAACTTCTAATTATTCAGAAATCACTGGCTGGGAAAAGAGACTATTAACTATTTTAGGTGTTAAATTAAGAGCGGTCTGTGTGAAGCCTGAGCAAGAAGTAGTCAAAGATCACACATAACAGGATGTTTTCAAAAGACTAGATGAAATACTTCTTAGGATCCTGCAACTCCTTTTGTTTTGAGTCTTTGCCTACTACCAGCTAAATGAGTTTTTTTCCTCTTATGACTTTAAGAGAACTGATAAAAGTTAAGTCTCAGGATTTATAAAAATGAGAACTAAATTCTGGACTAATGGGGCCTCTTACTAATTCTGTCACCTAGGGAAGACCTGCCTAAGAAATGAGTCTTGGCTGTGGTGATCATTTTGCAATATATACAAATACCAAATCATTATGCTGTATGCCTGAAACTAGTATGTTGCATGTCAATATATGTCAAAATCCAAAAAAAGGAAAAAAAGGAAAAAAATTTTTGATATACTCAAAAAGAAACCAGTCTCACTCTTTTTGACATCTCCTTCATCTTAACAGTTTCTATCACACTTTACAGAACACAACAGACACTTCTTCAGAGTCTGAGTGAAAAAGTACCCTAGTGATTTGTTTGTCCCTCCCCAACATCAACTAGCAACTGAAGAGCTTTAACACCCTTTAGAAAAATGGAGTTGGGGAAATTTGGCCTTAGGCACACTTATGAAAGTTCTTAAAGTTTTTATCTGTCCATTAATAAAATTTAAAACACTCTAAGTAGAATATCAATTTCCTTTAAAAACATCTTAAAATAGAAACCACTGGAAGGTCTGCACCTAATTTCCTTCTGCCATCCCTTGCTTGCTAGAGATCTTTCAAAACTGTCATTTTTTGCAGCTTCAATAAGATATTGGTAAATTAATTTTTCTTGTCCCGGGTATTATATAGATTAAGATGTGGCTTTTGTTTTTAATGATCACTTACCCACATTTTATCAAACACTGTGCCCAATATGGTCCCAAAGACAAAGAGCAATTTGACATTTTGAGATGCTCTGGTAGTCCAAAACATATGCCCTCAGGCCCTCTCTCACTCAGCTCAGCTCCTGTCTCCCAGCAGATGGAGGAGGCAAGCTTTGAGGCTCAGGTTTCCTTTCCCTCAGTTTCTCTTCTTTTCCCCCAGGCCTCAAAGCAAGAGCTTCTATTTCTTTTCTGCCTCCTGTTCCCTCTGATTTTCTATTGTCAACCTCCAACTCCTCCCCCCTACCCAAATTATCCCCCAAATAAATGATCTGCAATTAATAGAGACCTACAGGGAAACCCTTGAGTTGAAAAGAAGTAAAGAGAAGTCAATGTGCACAATCTAGGTTTTTGTGTAAGAGAAATCTATGGTTGGGGGAAGAAATTCTTTATTCTCAGTTTCTCTGATGTATGTTTACATATCTTCAGGCATAATGCTGCAGTGTGCCAAGAGTTATGTGAAACTATAGGCTAAATAAAATGCAACAATTTTTTCTACGTTAAAGTTGAATAATTTTAATAATAAAACATATAGACATGACATTGAGGAGAACACAAAATGTGCATGAATTTGAAAGATAAAGCATGTTATTAAAAATGTATTTAAAGTGAGCCATTTCAGACTATGTGATCAACCCTCTTCTCTCTGACCTTGTGTGAGTTCATCCCATGTGTTAGGGGAACTGAAGTGGGAAAGGCTGAGAAGCAATGCTTCTGTACTGGTAGCACAGCTACTCCAAGCAAGGTCCTAGAGATAGAAAATTGTTCTTGATCCTAGCAAGGTACTATGGTTTTTCAAGAGAAATAAGGCCTCACTTGTAACACAGAATCATGAATGGCAATAAATCTGCTCATTTGAATTGAAGGTACATTGAATTTTCATTTGTAAAACTCCAGTCTTAGGAATAGCATTTAACAAGGAATTTTACAAATTATATTTTCCCAAGGCTCAACATAGATTAACTTTTCTTAGCACCTTCTAATTGAAGGTCATATACCATTTCAGGGCAAGAACCCATGTTGAGGCATTGTGATTCATAGACTCTATTATGACCTGAATTCAGGAAAGTCAGATGGTCTCTGTGGGTCTCAATTTACTGATTTGTCGATGAGGAAGTGTACTGAGTGATTCCCTAAATGAAAGGTGTTAGGATCATGACATTAAATTTGGGATTCATATGATAAATATTGCATAACTACTTTCTTGACCAGTCAGAGATATTCTCAATCACCACATTGTAGAAGGATTCTCAGAAATCCAAGGTTTCCAACCTTTTTTTTCCTTAAATAATTACATCTCATTATATTGATTCTGGTGGTCAAAAGACAAAATATTTTAGCTTCTCACTTTGAAAAAATGAAATAGTCTAAAATCTCTAGAGTTCACCACATTAATGTCAAAAATTTCCACAGTACCTTAAGTATATGCACTCTGGAAATTCTTTCCAAAATATTGCCTTTGCTGTAGTTGTACTTTGGATCTTTGCTGTCTACAGATTGCCAACTAAAACAATAACACCGGAGTGGAAACTCTCACGGAGACCATTCTGGGAGTCGACACTTAAAGAGAAAAGTTTCCAACTTCCTTAGGTTGAAAGAGAAAAGTTTCCATAATTTTCAATACATTCTCATAACATCTTAGTATTTCAAATAACTTTGCTTTAGGGAATAAGACAACTAGTGTAAGTTTTTTTCTTGAGCAATCTTTAAATTATAGAAATTTCTCCATTTAATCTTTGGGGACAAGAATTAAAGTTACTTTCAAAGAGAATGCATTAATTAAAAATAAGACACCACTAGTTTTCTTCGATGGCTTACTATTCCATCAATAAGAAAACCTGACTTCTCTATTTCTAAACATATCTTTAGAAGTCCTTCTTTATCTCCCCCGTCCCTGCCCCATCCATATCCACATCTCGCCCCCACCTCTCCCCACACCCACCGCCCTTGACTTTTTCTTCCTTTCCAGGTCTACTACCATACCCTTATGCGGGATTTTACCATTTCACAGCCTTTTAACTGGTCTTTCTATTGCCTTTCTGTCCCTTCTCCCATTCCCATCATTTCTTCTTATCTACCTTGTATCTGATTTATTAAGCCTAGCATTCAAATAATTTTACAATCTAGTATTGATATAGACCTCTCTCGCCTCCTCAGACATGACTCTCCCACTTAAGCCTCTCTTCCAGCCAAGCTGTTTTACCTTTTCTGCAAATATGCCATATGCATTCTACTGCTGCTCATGCTTCATCAATGCAGCTTCCCATTGTAATCAAAATAAAACCCAAATCCTCACCATGTGCATAAGGACCCACATAAACCGACTCTGGCCGGTTCTCTCACCCCACCTCCTTCCACTTCTCCCCCTTATTTATTATCTCCAGCCATGTTAACCTTTCTCCAACCATCTGAAATATGCTAAATTCATCTCTGTCAGGCCCTTACATTGCTCTTCCTTCTGTCTGAAAGGCTCTGACTATCCTGGTGAAAAACAATGTCTCTCCTACAAGTGATTCTATCACTTTACTCAATTTTATCATCTTCTTTTGAGAGCTTACTTATGTGTTTTACTATCTCCCCTCATCAGAGTATTAGCTCTATGGGACTATTTTATCGGCTGCCATATCCCCAGAGCCTCCAATAGTATTTGCACAAAGCAGATGCTTTCTTAACATTTGCTGACTGACCTCCTACTAGAACTCTCTCCTCTATACCTACAGCTTAAAGAATCCTACTTATCCTTTAAAACTCACCCACAATGTTATGTCCTCAACAGGATGTGTAAGTCCTTATCACCAATGTCTAAGGTTCAGATCAATGAAGTTACCGAGTACCTGCTATAGGACACATAGGTACTAGGATAGTGGTGGTAAAACAATCAGCAGGATATGGTTACAGACCCTGTGGCATTTACAATCTAATGGAATTTTATAAACTGAAGCAGTTTCTGCATCCGCTAAACTCCTGTAGTAATTAGACTGTACAATTAATGTGATAATGAATCACGATGTGCCTTGTAGCATTTATGCTATCCTATCAAACCATAATTTGGTAGCTGTTGAACATGCTGTCACCCAGGAATGCAGACTGTATTATGCTGAGAGAGCCATGTTGTGCCTCCCCAGTCCTTCATGTGCTCCTCTGTGGATCCTCACACATTTGAGGCATAAAAAGTAAGAGGCTAGAGGCCAAGAATCCAAGAGTGAATTCTACATGAAAGACATTTACATGAATGTCTTTTATTTAAAAAAAAAAAAAATCTAAGTTTTAGAAAGTTAAAGGTGTGTATTTTGATAACTCTAATGTTTTCTGAATAAGCTACATCTGCATGCTAAGTATGATGAAATTAAATGATATATGTGAAAACACTTAGCAAAGTTCTTTATACATGTAAAACATGATTTCAGTGTTATTTGACTTTTCAAAGGTCTAAGCATTTGCTGCCCAAAGAGACTGTAAAGTTCTGAGGATAGCAGTAATACCTCACACTTCTTTTTTCTCTTCCATGACACCTGAGAAAAGAAACTTTACCTTTAAGAAATAAAAGTTTTTATTCTGAAAATGATCAATGCTTATTCTGGATTGCTAATGCTGGAAACATCTTTTAAATAATTGTACAGAGGTCAGATTTGCTACTGCCATTAAGAAGAATTTTTTTATCCTAAAACCAGAAGGAAAACAAAGTTATTTATCTATGTTTTATTCTCTCCAGAAATAACAATGGAACAAAGATTCATATATAAGAATTTAAGCACAAAAACTCTTAAATCATAGAGTGATCTTGGATTTTTTAATACCTGTAACTCAAGTTTACTTCTCATGTCCAGAAAACACCTATTCTCTTGGATAGTTTTTAATAATATCGAGTATTGAATGTAAATTGCCACATTATTCATAGAAAAATAAAAATAAATTAATGTAAACACAAGCATTCCCAGAAGAACTTATTCATCTTCTGCATTTGAACAGGATGCATAATCTTTTCATCCAAACCACTTAGGTAAACACTGGCATAAGGAAAACATGAATTCCTTAAATTTCCTAATCTGAATTTTTATTAATTTAAAATTTGCTACTGTTAACATAAGTAAAACAAAAAAACCTCTTCTCGCTTATGTGTTTCTTTCATAGGTTCCTTCCCACTGAGATTTATAATAATTCATCAGTAAGCTCACTGACAAGATCAGGGATCTTAAAGTTATTTTTGGCTTTTAGAATAAAAAGTTGATTTCATTACTTATCTAACCATATCCTATCAGAACCATCCAACCTAGCTCTCTCCAAAATCATTTATGCTGTAGTCAGCTTCAATTAAAAATGTTTCTTCTACTGGTCCATTAAGTTCAAAGAAGACTTGGCAGACGACAATAAGAATTCTGTCTAATACAAGTGTAGGAAAGGAAGTTCACACAACAATTTAAAGACTGAATGATGGTGGTATGTAGGAAAGAACGCATAAGCAAAGACAATGTTAGGTATTATAGTAGGGCACAAAACTAGGGGTGTTCATTTATTTTTTCCTTTTCTCTAAAAACAATAAAAATACAGACTTTGGATTAATGAATTTAAAAATCTTACCAAAGTATATGTGTTAACACAGAGTAATGAGCCCAAGGCTGGCTGCCAACACCCCAGGAGTCTGTAACTACACATCAGTAGGTATAAACTTATTGTGACGTCAAGGGTTTGTTTTAACTATTAACAGAGAAAAGCACTGAAAAATCTCCTTACCCAAATATTTTTCAGTAGAATTTCTAATTTCGATTACCGCTGGCCAGTGCTTTTACATTTGCTTTCTCAATGCAAAACCTAAAAGCTATACAAATTTCCTGAACCAAATCAAGATGACTCTAAATCCAAAATCAAGAACCAAGAAAGCATTAAAACATTCTTAACCTTTGGTCATTGGAGGCAGAACAGAACTGTAGAAGAAACAGAGGGCCTTCTTTTAACTCACTATCCTAATCAATAGTCTGAAGAACCCAACACTAACATCTGTAGTAGGCTAATAGCACCCCTTGTCCGCCCTCACCAAGACATCCATGTTCTAATCCATGGAACTTGTGAATGAATGTGTTCCCAAAGTAGTAAAAGAGACTTCTGCAGACATGTTAGGTTAAGGATCTTAAGATGGGGAGAAGGCCCTGGATTATTCAGGAGGGCCCAATGTAATCATGAGAGACCTCCTAAGAGTAAAGTAGGAGGGTATTATGAGTGGGAAACGTGACATTGGAAGCAAGAGGTGGAGTGATGTGAGGAAGAGCTAAAGGTAAGGAATGCAGAAGCCGGTAAGAGCTAAAAAAGCAAAAAGGTGGATTCTCTAGAACCTCCAGAATGAACCAGTTCTCTAACTAGTATCTTAATTTTAGCCTCATAAGACTCATTTCAGATTTCTGACCTCCAGAACTGTAAGAAAATAAAGTTGTATTGTTTCAAGCCATTAAGTTTGTGGTAATCTGTTATAGCAACAATAGGAAATTAAATAATAACAAAGTTGGAGATTGGTAACCTGTCCATGCTCCCCTCTTCTGTGGGAACTGCCAGCATCTACAGAGTTGTGGAGAATACAAAACCGACAGAAAAGCAAAGAAAACACGTGATTTTATGTAAGATCAGAAAGAATCAATACCTACCTACTATATACTGAGCAAGTGCAGGGCTCAAAGAGCTTAGAATTCTGTAAAAGTTTTAAACAAGAGTGAGTGCATCCGCCAACCTGACTTAAAGAAATAAAAAGCAAAAATAATGTTCCAAGAGTGTAAAAGTAGAGCCAGGAGAGGGAACAGACTTTTCCACACAAAAATAACTGACAGAAGGATCACCAGCCTGCAAGGGTACATGTAGGTACTTTGACCTGTAATATAATATAAACTGAACTCTCACTTCCTGCTCTCTTAAGGAGGGAATTCAAAATCGCTTTTCACCTTGGCTTTTCAAGGCAATTATAGTCTAGCTATATGTCAGTACTCTATATGAGACTACCTCCATTTTTATCTGGGAGAAGGGAGACATGCAATGCAATACTAAAATCCATCAGACAACAAAAATGGTTTCTCTTCTTTAAATGGCACCTATTTTTATTTTGTTTTTTCTTTACTTTTACTCTTGACACTTTTACAGATATCCCCACTTCCCCTCCCAAAAGTGGTTTATTTTCATATTTATAGTTTCAATATTGTCTGCAGTTACTTCCTAAATTATCATAAAACTGAAGTCTTTAGAATAAGCATGCTCTCCATTAACAGTGAAATAAATCAACCATCTCAAGTGAAGCTGAGAGGGTATACAATTTTGGCAGTTTTTCTTACTCCTTTTTCTACATCTTATTCCTTATCATTTAAAAGACACCTGTCAACCAAAATGAGAACTTTAAATATCATCCTTTTCCTTCTTTCCTCCCAGCCAATAACATAAGTGTATTTTGAAGATTTATCAGTTTTTCAAGCCACACACATACAAAACCTTTATTTTCACGTATTTCATTCTAAATAGATAGAAACAGGCAATCCCTTGCTGTAAGAACCTTGAAGGAAAAGCTCTTTCATTCTTATTTCACATCCTCAACATGCCTCTCACCTGCTATTTTGATATTCAGATTGGCGTCCAGAAGCAAATTTTCAGCTTTTAGATCACGATGAACAATGTTCCGGCAGTGACAAAAAAAGACAGCTGCAACAATCTGTTTGAACTTCCTACGGGCCTCCTTTTCTGCCATTCTACCATGAGCCACCAGGTGGTCTGTGATAAAGAAGAACACAGTCAGTTCTCATTTTGGATGCTGGTATAATTTCAAATGGTAGATGTAAGGAGGGATGCAAGGGGACCCATCAAATGAATGAATTAAAAGACATGAAATAAAAAATAGAAAAACACAATTACAGTCCTGGTTTGAATCAATAAAAATTCATTAGCAATCAGTACCCAGATTACGTTAAGTAGAAATCCTGTTACACATACATATGCATACACTTGCCCTTCCACAATTAAAAAAAAAAAAAAAAAAGTTCTGAGGGACACAGTGGTATTTTTCAAGGATTATAACACTTAACACCTTCCTTTTCATATTTCCATTGCAAAAGTTTACACTTGAAGTATCAGCAAATTTTCCTGTGCTAAAGAGTGAGTCAAGAAGCAGTGCCACAATAAACTTTAGGCTAATATCTCTTCTGCTTTCTCAAAGCTTTATAATTTGACATAAAGTGGTAGTGGGAAGGTGGAGACAAATGTTTTTGAACAAAAAATTAATTAATTTAAAAAAATTAAAATTAAAAGTTTAAAAAATTTATTTGGTGACTATTCTCTGTAATACATAATAATATGCCTATATCTTTACATCTGCGTTTGCTGTGCTTACCATATCTTTTTATAACTATATTATTAATTTTTATAGATAACAATAGAAAACCAGGTGAATTCTCTACTACTTTAAATGATGTAATTTCATTGGCTATTTTGCTAACTAAGGTATACAGCAAAAGAATTTACACATTATAAACTTTGTAATACTATGAATCAAGCTATCTTCTATACTTAAAAATGAAATGTTTCACCCATAATCAATACCATTAAGTTCTTTATGTACTTTTTTTCCTAACAGTGGCGGTAGGTTTATACTGAAGCAACAACATACATATCCTTAACCCAGTTCTTCATATAACCAACAAGTTAGATAAAGGTCACGACAGCTGATGGGGTTAGAAATGATGCCATTTTCTCTGTTTGCAATTTCTAATAGTTTCATTAGCATTATCCTTAAACCAGCTGCTTTAGCTGGGAAAAGGACACATTTGCCATCACAAGCATCCTGAGAGAGTGGAAAAGTAAAAAATTAGAACACTAGAAATAAATGTATTATTGTATAACAATAGCTGTTTTAGTATTACTACCCAATTGTTTTGGTGCCATCTCAATCATCAATAGGACCAGTCAGGTACATTTTTTCTTCATCACAAAGAGAAGTCTGGGATAAAACATTATGTACTAGTGATAACTGCTCAGACTAAAAGCTCAGGACAATGAAATAGAAGGGGGCACATAAAGAAGAGGAACTAAATGGAAAAAAATCCATCTTCACAGTGGATTTTCAAATCATTTAAACTAAATTCTGACCACAAAGAACATAACGTTTTTGAGACCAAAAATATAGTAATTTTAATTACAATGTCTTATAAGTAGATAATTTAAATTATTAAGAAAAACCTCTCAAAGGAATTGTTATCATTGTTAGGGTTATCAACAACCCACACACAAGACCTTTGAAACATTTCCCGCAAAAACAATCATTATTATGGCCAAGATTACCAATCTAGTAATGAAAAAAGAATATATGAAGCCTTTACCTTAGAATTTAAGAGGGATAGAATACAGCTTTTTATGGGAGTGTAGAGGGGGTGATAAATGAGCTCACACTCTGGTGTGTTTAGACTTCTGGTGAGATCTGTCATATGAACATTTAAACAACAAAAAGTCCTAACTAGGGCCAGTAACAATATAAGCTATAACTGGACATCCATCAGATGTACAACACTATGCTTTATTTCAAAAGACCATTTTCTAACAGTACCTGCTCCTTTGACTCCCCTATTTCTCTTAACCCAAGGCCTAATTATTCTAATAATATGTTTTAGCTGCTAAACTTTGTCTAATTAAAGAGCTTTGAAGAGACAGCTATTCTTGAGAAACATAAAAATAAACCCTTATGAAGGTTTACCATCAGAAGCTCATTTGGCCGAGCCAACCATTAATTAAAATGTCCAAGAGACATTTGTCTGGCAGTAAATACTAATTACCACAACACATCAAAGAACATCTAAATACAACAAAATGATTAATTTAGTAATTTGCAAAATAAGTGATTTTCATTTATTAAAAAAACTTTTTATTTTCTAAGTTCTTTGTTTTCTTAAAATGATTGGAAAGTTCTCAAAATTGTACACAGGCCAGAAGCTGGTGGAATGTAGCCCAATTCTGTTTTATCTCTACAATGACACACTGGTTGTCCTTGGACAAATCATTTATACTTGATCTGCCCAAAAGAAAAAATCTGTTATGTGCTATAACAAAGAAAAAATAGTGTATTGGGACAAAAACTTGTATTATGATTAAGAGTTATCACATATAACATAACTTGAAAGACTTAAAAAGCTATTTTTTTCAAGGTCTACTCAATATTATACAGAGAATACTTAAGAATTTTGGTTAATAGATCATAAGGTTTTTCAGGATTCTGAAGCTCTTGAAAAGTGATTATTATATAAATCACTTGTCACTGTGACATGATTCTGGTTAAAAGGTATTTATGATAGCATAGTGGGTAAAGAGCTTCAAGTATATAGTATTTTTTCTAAAGGTACCTACAGAATCCCTAGTTATAAAAATAAAGAAAATAATACAAATCACTTTTTAAAAAGTGTTGGCTGCAAACAAATGTTTTCTCCTAGCCATTGTATTTGATTATTTAAGTTTTCTCCTCTTTGGGAGAACTATGCTCCTTTCCAAACACAGGACCATCTTAAACTTTAGGCTCTGCTTTTATTTTTTCCCATCTTATAACCACTCCCTCCCTCACCCCCTATCCTGTTAGTTTGCTTCCAGTGTAAATCTACAGTCTTGTGGGTGTGCCCGGAGGCCAGCAGCCTGCAGTGGTTTTCAGTCTCTCCTGAAATTGCCTTCCAGCTGTCTGTAGACAAATGGCTGTTTTATGTTCATGTGTATGCTACAGGCAGTGAGCAAAAATTCTTCAAGCTCAAATGTGGTATTTTACTTTCAGTGAAAATACCCAGCGCTGTAGCCCAGACTGGACTTAACACCAAGTCACAGCATTTGAATAAATACTGGGGGTCTCAGAAAGGCAAATGAAACAAAATGGTTTCTGAACCACTCAATATTTAAAGGAAAATATATTCTGAAATTTTGTCAGAATAAACTCCAGCTGCAAGTATTCTAAAGAATTTTTCTGCTTCTTATAGGCAATTCAATGAGCTAGCTCTCCTCAATGCTGGGCAAGGTGCCACCCACATCTTCAGTCCCAAACAACCCACACTGTACTGAGGACCCTAGCTTCCTGTGTGCCCATATTCCTCCCTACCCCAGTCTAGACAATCTTCAATTACCCCCTGCTGCATAAACTCCCTCACGGTTAAGTTCTTTTTCACTATCAATTAGATACTTGCCTATTTAGTTGCCAGTGTATGTCTTAGGCAAACTGTAAGTTTTTCTGTCACAACTTCAGTACAGCCATTTCACCTGAGATGAGGATGAGGTAACTCTCAGTTAAAAGGAGAAAATGGTTTCGTTGTTTCAAGCTCTTATCTAAAGTAAGGAGTCTAAGTTCTCTTTCTCGTTTTCCAATTATCATAAACCACTTGGCACTAAATTTATTTATTCTTTTTGATCTGCTTTTCCTCACAAAATAAAAAAAGTTAGTAACACTAAGGTATTTCTGTATCTCATGAGGAATACTATTAGAAGTGGAGAAAATGAATTCTTAAGTTTCAAAACTAATAAGAGCACCAGCATGTATAAAGTCTGCTTCAGAATTCACTGTTTGTAACTTTGTCCCAATCTGGCTCAGGAAGAAACAGCTTGTGATACATTTAGATTCTAACCTCTCAAAGAGTGAAAATATACCTCACAGGCAGTCTTAACTTCCCTAGCCCAGTTTCACTGGAGTGTCAGAGACATGCCACTAATGGGAAAGAAGTAGGGAGCCAACATTTCTTTAAGTCAGTCTTCCACTATAAACAGACAGCATCTCCATTTGTCTGCGAAGTCTACAACTCCTAACTGATTCAAAAACACTAGTATAAAACGAAAATACCCTGACAGGAGGTCAAGCAACAGGGCAGAAACTTTTCATTTTTCACCATGAAGAAACAACCTAGTCTAGACTAGGGAAAGGTGGCATATGTGCTAAACTCAAGTTCAAGATAATCACAGCCAGTGGTTCTTTGCTTTGCCACTCTGTTCTATCATTTCTTCTTTCTACACCTTTGGAGATGAAATTTCTGTTTATCAAACAAATGCTTCTTTCCAAAAGAGCCAGAACAAGACCAAGATAACTAAGCTGCCCAGGAACAAGTCAAAAAGAGTTGCACTCACTTCAATATCATACTGTCCCTAACTCTTATAGGCCCCAAGATGCTAGACTACAGTAAGAGGGTTTGTTATTTTGTTTCCCTTGCCAAGAATCCAACTACCTCACATACCAACCTTCTACTTGTTGCTGTTTCTTGTTACTACCTATTTTCTTCATTCTCTAGGTGTCCAGGAGAAAATCTTGGTATAATCATTCTCTCTCTCACACATCACACATCCAATCACTTCAGCAAATTTTATTAACTCTCAAAACATCCAGATTTCAACTATTCCTTACCCCATCCCCATCCCACTGTTGTGCTCCCCACACATCTAGTCCAAGAGCCATTATTTTTCCTCCTGCATTATTGTTAATCGCCTCCTAGTATTACTAACTAGTATCCCTGTTCCTGCCCTTCGACTCATGTAATCTATTCTCAAAACAACAGCCACTACTAGTAATAATCCTTTTTAAAAAATCTTGTATTTTGATATAATTACAGATTCATAGGAAGTTGCAAACATAATGCAGAGATACCATGTAACCTTCACCCAATTTCTCCCAATAGTTAAATCTTACATAATTATCAAACAATTATTAGCCCTGACCTGTTTGACTCAGTTGATTGGGCATCGTCCCACACAGCGCAAGGTCACTGGTTCAATTCCCAGTCAGAGCATTGCAGGCAGGGTCCCCGGTTGGGGTGTGCAAGAGGCAACAGATTGACGTTTCTCTCACACATCAGTGTTTCTCTCCCTCTTTTTCTCCTTCCATCCCCCTCACTCTAAGAATAAATCAATAAAACCTTTAAAAAAATCAAAACCTAGAATTTAGTATGGTACAATGTGTGAATTTGTATGTCATTTTATCACATGTATACATCTGTGGAACAACCACTGCAATCAAGATACAGAATTATTTGGAATTACTCATTACTGAGTTTTCCTGCAGCTATTTTTTTTAAAAAAGATTTTACTGATTTATTTTTAGAGTGAGGGGGAGGGAGGGAGAAAGAGAGGGAGAGAAACATCAATGTGCGGTTGTCTCTCATGTGCTCTCTACCAGGGACCTGGCCTCCAACCCAAGCATGTGTCCTGACTGGGAATCGAACCGGCAACGCTTTGGGTCACAGGCCTGACTCAATCCCCACTCAACCACACCAGCCAGGGCCCTATAGGTATTAAACTCTCTCTCTCTCTCTCTCTCTCTCTCTCCCCCCCCCTTCCTCCCTCTTCCCCTCCCTCCTATTTTCTTGTTTATTCCAAAAAATTTAACCTTTCCCCTTAAGGGTTTTGAGGAAACACAATTTCTTTGTTAAATACTTACAGTAACAAAATATGCTTTAGTTCTGAAAATTTTTAACTGGAACTATTGCTATTTTTTCCTATGTTTCCTACTGCATGCAGAAGAGAGCTCTGCATATGACTGATGCTTAATTACAGATTAACTAAAGGAGTATCAATCAGAGAAAAGACTATAAACTTTTACAAAAACATTTTTTATTTATTTTTCCACTAAACAAAGTTTCTAAACTAAGCACTGCTTGTGTTATCTTCACTAAAAACCATGCTATTCTTTTAAAGTTCATTCCTAAATATATGTAATAATATTAGTATTGCTTTGAACCAATCTTGCCCTCATTCTCTCATAGTAAGTATGTAATTATGGTGATGTCACTTGGAACCACAATTTTCAGCTAGAGGAAAAAAACAGAAATACAGGGTGGGGCAAAAGTAGGTTTGCAATTGTGAGTATGCAAAACAGTTTATTCTTCTATTATTAATTATTGTATTACTTTCCATACAAACAACTATAAACTTACCTTTTTCCCACCCTGTATATAATATTGAGTAGGTAATTAAAAGCACTGGAATCTTAAATTTCAATTGGGATGTTAGTTCAAACTCATCTTTTATTTTTATTTTTTTAATTTTTATTTTTAAGGATTTTACTTATTTATATTTAGAGAGGGAAAGGGAAGGAGAAGGAGAGGGAGAGAAACATCAGTGTATGGTTGCCTCTCATGTACGCCCTGCTGGGGACCTGGCCTGCAACCCAGGCATGTGCCCTGACTAGGAATCAAACTGGCAACCCTTTGATTCACAGGCCTACACCCAATCCACTGAACCACACCAGCCACGGCTACAATTCTCTAGATAAAAAACACATTTCCTACCTCTGTGCCTTGAAAAGGCCTCTGAGTGATGACAACCCAGGAGCAAAAATGAGCATCCATAAGGCTTCTAAATACTGTTTTCCACTTGAAGGAAACAAATACTAGGAGAAATGTTTGATGCTAGGTCTGGGACAGGGATGTTCAAGATCGCCTGGGACATCTCACCTAAAAGCAAGGAAGCTATCAAAGACTTGTGACCATGTGGAAAGGACACAGGAGCCAACTTGAAAAGGCTCCCACTAGCTAAGTGAGCATCAAAATAATTTGAGCATCAAAAGAATAATGACTCAGTTGACTGAAACACATCAAATGTACTAAATTCATTAAGTTCATAATGATATTGCAAAATAAGCAAATAAAATCAACTTAACTGGTCACAACTAGAGACTGATAGGGTGACAATTTATTATTCTGAAATTAATAAATGAAGGAAAATAATCAAGTATTTATTTTGCCTCTACTATAGTTTCTACATAGTTTATAGGCAAAGTTCTTTACAGAGGAATTATAACTAATAAATGTAGGAAAAATGAGAGAATTAGAAAACTGCCATTTTGCAACTTGTAATGAAATAATGTATCTAGGAAACTAAATAATAAAAATGGCTAAAAAATTAGATCGAAGGTTGTTGGGAAACTTTGTTAAGAACCTTATAAAACTTTTTTTTAAAAGATTTTATTTATTTACTTTTAGAGAGAGGGGAAGAAAGGGAGAAAGAAAGGGAGAGAAACATCAATGTGTGAGAGATACATTGATCAGTTGCCTCTCGTATACCCCCAACTGGGGACCTGGCCTGCAACCCAGGCATATGCCCTGACTGGGAATTGAACCAGTGACCTTTCAGTTCACAGGCTGGTGCTCAGTCCTCTGAGCCACACCAGCCAGTGCAAAACTTTGTACATCACTGAAAGTGGAGAAATCAGACATCATACAACTCCTAAAAGCATGTAATAAGAAGGTTGTGAAATATTCCTGCCCTCGCTCTGCCAAAACTGACCTGTATTTAACCAAACCACTTCACAAAAAAGTTAGCTAGAGAAACATGTTAAATGATACAATAAGGACATAAACGTAGAATGTGAAAAATATGTTAGATAACCCAGTTTCTCTAACAAATAAATGCCATAGAAAAGAGGTGTGTTTGCAGAAGGAAGGAGTTATTGCGATTTATTAAAAAACTTAAGCCCCGAATCAACTCAATGGAAATATGTGCTCTGCTGCATCATGATTTAAACTAAAAAGGTGTTTTTGGACAACTGGAGAAGGCTTAAACATGCTTTGTCTTTTTTGTTTTTGTTTTTGTTCTAGATTTCATGTATTTATTTTCAGAGAGCGGAGAAGGGAGGGAGAAAGGGAGAGGGAGAAAATCGATGTGTGAGAAAAACGGTTGCCTCTCGCATGCCCCAACTGGGGGACATGGCCCCGCACCCCAGGCATGTGCCCTGACAGGGAATTGAACTGGCGACCTTTCAGTTTGCAGACTAGCACTCAATCCACTGAGCTACACCAGCCAAAGCTGTCCTATCTTTTAGTAAAAAAAAAAGTTGTTAATTTTGTAGGGTGTAAGAATGGTATTGTTAACTTTAATTTTAATTATGAAACAGTAACTGATACTGGATTTACTCTCCCACTTTAATCAACTATAAAAGTTGGACTGTTTGCAGACAATGGACAATAACCAACAAAAGGCTTGATTCTTCAGAGAAAGAAAGCATGAGAGGTGAGGCCCGTATGAGCCCCAACCACAACCTAGGGAAACAGAGTTCCACCAAAAAGAAGTAGGTCAAGGAAGAGGAAACAGATTAGAATTAGGGGTTACAAAGAAAGGTAGACTTTGGGTGGCAAGATTGCAGAGGAGAAAGAAGCAGAAAAGGAACAGCAAAAATTAACAGAAATTCCACTTGGGTCCTTGGCCAACCCCACAGTGAACATGTACAAAGCAAGACTATGGGAGGCTTAGAAGAAAAGATATCTGGGAGAATGGAAGCTACAAAGAAGTTTTTAGAAGTTACCCAGTACTCACGAGACGGTGAAGGTCAGAGTCATCTTACAAGGAAAGACCTTGGTGAATATTCTAGGCACTCAAATGAGACCCCAAAAGACAAGACGCGAGGAATGAGGGCTGTGCCACTGGAATAAGGGCAAAACTAAAATAAAATCCCCCTTATAATAAAGCCTAAAAATCAAGCCTCAGTATAATCAAGTCAACCCAAAACAATCTCAGTACTAAAGAAAATGGCATAATCCAGAATCTCTACAACATATCACACTGAATATCCAGCATGTAATGAAAAATTACGAGATGTGGGAAGAAGCAGGACAGGGGACGAATTATCTAGAGATTAAAGTCAACAGAAGCAGAACCAGAAATGACTCTGATAGTAGAGTTAGCAAGCATGGATTTCAAAATGATTATGACTAGTATGTTAAAGAAAACACAGGAAAAAATGTACAAAAAGGATGAAAAGATAGAATATGTCAAAGAAGAATCAGAATCTCTGAATTATGTGATCTATAAATGTGTATTCTAAAATGACAAAACACCTGAATTTGAGAATTTATTGGGTAGATTTAACAGGTGACAGAGGAATAGATAGAACTAATGACCCTGAGATACATATTATGGTTAAGTTTTTTAAAAAATCCTTATATATGAGAAGAAATTGTAAGTATGTGTAAGTAAAATGATATGATTTTGTAAATGTGCCTTAAAATACTTTTAAAACAGGAAAGTTGGATGGAAGGATAAGACCAAAACAGTAAAATGTTGGTAATTATTAAAACTTGGTGATGAATATCATCAGAGTTCATTATGCTATTTTCTTTCCTTATACATATTTGAAAAAGCCTGTAATAAAGTTTTAAAAAATGAAATTTGTCATTTGTACACCAACATTCATAACATCAGTATGTGCAATAGCCGAAATGTGGAGACAAACCATGTGTCCATCTACAGATGAATAAAAATATGGTATATACCTAAAATGGAATATTAGCCTTAAACAGGCAAGAAAATTTGACACACGAAACATGGATAGGCCCTGGCTGGTGCGGCTCAGTGGACTGAGTGCTGGCCTGCGAACCAAAGGGTCACCGGTTCGATTCCCAGTCAGGGCACATGCCTGGGTTGTGGGCCAGGTCCCCAGTCGGGGGCAAGCGAGAGGCAACCACACATTGATTGATATTTCTCTCCCTTTCTCCCTCCCATCCTCTCTCTCGAAAAATAAATAAAGTCTTTCAGAAAAGGGAAAAAAAAAAAAAAGGAAACAACATGGATAATCCTTGAGGACATTATGCTAAGTGCAATAAGCCAGTCACAAAAGGATGAATACTATATGATTCCACTTAAATGAAGTACCTAGAGTAGTCAAATTCATAGAGCCAAAAAGGCAGAATGGTGGTTGCCAAGGTATAGGAAAGAGGTAAATTGGGAGTTTTCATTTAATAGGTACAGAGTTTCAGTTTTGCAAGATGAAAAGAGTTCTGTGGATGGATGGTAATGATGGCAGCACAATAATGTGAATGGAATTCATGTCACTAGACTATATACTTAAAAATGATTAAGAGAGTGCATTTTATGTTATGTATATTTCACCATAACGTATTTAGAAAAATAGAATCAATCAATTCCCCCCCACCCCCTCATACACACACACACACACACCAACACCAGTCCAGGAAATATCTTTAGGACATCTAAGTTTGAAGGCACACTGAAATAGAATGCACAAATTCCAAATGTCAGTTAAAATCTCTACATAAATATTTATAAATATTATGATCAAAATATCTTACTTTTATTTTCTTTTTTTAAGCCATTGTATTGTGTCACGGAATCTATGTTTTCCAGAGAGGGTTAAAAAAAGTTCAGGAAAAAAATTACTGTAAGAGTCAGTCAAAAATATCCCTTTGGGACTCATATATACTCAATGTAGCAAAACTATTTTACTTTTTCTCTGGGGCATTTATTTTTCTGTCATGGTAGAACTAGCAGGGTGGTCAGACATCTATGAATGGATGTTTAGCAATACACTGAGATCATCAAACTATCTTTTTAAGCACTAGGCACAGATGGTTTCCTCACACCTGTTGAGCAGGTTGCAAATATAAATGTCAAGTTATACCTGACATTAAGAATATAAAACAAAAGAATGAAGAATAATGAATGGGAAATTAATTGGGGGAGATGAAAAGTTAATTGTTTTGATTTCAAAGCCACTAAATGAATTCAATAATATGGTTATTTGCTTCTGTTAGTAAAGCCTTAGAAAGCAGCTAGTTTTTATAGCCAAAAGTAGTAAATAATTTAGTAGAAAAATAGTATTTTAGTTGTAAAGATATGTAGGATGTTGAGGATATTAAGAAAAACGTTATTTTTAAAAAATATTTTTTAAAAATATTGTTTATGCTATTACAGTTGTCCCAGTTTTTCACCCTTCGCCCCCCTCCACCCAGCCCGCCCCCGACTCCCACTGTCAGTCCCCTCACCATTGCCCATGTCCATGGGTCATTCATGTACGTTCTTTGTCTAATCCCTTCACCACCTTTCAACCAGTTCCCTCTTAGAGCTTTAAATCTGTTCCATGTTTCTACGCCTCTGATTCTTTATCATTAAATTTTGTTCATTAAATTCCACTTATAAGTGAGATTGTATGTTATTTGTCTAAGAAAAATGTTTTAAAAAAATACACCTAGCACATAGTAGTGTATTCAAATAAACCAACGTGATAGTGTTCTCAAACATCTAGAAGGATGTAAGATAAAATATATGAAGCACTTAACAAAATATCTGGTACAGAATGGTCATGCAATTCAGTCTTTCCCACTTTCTCTCTTACTAGTCACTGAGTATCTCATAGCACAAATAAATGACTCTGAAAGAAGTTCTGGGTTCCATTGATGTTGGTTGGCACCATTAGGAAATATTATTTTCAATATACTGAGGATGTCCATAATAAATCATACACATTTCAACAAACTAGTGTTAACTTAGTAATTTATTTTAAATGCCCATGAGTTCTGCCTGGTATTCAGGAAACTTTTCTTGATAAAGTGCTGGATTTATGACTTCATGGTCTCAAATAGGAAGTTTGAGGATGTACAATTAAATGAATCATACTGTGGATGTTTTAAATTATGAGTTTAGTGGTTTACAAAACTAACCAGTCTCTCAAATCTGTTTGTAAAATTAAACATGCCCATATTGTCATGGTTGACCCTTTATGATATAGTGCTAACCAGTATGCAATAATCATCTCAATAAATCAGCAAAATGAGTAACAAACACTCATTCATAATCTTCAATCTGTCTTGCTCTGAAGTTATCCAGAAAACAAGTGGGTGTCCCTCTACATATCAAAAACTCACTTGACTAAAATGTTATGGAATAACATAAAAATTTCATGCTTTACTTGGTTAATTTTACTGTGACACAATGAAATATTAATAAATTTACTCAGTGCCTCCCATGTTAGACAACTGCATTAAAAAATGAAAACACAGGTGAATAAGATTTAAATGTGACAATCTGCAATCCAGTGACATTCTTTCACTTACTCCTTCATTCTACTGATCAATATATATTTACTGAGCATGCATTAACTGTGAGAACTAGTCTAAGTATATACTAGACAAAATTTAGCAAGACTCTAAAACAAACAACTCCTTACTTTCTTGATGCTTATATTTTAGTGAGGTGAGACAACAGCAAATAAATAAATGGTACTAAGAACCAAGAAAAAAGTAGTGGGAAAGTAGGAAGAGTAAGATTTTATTTTTTAATTTAAAAAATATATATATAAACATATACATATACACGTATATATACATGTACACATAAGTACATATATACATATATATAAATGTATATATTTTAGATGAAAAGGGAAAGGAAAAGAAAGAGAGCAAGGGAAATGTTGAAGCAAGAGAGAAACATCGATTGGCTGCCTTTTGGATGTGCCCTGACAAGGGACCGAACATGCAACCTAGGCTTATGTCCTGACTTGGAATTGAAATGGCCATCTTTGCTGGACAATGCCCAACCAACTACATCACATCGGTAAGGATAGAAGAGTGGAATTTTAGACAGCATGTCTACAAAGACCTCCCTAATAAGATAACATTGATAAAGGACCTGAAAGGAATGGGAAAGGGAGCCATGTAAATATCTCGAAAAAGAATATTTCAGGAAGAAGAAATGGTATATATAGAGGCCTGAAAATGGGACTGTGTTGGAGACTTAAGAAAGAGATGCCAATGTAAAAATGGGGGGAGAACTCAGAACTGAGGTCACAGATACAGCTAGATAGAGTTTTACAGATCACAGAAAGGACCATACATTTATTTCAAACACCTGGGGACCTCCAGTCAGGATGGCAGCACAGATAAACATGGTTTGCCTCCCCATACAACCACAATAAAATTACAACTAAAATATAGAACCACCATCACTCAGAACTGTCAGAAATCGAGTTGAATGAAAGTTTGACAACTACAGAATTAAAGAAACCACATCCATCCATACTGGAAGGAGGGTCTGAGAGGTGGAACAGGCTGGTCCCACATCCATGTGTGGTGGATTAAAATTCAGGAGGGATGTCTCAGAGTGAGGAGTCCCAACCTCACACCAGGTCCCCCATCCCAGCGTTCTAGTGCCAAGGAATTAAGTCCCCACAAGTTCTGGCTGCAAAAAGGAGTGAGGGCTGAGTCTGTGGAAGAAACTTCTGGAGCTCCAAGCAGTTCCTCCTACATAACCCACACACAGACTTATTCAGACTCAGTCCCTCTGAGCACCAGTGTAGCAGGTTGAAAGGCACCAGTGGCATACAGCAAGAAACTGAAGAGCATGGTATCAAGGCAAGGGCTAGGGGACAGCTTTCTCCCAGACAGGAAGGCAGGTGGAGGCCGCTGTCCCTTTTCTGAACCCTCCCCCCACAGACCAAAGACCCACAGAGACAGCAGGTTGGTGCCATATCTGAGACTCCATCAACATGGCTAACACTATTTGCCCCACCCTATAGATTCCCAGAGACTCAGCCCCATTCAACTTACAGGCCCACCCAAGCTGCTTTTCCATATGAATGGCTGGTCTTGGCTAATGAAGGGGCCAAACTTTAACACTAGGTCAAGCCTGGGCCGAAACAAGAAACTAGAACAAACAATACCCCAAGATGAAGGGAAGAATTAGAGCCCCCCCCTTAGTAACAAGATAGGACAACGGCTGAGCCTTGACTCAGACAAATAGCCCATAAAAGCAGGGTCAGAGCTGAGGATAAGGGAGAAACAAATACCAAGAAAAACATATCAGGGTGCAGCCCCCATGCAGCTGGGCCAGAGTCGACAAGAATGAGGAGGAGGCATAGGGCGAGGGTTGAGCCTTGCCTCAGATACCACATCCTGACCAGAGAAAGAGTAGGGGGCCCAGTAACAGCCTTGAACCTAATCAGCAAAAAAAAAAAAGAAAGAAAGAAGCTGCCTATTGCTAACTGCCACTTCTCGCCCTTGTATCTTGCTTGCTTGCTCTGCTTATAAAAACCCGTGTACCCTTACAGCGGTGCGCCTTTTTCCTTTCGAGGGAAAGGTGGCCCCTGCGCAGGTAAAACTTGGCCAAATAATAAAGAGTGTGTGATCAAACTCTAATTTCTGAGCTCATACTTGTGGGGATCGTAACAGCTAATGCTTCACAACTTACTAAATCCTCACAAATAAGGAACAGTTAGCCTCAGTGAACCCCCAGTCCCTGTACTTCTTACTAAATGGCCACAGGCCTGGCACTAGCAACAGTGAGTCTAAAGTCACAGCTTGGCTTCACCTGGGACCAAGCTCAGCACAAGTAGAAGCCATATCAAATTGCTTATGGCTCAGGTAGGGTGGTCCCAGGCAGAACACAGGTACCTTGGCCTGCACCACTCAGGGAACACCAAAGCCTACACACTCAGGGGACAGGTAATGACCGCATAGGAGCACTACCAGTCTTCCCTGGCACAGCTGATCCTCTATGAATGGTGGAGGTTGGTGGACAGTGGTCACAGCTCATCCTTGTAGCTGACTGGCCTGGGTAAATCCCTCCCACTGACCTGCCAACAGCAATCATGCTCAACTATAAGAGGAGGGTATATTAGGCTCACATGAAGGGCATACCTCAAGTACCCAACCTGAGTGACAGGGGAGGCTGTACCATTGGACCCTATAAGACACCTACTATATAGTAGCCCATGCCACCAAGAAACAGAGTCATAGCAGCTCTACCTAATACATAGAAACAAACACAGGGAAGCTGCCAAAACGAGGAGACAAAGACATGTGGCCCAAATGAAAGAACAGACCAAAACTCCAGAGAAAGAGCTAAACAAAATGGAGATAAGCAATCTGTCAGATGCAGAGTTCAAAATATTGGTTATAAGGATGCTCGAGGAACTTATTGAGGACCTCTTATTGAGCAGCATGAGAAAGACCCAGTCAGAAATGAAGGATACGCTCACTGAAATAAAGAACAATTTACAGGGCAACAACAGTAGAGTGGATGATGTCACACACCAAATCAATGATCTGGAACATAAGGAAGCAAAAAACAACCAATGAGAACAAGATAAGAAAAAAAAATTTTTTTTAAACAAAAAAAACAAAAAACAAGGATAGTGTAAGCAACCTCTGGGACAACTTCAAGCATTCCAACATTCACATCACAGGGGTGCCAGAAGAAGAGAAAGAGCAAGAAATTGGAAATCTATTTGAAAAAATGAAAGAAAACTTCCGTAAATTCATGAAGGACACAGACATGCAAGTCCGGGAAGCTCAGGGAGTCCCAGACAAGATGGATGCAAAGAGGCCCATGCCAAGACACATCATATTTAAAATGCCAAAGGTTAAAGATAAAGAGAAAATCTTAAAAGAAGCAAAAGTGAAGACATTAGTTACCTACAGGGGAGTTTCCACAAGACTATCAGCTGATTTCTCAAAAAAAACCTTTGCAGGCTGGAGGGGATTGGAAAGAAGTATTCAAAGTCATGAAAAGCAGGGACCTACAGCCAAGCTTGCTCTATCCAGCATAAAATATCATTGAGAATCAAAGGGCAGATAAAGAGCCTCCCAGACAAGAAAAGACTAAAGTAGTTCATCATCACCAAACCATTATTCTGTGAAATGATAAAGGGACTTATTTAAGAAAAAGACGAACATCAAAACTAGGAATGATAAAATGGCAATAAACACATATCTATCAACAACTGAATCTAAAAAACAAACTAAGCAAACAAGAAGGACCGATACAGAATCATGGATATGGAGAGCACTTTGATGGTTGCCAAAGGGGTGTGGGGGGGGATGGGTGAAGAGGTTAGGAGATTAAGAAGTACAAATAGGTAGTTATAGAATAACCACGTGGATGTAAAATACAGTATAGTAAATGGAGTAGCCAAAGAACCTATACACATGACCCATGGACATGAACAATGGTGTGGGAACTGCCTGAGGGAGTGGGGGTTACTGGGTGGAGGAGGGCAAAGGGGAAAAATTGGGACAACTGTAGTAGCATAATTGATTAAATATAATTGAAAAAAAATAAATAAAATCTTTTTTAAAAGAAATCCAAATAGATGAGAAAGCCAGTAGAAGTATTAAATAGTGATATTCCACCTTAATTAAAAAAAAAAAAAAAAAAAGGACTATCACTCTAGCTGCAACAGGGGAATTGAGGCAGATTCAAAAAGACTGGCTAAAGGCTACTGCAGTAATCATAGCAAGAGATGACTGTGACTTAGACTTGGTTAATACTGGTAGAGGTGTTGATAAGTGATTGAATTCAGCATATATTCTGAAAATTGAGTCACCAAGAGTAAAAGAAAAATTAAGTATGACTGTGGAAGTTTTTGGTGTGAGCAACTATATCCATGGAGCTGCCATACTTCAGATAGGGATGGCTGGTGAAGAAAGTTGGTAAGTGGAAATCAAGACTTCAGTTTGCGTAAGTTAAGACTGAGATATCTATCAGGTATCCACACAGATGTCAAGGAAACAGCTGGAAATATAAATCTAGAGTTCAGATGACAAGTGAGGCTTGAGATTTAAAATTTGGGAGCCTAGAACTTAATATATGTAACCAACTAGGGAGCAGATATGCACAGAAAAGAGGTCCAAGGACTGAACTGAGGAGCAATCCAAAATTTACATGTCAGGAAGATGAGGAGGATCTGGCAATAGAACCACCAGAAGAAAAGGGATAGGTCCACAAACTGTTTTCTAAATTATCTAGTCTAGTATCAGTAAACAACAAAGAAATACAAAAAAATAAATAAGTAAATGAAGAAGAAAGAAAAAAAGAAAATACTACAATAGTGCAATAGTATAGACATGCTCAAGGAAAAAAGGAAAAAGGCAATTGATAACTCTTTGGCAAAATCAGGGCACATATGCACAGAAAGCATAATATTTGAGAAGGGTTATAAAGGTTAAGGAGCAACTAACAGGGCAAAAAGAATAGAAGGGCTTTTGTATCTGATGTCCTGATACCTACCGATAATCACTCTTCCAACCAATTCCTCTGAGACTAACAATTCCCTTCTTAAGCCTCTTCAGGAACAGGAAGACAGTGATCCAAAAGTGAATAGGAAATAATGTAAAGTCTCTAAGTCCCTGCTAGCTTCCCACTACAATGGTACATGCTAGGGAATCTGATAAACTCCTTTCTGCCTTTCTTGCCTTCATATTTATCAAAGACACTAAAATGCAGTTAATAGTCTACTGCTCCACCCAGATTCTGCCAGTTACTTATGCAATATCAACATCCATAAGGTTAATCTATTTGACAATTTAACCTCATAATTCCTTGAACCTTCTTTTATCTCTATTGAGTGTCCTATAACCACCAAATTTCGGCAACTATTCATAAGGCCACATCTTGAACTTATCTTTGCTTGTTATTTTTCTGCCTTTGAAATTCTAAACTCTATTTTACTCCCCTCTCTCTTAACATAATCTTCTGGATGAGGAATGATGAATAGAAATAAGATATGAGCTATTTATATAATTTAATATTTTCTAGGAGACACATTAAAAAGTAAAACAACAATTCGTATGTACAGAGAACATTTTGATACTTCCCAGATGGAAGGAAGGTGGAGGGGACAGGTGAAAAAGGGGAAGGGATTAAGAAATACAAATTGGCAGTTAGGGAATATAGTCAGTATTGTATAACTATGTATCATGTCAGATGGGTATAAGACTTATTGGGTGATTACTTCATAAGTTATATAAATGTCTGACCACTGCTGTATACCAGAAATTAATAAAATATTGTATGTCAACTCTAAATGAAAAATAAAGAAAATTAAAATGAATGAATGAATGAGGGGAGTAAAAAGATCACTCATTTTCAAATTAATTTTATTTATTCTTTTTGCTAAGAGATTTAATTGTGAATTAACCATAAATTTTCATTATAATAATTTATTAATTATTAAATGCAGGCTGATCATCTTTAAGGTCTCAAAAAGTCAAATACAAATAAAGCACAGAAAATAAATTCAATTGAAAAAAGTACTGATATAAAATTCTTCTACATGTTATGTGAAATCCTAGGAAAAATCATTGCAATTATCTGAAGTAAAATTAAAGATAACACAAGAGATGTTTAGTCTTAAATGTAAATTTAAATATGTAGTGTCTACAATACTGTATCAGAGCAAAAGAATATTTGCAATTTCTAATAGAAAAAATAAGTTAGTTTACATATATTGTTAATTTTCAATGAAATAAGAAAGCAGATGAAGGATAAAATGTTGGAAAGTCTTATCAACCAGGCCACCTTTAATTAATTATTAAATGTTTTGAAGATAAACAAACTTTAAAGATAATTTTTCAGGGCAGCTAAAATGAGCAACAACTATATAACTATAGTTATATAGTTATATATTGTTATATATATTGTTATAGAACTATGTAACTAAATAACATATATCTAAATCTGTTATGCTAGAGCCAGTACAGGTGAGCCTTCAACAATGCAGGGGTTAGGGGTTTCAGCCCACTGAGCAGTTGAAAATCCACATATGATTTTATTTGGCCTAATGCATTCACGGATTCCCAACCTCTGAAATTAACTTCTCTGATAAATTTTATTTAATGCATTACGACAAAAATATAATCAATGAAATGTAATTAACCTAAATATTAACAATGAGATACATTTTTTCATGCTAAATCTTCAAACCACAGAGCATATTTTACACTTACAGCATCACATTTCAGACATTAAATTGTCTGTAGTTAAGACAAAATGTAACTTTACCAAAATGTGTTGTATTTAATGGAAAAATATTTTACATTGCAAGTAATAAAGAATTTGGTCTTGCCTGAAGTGAACTGATGTCTGGCCTTTGCCCTACCTTCTGTGAGGTAATTTGTGGTCCCCTGGCATATTATACACCTTATGAAAGTGTTTGTCTGGAAGTTTCGGGTAATGTCTGGTAATCTAATATAATTTAGCATGGGACTGGCCGGCCATACCCTTATGGTCTTAGGATAAAAGTCTGGCCACATTAGAAAGATCAACAATGTGACTTAGAGTAAGAGCTTTGGGTTATGTACTATCAGCTCACCTGGAGACACAGATCAACAATGTGGGAAATCAATCAATTAGTTAATTAATCAAGCCTATGTAAAATAAGAACTCTGAACAGAGTATGAGCTGAGGCTCAATACTGGTAATACTTTGTCACACATCAATACCAGGAGGTAAATACATCCTGATTCCACAGGGAAAGAAAATAAAAAGTTGGTGTTTGGCACTTCTCATTAAACTCTGCGTTTCTTCCCTTGGATGATTTTAATCTGCATTCTTTCCCCGTAAAAAAGTGTAACCATGAGCTTTATAGCTTTCAGTGAATTCGGTGAATCCTTTTTAGCAAATTATCAAAGATGGGGTGATTTTGAGAATTTTTCTAAATTATACTTGGTGTCAAAAGTAAGGGTGGTCTTGGAGACTGTGCTCTAACTTTGCAGTTCACTAACTCTCTCAGCTGGCCTAAAACTCTTGTACACTGCCTCAGGTTTAAAATAAAAATATATATACTTCTGGCCAAGATGCAGGTATAGGTAGATACACTTTGCCTCCTGGCACAACCAAAAGAAGGACAACAAATTTAAAAACAAAAAATAACCAGACCTGCCAGAAAATCGGAACGTACAACAACCAAGGAGTTAGAGAAACATTCATACAGACCAGTAGGAGGGGCAGAGAGGGGCGGAGATGGGCAGCTGGGGCTGAGAGGATGCGCAGAAGGGCAGTGGATGGCGGACCCGGTGGTCCCACATTTGCGTGCAGATAAACCAGGAGGAATAGCTGGAAAGCAAGACAGACAGAGCAACCTAGGATTCCTTCAGTGTGGAAAAAGAAAACCTCAAAAGCTCTGGCTGTAGAAACCTTTGAGGGATGCGGCAGCAGGAGAAACTCCCAGCCTCTCAGGAGAGTTCATTGGAGAGACCCACAGGGTCCTAGAATGTACACAAACCCACCCACCCAGAAATCAGCACCAAAAGGATTCAATTTGCTTGTGGGTAGCAGGGGAGGAGACTGAAATCCTGCCAAGAGCCAAGCAAGTGTCACTGATTCCTTTCAGACCCCTCTACACATACAGCATCACAACCCAGCAACCTGGGTTGCCCCACCCTGGCAAATACCTGAGGCTCCACCCGTTCCAATGTAATAGGCGCCCTGAGACAAAGAAATAATGCCCAAGTGAAAGAAGAGGTCAAAGCTCCAAAACTAGAACTAAAAAATAAACAGAGAGCCAACCTATCAGATGCACAGTTCAAAACACTGGTAGTCAGGGTACCCAGAGAATTCATTGAATATGGTCGCAAAATGGAGGAAAAAGTGAAGGCCATGCAAAAGTGAAATAAAGAAAAATATACAAAAACCAACAGTAAAGGGAAGGAAACTGGGACTCAAATCAATGATGTGGAGGAAAAGGAAGAGATACATATTCAACCAAAATAGAATGAAGAAACAAGAATTCCAAAAAATGAGGAGAGGCTGAGGAACCTCTGGGACAACTTTAAATGTCCCAACATCTGAATCATAGGGGTGCCAGAAGGAGAAGAGAAAGACCAAGAAACTGAAAATTTATTCTGAAAAAATAACAAAGGAGGATCAGAGGCAGATCCAGAAAGAAAAAACAGCTGTCTCCTATCACAGAAGTTTACACCACAAAGTCAGGAAATCAAGACAGATCCATTTAAGAAGCAGAAACAAAAAACAGGAGTCTCACAAATAATGAGAAGACAAAGAAACACCCTCCAATCAAAGGGAAAGGAGGAATCCACACAAAGAGAACTAAGTAAAAGACAGGCAAGTAAACTACCAGATATTGAGTTCAAAACAACAGTTCTAAGGAAGCTCAATGAGCAAAGTGAGCTCAGAAAGAATTACAATAAACTACAGGGAAACTACGAGGAACTTATTGCAAACTATATCAGCATGAAAAAGGACATAGAAACGATCAATTAGAGGCAAGAGGAAATGAATAATACAGTTTCTGAATTGAAGAACACAGTAGAAGGAATCAAAAGCAGGCTAGATGAACCAGAGGATCAAATCAGCAAGCCGGAAGATAGGGTAGAAAAAAGCTCCCAGAAAGAGCAAGAAAATGAAAAAAGACTTCAAAAGCATGAAGAAGCATTGAGGGAAATGCCGGACAACATGAAACTTAATAATATCCATATAATAGGGATACCAGAAGGAGAAGAGGATGAGGAAGGTAGAGAACTTGTTTGAAAAAGTAATGAGGGAAAACGTCCCTAATTGGTGGAGAGAAAATGTCATTCAAGTCCAGGAAGCACAGAGGATCCCATTCAAGAGGAACCCAATGAGGCCCACACCAAGGCACATCATCATTAAAATGGCAAATATCTCAGACAAACAGAGAATCCTAAAGGAAGCAAGGGAGAAAGAGATAGTAACATATAAGGGAGCCCCAGGACAGCTAGCAGCTGACTTCTCAGCAGAAACACTACAAGCCAGGAGGTAATGGCAAGAAGTATTACAAGTCATGAAAAGCAAAAGCCTGCAACCAAGACTGCTCTACCCTGCAAGGCTCTCAATTAAAATGGAAGGCAAAATAAGGAGTTTCCCAGACAAAAGAAGGCTAAAAGAATTCACCTCCACCAAACCAGCACTGCAAGATATGCTAAAGGGACTGCTTTAAGAAGATGAAGAAAAAGAGCCTATGAATACTCAGTTCCTTTCACAGTCACCAATCCTTGATATTACCAATATTTTTAATACTTATTAATCTCATTGTGACAATGATGTTATTTTAATTACTTTATTATTTGTTGAAACTAAACCTGTTTTTGTACATTTCTTGCCTATTTCTATTATTTTTAAAAAGCCTTGCATGACTTTTTGGTATTCTTTATCCATTTTTTGATTAAATGTTTATAGAATCTTTTCCCTTAAAAACAAAAAACCTACTAACCCTTTTTTAGATGTGTTGGAATTCTTTCCTATTCTATTACTTGTCCTTTAACTTTTTTCCTATGTATACTACTGTATAGTCTTAAGTGTTTAATATAGTCATATTGTCAATATTTTACTTTATAGCTTCTGGGTTTGAATATTTGACTTCAGGGTAAGAAAAATATTATTTTGTATTTTCTCCTAAAACTCCTTCGATTTTTACATATTGATCTTTAACTCACTGGAATATTTTTTGTATAATGTGTGAACTAGGGTTCTATATTGGTTTTATTTCAAGTTTACAGTGGTCCATGCGCCTTATTTGTTGAATAAGCCTTATTTTCCCCATTGATTTGAAATATCAATTTAATCATATATTACATTGTTAGATATATGCATTTGTTTTTAGAATGCTCATTTTATTTTATTGATCTACTTAAAATCCCCTACTATGAGTACATTTGTTGATCTCTCCCTTTATGTCCATGAAGATTAGGTTTACACATTAGGATGGTCCTCTGGTGCAGAATATTTAGTAAGGTTATATCCTCTTTTTGGATTGTTCCCCTTGTCATTATGTAGTGTACTTCTTTGTCTCTTACTATAGCCTTGCTTTTAAAGTCTATTTTGTGAGATGTAAATATTGCTACCCTACTTTTTTCCCTTCCATGTACATGAAATATCTTTCCCTATCCCTTTAATTTCAGTCTGTGTGTATCTTTCATTCTTTGGTGGGTCTCTTGGAGGTAGCATATATATGGTCCACTCAGCTACCATATGTCTTTTGACTGGAGCATTTAAGCTGTTTACATTTAACGTGATTATTGATAGATATGTACGTACTGTCATTTTATTTTTAAACTATTTTCCTCAGTTCCTCCCCCTCCTCCACCCCCTCTCCTTCTCCTCCTTCTTAATGCAAGCCCTTTAACATTTGTTACAATTCTGGTTTAGTGTTCACAAACACCTTTAGCTTTTTCTTCTCTGGGAAGCTCTTTTCTTTCCATTTTATTTTTATTTTTTAAAGATTTTTATTTATTTTTTTAGAGAGAGGAAGTGAGGGAGAGAAATACTAGATGCACCTATCCAGAGACCTGGCCTGCAAACCAGGTATGTGCCCTGACTGGGAACTGAACAAGCAACCTTTTAGTTTGCAGGCTCATGCTCAAACCACTGAGTCACAGCAGACAGGGCTCTCTTTCAATTTTAAATGATAGCTTTACTGGGCAAAGGAGCCTTGGTTGTAGGTCCTTGCTTTTCATCATCTTGAATATTTCAGGCAAATCCCTTTTGGCCTGAAATGTTTTTGTTGAGAAATCAGATGGCAGTCTAATGTGAGCTCCCTTGGAGGTAACCAACTGCTTTTTCCTTGAAGCAATTAAGAGCCTCTCCTTTTTAAGCTTTGCCATTTTAATTATGATATATCTTGGTGTAGGCCTCTCTGGGTCCATCTTGTTTGGGACCCTCTGCTCTTCCAGAACTTGTGTGTCTTTTTCCTTTACCAGGTTAGGAAAGTTTTCTGTTATTATTTCTTCAATTAGTTTCTTAACCTCTCGCCTACTTTCTTCTCCTGGCATTCCCATGTTGTCACATTTCATGTTGTCTCAAAGGTTTCTTAAACTCTCATTTTATAAAAATTCCTTTTTCCTTGTGCTGCTCTGCTTGGGGTTTATTTTCCCCTTGTCTTCCAAGTTGCTGTTTCAATCCTCTCCTTACTCTTTCCAGTGTATTACTTATTTCAGATACCGCATTCTTTATTTCTGACTGATTTTTTTTTTTATGGTTTCTGTCTTTCTGCATGCTGTTGAGCATCCTTATAACCATTATTCTAAATTACATTTGATATATTGGTTACCTCTATTTCATTTACTTCTTCTGGTGAATTCTCTTGTTCTTTCATTTAGGGCCTGTTTATTTCTCCTTCCATTTTGGCTGCCACTTTGTGTTTGTTCCTATGTATTACGTAGATCTGCAGAGACTCTGCTGCAGTCCTATGTCAAACACTAGTGACTGGCCCAGGGCAACCTGTCTGGAGCCCAGTGGTCCACAGTGATCCACAGCTTGTGGCTCTGTGTGCAGAAAGAACCAAGGTATACACTAAGATCAGCTTTTACCAGCACCAGGCCTGGGGAGGGTCAGCTAAGCTTCAGAGCTCCCAGAGATCCACCTTTGCCTGGAGGCGTTCTGTTAGGCTTAATTACTGAAATATCCTCCAGATGTACTCCTCAGCAATTCAGTCTAAACTCCATAGGATGGGGAGAGAGGTTCTTGGGAGTGTGGCTACTGCTTCCATCCAGGTTGGTGCCACATGAAGGGGAGTGCTCTACCTGAGAAAGATGGCTTCTGCAGTATGGGGAATGACTCAACACGAGGATCCTGGCAGCTGTACCCTCAGCTCTCTCCCCAGAACCAACAACCCCAGATTCTCCTCACATGGCCCTAGTCCACCATGTCATCGGACAAGCCCAGGGTAAGTTACTACAAACAAAATTTGTGTACTGGCCCTTTGAGAGGCTCTCTGCATCTTTAGCTGTCTCTCCTTGGTGGACAGAAACCCTGCTGTTTTTCAAAGTTGGATCTTATTTGGGTTCCTTTCCCAGTTCTGGTTTTCTAGGCTGGTGAGCCCACCTTGCTGTTAGATCACACATCTCTCAGGGGGAATCACCCCAGCCACTGAACTACCCTTTCAGGACTTCAGCTGCTGCACATGAGAGCCCAGCCAGTGTTCTCATGCCTCCTCACTTCCTACCAGTCTCACTGTGGTGATATGGTTTCTTCTGTAAGTCCTTGGTGATAACGTTTTTCTCCAGCTACGGTGCAGTTGGTTATTCAGAATGATTTTTCTGTACTTTAATTGTAATTTCAGGTTGGTCCTGGCTGGAAGTCAGTGTAGCTTCTACCTACTCTCTCACCACCTTGGATCCCTTCCTTATTGTTTTGACTGCTCTCTGACTGCTCTTTTAACACTGATTTTTCTATCACCTCTCTTTTTCTTTATACTTTTATTTGAATTATACATACACTCCCAATTTTAAAGGCCACCTATATGTTAGTAATTCCAAAGTTTTAAGTTCAGCCTAAACTAGCCAGACTCCAGTATTTCCTATATATCACTAGCTGGATTTCCCACAGGCACTTAATATGCTTTATGCTATTCTCGTTCCCCAATCACACTCCCCACCTAAATAATTCATTCTCCCTCTTTAAAAACAGGTGTTTCTCCTTTATTTCCCTATCTATATTGGCACCACTATGATCAATCCAATAAGCAATTCAGAAAATTGATCAAACACGGGTAAACTACACCCATGGGGCAAACCCGGCTTACTGACTGATGACTTTTTAAGAACACCTTTTAGATAACTCACATGCCAGAAAATTCACTGTTTTAAAAAAGTAGAATTCAGTAGTTTTAGTATATTAACAGTATTGCCTGTTTTCATAAATAAATTTTGCTGTCACAGAGCCACACCATTTGTTTCCCTGTTGTGCAGGGCTGCTTTCAGTGCAATACTACATCAAAGTTACGCAGCTTTGCACAGAGATCACATGGCCTGTAAAGCCTAAAATATTTACTGTCTTGGCCTCTGGCAAAAAAATGCCTACGAATATCTATCCTGAATTGCTTAATCTCTCTTAGCTCCCATATTCAATCTAATACTAAATCCTGTAGTGTTATACTTCCTAAATTATAGTGATAGCTACTGTAAACTGCCTAAATACTTCCTAATAGGAAGAGCTACCTCTGAGAGCTTATTATAAGCATTTTTATTTTTTAAAAAACTTAACATATTGAGACATAAGGAACATGGCTTGAAATTAACTATTTTAAAGCATACATTTCCATGGTTTCAATGTATTCACTATGTTGTGCAATTATCACCACTACCTAATTCTAGAGTATTTCCAAAAAGAAACTGTGTACCAATAAACAGTTTTCCTTGTTCTCCCCAACCCCCATTCCGTGGTAACCAAAAATCTACCTTCCATCTCTGTAGATATATCTTTCCTGGATATTTCATGTAAATGGAATCACAAATTGTGACTTTTCTGTCTGGCTTCTTTCACATAACACAGTGTTCTCTAGGTTCATCCATGCTGTAGCATGTATCAATAACTTCATCCCTTTTTACCACAAAATAATATTCCATTGCAAGGATATACCCATTTTGTTTATCAACTTATCAGTTGAGAGACATTCCACTCAACAAACTTATCATATTTGAAAACTCTGTTCAAACACTACTTCCCTTTAGAAAGCCTTCTCTCTAACCCACTCCTTACTTTAACAATTGCAACTAATTATCATCATGTTTAACGTGCTCCTACTGTTGATGTCCTTTGTACAATACACTACTCAAAACTGAAGTTAAGCCCTGGCCATTGGCTCAGCTGGTTGGAGTGTTGTCCCATACACCAAAAGGCTGCAGGTCTGATTCCCAATTAGGGCACATAACTAGATTGTGGGTTCAATCCCTGGTTGGGTGGCATACAGAATGCAACCAATCAATGTTTCTCTCACAAGAATGTCTCTATCTCACCCTCTCCCCCGCCCCACCCCCTTCCTCTCTCACTCTAAATCAATTTTAAAAAACAAAAACTCTGAAGGTAATATTCCAGAAACAGTGTGACTGCCACAAAGGGAAAGGCTGCAACAACTATCTCAGCAAATCTGAAACTGAACTTAGCATCAAGCAGCCAACTAATAACCAAAGCAGTTTTGTGCCTTAATCTGCCAATAACACTAAGATAAAGTTCCCAGCTAGTCACCTTTACACCTAGAGGAAAAACTTGCAAGCACCAGAATTCATCACTACAATCAACCTTACAAAACTCCTGATCAAACCTACCATCTATGTTCTTCACTCCTACAACCCAACTGTCAAGTACTGCTAACAACCAACCCAAAAAATGAGGTGCAGGTGAAGTGCCAACAAAGTTAAGATCTCCAACAATTGCTAGCTTATCACTGCTACCTATCATTCCTTTAACCTATTCTGTATGATCAAATTTTCATTTCCTTTACTTCCTATTGCAAAATCTCATCTCAGCAACAAATTCTTTTCCTAATTCTCAAAAATTAGTGTTAGGTAGTCAGACTCTCAACTTTAATCCTACAAACATCAATCTCATGCAAATACTTCTGTAAACTTGCCAGCCTTCAAATATATCTCTACCACCTTCCTTTCTACCTCACTTAAGACTAATCCCTCTCCACCTGTGCACTATAATGTATGAAGTCGAACACATAATAAAAAATCATAAATTCAAACAATTCCCCTTCTACTTATCCCTTACCATGTCAGTCAAGTTTTTTAAGAGTCATTTATACCACTGACCTTCAAGGCAGGGGGCTAATTTTTATCTCAGTGATTGCTCTACAGATTATAATATACATTTTAATTTACCACATTCAACTTCAAATTAGTACTTTTTTCTCTGGTAAGATACAGCAACTTTATTCCAACAAATCTCCATTTCCCCAACATTCCTTTATGTACTTATATTACATCACTATATGTTAGAAATCCAGAAATAAAGTGCCACAATTACTTCTTTAAGCCATTTTATCTTTTCTAACGAAATTAAGAGGAAAAAAGGGGAAAATATGCTTATGTAGTCTTATTTCTTACGTGTTCATCTGTTTTGATTTTCTTCATTTCCTCCTGTGGATATGAGATATCACTCACTGTCATTCCCGTTCAGCTTGAGCACTTATTTTAGAATGTCTTATGTAGCAGGTCTGGTGATAAGAAATTCTCTCAGTCTTTGGTTAACTTGGAATTTTTTTTTCCTTTATTTTGAAGGACAAGTTTGCTAGATACAGAATTTATGGTTCATTGTTGTGTTTTTTTAATTTTAGGATTTTAACTATGTTGATCCACTGTCTTCTGGTCACCACCTTATTTCTGATAAAAACTCAACTACAAATCCTGTGTAGAAAGCCTGTGTAGATCTTTTGTCCTGAGGTGGGTCTCTTGTAGGCAGCATATGTGCGGGTCATGTTTTCTTATCCATTCAGCTACGCTGTGTCCTTTGATTAGAGCATATAACCCATTTAAATTTAAGGTTATTACCGATAGGTACTTATTCATTGCCATCCCCCTTTGTATCTGTGTTCCTCTTTCTCTTTCACTATACTTCTTCATCTTCTTAAAGCAGTCCCTTTAGCATATCTTGCTGTGCTGGTTTGTTGGAGGTGTATCCTTTCAGCCTTTTTTTGTCTGGGAAACTCCTTTTTTCACCTTCCATCTTAATTGAGAGGCTTGCTGGGTAGAGCAGTCTTGGTTGCAGGTCTTGGCTTTTCATGACTTGCAGTATTTCTTGCCATTCGCTCCTGGCTTGCCCCATTTCTGTTAAGAAGTCAGCTGCCAGGCTTATGCGCACTCCCTTATATGTTACTTCCTGTTTCTCCCTTGCTTCCTTTAAGATTCTCTCTTTGTCTTTGAATTTTGCCATTTTAATGATGATGTGTCTTGGAGTGGGCCTCATTGGGTTCCTCTTGAATGGGACCCTCTGTGCTTCCTGGACTTGTGTGACTTTTTCTCTCCTCCAATTAGGAAAGTTTTCCATCATTACTTTTTCAAACAGGTTCTCTATCCTTTGCTCCTCTTCTTCTCCTTCTGGTATCCCTATTATATGGATATTATGTTTCAGGTTGTCCTGCATTTCCCTCAATGTCTCCTCATTCTTTTTGAGTCTTTTTTTCATTTTTCTACCTTATCCTCCAGCTCACTGTGTTGATCCTCTGCTTCATCTAGACTGCTTTTGATTCCTTCTACTGTGTTCTTCAATTCAGAAATTGTATTCTTCATTTCGTCTTGCCTCTTATTGGTAGGTTCTATGTCTTTTTTCATGATGATACAGTTTGCAGTAAGCTCCTCATAGTTTCCCTGTAGTTTTTGGTAATTCTCTCTGAGCTCACTGAGCTCATTGAGTTTCCTTAGAACTGTTGTTTTGAACATGATATCTGATCATTTACTTGCCTCTATTTCACTTAGTTCTCTTTGTGTGGATTCCTCCTTTCCCTTTGACTGGGAGATATTTCTTTGTCTTCTCATTATTTGTGAGACTCCTCTTTTTTGCTTCTGCTTCTTAAATGGATCTGTTTTCACTCCCTGACTTTGTGGTGTGAACTTCTATGGTAGAGACCTTTGGGATTTTGTGATGCATTCTACTCCTGAACTTGATGGTGTTGGGATTCCCTTTATGCCATTTATGTTGGTTTTCGGGATTTAACTGGGTTTTGATTGTTCTCGGTTCATTCTTTGGTGGGTTCTTCCCTCCAGCTGGTTGACTGAGAGTCATTCCACCCATGTCTGCATGCTGTTTTGCAGGTGCTGCCAGATTAAAACCACAAAGCTCAGGAAACAAACCCATACCTGCAAAAATGCCCCCCCTCTCATCCCACTATCAATAGCAAGTGAACCAGTATTAATAAGGGTTTAAAGAGATTAGGACTATTTTAACAAAGGAGAGTAAATATGAGAATACCTTCTGAAAGAAAAATGATTTTGATACTGTAGAGGGAAGAGCACTAATAAGGGTGGGGAGTTGGAGCAGTGCGAAGAAAGTCATATTTACATCATGAATAAAAAAGGGAATGAAAAAGGTGAAATATGTACAAACTTGATGGACAAGAAATGAGTATTTAAAAGGTATGCAGTTAAGAAAACATCGCAAATCATGGAGAAGACCACAGTAGATTTTGTCTGGGTAGCTGTCAGTATTTACCATTGTTTTTTTCTTTCTGGGTCCACCCCTGTTTATGTCAGATATTTACTCCATCTGACCTTACACAACCTGTTCCAGACTTCCAGGGATCTGTGGCTATCTCCCTCAGTTGTTAATTTAGTCACCCTGCACTCAGCAGTCAGGCTTAAGTACCATAGAGCTGGGGCAGAGTCCCTTTTTGGGTCGGGGCTATTGTTTCCACTCAGGCTGCTGCAACTCAGAGGGGAGTGGTCTGCCTGAGATAGATGGCTACTACCATATGGGGGATGACTCAGCACCATGATCCTGGAATCTACTCTCTCAGTTCTCTCCCCAAAGCTTCTGTCCCCAGTCTCTCCTCAGGCATCTCTAGCCCACTCTGTCTACTCCCTCTCCCTTGCCGGAGCCCAGGATAAGTGGCTACAAATGAAAATTTGTGTGTTGGCCCTTTAAGTGGCTCTTTGTACCTCCAGACATCTGTCTCTGGCATAAAGCAACCCTGATGCTTTTTGCTCCTGGTTGTTATCTGTGTAATTTTTGGGCTCTGGTGTTCTAGGCTGGGGATCCCAGATAAGGGTTTAGACCCCACTCTTCCCAGGGGGAGCCAACCTACTTAATTATCTCTCCAGCACTACTGTCTGTGGGTGCCTAGCCAGACTTTTTGAGTCTCCATCGCACTCTTTACCAGCGAGGTTGTGCTAAAGCTAATTCTTCTGTTCAAGGTTATAAGGCTTCTCTCGGTATTGTTCAGTTGTTTGTTCTAGGTGATTTCTCCATAATTTAATTCTAATCCCAGACTGGTCCTGGGAGGAGGTTAGTGTGACTTCCATTCACTCCTACCCATCACTTTCTTCAGGTTTTCTTCTGCCACCTCCAATTTGCTATTGAAGTCATCTAGTGATTATTTTTTTCATATTAGTTAATCCTCTTTTCAACTCTATAATTTCCATTTTGTTCTTTTTTATACAGTCTCAATTTAATTCAGTGTCATCATATTTTGTTAGTTATTTAGACACAATTTCTTTTAATTATTTGATCAAACTTACAGTAATTGCCATGAAGTTTTTGCTACAAATAACATCTAGGCCTACTCAGAGAAAGTTTTATTAATTTTCTTCCTTAGTATAGATAGCACATTCCTGAATTTCTTTCTTTAACATCCTGCAGTAATCTTTTGATAAAGCTGGGTATTATAGATAATATGTTTAACCGATTCTAGATTATGAATTTTCCCCCTGAGGACCGTTGTTGTTGCTGTTTTGTTGTTTTTTAGCAACCCTCTTGGAAATAATTTAAGAATGTGTCTCCCTGTGCTATGTAGCCACTGATTTCACTGCTCAATGGTTTTAAAAAGTCTTATTTTTATTTCTTAGCCTGGCTTACTTAGGTCATCCTTATGTCTACATCAATTAATGGTCAAGAAAATAGCCTTTTCATCCTCTGCTGACAAATCTGTTGGTGAGTTGAGAAGTGCATTCAAAGTTCAGAAAGTTTCAAAGTCAGCCTCACATCATACTCTTTGCTGGGCTCTCTCTCTCAGGACTTCCTAGTGGATGCCAGCTCCCAGTAAGGCAGAAATGAATAGAGAACTTAGCTTATTCTATTGTAGTTCTCTCATTTACACAATCTCCCTTCAAAGTTTCTGTCTAGTTAACCATTCCATTGCTTGTCTCTTCCAAGACCACAACTTCTAGTTACCAAGGCTTTGAGCCTTCTACATAAGTTTCCTACCAAACTTGCTACCAATCTGACTTGTATAACTGGGAATGGTTTTATGTATTTTTCTTTTTCTTTTGTTTTTTTTGTTTGTTTGTTTTTCTTTTCATCTTTCCTTCCAAATCAAGTCAGCTGCCTTTGGCTACAAAGATGCTGGTTTCAGGCAGCCAATCTCGATTACATTATGGTTATGGTAGGGGAGGTAAGGCAAAGGGTACAGGAGCTCAGGCAAGGAGGCCAGAGACTTCCTCCCACTGCTCTCATCACATGATCAAAGATTTTCATCAATTAAAGCTTCCTAATTTCGTATTTGCCACTGGTTCATTTTCAGAGCCCTAAATAGTTGTTTTAAGTAGTTTTTTTCCAGTTCTGTATTTGCTCTTTAGAAAGAAGATTTGCCAACATCTTTACTCTTTCATTGCCAGAAGTCCCATCACTTCTATTGAACTTACTTTCAATTTCTGTAACTGTAAATATTTTAGAATGCAGTTATTATATTCTAGGCAGATAATATTTATGGTTACATACATATGTGGACAAAATAAACAACTTTAAAGTGTTATTAATGCGTGATATGATCAAGTTTAGAAAAGACTGGTAAAAACTCTCAGTATCCTCTTCCTTACTCTGTACTCATACTTCACTCCATTTCAGTCTGTTCTCTTTTAAAATTTTTATTTATTGATTTTTAGAGTGAGAGGAAAACCATCAGCTTGTTGTTCCACTTATTTATGCATTCATTGGTTGTTTCTTACATGTGCCCTAACCAGGATCGAACCCACAACCTTGGCATAGTGAGATGATGCTCTAACCAATCGAGCTACTCAGCCAAGGCCACTTGGTTCTATTTTTGTTACACTAGTAAAACCGTTGTCTTTAACTGCTCTGAGAACATCTTTGTCACAAAAACGGGGCTTCATTTCAGTCCTTTTTGTTATTTGACTTTTCTGTAGCACTAAACATTGCTCCTTTTTGAAATTCCCATTTTCCTTTATCACAATCTTATTTCATTAACAGCAGCTTTTTCATATACTTCATTACCTCACTTTCAACTTGAATAGTTATGGTGCCAATAGTTAAAGTTTCACCCTTAAACCTACTTTCTGCATTATCCCATTTGATTACCACATACCATCTATCTATTGATGGAAACAATATTCTTAGGTTCCATCTTATCCCTGATTTCAAGGCTAATTTCATATCCAGTTACTTAATGGACAACTTTCACCTAACTTGTGTCTCAAACTCAGTATGTCTCAAATAATACAGTTCATCCAATCTGTTCATAATCCTGGTATTCTCTCTCAGTAAATGGTACCCACACCAATTAACAGGGTCAGACAACTGAAGTATCATATTAACACCCTCTTACTCATTTTCTCCTTTAACCAGTACTGCAACTTTCAGAAAGTTTAGTAAACCATTGATACGATTAATTAATCTACAATTTTAGGAATACTGGCTATTTCTTTTCCACAATGATGACATGGAAAAAGCTGGAGTCATTATTATAAAGTACAAGAAATGGTAATTTATAGCTAATCGTTCTGTATTCTCACAGTAAAAATATTCTTCTAAGAAAATCCACCTCACCCTCTCTTTCAATGGGGATTTAATAATAGAAAGGTAAAAAATGCTCCATATTAAGATTGTTTCACTACTATATCTGTGACCTAAATATTTGACTTATGTTTATAATTAAAAGTCCTCCCACAGACACTTACGTGAAGTCTTTTTATATGGAAGAACAGATTCTTCAACCTACTGAATGGGAAAGAACATGTGCTCTGGAATTGGACAGTCCTTGTGATAAATCTCAGCTCTATCACTGATTTATTACATGACCTGAGGCAGATTATTTAGCCTCCTTGAACCTCAGTTTCTTTGTCTATAAAATGGTAAAAATATCTACATTACAAGGTTACTATGAAGTTAAAATGAAATAGATGAAGGTACTACCTTACTTAAATACCTCATCATTATCTTGGGGTAGCAAATACACAATACAATATATAGAGAATGTATTATAGAATTGTACACCTGAAACCTATATAATTTTACTAAGCAATGTCAATCTCAATAAATTCAATAAAAAAAGAGCCTGAACAAACAAAAAACTTAACCATTATCATATATAACTAGACAGTTTCCTAACTGGTCTTGGTATGTTCCATACCAATTCTTCCTCATAAGGTAATGCTTCGAGATAAAAAAAAGTCAAATTCTTTTACACAGTTGGTTCACTCATTTATTAAGTAAACAGTTACTGATCATATACACAGTATTATTTGAGTCCAACTGCATAAACTGAAGAGCAAGAAGAGATACAAGAATACAATGGTGAGCAGAAACAAACATGGCCCCTCAACTTGTTGATTTTGTTGTCTGGAAGGACAGAGAAACCATTACATAATTACAAAAATAAATGTAAAACCACAACTGATATAAGTACTGCTAAGAAAGGATATAGTGCAATGAGAGGATGTAATAGGGAATTTGCCAAAGTCAGAGAACTCACACAAAGCCCTTCACTATTAAGCCTTTCCTATCTCACCAGCCTCATTTCCTGACATTTACTCACATACAGCCTACATTTAAACCACACTAAGCAAATTAAGAAATATGAAATGTACCATACTCCCTCTCATTTTCAAATCTTTTAAACACGCCACATTTCCTTGCACATGTCTACTTAATTCCAGCAAATGTCCCAAGATTGCACTTCTTGCATTACTTTTTTAAAGCTTTCACCACACATAATGTTAATAATAATGACCGATTCATGCTGGTGTCTGACAATTCCTGTACCTGGTAGTTGATTTTCACCCTTATAAAAGATTACTATTTCATGGGGAGGTATTCTAAGGTGATGCCAAAATCCTGTCCTCATCTGTATTAGTTTCACAGGAGTGCGCAAATAAATGCCACAAAGTAGGTAGCTTAAGACACCTGTAATTTAGTCACTCGCTCACAGTTCTGAAATCACGAAGTCCAAAATTAAGCTATAGGCAGGGCCCCAATTCATCTACAGAACCTAGGGGAGAAACTTTGCTACACTTCTTCCAGCCTCTGGTGTTTATTAGCTTTTCCTTGACATGTAGCCGCATCACTAAAGTATTTAGTTCTTTTTCAGGATTGTTTTGGCTATTCTGAACCCCTTATAATTCCGTATGAATTTTAGAATCAGGTATTTAATCTCTACAAAAAGTGTCATCTTAGATGCTGATGGAATTGCTTTGAAACTATGTGTTGGTTTGATTAGTGTTATCTTTTACTAAGGTTAACATTTACAATCTATGAATATGAGATGTTTTTCAGTCATTTATACCTTCTTAAATTTCTCTCAACATTGTTTTGTACTTTTCAGGGTGTAAGATTTCCACTGCTTTTGTTAAATTTATTCCTAGGTATTTTATTCTTATTCATTTTATTGTAAACTGAATTGTTTTACTTTTTTCATTCTCAGATTATTCATTGTGAGGGTATAGAAATACAAATGACTTGAATACATTGCTTCTATATCCTGCAGCCTTGCTAAAATCTTATACAGGGTGGGGCAGAAATAGGTTTACAGTTCAAATGGAAAATAATACAATAATTAATAGTAATACAGGAATAATAAACAGTGTTTCGCTTCCTAACAACAGTAAATGTACCTTTGCCTCCACTCTCTATAGTTCTCATAGTTTTTTAGTGGATTTTTTAGGATTTTCTATATACAAAATCGTGTTATCTGTAAATATAGTTTTATTTCTTTTTTTCCTCTAAGCACTGCTTTAGCTGCATCCCATAGGTTTTGGTATGATGTTTCTTTATTTTCATTCATCTCAAAATGTTTTCTGAGTTTGCTTTTGATTTCTTTGACCCTTTGCTTATTTAAAAATATATTATTTCGCCCTGGCTGGTGTGGCTCAGTGAACTGAGTGCCAGCCTGTGAATCAAAAGGTCACAGGTTTGATTCCTGGTCAGGGCACATGCCTGGATTGCAGGCCAGGTCCCTGGCTGGGGGACATGTGAGAGGCAACCAATCGATGTTTCTCTCACACATAAATGTTTCTCTTCATCTCTTCCCCTCTCTCTAGAATTAATAAAATCTTATAAATAAATAAATAAATAAATAAAACCTATTGTATCATTTTCACATATCTGAGTTCCCCTAATATTTTCCTGTTATTCATTTCTAATTTCATTCTATTGTGGTTGTGAAACACCCTTTGTATTACTGCTAACTTTTAAAATTTATTCAGGCTTAGTTAGAATACGGTGTTATCAATAATGCCTGTGTTTAACTGAAAAGCATGTATATTGTGTTTTTAGGTGGAGTGTTCTACAGATGTCCATTAGGTCTGGTTGGTTTACAGTGTTGTTGAAGTCTTATCTTCCCCTGTTGATCTTCTAGTTTATCTATCCATTATTGTGAGGGGTGTAACTGAAGCCTCCAAATATTGCCAGTCTATTTTTCCCTTCATTTCTATTAGGTTTTGTTTCATGTATTTTGGTCCTTTGTGATTAGAAATGTTTGTAACTGTTATATTTCCCTTCTGTATTGACCATTTTATCATTATAAAATGTTCCTCTTTATCTCTAGTAAGTAATGACAAAGTCTTTATTTTTTGTTTTAAAGTCTATTTTGTATGATATCAGCAGTCACTCCAGTTTTCATGTAGTTACTATTTTTATGATATATCTTTTTCAATTTCAGTCTTTTGTATCTTTGATTTTAAAGAATGTCTCCTGTAGACAACATACACTTGGATCATGTCTATTTATTTAGCCTAACAATAATTGCCTCTTTATCAGATTATTGCATTCATTTACACTTAAATACTGACATAGCCAGATTCATGTCTGCAATCTTACTTTTTGTTTTCTATAAATTTCATGCCTTTTCTGTTGTTCTGTTTTGCTATTACAGCTTTCTGTTGCATTATGTGAATATTTTCTCATGAAGCATTTCAATTTATTTAAATTTACATTATTTTTAATTTACATTCTCAGTCTCAGGTGTACATTGCAGTGATTAGATATTACATAACTTACTTAAGTGATCATCCTGATAAATCTTGCACCCATCTGACGCCATATATAGTCATTGAAAAAGTGCTGACTATATTGCCTATGCTGTATTTTATATCTCCATGACTATTCTGTAATTACCAATTTGTACTTCTTAATCCCTTTACCTTTTTCACCCACTCCCCCAACACCCCTCTCATCTGGAAACCATCAAAATGTTTTCTATATCTGTGAGTCTTGCTTATGTTCTACTTGTTCATTTATTTTGTTTTTTAAATTCAATTGTTGATAGGCAATTGATGTATTTGTTGACAGTTTATTGATCACATTTTTGATCTTATTTTCTTCTTAAAGATGATCCTTTAACATTTCATATAATACTGATTTGGTGGTGATAAATTCCTTTATTTTTTTGTCTGTCTTTCTTTTAATTTTTAAAGCAGTTTAAAAATGTTACCCTATTGCCTCTGGCCTTCACTGTTTCTGCTGAAAAATCCACTGTTAATGGATTCCCTTTAAGTGACACATCATTTTTCTCTTGATGCTTTCAATATTTTCTCCTTGCTTTTGACTTTCATTATTCATACTACAATGTATCATTTGTCAATCTCGCTGTTTAAGCCTACTTGGATTTTGCTGAGGTTCCTGGACATGCAGGTTATTGTTTTTCAGTAAACTTGACAAGTTTACAACCATTATTTCCTTGTGTATTTTCTTCCTTCTCTTTCTCTTTCTCTCCTCTCTCTCTCTCTTTCTGCCCCTGCCCCTTTTCTGGTATTCCCATTATACATATGTTGTGTCCCACATTTCTCCAAGGCTCTGTTCACTGTTCTTAACTTTTTTTCTCTCTGATCTGCAGTTTGCATAATGTCTATCAGTCTATGTACAAATTCACCTCTTTTGCCAGCTCAAATCTAAAGTTAATACTCTTTGATGAATCATTTTACTACTTTACCTTTCAATTCTTTAATTGACATTTGTTTCTTTTTAAAATAATTTCCATCTCTTCATTGATATTCTCTGTTTGATGTGATATTGACATCATATCTTCTTTTACTACTTTAACTGTGAGATCCTGTTTCTGCGAATGTCATAATGGCTACTTTAAAGTCTTATGAGAAATCTGACATCTGGTCTCTCCTCACAGGAAGTTTCTGTGGCCTGCTTTTTTCCCAGTGTATGGATCACACTTTTCTGTTTCTTTTCATGACTGGTAGTTTTTCCCTGTTGTTGGAAACTAGATATTTCAGATAATACATTGTAGCACGTCTCAGTACTAGTACACCTCGAACCTTCTGGACCATGCTATAGCTCTTGCTTGTTTATTTGCTTACTGACTGGCTGGAATGTTTTAGAGTACTTTATTCCCCCATACATAGTGTTCATCTTATGATGCTGTTCCTCAGGGAGGCACAGCTTTTGCATATCCACAGTTACCCTCAGATCACTGAATCACCATGGTTTGGGTAGTTGGATAGGGCTCTTGTCCTTTTCCCCTTGAACCCTCCAACCTCTTCCTCCTCCCCCAACCCCATTAAACTCCAATAATTGCTGGCTGGCTGCTCTATTGCTTTCAACAATGCCCTGGGGCATAAACTGTTCTACAAACAATCCAATCAAAGTCTGGTTGCTTTGAAGCAATAGTGTCTGAGATCAGTGTTTGATCTGTGTTCTGACAAGGCTCTTGGGTTTATTCTCCGGTTCTCTCCTGCAAACTGGCTGACCTACAGTTTAGCCCACCTCTTAAATCTCCTCAGAGATGCCTTTACCACAGCCTCCAATGGTCTTTTGAGGGTCTTCAGGCCTGTACTTCATTCTCTCTAACAAATAAAATTAGTTCCTTTGGGAAGAAATTAAGAGCTGTTTTACAATCCTAATTCTCTAGGCAAATCTCTGAGCCAGGGTTCTGAAGCTACATGTGGGGGACAATGGCAAATTTCCCTCTGAGTGACACTCTCGTTCTAGGAGCTAAGAGCTCAATGGAGGGAGAGGGTATGCAGTCTGAGATCATCTCACCTTGCCTCTCTTAGAATGGAAATAACAACTTACAACTTGAGACAAGAGTGATCTAGGCTCCAGTATTTTGGCCTACCACACTCAAACTTCATAAATGGGGGCTGGGTGGAAAAAGGGGATCTCCACTCTTCAACTGCACTCACCTAGGACTTCGCAGCAGCAATAGGTAGCTGAGAGAAGGATGAGAAATGCTGACATCCTGTTCCTCCAGGAAGAAAACTGTTAAGCCTAGGTTGGGGGGTGGAGGGGTATGGGGAAATTGTATTTGGACTAGAGTAGTCTTGAGTGACATCTCTATCTTTCTCAGCTGGCAAGAGGGAAAAAGGAAGCAATTAAAAACCCCAGACTCTCTCACTGCTTACCGAATTTTTATAGATGTTCTTGAATAAATGTTCATTTGCTGTCAGGAACTTAGGATCATTTCCAGAGATTTTAAATGGTTGGTTTTGGGTTTTTAAAAAACACATTTTCACTGGGGGACACATCAGTGGAGTTCCTCTTGCTTTCAGCCAGAAATCGGCCATTTGTTCTCAACATGAAGGTTTAGGAAGCAAAGTACTAGGGCTCCATATATTCCATATCATTTAACCTTCACAACTGTGAGACAGATATTACAAATCTTATTTCTATAGGAAATGTTACTGAGTCCCAGAATCATTTAGTAATATGCTCTAAGTAAAGCAGCAAAGGGTGGCAAAGATCTGATTCAAAAGTAGGTCTAGTTGCCTCCCAAGCTCATTATTTGATTAAGCCCATCATTTCATCATTTATACAGATATTTTTAAACATCAGAGTTCATCAGACAGTTATATCCCTATTACGCTGACAATGATTTCTTAAGGTAATAATTTAATTTCTCATTTAAATCTTTTAAAATGATACTATGAAAAGTACTATTCTGTTTCCTTATGCCTTGAGCTACATTTCCACAAAGAATGTATGACCAAAAGATTACATTTTCTGTATTTTTAAAATCTGTTTTCCTCATGACCCACGCATATGTAGTTTACAAGAGACCCACCTCAGGACAAAAGATCTACACAGGCTGAAAGTGAAGGGTTGGAAGAAAAATATTCCAAGCCCATGGTCACGGGAAAAAAAACTGGGGTAGCAATACTCCTATCAGAAAAACAGATTTCAGAATAAAGGCCATAAAAAAGAGACAGAGAAGGACACTTCATAATATTCAAGGGTAGAATCCATCAAGAAGACGTAAACACTGTAAACCTGTATGCACCCAACATAGGAGCACCCAAATATACAAGGAAAATCTTCAAGGACTTGAAGAAAGATACAGACAGCAACTCACAATAGTAGGGGATTTTAATACCCCACAGTCAACAATGGAAAGATCTTCCAAAAGAAAAGAATCAACAAGGATATTCTGGCACTGACCATACTCCAGGTCAAATGCACTTAACTGGCATATATAGAACCTTTCCTCCCAAAGAAGCAAAATATATATTCTTTTCAAATACACATGGAGCATTTTCAAAGATAAGAGCACATAACAGGACACAAAACAAGCTTCAACAAATTTACGAAAACTGAAATCTTATCAAGCATTTTCTCGGATCACAATGACTTGAAACTAGAAACCAACCTCAAGGAAGAAACTCAAAAACACTCAAACTCATGGAGACTGAATAGCATGTTATTAGACAATGAATGGGTCAATAATGAGATCAAGGAAGAAATCAAAAAATTTCTGGGAACCAATTAAAATGAACACACAATAGCCTAAAACCTATGGGACACAGTGCAGGCATTCCTGAGAGGAAAGATCCTTGCAATAGAGGCCTATCGAAAAAGATAGAAAAATTTCAAATAAACAACCTAACCCTGCATCTACTAGAACTGGAGGGATAACAACAAAGCCTCGAGCAAGTACAAGGAAGGAAATAATCAAGATCAGAGCATAATTACATAACACAGAGACTAAAAGAATACTTCAGAGCATCGATAAACCCAGGAGCTGGTTCTGTTTAAAAGATAAACACAATTGACAAGCCTTTAACCTTCAGACTCACTCAGAAAGAGAGGGGACCCAAATAAATAAAATGAGAAATGAAAGAGGAGAAATTACAACCGATACCATAGAACTACAAAGGATCGTAAGAAATTTCTACAAACAACTATATGCCAAGAAGTTTGAAAACCTGGGTGAAATGGACAAATTTCTAGAGATGTATAATCCTCCAAAACTGAGTCAAGAAGAAGCGGTAAGCCTGAATAGACCAATCAGATCTGGCGAGATTGAAGCAGTAATCAAAAAGCTCCCAGCACACAAAAGCCCTGGACTGGACTGTTTCACAGGAGAATTTTACAAAACATTTAAGGAAGAGTTAAGTCCCTATCCTTCTCAAACTATTCCAAAAAATCCAAGAAGAGGGAAGACTCCCAAACTCTTTTTATGAGGCCAGCATCATCCTAACCCTAAAACCAGATAAAGACACAACAAAGAAAGAAAACTACAGGCCAATATCGCTGATGAACACAGACGCTAAAATCCTCAACAAAATATTGGCAAACTGCATCCAGCAATACATTAAAAAGATCATCCACCATGATCAAGTGGGATTCATCCCAGGGACGCAAGGATGGTCCAATATTCGCAAATCAATAAACGTAATCCATCACATAAACAAAAATGAAAAGACACAAATCATAGGGTCACATCAATAGACGCTGAATACAGCACCCATTTATGATAAAAAACAAAACAAAACAAAACATTCAGCAAAGTGGGAGTAGAGGGAGCATACCTCAACAGAATAAAGGCCATATACAAGAAACCTACAACCAACATCATACTCAATGGGCAAAAACTAAAAGCTTTCCCACTAAGATCAGGAACAAGACAAGGGTGTCCGCTTTCACCACCTCTATTCAACATAGTACTGGAAAACTGTCATTGTCTGCAGATGACTTGATAGTGTACACAGAACACCCTATTGACTCCACTGAAAAATTACCTGATGTAATAAGTGAATTTGGCAAAACAGCAGGATACAAAGTCAATATTTAGAGATCGAAGGTATTTTTGCACACCAACAATGGAATATCGAACAAATCAGGAAATAAATCTCATTTGCTATAGCAACAAGAAATAAATGTACCTGTAAATAAACCTTACCAAGGAGGTAAATGACCTGTACTCAGAAAACTACACAACACTGAAGAAAGAAACTAAGGAAGGCAGAAATAAATGGAAGCATATACCATGTTTATGGATTGAAAGAATTAATATCATCAGAATGCTCATATTACTCAAAGCAATTTATAGAATCAACACTATCCCTATTAAAATATCGATGACATATTTCAAAGATGTAGAATAAACATTTCAAGAAATTATATGGAACCATAAACAAATTGAATAACCACAGCAATTCTGAGAAAGAAGAACAAAGTAGTAGAGATCACAATACCTGACATCAAATTATATTACAAAGCCACTGTAATCAAAACAGTCTGGTTCTGGCCTAAGAACAGACATATAGATCAATGGAACAGAACTGACAGCCCAGAAATAAACCCATATCTCTATGCTCAATTAATATTCAACAAAGGGGGCAGAAGCATGAAATGGAGTAAAAATAGCCTCTTCAACAAGTGGTGTTGGGACATCTGGACAGCTACATGCAAAAAAACAAAATTTGACCACCAACTTACACCATACGCAAAAATAAACTCAAGATGGATAAATATAAGTCATGACACCATAAAAGTCCTAGAGGAAAACAGGCAGAAAAATTTGAGATATCCCATGCAGCAATATTTTCACCAATACGTGTCCTAGGGCAAGGAATGTAAAGGAAAGAATAAACAAATGGGACTGTATCAAATTAGAAAGCTTCTGCACGGCTAAAGAAATCATCAATAAAATGGAAAGGGAACCAACTGTATGGGGAAACGTATTTGCCACTGACACGTCAGACAAGGGTTTGATTTCCAAAATAGGTAAAGAACTCACAGGACTCCACACCAAGAACTGAAACAATCCAATAAAAAAAACGGGCAGAGGACCTGAATAGACACTTTTCTACGGAAGACGTACACAGGGCCCAGAGACATATGACAGGACATTTAGCATCACTAGCCATCAGAGAGATGCAAACTGAAACGAAGAGATACCTCATCTCACGAATCAGAATGGCCATCGTAAACAAATCATAAAACAAATGTTGGCAATGTTGAGGAAAGGGAATCCTTGTGCACTGCTGGTGGGAATGCAGACTGGTGCAGCCACTGTGGAAAACAGTCTGGAATTTCCCCAAAAGACTAAAAATGAAACTGTCTTTTGAATCGGAAGTTCCAGTGCTGAGTTTATACCCTAAGAATCCTGAAACACCAATTCAAAAGAACCTGTGCACCCCAATGTTCACAGCAGCATTATTTACAATAGGCAAGTGCTGGAAGCAGCCTATATGATCATTAGTAAATGAGTGGAACAAAAAACTGGAACATTTACACAATGGAATACTGTGCAGCAGAAAGAAAGGAACTCCTGATTTTGGGGACAGTACAGACAGAAATGGAGAGTATTATGCTAAGTGAAATAAGCCAGTTAATGAAAGACAAATACAATATGATCTCACCTATAAGTGGAACTTAATCAACAAAATAAACAAGTAAGCAAGAGAACCAGAGGCTTGGAAATGAAAAACAAACTGACAATGACCAGAGGGGAGCAGGGAGGGCTATAACGTGGGGGGGGAGGGGTGCGGAAGGGCCAAGTCAAGGAACACATATAAAGGACCCACGGACATGGGCTATGGGGTTGGGGACTGATTATGGGAGTGGGGGGTGGGCAGGGCAGGGGAGAGAAATGGGGGGAAAATTGGGACAACTGTAACTGAACAACAATAAAAAAAGTGCCCTGGGCTGGTGTGGCTCAGTGGATTGAGCACCAGCCTGCAAACCAAAATGTCACCAATTCAGTTCCCAGTATATGGCACATGCCTGGGTTGTAGGCCAGGTCTCCAGCAGGGGCACATAAAATGTAACCACACATTGATGTTTCTCTCCCTCTTTCCCTAAAATTATTTTTTAAAAATCTTAAAAATAAAAATTAAAAAAATAAAAATAATCATAATAATCATAATCTGCTTTCCTGAAGAGCAAGGTAGATTTGATGTGTACTGAGTTAAGTTTTTATTATTATTATTATTATTATTATTATAAACATTAAGATGCCATGGTCTCTTTTCTCCCATGATTAACATTGTGCAAAAACACATATAGAAAGTCAATTAAAAATATTAGTAAGAAATTATGACACCTCCTTTAAAAAGGGCTCACATTTATCCTGAACATTCTTGGACACAAAAATCATAAGATGTCTGGGGAAAGTTTAACACCAGAAATTCCACAGTCACAACTGATCCATCATTTATAAGAAGATTCCACTTTAAAAGTGATTTCATGTTTTTAAATATATTTTAAATTAGTAAGCACCAATATCTTACCATCCATATTTAAACCAGGAAATAATAAAGTAAAGAAACCAAAATTACATAAGAACCTTTCTTGTAGTTATTTGCCAAAAGGAAAAAATTAAAAATAAAAAGATGTCAATCTAGATTTCAAACTTTAGACTTCACCTCTACTTAGCTCCATTTATCACTGCTATAAAAAAATATTTTCTTTTGATAGTTTTTACCACCTTGAAAAGTCAGATTTCCTAGTGACATATTCTCTTGCTTAATTCTGATCCCGATCCTGTGCTAAGTGTGTCAGAGAAAATAAAAAAAAGCTACTGAAGACAGAACCTCCAAAATTACAAGAATCATCAAGGGAACTGTTGAACACATATATGGTAAGAAATATAGTTATGTGTTATATTTAAACAAAGCTTAAAAACTGAATTAGGGTGATATTGCTTGCTGCAACTGGCTCTTTCTCACACAAGTGAGGCCCCCCCAACACTGTGGGAGTTCTGGCACACTTGGTTACCCCAGTTAGAATATGGCAATAGGAAAGACCCTCAAGTCACATGTTCAGAAGGAATGTTTGTTCCTGGAGACTTTTAATCTCAACTGTCAATATCTGACTGAAATTAACAAACCACATTTGCTAAAGAGATGGCGATGGTGAAGAGACTTAAATAGGTGAATCAAAAATAATCAGAATTATTCTGTTGATAGAAAATGATGGCACTCAAGGACAGCATCCAGTGACAGCTGCTCAAGTGACGAAGTCATCAAACAGCTGTTTTAGGTTTGCCACAGTTTGCTCAATAGCTGCTTAGAGAATGCAATAAATGTACTTACCAAATATTTCCCCTCCACTAGCATATTCTGTCACCAAATAAATCATCCGTTCTGTCTCCATAACCTGGTACAAAAGCAGGAAAGTTATAGATAGTGACACAAATGAGAGACTGACATTCTAGGAAGAGAAACTAATGACTCCTCCTTTTGTCATTTGAAATCTTAATAATCATTACTGCTTAAAGGAAACTTAAAACATTAGTGGGAGTGAACAGATATAAATGTTATTAAGAAAGGAGGAAAACAGGTATTTCTCTAAGTTCTTAAAAGTAGGAAATACGTGCTACATGAGAGACAGTCCTTTTGTTATTCCATGAGGCTTCTGTAATCTCTTAAACAAAACTGAGAAGCAGAGAAGCTAACAAGAACCCAAAAGTTCAAATTTAACATTGGTCACTTGAAGCTCAAAATGTTCTCTCCAAAACCTAACAAAGCGAAAACAAAAAAGCCTTAGAGAAAAAATGAAAATCACTCAAAAATTGCACAGAAATCACATATGGCTGTGTTTTTTTAAAAAAGAGAAATGGTAACTTTCCACTAACCATTTAACAAAACTAAGAATAATAATGTAAATATTCAACACTTCCAGTAACATAAACTACACATTTGTATTTTTCTTGGTCTCTATTTTCCTCATATATATTTATATATAGGTTTTATATATTTACACATTTATTATAATTACATTAACATGTAATATATAAATATAATTATTATATGTATTTTGCTAATATTTGGTAACTTTTAAATTAGTTGTAGTGTTATCAGTTCTTTCTTCCTTTTTACCTTTTCATTAAGTATTTTTAAAGTAATATATGAGTATTTTCACCCATTATAAACATTTTAAATACCTATTATATAAGCAAAGACCAAAAGTTTTCCTCTTCCCAACCCCCTCCATTTTATTCCCTAGAGGAAACACTCTTAAGTTATTCTATATCATCCTAGAGAAGTGCTGTCCAACAGAAACACAATACGAGACTTATATGACTTAACTTCCCTAGTGACTACATTGAACAGCTTTTTAAAAAGGTAAAATTAATTCTCATAACATATTTTATCTACTCCAATATGTTCAACATCATTTCAAAAAGTTTTTTAAACTATAAACTGCTTCAGATTTTAAATTCAAATTAATTTAAATAAAATTAAAAATTCACTTCCACCCTGACCATTGTGGCTCAGTGGACTGAGTGCTGGTCTGAGAACCAAAAGGTTTCCAGTTCAATTCCTAGTCAGGGCACATGCCTGAATTGCAGGCCAGGTCCCCAGGTAAGGTTTTGTGAGAGGCAACTGAGCACTGTATTTCTCGCACGTCGGTGTTTCACTCTCTCCCTTCCCTTCTCTCTAAAAATAAATAAATAAAATCTCTACCTCCCCCCAAAATGCATTTTGTCATTTGTTCTAGCCACATTTTGATACCAACAGCCATGTGTGGCAAGTGGCTATCATATTGAGGCATTCTAGACTTTCACTATGCTTCACAGTTAATGATTTGGTTAAATTGTTTCCCAGTTACTTTATCTTTGACATCTTTATACATTAGTACCATATAACAGTATTAGGCATTATATTATAAAAGATTTATCTCTCCTTTTTCAATGGTTTCATGGTACTGCACTGTATAAATGCACATCAACTTAATTTTCTATTCTAATAACTGTCATTGTTTTTTAATTTTTAAAAACCCTATATATACTGATGATATCCCACTGCTTGTTATAGGTATTGTTTGTAAGCACTCTCTCTATGATGATTTATGGAACAAAAAGGAAGGGCTCTAACTATATGCAGGTCTTTAGAAAAAAAGGAAAGAAAAAAATGTTACATTGTGTATGCACTCCTTTTACCCCCAGACTGCTACTCTTCTTTTATTGTTACACTTTTCAAGAGCTCACCTGTATTTGGGCTCCCTCTATAAACTTGAGGAGAATGAAGCTTTGGCAAATGACCCAGAAACTACCTTGATACTTTATGAAGACAATTGGACATTCACCCTGGCTGCCCAGACTCTCCCATTAACAATACTAGCTGCCAGAGAGCAAAATTAAAGCTTAAAAGAGAGCACTGTTCAGAAGCCAAGGCTGAAAGAAGAGGAATTCTTTTGGGCAAATGAAGTCTTGGGTAAGAAAGGTAATCTTGCAGAATTCCATTATAAGGTTAATATGTATAAGTTAACTTCTTGAGAAAGGTCAGACTAAGAACCCCTATGATTACTTAAAGATGACATTTTAAAAAGTATGGTCAAGAAGTTCACTCAGTCTATCAGGATAGGAAGCAAACAGAGATCAGACACCTCTGAGTGTGCAGATACAGGCCTTCAGGCAACACCAGAAAGCTTTCACAGGTTTACTTCTGAGGCACAACGTAGGTGTAGGTTCAACATAATTTAATCTGATAAATTTTAACAAGTCAGCTCTGCTGATCTAGTTCAGTTTCGTTATGTGAGTAGCCGATGCCAGAGTAAAACCGTAAAGCTATAGTCTTAACCACACATAGTAATATCATGACATGATTTCTTCTGGGCCGGTAATCTACTGCAGGCTAACAGCAGCAAATGAACAGAGTGGGAGGCCACTTCCTGCAGAACTAGGGGATGGCTGTTCTAGTAGAAGGCACAGGTAGAGCTTGTGGCAGCCAACACAATGCAATTTCACAAGCACGCCAAAGCACCACCTTTTTCAAAATATCACTTCCACCAGTCTGCTAAGGCAAGATTCCCCCCTCCTACCTGGCTTGAAATTCCAGCAATTAGATTTACTGCTTCTGCAGTACAGCTAGGTAGGGAATGATTTTTGATGATAGCATGGAATATGCATGTTTCTTGGGAAGGTAAGAAAACTAAACTAGAAGGCCCTTCCATTATACACACTCAATCTCTTGGTTATCAAAATAAGCAAATGCTACCTTGGAAAACTAAAAACTAAGTCTGGACCCTACGAGACTATACAGGAGGTAGGTTCTGTCTGATACAGGAAGCTATACTTAAAATACCCTTTGCCATCATAATTCATAACATTAACACAGAAATTGGTATTTAGATAATGTTATAAAAACAATGTTATATTCATCTCTAGCTTTTCATCTTTCAAAACTGTCTGTTCCTTTTGAGTTTCCCATTGTTTTAGGATTCTGACTTAAGTTCTCATCATCTTCTGAATAACCCTTTTGTGTAATTTTCACTAAGAATGGCATGAGTACCGAGCAGGGGGATAAAAGGGTAGGGAAAATAGTAGGATGAACATGTGAGCACAGGAACAAAGTCACAGATGTTCACCCAACCAACCTTTTTTTTTTAAGGCTGTTTTTGTGTTTTTGTTAGTTTCGGGGGTTTTTGCTGTCATGTAATAAGCCACTAGACTCCTACCTGGTAAAGCCTGATGATATGGGGGTGGCAAAGCATCTTCATAATTTGAACTTCCCGGAAAATCTTCTTCAAGTTTTCTTCGTCTAGCTGCGTCTTGTCTATGATCTTGATAGCAACCTTATAACAAAGGAAGAAAATTTACTTCAATGCATTATTAAAAGCAGTTTACTAAGGAAAATTAAATCTATTTTAAAACATTATATTCTACAAAACACAAGCTGCCAGTATTCTGTTTACAGAATGTCAATGAAGAAATGAATTTACTCTTCTTAAAAAGACAGGAAATGGATTTTTAGCAAGTCTGTCACAGAGGAACAGACTCAAACGCTAATGAGTCTTCTGCCATTTCTTAAATTGTTTCTATAGTAAAACTCCATGACAAAGTACTTCATTACTCCACAGATGTGGTTATAGTCTGGGCAAATCATGCTTTGATGCAAAGTATGATATGCAGGGCCTTTTATTAGAACAATAAACTTATAGCTGCTGATGATTTAATGTTCAACCAGAAATCCCAAAGGTGTGTCCCACATCTCACTAGGTGCTTGTATAGCTCAATAATAGTGGTGATGGTGGTGGTGGTGGCAGCAAGCAGTAACCATATATTGAACATTTGTGTACTAGGCATAATTCTTAGTGCTTTTCAAGTACTAACTCATTTAAAACCCACGACACCCCATATGTTAACCTTTTTCTACAAATTTGGAAACTGAGACATACAGAGATTAAGTAATTTACATTTATATGTGGTAGATCCAGGATTGAAGCCCAGGTAGCTTATCTTTAGAGTCAAATTCTTAGTGGTAACACTATAGAAATATGAAGATCTTTCTGTACTAGACATACACTGTATTAGCATAAAACATCTTTTTTATTTTGCTCATTATTTTTAACATACCCAGCAGCACAAAAATTGTAAAACAATGAAAAATAAAAAAAATTTTTATTTAGTTTTAGAGAGAGGGGAAAGGAGCAAGAAAGAGAAGAAGAGAAACATCAATGTGTGGTTGCCTCTCATACGCCCACAAGTGAGGACGTGACCTGCAACCAAATCATGTGTCCTGACTGGGACTGAACCAGCGACCCTCTGGTTCTCAGGCTGGCGTTCAATCCACTGAACCACATCAGCCAGGGCAAAAGATAAACTTTTTAAAAATCTACTATATCTAAACTTTCTCTTAGTGAAATTCTCAAAATACTGTGGTGCCCCAAAATATCTGTGTGTCAGTTTCAATTACTCAATCAGTTTGTAAGCATCAAAGGACCTAGGCAAATTCTAGTCCCTTTCAATTCTTAAAATTCTATGATTCTAAACACTGCAAGAGGTAAAGAAAACATACTTACTTAAGAAAAAAAGAAACAGCAGGAAAACAAACTATCAACACTAAAAATGGTTAGCCCAGAAAAATAAAGACTGTGTGGAACTACACTTGACAGATCATTAAAATGTTTGATGACCAGCATAAAAGTAACTTAGTTTGGAGTGTTTCAGAGGTTAGAATGCGGACTAAAGGGAGACAAATTTCAGCTTGACTCAAAGAGCATTTAAACCCTTCCTAACGATGGAATGTAATAAAATGATCTGGATGTAGTTTAAGCCTCAAAGATTAATCAGACACAGTCTTAACTTCAAGGAATTCACAATTTAGTAAGGAAAGAAATATGTGAAACACACAACAGTGCAGTGTTACAAGTACAATCACTAAAGCTTTGTACACGGTATAATGATAGAACAGATAGAGTATGGCCTTCACCTGGGAGAAAAGACGTAGACACAGGGAAAGACTTCACAACGAAGGCCTAACTTGAGATAGGCAGAAAGGAGGGTAGAAAAATTTTATAAGGATAAACAGCAGAATCATTAACAAATCTCACCAGCTGTTTAATCTCTTATAAGAAGCCTTGAAGCATATGACTCCTTATCACTAGCATTTCTATTTGTCCTCATTACTGTGCCAAATCACATACAAGACCTTAAATCCCGCAATTGGCCTGGCATCTGCATTTAGTTCTCTAAAAACAGTTCCTAAAACAAACCAAAAAATCACGGTACATAATGTCCTTTTATAGAATAAATACCTGGGTCTTAATAGTAATTATTAATAAAATCTTACACATGAATAGCACAGTATAGTTTACAGAGTACTTCCATATACATAATAAGCTTAGAAACTCACAGACATGATGGAAAATGAGTTACAGGTATGAACACCTCCAGTCTCAAAGAACCTCATTTGTTTACCTCAGAGAAATATTACCATGTTCTGTGTGTGTCACTATGCACACAGGGTTGGAAAGCACACTAGGATTTGTTAATCATTAACTGTCCAAAGACTGGGCCTGAAATCCCTTATTCTGCCATGCCTACAAATGGATAACAGGGAGAAAATAACAGGATGGGGGAGGAGGTGTGGAATGAGAGTCTTCAATGCATCTGACAATATTTTCGCACTTCTTCACCCCCAACAAAATACTGGGTCACACGGCAACTAGGAGAGTTACACAGTTGGGCCTCCTGGTTCTCACTGGATTCATTCTTAATTTCATTTGCATTCTGAGGCCATGGGATTTTCATAAGGTAAACAGAAAACCAAACCTAATTATCTGAGAACAAAGTTGGCCATTAAGAGCTTATAACACACACTATGCACTTACAACTATTTTTAATTTAAGAAGATAGTGGTATACTATGGATGTAGTTTGGTTTCATAACAAGTACATCTGACTTCACATAAAGGGACTATGGTAATACACCCTGAAATGTAATCTTATCTCTTTAGGGAAAATTGCATTAAGTATATAATCTGTTTTAGAAGATGGACACAGAGAGGTTTTAAAAAATTAAAACATCAGATTCCTGTCTACTCTTTAGTAAGAATCAAAATTCAACAAGACAGAGAGGTGAAGCTCTGCCTAGCAGCTGAATATAGCGTCAAAAGTAAGGACTCTGGAACTGTCCCTTAACATATCATCTTGAGCAAGTTATTTAATTTTTCTTATTTATACAATGAGGGCAACAGTAGAACCTGCATTAAAGTTGCTGGGGATTAACTAAGCTAATGCATGCAGTCTGTTTAGTATAATGCCTGGCATGAGGTAAACACAAAATTTACATTAATTACAAGTTCTATTATTCATTGACTTTTCTGGAATAGAGCCTTAAATTTTAGGCATTCCTTGGCAAAGTTAAATTTGCATCACTAAGCAACATAATCCAGGATCCAAATACAGCAGCTTCTTACTCAAGAGGCTGGATGGGGGGCCAAGAAGCAAAAAAGCTAATAATTTGTCGGCAGCATTCAGAATCAACTGGCTTCTTCCAGCCGACGTGGGAAGAATACGGAAGAAATGGAGCTGGGGGAAAAATGCATTCCATTCAGGAAAGTCACATCAAGCCACAGGATGGAACCCACAGCAAAACCTAATCCTAAGGGCTGTCCCAGTGAGAGAATGGTCTGCTTCTGCATGGCAGGGCATGGCAGGCCAGGCCCCCTTCTGTAACAGGGTACAGCTAGGCCTCCCCAAGGGGATTTGTAATGGGGTCCAGAAATTGGGGTGTCCAAGAAAAATACAGGATATTCTCATCCCCACCCCACCCCCCAGGGCAGGCAGCCAGGAGGGATGGGAGACCTGGAGCTCGGTCACTTAGTTACTTTGCATATCAATAACAGGCCAGCTTCATATCAGATAAGAAGCAGGGCCATTGAGAATTACTTTGCAAGTCAATAAACAACTGGATAGCTTCATTCCTCATACGCAAAGATGGTTATTTTGAATATCGACAAGGCTAACCAGAAAAGTTGGCAGTTTAACCCAGGATGTACCTGGGCAGGCAGCTCCCCTGATGGCAGGGCCTGCTGGGGGAGTCGGAATGGGGTTACTGGGGAGGATTCCCGCCTGGGCTGGGACCTAGGCACAGTGGCCATATTAGAGACTCTTGACCGTTCGGCTGAGGAAGCAGGGAAGCGAGATGTAGCAGCTATGCAGGCTTGTCGGGGTCCTCCCGCCGCCCCCCGCCATCCCGTGTGTACAGGAGAGTTCGGAGACAGTTTGCTCCACGCCGCAAGGGAACAGTAAGACCATGCGGGAAGGGGAGAAAGGACTCTTGCTAGTGGGCCATGAGAAGGTTCACACATGGTTCTGAATTGAGAACTGGAGATCGCGGCAACGCAGCAGACTGCTGCTGGGAACAAAGAGAGGCCTGCCTAGCCGAGCTCCGGACTACTTCTTTTTCTGAAGGACAGTACCCCTGACTGGCCTGGCTAGGCAAAGGGGGGAAGGTAGGACTGTGTGTGTGTTAGTGGGTGTTTTCAAAGGGATTTTGAAATTTAAGGGCAACATTTAGCCATTAATCAAAACTTGTATAACTTTTGAATAAATACTTCCTTTTTCACCAGGCTCTGCCATTAAGAGATAATTTCAAGGGGCGACGGCAAATGAACCTAGACCAGAAGGGGGGGCGGGGCGTTGTTCCGATAACAGTGTCTGGCGCTCCTCCCACAACAGATCCATTGTTCAGTAACATTTCCGTCCTCCATCCATACTAAGTAACTAACACCAGAGAAGAGGACACATAATGCCACTTAGCATACATGTATGGCACTTAATGGAGAAGGCAACTTCCTAAAGCTCTTACTTTAGGTACAAACTGGAAAGTGACGGTTATCTAAAAAGCAGAAAAATACCGATGAGGCAGAAACTCCATGTCAGAGGACAGGTAGCTGACAAGCAGATAGTATTTTGAGGATCATAAAGTTTTACTGCTACAGATTATTGAAGGCTATACTGTAAAGATTTTATTTTAAATTACACACCAGTTGCTTGAAAAATTAAATTTGTCTACAGAAAAAGGTAAGTTAGGCAAATAAAAGATAAATCTTCAAAGAATATTTTTAGATTGGTGCTGAAAATCTTTGAATCACATACTTGCACTACATAAAAAAACACAAGTAAAAAAGGAAACTTCTAACACATTACCAAGAGACCAAATATTACTTAAGTGTGTCTACATAGAATTTTTATCTTGTAAAGAGCATGATTTTGTGAATTCACACCAATATTAAACATGGCATTGTATCAAATAACGTTGCTAAATAGATAAAGGTTGTGGGAGTCCTTAAAAATTTCCCTACCCAATATATTTTTCAGTCAACAAATTCTTTTTACATTGGCATGTAATACAAAAAAAAAAAAATTAAATTCAGACTATGCCAAATTTAAAGTCACAGTGCTTTATTATTCATTCTAGCATGACAAAAATATTTCCCGTTTTAATTCTCACTTCTAAACCACAGTTTCTTTAACTCTTACCTAATTTTTGCAAGCTCAGTAATACTCATAGAGAATAAAGTTGAAAAAAAAAAGTGGTTTCTTCACAATGGCAATAATTCACTTGCATATCCTGACACCATATTCACAAGCAAAATAAGGTGACAAAATAAAAACCAATGAGCCAAGGAAAAGTTCAGTACTAAGATCAAAACAGGCCACTCTTCTTCCTCACCTATCAGAAATAAGTATGTCTCTTCATTCAGGGATATGCTATGACAAATGGACTGTACTACTTAGGAGGACAATGCAATAGACCTCAAGGGCTAAAATTCCTCCAAAAAGGAAAAAAGTGCTCCCTTATACTAGTACAAAGATAAATGATTAATAATTTCACAGAATACTGTAAAGACAAAATGCTTCTAAAAAAGGGAAGAGAAAACATTATGACAGGGAGGGAAAGATCTAATTCTCACTGAAATGTACTGAAACTTAGGCAGGTATCAAACTTCTGCCATTGTGAATTATTTTCAATGGGGCTGTTTTCATATTAACTTCTGCAGCTAAATTTTTATTTTTACTTCAATTCTATTGCAAAGTTTACGTAGTCTAGATCATTCTCGGCTCAGATCTACAATGTTATGGTCTAGATTTGTGCTGTTCACCACAGTAGACACCAGCTACATGTGAGTGACTATTGAGCATGTGAAATGTGGCTTGTCCAGACTCGGGCTATAAACTTAAAATATATACCAGATTCCAAAGACTTAATATCAAAAGAGAATGTATACTATCTCACTGATAAATTTTATATTGATTACATGCAGAAATAATATTTTTGGCCATTTAAAATATATTATTAAAAATAATTTCAACAAAAAGGCAACCTATGGAATGGGAGAAAATATTTGCAAACCACTTATATGATAAGGGTTTTTTCTGTTTGGTTTTTATTTCATAATCATCAACTCTTCAAACCAGCTAGATTTGGAAGGGGTAAGGAAAAAATGAAACCCAATGAACTGCAGCTAGAGCATGAAAATTATACAAATTCCAAGCAGACGGGGGTAAAGGGGTGCTCTCTGGAGCTACAGAAGGAATGGTCTGATGGTCAATATAAAACACAAGTCAAATTTATTAGAGTTGTCCACAGTCAGCAATGGTGACCCTCTTGCCAGTCTTGCCATTCCTGGACCCACAGCGCTCCATGGCTGTCACAACATCGATGCATCTTTCACCTGGCCAAAGAGCAGGTGCTTGCCATCTAGCCACTCAGTCTTGACAGTGCAAATGAAAAACTGGGAACCGTTTGTGTTGGGTCCAGCACCTGTCATGGACAAGATGCCAGGACCTGTGTGCTTCAGGATGAAATTCTCATCAAATTTCTCCCCATAGAGGGACTTGCCGCCTGTGCCATTGTGGCATGTCATCACCCTGGCATACAAATCCCGTAATAATTCTGCGAAAGCAGGAACCTTGATAACCAAGTCCTTTCTCCTCAGTGCTCAGATCATGAACGCTTCCTCCTGTCTTTGAAACTCTGTCTGCAAACAGCTCGAAGGAAACGCAGCCCAAGGGCACACTGTCCGCAGCAATGTCAAAGAACAAGGTGGGGTTGACCATGGCTGGGCGAGGAAAGATCCAGGGTGGCAGCGGCATCTGCAAGGCCTTATAGTGAGTTAATATCCATAATATACAGAGAATTCATACAACTCAAAACAAACAAACAAAAAAAACAAATTCAAATAACCCAATAAAAAACTGGGCAAATGATCTAAATCCAAAGAAGACATAAAAAGCGCCAACGGGTACATGAAAAAGCGCTCAACACCACTAATCATCAGAGAAATGCAAATTATAACCATAATGAGATTATCACCTCACACCAATTAGGATGCCTATATCAAAAGACAAGAGATACAGATGCTGGCAAAGAAATAAAGAAAGCAGCCCTGACCATTGCGGCTCAGTTGGTTGGGTGTCATCCCACAAAGCCCGTAGGGATCACCAGTTGATTCCTAGTAAGGGCACATGCAGTGGTGGTGGGCAATGTTTTTTTTTCCCTCCCTCTCTCTAACAATGAGTAGATAAAACTGTTAAAAAAAAGAAAAGAAAAGAAATGGAGAAAGTGGGAATATGAACTGGTACAGCCACTACAGAAACAGTATGGAGGTTCCTCAAGGAATCACAAATACAACTATCATGTGATCCAGCAATTCCATTTCTGGGTATATATACAAAAAAATAAAATCATTATGTCAAAGAGAATATCTGTACTCCCAGGATCATAGTAGCGTTATTCACAACAGCCAAAGTTAAATGTCCATCAATAAGGGAGTGAATAAAGAAAATGTGATATACAGATACATACACACCAAAAGAATGAGGGAGAAGGACAGAAACAGGCAGATGGGGTTGGGTGGATAGTATTCAGCCTTTAAAAAGAAGGAAATCTTGTCATTTGTTGTATTACACAGATGAACCTAGAGGGCACTGTGCTAAGTGAAATAAGCCAGACAGAGAAAGAGGAATACCACATTAACTCAAGATAGCATTTACATGTGGAATCTTTATTTTAAAAAAAAAAATCAAACTAATAGAAATAAGGTAGAGAAGCGATTGCCAGGGGCTGGGAGTGGAGAAATTGGGAGAAGTTGGTAAGAGAGTGCAACCTTTCAGTTGTAAGGTGAATAAGGTCTGAAGATGTAACATAAAAAACATCGTGGCTACTTTTGATAACATTGTATTGTATAGTTGAGATTTGCTAACAGAGTAGGTAGAACTTAAATGTCCTCACCAACAAAACAAAACAAAAAAACAAAAGGAAAGGTAAATATGTAAAATGAAGAATGTGTTAATTAACATGACAGGGACAATCCTTTCACAATGTATACCCATTATCAAATCATCAAATTTTACACTTTAACTACCTTATAATTTTTTAAATTGTACCTCAGTAAAGCTGGGGGAACACAATTGATTTCACCTTAACTTTTTACTTTTTAAAATAAAATTTTTAATAATGTACGTGGCCCTCATTTTATAGGACAGCACTGGCCTAGATGATGCCAATAATCAACCAGTTAAAGCAGGTATTCAATTAAAAAAAAAAATCTTCTGAAATACGTGACTCAATATTGAGAATTGAAGAAACCTGGCAATTTGCAAGGCACTCAATGCTCATATGCTGCCTTGGGAGAGAATCTCAAGGTCTCAAAAACTGCATTCCAAGAACTCAATTTAATTCATTAAAAAATGTTTCTTGGACAAGTGACTGGTTTAAGGCAATGCCCTAGCCACTCACGTTCAGTCACTCTCAATGGGTTCTGTGAGGGAACTAAGATTTACACTCTTAAGACAGCAGCAGTTCTCAAACATTTTGGTCTGAGGATTCCTCCTCTTAAAAACTGAGAACCTTCAAAGAAGTTTTATTTACATGGGTAATATCCATCAAAATTGAATGAATACTCAAACAGAAATTGGATTGAAATTGAAACAAAATTTTAAAACATAATACATGAACTCATATTTAATCAGCAATCAGAGTAAGTATATCATCATACATCATGCAGTCTCTCAAAATTTCACTTCTAATTGTAAAAGAATGAGATGACATATGAAAATAATGTTTGAATAAGTTATAAAATAATTCTCACCTCAGGCACTCACTTAAAGAGTTTTAAAGACTCTACTGTCCCTCAAACTTTCAGAACAATTGCCCTAAGGCATCATTATGTGTAATAAATTAACTTCTCTCCTATGTATCGAGGATGGTGCTAACTTTGGGAAAACTGAGAAAATAGTCACTTAAATTTTTTTTCTGTAAGACTTAATTCTGTATGGATTATTTCATTCCAAGTTGAGACTGGCTTCTAGAAAAGGAATTCAAATGCCTTTGTAATCAGCCTTGATGAAAGAACTTTTTTCTTTTAAACTTACTAGAAAATAGAACTGTCAACACAAAACAGGTTTAAAGAAACCCCAAACAACAAGGTACACAAACTAGACTATAACGCTAAACTTTCCAGGAACTAAATGGCCATGATTAATGCTGTGCCACAAGACACTGGGCAGCAGGCAGGCTGGCCATATTCTGGCAAGATCCTGACCTCTGCACTGGAACGAACCAAGAAGGAGTCCACACATCAGTTTGCAACAAATAGTCAAACAAAGCAGTAAGAGAAAAACAAACACATCTATTTGGGAAGAACCAATTATTCTATCCATTTTACACATCAATCACAACTGTTTCTGGGAAAATATACAGCTGTCAAGCCTAAGGAATGACTGACATGTTAGGATTCCAGCCAACTCCAGACAAGAGGATTCAACAAGACTGAGGCAGGAGATAGTCAGGAAGGAGGAAACTCCAGAGGTGTCCCAGGAGATAAAGAATAAAGAACATGGATAAAGGGCGGAGACCCTGTCCTAAGTCTGGTAGTTTCTGCATCTGGAGAAGCTTTGAATCCTAGTGAATCAGGACTGCCCCTGTGCAGAAGATGCTACCTGACCCCTACTTCATTATAATGAATTAGCACTGTGGGACCCTCTTCCCAGTAGCCAGTCAAGGAAAGGAAGGCCCACCCTAAGGAATAAAAGTCCTCTAGCCCCTGAGTTCCTCCCTTTTTTTTTCTTGCCCTGCTCCAGCTGCCCCTGCTGCTTGCTGCTGCTGCTGCTGTTAGGCTCTTTTCCTTTCTTCTCTGATCCACTCTGCTCAGAGTTGGCCTGTTCCCATGTTCTGTGTGGCTTAATAAATCTGCTTTTCCTCACTTTCTGCTATAAACTCTGTGTGTTCGGTTCAATTTTTTGTCTGTGATCACCGAGAACCTGGTTACCTGTGCCCACCTATGACAAGACCACCGAAGATCAATGAATCCCATAAAAAACAGGTTATAATATCCACCAGGCCTTTAGCTGATATTTTTCTGTATTTCTTTATTTGGGCTGTACTAAATGATGAAAATAAAATAGCTATGTATTTATAATGTTCGGGGGATAGGGAACTAAAATCTTGCTGAAGAGAGAAAATATCCCATGAAACACACATTATTCTTGGAAATATTTCTAATATGGAATGTGGTATAGTGCACACAATTAATAAACAGAAACTTTCTGGTGATTACTTGAAATTCAAGGTACACAAGTAAAATATTGTAAGACAAAAACAAGCTAATTTTTCAGATGCAGTAATTCCCATTTGGTTAACATTTACCTTCTCAGCAAACAAAATTCCTAGGAGTGTCTCCAATATAATGTGCAACTATCTCAGCCAAATTGACATTATTATTATCATTGTTGTTTTAGTTATTTTAGCATTTACACAATGCCAACAAAATTTATATGCTTTACAAAACATTAAATCAATTGCTGGCCTGTAAGTTTACCACTTAAATGAATTGAACAAAAAGCTATTTAAAAGTGGGGGATCGGGGAATCAGGGTGGAGGTAGTTGGAGGAAGAGAAAGAAGTTGAACAATGAAGGTATGGTAAGAATTATTTACAAAATATCAGTACCCATTCCATTTCAGCTATTTATTTTAGATTAAATCTCAAAAGTTTAAAAGACTCAGAATAAGACTGATGGCTTAATTCTAAGGTTATCGTGTTCTTTAAAAGAATGCCCTGAATCCCTTAGAGGAAAGGTAGGAGAGAGAAGAACACGAAAGAGGAAAAGAGCCCAGAAAGAGTGTAAGAAAACAGATGGTTTTCTTTTTTTTTTCCCAACATACTCTACTTCTTTTTATTCTTTTTTTATGGAATTTATTAATGTGACATTGATTAATAAAATTATATAGGTTTCAGGTGCACAATTCTATAATACATCACCTGTCTACTGCATTGTGTGTTCACCACCCCAAGTCAGGTATCCTTCCACCATCATTTATGCCCCCTATAACTTCTTCTACGAACCCCCACCTCCCCTTCTCCTCTGGTAATTACCATGCTCTTGTCTGTGTCTATTGAGTTTTGGGTGTTCGGTTGGTTTTTGCTTAAGTTCTTCATATTTTTCACCCAGCTTCACAACCTCCATCACCTCTGACAGCTGTCAGTCGGTTCTCTGAGTCTGTTTCTACTTTGCTTGTTAGTTTCCATATCTGGGTATGGAATCCATTAGATTCCATTAGATTTCATACCCAGATGTTTTATTGCCTATGTCGTCTTCTAGGATTTTTATGGTTTCCAGTCTAACATTTAAGTCTTTAATCCATTTTGAGTTTATTCTCATGTATAGTGTAAGAAGGTGATCTAGTTTCATCTTTTATGTGAAATCGTGACACTTGTTTTCCTCTGACTGGCTTATTTCACTTACCATAATGCTCTCCAGGTCCAACCATGCTGTCACAAAGGGTAAGATTTTCTTTTTTTTTATGGACAAGTAGTTTTCCATTGTGTAAACGTACCACCGCTTTTTTATCCACTCATTCACTAATGAGCACTTGGGTTGCTTCCATAACTTGGCCATTGTAAAATATGCAGCAATGAACATAGGGGTGCATATATGCTTCTGTTTTTGTGTTTTGGGTTACTTCAATCAAATATATTCCCACAAGTGGAATTGCTGGGCCACAAGGCAGTTCCATTTTTAATTTTTTGACATATCTCCATATTGCTTTCTACAGTGGCTGCACCAATCTGCATTCCCACCAAGAGTACAAAAAGATTCCCCTTTCTCCACATTCTTCCCAGCACTTGTTTGTTGATATACTGATGATAGCCATTCTGCCAGGTGTGAGGTGCCTCCTCATTCTGGCTTTAAGTTATATCTCTCTGATGATTAGTGATGTTTGGTGTTTACTGGCCATCTGTATGTTCTCTTTGAAAACGTCTCTCTTCAGGCCCTTCACCCAATTTTTTAACGGAATTTTTTTTCTTCATGTTTATTTAAGTTTTCTATAAATCTTGGATATTAACCCTAATCAAATGTATCATTGATGAATACGTTCTCCAATTCAGTGGGTTGTTTTTCATTTTGTTAATAGTTTCCTTTGCTGTACAAAACTTTTTAATTTGATGCAGTCCCATTTGTTTACTTATTTATTTTTGTTTTTCTTACCCAAGGAGACACACAAAACAATATGTGGCTATCAGAAACGTCAGACACTTTATTGTCTATGTTTTCTTCTAGGATTTTTATGGTTTTGAGTCTAACATTTAAGTCTTTAATCCATTTTGAATTTATTCTCATGTATAGTGTAAGAAGGTGGTCTACTTTCATTTTTATGTATAGATCTGTCCAATTTTCCCAACATCATTTATTCAACGCTTTACCCAACTGTATGTTTTTGCCTCCTGTATCCAATATTAGTAGGCTCTAACAGCGTGGGTTTATTTCTAGGTTCTCTATTCTGTTACATTGATCTTTATGTCTGTTTTCATGCCAGTACCATGCTGTTCTGATTACTATGGCCTTGTAGTACAGTTTGATATCAAGTAGTGACATTCCTCCAACTTTGTTCCTGTTTCTCAAGATTGCTGTGGCTATTCAAGGATCTTTTGTGGTTCCACATAAATTTTTGGAATATTAGCTCTATTTCTGCGAAATATGCCATTGGTATCTTGATAGGAATAGTGAATTTATAGATTGCTTTGGGTAGTATGTATGTTTAATGACATTAATTATTCCTATCTATGAATACAATATAGTCTTCCACTTACCTGTATCTTCCTCAATTTCTTCCTTCAGTGAATTTGGCAAAACAGCAGGATACAAAGTCAATATTTAGAGATCGAAGGCATTTTTGGACACCAACCATGGAATATCAAACAAATAAGGAAATAAATCTCATTTGCTATAGCAACAAGAAAAATAAAGTACCTAGCCATAATCTTAACCAAAAAGGCAAAAGACCTTTAATCAGAAAACCACACAATACTGAGTAAAGAAATTATGGAAAGCACAAATAAATAAAACTATATACCGTGTTCATGGATTAGAAGAATTAATATCATCAAAATGTCCATACTACCCAAAGCAATGTATAGATTCAACGCAATCCTTATTAAAATATCAATGACATATTTCACAGATATAGAACATTTCAAAATATTTATATGGAACCATAAATAACCCTGAATAGCTGCAGCAATTTTGAGAAAGACAAAATAGAAGAGATCACAATACCTGACATCAAACTGTATTACAAGGTGACTGTAATCAAAACAGTCTGGTACTGGCATAAGAACAGACATATAGATCAATGGAACAGAATATTGAGGCCAGAAATAAAGCCAGGTCTCTAAGGTCAATTAATATTCAACAAAGGGGGCAGAAGCATAAAATGGAGTAAAGATAGCCTCTTCAAGAAATAGTGTTGGCAGAGCTGGACAGCTACATGCAAAAACTGAAATCTGACCACCAACTCACACCATACAAAAAATAAACTCAAGATGGATAAAAGACTTCAATATAACTCGCAACAGATTAAAAATCCTAGAGGAGAACATAGGCAGCAAACTCTCAGATATTCCACACTGCAATATTTTCACCGATATGTCCCCTTAGAGGAAGGACCGTAAGGGAAAGAATAAACAAATGGGACTTCATCAAAATACAAAGCTTCTGCATGGCTGAAGTAAACATCAGCAAAATGAAAAGGGAGCCAACTGTATGAGAAAACGTATTTGCCAAAGCTACCTTCGACAAGGTTTTGATCTCCAAAATACGTAAAGAATTCACACAACTCCACTCTAGGAAAACAAACAATCCAATTAAACAATGGGCAAAGGACCTGAACAGACACTTCTCCTAAACAGGGCCCAAAGACATATGAAAGGATGCTCAGCATCACTAGCCATCAGAGAAACGCAAATGAAAACCACAATGAGATACCACTTCACACTGATCAGAATGGCCATCAATAACAAATCAACAAACAAATGCTGGCGAGGTTGTGGAGAAAAGGGAATTCTAGTACACTGCTGGTGGGAATGCAGACTGGTGCAGTCATTGTGGAAAACAGTTTGTAACTTCCCCAAAAAGCTAAAAATGGAATTGCCTTTTGACCCAGCAATTCCACTGCAGGGACTGTACCCTAAGAATCCTGAAACATCACTTCAAAAGAATCTATGCACCCCAATGTTCATAGCAGCACTATTTACAATAGCCAAGTATTGGAAGCAGCCTAAGTGCCAATCAATAAATGAATGGATGAAAAAACTGGCACATTTACCCAATGGAATACTAATACTATGCAACAGAAAGAAAGAAGGAACTCCTAACCTTCATGACAGCATGGATGGAACTGGAGAGCATTATGCTAAGTGAAATAAGCCTGGGGGTGAAAGACAAATACCATATGATCTCACCTGTAAGTGAAACCTGATCAACAAAACAAAAAAGCCAGAAAGATATAACCAGCAACATTGAAAGAAAAAACAAACTAACAATAACCAGAGGGGAGGGGGAGGAGGGGTGTGCGGAAGAGAGGGGGAAGGGTTGGGTCAGGGAACATGTTGGATGACCCATGGACAAGGCCAGAGTGGGGAAGCATGGAGTGTGGGAGGTGGGGGTGGCTGGGGCAGGGGACAGTGGTGGTGGGGAAATGGATACAACTGTACTTGAACAATAAATTTTTTTTAAAAAAGGCAAAATAGATCAGATGGATTGAATTAATATCTTCAGAGCATTTCATCCCAAAGCAGCAGAACATACATTCTTTTCAAGTGCACATGGAACATATTGTAAAACAGACCACATGTTAGGAGATGGTTTGAAAAGAAAGGAGGGATTGGGCAGAAAAGCATTAGCCAGATGGGGAAGAAAAAGGTATGAGCTAAATGGTTTAATAAGGAAGCTCAAAATAGCTACAAAATAAGATAATCTCTAAGAAAATGGTACAATGGAAAAACAGTAACTGTACAGAAATATTTTAAAAAGAAAAAAGAAAAAAGAAAAAAAGCAGCAGCAGTTAGTCCAAGAAAAAATTTTAAGTTATGGTGGGAAATTAAGCTGTGAAAGATGAAATATCCATCACAGAGGAGGTAGACCGGTAGATAAAGAACTTTGCACTGGCTTTAATTGTGAGGTTAGAAGAAGGCAGATAGCTAAATGAATTTCAAGATGAATTTTCTTAATGAAGTATATGCTACTCTTTCCTGCAGTGTCAACTCATAGGTAAAAAGAACACAGCTCACAGAACAATTGTAGCCTTCCAAAAAAACAGCATTTATCAAGGAGCCTGTGTACTGTTAAGCATACTTAGATGTAGCACCTAGACACTCAAAGCATTTTTAATGCACCAGCTGAAAACCAAGCTAAAATCAACTGGCACAGCACAACTTTCTTAAACTTCCCAAGTGGAGATGGATTGCATTGAGTATCTTGTTAACAGAACAATGGTAGTGTTGTTTTTGGTCAACTAAGTCAGCAACAGTTAATATTTTAAATTGTTTTAAACTATATTAACATGTCCCAATGTTATATAACATAGCCTGCAGTAACAGGAGGTTGAGTAAACCAAAGAAGCACAATCACAATTGAAAAACTATCCTAAATTCCTCATCTCCCAATTATTTGGTAATGGAAACAAAGGAAAAACAGGAAGCAATCTCCATTATCAGACAGCTTCTTACCACTCCCATTTCTAAACTCCTATCCTTAGATGCCAATAGTGTGAGCTAATTGTTTGTGAAGACATACATCTTGTCAAACCTTATTCATATCTAGTTTGAATGGTTATGACACAGGGCTGTCATCTCTTTGGCAGCCCTGAGTTAAAAAGCTCAATGCCCCTATCAGGACCATTGCACCAAGTACATTCTGAGGGGCTTTTCTATTCACCATCAGTGCTGGCAGAAAAAGTCCCCTCCAGGATTCCATCAAAATGGGAATATTTTGTGTGATGCATTTTGCATTTATTCTGAATTCAGTAAGTTCCTTATATTTAGTAGTTATCATATTTTTAAATGGAACAGATTTTATTTCCACGAGTGTTTCATGTGCTAAATAGTAAAGCTTAAGTAACTTAAATCACTCCCCTCGAAAGCCCAATCATAAACATTAATTCTCAAACTTCTTTTTTTAATATATTTTATTGATGATGCTATTACAGTTGTCCCAATATTTGTCACTATGCCCCCCTCCCCTGTCCTCCAGCAGTCCCCCCCTTAGTTCATGTCCATGGGTCATGTACGTAAGTTCTTTGGCTTCTCCATTTACTATTCTATTCTTGACATCCCCCCACCACCACTGCCTTCCAGTCTGTTCTGTACCTACCAACTATGCTTCTTAATGCCTGCACCTTTTCCCTCATTCGCCTCCTTCCCCTCCCAGCTGATAATCCTTCACATGATCTCCATGTCTGATTCTATTCCTGTTCTGGTTGTTTGCTTACTTTGTTTTTGTAGATTCAGCTGCTCATAGTGGTGAATTTGTTACCATTTTAGTGTTCATAGTTTTGATTTTCTTTTACTTAAATAAGTCCCTTTAACATTTCAGATAATAATGGCTTGATGACGATGAACTCCTTTAGCTTTACCTTGTCTGGGATGCACTTTATCTGCCCTTCCATTCTAAATCATAGCTTCGCTGGACAGAATAATCTTGGTTGTAGGTCCTTGCTTTTCATGACTTTGAACACTTCTTCCCAGCCCCTTCTTGCCTGCAAAATTTCTTTTGAGAAATCAGCTAACAGCCTTAAGGGAGCTCCTTTGTAGGTAACTCTCTGCTTTTCTCTTGCTGCTTTTAAGATGCTCTATCTTTAACCTTTGGCATTTTAATTATGATGTGTCTTGGGGTGGTCCTCTTGGGTTCAACTTGTTTGGGACTCTGTGTTTCTTGGACTTGTATGTCTATTTCCTCTGCCACATTAGGGAAGTTTTCTTTCATTATTTTTTCAAATAAGTTTTCAATTTCTTGCTCTTCTTCTTCTCCTTCTGGCACACCTATGATTTGGATGTTGGTACATTTAAAGATGTCCCAGAGGTTCCTAAGCCTATCCTCATTTTCTTGAATTCTTTTTTCTTCCTGCGGTTCTGATTGAATGTGTTTTCCTTCCTTGTGTTCCAAATCATTGGTTTGATTCTTGGCTTCCTCCTTTCCACAGTTGGTTCCCTGTAGATTTTTCTATATTTCACTTAGTGCAACTTTCATTTCTTTCCTTATGTTTTTGCCATACTTAATGAGTTCTTTGAGTGTCCTGATCATCAGTGTTTCGAACTCTGCATCTGAGAGGTTGGTTATCTCCATTTCCTTTAGTTCTTCTTCTAGGGTTTTGTTCTATTCTTCCATTTGGGCCATATGTCTTAGTCTCCTCTATTCAGCAGCCTCCCTCTGTTTGTTTCTGTGTATTAGGTACAGCTGCTTTGAGTCCCTGTAAAAGATACCTGTCTGAATTAATGTGGCTTCTTTAAATCCTTGGTTGTCAGACTTCCATAGAGCTCGATTTTTCTGACAGTTTTGGTTGTCATTTATTTTGAGAAATAGTTGTAATTCTCTCTGTGGTTGCGCAAGGAGGCAAAGCATGTCTACCTATACCTCCATCTTGACACACATCCTCAAATTTCAGATATTTATTTTTAAGGTAGGAATGAAACAATTGACAAACCACACTGCTATGGGAAAAAATGAAAACTGTTCCATTAAAGTATATTATATGGATTATTACATATATGTATGTTAATATTACTCAAAATAAATGTTAAAAACACAACTACATGAAGTATGTGCTTACTATAACAGAGTTAACATTTAGTAAGATTCTCTGTCCTTGTCCTTACCAGGATTACATGCATCTTAAATTCTGACCTGAATTGTTCTAAATTGACATTACTGTACAAGTCTACAATTTTGAAAAGGTGAGAAAGTAGAGCCAAACATTTAATTTCATTTTTAACCATTAAAATCATTTTAATCTTAAATTTAATAATTTAATTTATGATTTTATTAAGCCCAAACCAACCTATCACATTGCCTATTGAGCCCTCTTTTGCTCTAATGACAATACTACTTTTAAGCAAATTAATATAACCCCTAATTAACTGCCAGAGACCCAAAAGACTCTTCAGACGTCAGCTAGTTTCATCTGAAATATCCTTATTAGCATAAATCTTTTTAGAAATATAGTAGCCCGAGAAACTCCACCTAGAAAATTCCAAGCATGAGATTTATGAGATGAAAAAATGAACAGAGAATGCAAACAACTAGAGGGAAATAAAATTTTAATTGATAATAACTTCTTACTAAAAATAATTACCCCTACAACATTTTAAAATCCTTGGGAATTTTCCTAAGGTCTCTGGGTCACAGATTTCTACAGAGATCCAGTCACATTCTTTGAAACAAAGTCAAAGAAAACTCCTCCAATAAATCAAATGTACTTTTCTGAATAGACTATGGCACAGAATAAAGAGCTCAATGTAGGAAAGACACAAACTAACATATGCAGTAGCAGAATCTTTTTCTCTCTGAACAAAATCTCATATAAACCTTAATACATAAGGCTGGAGGAGAAAAAGAAGCTATTCCTGTTAACCATGGGTAAAAGGTTCAAAGACAGACCAAATTGTTTAGAATGCTAGGGTTCAGGAGAACAATTTAGAAATCACTGGGACAGCAAAAGGATCACTGGACTGAGAGGTGGGATCTAGAGTTCAATTCTCAACTCCATTTCTAAGAAATGTTTCTGACCTTTGGCAAATTACCTTACCTCTAACAATCCTCGGTGTCCTCACCTATTAAATAGAAGGTGTATCTATCTGTAGACGACTTGAAAGCAGAGTTATCAAAACAAGGTTCTCACCTGTCCTAATTCCAAATTAGAACTCTGAGAGATTTGAGTTTGCTTTGTTTAAAGTTTGTTTTATTTTTTTAAGTTCTCAGGTTCATCCACATAAAATAAATCCGAATCACCAGTAAGATAACTGCCTATCTTAAACAATTAAAATAGTCAATCCATCTAATTTTACAGTGCTATACAATGTAGGAACATATGATAAGCAGAAAGATACATTTACCACATTTAAGATACCTTGGTGAATAATCTCTGAAGTATTAATTACCTTTATTACTTATATTAAATGGCAATTCATACATTAAGTTGAAGTATAACACCACTGTTTATCTACAAAAGCCCTGGCTTTTGCTGCCAATATTTTCGCTATTGGTAAAATCAATGTCTCCTACCACTAATACCAGTAACACTAAATATTGGTATTAATTTCCATCTCACCGACAGAAAATACAATGGTAAACTAAATTAAATGAAATGTGAAAAAACTGCAATTAAGTCAAATAAATTAAACTATAAATTACAACTTAACTAGAAAGAAGCTAACACAAAAATTGCAATCCAACTCTAAGCATCCTGTATATGTTATCCAAATTTGATAGTATCCATATGTAAGAAGAATCTTAGAAATTAGAACACCGAAAAGTCAGGTTTAGTTCATTCTATATTTTTTCTTTGTGTTTTAGACAAGTTAATTCCACTATATTAAAAAGAAACATAATAAAAGAGATAAAATAAATTGAGCATTTAATATGTGCCAAGGTGTTGGTACTTCTTTTACTTTTTATTATGAAAAATTTCAAATATATAAAAAAGTAGACAGAGTAATGTAAATACACCATCAATCAGCATTAACAATTGTTTACTCATGGCCGATTTTGCTTCATCTATACCTCTAATGATTTCCTCCAAAATCCTAATTACCTTAATCACCCCATCTGTAAATATATCCATATATACCTCAAAAATGATGCACTCTATTTTTAATACATAACCATGGAACCATTATCACACTTGAAAAAAATAAATAATAATTATAAGCATTAGCTCTTAATCCTCACAATAACCCTATGAAGGAGATACTATTATTCCCATTTTAAACTGATACACACACCAATGGAGTAATTTGCACAAGTCATACTGTACTAACGAGCAGAGGCAGTATTCCAAACCAGGCAGATGAACTCTAGGACCTGAAACCTTTGCTGCCCCTCAAAACAGATTTCAAGTAATGAGTTCTTAAATATAAATGCAGAAAACTCACTAATAAAGGAATAAAAAATAACATCAGAACAGGGAAACTATATTACCATACCTCACCTCTACTTCAACTTCTTTCTTCTTTTTCTATTGGTATACTCCATGAACACCTCTACCTTCCTTCATTTAAAATAATGTAAATTATTATAAGGTTTCTTCTTCTCACTACAATGAACTCTATCTGGTCAAACTGGTATTTCGGATGTACTCCATGGCTAACTTTTTCATCAAAAGAGACTCACTGGATGCAGTCCTACTAAAAATTAAATATTCTTTATGGAAGTCATATATTATGTAGCAGACAGCCTGTAAGGTGACCAACCTCCAATGATTCCACACACACATAATGAAAAACATATTCAAGAAACTGTAGACAACCTCTCTAGAACCTAATGACGGCCTCCAGGCAACAAAAAGTCAGTCAAGGCCACAAGAAGATAATCTCTACCAATAGCCCGAATAATCTCATAAATAAGTTATTTCCCATGTGGATCTCCAGATGAGAAGCAATCCACCCAATACTTTTTTTTTTAAATTTATTCATTTTAGAGGAGAGAGAGGGAGAGGAGAGGAGAGGAGGGGAGGGGAGGGGACGGCAGGGGAAGACAGGGGAGGAGAAGGGTGTAAGGGAGGGAGAGGGGGAGAGAGAGAAGGAAAGAGAGAGACAGACAGACAGACAGACAGACAGAATTGATGTCTATCAATTCATTGTTCCACTTATGTATGCATTCACTGGTTAATTTTTGTATGTGCCCTCACTGGGGGTTGAACCTGCAACCTCAACATGTTGCGACAACACTCTGGCCAACGGAGCTACCCAGCCAGAGCTTCCACCCAATACCTTGATTGCAGCTTTATGAGTCCTGAGCAATGGACTCCAGGGAGCTGTGCCAGGACTCCTGACCCACAGAAAGAGTGAGATAAATGTCTGACGTTTATAGGAAACTAATACCTTATGATTCATCATGACGTAGGTGACTCTCATCTCTAAGAAATTATACGCCAAGGAAATCACTTTCACAATTTATAGTACAGAAATTAAAGAGTTTCAGAAAAGAGTTCAAGCATGAGAACAGAACTAAAGCCCTTTTTTGAGAAGAAATTTTGGCCCTACTTAGAGGTAGTCCAGAAAACCCCTTCCATGTAAATATATGTAAGCTCTCCATTGGGAAAAGTAAGCATACCATATGAAGTAGTGTTCAAAACCGTTTCTTTTGTCAACAGCAAAACAAATGGTATCAAAGCATGTGTATCTAATGACTTCCTTCCACAGAGGACAATAGGATTGGGCAGGGGATAACTTTCAGTGCAGAAACCTGACAAATAGGACCTTGGCCAGGTGCTCAAGGTCAATATCGAGTGATAAATCACACTGATAGTATATACCATTGATAAGGTGTGATCTCCCACCCTTAAGATCCATAACTGAATCATAACAAAAACATTAGGCAAATTCCAATAGAGGGAAACTGATCTCCTCAAAACTGTCACGGTCATGAAAAGAGAAGTATGGGAAAACTGTCAGAGCCAAGAGGAGCCTAAGGAGATATGATAACTAAATGTAATGTTGTATCCAAATTGAATCCTAACACAGAAAAAAAGACATTATATAAAAACTGAGGAAATCGGAATAAACCATGGACTTTAGTTAATAATAAAGTATTAATATTGGTTCATTAATTATGATAAATGTACCAAACTAACATATGGCATTAATAATAGGGAAACTGGGTTTGGGATAGTTGAACACTCTGTACTATATTAATGACTTTTCTGTAAACCTAAAAGTATTCTAAAATTAAAAAGTTTATTAAATTTTTAAAACAAGCACAGGCATCTCATTTTGAACTTCATAATGAAATACTCTGCTCTTCTGGCACTACATCCAAGTTAGTCTCAAACTGTTTTGTTAGATAACTTCCACTTAATGCCAGACACACCAGACCAAGTAACAGTCCTCTACTCTTTCCTCAAGTCAGATAACCACAGAGCTCAATAAACTTAACGTTTTACACTAGACATGTATCCAGGATCAAAATGAATTTCCACGTGAAGAATATTTTAGTATTATATTTTAAATTTACTATTAAGTCATCCTTGTTCTTTGTTTTAATTCATAGTTTCCTGAACCTGCTAGGAAGTCATGAACAATTAAATTCTGCCTTACAGGGAAGTGCCGCAGAGTGCTGGGGAATGAGTTTTCTCAATTCACCATGGTTTTTTTGCTTGCTTTTAAGGACATAAAGTCAAAACTTAGTGAACTGCCCTAGCTGGTAGGTCTCAGCTGGTTGAAGTATTGTCATACACCAAAAGGTCATGGGTTCAGTAACCAGTCAGGGCACATACCCAGTTTGCAGGTTTAATCCCAGGTCAGGGCATGTATGAGAAGAAAATCTCTGTTTCTCTCTCTCTCACTCTCTCTCTCTCTTTCTCTTTCTCTCTCTCTCTCTAAAAGCAATGAAAAAATGTCCTCAGGTGAAGATTTACATAAAAAACAAATAAATAAACCTAAGTGAACTGTAATAGCTATAGTTAGCCTAAGTTTTTGGGTAAAATTATATCCATCTCCCTTTTCCCCTACACTATTTGGCTCTTAATTCTTTTATAGGTCTTTTACTAAACATAACCTGAAATTCTATCTAAAAGTAGACTTAAAAAAAAATTTGTAAATACTATTTAGCCAGAACAAGAACAAGGAATTAACACAAATAATCACATCAGTATTTCCCCTTAAGCAAAGGTTTCTGTTTCCTTATATAAAAAAGTTTTGTTGAGATAGTATTTATATATCATAAATCATCATTTAACGTGTATGTATATTTACATGTCTTCTTAGTATACACACAGGGCAGTGCAACCATCACAGTAATCTATGAATAATTTTAAACATTTGTCCCCCTAAAAGAAACACTGTATCACTACCCACTCCTCATTCAACTCCTCACCAGCCCTAAGCAACCACTGCCCTACTTTCTGCCTCTATAAATTTGCCTATACTGAACATTTCAGAAAAGTAAAGCTATACAATATGTGGTCTTTTGTGACTCACTTCCTTCGTTTAGCAGAACGGTTTTAAGGGGCATGGCATCCACGTTTGCAGTGTGTATCAATACTTCATCACTTTGTATTGCCAAATATTATTCCACTGTATGAATATACCACATTTTAATTATTTATTCATTAGTTGATGGACACCTGGGTTGATTCCACATTTTGGCTTTTAGGAATGTTACTATAAACATATAAAATTTTTGTGTAACTATGTTTTCATTTCTCGTGGATTTATACCTAAGAGTGGAATCCTGGGCCATATAAAATTGTTTTTGAAATTTTAAGGAAATGACAAAGTAGCTACATCATTTTACCAGCAATGCAAGAGAAGGTTCTAATTTCTCCACGTCCTCACTAACACTTACTGTCCACCTTTTTTATTACAGCCATCATAATGGCTGTGAAGAAGTATTTCATTGTGGTTTTGATTTTCACTTTCCTAATGATGTTGAACATTATTTATGTGCTTACTGGCCAGCTGTACACCTCCTTTGTTAATTTTTAATTAGGTTTTCTTTTTATTGAGTTGTGAGAGTTCGCTATATAATTCAAATACAAATAATTTATCAGATATATAAATTTGCAAAATTTTCTCCCATTCTGTGGGTTGTCTTTCACTTTTTTTGATAGCATTGTCTGCAGTAGTAAAGTTTTCAATTTCGACATAGTACAATTTATCTATTTTTTTTTCCTTCTGTCCCTTGTGCTTTTGGCATCATACCCAAGAAATCCTTGTCTATCTCACAAGCACAAATATTTACTCCTATGTTTCCTTCCAAGAGTTTTATATTTTAGCTCTTACATTTATATCTATGATCCATTTTGAGTTAATTTTTGTTCACGGTGTAAAGCAGCAGTTCAACTTCACTCTTTTGCATGTGAATATCCAGTTGTCCCAGCACCATTTTTTGGAAAAAAAAAACATTCTTTCTCCTTTCAATTTTATTGGTGGCCTTGTCAGAAGTCAAATGACCATAAGTATAAGGGTTATTTCTGGGCTCTTGAATCTACTCATCATTGATTTATATGTCTCCTAGTTCTTGATAGTCCAGATATGGACATTCACCTTACTCTGATAAGGATAGTGTTTATTACACAAAAACAATGGGTTTAGTAAAGTTTCAAGCACCCAATTAGGACCCAGTATCCAGAGCCCAGTTATGATTTATGAGCCAAACCAAAAAGATTTTTGCTGGGGGTTTAGGGGAAACTTTCTAAATTATTACTATTATTTTTAAATCAACAGATAAAACAAAGATTAAAAAACTAGGATGAAATAATCTACCAACTTAGCAAAATAAAGACAGAGAAACAGAATTACGACAACTGAAATAACAAGTTACTAGGCAACCGCAGCAATAACTAAATGGAACAACTAGTGCAAACTATTATGAAAATGATTCATTCATCAGCATAAGTGTGTATGTTTAGATCCCAACTACTTCTTTAAAAAGTGGCTGTGTTTACAAAATCATATATATAAAAATAATACAATTAAAAATAAAAGCAAACCAATGGATTCTTTTATCCTTATTTTCTCAAAGCCATCAAGCCCTCAGGAAATGGCCAAACATTTCCAGATCAGCACACGCAAAGGATTCACCAGCATCAAGTCCATTGGTCTAGAAGCAACATATACATGGGGAAATTTCTAATGTATGGATAGTAACAGAATGTGTTATAGTCCTCAAAGGAAAATAAATACAGGAAGTTCTGGTCCTCACCTCGCCAAATCTGTTTTTTTAAAAACAACAACAAAAAAAAAAAAAAGAAGAAAGCTAGGGTTTCTTTGTCCTTTGGTTCCTCCAAAGTCAGCCAAATCTGTGTATAATTGAGTTTCACATTCCTTCAGAAAGGGAAGAGGTGTCAATGCATAAAGATTCTTAATAAATAGCCCTAAGCAACCACTTAACAGTAAGAACAGTGCCACAGTTGGATACAATCATTTTGAAAATAATTTGGCTTTACTTAATGATTCCTAAGTAACCCTAGTGAAAGTCGTGCAACTCATTGCCCAGGAGACATATATAAGAATACTCTTAAAGTACTGTTCTTAATAGCTAAAGATATAAACAGTTCAGATGTCTTAGCAACTGCAAAGCAATAAATAAAAAAAAATGGAAGCAAGTGAGTACCTCTGCTGCTAAACAAAATAAAATAATTAAATAAAAGAATAGACTTTTGCTTTTAACAATAGTAAGTTGATTTTAAGACAGAATAAGAGGCCTGATTTCTTATTGTAAGGCCACAGCCACTAAACTTGAACTGTGGATAAATTCTCCCAGTTTCATCTTCTTAGGCATGTTCCCTAATTTACAAGACTGACATAAAGAAACTGTGAAAATTGAATTCAAAATATATCTACTGGAGGATTGTATGTGCAAGAACATCTACCAAAAGTTTAATTAAGAACTAATATTTCCATTACCAAAGTTCTTTCCTTAGATAACGAATCATTGCAGGGTCCCTTTCAACAATATCCTCATCAAAATTTTTACTGTGAAATACGTCATACAAACCATAGTTCCTTATGTGCTCTTCCATTCCACCACCACACCTCAAGATATCCATTATCCTAAAATTTGTTATCATTCCTTCGCTTTTCTTTAAATCTTACCACGTAAGTATCACCAAACAGCATATTATTTAGGTTTGCTTATTCTTAAACTTTATGAAAATAGGATAATTTGTATTTTAACTGATCCTTATATTTCTAATATTCCTCCATAGAGATGAATGTAGTGAAACCTAATTTGCTTTATACTAAATAGTAATCCTTTTATAAATACACCAAATTTATTTATTGCTTTGCAGTTGCTAAGACATCTGAACTGTTTATATCTTTAGCTATTAAGAACAGTACTTTAAGAGTATTCTTATATATGTCTCCTGGGCAATGAGTTGCACGACTTTCACTAGGGTTACTTAGGAATCATTAAGTAAAGCCAAATTATTTTCAAAATGATTGTATCCAACTGTGGCACTGTTCTTACTGTTCCATATCATCTCCAATAATTGCTGTTTTTTATTTTTCCTAGTCTGGTAGGGGTGAGGGACAAATAATTCCTCACTGTTTTAACTTGCATTTCCTTGATTACTGAAAAGGCTGAGAATCTTCTTACATGTTCACAGAACATTTGTTTCTGCCTCTGTGAAATAAACTTATTCATAAGTTTCCTATTTCCTTTTTTTAATCTTTTTTTTTTTTAATTTGAAGAGTTCTTTTATATTCTGGATAACAAACTTGGTCAGTACATCTTCTCTTATGTCTGGCTTGTCTTTTCACTATCTTTATGGAGTTATTTTTTTTTAGTAAATTTTTTATTGAACTATAACCTATATACAGAAATGTGACGAAATTATAAGTGTAACCCACATACACAGAAGCAACTTGGGGTTCTCAATAATTTTGAAGAATGTAAGGGAAAAATCAAAAAGTCTGAGAACTGCTAAATTGGAAGTATGCTATCTTTTTCTTTTCTTTTTTCTTCTTTTAGGTTTTAGTTCTTTTTAGAGAGTGGAAGAGAAGGAGAAAGAGAGAGAGAGAGAGAGAGAGAGAGAGAGAGAGAGAAACATCAATGTGGGCTGCCTCTTGAGCACTCCCTACTGGAGACCTGAACCACAACCCAGGCATGTGCCCTGATTGAGAATCAAACCAGGGGCGACCTTTTGGCTCACAGGCCAGCAGCACTCAATCCACTGAGCCACACCAGCCACGGCAGTATGTGGCATCTTACTATCCTCTATGTCACTAAACCTCCTATGTCCCATCTTTTCTTTCTCTGTACTAAATTCTGGAAATTGTCTGTACCTCCCAGCTCACTCTTCAACTATCCAATCTGTATCATCTTTCCATTGTGTTTTTCATTTATAGTTTTTTTTCCTAGAAGTTCTACTGAGACTAAGATCATCTTTAACATTTTCCATATCAATTTTGAGGTTCTCTTCATCATATATTTTAACCTCCTCTATTTCTTTAAACATCTATAGTCTTTACAGACTAATAGTTACTGCTGATAGTTTGAGTTCTCTAACACTATGTAACAAACCACTCCATAACTTAGTGCATTAAAACAACAATCACTTATTTTGCTCACAAATTTGCAATTTGTCCAGGCCTCAGAAAGGACAGCTTGTCTTCCTTCCATGTAGCATCACCTAGGGCAGCTTGACAGGAGGTTAGAGAATCCACTTTCAAGATGGATTATTTATAAGTCTGGCAAGTTAGTACTCATTGTCAGATGGGAGGCTTAGTTGGTACCATGGACCTGAGACCTCAGTTCCTCTCCATGTGGTTTCTCCATGAACTGTAGGGATTACTCACAACATGGTAATGGATTCTAAGAACAACCGGCCCAGGTAAATACAAAAGAAATGTGTAGCATTTGTACGGCTTAGCCTCAGAAATCACATAATATCATTTCTGTCATATTATTTTGGCCAAAGCAGTCACAGAGGCCTGTCCAGATTTATTGGGAACAGGACAGGGACACTATTTCTTGATGACACAAGAGCACAGTTCTAGAAGAGCACATGGGTTGGGAAATATGGTTGCAGCCATCTTTGGAAAACACAATCTGCTACATCTATAACTCAGCTACTTACTTTCTTGTGCAAATTCACATTTCTTGCAATTTTATCTATAAAGATTCCGTCAGGCCTGTCTATAAAGTGTGTTTCAATTCAGAGATTTGAATTTGATTCTCGCAGACACTGAGAATCACAACCAACTGTGAGTACTTTCAATTAAGTTACCATCTTACAGATTTTCAGACATCACAGGTAATATGAAATCTGGCTGCAAATCCATGTTTGAGTACAGGCATCTGCACAGGCTGTTTCATGGGAAGACTTTTTCCCTACCTCTTCCTCCAGATCCAAGATATTAACAAACAAGTGTCTGTATGCAGGGAATCTTTTATCCTACTCATCCACTGAGGAAGTCAGCTTTCTGGGGCCAGTTTTATATAGGGCAGTCTCCAATATGGCCTCCCACTCTGCTTGGACACTTCTTTTATTCTTGTCCCTCTCTTTTGCTCTAATCGTGTAAGAAACCCTCAACATAAATACCACGTTCTGTACTTACTCTACCCTATGAATCACACTTTCTAGTCCTTTCAAGGCCTTCAATTGTTTTTTTAACATGAGCTCCAGCATTTTACATATATTTTACATGTACTCACATATTTTCCTTGCATTTAAAAATGTTCTGACCAGAAAGAGCTTCTCTGTACATCTAATCTACCATATTACTAAAAAAGAATTACTCATCATTTATATTAAGCTATTTCTCTTATATAAACTATAATTTCAGTAATATACCTATATTTTCAAAAGGCAGTTAGCCCTAGCTGGTGTGGCTCAGTGGATTGAGTGCCAGCCTACAAACCAAAGAGTTGCCAATTCGATCCCCAGTGCAGGCCACTCGCCTGGGTTGCAGGCCAGGTCCCCTGCAGGGGGTATGGGAAATGCAACCACACACTGATGTTTCTCTCCCTCCCTTTCCCTCTCTAAAAATAAATAAATAAATAATCTTTTTAAAAAATTAAAAAGGCAGTTAAATAGCATATATCACTTGGATGAAAATAATTTGGAAAATGTGTCTAAACGCCACTTCCTATAAAGCAAATAAATCTGCGAGGACATAAACTTATTAGACACACTAACTTCAGCCCTACACTCTTCATATCTTTTAAATCCCATTGAGGTCTATACCCCTGTACATATTTTATACATGGTTTAAAACTGTACCACAACCTAATAAAAAAGTTTTATTGATTTAAAGAAAAAGCAAAGGAAAAAAAAAACAACTATTTCTAGGGCCAATGTCTTAAGGTTAAAAAAAAAAGATGGGGGCCACTATCTTGTAAGATGAGATCAATTCACATTCTCTTCGGCAAAAGGAAAATGAATTAAGTGGATTTAATATTCACATGGATTTTTGAAACAGATACTCTTACTGTAAGTTACAGTCAAGACTCAAAAGCAGAAGCAGCTCACAGAAAAAAAAGAGGTATAAGCCACTCAGATAAGAGCCTTTCAATGTTAGATTTCCCCACCATGCTGAGAGCTGTGGCTACAAATTATCATATTCTCAAAAAGATGACAGCCAAATTTATATCCCAGGAGAAATGACTATTACAACTATTAGTCAGCGTAAGTCGGAGACTTAACAGGAAGTCATTGAACAGACCACTTATTGTTGTTCATCTTATGCAATATGACCTTTCCAGCTCGGCCTTCTAAACATCACAGTGGTCCATGAGAAGAAAATCCACAGGGAAGCAAATTCCAAAAGGTAATTTACCCTATAAACAGCATGCATTTCCAGATTCTTCATCTTTGCTCTACTCCTCTCTGGGTCATAACAGAACTTGACAGAGGTTGGAATTTACTATGCGTAAACTCTGGAGCCCAGATTAGAAAGCTCAGCAAAGTATGCATTTGGCAGCAGCAAAATGGTTCCTTTGTGCACTGATTTGGGTTTGCTAACTTAGGATACCTACAGTTTCAGAAATGTGTCAAAGACTGTTGAGATTAAAAAACTGGAAAAAAGGCACGTGTCACACACATCCTAAACACATACTTACAAGTCTTCTGAGCTCACTCTCTTCATACCAACAAAATACCAAGGCCATTATGCAATCTGTGGTTTTTTTCATAATTGAAGAAATTCATACCTTTGGATATAAAACTCAGATAGCTTTACTCTGAGGTACTGTCCTAGCTTGGATCTCTGTGTATAGAATCTAAAAGAATCAGTTACTAGATTCCCAAATTGGGACCTACAAAGTTCTTTTCCTTCACTAGCAATCTTTCTTCATAGGACAACTTCAAAAATATCTTTTGTAACCATTTTACTTATGAAAAGAGTATGCAACAGACCCAACCATTATTGTATAGTACTTTGCATATGCCATGTTGCTAGAATTCATCTATACTCTATTTTATATTATACCTTATTGATAGGTCTTTTCCTAACATTAAAATAAAAGAATTAGGCATCATAACAAGGTAGACAGTGAGTACACAGGCTACATTTAGCATATGAAATATTATGAAGTTTAAAAAGGTTAAACCTGGAAGAGGGAAATGCTCAGTCTGCATTATAAGTAACCTAACATATGTAGATCTGGGGGCAAAGTTACATTCTACAGTTTCAGGCAGTATTAATCTAATCCATAATACAGTAATGAATTCTCCCATCAGAATAATAAGGATAAGTGATATAAATTATAGCCTAGAAATTAAATACTTGATCTTACTATATGAGTACCCTTAAAAATTAATAAGGCTCTGCTTGTCCATTGGACATTAAAATGCTAGTCAGTACAAAGATTCAGTTATAACTTAATCTGTTTTGATTTGCTTTACATAAACTCTTTGGCCTCCCTCCATTTGCCCACCTATATCTTTGAAAGTACCTTCATGTATGTCAAACAGAAATAAACAAGAAACTTAAGCTTAAATGCCCTATCTGGTGTGGCTCAGTGAATTGAGCACTGGCCCACAAACCAAAGGATCGCCAGTTCAATCCCCACTGTAGGGCACATGCCTCAGTTGCAGGCCAAGTCTCCAGCAGGGGGCATGCAAGATGCAACCACACATTGATGTTTCTCTCCCTCTCTTTCTCCCTCCCTTCCCTCTCTAAAAATAAATAAAATCTTAAAAAAAGAAACTTAAACAGAACCACTAAACGTTAAGCTGGAAAGATCCTTGTAAATATCTTATTCTAACTGAAACATTGGGGGGATAAGTAAAGACTATGTGCAAAACTTTCTAATACACCAACGTTAATATATAAGACGATGTAACTTTCTTATATACCAACATTAATATATAGTGTGTGATGATAATGATTTTTAAAAGAACACATTCATAATAGCCACAAACTAGCCGAAGCCTTGGGGGAAGGAATTACAAAACTGTGTGAAATTTTATGGAGAAAACTATAAACATTAGTAAAAGAACAACAAAAAAAAAGGTGTATGCCTTGTCCATTGATAGAAATACCTGACGGCGAAAAGACCTTGCCCTGGCAGGGTAGCTCAGTTGGTTAGAGTATCACCTGGATATGCCAAGGTGGTAGGTCCAACTCTGGTCAGGACACATACAAGAATCAACCAATGAATACATAAATAAGTGGAAAAATAAATTTATGTTTCTCCCCCCACCCCCAAAGGTCAATAAAAATTTAAAAAGCTCTGGCCAGGTAGTTCAGTTGGTTACAGCATCATCCCAATATGCCAAAGTTGTGATTTCTGGTCCCCAGTCAGGGTACAAACAAGTATCATCTAATGAATATATAAATAAATAAAACAACAAATTGATGCCTGTCTGCCTCTTCAATCAGGAAAAAAAGAATTTAATGTATTTTTAAGAAGACCTCAAGTCTTCCTCCTTGTCCCTAAATAATCCACACTCCATAGTTGCTCTTCCAAATAAAACTAAAATTAAAAAAAAAAAAGAATACTATATATTGTGGTTAATAATGGCAAGGAGACACGGTTGGGGTAGGGGTGGGGAGGAGATAGGAGGATAAACCAGGAAAACATGTCATCTTACCCATGCAATTTACCACATAAATATAGATGTCTAGTCTATAATGCCCAGCCAAAAGCACCTTTTCCTTCATTATTTTTGCAAATTCAAATGTCCCTCAGAATATCAGTATTTCCATGCAATTCTCTATATTTACTTTTAAGATCAGTAAGGGCTTTTAAAATGCAAAGTGAACTTTGGAAACAATGTGGACAGGCCAGAAACTAATTTAACATTGTAAATTTATAGCTCACTATACACTTATTTAGAGGCTGCACAAATATGCAACTTGGTATTCTGCCACTATGCTTCCTGAAAACAAGAAAGGTGTTGCTTGTTCAATACCAATACAAACTATCCCAAGTCCCTAAAGATTAAACAGAGCAAGGTCAGTTCTCTGAGACCTCCAGGACCAAAAAGATACAGTATCATAGAGTCCTAATAAAAGTTATAAATTAAAAAACTAAAGGCAACCCAATTTTTCAATTAGTATCCTGGGAAAGGGACTGTAAATTAAAATGAAAAATTAGACTTGACCCTTTGGAATTGTTAAATTCCTACTACTGTGGGCTTTCAAATTAAAATTCCATGTATTCTGACACATGAAGTAGGAGATAGAAGGACAATTAGCAACTATAAATCTTTAACCTGAGCAAGAGTTTCTTGACAATTTAACTCAAAAATGTAACTGAAAATACACATAAGCCTTAAGGTTTAAACTCTACTATAAAAACTGAGAAGCAATAAAAATTTATAAGAGTAATTTCTGAGTCTCTTAATATTTTATTACATCAGATACAATGGAGCTGAAATTTAAAATTCAGTTAGAAGACAGTGGCAAAAGACTTTTTTTCTCCTTCTGTGGAGAAATAATTGGAAAAAGCAGACTTTCTGAGAGAAGGCAGTAAGAGTTCATATTTTAATGGTGCAACAATGAAAAGAAAAGGCTATGACTGACTGAACACATTAACTATCCAAGTTTCGTGATAGCAATACAACATGGTACTTACCAATACTAATTATTATAGCAATCCTGACTAGCCAATTACCAGCAAATCTGCACAAAGTCTACAATTCAGAGGTGAGAACTTTCCTGAAAAAAAAAAACAAAACCTACTATAGAGACGAAGTGTCTAGACATGAGAAGGAGGAAATCTACCAACATCAGAGAGCATCCAAAGTTGAGAGAATGAACACCACCCCACCACACCCCCAAAATTTCAGAGAGAACTGGAAAAAGGGCTATGAATGAGGCCCAATGGTCAGAAGGCTAACCAAACTTATATAGATCCCATACACATTAGAGAGTAAAACAACAAATCTAAACTCACAGGCCTTCAGAATACATAGTCTAATAACTTAGTATAACAGTGCAGACTATTTTATTGGCAGTACATAAAAAAGTACACTTTTCAAAAAGACATTATTTTCCCTTCGTCCCTAGTTTCTTTGAGAATATAGGAAAAAGACCAGTTAACTACGACCTGAGTCAAATTAGGGACAATCTCTTTGACAGCATCCCAATTCTTAAACATTAGTTTTTCTTTAAGGCTCTCTCTTCTTAGGCCATTACTTAGTCACTCTTCCCAAACCCAGGTAAGTCCCATCAGATAGTACAGTAACTCCCACGTCTGTATCTCTAGGGCTTTGTATTTCCAACCATCACCTCCTCAATCCCCTCCCTCATGTGCTCTGATACTTTAAAGTCAGCCCATCCATAATTAACTGATTATATTTTCTTATTTATTTATTTTTTCAAATACATTTGTCTCTGCCTACCCCCACCACTTTCCCTTGCCTCTTTCCTCCCTCCCTCCTTCCCTCCCTGACTATATTTTCTCATCCCCTGTCACAACTTCTCCTCTACCCTGAATGCCCTGGTCACCTAAAACCATTTTCTGGATAAAGCAGTAATTAATCAATTTCCTTCCTAATAATCTACTTACCAAAGGTCACCCATTCCACTTCCCAAAACCATTAATTCCTCACATTCCAAAATTCTTCTTCTGTAATGAAAGCACTATCACAAAATAATCAGTTACTGTTTATTAGGTAACTTTTCTGTTTGAGCTAAGCATTATTATGCCTGTTTCACACATGAATTAAACCAAGCTTAAGGCTTATCTGAAGTCAGAGACACAGCTAGGAAGTGGAAGACTAGGAGTTCATTATCAGATACTAACTCTTAATCACTATATAAAATTGACTAATTACAAAATGCTTTTTTAAAAATTGAGGGAAGGAGGAAACCAGGTATAATCTGATCATCCTAACAACTAAGTTATTAATTCATTATCTATCATACAGTTTCAGCAATGAAGTATACATAATTTTATGAGATACTCTCAAACACTAATCTGATGTAAAAGACCAAATCAAAAATATATTTTGGTGGTTGCCTATTGCTTAAATGATATAGTCAAACAGTATTTCACAATCTGCCTCCACAATATCCCCTCACAAAATCCTCTAACTTTTTGGTTCTAGGCACTGTGCACAAAGAGCCATTGTCATTCATTCTCCTAAAGCTAGGTTTGTGTTCAATATTTTTTAAGTAATTTTATTGATTATGCACTTACAGTTGTCCTTTTTTTCTTCCCCTTTAGTCGTCCCCTCCACCCTGCATCTCCCCCCCACCAGCATTCTCCCCCTTAGTTCATGTCCATGGATCATACATGTAAGTTCTTTGGTTTCTCCATTCCTATACTAATCTTAACCCGCGCCCCTGCTTATTTTGTACGTACCCTTTATGCTTCTTATTCCCTGTACCCTTTTTCCCCCTTCTCGCCCCCCCTCCTGATAACTCTCCATGTGATCTCCATTTCTGTGAGTCTGCTTCTGTTCTCCTTGTTTGCTTAGTTTGCTTTTGTGTTTTTGTTTTTAGGTCCAGTTGTTAACAGTTTTGAGTATGTTGTCTTTCACTGTTCATAGTTTTCATCTTCTTATTTTTCTTAGATAAGTCCCTTTAACATTTCATATAATAATAAAGGCTTGGAGATGATGAACTCCTTTAACTGGACCTTATGTGGGAAGCACTTTATCTTCTCTTCCAGCCTAAATGACAGCTTTGCTGGATAGAGTTATCATGGATTTAGGGTCCTTGCCTTTCACACCTTTGAATACTCACCAGCCCCTTCTTGCCTTTAAGGTTTCTTTTGAGAAATCACTTATAATCTTATGGGAGATCCTTTGTAGGTAACTCTCTCCTTTTGCTGCTTTTAAGATTCTCTCCTTGCCTTGGCTGGTGTGGCTCAGTGGACTGCGTGTCGGGCTGTGAACCAAAAGGTCATGGGTTCAAGTCCCAGTCAGGGCACATGCCTGGGTTGCAGGCCAAGTCCCCAGTAGGGGGCACTTGAGATGCAACCAAACAGTGATGTTTCTCTCCCTCCCTTCCCCCTCTCTGAAAATAAATAAGTAAAATATTTTTTTAAAAAAAGATTCTCTCCTTTATCTTTAATCTTGGGTAACTTAATTATGATGTGCCTTGGTGTGTGCTTCCTTGGGTCCAACTTCTTTGGGACTCTCTGAGCTTCCTGGATCTCCTGGAAGTCTATTTCCTTGGCCAGATTGGGGAAGTTCTCCTTCATTATTTTGTCAAATAAGTTTTCAATGTCTTGCTGTTCCTCTTCTCCTTCTGGCACCCCTATGATTTGGACGTTGGATCATTTAAAGTTGTCCCAGAGGTTCCTAAGGCTCTCCTCACTTTTTTGAATTTGTTTCTTCATTCTGTTCTGGTTGAATGTTTATTTTTTCCTTCTGCTTCAAATCCTTGATTCAAGTCCCAGTTTTCTTCCCTTCACTGTACGTTCCCTGTGTATTTTTTATTTCACTCTGCATAGCCTTCAACTTTTTCCTTCATCTTGCAACCACAGTCAACCATTTCTGTGAGCATCCTGATGACCAGTGTTTTGAACTCTGCATCTGATAGGTTGGCTATCTCTTCATCACGTAGTTTTATTTTTTCTGGAGTTTTGATCTGTTCTTTTATTTGGGCCATATTTCTTTGTCTCAGCGCAACTTTTATGTTGTAAGGGGTGGAATCTTAGGTATTCGCCAGGACAGGGCAACCCACCTGGTTGCGTTGTGATGCTGTATGTGAAGAAGGGGATAGAGAAGGAAATATGCCACTTGCTCAGCTCTCACCCTGATTTCAGTCACTTTCCCTGCTACTCACAAGCAAATTGGACCCTTCTGGTGCTGATACCCAGGTGGGTGGGTTTGTGTACATTCTGGGACCCCGTGGGCCTCTCCAATGAACTCTCCTATGAGGTTGGAAGTTTCTCCTGCCACCGCAGCCCCCACAGGTTTTTACAGCCAGGGGTATTGAGGCTTTCTTTTCCCATGCTGGAACCCTGGTGTTGTGAGGTCTGTCTCGCTCCTCAGTTGTTCCTCCTAGCTTATTCTCACACAAGTGGTGGAGCACCTCGCCTGTCCAGTCCTCCAGCCGCTGCCTTGCCATACATCCTCTCCGCTCCAGCTGCCCCCCTCTCCACCCCTCTTATCAGTCTGGGTGAATGTTTCTTCAACCTCTTGGTTGTCAGACTTCCATACAGTTTGATTTTCTGGTAGTTCCGGTTGTTTTTTGTTTTTAAATTTGTCCTCCTTTTTGTTGTGCAAGGAGGCAAAGTGTATCTACCTACAACTCCTTCTTGGCCTTAAGTCCCTGTGTTCAATTTTGTTAATGTAGCCTTCCCCAACCTTTTTAGGCAAAATTAAATCCTCCATCTTCCTGGTTCTACATTATATATTCATTCCTAAGTTATAACACACACCATCTACGTGCATAAATACATATATACTCATACATATACTACCAAATTTATTACAAAATCCGAAAAAGGAAGTCATCTTTTATTTTCATATACAGATGGCCCTCAACTTATAATGGTTCAACTTATGATGTTTTGACTTTACAATAGTGTGAAGACAATGCATATTCAGTAGGAACCGTACTTCAGATTCTGAATTTTGATCTTTTCCTGGGCTGGTGATATGTGGTACCATGCTCTTTCACGGTGCTGGGCAGCTCCCAGTCAGCCATCAATCATAGGAGTAAACAGGCAATACTCTATGGCGCTGTGTTGCCAATGTTTTTGGGATATGGTGTTCTGAACATATTCAAGGTAGGCTAGGTTAAGCTATGACATTTAGTAGGTTAGGTGCATTAAATGCATTTTCAACTTAGGATATTTTCATCTTATCATGGGTCTACTGGGTCTAACCCCCTCATAAGTCAAGGAATATCTGTATTTAGACACACATACAGAAACCTCATATATTTGTGTACCTATAGGGGAAGGCATTTGTGTAGCAATTCTTACTATTTCTATTCTTATCTCATCCCTTCCTTATCTACATTCTATACACTCCACAGCACTTAGGCCAAATAAAGTATTTCCAAATGTAATGGCATGGCAACTATACTACAGTTAGGATCATCCATGTATCACCCAAGTATATTAACTATACAAATTGTTTCCTTTGTTTTTAAAGAAGTAGAGATTTTCACTGTGCTTTAGGTAGTAAAAATGGACACCTCTGCCCAAGACTGACGTTAACAGGGTCAAGGAATTGGGATTCAAAAAATACCACTAAGTGACCAAATGTGAACAACAGATAAAACTTTACATCTTTACTTCCTTTCTCCTCCCCAAATAACCAGAAATGTTTTCCATAGACACAACTGATTTTTAAAAAGACAAATTATAGCACAACCCAATAACAACAAAACTAGGCACACCATTTTCAAACTTTCTCTCTGCAACACTACACATTCCTAAATATTTTAATTATAAAATCTCTAGTTTAACTGGAAAATGTTTTTGTTATTACTGTTTAACAAAAAAAAAAAAGAAAGAAAGAAAGAAATGCACCATGGACAGCAGAGTAAGTTTAGCTTTTTATGCTGAAACCCTGAAACCCAAATATACAGGTTACTTAGCTCTTAAAATTAATTTTTCTCCTTTTAATACATTCTGAGACGTATACGGGAACAGAGATTTACGGAAACATGTTTATTCTTCTAGTGCAGTCCTAAAGCCGGAAGGGGAAATACCCTCAAGTATCAGGAGGGGTAGAGGAGAAGAAGAGGGGCTACAAAGACATCAGCAGACTGCTAGGCAAAGCCAGGTTGCCAAAGAAACCAAACAATAAAGAGTAAGAGAAAAAAAACATTAGTGGGAAAACCTCTGAAATGTGTTTATAGGAGCTCAATCCCTTGTCCTAAAAGACACACAGGTAAGAGACCACCAATTGTCATGAATGACAAAGGGAACCTGGAGCACATCAACTGCCAAGTAACTAACTGCCTTTCCTAAATTACACTGTATACATATATCAATTAGAATGACCTCAAATGAATTAGAAATTCACAGAGTTGAATTTGAATCAAAAGATTATGAATCTTTTGACTACTGAAACACCAAATCTGTGGGGGGGGGTGTGTTATTTTTAAAAGAGCTTCTGTCAGCTTAGCATTTAAATAGATATAAATGGTGCAGTATATTTAACCAGATATAAGTTTTTTTAAAACCATACTGTTTATAATATGACTCAAGTAAAGAAACTGAGCAAACCAGAATCATTTATGAAATTAGCTAGTCTCCCTTCCTCCAGTCTTAAACTCAGCTGAAAGTCATTTTGAATCGCCAGTTTAGGAGGAAAAAATTAAAATTACAAAGTATCATTTATAAGTTATCAGTAGTCACTACTTTTGAAGAGTTTGAAATGAACAAGCCTCTTTGAAATTCCCAAGCCAAACCTTTGTTCTAAAGCCACTAAACGATGTTGGAGATAAGGAGACAGGGAATTAGTAAGGAAAAAAAAATTACACAGATAAAAAGAATGTAAATTTTATTTTCTCTGGGTAACAATATTTTAGAGCAAAGTGCTTAACACCCTGGTTTCTGAAGGCAGGCAGACTGCTCTATGCCTTATTAGCTTGTGACCTAAAGAAAGTTGCGTCATCTTCCTATGCTTTAGCTTCCTTACCTGTTAAAGACAGTAATATTACCTGACTCACAGGGTAACTGTGAGGTTTAAATGAAATAATAACTAAAGACCTTAGAACAAAAAGTGATTGGTAATAGTTAAATAAATCAACACAAAATCCCTTCAGATTACCTACTTAACCTCCTCATCTTGACCACTGCAAACTATCCCCTGTAACATCATTGTTGTACTAAACTTTCCATAAAGACTCTTTTCATAGTCTGTCAGGAACCTGTGTTTACTCACACCAAACACAAACTTCTGGGTCTGGCTTTCAAGGTACTCTAAAAACTGCCCCCACACAACCTCTCCAATTACTGCTCCCAGTCAGTTTTAATCATGCTACTTTTCACTCACCTTCACACAAAACATGCATTTTAGTTTCTGCCTCTACAGCAACTACAGTGTTTTTAAAAGGCCCTCTTTATAGGCACCTCTTACCCCTACGTTCTACCTGTGCAAATATTATCTACCCTTCCAGAAAACAACTCAGAATCTTTTAAGACTCCAATATTTTGATCCATAGTGATCGTTCCTAATCCTCTCAACAACCTAGCTGTAGAGGACAAACACACTGTTCTCTAATTGCGCTAGTTCTAATATACAAGGTAATAATCTCCTTCAGGGCAGAAACTGTATCTTTCCTAACATTATCCACAGTATCTAGCAAAATGTGCACTTTGATTAGCCTTTCATGCATGTTTTCAAAGTTAAAAATAAGGAACAAAATTTTATACAATAAACTATAAATTGTTCAACTCTGTATTATAACTTGACTAAGGAGGGTGGAAATAAGAAAATATTCTCTTAAATACAGCTGTAATTTTATGACCAGAAAAATATCATTAACATATAAATATGTCCAAATCCACTGACATTAGAAAGAGCAGATCCAAAAGGATGAAATTACAGCATTTCTCTATCCTTGATATAAAAAGAATAAACAGGGAGCTATTTCACTATTCTTCATTAGGTTGTTAATGGAAGCATGCAGACTTAAAACTGGCAGGTCTATGTTCTCTTACTAGTGTTACATTCATCCACAACAATATCACAGAGGACTTTTTCACTTCATTCAATTATCAAAAAAGAATTCTCAAATCTACCTTCAATGCAAGCAATTTTACATCTCTCTGAAGTTAATGTGAAGAAAGAAGATTCAGAGAACCACTGGACATTATTATTAGATTATATCTTTTCAGATATCTTCACTGCCAGTCAGTCTTCCTTCATTTTGCCATGCACTTGACTCCTTGGCAACTAGTCTGGTAGCAGGCATAAATTCATGCTGACAAGTGGAGGTGTGCTGAACCAAACACTGGTTTTATATATATATATACTCAGCCAGTCTGTCGGGATCTGACAGGTCAGACAGTCTACTAGACAGGCAAATCAGGCACAGACATGTTTAAAATTCCAAAGAGCAGACTATCTCATATGTGCACCAATCATTCATTCAACAAACATGCAGGGCACTAAATGCTTATCTACATCAATGCACTATATACTTGCACTTTGCTCAGTATTGTAGGATAAAGAGGCAAATATATCATTCATTCATTCGTTCATTTATTTATATTTTGCTTTGATTCAAGAAATGTTTAAGGTAGCCTACATAAATACATACTGTGATAAAATATAAAATAACGAAGAAAAAGAAAGATAAAAAGAAAATGAGATTAGAATATTAGATAAAGAAAAGAAAGTATAATAAAATAAGAACATTAAAATCTTTAATATTCTTTTTCCCCATATGAACAAAGGTACAATGTAAAGAAACAGACAAAATCCTATGAATTTGGAGAAGCAAGAACCAGGGCAGTCAGGGAAGAGTGGGACCCAAAAGAGCACAATGGTGCCATTGTTGACAAAGAATGTTGATTCCATTTTTAAATAACAAAGCAAAGTTGAGAAGTGTATGCAAAACATGTCTAGACAACTACCAATTGATCATTTCATCTATATCCTCGAGTATTTTATGTATCTTTACTCCTCTCTGATCTTTGTAACACCAAAGCCTAAAGCAGCGTACCAAGCACACAGCAGGTATTTAATAAATGCCTGTTGAATCAACTTAACAACTCAATTATTTTCATGATTCCTGTAACCTCTGCAGTCAATTAAAAGTTTTTTCCCCTTTTACCATTTTTAGAAATGCCTAGGAGCCATAGAATAAATGAAGACAGTGGCACCTCATTAATGTACCAGAGTAGTACCCATATGAGAATACTATACATTAATCCAAAAATAAGCTATTCAGGGGCTCAAGGGAAGGAAAATAAATAAAAGCCTGACAACTGCTGTTTGAAAAATATCTGAAATTCATCTTCCTCTTACATAGGATGGATTTTTGGATATAAATAGAAACAAATGTTTAAAATCTCAGTTTCACCATGAGGAGAGCCAGGGACTTTAAACATGATCTCACAGATAAAGAAACAAAAGGGCAGGACAAAGATATGGTGTTCATCATTTCCTCAAAAACTTTAGCACTATATACTCTACAAAGCACCAGCCTGGCACAGAGAGATCTCACTGATCTAGTGCTTTGTTTTTTCTACAACTGCAAGATCACTGAAAATTTTCAGGAATAGCCACAGAATCATAAACCTTTATGTATGTAGTTATATTAACTTTTTGCTTGATAAATACAGTAAAAGCATAAATTACTGCCCATTACAAAAAGAGAAATTTAGCCACAATCCCAAACTAATCCAAACTAAATCAAACTAACATGTTCACTTAGAGAACTAATTTTACTAAATGATCCATTCTGAATGAATCAAAGAGAAAACTGACAACTGTAGATACACTACCCTCGAGAGCAAAAGTATATGAAATCAAGGCACATTTCAAATCAGATCCCAGTCTTACACTACTAATGAGAATTCTTGGCTTTTACTTTAAAAGATTTGTGAAAGAAAATACATTTTCACAAACAAGGAAACCAAACTTGCCTAGAGTTTGACCATACAGTTAAGAATGTTAGAACAGTTCTGGAATCAGATTCAAATCCAAAGTGTAAACCATTCTCCCTTTTTTCTTACTTGGTAGGTACAGTTTACTTTTAGGTCCATGACCTCTTCATACCAAGTTGTAATAACAGAGCAAGTAATTGATAATTAAGCCACAAATAAATGTTTGTACTCAATTACAGTTCCAAAACTCAAATGTCTGTGACATTCCTGAAACTACAACTTCAATTCCTCTAAAATTCTTTAAATTTGTGATTTCTTTAAACTCAGGATAGACCGGCAATGGCAAATAAACTACAATCCTAACTGCTATCAATCCAGATGAACACTCATTTTACATCAGTCTGAATTCAACTTACTTGTATGTCTTAACAGATCAGTAAGAGTATAATCTTGTGAGACACCTGAGGCAGTTAAATCTCTAAGGCCTTTATCTGAAAAATATTCTTGATATATAGAAGCAATTCAGGAAAAATGCCTCCCTTTTCTATGATCCAGCAATCTGACTTTAAATACAAATCATCTTTCCATACTTTGCTTTAATGTAATATCTTCACAAAAGAACCCCGTAAACTGGCCATAGGTAAGGGTACAAAAATTAGGAAAACCAATAATCATTTTCATCCTTACATCATATGCAATTAACTAACCTATTTGCTAATTAAAGTTCATAACATAAACTCTTCTGACAACTTACTGAAAGCTGAGCACCCAATCACTTCTTTTCATTTTTTAAAATAAAGTATTTTTAATTACAAAGTGATGCATATTTATTGTAGAAAATTCAGAAAATACAAATCAAAAAAAGAAGAAAAAAATCACTAAGGCTACCACTCATGGAATGCAATCATTGACATTTTAGTGAACAGTAGCCTATCTTTTGTGACCTGACTTAATGGTTTCCACCTCAACCTCAGCTCCATCATCATCCCAACCTCTTTCTTCCAGGTGCACCCACACTACCTACTCAACACTTCCTCCTAAATTCCTTGGCTATGCCTGTGGTTTTTTCCTATTGTATTTATCTATTAACATAAAAACAATATTGTGCACACATACCATATGAAATGATTTTTCTACTTAGGACACATAGTGTTTGTCTCTCAATCTTTTTAAGTAGTTTTCTACAGCATTCTGAGGGTGTCATAATTTAAAATTAACCTCCCAAGATTGGACTTTTAGGTTTCTTGTTTTTTGGAATTTTTTGTTTCTATTCTAACCACTGCTACAGTAAATATTCTTATGGCTACATTCTTGTCTATGATTATTTCTGATACGACAAACTCCTAAAACTAAAACCAGTAAGTCTAAGAGTATATACTTTAAAGCTCTTGATACATACCACTGAAGTTGTGCCTACCTAGTTCTCTACCCCCACAGCCACACTAAGTATGGTCTTTTTTAAAATAAAACTTTATCATTTTAGCAAGTAAAAAAGAATGTCATTGTAATTGACATTTGACTGTTGGTGACATGTATATAAGATATATCTAATATTAGATGTGTATATTAAATAATTGTGTATTTTTTTCATTATCACTAAAAATGTCTAAGCTCACACTTGTAGCTCAAAAGCTCTCTTGCCCAACCTCTGAATTTTAGCAGGCTTCTATATTGGGAAATAGCATAATATAACAGCATTAAAAAACACTATTCTGCTCTCCCTGTCTTGGAAACTACTTCCTCAAACTTAATGTTAGGCAAGATAACATCTCCATTACCTGTGCTCCAATATAGAAAGTATACACACAGGAGCACTGGCACAATACCTTGAATAATAAAATCTACCTGCAGTTAGCTACACACTGTTGCAGTTTACATGTCAGATCAACCCACTTGGGATTTGTTTTTTAACTACTTTCTTAGACATGCCTTTTAAAATCTTAAGTGCATTTTAATACATAGCTCTGTCATGAAGCCAAGAAATAATACAACAGGAATATCGGTTTTCTTTAATGCTGTCAGATTACTAAAACATTAATGACAAAGCATCATATTAAAGTGATATATCTTATAAAAAGTAATATCAGATCCCATTAAATTACAACTGATTCATCTCTTGTTACCTTGCCCAAACCAACCTGGAAGTTGAAGTAGCTTTCAGGTTCAATTTTCTCTAACTTGCCCAACTCATTCAGTCACTGCCAAGGCCGGCACCAAAGTGATTACCTAGTTTTTAATGAATGCATTTCCTAAAGACTATTAATGTACTTATCAGTGCCAGCATAGCTGGAGGGGAGACAACTAGTCCAATAAGAGCATTAGTCATTGACATCAGATTAGAGTAACACTAGGAAATGACAACAGGTTGCTTAGCAGCAGTGTTCCAAATGCATTCACGTGAAAAATAAAACAGTACTGTTAGCAAATGAGTACGACTAAAAAAGTCCACCTTCTTGGTGAATTTTTCTCATATATAGAAACTAGAATGTGTGACCATTATTCCCTCTCCCCAAAGTTCTCCCGCCTGAAGGATGGTTGGAGGAGAGAGCGAGCTGGGACACCTTCCTCTGCTTAGAGGTTCATGTTACTCAACTACACGGCAATCCAAGTCAATGTCATAACTCATTCCCGGTCACCTTTCAATGTTTAGAGAATACTTTGGTGTCTTCATCCTAGTTATAACCATCATCCTAAGAAATGTCCCTTAACTATGACCTTACTGCCAAGGACCTTTACCTCCACTCCACTTCGTTACCCCAATCCCACTCCTGGATTGGTTATAATCCGTAAGTACTCCAGTCTTGAAATCCTTAAGTCCAATATCTGCACTAAGCTAGATGGATTTTTTAAAATTTTCAATGAAAACAATACCTGTCCTGCAAAATTATGAGAAACAACAAACATTCAAACATTCCAAAATAATGTTAATCCTCCTCCCCCAACTCACTGTTCCCCTCACAGCAACACATCAGCAGATAACACTTCAGCCTCATTAGAACCTTCATTAGTTTGACCTTTCCCCTTACCTTTCTCACAAATGCTCTGTATCGCCTTATAGTCAAGTTTCTGTGAGTAGTCGTTAATCACAACGGCTACCTCCTTACCTAACGTTCCTCAATTTTCTGATTCTCTGGAATTTGCCTTCCACCTCTATTACTCCACTTAGTGAAACTCTTCTCACTACTAAGATCACACCAACCCACTAACACCAAATTCAATACGTAGTTCTCAATCTTAATAACTTTCCAGCGGAGTATGGCAGAACTGACCACTCCCTTCTTTAAACACTTCCTTCTGCTTCCCCCCCCAAAAAACCTCCCTCACCTCTCTGGCACCCCCTTATCATCTGCTCTATTCCTCCTCCTCGCCCAACCCTCCACACAGCTGCCAGAGGGATTTTTCTAAAAGTCTAATTTGATCATGACACTCTTCAGCTTAAACCAGTTCACTCGCTCTTAAGCAAACTCCTTCACGTGGTTTTATAAGGTAACTGTTTAACACCCCTGGCCTCATTTCTTTGAACCCACTTTCTTGTTCTCCACAATCAGGCCTCACTAAATGATATGTAGTTCCCTCAACAAACCAGAGTTTTTCTCTCACCTTCTCTAGCCATTTTCAAATACTATTTCCTCAACTGAACACTTGTGTTTCCAATACCCCAAGCCTCACCCCTGCCTACACCTTGCACAACTTTACTTACTTCTACTTATGCTCTCCTAAAAGACTTCCTGCCTCTTCAGACTCAGTTAAGGCCTATATGCTATCATAAATGACATTACAGTACATGACAATTGTAATTGCCTGTTATTTGTCAAATCCCCCACTAAGCTCTAAGTTCCCTGAAAGCAAAAATTGAATCCTGTTTAACTGTTAACCCAATGTGTGACTAACTCTGTGTCTGACACATGACAGAAACTTAATACTTCTCAAATAATGAATGAATGAATGACATGCACCCTTTCTCTATACTCTTTAGAACAATTTCCTAACTCATCATTGTTTCTTGCTTAAATTATTACTATTAGTATCCTATTAATGGTTATGATGAATAATATTGTCTCTACACCTTCAACCCACCCTCCACATTGACACATGAGTATGTAAAACCAAACTTGACTCTCTGTTCCCTTCTTAAAAGATATTACAAGTTTCCCAATAATTTACAGGAACAAATCCAGACTTTTTGCTTAGAACACAAAGCTCCTTCACGGTCTGATCCCTTATCTCCCGCCACTTCCCCACACTGTCCTCGTCCTTTGGCTTATGACACCATTTACAGTTTCCTGAACTTACTATGCTTTTTAAATTTGGTCTTTGTATCTACCCTAAATTTCCTTCCCCATTTTCTAAAGCCTACATTTTGAAGATTATAGTATCATCTAGAAAACATCCTGATTCTGGAGTAGACTAATCATAAGTTGCAAATATTGGGATAAAGTATTAGTCTCCAAAGGGGGAAAAATAAATAACATTCATCGTAGACTGTTTTTCCAAAAATGGGGCAGAATCTATTTACATACTTAAGTTACTTTCACTGGGCCGATATGGGAAACAACTTCTCCTTCCTCACAATACACTTGTATCTTAGTCCATTACTGAGAAAGAAAAAAAATACCACATTCCAGAAGAAAGGGGGGGGACATTTCATAATAAATACACTTTAACCTAAAACAGTATCAAGCAGAATTCTTAATATAATAAAATGCTTGTCACTAGCAATTCTTTTATGGAGAACGTGTAGGAGGAAGGCTTGTCATCTGACAACATCTACCAGGTTAGTATTATGCAAGTATCGTAAACCACAAGCAAAAAGTAACAGTTACTGTCACCAAAAAGTCTGTATCCCTACATGACCTGTACTGTGAAATGAGGTGGGAGGTGTGTTTTTCCTGCTCTAAAATCTAACGTGCTCACATTCCTTGCAGGGAGCCAGTACTGGGAAAGCACAGACTTGCTAGCATGAAAAGCAGTCAGTGTTCTGCAGCAAGTATACATGACTTGTCGAGTAAATGCAGCCTTTGTAGCCATTTCTAGAGCAATAACCAACAACCACCACTAAAGGCGAAAAAACAGTCTGTCTACCACATTAACATCGCCTTTCCTATGATACTGATTTTTACTACGTTGAGCATCTTGAAATGATGAGAAATTCCTTTTGTCTTTATCAGGTCTACACTATTCAGAATCTGACAGCATTTATGTAGAATTAATCAAGCTAAATGTTCGAACGCTCACTCATTTCTATTTGGTGAGTCTTTAGTGAACAATAACATAAAAGAACATAAAAGAAAGGCTTTGACTCTGGCAAATCTGTTTGGAATTCAAGATCCACAGCCTACCAGTTTTGCATTTTGTAAAATTTGCTTAATTTCTAAGCATATCTTCTGATGTAAAATGGCAATAACAGAAGTACCTAGCTCATAAGATTGTTCTTGGGATTAAATAATATATTCAATCCACTGCCAGGTACACAGCAAATACTCTGTAAACAAAAGCTGTCCTTACTGTTACTTTGATTTTGCTGCTGTAGATAGCTATTCTATTTGTTTTAGGTAGGGTCAGTATCATAAAGGGTTATAAATTCCACACAAAAAAATAAACAATTCAAGATGAGAATTTAAAGGCCAGGCAGCCTAGTTATTTGGGGCGGGGGGGGGGGGCGCGGGGAGATGGGTTCTCTTTTCACATGCAAAGCATTGCTGGAAACTAGCTTTAATAAGAAATGCTCCAAATGATGAATCCTGGTTATTTGTGGGCTATATTGCCTTCATCTGGGCATCTACAGAAACTAGAGAAAGAAAGCAAAAGAAGTAAGAAATCAGACTAAGGTATTTATTAAATAGCAGAATGCCACCATAGAAACTGTATTCATAAATAAAGTGTGAACAAAGGATGAAGCACTGGAAACAAATAAAAAATACTAATAGATAACATTTATTGAGAGCTTACTATGTGCCAAGGACTCTGTGAAGCACTTAGGTGCATTATCTCCTTTAATCCTCATAACAACCCTACAGGTAGGTGCAATTATTAGCATCCTTTAACAGATAAGGTAATTGATGCACATAGAGGTTAAATGACTTGCCTAAAGTCACACAGCTAATAAATGGTGAATCTATATAAATAGAGTTTAGTCTGACCCCGGAGACTATGCCTAAGTACCAAAGAAAAAACAAAAAGACATCAACAGAAAAGCAATTTATCTAGTCATATCCATAAAATTTCCTTTTTCCAAAGACACTATATCGGGGCCTCTATTTTTATCTTACAGGGTTTCTGAACAGGATTCAGTGCTTCCTTGTAATCCTACAAAATCTAGTAAAACCTAGATCTGGTCTGTATCTCGCTTTGACAGAGCTGCTATGATCAAAAACTTAGCCAGAGCACAGCACTGCTCTGCTGTCAGGCTACTAGTCCAACCTTAATTTCAAGAATGAAGCCCAAATGAGGATCCTCCTTATTAAAACAAACAAATAAAAAGAAACTACAAACTACTATATACGTCCACATTTTCACTTTCTTACTTTCCTCTGTTCTATGTGCCTTTCTTTCATTGGTGTGCTCCTTGACCAACAAATACAATGGCTGGTAGAAAACAGCAATAACTGTGTCTACTTCTTTGGGTCCTCTTCAGCTCACAGGAGAAGCTTGTTCAACTCAACGAAATCTCCTTTAAAAGTGGAAATTTTCAGAATGGCAGCCATGGCCACAGCCCAACTCCAAGGAATTCAGCCCACCACACACTAACCTTCGTGGACCAATACTGGAGTCCCAGAGAACTGCAACTCTGGCCAAGCTATATAATGAAGTGGGTTTCAAATTTAAAATGTCCTTTGAAATGAGATGCAAGTATCCAATGAAAAAGCTCAAGCCTGCGAGGAAGAAGATATGATGAAAGTGACTACCAACCACCCTCGCCATTATGAAAATGTGTTCCTTAAACTGGCTTAAAGATCCTATTTTACAGTTCCATTAAATCAGTGACTTTGAAACCTCATGAAGATATTACTTCCTCAAGAAAATTCAGTGCATACAAGGTGAAATATAGATATTTCACAGAAGCATAAGACCTATGCTCAATAAAAACAGGGTGAGATCTTCTCAAGACAACAGGAAGAATGAGAAATATTTGAAAGAAGTTAGGGAAACCTTCATTCAGAAAGAGTAAGCTTAAAATAAATGAGATAAAATTGAGTTTTAAAATTTTATCACTTTCCTATCTATAAAAGTGCTCTTGCATATAGGAACAGAACCAGAATTAAAGGAATTTTGAGAGGTTATTTAGACCTATTTTTAGAAAGAGTCACACTTAGACCACTCCTGACAAATAACCTGCTGAAAATATTTCAAATACCCCCAACAACCTCTCTACATACTTAAGGTTACACAAATAAACTGAATCAGCTATGCTTTCTTTCACTATTATTTCTATAGGATCTCTTAGATATTTACACTTATAGGGAATTTCATGTTTCTACAATAACCTTATAATCTGTTGAGTGTGTTTTCTAGTTTTCCGTTTTTCTTACCACTTCTCTAACATAGTAAACCTCAATAATGAGACTTTTTTTCAAACTATGAATGTCTACCACATCACTGGCCCCAGTTCTGTTATACTAATATTAAGAACAATTGCCAATACTGTAACTTGTAAATGAGAGAATCAGGCACCAAGTGGTTCAGAAATGAATCCTAAATTACACAGGACAAGAAGGAACCCTGTGTGGGCCAGAAACTGAACATTTCTTAGAAACAGACAGTGACTGGTTCACTGGGTCAGAATCTTAAAGACTGGATAGAGGTCAATATATTGCTTTTGAAATCTAGTCCACCTGGGTCTGAATCCAGCAATATCCCATATCAACCTTGGAACTTCAGGTATAACCATGCTCTTAAATCTCCACACCCTTCCCCACCCTTTTTTTACTTATCTCTGAAATGGGAATAACAACATCTACTTCACAAACTGAGTAATAAGCTAGAAAATATAATTCATATGGCACATACCAAAAATCTTATTTTTATCACCATATTTTGCTGCTTTTGATAATATAAAACATCACAACCCCAAGAACATACTTATATAAGTAGAAAATCAAAATGACCCAGGAAAGGTGCTTGATCAGAAAGAGGCAGGCTATCTGGCATGTTATACATTCCATTTAGCCAAGGTAAATGTCTGTACTGAAAATGCAAGTACTGCTGTCTCTGGTGAACCAATGAATCTCCATTGTGGGGCTAGGGTGCAGCACTGGAGAAATGAAAATAAATCCAACAAGAGTCATGAAGCCATGTTAAAGTTGGCATCAAAGAAGACAGGAGAGCAGAAAGCAGGGGCTTATTAAGGAATGCAGTGCTCCTTGAACTTTGCTCGAGCTACAGGAATTAGAGTTAACTACTAACAACAACAACAACAAAAAAAGCAGAGGACAAATGAGTTAGAATACAGAGCCCTCTCTTGGTCTTTGGCACAACCGTGTTAGCACCTGTAAAAATACAATCTAAAAAGTACAATCACCAGAACAAGAAACTAACACATAAACTAACTAAACTTTATTAAATGAAAGTAAAGAAGGTTAAATGAATGTTTTCTTACAGACTGTAGCTTTGCTCTTAAACAGGCAGAGATTCCATATCCAGTTGAAAGAATCCACCACGAAAACTCAATGACCAACTGTTGTGGTCAACCTCAGGGCAAGGATTTATTTGAAATCTCCCCTAAGTGCTCAACTCAAAGTGTATCTGAGACAAAGGCACTTTATACTAAACAATGAAAGGAGAAAGGGAATGAAAGCGGAAAGCAGTAAGGGAAAACAGATTTAAAAGAACAGAAATTAGCACCTTCACAATGTGAAATGGTTAAATATACAAAGTAATGGGTGGAGGTCTGTTGTTTCTGCAAATACAGGTATTTCTGTTCAGGCTATCTTAACCCTTTACTTTACCTAGGGACTGGATAAAAGAAATGCATAGTTGGCATTCCACTTTATTTTTCGCAAACCACACAATCTGACTTTTTTCTTCACATAAACCACCCTCTTTCCACTCCCCAAGGACTGTGCCTATTACCTACCACACCAGAGTTGTCTCAGCTTACTGTGGGACTCTTTTTCTCTTCTCTGTTGGCTTACTAGGTCATATGCGAATCAAGCTCCTACTCCCTGTCCCCAAGTCCACTGTCCTCTTTAACATTTCCTTCAAGTGTTTAAATGTTATTACTATGAAGGAAGCCCAAGGTAGATACCCTCCCTTCATTAAATTACATTAAAAGTCAACCAAAAAACAGTTACTATGCTTTCTAAAGAAACACATCTATAATAGTTTAGAAGTTTAGAAGTTTAGATTAAGAAACACTGTCAGAGATGAAATCTGAAATCTACACACACACACACATACACACACACACACACACACACACACACCCCTTTCCTTTTTCTTTACACCAAATCAAAGCTGCTAAAGTTTTGTACTAAAAATGCTGATATGTTGCAAATAGATAAGTCAGGCTAAACCACAAAAGGGCGAGGAACAATAAAAAGGAAGGCAGAAGAGGACTGTCTAAAGCATGTATATATGAGCGTTTATGGGTGTATTATGATTACATTCTTAATTCCAAGACATGGTTTTGGGTGAGTCATTGTTTTGTATCATCTAGAGAAAAATTTCTCTCCACTGTTACACATAAACGACAGTAGACTATTCTTAAGTGGTTTTTTCCTACAAAAATTAAACAGAGAAACTTATTTCCTAGAACCATAAATTGTTAAGATTAGTGAGAGTCACAAAGAATTCAACACCACACTCATCACCCATTTTTTAGCACTGAGAGAAGCGTCTTGGGATTTACTGAGAATTCATTCATACATAAAATTTGGAAAGGTATAGCTGGAAAAACTACCATAAAACAAGGTTTCCTGCTTCATAGTTTGGCTGTCAATAGAACCCCAATCTGGTTATCTCTCAAATAAAATTTAATTTTAACATTTCAACTGCCAGACAGTACCATTATATTAGAGCATAGAGGACATCCTAAAATCAATGGCCTCTACACAGGCATATAGAAGAACTAGAATCCTCACTACATAATCGGACTTGTAATGGTTAATTTTTCAAAGCTCTCTGTGCTTGGCTTATGTTTGAAGGCCTTTTATACTCCAACCTCAAACTACTTTTTCATCATCTTCTAATGCTAAACTGACTAATTTGCCATCCCTAAAAATGGTTTGTACTCTTATCTTTCTTTAATTGCTCTTTCTGAAATTCCCTCTCCATGTCTCTCCCCCCACATATATAAACAGCACCCTACTCACAAGCTCAACCACAGCTCATCCTGGTAACCCTCCTCCTCTGACTATCCCTGTCAACCACAGGTTCTTAGTCTCTACTGGCAAACTTTGCAACAGTCGTCTCGATGACTCATTTCGGTACTTAGTAAGATAAAGCAGTATATATTATTTTTTCATTATACTTTGGAATTAGAAAAGCCTTTAAAGATCATTACACTAGTAGGTACCCAACTTTTTCATGACAAAGGACACTTTTGGTATTTAACGCCTTCCCACTATCCTTATTAGTCACTCTTTGGTCTATTCATTGAAGTCTGAAAGCTATGTTTTTAAAAATTGTCTACTAAACTAAAATTATCAGTAAACAAAGTTTTAGTCTCACAGAGAGACTAAACACAGAGACAGACTGTGTGTGCACGCGCATGCACACACATATATCCATATCCAGAAAAAGTCAAGCCACTGTAAATATAATAAGAACAGTTTGTGCAACATCAATGTAACCTGGCAGCCAAGGAGAGTGGACTGGAATGCACATGCATGAACAATGACAACTTCACTGAACCAGTGAGTGGGGGTGGTAGACACCACTGAATGAGCATGTGTACTGTATGGCCTCCACATTCAAAATGATTGAACAAGTAGAGCAACGAATCTGCATCAAATTTTGTGATAAACATGAACATTTATCCACAGAAACTATTTGGATGATTAAGAAGGCTTTCGGGGACAACGCAATTAAGTGCAGCACAAATAAAGTATGGCACAAATGCTTCAAAGGTGGTTGAGAACCTGTTGAAAGTGATCCACATTCTGGAATGCCTGCAACAAGCAGAACACCTGAGAATGTTCGAAGTGTACAGGCTGCAATCAACAAAGATTGGCGACCAACAGTGTAACAACTAGAAGCTGATCTGGGGATTCCAAAAACTACTGTCAAGATATTCACGCAAGATCTTGGCATAAAATGTGTCATGGCAAAATTCATTCTGCAGCTCCTGCTACCAGAGCAGAAGGAACATCATGTTGCCATTGCTAGTGATTTGATTCAAACTGCTACCAATGAACCAGATTTGGTGTCCTATGACTTCTGGCTTTTCCCAAAACTAAAATCACCTTTGAAAGGAAAGAGATTTCAGACCATCGGGATTCAGGAAAATACCACAGGGCAGCTGATGGCAATTCCAAAAAAGGATTTTGCAGGGCGTTTTGAAAAGCAGCAGAGATGCTGGGAGAACTCTATGAGGTCTCAAGGTGCCTACTCTGAAGGAGACTGAGTCATCACAGTCCTCTGTATAATGTTTCTTGTATGTTTTATTTTCTAATAAATGTCTCTATTTTACATAGTCTATGGCTGGATACTTTCTGAACAGACCATCTTGTATGTTAATGTTCCTACCAGCAAATTCATAATAACTACAAACTGGAAACAACCTCTTATGTCCACTAACAGAATAGACTATGACTATGACAAATAGACAAATAGACTATGGTGTTTCCTGAAATGGAATACTATACAATGAAAAACAACAAACTATTGCTATATGTAACAAGATAGACAAAACCTAATGCTGGGTGAAAAAATGTACATATTGTGTAATTCCTATATAAAGCCCCAAACTAGGCAAATTATATTGTTTAAAGATGTACATTTAGGAAGCAAAACCATGAAGAAAAGCAAAAAATTCAGTATCAAAATTATTATGTTGATTGGAAGCAGTACTGAAGAAGCTGGCTCTTAGGCATGCTAGGAATGTTCTGTTTCTCGATCAGTGTGTTGTATATGTGAGTATTTGTATTATAATAATGCATTAAGCTGTATATTAATTTATTATGCTCTTTTCAGCATGTGTATTTTCTTTCCCCTCAAAATAGGTTTTTAAAAGGGCAAAGCACAGACCTAGTACATAGTAAACACTCAATAAAATATATTATAAGCTATTTTAAATTTCTTTAAATGTTTATTGATTTGAGAGAGAGAGAGAGAGAGAGAGAGAGAAAGGGGGAAGACAGACAGACAGACGGACATCAATGTGATAGAGAAAAAATCAACTGGTTGCCTCCCACACATGCCCTGACCAGGGATCAAACCCACAATCTACCTATGTGCCCTGACCAGGAATCGAATCCCCAACTTTCCCATGCACAGGATGGAACTCCAATCACGTGAGCCACACCAACCAGGGCTATAAGCTTTTTTTTTTTAAGGCAAGATACAATTGAACTGGTGTGACATATATTGGGAGAACAAAATACTTGTGAGTATGAAGAGTCACATATGAAACAAAAGTTGTTTGACTCACTGAATGAATGTATCATAATCCTGAGGGAAAACAAATAACTCATTTACAGGTAAAGGAGGCAACATCTGTTAAATACTATGTATGAGAAAGCACCCTGTTCTTGGAAGCAGACAATGCAGATTTCCATGTTACCTATTCAGCCTTGAACAAATTACTTAAATGTCTCTAAGTCTATTTCATCATCTGTCAAACTAAGAAAATATCTACCTCTCTAGATGGTTTACCATGAGGCTCAAATAAAATAATGTTTGTAAAAACACTTCACAAGTGGTAAAGCACCAAATGAATGGTATTATTAAATTATTCCACAATATTACTTCAGGTATAGGTAAATCAAGCATAAATAAAAAAACACCATGGAAAATGAAAACATAAACTTCATATCCTTTCATTTAGGATGTAGGACGACATGATGCCCCTGAATTGTCATAAAATCTGAGAGGAAGAGTAAAAAGGGTGAAATCACAGATAATGTAAAATGGAATAACACGTGACGGGAATACCTACAACTAGTATCAAAAGACAAGAGTATTTGCTAATTCTTACCAAATGGCAGTTTCAAAAGAGAACACCACTCATCAAATACCATTGACCTACTCCTAAATTTTAGTACCTTTGAGGACTGGAACTGATCTTAATCATCCTTATAAGAAGTTTTGGGTAAAACACAAATGAAACAACAGGAAAAACAGAGCCCCATGACAGTCCAATCAACTCTAATGTTCTTCAAGTGGACAATGTGGCTGGGAAGAATGCAAGAAGAAAAAAATGCTATGCCCATATAACTCAAAGAAGAGCAATTCTGAATATGTAAAAGATTGAAATATCTAGCATTTTAAAAGGAACAGGTAGATCACAGATTTTCAGAAATGGAATGTACACTAGACACCATCAGTCCTAATATTACAAACAAAAAAATGTGAAGGCTCAAGACAACAAGACAAATCACAGACATATTTGCAAAGAAAATATTTGCAAAGACTTCTGATAAAGGCCTTATAGAAAAACTCTTAAAACTCAACAATAAGAAAATAAACAATCAGTTAAAAAATAGGACAAAAACCTTAACAAGTACCTACTAAATTTCATCAGGAAAATTCAAATTAAAACAACTAGCCTTGGCCGGTAGCTCAGTTGGTCAGAGTATCATCTGGACATGCCAAGGTTGCGGGTTCGATCCCCAATCAAGGTACATACAAGATTCAACCAATGAATGCATAAATAAGTGGAACAACAAATTAACGTTTCCTGTTCTCGCTCTTTCCCTTACCCCTCTCCTCCCTTCCTCTCTCTCAAATCAAACAATCGATAAAAATAAAATAAAAATCAGATACCACTACACACCTATTAAAATGACAAAAAAATCCAGAATACTGACAACTCCAAATGCTGGCCAAAATGTGGAATAACGGGAACTCTGATTCATTTCTGGTGCCAATGGAAAATGATACAGCTACACTGGAAGACAGTTTGATGGTTTCTTACAAAACTAAAGATACTCTTAGCATACAATCTAATAATCATGTTCCTTGGTATTTACCCAAATGAACTGAAAACTTAGGTCCACACAGACACCTACATATGGGTGTTTATATAAGAATTAGTTATAATTGCCAAAACATGGAAGTAAGCAAGATGCCTGTCACTGGACAATAATGATTAAATAAACTCTGACAGATCCAGACAGTAGATCATTATTCAGTTATAAAAAGAAATGAGATAACGCAAGGGTAGGAGTTTAATATGACCCAACGTGGAGCTCTGCTAGTTTCAAGCTTGTATTACTAAGGAAAAATTATTCTACCAGAGACACTGAGAGTTGAGATCACCAAATGGCTCAGATTTTTAAACCAGCAGTAAGGAAGACAATTATACCAACTGTGTTACCTGATCCAGATTACCAAGAAGAAATAGGATTGCTGCTATCCAGTGGAGACAAAAAAAAAAGAATGTCTGAAATGATAAAATAATATGTGCAAAGTCCTAAAGGAAAATGACAACTAGAAATTTTATACCAGCATAAAAATCCTTGATGTCCTTCAAAATTAAGACAAAATACAGACTTTTTTTCAGAAAACCAAAAACAAACAAAAAAGACCTGCAGAGAGACTCAAGATGGCGGAGGACTGAGTGGAAATTACACTGACCTCCTCCCAGGACCAATTTGGAATTACAAGTAAATTGTGGACAAATCACCTGGAACAAACAACTGAACAATAGTGAGAGAGGAGCCTTATAACCTCAGACAGACAGAGGAATCAGCTTTAGCACAAACCTAACTGGTAAGGAATGCAGTCGAGACTAAAGAAAGTGGGAGGGGAGCCCAAGTAAGACAGCACCAGAAGGATACTGAAACAGCCAGTTGGGATCCCCTTGAGAAGAGTGGAGTCTAAACCATAAGCGGAGATCTCCAGCCTATAGCACAAGAGTCCAAAAAATAAACAGATAACAGCCAGCTGTGAAAAGCGGCAGGGATGCTCAATGCCAGAGACACAGGCAGCTGGAGACGCAAAGAGCTCTTTAAAGGACCAACAAATAAATTTTTATTTGCAGCCACTTACTCTGGACTCTGGCAAAGAGGGCGCAGAGTGATCTAGAGATGCTTGAGGAGAGACTGAAGACGGAGGTTAAGGGGAGAGAACGGAGAGAACAGCTGGCGGGATCCCAGTGCTGACTCATCCCCCATATGGCAGCAGCTATCTGGCTCAGGCAGACCACTCCTCTGAGCAGCAGCAGCATGAGAGGACTTAATAATCCTGCCAGAAGGAGGGACTCTGCCCCACCTGTACTGTCTAAACCAGCCTGCTGAGTGCAGAGTAACTAGATTAACAGTTGAAGACAGCCAAAGACAATAGATTCCTGGAAACCTTGAACAGCCTGCCTAAGGTCACACAGGGTCAACATCTGACATCATCCGAGGCAGATCCAGAAAGTAAACACAGCAGTCTCCAACCATAGAAGTTCACACCACAAAGTCAGGAAATGAAGACAGATCAATCTAAGAAGCAGAAGCGAAAAACAAGAGTCTCACAAATAATGGGAAGACAAAGAAATACCCCACAGTTGAAGGGAAAGGAGGAATCCCCACAAAGAGAACTAAATGAAATAGAGGCAAGTAAACTATCAGATATTGACTTCCAAACAACAATTGTAAGGAAGCTCAGTAAGTGCAGAGAGAATTACAATAAACTACAGGGAAATGACGAGGAACTTACTGCAAACTGTATCAGCATGAAAAAGGACACAGAAACTATCCATAAGAGACAAGAGGAAATGAAAAATACAATTTCTGAATTGAAGAACACAGTAGAAGGAATCAAAATCAGGCTAGATGAACCAGAGGATTAAAGCAGTGAGCTGGAGGACAAGGTGGAAAAAAGCTCCCAGAAGGAGCAAGAAAATGAAAAAAGACTCAAAAAGAATGAATATGTGTTTAGGGAAATGCAGGATAACCTGAAATGTAAAAATATCCATATAATAAAGATACCAGAAGGAGAAGAAGAAAAGCAAGAGATAGAGAACCTGTTTGAAAAAGTAATGATGGAAAGCTTCCCTAACTGAAGGAGAGAAAAAGGCACAGGAGTCCAGGAAGCACAGAGGGTCCCATTCAAGAGGAACACAATGAGGCCCACTCCAAGACACATCATCATTAAAATGGCAAATGTCAAAGACAAACAGAGAATCCTAAGGGCAGCCAGGGAGAAAGAGGTAGTAACATATAAGGGAGCCCCAATATGGCTAGCAGCTGACTTCTCAACAGAAGTACTACAAGCCAGAAAGGAATGGCAAGAAATATTCCACATCATCAAAAGCAAAGGCCTGCAACCAAGACTGCTCTACCTAATTAAAGTCCTTAATTAAAATGGAAGGTGAAATAAAAAGTTTCCCAGACAAAAGGAGGCTAAAAGAATACACTTCCACCAAACCAGCACTGCAAGATATGCTAAAGGGACTGCTTTAAGAAGATGAAGAAAAAGACTCTATGAATCCCCAGTTCCTTTCAGTCATCAATACTTGATATTACCAATATATTTAATACTTATTAACCTGACTGGGACAATGATGTGTTATTTTAATTGTTACTTTATTATTTTTGAAACCAAACCTGTTTTTGTACATTTCTTGCCTATTTCTATTATTTTTAAAAAGCTCTACATGACTTTTTGGTATTCTTTATCCATTTTTTGATTGAATGTTTGTACAATTTTTTCCCTAAAAAAGAACAAACTATTAACTGTTTTTTAGATGTGTTGCAAATACTTTCCTATTCTATTACTTGTCCTTTAACTTTTTTCATATGTATATTACTGTATAGTCTTAAATGTTTAATATAGTCATATTGTCAATATTTTACTTTATAGCTTCGGGGTTTAAATATTTGACTTCAGGGTAAGAAAAATATTATTTTGTATTTTCTTCTAAAACTCCTTCAATTTTACATATTGATCTTTAACTCACTGGAATATTTTTTGTATAATGTGTGAAATAGGGCTCTATATTCATTTTATTTCAAGTAACAGTGGTCCATATACTTTATTTGTTGAATAAACCTTATTTTCCCCATTGATTTGAAATATCAATTTAAATCAAATATTACACTGTTAGACAGATATATGTTTGTTTCTAGAACGCTCATTTTATTTCACTGATCTACTTGATTATTTCTGTGCTGGTGTCATGTTGTTTTAAGTTGCTGAGACCTTATAATATTTTTAAGTTTTTTAATATTTTATAATGGATTTTGACATTAAAGAAAAAAATAAAGTCAATCTGCATTTTAAAAACAAAAAGAAAGAAAGAAGGAACTCCTACCTTTTGAGACAACATGGATGGAACTGGAGAATATTACGCTAAGTGAAATAAGCCAATTGGTGAAAGACAAATACCATATGATCTCACCTCTAAGTGGAATCTATTCAACAAAATAAACTAACGAACAAAATAAACCACTGGCATGGAAACAAGGAGCAGACTGAAAGTGATCAGAGGGGATGGGGAAAGAGGACAATGGTGGAAAGAGGAGGAAGGGAGACTATACAAAGAACATGTACGAATGACCCATAGACATGGACAACAGAGTGGGAATTGACTGTAGGAGAGGGGGGCGGGGGGCGGGGGGTGGTTGGAAGAGGGCAAAGGAGAAAAAACTGAGACAACTGTAATAGAATAAACATGACTTAAAAATTAAAAATTTTTTTAAAGAATGAGCTATCAAGTCATGAAAAGACATGGAGGAAACTTACATACATATTGCTAAGTGAAAGAAGCCAACCTCAATTGCCTGTGATTCCAACTATATGACATTCTAGAAAAGGCACAACTATCAAAACAGTGAAATAATCAGTGGTTGGTAGAGGTTAGGGGTGGTGGTGAGAGCAATGAATACACAGATCTCTATTAATCTGAAACTATACTACTAATAGAACTTCAGGCTTAGCAGAATGGAGGGCTGATATTGTTTCTCCCTTAATATGAAATAAAAATAATTTTTTGAAAATTGTACATGTATAATACTGATAATAAAAACTATGTTCAATATTAGAAAAAAAGACATCTCAAAAAAACCCCATTGTTATGTAATATCAGTCAGGGTCACAAAACTAAATCACTTTCGGTCCCTATATTTTCCTTAATGAAAGAAGTAGATATAAAAAATATTTACTGATACTACTGAGCCATAAAGGGCTACAGTATTTCTACTTGAAAGGGAAGGGAAATTCAAAGTGGTACCCTACCCAAAGAAAAGCCCCACCTCAACCACATCAATTACTACTAACTTAAACAAAAACAAATACACAAAAAGAAACAACCACCTCCCAAACCATATAGTTTCTACATGCGCGAGAAGAAACTATATATTAGTTTGTTCAGAAAAATTAAGTGTAACAGCCAACTTGCACAGTTCCCACAAAGCACACACCCTTGAGAAGAGCCTGAGTTACTCCCAATCATTCAGACAGTTTCTAAGGAGAGCAAGCATGTGTAGTGAAATATGAACATTAAACCTCCAGAACTATTTGCCTACACACGAAAAAGGAGTGAGAAGGTGGGCTGGGAAGGAATGGTGCTTATCAAAAGTCACCTCAGTACAAATTTGTTCATTCCCCTCAGAAAGAGCACATGGACAGAACCCCACTCTACAAAGAATTTACCAAACATTCTTTGGTAAACCAAAGATTGCCAAACATTGCCCATAGCAGCCTAGTGAGGTAAATGATGTTTACAAAGAGGGACATGTATTCTTGTGATACAGAAATTGAAGATCTGGCTCCAGACAACGAATGTTCTCTCTGCCTTTTACGTGCTATAGAGACTACTCAAAGAGACTGCTTGATGCCTGTTTACCATTTTAGTATAGAAAGCAGCTCTCAATTCCAAACCAAGAGACTATGTTTTAAGATGCAAAGTCTATACCAAAAGTTAGCAGGGCTGCTTTCCTTACCACTATCTTTGTCGATTACAATCACGAATTCCATTAATTAGTTAAGGGAGCAGCTTCTGAGCACTATTTTTGCCTATACATTCAGTCTTGTCTTCAAAAAAGTTATGTTTTGTTTTACTTTGTATCATTCATACAACCAGGTGCTACAGAAACAAAAGTCCAAGGGAAGTCTACATCTACCACAGTAAGACAAAAACCCAGCTGAAAAACCTTGGTCTTTTTTCCTTCACCCTGTATTTCCAACTTCCATGCACTAATTAATCCTTAAGGAATCAAACAGCCATGGCGCTTTCACAGTCCCACCAAGTAGAAAGGAGAGGGTCTCAGAACAGTGCGTACACTTTGCATCTGCCTATGAGCGTGTAATTAAAACCCAACTAAAACTCAACTAAAGAGTTGTCTCAATTGATGTGTTACAGGTAACACAACACAAACCATCCCTGTGTGAAAGGCATCATCAAAAAAGTCACAGACAGGCTGACTTCTGGGACAGGCAGCTGGAGACGGGCTAGATGGGACTGGGATGAGTAAAGAACTCCAGGATGTTGGGACTTCCAGTCAAGATGGAGGCATAGGTAAACACACCTCGCCTCCGTGCCCAACTCTAAAAAAAAATACAACTAAACTACAAAAGAAGTATCACCCACAATTGTCAGAAAACTGAGCTGTGTGGAAGTCTGATGACCAACGATTTAAAGAAGGTACATCCATCCAGATGGGCAGGAGAGACTCGGAGTGGTGTGAAGATGCGGAATGGCAGAAGATGGGAATAGGCAGTCCCAAACCAATATACGGTGAATAAAAAATGAGAGGGATACCAAGGGAGCGAGGGATCCCAGCCCCAGTCCAGACCACCCAGCCCAGGGTTCCAGGGCCAGAAAGGTAAGTCCCCATAACTTCAGGCTGCAAAAATCGGTGGGGGTTGGGGCTGCGGAAGAAACTGCAGGATTCTCAAGACTCCTCTTAAAGGGCCACCATCAGACTTAGGACTCACGCAAGATACCCCCCACCCGCGGAATTTAGCACTAGGGCAACAGCTGGAATGGCACCAGTGGCATATGGGGAGAAAGTGAAGTGCGAGTGCCAGGAGACTGCAACGAGTATTCAAAGTGATGAAAAGCAAGGACCTACAACTTCCTCTATCCAGCAAAGCTATCATTTAGAATTGAAGGGCAGATAAAGTGCTTCCCAGACAAGGTAAAGCTAAAGGAGTTCATCATCACCAAGTCCTTAGTATATGAAATGCTAAAAGGAATTACATACAAAGACAAATATCAAAAAATGAACATTAAAATGGCAACAAATTCACCACTATCAACAACAGAATCTAAAAAAACAAAGTAGGCAAACAACCAGAACAGGAACAGAATCATAGACATGGAAATCATTTGGAGGGTTATCAGATGGGAGGGAGAAGGGGTAAAATGGGAGGAAAGGTACAGGGATTAAGAAGCACAAATTGGTAGCTACAAAATACACAGTGGGATGTTAAGAACAGTATACGTAATGGAGTAGCCAAAGAACTTACATGCATGACCCATGGACATAAACTAAGGGGACAGGGATTGCTAGAGGTAATGGGGGTACCGGATGGAGGGGGACAAAGGGGGGAAAACTGGGACAAGTATAATAGCATAATCAATAAAACATTTAAAATAAAAATAAATAAAATCTTAAAGGAAAAGAGTTACAGATATCACATATATATCTCCTCTGAGGCAGAGTAAGAGAATAAATTAAAATTTTTACTGATAACCACATGGTCCTAATTAGTCTCCTAATTGTCAATGAGATAAATGCTTATCAGATTACGGGAGGCAAGTGAGAAACGCAAAGTGGTATAAAAGTAAATAATGTGCCCTGGCTGGTGTGGCTTAGTGGATTAAGCAGCAACCTGAGATCCAACAGGCTTCTGGTTCAATTCCCAGTTGGGGCACATGCCTAGGTTGCAGGCCTGGTCCCTAGTTGGCGGCGTACAAGAGGAAACCAATCAATTTATATCGCACACACTAATGTTTCTCTCCCTCTCTTTCTCCCTTCCTTCCCCTCTCTCTAAAAGTAAATAAAATCTTTTTAAAAATTTTAGAAATATGAATAATGCATGTTACAAATGAAAATTGGTACTTTCATCTATGCATAGCTGTAATTTTTTTTATTAGGGTTAGGATTTGGCTTAGGGTTAGGGTAAGGGCTTAGGTTTAGGGTTAGTGTAGGGTTAGGGTTAGAATTAGGGATAGGGTTAGAGTTAAGAGTTAGGTTTATGGGTTAGGTTAGAGTTAGAGCCAGTGTTAGGGTTAGGTTTAGATCAGATTTTTCTTTTTTTAATTAAATATATTAGGGTAACATTGGTTAATAAAATTATGTAAGTTTAAAGTATACAATTCTATAATATATCAACTGTGTATTACATTGTATATTTACCACCCAAAGTCAAATTTCTATCCATTATAAAAGCTTAAATAATATTTGAGTGAAAAACAGGCCTATTTTGTTCAAAAGTGAATATATAAGTGGATCTCTGTTTCAGGGCTAAATAAAAACACTGGAAGATAGAAAAAGGAGCTCCTTCTCAATAGAAATACCAGGTTTAACTGCTTGCAGACTGTAAAAAACAGAAATGACATCCAAGATTACTAGTGTAGTCTAACATACAAAATGTTTATTTTTTTAACTCCAGTGTCCCTCCAAAGTTGGTCATTTTTACCAGCTGTTCTTAAAAAAAAAAAAAATGCATTACCAACATTGAACACATAAACATGCTCATTTCTGACATTTTGCTTCTTTTCACCTAAAGACTGCTAAATATAACCACTTTTGCCCATAAAAATAGACTCTCTTCAAAGATTAAACAGCGTCTCATAACACTAAACTGACGTTAAGGTTCTAATATCTATGAAGTCCCCACAGGCCCATCTGGGAACACTACCCAAGTATAGTTGCAACATTTTTCAGACTCCTAGGATGAAACATGGCCTTAGAAATCATCTAATGTGGTTTCCTTCAAACTTTTAAAAGAAGCTATAGAATCCTTCCTCCTTTAAAAAAAGTTTGTATGAGATGTCTATCCACCTTCTTTCAGCCCATCACACTGAAGGGACACAAAAGCATCCATGGATAATAACAAATGCAGAAAGAGAAAAGATCCAAAGATCATTTGGAAATGTGCAATATCACCTCAAACCCTTACACCCAACTCTGGTGCCCAGTCCACAGTCCTTTTCCCATATCTCTACCCTTACTCACAAGCAGACCCACAGGCTAGTCTACAGAATTCTAGGATTCTGGGTAAATGTAGCTTGGAAACTGCTAATCTGATCCATCCCCGCCATCCCATTTTACAATTAAAAGTAAAATATAAGGCAGTATGGTATAACTGAAAATAAAACAGTAGAGTAAAAGTCAATCCTGATTCTAGCCCTTGCAAGGTATATGGAACAAATCTCTTAAACTCTTTGAGATTTAGTTTCCTCATCACAAAATGGGAATTTTATCCTATCTATGCCAATGTACTTTCTTAAAAAAGTCCTTTGTAAATGGCAGAGCACTGCATAAATTAAGGTGCTACCATGATTATTGTTAGGTTATTATTTGCCAAGGTGACATGGTGAGTTAAATGCACAGCTAGACATGGAACTCAAGTTTTCTGACTGCTTCTCCTCTTCTAAAGTAGAAGGCTTTCTCTACTACTTCATACAAATGTTGTGTTCATTGTTAAGCAATTGTTATCAACTTCTCAAATTTGGGTTTTATAATAACCATTTTTATCAGGAAAACAAAATGGTGTCATGCATAAAACAAAGTCTTTAACATTACATAAATAAATATAAATGCAAGGAATTTATAGTTTATGCAAGCAAAAAGGGGAGGCTTATAGATAAAGATTATACCTACATGCTATAAGATGATATATTGTGAATGCTCATTAAGGCACTAATGAAACAATTTTGACCATTCTGAACTGCCGTGTGCTGGTGATGTGCTGAAGAAAACAGAAAAGCATATAATGTGGCTGAGTAATAACTTAAGGGTATACACAAAGATCAGAACCCATGATTTTTAACAATTAAAAATGTCTCAAAGCAACACATGGTGAACCTCCAGGTCAAATGTAAATACAATTAAATGAAGTTATCTAACCCACAAATTATAAATCAATTAAATGAAGTTATCTAACCCACAAATTATAAATTAATAAAAGACTGAATGGGCACATCTCTGCCCATTGTCCATGGGCATGGACAATAAAAAAAGTGGACTGGGTGCTGGCCATTTAATGTCCCTGTGTCTACCCAGCTCTCCAGCTGCTGAATTCCCCCACTCAAAAGTCTAAAATGAGTCACCATTTCATTTGTCTAAAGGGTGAGAAGGAAACAGTGAAATTAAGAAAAAATCAAGCTAGACATGTCATTAAAATGTAGCATGTGATGAAATATCTACACACACACACTCTCTCTCTTTTCAATGAATTTCTAAGACTAATGGAAAGCTTCCTCCCACAAAAAGCTTGGAAAATACAACCAGTGTAATTTATTTAAGAACACAAGATTCTTTTATAAAGTTGTGTTTGTAAGTTCATACATATTCATAAAGTGATTCATTTGGTAAAAACATACAGTCATCTGAAAACAGTGAAAAGGCTACAGTTTTAAGTGCTTTAAGTGCTCAATCTAGATATCAAGACTTAAAGGTTATAGTAGCATTTCTTGAAAATGTATTACTCATCACTGCTCTAATTATACATCTTTGCAGAAAACATGGAAAAAATAGACTAAGTAGTACACAAGTTTGTCACTGACAACTGTGGTTACAAAAATCAAACCACATTAGAACTCTGTTAGTATCTGCACACTTCATCATCCTGGAAATTTCACATCATAGACCAGAGGCATTATGGACTACTCTCAAGGAAGTCTGTTTTATGAAAACTGACTCATCCTGATCCATCTTCAGTATCTAAGCATGTGATGAGACAAAGCAAGAATAAAGCAATGGGTTGATAATGCAACCAAAATATAGCTGAGCAGGGTAAACTGATCTTGCAATTGATGGGTATGTCTACCCAAAGTTCTTAGTAATTCTTTTATTTCAGTTAAGGCACTGCACTGCATATGTGTGGCCTGAACATACAGGATTTTTTTTATTACTATAACATTTACTAGAACTTACAGAGTATGAATTGTTGCAAAAGCACTTGTATTACTACTATCCCCATTTTTCAAAAGAACTGAAGCTCAGAGAAGGGAAATCACTTTCCTAAAATTATACACACACTAAGAAATGATGGTACAACTCAGACTCAATTCTTATGACTCCAAATTCTATGATTTTCCCTGAGGCTAAACTTTTTTCCATTGGTCAGCATACAACTCTTCATTCATAAAAACTTTGATCCATTCATTTATTTATCTAGTCAAGAAATATTTATTAAACATCTACTGTATGTTACGCATTATTATTTTGCCTTGAGAAAACAAGAGTACACAATTCCTGCTTTAGGTGGTAGAGAGGGTACATTACAATCTAATATAACAGTCTGGGAAAGATTAAGCAAAAAAGAGTTTACCAATGTGAGAATGGCAAACAGAAATGGGTGTCACAAGAAAAATGCACAAGAGGAAGCCCTTAACTCTAACTATGGAGGCCAAGAAAGCCCAAAAGGTGTAAGTTACTAGAACCTTGGAACATGGCACAAATCTGGCAAGTGGACAGAAGATGGAGGGGCATGTCAGGAAGGAAAAAACAATGGGCAAAGGCATAAAGGACAGAAAAAAATATGTAACATATTGAAGAAACTAGCTCAGCATAACAGGCAGCTATATCTGGCAAAAAACTGGGGAAAAAAGGCAGAGGCCATGGCAATCAGAACCAGGCTGATGGATGCCTGCTAAGGAAAATGAGTCAGAGGACAGACAGGAAAGGTGAGTTAACATGATGAAATGCTATAAAAAGATCAAACTGACTTTAGTGTGGAGGATGGAACAAAGGATAAAAGCCAGAAATAGGCATATTAGTTAAGATTCTACTGCAGTAGTACAAAAATATGAGTGTCTAAATTAAGGTAATGAAAAAGAATAAAGAGCAGGTAACAGATTACAGAGCTATTTTGGAAGCAGAATCTTAAAACTTATTCACTGACAAGTGATAGGCAAGATCAAAGTAATCTAGGCCAATTCTCAGACTTCTGGCTTATCCCACTGGGTGGAGACGGAGAAACTGTTTTCTTTAGATAAATAATGAGTTTGGTTTTAGATAACTGAGTTAAGTTTGTGAGATCTATGTAACATAAGTCAAAGATGTCCAATATGCAGTTAGAAACTGGGCCCCAAGACTTAGAAGAGACATGGGATTTAGAGTCAGCAAGGTGTAAGCTGTAGTTGGAAGACACGGGCCCAGTCCTGGGTCTCCCAGGAAGAATATAAATAGAGAGGGGAGACTGAGAATAGAATCTTAGGGAATTCAAATATTGAAGGGGTAAAAAGAAACAATGTCCAAATACTGAGAAGAGGACAGCATTTTAGTGGAGAGCCAAGACAGAGTGTTTGGAAACCTAGAGAAAAGAAAAATTCAAGAAAGAGCAAAAGCTACAAATTAAAAAATGTTTGTGATTGAGGGAGCAATACTTCTGCAAACTATTCTGTACTTAGAGTTTCTCAAGCCCTCTAACATGTCCACATCAAAAGTCACAATAATTCCATATCTAAGAATCTATTCTAAATAAGGAATCAGAAATCCTGACAGTGGTTTACATACAAAAATATCTGTTACAGGATTATTTATAATGACAACAAAATGAAAATATTTTAAATGTATAAGAGAGGAATAGTTGAATAAATTATAGTATATCCATAAAATAAGTGTTAGAAACCATTTAAAAATTATATTCATAGATAATTTTAAGTGATATGGAAAAATACTCATGATGTTTGTTTTAAAAAAGGCACAGCCATGTATATTAACTATGTAAAATAAAAATACATAGAATAAAAAAAGAAAAAGGTGCAAAGGTTGGGTGGCTCAGTTGCTTGGAGCATTATCCCTTACACCAAAAGGCTGGGGGTTTGATCCCCAGTCAGGGCACATACCTAGGTTGCGGGGTTGGTTCCTAAGCAGGGTTCCTAAGCAGGGCAAGTACGGGAAGTAACCAACTGATGTTGCTCTCTGACATTGATATTTCTGACACTGATGTTCCTTTCTCTCACTTTCCTTCTCCCTGCCTTCTCCCCACTTCCCCCCCGCACCCCCCAAGATCAATGAACATATCCTCAGGTGAGGATAAAAGAGAAGAGCCCTGGCTGGTGTAGCTTAGTGGATTGAGTGCCAACCTGTGAATGAAAGGGTTTCTGGTTCGATTCCCAGTCAGGGTTACAGGCCAGGTCCCCAGTAGGGGGTGGATGAGAGGCAACCACACACTGATGTTTCTCTCCCTCTCCTTCTCCCTCCCCTTCCCTCTCTCTAAAAACAAATTAAAACTTTTTTAAAAATAGAAGAAAAAGGTATAAAATACACCAAATGTTAGTTTACATAGGTAGTGGAACTGTTCTTTTTTTCCTTCTTTAGACTTTTTTGCACAGACCAAATTTAATAATGTTCATGTATTTTTTTTTCCTTTAATACTGAACTTTTTATTTTGAGATTCACATTGTACAATAGTTTGAATTTGCCATTCCCAAATGGCTAATGATGTTGAACACCTCTTCATATGCTTATGTGCCATCTGCATATCCTGTTCAGTGAAATGTCTCTTTATGTCTTTTGCCATTTTCTAATGTTATTTAGTTTTTCACTATTGAGTTTTAGATTTCTTTATATATTCTATATACTGGTCTTTTGTTGGGTATGTGATTCACAAATATTTTCTCCCAGGTGGGAGTCTGCCTTTTTACTATTTTAACATGGTCCTTAGCAGGGCAAAAGTTTTTAGTTTTTATGAATTCAATTTACTAATTTTTCCTTTTATGAGTTAGCTTTTTAATGTCATATTTGAGAACTCTGCCTACTTCTAGATTCCCAAAGTTCTGTCCTACTGTTTTCCCTAAAAGATTTATAGTTTTATGTTTTGCATTTAAGTCTGTGGCCTATTTTGAGTTAATTTTGGAATAATATGTGAAGTTTAGGTCAAAGTTCATTTTTTTGCCTATGGATGTCCATATGTTCTGCCACCATTATTAAAAAGGCTATTTTTCCTCTATTCAACTGTTTTTTCATTTTTGTCAAAAATCAAGTTTGTCATTTGAGTAACGGGTATGGAATGACTTTTTAAGGTGATGACAATGTTCTAGAATTAGGTAGCAGTAAGTGTTGTATAATTTTGTAAATATACTAAAAACCACTGCACTTTAAAAGAATAAATTTTATGGTGTGTCTCAATGAAAAAAAAAAAGAACCCATGGACATGAACTCAGGTGGTGGGGGGACTGCTGGAGGACACTGGGTAGTGGGTGCTGGGGGCACAAAGGTGGAAAACTTGGGACAACTAAAACAACATAATCAATAAAGTTTATTTTTTTAAAAGCATTCACTCTATATATGTCCATATAATCAAAAGCAATTAATGTCTGTCATCTCAAGCAGAATGGAAGTTATAAGTTCCCACCCTAGTCCAAATACTGGTAACTGTTCCCTTATAAATTTGATTTTTTTAGGCCTAGACCTACACTTCGTAAATCAATGGGCCTACTTTAGTCATTAGCCATGACCAAAACAAAACAAAAACAAATATAAAGCTATTTTACTCCGCTAGCCTTGTCTTCTAACTAGAACATGACCAAAATCCAGAAGGTAAACTAAAAAGAGGAAAAGGGACCAAAAGAACAGCCCTCAGGGCTCTGAGCAGCCAAAATATATCAGAAGTTTCATGCACTAACGCTCATGTATTACGTTGAAAATAAGGGCCTCTCAGGTCCTTACTAAAATCTCATTTTATATCAAAATCATTAGTAAGTTTCATTTCCAGGCCTCAGCATATTAAAAAGAAAAAAAAGGAAGGGGGGGAGGAACCAGGGTAGAAGAAAATCGTTGAAGCAGCAACAAAGGAGAATTATTACAAAACAGAATTCAATAAAACATTTGACTCATTGAATTCACGGTAAAAGAACCTAATACACATTTTACAAAAAATAAAGTTCATAATAATGACTTTAAGTCATGCTACACATTTAAATTATACTTATATGCTCTGTTTAAGATGACAAGAAAACATTTAATACATTAAATTATAAATACCCAAGAAAGTGTCACTATTTGACTTTGTAGTCAAATAGATCTTTCGGTTGAAACCTGGACTGGCTCTATGACCTTGGACAAGTTAATTTATATTCTCTAAGACCCAGTTTCATTATATGTAAAATGGAAATAATAAAACCTATCCCTGGATGGATGTTCTCTGGGACATAAGAGCTTAATAACTAGTCATTTTTATTACTACTGCTACCACTGTTATTCATTTAATTTCTATTTTTATTCAGGTATAACCACATGTAATAAAACATATATTAGTGTACTATTTGATGAATTTTGACAAATGTATGTACTACCCACATAACTATTACTCGAGTTAAGATTATAGAACACTTCCACCAGAAAGTTCCCGCCTACTCTTTTGCAGTCGATTCCATTCATCTACCCAGAAAAAACTGCTGTTCTAATTTCCATTACTATCACTTACTTTTACCTGTTCTACTATTCATACAAATGGAATCATATAGCATATATACCTTTTGTGTCTGGCTACTTTTATTCACCATAATATTTTTGAGATTCATTTCATTTTCTTTTTATTTGAGTAGTATTTCACTGTATAAATATGCTACCATTTATTTATCTGTTGATTGTCTCCAGTTTGAGGTGGGCTATAATCCAAATATTTTTAAAACAATTTATGGTATATCATTAAGATTCATTTATCAGTAGTAGTAACAATATGAAAAAATCTTACCATTAATAGTATTAGTAAAGAAAGCATTGATATATAAAGTATATATACTTCAAAGCCTATATAGAGGGTGCTTTAATAATAGTCCATTCTTCTCACATACCAATCAATATATAATTGAGATTTCATCTACTCATTAAGCAATCTTTTATCATATCTGATGAATACTTTTACCTGAAGAGGATAAAGAAAATCCTCAACACTATTAACTAAATTAAAATACTGTAGTAAACTCAGGTTCATTGAAAACTTCACCATAACAGTCCTATATCATATTCAAGAACCTGTACAGATGCCTAAAGATTTTCCAACTAAAAGAGGACAATTCTCATCCATGCCCAGTAATACTGAGTTCACTCATGTATTTTTGGCCTATGTCCTTTAATTCTGGTTTACTTCACAAAGCGCTATTTCGTGGGATGGGGAATAAGGCACAAGTTTAAAGAATTCATCTGTTTAGTCATTCTTAATTAACAAACATATGCCGCCAAAACCCATGCTCTGGCAGATGATGATAATGCAACTTCTCACAAGACAATACATTCTAAGTCAAACTACATCATGGCAGAGATTCTGCATCATTAGGAAGACCCTATTCTCCCTTAATTCAGACTATGCCTGTGTTTGGAACTGGTTACCTAGGAACAATGATCTTCGAACTGTGCCCCAAAAACACTGGGGCTTTTACAAATATTTATGTTACTTTCACTTTTTTAAATAAACCTTATTGTTAAGACTTCAATAACAAAGATGCAGACAGATGTGTTATATGCCAATTAATAAATGGAGACAAGCTCCAGGCAATTACATCTACCAGGTTAATTTGCTTTCGTGCAGCTATTTACATCCATTTGCTGAATGTGGAATTCTAATAAAAGGGTCCTTGATTAGGAGATTAACTGTTCACTGGTGTTTCTTCTATTTCTTCTTACTCAGAACGGTATTTATTGACCTACAAAAAATGATAAAAACACACACACTCCATTAAGTGTCAGACAACACTGCTTCAGCACATACATTAGGTGACACACTCTGTCAGCATGATTGTCACAAAATAAACGAAGCAACAGCAGGAAAGTTTGGGTCCTTCTTGCCCTCCTTTTATGATAGCATTATTATAAACTTTCTTTTTAATTATACTGATTATATTATTAACCAGTTGTCCCAAGTTTTCCCCTTTGCCCCCCCCACCCAGCACCCTCCACTCCCTCAGGCAGTCCCCACACCATTGTTCATGCCCATGGGTCATGTGTGTAAGTTCTATGGCTACTCCATTTCCTATACTGTACCTTACATCACCATGGCTGTTCTGTAACTACCTATTTGTATTTCTTAATCCCCTCATCTCTTCACCCATTCCCCAACACCTCCCTCCCTTCTGGCAACATCAAAACACTCTCTGTATTCATGGTTCTGTCTCTGTTCTTGTATGCTCAGTTTGTTCTTTAGATTCAATTGTTGATAGATATGTATTTATTGCCATTTTATTGTTTCTAGTTTTGATCTTCTCCTTTTTCTTAAATAAATTCCTTTAACATTTCATATGGTAGTGGTTTGGTGATGATGAACTCCTTTAGTTTTTCCTTGTCTGGGGAGCTCTTTAGCTTCCCTTTGATTCAAAATATCTTTGCTGGGTAGAGCAATCTTGGCTGTAGGTCCCTGCTTATCATGACTTTGAGTATTTCTTGCCAATCCCTTCTAGCCTACAAAGTTTCTTTTAGGAAATCAGCTGACAGTCTTATGGGAACTCTCTTGTAGGTAACTAACTGCTTTATTCTTGCTGCTTTTAAGAGTCTCTATCTTTAACCTTTGGCATTTTAAATATGATATGTCTTGGCATGGGCCTCTTTGCAACCATCTCATTTGGAACTCTCTCTGCTTCTTGGACTTGCATGCCTATTTCCTTCACAAAACTACGGAAGTTTTCCTTCATTATTTTTTCAAGTAGATTTCCAATTTCTTGCTCTTTCTCTTCTTCTTCTGGCACCCCTATGATGTGAATGTTGGAACGCTTGAAGTTGTCCCAGAGGCTGCTTGCACTATCCTTTTTTTTTTTGGCGGGGGGGGGGGGGGGTTCTTTTTTCTTCTTGTTGTTCTGATTGGTTATTTTTGTTTCCTTATATTCCAAATCATTGATTTGATTCTCAGCTCCATCCACTCTGGTGTTTATTCTCTGTAATTGTTCTTTATTTTAATTAGTGTATTCTTCATTTCTAACTGGATCCTTTTTATGCTCTTCAGGTCCTCACTAAGTTCCTTGAGCACCCTTATAACCAGTGTTTTGAACTCTGCATCTGGGAGATTGCTTATCTCCACTTTGTTTAGTTCTTTTTCGGGAGTTTTGATCTGTTCTTTCATTTGGGCCATGTTCTTTGTCTCTGCATTTTGGCAACCTTCCTGTTTGTTTCTTTGTATTGGGTAGAACTGCTATGACTTCCTCTCTCAGTAGCATGGCCTAATGTAGTATGTGTCCTATAGGGTCCAAAGGCACAGCCTCCCCTATCACCCAAGCTCAGTACTTGAGGTACACCCTCTGTGTGGGCTGAGTACACCCTCCTCTTATAGTCAAGGCTTCACTGGTGTTGGAAGGTCAATGGGAGGGATTTATCCACGCCAGTCAGCTTCAAGGACTGACCATGACCACTGTCCAACAACCTCCATCCTCTGTGGAGGATTAGCTGTGCAGGGGCAGGGTGGTGGTGCTCCACAGTGGTCTGTAGCTGTCCACTGGGTGTACAGGCTCTGGGGTTTCCCAGGTGGTGCAGGCCAAGGTCAGCCCCCGACCTGTGTTCTGCCCAGGGCCAGCCTGCATGAGCTATAAAGGAATCAAAGACAGCTGCTACTTGTGCTGGGCTTGGAGAGTCCCAGGTTAAGCCAAGCTGAGAATCCAGGCTGGCTGTTGTTAGTGCCCAGCGTGGAGTCACTTAGCAGGAAGGACAGGAGCTTGGGGCTCACTGAGACTGACAGCTGCTTGAGAGGATTTAGGAAATTGTGAAACAGCAGCCAAAACCAGCCATTCATATGGACAAGTCAGAGTTAACAGCTTTAGTGGGCCCATTAGCTGGGTGGGACGGTGCCTCAGGGGATCTCCAGGGCTAAGCAAAACAGTGTTAGCCAGGTTGATGGAGTCTCAGATAGGACACCATCCTGCTTGCTCTTAGGCTTTTTGGTAGGACAGCTCAGAAAAGGGACACTGGCCTCTGCAAACCTTTCTGTATGGGAGAGAGCTGTCCCCCAGTCTCTTGCCTTGATTCCAGACACTTCGGTTCCTCCCTGTATGCCACTGGTGCCTTCCAATCTGCTACACTGGTGCTGGAGCTCAGAGGAAGTGAGTCTGAGTAAGGCTGTGTGAGTTCTTTAGGAGGAACTGCTTGGGACTCCTGAGTTTCTTCCACTGACTCAATCCCCACTGGTTTTTACAGCCAGAACTTGTGAGGACTTACCTTCCTGGCTTTAGAACCCTAGACTCGGAGGCCTGGTGTGGAGCTGGGACTCTGCTCCTGAGATATCCCTCCTGAATTTTCATCCACCACACATGGATGTGGGACCAGCCTGTTCCATGTCTCTGACCCTCCTACCAGTCTGGATGGATGTGGTTTCTTTAAATCCGTAGTTGTTAGACTTTCCTTCAATTCACTTTCTCATGGTTCTGAGTGATGGTTGTTCTATATTTTAGTTGTTATTTTGATGTGGTTGTGTGAGGAAGCAAACCCTGTTTACCTCTGCCACCATCTTGACTGGAAGTCCATAAACTTTCAATACTTCTTCAGTAACTTACATGTTTATGTAAGGTAAAATGATTACCCTCTATGAACTGTATCAAAGTATGGTTAAAATTCTGAGATTTAAGAAAACTATCTGACAATGGATATAACAAAATTAATCAGCCTCAAGGCAAAATAACAATTAGTATTCTAAACTAATACCAAACAGTTCTTCAATCATTATCAAACAGAAATAATAGTACATGAAATGAAAGAATCTCATAAATAATAGCTATTTGTCACTGGAGGTCACTTTATAAGGCAAAGAAATATATAACTCAACTTCCTGAATATGTTTAATGAAATCTTAGATTTATGAATGCTGTCAAATTATGAAATTATTTGGGGGAGGGGACAGTAAGCCTAAAGAGAAAGCCTAAGGTTATGGGGAAGGGAGGAGTATTCCAAATAATTTAAATCTGACAAAAATACCATATCATTCATTATTCAAGGTAATTACTGCACGGAACATGAAGAACTAATATACACTGTGGAGGAAAAACTTATTAATTCCTATACTACTAACACTGTAAACAAGTTTATTGGATGAATACACTATTACTTAAATATAATTAGAACTTTTATTTGAAAAAAGAGACTAGAGAAAAGCATCTACAATACCTGAATAATATATGAAAGGCTAAAATTATGCGAAATCTTTACACTTTAGGCAAGGTCATAAATGATGCAAATCTCATGTTTGTTAATGATTATGTCCATGCATGTAAAAATAAGAAAGGTTTATTTATAAAACATCATGCACAATTGGAAGGGGGAAAATTAAATAATATTTAGATTACTTTTTAGGATACCCTTAAATAAGCTGGTCAAAACATAATGAGATCTGTACTAGCGGTAATAAACCAGAACAGGAAAAACTGCAGAAGTACTGGCTCTAAATAAAAGTTATTAGCTAAATGCTGTGTAAGTATGACATGCTCCAGGAGAACACAAGCTGTGAAGAAGATGCCAGAATGATTCAAATTATCAATTTTATTAAGGCATGGTGTTTAAATTTCAGACTTCACAGAGTTATCTGTAATTATGTATATGATGAGTTCCAGAATTTCCTCTTGTGAAACTGTTGGCTATCTAAACAAGTTCTATTAAAAGTAGTTGAAATAAAACAAAATGAGCCAAAAAAAACTTGCCTTTTTTTTTTTTTTTAACTTTTGGTTATCAAGAAACTCCTTTAGTGTCTTTCACCTATATAACATGACTGCACCAACTGGTGCATTCTCATAATTTAAATAATTTTGCAGTGCAAAATACTGTTAAAACAAAATTTGAATGGAATGTACAAAACATGTTGGGTTTTTTTTTAATTCTGAGTATTTTTTAAATGACTTTGAGGTCTTCAAACACACAATGAAGATTTAATTAGCCAAGAAACTTATTCAACAATCATTCCAAACTGAACAAGTATAAATTAACAAATATTAGTGATTATATCTGGAAATTAAAATTTCCTGCTACTTCATTTTTAAACTTCTAAACCAGATTAACTGAAACGTTTTCAGAGCAATGCAAATACTGCACAAAGGTTAAAGGCACCAGATTTGAGCCTAGTGCTGTCTCCTACTATCTGTAAAATTTTTATTAGTTACCTTAACTCACTATGCCTCATTTTTTTCATTTGTAAAATAGTCATAAAAAAATAATAAATATCTACCTGTTTGGCTTTTTGTGTAAATAATACACATAAAGCTCTTATCAAGAGCCTGGTACTTAACTGCTCAAAAATGTTTGATGCCTTTATTATTATTGTTGTTAGGCATGGTGTTTTTTCAATTTGTTGCCATTTACTACCATTTACAAGAACTTTCCTATGTAAACAAGAATTTCTTTCTACTGTACAATCAAAGCAAAACACAAACATAACCTAGCACTCCCTAGAGCTTATCCAACATGACTGACTTTTTAAAAATTTGATAAATTCATAAAACAAATTTATACTAAAATTCTACTTTTACAGTTTCACAGTTATTAGGGCTCCAGATAAAATTCCACTAGCAAAACCTCAGATTAGGTCAAAGAGCTCAAGAAACAAATCTTGGCTTTAAAATGTTATTTCAGGAATCAACGTAATCAGAAGTGGTCTTACCTTCAATTTTTAAAAAATCTAAATATAGATAACAGTGCAAATTCATCCAAGCTCAAAATATTTCAAATGTTTTGGAAAAAAAGACAATGAATTCTTTTCCTCTCTGAATAACAAGATAATCCTAGTGAGAAAAATCTATGAGGCTCAGAAATGAGAACTGTTTTTAGTGAGAGAACAGAAACAGTAAAGAAAAAAGAAGGAGAATTAAAAGAGAAAAAGATTAAAACTATTTTATCACAATTTTTTAAATTATTAAATTAAGGCAAAATAAATTATTTTCCATGACACCATTCATATCATATATCTTAATTTCCCTAAAATCCAAGAGCCATTCTTTTTGGGCAACATAGAAATACGAAATAGGATTTTTGAAAATAATAATGTAAGCAATAAATTGTTTCTTATAATAACACAAAGAATATGTTGTGTTTTCCTGATTAAGATACTGTGGTATGAGATATTTTGCAAAAGGTCCTCATAAAAACATAACTGTTAACAAAAGAGAATATGGATGCTATGGGGACAATTTTTGGGTTAAGGGGTTCATACAAAACTTTAGAAGACGCACTCTGACTCTACCTAGAGTCAGCATTCTGACTATGGTTTTAGAAGAGTCAGAGCTCCTGAATAAAGAAGCTTTTAAAGCTAAAGTATTAGTATTTCATGTGAAATATATTAGGAAATAACTCAAGGTTTATATTTTCCCCACAATTTGTTAATGGGGTGGAGTGAAATGAAGATCTAAAAATATCCCAAAAGCTCAGAACAGCTCCTCTAAAGTGAAATTTTAGACATTTCCCCCCCAAACAAAATAACATATTTATTGTCATTATTCCATCACAGGCAACTTTTATGAACATATTATTAGTTCCACCAGAATTGTTACATGCAAAGTCAGTATGGAAAATAAATTAAACAACTCTTTGGAAAAACAGGGCTTGCAACAGAGCAATGAAAAACATAAAATAACTCTGATGAAAGTTGGGATATAATATGAAAATATGTAGATCCCTTTTCAATTTTAAACCCCTAATTCATTAAGTAAACCTTTAAAGAAAACTCAGAGTACCATATCAATCAGGTCATTCATTTCTAAGTTAAAGAGTAAGTGCAGCAAAATTAGTATGTGGAGGGTTTTTTTCCTGTATTTTCATTATTGACACTATTACAGTTGTCCCCACCACCCTCCTCTGGCCCGCCCCCACCCAGCCCCCGCCCTCCCTTCCCTCTGGCCATCACCGTACTGTTGTCCGTGTCCATGGGTTATACAAATACATTTTCTGGCTAATCCCTGCCCCTTCTTTCACTCAGTCCCTCTCTTCCCCCTCTGACAAGTTGTCAGTCTGTCCTTGCCTCCTGTTCTATTTTATTTGTCAATCTAATTCACATTAGATTCCACATACAAGTGAGGTCATGTAGTATCTGTCTGTCTTAGAATGTGTTTTATACAATACTAATTAGTCATGTAAGATCTTGATTTTAAATGTTTGCTTGTTTACCTGCCATCCCCCTCCCCCCCAGCTAAGTACTGTACATCATTTGTCTCCATCTTTAAAATATTTGGTGGTGAAAAGTGAGCCTAAGTAAAAGAAGAGTTATTTTCTCTCTCAAAAAAACAAAACAAAACAAAAAAACCCTCAAGTATTAATCTAGGAAGACTATGGTGCTTGGTCCTTACCCAGCATTTTGGTTGTCTCTGTTGCAAGGGAAAAACTGCTTTTATCAAAGCCACCAGTAAACACACTGTGGCCTGAAAAGTCTAAAAAACTCTGAGAGTTCTTATGAATTGTTCTTAAGGATCCCCCAGTCATTTGCAAAACAAGAAAACTTCCCAAGGAAAAATCAAGAGTCACTGTAAAACGTATACAGAATGATAAATTAACAACAGCCCTTGTCCTCAAACAGCTTAAAACTAACAATAAATGACAGCTACAAAAAATACCACAAAGCAAAACAAGATTGATTACTACAGGACCTACAGACAATTAGGTTATCTGAGCTTGAAGGAGGGAATGATCACCTGGGCCAGAATAAACTGAGAAAGCTCCCTAAGGCTGAGAAGCACTGAAGTGATTCTACAGTACTCAGAATGAGAAAGAACGGTCGGTCAGGCCCTATACTTGTACGCCAGTCCTCACAGTCCCTACGATGCTGAAGAAAGCTCCTTTGGAAGAAACATGTGGACCCGACAACTTTGATGAGCACTAAGGACTAGTATGAATAAGGACAGAAAATAAATGTAACCAAATTCTAGGTTCCTGCCACTCCCAAACAATTAAGCAAGCAAGCATCAAGATCTAAACTAGATAAAACAAACCTCTATTGTCACCAGACAGGGTCCTGGGCCTGAGTGGGTCTGCCTATGGCCAATCAGTAGTGTGTGAGTTCTTGACTTCATGTAGGAAAGATCTCAAAACAGGAGTCCAGGTGGACTATGAGGGTATGCTTATTAAAGCTGGGGACAGTGAAACAAGGAAGAGCCTAATATAGAAGAGGCAACAGGAAAGCCCAGGCTAGACTGCCTTAACTTACTGGGAAGTCAACTTCTGGAAAAGATGGAGGTATAGGTAGATACACTTTGCCTCCTCGCACAACAAAAAGAAGGACAGCAACAAATTTAAAAACAAAAAATAACCAGAACTGCCAAAATATCAAACTGCATGGAAGTCTGATAGCCAAGAAATTAAAGAAGAAACATTCATCCAGACTACCAAGAGGGGCGGAAATGGGCAGACGGCAAGGAGAGGACCAGGCAGGCGAGGTGGCGGCTGGCAGACGCGGTGGTCCCACATTTGCATGTAGATAAACCGGGAGAAACAGCTCAGGAGCAAGACAGACTTCGCAATCCAGGGTCCCAGTGCTGGAAAAGAAAGCATCAAAACCTCTGGAGGTAAAAACCTGTGGGGGCTGCGGTGGCAGGAGAAACTCCCAGCCTCACAGGAGAGTTTGTAGGAGAAACCCACAGGGTCCTAGAATGTGTACAAACCCACCCACCAAGGAATCAGCACCAGAAGGGTCCAATTTGCTTGTGGGTAGCAGGGGAAGTGATTGAAAGCTGCCTGAGAGTCGAGCAAGCTGCACTGTTCCCTCTGAGCCCTCCCCCACAGATAGCGGGCACAACTCAGTGACCTGGGTTGCCCCGCCCTGGCGAATACCTAAGGCTATAACAGGCACTCTGAGACAAAGAAATATGGCCCAAATGAAAGAACAGATTAAAGCTCCAAAAACAGAACTAAGCAATGAAGAGATAGCCAACCTATCAGATGCATAGTTCAAAACACTGGTAATCAGGATGCTCACTGAATTGGTTGAGTATGGTTGCAAAATGAAGGAAAAGGCAAAGGCTATACAAAGTGAAATAAAGATATACAGGGAACCAACTGTAAAGGGAAAGAAACCGGGTTTCAAATCATAGGGGTGCCAGAAGGAGAAGAGGAACACCAAGACACTGAAAACTTATTTGACAAAATAATGAAGGAGAACTTCCCCAATTTGGCCAAGGAAATAGACTTCCAGGAGATCCAGGAAGCTCAGAGAGTCCCAAAGAAGTTGGACCCAGGGAAGCACACATTGAAGCACATCATAATTACATCACCCAAGATTAAAGATAAGGAGAGAATTTTAAAAGCAGCAAGAGAAAAGGAGACAGTTACCTACAAAGGAGTTCCCATAAGACTATAAGCTGATTTCTCAAAAGAAACCTTGCAGGCAAGAAGGGGCTGGAAAGAAGTTTTCAAAGTCATGAAAAGCAAGGACTTACATCGAAGATTACTCCATCCAGCAAAGCTATCATTTAGAATGGAAGGGCAAATGAAGTGCTTCCCAGATAAGGTCCAGTTAAAGGAGTTCACCATCACCAAACCCCTATTATGTGAAATGTTAAGAAAAAGAAGATCAAAAACTATGAACAGTAAAACAGGGGAGGGGGAAAAGGAAGAATAGGGGAAAAGGTACAGGGAATAAGTGGCAAAAATAGTAGGCACAAAATAGACAGGGGGAGGTTAAGAGTAGTAGAAGAAATGGAGAAACCAAAGAACTTGTATGTATGACCCATGGACATGAACTAAGGGGGCTGGAAAGCTGGTGGGAGGGGGGTGCAGGGTAGAGGGGAACAAAGGGGAGAAAAAATGGGACAACTGTTATAGCATAATCAAAAAATATACATTTAAAAAAAACTTAATGGGAAGTCAGCAAAAAGGAGGCCTTGGAAACATGTTCAGGGGATTAGCGTAGGGGGAGCTGCTGCTGCCCATTGCTCCCCTGACTGCAAGTCTCAGGGGTCCCTTAGAGTTTAGGAGATGTATGCCTGTGGGGGAAGAAGAGGGGAAAGAGAATGGAGCTCGCTGGCCCCTTTGTCTTAAGGCTTTTCTCTCTCTGGCAGTGGAGGAATCTTAAGGTGTGTCTCAAGGGAGGGTTTCAGCAGACGATTCATCAGCTCTCCGGGTGGGCTCTTTCAGGGTCGTGGTCTCCACTGATTGGTCAGTGACAGGGCAGGGGGTACTTTAGTCACTGCAGCTGGTCCAGGCGTCACCCATCTGGTTTTGTTTCTTCTCTGGGCCTGGAGCTGAAACACGACTGAGGCCTAGATGTTATCTTAGGGAGGTGCCTCCTGTATCCCAATATCTTCTGTAAATTGCTCAGCCATCTTGTTCAGCTATCTGTCTCAGTTTCCCTATTCTACTTGCCAAGGAATTTTTCTAGCTTCTTACTACTGCCTTATTATTTTTTTTTTTTTGGTCATTTAGACATATTTTTATTTTTATCGGCATAGTTTCTAATAATTATCTTTTAATTGTTTATGTTATTGCAGTTGTCCCAATTTTTTCCCCCTTTGCCCCCTTCCCTCCATCCTGCCTTACTGACTAAGCTAAGGATCAGCTGTAAATTAAAATTCTCGTTAAAGAAAACAGAATACTTGCTTTGAATTTGCCTCTTGTGTTAAGTAGAGTAATTATCCTAAATAAAGAGACATATTCCAAGGCAGAACTGTAAGAGATGACAAATGAGCAGAAGGAGGAAAAAAATGCACGAAAAACAACAGAACCATCATAGAGCCAGTGATTCAAATGCTGCCTGATTTCCCTGCCAAAAAACAAGTTATTTCTATGCTAAACACCTTTCCTCTGTTTTCACATGTTTTTTCAAATGGTGAATGTATCAAGAAATCATACCACGTGAGAAGTTCTGAAAAGTCTAATTTCTCTTTTCTGATGTGTGCAGAGAGAGTCTGTTTTGTCTTATTTCTGAATCAAACGAAAGCAGAAACCTTAGCCAGAATAATTTATACCAGATATGTGAATTTACATACCAGATAATATTTTTAAAAGAAGCAACATCCTGTTTGAGGACTTTTGACCTGTCCTGGCCTAAAGACATGTTCTCCCCTTCCAAGCACAACCTTCCTGTTTTCTCAGCCTCATCTGAACCTGCTCAACCAAAGAACCACCAAAAGAAAATTTCTCAAAATATCAACTCTAATAATTTAGAGCCATATCAACACACTCCTGGCTCTAGTCTAGGATAAATTACTACAAGATTCTTTATTTGCAATGACTTTCCACTGCTCTTATCTTTGGTAATAATCTATTTCTTCCCTATAGATGAATCAAAGCTAAGATTTTTCAAAGTATCCCACATTCACTCAGAAGCTCTCAGATCAGAATCACCTCAGCTCTCCATGGAGACTAGAGCAATACTCAGCACAGAAAAGTAGGAATTTGATTCTTAGGGGTACCATTTTTTAAAAAGCAAAATTAGTGAAATAAACCTTATTTGATTAAAAAAAAAAGATACTGTCTTCATATTACAAACACCAAGAGAATAAAGCTCAACAATGAGAAAATATTCAGAACAAACTCAGTTTATAACAGGCTTGCAATTAATATGATGGTTATAGCACAGAGAGAGCACAATGGACACTAGAATTCTTACTACATATCATATAGAGAAATGTTTTCTATTTTCCTTATAAAATAGTTTAATTTAGGGAATGTTTATTTGAAGGTAATATTTTTACTTAAAAATAATCCATTTAGTATTTGTTTCAAAATGTAACAAAAGGCAGTAAAGAGTAAGAGTTTTATGTTTATGAAAAGAGGCAATAAAAACACTGAAAATCCCTGATCAGTGACTAGAGCCACCAGCTGAGTAACACAGCCAACATCCCACAGAAAATGAACTGACAGAATACGAAAAATGTTGGAACCTAGTATTTGGGGCTTCTAATCTAGTGCTCACTTATTTGCCATGAAATAGAAAACAAACTGAATGTTGGATTACCATCGTCTCCAATTAGAAGATAAAAGTAAGGTGAAGTGGTAGGGAAAAGGGAAAAATCCTAAAAAAACAGATCCATGTAATACTTTAACTGATTAAAATCTGACGATCCAAGTTCAAAAGGCATTATCTTTTTTAAAAGAGATAAACAGCTGATTTTCATTAAGTAGAACCTGTTGTACTATAAGTAACATTTGTTGAGCGTTTAATATGTACTAGGCACTATGCTAAGTGCTTTCCATGATAATGAGGTTTAATGCTCACAAAGACACTAATGAAGTAGCTACTGTTATTTCACAGAGGAGAAAAATAGAGGTTTAGAACTGTTAACTTGCTCAAACTGCTAATAAATGAAGAAGCTGAAATTCCCATCCAGTTTTCTCAGACTCCAAAGCCTGGACTCACCAGTATTGTCTCAACAAGGAAAACGGCAGTTTCAGGCACAGCAGTGAACCTGACTATACAAAATATCCTGTATCTCCCCACACACTTCATTTCTACCACTCACTCCCTCCCACGACCCACCTGAATTCTTGCTAATAATGTTCTTAGTCATTTAGACCTTATTACATAGCTAGATAAATGTCAGCTTCAAAAAGGTGAAAAGAAAAGTAACAACCTTGAGCCACAGCAGTCAGTCTCTTTTCCAAAGCGTCCCCTGTTCATTCAACTGAGCACCTACTACAGGAGGCAGTACTGTGCAATGATTAAGAGCACCAGGGCGCTTCGGTTCAAATTCTGGCTCCTTCGCTAAGTATGTTAACTCTGAGTTACTCTACCTCTTACTGCCTTCGTTTCCTCATCTATAAAATAGGGATACCCACAGTACTGTAGTAAAGGCTAATCATGTAAAGAACGTAGAGCAGTGCCTGGCACTTGGTAAACAATAAACATTACTTGTGTTACTGCTCTGCAATAGGGAATAATTAAGCTAAGAGCTTTGGGTGATACGGCATGGTATGCCCTCTCTTCTCAAGCCTGCAATCTAAGACATGTGCATAAATAACCACAAATCAATCTGTGAATATCACTACAGGTGTTAGTAAATAAAAGCTTTAGATTTGCCAAGGACGAAGGGAGTACTTCTAGCTAAACAGATCAGAGGAGATCTAAGAAGAGGTGACACAAGCTAGACCTTAATATAAACGTAGAGAACATTCCAAGTAGAGAATATAATCATGGGATAGTAAAAAAAGAATTGAGTTCAAGTGAAGAATTATGGGAGAGTAGTAGTAAATAAACCTGAAAATGTAGGCAAGATTAGGGGTCAGGTGATCAAGAAACATGAAGGTTCAAGTAAGGAGTCCAGATAAATACTACAATCATCATTTAAAAAAAATGTGAACCAGTATTAATATTTCCCCCAAGTGGAAATACAGAAATTACAGAACAGAGAATTCCCCCAATTTTGGAGGGGGGTCAGGGGGGTAGGTAAAAAATAGCAAAGCAACTAAATTTGAGAAAAGCTATAAGCTCCACCTCCATTTGTCTCTTCAAGGATTCACAAGGCACGCTGGTATTTTAAGAGTACTCATATACGTATGTCCTATAGTAAAGAAATTCATTAGTCTTACTTATTCTTTTTTGTTTTGGAATTTTAACAGTTTGCAAACTTACTTAATGATCCTTTTCCTTCAAGAACATATATTTAAACACTGAGGGACACTATGGTTCTACAAAGCTCACTCTGGGAAACTCTGATACTAAAATCTCTGAAAAAAATGGGTAGTGACTCACATGACAGGCGATATCTTTTAGTGCAATAATCATCTTTTAGAAATAGTTTTCCAAGATCATGACTACTCTGGAAATCTTCCCATCCCCCCCTTTTTTTTTTAACCCTCAGTGGCAAATAAACCAACTGAAGAAGTCCAGTGAGTTATCATACTTTGTTTTCTACTTTAAGAACAACAAAAACTTTAAGACTATACCCTGACAACAATACAACCTGAAATAACTTCTAATTTCCTTTCCCAAAGTAGTCCAAGTATTTTACCGATGCATTTTCCTTTCCTAATCAAAAAAGAGAGACTGGTAACACCTGTTTATCCTTGTTCTTTTTTCATGTCTTTTTAACCTTTTTCCTTCCAATTTATCATTCTCTGTTCTTCTATCTATATGTGATTTTTCTTTTATTGGCCTGCTTTTGTCCTATGTACCTCTGTCCTCTTTATTTCTCCCACCATGCTGTTCAAATTATTATCTTGAGCCTATGGAGTCTATTATAACCAGAGAACATGTTCAACTGCTAATTAAGTGACACCAGGGGGCACATATTACAGTTGCCCCATTGTGACCTACAGTAGATACTGCCCACCAACCAAAACACCTTCCTACTAAAACCACAGTGCTCTCCACAGCTAGTTCCAATCTCCTGAAGTGAAACCTGTTTACAGGCATGTTCTCTATGCTCCCATTTGCATTCTTTAGATTCTACTGGCTGAAATGTGAAATATACGAGCAAACACAACTTACAGGTTAGAAAGGAAACACATATGGTCTTGGAGACTGGAGTGGACTCTTGTTGAACACTGAAAAGTGTCCAGCTTTTAAAAGTCGGTACCTGCATCCAAAGTTCTTGAGATATAAAACAGGCCCTTGCCAAAGTATCAGTACCACAACCAGAAACCTCTGTACAGTTAGCATACATAAGGATGTATAAAAACAATGACACACTTGAAAACAATCTTGAACTATGTACCTTCTAGGTTGCTTTCCTCCATACTGACTTTCCTAAATGTTTTCATTAAGTAATTTCATTGTGCTTTCTTCCTGAGTTGGATTTCCTCTAAATATGAGTAACCATCCTGATTAAGGAAAATTGGCCAAAATGCTGTAAAACCAAGCCCTCTTTTAAAATATTACTCTCTTTCTGTTTAACCAAACATGTAGCATACAGCAGCTTGAAGAAAATACAAGAATTAATGTAATAATGGTACATAACCAAGCTAATTAGGTAAAAATATTATTTACTTAATAGCTGCCAAATTCTATAAGAAAGTAATTGTTGGTGTAATAATGCAGTTTTGTATCTGATTAGCTACTATAATGGAAGATTGTATACTGTGCAACAATAGTATTTGTTGAACCAGTAAAATCTAAAGCTACCATCATAAAGTTATTTATATATCCCCTTAGAACAGTAAGTCAATTTTTCCCTTTTAAAACTAAAATATACCCACAGGAGTTCCCCCCAAACAGCCTCTATATTGAAATTACAAATTATTTACTTGATCAGTATCTTTAACTTATGAAACTGAAGAAAACATTAGTGTTTGATTCAGCTAAAAGCATCGCACCCTACCCTCACCCCCAGCCAGAAACCATGTAACAACTCTAGAAACCAAGGAAAGGGAAAGGTTAGTAACTAAAAGAAAAATAGAACAAAGAAACAGAACAATTTCTGAAGTGCAACTTCTACTTTTTCCATTTCAACATTAAATCCATATCTATGCTGTATATAATAAAACCACACAAAAATAAAAAAATAAAGTGAAACTCATCAACAGTTCCTGAGCACTCAGACTGTCCCCTTGACACAATGAGATTCAGACAAAATAAAAAAATACTGAAATTCATCTGATACTCAATTCACATAAATAAGCAGCAAAAGCACTACTACCACTTACAAAACCATATCCAGATGACATTTCTGTATGACTTCTACCAAAATACTTTCATAATCCTGCTCAATACATTAACTGTGCCTTAACAGAGCTTGAACATAACAAAGCTTATTCTGTATCATGCCACTACTAGGGTGACCACTGAACTAATAAGCATTGTCAAGCACAGGGCCCACGTCTTAATGTTCAGCCATATCTCGGCCTCCAAATCTAATTTCCATTTTCCCTAGTTTATACTGTATATTTTTTACAGTATTATTGTATTTACTTCCTGTCAACTACTTCAAACCCTTTGTGGAACAAATCACACCTCAATAATGTTTTATTCACCTTTGGATCCTAAGCATTTAGTGCAATGCCTGACATGTAAGTCCTTAATTCATGTTTACTGTCTTAAGAGGCTTTTGCCCCAGTGAGTTCTAGCTCAATAAAATATGTCAAATACCTATAGCAAACCTTAGCAATATTAATTATTGACATGGACCAGAAGCTACATGAGTTGATGTTCCTTACAGTATTTTTGTCAATGAACAAAGGAATGCCAAAACTGTTTTCAAAACTGTTCTAGTCATTGTATCTTTTCAAAGAAAATAAAGTAATCATTTCACTTTTACATAACAGATATAAAAATCAAGTAGATGAAAGGGATTTCCAGATTTCTTTTTATTTACTTCTCTGTTTATTTTTACTTTCTAGACTTTTTTTTTTCCAAAGCAAGCTATGAAAATTCTTCCAAGTTTAGTATTTATAAAAAACCTCTCTCACTGATCACAGAAGATCTGTACCATTCTAATTCTATACATGGTCAGGCATGGTATGTCTAAGTTACTATAAGTCTTGTTTAGACAAGATTATGAATCCCAGTGACTATATTTTAATTATGACTCATTCAGGCAAGCCAAGACATACTACTAAACAAAAAGTGAACTGCTGACTTAAAGATTTGATGATACAAAACACAATAAAGTCTGCCAGGAAATAGTGTTTCCCTCTTTGGCATCAAAGGCAACACGCCAGGTTACTTTAAAAATAGACCTCTTAATGGTAATGGAAGGAGACCTGACTTGTGGTGGTAAACACACAATACAGTGTATGTACAAATGATGTGTTACAGAATGGTACAACTGAAACCTATATAATTTTTTAACAAATGTCACCTCCAAAAAGTCCAATTAAAATTTTTTAATTAAAAAAATATTCTCTTCAAACTATGCAGAAAAATTATAAAGTAAATCAAGCACTTATTTTTAAGAACAAAAATAAATAATTAAGCCTCTTCACCTCACATTGCATAGTGCCAAAAAAAAAAAAAAGTTAAAAACTTTAGGGTACAATCTAAGTATCTAAATAAATGAGGCAAATCAAACTATCCAACAATATTGAAGATAATAAATAAAGGACAATAACATCTGCGAATCAGCCATAAAGAATTTATTCATTATCTTCTTGGCCACAATGGAATCAATATTCAAGAACAAACATAAGAGATGAAGACTGATGACAGCAGTTAAATATATAATATTTGTATATGTTAAAATGATACATATACCACCAGCTAATTCTGCACACTTCAATATTCTTTTTAGCCTCCAAAGGCATGAAACAGAAGCAGCTTCTTCTATTCTAAAAACTGTTTAGAGAGGATTTGTCAAAATATATCCAAATATCTGCTTACTGATAAATCTGATTACTGGTGAATCTCTGTTCAGCAGCCAAGAGACTTGGAAGAATGAAAACTGCATACAGCATCTATCCTCTATGGCCTTCTAATTCCACATCAGTTTACAGTTATTCTTGTACTACAAGAGTATCAGTTTCAGAATGTAAGCCTCATAAACCCTCAGGAAAGCCATTCTAGTGGAACTGTTCCAGAGAGTTTCACTTTAGTTCCATAAAGAGCCTAAATAAGAGGCCCAGTCCATAAAAAGAATGAATACTGCTCTACTGGTTTCTGACCTCTGACCTATAAAGTGCAAAGCCTGGAGTTGTCTATAATCCATAATCCATTTTGATATTCTGCTGGAACACTGCAAAAATGTGGGTTTCACCAAAGGCACTGGCATGAAGCTATAACTGGAATTCTCAAATACTAATCCTGTGTAGAATTTGTTCTAATTCTCAAAAAAGTAAAGGAAAACCTTGTGGTTTTCTTTTTAATTAAAAGGGTAGTGGTGATGAGACCCACTCTGACAGATTGTCTCAATCATACTTCAGATAAATAATGAGTAGTAAGCTGTTCTTCTCACAACGTTACACTAAGCAAATAATATGTTCTGTTATTTTGGCATTTACTTCTTAAAGTTTGCTACAGCCATCACTTCTAAAACTAATGCACTACATGAAAAGTTATGAATTCAACTGATGGATCCTAAATTTCAAAGCTAGAAGACCATCCAGTTTAAACTTTTTTTATATGAGGAAAACAAGAGCTCGAATGTGTTGAGTGATTTGGCCATGGTCCTATGGCCTATGCTAGAGTCAGGACAAGAACTAGGGTCTCCTGACTCCCATTCTCATGTTTCTTACAACCACAGGAACTAGACAGCAAGAGAAAACCCTACTATTCATCAGTGGTAAGTGCAGTGGGCACTTTTTCTATCCATCTTTTAAAAGATACAATCCCTCTCAGTTCTGCACAATTAGCCAATGTAAAAACTGAGCACATATGAGCTAAACCACTACTTACTGACCATTTTAACAAGCATGACACAACACTGAGGAACAATGTCCACATTAAATAAACAGAAAATACGACCCAGTAGAAGTTTTATTTAAGCCAAGTTATGTGTATATGCCCTACTCCTATTCAACTATGAAGCTCCTTGAGGGCAGAAAGTGAGTCTTCTTAATCTCTGTGTCCTTTAGAACCTTATTCTTCAAAAAGTTTTACTCATATATACCCTCTAAAACAAAACTGGGAGGACAAACGCACTTCCATGAATATTTTTAAGTTAGTATCTAAAATTTTTCATCAGAAGTTTAAATCACTCCAAAGACTGTTAATAAATGCCAATTTAAAATAGACATGTAAAAAACACAAAACAATTATATCACTAATTTAAATGTATCCAATGAAATCTAAATGCCTGAGCAATTTGATACCCATCATTCTCCCTTTGAAAACTGTAAGAATTTAATCTTCATTTCCTATATGAAATTTTGTACTATTTTTTCTTGACATTATAGTTTTCCATAATATTTTATTTTAATATAATTTCTTTACCATATTTAAACATAATATGCATATTAATTATTTGTTATAATTAATGTATTTCTTTTGGATTGAGTTCCTGTTACTGTCATTTGTAGTATTCAATTGATTAAAACAATGCAAATATATTCTAAATTTTATAACTAAACATAAGAAATAATTCCTTTTTTGGAGATGCAGTTCTCAATAAGATGTACATACACTGTAGTAAAGGGGCGTTTCACACTTGACACCAAAGTTTTGACTATCCCTTTGTTGTAACCCTGGGGGTTTTTATACCTCACAGAAAAACATGTACTGGGTTGGCCAAAAAGTCCTTATGGTTTTTTCCATAAAATAAAAGACACATTTTTCATTTTTACCAATAACTTTATTGATTTGGATATTTTAAGTATGTCAGCTATCTCCTGCATGGTAGAATGTTGACTGTTCTCAACTAATGTCTCAGTTTGATGGCTATCAACATCAACTGGTCTACCAAACTGTGAAACATCATCCAGCAAGAAAATTCCAGCATGAAACTTTGCACACCACTGTTGACACATTCGATCAGTCACAGCACCTCTCAATATACTACATACATCTTTTTATGCAGTTCAGTTGCCTTTTTACCTCTCTTGAAATAATAAAGCATAATATGCCAAAAATGTTGCGTATTTTCTTCCATCTTCAATATTAAAATAGCTACACAAAAATTCACCAATTTGTAAGTTTTTTTAAAATGCATGCTGATATGACAGCTGTCACAATATAATTAAATTGTTTTGAATGAAGTTAAAGACAGCTGAGCACTACTAGAGTCATCTTACAGAAAAAAACAAACTTTTTGGCCAACCCAACACAATGATGAGATTCAAAATAAGTGAAAAGTATGACTCTTATTTTTTTCAACTGTAAGAGGCAAAACTAAAGAGAGGGTAGGAAAGGAGAACCAGCATTATGCCAATGTTGTCTATTACAGAGGTATGTTAAGAGATGTTTTGAGACTAATAACAGCACATCATATTTATGAAGTACCTAAGTATGCAGAGGATTATTCAAAGCATTTTTCCTGTATTAATTCACTTAATCCTAACCCTAAAACTAATATTACCCTCTTTTTATAGATCAGAAAATGGAGGCAAAGATAGGTTAAACAGTTTTATCCCAGTTCTACAGCTATGTTATTTAACCAAGGCAGTCTAGCTCCTAACTCTCGGTGAAGGGCCAATTAATGTTGCCTGGAAGGACAGTTAAGGATAAAGAGAAGAGAGTAGGTAACATTTTTTGAGACCTACAACTTAAAGATGACCAGGAATTCACCAGACAGACAAGGCATTTTGAGAGGAGTTAGGTTCTTATTTGCAGAGAGTGACTTAGGAGGCAGCAGTCTAAGCAAAAAGAATGCAGCAGCAGCAACAACAAGAGAGGGACAAAGGCATGAGAGTTTAGAATGTGTGTGGTGCAATCAGAATAGTCAGTAGTGTAACCTACTCACAAATGTAGGACTCCTAAGTCTCATGAACAAGAGATGAGGTTATGAAAAGATGACTGGTGTTATGGGCTTTGCAGGCTTTCTATTTTAGGTCAGAGGGACACATTTAAGGCTTTTACCACTGAGTGATATGAGCAGGTATGTCTTCGATAAAGACAATTCAGGATGAAGGGTGAAAGATGGCCCTGAGGCCAAGAGACCAATTAGGAGGTTACATAGTAATTCTGTCAAGTAACGATGAGGAATGGAATGCAAACAAATGTTTGTGAAGTAAAATCAACAGTACTTAGTGACTAATTGCATGTGGAACATTAAGAAAACAGACCAGAAAAGTATTGGTGAAACTCTCGTTTTGGGCAAAAAGAAGATTGATTTTACGATGAATAATAATAATATCCCTATATTTCTTCTTTTAAATCCTAACCTGAGGACCTGTTTGTTTATGAGAGAGAGAGAGAGAGAGAGAGAGACAGAGAAAGAAAGAGAGAGAGAGAAACATCAATGTGAGATCGATCAGTTGCCTCCCATACGTGCCCCAACCAGGGATCAAAGCCACAGCCTATATTCCTACATTTCTTAGGCTATTATCACATACCTGCACTATGCCAAAAACTCTTACAAGAATTACTTCATTTCATATTAATAAGGTAAGTCCTATTATTATCACCCTTTCAAGAATGAAGAAATTGAAGCTTAAAGAAAATAAGTATTTTATTTGAGGCCGCAGTCACTAGGCATTGAAGCCACAGAAACACTTAGAAGTCAGATAGAGTTTAAGGTATCTGGGAGGTATGCAAATGATTTGGTAGGCAGTTAAATATCTTTGTGTGGACTTTAGGAAAGCTGAGAATCTTAGAGATATAAAGTATTTATTACTATTCCAACTACTACTATTTATTACATGCTTTCTATAAATGGGACACTTTAAATATTTTACATGAAATTACTTCATCTAATCCACACAATCATGAGGTAGGTACCGCAATTCTCACTCTTTGACAGAAAGAAACAAAAAGATGAAGTATCTCATTCATATCTCTCAGAAAATAATGAAATCAGATTCAAATGCAGGTCTTTTTGATCTAGAAGAAGGAAGAGAAGAGAAAGTGGGACTGAAGATGGGTTGGGGGGAAGGGTTCTCCAAGGACTGAATTTAGAAGAATATAATCACTTACAAAGCAGTAAGACAAACAGAGTAGCAAAGGGGTTTAAAAAGTAGTAGTACCCTGGCTGGGTAGCTCACTTGGCTGGAGGATCCACGGGAAACCACAGGGTTGGTTTGATCCTCAGTCAGGGCAAATACAAGCTGCAACCACTGAATACATAAATAAGTAGAACAAATTGATGGGGTTTTTTTCTCTCTATATATATGTATTTTTTAAAAATCAATTTAAAAGAATTATTTTAAAATAGTAGTAGTGGGTCAGTTAAGTAAGAGAAAAAACAGACGGTACTCCTGTTTAGAAAATTAAAGGAAAGGAAATTTTTAAAAACAGAATAATTAGTGTCACATGATACAAAGAGCTCAGAACAAGAGTTTAAATTACATAACTAGGACAGATACAGGGTAATGCAAAAGTAGGTTTACAGTCGTGAGTACACAAAACAGTTTTCTTTTGTATTATTATTTATTAATTACTGTATTATTTTCAATACAAACAACAGCAAATCTACTTTTGCCCAACTCTGTATAAGATTACCATAGGTGGAGGGAAGAAAAGAAAGTGAAGGAGTAGAAATTTGGTAGTAAAAAACATTACTAGCAGGGTTCAGTAAACTTTTTCTCTAAGTTTTGTGTGTCATACATGTCCCATATATGGTTTTTTTTGTAACAACATTTTAAAGATGTAAAAAGCATTTTAGCTGGGTTATACAAAAATAAGGCTGCAGGGCAGATCTGAGCAGCTGATAGTAGCTTCCCAACCCGTTCTTAGAGCTCGGTGGGTCAAGAGCACGGACTCTGGAACCAGCCTGACAGGATTAATATTCACCTACTCACTATCTAGGTGTCCTTGCGCAAGTCACTTAACTTCCTTGTGTCTGGGTCTCCTTACCCGTAAAAGGAGATAGTAAGAGCTACCTCCTGGGTTGCTTTATGAAGTAAATACAAGTAAAGCACTTAGCTAGAGAAAAAGCCTTATCATTGGGAAAACTTGTTAGATGACAGGCAGACAAAAGACAGCCAACAGAGGAGATGTATTAAATGGAATAGGAATGAGTAATTTTTTTTTTAAAGTAGCAAAGAAATGAAGGAATAGGATCACAACAATGTGGGTGAATACAGATAGAACAGACTCTATCCCAACTGCTAATGAAAGTATAAACTGGTTTGTAAACAAGCCTGCCAATTTTGACTGAAATTTCAAATAGGCACATCTTTCGAGCCTTTCACCTCTTCTAAAACTTGGCTGTGCATATACACTCAAACAAGTATAAAGCTATGAATTCAGTGTTGACAAAAATGAAAATAAATGGAAATAAAAGTCCATTAAGAGTGGAAAGGTGAAAATAAAGTAATGCACACCTAAATGACGTAATCTTACATAGCCATTTAGAATGTATAAATATGCTAACATGGAAAGATTTTTATAATTTAATTGTTTAACTAAACTTTTATTTTGTGATAATTATAGTCATATGTAGTTAGGAGAAATAAAGCAGGAATCCCATGTAACCTTTCTATAGTTTCCCTCAATGACATTTTGCAAATCTATAAATTAATTTTTAACATAAAAACAGAATAGCATGCATACTATATAGACTCCCTTTTGTGTACTTTAAACGTCCGCAGTTTGTACATGTACACAAGATATATGAGGACCCCAAAAAATGAAACTTATTAAAAATTGTATTTATTCTTACATGTTTAATCTTCAGTCACCACCAAAGTACTCTCCATCTGATGCAATACGCCTGTCCAGACGTTTTTTTCCACTGCTCCAAAGAGTAAAATATTTGAACTCGTTGATTTTGAAACCTTTGAGTGCCTCTGCCATTTTTTGTTTCAACATCCATGTCTCTTCGACATCCACAAAACATTTCCCTTTGAGGACTTTTTGCATCCCAAAACAAACAAACAACAAAATTTGCTTGGGGCAAGATCAGATGAATACAGAGTGTAGGTCAAGGGGGTCAAGCCGTTTTGGAGCAAAAACTATTATTGAACACTCAGAGCAGTGTGCGAAGGTGTGCTTGTAAATCACCCATCATAAAATGGGCAAACAGTTTGAAAGAGTCTTCCAAAAAATTAACTTACTGTCCCTTCCTTTCAATCATTGAAACTGACCTCCCTGTGAAGAGGTGGGGATGATAAAATAAGATGAGAAGACCCTATGGAGCTCTAATCAATTAGCCTAAGGGGAACTACCAACCACCAGAAGGAAAAAAACAACCTCTAACAGGCTGATAATTTAGGTTGGGGTGACCTCAGAGCATTAAAAAAAACCTCCAAGTGACTATAAATTTAGACCTACCAGTCGAAACAATATCATTTATTGACCCAAAATTTTTGATCAATGGAACAAGTTACCCTAGAGATAACAGCAGAATCCTACTTAGGAGACCTTACTGAAGGCTAACGCAGCCTCTCACAGCACGAGCTGGTACACCGATACTGATGGATTCCTAGAATACTCACCTAGCTGGGGAAGTCTGTAGTATAAGGGGCCTACTCTCCAGAAGATAATTTTGGTTTTTTGGGGTCCCCCTGTAACATGGTACATATTCCCTGAAAATAGCAGAGCATATTCCCCACAAGCCTTGAACAGGGGAAGGGGGAAGTGGCTAATATGGCTTAAGATACTTTGCATAATCGTGTCAAGTTAATAGCCATGTCTTTCCTGAAGGGAAGAGGACTGCAACCCAGAGCAAAAGGTGTACATGATTTTAGGAGCCTCTAGTGACTCGTGACATAGTCAAGGGAGGCAGATGCCCACCTCAGATGCCCCTGTGTCACTGGGAACTCTTGCCCTGACTAAAGAGAGCACCTGAAAGAAGGTAAAAGATACAGAAGAACTCGCAAAAATGGTGAATGCTAACATATCACAGGAGAGGCTGGATATGAGGTCACACAGGAAGTTCCAGGCCAAGCATTAAAATGAGGGCAGGCTGAAAAAGAAGGGAGTCCACCACAAGGTCTGGTGTATAAGGGGGAAACCACACGGTTTGGAGTAAGAGCATGCCACAAGATCTGGAGTAAGAAAGAGGAGGTCCACAGGGTAGCCTTCCTGCAGAAGACAGCAGCAAAGCTGATGGAGCTGTTTAAGAACCTGCCTAACCAAACATGGATTCATGGAAGATGGCTGGAGCTGAACTGTGCCCGGGGAAAGCTGAGTTACAGACTTCTGCTTCTCTGAAGGACGTAGAGAGACGCCACTCTCTTGGGACATGTGCCTCCCTGGACTCCACCAGGATCAGTGTAACACAGCACATGTTTTCCTGAACCACTACATGGAGGCTGAGAATAGCACACCCCACATCCTGAAGGAGAGAGCTGCTGCGAGACTACAGCAACTCTGAAACCCACAAGTTCACATTCCAAAGAAAAAAGAGATCTGTTTGCAGGACTGGCTTAAGGACAAATAAGGATAGGGGGAACTTCTGGGCATGGTTTTAGCTTGTAGCCTTTTGGGGAGCAAGGAAAGTACAAGGTCTTGTGGGAGAGAAGGGCTCTGAGCAGGCGTGCTCTTGCCACCCCCTGACCCACCCATCCCCGAGACTGGAACCCTGTTAATAAAAACTTGTTTCCTTCAACACTAATTGTTGGGTCACATGTCAAAGCGCCATGTGGCCGAGCCCCAGTTTGCTGGGTTACATCCTCTTGTACATTTAACTGCTGGTAGCTAATACCTCTAGAAAGGTTAAGGAAGGAATAAAAGAGAAGAGGACATTTACTTTCTGTACAGTTACACTTTTTTAAATAAAATGCATATTATTTTTAGGTTATAAATGGTAGAGGGGTTAAATTTTGAAATAAATAGAGGCACCTATTCTTTCAATCAAGGGAATCTAATGTTTGGAAGCAGAGGGGAAGATGACTGAGGAAGATCACACTGAGGGCTTCTATTTACTCAATTAAGTGATTTACTCTGTTACAGCCTACTACTGCTCACTGCCAGTCTATGTACTACACATAGGAGAATAAAAAATTAACTACACAGGTACAATCTCTCAACTCAAGGAACTTAGAGCCTACCAAGGAAGGTGAACATTAACCAAAAATTACACAATTAAAATTACCATTAGAGTATAGCACAGCAGTTTAAACCTAACTGCCTGGGTTCAAATCCCAATACTGCTACCAAATGGCTATGTGACTTTGGACAAGTGACTTAACACTCTTCGCTTCAGTTTCCGCATCTGCATTTATAAATTACATAGAACAGTGCCTGGCACACAATAAACTGTTGTTATTGCTTTCATTATTAATTACTTCAGGGGGAATCTCTATGTTCAGTCAAATGGAAAGTCAGGAAAAGCTTCTCTGAGAAAGTAACACACAAGTTAAGTCCTAAAGATGAATACAAATTAAACACCAAAACAGAAAAACTGTCTGGCAGAAGAAAAGACCCTATGCTAGAATGAGCTTGGCATAATAAGGACATGGAAAAAAAGACCAGTGAAGCTCTGAGAGGACAGAGATGAGTCTGGAAAAATAAGAAGGGTGGAATAAACTTAAGAATTTTATCTTTATCTGAAAACCAAAAGGTATGATACAAGAAATAACATTAGGAATTTGTTAGGGTTTTTTTTATTTCTTCATTTTATTTATTGATTGATTTGATAGAGAGAGAGAATTTGTTGCTCCACTTATTTAAGCATTCATTGATTGTTTATTGTTAGTGCCCTCACCGGGGATCAAACCTACAACCTTGGCATAACCATCTGGGCTACCCAACTAGGGCCTAGTTGGTTTTCTTCTAAAAATCACTTTCCTGGAATATGAGGTCTTCTGTGATGAAGAGAAATGAGCCTGAGCTTATCAGAAATGGGTAAATATTTAGAAAGAAGAGTCATTCTTGTGAAGGAGAAAGGAAATCAACTACAGACAAGAAGGCTACTAAAGAGGGTACTAAGCAAAGATGAGGATAGAACTCATGAAGCCATAACAGAATTTATATGATTCAATCATTTCTTCAGGCCCCAGAGCAGGAACACAGGAAACAAAGGTAATCCACAGCTGGAGATGTGCATAGCATGTGGGAGACAAGAAAAAGGTGCAGAACTGAAGATACTCTTGACTGACAGTGACCAACCATGGTGTCCATATGGCATAAAGTCATGCCTGGAAAAAAGATATAAATTTGAAGGCCAGGAAGATTTAACAGGCTGTAAACCTCAGTTGAGGTCTGAGAATAAATTCAACAAATTGCAAAACTGAAAAGATGGGAAATTGTGTTCAGAGAGCAAAATTTCCAAATTTATGATTTCAGAGGTGGAAGTCTGAATGGCCACAGGAATAGACTGCTACAGACAAGCGGAGGAACAGATACCATGAAAAATGTGCTTTTAAGTGTATGGATTAAAACAGATGTCTGGCTAAAAGCAAATCGTAACTTATTCATTTAGTCAAATAATCTTCAAGGATTTCCCTGAAGCCATTTCTGACAAAAGCTCTTAGACAAATAGAGAAGGAAATTGTGTGTGTGTGTGTGTGTGTGTGTGTGTGTATGTGTGTGTACTATTGATTATGCTATTACAGTTGTCCCATTTTTTTCTCCCCTTTATTCCCCTCCACCCTGCGGCCCCCCTACCACCAGTATCCCCCCCCCTTGGTTCATGTCCATGGGTCATACATGTAAGTTCTTTGGCTTCTCCATTTTCCTATACTACTCTTACCCTCCCCCTGTCTATTTTGTACCTACTATTTATGCTTCTTATTTCCTGTACCTTTTCCCCTATTCTTCCTACTCCCCCTTCCCTCTGATCTCCATTTCTGTGATTCTGTTCCTGTTCTAGTTCTTTGCTTAGCTTGTTTTTGCTTTTATTTGTAGGTTCAGTTGATAGCTGTGAGTCTGTTGTCATTGTACTGTTCATAGTTTTCATCTTCTTTTTCTTAGATAAGTCCCTTTAACATTTCATATAATAAGGGCTTGGTGATGGTGGACTCCTTTAACTGGACCTTATCTAGGAAGCACTTTATCTGCCCTTCCATTCTAAAGAATAGCTTTGCTGGATAGAGTTATTGTGGATGCAAGTCCTTGCCTTTCATGACTTTGAATACTTCTTTCCAGCCCATAAGGTTTCTTTTGAAAAATCAGCTGATTGTCTTATGGGAACTCCTTTGGAGGTAACTGTCTCCTTTTCTCTTGCTGCTTTTAAGGTTCCCTCCTTATCTGTAATCTTGGGTGGTGTAATTATGATGTGCTTCAATGTGTGCTTCCCTGGGTCCAACTTCTTTGGGACTCTCTGAGCTTCCTGGATCTCCTGGAAATCTATTTCCTTGGCCGGACTGGGGAAGTTCTCCTTCATTATTTTGCCAAACAAGTTTTCAATGTCTTACTCTTTCTCTTTTCCTTCTGGCACCACTATGATTCAGATGTTGGATCATTTAAAGTTGTGCCAGGGGTTCCTAAGCCTCTCCTCATTTTTTCTGAATTCTTGTTTCTTCATTCTGTTCCAGTTGAATATTTATTTCTTCCTTCTCTTCCAAGTCACTGATTTGAGTCCCGGTTTTCTTCCCTTTACTGCTGGGCCCCTGGCTATTTCTCTTTATTTCACTCTGCACAGCCTTCATTTTTTCCTCCATTTTGAGACCATACTCAACCATTTCTGTGAGAATCCTGATTACCAGTGTTTTGAACTATGCATCTGATAGGCTGGCTATCTGTTCATCACTTAGTTCTATTTTTGGAGCTTTGATCTGTCCTTTCATTTGGGCCATATTTCTTTGTCTCAGAGTGCCTGTTACGTTGGAAGGGGTAGAGCCTTAGGTATTCACCAGGGCTGCGCAACCCAGGTGACTGGGTTGTGATGCTCTATGTGGGAGAGGGGTCCAAGATGGATCAGTGATGCTTGCTTCACTCTCTGCAGGATTCCAGTAACTTCCTCTGCTACCCCAAGCAAATTGGACCCTTCTGGTGCTGATTCCCAGGTGGCTGGGTTTATGTACATTCTAAGACCCTGTGGGTCTCTCCAATGGACCCTCCTGTGAGGCTGGGAGTTTCTCCCGCTGCCACATCCTTCAAGGGTTTTTATAGGCAGAGGTTCTGAGGCTTTCTTCTTCTGCACTGGAACCCTAGGTTGTTCTGTCTCGCTCCCCAGCTGTTCCTCCCAGTTTATCTACAGGCAAATGTGGGACTGCCCAAACTACCAGCCACCATCTTACCCCGAGACCTCGCCACCCCGGCTACCTGTCTCTGCCCTTCCTACTGGTCTGAATGAATGTTTCTTCATTAAAGAACTTGTTTGTTGGAAATCCATTCAGTTCAATTTTCTGGCAGTTTTGGTTATTTTTTGTTATTAAATTTGCTGTTGTCCCTCTTTTGATTGTGTGAGGAGGCAAAGTGTATCTACCTATGCCTCCATCTTGGCTGGAAGTTGGAAATTTTCTTAACTTGATTATTTTTCACAACTGGAGAGCAAGCATCCTGGTAACGGTAAAAACTAAAGCACGGAACATGCCAAAAACTGAAAGAAAATCTTTACAAAACATTTATCTAATGAAGGGCTGGTATCCAACATACACAAGGAACTCTGAAAACTCAACAATAAGAAAACAAAGAGACCCAATTAAAAATGGTCAAGAGATCTCAATGTCACCAAAGAATATACACAGACAGCAAATAAGCATATGAAAAGATGCTCAACATCATGTCATTAGAGAACTGCAAATTAAAAACAAGATACCACAAGGTATACCTTTTAGAATGGCAAAAACCCAAAATGCTGAACAAAAATGTGGAACAACAGAATTCTCATTCATTGCTGGTGGTAACACAAAATGGCACAGGCACTTTAGAAGGCAGTTTGGCAATTTCTTATAAAACTAAACACACTCTTACCATATTGTTTTTTTTACCACAGATGCACCCACACTTCTGTATTTACCCAAATGAGTAAAAACTTGTCTACACAAAAATCTGCATCAGGATGTTTATGGCAGCTTTATTCATGATTGTCAAAACCTGGAAGTGATCAAAATGTCCCTCAGTAGGTGAGTGGATAATTAAATGGTAAATAATATCCTATAGTACATCCTGACTATAGGATGTTATTCAGTTATAAAAAGAAATGAGCTATCAAGGCACAAAATGACATGGAGAAACCTTAAATACATACTGCTTAGTGAAAGAAGCCAATCTGAAAAGGTTACACACTGTACAAATCCAACTATATGACATCTAGAAAAGTTAAAATTATAGTCAGTATAAAGGTCAGTTTTTGACAGCATGTGGGGGAGGGAGGAGATGAACAGACGGAGCACGGGAAATTTTTAAGTCAGTGAAAGTACTCTTGTGTGATTATATAATGGTAGATATATGACATTATACATTTGTCTAAACCAATATAACTGTGCAAGATAAAATGTGGACCCTTAATGTAAACTATGGACTTAGTTAATAATAATGTATCAATACTATTTCATCAATTATAACAAAGGTACCACACCAATGAAAATTGTAAGGGAAGAGAGGGGGAGGTAAAGAAGTATATGGGAATTCTCTGTACTTTCTGATCAATTTTTCTGTAAATCTAAAATTGCTCCAAAAAATAGTGTCTATTAATTTAAAACAAAAACTAAAGACACTATTACCACTGAGTCACACAGAGAAATTAATGTCCATATTAGTGAGGAAATATATTCAAAGGGGGTAAAGTTGCAAAATCTGGTTCTTCCACTTACCAGCTGTGTCACTTTGGAAAAAGTTATAAACTCTGCTAAGTCTCAGTTTCTTCATTGGTAAATTGGGGGTAATAATCATTGTGGAGTTAAGACGATTAAATGAGTTCATACATATAAAGCACTTAGAACAGTGGCTAGAGCAAATTAAGTATTCAATAAATATTTACTCCCTGTTACTCTAGGTAAGTCTATGAGCCTATAAGTTTACATTACCTGGGAGCTTGTCAGAAATGCAGACTCTCAGGGCCACCTACAGAATCTGCATTTTAACAAGATTCCCCCAGGTAATTTCTGTGCTTTATATAAAGTTGAGAAGCACTGTGGTGGTATTATAATCAAAGCTATTCTTCAACACTGTCACTAAAAAAGCAGCATAAATACTGGAAGAGTCCAAATTATTATTTGCTGATGATTATAATATGCTTTTAAAAAGAGAATCAACTGTAATATTAGGTAATGAAATTTTGAAACATACTTTAAAGTGACAATGTACATGTAGAATAGGCACACAAATAAGTACCCTTTATTAAGAGTATATGAAAAAGGAAAAAGGACTCATGGACATGGACAACCGTGTGGTGACTGCTGGTGGGAGGGACTAAATGGTAAAGGAAAAAATATACTAAAGATTAAATTTAAAGAAAAAGAATATACATTAACAAGACCAATTCAAGTAAGTAGCTAAGTAATAAACTATTAGGACAAATGGCTATCAGTTTTTTAAATCAGATCCGTATCTCACATTACACTGAAAATGTATTCCAAGTGGATTAAAAATCTAAATATTAAAAAGAAATTTACACAGTACTAGAAGAAAATATAGAATATTTTAAATGTTTTGGTGGGGACCTGCCTTCCTGAACATACCGTAAGAAACAGAAGTCATATTGGAATGATAGTTTTAAAGAAAAAAAAACACAACATTTTATATGACAGAAGATGCCACAAAAGTTAAAAGCTAAGACAAATGATAATGTGGAAACAAAACACTTACACTATACATAACAAAAAGTCTAATAACCATAACATAATTTTTTAAAGGTCCTTTACATGAATAAGAAGGCAAAGGAGATTTATCTGTATATACTCAGATGCAGAGAGACTGAGTTACTAAATCTGCAGTAGAACAAAATAAAATACCCTCTCCCACACCCCCTCACCCCTGCCAATCTACCTACAAAAATTTGCACGTGTACAGAAAAAGGTATGGAAGAACATACACCGAACTGTTAAAAGACTTTGGGGTTTTTTCCTTTTTTTTTAAACTGACTGTAGAGACAGAAAGGAAGGGGGTGAAAGAGAAGGAGGGAGGAAAAGAGGGAGGGAGGGACATCAATTTATCATTCCACTTATTTATGCATTCACTGGTTGCTTCTTGTATGCACCCTGACCAGGTATCAAACCCAGAACTTTGGAGCCTCAGGATGACACTCTAACCAACCAAGCTATCTGGACAGGGCTCACTTTTTTCTTTACAAATTTCTATATAAACTGAACTTTTCACAATGAACACGGTTTTTTCTTTATTTACTTTTGTTTAATTATAAAAGAAAAATACTGAATGATAGTTTTAGCTCTTTAAATGGCTAATATTTTCATTTAAAAATCACAAGCTTCCTGATTTTCTGACAATTACTTAACCTCAAAATCTTCTGACAATTGGAAAATATATTTTCACATTATCAAAATTCTCCTAAGAATTCGTGAAAATATTCCAAGTTTGGTCCCCCCCAAAATGGGCCACTATATTCAATTTCCAGTGGCCCTCTGTTCAAAGCCAGTTCCAACCTAATTTCAAAAATAAAATGTCTGAACCAGACAAGAAATTTAGCAACATTATATAAAATTGAATTGGAGCCCACATGTACAAAACATGCCTACCAATAACAGCTAACAACTGTTTAAGAGTCACTGCGAGTAATTCCATATTCACTTCTATTTTGATCTGAATCATTTCTGGGTCACTAACCTGGAAAAAAATTGTCACCTCTGACTAAATACAAACTGCAGCCCCCAAATAGCTAAATGTGGGAGAAGTGCATGCCCTCAGGAAGACTGCCAATGGAAGGGATTTTCCAGAGAAGTGGTTCACAAACATGGCAGGGATATATTGCATAGGTACTCGGCTACCACTTTAATTCCCTCAACCACTTTGGAAACTACTGGAAGTAAATGACTACAAAGTAAAACATGAGAAGTTTTTCTTTTTAAGTCTTACATACTGAAATCACATAAAGTGGTCCAAGTCTATTTGGGTTTTTTTAGTTGCCTTCTGCTTAAGTTAGAGGATTGAATTATTTTATTTTGCTCTGGATGAATTCGATATTAGCTTTACTGGCTTCTTATAATGCACTTAGAAATTTTCAGCTGCTACAATAAATTATATGACTACTTAGAGAGTTTTTTTAATTACTTAAACTTATCAAAATGTATACACGTAGATATGCCTAATACTAATTAATTTTCACATCGTAAGACCTGAACTTATTAAAGTGATAAAAACTGCTAGTTGTAGGAATAAAAACACCCTTCCCTTTCCCTAAAGCTGTCATTCAAAGAACTTTAAGCTAAAAAATTAGTCCACATGTCTCAGAGGATGTAATTATGAAACCATAAATTAATGAGGTAATCCCCCCACCAAAGGAAAGAAAAGATTCATTGCCTGATATCATATACATAACAGGCATAGTATCTTGCTTTCTAGAACATTCATACTTAGAACCATTAAGCATGGCAGCATCCTCTAATCAACTGAAATTCAGCTGCCAGGATACTTGCAATCAAAACAAACTCTAGGACCTAGTTTCTCTTGTTCAAGAAGTAAACAATCCCTCTGCCCTTATTTACCAATAAAGATATGAGAAGGAAAGAAAGAAGGGAGGGGAGAGAGGGAGGGATGAAAAAAAGAAACCATCAAGGGGAGACTGTACCCAGGCTTTAAGTTCTTGGTGAAGTTCCTTGTCTTAAAAGAGAAAGATAAATCTTTAACTAGTAATGTTAGAAACTGCACACTCCATGTGTCATATTGTTAGGGAAAAAAAAACAAAACAAAAAACAGCTCTTCAGGTGCCCTGATAACCTTATCATTTGCCAATTAGCATAATATCAAAAAGATCTAGGAAAAATATATCTGTAAGAGTACAGCATTAAGAATTCAAAGAAATCAATTCAAAAGAGCTTAAGCACCCCATAGCAGTGCTATTTACAAAAGCCAAGTGCTGGAAACAGCCTAAGTGTCCATCCGTAAATGAGTGAATCAAAAAAACGGGTACATTTACACAATGAAAAACTATGCAGCAGAAAGGAAGAACTCATACCCTTGAGGACAGCATGGATGGAACTGGAGAGTATTGTGCTAAGTGGAATAAGCCAGTTGGTGAAAGACAAATGCCGTATGATCCCACAGGTAAGAAGAATCTAATGAACAAAATAAACTATTGAGCAAAATACCAGAGACATGGAAACATGGAACAGACTGACAGCAGCCAGAAGGCAGGGCGGGGGCAGGGGGGTTGGGCGGGCAGGGGGCACAGATAGTGGTGGAAAGAAGGAGAAAGGACGAGTCAAAGAACATAAATGAATGATCCATGGACGTGGACAATGGTGAGGGGATTGACTGTGGGAGCAGGGAGGCTGGGGCTGGGCTGGGTGCAGGAGGGCAAAGGGGGAAAAACTGAGACAACTGTACCAGAATAACAATTAAAAAATAAATAAAAAATAAATAAAATAAAAATTTTTTAAAAAAGATTTCCTAGAGAGAATAACTAGTAAAGAGAAAAACAGGCTCAATACTAAGGTCAAAAATCCTTCAGTATTTCCAATGTTGAAATTATTCCTGTACTGAGACTTAAGATTGTTCCCAAGTGTAATCTGTCAGTAATTGCCAATAAAAATTTTAAAACAACTTAGAGTGTTTGTTTTATCCAATTTATAACTACCTCATCAAAGAAAACTACAAAAATCTTATAACCCTGTAACTGTGTAATTATCTCAAACAGTATTTTAAATGTAAAAAGCATACTATTTATTGCCTCCTATTCTGAACTCCTTTTTCCTTTATTCCTTGAGATTACTGACTCTCAAAATTAGATAATAAAGACTGGCTCGCCTTTCCACCAATTCATCTACAAGGCATTTTACTTTCACTGGTAGTTTTAGTAGCATAGCTCACATTTCTTTTCTAGTGAGAAACAATGTCACAAATTAGGATTAACAACATGATCTAGCATGTTATCTCATCAGACTTCACAATTATCAGCTGCTACTCAGACCTTGCTTTTTCAACTTACACCTATAACAGCCCCTCTGAAAAAGGCACCTTAAAACAGAACTTCAACTTCAGTTCTTTCCACAAAAAAAGGCAGAGTAATTAGTAACCAAATGGCTGACAAACTGAGTTCTCTTGAAACACTTAAAATATCACTTAAAGTTAAGTAATATATCTAAACTGTGTCTGACTTTTAATTACTAAAAATCTTGTGCTATAGAAAATTCAGGAATGGACCCCATAAAAAATAATTTGTCTCTAGTGATTCTTACCCAACGTAAAATGGAATGACTTGACTTCTTGCCCAGCTCTGAGAAATCCCAAACTATTTTATTACATTAATAAAGGAAAGATGGTGAAGAGTAAGTTCTGAATTTTAACAATGAACTATTCAAAACATTAAAATTTTAAAAATCATACTAACACATCTCATTAATGAAAAAATGAGTTTTCCATTCTTTTAAAGAATTTATTTATTAATTTTTAGAGAGTGGAGAAGGAAATGAGAGAGGGAGGAAAGAAACATCAATCGGTTGCCTCTTGTGTGCACACCAAGAAAGGACAGAACCCACAACCCAGGCACATGCCCTACACAGTAATTGAACCAGCCACCTTTCACTTTGCTGGATGATGCCCAATCAACTAAGTGAGCCATACCAGTCAGGGCAAATTTTTCATTTTTTTACAGCAAATGAAACAACCCATTAACTTTTGAAAGTAATCCATGAAAACAAATGTTAAATCTATTTCATTTGACATGATAGAAACTTAAGTATGTCATGACAAAATATTCTATATAAAGGATATATAAAGGATTAATGTGTGATAACTATAACTAGCTATTTTCACACGAATGTAGCACCTTTCTTCAATATCGCCAATTTTTTTTAAGTCTTCATAAACTGATTTTAACAAAGTTTATTCCCAGAATTAAGATTTTTTTTTTCTACAATCAAAGATTCCTGACATCTTACCAAGGAGACCAATCTTTGCTAAATACATGTGTTGTTGTTGTTTTTTTGTATCAAACTATGTTAGATATGGATGGGTATTATCCCACATAAATTATCTTTCTTTCAAATATTGTTAAAACCTGATCATTACTAAAGAAAGCACTGCAGTAGTCCCAGGTACTTGAAAAAACTAGCTGGAAAACATTTTTTTTATTTTCTTGAGTTAGGGGTTAGAGACAAGGAATTTTTAGATATGATACCAAAAGCACACTTCAGCCATGGCCAATGTGTTTCAGTTGGTTGGAGCATCGTCCCAAAACCAAAAGGTTGAGGGTTCAATTCTTAGTCAGGGCACATAACTAGGTTATAGGTTAAATCCCCGGTATGGGTACGTACAGGAGGTAATCAATTGATGCTTCTCCCTTGCATCAGTGTCTCTCTCTCCCTGCCTCTCTACCTTCCTCTCTCTCTTTTAGCTTTTAGCAATGAAAAAATGTCCTTGGGTGAGGGTTAAAAATAAAAAAATTAAAAGCATACTTCATGAGAGAACAGATAGATAGACTGGAATTCAGAATACAAACTCTCACTCTCAAAAAGACACTTGAGAGAATGAAAACGTAGGCCATGGAATGGAAGAACATCTTTGCAAAAAATATTTATCTTATAAAGGACTTGCTTCCAGAACATACAAAAAATTCTCAAAACTCAACATTAAGAAAACAAACAACCCAATTTTTTAAAGATTTGAACAAGTACTTCACCAAAGGACACAGACAGCTAGCAAATAAGTACATAAGAAGATATCAGTATCATTGGTCACTAAGAAAATGTAAATTAAGCCCTAGTTGGTGTGCTGGTCTGTGAACCAAAGCGTTGCTGCTTAGATTCCCAGTCAGGGCACATGCCTGGGTTGCAGGCCAGGCTCCCAGTAGGAGGTGCACGAGATACAACCACACATTAGTGTTTCTCTCCTTTCTTTCTCCCTCCCTTCCCTTCACTAAAAATAAATACAAACTTTATTTTAAAAAAGAAAAAGAAAATGTAAATTAAAACCACAAGATAACACTATACAACTATTAGAATGGCCAAAATGTTATCATACTAGAATTGGTGAATATATGGAGCAACTGGAACTCTAATACACTGACAGAATATAAAATAGTACAGCCATTTTTGGAAGACTATTTGGCAGTTTCTTATAAAGTTAAACACACACCTTCCACTTATATGATCAGCCATTCCATTCCAACATGTTTACCCAAGAGAAATGAAAACAAAGTCTACCCACACTACCGTATCAAGTTCTAGAAGCTTTATTCACAACAGCCAAAAACTAGAAATAGCTCAATAGATGATTGGGTAAACAAATCCTATTGTATTCATACAATGTTAACACTACTAAGTACACTTTTCAGCAAAAAAAAAAAAAGTAACTACTGATAAAGCATCAACAAAGAATGAATCTTAAATAATGGATGCTGATGATAGAAAAGTATATCCTGAATAAGGCTATTTACATGAAATTCCAGAAAAGACAAAGCTGACCTACAGTGAAAGCAAATTAGTGGTCTTCTGAGGGTGGAGGAGGGAGGGAATGAATACAAAGGGCACTAAAGGAACTTAGGGGGATAAGGGAAAAGTTCAATATTTTAGTCATGTGGTCATTACATAGGAGTATATATTTGCCAAAATGAAAATCATATATTTAAAATGGTTCGATTTACCAAAGGGTCACCAGTTCGATTCCCCGTATAGGGCACATGTCCGGGTTGCAGGCCAGGTCCCCAACAGGGGGCACACCAAATGCCACCACACACTGATGTTTCTCTCCCTCTCTTTCTCCCTCTCTTCCCCTCTATAAAAATAAATAAATTTTTAAAAAATTTTTTAAAAAATAAAAAAAATGGTTCAATATTAAGGAATGCAAATTATACCTCAATCAAGTTGATTACAAATACTAAAATATTTTGAGGGGAAATCTATAAAATTATGTTTCCTAAGATGTTTATAGTACCTTCCCCTAATACTTTCTTACAAAGAATCTCAAAAAAGGCTGACATCATCATCCCATTTCGTAAATTGCAGGGGGAGCAGAATACACAGTGGCAGCAGTCAGAAGCATGAGTTGGGGGCATACATTACATTTGAACATATTTATCCAATAACAATGAACAACTGACAGGACAAAATAAACAGAAGTGCTGGGTCCTGACCTGCTGGAAAAAAACTGGCTAGAACCACATAAAACAATAAAGGACAAAGAAAAATACGTATTTCCAGAAAGAAGGTATGATGAGAAAAGCAGGAAATGCCTAGGATCAACATTACCTGTATGTACCACGTATCACAAGTATTAAAGAAAACCAGTCATATGCAAAACAATTAATTACCTCTAAAAGAAGTGAGAAGGAGCTCAGAACCCAAGATATCTAATCTGAATCCAGATCTGCCATTGAGTCACTCACACTTTATTAAGGTCAATAACTGAGTGTAGCCTCAGTGTCACTCCCCTTTTTAAAATAAAAATATTAGCCCTTGTTGATGTGGCTCAGTGGACTGAGTGCTGGCCTGCAACTGATAGGTCACCGGTTCAATTCCTAGTCAAGGCACATGCCTGGATTACAGTCCAGGCACCAGTTGGAGGCATGCAAGAGGCAACCTCCACACATTGGAATCACACATTAATATTTCTCTCCTTCTCTTTCTCCTTCATGTCCCCAGTCTCCAAAGATAAATAAATAAAATCTTTAAAAAAAAATTAAAAAAGTAAAATATTAATCCTGGTCCCTAATAGCCCCTTTCAGACCCTGCAAAATAAAAACTTTACGTGAAAAAGAACCTAAGAGTGACACTGTCAAGTTATTACTTTCCATGCAAAAGCATGCAACTAAGGATATACATTATCAAATCAGATTAATAAATAATAATAAGGTATATTAAAAGTAAAAAATGACTCACTAGCCCCAAAATGGCTCCCTATTGCCTATAATATCAAGCCCAATGTCTCAGCTAAAAATTCATATCCTACATTACCTGACCCCATCCCATCTATCTAAAATATGTCAATCCAAATTCATCTACTCTCCCCAAAACATAGTGCTTTCCCTCCCCGGACATGCTGTCCTCAAACTACCACCAGCAATCCAATGCCTGTACTTTTTTTAAAGGTAATCCCAGCTGGGCTCCCTCTGGAGCACACCCACACCTTTCTTTCCTCTCAGGTGTGCATCTTTACTTTTCTCTCCTAACCTCTAACTCCACGAGACTTGCGACCAAGGTAACAGTACGCAGTAGCAGCAGCTTGTCCAGGTTTACCCCCTGAACCTGTCCCCAAGGCCCCATTTTTTATTACTTTTCAGTGAGCTAAAGCAGCCCCGGCCATGACTCATTTCTTTCCTATAACGTTTCTAGGGAGCCAAAGCCGAGCACCACCTAGCCTCTCTCCTCTTGCTTCTTCTGAGCTAAGCCATTCCTCTGTTTCACGGGCCCCAGCTTGAATGAATGTACTCTCAAAATCAAAAATAAATAAATAAAGGTGATCCAAAGTCCACTGGATTAATAAAAACTCTGCTTATCCCTAACCCAAAATGTTCTTTCCTTTCTCTGAATTTCTAGTACTTAATCAGCACTATAAAATAGGACATTTAAATTTGAACCATAGTTTCCTATTCTCTATGTTTTGCTTTGTAAATCTTATTTTTTCACCTACAAAAAGAAAGAGGCTTAAAGATGGAAGTATGACTTCTGCCCCCCTTGTTACCTATCACACTGTTAGGAAGACAGTTAACTAGGGTTTGTTGTCCTCTCAGTGATGCCATAGTACACCCTTGAGAGGGTAGAAATCTGAATTGCATTCCATTTTGGCAACATCAGTAAAAATCTATGGTTTTACTTGCACCATCTGGAGTTAAGTTAGAAGAAGGTACGTTTGACAGTTCTATATCCAGGTTGTTGGGCTTTTGGTTTTTGTGGGGTTTGGGTTTTTTTCAGTTTTTACTGTGAAAACTTCCAAACATACAGATGAGTAGAAAGAAAAAGTATAATGTACTTCCTGTACCCATCAGCCAGCTATAGTTATAAACACATGCAAATGGCCATTTGTATCTACAGTCCAGAAGACTTCTCCCAGCAGATCCCAGACATTGTATTATGCCATCCATATGTACTTCAGTGTATAGTTCTAACATGTAAGTACTTCCCCACCTAAAAAAGATAATAATGCCCTGGCTGGTGTGGCTGAGTTTGTTGGGTGTTGTCCCGCAAAGCGAAAGGTCGCCAGTTCAATTCCCGGTCAGGACACATGCCTGGGCTGTGGGCCCGGTACCCAGGTGAGGCATGTGCGAGGCAACCAATTGACGTTTCTCTCACACATCAATGCTTCTCTCTCCATTCTCCTTTCTCTAAAAATAAAGAAAATCTTTAAAAACAAAAAAATGATTTTTTAAAAAAAGATAGTAACTCCTTAACATCGAATATCCTGTCAATGTTCAAATCTCCCTACTGTCATATAATTTTTTAACAATTGCTTTGTTCCAGGTCAGGATCTAAGATTACTTCAGGAGGAAATACGGTTTCCTTCTCTCCTGTTCTGCTCCATGACTTTTTACTCCTTCAATTTCATACACTTACAATACTTTCTTAATTTTTGCATGTAGGCAGAAGAGCATTGCCTCTTCCCAGTACCCTCTACTTTCCTTCTTAATAAAGGAAATATCCCCTCTTACTCCCAGCACCAAAGTCTGCCTTTAACTCAGAGCTTTTACACATTCAGAAAAATGTTTAATTCCATGGCATAGCCTCCTTTCTTCCCAGTTAAGTTGCCATATTTCATTTACTACTCAGGAAGAGTTTTAAACTGCAACATCACATAAATGTAAATAATACAGGCCCCATTAAAAGATTATTTTCTATTCCTATTAATCTTTCTAATGAGCTCAATTTAAAGGAAATTTTTTTTTTATCCGCACCCAAGGACATTACTTTTTTCATTGCTTTTAGAGAAAGAGAAACATTGATTGGCTGCCTCCCATATGCACCTGGACCAGGGAACCGACCCACAACTTAGGCATGTGCCCTGACCAGGAATCAAACCTGCAACCCTCTGGTTGCAGGATGACACTCCCACCAACTGGGCCACACTGGCCAGGGCAGGAGCTCAATTTTAAGTTATTATACTGTCAACTTCCTGTTTTAAGAGAGTTAATATCTGGTGGGACATTTAACCCTAAAAGATTACAGGCACAATGCTAAGAGATCAACACTAGGTTATCTCTATTCCTTAGCCATGAAATTCATCTCTCATGAGTCACAATTGGAACCAGATTAGGAGGTATGCAACAATCAGCTCAAATGCAGATTCTGAATCAGTGGGGTCATTTTCATTCATTTTCAGCACAGATTAACAGAAGCAGGTAGCAAATGTTAGGGAAACAACTTGGATGAATTTCTTAAAAAGTATTATCTGCACAACTACTTCAAAACCCCTAGAGCTAGTAACTTGGACATTCGGCAGAGCACAGGCTGAATCAAAAACCTTTTATTACTCGCTTGCGTGGGTCAGCATTATGGAGGACAAAAAATAACACGGCAGTCTCTGCCTTTAAGAAACATACACTCTATGAATTAAAACGCTGTGGTACATTTATACAACAGACTACTACTTGGCCATAAAAAATGAAGGAAATCTTACCTTTTGCAACAGCATGGATGGAGCTGGAGAGCATTAAGCTAAGAAAAATAAACTACTGAGAGAAAGACAAATACCATATGATTTCACTCATATGGGAAATCTACTGAACTAACGAGCAAAACAGTGACAGACTCATAAATAGTGAGCAGGATGACAGCAGTTGGCAAGGGTAGCAGGGGCTGGAGGAACTGAGCAAAAAAGAAAAAAAGAGACAGAACTCATGGACACGAACGACAGTGTGGTGATGTGGGGAGAGGGGTGGTTGACAGAGGGAGCTGGAGGAGGATGTAAGGGGATAAATGGTGATAGACACAGAATACAGTGCACAGATGTACAGTAGAATTGTGCACCTGAAACCTGCATAATTTTGTTAACCAGTGTCACCCCAATAATGTCAATAAAAAGGACAAAAAGAAAGGGGTCTAGGAATAAAAAAAAAGGAAACATACATTCTAGCTGGTAGGAGAGACTAAGACACTTCAACAATTAACCCCACAGTATGAGACCTATCAATAAGCACTAAACTCTGTGAATCAGATTTTTAAACTAGTGTAGCTCATAGCAGGGATGGGTCAGCAAGGACTAAAGAAGTCAAAGAGAATGGTGCGAGGCTGAAGAGCTGAACTTTGAAGGCAGGGCAGGATAGGAATCAGTAACATGTCTCTCTCTTGTTCACCACTCTATCCCAATGCCTGGCATAGTGTCTGGAACACAGTACACACTCAAATATTTGTGGGTGACTAAAAGGAGAAATAGAAAGAGGGGAAAAAGGAAGGGAAAGGGGGAAGGAAAAACAGGTATTCCAGAAAACAGATTTTTTTTAATGAAAGATTAAACATAGCAGTTTTGTGAAACAGTGAGGAAACACAGAGAATGGTGAGAAATTAGGTAAAACAGATGGCATGAACCCAAACCATGCATGCTTTTAAAAGTCAACCAAAAGAAATACAAACTGATCCAATATTAAGTACTAAAATGAGTATGTCCATAAAGTACATTCCGTTGTGCGTGCATGTTTTTTAAAAAGATTTTATTTGTTTTAGAGAGAGCGGAAGGGAGAGAGAAAAAGAGGGAGAGAAACATTAACGTGTGGTTGCCACTCACGTGCCCCCTACTGGGGACCTGGCCCTCAACCCAGGCATGTGCCCTAGACTGGGAATCGAACCCACGACCCTCTGATTTGCAGGCCAGCCCTCAATCCACTGCGCCACACTGGCCAGGGTATGTTTGCACTTTTTTAGACTACTAACTAAAGGTGTAAATGGCTATTTTTTTTCCTAAGATGGAAATTTATCTTTGTAATGTTATTGGGCATAACCTGGAAAGTGTATTAACATTCCTCCAGAAGCAAACTAACACTAGTGGCCAATACAGATGAATGATTTTAACCCCTTTTAGTAAAAAAGGGGTAAAACAATGTTTACCCCTTTTAGTTAAAAAAAAAAAAAAGAATATTTTTACTATCTAGAAATGTGACTGAGTTATCAGGAAGGTATCTTTGGTGGCTGTGTAATCAAATGCCTGAGACTCACCACAAGTAAGGCAAAAGACAGGTGAGTATGACCTAGCAGAAAAGCCTGTGACTAATGCTCAATCACAGCTTCTAAGTCATTATTTCACCAAAACGTCAACCTCCCATATTAACAGTCTTCTACAATGGTCATTGGAAGTACACCAAAAATATTACCAAATTAAGTGTTCTCCAATATTTTGCAGGATAATTTTAAAGGATTGGGTACAATACAATCTAGTTGGGTCTAATTATTTTTTTGTTTGTTTTTTATTGATTTTAGAGAGCAAGAAGAAAGGAGAGAAAGGGAGAAGGAGGGAAAGGAAGAGAGTGAGAGACAGGCAAACACTGATTTGTTGTTTCACTTATTTATGCATTCATTGGCTGATTCTTGTGTGTGCACTGACTGGGGATCAAACACGCAAACTTGGCATATCGGGACGGTGCTCTAACCAACTGAGCTATACGGCCAGGGCTAGTCGGGTCTAACGTTTATAAACCAAAATTTAAGTCAAGGAGATTCTTACCTCCTTGTCTTAACAAATAGGAGGAGCATTCATGATTATGATAGTCTTGGTGTATATGGATTCCCCAGATATTCTCCCCCAAAAAAGTTCCAGGTCCTAGCTACCACCAGCTAGGCTCTTCAGTGGCAGCTATATAGCTTCTATATATAAGGAATTTAGGAACTGGAATCTGATAGGGGAAAAGGACACTGGAGAATTTATCTTAAAGCCACATAAGCATGGCAAGTGTGTTATTTTAATTTAAATTACCATATATGCATATTCAGAGTGAGTCTGGTCTGCTCTTAGCATTTCCAATGGTTATTTTCCTTAGCATTCCTTTTACTCTTTCAGCACAAATCATCCTAACAGACAAGCTGTCTGGTTACATATTAACACTATATTACAATGGCAGTAGAATTCCACTGTTCAATTTTGGTGCTTAGCAGCTGGTATACAGAAAGAACAATAGTCTTTTATAGTCATACAGACCTACTTATAAATTTCAGCTTTACCACTTAAAGGTTTGTGACCTTGGCACTGACCGCTGTGGCTCAGTTGGTTGCATGCATGTTTGGTCTCAGGCCAGGGTGCATACAAGAGGCAACCAACTGATGTTTCTTTCTCTCACATCAATGTTTCTCCCTCTCTCTTTGTCCCTCCATTCCCCTTCTCAAATAAATAGCTGTTGTGTTTTTTTAACAAAAAAAGTTTGTGACCTCGGACAAGCTACTTAATTGAACTTCAGTTTCCTCAAAGAAAAACATGTATAACAACAGATAACTGACAAAATTGTTGAGAGGTTAGCACTGAGGCAGAATAGAAAGAAGTTAGAGAAAGCTCCCTACAAGTGGAATGAGGAAGTAGAAATGGACATCACAGGCCAATAAGACCCTAGGTCCTCTCACCAGAGCTCCCAACTTCAAACATGATCAAAGGGAAACAGTTTATGGCAAGAAATTACTGCAGTGGTTGCAAAAGTCAACAAGAACTGGCTAAAACCAGATCAATCCAAGATGGAAGAAAAAGTCACTGGAAACATGACTCCAAAGCTCACCATACCATTATTATTATAATGAAAATGGACACTGCAAGTAAGGGTGAGAGGGCCTGAGAAGGACAAAGACCATGACACTTCCAGAATGAACTATATTAGGAACAAGAACCTGTTTCCAACCAGAAGGCTTAGACATCCACTCCACAAAGTTCAGGAACAACCCACCTCTAGAAACACAGAAAAACCCAAGAACTGGCTGACCATGGCACACAAATCACTGGCAAGCTGGCCCATGTCCACTTGTACACTTTTGCTTCTTTCAAAGCAGCACCTTGTCCACAGTGGCTTGTCCCAGGCTCACCCCATGATCCTGTTTCCAGGAGTCTGCGACTTGGACTGTTTCTCTCAACCTAAATAAAACCGGCTTCCACTTTCATTCAGATTCGTCTTGAATTCTTTCCAGCAAAGTGAATAACCTGCAGGTCACAGAGTGCTTAGGGGCTCCATTTTGGGTCCACATCTGATGATGGCATGAATTACATATAGTATCCAAAACATAGTAGGCATTTAGCCGATGGTCATTACAATGGAAGGCTAATAACCAGGCCTATTTTCAGGTTTCCAAATAGTGTTTATATAATGAAAGCATGAATCAGCCCCTAGTCCAGTTGCGAGATGACTTACCTATCCTTTTATATATAGTTTTACCTGGTCTCCAGAGGAAGAGGCCCTCTCCCAATATTCAGGCTGAAATTAACACTGCAGCTGTATCTTTGTCATAAGCATGCTATCACCCTTCCCCCAACTCTGAGGCCTCTAGAAAAGCCAGTGTTTTCACTTTTGCCTGTTTCTGTTTTAAAATGGCCTAGGCCAAAAGCAGTCCCTTCACAGATCTTGACTACTGTTTGTCCCCAGTCTATTCTAGGGAACTCTGAAAATCTCCAGTTTCTCGAGAACCATGTTTTGGCTTACCATACATACGGCTGTATTCCAAGATAGCAGTCAACCCATGATGCTCTGCAAATGCCTATTTGTATTTATGTAAGTCTCTGTCACAGGTGTATAGCCAACTGTTTTCTACACTGGCAAATGGGATCCTAATTTCTAGAATGACAGGTATATCTCTTTGTTTCTCAAGTTTGCCTCGCCCAGATTTATTTCAATTTATTTTCCTACCACCACTTCCCTACATCCCCACAACGGTATCTACATTTTGGATAAAGTGCAAAGATACTCAAATAGGAGTTAGAAAACCTTAGTTCTTCCACTCTACCTCTACCTACGCCACTCAAACTAGTTCTGAAGGGATATCTACTTACTTCTGTGTAAAATGCTGTGCTCACCTCACAGGACTGCAGTTAAGACTTGACTAAGACATCTGTGAGCATGTTATACAGATCTAAGATGTTCTTATAACCAGAACAAGTTTCCATTTGACTTGACATTTACTTCTGAATATAAAACTCTGACATATTTTTAAATCCTCTAGCATTATTTATATTAGCAAAAGATTGGAAATAAATAGCGATCTATAAGAGAATTTTTTAATATGATAAATTCTTTCATGGAAATAATGCACCACATTTTTTTAAATTATTAAGCTCCTTCTACAGTTATCTGTAATAACCTTTGAGATACAATAGTGAAAAAAAGATGCAGACTAATGTGTAGAATTTACAACTTGTTTTAAGAGGGGTTACAGGAAACAGTTATACACATTTACTTGCATACACATAAAATATCTCAGGATATATAAGACACTGATAATATCAACTGCCTATGGAAAGAGACTCTGGATGGCTATGTGGTATTGTGAACAGGATCTGTATTTCACACTTTTAAAATTTGGAAACCCTACTTCCCTACATGGGGTAGGAAATTCATCTCTTCATACACCTATAACATGAAAAATTATATGAACCATTAATAAGGACAACAGCATATTTGACAACTCATTTCCTCAGCCAGCCTCAACATCACAATTACACTACCTAAAACAACCTATGTTCCCTTCCATGATCTCATTGCATCAAATGACTAGAGTTAATTTTTCCGTCTAGTCACACTTTCTGACTTGCTATTTATGTGCCTATGTGCTATGCATTTCACATTCAATGTTATGTGTAAACTCTTGAAACTTATTGTCTTTAAGGTTCTAGAAGAGCCCTCTGAACTGTAACATTTCTCACCTTCAGGGCTAGTCAGGGATCCATTCCAATGCTAACTTTTCTGAACCAAAGACTGAGTTCTGTCTCTTAATCACTCAAGATTCATCACAGGACCCAAGCAAATCACTAATTTGAGCCTCAACTATTAGATAGCTATAATGCAGAACATCCGCATTTTTAGAGAAGAATAAATTATGTTAATTTCCCCCAACCTGATAGAAAACTATCCCTTCCAAACCTGGAACCTTGCAAAATAACTCTTTCATAGGGGAAAGTAAAATTTACCAAGGCAACATTCTCCCAAACCTACATTTTAAATAATATGGCCTTAAATGTACAAGACTTTAATCATGCTAGAGTGACATAACAGGACCTAAAACACTGCTAAAAACAAAAAGCTCTCAAAAATGCTTCCTCCATTCTTCCTTTCCTGTAACAAACAGGTTATTTTTGGACGAAGCCTATGAAGTAGTACTTTGTTGACTATGAGCTTCATTCTCTGAATATTCCTTTCACATTCAACCTTGGTTCTTGCTTTCTGGCACAAAGCTACAAAACCTAAATGGAATACATAATGAAATGCTGGGTTACTTTAGTGCAAAAAGGTCAAGCCTACAAAAGCTTTCTAAGTGGGAAATCTCTTCAATGAAAGCACATAGAAATTTGCTGACTCATTTTACCTTTTCTCTTTTTCCAACAGCTATTCCACATTTGCTTTCTTTGGAACAAATTCTCAAATACGAAAGCCATCCACCAAGCAAAGCTCAAATACTGACAGGTGCTTTTGCAAGCACAATAAATCTCAAGAGTAACTAATTAACAGAAGATAACATCTACTAACAAGAAGCTTATTGGTGTGCTGAGTCAGTTTACTGTCTAAAAATCTCTCAGTTAAGACTAGCTTTGAAAAAAAGAAAGAATACAATTAAAAGTAGGCCAATTTTCCACCAACAAAAAAACCTGCAAAATGAAGATTTATGGAAGTCAATTAGTCTTGTCACACAAAAGCTTTTTATCCCAGGGTTATTTTCAGTGGTACTTAATTCCAAGGTGGAGAAGGGTCCCAAACAAATCTATTTAAGCATTTTTCTACTTTAATCCTTCTAAAATCCATGATTAGGCTTATTAAGGAAAAGCTTGTAAGAGCCTTACGAAACAGATTTTTTTTTTTAAGAATATAAGTAATCATCTGAAAAAACACTCAATTTATTGGGTTAGCCAAAAAGTCCATTACATTTTTTCCATAACATAAAAGACATTTTTCATTTTCACCAATGACTTTATTGATTTGGACATTATGAGTATGTCGCCTATCTCCTGCTATTGGCTTCTAGTGGGTAGATGCCAGGAGTCCAGCTAAAAATCTTCCAATGCACAGGACAGCCCCCACAGCAAAGAATTATTTGGTCAATAGTACCAACAGACTTCACAAAACAACTTTTGACACATTCGATCAGTCACAGCACCTTTTCCATATACTGCACAGTCTTTTTTTGCCTTTCAGTTGTTTTACCTTTCTTGAAATAACAAAGCATAATTCGCCAAAAATATTGCATATCTTCTTCCATCTTGAATATTAAAATGACTGCACAAAAACTCACCAAATTGGTAATTTCTTTTTAATGCATGCTGATATGACAGCTGTCACAATACAATCTAACAAAATTGTTTTGAAGTTAAAGATAACTGAGCACTACTAGAACCACTGAACGGAAAAAAACTAAATGAACTTTTAGGCCAACCCAATAGAAGTTATTTAGAAACACTCCAATGTTCCAATTGAAAAGAAAACAAGCACTTTATCACAACAGGTCTGCCTTGCTCCATTAGATCTGTTCCATAGATATTAAATTTCTCTACTCTAAACTTCTCTTATATTCACAAGACCCTAAAGTTGGTTCCTTCATAAGAAAGACACAACAGTAAACCTCAGGAAAATGCTCTATTTCAGATATAAGAATTTCTAATATTTTACAGAGAAAAGGAGGCCGCACTAAAGAAAAAGAAAACTATTTAGCAATGTTACCTGAACTTCACCCAAGTTAGAGCCAATGAATTGATCTAATACTGCATGCCACAGGAAGGAAACATGCCATGCACAAGGTCAGAAATCAAGATCACTAAACTGAATCCTGTATACCACTTTTAAGTAATATCTTTTCTACTATGTGCTTTGATGTCAGCTGGGTGCCAACACAACTTCTTGATGCCTTTTCTGCCATCTACCCTCTCTGTGTGTTCTGCATTAAAAGACTGTGAGAAAAAAAATGTTTTTCCAGAGGTACCAAGATGACAAAACTGGAGTTTTTAAGAGACACTTAGGATGTAAAGCCAGAACTAAGTATTTTATATCCCAGAAAAGCCTTCCAGCAAGTAACACCTCAAAATCACTTCTACTTTGTAGGCTGACTCTCACAACGGATTAAATGTTTAATCAGTAAGTTAAATGAATGTTTCCTAAGGGATAGTAAGTTTCACTAAAGGAGATTACAATGCTTCCCCAACTGGTATAATATATTTAAGAATGTCTGAGGATAGCCTTCCAAATATGCCATAAGTAGTATAAAGCTATAATAATTAAAGCTGTAGTGTACCGTATCAAAGCAAAGACAGTACAATCAATTAATTAAAAGAGTTCAAAAATGTATCCAACTATCTGGAGAATTTGTAGATAAAGCAAGAGGAAAAATATGGATTATTCAATGAATTGCACTGGGACCGCAAGAGAGACTGCTGGAGAAAAAGATTCATTTATTCAATAGATGAAGGAAGGGCCTTCTCTGAGGTTAGCACTGTGCTAGACCCTGAAAATAAGACAAGGAAAAAAATTCACAATTCATCACCCTCCAGGAGCCTATACTCAAGTGGTAGAAGAAAGCCATTAATAACCACAAAAAGAAATGTAAAATTACAACTCCAATAAATTCCACAACTAGTCCCTTTCGCATATTGTTTAAACCAAAAGGCATTCTATATGAAGCAAAGATCTAAATTTTAAAACAAAACCATAAAAGTACTTGAAGAAAACACATGTAAAAAATTTTAAAATTAGAATGAAAAACGAAAATGAGAAACTATACGTAAAAAAAAATCTGACTACATAAAGTTTACATTTTATATATTTTTTATTTTTTTTAAATACACACACACACACACACACACACACACACACACACACAGTCAAAAGACAAAGAAACAGACCTGTAGCATTTTAAGGGTAACTAATTTCCCTAATATTCAGAAAGCTGTTATATATTAATCTTTTTTAAAAAGGCCCAACAGAAAAGTAAACAAAGGACACAGACAATTCCAAGACAAAACACAAATAGCCACGACAATGATTTTCAAATTCACTAATAAATAACATTTATAACACTAAAATGACATTTTTATTTACCTGTTAGATTGACTCACTTAAAAGATGGCTGCTTGCCAGTGTTGAAGGGAACAGAAGGAGCATTCTTACACTCTTGTGTGACCTAGCCTGGCCTTCGTGGAGGGCAATTTGGCAACATTTATAAAATCTTAAGCACTTTGACTCAGACATTCTACCTCTAGTTATTATTAAAATGGATAAAATGAAAATCCTAGCTTCCAAAGAAGATCTTAACATTGTTTATATCAATAAAAGGAAAGAATATAACTTCTGGTAAATTTAGGTTGGACCTAATAAAACTCCAGTATTTTTTAAAAATTAAATTAAGTTTATGACATAAGTCTTCTGAACAGTAAGGAGTAAAACAGTAAATGGAAAATACAAGCACAAGTGTGCACATTAACATGTAACCATGAGGAAACATTGACTAACATACAATTTGTAATTTTTAAAAAGCTGGAAATGCCCTAGTCAAGTGGGTCACTTGGTTGGAACGTCATCCGGAACACCAAAAGGTTGCAGGTTCGATTCCTAGTCTGGGCATATACAGGAAGCCAACCAATTCATGTTTCTCTCATATAGATGTTTCTTTCTCTTTCACTCCCCTGCCCCCTCGCCTCCTTCCTCTCTCTCTAAAATCAATAAACATATCTTTGGGCAAGGATATTTTTAAATAGCTGGAAACAACCTTAAAATCTATCAGGGTACTAGTTAAATAAATTATAGTATAATCCATAAACTGGAATAATCTACAGCCAATTAAAAACAAAAAGACTAGGACAAAAAGTACTGACATGAAAGAATGCTGGAGATATATTATTCAATTAAAAAACAAGTAACAAACTCAGTATGTGGTATGATCACTTTTTCATAAAAGAATATAAATACTTCCTATGGTACATATTTTGTAAAGTTTGATTATAAGACATATATATCAGACAGAAAGATATATATAGAAAGATGTTTTTAAAGAGACTTTGATGCTATGAAATGCCCTGAAAAGGAAAAACTATCTGAAAGTGGGAGAAAGGTACACAATGAGTACAGAAGAAACTATTCACAATAGAGCACATAATTTCAGAGTTAAAATAAATTAGGGTATTTTATTTTTTTCATTATTTCTTATTTGATTAATAAAAACAGTGCTTCCGTGTTTTGATTTTTTCCATTGTTAAAATGAATATTTTATCACAGATTTGTGACTTGATTATATTTCTTCTTTTGTGAACTGATAGTGTAAACAAAGCTTCTGATGATATTTCTTCTTGTTACTGACTCACAAATCATAACATATAATAAATTTTCTGCTTAAGTTCTTAAAAAACCTAGGAAATAAAAATTAAAAATGTTAGTGCTGCAAACAAAACCATCACGGAAGTGAAAAGACTACCCACAAACTACAGAATTTCTGTAAGTCATATATCTGATAAAGGAATTGTATTCACAATATATAAAGAATTCTTATAACTCAAAAATAAAGACAAATAACCCAGCTAAAAACTGGATTAAAAAAAAGGGGGGGGGTCTAAATAGACACTTCAAAGATCTACCAATGGTCAGTTAGTACATGAGAAGATGCTCAATAACCATTAATCATTAGGAAACTGCAAATCAAAACCACAATTATAGACACTTGTATGGCGAGATCAAAAAGAAAGAAAATAAAGATTTGGTGAGGATATAGAAAAATTAGAATCCTAATACAGTGATTTTCAAACTTTTTCATCTCATGGCACATATAAACTAATTACTAAACTTCTGCAGCACACCAAAAAAAATGTATTTTTTGCCAATCTAGCAAAAAATAGGTATTTACTATAATTTTGATCAATTCACACCAGACAGCTATTGTTGTGTTGGCTGTTGTCATTTTTTTATTTGACAAACTAAAGGAAAAGAGGTCAGTGCTCCTGACTAAATAGTCAGGTATTGCATGTTTTAAAAATTCTTACGGCACACTGTTTGAAAATTGCTGCCCTAATACAGTATTGGTGGGAATGTAAACTGGTACAGACATTTTGGAAAACAATCTGGCAATTATTCACACAGTTAAACATGGAGTTACTAAATGATCCAACAATTTCACTCCTAGGTAAATATCCAAGATAAATGAAAACATACATCCACACAAAAACTTATACACAAACATTCATAACAGAATTTTTCATGATATCCAAAAAAGTGGAAACAATGCAAAAGTCCACTGATTCATGAGTGGATAAACAAATGCAGTATATCCAAACAATGGAATATTATCCAGCCATAAAAAGGCATGAAATTCTAACATATGCCACAACACAGATGAATCCTGAAGACATATACCAAGTGAAAGAAGCCAGACACAAAAGACCATATAATTTACTTACATGTAATCTCATTTACATGTAATTTCCAGAACAGTAAAATCCATAGAGACTTATTAGTGGTTCTCAGGGCTGGGAGAGGGAGGTTGGGGAAACAGACAGTGACTGTTAATGAGTATGCCATTTCTTTTAAAGGGAATGAAAAAGATCTAAAATTGATTATGGTGATGGCTGAACAACTCCATGAACATGCTAAAAACACTGAACTGAGTGAACTGTATGATACATGAATTATATGTCAATAAAGCTGATATGCAAATATACAGGGTCCAGCAGAAGTAAAGCATGCTTGAGTGTGGTTGATAGGGTAATAATATGGGTATAATAATTTATAGTTTTAATTTGAAAATTTCACCTCAAATGTCATATGGTGTGCTTGAATGTGATATTGCTTTGTTAAGAGTTAATGCTTATGATTTTGTAATAAAAGATTTTATAATAAAAAAGAGGCATTATTTGTGCCAGACCCTGTATAATAAATGACAAAGAAATGGGAAGCTCCATGAGGTTAAGTAATTTGCCAAAGAAAATTGCTAGACTAGTAAAACAATCTAGAATCATGGGGCATAACTCCCATACCAATGCTCAGTCCAGTTCATTACGACAGACTGCTTCAGGCAATTGAGATGGGCCAAAAAGGTTCCCCAAAGAGTGGGAAAAGGAGAAAACGGTGGTACTAGCATAAAAAAGGGAAGAGAAATTTAGGTAACACAAACTGAAACATGATTGTCAAAATGTAATGTCACTCCAAAGTGGATTCTTGGCCTAAAAAAAAAATCTAACCATCACTGATGTAAGACATTGTGACTAGTGTAACAGTGCCCCTTCTATTAAGAGCTTAATTAGAGCAGGGCACTGGATGCAGCTGCTAACTGAAAAGGAAAAAAGAAAATGAGATCAGAAGGGGCAGCAGGCTGAAATCACTGGCTACTCTTCTGCATACATCCAAGAGGCCAATAAGTAACATGCGTCAAACATGTTATTCTTGAGGACTGTAAACTCCTTTAAAGAGATACAAAAGTATTATCCCAAGATTTAATTACCTCCTAGAATTACTACACACACATAAGATATTTAAATATAGTATTTGATAGTGGTATCTCTGCAGCTGACTTGGACACAAAGACCACTGCTGGAATACAGCTGCCACACTTAACTAGAATAACAGTATCACTGCTGATGTAGAAATAAAAAGTAAGCCAAGGGCTTACAATCACTAAAAACATTATTTCGAGAGTTTAAAAAAACAAAATCAACGACTGAAAAAACTTACCTATTGTCAGAACACTATTTATGCAACATTAGAACATTTTGACAGAAGCAAAGGGCAACAAGAAGCTGGAAGGAGAAAAGCAGCCCTGCAGATGCCCAACTTATCCCTCTAAAAACACAATTCTGCTCCTGCCTTCCACAATAAAAACAACTGTTTCTTGTGGCATGTGAACAAAGATTTCTTTTGCCAGTAACAGAAAACAACTTACTACATGAAAATGTCAACTTGCTCTATGTAATGCTACAATGGCAGTGAGCAGATATAAACCTTTTAAACAAGAGCGTTTTGGCTGTTCCTTCATCGAACCTTTAAAATCATTGGCCTTTTATCAAATTCTGCTCAGTTCACGCAAACACTAACATAGTGGACAAAAATACCACCCTGAAGTATACACCACAAATAAAAGATTATATAAAATATCTTGTCCTCCAACTTCTAACAACTTTAGCGTTTGGTGTATTTGTAATTTTTTTTAATTTATTGATTTGAGAGAGAGAGGTACGGAAAAAAAAAGAGAGAAACACTGATTTGTTTTTCCACTTATTTATGTATTCACTGGTTGATTCTTCTATGTGCCCTGATCAGGGATCAAACCAGGAACCTTGGCATATTAGGATGAAGCTCTAACCAACCAGTGAGTGCCTTTATAATTTTAAGTTAATGTAGAAGCTCTCCTAACCCATGCTCCCTCACCCAACTTGCCAAAATAATCAATACTTTCCCTTCTCTCTGTAAAACAACGGGCACCCCCAGCATGCAAACTGGCTCCCAATTCACAGCTACAGTTATTCCTAGATACTTCTGCTCCCCCACCCATTAAATTGCATGCTAACCAAGAATTGTTTTTTCCCAAGCTATTTATACCAGTTGCTCTTGTTATTATAGCTATATAATTAGGTAGGTAAACTGATAAGAAATCAGGGAGAACATAAAGACGTGTTTCTATGAAAACTAAGTTGAAACCTTAAAAAGATGTGGTAAAGTCAAGTTAGATGTGGATGAGACAAGTGTAAAAACTGCGCGGGGTGGGGGGATCATAAAACCCAAGAGGGATTCTGTACTCGTAAAGCTTCACAAATGCCTTTAAATTCCTACTCTTCTTTTAAAAAGCAAATCAAAACTGGAAATCTTAGATGATTAATACGAGTATGTTTAATGCAAACAAGAGGAAGGAACCCCAACTCCACTCAGTATACAAAGGCCTTGGCCCTACATAAAAAGATCAGCAATTTGTTCTTAAACAAATTGCAAAGAAAAAGAGGAGGGGAAACCTAAAGAATAAAACAAACAAAATTTTAAGAAAACATTTAGGGGACCTCAATTATAATGTATAAACTTTTACTTAGACCCTGATTCAAAAAAAATAGGTAGTTTAAAAGAAAAAAATACACACACACACTCACACACATATAAATATAAAAAATCAGGGAAATTTTAACACTGTCTTGACATTTAATGACATTAAGGAATTATTGTTAAATGTTTTAAGTAGGATTATGGTACTGTGGTTATGTTTATTTGGAAAAGAATCCTCCTCTACTTAAGAGATACATGCCAAAATATTTACAAACAAAATGACAGGATTCTGGGATTTGCTTCAAAATAAACTAGGAGAAAGGAGAAACAGGAAGGAGCATAGATGAAAGTTTGGCCATGAGGTGTTAACTGCTCAAACTGGGTGGTACATCTGTGTGTGTGTGTGTGTGTGGCAGGGGGTCATTATGCTATTCTCTTTACTTTTGTTTGTCTGAAATTTTCCGTAAACACCTTTATAAGGATTAGTGAATGAATGCTTATATATTTTTTAAATTAAAATAAAATATTAAAAGTATATATGCATCAGTATTTTTTATTTCCCTTTCTTCATTGTTTCCCCCAAACTACTAAGCAAATCACCACCCAAACACACTGTATAAGAGGTCGTCTATTGGAGATTAAAGAAAACAGCATTAACATCAGATGCCCAAAATAAACATTAGTAACCCCAAAACATTCTACAAACAATACACCCATATGACCTACCGTATTTTGCCATGTATAATATGCATTCGTTTGCCCAAATTTTTCAGGGAAAATAAGGATGTGCATTATACATGGGTAGCACTAATTCTGTATCTATATAAATGGTTCTAATTCTTGTATTTATGCTTATGCAGTAACAGTGTAACTCTAGAAAGCAGTAACAATATTCATATGCAATATAATACCCCGGAATATGATAATCGGTTTTGTTTCTAAATATAAGTAAATAAGTAATTGAATAAAAAATTAAAACGAAGATTTTTTCCCCCCTGAAAGTCTGGGCCAAAAACATGCATGCACATTATACTTGGAAAAATATGGTAATTACCCTAGACAATCTCTTCAGTAATGCATACAGTGCATAAGGCAAATTCAAACACAAAAGGGCTGTGGCATCACCGTATTTATTACAGAATTATGTACCTTACAGTCTCCTTCACCATTTTTCACCATTAAAAAGAGGGAGAAGAAATTTACAATCTTCATTAATATCTGTAATTCTCACTCAAGTTTACCAAACTTTAAAAAAATCAAAGGTTCCGGTAATCCGAGTCTTATTTCTCATTGACCTTTACTTCTTTCCTTCATCAGTTTCTCCAATACAGGTTTATGTCTCTTTGCAAAAGATCAACAGAGAATGATGAGTCGAAAATGAACAACTGAAAGGTTAGATTCACAACTACTCTTTTCTCCTCCAGGTTTGGGAGAGAAGGATTAGGCAACTGCTCTAACCCTCTTTTAAACTATCCTTTATTGATCATCACCCTAGATGTAAAGATGCAGCAAAGACTTAAAAGCCCCACTCCACCCCATGATCCCAAGCTAAGAAAGGCAGAAGGGGAGGCAAGATAAAGAAAAAACGCTATCTCATATACTGCTGAGGAGGCTAACCCTTGCATAACCTCTCTGGAAAACCATGTGGCAATACATATATCAGGTGCCTTAAAAACATGGTGTCCTTGGCCCAGTAATTTCACTTTGAACAATCTATTCTGAGCAAAAGTCAGAATGCATCAAGTATTTGTGCACAAAAATGGTCACAGCAAATCTGTAACAGTGAAAAATGGGAAAGAACCTTAAAATTAAGAGAAACCTTCAAAAAATAACAGTAGTCATATAATGATAAAGTAGACATCTATTAAAATTGATGTTTACAAAATAGTTTCTAATCATAGGAAAATGCTTTTAATCAATGTTAAGGGAGGAAGGGAGTAAAATAGTATCAATATGATCTCAATTATGTACTTTACAATATTAACAACTGTTGCTTCTGAATAGTAGGATTATAGGTAATTTTTTTCTTCGATTCTTTATAATTTTCTGAATTTTGCCAAATTTTTTGCATGAGCACAAACTTTATTTTTTTAAGACTTTATTTATGTCTATTTATTTATTTATTTTTCAAGAGAGGGGAAGGGAGAAAGAGAGGGAGAGAAACATCAATGTGTGAGAGATACAGCGATCGGGTGCCTCTCACACGTCCCCACCTGGGGACCTGGCTGGCAACCCAGGCATGTGCCCTGACTGGAAATCAAACTGGCAACTGCTCGGTTCTCAGCCCAGCAGTCAATCCACTGAGCCACACCAGCCAGGGCATTTTACTTTGATAATCAGAAAAAAGTAGGGAAGGTGGTAGAAGAGGGCCAATAATAATGAGCAACTGACTTGAAGTAAAAGAATTTATGCTTAATACCTTCCTCCTCTATCAGGTTCAAGCCACAAGTATTCAACTGCTCCTTTAACTTAATCCATTTTCTCCCCACCATAAAGAGAATAAATTTATCTTCTTGTCTTCTAGGACCAGTAGCTGCTATTTTTTGCACACAAATGATACAACAAAATCTATTTGAATTAATCCACTAAAGGTAGGAACCATTAGAAGTAACCCATTAAAATAATGGGTTATTACCCATTAAAATAATGGGTCCTGACTGGTGTGGCTCAGTGGGGTTGGGTGTCGTCCTGCAAAGCAAAAGGTCACCAGTTCAATTCCCAATCAGAGCACATGCCTGGGGTGCAGATTCAGTCCCAGGTAGGGACACATCCAAGAGGCAAACAATAGATGTTTCTCATATCAATGATTCTCTTACACATCAATGTTTGTCTCCCTCTCTTCCTCTCCCTCTTCCTCTCTCTCTAAAAATAAATAAATAAAACCTTTCTTAAAAAAAATGAAGGGTCAGTGACAAGAAAGTTGTTTTGTTTCTGTTTTAAATCAGCTCGCTTAATATAAAGAACAGAACAAAGGTTAACTCAACAAATAGTCTGAGGTTATTTCAGGAAGTGCCAGCAGCCCAAGACCCTTTGGTGGATCTGCAAAGAAAGGCTCCAAGGCAGAAGAAAAAAGGAAGCACTGGCTAACTACCTGTGGGCCTGGACATGGAAGAATCCTCTATTTTTAAAGGGACTTGAATTTAATTAGCAGGGTTTACTTCAGATATACTAAACTTCTTAGTGAATAAACATTTCAAGTATGCCAAAAATAAATTACTTGCCCAGAAAGGTTGTGAAATCTCCTTAGGTAGAGATTTCACAAATAGGTAGAAAATTACTTTTTTTAACACCTTAACTAGAGATAAGAAATTTCAGCCCTGGCTGGTATGGCTCAGTGGGTTGGGTGTTGTACTATAAACTGAAAGGTCACTGGTTCGATTCCCAGTTAAGGTACGTGCCTAGGTTGCAGGTCCTCTGTTAGGGGCGTGCGAGAGGCAAACGATTAATGTTTCTCTTGCATATCAATGTTTCTCTCCCTCTCTCTAAAAGTAAATAAAATCTTTTAAGAAAAAGAAATTTTAATAGTAAAATTCTAAAATAAGCTGAGCTCCCATTTTTTAATCCCTATATTCATTCATTACATCAATATTTAAAGTCATTGTAGTAGGCACTGGGAATATAGCCGCAAACAACAGATTAAAATCCCCACCCTCATGGAGATTACATTAATGTATCACACTATGCCTCCTAACAAGCATTAAAAGTGAAAAATTTTTTTTTTAAAGTAAAATGATGTTTAAAAATTTCAAGCATGTCAAAGCACTGCCAGAAAATAAACAGCATCCAGCTTTGGACTGATCCAGAAAAGCCCTAAATAAATATCTGTGAAACAAAAGTAAAAAATTGTGTAGTTGAGATCTTGGAGTGGCAGGCAGACTTAATTTTACTATGTACAAATCTGTAGTTTTCGAATTTTGTGCCATACAGCAATCTCTAGTTTTTGATAAATATTTTTTCAAAAGTTTACTGGATGGTTGGTTGGTTGGAATGAATGAATGAAAAATTTCTTCTTCAAAAATTTCTGTCTCAAGAAGTACGGTTAGCTAACCTAAATTTTCAGATGCAATTCTTCTGGAAGAAGCAATGAGAAGTAAAACATATTGCTGGTAAGAACATACTAGAGCTGAAACTAGTCCGGAATTTAATAATTTCTCAGAACTTCCTAAGCAAAACCTAACTATAGTTTAAGATAACTGGCCATAAGTATCCAACTAAAAATGAGTCTAGCCTACACAAACACACTTTACCAGGTAACGGGTTTGCCTCTCCCTTCCTTTTCAGCTTCTGGGAAATGAAGCTGAGTATTCTCAATCTGGTTCCTACCTCTCTAACAATCAAAATTCTGACATGAAATAGCAATACTATTAAGTGGCCAGAAGCTCCTCATCTACAGTGAATTGCACACCTCCTAAACAGAAATGCAGAGTGGGGGGGAAAGTAGGTTTACACTTGTGAGTATGTGATACATGAATTTCTTCTTCTATTATTATTATTATATTATTTTCCACATGAACAACTGTAAACTTTCTTTTGCCCCACCCTATATGTTTTAACATAATTTCGTGATGGCTCATCCAACCGTTTTGTACTAACTGATAGAACTTTATTGTGACTAGATCCAAAAGAAGCTCTTTGAAACTGATTCATACAAGACTGTCAAGGCTTCTCAAAAACACTGTCTCAGCCACTTACTTAACAATTATGTATTACATCAGGACAAAAGTCCAAAATAATGCATATAATTTTCATCCTTTGGATGGTATCGGTCATCCCCAGGACACTATGACTGTCGTGTATTATGTAAAATGCCAGAAGGGACCAACCCACTCACTATTAGAATGGATCAGGGACTCACCTGATGGGTGAGGTCACTCACCAAGGAAAAAGGTGTAGCTGTCAGGCCAAAAACTAGAACCACATAAGAGAAGCCCTTAGATAAGTTGTTCTCTTGGCACTCACCTGTGTCAACAAGGTATGTATCTTGGTGATACATTCTCTTAATGTATTATAAGATGGCACCATCCCCTGAAAACTGGCAGTGATCTGGTAAGTGAGAAGTCCATCTAAGAAAGGTACCTTCAGCTCCAGCTGGGTGGTTCAATTGGCTGAAGCATCATCTCATACACCAAAAGGCTGCAGGTTCGATCTCCAGTCAGGGCACATACCTAGGTTGCTAGTTCGATCCCCAGTTGGGGAACATAGGGAAGGCAACAGATCAATGTTCCTCTCTCACATCTATGTTTCTCTCTCTCAAAATAAAAAAATTAAAAAAGGAAAGAAGGAAATCAATAAACATATCCTCAGGTGAGGAGTAAAAAAAATAAAAAAGAAAAGTACCTTCAAAGCTAGACCAGACCAACCCAAGAGCAAAAGTATAATTACTCATATTCACTGGGAGTATGCTAGATTTAGTGGCAAAAGAAAACTACGTAAGGCCAACAGTGTTTATGGTCATTGCCTTTTTTTCCCCTTTTAACTTCCTTCGTATTTTGAGAGGCTTTTTTGACACCTTAGTCATGTCAAAGGGGCACCAAAGGGTATTTGAGTAGGAGATTGAAAAGCAAAGCAATGGATCCATGGAGGACTGCTGTTAAGTGGCAGGGGTGACAAACTGAAATAATGCCAAAGGACAAGTGAAATACAATGTCGGTATATACTCTTCCTCCTACTTGGAAATTTTTCCTCTCATCATGACACCTCATTTTTGGAGTTTGACTTAATAAAGAGGATAAATATCTTAGACTTTCATTAGTAGGTCTATCTGGTTTCTCTAACAAAAGATCAAGTGCTCAGAAGGCAAGGGCAATGTTTTCTTTGACTGAAGGAGTCAGTGAAAACACCTTCTAGTGAAGTTAACTAGAAGAGATGCCTGGATTCTAATTCCAGCTCCCACACTAACTAGCTATAGGGTTCTGGGCAAATGGAGGGGGGTGGGGAAGACACCAAGGGAGTCATGAATCTAATGGGTAATTGGTGTAAACTCCTTTACTAGCCCCTAAAGGCGTGAGATTCTAAACTCCATTAGGTCCATCTTTCAAGACTCTGGATAAGAAAGCATTGGAATAGAAGATTTCTAAGATCCCTTTTGTGTTTAAAAATCTACAAATACTTGCTGACTGATCATGTTTATGTGCAAAACATATGCCATTGTTAGTGTGTGAAAGAATTTAAGTTGTTAAAATTGAATACCTCCTCTGACAATGCATCAGAAAAAGCTTTTTTACCCTTAACCATAAAATAACCAGCGTGATTTCTTAAAAACGTAAATCAGCTGTCAGAACGCTACTTTGATATCTTCTGATACGAATGCTTTGTTTCATACCCAATTCCATAAAATGGACTATAAACCTACATGATCCGGTCCCTGTTTATCTTCCTGATTTCATCCCGTATCATCCTCCCTCTTGTTCACTAAGCTCCAGGCCACCATGACCTTGGGTCTAATTTTTGGAAAAACCAAGATCTTTTCTACCCCAAGACTTTTGTACTTGCTATTCCTTCTGCACTGACTATTCTGTCTTCCAGATCTCCCCAGGCGTACGCTCTGATGCTCTTTCTCATCATTCAGGTGTCAGCTCAAACATCACCACCTTGGAAGGCCTTCCCCAACTCCTCTATCTGAAGAAGCATTCTTCCTCAGACACTCCATCCCATTTATTTTCTTCATAGTATTCATCACTATATGAAGTTATTTGTTTACATGTTTCTTATGTGTCCCATCTCATTAGAAAGTAAGCTCCAAGAAGAAGAGAGCTTTTCATCTTTCTTGTTTATCAGTGTACAAGAGTCCACAACAGAACCTGACACAAAATCTGGATTCAATAAATTCATACTGAATGAATGAATAGGTGACAGAAGGATTTCATCCCTGTGCAGAGATGTTTTAAGTGTTTTTTAGAATTACAGAGGCTCTAAAGAGAGAATTTCTCTTTTCAAAGCATCCATTTTGTTCTCTTTTATGCTGTAAACTTGAAAACATTAGCCAGGGTGATGCCAAGAGAATGAAAACAGCACTTCTGGCACAAAAATAACTAGTCTGGGCACCTCTGGCTTGAGCCAGATCTGTGACTTTCTAGGGAGCTGGCACCAAAGTCAGAATGTTAAAATAAACAGCTCTGATGTTGAAAATGGAATACTGGTATTTTGATTCTGGAGAGGCTAGATTAGTCCAAATCAATCTTAACTCTTCACAAAGTATCATTTGTATCAAAATGAGGTTAGTCATCTTGCAATAGGCATTTCTGTATTATCTAGGAGTGGAACTAACCCCTCAAATGTAATGTAAATCTGTTTTCAATTTCTTTTCAACATAATTCTCTTTTCTATTTACCAATGAATCTTGTTTTCAGCCTTCTGATGAGCACAAGTATCATGTCATCCACTTTATTAAAATCTTCCTTAGTAGTAGTAGAAGTAATTATAATACTATTGGGCGACTCTGAGTTTTTCTGCTTATGTAAATGAGTTTGCACTAAACCACATAGTTCACAGATGTGTCCTGGCTGGTCAATGTTTGGAATGGGGTCATAGAGCAAAATGTTTTCTCTATGAAATACCTTGACCTTGGCCTTCTAAGCAGCACCCAAATGCAAATGTGTTCTTACGTCTTGTAAGAATATTTCTTCACATTCTCAGCCAACTTTAAGTGAATCTCTGGAGAAAAGACTGCACTCAAACTCTGTTCCAATGTGACAAAGAGTAGTAACACAAACACATAGAATATTCAAAGCAGCCCAAATAAAAGCCAGCATTAGTCACAGTTTTCATTAGACAAGTCTCATATCTATTTAAAAAGTTTAACTAATGGAAAATTATGTTTTAAAATGCCAATTCATGAAATTAGCCCATAGACCACAGGAGTTAAACCCAACTCTCTCAAAGTGACACCTGACATAATAACAAACAACTTTTTTTTTTTTTTTTTACCCTGGAAACATATCATCAGAATGATATCTACCTACACAAAATGAATGGCATATGCATTCATGAACTGTTCCAAAGGGGTGAGAGGTCAAAAAAGGAGACTATGTCTTATTCATCTTTGTTACTATAGCATCTGATGATGATGATAATGTTAACACTAACTATATGCCTACTATGTGCCAAGTACTGCTCAAAGAGCTTCACGTGTATAATATTATTTAATCCCCATAATACCCAAACTTGGGGGGTGGAGGGGAGTACTATTGTCATCTCACTTTACAGATGAGAGAGTCCAAACACAGAGAAGTTAAATAATTTACCCAAGAGCACCCAGCTATTAAGCAGCAGAGGACCCAAACCCAAGCAGCCTTATCCAAAGCTCAAGCTCTTACCACAAGCTAGTAATGGGCAAGTGATCCATATCTGTTAAATACACTTTAAAAGTATCTGACCACCCTCGCTGGGTGGCTCAGTTAGTTGGAACATCATCCCGTGTACCAAAAAGTTGCAGGTTCAATTCCCAGTCGGGGCATGAACCTGAGGCAACCAATCGAGGGTTCTCTCTCACTTCAATGTTTCTTTCTTTCTCTTTCTCTTTCTCTCTCTCTCCCCCTTCCTCTCTCTAAAAATCAATAAATTTAAAAATTTTTTAAACTATTTAAACAATGGCTTTTATAGTCATGTATACTTAAAAAAATATATACAAAATATTATCTCATCTTTGTTCTTATCTATCCAACCAGTGAAAGTATAATTAGGCACAGGCAACAGACTACAAGCATTTGAGAACAGAAAACCCTTTTTTTTTTTAATTGCTTTAATACTTCATAGTGTCCTGCCAAAGAATACAGCCAAAGAATCTCAGACTAAGGCTCCCCCCACCCCACCGCCCAAAAAATAACAATTACAGATTGCAGGATAGAGACAGACAGAGCTGACCAAGGTATGTCAGAGATGAATATTCTCTCCTGCTAACTGTTCTGCAGTGATGCTCTAAGCACTGCAGTGCTGCCAACATTAACTCTGAGCTCATGAATGCCATGCTGCAAAAGTCACCAACAACCAAATGTGAAAATATTTCCTTTTCTCTACTGATTTTATTCATACCAGGGTCCTTGTCTAGGAGGTTTGAGAGTTAACGGATTCTGGGAAAGGGCCAGTTTTACCACTTATTGTTGGATGAAGTGCAATAGCTTAGTCAATAAATTAAGTTTACTTTAGCCTCTTAGTCCTTGGAATGGGCAGTACATATAAGAAAGGGTAATCATAAATATTTCTTTGATATTCAGAAACACCTAATACCTAACTTCCTTCAGCCAACACAAATATCATCTGAATTACCTGAGTCTGACTGTTATATATGGTTATAAGAAAAACCCAGACCATTCAGTGTCCTGTAGGGATAAAAGGAGAAAGATGAAATCATATACCTTTAAAGGATATAACAAAAAAATAATACATTCTGAAAAGAGATGGAAAAAAAAAATAGCTCTCTTTGGTTCCAAGTGACCTGATTGCAGAAGTAAGATAAACACTGCAGTGCATGGGAAGAAAAATCTACCTGAATGACTGAAGCATCAGCTTCTGCAATTGCTGGTAACCTAGGCACCTTCCTAGCCATTATATAACCAAGCCATGGCCTTATTAAAAAAATAAGGCCACCATACTGTAGGTCAACAGCTGTTAGGCACATCTAAGCTAGGCAGTGCATTTGAGAAACCCTTCCAAAGTGGATTCAGATTAAGCATGGGGCAGGCCAAAATATGCTCATCGTTCACTCAGAGCACATGACAACTCCTTGTGAATTAAGCTTCACTCATGTCCTCAGAGTAATTTAAGCAGCAAAAGATAGGGTGCTTGTAACTGTAATTAGGAAATTGTACACTGCTACAGAAATACAAATGAGTGCTGGTATGGTCCCATTACACATGCAACTCATTGAACTCATTGTCCAAGCCATCCATTTCAGTCTCATTCAAGATTTTGAATATTTCCATACATAAGAATTGCATAACTCCACACCACAAATGATCAAAGTTAAAACCAACATAAACAGTGGTACCCGATTATAAGCAAGCCGATATTTAAAATGCTGCAATCCTAAAGGATACCAAGGCCTCAGAGAAAAACTAAGAAACACACATACATAGGAAAATTAGAAAATGGGCAGACCAGCCATAATTAGCCACTGGCTTTGCTGACTACTTAAGACAGAAATGTCTTTTATATATAAAGCCAAAAACCAACTGTTCGCAATTACATTTCGATAAACATTCACAAATGTTTTTATCAATATTTTGGTGTATCCACGGGCTGGAAATTGGAAAATTCTTTAAGTCATATATACCATAAACCAGGCAACCAATTAAGTTCATGGAGTCCATCCCCCAAGGTCAGAGCAAAATAATCACAGGAATGCAATGTGATTGCTTTCGGGGGGCAGGGGCACAAAAGTAAACTCTGAAACAAGGAACAAGGCTCCAACAATTAGAGTTGTTTGTAAACATAATTTTGGTTTGGCTAACAGTAAACAAAATTGGAAACACTTTGTGAGGTTGGGAGGTGAGAAGGTGGAGATGCACCAGAGTCTTGACTCCATCTACTCCTCCTCAGGGTTGGAGTAGATGGTAACATGGGGAACCTTGGACCTTGTTATCTTCTGCAGCTAAGACCTGCAGAATTGAGGACCTCTGATAAAAACTGACAGGCTGAAGAGTACCCCCTCCCCAGAGAAAGTGAAACTGACCAATTTTCCACAGGCATCCACCCTGCCACACACTACAAGGGCCCCTTGTAGTCTCTGACAGAAAGGAGAAAAGGAACTTCAGATTGTAAGTGAGCAGGACAGAAGGCCTTGATAAGTCCCTGGTTCTGAAAACAAACGACTGCCATAAGAGCAAAAACAAGGTAGGTGGTGACAACCAGAGGCTAGGCTGAGGAGGTGAGGGGAATTGATGTGGCTTTTATAGGAAGCAGCAGCAGTAGCTGTGAGGGCTCTTCATTATTCAGGCTGAGGGAAACAAACTGCAGTTTTAAATATGGTGCATATCTACATTGAAAGTGTTCATTCAATTAAGAGATTGAACAAAGAAAAAAATCCGTAGTACAAATGGGCTTTATGGGTCCAACTGAAACCAAACGATTCTACCTGATGTCTTAGATTTCAATACTCCCAATGAAAAAGGCTACAGAAAAGTGCTACCCCTATTTCCTCCAAAAAGAATTTTACATGTAAAAATTTATATATACACATGCATGGCTTCCTAACTGACCTTGGCAAACTTCATTACAACAACTCCACAAATCCCATGAGAACCAAAGGGCCCAATGAGTGTAACCTTCCAGTGTCAGGATTCCTCATAGACCTCTTCAATCATCAGCCTTTGCCCTAACCACCGACAGCCCACCCTGGGTTCTACAAAGCCCACAATTCCAGAACCTCGAACAACTAAAATTAACAACCCAGCTCTCCCAAAGTGTTTAACCCTGATTATCTATGCCACCATAAACCTGCCCCTCTTACTATGTTCCCTGAGCCCATTCCTGCAGAAAAGCAACGTTTCCCCATTTTCTTCGTCTCCTCCTTCAGTGATCTTGACTGCCCTCACTCTTACCATTCCTATCATCTATCAGTACTAAACGATCCAATGTTGACTGGTATCTCTATCATAAGGTACCAGATCCCTCCTATCTCCCAGTACCCTGTACTCACCACACACCCCTAAAACATGCCCCAGCCGTCCGATTTACCCTTGTCTTCCCCCATCCTCCTGGTCCACATTTCCTATGGCCCTGACCTCATTCCCTTAGGATTTGCTAATTGCTGATTCCAGAGTCGTCTTAGCGTAGTCTCATGGTTCCGTCAGAGTTCCAAACCTCTTTCCTATCATCTCTTCTACACACTTGGTACAGCGCTGGGAACCCCCTTCCCCATTCCCAGCTCCTCAGTTCCCCAGGTCCCGGTGCATAATGCCCGACCCCTCGCGCCTCCTCGCCGTGGAGTTTCCCTCTCTCGGGTCCCTCGGTGTCTCCTACCTTCTCACCGTCTCCTCACTTCCCCCGACAACCCCCGTAACCGTTCTCCCCGTCCCCAAGGCTCTCCAATGTCCCTAGCTCCGCTCGCTGCGCCGACCCCTCAGCCTCGGTGTCGCGGGTCCTTCCTGCCCCCGCTACAGTTGGACCGCGGACCCGGGCTGCTCGGTCCCCGATTGCGCAACCCCGCAGCCGCCCTGTCTCTCCGCGCCACTACCTTGGCCTTGGTGACGAGGTGCGTGGCCCGCTTGACCACGGCGAAGTTGCCCTTGCCGATGGTGCGGTCGATCTCGTAGTAGCCGATGCGGGCAGGCACCGGCCCGCGGGAGGCCGGAGCTGGGGGACGCGGCGAGCTAGCCGCCGGGGCCACAGCAGCGGGGGCAGCCGGGGGTCCCGGGGCGGGAAGAGGCAGCAGGCGGCCCGCCGGCCCGGCTCCTCCCGCTCCGGCCCCAGCAGCCCCGCCAGCTCCGCTCGCCGCCGCCGCCGCCATCTTGTTGTGCAGTGAAACCTCCGGGACCGCGGGGAGCCGGCGGGGAGGAGGGGGAGAGGGCGGGGGCGGGAGGAGGGGGCGATGACGTCACTCCGGGGGCGGAGCGCCCGCACCGCCTGGGCCGCAGCGCCCGCGCCGCCGGGGCCCAGCGTCATGGCAACCGCTCGTCACGTGCCGACGCGCGTCACTGCCCAGAGCCATGGCAACCGTGACCTCACCCGCTAGCTCGACCTTCCCGCTTGGACCCAGTTCCTCTGGCGCTGGCTCCTGAGTGCCCTCCTCCGGGGATTAGTCCGGGCACCGCAAGTGTGCCAGTTAGTTCCAAACCGCTGCAGCGTTTCCCAGTCGGACGTGCTTTAAGCCCGACCCAAAGCCAGCATCTCTGGAATCGCGAAAGTGATCCCTAGTGTGACCTCTATACCAGTTCAGCAAACCCCAGCTTCCCTTAAAACAAAATATTGCCTCATCAAAAATACCAGCCCTTGTTCCACTTTAGCCCTTGAGGCCCCAAGGCAGGAATAGCTACAGTATTGAAGCAACTATAAAAGTTGGTAACGAGGCAGCAGAATTCTTCAGTAAAATTCCTTCCTCTTACAAAAGTCAACTCACCCGGTACAACCAACTTAATTGTCACCAAAATAGGGGAGTGGAGAAACTAGGATTTGCGTGTTCGCGGGCGGGGAAACGAGAAACACAGATACCAGTTATTGGGTGGGTGAGGGCCAGAGAAGATACGTCATTTTCCTTCCTCCCACCTCGTCTCTGAACAATTCTGTAACTACGTGATTGTCCTATTTCTGTCACTTGTGTAACCCTGAGGGAGCAGTGGTGCACATTGTCCGGTGAGCCACATCACAGTTAAAGATGTACGGTCTGTTAGGCAAAATAAATAATAAAATAAAAATTCCATCCTTACTAGAGACTCTTCAAGGACATTGAAGATGATCAAATTTATCTTTATTTTACGCGATCAAATTTATCTTTATTTTACGCTTCTCTGTTACCTGACATTCCACACCCTCCAGAGCCCCTCACTCGCTCCCAAGTTTCCCCCATCTCTTTCTCCCCTTCCGTTTATTAAGTAAATTAGCTGCTTTGGGTGGGAATTGGTAACAAGATAGGGGTTGGGGGGAAGAGGAAAGATTGTGAACATTTCTGTGCTAAAATGTATCCCTTCAGTCCAGTCCTGGTCCATCCACACTTGTCACGACTGTATCATCAGGTCACTGCATGTACAATATTAAAAACTGACAACCAAGTCACTGTAAATGTGTGAGAAGGAGAGTGCATATTTACTCTCTCTGACCACAAGATATTTACAAGCGCTCTGATTCCATCTGACTATGAGTAATGGCTGGGACTAGAATGGGACAAAGAGGTCATTATGCAATTGTCTTGGATCAATTCCCTGGTTGCTGTTCCAAATTGCCAACACAATTAACACTAATTGGCTCCTTTACTAGCAAATAAGGATAAGGATGAAGTAAACCTCAGTTTCTTGCATTAGTTAAACCCTATTATTGGTTGAGATTAATCAATCCCCGATAAATGATGTGGCCAGCTTCTCTTACCATTCATGACCCCATTCACCTGCCTTTAGCAGGGACTGTACACTAACTTTGGTTCTGGGCCCCAAGGCAAGGAAAAATATCTTTTACTCTGGATGCAGGAGCACCACTGACACCATTCTCATACTGACTTTATAGCTTCTCATCCACTCATAGAGATTATTGGAACATCAAGCACGACAACTTCTCCTGCTCTCTGGAAAGTGTCGAAAACAAAAAAGCCTCTAGAGAGAAACTAGAAAATGTAGCAGTGGTCTAACCTTCAAAGAGAAGAGGCACATCACACTTGCCGCTAATAATGACCAGAACGAGTATGTTGTGTGTTATATCGTTTATGCTCCCTGCCTATATGTATTGAGGCCAGTAGATGGAATGTCCTATTGAGACTAGGACAAAGACATTCTGGAGATCTCCCTGAAGAGTTCTCTTTGGTGAGAAGATTATAGAAAATTGAGGAGGGCATTGAAGAACAAAAACTATCAGAGAATAAGGAAAACAGTGTAGATGTATATATTTGATAAGGATTTATTGAGTACCAAGGACTCGGGTTTAGGGAGGAACTCAAAGTCAATAATAACAATTTGCCCGGCTTCATGCTAAGCAGTTTACAGACATGAACTCAATCCTCAACCCTATGAGACAAATTCTGTCATTATCCCCATTTTGCAGATAAGGAAAATGAGGCACAGAGGGATTAAGATAATTGGCCAAATTAGAACTAGAACTAGAAAGTGGTAGAACTAGTATGCAAACAAAGCTTACTTACCTCTGGAGCCTGAGATCTTTCCTCACTGGAACCCTCTCAAAGTAGGAGCTAATAGGAAAAGTTGTTCCTCCAGAAGCCCAGAGCAACTGAGCTCAGTTTAGACACAAGGAAATAAAAGGCTTTGAGAGTTCTTGAGAGCAGGACAGAGCAGGACCAAGCTAACATTATAGGAACATTCAGTTGATACAGAAGCATACTCAGCAATCCTGTATGCCAAAAGGCAACATCATAGAATGTTTACATGCCACTTATTCCCAAACAAGGAAGTCATTAGCCAGTTATAAATTCTGCCATCACACAGACTTTGTCCGAACACTCAATGTGCCCTGGTTCTCCAGGTGAGCTTAATGTGTTTTTTCTTTCTTGGTACTGCATTTGGCATTACCAGCTCAGCTGTGTGGCTGTTGCCTTTCTTCCTCCTATCCCAGACCAACCTCGTCATATCCAAATACTTCCCCTCAGTAACCAGAAACAGGCCAGAGCAGTCAAAATAAGTACATAGTCTCCTGCTATAAAATATCTTGAGGAGGGGGCTAAAAAGAAGCTAACTAAGCTTTAGTCAAAGATTCTCTGTTCAGTTTGCCCACATTTTTCTTTTTAATGGAATCTTTCAGGCTATTACACAAAACAAAAATTTCCCTTACTGCTTTTCACATTTTCTAGGACATCATTACCCTTTAAATCATCCAAAACATCTTTAAGTATGTTTTTCTGAAAGATTTTCTGCATTCTTAGATGTGACTATATTATCATTTGGGATCAATGTTTTCCCTGGGCAAATATACCTCTGGTTTTATAATGAAAATCAATGAGAAAACACATTCAGAAGACAAAAAAATTCATCCAGGGAAACTTTACTTCACAAAAGTATATGCTCCTAAGGTAACATATACTCAGTTACCCTGTGATCGACTCCCAAATATTTACACGAACAAAAAAATTTTTTTCTTATACTCTCTTTCTCCTAAATGAAAAGTCTGATACTCAACAAATATTAATTGATATTTTGGCATATTTGGATCCTTTTATTTTGCTTGAATATACAAGTGTATATAAAATTCTAGAATTTATAACTCCATAAAAAATAAAGGCACACTTCGACGTCCACCTCAAATGGAAGTTCTTCATTCCCCGGTTCAGAACCTACAGAACCGTTAATTTCCTCTTTTCCCTTCATTCTCACATCTCTCCTGGCTAAAGACCCATCACCTCTGCTAAACCTGCCTTGGGAACAGCCTCTCAGTTTGAAGGGCTCATCTTCAAACAGCGTCCCATGTTTTGGAAGACGGCAAAGAGACTGCTTTACAGGAGCTTCCTTGCATTAAGATTGGGGTTTGCTGAGGTTTTCTACTAGCTTTTGGCTAAGAAAAATTTGTACAATTGGGATTAATTTCTGCACGTAGCTTTGTTTCAGTACTGTCACAATTTTCCTCAATTCAACTAGAAAATCCATCTTCCACCTCGGTCAAAAGGAACCTTCTCCCTTGCCTGCAGAGACACCTGCTGGTCAAAGTTTTGAACTACAGGATGCCCAGTAGTGCTTTCCGCACGCCACGCCCCCGCCCCTCCCCCTCCCCTGCGGGGGGGTCCCCCCCCACCCCCCGCTCTATTCCACTAAGACCTTCCAGTCCTTTCTATTTAAAGCGCAGGCAGTTGAAAACCACAAACCCACATCGGGAGCCAGAAAGCTACAATCCAAATGGAACCTGGCTCCAGGAAGCTGGATTTCTTTGTGGCCAAATAAAAAGTAAGGCGAGCTAAAATTACAGTGGTGCCTAAAGCTTAGGTAGCAGTTCACAACTGTGGTTTTGTGCCACCCAAGGGTACCTTCAGTTATTCCCATAGTTCTTGTAGCATTTTAAAAAGAATTCTTAAGGATGAAATTCATTTTCACTTATTTTTATTTTTAAAATAATTTCATGCTTTTGGCATTTTAAATAGAGCAGCCTGGCATTATGAATAAAAAGAGTAAGGGTCTTACAGTTGGACCAAGGCTTTTTAGTGGACTTTTCCATTTAGGAGTTCATTTCTGAGCCTCAGGTGTTTTGTTGTTTTGTTTTTCTGGAAAATCACTCCTGCTTCACGGGTTCTGAGGAGAATAAACTGTCATAAATATGTGGAGGAGCCTAGATTACAGTCTAGTACATAGTATGTACTCAAGTATTAATTTCCTCGTTCTAAATGACAAAAGCATATAAACAATAACATGCTGCTTTTCAAATCGCTTTCAAAAGATTAAGAATGAGTGAGAACAGAATTGTGGCTGTGAAAACTAACTTCAGAGTTAAAGTGAGAAAATTATAGTTTTGTTTTTTGGTTGTTTTTTTTTAAATTAATTTATTTATTTTTTCAAATACATTTGTCTCTGCCTACCCCCCACCACTTTCCCTTGCGAAAATTATAGTTTTGAATATTTTGGTTTGATCTACTAAATATGTAGTTTGATCTATGGGAGTGGGACACTTTTTTAAAAGACTTTCTTAACTTATTTATTTTTAGAGAGAGGGGAGGGAGGGAGAAAGAAGGAGGAGAGAAACATCAATGTGTGATTGCTTCTCAAGTGCCACCTACTGGGGACCTAGTCAGCAACCCAGCCATGTGCCCTGATTGGGAATCAAACTGGCAACCTTTTGATTCACAGGCCAGTGCTCAATTCACTGAGCCACACCAGCCAGAGTGAAAGTTGGACATTTTTATGATGCAACTCTACGTGTCCAATGAAAACATTCTCACTCTCACAGCTTTATAAAATACTTATTATTCCTATTTCCCAGATGGTCAAGTTACTGGACCTATCTTATGATTGGCTCACACAGCCAGTTAAAAGTGGTGAATTTGAGAAACAAATCCAGGGTTTTCAATCTCCAAAATTAGTTGTCTTTCCAAACTTCAGTATATACCAATGTTTGTGGCTTGCAAAAAATTAAAAAAAAAAAAAAGTACCAGTGGTTTCTTTTCATAAAAAATTTACTTAAAGTATATATGTCCTTGGCTAGGTAGCTCAGTTAGTTAGAGTCATCATGATCTGCCAAGTCTGGGGGTTCAATCCCTGGTCAAGGCACATATGAGAATCAACAGATGAATGCATAAATAACTGGGACAACAAATTGACTTATCTGTCTCTCCCTTCTTCTCTCTGTCTAAAACCAATAAATTTAAAAAAATGTACATGTAAGAAAAATGCTAAAATATTTATATCATTTCAATGCAATAGTCTGCTTAAGAAATGTACACATTCCCAGACTTTCTGCAGAAATCAAGTGTCCTGTGAGAACTTATAGGGGCTCTATGAGAAAAAAAAGAGTCAACCCTGGTGGTATTTTTTTCCTTCTAAAATTCATTCAAAATAGTATATGTAAAAAATTACTAGTTATATTTATACTAATATATTTATTTTATGCAATAATCTGCTTTTACGAAATTATATACCCATATATGATCTTTAACCTTATTTTTCAAAATAATAGTAAAATGCCTTAATTTATGTGTATTCTTAATTAAGTTAGTATTATAACATTGAGCTAACATTTAAGTTAAAAAAAGAGGCAAGATACAATGAGGTAGTGTAATAGGATTTAAGCTCTGCCAGGCCCACCCCAACTGTGAACCCTGAGACCACATTTCAATAAAAGCTGTATGTGGAAACCAAAGTAGGTATCAAATAGTCTACCCTTCCACTTCACACCAACATTAATAACAGTTTTTCTTTTTTCCAGAAATTTTCTTTTGATAACTTCCAAGCACCAGGAATTATAAATTCTTTGGTAAGCCTAAACTCCCAGAGGAGAGGACTCAAATTCCTTTGCAACCTGGCCCCAACCCTTTTCAGCTTCTCAAGTTTTATCTGTTTTCCCACCCCACCATTCCCCACTCAGAACTGCTGCAGGCTCCTTTACGATCAAAGTGAATTCTGTACTTTACCTTTGCTCTTTGCTTTTCCTTGTGTTTAAAATACCATTCAAGCTCACTCATCTTTTATCTGAGATTCTACTACTCCTTTAGGTACAGCTCAGCTCAGGATTTTTACAATCCCTATAAAAACTAGTCACAGTTTTTTCTGGGTCTCCCAAACAGTTTGTCTGTTCAGAGCACAGGCTTTGGAGCCAGATTAACTAGGTTCGAATCCTGCCTCCAAAATTTATTAGCTGTGTGACTCAAGTAGTGACCTTGAGGAAATTCGTTAACCTCTCTGGATCTCAGTTCTTCAGCTATAAAATAGGTATTATTTTAGCATCTATTTCACAATAGTTTGGAGAGGATTGAAAAAAATACTACAGACTTCCAGTCAAGATGGGTGAGTAGGAAAATACTTCACCTTCACCCATAATCACATCAAAATTATAATTATTAAACAACTACCCTTGAGAACTACCTGAAGACTAACTGAACAGAATTTCTATAACAAAGGATATAAAGAAGAAGCCACTTCAAGACTGATAGAAGGGGCAGAGACTTGAAATGAGCTAGCCCCACACCCACATGTGGTGGTGGTAAGGAATTGGGAGGGATACCTCAGCTGCAGAGGCCCCCACTTAGCATTGAGGGGACACACCACCACATTGGGCTCCCCAGCCCAGAGCACTAGTGCTGGGCAAAGGAGTCCCCACAACATCTTGCTATGAAAATCAATGGGGATTTAATCCTGGTGACACAGAGGGTTGCTGCAGACCCAGGCCTCCTCTTAAAGGGCCGAAGCATAGACTCACTCACAAACATTCACCCTAAGGTCTTGCAGAGGGACAGCAGCTAAAAAAGTGCCAGGGACATATGGAATAACTGGATTGTCTGACTTTAGGGCAAGGATTGGGGCGGGGGCGGGGGGATTGCGGGGGAGGGGTCAGCTCTCTCCTGAACAGAAGAGATGCCAGGAGCCATTGTTTATTTGTTGAGCCCTCCGCTCCAAACAGCCAGCACGTGCAGGCATGCATCAAACCTGAACCTCCATTAACCTAATCAACACCACTCACCCTACCCTGGTGATTCCCTGAGACCCAGCCCCACCCAACTCACAGACCTGGACCAAATCTTCTTTAACAACAGTTCTACACAAGTGGCCAGCCTTGGCCTACACTGCAGACCTTCCTAAAATCTCTCAAATGTCCACAAACTCCAAACAAGCAGTGGCTGGCCTTGGCATGCCTTGGACCTCTCGCTAAGTGACCCCAAGCCCAGCACTAATGGCAACCAGTCTTGGTTCACAGCATAGCCTCTCCCAGGCATCTTTAAGGCCAGCACAAGCAGCTACTAACCACAGATCACTTTGTAGCTCCTATTAGGTGGCTCTAGGCCAAGCACAGGTAACACTTGAACTGGGCCTGCACTGAGCTCCTCCTAAGAGGTCCTAGAACGAGCACACGCAATGGCCAGCTTCAGCCCACACCATAGCACCACCCAATTAGCTCCACAAATGACACATACAAAAGACGAGCTCAGCAGGCACCAGAACCCTGCTAAATAGAATCCTACTCCATGGGGTCAGGCCCACACAACAGCTCATTGGCTGTAGTCATAACTAGTCTTCACACTCAGTTAGCTTGAAGGTCAATCCATCAACAGTTGTGCCAACAGCCACCAGGCTCAATAACAATAGGAGGGTACCCACAACCCACACAAGGGACACTCTTGGAGCACCTGACTTAGGTGACCAGGAAGCTTCTACTACTGGACCCAAGGGCAGCGGTCCCCAGCCTTTTTGGCACGAGGGACTAGTTTCATAGAAGACAATTTTTCCACAGACTGGGGTGGGGTAGGGAGCAGGAGGCAGAGCTCAGTCAGTAATACGAACAAAGCTTCTTCACTCACTCGCCACCATTCAAGCCCTGCTGTGCAGCCTGGTTCCTAACAGGCTACAGACTGGTACCAGTCTACAGTGTGGGGGTTGGAGACCCCTGCCACATAGGGTACCTACTACACAAGGCCACTCTGCCAAGACTTGGAAACATAGCAGATCTACCCAATATATGGAAACAATCACAGGGAGGCCAAAATGATGACACAAAGAAACATGTCCACAATGAAAGAACAGGATAAAATTCCAGAAAAAGAAAAAAAATGAAATGGAGGCAAGCAATCTACCAGATACAGAGTTAAAAACAATGCTTAAAAAGATACTCAATGAATGTAGGGGAAGAATAGATGAACTCAGTGAAACTTACATAAAAAGATAGAAACTGTAAAAAAGAACCAGACAGAAATGAAAAATATACTAACTGAACTGAAAAAAACCAAAACACATTAGATGGAATCAATAACAGATTAGATGAAACAGAGGACTGAATCAGTGATTTGAAAGACAAGATAGTGGGAAATACCTATTCTAAATAGCAAAAGAAAAAATAGTAATAAGTTTTTTAATTTATTGATTTTTAGAGAGAGAGAGAGAGAGAAAGAGAGAAACATCAATTTGCTGTTTCACTTATTCATACCTACATTGGTTGATACTTGTATGTGCCCTGACTGGGGCTCAAACCTGCAACCTTGGCGAATCAAGATGTACTCTAACAAACTGAGCTACCCATCCAGGGCCAGAAAAAAATACTTAAAAATTAGGATAATTTAAAGAACCTCTAGGACAATATCAAGTGTAACATCATTTGCATCATAGGGCTACCAGAAAGAGAAGAGAAAGAACAAGGGATTTAAAACCTATCTGAAGGAAAAAAAACAGCAGGAAAATTCTCTAATCTAGCAAAGGAAATACACATACAATCCGGGAAGCGCCAAGAGTCCTAAACAAGATGAACCCAAAGAGGCCCACACCAAGACACATCATAATTAAAATGCTAAAGAGAGAATCTCAAAAGCAGCAAGAGAAAAGCAGTTAGTTACCTATAAGAGAGCCTCCGTGAGACTTGTCAGCTGATTCCTCAACCAAAACTTTGTAGTCCAAAAGGAATTGTCAAGAAATATTCAACATGATAAAAAGCAAGGATCTGAGATCCAAGATGGTAACAGAGTAGATGGAAGGTACAATCATCTTCTCCCAAGACCAAAGCAGAATTATAACTAAAATAGAGAAAAATCAACTTGAATAACGAAATGAAGACTAGATGAACAGAAGTCATAACCAAGGATTTACAGAGAAACCACATTAAGACTGGTAGGAAGGGCAGAGATACAAAAAGGGCTGGCCTTGTTCCCACAGGAGGCAGCTGAGATTCTGGAGGGATGTCTCAGCCGCAAAGGTTCCCCTTTAGGTGTGTAGGGTCTCAACTCCATACCAGGCTCCCCAGCTCAGAGCCCCAGAGCCAGGAAGAGGCACCCACATAACACCTGGCTGTGAAAATCAACAACAACTTTGTCCACTAGGGAGAGACAAAGTCTGCTAGAGAAATAGGTGCCCTCTTAAAGGGACAATGCACAAAATTTCATTCACAGCCACTCACCCTGAACTTTGGAAGAAGGAGGGTGGAACAGACTAGAGTCATGAGAGGAGAGACTGGGATTTGTGGCTCTGGGGAGAGAATTGAAGAGACAGCTGCCAGGATCCCTATGCTGAGTTTCTTTCCCATGCTGCAAATGCCATCTTTCTTGAGTGGAGCACTCCCTTCCTTAGGGCATCATCCTGGGAAATACAATAGTCCCACCCTCTACCCTCCCTATTGCCCCTCCTGCGGGGATCCTGTCCTGCTGAAGAGTCAGGTGTTTGGGCCAGGGTGTAGAGGTCTGGGCAGACTCAGGGGGTATCAGTAACTGAGTTGTGTGTCTTTGAGGTGGGGTCTATTCCCCCCCACCCCGCCACTTTCCCATGAGCCTGATAGACACCTCCCCCTCAGGAGAGATCTGCTAGCCCCACCCTCCTGATTCCTGGTGGCCCCGTCCTACCAAGCACAGACTCCCCAGAAGGTCTGGGGAGAATCTGAGACATACTAAGTTGTGTGGCTCTAGGGTGGAGACCACTCCCCCCACCTTCACCGAAGCATGAAGACACTTCCCCCTATGGAAGACCCATTAGCCCCACCCTCTCAACTCCCAGAGGGCCCACCTTGCTGACTTTAAGCTCCCAGCAGAATCTGGACCAGTCTAGGTTGTATGGTTCTACTATGGGGGCAATTTTTCCCTCACAAGCCCAACCAGTACAGTGCTTTCCCTTTATGTGGTCAAATCTTAGCCTGTTGGGGCCTGATAAACTCTGCTAGCCTTACCCTGATGGCTTCCTGAGACCCTGCCCCAACACAAAGGTCTGCAGGTACCTGGTTGGGGGCAGCTGGATTTGGTGTATGTACCCTGGAACTTCTGCTGAGCGGCCTCAGACCCAGCACTGGCGCCAAGTTTGAACTTTTGTCAAACTGGTGAGCACCATTTGCCCCTACCTGGAGCACTGAGTACCTATCTCATGCAACACAAGTACAACCAGAGGTTCTTTCAGTGACTGAGACTAATGGGCATCAGGCAGGTAGAGGCAGCCAGGCAGCTCTTAGAGGGAAATATTCATGGAACAGTCTTCCAACTCTTGCCAAGGACCTCCCCCATAACTATCATTATTCGCATGTGTGTGTATGTGCGTGTGTGTGTGTGTGTGTGTGAGAGAGAGAGAGAGAGAGAGAGAGAGAGAGTACACTTGTTCATTGCAAAAAAGAGAGAAAACCAAGCAAACTGCCTGATTCCCAATCTCTCAGTTCTGCCTTCTCCTCAGCAGACATTTACCAATTTCTTGCATCTCCTTCCATGGATGTGTCACCTGCACATGAGCACATGCCTGTGTCTAACTGTAAATCCTATCTTTTGAGTTTTTACTTTTATTTACTTGAATTATTAGGTTGTTGGGTTACTCCAGTAAGTTATCTGAAAGAAAATCCCATATCTACGCATATAGACCTAAAAAGTGTAACTGTATCACAAAGTCCAAACCAGGATATTTTTGTTCATGAAATGGGGTATTGTCAATTATGCAGGACAAGGGACGTATACTAACATTGCCCTAAACGACGAGAAAATGAAGTCCTCCTGTATTGACGCTATATCAAAATCCAATTAATGAGCCTCGGCTGGATGGCTGAGTTAGTTGGAATGTCGTCTCATACAGCAAAAAGTTTGTGTGTTCAATTTCCAATCAGGGCACATACCTAGGTTGCAGGTTTGATTCCCAGTCGGGGTGTGTATGGGAGTCAACCAATCCATATTTCTCTCTCACACTGATGTTTCTCTCTCTCTCTCTCTTTCTCTCTCTCTCTCTCTCTCTCCCCCTTCCTCTCACTTTGAAATCAATAAAACATATCCTCAGGTGAGGATTACAGAAATTCAATTAATAAAACTACCTTCACTTATATAACCAATGCCATACTAATAGATTTTTAGAATTCTTTCAGGTTTTTGCTATTACAATGAATATCCTTGAGCACACATCCTAGTGCCTGACACATATGAAATAATTTAACCTACAATATCCCTATAATGTACCTATGGAGTAGGTTTTAACATTTTCCCGATGTGACAGGTAGGTATCTGAAAAGGTCCACATAGAAAGAATGGTTATTTGGAGGACTGTTGCCAGTTATTGCTTTGGTTGGACTGAGAGGACAGAGAATGATCCAATGGCCCTGTCAGCCTAAGATGACCAAATGTCCTGCTTTGCCTGCGCCAACCCTGGTTTATGCCTGTTAGCTGAGATAATTATTGATAGCACCTCCTTTTATGAAAAGTATTTCAGTGGGCAATAAATTATATCATCAGTAGCCAGAAGGGGAGGGACTTGAAGACAAGGGTTACGATTTTCAGACACCTTATTCTGTTCCTCTTTTCCAGCGAGCAAGCAGTGTCAAGGTGATGGTGAAGCAGACAGGAAAGGGGGCCTGGACACTCTCAATGGACTCCTACTGTCCCATTTGGAAGATAAAAATGGAGATCAAGAGGATGACTGGCCTCAGCAGGCAGCAGTGTCTCTCCTTTCAGGAGCTAAGAGGAAAAGAGCCACTACTCAGCAGCCAGTGGACCCTGGAAAATTACAAGATCTTTTCTAAAGTGAGTGCTTTCCAATCCCTCTCGAGATGCACATCTTCATGAAGGACAGAGCAAGCCTTACACCATCCTCCTGAAGGACTCCATCTGACTTGAACGAGAAGATTGAGAAGGCTGGAAGACCATACGTAGAGGATCAGATATTAAAGTTCTAGGATTCTAGGGTTTTGAACCTGTGGAATCATCTCAGCCTCTCAACCCTGCAGACTGAGGATTGTGACATCATCATGCTCATTAGGAGAGACCAGAATCCCCCATGAGTGCCCATGGCCCTGTCCCCACATCCCACCCCTTTCTACTCAGACCACTGTACTCTTCTGAATCATAAACAGGAATGTACTCCTCCCCCGTTAAAAATCTTCCAATGACTTCTTTACTTAAAGAATAAAGTTCATGTTCTTGTGCTTGTCATTCAGGGTCTTTGACAATTTGCCCCTTACCGCCTTAATTCCCTTGCCACTCTGAAAACATAACAGATGTGCCTAAATGTAAGGGGGTGTTGAGCTAGAGGTCCCCGAAAGGAGGAAGTCCCCCACTAACATGGCTGGGGGAAAGAGACGCAGAGCAGGGCCATTGAGATTTATTTTCCATAGCTAAAAAAGTTGGCTAGTGTTTTAGCAATGCTAATAGCTGTGCCTGTGGCACCTGGAGCCAGAGAATGGGCATGACTCTAACCCCTCTAACCCATGAGGCAGCTGAGAGGCACTCCCCCTGCCCCCACCCCTAGAATTACTGTGCCTTTTTGGAGGAAATTGCCCTCTGCCATGTGGCCAAGCCTGCCTGGACTAACAATGGCAGCGAGAAAGGCAGAAGAGACCAGAATAGGGGCAGATGTAACCCTTTGTGGGATGAGTCAGAAATGGGGTTACAGAGGAAGATCTGCCCTGAAGATTTAAACCATTCTGTCTGGGCCACAAGGTTTGAAAGGATACAGAAGGACCCCCACTGGCCCAGCATGAGGAGAGGCCATGCAATTTGGATTAAGAGTGGCAGCTTAGCCAAGCATGGATTACTGAGAGAAGCCGGGAATGCTGAACTGAGGCTGGGGAATTCTGAGCTGTGGACTTGCTTTTTTTTCCTGAAAAATGGTACATCTGACTGGCATATTCTGAAAACTATCCTGACTTAACAAAAGGGAAGCAGGACTCTGTGTTTTGGTTTGCTTCTTTTTTTAATTTTAAAGGGAGTGGGATTTAATGGCAGAATTCCACCATTGTTCTGAATCTGTCTAACTTTTGAATAAATACTTCCTTTCCTTTTCATAGGACTCTGGCATTAGGAGCCGTGTTTTGTTTTGTTTTGTTTTGTTGGCAGTGGGCAATAAAACCCAGTGGTTATGTTTCATAAGCACATGTAATTATAGAACATAGAATGCCAGGTCACACATAACTCCATGACTTCAGCTCAACTCTCCTGCCCACCACATGTTTTCACCTTTAAATACTCAAACCTCTAAGTCATCAATTCTCAAAAAGTATGGACCCCAGACCAGCAGAACCAGCATCACCTGGGAACTTCTTAGAAATGAAAATTCTCAGCATCTGTTGGCAGACAAACCTGAGTTTGGTTCTCTGGTGGTCAGACTGAGCAATCTGTGTCTCACCAAGAGTTTTAAGTCATTCTGATGCACGCTCAGTTTGAGAAGCACTGCTGTAAGCCTGATACCCTTGATCGAGTCACCTGAGCCTACCTCATCCTACATCCAGGTCAGACTTCTGTGAAAGCACTGGGATCCCCATTTTGTTCCTTTGTTGAATTATCTCTTCTCCTGGTCTAATGAGACTTCACAAGAAATGTGTGTCTCATTGTGTCCCCATGGTCAAGAATGGTGCCTGCTTACCATGAATGCTTAGCATATGCTTATATAAACAAACCAATGAATGACTTTTAAATCTTTACTATTATCTTAATGAGAGTCTCAATTCAATGCCATTTTGGAGTCCACTTTATTTAGGTTGCCCCCCTATGCTATTTTTCACTCACTGAAAATGTCCACATTCATCTACACAAGCCTGTTGGGAAACGCCCTGCCTGGTTTCAGGAACTGTAACCCTGCTGAGAGGCAAGGAGATCCCCAAGGCTGGAAATAATCAGGGAGGTCTTGGAGAAACAGGCCTCTGAGGAGACAAAACCTGTCCCCCTGGTTAGCGTGCAGCCCTGCCCCTCCCCCACCCCCCACAGCACCCTGCTTGACCCTGTGATGGTCAGTGAACCATGACGGGTAAGTTTTTTCTCACGAGGAGAAAACAGCCTAAGACAGACATTGGCCAGCATGGGCAGCAGACATGGGAATGGGGGACACAGAGAAAGGGCAAAAAGGCCCGCACCCCTCAGCTTGGCTTGGACTTGGCCAGAGTCCTCATTCTATCCAAAAGAAATCTCCTTGTCTCTTGACAGCTCCCTCCCGCTGCCTGGCTCAGGCTCGAAACAATACCGGAGACAGTCCTAAACCAGATCTGGCAGTCCCCAGGGAAATCAGGCCTAAAAGTAAATTCTTTAAAGTATGCTTCGTTTTCCCCTCAGAAGCTCTAGGGAGCTCATGCTGGGAAGGAAATTTACATTATTCACAGACCCTAACCCTATACCCTTAAGCTCTCTTATGTTTACTACGCTCTCATGGTTAGTCTTCTCTCTTGTTTACTAGTCTCCTCTTGGACCCATGTAAATCAGTGTGTTCTTGCCATTTGTTTTCTTTAAAATATCATCTATTCTCTGTAAACATTAACACACTGATGTAATGAGATAACCTCTGCATTCCTGTTACCTGGCCCTACTGATAACCCTTTCAAATGAAAGCCTTTGAACAAAGGGGCTTGGGTGCCATCTTCACTAGAGAGAAGAGCCATGTCCCCTCTCCTGGCAGACAGAGAAGTGTTTGTGACAGCTCGTGTTTATTCCCCCCATTCATAACACCCTCCAGATGGGCTCTGCAGGATTCAGAGCCCGCGGTTCCATCTCAGCTGGCCCTGGACGGTAACCCTCAGATCCCGGAGCGCCGCACTCCCCGCGACATGCTCTGTCCTCCCTCGGCAGTTGTCGCCCCACCCAAATCAACACATTAGCAGAGCAAGACCCTCTGCACGGACAATGGAGCCACATAAAAGCAAGAGACAAGAGTCACACAGCCTGAGGTAGAGAAGCTGCAAAATGGTGTTAAGCCTGCCCTTTGTTTCTGTCATATTCTCCGTAAACTTCCATCAATCTAAAATGAAAGCAGTCACTCAATGAAAGAATCAGAATGGGTTGGGTGTTCTTCCTGCCCCAAGAACCTTGGCCAAGACAGGCTTCAGTAGCTCAATAGAATCCTTATTTTCTAGCCATCAGTAAATTAATAATTTTAGGCATCCACATAGCAGTTGCACCAGGATTCTACATAGAAATTGCCATTTGATTCCTATCCTCACAGTTGCTCCAAAAGTTAGATGGACCAGTTGAATTCACACCCTCTCCCCTTTTTACAAATGAGAATACTGAAGTTTAGAGGATAGACTCTGACATTTAGAGTACAACTTCTATGGAAGAGGAACAAAAACTACCTCAGCAGGGACATCATGGACCTTTCATAGGTCATCTAGAAAAAATGCCTTTCTCACCTTCTCTGGGCCTCACCTACAGACACATTGCCTGAACTCCAGCCTCATTATTTTACTACCTTCTCCAATCCCTTCAATAATATTGTCCCCATTAACAACAGCTGAGTGGATGAGGGATAACCATATCACCCAGCTGATTGGACTGCTGCACTCCAGTCTGTATACTTTTGATGTGTAAGGTATATCTCAATAGAACAACCAAGGAAAAGAAATGGCACTCAGATTTTTAGCCACTTCTGGTGGATGGTATACTCTGCATTTCTTGCTATTCACACTCATTAGCAATTATGATTTGAGACAGGTCTCCCCCATTACAATAGTAACTCACAAGTATTGGGCACCATCTATGTATCAGACACGGGAGTGACTGTTTTGCATCCATTTCACTGGAGCATCATAGTAGTCCTAGAATGTAAGTGTTGTTATAATCCCCCTTTTACAGGTGGGAACACTGAGGCACAGATAATTAAACTGACTTGTGCATTCACATGACTACTAAGGTTTGAACCCAGGCATACTAGCTCCAAAGCTGTGCTTGCACCTGTTTAGTTATGTTGTAATTTCAGCAAGAATGGAGGACTCTGTCTTTGTACCACTCTTCTCAGTAATAGCATAGGAGCTGACACATAATAGGTGCTCAGTAAATGTGTGCTAAGTGAATGGATGAATCTAGTAGGAATTAAATAAAATCTTGGCCGAGTGGCTTAGTTAGTTAGAGCCTTGTCCTGATATTCCAAGTTTGCAGGTTCAATCTCTAGTCAGGGCACATGCAAGAATTAACCAATAAATCCATAAATAAGTAAAACAACAAACCGATGTTTCTCTCTCTCTCTCTCTCTCTCCCCCCCCCATAAAAATCAATCAATAAATAGAAATAAAGTCTTGAATGAGGACTGAAATGATGAAACTGTTCACCCAGTATGTGGTACATAATAAGTACTCAATGTATTAGCTATTATTAGTTTCTTTCCCTGTCCCTTCCAAGTTCTCCTTTCATATCTTAGGATAAAGGTAGCAGCATTTCTAAAGAGCTGTATCCTCTCTGGTCATGGCAGTTCCTTCACTCTTAGTCCTATGCCTGGGACCAAAATGACAAAAAAAGAGAATTAATGTTCTCTGCCCCACTCCCACACCACCATTTTCTTTCTCCTTTCCTTCTATAGCAACACATTTTTTTAAAAAAACTAACCACAATTTGTGACATTTTTAAAAGATTTTATTTATTTATTTTTAGAAAGAGGGAAAGGGAGAGAGGAGGAGAGGGAGAAAAACATTGATGTGTGAAAGATACATTGACTGGTTGCCTCTTGCTTGTCCCCACCTGGGGATCTGGCCCACAACCCGTACGTATCCTGACCAGGAATCAAACTGGTGACCTTTTGGTTTGCAGGCCAGCACTCAATCAACTGAGCCACACCAGCCAGGACATGTAGTAATAACATTTTTAGTTAGGCACATTGTCAAAGTCTGAAGAATACATTTCCCAGTCTCCCCTGTATCCGGGTGTGGCTGTGTGATTAAGTTATTACCAATGTAGTTCATTTGTATTTTAGGCATGAATTTGCACCTTCATCTTCTACATCCTTGATTTGTCTACTGGGTCCAGTATCTCCAGAAGCTGTCTTCTTCCTGCTTGATATCTAGGACATGGGGTTGAGAACATACTGTGATATTAGGCTTTCAGTAACATTTTTGTGGAAGTTTCTATCTTTTGAGTGAGTTTAAGATTGGATGTAGCTTTCTTCCCTGGTACCTCAGATATCACAAGGAGAAAACTCCCAAGAGCCACAAGCCCAAAAAGCTCTGTCTTACCTAAATACAAGATGAAACCAGCCCCAAAGATTGTATACTCTATTAATCCATTAACAACAGGCAAAATAATGTATGTTGATAGAAGTAAAAATGATAGTTACTTCAAGGAGTAGATATTAAATGGAAAGGGGACAAAAGTATCTTCTGAAATGTTGGAAATACTCTACAACTGATCTGTAGGTGGCTTAATAGGTATAAGTATATAAACTTTATTTATTTGTATATTAAAGATTTGTACATATGTTTTTGTAGCCTATCCTGTATATTTTCTTTGTTATAGTGGGGACAAGAGTCTCCAGCAACTTCCTAGAAACTAACCACCGTAAGAGATTCCCTCTGTCTCTTAGTCTGTAGTCTGTATTTCCTGTTTTTGTATCTTGCTACTTCATGACAGATATTTTCTTCTAACCTATCTTCCATTTCATTGATTCTCTCAAGCTTTGTCAAATGTGCCCTATATGCATCTTTTGAATTACTTCAGATGCTGTTTTCCTGTTTTTCAGTTTTAGAATTTTCAAATTGGTTCTTTTACATAATTTCCTGTTAAGATTCTTTTTTAAATTTTACCTTTTGGAATATAGGAGACCAGTTATTTTACACTATGTGCTGACAGCTCACATAATATGAACCCCTGTGGTTGTAGTTCTGTTGTCTCATTTTCCTCAGTTTGGTCTTCTTATATTTGGTTATATTGTATTGAGTACTCTATATTGTACATTATAAATCTTAGAACAAGATTGATGTCAAAGAAGTCATCCTGCAGAGAGGCTTTATGTTTACTTCTGGCTGATGACATTGGGGACATTAACATTCCAGATGTGTCTTTGCTCCTGGAAGTTTTGCCTCAGCTCCTCCAAGCTCCCCCTAGGCTGTGTCCTTTAAGGACTTAAGCCAACAACAACCCTCCATGCAATACTAGACACCAGTTTTCCCTCAATATAGGTCCACAAATTTGTCAGAATACATCCTCAGCTTCTCAGTCACTCAGTTGACTCTTCTGGCCTTTTCTGGAATGTGTGGCACAAATCAATCCCAGATACCAGAGTCTATCTCTCTATAGATTTCCTTCAGCTGAATATTGGTACTATTTCATTCTGTGCCTTGCCATCTCTTCAGTGTTATTCAACACTTTTTTCTAATATTTTGTTCAGCTTTCTAAACTGTACTCAATGGGAGGTTTGATATATATTACTTATCCATTAAGAGTCAGGAACTTCATTTTTCTTAGGTTATATATTGTACTGCTACTTTGGCCAAATCTATTCCTGAAACACTTTTAATTAGTCCCTCCAACACCTACTCAGTAATGTGAAACTTAGGTACCGTGATACATTATCTCTAAGGCTTTGGGAAAGTAAGGCTTTCTCCTAGAAATATTGAATATTCAGCTTCCTACTCCTAATTTATAAAGTGCTGGTAGGCTAATAAAATCAGTGCCCCACTAAACAATATTGCCATTTATCTTAGAAAAGCATTTATTTTTTTTTCTAATGAGTAAAATAAGAAGTCTAGCACCAGCATATGTTTTAAAAATATTTAACAAGACCAAATTTAATGATTTTTAACATGCATATCTTTATTGAATTTTAAGAAGACAAATCTAGAAGTTATCAGGTAGTGTTATGAATAAATGACATTTGTATTGAGTTTATAAGAAATATTCAGACCTAGCTGGTGTGGCTCCGTGGATTGAACAACGGCCTGTGAACCAAAGTGTAGCTGGTTCCATTTATAGTGAAGGCACATGCCTGGGTTGTGGGCCAGGTCCCCAGTAAGGGGTGCACGAAAGGCAACCACAGGATGTTTCTCTTCCTCTCTTTCGCCTTCCCTTCCCCTCTCTCTAAAAATAAATAAAATATTTATAAGAAGAATTATATAAAAAATAAATATTCAAAAAGTTTTTAATAACTACTTTGAATTTGTTCCTCCCAAATTATTTTTGTAGCTCTCTAGAAATGTATTATCATACATCAAACTCTTGCTTCAGAAAAGAACATGTTGCATTAACTTGTTCTTAACTATGGACACATCTCCTGTACTGTATTTATCATTATTGGCAGTACTGCAAGTAAGGTGTTACCTGGATTACAATATATCTTTAAAATGACTTTTGTTTTAATTTTATTATAAGGCTGATTTAAATTGCAAATTTAAATCGCTTAACTTACAATCAAAGTAATTATATTGTTTTCAAACATACTCTTTCTGGTATATTTGAAGCTAGTTTTCTCTCTTTCCCTTTTCCCCTTGCCTCCAAATACTGCTGAAGAAGACAAGAAAACAAAGTTTTACATAAGAATCCTGAGTATATTTAAAGACAGTTTTAAGTACAAAGAAAAAAATGTGTCTGTTTTCAGGAAAAACATAACTTCATTTAAACAACTCATTCAAAACTCTTTTCTGATTGTGGTACAGCTAATGTAATTAACATCACACTTGGAACATACACAGGAGAACAAACTGAACAGAAATGCTAATAAAACTCCTAATTTACTTTGTTTTTTGAAAAAAAGTGTTCTTAAACTGCCAACTTTTAAATCATATTGTTTTCCTTATTACAGCTCTACCAAAACCACAAATTCCCACCCCAGTACAAAGAATAAACAATACTTTATGTATACAGGTTATTTCTTTCATACAAAGTACTAGACACAACACCCCACTTAATTTTGTCTTTTGGTTTTTTATTATGCTTTAAAATTAAAATGTTTCAAAAATAAAGTAGATATCACTTTCCAAATAGAATTTACCTCTTCATAGATCTATTCACCATATTACTAATGCACATCCTTTACAAGTAGTAGAGTAGCATTGCTAGGAGTGCAGTGTTTGGGCACATTCAATGATAAGTCATTGTAACATATTTGAAAGGTAAATTGCAAGACAAAATCCTCACTATCAGTGCACCTGTCTGGAAAATAGAAGTCTCATGTTAAGTCAGTGGTAGTATCGAAAATAGCATTTATTACTCTGAATCGCCTCCATGTCCAATTAACAATGATTAAAATTTAAAATTATGTATCTAGGAAAATATTTCAGATGTACAGCTTCAAAAGGCAAAAAATAAATTTACAAATTGTAATTTTTCAATATTACATCAGGCTTTCTTCTGTAGTCAAAGGTAAAAAAGACAGTTTGACAAGGAATAACATGGTTGAATACTCCGGCCCACAAGGTAAGCCAGTTTATGGGCATTGTGACAAGGAGCAGGAACTCAGATGACAACTGTAGGGGAACTCACTGAAATGCAACATGGCTCCAGCAGCAAAGGTATCTGGGAAATGTTGAGCTCTTAACTCTCTGTAGCCTCAGGCTCGGCTGACTATAGAGAAAACCAGATGCCTGCGTCTCCACCCCGCCCCCCCCACAAAGATAAACATCATGCCCCTGGGAAGTAGGTTAATAAATGTACAGAGTGTGATAACTGCCTAATACATTATTCTCTCTGGTGGTCTAAGTGACTGCCCACCATAAGGTTTTACTGTTAAATCCCTATTGAAAAAAAAGACCCCATCCTGGGAGGGGTGTGCATTCTTCCCTGAAGGAGTTGCCTTGCCTTTGTATGTAAGTTTCTCCTATTAAAGCTCTTAGGAATTGAATAAGGCTGCATGCCAATTCTTTGGAATTAATCCTGCATTTAGACTTTTGAGGCTTTCTCCCAACAACACCCTTTAGTGGAAAGAACAAAAAAGTTTTTTAACTTTATATCTACTTTCCCCAAATTGAAATTTTTGTAGATATCCATACAAAGGCTCAAAAAGTAAAGATTTAATTAACAATTTTAAAGACCTGAAGGAAAATCTGTACAAAAAATACTTACTGGCAAATTAAAAATACTTGTGGCATAGTCTGTAAATTAGACATTGTACTGTATCTGGGCTCAGGTGAACTGTCATGGATGGCATTATAATGAGTGGGAGTGACAGCACCATCTTTCACAGACTGACTTACAATAAAAAAAAATCATACCTGGAATTACAGATTTTGTGTGTATCAGCTTATTTGAGAAGAAGAAGAGTGTAGCCAACTAGTATCTAAAGTGACATTAATTTACAGAAATCTATTCTACAGAGTTTCCTTTGTATTTAAAAGGCTAGCTAACTACTGAGGAAATCTACAAAGGATAGTGAAATCATTAATACAAATAATAACTTTCATGGGATTTAGGCTTAAAAGCATATGTACTGACGCCTAGAGGCAGAAATGTATAATTAGCACATTTGATGTGATCAAAAGTGACTCTATTCAGAGATCTAAGCATAGACACTTTCCGCCTGTCCCTAAGAGTCACCAGAATATATTACAGCTCCGTCTGTGATATAACGGGAACACAAACCCTGGAGATGGGGGCGGGGCTTGAGCTGCAAGTGGGTGCGTCGCCCTGGCAACTGAGACAACGCTGGCGAGTGGAGTCATTTATTGAGAGAAGGAGAGAGACAGATAGACTGACAGACAGATAGAGACAGAGACAGACAGAGACAGAGACAGACAAGAGACAGAGAGAAGCGCATAAATACGTGGCTCCTCCTTTTGATCTCTTTTTGCCCAGTCCCGAACATTAGGGATAGTAAGAGGGGAGACGAAGAGGCTCTGACCTGTTAACGTTAGCAGCAGACCGCTGGCCTCAAAATTTACAACGCAGTGGGGACCTGTCAAGGACTGCAGGCTCTGCGCCTCTCCCCTGGTAGGGGCCTGTCTGCGGTTTCCAGGGAGCAGAGGTAGAAACAGGACAGACACTCGGGGTAGGAGGCCTGGATGCACAGACTCCAAAAGATGCCTGAAGTTAGACAGCAACTAGAGACCAGCTAAGCCATCTACGGTTTAAGATACTTTTGGGTGGGAGAAGAGATTCCTGGCACGACACTGAACTGAGCTGGCAGAGGGTGAAAGGGTGATTTTTCTTTAGGTGTCTTGGAGGAAACAGACTTTGAGGCAAAAACTTGGCATTATTTCAAATTATAAGATGGTTACAAATATTTAAATAGCTATTTTGTCCCCCCTCATTACCTTAGTTATGATTGTTAAATAAAAAATACCTGCCATGGCCGGGCCCCTTAGTTGGCTAGGGTATCAACCCAATACACCAAGGTTCTGAGTTCGATCCTGGTCAGGACACATAGAAGAATCAACCAATGAATGCATAAATAGATGGAACAAATTGATCTTTCTCTTTCTCTCTCTCCACCACTCTCTCTCTGTCTTCAGCCCCCCTCCCTCAAATCAAATAAAAAATAAAAGGATCCTTTCTTTTCCACTGAACTCTGTCTTTAGAGATTTACCTGGTAGGCAATAAGTGGTAGGACTCTCCACCGCCACCCCTCCTTACTGACTGGGTTTAGTAACAGTAAAATTAAGCAATTTATTGTAAATTTTGAGTTTGTTTTCATAGGTATCATCCTTTGTTATGTTTTGTGGTTATTATACTTTTTGTTTGCTTTTTTCTTTACTCCTTTCTTGTCTTCTGCTAGATTGATCAATGCTTCTGTCTTTCTTTAGTTTTACTTCATTTTCCCTATCTATTGGTATGAATGTCATGTTTTATTTTCTTGGTGGTTTTGGGTAATTTTCTTATTTGCATAATTGACTTGACGAGTGTAAAGTTAACCAGATGTTCTACCATACTACTTAACAACTAAAGAACTTTAGTATATTTTTTAAATTCCATGAGGAAAAAAAATGATTGAAAACCAAAAAAACCCCTATAATCCAATGTATTCATTCATAAAATTTTTTAACACTCCTTAGGTCAATTCTTCCTTTCTCCTCCAAATCATGCAAACCTTTCAAATTCTGTTACTATTTGAAAAAAAGGGAATCTTTAAAGTAAAGATGGCCTACCATTCCCTCCTGGTCAACTGTACTGTTCCTGGAAGTGCACTTTGAAGTCAAGTTTGAGACTTATCAAAAAACCTGGTGTTTATTTGTTTCTTTGAGGCAGGATAGTAAGAAGCTAGGAATATTCCTGGGCAAGTAGAATGGGGAAACTGAGACAAAATGTAAAAAAGAGGTTTGGCTGGATTGGGGGACAGAAGGGCGTGGGGACCCCAGGAACAATGCTAGAGGCTGCACATCCCCTGGAGATGGGGAATGGGGTTGGGAAATGCAGAGGACTGAGCTGAGCAGTTGCCATGGCAACCAGGCTTCAGGATGTGAGAGAGGGAAATACCCTCCTTGGGCTTCCGCTGGCCAGAGGGTTTTGGACTGGGCAATATAAAGTGGAGAGATGGAACCACTCTCTTTGTTCTCCCTTCTTTCCCGGGTGCCAGGGGGCTCGAATTCCTGGGCTAGCAGGCCCTGGAGGCCACATGGTAGTGGAACTTTCCTGGCATCCCTCCCAAGCACTGTGTGCGCCTATGTGTCCAGGAGTCTAGCAGGTGTTAGGCTGGTTGAGCAGGAGGAGAGGATGCCCAGACCAGTGGGCCTTAGAAGGCTTGTGGCCCAGCAACAAGCTCCTTCCCCGCTTGGGGAGCCTGATGGTGCTGGCAACTGGAGCTGTGCTGCACCCATCCTTCCTGGGCAGGCACACAGATGCACTGGAGGACACTGCACAGTGAGTAGGACACTCAGATGCACCGACTTCAAAAGATGCCTGATGCCAGACAGTGACTGAAAACCAACTAAGCCACCTGTGTTTCTTAAAGGACAGTACTTTTGGGTGAGAGAAAAGGATTCTGGCGCAGCCTTGAACTGAGCTGGCAGAGGGTAGCAGGGTGATTTTTTTTTAGATGTCTTACAGGAGATTGGCTTTGAGATAGAATCCTGCCATTATTTCAAACTATATAGCCTTTGCATAAAAGATTCCTTTCCCTATCCACCAAAATCTGTCCCCAGAATTTTTGCCTACTGCAGACAAACGGTAAGAATCCACTTGTCTGGTCACAAAGATACTTAAACAAGGCCACACAATTTGACCAATCTAACCAGCTAGATAATTTCAAGACCTTATTTTTCCCAACCAAGCACACTTGAGAGCAAATGGTTTATACCTCTCTTCCCTAACCAGAGAAGGAATAACTTAAATCACCCTTGTCGGGGATATAGTGGACGAAGACCCCATTAATGCCATTTGTGCCAGCCAAACCCAAGGAAGGATAAAGTCAAGGGAACAAATAACAAAAACCCAATTAGAGCCAGACAGACCCAAGATAAAAGTAAAACGGTAAAGTTGACCAAAGAATAATCTCATACTCTCCTATATGCTCATTTTGACGCCTTAGCATTTTAAAAATGCACCTGGAAAGCTGACGAATATTCTGCTGAAACCCTCCCATAAGATTCTTGCCTGCAAAAGAGAGATTAAAACCCTCAAGAAAAAGACCCAGTGCAGGCTTGCTCTAGAGCACACCTATGTTCCTTCGCGGGCATCAACTTTTACACTTTCCTTCTCCTAAACTCTAAGGAAACTTGCAACCAGGGAAGCAGGGAGCAGCAGCAGCTCACCCTGGGTGTTATCCCCTGAACCTGTCTCCAAGGCCACCTTTTCTCTGATTTTTCCAGTGAGCTAACAGCTGTCCCACTTTGGCTCTCCTTCCTATAACATTTCTAAGGAACCAAAGCAGAGCACCACCAAGGCTCTCTCCTGTTTCTTCCTCTACCTTAAACCCTTCCTTTGTCTCACTGTCCCCAGCTTTAATAAATGTACTCTTAAAAAATCAATGGGAATCAATCATGCTGTAAAATCTTTACTGCACAAAGTCAAGAACCCACACCCTACAGGCCAGCCTGAGGCAGACCCCTTCCAGGCCCAGTCCCCACCTGGTAACATCTTCACCACAATTAAAGTCAGTTTGAAATTATGATCACTGTCACTATGTTTACTCAGTGTCATCTCAGAAGCATTCAGTGCTGACATACCACATACATAGGAACCATTGAAAAGAATCTGCAGATGGCAGCTCTCTGTACACCTCAATTTTACTGCCTTAGTTCCACTGCCTAATTCAAGCAGTAAAAGAGGAGGTTTCTATTCATAGCCACTCAAATCTTAGGGGATGGGTCTCTTCCTCAGAGGGTCAACATCACTTCCACTGTCTACCTCTGTCACAGGGCTTCACTAATAAACAGATGAGGCCAGCAGAGGCATCTGGGAAGCATCACCAACCCTGCAACCCACAAAACTCCAGGATAAAAGGGTTGGATACTTACAAACCATTGACAAGAACAATTCTGAGGTGTCCTAAATTACAGCAAATTGGAGGATAAGAGGAAGAGACAGGGGAAGTTAATCAGCTGCCACAGGCTGAAACCAACAGAAGATTAACCACATTTCTGAAACTATGTTGAAATTTTGAATCAACTTCCAGGCAGCTAGAATAGCTGAACACCAGGCACCACATCCTGCTTATCCATGAACTTTGCAACAAGTGTTTCTTCCTAAGACTATACCTATTTCAGAGATTTCCATGTCACCCTCCCTGCCCTGTTTATTAACCAATTAAAATTCTTTCAAAAAAACTTATATCTTTCTTTCCCAAACTCATTGTATAAAAGAGCCCCCAACTACCCCAGGAAGGCACATATGTTTGTCCTCTCCATATAGCCCTGTGGTTTAGACTCTGCCCAGGACCTGGTCCTTTTCTGGCTACCATATGTCTCAATAAACCCTTTTTTTTTTTTTCAGTACAACATTCAGTCTCCAGGGTTTCTGTTTAATACCATTGCCAGGCTGTGTTTATGGATTTTAATGAATATCTGAGGTTAGCAAGGTGTAATCATGCATTTTGGTTATTTTACAAGTATGGCATGTGTTCCGATGAAAAATTGGTCATAAAATGATATGTAATTAATAACAGGATAACAAAATAGTGGGAAAATGGTAGGAAATTAACCAACACAAAAAAGAGCTGAGGAAGATTGAGAAAGTAAATTAGCATTGTATTGAACTATTTTTTTTTATCAGTCTCTTTAGAAAGAGATTTTTTCATTGTAATCTTTTAAATTCTCATTACACCTAAATAGTATTGGGTTGGCCAAAAAGTCTCCATTTAGTGTTCACAACAGCACTAAGATAGAAACTTTTTAATCTCCATTTTATGGCTGAAGAAAGTAAGGCATAAAGGTTACATCCTATGTGTAACTACCCCATATCTTGAATAGGTAGTATATAATTGAGAGTAGGATTCCCTGTTTCTGCCTTCCACAGCCTCCCTCCAGTGGCCTACAATGATGTACTAAACAAATTATAAAATTGGGACATACTGTTGGAAATACCACTGAAAATTTAGTGTAATGGGAAAACAATATAAGGAGAAGTTTGAATCTGTGAACATGTATCTTGGGTCGGATGTTGAAAATTGAAGCTATAACTTTGAAAAGTTAATGCCATTACTAGTAGAGCCCAACAATGTGTTTTATTTTTAGTCATACACCACAATACAGGTTTTTCATATTTGAAAATGTTTTATTGTCTTACATTGTACTTTTTTTAAAAAAAGATCTTATTTATTTATTTATTTATTTATTTTGAAAGAGGGGAAGGGAGAGAGGAGAAGCGGGAGAAAAACATCGATGTGCACATTGCCCCTGACAGGGGACCTGGCCCACAACCCAGGCACGTGCCCCGACTGGATAATGAACCAATGACCTTTCAGTTTGTGGGAATAATGCCCAACCCACTGAGCCACACTAGTCAAGGCCTTATGTTGTACTTTAGATGCCTGAGAGTTAGCATGATTTAATAAGTAAGGTAACCTCTGTAAACCTGGCACTGTCCTAGGTGCTAGAGATAAAGCCAGAGTTTGTTATTCAAGGAGTAACATCTGAGAGGACAAAGATAGGCTAAATACATACAGATACATAATATAGTATAATTTTGTGTATTAATAATTGCTCTTAAGATAAAAATAATGTTAAAGTAAAGATGGGTGAAGCATAGAGGACTGTATTAAAACAGAGTACATGGGAATACCTATTCAGATTAGTGACCTTTGAAGTGAGTCTTGAATGACGAGTTGTAGACATTCGTAAGAGTTAAAGGAAGAGTATTCTAAGCAAAAGGGATTGTAAGTACCAAGGCCCTGAGCTGGGTTTCATCTTGGTTTCAAGAGGCAGGAAAAAAAAAATCCAGAGTCCTTGATGAAATTTAATGAATGACTAGAGATTATGGGAGATTATGTCACAGGCTGATCATTTAGGACCTTGTACACCATTTTGGGTGAGTAGGAAGTCATAGATAATTTTAAGCAAGTCATTAGTAATCCTGAGCAAGAGAAAGACTTGATCTGGTTTATGTTTCAGGATAGAGGTTGACAAACATTCCACGATAGGTCAGATAATAAATATTTTAGGCTTTGCAGACCATAAAATCTCTGTCACACATTCAGCTCTGCTATTGTAGTGTGAAAGCAGCCATAGAAAATATGTAAATACATGAGTATGGCTGCATTATAATAAAACTTTATTTTTGACAATGATATTTGAATTTTATGTAATTATCACATGTCATGAAATATTATTATTTTTATTTTTTAAAATGTTAAAACCATTTTTAGCTTGTGGGTGTTACACAAACAGGGAGCAGGCTGTGGTATGTTGATGCCTGATCTTTCCCAGTAGAGGACAGTGGTAATTTGCATCCTCAAAAAGAACAACTTTACACAATTGAATGAATAGTCATCAGATAATATATTTATTGTCAACTAAGTTGCCAATGACAGGGAAACTGGGAGGAGAGGCAGCTGGAAGTGTTGACTCTCAGTTTTCCTTTTCTCACTGAATGATGAGCAATTGTAGCCAATTGAACCTTTGTTTTAATTCTGACTTTGGCTGGATGAAATTTATTGACCCGACTTGGACACCAGGGAACATTTGCCAGTGACTATAGTTGCTGTTTTAAAAGTATGATAATAAAATATATATTTTTAATTTTTTTTCACATAGGACAGAGGAAAAATACAACTGTGTGTACTACTTAATTACTAAAGAGTGAATTTTTCAGATCTACAGATCTACAGCTTGTTGTCCTACTTACTTGTAATTGGAATAATATGATCACACTAGCAATAGAATTCTAATGTGTGAAAATGAGAGTCTGAGTAACACCTATATAAGCCAGTTCCTTCTTAGCAGCTAAAAAATATAATGATTGGGTTAAAAAAATAGCATGACAGCTCACTCATCTCTAAGGTGTTTTTCATACAAAGCAGTGAACTTATTTGAAAGTTTTCTAATGCATGGACTTCTCTTCCTGGGAAAACAAATGATAACCAAAAGTGTATATTCAATGTAAAAACTTCTTTTAGACTAATGAACTAATTACTGTTTTTTTGTTTTAATTTTCAAATCATTTTTATTCTATGACAGTTGTCTCTATTTTTCCCCCTTTGCCCTCCTCCACCCATCCCACTCCACCCCCCGCTCCCACAGTCAGTTCCCACTCTGTTGTCCATGTCCATGGGTCATTCATATATGTCCTTTGTTTAGTTCCTTCTCCTTCTTTTCACCATTTCCTTCCCCATTCCCTCTGGTCACTTTCAGTCTGCTCCATGTTTCCATGCCTGTGGTTTATTTTGTTCATTAGTTTATTTTGTTGAATAAATTCCACTTATAGGTGAGACATTACAGTATTTGTCTTTCACTAATGGACTTATTTCACGTAGCATAATATTCTCCAGTTCCATCCATGCTGTTGCAAAAGATAGGAGTTCCTTCTTTCTTTCTTTTTTTAAAATGCCAATTGATTTTATTTATTTATTTATTAATGTCAAAATCTATTATAAAATATTAAAAAATTTAAATCTATTATACACTCTCAGCAATTAAAACAACATGACACCAGCACAGAAATAATCAAGTAGATCAATGAAATAAAATGAGCATTCTAGAAACAAAAGTATATATCTAACAATGTAATATATGATTAAGTTGATATTTCAAATCAATGGGTAAAATAAGGCTTATTCAACAAAGAAGGTGCATGGACCACTGTTATTTGAAATAAAACAAATATAGAGCCCTATTTCACACATTATACAAAAACTATTCAGGTGAGTTAAAAATAAGTATGTAAAATTGAAGGAGTTTTAGGAGAAAATACAAAATAATATTTTTCTTACCCTTAAGTCAAATATTCAAACCCAGAAGCTATAAAGTAAAATATTGACAATATGACTATATTAAACATTTAAGACTTTATAGTAATATATATATAAAGAAAGTTAAAAGACAAGTAATTGAATAGGAAAGTATTAGCAATATGTCTAAAAAATAGTTAATAGGGCTTTTTTTTTAGGGAAAACAATTCAACAAACATTTAGTCAAAAAATGGATAAAGAGCACCAAAAAGTCATTTAAAGCTTTTTAAAAATAATAGAAATAGGCAAGAAATATACAAAAGCAAGTTTAGTTTCAACAAATAATAAAGTAACAATTAAAATAACATATCATTATCAAAATCATAATAATAGGTAATAAAAATATTGGTAATATCAACTATTCGGTGACTGTGAAAGGATTCATAGACTCTTTTTCTTCATCTTCTTAAAGCAGTCCCTTTAGCATATCTTGCAGTGCTGGTTTGGTGGAAGTGTAATCTTTTAGCCTTCTTTTGTCTGGGAAACTCCTTATTCCACCTTCCATTTTAATTGACAGCCTTGCTGGGTAGAGAAGTCTTGGTTGCAGCCCTTTGCTTTTCATGACTTGGAATATTTCTTGCCATTCCCTCCTGGCTTGTAGTGTTTCTGTTGAGAAGTCAGCTGCTAGCCGTACCGGGGCTCCCTTATATGTTACTACCTCTTTCTCCCTTGCTGCCTTTAGGATTCTCTAGTTGTCTTTGATATTTGCCATTTTAATGATGATGTGTCTTGGAGTGGGCTGCATTGGGTTCCTCTTGAGATTGACCCTCTGTACTTCCTGGACTTGTGCGCCTTTTTCTCTCCTCAAATTATGGAAGTTTTCCCTCATTACTTTTTCAAACAAGTTCTCTATCCCTTCCTCATCCTCTTCTCCTTCGGTATCCCTATTATACGGATATTATTACGTTTCAGGTTGCCCTGCATTTCCCTCAATGCCTCTTCATCTTTTTGAGTCTTTTTCATTTTCTTGCTCTTTCTGGGAGCTTTTTTTCTACCTTATCCTCCAACTTGCTGATTTGATCCTCTGCTTCATCTAGCCTGCTTTAGATTCCTTCTAACTTCAATTCAGAAATTATATTCTTCATTTCCTCTTGTCTCTTATTGATAGTTTCTATGTCATTTTTCATGCTGATATAGTCTACAGTAAGTTCCTTGTAGGTTCCCTGTAGTTTCTGGTAATTCTCTCTGAGCTCACTGAGCTCATTGCGCTTCCTTAGAACCGTTGTTTTGAATTCAATATCTGATAGCTTACTTGCCTCTACTTCATTTAGTTCTTTTTCTGGGGATTCCTCCTTTCCCTTCAACTTGGGGTTTTTTCTTTGTCTTCCCCTTATTTGTGAGACCCTTCTCTTTTGCTTCTGCTTCTTAGATTGATCTGTCTTGATTTCCTGACTTTGTGGTGTGAACTTCTTTGGTAGGAGAGCGCCATTTTTCCCTTCTGGATCTGCCTCTGATGATGTCAGATGTTGACCCTGTGTGACCTAGGCAGTCTGTTCGAGACTTCCAGGAATCTACTGTCCGTGGCTCGCTCCTTCAGCTGTTAATCTAGTCACCCTGCACTCAGCAGTCTAGCTTAGACAGCATAGGGTGGGGCAGGGTCCCTCCTGGGGGCAGGGTTATTGGGTCCTCTCATGCTGCTGCTGCTCAGGGGAGTCATTTGCCTGAACAAGATGGCTGCTGCCGCATGGGGGATAAGTCAGCACCAGGATCCTGCTGACTACTCTCTCAGTTGTCTCCCCAATCCCTCCTTCCTCAGTCTCTCTTCAGTCGCCTCTAGCCCATTCTGCCCCCGCCTTTGCTGGAGACCAGGGTAAGTGGCTACAAAGAAAAATTTATGCATTGGCTCTTTAAATGGCTCTTTGCGTCTCCAGCCGCCCCTCTCTGGCAGAGAGCAACCCTGCTTCTTTTCACAGCAGGCTGTTATCTGTATACTTTTTGGGTTCTGGTGCTGTAGGCTGGAGATCTCCGCTTATGGTTTAGATCGCACTTTTCTCAGGGGGATCCAACTGGCTGCTTCAATATCCTTCTGGTGCTGCCACCTGTGGGGGCCCTGCCCGCCTTTTGAAGTCTCTACCACACTCCTTACCAGTTAGGTTGTGCTAAAGCTGATTCTTCTGTCTGTCCAAGATTATAAGTCTTCGCTCTCACTATTCTTCAGTTGTTTGTTCCAGGTGATTTCTCCACAGTTTAGTTGTAATTCCAGATCAGTCCTGGGAGGAGGTCAGTGTGACTTTCACTCACTCCTCTGCCATCTTGATTCTCCAAGAATTAATTACTGTTAACTGACCATTTAAACATGTTTGCTTTAGTAAATTCCAATTTAACTCATCCAGTTCCAATTTAAAATAATCTAGTCTTATTGGAATTTAATTAAAAAGTTTGGTATCAAATACTTTAAGAAAAAATTTTGGTTCAGGTAAAAATTATTTTAGGAGATATACAACTAAGTCCTTTTTGGTAATTTTGAGTTTATGTACAACTTAAAAATAACCTATTAAAATGCTAGTTGCAGGTAAGAGGATAATTAAAATCCTTGTTATAGACATTATGAAGTAGAGTGGAGAAATATACAGAGGTCTCTCTGGAAAAAGTACAGCCATTGTTAATATAATGAGAATGGTTTGCATGGCATCTATGTAACCTGGCAGCCAAGGAGAGTGAACTGTCATGTGCATGCATGAACAATGATGACTTCTCTGTATTAGTCAGTGGGGGTAGTAAATGTTGTTGAATGAGCATGTGTACTGTGTGGATGCCACATTCAAAATGACTGAATGAGTAGAGCAATGAATCTGCATCAAATTTTGCATTAAGCTTGAACATTTTTCCATGGAAACTATTTGGATGATTCAGGAGGGTTTCAGGGACAATGCAATGAGTGAAATGCAAATAAAAGTGTGGCATAAATGTTTCAAAGATGGTCAAGAATCTGTTGAAAGTGACCCATGTTCTGGAAGGCCTTCAACAAGCAGAATACCTGAAAATGTCAAACATGTATGGGCTGCAATCAACATAGATCGGTGACTGACAGTGCAAGAATTAGAAACTGATCTAAGGATTGTAAAAACTACTGTGTTCGAGATTTTGATACAGGATCTTGGCATGAAATGTGTTGTGGCAAAATTTGTTCCACAGCTTCTGCTACCAGAGCAGAGGGAACATCATGCTGTGGTTGCTAATGACTTAATTCAAACTGCTACCAGTGAACCTCAAGAAGGTCATAAGTGGAGATGAATCATGGGTCTACAGCTCTGATCCAGAAATGAAGGCCCAGTTGTCCCAATGGAAGTCACCTAGTTCTCCACACCCAAAGAAGTCACAGCAAAGTCGCAGAGATCACAGTCCGGATTTGGTGCCCTGTGACTTCTGGCTTTCCCAAAACTAAAATCGCCTTTGAAAGGGAAGAGATTTCAGACCATTGATGAGATTCTGGAGAATATGACTGGGCAGCTGACGATGATTCCAGCAAAAGGCTTTGCAGAGCATTTTAAACAGTGAAGGAGATGCTGGGAGAACTGTGTGAGGTCCCAAGGTGTCTACTTTGAAGGGGACTGAGGTGTCATTGTCATATGTACAATGTTTCTTGTATCTTGTATATTCTTCAATAAATGTCTGTATTTTTCACAGTGCATGGCTGGATACTTTCTCAACAGACTTGGTATATTTTACCCCTTAAATTCTACCTGTAACTATTTCATTTTTAAAAATCATCCTTTACTCAAGATTTCTCTAATTACGTCAAGAAGTAGTGGTAGAGATGAGGAAGTCAGACTGAACAAAAATAGAATAAACTACCCTGCTCTATTACTAAGTGGATATGGATGACAAATTATTGGTGCCTCTACAAAGTTCATGTGCCAGTTGGGAGGAAAGTCAATTAGCTATGGAACTGCCTAATCTCACTGTATTTTATACTTAGGAGTTACTTTTGAACAGGGTGAGATCGTTCCTACTCCTGAAACAGCTCCTTTTAGACTCACTGGAGATACTGTAGAAGGGAAGGACATTAGTGGTATTCAAGATGTCTTCAGAAGGTAAGTGATATAAGGTAAGGTAGGGAAGTTAATTTTTCATGACAAAATTATTTGGATTATGGATTTCTATAGATTGTAGTGTTCATTGCTAGCATTACATATCAGTGTTTTGACAGCACTAAGGAAAATACCTTGAGTGAAAATCATAACAGTTTCCCCTTCTTTCAGATTGCCAAGGACCTCAGTCACAGTATATTATACATACTGTCGTTCCTAACCTCCTCTGGAAGCAGCTCACCTTTTCCATTTATTTAATTAAATATTTTATTGTTATTTTATTACTGTTGTCCCAATTTTTCCCACTTTGCTCTCCTCCACCCAGCCCACCCCCAACTCCCACAGCCAATCCCCATCCTATTGTCCATGTCCATGGTTCATTCACACATGTTCCTTGACTAGTCCCTTTCCCTTCTTTCCACCCTTACCCCCCTCCTCAACTTCTCTGGTTGCTGTCAGTCTCTTCCTGGTTTCTATGCCTCTGGTTCCATTTTGCTTGTTTGCTTGTTTTGTTGATTAGGTTCCTCTTATAGGTGAGATCAAATGTTATTTGTCTTTCAGTGCCTGCCTTTTTTCACTTAGCATAATACTCTCCAGTTCCATCCATGCTGTAGCAAAGGGCAGGAGAGTTTCTTCTTTCTTTCTGATGTGTAGTATTCCATTGTGTAAATATACCACAGTTTTTTGATTCACTCATTTACTGATGGGCACTTAGCCTGTTTCCACCACTTGGCTATTGTAAATAATGCTGCTATGAACACAGTGGTGCAGATGTTCTTTTGAATCAGTGTTTCAGAATTCTTAGGGTATAATCCCAGAAGTGGGATTGCTGGGTCAAAAGGCAGTTCCCTTTTTAGTTTTTTGAGGCCACCTTTACCTTTAATGCTTCTGTGCTAGCTAACTCTTTTCACTTCTCAGAATTCCTGCTGGGAGTTCGTTTTTGGGCTTATATACTTTCCGAAAGGAGCTTGTGATCCAGTTCCAGTGCCTGCTAAAAGAAATGTCCAGTTCTCTGTAGTGTAAGTCTATGTATTCAACTTTTAATGGGGCAGATTCTTGTCAATGTAAACTAATAATTACCATAGTAATTAAGAACTGAACTAAATTCTTTATAGTATTGTATTATTTTTGTATTCACATATATATTATAGTTAACATACCATATTATATTAGTTTCAGGGGTACAACATAGAGATTCGACATTTATGTACCTTATTATTTGATCACCATGCTAAATCTAGCACTGTATATCACCATACAATATTATTATGATATTATTGACTATATTCCTTGTGTTGTATATTTTATCCAGGTGACATTTATTTCGTAACTGGAAGTCTGTATCTCTTAATCCCTTTCAGCTTTTCATTCATCCCTTTCCTCCACCCAAGCAACCACCAGTCTGTTCTCTGTATCTATGAGTTTGTTTCTGGTTTGTTTTCTTGATTTTTTTTTATGAGATTCCACACATAGGTTATTTGTCTTTCTTTCTCTGACTTATTTCATTGGTATAATATTCTCTAGGTCTACCTGACAGCTCTTGTTGCTGTTGCTTAGGAAGACATGTCTGAAAAAAATATTGCTTGGACTGATGTCAAAGAGATTACTGCCTATGTTTTATTTATGGTTCTGAGTCATACATTTAAGTCTTTTAATCCATTTTGAGTTTATTTTTATATGTGGTATAAGAGTGTGATCCAGTTGTATTTTTTGCATTGTTGCAAATGGTAAGATTTCATTCCTATTTATTGCTGAGTAATATTCTTGTGTGTGTGTGTGTGTGTGTGTGTGTGTGTGTAAAACATCTTTTTTATCCACTCATCTACTGATGGACAGCCAGGTTGCTTCCGTATCTTGGCTATTGTAAATAATACTGCAGTGAACAAGGCGGGGGCATATACCTTTTCAAATTAATGTTTTCATCTTATTTAGATAAATACCCAGAAGTTGAATTGCTGAGTATGGTAGTTCTATTTTAATTTTTGAGGCACCTCCATACTGCTCTCTGTGGTGGGTATATCAATTTACAATCCTACCAACAGTGCCTGAGGGTTTCCTTTTTTCTTGACATCCTTGCCAACACTTGTTTGTTGACTTTTTGGTAATAGCCATTCTGAAAGGTGTGAGGTATTATCTTCTTGAGAATTTTTTTTAAAAATTGTATTTATTTGTTTTTAGAGAGAGGGGAAGGGAGGGAGAAAGAGAGGGAGAGAAATATCGATGTGTGAGCGAAAAATTAATCCATTGCCTCTCGCATGCCGCCAACTGACACCCAGCCCATAATTCAGGCATGTACCCCAACTGGGAATCCAATTGGCCACCTTTCGGTTTGTAGGTCAACGCCCAACCCGCTGAGCCACAGCAGTCAGGGCTCAGTATGGTCTTGATTTGCATTTTCCTGCTGATGTAATGTTGAACATCTGTACATATGTTTTTTGGTCATCTGTATGGGGTGAGGCAAAAGTAGGTTTATAATTGTGGGTATGAGAAACAGAGTTGATTCTTGTATTATTATTTATTAGTTATTGTATTAGTTTTCATACAAACAACTGTAACCTACTTTTGCCCCCACCCCGTACAGATGACCTTTTTCCTTGGGGAAATGTCTATTCAGATCTTCCACGCATTTTTTAATTGGATTGCTTGTTTTCTGATGTTGAATTGTTTGAATTCTTTACATATTTTGGACATTAAACTCTTGTGAGGTATATAACTAGTAGGTTGTCTTTTCATTTTGTTGATGGTTTCCTTTACTTTGCAAAAGCTTTTTAGTTTGATAATGCTTTTGTTGCCGGTGCCTGGAGAGACACATTCTAAAAATATATTGCTAAGATCCATATCTAAGAGTTTACTGCCTATATTTTACTCTAGAGGCTTTATAGTTTTTAGGTCTTACATTTAAGTCATTAATCCATTTTGAGTTAATTTTTTGTATGGTGTAAGAAAATTGTCCATTTTCTTTTATTTTGTTTTTGGTTTTTGTTTGCAAGTATCAGTCCAGTTTCCCCAAGACCAGTTTATTGAAGAGGCTGTCTTTTCTCCATTGTGTACTCTTGCCTCTTTGTTCATGGATGAAGGGACCATGTAAGTGTGGGTTCATTTCTGGATTCTCTGTTCTATTCCATTTAGATATATATTTGTATTCATTTTAGAAACATCTACTGAAAGCCCACTCTGCCAAGTACTATGCTCTTTGAGATGTTAACTTGGAAATTATTAACAAAGATAGTCTCTGTATACTACACACGATAGATAGATAGATAGTGAAACATTGGTGTGTAACAAAACCCATATTTATAATGTGTTGTAAATGCTGTGAGAAAACCATGGAGGTTATGAGAAACTCTTATGAAACCCTGTTAACCAGTGTAGAGGTAAAGTATATTATAAGGAAATCTTTATTCCTCTCCCTGATAGATGGTATCTCGTCAACAAGTCACTGATTTGAGGATCAGTGTTTCATTTTAATGTGGTGGGATGATGCTGGCAGCAGGAGGGGTGGGGGCTGCACACACTGGTAAGTAGTGGCTTAGAATGCCTCCAGTCCCCTCCAGTTTCTTATAGTGCTATAGCATAATAAGCACTGTCTAGTCTTTAATACATAAGTCAGCATTTCCGCATCTTAGATATCTCTTTTGCTATTCATTGTTTTCAGAATGGATTCCACTGCAGGATTAAGAGAAATCAAGTTATCTTCTTTTCCACTGCCAGGTTCAGAACCATTTAGTCAGACACACGGTGATCAGAGTCAGCATTGTTGGTGGAAGAACATGGCTGGGGAGTGAGGGCCACATTGGCTTGCTGCAGGGGCTCCCTCAGGGCCTCTCTGAGGTCTTATTCATGGGACAGCCACTGAGTGGTGGCGTGGGCCTGCAGAGCACCCACACTGCATTAGGCCCACGGCCTTGTATCAAACCGGGCAAAAAGGGAAGAAAGTCAAGCACATTTCCTGCGCTTATGCCCTTGGCTTTACCCAGCAAGAACTATGTCCTCAGGCTGTCATTCACACCCTGGGAAAGGTGTGTGCAGGAAGAGGTGAGGAATCTTCCTCTCAGGGACAGGAAGGAGTTAGAGTATAAGCATGCCTCACTTACTTTCTTCTTGTTCCTTCAATTTGGTGGTGCTAGACATGACTGGACTTTAGTGCCACCTGCACTGCTTTTTTAAAATATTGATGCTGTCCAAATTCAAACCAAACTTCCAGAGATGGGACAAGAACATTTTTATTTTTTAAAAGCTCTCCCACTGTGCAAACAGGGTTGAGAATCACTATTTTTAATTCATTGGCATTAACGATTAAGCCTCTGATCAGATAACAAAGGTGGGGCCCTATCCTGTGTAGGGTGAAATTAACAGTGTATTCGTATGGTCCTGTGTCTACCTTTATGAACCAAAAGCCTCTTTATAAATCTTTGGAGTGCTGGTGGCAGTATAGATTTTTGCTACAAAGGGGTGCTGAAATGGATCGCAATAGTATGTTGACAATTTAAATAGAAGGCTATCCTGTTCCCAAGGCTGAATGAAAGTCCATTCCCTTTTCTTTTTTCCATTTAAAATTGTGTTCTTACATGTCATTTATTACAGTTTGCCATTGGTTCAGCAGTAAGAGTACATAATAACCCAGATGCCTCCATGATGTAGAAATTAAAATTTAAAATCAAATTTTCTTTTTTTGTGTTTAAGACAAAAAGTCCCAACTTTTCACATTAATTTAAGATCCAAAGAAGTTTAACATGTTCCCCAGTATTTGCTCAGTATGAGGCAGAAGGGTTTTCCCTGCCTGGGTAGATTTGGGCTTCCTTCAGGAGCTGTGTGCGGAGCGGACACTTGCTGGAAGAGGGCCGTTTCTTCAAGGCCTCAGTCATTTATCAGTAAAACGCCAGAGTGTTTATGAGCCTCTTTCTTTAGATAGAGGTAGGAAATCAAGTGAGAGAAGTAACAGTAGCCAGATCACCAAGGGATCCCTACACCACTGTAAGGACTTTAGATTTTGCTGAGAGGGATGGAAACTATGGGAGGGTTTTGAGCCTGAGAGGTGACTTGCATCTCCACCTGCAGTAACTGTCACTGACAAGATCACCCTCTCATGCTTTGTGTAATTTACACTAATGTACCCACTCTTCCCTCTGTGAATCTGTTCAGATTTCCCGACATCATTTCAGGTGGTTGTTCCAGTCTTTCAGAGCAGTTCGTCAATTGAAGACTCCATCTTCGGCTTTAGGAAGGTGCTTCTCGGTGGCCGCATGGATCCCAGTCCTCCGGATGCCATTCCAGGCCCCTCTCTTTACTCATTGCTTTTTCTCTCTTAGGTTTCATTGAGCCACAGTCAGTTTCTGATGTAACATCAGTGAAAACATCTCCTCACTTCCCGAATCCCTCCTTAAGAGCACTTTGACTCGGGTGCATTTCCCTTTCCCTCTCAGCTTATTTGCCTCTCCTGGCCTTTGCAATCGCTTTTTCTTCAAACCAATCCTTCTGTCCTCCAAGCTTTTAATCAGGTCTACTAAGGAAATCTCTCCCTATAACACAATAGCTCTTAGCAAAGGGCAGTTTTGTTTCCTAGAGGATAGCTGGCAATGTCTGAAGACACTTCTGGTTGTCATAATGGGGCAGGGGTGTGAATAGGACATGCTCAACATTCAGCTTGTTTCATCCAGGAAGGCCCGTAAACATCCTGTGCACAGAACAGCCCTCACAACGATGAAGGAACAGCCCCAAACTGTCCACAGTGCCAACATTGAGAAACCCTGCCCAAGCTTAATCAGTCTATATATCTTTATTGTTATCATTCAACCATTTCTTGATTCCAGAATTTGCAAAGCCCTTGGGTTTGAAATAATTTGTGTCGTTTTTCTACTTAGACGCCAAAAGACCATATAGTCTCTTTATAATTAAGGCTTTCATTTCTTTTTATTATTTCATTAATAAAATATACCTCCGTTATGTGGGTGAAACTGGCTTGGATCTCTGAAATCTAAAGCCATGTCAGTGCTGAACTTGAAGCCACATAGGGACCCTGAACTTATGGACAGACCACTTATATTCAAAGTCAGTCCCTCCTCAGTTTAATGGCCCCGGAGGACACTCAGAACAGTGTAAACAGATTACCAGATTTTGGTACTGCTGATCCAGTACATTAAATATGTAATGCTAAAGGCATTTTACAGTCCCAGCCAGCAAACCTGCTGAGAAGCACAGTAAAGCCATCAGTAAAAAAGTGTTCTAACTTTAAAATGCTGGAACATCCTGCAATCTCACTCATATCTGGAATTGTGTCTCCACTTATTATTAAGACCTGTAGGGTAAGCACTTGCTAAGGCCAATTAAAAATAATATTTCTGCTATAAACACCAGAGATAGTTAGCTGTTCTGAATTGAGGAGGTCAGAAATCACTCATGACTTCACTTAGTCAAATTTAAGACATAAAGCCACTTGCTCTGCCCATGTGTTCTTTTGTTATTCAACTCCTACTCCTTGTATATCATAAGATGCCAACCACAGCACTACACCTTGGGTTTTGAGGAGCTTCCAATAAATTACACCTTTTTTCTCCGCTCAGATTTGGAACTGATTGAGAGGAAAAGAAGCTTAGGAATAGGATAGAGATCAAAATGTCAGGTTATTACTGATAAAACTATTGGAGAACATGGCTTAGGAGTGAGGTCCAAATAGGCTTTCTAGCACTGTCTAACTCTTACAACCTAACCTGTCACCCTGAGGGAGAATTGGGCCTGCAAAGCAAATGCCCTTACTCAGGACAGGGAAAGAGAAGGAAAGGAAGTCTCTAGTGCTAATTTCCTTTTAATAGATTAGTTTCACTCTGTAAGGAAATATGGGTCAAGGGATGTCACTGCCCCTGCCCGTGTGGAAGAATGAATTCATTCAGAATGGGATAAGAGGAGCAGAGCATCATGCTAGCATAGTTTCCTCCACAGGGAAACAAGAAGCCTGTGCACTGTTAGACCCTTCCCCCAGTCAACTACCATATGACTGGCCTCTGTTATTTCTATAATACTGGTTCTACTGTTACTAAATACATCAACAAAACGCACATTGTTCTTTTAACACATGTGTTCTCTCTAGGTTCTCCTGTATGATCCTCTCTGTGACTGGGCCATGAACCCTTTGAAAAGTTGGTATTTATAGCAGAGGCTGGGAGATGAAACTGAGCTCCACTCCACTCTGAATGCTGATGACCAGGAATGCAAACGAAATCTCAGGTGAGTAGTATTTTAGGAAGGACCTTTAGTCAGTTCAGATTTTCCCATTCCCAAGACCCTTTGAACTGTTCCACTTCATTAATACCTTTGTGTTTTTGTCATTAGTGAAACTGACTATAGTTTCAACAAAGTAGCTGATATGTCTTCATGAGAGTGCGAGAGAAACTCAAAGCACTGGAGGAAGGAACTGTGCTCAGTGTGGATGGACAAGTGAATTTGCTCCTACAACAGGCCATGGACCCCCCAAACTTCAGTCGACTTTTCCCAGGATGGAAAGCTTGGGTGTGATATTCAGCATATGAATCACCGTTGAATTCAACCTTCAGAAATTACATGTTGGCCTTTGTTTTTAACTCACCCACATACTTTGAATATATGGTATTAATATTTAACTCAGCAAACTACTTACTGTGGTTTTTAAAAATGTTGAATATTTGCTTCAGTCACTTGAAGATAATTTTTTTTATTTTTATTATTGACATGATTACAGATGTTCCCTTTTCCCAACTCCGCCGACCTCCATCCAGCCCCTGCTCCCGCTTCTCTGGCCATTGCCACACTGTTGTCTCTGTCCATGAGTTATGCATACATGTTCTTTGGCTAACTTTTCTCCCCTTCCTACATTCAGACCCCCTGTCCCCTTCCCTCCAACAGTTGTCAGTCTGTTCCATGTATCCATGCTTCTGGTTCTATTTTGTTTGTCAATTTATTTTGTTCATTAGATTCCACATATGAGTGAGATTAGATGATATTTGTCTTTCTCTGACTGGCTTATTTCGCTTAGCATAATCTCCAGGTCCATTCATGGTGTTGCAAAAGGTAAGAGTTTCCTCTTTTTTACAGCCACGTAGTATTCCATTATGTAAATGTACCACAGCTTTTTTATCTACTCATCTACTGATGAGTGTTTGGGCTGTTTCCAGATCTTGGCTATTGTAATAACACTGCTATTAACATAGAGATGCATACAAATATATTCTTTCTGATTAGTGTTTTGGGATTCTGAGGATATATTCCTAGAAGCGGGATCACTTTGTCAAAAGGCAGCTCTATTTTTTACTTTTTTGAGAAACTTCATACTGTTTTCTACAGTGGCTACTCAAGTCTGCATTTCTGCCAACAGTGCATGAGGGTTCCCTTTTCTCCACATCCTCACCTTGTTATTTATTGATTTATTGATGGTAGCCATCCTGGAAGGTGTGAGATGATATCTTATTGTGGTTTTAATTTGTATCTCTCTGATTAGTGATGATGAGCATTTTTTTCATATGTCTATTGGCTATCTGTATTTTCTCTAAGGAGAAGTGTGTGTTCAGGTACTTGGTACATTTTTTAATTTGGTTGTTTGTCTTTCTGGTGTTGAGTTGTATAAATTCTTTATATATTTTGGAAATTAACCCCCTTTTAGATGTATCATTGGCAAATATGTTCCCCCATGCAGTGGGTTTCCTTTTCATTTTGCTGATGGTTTCTTTTGCTGTTTAGGAGCTTTTTAGTTTGACATAGTCCAATTTGTATATATTTTTCTTTCCCTAGCAGATATATCAGCAAAAATATTGCTACAAGGATGTCTTATATTTTTCTGCCTGTGTGTTCTTCTAGGATTTTTATGGTTTCTTGACTTACATTTAAGTCTTGTATTTATTTAAATTTTTCCTTGTGTATGGTGTAAGTTGGTGATCTAGTTTTATTTTTTTGCATGTACATGTCAAATTTTCCCAACACCGTTTATTGAAGAGGTTTTCTTCACTCCATTATATGCTCTTGTCTCCTTTGTCAAAGATTAATTGACCATAAAGACATGGGTTGATTTTTGGGTTCTGTGTTCTGTTCCATATGCCTGTTCATATTCCAGTACCAGGTTGTTTTGATTACAGTGGCCTCATAGTATTGTTTGATATCAAGTATGATGATACCTCCAACTTCGCTCTTCTTTCTCAAGTTTGCTGAGGCTATTTTGGGTCTTTTTATACTTCTATATAAATTTTTGGAATTTTTTTAGAGCTGTGAAATATACCATTGGTATTTTAATAGACATTCCATTGAATCTATAGATTGCTTTAGTAAGTATGGACATTTTGATGATATTAATTCATCCATTCCATGAATATGTTATATCTTCCCACTTATTTGTATAGTCCTCAATTTCTTTTTACAATGTCCTGTAGTTTTCCAAGTAGAGGTCTTTTACCTTTTTGGATAAATTTATTTCTAGGTATCTTATTTTCTGTTGTTCTTATAATAGTAAGTGGGATTGTTTTCTTAGTTTCTCTTTTTGATAGTTCATTATTGGTGTATAAAAATGCCACTGATTTCTGAATATTAATTTTGTATCTTGTGTTTCCAAATTTATTTAGTAGATCTTGTAGTTTTTTGGTGGAGTCTTTAGGCTTTTCTATGAACACTATCATGTCATCTGTGAATAATGACAGTTTTACTCCCATCATTTCAGTTTGGTTGCCTTTTATTTCTTCTTGTCTGATTGCTGTGGCTAGGACTTTCAGTACTATGTTGAATAAGAGTGGTGAAAACAGACATTTTTTTCTTGTTCCCGATCTTAAGAGAAACACTTGTATTTTTCTGCCCATTGAGTATGATGTTGGCTATAGGTTTTTCATATAGGACCTTTGTTATGTTGAGGTATAATTCCTCTATTCTCACGTTGCAGAGAGTTTTTATCATAAATGGGTGTTGGATTTTACCAAAACCTTTTTCTGCATCTATTGATAGGATCGTATCATTTTAATCTTTCATTTTGTTTATGTAATGTATCACATTTATTGATTTGCAAATGTTGTACCAAACTTGCATCCCCAGAATAAATCCCTCTTGATCATGGTGTATGATCTTTTTAATATATTGCTGGGTCTGATTTGCTAATATTTTGTTGAGGATTTTAGCATCTATGTTCATCAGGGATATTCACCTGTAATTTTCTTTGTTGTGTATTTCTCTGGTTTTGGAATTAGGACAATACTGGCCTTGTAAAAAGAGCATGGGAGTCTTTCTTCCTCTTGGATTTTTTGGAATAATCTGAGGAGGATAGGCGTTAGTTCTTCTTTGTCTGTTTGATAAAATTTGCTTGTGAAGCCATCTGGTCCAGGACTTTTGTTTCCTGGGAGATTTTTGATTACTGTTTAAATTTCATTAGTTGTTATTGGTCTGTTTAGTTTTTCTGATTCTCCCTGATTTGGTTTTGGAAAATGGTATGTTTCTAAGAATTTGTCCATTCTGCCAAAGTTGTCCGATTTGTTGGCATATTGTTGTTTTTGTATTTTTTTTTTTACAATCCTTTGTGTTTCTGTGATGTCAGTTGATAGTTCTTCTCTTTGATTTCTGATTTTATTTATTTGGGCCCTGTTTCTTTTTTTCTTCATGAGCCTGGTTAAATTTTCAACAATCTTTTTTACCTTTTCAAAGAATCATTTCTTGGTTTCATTGATCTCTTGCATTGTTTTTTAAGCTCTATGTCATTTATTTTGCTCTAATCTTTATTATTTCCTTTCTTCTACTTACTCTGGACTTTGTTGTTCTTTTTCTAGTTCTTTTAGGTGTAGAGTTAGATTGTTTATTTGAGATTTCAGATTTTTCTTGCTTTTTGAGTTGCCCTGTAATGCTATAAACTTCCCTCTCTGTACTGCTTTTGCTTTGTCCCACAGATTTTGGATTGTTGTGTGTTCATTTTCATTTGTTTCCAGGTAATTTTTTATTTCTTTTTTGATTCCCTGCTATGATTGTATATCTGTTTATCTCTCCCTTAAAGTCCACCAAGGTTTTCTTTTAATATTTTGGTGCTCCTATACTGGGCGCATACATTTTTACAGGGGTTATAGCCTCTTGTTGGATTGATACCTTTATTATTATGTAGTGACCTTCTTTGTGTTGTATTATGACCTTTGTTTTGAAATTTATTTTGTCAGATGTAAATTTTGCTCAACCAGCTTTTTTTTTTCTCGTTTCCATTTGATTTGCATGGAATATTTTTTCCATCTTTTCACTTTCAGCCTGTGTGAATCTTTTGTTCTGCAGTGGGTCTCTTGTAGACAGCGTACATGTGGGTCATGTTTTCTTACCCATCCAGTTGCCCTATCTCTTTTGATTGAACCATTTACTCCATTTACATTTAAGGTTTTAATTGATTGGTACTTACTTTTTGCTATTTTTTTCTTTATGTCCATCCCTCTCTGTTTCTTCTTCTTGAAGTAGTTTCTTTAACATTTCTTGCAATACTGGTTTGGTGGTAATAAACTCCATTAGTTTTTTGTTTGTTTTTTGTTTTTTGTTTTTTTGTCAGGGAAGTTATTTTACCTTCAACTTTAAATGATAGTCTTGCTAGATAGAGTAGTCTTAGTTGCAGGTTCTTGCTTCTTATTACTTGGAATACTCTATGTTAATTCCTCCTGGCCTGAGTGTTTCTGTCGTGAAATTAGCTGATAGCCATATAGGAATTCCCCTTTCAGTAGCCATCTCTCTCTTGCTGCCTTTAAGAGTCTTTCTTTGGCTTTTACCTTTGCCCTATTAATTTTGACGTGTCTTGGTGTGGGTCTCTTTGGTTTCATCTTGATCAGAACCTTCTGTGCTTCCTGAACTTGTGTGACTTTTTTCTTCATCAGGTTAGGGAAGTTTTCTGCCATTATTTCTTCAGTTTCTCTAGTCCTTTCTCACTCTCTTCTCCCTCTGCTACCCTTATGAAGCAGATGTTGTTATGTTTTATGTTGCCCCAAGGTTAAGTCTTTTTTCTTTAGCTGCTCTATTTGGGTGTTGTTGTTTTTTTATCTTGTCTTCTAAATTACTGATTTGATCCTTTGCTTAATCCAACATACTTTTTATTCCTTCAAGTGTATTCTTCATGTTAGATATGTTATCCTCTGTTTTACATTACTTTATCCTTCTATGATGCCTTCATATCTGTCTTCTAGTCCGTGAACTATTTTGTCAGCTCTTTGTATAATCTCCTTTTAAAATTATTCGTTGGGTTTCTTCTTTCAAAAATTGCTTTTAATTTTTAGCTATGTGTCATTCTTCAGATCTGCATATGGTTTCATGATGTCTAGCCTTTTTTTAAATTTTCAGTTCCTTTTATGTTACTAATCAATTTAAACATCTCTATTTTATCGTCTTTTTAATAGCTCAATTAAATCAAGTTCCTGTTGTTTGTATGTGCTGATTCTTATATTTGGTAGATTGTTTACCCAAGTATTTTGTAATTTTGAAAGGTGAGGTTTTTTTCAGCAGGGCTTTCTCTGTATGAATCTTGAGTGAGCTTTGTTAAGATTAATTCCTTCCAGATAAGTTTTATGTCTCCTTGTGTCATATTCCCATGGCTATTACTGACAAAGGATCAGTATTATTTTAATTTCTTGGCTTCAGTGTTTTCAGACCTGAAAAGTAGTGTGAATTACTGAGAAGATTCCCAGGCCAAGACAGACACTTTTCTTCATCATCTTCCTATGTGAGTGGCACAATGTTTTCTTGACTCCCTTTCACAGAGGGGTCATCCTCCATGTGTCGCACCTTTATGGTGGGCTTGAGGGGAAGGGCATTTAAATGCATAGCAGAGCTTATAAGAAAGTAAGGGGAAATCCTGAGGGCCCAAAAATAAAGAGAACTGAAAACTAGGAAGATAAATTATGAGCTGATATTCTAGCTGTCATGGCACAATTTGCCAACCCCATTAATCCATGGGTTTCAACTTTAACCTCTATAAGGAAAGTGATGAAACCTTGGACTTACACAAGGCAGCAGGTAGGAAATTAATAGATTTTTCCTTACATCTTATCCAGCATTTCTGTGTTTGGTCAGAGAGGAGGGTTTAGGTGTCGAGTTTGCTATATAACTAGAAATGGAACACTTTTCTGTCCCCATACTGTCATCAGATAAACAAGTAAAACTACTGACTTGTCTATTGGTCAATATAATTCCTCTTCCATCTTTACAGAAGTTTTCATCTCTGCTACAGAGAATTAAGAAATGGGTGGTTGAACTTTCCTCTCATTTGTTGAGGTAACAGTTTATGTATACACTTTTTTCTTTTGAAGGGTGACCATTTCTGTCTCTTGCCAATGACAAGTACTCACTCAGATCTGAGCTCCCTCCTAAGATAATCTCTCAAACTTTGCGGACTATAAATTTCTTGGTTCTCTTTATGGAGAACTGTTTGTAAAATTATTTTGCATTTCAAATCACAGACATCTTGGTTTGTCATCTTCTTACAGGCTGCCTTTATTAGTAATAAAACTACCAATATGTACCAAATACTAGTAAATCAAGGGAATGTAATAAACTTAGAATGTATTTAAGAAAGCCTTAAAATCTTCATGTATGAATAAAAAATGATCAGTTAGATTACAGTATAGGTAAATGAATTTGTAACTAATTCTTCCTAGTTGATGTATCCAATGAGCTTTGAATAACATCATGAATCCACTCTTCAACATTGAGTCATGTGCCATAAGGCTCCTGTCTTGTTCAAATATTCTTTTTTTTCATCATTTAGAGAATACTTTATTTATTTATTTATTTATTTATTTATTTTGTTAGAAAGAAAAGTAAAAATCAAACTTTATTGTTGCTTTTTGCCATTTGGTAGCATTTTACACACAGGCTTCGATCTTTAGAATACCCTGGATTCAGTAGAAAAACCTTTTAAATGAAGTTTTGTACAATAGAAACTTCTCAGCAGTCAAAATTTAGACTGTAAAAAAATACATGCAAAACATATTTTTCTGAAAACACTTAACTTTGAACAAAGCACCGGAATGCACAAATGCAGAATGAGAACAGCATTTCAACTCCACCAAAAGTAGTCATCATAAAAGGTGTAAAAGTCACCTAACTTCACTAGGCACTGTTCACTTTTTAAACAGGAGACAATAAAAAATATTGTCCACAAACAATATCCAAACTCTAGGGGAGGTTTCAGGAAGTCTTCCACTTCATGCTTTAATAGCGACAAGGCCAGTATGATCGAGATCTGGAACGCGATCTATATCCTCCACGACTATAGTAAGGAGAAGGTGACTGCCTTCTATGAATCTGATCCCTGTCTTGAGCAGCTCTCCATCCTCCTCCTCCACCCCCTCCTCCTCTGTATGATCTGCTATAGTAGTTCTTATCATCATAGCCTCGATTGTATCCTCTGTCATAGTAATCACGACACCGTGAGCTGCCATAGGTAGGTCTCCCCATGTAAATTCCTGGTGTTGGGGTATGTGGTCTTTTTGTTATAGAGAAATCAACTCTGATTCTATGTCCATCAAGCTCCATTCCATTGGCTCGATCTTTTGCTTCCTTGTCATCATCTACATTTTCAAAATATACAAAGGCAAATCCTCTTGAAGGTCTAGACTGCTGGTCGTATACAATAGACACATCAGCAATGGGGCCATATTTAGAGAATACTTCTCTTAGATCTCTTTCTGTAGTGTACAAGCTCAATCCAAATACTCCAAGACAACAGTTGGGATCAGGATTTGCCCGGTTCCCGACATGACGCCTGCGAGTAGACATGGGAGAATGACTGTGGCTATGACGTCTGCGATAATCTCGACTGTAAGACCTGCTACGGGATCGTCTGAGAGCGAGACAGAGATTGTGACCTTGTATAATGCCTTCGAGAACTTCTTCTGGATCTAGACCTAGATTCAGATCTGGACCTGGACTTTGATCTGGAACGCCTAGAATCTTCGTTGGAGCGAGCCCTTGCAGGGGTACACCTTGCAGATTTCCCAGATCCATGAGCATTTCCACTTCTGGAAGCAGAACGGGATTCCCGCTCGCCGTAGTTCTGCTCGCCGCTGTCGCTCATGACTCTCAGCTGCAGCCGCCGCTTGGTTCGAAGTGCTTCAATCGAAGATGCCAACCTCTTGGTTCTTCTTTATGGAGGCTCCACTGCAGCCTGCCAGAACGCACTACTTCCCACGCCTCTAGGAACCGAACTGCTCTGCACCACTGCCACACGGGATCTATCGAGAATACTTTATTAGTTTCTGTAATCTAACCCAAATATTCTTATTAATGGTTTTGAAAAGTTTACCAAATTTGCAGATAACAAACCTAGGAGAATAACAAATTTACAGGTAATAAAATTAGAATTCTAAAAGATTTTGACAAGCTGGAACACTGCCTGGAAATGAATAGGATAGAACTTTGTCTGGAACAAATAAGCAGTAGTTAAGTTTCTAAAATATTAATCATAGAATATGTGTCATATGCCGACTATCTGACACACACTATATGCAGCATCTTTTGCAAGATTAATGATGTTTTTCCAATTTATACCTGGAGAAATTGAAGATTAGAGAAATAAGATAAATATGTTAAGGCCACAATATAGTAAATCAAACGTACAAATGTATAGACAGTCCTTAACCTGAAAAGCATCTAGGTTTCACCAGTTAGTTGCTCACAAAGTCAGTGAAAACCAAGTAGAGAAGCTACTAGAAAAGCTAATAAATTATAGACTGAATAGTTGTGTCCATGTTAAGAGAGATCATAGCCCTCTCACCGTCCTGTGAGCCAGTCATACCACCCCAAAGTACCCTTAGTCAGCAGGTGAATAAATTCATGGTCATTATAGTAAACACTTAAAATATGTATACTTAGAAATGCTAAAATTTAAATATGGTCTAAAGCAAATAAAAGAAGAAAAACTTTGGACATAGTAGAGAATTAAACTAGTCTTTAAAAAATGTAGAAAGCTAGCATACTGGCTTGAAATAGTAGAGAGATGTGCCATGTTGAGTATTTTAATTGCACTTTAATGAAATTATATAATTTTATATAGATTTTTTAGTGCAATTGAATGTATTTCTTTACTATACTGTTACCTGTTTCTGAATAAATAATTCTAAAACAAAATGCATGCTAAGGCTCATTCACTTTATTCAAGTTTGTGAGTGTTCTGTGTGCTGGTTACTGGGGAACCGGCAGTGAACAAGGCAGGCACAGTGAGCTCTTACAGAGCTCAGTCTGGGTCAGATGGGCAACTTAAAATGTGGTGTGAACTGGGAAGCCAGCTACACAAAACCAGCCTGGTATGCTGCATCTCAGTCTAAGTTGTTTGGTAGTTTTTCTTAATTACCCCATGACAAAGGCACATGATTGTCTTTGGGCCTAGAGAGTGATCTAGTTGACATTTCTAAAGTCTAAAAACTATACATTGGAATAAGACAAATACAAAGATCCTGGTATCTTGAATGTGAAGTTTGTATACGATGTTTATTTCTTTTTTTTCTTTTTCTGTTCCCTTTTTTAAAAAATTGAATTTTTTCATGTGATATTGGTTAATAAAACCATACAGAGTTCAAGTGTACAACTCTTTAACACCTCATCTGCATACTGCATTGTGTGTTCACCCCCCAAAGTCAGAACACTTTCTGCCACCATTTATCCCTCCTTTGCTCTCTTCCACTTCCCCCAGCCCCCTTTTCCTCCAGCAATAACAAAACTGGTCTGTGTATGTTTTTTTCTTAATCCTTTTATTTTTTTCATCCAGACCCCCAAACACCTCCCCTCTGACAGCTATCAGTGTGTTCTACATATTTATGAGTCTGTCTCTATTTCGTTTGTTAGTTCGTTTTGTTCATTAGATTCCACATGTAAGTGAAATCATATGGTATTTTTCTTTCTCCAACTGGCTTATTTCACTTAGCATAACACTCTTCAGGTCCATCCATGCTGTCATACAAGGTAAGATCTCCCTCATTTTTACAGCCAAGTAGTATTCCATTATGTAAATATACCACAGCTTTTTTATCCCCTCATCTACTGATGGGCATTTGGGCTGCTTTCAAATCTTGGCTATTTTAAGTAACTCTGCATTAAACTTAGAGGTGCATATATTCTTAAGAATGAGCATTGTGGCAGTGGAGGGGCGGGGGGGGGGGTTGTTGAGCTATATTCCCAGGAGTGGAATTGCTGGGTCATAAATCCGTTCTATTTTTTATTTTTTTGAGAAAACTCCATAATGTTTTCCACAATGGCTTCACCAATCTGCATTTTAACCAAAAGTACACAACAGTTCCCTTTTCTCCACATCCTCACCAATGCTTGTTTGTTGATTTATTGATGATAGTTATTCTGACAAGTGTGAGGTAGTATCTCAATGTGGTTTTCATTTTCATTTCTCTGATGATTAGTGATGTTGAATATCTTTTCATATGTCTTTGGCCATCTGCATGTCCTTTTTGATAAGTATCTATTCAGGTACTTTGCCAGTTTTTTAAATGGATTATTTGTTTTTTTGGTGTTGAGTTGTATAAGTTCTTTATAAATTTTGGATATTAACTTCTTATCAGATACATCATTGGTGAATATGTTCTCCCATTCAATGGTTGTCTTTTCATTTTGTTGGTGGTTTCTTTTATTGTGCCAAAGGTTTTTAGTTTGATGTAGTCCATTTGTTTATTTTTTTCTTTTGTTTCCCTCCCCAAGGATATATATCAGAAAAATATTGTTGGATGGATGTCTTAGATTTTACTGCCTATGTTTTCTTCTAGATATGGTTCTGTGACTTACTTTTCTCTTCAATCTATTCTGAGTTTATTCTTATGTATGGTGTAAAAAGGTGGTTTAGATTAATTTTTTGCATATATCTGTCCAATTTCCCCAACACCACTTGTTGAATAGACTGTCTTTACCCGATTATGTCTTTGCCAAATAGTAATTGACCATAAATGAATGGGTTTATCTCTGGGCTCTCTGTTCTGTTGATCTATATGCCTGTTTTTATGCCAGTACCATGCTGTTTTGATTAGTATGGCCTTTTAGTATAATTTGATATCTGGTAGCATGAGTCTTCCAACTTTGTTTCTCTTTCTCAAGATTGCTATGTCTGTTTGGGGTCTTTTGTGGTTCTATATACACTGTTTGAATATTTGTTCTAGTTCTGTGAGATATGCCATTGGTATTTTAATAAGAATTTCATTGAATCTATATATTGCTTTGGGTAGTATGGACATTTTAATGTCAGTTCTTCCTGTCTATGAACATAGTGTATGCTTTCACTTATTTGTATCTTCCTTAGTTTCTTTCCTCAGTTTACTATAATTTTTTTAGTATAGGTCTTTTACCTCCTTGGTTAAATTTATTTATTTACTAATTTTAATATATTTTATTGATTATGCTATTACAGTTGTCCCAATTTTCCTCTTTGCCCCCCTCCACCCGGTACTTCCCATTCCCTCTGGCAATTCTCCCCCCCCCTGTTCATGTCCATGCGTCATGCATATAAGTTCTTTGGCTACACCATTTCCTATAGTGTTCCTAACATCTCCCTGTCTATTCTGTACCTACCAATTTGTACTTCTTAATCCCTCAACCTTTTCCCTCAGTCTCCCCCTTCCCCTTCCCAACCGATATACCTCCAAATGATCTCCACATATATGATTCTGTTTCTGTTCTGCTTGTTTGCTTAGTTTGTTTTTTTTTTTGTTTCAATTGTTGATAGTTGTGAATTTATTGCCATTTTAATGTTCATAGTCTACATTTTGCTGCTGATGTATCTCTCCACACCAAGCCCCTCTCCTCTCTTGAGAGTGAATAAAAACTTTATTCTCTGCACTTTCTTCTCTTTGTGAATTCTTTCACAGCCCACATCACTGACCACCCTAACATTCATGGTATTCTAACACAGGCAACAAAGCCATGAGTAAGAATCAGAGAAATCCACTGACCTTGGGATATTTCAGTTAACTTCAATAATCATTCATTCAGCAAATATCCAGGAGTCAATGATGACCGAGTTGTGAGCAAGAGAATCTGGTCTGTCTTTTTTTAATGAATTTTGCAAATTTTGCCTTCAATAAGGAGCCTTGCAGACTGTAAACTCAAGTTGAGGTCCAGTTCTTTGTAGCAGACAGTAGTGATGACTGTATGATGCATGGGGGCAGGGACAATGACTGACTGTGAGAAAGTGTAAAGTTTCATGGAGGATCCCAAAAGACAAATGGGATTCAGCACGTGGAAAGGGGGTGGAATAGTAAATGCATTAAAAGAAAATCTAAAGACTGCAATATTTCGGGGAGTGGCAGTGAGGATGGAAACATAAGGGGAGTAGTGAGAAAGAAGGCAGACTGAAATCAGAGATGCATCGGTCCATAGTCACATTAAGAACACTAAACTTTAACCACAGACACAGGGGCGGGAGACCACTACAGGAAGTAAAAAGCAGAATGATAGGATTCTCCGATGAACTCTTCTTCATCTATAGCACACCTTAATAGGAACTAATTAAAATCTTTCCATATCCCTTTCCTATTTGGACTTTAATTTATAGAATCAAAATATTGATGAGGATGTGACATAAAGTCTAACTAATTTTGGACTCATAAGAGTCTGACATGCCTAAGATAGAAATCATAAAAATTAATTTTTTTTGTCATTCAGACATTACCAAAAAAATGAAAAAGAGAGCAATGTAGAGAAAATTTAACAAATCATATATCTAACAAGAAACTTATACTAGAATATAAAAAGTATTATTACAATTCAATTATGAAATTCAATGGGCAAATGAGCTAAATAGTTCTTCAAAGGAAATAGAGGAATTGCCATGAAGTCCATAAAAAGATGCTGACCATAATTAGCTATCTGGAAGAAACAAATCAAAACCACAACCAAAATCACTTCACATATTTAAGATAACTATAATCAATAAGACAGATAACTGTTAGCAAGGATGTGAAAAAATTGGAACCCTTATATACTGACTGGAATATAAAATGGTATAGCAACTTTCTCTGTTAGTAAGTACTCAAATAATAAAACCTTTACCATGTGACCCAGTAATTCCACTCCAGTTATACATACAACAAAGACAAATGAAAACATTCTGTCTCAGCTCCCAGTCCTACCAGGGCTGAGGGACTGTAGCTTCCACATCCAGAGAGAAAGCCCCATTTCCACATTAGGACCCATTCACCTGGCCCCCACTGTGTCACACTGAGGAATACAGGAGTGCCAAGGAGGAAGGTGATGCCCAAGCAGGAACCCAGCAACCTTTTTCCCAGGGAGACTTTGTTACTCACTTCATATAAATGAGATAAAGAGGCTGAAGCACTTATCCAGTACCAGGCATCTGATGCTGCACTAAAATAGCATGTGCTATTGTTATGATTTTTGTTCTTGATTAAACATGGGCATCGATAGCAGTGGTCTCCAAGCAGTTTTGTGGAAAAGTACAGTTGATAAAGGGCTTGTGATCAAGCTGGGAACCAAGTAGGTTGATTCTTTAGAAAGAAATTATTACTAACAAATTACTACTTACATAATGTACTGCCTATATATGCCTGGCACTATGCTGAGTGCTTTACATACATCATCGCCTGGAATTCTCTCAACAATCCTGAAATTTGGAAGCTCAGTGAATTAGAGCTTTGGAAGCCTTAACAAATAATAATAATAACAATAATATAAAATAAATGAGAATGGAAGCCCCTACAGTAATATGAGTAGGCAGGAACCCTAGTTGAGCGTTAATACAGGACAAAGTTCAGAGACTATTAATCCCATATTTCTAGATCTTAATTCTCATTGCATTGAGCTGCTTCTTTCTGGAAAATAGGAAGCTGGAAAAGTATTGAATGATTGATCTTGCTACAGATGGGATGCTTCATTTTTTTAAAAAAATGAAACTTTTAATTTTGAGACAGTTGTAATTTTGCATACAGTTGTAAGAAACAACACAAAGAAACCCATATATCCTGTGCCCAGATTTCCCCAATGGTAACATCTTGCGGAACAATAGCAGGAGACACTGACATTGATAGTCAAGATACAAAACAAATCCATCACCACAAGGATCTCTCACCTTACCTTTTGATAACCACACCCATCAGCCTCTCATTTGTTTCAAGCATATTCTTAATTGCTCCTTTAAACATGTTTACGACTGGCTGCCTTAAAACCTTCGTACAATATTTTGAACACCTCTGTCATCTCAGGGTTGGCATCTATTGATTTTTTTTAAGTCCATTTGAGATCTTCCTGGTTCTTGGTTTAATGAATAATATTTTATCAAAAACTGGACACTTGGGGTATGAAGTGAGAGACTCTGGGTCATATTTAAATGTTCCGTTTTAGCTGAACACTCTGACACTGCCCAAGTGGTAAAGGTCCTGCCAAATTATTGTCTGGTCATTGTGGACATCCAAGTTCCCCACTTAGCCTTTATTAACCCTTGAGCGGTGAGGTTCTCCTTAGTAATGGAGGAGTAGATGAAGTTCCAGCTCCCCATCAGGGATCCAGTGACACCTTGATGGCAGGGACCAGTACTGAGAAAGACTGAACCTCTCTTAAGTAACAATGCTGTTCACCATCACCCCCTCCCTTTGAGCCTCTCTACATAAGGTTAAAGTTTCTCTTCAGGCACTACCCAAGAGCTTTGCTCAGTGCATGCGCTAGTAAACACTTGGCCAAAAAAGCTAAGGGTTCCAGAAAAGGAGAGCTCCACTCTTCCCATTCACTGGTTGACACCTGACAGGTAAAAGAAACGGGTCCCCAAAGCAGAGCTCCATCTCTGCTAATGCACGAATCCCCTGAAAGCAGAGCTCCTCTTTGTACAGGTGCTGGTCCACACCTGTAGGAGGGTGGGGCAGTGGAGGGTCGTAGGGGGTCGTGGGTGGGGTGGGGACGGCAAGCAAAGGGTCCTAGAAACCAGACCTCTGTTTTGGGCATGCGCTGGTCCACTCCTGCAGGGGAAAGCAAAGAATTACCTAAAGGCAGAGGTCCACTCTGCCCAGGCGCTGATGGACAACTGCCACGAAAACAAAGGGTTTCTGCAAAGCGGAGCTCTGGCATGCGCATGCGCTGATCCATCTACACCTCCCCAGCTAGCAAACATTTCCTGAAAGTAAAGAGTTCTTTTCTGCACCTATGAGGTAGATAACAATCCATGGCAGAAACCGGAAAGCAAAAACGGAACCTAAAAAGCGACGAGCTCCATGCTTCCGTGGGGGTTCATGATATCAGCTCCCAGACAGAAACTATCAAGCAAAGAAATCTATTCTGAGCCTGTATTGAAGAAACGAGACCTACATAAACCACACCGTGGCAGCATTTCAAGGATCTACATTCTTTGTTAATGTATACTCCCTTGATGCTTGATGTATCAAGCTCTCTCCTTTTGTCTTTTCCTACCATTCCTTCTTTTGTATCTGTTTTGCCTCTCTTGATTTTTGTCTCCAGGGTGGAGGAGGGCCACAAATTTTATATCAGAAGTGTCCCGCATTTTGGTGACTCTGCCTCACACTGGAAGAAGAGTTGTCTTGGGCCACACATTAAATACATTGCAACGCGTAATCACAAAAAAAAGTCTCATAATGTTTTAAGTAAATTTACGATTTTGTGTTGGGTTACATCGACAGCCATCATGGGGGGCATGCGGCCTGTGGGAGGCAGGTTGAACATCCCTGCTTTTATGCTGGTAACAGCATGAGTGCATCATTAGTGCTTCCATGGGGCATCACTGACATCATGGGTAGGGAGAAGGTCTCCTTACACCTGTGTGGTGAAGGAAGCCTCCTCCGACACCACTCCTGTGAAAAGAGGGTAGGCCTGCTAAGTAGAGGTTGGAAATTCAGGCTCTTTCCAAGATCGACTGACACCAGAGAGTGGAGGACTGATTTCCTCAGTATCTGGCAGGGATCCATGTCCTGGCTCCCCACTCAGCTCTCTGACATCACCACCCACTGCCTAGCCAGAAAGGGGTTGAGGTGCCTCGTTACAGCCTGGCAATGGTGGAAGTCAAGACTCTTTACTGGGCCTTTGCTGGTGTGAGTGGGTGATTTTTTTAAAAATAAATAATCTGTGGCTTCTAGATTGTGCCTGGCTGGACTGCCCTGAACCTATGATACGGGTGAGAAACTGAACAGCTGGCTTCTTGAAATGAGGACAGAGACTCATTGTCTGAGTTTAAGGGGAAAGGTCAGAAGGGAGAAACAGGGCTTCTGAACTAGATTAAAGCTTTAATTAGTCTCTATTAATGAGGAAACTGAATAACATGTACTGGCAAGGCAGCAGAGGATAACAGTTGTGAACAGGAACTTTGGAATCAGACAGCTCTGGGTGCAAATTAGAAGTTACTGAACTTCTCTGAACCTCATCTATAAATACGAGAATTGTTCATTTATGATTCTTTGAGCCCCCACTCTGTGTAAATAACTGTTTGCTTTTTTTTTTTTTTTTTAATGACTACTTAATCACTTACCATTGCTCTTCCTAATATCTCTGCTAGGGACATTGTGGCAGATTGCAAAAGTGCCTGCAAATTACATTGCTCCCTCTAGGCCTCCCACACTGACTCCAGCCTTGACCATGTGACTTACTCTGGCTACTGGGATATTGGCACACATTACACACATATGGAAACTTGAAAAGTACTAGAGGTTGCTCTCTTTTGCTACACTTAGATCCCAGCTACCATGTCAGAAATCCCGGGCTCTCCTTCTGGATGATGAGAGTCTCATGGTCCAGTAGCACCTCATCCCTCCAGCCAGCAGCCACCAATCACCAGACATGTGAGTGAGGACATCTTAGATCATCCAGCCATGAGACGACCTTCCAGCTGACCACAGATGCAAAGCAAACACACAGCCAAGCCAGCCCCCAAAGAGGTGAGCTAAATAATGTATGTTGTTTTAAACCACTAATACTATGGAGTGGTTTGTTATATGGCAGTAGATAAATGATACACAGCCTTTGCCTCCCACTCTATGGATGAAGAAATTGAAGCTCAGAGAAGCTTACCCGAGGCCACGGAGCCATGGCTCAGTGTCTTTCCCTACATGTTGTAATAACGCACCTTCTGTCATCCACAGCCCTCTGATGAAGGGACAGTTATTGATAAGATAGCTGACAGGATGAGAGCTGGTCTCTCACTGCCTCAATTCATTGGCCAGCTGGAAGATCCGGGCCATGCCCTTAGCCACATTAGCCTAGTGAAAATGTAGTTGGCTGTAGTAAAGATAGGTCCAGCCTGAAACATGGAATGGAGACTCACACAGTGAGCTAGAGGATGCAGGCTCTTTGAGAACTTACCATTCACTGGAGGACCTCCAAATGTTCATCAGTTGCCTCTGTGTCCTGGCCACCTACTCTGCATATTTGACAGACAGTATAGAGGGGCACAGATGTATGAAGTTTCTAAAGTTTGTGTGAATGAAAAATACTTACCTTGGACAAAGTGGAATAATAATGGCAAAAAATCCACAGTATCCTCCACAGAGCATGCCCTGCATGGCAGACCCTGGGTTTGGCACTGTACATGCATCACCCAATTTCCTTCTCTCCAGTTTGGCTCTCAAAGCCAGCCACCAGCTTATCCTGCCCAGTCATCACATTTTGTCCATCCACTTTTCCAAAAACCTAATCTTCTCCCCACGGCCACAGGTTCTCCAAACTTAGTATATACAATTTCAATGAATGGCAGAATCTTATTTTTGCCATTAACAAAAAGAGGCAAATCTTTCTGGAATTTTATTGAAAGGGTTGGGATTAGATTTGCTTGTAACTCACATCACTGATCTTGTAGCAACTGTCTATCCCTTTGAGGCAGGAGGTAGAATAGGAAACCCTGAGACACTGCAGCTGTCATCAGTCAGCACCCTGATTTTCGAGAGCACCTTGTGACACCTGATAATAATTAGCATTGTCGTTTCCTCCCCGAGTGGGCAATCAAGGAGGATTGTAGGAAATTGCATGTGTAGAGGCTTGAATAAAAACCCTATAAAACCTGTAGCTGTTCCATAGAAGAGTGCCACTCCCTGGCCAGAGATGGACTGCTCCCATGCCTTGGGAAGTGTACTGTCCTTAACAAGTTTCCAGCTTGCTTTGCTTTATAATATCAGTGTGGTCTGTCCCAATTCTTTTTGTTCATGACTGCCAAGAGCATGGACCCCGTCTCCACCCCCAGCACCTTGGGATCATTGGGTTGAACAAGTTACCCTCATGCAAGCCTTTGTCTCATGCTCTGCTTTTAGGAAAACTCAAGCTAAGGCAACACCCAACTTTATGACATAGGAGGGAAGCTGGGAACTGCAGGACCAAAGGAAGAGCAATAGAAAGGTAAGGATCTGGATCAATGTAATGGCCTATTTTCTCCTCTAATATTATGTAATATACATATGACTTGAAGGAAAGAAGAAGTATAGCACGGTCTCAGAGGGTGGCATTCAAGTCCTGTAAAGGTAACATATATGACAACAATAATGGGGAAGGTAAAATAACCTGTTTGATTGTCAGGCTTCACATTTCACTTAACTGATAAAATATTAACTCTGATTAGTTACTCAGTGTTTTTCCCAAAACAACCAAAAAAATAATTAAAATTTACTCAGTACAAGTTGGACGACTTCAAGAGTCCTTTATCTAGTATTTGTAGATAAAATAGCTAAAAGATTTGCATACAGGTTTTTGTAAGAACGTAACTTTTATTTCTATTGGTTAATTGACTAGAATTGGAATTGTAGAGTCATATGTTACATATCCTCCCCATCAAAGAAAGCCTGTGATGGCTGCCACTTCAGATGTCACCCCAGAGGATCTGAGTGGTATGACCACTTTTGATGTTAGCAGCTCTTCCCCTATCCTTCCCTACCAGTGTCCCAGGGAAAAGGGCAGGAGGACTCACAGGTGCTGATGCAAAAGCTGCCACCTATGTGTGGGCAGCTGGGCCAGGAACCCTGCTCCCAGGAGGTCTTTCCAATTTGACAGAACCCCTTCCCTCTTTAGGGATGCACAGTTACTTCTGCTAGGGCTGCAGGGCCCACCAGGGAAACAGGGGCCTCTGTTTGTCAATATGTTCATGGCACTTCATTGAGAGGGGTGGGATGAGGGCGGCTTGAAACTTATAACCCTGAATTTATAGCAGCTATTTTTTTGCACATTCTGGGGATGAGCATTAGAAACATAGTCTTAAAGGATGTGGCTACATCTCAAAGGCAATTCAGAATTATTTAGGCTTTTCTTGAGTGTACCATTATGAGACTCTAAAATAGGAGCCAGCAGGAGGTAGAAAACGCTGCAGCTCACTTGTGATGTGTTAACCACCTCAATCCCCCCCCCCCCCCGTCACCATGTGGGCCTAATTGTTGAATGGGACTTCTTGCTGCCCAAGAACTTTTTCCTGAATTCTCCTGATGCCCACAACTCCCTGAAGGATCCCCAACACTCAGCAGAATGCATGGCACTTAGGAAAATTTTCATAAAAATGTGTTGGTTAAACAAATGCAGTCCACCTCTTGACTACGGCTGAAGATGTTTTTTGGTCCTTGAGAGTCTTGCACAGCAAGATTCTTAACGTGGGACCCTGGAAGCCCCTAAAATTGCACATAAAATAAAGGCATGAATATGCTTTTCTGGAAAAAGGCTCATAGCAAATACTCATCATATTCTCTAGAGTGTACAAGACTCCCATAGGTTAAGAAACACTGGAGGTGAAGAAGCAAGCATCCTGGAAACAATGATACCCAACAGCCCCCGTTCCTTGGAATGAGAGCATTGCAGAAACAGAGGGGCTCTGGGGATGGCCCAAAGATGGGAATCCTTAATAGATGCCTTGATGGAACAAAAGATGGGTCACAGGACATGCCCTGTCCTCCACCCTCTGTCCCTTTTATAGACTACAAAAGAGTCACAAAACTCAAGTGTTTATTCTTGCTATGCAGCCTGGTGCAGTTCTTTTGTTTACTCTACCAACATTAACTGTGAGGCCCCACTATATGCCATGCTCTTTTCCTAGACACTAGGAACACATAGGCCCTGTCTTTAAGATTTCCAGTGGAGAGAACAGATAACACACCACCCATAGAATGGGGTCTGTCTTATTTATCTTTGTATTTTCCCAGCCACATTCAGTGCCCAGCTCAGAGCAGGAGCTCAATAATCAGCAACTGCCTTGGGCAGCAGGACACTGTGGTGGGCAAGTTTCTGCATTTGGAATCCAGAAAACCCAAGATCGAATTATTGCCTTCACTTTTGGGCTGTTTGAGCAGGTCAAATCATTGAACAGGTCACCTCATCTCTCCAAGACTCAATTTCCTTTTGTGTAGGATGTGACTTATATCACAAGATCCTATGGGGGGGTTTACTGGCACATGCTGAGTACTTGACAAGTTATAGCTAGTTATTGGAGTTAATATCATCACCATAATGTCAATGAGCTCTGGTAAACATTGCAGTCTACGTTCACCTTCTGGAAAGTGAGAAGGAATAACCACACACTCTTTTTCTTCTAAGTTAGGAACCTAGGAATTATAAATACTGTCTATTTTAAGTGGATGTAGAGCACCACCTAGCAGAGGAAAAGGAAAATTTCAAAAATATCACTGTGACGTACTAAATAGATATCAGCTGTCCCAATCTGTATAAATATACATATGCACACATCAAAAAAATGCCTCAATACAAGGTGAGCCCAAATCTGTCAGTGTTTCCAAGTGGGCTAATAATATTTCCCAGTGAGAAAATAAGTATTTAGGGGGATTCTCTTGCTTATATAGACTTTACAGATATGAAATATGCACTTAAAGGTTTATTTGTATAGATGCAGCTATATATTTTTTATGTTATATGAGTAATAGATGTGTTGCTCTTTTCAATTTTTACATTTCAAAAAATTTTTGAAAACTCAAACTCTTCATAAGCAGCTCCAAAATCAGTGTATTTCTTGTCTCCAGGGACCTTTTTTAGCCTTCTACACTGGCTTTCCAAATGGGAGACAGGCCTTTTTGAATATTGACATTCTTGACAAGCCACAGTGATGCATTCATGTGGCATTAGGCTATTTTAAAAATACATCCTGTAGATGGATATTTGTGACCTTCACAATATCCATGGGAGATTCCTATTTTAAATGACTGTTAAAATACTTGTGTACACCATCACCCATATGAGCAAAATGTAAGGTCCTCTTCAAGAATAATTGCTCATTCTGAGTTTAAATTCTCTACTAGTTTTACTGATGTCAGAGGGTCACCTTTTTAGGCCTCCAAAACTCACTTTAATTAAGATCTTTTAAGGTCATTCCATCTTTCCCAAATTGTTTTTTGGTGTTCAAAATAAGGTCCTTGAGAGCACCACCTGTGAAAAATTTTAATGACTTTGTCTTTCATGTGCATTATTGGGGATGAAGGAGAAGTGGAATATAAAAACAAAACATGGGTGTATAAAAAAAATCAAGGGTGCATTTGCCTTTGCTCTTAGGAAAAAAGAGCTCAATCCAACCCAGGTCCCAGTCTCAGGCTTGGCTCCCAATCCCAGGCCTCTGCAGAGCACCTCCTGACCCCTGGCACAAACATGATCCATTCCTATAAAGGATGGGGTCTTCTCTCCAAGCCACAGGAAATATGGCATGGGGGAGACCACTCCAGGACACTGGGAAATACTTAGACTTAGAACCTGTGGGGAGAAGCATGGGGGTGCTCATCCCCATCTCCCTGCCATTTTCCTGGCAGCCTTATACAGAAAAAGAAAATCAGCTCTGCAAAGTCAGTGTGAGTTTCTAAACATTACATGAGCAAGGAGGAAGGATCTGGCAGACTTCTGAGCTTATGGTTGCCAGGGAGGGGCTAGCATTAACAGGGCTGGTCTGAAGCAGGGATTTTTTTTTCCAAGAGGCAGCCTGATCCTTCAGAGATGGAGCTGTTCGGGAACTGCATGAGACTCCAGTGGAGTCTGGATGCCTTCGTGGAACAGAGCGTGTAGCCTCAGTGTGACTGGGAGGAGGAAGTGTAGGATGCCTGGCAGAGAAGCCCGAGGTTCCTGAGGGACCAGTGCGTCTGTGATAAGCTGGTTGGAGACCAAGAAATCAGGGTGCTGGAGGTGGTGAAGGTGAGAATATGCAGACTCTGTGTGACCTTGGGGTGGTCATTTCATTTCTTCCTGCCTCAGTCTTTCCACTTTTAATCTGGATTTGTTATAAGGAATAAATGAAATAAAGTGTCGAAAAGTGTGTTTAAACAATCAGTTATTCTACATATCTGAGGAATGATGATTATTATCCTAATTGGCAAGAAAGAAGTGTTTCATATTAAATTACTGTGTCCAAAGAGTAAGAAAGACAGGAATAATTAAGCCATTAATATAAGTGGGCCAGTTAACAAAAGACTGCTCACATTTCTCAATGTATGTTGGAGCTGATTCCACATCCAGGCATATGCACGAACTTTCAGGACTGTTGCCTCTAACTAGTCAAAAGTATTTCTAATTTACAGACCATGCTCATATCATAGAACTGCCCCCACTTCACCTTTTCCCTCCCCTCTTATCCATAGCTAATGTAAGTTCTGTCAAAACAACTTACATCTATCTTCCCAAGGACACAATGTATAAAAATGCTTGTCACCCTGCCCATGTGCCTCAGTTGGTTGGAGTGTCCTTCAGTGCACCAAAAGGTTCTGTGTTCGATTCCCAGTCAGGGCACACACCTGTGCTGGGGGTTCAATCCCCAGTCAGGGTGCGTATGGGAGGCAACCAATCAATATCTTTCTGTCTCTAAAAACAAAACAAAACAAAAAATACTTGTCAATTCCAGAACTGTGGACACGCAGTCCTTTTTCACCTAAGTCTGCTGCTGCTGGTTTAGACTTCATGCCCTAAGATGTGGTTTTTCTTTGGCTAAGGTATAGCTCAATAAACAATTCCTTAAAATATTTATCATCTAGGACTTCCAGCCAAGATGGGGGTATAGATAGATACACTTTGCTTCCTTGCACAACCAAAAGGAGAATGACAACAAATTTAAAAACAAACAACCTGAACTGCCAGAAACTCAAACTGCGTGGAAGTCCAACAATCAGGCAATTAAAGAAGAAACATTCATCCAGGCTGGTAGAAAAGGCAGAGCGAGGCAGCTGGGGCAGAGAGGACGCATGGCAAGGCAGCAGCTGCCGGACCAGGCAGTCCCACATTTGAATGCAGTTAAACCAGACAGAAGAACTGGGGAGTAAGACAGACCACCCAAACCAGGGTTCCAACACAAGGAAGCTAAAGGCGCCAAACCTCTAGCAGGAAAAAACCTGAGGGGGTTGCAGCAGCAGGAGAAACTCCCAGCCTCACAGGAGAGTTCACTGGAGAGACCCATGGGGTCCTAGAACATACATAAACCCACCCACCTGGGAATCAGCACCAAAAGGGCCCAATTTGCTTGTGGGTAGCAGGGGAAGTGACTGAAAGCTGGCCAAGAGCCAAGCAAGCAGCACTGTTCCCTCTCTGACCCCTCCCCAACATACAGCACAACATTGCAGCCAAATGGGTTGCCCTGCCCTGGCAAATACCTAAGGCTCCACCCCTTACAGCATTACAGGTGTGCCAAGACAAAGAATTTGGCCCAAATTAAAGAACAGATCAGAACTCCAGAAAAAGAACTAAATGATGTGAAGAGAGCCAACGTATCAGATGCAGAGTTCAAAACATTGGTCATCAGGATGATCACAGAAATGATTGAGTATGGGTGTAAAATAAAAGAAGTGAAAATTATGCAAAGTGAAATAAAAATATAGAGGGAACCAACAGAGAAGAGAAGGAAACTGGGACTCAAATGAAGGATTTGGAATGGAAAGAAGAAATAAACATTCAACCAGAACAAAATGAAGAAACAAGAATTCAAAAAATTGAGGAGAGGCTTAGGAACCTCCGGGACAACTTTAAACTTTCCAACATCCAAATCATAGGGATGCCAGAGGGAGAAGAAGAAGAGCAAGAAATTGAAAGCTTATTTGAAAAAATAATGAAGGAAAACTTCCACAATCTGGCTAAGGAAATAGACTTCCAGGAAGCCCAGGAAGCTCAGAGTCCCAAAGACCCAAGGAGGAACACACCAAGGCAAACTATAATTAAATTACCCAAGATTAAACATAAGGAGAGAATCATAAAAGCAGCAAAGGAAAAGGAGACAGTTATCTACAAAGGAGTTCCCATAAGACTATCAGCTGATTTCTCAAAAGAAACTTTATAGACAAGAAGGGGCTGGCAAGAAGTATTCAAAGTCATGAAAGCCAAGGACCTACATCCAAGATAACTATCCAGCAAAGCTATCATTTAGAATGGAAGGGCAGATAAAGTGCTTCCTGGATAAGGTCCAGTTAAAGGAGTTCATCATCACCAAGCCCTTATTATATGAAATGTTAAATGAGACTTACCTAAGAAAAAGAAGAAGATCAAAAACCATGAACAGTAAAATGACAACAAACTCATAACTATCAACAACTTAACCTACAAACAAAAACAAAAACAAACTAAGTAAAGAACTAGAACAGGAACAGAATCACAGAAATGGAGATCACATGGAGTGTTGTCAGCAGGGAGGGGTGGGGGCGGAATGTGGGAAAGGGTACAGGGAATAAGAAGCATAAATGATAGGTACAAAATAGACAGGGGGAGGTTAAGAATATAATAGGAAATGGAGAAACCAAAGAACTGATATGTACAACCCATTGACACAAACTAAATGGGGGGAATTCTGATGGGGGTGCAGGGCAAAGGGTCATAAAAGGGAGAAAAGAAAATGGGACAAATGTAACAGCATAATCAATAAAATATACTTAAAAATAGAATATTTATCATCTGTTTATACTCTTCGCATTTTATTTCTCTAAGTTCACAGAGATATGTGGGATTCCACTAACCAAATGTGTGGTTTACTTGTATTTTTCTAAATTTCCTATTTCCATTTTGGGAAGATATTCCTTTTGCACAAAAAATAAACAGAATACTTTCCAAGAAATAAAAAAAGGCTTCAGCCTTGGAAGTTAAGTTTGTTTTTCTACATAATCATATTTTATTTTTATATTATCATGACTGTTACTACTACTTTTACTACTTCTACTACTACTGCTACTATTACTGTTACCCAGCAAATTGGGGTGGCGCCTTTACTTTTGACCCAACAATTAGTGTTTAAAGGAAATAGGTTTTTATTAACAGGATTCTAATCTTGAGGAGCGGGGTGGCAAGAGTACTACTGCTCAGAGCCCTTCTTCCCCATGAGACTCGGAGCCTCCCTTGCTTTCCAAAAGGCTACAAGCCAATACTATGCCCAGAAGTTCCCCATATCCTTATCTGTCCTAAAGCCAGTCCTGCAAACAGATCTCCATCCCCTCTAGAATGTGCAGTCGTGGGTTTCAGAGTCACCATCCTCTCATGCAGCTTGCTCCTTCAGGATCTGGGGTGTGCTGTTCTCAGCCTTCATGTAGTGGTTCAGGAAAGCATGTGCCACGTTACCTTGGATCATCGTGGAGTCCAGGGAGGCACAGGTTCCAACAGTGTCATCTTTGTACATTCTTCAGAGAAGCAGAAATACCTCCTTTCTCACTCCAGACCAAATGGCTTCTCCCTATTTCACTCAAGACCTCTCAGCAGACCTCCTCTCTCACTCACTCGAGACATTGTGGTAGATTCCCACTTCTCTTTCAGCCCCTCCTCATTTAAATGCTCAGCCTGGAACTTCCTGGGTGATCTTGTATCCAGCCCCTCCTATGATGTGTCAGCATCACCCTTTTTGCCAGTTCCCTTATATCTTTTACCTTCTTTTGGCTTCCATCTTTAGTCAAGGCAAAAGTTCCTAGCAAGGCATAGACATTTGGGTGGGCATACGCCCCCTGCCTCTCATGCTGCTGCTATATAAGCACCCCCCACAACCTCCAGCTATGTCATGAGTCACTGTATGATCTTATAGTCATATACACAATTCACCCTGGGCAGCAGCCCTCTTCCCTTCAGGAAGGCATGGCTATTAATTTGCCCTTTGTCAGGTAATGTGTCTTAAATATTGTACTTCCTGCTTATCCCTGTACACACCCTGCCCCCAATCCTGCCTGAAGACAGGATTATGGAGGTTTTCTCTCTATTATTAGGGAAACCATGCTCTGTACCCTGTTATGCTACTACTAGGGATCCAGTTCTCTGAGTGCCAGGGAGACAGGTAGAATATGGATAGTAGGTCTCTATAAAATTTATGCTTTTGTTTTTTAAGAAAATATGCTTTACCCCCAAAATCATAAAGATAATCTATATTTTTTCTAAAATAGCACTATATCATATAGTTTTATTAGAAACTACTCAGCAATTACGTAGTACCAGAGAGTACTTCAAGGATTAAATGGATTTTTAGGGCTTGACTGTGAAATTCAATAACCATTTATAGAGCATGATTTCTCCTGGATAAGTACTAACTTTCAACTCAACTTTTCACACATCACCATAAATCAGAAGTGTCTTGACTATAAGTCTAGGTTTTTCTTGTTTTGTTAGAATATAAGGCATCTAACATTAGCTTAAGTGATTCAGGCTTTACTTGAGGGTGGTAATGACTGCCAATGTTAAGACTGAAAAGGAAGGACGTGAAGCTTTAATGGATCTTTAAAGACTTGAAACCAAAAATTCAGGGGTGTTATCAACAAATCATATGTTTCTGAACATGTTCAAAAAATTCAAGTTCCTGTAGTTCCTTAAAAGATACAACTTTGCACTTCTGGGTTCTGACTCTTCCACATATCTGAATTTCCTGTAGAAATTGCAAACTCTGCTGTCTGCTCTAGAGCTTCATCAGTATCTTGACTTTCAGGACCTAACGCCAAAACAAACAAACAAACAAACAAACAAACAAAACCATCAGGACCAGAAATGGTTTGCATATTTTTTTAAGAATGGGTTTGAAAGTGTTCAAGTATTTTAACATGTTCTAAATAATGGATTCGAGTGTGTTGTTTGCACTGGAGATATGCCATGCATATTACTCCAAATACCTGGATCTTGAAGTTCCCATTCCCACCTTCACAGGTATGTGTCAAATGGAGATTTTTTTGTCTGTAGAAGAAAAGAATATTATATTCTCTTTCCTCTTGTTCTCTCAACAATCTCTATTTTCAATAGTTTAGACACTCCTAGAATGCTATCGCCAACTATTTTGATCCACATGGAAAATGGGTAGAACAAAGTACTTAGGGAGTTAAACACATTATTTGGACAAATGTTGGTTAAACAAGCAATGACAAAAAAAAAGGCACATGTTCATTAATTTCCATTTCTGTATAAGGAAGAAAAGCAAAGGTACATTGCACATAGTTCAACATTTCTTTTCATTCTGTCTTTCTCAATCTTGTTAAACAGTAGGTATTTTGAGTTGCACCTCATTTTCCTAGTTTCATCCATTTATATTGTGGTGAGAGGGCTGTATTTTTCTCGTTAAACGTACTTATTTCACTTGATTTCCTACCATGAGTGGGCTGGAGAATCTTATGAGACCAGTAGTAACTTTTGCAAAATCATCTCTTGCTGTGCGTAGTCACTGCTGCCTTCTGATGCCCATGTTCATCCTTTTTCTAATATTGTTTCCTCAGGTCAAGACACCCAAGGCCAAAATTAAGGTTACATAAAAAGCTGGCAAAATTGTTTTATGATTTTTTAATTACTTGAGTAATATGTTTAATCAAAAAAATATAGAAAAATACAAAAAATATAAAATGAGTGATCTTACTATGCATGGATAAGCACTATTAACATTGTAGTACACTATGATCACATTTTATGTGTTTATAAATAACTAGAAAACATTTTGTTTCATATGTATTTCTAAATACATCTATTTTGAAACAGATCGTAAACTTCTGGTGTTGGCCCAGATGGAGTAAGTTTCTTACAAACTCTCTGTCTTACAATTTAAACTCTTGGGAGACATCAAAAAGCAAATGGTTGAGAACTCTGAGGAGTAATCAATATCAGGCAGACTGGGGACTGAAGTCAAAACTTGAACAAACCTCTAACAAGGGTGATTATGGTGGAGCAAATTATTAATACATGCAAAACATGGATGGATGTCAAAAGCATTGTGCTGAATGAAGAAAGAAAGCCAATGTCAAAACTTCATATACCAGGTAATTCCACTTCTTTAATTCTCGAAATGACAAAATTGTACAGATTGGAAACAAGTGAGTGGTTTCCAGATTTTTTAGGGATTGTGGAGGGGAGGGAGGAGGGTGTGACTGTAAAAGAGTAGAATGAGGAAGTAGAGTGGAATAGCTCTGTATCTTGGTTTCAATGGTAATGACAGAAATCCACACATATGCTAAAATGTCATAGAACTAAACACATTGCATCAATGTTGACTTCCTGGCTTGGATATTCTATATTTCTATAATATGTGGCCATGGAAAGAGGGAGCCTGAATAAAGAGTATACCAGACCTTCTCAACTATCTTTACATCTTCCTGTGAACTATAATTATTTCAGGATAAAAAAATCTAAAAATGTGTGTTTGTGCACACACACCCAAAATATGTGTACAAAATATATGTACAAAAATATGTTTGTCACCGTGACTGGCATGGCTCAGAGGGTTGGGTGTCATCCCACAAACCATAAGGTCACTGGTTCGACATCCATTCAGGGCATGTGCTTGGACCAAGTCCCCAGTTGGAGGCATGCAAGAGGCAACCAATTGATGTTTCTCTTGCACATCAATGTTTCTTTCCCTCTGTCTCCCCCTCCCTTCCCCTCTCTAAAGAATAAATAAATAATATCTTCTAAAAAATGTTTGTGTAGGCCAGAACTATTCAACAGAACTTTCTCCAATGATGGAAATCATATATACTATCATATATACTGTCTGTTATAATCAGGTGGCCATTGAGCACTTGAAATGAGGCTAGTGTGACTGATATTTTTATTTTAATTGAGTTTAAATAGCCACATGTGGCTCTTGGCTACTGTGCTGGAGAGCATAGGTGGAGACATCACACATTTATGGAATGATATATGAAAAGCTGGTAACTGTGGTTCCCTCTGGAGAAAGGTTTTAGGGTCTGGGGTGCAATAAAGTTGTGTATTTCATTGGATTTCATTTTATTTATTTTACTTTATTATTTTATTTTTCTTAAGCCTCACCTCAAGGACATGCTCACTGACCCTAGAGAGAGGGGAAAGAAGAGAGAAATAGGCAGAGAAACATTGATGCAAGAGAGAAACACTAACTGGTTGCTTTACCTATGCACTCTGACTGGGGGACTGAACCCGCAACCAGGCATGTGCCCTGAGAGTGGATGGAATCTGCAACCCTGTGGTGTGTGGGATGACCAAACTAACTGAGCCTCACTGGCCAGCGCTTGATATTCTTTAAACTATGTACCATGTGCTTAATTGTTTTAATCAATGAAAAGATATAATACTCACAGAAAGGCCCCCATATTTGATGGAGACCAAGAGCTCCTTTTAAAACCTCTGTAAACAACCTAACAAGAGTGTCTATGACTTCCCCCCTGCCCCAACCTCGAAGCATCAGGCATCAGGGGATGTAAAGCTCAACACTGATATTCTTCCCAAGGTGGCTCCTCTGGGAAAGGACGAAGCTGAACTACAGTACTGGCATAGATTTTGTCCCATTCCTGAGTTGCTTCTCCAGGTTCCAAAACCAGGCAGAGCTCCATAGGTCCATCATCAGCATCACTGAGGAGAAATTGGATCACTGTAGTAGGAGCCTGACCTACAATATCATTGTGGCTCAGCACAGAGAAAGAACCAGGGCCCCATGCTTCTTGTCCTTCCAGGTCCAGGACAGAAGGAGCAGTAAAGTCATCAGAGTGAATGGGCTCCTAGCTTTAAATGTTCTCAGTAAAGAGAGCAGTGGTGTAGGTCCAGAGAAACTAGTCAGAGGCTTAGGAGGTTTAGGAAAGTGGAAACCAATGGGGTGAGAATGCAGTTTGCTCTTTTGGGGGTGAATGAGACTGGAGCTGTACTTTGAAGATTAAGTTATCTCATAAATGAATGTGTTACCATGTCTGAGGGAAAGAGAACTTCTCCCAGATAATGGATGCCTACAGAACCCAAGGAAGAAGTTCTTCTCTGACCCTCTGGAAAACACCCATGCAAGCAAGCACTTCAAAGTCTTTGGAGCCTGAACTGATTGGAATCATTTCAAAGCAGGACTCTTAATGTTGAACTTTGGCTTGAAGACTTACTAATAGTGTGACCTTGGGCAAGTTGTTATATTTAAAACCTTCAAGACTCAGTACACTAACCTGTTAAATGGGATAATAAAATTAAGTTTAACCATAGGAAATAGACCGTATTTGACCATGTTTAACCAACAAAAAATAGCACTTTTTAATGGGCCCACTTTATTTTTCCTACTTTGTAGAGATGTTCTGAGGATTCCATGAGCTAGTCCAGTACCTGGCACATGGTATGATTTTGGCCAATTCAGGTATTTAAAATTTTGTGATTTTTGTGTGGGCTCCCAAACCCCCTATGCCTCCATGTTTCTGGTTATAAAATGGGGAAAATGACGTAATAAGCATATTATGAAATCATGTCTGCACACTCTGTACAGTAGTCCTTTCCCCAATCTCCTCAGCTCAGAGTGTAGATTTTTTCTGACCAGGTATGTTTTGCTCCCAGGAAATTCTTTTCTGTAGTCTAAATAAGTACCAGGAATCTATGAATACTTAATAACCAACCCTGAGCTGTGTGGCGCAAAGCAAAAGGTGACTAGTTTGATTCCCTAACCAGGCACATGCCTGGGTTATGGGTTCAGTCCCCCTCAGGATATGTCTGAGAGGCAACCAATCAATGTTTCTCTCTTATCAAGTTTCTCTTCCTCTCTGTCTCCATCCATCCCCCTCTCTCTAAAAATACAAAATAAATAAATAAAATATTTTTTAAATCAGCAATTTGGAAGACAGGTGGCAGAAAAACCCAATCGGAGCAGGAAAAATTGTATTAAAGAAGTGAACATAGCCCTGGTTGGTGTAGCTCAGTGGATTGAGTGCCAGCCTGTGAACCAATGGGTCGCTGGTTCGATTCCTGGTCTAGTCTCATGCTTGAGTTGCAGGCCAGGTCCCCAGTGTGGAGCACACAAGAGGCAACCACACACTGATGTTTCTTTCCCTCTCTTCCTCCCTTCCCCTCTCTAAAAGTAAATAAATAAAATCTTTTTAAAAAATAAAAGAAATGAGCATAGTTTAAGGGGCCTTTGGGACAATGTGAAGTGTAACAACATCCACATCATAGGGGTACCAGAAGGAGAAAAGAACAAGAGAGACCTGTTTGAATAAATAATGGCCAAAAACATCCCTAACCTGGTGAAGTAAAAATACACACAAGTGAAGGAAGCACAGAGAGACTTGAACAAGATGAATCCAAAGAGGCCCACAGCAAGACACTTAATAATTAAAATGCCAAAGGTAAAACAGAGAGAATTATTTTTTAAAGATTTATTTATCCCTTCCCCTCTCTCTAAAAATCAATGAGCATGTCCTTGGGTGAGAATAAAAAAAAAGTAACAGAGGAATATAGTTAAAAGAAAAAAATGGCTATAAATACTTACCTATCAATACTCATTTTAAATATAAATGGCTTAAATGCTCCAATCTAAAGACATAGAGTAGCTGAACGGATTAAAAAAATAAGACCTATATAAATGCTATGTGTAAGAGACACACCTCAAAAGAAAACATACACACAGAGTAAAAGTGGAGGGATGGAGAATCAAGATGGTGGAGGAGTGAGTAGAAGTAACACTGACCTCCTCCCAGGACCAACCTGGAATTACAACTAAATTGTGGAGAAATCACCTGGAAAAAACAACTGAATAAGAGCAAGAGAGGAGCCTTGTAACCTCGGAGATAGAAGAATCAGCTTTAGCACAACCTAGCTGGTAAGGAGTGCAGTAGAGACCTGAGAAGACGGAATGGGCACCCATGGGTGGCAGCACCAGAAGGATATTGAAACGGCCAGTTAGATCCCCCTGAGAAGAGCGGGGTCTGAACCAAAAGTGGGGATCTCTAGCCTACAACACCAGAGTCCAAAAAATACACAGATAAGAGCCAGCTGCGAAAAGCAGCAGGGTTGCTCTCTGCCAGAGACAGGCGGCTGGAGATAAAAAGAACTGTTTAAAGGGCCAACGCATAAATTTTTATCTGCAGCCATTTACCCTGGTCTCTGTCAAAGGTGGGGGCACAGTGGGCTGGAGGCACCTGAGGAGAGATTGGAGAAGGAGGCTTTGGGGAGAGAACTGAGGGAGTAGACAGCGGGATATTGGTGCTGACTCATCCCCCATGCGGCAGCAGCCATCTTGTTCAGGGAGAGACCATGCCCCTGAGGGGCACCAGCGTCAAAGGACCCAATAGCCCCGCCCCCAGGTGGGATTCCACCCTGCCCTGTGCTGTCTACGCTGCCTGTTGAGTGCAGAGTGGCAGCCACAGACAGTAGATCCCTGGCTAAAGGCGGTGCAGAGAGGTCTGGAGACACTTGAGGAGAGACTGGGGACAGAGGCTTTGGAGAGAGAATGAGAGAGTAGCTGGTGGGATCCCAGTGCGGACTCCTCCTCCATATGGCAGCAGCGTGAGTAGACCCAATAACCCTGCTCCCAGGAGGGACTCCGCCCCACCCTGAGCTGTCTAAGGTGGCCTGCTGAGTACAGAGTGAACAGATTAACAGCTGAAGGAGACAGCCACAAACAGTAGATTCCTGGAAGTCTCAAACAGACTGCCCAAGGTCAGAAAGGGTCAACATCTGACATCATTAGAGGCAGATCAAGAAAGTAAAAACAGCGGTCTCCAACCATAGAAGTTCACACCACAAAGTAAGGAAATCAAGACAGATCAATCTAAGAAGCAGAAGCAAAAGAGAAGGGTCTCACAAATAAGGAGAAGACAAAGAAATATGCCGCACTTGAAGATAAAGGAGGAATCTCCACAAAGAGAACTAAAAGAAATAGAGGCAAGTAAACTATTAGATATTGAGTTCCAAACAACGGTTCTAAGGAAGCTCAATGAGCTCAGTGAGCTCAGAGAAAATTATCAAAAACTACAGGGAAACTATGAGGAACTTACTGCGAACTATATCAGCAGGAAAAATGACGTGAGAACTATCCATAAGAGACAAGAGTAAATGAAGAATACAATTTCTGAATTGAAGAACACAGTAGAAGGAATCAAAAGCAGGCTAGATGAAGCTGAGGACTGAATCAGCAAGCTAGAGGACAAGGTAGAAAAAAGCTCCCAGAAAGAGCAAGAAAATGAAAAAAGACTAAAAAAGAATGAAGAGGCATTGAGGGAAATGCAGGACAACCTGAAACGTAATAATATCCGTATAACAGGGATACCAAAGGAGAAGAGGATGAGGAAGGGATAGAGAACTTGTTTGAAAAAGTAATGAGAGAAAACTTCCATAATTTGAGGAGAGAAAAAGGCGCACAAGTCCAGGAAGTACAGAGGGTCAATCTCAAGAGGAACCCAATGAGGCCCACTCCAAGACACATCATCATTAAAATGGCAAATATCAAAGACAAACAGAGAAACCTAAAGCAAGCAAGGGAGAAAGAGGTAATAACATATAAGGGAGCCCCAATATGGCTAGCAGCTGACTTCTCAACAAAAACACTGCAAGCCAGAAGGGACTGGCAAGAAATATTCCAAGTCATGAAAAGCAAAGGTCTGCAACCGATTGCTCTAACCAGCAAGGCTGTCAATTAAAATGGAAGGCAAAATAAGGAGTTTCCCAAACAAAAGAAGGCTAAAAGACTACACCTCCACCAAACAAGCACTGCAAGATATGCTAAAGGGACTGCTTTAAGATGAAGAAAAAGTTTCTATGAATACCCAGTTACTTTCAGAGTTGCCAATACTTGAGATTACCAATATTTTCAATACTCATTAATCTGATTGTGACAATGATGTTATTTTAATTGTTCCTTTACTATTTGTTGAAACTAAACCTGTTTTAGTATATTTCTTGCCTTTTCTATTATTAACAAAAAAAATCTTTAAATAACTTTAGTAGTCTTTATCCATTTATTGGTTAACAGTTTGTAGAACTTTTTTCCAAAAAAACAAACAAACAAAAAAACTTATTAACCATGTTTTAGATGTGTTGCTAATACTTTTCTATTCTATTCCTTGTCCTTTAACTTTTTTTATATGTATATTACTATAGAGTTAAATGTTTAATATAGTCATATTGTTAATATTTACTTTATAGGTTCTGGGTTTGAATATTTTACTTCAGGTTATGAAAAATATTAGTTCTATTTTCTTGTAAAACTCCTTAAATTCTACATATTGATTTTTAACACCTCAATATTTCTTGTATAATGTGTGAAATAGGGCTCTGTATTTGTTTTATTTCAAGTAATAGTGGTCCATGCACTTTATTTGTTGAATAAACCTTATTTTACCCATTGATTTGAAATATCAATTTAATCATATATTGTTAGACAGATATATATGTTTGTCTCTAGAATGCTCATATGTTTCATTGATCTACCTGATTATTTCTTTGCTGGTGTCATGTTGGTTTAATTGCTGAGACTTTATAGTGGTTTTTAATTTTTTTAATATTTTATAATTAACTTTGACATTTAAAAAAATAAATAAAATCAATCAACATTTAAGAAAGAAAGAAAGAGAGAAAGATGGAACTGCTACTTTTTGTGACAACATGGATGGAACTGGAGAATATTAAGCTAAGTGAAATAAGCCAGTTGGTGAAAGACAAATACTGTATGATCTCACCTATAAGTGGACTCTATTCAACAAAATTAACTAACGAACAAAATAAACCACAGGCATAGAAACATGGAGCAGACTGAAAGTGACCAGAGGGGATGGGGAAGGAGGACAATGGTGGAAAGAAGGGGAAGGGACTAGACAAAGAACATGTATGAATGACCCATGGACATGGACAATAAAGTGGGAATGGACTGTGGGAGTGGGGGTTGGGGGTGGGATGGGTGGAGGGAGGTAAAGGGGTGAAAATTGAGACAACTGTAATAGAATAAACATGATTTATAAATTTAAAAAAATTAATTTTTAAAAAGTGGAGGGATGGAAAAAGATATTTCACGCAAATGTAAATGAAAGGAAAGCTGGAGTAGCAATACTTATATCTGATAAAATAGACTTTAAAACAAAGCCCAATGTGAGTAGAAGGAAGGAAATAATAAAAATCAGAGCAGAAAAAAATGAAATGGAGCCTAAAAAAGCAATATAAAAGATAAATGAAACGAAGAACTAGTTCTTTGAGAAGATAAACAAGATTGAGGAACTTTTAACCTGACTCATCAAGAAAAAAAGAGAGAGGATACAAATAAATAAAATCAAAAATGAAAGAGGAGAAATAACTGACACCAAAAAAATACAAAGGATGGTAAGAAAATATTACAAGGAACTGTATGCAAACAAATCGGACAATCTGAAAGAAATGGATAAATTGCTAGAAACATACATCTTCCAAAATTGAATCAGAAATAATCAGAGAATCTGAATAGACAGGTTAGAGCTAATGAAATTGAAGTAATAAAAAAAAAAAAATCAAAGCAAAAAAAAAACTTCCCAAAACACAATACTCATGGACAAGATGGCTTCACAGGTTAATTTTACCAAACTTTTAGAGAACATCTTTCCTTCTCTAAGTGTTCCATAAAACTGAAGAGTAGAGAAGACTCCAAGCTCATTTTATAAGGCCAGGATTATCCTACTCCCAAAACCAGATAAAGACACAACAACAAAAAAATTATAGGCCAGTATCACTGATAAACATAGATGCTAAAATCCTCAACAAGATACTTGCAAACTGAATCCAACAATAGATTAAAAAGATCACACACCATCATCAAGTGGGATTTATTCCAGGGATGCAAGGATGGTACAATACTTGTAAATCGATAAATGTGATAACACTACATAAACAAAATGAAGGCTAAAAACCACATGATCCTCTCAGTAGGCTCAGAAAAAGCATTTGATAAAATCTAGCACCCATTTATGTTAAAAACTCACAGCAAAGAGGGAACATACCTCAATGTAATAAAGGCCATATATGACAAACCCACAGCCAACAATACTCTATAGGCAAAAACTATAATCGTTCCCTGTAGGACTGGGAACAAGACAGGGATGTTCACTTTCACCACTCTTGTTCAACATAGTGCTAGAAGTCCTAGCCATGGCAATTAGACAATAAGAAGAAATAAAAGGCATCCGAATTGGAAAGGAAGAAGTAAAACTGACATTATTTGCAGTTGACATGATACTGTATATAGAGAACCCAAAAATTCCATTAAAAAACTCCTAGAATTGATTAACATATTCAATAAAGTAGCAAGATACAAAATAAATATCCAGGAGTCAGATTTTTATATACCAATAATGAACTGTCATAAAGGAAAACTAAGAAAACAATACCATTCAAGGAAAAAATTTAACCAATAATGTAAAGACCTGTTCTCAGAAAATTATGACACTGAAGAAAGAAATTGGAGAACATACAAATAAGTGGAATCATATACCCTGTTCATGGATAATAAGAATTAACATAATTAAAATGTCCATAGTACCCAAAGTAATCTATATATTCAACTCAATTCCTATCAAGATACCAATGGCATATTTCATAGAATGAGAACAAATATTCCAAAACTTTATATGGAACCACAAAAGACCCTGAATAGCCACAGCAATCCTGAGAAAGAAGAACAAAGTTGAAGGAATCACACTACCTGCTACCAAACTACACTATTGTACAAGGCATAGTTATCAAAACAGCATGGTACTGGCATAAAAACATTTAGATCAATGGAACAGAATAGTGAGCCCAGAAATATATCCACACCTTCATAGTCAATTAATATTTGACAAAGGAGGCAAAAGCATACAATAGGCTAACGATAGCCTATTCAATAAATGCTGTTTGGGAAATGGGACAGATACATGCAAAAAGATAAAACTAGACCACCTTCTTACACTACACACAAGAATAAACTCAAAATGGAGTAAAGAATTAATACTAGATTTGAAAACTTAAAAATCCCAGAAGAAAATATAGGCAGTAAAATCTTGGACAGTTCTCATAGCAACATTTTTTCTGATATAGCTGCTCGGACAAGGGAAACAAGAAAAAATAAACAAAGGGGACTATATCAAACTAAAAAGTTTTTACACAGCAAAGGAAACCATCAACAAAATGAAAAGACAATCTACTGAATGGGAGAACATACTCACTAATACATCTAATAAGGAGTTAATATCCAAAATTTATAAATAACTTATAAAACTTAACACCAAAAAATATTTAAAAATTCAATTAAAAATGGACAAAGAACCTGAATAGACCCTTCTCCAAAGAGGACATACAGATGGCCAATAGACATAAAATAAGATGCTCAAAGTCACTAATCATGGAAATACAAATTAAAATCACAATGAGATATCACCTCACACCTGTCAGAATGGCTGTCATCAGTAAATCACCAAACGAGTGTAGGTGGGATGTGAGGGAACCCTCATGCACTGTTGGTGGGAATGCAAACTGGTGCAGCCACTGTGGAAAGAAGTATGGAGCTTCGTAAAAAAATTTAAAATGGAACTGCCTTATGACCCAACAATTTCACTTCTGGGGATTTACCTGAAGAAACCTGAGAGAGTAATTCGAAAGAATATACGCACCCCTATTTTCTTTGCAGCATTATTTATAATAGCCAAGATTTGTGCATAATAGCTCAAGTGTCCATCAGTAGATGACTGAGTAAAACAGCTATAACATATTTACACAATGGAATACAGCTGTAAAAAAGAAAAATTTACTCTCTGCAACAGCATGGATGGACCTGGAGAACATTATGCTAAGTAAAAGACAAGTACCATATGATTTCACTCATATGTGGAATTGAATAAACTGAACTAACAAGCAAAATGGAGACAAACTCATAAATAGAGAGCAGGCTGACTGCTCTAGGGGGTGTGCCAGGGGTAGAGGGACTGAACAAAAAAAAAAAAGAACTCATGAACAAGGACAACAGTGTGGTGATTGTGGGGTGGAGGGGATAGATGGAGGGTATGGGGGGTAAATGGTGATGAAAGATGAAAAATAAATGTTTAAAATTATACCTTTTTTGTCAGATTGACAGAAAATATATTTTTTAGAGTGCTACAGAATTTAAGTAATTAGTTTATGTGTGCCATGAGATGAAAAATGTTGAAAACACTGTCATCGAGTAACTCAAGAAGTACCACAATTGCAAAGGTGATAACTAGGCAAGCAAGGATAGTGGTTTGTCACAACTCCTTGGTGGCTAAATGTTGAGAGTGAAGCTTAACAGGTCAGAGCAATACAATTTATTATTTACAACACAACAAACAGCAAGGGTATCAGCCTAATTGTGCTTATTTCCCTTACCATTAGGTTCCACAGGATGACATAATAGATCTAGATGGATGCTGCACATGCTATGGGTTGTGCCACGCTGCTGAGAATAGTGGGGCTCAAGGTTCAGCATCTTTTATTGTAAGCAGCAAACTAGAACCCCTCCCCCAGGATAAAGAAGACAGTAATCACAGCACAGTCACCTTGATCTACTTAGTTGCTCACATGAGTAACTATTGAAACTGCAATGTATCGGGGGATATTCAGTTTTACATTTTGGTTCCCTCTACAGGGATGTCCAGGGCCCATAGCAGACTGCCTCTCCGAAAAGGAGGGCCTAATTGACAATGACGGACATAAACAGAGATAAGGGACATGAGGGGATTAGTTGTAATGGATTCAAGATAGACAGAAGTTCAAATCTGTTGAGTGTTGTTGGGATGTAGGGAGTGGTGAATATCTAGATATCCTTTTTTTACCCTAGTTAATGGAAGAAGTCTAGGGATGCAAGTTCTCTGTCCCAGCTCATGTGCCTCTCTTATCTAATAATGTAGGTAGAAGGCCTCAGGGAGAGGAGAGGTCATGATCAGGTTCCTGGGTGTTCAGAGTCAATCTTTTTTTTTTTTAATCCTCATCCCAAGATATGTTTATTGATTTGAGAGAGAGATGTTAAGAGAAAAACATTGATCGATTACCCTCTGTACACGTCCTGACCAGGGATTGAACCTGCAGCATAGGTATGTGCCATGACCAAGAATCGAATCCACAACCTGTTAGGCATACAGGCCTTAATGCTTCAACCAACTAAGTTACCTGGCCAGGGCTCAACATGGCCATTTTTGTGAGAGTGGAGAGTTTAATCTCAAAAACAATGTTCCTTTTAAGGCTCTTCGATACAGAAATTGCTGTCATGACTGATAAAATATCTTTAGTGTTATAAGACTTATACGGTAAACATAAAACTCCTTATACAACACTTACTCAGTAGTATACACTCAATGGAAAACAAAAAGGAACTAATAAAATCTTCTTCTTTTAAGAAGATATATAGGTAACTGCAATGAACACTGAGGTACTAAAGTAAGTTGATGACACAGTTAACACAACTTAATTGGCATTCATTTTTGGGGTAGGAAGTTAAACTCATCACAAAACTGCTTTCAATGCATAGTGTTATATATGAGCTGCCATGTCACAAAAATAGGCTTGCTGCAGATCTACTTTGATACCTATTGAAGGAGTTGAGTTTTCTCAGGAAACCAGAGTTTAGCTGAGGGTGGAGACCCCCTTTTTGATCCTGACTGTGTGGATAGAAGACTTGAAAGATACGTGGCCTTTGTTTAGTGCATGAGTCAGTGCACAGGCTGCCTCTTCTCTCATGATGGTTGGATAAGAGAACTCAAGGAAACAAAGTGCACTGGTTTACTCTGATTCCTGTTGAAGAAGAGCAAACTTATTTAAATGTTTCTTGTCTTTGTCTCTCTCCCTTTTAAATTATGGTAAAACATGTATAACATTAAATTGCCACTTTAATTATTTTTAAGTGTACAGTTCTGTGGCATTAAGTGCAACCATCATGATCATCCATCTTCAGAACTTTTTCATCTTCCCCAACTGAAATTCTATACCCAGTAAACACTAACTCCCCATTCTCCCTTTTTTCCAGCCCCTGGCAACCACCATTCTACTTTCTGTCTCTACAAATTTGACTACTCATTAAGTGAGATCATATAGTATTTGTCTTTTTATGACTACCTTATTGCATTTCGCATATTGCCTTTGGGTTATTCTATGTCATGTCACTTGTCAAAATATTTCCTTCCTTTTTAAGGCTGAATAATATTACCCGGCATGTCAATACCACTTTGTGTTTATCCATTTATCCATCAGTGGATACTTGGGTAGCCTTTGACTGTTTTGATTAAAATTTGTAGGGAAGAGAGAGGCCCCTTTTTTATCCTAATAATGGAGACAAATAAGTCCATACAATTTGATCATAATCATAACTCAATTTTTGGTTCATATATACTACTAACATTGGTCCATGTGTGATTCTTAATTAATTAATTAATTAAGATAAGTTAATAACCTCACCACCTAATTTACAAAATGGAACTCTGCCAAAAACTTATATTTTTTGATTTAGTTTTCTCTTATCCTATTTTCTTGCTCACCCTCAAAAGTTATTTTTGTACATTTTATCATGCTGTTTACACTTGAAAAATATTTTGTTTGTGACACTATTTTTCAAAACCAGTAAGTTACAGAACAAAAAGTGAACTTTAATATATGCAAATGTATAAAAAAATCAACAAGGAAGAGAGGAGATCCTAAGATTTGTCCCAATAAAAACTGTGCCAAAATTATCTAACTTTATTATAAATGATATAATTTTACTGAAGTGGGTAGCAGAAAAGAGACATAGGCCCAAGTAACTTTGGAAACTCTGGAAACTGTAAGACTAAAGACAAAAGGGGAGATCCAAGATGGCGGAAGAGTAAGTGGAAGCTACACTAACCTCCTCCCAGGACCAATCCGGAATTACAACTAAATTGCAGAGAAATCATCCTGAATAACCCACTGAACACTAGTGGAGAGAAGCCTTATGACCATGGACCGACGGAGGAAAACATTTCACCACAATGTGACTGGTAGGGAATGCAGAGGAGACATGAGAGGACTGGCTGGGCTTCTACAGGTGACAGATGAAGTGATGGAGAGATATTTCAGCAACCAGGGGGTTCCCCCTGAGAAGTGTGGGGTCTAAACCCCAAATTAGGCTACCAACCTACAGCACCAGAGCCAGAAAGGAACCCAGATAACATCCAGCTATGAAAAACAGCAGGAGTTCTGTTGGTCAGGGAGAAAACTGTTACCAAACAAAAGGACCCGTGGGGGCTGGGGCGTGCCCAGATGCTATTACCAAAACAACGACACCCTCTTTCCCCGGGACCCCTCAGTTGTGAGTCCTTAGCCCGCCACCCTTGGAATTATGGCTCTGAATGGCAGAATTTGGTGAAAAGGAAAAGAACTATTTATTCAAAAGTTTTATACAGGTTTGATTAATGGCTGGATATCACCCTTAAACCTCAAAATCCCTTCAAAACAATCACCAGCACACACACCGTCCTGCCTTCCCCCCTTTGCCCAGTTAGGCCAGTCAGGCCAGTCAGCGGTACTGTCCTTCAGAAGAAAAAGAACAGAAGTCCGGGGCTCGGCTAGGCAGGCCTCTCGTGGTTCTCAGCACCATCTGCTGCGTTGCTGTGATCTCCAGCTCTTATCCATAACCATGTGGCCCCTTCTCCTGGCCCGCTAGCAAGAGTCCTTTCTCCCCTCTTTCTTCCCGTGTGGTCTTCACACCGTTCCCCAGAGTCTGTATCCCTTTGTCTCTCCTGCGGCCCCCATCTCTCCTCTTTCTCTCTCAGCTACATTCTGTATTAAGTCTTTTAAACCTTCCTGATTAGCTTTGGTGATATGCAAAGTAATCCTCTTTGCAAATGAGGAACGAAGCTATCCTGTTATTTGGTGGCTCTGCAAAAGGAACTGAGGGAACAGCTGCCAGGACCCATGTGCTGAGTCATCCCCCACACTGTGGGAGCCATCTCTCTCAGGGAGAGCACTCCTCTCTGAATGGCATCAGCCTGATGGAAACAATAGCCCTGCCCACAAAAATTACCCTGCTCCACCCTGTGTTTCTTAAGCCTGATTGCTGATTACAGATAGATTAGATCCATAACTGATCAGTTTGATGGCTGATTAGTTTAACATCTAAGGCAGTAAATATAAAGAAGCAGCCAAAATGGGAAAACAAAGAAACTCCAAATGAAAGAACAAGGGAATTTTCCAGAAGAATTAGGTGAAATAGAGATAACCAATTTATCAGAGAGTTTAAAGTACTGATTATAAGGATACTCAACAGGATGAAAAAAGACATAGAAACCATGAAAAAGGACCAGTCAGAAATAAAGAAAGCAATATCTGAGATAAATAATATACTGGAAGGAATAAACAGTAAGCTAGATGAAGCAGAGGATTGAATCAGTGTTTTGGTATTCAAGGTAGAAAAAAAACAATCAGACAGAGCAGGATAAAAAGAATTTTAAAAAATGAGGAGAGCTTAAGAAACATCTTGAACAACATGAAATGTAACAAAATCCACATCGTGGGAATACCAGAAGGAGAAGAGAGTGAGCAAGGGATCGAGAACCTATTTGAAGAAATAATGACAGAAAACTCCCCTACTCTGGTGAAGGAAAAAGATACACAAGTCCAGGAAGCTCAGAGAGTCCCAAACAAGTTGGACCCAAAGAGGCCTACAGTAAGACACATCATAATTAAAATGACCAGGCTTAAAGATAAGGAGAGAATCCTAAAAGCTACAAGAGAAAAGCAAGTAGTTACCTACAAGGGAGTACCAATTAAACTGTCATCTGATTAATCATCAGAAACATTTCAGGCCAGAAGAGAGTGGCATGAAATATTCAAGATGATGAAACGCAAGGACCTATAACCAAGGCTGTGTTACCCAGTAAGGCTATTATTGAAAATGGAAGGAGAAATCAGAAGCTTCCCAGACAAGAAAAAGCTAAAAGAGTTTGTTAACACCAAACCAGTACTAAGACAAATGTTACAGGGCTTGATTTAAGAAGAAGAAAAAGAAAAAGGGAAAGGAAAAAATAGAGGAAAACAGTCTAACAATAAAATGACACTATGTATGTATCCATCAGTAGTGACATTAAGTGTAAATGGCTTGTACGCTCCAACCAAAAGATAGAGCATACCTGAATGGATAAGAAAACAAGACCCATATATATGCTGCCTCCAAGAGACCCACCTCAGATTGAAAGATACACACAGACTAAAAGTAAAGGGTTGGAAAAAGATATTTCATGAAAATGGAAAAGAGAAAAAAGCTCGAGTAGCAGTACCTATATCTGACAATACAGACTCTAAAACCAAGGCTATAGTAAGAGACAGAGAAGAACACTACATAAATGGAACAATCCAACAAGAGGATAAAACCCTAGTAAACATTTACACACCCAACATAGGAGAACCTAGGTATGTAAAGCAAATTTTGACAAACACAAAAGGAGAGATGGACAGAAATAGTTGGGGATTTTAACACCCCGTTAACTTCAATAGATAGATCTTCCAGGCAGAAAAACAAGGAGACAGCAGCTCCTCTAGTGTGTAAATAACACTCTAGATCAAATAGATTTAATTCATAATTTCGGAGCATTTCACCACAAAGCAGTAGAATATACATACTTTTCAAGTGCATGTGGAATGTTTTCTAGGACAGAACACATGCTAGGACACAAAACAAGTCTCAATAAACTTAAGTAAATTGAAATCATATCAAGCATCTTCTCTGACCACAATGCTATGAAACTAGAAATCAAACCCAAGAAGAACACTGAAAAACACACAAAGACATGGAAGCTTAATAACATGTTATTAAACAATGAATGGGTCAACAACGAGATCAAAGAAGAAATCAAAGGATACCTTGAAACAAATGAAAATGAGGACACAACAGTCCAAAATCTGTGGGACACTGGGAAAGTTATCCTAAGAGGGAAATTCATGGCATTACAGGCCTATCTCAAGAAATAAGAAAAAGCTCGAATAAACAATCTAACTTCGCACTTAAAGAAACTTGAAAAAGAACAACAAACAAAGCCCAGAGTGAGTAGAAGGAAGGAAATATCGTATTTTGCCATATATAATGAGCACTTTTTTGCCCAAATTTTTGAGGGAAAAATAAGGGTGCGCATTATACATAGGTATAATGATTACATACTATGGGTATAATAATCTCATGTATAATGTGCACAAAAACATGGGTGAGCATTATATACAGCAAAATACAGTAATGAAATCAGAGCAGCAATAAATGAAATAGTCTAAAAAAAGCAATAAAAAAGATCAATGAATCCAAGAGCTGGTTCTTTGAAAAGATAAACAAGATTGACAAACCTTTAACCAGACCCGTCAAGGAAAAAAAGAGGGTCTGAATAAAAAAATAAATAAAATCAGAAATGAAAGAGGAAAAATAACAACTGACACCAAAAATACAAAGAATTGTAAGAAAATATTATGAACAATTATGTACCGATAAACTGGACAAATGAAATGGATAAATTCCTAGAAACATACAATCTTCCAAAAATAAATCAGGAAGAATCAGAGAATCTGAATAGAGAGATTACACCTAATAAAATTGAAGCACCAATCAAAAAATTCCGAACAAACAAAAGTCCTGGACCAGATAGCTTCACAGGTGAATTTTACCAAACATTCTGAGAAGAAATAACACCTCCCCTTCTCAAACTATTTCATAAAATTCAAGAGGAGGGAAGGCTCTCAAACTCATTTTATGAGGCCAGCATTATCCTAATTCCAAAATCAGGTGAAGATATAAGAAAGGAAGAAACTTACAGGCCAATATCCCTGATGAATATAAATGTTAAAATCCTCAACAAAATATTAGCAAACCAAATACAGCAATGCATCAAAATGACCATATACCATGATCAACTAGGATTTATTCCAGGATTTTAAGGATGGTACAACATTCACAAATCAATACATTTGATTCAACACATAAACAAAACGAAAGTTAAAAATCACATGATTATATCAATTGATGCAAAAAAAGCTTTTGAAAAAATCCAGAACCCATTTATGATTAAAAAAAATTCAACAAAGTGGGAATATATTATATATAATAATATAATATTATATTATTATATATACTATATTATATATAATGCTATATATTATATATTGTAACATACTATTATAATATAATATAATATAATATAATATAATATAATATAATATATTAAGTGGGACATAAATATAATAAAGGCCATATAGGAAAAAACCACCACCAGCATCATACTCAATGGGCAAAAACTACAAGTGTCCCCCTTAAGATCAGGAACAAGATAAGGATGTCCACTTTCACCTCTCTTATTCTACATAGCACTGGAACTCCTACACACAGCAATCAGGCACGAAGAAAAATAAAAGGGATCCAAATTGGAAAGGAAGGAGTAGAACTGTCTTTTTTTTTTGGAGATGATATGACACTGTACATAGAGAACCCCAAAGATTCCACCAAGAAACAACTGGAACTGATAAATGAATTCAGCAAAGTGACAGCATACAATGTTAATACTCAGAAGTCAGTTGCATATCCATAGGCCAATAATGAACTAACAGAAACTGAAATTAAGAAAACAATCCCATTCACAATTACTTCCAAAAGAATAAAATACCTAGGAATAAACCTAACCAAGGATGTAAAAATCTTGTACTCAGAAAATTATAAGACACTGAGGAAAGAGATAGAAGAAGATATAAATAAGTGGAAACATATACTGTGTTCATGGATAGGAATAATTAACATCATTAAAATGTCCATACTACCCAAGCAATCTATAGATTCAATGCAATTCCTACCAAGATTCCAATGACATATTTCACAGAACTAGAACAAATATTTCAAAAATTTATATGGAACAATAAAAGGCCCTACATACCAACAGCAATCCTGAGAAAGAAGAACTAAGTTGGAGGAGTCATGCTACCTAATATCAAACTATACTACAAGGCCATAGTAATCAAAACAGCCTCATATTGGCATAAAAACAGACACATAGATCAATGGAACAGAATAGAGAGCCCAGAAATCAACCCACACCTTTATAGTCAATTAATATTCAACAGAAAGTAAGCACATACAATGGGCTGAAGATAGTTTATTCAATAAATGGTTGGAAAAATTGGACAGATACATGCAGAAAAATGTAACTAGACCACCTTCTTACAGCACACACAAGAATAAATTCAAATGGATGAAAGACTTAAATGCTAGGCCTGAAACCATGAAAATCATAGAAAAAAAAACATAGGCAGCAAAATCTTGGGCATTGATTGTAGAAATATTTTATTGGATATGTCTCCCCAGGCAAGAGAAACAAAAGAAAATATTTAAAAAATGAGGTTTCATCAAACTAAACATTTTTGCAAAGCAGAGGAAATCGTCAACAAAATAAAAAAGCAGCCCACAGAATGGGAGAATATATTCGCTGACACATCTGATAAGGGGTCAATATCCAAATTTTATAAAGTACTTGCAAAACTCAACACCAAAAAAATAAACAACCCTATTAAGAATCAGAAAGGACCTGAACAGATATTTCTCCAAAGAGGACATACAGATGGCTATAGACATATGAAAAGATGCTCAATGTCACTAATCATCAGAGAAATGCAAAAACCACAATGAGATACCATCTCACACCTGTCAGAATGGCTCTCATCAATAAATCAACAAAAAACAAGTGCTGGTGAGGAAGTTGAAAAAAGGGAATCCTTTTGTACTGTTGGTGGGAATGCAGACTGGTGCAGCCACTGTGGAAAGCAGTGTGGAGATAACTCCAAAAATTAAAAATGGAGCTGCCTTTTGACCCATCGATCCCACTTTTGGGAATATTCTGAAGGAACCCAAAACACTAATTCAAAAGAACATAAACACCCCTAAGTTCATTGCAGAATTATTTACAACTGCCAAGATATGGAAGCAGCCAAAGTGTCCGTCAATAGATGAGTGGATAAAACAACCATAGGACATTTACAAATGGAATTGTACTTGGGCATAGAAAAGAAGAAAATTTTACCCTTTGCAACAGCATGGATAGGCCTGGAGAATATTATGCTAAGTGAAATGAGTCAGTCAGAGAGAGACAAATACCATATGATTTCACTCATATGAGGAATCTAATGATCAAACTGAACTAACAAGTAAAACAGACTCATAGTCGGAGAACAGATGACAGCTAGTGGTGGGTAGGAGGTTAATAGGTGGAGGTATTGAGCACAAAGACAAAAAGACTTATGGGCATGGACAACAGTGTGGTGATTGCTGGGGGAGGAGGTATAAGAGGACTAAATGATAATGGGAAAAATATAATAAAGATTAAATTTTAAAAATCAGGAAAAAATGAAGACAGAAGGAACTTTACATAAGCACTCTTCTCTAGTTGGTAAAGTCTCTTTCCTTTGGAGGTGTGTGTTAACAATTATAAAACCTTCCCTTCTCAAACTATTCCAAAAACTTCAAGGGGAGGGGAGATTTCAAAATTCTTTTGCAAGGCCAGTATTACCCTAATTGTGAAACCAGATAAAGACACAACGAAGAAAAAAAAATTGTAGGTCTGTATTGCTGATGAACATAGATGCCAAAATCCTCTACAAAATATTAGCAAACTGAATCCAGCAATACATTAAAAATATCATGCACCACGATGAAATGGGATTTATTCTGGGGATGCAAGGTTGGTACAATATTTGCAAATCAATAAATGTGATACATCACATAAACAAATTGAAAGATAAAAATCACATGATCATATCAGTAGATGAGGGGAAAGCATTTGATAAAATCCAGCAACTATTTGTGATAAAAACTCTCAGCAAAGTAGGACTAGAAGGCTCATACCTCAATGTAACAAAGGCCACACATGAAAAAACGACAGCCAATATCATAGACAATGGGCAAAACCTAAAAGCATTTCCCTTAAGTTCAGAAATAAAATAGGCATATCTGCTTTTACCACTCTTATTCAACATAGTCCTGGAAGTCCTAGCCACAGCAATTATATAAGAAGAAGAAATAAAAGACATCCAATTGGAAAGGAGGAAGTAAAACTGTCATTGATCACAGACAACACGATGTTGTACACAGGAAACCCTATAGCTCTACCAAAACACTACTACCCTAAGAAGTGAATTTGGCAACGTAGCAGAATACAAAATCAATACTCAGAAATTGACGGCATTTTTTTAGGTTTTATTTTTATTTCTTTTTAGAGAGGGGGAAGGGAGGGAGAAAGAGAGGGAAAAACATCAATGGGTTGTCTCTCACATCTCCCCAACTGGGGACCAAAGCCGCAAACCAGGCATGTACCCTGACTGAGAATAGAACAAGTGACCTCTCAGTTCTCAGGCAGGTGCTCAATCCACTGAACAACAACAACCAGGGCAGAAGTTGATGGCATTGTTATACACCGGTAATGAAGTATAAGAAACAGAAGCTAATAAAACATTCTATTTCTATTACAACAACAAAAAGATAAGGTAGCTATAAATAAATTTAACCAAAAAAAGATGTACTCAGAAAACTATAGGTTACTGAAGAAAGAAAATGAGGAGGATACAAATAAGTGGAAACATACTACACTGTGTTCCTGGACTGGAAGAAATAATATTATTAAAATATCTGTACTACCCAAAGCAATCTATACATTCAACACAATTCCCATTAAAATACCAATGGCATATTTCACAGATCTAGAACAAATATTCAAAAATTTTATCTGGAAACAAGAAAGACCCTGATTAGCCTCAGAAACCTGGAGAAAGAAGAACAAAGTTGGAGGTGTCACAATACCTGATATCAAATCATACTGTAAGTCCACTGTTAGAAAAACAGTCTGATAGTGGTATTAGAACAGGCATATAGATCAATGGAACAGAGCAGAGTTCAGAAATAAAGCCACAACGTTTTTGTCAATTAATATTGAACAAAGGAAATAAAAGCATACAATGCAGTAAAGAAAATCTCTTCAATAAATGGCATTGAGAAAAATGGACTAGTACATGCAAAATATGAAACTAGACCACCAACTTAAGCCATAAAAAAATGGATAAAAACTTAAATATAAATCACAAAATCATAAAAATTCTAGAAGAAAACAGGGGCATTGAAATTTCAGGTATCTCGCATAGTAATACTTTTGCTAATATATCTTCAAGGGCAAGGAAAACAAAGACCAAAAAAATGGGACTACATCAAACTAAAAAGTGTCTGTACAACTAAAGAAATCCTTATCAAAATGAAAAACGGAAACCCACTCTATGGGAGAACCTGTTTGCCAATGATAAATCTGATAAGAGTTTAATTTTCAAAATATTTAAAGAACTTACACAACTGAACACCAGGAAAACAAACAATCCAATTAAAAAATGGGCAAAAGAGACTTCCAGCCAAGATAGTAGTGTAGGTAGATACACTTTGCTATCTCACACAACTAAAATAAGGACAACAACATATTTTTTTAAAAAAACAAAACAACAATTACTGCCAGAAAATCGAACTGAAAGGAAGTCCGACAACCAAGGAGTTAGAGAAGAAACATTCAGCCAGACAAGTAGGAGAGGTGGAGACGGGCAGTTGGGGCAGAGAGGACTCACAGCAAGGCGGCAGCCGGAGGACTGGGCGGTCCCACATTTGTGCGGGGATAAACCAGTAGGAACAGCTAGGGAATGACACAGACTGTGCAACCTAGGGGTCCAGTGTGGGAAAAGAAAGCCTCAAAACCTCTGGCTGTAAAAATCTGTGGAGGACATGGCAGCAGGAGAAACTTCCAGCCTCACAGGAGAGTTTGTTGGAGAGGCCCAGGGGGTCCTAGAATGCACACAAACCCACCCACCTGGGAATCAGCACCAGAAGGCCCCATTTTGCTTGTGGGTAGCGCGGCGAAGTGACTGAAAGTGGGGCAAGAGCTGAGCAAGTGGCATAGTTTCCTCTCTGACCCCTCCCCAACACTCAGCATCACAACACAGTGACCTGGGTTGCCCTGCCCTGATGAATACCTAAGGCTCCGTCCCTTGCAATGAAACAAGAGTGCTGAGGCAAAAAATATGGCCCAAATGAAAGAACAGATCAAAACTCCAGAAAAAAAAAAATACAACTAAGTGATGAAGAGATAGCCAACCTATCAGATGCAGAGTTCAAAATCTGGTCATCAGGGTGCTCACAGAAATGGTTGAGTATGGTCGTAAAATGGAAGAAAAAGTGATGGCTGTGCAAAGTGAAATAAAGAAAAATATACAGGGAACCAACTGTAAAAGGAAGGAAACCGGAACTCAAATCCATGATTTGGAGCAGATGGAAGAAATAAACATTCAACCAGAACAGAATGAAGAAACAAGAATTCAGAAAAATGAGGAGAGGCTTAGGAACCTCTGGGACAACTTTAAACGTCCCAACATCCAAATCATAACGATGCCAGACGGAGAAGGGGAAGGGCAAGAAATTGAAAGCTTATATGAAAAAATAATGAGGGAAAACTTCCCCAATCTGGCAAAGGAAATAGACTTCCAGGAAGTCCAGGAAGTTCAGAGTCCCAAAGAAGTTGGACCCAAGGAAGCACACACCAAGGCACATCACAATTAAATTACCCAAGATTAAAGATAAGGAGAGAACCTTAAAAGCAGCAAGAGGAAAGGAGACAGTTACCTTCAAAGCAGTTCCCATAAGATTATCAGCTGATTTCTCAAAAGAAACCTTACAGGCAAGAAAGGGCTGGCAAGAAGTGTTCAAAGTCATGAAAGGCAAGGACTTGCATCCAAAATAACTCTATCCAGCAAAGCTATCCTTTGGGATGGAAGGGCAGATAAAGTACTTCCCAGATAAGGTCCGGTTAAAGGAGTTCATCATCACCAAGCCCTTATTATATGAAATGTTAAATGGGACTTACCTAAGAAAAAGAAGAAGATCAAACTTTGATCTTCTGTTTACTGTTTACTATGAACAGTAAAATGACAAGAAACTCACAACTATCAACAACGGAACCTAAAAAAACAAAGCAAATTGAGCAAACAACTGGAACAGGAACAGAATCACAGAAATGGAGATCACAGGGAGGGTAATCAGCTGAGAGGGGTGGGTGGAGAATGGGGGAAAAGGAATAGGGAATAAGGAGCATAATTGGTAGGTACAAAATAGGCATAGTGAGGTTAAGACTAGACTAGGAAATGGAGAAACCAAAGAACTTACATGTACAATCCATGGACATGGGCTAAGTGGGGACGGCTAGGGAGCGGGATGCTGGTGGCAAGGGTGGTGCAGGGTGGAGAGGAATAAAGGGGAGAAAAAAATGGGATAACTGTAATAGCATAATCAATGAAATATATATATATTTTAAAAAGTACAAATAGGTAGTTACAGAATAGCCATAGTGATGTAAAGTACAATACAGGAAATGGAGCAACCAAAGAATTTATAAATATTACCATGAAAAATGGTGGGAGCATTGCTTGAGAGATTGTGGGTGCTGGGTGGAGGGGTGCAAAGGGGGAAAAGCTGGAGCAGCTATAATAGTAGAAATAATAAAATATAATTTAAAAAGTAAATAAATATACAAAAATTCAAGAAGAGGGAGACTTCCAAACTCTTTTATGAGGCCCAGATTATCCTAATTCCAAAACCAGGTAAAGATACAACAAGGAAAGTAAATAATATACTAATATCTCTGATGAACATAGATGCTAAAATCCTCAGTAAAATATTAGCAAACCAGATCCATCAATACAATAAAAAAGTCATACACCATGATCAAGTGGGTTTTACTCCAGAGATTCAAGGATGGTACAATATCTGCAAATCAATAAATGGGATACACCACATAAACAAAATGAAAGACAAAACTCACGTGATCATATCAATATGCAGAAAAAGCATTTGATAAAACCCAGGACACTTTATAATAAAAACAGTTTATAATAAAAACACTTAACAAAGTGGAAATAGAGGGAGCATACCTCAACATAATAAAGGCCATATATGAAAAATCTACTGCCAAGATCATACTCAATGAGCAAAAACTAAAAGCATTTTCCATAAGATCAGGAGCAAAACAGGGATTGTCTGTTATCACCACTCTCATGCAATACAGAGCTGGAGGTCCTAGCCACAGTGATAAGACAGGAAAAGAAATGAACGTCATGGCAATTGGAAAAGAGTAAGTAAAGCTGTCATTATTCAAAAACAACATGATTTTGTATATAGAAAACTTTATAGCCTCCATGAAAAAACTACTCGACCTAATAAATGATTTCTGCAAAGCAGTGGTATACAAAGTAATATTTTGTATACTTTGTATAAGCAGTGGTATTGAGAAATCAATGGTGTTTTTAAACATAGAACACCACCTTACACCATACACTAGAATAAACTCAAAATGGATAAAAGATTTAAATATGTCATGATACCAATAATTAACTATCCAAAAGAGAAACTAATAAAAACAATCCCATTTACTACTGCAATAACAAAAATAAAGAGCCTAGTGCTGCCTGGTGTGGCTCAGTGGATTGAGTACCAGCCTGTGAACCAAAGGGTGTTATTTGATTTCCAGTCAGGGCACTTGCCTGGGTTGCAGCCCAGGTCCCCATCGGGGGAAACACATTGATGTTTCTCTCCCTCTCTTTCTCCCTCCCTTCCCCTCTCTCTAAAAATAAATAAATAAAATCTTTAAAAACCATATGAAGAATCTAGAAATAAATTTAAGCAAGGAGGTAAAAGACTTGTACTTGGAAAACTATGGGACATTGAAGAAAGAAATTGAGAAAGATACAAATAAGTGGAAGCATATGCTGTGTTCATTAATTGGAAGAATTAAATAATTAAAATGCCCATAATACCCAAATCTATGTATAGATTGAATGCAATTCCTATTAAAATCCAATGGCATATTTCACAGATCTAGAGCAAACATTCCAAAAATTTATATGGAACCATAAACAACACCGAATAGCCTCAGCAATTTTGAGAAAGAAGAACAAAGTAGAAGGGATTGCAATACCTGATATCAAACTATATTACACAGCCATTATAATCAAAACAGTCTGGTACTGGCATAAGAACGGACACATAGACCAATGGAACAGAATAGAGAGCCCAGAAATAAACCATGTCAGTACAGTAAGTTAATATTTGACGAAGTGGGCAGGAACATAAAATGTAGTAAAAATAGCCCCTTCAATAAATGGTGTTGGGAGATCTGGAAAAGTACATGCAAAAAAATGAAACTAGACCACAAACTCCCACCATACACCAAAATACAAAATGAATAAAAGATTTAAATATAGATCATTATACTATAAAAATCCTAGAGGAAAACACAGGGAATAACATTTCAGATATCTCACATAGCAACATTTTTGCCTATACAACTCCTGGGACATGGGAAACAAAGGGAAAAAAAATAAACAAATGGCACTATATCAAATTAAAAAGCTTTTGCACCACTAGAGAAACTATCATCAAAATGAAAAGGAAACCCAGAGTATGTGAGAATATATTTGCCTCTGTACATTGGACAGGTGTTTAATTTCCAAAATATATAAAGCACTTATACAATGCAACACCAGGAAGACAAGTAATCCAATTTAAAAAATGGGCAAAAGATGAATAGAAACTTCTCCAAAGAGGACATACAGATGGCTAGAGACATATGAAAAAATTCTCTACATCACCAGCCGTCAGAGAGATGCATTTTAAAACCACCATGAGATATCACCTCACAATTGTCAGAATGGCCATCATTAACAAATCAACAAACAGCAAGGGCTGGTGAGTATGTGGAGAAAAGGGAACCCTAGTACACTGTTGGTGGGAATGCAGACTGGTGCAGCCACTGTGGAAAACAGTATGGAACTTCCTCAAAAAACTAAAAATGGAACTGCCTTTTGACTCATAATTCCACTGCTGGGAATATACGTGAAGAATCCCAAAACACCAATTCAAAATTATGCTCTCCCATGTTCATAGCAGCATTATTACAATAGCCAAGATTCTGAAACAGCCTAAGTGCCCATCAGTATATGAGTGGATAAAAAAACTGTGGAACATTTTACACAATGAAATACTATGCAGCGCAAAGAAAGAAGGAATTTCTACCTTTTGCAACAGCATGGATTGATCTACAGATTATTATGCTAAGAAAAATAAGCCAGTTGGTGAAAGACAAATACCATATGATCTCACATGTAAGTGAAACCTATTGAACAAAATAAACTAATGAGCAAAATAGAACCAGAGGCATAGAATCAAAGAATAGTCTGATCACTGTAAGAGAGGGTGGCGGAGGTGGGGACTGAGTGAAAGAAGGTGAATGGATTAGTCAAAGAACATATGTGCATGACCCATGGACATGGACAATGGTGAGAGAACTGAATGGAGGAAGGTGAGGAGGGGAATAGTGGGCAACTTTAATAGCGTAAATGACAAAATATTTTTTAAAAAGGAAATAAACATTAATAATGACACATATATACACACATACTCTAATTATCTCTCTACATCTTTCAGGGTCTAAATTAAGTTAAACATGAGTTCATTCTGGTATTTCCCACTATAATTCAGCAGGGTCTAAATTAAGTTAAACATGAGTTCATTCTGGTATTTCCCACTATAATTCAGCATTACACAGTTCATCCTAGCTTTCCTTCTTTTCCTATCTGTAACCTCTCACTCCAACACTGAGAAACCTGGCTCCCACCATCTGTCATCCATGCACTTATTTGTTCTTTTTTAAATTATATTTTAGTGTTTATGCTATTACACTTATGCCAATATTTCCTCCTTTGACCACCTCCACCCAGTCCCTACCCACTCCCTCAGGCAATCTCCATACTTTGTCCACATCCACAGGCCCTGTATATACCATCTTTGGCTACTCCCTTCATCTTCTTTCTTCCAGTGTGCCTCCTCCAACCCCTCCAACAGCTGTCGTCAGTATGTTCTATGTATCTATGTTTCTGTTTCTATTTTCCTCATTAGTTTATTTTGTTCATTAGATTCCATATATAAATGAGATTGTATGATATTTGTCTTTCACTGACTGGCTTATTTCACTTAGCATAATAGTCGCCTGGTCAATCCATGCTGTCACAAAAGGTAAGAGTTCCTTTTTTTACTGTTGCATAGTATTCCATAGTGTAAATGTACTGCAGCATTTTTATCCACTTATCTATGGATGGGCAAGTGGGCTGTTTTCAGATCTTGGCTATTGTAAATAACTCTGCTATATATTTTTTGAGTTGTTGTTTCAGCATTCTTATGATATATTTCCAGAAGTGCACTCGCTGGGTCAAAAGGCAGTTCCATTTTTAATTTTTTGAGGAAACTCCATACTGCTTTCCACAGTGGCTGCACCATTTTGCATTCTGACCAACAGTGCACTAGAGTTCTCTTTTCTCCACATCCTCTCAGGCACTTGCTGTTTGTTGATTTGTTGATGGTAGCCATTCTGGCAGGTGTGAGGTTATAGCTCATTGTGGTTTTAATTTACATTTCTCTGATAATTCATGACACTGAGCATTTTTTCATATGTTTATAGCCATCTGTGTGTCCTCTTTGGAGAAGTGTCTGTTCAAATCCTTTGCCCATTTTTTTCCTCTACTGTACTTTATTATTTTTTTGGTATATTTTATTGATTACAGTATTAATTGTCTCATTTTTTTTCTCCCCTTAATTCCCCTCCACCCTGCAACCCCCCTCCCTCTAGCATTCCTCCCTTGGTTCATGTCCATGCGTTGTACATGTAAGTTCTTTGGTTTCTCCATTTCCTAGTCTAGTCTTAACCTCACTATGCCTATTTTGTACCTACCAATTATGCTCCTTATTCCCTATTCCTTTTCCCCCATTCTCCACCCACCCCTCTCAGCTGATTACCCTCCCTGTGATCTCCATTTCTGTGATTCTGTTCCTGTTCCAGTTGTTTGCTCAATTTGCTTTGTTTTTTTAGGTTCCGTTGTTGATAGTTGTGAGTTTCTTGACATTTTACTGTTCATAGTAAACAGTAAACAGAAGATCAAAGTTTGATCTTCTTCTTTTTCTTAGGTAAGTCCCATTTAACATTTCATATAATAAGGGCTTGGTGATGATGAACTCCTTTAACCGGACCTTATCTGGGAAGTACTTTATCTGCCCTTCCATCCCAAAGGATAGCTTTGCTGGATAGAGTTATTTTGGATGCAAGTCCTTGCCTTTCATGACTTTGAACACTTCTTGCCAGCCCTTTCTTGCCTGTAAGGTTTCTTTTGAGAAATCAGCTGATAATCTTATGGGAACTGCTTTGAAGGTAACTGTCTCCTTTCCTCTTGCTGCTTTTAAGGTTCTCTCCTTATCTTTAATCTTGGGTAATTTAATTGTGATGTGCCTTGGTGTGTGCTTCCTTGGGTCCAACTTCTTTGGGACTCTGAACTTCCTGGACTTCCTGGAAGTCTATTTCCTTTGCCAGATTGGGGAAGTTTTCCCTCATTATTTTTTCATATAAGCTTTCAATTTCTTGCCCTTCCCCTTCTCCGTCTGGCATCGTTATGATTTGGATGTTGGGACGTTTAAAGTTGTCCCAGAGGTTCCTAAGCCTCTCCTCATTTTTCTGAATTCTTGTTTCTTCATTCTGTTCTGGTTGAATGTTTATTTCTTCCATCTGCTCCAAATCATGGATTTGAGTTCCGGTTTCCTTCCTTTTACAGTTGGTTCCCTGTATATTTTTCTTTATTTCACTTTGCACAGCCATCACTTTTTCTTCCATTTTACGACCATACTCAACCATTTCTGTGAGCACCCTGATGACCAGATTTTGAACTCTGCATCTGATAGGTTGGCTATCTCTTCATCACTTAGTTGTATTTTTTTTTTTCTGGAGTTTTGATCTGTTCTTTCATTTGGGCCATATTTTTTGCCTCAGCACTCTTGTTTCATTGCAAGGGACGGAGCCTTAGGTATTCATCAGGGCAGGGCAACCCAGGTCACTGTGTTGTGATGCTGAGTGTTGGGGAGGGGTCAGAGAGGAAACTATGCCACTTGCTCAGCTCTTGCCCCACTTTCAGTCACTTCGCCGCGCTACCCACAAGCAAAATGGGGCCTTCTGGTGCTGATTCCCAGGTGGGTGGGTTTGTGTGCATTCTAGGACCCCCTGGGCCTCTCCAACAAACTCTCCTGTGAGGCTGGAAGTTTCTCCTGCTGCCATGTCCTCCACAGATTTTTACAGCCAGAGGTTTTGAGGCTTTCTTTTCCCACACTGGACCCCTAGGTTGCACAGTCTGTGTCATTCCCTAGCTGTTCCTACTGGTTTATCCCCGCACAAATGTGGGACCGCCCAGTCCTCCGGCTGCCGCCTTGCTGTGAGTCCTCTCTGCCCCAACTGCCCGTCTCCACCTCTCCTACTTGTCTGGCTGAATGTTTCTTCTCTAACTCCTTGGTTGTCGGACTTCCTTTCAGTTCGATTTTCTGGCAGTAATTGTTGTTTTGTTTTTTTAAAAAAATATGTTGTTGTCCTTATTTTAGTTGTGCGAGAAAGCAAAGTGTATCTACCTATGCCTCCATCTTGGCCAGAAGTACTACCCATTTGTTCTTAATCCCCTCACCTCTTCATCCATTTCCACACTCACCTGTCATCTGGCAGCCATCATATTCATGATTCTGTATCTTTTCTAAGTTTGTTTTTTTAGATCAACTGTTGACAGATATGTATTTATTGCCATTTTATTGTCATAGTTTTGATCTTTTTTTAAATAAGGCCCTTTAACATTTCATATAATAATGGTTTGGTGATGATGAACTCCTTTAGTTTTTTCTTGTCTGGGAAGCTCTTCATCTGCCCTCTGATTCTAAATCATAGCTTTGCTGGGTAGAGAAATTTTGGCTGTATGTCCCTGCTTTTCACGACTTTAAATATTTCTTGCCAATCCCATCTAGTCTGCAAAGTTTCTTTTGAGAAATCCACTGACAATCTTATGGGAACTCCACTGTAGGTAACAAATTTCTTCTCTCTTGCTTCTTTTAAGATTCTCTCTTTATCTTTAATCTTTGGCATTTTAATTATGAAGTGTCTTGGAGTAGGCCTCTTTGCATTCATCTTGTTTGGGACTATTTCTGCTTCCTGGACTTGCATGTCTAATTCCTTCGCCAAATTAGGGATGTTTTCTTTCATTCTTTTTTTCAAATAGATTTCCAACTTGTGGCTCTTTCTCTTCTCCTTCTGGCAACCATTTGCTATGAATGTTGGAATGCTTGAAACTGTCCCAGAAGCTGGTCACACCATCCTTTTATTTATTTATTTATTCTTTTTCTCCTTGTTGTTCTGATTGATAGCTTGCTTTCTTATGTTCCAAATCATTGATTTGATTCTTGGCTTCATCCACTCTACTGTTGTTTCCATGTAAATTGTTCTTTATTTCAATTAGTATATTTTTTTGTTTCTGACTGGATGTTTTTAATGGTGCTGAGGTCCTCACTAGGATGCTTGAGCATCCTTGTAACCAGTGTTGTAAACTCTGCTTCTGGTAGATTGCTTATCTCCCTTTTGTTTAGCTCAGGGTTGTCCAATCTTTGGCGTCTCTGGACCACACTGGAAGAAGAAGAGCTGCCTTGGGCCACACATTAAATACACAAACACTAACAAAAACTGATGAGCCAAAAAAAAAAAAAAAGATCTGCGCATAATTTTCATCATATCCGCCACCACAGATAAGCAAAAATGTCCTCACATAATAACCCTAATTATGCAGTGGTCCTTTCAATAATATTAAAATCATCAGGCAGTTCCCAAGTTTGTGGTCACTAACATAGAAAATGTACATATCTAAGTAATAAAACTGAGTAATATATTAAGTAAATGTATGATTTCCTGTTGGGCTGCATTCATAGCCATCCTGGGCTACACATGGCCTGTGGGCCATGGGTGGGACACTTCTGGTTTTGCTCTTTTTCTGGAGTTCTGGTCTGTTCTTTAACTTGAGCCATGTTTCTTTGTCTCCTAGTTTTGGCAGCCTTCCTGTGTTTGTTTCTGTGTATTAGGTAGGGCTGCTATGACTCTCTATTTGGTAGTGTGGCCTAATATAGTGTCCTGTAGGATCCAGTGGCACAGCCTCTGCGATCATCCAACCTGGGTACTCGAGGTGTACCCTTCATGTTGGCTGTGTACACCCTCCTCTTGTAGTTGAGCTTTGGTTGCTGTTGGCAGATCAATGGGAGTGATTTACCCAGGCCAGTAAACTTCAAGGATTGTCTTTGACCACTTACCACTAACCTCTGCCCTCTGTGGAGGATTGGCTGTGCAGGGGCAGGGTGATGGTGCTCCATCATGGTCTGTAGTTGTCCACTGGGTATGCAGGCTCTTGTATTTCCCAGGTGGTGCAGGCCAGTGTCAGCCCCGACTCTGTTCTGCCTGGAGCCACCCTGCATGCACTGTAGAGCAGTCTGATATATCTGCTACTCGTACTGGGATTGGAGATTCTCAGGGAAAGCCAAGCTATGAACCTAGGCTGGATGCTGCTAGTGCTGGGCCTGGGGCTCACTGAAGCCAGCTGTTGCTTGTTTGAGAGGATTTACGAAGTTGTACAGCTTGAGCCAAGGCCAGCCATTCGTATGGAAAAGCAGCTTGGGTGGGTTCATAAGTTGTGTGGGACAGAGTCTCTGGGGATCTCTAAGTCAGGTCAAACAGTATATACAGGTTTATAGAGTCTCAGATATGGCACCAGCTTGCCGGCCCTGTGTAGGGAGGCTTTAGAAAAGGGACAACGGCCTCTGCTTGTTTTAATGCCGGGCACTTAGTTTCTCCCTATATGCCACTTGTGCCTTTCAAGCTACTACCCCGGTGCTGGAGCTCAGAGGGAATGAGTCTGAGTAGGTGAGTCTGTGTGTGGGTTCTTCAAGAGAAATTGCTTGGGACTCCAGAAGTTTCTTTTACTGACTCAATCCCTGCTATATTTTGCAGCCAGAGGTTGTGGGGACTTATTTTCCCAGCACTAGAACCCTGGGAGGCCTGGTATGATTCTGGGACTCCCTGTTCCTGAAATATTCCTCCCAAATTTTTATCCACCACATGTGGGTGAGGGACCAACCCATCCTGCGTCTGCAACCCTCCTACCAGTCTGGATGGATGTGGTTTCTTTAATTCCATAGTTGTCAGACTTCCATTCAACTTGATTTTTGATGTTTCTGAGTGATGGTTGTTCTATATTTTAGTTGTAATTTTGATGTGCTTCTGACAAGAAGCAAGCTGTGTCTGCCTACACCGTCATTTTGACTAGAAGTCCCTACTGCCATTTTTGGACCTAGCTTTGTAAGTTCTGCCAAATCAATAACTCTGATTATTTTTTAGTCTTCTTCCTGTCCTGGTAGATTTTTGTTCTTTTAACAATACCTTCTCTTAAAAATTTTTAATTAGAAATACCTGTACTGCAGTTACAGTAGTGATTTGAGAGGGAGTGAAATTAGATGTGTGTTCAGTTTGCCATCTTAATCCAGAACTGTCTTATCTTCAGTCTTGTTTGCATCAAATTCAATTTACAAGCCCCTACCTTACTTCTTATCAGAACTAAAAGTGGTATCAGGGATTTAAACACCCTTGCTGCAGAGGGCAACCAGTCATTCAGGTCAGTGTTAATGAAGGCAAGGACAAACCTGTCTTCATCTAGGCCAACAATGGAGATACAAGAAGGACTTAGGGGTAAGTCCTTCACACTATGACAGTGCTAATAATCAGTTAGTTGGAAATAGAACCTAATGAGGAGGACCCAGAGATGGGGCTTAATCCACAGAAAGGGTAGTCTAGGAAGAACAGTACAGTTTGCCACTCAAGTCAATTGTAAAGGTCTGCACAGGCCTCCAGTTTCAGTGAGAACAAAAGGACTAATCCAGAAGTCACTTATAACAAGAGCTGGAGTGATAGGTTCCACTTCAAAGGACTCACATTTGGACAAGAGTAATGTGATAGAGACTGAATATATTCTCAAGGTGTGTTTAGGTTCTTGCTACTAAGAGTATGGTTCAAGGACAAACAGCCAGGATATCACCTGGTAGCTTGTTAGAACCACATAATCTCAGGCTCTACACTAAGCCTTTTGTGTCAGAACATACATTTTAATAAGATCCCCAGTTGACATAAATACGTCCACAGTTTAGGGGTCTTCCATATCTACCATAGGGTCAGAGTGAGAGTAACAGAAACCACAATTAGTTATACTCTTACAGAATTGCAAAAATTAAATCAAATTGAACTTATGCTACTTTATTCATGATGAATAAATGGATTTTTCAGTGCTTGATTTGCTCATATAAAAGTCAAGTATACCATTATGACAGGACTTAAGAAGGCCAATAAAATTTGTGGGATGGTTGTATTTGTTCAATTAAAACAGCAGAACCCCATCATACTCTTAGTTATTAAGTTCTTACTAAAAATAAGGTAAAGAAACATATGTCTTATATTGGAATAATTCATAAAAGTTTAAAAAAATAAATCAAGAATAAACACCAGGACCCTTGGGAGCCTGGAAAATGGAATGTAGAAACAGTATAGCCTCATATTCTTGGTATAGTAGAAACATAAGATACTTAGAGTCAAAGACTTGATTTGATTTTGGCTCCAGTACTTACTGGCTAACAGTTGGCCAAGTTATTCAGCCTCTGGAAATTGAGTTTTCTCATCTAAAAATGAGGAATAATAATATCAAATCATAGGGCTATGGTAGCATTAAATAAGATGGTGAAGAATACTTTAAAATTGTGAGATACCATGCAAATGTGACTTTTCTTGTTATTAAGCCCTAGGTTCAATTACAATTCTATAAAGTAAAGCTAGGACAAAACTATGACTGGAAAGTCTAGGGGATTAGACAATTAACTACATGTTTGGAGAAAGGAAGGAAAGAAGGAAAGAAAACAGAAAATTACAAGCATTGACAAGGATGTGGGGAAATTGAGACTCTTGTAAATGGCTGGTGGGAATGTGAAATGATCGTCAGTGTGGAAAAAGTATGTTAATTCCATGAAAAAAATTGAACAAGCTTACAACCCAGCAATTCCACTTCTGGGTATATACTCAAAAGAATGACAAGCAGTGACTGGAACAGCTTTTTGTACACCCATGTTCATAACAGCATTTATCATAATAGCCAAAGGTGGAAACAATATAAATGTCCGTTGATGAATGAATGGGTAAACAAAATGTGGTATATGTGTACAATGGAATATTATTCAGCCTTAAAAATTAAGGAAATTCTCATATATAGTACAACATGATAATCCTTAAAGATACTATGTTGAGTGAAATAAACCAGCTCCCAAAGTACAAGTACTCTATGATTCCACTTATATGAGGTAGAGTAGTCAAGTTCATAGAGACAGAAAGTATAATGGCATTATCAGGGGCTATGGGAGAGGGGTAAATGAGAAGTTATTATTATTTAATGGATGTAGAGTTTCAGTTTGAGAAGATGAAAAAGTTCTGGATACGGACGGTAGTAACGGTTGCACAACAATATAAATGTACTTAATGCCACTGAATAGTATACCTATGAGGTCTGTCCAGAAAAAGTCCAGCCATTGTTAATATAACAAGAATGGCTTGCGTGACATTGATGTAATCTGGCAGCCAAGGAGAGTGGACTGGAATGAACATGTGAACAATGATGACTTCACTGTACTAGTCAGTGGGGGTGGTAGACGCTATTGAGTGAGCATGTGTGCTGTGTGGCCATCACATTCAAAATGACTGAGTGAGTAGAGCTATAAACTTGCATCAAATTTTGCATTAGGCTCGAAAATTCCTCCCGGGAAACGATTTGGATGATTCAGAGGCCGCCCCTATGGGTAACTGGTGACTGGCAGTTTCATCACAACAAGGCACCCACTCGTGCATCACATCTTGTGCAGAGTTTTTTGGCAAAACATCAAATCACCCAGGTGACTCAGCCCCCTTACAGCCCTGATTTGGAGCCCTGCGACTTCTGGCTTTTCCCAACCTATAATCACTGTTGAAAGGGAAGAGATTTCAGACCATTGGTGAGATTCAGGGAAATAAAATGGGGCAGCTGATGGTGGCTGGGAGAACTGTGTGAGGTCCCAAGATGCCCACTTTGAAGGGGACTGACATCATTGTCCTATGTTCAATGCTTCTTGTATCTTGTATTTTCTTCAATAAATGTCTTTATTTTTCATATACATGACTGGATATATTATATACATTTTACAAAAAACAAAAGTTTATATTATGTATATTTTACAAAAAATAAAAAAAAGCCAAAATTAGATCTTCTTACTCCCTTCTTTAAAATCCTTTAATGACTTCCCTTTGCACTTAGCATGGACTGTATGACCCTGCATTACAGGGTTGATACTTTGTAAACCTCATTTCATGAAGGAAAGAGGAAGTAAGGAGGGGGCAGATGAAGTGTGGGCTGGTGGGTGGGAAATGAAGTTGAAGAGGCAGTTTGGGACCTAACAGGGTAGGGAGAACTAAAAGCCATAGTAAGGCAATTGCACTTTTAAGGGAAAAAGAGGGCAAGTCCCTGCAGTGTAGAACTAGAACTAAGCAGCCCCTGGAGTTTATGGTAGACAGAAAGGGGAAGGGCAGCGATCCTGGGCCCAGTGTCTGGAACCTTAAGGAGTAAGGAAGGGAAGAGACAAGTAGGGGAAAGAAACAGAAAGGTCTCTTCCTGGCCTATGCTCAGACAAGAAAACAAAGAAGAGGGACCAGAGGCAGATGTTAAGCAACTATGATATTGGTCAGTGAACTGTAAAGAATGTAGTTTGAATCTGAAATCAAGAGATCTTAAATTTTGGCAACATCAATTGTCTCTGCAGAGGTGTGAAAGTCCCCCTCTTGCTAGGACTTAAAGAAGAAGGAAGTTGTGGAAGAGGCACAGAATGGAAGAGATGCACTTGCTAATGGCAATGTCAATGAGGAAAACGGGGAGCAGGGGACTGACAATGACGTAGATGAAGAAGAGGAAAAAGGAGGGGAGGAGGAGGAAGGTGATGGTAAGGAAGAGGGTGGAGATGAAGATGAGGAGGCTGAGGCAGTTACAGGCAAAGGGGCAGCTGAAGATGATGAGGATAATGATGTTGACACTGAGAAGCAGAAGACCAATGAGGATGACTAGACAGCAAAAAAAGAAAAGTTAAACTTAAAAAAAAACCCAGGCTACTGTGACCTATTCATCCTCCACTTCCCGTCTCAGTCTAAACGTGGTCACCTTCGAATAGAGAGTCCAGCCTGCCTGCAGCACCTCCCACAGGTGATGTGCTTTTCACCACCAATCAAAACCACAACGTGAATTTGCAACAGGGAAGGGAAAAAAACCTCAAAACTTCCAAGGCCCTGCTTTTTTTCTTAAAAGAACTTTTTTAAAAAAGATTTTATTTATTTATTTTTTAGAGAGAGGGAAAGGGAGGGAGGAAGAGGAGAGAAACAGCAATGTGTGGTTGCCTCTTGTGCGCCACCTACTGGGGACCTGACCCACAACCCAGTCATGTGCCCTGACTGGGAATCGAACCAGCACCCTTTGCCTCACAGTTTGGCGCTCAATCCACTGAGCCACAACAGCCAGGACTAAAAGTACTTTTAAAAGGAAAATTTGTTTGTATTTTTTATTTACATTTTGTATTCTTGTATTGTACAACAAAACACAACCATCCTCAAATCGCTACCAGCCTGGTCTGAGCCACCATCAAATCTGCCAGGACCACTTCAATAACCTCCAACCCCCTCTCTTGCCCTACAGTCAATTCTCGGCCCAGACACACTTGGAATCCTTTTAAAATTAAAGTGGGATCATACTTCTCAAAATTCTACAATGGACCCCATTGTCCTCAGGATAACAGTCAAAGTCCAGCCTCTGGTCTGCAAGGCCCCTGCTACTTATCCATCCCTGTTTTCTACCATATTCACTCTACTCTAGCCACCCTATCTCCTTGCTGCTTCTCAAATATGCCTGGGCCTTTTCAGTGGCTGTTCTGCCTGGAAGGCTGCTATTAAGTTATGTGCACAAATAGCTTTCTCACTTTTTTTAAGTCTTCTCTCAATGCTGTCTTCTCAAACAAGGGCTCCCCTGAGCACTGTTTAAAAAGATAACCCACACTACCTCGACCGCCTGGCCATTCCCAGCACTCCCTACCACTTTACAGCTATTTTTTTCATTTCTGTAGTATGTACTTATCTTTTAACATACTGTATACTTGTCTGATGTTTTATTATTATGATGTTTAATGTTTGTTATCTCTTCTGACTAGAATGTAGGCTCCAGAAGGTCAGAATCTTTGTAGCCCAAGCCCCTAGAAAGTGACTAGCACAAGGAAGCATCAGTAAGTATTTGTGGAAGAATGAATGAATGAAAATGTATAGATTCTTTTTAAACTTTTTTTAAGTTTATTTATTTTAAAGAGAGAGAGAGAGACATTGATTTGTTTTTCCACTTATTTATATGTGTATTGGTTGCTTCCTTTATGTGTCCTGACCGGGAATCAAACCTGCAACCTTTGGGTGTATGGGAGGACACTCCAATCAATGGAGCCACCTGGCCAGGGCCTGTTTTGGTTTTTTTATTAAAGAAATACAAAGTACGTTTACCAAAGAACTATTGGCCAATTAAGGCTGACAAATAATGGAATGTGTTGCTTTAAGAGAAGTAAGTTTCCTGTGGAGTGATTACTTAAATTTGAATATGAGTAAATATCTGTAACTGTGCTATAAATAGATTTCTACATGACTTCGAACCTGAGATTCCCTCAAACTTTAAAGTTTCCTGATAAGGGTTATGTTATTGTTTCAACCTAAGGACTTAGGCTTTCTATTGCCTGCCTAACTAACACAATTTCCTTTTTTAAAAAATCCTGGTTAAAGCTGGTTCCTTGAAAAGATGAACAAAATCAACAAGCCTTTAACTAGACTCATCAAGGAAAAAAAGCGAGAGGACCCAAATAAATAAAATCAGAAACGAAAGAAGTGAAATTACAACCGATACCACAGAAATACAAAAAGGATCATGAGAAATTACTGTGAACAACTATATGCCAAGAAATTTGAAAACCTGGGTAAAATGGACAAATTTCTAGAAACATAATCATCCAAAACTGAGTCAAAAAGAAGCAGAAAGCCTGAGTAGGCTGATATTAACTAGTGAAATTGAAGCGGTAATCAAAAAACTCCAGGCACACAAAAGCCGTGGGCTAGATGACTTCACAGGAGAATTTTACCAAACATTTAGAGAAGAGCTAACCCAGCTTCTTCTGAAACTATTCCAAAAGCCCCAAAACAGAGAGCACTACCAAACTCTTTTTATGAAACCAGTATTATCCTAATTCCAAAACTAGGTAAAGGCATCACAAAGAGAGAAAACTACAGATCAATATTGCTGATGAACATAGATGCTAAAATCTTCAACAAACTGGATCCAGCAATACATTAAAAAGATTATACACCATGATCAAATGGTTTCATCCCAGGGATGCAAGGATGGTGCAATATACACAAATCAATAAATGTGATACACCATAGAAAAAATATGAAAGACAAAAACCACATGACCATATTAATAGATGCCAAAAAAGCATTTAATAAAGTACAGCATCCATTTATGATAAAAACACTCAGCAAAATGGGAATAAGGGGAGCATACCTCAACATAATATATGCCATATATTAGAAACATACAGCCAACATCATACTCAACAGGCAAAAACTAAAAGCTTTCCCACTAAGATCAGGAACAAGACAAGAGTTTCCATTTTCACCACTTCTACTCAACATAGTATTGGAAGTTCTAGCCACAGCAATCAGACAAGAAAAAGAAATAAAAGGATCCAAATTGGAAAGGAGGAACTAAAGCTGTCACTGTTTGCAGATGACATAATAATGTACATAGAAAACCCTATATACTCCACCAAAACACTACTCGGCCTAATAAGTGAATTTGGCAAAACAGTGGGATACAAAGTCTACATTCAGAAATTAAAGGTATTTTTGAACACCAGCAATGAAATATCAGAAATAGAAATTAGGAAAAAATCCCATTTACTATAGCAAAAGAAAAATAAAATACTTAGGAATAAACTTAACCAAGGAGATAAGAGACCTATACTCAGAAAATCACACAACACTGAAAAGAGAAATTAAGGAAGACACAAATAAATGGAAGCATATTCTGTGTTCATGGATTAGAAGAATTAAATCATTAAAATGCCCATGATACCCAAAGCAATCTATAGAATGAATGCAGTCACTATAAAAATACCAATGATATATTTCACAGATCTAGAACAAATATTTCAAAAATGTATATGGAATCATAAATGACCCCAAATAGCTCAGCAATTTTGAGAAAGAAGAACAAAATATGAGGGATCACAATACCTGATATCAAACTATATTACATGGCCACTGTAATCAGAACAGTCTGGTACTGGCATAAGAACAGACACATAGATCAATGGAACAGAATAGAGAGCCCAGAAATAAACCCATGTCAGTATGGTCAGTTAATACTTGACAAAGTGGGCAGGAACATAAAATGTAGTAAAAATAGCCTCTTCAATAAATGGTGTTGGGAGATCTGGAAAAGTACATACAAAAAAATGAAACTAGACAACCACCTTACACTGTTACATCAAAATAAACTCAAAATGAGTAGAAGACTTAAATATAAATCATGACACCATAAAGGTCCTAGAAGAAAACATAAGCAGGAAAATTTCAGGTATCACACACAGCAGTATTTTCATCGGTATATCCCCTAGGGCAGGGGATATAAAGGAAAGGATAAACAAATGGGACTGTGTCACTAAAAAAATCAACAAAATGGAAAGGGAACCAATCATATGGGAAAACATATTTGCCAATGATACCTCTAACAAAGGTTTGATCTTCAAAACGTATGAAGAACTGACACAACTCCACACCAGGAAGACCAACAATCCAATTAAAAAATGGGCAATGGACTTGAACAGACACGTCTCCAAGGAGGACATACACAGGGCCCATAGATACATGAAAAAATGCTCAATATCAGTAGCAATTAGAGAGATGCAAATTAAAACCACAAGGACTACACTTCACACGAGTAAGAATGGCCATCATTAATAAATCAACAAGCAACAAGTGGTGGCAAGGTTGTGGGGAAAAGGGAACTCTAACACACTGTTGGTAGGAATGCAGACTGGTGCAACCACTGTGGAAAACAGTATGGAATTTCCTCAAAAAACCAAAGATCCAGCAATCCCACTGCTGAGACTATACCTTAAGAATCCTGAATCACCAATTCAAAAGAACATATGAACGCCAATGTTCATAGCCTCATTATTTATAATAGCCAAGTGCTGGAAACAGCCTAAGTGCCCATCAGTAAATGAGTGGATCAAAAAACTGGTACATTTACACAATGGAATACTACACAGCAGAGAAAAAGAAGGAACTCCTACCCTTTGCAACAGCATGGATGGACTGGAGAGCATTAGGCTAAGTGAAATAAGCCAGACAGTGAGAGACAAATACCATATAGTATTACCTATAAGTGGAATCTAATCAACAAAACAAATGAGCAAAATAGAACCAGAGGCATGGAAATAAAGAACAAACTGACAGTGACCAGAGGGGAGGTGGGAGGGAGATAATGGGAGAAAAAAGGGGAAGGGGCGAGCACAGCAACATGAATACAGGATTCATGGGCACAGACAATGGGGCAGGAATGGCTGTGGGAGTAGGGGAGGGGCATAGGGATGAGCAAAGGGGAGAAAGGCGGGACAACTATAACTGAACAACAATTAAAAAAAAAGAATTTTCAAAAATCCTGTTTACTTTGATCCCCCTCTGTTTTTCCCTAGTACTTTTGAAAAGCTTTTCTCATTCCACACAAAGGCCAGACTATTCTACTTCAGTGGTTTGTAGCTTAAATAACATAAGTTTTGGATTCAGAAAGAACTGGCTCTGAATTCCAGACCCATCACTTGCTGTGTGGCTTTTGGTAAGTTATATGACTCCTTTCTTTCAGCTTTAGTTTTTTTCATTAAATCATTAAATGAAGATTATGATGATGATGAAGGAGAGGGCACAGGAGGAGGCGAAGAGGAAGAGCGAAGGTTTGTGTGTGTTTGAGAATTAATAAATATCATATGGATGTTCCTGGGATTGTATGTAATACTAAATCCTGTCACCTTTCTACTATATGGCTATTTTCTGCTTCTGTCAGGACCATACTATTTAGTGCCCGGTTGCTTTTGAATTGCTTTGCATATTTTCATTTTGTCTTTACTACTAGATTGTTATGGAACCATGGAGTCTCCAGGCAGGGGCAAAAAGGTTTAGACCCTTACCTGTAATGTTTGCCAATAAACGAGAGAGCTGAACCAACTAATGCTTTTAGCTACAAATGCTATCCTTTCAACATGCCTTTTGTATCCCTGAGGTGGCTAGCACAGTCTGACACATATGGTGTTTAATAACTATTTGTTAACTGAATGACTAAAGTCTCTTTATTATAATTTCTGTATTCTCTATTTGCAGCAGTGATACACAATATAATAGTATTTTATCAGGATCAACAAGGATAACGTATATGAAAGTAATTTAAAATTCTGAAGTTATAATTATGTGTGCGTATTTATAACCACAACTATATGTACACTATATATGTGTATGCATGGATATATATTCTAGAGGCCTTTGATAAAGACAGACAGTGGGCAGGGGGAACACTATTAGGGAGGCTCACTCTTCAAGGAAAAAAAAAACAAATGCAAAAGGCTATGAGGTTCCCAAGACTGCTGCAAAGGTAGTCAGAAACTGCAGGTCAGGTACTGCTATTATATATATTTTACATATTATACGCTATGTAGTACTGATAAGAAGACCAGTAATATGATCATCCATGATTTGAGGTAGTTCTAATGTATTCACTAATGTGGGTGTGAGGCTGGGTTTATGTGACCTCAGGCCCAACTTATTCTTGTCCCGGATGATTCTCTGAAAGCAAAGAGGTCCCATGTTACTAAGAAATTATTATGTATTAGTTTTTGCCTGGGTTTGGGGAGAGAGGGCAGAGCACAGAGTTTTTAGGGCAGTAAAAATAATCTGTCATACTATAATGATGGATACATGTCATTATACATTTGTCCAAACCCATACAGTGTACAATTTCAAAAGTGAACCCTAATATACTTATAGACTTTGAGTAATTATGATGTATTAATGCAGGTTCATCAGTTGTAACAAATGTATCACTCTGGTGGCTATGCATGTGTGTGTGGCAGGGGGAGGTATATAGGAAATCTCTTTAGTTTCCTCTCATTTTGCCAGTGAAACCAAAACTTCTGTGAAAAAATTAAGTCTTTTAAAAAAGAAAAAAGATTCAGCCCATGCATCATTTTCTCTTAAAAGTCTTTTCTGACCACCCACATCTAAACTGGGTTAAAAAGTCCTTTCAATTTTCAGAATACTGTACTCAATGCTCTCCTCTATTGTTACATATTATATGAGAATCATTTACTTTTGTGTCTGTATCCACCATTAGATTGTGAGTTCCTTTAGGAAAGGAATGTTACCTTAATCATCTTTTCCCCCGGCACAGAGTAATAATTCAATAAATATCTACTAAAATGAAAAGATATTTAATGGGCCTAAGTTCATTTTGTCAATTACTTGGACATTGCCTTTAAGAATATCCAGCTTTGGAAAAAAGTATGAAGTTTCCTCAAAAAATTAAAAATGTAACTGCCTTTTGATCCAGCAATCCCACTTCTGGGAATATATCCTAACAATCTCAAAACACTAATTTGAAAGAATATATGCACTCCTATGTTCATTGCAGCATTGTTTACAATAGCCAAGATCTGGAAACAGCCCAAGTGCCCATTAGTAGTAGATGAGTGGATTAATAAGCTGTAGTACACTTATACAATGGAATGCTACTTGGTTATAAAAAAGAAGGAATTCTTACTCTTTGTGACAGCATGGTTGGACCTGGAGAACATGATACTAAGTGAAATAAGCCAGTCAGAGGGAGACAAATACCATATGCTCTCATTTATATATGGAATTTAGTGAACAAAATAAACTGACAAGCAAAATAGAAACAGAGGCACGGACACATGAAACAGACTGACAGCTGTCAGAGGGAATGTTGGAGTGGGGGGTGGGGGTACTGGATGAAAGAAGGAGAAGGTGTTAGCCAAAGAACATGTACTCATGACACACAGACATAGACATGGGTGGTGATGACCAGAAGGAAGGGGGTGGGGGCTGGGTGGAGGTGGAAAAGGGGGTGGAAGGGGGACATCTGTATTAGTGTTAACAATAAAAATAAAGTTACCAAAAAAAAAAAAAAAAGGAAGAAGAATATGCAGCTTTTTAAAGCAGGCAGGAAGATACAACAAACCATTTGCCAGAATTAGGTTGGACTATCCCAGGTTATCTTGAGTTCCAGCTTCCTACTGTATTGCTGATTTCTGTTCTTGACTTAAATTCCAGCATCTGCTCCCTTCAGGTTTCCTGGTCTTCTTTCTTGAAACCTAAAAATTGACCTTGAGTTTATTCATCTATCAAACATTTACCAAAAAAATTTATTATGCCAGGCACTTCATGGCACTGTGGTTATAAGACAAGATTCCTGCCCTAGAAGAACTCATATTTAGTCAGGGAAAGAGACATGTAAACAAATGATTAAAAGAGACACTACAACAGAAACATCCATGGACTCTTGGCATTCAGAATTCAGGGTTTTATCTTGAGAGAGACCCTGAAAATCCATGATATTAATATTTGTAACTTTAGTGGGATGGAAAGTTGAATGAAACTACCTTTAAGGTTGGCGGGCAATGAAAGCAAAGCACTTAGCCAGTTAGTGAGGCCAGATGCTTAGACAGAGTGTGTGTTCTGGTCTGGGACTGGGGTTCTTTACTCTTCCTCAAACACACTGTTATACTCACTACAGATATCAAGTGATTGCTTACATTTTTCAGGTATATTTTATTAGAAAATTATATGCTATTGTGAGGTTATCAAAAATAGATGAGTTCTTGAAAACCTCAAGAAAATATTTCGTGAAAATCAAGGATATATCATATTTACAGTTAAGGATAGGTTTATCAAATATATAGTCTGTACAATGAAAGCTACAATATGTTGTTGAGAGAAATTAAAGAAGATCTAAAATAATGGCACAATAAACAATATTCATGAATCAGAAGATTCAATATTGTTAAGATGTCAGTTCTTCCCAAACTGATTTACTGATTCAATGCATCCCAATCAAAATGTTAAAAGGTCTTTTGTAGATACTGACAAGTTATTCTACACATTGTATGGACATGCAAAGGACCTCAAATAGTCAAAACAATTCTGAAAAAGAAGATAGCTAAAGAATTTACACTATCTGATTTAAAGAGTAACTATATAGTTACAGTAATTAAGACCGTTTAGTATTGGTGTAAAGATAGAGAGCAATAAAACAGAATAAAGAAATTGAAATTGACCCACACATATATAGTCAATTGTATTTCAACAAGCAGGCCAACATAATTCAATGGAGAAAAGAAAAATCTTTTTCTTGCTAGAAAAATATTGCTAGAACAATTGGACATCCATATGCAAAAGCATTAACTTTGTCCTTTACTTCACACCACACACAAAAGTTACTTTAAAAAGGATTACTTTCCCTGGCTGGTGTGGCTCCAAGAATTGAGCACTGGCCTGTGAACCAAAGGGTTGCTGGTTCAATTCCCAGTCAGGGTACATGCCTGGGTTGCAGGCCCACTCCCCAGTAGGGGGTGCATGAGAGGCAACTGTACATTGATGTTTCTCTTCCTTTCTTTCTCCCTCCCTTCCCCTCTCTTTAAAAATAAATAAATAAATAAAATCTTTTTTAAAAAAGGATTACTAATGGAAATATAAAAGCTTAAGTTATAAAACTCCTTAAAGAAAATATAAGAGAAATTCACTGTACCTAAAGGTAGGCAAAGATTTCTTAAATAGGACACAAAAATCACAAAACAAAAATTTTTTAAAAAGATAAACTGTACTTTATCAAAGTCGAAAACTTCTGTTCTTCAAAAGATACTGTAAATAATTTAAAAATACAAACCACACATTGAAAGAAGGTATTTGAAATACATGTATTTGCAAAAAGCTTTCGTTTAGACTATTAAAAAAATTTTACAATTCAGCAATTGGAAGAAAACAACCTAATATTTTTTAATCAGCAGAAGTGTTGAACAGGTATCTTTGCACAAGGAGATATATAGATGGCCAAAAAGAACATGAAAGGATGCTTAATAGTATTAATCATCAGAGAAATGCAAATTAAAACCACAGTGAGACATTACTACACACCCACTAGAATAGCTACAATTAAAAAGACTGACAATTCTATGTGTTATTGAGGATGCAAAGCAACTGGAAGTGTAACACAATGTTTATGGGGGTGTAAAATGATAAATCACTTTGGAAAACATTTGGGTAATTTATTATAACACTAAACATATACTTGACATATGACTCAGCAGTTCTATTCCTGTTAGATATATACCCAAGAGAAATGAAAACACATATCTAAACGAAGACTTCAACATGAACTTTCACCTTAGTTTTATTTATAATAAGCAAAACTAGAAACAACCCAAAGGTTCATCAACAGTTGACTGGACAAACAAATCCAGTCCACAGACATACATATATGTACAATAGAATATCCTTATAAGAGAACACCACTTGGCAATAAAAAGGAATGAACCACTGATACACACAATAACATAGATGAATCTCAAAAATATTATGTTAAACAGAAGAATCCAGAAACAAGAAAGTACCTACTGCATGATTCCATTTATATGAAATTATAAAAAAAGCAAACTGAAGTGGCAGAAAGCAGAAGAATATTTGATCATGTCAAAATGACTTAGGAGCCAACTTGAATAGGGTCTCACTAACCAAAGATGGGACAATCTGGTTATCAATAAACTTAGTAATTCCAATGGAATGAAACTCATGGAGTTTCAACCCATGAGTCCTTTTTTTTTTTTTTAAAGATTTTATTTATTTATTTTTAGAGAGGGGAAGGGAGGGAGAAAGATTGGGAGAGGAACATCAATGTGTGGTTGCATTTCACGTGCCCCCTGCTGGGGACCTGGCCTGCAACCCAGGCATGTGCCCTACACTGAAAATTGAACCAGCCACCATGTGGTTCTCAGGCTGGCTCTCAATCCACTAAGCCACACCAGCAAGGGCTCAACCCATGAGTTCTTAATGATACAAAAACACACACACATGTAGTTAACAAAGTAAGAATATGATAAATTAGCAATTGTGTAGGCAATGGAGGCAGTCTGGCTTCCTCACCCAGGTGTCTGGGTAACTAAGGGAAGCAGTTTCTCACAATGTGGAATTGGCCTGATAAAGTAGTGTTCTCATAGCCTTGAGTCTGGGTCCAATAAATGGTTCCTATAACATGAAATGGGCTTGCATGGGCAGAATCACACTATGTTATATAATACTTTGGCTTTTTGTTGAATTTGTTGTCTCTAGTACTTAAGGGGATAGGGGCTGCTCACTGCACGTGCAGACACAGACACACAGCTGGCAGCATGCATGGCTCACCCACCCATGAATAAAAGCATGTCAGGGATCCCCACGGCTCCACGCATTTTCTTCCGTCTGCCCAAATCTCGAGTGGACCTGCCAGGACTTGAGCAGCCACAATACAAATTGTTAGTGTGGAAACAAAAATGTTGTTATAATGTTTTTTACTATATTTCTAACAGTATCTCAGACTGACCCCAAAAGTATTAAAATTGAGAAATAAAATATTTATTGAATGTACAGCTATTGAATGCAAGGAACTGAGGTAAATAAAAATGTGTTAATTTGTAAGGATGTAAGTGATTTTTTTCTGTTTAAACATTTTTTACTACTGTTTGAGCAATAAACAAAACTCTGAAACTTTTTCTGTAAACCATGACCTTGCATTGTATCCACAGAAATGTACTGAATTCAAACTATGCGTTATTTCTCACTTTACGTGGCTTTTCTTTCCTCCTTCCATCCCTAAGATGCCAAGTCCTCTGAAATCTCCCAATTTTATTAATGTAAGTAGTGAAATACCAAGTAATCTAAATTCCAGGCCACATGGGTAGGATTTTGACACCATTCTCAAAATGCTAGGTTTACTCTAGGTCATTTAAGGACTCCAATTGGCCCACAGGCATTTTTGTCAGGGCTTATATATTTTCTTCCTTCAGGTTGTCATTTAGTCCCAAGGGAAACCAGACTAAAACATCTGGATGGATTCATAAAACCTGTCATCATTAATTAAAAAACAACTTGAAGGGCAAGCTCTCCTGATAATTTTCAATTTGCCTCATAGTCATCAGAAGACAGTTTCTTTTACCTATCACCAACTAGGAAGTATGGAAAATACAGACTCTGAATGGGGTCCTGGGGGAAGGAAGGTTGTGTGCGGGAAATGAGAAGAAAGTGTGTGTGCCATCAGAATTATGTTCGTGCATTTAACTGAGGGAAGGGTGGAAGTTTAGAGTTAGAAAGGACCTTAGCAATAATCTAGACCATCACTTTTTTTTATCTTGCATACTAAGAAACAAAGGCTGCAAGAAGTTAAGTGAGTAGTGGCTCTCAGGCAAGAACCTAAGGCACCTTGAAGCCTAGTTTAGAATCCTTTCCACTATACCACCTCATATTTTTGAAAATGAATTATTTATAAGTTAAAACAGAAAAATCAGGAGACAAGCTCTAAACAAATTTCAGGGTTCAGTGACATTGGGATTTTGCCAAAACACTAAAATCTGTCTAAGTCATAAATATATTTAAATATTTTCCAAGGCTTGACTGGTGTGGCTTAGGGGATTGGCATCACTCTGCAAACCAAAAGGTCACCTGTTCGATTCCCGATCCAGGCACAGGCCTAGGTTGTGGACCCAAGCAACAGACTGGCACACATCAGTATTTCTCTTTCTGCCTCCCTTCTCCTCTGTAAAAATAAATACAATCTTTTAAATATTTGCAGAAGCTACTTTAACTAGGTGTAGTTTCCCTAGGGACACACTTCTCTTATTTCTCAATTTAAAAATGGAAAAAAACAAGGAAGTATATAGTCTATGGGTTCCATACAGCACACATTAAACACCTGATTATTCAACAGTATTTAATGTGTCTACTATGGATCAGGCACCAGGCCAGGTACTAGGAATCCACAGGACTAAGTCCTTGCTAGCTCGGAACTTACAAGGGAAGACAGGTGGGTAGGGAGGGAGGAAGTGGTGTGGGGAAAATGGAGACAACTGTACTTGAACAACAATAAAAATAAATAAATAAATTGGGGAAACGCTGTTTCCTTTCTATTATTAATATATTTCTGGGCTACCTCTTTGTACCATCACTTGAGTTCCCCAAACACAAACTCTTTTCAATAAAACACTTAAAACAACAAACATTTCCTGAGTACCTACTGGTGTGCCATATATGATGGGAATTTCTGCAAGAAAATTCCAAAGTAAACTAGCAATGTAAAAATCATTTTATATAAGGGCAGAATTATTTTGGATTATACAAGTTCTGTCAAGAAGATATCTAGCCATGTAATATGAAAAACAGACATTTATTGAAGAAGATACAAGATACAAGAAACATTGTGCATAGGACAATGATGCCTCAGTCCCCTTCAAAGTAGGCACCTTGAGACCTCACACAGTTCTACCAATTGCCAGCAGCTGCCCTGTTGTATGTTCCTGAATCTCATCAATGGTCTGAAATCTCTTCCCTTTCAACAGTGATTATAGTTTTGGGAAAAGCCAGAAATCGCAGGGCTCCAAATCAGGGCTGTAAGGGGGCTGAATTACCTGGGTGATTTTATGTTTTGCCAAAAAACTCTGCACAAGATGTGATGCACGAGTGGGTGCATTGTTGTGATGAAACTGCCAGTCACCAGTTACCCATAGAGGTGGCCTCTGAACCATCAAAAATAGTTTCTCGGGAGGAATTTTTGAGCCTAATGCAAAATTTGATACAGGTTTGTAGCTCTACTCACTCATTTTAAATGCAGCAGTCACATATTACACATGCTCATTCAACAGTGTCTACCTCCCCCACTGACTAGTACAGTGAAATTGTCATTGTTCACTCATGCTCATTCCAGTCCACTCTCCTTGGCTGTCAGATTACACTGATGTTGTGCAAACCATTCATTATGTTAATTATGGCTGGACTTCTTCCAGACAGACCTCATATATGCCTGATAAATTTAGTACTTGACAAACCCAGGTGATCTTAAAAAATAATTTGACATATCTTGAAACTTTAGGCTCCCAGGTTTTTATAGTATTCTTCACAGATTTTCTCAGCAAAATCAAAACCCCTAATCATTTTCTGAGTGCTGGAAGGCTCTCCTAGTTTCCAGGTACAAGTCTGAATCAAGGCGACACTCCACAAACAGCCCATTCCCTCTCTACCCTTCACAGATCCTGCATTTATATAGTATTTAGCATATATTCTTTTCAATATTGACTTTGCATGTGTATGTCTTCCCACTGTGGACAAAAAGGGGGTCACATATTAAACCCGATAAGCTCAGGGGAGGCCTGCATGGCAGTCTTACAAACTCAAAGACCAAAGGAACCACAAAGGATGGTCTGAAATCAAAACTTTTTAACTAAAAGCAGTTTATGGCAGGTAAGCATGTCCTAAGGTGGTATTTTTCCCAAATGAAGATCATTCTTTGCCTTAACTGAGCCTGTCCCTTGCCTTTTTGCATCTAAGATAACATTCCTTCGGAATATCAAAGTAATTTCCTTCCCTCCCCACAAAACAAACAAACAAAAAACCCTCAAAGCACAACCACCACACCAGAGCAAAGACCACAAATCCCCTCATTGTTATTGTTGACTGTTATTGTTAATTGTTGACTGTTAACTATTCTATCCCCACAAATGAAAAAGTGTCTGTTCTTTTTACTTTTTATCCAATTTTGGAGATTTTCCTGTTTGTTTTCTCCTGCCTCCCTAGTCGATCAACAATGGATTTCATGTAACTCCCTTAGGGCCCTCTCTTTTGATTGTAATGTATAAGGTGCCAAACTGCCATTTTCCAAGCATTTTCTCAATCCATTGTGATTTTGCTTCCCAGCAATTATCGTCAGTTTGGCCCAACCAAACTCATGAAAATTCTTACAGGTTTGGGCATTTCTTATGTTAACATCCTGAACTGGACGGATCATTAAAGAAAGACTATGACTCGCCATTCCCTATGGTATTACCTTAAGAGACAGTCCCCCAAAGTACGTACATTCATCATAGAAACAGAAATTCCACTTATAACGTACAGGATCGTCTCATTAACCTTGCACCTGTACTCCCTTCCCACACTTAGCAACCTGGTTTATTCCGTGTGGTGGAGAAGGAAGCTAGGTTGGCTGGATGGGAAGGGAATGGCGTCAGCGTGAGGTCACGCCACATTGTCCCGAATTTCATCTCCAGTCTGCGGTGACATTAACACAGAATTGACAGAGGAGCGGCTGGAGGAAAGATAGAGGCCAAGTAGCGCAATCTACAAGCAATAACAGGGCAGGACACAGAATAAAGTAGGGAACCTCGTAGGGTGAGGCAGGTAACCTGCGCGCCAGCAGCAGCGCCAGCGGCGAAGGAAAATAGACAGCGGGGAGCCACCTAGTCGGGCAGGATGGGGCGGGACATCCGGAAGCCATTTGCCCGAGTGGCAGGGGAACCGGAAGTGGGGGTGCTGCCGCTGGTGCTCGGGAGAGGAGGGACACACGGAGCGGGACCGCCGGGAGTGAGCGAGCGACAGACACGCCACCCGCCCACGCCGCAGCCGCTTGGGGACCGGTCGGACCCTCTGCCTGAGTAAGTACCTCCAGAGTCGCCGAGAGTCTGTGGTTTAGAGGTGGGGATTGGAAGGGGCTGCGATTTATTATTGTGAGAGGCCCGCGGCCTCCCCTCCCCCACCCTCCCGGGGCCCTTTCCCGCCCCCACCCCGCCGAAGCAGCCCCTTATGGGGCCTCGTGCGCGCGCCTTCTGCGCCGGCAGGGTGTTGGTTCCTTAGCGGCCCTTGCAGTCGCCGGGCCTGCGGGCCGCTCGCTGGCTCCCTTGGAGCCTTTCCCCAGCACCCCACCCCCAAACCTGTCGATCCTTTACAGCTCGCTGCTCCCTCCATCCCGCCTTTTCGGTTGGAGAAATACCACAGCGGGGCGCACCGCCGTCCCCGGCCCACCCCCAGAGGAGGCCTCCCTAAATCCCAAGCCCTCTTTGGCCGGTGGTTTGCCGCGGCGAGCACCCTTGTAGGAACTTTTCTCCCTCCAGTCTCAGCTATTGCCTTCTCCCTCCATCCCCGATATTGCACTTCTGACCCTCCTCTCCCCTTTCGTCCTGTCTGCGAGGCCTTTAACGCGGCCCAGACCAGTTGGTTACTCCCTTTTGTTGAAAAAGCTCAACCCTTCAGGAACTTCTCCATTTCCTCCTCCAATATATTTTTTAAATCCATAGGCTGTTAGGATTCAGAAAAGATTGTCTCCACCGTAGCACCTTATTTTAGAGATGGAGCTCAGCGAGGTTAATTTGCCCAAGGTCAGCCAGCTAGTTAAACCTACCAGTGGACAGACTTTCTTAGGGATTTTGTTTTGTTTTGTTTTGGTTTGGTTTTGGTTTTTTAACCTGGTCCGTGTCCACTTTACAGATCAGGATCTCTGGTGTACAGGTTTGTGATAGACCCGTTGCATGGTTACTCGCTGTTGTGCTTTCCATAGCTACCTCCACCCCAGCGTTGCTTTCTCATAACTTAACATTTCAACACAAACCTTCAGAAAACCAAACACTTGAAATTTTGCCTCTTTTTAGAGCTTACCCATGAAGAAAGGGAAGACCACCTGGACCCCACCCTAGAACCTCATTTTATACATCATTAAATTGGGGGAGAAGAGATAAAGGTGTGGATAAAGAGGAAGGAGAAAATACAGATGATTATCTTACCTGAACTTCTGAGTTGCCTTTGCCTTGGATATGCCTGTGTCTTTAAATTCTTCTCCTGGGCACATTGTTCTGATATAAAGGTTGCCTCCTTGTAGGGGAGCAGGGGAGGAGTAGGAAATCATTGTGCTTTAATTTGTTGGCTGGGGCATTTGATAATAAATTATGGATGTGCTGGAACCTGGAGAGTTTCACCCTTCAGCGCTCGAGGCAGGGTATTCAGGGTGAGGCTTACCTTCCCCTTCAAGAATACCCTGCCAGCTGCCTCTGAAATAAAATGAAGAGTCTTAGGTCAGAGTGCAAACATTCTGAATCTTTTCATTCTTAGTGCAGCTTTCCCCCTCCATCTGTTTCCTGGTTAGCTAAAAAAACATCCAGCTCAGCTTGAGAATTTGTAATTCTTTGCTGTTGGAACTGATTTCTAGTTAGGCCCATTACACTGTGCAGTTGTAAGCATCTGGAAATTGTGGTGTTATGCTCTCACGGTCCAAGGTAAGGAGAGAAGATAGAACAAGCAGGAAAATTGGGATATGCTGTGCAAGTCTCTTACTCCTCATGTTCCCAGAGAACTCATTTTAATGAACAATTAAAGCTTCTCTGGAATAGTCTTTCTTGGTCAGTTAACAAAACTTTTCTTCAGGCCTTTGTCTCCATTAGGCTGGGTTTTTATGATTGATTGTGCTTTTTGTGATCTCAGAAATGAATGCTGCACAGGAGAGATTATTATGAATCAGTAAGGTGAGATGGGAGTAAAATCCTTCCCTATTGGTGCTTTTTTGGTGTGTTACTGATTACAGCTTGACCATTCTGAATACCACTGTTACATATTGCTCTCTACCTGAGGGAGAAACACTCAGATTTTTGTGACCTACCACAGGCTGTTCTTAGGATAGCTTTTCATTTATTCTTCATTTTTATTGCAAAGGACACACTTTATTTTCCCTAACTCCCAAATTATTTGATTCTTCTAAGTGTATATTCCCTTAGGTTGTATATTTTCAGCCTTGCTCTTAAAATAGGAGATTGCATGGGTTTGTAGCTGTTTGTCTTTACCTGCTATTTTAAAATGTTACCAAGCCATAGGGATCTGTAAAACTGAAAGCTACTTTGTATTATGAGATTTTGATTTGTCAAAACAATACATAATCCAGGTATCTGAAGGCACAAAGAAAAAAGTTTTTGCTCAGATACTTAGCCATTGTGGAGAAAGAACGATGACCTCGTATTCACAGTTAAAAAAAAAATAGCTAATTGGGAATATGTGATTTTCTTCCTGTTAGTCTCAAATAAGTGACATTCTGTTTCTCAGTTTCTCTGTACATTCAGCTTTTCATTTTACCCATGAAAAAAATGTAGGATGAAGGTGAAAATATTTTGCTCAGGGTATCAAAATGCCATTAAATTAGGGTAGTAGTAATAGAAGATATAAGTAAATTGACCTAGTAAATTAGAATTTGTTGTACCATTTGCTCTTCTCTGACGTTCTTTGCTTAAGAGTAATAGGCTTTGGAGGTATATCACCCAGAGTTGTCCCAGCTGTCCCGATCATGGAGTTCCTTAAAACTGAGCTTTACTTTTATTTTTAAATAACAAAGTTCCTAGCACAGTATGTTGTATATAGTAAGTTCTTAGTAGTTCTTAATTGCAGTTATTTTAGATCAGTTGTTTACCTGTTGGAGGAACTCTGAAAATCCATGTCTGTAAAATGAATCATAGATGTAAGGAGAGGGTGCCCAACCTATGGCCCACAGGCTGCATGCAGCCCAGGATGGCTGCGAATGAGGCCCAACACAAAATTGTAAATTTACTTAAAACATGAGATTTTGTGTGTGTGTGATTATGTGTTGTACTGTATTTAATGTGTAGCTCAAGACAACTCTTCTTCCAGTGTGACGCAGAGATGCCAAAAGTTTGGGCACCCCTGGACCATCAGCCTTGAAAGTAGATACGTGCAGCCCCTGGGATGCATAAGATGATATGTTGTAATACAGGAAAAAATTTAGAACTTTCTCAATTTATTTTTTATGTATTAAAAAAATAAACCTTAGTAATATATATATTATATGTTATATAGGTTAACCCTATAATTAACAATACAATATACAGATTAACAGTAATTCACATTTAATTTGTAAATAATTGAGGTGTATTTTAAAAAGATTTTTTAAAATGTTTGGATCCCACTAATCTGAACCAGTTTTTACTCACGTGCTTTAGTTCACTTTATGCTTTCTTATTAGGTGTTCACCTAGCTTCTTTTTGAATCTCTGTTAGAGGAATCTACCTTGAGAGACAGGCCATGCTGTTTTTGTAGTCATATTTGTTCAAGATTTAACTTACTCTTTCTTTATGGCCCTGTCTTCCTCTCTGGGGACATGCAAATAAGTATAATATCCCTTCCTAGTAATCTTCAGATACTTGGGCAGCTATTTATGTCCTGTGTCTTGCTCTTCCCCAGCCAATTTTTCTATAGATATCCATTTTATACACATCCATTTTTTTAAAAACTATTCTAATATGGCTGGTTTTAAAATTTCTTACCATCTTGGCTCCTTTCCTCTAGAGACTCTCCTGTTGTCAAGATTCTTTGTTAGTTTTTCAACAAGATCTGGACAAGGTATCCCAAGAACTGAAAGGAGCTTAAGGGCCTGCATTTTGTCTTTAAGTGGTGAGGGAGCTATTATAAGGTACCTAATATTGACTACTTGTCACTCTTGTTCTTTAAACAGTCCCCAGTAAAAATAGTTTCAATTATATAATAAAATAGGACAGATTGTTTTTCTCCTTCGGTAGTGATCCCTCGATTATACTCTCAATTAACTCTGTGTAAGTTAACTTTTGCCTCAAAATATCTACCTTGTTGTTTCCCCAGGTGATGAAATAAATAACAACGTGATGAAATGATTGGGTTACTTAAATCTATTTTAAAAGTTAGGAAATAGGCTTGTTCAATTAGTGGATGGAAAATGAAGCTGTTGTACTATGTCTTTACATTATCTAATTTTGAAATCCATAAGATGGGAAAAATTGGTTGCCCTTTGTTTTAGGCAAGTAGAACTTTTAATTAGCAGGGAAGTTACCTTTTTTTAAAAGAAGTTTTTACTGTTCAAATACATTAGTCTCCATTTTCTCACCACCACTTTCCCCTGCCCCACCTCCCACCCTCAATCCTTCCCCACTGTGGCTTTGTCCCTGAGCCCTTTATACATGTTCCTTGACTTGACCCTTCCCCTTCTTTTCCCCATTACCCTCCTCCCTCCCCTCTCATTACTGTTGCTTTGTTTTTTCTTTCAATGTTGCTGGTTATATGTTTTTTACTTGTTTGTTTTGTTGATTAGGTTCCATTTATAGGTGAGATCAGAAAGTTACTTTTTAAGTTAAAACTACTAAACATTATTTTGTATTTAACCTGAATAGCCAGACTTAAATCTAAAATTGAACTTAGACCCAAAGACACTTTTATATCGAATATATAGAGGTTTTATGGGCTGAAAACACAAGCAAAAACCCAAGATTAAACAGTTCTATGTGGCTATTTGTTATAGTCCGTTTAATCATTGTTCTTTTTCCCTTATGCATCTTTTAATTTTCCACACCTTTTTAAGACAGTGATACCCCAAACAGTTACCATAGATACATAGATACCATAGAAACAGTTACAGATAGTCTGATTGGAGCTATACAAATTCACCTTGCAGTCCTTCCTGATTCTTGTATTTTTACACCTATTTTTAGCTCAACGTAGTATTTACATATGTCTTCTGAATGAAATGTTTATAGATAAGGCCCCCTTTAGGGAGTCACCATGAACTTTTTTCTGATCAGTGGACCAGATGTGACATTAGTGGGTAAGACAAATCTAATTTCAGTCAAAAATTGCCTGTTCTTGGTTTTCCTCATTTTTGCAGCACTTCTATGAGGATTGGAAGTGGTAGGTATAAAACGTAACACAAATAGTCCTTCACACGTAGCTATATTTTCTGATCATCACAAATTTTAGTAATCTAAAGAACTATATACATAGGATGTGGGTGGTTTTTTTACATCTTCAGTCAGATATAACCCTAAACCTAAGCCTCATATTTTTAAGACCTAGTATCATTTGGAATTGAGCTAATTTGTTTGTATGGTTACTGGTAAAATGCAATCCTCTCTCTAAGAAAACTTAACTGTATTTGAGAATGCCAAAAGAAGGAAAAAGCCTCCTTTTTTATAAGCCACAAAACCTGAGATTTTTCTTTTATATCATCCTTTGCATTTGCCAGGTGATCTCTCGAGCCTCGTGTCTGAAGTGTGTTTTTTCCATTGCTGGTTGAAAACAACCTAGTTTCTTATTTGTCTTTCTAGAAGATCAGAATTTCTAATTTTTCTGAATTTCACATATTCTTCTCCAGTAACAGATGCCATATCTAGGCTCATTGTTAATAAAATGTCCTTAGTGGAGACCTGTCAGAAGTAAAAATACCTAGTAAGTGTTCGTCAAAAACCAGACTCAAAGCCTGTGGTCAATTTTATTGTCATAGGTAATATAGCTGTTTGTGTGATCCTAGTAACTGGTAGATTCTAGTCATTGCTGTTGTAATTTTTAAGTGTGTAGTTAACGTCCTAAAAGCCTTGTGTCATTTGGAAGTAACAGTAAAATATAATCATTAAAAATCAATATAGATGTAAAGTGTATACTTGGAATAGATGTTTTAAATGTAATGCATTGTTCCTAAATGATACTCAAACCTGCCTGAAAGTTTAGTGTTGCTAGATATTTATGGGACTTTAGCAGTTGTGTCTTGGAATTCATCCCTGCTGAAAATAAAGTCCAGTTGTTTTGTTTCTATGAAAAAACACCACAAAACTTAAGTTTTATTATTTAAAACCTGGTGTGCAGTATTTAAGTAAACAATAACAAGTGAATATTCCTGTTAATGAATGAAACATGACAGATATTTTTTTCTTTAGGTGTAGAATGAGCCAAGGAGACTCAAACCCAGCAGCCATTCCACATGCAGCAGAAGATATTCAAGGAGATGACAGATGGATGTCTCAGGTAAAAGGAAATGCACGTGTATTATTCACATGAAATGAATCTCTTCTGTTTTTTTAAAGTTTTTGGACTAAAGCCGCAAAGGGGTATTTTTAATGGTCAGTAAGAATTTATTACTGTAAATAAAATTTGACATTAGAGATCTCGTACCTAATCACTGTCTGATGTTGGAACTGAAGAATATTTTGAAAACATGATAATTGCCCTTTGTTAATTTTAAGACATAGCAATGTCTCTATAGTATTCTTTCTGTAAGCTTTTTAAAATTTTTGAAGTGATTTTAAAATAACACAAATACAGTACTACAAAAATTTTCAGAAAGAACTGTATGTCTTCCATCTGCACTTGTCAGTTAACATTTGTCACATCTGCCTGATTGTTGTTTGTATCTATTTGTATGTATACCCAAAATGCTGGGTTTTTTTCCCCTGAACCATTTGAGAATAAGTTGTAGTGACCATGCCCTTGCATCTCAAAATATCTGTGTTTTCTAAGAAAAATGACTTTTTTTATATAACTATATTATAGTTATTAAAGTCAGGAAATTTAATATTGCTATTACACTGTTACCTGATCTCAAAACCATATTCTGACTTCTCCAGTTGTCTCAATAATGTTCTTTATATCATTTTTCTCCCAAGTCTGGAATGACACAGTGCATTTATTTGTCATATCTCTTTATTCTTCTTTAACCTGAAACATTTCTTAGACTTTGTTTTTTATTACATTGACAGTTTGGAATAGTATAGGCCATTCATTTTGTAGAATCGCTCAATTTTGAGTTTATCTTTTTTCCTCATAATCAAGATTCAGAATATGCATTTTCGGCAGGAATATCAGTGAAGCGATGTCCTCAATGTATCACATAGAAAGCACACGATGTTGGTTTGTCTCATTGGTGATACAGTGAGTCCTCACTTATTATTGCCAATAGATTGGTGTGACAAACAAAATGGTGTATAATGAAACCAATTTTACTGTAGGCTAATTGATAATAAACAAGAGTTGAATTCCTACAGTATCTCATCAATATTACAACAAAATAACATGGAATGAAATGACATTATTTGATGATCTGCTGTATTAACTTTAATTACTTGGTTAAGATAGTGTTGGCCTAAATCAATTCTTATTTTTTATAGTATGGATCCACAGGTTCTTATATTATTCGGTGGGTTATAAGCCATTGTAATTTTGAAGCTCAAATTGTCCTAGATTTTCCAAGTGGGAATCTTTTAAGCTGGACCCTCTGTCTTCTTCATATGTCCCATTGTTTTTTTAGCACTTTATTTTCTTCAGTATTCTTAGCTTCCTTTTAATAAACTGTTATCACTTAACAGTAGCTATATTTAACCTTTATCTCTTACTTTACCTCTTTGAAATAACAAGTTGCTATGATTTCAAGTTCCCAAAGTTTCATGTTTTAGTATTTAGTGATTCTGTTTATACTCTGCTATATTATTTTCTTTGTTTTTGTCTTCCCAGGCTTAAAAATCAGTCTCTCAACCAGCTTATTCTGAGTGGTAGTTAGGTTTTTTCCAGCCGTTTGCGTATGGATTAACTACTTGATTATTCTTACTTAATCTTACTCAATTATATCTTTAAAGAAATATTATGAAATATTTTGAGCATTGATGTATTTTCACAGACCCTAAAAAAATTTTTTTTTTTTGATAATAGAATTGCTGTTCCTGGTATACCTCTCACTGAACACATTTCTTTCTCTTTCCTACTTCTACCTCCCAAACCAGTATCCTGAATTTGGGTTTGTTTTTTATTTTTTCATGTATTTACATACTAGTTATTTGTAATCTCTTTTTGTAATAAGTGCATTATTGTGTGGGCAGTTGTCAGATTATAATGTTGTATACCTGGAACTGATATACTGTTACTAAACCAATGTTACCGCAATAAAAAAAGTTTTTTTAATAATATATAGCATTTCTTGCATGTTTTAAAACTTTATGTAAATAGTATGTTTCTGAATGTAATTTTCTACAGTATATCATACATGTTAAAAGTGTAGCTATAGTTTCTTTTCTCTCTAAAAAGTATTCCATTGCTCTGTGTGAAAACACCACAATGGATTTGTCCAGTTTTTTCATTGATACACACTTAGGTGATTTATAACTTTATTAAAAGTAGTAACTAAAAATAAATGCTTTTATTTTTCCTGGCACAAATTAGTAGGCCTTAAATAATTAGCAGTGACTGGAAAAAAATAAGTCAAGGAAGAAAAAACAGTGATGAATATTAAAATTTTTTTAAAACTTGTATAATATGGAAGGACTGACTTCATTAATTATTAAAATATACACACAGATTTTGATTTTTAAATATATTTCTCCAGTGATAGGAACCAGAGCTTCTTGGGGAAATGATTGAGTCTACAACTGGAATAAAAAAAATAAAAGATGAGCCTGGTGCATCTTGTAATGCAAGAAAGCTCAAAAAAAAAAAAAAGAAGGAAAAAAGGATGGCAGGAATATCACTGAAGTGATGTGTCCTCAATGTGATGGTTTGTTTCACTGGTGATAGTAATTTTGACTATTAGGAGCCAGCTTGATAGAACAGCCAAAGTACAGAGATTGAAAATTTGAGCAACATAATAAATGATGATACTGGTTTATAACTCAAAAAATAAAATAAATATTTATGAATCCCATTGTATAAATAAATGATTGGATGAACAAATAAGTAGGGAAGGAGGGACAAGTCTTCCTTACAGAATAATTTTAATACAGGAAAAGAAAATTATGATAAGTTCTCACTGGTGCGGCTCAGTTGGTTGGGCATTCTTCTCACAAAATGAGAGGTCAGTGGTTCGATTCCTGGTCAGGGCATGTACAAGAGGCAGCCAATCGATGTTTCTCTCTCATATTGATGTTTCCCTCTCATATTGATGTTTCCCTCCTTTCCTTCCCCTCTTTCTAAAAATAAATAATTTTTAAGAAAGAAAATTATGGTTAGAACACCATTTAATAATTACTGTAGGCAGGATCAGTTGATGAATACTGAAATTAGTGGACACTTTAAGGAGGAACAACAGTATATTTGTCTAGCCTCAAAGTATTTCCCTGTGAATTGCTTTGGTGGTTTTAATATACAGCCACACATCTTTTGATACCCTTCTTTCCAGGAAGTGAAGCTTAGTTCCCCATACCTTTAGTGTGTGGGCTGGAGTTAGTGTGTCTCTTCCAACAAGCAGAGTATGTAAAGAAAAATAGTAACTTTATCGTTGAGAACTGTAGCAAACACCACCCTAACCAAATGATTGATGTTAACTTTACTAGTAATAAGCTATATTGCTATCATGTGCCCCCTGATAAAACAAGAGCACATCACCTTTCTGATAGTCTTTAAGAAGAATTTATTATCTCAGTCTATTCATGAGAAAACATCAGACAAACCTGTGTTGCAGGACATTCTCCAGAACTCCTGACCACAACATGTCAAGGTGATGACAGAAAAGGAAAGACCAAGAAACTCTCCTGTTTTGGAGGAGGCTAAAGGAGACACGTAAATTAAATGCAACACAATATCCTGGATTGGCTCTGGGAACAGAAAAAACATTAATTGAAAAATTGGTGAGATTTGAATAAACCATTTTAGTTGGTAGTATTTACCAATGTTAATTTTTAGTTTTGACAAATGTACCATGCTTATATAAGATGTTGGAAGAAGCTAAGTGAAGGATATAATATTCAGATGACAGTCGACACTACGCTTGAACCTTGAAGTATTGTCAAAATATGAAACCCTAATGTAGAGTTAACTAACACATACCAGGAAATACCTGAAACAGATGAACAGGTTCACCACCACCACCACAAGGACGCAAACAGCAAAATCCAGACTATAGGTCAAATAGACATATTCCTTAAAAAATAATTTTGGGGAAAGAAGTTTGAAAGATGGTGACAGAGGGAGTGGGAAGCTGTAGATTAAAAGGGATCTAAGAGACAAATTAGGTCCTGATTTTTAAAAAGACTAAAAATATTGTGTGACATTGAATTTGAATACACTATTAATATTATTTACTGTTAATTTGGAGGAGAATAAAATTGGTATTGTGATTATGTATTTTTTAAAGTCTTTAAGAGTTCCATTCTGAAATAGTTATTCATGAAATGCTGTATCCTCAGTTTGCTTCAAAATAATCTGGGGATGGGTGGGTTGAGGTAGTAATTTGGGAAATAACTGAAATAATACTGGCAGTAAGTTCAATGATTGCTGTAGCTGGTGATGGATGCATTGTGTTCCCCTTTTATGTATGTGTGATATTAACAATAAAAGGTTTTTAAGGATATTGAAAGACGACTATAGATAAATTTAATACAAATCATATCAAAACATTAACCAAAAAATGTAGACTCAGCAACAGACTGAGGGAACTACTTGCAGTAAATATTAAAGATGAAGCATTTATATTTTTTGTTATAATATCAATAACAAGGTTCTTAAGGCATCACTAGGTAAGTATTTCAATAAACATGATGGGATGTGTTTAATTTTCTCTTTCCAAAAAGTACAGATTAAAACAATGGAAAAAGAAAGGAGGGAGAGGAAGAGAAAAATATTAACATCCAATGCAGGAGCAAGTGTGGTAAAACCAGTTCTGATACATTGCTGGAGTCAGTATAGATACAGCCTTTCTATTAAGAATTTGGAAATATATCCAAGGTTTATGAAAATGATAATCCCCTTTGATTTAGGAATTCTCATAATGTAAAAAATGAAATATATGTACATTTCTTCAACATAGTAAATAAGAAACCACTGGCAAATCTTAATAATAGGACAAAGCTTAAAAAATATGTGCTGTAGGTGCATTCAGTAAGATATTATGTGGTTGTTAAAAATTATGGTTTTGAAAATCACGTAGCTACATAGAGAAATACATCTAGTTTAATGTTAGGTGCAGTTGTTATGGCTGCTATTTATTGAGTACCTACAGGGTGCCAGCCAAAAGCTGGGCCCCTTTCTTAGAACTCTTATCTTCACAACTCGGAGTTGCCAGCAAAGGTGAAAAAGAAGGCTTGGATTATGTACTTTCTTAAAGTTACTGGGCAAGAAGCTAAAATTTGAACACAGGTTTCCAGTTCCCAGCCCCGTTGTGCCAGAAGGAGCTATACATGATGATTCAACTATGGGGTGGGGACGGGGTATGTGGAAAAAACGGTGATAATATCCCAAAATGGTAAGTTACCAAGGGGTTGAGGTGGTAGGATTATAAGTGTTTTGTTTTATTGCAGCTGCTTTTATACTTTAAAAGAAATTGTGAAATACTATAATCTTTACAAGAGCAGAGCCTAAATTCTATGACATGCTATAAATGAGCTATTTTATTGGTATTGAAAGGTAGTTGATACTATATATAGTACATGCAGTAGAAAGTTGACATGATGGGAAAGAGCACCTGCTCACTAGCTAAAGTTATATTTTTGCTCATTTATCTCTTCATTTTAAAAATACTTATTGAAGCAATAGTAATTTTTTAAAAAAATTATGCAAGATATGGAAGTGAGAAAAAAGAAAAAGCTATCCCATTTTCTGTTACTCTGAGACAGAAGTTGTCTTAATAAATTGTCAAATTATTTCTAGAAGTATTTTTATATTTTCACCTATAGCAAATGAATGTTTCAGTTTCACCACAGTGTCATCTGCCACTGATATTATCAGCAGATATACTTAAATAGTACCTCTCCCTTAATTCCTAAGGGGAGCGTAATTGAGGGTAGTTTGAGAAAAAGAAACAACATTCAGACCTTTCCCTGTAACTGGGTTAGAGAACTGTTGCCTAAAGCATTATGTAAGTTTGTTTCAGGGATGAACAAAAATCTGAAGCATTGATGGGTAAAATCCATTTTAAAAAGTGTCTTGTGCCTTTAGAACAAAGAGAAGCATTCCAGGACTAAGTCACCACTGCTTATAACCTTGAATTAGACAAAGGCTTGAGTCCTAGTTTGCAAGTGTCTCAGATTTGGAGTTAACAGGCATTTTCAAAGACATATTAAAAACATCCAAGTAAATTACATGCCTCTCAACTGGATAGATAGTAATCCAACTCTTGGAACAATTGGAAAGGTTGACTATGGACTAAGTGTTAAGAGTTTATGGAGTTGTTTATTTCTTAAATGTGATAATAGTCTTGTGGTTTTATAGGAGACTGCCCTTTAGGATTTGCATGCTGAAATATTTAAGGGTGCAGAATCACAATGTTTGCAACTTAACCTTGAAATGGTTCAGCAAACGCACATATGGATAAAACAAATACGGGAAAATGTTATTGTTGATTATGGAACATGTTAAGATGTTTATTGTGTTTAACTTTTCCGCATGTATGTCTGAAATTTTCTTTTAAAAGCTTAAGGAAAAAATAAATTTTAAAAACCTGTTAAATATATTTTTCTATTTTGGTTTCAGTAAAATTGTGGTTTTCTTGAGTATACCAGAATGGTCAGTGTTGTAAGGATGGGAAGAAAGTTCGAGCAGTTTATTGCTGATCAAGTGGAATAGCTTAAGGGACAGACCAAAGAGAATGTTTAACAATAGAGTAACTGGCTGGACAACTGTTCTATCTAGGCCAAGAAATCTCGAGGGGAAAGAAATGCCAGTTTCTGATTTTTCTTTCTTCTTCAAACTAGCACAACAGATTTGTCCTGGACTGTAAAGACAAAGAGCCTGATGTGTTATTTGTGGGGGACTCCATGGTGCAGTTAATGCAGCAATACGAGGTAAAGTGGGGTGGCTCTTGGCTACTAATGTAAATCCATTTATCACTGGCAGACTTTCGTTTTGATCTGGACCTATAGACTTATGTATGACACTATAGAAAAGCTCTAGTTCAGAGTATAAGGGATTTCAGACATACCTGATGTAATTCTTTGTGCCACTAAGCATAATGAAACAAAAAATGTTAGCATCATTTATAATTAAACCTCTTTTTTTTGCCTTGGCTTCCAAGGCAGTACATTACATTTACTATGTGTGTCCTAGTGATGATTTTCAATTCTTGTTTGTATTTTACTATTTTATTTCTTGTATTTGCTTATTTTTGTTTGTCCTAGTCATGATTTTCAGTTTTTACTATTTGTGTTTTACCATTTTCTTATTTATTTTTGTAGTGGACTGTTGCAGTTTTGTTTTTAAGGCTTTAAAAGTTGATAAGGCTTTTTTTGAAGCAAAGTTTAAAAGAAAAGATAGCTTTATTTCTTTCTGGCTACAGGCACTCTTAAATTTCATCTTGTGTTTCTGCTTCACCGTGTTCCTTTAAATGGCTGAATAAAGGGAAGGGAGAGTTTATTGAGTTGGCAACTTAATTATAAATGTTGCTACTTTTTAAGGGGCAACAGGTTGAGTTATGATTCAGTTCTTAAATTGACACATTGGCATCCTCAAAGTCCTTCAAACTGTGAGTAGTCCACTATTTGCAGTGTTATATTTGAATACAGAAAATGGAAACATTTCATATGCTCATAACAAACACATGGCAATTAAGAGATTTTATTTACCACTAATTTTAGTTTAAATAAATAGAATTTTTCTGTTTTTAGATATGGCGAGAGCTTTTCTCCCCTCTCCATGCACTGAATTTTGGAATTGGAGGAGATACAACAAGACATGTTTTGTGGAGGTTAAAGAATGGAGAACTGGAGAATATTAAACCCAAGGTAAAGTAAATGTATTTTTTAAAATACGTATTTGCCCTGGCTGGTGTCAGTCAGTGGATTGAGCACTGGCCTTTGAATCAAAGTGTCGCTGGTTCAATTCCCAGTCGGGGCACATGCCTGGGTTGCGGGCCAGGTCCCCAGCAAAGGGCGTGCAAAAAGCAACTACACATTGATGTCTCTCTCCCTCTCTTTCTCCCTTCCTACCCCTCTGTTTAAAAGTAAATAAATAAAATCTTTAAAAAATATGTATTTTTTTATTTAATCTTTATTATATTTTTTTCCATTACCATTTAGTCCCCTTATACTTTCCTCCCCCTAGTAAACATATATTTTTTTTTTAATATCATTAATCTTGAGTCTTTTTCAGATAGTTAAATTGTCTGAGACTGGTAGTAAAAAAAAAAGTTCCTTCTTTAAAGCATTATTTCACTGTTCTTTGGTTCTTGCCCCATTAAGATAAATGATATTGTCATTGCTTAAGAGTATTCCAAATATACATTTAATTAAGAAATCAGTATAGTGCATGTTTGAATGGTATTGGTAATTGTTACAGTTATCTTCTTCAGCTGTAGGAAAAGATTTGTTGTTAATGAGGTATGCAATTCTATGAACCTGAGGCCCTATGAGGGGTAAACTGCTCAGAGCTGGGCCATGGGAGCAGGGCCAGGATTCACTTCAAAAAGTAATTTTGGGTCTGTTTAACCATACAAACAAATTGGTAATCAAAGTCTCGCAAGTCTTCTGAAGAAAATTTGGAGCAGATGTAAACAAAGGTTCACCATAAACATGTACCCAGTACCTTTTCACATTATAAACATTCTGTATGTATTTTTTTCAACCCCAAAGAAAAAGACAAAGCTCAGACACTGATAACACCTGCTTTAGTTTTATTTCTCTTTTTGCCTTTCTAATAGAAAAACTCATCCTTGTTCCTCTTTTTTGTGACAGGATGGAAAATTACTTTGTCAAGTCATAGTCAGATACAGGTCTCCAGGTGATAATGTTGTACAGTTATTTGTTTAAAGAGAAAAACCTGTTAAAACTTCATCCAGCCTCCACACCAGTGACGACTCTTTGAGTGCCATTGTGTATTTATACCTGTTACACAGCTTTGAGTACTTTTGTTTTTTTCTAGAAGGTACTTCGAGTCAGGGGGACTTTGTGATATGGGTAGTAAATATTTTTCCCCCTGTTACTTAGATTTTGATTTGATTTTATTTTTTGACATGCATAAGTTTTATATTTTTAGACACTGATTTATTATGTTTTTTGTGTAGTTTCTGGAATTTAAGAGATTACCTTCCAATTTCATGATGATGAAAGAATTCTCATTCTAGTAAAATTTTACCACTTATGTGTTAATCTTCTAGAAATTTATCCTAGTATATGAGATGTGAATCAGTATTTTAAGGTGGCTGCTCAGTTAAGTTATTCAATACCATTTAAGAAGTTCCTTTATTCTTCACTATTTATCTTACCCTTTTTTCCCCCCCTCTAAATTATAGGTCATTGTTGTCTGGGTAGGAACAAACAACCATGAAAATACAGCAGAAGAAGTAGCAGGCGGAATCGAGGCCATCGTACAACTGATCAACACTAGGCAGCCACAGGCCAAAATCATTGTATTGGTATGTAGTCTTTGGGTGGGTGGAGACTTTGATGTCATTAGGTCAGGTGAGGACTCTTAGAAATGTGATTGTTCATGAATATAAAGAATCTTTAGGTGGAAACAGTTTATGATACTCCTGAGAAACTTTTTTCTGATATATTCCATTGTCTTACCGGTCTCATCATTTCCCAGACCAGCTGTGGGGTCACCTTTTATCTGCTCATCCTTGTTTAGAAGTGGAAATCCTCTTTGTTGTCTCAGGTAGTCTTATTATTTTTTTATTTTTTACTGTCTTCTGATAATTTTTAAAACTGCATATGAGACTTGTCTTAGTCCTGAGTCTTTTTTTTTATTAGACCTGAGTTTGGATTGGCTTAGATGTGGTCTTTTCTTCCACTGTTAATATGTTAAAGGTGGTATATTCATTGGCCTCTCTGGATTCTCTAATATATCAGAGGTTCCATCACTAATAATAGAGGTACTTCATAATCTTTACTCTGACAGAAAGTTCTATCCTTTATAGAGTTCAAGCAGTAAATCTTCCTGTCTCAGAGATAAATAGCTGTCTACCTATAGATATCCTATGCCCAGCTAAAAATGTATGTTTTAGCAAAATCTGGTATGTGCTCAGTTTTTTAATGAGATAGTGTTAAGAAGATAGTCATTTACACAGACATGTGAGGATTACAATGTATAAAGAAATATCCTAGGTCCTGCACACATGAAAATGAAAAGATAGTCCTTCTCAAGGAGCTTACATTCTAGTGGATGGGCCCAGCAATATAAGGAGAGAATTATTATACTGCATGCTCATGGTAATAAGGAGAGAACAGGGTGTATTTTAGACATAAAAGTTAATGTCTGAGTTTAGTTTTAAAGAACTAACTGGTCTCCAGACAAATGGGGATAGAAAGGAATGCATTACAGAGGGAAAAAAGAAAAATGATCAAAGGCTTATACATGTGTGTTGTTTGGGTGAGTGAATAAGGTTGCTAGAAGAATTGAATAAAGTTTGAGACTAGGATGGTTAGGTGAAAGGCCACAGCCAGGTCATACAGGAATTTGTATGCCATGTTAGGAGTTTGCATTTTACCTTCTTGGTGCTGGGGAGCCAGGCCTTTTCTTTCCTTTTTAAAATATATATATATGTGGTATTTCATCAATTTAATTTACTTACTTGTATTTTGCCTTATTCCAGAAAGGATTACACCATGGTTAAAAGTTCACCTCTGAATTACAGTGCCTGGTCTATAGTAGTTGCTTAGGATGTATTTTTTGCATGAAAGGTGTTGAGTAAATCCTCCATAAATATTCTTTGTTTCAACTAGACTTTTAAATTTGACATACAGAGGTTCTACCTACAACACTAACCTAGCCAGTCATCCCCATGGGGGAATGACTGCACCAGTCATTTATATAACGGCATTAATCATATGACAATTTTATGAGGACTGTGAAAACAATTTATGGTGTATTTAAGTGAAAAATTGGAATACTATACTATATATATGTTATTTAGAATTACTTAAAAGTATGTATGCAGTTGGAAGAGGCAACAATTAATAGTTACATGGTAAAAGGATTAGAGGATAATATTTTTCTTTTTTCTTTTAGCATATTATTTTAGCACTTACTAATTATCTTAGAGGGGAAATCCCATGGCATACCCTTGATATTCATATATTAAGGAAAACATAGGTAAATACAATAAGCTACTTTTTCATTCTTGCTTGAAAATTCCAATAGGTATGGTGCCCTGTTCTTGAGACTTTATCATTTTTTATGGCTTTCACTGCTATGGTATTATGTGAAAGTTAGAACAAAGCATGTATTTATTCTTCAACTGGCCATCCTTCCTGGTTGCTCAATATATCTCATCCAGACTTTGATATGTCAGCGTTGAGAGCAGCTCTTTTTTGTTAACTGTTAGAAGCATAGCCCTGTACTGGTAACAGTAATATATAAACTAGAGTTTAGGATGACCTTATCTGTGACACTCTGAGGTATTTAACAAAGATAGGAGATGGACTAGTGTCTCAGTGTCATAATTCTCTTTTGGAACTATACAGTCACACAACAAAGTGATAATAAATGCCCCAACATTTTGATGAAAAAATTTAAAACAGACATGAACAAGTACTTTGGGTATAAAAAATTTTCTTTTAATGGAATATCCACAGAAAATCTATTTTTGTGAAATAAGACCTCTTACCATACTCTATAGTGGAAATGGATGTCATATAAAATACTTATTTTATAATAGATTTGATTGTCTGTAAAGACCATTTCTAGTTTGAAAGGATAAAACTTTGCTCTTACCATGTAAGACCAGGCTTTTATTTACTATAGAAAGACAGTTATCTGATTTACTTGAAAATCATATTAGATCTTTAACATATAAGTTAAAAACAAATTTAAAGCATATCTTTTTTTAAAGATTTTATTTATTTATTTTTAGAGAAAGGGGAAAGGAGGGAGAAAGAGGGAGAGAAACATCAATGTATGGTTGCCTCTCATGTGCCCCTACTGGGGACCTGGCCTGCAACCCAGGCACGTGCCCTGACTGGAAATTGAACCAGCGACCCTTTGGTTCGCAGGCTGGCACTTAATCCTGAGCCACACCAGCCAGGTCCATATCTCTATTTTAATCTACTAGATATTATGTGTCACTGATTCAAGACAGCATTTGTTCCAACTCTGTTTCTTATGTATAGTAGTGTAGGTTCCATGTGGCATTGATAAACAGATGTGTATTTGAGCTAGATTATGCTGGTTGCTATATTGAGAACTATGTGACGGAAAGACAACACTGGACATAGAAAGACCAGTCAGGAAATTTTACATTAATTGAGGTGTGAATAGTGTGAGAAGTTCCCTAGAGATAGCAGTGTATATAATCAGAATGGAGGGGAAGAAAGAATGAATGGATTAGAAAAATGTTTAGGATGCAAATCTGAGTAATTTAACGATTAATAGATAATGTATGTGGAATGAGAGACTCCAGATGTTGGAATGACCAGTTGCTATAGAGACTGTAGAAGGAGCATTGTTTGGGGGAAGGTGATGAATTGCTTTTGGACATGTTAAGTTGGGAGTGCCTCAGGAACATTGAGTTTTGCTTTTGTAGCTGATGGTCAGTATGTGGTTTTGAAGCTCTAGGATGAGATGTGGGCCAAAGTGGTTAGAGTAGGAAGAAGAGTGAGCTAAGGAGAAGACCCTGAAGAATAACAATTCAGGGACAGTAGAAAGAGGGACTCATGAAGAAACCGAGAAGGAAGGGCCAAATAACTTTCATTAAAACCAATCTATTCCAGTATTTCAGAAATCAAAGGGGGTAGCGAGTGCCAAATATGTAAAGGAAAGCAAGTGACTCTTCTCATCTTATGTTCTTCTCTGCTCTACCCCAGGGTTTGTTACCTCGAGGTGAGAAGCCCAACCCTTTGAGGCAAAAAAATGCCAAGGTGAACCAGCTCCTCAAGGTTTCCCTGCCAAAGCTTGCCAATGTTCAGCTCCTGGATATAGATGGGGGCTTCGTGCACTCGGACGGTGCCATCTCCTGCCACGACATGTTTGATTTTCTGCATCTCACAGGAGGGGGCTACGCAAAGATCTGCAAACCCCTCCATGAACTGATCATGCAGTTGTTGGAGGAAACACCCGAGGAGAAACAAACCACCATTGCCTGACTGCCTCCTGTCAGTGTTAATTGCATCCCAGCTTCCTCAGATCAGTTATGTCACTGGCACTACAGAATCCTTCTCTTTCTTAAGGCACTTTGCATTGTAGAATGTTCCTGGATGTTCATATCTAGTGTTTGAAAGGGAGGAGGGATTTAAACTGGTCCTGTACATAGGTTTGTTTGACACAGGAGAAAAACTAGTTAAGGAAGATTGTTGTTTAAATTCATTCGAAACCAGAAGGGGACTTTTTAGTTAGATGTGTGACACCGTCATTGAATTATTGCTGTTTTTTCTAGGATGACATCAAGCCTAAGTACTGAACAAAATGAAGATTTCTTTGCCTTTCTTTCTCTGAATTATGTCATACATAATAATCAGAATCACACCTACCTGGCTTTAAAACATCTTTTTTCCAGTTTTTAAGGATCATCATTTAGACTTTTGTTTCTATTTTCCTTTACTCATATGTATTCTTTTCTTAAATCATTTTTTATTGTTATTCTGTATATTCCTAATGTTTTCACATATAGCATCAGGTTGGACATAGTTGTCATTCACATATGTGGGATGCTATAGTTACAGTGAATTTGTTCCACTCAGTCTTTTCTGGACTTAGCAGTGAAAAATACATTTTGCCCCATTTGGGGGAGTCTCTGTGGAGGGTATTATTTTTATGCTGCTGAATAAACATGTCTGTAATAGACCCATGCATGCAGCCTTTCCTCCCTATTTTTTTGGTCCTTGTTGACATAACAAGCTTTCAACATTTTTTTGACGTAGGAGCTCTGTTGCTGGAAGTATTAAGTCCCCAGCGAGTTCCTCTCATGATATTTCTGATGTGTGACTCATTCTTGTGTGTGGTATCCTGTGCTATAGAGTCTGTGTAGTGCTATCCATATTCAGAGTTCTGGTTGGTTTTGTTTGTTTTTCCCTTAGAACCTGTTACAATTTCTTGTTGGGGGGACGGAATCAGAACTCTTATTATCCATTCCGTAAGCCTGACATTATTTCAAGTTTTATAGCATCTTAAGGTGTATATTTTATTTTTTTATTGTCTTAGTTTTTAAATTATAACAGTCCAGAAAAATTTGGCACTGTCTTATGGGGAAACAAGAGAAGTTGTTCTTCAGAATTGACATTCACCTTGATCCCACCATTTTAGTAAGGAAGGAACTATGTTTGTTTAACTTTCAGGATTTCTCCTTAATATATCATCATCTGAGAATTTCTTTCAAGAGAGCTCTGTATGATCTTAATGGTTTGTATGAGCTATAGTAACTGCCATTTTAAAAGTAATGGGACCGTAGATGGTTTATTGTTCAATATACCTATGAAATGTATACAAACTGGATCTATAAACAAATATTTTAAACTGGACCAGGTAGATATTGAAGTAACCCCTCCATATGTGCTCTGCAGTGATTCTCCTTAACATTCAAGTTCAATAACTAAGGCATATGTCTTATGTTCTGCTTGCAAGGCAAATAGCAGTGCTCTTGTGTGTTGGAGGGGCGTTCCTGATTTGTGCTAAGAGCCACTTCTGATTGAATGGGACAGAACTTGGGTGGTTTTTTGTTTTCCCTTGTCAAGCCTCTTTCTAGGACTTCTGTTTTTGTTTTTTGTCTTTTTTTTTAAACACATACTTTCCTTAATGTATCATGTCTTCATTAACAAAAGAAAATACACATGGTGTTTACTAAACTCGTTTACTATATTAAAATTTTCTTTTTATGTTTATTAGCCCAGATTCTTGAATTTTTCAAGATAGATTTTTTTCTTCTTCTTAGCTGGGGTATCGTTCTAAGGATAATTACTTAATCCAGTTTTGTGTGTGAAAAGACAGTTTTCTGTCCAGATCTTCTGTTTGTCAGGGTGGGAGTATGGTCCAAACAAACCTGTAGGTTACTCCAGCAGCATAGGCTTCAAGCTTCTCTTGACTAAGGATTAAATATCCATTTGTGGGATGACCTTCAGCTCCTTTGCTTATGTGTATAAACCTGAGATGTTATACATTTTCTATCTACTAGAGCTATTTGAGCAATAGTATTTGAACCACTAGCCTTTTAAATAAAAGTCTGCCCCATTGCTAATGTGCAGATGTTGAGTCCGCTTTCATTTCTTGCCAGCTTTTTTTGCATTGCTTTAGGCAAAAGGTACTCATCTGTTTTTCATTCATTGACATCCTAGTTTGCTACAGTGACAGAACTTAATGCTTAATCTTTTGCTTTCTCAATCTCAATCTCATACACACATACATACATACATACATACATACATACATATATAAATATATAAATATAATGCCCTGTCTAAGTGAAATGTTCTTGTTGTCATTGTGATTAAGGGGCCAACTTTCCAGGAAGCTAGCAGAAGTAGTATTCTGTTACTCTCCTGGCAAATTTTAATTCATTTGTCCACCCGTTCCTGATACATTAAGTAGCAGCTGGTGATCGCACTATAAAGATTCCCGTGTGATCACATCTTGAATGTGGCAGGTGAAAGACGTACTGCCAAGGGTGATCTAAGGCCTGTTGTTTTGCTGCCCATAATATTCTAGACTCATGGGCCTGTTCGGACTATGTCTTTTGTCAAAAACATGAACCCACCAAAAACAAATCTGGAGTAGTTTATGCCCTGCTAAGAATTCTATCTCATTGTTAATTCCATCTTTTTTTTTAAACCTAGGCGCTATTTACAGTTGTATGCTAAAAAGCCTGAAATATTGTCTGTGCTGTGGTATATGGGCACTGCCAACTTTATATTTATTGCAGTGAAGAAACTAAAAATGTATGAAAATGTGGGTGCATGTGGGAGAAGTGAGTTGGGGGTCTCTTGAAAGGAGGCATTTTGGGGTGGAGTCTCCCAGACTTCTCCTTGGCGTTCTTGGGGATCACTGCTGCTAAGTTGACTGGACCTCCCCAACGGAAGTTTGTGATTCTGCTTTGGCAAAGTTTCATTGACTGGTAGAACTTCTGTTTTAGTGTATAGTTCAATATAAATGTAAACATTTCACTTAAACTTGCTGTCTTTCTGCCTGCTTTATCATAGTTTGAAATCCAGTGGAGAAAGAAGGGGTGAGTTTTTATCCTGCCTTATCACAAGCACATTGGATATTTAGGTCGTCCTGCTTCTTTTCTTGGAACTGAATGTACCAAGTTGACCCTCATTACTTCATCTCTTTGGGGGTGTAGGGTGGTGGGGTGGGATGAACAGGCACAAGGAATCCTAAGTAGGTATATAGGAAAATTGTCAAAGAATGTTTCAGACTGGTTAAGAATATCTGGTGGTTAAAAGCAACTTGTAAACCACTAATTGACCTTTTGACTCTTTTTCCTAATTTCAATATTTAGAGTTTATTCACATTCAGTGTCCCAGTTTCCACTGTTTCTCCATTTCTCATACCAATAATTACTAGTTTTCTTTTTTTACACTTTTAAATATCTCTGCTATTGCTCCCATCTTGTACGTCAGTGCTCAAATTAATTGGATTATTCTGAGTTCCTGTGCTATCTAGGAAGAAAAGCCTCCAGATATTTCCCATCTCTTAACCACCTAACACCCTTTTGTAGGTGCATCCCCATTTTAGTGTTGGCTGAGAGGACTGGGGAGGTTTTGTATGTTGTCCAGGGTGAATCATGTAGTTTGGGTGTGCTGGGATGTGATGCCAGCTTTACCTGACTTCAAAGTCCTCGCCCTTGTCACTACTCATTCAGCCTGGGGCACTTTAGCTCTAGATGATGATTCACTGAGTTGATGACAGATATAGCCCTGGTTTCCTTACATTAGAAAGTCCTGGGAATGAAATGGTGATCTTCTCACATGGACCATGGCAACAGTTTCCCTCTTTTTCTTTTTTTTTTTTTTTGTTTTGGTTTGGGGTTTTTTGTTTGTTTTTTTGCAGCCAATACATTCTTTTTCACTTCCATCCTCCACATGGTCACAGAATTATTACCTAGGTAACCTGTTTACCACCTTAAAACCAGCAGTAAGAATTAATTGCATTGTGATGTTAAGGAGCAAGATTTTTTGGTAGTACACATGAAGGTGTTCCAAGACCGTCTGGCTACTGTATTAACATGTCAGTAAGTTCAGATTGATACTAGTTAGGTAAATAAAAGTAAAAAGCCTGAAAGGAAACAGGAAAGTGGAGGTACAAAGTAAATTGCAGAAAAACTTTTAAGAAGTACCAGTTTCCATGTGCTGGGGGTTGGGGTAGGGGCCACAGTTGCAAATGAAAACATTGAATGATATTCATAGCAGACATTCAAAATACAGCCGTCTCCCTTGACATCCACTCTTAGAATGGGTCCAGAACAGTTTTGCAGTAAGTCTGGATTTAATGCCGTGGACCACCTCATTTGAACTGGGTGAGTGGTGTCAGTCTAACAAAACGTGCTCATGGAGTCCAGGACAGGAAACTTGAACAAAGACACAGTTCTCATCTCCCTCGCCTCCCCAGGCTAAAATAGCCTACCCCAAGTGTGGCCTCAGCTTTATGGCTAGAACAAGGTTCAGTCACTCAACTGCCAGGGCCTATCCTGATGACTAATACCATAACCACCCCAGCAATAATTATAGCAAATAGTTATGAACATCACTTTTATCATTCTACTGCAGTGATGGTATTGGATTAGAATGGTTTACTCCTAGAAGAAGATAGAATCCGGAGATACTAAACTGAGATGTTTTTGTTTTCCTATTTGTCTTCCCCCCCATATCTTGCCATACCAAGTTCCTACCCACACCCCAAGGCATTGCCTTTGTGAGATATTTGCAGATTCCCCTTAGATCATAGAGGAGAGGTAAAAGCAGCTGGGGTCCTGAGGCTTTGTAGACTGTCCAAACTATTCCCGTAACCTCTTCCACGGCCCCAAAGTGGAAGAGAGCAGTGTGGTAGAAGGGAAAGCTTCACTGAATCTTGGGAAAAATTGAAAAAACCAACAGAACATCTGCTTTTCTCCAGCCATGGCAGGGGTGAAATCCAAACTCAGCTACATATTTTTACTTAGCCATGAAGCAAAGGTCTTACATGTTTTGGTAAAGACATAGTCTTTTTCTTGGCCTGACTTTATGCTATACCTCTTGCCTTTTGCTTATTTGCTGGTTTATTTTGGTATAACTCATTACATCAAAATACAGGGTGGGGGAAAAAGTAGGTTTACAGTTCATGTTGAAAAAAATAACTGCAAGAATAAACTTTCAGGTACAACTGTAAACCTGTTTGCCCCACCCTGTATATATCAAAAAATGCTATAAAAATATATTTTACAAACTGATTAAGCTTTGACAGCACACCTGTAAAGAATTCATGACAGTGTAGCAGCATGCTCCTTGATAAGCAGTCCAAGTATTAAATAGAACATCCCCTCCATGGTCTGGCCGTCTTCATGTCCTCACACTTCTTTCCTTGAATTTTTATGCCAATACTATTGAGCTTTGAGTCATGCCTTTGCCCCAACTTGAGACCCCCTGTCAGGAATATGTCCCTGCCCCTACTCATCTTTTAAGAACCCCTCTGAGTGTTTTCTGGTTTCTATTTCCAGCTCTGGTTTGTACTAGATCTCTCATATCTGAGTTCCCCATAATACCTTGTGTAAGTCTTTTATCATTGCACTTACCATTCTATTATATGCTTACCTATTTGTCTACACTGCTAGATAATGAATTCCTTAATAGAGAATGTGTTTTAATCATCTTTGTGTTCCCCGCATCTAGCTTAGTAACTAGTACAAACTAGGCACTAAATAAATGAAGAAATGAATGAATAGATTGATTTGTTCATGGTCTTCCAGCCAGTAACTGTCAGAATTTAAACTGAATACAAACCTTTTGACTACAGTTCCTCCTCTTTGAATGGTACCATGCTTCTGCTTGTGAGAAACAATAGACATATTCTTGCTAGTGATAAGGGCAAACAAAATTAAAAAGATGTGGAATATATCTACTAAAAAAATTTTAAAACATTTTCTAGGTTTTTCTGAATAGAAATAGATGGAGTTAATATAGTTTTTATAGGAAAAGTGAAGCTAGAAGAAAAGGCTAGACTGGACCAGAGGAACAGAGGTATTGTGAATGAGAAAATAATTCTGAAGCCTCTGAGGACCAATGAAATAACAAGGAGCTTTGGGATGTGGCCTATATTCTAGCCCAAGTGTGAAGAGAGGGTGCCCCTTTCTATTATCAAAAACAATTTTGAATAAACTTGGTAGCTGCACATGATCTTTAGGCACAACCAGAGAGGAGCTATATCTAAAAGGCTCTTCAGTTGCATCTTCTGATTGCTTAGTCAGGGACCCAAGCTTGGTTGAAACAGGAGGATGGCTGGCTCATTTTTATCAGTGATCTTTAGAGACACAGATTGAGTTGATCAATTATTTATCTGCTTGTTTTCAGCAACCTGATGACCAGCCTCATTTCCTGGAAAGCTCTGATGTTGGTTCCATCACGTGGCCACAGGGAAGCAGATGCAGGGCCTGAATGTATTTCCCAGTCTGAGTGGTGAAAGCCCAGTTTCAGGAAATGGAAAGTGGCTGATATCTCTGGCAGAAAGTCCTGCGCGTTTAGTCAAAGCTGCTGTCTCATGACTCACCTACTCTTTAGACAAATAGATCAAGATGAGGAATGCAACCCATTCTAGCTCCTCTCTGTAACAGTCAGGAGGACAATGGAGATGAGACATAGCTCCTGAGGGTTCAGAAAGTTTAATTTGCCTAAGATACACAATGCAGCGCTTTAAAGCTACACCTTTCTGATATCAAAGTCCTCACTTTTTCCATAATACCATGAAACCGTGTGACATATTTGATACCTTATCCCCAGAATGACAGTTTAGCTGATTCCCAAGCTTTATGCATCTAGTTTTCATAGTCCTTGAAGGAAAGATAACTAGGTACAAGGGCAGCCCTGGGAAAAAAATAGCACTTCCATGATGGGAAGGAGTGCTGTACTCTTGCTGCCAGGGCTACCTATGTCCAGGATATTTCTATTTGAGCTTCAAATAGATACACTGGGCCCTTTTTTGGTCACAATGAAAACAGAGAAATTCAAGTCCATTTTTTTCAGAGGGGTTGGTTTTGCAACCTTTTTTCCTGGGTTAAAGTTAAACCGTTACTTAATTCTGAAGTCTGGTTTGATTCTGCCCCCCACCCACAGGCGTGGCCACTTCCTAACTCCCACGTTCCTGAGTTACTTGATGGGACTCAGCTAATCGATTTACTGTGGTTCTTTCTGTGTCCTGCTCTTACTGCAGTCCTAAGATCATTTTAGCAATACCCCTGACCCAGGTGAAACTTTCTTCCTGTCCTTTTATTCCAAACCTTGAAACCCTGTGGCTTAAAATGGAGCCAGATCCAAGCAAAGCTGGGAACCTTGTCAGCTGCCTGCTGAATGATCCCATTTCTTAGGTCCTTTCTGTGCTCAGGCTGGGAAGGGTAGCCCACAGGAAATAGAAGAAAGTGAACTAAGCCTTGTGAGCCACCCTGCTCACTTCATCACCAGGGCTTGGGTTGGCCTTTTTACATAATGCGGGAGAATGCAGTATCTCGGACCTGTGCAGAGGGCCAAGGGGGCTTCTCTGAGGCCTTGACATCTCTGCACTTAAACAGTCGGGCTTTGAGACGGAGCACTGCCCTTTTATGCTGACTGCTGCAGATTACAAAAAGGCTTTCTCTTCCAGACCTTAGAAAGGGCCTTCACAACTGGGTTGCGCTGTTCCCTCCCTGGGAGGTTGGGACAGCAAGGCTGAGGAAGGTCTGCTAACCTGAGAACAGCAAGAGAATCCAAGGCTGCTGCCCCCTCCTATTCTGTCTGGATACTCATGGTGCTGAGGATTCAAAGTTTAAGCCCCTGAGACCTTTCAAAAGGGACAGATCCCCTCTGGGTTTATTGAATATATTTCTTCCAAGATACTGCCAGGAGAAAGGGAGCACACAGAAATATTGATAGTTCACAATTGTTTGGCCCAAAGCAGTGGTTCTAAAAATTCACAGTGCATAGAAAACTGCAGTGCTTGCTAACATGCAGATTCCTGGGCTCCACCCCCAGACACTAATTCAAGAACTGTAAGTAACGTCTGGATGTGCTTTATAAACAGGTCCAGAGGCACATTTTGCTCCAAAACCTAAGACAGGCTTGGAATACTCCCTAGGCTCTCCAGCCCCCAGCCTGGGCTTATACAGTATAGTCCCAGCACCAAACAGCCTATAGCAGAGACCCTATAATCCTCAACTTGTTCTCACAGTTGCCAGGAAAGTTCCTGGCACATCACAGACCAGTTAGATTCCATCCAGCTAAGTGGGGTGCTCAGGCACAGGGCGGGAGTGCTTGGGAATTCCGGAATTACCTGCAAGGTGGGGGGTTAGAGTGAGAGAGAAAGGGAGAAGACCAACTGGAATATGAAAATCTTACATTGACTCTCCAAACTGGGCTGCTGACTGCGTTGGGGGTTCATTATGACACCTCTTGTTATTCTGAGGCTCCTCCAGTTCAGGTTTGTTTGGAAAGAGTATTGGACCAAGGCTCAGGGAAGAAGTTGGGTGAGCTGCTCATGAGCTGACCTTTTCTGGGCTTCACCCTATGTATCTGTAAAATGAAGGGTTGGTCCAGAGTCTGCAAAGGTTCACTTTGATCTGACTTTCTACAGCTCTCCAGCCTCAGCAGTTTGCTTCTGGTCTCCATCCTCAAGTATGAATGCTTGGGCAGGGCCAGGTATAAGTCTCCCACTCACCATTTGCCCAGTATAATTAGAACAGTACCTGGCATATTGTAGGTGTCCATTAAATATTTAGTGCAGAAATGAATAAATATAACTGGTCATAAGATAAAATAGTCATTGGAACAATGCCCAGGTAGTAAGGCAGAGGTAGGGGCTGAGGCTGCTGGAATCCTATGAAGCAGGGAACTCTGATGAGCCACTGGCCCAGGTGGCTTCACCAGGATGTCTGACAACTTCAGAGGTAGCCACTCTACATTTCTTATCCTTTAAACACATCTAATTTATCTTTAAAAGAAATTCATGTACATTGTAGGCAATTTGTAAATTTTTAAAAGATATTAAAAACCACCCACAATACAGAAATTGGAGGAGGGATGCTTTCCTATTCAAAGATAATCATTGCTAAATTTTTATGCAGTTCTCAACTTAAAAAAAAATGCATGTCTATGTATTTGGAAACCATACTGTTTCTAGTGTCATATTGTGAATTCTCTCGGCTTACATGTCCCTTAAAATCTTAAGCGTAGTTTTTTAATAGCTTCTTGATAATAGTGTGTTTAAGTTAACCATTCCTTCATTATAGACATTTAAGCTTTATGCTTTATATTATAAATATCAGAGTGATAAAGATAGCAGCCTACACATTTTTATCTGTATTTCCTTAGGACAGTGTCTCACAAATGAAATTATTGGATCAAAGAGTATAAAGCTCTTAGAGCTTCTTGAAACACAGTGCCAAAACATTTTGTAGAAGAGTTTTCACCAATTTACACTGAAAGTCACTATCTTGCAATGAGCTTTGTAGCTGCTTCTATAGAGTAGAGAAAGCCCCTAAGCCTTATGGCATCCCTGGAGCTGTGCGGCCGCTGCTGGGGGAGGTGAGATTGCGCAAGGATTCCACCTGCAGTTCTGCTTAAATTACCCCTCCGCCGTCAGGGCGACTATCTGTTTCCCAATTCTTTGAGTTCCTCATTTCTTAGGATCCCAGGAGGGGAAAAAAAGGCCCAGGTGGAGAATGTTAGTGTTAGTGGTAGTGGGCGTGGGAGTAGGGGATCCTATCCCTAAGTTTGAGCAAAGGGAATAGGTTAACAAGAATCCAACACTTGGAGATCCTTCATGGAAACATCCGTCTATTCCAAAGTGAGCTTCCAAAGGGGGCAGGATAATGAAAGGAGGGGCAGTAAGGGGATAGGACTCGAAGGCATCCAGCTGGAGTGCTACGGCCCCTTTAACTCCCAATCCGGAACCTGGCCCTTTAAATCTTTGTCAGTTTCCCCTGACGTCAGCCGGAGGGCCCGCCGCCCGGCTGTTTACCGCTTCGCCGTGCTCCACACTTTCCCCAGTTCCGAGCGCCGGAACCGCCGAGTCTGCCTGCCCTTAAAGGGCCCGCACTCAACTCGCCGGGCCGCGCGGCGTCCGGCTACTACAACTATCACGCTTCTCACCCTCAGACTTTCCTCTCTTCCAGGACGCCACCGCGGCCAGCTTCCCCTCATTTCCTCTGTCCCCTTTCCCGGCTTCTCTAGGCTCCCAGCAACTGGCGTCTCTTCGCTCACCGTCCTAGCGGGCGGCCGCAGGGTGTCCAAACCGTGCGCAGCCCGTCGCGATCTGGGGCCCCTGCCAGTGACTGGGACCCCACGCCTTCCCCTCCCCCGCTTGCCGCCCCTCCCCTCCGGTGCCCCTGGGAGCGTCTCTGCGGCTCCAGGGAGGGGACGTTTCCTAATCTCAGGCCGGGGTTAAAGTTCTGGTCCTGGTGAGATGGTGGAAGCTGCGGCCGGAGCCGCAACCTGTCCCGGAGGTGTCTTGTCGCCTGTCGCTGCCGCCGCCACTGCCGCCCTGCTGGGGCCATGTTCGTTCTGGGCTTGCCCTTCTTGGCGCTTTTGGTGGCTTCGGGCGACAGCCATCCGGGGCTTCTGGGGCCCAAGAACGTCTCGCAGAAAGACGCGGAGTTTGAGCGCACGTACGTGGATGAGGTCAACAGCGAGCTGGTCAACATCTATACCTTCAACCATACTGTGACCCGCAACCGGGTGAGGGCTGGGGCTGGGTTGGGGCTGTTGGTGAGTGAGTGAGCAGACGGGGCCCAGCCGGTTCTGTCAGTTCCCTATAGAGCTGCCCCACTGGGTTCCTTCCGTTCCCTGAACCACGCTGGACTTTCTTGACTAATCCTCCTTCCTTTGCTACCATTGTTTCTCCGAAGCTCCCACCGGACTGGCTCTGAAGGTATCTCATTCCCATCTTCTCACTGACTGCCTCCTTCCACCAGATGTGGCCTGGGCAGGACCGACCTGCTCCCTACCCAGCAACCAGAGTCTGATAGCTCTGTGGGGTCTGTGTGGAAGAGGAAGCAAGCTTGCCTCTGGGCTTGGCCCAGAAAACCCCAGGGGGATGAAACAGGCTCTACTTGCAAGGCTCTGCCCAGGCAAGAGTTATTAGCTGAGCCTCCTGGGGAAGATGAATGCAGGACTTCTGGGGCTGCCAGAAGTGCTGGGAACATCCCAGTCCTCTTCCAATCTTAGAAAGCCTTGTAAGATGCAGGTGGCATAGAAGAGGCCAACCCCAAGGTGGATGGGAGGAGAGGGTGTTTGTCTACTGTGGAGAACATACCTCACTCTGACTTCATTTTCCTTTCTTCCCCTGCTGACCCATGTTTCCTTTCTTCCCCATGTTGACCATGGACATAGCTAGGTCCAGGAAGGCTAGAGCTGAAATTTGGAGAATTCTTCCAGCCTGGCTCTATGGTCTGCACAGTTCTCTCCACGACTGCATTTACTGAGGAGCAGTGTAGTTGAGAATGGGAATCTGATTTTTTTCAGAATGGGGAGGGATTTGGTTTCTGTGACAAGTCAGAATCTGCCTTGTGTTCCTGGTTCTGTAAAGCTTGATCTCCAACTGCTCAGAGTCATTTCTCCTTTTTTTTCCCACCATATCTGGGGTTACCCTCAGAGCTGTGACCTCTGTCCCTCTGAGAAAAGCTGCCCTAGCACATGGGTTTCAGCAGCCCAGTAATAAGATTCATGGGATTTGTTTAGTTTTTCCTTAAACTCCTGCTGTCCTATATACTTTCCTATACAGCACCTAGAGTGAGTGTGTTTCCATTTTATAGAGGAGAAAATTGAAGCTCAGAGATGTGAAGTGACTTCTTCACAGCCCTGTCCCTCAGGCAGAACTAGGGATGGACTTTAGCTTTCTTGGGTCTCAATAGTCCCTGTGTGTCCACTTCCCCCAACCCTCAGATTAGTTGTTGAATATGAGCTTCTAGCTCATAAGGAAGAAAGTGGAGGAGTTTTTGCTCCCATGTCCATGAGTGTATGTGCACATGTGTGCAAGCATGTATGTCTCATGAACATGGATAGGAATGGGCTCCCCTGGAGAAACCCAAGATCTCCATTGTGCTTCCTGTTGGGAGTGAGGCCCTGAGTTGCTTGGTTCTTGTTGTCCTGCCATCAGGAGTTTGTGTCTTCCATAAGCCTCTCCTTTGAGTCAGCACCAGTCCCTCCTATAGACTTGGGCCTGCCCAGGCAGAAGAAAGGGCATGGATAGTTTTCCAGCCTAACCAGGATGGGGAAAGAACAAAGCGGTTTGCATGACTGAGGGCAGGGCTCACAGTGTCTGCATCCATGTGTCCCAGGTGGCAGAGGGAGTCACCATGGGCTTGACTGAGGGGCATTTCCATCTCATTCTGCAGACAGAAGGTGTGCGTGTGTCTGTGAATGTCCTGAACAAACAGAAGGGAGCTCCTTTGCTGTTTGTGGTCCGCCAGAAGGAGGCTGTGGTGTCCTTCCAGGTGCCCCTAATCCTGCGAGGGCTGTGAGTAGAACCTGGGAAACAGGGAGGGAGTAGGCCCAGGTCAGGCCTTCCCCAAAGCCTCACACACGTCCTTATCTGGGGCCTCAGACCACCCAGGAGCCTCTCTGTTTCTCTTCCCCGTCCCCAGACCCAGGAGGCTGGCCTATAGCATGAGGGCCAAGCCAGCCAGCCCAGAGTCTGTCAGCCTAGTGGGGGTAGGAGTGGGGGGGATGGAGAACTAGTAGAGGAATTGGGGCCCTGCTCCTCTGGAGTGACATCCTGGTTGGGACAGTAGTCACGTCCAGACTCTCTCCATCTGGCCATAGGTTTCAGCGCAAGTACCTCTACCAAAAGGTGGAACGAACACTGTGTCAGCCCCCAACCAAAAATGAGTCTGAGATCCAGTTCTTCTACGTGGACGTGTCCACCCTGTCACCAGTCAATACCACGTACCAGCTCCAGGTCAGCCGAATGGACAACTTCGTGCTCAGGTCTGCAGGGGAGAGTGAGGGAACCATGGGACTGGCCTCCTTCTTAAGCTGTGGGAATGACCATGGGGGTTCTTCTCTGCCCTACAGGACTGGAGAGCACTTTAGCTTCAATACCACAGCAGCCCAGCCTCAGGTAAGATCCCCTGTTGACTGGCCCTCAAGAAATGGGGAAGCTTAAATGTGGAAGTGGGAGTGGTTGGTGGCCTTTGCTGGGAGTTTCAAGTTGGCTTGGACCCTCCCTGGAGAGACTGGAAACAGGCTCAGGCCCCGAGGTGGGAAGGGGCAAATAGGATGAGAAGTGCGGAGACATGGGGCCTGGCTGTCACCTTCCCTACTTGCCTCGCGGACATTGCCCTGAGTGCCCAACTGAGGTCAAAAGGAGTGGTATACAGAAAATGGAGCTGCTTATAGTGAAGGCCTTTCTCCCCAGAGAGCCTCCAGTACCCAACCCTGAGAGAACTGATACTGTTCCCTTCTAGAGGGACAGAGAGGGCATCCTCATGAGATGAGGATCTCCCTGCCACCCTCCTTCTGCCCTCAGTACTTCAAATATGAGTTCCCAGAAGGAGTGGACTCGGTGATTGTCAAGGTGACCTCCAACAGGGCCTTCCCCTGCTCAGTCATCTCTATCCAGGATGTCCTGGTAAGTAGCCTGTCCTTTTACACTCCACCAGTGGATAACAGGGCTGCTAATGAGAGGGGACAGAGCCCAGCTCCCTGCACCTGTTTTTCCCCTCCTCCTCTGTAGTGCCCTGTCTATGACCTAGACAACAATGTAGCCTTCATCGGCATGTACCAGACTATGACCAAGAAGGCAGCCATCACTGTGCAGGTAGGAGATGCACAGGGACCTGTGGGAGATGTGGCTGGTGATTAGCTTTCCAAGTCCCTCCTCCTCTTCCCCTGCTTCATTCATCCGCTACCCATAAGACTGAGTCTTGGTCCATTGGTCCCTGAGACTTTGGGTCCCCTGATGTGCGTGAGAATTGAATCATAACCCCAATTGCCTTTGGGGACAAGAAAGAGCAACATATCCTTTCTAATTGTCACATCTACTTCATTCACTATAATGATAACGAGAGGAAAGTAACCCTAGCTGAGGCTTTGTGTCTACCTTTGGCAAAGGCTGAAACCTCTGCTGCAGGCAGGGAGGGGATGGCCATATGTTCACCTCACAACATTGAGTCACACAGGTGATGGACGCAATGTGGCCCCTCCACTTTTTCTCCTGGCCGATGCATAGCCTGTAATAGGGCACCCATGGTCCTGTGATGGTAGGGTACACACATACTTGCTCACCTGGCCATAGCATAGCCTCAGGCTTTGGGCTCTGGAGTCAGATAACCTTGGCTCTACCACTTACTGTCAGTATGACCCTAAGCTAACTTCTGAGCCTGTCCAACAGGGACAGTGATAGTGCTCTCTCATAAGGATCTTTGGAAGGATTAAGTAAAATAATATAAAAAGAGAGGATAGCATAATTTCTGGCCCAAAGTAGATGTTCAGGAAAGGATGGTGATGATGACAATTGATGATATAATGAAGACAATGACAATGATATCATCATCATCATCATCATCATCATCATTATCATCATCATTATCCTACAGCGCAAAGACTTCCCAAGCAACAGCTTCTACGTGGTGGTGGTGGTGAAGACAGAAGACCAGGCCTGTGGGGGTTCCTTGCCTTTCTACCCCTTTGGAGAAGGTAATTTTGTGCCCAGGCCAGACTGGTGATGGAGAGGTCTTGGTCACTTTCTGGGAGGTAGAAGAGCCTGTGTGACTGATTTGTAGACATAGTGGAACACACGTTTTTGGCTCCCAGGGCTGGTCCCACCAACTCTAGCTAAGTTCCAGGCAGCCCTTGGTTTGCCAACTTGACATTTTACTTCCAGATGAACCAGTTGATCAAGGGCACCGCCAGAAAACCCTGTCAGTGCTGGTATCTCGAGCAGTCACATGTGAGTGTGGGTGGCTGAGTGGGGATGGACTGGTCTCTGGCTCTTCCTCTCAGACTTGGGGTGGGAGTGGTGATGAGGACCTATTCAACCAAGCTGATAGGATAGGAATGGGGCAGTGTTCTTGGTAGGCCTCACAATGGGAAGGCTGGGAGGTGAGTCCCAATATAACTTGACATAAAGAGTATATGACTAAAGAGTAGAGTACTGAGGTCTAGTTCTCTCTGTGCCACTTCGGAGCAGTGTAATCTCATTGAGCCTCAGTTACCCCATCTCTATAACAGAGGTGATAGGATCTGTCCCATCAGTCTCACTTAAGTTGTGAAGTTTAGCGAAAATTAGTAGGAAAGTACCAGTCTCCTTAGTCATGCTCAGTAAATATTTACTGAGTACTTGAATGGGGCCCTTTGTAAACTGGAAAGTATAGGATAAAAATAAGAGATTGTGATGGGAGGGGAAAGAAGCTGCCTCTCCTATACAGGTTCTTTATTTAGCAAATATTTGTCAAGCACCTTCTCTGTGCCAGGTGCTATGTCACATCGGTAGCGCCCAGGGAGCACCTGCCTGGAGGGACAGAAGCCTGTGGCTTCACAGGGAGCTGAGAGCTGTGATGAGCAAAGGACAGCTCACTGTGGGAACACAGGACAGAGAAAGTTTCCTAGAGGACAAAGTCCCTGAGCTGTGTTTTGAAGTTTAAGTCAAGATGGAGTTTTTGAGAAAGAATTAGAGGAGAAAGTTCTTGCAGAGGGAGCAGCATGAGCACAGACAGGAATCATGTCAGAGTTTGGTGGATTTGGGGAATGGCCAATTGTTCATACCAGCTGGGTCACTACATTTGAAGGGAGAAGTGGTGGGAGATCGTCTGGGCCCTGAGTGTCATAATTGGTGTGTTCGTCGTCTTGCTTCTTTCCCAACAGCTGAGGCCTATGTGAGTGGGATGCTCTTTTGCCTGGGCATATTTCTCTCCTTCTACCTTCTGACCATTCTTCTGGCCTGTTGGGAGAACTGGAGGTAAAGTGGAACTGCTGGGCCCTCCCCTGTTCTGGGTTACGTTGTTGGGCAGAGGATGTGGGAGAGGTGGCTTGGCAGGATCTGAGCCAGCCCAGGGTAATCTTCCACACTGTCCACAGGGCAGGGGGACGTAGGCCCCTGTTAGGGTTTGTGGTCCAGGGGCCTCTCCTCTGGAAACCAACCCATTCTTTGAACCTTTCCAAGCAGGGAGACTCCACATGGCTTCCCAGCCTGGGAAGAACCATAGGATCATGAATGAAGGGCAGGGTTATGGGGTGGGAAGGGTGGAAGGCAGGCCATTCCTGCATAGGAGGGATCCTTGTCCCCCTCTGGTTTGCCTCTGGATTCTGTTCCTGCAGGCAGAGGAAGAAGACCCTTCTGGTGACTGTGGACCGAGCCTGCCCAGAAAGCGGTATTTGCAGAGGGCCTGAGTGGGAGGGTAGAGTGTGCTTGGTGTTTTGAAGGTGAAAGTGATGGATAGTTCTCTTAGGGGTTAGAGGAGGCTCTCTTGGGACTTCTGGATATTCAAGTTGGGAGGAACACTATGGATAGACATAGGGCTGGGGTACTAGTCCCGTCTGTCCCTAGTGTGCTCGTCTGTAAGGCTGCCACTTGATTCATTCTCTGGGTCTAACTCTACGGTTTGTCTGCCTCAGACAGTGGGGCTCACAGTTTCTGGGATTATTAACCTTCCATTTTCTCTTCTTTTCTTCTATCCCTCTCCCTTTCTATACTCCCTCCTGCTTGGACCTTCTCTCTCAGCTTCTCTTCTTGGTAAGCTCCAGGTGCCGTGGGCAGAGGAGCTGGAGTCCAGAGCAGGGGGGGAGAGGGGAAACACTAGAGGTATCTGGGTGGGACCTGGGCCGGCCACTGCTCTCTATCCTTGCTGCTAGTAACTTAGGTACATCAATTCCTTGAGATTTCTCTCTCTCAATGGGCATCACAGGGTAGCAAGTATTTCCGTTGGGGACACCCATGGGAGGGAGGTCAGGGTAAGTGGTGGTGATGGGAGTGGGCTGTGTTTGCTGTGATCAGTGCTTATTCTTTGCTGCCGCCATGGCCACTCTGTGTCTCTCTTCTCTCTGGCTTTTGGCCTCTCTCTGCTTCTAGGGCTCAGGGGGACCTTGATGTCTCATTGCAGGTCACCCTCGGGTCCTGACCGACTCCTTCCCTGGCAGCTCCCCTTATGAGGGTTACAACTATGGTTCATTTGGTACGTGTCAATGAAAGAGATTGTGCTGGTCCATTCACAACCTAGTCTCCTGAGGCTGCTACCTCCAAGGTGCAAACTTGTAGTGGGCCTCCTCGGAGCTCCTTGTGGATGGGTCTAGCATCCCCTTCCCTGAGGTCTGTCTTCACCAGCTCTTATTCTGCAGAGAACTGTTCCGGATCCACTGAGGGGCTGGTTGACAGCATGGATACTGGAGACCTCTCCTGCAGTTACCAGGGTGAGCAGTCCAGACAGGGCCCAGTGGTGTGGTGCAGGGCTGGTGCTGGCTGGGTGACACCTGATGGTGGGCGGTCGCCTCTTGTGCCAGATGCTGGGACAGGGTAGGGCCTTCTGTCTCCCACCCCTCTTCTCCCTCGGCCTTTCTTCCTTGGCTCCACTTCCCTGGTAACTTTCCCTTTCCTTTGAAGGACACGACCAGTTCAAGCGGCGCCTTCCCTTTGGCCAGATGCGGCAGCTGTGCATTGCCATGGGTAGATGTGGGGAGGTGGGGAGCTGCTCTGCCAATCAGCTCCTGCCAGGGTGGTTGACTGGAGCTGGTAGGCTCCGGGGCCAGAAAAATGCTTTGTGCATGGCTTCCCCACCTAATGTCAATGATTGCCGGCTCTTGTGTTTTTTTGAGATGAGCAGGCACTGGCAGGCTGGTACCCCAGCTACGCCTGTGCCAGATATTCTGGTTTGCTGTCATGTTTGCCAGCACCCTCAATCCCTGGCCTTCTGGGTTAGGGCTTGTGGGCAGAGGCATCATGTCCTGGCCTCTGGGTGCTTTGGTCAGGCAGGGTCACAGGAGGAAGCTTCTAAAGACACAACAAAAGAATAGGCTGAAGCAGCAAGTACTCTTCCTAGAGGCAGCCTCTGACCCTTGCCTGCACCGTCAGGCCCCCTGGGTCTTTACCCAGTATCTTCTCAGAGCCCCCACAGTCGGGCACCTTCTAATCAGCATGACTTCTGCCAAATTCAGTCCTGCCGCCTGTCTCTGGGGCCTGGGGTCTGCTCAGTGTCCTGGCCTGGAAGCCTTAGCTCAGTGAGGGGGGCAGGGCTGGAGCAGTCCCTACTCAGTGGCCTCTTTGCAGAGCCCACCCTGGCTCCCCTCAAGGATTTAGGAGGGTTTGGTACCTCTCCCCAGAGCCTGAGCCCACCTCCACCCCTGCTCTGAGCCTACAGTTTGCCTCTTTCCACTGCCTAGTAATTATGACAATTGCCCCAGGTGGGTGGAGACAGACCTCTAGCTCTGTGCCCACTGGGAAACCTTTCTCCCCGCTTACTCCAGACCGCTCTCTTGACCCTGTGGGCACGCGGCCACGACTAGACTCCATGAGCTCTGTGGAGGAAGATGATTATGACACATTGACTGACATCGAATCAGACAAGAACGTCATTCGCACCAAGGTCTGACACCATAGGTCCTGCCCTGGTCAGGGGTTCCTCAAGGAAGGGAGATTCTGTGTTCAGGGCCCGATTTATCTCCCCCTGGGGTCAGAAAGAGCTCAGTTGTGGCAGGAAAGATTCCAGGGAAAGCTTGACCAGCAGCAGTGGGATGGCTGAGCTCCCTGCCCAGCAGTGTCTGGCCCCTCTTGGCTTCTCTCACCTGGGCAAGAGGGACCTCTCCCAGGTGGTGGGAAAGGGGGCTCACTCTAGCTTCTCCTCAGCAATACCTCTATGTGGCTGACCTGGCACGGAAGGACAAACGTGTTCTGCGGAAAAAGTACCAGATCTACTTCTGGTGAGTGGACAGGATGAATGGGACTTCCTGTTATGTGGGGTGAGGTGGTTGTTTCTTGGGTCCTGCTACCTCACCGCTCTCCTCCCACTCCTCAGGAACATTGCCACCATTGCTGTCTTCTATGCGCTCCCTGTGGTGCAGCTGGTGATTACCTACCAGACGGTGAGAAGGTGGGGCCGGCTCCTGGGGACCTGCAGCTGCAGGCACCCCTTCGCCAGAGTCTGGGACTCTGCCCCAAGTGCAGAGCCTCCCTGCCTGGGCCTCTGGAGCAAGCACAGGTCTTAGGTCACCAGAACTGGGTTCAAATCCCAACTTTTACCAGCTTGGGGACTTTGGGCAAATCACTTAACCTCCCTAAGCATCAGTTTTTCATCTGCAAAGTGGGGACGGCACGGCATCAGTGATGGCACCTTCCCCAAGTTGTTACGCAGATTCATTGAAATGAAAGTCCTGGGACTTTGTACGTCTTGGTTTCTCTTCCCTTTTCTCTGTACTGGGGCAAGAACTTCAGTTATGGTCATACCCCAGCATTTTCAGCCACACCCAGAGAGGTGTGACAGTGACTGTGCCAAAAAGGGGACTTGCCTGTGTATGTGTGCACACACATGCTGGCCCTGGTGGCACTTCCTATACACAGCAGAACAGGATGGGGTGGTGTGGCCTGGGCTGAGTCTGCCCTTCCTCACCAGGACAGTGGCTGAGTTGGGCACTTCAGCAGCCCCCTTCCTGTTCCTACCCCCTGCTGCAGGTGGTGAATGTCACAGGGAATCAGGACATTTGCTACTATAACTTCCTCTGTGCCCACCCACTGGGCAACCTCAGGTGGGGATCTTCTTGGGCGGCCCCTCCCCCAGGCGAATGGTGAACCTGGGAAGGGGGAAGGGCTCTCTGAATGCCTGCCACTGTGGGAAAGATGCTGGAGCATGAGTCTGAGGCAATGCACCGTGTTGCCTGTTCTAGTGCTTTCAACAACATCCTCAGCAACCTGGGGTACATCTTGCTGGGGCTGCTCTTCTTGCTAATCATCCTACAACGGGAGATCAACCACAACCGGGCCCTGCTGCGCAACGACCTCTATGCCCTGGTGAGGAGCCCCAATCCTGCCTGCCCAGGCCTCTACTCCAGACCCTTCCTGTCAGGCGTGCCCATCCCTGCCTTCCCCTGCCCAGCCCCTGGTCAGCTCAGCCCTGACGAGCACTGCCATGCCCTGCCCTCCCTATACACCGTCTCTGCCCAAGCCTGCCTTCCTCTCATGAGTTCCCTCTTTGGGGTCCCTTCCTCCCTCCCTTCCTGCCTCACTTCTCTGCCTTCCCTTCCTTTCTCCCTGACAGGAGTGTGGGATCCCCAAACACTTTGGCTTGTTCTACGCCATGGGCACAGCCCTGATGATGGAGGGCCTGCTGAGTGCTTGCTATCACGTCTGCCCCAACTACACCAACTTCCAGTTTGGTAAGCATGGCCTCCCTCTTCCCTCGCTGAACCCAGAGCAGGGATCTGCCTGAGTCTTCCACCATCCCCAGGTCACCTGCAGGGATCGCCAGGACTCAGCTGCAAAGAAGAGCCCAGGGCTGCAGTGCTTTAAGCACACACACCCTAGCTTGTAGAGAATAGGCATCTGGATGCTATTTCATTTATCTGTGAGCCTTTCCTATAGAAAGGCATCTGCAAGCACTGAGAAAAACAAGATAATTAAGATATGACCCTTGACCTCAGGGTGCTCAGATTAAGGTGTCTTGTCAGGGGAAGTCAGGTGGTGGGTGAGAGCCAGTAGGTGGCAGTGTGGTGTGGCAGGGATAGTTAAGGGACTGGAGGTCAACTGCCAGCCCACCACCGGCTCACTCTGTGGCCTTGAGGTAGTGTGGGGGCTCTATTCTATTCTGATTGTTGGGGCTGGGAGTTGCATGCTGAGGCTTGGTCGATGTTGCTATAGCTCATGGCCATGTCCCCCACCCTAGACACATCATTCATGTACATGATTGCTGGGCTCTGCATGCTGAAGCTCTACCAGAAGCGGCACCCGGACATCAATGCCAGTGCCTATAGCGCCTATGCCTGCTTGGCAGTTGTCATCTTCTTCTCTGTGCTGGGCGTGGTGAGGCCCTGACCTGCTCTGCTCACCCTGTAGGAAAGGTGCACGGGCACATTCACACCCGTGCCCGTGCACAATCCCCTTCTCCACCTTCTGCAGGAGAGATCCCTGCTCCTTCCCTGAGGTGCCCTCCCTGGCCCCTCAGAGAGCCCTGACCTGGCTGAGCAACAGCCTGGCTCCTCCAGAGGAAGTGTGGGCTGGGGGAGCAGCTTTCTTCGGTGCCTCCTCAGCCCTTCCCTTGGTGGCCCCTGGCAGGTCTTCGGCAAGGGAAACACGGCATTCTGGATTGTCTTCTCGGTCATTCACATCATTGCCACCCTCCTCCTCAGCATACAGCTCTATTACATGGGCCGCTGGAAGCTGGGTGAGGGCATGCCAAGGGCATGGGGCTGGGACCTGCTGGGCCTCGTGGAATGAGGGGAGTGTGGCCTTGGGGGCCTGGATCCCGGGAGACTCGGGTTCTGCCCCCTCACTGGGGTCCTGGAGGAATCACTGGTGAGTAATTAGATGAGGCCTGGGCACAGCTGTGGCCCCCACAGGCCCTGACTCCTTAGCTGGTGCAGGCTAGGGCTGGGAAAGGAGTGTACCTTCTCTTTTTTCAGACTCGGGAGTTGGTCGTCGGATCTTCCACGTGCTCTACACAGACTGCATCCGGCAGTGTAGTGGGCCTCTGTACACGGTAACCTGCCAGCTCCCCAGCCCCTCTTCCTCCACCAGCTCTCTTCCTTCTGGAGGGGTTAGGGGTGAAGCTGAGGGCCCAGGGTGGAGACCACCAACTGACTTGGGCCTTCACACTTTTCTCCCTGTCGTTCTTCTCCTCTCAGTCCTTGTGTCTCTACTTCCGTCTAGGACCGCATGGTGCTGCTGGTCATGGGCAACATTATCAACTGGTCACTGTGAGTCTGGCAACTATCTGTGGTAGCTTGGCTGGGTGGACAGGTGGGAATTTGGCCAGCCACTGGGTTCCTTGGGGGCCACAGACAAATTGTAAGCTTTGGGCATGAGAAAGGGCCTGACAGGAGAGGTGTTGGCACCTGCCGTTCTAGAATCTTCTATAGGCACATCATAATAAAACATAGGGTTGGGGTAAGGCCAGGCCCTTCTTGCCCTTGCCCTCCCTTGCTTCACCAGCCTCCCTCCCCATTGCCAGGGCTGCCTACGGACTCATCATGCGCCCTAATGATTTTGCCTCCTACTTGCTGGCCATTGGTATCTGCAACCTGCTTCTTTACTTTGCCTTCTACATCATCATGAAGGTGAATGGGGATGGCTGAGCCTGCTTTCTGCCTTTTGGGGAGGGAGATGGGCACAGTCTGCCTGGGGCAGCACTGAGATGGAGAATTTTCCCTTCCCTCTGTCTGTGCCAGTGAGGTTTGAGGAGGGGAGAGGCTGATGTCTCTTGCATTTACCCCCTGGGAACCAACTATATCCTAAGAGCCACTTACTGTGCACCTTCAGATTCTGAGAATGTCCTGTGAAACTGGTAGTACTTCAGGCCATAGTTGGTAAGAGCCCCATTCAGTGCAGAAGGGATTGAGGAGGTGGGACTCAGGGAGTCTGTGGCACGTGTGGGTCTCCGAGGGCCAGGTGTTTCCCAAGGGACCCTCATGCCATCCAGTGCGAGAGGAGCCTCCTGCACAGGGAGAACACCCTGGCCAGTACACCCTGCCAGCACAGCATTCTGGGCATATGGAAGCCCAGCCAGGGTGGACATCAGCAGTGCGGACACCCGGCTGCTAGTGTGGGGACAAGTTGAGCCATGTAACCATATGAGGTGATAGTATGAATTCAAGAAGGCTTCCTGAGTGCCTGGGAAGGCAGCAGGAAAGCAGCCTCTAGGGCAGGCCAGGAAATGGGGTAGGGTGGGGCCTGGCCCTCAGGCTGCTCTTTCCTTCCTTCCCCACCCCTACTCGCAGCTCCGGAGCGGGGAAAGGATCAAGCTCATCCCACTGCTCTGCATCGTCTGTACTTCAGTGGTCTGGGGCTTTGCTCTCTTCTTCTTCTTCCAGGGACTCAGCACCTGGCAGGTGAGCCGTCAGCCTGCTGAGAGTTTGGGGGAGTCACCCATAGGCTCATCTTGGGCTAACACATGGCCAGTTTTCTTTTCAAACACCATTTGTGAGCCTTCCCAGGGTGAGCACTTTCACAGCAGCTGCCTTGTCTAATCCTCCTACCATTCCACATGCATGGTGGGTCCCCCTTGTACTTACGAGGCAGCTGAGACTCAGGGAGGCTGAGGGACCTGCGCAAGGATACACAGGTGGAGTGGCATAGCTGTGGTTTAAAAAGCCGGAGATGTCAGGCTCTGTGTACCTACTAGGGCACCTGCCGTGGATCAGGTTTCAGTCCTGGGATCTGAACTAAAGCTGGTATGGGCTCTGCCTTTGAGGCACTTATAATCTAGTTCAAGAGAGGGACTGTTCGTTCCTGGCTCTCAGTTTACAATATGATACACCAGATGAAGGTAGAGGCAAGGTGAGCAGGGGAATGTCCAGAAGGGCAATGGACAGAGGCCTCTGTGTGTTAGGAGGTCCAGGAAAAGTTCCTGGATGAGGCAGGTCTTGCGCTCGGCCTTAAAGGCCTTGAGTGGTGGGGAAGGCTTGGTGGCCCAGAGATGCAGTGACCAGTGTAACAATACAGAGGCAGAACTAGGTGGGGAAGACTTGGGACTCAGTGAATGTACTAATTTGGGAGCCACGTAAAGACTGAGCTCCTTGAGGGCAGGGAAGGTCTTTCTTGGTCCTCTCTGTGACCTTAGCGTATGACACAGACTACCCCCAGATACAGAGTGAAGTTCAGCCAGTGTTTGTTCAGTAGAAGTCATAGACCTTGAGTGCCACAGGTCATGGCTGCTGTTGGGCTTGGGCAGGGCTGTGTTATCCGACAATTGTACTTTGGAAAGAAAATGAGCCTGAAGGAACCTTGGAGGCCTGATTAGAACAGAGGGCAGAGTCCAAGGCGGGGACTGAGTTAGGAGGCTTTGTGGCTTTCTGGTGTCTCAAGGTCATGTCAGCCCTCTGCTCTTACATCAAGGGAAGAAGAATCTGAGGGGAGGAGGGTCAGTGTGAAAGAAAGGAAAGGGCAAAGCAGGGAGAAATTTGTAACAAAAACCAATCCTTAGATGTGGGAGATGGAGACAAAGGGTGAAGCAGAAACAAAGTTGCTCTCCCACCTGGGACTGTGGACAGGGAGAGCCCTGCAGTTAGGGGGGTTGCCACGGTGGTGTCAGTGGACTGCTCTCCCTGTTTCTGCCCAGAAAACTCCTGCTGAGTCAAGGGAGCACAACCGGGACTGCATCCTCCTTGACTTCTTTGATGACCACGACATCTGGCACTTCCTCTCCTCCATCGCTATGTTTGGGTCATTCCTGGTACGTGAGACTCTTCTGGCTGAGCAGGGAGGGTGCATAGAGATACAGGCTGCCCCCTTTCCTGTGCTTGACTTGACATCCACCCACCAGGTATTGCTGACACTGGACGATGACCTGGACACCGTGCAGCGTGACAAGATCTATGTCTTCTAGCGGGAGCCAGGCCCCTTGCTTCACTCATGGGGCCCTGAGCTCCTCTGCCTCACTGCTGGAGTCTGTAGCACCAGGGGTGTGAGTCCCAGGCCTGCTACCCAGAGCTGGGTGGCAGCAGGACACAAAGGCCTAGGCCAGACCTGGCCCCGGACAGTCACGGGGTGGCCTTCAGCCTTGCGGCTGTGCTCTGCCGGGGAGGATGGCTGCTCCCCCAAAATCCCAGCTGTTGGCCAAATTGCTGCTTTTTTTAATCAGTGTTGGGGCCTTTCAAGGCCCCTGTCCTTGGCTCTCCATTTGTCCTTCTACAGGAGAAAGTGGGGGAAGTGTTGCCCTGCTCATCTCATGCCTTGACTTCTACCTGTCTTTCCCTTCTCCCCCAGCCTGGGGCCCAAAGCCCTTCATTCCTCAGTCTGGGGCCCGATTCTTTGGCCTGTCCTAGGGCTCCACTTCTATTTGGGGTTGTACCGGCCTGCCATCACTGCCCGCTCTGGTCAGCCAGGATAGATGGGATGTAGGACTTTGGGAACTGTCCAGGCTTATGGTGCTAAAACCTCCAAAGGGCCCTGGATGGCTCTTTGGCAGTGAGGATCAGCTCAATATGTGAGAACTGCCTTTGAACTAAGGGGCCAAAATCAGAGGTCACTGTCCTGTTTCATCAGCCCCCAGACTGATGCTAGCCCCAGGATTGGAAAGAAAAAGCAACTCACCCTCTTCCTTCCTTTTTCTTTCCAGGCCCTTAGTCCTGCCAAGCCCCAGCTGGGGGTCTTTCAGTGCCATTGACATTGCCCAAGAATGTCCGGGGCAAAGGAGGGAGGATACAAAGAGCCCAGCCCAATCTGCCTCCTCCACCGTCACAGGAGCCCCAGTGCCTATCATAGAAAGGGGCTCAAGAAAGGGACATGACATTTCCCTCTGTCCCTGCTCGTCCGAGCCTCACTCTAGGACCCAGGGCTGGCTCCTGAGTTCCGTCCAGTCTTCAGCCCAGTTTTTTGTTGGCCACACACATGCGTACATATGAACCTTGGAGTTTACAATGAGTCATCCTAGCTTGGGGACCCCTGGTGGCTCTGGTTCTGGGGTCCCCTTTGTCCTACCTGGTCCATTCCAGATGTCAGGGTTGGGAGGTCAGGTCAGGCCCCTGCCTCGCAGATGGGAATGTGGGGGAACGTTTTATTCTCCCCAGTTTGTTTATATAGCCCTCCTGTGGGCTGGGGAGAGGAGGTGGGCCTGGATCTTTCTTCAAAACTCCATTTAATGTTTGTCTCCCTGCTATGGTTGCATTTCTGTTTTCTATGAATGAGTCTGCATTCAATTAAAGAAACAACAGACAGTTCTTGGACACTGTTTACTCCTTTTTTCCGGGTGTAGATGTTGAGAATGTGGGGTAGGGCAGGGGCCTTACATTTTCTAGTTCTCCTGGTCTACCTGTGTCTTTTCCAAGTCCCAGTCCCATTGGGAAGAACAGTTCCTTGACTCCCTTATGTCCTTCCTCTCCTTTGAGTGGTGGCATCAATTCAGTAAATGTTTATGAGAGACTTGCTCCATGCCAGGCACTGTGCTGGGCAGAGGCTAGAGAAGTGAAGAAGCCTACATCATGCCATCTCACTGGAGATGCCCCAGCCCTTTCTGGCAAATGGCAGTGACCTCTGTCCACCTGATCCCTACTTGCCAGTCAGATGGCTTCACCTCTGACCTGAGCCCCTCCCAGCTCGGCAGGCTGCAGGCACAGCGCTCCCTGACATGGCTTTAAAGGACAGGAACATGCAGGTCAAAGCTGGGGCAGTGCTCAGGAAGCGCAGGATGATGACTAGTGGGTGCATGGATGACAGACGGGGCTCCAAGAGGAGGGAGTGTTGAAAGGACCCTGGAAGGTTGATTTATATTACAACAGGCTAAGGAGGACAAGATGTGGAGGGCAGGGGAGCTGGTGCATTCAGGACACAGGCAGAGGTCCATGGGCAGCTCTCTAGCTGATCCCCAGCTCCTTTTGTTTTTCCTTGCAGACACCTGTAGGGAGCACTGTAGCTCCATGCACCACTAGCCTGTGTGGACTCGGGAAATTCTGTTGAGTGCATAGTAGAGAGAGAGTCAGCTTCTCCCTGCCAGGCTGTCCTAGGGTGATGAGGGGCAGTGTGCCTCAGAGGGCAGCCCAGAGACCCCTCTGAACGTCTCACCTTTGTTACCTCCTGTTATCCCTTCTTGAGACCCCTGAGCTAGGTACAAGCAAGATACCAGTGGGTTTCCTTCCTGGAGTGAGGGAGTCAGTCTGCTTTCAGGCTAGGTAGGGACTATTCCTAGAGGGAGGGAGGGATGATTGCAGCATCTGAGCCTCTTGCCCCAGTGTTGGTGTCTCAGGCCCTGCCAGGCCTTAGAAATCCTCTAGATGGGGACCAGGGTTGACAACCGCTCCTGAACCCTTAATTCTCACCGTCAACTAAATGTAACTCAAGACCCTTCCCAGCTGAAAGTTCTCAACCCGATCAGGGTGGTACAGCTGAAATGGTGGGTCTGACAGCCTCTCCAGCTCCCACATGGGTCTGCGGGGATGTTCAGGTCCTACCACTCACAACTCACCCTGTGGCCTTGGGTAAGATACACTCTGAGCCTCAGTTTCCTCATCTGTAAAATGGGGATGTAATTAAGCCCTCACAGTGCAGCTGTGAATATTAAATGGGAGCATTTGCAAAGCGTCTGGCATGTAGTCAGTCCTCAGTAAAGGTTGGTTCCCCTCTCCAACTGGAGCTGAAAGCCCTGGAGGAGAGGGTGGCTTCTTTGTCCTCCATAAACCTGAGGGATGGGCCTCCCTTCCCCACGCCATCCCCAGCCTCTTTCCTCTGTCTCTGGCCAGGCCCTCTTGAATTTTCCCCTCCCCTTAAACTCAGGGGGCGGGGGAAGGGAACAGTGACGAAGGAGCAGCCCTAAGTCCAGACAGCTGGGAAAGCCTTCGTGGTCCTGTCCATAAAAGGCTTTTCCCGCTGGTTCTCCACTGGCAGCACAGCCCCGCCCCACCCGCTCCATCTCCAAAGCATGCAGAGAATGTTTCAGGCAGTCCTGGCAGACTGCTCCAACTTGGTGTCTTTCCCCAAATATGGAGCCTGTATGGAGTCACTGGGGGGTCTGAGGGTGGAGAACGAGCCGTTTCCTCTAGCAGGGAGGGGGCCATGGGGTGAGTCGGCAGGGGAGGAGGGAGCTGACATCACCACAGCAGCAGGCCTTTAAACCCCCCACCCAGACAGCGCCCCATGCTGTCTGTCCAAGTCCAGACAGAGCTGACTCCTTCCTGCGAGCTCTGAGGAGCCCCTGTAAGTACCATCTGTCCCAGAGTTGGAGGGAAGTTGGGCTGGAACTTGACATGAGCAGAGGGCGTATTGCAGGCAGGCAGGCCTGGGGGATGGGTCCTGGTCCTGGCTAGGGGAGCCCACCCTCTCAGTCAGTGTGCATTCCTAATCTCCAGATGAGGAGGTGGTCCTAGCAGATGGGTGGAATGGGATTGGCAGAATCTCGTATTGCTCAGACTGGGCAGCCTTGGGCTCACTGAAATGCCCAGGATGACTTGGCTGGTGAAGAGGGATTGATGGCAGAAACCTGAGAACTGGGGCGAGAGGGTATGTGATAGGCTCAGGGTGTCGTTGGGTTAGACTGTATTGTCTGTTGCCTGTCTTGGAGGATGTCCAAGAAGGTGAAGAGGTGTGTGAAGACACCAGTGTTGGAGAGCAGTATCCCACTGGCGGGTCCCCAAAGCCTGAGAAGCATGGCAGATCCTCCGGGCAGCCCCTGAGGCAGTGGAAAGGACCACAAAGCCCTTATATTCTGAAACACGCTGGGGTGGCAGAGTGCAGGGATAGGTGAGAGCTGATTCTCTGGGTACGCAGCTCCCTCCAAACACTGAGTGGGAGGCCACCTCACTACAGGCAGAGGAGCGGGGAGTGGGCACTCCAGGGGTTCCGAGTGATGGTCTGGGTGGTTCGGTCAGGGCTGGGCAGGCCTGGAACCCTGGGTCCTTCCGGAAGTGTTTGGCTGGTTCCTCTCAGTGGTTGCTATTCAAAGGGTAGCAGAGAGTAGGACAGCTCTTCTCTGTCCCTGGAATTTAGATGAGCCCTGTCTCCTGCCATCTAGATACACAGGTGCCCCTTCCTACTTGCTGTGTTTTATTTTGAAGAGAGAGGGTAAACAGCAATCCCGGAGAGGCCCCTGGTTCTGCTGGTTTTTCCAGGTTTCTGCTCGGAGGAGGTGCCCCCTGACCCTTCGCAGCAGCTCCAAGCTGAGGCTGGGGAGGTCTTTATCAGAAGGCTTGGAGGGATTTCTTGGAACTCTGCACTGTCAAGCTCTTCTCCAGGAGGGAGCAGGCTGGGGGTGGAGGTGTGTGCATTTCATCCCTCCCCACCCCACCATTCTGATCAAAATTCAAATATTGTCTCTAGATCTAGAGGCTGAAGTTTTTGTGGCCTTGCCACTGTGAGCCTTGATACATGGGCTGTCCTGAGTATCCTGAGACTGAAGGCTGGGGGCGGGGGCACTCTGCTTCACGGTCTCGGTGCCTGGACCACAGCGAGGCATACCGCCTGCTGGGGATGGAGGGTGAAGCTGAGGTGGGGAGGAGGGAGGCCAGGGGTGCAGAATGGCTGAAATCACTTGTCTCTGCAGACTGGTAGGTTTTGGCTACTGTGCTTTGCCCAGGAGGCCTTGGGTGATGGGAGAACATGGGTGAGGCACAAAGCGGGGGATGGGGAAGGGAGCTTGCTGTTTGCAGCCAATGGGAAAGGGTACGGGTGCTCAGAGAACCCTGTTCTCAGGTAGCCCAGCCTTGACTTTACAAATAAGGAAACAGACACGGAGAGAAGTGAGTTGCCCAGCCGCTAGAATTTAGCTGAATCCATCTTGTGTTGTCCTTTCAGGGCATGATTTGGAGAAGGGGTGGAGCCTGGATTAGGAAGAACATTTACTGTGTTTTACCCCTCAGTCAGGGGCTGGGCTGGCTCTCCCAGGCCACTCCCAGGAGAACGGCTCTGGGAGGCAAAAGACTGTCATTTTGAGGAACTCTGCTGAGGGACAGGCAGCATGTTAGATCATCACAGTGTCTTATGGAATGTTCACACAGTCCTCTGAGGTAGACACCATTATGCTCACTACACAGGTGGAGAACTCTAGCTCAGAAAAGTTGTCAGCTGTGGGGAAAGGAAGAGAAGGGCAAACGGAGTTTGGCAGCTGGCCCAGGATGGCGTGAAGTGCTTCCCACAGTGGTGGGCGTGGAGAGGGTCTCAACTCTGACCAGAGAGGGGGTTGGGGGAACATGCTGACTACCTTCGTCCTCAGACCATCCTCTCCTCATCTTCTGACCTCTCTGAGGCCAGGGATGGGTTTGGCCTCAAGTGGTACCTCTTTGGAGGAACTCTGCGCACCACCCCAGGTTGATACCTGTGGCCAGGTTAGGTTCCTCTTGAGCAACCACAGCCACGTTTGCCTAGTGCCCTACCTTCCTGGACCTGCTCGTGCAGCCTTCCCCTTCCCTTAGTGGGGTTCTCCTGAGCAGGACCAACCCCAGAGCCTCCGGGCAGCCTCAGACCAGCCCCAGAGCTGCTGTTTCTCTGGACAGGCAGATTCTTGGCTCTGGGATTTCCCTGCAGGACTCTGGCTTCTTAGTTACTCAAGTTACTACAGTGGCGAGAACCTGGGCATGTGGGGGAGTCCACATGTATACCAGTGTATCTCTTTTTCTCTCTCTCTCACCTCATCTGGCTCCCCTGAGGAAATGCAACTTCTTGGCCAAAACCTCCTGGGCTTCGCTGTCTTTCTAGACCTTGACAAGGGTGGATAAGTTTGAACCTCTTCAGCTGCAGGCCAGAGGCTGAGCTGACCTGGCAAAGCACTAGAGTTCTGGAGTTCCCACTTCTGGGCTAGAGAAAAAAATGAGGGGAGAAGGAAGAGATGGAGGCAACTCCATAACTTGAGGCACAGCCAGTAAACCACCTCATGCCTAGCTGGACAAAGACACCTGCTGGTTTATTTGGGGGTAGGAGGGGTGGGATGTGGCCTCCTCCAGAAGGCCTCTCCAGTACCTCTATGGCCACTCTTGGCAAAGAAAGAATGCTCTGGATCGAGGATTGTTATACTGGCCCATGGCTAAATGCAACCTGCTGCCTGTGTAAATGAAATTTTATTGGAACAAAGTCATGCTCATTTGTTCATGTTTTGTCTAAGGCTGCTTTTGTGGGGCAATGGCAGAGGCCATATGGCCTGCAAGGCTTAAAATACTGTCTAGTCATTTACAGAAAAGTTCACTGACCCCTGTTCTAGACTGCCAAAGATCCGGTCTCCTGTCCCTCTGGTCACCAAGTTTGGAGAGGGCCCTGGACTGAGGGGATGAGCCTGGCCCCGATGAGCAATGCTGTGAAAACAAAGTCAGGGAGCCAGGGGAGAAAGACAAGCACCTAGGGTGGCTGGGCTCCATAGACCTAGACCTGCCTGACACAAGTGAAAGCAGGGCTGTTTTCTAAACCCCTAATCTCTCTCTTCTCTGGCTGGTGCTGCTTAAGCTCTCCCCAAACATGGCCAACAAGGGACCTTCCTATGGCATGAGCCGTGAAGTGCAATCCAAAATTGAGAAGAAGTATGACGAGGAGCTGGAGGAACGGCTGGTGGAATGGATCATAGTGCAGTGTGGCCCTGACGTGGGCCGCCCAGACCGTGGGCGCCTGGGCTTCCAAGTCTGGCTGAAGAATGGTGTGGTGAGTGGCACCCTGGGAAGAGGGTTGGGGCTCTGCCATCCTGCCAGAGTTGTAGGGCAGGCACTCTGAGTCAAGTGCCAAGCTGTGTTCTCTGCCCGGCAGATTCTAAGCAAGCTGGTGAACAGCCTGTATCCTGATGGCTCCAAGCCAGTGAAGGTGCCCGAGAACCCACCCTCCATGGTCTTTAAGCAGATGGAACAGGTGGCTCAGTTCCTGAAGGCAGCTGAGGACTATGGGGTCACCAAGACTGACATGTTCCAGACTGTTGACCTCTTTGAAGGTACAGAGCAAAGAGGTGGAAGGGGCAAGTGAAGGACAGGTGGTTGAGGCAGGTAAAAGGAATGGCCAAAGCAGGCCCCAATGATGGGTGTGCATAGCAGGAATGGGCTATGCCAAGGGAAGACCACGCCGCACTCACAGGGGCATACCATGGGGGCCTTCTGAAGCCTCCTTTGATTCTGGGATAACTTTTGCCTCTGAGTTGGCTCTTTTTCTGAGGTGGGATCAGGCCCTGCCTTGGGAGTCTTGTTTATACAGTCCTGAGGGTTGTTTGCCTTCCCTCTTTCTTCTCACAGGCAAAGACATGGCAGCAGTGCAGAGGACCCTGATGGCCCTGGGTAGCTTGGCAGTGACCAAGAATGATGGGCACTACCGTGGAGATCCCAGCTGGTTTATGAAGTACGTGGCTACTCTATGCTTGGGTCTCTGCATGAGGAGGGAGGTGGCCTGGGCTGACCTCTTAGTGTGAGTGATAGCTAGGAAGGTATGAAGGTCTACCATAGGGAGAAATGGGTCCCTAATGCTTCTTGACACTTGCCTTTCTACCCTCCTGCGCTCATTCAGTCTCCCTCACCTGTGGGGCAAGGTAAAGTCATGGATAAGAGAAGGGAAAAGGATCAGGCTAGGAAGTAACAGAGCGAACAGAAAACAGATGGAAAACATGCAGTCCTGGCAAGTTTTTATCCTTGTTCTTTCTCTTCTAGGAAAGCCCAGGAGCATAAGAGGGAATTCACAGAGAGCCAGCTGCAGGAGGGAAAGCATGTCATTGGCCTGCAAATGGGCAGCAACAGAGGAGCCTCCCAGGCTGGCATGACAGGCTATGGAAGACCCCGGCAGATCATCAGTTAGAGGACGAGGGCCAGCCCCCAGCCCTGCCCTTCCCCAGCTCATTGGCTGCAGCCATCCCGCCTAGCCCACCTCACCCACACCTGTGTAGTCCTTCAGCCCCAGCCAAGCTTCCAGGCTCCGAGGCTCCATCACTGAGCAAAGGGGACTGCGCTTTGGCAATTTCCCCCCACCCCTCAGCCCAACTTCTGACCCCAAACACTGCTCCTGGACCTCCTCCTGGCTCCCCCGCCATCTCTGCTGTCTCTCCCCATCCTGGGCTGAGCAGGGGGCGTTGGGCTGGGGGTGGCCTGGGTGTGGGGCAAGTCCACTGTCCTTGGCAGCACATGCCCATTGAAGGAGACCCACAGCCCAACCTCCCCCCCATTTTTTGCTGGAATATTTTTGGGGTTGAAATTTAAAAAGGAAAAAAATATACGTTAATCTTTTCTCAGGCCTGGCTGGCAGAGTTTGATTTACCCTAGTCATTCCTGTGTGGTTCTGGGACATAGGAGCAGGGGACAGGACCACCTGCATGGTCCTGGCCAATGTCCTCTGAAGAACCCCTCGCATTCCAGGATTCTGGGGTGGGGAGGGGGTCAGGGTCTTTCAGAGGACCAGGCAGTGGAAGAGGAAAGTGGATCTTGGTGGTTGCCGGAAAGGAGTGACTTGGCAACTTGCCTTAGCAGGGAAAAGGAGATGGGGAGCAGCAGAATTGAGTGGAAGGTTTTTATTTTGGAAAAGCTGTGCAGAAAAAAGTTCAACAAAAGTTGCTGTGAAAAGAGAAACCAAATCTTAAGTGTTAAAAACCAATTCAAATCAACAAAGCAGCTCAGAAGACGGGAGGAGGCCAAGAATGGAAAGGAGAGTCACAGCCTGTCAGGCAGACAGCTGGCCTCTGGTGGGTAAGGCCATTTCCCTGAGCACTTTTCAGAGGAAGATAGGGTGGTCACAGGGCTGGGGGTGGCAGTGGTGGGCACCTGTCACAGTCCTGTGCAGACTCCCCTAGTGAAGCAGCATCCCTGGGGGCCATGCCCACCCCCAGCTTTGCCAGGAGCATCATACTGATCCTTCAGGATGAAGGGTAGGGGTGATGGTGAAGGAGTCAGGGGTATGTTCCTAGTTGGCTTCTGATGAGGAATAACGGAGGCAGCTGCTTTTAGGGCAGTGTGCTGGGCTGAGGGCCGACTGCCATACCAGTATGTCCAAGGTCCAAGGCTTAGGCAGGAAGGTTAGGGAGAGGAAAAGTCTGCTGTTCCCAGGTCCTGGGTCATTGGGACAGGCATATCCAGGGGCTCTTCCCGGCCATCACTTCTGAGCCCTCTTCCCATGTGACTCCAGCAATGTTTCTGCTGAGATGCTCTTCTGGCCGTGACAGGCACCTTCTCACCGTGCATCTATGGCCCATACCACGAACTTGCCCAGGAGAAATGAGGAGAGAGGCCTGCCCAATAGGGGACAGGGAACGATCCCTTGTCTAAGGCCTTTTCACCTTAAGCCCCTGTTCGGTTAGAGGAAGATCCTGGGCTGTTGCCACACTGTTCTCTGGCACCATTCCCCGCCACTTGTACCTTCAGAAAGCCCTGGCCCTCCCTGAGCAGTCAGAGGGTGCTCTTTAGCCTTTGGATTTCCGAGGTAAGCATCAGGAATGCCTTCTCCCTGGGGCTTCTGGGACTTCGGAGCAGCTTTCCAAGCTTCCCCAAACGGGGGAAGGAAGAGCCTGTCTCATGTTGAGCCTGTCCCATGTTGAGCCTGTCAGGCCCTGGGTCAGCAAACCTGCTCCTCCTTCCCCTGCAGCAGGTCTAGAGACATATGCTGATGAGGGCAGTCCAGGGCACTCCTGTGTTGCGACAGGCTCCAGTCCCCTTGATCCAGCAGGTCTGGGGCAAGGAGACCAGAGGCTGGGGATGGGCCTCCACGCTCTGTTTCCACTCCATCTGGATCCTTGCTGTTGCAAAGTGGCACTGATTCTAGCTCTGTCCCCTCCTCCCTGGCTTTTCGGCTTCTCTGGGGCCAGCGGCAGGGTTCACTCCTACAAACTGGGTGAGAGGCCATGTTCCTCTGGCTCAGGTATACTTCCAGCATATAGTAAACAGTCCAGAAGACAGTAAAACAGCCGACCAGCACCAGGGTCTGGAGGGAAAGTCCACCACCTAAGTTAGGGACAGTTTCCCAAAGCCTGTAGCCTTTCTCAGCCTGGAACAGTGAGCTCAGAGAGTCTCTCCTACTAGGGACCGCCTCTCCCACCCCAATCCACTCACCTACATACAGAAGAAACACCCTCTGAGAGTGAGCTAGCAGAGGGGGACCCCAGTCTTCACACCACCCCTTTCCCCATCACCTTGAGTATCCCACTAAGGACCAACTCCCCCAGGACACACCCCCTGCCTCTAAGGTGAGTCTTAGCTCTAGTACCTTGAGGGTGTTAGGGGTAATGGTGTAACCATCTTCCTCGGGAATTTTCAGCCCTGGAGGGCAGGGCAGAGTGAAGCCATCATGCAGGTATTGTCCACTCATGGCACCTTCTAATAGTCTGTGGAGAGGGAAATGGACAGGATTGCCCTGGTGAACTGGGTATCATCTCTCCTCATCCACCCTCCGCCCTCATAGCTGAAGAGAGAGAAGCCCCCCAACAAAAAGGGGAGGGTACGCTGTGGGTTGCCAGACAGGTGGTGCACCCTTAGTGGCATCTTTCCCCATCCCCATGAGTTGCCTTCCCTCTGACACATGTGTCTACACCTACCTTTGTCTCTCTCTGATGTCTACTGCACTCCACACAGAGCCATACAGGGTCAGCTGCCACTGCCGGAGGGTGCCAGCCGGGAGTGTCTCATCTCCTAGGCAGCAAGTGAGGCGATCCCTGAGCCCTGCCCTCTGCTGGCCCTGCAAACAGCACAGGCCCTGCCTGCCCTCCCCCTAAAGGGACCGGACCACATGGTCTGCTGCAGGAGCTGTCTCTCTCTGTCCCACTGAGCCTGGGGTTCTGCCGTCTGCCTCCCTGGGTCCCCTCGGGAGCGGAAAGGGGAAGGTCAAAGGGTGGTTCTCCAAAGCAGGGAAGTTTTGTCCTTATCTGTTTCATATTTTTGGGTTTCAGCTGGAATTTTGCTTGGAAAAAAAAAAAAAAGTCCTACTAAATTAAAGGTTTGAAAACCACCAGTCTAGTGAATACCTCGCTTGATGGGAAGTTGGGAGGGTTGAGTTCAACTTCTAGTCTCCTCACTGAAATACTGCGTCACCTTACAAAAGTCATTTCAAACCTCTAGGAGGGCCTGTTTTTCCAAAATCATCGTGAAAATTAGTCCTGCCCTTACTGCCTACCACAGCTGGCCGAAGGATGGTTATATGGGAAAGGACTTGAAATGTGGTTTCAATATGGAATTTTTGTTGCTATCCTGAGGAAAAATGGATCAGTTACTTCTCCAAGAGTAGGAGAAGCAGTATAAATGAACAATTTTAGATATCGGTTGCCCATTTTTCTGAATGGGGCTTACTTTTTGGTATCTACCCAGCTGGCCCAATGGCAACACTATGTATTCCACATGGGACGGTTTCTGTGGGGACTCAGATCCAGTGCGACCAGGTGACGCTCATGCAAGGCAGGGACCTGACAGAAGGGTGGGCACGCTCACCTACATCCCTGACAATGAGTCTGTAAGACCCTCTTGCCCTTTCCCCCCAGCATCGCACAGTGGAGAAGGTCCAGTCGTCAAAGCCGTTGGGATCCCTGGGGGAAGGAACAGAGCGGAAGATCAGGAAGGCAGGGACCAGGGAACTGACCCTGCTGCCCAGACACTTTCCTTTCTCCATGTAGTAGTCATGAAAATGTAGCAGCTGTTGCCTGAGCTACAGCCATTTGGGAGGATGCCACGAGGGGTCCTCACATGCTGTCCCTGGCCCTGGAATCTCATAGGATGAGGGACTTATGTCAATGTGCTATAGTGGAAAAAGCAAATGTGGGACAAGCACAGCCTGGGGAGTCTGATAGGTAGGTTTATTGTTACTTCCTGAGGTACTTACTAGCTCTCTGACTTATTTCCTCATTTGTAAAAGGCAGTTACAAAGGCTACTCTGCATGGCTCTTATAAGGATTAGAGAAAATATATGTAAAGTGCTGTGCTGAGCACATTGTAAGTACTCACACAGAACCTGTAATAAACGGCTTCCAGTTGCCAAGGTCAGCCAGTGCCATGGTAACTTAGGACAGCACCAGTGTCCAACTCTTGATTCCTTGAAAAGGCCCTTGTTGCAAAGAGAGTTCAGAAGGTATGGGCACATATACGTACGAATCCATGCTGCGAGGGGGACCGATAAGGGACATCATGCCGCTGGGGCAAAGGAGTTTCAGTTCTAAGTTGCCACGTCGTGGATGAGTGATGGAGACTGTCACTGCCACATGCTCCAGGGTCTTCAGCCCCGACATCTCCAGGTCCATCCTGCTGACTGTAGGAGGTCAAGCTGGGTGGCTGGGAAACCAGCCCCAGAAACACTCACACCCCTACTTCATCCCAGCATACACAAGGCACATGCTCATTGAAACTACATAGGAATACCCATGGCGGCTCTGAGCGGGGCCTCGTGTATGCAAATAAGTGGAATGTAGTGGCTGCTTTCAAGTACTTTACAATCTAATTTAGAGTCTAGTTGAGAAGACAATATTGAAGGCACAATATAAGAACCAAATTGAGAACTTCAACCATTCATTCATCCAAAAACATAATTTATCAAGTACCTCCTACATTTCAGGCACCGTACTAGATGCTGGGACTATAAAGCTAAGTTGGACATGGTCTTTGCCTTCTACATGCAACTGCAAAATGACATAGCATGAGGTATACATGACTAATACTAAAACAGAGATCTCAGATAGGTGTAGGCAAACAGCAGTGAGACACTCTGAAGATGAAAATGAGTGCTGATTGGTAGAAAGGGTGGTAGTGGGTATTCTAGAAGGGGAAATGGCATGTACAAAGGCAGAGGTGGAAATGAACGTTTCATACAGAATTTAAGGAAATTATGCTGAATATAAAAGCCAAAATCAAAAGGATACATAGTGTATGATTTCATTTATGTAATAGTCATATATCACATAACTGCAGAGATGGAGACCAGGATTTAGCGATGGGTCAGAGGGGACGGGCGTGGCCATAAAGGGTGACATGAGAGAGTATTGTAGGGTTGAGACTGTTCTGAATCTTGGTTGTGGTAGTGGTTATACAAGGCAACACATGGTAAAGCTGCTCACACTCACAAGTGCAGGTCTAATTGGTGAAATCCAAATAAGCTAAAAGCTCTCTGAAATCATAGCAATGTCATTTTCTTGGTTTTGATATTGTATTATTATTTAGGACATTAACATAAAGAGAAGGCTATCTAGAACTTCTCTGAACATTTTTGTAACCTCCGGTGAATCTAAAATTATTTCAAAATAAAAAGTTTAAAAAAAACAACAAAAGCTACTGAATAGAAGACTGACTTGGGGAATATTAAGAAATTGGGTTGCAATGAGAAAGAATTTCTTCTAAAGCACACTTTTCCCCATTAATTTATTCTAACAGGCAAGGCAGAGAGCAGTACTTCTATTTTACAGATAATAAAGCTCAGAGAGGCACTGAAAGTTGACACAGGAGGCCGACCTACGATGAGAAGAGCTTTCAAACTTTATTTTAAACAAGCAAGCACTATTATAGACTGTTGAGCAAGAATATAGGGGTTTTTCTTGTTGTTGGGTTTGGTTTTTTTTTTCAGTGCTTAAGGAAGGTTACTCTTAACAGCTCTTGGTAGGAAGAACTGAAGTAGGAAGGAAGGAACAGGTGACAGGAGGCCAGCTAAAAGGCTGCCACCTTATTCTAGGGCTGAGGCAGTGTGAGCATGGATAACTATGACTGAAGAAGAAAGAGGACAGGAAAGGCATGAGCCTTTCTGTGACACGGTTTTCTGTCCTTCCCAGATCCTGTTCCTACCGAGTGCTGCTCAGTCCTCCTCTCACCACATTCACAGAAGAGTCCCACCCCCATTATCCACTATGACACCAGTGTTCATGGGGACTACCTATTTAATGTCATAACTTCGTATTTTTTAACCTCTTCAGATCCAGAGACCTTTTTCCATCCTATATCAGCACCCACTTCCATGAGCAGACCCTGGTCCTTGTCATTATCTGAGACCCTCACTTCTGAATACTTTAGTAACTTTCACTGTGGCTTTTACTATATTAGCAACACAAATTAATTGAAGACAAATTAGAAAAGTAGCTGAGCAAATATGACAACGAAAAAGCTCTCACAAATCTTGGTAACATATTGGTAAAAATCCGTCTAGACTCCTCTTTGCGTATGTATGTGTGCATGGATTTATTTTCTTTAAATCTATCTGTCAACTCTTCAAGTCAATGTCCCACCTTCTCTGAAAGCAACATCCTGTCCTTCCACCTTCCTTACTGCTTCCTTGATCCTTTCATTGTCTTGTTCTTCAAGAAAGCCATCAAGCTCCTCTTTCCAAACCAGCTAAGACCTCACAGCTCATCTCTCCAACACTCTCTTGTGTATGCTCTCAATCTCCTTTGCTTTCTTTTCCTCTCACAGTAACTATATGGCAGAAGTCCAATGCTGGGTCAGCCCAATTATCCATTGTCTTGGCTAGTTCTTTTTGCTTACATTTTTGCTACTACAAATGAAAAACAAAAAAACAAAAACAAATAAACCCTTTTTTAACTCTTAATTTCCTTCTACCGAGTGTTAAGAGCTGGGACTCTGGAGCCATCCAGCTTTGGTTCAAATCCCAGCTCTGCATTTACTAACTATGCGAATTGGATTAGTTTCCTTAGGTATAAAATAGGAGTAGTAACAGTACTTACTTCACAGAGTTGATAACTTAGTTAATAATCATAAAGTAATTAGAACAGTACCCAGTAAATGTTAAGATTATATAAATATTACATGTTATTCCTTTTCTTTGCTGTTAAAGCTTCTTGAAAAAGATGTCTATGTTTACTATCTCTAATTTTTACTCCCCCATTTATCCTTGCCATTTTTTTTCTATCAAAACAGTTAGTGTACATGGTTTTAACAAGTAAACGGATTCTTTTTTGAGAACTTTGAATATATTTGAACATACCCAATGTGGTCTGGCTTCCAGCGTTTCTGCTGATAAGTCAGAGGCTTATTTATTGGGCTTCCATTATAAGTAAGGAGTCATTTTCCTCTTGCTGCTTTCAAAGTTTTCTCCTTGTCTTTCAGCATTTTTACAATGATATCATTTATATTTACCTTACTTGGACCGCTTTACATTTATCCTAATTGGAATTCAGTTCTTTGAGATTCCTAGAGGTGTAGGTGATGTTCTTTAGTAAATTTGGGGAGTTTTCAGCCATTATTGCTTTGACTATCTTTCTACTCCTCTCTGTCCTTCTTTCCTGGTACTCCCATTACATGTATATTGGTTCACTTACCGGTATCCAACATTTCTCTAAGACTCTCTTCATTTTGTTCACTCTTTTTTTCTCTTTGTTCTTCAGCTTACATGTCTATCTTCAAGTTCACTTTTTCTTATTCTACCAATTCGTATCTACTGTTGAGTTCCTCTAGTGAATGTTTTATTTTAGTCATACTTTTCAACTACAGAACTCCTGCTTGGTTCATTTTTTATAATTTCAATCTTTTTATTGATATTTTTTCTTTGATGCAACATTATCATCAAATCTTTACTTCTTTAATCATAGTTTCTCTTATCTCTTTTTTACATGTTTATAATAGCTACTTTAAAGTCTTTTTTTCTGATAAATGCAAGATCTGGTCACTCTCACAGGCAGTGCTGCAACCAAAAGTCCTATAATCCAGCAAAGCTATTCTTTAAAAATGAAGGCAAAACAGGTACTTCTAGATAAACAAGAACTAAGAACTTGTTGCCAGCAGACACCTCACAATGAATATTAAATGAAGTTCCTTAGGTTGAAAGGAAGTGATCCCAGATGGCAATTCAAATTCAAAGAAAAAAAGAAAGCACCAATAAATGTAATTGTTTCCTTACAGAAGACAGTTTAAATGAATAGTATTTCCATTTCTTAACTGATTTAAGAAGCAATTATATACAATAATATATATACAATGTATACAGGAATGTGCTATATAAAGGAAGTCAGTGGGAGCAAGGCTGTATTGGGCTAAGAAAATGGATACAGATGGTAAAATAATCATGACAGTTTATTACTGGGTTTGTAACAACAGATGTAATATTTATAATAACACACCAAAGAACTGGGTAAAGAAAACACAGCTCTATGGGAGTAACATTTCTGTATCTCTGGAATTAAGCTGGTACAAATCTGAAGCTGATTTTGCTGTTATGATGCATATATTAAAACTAGAGCAATCAATGGGGGTAAAAAAGTAAACTGGCTCTGGAGGGTGTATAATGTAAAAGAGCAGTTCTCTACCACGTTCCTTATCTCCTTGGTTATCCACTCCCCAGAAGCAAACACTTTTTATTGCTTTTAGTTGTTTTCTTCTGGGAATCTACTTTCATATTTCTAGGTAATAAGCATGTATGGCTATTTCATGGTTTATCAATAAAGGCATCATTTATCAACTTTCGGTTACAGCAGTTAAGGATTTAACACCAAGCCCACATCTTCCCTCTACCTTGCCCTTTCCTCTCCCTTCTTAAAATAATTACATCACAACTTTTGGTTAGATCAATATTTCCTTTACTATACCATGATCTTATATATATATGGAATTTAGTCAAGTAGTGTACAATGATTGTTATTTCATTTCCTGAACAATTTGTTTTTCTCTCTAGAGTTAATAATTGCCCTCTTTTTTTAGTTTACTTAAACTCATGTCCCTATCAGTACTTCTTACCAAACTGCACAAAAGATCACTTAACTTCTCTGATGCTTCAAAGAAGTCAGGGGTTCCCTCAAGGCCTGTTTCCCACTGGAAAGTCTCTCTCTGGAACCTTCTGTCCCATTTCTATCTGTTGTACTGCTACTGGGTTAGGACCTTCCTTTACCTCTCACTTGGGCTTCACTTCCTCTCTGTTCTCTCTCCCTTTCCTCCCCTTTCCCTCCCTTGCTTTTCTTTCTTTCTATCATTTTCTTCTCTTGGTTTCCTCTTCATTATAGAGGAGCACATCTTTTAGCAGTTTTTTCAGAGAAAAGAACATAAGAAATACTTGCACCTCTGAAAACATTCTTATTCTACCTTTCCATATGATTATTAGTTAGGCAGGGTTTATCAACTGAAAACAATTTTCCTCAGGATTTGGGAGGTATTTGAAGCATATTTCTTTTTCTTTCATTTTTTTAAAGACTATTTATTTTAGACAGAGGGGAAGGGAGGGAGAAAGAGAGGGAGAGAAACATCAATGCGTAGTTGCTTCTCGCCCGCCCCCTACTTGGGACCTGGCCTGCAACCCAGGCATGTGCCCTGACTGGGAATTGAACTGGTGATCCTTCTGTTCACAGGCTGGCACTCAATACACTGAGCCATACCAGCCAGGTCTGGAGCATTTCTTCCAATGGCCAGTTATCCATAGTATCTTCAAAAGCCAGTTGGAAGCTTCAGTCATGGGTGGAGCTTTTCAATTGGTGGGCTTCCCTAAAGTTAACTGGACTGGGACAGGACTTTCATGGAGGGGCCCACATATCAGTATCTATCAGTCTTTGATAAGGAATCATTCCATTTCTCCAGAAAGGAATCTTCCAATATTCTGGCTGCCAGTGCCTTGGGATCTGAGTGGTTGCTTGGCAGGGTCTCCCGCCCCCTGTATACTCCCTGTCTTTTGCTTCCTGCTGTACCTGGAGTCCCTGGTGCTGGAGAATAAACTTCCCAACTCTTGCCCAGATAAGGAATGGGCCAGATCCTGGCTGCTAAGGATGGATGAAAGTCCTTGAAAGTCTACCTCTTAATTGATCCCTGTTTTTAGTCTCTCATACCACATCTCTGTCCTCTGTAGTATACAATGCCTCCAAGTCCTGTAACGCTGGGATTCTGTGGCATGAGTGGGCTTGTTTCTCAGTATCACCCTTGCAGGTATTTGCTATGCAGTTTTCTTAGCCCTGCTCCCTTCTCCATTAATTTCCATTTTCCAAAAATGTGATGAAATATGTCATTTGCTGTGGTCTCCTCTCTCATTCTCTTTGTCCTTGTCCTTATACCATTTTTACTCCTATATTCTTATTTTGGTGAGGTTTTGGGAGAAAGCAGAAATAAAAGTATGTGTTCAACTCACTCTCTTTAACTAGAAATCTTCTCCTGTCCCCACTAATTATTCAACCAACTGCAATCTAACTTCTGTCCCTATGAATACACTGAAACAATACTTCTCAACATCACCAATGGCCTCTTTGATGAACCCAGGGATGGCCTTCAGCCCTGTCTGCTTGCCCTCTCTCATTGTCCCTGTCCTAGATACCTGTAATACTGTCCTCCTGAACTTTCTCCTACTCTCAGGACATCTGTTTTCAGTTCTCTTCAAAGGCTCCTTTCCACTGTCCATTCCTCTAATGTTGGCTGGGTCCTAGGTCCTCTTTTATGCTTTATCTACCCACCAAACCTGGTAATCTCACTCTTTCCTTTTTTCTTCCATTTTTATGCTGGTGACTCTCAAATCATTACTTCCTGTCTAAACCTTCAAACTTATTTATTCAACTGCCTCCTAGATATAACCTTTAGATGATGCACAGAAGCCTAAAATATAACAGAGCCAAAATTCTCTTTCTGTTTTTCATGCTCGGCAACCCTTGCTCAAACCTGTTCTTTCTCCTGCATTCTTAATCTTATTTGCTATCATCATCATCTAACCAGTCGCCCAAACTAAAAAATGTAGAAATCTTTTTATATATTAAAAAGCACATATAAACATATTTATTTACATAAATACACATTTATATATAAATTTTTATTATAGGAAATTTCAGACATATATAAAAGTAAAGAGAACAGATGTTCTCAACATCTAACTTTATTATGAATACATGGTCAATCTTATTTCATCAATGGTCCTCACTTCTTCCCCTTCCCCAAGTCTTTTAATAGACTGCCTAGGCATCATATCACTTCATCAGTAAAGAGTTAATACGTATTTCTAAAACATAGGTCTTGGAAGTCTCTGACTGCTCTCCTTCTTCCTGCCTGCTAACATCAATTGGTGACAATTTATCTTGAAGGCTGCCAGCAGACTTCAAGATCAAGTCCAGGCTCCTTACCATGGCACACGTGCTGCTGGCACTACTGCCCTCAGGCCTTTCTCTGCGCTCGCCCCTGTGCTCCAGCTGTATCACATGACTGGCCCGTTCCCTGAAAAGTCCATCGACTCTGCATATGATGCCCTGCTGCTTGGACGTCCCTTTTTCACCTCTTCTCCTACCTAGCTTATGTGGTGGCAGGAGGCACCTCTCCTCTAATGCTTATATCATCTCTGTTCCAGTGCTTATAACACTGTACTCTACCTGAGTACTCTACCAGAGTGGACTGTCTTCCCTGCCACATGTGAGCTCTTTGAGAGCAGGAATCAGGTCTTATCTCTGAATCACTAAAACTGAACACAGTGCCTGCCCTGGCTGGTGTGGCTGAGTGGATTAAGCACTGGCCTGAGAACCAAAAGGTCGCCAGTTCGATTCCCAGTCAGGGCACATGCCTGAGCTGTGGGCCAGGTCCCTGGTTGAGGATATGTGAAAGGCACCCAATCCATGTTTCTTTTGCACATCAATGTTCCTTTCCCTCTCTTTCTCCCTTCCTTCTCCTCTCTCTGAAAAAATAAATGAATAAAACCATTAAAAAAAATACAGTGCCTGCGATGAGGTAGGTTTTACGTATTTATAGAATGAATAAAGAGACATTTCAGGGAAATAAATGACAGACTAAATTGCCAGGGACAGGATAGGGGAAGACCTGGGGATTGAAAACTCCTGAGTTTCAAGTCTGGGAGCCTACGGAATGGTAATGGCACTGGGAGAAATGGAAGGAACTTGAAAAGCAAGCTGGCTTTTGAGAGGTGATAATGAAATTTAAATTTCTGTACATGTTAATGTAATGTATTGGTGGAATATCCAATAGCACACAGTGATTTAGGAATAGAAAGATGACGGAAAATATTCATGGCACAGTTGGAGGAGAGCATTAACAAGGCAGAAGGGGCTTATGGAAAGGAAATGATAGAATATTATAGAATGAAATGGGATCCAGAAGAGCCCTGTGAGTGCTTGTCTGCGTTAGCATGTGTACATACTGGCATTTTCTTATGGGTCTAATAAGGACTGGGCGGTCATGTATGCGAGAACACTAGAATTACCATATTTTACTAGAATTGAATGAGCTAATACGTTAAATGAGTTAATACTTAGAACAGTGTTTGGCACATAAAAGGCACTGAAATCTTAGTTGATGATCATTATCTCATTATTATTATTTGGCCTTTAGTAAGTTAGGGTCCTTTTCAGCTCTTACCCTCTGACCAGAAGATCCCAGGGCTTTATTTGCCCATCATCTTGTGGAAGCTATGAAAATCTCTATCCTTCTCTTTAGTAAGAGATCAGAATAAGAGATATCCATCTAGGAATCATTTGGTGAAAGGTGGCAGCTGAAGTCCTAAAACCAGGTGCGCTGTCAAGGAAGAAAATGTCCGGGGAGAATAAAGAGCCCAGAAGTCACTACTGGATGAGAGCAGTGGGATGAGCAAACAAGAAAACAAGTACCTCAGGCAGAGCTGCTGGAAGAGGCTATGGAGCAAGGTCACGCATGGTAGAGGAGGAGAGAGGCTGCTACAAAGGCCTTGTTAATAGGGTCGAAGCACCAAGAAGGCCGGGGGGATGAATGCTGAACCAGCCCCTGGATCTGACAAGGAGAAGGGGTATCGTGAGTAATGAAGTAAAGCTTCGGTAGTCAAGAGAGGAACTGATGAAAGTGAGCAATTGCTTAATTCATTTAATTCATTTGAAAAAGTTACCAGTTGAAGGGTGGCAGGGACTTTCATTTATTTCCTTATAGGTGAGCCAAGGATGTCTGAAGGCAGAAGGAGCAATCAGTGAAGAGAGGGCAAGAGTGGGTTGGAGAGGGAAAAGATGTGAAGGAGTAAAGGAACAAGGATTTCCTGCCCAGGCAGGTTAGCCACACGCTCACATTGCGAAGAAGGATAAAAGGATAAGTGCACGTGGTGATTAGGAATCTTCTATAAAGACACAGAGGCTCTCTTGCGTTTGAGACAATCTTCCCAAACCCCATTCTCCCTCCTCCTCTCTGGTGGAGAGTTTAGGCCCAGAGTCAGATCTAAAGGAACCCAGGGTCCCCAAACCCTTTCCCCCATAGCCTCCTTCCAACGGGAAGGAATAAAAACCTGTCTTGCTCTAAATCTGCAACGCCCAATATGGTAGTCACTAGTCACACGTGGCTAATTAAATTTAGTATAATAAAGTAAAATGTTAGTGCTTCGGTCACACTAGCCACATTTCAAGTGTTTAATAGCCTCATATGGCCAACAGCCACTGAACTCAGCAGCACAGGTAGAGAACACTTCCATCACTGTAGAAAGCTCTACTGGACACCACTGCTCTAGGGTCTTACTGGTGTTTCACCTCTTCTATCTTAGCCGCGCTCAGCTCCCCCCCAGCACTCAGACACTGAGTCAACCCTGGTGGCGAAAGACTACAGCTTGGCTACAGGGGAAGAGGTTTCCTGACTGTCTTAGGACTGAGTTGCTCAACACTGTATTAACTGCACATACTTCCTTCAACCTCCACACACACACAAGCTCGTGCCCTCTGTTTTGTTGACTCAGGGTTAAGTGAGTCCCAACAGAGGGGAAGACACCTTTGCTGGCCTCAGAAATTAACAGAGTCCTGCTTGCGGCCCTCCAAACTGATGAGAGGCTCCACTAGCAAAACTTCCATGGTCTCTACCTCTCTTGGCTCCATCCTCTCTCTCCACTATCCCACCTCCCGGTCTCCTCTGCCTAGGACGATTTGTTCTTTCCTGGGCTTCCTAGCAACAAACAGGCGGCTGCCAGATGCCTCTATAACTATGGAAGTTTGTCTGACATTCTGGGATGACACCCCTGGTTTGTGGGAAGCAGAGAATGAAAGCTGGAAAAGACTCTAACCCTCCTCTCAGTCCGCCTCTCATTTGACAGATGTGACTTTGGGTTACTTTGTTACCTAAATGACAGGAAGCAGTCATGGGGGAAGGTAAAAGTGAAAAGGCACATCTCTAAGACACACAAGTTTCCAAGACAAAGCCTGGGGGTTCTGACTGATCTGCATTCCTGGGACTGTTTCTGAACTTCTCTGCCTTGGCTGATGCTTTGTGCCCTTTCCAAGATAGCTTTTGTTTTACAAAAATTGCAGTGAACTACGCCCATGGATTTCCTTCCAGAGAGGGCAACTGGGCAAGCACTGGACATGATTAGGAAGAGAGACAATTCTTCCCAGTGACACCTCCACTTGAGGAAAGCTGCCTCTGACCCTCTTTTCCCAGCTCCCTTTTTGGGCCATTCCTCCTCTTGTAATTGCTCTGGTTTGATCACTTCTTATGAGAACTGGTAAAGTGAGGACAGTGTTCTAGTTTGGGCACAAAACATGACATGCTTCAATCTTCACAAAAAATTACCAAATAACTGTCAAATTTTCTGAAGGGAAAAGAAAGTCCCCCATGGAGCAGGAGGTAGGGAAACCTTCCCACGGGAGCTCTGGGAAAACTGCAGACAGATGAACCGCTGGCACTAATTTCCTAGTCCCATTCCCTCTTTTCTGGGAAGGTGCCCAACCTCTGTGCTCAACACAAAACCACATCTCTGACTGATAGACCTCACACAACCCCAGTGACCCTGGGGGAGATGGAGGCAGGGTCAGATAGACAACTACATAGTCTAGGGAGACATCCACGTTCTCCTCTGTCCCACCCCCAACAGACCCCATGTGACTCTCTCTGTATTAGACAAGGTTGAGAATCGAAGGAAGAAATTTCCAACTCTCACTTCATCCAAAGGCCACTGGGATGAAGAGAATTGTCTGGCAAGTTCTCAGCATGGAATTCAAAGGAATATTGTTCAACATCATCTCCCCAAATCCTAACCCCACTGCCCCCACCAGCCTTTCTAGCCTTTCTAGTCAGTTTTTCAGCAGCTCCTTTCTACTACTAGTAACTTGGGAGAAAGGTCTTGTTTAGGCAGCCAGGGGGCCAGCCAACTCAGAAGCAGCAACATGTCCTAAAATGGTCATAGAAAACTCCACAGATTTGGCTGAAGCTCAACTCCTAAAGGAGCTGGGTAGAACCCAGGGAGGATGAGTTCCCCATTACCCCGCCCGAAATCTCAAGCCCACGATTAACCCCCTTTCTGCAGACTACTTACCATTCCACAGCACTTCCAGCGAGTGCGGGGACAGCGGGATAGCCTTGTTCTCTTTTAACATGGGGCTGACGTAGGAAGCTAAGTAAGGGACAGATGTCCAGATCTGTTAAAGGAAAGAGGGGTGTGATGGATGAATCAACAAGACTGAAATCTCTCTCATCAACTTCTTCTTTAGGCCCGGTTCTCTTTATTTTTCTTCTCATCACTTTCTTTCATTCTTGAGGCTCCTGCTGACATCATGGAGTGTTCCCTATGGCACCAAATCAAAGAGCCAGAGGAAATGGCTGTGCCCAGGGTGGCAGATGAAAACCAGAGCACCCTGAGAGTTCCAAGGTATACTCAGGTCTCATTTACTCCCTACAAATGGTTTGGAAACTTCAGTTAAAGTTAAAATGGGTATCAGCTGAGATGAGGGTAAATGAATGAGTGAATTACCCTCTTGAAAACGAATGAATTAATTAGCACTTACAACATGCCAAGCAATGGTTTAGGCGTTTGGCCCCCTCCCGTGGTCACGCCACGCAGGCTGTCTGCCCTGCAAACACCTGTTCACCTTGGCTGCATTAACGAGTCTCCAAGCATTGAGCAAGCCGAATCCATGCTGGTGGCTGTGGCTGAAGCCTGCCTCATTGGTGACCCAATCTGCGCGGCGATCCTCATACTGAGAGGACAGAGGTCCTGATTAGTCTCTTGGATTTCCAAAGTGATCTCTGCAACCTATCTCTGGCTTTCCTGCTCACCCTGCTGGCTGAGCCAATCTGGACTCTCCTACTAAGGCCACTGGGAACGGATTCCCCAAGGACAAAAGGTCAAAGCCCCAGGATGTCACCACCCCTATGGCCTACATCTAAAGAGGCGCCCAGGAGTCACAGGCTCCCAAGAGGAAGCCCAGCCACAGCTCTCCTTTGCAGGTAAAATGCCATAATCAGAATAGGTATAAACGAGTTTAGGCCTCTGGTCTTGATGGGGTCCCCACCCTTGCTCTACACACATGCAACTCTGAATGAGATTTGGCATCTAACGTCGGGAACATTTAGAATCTGAAGCCTCCTGATACCTGTCTTTAGAACCAGAACTCTGGGGTTGGCTGGGCCAGGTCACATGTCTACCTGATAGCATCTCACCTGGGTGGCTGTGAAGACAATAATGTGCTGGACATCACGCCACGTGAGGCAGGGCCGCACCTGCAGCATGAGGGCTATCATGCCAGCTGCCAGAGGGGCTGCGGCTGAGGTCCCTGTGTGGCCCTCAGTGCAGCCAGTGCCCTTCTGCAGATCCCAGTCAGTGGTCACCTGGGAAGTGAAATGGAGGGGAGGGGAACTGGATTAGAGATTGCATTCACAGGTGCTGTGGAGGGTGGGGTACAGACTGGGCCTCAGAACAAGCATTTCAGGTGGGCCCTTCCCTTGTGAGAGCTGAGTCTTTGACCAGATGGAGACCGACTAGCAGGTCAGGACAAAGGAGATCCCTAGTCCTTCTGGGCCTCACAAGAGAATCCTTGGAGAGCTGAGAAAGGAGAATACAAATTGAAGAGTTGTTTATGGGGGTCTGGCTGTGTGTGAAAGGAGGTGGAGGCATGGGAAAGGCCTACGTGCAGACGGCAGTATCCTGACTCCTATGCTCCAATGATCCATTCCCAGATTCTCCATCCCAACACCCCACTCCCAACCATCCAGACCCCACAACCATGCTAGGCATGGAGGAAGTGGTCAAGAAGCTCCTGGGCCCCAGCTGGACCTGGGACAACAGTGACTGCACCATTCAACAAAATACAATTTGGCAGCTCGGTGATAAGGAGATGCAATGACCTCAGTGTGAACAAAGGGCGTGTGTTCCCAGGCAGAGGGGACTGTCCCCTTGCCTACCCCACGGGCTTGGTGTAGGGTCAGTGTCTACACTGCCTGCCTGCCCTGGCCTTGGCAACCGACGAGATGAGCTGCATCACTGCTCTGGACCCAGAGTCTCAGTATGGTTTCCATGAGTCCCCGACTCTCTACCTGCAGTTCCGAACAGGAGGCGAGACTGGGAGTGGGGAGGAGAAGAGTTGCCTGAGGGGGACAGATGGCATATGTCCCTCATCAAGTTCTTTTTATGCTGTAAACAACCCTGCAGCCACAATGGCTTTAGCCAAGGAGGGCCCCCCCCAAACCTGCTACACTATGTGCCACTTTGGCTCTAGCGCATGATGCCAATGTTAAGATCAAAGAAATTTTTTTCTTTTTTTAACTTTATATTTATTGCTGACACTGTTGCAGATGTCCCCAATCCCCTCCCCCTTTCATCCCCCCTTTTCTCAGTCCCTGCCCCCGCTTCCCTCTGGCCATCACCACATTGTTGTCTATATCCTTGGGTCATGCACACATGTTCTTTGACTAATCCCTTCTCCTCCTTTCATCCAGTCCCTCCCTCCCCCTCCCCTCTGACAGCTGTCAGTCTGTTCCATGTGTGCATGCCTCTGTTTCTATTTTGTTCTTCAGTTTATTTTGTTCATTAGATCCCACATATAAGTGAGATCACATGGTATTTTTCTTTCTCTGACTGGCTCATTTGACTTAGCATAATAAACTCCAGGTCCATCCCTGCTGTCGCAAAAGGTAAGAATTCCTTCTTCTTTAAGGCCAAGTAGTGTTTCACAGCTTTCTTTTTATCCACTCATCTACTCATGAGCACTTGGGCTGCAGCCGAATGTTGGCTGTTGTAACTAATGCTGCTATGAACAGAGGGACGCATATATTCTTTCTGATTAGCATCTCTGGATTATGAAGATACATTTCCTGAAGTGGGATCACTGGGTCAAAAGGTAGTTCTATTTTTAATTTTTCCAACCTTCTCTTCTGGGTCAGCTATCAGAGTCCTAATGTCTGCCCAAAGCTGCCCTTCCCCCCCTGTGCTTACTGCCTCCCTCTCCACTGTGACAGTGGCTGCCAGGAGCAGTAGTTCTCACTCAGATGCCATGCGCTTCCATAAGGAAATGAGAAAACTCTCCTAAGCTGTCATCTCAATGGGAGTGAGAGGCCTGGTCTGTGCCAGGGAGCAGACTGATTGTTTCCTGTTAAGGAAACAGTCTCACAGTGAGAATCTAGTGTGTAGCTGTAGCTGGGAGGCCTGAGAACTTGCTTGTGGTGGCAGGAACCCCAGGCAGCCAGAGGGAAGTCCAGGGAAGTGCTGCTGGCAGCCAAATGGGCGGCAGCATGTGCCTGCACACCCTGCCCTTAGGAAGACTGCTTCACCAAGCTGGTCACTGACCAGAGACTGGCAACAGGAGCTTTCCAAGGCAAGGACATCCCAAAGATGGAAACTTGGCGGAACAAAACTCTCTTTTCATTTCTGGACAAGTTACAGTTCTGATGGAAGGTGGGGGTGGGGATAAGCAGTGGAATGGAGTTAGGAGGACAAAAACCAGACCCCTCAGGGCAAGACTGACAATTATGCCTGGGGAGCCCTATTGGTTCCTGGGTGGGGCCGGGATGAGGGTTCCCGAGAGTTCTGTCAGGCCATGAAGAGCACAGTATGTTCTTGCTCCTGTTTCTAGCCCAGTCTGGCCTGGGGGGCAGGGGCGGGGGGCAGAGGTGCCCTTTGCACTCAGACCCCTGCCTGCTAAGCAAAGCCTCTCTTGCTGTTTTACTTCAGTCCACTCCCTTTTCTTTTCTCCCCAGGGCAGAAGGGAGGTGGGCAGGGGTCAACTGGCCCAGAGCCTTGGAACATTGCGTTAACCAGAAGTCATTTACTGGCAAAACAAAATTTCAGTTTTGGAAAATGAATTTGGCCCAGCAGGAGACAGGGCAGTCTACTTCCCAGTGGCCCCAGAGAGATCTCCTGATGCTGGCCACTGGAGAAATCTCACACACCTGGCCCCAGCCCACCTCTTGCCTGGGCCCCCATTCCCACTTTATTCTATTATGGGCAGCAGGGATGGGCAGGGAGCTCTGGGGTGATGGCCATGAGACTTGGCTTGAAGATGCTGGGATGGAACTGAGCCAGCTGAGTGCAGGCACTAGAACCTGAATTCTTTTAAAGGTTCCCATAGTTTCAGGAGCTCCACTCCCTTGCTGTACCCAATCTTTTGTTTGCTATGGCCCCAATTCTAGCTCCAAGGTAAGAGCTCTCTTGGACTGACAGAAACATTCCCCGGACTCCTTATCCTGCCCATCCCATAAGCACAGCTGCTAGCTTTACTCCTGATAGTGACCATAAGCAGAGCTCACAGTATTTACATAAGGGCTGAATAGCAATGGAATGATGATTTCTTAAAGCCCGCAGAAATTATCAAAAGCCCAAATTCTACTAAAGAAAGACATTTCAAAGAAGTTCTTTAATCAATGTGATGCTTAGTTCCTGTAATATAGGAATTTGTAAGCAAAAATTTTAAAGATAAATCCCACTTTCACAGATTATTTAGAGTTCTCAGCCCTGTTGTTCCAGCAGGGGCACATCGTTAATACAGATCTGCTAGGGAAGCGGGACCTGAAGGACAGGCCAAGGTGGCAGGGAACAAAAAGAAGTATGGTTGTGCTGCCTGAGAGAAGTATGACTGGACAGGGGCAGGGAGTGAAGGGACAGGGAGGTACTTACAATGCTCCGGAGCATTTTGTCCCCACCACTGAAGGTGACCGCCAGCATAGAGGCACACTCCTCTGCATAGAAAGGCATCCGTCCCTCCTCATCTACTGCACCTGAGGACAGAGATGGGGAAATGGGAGCTGAGATAAAAGCCTGATCATATCAGAGCTATCTTTGAGTCATCATCTGGGTGATTGTGTGAGTTTAAAGAATTTAAGTGGCCCAAGTGCCTCAGAGTGCCCACTCTCCTCACCTGAGCAGGCCAACCCAAGTGGCAGAGAGCATTCTGTGTCCTAAATACTGCTCTCTTAAGAGGTTGGCTCCAGGGTAAAACTGGGGGCATCCCACCTCTGCACCTACTCATTCACTCATGCCTTCATTTTCCTCAGCATTATCTACTGTGAGTCACACACTGTGCAAGGCACTCAGGCCATATGGAAAAGGACAGTCCTGATCTCAAGATGCTTACAGCCAGGGAGGAAGTCAGGTAAGTAAAGAAGTATAACAGGGATAGCAAATACTGTTGTAGGGAGCACAGGTGAGGGGCAGGAGGCCTAACCAGCTGTGGGAGGTGGAGGTAGGGTGGGGTATCTCCAGAAAGGATTTCCAGGGAATGGTAACTTCTAAGGAATTCCTGAAATCCTCAGTGAGCAGGGCTAGTCCCTCCTAATTATCTGAGCCTGTAGAAAAGATCATTCTCATACACAAAGACACACAAAAGCTTGGGCACACCAAGACACCCTCCCTCCCCCGCCAAGATACTCAGTCCCTCACCAGAGTCGTGCACACACACCACAATCCAGTCCCTTCACCACTGAGTCACACGGAACCACAAGGCTACTACCTATGGTGACGGTGTAGATTGAGTTGGCGTAGCCGTCATAGTTGCAGTTGTCGTTGTGCTGGCCCCCATTGCCACTGGCGACCACAAAGATGCTCCCAAAGCCCTGGCGGCCAGCAATCACCCCATGTTGCAAGGCAGCCTGAGGAGCAAAAGCGCCCAGGAATCAGTTGAGAAACTCAAAAGAAAGACCTCTACCTTCCACACAAGTTGCCCTCCCCTCCTCTTCTAGGAAGAACAAAGCCCAAAGGCACTAGATATGGCAGGAAGGGATTTGAATGTGGACATAAGAAGGGGAGGAAGTTGTTAGTTAAGCAACTGTTGATGGATGTACTCTGCTTATAAGGAAAGGTGGGGTCAGAAATGGGAAGCCAAGCACAAAATCAAAGGAAAACCATCTCAAAGCGTTGTTCTCTCTCTCTCTCTCTCTCTCTCTCTCTCTCAGAACCTGTGACCCACCTCTACCCTGCTACCTCCATTTAGGAATGTTCTTCCCAAAAGGAGGCCACAGGGTTACATGGCATAGGCCTGGCAAATGGGGGTGGGCAGGAAAGGTACTGACTTGTAGTACTCTTCTAGGAACTGAATGAAGACGGTGTACTAAGTCTCCTACAGTGTTCACACAGTTTGCTTACCTTTCCAAGTTGATGGGGGCCATCCACTGTCTTCCCATCATCATCTGGTCCCCAGCTGTTGAGAAATACCCAGAGGGAAGAGCCAGAGCCAGGCTGTGACAGCCCTCCCAGGCCCGAAAGTCTCAACTGGCCACCCCTCTGCCTGGGCTCTTACTCTTCTTCCAAGGGTTCCAGTTCAGGATTCCCACGGAAAAAGGACAGAAGGTTCAAAGGTTCAGCTCCCACTCCAAAGTGGAAAAGAGAAGTACATGCTAAGGATCTTTCCCTTAGAAATTTCCCCAACTTAGCACTATTTTAACCTGCTCCTAAAATGCTTTCTGAGGTCCCAGGGAGCAGGAGACAGGACATAGTGGTAGTCAGGGACAGGGGGGCCACCTTCTCCGGATCTAGGGATCTATTACTAGGCATGATGGAAGAGCACCCACGATGGAAGTATTCACTCTGTGAAAACTCTTGGGTCTGGGAGTTCTCTATTCCTTCTCTAAGAGGAACGGAACTTGTGGATGCCATGGATTTCAGGGACGTACAAGTTATGGGGAAGAACAGGTTCCATCAGTGCCATGGGGGTAGCCCAATCTCAGCTTCTCTTTAATCCAATCCCCCCCGCCGCCGCCATAATCACAACCTGAGGCTGCAGGTGCGTTTATGTGTGTAGGGTAGCTGGGACTGGTGCTGAGCATTCAGCTTACCCGCTAGCTGTGAGTGGGAAGGAAAGCCCACTCTTTCCCAGAGGCCTATGAACTTATTAAGTAGCTGGCACACTCATGTGGCAACCTGATTACTGGGGTGACATGAGGCTTAAGACTGAGAACCCAGTGGCTGGGGGTCCAAGAAATGAGGGCAATGAGCTTATAGGCTGAACCCAACAGGAAGGCCCTTGCTGGAACCTGCTGGAGTCAGCTCATTTTGCTGTTCTTTGGTAGCAGAATTAGTTCCAGGTGTCCGAGCCTCTCGCCCTCTCACCTGTTCCTGGCTCTGTCTCACCTGCAACTGTAGATGTCATTGATCTGATAGTGCTTGTTGAACGCCACGGCCTCCATGCTATCTGTGAGGGGTCCATCTAGTAACCGGATACCTAGGCAGCAAAGGCCACATCAGCTCCTCAGTAATACTCGACCCCTAGATAGGGAACTGGGTGGTGGGGAGCCATATGTGGAGATTTACTTTTCCCTCTAAGCGTTTTTCTGTTTTTTGGTTTAATACCATGTGTATGCACTGTCCAGAAATATTTTTTAATATAATGCTAAATCTTGGGGTCTGGTGGGAAGAGACATAGGCTAGAATGTAGGTAGCCCGGTTTCTCTTCTTATTTGCATCCTTAATCATGTAAAACACCAGTATGGTGCTTGACACATAGATAATGCCCAATAAATGGTACTTATTACCATTAACTACTCCAATGCATGCCTAATTTCACCCTTTAAAACGGGGTGGGTCACATTCTGGTGACCATGTAGGGACAGATGGAGCTTTCAGAAGGGATTTGGACCCTGAAGGTTTCTGGCTCCCTCTGTAGCCTCATTAACAGAGAAGGTTGCTGCCCTCTGCTGGAGTGTAGGAGGAATAAAGCCAACTTATTCAGCCTGTGGGTTCCAAGCATTTACGAGGACTCACGGGGGAGAGCTTCCCCATTCATTCCTTTCACCTTCTGCCTTGACGGACAAAGACTGAGAGGTGAAGGAGCCATAGAGCAACCCCCAGTGGAGGCCAGGGCTTCTCAGATCTCTTGAAAGGATGGAGAACAGACAGTGATAATCAGAAGGGCTGGGAGCCGGAGAGCTGGGAGACAGTAGTGGAGTCTCAAGGCATGTTTGGTCAAGGAAGAAGGGCAGGTGAGGTGTTTGGTAAACTGAAAATACAAGTATACCACAGGTAAGTAAAGGAGGTATCACTGCCATGAGTTGGGTCATTGATGGGGCATAATCAAGATCAGAAAAAGAGGAGACTGAGCAGGTGGGACTTGAGGCCTCCATCCTGCATCAAGAGCATTCCCACTTTTGTCTGTTTTATATGGCAGGGTTTGCTGCTAAAAGCATGTCTAAAACACCACTGCACTGAAAAAAATATCAGTGAACCAAATTGTCCTACAGACGTTTATTATAAGCTTCCCCTTTGTTCTGTGCTGTGTGTTTTGAGGGTAGGATAAAGGCGGCACACGATTCAGGGCGTGGGGCAGGGAATGAAGAGTGCCATCATGAGAGAAACCCACTGAACCTAGACTGGAAAATACCTGCTATGCGGCTCCCGTATGCCACTCCCACTGCACAGAAGCTGTTGTTAGGCACTGCGGCAATCTCTCCCGCACACCGAGTGCCGTGGTGGTTGCCATTCTCCACATCTGGGTGGGGCATGGGGTCAGGGTCATTAGAGTTGAGGTCATAGCTGCCCTCAGGGCTCTGAAACATTGAGGGGGTGACATATGGTCACTCACTGGTTATAAGAGGTCATGTCTTAAAGCTCAGGGAGAGAGGGGAACTGGGAGTTCAGGGCTCTCAGCCAGAGTACCAGGCCCACCTCTCTCTGAAAACCACATGGGCTACAAGATATGAGGACAAGACACATCAGGGCAAAACTGAGAAGTGCTACATTTCATAGGAAACTTCTCTCTTGTCCTTTATAGGAATGTGTCCAGAAAACTGCTCCACGACTTGGGAAACCTGGGATAAAAAAGATCTAGGGCTACCTAAAGTCCAACCTTTAGAGAGGAAGGTGCTCAGAACTTTTGTGGAGAGGGAAGTTGCCTCTAGCCTCCACTCCTTACTGCCCAGGGCGGGGAGCTGTGACAGGAACCAGTTAGGAACCACCTGTGATCCTCTCCCTTGCTGAGGGTAGAGCAATTCCATTTCTTGACTGCCAGTGTGGAACACTGGCTGGGGAGGAGGAGGTGACAAACACCGCCCCCCCTCTTTTGTTTGGTCCAAAGACCTCTAAGAAAGGGGACAAGCCTGAGGCAATATCAAGAAGGAGATAAAACTGGGGGATGGGAGGGGTCATTCCAGGGCCACTCACGTAGTTCGGTGCAATATCCTGGATGGTGTGTTCCACTCCATCATCCACTACCACCACAGTCACCCCTCGCCCCGTTACATTGCGTTCCCATACACCTGTCACATTGATGTCCCTGCCGGGGCTCTGCCGGTTATTCTGCAGGAGAGACAGGGTCAGGAACGGTTTCAAAGCACTGGGACTCCAGTGACACACAGCTTAGCCCACAGGTATTCAAGTCTAGCAGCCTCTTTTCTCTTTTCACTCTTGGCTGCCATCAAAGAGCCAGATAGAGGTTGTAAACCAATATGTCTAGGTGGGGACAGAGTCAAGGAGGGACAAGTGAGAGCTTTGCCACAACCTAGTTGTCCAGGAAAGCTTGACAGCATTCATGGGCAATAAAGATGAAATGCTGGCTAGGCTTAAGGTTGGCTAATACAATTATTATGCCATATAATGTCTTTTATATTAACATTATATAATATAATGTTAGTAGTTAACACTCTAAAGTGTTTATCATGTGTTAGGCACTCATGGTAATTCATTTATCCTTACCACCTCTACATGGTAGGTAGTACCCATTTTCCAAAGAAAGAAACTGAGGCACAGAGAGGGTAAGCAGCTTGCCCAAAGGCACATGCTAGTAAGTGGCAGAGCTGGAATGGGAGGCTAGGCAGCCTGGTCCCAGCACCTGCTCCCTAACCACTGCAGCCCACCGGCTCTCTAGAAGTGAGTACAGGGAAGGTGCAGCCTGAAGAAGAAACATGCCCCTGAAGCCCACAGAAATGTCTCTTCATGCAAACTAAAAAGTAATACAGTAGAAACTTCACTAAAGAATTGGATACCCAGAACTGATCCATCTGAAGCTGAACATTACAGGGCTGGACTTACCAAGTGCCACTGCTGTGGGAACTTGGGGTCATTGAAGTGGACACTGCGTTTGGCTCGCTTTAACAGCTTCTGCTCTGAGTGCCAGCGCACAGCGTCATGCCTGGCTAGCACTGCCTCTGCCTGCTGCCGGATGGCCTCCACCTGCTGGTCCAGCTGGTGCCCAGCTGGCTGGACAAAGAGGTAATGGCCCTGAAGCTCCCCGATGCGTCCAGCATTCACCAGTCCCGCTGCCTGGGCCAAGGCATCTGCCTCTTGCTCCAGAGTCTCTTCTTCCCTGCTGCCTTCCCGGCTGTCCAGATGCACAGCCCAGCTTAGCCCCCCTGGGCCCTGGGCCACAGGCCCACCTGTCCCTGCCAGGCCCATGACCCAGGGAACGAGTAAGAAGAGCCCGGCTAATTCCAGCCAGAGGCAGGTGGACAGGCCCAGGGGGGCATCCAAGTATGGCACTTTCTGCCTCCCCTTCGGCATCAGAGCAGTAGGCTGCAGACAGAGAGAAAGGACATGAGAGATAGAAGAGCTGATAACTACAGTAATCTGAGAGGGGGAACTAAGCCATCAATGTACAACTGGAAACCCCCCAATTGGCTCCTTTTAAATTAGGAAACATGTGATCCTCTCTTCTTACTCAAGTTTATCTCTGTCCAACAGGAACAAGATTCCAGGTGGAGTGTGGGCCGGGACTCACCCCAGTGAGCACTTCATCTCACTGGATAATCAGGCAGCACATCCTGTTGCTAACAGGCACCGTACTGCTCTTTCCCACTGCTGCCATGGAAAGGGCTCAAAAGTCCTATCACTCCCACAAATTACTGGCAGAATCATCACTGTTCTTTAGAAGAGACCCTCCTCCCTTATTTAGAGGGGACAAAAATCTTTCCCCAGCTGACGTCCCAGTCCAGTTGTCTTCAGGGCTAACTCTCCCCAGTGGGGCCCCATTCCCACCTGGACTGTATGTGAGGTTGAGCTCCTGGTCTGGCTAACCACCTCACGCTCATTTTGTGCAAATGGAGAAAAGGCATCACTTTCACTACGAGTTGTGTTGACTCTGAGCACAGATTGCAGACCTGTGGACCCCAAGAAAAGAAGAAACGGTGTCCTCCCAAACCTAGTGGAGCAAACAGAGGCTTGCCATGAACCCCGGGATCTGTAACCAAAGAAACTGGCCAATCATCCAGTATCATTTCCAGGGATCTCAGATAGGTAATAGACTGGGAAAGAACTGGTACAATAAGGCCAAATTAATTAAAAAAAAAAAAAAAAACACCCCAGAAACTCTATTTCTTGTCCTAACCATCATACAACCCTCTTTTCTTTTCCCTACAGAGGCCTAAAAGAGGGCTTGGGCTATTACTAAAACCCCTTCTTGAAAAAGTAGGTAGTAACGTTTCCTATAGGTCCAGGTGGTAGCTAACTTCCTGATCTCTGTATCTGAAAGATGCCAGGGAAAGTAAGAGCAGGCAGAAGGCAGGGGAAACGGGGAAAATCTGGGAATGCAAATGACACTGAACAGGCATAAAGGACAAGTGGGTAACTGGGAGAGAAGAAAAGACTGGAAAGCAGTTCTAAAGGGCTACTTTTAGTCACTAACCCAGAAGGTTGGCTTGGAAGTGAGGGCTCAGACTTCAAACCTGGGAATGCCACTCATAGTTTGATAAAAGGGCCAAATTAGAACTAACTGGTGGGCAACCACGAGGCCAAAAACAAGTGAATGGGTGGCAGAACTTCTTCGTACCTATTGGTGGCTGAGCTCCTTTAGAACCATCTGCTCTCTACTGGTATTGCTTAGTACTCACACATACCCAAATGGATCTGACTCAAAACATTACAGAAAAAAATGGGTGTTTTACTGAAGTCTCTTTGGAAAGGGAGAAGGGAATTTATACCATCTAACATTTCCCTCCAGCGTTCTGCATTCCACAACTCCTCTCTTTTCCTTTTAGGTTTCCAGGCACATTCTCTCTCAAAGTCCTCACTGACCTACTGCTGCAGCCTTGATTGTCTCAAGATATTCAGATGACTTTGCCTGTGTTCACACCTTACTAAGTAAAACGCAATCTTGTTTATTAGTAAGATAGTGATCCTTGTAGGCAGTCTCCTTCAATCTCAGGAGAATCCGTAGATGTCCCGAAGAGAAGACAAATCTGACCACCACTTCCTCCTTGCCCTCTGGCACAGCAGTTCTTTACCCCACTCACCCTCCCCTGGCTTCCGGGTAAAGAACCTTAAATACTTCTGGAAGCAGATCTGAACCTCCTTCAACTGTTGGGCATATCTTTACAGCTCTTAGGTGCCAAGGGAGAATAGGAGTAATTTGGGAAGCCCAGAGTCCAAGATTCTGCTCCTAGAGACTGTCCTCGCATCGTCTACACCCTACTTCACAAACCAGGTTGCGTACAGGGGTCAGTTGCATCGATCCCCCACCCCACCCCCCCCCCGCCGGCCTCGACTGCCCCTTCCAGTGTACGCCTCCTCAGAGGGACCTAGGTTTTCCTGGAATCCCTGACTCCGGTGCCCCGTATCCCTGGGCTATTCCACGCCTGGACTGAGGAGCACTCTGTGCAGCCCCCTCATCTTCGGATACGGGCTCCCCCAGTCCTCGGCCCCCCGGACTTACAATACTCCGCCCTCACCGAGCTACCAACTCACCGACCCGGCCGCCACTCCAGCCGTCGCCTCCCTGCGGAAACTCGCGGCTTCCCGGGGGTCCGAAGAGCTAGTGACAGCAGCATCACTTCCGCCCGGCGGCGCAGCCAATCAACGGCGGGTCACCGGGCCGGGCCGGGCCGGGCCGACCGTGAGCAACCGGCGCTAAGACGCTGCTCCTTTAGGGATCCTTCGCCGGGAGAGGAGCGTGCGGGTGTGGTGGGCTTTCCTCGCGGGCCACACCGTCTCGAGGTCTCGGCCATCTTCAAGAGGGGATTCCCCAGAACCACCGTCTTCTTCATGGTGTTCTCTGGAAAGGGCTTCTCGGCTGCGACCTTTAAAAACACCTCCTTTCTTTTCTCTCTCTGACTGCCATGGTCCCGACTCTCCCTGTAACCTTTCTAGAAAGGCTTCTCCCTCCACTGGGTCTCCTTCCTTCTCGCGATCCCATCTCCTTTCTTCCCAGCGTCCCTGGAGAGTCCACTTCTATCTTAAGGGGTTTCCGTACGCCCTCGTCCCCTCGACGGTGCCAGCTCTGGCCGCCAGAGGGCGCCGTCGGAGGCGGCCGGTGCCACCGCGGCCTCTCCTATCCGGGCTGAGCCTCGCCTCCTCCGCTCGTGCCGCCGGAAGTGGGAGGTGTAGCGCGCGGACCAGCGCTCGACCCCTCCCCCCGAGGCCCGGCCGCCCCCTCCCCCCGCTCCGCCCGCTCAGGTGCGTCCCGACCCTCCCCCCTTCCCTCCCGGGGGCTAGGAACCCGAGGGGTGTGCGGGGCGGGCGCGCGGGCTGGGGGCTGCGACGCCGGGGGTCGGGAGTTGAGGTGGGGGGCGTGGAGGGTGCCTTGAGGATGCGGGCGGAGGTCCTGGCCTAGAAGTGGAACGGGGGCCGGCCACGGGATACTGGGCTGAGGGGAGTGTGAGGAGGGGCTCTGGCCGGAGGCAGCGGCCGGCAAAGCTAGTTGGAGGGCGACCGTGGCCACCCGGCGCTTCTTTCACCCATTGTCCCCTTCGCGTCCGTCCCCCGTTCTCCCCCGAGGACCCAGTGCTCACGCCATCGCTGGTGTCGCTGGTCTCGCTGGTGGTCGCCCCCGGGTTGCGGTGCAGAGGAGATTCCCTTGGTACCTTCGACATTCCATCCCACGCTGCAGCCCGATGTACCGGCCCCCTACTCTTTGGGCTCTCTAGCACGGAGTTGCATATGTGACCGGTGCCCTGTGGTTTCGTTTTACCCGGCACCAAGGATCTCCGGCCTCTGGGCTGTTTCGGGGCAGGATGTTTGTACCCGAGGTAGCAGTAACGGCGATTTGAGGGCCCATTTTTCCTAGGACCTTTGTATAATGGGGGAAACTGAGGCACAGAGAATCCCTGGCTTGTAATTGAAGTGTTGACACAGCTGTCTTCATACTTGCCCTAAGGGCTTTTGAAGGGTCAGGGGTGTACCTGTGATTATATTAAAATTAAGAAGAAAAAATTTATACTAACCCTATGCTACACCTCCCTCCCCCCATGTGTATTTTTTCCCAGAGACTGCGGTGAGTTTGTCCTACAACGTAAAAGATAAGATGACTGTTTGGTCTGAGAAAGTCGTCTATCCCGGTTCCCTTACTTGGGATTGTCCTGTTTTCAGCTCATTTTCATGCTAGCGTAACCTAGATTCTCATACTCTTTTGCACCCTTGTAGTAACTGTGAAGAGTCTGTACTTTACTCAGTCAGTGGTTATCAAACTTTCCCATCGCTGGGGAAGTACTGGCAGAGTAAAAGATAATTTGGGTTGCTCAATGTAATACTGCTTTTCTTTCACACAGGGGACACCTCCCTAAAACTAAAACTTCTCAAGTTAATGGAGAATGCTTTTAATGTAACAGCAATAAAATGATTTAAAAACGTATGATATTTTGATATTAGGCCAAAAAATGCATCTTTTGTAAGTGATATTAGGTAAGGTAGATATGTGAACCATTTGAAAATGTGTCACAAACTCTGGTCTAATGTTTTAAATGACTGCATTTATGCCAAAAGCAAAGAAGGCTGGGCACAGACTCCTGGATGTTTAGATAAATATGGTGATTCCTGAGGATTGATGTCCACTGGGACCAGTTGCATGCACTGGCTCTGTTAATACCCTAGCATAGAATAAATGTTCCTAAATATTTACCCCTGGAGCCCAACTTTGTTTCTTTCCTGGAACAACTAACTGTTATGTGGGCATTCTGAGAGGGAAAGATACATTTGTTTTAAAAACTTGAAACTTGTGGCCTGTAATTTGTTTCTGAATATGCAGAGCATGATGGCTGCGTCTGAGGTGGCTGGTGTGGTGGACAATCCTCCAGAATCCTCTTCCAGTGTATGTGCTTCCAAATCAGATGAAGGTCTCCTAGGTGCTCTAAGGTAATGTGTGGATTCTTGATTGGGAAGAAGTTTTTTGGGTAAAGGGCATTTGAGCTGGGCCTCTTATGGAAGTATAGCTGGTCTTTTCCCTTTTTGGCTTTAGTAGCAGTGCACTGCACTAGATTACGCTTCTTGAAGGTAGGGACTGTCTGATATATGTTTCTGTATGTAACACAGCGTTTGACATTCAGCAGACATGATAAATGTTTGTTGAATAAATAAATTAGAACACGAGGGGTCAGACTCATCTAAAAATGCAAATATTTCCTCTATTCTACATGGATTATATATTTAACTACATGTTTATATATTACACATATGTGTATACACATATACATCTTCTATATAACATATACATAGGTACATGTATATATATACATATGTTTCTATTTGTATAGCTGTATCTATCTATAGATAGATAGCTTTGGTAATATGGTTTACTTCTTCATGTATATCTTTTGTCTTTCTCCTGAGCTCTTGAGGGCAGGAATTATGATTATCCAACTTTGTATCTTACAATGCTTGACACATTGTATGTACAGTGTTGTACTGAATCAACTATATATTCTACCTCAGCTCTTTTCTAGAGTATTTAGGAGCTAATGCAATAGATAATACTGTACTAACAGCTTTATATGTATTAACACATTTAATCCTCCCTACAATCCCAGGAGGTAGGTGCTAATATTATTATTCCCATTTACAGGTGAGGAAACTGAGACACAGAGAGGTTAGTAACTTGCCCAAGGTTACCAAGCTCTGTTGGAGTCAGGGTTTGAACCCAGGCTTGTCTGACAACAGAGTACTTAATAAATATTTGTTTAAATGAAGAGAAGTTTGTTAGTGAATGGGTAATGGGGAAAAATCTTAAGTAAGTCTAATCATAAACTTGGATCTTCAATTTATAAATAAAATCAGCTACATACTACTACCAACTAAGGTTTATTGAATGTTTACTATGTGCCAGGCACTATACTAAGTTCTTAAGATGCATTATCTCACGTAATCCTCACAGTAATTGTATCAAGTAGGTAATAATATTTCTGTTTTACAAATGAAGTTAAGTAATTTGCCCAGAGTTAAACAACTAGTAAATACTAGAGTCAGGATTCACATCTAGGTACTATATATGTCCAAATTTGTAATTAAGTGCCCCTCCCCCAACTCCTCAATTAATTCCCAGCAAGGAATCAGCTTGGAGTATTTATAAAGATTTTCATTTTACAAGATGTTCTCTCAGTTGTTTTATTTTGAGCAGCAAGTGCTACTGAGGAAAGAAAGGCATAGTGACCTGAAGCCTCAGTCATTGCTAGTTTGGGGTTTCTTAGGTAAAGAAATTTAACACAGATTTAGTCATTATTCCTTTGTGAAAAACTTAACAGTTGTGAATGTTGAATGTCATTGTAAATAGGTTTAAAAATCTCCTAAAAACCAATATTTTAAGTCACTGTGATAAACGATAAAACAACTATTGCAGTGTTGTACACATATGTACTTGTCTGGGATAAAATTTCTAGTTAAAGCTTCAATTTTTGATTCAAAATTGTTTGTACTCCAGACAGCTTGAAGTGAAGATGCTCTGGGAAAATGTTGAAGAACCTAAAAAGTGGGTCTCATCAGACATCTGTATGAGTTAGAGTGAAAATTATTTTTGTGAAACATGAGAGTGGAATAAAAATGACATTTCTAAATTAGTATTTTATTTATTAAAATATGCATAACTAACTTAATACATGTAACAAAATGAAATATTCTAACATTAAGCTATTTCATTTGTATTCCTAAAAATTATTCAACTTGGCCCTCAAAAAGTTTTTGAATCTTCGGAGTCACTTATGTGTAGTCATTTACTGTAGACTGTCTCCAGAATCCAGGTTCTTAACCACCAGCTTGTACTCCCTGTATGTGGGATAAAATCACTAGATAGAAACTAAGTTGCTTTTCATTTTGATCATTTGGGGGGCTTATATAGTCTAGTCTTACTCTTTTAAAGATTACATGAAAAGTATTATGTATTTAATCATCTTTAAGATTGGGTGAAGAGAGAAACTTTTTATCTTATGTTTTGGTAGCCCCAAAGACCCTGCACAGAAGCACAAGAACTCGCCTCTGTCAAGTGTAAGTAGCCAAACGATAACCAAGGAGAGTAACAGAAATGTCCATTTGGAACAGCCAGAGCAGAATCCTGGTTCGTCAGCAGGTGATACTTCAGCGGCGCACCAGGCGGTTTTAGGAGAAAACTTGGTAGCCACAGCCCTTTGTCTTTCTGGCAGTGGGTCTCAGTCTGATTTGAAGGACATGGCGGACACCTCAGGAGAGGAGGGGGACACATGCCTCCGGGAGAGCCTCCACCCTGTCACTCGGTCTCTTAAGGCAGGGTGCCATTCAAAGCAACTTGCCTCCGGGAATTGTTCTGAAGAGAAATCCCCACAAGCCTCCATCCTAAAGGAAGGTAGCAGGGACACAGGCTTGGATTTCCGACCTGTAGTACCTCCAGCAAATGGGGTTGAAGGAGTCAGAGTGGATCAGGATGATGATCAGGATAGCCCTTCCCTGAAGCTTTCTCAGAACATTGCTGTACAGGTCAAGTATCAAGTTTCTACTATTAAAATGGAATTTGGGCTTTTTTTTTTTTTTTAGGGTAAGAGACATTTCTTCATGGTTGGTGGAGAACTACTCTTTATTGTTTGTTTTTTGTTTTTTGTTTTTTTTCCTGGCAACTTTCATACCATATCCACTTGGTGCTATATGATGACTTCATTCTGGTGTTCAGTAAATAATAAAGCCAGGAGCCATTGTCTAATTGTGGTGACTAGGAACTTTATGATCTACACATAATCTCTTTCACTGAGTAAATGATGAGTGTAGGTCATTCGCATTCATATTTCCCATCTTTGTCCTTGCAGGAGGAATCTTGTTAATTCTCTGATCTACATCTTAAGAAGTACAATGTATCCTGCCTTGTAATGGCTGGTGTGCTTTGTTGTAGGAGGAAAGATGGGTACCATAGGTTGTAGGGGGCAAAATTCTAATCTCAGACTTGAGGCTGTCTCTCCATCAGTTGTTGGGTTTTTGTTCAGGTTATTTTGTGGGATAAGTGCTCACTGCAGTGTGGGTGTCAGTGTCCATTTGCCAGAACTACAGCGTTCTCTTGCTGTGAAGCCAGTAAGTTAACTACTTAGTTACTTGTGGCATATTTCTAGGTGAAAGTACTAGAGTAATTCTTCCTTTTAAAATGTAACTGAATGGTTCTGAATATATTGTTTCTTTCCTTATAGACTGACTTTAAGACCGCTGATTCAGAGGTAAACACAGATCAAGATATTGAAAAGAATCTGGTAAGTATGTAAACTGTCATTGTTGATATATTAAACCATTAATGCAGAAAATCTAGAGTCATATGATGTCAGTTGAAAAAAGATGTAGGAACCTCCTTTATACAATTCCTGATGGATAGTCAGCTAACTTCTACATGATCACTTCCAGGGATGGGAAGCTTACTGCTCACAAAGCAGCCTGTTGCATTTTTAAAATAGCTTTTATCGTTAGATCTCATTCGGAGGTGAGGACAGAACCGCTAAGCCTTGTTATAATTCTCTCTTGAGCTATGTAGAGTAAATCTAAATCCTCTTTTACTTGTTAGCACTACATATTTTTTTGGAGGGGTAGGGGCACTGACTGAATTCAACAAATATTTATTGAGTTCATGTTATGTGCTAGATATTGTTCCACATACTTGGGACACATCAGAGAACAAAACAAAGGTCCCTGCCTTCACGGAGCTTACAGTCTAGTGTTTATGATCACTTTGCCTGCATGCTGTCTGTGACTCTGGGCAAGTCACAGCACCTCTCTGTGCTTCTGTCCACAGCTCCTCGATGCAGGAAGAAGTAGGCCCAGCCCTGATGTAGGTGACATGCTCGGTGCACTATAGATGCCAGACAAGACACCACACCCCCATTCTACCACCTGTATAGTAGATCGGGCTGGAAGTTGACTTTTAATAATAAAGTACAAGTGAGGAGGACAGAGGGAGTGGAGCTGGGTGGTCTGGTGTGCTGCAGCACCAGGGCATGGGCTGGCTACACCAGCTGCTGCTGCTGCTGCTGCTGTTTGTTGGCTGCCTTGTGGCAAGGTGCTGGGCCTTGTCTTTACTGCCAATGCCATCTCCTCTACCTTCTCCTTGGCTGTGTCAAACAAGGGTTTTGGAAGGGACCTCACCTTGCACCTCAGCCAAGATATATTCAGAACCTTTCATTGTCTTGGTCACATTGCTTTTGAACTGGGTGAGACCAAATTCCTGGACAGGTCTGAAGACACCAAATAAGCTAGAGGAGACTGAGCCTTCCCAGCGGATTTCAGTCCAGCTTCGGTTCTCAGTTCACACAGTAAACATGTCATTCTTCCACTGCCATCAGTTGGGCATGGTTGATGTTCCAGGTGAAGATGGTTATGGTCTGATTCTGTGGTCCACAATAGAATCCTCTAGGATGTACACTGAGTGAGTAGCATTGACAGGAAACAGTCACTTGGCCTAGTGGGACCTCCTGTGGGTCTTGGCAGGACTCTCTGGGACAGGAGCTTTTGGTCAAGGATTATCTCCTGGTACACTAAGTCTTCTGTCAATACGTATTTGCTATAGACATTCGGGTACCACTGCCAGAAGGCAGTGAACACTTGATCCCAGGAACTCTGGAGCACGCTGTGTCCCAGAAAATACTTCAACATCATCCCCAGTCGCGGCAAACTCAGCATCTGCTCAGCATTAGGGCTGTAGGGGCTGGGGCGGGAGGGGGAGGGGCTTGTGTGCAGGTGGTGGCATGCAAAGGCCAGGTTGGGTTTGGCACACACCCACAAGCTTTGCAGCTCAGTCACCACTGTTCAGTGCCCCACCGCCGGCCACTGCCATAAGAAATTGTCCAGTAGCCCTACATAGTTTTAAAGGGTTTGTGGGGTTTTTTTTTGCCTATTCCTCTTAACTCTCAGGTCTGAACCTTTCTCTGTGAAACATTCCCAGGTGTTTTTAACAGTCCTTTTTTTAATTTATATGGTATGTTTCAGTCCTTTCATCATCCTGGTTACCTTTTCTTGAGCACTTACCCAGATATGTACCATCTTATCAGTGTTTCTTTTGAAATGTGATCCTGAGAACTAAATATAATAATCCAGACAGAGAATAATTAATTCATAATACAATGGGACTCTCATTCTCTATCTCTCTTTTAGTTTATTTTGGCAGTCTCAGTCACCTTCAGTCAAACTCCATCAAGTCTTTCTCTCATGTATTATTTAGTTGTGTCTTTCCATTTTATTCCTAGGCAATTAGTTTTAAAAACTTAGAGAGAGAGCCCTGGCCAATGTGGCTCAGTTGATTGGGTGTTGTCTCGCAAAGCAAAAGGTCGCCAGTTCGATTCCTGGTCAGGACCCCTACCTGGGTTGTGGCCTGGTCCCCAGTTGGGGTGTGTGCAAGAGGCAGTTGACTGATGGTTCTCTCAAACATTGATGTTTCTTTCCCTCTCTCCCTCTTGACCCCTTTTTCTAACAATAAACAAAATCTTTTTAAAAAATGGGTGAAGATATAAAAAAACATTAAAAAAACTTAGAAAATTTCACATTTATCTTTATTACATTGGTCCCGTTTATCTATCACTGACATTTTCTGGCAAAAACTTCTACCCCTTCAGTGAATACCTATCTAAAGGTATATTTTTCAAGAGGATGAATAGTGCTGGAAAAGGCATCTGAGGATCAGAAAGAAGTCTTCAGGGTAAGATGTGTTACTTGAATGGAAAAAAGGAAAAGTGCTTGTAGTAACCAGATAAAGTAAATACGTGGAGCATGTTGAAGAAATTTAGAGGCAGATGGAAAGAAATAAGTTATTGGAGTACATTAATCATAGACCAGTAAAAACTTTACAGTAGAGAGTAGCTACTCAGGAGTTTTTAATAACAGGCAGAAAAAAAGATCCTAGAGATGAGAGACCTCATGGAGATATGCTGCATAGAAGAGAACCTCCAGGGAAAGGAGGAGAAAGTCATCTTTTCTTGAGCACTTATACTAATCAGTTTATTTACATTAAGTATTTATTTTTGTGCCATAGGGTTTGGATGACTGTATAACAATTGAAGGGGCCAACTAAAGTTATAAATACACTTCAGTATCAGTCTGAAATGGGTGGAAACTGGCAAGCAATTGGGCCAAAAGAGGCCCAGGGTTGTGTTGTGTTTGGCTGTATTTTTTTGGGTGGTGGCACAACCCACAATCTTTTAAAAAGGCAGTGGAACGAGGCAGGTGTTAAGCTTGGCAGTAGTGCAAGAAACTTGGCTCCTGTTTTATTTGCTTTCCTTTTCATGCATTTATGAGAATTGTGTATTCCCTTATACCTGTGTGTTGTAAATTGACCCTCTGTAAGTTTTAGTGTCTCTTTGAAAGCTAACCGTAGCTTTTCTTGATTTACTGATTTGAGGGAGGCAGAGAGAAATTGTGGTCCTTGCTTCTACTCCTGACTTTATATGAGAGCTTGTTGCTTTGATCAGTCTGAATCCCAAGTTCCCTACACCTCTTAGTGGATCTCTCAGTTTTCAGAGCTAATGATGTAAGAAGTCCTGTTTCTGGATGTATTTTGGTAGGTGACATGTTCTTTGTTTTTGCACATTCTTTTCTTCTTTCTCTTAATGAATGATAAAATGCCTTCTTCCTCTTATTCTCTAGAGCCAGGATTGGCAAACTTTTTTTTTTTTTTTAAGGGTCAAAGAATAAATATCTTAGGCTTTATGGGTTATATGGCCTCTGTTGTAACCATTCCACTTTTCTGTTGTAGGGTGAAAGCAGCCTGTAAGCCATTGACGGGGGCTGTATTCCTATAAAACTTCTATTTACAAAAACAGGCAATGGCTAGATTTGGCCCATAGGCCATAGGTTGCCATCCTCTGCCGTAGAGCAGTTTTGTACAATAGAACTCCCTCTAATGATAGAAATCTTCCCTCTCTGTGCTGTCCAGTATGGTAGCCACTAGTCACATGTAGCTTTTGAGAACTTGGACCATGGCTAGGTGACTGAAATTAATTGGATAAACTAATTAATTTTCTTCGTTTAATTGGTTTAAATTAACATTGCCACATATGGCTAGTAAGCTACAGTATTGGACACTGTAACTATAGAGCTCTGCACAGTGCCTTGAGCAGGCACCTGGTAAATGTTTCTTGCAATTAAGTTGGAGAACTACACTTTTCTTCTATTGTTACCAATAGGATAAAATGATGACAGAGAGAACCCTGTTGAAGGAACGGTACCAGGAGGTCCTGGACAAGCAGAGGCAAGTAGAGAATCAGCTCCAAGTACAATTAAAGCAACTTCAGCAGAGGAGAGAAGAGGAAATGAAGAATCACCAGGTATTCTGTTTATGGTCTAATTGTCAATAATTAAAGCTGTAGTTCCTAATCAAACTTTAATTTTGTTTCCAAATAAATAGAAATAGAAAAGCAGTATTTAACTTTTTAATGGTTATTGTGGGCTTTTAAGGATAAAAATAACCTTTGAGGTCATCTCGTTCAAACTCTGACTTGTCTTTTAGTTAGAGAGAAAAGGATTATTCATTATAGCTTGTTGACATAATTGATAGTCTACCTAGAAAAATCATTTGATTAGATTCTTTTATCATATTATGTTAAAAAGTACTATTCTAGGTAGATTAAACATCTACATATAAAAACTGGAAAAATCTTTCAAATTAGAAGAGAATTTAGGAGAATATCTATAAAACCTCATGTTGTAAGGGATGATTTTAAGCCAGGCAGAAAACCCAGAAGCCATAAAACAATTAATAAATTTAATTACATATAATTCAAAGTTTTTGATACAGCAAATGATACAAAAAACAGTAAAAAAGGTCAATGTTAGGCTGAGAGAAAATATCTGTAGTACATCTGAGGAAGGGTTTAATATCAGTGACACTCTGAGACTCCTGTAAATTTGTGATAAAAGTCAAATAACTAGAGAAAAGCCAGGAAAAGTTATTGTATTAGCTCCCTATTGCTGCTGTTAAAAATTACCATGTATTTAGTGGCTTAAAACAACACAAATTTATCTCACAGTTTTTACAGGTCAGAAGTCCAACATGAGGTCATTGGGTGAAAATCATGGTGTCAATAAGGTCATATTCCTTTCTGAGGGCTTTAGGAGAAGATCTGCTTCTCTGCTTTTCCAGTTTATAGAGGCTGTGTGCCTTCCTTCACTTGAGGCTGCCTTCTCCATCTTCAAAGTCAGAAACATTGCACCTCTGACCATTCTTCCCTAATTACATTTTTCTGGGATCACAACCGGGAAAGATTCTTCATTTTTAAAAACCCATGTTGTGATTAGATAGGGCCACCCAGATAATCGAGGATTACCTTCCCATTTCAAGATTCTTACCTAAGTCACATCTGCAAAGTTTCTTTTCCCATGGAAGGTAACATATTCACAAGTTCCAAGAATTAGAATGTGGACATATTTTGGGCGGAGAACTACTGTAGTCAGTAATTCACAGAAGAGGGAAAGCAAATAGGTAATAAATATATGAAAAGAGGCTCAGCCTCACTGGTATTCATTCATTCACTCAGCAAATATTTTTTTGAGTTCCTATTCCAGGCTCTGAAGATTTGGTGGTAAATGAAACATAGTCTCTGCTTTCATTGACTACTTATTGTAGTTGGAGGAGACAGGCAGTAAAAACAGGAAAGAAGGGAAGTTAGGGAAATGCTCATTATAATTATTAGATACCATTCTTCCTTCTCCCCCAGAGGACTGGCAAAAATGAAATAAGTTGTCAAGTGTGAGGAAAAATGGTTCTTTTCAGACATGGGTAGGAGTATGAATTGTTACAACCTTTTTTGGAAAAGTTACTAGGAATTGTCAGTTAAAATTTAAGATGTACACATACTGTGACCCAGCAATTTCATTGATAAGAATCTATTCTACAGAAATAATAGTTTTTGTATGAAAGTGTAGACATACAGAATGTTTATTACAGTATTGTTTTTAGTTACAAAAAACTGGAATCAACCTGATGGACTCTTAATAGAGAATGGTTAGATAAATTGCATATGTGTGCATTACGTCATATTATACAGCTATTTTTTAGTTAGATCTATATTGACAGTATGTTCACTTCAAGTATAAAGAAAGCAGGATGCAGAATAATAAAATGACCTCATTAAAAAAGAAAAAACCACCAAAATACATAAGTATACATGTGTTTGTGTGAAAATGGTGAAAGATGTGAAAGAATAAAACAATACATTGATTACTTTATGGGTGGATTTGGTGTGAATTAGGGAGTTACTTAACTTTTTGTTACTTCTTATCACATATATACACACATATGTATTTGTTAAATAGGAAGAAAAGAAAAAAATAATAACCTCATACATAATAAAATAGGACTGTAACAAAACAAGACCATATTTATTGAAAGTAACAAACTGCCACCCTGTACAAGAATACCTTTCTCAGCATTCCTGACAGGTTCATTCAGCCTTTATTTGAACACCAATAATGGAGAGCTTATTGCACCACAAGGCAGTAAATTCCATTTTTGAACAGTTAGAAAATCTTTTTTCCTGTTGAATTGAAATCTGCTTTATTTTAACTGTCTTCCTTACATCTAAATACTGGCTTTTGGAGCTACTCATCAACCAGAGTCCTTCAATTCAATTTGTTACTAAAGTCAATGTATTAATTTGTGATAGTTAAAAATAATAACTAATACTACAATAACTAATTTATTTCCTTCTTTATTTGTGTGTGACTGTAATTGTGTGGGATTCAGGAGATATTAAAGGCTATCCAGGATGTAACAATAAAGCGAGAAGAGACAAAGAAGAAGATAGAGAAAGAAAAGAAAGAGTTTTTGCAGAAGGAGCAGGATCTGAAAGCTGAAATTGAGAAACTTTGTGAGAAGGGCAGAAGGTAAATTATGCTATTAAGAATAAAAACCCTCTGTGTATGTGCGTAAGGGGTCAGTCCTCTTTGTATTTCCAGTTTTTTTCTTTCAGTCCAATTTTTATTTCAAAAACAAGTGCACAAATAAAAGTCCTCCAATGATTATGGCTTTTGAAATAATAGCAGCTAATTGTTGGGTCCCAAGTTTGATCAAGATTTTGATATGCATCTTAACATTTATTTTACTTGCTTTAAAACCTGATTTTTTAAAAAGTTTAGGCTATGAGAATACTTTGATTATATTTATGCTATTCAGCACCAAAAGTAAGTTTCAAACAATAACATTGTAAGCTGTTTGGAAAGAATTATTTAGTAGACCTGTATCCTCTTCTGGGTACTGGAGCAAGAGTAAAGTGGACATAGAAGTCAATTATATTTGCAGTTTTTCAAGTTTCTTAATCTGAGCTGTTTGGAAATCAAGATAGCTGTGCATACTGTAATGATTTTATTTAAATTCTACTAAAACACATTTTTATTTATCAAGAAAATCTTGGCTTGCTAATGTGTGAAAGAGCTAAGTGAAAAGTAGCAAGCTCATTTGGCTGAATCATTTTCCAAGTATGAAAGATTATTGTGAAAGGTCAGCATGAAAAAGAATGTTTGGAAGAGGGCCTAAAGACCAATCAGTTGTTCTATTGAGAATCTAGTGAAATTGATTAGAAGATGGATAAGTGGTCCATGATGATTCATATGCCAGCAGTTAAAAAGAGTGTATTAGAAGCAGAACGCTGTACTAGGCTTATTGATCAAGACAGATACCACCACCACCCAACAAGGCCATTGCCTTTACGTTCTATGTGGGACAGATGAATCATGGGAAGGTACATATAAGCAGCTTAGCAGCAGATATCTTAATGAGCAGAAATTGGGAGGTAAGTTTTTTGTAAGCTCCATGAAAGATTTCCTTTTGATGTGTGCTCCATACACTCTACATATCTCTATCTTTGTTACCATCTGTAATTGGATAGCTACAATTGGTGATTGATACTAACAATTTTCTTGTAGTCTTGAAGATCTAATTGGGTTTTTCTTATGTATGCCATGCTTTCTGTCATGCTCTCTGTTAACTTTGGGGTTCATTTTTCCAGAAGTAGGAAAAGAAGTCTTCTTTGCAGATCTTTGTTCTAGCAGTGGTATAAGTTTTTGTTTAACATTTCATTTACTATAGGAACTGTGGACACAAAATTGCGGTCATTGTATTAGTATGCTCAGGCTGCTGTAACAGAGTACTGTAGACTGGGTGGCTTAAACGACAGAATTTTACTTTCTCACATTTCCAGAGGCTTGAAGTCCAACATCAAGTTGCTGGCAGGCTTGGTTTCTAGTAAGACCTCTCTGCTTGGCTTGCAGCCACAGCTTCCTTCATGTTGTGTCCTCACATGGCCTTTCCTCTATGCATGCACACTTCTGGGTGTTTCTCTTCTTCCTATAAGGACACCTATCTTATTGGATTAGAGCCCCAGCCTAATGACACCATTTAATTTTAATTACCTCCTTAAACACCCTGTCTCCAAATGTAGTCACATTGTGAGTTAAAAGCTTTAACATATGAATTAGGGGGGCAGGCACAATTCAGTCCATGATGGACATATTTACTATTCATAGCTCTTTCATTCACTCAGCCAGCCTTTATTGAATATCTGCTATGAGCCAGACAGTATGGATCTGGAGAATAAAAAGTCCTCAAGGAGATTATTCTTTAATAGGGAAAAATAGGTAAATAAATAGGTAATTATAAAATAGCATAATGATACCATGATAGTGGTGGTATGAAAACATTTAGAAGAAGCATGTAACCCAGACTGGGTGGGGGCAGTCAGAGAGGACTTCCCAGATGAAATGACTCCAAAATTGAGTCCTAAAAGATAAGGGGAAACAAGACCACCAAGTGCAATATATCACCGTGGTTTGATCCTGGGTTAAATAAACTATAAAGGACATTTTGGAATAATTAGGAGTATTTGAATATAGACTACATATTAGGTAATACTGTCAAATTCTAAATATTTTTATGTGATTATGGTATTTGTGATTGTGTAGAAGGTTCTTGCTAAAGTTTAATGGGTTAAATTTTGTGATGTCTTGACTTTTAGGTGGTTCCGGGAGAGGTAAAGTAAATGTAGCAAAAAAGTATAACAATAGATGAATCTAGATAGGGGCATATATATTCATTGTACTATTCTTTTTTAAAATTTTTATCGTTATTTTATTATAGTCCCAATTTTTCCCCTCCCTCCCATTTGCCCTCCTCTGCCCAGCACCACCCCCTCGCCCCGCCCTGCTCCCAGTTGATCCCCACACTGTTGTCCCTGTCCATGGGACACTCATACATGTTCTTTGACTAGTTCCTTCCCCTTCTTTCCACCCTTATCCCCCTCCCCCTCCTTCATTGTACTATTGTATTAACTTTTCTGTTGGTTTGAAATTTTCAAAGAAAAAGTTGCAGTGGTGGGAATTAGCCAGGCAAAGAACAGGGAGAAAGACAATGCAGGCACAGCTCCACAGGGAGAATAACAACTGAGATGTGAGGTGGAGAGGAATGAGGCTAGCAGAGCAGTCAGAAACCAGATCACAAGAGACTCACTGCATTAGGGGCTTCGGGTTTTTTGCCTGATAGTGAGAGATACTGAAGGATTTTAAGGAAGGAGGGGTAACAAAGGATGAGACTTACATTTTAGATTGATGTCTTTGGCAGTCGGAAAATAGATTTGGGGTAGTATAGAGGACCCTTTATGAGACTGATCTGTCAAGACCTAGGTTAGAATAATGGTGGCCAAAACTAGAATGGTCAGTGGGGTGGCAAGATGTGAACATGTTTGTAAGATACTGGGAGCAGAACCAGTAGGTGGACAGGGAAAAGTTAAAGTAGTTCCCATATTCCTGGCTTGGAAAATGGGGTTCTTTTATAAGATGTCTTATCCGTTTTCCTCATCTTACAAGTTTCAACTTAAATTCTTCCTCTGTTGTGAAATCTTCCTTACATTTTTCCCTGAATTAATTTCTTTTTTCCTCAGAACATGTATATAGCTCTCTGCTCCTTTAACACTTATTTTTATATTATACCCTAAATTTTTTCCATCTGTGTATGTCTTGACTGGCCATTTATATTGTAAAGGCTAGGCACTCTCCATATAGAGGGTCTGGTACAAATAATGCCCCTTTTTTTATTACAAAATCTTTTATTAGAAAATTATAAGCATGTAATTCTGTAACATAATATCACACTCAGGCATACCATATGGGATTTTAGGTGAAATGTTCAAATTTAAACAATAAATTATTACACCCGTATTATTTTTTAAGTATATTTTATTGATTATACCATTATAGTTGTCCCTATTTTTTCTCCCCTTTGTTGCCCTGTGCTCTGCAGCCTCCCTCCCACCAGCATCTCCCCCCTTAGTTCATGCCTATGGGTCACACATATAAGTTCTTTGGCTTCTCCATGCTAATCTTAACTTCCTCCTGTCTATTTTGTAGCTACCAGTTATGCTTATTTCCTGTAACCTTTCCCACCTTTTCCCACCTCTCCTTCCCCACTGATAACCCTCCATGTGATCCCCATTTCTGTGATTCTGTTTCTGTTCTAGTAGTTTGCTTAGTTTGTTTTTATTTTTCTTTCTTAGGTTCAGTCATTGATAGTTGTGAGTTTGTTGCCATTTTACTGTTCACGGTTTTGATCATCTTTTTCTTAGTTAAGTCCCTTTAACATTCATATAATAAGGGCTTGGTAATGATGAACTCCTTTAACTTGATATTATCTGGGAAGCACTTTATCTGCCCTTCCATTCTAAAGGATAGCTTTGCTGGATAGAGTAATCTTGGATGTAGGTCCTTGACTTTCATGAATTTGAATACTTCTTTCCAGCCCCTTCCTGCCTGTAAGATTTCTTTTGAGAAATCAACTGCAAATCTTATGGGAACTCCTTTGTAGGTAATTGTCCCCTTTTCTCTTGTTGTTTTTAAGATTCTTTCCTTTAATCTTGGGTAATGTAATTATGATGTGTCTCGGTGTGTTCCTTCTTGGGTCCAATTTCTTTGGGACTCTCATGAGCTTCCTGGACGTCCTGGAAGTCTATTTCCTTTGCCAGGTTGGGGAACTTCTCTTTCATTATTTTTTCAAATAACTTTTCAATTTCTTGCTCTTCCCCTTCTCCTCTGGCACCCCTATGATTCAAATATTGGAACATTTCAAATTGTCTGAGAAGTGCCTAAACCTTTCCTCATTTTTCTGAATTCTGTTTCTTCATTCTGTTCCAGTTGAATGTTTATTTCTTCCTTCTGTTCCAAATCATTGATTTTAGTCCCAGTTTCCTTCCCTTCACTGTTTGTTACCTGTATATTTTCTTTATTTCACTTTGCATAGCCTTCACGTCTTCCTTTATTTTGGGTCTCTACTCAGTCATTTCTGTGAGCATCCTGATTACCAGTGTTTTGAACTCTGCCCCTGATAAGTTGGCTATCTCCGCATCACTTAGTTCTTTTTCTGGAGTTTCGATCTGTTCTTTAATTTGGGCCATATTCTTTGTCTCAGTGCAGCTTTTATGTAGGAAAGGGCAGAGTGTTAGATCTATTTCCCAGGGCGGGGCAACCCATTTGGCTGCGTTTTGGCACTGTACGTGGGGGAGGGGTCAAATAGGGAACAGGGCCGCTTGCTTGGCTCTCGCCCTACTTTCAGTCATTTCCTGTGCTACCCACAATCAAAGTGGGCCTTTCTGGTCCTGATTCCCAGGTGGGTGGTTTTGTGTAAATTCTAGGACCCTGTGGGTCTCTCCAACAAACTCTGCTGTGAGGCTGCGAGTTTCTACCACTGCCGCAACCCCCACAGATTTTTGCAGCCAGTTTTGAAGCTTTAGTTTCCCACACTGGAACCCTGGGTTACGCAGTCTGTCTTGCACCTCTGTTGTTCCTCCTGGCTAATCCGCATGTGAATGTGGGACCACCTGGTCTGCCACCTGCCTCCTCTCCTGCCTAGTCTGTTTCTTTGCCTCTTGCATCCTCTCCATACTCTGGCTGACTTCTCTGCCCCTCCTACCGGTCTGGATGAATGTTTTTTCTTTAAATCCTTGGTTGTTGGGACTTCCAAATGGTTCAATTTTCTGGCAGTCCTGGCTGGTTTTTGTTTTTAAATTTGTTGTTCTTCTTTTGGTTATGCGAGGAAGCAAAGCTTATCTACCTATGCCTCCGTCTTGGCTGGAGGTCTCTACTTTTTTTCTATTATACCTGTATTATTACCCTACCAGCCACACTCAAGCAAGTGTTTCTTCTGCAAGACCCCTGCATATTGAGTTGGCCAAAAAGTTCATGTGATTTTTTCCATAAAATAAAAGACATCTTTCATTTTCACCAATACCTTTATTATTTTGGATATTTTGAATATGTTGGCTATCTCCCACGTGGTATAATTTTGATTGTTACCAATGAATGTCTTGATTTGATTGCTATCAACTTTGGTTGGTCTACCCGACCTTGGAGCATTAACAAGAAATCTCCAGCACAAAACTTAGCAAACCACTTTTGACATGTTTGATCAGTCACAGCACCTTCTCCATATACTGCACAAATCTTACCTTTCTTGAAATAGTAAAGCATAATATGCCAGAAACAACACTTATTTTCTTCCATCTTCAATATTAAAAGCACTACACAAAAATTCACCAATTTTGATTTTTTTTTTTTTTTTTGGTAAATGTACTTTGATGTGTACTCTCACAATACAATCTAACTAAATTGTTTCAAAAGAAGTTGAAGACAACTATGGGCTACTAGAGCCATCTTACAGAAAAAAACCAAATGAACTTTTTGGCTGACCCAATATGTTTATTTTAAAAAAACCTTTATTTTAGTCTTTTGTGTTCTTTTACAGCACATAGTTTAGAGGTATATGTCCGATAATTATTTTACAAGTATTTGTTGAACTATTGGATAGGAAATTAGGAGAATTTCACATTGATACTGTGTAAGCTAACTTCATTAGTAGAATTTTGTTAAGTTCTTTGTACTAGTTGGAGGTAGTCACTATGCATTTGAATGTACTTACATTTTTAAAGAAGACACCCTGAAATAACCAAAAAAAAAAAATCAAATATCCAGGTTAGGTATGTATTTGATTTTTTCCCCTAGACACCTGGCTCCTTTGTCATGGCTGCTGTCTTACTTTTGTGAGGATACTTTCTAGTTCCCATCTTGGATCCTTCAAAGTTATTCCTGGCATTAGAAAGATGAGGCTTGCATGCTAGTACTCTTCCAGGACTTGAACTTCATTTTAAGCTCCCTGCCTTTAATAGTGACTCATCTAGAATGGCAGCAAGTGGGGCTCTTTCAAAATAAAAGATGATGAACTTGCAATTTAAAGGACCTCATCAATTGAATCATAGAAGAACTAGCTTAGAACAAGTATCAGAAAAACTGCAGTATCAAGCATAATTTTTTTTTAATGTTCTGAGCTTGCCTGATGAACTCATGTGATAGAATGATCGATTACTTCGGATGTGATATAAGAGTATGCTAAATTGAAATTGATGGCTCATAAGGCTTCATTTTAGAAATTTCTCACCAAATGCTTGTTTATTTAATTGGTATGCTTTGAATTCCTAATAACTTGTTTAGTGATCAGTAAATCTAGTGAGTGTCTCTTATGTGCAATAGCAGTGAGTCAGGCTGTTGCAGCATTCCATATTTTGACCTCAGCCTTTAGTCTTTCCAGCTTTTTGTCTCATTCCCAATAAATCTCCACTTTGACCACATCAAGGCCTCTTTCTTGTTTAGTGACCTCACTCTATTTACACTAGTCTTTGGATCCCTGGGAGCATTTTTTTTTTTTTAAGACAGCCTACGTTCATGGCTCATTACTTTATTTCCTTACCATTACTTTCCTTACCATTACCATTACTTTATTTCCTTATCATTCTGGGGTGCCTCGTTCCTTTCCTTTCATTTTTTTCATAGTACTCCAATCCTGGGCCAAGTTAGTCTCCTGACCTCTCTATACTTATACCTGCGCTTCTGAGTGCTGCTGGAGAAAATCATATGACTGTGTGTCTTGGGGCCAGAAATCTATGACTTCAGAGACATTACCTGAGTCCTTAAGGCACCCTTTTCCTCTGAGGCCAGTTCCAAGCGTTTTTACTTTTCTTTCTAAACTTCCTGTCTCTACCCTTTTTCTCCTTAATCTTAGCAGATGATTTTTTTTATTTCACTGGAAAAAGAAATGCCATCAAGTAAAACTTCCTTTAGTTTCATCACTATCAGCAGACACACACATTTTTTTCTTTCTTTGTGTCTGAATCTAAACTTTCTACTTGTATGTGAATTTAATTCACTTTTGCTTCTACCATTTCTCTCTCCTCTGTTGCCTAAGCAGAATAACTGGGAGTCAATCTAAACTCCTCTTTCTTAGCACCTCTCCACCACATGTTCTTTTAGCAAGTTCTCTAGTTACTTAATTATTCCTTTTTATCTATTCACTCTGCCACTGTCAGTTGAGATTCTCATCAGTTCTAGATTACTGAAGTAGGCTACTAAATTTTGCCTGTAGTCTGCCTCCCTAGAGATCTTTCTAAGATAATGGTTCTGATAATGTAATTTTCCTGCCTAAAATCCTTCATAGTTCTATGTTGTTTTTAGAGTAAAGTTTAAAGTCTTAGCATAAAAGGCCCTCAGTTACCTAATCCCTGTTTATGTCCTTATGTTTTTTTTACCACTCCTTCAAACCGTCATTCTATTTTATACTTAATGCTACGTGCAGTTTCCTGAACTCATTTAAAACTCAGCCTGTATTGTCTGCTCTAGAAAGCTTCCCCAGATACTCCTTTTCTCCTCCCTTTCCCACACCCTGACCATCTTAGATGACTCCTCCATGCTAATCTAGCATAGTGTGTATGCTTCTGCCTTACCATGTACCTCTGATGGTCTTTTTTTATTCTCTTGAATGTTTCCTCATCTAGTTAGCTGCTGCTGCTGCCTTTTTTTTTTTTTTTTAATTGTGGGAGATTTTATTGAAAAGTCAGTGTAAGTCTGCAAGTGGTAAAATACTTACAGAATGTCATTTTTCATAGTGAAAACCCAATAACTCTGAAATTGAAAAGTTAATAAATTTATTATAAGCTTGTTATTTCAAAGTATGGAGACAACTGTTAGAAGAAAGAATTAAAAACTAATGTAGCTAAAGGAAGTAAGAGCCTATGATGTATAAGGAATTGCAGGGAGAGAAGAGTTGCTCTTTTTCTTTGTAAGCTTGCAGAATTATTTGACGTTTAACAATATCTGAATGCATAATTTTAAAAAGAAAAAATTAAAGTGAAAAACTGATGACAGTGTTTGTAAAAAGAATAGTATACACATTAAACCAAATACACATAAAAGAATAGCATGTTGATATATTCAGCAATGAGCATTGTTTTCTTGAACATGGAATCGAAATGAAGTGGCCAAATTTTTTTCGCAAACAAAGTGCAAATGAATTTTTCATGGTTAGGAAGTATATTTTTCTTGCTAACTATTCTTTTCTCCCACTGTTCTCTTGAGAGTTTATTCACTTCATTATTTTTTCTTTTTCTAACAAAGGAAAGACATTCTTCTTTCCTGCTATATTCCAATTTTTAAAATTTAATCTTTATTGTAATCTTTCCCATTACCATTTAGTCCCCTTATACCACTCTCCCCTCTTTCCTTGTTAGTTCAGTTCATTCATTAGATTCCTAATTAGCTTCTTGAGGACAGTTGTTTTGATTGTCTCTTGCTGTGTAAAAAAACCACTGTAACTTAATGTTTTAAAATGAGTAGTTTATTATTTTTCAAAATTCTTTGGATGATTGAATCTTTGATGGCTCTACCAGTTTTCTTTGGAGTCATTTCTGTAGCTGCAGTCAAGTGGTGGCTGGGCCTGGAACATCCAAGATTGGCTCAACTGGGACACTAGGATGTCTAGGACTTCCTCACTCTCTCTCTGTGTTGTCTCAGTGCTTTTTCCTTTCCAGGTGGCCTTTCCAGCAGAGAAGCCAGATTTCTTACTTGGTGGCTCACAGCTCCCAGGAGTGTAGAAATAGAAGTTTCCAGGCTTTCTTAGGGTGTAGACTTGGCACTGGAACAGTGCTCCTTCTGTGGCATTCTGTTGGTTAAAATGAGTCAGAGGGCTAGCTCACATTTAGTGCTAGAGGGAATTACCAAGAACATGAATACCAGGAGGCCTGATTCATTGGAAGGGGTCCATCTTTAGAGATTTGCTATCAGAGCAAATAATACATTTTTTTTTAATTTTATTTTTATGTTTGATCTTTAGAGAGAGGGGAAGGGAGGGAGAAGGCGAAAGAGAGAGAAACTTTGATGTGAGAGAGAAACATCAGTTGGCTACTTCTCTACTTGCCTCGACTGGGGACTGAACCTTCAACCCAGGCACATGCCTGACTGGGAATCGAGCTAGCAGCCTTTTGGTTTGTGGGATGATTCCCATCCAACTGAGCCACACTGGTAGGGTACAAGTAACACATTTTATTTAACTTTTTCTGCTCAGCATGTATTAGTATCTTCTAGATGTGGGAAATAAAAGTTATATAAATAGGAGACACATAATTAATGATATTTTAGAAATATGCAGGATGAATTATAGGGAGAAACAGGCTGGGATATCAACTATTAAGCTCTTATAATAAAGTGAGTTTAAAAGAATCATTATAAGACTTCTGGTGGTGGAATGAAAAGAAAGAAATGGATTCACAAAGAATTGGTGTTTTGATTATTTTAAACATTAGGACAGAGAAAGAAGTAAAAAAAAAAAAAGTCACTGTTTTGACCCTGGGTAACTGTGCCACATGGACAGTAATTTGGAAGTAGAATTCCAGTTCTAAGTTCTGCACTTTAAATAATAAATTTGGGCCCTGACCAGTGTGGCTCAGTTGGTTGGGTGTCATCCTGCAAACCAAAAGGTTACCAGTGCGATTCCCAGTCGGTGCACATGCCTGGGTTGCGGGCTCTGTGCTCTGTCCCTGGTAAGGGTGCTTGCAGAAGGCAGCCAGTCAGTGTTTCTCTCTCACATTGATGTTTCTCGCCCTCTCTTTTGCTCTCCTTCCCTCTCTCTCTTAAATAAGTGAATAAATAAATTAATAAAAATAATTTTTTAAAAACTAAAAAAATAATAAATTTGATAATATGCGATATGCGAGTTAAAATACTCAGGAGGCAATTGGAAATGGGAGACTTGAATACAGAAGAGATGCTATGTCTCCATTTGGTGTTGACTGCAGAGAGGTGATAGATAGTTAAAACTATGGAAGTGAATTTTCTGTGGGAAAAAGTTTAGGGTAGAGCTCATTTCTAAACCCTGATGTACACCTACAGTTTGGGAGTAGAAAGAAGAATAGAAGGCAAAAAGAATAACCACAGTAAGAAAGGGAAAGTTCGGAATAGTAGAATAGAATTTCAAAAGAGAGAAGATGATAAACAGTGTCAGAAACTGCTGGGAAGTAAAAATGAGAACCAGGTCTGAATAAAAGCCATGGTAATTATTGAGTGTAACCAATGGGATTTTTAGGCAGGGGAATTAAATTAGTGGATTTGTTTTCCCCCAATATTTTATTATGAAAATTTCAGACACCAGGAGAAGCTAGAAGTATTGTATATAAACATTTGCCACATAGATTCAGCAATTAACATTCTGCTAAATTTGTTTTAGTAGTATCTTTCCATATATCCACCCTTCTATCCAGTCATCGGTTCATCTTTTTTTCAGATGCATATCAGAGTAAGTTACATACCAGTAACTTCACCTCTGAACCCATAAACATACATATTATTAATTAGAGTTTAATATTATTTGCATTTCCTTTTTTTGGTAATAAACTGTATATGCAATTAAATACATAAAAATTTTCTAAAGACTTTATTTATTTATTTTTAGAGAGGAAGGGAAGGAGACAGGGAGAGAAGCATCGTTGTGAGAGAGCAAAACAGTTGCCTCTTACATGCCCCCAGCTGGGGATCTGGCCTGCCACCCAGGCACATACCCTGACTGGAAATTGAACTGACGATCTCTTGGTTCACAGGCTGGCTCTCAGTCCTCTGAGCCACACCAACCAGGGCTAAATATATAACTTTTAGGTTTACAATTGAATGAGGGTTTTTGGGTTTTTTTAAAAAGATTTTATTTTTTTTTAGAGAGAGGGCAAGGGAAGGAGAAAGAGAGAGAAACGTCGATGTGAGAGAGAAACTTTGATCACTGCTTCCTGTACACACACCAGCCGAGGACTGGGCCCGCAACCCAGTTATGTTCCCTGACTGGGAATTGAACTGGTGACCTTTTGCTTTGTGGGATGACACGCAACCAGTTGACACCCAGCCATACTCGTGAAGGCTACCATTGAATGAGTTTTGATAAATGTATGTACCTGTGTAAATCAAACCCCATAAAAATATGAGGAATACTACCATTAAATCAGATGGTTATCTAATGCACCTTTCTGGTCACTCCTTGTCTCAATTCTTCCAAAGGCAGCCACTGTTCTAATTGTTTCACTATAGGTGAATTCTGCTTGTTCTAGAAGATCACACAGATGAAATCATGCTATATGTATGCTTTTGTGTAGGACTTCTTTTATTCAGCTTTTGAATGCTTTTGACACTCATTCAATTTGTATCTTTGTTATCAAGTAGTATTCCTTTTAATATACCACAGTTTGTTTAGCTATTCCTTTGTTGATAGGCATTAACAGTTTCCAGATGTTAATTATTAAGAATAAAGCTATTAGGAACATGCAAGTGCAAGTCTTTGTGTGAACATATGCTTTTATTTCTCTTGGATAAACTCCTAGGAGTAGAATTGCTGGATTGTAGGGTAGGTATACTTGGGTGGGCAAAAGGTTTACAGTTGTGAGTATACAAAACACAGTTTATTCTTGTAACGCTATTTGTTAATTATTGTATTTATTTGTATTGCAACTATAAACCTACTTTTGTCCACCCCTGTATGTTTAGTTTTATAAGAAATGGCCAGATATATTTCCAAAGTGGATATGCCATTTACACTCTACCTACAATGCATGAGAGTTCTGGTTGTTTCATATTCTTGCCATTCCCGTGGTTACACAGTGGTAGTACATTGTGGTTTTAATTTGCATTCCCTGAATGACTGATGATACTGATCACTTTTTCCATGTGCTTATTTGCCATTTATATATCTGTTTTGGTGAAGTGCCCAGTCAAAATTTTTTTTTGGTTGAGTTCTGGGTTTTTTATTACTGTGTAGTAAGTTCTTCACACATTCCAAATATATGTCCTTTGTCAGTTATTGGGTTGGCAAAAGTCCATTTAGTTTTTTCCATAAAATAAAAGACACATTTTTCATTTTCACCAATAACTTTTTTGATCTGGATGTCGTCTTTCTCTTGCACAGTATAACATTGATTGGTCTCAATTACTGTCTCAGTATGATCACTATCAACTTCGACTGGTCCAGGTACCTGACTGTGGAACATCGTCCAGTGAGAAAGCTCCAGCACAGAATTTTGCAGACTACTTTTGACACTTTCAATGAGTCACAGCACTTTCTCCATACCCTGTAAATATCTTTGTTTTGCGTTTCAGTTGCATTTTTACCTTTCTTGAAATAGTAAAGCATAATATGCCAGAAATGTCACTTATTTTCTTCCATCTTCAATATCGTAGGGGCTACACAAAAATTCAATTTTGATAAGCTTTTTTATAATGCACACTGATATGGCAGTTTTCACAATACAGTCTAACAAAATAGTTTTGAATGAAGTTAAAGACAACTAAGCACTACTAGAGTTATTCTACGGGAAAAAACATACGAACTTTTTGGCTAACCCAGTATATGTACTGTGAAAATTTTCTCCTACTCTCTGGCTTACTCATTTTTTAATTGCATTTTTTGATGAACAGAAGTTTTAATTTCAGTGATGTCTAATATATCAAGTTTTTTTTTTTTTTTATAGTTACTGAATTTCCTGTCCTGTTTATGATACCTTTGCCTACTCTGAAGCAGCAAAGATATTCTCCTGTGTTTTCTTATGGAAGTGTTAATCATTTTAACTTTTATTTTTATATCTATGACCCATCTCAAAGTACTTTTTGTGTATGGTGGTAGGGGTTCAGGCTCATTTTTTTCCCATGTGGATATCCAGTTGTTCCAGCATCGTGTTTTTGAGAAGACTTTCCTTTCCCCATTGAATTTCTGGACACCTTTGCCAAAAACCAAATGACATTATGAGTCATTTGTATAGTGAGTCTATTTCTGAGTACTATTCTATTGCATTGATATTTTTGTCTATCTTTATGCCGAATCATGCTGTCATGATTATGGTTTTGTATTAAGTCATGAAACCAAGTAATGCAAGGTCTTCTGGTTTTTTTCCTCAAGATTACTTTGGACATTATATATTTTTATTTCCATATTTATTTTTGCATTTCCATATAATTTTTAGAGGCAGCTTGTCAGTTCCTACTAAAGCAAAATGAAGTTGGTGAGAATACATTTGTCTTGAATCTATAGATCTATGTAGGGAATATGGATACAATAATATTGAACCCTCCAATCCATAAATATTTGTTTGTGTTTAAGTTTTTAATTTACATTGGCAACATTTTATAATTATCAGTGTATAGGTCTTACACATATTTCTTTAAAATTCTAACAAAATTATTCCTAAATATTTTATGTTCTTTGATACTAAGTAGGATCAGATTTTTAAAAAATTTCTGTCTGGCCCTGACCAGTGTGCTTGCTTGGTTGGGCCTAGTCCCACAAAGCAAAAAGTCTGGTTCGATTCCCAGTCAGGGTACATGCCTAGGTTGTGGTTTTGGTCCTGGTCTGGGTGTGTAAGGAGAGGCAACTGATCAGTGTTTCTCTCTCACATCAATGTTTCTCTTTCTCCCTCCCTTCCTCTCTCTCTAAAATCAATAAGTAAAGTTTAATTTTTTAAACTGTTTCCTGCTAGATTGTAAACATACAGTTTATTTTTGTGTATTAACCTTGTACGTGATACTTTTGTAAATTCACATATTAGTGTATTCGTTGTTTTAAGATTCCCTAAGATTTTCTACATACAAAATCAAGACTTCTGTAAATACACAGTTTTATTTCTTACCTTCAAATCTTAAGACTTTTATTTCTTGTAAGTATTATTGCACTGACTGTGACCTCTAGTACAATGTTGAATAGAAGTGGCAGGGTAGTAGACATCCTTGCCTTGTTCTTGCACTTAATGGAAAGTGTTTAATATTTTACTCTTAAGTTTGATAGTAGCTGTAGGGTTTTTGTAGATGCCCTTTATTAAACTGAGGAAGTTCCCTTATATTTCTACTTCTCAGAGAGTTTTTAACATGAATGGGTGCTTAATTTTGTGAAATGGTTTTTCTGCATGTATTAAAATTATCAAAGGATTTTTCTCTTTGATTAATATGGTGAATTGCATTAATTTATTTTCAAATGCATTATATTTTCAAATGATTAATAAATTGCAAAATTTATTTTCATTTTTGGGATAAACCCAACTTGGGCAAGATATATAGTTTTTATATATTTCTGGATTTGTCTTGCTAATATTACTTAAGGAATTTTATATGTGTATTTTTAGAGGCATACTATTCTGTGTTTTTGTGATTTTTAAAATTCTAATTATATCGCTTGCTTGGGGGCTGATGTTAATATATCTATGATTATAGATATTTCTCTTTTGCCTTCTTTTTAAAAGTTAATAAACTGTTGTATTCATTTAATGACTATAGAAAAATTTTATAAGCAGAATGTCTGAACTTTTTTTCGCAATGGAGTAGACACAACACACACATATACACACACTATTGGGTTACTTTGTATTTTACAGTAGAGGCAAGGGAAGGAGAAAATCTTAGCCTAAGACATGAATCTTATGATTATTTTTACCAGGTTTCATATTTAAATCTGTTTAACTTGTACTACTAAAATCAGTGAGTATCAATTAGATAGGGTACAATCCATGTAAGTTTTTAAATTGAATTTGTTGGGGTGACATTGTTTAATAAAACTGTATCGGTTTCAGGTGTAGAATTTTACAATACATTATCTATATATTGTATTGTGTGTTCACCACTCCTAGTCTCCTTCCATCATGATTTATCCCCCCATACCCCGTTCTATCGTCCCCCGACCTTCTTTTCCTCTGCTAATCACCAACCATACTGTTGCTGTGTCTGTGAGGGTTTTTTGTTGTTTTTACTTAATCCCTTCATGTTTTTTCACCCAGCCCCACAGCCACCCTCCCCTCTAAAAGCTGTCAGTCTGTCCACTATCCACGAGTTTATCATAATTTAGCTTGTTCATTTTGTTCATTAGGTTCCACATATAACTCAAATCATATGGTACTTCTCTCTCTCTGTCCTATTTCACTTATCATAATTCTCTTCACATCTATCTTACTGTCGTAAAGGATAAGATTTCCTCCTTCTTTATGGCAAAGTTCTATTCTACTGCATAAATGTACCACAACTTTTTTATCTGTTCTCCTACTTATGGACACTTGGACTGCTTCCAAATCTTGGCTATTGTCAGTAATGCTACAGTGAACCCAGGGGTGCATATATTCTGTCCAATTAGTTTTAGGGTTTCTTTGTCTATATTCCTCTAGGAGTGGAATTGCTGGGTAATAAGGCAGATCCATTTTTAACTTTTTGAAGTAACCTTATACTGTTTCCCACAGTGGCTGTACCAGTCTGCATTCCCACAAATAGCACATGAGGGTTCCCTTTTCTCCACATCCTCGCCAGCAGTTATTGTTTGTTGATTTATTGATGATAGCTGTTCTGACAGGTAATGAGGTAATATCTCATTGTGATTTTAATTTGCATTTCTCTGATGAGTAGTGACTTTGAGCATGTTTTTATATGTCTGTTGGCCATGTGTATGTTCTCTTTAGAGAGGTGTCTATTCATGTCCTTTGCCCATTTTTTAATTGGTTTTGTTTTTTTTTTTGGTGTTGAGTTTTATAAATTCTTTACACATTTTGGAATTTAACCTTTATCACATGTATCATTGGCAAATATGTTCTCTTATTCAGTGGGTTGTCTTTTCATTTTGTTGATGGTTTCTTTTGCTGTACAAAAAACATTTTAGTTTGATGTAGTCCCACTTGTCTTTTCTTTCTTTTATTTCCTTTGCAGGAGGAGATATGTCAGAAAAAAATATTGCTACAAGAAATGTCTGAGATTTTACTTCCTATGTTTTCTTCTAGGATTTTTATGGTTTCGAGTCTAAAATTTGTCTTTAATCCATATTGAGTTTATTGTATGTCATATAAGCAAGTGGTTTATTTTCTTTTTTCCTTTTGTTTTTTGCATGTTTCTGTCCAATTTTTCCAACACCATTTATTGAATAGACTGTCTTTACCTCCAGATATGTTTTTGACTTCTTTCTTAAATATTAATGGACTATAAAGGTATGGGTTTATTTCTGAGCTCTCTATTTTATTCCATTGATCTACATGTGTTTTTATGCCAGTACCATGCTGTTTTGATTACTGTGGTATAGTGTAATGTCAGGCAATGCGATTCCTCCAACTTTGTTCTTCTTTCTCAAGATTGCTGTGGCACCTTCTGGTCAAGATGGAGGCGTAGGTAAATATGGCTTGCCTTCTCACACACCCACAGCAAAAATTACAACTAAACTACAAAACAACTATCACCCAGAACTGTCAGAAAATCAAGCTGTATAGAAGTCCAACCATGGAATTAAAGAAGTCACATTCATTCAGATAGGTAGGAGGGGCAGAGATGCAGAAAAGGCTGGTCCCACATACTTATGTGGTGATAAAAATTAGGAGGAATATCTCAGCCCCACACCATACCACCCAAACCAGGGTTCCAATGCCAGGAAGGTAAGTCTCCATAGCTTCTGGCTGTAAAACCAGTGGTGGTTGGGATGGCATAAGAAACTGTGGGTTTCTCAGTCTCCTCTTAAAGGGCCTGTAATGGACTTAAGAGTTATACAGACTGACTCCCTCTGGGAGATGCACCAGGACAGCAGTTTGAAGGGCACCAGTGGCATATGGGAGGAAACTGAAGTGTCTGGCATCAGGGTGAGTGCCAGGGGACAGCTTCCTCCTGGACAAAACTCCAGAGGCCAGGCATCAGCCATTTTTACCTTTCTGATCCCTCCCCCATACAGAGTGGGAGCAGTACCATATCTGAGATTCCATCAACCTGGTTTGCAAGGGTTGCCCCACCCTGGTCATTACCTAAGCCTCCGCCACATCCAACTTACTGTGCGCTGTTCTACATTAGGCCATGCTACTAAGACAGGTGGTCAAAGCACCACTACCTAATACATAGAAACAAACACAGGGAGACTGCCAAAATGAGGAGACAAAGAAATGGGGCCCAAACTAAAGAACAGAACAAAACTCCAGAAAAAGAACTAAACAAAGTGGAGATAAGCAATCTATAGAAGCAGAGTTCAAAACACTGGTGATCAGGATGCTCACTGAGTACAGCAACAGCATAAAGGAAGAAATAAAGTTTACACTAAGTGAAATAAATAAAAATCTACAGGGAACCAACAGTGAAGGGGATGATGCTGGAATCAAATCAACTATTTGGAACATAAATAAGAAATAAACATTCAACCAGAACAGCAAGAAGAAACAAGAATTCAGAAAAACAAGGATAGTATAAGAAGTCTGGGACATCTCTTCACATACCAACATCTGAATCATAGGGATGCCAGAAGGAGAAGAGGAAAAGCAAGAAATTGAAAACTTACTTGAAAAAATAATGAAAGAAAACTTCCCTAATTTGCTGAAGGTAATATACAAATCCAGGAAGCACAGAGAGTCCCAAACAAGTTGGACCCAAAGAGGACCACACCAAAACATTGTGAAAAGAACTCGAGTAGACACAACACACGCATATATACACACTATTGGGTTACTTTGTATTAAAATGCTAAACTAAATGTGTTTCCGTACAGTTTGATTTTCTGGCAGTTCTGGTTATTTTTTGTTCTTAAACTTGTTGTCCTTCTCTTGGTTGTGCAAGGAGGCAGAGTGTATCTACCTACTCCTCCGTCTTGGCTGGAAGTCAAGTTTCATACCATTATGGTCAGAGAAGATTCTAGACATGATTTCAATCATCTTAAATTTATTGAGATTTGTTTAGTGTTCTAATATGTGGTCTATCCTAGAAAATTTACCATGTCACTTGAAAGCAATGTGTATTCTGCTGCTTTAGAGTGAAGTGCTCTGAGGAGATCTATTAAATCTCTCTGATTTAGCATGTCATTTAAGGCCAACATTTTCTTGTTGATTTTCTGTCTGGAAGATCTATCCATTGATGTCAGTAGGGTTTTTAAATCTATGACTGTGTTGTATTACCATGAGTCTCTCCCTTTACACCCTCAACATTGGCTTTACATATATGAGTACTCCTATGTTGGGTGCATAAATGTTTACAAGTGTAATGTCCCCTTTATCATTATGTAGTGTCCTTTGTCTCTTACTGTAGCCGTTGTTTTAAAGTCTATTTTGGCCCTGGCTGGTATGGCTTAGTGGATAGAGTGCTGGCCTACAAACCAAAGGATTGCTGGTTCAGTTCCCAGTTAGCGCACATACCTGGGTTGTAGGCCAGGTCCCCGGTTGGGGACATGTGAGAGGCAGCCACACATTGATGTTTCTCTCCCGCTCTTTCTTCTTCCCTTCCTGACTCTCTAAAAATAAATAAATAAAATCTTTTTAAAAAATAAAGTCTATTTTGTCAGTATAAGTATTGCTACCCCAGCTTTAAAAAATTTCAATTCACATGAAATATCTTTTTCCATCCTTTTACTTGTAGTGTGTGTATCTTTCATTCCCAGGTAATTCTCTTGTAGACAGCACATATGAGGGTCTTGTTTTTTTGTTTTTTGTTTTTTTAATCCATTTAGCTACCCTATGTCTTTGATTGAAGCATTTAAGTCATTTATCTTTAAAGTGATTATCAATAGGTACATATTTATTGCCATTTCATTCTTTTAACTATGTACCTCTTTTTATCCTTGTGCTCTTCCTCCTCCTCCTTCATCTTTATCTTCTTTTTTTCTCTTTCTTTGTTCCTTTTCCCTTTTTCCTCCTTCCTACTTTCTTCTGTCTTCTTCCTCCTCCTTCCTCTTCCTCTCTTCTTCTTCCTCTTCCTCTCCCTCTTGCTGCTCTTCTCCTTCTCTTCCTGTTTCTTCTCCTTCTCCTCCTTCTCCCAGGCCCTTTACCTTTTCTTGTAGTACTGGTTTGGTGAAAATAAACTCCTTTAGTTTTTTCTTGTCTGGGAACCTTTTTATATCTCCTTCAATATGAAAATCTATGTTGGCCAAAAAGTCTGTTTAGTTTTTGCCATAAAGTAAAAGACACATTTTTAATATTCACCTACGACTTTACTGATTTGAGTATTTTGAGTATGTCGGCTGTCTACCTCTGTTGGCTTCTGTTGGGTAGAGGCTGGGGTGCTGCTAAACATCTTCCAATACATTAGACAGCCCCACAGCAAAGAATTATTTGGCCAAAATGTCAATAGTACCAAGAAACTTCACAAACCACTTTTGACACATTCGATCAGTCACAGCACCTTCTCCATATGCTCCACAAATCTTTTTTTTTTTGGCTTGCATTTTAGTTGTGCTTTTACCTTTCTTGAAATAATAAAGCATAATACGCTGAAAATGTTGTATATCCTCTTCCATTTTTAATATTAAAATGGCTGCACAAGAAGTCACCAGTTTTGGTAATACAGCTGTCATAATAGAGTCTAACAAAACTATTTCAAATGAAGTTAAAGACAACTAAGCACTACTAGAGCCATTGTAGCAAAAAAACTAAATGAACTCTTTGGCTAAGACAATAGCCTTGCTGGGTAAAGTCAACTCGGTTATTATAAGTTCTTGCTTTTCATTACTTTGAATATTTCATGTCAGTTCCTTCTGGCCTGAAATGTTTCTGTTGTGCAATCATGTGACAGTCTTTGGGAGCTCCCTTGTAGATAACTGTCTTTCTCTTGCTGCTTTTAAGATTCTTTCTGTGTGTTTAACCTTTAGCATTTTGATTATGATGTGGGTTGGTGTGGGCCTCTTTAGGTTCACCTTGTTTGGGACTCTGTGTACTTCCCTATCTAGTATGTTTTATTTCCTTTGCTTAGGAAAGTTTTCTGTCATGATTTTTTTCAAATAGGTTTTCATTTTCTTGTTTTTTGTATTCTCTTTCTGGTACCCCCTGATTCAAATGTCAGGACTTACTCTTGATGTTGCCCCAGAGGCCCCTTAAAATATCTTCATTTGTTTTTGGATTTTTTATTCCCTTTGCTGTCCTGATTGGATGTTTTCTGCCATGTTGTCTTCCAAATCACTGATTCAGCCCTCTGCTTTGTCTAAGCTACTGTTGATTCCCTCTAATGTATTCTTCATTTTAGTTATTGTAGTTTTTATTTCTGTTTGGTCCTTTTTAATATTTTCTATCTACATTTTTGTTTCCTATCTTTTGTTAAAGTTCTTACTGAGATCATTGAACATCCTTATAATTAGTGTTTTGATGTTTGCATCTTGCAGATTATTTGTCTCTATTTTATTTACTTGTTTTTCTTGCATTTCTTCCTGTTCTTTCATTTAGTATGTGTTTCTTTATTTCCTCAATTTGCCTGCCTGCCTGTATTAGTTTCTACATATTAGGTAGAGCTGCTAAGTCTCCCGGTCTTGATAAAGTAGCCTTATGTAGTAAGTGGCCTCTGGGACCCAGTGGAGCAGTTCCTTGGTCACCTGAGTTGGATGATCCAGGTATTTTCCTTGTGTGGGTTGTGTGTCCCCTCCTGTTGTAGTTGAGCCTTGATTGCTGTTGGTTCGTCAGTGGGAGAGATTGACCCTCACACTGATTGGCTTTGAGGACTGGCCATGACTATAGCAGAGGAACTGTTGTGCAGAGGCAGACCTTACAGAACAGGATTTGATTTAGCAGATCACTGGTGCCTGCTGAGTTCTCCCTTTGGATGGGTGGGTGGGTGGGTGTGTGTAAGGGGTTGAGTTGTTCTCTGGTGCATCTGAAGTTGACTACGAGTATGTTGATTCTGGGACCTCTGGGAGGGGTGCTTTTAGTGCAGGTCAAGGACAGCTGCTGCCTTTGCTCTGCCCAGGGCTACCTGGTATGAACTAAATAGTGATTTGCAGATATTTACTACTTGCGCTGAACTCAGAGATGCCTGAGAGAGGCTAAGGGGGGAACCGAGGCTTCCTTTAGTGTAAGGCTGCCTAGCAAGAGTTATGAGACATGCTGAGGCCAGATGCTGTTTATTTGGGGTTTGTGTACCTTTGGGAGATTTTAGGCAACTTTGCAGCATCAGCCAAGACAGTTGTTTGTATGGAAAAGCCACTGGAAACAGCTTGAGTGGGCATGCAAGCTGGGTGGAGCAGGGTCTCAGGGTATCACTAAGGTGGAACAAACAGTGTTAGCCAGGTTGATGGAGACTCACTTATGGCACCCTCTTGCACCTGCTCCACCTCCAGAGAGAGGGCTTAGCAAAGGAACAGTGGCTTCTGCCAGCACTTCTGTGTAGGAGAAAACTGTCCCTCCAGCCGTTGCGCTGAAACCAAACAGTTCAGTTCCTTTGCAGTTTTTGAACTGTTGCTCCAGTGCTGGAGCTCAGAGTGAGTGATTTGGTCAGCGTTTAAGTCCATGCACAGGTCTTTTCAGTAGAATGCCTGGGATTTCAATAGCCCTCCGTCTCACTTAGCCTCAATCTCTGCTGGTTTTCACAGTCAGAAGTTGTGGGGACTTCTCTTCCCTACACTAGAACCCTGGCCTGGGGTCCTGGTATGGGGCTGGGACCCTTTGCTCCTTGGGGGACCTCAGCAGCTGGAATATCCCTTCTGATTTCGAACCACTGCGCCTGAATATAGGACTAGCCCCTTTCACATCTCTGCCCCTCCTTCCACTCTGGACATGGCTTCTTTCTTATGTCCTTAATCATAGGAGTTCTGTTCAGTTAAACTGTGGACAGTTTTCAACTGTGGTTGTTCTGTAATTAGTTGTAATTTTGATGTGGTCATGGGTGGGAGAAGGCAAGCAACAGCATTTCCCCACTGTGCCATCATGACTGGAAGTTTTTAGTTGTTATTTTATAGTTCCAGTTTCTCTGCTGAGAACTCCTATTTGTTCAGTCCTTGTAAGCATATTTTTCCTTCCTGTCCTTTTACATAGTTAAAATAGATGCTTTAAAATCTTTGTCTGCTTCTTCTAACATTTTGGTCACCTTGGAGTCCTTTTCCGTTGATTGCCCCCCCCCCCCGCTTTTTTTTTTGACCAGGAGTTGGAATCAAAAGCATTATGCTAAATAAGAAACCGGTATAAAAACTACCCACAGTATGATTGTATTCACATGAATTTCTAAAACAGACAAAACCATAGTAAGAGAAAGTACATCAGTGGTTCTCAGTGGCTTGGTGTGGAGGATAGGGATTGACTGTCACACAATAAATATTTTAAGCCTTGCAGACCATACAGTACCTGTCACATCTGTTCAGCTCTGCTGCAGCATGAAAGTAGCAATAGAAAATATGTAAATGAAATGAGTTTGGCTGTGTTCACAAATACTGATTTACAAAAATAGGTGGCGACCTGCAATTGACTCTCAGGCTGTATGTAGTTTGCTAACTCCTTCCCTTGACTATGGATCATGTTTCCTGTTTCTTATATTGGTAATTTGGGCCTGAATCCTGAATATAGTGAATAATATATTGTAGAGACTCTGGATTCTGTTGTATTTCTCCAAAAAATCTTGACTTAAAAAAAAAATTGTGTCATTAAGTCTGTTTCCTTGACAGGGCTTAAGTGTCATACTCTTGTTCAGTGGGCAGCAGCAATGGTCTCTGTTCACTTTACTAGCTGTAGGTAGGTTTCTTAGAATCTTTTTTGTGCATGCTTGGGTTCAGGAATCATTCAGAGATTTGGACAGATGTATATGCAGAGTTTGGGGCTTACTGTCTGTGTTTTTTCATTTTGGGTATTTCCTTCTCATTTTCTAGCTCCCAATTTTATGGTAGCCCCTAACTTTTTTCTTTAGTGTTTCAGCTGGTAAGCCTGCAAGATTTCTATTTCAGCTTTAGCCATCATCATTGAGCTGGCTGGGGTTTGCCCTTAGACAAATAACCATTTAAAACAAACAAACAAAAAAACAGGAAACAACAGTGATAATCACTCCTTCCAAGTGTCAGAGCTTCTCCTTATTTGTTCTGTAGTGCCTTCAAATAGATGCTGCTTTACATTTTTAGCATTTATAGTTTTTGACCTATGGGATGTTGATCTGTTAGGAGCAACTCTGCCCTTTTTGGGAGTAGACATATTCAGATTTAATTTTTAGAAGGTTAACTCTGGTTAATAATAGTTAGATCAGCTAAAGTGCAGATAAATTGATATCAGGAAAACAGAGTTACAGCAATATAAAATGAGGGCCTGATCTGTGTATTAAAGGAACCAAAAGGAGAGGTATTCTGAGGTAGGTTTGATGCGATTTGTTGATTGTTGTAGGGAGAAGACAAGAAGTGACAATGAGGTGTTCAGGGTGGCTGAGATGGTGTATATTGGAAGTGGAGCAGGTTTGGGGCAGTGGCTTTGGAGTAGAGGTTGTATTTTTTTTTTTTTTAACTCAGCTTTCTGGAAATGTACTTCATATATGATAAAAATTCACTCATTTTAAATGATGAGTTTTGACAAGCATATGCAGTCATATAAGTACCACCACAATCATATTATAAAATACTTCCACTGTCCCAAAAAGTTATTTCATGACTCGAGTCCACTGCCTCCTCCACCTTCAGTTGTTGGCAAACACCTGTTTTCTCTCATTATAGTTTTGCTTTTCTAGAACTTCATGTAAACAGAATTATATGATAGTCTCTTTTGTTTGTTCAGGATAAAACTTTTGTGATTCATCCATGTTGCACGTATCAATAATTTATTCTTCTTTATTGATGAGTAATAGTCCATTATCAGATTATACCAAGTTAGGTTATGTACCCACTAGCTGATGGGCATTTGGGTTTGTTTCCTTTTTTTGTCTGTTATAAATAAAGCTGCTCTGAATATTCAACGACAGGTTTTTATGTGGACATGTTTTCTTTTCTCTTGGGTAAATAAATGCTTAGGAGTAAGAATGCTGGGCTATATTTTCTTAACTTTACAAGAAAATGCCAAACTGCTTTCAAAGTTGCTTGCTTTACTATTTTGTGTTCTCATCAGCAACTTAATTATAAGTATTACAGTTACTCCATAGCCTCACCAATACTTGGTATTATCGGTCTTTTCAGTTTTAGCCATACTAATAAGTGTCTAATGATATCTCATTGTGATTTTTTCTTTTTTTAAATTAACTTATTTTTTAGAGAGAGGGGAAGGGAGGGAGAAAGAGAGGGAGAGAAACATGGATGTAAGAGAGAAATATTGATCGGTTGCCTCTTGTTCATTACCAGACCAGGGACCGAACCTTGCAACCCAGGCTATGAGCCCTGAGCTGGAATTGAACTAGCGACCTTTTGCTTTGTGAGACAATGCCCAACCAACTGAGCCACAGGAGTCAGGGTTTTCATTGTGATTTTAATTTGAATTTCCCTAATGGCTATTGATGTTGAGCATCTTTTCTTGTGCTTATCTGTCTTTCTATTTTTTTTTGATGAAGTACTATTTGAGTATTTTACCCATTAAAAAAGCATTTCATATTAAGTATTTTATTACTCAATAATTCTTTTATCAGATTGGTGTTTCGCAAATATTTTCTCCCAGCCTCTGACTTGCCTTTGCATTTCATACCACTGTCTTTTAAAATGCAAATATTTACATTTTGATCAAGTTCAGTTTGCCTTTTTTTGTGTGTATGTGGTTCACGCATTTTGTGTCCCAAGAAATCTTTGCCTAATCCAAAGAAAAAATCTGTTTAGTTAGAAGAATGACATGTTTACTTTTTTTGTATCTTTAACGGAAAAAGTTTAATTTTCCTATTTTTGCATTTAATCTATTGGAGTATGTTGTTTGGTTAAACTATATGGAGAAAATCTGGTGATAAACATAGATCTGTAGTTGGAAAAAAATGAAGAGTATTTTAATTGCCTTTGGATAATTGTGGGTATTCTTCTTTAATAGTACCCCAAAACTTGACAGATAATAGTTTCTTAAAAGTTAGTTGCACTGTGTATTCTGAAACCACATCAGTGAAATTTTTACTGTTACATTAAAATCCATTGGCTTGCCTTGTACTTTGAATGGATCTTTTAAGCATACTGTGCAGGGGAAGAAAACTTTTACCTCTACTCTATTAGGTTCCACATCTGAGGCCTGTCAATTAAACTGACAAAAGACATGTGGGAGAGCTCAGCAACTCAAAGCGCTGGTTAGAATTTGGGGCTCATATACCATTTTAATAGGTGAAAGGGAGAGGTAAGAAAGACACTTAGGGGAGAACAAATGACTTCTTAGAAGGAGGGGAGGACAGGGCACCTCTGGGACTTTTAAAATAAATGGATTTTCAGGAGAACAAACAGGAGATAACAAGTTTGTGTAGTATTTGTCTATGCATGTATGAGTGGATTTTCTGTCTCTTTTAGGACCATAAAATTCCGCTGGAGAAGGGATTTAGGGTAGTTTTTATTTTCATTCTCTCCCCTCAGAGTAGAACTGCCCTGAAGAGGAATTTATGACAGCTTTATTTCCCAGAAGTTGCTGCTTTTAGTCAGATATGGGAAGCTACCAGAAGCCTTTTTTTCTACATCTGTTAAACCTTAAATGTCTCCATCTTAAAATAACCTAACAGTTCTGGGGTTTCAGATGGGTCCCAGTTTTGATTTGGTAACACAATGGATTGATAATTTGGAAAACATTGGTTCAGAGTTATTTAGGTCTTACAAGTGTTGACACATTTTTATATTATAACATTTAAAGAATCACATTAGTTTTTATGAGTGGTTTGCAACCTTTTTCATCTCGTGACACATAAACTAATAACTAAAATTCTGTGGCACTCCAAAGAATATATTTTTTGCCAATCTGACAAAAAAATAGGTATAGTTTTTATTCATTCACACCGGACAGCTGTTGTGTTGGCTCTTGTCATTTTTTTGTTTGACAAACTAAGGAAAAAGAGGTCAGTGCCCTTGATTAATAGTCAGGTATTACATGTTTTAAAAATTCTTGCAGCACCCTGATTGGTATGGGTCAGTGGGTTGGGCATTGTCCCACAAAGCAAAAGATTGTTGGTTTAATTTTGGTCAAGGTGCATGCCTAGGTTGTGGGATTGGCCCCAGGTTGGATCCACTTATAGGTGAGATTATATGGGGCATGAATGACAGGCAACAAATCAACGTTTCTCTCTCACATTCATTTTTTTCTTCTTCTCTTCCCCTTTCTCTCTTTAAAAAAAAAAAATCCTTGTGGCAAACCAACTGAAAATCATTGGTTTATATCATTCTTGATCTCATCGGTGTAGTCATTGTAAGTAGTGAAAAGACTTCAAGGTCCCAATGGCTGGGACAGATTTTTTAAAATCAGTTTTGTCTTGAAAGCATGAATTTTATTGTTGGTAGTACTGTCAGCTGTTGACTTTGAAATAACAGGAGTTCTTAACTTATTTTCAAGAATATCTCTGCCATATTCTCAAATTCAAGTAACCATAGTTTGTCTGTCAGTTGTTCTTTAAAGTAAAAATGATAATCTCCACGAAAAGAGAGGTTGGTTCAGTTCACAACTTAAATGGTCTCACAGATGTTTTTCCTTAAGATATCCATTGTACATTGTACTTTAGCATGTAGCATTTCATCATGTCAGAATTTTAACAAGAAGTTTATTTTAGTGTTGAGATTTAATACAAATTATTATTTATGCTCCCTCAAATGCAAGTATGTGGCAGTAAAGACCACAATGGTTGTGATACAATTTGATGCCATTGACTTGATTTTGTATGGTGCCAATATTTTTATCCACTATAGTTTCTATACTAGAAGTGCACTGTAAGTACAGTATCAACATAGTTGTTCTAGGATAAACCATGAAATTCAACGAATTTGTTTAGCTTGGATTATGTGAGCATCACTTGTGTTGGTTGCCAAGAATTTGTGCACATCATCATTGGTGGTTAGCTGGTACTGCCACTATAGAAGTATAAACAAAATAGCAAGTCTGGCAGGATTCATAGATTTGTTTATTTGTAAAGCAGTATTACAGATTCCACAGATGAAATCGTTAAGTTTTTCAAATTTACAGCAGAATCTTTAATATTATGAATTACTATGTCACTGAAAAAGTGGCACTGCCATGATTTGTTTTACTGACTTTTCACCTGGCAGCCATGTAGTCATGTCAGCTGTACAAACTTGTGCATCTCCAGTTAATGCAGTACAGTAACTTAGCTGAGTAAGATGCTTCAGTGTCTTTTTCCTTTCTAGTTGGAATGACTTTAAAAGTTTTTAAAATTTTAAAGAAGTTATCACATCTGTGTCAAATCCTTTTTCTTTTAATTCTGAATGATTGGTCTCAAAATGTTACAATAACTTAACTGGCACAGTATAATTACAAAATGTTCTGTTGCTTAAGATACAGTAAGGTATATTATTAACATCTATAAAGTCAAAAGAAAGATGGCTTTTGTCATGCTTTCGTTTCCTTTTTTTTTTTTTTTTTAATTTTTTTATTGGTCCAAATATTTGTCTCTATTTACCTGCCACCACTCTCCTCTGCCCCCTCTTCAATCCTTCCCCGCCTTGGCTTTGTCCATGTGTCCTTAACACCTGTTCCTTGATCTGACCCTCCCCCTTCCCCTCTCTCCTATACCCCTCCCTCCATCCCTCCCATCCCTGTCGGTTTCTTCTTTCTTTCAATGTTGCCAGTCATTTTTCCTTGCCTGCTTGCTTTGCTGGCTAGGTTCCACTTACAGGTGAGACCATATGGTATTTGTGTTTCACCGCCTGGCTTATTTCACTTAACATAATGCTCTCCAGTTCCATCCATGCCGTTGCGAAGGGTAGTAGCTCTTTCTTTCTTTCTGCTGACTAGTATTCCATTGTGTAAATGTACCACAGTTTTTTGATCCATTCATTTACTGATGGGCACTTAGGTTGCATCCAGCACTAGGCTATTGTAAATCATGCTGCTATGAACATTGGGGTGCATAGGTTCTTTTGAATTGGTGTTTTGGGATTCTTAGGGTATAATCCCAGCAGTGGAATCACTGGGTCAAAAGGCAGTTCCCTTTTTAGCTTTTTGAGGAAATTCCACACTGTTTTCCACAGTGGCTGCACCAGTCTGCGTTCCCATCAACAGTGCACTAGGGTTCCCTTTTCTCCACAACCTTGCCAGCACCCGTTGTTTGTCGATTTGTTGATGATGGCCATTCTGACCAGTGTGAGGTGGTATCTCATTGTGGTTTTAATCTGCATTTCTCTGATGGCTAGTGATGCTGAGCATCTTTTCATATGTCTGTGGGACCTGTGTATGTCCTCCTTGGAGAACTGTCTGTTCAGGTCCTTTGCCCATTTTTTAATTGGATTGTTTGTCTTCCTTGAGTGGAGATGTGTGAATTCTTTGTGTATTTGGTAGATCAAACCCCTGTCTGAGGTATCAGTGGCAAATATATTTTCTCATACTGTTGGCTCCCTTTTCATTTTGCTGATGCATTCTTTAGCCATGCAGAAGCTTCTTACTTTGATGAAGTCCCATTTGTTTATTCTTTCCTTTATACCTCTTGCTTTAGGGGATGTATTGGTAAAAAATATTGCTGTGTGGTTTCTGAGTTTCCTGCCTATGTTCTCCTCTAGGACTTTTATGGTGTTGTGACTTACATTTAAGTCTTTTATCCATCTTGAGTTTATTTTTGTGTATGGTGTAAGTTGGTGGTCAAATTTCAATTTTTTGCATGTAGCTGTCCAGCTCTCCCAACACCATTTGTTGAAGAGGCTATTTTTACTCTATTTTATACTTCTGCCCTCTTTGTCAAATATTAATTGACCATGGAGACATGGGTTGATTTCTGGGCTCTCTACTCTGTTTCATTGGTCTGTGTGTCTGTTCTTATGCCAGTACCAGGCTGTTTTGATTACAGTGGCCTTGTAATATAGTTTGATTATCAGGTATTGTGATCCCTCCTACTCTGTTTTTCTTTCTCAAAATTGCTGTAGCTATTCGGGGTCATTTAAGGTTCCATATTAATTTTTGAAGTGATTGTTCAATGTCTGTGAAATACGTCATTGGTATTTTAATAGGGATTGCGTTGAATGTATAAATTGCTTTGGGTAGTATGGACATTTTGATGATGTTAATTCTTCCAATCCACGAGCACAGTATATGCTTCCATTTATTTATGTCTGTCTTAATTTCTTTCTTCAGCGTTGTATAGATTTCTGCATTTAGGTCTTTTACCTCCTTGGTAAAGTTTATTCCTAGGTACTTTATTTTACTTGTTGCTATTGCAAAGGAGATTTTTTTCCTGATTTGCTTCTGATATTTCATTTTTGGTTTACAAAAATGCCTTCGATTTCTGAATGTTGACTTTATATCCCCCATTTTGCCAAATTCACTTATTAGATTGAGTAGTTTTTTGGTGGAGTCTTTGGGGTTTTCTATGTACACTATCATGTCATCTGCAAACAGTGATAGTTTTACTTCCTCCTTTCCAATTTGGATGCCTTTTATTTATTTTTCTTGTCTGATTGCTGTGGCTGAAATTTCCAATACTATGTTGAATAAACGTGATGAAAGCGTACATCCTTGTCTTGTTCCCTATCTTCGTGGGAAAGCTTTTAGTGTTTGCCCGTTGAGTATGAGGTTGGCTGTAGGATTTTCATAAATGTCCTTTATTATGTTGAGGTATGCCCCCTTTATGCCCACTCTGCTAAGTGTTTTTATCATAAATGGATGCTGTACCTTATCAAATGCTATTTCTGCATCTATTGAGATGATCATGTGGTTTTTGTCTTTCCTTTTGTTTATGTGATGTATTACATTTATTGATTTGTGAAAATTGAACCATCCTTCCATACCTGGGATGAATCCCATTTGATCATGGTGGATGATCCTTTTGATGTATTGCTGGATGCGATTTGCCAGTACTTCGTTGAGGATTTTAGCATCTGTGTTCATAAACGATATTGGCCTATAGTTTTCTTTCTTTGTTGTGTCCTTATCTGATTTTGGGATTGGGATGATGCTGGCCTCATAATAAGAGTGTGGGAGTCTTCTCTCTTGAATTTTTTGGAGTAGTCTGAGAAGGACAGAAGTTAGCTCTTCCTTCAATGTTTTGTAAAATTCTCCTGTGAAACAGTCCCATCCAGGGCTTTTGTGTGCTGGGAGTTTTTTCATTACTGCTTCAATTTCACGAGCTGTTTTTGGTCTGTTCAGGCTTTCTGCTTCTTCATTCACTGTTGGAAGGTTATACTTTTCTAGAAATTTGTTCATTTCATCAAGGTTTTCAAATTTCTTGGCATGTAGTTGCTCAGTAATTTCTTACAGTCCTTTGTATTTCTATGGTATCAGTTGTTATTTCTCCTCTTTCATTTCTGATATTTACTTGGGTCCTCTCCCTTTTTCTTGCTGAGTCTGCTTAAAGGCTTGTCAATTTTGTTTCTCTTTTCAAAGGACCAGCTCCTGCACTGGTTTGATCTTTTGAATTGTTTTTTTAGTCTCTATGTCATTCGATTCTGCTCTGATCTTGACTGTTTCCTTCCTTCTACTTGCTTGGGGCTTCATTTGTTGTTGTTTCTCCAGTTCTTGAAGTTGTAGGGTTAGGTCGATAATTTGCAATGTTTCTGTCTTTTTTAGGTAGCCCTATGTTGCTATGAATTTCTCTCTCAGGACCACGTTGCTGTGTCCCATAGGTTTTAGACTGTTGTGTGTTCATTTTCATTTGTTTCCAGAAACCTTTTGGTTTCTTCTTTGACCTCATTATTGACCCATTCATTGTTTTATAGTGTGCTATTCAGCCTCCATGAGTTTGAATGTTTGAGTTTTTTCCATAAGCTTGGTTTCTAGTTTCAAACCCAAGAAAATGCTTGTTATGATTTCGATTTTCCTGCATTTGTTGAGGCTTGTTTTGTATCCTGTCAGGTGGTCTGTCTTTGAAAATGTTCCATGTACCTTTGAAAAGAATGTATATTTTTCTTTTTGGGGAAGGTTCTCTATATGCCAGTTAAGTCCATTAGTTCTAATGCATTGTTCAGTTCCACAATATCCTTGTTGATGTTTTGTTTGTTCTATCCATTTTTGACAGTGGGGTGTTAAAATCCCCTACTATCAGTGTGTTGCTGTCTCTATCTTTCTTGAAGTCCTCCAAGATTTTCTTTATATATTTGGGTGTTCCTATGTTGGGTGCATATAGGTGTACAATGTTTATGTCTTCTTGATGGATTCTTCCTTTGAGTATTATAAAGTGTCCTTCTGGGTCTCTTTTTATGGCCTTTTTTTTTGAAATCTATTTTGTCTGATATAAGTATTGCTACCCCTGCTTTTTTTCCATGTCCATTTTGCTTGGAATATTTTTTTCCACTCGTTTACTTTCAGTCTGTGTAGGTCCTTTGTTCTGAGGTGGGACTCCTGTAGGCAGCATATGTGTGGGTAATGTTTTCTCATCCATTCATCTATTCTATATCTTTTGATTGGGGCATTTAATCTATTTACATTTAAAGTTATTATTTTTAGGTACTTATTCATTTTTTCTTTTTGTATCTGTGTTTCTGTCTTTCTCACTCTTTTTTTTTCTTCATCTTCCTAAAGCATCTCCCTTTAGCATATCTTGTAGTGCTGATTTGGTGGAGGTGAATTCTTTTAGCCTTCTTTTGTCTGGGTAATTCCTTACTTTGCCTTCCATTTTAATTGAGAGCATTGCTGGGTAGAGTAGTCTTGGCTGCAGGCCCTTGCTTTTCATGACTTGGAATATTTCTTCCCATTCCCTTCTGGCTTCTAGTGCTTCTGTTGAGAGTCAGCTGCCAGCATATTGGGGCTCCCTTGTATGTTACTACCTGTTCCCCCCTTGCCGCCTTTAGGATTCTCTGTCTTTGAATTTTGCCATTTTAATTATGAGGTATCTTGGAATGGCCTCATTGGGTTCCTCTTGAATGGGACCCTCTGTGCTTCCCGGACTTGAATGACTTTTTCTTTCCTCCAATTAGGGAAGTTTTCCCTCATTACTTTTTCAAACAGATTCTCTATCCCTTGTTCCTCTTCTCCTTCTGGTATCCCTATTATATGGATATTACTACGTTTCATGTTGACCTGCATTTCCCTGAACGCCTCTTCATTCTTTTTGAGTCTTTTTTCAATTTCTTGCTCTTTCTGGGAGCTTTTTTTCTACCTTGTCCTCCATTTCGTTGACTTGATCCTCGGCTTCATCTAGCCTGCTTTTGATTCCTTCTACTGTGTTCTTCAGAAATTGTATTCTCCATTTCCTCTTGTCTCTTATTGATAGTTCCCGTGTCCTTTTTCATGCTGATAAAGTTTGCAATATGTTCCTCATAGTTTCCCTGTAGTTTTTGGTAATTCTCTTTGAGCTCGCTGAGTTCATTGAGCTTCCTTAGAACCATTGTTTTGAATTCAGTATCTGATAGTTGACTTGCCTCTATTTCATTTAGTTCTCTTTGAGAGGACTCAAATTTTTCTTCAATTGGGTGGGGTGTTTCTTTGTCTTCCCATTATTTGTGATACTCTTGTGTTTTGCTTCTGCTTCTTGAATTTATCTGTCTTGACTTCTTGATTTTGTGATGTGGACTTCTGTGGTAAGAGACTGCTTTTTTTTCTTTCTTTCGTTATGGACCTGCCTCTGATGATGTTAGCTGTTGACCCTGTCTGATCTTAGGCAGTCTTTAAGTGTCTTTCAGGAATCTGCTGTGTGTGTCCGTCTCCCCCAGTTGTTAATCTAGTCACTCTGACCTCAGCAGTCAGGGCCGGGCAAAGTCCGTCCTGTGGGCATGGCAATTGGGTCCTTTCATGCTGCTGCCACTCAGGGGAGTTGTCTTCCGGAGCAAGATGGCTGCTGCCATATGAGGGAGGAGTCAGCCCCAGGGTCCCCCCACCCCCTTTGGCTACTCTCTCAGTTCTCTCCCCAACGCCTCCGTCTCCAGACTTTGCTCAAGCGTCTCTAGACGACTCTGTGTCCCCTTTAGCCAGGGATCTACTCTCTGTGACTGTTGCTCTGTACTCAGCACCTGGGCCTGTGCAACACCAGGCCGGGGCAGAGCCTCCTGGGAATATGGCTGTTGTGTCCTTTCAGGCCACTGCAGCTCAGAGGAGTGGTCCACCCAAGCAAGATGGCAACTGCGGAATGGGGAGTGAGTCAGCACCAGGACCTGCAGGCTACTCTCTCAGTTCTCTCCCCAAAGCCTCCCTCCCCAGTCTCTTCAGGTGGCTCCAGCCCCCTCTGCTCCCACCTCCGCTGGAGCCCAGGGCGAGTGGATGCCACTGCAGATTTTTTGCGCTGGCCCTTTAAAGGGCTCCTTGTGTCTCCAGCATCCTGCTGCTTTTCACAGCTGGCTGTTATCTGTGTGCTTTCTGGGCTCTGGTGCTATAGGCTTCAGATCCCCGCTTACGGTTTAGACCCCGCTCTTCTCAGGGAGGTCCAGTTGGCCATTTCAATATTTCTCTGGCGGTGCCACCCATGGTCGCCTAGCCCACTTTCTCAAGCCATTGCTGCATTCCTTACCAGTTAGGTTGTGCTAAAGCCGATTCCTCTGTCTGTCTGAGGTTTTAAGGCTCCTTTCTCGCTATATTGTTCAGTTGCTTTCCAGGTGATTTCTCTACAATTTAGTTGTAATTCCAGATTGGTCCTGGGAAGAGGTCAGTATGACCTCCACTCACTCCTCCAGCATCTTGAATCAGCTTGTTTATAATTTTGTTCAGTTTCTTTGGAGTAGATTCTTTCCATGAGTCAAATAATTCTAAGCCAGTTGCATTATTTTTAGCCTCTCTTGATGTGGTATATACATTGCAGCTGGGGGTTGAGAAAGTGAGTCTTCTAATCTTAATTTTTTTTTGAGCCAGTGATTCATTTTTAAATATGAGAAAAATTACAAAGAAATCTTTTATTTTAGAAAAATATTAAAATAAAATAATATACTTTAGGTATAACTTAAAATTGAGAAGTGTTTTCAGAAAATTTTAAAAGTATTATTGCAGAAAAATTAAAGCAAAGTAACAAAAAGTACTTGTTTTTACCAAGATGCATGAAAAACTTTGAAGTTTTACAATAATGATTTTTTGGACAACAGTGTGATTATGGAGATTATAGCAAGCATTACCAAAGATAGCTAGGAAAAGTACAACAGAAGAATTGAGAAAGAAAAGTACTGAGAGATTACATATACCCTAAACCTACCTTAGAAAATGCTAGGAAACTTAAGAATACAGAAGCATATATTCCATTAGCCATCCAAGTGATGATATTATTATTTGTCATGTGGTCTCAGGAAAACTCCATTGTAGACTCATGAAAGAATGAGAGTAAAAAAAAGGCAAATAATTTTAGTGTTAATATGAAATTATTTTTTTGCTTCATAGACCAGGTTATCATAGTGTTATAGATCATGAACTGTGTTTTACAAACTGCTGTTGTAGATTATTTCTTTCGTATGTAGGGTTTCTACTACTGTCTCTATGCTAAGTGACACTGTTGTTTGTTCCTGCTGAACTACACAGACTGCTTCCTTAACTTCGTGTTCTCATATTCTGGCCTTTGCACATGCTATTTGTTCTGCTCAAAATTTTCTTGTTTCTTTTGTTCACCCAGAAAACTACGAAATTGTGAGCTTCTTGGGAGTGGGGACAGGGCATCTTATATCCCCAGATTTTAGCAGAATGCCCATCACTAGGCTGTTCAGTAAATGTTGAATGAAATTAAATCAAGGAAGAATTCTAGCTTCTTAAGCAATAAATTTATAATTCACCCCAGGGTAAATATTTTCTGTTTCATGTCTGATCTCATTGATTTTTTATTCATTTGTATTAACTTCAGTTTCAGAGAAAATCAGGACAGCCAACCCTTATATATTAACTCACCCAACAGTTTTAATTTTGTTTCCTTTTGCCTTGTCTAGAGTGTACTGTATTCTGAAAGGAAGGTATTTTGGTCTGGGATTCAACATCTTAATTTTTAGCTCTCTCTCTGACTGTTGAAGATACCACAAGACACTTAGCATCTGCTTCTCTCATCACCTGATTTCCATCACCAATACTGGTGCAAAAATGTACACTACATGTATTTTAGTTTCTCTGAAGGAAGGTTTTCTAACATCTGTATGATAATTAACATTCATTAAGTTCTTAACTATGCCAGATACTGTTCTAAGTGTCTTACATATTTAACACATTTAATCTGATATCTCTATGAGAGGTAGAGTCTTTTATTATTCCTATTTTACGTTAACAAAATGAGGCACAGAAAAGAAATACAATCTGAATTTTAACTCAGCGCTTAATTTGGCTCTGGAGGCTACGTTCTTAACTACTTTTAGTAGCTTCCTCTCAAAACACACTACTTTTATCCTTAACCTATGTGAGTACATATGCACAGATGCTCATTATAGAATTATTTATAATTGTGAAATTGAAAATAACTCTGAGCCCTGGCTGATGACTCAGTGGATTGAGCACTGGCCTGCAAAGCAAAGGGTCACTGGTTCAATTCCTAGTCAGGGCACATGCCTGGGTTGTGGGCCATGTCCCCAGTAAGGGATGCATGAGAAACAACCACACATTGATGTTTCTCTCCCTCTCTTTCTCCTCCCTTACCCTCTGAAAATAAATAAATAAAATACTAATAGAACATAACTTTGAGCATACCTTAGTAAGTAATGGTAGACATGTATTGTGTAACATAGTTATTTAAAAATCACATTTTTTCAAGAATACTTAATGTTAGGGAAAATACGAGTATGTGAGGCTGAAAGATAAAAATCACAGTCTTTGAGACTCAGATATAATGGAATTGTATATTATATATAAATACATATTTTTAAAAGACTGAAAAAGTTGAAAAATAAATGATTTTTTTGTTAGTGCAATAGTGAGAAATTGAGTTAAAAATATTAATGCTTAGAAAAATAACATTTGCTGATACATCTAATGTTCTAGGCACCATATTAAATTTTTTATGTGTATTTTCTCAGTGAATTCTTCCATGAGTTCTGTGTTGTAGGTACTAACTTTTCAGATGAAGAAACCGTAGCCTAAAAAGGTTAACTTGCAGGGTTATACAACCAATAAATAGAAGAGTTGGGACCTCTATGTTATATTCTGTATGTTTTGTATTTTTTAAACTTTTTATAATTTGTATTACTTACATGAGCAAAAACAAAATTAAGTTTTCTAATTATGCAGCCATTGGACCTACAACAAGTCAGGCTTGTACAGTCTGGTAGGATTTATTCATTTGAACCATTGATTCCCTGAACTAACTTTGCAAAATAATACAAGTGTGGGACTTGAAAGAAACAAGATCAAGCATTTAAAAAGTTACAGTAGACTCACTGCATTCTATCTATTCTATCAAAGATATTTTTAACCATCTACTGCAGGGAACTGAGTTTTGTCTAGCAAGGGTTGCAGGTAGTCCCCTTTCATGAAATGAAATATGATACATGTGTTACAGGCTAGTTTACATAATAAGATTGGGCATTTTTATGATTGTTTTAGTTGTTTGCTAGCAGCAGTTGTGGTTGTTGCTAGTAGTCCCTTTTGTCTTGTTGGATCCCAATGAGGTATATGTGGCCGGATGCCCAAAGGAAAAACTTTCTTTGTGTGTGTATATGTGGAATGTCTCCATGAGCATGGTAGGAGGATTTTTCTAATATAAATGTATATCTGTAGTTGACAAATGTATTTAATGAAGTTAGAGATATTCAGTGAGCATCTATAATCTTCAAGAATAACATTGATCAAAGAATTCAATTGTAATGTTTTCCTACGATTATCCCATTGTCAAAGAGGGACTGGTAGGCAGAGAGATCATTGATAGACCCCACAACATATTTCATATATTCTTACGGTAAGAGAATTTTGACTCGTGTATGTGTGTGTGTGTGTGTCTCCCCATAACTGTTTAATAGCTTTTTGAAAAAATACTACCTTTCCCTCCCATAGCAGGTTTGAGATGGGGTCAGTGTGGAAGGGGAGCTTTAACTCCTTTCTGCCAGAATCTCCAGTTCCCTTACCTTTTTATACATCCATTATACCCATCCTACTTACCTCCACTGTAGCCCTTTGCTTATCCACCAGGACCACTGGACTTGCAAACACACACACGCACACATATGTTGTGTGCTGCCTCTCACATCAGCCGAGCCCGCTCTGCTTTCCATCAGTCCTAGGTGTCCACTCTTTCATTCTTCATTTTTTTCCTCAGCTTCCCTCTCCATCCTGCAATTCTCCCACAGCTAATGATCCTGCTTCTGGTTTTCCTGCAAAAACTTGTTTGTTGTATTATAGAGCAGCAGTTTTTATTTTTGCTTTTAGGTTTTTTACAATTGTTGACACTATTGCAGATGTCCCCCACATTCCTCCTCTAACCCTCCTCCACTCACCCCCTACCTATCCCCAGCTTTCATTGCATAGTTGGTCTGTGTCCATTGACTCTGCATATATGCATATGTGTTCTTTGGCTAATCTCGTTCAGTCCCCTACCCTTTCCCCTCTGAGATCTGTCAGTCTGTTCCATGTATCCATGCCTCTGGTTTTATTTCGTTCATCAGTTTTTGTTGTTCATTAGACGCCACGTATGAGTGAGATAATACTGTATTTGTCTTTCTCTGACAGCTTAGTTTGCTTAGCATAATATTCACCAGGTCCATCCATGCTGTTGCAAAGGGTGACTCCTCATATATTTTTTAACTTGAGGAATTTGTGTTGCAGCAGAAAACCACATCTACTGTAAACCTCTATGTAAAGAACTATTAGAGAATTTTTCCTCTGGCCGGAAGTTAATTTGAGGAGGACAGCACATGGAGATTAAGGAACAAAATGCTCACCTAGTCATTTCTGTTACATTAAGAAGACCTTGTCAGTAGAGGGGGCAGACTAATGTTAGTGAATCAATGAATATGTGTGTAACACACATACACAAATACACCTATACATTACCTGTGAAATAGAGAACAGGGATGTATGGAGGATTGGGTCAAATGAAAGAAGAGACCTCAAAAATTTAACTGAATTGTTCCTTTTCAAATATACAAGGCTACTGAAAAAACAAGAGGAGTAAAACTGCTTCTCTCACTGAAAAAAACTAGGAACTTATTTTTTCTCTCTCCTTTTTTTTTTTTAAGTGGGGGAAGGGAGGGAGAAAGAGAGGGAGAGAAACATTGATGTAAGAGAGAAATACCGACCGGTTGCCTTCCACATGCATTCTGACCAGGGACAGAACCCGCAACCCAGGCATGTGCCTTGATAGGGAACTGAACTGGTGACATCTTGCTTTGTGGAACAATGCTGGACCAATTGAGCCACACTGGTCAGGGCAAAACTGTGAACATTTTTAAGATGTAATTTTTTTGAACTTTCTTCTTATTTTCACCTTTTTAAAATAATTTAAACTTTTCCATATTGTGTCCACTGATCTGGATAATCCTGTTGCTTTTAGCCATAAAACATATTACAGTCAAATACTCCAAATAGAAGGAATTTCTTTTGCTGGCTCTGTTCCTTTATTGGCATCTTTAGTCCTGAACAGGTTCCCCATTCTGGAAACTCCCTCAGTACTAGAAACACTGTCATCCTAATCCAGAGACATTTTTTTAAGAATGTTTACTCTAACTAAGAAAATAAGAAAAATAAGAAGATCAGTAAGCCAGTAACCATGTGCTTAGTAGTAAATTAGAGATTAGTATTAAATGGACCCCTGTTTTTCATCCTGCATTCTTCAGTACCTATACCAAGAGATAAGTTGGAATAAGAGGAATGCTATAATGGTTTTGAGCCCTTTTTGAACACAGAAGAACATTCTGCTTTTAGTGGGTTTGGTGCTAAGTACACTCTTTTTCCTGCTCTGGGTAACCTTATTTTAGCAAGTGGAGATATGAACATTTTTACTTTCAAATTTTACTTGCCTTTTTGCAGTTACAGACTATTTTAAACATTGTCTAAATCTATAGTTAATATTTAGAGTAAGACTTTCTGTAGCATAACTGGCAGACCAGTTTTGGGTTTTACTTTGCCTTGGTGTCTTTCTCCCCTTAGTCTTGTCCTTGGTTTCTTACCTTACAGAGAGGTATGGGAAATGGAACTGGATAGACTCAAGAATCAGGATGGCGAAATAAACCAAAACATTATGGAAGAGACTGAACGGGCCTGGAAGGCAGAGGTGAGAAGAACAGTTGCTATATTGAAGGCCTTGATTTAGGGCTTCCAGATGTGTCCAAAAAGATGGTATATCCTTTTGGTATAGTATTATACCACTAGGACATACAAGTATTATATCATATAGCCACTAAGCATTAGTTTTAACTAAACTATGGGTATGTAAAATTAATAAAGTGTGCGCGCGTGTGTGTGTGTGTGTGTGTGTGGTTTCCTTAGATCTTATCATTAGAGAGTCGGAAAGAGTTGCTGGTACTAAAGCTAGAAGAAGCAGAAAAAGAGGCAGAACTGCACCTTACTTACCTCAAGTAAGTAACTTCCCATTCTAGAATGTTAATGGTCCTGCAGTTTGGGGGTGTGTGGGTTCTTCTTCTTCTTTTTTTTTTTTTAATGGCTTGAAACCCTAGGCCAGCTAGTCTGGCACTTATTTTATTTTCACAGGAATTTCAAGGTCATCTCTGAGCAGTAGTAATTGTTTGGTGATTTCTCTTCCCGTATTCTAACTTCCTCATTCTCCAACTCTTCCTTTCTATACTTTTATAGTTTTGTATTTTCTATTGTATTAGTTTCAGTTGTATAAACAATATCTTTTATGCTGTCAAATCATTACAATTATCTTTGGATATTTGTTTCTTATATAGTCATTTCTCCTCTTTTTGCCATGGAATCTGGAGTACCCCCTGGCATTTTCAGGCAAATAAGACCCTTGTCTCAGTGGTTGGTTCTCTTTATCCAATATTTGGCTTAAAAGATGTTGGAGTTAAAATGAGGCAAATGACCTAGATCTTCATCCTTTTCTTGTATCTGGTTTGACCTCTTCTCTCCAGGCCCATTAGCCAGTTACTGTTATGCTATCTCAGAGTGCTGGAAGTTAGGTTTTCTTTAATTCTGTAAACTCCTGTTGGTTTCTTGAAAGGTCAACTCCCCCAACCCTAGAGACAGTTCGTTCTAAACAGGAGTGGGAGACAAGACTGAATGGAGTTCGGATGATGAAAAAGAATGTTCGGGTAAGTGTAGTAATGGGGATCATTGAGTCTGAGTTAATCTATGCCTCAGTACTTCTGGTGATAGGTAGGGACCTTTTACATTGCCATTTAGAGCCTTTTCTACCACTCCCTTTGTTTTCTTCATATGGGTTGGTGCCTTCTTTCTAGGGAGGCTCATTCAGCTCCATAGTAAGGGATAATCCTGTCCTTTCTCATTTTTCTAGGACCAGTTTAATAATCATATCCAACTAGTGAGGAATGGAGCGAAGCTGAGCAGCCTTCCTCAAATTCCTACTCCTACTTTGCCTCCACCCCCATCAGAGGTAGGTAGAAATGCTGGTTTGGGGGAATCAGCCTTTCTGTGACAGAGCCAGTGTGTTTCTCTTGTTTTTTTAAAGAAGATACTGCTTTTATTATTATATTATTACTGGTATTATTTAATGTAAGAGTCGCTCATTGATTTCTACTCCAGGTCCTAACCTTTCATTTTCTTGCTTTCTCTTTTTCCTCCACCTCTTCCCCTCTGCAGACAGACTTCATGCTTCAGGTGTTCCAACCCAGTCCCTCTTTGGTTCCTCGGATGCCCTTCTCCATTGGGCAGGTCACAATGCCCATGGTCATGCCCAGTGCAGATCCCCGTTCCTTATCTTTCCCAATCCTGAATCCTGCCCTTTCCCAGCCGAGCCAGCCTTCCCCACCCCTTCCTGGCTCCCATGGGAGAAATAGCCCTGGCTTGGGTTCCCTTCTTGGCTCCCATGGTCCACACATGTCCCCTGCTGCCTCCATCCCGCCTCCCCCAGGCTTGGGCGGTGTTAAGGCTTCTACTGAAACTCCTCGGCCCCAACCAGTAGACAAACTGGAGAAAATCTTGGAAAAGCTGCTGACCCGGTTTCCACAATGTAATAAGTAAGTATCTTTAAGGACTAAATTTTTAAAACTTGTCAGAGAAATTGATGGGCTAAAGTAGGAGAGGCTTCATAGATAGACATTCCCCATGTGTCTGTCTCTCCCTTTCCTTTTTAGGGCCCAGATGACCAACATCCTTCAGCAGATCAAGACGGCACGCACCACCATGGCCGGCCTGACCATGGAGGAGCTGATCCAGCTGGTGGCTGCACGGCTGGCAGAGCACGAGCGGGCAGCAGCCAGCACTCAGGTAGGGCACACTGCTGGGGGCTCAGACCTGCTGGGATGTTGGGGAGAGGCAGCATGACAGCCAAGGGATCTCGTCTTCTGTCTTCTTTTGCCAGCTGGGTACTGAATGATTTCTTTTTGTTATATACTCTGTTACTCAGACTCTTTCCTTACTCTGACACTGTTTCTGCCCACAGCCACTTGGTCGGATCCGGGCCTTGTTCCCTGCTCCATTGACCCAAATCAGTACCCCAATGTTCTTGCCTTCTGCACAAGTTTCATATCCCGGAAGGTCTTCACATGTAAGACTCATTTTCTTTGAAAACTAGGATTTGAAAGTGGGGGAGAAAATGTCAGTAAAAAGGGAGAGGGTTTACAGTGCAGGAAGAAGCCATTATTTCTTCAGCTGGGTTGTTGGCAGCCCCAACTGGGAAAGTGTAAGTACTTTTGGCAAGAATCTGTATTTGAATTTTTATTTCTCCTGGTGTAAAATCTTTTTACTACATGGAAACAGTAGCTGGAATCATGGACATAAAAGGCAAGGAGACTCAGAGGTTCCTTATTTTCTTATGCTCTTGACCATCCCTCCTCTGTTCTGCAGGCTCCGGCCACCTGTAAGCTGTGTCTTATGTGCCAGAAACTTGTCCAGCCCAGTGAGCTGCATCCAATGGCATGTACCCATGTGTTGCATAAGGAGGTGGGTGCTGCATTCCTTCCTCACTTTTCACTCTTTCTTTTCTGATGACTAAGGTAATTTGATTTTTCTTGCACATTTTAGTGTTGATGCTCATCAATAATATCTAAGTGTAAGGTTTTTGGTAAATCGTGGCATAAACATCGGCGGAATTCAGAATAGTGGTAGCCAGGCTCTCCCAGCTTCCTTGTACCCTGTTCTCTGTGTTGATAAGCAGTTCATAGTAGAGCACTGATAGGTCACTTTCTTGAAGAATCGATAATAGGATATACATATCGAACTGCTGCTTCAAATATAGCATTGTCAATGACTTTGCATAGATGAGAAAAATGGAATAGAGAACCTGAATATGAGATTAGTAACTCCATTAACAGAATAGCTCGAAGGCCTGCCTATAAGAGATTATCTTTCCAAACTGACAAATTATTCCTATCATTTTTTGTCACCAAGCAGAGTTAAGTTTCTTAGCAGGCAGGATGATTCTTTCTTTTACTATTTTATTTTGTTTATTTTGTTGTAACAAAAGGTAGGAACTGAATTTACATCTAAATTCTTGGTAAGGGAAATCCTGAGAAAAATTTTAAGGGACTGTGTATTAGAAGATGGAAGTTTATTTATGCCTAAATAGATCATAAGGAGGAGCAAGCCTAGCTATTCAACAAAAGAGCAGTTTCATACTATTATTAGTTGATTATTAATTTTCCCTATAAAAAGAATAGGTTTTCCTGCTCTGAAGATTTTGGGGGGGGGTAAGAGTCAATGAAATAGCCCTTCTAGTCCCCCACGGTAGGAGCTTTTCTGACTTAGTAGATATTTCTTAGACCCATTGAACCTCAACAGTACTCTCTCTCCTCCTTCATTCCATCTTTCCAGATAAAGCTGAGGTATGTCTTTTTTTCTTTCCAGTGTATCAAATTCTGGGCCCAGACCAACACAAATGACACTTGTCCCTTTTGTCCAACTCTTAAATGACGGACCTGATTGAGGAGGAAGAAGAGAAACTGATGTGAACAGGAAGCGCGGGTTCAAGATTTCTAAAACTCTATATTTATACAGTGACATATACTCATGCCATGTACATTTTTATTATATAGGGTAATGTGTGTATAGAAAGTCTGTATTCAAATGTTCGTAAATGAAAGTATGTATATTATGCAGAATGGGTCTGCCCCCTTCACCGTGCAGTCCCTTTGGGGGATGCAGGTTGTAGCTAAGATGATATTTAGTTTGGCCTTGAAATTAAAATATTCCTGCCTAAAGCTGTTTTCAAATACAATATAAAAACTGTTAGGAAGCTACTGTTGCTCTAAGGCTATCCTGCTTTGATTTGGCTCAACTACTAGTCCGTTTTCTTAAGGCTTATGTATGCAGATTTCGACCCTGGTGCTCACCCACTGTACAAACAGATGCCTTGCTTACTAAAAGCCTCTGAAGCCTCAGTGTTGTAGCAACTCGACTTCAAATGGATAAAATGAGACTGATTGAGGAAAAAAAATGTAACCCTAATAGTTTGACTTTTCATCAAGTATTTTACTGTGTTAGTGCTCATTTTTTTTGTACATACACTTTAGGTTTATAGGATATTCTGTTTTACATCAGCTATATTCAGTCCTAAGAATAACAGCATAACCAGGTCCCATTTCCCTCACGCCCTAACAAACTTCTGTTCCTAGATAGTCATCTCTAGAAACTAGCACAACCTACAGGTCTCTTCTGGCAAGCCATCCCTTGCCACCATGGACTTGGCCAACTTTGTAAAGTCCTTACCTCACCCCTTGTACTTCTGGTCTCCTAGTCTACCTAATCCTGTCTCTGTATCGAAAGTCAAGGCAGGTAGTTCACAACCAGGTTGGGTGGTGACCTTAGATGAACTCCAGTCAGGCACTGGGGTGAGGAGGTGTCTGTGCAAAATTATTTTCAGAATGATCTCGGGATGCTGGGTTTTAATTTTTGAGGCAAGAAAGCTATGGAGAACAGGGCAAGAGGTGTCCTGCCCTGGGAAAAATGGAGACCAGAGTGATGTAAAGAGAGCTTGGGTTTCAGGTTTACAAGTCATTTGTTATGTGGACAGCTATCTGGAACTAGATCATTTTTTTCCAACTCTGCTTACTGAGCATTTTGGTTTATACCTAAGAAAACTGTGACTCTATTACAGCTTTGAGTCTTTTCCTATCCTTTTATCTTTACTCTTAGCAGAAGTGGCTTCAGCACCCTTCTCTTTTGGAATTAACAACTAAAAACTAAGTGTTAATTTTTTAAAAATAGCTTCAGGGGAAGGACATTATTACATCACCAACAGCTGATTTTTTTTTCCATTCTGGGACCTGGCAGTGCTTACTCACACTTGTAATACACTTGGGTAGCAAAAACTGTTTTCAGGTTCATCTAATTCTCCCCTGTTTTTGTTACTCTTTTCCTTCTTTGTCTTTCATTCTTGCCTGTGGGCTCATGGACACATTCTTCCTCTTTTCCTTTCTTACTTTTCCAGGTTTATTGACTGACATCAGTCTAAGGAACTGGATTTCCCAGAACCTCTTGGACATCTTGTGGGACATTGAAATGACCTAAGTACCCCTCTACATAGACATTAACCCACTTCCTTTGGGTAATAAAATATGAATGTATCCAGTGTAGTAGCTGTCATGATCAGGAAATGTGGCAAAATGGAAGACCAGTTCCTTTGTTCTTTTTATTTGGTGGAGGATTTTTTTTTTTTATCTTGTAATCTTAAGATTTTATTTCCCCTCAACCTTGCAGCAGCCCTTGGGCTACCTGCAGTATTTTTTAGTATCCCCTGAAAATTTAGAAATTAGAAGTGTATGTAAAGAATATTCTGTTTCTTTTCCACAAGTCTTTGAATCCAAAGGAGAGAAAAAGGAGGCAGTAGTTAAGGGAGCTTAACCGCTACCCAGTAAAAGCCCTTGAAAGCCAATTATAGCAGAAGGACAAGTGCTTTGGAGAGTTGTGTGTGGGAACTGGGGCCTTACTATTGCTCTTTTCTCTTCCTTGTTCAGGATCAGTCAGAAAGCAGCACTGATGTATTGGCCAGCCTTGCTCTCCTTTTCCTTCTGCCCGCTGGCCTGCAGCAGGAACAGCCATGCAGACAGTGGGAAAGGCCCCAGTACAGTGAGGAGAGTGGGGACAGCCATTTTTCTGGAGTAGAGTTTAAAAATAGAGACATAGAATACATATTTTTACAGGCAAGAAGCTGTGGTCAAGATTTTTCTTTGTATACTTAGAGTTTATAGTTTCAGAGTAGAAAGGAAGTTAACTGTAAAAAGCAAGCCCAGGTTTTCTCTTAAAGGAAAATAGGACAGTGGAACTTATTAGTGAAGGGGTTGAGTTTTATACCCTGGAAAGAACTGGGGGGAAAAAAGTTTTCCCCAACATGGGTAGAAATTATAAAGCAGAATGTGGCATTTTTATTTCACGGTAGCAATTCTGGAAGTTTATTTACATAGTAAGTTCCGAGCTGGAAGTGGACAATCTCCAGTCTTCCTGTCCATCGTTGTAGTTATGCAGTGTTCCCAGCCAGCCAAAGCAGCACCAAGTGCAGGGGAATGAAGAGAATCCAGATAAAAAACTATGACTCAGTGTTCTTGATTTATTGATTTATGGCTTGTGGGCAGCCGGCTGAGGCCAGGATTTCCAGAGACCCTTCTTGCAGATCCCTCTCCCTCATCAGGTAATTCCACACTCGACAGGTCCCATACCTGGAAACAGTGTGATGACTATGTAAGGAATAAGATCCAGTGGGTATACTAGGAAAATTCAGCTCTTCTCACTGACACTGGTGTCATAGTTGACTGTGGTAGAAGTGAAATGAACTTGGAAATGAACTTGGTCACCAATACTTAGCCCAAGAACCAGCCTGGGTACCCAAGTACTATTAGGAGTGGGGAATAGAGAGCAGAACAGGAGAAAAGGATGGATTCCACTGAGGTGAATTAAGGAAGCCCTGAGGCTGCCATCCGTTCTCCAGGCAGCCTTGATACTGAAGGCAATGATGCTATAACCTGAAAGTCCTGTGTTCCTGACACTCTTGGTATAATACTTGTGCCACGGTGGGATGCCTTAGCCAAACAGATGGAGGGTGAGACATTAAAGAGGTTGAGAAGACAATGAAATTGCTCTGTATTATGTAAAGATCTTACTATAACTTAAAACTGAACAGGAAGAAATCCAAGCATGGATAAAGGGCATCACCCCTATGCCTGTTGAATGAATCTTCAGGATTCTGCTTTCAAGGATTATTAGGTAGGAGAAGTCTCCTGTCTATTCTTCTTAGCACCTCAGCTGCAGAGCTCCAGAGGACTAGGGATTTGGGGGAGTGAAGAGGTATCCAGCTAGATGAAGCCCAGCCTTGCTCTGTTTGCTCTATTTCAGTTGCTTTCCATAGGGCACTGGAGTTTCGGAGGGTTGGGATATTTTAGTGCTACCTAGCATATGTAGAGCAGGGCATTCAGATAGAGACAAGTGGAATCAATAAGGTAAAAATTCATATGTTAGCTGGAACTTCCTAGTGGACACTTTTCATTGAAGAGCTAAAAAGAGCCTTTTGGCTAAATAAGCTCTTCTTCCTATCTCACTTTTGGTCAGGCTGCAGCTACAGACAAAATTCTGGGAAGCAACACCATCTCACAGAGATGGGAGTCTGTCTTAGAGACGAAGTCTGAAGCTGGAACTGGCAAGTAGTCATGTTTCTACCTTTCCTAGCCTGGATCCCCTTTTATTCCCTGTCTTTGCACTCCCTCTCCTCTTCCAACCACCCCCATTTGTACAAATATTGAGTCATATTATTTTTTGTTTAATTCAAGAGGCAATCTTTGCACCAGTGTTAGGCTTATTGATACAGTTCCTATCTCTAATGCAAAAGCAAACTGCATTTGCTCCTACTGAGTTTGGCAGCAGGGGAACTGGCCCTTTCTCTTCCAGGTACTGCAGACACTCACTGGCATCACCTGTGTGGGACACCATTACTTCTGGAACTAAGGAAAGAAGAATATTTTGGGTTGGGGGATTAAGAGGGATGGTGGACAAAGAGGGCTGAAGTTTCAAGCAACAAAATTTCCCAAGTTAAGTTTGAGTGACAGAGTATTCCTGCCACTAGAACATTCTTTCTTCCCTCCTATTTCCTACAGGTGCAAACCCTGTAACCCACCTCGCCAGCTTTTACTTCTTTTCTGTCAAGGCAGAGGCATTTGGTGGGTGGGTAAGGGTCCTGAGGTGCTCTGGCCACAGGTGCCATCTGTGTTTCCTTGTGACCAAATTGAACCAACCACCCAGATGTGGTCCAGGGGAATCTCTGCCTTCTGCTCAAGGGCCTCCTCACTTCAGCAGGGAGATGTCATCAGCAAAGTCATCATGCTGATGGCGCAGACAGCGGAGGCAACGCCACTGACACACCATGAGGCAGAGTGGCAGCATGAAGAGGGCGCAGATGGCAGCCATGACATAGGCTATCGTCATGAGGGTTGATTCATCTGTCTGTGGAATGTTGTAGCCACAGTCTTCCATGTCCAGGGTGACAAACGGACCTTCCACCGCTGCTGTCCTGAACTCATCGTGCACTGGAGAAAGGGCACATGTGAGTGGGCAGGTCTCATCATCATAGAGCAGTTTGGAATATACAACAAAAATAACTCCTGATAGGCCTTGAAATTAGCCCCTTTGGGGGCTATCAAAAGCCAGTGCTAGGTGGGGGCATGTCCCCCACTGGCTTGGGAGCAACAACCTTTTTTCTGTGTACCTGTCTAATAGGAATGATACCCAAAAGTCCGTTGTTCTGAGTTGACTAAAAAGAGCTCCATATACACCTAGTAGACTCACCTGACACTGCTAAAATCTAGTTGCAAGACTAGTTGCTACCATTCTGAAGTAGCATTCAAACTCACCATACAGCAGGTGACAGGGTCACTGTGGGCTCAGCCTGCTGCCCTTGGATCTAGAGCTTCCTAAGGTGCTAGGCAGCTCTTGCTGCCCTGGGTGTCCGACAGAGGTACCACCCGAGGCAAGCAGTACAAAACAAGCATGAACGCTGACACGCGTTTGTCCAGTGTGTTCAGTGTGTTGACTCGGGCTTGAGGCAACTGTTACTACCTCCCCGCTGATGGGCCCAGGTATCCTGACTGCTGGATAGGGAGAACATAGATAGACTGACCCCGTAACCTGGTGTTCTCACCATGGCAAGCGCTGACAGCAAAGCCAATTCGTTTCCTTGCCCGATCAAAGACAACGTAGAAGCCCTCCATGATAACTGCTCCCATAACAGTGCCCGTGGATGACTGTGAGATGGCGAACTTGTAGCAGTCATCTTGGGATGTGGCCACGTCTTCCACTGGCCGCAGGTATTGCTAAGGATAAGGAATCAAAGAGTTACAGCATATCTTCCTCTTTTCCTCACTCCATCCATCACCCTGTCTCTGCATTCTAGGTATCTATGTCTTTGGGCCACTCTTCCTTTGTCATTCCTAAACTCTCAACGGTTGGTTTTCCCAAGAGCCCTTTGCCACTGGACACTCATCTATTTTATCTCCCAAGCTGTGGGGAGCCGTGCCTACTGACTTTCTATATGCACTGTGTCTTCCTGGGGCCCCACTACTCAGGTTAGGGACATACCTGTGGAAGAATGGTGATGCGGAAGGACTGATTGGTGACCTCACTCATTAGGTAGAGTGAGATGACTGGGAAAATGTTCCAAGGGGTGGTGCCTGCTTGCCAGCACACTAGCTGCTCCCCTAGCCAAAAGCCGTCCGGGAACTTCTCTGTCTGTGTTGGTCAAAAAAGGATAATGAGGAAACGGCCTCCTTCACCACCTTGCCTCTCCTGTTTTCACATCCACTTAATGGGCCCTTTATAGTGGAACCTCGGTTCTCGAACTTAATTCATTCTAGAAGGCTGTTTGAGAGGCAATTTGTTTGAAAACTGAGTCATACTCATACTCACACGTTCTCTCCTTTGTTGCCTGAGAGTCGTGTGACCAATCATTCAGGTATCAGCAATGAAAGGGTTACCAGGTCGAGGACAGGAGTTTTGTTTGACAACTGAGACTTTTTTTCCTTGAACAACTTGGCTGAGAACCGAATTGTTCGAGATGGGAGATGTTCAAAAACCGAGGTTTGATTGTATTTGCCTTTCCTGGAATATCCAAACTGGAGAAAGGTTAACTGAAACCCAAGAATTAGAGGAAGAGAGCAGGGGAGTGAGGCCAAAACCTTGTGGCAGGGGGATTCTGTGATGAGCAAACAGGCCCACCAAAGAGTTTTAAGAGCTCTTAGGTAGAAGGGTCTCAGGGTAGACATTTTGGCTCTTGTTAAAGACTTAACAGACTTCCCCTGACTCTGTCATCCCTGTACCCCTCTCCTTAGTCCCACTGACCGAGGAGGCTGCCTTGATGGATTTGACTGCAGCTTCGAACACTTTCTTGGGCAAACGAAGGTTGGTGGTGCCACTGTCCACGATGCTCTTATCATAGTTGTACTAAGAGGAGAAGAGAGAATTAGAGAAGTCAGAAGCCTTTTGTGATGCCAGGGTCTGGCCTGAGTCAGAGGGGTGAGTCTGACTGTGGGGTCCTGCCTGGGTTGGCATCTTGGCTTTGCCATTTCTTATGTGTACATCCTCAGGCAAGTTACTTAACCCAGTGCCTCAGTTTCCGAATCTTAAAGGATGATGATAGTACCTACCTCAAAGAGTTACTATAAGGATTAAATAAATCAATGCATTCAAAGTGCTTAGAATGGGGCCTGACACATAGGAAACAGTAAATGTTAACTCTTACTATCTTGGGTGGGAAGACAGTCTCCAAATCTTGAAAATAAAAATATCTTGTATAGTGCTTTTAACTTTTCATATACTTTTAAATCTATCATAATTTAGCACATGTTAATAACCTAAGTAAAGAAGACTCCCATGGTTGAGCTGCCATTTGTTGGGTACTACTATGTGGTAGGCATTGGGATAAACACTATGCATTTTCTCTATCTTCACCACAGTCTTTCAAATGCTGTTTTTATCTATTTTGTAGATGAGGAAACTGAGACACAACACAGGAACTTGCCTAAGGTCAGGTAGCCAGTACATGGCAGAGCTGGAAACCCAGTCAGTCTTCCTGACCCCAAAGCAGGACTCTAGTACATCATCATATCATACAGCCTTGCAAATGAATTGCCGAAGGTCATAAAGCAAGGCAGTGACTAGGGTGCGGGTGTGCCCTTGTTGTTACTAGACCATAAGCCATGTGGTCCCTGTGAAAGTGCTCTGCCAGCCCCTCACTCCAAACCTCAAGTCCTGCTATGTGACCCTTATGCTCCTGACTGTTCTCGGTTCAGTCCACAAATCTTTCTGCAGGTCCTGCACTTCTGCCTGTCCTCTCAACCTCATAAACCAGGGTCTGACCTCACCGCCTTGCCTCCCCCCCATATCTCTCCCTGGTATCCCCTTGGTTTTATTACCTCCTTGCAGTCCATTTTCAGATCCTGTCCATTGATCTCCACTCGCACAATGATCACCTCATAATACCACTCTCGCCGAATGGGTGTGTACCAGAGGCTGCCTGTGTACAGCGAGTGGTCAATACCCCCAATGATCTAGGGAGAAAAAGAGGCAGGTACCTCAGCACAGAAGGACAGCAAGTCACCCTGAGAGCAAGTGATAGGACCAGTAATTTCTGGGGGTGGTAAGGCCCCCTATAGATCACCTTCCTCCATGCTTCTAATCAAATCATGCCCAAAGTGACTATGGCTTCTTAAAATGTATTAATGTGTTCAGGGGAAGAGACCTTCCACATTTTTAATTGTTTGTTTCAGAATCACACGGTCCTTGATATGAAGTTATTTAAACCTAAACTGGCACAATAAATGTTGAATGAATGATTATTTGCTTCTATTATAAATTTTATTTTCTCGTTAGAGATGGACAACCATTCACCAGTTGTCCTAATTAATAAATAGATTTTTAAACTTCTTACATCTCTGCCTTCTTATCATCAGACTGAATAATCTTACTCCAATAGGTCTTATTTTCATTTCCTTTGAAACTTTTCCAATTATCTCTGATCCTTTCCAAGTTTACCACTGGTGACTTGAATCCTTTCCGGAACAATGCAAGGAAGAAAGGATGGATGAAGGTGAGGGTAGGGGATATAAAGATACTAAATAGTGGAGCCCAGGACTTTGGCATGGCTTAATGGAGGGAAGGGAGGCAGATGGTGCCCATCTCTCTGCCAGTGCCAGGACCTCCCCTCTCCTAGGACCTACTCACCATGCTCCCTCCAACTGAGGCCAGCACTTCTGACTGGTTGAAGGGGAAGCCAGTGCCACATAGCTGCAGGGAGAAGAGATTGGGAACGTGGGTCTGCTTTACCAAGGAGTCAAAGAAAGGCTCCAGGGAGTCGTCGGGCTATGGCAGAAAGAGACAAGGAGTTAGTCCTCACACAGAGGACCCCAGTGGACTGAGGCCAGCTCCCTGCTTAAACTGGAAGGCAAAAGCAGACTTGGGGGTTGTTCCTTGGGAAAGACCATCTTGGGGTACTGAGATTTGGCAGAGAGAGAGGGTTAATAGGAGACACTGGCAACGCAAACAGGAGAGTAATGATGGACCCACAGATCTATAGGAGATTTGATCCCCTATGCCTAACCTAATTCCGATTTATGGGGCCCTATTATTCTTAAAGATCTCAGAATTAGCAGAAACCACAGCCTATTCTGTACCTATCACAGTATCTCTCGCTATAGGCCTGGCCTCTGTAGGGATGAACTTCAGACTGCCTTTGAACTGATTTGTTTCCCTCCCCTTCTTAGTAAGTTCCTCCCCTTCTCTTTCCCAACTGGGTCCTTGTGTAGTATGCAATGCACAGACACAACATCTGGAGCCAGGTCTGTTCTACTCACCCTGGCAATCTCAGCATAGGCCAGCCCCAGGATGCCTTCCCAGTTGGAGCCATTGATGAAGAACTTGTCTGACTCAGTGATGGCAGCAATGTTGGCACGTACAGTGACATTGGGGCCATGGGGAATGCTCACCAGGTCGGTGCCCAGCTCCCCTTCCCACTTGCCCTGGGTGTAGGGTACATACACACCCTTCCGGAGGTCCCGGTATGTGCTGGACCTGTGAAAATGGAGGCAGAGATCTGTGGATGCATAACCATAACGACTGGTACAGGGATCCAGCATCAAAGCAGTTCCCAAATACCTAGCCTTATCTCAGGCATTCTAGATAAGTAAGATGCTCTCAGGCTGCTCAGCAGAGTCTAGGGAGATCAGTCACCCAGAACATAATGTAAAGTGACCTGGCAAACTGATCAGGGGAGCTATTGCTGGGGCTCACTCTCCTGTCTCCATAGCTCATGTTTCTAGATCTTGAGCTCAGGTCCTGTGAAGAACAAGCCTAGGCTTTGTGTATTGTTTGTTGCTACTAAAAGGACAGCTAGTGGGCATGTATTGCCCACCCCACCCCCAGCTCCATCAAGCTCCCAGAGAAAAGGAGCCATTGATTCTCTTGCTGCCTTGGGACCCAGTGGTATCATCTAAATGGTAGACAAAGTGCCAGGCGCAGCAATGTGGAACCTCTACAAGTTCTTCCAGAGAAGGGATTTGCACAACCATCTAACTAAGCAGGGCATGCAGGTATTACACACCACTTGTATGAAACATGCTTATCAATACCCCCAGCTGTGTTTAATCACACCACTAACCAGGACTTGGTGTGTCTCATCAGGGACAATGACAGGACTGGGACAAGAACCTGCAATCAATTCCCTTTCGTCGTGAGCACACCCCACTTCCTGACCACTTTCTCTAGATGGGAAGTTAAAGGACAGGCAGCCTCAGAAGGCAGGAGTTGGGGAAGGTGGCTTTGACATCTTCCTAGAAGTCCAAGAATGGGATTCAAGCCTTTACTCACGTTTTCACACGTAGAGATGCCTCAGACATTAGTTATTCTCGTGCCACTTCCTGCTTTTATGCTAAGAGTATCCCAGGGGATCACTTGCTGCCTCTTACCTTTAAAACCCACTTTAACCCAGCCTCCCACCAGTTAGCTAAATCCAGCTGCTGGAACTCTGGGTGATACAGAAGGAGACATTTTAGCTTACAGTCCCTGAGCTGGTCCCGGCAGCGGGGTTTATGGAAGGCTCTTTCTTCACTTTTGTGAACTGTGCAAAGCCACAGGGTGACCCCCAAGTGAGGACACAGCAGAATGAGCTGTCACGCAGCCTGCTCGGCCTAGATTATACATGGTGTTGCCTGAAAACAGGGCCACCGAGTGGGTATGGAATGAAGTCCCCTAGCTTCCCCATTCAGAAAGAGAGAAGGAGACCCTGAGATTATTCTGGGAGCTTTGGGGCTGCTCTCTTTCCTCCTTTCCCTGTCACAGGAAGCTGCCTGGCCTCAATACTGAAGAACTTCCTACTGCCTCTTAACTTACCCTTTCCCATGGGACACCTCCTTAGATCCATACCACCCCACTCTTCTGCCCTGGTTGCTGTCGCCTTCTTCTCCCACCCCATTCCCCAGCAGCAAGAAAGGGTCTAAGGAGCTAGTCTTTCTCTCTGCAGCCCTTTCCTTTTCTCTGACCCTTCTTGGCCCTGTATCCTTGGGACGTATTATCCCCCCCAGCTCTCCCCAGGACTCACAGCTGCCTCTGGTAGTAGCGATGCAGGAAAGGGTGGGGGGCAGCCCCCACTGCAAAATTACTGCTGCCTGTGTCCACCAGGATGTTGAGCTGCCAGAGAAAGGGAAAAGAAAGATGTTATTGACAGGAGGCTCTGGACTCACAACCTCGGGTCCTTCGCCGCACCAGCCACATGGTCTCCCTTTGGAGTGTCCACCGTGAAGTGTCCATGAGGCAGGACTGGGCAGGCTGGCAACCACAGACACAACATGTGTCCTGTGGCATCCTCAGCTTGGCCTCAGAGACCTCGTGTCTGCTTCTGTCTTCTCTGTAGAATCATAGCATTTTCTGAGTTATCAGAACCACATTATGTGCACGCGCATGTGTGTGTGTGTGTGTGTGTGTTGTCTCCATCCCTGTCTCTCTCTACCCTCAGATTAACTGTACTTTCTTTCTGTACCTGTCTAATTCTGTCCCCAGAGCTTGCCCTTTCCTTCCTTTTCTGGTTCTCCTAGGAATCTCATCACCCAGCAGTCAGCCTGGGTCATCCAGGGCCTGGGTTGTGGCTAAATGAACATGGACAGATGTCTTTTTGGTGTTCTTTGCTGTGCAGCTCCTTCTAGCATTTCTCCTACTTGTCCCTCCTTCCTCCTTTGATAGTCTTCCAAATTCCTGTCTTCTAAGTCTGCCTTCCCTTTAACCTCCCATCCCAAGAAAGCAGTCTGTCCAGTACTGATTTCTGAATGCCTGCTACATCCTCACAGGCCAAAAGAGGGAAGGTCCTGTCTTCAGAAACAGTTGTCTGTAAAGTGAGTCCTGTCTTGCCCACCTGCCATGTCCACCAACCTCAGCTTCTCCCCTGACCTCAGGGCCCTTCATTTCTGTGTCCTCTCTCCTCAGCGCTGTGATGTCAGCTGGCCTTGTATTTGGTGCAGGCTCTGACCTGGTCACCTTGGGCAGGTCACCATGCTTCTCTGGGCTCCAGCTTCCTCCACTCGGCTGCTCCTTCCTGTTCTCAGCAGTCCTCTGTGACACTGCAGACTGCTCCTCCTCCAATGCCTGCTCAGGCTTCCTGGCCTCCCCATATCCCCAAGGACACCTGTCCACTGGCGCCCAGGCCCTCTGACCTGGCCTCACTCAGCCTTCCTTCCTGGGCCCACCACTCCGGGCCTGGTTCCCATTTCCCCCTCTGCCCTCTTCCCTGATTTCCCCCTTTTCCCTCTCCCTGGTCTCTGAGCAGCCACTTGCTCCAGATGCTGTGCTTTCAGAGAGAATCAATAAAGCTGGAGGCACAGCAGGTCAGATTTCAATCAGCCGGGTTAATGATTAAAAAGGCTTCTTCACCCCAGGGTCCCACCCCCGCCTGCCAGAACTCTGCTGCCAGCACCATGTTGGCCTCATATTGGCAGTGATCCCTGCTACCACAAGACCCCAAAGAAAGAGGATCTCCTCCACCACACTGGTCCCACAGTTATGCAAGGGAGAGCTGCCTGGAATGTGTGCGTGGCCAATTTGAGGAAAATAGGACCACTTTTTACACTGGAAGGGAGCTTCTATCTGGGGGCTCAACGTCCCAGCTGTTCCAGACAGCTCCCCGCTCCTTCCCACTCCTCTCTACTCCTGCGGTGGGAGGGGCTCTCTGCAGGCCATCCCCTTCCCAGCCAGCAGGTGCAATCACTCTTGCTGCCCTTCCAGTCCCAGCCTTTCTCCTTGTCTGAGGAAGGTCTCCCCCTTTCACCTTAAAGGGGATCGAACCCTCCTCTCCCTGCCCTCTCAGCTCATACCTCTGCCACCCACTCTTTGCCCTCACAAGAAAATGGGCAACCAGAGTAAGCAGTTGCCATTTCCTCTTGAGCAAGGTTCTGACTGTCTGTCTGTCCTTCGAGTATGATCCTGCTTCTAAGAGATTTCTGGTCCTGTCCTTAAACATTTCTAGCACAAGCCCCCTGGGCAGCCTCGCACAGAGGCCTCTTCCAGGGGAGGGCCTTCAGCAACTGAGCCACCACTCTCACTGTAAAACAGGGCAGTTAAGGGTAGCCGGAAAGAGGAAAATAGTGGTAAACGAGGCGCATGCCACCAAACCTACACAGACAGCCTCACCAAGGAAGCCCACATGATGGAACCTTCCATGTCTCCCACACCAGTCATTGCAACCTGCCTGCCGCTGTATGAGCCAGTCCTTCCTCTTAGATGTCCCTCCTCCTGGCTTGGGAACCAAATCTCTCCTTCATTCTCAGGCACCTACCCCATCCATCATCCCTGTCTCTCGGGTCGTTAACCACCTTGCTGCTCCCTGACCTTGACTCCCACCCCAAGTCTGGAACCTACTCATTGGCATTTACAAATGCTTCAGTCTATTCATTTTTAAAAGATCTTTTAAGTCTCACATCCGCCTCCAGCTACCCTCTTTCTTCTGCCTTCACAACCAAAGTTCTCAGCCAAGCTGTCTTCATTTCTTCACCTCCCACTCATTCCTCAACCCATTCTAAAACTGAATTTCCCCTCTATCCCTCCCTCCACTATAAAACAGCCCTTACTACAGTTACCAATGATTTCATGTCACCAAATGCAAAAGACATTTTCAAGTCAGGCCTCATGGTACTCAACTTCTCTGCAACATTCAATACCGCTGACCTCTCTCTCCCTCCTTGAAACACCCTTCTCTGCACCAGCCCCGCTGTCATTCTCCCAGCTCTCTGATCATACCTTCTCTTTGCAGGCTCGCTCCTCCAGGCTTGGGCTTTGGCCCTCTTCCTCTCCTGCTGTACTCGCACCCTAAATCACCTTGCCGTGGCTGCAGCTACAGTCATCACCTCTATGCTTAAGCTTGTAGCCCTAGCTCCCCCACACCAACTCCTTAAAGCTCCAGAAGCACATACCAAACTGCCTCAAATCTACTTCAAATTTAAAATGTCCAAAGCTGACCTTACATGGTCCTGCCCCTCTGTCTTTGCCCAGTGTCCCCTACATTAGTGAATGGCATCATCATCCACCTGTTCCATAAGTTGGCAACTTCAAAGGCATACCAAAACCTTCCTCTTCTTCACACTTCTATTCAAAGCCTCATCAAGTCCTGTCCAATGAACTGTCTGAAAAGTCTCAGATGGTATGAACAAGTTGAATTTATTCATTTCTTGCCATCTCTCCTTGCCACCCCTAGGCCAAGCTGTCATCATTTCATTCTGGGATATAACTGACTGGTCATGGCACATCAACCACCCTTAACCTCTCCGACCTGTTTTTGCATGGTGGCTAGAGTGATCTTTCTAAGGTGCACATTTGACCATGCTAACACCCCTATGTCAATAGTTTATCTTTGCTATTAAAATAAAAGTGTAAAGCGTGAACATTTTGAGCCCCTTCGTGATCCAGCCCTGCTTGCATATCCATCCTAGCTTGTCCCATCCGCCCCTAAGCCCTCTGCCTACTTGTCACTCTGGCCTCATTTCAGGTCCTCAAACCATCCTCCTTTCCTCTTCCAGCTTCATCTACTCCTTCATTCTTCAGCCTGAGCTCAAAAGGGACTTCCTAAGAGAGAGAGACCAGGTTAAATTGTCTTGTTTAAAATGTTTCCATAGAACTTGTCGCTCTAATTCCACATTGTCTCTTGCCTCCCCCATGTAACTAATTTTAAAAAAAATCCCCATTGTGTTCCCAGTGGATATCACAGTGCCTGGCAATAAATATTGCTTGAATGAATGGTTAAAGGAAAGATGATGGGAAAGAGCTCATCTACCCTATATTTGGGGCAAGGAAGGGATCCCTCTGTTGACCCCCAAACTGTGGGAGTTTTTAAGTTCTAGTGTTGCTCTGCCTGAGACCTGCCTTCCTCTCACCAGGTCACCAGGTTTGGCACAGGATGTCATTCTTCAGGCAGCCTGAGGTCCCGAAGTCATCTTACTTCTTCCCCATCCCTCAGGTCCCTGCCAACTCAGGAGTCTCTGTAGCTGTTGACTTCAGATGCACAGGGGACTGAAGCCTGGGGGTCAGGGCTAGGTCAGTGCCAATTATTTAACAAACAAACATGCCCCTGGGGCCTCTGAGGGAAGGCAGCTTCAGGGGAAGTGCTAACAAGTCCCACTGGGGAAGGCACACCTGCCCATTTCCCCTGAAGACAGCAGTAGATTTTGGGTGGTGAGAGAGGTACTGAGCTGTTGAGTTCAGGGTAAGTAAGCTCTTTGTTCCCCAGAGCCCAGCTGCCTTGGCTCCAGCACTCACTAGCAGATCACAGTAGCTCAGATTCTTCTAGGTAAAAAGAGACAGGAGTCATCTGTTCACTGGCCTGGAGAGATGGGACTGTTTCCAATTCTGAAAGATCTGTAGTTACTGAGATCCATGACCTTTCTTAGTAGTCTATTCCAGGATCTTCCAGTAGTCTATTTGCAAGCCTCTGGGGAGGGGATTTTAGCCCAAATTATCCCACTTCTGATTCTCCTAGTCTATTCCTTTCTGTGGGGGCCTCAGAGTTGATGGAAGGAGAGCTCTTCCACTCTTATATAATAAGCCTTTTCACTAAACTGAAATGTAGAAGTCTTCTTCCATTTTACTGACGAGGAAACTCAGACCTAGTATGAGTAAGCAACTTGACCCACCTTATGCTGAATACAATGAGACACAAAGCCAGGACAAGGATCCATCGGTTCTAAGCCCTAAGTCTGGTCTTTCATCTCCTTGACCTTACTGAATCTCTCATTTGGAGAAGAAATATATGGTAGATTGTTACACTAATGAATCATACCCTTTGCATCCATGACATGATATTATCCCCTCTGACACTGACTCTGGGCTTGGCCACATGACTTGTTTTGGCCAAGGAGACATCAGCAAAGGAGGAAAGCAGAGGTTTGATAAGTTCTTATGCACTGGGGATTGCCCTCTTGGAAGGCTTCCCTGAGACCGTGCAAAGAAGCTCAGTCTTGCCCCCTTGAAGGTGAAACACTTCACGGAGAAAGAGGTCCAGCAGGCCCAGCTTAGTCTGGCCCCCTGCTGACTCCCCAGCTGAATTCACCCACCTGATAGAGCCCAGGTAAGACTGGTAGAACCATAAGCCAACCCACAGAACCCTGAGAAACAAAATGGCCCTTGTCTTCAGCCATTAAGTTTTCCAGAAAACTGATACAAAACTTCCTGAATTAAATCCTGAGATCCTTGGCCTTGGTGGCCTCTAACCAACAATAGCTCAACGCCAATGAACTTCTCTCATCACTTTTCCCTTTCCTCATCACACTTCTCATGAAGTTTCTGAAAAGCACAACAACCACTTCCCTCTCTGCATCTTTGCATATGCTGTTTCCTTTGCTTATAATGTGTTCTCCCTATTTTGTCTAACATTTCTCTTCAACTTTCTAGTCGCAGTTTAAACATCCTTTCTCCCAAACGTCTTGCCCCGATGCCCTCAGCCAAGATTAGCTTCCTTCTTGCAGACCTCAATAACTCCTGCGCTTCTTTGTATGTCACTCAACAAACTTTTAATCATTTATCTATTGCCTGCATGTCCCGCACACTGTGAGCTCCACAAGGGTGGGAGCATGTCTGTGTCCTCATTACCTAATTCTTACCTAGCCCTCAGTAAATACTCCAAAACAACTTTAAGTGAGAGCAATTGCCTCATTTCCAGTAGTTACCTGAGATACTTCAGACTCTTGCTATTAATTCTCAGCCCCAGGGTCTTTGCCAGGGTGGTTTTTTCAGTCTGGTACTATACAGGGTGATGATGACACTGACACCCACCCTATCCACTCAGTGTCCACTCAGGCTCTTAGAGCAGCCATAGTGACTTCAGGACTCCTTGCTTCTGGAATCACTGGGCCAGATTCATCTGCTTTCCTAAGTGGATGTTTCCAGATCAGAGTTTGCCCGAGGCTGAGAGGAGGAGGGAAGGAAGGAAGCACTGAGGAACTTAACAGCAGCAGCTGGGAGTGGCTGAGGGCCATCAGGGTACTCAGTTCCTACATCGAACTGAATCTAGTGACTGTGTCCTGTCCAGGTTCCTCCCACCTTGACCAAATCAGCTGATCCAATGAAAATGGACAGTTTTTCTCCAGACATGTTCCCTGCTTCCACTGCTCTCTCCAGGATGAAGCTGGCAATTGATACCTGGGAATGAGCCGGCTGCCAGGCTCCCCACCTTGGGCTGGTTTTATTTTGTTTCTTAAAAGAATCCCAAGGTGGCTGTATCACCCCAAACTTTATCTAGTGCACACTTCCCCCTTTAGACAGGATGCTCCATTTCCCCCAGCCTCAAATCCAGCTCAGCTAATATTTGTCAGGGCTTCTGATTCAAATCAGATGGCGGAATCAAATGGTCAAAAATAAACATGCCTGTCTTAAAGATCAGATCTAAGACAATCATTTTCAAACTTTTTTTTTTTTAAGCAGCAGGACCCTTTTCCCATCTTATGCAGGATCCCAGTGTACCAAAGAGAGAAAAAGCAGAGATGTTCTGCTGGAAGAAGAGGTGTTACCTTCCCCATGCCCGTCCCATCCCCAGTAGTTCTTCAGGAAACCCTTGAGCACCTGCAGCCTCCATGAAACCCACATGGAAAGCCCCAGTCTGTGAGGTATCATGGCTGCTATTGGCTCCCTGCTTTCCATTGCCAAACAGTAAATCCTTCCTGTTGTCTATCCATGTCCCGCTCACACGTGACTGGCATTGATACTCTCTGGGTCTGCACTCAGTTGAAAATGAAGCTGGTCTGTGGCACAAACCCCACTTTCCCCCTTAGGAACTGGGTCATCCTCTGCACATAGGCTTCTCTGCTTGAGCCATGTGGAGATACCAGATTCACTTCTTTTGCTCCTTGGCAAAAAGTCCACAGGCACCAGGAAAGAATAATTGGTGGGGTTCATGGCCCTCGAGAGGCCAATCAAGGAGACATCCAGCCTGGACACAGTGGGATTACATTGGGCAGCAGAGTGTAACCACAGGGCCATAGCAATCTGGGAGGTCTGGGGAAGGTTTGGCTAGGGTGGGAGAGACAGGGAGCTCAGCCTGTTTCCTCTGTGGCTTTGTCAGAGTCTGTGAGAAAAGACCCAGAAGTCCTGCCTTCCCATTTCAGTCCCTAGGATTACTGATTTGTCATTCACCTCAGCACACACACCTCCTCTCTCAGGTTCCACTGGGCACAGCACCTGCTTCCCAGGTCTGGATGCATCCTGCCTGGGGAAGCTTAGGGTGGTTCTAGGACCTGGAAAATGGTCTGGCTCCTTCCTAGAACTCTCCGCTGCCCAGGCCCCCAAGAGAAATGGCTCCTAGTAGACAGAGAAGTTAGTTGTCAGGTAGGGGGCTTCCCTGGTTCTCTTCCTGGATTTTCAACCAGAATTCTCTGCTTAGCTCCCTATTGGAGACAACGAGAAGGGTTCCTGACCTTCCACCTTAGTGAAAGGGCACAGCCTTTCTCAATGCCCTCCACTCCCAAATGAACTCTTTCTTTTCTGACTTGGGGAGGCAGAGGAGAAGTGAGTGAAACAACAGCATCAGGGTCGCAGCAAGGGCCAATGTGCAGCATGAAGCCCAGCACCATCAATCCCGCTGTGGTCTCAGGGACTGGGTAGGCAAACTTAGAACTGGGATCCCATCTGCTTTGTCTAATTTGGAGGGTGGTTCTTTGAGTCCAATGGTTTTTAATCTTTTTAGTATCCGAACTTGAAAAAATAATCTGGAATTCCACTGTATAAAAACAATAAAAGCTGAGCTATTCTAGGAGGGCCGGGAGATTTGGGGTCTGGTGGGAGCAGAAGAGCTTGCGGAAAGGTGGAAGGTACACCCTTGCCTGCCTTCCTTTCTCTTAACCTTCTCCCTCACACTTGTGGTCCCTTTATAGAATTCAACAAACCACAGCTTGAACACCATTCTAGGCACGGGGGAGGAAAACTACTCGGCTCTTCTTGGTGTCTGAGACTCTGAACACTTATTTTCTTATTAGAGAAGTTTTCTACTTCTCTAATCATTTTCTCTTGCCTCCTTGATCCCTAGTCTATACACAATGTTCTTTCCCTAACCATTTTTCTCTGTTCTCTCTATTCTTTCAAAGAGCATTTCATTTGCTAACTTAGCTTTCACAACTGCCTCTCCGCAGGTGACTCTGGGTCTACCTGTCCAGTCCTAACTTCTGTCTCCTGGTTTCCAGATCCCCATTCTCAGATGGTTGCTGTGTCCATCCGCAAGAATGGTCTACTGGCATCTCAAAGTCAACCAACATGTCCCAGACCGTAGAATGTGGGAAAGAACCCAGTATTTGCACATGGAATACAAACTTGAAACGTAGCTTAGTTTTTCCTTAGCTGAGTAACTTTGGGCAAACCACTTAGTCTCTTTGAGCCTCAATTTCCTCATCCCTAAAGTAGACATGCTAATACATATTCCTTGTAGTTAAAGCAGAATAATACACATGGAATTTGGAAGATTAACTTGTGCTTTAACAGCTTGCTCCTTTTGCTGTGTTCCCTGACGCAAACCCAGTCAGAGAGGTTGAAAGGAGGAGGATCATCTTCTCTTCCCTTTCCTTACCAGGGTAGAGACCAGCTGGGTGAACTGACAAGTGAATGCTGGATCTCTCCTCCTTTCTTTTATTTACTTAGGTTTATCTTTTAAATTTTTAAATTGAATTTATTGGGGTAACATTGCTTGATAAAATAAAATAAGTTTCAGGTATACCATTCTGTACTACATCATCCGTATACTGTATTGTGGGTTTACCACCCCAAGTCTCCTTCCATCACCATTTATCCCTCCTTTACCCTCTTTTAGCTCCCCCACTCCTTCCCTCTGGCAATCAGACCTCTCCTCTTTTCAGTCCTCATTACCACCACTCTCTTTCGGGCCCTTGTATCCTAACTTTGATCCTCCTCTCAGGCTCTAGACTCTCCACGCTATCCTCCACACCAGCAATTTTCAACTGGTGTGTTGCAAGAATTTTTAAAACATGCAATAACTGACTATCTAGTCAGGGCACTGACCTCTTTCTTTTCCCTTAGATTGTCAAAAAAAAAAAAAAAAAAAAAAAAAAGGACAGCCAATACAACAATAGCTATCTGGTGTGAATGAATCAAAATTATACCTATCTTTTTTTTGTTAGATTCTGTGTGCTGCAGAATTTTAGTCATTAGCTTAAATGTGCTGTGAGATGAAAAATGTTGACAATTGCTGCTCCTGGAACCAAAACTACACTAGACCGCCCCTCTTCTCATATATTTACCAGGACTCCCTACTGCCTCTAGAATAAAAATGCAGACTCCACCCAGCTTCACAGCATCCCGACCACAACTTCCAGCTTCTTAGCATAGCCCACTTCTTCCTGAAGTGTTCCTCCCCACCACTCTCCAAACAGCAAACTGTTCTCTTTCTAGGCCATATTCACATGCTACACTTTCCAGCGAGCCTTTCCAACACCTGTCCCAAGAAGCTACTTGTATATCTGCACGTCACATCAAATTCTGCGCTTTCCAAGTACTCAGACTCTGGCATTATTTTTTCTCTTCTGCACACATGGGTGCTCAAAAAACTTTTGTCTAACTGAGTTGACTATCACCATATATCAACCCTAACAACTAAATTATTATCCTGTGCCTGGATAGAGAGGTTCCTACCATGGTAATGATATGATATTCTTTCATTTAGAAAAAAATAATGAAAATACTTTTACCAGCACTCCAGCTTTGCATTTACAGTTGCCCACCAACAGCTCTATTTAGATATCTTACAGTTTATTAATCATTCACTCAATGTTTTTTAGATGCATCTTTTGAGCCTGGTGCTGTCATAGATATTAGGTAAAGAAAAGACACTGAAAAGAGGAATTAAAAAATTTAAAAGACACTGTTCTCAAGAACTTGATGTTTCATGAGGGAAACACACAGTTACACATTTGGATAAGTGTAGTAAGGGAGATATGAGCAGATAGCATGAGAGACTGGAAGAAGGGTGTTCATGATAAACTCTTCTTCTCCCCAAGACACACAAGCAGGCGGCGTGGTGCCACAGGAAGTACAAGGGCGAGACAGCATCTTACTGGCCTGCCACCTTGCTAACTGTTTACCCTTTCAGTCCCTATTTCTTCTGTTAGAAGCTGTGAATATAAAGAATAAAATAATCTATGTAGAATATATTTTAAAGACTTTACATAAACCGTAACCATAAATACAAGTAGACATTTGTATACAAGTACTGCGAAGCCACCCCCTGCTGCCCACTTGCCTATTCCCTCAAATGGTCTTGTTTTGTTCCAGTTCACCCCAGATCAAAACCTCAAAATCATCTTTGACACCTTCTTCCTCACTCTTCACACCAATGTTGCCAAGTCCTGTCCATCTTCTTGTACTGCTTCCCGCATCCTGGTCCTCCCCTCCCTTTTCATCTTATCACAGCCTCATGCAGTCCTTGTCACAGCGCCTCACACTGGGACTGTGCGACAGAACCTCTGCCCCTGTCTGTGTCTCTCAGTTCTAGACTCTCTGAAATTTAGATGTCCCTTCCTAGAAGATTGCTTTCTTTATGTCATTCCTTTGCACAAATAAATTCCATTTCCCCCTTATATCTGTAGAAGAAGGTCCAAACATTACAGCTTAAGATTTAAGGCTTTTGGTAAACTGGCTCTCTTATTTACCCAAACCTGTAACATTAACTGAACTGGTTTTCTGTCTGTCTCCTGAACAAACATGCCTAAGCCCAAACACATGTAACTCACGGGACCCAGTGTCAGGGAGGGAAGAAGTGGACATACAAATAAAGTACAATTACAGTTTGGTGGGACGGGTGCCATTTCCCCACTGAGCATGGTCTCCCTCCTCCTGACCATCCTTCAAGACCATGCTAACAGCACACCTCCTCTGTGAGGCCTTCCCTAATTTTACCTCCTCAACAACAACACACTCACTCAGTATACTACTGTGGATCAAACTTGAGACACAGCGCCTGAAATTCTGACTCAGGGAACCTGAGGTAGGGCCAGAGAATTTATAGTTCTAACAGGCTCCGATAAAAGGGCCTGAGGACCTCACTAGGAGTACCACCGCTGTGGATTAACTTGTACTAGCACTTATACTTTCACTTCACACTAAACTCTTTCTGGGCAGAAAATGTATGTACTATCTCTTTGTGGATCAGCTCCCAAACCAAGCAATTAATTGCATGGCACATAGCAAGTGCTCACTTTTACTTGTTCAGAGTATTCTGCCATGAGTGTTCTTATATGGTGCTTACAACAGCCCACCAGGCAGGGAGATAGGGCAGGCTGCTGGGAAAAGAATGAAAGTCACCGCAGAGCAGTGATGCTGATGTTGCTTCAGGTTTGCAGCCCAGGGCAATCCACAGTCCTTTCGCCTGTGGTCTCCCTGGCACTGGATTCGTCAGCTGGTGTTGAACTTTAAGCCCACTTTCCCCTTCTTTTAGACATTTATTGGGCAATAAATGTCTCTCTGCCAACTTCTGGGCTGGGGGATGTAGGCATGATCTCAGGGGTGTAGGGAAGTATAGTAACTTGTCCCCGTTTCTACATGTGTAAAACATGGAGGCCTAGAACACCCAGGTTTTAATGCTTCATGGCATAGCCCACAAGAGGCAGAAGTGCCAAACAAATTAGGAGAAAGTGGCTTTATATTTACTGGAGGTCAATTGTGTGTCCAGCTACACTGTTCTAGGTGCTTTTATCTATATAGTCCCATTTAATCCTCCCAATTACCTAGCAATGGAGAGCTCATTTCACCCATGTGAAAGACAAGGCAATAGCCTCAGAGAAGTTGTATCATTTGCCCAAAGCCACATAGCTGAGGAGAAGCTGGAATTCCTGGCCTGTCTGACCCCAAAGCCCTTACTGGTTTCACAGCCCTGTTCTGCTTCCATGTCACGGGGTCTATGCACACAGTTTGCACAGCGCATCATGGTCCAAGGTCTCCACATGCCCCTGCCCTCCGCCCCCTGCCCCTGACCCAGGTGGGCCAGGCAGCTGGGGGCCTATATTCAGGCTCTGTCCTCACACTGAGGACTGATTCAAGATGGCTTCTGGGTAAGTTTTGGTGCACAGGAAAGAGGAAGGATAAGAGGGGGTGACTAGAGCCTTAGACTAGCCAGGAGGTGGGGGTGGGGGTTGGGGCAAAGTGGCAGGGGCCTGGGAAGGCTTGCTTCCTTCAGGTAATTGGGAGGTGGAGACTTGTGTTTCTGGTCCAGTGTATAAGCTGTTTGAGAAGCCCAGGGAAGTAAGTGTTCTCTCTAGGCATAAATACACTCCCACCTTCTGAGACTCTTCCAAGGGCAGGCCTCCTGGACACCGATCAGGGCAGAGGAGTGCCACACAAAGATGTTCAGGCTCAAATTCAAGGTGACACCAGCACACAGAAAACCTTCCTGCACCCATGTCCAGGCTAGCCCACAGAGGAAGCAAATGTGCTCAGAGGTCAGCTACAACATCCCACGGAAGGCTACTCATGCCCATTCTCCCACCCACCCAAAGAGGTGCAGATGGAGCAATCTCCACCAGCCACTGGTCAGGAAGGATGGGGAGAGCTGGTAGTATTTTCGCCATTGCTGCCATGTCGGTCCCTTGCTTCCCCACAGCACCTATCAGCTCATGGAAGGAGTCTTATTCTTAGAAGGGGCTCTGGTTCCCTTACAGTGATTTGTCCTTTCCTCAGGGTCAGTTTAGTCTCCTCAGGCCTGTGCTCCGGAGGCTTGAAGGCATGGGGTGGGGGAGGGGCTGGAGTGCAGATGCAAAGAGGGAAGAGGGGAAGACGGAGGGCCTGGGGAAGGTAAGAGTCTGTTCAGGGCTTCTGGGCTAGCCTGGGGGTCAGAGTTGCTCAGGCATCATGACTTGCTGTCCCTGTGGTAGCCAGGACTGTGGGAGAAAGGGCCTAATCCAATTCATATCAGGATTCTGTGGTCTTTATGTGCCAGGAACGATGGTGGGACCCTCAATTCTGGAAACACCAGAGGAGGTGATAGGGTTGGGTGACCCAGATCTGGAATGGTGGGGTTGGGAGACCAGGTTTGGCCAGGGCTGACACCTGTTCCTAACACCCCCTTTGACTTAGATCCTTCCCTAGGTCAGGTTCCCTGCACTGACGTGCTTCTCTTGCCCCAAATCCTTACCAAAACATAAGTAAGTGTGTAAGATGGGAGAGCAGTCAGACCAGGGAAACTGAAGGGAAGGGGATCTTTGGGAATGACAGATGACCCCAGAGGACAGGTTTGGGAGAGGGGCTCTCCTGCCCAGACCATCCAGCCCCCTTTAGCAGGGGCCAGCATGCTGTATTTCCAGCCTGTCCCCCCTCTGCTCATGCTGATAGGAGAGTAGGCCTGGCCTAGTGACCTTACCGTCTGTGGGGGGCTGCCCACAGTCATCTCCACATAGTACCCCTGACCGGACTTGCCCCTCAGGTTGTCCACCATCTCCACAAAGCTGCCCCTCCGGCAAGGCTCCTCTGGCTCCTCCGTGTCCCGGGGCAGTCGCAGCCCCAGGGGGGTCCCCCCTAGCCCGCTCCGCAGAGGCAGCCGGATGCCAGGCTGAGTGCAGTGGGCAGGCAGCAGTGCCGAGCCCATCCATAGCAGGAGCCAGGGCAGCGCTTGGGCCATTTTGGGCCCTGGCCTTCAGGCCCTCGGGGCTCCCTCGGGCCCAAGTCCGTCCCTGCTGCCTGCCCCCAACTCTGGGTGCTGGTGGTGGCTGCTCAGGAGAGGGAGCTGTGCAGCATCAGGGCTCCTGCAGGCCCCTGAACCAGCCCCGGTCCAGGCTGCGGGTATTGGGCAGGAACAATCCGCAGAGAGAAGGGAAGGAGACGGATCCTGGCTACATCTGGCCAGCGGCTTCCAGCCTTAGCAGAGGTCCGGGCGAGGATGGCTTGGACCCCCTGCGGGAGCTGGGAGGGGCGAGCATGGCAGGTCGGCAGCGGCCGGTTTCCTGGTCCTTCAGGCAGGTCAGCAGCGCGGGAAGGGGCAGAGGCTCTGGGCTCCTGCAGCTGCGTTTGCTGGTCAGGCCACCATAATTCAGCTCCTAGCTCCCAGGCAGGCTGGGGAGGCGGAAAGACTTGTGGTGGCTGCTGTCAAAGCCAAGGGTTTTCGCTGTTCCATGGGATTGCTGGGAAGTGTAGTCTTCCCAGGGCAGGTAGCCCAGCTTCCGGAGCTGGTGAGGGGTTTGTGATGCCCTCTGCCGAGTCGGAGTCCACCGTGCAGGACCCTGGCGGACAAGGCTGCCTGGGCCCTAGCTGGGCAGGGAAGAGTCATCAGGAGAGAGTGGCGGCCAACCTCTCATTCTGTCAGTCCTTCCTTCTGCATTTATTAAGTATCCACTGCATGGCAGGTATATCTGGGTAATTAATTGAGAGAAATAAAATGCACATGCACCATGCAAAATGATGAGGCCCTAAGGGTAGGGATTTTGGGGACATCTGGGGGACTTGGGAAGACTCAATGGAAGGAGGTGGTATTTAATTGGAGCCTTATAGAGTGGATGGGATTTCCACGAGCCTGCAATCTGTACGCAGATGAGAGCCAGCTGGATCTTCTCTCATCAGAGTCTTTCTGTGCCTTGATGTGCTTTCACCTCCACTCCAGATGCTGTGAATCCTGGAGACCCTCCTGATTTCTGTGCTGTCAGGAAGACTAAGGATAAATGGCTATGTCAGCTTTAAAGTATTATCACTCTAAAACTATCTGTAAATAAGTTGGTAAGAGCTTAAAACAAAAGGCTTGGAGCTCTAATAGCTTAAATAAGAAAAGCCATATGATTATATCAACATATTATTTATCAAATGTGGAAAACTGTTGTTAAAATTCAGCAGTCCTTCTAATAAAAGCTAAGGGAAAACATCTTAAACAAAGTAACAGAAAAACATAGAACACATAATAGTAACAGGCTAAAGTTATTTCCATGAAAATCAGGCTTAGGAAAGGGAAGGATGCTATCCCTTTATGTGACCAAACCTATGTGGGATGCTACTCTTATCCCACATAGTTTAGGTCAGCCTAGCTAACTCTGTATGATGAGAACATGAAACAAGTACTATTAATATTAGAAAGCCAAGGAATCATTATTTACTGATTATAGGATATGGGTAGAAAATTCTAACCAATAAGTTGACTGGGCACAAATTAAAAATTAAAAATCGATCGATCATTGTATGTATGGGAATTCTGTATATAATCAAGCTGGCATTCATATCAGAGGGAAAACTTATTATTCAATAACTATTGTTAGGAAAAGTGGCAATCCATTTGGAAGGAAAGAAAATTAAATCTGTCTTATCTAAAAATAAACTCCACATAGATCAAAGTGTATAACATTAAAAATAAAACTACAGAAAAATACAGAAGAATATTTAATGATCTTATGTTAAGAAGTCCTCTTTAACAAAACTCAGAAGTTGTTTTCTTTTTTTTAATGGACAGGCTTAACTACTTAAATTTTGAAAACTTCTGTAGAATCAGACTTACAGTATTTCAATTATGGTTTTGCCCTTAGTAACTGAGAGAGTCCAGGGTAGTGACTTATCCTTCAGTGCCTCAGTGCTCTCATTTGTAAAAAGTAGTAACAATAGTACATGCCTCATGATGTATGAATTAAATGAGATAGTCCATGTAAGTCACAAAGAATGGTGTCTGGCATATTGTAAATGTTCAATAGAAGTTAGCAATTAGTGTTATTACCACTATAACTTTTGAGAAAAATGACATTGACAGAGTTAAAAGATAAGTCACAGACTAGGAGATAGCATTTGTCACAGAATAGAGCGACAACAGGCAAATGTCTCTAACACAGAAGGAGTTGCTATAAGTCAATAAAACCTCAAACAACCTAGTAGAAATATGAACAAGTAATGTGAACAGGTAATTAATAGAAGAAATTCATAAGGTCAAAGAACATGGAAAAAAGTTCATCTTCACTAACAGTAAAAGAATGAAATTAAAACAACATTTAGATACCATTATTATTATTATTAGTTTGCTTCTCATATTGGTAATATTTGGTGTTAGTGAAGGTGTTGGTTGGACTGTAAATTATTCCATTTTTAGAGAGAAATTTGGCAATGTCAATTAAAATATAAAAAACATACTCTTTGAGCAATGTCAATGCTAAAATACTATGCATCAAAATAACAGTATTTCACCATTTGTGCACTAGTCAAACTTTGAAAACAAATTAAATTATTATCAATACAGGAATGAGACATTCATTGAATGGAATCCTGCCTAACCATTATAAAGAATGGAGTAACTTCATATGAAACTTACCTTGGAAGAGGCTTATGACATGTTAAATGAAAAAAGCGTGTTGTAGAACAATATGTACATTATGATCTCATTTCTGTAAAAATTAAAAAGTATGTACATGTGCTATACATGTGTGCATAAGTATCGAAAAATCTAGTAGATAGGAATCAAAATGTTTGCAGTAGTTTTCTCCAAAGTGTAGGATTCGTGTCTTCTTTCATTTGCTCAATCAATCATTAATTCATTCAGCAAAAGTCTTTTGAGTGCTTACTAGATGCTAGGTACTGTTTTAGGTACTGTGGATACAATAATAAAGTGGACAAAATTCCTACCCTCATTCAGCTTACATTCTAATACAGGGAGACAGAAAACAATGAAATAAATGTACAGTATTTTAGATGGCGATATGTTCTATGGAGAAAAATAAAGCAGAGAAGGGAGGTGGAAGAGCAGTTTGTGATTTTAAGCAAGCTGGACTGAAAGTGTAGAGGGAACACTTTACATTTAAAAAAAATTTATTGTTGTTAATTACAGTTGTCCTGCTTTTCCCCCCATTGTTCATCCCTACCCTGTCCCCCTCTATTCCCACCATCAATCCCCCCACTGTCTGGTCTGTGCCCATGAGTCCTCTACTTGTGTTCCTTTGCTTGCCCCGTCCTCTTCAATTGTAGGATTAATGAGTGCTTTTCTTTCTCATTCAGTGGGTGATTATTTCATATATCACAACTAAACAGTATGAAAAAGGAGAAATGTTTTAACAGTGGAATTTCTGACCTGGGGGTAGGGCATAAAATTTGAGACTGATTTATTTGTTTTCTTACCCCATCTTTGAAAAATGACCCCTAAATGTTCATCCCTGGCTGAAGAAGATAACCTACTTTGTGAAATTCTCAGTTTCTCTTCCTCACTCATTGGGCATATTACTGGTACGTCAACTGGTGTGTCTTTTTTGTCCTTTTCCCCTAATGACTTGCTTTCTTAATTGTTTGCCTAAGGGCATTTAAGAATTGGTTTGCATTTCTGAGTACAAACCTATAGGGAAATCTGATAAAATGCAAAATGCTTATCTGTGTGGGGTTAATCCCATTAATTCCATAGTGACCCATATTTTTTTAGTTCTTCCCATAAGAGAGCAAGGAACCCATGCTAAGGGACAAAAATTAAGAATTTTGATGGCTGTTAAAGTCAACCAAATTGATGGCAAGTTCTTCGACATAGGGACCAAGTCTGTGAATGGTTTTTTGAATCTGTTTTGTGCAAGGCCTGTGATGACTAAATTAGTGAGCTTTTCCAGTCCCTTCCTTGGCTAGTCCCTTTGGCCTCTGAGAGACTTTTAAGGAGAGGAAGGGGGAACAATGATTTTTCATCTGCAGGCAGAATAAAGGAAGTACAGGCAGAACTGTCACAGAAATATTTAAAGTTAAACACGAGGACTACATTCTGGATATCTGGTTTGGGATGTATGTGAACCACAATCTGATTTCCTCATTCTGGAATCAGCCCTGAAGTAGCACTAGGATTAGTTTCAGGAGTTAGTGGAGCCTGATACATCTCCAAAATGGAACTTAATCCAGAACTTCTTTAGGTGCTTCATTCTCCTTTCCAACTAGTAGCTTCTCTTAACTCTCCTGTTCTCCAGTTTCCTGATTGATAATGGCCAGAGCTGCCTTTGCCACTCTTCTCTTCTCTGGGAGGTTGAGGATGTATGAGAGAAAGGAAGATTTGTCCTCTGTGTAAGCAAAACTAAGGCTCTTTGGAATTATATTGGTAGCAACCCTTTCCTGCCAGACAGGGTGTGTGGAGCAGCTACACACTGTGTCACTCTTTTTCCCCTTAAAGAGTCTCTTCGAAATTGTTAGGACAGATATTATCCCCACTTTGAGCCTGTGCTCTGGTGAAAAGATAGTAGAAACTAGTCTTATGATAACTCCTGGTCAAGTGTGTGTTGATTTAATCAGGGCACAAGGGAGCAAGATTTTTTTTTTTTAATTATTTTTAATTGTATTTTTTCCATTACCATTTAGTCCTCTTATACCTCCTAACCCCAGCAATCACCACACTGTTGTTCATGTCCATGAGTGCTTTTTCCTTTTTGCTCAATCCCTCTATCCCCTATCCTGCCCCTAGTAGCTGTCAGTCTGCTCTCTATGAGCCTGTCTCTATTTTGCTTCTTAGTTCAGTTCGTTCATTAGATGCCACATATAAATGAAATCATATGGTATATATCTTTCTCTGACTGGTTTGTTTCACTTAGCATAATTTTCTCCAGGTCCATCCATACTGTCACAGAGGGCAAAACTTTCTTCTTTTTTATGGGTATAGTAGTATTCCCTTGTGTAAATGTCCCATAGTTGTTCCCCTCCCCCTCCTTGGGAGGGGGTCTCCATTACCTTATATTCACATTACTTTTGTTTATTAACGGCTCATGGGTTGACTATTCATAATCAGTGTATTGTTCACCTGATGTTAAATCGCACTGCTAAAAAATAATGAGCAATATATTGTCTTAGTTAATTCATTTTTCTCTAAATACTGTGAATGCCCCTTTCCTGCCCGGAAGAAATTCCGCTCATATCTCAATTCAGCGCTCTCTTAACCCCTTGATAATCACTATATTGGACTACATCTCCCATTGTGCAACGGGAAACGTGCACTCTTCCGTGATCCGACAAAGACGTTTAACCAATCCAATGGCAGAACTCTCATTTTGTGACCTATTGACTCCGGGTAGAGGCGGGCCTCTCAGTTGCTAGGTTGTTACCTTTTCCGGAAGTAGTTTGGGCCGCTGCAAGGCAACACCCCGGCGTCCCTGGAAGCGGGAAAGCTGGGAACCCCGGTGGTGCTAGGGAAGCTGCGCAGACCCGGGAACCCTCGCTCAGAACTCCCCGGGGTGAGGGACAGGTGAGGTCGTCCTCGAGGGAGGGCTTAGGTGGCAGGGAAAGGAGGAAAGCGGGAGGGTCGAGGCACTCTGGTGTGCCAACGAGCGGGACGTGCACGAGCGTGGGCGGGAACTGAAGAATGGAGTGAAAAAGTAACGGCCGGACTAGGTGGCATCCTTCCAGAATCTCTCCGAGTGGTAAACGGGGTCCTGGGCCGATTGCTGGCCAGGCAGTGATTTCACCCGGAGGCTCAGTTACCATCTGTTTAACGGTGACTTCCCACACTGGCTCTCTCCAGACTCTTGAGCTAGAACCTGCTTACTGATTATCCCCAACTGCACCTTCTCCAGCCTTCCTGGTCCCCCAGCGCTGTTCCTCCTTTTGTAGTTCCTGTTTCAGTCAAGGACTTAATTCGCTTAGCCAAGTCTGCACCTGGAATTCATCTAACGTATGCGGCAAACATTTGTTGGGTATTTCCTGCAGTCTAGTCGGTATGCCAGGTGCGGTTACTGGGCAAGGTGTAGGAATGAAAAGATAACAGTGAACAGGATATGGCTTAAGTGCTCTCATTTCCCACTTCTTTTTCCCTCACTTGCTGTAGACATCAAGTCCTGTTATTCTGCTCCTAATATCCGTGATAAACCCTTCCTTTCTATTCTCACAGCCAGTAATTTCATAATTTCTTGCCTGTGCTTTCAGGATAACTTTGTAAGTGGTTCCTCTCCCTCTGTTCTTGCCCTCCTCTGATTAGTTCTTACACAGCTGCCATAATTATATGAAATCCTGAGATGACTCCTCATCATGAAAACGATATAGCCCTTTATATTGTGCTCCTTGCCTTCCATTGTAGGTCTCTCTTCTGTCATCCTTCCCGTTGTCCCTTGCACTCTGGTCATGTCAGAGTGGTTAGATCTCAGGCTTTGGAGTCATATAGATGTGGCTGTGTACATGTTTTGCTGTGCCATTTACTAGCTGTGAGACCTTGGACAAATTTTTTTTTTTTTAACTTTCTGAGAGTTTCGTTATTTGAAAAATGGGGATAATAATCAACCTACCTAAGAGGATAAGTTGAGGTGATGTATATAATGCATTAGTAGTCTGAGGAACATAGGAAGTGTTCACGGAATGTAAGCTTTTGTTGTAATGAATTCTCTGTACCCACCATATTCTTTTCTTGCTTCTTTGCCTTGTGCATGCTGTTTCTTCTGCATTAAATTCCCTTACTCCCTTATCCTAGTGCGCTTCTGCTTCCTTCCAGAACCATTTCAGTAGTCCTCTTGTCTGTGATGCTTTCCCTGCTTTTCCAAAGTAAGGTTAGTTGCCCTGACTTTTGCATCCCATTGTATTTTGTTTCTTCCCCTAATGTGGTTATCATATTATACAACCATATGTTTATGTGTTTGGCTTCCCAGCTATGCTGAGCTGGAGTTGAAGCCCATGTGTAATCAGATTTGTAGCCCTAACAGTGAGCACAGTGCCTGACCCATGGTAGGTGTTCAATAACTGGCTATCGCATGTCTGAATGGCCTTAACTTATATTCCCTCATACGTGATCTGTCCTCTGGAACAATGTAAAATAATCCCTTTAAGAATGTGAATAGTAGCCCCAGCTGGTGTGGCTCAGTTAATTGGGTGTTGTCCCACAAACTGAAGGGTCGCCAGGTTCTATTTGCAGTCAGGGCACATGCCTGGGTTGCAGGGTCAGTCCCCAGTCGGGGTGCATATAGAAGACAGCTGTTCCATGTTTCTCACATCAGTGTTTCTTTCCCTCCCTTCACCTCTCTCAAATCAAAAAATAAAACAAAAAAATGTAAAAAGAATGAATAATAACAACAACTGACATTTATTTGGATCTTACTGTGTTTTAAGTATTTTACATGTATTGAATCATGTAACTTACAACCCTTTGAGATAAGTATTGTTTTCCCCATTTTACAGATGAGGAAACAGGCATCCTATTCAGCTGGTAGTGGAAAATCCAAGAATGTTCAAAAACCTGTGCTCATTACAACTACATAGTCAACTCTGATGTCTTCTGCTTTCTCCCCAAGGCCTTCAGTAAATTTTTTTTCCTGAGTTGAACTTTCCTTGTAATTGTTCAAGGAGGGAGGAAGAAATAAATGTGCAGAGATTCCTAATCGTGCATATGGGTGTATATGCTTTGTTAGTGTTCAGTTGTTCAAAACTTTTTGGCTATGCTGACAAATTAGCGTTCTAGGAAGCTTAACACAATGTTGAGGGATTGGGGAACAATGGCATGTATTGAGTGGAAAGGAATACTTAGCTTGGAGTAGAGAAGACTTGGATGCTCTCTTTAGGTCCAGAGGGAAGAACAGGCAAATAGGAGGAATTTTCTTAGAAACTGATTTTTGGTTTAATGTGGAAAAGAGACCTTTTCATAGTTAATAATTATCTAACTGTGGAATGGGCAATAACATCAGTTTAACTTGTACTGTGTACCAGTGTACTTTATAAGAACTATCTCATTTCATCCTCAAATAACTTTTTGATGTAGATTATCATGATTGTTTCCATTATACACATGAGGTTATTGAAACTTTGAGAGGTGAAGGACCTTGCCTAATTTGCCTAAGGCCATGCAGCTGGTAAGCAAGAGAGGCAGGATTTGAATTCAGGAGTTTCTGGCCCCAAAGGTGGTACTTCAGCCACTATGTTGTTTGTCACTTAATGCATAGAGAGGGAAAATTTGACATGGGAGGGGTAGTTAGACCAAAGTTCCTATGGTTTTTATTTTTATTTTTTGACTCTTGAGATTCCTTGGTCCTGTGCTAGTGGTTTATAGCAGAGATAGAGCTCCTATGGTTTATGTACCTTATTTTGTGCTTGGTCAGAAAATGCAGAGGAAGGAGTAGACATGGCCCTCATAAGTTTGTGGTTTAAGAAGAGAGGTGGAACACAATCCCATGAAAAAAGTAGTATCAGGAGTTATATGCTTATGAACACATGCAAAATGTGTCCTTTCTGCTGAGGAGGTTGTGAGTTGATGGGAGGGGCTGTGGTGCTTATCCAGGGAGGGCTTCCTGGAGGAGGTGTATGAGCCACTTTTATTTATTTATTTTTGGCTAGATTCTAGGATTGGCAGGAGATGGATGAGTGCACTTGGATGACCCTTCCCCTACAATTGTTATGGCTCATAGAAGGTCTCAGGCCTGGTGGCAAGTAGGACTCATCAAATTTCATCTGATCTGTTGGTAAGTTCTGCATGGAGTATAATATTGATGGTTCTGAATGCATGTCTAGGGTACTATGAGTGCCTAGTGATGTCTCTCTCTCAGTCTCAGACTTGGAAGGAAATGTTAGGACATGTAACATATATTTGCAATAGCAGATCTCAGGGCTACTTTCTTAGACATCTCATCTTCCCTGTTACCACTCTAGCCCAGGTTATCATTATCTCTCTCTTTGACTAGCTCATGGTTTCCCACTTAAATCTCTCTGCCGCAACTCTTTCTTCCTTCCAGTCTGGCCTCTATTCCAGTCTGTATTCCCAATGGCTGCCAGAGTAATCTTTAATGTCTAAAAAAACCCCCTTTTCCCAGCTTTTTTTTTTTCCCAATGAAGGCCAACTTCTCAGCATGGCTTGACCTCCACCCACCTCCCCAGCATCATCTCCAACTGTGCTTGGTGTTGTTTCCTGTGGAAGGGCCTTTGCATGTGCTTCTGCTTCTATTAGAACACCTGCTCCCTCTGTTTTTGTCTAGTGAATACTTCCTTGTCCTTCAGTTCTCAGCATAGGCTTTATTTAAGTCAGGCTCATTTCTTCCAGAGCCCTACCTCATTTATAATTATTCATCGATCTGTAACTTTTTGATTGGTTTGTTATCCTCCTTCATGAGACTGTAGCTCCAGGGGAATAACAGCTGAATTGGTTTTTATCACCATTGCATTTCTAGTGCCAAACAATAAATAAACTTAGCTCAATAAATAGTTCTTGAATGAGTAAATGATCTCCAGTAGCCATTCAATAAATATGGTTTCTCTTCCCACCACCTTCCCCACCTCTACCGTTCCTGTCCTTTTGGCCATGCCTTTGCCCATATCTTTTCTGAAGCTAGCAAGGCGAGGAAAGAAGGTAGAATACGGCTCAGCCCTCTTTTAATCTTTTTCTGGCAGAAGGTTTGCTTGACATTTTGAGTGATCTATGAATTCAGATTTTCCAGGGCCTTTCTGACCTTTAAATAGTTAAACGTAGGTAATTATGTATATAATTAATTAGACATTTTGCCACAAGGACAGAGATTTACCTGACCATGCTTTCTAGAGGTGGGATGTGTCTAGGGTTGGGTAACCCTTCTCAAGTGCAGAATTTCTCAAATTCTCTTGAGATAGTTGATACAATGCCTGGTATAGATCACTGCTTGTTGGGTTGAATAGTGTCCAGCCGGATGTTCAGGCCACTATTGATTCATCCCTGCCCAGGGATCCTTCCCCTTTCCCTCTCTTCTCTTGACTCAGAGGATTAAAGACTCCTTAAGCCACATCTCCTGCCCTGGTTCCTGGTGCTTTTTGGCTCTGCTTTTTCAGAGTCAGTGGTCCTACCCATCTTTGACTGTGTGCAGAGGCCGAATCATTATGTCCACAGGATGTTAATGGGTTCTTATAGTAGGGACCAGATTCCTGCTTGGGCTTATGTACTGCAGAGAAGAATCCTTCTTCCTGTAGTCTTTCTTCCTGAGATGCTGCCCCCCAGGTTACTGCTTGGAGGTGTCATGGGAATAAGAGGTGGCAGAGCCTTGCTCCCTTGGGTGCAGAGGACTGACAAAGGGAACCACCTCTTGTGAGTCTTAAGGCAAGACACCTCTCTTGCCCATCTCACAGCTGTCAGGGTGCAGAGAGAGGTCCCTTATAGATCTCATGCCCTTTTTTTTTTAATAAAACAAACTTACTTATTGTTCAAGTACAGTCGTCTCCATTTTCCCACCACCACTTTCCCTTGTAGATCCCATGCCTTTTATCAGGGACTCTCTAGGAACCTTGGAACAGATTCAGAATGACCAGATCTGGTCATGTCATGAGCACTCATTGCAGGCCACATTCTGATCTTTTGATGACAGGGTCTTTCTGCTTTCAGAGGGCTATGTTATGCTTACTGCTCCAGGTGGGACAGTGGCAGCTTCTGAAGAGGTGGCTAAGGAGGGGTCAGGACCTGCTCCTTCAGACCCCTGTTGGTCACATGGTGTGGCTGATGGCTCCTCAGTTGGGGGACACACTCAGAGTAGTGGCCAGTGGCCACAGCAGCCACTTTACAGGGTGACTTGTCTCTGTGTCATGAGGCTTCAGCATGGAAGCTGCTGTAGGGGAGGAGCAATGTGACCTTGGGGTCCTGGGGTAGTTACGGGAGTAGGGATGGGAAAGGAGGAAGAATTCTGGAACTGCACCAGCTTGTCAGTTGAAGAATTTGGTACCGTCCTGTCCCTGAAGCTAGAAATCTTGGACTTGAGGTGGACTCCTTTCCACTCTTTCCCCTCATTCCTAGTCCAGTTAACATCAAAGCATCCCTCACATCTGTCCTTTCTTCTCCATTCCCACTACTTCTGACCTAGTTTAAGCCTTCATCATCTTTCACCTGTATGGTTGCCCTCTCAGGGGTTTTCCTGATACCAGTCTCATTTCTCTAATCTAGCTGTGCCACTCCTGCCAGAGTTCTCATCCTAAAAAAAGGCCATTCTGTGTCCCTTTCTTTCACCAAAGCCCACAGTGACACCTCTACCCACCTTTGCTACAGGGCAGAGTCAAAGCTCTTAAGCACGGACCAGACCCTGGTCTGGCTTTCCACCCCAGCCCCTGCCAAGGGTGCTGGTATCCAGCACTCAGAACATCTGTTTGCACGTGATGTTCTGTCTGCCTAGAATAATTGTCTGTCTACTGTCAGGCCTCTTGTCAGCCTTTGGTACCCAGCTCCTTGACAAAGCCTTTCTTCATTCTTTCAGTGGGAATGTGTTACTTCTCTCTCAGTACTCTCAGAGAAGGATGTGTTTTTCCCTTCTGCTTAGTACTGCTGTTGAGGTTATGTACGCTACTTCCACCAGAGTATAAGCTCTCTGAGGGCATTATTGAAGTAAATAGGGACATGCAAACAGGGCTGTGTGCTGAGGCAGTATGACCACACCAAGGTATATTGGTATATGGTGGAGGGGTGGTATGATGTTAGTTATTTTGGTCACTGGGGTTTTCTAGCTGGGGGTCTAGTTCTCCATTTGAGGGATAGGTTTTCAGATCTTTTGTGGTCCACCCAGTGTTTCCCAAGCCTTTGGAACTTTGGGAGATATGTCTCAGGGAACTTTCCCAGCACAGGGCCATAAGTCCCAAGTTCTTCCTAGTATCTGGAAAATTCCCAGCTGAATTGGTTTGCAGGGTCTGATGTGACCCAAGTGCTTCATGACTCAGCCCCAACTTTTTCTCTTCTAAGCTGGTTCACTGATTTTCTCTTTGGGTGGGGTCTCTGGGATCTAGGAGTTTGAGCCCAGACCAATCATGGCCGGAAGACCTATCCGCATAGGAGACCAGCTGGTTCTGGAGGAAGATTATGATGAAACCTATATCCCCAGTGAGCAAGGTAAGAGGCCTCGGGTGTATTGTCATAGTTCTTTGAGGGCAGGAATTATCTCTGATTTATTTTTGTTTTCTGGTGAAAAGATGGTATGTGCACAGAGCTGCTCAGTACATTTGGGTTAGATAAGGGTTGGCAAACTATAACCCATGGGCCTAATCTGGCTTGTTGCTTGTTTTTGTAAATAAAGTTTTATTTACAAAACAGCCATGCTTATTTGTTCATGTATTAGCTATGGCAGCTTTCAGGCTGCAAGGGCAATATTGAGTAGTTGTGACAGAAACCATATGACTGACCCAGAAAACCTGAAATACTTATTGTCTGCCCTTTATAGAAGAAGTGTGCTGACCTTGGATTAGACCAATGATTAATTTTTTTTAGATTTTATTTATTTTTTAGAGAAAGGGAAAGAGAGGGGGAGAAACATCAGTGTGTGAGAGAATCATTAATCAGTTGCCTCTTGCACACCCGCAACTGGATACCTGGCCAACAACCCAGGCATGTGCCCTGACCAGGAATCGAACTGGCAACCTCTTGGTTTGTGGGATGGTGCCACACCCGTCAGGTCTAGGCCAATGGTTAATTTTAAATGAAAATACAGTAGGGGATATTATAAAATACAGAGTGTGCCGAAGGCCAGGGGAAGCCCAATTTCTTAAGAACAAGCCAAAGCAATTTTTGTTTTTTAAACAACAGCAATAACATTATTAATAGCAATAATAACAAAATTTATTCAGTGCTACTATGCGCCATTCTCTGTAGTAAGAACTCTACATGTATTTCCTTTTCGACCCTCATGGTAAGTAAGTCATGAGTTAGGTATTTTTATGATCCTCATTTTACAGATGAGGAAATGAAGGCACAGAAAGGTTAAGTAACTTCCCTGCAGCCATACAGTTCGAAGCTATACAACTAGGATCTATACCCAGGTATTCTTACTCAAGGGCCTGTATTTTGAAGCACTATGACATTTGGGGCGGGGAGATGAAGATTCCTTTGAAATTTTCAGGATTTACGGACCAGGACACACAAATTTTGCTTATGATTCAAGTGGATTGAGGATCTGTTGGCAGGGGGGAAAGACCACTTGCACCTTCACGAGTCCAGAGATCCCACGTTAAACCCTGGACTTTCCTATAGCATAAGAGTTTTGTTCTGTTTGCCGTGTAGAAATTTTTCATTTTCATGTTAAATGTACGTGTTTATTCTCATATGGCCTCTGAATTTTGTATCACAGTTAGAAAAGCCTTGCCTACTCCAAGGATAAACACTTATGTTTTCCTCTAAGTTTGTTCCCACACCATTCATGGAATAACTCATCTTTCCCCCACTGGATGCTGCCTGTGTGTATTTGGGTCTACTTTCTCCTCTTTTCCATTGGACTATCTATTCATAGCCAGTATAGTACTGTTAATTACTGAGGCTTGATAATAAATTCTCATATCTAGTAGGGTTGAAATACCCTCCTTGCTTTTTTCCTCAAAGTTTTCTTGGTTATCTTATTGATTTTATCTCCCTGTGATCTTCAGAATCACCTTGTCCAGTTCTGGGGTGGGCACAATATGTGGGAACTGTTGGCATCTTGGAAAAATTGTGTTCAACTTATGAATGAACCTAGAGAGGAGTGACATCTTTATGAAGTTAAGTGTTCCTATCCAAGAACACTGTATTCCTTTCCATTTGTGTCTTTTTCTGTTTCTCAGGAGTGACTTAAATTTTTCTTCATATAGTTTTTGAACATTTCTTGCTCATTTTATTTCTTAAATATTTTATTTTAAAATTTTTATTTTTTTAATTACAGTTTACATTCAGTTTATTCTGTATTAGTTTCAGATATACAACAAAATGGTTAGACAGTCATGTACTTTACAAAGTGGCCTTCCTGCTGCTTTATGTACCCACCTGGCCCCATACATAGTTAAGATATTATTGACTATATCTCCTATGCTGTAATCTACATTTCTGTGGCTCTTCTGTAACTATCAGTTTGTACTGCTTCACCCTCTGTAAATGAGTTCTAATGTTTTTCCAAGGATCTTAATACGAACTCTTTTTTTGCCCAGTCCAAGTTTAGACATCCTGAGCTCAAGCCACCATTTTCTCTTCCTGGACTCTGCATAGCTTCCTAATTAGAATCCCTGCTTATACTCACTCCCTTTTCCTGTCTGCTGTATTTAGCACGGAGTGTTCATTTTAAGTGTAAAGCAGATCATATCAGGGCTCTGATTATTAAAATCTTCCATTTTACTCAGCATAACACCCTTAGTGAGGTGTGCAGGGCTCTACATGACCTGGCCCTGTCACCTGGCAGGCTCACCAGGTGCCACCATCTGCCTTACTCACTCTTCCAGTCACACGGCCTTTCTGACAGTCCCCAGATGGGCCAAGCTGCTTCTTGCCACAGGCCTTTTGAACCTGCTCTTCTTCTGCTTGAGTGCTCTTTCCTCAGGGCTCTGTGGGGCTCCTTTCCGCCGCTGGGTTTCAGTTGTCATCATTCTGAGATGTTTTCCTTGACCCTTCCTAAAGCAGTGCCTTCCACCTTGATGTTCTCTATCTCATACCACATTTACTGCCTTCATTGTGTTTATCAGAAGCTTTAATTCTTTGTATATTTATCTGTTCACTTCTTTACTGGCTGTTTCCTCTACTAGGATCCCAGCTTCCCAAGGAAGAGACCATTTCCCTCTCGTTTGTGGCACATGGTGACTGGTACACAGGAGGCACTCAAAAACTGGTTGTGAAATCAATGAATAAATTAATCCCTGGCTAGCCAAATCCCAGCTGATCTTTTGAAAAAGTGCTTTTGTTTCCTAGTCCCCAGGTATGTCATCCTCCAAACTCTCTACTGCGGTGACCCATACTGGTGATGGCTCAAGCACTGAAGCTCCTTGAGACTTTATTTTGTTATTCCTGGGGGCTCTGGTGACATATTCCAATGCTTATCTTATGTATCTTTTTCTAGGTGAGATAGCTCTTAACTCAGTACATATATCTCCCCTTTTCCTCCAGATCTTTGGCAAAGGAGCATTTCTAAATTCTTAATTCCAAAAGAGTACAAAAAAAGTATTACAGTTAATCACATATAGCAGAATTGAAAGGAAACTCTCTTCGTGGAAGAGAGGGTTCAGTGAATGGGGAAGAAGGCTGCCTGAGTATCATCCTCGTTTCTCAGCTCAGATATCCATTGGCCTGGCTAGAATGTCACCACTTACTCTGTGCTCCCATGGCACTCAGTGCACATCTCTCTGGCAGCACCTGTCACCTGGTTTGTACTTTAGTCATATGTTGGTAAGGTCCCCAATGGGCTTAAGTGTTTTTGTAGTTTTCAAACATGCGTGTTGATGGAGTGATGAGTACTTGCACTAAGATTTTGTAAATCTTGGGAGAGCTTGTGTCCTCATAAGGCTGCCCCCATTCAGGGTAGTTCTAGCTGTGGCTGTTGGGATTCTTCCTGAGGCCCCTGCCACACTGAAGTCATGGTCTTATTTTTTTTTGCCTTCATTAACTTGGCTTCAGATTATATTCTTGGGCCATGGCAATTGCCATGCCTTGATTCAGATGTACCATTTATAACTGTAGTTTAAGAAAATTACATATATCTATTATGTAGAACTAATAACCTCTTCACTGAAGTAAATTTGAAAAGTAAAGGCGGAGTAGAGAAGTTGTTTGGGGATAAAACCTTCTTTTTCCTTTACTCTCAACTCAATGCGTCTGCCACCAGGTGTGTGTGTTTTTCCCTACACCAGCCAATTCTCTGACATCAGCTGGATGTCCTGCAGTTCAGTTCAGCTGTGACACTATCTCCCTGGAGTCAGCATCACATCCCACAAGCGAAAGGCACAGTCCCACAAGACTGCCCCCACTACAGACGCTAATCCAAAGTCCTAGGTTGTCCCTGGTACTTCTGACCAATCGGCTGTACATCAGAGTTCCCATGACCCTATCCTCAGGTTTGATAATGTACTAGAACAAGTCACAGAACTCAGGGAAACAATTATGTTTACCAGTTTATAATAAAGGATGGAAATCAACAGCCAGCTGAAGAAATACATAGGATGAAGTCTGAGCGAGTCCCAAGTGCAGGAGTTTCTGTGCCCATGGAGTTGGAGTGCCCCACTCTCCTAGCACATGGGTGTGTTCACCAGTTTGAAAGCTCTAGGAGCCCCGTAGTTAAGGGTTTTTTATGGAGGCTTCATCATGCAGACATGATCCATTAACTTGTTTTCCAGTCCCTCTCCCCTGTCCAGAGAATGGGTGTTGAGCCTGAAAGTCTTTCTGGTGACCAGCCCCATCAGGAGCCATCCAGGCACCCACCTAGAGTCACCTCATTGGACCGTAAATGCTCTTATTCCTTGGGAAATTGCAAGTGTTTTAGAAGCTCTCTTTCAGGAACTGGGGTCAAAGACCAAATATTAATAGGAACTGGGGGCAGAGACTAACATGTACATTTCTTATTCCATAGACTAATTGTGATTTTTTTTTTTTTCTTTTCACCCACTTCTCCACCTCTCTTACTTTTCTACCCTCCTGCCTCTCCTTGCAGAAATTGTTGAATTTGCCAGAGAGATAGGTATCGATCCCATCAAGGAGCCGGAACTGATGTGGCTGGCACGGGAGGGCATTGTGGCCCCACTGCCCGTGGAGTGGAAACCATGGTAAGTCAGCAGGGGGGGTGGCCCACAGACTTGGCCTGTCAGAGTCAGAGGGAGGCTGACACTAGAGATCAGCTTCAACCAGTCACCTTTCAAAGCCTGTCCTGCACAGAGTTGGGGACAGCAATAAGCTGCTCTGCTGGGCTCTCTGATGCTTTGAGCCTGAGCATAGGCTGATGTGACGGTCCCATGAGGGGTTCAGCATTTATACCCGGTGTCCCAGGAGCTACTGCCCTGGGTCAGGTCCTCGAGCGCCAGCATCTGTTTTTGATACACTCACAAGTTGTCTGTGTTATACTTTGTAGACTGGTATTGAGACCTTGTTGGCATGTCCACAATGGATGCTGGTGCTAAAGAGGTTTGCGATGAGGCCACAGACTGGCAGGGTTTCAGCTCCCTTGGCAACCCATCCCTGACTTTAAGTAATCTCTTCATGAATAGGTACATATTTGGGGATTTGTTCATATTTTCAATTTCAGTTCTTTGGATTGTGAGGAGCAGAGACTCAGGTTATCTCAGGGAAACAGGTTGGTGGTGAGGAAACAGACTGGCTGGGGTGGGGAAGCTAAAAGGAGTTGGGAGCTGTGTCTCCCTCCTGAGGGTACATCCTCTCCCCTTCTTGCTGACTCTGTTTCCTCTGTTTTGCGTATCTTCTCTGTTCTCATCATTTACATAGAGCTCATCACCTACATAGAACTCTCTCTCTAAGCTGTGTCCCTAAAATGAATGCCATGAGTTTACTTCCTACTCTAGCACGGGATTTCCCTATGCTTGTCCTGTACTCATCCCCAGATGTCTTTTGGGGTCTTCTCTTATCCTTGTATTGTGAACATTCTGTGTGCAAGGTATAATTATTCTGCTCTTATCCATCCATTTAATGTGTTGGCTGCACTTTAGAATGACTGCAGTTGTAGTCTTAATCATCTCCACTGAAGAACTGTAATCCTCTTAGCTTCTCACATCATGTCTCCCTGTTTTGACCTTTTTAGTTGCCTTCTCTTGGACCTTCTGCAGCTTCATAATATGCTTCTTTGTAGTAAATCCATCCACAGTGCACACAGTATTCCAGGTGCTGAGGACTCCTGTTGTGTTTATAGGATAATGGTTTTTGTTGTTTCTGATATCCACCCTGATGATCACATTTGCCTTATCAAGTAATCTCTGTCTTCTTTTTCTCTCTGTTTTTAACTTTGTATATATCTGTGTTGTTTTGCTTTTGGAGATATATATATATATCTATATATACATATATAGATATATATATATATATTTTTTTTTTTAATTAAAAGCCACAAGAGAAATATAATCAGTATAATAGCACCTTAATGTACACATACTTAAATAAATCACTGCAGTGATGTTAAAAAAGGTATAAAGAGGACATACAGATGGCTGATACACATATGAAAAGATGCTCAACATCACTAATCATCAGAGAAATGCAATTAAAACCACAGTGAGATACTGTCTCACACCTGTCAGAATGGCTATTATCAATAGATCAACAAACAACAAATGCTGGTGAGGATGTGGGGAAAGGGGACCCCTTTTGCACTGTTGGTGGGAATGCAGACTGGTGCAGCCACTATGGAAAGCAACATGGAGATACCTCAAAAAACTAAAAATGGATCTGCCTTTTGACCCAGCGATCCCACTTCTGGGAATATATCCAAAGGAACCCAGAACACTAATGTGAAAGAACATAAGCACCCCTGTGTTCATTGCAGTGTTATTTACAATTGCCAAGATATGGAAGCAGCCCAAGTGTCCGTCCGTAGATGAGTGGGTAAAACAACTATGGGACATTTACACAATGGAATACTACTCAGTTATAAATAAGGAGAAAATTTTACCCTTTGCAACAGTATGGATGGACCTGGAGAAAATTATGCTAAGTGAAATAAACCAGTCAGAGAAAGAGAAGTACCATATGATTTCACTTATATGTGGAATCTTATGAACAAACTGAACTAACAAGGAAAATGGGGACAGACTCATAGATGGAGAGAAGGATGACAGTTATTTGGGGGCGGGGAGGTTAGTGGGTGGAGGGATTGAGCAAAAAGGCAAAAGGACTCAGGGACGTGGACAACAGTGTGGTGACTGCAGGGGGCGGGGGGTGTAAGGGAATGAAGTGGTAATGGAAAAAAAATACTATAAAGATTAAATTTTAAAAAATGTCTCCAGATATCTCCAAAAACTCTCCAAAAATTACCAGAGGGAAAAATTATTCACAATTGAGAAATAATGATTTCTTTAAAAATAATCCTGTCAATTAAAAGCTATATTTCAAAAAGATTTGTTAAATTAAAATTAAGGATAGATGTGAATTTGATCAAATGCCACTTTTTACCATAAAGATGATTATTTTTCTTTTCAGCTTATTATGGGTTATATTAATGCATTTACTAATAATGACTATGAACTTAGCTGGTAAGAATGTATTCTTTAATAATGTTAAATTCCACTTGGTAATGATTTAATTATGAGTAATGAGTAGATATTTATAATTATACTCATCTGTAGTTTTGTGCAATATATTGATATTAAAAGATTAAAAAGTAAAAAAAAAAAAAAAGGCAGATGGAAGGAAGGAAACTGTCATTGGTTATGGGCCAGCTGCGTGCCAGGCTTTGTGCCAGCTGCCTTCACCTCCCTGCTCGTGGTGGCTGACCCTCCCTTATCTTGTAAGAAGAGTGTGAAGTATTTCTCACTTTTTAAACTAACAAAAGTCGTTAAAATTTATAATGTCATTTTTTACCCTTAGCCCCAATTCCAGGAGTAATTGATTGGTGAGTTCCTTCCAGTCCTTTAAAACACACAGGCACACACCCTGTATACATTTTATGTTCTAAATGTAAGTGCTATTCTGTGTACACTGCTTCTCTATGTCAGTGTGTGAAAGTCTCCCTTAGTCTCTTATCAGCTGAATGCTTTTCCATACATAGATACATTGTAATTTTTTTTAAATCCTGATTTATTTAACCACTTATATTGAAGGGTGTTTAGATTTTTTCCAAATTGACCATTATGCATCGTTCTGTTTCTGGATTCTATGCTGTCTTTTTTTTTTTTTTTTTAATATATTGATTATGCTATTACAGTCCCATTTTTTTCTCCCCTTTATCACCCTCTGCCCTTTATCCCCCTTCCTGCCAGCATTCCCCACTTTAGTTCATGCCCATGGGTCATACATACAAGTTCTTTGGCTTCTTCATTTCCTGTACTGTTCTTAACATCCCCCTATTTTGTACCTGCCAATTATGCTTATTATTCCATGTATCTTTTCTCCCATTCTCTCTCCTCCCTTTCCCTGCTGATAACCCTCCATGTGATCTCCATTTCTGTGTTTCTGTTCCTATTCTAGCTGTTTGCTTAGTTTGTTTTGTTTTGTTTTTTTCTTTTTAGGTTCTATTGTTGATAGTTGTGAGTTTGTTCTCATTTTACTGTTCATAGTTTTGATCTTCTTCTTCTTAGGTAAGTCTCTTTAACATCTCATATAATAAGGGCTTTGTGATGATTGGTGATGATGAACTCCTTTAACTTGACCTTACTGGGTAGCACTTTATCCTCCTTTTCATTCTAAATGATAGCTTTGCTGGATGTAGTAATGTTGGATGTAGGTCCTTGCCTTTCATGACTTCGAATACTTCTTGCCAGCCTCTTCTCGCCTGCAAGGTTTCTTTTGAGAAATCAGCTAGAAGCCTTATGGGAACTCATTTGTAGGTAACTGTTTCCTTTTCTCTTGCTGTTTTTAAGATTCTCTCCTTATCTTTAATATTGGGTAATTTAAAAATTGTGATGTGTTTTGGTGTGTTTCTTTTGAGTCCAACTTCTTTGGGACTCTCTGAGCTTCGTGGACTTCCTGGAAGTCTATTTCCTCAGCCAGATTGGGGAAATTTTCCTTCATTATTTTTTCAAATAAGTTTTCAATTTCTTGCTTTTCCTCTTCTCCTTCTGACACCCCTATGATTCAGATGTTGAAATGTTTAAAGTTGTCCCAGAGGTTCCTAAGCCTCTCCTCATTTTTTTTTTTTTTTTTTTTTTTTTTAATTCTTGTGTCTTCATTCTGTTCCGGTTGAATGTTTATTTCTTCCTTCTGTTCCAAATTGTTGTTGATGTGTCCTGGTTTCCTTCCCTTTACTGTTGGTTCCCTGTATATTTTTCTTTATTTCACTTTGCATAGCCTTCACTTCTTACTTTATTTTGCAACCATACTCCATCATTTCTGTGAGCATCCTGATTACCAGTGTTTTGAACTGTGCATCTGATAGGTTGACTATCTCCATGTCGCTTAGTTCTTTTTCTGGAGTTTTGATCTTTTCTTTCGTTTGGTCCATATTTCTTTGTCTTGGTGCACCTGTTATGTTGTAAGGGGCAGAGCCTTAGGTATTCACAAGGGCAGGACAACCCACTTGGCTGCTTGTGGTGCTGTATGATGGGGAGGGGTCAGAGAGGGAACAAGCCTGCTTGTTTGGCTGTTACCCTGCTTTCAGTCACTTCCTCCACTACCCACAAGAAAATTGGGCCCTTCTGGTGCTGATTCCCGGGTGGGTGGGTTTGTGTATGTTCTAGGACCCCATGGGCTCCTGCAATGAACTCTCCTGTGAGACTGGCAGTTTCACCCGCCGCTGCAGCCCCCAAAGAGTTTTACAGCCAGAGGTTTTGAAACTTTCTTTTCCCAGTGCTGGAACCCTGGGTTGCATGGTGTGTCTCAGTCCCTAGTTGTTCCTTCCGGTTTATCTGCATGCGAATGCAGGACTGCCCGGTCTGCTTGCTGTAGCCTCGCCAGCCCGGTCTGCCAACTGCTGCCTTGCCATGCGTCCTCTCCACCCCAGTTGCCCGTCTCCACCCCTCCTTCCAGTCTGGATGAATGTTTCTTCTTTAATTCCTTGGTTGTCAGACTTCATACAGTTTGATTTTTTAGCAGTTCTGGTGGTTGTTTGTAAATTGGTTATTATCCCTCTTTTGGTTGTGTGAGGAAGTGAAGCATATCTACCTACACCTCCATCTTGGTCAGAAGCCTGCTGTCTTACATTGATCTCTTTGCCTACCTTTATAACAATGTCATTCTATCATATCTATTGTAGCTTTATTATAAATCTTGAAATCATTTAGGGCAAATCCTCCAACTTTGTTCCCTATTTTCAAAGTTGTATTATAGGTCTTTGGCATTTCCATATGAATTTTAGAATCGGCTTGCCATTTTGTACCAAAATATCCTGTTAGGATTTTGATTGGGATTGTATTGAATCTGTAAATCAATAGGGAGAATTGACATCTAAAACAACATCAAGTCTTTCAACCCATTGACAGGGTCTATCTCTATTTAGGTTTTCTTTAATACTGCTAAGCAATGTTTCGTAGTTTTTGGCATACATCTTGCCCACATTCTGTTAGATTTATTCCTGAATAGTTTATATATTAAAATTTTAAAAACATTTTTCTTATTTTTAATATATATTTATTTATTTGGGGGTAGAGAGATAGAGAGGGAGAGAAGCATTGATGTGAGAGAGAAACTTTGATTGGTTACTCCCAGCAGGTTGCCCCAACTGGGGATTGAACCCACAACCTAGGTGTGTGCTCTGACTGGGGATCGAGCCTGCAGCCTTTTGGTGTATGGAACCATGCTCCTCTAACCAGCTGAGTCACCTGGCTATGGCCTAAATAGTTTCCGTTTTTGATGTTTCTGCAAATGGTATAGTTAAAATTTTGATTTCCCATTGTTTGTTGCTTTTTAAAATATTTTTTAAAACAGATTTTATTTGTTTATTTTTTAGACAGAGGGGAAGGGAGGGAGAAAAAGAAAGAGAAACATCAATGTGTGGTTGCTTGTCACGTGCACCCTACTGGGGACCTGGCCGCAACCCAGGCATGTGTCCTGACAGGGAATCGAACCAACAACCTTTTGGTTTGCAGGTTGGTTCTCAATCTACTGAGCCACACCAGCCAGGGCTGTTTGTTGCTTTTATACAGAAATAAAGTTGTTTTCTTTATATTGATCTTGTATCTTACAAACTTAACTAAATTTACGTATGTCGATTCTTAGTAGCTTTTTGGTAGTTTCTATAGGATTTCCAACATAGGTGACCATGTCTTCTGGGAATAAAGACATTTTTACTTCTTTCCTTCTAATCTGAATACTTTTTATATCTACTTGTTTTACTTCAGACCCTCTAATATAATTAAGTAGAAATGGTGACACTGGACATTTTTGCCTTGTTCTTTAGGGAAAAGCAGTCATTCTGTCACCATTGAATATGATGTTAGCTGTATGTTTTGTCAGGATGAGGAGGTTCGCCTCTGTTCTTGCTTTCTGAGAGTTTCAATCAGAAACGGATATTGGATTTTTATCAAATGTTTTTGGGTTTTTTTCCCCTCAATCTATTGATAGGACCATGTGACTTTTCTGTTTTAGTGTGTTAGCAGTTATATTGATTGATTTTTCAAATGTTAAAGTGACCTTACATTCCTGGGGAAAAATCTGCTTGGTCATAAATATATATTAGTTGATTAGATTTTCTAAAATTTTGTTAAATATTTTTGCTCCAAAATAATGGTTTGGAGGGAATGAGGTGGACAGATATTTGGGTATTTTTTATTACTGATTTCCAATTTTATTTATTCATTATATTGTTACAAGTTGAGACTTATTTTATGGCTCAGTAAGCGTGTGCTTGATAAGAATGTCATCACTCATTTTCGGATACAGGGTTCTGTAAATGTCCTTTGTATGTGTGCTAAATGTGTTAATATCTTCCTGTGTCTTCAGTCATTTCTTGTCTTGTCTCACTCTTGAAAGATAGTTTAGTTGAGTATAGTATTGTTTGTTGAATATGAACAACCTGTTGACAATGTTATGCCATTTTCTTCTGACTTCTGATTTTGCAAATAAGACATGTTTTCTTGCTGTAATTTGTTGTTCCTTTGTAAACAATCAGGTTTTTCCCCCTTTGGTTGTTTTTATTTTGTTTTTAACTTTGGTGTTCTATAGTGTCACTACAGTATATCTAAGTATGGATGTATTTTTAATTACCATGTTCAGGATTTGGAGTGCTTTCTTACTGTGAGGACTCATGCCTCTCCTCAATTTTGGAACATTTTCAACCCTATCACGTTTCTTTTCTGGAACCTCTGCCAGAAATATATTGTACCTTCTTTTTTTTTTATCCTCTGTTTCTTAATTTCAGTTTCATATTTTAAAAATCACTTTCTCTTGCATGCTGCATTCTGGATAATTTTTAATTCACTATTTGTTTCTTTTTCTCTGTTAAATTTGATGTTTAACCTACCTATTTTTTTTTTTTAAATGTAATGATACTACCAATTCCTGTAAGTTCTGTTATGTTTTTTTCAATATGTCTGGGTTTTTTTTTCTTCTGGAATTCTGTTCTTTTATTACAGATTCTGTTCCTTTTATCCCTGCAATAATTGTAAATGTAGTTATTATTAGTCTTTTAATTGTTCTACTATGCCAAGATTTTTATGTGCTAATTCTTCTCTTCATTTTGTCACTGAATTTTTGTCGTGGTGACCTGTCCTCCCATGGTTTGTAATTATTTATTGTCAATTTTGTGAGTCCATCTTCTCTAGAGGTTATTTTCTGTGAGTGTCTTTTTCCTAGGGTGTTGAGTGGCTTTATAGTGGCTTCTGTCAAGGGTTTCTCAGGGCTTTAGGACTAAGTTTTTATATTAATTTCCTCACTTGAGATTTCCTTAACACATTTTAACTTCTGTATCAACATGTATTGTATCTTGGGGATTTCAGTTTTTTATAACATTGTATTTTGCCTGCTGAGAATGGAGTGAGTTGCATGTTTCCTTGTTTCCATGGACCTCTAGTTTCTTTTACTGATGGAGGGAGCATTCTTAAGGCCTACAGATGTATGTAAGGGTCTCATTTCCAGTTTCCAAATTCATGGAGGCCTAAGGCCACATTTTGTGTCCATAAATTGACATTAAAACCCAAGTTCCCAGGGCCTGTATCCAGGTCAGATACCAGTCTTGATCTATCAGTTCATGCACTTATTACTCAGAGTTCATGTTTTCTTTCCATTTCTGGCATGTGAGAATTTCTTTTTCTTTCTGGCTATATTGAAAGAATTTTTTTTGGTCTTGTTATTTTGTTGTAATTGTTATATATTCATCCATTATTTATTTATGTTGACATGGGGTGAGGATAGGTCAGATGTTTTCTTCAGTTAATCATGTTGCCCGAAGTTTTGCATGTTTCTTTAGAATTTGAATTGCTGTGTTAAAAGGTATAGAATTTAAAATAAATATTATTAGTTAATAATAAATTATATCCCATTGCAGTTTATCAGCCCTACCAACAGCACGTATGATCATTCATTTAAAAATAGTATCAGTCAAAAAATATTGTCAGCCTGATAGCAAGAAATTATACCTGATTGTTTTAATTTGCATTTCCCAAATTGTTCATGGAGTTGAGTTGGCCATCAGTTGGCCATGGTTTATCTTTTGTGATTTGCTTGTTTATATCTTTTGCCTTTTTTTCTATTTTGTTGCTTATCTTTTAATTTTTGTTGATGAGGTGGAACTCTTTGATTTTCCTGATCTTATACTTCCATTTCTACTATTTTCTCCTAGTTCCTTGTCTTTTAATATTCTTTATGCTTTCTTAGGCACTGAAGAAGAACAAGGCAAAAATGTCCATTGTTATCACTTCTTTTTTTTCAGCTTTTAAAAGAAAAAAAAATTACACGTTGATTTTTAGAGTGAGAGAGAGAGAGAGAGAGAGAGAGAGAAACAGAGAAATATTGATTTGTTGTTTCACTTATTTTATGCATTCCTTGGTTGCTGCTTGTATGTGCCCTGACCAGAGGTTGAACCAGCAACCTTGGCGTATTGGGACGATGCTCTAACCAACTGAGCTCTCTGGCCAGGGCCATTGTCATCACTTCTATATAATTATACGAGAGGTTCTAGTCAGTGCATAAGTTATTCAATACAAGATTTTTTTGTAAATTCTTTTTGGTAAAATATACATAACAAAATTTACTGTTTTAACCATTTTTTGATATACAGTTCAGTGGCATTAAGTACATTCACAGTGTTGTGCAACCATCACCATCACCCATCTCCAGAGCTTTTATTTTCCAAAACTGAAACTCTGTATCCATTAAATAAAAACTCCTCATTCTCCCTTCTCCCTAGCTCCTGGTAACCTCTGGTCTACTTTCTGTCTCCATTAATAGTCTATTTTAGGTGCTTCATATAAATGGAGTCATACAATATTTGTCCTTCTGTGACAGGCTTATTTTACTTAGCAAAGCTCGTCCATGTTGTAGCATTTTTCAGAATTTAATTCCTTTTTAAGACTGAATCATATTTTGGTATGTGTATGGACCACATTTTGTTTATCCATTTATTTGTCAGTGGATATTTGAGTTGTTTCCACCTTTGGCTATTATGAATAATGCTGCTGTGAATACTGGCATTAAAACCCAAGTTCCCAGGGACTGTATACAAGTATCTGTTTGAATCCTGCTTTCAGCCCTTTTGGGTATATACCCAGAGAATTGCTGGGCCAGATGCTAATTATATACTGTTTTTCACAGTGGCCACACCATTTTACATAATCATCAAAAGAGCACAAGGCATTTAATTTCTTCACATCCTTGCCAACATTTGTTATTTTCTGCTTTTTTGATATTAGCCATGCTAATGAGTACAGAGGGGTATTTCACTGTGGTTTTAATTTTCATTTCTCTTATGATTAGTGATGTTGACTGACTTTTCATGTGCTTATTGACCACTTGAATATCTTTCTTTTTTTTATCATTTACTCCTGATGTTTTTCCTGTTTACTTCTGTATATTTTCTATTTTATTTGAATAGAGATTGAGTCTGTCAAGTTTCATAAGAAGCTGATTGGGATTCTATTGGGATTCTATGGATTAATTTGAGGGTTATTGGCATGTTTATAGATTTGAGTCGTTCTATTCAGGAACATGGAGTATCTCTGTGTGTTTTTTTTTTTTTTTTCTTTTTCCTGGCTTTTCAGTAAAGCTTAGAAAGATTTTGCACTTGAGATTTATTCCTGGGTATTATATCTTTCATATTGCTATTTGTGAATTTTTCCCCTAATCCATTATCTGTCTTAATGGATTATTGATAGTGGTGGATAGGATAAATGGTTTATTTTGGACTTGTCCATGGTGAGGCACAGATTCCTGAAACCCACCTTCTACATTATTTTCTTCTATTGTTGATCCCTACTAGCTTGAGTTGTCACCGTTTATGAGTTTGAAGGCTTTTTATAAAACCGGGGCTTTCATAATGCATCTTTCTTCCTCAGACCGTATATACAACTATTAAGCAAGGTCTGTCCTAGATTTTATTACCAATATACCATGGTGTTTGTACTTATCTAAAACTTACTCCCACACCAGTCTAGCATGAATTCCCAGGAACCCCAATGATTATACGTCTCCATGTAGCAATGTCCCTAGGTATCCCAGTCCTTTGTTTTTATCTAACTTAACTCTTTTAGTCTTAGCTAAATAGTAGCCTTTAGTTTTTTGTGTTATCCTTTCCTGTCTTCCCCTCTCCTTCCATCTTCTCTCTCCTTCTTTCCCTTCTCCCCAGTTCCTTCTCCTCTGCCTCTTTGCCATTTTTCTTTCTTTCTTTTTTTTTTTTTCCTAAGTAGCTTTGACTTGAGCAGGGACTAACTTCTTTCCTCTGCTCATCCCCAGCCAGGACATCACAGGTGATATTTACTATTTCAACTTTGCGAATGGGCAGTCCACATGGGACCACCCATGTGATGAGCACTATCGGAACTTGGTAATCCAAGAGCGAGGGAAGCTGTCAGCTTCTGGGGCTATTAAGAAGAAAGACAAGAAAAAGAAAAAGGAAAAGAAAGACAAGAAGGACAAAGAGACCTCAAAAAGTGCTGTGGTGAGTCAGTCGGTGCCAACTCACAGAGGCCAGGGCTGCAGCCTGAGGGGATATTGGGAACCTCTAGGTGTTTATAGCTGAGAGGTTAAGAACAACAATAAAGAGTAAATTCTTGATAGTACATCATCTGAATTGTGCCAGTCTTCTGGCAAATTTTCCTTTCACCTTTTAGAAGCTGCTATTTCTAAACAATTCCCTTTTTCCCCCTGGGGAAAGCATAAAGGAGAGAATGCTCTGCTGAGGACGATGCTTTGCAGTAATAGTATAAGAAGTGATGCCATCGGCCCTTCGGGACTGTAGGGGGATGGGGAGCAGCTGGCACAGGCCAGAGAGTCTGCGTGAGCAGAGGGGCTTTCCTCTGCTTTCAGAGTGGGGCTTTCCTAGTATGAGCTTGTTGCTGTCCCAGTGGTGTGAATCCTAGATGTCAGTTGCCAGAACACCAGTGTCTTCACGGTCCCCAAGAAAGGCTCTCTTGGGGCCTTATCTGCTTGTCTTAGTTGCCAGTGTCCTAGGTGAATGATGTATAACTGAAATTTGATGGCAGCATGGTAACGTTGATCTCAAGGAGCTGTTTTGCTGAGATTTGAAGGTGTTCTTTTCCATTATTATTATTATTATTATTATTATTATTATTTTATTTTATTTTTTTTTGTCCTTCAGCATGTCTGCCCTTAGGAGGCAGAGTTATCACCCTCATTTTGTAGACAGAGAAGCTAAGAATTGGAGCCATAGTGTAGCAGTGCCGTGAAGCGTGCATTCTTCCCTTCACTCAGGGGTGGGGCAAGCAGGGCATGTTGAGGAGAAGGGAGGATCAGCCAGGTGGGGAGCACTAGGACTGTCTTTTCAACCCTCCTAGGTCCAGTTGATTTATTCTTTTGTTTATAGTCCTTATTTCCCACCAGTGCCTGGTGCTTACTTCTCAGTGAAGATTTCCTTCATCCTCCATCCTTTTCAAGGTGTCAGTTCTGGCATTGGATGATTGCTGATGAATTCATTCTTTTCATCATCTCTAAGCTCTACAGATACTCCTCCCTCCCTTCCTTTCCCCCACATATTACTACTATGGCTCTGAGAAATAAGATAACAAGCCTGTTCCTCCAGATAGAGAAAAGAGGACACGCAATTTCCAAATAGGTTGAATTTTCTAAAGTCATGTGTTTGAAGACAAAAGATGAACAATGGGATTTTAACTTGACCAGGATTATTATTATTATTTTTTGTTAGAGAGAGGGGAATGGGGCGGGGAGTGGAGAGAGAGAGAGAGAGACAGACAGACAGAGGCATTGATGTGAGAGAGAAACATTGATTGGTTGCCTCTTATACACGCCCTGACCGGGCTGAACCTGCAACCCAGGTATGTGCCCTGATGGGGACTTGATCCCACGACCCTTTAGTCCATGGGACGTTGCTCAGCCAACTGAGCCACACCTTCAGGGCTGCTCAGGACTGCCTAGGATTATTTTGAATGATACTCAGCATCTGGACAGGCTGTGGCATGGCTAAAGGTGCAAGAGGGAATGAAGCGAGGGTTCTGGGGCGGAGGGTTGGGTGCTAGTCAGAATTCTGGATGTGTGACTGAATTCCTGGCGTGCTCTGTTAAAAAGAATTCCTTCTGTAGTTTCAGGAGCTGGGGTCAACTGGATAATTCTGGGCTGCCAGTCTGGCTCTTAGGGTTCAGGATAGGAGTCTCAAAACGTGAATTTGTCAAAGGGGCAGACAGGAGGGTGACCTGGGCTTAGGTGGTTTGGGCTATCTAGAGGTGTGTGCTCATGGGCTGGGTGGAGTTTACTGTGAATGCTTGCAGGGTGTGATTGATTTTTTTAGGGTTTCTTCTGGCCCCAACATTCTGACGGCGTCAACCTCTTTTGAGCAGTACCAACTCGTGCTTTTGGTAGAAGATGTAGGCTGTTTCTTAAAGTTCACTCACAGTTAGATTTCCCCTCTTTTCTCCCTTCTTAGATAATGCTGGAAGTCCTTGGTAAGGTTGGTAGATTTTATAAATTAACCAGTTACAGAGCTGAGAGCTTGATGGTACCTTAGGGATAATCTGGTTTGTGATTTTCAGACTTTGGTTAGTAGTGAGGTCCTGTCTCCAAATCGGTTTCTCCAGAGAGGTCCGTCCAGCATGTAAAGAAGCAGTGGAGCTGCTGGGGTGGGTCTTGGTGATGGCCCTTCTCCATCGCATGTACACTATAGTGGGCCCCGGGATACCATGTGGAACCAGCCTTCAGGTTCTATGGAGCAAGGTTTGTAAGTCATTGTTCTAGTCAGGCTTCCTCTTTATAGATGAGGAAACTAGGGCCAGAAGACAACAAAGCCCAAGGGAGCTTTTAGCTTTTCTTTTCTCTTTGGTTTTTGTTCTACTTTAAATGGAGGGTGGGTTTCTGCTAAGGGCTTGCCAAGTGCTGAGGTGGCAAATGTAAATCAAAAGGGCTTTGTCTTAGTTTTCTTTGCATGTTTGTATATCCATCTAGGAAACACAGCCTGAGCAGGGACTTCTGCCTTCTTCCTCCTTTCTCCATGGCCCATCCCCTGTCCCAGCACCTGGGCTTGCTGATCTGGACCTAGACCAAGAGATGCAGGCTAGAAGTGAGGGCTCCTTTAAGAAAGTGAAGAGCCCATGCATGCTTGGTGACACCCCCTGGCCTCTCAGGGGCACCCTGCCCAACAAGCTACAGCCACTCTTCAAAGACCAAGCTTCCCGAACCCACCAGATCTTTGCCGACGTGGACAAAATCCTAGGCAGGGCCCCAGCCCAATGCAGAACAGAATTAGGTCATCAGCAGGGTCTGGAGAAACCCCAGAAGCCGACCGAAAAAATCTACATGGGATTTTCAAACCCTGAAATAGAAGAACTGGAAATGAGGACCACACAGCAGAGACTCGGCCCTCTGGGCCCTGAGAACAGCAGACCCCTCCAGAATGAGCAGGGTGTGTTGGAAAGCAGGAGCCCGGCCCCTGCCCCCTCAAATCTTTCTGAAACCGTCAAGGGCCCACAGATGAAAGGGGAGCAGAACAGCCACAGCATGGGCACCCTGAGCTCCATAGGCCCTGGGGCGGACAAGGGCCAGAGCCCCGTTTCCTCACCATCCCCTGAGGAGGACCTCTCCCTGTCTCCTTGTTCTTCTGACCCGATGCTGCCTACTGGGAAGAGCAAGCTGTTCATGTTAGATAGTGGCCCCGCTGAAGACCTGAGCTGTCAGAGTGTTTCTGGGGAAGGTGGGAATGTGGGTTGGGGAAAGAGGAAGAGAGAGCCCCCAGGATTGTGGATGGGACAGGTCTCCAAGCTTGCCAACAAGGACACTCCTGGGAGCTGCAAGGAAACAGAGCTCAGTGACCATGAGGATCTAGGGGCCTCAGCTGAAGGTCCACTTCAGGGACTATCCCTAATACCACCTGATACTCTTGCATCAGAGCCAGCCCAGAGTGCCCCTTCAGGAAGTGCCCCTGGGGCATCTCCTACCAGTGTGAAGAGACACCTCCCATTGTCTACAGATCCCCCTGAAGAAGACAGGAAGCCCAGTGGGGATGGGTCTGACTTAGAGAGCAGCAGCAGCTTGGCTTCTCACCTTAGCTCTCAGGTCGTGGGTGAGGTGAATAACTTCCCATGGGACCTGCAGAGCCCTCCGGGACCTGGGCTAGGTGTGGGTCAGGCAGGCCTTGGAACTAGACATCTACACTCTGGCCCCTTCCTAGTGCCCCAGTTATCCCACTTGCAGAGCTCTGCTGATGAGCAGTCAGAGAGTGAAGACTATTCCGAGGATCAGAGGTTTTACCAGCACATCCTGCAGATGGTCAAGATCTCCAGGCGGCTGGAAGACCTGGGGCTGCCAGAGAACATGCAGGAAATGCCATGCAGAGACTTGGCCAGCATGGTCGGCTGCACAACAGCTCAGTCTCCCAGGATATCTCATGTGGGTGAGCACGAGGCCACCAGAGTAACGGACAGGGACTTACGGTTTCTGGGTTGGGGGCCAGAGCTGCTGGAGCATCCTCAGGAGGTGGCCGTTGCCCCAGCTGGGCAGGAGGCCTCTCAGCAAGCCTGTCTTCAGCCAAGCAGCAGCCCTCTCAGGCAGGGGCTAGTCGAGCTGAGTTCCAATGGAAGCCTTGCTGTAGAGCCAGGCAAGATGAAGCTTCTTAATCAGGTAGGCTTCTTAGAGAGCATGGTGCCCAGGTCTCTCTGAACGTGGCAGTGAGGGAGCAGGTTGAGTTGATATCTTAATGCAGCCAGCCATTAGGTCTGCTTTCCTGTCACTTGCCCTCCCTTGGTAACTGTTGATCCCTTAACTACTCAGGATGTTCATCTTGTGGGGTGATATGTATTTCATGTGTCTTCTATCCCATCATGTACAAGATAGGGGCTGGAGAGACCTAGACTTCCTGGGTGGTTCACATGTTTTGGGGATTTTCTGACAAGTTTTGAGGGTAAGCAAGGTGGCACCAATCCTGACACTCATACAGGTATAGGTACCTTCCCAGGATTTGGGCAGCCTTTCCCATCGCTGATTATAGGAGGAGTGCTCCTAATCAGACACCTTGCCCCCAAGCTCTGAACTTAGTCCCTTCTAAGAATCACACGGAACTAGAGAGTTAATATGATTACAAGGGGCTGAAGCCCAGAATCTCTTTACACTCTGGGCTTCATCCAGTAAGCTGCTTCTGCTTCTTGCTTCCCAGGGTTCCCAGAAAACCTGTGAATAACCTGTGTCAAGCTGTGTAGATCCTGTTTGTGCCTTCACTTCCTCCCCTACTGGGATTTCCAAAGGGTTGGGCTTGCCCTGTCACTTTGACCCTTTATCTCTTTAAAGAGTCACACCATATCCTTCATTTAGGAGTCAAATTGGATCAGAGACCACGGGGTCAATCTGAATTTCCCTGGCTATTTTGTTGTCCAGCTGTGGCCTCGCCTAGTTGTTACCTCTGCTTCTTAATTGCTGGCTTGCACTGGTTCTCTGTTAGCTCTAATAACTACTGCAGCACTATAAATATCAGATAAGCTGCAGATTATCCTGAAAGTTTTAGCCCAATGGCAGCAAGTTTATCTGCTCTGAAGGACAAGGCCATGCACAGTCCATGGTCAGAGTTAATGGCCATCTACAGAAGATGATTACCTAGGAGCCAGGAATGCATAATTTCCCTGCTAAACACTAATTTGGTAAAAGTCTGGGAGAATAAAAGTCCTCAGCATCCCTGTCTCCCTCCCCCAGGCCCCCAGCACGTTAGCAAATTAGCTGTGTTAGGAGCCCGCAATTTTCCATAAATACAGCATAGGAAGAATTTTGCGTGCTGCTACGCTGTGGTTGGCTGGGAGGGTGGAAGTCGAGCAGCAGGCCTGGTTTACTCACAGTTCACCTCAGAGATGCTTACCTGGGCTTCTTTCTGCCACAGCCAGGAGGCAGTGTAATATACTGGCTTAGAGATAGCTCCGGGTTCCAAGCCTATGTCTGCCCCCCTTGGTGGCCCATGACTTTGGGCAGGGGTCTTGACCTCACCAATTTCCATTGGCTCACGTGGTGAGGATGGTGTCCTCAGGCTGTCATGAGAGTACAATGAGACATGGCATTACTGAGTTAAGGTGCTTAACTCAGGTGATTTTGGCCAATTTTATTAATAGCCATCTCCTTTTCTGCCTAACAGAGATACTCTATAACAGGCCAGGTGTTCGGGAACCTACAAAGGCCTCGGAGTGGTTCTCATGTCACCTTTCAGATGAACATCTCATGCCCTTTCCCTGGAGAAACAGCCCTCTTCAGGACCCACCTGATAGTCCGGCCCTGGGCCGAGGCTGTGGGTGAGGAGAAGGGCTGTCTGAATGGTCTAATTCTGACCCTCTCCTGGTTCTCTTTTCTTCCTTCTGTCCTTGTGGGATCAGAAGGAAATGGAATTTTTGTGTTGTTTTATACATTTTAAGCTTGCAGAGTGAATTTTAAAGAGCTCTTTGTAAATTGTCGCCAGAATGCTATCCTTGCCTCCACTTCTAGCCCAGACTATTGTAAGGTATCTGTGTTATAATACCAATTCCATAACACTGGTGTAGCCCTGGACCTCTCGCATGTGCTCCTTGCACTGATGATCCCATTTGAAGTTCTCAACAAACCTTAAGTGATCGGACACACATCATCCCCATCTTTCTGATGGGTAACTGTGAGTAGCCCGTGGTCTCCCAGATTCTGACTCCTTACCTGGTTTCCCTGGCCATGCTGGCTCAATGCCTTTAGAGAAGACGCAGAAGAAGGGGCCAGTCTTTTGACTTCTGTCAGCCACTTTTCTTGTCAGTGCAGGCGGGCAAGAGAGTTTATTTTTTTGTTGCTCTTGTATATTGTTTCATAGTTAATATTTATTTTAATCAAAATAATACATGGCCATATTAAACAAAGTCCAATGGTACCTAACGGCCTATCACAAGATACTGCAGTTCTCTGGTGTGTGTGCTTCTCTTCAGAGGCAACTGCTTTCTTCTGGTGTTTTACTTCCATATTTGTGAATAATGTGCTTACACTGCTTTTTCTTGATTTATCAGTTTAAACTATCTGTTGAGACTTTTCACTCTGGTAAATGAGGCTCTTGTCTCTGCTCTCCCCTTCCACACACTTCCTGTGTGGCTTCTGAAAGGAGAGCAGAGCCCTGTGCAGCACCTGCCAGATGCGAAGGGATGTTTACTGGAAGACAGCAGTGGAGTTATGAGAATCAGGGAATCAGCCTCTGATTTCTCACACAGTTGGCACGATGGTAATTTCTGGATGTTGTATTTCATTAGCAGCCTCTGAACGGAGGTGGTTTAAATTTGAGCGGGCAGGATTTAGATGTTTTATTTTTACATCTGCCTCTGACTCTCAGAGCCATGTGGTTTCTTGGGTTTGTAACAGGATGTTTTCTGTTGCTCAGGCCCTGGGCTCCTCATTAGCTTCGGTCCATATCCCTGTTGGGGGCCTGGCTCCCTTACGAGGCCTTGTGGATGCCCCACCCTCTGCTCTTCGTGTATCTCAAAGTGTGGACTTGGGGGATGCAGTGGAGTCTGGCCAGCTTGGAGAGCTCATACTGGTAAATTCTTTTCCTTGTGTTGTGTAGTTACTGTGGGGTCTCCTTGTACTGCACTAGGAACTCTGTGGCCCATAGATGAGAAATAAAGGGCGTGGGCTGAGTCCTCAATGTTTTTAATCTAGTTGGGAAGGTGAGTTACTCCTGTATGATGCTGATGGTGGGCTCTTGGCAGTGGAGGATGGACCCATGTCATAGAGACTGCAGTGCTGATTTTCCAGTCTCTACGGCCAGGGCAATGGTAGTTGGGGAAAGGAGGGATCAGTGTGAGCCAGAGTTACCAGGGCCAGCTTCATTGATGTGGACTTGCTCTGGAAGACACCTAAACAGAAAGAGAGTGGGGAAAGCATCCTGAAGGTCTTCCTCATGAGTTGCTTAACCCTCTTTTTCTACTTTGGAGCCTTCACAGGGTCTCAAGACTTCTGCTTATACCAAGGGTCATGAGGACAAGAATGCTGTCAGCCTCTTTGCTTTAGAGGAGGAGGCCAATGAGGAGGATGAAGTGGAGAGTGACAACCAGGTAATGATGATCCTGCTCCTCGCCCTGAAAACCCTATTCTGTTTCTTTCTGAAAACTTTTTATTGTGGTAAAGAATATATATAACACGAAGGTTACCATCGTAACCAATTTTGAGTACACAGTTTAGAGGCATTGATGACTTCCACAGTGTTGTGCAGTTGTCACCACAGTCCAGCTCCAGAACTTGTCTGTAATCCCAAACAGACACTCTGTGCCCACTGAATGATAACTCCTCATTCTTCCCTCCACCCAGCCCCTGGTAAACCTCTGATTTACTTTCTACCTCTATTAATTTGCCTATTCTACATGTTTCCTATAAGGATAATTATACAGTCTTTGCCCTTTAATGTATGGTTTTTTGTGTGTGCCATAATGTTTTCAAGGTTCATTCACATTGTAGGATCTATTGGAACTTCATTCCTTTTTATGGCTGCATAATCCTTATTGTATGTATAGACAGCATTTTATTTATCCATTCATCTGTTGATGGACACTTGGGTTGTTTTCACTTTTTGGCTAACCTCTGTGCAAGTTTGAAAATAAGTAAAAATGATTTCTCGCTAGCAGCTTCATTTTTCGCCTAGTCTGTATACTTCTTAGGTCTGACTGAGAAAGTATAACCCACAAAGAGCCTCCTGGCCTTCCCTCTGGGCTGTCCAGTTTCCCAGCTTACCACTCATAATCATTTTTGTTTCAGAGTGTCCACAGCTCAAGTGAGCTTCTCAAGAACCTGCACCTGGACATTGGGGTGTTGGAAGGCAACTTTGAGTATGAGGTAAGATCCTGAAGCCCCTGTAGGCAGGTGCCTTCCTTAGCCTGGTGGATACCTCCTTGCTTCTTAAGCCTTTCACCCCATGGGAATACATATTAGGGAAGAGAATCATTGTGTCCCAGTTGTGTCCAGGTAGGATTTCTGGGGCTTGGGGAAGCACGGAGGGGAAAGGACTTCATCCACTTAGTCAGTTATCAAATAAGCACCACTTGTTGTATGTTTCTACAAAATAAGGTACTTTACTAGTTGCTATAGGTCATAAAATGCCTACGTTAGATATTCCTGCTCTCTAAGAGCTTATAGTCTCATAGAAGAGAGACTTAAATAACGAGTGCAGAGTAGCATGCAGGGAGGCCATGGGAGCGGAGCATTAGAAGTCTCTTGTCTGTTGTTATTTACCAGGAAAGGCTTCACTGAGAAACTGACATCTGAGGTGAGTCAAGAACAATGGGCTGGACTAGACAAGCAGAGGTGAATGGTGAGAGAGAAGTTCAAATGCAGGGCACTGCACAGGCAGGGGCAGAGAGGTATGGGATCAGTCTGAGGAGGAAGATGAGGCGTCTCCTTTGACAGGAGTACAGAATGTATGTGAGAAAGGAATGAGGGAGAACACTGTAGGGGTAGGTTGGGCTGTGTCATGGAGGACTTGCATGCGAGCTGGTAAGTTGGGATCAAATTACACAGGCATGGGCAGTCATCCGCGGTTTTAAACAGAGTGTAACATCATCCAGATTCTGAGCATTTGTCAAATGCTGGCTCTGTAGCAGGCCTCTGCGCTAGGCCCTGTGGGAGATTCAGGTATTGGTAAGATATGGGTCTGGGCTGGCCTCAAGGAATTTGCATTTGGAGACAGAAAAAGGACGCTAGATGATTGTTGTTTAATAAGTGATCAGTAACTGTTGAGTAAATGAATATTTAGGAAGCTCTAAAGCAGAGCAGCATGTACAAGAACTGAACAGCACAGGTACACTGTTTGGAGGAGTCCTGAGGGGGACGAAATTACTTGTCTAGAGAGAGGAAAAACTTAGTGGAAGAGATGACATTTGACTTGGGTCTTTAGGAGTGGGTAAGTTTTGGACATGGAGGAAGGATGTAAGGGATGCTTTAGGCAAGCAAACAGCTTGAGCAAAGGCACGAGGCCTGAGAAATGCAGAATACAGATGAGAATAGATTCCAGAAATAGCCCTGTTCCTTCTGATCTCTTTGTCCGTGGTCTCTTCTTTACTGCCACCAGAATGTTCTTTATAAAAAATAAACACACAAAACCCCAAACTCATCATGTTGTTATTACACCTAAAAACTCCAATGCATTTTGTACTTGAAAAGGAACATTTCCTACTATACGCACTTTGGTGTTCAGTTTATTCATTTGTAACAATTAATATTTCTCTAAATATTCCAAAAGTATTCACGTAACTAATAAATCATGAGGTCAACAATTCACATTTCCCCAAACATTTAAATATTGATTACAAACATAATTAAACTTTTCATAGTCTAATATACCAAATATATATATTTTATTGATTATGCTATTACAGTTGTCCCATTTTTTTCTTCCCCTTTATTCCCCTCCACTGTGTACCTCCCCCACCAGCATTCCGTGTGGCCCCCTCCCTGCCCACCGCCCCCCCCCACCTTAGTTCATGTCCATGGCTCGTACACTTAAATTCTCTGGCTTCTCCATTTCCTATACTATTAACCTCCCCCTGTCTATTTTGTACCTACTATTTATGCTTCTTATTTCCTGTACCTTTTTCCCTATTCTCCCGTCTCCCCCTCCCCTCTGATCTCCATTTCTGTGATTCTCTTTGTGTTCTAGTTGTCTGCTTAGTTTGTTTTTGCTTTTGTTTTTAGGTTCAACTGTTGATAGTTGTGAGTTTGTTGTCATTTTACTCTTCATAGTTTTGATCTTCCTCTTAGATAAGTCTCTTTAACATCTCATAGAATAAGGGCTTGGTGATGATGAACCCCTTTAATTTGACCTTATCTGGGGGGCACTTTATCCTCCCTTTCATTCTAAATGACAGCTTTGCTGGATGGAATAATCTTGGATGTAAGTTCTTGCCTTTCATCGATTTGAATACTTCTTTGCAGCCCCTTCTTGCCTGTAAGGTTTCTTTTGAGAAATCAGCTGATACTCTTATGGGAACTCCTTTGTAGGTAATTATCTCCTTTTTCTCTTGCTGCTTTTAAGATTCTCTCCTTATCTTTTATCTTGAGTAATGTAATTATGATGTGCCTTGGTGTGTGCTTCCTTGGGCCCAACTTCTTATGGATTCTCTGGGCTTGTGGACTTCCTGGAAGTCTATTTCCTTTGCCAGATTGAGGAAGTTCTCCTTCATTATTTTTTCAAATAAGTTTTCAGTTTCTTGTTGTTCCTCTTCTCCTTCTGGCACCCCTATGATTTAGATGTTGGAACATTTAAAGTTGTCCCAGAGGTTCCTGAGCCTCTCCTCATTTTTTTGAATTCTTCTTTCTTTATTCTGTTCTGGTTGAATGTTTGTCTCTTCCTTCTGCTCCAGATCGTTGATTTAAATCCTGGTTTCCTTCCCTTTACTGTTGGTTCCCTGTATATTTTTCTTTATTTCATGTTGCATAGCCTTCACTTTTTCCTCCATTTTGTGACCATATTCAACCATTTCTGTGAGCATTCTGATTACCAGTGTTTTGAACTGTGCATCTGATCGGTTGGCTGTCTGTTCATTGCTTAGTTCTATTTTTGGAGCTTTGATCTGTTCTTTCATTTGGGCCATATTTCTTTGTTGCTCAACCCACCTGTTACCTTGGAAGGGATGGAGCCTTAGGTATTCACCATGGTGGGGCAACCTAGGTCACTGTGTTGTGATGCTGTCTGTTGAGGAAGGGTCTGACAGGGATCAGTGCCACTTGCTTGACTGTGGGCTGTCTTTCAGTCACTTCCTCCTCTGCCCACCAGCAAATTGGGCCCTTCTAGTGCTGATTCCGAGGTGGGTGGGTTTGTGTACGTTCTAGGACCCTGTGAGTCTCTCCCACAGACTCTCCTGTGAGGCTGGGAGTTTCTCCCACTGCCGCAGCCCCTGCAGGTTTTTGCATCCAGAAGTTTTGAGGCTTTCTTTTCCTGCACTGGAACCCTGGATTGCGTGGTCTGTCTTGCTCCTCAGCTGTTCCTCATGGTTAATCTGTGCGCAAATGTGGGACCACCCGGTCCTCTAGCTGCCACCTTACCATGTGTCTTTTCTGCCCTGGCTGCCCGTGTCTGCCCCTCCTACCAGTCTGGATGAATGTTTCTTCTCTAGCTTCTTGGTTGTCGGACTTCCATCCAGTTCGATTTTCTGGCAGTTGTGGTTATTTTTTGTTCTTAAATTTGTTGTTGTCCTTTTGGTTGTGTGAGGAGGCAAAGTGTAGCTACCTAATATACCAAATTCTTTTAAGTACTTTAAACCCTCTAAGATGAAATGGATCACTCATGTTTTATTAGAATGATCACAAAACTGACCACTGAAACAAGAGTGTTTGCATCAGGGAGTAAAATTTGTTTCCTTATTATCTCTTATAGTATGTCCTTATAAACTCTTATTATGTTCCTGTTACTTCTGGCTCTTATTTCTTGCTCCTTAGCTTACATGGAGAGCCAGGGCTAACGTCTCAGGCTAGCTGAGGTTGCAGATGTTGGCTGACAGGCCCTGATTTATAGGTAGGTGTTCCTAGGTGACCCAACTTGAGCCATTGCAGGCCCCTCTTTATAGTTAGGCTTTCTTTAGTACCTCACAAACTGTCCATAGTTTCGGCTCTGCACAATCAGATATGCTTTGATTGTGACTTTGGCACTTTCTTCCAAATGTGGCATTTTTTTCTCAGTGTCCCATCTTTATCACCAATCTGATCTTTGCCTATTTTGAAACTTCCTTCTGAGTGGGGCCTGGTCTGTTTTCATTCAATCCAAACCCTTTGGTTTGTTTGCTTCCCTAAAATGACAACTTTGTTTCTTGTCATCTACCATTAAGACCTTAAATACTGAAGGAATCAGTAGCTCAGATTTTGAACCTAGAAGGGTAGCCATGAATAGGAATGGGGTGTCAGGAGGACTGACTTAACTTTTGGAGAAAGAAGATAGTCTCCACAAGACAGAGCAAATTGGGAGCAGAGATTTTCATATTCGTTCGTGTGTGTCTGTCTGTCTGTCTGTCTCTCTCTCTCTCTCTCCATCCCACTGCCTGGAACATGGGAAGGCTGTGGGTAAGTTTTGCTGAACAACCGAGAGAATAAATAGGTGATGAATGAATGAATGAAGGAAGGAATGAATGGGTCATGCTGGGATAGGGTTGGTATTCTGGCAGCTTGTGCTGTGTCTTTTTCCTTCCCTTGGCTTTCCCCTGTCCTGTGTAGAGTAGATACTTGGTCTCTGCTATCAGCTGGTGGATAGAAGATCCCAAAGTGTGTCTATCATGATGAACTTTGACTTTGGGCTAGTTAATTTTTACTTTACAATGGATTATTAGTGCCAAAAAAAAATGTTCTTCGACATGTCCTGGACTTCCAAAAACTTCATTTCTGATGATGATATGCTTTTTTCTTTTTTTTGTGAGTGGATGCTTTTAAACATATTTTGTATAACCTTTTTTAATATAAATAGGCAACCTAGTGTGATGGGACAAAATGTCTGGAGTGAAATGTCTGTTAAGTACACCTCCCACTCCTGTCTCTAGCATCTTATTAGATTTAGTTCTTTTTGCCACATGGAATGTTGAATTCCTCTGTTCTAACCTCTGGCAGGAACTAGGGCTTTTCCTGGTAGGGCAGGTTAGTGGTGGGGATGAATGGGAGAAGGGTATGTTTAAGGAGATGACAAAGCTGCCTCTGCTTGGACCACACCTTTTGAAAATGGCTTTTGTCCCAGTTTATAGATCCTCTGAGGTGCCCCAGGCAACCTAGATGGAGAGCTTCTTTGTGGTTTGTTCTACCCTGTCTCATTGTCAGCTGTCACTGTGCTCCTGATTCCATGAGAGGGCAGTAGGATGGCAAGAATGCCTCTCTCTCTCCTTGCCCCTACTCTTCTGCCTTCCACTTAAAACCCATTTCTAGTCTATTACAGAATTAAAAGGGATAGGTTCATGAAACAGACACTGAAAATGGGTGTGAGTGAAAGGGGGAGGTTGAAGGGTAGGTAGGTGAACTGGCATGTGGCCTTGTGTTGCTAGTGAAAAGCCCGTCAGCTGATCAAAGGGAGGGAGGGAGGGAGTTGGGCTTAGAAATAACTGGATGATGTCAGTGTGATTGGAAAGTGCTAACAGCACCAGCGAGAAATGCAAAGAATTCATGTGGAAAAGAGACTGACTTGATGTTTGCCTTGGTGGGGGTCTCCCCAGAACAGGACCTGGGCATGGATGTTGTATTCAGCACCACCGCACCCACATCCTCCCTCCAGAGCTGTGTGGATTACAGGAGTCCCTGCCTTTGTGCTCTGGGCTAGAGGAGGACCGTAGCACTGGGCGCCACATGGCTTTTGGAGGGGTACATGAAACTCGAAATAGTTCTTACAGGCACTCTCCAACAACCCCCTTCCCATGCAGATGGCGAGGTCTTCTTTGAAAAAGCAGCAGCAATTTGCCTTGAGATATCCACAGACCTGGGGCTGTGACAGAAGCCGAAGGGGTCTGACTGCAGAGGAGCTGAGGCAAAGCCCTGCCGAGGGTGCATTCTCTGCCCTTGGCTGTCAATCCCTTAGAACACTGACACCAGGGCCTGGCAGGGGTGTCCTAGGCAGGGCCTCAGGCAGTGGGCCCGTGTTGTGATCAGGAGCAGGGCCCTGTGCAAGGCGAGGAGTATGTTGTGTGACTGTCTGATGGGTTGTCGGCACGCTCATCTCTCATTCCTCCATTGGTGAGTGTCTAGAACAAATGTCTAGTCTCCCTTTGCTGATCTTTTCCTCTGGCTGTCATGCTGTGCAGTTGTCACAGATGCATCAATGCAAACTCACTAATTTTAATGTTAGCCATGTTGTAATATTTTAATATTCAGGTAGACAGAAAGGATAAGTCCATCATGGGAAAAATTTTCTTTTGAAGAATTTAAGCCTGAGAATGGCTAACCCTGCATTCTTGTAGTCTGGCTGTGTTCTCTTATGCAAAATAACGCGAAACTCTTCCTATATCTGGTGTCCTCTGGTTTTTGATAGGTTACTTGTTTTTCCATCACCTTGAATATTAATAGTTAACATTTGTTTAGGTATTTTTTATTTAATAAGCAGTCTAACAAATATTTATAGTTAATTTCTATATAACCTTGTAAAATAAATATTACATCTCCCGTTTATAGGGTAGGAACTCCTGTATCTGCGTGACACACTTGTTTATCTTTGTTTATTTATGTAGCAGCAGTGTTAGTTTCCATACCTCTCGTCCTCGGTTTCCTTTCCTTCAGAATGTGCTGTGTGAGGGCTTATTCAAGTTGAAGCTGTCCTTTCCACAGCTTAGCAAACTTCTGTGGAGTTTTTACAGTTTCTTTTTAAAAATTCAGTCAAGCATTTACTGAGAACCTATTATGTGCCAGACAGTGAGGATAATAGGGGGGCTGATCTGGTAAGGGAAACAGACAAGGAAGTCAGCAATTACAATACAGCCATTGTTATGAAAGAGGATGGGGAGGGCTAATCTCAGGACTGCTGCCCCAGGGGTCAAAGATGGCTTCCTGAAGGCTGTGAGACTGCGAGGACTAGTGGGGGCGGGGGTGGGGAGGGTGGGGAGAAGAGGTGAGGGAGAGATTTAAGATTGTGTATGGCACAGTAGAGAATAAGCCTGAAATTTATTCACAGGAAGAAAGAAAGGCTAGAGATGACCCATGAGAAACAGGCAGGGGCTGGACCCTGTGAGGAGATAGGAACTTTGTCCTGAAAGCCATCGTTGCTGTTTGTAATCTGACACCTCCTCTGTCCCCTAATCTGACACCTCCTCTGTCCCCTAATCTACGGCCTGCTGCCTTTATTTAATCAGGAGGTCAGCACGGCTGGGTGGATTGGTCTTGCTTTTTTTTTTTTAAATCCTCACCTGAAGACAGTTTTTCATTGCTTTTAGAGAGAGAGGAAGGGAGAGAAAGAAATATTGATGTGAGAGAGAAAAATCAATTGGTTGCTTCCTGCAAGCACCCAGGCCAGGGATCACACATGCCCAGACTGGGGATTGAACCTGCAGCCTAGGTATGTTGCCCTGACCGGGTATCGAACCCATAACCTTTCAGTTATGTGATGACGCCCCAACCAACTGAGCCACACTGGCCAGGGCTGATCCTGCATTTGATGAGTGAGGCAGTGTGGCTGGCCACATACCCCTCACTTACCCTGAGAAACTCGCACCTCCTTCTTGGAGTCTTTGGAGACCAACCCCTCGCCACACACACACACACACACACACACACACACACACACACACACACACACACACACACGCACACACGTTACTGAGCTCCTGCCCAGTGCTGACCTCTACGGGGGATATTGAGATGAGGAGGCCTGCCTCACCTGGAAGAAGCTTGTCTTGAAGAGCAGGAGCTCATCTTGCCACCCTCTCTCGGCTCAGTAACCACAGCAGATTTCTCCTAGGTTACAGGTTAGAGATGTTGGAAGAATGGGCAGCGCTGGAGAGTGCCTTGTCTTTGTGCTATTCTCCCTGGGATAGGCTTGAAGCTGGTGACAGCATTACCTCTGTGTCTAGTGCCCTTTGCTTTGGGCTGTAAAGGCTCATAACCAGGGCCACCTGGGACATTTCAATTTTCTCCATATTCATCTGAATTCCTTGAGGGCAAGATCTATGTCTTGTTCATATTTAGGTCACCAAGGTGGTGTTTGGCGCATTGAAGATCTCAGTGAATGAAGGTGTGGGTCTTATTACATTCAGTAATATTTATGGAACACTTAATGCCAGGCACAGTTGTCAGTTCTTTAACTCACTTAATGAGTGTTAACTTATTTAATCTTCCCAATAACCCTGTGAGGCAGGCCTTACTATATCCCTGTATTTTAGAGGAAGAAACTGAGGTGCAGAAAAGTTAAGTCATTTGCCTAATATGGAACCAAGATTTCCTCGCAGGCAGTCTGGCTCCAAAGCTGAGCTCTGAACTGCTCTGCTTTCCTGCCTCTCCTGAGTGTCCTGGGAATGTGTCAGTTGGCTGCCAGACCTACAGGCAGATTAGATAGGTGCTCCTTGTCTTTGGATTTAACAGATCCTTTCACAGATACCATCAGTGAAAACTGTTTAGGGCTGCTCTTTGGACCTTTGGACTCTGATTATCAGGCTCCTTTTGTTTGAGTGTCCAGGGTAGGGAATCAGGAGATCTCAGAAATCCCCACTCATCAGTTTTTCTGACTAGCTGCTCAAGTGTTAGCGTAGATGTTTTCTGGGGGGGAAGGCTTCTCTGCCTGAGCTCAGGAGAGATCCCTGGCTGCCTTTCCAAGGGGGGCGGGTTCTAATTTCTTTATTTTGGCCAGCTCTAAAGGTTTGCCCTAGTCTTCAAAGTGAGATTTTTGTGTGAGAAGCAGGGTGTGTCAGTGGTGGAGGTTTGCTGCCCACATCTCCTTTCAGGAGACCCTGGTAAAGGGCCCTTAGCAGATTGACCGCTGCTGCATCTTTGCTCCACTGTGGCTCGTGACAAGGCCATGCTTGTTGATGAGTGGATGGAGTACAGCAGGCCCTAGAGCAGAGCCTTTTCCGTCTGATGCAGGACCCCATCTGGGCCTGCCAGACATTTCTCTGAACTGTGTTGTGGCCCAAGACTCCTCCTGATCAAGCTCCCTCTGTCCCTTTCTCTAGTCGCAGGTCTGAGTCCTGTGCTCCGAAGGCTTTCCTCCCTCTTTTATCTTTCGTCAGCATTTCCCCCATAAATTGATTACACATCTAATCGCATCTTGGCACCTACTTCTCAGGACGCAGTTGATGTCCTCCAACAGAAGCCTCGCCTCCAGGGCTACTCTCATGGGAGAGCTCTAGGGAGAGAGCTGCACATTTTGCTATTGAAGAAGGGGCATCCTCCTGATATTTTTTTCCTGCTGCCTTTTAAAATGAAAAATAGAAATTCTAGACTTTGGTACTTTCCTCTCATGCGATTCTCTCTCATCATCATTGTAAATAAATACTGACTTTTGAGTCTGCAATCTTATAATTGTCTGTTGGGGCTGGAAAGAGATGTACTACTCACGGATGTGATAGGGGGTAATAGAGTTGTACAGACCAATGCAGTAGTTTTCAAGCCCATCAGTGGATGGGGGTCAGGTTGGATTTGTCTCAATCACCATGAAGTTCAGAGTCAGTAGGTCTGGGGTGGGGCCAGTAATCTGTTTTAAAAAGCTTTTGGGTACTTGCTAACCATTGGTAACAGAACTAGAGCCTGTAGGAGTCAAGGAATGGTTGCTCCGTCTTATAGTAAGCCTCAGTTCTTTTTATTAATTCCTGACATCTTCCTTTCGACATGATCTGCTGCTCCCCAGGAGTCTCCAAGAACAAGCAAACCAGAGGAGAAGGATGTCTCTCTTGGATGTGATGCTCCTTATCCCACTGCTCCCAGCAAGCTCGTTAGCCAGGGTGCAGACGGCAGTCTCACCTGTGCAGAGGTCAGAGGACAGCAGGGGAGAGGGGCGAACGCTTGGCTCCCAGGGATAGAAAAGAATCACAAGAGTGATCCTGTGATGTCCAAGAGTCTGGTGGATCCTGGGAGCAATCGGCCTGCCAAATGCAATAAAAAAGATGCACCAGAGGACCTGGTGGCTGCAGGAGAGGAGGGTTCCAGGAAGGAAGAGGCAGCAAAGGAGCCAAAGAAGGAGGCTGCTGTCCCAGAAGAGAGCATATCAGACGCCAGTGAAGTAAGTCCCTTTGTCCCATGGGCAGCTGCTGGCTGTGACCCTCTGCAGCTCTCTGAAGCCCTGTGCACATTCCTGTACCAGATCTTTATATCTGAGGCAGGAGCTTCATTTGCAGGCCTCCAGTTGGCTGTCAACATCAGGCAGAAACCTTAATGGTGATAAATGTGCCCAGACTCAGCAGGAGGTAAAATCCTGAATGAAACTCCAAACCTGCTGGCTCAAGAAATCAGAGCAGAAATTTGCTTTTCCATTGGAACCCCCCTGGGATACTCATGCTCTTCTATTCTGCTTACTTCCTCTTCCCATTTCCTGCCTTCCCCTTCTACTCTTTGACTTCATTTTGGGGTTAGTCTTGGTTGCATCAGTCCGAGTTCCTATAGAGAGAGAACACTGAGGGGATTTGGGGGACAATTGGGAGTTCCTGCCCCAGCCCTGGGCAGTTAGGTTATAAGATGACTCCTCATTAATTTCTATGGGTCTTTCTGAGCCAACCCAAGATGTGGGCAATGACCCAAATGGACAGAAGTAGGACCTAGTGGGGAGACCCTTTGGTATGTTTGATTTTCCAGCCCTTAGTCCTACTCCTCCAGGTAGATGACAAGCGAATTAATTTATTTAACTACTTCCTGGAAAAGATACTTTTTTTTTTTTTTTCAGGATAGTATCAAACTTCCCTCCTGCCAACTCTAGCCATCCTCATTGCGCTTCACTTGGCTCTACTTACGCATGTTGACCTGTAGGTGTCTATATTTATCTGGGTGGCCCAGCCTGAGATGGCTGGGGGCTGGTGCATCTGTCCAGAGAGAAAGGGAGGGTCCACAGGCCTCTTCCAGGTTTCCCAGGAGAGGTGGATTTTGGTTTGCGCTAAGCCCTGTGTTGGCTTCATGGCCTGAACAGACTTCCTGGCTGGTGATCACAATCCTCTGTGCTTGGTTCAGAGTGACTTTTCTGGGGGTCTGTTTACCCAGGAGCCAGAGATCAATGAACCCATGAAGGAACTACAGATCTCCTACTCCACTGCTTCTGACCCCAAGTCCTTCCTTGGCCTGGTGAGTCTGAGATGAGAGGCAGCAGAGGGGTGGTAAAAAGCATATATTTGTGGGTTACTGTGTTTAAGGAGTTTGCCTAGCATCACACAGCTTGTGAGTGGGGATGTTAGGATTCAGACTTGGGTCTTCTCTAACTCCAGTTCTTAGCTTATTAACTAAGGGTAACACTACCTACTTTCTAGGTTTGCTGTGAAAAGAAAGTGGGGTAAAGTATGCAAAACATCAGCATATGAACACTAAATAAATGTAGCTGCTATAACTATTACTGCTCTGTTTACTGCTCTGTGAGATCCTTGCCTCTGGGCTCTTGTAGGAACAGTACATGAATGTAGAATGTTAGAGACTGGTTGTATGTGTGTGCTTGTGTGTGTGTGCTGTGGTGGGGGAGGGATCACTGACCTATGGCAAGGACCAGTCCTCAGGCTCTGGCCAGAAGGGATGCTGTGGTTTCATTTCCAAAGTTAAGACTTGTCCTGGAATGCCAATATCCAGGGTTTCTCTGTCCCAGACCTTCAACCCAGCCTGCTGCCTCCTGGCTTCATTTGCCAGGTTTGTATCTAAGAGAGGTCATTTGGGATGCTTTTTGGCAGAGCATTACCTCTAGAAACCATGTTCCATCTGTTTGGAGGAGGCAGATCAAAGGGAATGGATTAGTGGAAGAGGGTCAGGGATGAGCAGTAATGATATGAGGGACTGCAGAGGTATTAGGAAGCTGTGTGCTCTTGCTCATACTGAGCTGTGGGCTTAGGAGGCAGATGGCAGCTGCATTAAGTGGAGTGGAATCAAAGTGAAAGGAAAATGTCACCAAAAAAGAAAACCCATAAGTAAGGAAGGGAAGGCAAAAAGTCATTGTTGGCAAAAACTGTCATGAAGAGTAACCATGTCTCAGAACACTGAAACCAGGGCTCTGGCCCTCATTTTAGAAAAAGGAGTCGCCTTGTGGAGAAATGTGCCCATCAGTACTTTTCTTTTCTGTGGGAGCGTGGAGGAAGCCGTGGGCAGCAGGACCAGAACTTGGCTGGGTGTCTCACTATTTTTCAGGGCTGTGACAACTCTCCTAGCAGCATGTTGTCAGGTAGCAATTCTTCCCTTTGCCCAGCGGGGTCTTGAGTGTGGGGTGGGCAGCATGGTTACATGGCAGCCAAAGGGCAGAGGAAAGCTGGCACCTGTGTGGGCATGTGCTGCCTGTCCCAAAGAGAGGCCTGTGGAGGAAGTGCTGCTGATTAATTCCCCTTGTTCAGAGGGGCACCTGTATGGGAAGGAGAGAAAACAAGCTGGGAGGAGCCTACCAAGCCTGTTCCAAGCTGTCCACATGTCTTCTGGGTGTCTTGGCCTCCCTCCTACTGGCCTGGTTGGACAGCAGGAGGGAGAGACAGCTGGAAAGTGACGTGCTTTGCCATGCAAAGAGCTTGGGCTTTGAGTCTGTCCAGGACACATCTGCTGGCAGCTCTACTGTTTATTAGGTGTTTGACCTTGGGCAAATGGCATGCTCTCAGACCTGCTATGTCAGTTGGGAGATGAGGATAAGAGTATTTGTCTAACAGAATTTTTTTTTCATAATTTTATAATGAAAAAATTCAAACATGCAGAAAATAAGAATTTTTCTTATTTTTTTCTACAATACGTATGTGGGTAGAAAAATTCTTATTTTTGTCTAGAGTCTACAGTGAACATTTTTTTAAAAAAGATTTTATTTACTTATTTTTATAGAGAGGGGAGGGAAGGGAAAAAGAGGGAGAGAAACATCAATGTGTGGTTGCCTCTCGTGCACCACCTACTGGGGACCTGGCCCACAACCCAGGCATGTGCCCTGACTGGGAATCGAACTGGCGACGCTTTCGCTTTCAGGCTAGCACTCAACCCATTGAGCCACACCAGCCAGGGCTACAGTGAACATTTTAACGTACTTGCTTTATCACATGTCTTTCCATCTAGTTGCGGTGTTATTTTGAACATAATAATTAGATACTTCCCTGGCTGGTGTGGCTCAGTGGATTTAGTGCTAGCCTACAGACTGAAGGGTCACCGGTTCAATTTCCAGTCGGGGCGCATGGATGGGTTGTGGGCCAGGTCCCTGGTTGGGGGCGTGAGAGAGGCAACCTATTAATGTTTCTCTCTCTCTCTATTTCTTGTTCCCTTCCCCTCTCTCTAAAAATATATAAATAAAAATCTTAAAAAAAATTAATAGATATCAAATTATTTAGTGCAGTTCCTGGCATATAGGATGTGCCTTTCTGGAAGGTTGATGGTGGAGGAGAGAGGCTCTGGTGGATGCTGACTTTGATGAAGGAAAGTTGGTCTTCTCACCTCCACTGTCCCTAGGACTTTGGTTCCTGCAGCCGAATCTCAGAGCACCTGCTGGATGTTGACGTGCTTTCCCCGGTGCTGGATGGAGCCCACTGGGAGGTGAGTGGCTGGGTCGTGGGCTGGGGTCTCACTTTTTAGGATAACCCAGAGCTGAGTCCTCTCTGTCCCAGGATGCAGTTATAGGAGTTTCCTACCTTCTAATTTACTAAAGCATGGCCCTGACTTTGCCTGTGATGGAGCTTCTGACCATTCCCATTCTGTTGCTGCTATGAATTAAGGCATTCCCCCCCTCATCATATTGATCTGCTTATCCACTCATTTAGCAACTGAGGGTTGACCACTTGCTCATGTGCTTTACATTAGATTGTGGATTTCAACCTGGCCCATTCAACCTTTGCAGCCTTATCCTCCTCAGCCTACCCACTGGGCACTAGCTGTGCCCAGCACTCTCCATTTGTTGGGTACCTTACCTCCTTCACTGTCTGTGTGCTGTGCTCCTTCCCCTTTTGTCCAGGTTCTTTTTTGGCCTGAAAGCCCTACCTCTGACATCATCTCTTTGCTTTGCTCTCTTTAGTGCTTCTTTTGTTTTATGATTCTTTGTCTTCCTGACAGATAGAAGCTATGTGTGGGCATGGGTGATGTCTGACCTAGAGTAGGGTACAAGAATGACTCAGACATAGATCCTGTTCTTAAGGAGCTATGTTATGAGAAGAAAGTGGAATAAGGAATGTGAAACTTTAGCATATAAATATTAAATAAACTTAGCTTTTATTACTAATACTGCTGTGTGAGTTGCCTGTGAGTGAGATCATTGCCTATGGGCTTTTCTAGGAACACTGCATGAATCTAGCAGGTTAGAGACTAGGGGTGTGTGTTGTGTCTTTATGGGATCATTGAGCTATGGCAGGGACCAGTCCCCAGGCTCTGTGGAAGGATGCTGTGGTTTCATTTCTAGAGTTAAGACAAGATCATTTTTTTTTCTCCTCTGTGAGTTTGTGAAACTTCTTTTCTCTCTGTGAGACAAGAATGATTCTGGCTCACAGCCTCTGTAAGTTTAAGGGAAAATTTGGTTTGGGTGACACAAACAAGATGTTTAATATAAATCAAGCCTGGGAGCCCTTCAGATAGAGCTGTGAAGCCAGGTACATTTGAACCTGACGTGATCCTCCGAGCTCTGGCTGGCGAGTCTTCCTGTGCCACTGCCTAGTAGTCCCTGCTACACATTGGTCATCCTCATGTGCAGCACTGGACGGATGCAAAGACACAACCAAGGGCAGGTGGGATTAGTCAGGAATGGTGTATAGCAGGTGAATTGTGGGGCACCTATGGGAGGAGGTTAGTGGGGAAGTTACTGAGTTGGCTGTGCAGGGTGTATTTCCATTGCTCTGGCTCCAAAACCTGGCCAATATCAGAATACTTGGGTGCTTTCATACAGACAGATTTCTAGGCCCTGCCTAGAGCCTCATGAGGCTAGCAGCCTCTTTTTGGGTCATGGCACTTGATATTGTATAAAGTATTGCAGGGCCTGGCTTGGATTTTGTTCTCACAAGCACCCGCTGTGGCAGTCAGCTCTGGCAGAGGAAGCCTAAGCTGTGTCTCATGACCAGCACATTGGGGTGTGGAGCAGTCATGGGTTCTCCGGTTGGCTGACAACCACATAGAGCTCTTTGTTGGGCTCGGTCTCTAGCTCTCTTCTGTCTTCAGGGCATGGAGGGGCTGAGCAGGGAGGTGGAGCTGGAGGGATGAGTGGCAGCCTCTTTGTGGGACAGTTGGAACCATTGGTGCAGTCTCCTCGTCTTTCCTGTGCGCTTCTGTCCATGGTCTGTATTCTCGGGATCTCTCGCAGGCCAAGGCCAGTGCAGAGGCTTAGAAGTGAGCATGATGAGTTTTTGTTCACTTAAATTATGTGCAGCCTAATTGAGATATATAATTGACATATAGTAAATGACATATTTAAAGTGTACCATTTGATAAGTTTTACCATATGTATATACCTTTCAAAACATCACCAGTCAAGATGATTATAATCAGTTATAAACATGGTGAATTTCATAATAAATTACAAAAGTGACCATAAAATTATTTCACATACTACAGATGGTCAAAGTCTCCTACAGCCTTACTCCCACCGGTGGGGACTATTAGCAGTTTGCATTAACAGTTTGCATGTACCTTTCCAGAAATCCTTCTGTGTACATGTAAGCATGTATTTATTTTCTATTTGTTTATCTTTTTTCTTCCCACAAAAATTTGGGACTCTGCTACAGAAACTTCTTGGCAATATGGTCTTCAGATTTGAGAACAGACCTTTATTTCTAAGTGAGTTCAGATCTATCTTACTCTTTTGATTGGTTGTAGAGCATTCTGCTTTATGACTGCGCTGTGATTTATTTAACTGGGGACAGGATCATATACAGAACAAAACCACGAAGCTGAGGTAAGGATGGGAAAATGGTGTCGTTAGCCGTCTTAGGCCAGGGGCTGAGAATGTGCTTGCTCTCTCCCCTTTCTGAAGATGATTTCTGTCTCATCCCTTTGATTCCTCTTCTGGAATCCAGTAAAAGCCTATTTGAGGGACCTCTGTCTGGGTACTTTCCCAAGGTACCTTCTTTTCTCCAGCAGGGGTTTCTGGCAGAAACATAGAAGATGAAACAAGAAGGAAGCAGACAGACATTGTCTGCAGCTAGTTCTTTCTGACGTAGGGCTCAATCTCCAAATGTTTATTATGATCACCGCGCTTTTTAGTTTGTTTAAGTAGGTTGGCCTGTGTGGTTTTTTCCTTGAGAAATGAGAGAGGGAGCTATTTACTGTGGGAAGGCAAGTGGTTTGTAAGGAAGGCAAATGGTGAGTTGAACGCTGGAAGGGAAGAGCTGGGGCATGAGGACGACTGCACGCCCCTGCTATTGTCTGTGGGCTCTGCCCAGGCTGATGCGATTAGGGCTGGCAGCGCTGGCAGGGAGCCCTTCTGCTGCGGGCTCCAGGAGGGACACAGAGCACTGTTTCTGTTTTTAATATAATCCGGGGAAGCTGGCTTTTTAGTTCAGGCCCTGACCTTCCTCACCCATCCAGATGGCAGAGTCGGCCACAGCTGGTGGGGTTCGGGCTGCCAGTGGAGAGGTGTAGGAGACTGTGGGCCCAGGGCCGGGGGGGTCCCACTGGGGAAGATGGAGTGAGCTGTCTCCTGCCTCACTGCTCCTGTTAACTCTTGTGTCCTGAGACAGACGGGGCTCCTGTCAGTGTGACAGAAGGAGTGCAGGTCCTAGAATGGGGACTGGCTCTGGCAAGGCTGCTTGTTTGTTTGTTCATTTGTTTGCCTTCAGCTGGGGGAGGAGGAGAAGTGTGAGCAGGGAGCTAATGTTTGCAGCCGGCTTCTTTGGGCCCAGAGTCGATCTAATTGAACCCCCTCAGTGCTAGAACAGCGGGTTGAGGCCAGGCTGATGATGCCACTACACTCCCATGGTCCCACCCCTGAAGGAAATATTTGAGTTTATCAAGAATAGTCCTTTTTTTTTTTTTTTACCAAATTTGCCCAGCTGCCCAGGCTTTAAAATGAGATTTGTTTGTTTTGTTTTTGATGGATGGTGTAATCTTTGATGGAAGGGTCCACTGATGGGAGCTGGGTGGCTGGGGCAGCTCAGAATGGAGCAGAGGGGCACCCTATCTTCCTTCCTCAGGTACTCACATGGTGCCCTTTTTTGTTTGGAGTATGGCACTCTCTTGTTTCACCAATACTCTGTCGTCCCAGGGTCTTTCCTCTTTAGTGTACTTGTCTGCTACTTCCAGTGCAGCCTGCTTAACTTTAGCATCTTTGTATACCATTTGCACTGAGGCCTGGGGCCTCTGTGGTTAGGGGGTGTTCATGGATACCTCTTTCTCTTTGCAGCTGGCAGTGAAAGCTTCCAACTGCAGGGGGCAGGATTTGCTTTTTCTTGTGTGTTTCCCTTCAGCCTCTGCCTTCTGGTTCAGCATGCAGTGGCTGCAGTGTCTGACCCCCCCTCCCTAAGCCTGTAATGCCGGCCCTGGGAGCAGCTGTGAGCCCAGGGGCTGGGACAGAACCCCAGGAGGCTTTTTGTACAGCAAACAGGCCACTTCTTCTGTATCCTGAGTAGCCCTCATCCACTGAAGAACCACCTCCCAGTGCTTCCTCCTAGGCATATGAGTCAGGTGAAGGACTGAGGAGCCCAAATACAGTCCCCTCCAATATACACTTTCTACTGCTACTGCCTGTAGGCCCAGAGGTTGGGAAGAGAAGACAAGGAAAACAGCCAATCCAGCCAAGATGAGCTACAGAGCAAGCAGTCCAAAAGCTCAGAGAGGTACAGTATGTGGGAGGCCACCCTTGGGCCCCGGGGATGCCGGCACTTGGGCACAATTCCTGGCTTTGGTCAGCATGGCTCAGTGTGCTCCTGCCTGAAGGCAGACATGGATGGCTTTGTATAAGGTCCGTATATGTGAGTGCATGTACACGTGCACGCACCTCAAACCTGATTCCATACCAAGACTGGAATGTGAAGAGCTGCTGGGTGCCTTTGGTGGGACTTTGTGCACATAGCACTACTGTGGGCCAGGGCTCTGTCCTTATCACTACTTGGATTAAACTGTGTGTAGTCTGGTCATTGGCCAGCGCTGGAGTAGCATGCTAGGGATCTGGAGTCCTGATACAGGGTTGGTTCCGCAGCACAGAGCTCTGACCAGGGCCCTGCCACATCAGAACTGGCTGTGACTATGTGCATGCGTGTGTGTGTGTCCGTGTCCCCTTCCAGCTTCTCAGGCCTGAGTCTGTATGAGAGAAGGGCTGCCACCCTGGAAGGGGAAGGGAGGCAGTCATTCTACTTTTTGGACCTTGAAAGGCTATCAGAATTCTTCCTTAAAGCTACAACTTCCTGCATTTTCTATAGTCTGACCACTTGAATCATTCTTCCCTTTTTCTCTCTAACTTCTGCTTGGTTCTTCCATCCCTCCCTGGTCCTAGTGATGGTGAACTCTGGGAATGGACACACTGAGAGTCTGTTCTGTTCTCACTTCTGGAACAAGTGTATACAGTGCAGGGACCTGGGAAGGCTAAGTCTGGTGTAGGCAAAGGAAATACTTTCCTTACAGTAGGAGTCTTTCCTTCCTGTTCTTCTAGCTGCTTTGCCCTCCTCCCTGCCTCTCCAGGACTGGGGCCCAGCCTGGAGGAGGAGCAGACCTAGGTCCACATACTACACTCCCAATTCTCCTCCTGCTCTCTAAATGGAGGGGGCCTGACTCTGCTGCTGTGGCTGGTCTAACCAGGTTATCTCCTTCACTTCTGCACGGGGAGCGACTCAAGAGTCCCCTTCACAGTCAGGCCACTGAAAAAGGGCCTCTGCAGGCTCCTGATGGGCAGCCTGAGTGGAATGGGGCAGAGGAGCCGGGGGAGGTGCCTGCAGGCCGTGCCATCCTGCCTGCTTCCCTGCATAGGTAAGTGAATGGCAGTGGCCGTGTCCTGTGTGTAGTTGTGTGTGCTGGGGTGGAGAGGGACGGTGTGGAGGGGTGGGCCTGGAGAAGTGGGGAGTGCTGGGGCAGGTTTGCAGCTGAAGCAGCAGTAACAGGTCTCAGGTTTCTGCTGAGTGTCCCACATGATCTGGAGAGTGAGGAAATTGGCCTCTTCTGAGTTTTCAGTCTGTAGCTAAATTGGGGTGCGTAGTCTGATTAGGGCAGCTTAGGAACTCTTGAATGAGCTGGGGTCTCTGGCCCTCTTTTCACCTAACCGTGTCCCTCCCAGGGGCTGGAGCAGAGACTCCTGTTACAGGGCTGTGCTGGTCCTGCAATGGGCCATTTCTCCTAGTCTCTGCCCACCAGCCCCCTCCCACCCAGTGGTCATCCAACCTCTAGTCGTTCAGCAAACCCCTGTAGAGTCCTGTTGTGTTCTAGAGGGAGCTGCGTAGCCCCAGGCCTCCCTGCAGCCAGTGGAGAGGACCTTTGTGTCCTTGCCTGGTTCGGATCCTGGTGTATATTTGCTAGTTCTGTTCTGGCGAGAGAAAGAAGCTGGTCTTAGAGCCCATCCAGTTGGAATGAGTCACTGGGGGAAGCTGAGCAGCATCAGTGTTCAATCATTAGCATCTATGGAACACCTGCTGTGTGCAGAACTTCTCCTTGGGTCCCATAACCATTCTGCGTCACATCTGGGATGTGAGTGTCTGTTCCTCATTCCGAACAGCTCAGGAAGAGGCAGTAAGATGTAAGACCTGAGGTAGGGACACTGTTGGGGCTCCCTCCCTTGTCCCCATCATAGCTCTTTGAGCCCAAACGGGATGCTACGGGAGCCTCTTGCACTTACACTGACTTGAACACATTTGCTTCCTTACTGCTATCAAGGGAGGAGATCCTGAGTCCACCTGCTGCCTCCAGGAGGGGTGAGGAGCAGTGCTGCCCGGTCGAGGAGCCCAAGGAGAAGGTGGTGGTCAGCCCTGCTCTGCCAGTCTCTCCTGAGGTGTAAGGGCCAGTTTTAATGTGTCTGTCCCAGTGCTCTGTTGCGTATGGAAGGCTTTACTTCCCATCCACTCTTGGGTGGTGGGGAAGGGATGTTCTGGCCCCAGCTGAGGGGTGAAATTGGGGGAGACTGGGTATACCCTTGGTTCTGTGAGTAGCCATCACTGGTCCCAGGGCCCCCCTTGCCAGGACCTGGGGTACAAGGGTGGAAGTGAAGTCATTAGCAGAAACCTGGTAAATCATGTTTTTCCCTCTACCAAGCACTATTTTTCTCTTTCTTGAAAAAAAGTTTTATTGTATGTCAACTGTAATTGGAGGGGAAAAAAATTCCTGCTCAAAGAAAAACCCCAAAACAGTTTTGTTGAAATATTTTTAAACATGAAAGTATGCGAGTCTTACTTGTATGGTGAATATTTACACATGTACACACCATGTAACCACCATGCAGATCAGATAGGGATGTTTCTACCCCTGAGAGTTTCCTCATGCCCCTTTCCTCTTAGCCTATCCACCCCAGCGCATCACTGTTCTGGTTTCTGTCCTGTAGACTCATTTTTCTAGTTCCCCAACTTTATATTCATAGAATTAGATGGTATGTGGTGTATTTTGTTTGTGCCTGGATTTGCAGTTCATGAAGCACTTCCAAAACTTACAAATCCCTCAGCTTTTCCTATTTTTACCTCCCCCTACCTCACCACTCTTGTAGGTGAGGAAGCTGAGGCCCAGATAGGATTTGCCCAAGGCCATATTGCTAGTCAGCTGCAGAACTGGGACTGAGGCTCATCACTGGCCATAGACTTCTGATGTTTAGTGTGCAGCCACTGTGCCTTTTTTCTACAAGGAGAGAGACGGGTGCCAGAGCTATACCAATTTTCTTGTCTGTGAACCAAATGGTACAAAAGAGTTAAGAGTCCTTAGGATTTGGGCTGACTACTGAGCACAGATACGCTCATCCACTGATTACTTACAGAAACTGTCACCAAGAGCCAGCAAGGCACATGAATTCACCATCGCATGTCATCACCATGGGCTACAGGAGTGATGTGGTGAGGGGTAGCCCTGACTTTCAGGTGGTGATGTATCCTAAAGTGACAGCTCTGACCCTGAAGTCTCCTTGGTGACTGTGGACAGTCAGTCAGGGTCCTTTTCTGTGGAAGGAGGCCAAGTGGCTCAGAGGAAGGACCAGAGGGGGTCTACTCAAGGCCTCTTGGAGTGAAGCTGGGCAGTGAGAGAAGTCAAGGCAGCTTTGTGTTTCTCCCCTGCTGAGGTCTCAGGGACACTTTCCTTTCCTTGACCAGTTTACACAGTCCCTGTAGGAAATGTCTGCTGTTCCTTTCCTGAGTCTTTTCAGACCCTATAACTTCCTTGTCATTAATCTTTACAGCTACACTAGGAGTGGGTTGATTTTCTGGGTTTTGTGGAGAGTAGCTCTATGTCTCATTTGTATCTGTGGGATTTTAATTTACGGAGAAGTCACTGCCACTGAAAGAAGAATTTATTGCTGACATTTCCAGAGAGAAGACGGCATGTCACACCACACAGGGCCATGTGGGGAAGGACCTGCACTGCTCAGGAGGCAGAAGAGGCGAGAAGGGAGAGCATGGTCCAGAGCCTTTATTGGGGTTTTCGTGGGAAGGAATGGACGAGGCAGGGTAAGTACCTTAGAGTGTGGCATTGGATGGTTTGAATAATTTTGTGGGTTTTGAGTTATGGGGGTGGTCTCTAGTTGCCTGGTACCTGGTCCTGTGTGGTTTAGAGTAGGGAAATGTTGGCTTGGGGTGAGTTAGATAAGGATGTGGCTGGGGATAGATTCAGGTTGGTTTGCATATGACAGACATGCTCCCTTTGCTATCTAAGAATTAGCTAGTCCTGGGAGGGGCAGTCTCTCTGATCAGCAAGCTTTTTAAGAATGTCAAAACATCATAAAATATAGGAAATAAAAAAAACATGATGAATGAAGTTGGTCACTGTTCATAGGTGTTGCCAAGCTGAATCAGAAGGAGTTAGGAGCAAAGGGCAGGGCAGAGAACATGGGCAGAGAACATGGGCAGGACTCACAAGCAACCACCACCATGCACACTTTATGGCCAGGAGGCCTGGCTCTGGGAAACAGGGATATTCTCCCCTTTGTCATGCCCACGACTTTCATGAGGTGTTTGTAGATGGTAGATGAATTAAAACCACTGGGTTGAATGTGAGAGGACACACGATGTCTTGGATTGCGATCCCAGTTTCAGTGGTGTACAGCCATTCCAGAATGTCTGGGTACTGGATCTTTCTTCCCTCTTCTTCCTCCCTGATTGCCTTCCCTCCTTGCTTTTCTTCACATGTCTCAGAGCTACTTGGTGGCTAGCCTGAAATGATGATGTTCCTACAGAGCCTCCTGTTGACCACTAACTGACTGGTAGAAGCTGGGTCTCATCGATGCTGATTCCGAGGAGTGGCCTAGGAATTGGACCCGCCTCTTCCTCTGGGGTCTTCAACTTCCAGTCGTCTCATAGATCTTTCTTGTGGGCTCATTGTTGACTGCTCACAAGAAATATAAGCTGGGAGTTTAGGACATTAGATCTTTAAAACAGGACGTGGAGAAGAGGCACACTGAAAAAATAGGCCAGTGCGCCCACATGCCAGGTGTGAGCCAGCTCACCGGTGCATGTAGCCTGGGCACAAGCTGCCGTGCTGTTGGATGCCATATCTTTCTGCAGCATCTGTCCCCAGGGCTCCACAGAGCTACACAGCCCACAGGGGAGAGACACATTAAAAGGAACCATCTCAGGGAAAAAAGATGTTTTCAGCCAAGGCTGGAAATGAGTTGGAGGGTTGATGAGGCAGAGAGCTGCAGAGGGAGGCTCTTTCCAAGGGCAGGGTTCTCAGAGGAGGTGGCATCCACATTTCTTACATCTGCATCCATTGGGCTGTGTCGGGGGACCAAGAGGAAGCTGGGAATTGGAAGGAGGGGGGAGATGGAGCTGGAAGCAGAAGAAAATTGAAAGCATAGCTCAAGACTGTTTCTGGTCTGAGTTATGATTTTAGGAACGGCAGAAGGAAAGATTTTCACGGTATTTCAGAGATGTCATTGGCCTTTTATGTCTTCCTTCTCTCTGTGGTCTCAAGGGACCAAACTGGAATTATTCCAAAGGCTTGTTTTCTTCTGCTGTTCCAGTCTGACCCCTCACGCTGCCTTCCATCTGCTGCACTGCTAGAGCGGGAGGGCGAAGAGGGCTCTGTGACCTTAGACGGACACTGGTTCCCCTGTGCCACTTTCGCTCCAGTGCACTTCGATGTGGGCTATGCCCACATGCTGCTGCAATTGGCTGAGTCAGCAGGCCAGGCCTGCCACAGCCTGAGCACTGTGGGAGAAGGGTGATGGTTGTGTGGCAAGATCAATTGCTAACGTAAGATCTAGGACATGGGAGTGCGAACACATACTGGCTTTTAGGAAAGCCACTTTGGGAGGTAACAGACTTTATCCTGCTTATGCTTTCATTGTTTTAAATGTCCTTGCGGTTTCTCTTTTGGTATTTCTTTTAAGAACCACCATACAAGCAACAAACAACCTTGTTACATTAATCCTTATCTTACCACCCACCTTATGCATCCAGGTTAGCTCTGAATTTCTTTTACCCATTTCAGTATTTACCCAAATACTGAATTTAAGTAGATGAAAGCATTGCATCATTGGGGAGATACGGAGCATGGCATTCCTGTTGTGCATCTGCTACTCCCTTTGGCTTAGGGAATGGTATCCTGCCTCTCTCCCTTGGCAGTGTGGGGTGGAGATTTCCCCTTTCCTGGACCTTCACCGACGAGTCTAGATGCTGCTGCTTTTCCCACAGACTCATATAGATGGGCCTCTTTTCAGTTTGGGAGGCAAAGAGCAGCCTCTGAGGACATCCCAAACTGCTGACATGAGCCTCAGGCAGCAGGCAGAGCCTTAGGGTAGAGACAGAACAGGGTCTTGAGCCATTCTGGGGAAGAGTCTGTTACAGACGGAGCTTTAATTTCTCCCTGCTGCTGCCAGCTCCTGAGCTCCATCTTCACCTTGGGTCACAATCTGCCAGGTCCTGCCATGGGCTGCCCTTCTCCCTAGGCTTTTGGGGCCTTATACAGCCACACTGGGGCTTGTCTTCAAGAACAGATGCTGCCTGCATCTCTGAGAGGGGAAGCCTTATTGCCTGCCCTTGGGTGACCTGATTTGCATGTGTGATTCCTGATCATGGGCCCTCCATCAGGGTTTGTGATGAACTGTAGCTCTACAACCTTGATGCCAAAACGTGGGTGGATACTAAAACTTGTGAAATGCTATTCCTGACCCCATCCTTGGTAGGCGATCTCCAGAGCTCCTGGCTCCCCCAAAGCAGCTCTCAGAGGCCACCTTGAAAGCCATGGAAGAGGCAGTGGCCCAAGAACTGGAGCAAGACCAGAGGCAGCTACTGGAACTGAAGCAAGAGAAGATGCAGCAGTTGCGGGAGAAGCTGTGGCAGGAGGAGGAGGACGAGATCCTCCAACTTCACCAACAGAAAGAGAAGTCCCTTAGGTCCTGCCACTCTCCTTAGACAAGCTACCTGGGGCCTGGCAGTGACATTTGGAGCAAGAGAAACCCTCCTCCCACCCTGGAGACCAGTGGGATGCCCACAGTCCCATCAAGACTCCTCTTTGGTGGCCTGTGTGGAGGAATGGGCTCCCTAGCCAAGGCTCATGACACCCCTCTTTTTGGCAGGGAGTCGGGTGGCACGATCATAATGGGAACAGCTAAGATTTTTTGAGAGATTATGGTGTTCTGTGAGCTTTTTTATTTTTTCATGTTTGTTCATTAATTTATTTAATTATATTTTAGAGGGGTGAGGGAAGAGAGGAAGAGGAACATTGATGTGTGAGAGAAACATTGACAGGTTGCCTCTTGTACGCCCCCAGCTGGGGACCTGGACCGCAACCCAGGCATGTGCCCTGACCGGGAATTGAACCAGCGACCTTTTGGTTCACAGGCCAGCGCTCATTCCATGGAGCCACACCAGCCAGGGTGTCCATGGGCTTTATATCTGTTAATTTGTTTAGTCTTCTGAACAGCTTTTATGAGGTGTTATTATCAACTCCATTTCACAGAATCTATAATATAGACGGAGAAATTGAAGCACCAAAAGGTTAGGTCAACTTGCCCAAGGTATGGAAGCTGAGAAGCAGCAGCAGAGTCAGCTTAACCCAGGAGGCTTGCCTCTCAAGCCTGTTTTCTTAATTACTATGTGTCATCTTTCCTGGGAGTCAGGTCCCTGCTGGGACCCAGTATCATTGGTGGGGCCACGTGATGATGCAGTGTGAAGTGCTCTTGCCCAGGACCCACTGGTTTCTCTTTGGGTTTCTGCTCTTTGAGTATTTGGCTGGGAGGCTCTAGACAAATAAAACACTTCAGCCTGGGCTGGGCCTGTATATATGTGATTGTGTGTATATATGTATAAACAACCTAAAGGTTTATTTCTATAAGAACAGGAAGTCTTGAGTTGGCATAGTGGCTCCCCAGAGTCACCGGGTCCCTGTCTTCTTAATCTCTACTTCTTTAGTGCAGGACTTTACTCTCAGGGTCTCTTCACAGTCCAGTGTAGCTGCTGGATCTCTAGCCATCATGTTTATGCTTCAGGCAGGAAGAACAGGGGTAGAGTATAAAAGGGGATTCCTTCTAGCGCCTTCAGTCCCATTAAGGGCGTTTTCCTAGAAACTCAACCTGATAATTTTCACTTAAATCTCATTGGTTATCCCTGGTTGCAAAGGAGACTGGGAAATGTAGTCCTTTAGCTAGATGTCTTTACCTGATAGAATAAAATCACGGTTCTGTTAGTAGGAAAATGGTAGAATGGATATTGAGAAGATAATAAGTAACCTCTGTCACAATCGCAGGGTGGGAAAAGTGCTATGAAAAGGTGTTAATATAATTCACTTACTTGGCAATTTAGCTGACATCTAAATCTTACCTCTTAGAGCATCCAAAAGTGGTAGAGACTTACTTTTTTTTTTTTATATTATAAATAACAAGGAGTATATACACATGCTTTATTTAGAGAAGCTAACAGGCAACCAATATCGACTCTCTAGAGGGTTGGGAACAATCTCTCTCATTAGCCCAACACAGGATCTTCTGAGCCAGGGTCCATCCTTAAATCAACCCCCCAACTGCCCAGATCCCCTGCCAGAGAGCATCCCACAGAACAGATCCCTCCGTAGCATCCTCCTTTCTCAGCCAACTGAAAATTGACCCAAACAGGGTGGGGCTCACCTCACCTTTAGAGGCAGTGCCTAGAAGAAAATCCTTGCAGTGTTTCCCTGTCAGTCCACCAGGCTCCCCCTCCCTTCCTGGTTCTTCTGAAGCTTAGCTGACTGTGCTTTCCATCCTCCCCAAACCCCCAACTCCAGAGGGCTGTCCAGAGCCCTCTTAGGTTTTGGTGAAGACTAGCATGCCAAAGGTATCTGCCTCAGGACCTGTAGCACAGTAGTCACAACAGGTGGTAGCTCTTGTTTTTACTTTCAGTTGAAATCAATATAGTTTCAGCAGTCTTTACTAAATGACATCTCTGTGGGCAGGGCCTTGCCTGGGTCTCTTCAAAAAAGTTCTTCATGAGAACCCTGTTTTTGTTTACACATGAGCCTTCCTGAGAGGTGGGGCCTCTCTGCTGGGAAGCTTCCACTTGGTAGAAATTTCTGGAAGCCACACCTTATAGCAAATTGTTTCTTTATTTTCAATTTAAAAAAATGTTAAGTTACAGTTTACATTCAATATTATTTTGTATTAGTTTCAGTTGTTTAGCGTAGTGGTTAGACAATCATATATTTTACAAAGTGTTTCTCCTGGTACTTCTAGTACCCATACAATGGGCGCCATACTTAGTTAATATAATATTATTGACTATATTTCCTATGCTGTACTTTATATCCTTGACTATTTTGTAATGCAGGTATTTCTTTTTCTTTTTTCTAAGATTTTATTTTTAGAGGAGAGGGGAAGGGAGGGAGAGAGGGAGAGAAGCATTAATGTGTGGTTGCCTCTTGCACTCCACCTACTGGGGATCTGGTCCGCAACCCAGGCATGTGCCCTGACTGGGAATCGAACCAGTGACCCTTTGGTGCGTTCGCAGGCCAGTGCTCAATACACTGAGCCACATCAGCCAGGGTGTAAGGCGGATATTTCTTGAATGAGTAGTCAGGCAGGAAGGCAGGCAGGCTGACCCTTAGTTTCTTTCTCTCTCTCTCTCTCTTTTTTCAATTGAATTTATTGGGATGATTCAGCACCCCAAGTCAGGTCTCCTTCCATCACCATTTATACCCCCTTTTCCTTCATCTACCTTCTCAAGCACCTCCTTCTCCCCTGGTAATCACCATACTGTTGTCTGTGTCTATGAGATTGTTTCTGTTTTGTTTTGTTTTTTTGCTTAATATCTTCAGCTTTTTTACCCGCAACCTCTGTTTCCCTCTGACAGCATTTCCACATATGAGTGAAATCATATGGTATTTGACTTTCTCTGACTGGCTTATTTTACTTTGCATAATGCTCTCCAGGTCCATCCATGCTGTCGCAAAGGGTGAGAGTTCCTTCTTTCTCACTGCTGAATAGTATTCCATTGTGTAAATGTACCACACCTTTTTGATCCACTCATTTACTGATGGACACTTGGGCTGCTTCTGGTGCATATATTCTTTTGAATTGGTGTTTCAAGATTCTTTGGATATACTCTCAGAAGTAGAATTGCTGGATCATAAGGCAGATCCATTTTTAATATTTTGAGGAAACTCCATACAGCTTTCTACAGTGGCTGCACCAGCCTGCCTTCCCACCAACAGTGCACAAGGGTTCCTTTCTCCCCACATCCTTGTCAACACTTGTTGTTTGTTGATTTATGGATGCTAGCCATTCTTACAGGCGTGAGGTACTATCTCATTTCAGTTTTAATCTGCATCTCTCTAATAATTAGTGATATTGAGCATCTTTTCACATGTCTATTGGCCATTTGCGTATCCTCTTTGGAGAAATGTCTATTCATGTTGACCATTAGTTTCTTTAGATGTAAAATGAAGAGATTGGATCTCATTGTAAGATGAAGAAAGAGAGTTATAAATGAAGGTCTTCACCTCAGAAGACCCTTCCAGCTCTTAACATTCTGTGGTACTATGCATAAAACTTAGCCAAAGAACAGAGAAAGGGTTCCTGGGGAATCTAGAAGGAACGATTTTTACCTAACTCAAGTTTTCTGTCATAATGGAGGAGAGAGCAGTGGTGCTGATAACTTGAAATAGGAAACAGTCCTAAATTTTTCATGGCTTTGGAATTCATTACAGGAGCTTCTCAGAGAAATTGTCTTCTGAGTCATCTTGTTCTTAGGCTTGAGTGCCCTGAGCGGCCAGCACACAGCCCTGGCCATTGAGCCTCTGTGAGGAGGGTGTGGTTTGTGTGAGCAGAGCATATCCACTTGGGGTGAAATGCTGACCGTCGTTGGTCTGTAAAAAAGGTACCCTCATAGATAATCAAAGCTTGCTTTTATTTTGGAGCTGGTGATACTGTTCAAATTCAACAAACATTTATTGAGCACCTACTTCATGTTAGTTTCTGTGTTCGGTACATGGGATATAACAAATTTTAAGACAAGATTCTTTCTCTGGAGAAGCTCCCAGACGTGAAAGGAAAACAGATTTACAAATGATTAATTATGATGCACTATGATGCATGGTATAGACTGGCACGGGAGTAGATTGACGACCTTGGAGGGAGTCAGACTTCTCTGAGAGGATGGAGCTGAGTACTGAATAATGAATATGGGTTTGTCAGGAAGAAAAGGGGATTCTAGGCAGAGGAACCAGCATGAACAAAGGCCAAGAGGCAAGGAAGAGTGTGGTAGGATTTAGAGGTGGTGGCTCATCTGATGTGGCTAAAACAGAATCTGTGGGGTAGAGAGTGAAAGGATATGGAACCAGAGTCAGGTTGGGGTCAGCCTGTATGTGTCCTTGAATGAACGCCATGCCAAGGTGAACTTGGAGGCAGAGGGGCGCCTTTGGAAGAAATGCTGTTTTGGGACCAGGCAGCCTGTAATCTGCTTCCTGAGGTAAAGGGCAGGTGGAATTCATGGCCTCCTTACCCTGGGGAGCCTTTCACGGAGGCAGCAGGACCCAGAGATTGAGATTAGGCTCACCTTTAAGAGTTTAGAAGCTTCACAGTCAGGCTACAGGTCTTTGAGGCTGAGAGCCGGGGATTAAGACTAGAAGAGGAAAGACCTGTGGGCCCTCCAGCAAACTTGCCTTTCTTTTCTTTCCCAGTTTTCTGAAGGAGCAGCTACAGAAAGCCACTGAGGAAGAGGGGACTCGGATGAGAGAGGAGGAAAGCCGGAGGCTCTCCCAACTCCGGGCCCAGGCCCAGTCCCAGGCAGAAGCAGATGAGGACCAGATCAAGTGAGTGCCTGCCGTGAGCTGGCCAGCGCTGTGGGGGCACCCCTGAACGTATAGGTCTGTCTCCATTTCCTTCTCTTTGGCCAGGGCTGAGCAAGAGGCTTCCCTGCAGAGGATGAGAGAGAAGTTGGAGTCTCTACAGAAGAGCGAGAGGGCCAGCTTGGAACAGAGAAACAAGCAAATGCTGGAGCAGCTCAAGGAAGAGATGGAGGCTTTGGGGAAGAGAGAGCAGGCTGCCCTGAATGCTGAGAAGGAGAAGGCTCTGCAGCAGCTGAGGGAGCAGCTGGAAGGAGAGAGGGAAGAAGTGAGCAAATAGAGTTGGGACCTTCTTCTTGGACGTGCCCTGGGCTGCCTAGGGAGGGACTGAGTGTGGAGGAAGAGCCAACCTTGGGCATGCAGGTTGGGGAGCCAGACAAAGAGTGGGAATTGCACAGATGGATGCAGAGGCTGTGCGCCCATTGCCCCATGTGGATCCAGCTTGTCTCAGGGCAGGTGCCAGCCCTGGTCCACATGGCAGAGCTGAGGGTGCTGGAGGTGTCCAAATGCTTCATCTGGGGCCAGCTGGGCCAGTGGCAGGTGGGTGTTGTCAATGGCAGTGGAAAAGTTTGAGGGGAAATGGCCTGTGGGCTTGGGAAGATTTCATTACTAAAAGAACTTAAAGCAGACCAGAGGTCCCGAGACAAGTGTGCCTTGTCTCTGTCCTTGTCCCCGTCCTTGTCCCCGAGGGACAGCTGTGATGGCCTTTCGTCTCTCTCCCTTTCCTGCCTTAGTATGAGAGGTTAGCACTCTTAGAGGAGTTTTTTCCTTCTTTGTCCTTACTCCCTGTCCCTTGGATCTGAGGGTCTGTCTCTAGGTAAGAGGCTGAAGTCAGTAGCTGTCAGACCACAGGGAACTTCTGTTTTCTTTTGGTTAAGGGTGGAGCTTCAGCTCTCAGACAAGGAGAAACACCAACAGCGTTGGGGAGAACATTGTACTGCAAGTGCTCGGGTAGATGGTGCTAAAACCCCCAGCCCTTCCTGCCTTGGGTCACATTCATAGGCATGAGTGTCACCCAAGTGACCGTGGCCTAGCCCAGAGGCAGGGCATGGAAGCAGTGACCTGAGGCTTTACCTCAATGCCCCTCCACTCTGTCCTTCGTGTTCCTGTTCATTTGCTAGTTGCAGACTTTTAGGGACTGAGTTATATTGAAGGAACAGAGATGTTCCTGTGTTTCCTCTTGGCCTTTTCGTGTGCAGAGCGTCAGGGATGGGTTTCCTGACTCCTCCTTCCTCCAGGGTCAGTGCCCAGCCTGCCTTCCCTGCCCTGCATCCCTCACAGACCCTTTGTTGCTCCCCAGGCGGTGGCAGCGCTAGAGAGGGAGCACAGAGCTGAGCTGGAGCAGCTCTCTTCCTCCCTGAAGGCCAAGCATAGACAGGTAGGTGCTGCAGGCTACGCCTGCAAGGCAGAGCCTGGTTATGATGGTCCTTGTGCATCATCCTCAAGACCCCTTCACTGATAGTCCCATCCCTGCCATGACGTAGGGAGCCTCTCTTGCCACAGCCCCAAGGGGAGGAGCACTGGGTCCCTGGGAGGTAAGTCCCCCCCCAGCCACTATAGTGCTCTTGGAGAGTGAAACCCCTCTGTGCTGGGGCTTGCTCAGGTGGTCTCCAGCCTCCAGAAGAAGATAGAGGAAGCTCAGCAGAAAGAGGAGGCCCAGCTACAGGAAAGCCTGGGGAGGGCGGAGCAGAGAGCGCAGCACAGAGTTCACCAAGTGCTAGAGTACGAGCAAGAGGTAAATGCTGGTCTGCCTCTTCCACTTTCTGTGTGCTGTTGTGGATGCTCTGTTGGTTGGCCAGGCCATCCTGGCCCAAAGGGCCCTCCTCTTTGCTTCAGATGGCTCAGCTGGGGTTAGAGCTTCTGGTTCCCTTCTTACGTTTCAGTTCCCTTGAGGCCAGGTCCTTCTCCACCTCCATGCCCCCTGCATGTGGGGAGGTGGTAGCTGGGGTATCGCCATGTGTGTGTCATGTGGGTGGGAGCCTTGGAGAGGTGTGCGTGTATGAGACCTTCAGGTGCTTCAGTTCTGCATGTGGTATCCCTGCAGCTCAGTGCTCTCCTGAGAGAGAAGCGCCAGGAGGTGGAAAGGGAACATGAGAGGAAGATGGACAAGATGAAGGAGGAGCACCAGCAAGTGCTGGCTGAGGCCAGAGAGCAGTATGAAGCCGAGGTGACCCGGCCACGACCCTCTGCATGCATGGGCCCCCATGTGCCCGCATGCACACAACCTGGGCCTTTCCCAGCTGGCTCTAGGGCAGAGGAAAAACTGTGGTCTTGGTTTGTGAGAGGCTTTCTTCCGTGGCCCCCTGAAATGGTGGAGTCATTTTTTGCCTTTTTACTAAACCATTTGATGAGGAGCGCTGCTTCTCCATCAGGCAGGCTGCACTTTCCCCTCATGGTAATGCTGGCTAATGTTGAGCTTGTGCTACATGCCAGGCACTGTTCTAAGCTCTTTGTGTACATTAACTCATTCAGTCCTCACAACACCCTTAGGAGATACATAGTATCACTATCTCTGTTTTAAAAATGAGGAAACTGAGACTTGAGGTACATGAACAACTTTCCCAAGGCCCCTCTGGCTAAAAGCAGAGGAGGCAGGACTCAAGCCTAGACTGATTTCAAAGCCTTCAGTTTTAACCACCCTAACAAAACATGCTACCAGGGTTAATCGAAATTCTGGAACACCAAGAAATAGCCTGGCAAGAGCCAACCCATGTGTGCATAGTACCTGCCCATCTTTGGCCCTTGGCCTTGGTGGGGTGGGGGGAGTTCATTTATCTGAGAGGCCTCACTCTGGCTTGCTTCCATTGGGGTGAAAAATGGCGGGGTGACTGACTTGAGCCCATAGGTGGGTCTCTGCCCAGGGCGTCGAGGCTACTGCTCCAGGGACTGGAACAAGTGTCCCAGACTCCTCGTACAGTCCTTCCCAGGGCAGAAATAGCAGGCCATGATGAAATGTAGTGGACTTCCTTCCCAAACCAATTGTGACCTTGCCGAAGAATAGAGATCATTTACCGATGACCTCTGTTGCCTTGAGGGAGGGAAGCTGTATGTGGGGGAGCCGTGGGAGAGGCAGGTTCCCACAGGGGATACCTCTTGACATCTGGCCAGCCTCTGCTCAGTGGCAGAGCAGGGTGCAGACTTCTAGGGGGCAGGACCATGCTATCCTTGATGCTATTCTCTAAGAGCTGGCCTCAGGGAACAGATGGAGGCCTTGATCTGACTGACTCCAGGCGGCAGGAGTGGGAGGCTGTGGTTTTAGGGGTGTGAGGGCCACTGCCGTCTCCCATGGGCGGCCCCACCCTCCATGCAGGAGAGGAAGCAGCGGGCTGAGCTCCTGGGGCACCTGACCGGAGAACTGGAGCGCCTGCGAAGGGCTCACGAGCGGGAACTGGAGACCGTGAGGCAGGAGCAAGACAGGCGGCTGGAAGACTTGCGGCATCGGCACTGGGAGCAGGTGGGGACTCTGGACAGTCACTTGGGGCTGACCTCCATGCAGGGTGGAAAAGTACTAGGGTAGCAGGACAGCAGGGTGGAGCCTGACAGCTTCAGGAGTGAAGGCCTCTCATTGGCCATCCCTGAGCTGGGATATCTCTGCTTCTTTGTTTTCTGTGCCAGGGCCCATCCCCAGATTTAGAAGAGGAGGCCTGCCTCTCTAGGGCCACGGGGCTGGCACTTTTGCTTCTCCTTGCCACCGCTGGAAACAAAGAAGGCGTGGTGCTTTCTGGGAGGCCACAGGGGCTAATGATGCAGCCCGAGCCATCTGGAGAATGTGCCATGGGATGGTGGGTCAGGACCCCTCCTGCCCCTCAGCTAATTCCTTGTTCCCTTTCCACACTTACATGTTTTTTTCCACCTTTGCTCCTGTGCAGGAAAGGAAACTTCGAGATTTAGAGGTAGAACTTGAAACCAGAGCCAAAGAAGTCAAGGCCAGAGTGGCTGAGCTGGACATTCAGGTGAGGGCATGGGAGTGGAGGACAGGATCTCTAGGTGCCCTTGACCTTGGAGTCATAGCTCCCCCAAGAGAGGATGGGCCTTTTTGCCCTCTCACCTGGGGCCTGGAGTTGGCCAAGGGGCCCCGTTTTTTTCCTCACCCCCTCGGGAGGAGACTGTCCGGAAGGAGAAGCAGCAGCTCCTTGACGTGAAGAAGCAGGTTGAGCTGGAGAGCGAGGTTTGTCTGACTCTTGGCATCCCTCCTTTGTCTGTCCCCACTCCCTTCCTTTCCTCTCCCGGCAGCACACCACTTTTTGTTCACTTGACCTCTCCAGGGCATTGGGGTTATTCCACAACTCAGGAACCGCAGGCAGTGGGGCTGTGGGGGGAGGGTAGAAGCCTGCACACCCTCTGACCGAAGACATGGTGACCTTGGTATGTCAGTCCCGCCCTCTCTCCCCTGCTCCTCAGGATCCCTGGTGTCCAGGGTGGTCTGCTCCCTGCCTTCTCTTCATTGTTTCTCCAGGTGCCTCTGTCTTTTCTTCTGCCCCAGGAAGTCACAGCCACCCATCAGCAGCTGGAAGAGGCAAAGAAGGAGCACACCCACCTATTGGAGTCAAACCAGCAGCTCCGAAGAATTCTCAGTGAGCTTCGGACCCACAAGTTGGAGCTGGAATCCCAGGTGGATCTTCTGCAGACCCAGACTCAGAGGCTGCAGAAGCACATCAGGTAGTGTGGACACTCTGCACTTAGCCACCCAATGCCCTCTGACCTGTGTTGCTCACAAACCCTGTCTACTCATGGCCCAGTTAACTGGTGGAGGCAGAGCCAGGCTCTGTCTGCTTTGTTTTGTAGGGAGAGGGGGGTGTTAGGAGGCTGTGAATAGCTCGGGTCCCTGCTTTTACCATTCATGCCCCAGCCCTGCCTCAGTGACTTTGACAGGAGTGAAGGGACAGGGATGGTCTCATTTTCTACCTGACGTTGGGGCTTGAAGTCTGCCCAAGGGTCCCGACAGTGTGCTGCCTGGTCTGCTCCATCACGTGACCTTGCCTCACCTCCCTGCAACTCCCACTACTGTCCTCCACAACAGTGACCTGGAAGCCAAAGCTCAGAGGAAGCAGGACACATTGAAAGAGCTGGCAGTTGAGAAGAGCAGTGCTTCCCCATGCTTGGAGCCGGATCTCCACATCGAGGACCTGAGGAAATCCCTTAGGACTGTGAGCTTTCCTCTGTCTTGGAAGGGACAGCGTGGCTGGGCTGGGGCAGCAGGAGCGGTAGGGTGCCAGGAGGGCTCTTGGCGCTGCTTCGTATATGGCCTTAACCTCCTGTGCCTGTCACTCCCAGTGCCCCATTTCCATCTGTGAGTGAATGGTGCCCAACAGCCAGCAAAGCTGCCTGTGTCTTGACCCTGGGCGGGGTTCAGTGCCCCTTGAGCCTGCAGTGTATCTGTTTGTGTTGCATTTAGTGGGTCTTTCCTACCATGTGTCCTTAGAGCCAGACCGAAGAGGTACCCTCTTCTCTGTCCCAGAGCAAGGAAGACACTGACTTGTCCCTGGACAGGTGAGTTCTGATAGCCTGTCTTTATTGGGGCTGAGGATGCCATGAAGGGGTGAGTGCCTGTGTCACAGAGCTGGGGTGACCTGAAATGAGGTGACAGCAGTCACCAGGGGGGCTTGGTTCAGGGAAGGGGGTTGGGAGACTGCGGAATCTTCTCTGGCAAGCCAAGTAGATGGTCACTGTGACTGCGGACATAGCATGCTGATCCGCTGATCCCTGGTTGGGGGTCAGGATGAAGGCAGTGTCTGGCCATCCATGTGGAGTCCTTTCAGAGTCAGGGTGGGAGGACTCAGTGCAACATGCTGCCTGCTGTAGTATTCCTATACATTGTCCAGGCCCAGCCCAGCAATTGTGCTCAGGATGGGTATCTGCTGGGGAAGTGGTCAAGTGACCCAGAGCAAGGGCTCTCAGAGTCTTTGTTGGCCCTCTCCACACCCAACCCTCCACTCCCTCCCCACCTTGTCCTCCCACAGCTTCCGGCACTACCTCTCTGCCGAGGGGGTAGCTCTCCGCAGTGCCAGGGAGTTCCTGGTGCGGCAGAAACACTCCATGCGGAGGCGGCAGATAGTTCTGAAAGCCGCCCAGCAGCACTGGTGCCATGAGCTGGCCAGTGCTCCGGGTGCAGCCAAAGACCCGCTAGGCACCAAGGCCCTGGAGGACGTGCGGAAGGACCTGCGGGAGGTCAGGAGCTTGGAGGCCGGGCCCGGCAGTCCCGGGGGAGGGCAGGCCAGGGCCACACTCATTTTGGGGCTTGCCCTCAGTGGAGCATTCTGGGGTTCCCAGGACAGTGGCGACCTGTGCAGTTACAGGTCCTCTAGGGCAACTGGACAGGTGACAAAGGTTAGGGATCTCTACGAGGGTGAGAGCACCATACACCCCCGAGGCAGTGCGCAGTGTGCAGTGTGCAGAGTGCTTTCTCTGGTCGTGAGCCGCCTGGTGCTCACAGCAACCCTAGATGGCACGCACGACAGGTGGTGTTATTCCTGTTTCCTAGGTGAAGGGTATAAGTAAGGTTTTTCAAAATTTCGCACTTAGGGCCTCGCTCCTCCATTCCATCACCCTAAAGACTTCACTGATGACTGAAAATGTTTTGAGTATACACTCAGCAAAGACCGAGTGATTTCTCTTTGGAACTTCTTCGATACCCTGATTCATATCGAAGAGCCAGAGACGTCATGGCTCTTGTTAGTTGGGATCACAGATGTTTGAGGTCTCTTTAAATTCAGTTGGTGTCAGAGCTGTGAGCACGCGTGGCTGGGGATGGTGGAGCAGCAGGCAGGAGGCTCACACAAAGTGCAGACTTCCCACGGGTGTGTGCGTGCCGCTCCGGGCCTATCACTGCTTTGCTGTACCCTCCTGATGACAGTGGCCACAATGATGACTGTAGTGGTAGTTGGAGCAGTGATGATAACCATTCGGTTACAGTGACCATGTGAGAACTTAATTAGATATGGGTGTAGTGCTAAGCATGTGATATACCCTTAACTAATTCTCACCACCCTAGGGAAAGTAGTGTTTCTCTTTCTTCAATGAGAATCTAGACTGGAGTTAAGTAATCTTCTCGGGATAACCCACTTGACAAATGGCAAAGCTGGGACTACAGCATCTGAGTGGAAGTCCCCACATTTCTCCCCCCTTCCTCCCTGAATGCAGGAGGAGAGGCACCTGGATGAGATGCAGTCAGCCATGCGGAAAGGCCACAACCTGCTCAAGAAGAAGGAGGAGAAGCTGAATCAGCTGGAGTCCTCTCTTCAGGAAGAGGTGCAGCCCTGTGGCCACATAGCCGTGTGTGGCCATAGCCTCCTTTTCTGTTCCCAGGATACGCTGGGTTCTTTGGTCCTGTGTCGAGGACACTGAGCCTCTAAGGCCAGGATTGGCAGTAGGCTTTGGCTTCATGGGCTGGTGAAAATGGCAATGGCTTCAGCTTTGAGTTTGGTTGTCTGTGCTGAGTGGTTCTGAGAGACTGGAGCCTCTTGCTGAAATTTCTTTCTTTCTTTCTTTTCATTTTTTTGTTTTGTTTTTGTTACTGTTCAAATACTTTTGTCTCCATTTTCCTGCCACCACTTTCACCTGCCCCACCCACCCCTACCTCCCACCCTCAATCCTTCCCCACTCTGGCTTTGTCCATGGGTCCTTTATACATGTTCCTTGATTTAACTCTTTCCCTTCTTTTCTCTGTTACCCTCCTCCCTCCTTCCCTCTCATTACTGTTGGTTTCTTTTTTCTTTCATTGTTGCTGGTTATATTTTCCTTGCTTGTTTGTTCTGTCGATTAGGTTCCACTTATAAGTGAGATCATATGGTATTTGTCTTTCATCTCCTGGATTATTTTGCTTAGCATAGTGCTCTCCAGTTCCATCCATGCTGTTGTGAAGGGTGGTAGCTCTTCTGTGTGGTATTCCATTGTGTAAATGTACCATAGTTTTTTGATCCACTCATTTACTGATGGGTACTTCGGTTGCTGCCAGCACTTGGCTATTGTAAATTGTGCTGCTATGAACATTGGGGTGCATAGGTTCTTTTGAATTGGTGTCTTAGGATTCGTAGGGTATAGTCTCAACAGTGGGATCGCTGGGTCAAAAGGCAGTTCCGTTTTTAGCTTTTTGAGGAAATTCCACACTTTTCCACAGTGGCTGCACCAGTCTGCATTCCCACCAACAGTGGACTAGGGTTCTCTTTCTTCCACAACTTCGCGAGCACCCGTTGTTTTGTTGATCTTTTTATGATGGCCATTCTGACTAGTGTGAAGTGGTATCTCATTGTGGTTTTAATTTGCATCTGTCTGATGGCTAGTGATGAGGAGCATCCTTTCATATGTCTCTGGGCCCTCTGTATCTCCTCCTTGGAGAAGTGTCTGTTCAGGTCCTTTGCTCATTTTCTAATTGGATTGTTTGTCTTCCTGGAGTGGAGTCGTGTGAGTTCTTTATATATTTTGTAGATCAAACCCCTGTCTTAGGTATCTTTGGCAGATATATTTTCCCATATGGTTGGTTCCCTTTTCATTTTGTTGATGTTTTCTTCCGCCATGCAGAAGCTTCTTAATTTGATGGAGTCCCATTTGTTTATTCTTTCCTTTGTGTCCCTTGCTCTGGGGGACATATCGGTGAAAACATTGCTGTGTGGAATATCTGAGAGTTTCCTGTCTATGTTCTCCTCTAGGACTTTTATGGTGTCGTGACTTATATTGAAGTCTTTTATCCATCGAGTTTATTTTTGTGTATGGTGTGAGTTGGTGGTCTAGTTTCAATTTTTTACATGTAGCTGTCCAGCTCTCCCAACACCATTTGTTGAAGAGGCTATTTCTACTCCATTTTATGCTTCTGTCCCCTTTGTCGAATATTAATTGACCATGGAGACATGGGTTGATTTCTGGGCTTTCTCTTCTGTTCCATTGATCTATGTGGCTGTTCCTATGTCAGCACCAGACTGTTTTGATTACAGCGGCCTTGTAATATACTTTGATGTGAGGTATTGTGATCCCTCCTACTTTGTTCTTCTTTCTCAAAAATTGCTGTGGCTATTCGGTGTCATTTAAGGTTCCATATAAATTTTTGAAATGTTTGTTCTGTATCTGTGAAATACGTCATTGGTTTTTTAATAGGGATTGCGTTGAATGTATAAATTGCTTTGGATAGTATGGGCATTTTGATGATGTTAATTCTTCCAATCCGTGAACATGGTATATGGTTCCATTTATTTGCATCTTCCTTGATTTCTTTCTTCAGTGTTGTGTAGTTTTCTGAGTACAGGTCTTTCACCTCCTTGGTTGAGTTTATTCCTAGGTACTTTCTTTTTCTTGTTGCTGTAGCAAATGGGATTTTTTTCCTGATTTCTGATTCTGACATTTCATTGTTGGTGTACAAAAATGCCTTTGATTTCTGAATGTTGACTTTGTATTCCCCTGTTTTGCCAAATTCACTTATTAGGTTGAGTAGTTTTTTGGTGGAGTCTTTGGGGTTTTCAGTATACACTGTCATGTCATCTGCAAATAATGACAGTTTTACTTTCTCCTTTCCAATTTGGATGCCTTTTATTTTTCTTGTCTGATCGCTGTGGCTAGGACTTCCAGTACCATGTTGAATATAAGTGGTGAAAGCGGACAACCTTGTTTTGTTCCCTGTCTTCGTGGGAAAGCTTTTCGTGTTTGCCCGTAGAGTATGAGGTTGGCTGTAGGTTTTTCATATATGTCCTTTATTATGTTGAGGTATGCCCCCTTTATTCCCACTTTGATGAGGGTCTTTACCATACATGGATGCTGCACCTTATCAGTTGCTTTTTACACATCCATTGATATGATCATGTGGTTTTTGTCTTTTCTTTTGTTTACGTGATGTATTATGTTTATTGATTTGCAAATATTGTACCATCCTTGCATGCCTGGGAAGAATCCCACTTGATCATGGTTGGATGATCTTTTTAATGTATTGCTGGATGCGGTTTGCCAATATTTTGTTGAGGATTTTAGTGTCTATGTTCATCAGAGACATTGGCCTGAAGTTTTCTTCGTTGTGTCTTTTATCTGGTTTTGGGATTAGGATGATGCTGGCCTCATGAAAAGAGTTTGGGAGTCTTCCCTCTTCTTGGATTTTTTTTGGAATAGTCTAAGGACAAGGGGTTGGCTCTTTCTTAAATGTTCTCTTGCTGAAGTTTCTTGAGAGAGGAGTTAGCCCTTCCCCCTTCCCCTGCCGTGGCACCCAAGGACAGGTGTTCCTGGGGTGTTGGGAATATGTGCACCTAGGAGATTTCCTGATCTTCCCTGTGCCTTGTAGACTTTCCCCTGGATGCCTGATGCATGGATGTGGTGGGAGGGAAGCTTAGATGGAGAGACATTGCAGGGAGGTTATTGGGGGAAAGGGTGGATGTTTCTCTGGTCCTGGTGGCCCTACTGCCTGTGTCCCCAATGGTTCAGCTCTGTTAGCTTAGCCTCCCGCCTACCCCCTGCAAGGCAGCCTGTGTGGTGTGCCTCTCACAGAACTCTGGGTCCCAGAGAACCCGCACACTAGTACTCAGTCCCTGACATTGCCAGGGCAATGGACAGAGAGCTCAGGGAGAATACCAGTCATAACTGCTGCTGTTCCCCATAGGCTGCAGATGAGGACACACTGAGAGGAGCCCCCACCAAGAAAGTGGTGACCTTCGACCTCAGCAGCTCTGAAAACACCAGCAGTGAAAGTTCAGAATCTGGCCCCTTGCCTCACAGTGAGTGGTGGTAGTAGGGATGAGAGGGAGGGGAGGACCATAGTTTCCATGGAGAGGGAGGAACTTGGGGAACAGGGGCGCAGTCCCTTTCCCCAGCTCTGTGTGGGTTAGCCTCTGGGAGTTGGTGTTTGGAGCAGGTTCTCAGTAAATGCTTGGGGAGGAGTAAACTAGTCTGGATTTGCTAGTCCCCAGGGCCCAAAGGGTCTGGGGGAGCCTTCTGGATGTGCAGAGTACTCGACAGTGAGGGGTGTCCCTGTTTACCACTCCCTCCGAGTGCTACCTTCTGGGAGGCTGTTCTCCCTCTGCCACTCTGGCCTGTGAAGTGGAGAGGGCCCTCCCCCACCCCTCCCCCCAGGACTGTGCCCTGGAGAACCTGTTTCTTGGGGCCAGCTTCCCATCTGCCCTGTCTGGGACACAGAAGCCCTGCCATCCCCCAGTCTCCCAATCAAGGCGAGGGGCTGTTGCCTGGAGGAACAGGGAGGGGCGGGCAAGTAGGGCGCCACAGTGCCAACAGGGCCTGGGGAACCCCTGTGCCTGAAACCTGGGTCCTCCTGCCTCTTCCCTTTCAGTCAGCCCGACTGCAAGCCCCACCTTACTCAACAAGATCCACTACTTGGACAGCTCCCTGAAGCGGATTAGCAGCCAGCTAAATGATGTCCTCTGCATGCTGGGTGTCCTCAACACTCAGCCGCCACCCCCACTCCTCACCTCCACCCCAGCCCAGATCCCGCCCCCATCCTGCAGGAGTGCTCTCATTTCCACCCACACCTCCCTGGGCCGGGTCTCAGCCTCCTCCCCCACCACAGCCATGTCCACCCAGTGGGCCTGGTCCCCAGGCCTGGGCCCTAGGCTCTCCTCCTCAGTGACTCAAACAGTGGATGACTTCCTGGTAGAGAAGTGGCGCAAATATTTTCCAAGTAAGCTTCCTTCTGGGCCACTGTATGATTCTGGACTGAGCCTTCCCGCCTTCCTCCTCCTCTTCCATTTTCTCCCTTCTTTCTCCCACTCCTCGTCCTCCCCCACCCCCAGCTTTGGTTCGCTGATCCATTGACTGTGGGTCCCCGGGGAGGAGGCTGTTCCGGCTGCCCTGCAGCTGCAGGCTCTGTGGGCCACGATGGTGTATCTGGAACTTGGCTGGTTGGGCTCTTTGTGACTCCAGAGCTCAGCTGAACCTAAAAGTTTATCGTCATTATCATTGCAGTAGCTGCCATGGTGTGCATTATATTGTAGGCCAGGCATTTTATATAAAGTTTTTGATTTAGGCCTTATAATAACCCTCTAAGGTAGTTATTATTTATCCCCACATTACAGATGAGAAAACTGAGACGTAGGGTGGTTAAATAATATGCTCCTGGATGCCCAGTAAGGGAGCAACAGACTGGGTTTTGACTGCAAGTCTCTGTGACTTCAGGATTCTGTTTGTCACCCTTGGCTGCTTCCTATATCTGGGAAGGCTGGCTTCCCCTGGTGCCACTGGACGGTCAAGGAATGTGAAAAGCCATAAAAAAGAGTTGCTTGAGGAGAAAAAGTTACAACTCCACATTCCAACCCAAACAGAAAAGTAGATTAAGTTTTAGAAATAAAATAGAGTAATTCCCGTCCATCACCTTTCTCTCACTTCCAACTACTGAAAGTTTCCCTGCTTCTGTTATGTTATGGGGGCACTGCCTTTTCAGTGTTGGGGAGGCAGAGGTGCTGGGGAGCAGGGAGGTGGCCTGCTTGGGCCCAGCACTGGCTCAGCTGACCCACTGTCCTATGTGAATGATTTCTTCCCACTTTCCAGCTGGGGTCCCAATCCTCAGCAGTGGTCCTGCCCCCTTGGAGAACAGGCTGGGGTACGTGTCTGCCAGGTAAGACTCCAGGTAGGCTCAGTGGGGAACCACACAGCTCAGCTGCTTACTGCATCTCCCTGAGCTGGTAGGACCTCGGAGGGGAGCAGAACTCATGGTCATGCCAAGACAGGTCAGGCAGGCCCCCAGCCCACCAAAGCTGCCTGGGTCTTAGGTGCTCCTCCATACACAACCAGAGGAAAGTCCCAGTGCGGGTGTGGCTGGACGTACCTGGCCCAGCTCCAGGAGGAAGTGCCCTGTGGCACCTGTGGGGAGAACCCAACCCCTGGCCTGACCCTGCACACTGCCCTCCCACTGGCGCCTTCAGCGCTGGAGTGTGGCCTTTGTCTTTGTCATCCAGGTCTTTGCCTCCAACAGCTCCCTTCTTCCCCCAGTCCTACTGAGCAGCATCTGGAGTGAGAGGGGCGCCCTGCGAGGGAGACAGATGGGCAATTATTTAAGCCTGTTATTTCTCATTCATCTTATTCCTTGCAAAATGGATCCTGCCGCGCCCCCCGCCCCCTCAGCGCTCTCGACCATAAGTACCCTGACCCCCCACACTTACCCTTTTAACCAATTTGGGAGCTGATGCTGGGAAGGCATTTGAGTTGACATTGGGGAGAACTTTTGCTGATGAGATTGGTCCAGAAACCATGGATGTGGGAGCCTGGAGCCTTGATATCAGGAGTATTCACCCAGGAGGGGGTGGGAACATTCACAAGGGCATCCTGCCAGTAGACGAAATTTTGAATTGCTTAAGAGACCCCGAAAAGTCTGCAGCTGGTACGCCGAGAGGAAGAGGGAGGGGCAGACTGATAGCCTGTGGTTGGCTGTATCACGACCTCCCTCCCTCTGCCCACCCCCTTCCCCTTCCTAGTGAGCAGCTCCGCCTCCTGCCCCAGCCTCAGTTGCACATCTCCCACGTGGGCAGCACCAACTTTCAGGGCATGATTGAGGCTAACCTGAAGTGGCTAGAACGTTACAAGAGTGATCCCAAGTTGTATCCTTTTAGCCAGTTCTCAAACCCTGGTCACCTCCTGCTGTAGCTCCTGGGAGGGCTGAGCTGGGCTGCATGGCTTGTGTTTGTACCCTGGGGGTCCAATGAGGATCCTGTTTAGCTTCTAACCCTTCTTCCTTCCATGGCCCTTCCTTGGTGCCCAGCTGACTCTAGAGTTTTCCTTAACCCTGTGGCCAGACATCTTTTCTCGGTGCACAAACCCACAGCCACTCTGGGCCTCCAGCAGCTGGGCCTGGATCAGAACAACAGACTGAAGATCTATCGCTCCTGAGGCCCAGGCGTTTGGGACACCTGGCGCCTTCTGCACCCAGACCAAGTGCCTGAGGAGGCCCTGCACTTTATTTCCGCTGATAAAGCACTCTCCTGTCCCCTCTTTGCTGCTTGCCCCGCTCAAAACTTGGAGGAACTACAGTTGGGGGAAGTGGGCTGGGGGAAAGGAGGGTACAACTGGAAACAGTGAGCCATGCAGTGATCATGTGATGGGTCTCAGGCCAAAATACATGGACTTCTCTGAGCTCTCCTGCATGGACATGGCAACACTGGTGTGGGGCACTTGGGACATGGGTACCTTCAGGAAGGGGGTATTAGAGGAGTTGATGTCAAAGGCCTAGGGACTCCCTTTGGAGCCAAGTTGATCCCTTGTACCCACAGGGCATTTCTCAGTTACGTGTGCGGTCCTTTCTTCACCAGAACAAAGCCCCCAGCATGTCTGTTCCCTGCGACCAGCCTCTGTCTCTCCAATACCTCAGCCTCATAGAGAGCAGGCCTTCCTTTTCTTTTTCCTTTTCTTCCCTTTTCCTTTCTTTTTCCTCCTTCCCTCCTGCCTTTCCTTCCTTTCTTCTTTTTTAAAATGTCTTCTTTCTTGATCCTTCTGTTTCTCCTTTTAACTATCTCAGGATTGGGCCCAGAGCCCTGCCAGAGGTTGCTGGAGGCAACCAGAGTTTTGTCACCTGTCGTCCCTCTGCTGGCACTATGCTGTCTTCAGGGGCTGTCCTCAGTACCACCCCCTTTCCTTTCTCTGGGCCTCCTGCCCAGAGCTCTTCCAGCTAGCTTCTCAGATCTCAAGCACACAACTTTCAGGAAGACAACAAGCCATAGGAAAAGTCTGGGTTGGCGTCTGGTCCTCATCTCGCTTCTCCCCTCCTTGGGTATATTCACAGATTGTTTCCATCTATCTATTCTACCTGTGCCCGTCCCCTGCTGCCCATTTTCAGAGCTTGGAGACTCATTCTGAAGGAGGTAAAGGGCTGGGTCAGTTCCTGGCCTTGGTAGTGAGGGGTCTTGTGTCATTTTGGCACAGCTTCCTGGAGCCTCACTTCTCATCAGCTGGCTCTCTGGGACTACAGAGGGTATTCTCTGACGTCCATCTTATTTTTTAATTAAATGTCCCCATTTTTCTTGGAAGCTGTGGGGTTGCCCTTGCCTCTCCAATGCCTAGAAACAAACTCTCTACCATCCCACTACTAATTTCTTTGTGCCATGGAATAAGAAACTAAGATCCTTGGCTTTTTACCCCCGCCCCCACCCCCAACCTAATCCCATAGGCTTTTGTCATTAGTCTACCACACAGAAAAAAGTCCATTTTGTTATTTGGTTGATTCTGTGTTCTTTGGGACTAGCATATGTGTCACAACCATCTTGGGTAACAATACTATGTTTTGTACATCAATTAAATCTCTGCAGATCCATGATCTACAAGGTAGTTGTGTGAATGTATCTCCTCTCTGAAGGCCTTTATTTCCTTCCTTTTAAGAATAGAGGAAGGAAAACAGTATTCACAGAATATTTCCTAGGTAGCTGATCTAATCATTACAGAAAACCTGTGATGCAGAGATTTTCATCTTTGTTTCTATGAATGAGAAAATCAAGGTTCAGTGCCTGGGGTCTTGGAGAAAGTATCTGAGTTCCCTAAAAGTAGATTCCTCACACCTACTCCTGTGCCCTGAAGCCCTGCTCCCCGCTTCCAGCCTTGGGAAGTGCTGACCCCCATCTCTCCCTTCACCCACCTCCCTACTCCACTGCCTACTAGATGGAGACCCACTGTGCCATTTCCCAAAGGGCACAGTTTTTCCCATACAGACATGAAGTCTGAAGCAGGCTAAGTTAGGTGGGTGTTTTTCCAACTCCAGTGGCGTGAACAGCCTACGTACAGTGCAGTCTTGGGTCTGCAGTAACAGAGATAGGAGGACAACCAGCTGGAGATGTCCATGTTTCATGGATTTGCATAAGAAAACCAATTAAGGCATATAAACTAACCCAGGTGTCCTACCCACTTTGATGAAGGGAGGGAAGAAGGAAGCTGGCAAACATTTGTTGGATATCTTCTTTATGCCAAGTGCTTTTATTTTAATATGTAATCTCTTGTAATCCTTTAAACCTGTGAAGTTGATATTTTATAGATGAGGAAATCTAGGCTCAGAGGTTAAATGACTATAGTTCAAGGTCACCCAGGATTTGAACCCAGGTTCATATATCTCTGAAAGCCAAGTTCTGTTGACCACACTCCCCTGTGCCAGCATCTCCTGTCTTCCTCCTGGCTTGCAGAACAGTCCTGGCCAGCTTGCTCTAAAGACCTTGGCCTCAGGAAGGGGGTGGCTTCTGGCTGAGTAAGCAACTCCCCCCCCAGGCCAGTATTTACAAAAGGACTTTTTCAAACCTCCAAAATTGTCCCATCCCTCCCCTCATCTGCCTGGGGAGTCTAGAGTCGTAGACATTTGGAGCTGAAAGGAGCCTTGCAGATGGCTGGTTCAGCACACTCATATTTTACAGGGGAGGAAATGGCCTGGGGAGATTAAGTGAGTTGTCTAGGGTTAGTCACTGTGTGGCAGAGGTGGGGCCAGAACCGAGAAACTGGTTCTGAAACCCCCAGCCTGAGTTTTCAAGGATATTTTTTAAACGATGTTTATTTTGAATAGGCAATATGTTCACATGCTAAATGTTCAGAGGGTACAAAAGTCACTCCATCATTGGCCATCGGGTTTCCTTCTTGAAGGTAACAAATACACCAGTTCCTTCTGGAGATTTATGCAAAATACAAGGAAAAAATGTGCACTGTTTTGATGTTCTTACCCTTTTCAGGTAGGGTTAAGAGTCATTCCTAATACAGGAATAGACTATTTCCCAAAGCTCTTTTGTGAGACATTCACTGACTATTAGGGGAGCAACGTTGGGAATGATAATAGCCCCACCACACCCCCTCAACTGCCATGGCGACTTCCACACAAAATGGCAGTATGGGGAGGAGTGAAATAATCTTGGCTTTAGGACGCCTGGCTCTGACACCTACGAGCTCTGTGACCTGAACAAGTCCTTTCTGGTCCTGTGCCTGGAACCAGTGCAAAGCCTGAATCCATGCCCCAGGGATGAAGCAGGGTGACTGCTCAGCTTCTGTGGCTTTGAGGACCAGCCGTGGGTGGGGAGCTGCCCTCATCCAGAGGAAGGCTGGACTGCTGCTAGTGGCCTACGGCAGGGCTCGGCCAGGGTTGGGGGGAGTGGCCAGTCCCGCCGCCAGCTTTGTTAGTGGAGATGGGCAAGCGAAGGTAGTTATCAGTAAGTATCCTAATGAGTTGGAAACCATCCCCCTTGTGCCTCCTTTCCTCTTGCATCTTCTGTCTACCACTCCTGCACTTCCATTGAATTCGTCATCTCCAGCAGGCATGTTACCCTGAGGGCCCAGTGAAGAGCAATGCAACACTGCCATTGTGGAGAAAGACACCTGCTCATGGGAGGTAGGAAGCAGTGGGACAGTTTGTGAGTCTCGCTCTCTGAGTTAAAAGCATAGCGGGCATGGGACAAACAAGGGTTCCTGCTTTATTCTCTCTCTGCCTCTATTCTCACATTTGTAGAATGGGATTAAGAGCAGTAACATAAAATGGTTGTGAGGATTAAAGATCTTAATCCCTATAAAGTCCTCAGAAACAGTGTTCAACACAGTAAGGGAAGTGACATCACCAAGATGACAAGATAGGTTGTTCTTGACTTTGTTTCCCCTCACAAGAGAAACAACTAACAACTAACTACTCATAGGCAGGACACCACTGGGAGACTCCTAGAATGTGGGGCTGAGGCAGAAGTGCTCCACCTCTGCTCACCACAGACCTAGAGAGACTGCATTAGGAGGCTAAGAATGGCTGCATGTTGCCTGCAGTGTACCGCCCCCAGCCCGTGCGGCACCACACCAAGAAGTCTCCCCCAAGCTTATGGTTTCTCCAAAGGGAAAAGGGAGCCCAGGGGTGACATCCAGCTCTCCAAAATTGTGGATTGTGTCATGGGAGCCCCTACTCTGGTTTTGTCCAACAGGGATTGCAGGTGAATGTGGGACTAAACTACTGGGAATCTGATTGTGATGGAGAAGCGGGGTAGGGTCTTGCAACAACAAACACTCAAATCATGGCAGACCAAGTTCCCACCTGCAGAACCCAAGTAGTAGTCCCAACCTGTGGCTTTGCTCATCTGCAGAACCAAGTTGGTGGTGCAGTCTGCTCAGAGAACTTGGTTTGCCTGATTTGGATCCTCAGAGAAAGGGTTTTGCTGGCCTTGGAGCGTGGTCTGCCCATGCCTAGGTGGAAGACCTGAGTCATAGCCCTACCAGCTGTGGGATGTAGCTTTGGGCCCTATCTGACAGGAAGGGTGGTGAGAACACCTAGAAGCTATATAGCCCAGCAACACTTGCTCCAAGAAGTGGATGGGCAGAGCTAACTGCTTCCATAGTACAGCCAGTGGCCCCATTTGGCTAAGGAACTTGGGGCATGAGTCAGCTTGAATCAAGACCACCAAGAGCCTAGGAGGCCTTGGAGCGGCTCCTGCTGCTGTACAAAAGCAGGCAAACTTATTTGTAGCCCCACTTATCACAGAATGCAGCATTCAGCCCACCTGACCAGCCCTGCTTACAGTGGCATTTGAACAGAGAGCACAGCCTGTGTCTTTCCCTGTCTTCAGAGTGAAACTGGTGGCCTCACCTGACCAGGATATTCCATGCACACTGTTACCTAATTTGGGTCCCCAAACAATGAGTCATGTGGTCCCTGGGTACTGTCCTGCTGCCCCGTCAGAGCAGGGAAGCTAATTCACAACCCTGCCTACTACTGAATATAGTACGCAGTCCTGACCATCTAGTAAGCCTGACTAGAGAATTGAGGCAACAATGGAGCTCATCCTATGGCCTCACTTGGGGCAGGGAACCAAGCCAGCAGTGCTATTCAGCTGCTCTCAGCCAGCAGCACGCAGGAACACACACTCATAATCAACTTCAGGGCTCAGACAGTTCCCTTAACCAAGAAAAGACCCTAATAGCATACACCACCTGCCCAGGGACATTATGAGCAGACACATCCAGAAACCCAAACTAAGCTGACTTGAAGAACTGTCTTTGTTAAGGCAAACCTGCGAAGTCTGTAAGAAGAGAACACTTATTCAAATGCACATATACCAACCTAAGTAATCAAGGATCTCTTTCTCACACACACCCCTCATAAACATGACACCCTCAAAGGAAATTAATCTCTAATGAATAATCCTAAAGAAATGGAGACCTATGAACTGCTAGGCTAAGAATTCAGAATAACCTTTTTAAAGAATTCAGTGAACTACAAAAATGCACAGACAACTAAACGGAATTAGGAAAACATCACATGAACAAAAGAAATAGAAACCAAAAGTTCCCAACCAAACAAATCCTAGAGCTGAAAACAATAATCAAACTGAAGAATTCAAGAGAGCTTCAAGAACAGACTCAACCATACAAAACAAAATAAATGACATGTAAGATAGGACATTTGAAATTATCCAGTCAGAGGAGCAAAAAGAAAAGAATGAAAAGGAGTAAGAAAGCCTATGGAACTTATGGGATACAATAAAAATCACCAATATTTGCAATGAGAATTCCAGAAGGAGAGGAGACAGAGAAAGCAACAAAATGTATTTAAAGCAATAATAGATGAAAAATTTCCAAACCTGGGGAGCGAAACATACCCAGATTCAAGAGACCCCAAAAATTCCAAATAGGCTGAACCTGAACAGGTCTACACCAACACATATTATAATTAAATTGTCAAAAGTCAAAGAATTTTAAAAGTAGCAAGAGAAAGCCCTGGCTGGTGTGGCTCAGTTGTTTGGAGCATCGTCCCATAACCTGAAGGTTATGGGTTTGATTTCCCTTTAGGACACATACCTAGATTGCAGGTTTGGTCCTCAGTCCAGGTGTGTACAGGAGGCAACCAGTCAATGCTTCTTTCTTGCATTGATTCTTTTCCCTCCCTTCCTCTCTCTCTAAAAATCAACAACAACAACTAAAATGTCCTCTGGTAAGGATGAAAAAAGCAAGAGAAAAGATAAGCTACATACAAGGGAACCCCCACAAGACTTTCCAACAGAAACTTTTCCGGACAGAAGAGAATAAAACAGCATATTTGAAACATTTAAAGAATAGGATGCAAATAGGAGCAGTTAGATGGCAGTAGAGTAGGAGAATTTATGTCGCACTGCCTCCCAGAACCAAACTGAAAATAAAAACAAAGAGGGAAACATCCCCCTGAAACAACTAAAGACTACCTGAAGAGAAGATACGGAACCAAGGATGGGCAGAAATCATCTGAAGATTGGTAGAAAGGGCAGGGACATGAAAGGCGGTGGCACTGCTTTCACAGGTGGTGGCCTGAGTTTTCCACACAACTGTGGGAGCTTCCCTGGAAGAGGAGTGAGTCCTGGACCTCTGACCAGGCCTCCAAGCACAGAGTGCCAGTGCTGGGATCACCCACTCACGCAGCATCCAGCGGTGAAAGGCTGCCGGTATTTTGGCCTGCTGAAGGGAGACAGGACCCACTGAAGACAAAGCATCCATTCCCTCTGTTTTGTTCTAAAAGGGGCCAACGCACAGGTTTTGTGTTCCCAGCCACTCACCCTGGGATCAGATGAAGGGAGGGCAGCATAATCTGGAGTCATGTGAGGAGAGTCTGGAGTGGGAGGCTTGGGGGAGAGGTGTGGGGGAATGGATGCTAGGTTCTCAGTGCTAGGATATAACACCATACAGCAGCAGCTACTTTTCTTGAGAAGAGCAATCCCCTCCCAGGGGAAAAACAATTACCTCACCTTCTGGAGAAACTGCTAGTCCTGCCCCCTGAAAGCCTCCTACCCCCATCCTCTGGAATCCAACTCACCCTACTCTGCATCCTTTTTTTCCCCCCTTCATTCTTTCCCCCAATATATGTCTTATCCCCCACTGAGGAGACAGCAACATAGGCAGACTCAGGGGTGTTAGAGACTGGCTTTAGGGCATGGCCATTCTACATACTTTCCTGGGAACCAGACTGGCACTTCCCCCTCATGAGAGAACCTAGGAATGCCCTTCAGGTCTCTGGAAGAACCAAACTTGGAACTCTGGAGGCCTCATCCACTATCCTACTAGGGGCTTCGTCCTTCAGAGTTCAGGGACATTCTGGGAAAGACTCAGACATGTGACGGTGATAGGGGAGCATACCCACCATCTTCCCTGAAACCTGAACAGCACCTCCCACAAGAGATTCAGCGGTCCTGTTCTCCTGATTCCACCAGAAGCCTTCTCAGAAACAGACAGGTCAGTGGCTAGTCTAAGACTAATGGCAGGACCACAGGCAGAGGCAGGTGGAGGTGGTTCTTCCAGTGCCCTTGGTTGGTAGTTGACCCACTCATGATAAAAAGCCAGACTTACAAAGCAGTGAGGCCTGGAGGAATCAGCAACAAACTGTGGATCCCTTGTAGCTTCAAACAGGCTGCTGAGACTAGACCTGGACAGTAGCTGACATTGGCTTGCACCAACTTCAGACAGCATCAGAATTGTATCCAGAGGGAGAGCCCAGCAGGCAAGCATTAACTCTGCTGAGATGAATTCCACTGTGTCTTTTTTCATTATTTTTTCTTTCCTATAGCTTTTTACTTTTTCCTTCTTTTCAATTTTTTCTCACTTCCTCTATTTTTTTCTTTCAAATCTTGTATTTTATGCTTCCCTTTTCTTACTCCATTTAGCCTTCTTCCTTCCTTTTCTTATATTTTTAATTTTATTGTTCCCCTTTCTTTGTTCATTTGTGGCAATTCCTTGTGTCTATTCCTTACTCTTATGGCTTTTCCTCCCTCTATCCTGCAATAATCATTTTTCTTTTCTTTGGTTTTACTGTATTCATGTTTTTCTTATAATATTCTATTTCTCTTTACAGCTTTATTATTCTTTGTTTTTTAATAGTTGATTTTGCTGTTGTGGGTTTTTTCCCTCATGTGGGTTTTGTTTTCTGTCTTGTTTTGCTTTGTTCTGTCAGCACTGGTACAACAATGTTCAAGATGTGATGGGGGTTGAGCCTCTCAGTCAGCTGGCTGGAGGGGAGAACCCACCAATAAAGAGGCCAACAACAATCAAGACCCAAATACAACAGGGGAGCCCACATAAATTGCCCAAAGGGCATTTCTAGAGCATCCAACTAGGGGATCAAGGAAACTGCACTACTGAGTCCAATGGGACTCCTACCACATAAAGCTAAACCATGAATACAGGGAGTCAAACCAGATCTATTTAATACATAGGAACAAACAAAGAGTTAGCTAAAATGGGGAGGCAAAGGAAAAACCCAATTGAAAGAGAAGGAGGAATCTCCAGGAGAAAAAGAGCTCACTGAAATTGAGGCAAGCAAATTATCAAACATAGAGTTCAAAATAATAGTTATAAGGATGCTCAAGGAACTTGGAACTTAGGGAGGACTACATCAGCATGAAAAGAACATAGAAACCATGAATAAGAATTATTTGGAAATGAAAAATGCAATACCTGAAATGAAGAATACACTAGAATGGATTAAAAGCAGGCTAGATGAAGCAGAGGATTGAATCAGCAATTTGGAAGACAAGGTAGAAAAAACACAGAGCAAAACAAAGAAAAAATACTTAAAAAATACTTAAAAAGAATGAGGATGGTTTAAGGGAACTTTGGGACAACATGAAACATAGTAATATCCGCATAATAGGGATACCAGAAGGAGAAGAAAGTGAGCAAGGGACAGAAAACCTGTTTCAAGAAATAATGACAATACTTCCCTAACCTGGTGAAGAAAAATGTCACACATGTCCAGGAAACACAGAGAGTCCCAATCAAGAGAAACCCAAAGAGATCCAAGACACATAATTACGATGGCAAAGTTTAAAGACAGATAATTGTAAAGGCAGCAAGAGAGAAACAGACATTTACCTACAAGGGAACCCCTGTAAGACTGTCAGCTAATTTCTCAACGGAAACACTTCAGAAGGGATTGGCATGAAGTATTCAAAGTAATGAACAGCAAGTTTTGGCCATCAAGACTACTCTATCTAGCAAGGCTATCATTTAAAACTGAAGGATAAATAAAGAGCTTTCCAGACCAAAAAGAAAAAAAAAAAAAGCTAAAGGAGTTTATTAACACCAAAACAGCATTGCAAGAGATTTTAAAGGGGCTGTTTTAAGAAGAAGAAGTGAGAGAGAGAGAGAGAGAGAGAGAGGGAGGGGGGAACATAGGTATACAAAAATAAAATGGCAGTGAACAAGTACCTATCAATAATAACCTTAAAAGTAAATGGATTAAATGCTCTAATCAGAAGACATAGGGTAGAAGAATGGATAAGAAAGCATGACCCATGTATATGCTGTCTACAAGAGACCCACCTCAGAACAAAAGAATAACACAGGCTGAAAGTGAAGGGATGGGGAAAAAAAAAGATTCCATGCAAATGGAGATGAAAGAAAAAGATGGGGTAGCCATACTTATATTTGACAAAGTAGACTTCAGAACAAAGGCCATAAAAAGAGCTAAACAAAGTCACTACATAATACTAAAGAGAACAATCTAACAAAAGGAATAAGCTTTATAGACACATATACGCCCAATATAGGAACACCCAAATATATAAAGAAAATTTTGTTGGACTTCAAGGAAGATATCTGCAGCAATACAGTCATTGTAGGGGATTTTAACACTCCTCTGTCATTATTGGATAGATCTTCCAGACAAAGAGCAACAAAGAACCAGTGACCTTAAATGACACACTAGGTCAAATGGATTTAATTGATATTTATGGATCATTTCATCCCAAAACATCAGAAGACACATTCTTCTAAAGTGCACACGAATCATGTCCAAAGAGAGACCACATGGGCACAAAATAAGTCTTAAACTGAAGAAAATGGAAATTATATAAAGATTTTCTTAGATTATAATGGTGTGGAACTAGAAATCAATGTCAGTAAAAAATACTCAAAATCATTCAAATACATGGAGACTAAATAGCATGTTATTAAATAGTGAATGGATCATCAATGAGGTCAAGGAATAAATCAAAAAGTGCCTGGAAACGATGAAAATGAACTCACAACAACACAAAAACCTATAATACACAGGAAAAGCAGTCCTGAGAAGGAAGTTTATAGCATTGTAGGCATACCTCAAGAAGACAGAAAGATCTCAAATAAACAATCTAATACTACACTTAAAAAAAAAAAAACTAGGAAAACAACAACAAACAAAGCCCAAAGTGAGAAGGAAGGAAATAATCAAGATCAGAGCATAAATAAATGACATAGAGATTAAAAAAAATTCGAAAGATCAAAGAATCCAGGAGCTTGTTCTTTGAAAAGAGAAACGAAATTGATAAACCTTTAACCAGACTCATCAAGAAAAAAAGAGGACCCAAATGAACACAATAAAAAATGAAAGAAGAGAAATAATAACAGATACCACAGAAATGTAAAGGGTTGTAAGAAAATACTATGAACAAGTATATGCCAAGAAATTGGACAACCTGAATGAAATGGATTAATTTCTGGAAATATGCAACTTCCCAAGACTGAATCAGAAGGAAGCAGAACACCTGAATAGACCCATAACAACTAATGAAATTGAAGCAGTAATCCAAAATCTCCCAGCAAACAAAAGCCCTGGACCACATGACTTTACAGGTGAATTTTACCAATCATTCAAAGAAGGAATAACACCTGTCCTTCTCAAACTATTCCAAAAATTTCAAGGAGAGGGTAGACTTTCAAACTCTTTTTATGAGGCCAGTATTATCCTAATTCCAAAACCAGGTAAAGACACAACAAAGAAAGAAAATTACAGGCCAATATATCTAATGTACATAGTAGCTGAATCCTCAATAAAATATCAGGAAACTGTATGCAGCAATCCATTAAAAAGATCATACACCATGATCAAGTGGGATTTACTTCAGGGATGCGAGGATGGTACAATATTCACAAATCAATAAATGTGATACATCACATAAACATAATAAAATTAAAAAACACATGAGCATGTCAATAGATAGAGAAAAAGCATTTGATAAAATTCAGCACCCATTTATGATAAAAAACAGTCAGCAAAGTGGGACTAGAGTGAGCACATCTCAACATAATAAATGCAACATACAAAAAACCTACTGCCAACACCAAACTCAATGGGCAAAAACTAAAAGTGTTTCCCTTAAGGTCAGGAACAAGACAGGGGTGTCTGTTTTCACCACTCTTATTCAGCATAGTACTGGAAATCCTAGTCACAGTGATCAGACAAGAAAAATAAATAAAAGGCTTCCAAATTGGAAAAGAGAAAGTAAAGCTGTTATTATTTGCAGATGACATGATATTGTACATAGAAAACCCTAGAGGCTCCACTAAAAAACTACTTGACCTAATATGAGGTGGGACCTGCCCCCCCGAAATATATTAAAAATGTGGACTTATTGTTATATGTTTAAACTCTATAGTCATCTGCAAAGCACTCTCCATTTGATGCAATATGCCTACCAAGATGTTTTTCCCACTGCTCAATACAGTTTTAGAACTTGTTGATTTTGATCCCTTTTTGTGTTTCTGCTACTTTTTGTTTCAGCTCTTGCACATCAGCAAAATGTTTCCCTTTAAGGACTTTTTTCATCCAGGGAAACAAACAAACAAACAAAAAATGATGCTTGGGTGAGCTGGGGTGAATAGGGAAGGTGTGGCATGGGGGTCATGCTGTTTTTGGTCAAAAACTCCTGAACACTCAGTGTGGTGTGTGGGTAGGTGTGCTTGTAAATCACCCATCGTGATATGGGCAAATGAGTTAAAAAAGTCTTCCAAAAAATTTCACTGAAGCCTAATTCAGCATCTCACAACAATGCCAGCTGGTGCACTGATACAGATGGGTGCCTAGAACACTTACCCAGTGGGGGAAGCCTGTACTACGAGGGACCTGCCCTCCAGGAGATAATTCTCGTTTCTTTGTGTGTCCTCCTTCGTAAGTGAATTCAGCAGAGTAGCAGGATACAAAATCAATATTCAGGAATTATTGACATATTTATATACCAATATTGAACTGTCAGAAAGAGAAACTAAGAAAACAATCACATTTACTATTGCTACAAAAAAAAAGTACCTAGTAATAAATTTAACCAAGGAGGTAAAAGTCCTGTACTCAGAAAGCTATAGGACAGTGAAGAAAGAAATTGAGAAAGATACAAATAAATGGAAGCATGTACTGTGTTCATACTTGGAAGAATTAACATCATTAAATGGTCTATACTAACCAAAGCAATCTATAGATTCAATGCAATTCCTGTTAAAATACCAATGGCATATGACTCACAGATCTAGACCAAATATTATAAATATTTATATGGAACCAAAAAAGACCCAGAGTAGACTCAGAAATCTTGAGGAAGAAGAACAAAGTAGTATGGATCACAATACCTGATATTAAACTATACTACAAGGCCACTGTAATTAAAACAGTCTGGTATTGATATCAGAACAGACACATAGATCAATGGGACAGAGTAGAGAACTCAGAAATAAATCCACATCTTTATGGTCAATTAATATTTGACAAAGGAGGCAAGAGCATACAATGAAGTAAAGACAGTCTGTTCAATAAGTGGTGTTGGGAGAGCTGGACTAGTAAATGCAAACAAACAAACAAACAAACTAGATCACCATCTTACACCATATACCAGAATAAACTCAGAATGGATAAAAGACTTAAATATAATTTGTGATAACATAAAACTCCTAGAGGAAAACATAGGCAGTACAATTTCAGATATCTCACACTGCAATATTTTTGCTGATATATCACCTTGGTCAAGGGAAATAAAGGAAAAAAAATAAACAAATGGGACTACATCAAATTAAAAAGCTTCTGCACAGCTAAAGGAATCATCTGCAAAATGAAAAGGGAACCCATTGTATGAGAGAACATATTTGCCAATGATACATTGGACAAGGGTTTAATCTCCAAAATATATAAATAACTCATACGACTCAACACCAGTAAGACAGACAATCCAATTAAAAAATGGTCAAAAGACCTGACCAGACATTTCTCTTAGGAGGACATACAGATGGCCCATAGACATATGAAGAAATGCTCAACATCACTAGTAATCTGAGAGATACAAATTAAAACCACATCAAAACCCATACCTGCTAAAATGGTGATCATTATTAAATCTAGAAAGAAAAAATGCTGGCAAGGATGTGGAAAAAAGAGAACACTAGTGCATTGGTGGGAATGAAGATTGGTTCAGACACTATGTAAAACAGTATGGAGTTTCCTCAAAAAGTAAAAAATGGAACTGCCTTTTCACCCAGATATTCCAATTCTGGGAATATGTCCAAAGAATCCCAATCCAAAAGAATGTATGCACCCTTATGTTCAAAACAGTGTTATTTACAATAGTCAAGATTTGGTAACAGCCCATCAGTAGATGAGTGGGTAAAAAAGCTGTGGTACATTTACACAATGGAATACTACACAGCAGTAAAAAAGAAAGAATTCTTATCTTTTCTGACAGCATGGATGGAACTGGAGACTATTATGCTACGTGAAATAAGCCAGGCAATGACAGACAAATACCATATGATCTTGCTTATAACCGGAATCTAATGAACAAAATAAACTCACTAAGAAAATAGAATCAGAGGCACAGAAGCAAGGAACAGACTGACAGCTATAAGATTGGGAGGGAGTATGTTGGGACTGGGTGAAAGAAGGTGAAGGGACTAGACAAGGAACATATATGCATCACCAATGGACATGAACAAAGGTGTGGGGATTGACTATAGGAAGGGGGGACTGGGTGGATTGGGTGGAAGGGGGAGCAAAGGGGGAAAAATTGGGGCAACTGTAATACCTTAAATAATAAAAAAATTAAAAATAGAAAAAACAAAGATATTAAAAGAATAAAATTATCAACCAAGAATAATATACTTAGTGAAGCTGTCCTTAGAAATGAAGGAGGAATAAAGACTTTCTTGAACAAACAAAAGCAGAAGGAATTTGTCAGCACTAGACTTACCTTAGAAGAAATCGTAGAGGAGTTCTTTGAGTGGAAATAAAAGGATGCTAATTAACATCATAAAAGCATCAGAAGACAGTGTAATACAGACTTGTAATGATAAATATAATCATATTTCAAATTAGATTCTGTAATATGGTGATGATGGTTCATAATTTACTTACAACTCTAGTTTAAAACTTAAAATACAAACATGGTAAAAATAACCATAACAGTAATCTGTTATTAGTTACACAATATAAAAATATGTAAATTTAAAATCAATAACCTAAAATTTGACAGTGGGGGAGGGGAGAAGTAAAAGTGTAAAGCTTAGGACTTCTAGCAAAGGAAGTGATTATTACTTTAAAATAGGGTGTTATAGTTTTAAGATATTTTCTGTAAGCCTTATGGTAAACTAGGGAAAGACTTGCAGTAATTACACAAAAGAACCTGAGAAAGAAGTCAAAGCATACTGAAACAACAGACATCAAAACAAAAACAATAGCAGGTTAAGAAACAAGTAACAATGGATCTACAAAACAACTGGAAAACAATGAATGAAATGGCAATAGGAAGTCCTAACTTATCAATAATTACTTTAAATATAAACAGATTAAATTCTCCAATCAAAAGACATAGAATGGCTGAATAGATTAAAAAAAAATCAAGATCCAACAACATGATGCTTACAAGAGACTCTCTTTAGCCTTAAAGATGCACACAGACTAAGAGCAAAGGGATGAAAAAGGTATTTCAAGCAAACTGTAGCAACAACAAAAAGGCAGGGATAGCTATACTTACATCAGAAAAAGTGGACTTTAAACTAAAAATGTAAAAAGAGGCAAGGAAAGTCATTATATAATGATAAATGGGTCAATACAGCAAGAAGATAAAACAATTGCAAATATGTTTAAAATATTTATTTATTTGAGGGAAAGGGAGTGAAAAAGGAGGAGAGAAACACCGGTGCTAAGGATGGTGTGAGAGATGTTGATTGGTTGCCTCTCACATGCCCCCAACTAGAGACCTGCCTGCAACCTAGGCATGCGTCCCAACTGGGAACACAACTGGCAACCCTTAGCTTTGCAGGCCAGTACTCAATCCACTGAGTCACACCAGCCAGGGAACAATTTCAAATATTTATGTGCCCAACATAGGAGCACCTAAATTCATACAGCAAATACTAAGAGAACTAAAAGAAGAAATAAACAGAAATATAATATAGTTGGGGACTTTAATACCCCACTCTCAACAATGGATAAATCATTCATACAGAGAATCAATAAGGAAATAGTGGATTTGAACAACACAGTAGACCAAATGGACCTAATAGCTGTATATAGATATTCTATCCAACAACACAAGAATACACATTTTTCTCAAGTGCACTAGAAACATTTTCTTGTATAGATAGAATAGACTGTACGTTAGGTCACAAAACAGTCTTAACAAATTTAAGAAGACTAAAATCATACCAAGTATCTTTTCTGACCACAGTGGTATGAAACTAGAAATCAGTAAGAAAACTGGAAAATGCATGAATACATGGAAATGAAGCAAAACTCTTCTGAACAACCAACAGACAGAATGAAGGGAAATAAAAAAATTATCTTGAGATAAGTGAAAATGGAAACACAACATACCAAAACATGGGATGAAGCAAATGTAGTTCTAAGAGGGATAGTCCTAGCAATAAATACAAACATTAGGAAGCAAGAAAGATTCCAAATCAACAACCTAACTTCATAACTTAAGGAACTAGCAAAAGAAGAACAAACTGAGACTAAAGTTAGAAGGAAGGAAATAATAAAGATTAGAGCAGAAATAAATGAGATAGAGAACAGGAAAGCTATAGAAAACATTAACCAAACTAAGAGTTGGTGTCGAAGATCCGGAGTTGGGCTTTCGCCTCTTGTCCTGGGTCTTGTATCTAGTGCCATGTGTCTAGTGTATTTTTTCTAGTGTCTTCTATTTTCTGACAGCTGTCCAAATCCCTGAGACCCTGAGACATGAGACATGTTTCCTGTCTCATGTCTCAGGGTCTCAGGGACTCAGGGATTTGGATCTCAAGTCTTAGGGTCTCAGGTCCTGGTTTCATGTCTCGAGGTTCCATGACTTATGCATGTTGTCTTGTGGTGTCATGGTCACCTGGTGCTGTGGTCTCGGGTGGTGTGGACTCATGTATCAGATCTGCTGCTTTTGGATCTCAGGTGTTGTTGTCTTGGGTGTAGTAGTCTTGGGGACTTGTGCCTTGTGATATCATGTCTTGGGGTCTTGCATAAATATATTTTGCAAGTAACTACTTAGAAAAATATGTCTTACAAATCAGACCATGTATTAATACATGTACTTACTGAATATGCACTGTTCCAAATACCAGTTGTAAATAACTGCTTAAGAACCTGATTACTATTCAGGTCAGTTGTGATATTCATTACAGAAAACATAAGTATAAGTATCTTTAGTTTCACTTGGTAACAACATTTTCTTAAAAACTTTACTGCCTGTACTGTAGGATTTGAGTTCATTGTATGAAAAAAAAATACTTTGTATTTAACAGTGTGTTTCTTGAAAGTTAGTAAAAAATATAACTTTTACAAGTCTGGAGAAACATATTATTGTAGACATTCTCAATGTGTGTGAGTCCCATTTATTGAAAGCACACTGTATGTGTTCTATTTACCGAAACAACATTGTGCTGAATGGTGATTGCATGTAGCATTGGAGAAACCTATTGATTACAAGTGTTGTAAAGCATTTGCTTGCATGCTTTAGAGAATGTGTAGCATTCTAACGTTCTCATTGCTTGCTGGTTTTAGTACTTTTCCTCTCTGTGCACAGTGACCACAGAGGGAGGAGGAGCAAGAGATGTTTGGATGGAGCAGCATCACTGGGCAGTAGCAAAAAATGTGGTACACAGAAGCCTACAGCACCCTGTATTCCTGGGCGATCTCCCATTCAAGTACTAATGAGGACTAACCCTATTTAGCTTCCAAGACTAAATGAGATCGGGCATGTTCAGGGTGGTCTGGTACCACAGATGCTGGTAGCAGCCATCCAGCACCACAGGAGCCATGGCCTTACTCCCAAGCTTGCACCACTGGACTGCCTGCCCTGTGCATGCACTCTACTCTTGTCTGATCTGTATTCATGACACCTTGCTGTGGACACACACATACACACACACACACACACACAGAGGCAAACCTTTAGTCAGACTAACGAAAGAAAAAAGAAAGAGGATCCAAATAAACAAAATTATAAATGAAATAGGAGATATTGCAAGAGATACCACAGAAATACAAAGGGTCATAAAGGGCAAGGACTATATGCCAACAAACTGGACAACCTAGAAGGAATGGAAAAATTCTTAGAAACATACAACCTACCAAGTCTAAATCAGGAAGAAATAGAAAATCAGAATAGATGAATTAATGGTAAGGAAATTGAATCGATAATCAAAAATCTCTCAGTGGACAAAAGCCCAGGACCAGGTGGCTTTGCTGGTGAATTTTACCAACATTTAAAGAAGAATTAGTACCAATATTTCACAAACTCTTCCAAAAAATTAAGTAGGGAATACTCCCAAACTCATTTTATCAGGCCAGAATTACCCTGATATCAAAACCAGAAAAGGACACTACCAGGAAAAAACCACTACAGACCAATATCTCTGATGGATATAGGTGCAAAAATTCTCAATAAAATACTAGAAAGCCAATAAGCAACACATTAAGAGGATCATTCCCTTGATCATTATTAAGTGGGATTTATTCCTAGGAGGCAAGGATGGTTCAACATATGTAAATCAATCATTGTGATACACCACATTAACCAAATGAAAGAAAAAAAAAGTCTTATGATCATCTCAATTGAGGCAGAACAAGTATTTGACAAAACTTAACATCAGTTCACAATAAAACTCTTACTATGTAGGTACAGAGAAATGTACCCCAAAATAATACAGGCCATATCACACATAACATCATACTCCATGGTAGAAGGTTGAAAGCTTTTCCTTTAAGATCAAGGACAAAAACAAAGGTGCCCACCCTCATCACTCCTATTCATCACAGTACTGGGAGTCCTCGCTAGAGCAATTAGGCAAGAAAAAGAAATAAAAGTCATTAGAATTGGAAAGGAAGAAGTAAAATTATTTTCAGATGACATGGTTTTCTATATAGAAAATCCTAAAGACTTCACAAAAAATGTTTAATCAATGAATTCAGTAAAGTTGCAGGATACAAAATTAGCACACAAAAATCAATAACATTTCTACACACTAAAGATGAATTATGTAGAAAAGAAATACAATAACAAAATTACAATACCATCAAAAACAATAAAATACTTAGGAATAAACTTCATCACGCAGGTGAAAAATCTCTACTCTGAAAACTACAAGACATTGATGAAAGAAAAAGAGACACAAAGAAATGAAAAGGTATCTTGTGTTTGTGGATTTAAAGAATTAATATCGTTAAAACATCAATATTACCCAAAGCCATCTAAGACTCAATGCAATCCCTATCAAGATTCCAATGAAGTTATTTTATAGAAGTAAAAAAGAATTCTAAAATTTATATGGATCCAAAAAAGAAACAAAAACAAACAAAAAAACAAAATCCCCCAAATAGCCAAAGAAATCCTGAGAAAGAAGAACAAAATAGGAGGTATCACACATCCTGATTTCAAGCTATCCTATAAAGGTAAAGTAATCAAAACAGTGTGGTACTGGCATAAAAACAGACTGTGAGATCAATGGAACAGAATTGAGAACCAGAAATAAATCCAAGCGTATATATAGTTAATTCATATTTGACAAGGAAGCCAAGAATACTCAATGGAGGAAAGACAGTTTCCTCGATAAACATGCTGGTAAAATTGGATATTCACATGTAAAAGACTGAAATGAGGATGTCGGGACAAGATGGAGGCATAGGTAGACACGCTTCACCTCCTTGTGCAACCACAAAAAAATTTACAAGACTAAATCAAGACAAAACAAATAACACCCAGAACTGTCAGAAAATTGAACTGTATGGAAGTCTGACAACAAAGGATTTAAAGAAGCAACAATCATCCAGGTGGGTCGAAGGGGCAGAGATGCGGGGATGAGGTGGAGAGGTGAGGAGATGTGGTTTGGTGTGGAGGGGTGGTGGTGGTGGTGGATTGGGCATGGTAAGTCCCACATTTACATGTGGTGGACAAAAATCAGGAGGGATACTTTGGGAGTGAGGGATCCCAGCCCCAGGCCAGACCACACAGTCCAGAGTTCCAGTGCTGGAAAGATAAATCCTCATAACTTTTGGCTGTAAAAACCAGTGGGGGTTGGGGCAGTGGGAAAAACTGCTGGATTTCCAGAAAACTTCACTTAAAGGGCCCACACAATCTGAAAACATACACAAACCCACCCACTCTGGAATTGAACAGCAGGGTAACAGTTGGAAATGTGCCAGTAGCATATGGGGAATGGGTGAAGTGACTAGAAATGGGGCAAGTGCCAGGCAAACCTCCAGAATCCAGGCAGCAGCACAGTCTCCTCTCTGAGCCCTCTCCCCACACAGAGCCATAAAGTGGTGAAGTGGGTTGCCCCACCCTGGCTATTACATAAGGCTCCTCCCCACACAATTTACAGGTGCCTTTTTCGGGGAGTCAAAGCAGCTCTAATACACAGAAACAAACACAGGGAAGCTGCCAGATTGAGAAGACAAAGAAATATGGCTCAAATGAAAGAACAGAACAAAACCCCAGGAAAAGAGTTAAATGAAATAAAGAAAGCAAACCTATCAGATGCAGAGTTCGAAACACTGGTGATCAAGATGCTCAAAGGACTCACTGAGTATGGCAACAAAATAAAGGAAGAAATGAAGGTTACACTAAGTGAAATATACCTAGGAATAAACTTAACCAAGGAGGCAAAAGACCGGTACTAAGAAACTACACAGCACTGAAGAAAGAAATTAAGGAAGACACAAATAAATGGAAGCATATACCATGTTCATGGGTTGGAAGAATTATCATCATTAAAATGGCCATATGCCCAAAGCAATCGATAAACTCAATGCAATCCCTATTAAAACACCAATGACATATTTCACAGATACAGAGCAAATATTTCAAAAATTTTTATGGAACCATAAAACCCCCCAAATAGCCTCAGCAACTGAGAAAGAACAAAGTAGGAGGGATCACAATACCTGACATTAAACTATATTACAAGGCCACAGTAATCAAAACAGTCTAGTAGTGGCATAAGAATAGACACACAGATCAATGGAAGAGAATAAAGAGTCCAGAAATAAACCCATGTCTCCATGGTCAATTGAAATTGACAAAGAGGCAGAAGCATAAAATGGAGTAGAAATAGCCTCTTCAACAAATGGTGTTGGGGGAGCTGGACAGCTACATGCAAAAAAATGAAACTAGACCACCATCTTATACCATACACCAAAATAAACTCAAGGTGGATAAAAGACTTAAATATAAGTTGTGACACCATAAAAGTCCTAGAGGAAAACCGGCAGAAAATTTTCAGATATCCCACACAGCAATATTTTCACTGATATATCTCCTAGGGCAAGGGGTATAAAGCAAAGAATAAACAAATGACACTATATCAAATTAAAAAGTTTCTACATGGCTAAAGAAAACATCATCAAAATGAAAAAGGAACAAACAATGTGGGAAAATATGTTTGCCAATGATACCTTGGACAAGGGTTTGATATCGAAAATATTTAAAGAACTCATGACTCCACACCAGGAAGACAAAAAATCCAATTAAAAAATGGGCAAAGGACCTGAACAGACACTTCTCCAAGGAGGACATACACAGTGCCTATAAATATATGAAAGAATGCTCAACATCACGAGTCATCAGAGAGATGCAAATTAAAACCACAATGAAATACTACTTCACACTGGTCAGAGTGGCCATCATTAACAAACCAACAAACAACAAGTGCTAGTGAGGATGTGGAGGAAAGGGAACCCTAGTGCACTGTTGGTGGGAATGCAGACTGGTGCAGCCACTTTGGAAAACAGAATGGAATTTCCTCAAGAAGCTAAAAATGGAACTGTCTTTTGATCCAGTGATCCCACTGCTGGGATTATACCCTAAGAATCCTGAAACACCAAATCAAAAGAATCTATGTACCCCTATGTTTATAACATTACTATTTATAATAGCCAAGTGCTAGGAAACAGCCTAAGTGCCCCTCAGTAAATGAGTAGATCAGAAAACTGTGGTACATATACATAATGGAACAGCAGAAAGAAAGAAGGAACTCCTACCCTTCATGACAACATGGATGGAGCTGGAGAGTATTGTGCTAAAAGAAATAAGCCAGGCGGTAAAAGACAAATACCATATGATCTCACCTATAAGTGGAACCTAATGAACACAAAAAACGAATGAACAAAGTAGGAGCAGAGGCATGGAAACAAGGAAAAAATGACAGGGACCAGAGGGGACAGTTGTGGGGGATAATGGAGGAAAGAAGGGGAAGGGTCTAGGTAAAGAACAAGTATAAATGACCCCTGCATATGGACAACAGGGTGGGGACTGATTGTGGGAGCAGGGTGGTAAGGGGGCAAGGGGAGAGCAATGGGGGAAAATTGGGACAATTTTAATAGAATAATAATAATAAAAGAAATAAGTTCAGCTGGATTAAATAAAATATCTACAGGGAACCAACAGTGAAGGGAAGGAAGCCACGATTCAAATCAATGATTTGGAACATAAGGAAGAAGTAAACATTGAACCAGAACAGAAAGAAAAAACAAGAATTACCAAAAAACACAGATAGTATAAGAAGACTCTGGGACATCTCCAAATATGCCAATATCCAAATAATAGGGATGTCAGAAGGCAAAGAGGAAAAGCAAGAGATTGAAAACTTATTTGAGAAAATAATAAAAGAAAACTTCCCTAGATTGGCAAAGGAAATAGACATACAAGTCCAGGAAGTACAGAGAGTCCCAAATAAGTTGGACCCAAAGAGGACCACACCAAGACAGATCATTATTAAATTGCCAAAGGTTAAAGATAAAGAGAGAATCTTAAAGGCAGCAAGAGAAAAGGAGGGCGTTACCTACAAAGGAGTTCCCATAAGACTATCAGCTGATTTCTCGAAAGAAACCTTGCAGGCAAGAAGGGGCTGGAAAGAAGTATTCAAAGGGATGAAAAGCAAGGACCTACATCCAAGATTACTCTATCCAGCAAAGCTATGATTTAGAATGGAAAGGCAGATAAAGTGCTTCCCAGACAAGGTAAAGTTATAGGAATTCATCATCACCAAACCATTATTACATAAAATGTTAAAGGGACTTATTTAAGAAAAACAAGATTAAAACTATGAACATTAAAATGACAACAAATTCACAACTATCAGCAACTGAATCCCAACCAACCAACCAAACAACCAACCAACCAATAGAGCAAACAACCAGAACAGGAACAGAATCCCAGAAATGGAGATCACATGGAGGGTTATCAGCAGGGAGGGGGAAGGGAGAGAATGGGGAAAAAGATGCAGGGATTAAAAAGTGTAATTGATAGGTACAACATAGACAGGGGGATGATAAATATAGTATAGGTAATGGAGAAACCAAAGAACTTATAGGCATGACCCATGGACATGAACTAAGGGAGGGGATTGCTGGAGGGAAGAGTGGTAGTAGGTGGAAGGGGGCAAAGGCGGGGGGAATTGGAACAACCATAATAACATAATCAATAAAATATACTTAAGAAAAAAAGAATGAAATGAGACCCCATCTTTCACCACTCACCAAAATTAATTCAAAACAGATTAAAGACTTAAATGTAAGACCTGAACCATGAAACTCCTAGAAGAAAGCACAGGAAAAAAACTGTCATTGGTTTTGGCAATGAGTTTTTTGGTATGACACCTAAACCACAGCAACAGAATTAAAAAAAAAAAAAGGTGGAATGATAAAAACCAAACAATCTTCTGCGCAGCAAAAGAAACAACAAAGCGGAGCTTAAGGATCTAAGGTGAAATTAGTAGCAAGAAAGCATGTAATTGACAAAGTCACATGTGCTCAGGGAGCCAGAAACTGGAGAGAGAAGAGAAAAATATCAAAAGAGGGAAAACACCTTAGACCATACCAGCTAAATTTGTGATCGCACAAAATCAAGATGTTAGACTGATGCAGATCACTCCATTGCAAAGGGAAAGTTTTCGTCTCATGAGTTTAGATCAGAGAGCCCGTGGGGCAACATGGCCGAAGGTGGGGCAAGCAAAGGTGGTGGGAAAGAGCCCGGGAAGCTGCCTGAGCAGGCAGAGGAGGAATCCTAGGTTTTGCACGGGACTGGCCACTGTAAGTGGTTCAACGTTTAAATGGGATTTGGATTCATCTCCGTGATAAACTGAGAGGGAAGCCCCTTGGATATTCCAGTCGATGTATTCATCGTACACCCAAGCAAATTATTCATGGAAGGATTTAAAAGCATAAAAGAAGGAGAACCAGTGGAATTCACATTTAAAAAATCTTCCAAAGGCCTTGAATCAATACAGGTAACAGGACCTGGTGGGAGCTCCTGCTTAGGAAGTGAAAGAAGACCCAAAGGGAAGACACAACAAAAAAGAAAAGCAAAGGGAGACAGATGCTACAACTGTGGTGGCCTTGATCATCATGCTAAGGAATGTAGTCTACCTCCTCGGCCAAAGAAGTGCCATTACTGTCAGAGCATCACACACATGGTGGCAAACTGCCCGCATAAAACTGTTGCGCAGCCGCCTGTCAGTTCTTAGGGAAGAGAGGAAGCAGATTTGCATCCCGGCACATCGGCTTTCCCACAGGAGGTGATGGGAGGGCATGGCTGTGCATCAGCCCCATTTCCTCCAGAGGCTAGGTCTGAGGTCTCAGAATGGCCCAGCAGGTCACCTCAAGAAGCTTCCTCCACGAAGTCGTCAGCAGCACCCGAAGAACAAAGCAAAAAGGGGACTTCTGTTCAAAAACAGGAAAAAGAAAAATCCATAATCTTTCTCCTTAATGTATTGTTTTCTTTCCCTGATTGGAAAGTCTACCTCATGCCAATACAGGGGAACAGTATTTCACAGACAACAACTGACCTGGGGTTTTTAACTACTGTTGAGGAACTGTGAATTTTTTTAACCAGACAAATCACTCTAAGCAAATTGCATTTGAGCAGGGTGTCATGTTTTATGTAATTCAGAGAATGAGATACTATGTATATCTATATGTGCATGTGTGAGAGGGAGAGAGCCTGAGTCCTGTGTGTGTGTAGAAGGATTTATGTAGGGATGTAGACATATATATATATATATATAGAGAGAGAGAGAGAGAGAGAGAGAGAGAGAGAGAGAGAGAGAGAGAGAGAGAGAGAGTTTGTCTTTATATATGTGTGTATAGAGATACAAGCACACACCCTCCCTCCCAGAATTTGACATCCCCAAGAACTAAAAACTTGTGTGAAGTGTTTTAGATGGTTTCAAAAATAACCCCTGGAGTTTTTCTTGAAACACCACTCCCTTTACATTACATACAAATAAAAACATGACTGTTACCTTTTGTGTGAACCAAAGGATACTTCAGATCTCAGAGGTGCCAATCACATGGTACTTAAGGTTTTTAAATAATTACTTCCACCAAGTTTGGGATTGCCTTTTATTTGTTATCTGTAGAGTGCCCCGACCCGCTTTGAAGGTAGTACCTTAACTCCATATTCCTCTGACTGCCATAAGATTTTTTGAATCTAGGATACGTAACTCCAGAAAAGACAATTAATGTGTAATTCTGTGCCGATATTTCAATGTTTCTAACTCATATATTTTGCTTGTAAATTAGATGCATATTAAGAGAAAAGAAGGGGAAAGGGCAATGTAAAAATGTAGTGACTTGATTGTTTTCAGTGGTATTTTGATATCGGCTCATAACCTTTTACATGTTACGAGGTTTTTTAAGGGATTGTGGCAACAGCAGCAGCTTCCCTTGACTAAATTGGTCCTTCTAACCATCACTTGGAGCAAGGGCCTTCCCTGTTTACAACTGAAGACCTTGGAGGAAAACCCCAATTGTTTGGTATATATTTTGGTGGCTATTATTATTTCCTCTGAAGAGTTATCTAACTTGTTTCTAAAACAAACAAAAGAGCAGAGACATGAATAAAATGCCAGGGTTAAGAGTAAACATTAAGTGGGTGCTCTCAATTGTCCAGTATGTATCATCTTGAATATATTAAAAAGTACAATGTTTGGTGGCAGGCAACTAGAGTGATGAGCCTGGGGCAGAGGTACCAGAACCTCTCCTACCAGAGAGCTAGACAGATTTTATACAATAAAATTGATCTCACGTAAGTTCCCTTCATGACTCATGCTAAAGTAACCCGTAGGGTGGATTCAGGATGACCATGCAGTGATGGGGATAAAAACACTACTCAGGTTGGTCCTCAGTTATTGTTAATAAATTGGTTAGAGAACAATCATAGTGTTTGTTCCTTTTAGTTTTCAGTCATGAAAATTCATTTTGGTGTCATCCTGATTATAGATATTATGGGTATATTTCTGAAACATTTCCAAGAAGGTACCAGTTAATTATAATGCTTAACATTGACAATAAATACAGTTTTGGTGTAAGCTCAGATAAAAAAAAGAAAGAAAGAAAGAAAGAAAGAAAGAAAGAAAGAAAGAAAGAAAGAAAGAAAGAAAAAGAAAGAATAGAAAGAAAATAGCATGGCTGAGGTGAGACATGTCCTAGTGAATAGTCTCAGCTCCCTCTCCACTTGTTCTACCATCAGAGACGCGCACAGCTGCTGCTGTTTCAGCAGGCCAGGCATAAGGACGAATGCCCGGGGCTGGGCCACTGGTCCTTTACAGCTCAGATTGAATTCTACCACAGTGCTTGTGAGCATCTCCATGGTACATATACTGACGTACCAGTATGTTGTGATGCAAAGCTTACCTTTGACGATATTGAATGTTATATAGCTGTAGAGAAGTCCTTCCTGGCCTTATGTGAGGATGGTAAGCATGTATAAATTATGTAGACAAATCAAAGTGGCATTGCTTAATTTTTAGCAGGTATAATAAGCAGGTTAACAGTAAAAATGCAAAACATAGTAAGTCACTTCGAAAATTCAAACCAAAGTTTCTTGACCTTATAGAAATAGGAAATTACAGACTTGAGATTTGGACATTCCCTGTTTCCATGTTAAAAAGTTCAGAGCCGAGATCATTTCTTTTTTTAAGGACATTTTATAACTGTGGACCTATGGGTGCAATTTAAAATCATTTTAAGCATCTTACCAGATTGAACTAAGACCACACACCAAACCTATCTTATGATTAAAAAATTGGGGTTTATTTTTTATATAAGAATATTATCACTCTTACATAACCTACTCAGAACAAAGAACTTTGCTCAGGGAACATACCATATGATGATGATGTTGTTTCTTTACAGAATAGTCTACAGTCCTGCTTACTCAGAACAAACCAAATAACTGACCTTTATGTAAGTATTATATACTGATGTTAGTAAGCTACCTCTGTTTGACATAGATCAAAATTTCTGAATTTCAGATATCGATTCTCCTATTTTTATTTCATGTGAAAATAAAACAAAATTCCTGAACTCCTTGTATATGTGAATATCACTGATGTAAGCACAGTATCCATTTACATGGGTAGAATATAACTCTGTTTACAACACAAGGCTACCTCGTAGTTGATGCATAGCACACCTTTATGCTGCTCCAGCCTTAACAGTGGCTGATAATTCTCTGATACAGAACCTTTTATAGTATAGCAATTCACGGCTGTGTGTTTTTGACAAACACTTGTGAATAATGAAGCATCTCATTTAGTTAGCGAAGTCTCCAAGCATTTCCTTAAACCTATCATGTACTTAGTTGAAAGAATTATGGGCACTCTTACACTTAAGCAAAGCAGAACACAGAAGCCATCTTTGAAATAACTGCTCAGCCCAGAGGTCAAGGCAGGAAAGGGTAGCAGGAAGAGAGGTGAGTATGTGAGTGTGTTCATGCTGGGCAAGCAGTATAAAAAAAAGCCAATCTCCCTCATGCATTTCTGTGCTGCCCTGAAGCCAAGCGTGTGGCAACCTTATTGCCCCCCACACACAACTCACTAGTGCTGGCTTGCCAAGGAGTGGACGTGGAGTGGATGTGCAATGCCATTTCTAGATACTAACTGGAAGGGTCTGTGTGAAGCATCAGTTTACAGGGGTTACTCATGAGTTGAGCAGGAGGTCTGTAAATTAGTAGCCCCTTGACCTCGCCCCCATGTCAACGCAAATGTAATTCCTAAGAAAGATGCTCCACTGGTCTCTCAGTCCTGTGAGCTGTTCATTTGCTACATGGCAGATTATAGTGGAAACATTTTTATACTTGCATTTCTAGTCTTATTAGAAGACCTTGGATGTATTTTTACAATTGAAAGATATAGAAAGATCTTTACTTGCTTATGACTTGGAAGTTTGGCATGCAATGTAGGGGAAAAGATCAGGAAACATCATGTTATTAGCATTGATTCACCTACAAAATAGGATGTTTTTATTGCCAATTTTTTTAAATATTCTTGCACCAATGTGGCCCCAAGTTACTGCTAGTTGTATTTAGTTAGTGAATAGAAGCCCATAGTGTTTAATAGACTTTTTAACATTTATACAAGACATGGGAAATCTCATTAAGTCTTAAAGTTAATTTAAATTAATTTATCTGTTTTCTCTAAGAAATGTTTATCATAAAATATATATGTGTATCTCCCCTTTGGTTATAAAACTTGGGAAAGTATGTACAAGTGCAGCTGCACTGAGTTTAATTTTCTAGATGTCTTAATGAAATTTATTTGTTTTAGGGAAGAACAACTTGTTAAAAGCATCAAAGTCTGTCTTACATAGCTGTCATCAGCCTTTTTAAGATGTGGTGGTTGTGTGATCTGTGTCATAGTTCAGTTAGAGTGAGAAGTTGACCTATGAATCGTTTTTAAGTTGTATATATGGAACGAAGCTGCAAAGTTATGTGAGAAACTATTACGATATTTAATATAACTGTGGCTTCACACTTGTGAGAGTTACCAGCTTGAAACTGATGGTGTTGACTACTTCTTGAATTACTTACATCTATCAACCACTGGCACTAACAAACAAGCTGGCTTTAATAAGTATGAGTTGTGGTTTTTTTTGGTATTAACAACCCTAACCGTGCTAGAGACCAAAGTGAACACTGATTTCTATATGTCTTTAATACAGTTTTATCTATTGTGTTTAAATTATTCTGCATAGTATTTAGATTGCCTCATTGTCCAATTTAATTCATGTTGTTTACAAGTGAAAATAAACAAAACATTTGAACTGTATGTTTTTACAGGACAAAAAAGGAGATGTTTCTAATGGTGTTTCACTTGTGGATAGTCATTCTGATGGGCTAAAGTACTGTTTGCTTTTCTGCAGACCATGGGATTTATGCCTAATGTCTTATTCTGTCAACTATGGATATTTTGAGGTCTAAAAAAATTACTTGATTAAAAATGAAACATATAACGTTGGCATTAAAAAAAAACAAAGTAGAAAGTCGACGAAATGAGAAAAAAATTAGCAAATCGTGTATCTCATAAGGGATTAATATCCAAAATTAATAAAGAACTACTACAACTCAACAGTAACAAAAACCCAAATAAAGTGAGCTATAAATAGACATTTTGCCAAAGAAGTTATACAAGTAGCTAATAGGTATATGAAAAGATGCTCAACATCATGAGTCATTAGGGAAATGCAAATCAAAACCAGAGTGAGCTGCGACTGTTGAAATGACCATAACAAAAAAAACAAGAGATAACAAATGGTTCTGATGATGTTAGCACCATTTGGCATTGTTAGTGGGAATGTATACTGGTAGCCACTGGTACAGTATGGAGATTCCTCAAAAAATTAAAAAAATAGAACTTCCATATTATCCAGTAATTTCACTTCTGGAATATAACCAAATATATCCAAAGGAAATAACACTAATTAGAAAAGATACATGTTCACAGAGGCATTATTTACAATGGCCCAGTCATGGTTGCAACCTAAATGTCTATCAGTTGATGAAAGGATAAAGAAGTGACCTACACACGCACACACACACACACACACACACACTCTCACACACACACACACACAAACTCACTCACACACACAGTGGAATGTTATTTAGCCATAAAAAAACGAACAAAAAAAATCCTGCCAACATGGATGGACCTTCAGGGCATTATCCTCAGAGGAAGACAAACACTATGTGATCTCACTTATATGTAGAATCTTAAAAAAATCATAGAAAAGGAGATCAGATTTGTGGTTACTAGAGGCATGTGGGGTGGAGGGAGGAGGAATTAGATGAAGGTGGTCAAAAGGTATAAACTTCCAGTTAAAAGATAAGAAAGTACTAGGGATATAATGTACAACATGATAACTGTAGCTAACCCTACTGTATTTGGTAAGTATATGAAAGTTGTTAAGAGAGTATATCCTAAGAATTCTCATTAAAAGGACAAAAAAAAATTTTTGCCTCTTTTTACTGTACTAAACTTACTGCCATAATCACTTCATAATATTTGTAAGTCAAACCATTATATTGTATACTTTAAACTTATACAGTGACATGTCAATTAAATCTCAGTACAACTTGAATAAAACATGAAGTAAGAAGGACTCAGTAAATTTTAGCTATTATTATCACCCCTACAGGGAAGTTGGGAACCGTGAATGAGATTCTGGAACTTGTGTGGCTTCCCATGGTTAACAGTAAAGTCTTGGACATAAAGGATAAACAAATGGCACAAATGGCAAGGATGAAGTTTGCTGGGGGATTGTATACACCTCGTGGCTAGTTGTATGTGAAGGTGGGGGGCAGGAGAGAGAGAGAGAGAGACAGAGAGAGAGAGAGAGAGGCAGAGACAGACAGAGAATAGAGAAAGGGAGAGAGGACGAGAGGGAGCTCACATGGGAAAGTGATGTAAGCCCAGGCCTCTGGGGAAACAAGAGAAGTTGCCCTGGGATAGGAGGGAAGACTTGTTCTTGGGGTTCCTCACAGGGACCAAGGGCCAGTGCCTGACAATTATGTAGACTCTGGGAGTTTGAGGGACACAGATTCGACTGCTCTCTCCTGGTCGTCAGTCCACCTGTGGAGCCACTGCTGGGGGAGTTACGGGCACCTTAGCCTAGTGCTGGAAAGGGGCAAAGGGAGTGGGGATAGATAGGACCTTTTCTGAGCACCTATTGTATTAGGCTGAGGTTGGGACCAAAGTCTGTGTCCAAGGCTCTGTGTCTCCAAGAGACCTGGGTTTAAATTCTGATTGTTCTTTACTAGTGGGACATCTTTGGGAATGATTCCTCTCTCTAAGCCTCAGTCTCTTCGTTTGTATAATAGGGTTGAAAATACCTCATACTGAGAGGATTAAAGAAATAACCTGTGTCAAAAGCCCTGGGTGCAGCACCCTGGAATCTGCAGTGTTATGGAAACTGGTCTTTTTCCAGCCTCTGCTAACTGCTTCCCAGGGCAAGGTAGCCCAGTCTCTGTTGACTGCCTCTGAGCTGGCTGTGAGGGAGGTTTCCCTCACAGTTCTGCACAGGAGCCACCCAGAAAAATGCCCCCTCTTCTCCTTCCACATGATAATGAAACAGGGTGGTCACAGGCACCTCCCCTGACTCCTCCTGCCTTGTTACTTACGAACACATGTGTGTGCTCACTTAAGTTAATGGAGAGTGCCCATATGCATTATCACAGGGCCTCTGCTTGCTTCCTACCAGTGCTAAGTGCTTTACTTATCTACAGGCCTTACTGAATCCTCACAACCAACCTATAAGGTAGGTCATATCTACAAGATGAGTGAGGGCTGGTGGGGGAAGGGGGAGACTTGGAAAGGTTAAGCTAATAGGTGGCAGGCTCAGAATACAAACCCACATGAGAATAACTTTTAGGCATGGTTGTGCATGTGGGCACTTTCTACGCACCCTCTTGAGTATGTGCCCTCCCTCCTGACACTGGAATTAGAGGACAATTAGGAGGGGACAGGGAAGGAGGTTCAAAGGGACTTCTTCCTTCATGTAAACAGGGACAGTCTTCTTAGAGGGAAAGCCTCCCGGCCTACCTTTCTCCTTTTCCCTCCCTACTATTCTCCCTTGCTTCAGAGGATAGCAGGTCCTGTGACTGAAGAAAAGACAGTGTTTGTGCCTTGACATTAATGCTCTCCTCTCCTCCTCCTCTGCCCCATTTCACTTGAGGAATAGCACTCATTCACCTGCAGGAGAGGTGTGTGGGTGCAGTGCCTCAGGAACATCCTCCTGTGGATTTGAGGCCCCCAGAAGGAGGCAGCTGCTGTTGGGGTCAGCATCAGAGGCATCCGTCCTCTGGCTGTGATGTCATTTACTACCTCTGAGCTCTGGCTAAGTGACTATGCAGACAGAGACTGAGTCTTGGTTTCTTCACCAGAGATTGGGATCCTTATTTGCACCCAGGGGAAGCCCACTGCCTGCCTGTCTTCCTCATCCAGTGCCCCTAGTGCCTGGAAAAGCACCATGTACACGGTAGGTACTGGGTGAGGCTTTCCTCCATGGAAGGTCTCTGTTGAATTCCTACTCCCTTCCTGATGCTGGGGACTTTTCCCTTAGGCTTCAGATATCCAGGGACCTGATCAGACCCTTTAGCAGTCCCACAATAAGCCCAGCTCAGCTTGGTATGCAGTTTGTTTGCTGCTTGGCTCAAGGGTAGTAAGACCCTGCAGTGTTTCCTGCTTTCCTCCCCAATCCACTAGGTGAGGATTGCCAGCTCTTTTTTGTTTTTTTGTTTCCCTGGAGGGAAGAGGGTGCCGCAGGACGCAGAGTGGCAAGGTGGAGTCAGATGATGTAGAAACCCTCAGTAGAGGGCAAGGTGAGGCGCTTGTATCCTTAGGCCCCATTTGTGCACTTGGGTGCTAGGTGGGCAGCTCTGGGCCGGGCTTGTGTGGGTGTCAGGGGGCAGGGCATGAGCATGTATTCTGTAGCTCCAGGACGCTGTGGACATGCAGGGCTGTGTGCATCTACCTTGGCCTGGCCTGAAAAGGATGGAACTAAAGAGAGAAAGAATGACACTAACAGCAGCAAGAGGGCTTCAGGGCAGAGCACCGCCATGCAGATGAAACCTCCTGGGGTGCAGTTAGAGCAGCTGGGCTGGGGTGGCACTTAATCACATGTTGTCTCCTTTGCTGCAGTATCTCTCATTTGGAGTCAGAGAGCCAATTGCCAGCTCTTTTTTGCTACCAAGGTTAATAGATTTGAGCATATTATCAGCCTTCAGAGCTTCCTTCCTTCTGGCAGACACTGTGGGGTGTCATGGGCACTTTCAGTAGGCTCTCCAGGGCAACAAGGGAACTTCCAATCCCACCTGCTCCCCTGGGTGCAGCAAAACCTGCACCCAGGTTCTGAGAGGGAAGTTCATAGTGATAAGTGCCTACTGCAAGAAACAAGAAACAAGAACTTCAACTCAGCAGTCTAACTTTGTACCTCAAGGAACCAGAAAATGAAGAATGAGCAAAGCTCAAAATTAGCACAAGGAAGGAAATAACAGAGATCAGAGTGGAAGAGCTGGCTCCTTGAAAAGATAAACAAAATTGACAAATCTTTAGTTCGCTTCATCAAGAAAAAAAGAGGGCTCTGATAAATAAAATCAGAAATGAAAGAGGAGATGTTACAACTGATACTACAGAAATACAAAGGATTATAAGAATCTACAATGAACAACTATATGCCAACAAATTGGACAACCTAGAAGAAATGCATACATTCCTGGAAACAAACAACTTATAAGACTGAACCAGGAAGAAATAGAAAATTTGAATAGATCAATTACTAGCAAGGAGATTGAATCAGTAATCAAAAACCTCCCAACAATCAGAAGTCTAGGACCAGATGGCTTCACTGGTGAGCTCTACCGAACATTCAAACAAGAATACCAATCCATCTCAAACTCTTCCAAAAAAAGGAAAAGGAGGAAACACTTTCAAATTCATTTTATGAGGTCAACATTACTCTATACCAAAACTAGACAAGAACACAAGAGAAGAAAACTACAGGCTAATATCTCTGATGAACATAGATGCACACATTCTCAACAAAATATTAGCTAACTGAATTCAGCAATACATTAAAAGAATCATGCTCCATGATCAAATGAGCTCTATTCCAGGGATGCAAGGATAGTTCAACAGCCACAAATCAATCAAGGTGATACACCTTAGCAAAATAAAGGATAAAAAATTACATAATTATCTTGACAGATGCAGGAAAAGCATTTGACAAAATTCAACACCCATTTATGATTAAAACTCTCAATAAAGCATGTATAGAGGGAAAGCACCTCAACATAACCTTCAGAGCATACAAGCCCACAGCTAACATCATACTCAATGGTGAAAAGTTGGAAGTTTTTCTTCTAAGATTAAAAACACTCCTATTCAACCCATTACTGGAAGTCTTTGCAAGTGCATGCTCTCACCCTAGTCAGAGAAATAAAAGGCATCCAAATTGGAAAGGAAGTAAAACTGTCATTATTTGCAGGTGACATGATATTATATATTGAAAATGCTAAAGACTCCACCAAAAAACTGCTAGAAATAAACAAAATCCGTAAAGTCGTAGGATACAAAATTAATATCTGTTGTGTTTCTATACATTAATAATGAACTATCTGGAAGAGAAATTAAGAAAACAATCCCACTTACAGTTGCATTAAAAAGAATAAAATTCCTCAAAATAAATGTAACCAAAGAGCTCTGCACTAAGAACTATAAGACATTGATGAAAGAAGTTGAGGAAGGCACAGATAAGTGGAAAGGTTACTCTGTGTTCATAGATTGGAAGAGTTAATATCATGAAAATGTCCATACTATCCAAAGCAATCTATGGATTCAGTGTGATCCCTATCAAAATTCCAATGGAAATAAAATAAACGATCCTAAAATTTGTTTGGAACCACAAAAAATCCCCAAAGTCAACTTAATCTTGAGAAAGAAGAACAAAGCTGGAGGTGTCACACTCTCTGATTTCAAACTATATTACAAAGCTATAGTAATTAAATTATAATTATGGCCATAAAATAGACACATATATTGATGTAACAAAATAGAAAGCCCAGAAACAAACCCACATATATATGGTCAATTAATTTACGATAAAGGAGCCAAGAAAATATATTGGGAAAAGTACAGTCTCTTTAACAAATGGTGTGGGAAAACTGGATCACTATCTTATACCATACACAAAGATTAACTCAAAATAAATTGAAGTCTTGAATATAAGACCTGAAACCATAAAGCTTCTAGAAGAAAACATAGGTGGTAAGCTCCTTGACATTGGTCTTGGTGTTGACTTTTTGGATCTGACTCCAAAAACAAAAGCAACAAAAGCAAAAATAAACAAGTGGGACTACATTTAACTAAAAAAGCTTTTGCACAGCAAAGGAAACAATCAACAAAATGAAAAGACAACCTACTGAATAGAAGAAAATATTTGCAAATCATATATCTGATAAGAGGTAATATCCAAAATATATAAAGAAGTCATACAATTCAATAGGAAAAAACCCAAAACAATTGGATTAATAAATGGGCAAAAGATCTGAATAGACATTTTTCCAAAGAAGACATACAGATGGCTAATGGGTACATGAAAAGATGCTTAACATCATTGAACGTCAGGGACATGCAAATCAAAATCACAACGTGATATGACCTCATACCTGTTTCAATGACCATTACCACAACAGACAAACAAACAAAAAAGCAAAAACAAGAAATAAGTGCTGGCAGTGGTGTAGAGAAAAGAGAATGCAGAACACTTGCACACTGTTGGTGGGAATGCAGACTGGTGCAGCCACTGTGGAAAACAGTATGAATGTTCCTCAGAAAGTTGAAAAATACAACCACCATATGAAATGGCAATCCCACTTCTGGGTATTTATCGAAAGAAAATGAAAACACTTCATTCAAAAAGATACCTGCACCCCATGTTCATAGAAGCATTATTTACAATAGCCAAGAGATGAATGCAACCCAAGTGCTCATCAATAGATGACTGGATAAAGAAGATACGGTATATACAAACAATGGAATACTATTTAGCCACACAAAAGGAGGAAATCTTGCCATTTTTGAAAACATGAATTGAGCTTAAGGGCATTATGCTGAGTGAAATAAATTAGACAGAGAAAGACATATACTGTATGGTCTCACGTGTAGAATTTAAAGAAACAAAAGCAAAACAAAAACTAAGCTCATCGTTATAGAAAACAGATTGCTGGTTGCTGGGGAAGGGCTTGAGGTTGGGCAAAAACAGGTGAAGGGGTTAAAAGGTACACACTTCCAGTTATAAAATCAGTAAGTCATGGTGATATAATGTACAGCATGGCGAGTATAGCTAATAACACTGTATCACATATTTGAAGGTTGCTGAGAGAGTAAATCTTAGAAGTCCTCATTATAAGAAAAAAAATTTGTTTATAACCGTGTGCGGTGACAGATGTTAACTAGACTTGCTGTGGTTACCATTTCCCAATGTACACAAATACTGGATCATCATGTTGTACACCTGCAACTAATGTTATTGTCAATTATACGTCAATAAAAAATAAGTTAAAATTTGACAGAAACGACAAGAAAAAGGCAGAGCAATGTATCCCTTGTCACCATGGTATTCATACACATCTCTTTAAACTGTACTCAAATTTCAAATAAAAGCAAGAGTGGTCTTGCTTCTGTTTACCATGCTAGTACTATCCCATGTGCCATCTTACAAACATGCTAACCCTCTCCCTAAAACAGGATAAAAAAAATCTATTTTTCAAAAAAAGGTCAAAATGGTAAATTTTATGTTGTATATCCTTTACCACAATAAAAATAAGACTCCAAAACAAATGCCTGGGCTGTACACCCACAAATTGTGATTCAGTTGAGGTTGGTGAGAGCTGGGCTTGTTTTTTTCGGTTTTTCGTGTTTTTGGTTTTGTTTCTTTTTTTAAGAATCTCCTCAGGTGAATCTGATGTGCAGCTAAGTTTGAGGCCCAGTAGTCTAGTAGTCTAGCTCTGGTTCTTGGCAGATGGGGAAGCAGGGCAGTGGTCTCTCAGAAGACCTTTTAGAAGAGAGCTTCTTGAATTTGAATGTACATGCAAATCCTCTGTGGATATTGCTAAACTGCAGATTCTGATCCAGTGGGTCTGGGGTGAGGCCCAAGACTTTGCATTTCTAACAAGCTCCTAGGGGAGGCTAATGCTGCTGGTCTGTGGCTATACCTTGAGTATTAAGGCTCTAAAGCCAGATGGTGGCCTTCTCTGTGGTGGACAAAGTGGAGATCTGGAAAGGAACAAGAAAAGGTTTAAGATGATGGTCTAGATAGGGTTCAGTGAGGAAGAGCAGGAGTTTAATTGATTTGTGAATTAGCTTCTGGGTAAAATTTAAACAGGCAGGTTTGTGGTTCAGCTCAAGAACATGTTGAGATTAGAGATTAGCAGCATATAAAGCTGTGTGGATTTTGCACAAATCTGTCTGAATTTTATAGTAAGGGGTCCAGCTCTGCTGAACACAAGTTATACTGGCTCAAATTTTGCTTCTCTGTTGCCTCTCCAAATCCTTCTTTTCCTACATGGTCCACCTCAGGTCCCAGGCCTTCTCCACAGCTCCCCAGAGATGAGTCCCTCCCTTCTACCACTTCCCCCCCCCAGAATAAAGTACATTATCAGAGCCCAGCATAGTGGCTCACTTTCCTGAATGGGTCACGAACACTTCCACACTGACTGACTTTTTGCAAGTGAGTACAGCTGGTTCACCTGGTCCTGGAGGACTCTTCACCTGGCAACATCCTCGGGACAGAACAGAAATTCAGCCTCTGAACAGAGCAGCACAAGACAGTATGAATTCATCGTCAAGGAATCAGACACTCGAGTTTGACTCTCATCTCCACCTCTCCCTGCTCCTCTAACCTTGGGGGGAGTTTTCAGCTCTTCAGAGCTCCAGCTTTCTCACCTTTCAGATGGAGATTGCAATGCTTACCTCCCAAAGCTGCCAGGAGGTGCCATGAGCCAATGCTCAGCACCTGATATGCACCACAGGGCTCTGTGATGTGCTTTTTCAACAGGGTTGGTGGGTGGCTCCATTTCAGTCCAGCTTCTGGGGACTTGTTCACCCTCTTATGTGGGCCAGACTTGGGGCTAATTTGTATTTTTCCCCCCAGCGTCTAGTATGTAGGGGTGGTGTTGGGGGTGTGGGCTCTCTAAGCCAAATTCTGGGAAGAACCCTCAGGCCTGATCATTGTGCCTGCAAGTTTGGGAGGTGACCTGCAGATCCCATCCTCCCACGATGGAATGGAGCTGGGCTGTCTTCAGGTGTCTGGAATGCAGGGCCTTTTCTCATTATTCTCACTAAGGCCATGAGCTGGTTCTCCTGGTGGATCTTGGCTGTGGGCCCTGCAATGGAGTTTCCCCAGGGGCCCAGGAGTCACCAAGGAGCACATCATCTCTTCCTCTCCTCTTACATTGTCTCCTTATCTTGCAATGTCCCAAAATCACTGGTGGGCTCAGGGAGTGTTTATGGAATGAGCTCCTTTTTGGAAAGTGCTTCTATTAAAGGTCATGTATCTTGGGTATACAGCCCACACTGAGGCACTGACCCAAAGGCACAAACCCCTCCCTTCCTCTCCAACCCTCGGTTCCTTCCCAGTTCCTCTTCTCAGCTGTGGGGGAACAGCAGGTCCCAGACTCACCATCCTTACACATTCCTGATGCACAACTCAGCCTTGCTTGGGGGTGCGGAATTCAGGAATGCTCTTGTATTGGGTTGGCCAAAAAGTCTGTCATGTTTTTCCTTACGATGGCTCTAGTAGTGCTGAGTTGTCTTTAGCTTCATTCAAAACAATTCTGTTAGATTGTATTGTGACAGCTGTCATATCAGTGTGCATTTAAAAAAACGTCAAAATTGGTGGATTTTTGTGTACCCACTTTAATATTGAAGACGGAAGAAGATATGCAACATTTTTGCCATATTATGCTTTATTATTTCAAGAAAAGTAAAAATGCAACTGAAATGAAAAAAAAGATTTGTGCAGAGTATTGAGAAGTGGTGTGACTGATCAATTGTGTCAAAAGTGGTTTGTGAAGTTTCTTGGTACTATTGACATTTGGCCAAATAATCGTTTGATGTGGGACTGTCTTATGCATTGGAAGATGTTTAGCAGCACCTCTGGCCTCTACCCACTAGAAGCCAATAGTGGGAGATAGTTGAAGTACTCAAAATACCAAAATCAATAAAATTATTGGTGAAAATTAAAAATATGTCTTTTATTTTATGGAAAAAACATAACCGAATTTTTGGCCAACACAATACTTCTTAGGTACACCTTCTTTTCACCAGGGGGCTCCACTCATGGTGGAGGGAGGTCCCCGCCGAGACCACAAACTTCATAGTCATGGGCTTTTACTAGTCTCCTGGGTCTTCCCCTTTCTGCCTAGCCAAACCTTCACGTCCTTGGAGGCCCAGCTCACATGCTACCCTGCTATGCTGTGCTTTTAACACTCTCATCAAAAATGGCTTCTCTGCACACCTGCAAGTGGGCGCAGTTCCTTCTACCTGGCAATCTAGTTGCCAGCTCCTCTGAGACCAGGTGAAGTAGGACTCTGGCCTGTTTCTCTTGGCTGAGCTCCATTCCCCCTCCTTCATGAACCCTTTTCACCTCTCTGGCTTCTGATTACTTTACTGCCTCTCCTTTGGGGCTCACCTTGCCCTAACCATCAGCCCAGAGCTTCAGGCTTTGGCCCTGCCTTCTCGGTATATATCATCTTTTCCTACCCTCCCAGCTCATGGGGACCCCTCATATGCCCTAGGTGTTCACTGGTGGTTTGGCACAGCTTTGTTCCTCTGGCTATGCTGCATTCTCCCAGAGGAGAGAAGCTGGTAGACACTCCCAACCTTCATACCAGGCTCCCCAGAGCTCTCACCAAGGTTGCCGCATTTTATATCAATAGATAAGGAAACTGGGTCTCAGAGGGGTTTTGGAGCGTGCTCAAAGCCACACTCTGGTCCCTCTTAGGGCCCAGCACAGATCTGTGATCAGAACAGGTGCTCAAGGATGCCCCCTGGCTAATTGAAAGCCTTTTAAAAAGCTTAATATGCTAAGCGGGAACCCAGGCTTCTCAAAGTCTCTCTATGAGAAATGATGGCCTGGTACAGGGCCTTTCCTTCCTCCCTCCCCATTGGCCCTTGGCAGATGGGAAAAAGCCACCTCGTAGAAACATATCTTTTATTGCACACGGCGCTGGGTCTTTTTTCATAGAAAAAGGTATTAACACATAAGCATCTGCAAATTGAAGCAACTCCTCTGGTTTTCTTGGAACAGTAAAATTGCATGCAGTGTCTCTGAGCTGGGATTTTGGTTTTTGTCAAAACCACCTAGATTGGAGGGAGGGGTAAGGGGAGGGACAAATTGCTGAGTCCTTGTGCCTCTGTCTCAAAATAAGGTTGAGAGAAATATATAGATATATAGCTTGTTGATACGCTCCTACTTTTCTATATATGTATATATCTCTCCACGCATATTTTGTGTGTGTGTTGGGGGGGGGGGGTGCGGTGACTTGTACTGTCAAATTCTTTGTGCCCTGGCTCCATGGAGAAGAAGAAAATAGTTTCATTTGTACAAAAGAGTTCTATGTACAAGCATTCATGACTTGGATTTTTTTTTTTTCATTGTTGGTTGGTTTTTGTCTGCCAGTTTAATATAAATAATTCAGGAAAACAGCCAAGTTGGTGTTTGAGGGCTGGAGGTTCAGACAAGTCCAAGCATAGGGCTGTCTTCTTGCTATGCCCTACACCAGGGTATAGGACTTGGAGTAGGCCCCAGCCCCTTGCTTCTGAGACCGCCCTACTCCCGACGTGCTCATCTCGAGAAGTGAGTCCCTGGAGCCCCCTATTTTGGTGTGTGGGCCCCCGGCCCGCAGAGGCTCGGTGCTAGGGGCTGGAGGGGCAGCGCTGGCTGCAGCAGGGGGCTCAGCGGGGGTAGGACCGGGTGCTGGGGGCACCGTGCCAGCTGGGGGGGCAGGCATGGCCAGAGTCCTCTGAGGTAAGGTGGCTGTGGAGGCAGCGGCAGGGGCCCCTGGGTGTGGGAGGCCCAAGGGCTTGCTGGCAGGGTCCAGAGTCAGGTGGCGAGCCTGGGTGTGATAGGTTCGAGCCAGGTTCCGGATGGAGGCCTCACGGGGTGGAACCACGGGACAGGGCTCACGTCCATCTGCCTTTCGGAAGAAGGCCTCCGACTTGGCATACAGGGGCAGGTTACAGTAGTCACCTGGAATCACAGAGGCAGAGGATGTGAGAGGCAGAGGCCTCTGGGTACCAGCTTGTTCAGCCAACTCCCTGCACCTTCATATTCTTCCTGAACTGGCCCTCCACAGGCTGGGTAGTAAGGACCTCTCTTAGTCTCAGTTTCCATATCTGTGAAATGGGGATAATCACATTACCCTACAGGATTGTTCTAAGTAGTGAATAAGATAAAGTATGGAAAGTTCCTCAACATATGGTGGGCACACACATCAGTTGCTCAATAAACTGATGCTTATTGTTGAATGATCACTATAAATGGTTCAGCTTCAGCTGGAAGAGAACTTGCTTCTGGAGACCAGAACTTCCTGAAAGCTCTGGCTGCTAGAAAGCTCTTTTAACCTTGAGAAGACAAGGATTGTACCTCTTTGACACATCTTACATTGAACCCAATTCTGCCTTCTGACAACCCACAGAACGGGGCCTCCCCCTCTTTCCCATGCAGCCTTTCAGAAGTCTGAGATCAGCTACATGTCCCCCTCTCTCCCCGGTTCCCTCTTCTTCAGGTGGAATTGTCCTTAATTTCTTAAACTCTCTCCTGTCCTGCTCCCTCTGCTCTGTGTGACCCTCCCCTGTGCATGTGCCTCTACCATGTTGACCATGCCAGGTACTTTCCTTAGACGATCTCATTCAGTACCCACCGCCCTTGCCAAAGCTGCCTGCATTTTGCAAGTGAGGAAACTGAGATTCAGAAAGATTAAGTAATTTTCCCAAATTCACAGTTAGAACAGGCTGGGCGCATCATTCAGGGCTTCTAGTCTCCTAAATCCTTGACTTTCTGTTACCCCAGGCTCTTCTTCAGATGACCCCGAGCCCCTCAGGTTAGCATGGTCACTTAGCAAGGCCAGTACTGAGCAGACCAGACTAATGGTTTGACAGTCTTGCAAGCTGTGATCCCAACATCTGCTGAGGCACTCCTCCTCCTATGCCCCTGGGTTATTCTAGACCTGCCCCACCAACCCCAAAGGGCATACGCTCTGGCCAGGCCCCTGCAGTTAGATGGTTCCCAGTCAGTCTAGCTCAGTGCCTCCCCTCACCCCTAGGGGTTCAGCCACCATGGGCTGAGCTGCCAGGATTGCTTCTCTGGGTCTGGATTAAGTTTACGGAGCATTGAGATGAGTGGCCATTGGGCATTTGACCCCACAGGGATCTCTTTTCATCAGTAGCTTCAGATTAAGGGAATGATCACTACTTAATGAGAACCTACTATGTGCCAGGCACAGATATCATTTCTCATTCCCATTGCAACGATGAAAAGTATATGCTATCATTTGCATTTTTATAACTGAGAAAGTTAAGGCCAGAGAGATTAAACGACTTGCCCAAGGTCACAGAGATATTAAAAGGTTGAACCAGGATGTGGACCCGATATGCTTGCTCCCAGGTCCTTGTTCTTTGTGCTACCCTACACTGCCCAGGAGCTCTACTGGATCCGGTGCTGTGAGGGCTAGGCCTAGCCAGGGCTCATGGGGTTAGGCGGCAGGGGACAAGGAGGGAAGGTGGTCTGGACACTCACTCTTGTTGGCCCGGTGAGGGATGGGCACAGCCACATTTTTGCCCCGGTCTGCATCCTGGGGCTTGGGTGGGGAGGCAGTGAAGCGGCAGATGCCAGGCTCCGAGGGTGTGCTCATGGACGTCATGCTGTCGGCATTCTCATTGGTGCCTGTGGTCATCTGGTCAGAGGAGCTGTCAGAGATGAAGCACTCGGTGATCTCAAACTTGGCATGCTGCAGCTGCTCCTCCAGCTTAGCATGCTCATAGGCTCGGGCCAGCTCCTCATAGGTGGAAGAGGCACTCTCAGTGGACACCATGCTGTTCCGTCCTTTGTCTGGGGAGATGGAAGGCATAGAGTTAAGAGGAAATCAGTGGGTTGTGGGAGAAGTGTGTAAATGAGACCAGACTGAGCAGTTTCCCTACCCTAAGCCCAGCCCCCACTGAAAGGCCTGGCTGGTGTACCAGGCTCAGAAAATCCTACTTTCCTACTGTGAAAATAGCAGTGGTGGCAAAACTGGGGTCTTTGACTAACAGAGGGCAAACACCTTTCGTTCTTGAAAATAAGCGACTACCTGGAACACTCAGCCCTTTCTCCAACAAACATCATGTATACTATTTTCTCTGACACTTTGGGGGAGACCAAAATGAAATACTTGACCAGGCAAAGCTCAGCAAAGTCCAGTGTTTTTGTCACAGCCACACAGTGAGTCAGTGGCCAGCTGGAAATGAGCTGACTTGTGTTTTGGAACCCACAGACTGGTGGGTAGGAGTTAGGAAAATGGAAGGTGGAGCTGGAAGAAGGGGGAGTGGGAGAGAGTGAGCAGGACACAGGCTGGGCCCTGCTCTCACCTGTATCTTGGGAGAGACTTGCGCTGTAGCTGTCACTCTCAGTGACCGTGACACCATGCTGAGAGCCCACGGTGCGCCAATCAGAGGTGAGGGTGCGGGCAGGTGTGGAGGCCTGGCACTTGGTCAGAGTCCACTGGCTTGAGTATCGGTTCCGGGTACTGTGGGCTGACTTTACATTCTTCCTGGACACTGGGTCTACACAGAGGAAGCAAGAGCTAGCACCTGCCACCTGAGGGCACTTGGGCTTGGGCAGAGAGGGCAGTGAGGAGCAAGAGAGGAGGCAGAAGCAGCCATAGGACTCCCTTGGGAATGCTGAGCATGCCGCCTTTCCTGACAGCACCAGCTGGGCCCAGAGGAGAGGAGCAAGAGTGTCTAGGCATGGGGGCAGTGGGCAACTTCTTGGTCTTTTCCTCCCACCCTATCTTTTCCTCCAGCCTGGGAAGAAATGCCACCTCTTCTGCTGCATCCCGACTGTGCATCCCTACAGTGCTTGATGTATTTCATTATTATATCTAGAGTGCTAGAGGCAGAACCCTCTCTACATTTCTAGGTAAGGAAACTTAGACTCAGAGGTATAAGGTTAGTTATATGCCCAAGGCCACAGTTATTTAGTGTGCAATCAAGGTATCCAGACTTTAACTCCAGTCTCTTTCAATTCTTCCATGCTCTTCCTCCCTCTTTTTTATCTTTTAAAAAATCACCTATGCCCCCATGCTGTGCCCAAGACACATTGTGTGGAAGGAGGGCTCTCTCCCTGGGGATAATGCATACTGGTGCCTGGCCGGATATCAGACATGTCGATGAGGGGTCCTGTGCTCTGGATGAGGGCTGGGTGGTGCAAAGAGACACCGGTACAGAAACTCTGTGGGTTTACAGCTTGGCTGAACTCAGCATCCGCCACGGGGATGGTGGCCTTGTCATCTCCTGGGGAAAAAAAAAAAAAATCAGTGGCACTCCTCCCCTTTGGGAACCATCTTTAATTCCCAAATTTCTCTTTGTCTTTATCCAATGTTGAGGTCTAGGAAGGCCAGGATAATTCTCCCTTAGACAGAGAAGGAAACAGCCCTTGAGAGAAGCTGCAATGCATTCAGGGTTGTTGATAGGGCTTCAGTTAGAACTCTGGGCACTGCTGTAAAGGCTGGTGTTGCCTTTTGTGTGTTGTAGCCTGGAGAAGCACACTTAGAGCAGGACAGAGAGCTTGTGGCACCTGTTACTCACCCAGTTGCTTGATGCCCTCCTTGTCCTCAATTAGCAGCTGGACCCTGGGGATGTCAATGTGTAGCCGTGGGCCCTGCGGTGGCCCCTTCACAGGGGTGTCAAAACTTCGGTTGTTCTTGCTGTGGGGAGAAGGGCTAGAGGTGGGTGGCTCAGCAGCCATAAGGGGTTGGGGGAGGGGGTTTTGCAAAAACAGTGGGATCTTAGAAGCTTGTCCCCTGCAGAGGGAGAAGAGAGAGGAAGCAGCTATTTGAAACCCACCTTATCAACATTTCTGCCAAACTCTTTGCATCTGCAAAACAGTAGAGAGAGGGGCTGGGTAAGAGTGGAGTTTGAATAGGATGAGAATTGGAAAAGGCATGGGACAAGGTGGGAGAATTGTCTAAATTAGGGCCAAGGCTGATCTTCTGGGAAGAAGAGGAAGAAATGTAGGGACCTCTAAAACAGTCCAAAACATGATAAGGTCTCTCTCCTTCCATTCAGGATTTGGCTCAGGCCTGTTTCCCTTTTCTCAGACTTTTATCTAATAGGAAGGTCTTTCCTAAAGGAGAGGTATATAAAGAACTCCATTTGTTTCCTGAATTGACTCTAGTTGAACGAGACACCAGACTAGGCTGAAAACTTGCACCAGTGGAGGGTCTATGCTTAGTTATCTGTTATGGAGAGGACAGAGTAGAGGATGAAGTAAGGGTGGTCAATTGGCAGCCCCAGATGACTGTCAACCAAGAGGCTTCCCTTCCTCCTCTAGGGCATCTATCCCCTAAAAATTCCATGGATAGATTTAGGGGTCCCTGCTTTGTTTCAGAGGGGTCTTGAATAGGATTAGGACACGCAGGTTAAAAATTGATGAGAGAGAGGAAAACGTCCTGGTTAATCCATTAGACCCCTGATAACCAAGAATGATTTGTCCAAGTGAATCTAGTTGCACAGACGCCTCCAAGCATCTGACTGCCACCCATTTATTCACTTATTCATTCATTATTGATCCAAACACCTGTCAATCCACCCATCCAACTATTTACACACTCATCTACTCACTTATCCAACTATTCATCCACCATCCACCAATTTAACTATCCAACCCTCCATCTATTCAGCCATCAACCAATCTGACTATCTCTCCAACCATCCATCCAATTATGCATACATCTATTCAACCATTCATCCAAACACCCATTCATCCACTTATTCATTTAACTTCTAACCACCTCTCCATCCTATCATCCACCTATCCATCCAAACATACATCTATACATCCAAGCATTCATTCAACCGCCTATCCATCCATGCATCCACGCATCCATCTATCCATCCATTCATCCATCCATCCACTCTTCCATCCATCTATCCATACAACCACCAATTAATTCAACCATCTATCCATCACACCTTTTATTCAACCATCCTTCCATCTATACAGTTTTCCATCCAACCATCCAATCATCTAACCATCCACCCAGCCATCTAACCACTCATCCACTCAATCATCCATCCATCTATTCATCCATCTGTCCAATAACCATCCAATCGTCATTTGAACTATCTGTTCATCTATTCATCCAACTCCTAAACCCTAGGCAGTGTTAGTCTTCTGTGCTACTATTGTGCCCTGGCTTCTCAAATGACACTGTAAACTCTATAAAGGCATGGATTGTTCCTTCATTTATCTTTTTATTTCCAATGTCTGGCATATCTATAATACAGTAGACACTCAATAAGTGTTTTCCAAATGAGTGTGAACATTTATTAATCAACTAATAAGTGCCAGACACTGTACAAACCAAGGCAAATCAGACTCATTCATGCTAGACTGCACTATTTGGTATTAGGAGAGGTGATGATATTCAAAATATTTAAAAACTGATGTGGCATGGAAACTCTCCATTCAGAACTGATCAAGGCCCTAGAGAACACCTGCAGGCACACTCATTAGTGGCTGGGTCCTAGGAAAGTCCCAGGAATCCTGTGTGAGAGAATGGCACACCCATGGTGCAGGAAGCAACATCTATTTACCAATCAACATGGAAATGTTTAAATCTTTTAACAAACATTATGGCTTTACCAGTGTGAACCTCTAAAAGTTAGCCCTAGTTAGGACAGGCACAAAGTCCTGGGGCATATAGGAGCAGGCAGTGAATACTAGGGAGGTTTTAGAAGGTTGGTGTGGTGGCTCGCTTTTCAAGGGGACATGGGCACTCTCTCTTGTCCAGAAGGGGATGTGAGCCAGTGGTAGGTGGCCAGTGGGGCTGGGGGTCAGCACTCCTGCCCAGGAAGCCCACAGGAAGGAAACTCCCCCACCTCGGAGCCGCTTCAGTCGCTTCTCCTTCCTCTTCTTTCGTACAATGAAGAGCAGAGCTACTCCCAGCGTAGCCAGGATCACTGGGCAGCCAATAGTGAACAGCTTCTTCACGTCATCCCCCTCGCCTTGAGCAGATTTGATGGGAGGGATGGTGCCTGAACGGGGGTGAAGAAGGGAGCCAGCTGTTCCTTATGAGTTAGGTGCTATGCAGATTCCCATGGGCGAAGGAGCCCTTTGACCTTCCTTGTTGCCCTTGTTCTCACCCTGACCTCCACTTCTTGGTACAGAGCTCCTCCCCACCCCTCGGCTCCCACAAATTCTGGTCCCATCAGGACAGCCAGGAACAGTTGGGTAGTTTTTACACTATATTTTGATACTAATGACTTCCTGGGCCTGTTATAAAATTATCCTGAAGTCTGTCAGAGAGTCTCTTGACTGTTGGAGTCACCCCTCCCATGGGCAATATCGGCTTGCCTTGGGTCTCATGCCTGCAGGGAGACAATGATACAATTTCCTGCTGACAGCCCTCTGCCAAAGCCTGATCTTTGCCTATTTCAAAGCCTCATCTAAGAGTCATCTCCTTCATGAAGCCTTTCCTGTTTGAGCCCATCCCCTTCTGATATCACTTCATTCTGTTTCCTTAACACATAGTAGACTTAATTTTAGCTTGTGATATTGGGTCTCTATGAATGCAGCCTTCTGTGAACCTTTAATGTTGCATGTGTGTGTGTCCATGTGTACACACATATGTAGTTGTATGTGCATGTGTGTGCATGCACTGTGTGAGATGTCCCTATGTGACAGGCTCCAGTTAGTGCTCACCAAATATCCATATGCTCATCTACATTTCCCAGCTTCTGGGTAGTTAGATTAGAACCATGTTACTAGTTCTTTTTTTAAAAAAGATTTTATTTGTTTATTTTTAGACAGAGGAGAAGGAAGAGAGAAAGAGGGACAGAAACATTAATTAGTGGCCTTTCACATGCCCCCAGTCAGGGACCTGGCCCACAACCAGGCATGTACCCTAACTGGGAATGTGACCTTTTAGTTTGTGGGACAACACCCAGTCCACTAAGCCACAGCAGTCAGGGCCTATGTGACTAGTTCTGGACAACAGAGTGTGAATAAAAGTCATGAGTATCACTTCCTGGCCAAGGCACTTAAAGAATTTGTGTGCCTCTCCTATCTCTCTCTTTTTGGTGATCTTGGAAGTTACAGGTTCAAGATGACAGATCTAAAAGATGGTAGCCAGCTAACCCTCATGACACTTTATGAGGGCAGGAAACAAATCTTTATTGGATTTAGCCGTGGAACTTTTCATGTCTCTCTCATACTGCAGCACAGGCTCTCTCATCCTGCCTAATATACCATATTAGCAGAGGGTTCGTAGAGGGCAGGACCTCAGCTGCATCTCCACCTCCCTCTCTGTCTCTCTGAAGTAATGGACAGCAAGGCTCGTGCCTTAAAAGACCTTCTATCTTTAGTATTATAACCTTGTCTGCCTATCTCTGTTGACCACTATTGCATCTGACTACTTACCTGCCTGCCTACCAATCTGTTGCTTCATTTGCCTGCTTATCCACCTGTCAGCCTTTCTCCCAACTGTCGTCCTGCTGATTTATGTATTTGTTTGTCGCTCTCTTTGTGTGCCTGCCTCCCTGCCAGCTTCCCTGGCAGCACCTTGCTCCAGCATCTGTGCTGCTCCCTCCCACCCCCTCTGACTCACTGCCATCGTAGTCCAGAGTGGCGAACTGGGCTGTCTCATTGCCGCAGCCAGCACTGTTGCAAGCCCTCATGCGTAGCTCATACCATGTGGCCTCTCGCAGTTCAGTCAGAAATACCTCCCCAGAGGTGTTGGCCCGGAGACCCTGCCAAGCCCAGGTGCCCTTGGGCCGGTACTCCAGTCCAATGGCTGTGATAGGGCAGCCCCCATTGTTCCAGCCCTGTAGGTTAAGCCGAGCATGTGTGGAGTTGATGTGAGTGAAGAGATGCTGGTCTTTGCTGAAGGAGGGCTCTGGGGGCCAGAAGGAGAGAGAGAGAGAGAGAGGTTAGAGAGACTGAGGGGAAGGGATTCATTAATCTGGGCTGTAAAGGGCTCCCTGGGGGCCCCCGAGACTGCAGCGGCTCCAGGGGTGTCAGTGGTTGACCCTGGGGAACAGAGGAGGAGTACAGGTGGGAAAGACCTGGAGAGAAGGCTTCAGCAAAGGAGGAGGACAGAAGCAGGAAGAAGGGAGAGAAGGGATAAAAATCTGCCACCCACAGTAGGAAAGTGGGACTGGCTTTTCCTACTGTGATTTGTCCAGATGTTGCAGTGATGGGACTTAGGTTGAGCCTCTCCCTTTAGCCTCTTGCTTCCCTGCACCATCCTTCCCTATCCTTGCCATCTTCCACCCCTTGTCCTGAACTTTTCTCCCCCCACTCCTCCTCCCTGGGCACATCTCCTCCCACATCCCTGTCCTCAGGCCTCACCCCGCCCATGGGTCTTGGCCTCGATGATCTCGCTGATACGCCCGGAGCCCACACTGTTCTTGGCCGCCAGCTTCACCTTGTACCATGTGCCACACTTGAGACTGTCCAGCTTGAAGGCCCGCTCGCTGGAGCTGATGAACACGTCCTTCCACTCCTCGCTGTGGTCCACCGAGTACTGCAGCACGAAGCCTGCCCGGGAGGTTTGCCTGGCTCAGGTGGGCAGGGTGGGGCCAAGAGTACCTGACAGGCATCACGGGGGTGGGCTCTGGGCAGGGGGCAGAATCGGGCCTTTGGTCATTGGCAGGGGCAGATGCGTGTTAGAGGCAAAACTGGAAGAACCTCAGGTGAGTTTTACTGGTCTCTCTTCAGTTCTTGTGTTACGGTTCAGAAGCCAAGGTGGGGAGGGGAGCAGAACACCAGGGTTTTGAGGCTTAAAAGAGATCCTATTTAGACCTCAGTGCTCCACATGTGGCCCCATGACAGCAGCACTGTGTGACTCTCACTGAGTGCCTTTTAGACATGCAAAGTCTCAGCCCCCACCAAAGCCCTTCTGAAGCAAATCTTCTTACAAGATCCCCTGGTGGTTTGTATGCATGTTCAAGCTTGGGAAGGACTCATCCAGTAGTTTGTCCACTTCTACAGATTTAGAAACTGAGGCCCAGAGAAGAAAATGACTTCTTCAGGTTTGCATGGCTTTCTAGGGGTGTTCTAAAGCTCAGAAGCCTAGGCTGATACACTTTTCATGGCACTTGGGTAATTCCCTTGTGGTTTGAATTGAAACCCCCATCACTTCCTGGGCATTATGGGGACAAGTGGTAGGAGTGGGTGAAGCCCCCGGACCTAGATTCCTTCCCCTGCCTACCCCTCCTCATCCGAATCCCTCTTACCTCGGATGGAGCTGCCCCCATTGTCACCTGGAATCCAGGTCAGAGTGATGGACGAAGCAGAGGTTTTGGAGACAGTGAGGCGGGGCTGGTCCGGGGGAACTGTGAGGGGAAAGCCATTGGCCCTCACCACAAGGTTTGACTTCTGATGATGGGGGTGCTTGGGGGTATCCCAATGGGAAGGAGGATAAGGGACTGGCTTTCCCACTTTCTAGGTGCTCTCCTCACTCCTGCTCATTCTCCCTGCCCTGCCTGTTTCCTCATTCATTTGGCACCTCTGTTCCACTGAGATTCGGTCTTCCTGGTGGTAGGTCTTTTTCTCCCATTTAGAAACCCTCTTTCTCACATGATCGAAGTTCTACCCCTTCTCCATCACTGCCCTGACCCGAGCCCCACCTGTCGTGCGGGGGCTCACCTTGCACGAGAAGGTTGACGATGATGGTGTCAAAGCCCCCAGTGTTGGTGGCCGTGCAGGTATAGTAGCCTGAGTCCTCAGCCTTCACAGCACGCAGCAGCAAAGTGCCATTGGTATGGATGAGCCGGTGCCCATCCATGGACACAGGGATGGCTGAGTCTTCGCTGTGGGAGGTATGGATTTTAGCAAGCATCCCCTCACCCAGGGCCTCCCCCAAGTCTGTAGGCAAATTGATCTGAGAACAGAGGGAGGCTTGCCAGGGGTCTCTGGATTCTTGGGTCTTACTTTGGACTTCCTGGGGGGTATCAAGCAACCTTGGCCTTTTAACCATCCAGGCAAGGGAGATCCTGGACTCCCAACAGAGGGGTATCAGGGAGGCTAGTCCTGCTTCTGAGAGTGGTAGCTGTGTACCCAGGGCACCCACAGGGCCAAGCCAGCAGGAAGGAAGGGACACTGACACTCTTCTTCATGAGTCTTTCATTATGCTTCTCTCTGCGGGTCACCCGTCCTTCAAGGGTCCCACACATACCTGTCCTTGGTCCACTTCACAGCTGGGGCTGGATCTCCTACTGAATTGCAAGGCAGCCGGACATCTTTCATCCAGGGTGTTGTTACGGTGCCCCCAAATGAGATGATCTTTGCTGGGGCTACAAGGAAGAGAGGATAAGGGCCACCCCACTTCTACACCCAGTGTTGCCTTTGCCCCATTTCTGAGGGCTCCCTTAATTTCATGTAAAGTCCTTCCTCTCCTACCTGACCTCTACCTTGGACTTGGGGTTGGGAGTGCATGGAATTTCAAGTGGGAGTGCTTGATTCAACAAACATTTATCAAATGCCTCTTATGGGTCAACTATCACATGAAACTCTGAGGATTCTCAAAATGAATATAATGTATTACCTGTCCTCAAGTTGCTGATTGTTCAAGAGAGAGGTACTTAAAAAAAGTCATTACAGGTGAAAAATACTATGGTGGGGGTAGGTACAAGTCCTCATGGGAGTACAAAGAATGGGGAGGGAACTGGGCTGTTCAGTGGTGGTGGAGATGAAGACCAGGGGAGGCTTTAGACTCTTGAAGGCTAAGAAGTTCACTATGCAGAGAAGGAAAGGCATATTAGGAAGAGGAAACAGCACTGAGAGGAATGGAGGACTGAATCATATGGCAAGTGTGTGGGTCTGCAAATACTTGGTTGGGGTGACCAAAGCCCAGGGTGAGCAAAGGGGGACAGGCAAAAGTAGGGCTGGAGGGGTGAGCAGGAGTACAAACATGGGGGTGCTCTGCTGGCAGAACAAGGAGGCGGGACTTCCTCTTGAGGTCATGAGGAGCCACTAGGGGCTTATAAGTAAGTAGTGACACGTTCAAAGTCAAGTTTTAGACCAACCCCTGGCTACTTGCAGAGGAGGGCTTGGTGTGGTTGGTCCTGAAGGATGGACGTAGGCCAGAGACAAGATGGCGGTTGGAGTGCAGGTGAAGGTGGTGGTGGGGGATGTGGAGATGGGGAGCTCAGGACAAGAACTGCCCTGACTCAGGGTCTGCCTGGTTTCCGGGGAAGAGATGGAAGGGGACGAGAGGATGACTGCTGGGACTCCAGTTTGGCCAGCTTGGTGGGTGATGGTGTCCTTGTTGAGACAAGACATGGGGGAGGAAGAGTGGGGTAGGCAGGAGAGTTGGGAGGACCGCCTCATGCTGAGCCCAAAGTACCTGGGAACACCTAGAGGGGCAGCTAGAAAAGAGCTGGGTATAAATGTTGTGGAATATAAGAGAGACGGCTGGACCCCAGACACTGATGTGGGAGTCAGCAGAGTGACTGAGGTCACCAGGAACAGATGTAGATTGACAGAAAAGTGGCAAAACTCTGGAGTCAACACACATAGTCCCAGAGGAGAAAGGAATGCCCTTGGGTGTGGAGCGAGGGTGGACCTGAGCACGCTGAGAGGACCGGCAGGTACAAGCAGCATCCCGGAAAGCAAGGGAGGCAAAAATGTCAGGGGTCCAGCAAGAAGGTAATCCTGTCATGTACCTCATGGTTCCAGGCCTACCAGTAGAAGTCTTAACCAAGTGACTGAGTGCTTCAGAGGGCCAGAGACAGGGTTCTCCTAAGCCAAGTGTTCCTTCTTGGGGAGATAGAAGATATAAGGTGGTCAAGGAACCAATGTTTATCCCTGGCTGGTGTGGCTCACTGGACTGAGCGCTGGCCTGCGAACCAAAGGGTCACTCGTTCAATTCCCAGTCAGGGCACATGCCTGGGTTGCTGGCCATGTCCCTAGTAGGGGTGCTGGAGATGCAACCACACATTGATATTTCTCTCCCTTTCTTCTTCCCTTCCCCTCTCTAAAAATAAATAAATGAAATCTTAAAAAAAAAGGAAGCAATGTTTAGAAGTTTTGGGCAGGAAATGGAGGAAATGTTCCTCTTCTATGAGGGCAGTGCTGGAGCCCTGGGCTTTGGGAGAGTAGGAAGGTCTGGAGGAACGTCAGGGGAGAAGTAAAAGGGCAGCTTGTGGCAGTGGAGGTCTGTTTTGTGGCTGGAAAGACTTGGACAGAGCAGAGAGGCCCAAGTTAAGGTGGCTTCTTCTGGGGTCACAGAGAGTATCAGGGGCCTTGGCGAGAGCACCACATTCTCTAGAGACCTGGTTTCTGGACCTGATTCTACCACATGGCTGGGGTGGCTCCCTGAACTTGTCTGGATCTTGGTGCATGCGTGTGGCTGGGGGTGGGGAGCAGCAATGCTTGTCCCTCCCGCCTCACAGGGCTGCTGTGAACACAGAATAGGAAGATGTGTAAATGTGTTCTAGGAAGTACAAAGTCCTCTGGGGATGTTCTATTGCATGCCCACAGGACAAGGGGCCAGCTTTTTGCCAAAACACTCCATCTCTCAGACCCTGTCTCTGGACCCCAGTGCCAGGTGTCCTGGGAAGACTGTAGGCTCTCAGCCCATTTCCTCCTGAAGGAAAGGAATTTAGGAGAGGGGGATGGTAGTGTCTTTGGGAAGAAGGGTCAGGGGAGGTTAGAAACACTGAGGCCATGTGGGAAGAGCTCTGACTCGGAGCCAGAAGAGCCAGCCCATCACTAACAGCTGCTTGCAGGCCATGCATTGCTGCTGAGTGCTCCACTGTAAATAGGATAACAAGCCCCACTAACAGGGCCTGTGGAGACCCCTGGTTCACTGCAGTCCCTGAGTGTGTGCTTGCTGAGTCTGAGACTGTGTCAGGGGAAGGCTGAGGCCTCCTGTGTCCCAACTAAACTCCCCCTTCTTTCAGCCCCATTTGAGGTCTGGTCCTGGGGCCTGGGCTAGAGAGTCAGCTGGTTGTGGGAGGAGGTAGGGCCATGAGGAGAAGCCCAGGACAGCCCAGCTCCAAAGTAGAGGACCGGACTTCAAAGGTGTGTGTGGCTAAGCCCAGCCCCAGGGTGGGCACAGAGGGTGGCCTAGCAGCTCTGTGTGGCTGCCTCAGTCTTATTGCAGCCTCAGAACTGTCATTCCCTGTAAAGTGGGGTACATGAATGTCGCGGTCAGGGATTCAGTGCGGTGCTCCCTAAGGCCAAGCATAGTCTAATTCACCCTGTGTGTACCTCTGGCCCAGAGCCTCCTTCATGATATGCACTCTCTAATGACAGTTATGAAGGAGCCAGCAATCAGTGGGGTCCCCTTTGCTTGAGGTGTCCAGGCTTCGGGATGAGGGGGCTCTCCTCACAGCTCTCTGCTCTGTGGAAGCAGTATACCTGGCCTCAGCCCCCTCTGGAGTTGAGCATTGGGACAAAGGGTCCTTTGAGGATAGAGGGGGGCTAAATCCCCCTTCTTTCAACCCCAGAGTAGAGTTTGAAGTGGGGGCCCCGGGGTGCACAATGCCTAGCAGCCTCTTGGTATCAGTGCTGCTTAGAGACTGTTGTGAGGCTTTCTGGGCGTCAGAGGGCAGCAGAGACCCAGTCTTGGTGGATGCTGGGGGCAGCCGAGTGGGAAGAGCTCCTCAGACAGGGTGGAGGGAGGCATGCCCCTGTTTGTGGAGCACCAGAATTCTAGAAGGGAGCTTCTGGGAGCTTCTGGGAGCTTCTGTCCCTCTGTCCCAGGCCCAAGCTCCTCACCCTTGCCAGCAGGCTCGATGGTGACCTTCTCACTGCTGTTGCCCCGGCCGGCAGAGGTGACAGCAGCCACCCACAGCAGGTACTGCTGCCCTCGGTTCAGGTGGGCAATCCGGTAGAAGAGCTGCTCTGGACTCGTCTCATACTCGCTGGGAGCCTGTGGGGCAGAGGCATAGACGTACTATGAATCAAGGCCCTCAGGCCTTCAGCCCCTAATGCCAACCTTCCTGGGGACCCTGGGCTCAGAAGAGGTAGTGGGATCTCAGGCTGTGGAAGGGGAGGCAGGATCCTGCCTACTTTGCCCAAAATTTCTGGTTTTGGAGAAACGATGAACAGGGTGTGCCCTGGGCTTGGCCCTGGGAGCTGATAGGTCTGCTTTGGGATATTGCTGGGTCAGCCTCAGTTTACTTCTGACTAATCGAGGTGCTGGCAACTGTGGTTCCCATGCCAGGGAATGTGAGTGTTTTGTTAAGAGCTGGAGGGAGTTGGGAGAAGGTGGAATAGAGGAGGGAGGGTCCCAGTAAAAGCTTCAGAAAGGGAATCTCTGGGAAGAAGCTAAATTACTACGTTTGACTTCCTAGGGTGTAGACAGGCTCCCCAGTCTGTCCCCTCTCAGAGTCACCTCCCAGACTTGCAGGAAGCAAACTCATCCAGGGGATGAAGGGGCGGGAGAGGGAACTAGGAAAGCTTTACCGGGCAACACTTTATTAATGATTATTAGCAGTACAGAACCTGTATATATTTGTGGGTTATATAAATCTATAAATTTTTTTAACCAAATGACAGTTTTGACAAGTTGCCAACAAAACAATATCAGATCCCAGTGGTTTTGCCAGTTGCTTTGATGAAAAGATTATGTTACCTTGGAAACCAGAGGCTCAGATATTGAAATGAATTTGAGAAGCAGCTTTTGATAAGCGCTAGTTTGCAGACCTCCTGTCAGCCTCTTCCCTGGTGCAGGTGGGATGAGGCTGACTTTCATTTTATTTTTTGGTCAGCCGCAGGGAAGGGAAAGGAGGACAGCACTAGAGCCTTTCTGAAATCAGGGCGGAAGTCTAGGGAAGGGAGCCCCTGGAACAGATTGAGGGGCCCTCAAGCCAGAGGGAACTAATACTTAGTTATCTTGGCACTCATGGGATCTTGCACACACATGTGCACATGCACATGCTCACTTACACAGACATGTAGGTGCATTTGTCATGTGCTGAGGGACAGACTGCCAGGCATATATAGGGTCATAGAGGCACATTTTCTGTGCCCCATGATGAGGCTGAGGGGCTCGGTGACATATCAGGAGAAAATACTTTTCTCCTCAGGTCTCAGGCTGTCTGCAGGGAAATGTGGAGGAGAGGACACAGGCATTCTTCAAAACACACACAGCTCCCTGGCAAACCCCCCTCCTGCCTCCCTCATGGAGATCTGGCCTTGAACACCAGAGGCCCCTGCTGGGGATAGGTGCAGAGCCACCCTGAGCCCTGGTAGTTGGGGGGCTGTGTGCCTATGTGTAGTATATATCTGTGCATGAGGTAGGGTGGTATAGTGGCTTCAACAGCTGCCCATCCTTCTTACTAGGCATATGATAAGTAACTGTCTTTATGGTTCCTGGGGCCTCAATTTTCTCTCCTGCAAATGAAGAAAACAGTGCAGCGCTGCCTACTCTGTGTGGTTACAGTGTGGTACAAATGAGGCAAGGGGTGTGTGTGTCATTTTAAACTGAAACAAGTTCTTCTCCTGATTCATTTTTCTCTGATAGGGGAAGTGTGTGTGTGTGTGTGTGTGTGTGTGTGTGTGTGTGTGTGTGTGTGTTTGTGTGTAGAAAAGTTGAGTGTAGTTGCTCGGTGTGTCAGTGTGTATCTCAGTGTACAGTTCTCTCTCTACAGGGAAGAACATGTTCAGCTTCTTCTGGAAGGTTTTAGCATCTTACCCAGCCTTCCTTTTACTCTGGAGTCACCAAGAATCTGCTGAAATCACTTTAAAAAACACACAACCATACTCCCAAGTAAAGTTCCAATGGATCAAAAGTTTAAAAAAAAACAGATAAAACTACAAAAAAAGAAACTGGGCAAATACTTATCTGTCTTGTCATAAAAATAAAGGCAAAAATTATAAATGGAAGTAATTTATAAATTTAGATTATACTAAAAGAAAGCCTATAGAACGCCAAAAATAGGATGAAAAACAAGTAATAAACTGTCAAATAGCTGCAACCTATATGATTAAAAAAAATGCTTATTATCTTTAATATGTAAAGAGCACTCACAAAACACTAAGAGAAAAAAACATGAACTACACAAATAAAAAAATGGACAAAGGACATGAAATGATAATTACACAAAGATGTAAAAAAGAATAAAAACATATAACAATATTCAACCTTACTAGTAATTAAAGAAAAAATAACTTAAAACACTTAAAAAAATTTAACTGGCAAAATAAAAAAATATATAATACCTTTCATTAACATGGGCACGAGGAACAAGCACGTACTTACCACGCTAGTGGAAACTTTATGAAGGGTATGCAAATGTGTATGCAAACCTTAAGGATATTCTTTGTGGCCTATGAATTCCTACAGAAACTTACTCTAGGAAATAATAAATCATGTGCAGAGAGATATTTATGAAGAATGCTTCATGAAGCATTATTTAAAATGGTGAAAATTTGAGAATAGATTAATGTAGAATAATGGAAGGACTAATTAAATAGATTATGTACAGACAGTCATTCAAAATAGTTTTAAAAATATTTGATGGTGTAGGAAAGTGCCTACATATATTACATGAAAAATGCAGGTTATATAACATTATGTAAAATTTTATTTTAATTAAAATATACTCTCAAATGCATAACATACGTACAGATCAGATACTGGAAGGCTATATACCAAAACATTGCCAGTGTCTATCTTCAGGGAATGAGAGTACATGTAATTTTTACTTTCCTTTTTATTCTTTTATATATTTACAGAATTTTCCACAATAAATTGCATTCTTTTGATAATTAGAAAAAGCAAATGTTTTAAAGTGTTTGGTAAAATATTTTTAAAATGATTTTATCTATATTTCTTTTTTTTAAAGAGAGATGCACTGGAGAAACATCAATCAGTTGCCTCTTGCACAGCAACCCAGACACTTGCCCTGACCAGGAATCTAACTGACAACCTTTTGGTTTGTGGGACAACACCCAACCCACTGAGCTACACCATACAGGGCATGTTTGGTAAAATTTCTAACAGGACTCCATGCAGCTCTGGCTGTCTCCAGGCATAGCTTCCTGGGCGCCAGCATCATAGATAGTCTCCCACATCTGTTCTGAGGATTCCGCACATTTGCTCATATACTCAGACTCACGTGCATTTGTCTCTAACCCACACTCATACCCACAGCTTTGCATTGTCACGTATACACAAGCATGTCCTCAACCACACCATTCACTCCTGGCAGCTCTTTCATAAGTGAATTTGTAATGCAGTTATTTGAAATTTGGAAGACATTTGTGTAAAATGATAACATCACAAATCACATATGGTGGTTAGGTCCCTCACTAAGCCCAGTGCCTACCCGGAAATATGGCTGACATTCTCATTCCACTAGTACAGCTGGCCACTCATGTGACACTGTCCAATGGGAAATCTTCCCATGAGAGAGGAGGTTCTTGCATGTTCAGGACATGAAGAGGAAGCAGGAAGGGTCCCAGGGTCTCCAGCAGCCGAAGGAGGAAATGAGGACCAAGAGCTCTTCTCTGGGTCCTGGGAGTGGGGTTCTCAGCCAATCGACTTGGGGCTCCTAAGGCCCAAGTTAATGAGGAGGCTGGGCCCTGGACACCAATCCCTTTGAAAGACTTTATTGTCAGAGCAGGAAATGACTGCAAAAACCTAAGCTAGACTATCAGTGTATAAAGGGAAACTTGCCCAATGTCTAAGGCTTTATAATTGCCAAGCTGCTAGTAATTCATTAAACATATATTTGGTGACAATGATGTCCCAGGCACAGTGTTTGGCTGTGGGGGACCCAAAGATGAAAAGATACTGCCTTTGTCCTCACAGGGCCCCACCAACCAGTGCAGGAGCAGGTGAGTGAACAGCTAATTGCCATTTAATACATTCAGGGTGTGATAGAGGGTGAAGAGCATACTATGGTAGGATTGGCAGGGGAGAGGTACACGTGTAAAAAGGCATTGTGGGCGCCCAGAATGGTGACAGGCTTAGTGTAAGGAAAGCCTAGAATGTGTGTGTGTGGGGAAGAGTTGGGGAGAGGGGAAAGAGGGGCAGAAGACCTGGCTGAAAACATTAACTGGAAAATTGGCAGAACCACTCAACAATGGCAGGGTGTTCTTAACCCAACATTTGTAGACCCCATGACCCAGCAATTCTCCTCCCAGGTGCACGCCCAACAGAAATGCATGAACACCAAGAGACACATGCAAGAACATTCATGGCAGCACCGTTTGTAATAGCCTCAAACTGAAAGCTACCCAAATGCCTATCGATGGATAATAAATTGTAATATGTGCACACAATTGAAAACTACATAGAAATGCAAGTAAATGAATGATTTATAGCCACACACAACAATGTGGGTGAAATTCACAAATTCAAAATAATGTTTAGTAAAAGTAGCCAGACAAATGGTATGACTCCATTTCTACCATGTACAAAAAGAGGCAACACTCATCCAAGTCAGGACGGTGGTTACCCTCCCAGGGGCAGGTGGTGATGGGAAGGAGTACAAGGTGGTCTTCTTGGGTGTTGTGATATCCTGTTCCCTGCTCTTAGTGCTGCTTGCCTGTGTGTGCTGGGAGAATTCATGGAGCTGTACAGCCATGAAAATGTGCACTTTTGTGCATGTGAGGCAGTCGCCATGAGAATGGAGAGGAGTGGATGGAATCACTGGAAAAACGTTTATGGGCTTCCTCTCTGGTAATAGAACTCTGGCCTCGGAGGTGAGCAGCTGGGCTCAGAGGGTAATTCAGAAAGACCATAGGAAAGCAGGGTGCAGAGGAGGAGATGATGACACAATTACTGAGCAATTTTAGGACAGCTTTTCTGGCTGCTAGAAGCTCATCTGCAGATGCTTGGCCTGCTGTCACATTACAAGTTGCTGATGGAGGGAGAAGCTGGCTCCTTTTGCTTCTTGCTCCCCCCATCCCAGTCCCAAGCACATCTCCTGGGTAGTACTGTTGCCCCTTTAGTGGGCACCCCTTCGCCTCCCCCCCAGAGATTGGAATCCTCCTGAGGGCAGGTATCTGTGCACCTGCTCTCATAACTTGAGCAGGTGTGCTCCAGAGTAGTCACCCAGCAGCACTTTGTGGTTGAGTGGCTGAGGGTTAGAGGCAAAGGAAAGATGCATATTATGGGATGTGGGTGCATAACCCACTGCACCTACCCTCATCCTCTCTTTCCTTTCCATGAGGCCCCTTCTCAGCATTCAGTGGGAGGACAGGGGCTAGCACTGTGCCCAAGTCTGGGGGCCACCCACTCCGCTCCAGGGTTTGGGCACATATTGTAGTCTCTCTGTCCTCTCCCTTTGCTAAGGTCCAGATCCTGGCCTAGAGAGATGTCCTCGTCAGCTGTCCCCTATTTTTTTTTTTCCTCCCTTCAGCTGGCTCTTTGTTGAGGGGGCTGCTCAGGGCAGAGTCCCAGCAGCCCTGCAAGACCAGACTGACCGTGCTGGAAAGCAGTTTATTTCCAGAGACCAGGGACCAGTCAGTTCCCAGTCAACCAACAGCTCTGGGGTCTGATAGGGGTTTTCTTGGTGAGCCAGACTAGAGGAACCAAGGCTCTGGCCTCCCTTTCATGCCTGCTTGGTCATGACTCAAAGGAGCCTCGTGGAGCCCTGGAACAGAGGACCACAGACTGAAGAGGAACATTGGGTAAGGCTTCATCCAGTCTTATGTGACCAGGGCCGTTCTTACTCATGAATCCAGGTAGCAACATAGATTTAAGTAGCCCCAGCATTTGGTCTGGAAGCCAGCTGATCTCCAGGGTACTTTTTCCCTCCTCCTGCCCCGCTCATCCTTCCGCCTGGGCCCACTTACCGGCTGGCCAGACCCAGGACTGGAGCAGAAGATGGTGTACTTGCGGATCACCCCATTTGGCTTGGTGGGAGGGAGCCAAGACACCACCACACTGCTCGCAGACGAAGGGACAGCTTTGATGCCAGCGGGGGGACCTGGAACTGAGCACGGAGAAGATGAAGTCAGTTTAGAGAAAGAAGGAGCACAGCCTTTGGGAAAGAATGACATGATGGGGAGAGTGAGGCAGATTGATCCGGGAGAGCTTCCTGGAGAACATATCTTTGAGCTATGGTTTAAAGCGAAGGTTCTAGCATGGCAAATGGAGGGAGGCAAAAGGTCATTTTGGACTTGTAACAAAATCTCTGAGATGAAGGCACTGGGAGTGTCCAGTTTCAGAGTTGTTTGGTTAGAACTAAGGATTTAGAACTCACAAGAGAAAAATAAAATCCATGAGGGATCTGTCTTGGACCTTATGACCCTGCTTCCTGCTCCAATGGTCTATTGACTAATAACTTGTATTTAGGCCAAACAATACACGGGTCACTTTGTTCTTTTTGGCCTCTGAGTAACTTGAAGCTGGGGACTTCAGAGACTCACAGAGTGAGCCTCCTGTTGAGGGTCCAAGGCTGTGGTCAGCTAGTGGGTGGCCATGTCTTCTGCCACGTGCCCAGAACATTGCCTTCGAGGTGTTGGCTAGGCTCTTTCTGTTTTCAGGAAGGAAAGTTTACTTTGGAAGTAGCTGGGAAATCCATTCTAAGTGATCCCAATTTATACAGACTCTGATAGCCCCCGGCCCTCATTTCTGGGCTTGCCTGGCCTGGCTGGGAGACTGGAAGCTTTCCTGTCTTCAGCCCACAGTCTCTCTTTTCATCTCCCCCTTGCATTGTTGTGAGCTTGTCTTCCCTCCTGAGAGCTTTTATACTCCTTTGAGGACAGCGGTAGTATCCTATTCAACTTACTTTACCTCTCTGAGTCTCAGTTTCCCCGTCTATACAAGGGACATAGTAACAACCACATTAAAGGTTTGTAGGGAAAATCAGTGCTAATTAAAATTAAGCACCTGGCATAGTGCCTGACACATAGAAGACACTCAATAAATTACAACAGTTATTATTTTTGCATTCCTTCTCCCAACTCTCAGCTTCTAGCATCTACCTATTTTTTAAAAATCTACTAAGTGGTCAACAATTCTAGGTTAAATAAAATAGATACAGTGTCATCACTCACACAGGGCCTGAGCTCAGAAGCTGGCAGCTGTCCCTGACTCCACCTTCCCTCCCTGCTGCTACAGTCCTGCCCTCCCACCTCTGCTCGGTGCCTCTGCAGCTGTGGAGTACAGCTGTGGAGTACTTCTATGGATGGCCACGGGGGCAAGAGTGCTAATGTAGTGCGCAAGTCTTCTCTATCCTTGCATACTTTTTCATTTATCAGTTGTAAAGAGAGGTATGTTGAAATCTCTGACAGTGGATTTGTCTATTTGTCCTTCTAGTTCTGTCAGTTTTTGCTTTTATATATTTTGAGGTTATGTTATTTCATTCACACAAATTTAGAACTGTTTTATTTGCCTAGTAAAATGAGTCTTTTATCGTAACGAAGTATCCTTCTTTATCTCTAACAACACTTTTTGCCTTATAGCATACTATGTCTGATATTAATATTCCAATTTTCTCTTAGACAGTTTTGCATGATATACCTTTTATCTTTTTCCATCTCTCACATTGAGCCTTTCTATACCTTTATGTTTTAGATGTCTCCTGTAAACAGCAGATATTGGGGTTTTGTTTCATTGCCAGCCAGTCTGACAGAGTTTATCTTTCAATTGGAGAGTTTAGTCAATTTATCTCTCATACAATTGTTAATTTATCTGAGTTTAAATATCCAAGCTTACTAAACACTTTTCATTATTCCCACCTATTTGGTTTTTCTTTACTTTTGTGCCATCTTCTGGATTGAGTATTCTAAAAAATTCCCTATTTCTCCCATGTTATTAGTTTGGCTCTTATACAGTCTTTCACTACTTTTAGTAGTTACTAAACAGGTTAAAACAAGAATCATTAATTCCTCAAAATCTAATCCCATTAACTGGCACTTTTCTTTTCAGACAATGCAAGGGTCTTAAAACTTCCAGATACACTCTCCCAATTTATATGCCATTGTTGAATATTTTAATTCTGCATAACAAACCCTCCCTAAGATGATATAATCATCATCATTTTTTTTGGTGCTGCTATGACCATTGGGGTGCATAGGTTCTTTTGAATTGGTGTTTTGGATTCTTAGGGTATAATCTCAGCAGTGGAATCGGTGGGTCAAAAGGCAGTTCCGTTTTTAGCTTTTCGAGGAAATTCCAAACAGCTTTCCACAGTGGTTGCATCAGTCTGCATTCCCACCAACAGTGTACTAGGGTTCCCTTTCCTCCACAACCTCACCAACACTTCTTTGTTGTTTGTTGATTTGCTTATGATGGCCATTCTGACTGGTGTGAAGTGGGATCTCGTTGTGGTTTTAATTTGCGTCTCTCTGATGTCTAGTGATGCTGAGCATCTTTTCATATGTCTCTGGGCCCTGTGTATGTCCTCCTTGGAGAAGTGTCTGTCCAGGTCCTTTGCCCATTTTTTAATTGGATCGTTTGTCTTCTTGGAGTGGAGGCGTGTGAGTTCTTTATATATTTTGTAGATCAAACCCCTGTCTGAGGTATCATTGGCAAATATGTTTTCCGATACAGTTGGTTCCCTTTTCCTTTTGCTGATGTTTCCTTTAACCGTGCAAAAGCTTCTCATTTTGATGAAGTTCCATTTGTTTATTCTTTCCTTTATGTCTCTTGCTCTAGGAGACATATCGGTGAAAATATTGCTGCGTGGAATATCTGAGAGTTTCCTGCCTATGTCCCATTCTAGGACTTCCATGGTGTCGCAACTTATATTGAAGTCTTTTATCCATCTTGAGTTTATTTTTGTGTATGGTGTGGGTTGGCGGTCAAATTTCAGTTTTTTGCATGTGGCTGTCCAGCTCTCCCAACACCATTTGTTGAAGAGGCTATTTTTACTCCATTTTATGCTTCTGTCCCCTTTGTCGAATATTAATTGACCATGGAGACATGGGTTTATTTCTGGGCTCTCTATTCTGTTCCTTGATCTATGAGTCTGCTTGTATGCCAGTACCAGACTGTTTTGATTACAGTGGCCTTGGAATATAGTTTGATGTCAGGTACTGTGATCCCTCCTACTTTGTTCTTCTTTCTCAAAATTGCTGCAGCTATTCAGGGTTGTTTATGGTTCCATATAAATTTTTGAAATGTTTGTTCTATATCTGTGAAATACATCACTGGTATTTTAACAGGGAATGTGTTGAATCTATAAATTACTTAGGGTGGTATGGAAATTTTGATGATGTTAATTCTTCCAATCCATGAATACGGTATATGCTTCCATTTATTTGTGTCTTCCTTGATTTCTTTCTTCAGTGTTGTGTAGTTTTCTGAGTACAGGTCTTTTACCTCCTTGGTTAAGTTTATTCCTAGGTACTTTATTTTTCTTGTTGCTATAGCAAATGGTTCACCCCCGCCCCCGCCCCGCCGATTTCTGATTCTGACATTTCATTGCTGGTGTACAAAAATACCTTTGATTTCTAAATGTTGACTTGTATCCTGTTGTGTTTCCAAATTCACTTATTAGGTCGAGTGGTTTTTTGGTGGCATCTGTGGGGTTTTCTATGTACACTATCATGTCATGTGCAAACAATGACAGTGTTACTTCCTCCTTTCCAATTTGGATGACATTTATTTCTTTTTCTTGTCGGATCGCTGTGGCTAGGACTTCCACTACTATGTTGAATAGAAGTGGTGAAAGCGGACAACCTTGTCTTTTTCCCAATCTTAGTGGGGAAGCTTTTAGTTTCTGCCCGTTGAGTATGATGTTGGCTGTAGGTTTTTCATATATGGCCTTTATTATGTTGAGGTATGCCCCCTTTATTCCCACTTTACTGAGTGTTTTTATCATAAATGGGGGCTGTCCCTTATCAAATGCTTTTTCCACATCTATTGATGTGATCGTGTGGTTTTTGTCTTTCTTTTGTTTATGTGATGTACTACATTTATTGATTTGTGAATATTGTACCATCCTTACATGCCTGGGCAGAATCCCACTGGATCATGGTGGACGATCTTTTTAATGTATTGCTGGATGCAGTTTGCCGATATTTTGTTGAGGATTCTAGTGTCTATGTTCATCCGCAATATTGGCCTGTAGTCTTCTTTCTTTGTTGTGTCTTTATCTGTTTTGGGATTAGGGTAATGCTGGCCTCATAAAAAAGAGTGTGGGAGTCTTCCCTCTTCTTGGACTCTTTGGAATAGCCTCAGAAGGACAGGGGTTAGCTCTTCCTTCAATGTTTTGTAAAATTCTCCTGTGAAACGGTCCCATCCGGGGGCTTTTGTGTGCTGGGACTTTTTTCATTACTGCTTCAATTTCACCAGCTGTTATCAGTCTGTTCAAGCTTTCTGCTTCTTCTTCATTCAGCGTTGGGAGGTTATATTTTTCTAGAAATTTGTCCATTTCACCCAGGCTTTCAAATTTCTTGGCATATAGTTGTTCGTAGTAATTTCTTACAATCCTTCGCATTTCTGTGTTATCAGTTGTTATTTCTCCTCTTTCATTTCTGATATTATTAATTTGGGTCCTCTCCCTTTTTTTCTTGATGAGTCTGCTTAAAGGCTTGTCAATTTTATTTATCTTTTCAAAGAACCAGCTTCTGGCTTGGTTGATCCTTTGAATTGTTCTTTTCGTCTCTATGTCATTCAGTTCTGCTCTAATCTTGACTATTTCCTTCCTTCTACTTGCTCTGGGGTTTAGTTGTTGTTGTTTCTCCAGTTCCTGAAGTTGTAGTGTTACGTCTTTTATTTGAAATGTTTCTATCTTTCTTAGGTAAGCCTGCATTGCTATGAACTCCGCTCTCAGGACTGCCTTTGCTGTGTCCCATAGGTTTTGGACTGTTGTGTGTTCGTTATCGTTTGTTTCCAGAAACTTTTTGATTTCTTCTTTGACCTCCTTATTGACCCATTCATTGTTTAATAGTCTATTGTTCAGTCTCCATGAGTTTGCTAGTTTTTGAGGTTTTTCTTTGAGGTTGATTTCCAGCTTCAAGCCCTTGCGGTCTGAGAAAAAGCTTGGTATTTCAATATTCCTGAATTTGCTGAGGTTTGCTTTGTGTCCTATCATGTGGTCTATCTTTGAAAAACTGCCATGGGCATTTGAAAAGAATGCGTATTTTTCTTCTTTGGGATGAAAGGTTCTATATATGTCAGTTAAGTCTATTTGATTCAGTGCGTCATTCAGCTGCACAATATCTTTATTAATGTTTTGTTTGGAAGATCTGTCCATTTTTGACAGTGGGGTGTTGAAATCCCCTACTATCAGTGTGTTGCTGTCTATATCTTTTTTGAAGTCATCCAACAATTTCCTTATATACTTGGGGGCTCCTATATTGGGAGCATATAAGTTTACAATGTTTATGTCTTCTTGATAGATTCTTCCTTGAAGTATTATAAAGTGCCCCTCTTGGTCTCTCTTTATGGCTGTGTTTTGAAATCTACTTTGTCTGATACAAGTACGGCAACCCTGGCATTTTTCTCTTGCTCATTTTCTTGGAATATTTTTTTCCATCCCTTTACTTTCAATCTGTGTAGGTCTTTTGTTCTGAGGTGGGTCTCTTGTAGGCAGCATATGTGCAGGTCATGTTTTCTTATCCTTTCAGCTACCCTATGTCTTTTGATTGGAGCATTTAATCCAACTTACATTTAAAGTTATTATTGATAGGTATTCATTTTTTCCCTTTGTACCTGTGTTCCTCTCTTTCTCACTTTTTTATTTCATCTTCTTAGACCAGTCCCTTTAGCATATCTTGCAGTGCTGGTTTGGTGGAGGTGTATTCTTTTAGCCTTCTTTTGTTGGGGAAATTCCTTATTTTGCCTTCCCTTTTAATGCAGAGCCTTGCTGGGTAGAGCCTCTCAGTTGCAGGCTTTTGCCTTTCATGGCTTGGAATATTTGTTGCCATTCCTTTCTGGCCTGTAGTGTTTCTGTTGAGAAATCAGCTCCTAGCTGTATCGGGGCCCCCCTTGTATGTCACTTTCTCCTTCTTCCTTGCTGCCTTGAGGATTCTCTCTTTGTCTCTGATAGTTGCCATTTTAATGATGATGTGTCTTGGAGTGGACCTCCTTGAGTCCCTCTTGAGTGGGGTCCTCTGTGCCTCCTGGATCCATGAGACCTTTTCTCTCCTCAAATTAGGGAAATTTTCCATCATTACTTTTTCGAGGAGGTTCTCTATCCCTTGTTCCTCCTCTTCTCCTTCTGGTATCCCTATTATACGGATATTATTGCGTTTCAGCTTGTCCTGCATTTCCCTAAATGCCTCTCCATTCTTTTTGAGTCTTTTTTCCATTTCTTGCTCTTTCTGGGAGCTTTTTTCTACCTTATCCTCCAGCTCTCTGATTTGATCTTCTGCTTCGTCTAGCCTGCTTTGGATTCCCTCTACTATGTTCTTCAATTCAGAAATTGTAATCTTCATTTCTTCTTGTCTCTTGATAGTTTCATATCAAGACTTTGTGGTGTGAACTTCTATGGTAGGAAACCACCGTTTATTCTTTTTGGGTCTGCCAGCTATTGACCCTGTCTGGATTTAGGCAGTCTTTTCCAGTCTTCCAGGAATCTACTGTCTGTGGCTGTCTCCTTCAGTTGTTAATCTAGTCATTTTGTACTCAGTAGTCAGGCTTAGGCACACTGGGCAAAGGTAGAGTTCTTTCTGGAGGTGGGGCTATTGTGCCCTCTCATGCTGCAGCCACTCAGGGGAGTGGTCTGCCTGAGCAAGATGGCTGTAGCCATATGAGGGAGGAGTCAGCACCAGGAGTCTGCTGGCTACTCTCTCAGTTGTCTCCCCAAAGCCTCTTTCCCATCCCTCCCCAGGCGTCTCCAGCCTACCCTGTGCCCGCCTCTGCCAAAACCCAGGGTAAGTGACTACAAAGAAAAATTTATCTGTTGGCCTCTTAAACATCCCTTTGTGTCTCCAGCTGCCCATCTCTGGCAAAAAGCAACCCTGCCACTTTTTGCAGCTGGCTGTTATATGTGTACTGTTTGGGATCTGGTGCTGTAGGCTGAAGATCCCTGCCTATGGTTCAGACCCCACTTGTCTCAGGGGGATCCAACTGGCCATTTCAATACTCTTCTGGTGCTGCCACGCACGGACACCCCCTGCCTGCCTTCTTGAGTTTCTACTGCACTCCTTACCAGTTAGGTTATGCTAAAGCTGATTCTTCTCTGTCTGAGGTTATAAGGCTCCTCTGTCACTATGGTTCAGTTGTGTGTTCCAGGTGATTTCTCCACAACTTAGTTGTAATTTCAGGTTGGTCCTGGGAGGAGGTCAGTGTGACTTCCACTCACTCCTCCACCATCTTGACTCTCCCACTTTCTTTTTTTAATGTATATTTTATTGATTATGCTATTATGGTTGTCCCATTTTTCCCCTTCCCTTTTTTTCCCTCCACCCTATACCACTCCTCCTCCCAGCACCGCCCTCCTTTTAGTTCATGTCCATGGGTCATACATATAAATTCTTTGGCTTCTTCATTTCCTATGCTATTCTTAACCTTCCCCTGTCTATTTTGTACCTACTCTTTATACTGCTTATTTCCTGTACCTTTTCCCCATTCTACCCCCTTCCCTTCCCCTCTAAACCCCATTTCTATGATTCTGTTCCTGTTCTAGTTGTTTGCTTGGTTTGCTTTTGTTTTTGTTTTTCTCAGGTTCAGTTGTTGATAGTTGTGAGTTTGTTGTCATTTTACTGTTCTTAGTTTTTGATCTTCTTTCTCTTAGATAAGTCCTTTTAACATTTCATATAATAAGGACTTGGTGATGATAAACCCCTTTAACTTGACCTTATCTGAGAAGCATTTTATCTGCCCTTCCACTCTAAATGATAGCTTTGCTGGATAGAGTAATCTCGGGTGTAGGTCCTTGGCTTTAATGACTTTGAATCCTTCTTGCCAACCCCTTCTTGCCTTCACGGTTTCTTTTGAGAAATCAGCCGATTGTCTTATGGGAACTCCCTTGTAGGTAACTATCTCCTTTTCTCTTGCTGCTTTTAAGATTCTCTCCTTATCTTTTATCTTGAGTAATGTAATGAGGATGTGCCTTGGTGTGTGCTTCCTTGGGTCCAACTTCTTTGGGAATCTCTAAGCTTCCTGGACTTCCTGGAAGTCTATTTCCTTAGCCAGATTGGGAAAATTCTCTTCCATTATTTTTTCAAATAAGTTTTTAATTTCTTGCTCTTCCTCTTCTCCTTCTGGCACCCCTATGATTTGGATGTTGGAATGTTTAAAGTTGCCCCAGAAGTTCCTAAGCCTCTCCTCATTTTTCTGAATTCTTGTTTCTTCATTCTGTTCCAGTTGAATGTTACCTCTTCCTTCTGCTCCCAAAGGTTGATTTGAGTCCTGGTGTCCTTCCCTTTACTGTTGGTTCCCTGTATATTTTTCTTTATTTCACTTAGCATAGCCTTCACTTTTTCCTCCATTTTGCAACCATACTTACCCAATTCAGTGAGCATCCAGATTATCAGTGTTTTGAGCTCTACATCTGATAGGTTGGCAATCTCTTCATGGCTTAGTCCTATTTTTGGAGCCTTGATCAGTTCTTTAATTTGGGCCATATTTCTTTGTTTCAGCATACCTGTTATGTTGTGCTGGATACCCAAGCAAAAATGAGGCTCTGTTTGCAAGGAATAGGAAAGAATAATGGTGGATGTGTAGGCAGAAAACCATGCCTACGCCACCAGTGCTGCCTCAACTCCAGCATGTTGTCCCACGTTCCAACTCCACCTCTGCCATGGGATCTTGGGCAAATATCTTAATCTGAAAACCATGTGACTCCCTATCTACCATCACCAACACGTCCCCTCATGATTTTGCATTTTTTTCCAAAGGAAAAACATATATTAAAAAATTTAAAGAAAAGTAAAACAAATAAAAAGATAAAATGCAAACATATAAGTTCAAGCTCATTTATTAAGTCCGGATCTCAGTTTGAACTTGGTATCAGGCTGGCCCAGCTGGATTCAGTTTGTGAACAATAAAGCCTTTTGCCTACTCTGTAGCTCCATTGTGAATGCCAAATCTGGCCACATGGCCTCAGAGTGCAAAGTTGAGTTGGATTTTAGACCACTTTAAAGATCTTTAACTGAGGAAGAGTCTTGACTATACCCATGTTTTAGGAAGGTAACTCTTGTAGGAGTGGAGAAGACTAATGATAGAAAGAGGTGGGAGGGATAAGAACTAGTGTCAGAGAGGCCTGTGAGAACCTGTGGGCATCTAAGCAGAGAAGAGAAGGTGTGTGCTGGGTGGCAACAATGAGGATGAAGGGAAGAGGAGGGCCAAGTTTAGAGAAGCATCTCAGAGCATTTCCACTACCAGAAATAGTGGACTAGAAAACCCAAACCCACTCTCCTTCTTGCTGAGCACACTATAAAATCTGGATAAAATATTTTTAAAAAACACCTGCTTAAAGGCATCAGATTGCTGGCAGGAGAGTGAAGAATTACTGAGCCAGGATCCAAGGGAGAATGAAAGCCCAGAAGGTAAGCCTGGCACTTGGAACAGATTTTCCCCTGGGGGACATTTGCTGAGTCTGGAGGCAGTTGCTGAGAATCTAAGTTGCATTAAAAAAGACATGAATTGGAAGCCATGACCTGCCAGGGTGTGTGGATCTGTCTGGTAAAATCCCCCTCGTTTTGAATTAAGACCATGCTGTAAGACAGCACTCTAGAATTAAAAGTGAACCAAAAGTAGACAGGTCAGCTTCAAATCATGCCAGTCATGAAAGTTATATTGAAACAACCCCAGGTTACTGGTGCCCCAGATTGCAGGTACCTGTCAGAAACAAACATGAATTCTCTCTTTAGGAATATTACACCACATGAGGCCTTGAATTAGTTTTACAAACAATTTTGCAAATACTTTGTCTGGAATACAGTAAAAACTAATAAGAATAATGTAAACAAAAGCCAGCAGAAAAAGAAACAAACCCACAAGGATTACAAACATAGGTTTCTTTTTTAAATCCAATATAAACTTTTAAATAATTATTCTTAATAAGATTGAAATTATAAGAAAATTGGAAACTCTCAAATGGAAAATCTAGAAATGAAAACTACTAATGCCTGAAATAAATAACTCAGTAGATAAATTTAAACAAATAAGACACAGCTGAAGAGATAACTAGTGAACTGGAAGTTAAGTCAGAAGGAAATGCCCAAATGAAGCACACAAAGATGAAGTAATGAAAAATAGCTTTTCACGAAGATGACGCCAAAAGCTAAGAAGGAAGCCCCTGCCCCTCCCAAAGCCAAAGCCAAGGCAAAGGCTTTGCAACCAAAGAAAGCAGTGCTAGAAGGCATCCACAGCACAAAAAAAGAGAAGATCCCACACATCTCTCACCTTCCAGAGGCCTAAAACACTCTGGCTCTGAAGGCAGCCTAAAGATCCTTGGAAGAGCACTCCCAGGAGAAACAAGCTTGAGCACTATGCCATCATCAAGTTCCCCCTGACTATGGAGTCAGCCATGAAGAAGATAGAAGACAATAATACACTTGTGTTCATTGTTGATGTCAAGGCCAACAAGCACCAGATCAAACAGGCTGTGAAGAAGCTGTATGACATTGATGTGGCCAAGGTCAACACCCTGATCAGGCCTGATGGGGAGAAGAAGGTGTATGTTCGACTGGCTCCAGACTATGATGCTTTGGATGTTGCCAACAAAATTGAGATCATCTAAACTCAGTCCAGTTGGCTAATTCTAAATACAAAATTTTATACTAAAAAAAAAGAAAGAAAGAAAAATAAAAACATAAGTAAGACACAGAGCAGTGATTTTCAAACTTGACTGTGCAAAAAAAACAAAAAAACAAAATCACTTGGGGATCATGTTAAAATTCAGATTCTGTTTTAGCTGGCATAGGGTAAAACCTGAAATTTTGAAGTCCTAACATGCTCCCTGGTGATGCTGCTGCTGACCTGGGGACCACATTCTGAGTATCAACATATGAACATAGAGGATGCAAGAAGATATTCCAAAGAAGAGGATAAAGACAATGGGGCAGAAGATAAAATGTCTGAAAACTTTTCAGAACCTTTGAAAGATATCAAGCCACAAATGCAAGAAGCTGTACAAACTCTGCAGGCAATAACAAAGCAATCCACACCTAGGCTCATAATAATAAAGGTGCTAAAGCACAAATACAAAGAGAAAAACCTTAAAAGCAACCAAAGTAAAACAGGAGCACAAATTAGATAGTCATCTAACTTATTAGAAATAATAGAAGCCAATGGTATATTTAAAGTATGAAAGGAAAACAGTTAGAAATCTATGACTTTATACCAAGCAAAAACATTCTTCAAGATTAAGATGAAATAAAAAATTTTCATACACAAACTGAGAGAATTTATCACCAGCATATTTCCCTATAAAAATACAAAAGAGCATTCTATAGCTAGAATGAAAATGACACCAAGTGGAAGCTTAGTGATGCAATGAGGAAAGAAAAGCAATTAAATGGTGAATATATGGTCAGATATCAATTAATATTGACTGTATAAAAATGATGATGATGAGACACAGGGTAGCTGAAAGGAAAAGAAAACATGGACCCACACATACACTGCCTACAAGAGACCCACTTCAGAACAAAGGACCTACATAGGCTGAAAGTAAAGGGATGGAAAAAACATTCCAAGCAAAGGGACAGGGAAAAAAAGCCAGGGTAGCAATACTTACATCAGGCAAAACTGATTTCAAAAGCCATAAAAATAGATCTGGAAAGATACTTCATGATACTCAAAGGAAGAATCCTTCAAGAAGACATAAACATTGTAAACCTATACGCACCCAACATAGGAGCACCCAATATATAATGAAAATCTTGGAGGACTTCAAGAAAGATAGACAGCAACAAACTGATAGTAGGGGATTTTAACACCCCACTGTCAAAAATGGATAGCTCTTCCGAACAAAACATCAACAAGGACATTGTGGAACAGAGCAATGCATAAGGTTAAATGGGAAGTATGAGGCACTTACTAGAAACTATATCAGCATGAAAAAAGATACAGAAACTATCAAGAGACAAGAGGAAATGAAGATTACAATTTCTGAATTGAAGAACACAGTAGAGGAAATCAAAATCAGGCTAGACGAAGCAGAAGATCAAATCAGAGAGCTGGAGGATAAGGTAGAAAAAAGCTTCCAGAAAGAGCAAGAAAATGAAAAAAGACTCAAAAAGAATGAAGAGATCAGAAAAAAGACAGCGGAGGAGTGAATGGGAGTCACGCTGAGCTCCTCCTCCCAAGACCAAACTGGAATTGTGACTAAATAGTGGAGTAATCACCTGGAAAACAATGGAACTATAGAGGGGAGAGGAGCCTTGGAGCCGCAGACAGACAGTGGATTCGACTCTCACACATCCCAATGGGTGAGAAGTGTGGTGGAGGCTCGAGAGGGTGGGCTGGGTGCCCACAGGCACTAGCACCAGAGGGACATTGAAACGGCCAGTTAGCTCCCCCCGAGAAGAACAGGATCTGAATCATAAACGGACCTCTAAACTACTGCAGCTAAAACCAGGAAAATACGGACAAAACGCAACCCCGAAAAGCTTAGGGGCGCTCTCTGCCAGAGACAAGCAGCTGGGGATGCAAAGAGACATTTAAAGGGCCAACACAAAAATTGCAGTGGCAGCCACCCTCCTTGCTCTCTGGGTAGAGGCGGCAGCAGGGTGGGCTGGTGCCTGGGAAAAGACTGGTAAGGAAAACTTTGTGAAGAGAACTGAGAGGGCAGCTCGTGGAGCCCCAGTGATAACGCACCTCCCACTCTGCAGCTACCATCTCGCTCAGGCATAAGGGAATCAATTAACCAGACTTCTGTGCGCTCCGCACACAGCTTGTGCGGGTGTGAGCTGGGGGGCTAAGTGCAGACTGGCTGGGAGAGCTTTGAGGAGAGACTGGAGACGGAGGCGTTGGGGAAAGAATGGGAGGAAGAACCGGGGAGTCCCGACTCCCTCCCCATTCTGTAGTCTCCATTCTGGGCAGGCAGGGCGCTCCCCCAAAGAGGGAGAAGCAGGGCGCGCACAAACCAGACTGCCCGTGATTGCAACGCCCTCTGCACAGGTGGTGGATCCTTGGCCTAAGGGGTCACAGAACTGCACAGAGACCCCTGGGGAGGGACTGGAGACAGAGGTGTTGGGGAAAGAATGGGCGGAGGAACCAGGGACTCGCGACTCCTTCTCTTTTCCATAGTCTCCATTGTGCAGGAAGAGGACACACCCCCAAAGAGCCAAAAGCCGAAAAGCACACAACAGAGAGCCCAAAACCACCCAGTGCAGGCGCGCACCCTTGCGCCGAGTGGCCGGGAGGGTTGGCGAGTGTGTGTGTGGACCCGCGTGGGCTGGCAAGGGCTCGCGCCAGCTGGCAAGGCCTCCCACAGGTTGGCACCAATGGGGCCTGCGAGGGAGTGCACAGATTGGCGAGGGCAGGTGTAAATCGACCCCCATGGGCCCACGATTGCAGAGAGGTCCGCAGAAATAGTGGATACCCGGCCCAAGGGGTCACAGAGCCGCCCAGAGTCCCTGGAGGAGAGACTGGAGACAGGATTAACCAGAGAGTCCTGGAGCTGATTTCCTCCCATTTCTGTAGTCTCCATTTGGTGAGGGCAGGCAACACATCCAAAGAGCCAAAAGCGGGGAAAGCACACAATAGAAGACCCTAAACGGACCAGCGCCCCGGTGCCCGCCAGCCTGGGGGGCCAGACGAGTTCGCAAGGTCACGAAGAAGCCCCCTGGGCTGGGGCAAGCACACGTGAGCTCAGGCGGGCCAGGGATCCTGCCGGGCCAGGGAGCATGATCAAGGAGCTGGCATGAGAGTACAGAGCGATCCACAGAAATAGTGGATCCCTGGCCGAAGGGGTCACAGAGCTGCCCAAAGCAGGAGTCAGACACAGATAGTAGACTCCTGGAAGGCTCAAACAAACAACCCAAGGTCATATAGGGCCTACAACTGACATCACCAGAGGCAGGCCCAGAAAGAAAAGTAAAGGGAAATAAATAAATAAATAAATAAATAAATAAATAAATAAGACCTGCCTACTACCATAGAAGTTTAATGCACAAAGTCAGGAAATCTAGACGGCCCAATTGAAGCGGAAGCAAAAATAAATAAATAAATAGATAGATAAATAGATAAATAAATAACTTAACAGACTCTCACAAAAATGGGAAGAAAAAGAAGTTCCCCCCAAATGAGTGGAAAAGGGGACTCCCCACAGAGAGAGCTAAATGAAATAGAGGCAAGGGAACTATCAGATATTGAATTCAAAACAATGGTTGGTTCTAAGGAAGCTCAATGAGCTCAGCCAGCTCAAAGAGAACTATGAGAAACTGCAGAGAAACTATCAGGATCTTACAACAAACTATATCAACCTGGAAAAGGACATAGAAACTATCAAGAAGACACAAGAGGTTATGAAGAATACCATTTCTGAATTGAAGAACACAGTAGAAGGAATCCAAAGCAGGTTGGATGAAGCTGAGGATCGAATCAGAGAGCTGGAGGATAAGGTAGAAAAAAGCTCCCAGAAAGAGCAAGAAATGGAAAAAAGACTCAAAAAGAATGGAGAGGCATTTAGGGAAATGCAGGACAAGCTGAAACGCAATAATATCCGTATAATAGGGATACCAGAAGGAGAAGAGGAGGAACAAGGGATAGAGAACCTCCTCGAAAAAGTAATGATGGAAAATTTCCCTAATTTGAGGAGAGAAAAGGTCTCATGGATCCAGGAGGCACAGAGGACCCCACTCAAGAGGGACTCAAGGAGGTCCACTCCAAGACACATCATCATTAAAATGGCAACTATCAGAGACAAAGAGAGAATCCTCAAGGCAGCAAGGAAGAAGGAGAAAGTGACATACAAGGGGGCCCCGATACAGCTAGGAGCTGATTTCTCAACAGAAACACTACAGGCCAGAAAGGAATGGCAACAAATATTCCAAGCCATGAAAGGCAAAAGCCTGCAACTGAGAGGCTCTACCCAGCAAGGCTCTGCATTAAAAGGGAAGGCAAAATAAGGAATTTCCCCAACAAAAGAAGGCTAAAAGAATACACCTCCACCAAACCAGCACTGCAAGATATGCTAAAGGGACTGGTCTAAGAAGATGAAATAAAAAAGTGAGAAAGAGAGGAACACAGGTACAAAGGGAAAAAATGAATACCTATCAATAATAACTTTAAATGTAAGTTGGATTAAATGCTCCAATCAAAAGACATAGGGTAGCTGAAAGGATAAGAAAACATGACCTGCACATATGCTGCCTACAAGAGACCCACCTCAGAACAAAAGACCTACACAGATTGAAAGTAAAGGGATGGAAAAAAATATTCCAAGAAAATGAGCAAGAGAAAAATGCCAGGGTTGCCGTACTTGTATCAGACAAAGTAGATTTCAAAACACAGCCATAAAGAGAGACCAAGAGGGGCACTTTATAATACTTCAAGGAAGAATCTATCAAGAAGACATAAACATTGTAAACTTATATGCTCCCAATATAGGAGCCCCCAAGTATATAAGGAAATTGTTGGATGACTTCAAAAAAGATATAGACAGCAACACACTGATAGTAGGGGATTTCAACACCCCACTGTCAAAAATGGACAGATCTTCCAAACAAAACATTAATAAAGATATTGTGCAGCTGAATGACGCACTGAATCAAATAGACTTAACTGACATATATAGAACCTTTCATCCCAAAGAAGAAAAATACGCATTCTTTTCAAATGCCCATGGCAGTTTTTCAAAGATAGACCACATGATAGGACACAAAGCAAACCTCAGCAAATTCAGGAATATTGAAATACCAAGCTTTTTCTCAGACCGCAAGGGCTTGAAGCTGGAAATCAACCTCAAAGAAAAACCTCAAAAACTAGCAAACTCATGGAGACTGAACAATAGACTATTAAACAATGAATGGGTCAATAAGGAGGTCAAAGAAGAAATCAAAAAGTTTCTGGAAACAAACGATAACGAACACACAACAGTCCAAAACCTATGGGACACAGCAAAGGCAGTCCTGAGAGCGGAGTTCATAGCAATGCAGGCTTACCTAAGAAAGATAGAAACATTTCAAATAAAAGACGTAACACTACAACTTCAGGAACTGGAGAAACAACAACAACTAAACCCCAGAGCAAGTAGAAGGAAGGAAATAGTCAAGATTAGAGCAGAACTGAATGACATAGAGACGAAAAGAACAATTCAAAGGATCAACCAAGCCAGAAGCTGGTTCTTTGAAAAGATAAATAAAATTGACAAGCCTTTAAGCAGACTCATCAAGAAAAAAAGGGAGAGGACCCAAATTAATAATATCAGAAATGAAAGAGGAGAAATAACAACTGATAACACAGAAATGCGAAGGATTGTAAGAAATTACTACGAACAACTATATGCCAAGAAATTTGAAAGCCTGGGTGAAATGGACAAATTTCTAGAAAAATATAACCTCCCAACGCTGAATGAAGAAGAAGCAGAAAGCTTGAACAGACTGATAACAGCTGGTGAAATTGAAGCAGTAATGAAAAAAGTCCCAGCACACAAAAGCCCCGGATGGGACCGTTTCACAGGAGAATTTTACAAAACATTGAAGGAAGAGCTAACCCCTGTCCTTCTGAGGCTATTCCAAAGAGTCCAAGAAGAGGGAAGACTCCCACACTCTTTTTTATGAGGCCAGCATTACCCTAATCCCAAAACAGATAAAGACACAACAAAGAAAGAAGACTACAGGCCAATATCGCGGATGAACATAGACACTAGAATCCTCAACAAAATATCGGCAAACTGCATCCAGCAATACATTAAAAAGATCGTCCACCATGATCCAGTGGGATTCTGCCCAGGCATGTAAGGATGGTACAATATTCACAAATCAATAAATGTAGTACATCACATAAACAAAAGAAAGACAAAAACCACACGATCACATCAATAGATGTGGAAAAAGCATTTGATAAGGGACAGCCCCCATTTATGATAAAAACACTCAGTAAAGTGGGAATAAAGGGGGCATACCTCAACATAATAAAGGCCATATATGAAAAACCTACAGCCAACATCATACTCAACGGGCAGAAACTAAAAGCTTCCCCACTAAGATTGGGAAAAAGACAAGGTTGTCCGCTTTCACCACTTCTATTCAACATAGTAGTGGAAGTCCTAGCCACAGCGATCCGACAAGAAAAAGAAATAAATGTCATCCAAATTGGAAAGGAGGAAGTAACACTGTCATTGTTTGCACATGACATGATAGTGTACATAGAAAACCCCACAGATGCCACCAAAAAACCACTCGACCTAATAAGTGAATTTGGAAACACAACAGGATACAAGTCAACATTTAGAAATCAAAGGTATTTTTGTACACCAGCAATGAAATGTCAGAATCAGAAATCGGCGGGGCGGGGGGGGGGGGTGAACCATTTGCTATAGCAACAAGAAAAATAAAGTACCTAGGAATAAACTTAACCAAGGAGGTAAAAGACCTGTACTCAGAAAACTACACAACACTGAAGAAAGAAATCAAGGAAGACACAAATAAATGGAAGCATATACCGTATTCATGGATTGGAAGAATTAACATCATCAAAATTTCCATACCACCCTAAGTAATTTATAGATTCAACACATTCCCTGTTAAAATACCAGTGATGTATTTCACAGATATAGAACAAACATTTCAAAAATTTATATGGAACCATAAACAACCCTGAATAGCTGCAGCAATTTTGAGAAAGAAGAACAAAGTAGGAGGGATCACAGTACCTGACATCAAACTATATTCCAAGGCCACTGTAATCAAAACAGTCTGGTACTGGCATACAAGCAGACTCATAGATCAAGGAACAGAATAGAGAGCCCAGAAATAAACCCATGTCTCCATGGTCAATTAATATTCGACAAAGGGGACAGAAGCATAAAATGGAGTAAAAATAGCCTCTTCAACAAATGGTGTTGGGAGAGCTGGACAGCCACATGCAAAAAACTGAAATTTGACCGCCAACCCACACCATACACAAAAATAAACTCAAGATGGATAAAAGACTTCAATATAAGTTGCGACACCATGGAAGTCCTAGAATGGGACATAGGCAGGAAACTCTCAGATATTCCACGCAGCAATATTTTCACCGATATGTCTCCTAGAGCAAGAGACATAAAGGAAAGAATAAACAAATGGAACTTCATCAAAATGAGAAGCTTTTGCACGGTTAAAGGAAACATCAGCAAAAGGAAAAGGGAACCAACTGTATCGGAAAACATATTTGCCAATGATACCTCAGACAGGGGTTTGATCTACAAAATATATAAAGAACTCACACGCCTCCACTCCAAGAAGACAAACGATCCAATTAAAAAATGGGCAAAGGACCTGGACAGACACTTCTCCAAGGAGGACATACACAGGGCCCAGAGACATATGAAAAGATGCTCAGCATCACTAGACATCAGAGAGACGCAAATTAAAACCACAACGAGATCCCACTTCACACCAGTCAGAATGGCCATCATAAGCAAATCAACAAACAACAAAGAAGTGTTGGTGAGGTTGTGGAGGAAAGGGAACCCTAGTACACTGTTGGTGGGAATGCAGACTGATGCAACCACTGTGGAAAGCTGTTTGGAATTTCCTCGAAAAGCTAAAAACGGAACTGCCTTTTGACCCACCGATTCCACTGCTGAGATTATACCCTAAGAATCCAAAACACCAATTCAAAAGAACCTATGCACCCCAATGGTCATAGCAGCACAATTTATAAAAGCCTAGTGCTGGAAGCAACCTAAGTGCCCGTCAATAAATGAGTGGATCAAAAAAGTATGGTACATTTGCACAATGGAATACTGTGCAGCAGAAAGAAAGAAAGAGCTACTACCCTTTGCGACAGCATGGATGGAACTTGAGAGTATTATACTAAGTGAAATAAGCCAGGGGGTGAAAGACAAATACCATATGATCTCACCTATAAGTGGAATGTATCAACAGAACAAAGAAGCAAGAAAAATATAACCAGCAACATTGAAAGAAAAACGAAACCGGCAGTAACAAGAGGGAAGGAGGGAGGGGCGTAACAGGGAAAAACGGGGAAGGGTCAAATCAACGAATTTACAAAGGACCCATAGACAAAGCCAAAGTGGGGAAGATTGAGTGTGGGAGGTGGGTTGGGTTGGGCAGGGGCAAGTGGTGGTGGGAAAATGGAGACAAATGTATTTGAACAATAAAACAAAAAATATAAAAAACCCTGACATTTTTTAAATGATTAAATATATAATTAATCTCTGAGCTAGTTATACCACTCCTAAATATATGAATGGGGACCCTATAAAATCCTTAAATTTATAAAAAATTGTGTATTCTTACATGTTTAAATTTCAGTCATCTTCAAAGTACTCTCCATTTAATGCAATATACCTTTCAAGATGTTTTTTTCCACTGCTCAGAACAGTTTTTTTTCCGAGTTTGAATATTTTATTTTATTTTATTTTTATTTATTTTTTCAAATACATTTGTCTCCACCTTCCCCCCACCACTTTCCTGTGCCCCCTCCCCCCTCCCCCCTTCCTCTTTCAATTCTGCCTCTTTGGTTGTGTCCATGAGTCCTTGCTATATGTTCCTTGACTTTCCCCTTCCCTTCCTTTCCCCCCGCCCACCCCTCCCTCCTTCCCTCTTGTCTCTGTCAAAACAGTTTTTGAACTCACTGATTTTGATGCCTTTTAGCATTTTTGCCATTTTTTGTTTCACCTGTTACACATTGGCAAAACATTTCCCTGGAGGACTTTTTTCATCCAGAGAAACAAAAAAGTCACTTGAGGTGAGATCTGGTGAATAGGGAGGGTGGGGCACAGGGGATCCTGCCGTTTTGGGTCAAAAACTTCTGAGTTAGCACAGCATAGACAGGTGTGCTCATAAATCACCCATCAAGAAATGGGCAAGCTTATTGAAGGAGTCTTAAAAAAAATTCACTGAAGTGAAACGCAGCTTCTCACAACTGTGCCAGTTGGTACACTGATACAGATGGGTTCTAGAACACTCACCTAGTAGGGGAAACCTGTACTACAAGGGGCCTGCCCTCCAGAAGAGAATTCCAGTTTTTTGTTGGGTCCTCCCTTGTATAACCAAGAGAAACGAAGACATTGATACAAATAAAAACGTGTACACAGATATTGATAGCAGTGTTATTCATTAATTGCCAAAAGGTGGAAATAACCCATCTGTTCATCATAATTTTATGAATACACAAATTGTGGCATTTTCATACAATGGAATATTATTTGACTACAAAAAACTAATGAGGTACTATTAAATGCTCAATATGAATGAACAGTAAAAACGGGCTGAGTTACAGATGCCAGACATAAAAGAGCACATATTATATGATTCCATTCATGTGAAATTTCCAGAATAGGCAGATCCCTGGAGTTAGAAAGTACTTTATGGTTTGCTTAGGACTGGGGGAATGAAGAGATAGGAGGGTAATAGCTAAAGAGCACAGTTTGTTTCTGAGGTTATGAGAATGTTCCAAAATCGACAGATAGTTGTACATATCCGAATATACTATTTTAAAAACTGTTGACATGTACACTTTATGTAAGTAAATTGTATGGGCTGTGAGTTATATCTTAGAGAAACTGTTTTTGAAGAGAGCGTATTGTATGATTGTTCACTGGCCAGTATATATCACTTACGTGTTGCTGAGGCCAGGTGGGATGAAGAAAAAGAACAGAAATTTAAGTAACCTGCCAATAACTGGCAGGACTGAAGCATGCATGTCTGCAGTGTGTGCCAGTGCCCCTTCCGCTCTGTGAAGCTGCTGCCTGGGGGCCTGGCCCTGCCTGTGTGTATCGTGTGTGTGGCTCTGGAGGCAGCTCTAGACTCCCTGGGAAGGTGCTCCTGGCCTCTGGATTCCCTGGTGGGGCCTCATCTTGATCAGCTAAACACACAGGCAGGTGCTGTGGCTCAGGCATTGCATTGGAATAGGATGTAGGGAGTCTGGGGGCCTGAGTGGTTCACTTCTAGAGGCTGCCTGTGTGTGTGACCCCGGGCACTGGAAGGGGCCGGGCTCTGAGCACCATCCTAGTTCAGTCTCTACAATAAGAGCAGGTGGCTCTGCCTGGAGCTGTCCCAAGAAGCCCTGACTGGGGGGATTAATGACAGGAAAAGTAGGGCAGGCAGGCTGGTAAATATTTAATTGCTCAGAGTTTAAGGTGGGGAAGGACCAATCTGATGGAAAGGGAGGGGCTTGGGAAGAATGGGGAGCATTAAGCTGGAAACTGATCTGGTCCCTGAGCACCTGGCTTCTCTCGGAACTTCTCCGCCACTACTCTCAGCCTGAGTCATTTTTACCCCCAACTCCTCTAACCCCAGTACCTTTTGGTAAATTGTATGGGTAGGACCTAGACTTTGGAAAAACTGAGACTAAGTGGGAAGGAAGCCATAACACCAACAGTGTCTACTGTTTAAGTGCCCATTGTGGGCCAGCCGCTTTTCCCATAGATCAGCTCTTCTAAAAATATAGTACCTGGCTCAGAATGTTACAGAACCAACTACAGCACGGGGTTGGGGTGGGGTGAGGAGTGCAGCTCTGGCCCTGGAGAGAAGTCTGGCCCTTCTCCCAATCTGTTTTCTCCAGGATTGACCCAGCTCCCATTCTCCCCACAACCCCTTATTTTGTTACTCCACCCTTAAGTTTTGGCTCCTTATCTCTGGTTTTCCTCCAGTTCTGCCTCCATGGAGAGGGGCTCTGAGACCATAGCTCCAAATGGAGGCACATCCCATTCCCTCCCTGAGAGACCCCCAGCACACCCGAGTACATTCTGGGGCCTCTGCAGGGCGACTGCCAAGTACCTAACCCGGAGTGTATGGGTGATGCTCTTGTTCCCCCTCAACCTCAAACTTCCATATCCAGAGGAAGCCAGGCTGAAACTTGCAGGGGATCAGGTGCCACAAAAAGGGTGCCCTTGGGGTGGGGCTAGGAGGAGATGCTTTCGTGGGGTTATGGCTGCTTCTATGTTTATGAGTCCCAGAACGTTTTACCACCACCCACTGTATGCTGTTTCTCCCAAAGCAGGGTCCCAGAGCTCTCGAAGGGACAAGAGGAAGGATGGTGCTCTGCTCTTGCCCTTTTTCTCCAGTGGGGTGGGCAGTGAATGGCTCAAAGGCATGCTCAGCAACAGGCCCTGGAGAGCCTGCCCCTCAGGCTGGGGCCCAGTGGCCTGAGGCAGACACTCACCGTCCTCCTTGGTCTGGATGTAGAGCACACTGCTGCGCACGCCATCCCCAGCCTGGGTGTAGGCCAGCACCTGCACACTGTAGTTGGTGAACTTCTCCATGCCTCGCAGCTCCACCTGCTCCCGTGTGGTCGTGATGTTCTGCATCTCGCCCCACTCTGCCAGAGATAAGCAGCCTCTGAATGCAGCCTGGACGGGCTGTGCCATGGTCTCTCTGCCACCCTTCCGCCAGCCTTGTCTCTAGTTAGGCCTGCTTCACTGGGCACAGTCTTCGACTCTAGTACTCTACCTCAAGGTACAGGGGGCTGGATTTGGGGCACTGCTTCCAGGCCAAACCTCTCCTCAAGTGGCCCTACCAGGTTGAACAGCATTTGCTGACCTGCTCTCAGCACCCAGCTGACCTTCCACCAAATTCAATTTAATACTCTCCCTTTAGAATACTTCCATGTCTTCATCTCTCTGAGCAACAGTTCCCCCTCAGCTATCCAACCTCCTCTTCATATGAGGGAGCCCAGGAGCGGCTTGGATATGGAGGGGAGCCCACACCAGGCAGGACAGTCACAGCCATTCTTTTTGCTGCCCCAGAGCCTACTGGGGCTCTCAGCTATCCCTAGGCTGTGTATCAACCTGGGGCTATATGGAAAGGCTGAGGCTGCACTGGACTGCTCCTGGGCCAGCGTCCTGAGCTCTCTCTCAATAGTGAGAAAGGGCCTGGTCTTCTTTCTACTCAATGAGGACCCATCATCTCGGCTATACAAAGGAACTTGCCATCAACTGAAGAAAAGCTTAGGGAGAGGGTCCCACAGGAGGGCCAGAGTCTGAGAAGGAGGAAAAGAGACAGGCATCTGAGCTACCAGCTCTCCCACTGGGGCTCCTGGGTTTGGAGAAAGGCAGGCCCAGACACTGGCTGAGGACAAGCCTTGTGGAAGCCAAGTTCTGCAAAACTACCTCAGCACCTTGCCAGGACCCAGGTGCAGGCAAAGGGTCCCAGACGAGGGACTGGTCCAGGGGAGGGCAGCAGCCTGCCAGGGTCTGGAGGTCAGTTCGGGGGACCTTGGAGGCCTGAGCAGGGGACCTTCCTTTTCCAGGAGGTCAGAAACCAGGGCAGACCCACCTAGGACTGGAGCCAGAGAAATACCCACAAGAGATTCTTCGGGGAAGAGGACAGGGCAGAGACATTGGAGAGGCCATGGCCTTCCTCACCTGAAGGTGTGAGCTGGGGAAGCCTGCAGGCTTAGAAAAGAGGAAGCACATTCTGAAAAATGAGGGGCTGCCTGTTACCTGACTCAACACAGATACAAGGGCATCTCACAGTGTAAGAACCTGGGAGACCCTGAGATCAAATCCCTGAGATCCAGACTTCTGTGTTTTTGGAGAAGGCAATGGAGGTGGTGAAAGTGGGAAGACAATCCTATTGGCAGTGTGTCCAGGCAGAGCAGAAGTCAGGTGGGGAAGGGGAGGGCAGCTGCTCTGGAGAAATGCTGTGAACTGGCCTCCTAGGGCCTCCAGGAAAAAAGGCAGGGGCCAGGGCTGGGGGCAGAAGTGTTAGCACTTGGGGAACAAACTCACTGTAGCCCTTTGTGACCCCAGCAGAACATTTCCTAGCTCGGGGTGCTGGGCCTCTGGCTGGCATGATTGCAGACTTCCTGTTCAGTGCCAGGGCTGTGTACCCCAGCAGACAGGGCCCGGTTTCTTTGTTGGGCTACACAATCCTGTTTGGACCAGAGCATCCAGAAAAGGAGGGCACCCAAAGGGCTGGGACACTGTCTTGGTTTTTCTCCCTCTGCCGTTCTTGCCCCTAGCTCCACATGGGCTCTTGACTACCGTTCTCCTTGGCACGTACTGCATGTCTCACTGCCTGGGCAAGGTGCAGTTGGCTCCTGGGTCCTGAAGACCCTGCTTCCTCTTCTTGCCCTCTTAGCCCTAGATGGTGAGGGCTTCCTGCTGGTGCTGCTCTCAACCTTCCTCCACACCCTCTGCAAGCAGTGCCTTTGTCATTAAACTCTCTTCAATGGCCCCTTTTGGGTATGCCACTATACCCTGCTGGGACCCTGACTGATTTGGGCATAAAAGCCTCATATCAACACACATTATATTAGGAATGCAAATATGCCCCTATGACCCCTCAAATCATTCCTAAACATACTGCTGTCTAGGAGCAGCTGGTGTTCCTCCCACCTTCCATAAGGCAACCCTGGTCCCTGGATAAAATGTGCAGAAGAGGGAGGCTGCACTTCTAGTTGACATACTTCAGGAATGTGCTCAGCTCTAACTAAGCATGAGCTCAGATGCCACCCCTGGTACCCCTCACCTTGAGTCCCGGCCATCACTCCCAGCAGACTCACCCCCATCAATGTAGAGTGACCAGAAGATGACCCGATAGCCTTTGAGGACACCATTGAGAGTGCTTCGTGGGGGCTCTGACCAGGAGATGACAGCCACGTCAGAAGTGATGGACAAGGCCCGGACATTCTCAGGGGGCTGGCTGGGCACTGTATGGGGTGAAGGAAGAACCCAAGGACCCAGTCAGGGAGGTACAACACCACATACATGTCCCAGGCCAGGCCCTGCTGCCCAGCCAGAGGAGCTTCAGGTTGAAAAACTGAAAGGACATCTTGACTCAGTGAGTAATTCGAGTTTGGGCCAAGAAGTGAACTGAATCTCATTGCCAGGATATTTGGGTAAATCGAGATCTTTAAGGACTTGTTTCCTTGTCCCTTAGGGGGCATATCCCTAGTCCTGGGTAAGTGCTGGGGGAGGAAAGAGATGAACTCCGGGCATGAGCCCCCAGGAATTCACCAATGGGCACCACAGCCCAGGGCATCCATCTCTGCTGGACATAACAGAGCCTAGAAGACCTCCAAGCTGACCCTGGAAGTCCCTGTGATTAATGATCTTGTCTGATGACTGCCAGCCCTTCAGTGTCACCTGACCAGGGCATCTGAGCCAAGGCCTGGGTCTATGGACCCTTGTGTCCTTGTGCCAAGCTAAAGGGAAGGAAAAGAAGGAAAGAGGATTTCAGTTAACCCTGGTGAAAGGGAAAAGAAGTTCCATAGATACCTTTGGGACTTCTGGGACCATTACACCTCTGTCCTTGTCCCTGCACATGAACACACCCAAATGTCTTTGATGATTGATAGGAGAACACTGAGACCAACTTAGGTCGTCTGCCCTGCCTTTAGCCTTCTCCCTGTGAGAGCTACATTTGAGCTTAACCTAAGTTCCACTCCCAGATTGGTCTGGTACACCTTGCTATTTCTGAGATGACAAAGGGTGGGGACACCAGACCCCAGGAGCCACCTTGGCTATAGAGAACTTGCGTGGCACTTCCTGCTGGCTTCCAAGAAGCCAGAGGGCAAAGGGAAAGGCCTCGTCTGCTTCGCTTTCAGTGGGAGAAGGGAGGCCCAGGCTGAATGGAAGATAATTAGATCCTGTTACCCCACAAGAGGCAACTCTAATTTTTATGAGCATTTAAATGATAATATATCATCCTAACGATCCTCTTTGACAATGATTATTGTTTCGTATTACTTAGGTGTAAAAATATAAGCACCATGTAATTAGGGACCCAGTGTAATAAACTAATACAGATAGCCCGTTTGAACAAAATGAAGGTAATATAATTATGGAAAAGACACTATTGCTAAAGCAGGGGCCCTTGAATACCCCGGGAGGAGCGCTAATATTGCCAGGAAACGATCGGGTGCTGACAGGCTAACGAGGGCCTTAATTAAGGATGAAAAACTGCTGAGCACAGGCTGCTGGAAACTTTCTTCCTCCCTTCTGTTTGTAAAAGGACTCCCAAGCCCATGCACATCTATCCTTGCTGGAAATTCCCCAACCCCCAAAGCAGGGGAGGTGGTGCCCTAATGGAGGCCAGAGGTGGACCTGCTCTGGCTGTTTCCTGGCATGGCCCTGGGTGGATGGGAGCTAGTGTTTGTTGGACACACTAGTGTGGACTCTGGACAGCTGTTCCCCTGGATGTACCTTTCCCATGCATCTTGCGTTCACATCACTGGGTCCTGCATCCAGGCTTGCTTCCATGCAAGAGGGCAATCATAGGGTGTAAAGGAAAGAGCATGGGGAGAGAGATGGATGAAGGCCAGAACAAAGGAGGAAGGAAAGGTGGAGAGAGAAGCATGGATGGAGAATGCAAAGAAAGGTGCTCACATGGGCCAACAGGTCAAAAGATAGACTAATGGGCAGAGCATCAGCAAGTGATGGATAGAGAGCCAGCCAAATGAACTGAGAGGCCTGGGGTGCTCAACAGACCAAGCATTGCTCAAGGAGCCAGTGGGAAAGACGAGATGCAGGGACCCAGGGAGCCTGTGTGGACCACAAGACTGTGATGGGGCCCAGGAATGATGGAAGGGTCTCAAGCACACCCTGGCTCCTCTACTTCTGCCTATGGCCCAGATCTGTACCCTTTACCCTCTGCTGGTACCCTCACCATCCTCCAGGGTGGTGGCATTGATCTCACTGGACGAGGGTCCCGTGCCAGCTCGATTGAAGGCCTGAACCACCACCCCATATTGGGCGAACTTCTTGAGGTTGTCCAGGGTGTAGACCTCACTGTCCCCAGTGGCTTTCATCTCCACGATGCTATACTGCCCATTGCTGCCAGGACTGTTCTCTCTGTAGCCGATCTGGTAGCCCCGGATCACGCCATTCTGTAGCTCCTTCTTGGGCGCCTGTGAGTATGGGGTGGGGAGGGGAGACAAGACACAATGACACTCTGAGACAAGGCTCTTAAAACCAAAGTCAGATCATGTCCCTCCTCTGCTCCCAACCCTTCAAAGGCTCCCATTTCACTCAGAGTGAAAGCCCATGTCCTTATAATGGCTAAACAACCCTATGTGATCTGACCCGCATTACCTCTTGGACCCATCTCCTGTCCCCTATGCTTGCTACACTCCAAAACACTGGCCTCTTTGCTGTTCACAACACACAGGGAACACTCTTTCCTTGGATAGCCATGCCTCCTTGCCTCTGTGGTGTCCCTCCTGAAATCCCCATTCTTACAGAGGCCTTCCTCAAGCTTTTATGTCAGATTGCACCCTGACCTCTGTTCAGCACTCCTGACATTTCTTCTGGCTTTGTTTTTCTCATCAACACTAACATCATCTGACATTCTATATATTTTCTTATGTGTTGACTATCCATGTAAGTTCCATGAGGATGAGGATGTTGTCTGTTTTGTTTCCTGCCATTCTCTCAGTATTAGAATGGTGCCTGGCTTGTAGTAGGCCCTCAATACGTATTTGTTGAATGAATGAAAGAGTGAATGAATAATGAATGAATGAATGAATGAAGACATCATTTGGCATGGGCTCAGGAGTCTGGGAGAAATAGAACAGCAGACAAAAAGTAAACAGATGGAGAGGGAGGGGAGCAATTACTGGTAGTTTTAATAAAAAGAAAGAGTTTGAAGATATCACTTCATACCCACTAGGTGGCTGTTATCAAAAAATGTCAAATAACAAGTGTTAGTGAGGATTTGGAGAAGTTGGAAGCCTTGTGCACTCTGGGTGGAAATGTAAATGTGGTGGCCATTGTGGAAAACAGTTTGGCAGTTCTTCATAAAGTTAAACATAGAATTACCACATGATCCAGCAATTCCACTTCTGAGGATATACCCAAAGGAATTGAAAGCAGGGACACAGGCAGATAGTCATACACCCATGTTCATAGCAGCATTATTCTCAGTAGCCAAAAGGTGGAATCAACAGACGAATGGATAAAAAATGTGATATATCCATACAAAGGAATATTATTTGGCCTTAAAAAGAAGGGAAATTTGATACATGCTGCAATATGGTGGACCTTGAAGATATTATGCTAAGAGAAATAAACAAGACAAAAAAGACAAATATTGTATGGCACTACTTCTATGAGGTACCTGGAGTAGACAAATTCACAGAGATAGAAAGTAGAATAGAGGTTATGAAGAGCTGGGGTTGGGTGGACAGGAGTTATTTTTTTATGGGAACAGGGTTTCTGTTTGGGAAGATGAAAAAGTTCTGGAGATGAACAGTGGTGAAGGTTGCACAACATTATGAATGTATTTAATGCCACTAAACTATACACATAAACATGGTTAAAATGGCAAATTTTATGTTTATAAAATAGTATTTACATTTTACAAATGAAAAAAGCCTTTGACTTTCATGTGAGCCCAGCCACTGTGGGAGCATGCAGCTAGATTCCCCCCAACATCCTGGCCATGGGCTGGGCTCTGCTGAGGCCTGAGGTCTGCAGCCAGCTCCCAGATGGAATGACAGAGATGGGCAAGGACATGTGGTAGGGAGGCGGTGTTTGGGAGCTCAGGCTAGGGTGGCAGGAATGAAGGACTGATTCCATTCAGCTGGCGAATGGAGAAATCTCCACGGGCATCAGTCTGGGGAGTGGAAAACATATTTTAACTCCAAGCTTGAACCCTGACACAGACATTCTCTCTCTCTCTCTCTCTCTCTCTCTCACACACACACACACACACACACACACACACACCCACACACACACACTCATGCACACACGATCCCAATATATTTCCTCACATTTAAAACCATGAACATGCACATTTAGACCCATCAAAACAAACAACCACACATCTATCCCCAGCCAGATGCATTTAGACCCATAAAGAGAAACTGGATTCTTTAAGGACAGGACCTGCTCATCTAATAAATTGAGAGAGAGCACCAAGCCCAGTGTGTATAAAAACTGCTTGAATCAGGGTTTTAAAGACAATGAAGTTAATTTAGAAGCCCACCTTTTTCTTGTGCTAAAAAATAGTGAGATCAAAAACAATTAAGTTGGTAAAGCAGCTCCACAGTTTTTAAAAATTTAATGAATGTTTTAAATGAACTGCATTTTTAAACTCACTGTTAACTCAATAGAATGAAGTTTTCAGTTTAACATAATTGTTTTGAACTCACAAAATGGGTGTGTGTATGTGTATTTAACTGACTTGACTTTTTTATTAATGTCTGAAAATGTTTCTCTCTGCACTTGGGAAGCACTGTTTGCTAGTTTGCAAGTAAGTAAATTTCTAAATCTGTGTCTTGTATCTGTACACATATGTCTACACATATTCACAAGCACAGAAACATATCTTCAAGATATCCTTGTTCTCACACTGACATATACTATCATGTCACATATATACATCCACACTGACACACATTCTAACATATACATCATTAGACAATGACACACATGCCTACATACCCAGAGCCTCCTATACCATGATATACACCTGTACATAGCATCATACAACCTTCATTCACATCAACATATACTGGCAGAGGCCACAGATAGGCATCCAGATATATCTTGCTACATATATACATAAATACTCACATATTTATGTGAATCTTGACAGATCTTTCCTCCCTCCCTTCCTCCCTCTTCTCTCTCCCTTTTTCTCTCCTTTTCTCTTTTTTGTCTCTCCTCTCCCCTGCCCACCCCCAAACAAGCTCACTCAGAATTTAAATCAATCCTAACAATATTTCTCTGAAGCATTAAGAAATCAATAGGGCTGATTGCAAATTTATATCATAAAGCAGTGGTGATCCATCTCGTGGAAAGAGTTTTAAAATGAAGTGACTTATCTTTCAAGTGAATCTTTATTTTTCATTAATCTGTTTCTTGGTGTTAAAAAAAATCCCCTGAGACATCAGCCCAAAATTTATTGATGGCTTGGTTCATTCTGAAGTTCTAACTTTCTAATCAATTTTATTTTTTCATTATGAGACTTTGGAGGAATAAATCTGATTCTAAATTTTTATCGACCTCCAGGTTAGAGCTTTGTAGCCAAATGTCTCAGTGTCAGTGTTTTACATACTTATTCATTCCTGGCCCCTACCTCCTGGCTTCCTCAGACTACTCCTAGGAAATGGGTCTCCAGCCAGGATGCAGATGAGACTTGGGGATGAAACTCCAGGTTTTACTCTCAGTTTCTGAGGAAAGCCCTGGAGCCCAGACCTGAATCTGGAGGGAACCATGGCTCCAGGTATCTACAAGGTGGGCTGACTGCTAGGAAGGACTTTGCCCCACTTTTGTCTTGGTAATTTCTTTAGGGAGGGAAGGAGCCAGGCTTTAGTGCATCGTGTCTGTGTGTGTGTGTGTTTGTGTGTGCGCGTGTGCACATGCCTGCATGCGTGCACACATGCGCACACAAGAGTGCAGTCTTTTCAGGGAACACATCACTAGGCCCTTCTGAATCTTTCCTGTTCTTAAATCTGCCTTTCTGAAAAGCCCAGGAGGAAGATTAAATCACCTGAGCTTTTCCATCAGGAGTTAAAATCGGAAAATAACTTTGAACATTTGATTTCAGATGTAGATGAGGCAGTTGAGATGGGAAAGCTCCAAGAAGAAGAATGTGGATGGGCCCTAAGAAAGTGCTCTGTTCCAAAACTCTGTGCAGTGTGTGGTGGTGGGGGGAGACTGGGCGGGGGCTCCAGTCTATGTGCACTGAAGTCCTGCACCTGTCAGTATTTGAATGGCCATGGGCAAGTCACCTTGCATCTCTACTCCTTGGCCTCCTCTCACAGGTGGAGGTGAAAATGTCCTTGTCCACTCTACTCCACAGAAAGAGGGGGTCACATAAGTTAGTATAAGGAAATACTTGGACACTAGAGAATGCAACACAACAGGAAGCCATCAGCATTGTCAATGCTTTTCTGCCCATGGCAGGGATGTGGCAACAAGGATGGAGTTACCCAAGCGTTTCTGGTCTTGCACAAGGTATTCTGATCTGTTCCTTTGCCCAACTGTTGCATCTCTTCTATGACTTTCTTTCAGTGACAGATTCTTCAGCCACCCTCTAGATTTCATGTTTCTGCTCCTTAGAAATAGCTGCAACACATACTGATCTATTTTCTCTACAGCTCTCTCATCCCCAGAAAGGGCAGTTATTTTCATTATGATTTTAAAGATGAGAAAATCGAGGCCTGAAAGGACCAAGCCCCTTGTCCAAGGGTTCACTGTGAGAAGACAGGTGATGCATCACTTATTGCCTGGCTCCAGTCTTAGGGCCAAGATGAAGTTCCCATCATCCAGAGGGCCCCCTTGAACTTTGCTCAAAATCAAATCTAACTCCTGACTTTTTACAACATGTAGGTTTTGGGGGACAGGCCAGTGTGGTGGAAAGACCCTACTTGGCACTGCCAAGTTTTTCATCAGCCTCCAGCAGAGAGCTAAGGTGGAGAAAGAAGTGGGGTTGGTAGGGGGACTTGCTGCTGTTTCCTTCTCTCTTTCCTTCCTTTCAATCTCACTGGATTTAGCTAAAAACAGGCATGGGCATGATAAAAAAGAGACCAGAACTAGCTAGCCTGATGGGGCTTCATTCTGAGATTGAGGAGGGTGGAGGCAAGGAGGCATTTCAGGGGAGATATCTTCAACCTCACTTACTTTCCATGTCACTTGGATGCTCTGTGAGGTCACTGGCTGCAAGGTGACATCCATAGGGGGCCCATCAGGAGCTGGCAGGGGAGGAAGAAGAGCAATATTAGGAGTCAAGTCTTGGAAGAGGAGAGTCTTATGTTCTCACTCATTCCTCCTGAGCTGGAGAATGACTAGGGAAAGAGGAATTGCTAATCTATGAAAACAGAGGACCTTTGTTTCAGCCCCCTTGAAATAATCATAAGGTTTGTATTTCCTCTTTATTTTCCATAATTTTTGTTTGATAATATGAAGTGTAGGCAAGGGTGTGTAGTGACAAGAATTCTTATACTCATATGTGGTCTAATGACTATAATTCTACCACTGCTTATGTCCCCTAGAGAAATTCACAAACCTGTGTGCTGGCAGACAACTATATGAATGCTTACAGCTCCAAAGTATAAACAAAAAATGTCCACCTGCAGTAGAATGGACAAATGGACTGTGATACTCTCATGAAATGAAATACCACACAGCACTGAAAATGCACAAATGATACAGCTGTATTAAAAACATGAAGTGTGTAAAAATTTTTTGATCAATACAAGAAAGAAACCAAGTTATATATAAAGTACGATTTCATGAGTATGTTCTCTTAGAAAATAAGCAAAACTGAACTATATAGTTTATGTGTACATACATTGTGGTGACTATATAAAAAGAAAAGCAAGAAAGGTAAGTGATTACTTCAGGAGGAGGGGTGAAGTTATGATTAGGAAGGGGCATAGGGAGAACCTCTGGCATGCTGGTAATTAATAATGTGTATTGATCACTATCTATCTATCTATCTATCTATCTATCTATCTGGAGGAGGGGAGAGAGAGAGAGAATGTAGAAACAGAGATCTTATTTAAACTTTCAGGAAAACTTTATGATAAAGGTCACATATCTAGCACATTTGTCCTTCGCAGACAGGTTGGGGCTGGGGAGAAGGGTAGAACCATGGACAGCTCCCAGAAGCCCAGCATCTAGAACCCCACCTGAAAAAGATCATGCTAAAGAGCTCCCGATGATCCAAAGGCAGACATGAACAAATACCTTGGGGTCTTGCCTCCCCTCTTCTAACTGCAAGCCCACTGCCAGTGGACATGGTGGGTATGGGCCCCAGGTGTCCCTAATCCCTGAGGCCAAGGGCACAGGTGGCAGAGCGAGTTGCTCACCAGCTTCCTCAGTGCTGATGGTGAGCTCTTTGCTTGGCTCACTGCGGCCAATCTTGTTGAAGGAATACATGCGGATGCTGTACACAGATGCTGGGTGCAAGTCCACGATGTTGGCCTGGTTGATGGTAGGAGAGATGTTGCGTGTGGACTGCTTAAAGTCCCAGGAATCTGCAGAGAGGGCACCCAGTTCAGACCATAGCCAGGCAAACTCCAAAGCCCTTCCCCAGCCTCAGGTATCAACACATCCCAATCTCAGGTTTGATGCCCAGCAGACATAGTTTGATGTCCAGCTGACATAGACTGCAGTGAGAGGGCATAGGCTGAACTTGACAGAGAGTGGAAGGGGTGTGTTTTGTGAAACTCAGTAAGACCAAGGAGTGCCTGAGTGTGTGAGCAGAAAATGCACTGGATGGAGAGTCTGAAAACCTAGCTCTCCTCTACCCTGGGCCAGCTTGTGAACTCCAACCTCATATGGGAGTCAGAGAAGGTCCCTTGCAAGATCACCACTTGCTTTCTGTCTCCAAGGGTCTGACCAGTCAGAGTCTTTTTACTGGCCTTTCACACATCAGTGACCTGTTTGAACTGAAAGATACCCTGTCCACCAATAGTCCCAGTACAAAGGGGGAAGCCAAGTATTCTCCCCCTTTCTTCTTCTCTCTTTGTATGCTTCTGTACTTCCTTCCCTTGTGCACCTGTGTGGGGTGGTTTGGGGTGTGACTCGGTCTGTCAGGTGGCAGACGCAGTGCCAGAATGCCCAGTCTAACCCCAGCCTCTTTCTCTCACTGGTGGGAGAACGTTCTCTGAGTCTTTAGGGTCAGGCCAAAAAAAGGATTAACATGTCCCTGATTTATCAGAGGGGACTGACAGCCCATTCCAGGGCTAATGTTTAGCAAAAGTGGGGAATGTGTAAAACACCAGATAAATGCCAGGCATACTATGACAGTATATCCTGCATCTCCAGAGGATGCAGTCATTCTTTCAATACAGTTTGCTGTGCACCTACTAGGAGATTCCAGAGAAAAATGGGAAGGGGTTGCAGTTACAGCCATGCCTCAGCCAGGACCTTCCAGACCCAGAATTCATAACTGGATTAATTTATTGGTACTTCACTTCGAAAATAAAAAAAGGCAAAGTGCAAAGAAACAAGCTGATAGCAGGGTTTAAAAATCTTCTCAGGGCATGTCCTGATATCACTATTCAGTCACATTTTCCATGCCTTTTTAATCCACAGTAGAGGATCCTGAAAATTCTCAATAGAAAAGATTAAACTGTATTCACTACAGCTTAATCCCTAAATCAGAGAAGAAGGCTAGCACATTCTAGAAAGCTTTTAAGAATTGTTTTTAGGCCAATGCCTGATAAATCATGAGAATCATTCACCAGAAGAGACCGTTCTTCCAGATTCTGGTTAATTGAGGTCTTGATGTTTTTCAAAACACCACTTTCAGCTTTGCAGGCTTTGCATCTGTGAAGGGCCCTGGCCCAGCTCCCCATCTGCAACTTTGAATTTAATCCTTTCATTTTATGAGCCAAAAAGTTGCAAATGGCAGGTTGTGGATGCACAGAAACTCATTTTGTCCTTGTCTTTTAAAACACCCGGCCACCGGGAGAGCCACTGTATGGCTGATAGGTTAAGCCAGAATTGCAAATTAGAATTGGGTGTGACTTGGTCTGTGGGCACCTCTGGGTTTGGGAGTGGATGGGCTAGCAACATGGCGGCAGATGTTTGCGTCTCTCTGTAGCATTCTGGGAGCTGGTTGCCAGCTCATACATCAGACTTGATATGTCGTGTTTGTATGAGAGGAACTGTGATCATAAGTCTATGTGTTCATATTTGATGAGTGTAGGTAAAGGGAGGAGACCCATATGATGTGCTAAGCACAATGGGGCTAATATTTACCAAGCACTGCTGATGTGCCAGGTGTGTGCTGGACAATGTAAACATTCACCATTTACTCAGCACACTCCAATGACTCTAGTGCCATAAATCCACGGTATAGGTGACCCTCATGTCACCAAACCTGGTTTCTCACTTGGCCTCTCAGGTGTGTCACACACTTGGACCTCTCCCTTCTTGAAACACTCTTCCCTTGGGTTCCCTGATAAAACATCCTCTGGCTTTTCTCTTACTGCTTGGGTCATTTCTTTGCAGGTGTCTCTTCCCTAAGCCTACCACTAATTGTTAGTTCTGCATGGGTCCATCCTATACTCTTCTTCTCTTACTCCATACAGTTTTCCTACCCATGGCTTCCATTTCTATCTATACATAGATAATGCACATACTTTAATCTACCCCTGGACCTCTCCCTTGAACTCCAGATCCTTATAGCCTCACACTCAACATGTTCAAGGCAGAAGTCTTGACCATGCGCCCTGAAACCCATCACCTTCCTAGGTTCCCTGTCTCATGAAATGGAACCACTACCCATCATGTTGTGCCAGAAACTTAGGTGTTATTCTTGACTCTTTTTTTTCTTTCCCTGCCTATCAAGTCTTATAGCTTTTGTGTCCCATGTAGCTCTTGAATCAGTTACCTTCTCTCCATCTCCATCCCTACCCTAGGCAAAGCCACTGTCATTTTTCACTTGGACCAGGGAAATGACATCCTAACTTGTTAGCCTCCCAGAACCCATTGTGTGCCCCCTTCCACCTGTTCTTCATACTGCAGCAATCATTCACTCTATAAATATGATTGGCATCTCTTACAGGCCACTCTATTTTGGCATTGACAGGGGTCTTCCCATAACACAAATCTAATACTGCCATCCTCTTACACAAAACTATTCAATACATTTCCCTTGTTCTTAGGATAAAGACAAAAACTTGTTTTTAAAAATATTTTTTATTCTTAAATTACAGCTGACATAGAATATTATATTAGTTTTGGGTGTACAACCCATGATTAGACTTCTATATAACTTATGGAGTGATCACCTTGATAAATTTAGTACCCATCTGACACCATATATAGTTATTACAATATTATTGACTATATTCCCTATGCTGTACTTTATATCCCGATGACTACTCTGTAACTACCAATTTATACTTAATCCTTTTACCTTTTTCACCCATCCCCCTCAAGCGCCTCCCATCTGGCAGCTGTTGAAATGTTCTCTGTATCTGTGAGTCTGTTTCTGTGAGTCTGTTTCTGTTCTGCTTGTTTGTTTGTTTTGTTCTTTAGATTCCACATATAAGTGAAATCATCTGGCATTTGTCTTTCTCTGCCTGACTTATTTCACTCAGCATAATATCCTCTAGGTCTATCCATGTTGTTGCAGCGGGCAAGATTTCATTCTTTTTCTATGGCTGAATCATATTCTATTGTATACCTAAATCACTTCTTCTTTATCCATTCATCTAGTTATGAACATTTATGTTGCTTCTATATCTTGGCTATTGTAAATAATGCTGCAATGAACATATGGATGTATGTACATGTCTTTTCAACTTAGTGTTTTGGGTTTCTTTGGGTAAGTACTCAGAAGTAGAATTGCTGGGTCCCTCTTTGGCTCTTGTTATAGCCTTTGTTTTAAAGTCTATTTTGTCCAGTATAGGTATTGTTACTCCAGATTGTTTTGTTGTTGTTGTTTCCATTTTTATGAAATACCTTTTTCCAACCCTTTACTTTTAGTCTGTATGTGTCTTCCAATCTCAAGTGAGTCTCTTATATACAGGCTTTATTTTGTTGTCCATTCAGCCTCCTTATGTCTTTTGATTTGAACATTTAATCTATTTATACTTAAGGTAATTATTAATAGATATGTATTTATTGCCATTTTATTATTCATAGTTTTGATCTTCTCCTCCTCTTCCTTCTCTTCCTCCTCCTTCTTCTTCAGGAAGACCTTTTAACATTTCTTGTAATACTTGTTTGGTGGTGATAAACTCTGTTAGCTTTTTCTTGTCTGGGGAGCACTTTATCTGCCCTTTGATTCTAAATGATAACTTTGCTGGGTACAGTAATCTTGGTTGTAGGTCCTTGCTTTTCATCACTTTGAATATTTCATGTCAATTCCTTTTGACCTGTAAAGTTTCTGTTGAGAAATCAGCTGACAGTCTTATGAGAGCTCCCTTGTAAGTAACTAACTGCTTTTCTCTTGCTGCTTTTAGGGTTTTCTTTTTGTGTTTAACCTTTGGCATTTTCTTGTAATGTGTCTTGGTATGGGCCTCCTTGAGTTCATCTTGTTTGGGACTTTCTGGACTTCCTGGACTTGTCTATTTCTTTCACAAGGTTAGGAAAGTTTTCTGTCATTATTTATTCAAATAGGTTTTCAATTTCTTGTTTTCTCCTCTCCTTCCAGTACCCCCACGATGCAAATGTTAGTATGCTTGAAGTTGTTCCAGAGGCTCCTTATACTATCCTCATTTTTTAAATTCTTTTTTCTTTTTGCAGTTCCGATTGGGTGTTTTCTGCTCCCTTATCTTCCCAATCGGTGATTTGATCCTCTGCTTCATCTACTCCACTGTTGATTCCCTATAATTCTTCATTTCAGTTAATGTATTCTTTATTTCTGACTGGTTGTTTTTAATGTTTTCTATCTCCATTTTTATCTTTTCTTCTCTTGCTGAAGTTCTCACTAAATTCATCTGTTCTCCCCCTGAGTCCATCGAGCATCCTTATAACCAGTGTTTTGAATTCTGTATCTAGTAGATTGCTTATCACCATTTTGTTTTGTTTTTTCTTGGAGTTTTCACCTGCACTTTAATTTTGGTCTCCTCATTTTGGCTGCCTCCCTGTGTTTGTTCCTATGTATTAAGTAGAGCTGCTATGAATCCCAGGGTTTGTAGAGTGGCCTTATGTAGTAGGTGTCCTACAGGGTTCAGTGGCACAGCCTCCTTGGCCACCTGAGCAGGGTGCTCCAGGTGCACACCCTATGGGCTCTGTGCACCTGCCTGTTGCAATTGAGCACTGATTGCTGTTAGCACATCAGTGGGAGGGCTTTACCCTTAGGCCTATCAGCTGCAAGGACTGGCTGAGACCACCATGGAGGATCAGCTATGCATGGGTCCACTCCATGGAGCAGGACTTACTTCAGCAGGGCTCTGGTGCCTTCTGAGTCTGTCCCCTGAGTGTGTCGCTCGTGGAGATTGTTGGGTGGTGCTCTGATGTAGTCTGAAGCTGTCCACCAGGTGCTCTGGCTCTGGGGCCTCCTGGGAGATGTAGGCCAAGGTCAGCTGCCACCTGTGCCCTGCCTGGGGCCACCTGACATGAGCTACAGAGTGATCTGCAGATGGCTGCTACTTGTTCTGGACTTTGATGTGCCCAGGAGAGGCCAAGCTGCAAACTAAGTCAGCTGATGCTAGTGCCAGGCGTGGGGCCCCTTAGCAGGTACAGGGTACACAGAAGCTAGATGCTGGTGTTTGAGAGATTTTAGGAAAGTCAGCAGGATGAGCCAAGACAAGCTGTTTGTATGGAAAAGCCACTGGAAAGGGCTTGGGGGGGCCCACAAGTTGAGTGAGGTGGGGTCTCAGTGTGGGGCAAATTGTGTTAGCCAGATTGATGGTGACTCAGATATGGTGCTTGGCTGCTAGCTCTGTGAGATAGGGGAGGGTTTAGAAAAGGAACAGTGTCCTCTGCCAGCACTTCTGTTTGGGAGAAAGCTGCCTCTCCAGCTCTTGTCTTGACGGTAGACACTTCAGTTCCTCCCTGCATGTCCCTGATGACTTTCAAGCTGCTGCCTCATTGCTGGAGCTCAGAGGGAGTGAGTCCGAGTAAATCCATGTGTGGGCCCTTTAGGAGGGACTGTCTGGGACTCCAGAAGACTCCATCCCATTCATCCACAATCACCATTGGTTTTCACAGCCAGAAGTTATGGAAACTTGCCTTCCCAGTGCTGTAGCTCTGGGCTGGGGGGCTTGGTGTGAGTTTGGGACCTTTTGCTCCTCAGCAGGGACTTCCACAGCCAAGATATCCTTCCTGATTTTTAACCACCATTCATGGGTGTGGGAACAGCCATGTCTCTGCCCCTCCTACCAGTCTGTGGCTTCTTCTTTATATCCTTAGTTATAACACTTCTGCTCAGTTAGATTTCAGGGGTTCAGAATGATGGTTGTTTAGCAGTTTAGTTGTGTTTTTAATGTGGTTGTGGGAGGTTCTGAGTATTGTGTTTACCTACGCCACCATGTTGACAAGAAGCTCAAGACAAAATTTTTTAACATGACCCAGGCCCTGCAACATCTGGCTTGGGCATAACTTTTCAGCTTCATCTTTCATCACCTTCTTAGTACTCTTACAGCATTTAGAGCCCTTCTTCATTGCATGGTATCTTCTTTTAAGGTCCCTGAAGGCAAGAGCCATGTCTAAAACTTAGCACATCTCCCCAGCTTAGCATGTGTTGGGCACTTAAAACCATTGCTGGTTTTAGAGCAGAGACTTTTTTTTTGTTCTTTACTTTGGGCTTGGACTTTCTCTGCATTTTGTCATCACAGTAAATATCCTTTGTCTTTCCCTCCCTTGTTTCACTCAGTTGCCAATCATAGGAAGTTTGGGAGGGGAAATGTCCCAGAGAGTGACCCCCTCTTTTTCCTGCTTTTGCCAGTCCTTTGCAGGTGGAGTTGACCTTGTGTTCCCAAATCATCTTTGATGTAGGCACAAAACGGCTCTCTCTCCACAAACCTTCAAGGCTAATGCATCAGAGTCAAATCTGGAGGCCTCTGGCTGATTTTCCAAACTTCATCACTGCCATCTCTATGACCCTGAATAGCTGAAATCAGGTGCCCTATTTTCTTCCCTTTCCTCTTTAGCTGTCTCAGACTACTGAGCTGGCCTTGGTGAATATTGTCTCTTTTAATATTCTCTTTCATATGAGCCTGGCTTACCCAGATTAACATATTACATTAAGGGTTCTCTCTCCCTTTCTTCATCAAAGGGTTTATGACGCAAAATATTTTTCTTAAAAAATAAGGCAGTGGCTAGGGAGATGGCAGTGCCTCCCACTCTGTGGGCTGCTTACTGGGAGTGGGATGGAGCCTTTTGTTTTTTCAGGAGACACATTCACTGTAGAGGGGGAGCACCGTGGACAAAAGCTACATCTGGAACATTCAGCTGCCTCTGCTTGGGAAACAAATCCATTCTGCATCTCTGATTTCCTCCTTGCGCCATGTTTCTGACCCCCCATGGCTATCTCTCCACAGCTCTGAGAAGAGGTTCCCTGCCTGGGTCACAACAACTGCTCCCAGCGTCTCAACACCAGCCCCTCTCACAGCTACAATCCAGCTCACATGGAATGACATGTCACACCAAGCTGGCTCACCCTATGGTGGCTGGCTGCTGGTGCCACGAGGCTGCCTTCTGGGCTTGGAGGGCCATCCTCAAAGAACTCAGTCTTACTCCTTGCTTGGGGAACAAGGGCAAAATGTGGTGCCTGCATTTTTAAATCTGCACAGTGCCATCTGATAGATTTGTGTGGATGCTGCTATTTATCATTCAGCATTCATGTATTATTACTCTGCTGCCTGGGGCCAGGAGGAGGCAGAATGAGTGGATGGCTTAGAAATGGCAGACTCGGTAATTTCCACTGGAAAATTAGCATGATGAGGAACATGGCAGAAAACCTGGGAAAGGCACAGTTGAGGCAAAGATGGGGTCAGGATAGCTGCAGTCTGGGGTAGGAGGAAGAGGGGAAGAGGGAGAAGAGACACAGGATGGGGAGCCGTAGAAGGTTAGGATGTGCCAAGCTCTGTGCTTGGCACTTCCATGTAAGTCATCACACCCACTTAATCCTCACAACCCATGAGGAGTACATATTACTGTCTCTGTTTGATAGACAAAGAGATGCCCAAAGACATTGGGTAGCTTGCTAAAGATCACCCACCTCTGACACTTGGTCAGCCTGTCTTCTGCTTTGACAATGGTTCTTGTCCCACTACTCCACATGCAGGAATAAGTCCACATAGACACATACACATATGCACATGCATATCTCCCTCCTTCCTTTGAGTCAACTATCTGTTCCTTAGGATACCTTTTTTCAGTTTTCATGTAATACAGTTTGTGACGTATTATCTGTGATTGTACAGTGTATTGTAATGGTTCTGAAAGCATGTGGATGCACATGTGTGCACTGTGTGCTCGTACTCCAACTGCACTGTAAGCTCCCAGGGTAACACTTTTTCTTTCTTTCCTACCATGTGGCTGTTGCATGATTCTGCAAAGGATGGTTGGCACTCAGTACGTGTTGCTGACCAATAGACACAGGTATTTCAGCTTGCAAGTTCCACAGAACTAACTATAAATTACCACATGAGGTGTTTGAGTTAGAAGGGGGAGAAACTTGCATTTACTAGTAGTTTATTACAGCTCTGTTCTAGATGCTATCTTTAATTATCAGAACTATCCCACAAGGCAGGCATTAGCATTCCTACCTTACCCATGAGGAAGCCACACTGCGCTCCCGGCCTCTGACTGACTCCAGTGGTAACCCTTGTTGTTCTCATGGAACTCCTTTTCCTGAATGCCGGGACAGGTGCCCGTGTGAGTGGGATGGTCTGGAGCAGTCCCACCCAAAGGCGGGGGACAGGATCAGTTGGCTTCTCTGTGCTCTTGATCCTGTGATTATGCAGTCTTTTTTATAGGTGCAAAGCCCTCATTGAAGGGAGAGTCTGAGGTTGAGTTTTTATTACCTCTCCCTCTACCCTGCCCAGCTTCCCTGGCACCCCCAGCTCTGGGATGGTCTCATACTGCAGGGGAGCCAGAGGGGGTTGGGGAAAAATATAGACATGCTCTGAAAATTACATCTTCCCTTCCCACCTCTCCTGCATTGCTCTTCAGATGTGTGATGTTCTCAGCTTTGCTCTGCTGAGTGGGGCCCCAGAAGAGGTTTCCATAGTTTAGACAGTGGTCAATGGAGGGGGGAGTGGGCAGCCATGCAGCATTGGAAAGGAGGACAGGGAGGCAGTTACAAAGAGCAGTGGGGTGGGAGGGGTGTGGGTGACAGCTGGGCATCCACTGCCATGGGATGTGAGCAGAGCCCTGCCAGCCTTGTTGTCAGTGGGGCACACAGACATGTGGACCTGTGTACCAACGTGTCCCTTCCTGCCTGGCTTCTGGGCAGCTCGTGCCCTGCCTCAAAAAGTCTTAAGGTGTAAGATGGACATAGTTGTTTTCCCCCACTCCCGTGTCTCCACTCAGGTCCTGCTGCTCATCCCCTTGCTCCAGCCGCAGGGCTGCAGCAGCCTTGTGTTCACGTCCTACATACCCTCCCTTCCTTCCCACAGGTGCCAGATGAATCTTTCCATGGTGTCAGGGCACACAGATCTCTCTCTGGAAGCTCAGCCACTGTCAGTGGCTCTCAGTGACCTTCCCCAACAAAGCAAAGGCTCAGCCCAGAGGCCTGCTCTCAGCCTGGTCCCAGAGCACTTTCTAGTCTTAGGGCTCAGGAAGTGAATCTGTGAACCCTCTGCTAGACAGGCCGCTCCCCGGACTATGCTGTGCCTGGCTCAGGTTCTGCCATCCCCCTTCCCTGAATCTAAACCCATTACCTCTCAGTCTTCAAGGCCCAGCTTCATGCGGCCTCTGACTATCCCCATCAGGGAAAGCACCCCCATGGCCCCCTTCTCTCCACAGCTCTCCTCCTGCACACAGGGTGTCTGTGTGCAACCTGACTTTTCTCCCCAATTAGATCATAAGCTTCTGAGGGCAGGATTTCTCCTTGTAGAAACCTGTGACAAAGATGACAAACCCAGTGCCCTGGACAGAGCTGCCTGCTCCTCCAGAGGTGAATATGCAACTCAGGGATTTGCTTTACTGGTCTCACTTCCACTCACTCAACAACCATTTCTGGAGCACCTACTATGTGGCGGGTGTGGTGCTAGGTGCTGGGAAAATAGCAGGGACTAGGACTTGGACAGTCTCTGAGAGAAAACAGCCAGCCAGCCAGCCAGGTTCTGTGCTAAGGAAGACAGGAAAAGTCTGAAAAGCTTCAGGGGGAAAAATGAAACCATGGACCCAGTCTAGGACCCAAAAGATGAGTTAGAGTTGGCAGGGAATAGAGGATGGGGAGGGTTGAATTCTCCAGACTCTTTGTTGTGTTTTATCTTAAAATGATTTTAAAAAGCTTATGCAGGCTTATTATAACTAATTCAAAAGGCACAAGAGGATCCCAAATGAGAAGTGTTTTCCTCTTGCTGTTGCCTTGGAGTCCACCTAGATGCCCTCTCAGGGCCAATCAACCCCCATTGCCCGTTCATCACAGACCATGCAGAGTCACACGGTACAAGCTTTTCTGACTCAGTTCACTTTCCAGGCCTCTTGTCCCCTCTCAGACCCCCTCTACCCGACCATGCGCCCTGGCCTTTTTCCCCAGGGGTCCATCTTTCTCTCTGTCCCAGAAGGATTCGCAGCAGTGGGCAGCCTCACAAGAGCTAGCTTGGGTCCGAGGGGAGGAGTCTGGGAGGGTTCGTAGGAGGGACTCCTATTTCCCACCAACCCAACCCATTCTTGGCAAGGAGCAGCTTTTAATCCCTAGTCACCCTGTCATCCCAAACCCGGAGTGCCCAGCTGACCCAGTGAAACCTGTGACGTCTCTGACCCCACAGACACAGCCCACAGCCCACAGCCCCAGGCTCAGGGCCTTTGAATTACTTTAAATCAGGCTACTTTGTGGGCCTTTGCCCAGGGGAAGCACTGGAAAGAAGGAGCTAAGATCTCCTCCCCATCAACTGGAGGTTCCCCTGTCTGTTCCCCCGATTCCTAGTCCAATCAGTTTCCTTCCCTTTGGAAGCCACAGGGGCCTGTGCACTAGTGAATGCAGTGTGTCTGCCTCAGATGGCAGCTCTGCGTCCCCAGCACTGTCCCACCAGGGGGGCCTAGGCAGGGCAGGTGGTGGCAGGGGCCATCGTTGGTCCGTGCTCAGTGTACCTGACTTGTTCTTGTATTCAATGTCGAAGCCTGTGATGATGCTGTTTCCATCGAATCGCTGGGTCCAGCGCAGGTTCATGCTCCGGGCCTTCACCTCCCGAATCTCCAGCTCTGGGGGGTCAGGGGGCTCTGAGGTGTTGTGGGGGAGGGGTAGAAGTGAGGATGGCAGCAGAGAGCTTGCCCTCCTATCTACCACCAGGGATGACCAGCATTCTGCTGCACCCCAGGGCATTGGTGTCACCTGTAGTCTCTAGATCCCTGGGGTTTGGGCAAGGTGACACTGGGGGAGGCCTAGAGGCATGGCTCAGGCAGAGGGAGACCCCCACTTGTCTTCTGTTTTGTTCCCTTCCCTTCCTTTGTCTGGGAGAGGGCAGGCTGTTTTGGAGGGACTCCTCAGAGGTGATGGTTTTTGTCCCCCATGCAGAATTCCTAGCTTTTTCTAGCTTGACTTGCCCTTACCACACATCCTCCATAGGCCCCTGCACTTCTGCAAACCATGCTGTCTGAAGTGTGCCTGGAAGGGCTCTTGTTGCCCACTCTGGGCGAGAGGGAGGGGGATAGCAAGGCTTTTCCTCAGGGGCCATTTCTTATCCTCCACCACCGTGTGGGTGTGGGCGATGTCCCTGCCCTTGAGGTGGAGATGGCAGTAGGCACCTGCGTCCCCAGGAAGGGGCTGGGAATGGTGGAGCAGGTGAGGGTACCTTGCACAGTGAGTTGGATCAAGCCCCGGTCCTCCCCATATGAGTTGATGGCGTGGCAGCTGAAGAACACAGAGTCCCCACGGTCAGCGGGCTTGAGCTGGGAGGTGACCAGCAGAGGTGGGAGGATGGGGAGAGAGGGAGGAAATGGGGAGAGTCTTTAGAGTTGGTCTCCTGGAGGGGGCTCACTGTGGTGAAGAACAGCAAGGCCAACTTCTTCCAGGAGGGGACCCACAAGGGATTTTGTCAAGGGCTCCTGTTCTCAGACAGTTCCAAGGTTGGAGGTGTGGGAGAGTCCATGCAGAGAGGGGCCAGGGGTCCAGGAGGGAGAATGGAGGCCAGGGGTTTCAGGGAAGAGGGAAGGGCTGAGGGTTCCACATATTTCGTAGGTTGGGGTGGTCAGAAAGGGGATATAGTGAGGTTCTAAGGCAGAAGCTCTTGGATGGAGAAGGAAATATTTAGAAAAGGAGAGGTAATTTTGGGGGTATGGGGAGGGGCTCCCAAGACTTTCCATTTACCTCCATCGGGCACAGATGTAATAGCTCCGTGATTCCCACTTTCTGAAAATTGAGGTCCCCTGAGACTGGGGCATGGGTGCTCACCTTCAGCGTGGAGACAACCTCATCACCGTTGTCCTTGGTGGCGATGGCATACCGCATCACTCGGTCAGGGTCGATGACTGTGTCCCCCTTCTCCCAGCGGATAATGATGGGCCGCTCACCCCGTGCGGTGCAGTTGAGCTCCTTCGCGTGGCCCTTGATGGCGATGGTGGTGTTGGGGTGGGAAGTGATCATGGCAGGGACTAGGGAGGGGAGAAGCCAGGCTGGGGGAGGGGCATGTGCCTGTGTAGAGGCCACACCCCCACTGGCCCTCCCCACAGAGCACCTCAGCCCCAGGCAGAGGGTCTAATAAAGGTTGGGGGGGTACAGGAAACCCCATTTGCCTATCCCCTCTCTCCTTTGTAGCACCCATTATGAGGGCAGCCTTGCTTCACCAGGCATCCTTACGTTTAGTGGACCCCCTTTTCAGAATGTTTTAAAATGCATACCGTACATAGAATTACAGAGGAAACCAGATATATTGAAGTATGGTTATACAAATATGAAAAACCCTCAAAAGCAAACTTTTCATATAGTATATCACACATCAATATATGTTTTTATTACTTTTTATCAAATAAGATCTGGTGCTGGGTGATGTTAGCACAGTTTTATAACAGTGATGATAATGATGTTTTAAGATACCTGCAACAACTGGGCTGTGAAAACATCTGTGGTTCTATCAGTGATGGTCACAGGTGCTGTTACTGCTGTGGATGGTTACTTATGTTCAAAATGGAAGGAAATACTAAATTTCAGTTAGAAGTTAATGGAAAAATATGTGATTTCCTCTGCCCCCTACTCCCAATTCATGGGCCTCTTAAATCAGATCCATGAACCTCCTGGTGGCAGCCTGTGGACCCCAGGTTACAAGACCTGCCCTAAAGCACAGGGGTGTCTGTTTTGTGTCCATGGCTCAGGCTCTCTTCATAGTGGTCAGCTGGTTTGCCCTCCTGGACAGCTGAGAAACCCTTATTCTTCCCAACCAAGTGCAACAGCGAGCCCTGGCAAGCACTGCGGTGCTTCGGAACCCTTAAGCGATGTTAATAGGCTCCCACTCCACGCCACCCCCATTCCCACCCTGAGGAATTCATCAGGAAACAACCAAGGCACTGGCTGGTCCTCAGGAGACCGCTTCTACTACCATGACAAGAAGCAGCTGAGTCCTGGCCTCCTCTGGGACCAAGCCCCATGGCTGGCTGTTCCCTCTCTCCTCCATCCAACTCAACAAACACGAATTGAGCACCTATGGCTCAGGCACACACATGACATGAGATGGGTCCTTGCCTCCTGCAGGGAGAGGAAAGGGGGAGGGGGAGGTGACACCTGAATGAACCATGTGAAAATGAGGAAAATCTGATGAGGGTTTCATGAACATTTTAGGAGAAATTAACTTTTCCTGAGGGGTATCTGGGAGGGCATCGCCCATCTACTCAACAATCATTTATTGAGCACTTATGAGGTGCCAGGTCTTGTGCTGGGTTTTGGAGCTAACAGTGAACAGGACAAACCTGACCTTAGGGAGTTTCACTGCAGTGGTGAGAACAGATAACAAATGAGCAATTCCAGGGAAGAATGGTAAGTACAATGCTAGCACACATGCACAACAGCTGACATGGCAGGACTTAAATGGGGAGAAGAGAGGTCACCTGGGCGTGGAGCCTGCTGGAGCAAAGGCTCAGAGGCAGCAATAGTCCAGTCCTGGGAAGGTAAATGGTCTGATGCGTCTGGAGGCCTGTCCTTGCCTTTTCCTCACCACCTTTCTGGGAAACCTGCCTCTCAGAGTATGGGTTCCCATTGGCACCTGTCCTGGGAGGGGTGTCTATCAGTCCTGCTGGAGGACACAGGCAGGGAGGGGCTGTGGCTGATGACAAGAATCAGATACTTTTCCACCCCATTTCCCATTGTGGGGAGGGCCCCTCCTCACACCGAGTGCTGAAGAGCAGAGACCCAGCTCACCACACTCCCGGCACTGTTCTGCTTGGGCAAGCATGCAAGAGAATGCTTTGTCTTCTCTCTCCTCACAGCTGTCTCTCTCTGGGGCACGTTGTCCCTCTCCTCTCAGTGGCTGGCCCTTTCTTTAAGTCTAGTTTGAAAGACTTACTCAGAAAGCTTTCTTCCCAGTGAACTTTCCAGGGTCATCTGATTTCTAAGGACAAATGGGCCTTTGGAGAAAGGAAGGAAGCTATGGACAGGTAGTGGTATGATCTGAGATGCTAGTCAGTGGATGAGGAGATATATAGAAGAGGTGTGGGAGGTGGAGGGTGGTTTCTGGTGTCCCTGAAGTCGCATCGTGCGGCCAGCCACTTCCTTTCCTCTGCTTTCTGTCATGTGGAACTTAATATTAAGGGCCCCTGGCCCCTGCACCAGCATCTCAGCACAATCCCCAACCCCAGCTCATCAAATAACAGAGCAGATAAATTTTATAATGCACGGCATTACACCAGGATATACAATAAAATGCGAAAGACAAATAACGAGGTGCAAGTTATAATGAAGAAAAAGCCTGCAGTCAGAGACATCCGAGTATGAATTATTAACTAAGGTTTTACACTCTCAAGGATGTGTGCAGGAATATTTTTCCATCAAAGATTTGCATAATTCACTCCTATAAACCTGGGTGGAATATAGAATAAGATTTTACATCAACAAGTTGGGCTTTGCATTGCAGATGCCTCCATTTTTCCCGGAGGACTGAAACGCGGGACTGTGGAGGGAGAGGCAGGTGGGCTGTTTCTGCTCATCACACAGTGCATGGTCCCAGACTGGCACCAGGACCTCCAGGTGGGCCGAGGCCTGAGGTCTTCCTGGGGAAGAGGGGTCTTGCTCCTTAGAGGCTGAAGCCACAGAGGAGCTGGGGGATGTTTATGTAGCGGTAGGAGTGTGTAAGTGTGCGCGTGTGTGCGTGCGCGTGCGTGCGTGCGTGTGTGTGTGTGTGTGTGTGTGTGTGTTTGAGTGAAAAGGGGTGGGCGCAGGGTCAAGCCTCAGCATAGATGAGCCTGAAGAAGGGAGGCTCTGCGCTAGAGCGAGGAACTCACAGTACAGCCCTGTCCTGCTCTCCAGGCAGGGCAGCCTGTCCAGGGCTGTTTGTGAATTGTAAAGGCATCTCTATGGTTGGATAAAACCTGATGCTAGGAGCCACAGCCTAGCCAGTGGAGGAGGGAATGAATGGGTTTTAGACTCTACTCTGAGTCTATGTATCTACTTTAAGTTATGTATCTTTGAGCAGTTCACGACCTGCACATCCATATATGTCAGTCCTCCTCAGGGAGCTTTTCTTCTCAGTCAGCTCTGTTCCAAGAGCTAGCATGGGGGAATCAGAGACAAGAGGGCCTCCAGAGATCCTGTGAGGGCCTCAGAGCCCTGCGTCCTGGGGTGGGTTCTCTTTACCCTCCCGCCAGCGTGGCTGCTTATTGTGGCAATGAGCGCCAGGCAGCACAACTTGATGTTCTTCTCATAGCCCTGCAGCTCAGGGCAGGTTCAGGGAAGCCCATCTATGAAGAGGAGACTGCTTCTGTGGATCCTCACTCAGCTTCAAAGGCTTGAGGTCAGGCAGGCCTGGGTTCTACTTAAGTCTCTACCAGCTAAGTGGCCTTCAACACAGTGTACATTACTTCCCCAAGTCTCAGGCTCATTGTCTGTGATATGAAGACATGCTATTTTCCTCCAAGAAAATACCAGGGGGCAAACAGGGGCCAGATACAGGGTCTGACACTAAGAATGTCCCTTTTTTTATTACAAAACCATATGCACATAATTCTGTAACCTAACAATATCACACTCAAGTACACCATATGACAATTTAGGTGAAATGTTCACATTGCTGTCCATCTTCTGCGAGACATTCACGTACCCTACCAACCCCACTCAAGCAGGCCTTAATTCTGCCGGACCCTGTATTTAAAGTGCCTGTCACAGTAGTTGATCAAGAAAACGATTCCCACCCGAGGCTCTCATACTCCTCTTTTGTCCCAACAAAAGCATCAGATAAATACATGCACACCTAAAGATGTTATTTGCCAGGCTATTTCACGGAATCACAGAGCACTAGAGTTGCAGAATCCAGATAATATTCAATATAGTAGCCACTAGCCACATGTGGCTAATGGGCACTTGAAATGTGGCCAGTCCAAACTGAGAGGTGCTGTAAATGCAAAACATACACTGGACTTCAAAAACATAGGAGGAAAAAAAAAGAACATAAAATATCTCATTAATAATTTTTATACTGATTATATGTTAATACTTTAGATATATTAAATAAAGTATGCAATTATGATGAAACTCACTTGTTTCATTTTACTTATTTTGAAAATGTGGCAACTAGAAGATTTCAAATTATATATATAGCTCTTACTTTGTTTCCATTGAATGGCGCTGGTATAGATCATCTACATGGACATTTCTTTTTGCAAATGAAGAAACTGAGGCCACACAGAGAAGCAATTTGCCCATGGTCACTACTAATAAATAGCAGTACATCTTAAAAGTGGACAGACAGGAGAGTGCAACAGTTAACACACAAAGCTGTGATACTCGTGGTGGGAGGTGTGGCTACACCAGTACTAGTTCCCAGTTCTTCAGGACTTAAAACTATAAGCTCCAGATCACTCATGAAACTTCTGCCTTGTTCTGGGCACTCTACTTGATAGAGAACATTAACAAGCTGGACTGTGACCAGGAAGATGGGCAGGCTTCAAACCATGCCATTTGAAGAATGGCTGAAATCTTGCAGGGAGTGGGAAGGACAGATCTCCTATTTGGCCTAAAAAAGAAATTTTCCAGCAGTTTTCACTGTTTAGGGAAAGGGCTGCAGTGGGAGCAGCGAGAGCCCTGAACTACAGGACAGTCAGGGACATTGAGAAGATTCAAAAGGGAAAAAAACATATGAAGTGATCAGAGGCCCTTGTCTTTGGGCCCCTGAGGGTATCTGGATCTCTGCAGAGAGGGGTTGCCTGGGAATCCAGCTCACTGTTTTGATAGGCTATTCTATGATTCAGGATACATTTTTCCTTGCATATAGGGGTCTTTAGCTCCGTGTCCTGGGCAAGAAGCAGAGAACCTGCCTTCTGTCTTCTCTCTGTCTTACAGTCTTCCTGCCAACACCAGAACAGCGACCTCTCCTGCTGTGCTCCCACCGTGGCCCTGGCCTGGCCTCTAAGAGCCACAGTGCCCTCCTGTGCCCACAAACTGGGGGGCCTCAGCCCTTCCGGCTTGCTCTAGAAATGGCCTTAGTTAGGTAGCTTAAGAGACTGCCCAGCTGCATCCGATCTCTTCCCTCCACCCCTGGCCCGCACCCAATGTTTGCCCTGGACCACAAGCTCTCTGTTCCACTGAATTGCAGTAATACATGCCATTGAACTCTCACTGTGCCATGACCTGGCTGTGACCCAGATCACTTTATGGGTTGAAGGCAGACCCCAAGAATTCCCCAGAGACATGTGCAGTCATCTGCATGAGCACAGGCGTGCGCACACACACACAGACTTTTGTGATTACCTTTTATTGGGAACTTCCCATGAGCTGTGCTGGCAGTATTCTAGCACTCTGTGTGAATTAACTCATGTGAGGTGGGTACTGTTATTATTCCCTGACTCCAAGCCTGGCTCCTGATGTATTTCTTGACTAAGCTCCATGATCTGTGCCCATGATGGAGCAAGTAAGAAGCTGGATGCCTTTGCCCCTTGGCTCATTGCTCAGTGTTGTCCCAACAACATCCATGAGAAGTCCTATCATCCCCACTTTTTCAAATGATGGGATGGAGGTTTCCAGAAGCAATTCTTCCCTCTTTAAGCCTATACTACTGTGATTGCAGGTGCCAGCCACCTCTCACTGTCTGTCTGCCACATATGCACACAGCATCTGATTTTGGGAAATGGAATTTGGTCATCGACAAAAAGCTGTGGCTTCTCTGTGGTGGCAGGGACTGCAGCTTTAGGGGTAGAGTCAGGAGAGCAGGTAGGGGGAGGGGGTTCCATGCACAGGGCTGAGTTCTGCATGGCAAATGCTAATAGCAGCCACGAAGGCAACACATTACTCCAATAGGACACTGGAGGCTTTAATGAGACACAACTTCTCTGCTTCCCTGCAGTGTAATTCAATTAACAGCCAGGGAAATTAAATTTCTTTGTACAAAGAGGGGTGCCAGGAGAGATTCTCTGGGGACTTGGGAACAGGGCGTGGCTAGGCTGAAAGTTATCAGGGACACACATGTGGGTGAGCTGACCCTTAGGATGGGAGGTCCTGGTGCGAGCTGGGCCAGCCATGTTCAAAGGTCTACAGACACAGTGCCGGGCACAGGGTCAGTACTCAGCATGGCCAAACTGGGGCAAACTCGGGTAGAGGCCAAAGGGGCTTCCTGATGACCTCCAGGGCCCTTCTCTGACACCCCATGGCAGTGCAGATGCCGCTCCTCTCTGGACAGTGAGCATCCCTGGAATGTCGCATGTCGTACACAATGACCTCATCACCTTGTCTGACTGTGAGACTCCTATCCAGGACTTAGGACATATTTGGGAAAGAAAGAAGGCTTCCAAGTTCTTGGCACCTCTCCTGCCTGCCCCTTCTATAGTGCCCTGGATCAGCCTGCCCTGGCCCACAGTTAGGCTCACTCCGGGGCAGGGAGGAACCTTGCTGGGCCTTTGGTGCTGAGGCCACTACCTTACAGCTCTGCAGAGACCCCAGATTTCCACCTTCTGGTTCTGATGGGGCCTCTGGGCAGGCACTAGGGAGAGGAGCATGAGTGGGCTGCAGCGGAGTCAGCCCTTCCCTGCTCTAGGGCCCTCCTGAGACAGCAAGCAAAGGGAGAGGAAATCAACTTCAGAAACAAGACAGTTGTTAGAATCTGATGTAACCAGTTACCGTCTGCGAAATTACTCGCAGGCTGGCCACTGTCACCCCCGAGGTCCTACCCAGGTCAGCTGTTATTTACATTTTAATTTGATGTGAGAGGCTGATAGATTTTTAAAACACCACAAGACAGCTCTGATTCCCCACTCCCCTCAGTAACCACAGTCTTTCTGAGCAACCCCCAGGTTTGCTGATGGAGCCCTAGGTCCCTCAGCTCTGCTCAGCTGATAGACTCTGTACCTGCTTGGTCCCTCCCTTGTTCCTCCAACTACCCTCTTCTTTGGGGTCCTGCCTCAGTAGCTTGGCTGATCCTTGCAGTTATCATAGCACTGGAACCTCCCCTGTGAGGAGCTTCACTCTTGGGAAGGTGGCCTGGGGGCTATTAGCTCTGCTATACCAATGAAGATGTGGAGGCTTAGAGAGGCTAAGGAGTTTGTCTAAAGTCACACAGCTGGTGACCACCAAGGAGGAGCCAAGACCCCAAGTCCCCTGACAATTTACAGGCACACTTTCCTCTGGTTTTGGTCTAGCTTTCCCCTGCTTGCTCGATTTTTCTGCCATCCTGGGCTTTGTCCTCGGAGTGAGAAGCTGTGTGGGAATGACATAGCGTGGATGAATCCTAGAGGGAGAGCAGAGGGAGACCGGAAAGTGGAGTAGGGCTGGAGAGAAGGGTAAGCCAGTCCACAGCAGGCAGGGCTGGGGCAGGAGTTAGCCAAGGGCGGGGGGTGAGTCAGACTTTCTCTGTCTTTGTCTCCATCCCTCTCTTCCACTTGGTGATTGGAGCTCAGCTGGTGTTTCTGACAAGTCCTCAAGTCACCAGGGAGAGAAGATTCAGTTATGAATACCCAAAGGAGAGAAGCAGTGTGTGTGGGAAGGAGACTGTGGAAGAAATGAGGTGAGATTGGCACCAGCTGTTGGGAGAGGCCTTCCTTATACATGATAGCATGCAAAAGAGGAGTGGAATGCTGTATTCCAAAGGGAAGCCTGGGGCACATCTTTACTCAGTCATGGGCCTGAGTATATAATAATCATAGTTTACATTATTGCTGCACTTACTTCTTACAGCAACCCCATTTTTATTCCCATTCTACCAATGAGGAAACTGAAGCTTAGAAAAGCAAATTGCTCAAAGTCACCCAGCCATAAGTAGCAGAGCCTGAACTCATCCAGGGTGTCTGTGGTTTTATCCACCATGTGACACTGGTCATAAGTGGGCAGCAGAGAGAAGAGCAGGAACAAAGGAATGGGAGTGCAAAGAGCCCAGCTTTTCTGAAGAGGAGTGCAGCCAAATCTGGGGAGAAAAAGATTGCTCTGGAAACCAAGAGACCAAGAGATTATGCCATGCTGCTCTTCTAGGTCAGTAGCTGGTAGGAAGAAGTTGAGGAGGTTCTTGGGTTTGGCTACACAAAAGAATCACCTGGGAAGATTTAAAGCAATCTTATTTCACAGACCCCATCCCTAGAGGCTCTGATTTAATTGGTCCAGGATGCACCCAGGATGGGCATCATATTCCTCAGGAGCATGTCTAGACCAGGTGATTCTCACACATGGTCTGGGGGGAGAACCGCAGGACTGGAGGACCCTCCTCTCCCACTTTCATGTTTGTAGGTGTCCGTTGGTCCTTCCTCTGCCTCTGGTGCAAATGACCTCAAAGCAACTAAGGTTGGAACAAGGGCAGCAAGGTTCTGGTGTTCTTCACCATCCTCACGGAAGGGTCTTCACTTTTCCAGGATGTTCTCTCTAGGCTGGCTAAAATGCTTTTCTGGCAGTCCTCTTCCTTGTCTTTGGGATAGGCTTTCTCAGGGATGGAAGGTGCCCTGAGGGCTCCCAAGAGCTTGGCAAACTCACCTAGCAGGTGGAGAAGTGCTTCCCATCTCAGAGGCCTTTATCTCCTTTTGCTTCAGAAAGGATTACCCATGCTGCCCATTCAAGGTGAGAGGTCCCTCCTTACCACCAACCCAGCCCAGTCCCCTTCCTCCTCCCAAAGGCTGTGTGTCTCTGCTCCTAGTTAACAAGATCCTGACAGGAACTGCAGCCCTGTTTGTCAGTGTGAGATAAGTTGCCACAAAGGGGCATTGCTGGCACATGGGGTGGTCAGCCTGGGGCGACTGGGAGAATCTCTTTGGCTCAGTCCTGGCAGCAGTTCTAGGCTTCCCCTGGAGGAAGGGCTAGAGTGTAGGTGCCTTCTGGTGTTTGCTTTGTTTTCCAGTCTTAAATAGCTAGGGCCATGGTGTTGTTAATTTGATTGCACCCGGTTCAGCTTCTTGTCTCCCCTGATTAGCCAAGCTCCACCTGAAGCATGAGATTAATTCGGATTGTGTGGAAGCAATCAGCCTCAGCTCTGAGAGCTGGGGGTCGGGGGCAGGGCAGGAGCTGGTGGCGCATGGCACCCTTGCTGTCCACTACCTGTGCACATGGGGGCAGAACTAGCCAGAAGTATGTGTGTATGAGGGGAATTGGGGTGCTCATTCTGATGGGAACTTTGAAACATGGACTACAGCCTGTTTCTGCTGCATGGCATTTGAGGTGTTCAAATGTGCCAGGCCTTGCTTCCTCCGGCTATAAAATGGGATCAGTCCTTCTCTTGGCTGCTTGCCAAGGAGTAGACGCTCAGGAGGCAGGAAATACTTTCAAGTGAGGTGGGGACCTCTCCATACCTTTGGTCTACTCTCCCCAGTAGAAAACGAGAGTAATAATTAGAATTCCTAGCATTTATTGAATGCATATTATGTACCATGCACCTTGGTTAGTTCTTTATATGAATTAGCTCATTATATTCCCAACCCTAGGAAGCAATAGTATTTTTATTCCTGTTTAGAGATGAGAGAACACTCAACTCTGAAATGACCTTGAATTATCAGAATCCTTTCAGAAACAAAATAAGACACAGCCATCTTTCTTTAATTACTAGGAAGGTACTTCTGGTTCATTGCACAAGAACAGGGATTGGCGAGCTTTTCCTGCCAAGGGCTAGCAGGTAAATATCTTAGGCTTTGAAAGCCATGAGTCTCCACCACAAAGACTCAGCTCTGTCACTGGAGTTGGAGAGCAGCCGAAGAATGGATGTTCCTGGGTTCCAGCCATGCAGCCAGCTGGCCAGATTTGGTCCTAGGCCCAGTTTGCTGACTCCTGCCCTAGAGTTCAGTGCACAGAAGAGGTTGGGTTTGTTGACTCTTAACCAAGATGGGGTTTTTGGTTAGGAGACTGGTTGGATTCAGTCAAGGGCAGTTGTAGGATGTTGGAAAAGAGAGCATTTCAGCTTCCAGAATTCTGGGAAGCATGGAATTATGGATAATAAATCACTGGGCATGCGGATTGTTACAGGTTGAATTGTATCTCGCCAGAAGATATGTCAAGTCCTAACCCCTGTGACTGTGACCTTATTTGGAAATAAAGTCTTTGCAGATGTGATTAAAGATGTCTTACTGGAGAGTAGGATGGGCCCTTGATCCAATATGATTGGTGTCCTCGTAAGACGAAGAGAAGAGATGCACACAAAGGGAAGACGCTGTGAGGACACACATGGAGTATACCATGTGAGGTGGAGGCAGAGACTACAGTGATAGATCTACAGTCCAAGGCGTGCCATGGACTGCTGGCAGCCACCAGGGGAGGCAAGGAATCATGCGGCCCTGGGGTCTGCTGAGAGAGCATGGCCCTGCTGATGCCTTGATTTTGGGTTTCTGGCCTCCCAGAACTGTGAGAGAATGAATTTCTGTTCTTGTAAACCACTGTAGGAAACTAATACAAGGTTCCAGTGGGTGACAGAGGACTCTGAGCAGAGTGCCCAGAAGGACAGGTCACAGCCTCTCCTGCATGGAACAGGAGGGGCTGCCCAAGGTGGGAGATCATATGGGCTTTGTTTACGCTGCTTAGTGGGGAGCTCACCCCCTTTACCCTCCCAGCCCCATGGACAGGCTGGCGGCAGGCAAGCAGGTGGAGGAGTGTGCAAGGGCCACCTCCACAGCACCTTCCACCCCAGCACCTAGCCCAGGGATAGGCAATCCACAGGTACTCAGTAATCACTGAACAACAAATGAACAGTGGCAGGCCTGGACTTCAGCATCTTGAACAGGAAAAATTTTCTTCAGAATTTTAATTTGCCATGTCCCACATCTCTGTAGACCTAAGGGGCCCAGATGGAAGCCTGGTATCCTGGGTGGGCATCCTGAGGACTGGGCAGGGATGGCGTGGGGCTTGCACTTCTGAGGAAGGCTACATTTGGCCTATCAGTTTCATTATTTCTGGCTTAGGACAGGATACCTGCAGTCACACAATGAAATGTGTATGTGAGCCATAGGGTCATCTGGTCTGGCACACTGCTCTAGGTAGTAGTCCTGGCAGAATGTCAGGTAGTATCAGCTGCCCTAGGGTACCCCCATCACTCCTCTCTTGACATGGCTGAGGCAAAAATGCCATCTCTCCACTCCCACACACCCATTTCTGTTGAGGATACCATCATAATTATCTCTTAGCCCTGAGCCCTTGATTCTTCCTGTTCCTTTTGTTCCATCCATCATCTGGGCTGGTACTGTTCCTTCACAATGACTCTTAGACTCCCCCTTTCTTTTTATTCCTTGCTCAAGATCCTAGTATCATATCCAGTTTTTGATATCACTATTTTCATCCAACAACACCCCCTAATCCCTGGCTGCACCCTCCCATCAGATGTTTTCTTCACTGCTTCCTACGCAGGCTTCCTATCCCAGTATCTTTGCTCATGCTCATTCTTTCACCTGCATGCCCTCTTTTCTTCCCTTTGCCTATCCAGACACTACCTATTCTTTAAGACTCAACCCAGGTCCCACTCCTCTAGAAAGCTCTGTCTGTCCATGTCTGTCTACATAGTGTGTTTCCTTCTCTAACCCAACACTGCATATGTAGTGCCAGACCTTTTAGCATGCGATTTTGCCTTGTTTCCTGAAGGTTAGTTCCAACTTCCTAACTAGTCTGAAAGTCCCTCAAGGACAGGGATGGTGACTTAATCTTGCCTTTCTTTCTCTAAGACCTAGACACCATGCTGTACACACTAGGCTACTCAGGGAGTACATGTATATTGCTTGACTGATCCAACCATTTTTTCTGCCCTTACCATTTATAGGGGTTTCAATCCTAATTCGGGGAGCAGTTCTGGGCTCCCCACTTAGGGCACAGTCTGGAAACACTGCTTTAACTCTTTGCCTGCCTGTATTTTCTTTTGTTTTAAAGATCTCATTTGTTTATTTTAGCGAGAGGGGAAGGTAGGGAGAAAGAGAGAGAGAGAAACATCAATCAGTTGTCTCTCACATGCCCCCAAGTGGGGACCTGGCCCACAACCCAGGCATGTGCCCTGACTGGGAATCAAACTGGAGACCTTTGGCTCTATGGATGATACTCAACTATATGAGCCACTCTGATCAGAGCTGCCTGCCTATATTTTCTTACCTAGTAAACTAAGGTACCCAGTGATAATCCTGACTCCTTCTGACTCAAAATGTTCCCTGGCAGCTCTTCTGTGGTTGACATGTACGAAGTGTATAATTTTGTTATTCATTGTATCTGCTGGAGCTGAATACAGGGAAAGCCTTGAATGACACCTTAGAGTCTAGATCCATCTGGAAGCTCTTTTGTGCTCATAGTCATGGGGACTGATGGCAGGGGTGAGGGTGAAGTGGTGGTGACAGGATTAATATCTCTAAGAAGAAGATAAGGGCCCAGATGAGACCCTTAGGATAGGCACTTTTAAATTGGGAAGGGAGGTTACATGGATACTGTTGGCCTTTATAGATCAGCAGGATAGCCCACATTTCTTTGGTTCAGACTTGTCTATTTCTAGAAAACTCTGAAACACCAAGGGCTCTAGCTTCTGAAAGGTGGGTCCTTTCATATTCCCTGCTAACACATTCCCTGCCAAGTCTCCATGGGCACAGCAGGATGTGACCTACTTGCTGAGCTCTGTGAATGCCTCTGGGGCTAAAGGAAAGGGAGAGAAGGGCCGCGACTTCTCTGAACAGAGGAGCAAACTGAGTCTCAGGGAGAGGGAGTGACTGACCCCAGTTTACCCAGGATGTAGTGGGGTCACTGGGATGAGAAATCAGGACTTCCATCTCCTTGGTTGGGACCTTCCTGTCTCCCTGGGTCCTGAGAGGGGTGGGGAGAGCCTGGACTGGCCCATGGCTGCAGATCTCGTGGTGATGGTTCAGTGGGGGCTGCAGGTCAGAACCTGGCTTGCTGAGAGCATGTGTCCAGGCTCTCTGCTCATTTCTGTTTGATGAAGCAGGAGAACAAGTGCTGCTCCCTACTCTATGAAGTCTGAAAATAAAAAAGGCCAAAGAGGCAGCTGGATAACCATCTCCATGAAAATCATGGCACTAACTCATTTCCTCTTCCCCTTCCCTCTCTCCTTCACCGGAAGCTAGGCGGGGCAGGTCCCAGGCTTGTGGAAGGGGCCCTCAGTTTGGTGCAGGCCAGGGTGTAGCTTTCTCAGCCCCCTTGAGGCGAGGCAGGTGAGGCCAATCAGTAACCACCATGCAAGTGGAGACAGCAAGTAACTTGCCCCAAATTCCACAGCTGCACAGGGCCAGCATCAGCCCCAGTACAGGGTGACCCAGAGCCCAGGCCCCAGCCCTGCTCTGTGGCATGCCACTCTGCTTTCCCGTTTCCTCTACCCACTGTGTGCAGATCCAGCAGATGGTCTGTTCTACCCACCCCTCATAAAGGCAGAGGCGAGTGCCAAGGGGGTGACCTGTGACCCCATATGTGATGGGGCCAAACCTGTAAACTGGGGGTCAGTCAGCCTGTCAGTCCTCAGCAAGGCAGGCCAAAGTGGACAGAGGCCTGTGCTGAGCAGGCGCCAAAGTACGGAATTTTCACAGAGGAATGGGAAGACCAGACCGGCCAGCAAGGAATTTCGGTCTGCTGAGGAGACAGGACCCACCACCAGGAAACACATCAGAAAACCTTGAGCCCAGCTGCTAGTTGCTAGGCCTCAGTTTCATTTGTGTGCTGAAAAGGGCCTTATGAATGTGTATAGACATCTGGATCCACATGTCTAGCCTCCATCTATATGCCCTGCAAAGTCACCCCTCAGATCTAGGGGGGCACACCCTTGGGAAGACAGAGTGGGGAAGAGGTCTTGGAAGGTCCTAGAAGTTGACTTATGGAATTTGGGCAGGAATTCCTTGGGTACTCAGAGCATGGTCTGGAAAGGGAGTTGTGGGCTCTGGGCAGTCATTTTCTTTGGCCATAGACTCCTTGCTGTGTGGGAAGGATGGGAGCTGAGGAGGGCAGAAGAGGCTAGAGCAGAAGTCCTCGTCTCTGGATCTAAGGGAGATCCTGTTGCCTGATAAGGAGGAGTTTCCCTTGGGCAAACTTGAAATTTGGACCACCTCAGGTCAGTGGAATCACAGTTGCCTTTCCTGACCTCTGCACCCTCGACAACTGCTGGCAGGTCGTCTTGTCTGCCCAGGGGCTGTCTTCTGCTTGGGCAGGCTCCCTTCACTCTCCTGGTCCCCACTGGACTCTGTTCTCCCTCCTGCCTTCCTGTGACTTCAGCTGGGTGTGTGCTTGCAGAGAGCTCTTGGATCTGGCTTTAACTGGCCTGACATTTTGTTTAACAAACAAATAAAAACTCAGACCAAAGAACCCTTATGGCTTCAATTGGTCTTGGGCATTGCCTTGGTCCCATCACTGGAGTTTTCACCAAGCAGAGGGGAATCTGGGGGATGTAACAGGACCTGTCTAGTCAGGTAATGTGCTACACAAGGGGGACTCCCATATCTTGAGGCACTGCCATGCAGGGGCAGCAACACATAGCCAGCCCCTCCTATCCCAGATTAAGCAGCCTGGCTTCATACTTGCCCGCAGTGAAGCATTCTCTTTGAAGATGTTTTAATTTTTTCCCCTGTGTGTCAGCTGGAAGAGGAATTGCTTCTTCCTCCTTTCGGTCATTATCTGTTATTTTATTTTTTTAAATACGTTTTAAAAAGGAAGATAAAAGGTAGTCCTGGGGATGTGGTGTTTTCTTGTTAATTACAATGATTTTCATCCAAGTTCTAGGAAGCAATCTGTTGCCCTGAAAGGCCCCCATACACTTCTAGAATCATAGATTGCTTCAGCTGGGAGGGTCCATGGGATCAGCTAGGGACTAGTTCCAGTCTAGGCCTCTTATTGTACAGATGAGGAAATTGAGGCCCAGATAAAGAAGGGGTAGACATCACTGTGTAGCATGTCACTGAGCTGGGATGAGCATTCACTCTTCTGTCTCTTGTTATGTGCTCTTAACCAAACCATGAGTCCACAGAGGTAAGTTCAAATCTCACCCAGGACTCTATCACCAAATGACCTTGACCCAGCCTGCCATCCTCATAGGCAAGGCATGGGAAGAGCTTTATGAACTATCAAGTGCTGTGCTTGTGATGGTGGCAAGGCTGGGCTAAATGCTCAGGCACTCATGGGCTTAGCAAACACCAACATGTTGGGGGCCAGTGGACCCTGGTTGGTTGTGAGGAAGGATGTCTAGCGACTTTGGAAAACCACTTTCCCACTCTGACACTGCCTTAGCAAACTGGAGCCATGAGCAAAGTTTCTACATGGCAATTCTCCAAGTACTGGCCCTGGATTCCCAACTCCCAACAGACCTTGGGGCTCCTGGAACTCTGGTTTCCACGTCCCATGGAAAGACAACATTTAGCTTCTAAAGCTCATAAGAACCTCACATTCATTTTCCCTGTCCACCTTTCCTTTACACCTCTTTTGACACCACCTCACCAGATGACATTCATGGCCTCTTCTGACTCTGTGCCCTTGTCATGCTTCTTCCTCATCATGGAATGGAATGAACTTTGCCCCTACTGGTTCTTGTCAGAATTCTCCTCATCCTTCAAGTCCTACTTAGTGACTATTATATTTGTGAAGCTTCTCTTGACATTCTCTTAATGGCCCCAAAGGTAAAATTGGTTACTCCATCTCTGTCTTTCTTTGTATCACCCTGTCTATAGCTTTTAAAGCCACTTGCCATTTTGTGTGCTTGAATTGTTTTGGGTATATGTATATCTCCTCTTCAAGATTCTAAATTCCCTGAGAATAACAACTTCATTTTACTCTTCACTAGATCTGTAGCATCTAACACTAGAGATTGCTGATTATTGAATATGTATTTTGTGCCAAGTACTGTGTTGACTGCTGTAAATGCATGTCTCACTTAAACTTTACCAATTAATAGAAAACATACATTGAAGGAAATTGGAGCTTACAGAGATTATTGCCCAAGGACCCTTAGCTGCTAAGTGGCAGAGCTTGAATTTGAACCCAGGCCTGTCTGGTTCTAAAGTCCATGCTCTTAGCCACGGAGTTTTATATAGACCTGTTTTGTGAGTGTTCAGTGAGAATCTGTTAGTTATCATGGGAAACTGCGGCAGCGGAGGGGGGGTTAGTGTATGGACATGCCCCAACAGAGGTCAACCACAAATGCCTAATCTGACACTTACATGCTTTTTACAATGTATGTTTCTATGATATAGTATTTACTTTCTTACTCCTACTTGGCCAAAGTGGGAACTAGATCAGCTTGCCTTCTGAGAGTTCACCGAAGTGTGCAGTATGACAAGGTGGGGCTGTATTAGGTCAGCATTTTCCTGAGTGTGGTAGAAGCACTGAGACAAAGCCTTGGAACTGGTTTTGCAAATGGTAGGTCCTTCTGTGGTCAGCCCTGCAAGTGGTGGTATGGGGTGTTTCAGATGGGCTAGGGATGGCCAGGGGTGGCCTTTCCCTGGCAATCCCATTGGTGACTCACATGCCCAGTCCTAAAGGTCCTTCCCTATCTACCTGTGCCCTTTCAATCAAAGTCAGAGTTGGGGAAACCGGGAACACTGAGGGAGAAGGAAGGAAGAAGGCACAGCAGGCAGGGGGAGGATGTGTAAGGGGAGGAGCTGAGGTGAATTCCCTGGAGCAGGATGCCTGCGTTAAAGCAGCAAAAGGCAGAATGGAAGTTTGCAGAGAAGATCAGGAGCACTCCTTTCCCAAACCCTCCACCTTGTCACATTGTCACATGGGCATCTCCTAGTGGTCAGTAGCATTGTTTAGGTTGCTACAGAAGGGCATTCAGGTCCTCCAACCCCAATCAGAGGCCCTGGCCATGCTCAGCCATCCATATCGACTGCCCTCAGACCTCGAAGCCCTGGCCCTGCTTCCTCTGCTACTGCTGGAAATGGGGTGGCCCAGAGGTTTTCAGCATGGCTGGGGAGGTCACGGGGAAAGGGGGGGACTAGAAGGGAAGGGGTGTTTGTGACACAGAAAAGGTGTGAGGAAAGGGCCATGAGAAGGAGTGCATGTGTGTGGGGGTTTGGAACCCCTAAGTGTGCTGAGAGTGTGTGAGGGAGCACAGGGAGCTCTGTGAGGGGTGGGCAGGGGGCAAGGCTGGCAGTGCAGGGATGTTGTGCAGGGAAGTGCAGAGAAACAATGAGTGGACAGTGTGTAGAAGAGGTGAGAGGAATGGGAAATAGGACCTGGACGTGTTTGTGGGGTGGAGGAGATGCAGGAAGAGTGTATGTGTACATTATTGTGGAAGGAAGCAAGGGAAAATGACAAGGCAGTTGAAATCGGGACAAGGGGAAGGAAAAGAAGGAACAGGGTGTAGATTCTACCCATAAGTGATTAATTAGAGTGGTACGAAATTCCCTTGGGGAGGGGGGGGACCAGAGGTTAATGCCACTGTGATCATGTGTGTGCATGTGTGTGCATGTGATCGCACACGTTCACGAAGCTGCCCTGCATTTACAAAATGTGCTTTCTCTGAATACCTTAGAGTGTTTCAGAGCTTCTGCCTGGGTTGGAAAGTAAGGACAGAATAGGAAAATTTAGGCCCAAAGAGGCCCCACAACATCAGGAACAGCTTAATATGAACTGGGTCTCCTTACACACAGCCCATCTCCTGATCACGGTGTTGCATGGCACCCATGTCCCCTCATCTCTAAGGAGAAACCATGTACCACAAAGCCATGGCGACCCTTGCTCAGTGAAATCCCCTAACTTGGAGAAAATAGTGAAGGCCCTCTATCCAAAAAGTCTGAGCATTTGGGCTCATCTCTCCTGGTGACAGTGGGAAGATAAGGATCAAATACCAAGGACGGTTCCAGAAGTGTCTACTATTCCTCTTGCATCACACAGACAGAATTAGCAAAGCTCTCCCTGGCTGAGGGATGTAAATTGATTGCCTGGTTTATTAAGGACAAAGTGCTTTTTGATAGTGTGAGGGAAGTAGCTCCCCAGGGCAGGGATTCCAGCTCTAAGCTCCCTGAGCATCGATCACAGATCGCCAGGGCTTCCCTGTCTGCTGCTGAGCTGAACACAGGGTTTGGCATGTGATAAAGAAGCTGTGATTCTTAAAGGAAGGAGGTGCTGAGCAGCCCAACCCTAGGCTCTGCTCTGAGCAGCCTTTCCTACACATACCCTGGAAGGACTGTCATTAAGAATAACAGAACTAGGGCTAAATCTTTGCTGGCCTATTGGGTGCCAGTTAACATACTGGTTGCCTTATGCATGTCATCTGACTTATTCTTGACCAAAAACATAACAGGTAAGGCACTCTTATGTCCCTCCTTTTGGATGTCAGGAAGAGGAAGTACAGAGAGGCCAAGTATACTCATCAAGATCACAGTAATCATGACATGGAGCCCAAATTCACACTGGGGTTGGCTGGACTCTAAAACTTAGGTTCTTACCACTGTACTCCATGCCCTGTTCTCCATTTCCTGACATAGGGCCAGATGGACACTGTCCTTATGACATGATTCCTGGGAGCCCATTATACCGATGTCTAAGACTGTAAAGGGGTAGATTCACGCAGTAGGAATGTGTGTCTGTGACAGCAGAATTGAGGGGTAGAATGGTCTAGGGTACAGAGGCCTCAAGGTCAGCTCTATGCCTGGGGACTTAGAAGACACTGATGCAGCACCAATGAATTTTATTGCTCTTTTGGCTTTTCTGATGCATCTTCCTCTTTCTACAATCAGTCCCTGTGTTATTCACACCAGTGCTGTGGGGAAAGTGGCCTGGGAATGAACTGCTAGCACAGATGAAGAAACTAGAGCTTAGAGAGATAAAATGACTTGTGTAAAGTCACATAGCCCCTCAGATAGATCTGAAACTGGAACCCAGGTTTTCTCCTATGCAGGGGTGTCCAATCTTTTGGTGTCTCTGGGCTACACTGGAAGGAGAAGAGTTGTCTTGGGCCATACATTGAAAACATTGCCACACGTAATCAAGAAAGAATCTCTTAGGTTTTAAGTAAATTTATGGTTTTGTGTTGGGCCTCATTTATAGCCTTCCTCGGCCTCATGTGGCCCAAGGGTTGCAGGTTGGACACCCCTGGTTGTATATGACATCCTCCTTCCTAAGTCACAACAAACAGGTTACACACAAGCAGGTGTAAATTAAGTAACAGTAATAAATTGTTTGATATGACTATTCAGATAGAATTGCCAACATGTAGATCAGAGTAACTGATAAGTCACATGACCCCACAAGCAAATCAGGAGCTTATCATGACAAGAGTAGGGTGAGCTGGAGGCCATTCAGGGTGAGGCCATTGTTTTAGATGACTGTGCTTTTGAATCCCCCATCCAAGGGTCCCAAGCCCACCTCTGACTAGAAATCATTCCCGCCTTCCCTTCACAGGTTTAACACAGGAAGTTAAAGGGGAGGTAGGGTGAGTACAGAGCTGGGCCATGACCTGTGATCAGCGGGTGTGGGAGGGTTGCAGGGATAGGACTCACTCTTGACAGTGAGGAACATGGACTTGCTGATGTCAGTGCCCACACCATTGCTGGCCTGGCAGAGGTAGTAGCCGATGTCCTCTTCCAGGACGTGGCGGATCAGCAGTGAGCTGTTGGGCAGGAGCTGGATGCGGCCGGTAAGGGGCACCGGGTGGTACTGCTGGGGGTTCCCACTCCCTGGAAGGAGGCAGAAGTGAGAAGGCTGCTATCTGGGCTAGAGAGTGAGCTGGGTGTGCTGGAGTGTCCCAATAAATGGCCTCGATACTTTTCTCTTGCAGATCTAGGGCTATTTTGTACCATTCTCATACAGTTCCTGTTTCCTGGGCAACAGGAAAGACCCTCACAGAGTGTTGGGCCAGCCCCAGCTCTGACTAAGGAGATGGAGTAAGAATGGCCACCTTGGCACTGAGCTTTTTGGGGGCAAATTCCTCAGGGAGGAAGAAAAATTTGTCTTCTGGCCACTTGGCAGTGGGCGCAGAGAAGACTGAGCCCTCAAAAGGCAGTTTGCTGGTCTTAGGCAGTGAGGCCTGGGAAGGAGGCTATCCTCCCAGGGGGGCTTTGGGCACCCCCTACATTCTCCCAGTGTGAGCCCTGGACATAGTCTAAATAAGAAGTTGGGCTCCAAGAAAGACCAAAATCATAACTGGTGAGAAACAGGGGCTGAGGAGGCTCGTGGACCCCGTGTAGAAGGTGGGGGTGGAGAAAATGGAGTACACCGAGCTCTAGGGCTGGAGGGGTAGGGGAGGGGTCAACCTGTGGGGGCAAAAGAAAATTTGGAGTCAGCATGATAGCTGTCCTGATCCACAGACAGCTAGGGTACCTAAGGATGACCTCCAGATCAGGGATAGTCTAGGGTCCCCTTAAAGCTCAGAACTAAGGTTTCCCACCCAGGGCCAAGGGTTGTGTATAGAGACCCAGGCCCAGATCTCATCAGCATCCTTCCTTCCCTCTCTCTGGCTACTCAGAGCTGCGGGTTGACCAGGGTCTTACCCTTGGCATGCTTCCACATGACCTTGGGTGGGGGATAGCCATCCACTGAGCAGTTGAGCACGCCAGCTTTGCCATAGATGCCATCCTGGTTGTTGGGCTGCACCACAAATCGAGGGGGCACTGCAGACAGAGGGGAGGTGGGAGAAACAGAGCATCTCAGTTTCTGATACATCTTCTAGGCTTCAGGAACTTTCGTTCAATGTCAGCCCCTCCTGGACTCTTCTAAAGTTGGGGCCTGGCAGCTCCCAAACCAGAGATGCTGCGAGCTCTTGCTGAGTGCTGGATTGGGAGCTGGGAGTTCTGAGTTCTGATTCTGTTGTGCCAGTGACTAACTGAGTGAGTTTCTTCCCCTGCCTAGGTCTCAGTTTCCTGGCCTGGAAAGTTAGCAGTTTGAAACTCGATCTTTAAGGCATCTGCCGAGCCAACCTTCCATAAGCCTATGATTAAAACCTGAAACCTAGAGACTTTTAACAGCATACAGAGTTGGACTCTCCCTGCCCCACTACTCGCCTGCCTCCACTCACCACGCACAATGAGCTGGCGCTCCCGGCTTACAGTGGCTGCTGCATTGCTGGCGATGCATGTGTAGTTGCCATTGTGCTTGAGGGAGACACTGGAGATCTGCAGGGAGCTCATGAACTCCTTGCTCTCTATAGTCACACCGGAGCCTGAGATGATCACTTGTCCATCCTTCCTCCAGGTGATGCGAATGGGCATGTCCCCTGAGGATACCACGCAGGGGATGTAGAGCAGCTGGCCAATGGAGGCAGGTGGGAACTCAAAAGGCTGGATCAGAGGGGGCACTGGGAAGGAAAGGGGAATGCTGCTGTCAGGCCCCCTATTTGCCCCAGCCTGACCAGCAGCACTGCCTTACCTGCCTCACTCTTGGGCTCCTCCTGACCCCAGCGTGGGCTGTGAACCGAGTTCCCCTGGGCACAGATGCCTTGTTTTCTTGTATATGTAGAATCTCTTGGGGTACCCTACCATTGTCCCCTGACTCCCATCCCTCTTCCCCGCTAACCCTCCACCCCAGGCCTGGACCCGCTGTTTCTGTTCAAGGTCTTGGTTGGCCTGTATAAATCCCAAACTTCAGACTTGTCCTGGAACTTGAGTGGTGATGCTGCATGTGCTTCTTGACTCTCATCTGACTGCTTAACTTTCACCTCAATTTCCCTGCCATTCCTCAGCACTCCTGTGCCAACTGTCTGCATCCAGAGATGCAGTTCACAGTTCTCTGGGCACCTGGGGTTGACAGGAATGATGTGCCCCAGATGAAAGGAAAAGAAGGCCAGTGCTGAGACTCTGCCCCATGCATACCCCATAGCTGCTGGTCTGAAATCAGGGTGCTATGCTCTGGTCTCCTACTCTTCCTGCAGAGGTCCCACCCCAAGCCCTTTCCATTGTCCTCAGGTATTAGGACAGGTGAGTGGAAGCTTCCAGCACTAGATGTGTCTTTTGCTGTATCTCCTACACCATCTCTCTGAATCCTCCTACCAATAATGTGCTGTGAACTTAACTGTCTCCACTTTAACAGGTGTGAAAACTGAGGTTCAGAGCAGAGAAGTAATTTGCCCTAGGTCACCCTGCTCATAAGAAGTGACTGTAATCTATCTGTTCTCCAAGTCCAAGCTCTCTCCCATGTGCTGCCTGCTTGCCTCTCTGAGAGAGTCCCAAACATGTCCAGAGCAGAGATCTTTTTGTTTTATAAGCAAGCTTCCCTTGGATGGCAGGAAAGAGCAGAGATGCACTGGTGTTTGCAAGACAATCAGTTGGTTAGACTCATCTGATTAAGCATCACCCACACAGCTTTCCTCCCCCCAGAGATCGGGCTTATCCTCCCTTCCCCCCACTGCCCACATCTCGGTCCCTCAGGGACCTGTCTGGAGCTTGAGCTACTGTGGAAAGGATCCTCCTTTTTCAGCTCTGGCTACAGAGTCAGCCATTATCTTTATGATAAGTCAATTAGACCACAACAACTTCACCAGCAAGTGCGGGGAGAAGAGGGAGGAGAGAGACAATTAGCTTAGCAGGGATGAGCACCCAATAGATGAGATCTTTCTGCAGTCAAATAATTAAATTACAAGGCTGTCCACAGTCCTCTGGCATTCTCCCAGGAGCCAGCTCCACCTTTCCTGGGAATCCTGCTACTCTCTATCCTAGGGCCACCCACAGTGGCTGCAGTGGGAACAAGCTCTGAGGAGAGAAGGAGGGGTGGCTTCCTATGCATGGCCAAGATCCTCCCTGCTGCCTCTGAGGAGTGGCCACGTGTGCACATGTAAAATCATTGGCAGCCCCGTGGATGCCTGAGAAAGGTCTTGATCAGTGGCTCTAGGTCCAGAGGAAGTGACATTGAGGAGAGATATTGTCTCCATGACCTATGGGACAAGAGTTACACCACTCAGCAGAGGCCTTGCTGACCTACCCGATGTCGTCCCCTACCTTACCTTTCACTCAGCCACAGGGGCTCTATCACTGCCCCACAGTCCCAGGTCACAGCTCCTGCCTGGCTGTGCCTGGGTGAACACAGCTGGGCCTTTGTCCCTTTACTTTCCCACCACGTGCGCTCCTAGCCCAATGGCCGGATATTGACCCATCTCATTCCAGATCCCCCTGAGCCCAAATCCAGGTCCTACGTCCATCCAGGTTGTCTGAGACTTTGGTGACTTTCTGAATCTTTCCATTCCAATCTCTGGCTGCCTCTGCTCTCTGGGTCGGGGCCTACCCAGTATTCTGAGCGGTTTGCTGGATGTTGAATATCCAGACAGGTTTTTCTGAAACCCTGACTCTAGTAATGGCCAAATGCCCATTGCTGAAACTTCCCAGACATTCCTCTGTTGGGCTCTGCTGATCTACGCCCCCCCCCCCCGCCCTTTTTTCTGGTGCTTAGTTAAATCTAATCCTCTGACCAAGCTCTCTCCCATGTGCTGCCTTAGACTTTTTGGTGGAATTATTGCAGACAAATCTGCTACCTAGTTTGTTTCCTGAGGCCCAGGAGAAGCAGTTTTGGTCCTGTCCTTCCAGCAAAGGTCCAAAGCCCAGCAGGTCTCCTGGGAAACCCTTCCCCCCGTTTCAGACCCTGCTCCAATGCTGTTCCTCCTGTGATGCCTGGCTCCTCCTACACAGCCCTGCAGCACCTGGTGCACACCTTGATGATGGCGCAGATCGTGTGACAGTCAGGTAGCTTTTGCATGACCACCTTCCCTGGGAGTCTGGGGGCTCCTTTAAGCCAGTAAGTAGGATTTATTAACCAGGCAAATTATAAGAGCCCAATAAATGTCAGGTGAGTATAGTAAATGAAAGAACATAGATCTATAGATCATTTCCTGGGCTGATCTTAAATGTTTACCTGTGAGGTGAGCAAGGGGTAGTGAGAGCACAGGGTGGGGGATGCATCCAGAAAAAGAGAGGGGGTTCTATGCTGTTCCTCAAGATGCTGTATTTATGCTGGAGTTTTGGAGCTGGGAGCTTCTCTCCTGGTCCTTCCTGGGTGTTAGGCCCTTGCTGTTCTAGCTCTGGAGCTGGCTTCTTTGATTTAAGAACCTTACGGAGAGGAGAAGAGTTATAGCAGTGAGGAAGGGCTGCAGAGGAAGTGTGTGGACAAAGCAAGGAGCTGGGAGGTTCTGCCCAGGAGTTGCCAGGTCTGCAGGGCTATGCCCAGTGGAAGGATGGTCAAGTGAACATTTCCCTTGAGGACAGAGCAAACGGAGAGAGAGAGGTAGAAATTAGGCAGCTAAGATTTAGCTCGGGCAAGAGGAAAACTGTCTCTCTCAGTAAGAAGGGATTTAGGTAATGGAACAAGTTACTAAGGCAGGTTAATTCATTAATTAACTAATTCATCTCATGTTTATGAAATGCCTGCTCTGTGAAGACATTATGCTCCTTGAGGACTTGGGAAAGTAGCAAAATGTTTAAAATAGAGACAAAACCTCCAGGAGCTTATCATTTGCTAGGGAAGTGCAGATATTTCCCTCAGTGATTATTGAACAATCACCATCTGAATATAAAGACACTGAACTCATAGCAAAGTATCATCTAGCTGGGTGACCGCAGCTTCATGGAGGAGGTGGCATTTGGATGGAGTTAAAGAACACACACGTGTGCTCTGTGTGTGTGTGTGTGTGTGTGTGTGTGTGTGTGTGTGTGTGTGTATGAAAGACGGGTAAGACTGAGCTCAGTAAGAGGCAGAGGCCAGACAGAACCTGTCATTCCCTTCTGGTTTTCAACTATAACACTGATAGCTATTTGACAGACCACTGCAGGAGAGTTGTCAACATCCATCCAGGAGGGTTAGACATTCACCTGGGCTGGCCAGAGCTCTTCAGGCCCTAGAACTTTCTCCTGACCTGTGGGGGGAAAAGGACCAGGCAACTTAGAGACCTTGGCTTCCCTCTACTCTCCACTGCTGCAGTGAGTTAATGGGCAGGTGTGATGCCGTGGGTGATGTGTCCCCTCAGGAGCCCTTTGGTGTGGGTGCTAAGGGCCAGAACTGCTCAAAGAAGACATCAGTTCAAGAATATCATTCTGATAACCCTATAACTGTGGGCACAAAGCCTGGAGGGAGAAGAAAGCATTAGGGACCCTGGCTCCTTCACTGGCTTGCTGAACACTAGGAGGAATGCTGAGTGGGTGAACTGAGAAGCAGGGTGTGGGGCTCTGAGGTGTATACATGGGCAGCTGTCTGGATGTGGGGCTGCTTTCTGATGTGTGAGCCAGTAGTGCCTTCTCCAGGGCTCAGAGGTGGGCTCGGGCTAGTTGAATGTGCATGGTCGCATGTCCACACCCGGGGAAAGCATCCTCAGAAGCTGGGGGCTCTGCCCACCTCCATCGTGGCGATGACCAAGAACCTCTTCAGGGCTAACTGCAGCCTGCAAAGGCTCCCCTCCCACCCTCAGTCCCAGCATTTCCCCAGCACAGAGCCTGAATGTAGGGGCACGTGTGCCATGTCACCCAGGGACTCTTCTCTAGAAGCCCTACTCTGGCTGCAGTTGTCTTGGTGAGAGGGCAACTCATTCCGCCTTGAGGGAGGCAGGGTCAGAACAAGCAGCTGGAATCCTCTCAGTGAAGAGTCTGAGAGGATACAGTGGCTGAGATGGTCCATGGGGTGTCCCGCCGCCATAAAGACTTTACTGCCACTTGTTTGGGAGTGTTTCACAGAGGAGGGCATGCTGACCACCAGCCCAGCCTATAAACACTTTATGGTGCCTTTCATCTCTCTCTGAAGCTGAGCCTTTTTATTTACTGCACCTGTTTGGAAGAGAATGGGCACTGGGGCAAGTGGAGCTTCTCTGCCTCTGCAGCATGGAGATGGGGAAGGAGCCATGCCTGGGAACCAGGAAACCTGGGTTCCAGCCTCCTCTGTCTCTGCAGATGGGCGTGGGCAAGTGGCCTCCTCTGCTTCTACCCTGGAGCCTTAGCTTCCTCATCTGCAAAGTGGAGGAGCTGGACCAAGTAATCTCTAAAGTCCTGAGGCTGACTTTCCAGCTGTAACAAGTCTAGTATTTTAGGAATAATAACTTTAGTTTTTGTTACACAGCCCTCTTCACAGGAAGGCCTACCCTGACCACCTATTTAAAATTGCACCACTGTCTTCTCCCCTTGGCACTCTCATTCCCTCTCCCTGTTTGACAGGAGACACCTTTTCCGTATATTATGTACTATGCATTTCCCCACCAGAGTGGGAGCTCCCTGAGGACAGGGATTTTTGTCTGTCTTGAGCACCACTGTATTCATAGCACAGGGGCCTGGAAGTGGGTGCACAGTAAATATCACTGAATGAATGAGTGGTTGCTTCTGCTGCTTCATCATGACCACCATCATCATCTTAAGCCTCGCTTGTCCAATAAGGAGGTTACTTGTCCCTATCTATGTTCTGCTGGGGAATAGGGCTGTTGACAGCAGCTTCCTTGGTGTCCCCTTCCCCAGTACAATTGGGCAATCTACCCCTGTAGGACCTGCTGTGCCATTTTCCTGTGGATTCTTGGAGGGTTCCTTCCAAACCTCCACCTCTGCCAAGAGCAGGTATTTGGCCATGTGGCTGGCTATCTCTTAAGCCCTATGATCACAGAAACCCATTTACTAGGGTGGAAGGGGGGCTTCTCCAAAGGTTCCAAGCACATGGCAGGGACTGGTTTGACCAATGAGGGAAGAATGAGTTTGGGGGGAGTATGGGCATTGAGAATGAGTGTGTGTGAGTGTGAGTCTGTGCATAAATGTGAGTGTGTACCTTTTTCCATTTGCTCCACAGGGGCTTGGCCCTCCCTCCTGGTCCTGGACTTGCTGAGCGTGGGCAGAAAGTATTTCATGCACTTGTTTTGGCTCCAGAGGCCCCAGGAGACTCACATGTGGGGATGGAGATGTTCCCTCACTGAGCCAAAGACAAGGAATACCAGTGGCAGCCCTGCCTCCTTAGCTAATTAAACATTCAGCCTGTGTGCTCAGGGATGCTTTGATGCTACCTCATTTTTCAGCTATAGGGGGCCCTAAAGACACCAAATCTAGGTTGGATCCATGTGCCCTCCTCTTAGCATCCTGCCAAGGATCTCTTAGGATGCCCAGAGACAAGCACTTGACTTCCCTGCATCCTGGCTCTCCCCAGCCAGTCAGTGTTACATGCACCAAAGCCCAGGTAGCCCTCAAAGCATCTTTGCCCTCTCTCCCCTCAATTCCTTCCAACTTTCTGGGCCACAGCTGGCTCACCTGGGCAATATTTCATATGGCATCACTTGAAGCTGCCTTACAGAAGGATATGGACAGAGGAAACATTTGTGTATATGTGACTGCCAGCATGTACAATGTACGTGCATGATCAAGTGTAGATAGGTTAATGTGTGCATATTTGTTGTATGTACTAATAGTATGTACTAATGTGCACATGCATTGTACTCATGCATACAGGTTTATGCACATGTGTGCATGCATGTGTATGCAAATTTGGTGTATTCTGCTCTTAGCTCAGTGTTTAAAAAATTCATCAGAAGACAAGCAGTTCCAGAAGGAATGGAGTCAGCAGTTGTTTCTCCAGCTCATGAAGCAGCATGGGTTTTTGCTTCACCCTGCCCATAGCCCTTGACCCCACAGGGAGATGGTGGGGGTCTATCCAATTGGTCTTCAGCTTCTAGTGCCCTGTCCTACCTGCACCTTGCCCTTTCTACATTCCAGGTCTCTGCTTTGATCCTCTGGGTGGGACGCGTGTCCCAGCCAGGCAGTAGGAGTGGGGTCTAGAGTGTTGCCCGTGGGCCCATTTCTACCTTAGAGTCAGGGGCCCTTTCCATACCCAGAGCACTTCCTCCCCCCTTCTCCTTGAGTAACTATTGAACAGCACATCATCTAATCAGGCAGCGTGCTCATAATCAGCTTTGATAGGCTCTTTGCACAGATGCATTCTAATGAGGTGAGAAGAGGGAGTAGGGAAAAGATGGGGGTGAGGAATCTGAACTTCCAGAGTGGCAGAGCCACAGGGTCCTCAGAGCTCCTCATACAAATGCTGCTTCTTGGTCTGGAGAGGACAAAGGTGAACGTCCTATTAGGGCTGAATTTCCAGGCGTGGATGGTGGGGAAGAGGGAATGTGTGCACATGGGCTGGTATACTGCATATGCACACATCCCTGCTTTATGAATGCCAAGCTTGTGCTGGGTGTTAGTGCCTTGGCTTTGCCCTCTAGGATAATATGCGCGCGCGCACACACACACACACACACACACACACACACACACACTTCCTGGGCTGGGGAGACACTGTCACTCAGCACAGCACAATCACAACAGGCCCAGTGAGTCGCTGAGACAGAATGCATCAGATTCAATTCATTAGGACTGATCGCTCCCTGAATGGGGATGAATAATTGATGAGCAGAAGCAGCTTTCAGGACGTTCCGCATACTCCAAGGCTCACTGAAGCCCGGTGGGTTTCTTTTTGTTTTTTGTTTTTGTTTTTTTTTAGCCAACAAACCCTGCCACATGCTTTCTGGTGCACGTAGTCTAAGGGAGTGGAGCAAAGGCTAGATGTTTTAATATGTGATATTTACACTGTAAACTCTTGGTCTATTGTTTGTAATGGAAATGTATACAGGAGGTCCGTGATGCTGGGAAGGGGAAGACAGGCTGTGCTGTATTCCAAGGCTACCTCATGGGTATATGGTCTGGGGATTGGAGGTTCCTTCTAGCTCAAGGACCTTGGGCTGGGCAGAGGCAGTAGGCTGAGGAAGGGGCCAGAATGGGCCTCAGCTTGGCTGGGGTGCAGCAGCTAGGAAGGAGGAAGGCAGATACTATATGGGGCTCCTCTCTCCTCCTCAGGCCTGAGATGGCCACAGAGCCTCCAGTTCTTAGGGACCAATGTGAGGCCTCCCAGAAAGTCATCCAACCCAGATTGCTGTCTCAGTTTTAGTTCAAGAAACACTGTCTAGCACTGTGACAGGCGCTGGGTGCACAAGGAGACAAGTGACATGGCTCCTGTGTGCCATTGAGGGTGAACTGGGTGACAAGGAGGAAAGAGAGAAGTACTGACCATGCCTTTTGCTGCTACTGTTCAGTTTAGCCCACTGTCCCCAGATGATTTCTACCTGGGTGTCCCATCATCACTATATGCTTTAAAGGGCCCAAACCAAGGAAGATGGGGGTGAGGAATCTGAACTTCCAGAGTGGCAGAGCCACAGGGTCCTCAGAGCTCCTCATACAAATGCTGCTTCTTGGTCTGGAGAGGACAAAGGTGAACGTCCTATTAGGGCTGAATTTCCAGGCGTGGATGGTGGGGAAGAGGGAATGTGTGCACATGGGCTGGTATACTGCATATGCACACATCCCTGCTTTATGAATGCCAAGCTTGTAGCCCCTATCTCCCCACTCATCCTTCTCCTAGACTTCCCTCTTCCTGTCTAGAAGGCCTTCATTCAACTTTGCTTCAGGAATTTGGGAGCCCTGGGGCCTTCCTGTGGGGCCTTTCCATGGTGCTAGGGACCTTTCCCCCGGCCCAGACCCCTCTGCTTCTTCTTCCTTCCCATGGGTCCCAGGGCCCAGGCTAGCTTTCTTCTGGTTTATGTTGTCCTAACCTCTCTTCCTCACTGCCCTGGGCTGACACAGATGTCCAGATGTTCTCATGAACCCTGTTGCTCTCCCCGACTCCTCTGCTGGTTCCAGAGCTCCTTCTTCATTCCTGAGCCAGACTGTGTTTCCTTCCAGCTGGCCCTTCCCAGCTCTGGGTCCTTCTGGGTTAGACAGAAGATGCCTGGCCTGCACTGACCTCGTCTTGGCCAGGCCTACCGGTTGCATGTCCCATCCTGCCCCAGAGCAGCCAAGCCACTCTGCTTTCACCCATTGCCCAGATAGTCTCCAGGTCTGCCAGTTCCAAAGAGGGCATTTGGAAGGGAGCTTCCTATACCTGCACAGTCCCAGAACCAAAGGGACATGCATCATTTACTCATGCATTAATTATTTGCTTATTTATATTCATTCATTCATTCAATCCACAGACACTTACTGAATGACACCCCTGTACCAGAAATGGTGCTAAGTGCCCCCACGCAGAACACAGACCTCACCCAGGGGAGCATAAAGGGCCTGGTAGAGAGGGAGGAGATTTTTAAGCACTAGGAGGTGCTTTCCAGGCTTCAAACAGCATTAGCAGTTGGAAGGTCCTTGCCATTCCTGTCAAAGCAGCCTGAGGCAGGCAATCTTTACCCCAGAAAGGAGTCAGGGCACCCAGTGTGTGCTCCCTCCACCCATCCTCCTGCTGCTTGCACTCGCCTGGCTCTTGCCCCTCACCTCCTCCTGAGTTCTCAGTGGCTCCACGCTGATATCAGGGGACCTATATAGCCTGCCTTCTCTGTCCTGGGCCTCTTTCCCTGATTCCTCTTTGTGTGTCACTGGCCCCTCATACCCCTGGGGTCAGTGCTGCCTTGTCCTGCAGCCTATGGAGTAAACCTGAATGTGGAGGCACTCGTGGCCTTCTTGTGTGCCCACAGTCTTCCACCCTGCCCCCTTTTTCTCAAGTGCCATGTGGAGGCCCTCTCCTCCTTGGCTTTCCTCACACTCAGGATAGCATGCTGCTGCCTATCAGCTGGCTGGAGAAGGACCCATAATCCTGGGTGACCAGCGGCACTGGTTCCAGGGGACGCCTACCTTTGACGGCCACATGGACGCTCTGGCTGATGGAGAGCTGGGGCTGGATGAGGACACTGCACAGGTACTCCCCCTCGTCCATGCCCTTCTGGACGTCAGTCAGTTTGAGGGTGCCGTTCTCAAACACCACTTGGCGATGGTTGTCGGGCAGCAGCAGGGCATCCTTATACCACTTGATGGAGTAGTAGGGGTAGCCAATGACCCTGCAGTTGATAAGGGTGTCCCGCCCGGCGACTGCTGTAATGTTCCTCATTGCCCGGATGCTGGGGGGGCCTGGGCAGGAGTCCGGAGGGAGGAGAGGAGGGGCAAGTGGTGCAGTTAGCCAGAGTCAGCCAGGCACTGCCCTGTGATGCTCTTCTTAGTTGCTTGGCCTTTGAAACTAGCAGGGGGTGGAAATTCAGCTATGGGTGGGGAGGGAGGAGGAGGGCAGCCTTATTACAAGGCTAAAGGCAGAGGCTAGAACTGGGAGCATCTGTGGTATCTCAGGACTCTCTGTTACTGGCTTCAAATAGTTGCAAACAGACATGTGTTCCATTCATGCCTAGGGCAAGCATCCGTTCCCCTAAAGGGAAGGAATACATGAGAAAGCTGAAGCCTCACCAAGCAGTGATGGGATTTGGGAGTGCAAGTCCTCATTTATAAGGAGATTAAGATTTTTTGGGTTAAAATAGAAATATGGAGATTTCATTATTTTCATTCGACTTGCTCATGATGGTCTTGTATCAAAAAGAATCTTATATAAATTAAATATTTAAAGGACAATAGGAAGGTCTTCATTGGGTGAACTGATAATTTTCTTTTAACAGCTAAATGTGTTTTGTGGGCTCCTGTTGAAGGGGCTATAAAAGGGGGAAGGGGGTGTCATCAGCTGAGTCATCTGGGCAGATGGTAATGTGGGATTGCAAAGGGGCTCAGCGGCCACCATGCAGGGCAATGCTAGAGGCCATCACATTCCCCACCCAGGGCATGAGGATCTGGACTGGGGATTCTCCCAGGATTCAGAGGAGAGGGCAGGAGGCTGGCTAAATGGAGGGCACATTTTTCATGTGGTGTTGGAGACCTGCCTGGCACAGGTGAATTTGGCATCAAGTCCCTCTCCCTTTCCCTGCCCCATGGCAGCCACCAGAACCCCTGTGCCATTGCCCCTCCTCTTTTCCCTTGGTTCTCCTCTGCCCTTGGGTCAGCGGTCACTGGTAGGGTCACATGAACACCAATCTGGACCCAGGGGGCTGCAAAGAGTTCAGAGGAGACTGTTCTTATCACAGTGACTTGGAGAACTGAGACACTGGAATGATCACCTTGAGGACTCCTTCCCTTGGGGATGCCTGTCTTGGGGGTAACCCCACCCAACCTGAGCCTCCTACTCTTCATGGCTTGAACTTTGGGGGTGAATGGTGAGGAGGAGGAGGAGGGAGGACTGGAAGAAGATAATACTATGACTCCTGCTGCTTACACCTCCTGGAGCATTTGGGGGATGACTCCGTGGAAGTACACTGGGAACACAGCTTTGGTAGACACCCTCTCAAAGGCCAAACCTTGCTCCACTGCTCCTTCCCTGTCCTATCCTTGTAAGGCCTTGGTTGGACTGGTGAATGTTAGCAGGGTACTTTTTATACCTGGGGCTGGAGAGATTTAATGGAGGAGTGGGGGAAGGGGCCAGGTCAGATTGTAGGAGAGGAGAAGGGGGAAGAGGAAGGGTGGGAATACCAAGGCAGTGAAGTCAACCAGACACACACACACACACACACACACACACACACACACACAGATGATGGGACTGTGGAGGGCAGGGAAAAGGGGGAAAGAGAGGAAAGAGACCTCTACTAAAACCAAAATGACAATTAATAGTAAGTACCAATCACCACAAGAATAATGATAACCACAGAGATGGCAAAGGAACTCAAAAGCCTATTCTGATATTTAAATGTAGACAGGCACCTCTTACGTTTATTCGCGCCTGATATTCAGCACTGCCCACCGAGTTCCGTGCGGTGCACCGGTAAACACCCCCGTCTCGAATCTGGGGGCCCGTGACGTTCATGTGGCTGATGGTGGTGCCGTCGGACATGGTGTACTGGTTGGTGCGGTGGTTTCCATCCCGCACAATGGGCTCATCATCCAGGGCCCAGGTGACAGTGGGGGGCGGGGCGCCCTTGGCTGCACACATCAGTGAGAACTGCTCCCCGGGATTGACCACCTTCTCACTGAAGGAGGAGATGATGCGGGGCGTGCCATCTGCAGGGAGTGAGGAGCCCCCTTCAGAGTTAAGGAGCTACTGAGTGACCATCCCACCAGACCACCCACCCCACAGTGGGGAGGAGGGAAAGCAGTGGCCATATAATATAAAGTTTCATGTACATCAATTCATGTGCTAGCCACAAAACCCTGTCAGGTGCCAATTACTATTCCATGTGAATTAAGACTCCTGGGTTTGAAGTCTCCCTCCACCACTTTAGCTCTGTGTCTTAGGGCAGGTTACTTAACCTCTTGAGTCTTTCCATCTCTTATCCACAAAGGATGGTGATAACGGGGATAATGAGTATAAATTCCATATACTGGTGCTATGAGTATTAGATGAATTAATGCATTAAAGATGCTTAGCACAGGACTTTGTAAGCACTTAATAAAATGTAACTCCTCTCGACTTTTTCTTTTCCACCTCTTTCTCCTTTCTTTAATAATAAAGACATAGAGGATCAGAGGTTAACTGATCCAGGACCTGACCGGTCTGGACCTGTGCAGTCTGGTTCCAGTTCTCATTCTGGCAGGAGCAGGTGTGGAATGGGGTGGGAGGTGAGGGTACTATAGCAAATAGTCTGAAGTTTGAGGCTTAAAACGCAAGCTGCCCAGAGGTCATGGTGGTAGGAGTCTGTGTCAGGGCCTTAACCTTGGCTAACCGAATAACTTTGCACGGACTAACTAACCCCCGTGCCTCAGCTTCCTCCATGGGACACTGTGATTATTGACTCTGACCATTCTTCCATATGGGATTATTTGTAAAGTATTAAAATAGGTATTGAGTAATTTAAAAGGAAACATAAAAAAAAAAAAAAAAGCAAGGCAAATGTAACACGTACTCTACACCCAACCCACATTTCACACCAAAATGCTGACGATAATCCAACATTCTTTCAGTCTGCCAGCCCCAGCCCATTTCTGGGAAGACCCTTATCTAAAACTTGCAAAGAGCCTGGTGCCTGGCAGGGCCTGGGACTGCCCCCCCAGGTCACTGCCTTAGCCTCTCATCTGCCTCTTTCCCTGTGCCCTCCATTTCTGGGTGTCCCTTCTGCTCCACTCTCAGCCCTTCCCACCAGTCTCATTTTCCATGTCCCTGCTCTGAACCAGCCTTGGGTAAGTGACCGAAACCTTACTTTCCACAACTGCAAAGTAGGTAACATTTTAAAAAGTACCTTGGAAGGATTAAATAAGACAGACACCTGCCTGGTGTGTAGGAAGGAAGGAAGGGCACTAGGCAGGACACCTCCTGGCTGGGCTTTGGGAGTCCTGAAACCATCCCAGCTCACCCTCAAGTACAATGATGGCGAAGTCCTGGGCGGTCTGGGCCTTGCGGGTGGCAAAGCACTGGTAGGCCCCGGAGTGGCTCTTCTGGGCCGAGGTGATGAGCAGGGTCTCGTTGTTGAGCCCGCGGATGGAGACAGCCTCGTCGGGCAGCACCAGCTCGGTGTTGCGGTACCAGCGGATGGTGAACTCAGGGGAACCCATCAGGGTGCAGGAGAGGATGACCGTGCTGCCAATGCCGGTCTTCAGCTTCTTTGGTGTCAGGGTCACATGAAGAGGGTCTGGTCCAGGCCAGGGAGAGAAGAGGGCAAACGGGGAGAGAAAAGAAAAGAAAAAGAGCTTAGTGTGAGTGAGTGGGGCTAGAGGTACACTGTGATCACAAAAGTCCTGGAAGTCAGGAGGCCCTACTTCTGTTTCCAGACTACTTGTTTTTTTTTTGTGGGGGGCGGGGTGTGGGAGACTAGGATTGGTGAATTCCTTTCTCTAAGCCTCAGTTTACTCATTTGTTAAATGGCAGGCTCAGGCTCTGCACCTCTTGTTCTGATGGTTTGCTTAAAAAAAGAAAAAGATTTTAGGAGGAGGAAGGGAGAAAGGGAGAGAAACATCAGTGTGTGGTTGCCTCTCACATGCCCTCTACTGGGCATCTGGCCTGCAACCCAGGCATGTGCCCTGACTGGGAATCAAACCAGCAGCCCTTTTGCTTGCAGGCTGGCACTCAATCCACTGAGCTACACCAGCCAGGGTGGTCTGTGCTTTCTTGATGGGTGCCTCTTTGCTCAGGTGGGGCTGTGAAGTGGGAAGGAGCCTGACTGGCTCATTGTCCTTCCTGTCACCCACCCCAGACAGAAGAAAGGCCCCCTTGACCCAGCCACTCATACTGCCTTTGGTTGGTCTGACCTTTGCTCTCCACCCCCACTGCACTGCCCTGCTGCAGACCTCAGCTCCCAGCCTGAACCCGGGCAGTATACTCTCCTCTCTGCACCCTCCCTCTGTTCTCTAGGTTGCAGCTGGCCCCCACCCTGCTCAGAACTTCTGCAGCACCCAGCCACTCAGCGTAGCATTCAAGGACACCTGGCTCCTCTTCTCAAGAACAGTCCCTAGAGCAGCAGCCTGCCCACACCTTAGGTTACTTCCTGTCCCAGGGTCTCTGCCTAGAGTCTTCCTTGCCCCCTTTATCTAATTCCTACTCATCTTCCATAATGAGCTGAGGTGTCATCTCCTCCAGGTAGCCTTCCTGGACACCACTCCTCTCTCAGGCTGGGTTAAGGATCCCTCTTCTGTGCCTCCTTGGGTGTAACTAACACCACGGTAAACACATGGTCTTTAATCACCTCTTTACATCTATCTCTCCCTGTAGAGTGTGAGCCACTTGAGAGCTGGGTGGTATCTCTTATCTTTACATCCCTGCTACTTACCTGAATCATGTTTATTGATTGTCTCACTGGCTGCCTGGTTACCAGCACCAACTTGGCCTCTCTCCCCTGATTGCCATGGACTGGGGGTTCTAGAAGGGATACTGCAGCCAGCCTACAGGAGATGGGGGACTGCAGGCCCATCTGGGTGGGTGTAAGCAAAACACACGTGAGTCTGCTCACACTCTCCCTACCTGCTCCCAGAGCCTCTGTATGCAGCCTAGGAAATGTCAGTGTGCAATGAGGCAGACAGTGTCCTGCTTGTCCTGGCAAGGGTGCCAGGGCTCTGCCAGCCCACTGCTCTATCCTCACAGCTCCTGCTTAAGCTCAGTGGCATGATGGATGGGAGACTTGGCTACAGAATTGGAGTGGGGCGAGAATGAAAAGCACTGCTTTCTTCTCCATGAACCTGGCAAAGAGGTGCTATCAGAAGTGATAGAAGACAGAGAGAAGCCACGTCGCTTCCCTTTGAACCGGGTTGTCCAGCCCAGCCCAGGGTAGGGGAGAGTGGGAGCAGAGGATCAGAGAAGAATGAGCTGTACCTAGGCATATAGGGTCAGGGGGTGTGCATGCCACTGTAGGCAGTTACTTACTGTGTATCTGTCGTGTACTAAGATGTGAGCATGTTACGACAGAGGAATGTGTGTGTCTGTGTGTGGGCACTGTATACACACACAGTGTGGGCACTGTATACATGTGAATGTGTGTATGGGAAAGTAGGCATGTGAACTTTCAACACATCTGCCTGCCTGTGTGTGTATGTGTAGGTACCTACCTGCCTGTATGTATTGTGAACACCAAGTTACCCAGAGTCAGGTTTGTTAATTTGTTAAGGATTTGAGGGTATGTTCCTGACCTGTTTTGAGACAGTGTATGTGTGTGCTTGCAAGTATGAGTGTGTGTATGTGTAGCAGGAGAGTGGAAAAGGAAGTGAAAGTAATATTAGACCAAACAATTATGGACAGTACTTAGTGCAAGAAGTGAGGCACCAACCCTGGTTCTTCTATCTGCCTGCTCTGCTGTCTAGAGCTTGTCTGTAGGAGAAGAAACCCCCTGAAGCCGGGCTTTCAGCACTGTAACCTAAGCGTCTGCATCACTGTCACTGCCAGAGTATTTCTTGAGGCTCTTTCTGTTCTTCCAGAGTCCCAGGGAATTTGCATGGGGAAGGCCTCTTCTCAGCACTGCAGATAAACACGCTCCAATTGTTAGGCCCCCTCCACTGTGGAGAAGAGACTGGGCCCACATCTGGGCTGAAGGTGACAGGGAACCAGGCCCAGGAGGCCAGCCCAGGAGAGGTTAGGCTCTGCTGTGATTCTCTGGTCCACCCAAGGGTCTCCACACCTGCAGCTCTGTGCTCATGAGGTGGGTGGTGAGGTCTGTACAGTGGGGGCGGGATCAACTCTGGATGGCCTCTTTCCACTGCCTGGGTCAGATGACCCTCAGGATGCCATCAAGTACAATGTTCAGGGATTCAAGCTATTGCTGCACCATGGGACTGAGATCCCCAGAGTGTCTCTGAATCCCAGACCCACTACTGCCAATGTCTTTCCTGCAGTCCAGAGAGCAGAAAACTCAGAGCCAGACTCTGGATGCCAGAGCTAGAAGGGCCTCTTCATTTTGCAGATGGGGAGTCTGAGACAGGTTCACCAGAGGGAGGGGCAAGGGCGAGGTGGGGCAAAGAATGCCCCTGGGTCTCACCAACCTTCCTCCAGGACTCTACCTCTGGCATCAGCCCCTCTACCTCTCCTTCCCTTCCCTTCCCACCCAGGGGTTTCAGCAGTAGCAAGTGTTTGCTATTAAGTCCTCCTGCTCTTCACAGGGTCTCCCCGGACCCTGGGGCTCTGAGATGGAGGAACAAGAAGTACCAGCATTAACATCTATCAGCTTTTCCTGGAACGGATGACTTAGTTGTTTACACCCAGTGTCTGATTGGATTGATCAGGGCCCCTATTGATTATTGCTAAATATTCTGAATATTGCCTCCACTGGGACACATACGCTCTCTTTAATGGATTAAAATCGGCATTGTTTCCTTTGGTACAGATACAGTCTCCTCCCAACAAGCCAAGAAAACCTGCAAGCTTGTCACCATCACCCTCATGGTCCCACCTGACCTGTGTGACTTCTGGGCAGTAGGAAGACTGGAATCATTACCCCATTTTGCAGAAAAAGGTGCAGAGGTGATGATCATGGTTATGTGATTTGCCCAAAGTCAGTTCTATCCGATAATGCTGGAACCAAAAGGCAGGCTGTCTGATTTCAAACCAGGGCTTTCCCCAGGATACCAAATTGCCTTTACCAACCAGGAGATGATTCCCTGGGGCTGGCCAGAGGCAGGTGCAGCTGCCCCCATGCCCCTCCCCACCATACTGTGGTGCCTCTTGAAGATTACTCTCAAGGATGGGGCTGAAAGAGCAGCTGTCCCCACTCACCGATGACCGTGAGGGTGCCTGTGGCCTCTGCTGAGCCAAAGGTGTTGGTGACCTCACAAATGTAGGTGCCACTGTCCTCGGTCCGCAGGTCGCTGATGGTCAGCCCTGTGATGCGATTGGTCCAGCGGTTGTCGGCTGGGAGGGGCCTGCCATCCTTGAGCCAGCGGATGGCAGGGATAGGGTAGCCAGAGGCTGTGCAGGGAAGCTCCACAGTGTGGCCGGCCCATACTTCCTGGGAATGGAAACTGTCCAGGATGGTGGGGATCGACTCAGCAGGATCTGGAAAGGCAGAGAGTGTCAGTGGCCCTGGACAGCCTAGCTTGGGTGAAGTGGAGGTAGGGGAGGAGGGGCAAGCACCCAGAGCAGGAACCTGCTGCCCACTGGTGCACGGAGTGAGCAATACCCAGTGTGGGATGGCTCGTGGTGACCCCCTGAACCCAGACTCTGGCCCCAACTCTCCTACTCAGGCTGGGCAGAGGCTCTGAGAATCATGCTGGGGAACAGGACTGGGGGTGGAGAGGGTATGTCTGGCAGACTCAGCTAGAATGAAAGACAGACAGATGGAAAAAGTGAGTGAGCATGAGGTGCAGGGGAGAGTGTGCATAAACTCCTTCACTCACACAGTCCCTGTAGTCCAGCCCAGACTCAGGAGCAGTGAGTCCCTTTGACACAAGAATCATGACACCTTGAGTTTGCTATTATTGGTAAGGCTTGGTCTGGGCCTCAGCCTGGCTTGTGGGTGCCCCACAAAGATGGGGGAGCTATCGCCTGCCCTGTTCTCTCTCCTCCCACCACAATCTGAGGGGTCTGGAAGACGGACAGAACATTTCCGTTGGAACGCAGGAGGATTTGGAAGTTAAGCCTTCTGCAAACCACCCTCACCACCATGGCCAATTATCCATTACATTGCTTTCCCAAACCAGGAGAGAGCAGTGACTGCAGGGTCTGTGACCCTACACTGCCAAAGACCCAGGCCCTGTGCAGGTTGGATTCTGTGTGTGACGGCTGTGCCACTTCTGAGTGGTGCTTGGGCTGCTGTCTCCATCTGGTTCTCACCCTAAAAAGCCTCCGTAGGCTTCCTTCCCATTGGGACCTCCCTCTGGTGCAAAACCTACATGATAATAACCCACACTTGTCATCCTGAACTCAAAGACCTTCTGTGATTAGTTCCAACCAGGCCCTGGACTCCCTGTTGACACCACCTCCCCCACCTCTCATCTCAACAGTGACCCACTTGTGGCAATGCATGCTGTTGCACTGCCTACCACCTAGAGGCCCAGCCAGCCCACTCTGCTTGGCCTACCTCTACTTATCTTCCATAGACCATCTTAAGTGTCATCCCTTCTGGACAACTCCCCCAGATCGCTCTCACTGGACTCCCACAGTTTCCTTTTTCCTTAATTTTATTTTCAAACAACCTTTTCTTTTCAAATAAAAAGTTTGAAAGTGTAGTATATACACATGACAAAACTTCAGAAAATATGGATTAGCATACAGCATAGTGAAAAGGGAGGTTCTCTCTCCCCAGAAGAAACCACTGTCGCTACCTCCCTCTGGTCCTTGCTAACAGCAATTAGCACTAGGCCCTTTATCTGCTTCCCTGGGAGACTGCGGGCATCTGGCAGCACAGTGGACCCATCGCTGTGTCTCCCGTGCCTGGCACAGAGCAGGGCCCAAGCTGTGGAACCATTAATGTCTGAGGATGAACAGGGTCGCTCAGGCATGGGGCAGGCCAGGGGACTGCTTCTCCCACATTGCAGAATTTCACAGGCTCATGGACTAGCAGAGCTGGCTTAGGGACCTCAGAGTGTACACACAAGATGGGAACCCTGAGACCAGGGAGGTACACTGACCTGCCCAGCGTCAGACTGTAGAACCAAGATCAGAAACCAGGTCTCGCCCAAACCTGGTTCAGTAAGTGGAATAGAGATGGAATGATCTAACACTGAGTTTCACTCAGTAGTGGCTGATCCTGCTGGATCCTTCTTGACTGATGAGAAATTCCCTCTGTCCTCAGCTCATCTCTCTTGAAGAGAGGATGGGCTAGGAATTCTCTTCTCTGGGAAAAAGACTTTCTAGAAGTCTCCCACATTCCACGGCTCTTCAGAATGAGCCCCTGCTGGGACTCAGGAAGATTCAGGTGCAAATGTGCCTGGGTCACAGGTCCCTGTGTGACCTTACATAAGCCTTATGTCCTCTCAGGGTCTGCTCCCTCATCTGCATGTGAGGTAGGTGGTGGTGGTGATAAGTCTGCCTCCAGATCTCATAAAGTTGTTGCAGACAACAATGGCGAAGTGTATGTCAGAGAGCTTGATGGACATGAAATCACTATGCAGATGTGCTGGGCAATTACTATTTGGGGACCCTCCCTTCCTCCCTCCCTGCAAGCTTCTGAGGCTCTCACCAACCCGCGCCCCCCAACCCTGTGGGAATGGTTGGGATAAACAAACCCAGTGCCAGGGAAGAATTACTCAATGTGACACTTAATTGATGCAAAACACACAAATTCTGTGGCACACCGCGGAATTTACAAGCAGAGGGGCTGACAGGGCCGTGGAGGAAGGGCCGGGCGGTATGTGTGAAGGAATTAATCACCGAGTCTCAGGCGTGAAATTAAATTCTGAGGGAAAGAAACCTCTTTCATTACTCTGGAGCAGAAGTAAAATGCTGCAGCGTGTACCGCGACAGCCCCGGGGGGAATCGGGTACTGCCAGGGCCAGTGCAGGGTTGGGAAGACAGATGGCTGGGCCCTGAGAAATCTCCAGGGGGGGATGGGGCTGGGATGGGTGCATCACAGCCCCGGGGAGGCTGCTGGGACCTCCCCAGTTGGCTGAATAGTGCTGCCTGGAAAGGACACCCTTTCCAGACACAACTTGTGCATCTGGCTCTGGACTCCTTGAACCGGGAAACCCTGTTCTAGTCTCAGCCTCTTTGGTCACTGGTTCCGTCTTTTATAAATGCAGATGATAATGCCCAGTTCACGGAGTTAATGCACTTGAAAGCACTTGGTAAACTGAAAAAAGCACCTAGATGCACAGAATGGTTATTATTAGGTTGTATGTTAAGGGACTCAGACTATTCTTACAACTGCCCCCTCTACCTTGGAAAAAAAAAATAAAGTTGTCCCCACCCCAACACTTTGGAAATGCAGTAGGAATAGTTATCAGTAACAATAGAGCAAAAATACCTACAACAATGAAAGCAGCTGCTGTTCTCACACTGAGTGCTGCTCCCTGTGTCAGGCACCTTGCTAAGCTTTTTGTATCTGGGGTCCTATTTAATTTTCACAACAACCTGTGTGGTACATTTGTCATGCCCATTTTACAGAGGAAGGAGCTGGGGTTTGGAGATAGTATTTATTTTGTGCCAGGTGGCATATCTTGTGAGTGGTGACTCACATGTGACTCTACATGTAGCCTGATTCATATCATGATTTCCTCCTCCTTCCCTTCCTCAGACTTGTCAAACGCTTCCTGAGGACTGAAGAAACTTCAGATGTGATGTCAGCCCTTGTCAAATGACCTACCTACAGCTCTCTGCCATGTGAATTATTCTCACCTGTTCCTCTTGCTTTTGGGCCTGGGGAGAGGGAGGGGCCGCCAACCCTTGGGGATGTGCCAGGCTCAGACCTCTTTTAGCCCCCAGGAGCTCATGGGGTAGGATGGGGCTCCAGCCACTAAAGAGTGAAACATCTCAAATGAAACCTACCCTCAACTCTCGAAGTGGCTCTGAAATGTTGGGAGAGGGGCCAGTGGGGCTGGAGGCTGAGTCCTGACATGTACTCCCCCACCCCAATTCCCTCTTTACCACCTCATTCCAGTATCAGTTGCATTTTTGCCAAGAAAAGAAGCTTGCAGAGCGCCTTGTCTCACCACATCACATCAGGGCTCATGTCGCTCAGTGGGGCCCTTTGCCCTTGGCTCCTCTCTGTCCCTGTCCTTCAGTTCTCTTTCTTCCTTTAGATCCCCCTTCACTCTTTGGTCTCTCTTTCTCTACATGTCTGTCCCTCTCCTGTTTCGTCTGTTTGGGTGACTTCCAATCCTTATTTCTGTTTCTCTATTTGAACATTATAGCTGAATCTCTAGGTGCCACCTCTCATTCTTTGTCCCCCCCTTCTCACAGCTGGTAGGCAATAAAGAGCAGAAGAAGATGGGTTGGCATAGCTTCCAGTGTAAAAATGTCATTTGTGAGAGACTCCTGCCTATCCACACCCCCAAAGTGGGAGTGAAATTAGTGGGATAAAGGGGCTAAACATTTGTGCAAGAGAAAGGAGCAGGCTGCAGGAGGTGGAGTTTCAGTGTCTTTCACACATTGTATGAGCAGCATGCAAATGAGAGCAAAGCCCCATGTAGATAAGTCTCTGTAATTTGGAATGAAACTACTCTGATACATTTGGGAATTGAGTGGCAGATTCCAAAGTCTAGCCACAAAGGTGGAACCGCATGGGACAGTACCATTTCCTCACCCTTTGACAACACAGCTTCCCTTGGCATCACTTAATCCCATAAATATTTACTTAGCACCTACTGTGTGCCAGGCATAGGGCTGGGCACCAGAGACACTAGGAGGAATCAGAGAGCCTGAACTTTGCCCTCCTAGCTCCTGCTTTCTTGGTCTTGCCTACAAATGAATTGGGCCAATGAGAGGGGATCCTGGAAAGAGTCACCAGATGATCGGGGTAGCCCTCACCAAACCACACAAGGTCAGAGGCACACAGAATCAGAGTGGTACCCAGTCACACTCCTTTTCCAGAGGCCCAGAGAGGCTGCATGATTTGGTGGGTCCAGCCTTCAAATCCAGGGGTTCTGACTATCAGTTCATTCTCCTTCCAAAAGCCATTCCAATCCCATCTCTTCAAGAGAAGAAATTTTCAAATTGCAGGTTACAAATTGTTAGGAAGTTGTAAAATCCATTTGGTGAAGTTGTGACCAGCATTTAGATATTTTGAAATGGGATAGAATAGAATAGAAAAGAAAAGAGTGCATCTCAATGCATGTGGTGAGAAATTCCAGTGTATACTGCAGAGGCCACAAGGAAGTTGTCTCTGTGGATTGCTGTTGCAAAAGTCTGAAAAGCAGTGTTCTAGAAAGCCTTCCTGGGGGAGCCGCATGTGCCCTCTTTATTCTGTGGCTGGGGCATGTGCATGGTGGGGCTGGCAGCTGGAGGACATTGGTGTCAGAGTGTGAATTCTGCCTGTGCCTCCCACTGGGTAAGCAGTTGGGGCAAGTTGCTTGGCTTCCCTAAGATCTGGTTTTGTTACCTGTAGAAATAGAACAGCAGCGCATGCTTTGCAAGGCTATTATGGTGCCTAACAGACAACAGATGACTGAAGTTTCTGGCACACAGGGAGATTTGATAAATATTAGCTTCCATTCCTCCTTCAGAAGCTATAATCAATCACTCCAGAATAAGAATTCTTTATTTAATATAGAAATATTTTTCTTTACAAATTATATTCCCTCTATTTTCAAATGTGAGGTGGGCTATAACGAAAGATATAAATGTACTTATAAATAGATACTAAACATTAAAAAATACTTAGAGACATAAGGAAATTTAAATACCTCCCTAATCTAATCTAATCTAAACATTATTATGTTTGAGCATCAGATTTTACCTGTGAAGTTCCTGACAGCAAAGGCCAAAAAAAAAAAAAAAAAAAAAAAGGAAAAAAAAGAAAAAGTAGAGGATGGGTTCCATAACTCTTGTTATTTGATAAATGGTAACATAGTTCTCAGAAGGGTTAACAGTCCTCAGGTACAGACTCCTATAAGTGATTTATCTTTGGAGCCCTTACATAAAGGGCACCCCAAAATAAATTGGACAGGGCTTGCCCCAGTGGTTCCTGTACCTGTCCTTTCCCAAGACTCCCTGATCCATGGTGCTGACATGCCCAGTCTAAGGGGTGGGTTGGTTCCTCCCTCCCTGCCTCCCTTCCCCCCTTGCCCTTGCCCTCCCCCTCAGCCCTCTCACACATACCAGTCACAGAGAGGCGGGCCCCATTGCTCTGCCGGGTCTCCCCACTGTACTTGTGCTTGGTGATGCAGCGGTAGGTGGATAGGGCGTCCTCCTTCTGCACGTCAGAGATGTACAGCCCGCCATGGTAAGTAATAAAAAACCTGTTTTCTGGAGACACAATCAGGACATAGTCCATTACTCCCCTAGCTGGGCATACCACTAGAAGCAAGTGGTCTTCTCCCAGGTTAGGACTATTTATTGCCCAGGGAGAGAAAGTGATGGGGAAAACAAGGGGGTGAAGTTGGTGCAGCCTCAAAGATAGGGCCGCATCTCCAATAGATGAGAATTTTCTTTTTTAAAGATTTTATTTATTTTTAGAGAGAGGGGAAGAGAGGGAAAAAGAGAGGGAGAGAAACATCAATGTGTGGTTGCCTCTTGTGCACCCTCTACTGGGGGCCTGGCCTGCAACCCGGACATGAGCCCTGACTGGGAAACAAACCAGCGACCCTTTGGTTTGCAGGCTGGCACTCAGTCCATTGAGCCACAGAAGCCACAGGGCATGGATTTTCTATATGCAAACAAATAGAAATTACAGTAATTGTTCCTTTAAGTGTCAATGTTTCAGGGATCTACAGAAAGACTTTAGGCTTTAGAGTTAGATGAGATCTGGGTTCCACATCTGACTCTTCCTTTTATTAGCTGTGTGACCTTGAGAAAGTTACTTTACTTCTCTGAGCCTTATGTATACAACAAGGTGCAAAAATAATACTTCATACAGTAAATTAAGGATTTAAAAGAAATCCTTAAGTGGCGACAGTAAGTGCTCACTTAATGAATAGAAGTTTTTCATTTGTCTTACCTCTTTGCAAGAGTTTTCAAATGCCTTTCTTATTTTGTTATTATTTTTAAAGTATATTTTATTGATTATGCTATTACAGTTGTCCTAATTTTTCCCTCTTTGCCCTCCTCTGGCCGCTACTCCATTCTCTCCAGAAATCCTCTCCCTTACTTCATGTCCATGGGTTGTGCATCTAAGTTCTTTGGCTTCTCCATTTCCTATACTGTTCTTAACATCCCTGTGTCTATTTTGTACCTGACAGTTATGCTTCTTAATACCTGTGCCTTTCCCCCTCCAACTCCCCAACCCCCTCCCCACTGATAACCCTCCATGTGATCTCCATTTCTGTGATTCTGTTCCTGGTCTGGTTGTTTGCTTAGTTTGTTTTTTAAGATTCAGTTGTTGATAGTGGTGAATTTGTCGCCCTTTTAATGCTCATAGTTTTGATCTTCTTTTTCTTAAATAAGTCCCTTTAACATTTCATGTAATAATGGCTTGGTGATGATGAACTCCTTTAGCTTTACCTTATCCGGGAAGCACTTTATCTGTCTTTGCATTCTAAATGATAGCTTTGTTGGGTAGAGTGATCTAGGTTGTAGGTCCTTACTTTTCATCACTCTGAATACTTCTTGCCCATCCCTTCTTGCCTTCTTGCCTGCAAAGTTTCTTTTGAGAAATTAGCTGGCAGTCTTATGGTAACTCCTTTGTAGGTAACTCTCTACTTTTCTCTTGCTGCTTTTAAGATTCTCTCTTTATCTTTAACTTTTGGCATTTTATTTATGATGTGTCTTGGTATAGTCCTCTTTGGGTCCAAATTGTTTGGAATTCTCTGTGCTTCCTGGGCTTGTATGTCTATTTACTTCACCAAATTAGGTAAGTTTTCTTTCATTATTTTTTCAAATAAGTTTTCAATTTCTTGATCATTCTCTTCTCCTTCTGGCACCCCTATGATTTGGATGTTGATATGTTTGGAGATTCCCCGAGGCACCTTATACTACCCTCATTTTTATGAATTCTTTTTTCTTTTTGCTACTCTGGTTGAATGCTTATTTCTTCTTTATGCTCCAACTTGTTGATTTGAATCCTGGCTTCATCCCCTCCTCTCTTGGTTCCCTGTAGATTTTTCTTCATTTCACTTAGTATAGCCTTCATTTCTTCCTGGGTCATATTTATTTTGTTGCCATACTCAATGAGTTCTTTGAGCATCCTGATCACTAGTGTTTTGAACTCTGCATCTGATGGGTTGGTTATTGACATTTTGTTTAGTTCTTTTTCTGGATTTTTGTTCTGTTTTGTCATTTGGGCTATATTTCTTTGTCTCCTCAATTTGGCAGCCTCCCTGTGTGTGTTTCTGTGTATTAGGTAGAGCTGCTTTGACTCTTTGTCTTAGGAGCATGGCCTATTGTAGAAAAGGCACCTGTAAATTGTGTGAGGTAGAGGCTTAGGTAATAACCAGGGCAGGGGAACCACTTCACTGCTTTGTGGCTCTGTGTAGGGGGAGGGCTCGCATAGGGGACAATGCCACTGGCCGTCTGCTGGAGGTTTGCCTGGCACTCGTTCTATGCAACTGGTGCCCTTCCAGCTGTTGTCCTGGTGCTGAATCCCAGAAGGGATGGGTCTGTATGCGTTTTAAGTCCATGCAGGCCCTTTAAGTGGAGTCTCCTGAAAATCCAGCAGTTTTTTCTGCTGCCCCAACCCCTTCTGGTTTTTACAGCCTGAAGTTATGGGGATTTATCTTCCTGGTGCTAGAACCCTGGGCTGTGTGGTTTGGCCTGGGACTGGGATTGCTCACTCCCAAAGTATCCCTCCCAATTTTTATCCAATACATGTGAATGTGGGACCACCCATTCTGTTGCCTCCACCTCTCCATGCCACACCACATCTTCATGCCTCTCCGCCCATCTCTGTGTCTCTGCCCTTCCTACCTGTCTGGATGAATGTGGATTTTTTAAATCCTTGGTTGTCAGACTTTCATACAGCTTGATTTCCTGATGGTTCTGGGTATTATTTGTTTTGAGGTCTAGTCGTAACTCTTTCTGTGGTTGTGCAAGGAGGTGAAGTATGTTTACCTTTGCCTCCATCTTGACTGGAAGTCTGTTATTATTTTTTTTAAATTAAAAAAAAATTAAAAAAACTTTTTTATAACTATATTCTTATTGAACTTTTTAAAAAAATTATTTATTTTTATAGAGAGGACAAGGGAGGGAGAGAGGGAGAGAAACATCAATGTGTGGTTGGCTGTCACGTGTCCCCTTCTGCAGGTCTGGGCCACAACCCAGGCATGTGCCCTGACTGGGAATTCAACCAGTGACCCTTTGGTTCGCAGGCTGTCACTCAATCCACTGAGCCACACCAGCCAGGGCTGTTATTATTTCTTTTAAATAATTCAAAAGCATACCTGTATCTCAAAACCAAAATATCCACCAGGCAATGTTCTATATCTTGAAGATATAGCAGCAAGCAAGACAGACAAAAGTCTCTGCCCTCATGGGACATGCATACAGATAATTGGTTTATTATAAAAGGATATAACTCAGGAACAGCCAGATGGAAGAGATGAATAGGGTAAGATGCGTGAGCAAAGGTCTTTCATATTCATTGCTTATTTGTTCTTTCAACTAGTGAGGTGTCATCTCCATTTTTGGGTCACACAGCCAACTAAGGATTGGAACACAGGCATTGAACTAAACACAAGTCTCAATGCCTTTCTCCCAATTTTAATCATTTATTCACTCAACACACAATTATTGAGGCCAAGCTACACCAGGAACAGGGACATGGGGATCCAGATACATGATAACCACTCAGCAAACAGTTCTTGAATACCCATTCTGCACAAGGCAAAGGTGCAGGCACGGTATTTGACTTTTCCTGTCCTCTCTGAAGACTTTTACTGTTTGGACGTGGCAGGGAAGTCAAAAGGGCAGGCATTAGTACACCCATTTTGCTGATTTTGACATGAGTCCACTCAGATGTGGGGTGGATTTTCTTGTCTTAAGTTCTAAGTCAAAACCTCAACTTGAGCTAGTCAAGGCTGATGTTAAAAGGCGGCATGTGAATATGAGAATTGAGGCGGGGCTTGCATTTGGCTTTGACCTTCCTTCAGCTTATGTCAGTGCCCTCCCACCCAAGACCTACCCAGACTGGGATTGGGAACCTAACTTTGGGTCCCTGTGCCTTCTCTCTGGTGCTTAGCCTCTTCCCCAGGCAGCCGTGGAAGACCCCAGTCTACCATTTCCACCAGGAGGGGGAGTTGAAATCAGGAAAGTGATCATGACTTTTAAAAAAGTTGAGGGGAGAGGGCGATGCTGACCCTGTGGGAAGGACCTGCTGACATCAGAGTGCCAGGCTTTCATAGGGAGGCAACTGGGGTTGTCCCATGACCTTCCTATCCTATTTCTTAGAGGTCAGCTTCCTCCCTCTTTGGGGCTGAGGGCCCCCCTCAGCCAATGACAAGAGCTCTGATACTGGCTTACCTTCCTATTAGGGATATTCTGTAGTGTCCCACCCCTCCAAACACAAGTTCAAGATCTCAGCATCTGGAGATGTGGACCTCACCAAAGAACACTTTCTGACAAGAGAGGCTATAGAATTGCAAGATTGAAAAGCTGAATGTGTTTGACCACATCTTTGACAAAGATTCTCCAGCCTTCATCTAAATATCTCCCCAGCTGGGGAAATTACTATCTTGCTCAAGGACCCATTCCAAAGTCTTGATTTTTAGACAGATCTTCCTGGGTCACAATAAGTCTCCTTGTAGCTCCCTGCTTGACTCCCAGTTCTACTCACAGGAGCCCTACATAACAAGACTAACCCTGTGTTACAGACATACTCTTTCACACATTGGAAGGCAGTTATTATGCCCTTTGACTTTTCTTCAGGCTAAACAGTCTTAAGATTTTATTTTTTAATAATTATTTATTGAGTTTGGTTTCAAATCACTTCGTGACTTTGGTTGGTCTCTTGCTTCTTAATAAACTTTGGTGTATCTACAAATCTTATTCTCCCTCCCTCTCATCTTCCTTCCCTTTTTTCCTGTCTTTCTCCCTCTCACTCACTAACCTTTGTATATGACTAGATTTACTATGTGCCAGGAATTTTGCCAAATGGTGGAGACCTAACAATCAGCCATATCTGATCAGGGCAGTATAGTGCAAGACTACCAACCTCTAGCCTAAAATTGCATCCACTTGTAAGGGGGATGAGGTGGGCATGGAGAGATAGCCTCATTATATTGCTGCTTCACATTCTTCTTGCAGCCAGTGAAAGGCCCTGGTCTTGTGTTGACGAGCCACTGCTAGGCCACTTTCTCTCTCGCCACCCTTGGGCATGTGGCTCTGTGGGCCTAGGCCTGGGACTTTACACGGATCCCTGCTGAGTGCTGTCATGTTGGGGTCCCCCTAAATGAACACTCAGTGCTGTGGGTAAAAGATGAAAAGGCAGTGAGAGGAAGCCCAGCCCTGCTGCTGGTAGTTGGAGAGGGCCTGGAGGAAGTGCAGGGAAAGGCTGGCCCCCCCACCAGACTCCGAATCTGCTGTTGTTGTCTCCATGTTGTGACATCCCCAAGTCAAATGTGGAAGATCTCCTGTCATTTATTATGTAACTGGGACTGGAACACAGAACTACTGGAGGGGGTTGCTGCCAATCAGAAGGACCAGGGTCAGGGATGGGGAGGACAGGAAAGCCCCCCAAATCACCCCTATTGACCCACAGGTGCTCCAGCCTGGACAGCTAGGACCCTGCACTCCAGGACCATGACACACTTGGCCTCGCTGGAATTTTAAGCTAGGAAGGGGTGCTGTGGTGATGGTGATGGGGAGCTGGGGTTTCTATAGTAACAAGCAGCTGCTGCATCTGATGTTTCACATCCTTCATTGTCCTCATTTCCCCCCTCTCTTTCCCTCCTTGTGCATACTTAATTGCAGCAACGTTTCCAGACACAGTGTATCGCTTGCTCCTCCTGAAACAAAGGCAGGCCACAGCCAGGGGGATGCAGAGCTAAGGAGGGGAAGGAGAAATCAGGGATATTATGTTAATCCCCTCGGGGCGGGGGGGGGGGACCTTGTGCAACATCAGTTCTGCATGTTTGATGAGAATCGGATGATGGGCCCTGCTGGGAAAGAAGGAGCAAGAAGCCTGTGGAGTGAGTGGCATGCAGTGTGGAGAGGGGAAGAGGCCCAGCCAGCTGGTGAGGGTTCAGAGGGGCTGGGGCTCCGGAAGATTGTGGGCTTCCACAGCTGGCTCTGGTGGGGCCCCCTGGTAGTCTGGCAGCACATACTCCTCATCCAAATGCAACCAGCTATCCCTGGGCTGGCAGAGGAGCCACTGTTCCACATCTTGGCTCCTCCTTCTTCCCGGGGCAGGCTGGGTCCAGCTGCAGGAAGACCGAGTGGCAGCCAGGACCCCCTTTGCCCAGCAACCCCCTCCTGAGGCCACTCGGAAATGTGTGTCTGGGACCAGTTTTGATGGACACTGTAAATGGGGTACTGATGGCATTGAATGATCAGGGGCTAATTGTGCTAGATGCCAGTAGTGTCCCCATGGGTATAACCAGAGGGCCTCTTCCCTTAGGCTCTAAGACTTGCACATAGAACTGTGTTCAAATGTGAACCCAACCATTGGTGCTGCCTGACAGTCACACCTCAGAGGCTGTGGGTTCATCTGCAAACACACCATGACCAGGGAAGTGTTGTTTGTGGCTAACTAATCATTTCCTTCTCTTTTTCATTGTTAAGAATACTCCAGCCTGCTTCCACATCCCTTCTCCTGGTGATCTGGAGCAGGCTTGTCCTTTTAAAAGCTAAATATTTATTCAGCACTTATTACATGTTAGGCCAAAGGCTTTATAAACATCATCTCATTTAATCCCCACAACCCTTTGAAATGAATACTATTATTATTACTACCCAAAGCACAGAGAGGTTAAATACCCACCCACAGTCAGACAGCAGAAAATTGGTAGAAACAGACCATTAGTCCACTTCCTATGTTTTCCCAAAGCTCTTTGCTTGACTCACTCTCCCAGAATAACCTCTCATGGGGACATGTAGTTAGCCAGCTTCTGCTTGGTTGCTTCTCTCAGTGGGTTCCTCATTACCTCATGATGGAGCATTCATCCATTCAATTTAGTATGGCTCAATTTATCAATTTTTTATGGAACACCCTGGGTCTTGGACTGGGCTCCATGGAGATGTCTTGGACTTGATCTCTGTCCTCTGTGATTCCATCATATATCAAGAAAACTATGTCCTTCTAACAGGAAAGGTATGGCTGTCAATGCCAGGCTGGTGAAGGGTGGGGAGGGGACTCAATGGAAGGCATCAGTGAAAGGAGAAACCTCAAGAGGAACCAAGCCACCTGGGTGGTAGGGCAAACCCAGGATGGGACCTAGGAAGTTGGGCTGGAGTTGTGGCTCTACCACTAATGATGGGGAATGTACTGGCTTGAACAATATCCCCCCAATTAATGTCCACCCAGAGCTTGGGAATGTGACCTTAGTGGAATGAAGGTCTTTGTAAATGTAGTCAAGTTAAGATGAGTTGAGTTCATACTGGGTTAGTATGGGCCCTAGATGTAATTTTGACTGGTGTCCTTAAAAGAGAGGGAAATTTGGACACAGGTGTGCACACACACACACACAGAAATTCATGTGAAGACAGTCAGAGACTGGAGTGATGCCTCTACAAGCAAAGAAATGCCAAGGACAGCTAGCTGGCAACCCAGAGGCTACAAGAAGTGAGCAAAGGTCCTCCCCTAGTGCCTGCAGAGGGAGCACATCTTGCCTATACCTAGAATTTGGACTTCTGGCCTCCAGAACTGTGACATAATAGTCTCTGTAGCTTGAAGCCACCAGTGTGTGGTAATTTGTTCTGGCAGCCAGGCAAACTGATACAGGTGACCTGAGGGAAATCTAGTCTCCTCTCAGGCACTGGGATTTCCCAGTCTTAAAGAGAGGGAGGAGTTGGATTAGCTGTGTGTTTTTAACTGTGTTTGTGCATTAGAATCATTAACAGAGCTTTTAAAATTAAACTTAGAATATCTGGAGGTGTGGCCTGGGAATTAGCATTTTAAAAGTTTTTGGGGGGATGCTATGGGTTGAATAAACTTGTAAGGCCCCTTCACTCTGACAGTTGATGTTTCCATGATGCTACTGAACTTTTCTGAGTTCCATTTTGCCTTCAAGAAAATGGAGATGATCAGTAGGACAGAGTTGTTGGAAGAGTTAGATGAAGTACTACATGTGAAAGTCCCCAGCATGTGGGTGGTGCTCATTAAATGTCAACACAAATTGCTCCATCTCAGGGAGATGAAGGGCTGGGGACAGTTGGAGTTCCCAGTCCCTCCCATGGTCAGACCTTGTGCCAATTCTCCCCGTTCCTTCTCAGGAGCTTGGGAATAAACGAGGTCTTCCTTGGCAATTTGGAAGTCCTGCACACAGGTGCTCAGTAACACTACAGCATCTTTCCTGTATTTTTCTAAAACATCAGAGAATGGGGCCTTACAGGCCCCTGGAACTGCAGGAGCCACAGAGCTGAAAGAAACCTAGGGGCTCCTGGCAACTCCAAGAGACTGGAAAGAGAGAAGCTGCCCTCTGGAAAGGTAGGGCCCCCTCTCTGCTCTCAGGGAGATGTGAGGGCAAGTTTGGTGGGGAGAAGGTGCCCGGCAAAAGATGGGGAGCTGAGAGTTTGCAGGCAAGTGTGGACTGGACAGATCCCACCCCAATCTTTAGAGCAAGGGAATGAAGCAGGGCCAGCAGCTTCCCAACTGGCCTTCCTGCTTAGGTCCCTGCCCCTCCTCCATCTGTTCCCAACATGCGGCCAGAGTGATGCTTTAAAACCCAAGTCATATCATGCAGCTCTTTTGCTCAAAACCTTCCAATGATTCCCCAGTTCATTCAGTGTGAAAGCAGTGGCAGTCACAAAATAAGCTCTTCATAAATTATTTCTAGATTGGATGAATGAATGAAATTTCCCAAAACTCTAAGGTAGTTTTATCCCCATTTCACTCATGAGGAAATAGCAAGTCAGAAAAGTCAGATCTCAGCTCTAAACTTTCCTTCTCCAGAAAGCCTTCCCAGATTAACCCACTCACATTTCTGAATATTTCTATATGCATCTGGCATACCTCTTACCACTACTTATCATTGTTTCTACTATATCCTATTAGGTCTTTAAAAAGTTATTTTTGAGCATTCAAAGTCAAGGTTAAACTGTATAGAGGTTCCTTGAAAAATTAAAAATAGAATTTACCATATGATCCAGCAATTCCACTTCTGGGTATATACTCAAAAGAAGGGAAAGCAGAGCCTTGAAAAAAGGTGTTTGCTCACCCATATTCATAGTAGCATTATTCACAATAGACAAGAGATGGAAGCAGCCCAAGTGTCAATTCATCCTTTTGATGGATGAATAAAGAAAATGTGGTATATATACACAATGGAATATTATTCAGTCTTAAAAAGGAAGGAAATCCTGACATATGCTATAACATGGATAAACCTTAGGACATTATGCTAAGTGGAATAAGTCAGCACAAAAATCATTTATTTTGTGGGCAGTCAAATTCATAGAGACAGAAAGTGGAATGGTGGTTGCCAGAGCATGGGGGCAGGAGGAAATGGGGAATTGTTGTTTAATAGGCACAAGTTTTTATGAGGGAAAATTCCCCACAACCTGGAATTATCTTCTGGAGGGCGGCCCCCTTATAGTACAGGCTTCCTCCACTAGGAGAGTGTTGCAAGAGGAAAGAGATTACATTACTGAAGTTAAAATTGAGCCGAAACATCACTGAACCAAAACTTAAAAATGTTTAACATGGTAAATTGTATGTTATGTGTATTTTACCACAATTAAAATAAAAAATTAAAAGGTCAAAATTAGAATGAATTGAAATGAGCATCTTTGTGAGGTAGTGAGTTTCTTCTCATCAGGGATGAATAGAGGCTGAAGACACACTTGGTGTACCAGATTCAAGTCTCAAGAGAAATAAATTGGATCATCTATAAGGTTTCTATTCTCCCCAGCAATTTATAAATTTCTGGCTTTAAAAAAAATGGCAGAGTTGCAAGACCCTTTGGAGATCATCTGTTGTAGTGGTTTTAAAATCAGGGGGCATGTGCTCAATTCCACCCCAGAGCCTTTGCTTGTGACTATTATTTCTGGGCCTGAAATGCTCTTTCCTTGACTCACTCTTGGGCTTGTCCACATCTATGATCAAATGCCAGCTCTTTGCCTGATCCCCTAACAAAATTACACTGTGTCCCACATCCATGCCCAATTCCTTATCATGACTTTTTGTTTTCAGAGCATGTGGTGTTTCTCATTGAGACCAAGGAGTTATTTTAGTATCTCACCTCCAGAACATGGTTGGCACATAATAGATGCTCAGTGAACCTGTGTTGAATGAATGAATCCTGGCTATAGAGGAGGCACCTACAATGGGGCGAGACAGAGAGACCTGGGGTCCTGTCTCGTGGTACCCATCATAGTACCCCTCATACTAGAGAAGGATGGGAAATCTCCCCTTCTCTAACCACCACTGTCATCCTGCAGTGATCTGGGCCACTGTTCCCCCTTTAGGCCACTTTGATCTTTGTCTTGGTTTCCAATCTCAGCTGAGTCCAAGCTGGGACATTAAAGTCAGACTGATGGTTTGGAGCTAACAAAACGGAAGCAAACACAGATGATGACGTGAGTAGGGCAATCTGCAGTATAAACTGGATGTGAAGGAAACTTCCCTCATCTTCAGAGGGAAGCTTTTTGCAGGGGGTAAACTCACACTTCCCAGGAGCTCCTCAAACATATAGAGACCCAGGGAAACTGGGCCGGGGGGAGAAGAAGAGAGCGGATAGTCCCTCTCCAGTGTGCCTGAGGTTGGCCTTCCATTGTCCTTCCCAGAAAGACCTGCCTCTTACTTAGTGATTAGAGCAGAATACAGCCCTTGCTGGGGGAGAGGCCACTTACAGCAGAGGTCACTGATTCCAGGATGAAACCACATTAGCATCCCAGGGGCCCACATTCAGACAAGAGGTGTGCATTGCAGCAGCGCAGGCAGAGTGGCACTGTCCCATAGCAGACAGAGAAGTCCTAAAACCGAGCTTCCTTGGGCGGTTCCATTTCTGCCTGCCTTAAGGCAAGCTCGGCCCTTAGATGCTAGAGGTCCCATAGCTGGGGCCTTTGGGAAAGAACTGGTCCAGGGACCTGCAGCTGTGAACTTACTCTCTCCAGCCCTTTTGGGCCCCTTCATGGTAAAGTCTGCCTTGGGCTGAAAGAGGGATTCGGACTTAACTGATGAAAGTCATAAATTATTTCATAAACTCAGTAAGAAAGAAACCCAGGTGCATGAATCAGTGAGCACTAAGTGCCAGGCGCTGTTAGGCACTTTCACATATGTACCCTCTCAAGCGCCATCCCAGCCCAAAGCACATGCTTCTCCTTTCACTTTAGAGATGATAAAACTGTGGCTCAGGTGGAGACTTGTCCAAGTCACATGAGTGAGTGGAAAAGCTAGGATCCCCACCTGAGTCTCCTGAACACAAATTAAGAGAGATTGTGTGTTGCATTTTGGAGGGAGTTTTGGCGAACCTGTTCTGGAAAGGTGGACCCCTTTCGGGCAAGTGACTGAGCTTCTGGCCTCTGCTTCTCATGGAGTAGGCTACACTCTCCCAGGTCAGGGCCAGAGTGGTGGACAAGCAGAAAGGTGTGAGGGGTGAGATGAAACTGCTTCAAAGGGCATTGAGTTATTGACGGAAAGAACAAATGAATGGTGTCCTTTAGGAGGCTGGTGTGCAGTGAAGTTAGAGGTGCAGTATTAGGCAGTCATCTGTTTTAGGCAACAAAGAAACCCTGCCTTGGTCAGTTGCTGTATAGTAGCAGGAAGGCATGATCACAGGCAGGTGGCTGTGTGCTGGCATGTCCACTTTTGGGTACACCCGCATGGGCCTCTGGGGCATCCGAGTAGGCACAGAGGGATTGGCGACACGGGGAGGTGCATGCTCCAATGGGTGGTATGTGGAGCACGGTAACTGGGGTCAGTAATGGGAGATTTGGGACTAGCTTTAAGAACATCCCTCAACCTTTCTGTGCTTCTTTTCTCTCATCCCCAAGTAGAGGACCCTAACTCCTAACTTGCTCAGCTCATGGGCTTTGGCGATGTGCCAATGTCTATGAAAGGGTGCTGTGACATATAGTGCACTGTACAGGTGTAATGTGAAGTATGTAAAAGCACAGGACATATGTCTCCATATGTCCATAAAATATGCATGTATTGTGTTGAATGAACAAATCCTAGCAGTAGAGATGTTTCTTAGAAGAAGCTTCTGGGCTGGGGGAGTCAGATGCTTTCCTGAAGGGGGAAAACCAGAAGCTGAGGGAAAACCAGGAAGGCCCAGTGGGCAAAAAGAGGTAGGGAGCGGGGCAGGTGGGGGAAGGAATGGATGGAGCTTTGACCCAAGACTAGGCTTTGGCCAGGGTCAGAAAAATCATTCAGCCTTTCTTGGAAAAGAAGAGATATTTAGCCTGTCACAGTTCAAGTCTGTTTTCCAGGGCAGCCTTAGGATGCCTGCCTCTAAGTGTGTTGACTGGTCCCCAGGGAACTCCCAACTCCAAGAGAGAAATTGCAGTCAATATAGGTTACCAGTTACTGCTCTATCCAATATAGATTTACAAAAACAATGTGGTCAGCTTGCAGCTTGGAGCCTGAGGACAAGACTAATGAGCAAACTACCCCCACCAGAAGGCTGCTCTCTTCCTTCCAAGTCCTTTGTGCCTGTGGGGCAGGGTGGTGGGGTGATCAATACCTCTTGGCTGTCTCGGGGACCCAGCAGCAGGGCAGTGGTAGGGAACCATTTAGAGCCGACTCAGCAGAGCACCTGTCTTTCATTCTTTCCTTGTATTCCTGCTGATGGGGAGGGCCCTGGGGATACCTGACAGCCTGGGTGTGAAAAGCCCATGGGAAGCTAAGGTATCCTCTTCTCCCCTGAACCCTGGACTCCCAGGACTGTAAATCCTCCACCCAAGACCCTGAGGGGAGATTTGTACTGTAGTAGAAGACACATGTGAGTTGAGAACTTGGCTTCAAGTCCCAGCTCTGGTGCTGGTGGGCTCTAAGTCCTAGATCCTCCCTGCTAAGGACTGAATTGTGTCCTTGCCCAATTCATATGCTAAAGCTTTAACACCCCCTGCCCTGGCTGGCATGGCTCAGTTTTCTGGAGCATAGCCCGAAACCAAAAGGTCACAGGTTTATTCCTGATCGGGAGACATGCCTAAGTTGTGGGTTCAGTCCCCTGTTGGGGTGCACATGGGAGGCAGCCAATCAATGTTTCTCCCACATCAATCTCTCTTTCTCCCTTCCTTTCTCTCTGAATTAAAAAAAAAATAAAATAAGATAAAAAAAAAGTTAAAGCGTTAACCCCTCAATGTGACTGCATTGGGAGATAGGGCCTTTAAAGAGCTATTTAAAATTAATTTATGTTGTAAGCGTGGGGCCTTAACCCAATAGGACCTGTGTTCTTATAAGAGGAAGAGTCACCAGGGAGATGTGGACACAGAGGGAAGAGTTTATGAGGGCACAATAAAAGGGTGGTCATCTGCAAGGCAAGGAAAGAGGGCTCAGAAAAACCACACCTGTCAACACTTTGATCTTGGATTTTCAGCCTCCAGAAATATGAAAAATAAATTTCTATTGTTTGAGACAGACAGTCTGGTATTTTGTTATGAAAGCCCTAGAAAACAAACACATATCTCACTTGGACATGTTTTTGTCTGAGGACCCTTCCAATGCAAAGACTCTGCAGTTGAGTCCAGCTCTATAAAGACCATGGAGTGAGGACTTTAAGGTAAGAATGGTGAGGAGGACAGAGGTGAGCTGGTTTTGAAGGTCACAGGTGTATCACACAGGTTGCATTACAGAGCGAGAGGTGGGGAGAGACTGAACCGAAGTCCCTCAGTGTTCATCAAGTGTCAGGAGCCAAGGAAGGCATTGCTCAGGGATGAGGTGGGCAGGAAGCCAGCCCTGGAAATAGGCCTTTGATCCCATCATCTACACTCGCTATCAAACACTCAAACCTGATCCACCACTACATGTGATACTCAAGGATACTGAGACAGCCTGAGTATGAGTGTCAAGAGAGGCCTTCTGTCTCTGGGCCCACTGCTGTTTCCTATGGAACTGAAATCAGGTGGAGCAGATATACTGGGTTGCGATGAGACTGGAAGGATGGGAAGTGGAGCCCCTGCTACATAAGCTTGTTGGAGACATGCAGAACCAGAGACCTTGCCCTGTCCCTTGCTGGCTGGAAGAGCAAGGGCAATGTTGAAGTTGGGGCCCAAGTGGGGAACAAAGCTAGAAGAAGGCTTCACAATGTAATAACTTCCATGTGGCAGGCAACAGGTCAACCTGCCTGCTTTCTGGCACAGGGTGCTCCCAGATGCTTGGAAAGACACATGGTCTTATGTTCATCTTCAAAGTATGATGCCAGGCTAGGCTGGGGCATGCCAGGCTCCTGGTGGGTAAAATCTACCAAACGTGTCTCCGGGTGGGCTTGGGGGAGTACGTGAGAGGGCAAGTGATCAAAGAAAAAGAAATGGTACTATGGAGTGATGCCCTTTTCTGACTTTTAAGAGAGATTAACCAGGCTCCTTAATCTTTATCTCTGCATTTTTGGCTCCACAGGATATGGGGTTACTGGAGGGATGGGGGTTTTTCGATCTAAGGAGGACCTAGGAAGCGGATAGCATGGTGGAACAGAAGAAACCTGGCTCTGGAGTCAGGAGAGACTGGGTTCCAATTGTTTTCCTTTTTCTAGGCAGATGGTGCTGCACCAGCCATTGAACCTCTCTGAACCTGTTTCCTCTGAGAACTAAATGAATTAATGAATATACCCCACACAGTGCCTGGCATATAATAGGCAAGCAAGTAAGTACTTGTTAAATGACTGAATGAATTAATGAATCAGTAAATGCATAACTCTGGTAAGGGCGGGACTCAGAACTTGTCCTAGGCTTCAGCCTTCAAGTGCAGGGCTCTGCTGACCCTGACTACCACCTCCTGACTACCCACAAACTGGCCTCCTAAGTAGGTGGAGGGTGTGGCTGTCCAGGGAGCAATAAACTTGGCTGTCCTGGGGCGCTGGCAGCCTGGCTGCTTTGGGCAGTCAGCACTACCTCTGGAGTGGCCCCAGGGAGCTGGGGGGATCACAGGGGGTTGGGGGTGGGGTGAGAATGGAGCATCTCAGGGAGAACCAGCAGGAGAGTCTTGGTGGAGGAGGACAGAGAAACAGTGCCCAGTTCTCTCTCTCCCTGAGTTCTTTTCTCTAAATACATCTCTATGTTTCTCTACCATGGGATTAGCACACATCTCTCATTCTCCTATTGCAACAAGATTTTATTTCTAATTATGCTGTAATAAAACTGGAGCGCTCCCAGGCTTCCTTTCAAATGACTTGTACACACACTGCTGATAGGATCCTCCTCAGCCCCATTGTAATAGCATTTCCCTGACATTCATTAGACATGCATGAGAGGGGCGCTTTAAGAATAGAATTGCATTTAAATGGATTTGCTGAGAGAGGAAGATGAAAAAGAGAGAGGCAAGGGGGGAGAGGGAGAGGGAGAGAGGTTTGTTGAACAAACTATGAAAACAAGATGCCATAATAACAGGGTACTGAAATAAGCCTCTTTTTTCCCAGTCCTCCTCCGGCTCCGCTCCATGTGGCAGAGCCCAGCCATGAGTGGCAGCCTCCAACCCTCCCCTGGATCCCCATCCCCCTTTATGTTACCCACTGGGGGGCTTCAGAGCTCTCCACTCATGTGTCAGATGCTCACAGTGCAATAGAAATCACAGTTATTACAATTTGAGAAAGCTACCTTCCTTCGATAAAACCCCAATAACCAGCAGGGTACAAGACCTTGTGTCCTTGGGACTGGGGGAGGTGAATGGTGACTGCCTGCCCAGCACTCACCTTTAAGGCTTGGCTCCCACCCTTCTGCTCCTCCCCTTGAATGATCCCCACCCTCCACCCCCCTCTTAAGGAGTAGGAGATCCATTCTGACCACAGAGCTTAGCGGGCTTCCTGCTAAGCTCCCTGCCCCACCTTCTTCCTTGGTGAGCAGGCTCTGGCCATGACACCCTGTGTGAACCACAAAGGGACTCTGTGTCAATGGAGTACCTACGACGTGTCTGTATGCACCTGTGGTCTCATCTAATTCACTCCCTTCACTAAAGCGAGATCCTACTAAAATGGATATTAGATCATACTGAAAACCATCCCATGGCTTCTTATTTTTCTTAAGATAAAAGACAAAAATCCTTGACAGGTCAGTCAAAGCCCACCATCCTTCCCCTGGCCCTGCCAGCCCCCTCTCTGGCCTGGCCAGAACCCCAGCCACACTGACCTTCCTCCAGAGTATGGAGCTCCTTCCTCTTCCGACGGCCTACAGCTCAGGACTCTTATCTCCCCTCCTTCCCAAAGCTCACTCTGACCCACCCCTTGGAGCTCAGCTTATACTCCCTTCCTTAAGAAGCCTCCCACCCCACCCCTGTAATGAGTTTTTCTGTCTTTTGTCCTCTCTCCTTGCACACTTGTTATAGCTATGATGAAGTGTGTACCAAGTCACCAAAGGCCTGGCACTGCCCCTAGACTGTATGCCCCTGGTGTGGGTCTTGGCATTGCTCCAGGCTGCTGTGTGCTAAAGACTCAGTACAATAGGATGGGCACTAGGCACTGTGCGAGGGACTCTTCCCGATATGATTTCTTGTTTAATCCTTGCTGCACACTTGTTGGGGTAGAGGGTATTTTATTTCACTCTAACAGATGAGGAAGCTAAGAATCAAAGAGCTCAAAGCAATTTGCCCCAAACTGCAATTCTGAAGCTGTCTTGATCAAAGACCATGCTTTTACTACGCTACTTTCTACCACATGGCACTGTTACAAGCATGCCCACAGATTCCTTCCTCTAGGGGCTGCCCCCTACCTCCCTTGCACCTCATTGACTCCTACTTCTGGAAGGCCTCTTCGAGAATCCAGCTAATGTATACTCTCCTTTCCAGATAGTTCAAGACTCCTCCTATGGGACTGGAAGGGCCTCAAGTTTCACATTTGGATTGTTTCTGTCCATTCCATGTGACTCACTCTTGTATTCCCAAATGGAATTCAGGGTCCTTAAAGATAGCATATATCACTCTTCTGAACTGCCATAACCCCTGGGCCAGGGCTGGAAATACATTACCAACAGAACTATGGATCTGCAGCTGCTGTGACCTGGAGGTAAATCCTGGGAAGGAAACCCTCAGAGCCTCAGCCTCATTGTCTATAAAGTGGTAACAATGGTACCCAATGTGTTGCTGCAGAAGCTATGCCACACAGAGGCTCATTTCTTCCTCTCATCCCATTCCTTCCTTTGGTCTCTGTATTTGAGTGGGTATAGACAGAGAATGAAAAAGATGGTCTTACATTGTCCTGGAAGAAGGTGTGGCTAAAAGGGATGAGGCACTGTGACCTCTCGAAGCCATCTGATGTGGCTTCAAGGGCACTGGATGGCAGTGGAGATGCTCCCTCTGTTTGCCTTCTAATCTGTCATCTTCCCATCCACAAGCCTGCCTCATTCAGAGGCCTCCAGTGTCCACATGCTCTTCCCAGGGTGAGGGGTCACAGACCACAAAGACCAAGAGCAGCTGGCAGGCCCTTCCACCTCTGCCTCCCAGTCTGCAGCATAACCTAGGGATTTTACACTTGCTAATAGCTCAGTGCATGTTGGTGAATAAGACCATGATCTCCCTGACGGCAGATGTTGGGAACCATCTGGCCTGGTTTCAGGGACTAAAGCTTCTCCGACAGGCGAGAAATCCCCAAGGCTGTAGCTGAGCAAGGGGGCCTTGGGAAAATAGGCCATTGAAGAGACAAAACCTGTCCCCCTGGCAGGGGCACAGCCCCTGCCTCCCTCAATCACTCTGCTTGACCCTGGAGGATGGCTGGTTAGTCAATGACGGGTAAGACCCCTCGATGGCAGGGGCAACCTAAGACAGGCACAGTCGTATAGGGGCCATCAGGGAAGGACTTGGAGGACACGGAGAAAGGGCAAAAGGTCCTCACCCCTAGGCTTTGTCATGGCCAGAGTCCTCCTTCTGTCTGAAAGAAGTCTCCTTATCTTTTGGCTGCTCTGCTCTACCCACCTGGCTCAGGTTTGAAACAATACTAAAGGCAGGTACAGCCCTAAACTGGATCAGGCAGTTCTGAGGACCATTAGGCCTAGAAAAAGAATGCATTAAATCCTATGAAACTTACTTTGCTAAGAATGCCCTTGAGTTAATGAGTACTGATGTTTGGGGTCGAGCATAGAATGTGATCAATTTTCCAGGTTTCAGGGCTGAATGGGCACCACCCTGTCTACCAGACGCTGACCTGAGGCAAATCTCTGTGTTCCTTCAATAGTTATTTATGATCTCTATCTTTTTTCTGTAAACATAGCCTTTTGACATTGATTGATGAGCTTTGCATTCATGCTGTATACCCCGTGCATATTTTTCTCAATAAAAGCCACTTCAAGAGAAGGGCTTGGGGCATTCTTCACTAGAGGGAATCACCACCCCCTTTTCCTAGCAGACCAGGAAGTGTCTGGAATGACTTATTTTATTTTCCTTCATCTGTGGCGACCTGGGGGGACTCTGCATGGGAAGCGGTACACCCATCATCTGGTGCCTGAACAGGGACCCCCATCAGGCAGGAGCTGACTGCATGTCCATTTCTCTGGGCTTAGTTTTGGGCGTGATTGCTGGATTGCTGCGTGTGGTGGTGCTCAAGAAGTATTTTTTGAATGAGTCAATGAGGAGTGCATGAATGAATGAGGCAGGAATGAAGGAGCACAGGAATCTCAGCCTTTTTAGCTCTTGGATGAGTTCTTAGACTCTGAAGTCAAACAGTTTGGCTCCATCAGTGAGATCTTGCCCAGGTTACTGAACCTCTCTGACTCAGTTTCTTCATCTATAAAATTGTGGTGATGTTATACCAACTACACAGATTTGGAGTTGTCATGCTGTCTGCCCAGTGACTGTTCACTGGGGAAGGGGAGCTACTTCATTGTACTTCAGCTCTCTGAAGAGTTTGGTCTGACTACTCATGTTGCTGGTTCTAGATTGCTTTGAGTCCCATTTTTCCTCTTCTTAGAATCCTTAAAAATCCTCTGATGCTGTTCAAAAAGCAAAGGCAACTCTATTTTGGACATCTACCTTTTTTATTTACAGGCTCCTCAGTGGGACTGGATGGCACATCAGCAATGCCAACCAGGGAACTTATCAGAAAAGGTAGAAATTTTCACAGTCCCATCAATATCTGTGTCTTATAAGCTCTGGAAATAAGTCTATCTTGCTGAGATGATATGAATACAAAGCGCTCTGCCCCAGCTGTACTAGCCCACTTGCTTTCCTCCCAGCACTGCAGTCTCAGCGCCTTTCATCTTGGAATTCTGTCCTGCTTCTCCAGAAGCCTCCCCTATGCCCCCTGCCCAGCCAGCCAGCCAGCATCTCTTCCTCCCCTCCCCTTGCTTTCATCATACACTTGCTTTTATTGTTGACTTAAAAAATGCATTGGTGCTTGTCTCTCTTGGTGGCAATATTACCCCCATCTGACAGGCAAGGAAACTGGCTCCTGAAGATTCAGATACTTGCCCAAGGTCACAGCTCTAGCAAACAACGTAATAGGGATTTGAGCACAGTCAGTCGTATTTCACAGGGCCTTGAGAACAGAGACCTCAAATTCCCTGAAAGGATTCCACAGGTCTGTCCTGGAAGCCCAAGGTCTGTTTATTGACATTAGCTGTTGACAATGGCCAGCTTTCAGGGAAATACAAACACTAAATGAGAAGTACAGGTAAAGACTTCACCTTTGGCTAAGTACTCAGTGAGGGCTTCATCGCTAATTGATGCTGTACTCTTTGTCTATTTGTATTCTGAGTGGTGACGGTGGCATGTCAGGAGCCATGCCCTCTCAGCATAGTGCTGGCCCCACCAGCTGCCTGGGCACCAGCTGCCTCCTCACCCTGCCCAAACTGGTGCCAGCTCCCAGCCTCCCATAGCTCTTGGAATCCTGAGCTCATTCACTGGATAGGTGCAATTTCCCACCTCTTACTCACCGGCACTTTCCATGCAATCGATTACAAAACTGTTTCCAAATTAACCTACATTTAGCTCTGGTCTCTCTTCTTCTGACTCTGGCTATTTCCTACCTATGTCCTAGGTACATTAATTCCTCCAGACACTGGTCTCCCTGTATCTTCTCTTCTCCATGAAAATGCCCTGATGATCCAGAGTCCAGAGGACCAACTATGTGTCAGGTGCTATACTCCGTGCTGTACCACAAACTTGCCAGGTCAGTGTTATCACCCCCAATGTACAGATGAGAAAACTGAGGCTCAGAGAGATTGGGCAAGTTGTTGTCTATGTCACAGACCCAGGATGTGAACCCAGATCCAAACTTGGCCCTCTCATCCAATATGCCAGTCTATCTCTGCATTCCTGTCTCTGAAGGCTTCGGGGGTGTGTGTGTGTGTGTGTGTGTGTGTGTGTGTGTGTGTGTGTGTGGTGTGTAGGGGTAGAAAGGAAAGAAAAGGAGTGCCCCTTAATTTAGGGGTATCCATTTATCCTTCTTTTGCCATCTAAACTCCAGCTTTAAATCAACCTCCTTGGTCCATAAGTTAGAGGAAGTTGCTGGAAGCTGAGAGGGGCAGTGGTAGGGATGAGATGGGGAGTAACAGTGGCAGAAAATTAGGGAGTGGCTGACTTTGGAGGACACAGCCAGTGAGGGCCTCGGTGGCCCAGCGGCCATGGGTGCGGGGGAGCTTGCATTATCAGCAGTCACAGGATCAAAGAACAAGTAGGAATTAATATCCCTGAGGTGGTCTGGTGCCTATGATATCAGCAGAAAATTACAGGACATGAGACAGAATGAATGGGAGGGGATAAGAGATTCCCATGGCTAATCTTGTTAAGGAGACAATTTCTTATCAAACTCATTATGCCTTTGAAAGGAGGGAGCAAAAGGGGAAGAGGAGGTGGTGGAGAGTGCCACAGAGGGGTTCACCCTGGAGAAGGAAGGCAATGGGGTGGAGAGTGCTGGTAACCTAGTCTCTGAGTTCCAGGGAGCAGGCGTGTGATTGGCAGAGGTCTGAAAGAATAGGACTTGTGCCTGTCTGTCTCTGCTCCCCTAGAATGGAGGCCAGAGGTAAAAACTCTCCCTGGAAGCAAACTCTCTACTGGGCTGCTGGGAATACCTTCCCTGCCCTGTCAGTTGTTTGAACCTATAGGTGCCCAAGACAGAAGTCCTCCACCAAATGGCCATCGTGTTCCATCTTCTGTGGATCAAAGAGGATCATCCCCAACCTCCATAGCTGCTGAAAAAGCAAAGCACACCAATTTGTCTGCAAAACATTCTCTTGCCCAAGCTCTTGCTTAATTTTTGCAGCCCCCCTTCCCTGTGAGATGGGCAGGTAGGGGAATATATAGTCTAGGAAGTTAGAGGGCCCATTCTGGCACTTGAGAGCCGAGCATTTTGTGCAAATCGCTTAAGCTCTCTGAGTGATCACTTTTCTCATCTTGAAAATAGAGATTAAATAAATCCTGCCCTACCTACTTCACAGGGTCCTTGAGAGGATTAAACAGGATAATGTATGCAAGAGGGTCTTATAACCCATGAAACATTTATGTAAAGGGAAAAGATTATTAAAGCAATTTTGGTGGAAGCTGAGGTAACAGGTGAAGTGTCTTGCTGGAGGTAACAAGGTAGAAGTGGTAAGCCAGGGCTTGAACCTTTAGTTTCAAATCCAGGGTTATTTCTCCTGCCACAAAAATCACTTCACTGTCCTATCTTTGCCTAGGTAATCACAAGGGAATTCAATTGGCCAGAACTGAGTGTCTGTTTATGAAGGGCCCACGATGCACTCTGTGTGCTACCAGGCTGGCCTGGGGAAACCAGTGAGGGTAAGGACAAAGGCCAGATGAAGCAATGAGAAGAGTTCAAGTGAGGGTGCCTCCTCATCTCCAAAAATACTCAAGAACATAGGATGAAGGACAAGGCAGAAAGTCCCATGGACATGCAACAAGGGCAAAGATGACTGGGCTGGCACCATGAGTGAGTGCTCCACAGAGGAGCAGGTACTTGAGGTCAGGCTTAAAGGATATGTGGAGTTTGGATAGATAAAGAGAAATCTGATGTGCATTCAACAAATGTTTATGGAACTTTTATTATGTACCTGGTACTGTGCTAAATTAGGGACTTACATAATGATGCTTAGAATGTTTTTTTATTCTTTTTTTTAAATTTATTTTTTCAAATACATTTGTCTCTGCCTACCCCCCACCTAGAATGTTTTAGCAGTCAAGTCCAAGCCCCTCAGCAAATGTCGGTGAGGAGGCAGGAAAATTGGAACACTTGTGCATTGTTGGAGGGAAGGTAAAACGGTGCAGCAGTATGGAAAACAGTCTGGTGGTTCCTCAGAAAATGAAAAATAGAATTAGTGCATGATCTAGTCATTCTACTTCTGGGTACATACCAAAAGAATAGAAAGCAGGGACTATAAGAGATATTTGTACACTCGTGTTTATAGCAGCATTATTCACAATAATCCAAAAATGAAAGCCACCAAGTGTCCATCAACAGATGGATGGATAAATAAAATGTGGTATAAACATACATTGGAACATTATTCAGCCTTAAAAGTGAAATAAATCCTGTCACATGCTATAGCATGGATGAACCTGAAGACATTATGTTAAGTGAAACAAGGCAGTCACAAAAAAGGACAAATATTGTATGATTCCATTTATATGAGGTACCTATAGTAGTCAACTTCACAACGACAGAAATTAGAATGATGGTTGCCAGTGGCTTGGGGGAAGGGGAAATGGGAAACTGTTTAACGGGTATATAGCTTCAGTTTTGCAAGATGAAACAAAATTTAAACATCAGTGACAGGTGAGAGAGAGTGTCATGATAATGGATTCAGGTCCTGACGCTAGGCACACAGTCAGCTCTGTATACCTATCATCATAACTACTGTGATCAACTTTGAGTCACAAAAAGTTCTTTGGTGGAGTGTGGAGGAGGGAAGAATCTCAGAGAGGGTAGCAGCAGGAAGCCAGCAGGAGCCTTTTGTAGGAGTCTTGGTACATGATGGAGAAGAAGGAGAAGGAAGAGGTGGAAGAGGAGAGTGTGCTGTTGTGCTGGGTGGGAGAGAAAGGAGAATGCAGTCAGACTGTCCAGAGCCAAGACCTAGCTCTGACACTTATTGATACAATTTAGGGCCAATTGCCAATTCCTTTGTGCCCCAGTTTTCACACTTGTAAAAAGGGGGTTCATCAAAGTATGGATCTCAGAGATGTGTCATGAGAATTGCATGAGATAAACCATTATAAAGTGATAAGCACGAGACCTGGTGCACAGTGACGTGCTCAGTGGCCCCGAGGGAAGATGAAGGACAGGAGACACCCTTAGTTGCTGTGGGATGTTTAGGGATAGGGAAATCTATGACTGGAGCTGAGGGGCACGTCAGGGACTACAGGAGGTCCAGGTGGGAGAGCTGAGTGGTGGAGGCTTTGAATGCTAGGGCAGGGAGTTTGATCTCACCTGGTGAGCCATGGAGGGCCACTGAAGGTTTCTGGGTGGTGGCATTGAGGATGCGAGGAGTGTTTTAGAAAGATGAAGTGGGCTATGTTTACGCTGTGAGGTGGTACAGAGAGAGAGAGAGAGAGAGAGAGAGAGAGAGAGAGAGTTGGAAGGTGAGTGAGAGGGCCATGTTTTTTCTTTCCAGGCTCATAGTCAGCAATCTAAGTCCTGCCCAATTTCCCTCACCCTCCAATTTGGCCCTACTAGTGGGTTCAAGTGAAAGTAGGTGGAGGAGATATGGGGAAGAGCTTGAGACTCAGACATATCCTCTCAACACATCCTACTTGAGATCCTGCCCAACTGCAGGGCCCTAGGAGCAGGGTTCTGTCTGGTGCTACAGCTATACCACCCACAAGGCCTGCATGAATGCCAAGAGCCAAAGAGATGGGTACATCCATGTACTCTGCCTCCAAGTGAAGGTCAATGGCCTTGAGAAGTCAGCTTGTTGAGGGGGCTTTGTATGCACTGGGGAAGAGTTGACATCCTTTTGTTGCTATCCATCTAGAGCTTAATAGCCCATGTGCCTGCATCTTAGTTATAGTGCTAATTCACTTTTGTTGGATTAAATTGGTCTGGTGAGGTGGGTGCCAGAGCAATGCCTTTCCTGGAGATGGACACATGGAAGGACCAGGCCAGTTAGGACCAGGCAAGCTAGAAGCAGAACTACACCTTGGATAAGGGAACTTTAAAATGGGCATGAGGATTTCTTAGCCCTTCATGGAGATGCTGAAGGAACTGAAGTATCTCCTAGATACTCTAGTGAGAGTCAAGTGCCATGGATAAGAGGTCAAGTGTATTGGGATTTAGGGAAGCGGGTGCAGAGGCAAAGTTTGGCTGGAGAGGCTCTGACAGTGACAGAAGACGTCCTACCGTAATTAGGCTGAAAGTGCTTAATATCAGTCTAGGCTGCCTCCCTGGAACAGACTTGAGCCTCTGAACCCCTGACTTCCAGGGAAGAGGCTCCCCCCTGCTCCCAGCAGCCTTCTGTACCTCAGCAGAACCTGGAACTTAGAGTCCTGGAGGGAACCAGGCCCTCCTCAGGCCTGCAGCCCCAGCCCCATCCCCACTCCCTCCCTCCCTCCCCAGATACAAGGCATAAACAGAGGGGTTGGGTGCAGTGGGGGTTGGAAGGGCGTGGAATTGCAGCTTCCTGGAAGCCTCAGGCTGCCTCGCTCAGTTCCAGCCAGTCTTTCTGCCTTTCATCTGAGCAGAAAACAAGGGAGAGGCCCCAGGTGCTAGCAAAGCATTTCACCATGTGCAATTTGCATTTTCTGTCTCCAGCTTGAGCAGCCCTGGCTTTGGGCAAACAGAAGAAAGAAGTGGGGGACATTGCTCTGAGCTGAGGAGAGGGGCAGTGAGAGTGAATAAAGCATAGGGAGAGCAACTGGGAGGTAGGTGTTAGGGGCCAAAAGGGTATATGCCTGGGACTGTGGTTCTCACGTAAGGGCTGATTTTGTGCCCCCCCTCACCCTTCCCCTGCCAGGGGACATTTAACAGTGCCTGGGGACATTTTGGTTGTTGTAACTTGGTGGAGGGAGTTGCTACTGACATCTAGTGGGTAGAGGCTGGGGGTGTTGCTAAACATTCTACAAGCACAGGACAGCCCCCACAACAAAGGATTATCAGGTCCAAAATGTCAACAGTGCTGAGCCTGAGAAACCCTGGCAGAAAAGGTGGGGATAGGCAGTGAGGTTTAACCAGTGTCTTCCAGGTATAGAACAGTGCTGGGAGCTGTGAAATCAGCCAGAGGAGTGGTGGCTGTCTAGAGGTGGGTAAGCTGAGAAGCTATTGTCAGGACCCATGGGCACCAGCGTTCAGGTGCCCTTCCCCAAATCCGGATAAGGCGGAGGCACTGCTCAGAGGCACTCCAGGCAGGTGGCCTGGATGACGAAGAGGGCATGAGCTCCGCAGTGGGGAAAGAGGAGGGAAGGAGCACACAGAGAGACCCTGGTCAAGGTCAGAGGTCACGGTGGTGGTGGGGCACTATTCAGCTGCAGAGGTGTGTGGGGTGGCTGGGGTGAGTTAGAGCCAGGTGAGAAGGGGATGAGATTGGGGTTGTGGCAAAAGCCTCAGGGGAAAAGGCCTACCTGCCCCAAGCTCAGAGGAACTCTAACCCAGACTCAGAGCTCCTTGGGAGAAGCTCCCTATTGAATTCAGACAGATCTGTCTTTTGGGAGGGCTGGGGGTGAGGGGCTGAGTTACTTTGACCAAGGACATATTGAATGATTCAAGGGCTGAAAAGTACTGCATTTTATTAATAATGATGAAGATGGAAATAACAATAGTACTCAATGTGTGTTGAGCCCTGGGCCACCCTGGGCCACAGTCTAACTTCCCATTAGGGAGGGAGCTAAGGGTGCATGAGGGCAAGAGCTCATCCACCTCGCATGGCCCTATGAGAGAGGAAGCACCCACGCCACATTTCTGGTGACAACAGTACTGCACAGCACAGCACAGCACCCCCTGGTTGTGACATGTTCTCGGGTGAGCCCTGTGTCCCAGTCACTGGGGAGGGTCCTTCTCTGAGCTGTATGTGGCTTCTTTGTGCAAAATGAGGATTGTGGCAGATGACTTTTCACACCTCACGCAGTTAGGGTGCTGTGTGGTTCTGCCATTCCTTCTCTTGAAGCCCTGTAATGGCTCTGTGCTGCAGTCAGGATGAAATTTGAACTCTTTTCTACAGTTTTGTGGGCTTTCTGTGATAAGACTACTGCCCACTTCTCCAGCCATATCTCCAAGTCCCCTGCTTCTCACCTTACACCATCGCCTAGAGCCACTGGTAATTCCTCTCCTTTCCTTTTTTTCCAGCCTTTGCATGTGTGGTACCCCTGCCTGGGCTGGTCTGGGTCTCTGTTTCCTGGCCACTGGCCTCCTACATTAACTTCTTATCTTCAGGTTGCAGCTCAAATTTCAGTTTCACTGAAAACCCCTGGGGACCATGCAGGATGGGCTGGGGCCCCTTGAATATGTCCCCAGAGCACCTGGGCTGACTGCATACCACAGCACTGCAATCGTCTCTTATGTGTACATTTTCCTGTTGAAGTATATGTTCCTGGAGAATTGGGCCTCATCTATTTTGACCTCAGTTGTATCCCTGGTGCCTTGCAGTGTTATTTGGTAGATTCATAATGAATAAATGATCGTGTACAATGTTTCATGGGCATAGAAGCCCAGGAGGAACATGGAGTAGGGGAGGAGAAGAGAGGGGTTGGGGAGGAAGCCAGAGTAGCCTCACAGGCTCTGCTGGCGAGACAGTGCTGAGGGAGAACAGGGTATCACAGACCACTGACGATGGGACCCCTTCTACCTGTGGCCTCAGTTCAGAGGGGTAGGCTTTCTGGCTCTGGGTCTGACCCAGCACTGAAGGCCAGCTACCAGAGGCATGGAGGTGGCCCTCTAAGATACTGTTCTGCCATGTGAGGCCTGAAGAGACCAAGCCCTTATTAATAACACATCATGGGTCCCAAGGCAGCCCCCTGAGCCCCACATATGTGGACCACCTAGGACAGTCTACTCCATGAACATATCACAACTCCCTTCTCCTTGTGCCTGGACTCCAGGGCTTCTCACCAGAGTATGTGTACTAATCTCCATACAAATGTACTTCTCCTGTGTACTTCCCGGATTCCTTTGGAGTCATTTTTTGCTCTGAGCTCCCATAGCATGTAGTATGTATTTAACACTATGTTGTGAGTTGCACTGAAATGTTGACATGTGGGTCTCCTTGGTTGGAAGGCATGCTATCTGGGGTCTAATGTCAAGAAAGCATGATGAGTGGAAATCCATCAATCTTGGGCTCAAATGCCAGTTCTTAGCCAGTAGCTAACACATAGTAGGCACTTTGAATGAATGAATGAATGAATGAATGAGTGAAACCACTTCACTTTTCTGAACTCATGCTTTTTCTTTCTAAAGAGGATCATCCTATCTACATCACGGGGACATTGGAAGGCAGGCAAATAGATACTCCATGGAAGAGTCTGACACAGGAAAGAAAAGGTGATTGTTATTGGTACTCAGCAGTGCACCCCACTGGTGCCTCCTGTCTGAGCCCACTTCATGTTGAAATGAGGGGGAACATCGAGAGCAGTCACTGAGGCACCGAGCCCACTTCCAGGTGATGTCGCCACCCTCGCCCCAAAGCCAGTTCTCAGTGGAGGCTGCCTGTGGCTAACTTGGGGGCAGTTTGCCACCTTATTTTAGCGTCCTTATTTCTTGCATATAGGGGGGAAGTTAAGAGGTTCAGGAAAAGGGGGATAATGAAAAGAGAGGAAAAAACAAACCCAAAGAACAAACCAGCACTCCATGAGATAGATGGTGCAACAGCACCTGCTGTGCTGAAGCAGGTCACTTGGCCTTTTCCTGGCTCTAGAAACTTATTAAATACCAAACCTCAAGCTGGCATGGACACAAGGACGGGCTGGGGAGGAGGGTTTGGGGCCAGCTGCATTTCCAAAACGGCTAATAAAAGCTCCTCTATGCATGAACCTTCTACTTCCAGACTTTCACAGATATGAACAGAGCTGTGTGCCAGAGGAACATGGCGGCTCATCGTTGCATGGAGGTGCTCACTGCCCTGCTGTGCCACTGAGGTCTCCGCCACTGTGGTGTCTGTCTCTCGTGTTTGCTGAGATTGTGCTAAGTTTTGAGAAATTTTATGACCACAACACCAACTCTTTCATATTTTCCAAATATGAAAGCAGTAAGTGTGAGTGCTGGGAAGAAGAGGAAAACTATTACAATGGACTCCAAAGTGGGGCTAATTTTACAAATGAGAAGAGGAGAGAAAGTGACAAACATTGCACTGCTTCCCTACAGATGAACTGTGTGACAGTAGGGGCCATTCTGAGGGCAGAGAATAAACCATGCAACATGTGACAAGGGCTGGGCCAGGGCTGAGCAACTTGGCAGTACTAGTAAGTGACAAGAAGAAATGATTGAAGAAATGGAAGCGGTGTTCTATGCGCTGCTCGGCACCTGGGCCAGATGCTGGTCTAACCTGGAGTTCAAAGGTTGAGCAAGGTGAAGTGATGCTGATGGAAATTTTGCAGCAAGCCAAGTTTGAACCTGTTCTTCAGATTCAAAGCCCATCGGAATCTGCACAACATCAAACCAAGTCGAGGCTGCATGTTCTGGTGGTGTAGCTACCCAGGTATTCCCAGGGGCACTGGTGGAGGCCAGGAAGTTGGAGGGTTACCTGCCTCAGTGAGTTTTCAGAGGCAACCAAACAGGTCTAATTTGGGGAAAGATGCTTGTTAAACATCACGTATGCAAGAAGAAAGAGTTAGCTTGGTTTTCGAGCTCAAAGGTTTTCAAGCTCACACTCCTGTTTCATACAAAGGTTCTTGGCAACTTAGCCTCTCTCAGTCACTTCGGACTTAAGAGTAAAAGCTGACTCACACCTTCACCAGTGAAAACCTCTACTTTGTGCAGAAATACTTTGTTCTTTGAACACTTTGGGAAGGCAGTTACTAGTTCTAATCGTTATTTTAATTCACCTGAGAACACGCACCTCTCGAGGCCCATGGGATGTTTTTATGCTCCAGAATAATCTCTTGGTCAATAGACCTTGCCGACCTGGCAGGACTCCCACTGTAGTTCTGGGGTCTCTTTGCTGTTCTTTAAACATGCCAAGCACACTCTTGCTTTTGCCCCACTCTCCCCCTTGCCAGGAAGCTCTTCCCTAGATCTGCATGGCTCCTAACCTCCTTCAAGTCTTTGCTCAGATCCCTGCTCCTCAGTGAGGCTGACCACCTCTCCGCTCAACTCTGCATCCTGCCTCCTACTCTGTACTCACCCTGTCTTCCCTGCTCTACCTCCTCCTTGGCATTTATATACATAGTATATAATTTGCTTGTCTAGTATGCTACTTGTTTAATGTCTGTTTCTTCCCAGTAGTATGTAAGTCACAGAAGGCTAGGGATCTCTATACCTATTCACTGATATACCCTAAGATCCTGGCTGAGTGTCTGCCACAGAGAAAGGGTTACTATGAAAAAACAAAACAGCTCCATCATGACCACATCCCCTGTGGTTAGGTTTGTTGTTTCACCTTGTTGGTGGCCTTCAGGTGTTTCTGCCCTTGCCCCCAGCACTGCTGGTTGTGGGCTGTTCTTGTCTCTGGGCCCAGGCACACCTGGTCACAGTACCTGCTCTCTAAGGCATGACAGAGGCACAACCAAGCACACTCAAAACTTGGCCATTGGAAGACTGGCCTGGGGGTGTGACAGATCATGTATAGTGCAGACCCTGTCCTCTAAGTGCTGGAGCTCCAAGCTGAAGAAGAGCAGGTTCATTCTGTGAGATGGGTAGATGCCTCTAAGAGAAGTGTCTCCCCTACCTCTCACTGTCATCTTCATGACAAGGTCAGGACCAGAGGACTGATGGCCTGACCTAGGTTCTTGGGTCAGGCACTTCAGGTGGATTGCCTCAGTTTATCCTTCCAGATAATTTGTATCATCATTATCATCTTCATCATCATCACCTCCAATTTATAGATGAAGGAATTGAGTCCGATAGAGTAACTTGTGCAAAGTTAGGGAGCTGGTAAAGTCAAGGAGTCAGAAGTCAGGTTACCTCCACCCTAACAAATTGCAGAGAGAGAACACAAGATCAGATCTGTTGAGTCCCATACCACATCCCTTCTCTCATACCAAGCTACCATCCTTAATTTATTCTGTTCTAATTTTGCTAAGGAGAAGGTCAGAAAGGCTTCCCAGAAGTGGCGATATTTGAACTGGGTCTTTGTGGCCCAGACAATGCTATTGGCTAGTTTATTTTCCTGTAGGCTAACAGTAAAGCTATAGTTCCTAGCATTTTGTGCAGCCAGATGGGCCTATATGACCACATTCTGACCAACGTGATGCTACTAAACTAAATCAACTAAAATGATACACGCACTCCCTGTCTCCCTGCATTGGCCACATACGTGGAGTCCAGCACAGGCAGAAGGCAAACTGTGACTCACTGGGATGTGATATAGAAATAAACTTGTAAGTCATTGAAATTTTGGAGCTGTTCATTATAGCAGATTGCTTATCTTGACTAATACAGCCTCAAATGCTGAGGATGTGTTTACAAGGTAAAGAAAATGGGTGAGGACTTTCTGAAAAATGAGAATGTCTTGTGCAAACTTTATGGAGATTTCAAGCTAGCTCTCTTTATAGAGGGGAGTTGGGAGGTGAGCTAGAATGGTTCGGGCTAGCTGAACAAAAGCCTCAAATGCCATTCTAGAGGTGATGGGAGATGCTTAAGGGATTTATGCCAAAGGCTGACACATTTAACATGAGTTTTAGAAGGATCATTCTGGTGTATGTTTCCTTAAGACTTTGCCAAGGAATTCTAATCCTGAGAATTGTTCATAGAAAATGTAGTTCTGTTTTCCCTGAGATATTCACAATGCACATTAACACATCAGTTCCTCTTTATGCCTTTAGTGGTCTACTTTCTTCATAGTCCTCACCATTATTTGAAGCTCTCTTATTTACTTACAAATTTATTTTCTGTCTCTGTACACTAGAATATGCTCATGAGAGTATAAAACTTGACTGTCTTATGCATCACCTAATCCCAGCAACGAGGCAAGTACCTGGCACCTAGCAGGTGCCCAATACATGTTAAGTGACTGAGCAATTAAAGGCTCTGAGAGGTACTGCAGTAAAGGAATTTGATTACTGTGAATGCATGACCTTTGACCATCACACTTTGTAAATGCTGCTCTGGTGGCCAGTGGCAGATGGTGCAGCTCTGCGCTGACTGTGCCTACTGACTAAAAGGGCCACTGAGGGCCCTGGCCCTTCATGGTATTGGGGGTGGGAAGTTCAACTAAAACACAAGGAAGCCACTGGCCATGGCAGCTGGAAACTGGTGCTGAGGCTGATGCCTTGCTCTCTGGAGAGCTCAGAGCAGGATAAGTGTCCTACTCCATGCCGACCTGGCTCCACACCAGCTGCAAGGCCAGCTCTGCACACATGGCAGCTGAGCTTAGATGCTAAGCTTTAAGGCTTAGTCCTGGCCCTGTGCAGAACCCAGCTCCCATATCAAATAGTTTTCAGCTGGGCACCAGGAGTCCCAGACAAATGAGGTAATTAAATCATTATGGGGAAGCAGCAGGGCCCAACAAGCTGAGCCCTGGTCGGGAAGGTGGGGGGACAAGTGCTCTGCAGGGCCTACATTGTGCCCAGCTCTCTTTGCACTAGCACAGATAGTTGTGGGGGCGTGAGAGATATCACTGTCACTGGGTTGGTAGCAGAGAACTCAAGGGCAAGAAAGAGCTTTGGAAATCATCCTCGTCTTTGTAGTCATTGCTAACATTTATTGAACAACTACTATGTACAGGTGACAGAGTCCTCTTAACAACCCTAGAGGTAGGTATTATTGTCCATATTTTATAGATGAGGACACTGAAGCTCGAAGAGACAGAGAGTAATTTTTCCAAGATCCTGGAGTGAGTAAGTGAGTGAATAGCCAGGCTGGGAGGATGGACACATTCTTTGGACTCCCTGCTCAGTGCTCTTTCCTGCATTCACTGTGGCTTCCTGGAGCCTTAACCTCTGTCATTCTGTTCTGCTGTGATCCAGGCATTCCCAGGTGAAGTCTTGGCTCTGGGCCCTTGGTAAGTTCTCTGCTTTCCTGCTCAGACAAGCTATTTGAGAGAAGGTGAAAGAGGAAGAATGGACACAGACTATCGGTTCAGGACTTTGGCCCCCCTCCCCCCAGTTCTGTGCTCTTGCTGTCCTCTTCAAATAGAAAAACTCTCACAATAGCTCTGTGTAATTTTCACAAGGGCTTGCTCAGCTGTAGCCTCACTGGGTTCTCTGCCTAGTCCTGGGAGATGAAGTGAGGCTGGGAAGGGAGCTGCGACTTGCCCCAGGTCACCCAGGCAAAGGTGGGGATCTGGAAGAAGCCAGGGCTTCTGATTTCTGATCTGTCGTCTCATTGTCAGAATTATTAATGGGGGTTACCCCCTGTGGAATATGGTCCTTGGCAAGGCCTCAGCCTCCCTTCCCGTCTCCTTTTCTCTGCCAGGGCCTTCTTGCCTATCTCCATTTTGTCATGGGGTATGTGTTTAGTTAATACTATCTCTGTTTCCCATCTAACACTGATTATGGGCACTTAGAAGGTGCTCAATATGTACTGCAGGTGAATTATTAGGAAGGCCAATGTCCGGGAGAATGTGCCTTGCAAAGAGCTGGTTTTTAAGTTCAGATTAAAGGCAGTCCCTGTGCTGAGTCCCTCTTCCACACTGCCTACAGACACCATCTTTCCTGGGTTGAGCACTACCTTGCATACAGCATCAGCTTGGGAAAATGCACTAGCCACTCTCTCCAGACTCCCTGTAGCCCCACCCTGCCAAGTTCACACCCTGCAAAGGAGTCAGGTATAGACTTTCATGGAAGGCTCTTGAGAAAGTCCAGGGGGATTGAAGGGGTGTCAGAGACTGCATTGTGTGGCTCTGGGGTAGGAGCCATCTCCCCCCACCCCAACTGACTGGCACCACCCACCATGGGGCATCCACTAGCCACACTCTTCTGACTCCCAGGGCCCCCTTGCAGAGCTTGCACTTTGCAAAGAAGTCAGCTGGTTGTGTGGTCAGCCTGGGCCCGTGGTGCAGATTTTCTTGAAAGGCTTTGGGAAATTCCGGGAAGACTCAGGGGGACATTGAGTTGTGTGGCTCTTGGGTGGGAGCCATTTTCCCTTGCACGCTATTGGTGCCACTATTCCTGTGCAGAGCCCTTCCTTTGCATGGCCTTTTCTTGGTCTTTTTGGGCCTGCTGTAATCTGCTGGCCTCACCTTGATAATTCCCTGAGACCTTGTCCCACCACAAAGGTCTGAAGGCCCCAGGCAGGTGGTAGCTGGCCTTAGTGTACACTGAGACTTTTGGTGAGTGGCCTCAGATTCAGCATGGGTGCCAAGTTTGAATCTGTGTCAGTCTGATGAACTCCACTCTCCCCTACCTAGTGACACACTGAGAACCTACCTCATGCAACTGGTATACCACCAGAAGCTCTTTCAATGACTGAGCCTAAGGGGCAGCTAGCAGATCTTGGACTGCCCTGGGCCATTTGCTGACCTGCCCCTGATCTTGGTGATAGTGAAAGCTGGCCTTGGTATGCATCTTGGCTTCTTGCACCTACACCCAGGCCCAGCAGTAGAAGCCACAAACTGTACATTGCTTTGTGGCTCCAAACAGGTAGCCTAGGGATGGTCACAGGCAGTGACTGACATTGACCTGTACTGGAGTCCCATCCAAGATGTCCAGAACCAACACACCTGGTGGTGGGCTTCAGTCCATGTCAGAGCATGACCCAATTAGCTCCACAAATGGCACACCCAAAGGAAAATCTGGGCAGGCACCAGGCTCTGCTGGCATGAATTCTGTATTGCCGGGTAAGCCCCCACACAGCAGCATATACACTGAGGTCAGGGTTGATTCTCACAGTCAGCCAGCCTGAGGGGCAACCCCACCCATGAATGGGCCAACAGCAGTCAACACTCAACTACAAGTTTGACTTCTGGCCAAGACAGAGGTGTAGGTAGTTATACTTTGCCTCCTCATACAACCAAAATAAGGACAACAACAAACTTAAAAACAAAAAAAGAGAACTACCAGAAAATCAAACTACATGGAAGCCTGACAACCAAGGAGTTAAAGAAGAAACATTCGTCCAGAGTGGTAGGAGGGGAGGAGATGGGCAGGTGGAGGACTAGGTGGGCCAGGTGGAGGCTGGCAGACTGGGTGGTCCTACGTTTACATACAGATAAACCAGGGGGAACAACTAGGGAGTGAGACAGGCCACAAAACCCAGGGTTACAGTGTGGGAAAAGAAAGCCTCAAAACCTCTGGCTGTAAAAATTTGTGGGGGTTGCAGCAGTCAGAGAAACTCCCAGCCTCACAGGAGGGTTCATTGGAGAGATCCACAGGGTCCTAGAAAGTACACAAACCCACCCACCTGGGAATCAGCACCAGAAGGACCCGATTTGCTTGTGGGTAGAGGGGGAAGTGACTGAAAGCCAGCTGAGAGCTGAGCAAGCTGCATTGTTCCCTCTCTGGCCCCTCCCTCACATATAGCACCACAATGAAGCAATGTGGGCTTCCCTGCCCTGGCGAATACCTAAGGCTCCACTCCTTACAATGTAATAGGATTGCTGAGACAAAGAAGTATGGCCCAAATGAAAGAACATCAAAACTCCAGAAAAAATACAACTAAGCTATGGAGAGATAGCTAACCTATCAGATTGCTCACACTAGTAATCAGGATGCTCATGGAAATGGTTGAGTATAGTCGCAAAATAGAGGAAAAAGTGAAGCCTATGCAAAGTGAAATAAAGAGAAACATACAAGGAACCAACAGTGAAGGGAAGGAAACCAGGACTCAAATCAATAATTTGGAGCAAAAGGAAGAAATATACATTCAACCAGAACAAAATGATGAAACAAGAATTCAAAAAAAATGGAGAGAGGCTGAAGAACCTCTGGGACAACTTCAAATGTTGCAACATCGGAGTCATAAGGGTGCCAGGAGGAGAAGGAGAAGAACAAGAAACTGAAAACTTACCTGAAAAAATAATAAAGGAGAACTTCCCCAATCTGGCAAAGGAAAGTCTTCCAGGAAGTCCTGGAAGCCCAGAGAATCCCAAAGAAGTTGGACCCAAGGAAGCACACACCACGGCATATCATAATTAAGTGACCCAAGATTAAAGATAAGGAGAGAATCTTAAAAGCATCAAGAGAAAAGGAGACAGTTATCTACAAAGGAATTCCCATAAGACAATCAGCTGATTTCTCAAAAGAAACATTACAGGCAAGAAGGGGCTGGCAAGAAGTATTCAAAGTCATTAAAGCCAAGGACCTACACCCAAGATGACTCTATCCAGCAAAGCTATCATTTAGAATGGAAGGGCAGATAAAGTGCTTCCCAGATAAGGTCAAGTTAAAGGAGTTCATCATCACCAAGTCCTTATTATATGAAATGTTAAAGGGACTTATCTAAGAAAAGAAGAGGATCAAAACTAAAAACAGTAAAATGACAACAAACTTACAACTATCAACTGAACCTAAAAACCAAAACAAAAACGAACTAAGCAAACAACTAGAACAGGAACAGAATCACAGAATTGGAGATCACATGGAGAGTTATCAGTGGGGAGGGGAGTGGGGAGAAGAGGAGAAAAGGCACAGGGAATAAGCATAAATAGTAGGTACAAAATAGACAGGGGGAGGTTAAGAATAGTATAGAAAATGGAGAAACCAAGGAACTTATATGTATGATCCATGGACATGAACTAAAGGGGGTGAATGCTGGTGGTAGGAAGGGTGCAGGGCTGAGGGGATTAAAGGGGAGAAAAAAATAGGACAACCATAATAGCATAATCAATACAATATAATTTAAAAAAAGACTCAACTACAAAAGGAGAGTTCAAATAACCTACACAAGGACACTCCTGGAGCACCTACCTCAGGTGATCAGGGAGACTATGCCTCTGAGTCCCACAGGACACATACTACATAGGGCCTCCATATCAAGATTGGGAGTCATAGCAGATCTACTTAATATGCAGAAACAAATACAGAGAGGCAGCCAACATGGAGAGACAAAGAAAATGCCTCAAATAAAAAACAGGAGAAATCCCCAGAAAAGCTCAAGGAACTTAGAGGAAGAATGGATGACTCCATGAGAACTTAAAGAGATAGTAAGCATAAGAAAGGATATAGGAACCATAAAAAAAAGTCAGAAATGAAGAATTTAATATCTGATATGAAGAATACACTAGAAGGAATCAATGACACATTAGACAAAGCAGAGGATCAAATTAGCAATTTGGTAGACAAAGTTGCAGAAAATACCCAATCAGAGCATCAGAAAGAAAAAAAAAGATTTTTAAATGAGGATAGTTTAAGGGACCTCTGGGACAACATCAAGCGTAACAAGATCCACATCATCAGAGAAAGAGAATAAGAGGGAGAGCAAGAGATTAAGACCTTACTTAAAGAAATAATGACTGAAAACTTCCCTAACCTGGTGAAAGAAAAAGACATATGAATCCAGAGAGTGCAGAGAGTCTTACACAAGTTGAACGCAAAGTGGCCCGCACCAAGACAGGTCATAATCAAAACACCAAAGGTTAAAGACACAGAATTTTAAAAGCGGCAAAAGACAGTTATATATAAAGGAGCTCCCATGAGACTGTCCGCTGATTTTCAACAGGAACCTACAGAAGGCCAGAAGGGAGTGGTACAAAATTCAAAGTGATGAAAACAAGGACATACAACCAAGACTATTCTACCCAGTAAGGCTATCACTTAAATTTAAAGGAGTAATAAAGAGCTTCCTAGAGGAGCAAAACTAAAGGAAGAAAGTAAGAAAGGAAGGAAGAAAGGAAGGAAGAAAGGAAGGAGGGGAGGAACATAGTTATAAAGAATACATTGGAAATAAATATGTACCTATCAATAATTACTTTATATGTAAATGGATTAAATGTTCCAATCAAAAGATATTGCATAGCTGAATGGATAAGAAAACAAGATCCATATATATTATACTCTGTCTGCAAAAGACTCCCCATCAGACTAAAAGTAAAGGAATGGAAAAATATATTTTTTGCAAATGGAAACAAAAAATTCTGGGGTAGCAATATGTATATCAAACAAAATAGACTTTAAAAGAAGGGCTATAATAAGGGACCAAAAAGGACATAATAATTAAAGGATTAATGCATCAAGATGATTACACTTATGCACCCAACATAGGAGTACCTAAATATATAAAGTAAATCATTTTTTTAATCCTCACCCAAGCATATGTTCATTGATTTGAGAGAGAGAGAGAATATCGATGTGAGAGAGAAACATCAATTGGTTGCTTTCCATTAGTGCCATGACCAGGGTTGAACCCACAACCTAGCTATGTGCCCTGACCAAGGATTGAACCTTCAACCTTTTGGTGTATGTAACGCTGCTCCAATCAATTGAGCCACCCAGCCAGGATTATAATGCAAATCTTAATGGACATAAATGGAGACATCAACAGTAGTACATTCATTTTAGGGGATTTTAATAATCCATTGACATCAATGGATAGATTTTCCAGACAGAAAATCAACATGGAAAGAGTGCCCTTAAACAACACATTAGACCAGATTGATTTAATTGATATGTTCAGAGTATTTCACCTTAAAGCAGCAGGATATACATTTTTTTCAAGTGCACATGAAACATTTTTTTATTTTATTATTTTTTATTTTTATTTTTTTAATTTAATTTAATTTTTTCAAATACATTTGTCTCTGCCTCCCCCCCACCACTTTCCCTTGCCCCCTCCCTCCTTTCCTCCCTCAGCTCTTCCCCTTTGGTTTTGTCCATGAGTCCTTGCTATTTTTCTAAGATAGATCATGTTAGAACCCAAAACAAGTCTCAATAAATTTAAGAAAACTAAAATCATATCAAACTTCTTTCCAACAACAATGGTAGAAACTAGAAATCAAATAGAAGAAAAAAATGAGAAGCACCCACACGTGGAAGCTAAATAATGTGTTACTAAACAATGAATGGGTTAACAGTGCGATCAAGGAAGAAATCAAAAGATACCTCGAGAAAAACAAAAATGAAAACACAACAACCCAAAATCTATGGAACACAGCAAAAGCAGTCCTAAGAGAAAAATTCATAGCAATGTAGGCTTACCTTAAGAAAAATTTCAAATAAACAATCTAGCCTTATACCAAAAAGAACTAGAAAAAACCCAAAAAAAGCCCAAAATGAGTAGAAGGAAGAAAATAATAAAGATCACAGCAGAAATAAACAAAACAGTTTAAAAAAAATAAAAAAGATCAATGAAATGAAGAGCTGATTCTTTAAAAAGATAAATAAGATTGATAAACCTTTAATCACACTCATCAAACAAAAGAGAGAGCCCAAACAAATAAAATAAAAAATGAAAAAGAAGTAAAAAATGACACCACAAAAGTACAAAAGATTATAAGAACATTTTATGAACAACTATATGCTAACAAATTGGACAATCCAAGAACAGGATAATTTGCTGGAAACATACAATCTTCTGAAACTGAATTAAAAAGAAACAGAAAATGTGAATAGACCTATTACAACTAACAAAATGGAAGCAATAATAATAACTTCTAACAAACAAAAGTCATGGACTGAATAGCTTCACAGGTAAATTTTACCAAACATTCAAAGAAGAATTAAAACCTATCCTTCTCAAACTATTCCAAAAAATTCAAGAGCAGGGAAAACTCCCAAGCTCATTTTATGAGGCCAGCATTATCCTAATTACAAAATCAGATAAAGATACAATGGAAGAAAATTATAGGCCAATATCCCTGATGAACATAGATGCTAAAATCCTCAACAAAAAGTTAGTTAACTGAATTTAGCAATACATTAAAAAGATCATACACCATGATCAAGTGGGATTTATTCCTGGGATGCAAATTTGGTACAATATCCACAAGTCAATTAATGTGATACACCAAGTAAACATGAGAAAAATTATATGACCATATCAATAGCTGCAGAAAAAGCATTCAACAAAATCCAACACCAATTTATGATAAAAACTCTCAGCAAAGTGGGACTAGAGGAAACATATCTCAACATAATAAAAGCCATATGTGACAAATCCACAGTTAACATCATATTCAATGGGGAGAGACTAACAGTGTTTCCCTTAAGATCAAGAACAAGAGAGGAATGCCTGTTTTCACCACTCTCGTTCAACATAGTAGTGGAAGTCCTAGCTACAGCAATCAGAAAAGAAGAAGAAATAAATGGCATCTAAATTGGAAAGAAAGAAGCACAACTGTCATTACACCAAAAAACTACAGGAACTGATGAATGAATTCAGCTGGATACAAAATAAATATTCAGAAATCAGCTGCATTTTTATATATCAATAATGAACTAGCAGAAAGGGAAATTAATTTTATGAGGTCAGCATTTTTTGTTGAGGACTTTAGCATCTATGTTCATCAGGAATAAATTTAACCAAGGAGGTAAAAAACCTGTACTTGGAAAATGATAAGGTACTGAATAAAGAAATTGAGGAAGATACAATAAATGGAAGAATATACTGTGCTCATGGATAAGAAAAATTAACAACATTAAAATGTCCATACTACCCAAAGCAATCTATAGACTCAACACAATTCCTTTCAAAATACCAGAATTAAGACGAATAATTCAAAATTTATATGAAACCACAAAATACCTCTTATAGCTATAGCAATCTTGAAAAAGAAAAACAAAGTTGGATGAATCATGCTCCTGATATCAAACTATATCACAAGGCCATAGTAATCAAAACAGTATTGTACTGGCATAAAAACAGACACATAGATCAATGAAACAGACTAGAGAGCCCAGAAATAAAGCAATGCCTATATGGTCAGTTAATATTGACAAAAGAAGGAAGAACATAAATTGGGGTCGAGATTATCTATTCAAAAAATAGTGTTGGGAAAAATTACATGGATAGATGCAAAAAATTAAAGCTAGACAAGAATATATTCAACATAAGTTAAAGACATAAATGGACGACTCATAACAATAAAACTTCTAGAAGAAAACATAGACAGTAAAATCTCAGACATTTCTCTAAGCAATATGTTTTCTGATACGTCTCTCCAGGCAAGGGAAACAAAACAAAAGTAATAAACAAACAAAACCAAGTGGGACTACACCAAACTAAAAAGTTTTTGCACAGCAAAGGAAACCATCAACAAAACAAAAAGACAACTAACTGAATAAAAGGAGATATTCGCCAATGATACATCTGATAAGGGGTTAATATCCAAAATTTATAAAAACTCATACAACTCAGCATAAAAAACCAAAACAATCCAATTAAAAAGTGGGCAGAGGACCTGAATAAACATTTTTGCAAAGAGGACACACACGGCCAGTAGACACATGAAAAGATGCTCAATGTAAATAATCACCAGAGATATGCAAGTTAAAACCACAATGAGATATCACCTCACACTTGCCAGAATAGCTATCATCAACAAATAAACAAACAACAAATATTGGTGAGGATGTGGAGAAAAGGGAATCCTCTGGCTTTGTTGGTGAGAATGCAGACTGGTGCAGCCACTATGGAAAACACTATGGAGGTTTCTCAAAAAATTAAAAATGGAACTGCTTTATTACCCAGTGATTCTACTTCTGGGGATATACCTGAAGAAACCCAAAACACTAATTCAAAGAATATATGCATACTTATGTTCATTACAGCATTATTTACAATAGCCAAGATATGGAAGCAAACAAAATGCCCATCAATAGATGAGTGGAACCTTGGCTGGCGTGGCTCAGTTGTTTGGGCATTGTCACACAAGCCAAAAAGTCACTGATTTGAATTCCCAGTCGGGGCACATGCCTGGGTTGTGAGCTCAATGCTCCATCCTCAGTTGGGCTGTTTGCAGAAGGCAGCCAATTGATGTTTTTCTCTCACATCAATGTTTTTCTCCCTCTCTTTTTCCCTCTTTTCCCCTTCCTCTAAAATAAAAAATAAAACAATTTGAAAAATAATTGATTTGAGAAATCAGCCGACAGCCTTATGAGAACTTCCCTGTAGGTAACTAACTGCTTTTCTCTTGCTGGTTTTAAGATTCTCTATTTATCTTTAAACTTTGGCATTTTAATCATGATGTCTCTTGGAGTAGGCCTCTTTGCATCCATCTTGTTTGGGGCTCTCTGTGCTTCCAGGACTTGAATGTCCTTCTATCAGCTGACTTCTCAAAAGAAACTCTGCATGCTAGAATGGATTGGCAATAAATATTCAAAGTCATGAAAAGCAAGGAAAACCAAGATTGCTCTACCTAGTAAAACTACCTGGTAAAACTACCATATAGAATGGAAGGGCAGATAAAGAGCTTCCCAGAGAAGATCAAACTAAATGAGTTCATTATCACCAAACCATATACAAAATGTTAAAGGCACTTATTTAAGAAAAAGAAGACTTTCAAGACTATGAACAATACAATGGCAATAAATACAAATCTATCAACAACTGAATCTAAAAAACAAGCTAAGCAAATAAGAAGAACAGAGAAAGAATCATGGACATTGAGAGTGTTTTGGTGGTTGCGAGATGGGAGGGGGTATGGAGGAATGGGTGAAGAGGTGAGGGGATTAAGAAGTACAAATAGGTAGTTACAGAAGAGCCATGGGGAGGTAAAGTACAGTATAGGAAATGGAGTAGCCAAAGAAGTTATATGCATGACCCATGGACATGAATGATGGTGAGGGAGTAGGGGGTGCTGGGTAGAGGGGGCAAAAGGGGAAAAATAGGGACAACTGTAATAGCATAATCAATAAAGTATAATTAAAAACAGATGAGTAGATAAAAGAGTAATGGTACATATTAATATGTAATAATACCACTAGGCCATAAAAAAGAATGAGATCTTAACCATTTGTGGCAGCATGGAAAGACCCAGAAGGTATGGTAAGTGAAATAAGTCAATTAGAGAAATAAAAATACCATCTGATTTCACTTTCACTTATATGTGGAATCTAAAGAACAAAATAAACAAACAAACTAAATAGAAGCAGACTCGTGGATTCAGAAAACAGCCTGATGGTTGCCAGAGGGAAGAGAGATTGGGGGACTGGATGAAAAAAGTGAAGAAATTAAGAAGTTGGAATTTGTAGTTGACGTATAGTGACAGAGATGTAAAGTGCAGCATAGGGAATATTGTCAATAATATTATACTAACTATGGAGGAGGCCAGGTGGGTACTCACACATAAGAGAGGATTAAGGGGGGGAACACTTTGTAGAGTATATGATTGTCTAACCATTATGCTGTATACCTGAAACTAACACAAAATTTAACAAATTAAAAAATAAAATTCAAAGTGAAGGCAAGAAAGCCCTTCTCATCAAATGAAGGAGAATAAAGATGCGTTATTTGCCACACCCCCTTCATTAGATAAGAGATTGTTGATCAAGTTTCCCTCTGCTTGTTCAAGTGCAGGTATAAGCAGACCTTGAAAAAGGGCCTGAGAGTCCCTCTTCTCCCAGAATGTTGGGTCAATTATGTTTTTCCCTGGGGCAGAGGGAGGAAAAAGTGACCGCATGCTGGTCCCATTCAGCTCTCGGGGTCAAATGCAACCATGCTGACAGTGTGGGAAGCCCAGTGTTCGCACAGGTGTTATATCTTACTTGTCCTTCATAAGAGCCCTGGGAGAGAGCTACTGTTTTAACATCCTCTTCCCCAAATGGGGAAAGGGAGGTTAAGGAACCCACTCAAATTCACCCTGCTGCTACTAAGTGAGCCCTCAAAGTTCACACACGTCCCAGAACAGTAAGAAGTTTCCAAACCCCATCAGCTACTGCCAGCCAACCACACCCAGGGGCTATTTAACAAGGCCCACTACAATCTTGTGCCCAGGTTTCTAGAGCCTGGGGGGCAGTGGGGTCCTCATTTATAGGTACTGATCAGTCAGATTCCAGTCTGGAGGAACCTCTCAAGGGCCCCTCAGGCTGGGCCGGGCAGAACTGCTTCTGTCAGCCTCTGGCAGCTGTAGGTAGGCAGAGGAGCCCTCTTTGCATCCCCCTCAGAGCCTTCTCCTGACCCCTGTGCTTCCCCATCCTCAGCTAATCCTCCAGGGAGGGAATCTCTGAGTCACAATACACAGAGGTGGGCAGGCTCTCTGCTCTGCACCCTCTTGCTGCCCATTGCACAAGCATCACATTAATAAAGCAAAGGTAGCTCCGATCCCCCAGGAGTGTTGCATCCTATATTCCAAGTTATTCCTTATACCTCCTCAGGCAAGAGCCAAAGGGGAACATGCAAAGAGATTGTTGAAGGACAATGCAGCCACATCTTTCCTGGTGGAGAGCCCACCCCCATCCCCAACACATGGCACCACTCTGGGAACCCCAGCACAGCTGATGGGGAAGGCCCGGCGTCCCCAGCTGCAAGTACCATGCTTGGTGGAACATTCCAGAGGCAGAGGTGGTGGAGACCAGGAGCGAAACAGGAGGCAGAGTCCGTCCTGGCAATCCGTCACTAATAGTATGCAAAGCCCTATTGTTCATCAAATACTTGCAGGAAGAAATCCTGTAGGAGCTGCTGCATCACTGGGTTCTCATCACCACCCAAATTGGTGGGAAAGCCTGGTGATTCATGCCCATTTATTAACAAAGAAACTGAGGGCCAAAGAGAGGAGAGGGCCCTGCTGGGCTCCAAGCCCCAAATTTTAACTGATGAGCCAGGCTGAGTGTCCCATTTGGGCTGAGGAGGCACAACAATTCACAACAATTGTTAAGCAGAGTCTGCATCCCCCTCTCTGGGCATGTCTAGACCTCACTTCCTGACCCCCTGGAAGTGCTGTTTTGGTGAAAGGGCTTTTATGAAGCTGTGGTTTGGTGCAGGCAATCTGAGGATGGAAGACCCATAATATGGGAGGGGATGGTGACTAAAGAGTTACCTACCCACAGGACCATCTCCTTGGATATAAACCTCTGTGTTTGAGCCATTCCACTTTTTAAAAAACATTAAAAAAATCCCCACCCAAAGATACATTTATTGATTTTGGAGAGGAAGGGGCAGGGGGGAGAGAGAGAGAGAGAGAGAGAGAGAGAGAGAGAGAGAAGAGATGGATGTGAGAAACATCAATTGGTTGCCTCTGGAACATGCCAGACCAGGAACTGAACTTGCAACCTAGGTATGTGCCTTGACTGGGAATCGAGCCCAAGACCTTTTGGTGCATGGGACAATGCTCTAATCAACTGAACCACCTTGCCAGGGTCATTCCACTTAAAAAAATTTTTTAATTATTTATTTTTAGAGAGAGGGGAAGGGAGGGGAAAAGAGAGAGAGAGAAATATTAATGTGTGGTTGCCTCTCGCACACCCTCTACTAGGGACTTGGCCTGCAACCCAGGCATGTGCCCTGACTGGCAATCAAACCGGTGACACTTTGGTTTGTAGGTTGGCACTCAATGCACTGAGCCATACCAGCCAGGGCCACTTTTGAAGACATATATGTTACCACAGCCTGGCCCACTCTAACTTACATACACAGACATACACACACGATATATTTAACCATGTTCTGTGCTTGTTGGGCAAGAAGGAGCAAATGATGCAGAGAAGTGTATTTTAGAGTTCCTGCCCTCAAGGATCATGTAGTCCAGTGGGGGAGAAGAGGCAGACACAGACTGTGCCAAACATGGGTGAAAAGAGTGAGTGTGCACCCAGGGTCAGGAAGATAGGGGTGTGGGGCAAGTGGGGAAGGTGACTCTGATTCTGCTGAACATTGGTGCTCAGGCTTTAAGGAGAAGGATGATTTGGTTAGCAGAATGGAAGGGTGGGGGCTTTCTCAGAGGCTGGGAGCAGCTGGAGTCAAGGCTTGCCTGCAGGCACATGCATTCCAGGGGTCTCTCTATCAGCTGAACCCCTCCTCAGGCTGTTGCTGTATGACAAGGTCTCCTATTCACTTCAGGTGGGAAATGCTCTTTGGGTTGAACAGGATGGCTGTGACCCTGGCTGTCCCCAGGGCAACAGTGGCTTGAGAAGTGGGAGGAGGCAGTCGATGCGAGGGAGTTCCTCCAGCTCTGGTTCTGTGATCCCTGCTCTGGGGATGTTTTCATCCTCAAAATGAAGGCTGGGTCTAAACCAGCCCTAAGGTGAACAGATGTTATAAGGTGGACCGGTATTAGTTCCCTTTTGCCTTCTGCGGTCCCTCCATTTCCATCATTTCATGGTTTTTTGGAGCTGGGTATGAGGGGGCACCAAATCCCTCATCCCAGGGGTGGATGGCATGGGCGGAAGACTCAGTGCCCACCCACCATCTGACTTTGTCTCCTATGCCACTCTGGGAGGGCCACTTTCTAGCCTTTGGGTCTCAGTTTTATCTTTTGTGGGATCTAACTCTGCAGAAGGATGAGTGGGCTGTGTCCTTGTGGGAAGTCCTATCCATTTAGGGTCAGGGAAAAGAACAGAAAGTTCTGATTTCCAGGTGGTCCCATAGCAGACTGGTATTGGGGTGTCTGTCTGCTCTCAAAATACCCCCCTATTCTCCTCCGCTGTGAGGAGAAGAGTAGGTGGAAGGTGCTTTGGTGGTGGGCTCAGAAGGGGGTTGCCAATTGTTATTATCTGGAAGGTGAGCTATCATGGTGTGGATGTCTCCTGAGTGCCCTGCAATTTTGACAAATTACCTGACTTCTGTTCTTAGGCCTCTGCCAGAGAGTTGTGGACTGGCCTGTCCTCCAGATCCAGGGGTTCTTTAGCACCAGCCAGGAGATGCACTAGGTGAGCCAGCATGGCCTCTGCAGGGCCTCTGCCATCACCTCTCCTCTGGGGCAGGTCCTGGCCATATGGGCTGCTGAGCCTGGCTCTCCTCTGCTTCCCAAGGCAGAGGTCTAGGGTGCGGGGTCCTCTGGGCTCTGCCACTTACCAGCATGGGAAAACCACCTACCAGACCTGGCCACGTACAGAATGCCCAAGGCCCAAGTCTGAGCAAGCTGGCACAGCTAAGAAGAAAAGCTCTGTTGTGAAGAGTTGCCTGGAAGAGGAGAAGTTTGCAGGGGACTTGATAATTGAGTTTAAATCAGTGGTTCTCCATCTTTAGTGCATGTTAGGATCACTTTTCAAAGTTTGGAAGCCACCCCTGAAGTTCCTGATTATGTAAGGAACTGGGGTGAGGGCCTGGCATCTGATTGTATAAACTTCTCCTAGTGGTTGTGCTGCACAGCCAGTGTTGAGAGGCACTGAATGAGAAGAACCCACAGCTTGCCCCCAACTAAGGTGCTGCAAATTGTGTCCTCTGAAAGAGGCAGTCCTGTTTTCCCTGCACAGGAGGGTGTGCTGTACGGTGGCCGCCAGGAAGGAGAGGCTTGTGCCCATAGGGCTGGGGTGCTGCCTGTCTGCACCCCAGAACAGAGGGGCGTGGTTGGTCCTTGGATTCTTGTCAGGGCTCTGGATTCTCAGAGGCCTGAGTGGTCAGTCACTGCCTAAATAAAGGCCACCCTTTCCCGAGGGGGGCTCCTGCCTCCGTCAGGAGAACCTGGCCTCTGCCCTGAATCCCAGAGTCTGGGCGACGGGTCTGGTGCTGAGGAAGCTGTGCCCTCATCCAAGCCTTCCAGGACCACCTGCTCCCCCTTACAACCAGGGCCCCTGAAGAAGTCACCTTGGGAGGGGCATTGGGCTGCCTGGGTCTGGCGTTTCATTCTTGGCTTTACTGACTTCACAGTGATCAATGAGGGAGTTCCCATGCAGTGGGGAGGGGCCAACCCCCATTCTTGATGGGAGGGGTTGCCACCACAGATCATGAGGACAAACCTGGCTCATCCAGTGGGTCCAGCCTTGGTCCTCATCAGTCTATGGACAAGCAGGTGAATTTCCCAGCAGTGGACTCTCCCCACACTAATTTGTTTTCTTTCTACTCCAGTCGCCCTCATTTTACGTCTAACATTTTTATCACTCTTAGCTTCTGGTGTCTATTATAGTCAACAGAATAAATAAAAGAACCAAGATATGGAGCTTATTAAGAGAGTGAGTTTATGTGAAACTCCTAATATAGTGCTTGGCACGTGAGACATGCTCAAGAAATAAATATTTTCTCCCATCCCCTTCCACAGCCTCACCAAACGTAGTGAATCCTGATTGTTCTCAACAAGTGAAAAATCTCTCTGTATCCAAACCTTTAGTCTTCAGTTCCTGAGTGTGCAGAAGCTGCTGGAGAGAAGAGATCCTTCTGTGCTCTGAACATCAGGGAACAATAAGCTGCAGAGTCAACATTTGTATCAGTGCACATGGACAACCCAAGCACCGATAATTGAAAAACTGGACTGGAGTCACAGAAATGTTGGCATTCAAAGGCTAATTACTGTTGGTTTGAATGTTTTATGCATTTTACTGTGAGACACACGCCCCACATAGCTTGGGCTTCAATTTCAAGTTTGAATCTCTAACTTAGAGCTGAATTTCTTCTACAACTTATTTTTATATGATCAGTCTTATTTCCCCAGCCAGAGTGGCAGTGCGGTATACAGGACAGAGCCTCACAGCAGGCACCAGGTGGTCTGTGCTCTAATCTAGAAGCCCCTGGGTACTGTGTCCATCCAGGGGACTGACTCTCTCTGGAGTCTCTATCAGGAGCTGGGCCAGATTAATTCTTCTCACACCCTGGTCCATGGCCTCACTGCACCAGAATCGCAGGAGCACGTTTTACAGAGTCTTGATGTCCTGGCCCTATCCTCAGAGTGTCCAAGTCAATAAATCTGGGCTGCAGCCTGAGCATCTATATTTTTAAAAAATCCCCCAGTGATTTCAATGCATGGCCAGGTTTGTGAACTCTGTGGCAGGGAATATTTTCTTATCCTGTTTGTCCCATCAGGGGCATTTACCCAGCTGACCACCTCCATTCAAACACTTAACTTCTCTTGCCTTCCCTGAGGCCATTTTACCCCGGGCTTGCTCCTCCCTTACTGCCACACCTTGTCATCTCCTCTCCTGCTTCCTCTCTTCCGTTCAGTATCCTAACGTTGGTGTGCCATAATCCTGACACTCTAGACTCTCTCCATTGATTTTGACATTAATTCCATGATTTTAAATCCCACCTATATGCTGATGGCTTCCCGGATCTAAATCTATAGCTCCAATCTTTCCTTAAAACTGCTTACTTTTCACCTCCACCTGGATATCTACCAGTCATCTCAAAGTGAACATGTATAAAACAGAATATTTAGTGCCATCCTAGCACTCCAATTGTTTCTCTCCAGTCTTCCCATTCTCCATGAAGGGCATTAAAACAGAGGCTAAACACGAAATGTGAGTGATATCCTTAATTTCCCTTTCTGCCGTAAGGAATCATCGCAAGTCTTGTTGGATTGATCTCCAGTTATACCCCAGGTCCTTCTACTTCTCTCCAAATATACTTCCATGGCCTAGTCTAAGCTTCCTTCATCCCCACCCAGGCACTGCAGTGTGACCATTCTCTCTGCTTCCACTCTTGTCCTCTAATTCATTCTCTACTCAGTGGCCTAAGTGCTCTTTTCTAAAAAAAAAAAAAATTAAGAGAGAACCAAACCCACAACCTTGGCATATCTGGACAATGCTCTAACCAGCCGAGCCACCTGGCCAGGGCCTAAGTGTTCTTTTTAAAAACACGTCATCTCTTCCTATATTTTTCCACAACACTTAAAATAAAATCCAAATTCCTTACCAGAATCTTAAAGTCTTTCATAATCTGGCCCTCACCTACCACCCAGACCCCATCTCTGTGGTTCTCATGCTTGTTCATACCACACTAGCCACTCTGGCTTTCTTGAGTGCAAGAGTTTTTCCACCTCAGGCCTTTGTACTGTCTATCCCTGTGTTTGGAAGCTCTGCCACTGATCTTCACTCAGCTAAATGTCACCTCCCAGATAGACCTTCGCTGACCACCCGGTTTGCAGTAGATATCAATCATTCCCTTTTTATTCTGTTTCCATTCTCTGCACAACACATACCACTGTCTGATATTTAATAGTCCGTGCTGATATTTTTCTTGTTTGTAGCCTATCTTTCTCCCCTGGAATGTAAAATCCTTAAGGTCAGAGACTTCATTTTTTTACCACTGTCTACCTAGTGCCTAGAAACACAGATCATACACTGTAGATATTCAATAGATATTTATTAATAAGTGAAAAAATATAAGTTCCCATTTAGTTCTAGAGGTACATGATATATTTAGAATATTTAATAATTAATTATGTTATTCCATATAAAAGTTTTGTAGAGCTCAAGAATGTGGTTTTGAATATGGAGTAATTAGAGTCTTACTGTTTCTTGTAGAGCTGCCATCGGATGGCACGGGCTAATGGGGGGAAGGCAGACATATACAAGGAAAGGGGTGATTAGCCATGCAAGGCAGAGTATAACGGTACCTGTGCTGAGTTGAAGGAGGAAAGCAGCATGGCTGTGATAATTAGGGAAATCACTTTAGGATGCCATCACTCCTATCATTTAGCTATCTAGATGTTTCAGGCATCAGAGCTTTGCTTCTTGGAGACATAGTGAATTCCATGAAGACAGGGACCATGCTTATTCCTCTTTAAGTGTTCAGAGAGCAGGGTTGTGCTGAACTCCATTAATGTTTGTTCAGAGAATGAGTGGGTGGTCTTCTCATGGACTAAGGAAGGAAATGGAGAACAGGGAAAAAATGTGCTCAGGGGGTCATGATGCTTATGGTCAGTATAACTTCTTGGTTGGTCCTGTGGCTCAGCTTGGTTCTCTACTTTCTGGGTTGGCTGTGTCCAGAGCTCTTTCATTCTTTCCTTGTACATGGCCAGAACAAGGCAAAGTCACAGGCATCTTTTCCACATAGAAGCTGGCTCAAGGAACTTGATGCAACCTTTAGCTCTAAGGGGCAATCTGGTAGAAGGAATGTAATGAGGTTGGAGAGAGACTAACTCTGGACTGTGTGTAGGCTGTGTGACCTTGGGCGAGTACTTCATCTCTCTGTGTCTCCATCTCTTTATTTGTAAGAGGAATGAATCATAGAGGTAGGTATGTTCATAATTGCTATGATAATTAAATGCGAAAGTACATAGAAAGCTCTTTGGGTGATGCCTTGCATGCAGGAGTTGCTCAATAAAATGTTGGCTATTTTAATGATCATTAGTAGCTGTGATCTTGAGCTGGGATCTGGGGTACCAGGGTTCTCTACCTAGGATTTGTTCCTCTCTTCCTACCCTTTGCAACCACAGGCGAGTCACCTGAAGCCTCCTTCCTTTCTGCTTTTTGCAACCAAGATAATGATAGCTCCCCTTCCTTCCAGCACTGCTGTGTGGATTAATTAGTGTTAATTAATGGGCTTTGAAAATGAAAAGCACCTAGGTAAGTGCTGATCATGATTATTAATGAGAACCAGGAGCATGGAGAAAGTGCTGAACAGGGTCCTAAAACTATACAGATTACAGAACAATGAGGGGAGTTGAGAAAGTGGCTATTAAGCTTTGAGGCTGAGGCCCCAGGTCTGCCAGTCTGCCAAGGTGCTCAAACCAGAACAAAATCACAGTCATTCTTATGCAAAACTACTTGATGAGCCAAAGAGGTGGAATATCTTCAAAGAACATCACAGACTAGTATGGACTATCACAGGTCATTGAGCTAAAGCTGCCTCCTTTGAGGAGAAATACAGCTAACTCAGCCCTTTTGCCCCTTTGAATAATGTACCATGCCCATGCACTCGGTGGCAGGAAGGGGCTCCTCACCAGAGATATAACAAATAGAGCTACCACACATTGCTTACTCACCATGACAGTGTAGTTATCTAGCAAACACCAGGAGTTAAGGATTTTACATGAATGCACTATTTCTTTTTTGGAGGGATTAGATTTATTGTGTACAATTTGCATTCAGTAAAACTCACTTTTTAGTGTACAATTCTAAAAGTCTTGACATACACATCAAGTTTTGTAACCACCACTGCCATAATCAAGGTACAGAACAGTTCTGTCACCTGCCAAATTCCTTTGTGTCCCTTTGTCATCAGCCCTTCTCCCTGCCCTCAGCTCCTGGGAAGCACTGATCTGTTTTATATCCCTATAGTTCTGCCCTTTCTGGAATGTCAGATAAATGAAATTATACAGCAGGTAGTCTTTCGAGGCTGGCTTCTTTCACCCAGTACAAAGCATTTGAACATAATGCGTTGAGATTAATGCATGTAAAATTCATGCATTAAGGATTTTGTGTGCATGTGTTACCTCTTTTCATCTTCAAGACCATTCTGATTTAGGTACTATTATTACCCCCATTTCATAAATGAGGAAATTGAGGCTTAAAATGTTACTTAATTAAGGTCATACTAATAAATCATGGAGTGAGGCATTAAACTTAGAATTTCTGATCTCAGAGCCCATGGATTTGGTCATTGTGGCACCCCCACAGGTATGTCAGGCTATGGCTTTTCTAGGCATCAATACAGCAAACTGGATCAATTGTTTGCATTGATTCTACTCTTTTCCAGAGGTCCTTCTTGTCCCTTGAGCTCATTCCTGTCTCTTGAAAATTCACTTCCTTCTCTATGTGACTTAGAGACCTATGCCTGAACTCTAGGTTACAGCTTCCTATAGGAAACACACTATACAGTTCCCATGGAGGCAGAAACCCTTATAAACCATGGAATGTGGGTCTTGATCAAATAAGACTGAATACATTTTGAGAAGACAGGGATGAGTTCAGGGGACAGGAAGGGCATCTGGAACTTGCAGAAGAGAAAGGTGACGTTTTATTTATTGTGAGAATCGCAGCCCAGTTTCTTTTGGATTCAGTGCCTAATTTCACTTCAGTTGCTGCTTTGTTGATTTTGGGCTCGGTGTCCATTTACAAGTCCAGTGGGATCTAGGGGTGCAATGTGGTTCGAAACCACAAAACCATTCTCCATTTCTTTGGGGAAGTGCTGATTGGAGCTGTGGAAGACAGCATTGAAATGGACTCAGCAATTAGTACACCAACAAAGGCATTTTCCTTGTACTGGGTCCCCAATGACCTCGGTAGTGGAAAGAGGGATTAGCTCATTCTTACTGCCCAGGTGACATCTTCCCCAACTATATCAACAATTACTAAGATGTGCATGAAAGTGCATTGACCTAGTTGGGGGTTTCATAAACATGAATAAATTAAATGATGATGCCTACGGACACCCAGGCAGATGTGTGGGGAGAAAGGGAGAGAGAGTTGCTCATGGCTGGGTGAAAGGTGGGGAGGATCCTCAGGCCTGCCAAATGAAAGCCAGAGAATACTAACCTGTAATGGAGAGGAAAAACCCACAGGGTCCTGCCTTGATGCCAGAACACTGCATCTCTAGGACTGGCTGAGCTTGGTGCACTGGACAAAAGGTGGGGTGGCCCCGGGAAACCCTGACTAGTGACTTCTTGCTGCCAGTTGCCTGGTCAGTTTATCCTAGTGTGTTGGAAAGAAATATTTTCATTTTGTGCTTTGAAGTAAATAAGGTTGAAGGTGAGGGAGCCAGTATTGATTTCCAAGGAAGAAAGTGGACTAAAAATGTGCACAACCCTCCACCTTTCTCAAAGTGCTTTCATATCATGATCTTATTTCATTCTCACAATGACTTTGCACAGGAGGCAGGGATATTATTAACATTGTCATTCCCATTTTACAGATGAGAACACTGAGGCCCAGAGAGAAGAAGTGTGTTATAGGGTTACAGGGATCAGGAGTTTTCCAGTTCATGAAACCATGGGCTTTCTATCTCTCTGCACTGTTTGGGGGCCTGAGCAGTTGTGGGACTCTCCCCTCATCTCATCTTCCCTATTTCCAGTGCCTCTTCATCACCAGATCCCTCACATCTCAGTCTCCCTGCCTCTGGTCTTGCCCTTCCTGATTCCTGTCTCCCCCTCTGCCAGGCAAATCTTAAATGCTGTCCCTCCCTCAGCACCCTCTGGTTAAGATGCCTCAGTTTCCCTTGACCAAAGGAGTGATGGCATCCTAAAGTGATTTCCCTAATTATCACAGCCATGCTGCTCTCCTCCTTCAACTCAGCACAGGTACCGTTATACTCTGCCTTGCATGGCTAATCACCTCTTTCCTTGTATATGTCTGCCTTCCCCCCATTAGCCCGTGAGCCCCTTGGGGAGTATCCGATGGCATAGGCCTGGACCCCTCTACCTCACCTTGTGACCTGGGCTGTGATGTGCCCTCTCCACATCGTCACCCACAAAATGGCAGGGGTTGAGTCCAGAGATCTCAGAGGTCTTCTCCAACCCCACGTTGTCTGTGATTATGGACCTCATCAGGCAGTGGTATAAAAGACTGATTCTGCTCTTCGCCAGGACTTTGCATTTTAATAGGCACAATGCTTTCAGCCCAAGGAAAGAAGCTTTGACACTTTGGTTTGGGTGAGCTTCCTGGTACCGTACCCTGCAGGGGACCATCTCCCTGGCCAAGAGCCAAGGCTGCTCTGTGGAGACTCCGTGTCTCCATCCTTCTTCCCCATCTCCCCATGCAACATTAAGAGATCCTCAGGGAACTAAGGAAATAGAAACACATTTAAATTCTTTTCCCATTCTGTCCTCTTGTATTCAGATGACTGACTCATTCTGGCCTCATCTCCTCTGTCTCGAACTTTGGGTTCTAATCCCGAGGGGCAGAAATGTCTTTGTTCTAGGTCCATTTTCCAATCTGAAACTCAGCTGCTGGCCCTCTGGGCCTGATTCACCACCCCCTCACCCATTCCCATCTCCTCTGGGGTAGTCCTACCAGCTCTCAGGAGACCAGTCCTTTCTGAGATGAGGAAGTTTAGGAAGAATAACCAATCTGAAATCTGAGCTAGAAGCAAGGCTGCCATCAGGCCTGTATCAAGGAACTGAATGGGACCAGCTTTGTTTCACCCCAGAAAGTGCCCATGGACACCTGGCAGTCAGGGACTTGCTTAGTGGAAGAATAGACCCCCTTGTGCCTGGACATTCCAGAATCCTGGGAGCAAAGTCCTCAGGTCTGGGTGGCTTCTGGCAGCTCCATTACTTGTTCTGTGCTCAGAATCAGGAAAAATCAGACATGGGCATCATCTCCAGTGTGCGGCTGCCTTGCTGGTTTTGAAGAGCTTTGAGTGTCGCTCATTAAATTTGAACAGAGATAACGTGGCACTTCCTGGAGCACAGTGGCCAAGAGCATGGGCTTGGGGTAACATGCTCAAGTCTCCTCACCTGTTAATTGGTTTAACAGCAGCACTGACTTCCCAGAGTGGTTGAGAAGTCGAGGAACACGCCTAGAGCAGTACTTGGCACATGGTAAGGCTTCAATAAATATTAGCCCTTGTTATTATAATATGACTTAGAACCAGAGCAAATATTACTAGTTAGTAATGGATGGCCTGACTATTTGCTATAGTCTCATTTTGCTGATTTCGGTCCAGATTATCCTTGGCAATATTCTCTCTCAAGATTATTCAGGGCTTCCTCTCTTCATAGTCATTCAATGCTTTCATGTGACTCATCTCATTCTGATGCTCAGCAAAATGGAATTAGGAATTCATATTTTCTACCCCCAAAAGTGCATCTCATATCAAATTGAGATGATTGTGTGTGTGTTCTTGGGGGGGGGGGTTCTCTGCGGTTTTAAACAAGCAATTTCACAGTTTCTACAAATACATTTGGATGTGTGCATAAGTAAGAATAGCACTGGTATTTAAAGGATGCCACCGGTCCTGGGGGTTACACAGTTGACCTCTAACAGCACCCCCTGCTGATCTTCACTGAGCCGTAACTGTTAGGAGGTGGCAGCAGAGAAGATGGGTGACAGAACTGGTGCTTCTGTCAGGGGCTCAAGGAGTGTGTGCTGCCAGGGCAGGGGACCCCCCTCACTCCTGGAGGCTCAGTTGAAATGTCATTACCACTGTGAAACCTTCTTGGGCAGTGGCTTGTCAGAATGAATCACAATTTTCCATGCTTTCAGAGTATTTGTGTTTATACCATGGACCTTCACTGACTGCCCTCTAGAGCACTCTGAGGACAGAATGGTCTCTGATGCATCCGAATGTCCTGAGTGCTCAGTACCATGGCTGGAGCAGGGCAGGTTCTTGGTAAATGTTTGCTGATAAAAGAATGAATGACCTCAGGTGACTGACCACTTCTAGAATCCTAGAATGTTGGGAAGAGGAACCAAAGAACCAACAAACAGGATCAATCTCCTCCTTTTATAGACCCAGAAAACTAGGGAGGGGAAGTGACATCCCCAAGACCACAAAACTGAAGGCAGAGCTGGGACTAGAATGCAGGTTTTTTGACTTTGGGCCCAGGGTTCTGTTCTCTGCAGCTCACAGATGCCTGATGCCTGCTTCCCATCTTACCCCTGCCCTCCAACTGCAGGCATCAAAGCATGGTCTGTTATCTATGGGAGGATGGGCGGGGGTGCTGGGGCTTTACCTCTAAGTCACCAAAAAAGCTGATTTTTAAGAACCTTACATTGTAACCCCACAAGGTAGCCATCAGGGTAAGGGAGAACCCCTTCCCCTTTGCAACATTCTAGTGGAGAGGCAGACTCCCCTTCTTCCTTTACTTCCCATCTAGGTTTAGAGCAGTCTGCCCTTAGGCCCCAAGAAGTAGGGCATTGTTTGCGGTAGGCTCACTTTGAGTTAGCAGGACAGCCTGCTCCTCCTCCTCCTCTCAAGTTAGTCCTGGCAAGACTACCTTTTACCAGTGTTCTCTTTCCAGGCATCTTATCGCTATGCTCCAAATAAATATTCTACTGGTCTCTCTGGGCAGACCCAAGCTTGCCAAGAGAGCAGAAAATCCAGATCTGAGACCTTTTGTGGAGATCAGGGAGTCCATAACAGCATTGGATTTAACCCCACTCTCTCCATGTTCCCATTTCCCCACCTAAATCACAGGTGGTGTTTCAATGATATTGGGGAGGGGCTGATGGCACAGGGTAGCCTGAACTCTCTGCAGCTTTCTTGCTTCTTGCTTTCCCCCTCCCCGATGTCTTGGTATGTCTTGGCACGTCCTGGCAGTGACTGAGTGATTCACCAGTGATACTTGTTTCTTCTAGCTCCTGACCCTCTGGTCCCACTTCTCCTACTTGAGTGGAGGGATACGCTAGAGGCAAGGGGCCCAACAGGTTCAAGCAAGAGGACTGAGTGAAGGTGCCCCTGAAAGCTCTTTGGGTCTAGGGAGCTGTCCAAAACTCCCCACAGAGGCTCTCATTACATGCAGCATTCCCCCTGCCCAGTCTGTCACATCTGCCCCCATGACCCATCCTCTCCCCATACTTATGTTTAGTTTTACTGTTGACAAAACAATTCACAACCAGGTGAAGCTCCATTTTGCAGATGACTGGCTGAGGTTCAGTGTAGTATACAGGAAAATGTGTGGACATGTGTGCTTGAATCTGGCTCTGTTCTTTCTAGCTGTGTACCTTCAGTTAAGCTTTTTAACCTTTCTGAGCATTAGTTATTTTATTTGCTAGGGACCAGGATGCTTCCTTTATAGGATAACAACCAATGACAGGCACAGTGCCTGGCCCACGGCAAGTGCTCAAAAACTGGAATTGGTGATTGCAAACCATGTGCATTGGCCAAGAGGCTGAGCAGGGGCTGGAATGTCTCTCCTTCCATGTAGCGTCCACAATCCTCCCACTTCCTTGATGTCTTTCCCCATTTTCAGCTTCATTCTGGGTTCTGCTGGTAGTGGATGGAGCAGGGTCTCTGTTGCAAATGCCACTCTGAAGTGATGATATACAGATCATCCCTGGTTACAGCTGTTCTTCCAGTCCCACCTGTCCCTCATCCAGTAGTGGTTAGCAGTGTGGTACATGCATCTCCATTTTTCCTTCAGAATGTGACATTCATACAGCACTGAGAAGGAGGGGAAGAACCTCACTGAATGTCACAATGACAAGAGTTTGAGAAGACACAGGCAGCGGCAGAACCAAAAAGAACAAGATGTGTTCCTGGCAGAGCCCATCTCAGGTAGAACTAGCAAAATCTCAGGGGCACTGACTATTTTAAAAGTTTGTTTTTAGCGGCTGTGTGGGACCACTGCATGGGCGTTTCTTCCTAGGATTTGGAAACACTAGGTTTGGGGACCTAACAAATAGCTAATGCTAGACTTTGAATAATAGGAAGTTAGAGCTGAGAGGGATCTTAGCAATAAGTTAGTCAAGCCCACCCCAGCTAATTTCAGAGTGGAGGAGCACAGGCCCAGAGACGGGGAGCAATCAGAACAAAGCCACAGAGCTGAGCCTTTGCCCTGGGTCTCTCTGTTCTCAGCTCAGGCTGCTCAGTTCAGTTCTACTTTATTCCAGAGAAGCAGAAAGCAGGAGGACTGCACTGGGACAAGTGCCAGTGGGACTGGTGCCAAAGAGCTGGGGGAGCCAAAAACAGGTCAGAGAAATTGATGCATGCTTTCACGGTGGGTTTCTAAGGGCAGGGAGGAGTCTTCGGGACCCAGTCCTTCCATGAGCTGGGCGCTCCAATGATTTCTTACGCTCTGCTTGGGGGACACTGCTCGAGGCAACTTCCTGTGGGAGGGGCCATCTCCCATGGCTTCAGTGACATGTTTAGCACCTTAGCTTTGAGGGATAAAGACCGCCCGCGTCCAAGGTCAAGCTGACTTTTTTAGAGTGCTGTGAAAATCACAAGGTGGGGGTTCCACTCCAGAGCCTCCAGCAGTCTCATCTGATCCTGTCCTCAAGGACAGACACACAGCCCAGTTGGCTCTTCTCCGGACAAGTTCTTTGGGCAGGTGGCCACATGCTGTTGTGGCCACATGCTGTTGTGGCCACGAGGAGGAATCTCTCCCCTTTTGTCACCCCTATGGCTGCTATCCGATCCTGGGGATGCCTTCTTAGGTCAAGACTGGTCACTTGTCTTGAAAGCTGAAATACGCTGGGCATGCTAGGCAACGACAAAGGGTGCCACAGCATCATCTCATTTAATTCTTTCAAAACCCCCAAGATATGATTGGATACTATTATTATCTCTATTTAATAGTTGAAGAAACAGGGTGAGAGAAGGTTAGCAATTGCCAAAAATCAGCCAGTTAGGAGGTGACAGAGCCAGAATCCAGGAGACAGGATCCTGACACTGCCCTCTGGGGTCCTCCCAATCTACCCTTCATGCTCCTCCCAGCGCTGGCTTCTCTGCAGCCCAGGGCTTTGTCTCCCAGCACCTCTCCATCTCCCAGCCCCACTACTAGTGTGGGGGATGCCAGTGCAAGCTGTCTGGCTCTAGGTTGTGTGTGCTGATGGCATGTCCCCCTCCCTTGCCTCCTCTAGGGGACCTGGGACCCTGGGGGAGGAGCTGGCATCAGAGCTGAGTCAGGCTAATGTTCTCTGTGTTCCTCTGCAGCCTGGAGCCCCTGTGCCTCGCAGAGCCATCGTGGAAGTGAACTAATGGAACGGGAACCGATTCAGAGCCATTACTCTTCTGGAATGGCAAAGGGAAGGGAGGGAAATGTGACTTTCAAGATTAAAAGTCTCCCTTGGATTTCAGGATTAGAGCATTCTCTCTTTACACCTTCTCTCTGTCCCTCAGCCCTACTCTGACAGAGTCAGATGTGGAGCAAACCCATACTGCTGAGGTCTTCCACAAGTGTGTATGTGGAGGGACAAGGAGAGCTGAGTTCTGAGTCTTCCTGTGCCTTCAAGAGCCCTTTGGTCTTGAAGGAATTACTGCCCTTCTTCACCCAGGATTAGGATCTTCACATTTGACACCCTGGGACCTGGTCACACAATCCTTCCAAACCTCAATGTAATCCACCAATTTGGGGGAAAAACAGTGCTTTGTATTTATTTCACAAACATTGATATAGCACTTCAATGTGGCAGGCCCATTCCAAGCATGTTGGTGATAGGAATTTATTGAATCCTATGATAATCCTCTGGTCTAGGTTCCATTGTCACAGAGTTAGCAGGTGGCAGAGCCAGGAGGAGACCCAGGCAGCCTCATGCTGGTGCCCATGCTCCCAGCTGCCCGCCTCCTCACCCCGGCAGTAACGTGCAGGGGCTGCAGCCTTTCTTTCCCTCTGGGACAGAGGGATCTGCTCACTGAAGGCCGAGTGTCACCTTGGTAATTGGAGGATCCACTCCAATCACTTCCAATTTCCCATGTGGCTTTAGGTAGTCCGTGCAAACTGCTAGGCAAATTATTCTGGGCGAACATGGGCTGCAGCTCCCAAACAAAGCTCCTGTGTTGGCAAAGCCCTCCTCCCCCTCAGGTCCCTGAGCACGTGCGTCAAGGGGCAGGAGGCATTTTGTAGATTATTATGGAAACACACATGCGCCCTGGATGCCACTGAGACAGCCAGAGCTTTCACACCCCGCAGCCTCTGCCAGGCTGCCGGAGAGAGGTCTGAAGTACGTTATCATCAGGGACTGTCAACACCAAACATTTGAGGTACTCATATGCAAACAGTGGGGCGGGGTGGGGCAGGCTGTTCCGAACATTGGCATAAAAACCCAGGATGGGAACTGGGCAGGCGAGGTTGGTTGGGGTTCCTACCCCATCCTCATGGCCATCCCTCCTCACTGGATCCTTCCTTATCTTTTCTCCTCCTCCCATCCCCCTCTCCTTCTGACAAGTGGGGAGCCTCAGTGCAGGATCAGGGACCCTGCTGCCATCTGTAGAGAGGAAAATGAGCTTTATCAACTCAAATAAATAAAATAAGCACACACAGGGGTGGGGGGTGAGTGGCTGCTGCAAAGAACAAGGCATGGCTTTCCAAGGCTCTTGTAGGGAAAGTTGGGGTCAGGGGCTCAGAGGTCCCCGCTTTGGCTTATTCCAAGTCTTGGATGAGACTGGGGAAAAGGTGGTAGCTTCTTCCTCTGCCATGATCAAACACAAGCCCAAGAAGGGCCCTGAAAATACAGAAAAGCAGATGATGACATCACTGTGTATCAAAATGCAAGCAACCAGAGCCTGCCTCCTTCCAATGCCACAATCGCCCTCTGAGAGGACTGCTAGGCCAAGTTAGATCCTCCTGTCACCTAGCTATTCATTTATTCAAAACAAACACACACTCAAACTCTTTTTATTCTAGGTGAACAAAGTAAACACATTCTTCAAGCAGAATGCCCCCTCTCTGATTCAATGTGTTTTCATTAATATAAATTGTTTGCAGTAGGCAGATTAACTCTAAAAATGATTTTTATACACAGGAAATTGTTCTTGTAAAGCAAAAGATGCACGAGAGCTCTCTGCATTTTCGCATGCACCAGGGATCTCAGGTAAATATAATCATGCTGATACTGATAATTGATGCTTATTACAACGGCCAGGTTTAATGACCTGCAGCGCTTAGAGCTGATTGGAGTGGCTGGGTCCAGGTTTTGAGCTGTACAGAACCCCTAGGAGTGGGCAAGTGACATAAGGTACAGAAAGCTTTGAAACTGGGGAGTTGTCAGCATGTCTTAAAACCTGCCCTTGTACATGATTTCCCTTTTTCAAAACACTTTGCATTCAACATTTACAAGGCAGATAGGCATAGCCTCATTGTACAGGTGAAAGAGTGAGGCCCTGAGAGGGTAAGTGATTTGGTCAAGATTACCTGATGTTGATTAACAGAGCATGGACTGAAATTCAAAGTACCTTGCTTGAAATCTACCCCTTCCACCACACCAAGTCCCCTAAACTTTAGGTTTCAGTCTCACTAGGAATTTTTTTTGCCTTATTCAAATACTTCCGCATTATTATTTATTAAATAGTCTTAAAAATCAACCTTAAATTAATAAACTTTTTTGGTTGGCCTCATTGACAATAATGAAATCTATGAAACTATGGATTTGATGTGCTGGTTATAGTTTTTAAAGTGAAAGTTAAAACAAATACATAACTTTTGGTAATGCTTGCTGTGCGCCATCTAGAATTCCCTGGTACCCCATGAGGGTGTGCATACCACATTTTGGGAAATACTGACTGATACCAAAAGAACCAATCTGACACATTGGAGTTGCTCTTGTCATTACTGACTGCTCCATTCCCAATACCTGCCAGGAAGGCTTGTTGCTCCCACACAGGTCCTGCCAGAGCCTGCAGTGTGGCCTCTTTAGACCCATGACCCTGCTGTGACCTTGAGAAGGAACATGAGGCTGAGGACAGAATATTCCCTGAGCTCTGGTTGGGGTCTAGAGGTGGGGGGCTTGTGAGCCCCTGTGGAAAGGACTGCAGGTTAAGCTCTCATAGGACAGTGAAGTGGGGTGTGTGCCCAGGGCAATGGCCAGGAGGAGGTCATACACCACCAAGACCCTCAAATGCACACTGAGTCCTGGACAAGGGCAAGGAAGGATTGCTGATTTCATTGGCAGTGATCATGGTCATCCAGTTCTATGAGAAATAGCCCCATTTCTTCAAAAGACTGACTCATACTTACATAGAGGTGAAATCAGAAGAGGCCTGGAAGTCACTTTAAAGCACTTCAACCAGTATGGACAAATCTTAGGAGTTGCTGAAGCTAAATGATGGGGTGATGGGTGTATGAGGTTTATTATTTTACACAGTTGGAAACATTTTATAATAATAATAATTTATTTATTTATTTAAAAGATTTTATTAATTTATTTTTAAAGCAAGGGGAAGGGAAGGAGAAAGAGGAGGGAAACACCCATGTGTGGTTGCCTCTCGCGTGCCCCCTACTGAAGGCCTGGCCTGCAACCCAGGCATGTGCCCTGATTGAAAATCAAACTGGAGATCCTTTGGTTTGCAGGCTGGCACTCAATCCACTGAGCCATACGAGCCGGGGGGCAGGGGCGGTGGGCAATAACTATTTTTTAAATAGGAAAAATGACCTTAGCTCAGATACTGTAGGAAAGAGGGTGTCAGCAGGGTGCAGGGGATGATGTGGGGTCTTTGGGGAAAGGAGGTGTTTCCAGCACCACCATGACCCAGTCGGCACCCTGGCTCCCCCAAAATTTGCCTCCCACTTCTTTGGCTGGGTTTCTCACTCAGCCACAGCCTGCCGTCATGAGCGCCTGCCTCTGTAATGAGGAGTGATGTATAATTGATGAAAGCACAATGTGATACAGTCACAGAAACCTCGTCTGCTAGAAGACATCTGTTCAGCACGCAGAATCCACTCAGCTACTGTCACAGTGCATTTACTGTATGGTATCAGAGCGGCAGGAGTATTCAGGCACCAGGCAAGCCATGGTCCATAATAGTGTACGTTTGGAGATATGGAGACGTAGGAAGCCCTGCTTCTGTTTTTGATATTTATGTGTCTGGGAGACACTGCTTCTGCCTCCTTTGCTCTGCCTGTATTGTTTCAGTGTCCTCTTCATAAATTATCTCTGCCCTGTGATGGGCTTTAAGCAGACTCGGGTGGACTCAGGTGTCTGACTCTCTCCTTCAGATGCCTGTGTCATGCAAGCCTCAGGAGCCCTGGTCACTGAACATTGAGAAAAGAAGGTGGCAGTTCCCAGGAACTCTTCTTTCTCTAAGTCTGGATGCACCATCATGGGGCCCACCTCCACATTGAAAGCTCCCCTTGGCTCCAAGTGGCTTTCCTGCAGGTTTAGAAAAAGGGGGGGCAGGGCTGGGTAAAGGGGGTACTCCAAAAGGACCTGGCAGGAGAGGCAACAGGCTGGAGGCGAGGCAACAGGCTGGAGCCTGGGCCACAGGCCTTGGCGGGGATGCCCTGGGCTGGGTCCCTGACTTGAACTTATCATCTCCACTGGGGAGGCAGGTGGAGGGCCCCTGAGTTCGGGTAGAAAGCTGTGCTGGTTGGGAAGGGCAGGGGCCCTTGAACATCGGCCATCAGGGCTCCAGTGTCAGAGACCAGGTTTTCCTCAGCTCTGCGCTGCTGGTCTTGCCTCCTTACTCTCTCTGAGAAGTCCTAGCCTGTCGTCCCTCTGCAGCATAATTCACAAGGCGCCTCATCCTGGAAGCTGTCTCAGCCAGGAAAGCCACACAGCTTGGATGGAGCCCTCAGCACTTGCACTGCAGAGTTCACGCTGCGCTCACTTCACGTCTGAAGCGTTCTGAATGCGTGTGTACATGTGCACACATGCCTACATAGGAGGGGCTTCCATTTCCCTGAAAGGCCCCTGAAGGTTGGGTCTGTGTCTTTTCCTTCTTTGGGATCTCCCATGGGGTCTGGCGAAGGGCTACAAAGGCCTCTCCACCCCCAGCATGGAACTTCAAAGGTTTCTCACTATCAAAGACTGGGTGGAACGAGGCTCACTAATGGATAGCAGTCATTGTATGAATAGCTAATAGTTACGGTGCATCCACGGCATGCTGGGCAGTGCTCTAAGTGTTTCATGGTATTCAGTGATATAGTCCCTTTGATAGCCCTCTGAGCTAGGTACTATTAGTAGCTTCATTTTTTAGATGGGAAAACTGAGGCATACAGAGGCTGATTCCAAGTCTCATGTTCACACAGCTAATAAACAGTAGAAGTGGGCTTTGAACCCAAGCTACCTGCCCCTGGAGCCCATGTTCTTAACTGCCAAACCAATCTGCTGCCCTGGCAGGGCTCAGAAGAAAGCAGCTCTGGGTGTGGACTCAGACACTGCTGTCATGTGTAACCACCCCCTCCTGGCTCAGTATTCTCTGCCACAAATAGGCTTATAACACCTGCTTCAGAGGAAGACTGTGAAAATTAGATGAAATAAGGCATCCAAGGTATCTAGTACCTGGCACTCATGAGGCACTTAAAACAAAAGGGTCTCCCTGCCCCTGCCCCTGGGGAGAGGGGACATAGAGAGAAATGACCAGCTTCTCAGTCTACTGATGAGGGGTCTGAAGGCCCAGTGTTTGCCTGTCCTGTCTTCGGCAGTGTCTGACCACATTGTTCTACAGAGAGATGCTCAGTAGTTGGCAGTCTCCACCCTCCGTACGAAGCAAGGTCTCTTTCAGCACAGCTGTCTGCTCTTCTACCCCTCCACCTGTCCTGATCTCTTGTACATCTTCTCCCAAAAGGCAGATGCCCCCAGGTAGCAATGGAGCTGACTCTCTGTGTGTCTCACTGGGGACTGTGGCCTGGGCCACTCAGGTGGCACCTCTTGTGGCACATCCCTGAATTCAGAATCTGACAAGTGACACATAAGAATGGAAGTTGTCGCTGTTTTCAGGCCTCCTGCAGTGGGGAGCATCAAGCTAGAGATGAAGGATGGCAGGCAGACTGCCACAGGGCTGGCTTATAGGCTTCTTATTCCTCCTAGATCCAGAGGCTGGGGAACACCACAGACTCATTCATTAGGACAAGACTGAGGGCTGGGCTTGGTTTGGGGCTCTCCTAGAAACAAAGGAAGGGGCCTCCTATTCTGCCCATCACAGGGTATGGGGTTCCCATTTCCCTCAAATCCTTGTATTGAACCAGCTGCATTTCTGAGTGCCCCTTTAAAAGGCCCCTTACCTGGCATGGTTGCCTAGAGAAGTGGACATAGCCCTGGCAGCCAGGCCGGAGGAAAGAAAAGGGAGCCAGGTACACTGAAGGGGAAACCCCAAGGCACTCTTAGAGATATGGACAGATCTTGAGCTCCTGTTTGTGGCTCTATTTCAACCATAATAGAAATATCCTGCTGTTTCTCAATGGAAGGCAATATTGGCACTTTTGGGCAGGCAAAGAAGGACGTTTAATATCTCTTGTGTTCATGTACAAGATGCCAGTAGCACATCTTGGGCATTAGTGATGAGTAACTAGTCTCCTAAAAATCAAACACCCACAAGAGTGAGGATGGGGGCGTTATACTGCCCCAGGTGAAGGAATCCTTCGAATGCCAGTGCTCTTAGCAAGGCCTGCATACCTCTCTGCATCTCTTGTCTTGGAAGACAAAGACTTCAAGAGCATTCTTGTCTTTCCTCTGGGCACAGCTTCTGCAAAACAGGGGTCTGTACTCCAGTTTGACACCTGTGCTCTAGGTGTCCCCAGGGGGCTAGTAGACCTTCAATAAAGCCCTGAAAGAGCTCCAGCTCTTTCTCTGACTCCAGTTATTTGGTTCTCTCATTCTGGATAGGCTATCCAGGGCCCTCCCAGGATTGTGGTACCCTCATTCCTATCCCAAGAGGTCTAATTTGTCATCTTCTGTGACTGGAGCCTAAGGAAAGAAGGGGGTCATGGGAGGGTATAGGGCGTGCCCCTTTCCCCTCTGGATAGGCCCTCCCTATTATTCAGTTCTCCTGTCATCCTCTGCCCGCTGACAGGTTCTCTGGCGGGACTTTAATTTCTCATTGTTACCTTTGTCAAGATGGAGCTCCTCTATAGTTCACCCTTGCCTTTCTCTTCAATTGTTCTGTTTTGCATTTCTATGGTGGGTTTCCTCCTTCCTGATATAATGATTATTCTGTCTTACTCTTTCACTCACATAATCAGGTGCACATACACACACACACACATCCCTTTGATATTTCCTTGAGACACTTCTCTGAAGAGATGAGGGTGAGGGAAGGCTATAGGGGAGCTTTAATGAGGAAGGCTTTCTTCATAGTGGGGAAGGGGGAGGGTTGGGAGAGAGTCATTAGAAAAGGGATCAAGGACACACATGGACCCACTGTTTCTGAAGGGTCTTTAAAAATATCTTTCTTTTTGATTAAAATATAATACATATTCATTGTAAGGAGTTCGGATAATTTAGAAAAGAAGCAATAAGAGAACAAAAATGATCTGTAATCCCACCAACAAGAGACAGAAAGTTAATATTTTGGTGCATTTCCTTTCAAACTTTTTTTTTTTTGATGGGGGGAGGTCGGCTGAGATCAGGTTGCATATGTAGTTTTGTATGTTGCTTACCCCACTTTATATTCTAAGCTATTAAATCACCTTCAAAAGCACCATTTTAAGGACTCTACAACATTCCCTTCTGAGGACAGCCTGCAATAGACCTCCCAGCTACCCTTAGAATTTTAAGATTCTGGGGCTGGCTTTTCTGCTTCTACAACAATGACTTGAGACAGGGGACCTGGTGATGCATTTCTCTGCCTTATTTCACTGTCAGGCATGGCTCATCAGTGTCGGTCCCCATCCCCAACTCTACCCTCATGTGAACCACCTGAAGATGGATTTTTGCTAAGCTAACCTTTTAAGCTCTACTTCCATTATAAACAACATAAGACCACCTTTCCTCAACAAACCTTCCAATCTAAAAGGATAAGAGGAGGCAGGCATGGAAATATGCAAATGAAAGTGGCTAAGGAACAAAATGTCATGTCTTAAGGTCCAAGACAAAATCATGTGGGAGCAGGAAACATTAATAAATTAAGTTTTGTTCTGTACTTTCCATAATAAATTACCACACTCAGCATCAGTAACTGCAAACATACCTGAGAAAGAGGCACACACACAAGCCCATTGCTCCTACTGAAAGAAGAAATTTAATTCAATTTCAGGTTTGAAGGCAAATTTTGTAGCTCTAATTAAGCAAAATTATCCTAAAGAGCTGCTACCAGTGCACATACAATACAGTAAGACCATTGTGTCTAAAGTGGGGAATGTTTCCTCAGAGTTATAAAAGACCCCCAAAGGCACTTAGTGGTGGAGAATTCTACCCTTCAGTCCAGATCTTTTGAAATTACATGCTTTGTTTTTCATGGGATTTCTAGCAGGAGACACAACCTCCCTGGAAGTTCAGAGTATCTTCTGATCAGTTAGAATTTGCCACTCCTCTCAGAAAAAAAATCCCAGCAGGGAATGCCAAAGGCATAGAGAAGTAGCAGGTTGGTGAGGAGAGTTAGTTGCACCAGAGAGCCCACTTCTAATTGCAATAATATTATTTCTACGCTTGGGTGAAATTAATAAGAGAGAAAGTTTTGGAAACAGGTGAAAGATGAATAATCAGTATGTGTCTCAGTGCCAGTGGGACCTGGTTTACTATGCTCACAGAAAGAACTGGAACCGTGCATTCTAGAAAAATAATGTTGGAGATGGGAGGTGGGAGACGGGTACAGGGAAAAGGAAGCAAAAGGGTGCACCATAAGCGCACTGTTTCATAAAGTTAATCTCTGTGAACCAACCTCAGCCAAGGCTGAGGCACAGGTATTTAACACGTAAAAAGGACATTCCAAAAAGAGCTCATTGTTCTGAATGCAGAGGCAAACCTGTATCACTATAAAAGTTCATAGGAAAGAAGAGGAGAAACCCAGTAGTTAGCTTTGGGATCAACTAGTTTGGCATTTATAAGGTTTCCGCGTCTGTGAATTTGTCACTGCGGTGGGCTTTCTTTTCCTTTGGCATAGAATGATTACTATGATGAGCAGTCACATAAAGCCCAGTATAAATTTTTATTATTATTGGATGGTGCTGTTGCTGGAACTGCACTCTTCTGCACGAAGGTTTTGAGACATTATAATTACATTCTGTAGATTTGCAAATAATGACATAACCCAGTCACCTTACTGTGGGTATGATTTATTACAAATAACAAAATGTTATTATATGGAAATTAGTTTCCACACAACAGCTGACTAGAGGGGAGAGCTCCAGAGACGCTTGAATCACTAAGACAGGAACCTATGGCATTTCAGGACCTGGGACAGCTCCAGCAGAGCCCCAGTCACCTTGTCAGAAAGATCTCTGCAAGAAGGGAACTGGAAGGAAGGTGAGTGGGTGGAAACAGGGTTGCAAGCAGTTAAGACTCAACCTGAGTTTAAGGCTAAGATCTGTGTGAGCCTGAGAGAGGGAACTGCTATTACTTTTGATTTTTCATTTGGATGCTGCCTTCTTCTGACCTCCTTTTGCAACTCAAATACTCCTTATTTAACTTGAAAAGAAAGTTGTCAACACCAGAATTGCCATCCATAACTTCACTTTCTTTTTTGCATGCTTGGTAATATTGCCATAATTTTTAAAAAATTCAGCCAAAGACATTGATCTGGGAATACTGAGCATATACACAGGAAGTATGTACAGTGAAGAAGCGAAATGCTTATTGGTCATTTTGCTGTTTAACATCTTCTCCTAACAGGGTAGATGGTCACTGCTTATGAACAAAAACAGAATATAACACAGAATAATTATCTCCAGGTCTCCTCTCTCCCACTGGACAAGATGAAGAGATATGGAACTCCAGCCTAACAGATCTTCCCATCCTGGTAATTTCCTGAGGTGTTCCAAGGTGATAACCTCTTGGTATAATAAATTTTTTACAAGGTAAGAATAATAATAGTTTTCATAAAAACTTCATGTTTTCCCATATCCTTGGAGTAGACCTTATCCCATTTAATAGGAGTAAGGATTAGTTCAGCAACATGCCCAAGATTGAAGAGCAAAGCAAGGATAATAACCCAGGTTCCCCAGAATCTCAGTCTCAGATGCATCTTGCTGTGTCACAGCTGTTGAAGGGGACTGAGGAGGTGCCAGGTGTCCTAAGTGCAGTGCTAGAAACCAGGCTGAAATGGTCTGAGCTCCGTTATGCTTTTCCTCCACCTTGGGAGTTTTTGACCCTATGGAGAAATTCTGACTTTTATGTCTTTGTTCACATTCAGGTCCAACAAAGCTGATCTCATCTCTTGTCTCCAAATGTAAACTCCAAATTTTCTTTGCCCTGGTCTATACAATTTCAGAGCAGGGTGGGAGCGGGAAACAGAGCTGGAGAAGGGGCAATGAGGACAGGGAAGCACTTTGTGTGACGAGAGGAGCAGTGCCAACTCTCATTACAACATCCTGGGGATGCAGCGACATAGAACTCAAAGTCCCTTTGCTGTTATCTCAAAATGGGGCTTAATTGCTTTGGTTTACACTCCTTAAGAGCTCTAAGAGATCTGCAGATACCTCTGACTATCCCATTTCAGAGCAGGATTTTCCGTGTTGTCTCTTTTTGACCCTGGTGCCCAAAGTTTTGAAAGAATTAAGTGCTTTAAGAATTTGAACATTTGGAAAGCAGTCAGTGACATTTAATGACACTGACATGGGGGGAATTATAGAATTATCTATTATAAATAAAAAATGCTATTATATGGAAATTAGTTTCCACACAACAGCTAACGAGAGGGCTAGTAATATGGACCTCAGCATCAGTTTCCTTTAAGTGATTAGACAATTTCTAACCAAATAACATGAAACATTTAGTTGTAGTGTGAGGTAGATTTCTGGTTGGTTGCTACAAAACCAGAAACCTTCCCCTGGTAGTTCACAGGAGAATTCCTCCTCTTCTTGTCCCATTTCCTAGGAGGAGACTGGCATTGGATCCAGCCCTACATTTTTGTTGCCACTGGGATGTGCCAGTAGCACAACTTTTCATTATTCAGCCCTCAGCCTAAATGAGTGTCCAAGTTTAGTTCTCGTCCATCCTCTGTCTTATCCCTGGGATCCTGGTGACTGAAAGTAGATTTTTAAATGGTTTCACCCAAAGTCTTCAGTGGCTCTTTATTACCTAGACTCAGAGAACTATAGAATGGGCTCCTAGGAACATTCTAGTGTTAGGTACTTTTCTTTGGAGTATGGATGCCTTTCTCCAAATGAAATCCTACATGGAACCCCTAGTAGGTATAAAATGAGTGGAAACAGTGGTGCTCTGGATCATGCCCCTGTGAGGGGTACAGAGCCCTCTCTGTTCAGCCACATGCCTGGTCCCTCTCCACACCATGTAAATATGCTCACTGAGCTCTTCTCCAGCCTTCTCCCCTCAACACAAGATATCTGTCATCACCCTGGGCCTTTTTTTTTCATCAAAATGGACTCCACTCCAGGAGTTAACCCAGTAAGGGCTACAGAACCCTGGCTCTGGTTGGGTCAAGGAATTTCCAGCCAGGTCAGAAAACAGGCATAAAACATACAGAGATGTACGGATATCAGGCCAACAGAGATGTATGCTCACAGATAGACACTAAGCCCAGCTGAGCATCTAGAACTAATTCATGGCTCCAGGAGAGCACAGGGGAAGTGGCTCATTACCATGCAGAGGGAGTGGCAGCGTGCGAAGTACAGGACCAGGTTCTGCATTTGAGTCTCTCAGCTCTGACAAAATGTGTGATTGGAGCAAGGTTCTTAACTTCTCTATGCTTCATTTTTCTGATCTGCGGAACTGGTGGGCAATACTGAATTGCAGAGATATGGTGATCAGTGGATGAGTTTATACTGAGAATAAACATTGATTTGGGAATTGTTTGAAATGAAGGAAGCATTTAATACATGTTGGCATCTCTGCTACTGACTTCCCTCACATTTGCTTGCCTGGTCTCCATACCCACCTCTGCCAGGTCCTGGCTGCAGTTCCTGGAGGGCAGGAGTTTATTGCCTTGTTCTTTGCAACCCCTTCTGTCTCTTCCAGGGCCTGTCAGGCCAAGCAGGAACATCTTGCAGACACGTGAGAGCCTCTGAGCCTCTTGTGGCTGAGCCAATGCAGATGCAGAAAGGGATTTACGGCTGTAGAGCTGCATCTCACTCTCGGTCATGTTGGAAAGTGAATCCCACTCTCAGCCCACAGCTGCGCACTAGCAGGCCTGGCCCCTCAGAGAGGAAATGCCAGCTTCCCTCCTTCTCTGGCTCTGGGTTCCACTGCCATTCTGAGTCTACCCCTCCCTGCACCACAGGATCCCCTGTGCTCCTTGTCCCCTTTTCTCCCCACCAGAGGAGGGAGAAGGGGTGGTCTGAGCCACCACTTCAGGCAGTGACAATTAAACCCATTCAGAGACAAGTCATTTGCATGCAACTCCTCACCAGGCAGAGAACACACAACCTATCATTATCTCCTGGCATTGCTGGTGACTGCCACATGGCTGTGAAAATGGCAGCTTCCTCTCCCTGGGCACTGCCAGGCAGGGAGAAGTAATTGATGAAGGGCCTGGACCCTTTCCTCCTGCCCTTGCTAGCCTCTGCAGGAGGCGAGGTGGCCACAGTTGGAGGAGGAGGTGTAGTGAGAACAAGGCAATAGGACCCCATGGACCCAAGTGTGCTTGTGCCCTGGAGGGGGCATCTGTAGGGACACTGTAGGAGGAGGATGGCCGGAAGGCGTGAGTCATCTGAGGGTAGTTCCCACTTCCTCAGCTGGAATTTATTGGATGAGATTATCCTGTGAAAAGTATTAAAAGCCACCATTTTGCTGTATACCCAGAGAGGAGGCTCTGTAGCAGCTGCTCCCTCAAAGGCTCTCCAGCTGTTCCCTGCCTCCACTCTGTACTCACTACCTCTTCCCTCTGCCCCTCCCCCACATCAGCTCTAAATAAACTGCACTGAGAGCCAAATGCTATGATGCCTAGTTGTGCTGGCCCAGCATTTCTGGTCTCAGAAAGAGAGACAAAAAGACCCAAAGGCACAGGATCTTACGTTGATTCCCCCAACCCTGAGTCATACACCCCTCACAGCCTATTATGAAACCAGGTTTCAAAGCCCTTATCCGCAGGGCTGAGCCGTGGTGGGGAGGGGTTTGGAGGGGGGATGGTAGCAGGACAGCTTCAGCAGAGAGACCTACTTTCACCTTCTGAGGCTAAGAGAGAGTCCAGCTCGGATGCCCAAGATCAGGGCTAGCCTGCACTTAGTGTAGGTGTTACCATTAGGAAAGATCCAGAAACGCTATACCATCCCAAACACTACTCACCAGGGCCTGAAATCCCACAACCTCTGTTCTATTCCTTTCACTTAATCCTTTAATTCTGAGAGAGGCAGTACTAAAACATGTGCTATTTACTCTTTAGTAAGAATAAGTTTCTCCAGCCTTTTCTGAAAATAAGCATTGATTATAAAGGAAGAGGGAGAGAGACATGAGAATATTATACACTGGAATGGATGGGAGCAGATTTTACCAGCAGGAGGAAAAATGTGGAGCAAAGAATCTGGACTGGGCAACCTGACCTTCCTCAGATTTTTTCCCAGGTCCAGTTCTGACCCGTTGGTCCATGGGATAGGGAGGTCTGGGCACACTAGGATCCAAGCCAACCCAGCTGAGTGTTATCTCTGCAGAGTTTAGTCTCCAGGACAGTGAGGTCCTGTGTTCAATCTGAATGGGAGCTGGAAGGGATACAGATTGTCTCACTGTATCCCTGCTGTTGTGATGAGGCTACACACCCGCAAAATCCAAGCTTGATTCTCTTTTAAAGGCAGAGATTTATCAAAAGGAAACCACATTTTCTGCCTCTATTCCCACCTCAGAATCAACAACTCCAGCTGTACATGCCCACCGGTGCTGCCTTTTGGTGAACTTTAAAAACAGGAAAGTCAATTTGTCAGGTAGGTATGAGTACCTACTTTGTGCCCCCAGATATGAGGAGATGGCTAATGTGATACCAGGCAAGAGCACTGTCCGCATTCCACATCAGGACCTGGGCACAGGTGGCCAGGTGTGGCCTGTTTTCTGGACACCTGTGTGTGTGTCTCCCTTTTCCCCTGGCCTGTGATTCCTTCAAGGCAAGGCCTCTCTCTTCAAAACAGGTACCTGGGCTAAGCGCACAACTGGTGCTAGGTAAGTACTAGCTGATTGGTCACCAGTGCCTGCCCTTGAATGACTCACATTCTAGTTGGGAGGGCAAGACTTTACACACAGCTACCGCTCAGAGAGCAGCACCAGGTCTCATGTGAATAGGCGGTGGCAGTCCACCAACCCAACTACACTGAACAGTCAGAGTCTTCCAGCTCCCATCCTGGAAATTCCCCATGGGCTGCAGCCCTCTCCCTAGAACTGAGGCTAAACTTGCCCTAATTTTGCTCATCTGTGGTGCCCCTACCTCGAGCCAAATGCCACTGCACATGGCTTCCAAGCTGAAGGAAATGCATGTGTAAATAGCACAGTGACTAAAAGCTCTGGGGTTGGGCATATTTGGATCTTCTCTCTGTCTTTGCTGTGTGACTGAGAGCAAGATAACCTCTATAGGCCTCAGTTTCTTCATCTGTAAAATGGAGCTTGCTGTGAAGATTGAATGAAATAACGGATATAAAGCACTTAGCAAAGTGTCTGACACATAGTATGCACTCAATAAATAAATGTTTATTATTTAATCACTTTCTAAAGCATAAGGGTAATGCTGCAGAATTCATTCTAAAGGAAGGTTTTTAAATTCGAAGAGAGAGGACCTACTCCTGTCTTCCAGTAAGATGCAATAGTGGGGTTGTGTGGGGTAAGGAGGGCTACTCTAAGGGTAATTCTAAGAAATGGAAAATCTTTGGATAGAAGCAGGAAAACAGGCAATTTCCTGAAAGACCTAGAAGATCAAGATATTTGTAGGAAGGTCAAACACTGTTACTACGATCAGCAACTCTATTTTACTAAGCATCTATCATGTGCCAGGAATTGTGCCAAATACCCTATTTATAATCCTTAAAATGACACTTTAAGGAAGGCGTTATTATCCCCACTTAATTGACAAGGAAGCTTGGATGGTATTCAAACATGAGCCTGTCTGACCTGAAGCCCAGGCTTTCTCCTGAGCAGATACTTGCTGAGCTCTGCAATTGCTAGAGCACAAACTCCCTGCGGGCAAAGTGAACATCTCATTGACTTTCAGGAGACCTAGGCGCACTTGCACAGAGTCTGACCTTTGTGATGTGTTCAGCACACGACAATGAACATTTGGTGGCATAACTATATTTCACATATCAGGGGATGGAAGAGGTGCTGTGTACTTGAAGTGGCCCGTCTTGGCTGCAGCACCCAGACCACTGTCACTGTGAGAGGCAGACAAACTGTTTCTGAGACGATTCATGTGAACATGGCCTCCTACTGCATTTGACTGTGGCTGAGATCTATCTTCCTCCCCACACCCTCTCCACTGTCTCCACCAAGGCCTGTGTTACATGCAACAAAAAACAGAGGCCTCCACCTCAGAGGGCACTGCTCATGAATAATGAACCCATACCAGGCGCGTTCTTTTGAAGGAATTCTCTCTTGACTGGTGAAGCTGCATGGCAAGAAGCAGGCTTATTATTGGAGTTCTTGACTTATTCATGTTTGAATGGTGGGCCAGGCCTATTTGCAGACATCTTTTCCCCCATTGAATCCTGCTCTCTATTCTTCCTTCTAGGTCTAGCTGCTCTCCAAGGGCTCCAGTGGAAGATGAGGTGGGAAGCCAAGCAGTCTGACTGTCCCAGGAGCTCAGGATAGGGGAACCAGAGATAGAAATGGCAAATCTCTTTCATGCTAGGCCACCTGCCCATGCCTCCCTGCAACAAGGCCTGTCTGGGATCCAGGGCTCCCTGCCATGGAGACGTGAGGCAGGTCTCTCGGGACTGCCATTGTCTGGCCTGTGGCACAGACTGCCTGTTGGCTGTGGGCTTGGGGTGAACACGACCAGAGGGCCTCTTATTAACTGAGCCCATGGCAGCTGAAAAACATCTCTTCCTTCTCCTCTGCCACCCCCGTTCTTCCAGGTTTTTCTATCTGAATAGCCCTTCTCTTTGCCTGTGCCTCTCCCCATGGCAGGGCTGGTCTGACACACATTTCCCAGGGTCAGTAATTAGGCTGGGAAACATGGGGCACATCACACTCTTATCTCCTGGAGCTCGGCTTGGGCTTACACATCCTTGCACCAATCCCCCATTTCCAACCCGGAGAGCTTCCCGTTGCAGCAAGCACAGGGCCCTCTCTTTCTGCGCAGTCACGTGAACCCAAGCACACCCAGAATGCAAAGACAAGGCAGAATGGAAAAGCACTTAAGCTGAGGCCCTCAGCCAACTTTCATTTACTCTGCCACCTGGCTTCTTCTAGCGCCGGGCACACAGAGTCCGTCTGTGTTGGACTAGATTTCTCTGTTAGGTCAGGGCAGCCTATAATGGGAGGAGGGATGTATTTGAGGAGGGGGTGGTTGGACAGGCGTTAGAGAAGTTTGGGGTGATGGCAAGAGATAAGAGGGTCGGGGCAGGGGTTCTAGCTTGAGTTCCCTCTGTCCAGGTGGTCACCTCCTGCTCCAGGAAACACCGTAATGTTCTGAAGCCATTGGATTTGAACCCTGGCTTAGATTGTTTCCAGCTGTGTCACTGGGGTGGGGGCAGTCATTTAATTTCCTTGAGCCTCAGTTTCCTCATTCATTACTCATCAGCTGGGACCAACCCCAACCTCACTGTGGGTAGTTGAGAAGGATAGAGGCTGTGTGTGTGCAACCACTAGCCCAGGGCCTGTGCAGAACACAGCAGCAGTTATTACTCTCCTTTCCTTTCTGTAGTCTGAGCTTTCCATTCTGTGTTACGGGGAGAGCAGGGCTGAACTCTTCTACTGGGTGTGTGGGAAATTATTCCTGAAGTTCTCACAGTATCGCTATGAAGACTGCTCACTGAACTCTCAGGTTGGCTGGGGGCTCCCACTCTCCCAGGGGTCTCTCCTTCCCCCATTCCCTGAGACTTTCCTGTCAGTGAATTCTGAGGAGCAGAGGAAACCTGGGGCAAGGAATAACTCCTCTTCCTTCCATGGCTCTTGTGACCTGCCCCCCCGACCCCCCAGAGGAATCTACCTTCATTTTTTCTGGAGGAGGTGGCTCAGCCTGCGGTTAACTCCTGCCTGCAGTGGGAGCGCACTCTGTGCACACTGCCTGTTCTGTGCATGGGCAGCTCAGAGCACTGAAACATACTTTACAAAGCAGCCCTCTGCCCTGAACATTCACCCACTGACTGCAGTGGTACCTTTAAGTAAATGTGATGTTTCCCTTGTGATGCACCTTCAGATATTTCAGACAGCTCTAAAACTCTGGAACAGTCTCTCTTCTGTGACATAAAACATACTCGTTAAGGAAGAAGTCATTCTTAATTTGACATGGATTCCCTCCACCCCACCAACCCGACCCTGCTCTGGTTCCATAGATAATCAGCAGGGCAGAGGTCCCTTTCTCTGTGCAAACAGGAGATTTTAGGGGGTCTTATTTGTCTCTGACTTTTCATCTTGCAAGAGATAGCCCATCGTGCTGCCCAGGAAGGAAATTTGGATTCTGATTCTGATGTCTTTTTTCTTGAAATATGGTAACCAGACCACAGCTTCTTCCTCCAGGAAGGGCTTCCCATGGAAGGTATCCCCTCAGAGAGCCACTGAGGGAGGGTGGCATTGGATAGGAGAGTTGATTCGGCAAAGAGTGCTGACTCATATAGTCAGGAAGTACTTACTGAGAACTTCCCACACACCAGGCAGAGTGCCAAGTGGTGAGAATGCAGAGAGGACTGAATCGCAGTCCTGCCCTCAGGAAGCTCACCATTGGCCAGTACCAGATGGTATTCTAGGCACAAAGCTTGGAAGGCAAGCCACTCACAGAGAGGGTGTCTTTCATTCAAATGGACAGAACAGAGGTGACTGCCTGTATTTCTGGACAGGTGTGTTTGGTTGTCCATGACTCCAGCAGCGGTCACCATGTCTTCTGACTATCGCTTGATCTTTGGGTGCTCTGTTGCTGAGTCTGTCCACCTTGGAGACTGAGCCAGAACATGTTTCAGAGGAAGCAGAAGGAGGGGGTGGTAGCCCATCAACCCAGAGTGAGAAGCCAACCCATCATCCTCAGGGAAAATGTATGCAATGCAAGTGTAGAACCAAAGAGGTGCTGCCTGCGCCTCTGGTCTGTTTCTGCCATCCACATCTCTAAGCCATTTGGACCACCGAGGGACCACCATCCACAGGTGCCCTGAATTGTATCTGTTGTATCAGTCAGGGGAATAGCAGGAAACAGAATTAAACTCAGATGCTTCAACAGCAGAGGCTTTGAGGAAGGGACTAGCTACAGAGGAATGGACAAGGACATTGATACACTGGAGACCAGCAGCTAGGAGCGGGCAGGTCCACACACCTCAGTGAAGGCTGAGTAGGGGAGGGGGCCACGGAGCAGGTGGAGACCTAGCTCCCGGCAAGCAGTCCTCATACCTCTTTTTGGTGAAATAATAGGCCTTGGGTCACAGCAGATGTGAATACAGTAGCAGGACAGGTGGTAAGGGCAGGACCCTACAATAGGGGGGACCTTTCCTCTCCCTCACCCAACCCGTAGTGACAATGCATCAGTTAGCAGGAGCCAGGGCTCCTGGGCCAGACAGTGAGGGCAGACTGGGGGTGGGGAGGAGAAATGGAGGTGTTAGGTCTTTCAGCATGGACCTCCCATAGGAGTCTACTGCACGCTGTGCCCCTTCTTTTCTGCTTTTCTTTTTCTGTGTAAAATATCTTGGAGGTTCTTCCAAAGCTGCCCCATTTTCTGTATTCAATTACAGAATGAATTGGCTGGGATGGCTGCCCAGTATCCAATTACATGCATCTATATCTGTTTATTTAACCAGTTCTCTATTTCTGAGCATTGAAGTTGCTTCTAGTTTTCTAGTATCACAAGTAACGCTGGAAAAAAAATGCTTGTACATAGGTCTCGGCACATGTGCTAATGGATACTTATATTTCTGTAAAGTGAATTCCTAGAGGTAGAAGAGCTGAGTCAAAAGGTATGCAGGTTCCCAATGTTTCTACCCCCTGCCAAATTACACCCTGGGGAGGATGTACCTCTTTACCAACACCCCCTCCCAGTCCCAGCAGCACAGCAGCACTGGAGAGGGCTCCTGCCCACACTGTGGCTGGCACAATTCAGGAAAGACAAAACTTCCAACATGGCCATCTAAGCCCTTGTGGTTTGGGTCCAGTCTGCCCTTTCTCGGCCTTCCCAGGGTGACTGTTCTCCCCTCCCTCCATCCTTGCTGCCCATGGCCTTGGCAGATGCCACACCCTTGCTTGGAATGTTTCTTCTGCCTTCTCCCCAACCTACCCTTAGATCTCAGCCACACACCGCTTCTTTAGGGATGCCTCCTCCTGAACCCTGCGGCCAGGGCGCAGGCCCCTGGTGGAGCTCTTAGAGTGCGGTGCCTTTCCCTGTTCTTGTCATGGGGCCTCTGATAGTTGTTTGGGGATCATTTGATAAAGGTCTGTCTGTCTGGACTCTAAGCCCCACGAGGGCAGGCAGCATGTCTGTTTCTGGTCACCATAGTGTTTTCCAAGAGGAGGATGAATGGCCTGCTGAAGTCACTTAGCATATTAATTGAATGACCGAACAAAAGTCAAACTAACTCTTCACTTTACTCCTCTATACTTCTTGTCCTGTGCTAATTTTCTTGGTGAAAGATCAATACTCTTCTAGTACCTTGGCAAGAAATCCTGCAGTTCTCTTTATTTCATTTTTTTCTCTCCTCCCTCCATATTCAGCATTTGTCAAATCACTTCACATTAGAGTAGGAACTCTTCCTTCTCTGGGCCTTTGTTTAACTCATTTCTTTCCCTGTAGTGTCCTCTTTTCCATCGTTTACCTGATGAAGTTCTATTCGCACTTTAAGACATATTGCATCTTTTCTAAGACAGTTGCCAGCTCTCCCAGTCAAATTTACCCCCATTCAGCGCTCCATAACACTATCTCTGCAGGGCTTTTCCCTTGGCTGAATTTTAGAATTGTCCGTGGATTTTCCTGTCCCCTCCACTGGATATGAGGTAGCAGGAAGCCATCCTTGTTCTTTTCCAAATGCCCCTCAGCCCTGAGAATAGCATTCTGTACATGGTGGTTTTGGTGTTCAATAAACTCTGGATAGAATCAGTCAAAGTGATGTCCAAGCCAAAACGCCCGTCTCGGATTCTTGAACATTTGGAGAGGCTTTCCAGACAGAACCGCCAGGCAAGGCCGGGAGCCTCTTCCCTTCTCCCCACTCCTCCCACTCCCCAGCACAGGCACGCCAACGCCCTTGGATTGCCAACTTTCAAACTCTATTATTCCCGTCCCAGAACTCAGGCAACATCATCAGACAAGGCAGATGTTTCCCATCAGTCTGGAAGGTTTCTATTTTCACTTTTCACATCAGCATCATGCTATAAATCTCTTCTCCAACCTGCTTCCTTCTCCTGCCTCCCCACCCTCACCCCTAACATATTTAGCTCTTCTGTGGATCAATTCCTGTACTACAGATACAAAGGTAGTTGTGCTTGACAAATGAAGCTGCCCTTCCAGGAGGTAATAAAGAGATCAATACTGGTCACACTGGAATGTTTAGAAGGGATGGGGCCAGTGACACCCCTGCCACCGTCCATGTCCAGGGCCACACTGCCCTGCCTTCCTCCTCCCACACCTGCAGCACCTGCAGAAGCCAGGCATGCCCAGGACCAAGTCAGCTTGTCTCTCTTTGCAGAGAAGTCATTGGTCACCATCAAGAGGTAAGCATCCTTTGGATGCAGAGCTCTCTGTCCTGGGCCCTGTGGGACCATTGCCTGGTGAGAAGCCTGCGAAGAGGCAATGCCAGGCAGTGCTGATAGAAGCCCAGCTGGAGAGTACAAAGGGCAGGGCAGAGTCTGAGTCCCATTTCTGCCACTCACTGTCTGCATAACCTTGGACAAGTCACTCTTCACCTTTGGTTTGGTCACAGTCTATTGTGAGTTAGACTAGATAACCTAAGGTCCACGGGATGGCCTTCTGAGGGTCCACATGCCATTGATATTGTTTTCCAATGTTGTGTATATTTGCTTTTTTAACCCCATGGATACAGGGTTCATGTTTTCCACATGTCCTTTAAACTCAGATTCCTAAAGGGATCCTTGACCCTAGATGGTCAATCCAGCCCTAGCATTCTTTGACTCCAGCGGGAGACAGGAGTTCTTGCAGAGCTGTTCTTGTTGTTGGGGACACATACAAGGTACCCCAGAAAAAAAATTCAAGAACACTTTTGCAGTAGTAGTAAAGAGATGGTCAAAGGAAGGTGGATAAATTGGGAAGACTTCCTGGAAGAGGTACACTTCCACAAGAAAGCAAAGTTTTCAGGTAAGGCAGAAGCTTGAGAAGTAAAGGGGGCATTGAGAAACGATAGGGCGCTCTCTCCTCATTCCTGTGCTTAAAAATGCAATGCTTTGTTGGGGGGGGCGGTTGTTGCTCTTAATTAGCTGAGGCTGCTCACAGTCCTCCACCAAGAAGAAGAAATCAAAAAGTCAAATACCAGCTCATTAAATGCTTGGGGCTGGCTAGCTATTAAAAGAATTTCCATTTCAGAACAGGATGCCTACCAGGGAATGCCAGACCTAAATATAAGCCAGCCCCCTCCATGCCAGGAGACTTCACCGTGTTAGGCAGACAGGAGGGAGGGAGGGAGGACTTCATGGAGATGTGTCATTACTTTTAACATCCAAATATAACCCGCCCCAGGGGGTCTGGGACTAAGGCTGCTCTTCCCAGCTGCCTCCTGCCAGAGCCAGGGGAGGGGATGATGGGAGCAGACTGCGCAGAGTGCAGAGGTGTGGGCTGCAAGCAGACCCCAGCCACCCCTCCCTTTCCCCAAATTCAGAAATCCTGGAGGTAGGGCACTGAGGTCTGTTAACTACACCCTGCTCTGGCTGCGGGGGTGGGGTGGCAGTTTGGGGAGGCTTAGGTGCTGGCTGTCTGGGTGAAGGGGAGGGGGCGTTGCTCTGGATATCTGTGATGACTCTTGCTGCATGTCTTCCTAGAATGGGGGAGGAAAGGAGTGTCATAGGGAAGAGGAGATCCCCATACTGTCTGCAGATTTCCATATCTGTGTCTATATCTGCATTTCTTTCCTTCAGAGCATGCTCTCAGTTTGCAGTTCTGCACACATGGATGGGCCTTCGGCTGATCTGTCTTCGCTGGGTCTGGAAGCTCTTTTTGAGAACAAGTGCAGTGTGTCTGCTGTTTTCTACTCCCATTCCCACCCCTTCATGCCCAGTGTCAGGTGTGTAGAGGCCCTCAGTGAGTGAGTTAACAGATGAAGTGCCAATACTCAAGCACATGGAGCACATTACAACTGCTGCTTCTCAACTCAGGGCTGAGTGCAAACGCCTGCAGGCCTGGATTCTGAGGGTGTGGCCTAGGCATCGGGATTTCAAAAGCTCCCCAGGCTATTCTAATGTGCAGTCACATTATCTAATGAAAAAGTTTCAGTTTTCTCAGTTGATTCTTGTTTCCTGCTCCTCTTCCCTCTTTAATACTCTGTTGTTGATTCTTAAAACACTCTCCTGAGGTAGGCAGGGCAGGACCCTTATTCCTGGGGGACTTAAGAAGTCCAGACTCAAAACAGATGAATGACTCGCTCAAGGTCACAAGGCTAACGGGCAGTAGGGGTGGGACAGAGGCCCAGTCTTCCTGGTGCCCCTGCTCCCCTGTACTCTGATCACCCTGGCTCCAGTGGAAACCACGGGAAGGGTCCTGACAGTCAAAGAAGTTGACCTGCAACAAAGTGTGGTTCATTTCTTGGAGTGAGGAGAGGGGAAGACGAGTGACAAACCCATGGGCACTGTGCAAGACACAAGCACCTATCCCTTCACAGCCTGTGGGTACTTCCTCCCTCCCTCTGCAGAAAGCCCAGCCAGCCAGCCAGGGTCAGATGCGATGTTGGCCTGGGGCAGGGGTAGGGGGTGCATGCTCTGATGCACCACAGAGGGCACAGTGTATGGTCAGATAATTATGCTCAGAAGGAAGTGGGTAAAAAATCTACAGGGGAATAGTCCATCTCAGGTTGCCTCTGGTTTACATGGAACTGAAGATCTGTTGGTCAGGGAGGGTAACTCAGGTCCCTGGTCCCTAGTGGTTCCATTTCTTCCTCTGGGGTGGGGACAGTACACCCTCTTCATGGGCTGCTGCGATGGTGAGATGAAGAAATGAAGGTGACAATGTCAAAAGGTAAGAAAATGTTGCTCTGTGCCCTTCATTCCAGGGAAGAGCCATTGGCCTCTGCTTCCTTTCTCCACACCCCTGAGCTCCCATCACACCCCAGAGTTTGGGTTGTGGGGCCTGTCTGTGGGGAGCTAGCTATCCTACTTGCAACCCTCACTTTGTGAACTTCAGACCAGAATGAGTTTGCTTTCTTGAAGTCGGGGAGGTTTCATGGAGACTGATAGGTATACAGAGGAGCAGGTGGGGGGAACTCCAATGACTGAAATCTGTTGGTCATCAAGGCCAGATTTAAGAAGAGGTAGGGGCAGGCCTCTCATCCTTCAGTGGGGGTGCTCCTAGATGTCTTCTATTTTTGCTGAGGCAATGTGGCTGGCTTCGTTATCTAGAAGCAAGTACATATTTGGGCAGTGGATCCCATTACACCTCAAGCAGGTACTTTGGGTGGGTAGAATGACAGCGTCCCTCTCCTGGGAAGGAAATCCTCACGAACGCAATTTCCACACCTGGCTGGGCCAAGCAAACAAGTACTGTTGGCTAAAATGTCCCCATCAATGGCCCTTGGGTTATTGGTGAATGTTCATTTACTTAATGTGATTGCTATGACCAGGGATGGGAGCAGCGTGGAGAGTCCCAGGAGAGCAGGGACACACGGCTCATTACTGGAAAGCTTTTGTTTACTTAGAGCTAAAATCAGCAGCTAGCTCACAAAACCCATTTTTATCGAATCCAGGTAGCCCTAAGATTGTCCCAAGCTTTGTGGCTGCAGCCCATTCAGGTGTCAAACATGGCGATCCTGTAATTAACAGAATCCATGAGCGAAGGAACCTTCGGGTCATTTTCAGTTCAATTGGCCATTTGACAGTTGAATCTTCTTGGCAAAGAACCTTCTAGTGTCAGCTTACATGCCTCCAGTGATGGGCTGCTCACTATCTCACGAGGTTTCCAGTTAAATTCACTATGCATGTCTTATTGGATTTGGGCATAGCTTGGCACTCTCAAGTCTGGAAAACATCCAGGCCCACTGCTTACAGGAGAGCTAGAGCTGGAGAAACTGATCCTGCTGCTGGGGTTGACACAGGGGCTCAGGAGGATGGCCACAGTGGGTGTTCCAAGAATTTCAATAATCTCTGATCATTCTCAATTCTCACAAATAGTCCTCTAGTCCTCAATGGGAAAGCTGGATTGCCCCTTGCATATGTGGTTTGTTGCTTTCCATTGTTGTATAATATATCATTGTTTATAATATAGCATCATTTGTTTATCTATTCTATTGCTGATGGACATTTCAGTTTGTTTCAGTCTTGAATGGATGAAACTCACATGATTATATCTCACAAACAACATTAAGGCTGAGCAAAAGAAGTCTGACCTCCAAAAGAGTCCACTTTGCATAATTCAATGTTATACTTTCCTCAGGGAGGGGGATGTTAATGACTGGAAGGGGAACACAAGGGTGCTCTGGAGTGCTGGCGATGTTCCATTTCTTGAGTCATATGATAATTATACAGATATTTTCTTCATGAAAAATCAAGCTGCACATCTATGATCTATGTTCTTTGACACGTGTAAGTTATACCTTATTAAAATTTTTATTTAAAAAATTATAGCGTAGTCATGATTGATCTTAAAATAACAATACTATAATGGCTAGTGTTATAGGACTTTACGCTTCCCAACAGAGGGACAAGAGGAAAGAGGAAACTTTAATGGAAATACTGACCCTTTCACAGAAAAGTCTAGCAATAATAAAGATATTACCCACTGAAATTTGTTGATTACTACTACATGTCAGATCCTATTCCAATGTCTTTCTATGTACTAATTTATTGAATCCTCACTACAGCACTAGGAGAAGGAAATAGAGGCCCAAAAAGGTTCAGAAGGCACTGAAATGTCACACAGCTGGTGAGTGGTGGAGCTGGGATTCAGGAATCTGCAGTTGAAGGCCCAATGATCTGGGGACACCTCAGCCCTTGAAATGCCTCAACTAAAGGCACCCTGAGCTGGTTTTGCAGAAGCTATGCTGGGCTGGCAAACCCTCTAAACTCAGTCACTGGCCCAAGTGTTTCTGGCCACATGAGACAAAACCCACCTCCGTAATGTAGATATTGTCCTATTTTTTTAAAAAAGTAAATAAGCCTCCTCATTTGCATGATATTTCATGCTGACTCTGCCTCTCAAACTGTTATTCCATCTACACATGGCACAGTGGGATGCCTGCGATATTTTATAAAGTTAATAACTTTGTCTTAATTGGATGAGTTTATAGAATAGCCTGAGCAATTAACAGTAATTACTCCAAAGACACTTTGATTCCAAGGATGCTCCACAAACATTGACGTATTAAGCCATTTAGGCAAAAACAACCTACAACGTACTGTCACAGGACGACACACAGGCACACACACTTACTCCCTGCAGTCCCATGACCCACAACAGGTCTTGTTTTCAGTCCAAAGGATAGTGGAGCTTCTCTGAGCTGCTAGAAGAGAAATGGCTTGTGTCACACTTCAGTAACCCCCTCCCTCCGTCCCACCTAGTGAGGAAAAAGGGTTGGCAGGGCCAGGTCCTGCTGGCACTTGTTGAAGGACACACTGTCTGTCCATGCTCAGGTGACCATGCAGGACAATTGCCCCCAGTGGTTGGCAAAGACTCTTAATAAACTAGGTCTATAATAGGCCCTGCCCACCTGCTTCTCTTTTTCCCTTTCTCTCTACCTTTGATCTCAACAATACCTTTTCCAGGATGACTTCTCATTCAAAAAGGACAATTGCCAAAGAACATAGAATTCAACACTACTTGAATCACATTTCTGAGTTATTCTTTCATAAATATATAGACATGCAGGGTTAGAAGGGCCTTAACCTCATTCAGTGGTTGAGTGGCTTCTCCAACATTCTATCAGACGGTTGTTCAGTCTTTGCTGGAATGCCTTCATTGACGGGGATCTCCCTGCCTTCTAACGTCATCCATTCCATTTTAAGATAGCTTTAATTATGAGAAAAACCTTCCATTTAATAAAGCTTAAATTTATCTCCTTGGAATTTCCACCTGCTGGTTCTATCCTTTGGAGAACAAGTGAACTCCCTCTTTCATATGACAGCTCTTCAATTTTTTATCACCTGACTCTGAGTCATGTTTCCTCAAACACCCCAAGTCTTTCCTTCTGCAGGTTATGATCCCTGGTTCTTGCATTCTGCTCCACCAATCCAAGTCTTTTTTAGAGACCCGTCCATCTGAATAGAAGACAAATCCTAGTCCTAAAATAAAATTGGTCCCTAGTCTACAGTGTTCATGTGATGTTATCTCTTTGTAGTGACTTTAGGTTTGGTTCACTTAAAAAAAAAAAAAAGATCCAGTCTTTGCAGAGAAATAGGTGCTTATGTCTGAGCTATGGAAAATGAGGAGCAGGGAGGGGAGAGACATGTCCATGGGGCAAAGGAGAGCACAGGATGGAGGAAGGGGAGCTTTTGCTCCCAGGGATGCCTCAAGCAGCCCAGGGCCAGTGTCCTCAGGCACATCCCCCAGCCCCAACTGGGACAGCCTCAAGTAATACAGCCACTCACTGGGAAAGGTGTCCCCAGCACAGTGAGACCCTTTATACAGGGTTGCTGAATAATGCACCATCTCAGGACCAAGCCTGCCCAAAGCACCTCTCTCTGGACCTGCTCAGAGAGCCAATTCCTGACCCATCTTCTCTGCCTTTCTCTCTGTCCCCTCCAGTGCCACTCTCACCTTTATGGTTCTAGCTTGGGTCGCCAATGCCAGCCCATCTGTTCAGTCCCATATGCTTCTCGCAAGGACTGCCAAGTTAGCCTGGTGCTCAGTGACTCCGGCACTGTTCACTGGTCTGAGGCCGTCTCTGCCTAACCTGGTCGCTAGGAAACAGCCTGGCTGCTGTGTCCAGGCCAGGCCTCCATGTGGTAGTGGTGTGGCAGGGCCGTAGCTGTCAGCCAGGGGCGCCTGACAGGCCCCCAGGCTGGTCTCCTGTGGGTGCTGCCCCTGTTTGGGCCCGGGTCCTAGGAAAAGTGTCGATGAGAAAGGCCCTCTCAGGCTGGGGGTTCTCACTCACTGTGAATCTGTAGACCACAGGGTGGAGATACAGTTCAGAAAAATTAAGATTTGGAGGACAATGGAAAAGATGTTTAATCTTTATTTGTGCCCTTTGCAAATTTGTAGTTTCTTTTTATTTAAAGAATTAAAAGTGGATTATGGGTATCATATTGATTTTGAAATGTTCATGTTGGTATACTTAAAAGGGAATAAATGAAGGTTTGAAAAACATGGCTACATTTGGGGACATGCAAAGTTTCTCTTGTTTTTTTTTTGTTAGTGGTTAGTTAGTGATATATCTTTATATACTGTCACACATACATACCTATAGGTCATAGGGTGCTTCATTCTCTTTCCCCTTTCCTGAGCAAATTCTTTTGCCAGGGTACAGAAAGGCTCAATGCAGGGGAAATAGTGTAAAAATCCTGAGTTTAAAATTTTACTCTTGTATTTATTAGCTTTGTGACCTTGGGGAATTTCTCTGAGCCTCAGTTTCCCAATCTATAAAGTAGAGATAACAATTTGGTGAGAAAATTAGTTTAAAAAATTGGTATAACCTTTAACACAGCACTTGACACACTGGAAACAATGAATCATTGCTGAATAAAGACAAGCCTGAAAAATTACAGCTTTGTGACTTTGAGGTCCCAAATGGAAAGAGTCCCGAAACAGTGGCCCAGCTTCTCCAAACAGTGCATAAAGCTTGGCTAAAGCTCTTCAGGTAGATGAGGAAGCAGCTCAGAACAGCAGCCATGAGGGCGTGATCCAGCTTCTCTGCACAAGCCAGCCACCAACAGTGGGGAGTTAACAAATTGCTCTCTTTACCTCACTAGTACCTTTAAACACTGCCAGCTCCCTTCCCTCCCTCCCCGCTCCTTTCCCCTCTTCCCCTCCCCCCTTACACACATACCCCCCTCTAAGATTAAATTGGATTCCAGTTTTATAAGGCCATTCTGACACCTACAGCCAACCAACTGCTCCATTTAATAGGAAAGACACTGTGAGTGAAATTAACTCTGGAGGGGGAGATTTCCAATCCATTGCTCAGACAGGCTTGTCTGCTCATCATCAGTTTGGACTAGGGCCCACCAGTTTGCCACATCCCCTCCCTAGGCTTACCTCTCCTTCTCTGTGTCACAGAATAATCACCCTTATCCCTGTAAATCCATCTTGGGCCCAGACAGGCAGGACGGGGTGCTCATCCCATAGGGACAAGTGGAGGCCAAGTGCACAGAATTAAGAGTCAGTGTGGAAAGCTAGAAAGAGTGGACTTGAAGTCAGACAGGTTAAGTTCCAATTCCATCTCTACCACTTATTAGCTCTATGACCTTTGATAAATCATTAAACTTCTCTGGGTCTGTTTCCTTAACTGCAAAATGGTTTCAATAATAACTACTATGTAGGGTGATTGTGATAACTAAGGAAAATAATGCCTGTGAAATGTTTCATGTAGTACCAGGCATACAGAGCAGGTGCTTACTAGATTACAGCCCAGTTACTGAATTTTAGTCACGAGGCTGAGAGAGAAAAGTCTCCCAGGTTGTAAGAATTTCTTCATTCCTGTTAAACAGTTTATTGACATGGCATCTGGGGCAATTAGGCTGAAAACAAAAAATACTTGTACTTCTTTCAAAGCTCAGTTCCAAAATTCCCTCCATTAAAAAGCATTCTCTGATCAAACCAATGTCTTTTTGTTGCTCTTTATTGGTTGCCCTTCAACACTGGTAGATACATTGGAAATACAGAGAAAACTCAATTATAAGTAAACGTGATAGATGGATGTTTAACTTACAAACTGTTAGGAACAAATTTATTTGCTGATGTCTGAAACCCTAAGATTAAGTAATTTTGGGGTAGTTCAGTGGTTACACCTATCTGAGAAGTCTGGGGCTGCAGACCAGCTCTATTGGGCACAAATATTTTAACCTCAGGAGAAGGCAGGGAGAACAGTCCTTCAAAAGTGAAGTCAGGGGATCTGGAGGCTCAGGAAAAGGTGCACTTTCTTTACAAATATTAATGTATTTGCATCTTGTTGTAGGGTCCCAAGAGCAGGGCTGTAGCTCTTTTTTTGGGAGAGAGAACATAGATATGGAATTAAAAGCTCGGCTCTGCCACTTGTTAGCTATGTGGTTTGGGGTAAGTTACTCAATGTCACTAAGCCTCATTGCCTTATCTAAACACTAGAGATAATATTTACCTCAAAGAATTAAAGATTAAATGGGACAATGTGTGAAGGTACCTGCCACCTACTAGCTATGTGTCTACAGGTAAGATATATATCTTCCCTGAGCCTCAGTTTCTTGATTTGAAAAGGGAGGCCATCATGAGGTTACCATGAGGATAAAAATAAAAGGATGTGTATTGTAAAAAGTTTTCTAAAAGCTGAAATGCTATTTAAATATTTAGTTATCACTATAGCAAGCATACTACAAGGACTGAAACTTAGATGACCCTCGTCCCATGTTTGCTGAATGAATGAATGATGGAATGAAAGATCATTTGCCTATTTCAGGTTCAGGTGTTTGTCAAAATGAGGATGCCCTGAAAGGAGAAGAGGTCTGACCATAGTCCTACCAGACTGATTTTTCCACCAGATCCACATGTATAGGGTTGGTAAAAAAATCTGTTTAGTTTTTTCTGTAGAATAAAGGACACATTTTTTTTCATTTTCACCAAGAACTTGATTGATTTGAATATTTTGAATACGTCAACTATCTTCTGCTATTGGCTTCTAGTGGTTAGAGGCCAGGGGTGCTGCTAAACGTCTTTTAATGCATAAGACAGCCCCAGAGCAAAGAATTATTTGGCAAAAATGTCAATAGTACCGAGAAATTTCACAAACCACTTTTGACACATGTGATCAGTCACAACACCTTCTCTATATGCTTTACAAACCTTTTTTTTTTTTTTGCGTTTCAGTTGCGTTTTTACCTTTCTTGAAATAATAAAGCATAATATGCTGAAAAAGTTGTGTATCTTCTTCCATCATCAATATCAAAATGACTGCACAAAAATTCACCAATTTTGATGTTTATTTTTTAAATGCACACTGACATGACAGCTGTCACAATACAGTCTAACAAAATTGTTTCCAATGAAGTTAAAGACAACTAAGCACTACTAGAATCATCGAACAGAAAAAAACAAACAATATCTTTGGCCAACCCAATAGTTTTGCCCACCACCCCAAAGGGCTGGCAGCCTGAAAGCCCTGAGGGTGCCAATGGTGCAGTTTATACTAGTACACTTGCTTCACCGTGGAGATACACCACCTCTTGGGTGGGAGACAGTGAAACTGAGAAGCCACCTTCTGTAAGATGTTAATTTTGATTTGTCTTCCAGGAGCAGGGACGGGTTGTACAAAGGTGCCCTTCCTATTCCCCTCTGTAATGGATGGTGTGCAGGTGAGAAGGAGCTGGCTGACCACGGTATTGAGCCTTAAAGCCAACAGCCCATATGTGGATCAGAGCCACACAGTCCGGGTCCCTGAGAAATCTGTCCTAACCAACTGAACTGCCTGTTCCTTCCATTCCAATGTGGAGATGTTCACATGTAAGTTCTGAAGCTCCCAGTCCATTGTGAAGTCTTGGATGAAGGAGATCGTGGCTCCTATTTCATGTTGGATTTCTTCTACTCTAGTTCAGAATAACCTCAACCCTAATTCACTGGAGAGGACAGGATCCAATACCCAGGACCTTTACAAAACTGTGAAGCAGTTCAAATTTGTCTTACCTACATACATGTTAGTACTCTCCCAAGACACTTACTGGGCAGGGCTTTTCCTGTGCTGCATTTGTAAAGGATCCTATGGGTAAAGGATGCAGTAAGTTACATGTACATATAGAATATTCACTGAGTCCATATGTATCAGACATGGCAAGGTATAGACACACACATGCATGTATGTGTGCATGCAAGCTCTACTGCTGGGCAGAATCATGTAGCTATCATGAATGTTGACTTTATAGTAGGCTAGTCTGAGGTCAAACCTTCGTTCTGCCCTTATTAGCTGTGTGAACTCAGGAATGTTATTTAATATCTTGAAACCCAACACCTATGCCTCTGTACTCATAAGGGGATTGAGAATGCTGGTTTTTGTCAACTATTTTCAGTTGAAAACCCCTTGTTAAAGGGCATCAGCTTGTATAATATTGCTAAACTCTTCCAGTGGAAGGTACCTTAGCTGGGGATCTGGGGTGAATTAATCTTGGCTCCATCATTCACCTGCTGTAGAACTTTGGGAAAGATAAGTAACCCAAGAATCAGTTTCCTTGTCTCTAAAATAGGAATAATATTAATATCCATCTCATCATATTATTGTAAAGATTAAATAAGACAATGTCTGTAAAACACTTAGCCCATAGGTCGCAACATAGCCCAGTGCCTGGAACATGGTCAATGTTCACTAAATGCTGTCTCTTTTTTTAAAACTGCCCAACAGATGGAAAGCAGAGGCTTGAGTCAAGTAACTTGACAAGATGACACACCTAGAATTTGAACCCAGGTCTCTGAGACCAAGACCAGTGATGTCACCAACAGGAAACAATGGCTTGCTGTTCCCCTGCATAGAAACAAAGCCACAGTTTTCACAGGCTATGCAAAGGCCTCACTCCAAAGAGAATTGTGGTGGCCTTCAGGTACTATGGACAAGTGGGAGGGAGCTCTCCACACAGGAGGCACAGTGGAGAAATAGAACAGCTTACCCTTATTAAGTGATTAACTTTCTTTTTACTGCATATTGGTTCCAAATGAAAGTAAGTCTAGCTAACCCACAAAGCCACCCACCTGCTTCAACCTGATTGAAATGAGCTGAATTGGAGTGACAGCCTCAGAAGGGGCTCACAGAGAAAGGCGAGAAGGTCAGGAGCGGAGGCTCAGCGCAGTGACAGGAGCCAGAGGAGGGCCCTTTGGCTAGGCCTGGAGGCAGGCTCTACCCTTTTTTTTAGCCCTCAAAGAGTGACTGGAGCTATTCTTGAATTGGTGGTTCTTGAGGGAGGGAATGAACGGCGAGATGCTCGAAAACTGTGAATACAAGGGGATTTGAAGGCTGCAAACCCATCTGTGTAAATGAGCTGTGGGGGAGAGAGGGGTGGAAAGGAAGTCCACTACAGGGTAGAAAGAATGCATCAGGTGCACTGGGTGTTGCCCAAAATTTTTGTTCTATATTTTGGCTTTTTCATTTATGACTTGCTCATGTCTGGTGAGATCACCTTTAGGGTGATAGGCATTCACATGTACACTCGTGACCCCATAGCAGAGCCTTTTAGCTCTTTAGCATGGTCATGCCCAAGCTGGGTCTGGGGACATTCCCCATCCATCCCTCATGGAGTGTCTTCATAAACCCCGGGGTCCATAGCAAACCCTGGCTAGAACCACAACTTCAGGAGCAGGCTGCAGGTGGAGAAACCTTCTAGTAAGGACTTCTCTGGCATGGCACAGATTAGTTTGTGGCCTAGGAGAGGAGAAGGAAGCAGTTTGGGAGACTGGCTTGGCTTTTGGGTCTAGGACAGTGGTTCCCAAACTTGTCTGCACAGTGGACTCACACAAAGAGCCTCCAAATCCACCAGTGATTCGTCTCACGCCACACATTGTAATGTCATTGGTCTCAGGCGTGGTCTGGGCTATGGATGCTTTAAAAGCTCCCAGGTGGTTCTAGTGTGCAGCATCCGCATCTCCCTCCTCAAACACACAGGTCATCCCTGCAGGGGCCTCACAGATCGCTGGGTAGGGGAGTCCAGCACAACACAACCAATTTAACCCAAAGTTGTCTGAAAAAGGGGATTTCAGACCATGAGAAGGTGCCATCTGGCTTTCAAAACACCTTTCCCACCTATTCCTGAACACCTGCAGTTCCTTTCACTGGGATAAGACTCTTTATTCCACAGTGAGAGATGAGGCTTAAAACAGCAACACCTTTGGGAGAAGAGGGTGACTCAAATTCATGCTAAGCTATTAATGCCTGATTTCCCTGTCTATGAAAACCATCAAGCTAAAGGGGGTCCCCTTATTTTAGAAATGAGGAACCCAGGGTCTCAGAGGTGTGATGCAACCTGGCCAAGTGCATCTATTCAATGGGTCAGCCATGGAGCCTGGGGGCAGAGAGGATACTTTCTACCCTTGACATAAAATGAAGGTGCACCCCACAGGTGTCAGTTGAGGATTTTGTGTCAGACCTTGTCCTGTCTCGATGGGCATGTGGACAGAAGTCGGGGCAGTTTTTGATTGTTAACAATGCCTGTGGGGGCTGTTGGCATTTAGTGAGCATTTAGTGAGCTGGGACGCTAGATACCCTGCAATGTGGGGCAGTGCTGTCCAAGGAGGAACTGTCCAGCCCCAACACCACTGGGGCCTCTGTGAGAAACACTGTTAACCCCAGGCTGCAGCAGCCCATGAGGCCCTCCGTCCCTATGCTCACTGTAGGAACACTGGTCCTGTTAGATGACACAGTGAGGGCATAGGCTAAGTAAGCAAGTGCCCCCAGGTAGGTGCTACAGGCACTGTAAGGTCAATGCATGAGCAACCTGGTTCCACACAGGCTTCTGCCACATCACTCCATTATTTGGAGCTAAGCCTTGGCACCAGGGAAGCTCAAGACCCCAATCCGAGTTTCAGGTCAGAGGGTAAAAATGTCCCTTGTGTGGCATTGAGTTTAGCCTATACCTGCTGGGACCTTCCCTCTTCTGCCATGAGACCTGGGTGAAGAGTGAAGATTAAATGCCCATGTGCCCCTGCTCATCCCAAGCAGCCTTGGTTAGCAGTGGGGTCTGCCAGACTTTACATTCAGGAAGACGAGTTGATATTTATGGTGGGAAGTTTTATTTGGGTGGTAAATAACCACTAATGGTGTGGGTCATTACACTAATTACAGCAGATAATTAATTTCTAATTCTTTTTTTTTTAGGTGGTCACATATTGCAAGAGAAACATAATTTATCCCTTTTCTCCCCTGGCAGGTATGACAGGGCTTGGCCCATTCTCCTGCCCCATGAGAGGCTGAGCCAGCAGGGAAAGTGCTCCTTTCTGGTCCCCGCTCCACCATGATATTCCTAGAGCTTACACTCCCCAGCCTCCTCACCCCCTTTACATGTTGTCCTCATTCAAAAGCTCCTCCGTGCCACCACTGAAGGGTGGTTTCCATTAGAAACACCCAGTTTCCCTTGGCTTTGGGACATGAGCTGGTGCTTATTTTTAAGGTTTTGAGTGAAGGCCTATCTCATGCGCTTCATGGAGCTGCACCTGGTAAGCCAGCCAGCCACTCACAGTGCCACATCACCATGTGTGCTGTCTTCTGAGCCACTGCTTTTATGTTCCCCACAACCTAGATGCCAGGCAGCTCCTTCCATGGAAACCTCATCCATCAACCACTGCTGGCTCAGCTTTCAGCTCAATGCCCATAACTCTCTGCCTGAGTTTATCTTTACAGTGCCCAGCAGGGAACTTTGGGAATCCCTATGCCAGGCACTTTGCCCATATTTTTTTTCATTTAATCTTCAAAGGAGGTTCCAACACCTTTATTTTGGAACTGAGGAAACTGAGGCTCAAAGAAGTTAAGTGCTTGGTTCAAAATCATATACCTGGGAATGTGGCCAAGCTGGGAGGGGCAGCTGGCCCGCAGTCCGCGCATTTTCTCCTGCTCCCTGGCCCTGTTGTCGACACTCCTCTCTTTTTCAGGCATTAGACTCCGCACAGCCCCTCAAGACCCCATAAGCGTTCCATTTTACAAACTCCTACAGCTCTAATCCAGGCTACTCCTATTCCCTAGGGGGAACACAGGCATCTCTGCACCTTCCACGGGCCTGTGCACTGGGATTTCTCAGTCATTACCCTGATAATTTAAAGGGATTTGGGTTTTATAAAGCCCTTTCCTCGTATATTCGTTCGACTCATAATAGTCCTGTGAGGGAGACATTGGTACGTCATTATTCCAATTTCAAAGATGAGAGACTGAGGTGTCCGCCACTGGGTGGGTATAAACTCAGGACTAAGATTGGATCTCCTGCCCCTTGTGCCACTGCATAACAGGCATAAGCAGTTTCCCACTGGCTTATGAGTAAAGGATGGGATACTTTCACTTACTCCCCCCTCACCCACAGGGCAGCCTCTGTTTACAGCCTTCCCTGGCATGGGAGAGCAGATGTCTTCCTGGTCTTCTTGGTGGAAGAGGGATTGGCAGAGGCCTGAGTCCTGGCAGCTCCATCTTCCTTGTCCAGCCTCCTGGTACAGTCAGGTGACCACTCGTTTTTGAGCTGGACTAGCCTTCCCTCTCATCACACGCTCTCCCCGCTGGATCTTGCCTTTTCCCAGGCTTCTGTTATCACTGCTGCACTACTGCCCCTCAGTCTGGGAGTCCAGTTGTAACCTCTGCCCCGAGCTTCAGCCTGCCCCTCAAACCCACCACATCTGAAGAGGAACCTACTGTCCCTCCTCTTCCCCGGACACAGCTCCTCCAGACTTCATCCATTCATTCAAAAAATATTTATTGGCTTGAATAGCTATTTGTACACCCATGTTCACAGCAGCATTATTCATAATAACCAAAGGTGGAAGCAAACCAAGTGTCCACCAACCCTTGGATAAACAAAATGTGGTATGTAAATATAATGAAATATTATTTGACGTTAAAAGAAGAAAATTATGACACGTGCTACAACATGGATGGACCTTTTTAATGACTTTATGCTAAGTGAAATTAGCCAGATGCAAAAGGACAAATACTATGATTCCACTTATATGAGGTGCCTGGAGTAGTCACATTCATAGAGACAAAAAGTAGATGGTGGTTCCCAGAGGCTGTGGAAGGAGGGAAATTGGGAGTTGCTGTATAACGGGTGCAGAGTTTGAGTTTGGGAAGACGAGAAAATTGTGGAGATGGATGGTGGTGAGGTGATGGTCGTACAACCATGTGAATGTAATAAATGCTGCTGAACTTAAACACTTAAAAATCATTAAAATGGTAAATTTTATGTTGTATAGATGTTACTATAAGTTTAAAAAATCCTTCTTGTGTGCCTATTATATGTCAGGCACTGTTCCAGTTTGTAGAGACACAGCAGCGAACAAAAGAGAAAGAAAGAGAGAAAAAAAATATTTGCTATCATGGAGGTTACATTATAGTTAGCAAAGAGAGACAACCAACAAATAAGCAAATAGAGATTGTGGGTCAAGTGGCTGATAAGTGCTGTGAAGAGAAATAAAACAGGGTAACGGGGGAAGGAGAGTGATATGGGGGTTGCCTCTGTCCTAAGGTGCTGCTGGAGCACACAGCTGAAGGACAGGATGGAGTGCGCCAGGCGGGTGGCTCGGAGAAAAGTGCCCCTGATTGAAAATGAGCAGATGCAAGGACCTGATGGCAGGGGGCCAGCGTGACTGGAGCCAAGAGAGTCAGGGCAAGAGAAGGACAGGGCCAGGCCATGGGTGTCTCCTAGGCTGGACTTCAGATTTCATTAGCACCGTCTTCTTACTGTGTTTCATGGAATCCTCCCTTTTCCTGCCCATTGGGTTTTTGACCTAATGACCAGCTTTGTTGCCAGACCGCCTGGGCTCATATTCCAACCCCTACTTCCCAGAAGCTCAGGCCTTATTTTCCTCATCTGTAAAATGGGGATATTTCTAATGCCTCCTTCATGTCGCGAACACTCAACAAGAGTCAGCTTTTATTTTGACTTGCTTTGACTTTTTCCCTCTCTTTTGCACTCAACAGCCAAGTCCGATTAAGTCCACCTGAAAGGGCCCAGAGTGGTTCCTCACATGGCCCTATCCCTCCAGCACCTGGGACATGTTCCTTAAAGGACAGCTAGGTTCCTGAGCATGGGACTCCACCAAGCTCTGCACTGACCCTCTTCCACCCCCTTCTTCCTTCCCTTGGCCTTCATTTTCTTTGGTTCCAGATATGTCTGTCCTCCCTGGTCTGATGCCTGCTGCTGCCTCCCAGATAGGTCTTAAGCTTCTGTTGCTCACCCTGATATTCCCCGGCCCCTTGGTCAGTGCGTAGAGGTCCTGGCCTGCCTCCTAGCAGGGGTCCTCCCAGCCAGCACAGCCAGGCCTCTCCAAGATGCACACCTCCCCAGGGCCTTGCCCTTTCCCATCCACCCTTTCTACTTTTTCTCCTCCCACCTTGCTAGTTAACGCTAGTCTTCTCCATGCCCAGATCACCGCCCCCTCCGCCCTGGCTTCCCAGTCCTCTGCCTCTGCTTTGCCTGCTGTCTGATGTATCCGTGCGGCTACCACATCAGTCCAGCTCCTGTGTCTACCTGCCAGAGTCCCTCCAAGTCCTAGCACCACCTGCCCCAACCCTGGCCCTGGACACGGCTAACCCAGGTGGAATGTGTACTTCCTAAACTCAGATGGAAATTAGAAATGGCAGATTGATCAGTGTTAATGAAGCTTAAAAAACTTCCAAAAGTATATCTAGAGATTAAAACAAAAGATGAACAAGAACTAGCTCTAAAAGTGTTGGATCTGTTCCACAGAGAGGAGGCCTGCTGGTTTTCACTCGCATGGGTTACAGTTTGGGTGTGGTGTACGGTATGCATGTGCAGAGTACCTGGAGGTGTGAGGTTAGATTTTGGAGGCTCAGTGGTGCTCACAGGCAAGGGCCTTTGGCAAGACAGCATCCCTGGTGCCAAGGTCCCAGCACCCAGTTATGCCGGCCTTCTCTAGGAGGCCTGCACCACTGCTGGGCTGATGGGGACTGGAAAGCTCCAAGCTTGCTCTTCCCCAAGGCAGGGGACTGCAGAGCTGATGGCTGCCTGTGCTGAGCTCTGGGAGGGTGGGGTGGCTTGAGGGCCACATGCAGTGGCTTGATCTGGGGTCTGGAACTGTACCTGGGAGCTCTGGGAACAGAGGACAGGGTTCTCCTACCCCAGCTGGTAGCAGCCAGAGGGGCCCGGGGATGAGAAACTACTATTAAAGACAGTCAGGCAGAAAGGCAACAGAAACTGCAAGTGGCAGACACAGACAATGGGAGAGATAGGCGAGAGGGACAGTCAGTGAGATGCAGAGAAGGCTCAGAAACATGGGGGCCTGGAGGGGGATGAAGAGAGAGACTTTAAAAAGAGAAGAGAGTCTGATGTGGCCTCATAAGTCCTGAGAGACAGCAGCCTAAGGTGGAGGGACAGCCAACTGCAGGCAGGTACTCATAGTCCTCCTGTAGGGCACAAGGAAGACAGCTCTTGCTCCAGAGCCCCTTCTTTCTTCTCACAGTTCCCTAAACTGCTGAAAGGAGAGCAGGGAGGAGAGGGGGAAGAGACAACAAGGCAGGCAAAAGGGGGCTGGCCACACTGCCTAAACGGGTCATTGAGTGCACTTAATATGCCTGCTTGCTCCTAATTGGCCTAACAAACAAAACCCACATCTGCTCAGCTCAGTGGCCTTGGAGACGTGCAGATCTGCACTCCAAAACCCAGCTGCAACTTTACCATTGCAGTGGATGAGACTGGCTGCCAGGACTCCCAGAATGCTCTGGATGTGAGTGGTGGGAGGAGGGGCAGATGGAAGAAGATGAGGCAGACGACCCACCCTGTCTAGTAGCTTCCCCCTGGGGCGGAAGGTAAGTCCAGGTGCGACTGTGTCTCCACCACCACTAACCCGCGTCAACTACACACTCGGCAGGTCTGGCAGGAGCTTTATGGCCCTGCCGCACTGAGGCTCACAGTGGCCCTGAGAAGTAAGAACCAGTGTTGCACCCACTTTATAGATGTATAAACTGAGGCACAGAGTGGCAGAATAAACCACACAAGGTTATACAACGGTCAAAAGGCAGGGCTTACACCACACCAGAACAGGCGGGGACCTTAGTGGAAGAGCAAAGTCTTTCACTTGCTGATGAGGATGGTATAGCCAGAGAGGGGAAATGACTAGCCCCAGGACAGCATGGACTGTTAGAATTAGGAGACACTTTGGCAGAAAACTAGTTGTAGCCTCTCATTCATAAAGGAGTGTATTCTACAACCTTGTTTTCAGACGCTAGCCACGTGCTGTCTTAGATGTCCCCAGGGGTGGGAAGCTCATCACCTTTCCAGAGAGGCCACTGCATTTTCAGGCCACGCTAGCAGGCAGGTTTTAGTTAACAGTCATGTCTCTCCAACCCCTTGGCACTGGCTCTGCTTTATCCCAGGCCTATATGTAGCTGAAGTGGGGACTGCGTTTTCTGAAAGGTCTTCCTTTTGTACTCCTTCATATGATGAGCTTCTGGCCTCTGACTGGCCTAAGCTCCCTCGACCTGGGGCAGGGCAGGCCATCTAACCGGTTGGCTCTGGGAGCTTGGATGCCACCAGGCAATGTGGTTCAGAAGACAAGTACTCGTACCATTGCTCCAGAGTGTGGCCGAGACTGGCATTAAGGTTTGTGGCATTTCCCCAACATTTGGTCAGGCTGGAAAGGGGTTTTGAGAGGAGTGAACCTGAGAATTTTTTCTATTTAAAATGTTCAGGCTCATGCCAGTCTCTTTCCCTTTTGTTTCTCCACATGTAATAGTAATTCTAATTCATTAATTATAACCAAAACTACCATTTGTGAGCACATATTATGTGCCAGGCACTATAGAAAGGGCTCTACATATATTATCTCATTTAATTCTCCCAACAAAGGAAAGAGGTGAACACTATTTATTAAAGGAAGGTGGGGGTGGGGGGAGAAAGAAAGGGAACTGAGGCCTAAAGGAATTAACTTGTCTGCATTTGTACAAGTGAGAGGCAACTTCAAAGTCAGGGCTCCTAACCACTAGGCCAGAGGACCTGTTAGGAGGGAGCTAGTCTGGGTGGGTTCTAAGTGCCTTTCCATCCCTAGGAAAATGCTGCCTTTCCTTCAGCCTTCTGATCAGAAAAGATAACAAAGCAAGGTCTCCTTATCATCTGGGATTTTGGGTGACAACCCACCTGAGAAGGGGGGCCAGCTGGACACAGTGTCTCCCTGTGGCCTGTCAGAACCCAGGCACCCACATACTGAGAGGTCATGTCTGCTGGCGGATCAAACCTTGGCCAGCTGGGCTCTGGCTTCCCTGTAGTAAAGGAGAGTCGTTTCCTCCTGCTACAAACACGTGCCCCAGTTGAGAGGCTGGAGGGGTGGGGAGGAGACAGACACCAGTAAATCCAGCCCTTGCTCTCTGTCAACGCAGAAGAACAGCTCTGAGAGCTCTAAAAACTGGGTTAAAAATGGCTCGGCTGTACCTATCTTATCTGCTTTACACTGAAAGCCTTCAGCGCGTGGCAGGTTTTCGTGCAGAATTTTCCTTGCTAATCCCCCTTTGTTAGTTCTGATACTGACATTGCAATACCAGCCTCGTCTGGGTGATTTGAAAGGGATTACAGACCGTCAATCCTTCAGCATGCAGGAGAAGAATGTTTTCTCAAATCAAATTTTACACAAACCTGTTTTCAAAAATAATCAAAGTGAAAATCCCTCCTCGGGATTGAAGGGTGGGGGAAGACACTCATCTCTTCAACATTCAACATGGCAAATGGAAGCTTGCTGTCCCCTTGGAGAATGAGGGAAGGTACAGCACCCCTGGCTATTTAGCAGCACTGACCCTTTGTGTCCTCCATACTTGTACGCTTGCTAAGCAGGGCTCTGTGGTAGGAGGTAGATCAGATGATCTGGCTTGGGTTGGTGCTGACCATGACCCTTTCTCTGAGTGGTACCATGAGCAAGGCAGGGAAGCATGTGGTAGATTTGAATCCAGTTTCAACACATGTATGTATATTAATAACCTATAATGTGCCATACTCCATGTTGGGCGTTGTGAGGGACACAGTGATGAATAGTTTACCTATGCCTTGAGGAAGTCACAATCTAGCAAGGAAGACAGCTATGTACCCAGAGAATCCTGATACAGGGCAGGTTGGGACAGGGGCTGTCATGGAGCATAAGTGACAGGAAAGGAGGTTACCCCACTCCCTTAGGAGGCTTCCTGGAGATGAGGGGGACATAGGTGGGGGTTTTGCTTCTGTGGACTGGAACCTTGGATGCCTCCAGAGGTTGTCCTGTGCTGAGCAGAAGGAAGGTCAATGAGAATCAGGCAGCTGGACCCTGAGCTGCATTGTCACTACAGTGTGGCTTCTGGTATATTACCATACCCTTCTCAGCCATGTTTCATCCTATTCCTGTGACATGAAACAGAAGTGGTGCTCCCCTTCTGCCTGGCTTTGTAGAACAGCACATCTTTAAGGCCCCTTCCAGATCCTACATGAACTTTTATAAGGTCAGGAAAAGGTAACAAACGGTGCATGATGCTTGGGTCTGGGGCTTAATCTGAGTTACCCAGGTCCTGGAGTAAACCTGGAGTCCCTGCTGTCTGGAACTTGCATTAGTGATTTCTCCTTAATGCTCTCAGGGCCCCAGGCCACATCTGCCTGCAGATCTTCCTTGTTCCTGCCAACCCCTCCTACCCCTCACCCATCAACATAGTCCTGAATGGGCTCTGGCTGCATGGTGGCCCTTATTCCTCCAAGTGCTTTTATGGCAGCGGGTCACAGACTGGGGCTTCATTGTCAGGAGCCTCCCTTGTCACAGGAGCCGGGCTTTCCTTCCATTGTCCCAGAGGGAGCTGATGTCGGGTGCCTCTCAAGAGCTAAGGCCTCTGGCAGTCAATGGGCCTTGAAATCGGATTTGCTCTCTGACACTGTGCTGTAGTGAGGCACAGGGAGCAGGTGGTCAAGCACTGCTGGCACCACCAGGCCTGCTGCCCACCAAGCCCGACAGGCTGCCCTACAGCGAGCAAATCACCCTGTGGGGGCTGATTAACGAAGGATGCACAGCCCTGGAATTTACTTGAAGCTCAGGCTGCTCTCAAATGCATAACCCCAATATTTTCTTCTTAAGCAATTATGCTTTCTGATGTTCTGTGGTGGCACACAATCACATTCCTGTTTGGTGCACAGGAAGGGGAGAAGGAGCCTGAGGAGGGGGTAGGGGAGGGAAGCTCCACCTCTATCCACCCATTCTTTCTGGGCGAATTCAGTTTGTCCATTTCATCCCTGGCTGGTCAGGAACTGAGCAAGCGATGGGCTGTCTTTTCACAGTGCCAGAATCACGGAGGGGAGTGGTGCCAGTGGCAGGGCTTACGGCTGTACATGCAGACCTTCCCAATATGCTTACTTATTTTAAATTCTGTGATGCACTTGTTAATCATCCCTCTCCCAGGATGCCCCAGGGCTTGGAAGAAGGAAGGGGGACAAGCCTCAGAAAAGATTGGAAGGAAGAGAGGAACAATGGAAGGAGATGGATTCAAGTGGAAAAGGAGAAAAGAGCACATTTCATGAGAAAAGAGAAAAAATAAGAAAAAGAAGAATCCATCTTTATGACATGCAAAAGGGGAGATTATGATGCTGGCTGGGAAATGTTACTTTAGCCCAAATCTACAGCTTGGGAACAAGGGAGGTAAAGATGCCTGAATCATAAAAATGACTTGTCCAAGGGCTGAACCCCATTCCCATGGTCCTGATCCTTCATTCCCTTTCTCCCTACAACTTCCAAAGAGTAGCCAACCAACCTGGTAATTTCTCTTCTGCAAATTCCCAAATCACAACCAGTCTCCCCCTCCCCCACCCTCACCCTCAAAGCTAGTGGCCTTGCCCTGGCCAGTGCGAGGGATTGGAAATGGGAAGGGTTAATGTAATCATTATGGGGGCATTATGCTCGAACAAGGAAAAGCTGAGCCCTTCATTGACTCTTCATTGGCCATGTTTTCCCTGGCCAGACATTTGGGGAATAGGTGAGTATTTTCAAGCATTCCTTTTTAAGAGTGAAGCAGCAAGTTTCATGATCATATTTTAATTAAAAGAAAAAAAATCGTATTAAGCAATTCCCAGTGTGTTGGGATTAGCAAAAACCAGCACCTGAGACTCACTAACTCAGCATGTATGAATACACAAACCAGACTTATTTCCCTCAGACACAATCTCTACAGCTGCCCCTCACCACCTAAGTAAACAATTCAGCCTAGGTTGCTGGCTTCAACCTAGGCAGGCCACAATGGGAGTCCCATGAGTTCCTCACTCCTTGAGGAAGAGAGTAGGAAGATATATACCCCCAAAACTTGTTGGAACCCCCAAAACTTCCTACTCAAACTACTGCTGGCTAGAATTCTGGCTTTAGAGTCAGGTAGACTTGGGCTTAAAAACCACTTTCCCCATTTACTCGCTGTGTGACCCTAGGCAATTCCTTGATTTCTCTGAGCTTCATTTTGCTAACTTGTAATGTGGGAATTTCACATCTACTTTGTAGGGCTGTTGGAAGGATTAGAACTTAGATATGAAAAGAAACTGGTATAGTAGAGCGATTACTAATAATTATTATTTTATTTTTAGATAAAATGGAGGAACTTCTTCCAGGAGCTCTAGATAAAACACACCTTGAGGAAGGCTCAGGACAGGGGATAAATGGTGAAGAAATTCAAAGGAAAGTGGGAAGGAGAGTGCAGATGCTAGGGCTCCTTCCGTCCCTCCATCTTTTCCTGGGGCTCTGCTGCCCATCTGCTCTTCCTCCCATCGACACCTGGCCTTTCTGTTTCTGTCCTGCCACCACAGAAGGGACTTTTCAGCTATCCAGGAATGTTCTCTCATGGAGAAGTGAGCAGAGTAGGGAGGGTGCTCTGAGTTAGGTGGAGGTGTGTGGAATGGCACTCTAGTGCTCAGGGCTGCCAGGAAGCCTCAGAGACAGCGGTCATGTCTCATTCTGCTGCTACGGTTCTCAAACACACAGCAGAGCCCTGGCTCAGTTCTCAGTGCTTGGGCTGTGGAAGTGTCTCTCTCCTTCCTGATTTCTTCCTCACTCCACTTCCCACTCACCATGGAAAACCCATATCACAGCCCGCAGATGGACAGAGAGCTCCTTCCCTGCCAAGGCATCCCATCTGATGATTGAGAAACTCACTGCTATTGTTATCGTCACGACATGTTGATAGAAAACCCTGACATCTGTGATCTTGTTTAGTCCCTAGGAAAATTAAGGGGGTGGGGAGTGGTGAGATTATTGCTCTCACCTTACAGATGGACTTACTTTTTTTTTTTTTTTAATGACGTGCTCTAAATCACACAGGTGCAAGTGCCATGGTCAGGACGCAAAGCCAGCTTCTGGGGTCTGGTCCACCCACACCCTTCTCAGTTGCTCAGGCCCAAAACTTGGGCATTATCCTTGACTCCTCTCTAAGACAGCCCCATCTAACCTATCAGAAAATTCTGTCGACTCTATCTTCAAAACATGTTGTTCTCATCCCCACACCATGGCCCAAACCACCATTTTCTCTCACACGGGTGACTGCAATTTCTTTCCTTGTGTCTACACGCAGCCCCTCGCTCCTGCAGAAAGGCCAGGGACATTTTTGCTTAATCCTTTGTGGGGGTCTGTGTTTTAGGATTTTAATCCATCCTCATTTTTCCCTAGCGCAGTGCAGGACACAGAGCTACAACTTGCTGACATGTGTCATGAGATTTTTTTCCTGTTGTGTGTGTGTGCACATGCACATGCACATGTGTGGATGTGTGTGTCCACGAGCACACACATATTCACTCCGGTTTCAACCAAAATAATACAAAACCAGGCACACAGCCATAACTCTTGTCAAAAGCTTGTTTATTCTACCCCTGCTTTATGTATGTACATAGAGAGAGAAAGGAACACACACATTGCATTTTGTAGCAAATCAGGTTAGAACCACTCTGACTGACAAAGAAACTTCAGGTTTTCAACAGGGACAAGATCATATCTCAGTTCCTCTGCCATCCTGCCAAGTAATTCAGGTCTGATCAGACGCCAGAACTGGGAACTAGTTGACCCAAGGGTCCCAGACACAGATCACTTGTGACATAGATGGTTAAGTGCCACCTTCTCCCCATCCCTAACAATGGAGACTGATGGCTCTGAAGGCTGCAGGGCTGCTGGGGAGTGGGCAACCCCAGTCTCAGTTCTTTATCTTTCAAGTCTGATTTCATCATCCCCTGCGATTACATTAGTGCAAGAATGCCTCTCATGGTTAGTTGCTTGCATCTAAGATGAGGATACAATGACCCCCCTGGTGTCTCATGCATACATACACTCAGCCCCCGCCAGATGCACACTCTGCCTCCCCTCAGGGCTGCACGTGACTAGCAGCCCTCCTGTGAGACCCGGCAGTGCGTATTGCTGTGGTGCCTTTTTAATAGCCCAGGAAGGGCAGGAAGGGGATAGGGCAGCAGAAGCTCCGGCAGGACAGGTCAGAACCTCCTTAAACTCCCGGTCAAGGGGGCCTGAATCTGAAGGGGAGCGACAGAGGAAGCTGGGGCAGTAACATTAGCATTGGTGATGGCTGACTCCTGCCTTCAGAGGGGATGGAGCTGAGGCTGCAGGTGTGACCCTGCCCTGTAGCCGGCCCTATGCCCATTCCAGGTTCCACAGACTGTGGAACTAAGGGAGAAGGAAATAGCATCTGTGCAACGTCTACTGCATGTCCTCACAGTTAGCCCATCCTGTGCTGTGAAGAGGTGTTAGCCATGTCTTTATTCACCAAGCCAGCATTCCCTGCTTTGCCACCCTGCCTCTCCCAGCACTTTCCCCGACTCCGCCAGTCTCTCCTCTGAACTCCCACCGTGCTCACCTCCACTTCCACACTTAGCCCTTACCATTGCTTTTGCACTGTTTCTGGTTTTTAACTCTCTTCCCCAACACCAATGGATCATATGATCCTAAAGGGCAAAAACTAGGACCTTTGATCCTATTGGATCTCAGAGTCTTTAGCACACTTCTGGGCATCATAGTGCTGTTCACTAAGCAGATTCAAGGCCTTAAAGACAACTCTCACGTAGGGCCTGGTAGTGCTGGCCTGAGGGAGCGAGGGCCAGCACAACCTGTGTAAGTGGGAGGGGTCGGCTGGGATTTCCCTTGTTCCTTTGGTCCTCTAGGCATTCCAGGCCACTCTGCTCTCAGCCTGGCATCAAGGAAAGTGTATGGGTATGGTCCACCCTGAGCAGGGCTTGGCCACTCCTGGTGGCTGGGGCCTGAGTATGCTACTTCACCCCTTTTGGCTGTGTGGTTAAGAGGCAGTAAGCATCCTGACTTAACAGGGAGGTTATAAGGATAAAAAGAAATGTGCTTAAAGTTGGGGGAATTTGAATATGGGTTGGGTATTAGATGATACCAGGTCATTATTGTTAATTTAGTTAGGTGTGATAATGGCATTATGGTTAGGTAAAAAAAAAATGCCCATATGTTGTATAAGTAACTGCTGATATATGTAGGGGTAAAATGACACAATGTTTGGGGATTACTTTGAAGTAACTCACCAAAAGTAAAAAATAAAAGGAGCAGGAATATGTAAGATGAACTAAGTATGGCAAAATCTTGATAACTGATAAAATTTGGTGGTGAGCATAAGGGGGATCATTGTATAGCCTCTCCATCTTTTGTGTATATTTTAAATGTTTTCATAATTAAAATACAAAACAAGATAAAAAATAAAAAACTCAGGAAAGAAAAGGATCTGAAAGCACATAGCATCGCTGGCCCATAAGTGAGGTGCTCAGTAAATTATTTCCAGTTTTGCATTTCTCCTCTTCCACGTTTGCCAGAGGCACAGCATTCCCTCCCCTTAGGAGAAAACTCACATCTCACACTCTGAATGGCAGAGAACAAACAGGAATTCCTCAAGCTCTGTCAAGCACAGAAACCCCAAGTAGCTCGTCCCATGACCAAGGCTAGGTGACTCCAAAGCTGGATGCTACTGGCTGCCATTCACTAGGCACTTCACTAAGCTGGCCAACATGATAAGTCCTTTATGCGCGTGCTCTTTAATCCCCACAGTGCCCTTCTGCAGCGAGTACTGTGATTATCTTCCTCTGTCAGCTCTGAGCCTTTCCCTTCTTCCGGGTCCCACACTTGCCTTACTGGAGCTCTGGTTCTACCTGTAAATATCTGCACTTCCATGCAGATTTGTGCACAAGCCATGTCCTTACAGGCAACCTGGGCACAGTCTGGGGACAAGAATGGGAACAATCAGGCCCTACTGCCAAGATGCTCATTGGGACCCCAGGTTGGCAAAGAAGGTTGCATGGAGAGTAGGGCACCAGAGCGCTAAGCAGTGGTTTGTGGAAAGAAATGACTCTTGAGTTGCAGGGGGTCATGTCCCAGCAGATGGGCAGGAGCACCTGGAGACCATGGCTGCAGTGACCTGGAGTGAGTTCTGACGGTCCTGCTTCCTTCTTGGGCCAGTGGCTTGACATGATCCCAGCTCTTGCCGCTGCTAATATAAAGATGTCAGAGTTGGCGAGCTGAGAAACAGCCCTTGTTGAAATCCACCCTGCCCTTGGATTTCATCATCCTCCTTCCACCTCCGGCCCTTTGCCCAGACTACTCCATGTTCAAGCAGCTTGGGAAGTGTTGCCTCCACAAGGTGCCCTGGGAGAATAACAGGAGGAGAAGTCAGGAAGTTTTCTCCAACATTCCTTTCTGGAAATGCAAACCTCCTTCGATTTGCCCTAAGCTCTCCACTGAAACCTTTAGCCCTCAACCTGCACAGATCTCAGACTTCACCTCTCATACACTGGTACCTAGTTTTAACTCTGAATTGATCCATCCTGTGTCCTCTTTATATATGCTCATTTCCATGTAGTTCCCTTTGAAGCTTCTGTTGGACTAGTTTAAGACTGAGAGAAAAAAGTGGGACTTCACACAGAAGCTTGTAAACTTATGGAACATTTAACCCCAGGAGGTGGGCCCAGCTGAAAATATGAGGTGTAAATAGCTTCTGAAAGGACTTGGCTCAATTCGTGGATGTCAGACTATGATGGATAATTAAAGAAGACCAAAGTGACTTAATGTATTTCAGATTGTGTACTTGTGTGTGTATATGGTGAGGGCACACCCCCTCCAATAAATATTCCTGTTCTTTTGTTCTGCATTCCTACTTTGGAGGTTGCTGTTGAGGAGAAGTTCAATGCTCCTGTAAGGCCGATCCCTTGAAAAATTCTGAAAATTTACCTTTTATTTAAATTTTCCAGGGAATAGAGGATTCCTCTCTGTGACTTTCACTCACCCAAGGAGAGATGTTGAATCATTTTTTTAAAGACTGATCTACCCAGCCGGCCCGGTAGTTTTAGGCGAGTTGGACAGCTCGGCGGAAGCCTCAGGCACAAACCCAGAGCGTCCCACTCCATGGAAACAACACTTGGGCGATCATTCACATATGCTGTCAGGCCTGCATTGATCTCCTGCCACCAGGCTCAGAGTGCCTTCACATGCCATCGCCCTGTGGGGTGGTTATTTGCATTCCACAGGTGAGGAAAGAGTGAAACGTAGTGAGACCCGCCCACAGGCAGAAGGTGGGTAGGTGACAGAGTGAAATGTTACAACGAATCTGTCTGGGTGGGGGGCCTGGAGCAGCTCCCCTGAGCTATGAAACTAATGTTGGTGTAGAGGCTGGCTGGACACCTGCCTGGTTCCCTCATTTCCCACCCCAAGCGCTTTCCTCCTCTGTGGGTCACAGCTCCTCACAGGAGCCTGCACAGATGAGCCTTGGCTGGGGCCCATGGTCACCCAGGTTTGTCTCACCCCTGGACTGGCTTCTTCTCTCTCTACCAAGAGAAACACTTGGCAGCCACACCTCCCAAGTCTTGCAAGTTTCCAGGTAAGATGTAAAGCCTCCCAGGAAAAAAGGGAGTGCTTTAGAATCTGAAAGTGCCAGAGGCTGTCCACTCCAACCCTCATCTGAAAGCCCGGGTACTAAGGCCCAAGTAGAGAAGAGATTATTCAGGACCTGCTGGTTTCCCAGACAGTGGGCTTAGTTGTCTTGAGAGCCAAGGTCAGGGCTGGACCCATGCAGGATCATGTTCTAATGACTCTGAGGGGCTTCCAGCGCCAGGTGGGGCTGCAGCATGCCTGTGCTCCCATGCACATGCATGCCGATGTGCTGGTGCTCCCAAACTCCCTCCAGGCCGCTCTCCTTCCCTATAGAGAGTCCACTTAGAAAGTTTTCTTTCCTCTCTCCATTGAAGGCATCCATCACTTTCCTCAGCAAAGGTGAGGCAGCCACAACTCCTTCCTGGAGTTTATTAAATATGCTCAAGAGCCTATTTGTAGCTGTCACAGAGAAGCTGTGCAGCCTGCATCTCAACCTCCAGGGCAGGGGCCTCCTCTCCAGATGTTTCTCTACAGAGCTGAAGGGGCACCCCAGCTCTAGTGCAGCGAGTTACACTTTCAAACAGCCAGTGGGGGATCATGGTGGGGTGACCACAGGATATTAATTGGGCAGGCTGGCCAAGGACAGAGCCCACCCAGCAGGCCACACCTGCAACAGTGTAGTGAAGAGCAAATACATCTACACTGTGTCCCTGTTCCCATGGGGCTGCCCAGAGTCACAGATGGGGACTAAGAGCCCGAGTATGGGGATGATGCTTCCCCAACATGGGCCATCCTGGCTCAGTCAAGCCTAGGGCTCCCAGACAGGGTCACGGCTCAAGCGAGAGCCTTCCACATGGTGATTCCCGTTGGGGTGTGGAAGGGAAACCTCTTCCACAGAGGCTTGCAGGGCTCTCCTGGCTCTAGGAAGGTTTGGGGACACTCAGATTCAGCCCTGAAGGACCTCAAAGGGCCTCAGAGGCCCTGGAAACTCTCTTCTCCCATTTGATGAGTGAGGACAATGCCTCTTGGAGAGACAAAGGGCTTTACTTGCCTGGTGTCCCCTCAGTGCCCCTTTATCTGAGGACCCAGGACAACTGAGGCTGATGTTCTCCCTCCCTGGGAATAAATGGTGAGGAGAGAAATTCCAGGGAGGACTGGGACCGAAAGTAAGAGAAGCATTCTTCTTGATTTCTTGTGTCATTTCTTTTCCGTTTTTTATTCTGAATTATTCAAATGTACAGAAGAGCATAAAGAATTATATAACCAACATCTGTACCACTACCCAGGATTAACAAATCCTAATAACTTGAGTGTTTTCTATTTTCAAATATGGCATTAGCTACTATATGGTTAGCTGAATTTTTATAGCTCCTTTCAAATGTAAAATAATTTTATTCTTTTCAATAAAGGCATTTCATTAAATATATAACCAGGATTTAATTTTTAGACCCTGGGAGACTTCATTTAAATACATTCAAGATCAGGGGGGAAATGCCCTCTCTCAGACTATGGGTCATTTTTTTTTTTTGGAAAACCAGTCTTGGTGGCTGTGGTCTGGTTTGATTGCAGGGGAAGGAAGTTATACAGATTCCCCAGACTCTCTGGAGAAGTGGAGCCCCAGGAAGGTGCTTTCTCCCAAGTTCTCAAGATGGACCCCTAAGCAGAAAGTCTGAGGATGAAAGAGGAGCTGGAGAAGAAAGGAGGCGTGGGTGGGAAGTCCAACCTTGGGTGGGCTCTGCTAGGGTTCCCTATCCTGCCCAGAGTTCCTCTCTTCCCTCTCCTCCCTACTCCCAGCCTGGTACATTTCTCTGTCACCTTCTTCCAGGCTGCACTCCCAGCTATTGACTTACAGCTTTTATTAAGCATCTACTCTGCACACCTGTCAGGACATTAGCAGATAGTTAACTAAGTATGCTGGAGCAGCTGATACCAGTTCAGAAAGCCAACTGTACCTTCTTTCCAACTTCACGTTCAGTGACATCATGTTGCTAGCTTGCAAATGGCCATGGTAGGAGTATTTGTACCATGAAAATCAATCTGCAAACACTACAAATCGGGGCCTCTGCTCTCTCTGAAACCTGGCTGTTAACCGTTTGCTGGCACACCGCTGGTATTAACCATTCCAGGAATATTTGCAGTTAAGAGGTCTCCTAGAGACGAAAACACTTAAGGGCCAAAGAAATGAATCAGAAAAGGTCAAATTTCAGATATGACTCTCATAGTGAGATGAGTTTCACTTCAGCAGAGCAGCCTGGAATTTTTGTGGCTACACAGATTCCTCAAAGTTGTCCTGTCCAATCCTCTTGAGTTAGGAAGCAAAACAAAACCCAGAGGGGTGATGTGCCTTGCCCAAGGTCATGTAGCTTGCCAATGACACAGGTGGGTTTGCAATTCACAGCTCCATTTCTTAGCACTTTTTACACTGTATCATAACCCTATGCTTCCTCCTGAGCCTGCCCAGCTGGAAATGGAGAGGTCACCCAAGGCAGAGTCCAGGTGACTTCTGCAAAGGCACAAAGATGGGAATGATGGTATACAGAGCACTTCCTGTCCCTTCACCCTCCCCGCTTTTCCAGAAAAGGGCAGGGTGTCTAGTAGGTGCTTAGCAAACACTTGAAAGGACTCAGGCTAATGAGCCACATGGTCAGTGTCAAGATAATCTGGGCAGGGTCCACTCCCCGCTTGCAGGAGGCACGGACAGCTCACTCAGCTCTCAAGTCCCTTGGCAGCCAGAGTTTAACGGCCTGGCCACAGGGATAGCAAGCAGCTCAGGGGGCCACCCACTTGCTCTGGCCATCTCAGGAGGGGGTTTATCAGGGTCAGAGGGCAGCTGAAAGCTCCAGAGACCTGGGTGTGAGCCAAAAGGAAGAGGGATGGAAAGAAGGTGGGAGCAAGCAACCTGGTGCCACACTAGGCATTTAGGTCACTGGAGCATGAGCATGGTGCTGATGACTATGAGACAGGCAGGAGCTTAGGTAAAATCAAAGTGTGAAGGAGCGGGGAAGAGGGGGAGAGGGGTTAGGGGGAGAGGGAAGGGGACAGAGGGGAGAGAAGGGGGAAAGAGAGAAAGAGAGGGGGAGAGGGAGAGAGGGGAAAAGGTGGAGAGGGGATGTGGAAGAGAGGGAGAGGGAGGAGGCCTGTGGGTAGGAATAGCAGAGAGAAGAAGGAAGGGAAAACGGGCAGTGAGCTGAGGAGAGAAGAATCACTCTGGTCAGTAGAAAGCAAAGAGCAAGCAGGAGTCTGAGAGAGATCAATGCAAAGAGAAGACAAAGTGGAGGGGCTGGGGTGAGAGAGACTGAGGGAGTCCAGGAGAAAGGAAGAGGGGGAGCAAGGGAGACTTTTTTGATACTCAAGGAGCCTTTTATGAACAGGACTCTGCTCAGACCTCCTTCCATCCCCCATGGCAGTGCAGGGTCCCGGTGGCCTGCCCAGTGGGGCTTCCATCCAGTAGTATATGCACAAACTCAGAGAGGTGCACTGACACATGTGCAGTGGCCCAGGAGCTGCCCACTTGGTGGCCGTGCCATCTAGCCCTGCATGGAGGCTCTGCCCAGCCCACAGCCACAAGCGACCAGCCAGGGCCCCATCCCCAACCGCCTTCACCCCATCTCTCCTCCAGCACCATCAGTGCCTGTCTCCACACTCTCACCCTCTTGCCAAGGGGGAGCCGCAGTGACCTGGAAAGCAGGACTGGTTTTTCTGCCCAGCTGTTTGTCCCTGGGGTGAATTACTTCCACTTTGGAAACCCAGGGGAAGGGTGGGAGCGGGGGTGTGAGGGGTGCTTCTGGGCCTTCTGCAGGGGCGGGCTGAAGGTCGAGAGGCCAGCCATTTCCTGAGCACCAAAGCCCTTTGTTAAGAGGAGCAAAAGGAAAGCAGGTCTTGTTTACTTGCAGTTCACCTGCCTCAAATCACTCAGGGGCTGAGCTCAAGTCTGTGTATCAGAAGAAATCAAATGTGAGCAAAGAAGAGAAGGAAGGACTCTGGAAGGTGGAAACCTAGGGCTCTAGCGAGGGAAGTGGTGAGGCGCTGGGGTCAGGCAGACACTGGGTTCATGGCTAGCTCAGCCCTTATCTCAGGTCACAGAGTGACTCAGGTGTGACTTACTTTCTCTGCAAGATGGAGACGCTCGCAATACCTCACTCCACGCTGTGTGGAGTGAGAGAGAAATAACACACAGCCAGAGTCCTGGTGCAGACTCCCTTCTGGTAGCTGCTCAATAAGTGTCTCTACTTCCTCTCTCGCTCCTTCCAGGTTTGGGCAACCCAGGTGTCCCAGACTCGCAGGTGGCCTCCTCCAGGGACAGGGGATGAAATCTCTGCAAAACCAAATGCTTAATGGTCCTGGGAAGGTGAGTGTCTGGCCTCAAGAATCTGGCCAAGGTAGGAAATGGGAAGTTCAGAGGCTCAGCCTTAAGGGTGTGGATGGAGAACAACAATCAACAACAGCAAACTCTGAGTCTTCACCCTGGCCACGAGCGGTGCCCATTGCTTCCTCAGTGCTCCTGGAGCCTGCAAAGTCCTCTGTCCCATCTCTGTCTGTCGGAAACACAGCCTACTAGGTGCTGCTTCCTGAAAAGCTTTCCTAAATGGTTCCTCATCAGAGCCCCTTGTCTGGTTCATCGTGTCCTCCCTGTGGTTGGCAGGGCATCCTGGAAAGGGTGCTGACTTGGGGTTGGTGCCTGGGCATATCTAATTAAGTTAATTGGATAACTTAATAGATTTTTGCTGGGAATCAGTTTCCTTATTTGTGAAATGGAGGACTGAACTATTAATATATCAGTGGTCTCCATATATGGCTCCTCATTGGCCCCATCTGGGAACTTTCAGGAAGCACAGATTCCCAAGCCCGTCTCAGTCTGCTCCTCCAGGGTGGGACCCAGGAACCTGCTTTCAAACACTCCCAGGTGATTCTAAGCCACTGCCATGTTTGGGAGTCGTTGGACTGGAAAACCTGTAAATACTACTTGGCCTACTGTCGATGTCTTTGAAAGGACCTGTGTCTTTTTTGCAGGCTCATGGGACCTAAGTATGGAATTCAGAAGATGCTCAATAAATGGTAGTGAAAGAATGAATGAATGAGCTGGGGAGATGTAGCTGTAGCTCTTGAAGAACCCACCCCTTCAGCTTTTGTAGGACCATTGGGTAAAAAGCCCAAAGAGCACACTCAGCCCTGACAGTCTGAACACACTTGAAGGAAGGGCATGACACGGAGCCGTGAATCAAAGGCTGTTCCCAGAGCCATTCTGAATCATCCTGTTGAAAGTATATGTGTGCGTGTGAGGCGGGGGAGGTGCTGGGGTTCCAGGTGCGTGGCTTCCTAGGATGAGCAAGATTATCAGGAATGGCTGAGGCAGCTAATTGCCTAGCTTCCCGCTGTGGCCATGGTCTAGGGCCCAAGCCCAAAGGGAACACACAGTTACAGGATATGTGTGTATTCTCAGAACAGCCTAGACGGGCCCCAGGAAAGCCCAAGCAGTGACAGGAAAAACAAGAATGTCTCTGCTGGGTAGACAGGTGATGGAGGACCCTTGACCATGGAGCATTTAAAAGTGGCTCGGTTTGTGGGCTATTTCCCACAAGCACAGGACACAGACCAAGGCCACATTTTGACCAAAGCCTCAGTCCAGAATGCTTTGTTCTTTCAATCTGACACAGCTGTTGGCTCTGTTCACAGCTGCTGGACAAGTGTCCCATTGGCCTGGCCTCAGCCTGGACATGGACAAGGAAGAGAAATGGATAATGAGACCATAGAGGCCATGCTGGTGGGAGTTGCGGTAACAGCACTTCTGTCCCATGGTCCCTGTGCTCCCCACTCCAGTGCTCGCTGACACTCCACTCAGCTGTCTGAGCCTTACGCTGCATCTCTGGCAAAGAAAAAATTATTAGATCCATAAAAACCTGCTGGTCTCTGGTGAGTGGATTAAAAACTATGATGTA